>NW_026988472.1:15000000-20000000 GCF_030222135.1 Aotus nancymaae | reverse complement strand
TCAATATGGTCCTTACTTTCAGTCACTAAATCTGAGGATGCTTTCTGTTACATAGCAGTAGATAATTAGAACACTGCCTGATCAAACCACACTGCCACTTTGACTCGGCTACTAGCTATATAGCTATAGCTGGGCATCGTGGGGCCACCATGTCTGGCAGTCCCCACATCCAAGTTCCAAATGTGGAGCACAAAAGTCCCACTGTCACTGATACTCCCTTCCCCTTCCAGAATCTCAGCCTAGCATGGGGAGCCAAGGATCTAACCATGTTCTTCCTCTGTCGGGGCAGATGGTTCTCCTCCTGCCTGGAAGGAATTCCCTCTACATAAAAGCCTCTTTTGGCCAGGTGCAGTGGCCCACACTTGCAGTCCCGGCATTCTGGGAGGCCAAGGCCAGGAGTCCAAGACCAGCCTGGCCAACATGGCGAAACTCCATCTCTACTAAAAAATACAAAAATTAGCCAGGTGTGGTGGTGGGTACCTGTAATCCCAGCTACTCAGGAGGCTGAGGCAGGAGAATCACTTGAACCCAGGAGGTGGAGGTTGCAGTGAGCTGAGATCACACCACTGCTCTCCAGCCTGGGCGACAGAGTGGGACTCAGTCTCAAACAAAAAAAAAAAGCCTCTTTCTTCCCAAGAAAGTACACACCTTTCCCCCTTCATTGGGGCCTTAATGGCAGATGGGACACTGGGAGAGATACTGACATATGCATAGAAGTAGGTACAAAAACATTTAAACTCTATACAATAATTCAAATAAGCTTTTGACCTTATGAGAGAGTCACAATGATGGGCACCTTCAAAGGAAAAATAAGTACCGTGGAGGGCAGAGGAGAAAGACCATACCTGCTTGACTTGATGTGAGAAGCATTCTAGGTGTTATTGACACATCATATAATAGACAGATGACAAGCATAGAAGCTCAGACCCACGAAATGCCTTAATCTTATTGCCTTGCTAAGATCTATTTACAACATTTTCTCCACATGCAGAGAGAACACTTTCTTCACCTTTCATTCCATTTCCATATGCTTAATTTTCCTCACCTGCAGGAAGCCCAGATCTGTGGAAGCCCTCCCTTGAAAGAAATTTGCAATAATTTTGTTATTCCTCACAACAAGTCCATCCTCACAGTGAGCTGTCCTTTGACATTTATAAGGATGTGGATTTATCCATAAGCAATCCTATTTACATAGTCTCACTCATGTTCTTTGTCATTATAATTGCTAATAATGCTATGTTTTAGAATTGGCAGAATGCTTCAATATCAGCATAGTAGATGCTTATTGGTGTGTCTGCCCAGTCCCTATTCTTTAAAAATTGTCCATGTCATGCACAGGGTTTGCTTACAACACACATAAAACTCATGGTTTTGCCATCTGACCCTACTTTCCTTACCATAGATTACTTGCCCGGGGGCAAGTACACGATAAAAACTAAGTGAGACTCTTCAAAATATGAATGGAGACATCCAGAAACTGTAAGTTAGTTGTTGAGTTGCATGAATAGTAGCATTTTGGTGGGAAATTTTATTGTAGGTGAGACAATGAGCTCTGATGTCCAGGCCATTGTTGGGGAAGTTGTGTTCCCGAATGACTACCCGAAGTGTTGGTGTAGTCTCCTTTCCCATGATCCATACTAATAATAGAGATGACCATCAAGCCCACAGGTTGGCACATGACCTGTCTGAGTTTGGGTTCCCCCAAAAGCAGATCCTGTTACAGGAATTTGAGAACAAATAGTTTATTTAGGAAGGTCCAATAAGGAAATGAGGAAGTATATTAATAAAGGTTTTTCAGAGAAACAGAATAGGATGTTTGTATATAGAGACAGAGATAGAGATATAGAGAGAGACAGAGATAGAGATAGAGACAGATTTATTTTAAGGAATTAACTTACATGATCGTGGGGCCTGGGAAGTATAAAATCTTCTGGGAAGGTTGATAGGCTGGAGACGCAGGGAAGTGCTGATGTTGCTGTCTCAAGTTGGAAGGCAGTCTGGAGCAGGTTTCTTCTTCCTCTGGGGATCGCAGAATTTTTAAGACCTTCAACTGGTTGATTGAAGCCCACCCTCATAACGGATTTCCCATTATGGAGGGTAATCTGCTTTACTCAAAGTCTACTGATTCAAATATTTATCTCATTCCAAAAAAAAAATACCTTCACAAAACCATCTAGAATAGTGTTTGTCCAAAAACTGAGTACTATAGAATAGCCAAATTGATATATAAAACTAACCATTATAGGAAGTGAGGCAAGGAAGGAAACACCACCAATAAAGGGTACATTATCAAGCAGGTTATCACTACAGGCAAGTGGAACATAATCCTACTAGGGAACTCTGGGAGACAACGTAGAAAATACATCTTAGAGCCATTCTAACTGAAGGGTGAGAGAGCTGGGATATTTATCCACCTACTCCGGATGGTCATTGGTTGAGGGTTGCTCTGGGGAGCGGGTATCAGTCCTGCAAGCTTCCAGTTCTGCTGTAAGTGTAGTGGGCTACAGCAGCCAGAGAAAGCCCACAGGCAATGAGACACAGGTGCCTGCAGTCAGAAATCAGGCTGGCATGCACAGGACTGGTGAATGCCAAGGGGAATGAAGGCGGGATACCCACAGCATCAGCATCATCATCATAATCCAGAGAGAGATTATCTTTGTGACTTTGGATAATAAGTAAAGAGACAAGGACCCCTCTGCATCATTCAGTTGAAGATGTGTTACTCTGCACACACTCTCTTTGTTCTTAAGATCTCACAGACCTGTTGGCAAGTGAACTCCAGGAGATCAGGAGGAGGCAGCATGAGAGAAGAGGAGCAGTTGAGGTCCTTGGTTCTCACAGGTATCTCCTTGCCTCACACTCAATGACTTTCTCTGAGCTTATTCAACATGTAAATTAAAAGACAGAATAGGATTGTGCCCAACATTGCCTACCCACTACCATTTGCTCCTTCTCACACAAATAGAACCCCCATTATCTCTGGTGTGATGATATACTTAGTTAAACTACTTATTCCCAAACTCTCTTGAATTTACACACAAGCATGTGACCCAGTTTTGCCCAAAGAGATGTAGGTGAAAGTTGCTGAGTTGTACTCCCAGGAAAGGTTTTTGGTTTTGTTTTGTTAAAGGGAAAGACCTGGAAGAAGTGAACTCTTTAACTCTTTTGCTTAACTCTTATCCCATTATTTTGCTTGGAACATGGTCATAACGTTGGGAGGTGGAGCAGCCACTATCTGGCCATGTGAGGTTGGCAGAACCAGAAGTAAAAAGCAGTCTATATTCCCGAATTCCCTGAGCAAATGCATCAGACCTGGCTGCCTATTTCAAGACTTCTTATTTACAGAAGCAAAATAAAGCCTTTTGTGCTTGAGCCCCTGGAGTTTGGTTTTGTTCTAGGCAGCCAAATGTAATCCAGACTGATGGGAAGTAATTGGAAGAATGCACAGCTAATTAACTGCAGTTATTATTTATATTATTTCTCTATACCCCCTGCCAGAATATAAGCTTCATGAAGGTAATCATTGTGTTTGTTTACTACTATATCCCTAATATTGAGCACTGTAAACATTCAGTAAATCTTTGTTGAATGAATGAATAAATGAACAAAGAATGATACTCATCTTTGACTGCTTAATGTATGTTGTTAGTTTCCCTAGTGAGAATATTCTTCCGGTGCTGAGACCCAGTCTTCTCTGGCATCCTTCAAAGCACACATCACAATGGCAAAACATACCTGAATGAAAGAATGTTTGATGGTCACGGGCTTGAATCCCAGCTCAGTCAGTTATGAGCTGTGTCACCTTAGGTGAGTCACTTACTCTTTCTGAGCCTATTTTCTCTTATTTAAAGTGGGAAGAACACTTACTTCACAGAGTTGTTGTGGGGCTAGGAACAATATATATGTCTCAGATTGGGTATCCTAAAAAGCAGAGGACTTGGTTGTGGGTAGTTTACTTGGGTCGGGGGGAAGTAAGCTCAAGGAGGTAAGAGAGAGAAACAGGACAGAAGTGAAATCATGATAAAAATGGATTACTGAAGTATTTGATGTAGGCAATGGGGGCTTGATTTCACCAGGTTTTCTGAGAAATGGAATTCCTTCTCTAATTGTTTGCCAGAAACACAGGAGGCTGGGGTTTTTAATTCTTTATTAGTTGAGTTGGATGTTCCCCCAGTAGAGTTATCTTACCCACATTTCTGGGCCTCAGCTTTTAGGTTGAACAGGTTCCTAAGCCTTGACAAAGGGAATTGAGAGAGAACAAGATGGAAAAATGTTTGCTGCATGCTTCAGATGAAATGCTGTTTTAACATGACTCTGAACTCACACAGATGAGTCCTTCACCACTGAGGTGGATATTACAGTTGCTCCAAGATGCAACTTGGGGCCCCAAAGCATCTGCTATGGTGTGTAAAGTGCCCGACCCTTTATAACCAAAAAAATGGCCAAAATTAAAAAGGTGAGCCTACCAAGTGTTGATGAAGATGTGGGGAGCGAGCTACTCGTGCATGGCTGTGGGGTGTGTAACGAGTGCAAGTTTTACAAAAGCAATCTGGTTTGGCTCAGTGAAATTTAGTTGGTACATGCCCTATGATCTAGTGACCTCCCACATTCCAGGAATAGAGCTTAGAGGAACTGACTCATCCACAGGTTTATAAGGACATCTGTATGCAGATGTTCAATGAGCTAGTTGGTGACAACCTGGAGGAAATTTGGGCACAACCTGAGTGTCCATCCTTAAAGGAATGGATAAGGAAAATAAGGTGGATGCACCTTATGAAATACCATGCAACAGTAAAAAGCAACACACAAAACGGATATACAACGACAATAGTTCTTTATGATAATGCACTGAGTGAAAAAAAAAAAGGTAAGAAAATGAATGATATTTGTAACATGATGCCAATTATGGAAACTAAAATTCCACTCACACTTTGCCTATTTGACATGGATGCCTGCATATATCGGGACACATACCAAGGACACAGAGGGGATGCTTGTATGGGAGAGGGCATGAAGGTGAGGATTGGAGATGACGGAGGTGGGGTAGGGGGTGGGAGAGGAAATAAAACACAAGCAGGGCTCTACATGGACCAGGTTTATTATATGCTATGAACTGAGGAGTATGATTAACCACCTCATTGTACCAGAAAGTCTATATAGGTTTTTTTAAGTAAATAAAATGCCTGGAACACAGTAGGTGTTCAAAAAATGGCTGCTAAAAATGTGACTGAAGGGACAATTGAGCAATTTCCCACAAAGACCTGCCATGTTCTCTAGAAACTAGAAGGCTGCAAAGGAATGGCTTTCTCCACCTCATGCCTTACATCTAGTGTGGGTTAATATTGGGTGAGTGGACTCTTGTCAATTTGGATGGAGAAAAAATCACATATTTATTTGCACTAACCTCTGACTGCAATTTACCATGTCCACAGTTGTGTTAGTGGTATCTATGAGTTTATTACAAAGAGAAATCATAGATATTTTTATATCACATTATAGTTGTTGCAGGTATCTTGAAATATGCTTAGCACTACATGGAAATTATAGTAGTTATTAGACCTGCCAGTAGATCATATTTAATGCATTAGTAAATGTCCATTTATCACATATCTGGCTTTTCTTTATTACTGTATTTCAACATCATTAGTTTCTTTTGTGATTCTCTGTATTTTATTTCATGTGTTTAAGACTATTATTCTGAGAAAAGGTCTATAGGCTTTATCAGATGCCAAAGGGGCTCAATGGCATGGCAAAGGTTAAGACTCCCCCCTAAATAAGTTTTATCAGTACTTCCTTAAGTTACAATGATTCCTGAGAAAATGCACAATTAGACTTTCCACTGCACCATTCTCACTGGCCAAGAATGAGTTAAATGGTGGCCCCAGCACTGTGTTGTCATCCAGCTGGTGCTGGTGCCAGAGTGCCTAGTGCCTGTCCTTCCTGTGGGGACAGGGTAGGAGAGGAACAAAGGAAAGGAGGGAAAAGGAGAAAAGAAACGAAAAGATAATTTCTCCTGCTTTTTCACATCACTGAATTGAACTTTGCTTTTAATAAAAGCATTATTAAATAGAAACGGCATCCTCATTATTTTGCATTTAGGTGATATTCAGAAACATGGTCCCAGTAATTACTTGTGCTGAGCAGGGCCAGCACATTCTCTTTTTCTGAGTACAGTTGAACCAGCATGTCTTCTTCCAGGGCAGCTTTTCCCCAGGCTATGGAGAGGTATAAACAGTCTCTACTGTTTCTCCCCACTTACCTCCATGAAATGAATAGGCACCCTTAATCAGGTCCAGAGTTCACACACTGGGCATGTGATACCTGACACTGATATAGAGAAATATTTCACATGCATGATTATAATGTTTGCATCAGAAGTCATCCCAGAGATAAGGGCTCCCTTCTTCATAAACATCACAGGTATTCAGACCTGTGCTTAGTTCTGGTTCTCCCTGAGGCACACCCTTACACAGCATCAAGTGCAGTTAGTTTATTTGGGAAACGAAGGAAATACCTGGAAGGACATGGAACAGTGAGACAGGGAAGAGAGGGCAGCCAATGACAGGTGCATTATCAATCCAGGTACCACAGTGGGTGACTGGGTCTCAATCTTCTGGGGAAGCTCTGAGGAAGGGCATAGATCATGTGGCTCAGAATTATCCCATCTAAAGGGTGAGGGAGCTGGGGTATTTATACACCAACCACCATAGTCACTTCTTGTGAGCTGCTTCCAGGGGATATTACTTCCTCAGTGCTTCCAGTTTCCACAGGGAAAGTCACTTTTCACAGTTTTGAAAATATCCTCAGGCACAGCTCTGCAGACACTGGCTGTTGAGGGGTAGAGGGAGCCAACTGAATTGGGAAACAGGGAGGGGCGCTGGTGGGGTGCTGATAGTATCTGCTACAGACCTAATGCTGGTAAGCCATCTGCTGCTCTCCAGTGTAACAACCTCTTCACCTCTCCCGATCTTAGTTTTGCCATCTCTGCAAGAGGCCAGGGCTCTTCAAAGGTTGCAAACCAAAGCCCTGAGAACCAAAGAGGTACTTGGGTGGGTTTTGTTTGGTCTTCATGGCTTTTAAAATTTTTTAAATTGAACCAACTTCTCAAAATCACGAGATTCCACATGAAAACATGACTATTTATGTTCTCTAGAAAAATATTTGGCAACACTAGACCCCAAACTAGATGATCCCCAATACCATATGGTTCTGAGAATCTAGACGTTCCTCTTTTCTGCCAAAGTAAAATGGTTTAAGGGAAACCTTTCACAGCTTGTGGGCAAATTCTCTCCTATCCCTGTTTTCTGAAAGGTTTTTGGTTCAGAGTGTTTTTGTTTGTTAATTTGTATGTGGTTTGGGGGTTTTGTGGTTGCGATTTTTGTAGAGGACAATGCAATTTTCTGCCCTTTCACATAGTTGGGGAGTGGGGAATTTGGTTTTTAAAAATCCAGGTAGCCTCAGCCTGCCCTGCCAGGGTTTTAGAGCCAGTATGTTGTAGCATCAGCTGGCAAGCCGGCTGCTTGCAGGGAAGGCCCAGCCATCTGTTCCCAGAGACGGTGAGAGAGCCATCTTCCTTCCTCCACACCTGCCCCGAAACACAGGCCCAGAGACATTTTATTACAGGAACAGCTCTTGTCTGCGCCAAATATAGGACCCCAAATTCCTCTGCTCTTTCCTGTATTCTCCATCGGCTCCTTGTTGGTTATCTCCAGCTCAAAGAATCTCTCCAGCTACTGGGTTCCAGCCAACCCCCAGAGGCTACCAACTGTGCCTATCAACAGAAGTGGGAGTCGAGGGCTCTTAGCCCCATTGCTGAGCTGCCCTGTGAGTCGGCAGCTGATGACACTGGCTGTCCCCTGATTGCCAATCTAGATGGCGCTTTGAAATATCCCATCCCCGGTGATGCCCTCAAAGGCAGCTGTGATTAGTTTAGTCTCTGAGGTCTTTGAGAAAAACCTCAGTGACTTTGAATAATAATAAGAAAGCCCATCGAAAAGCATAGAAAGTGTGAATCCAAGGGTCTTTGTGAACAAAATGAAGTTTTATTCATTTCACATGCATGAAATAAGGGCTAACAGGATGGTCAACGAACAACTTTGACTTAATGAATGGATAAGAATCATCGATTGGGTCACTGTCTTTTTTTTTTTTTTTTTAACAGAAATGGGTACTGTTAAAATGATTTTCAGTTCTGTAGAGACAATTTGAATTCTTGACTGGGCTGGGAATGGGAGTTGCCTTTCAAAGCATGATTGAGAATATGGCTCTGGCATCAATCAGACTGCTGGGGTTTTGAATCCAGGCTCTCCCGTTCATTAGCTGTGTGACCTTGGACAGGCCTTGACCTCTCTGTGCCTCAAAGTAATCACCTGCAAAATGGAGAGAATAATAAGACCTTCCTCACAGGGCTGCTTTGAAGACTAAATGAGACATCCACGAAGAGTGCTCCAGACAGTACCTCGTTCAGAGTCAGAACTCAGTAAATGTTATATATTATTGTTGTGTTATTATGAATGATTTTTTTTTTTCAAGGATAGTGCCAAGATTCACATCAGTTCTGGTTCTCCGTGACAAAAAAATAAATCCAAATTTCTGGATAGTGGGGTCTGAATTGATGAGCTCTTACCAGCGTCTTGCTTTTCTCTGGGTACTTGTCACAGTAAATCTGATAAGAAATGCAGGGGGTGTGCTCTCAGCAGACAAAAGCCCACGGTGAGGCTGCTCTGCATTGGCTGCCGGCCTGAGGTTGAGAGGAGGGCAAGCTTGCCCTGGTGCAGCCAGCCTCTGTACAGTGCCCACGGGCCCAAGGAATTTGTGTATTCAGCTGGCCTCTCAGCGCCTCCCTGCTCATTCGCAGGTAGAGGTGAAACATCAGAATTCAATTTTTTGTCACCTTGTGAAATTATGAGACTCCGTTCCAGTTGTGTCTGTATCATCAGAGCACAATGGACACGTGGGGTAATTGCTGTTGCTGGGTTACTCCTTGTAAGTTCAAACAGTTTCACATGCTGAATGACAATATATTTGCCGTGACCTGGGTAAATTAAAACAATGCTTCCTGCCTAGGTAGACTTTGACGTGATTCAGTCCATCTGCTTCTGATGAAGGTAATACTTCAGTAAAGTAGAAAATTCAAACACACAGTGCTACCTGGGCGCTTGGTTTTCCTTCCTCTCTTCCTTCCCTCCCTCCCTCTTTCTTCTTTCCTCTCTCCTTTTCTTCCTTCTTCTCCTCTCCCTCTTTTCCTCCTCTTCTTCCTTTTTCTCCTTCTCTCTACCTTCCTTCATTTCCTCTATTCTTCCCTCCCTCCCTTCCTCCTCCCTCCTCCCTTCTTCTTTCCTTCCTTTCTCTCATCCTTCCCTCCTCCCCTTCTCCCTCCTTCTCCCTCTTCCTTGTCTCCCTCCTTCCCTCTTTACCTGTCTCCCTCTTTCCTTTCCCTTCTTCCTTCCATCCCTCTCTTCTTCCTTTTTTCCTTCTTCCTTTTCTCTCTTCCTTCCTCTTTTCCTTTCCCTCCCTCACTTTTCCTTCCTTCCTTTCTTCTCTCCATCTCTTCCTCTTCCTCCTTCTTTTCCTCTCCCCTTCCTTCCCTCCCTTCCTTGCTGCACTCTCCCTTTTTTTTTTTTTTGCTTCTTCTCTCCCTTCCTTCTTTCTTCCCTATTTTTCTTTCTTCTCCCTGTCATTTTTTTTCCTAAGAGGAGAAACACCAGCTCTCAGCTGCTCTGTGTTCTCGGCGCCAGACACTGTTCTCCATGTGTACACAAGTCTGAGTCCTATGTCCAAACATAAGACAGAAACGTGATCAGGGCTGGGGAGGGGATGGGGGGTGGGGAGAGGACAGGACTTGACAGGTCTTCTGCATCCCAAGTCTCCAAGATGCAAAGGTAAAGTCAGACTCTTTCCTTAAAGGTTACATTTCACATTTTAATTGTCTCACGTGGTGGCTGCTCCAAGCTGGGGCTCCCCCTGTTTGCTTGGCAGCCCTCCCAGCTAGCTGATGCTTCGGTTTTCTGAGGAATGCCTTGCCCCTTCCTCCAGCACCATGAGAATTGGGGCAACAACACAACAAATGCCAATGAGTCGAGCACTAGGTGAGGCTGCAGTGCTAGAGGGATCTCATTTGAGCCCTTCATGCTTATACTGACTGGAGTAGATGCTTCTGCCAGTTACTATTGCTATTTAACAAACCACCATAAGACTTAGTGAACTTAGTGACTTAAAACAATGTTATTGTCTCTTGGGTTCTGTGAATTGAGTGGACTCAGCCAGACGTTTTTCACTTGGAGTCTCTCCAGCCACCATAGCTAGATAGTGGCTGGAGCTGAAATCTTCTGGAGGCTCAATAAGGCTGGATGTCCAAGACTTTTTTCTTGCTTTTGTTCTCGTTATAGTAAGAAAAACATTTATCTTAGTATCATGTCTTTTTCAAAAGTGAAAGGATGCAATGCTAGACAGGTGGTTGGCTGTTCACTGGGACCTGAGCTGGGGCTGTCGAGTAGAGTGCCTAAGCGTGACTCCTTCATGGGGCTCAAGCTTCTCTCAGCTTGGAAACTGGGTTCTGAGACTGTCCTGAGAAGGATCATGAGAGACTGAACATTCCAAGAACAAGCATTCAAGAAGTGTTGCAGGGGAATCAGGCAGAAACTTCATGATCTTTTGTGACCCAGCCTAGAAGTCACATAGTGTCAGCTTCTCCATAAGCAATTGGTCAAAGCAGTCATAAGCCTACCCAGATTCAAGAAGAGAGGGCATAATAAATGCCACCTTGCAATGGGAAGACTGCCAAAGAATATGGGGGGCATATTTAAACATGGCTACAGTTTTAAAAAGAAAGACACTGCTTATTTTATTTAATTTAAAAGTCCCAATTACGCTAACATTTAAAATTCCGCCATTATGTCTGGGGGGGTGGAGGGGAAGTGGAACATTTGAGAAGAGAAATGGATGTCACATTTTTAACATTTCAGTTGTCCTTTTAGGGCTCAGGTGACAAACCAGAAGTCCCCAATATAAATGGAGCCTGACATGGGCTTTACAAAGAACTCGTTCAATACTTTAAAAGTTGGAGATTTCATATAAAACTGAATTTTCAATATCTCTTACAAAATCAGATCTGGCAACATAGGCTCTGCATTTACTCAAGGCAACAGGAGCCTAGTGATGTCCCCCTTTAAATAGGATTGATGTGCACCAATTAGCCACAGTCCCTACCCATCCCTATTGCCCCTAACATTGAGATTAAATATTAGTAGTCCTTTACCCACATGGCTATATTGGTATTTTTCTTGCTTTTGTTTTTATATCTTGCTACCATGTGTTTATCAAAAGTGAGAGAATATAACACTAGACCTTGAGGGTCACATAGTCAACACAAATGGGAAACGGCGTTTTTATGGGCATAAAAAACTTCCTGTGTTGTTTTTAACACACACCAAAGAGGATCTGTGCTGACTCTTCTCATACTCCTTCCTTCACCCTTGCTCCTTCCTCCATTCTTTCTTCTCATTCCTCTCTTCCTCTCTCCCTTCCCCCACTTTCCCCCCTCCTTCTCTTCCTTTATCCCTCTTTTTTTTCTCTTTTAGCAGGAGATCTGATTGATTCTTGTTAATAACACTGAATTGATTTTATTTTTGGTCTTAGGCTATTACTTGAGTTAAAACAGTTTTTCTCTCTCCTGATATTTGTCTTTTATATGACAACCAGAAGCATAAAGAAAGATTGGGGACCTCAAAATACTATCTTCAATATAACGGACACATCAAAAGGCCACCTGAATGAGCCTAAAGTGGTCTCCCAAATGATGTGGGTGGTCTGCTCTCTCCAGGGAAAGACCCCTTGCCAGCCTAGCTCTGGGCCTTTTTGGCGATGTTTATATACATTCTAGGCCAGAAGAGGCAGCTACTCCAGAACCACCACTCCAGCTGGTTGTTCGAAGTGCAGCAAACTGCTAGACAATAGGCAAGCAGTTTCTTTTGACTGACAACTGTATCATGTTCACATTTGGTGGTCAATGCGTGGCTACAGAGTCTAGCCCCTTAGCCTAAGAGAGGCCTGTCACCTGTTCATGCTTGGCTTGGGGATTTCTGTTCCATCCATCCACCATTTCCAGACTTCCCTTGATTTATTCCAGGAGAAGTCTCTCTCTCTCTCTCTCTCTCTCTCTCTCTCTCTCTCTCTCTCTCTCTCTCCCCCCCCACCTCCCCTCCTTCTCTCTCTCTCTCCTCTTCTTTCCCAAGAAGTATAGATTTAGCCCTATTTTCCTCTGTTTACAGTTCTCCTTGACTGTCATTTGATCTTGGTTCATTCACTGCAGATGAACATTTATAAACATTGGCATTCCTTTAGCATAGACCACAATCTTCAGAACTTGCCTCCTGGATTCATTTAAGAAGGAGGGGCTCCTTTGAGAGGAAGTCTCAGCACGTTCAATTCCTAAGTAGTCCTAAGAACAAGAGAGGGAATGGGCTAGAACAGGGATCAAGTAACCATGCTGAATAAGGATACACATCGGTCCAGGTCTTTCTCTGTAGGGCGGCTGCCCAGTCTGGCTCATGATGGAGCCCTGTGAGAGGGCACCCATCCAGCCACGGCCTGGAGCCATGAAGCTGCATGCCTTAGGGACTATGAGGTAGAGGAGCCAAGGGGGCATAAAGGGATGAGGTGATGAGGGGGCTACTTCACTTTTCTCCATGTCAAGAAAACAAATGTTTTGACATAAAATTTCCCTTCTGATTTGTTCTGACTTGGGAAGGAAACATTTTTCTGAATCATTTCCTCAGGAGAAACTCAGCTATCTCAAGAAAGAAAATAAGCTCCTTCTTCTGAGCTTACTATACCACCTTGACTCATAGAAGAGGTACGTCTATGAAGTCATGAAACTGATTTCTGGATTGCTACACAAAGCAGCTTGCATGCATGCATGTACGCTTGTGCATGGATGTGCATTTCTGGGTGTGGGTGTGCGTGTGTGTGTCTGCGGAGTGTGCCTGTATGCACATGTGTCTGTGTGTATATGTGTGAGCATGTATATGGGCATGTGGATCTGTGAATTTAAAGATTTGGGGCAAGTACCCTCAATTCTTTAAGCTTCGGTGTCCTCATTTGTGAAATGAGTATAATAGTATCCTCTTTCTCAAAGGACTAAATGTATATGTGGCTGGTCAGTAGATGCATGTAAAACTAGCCTGTTACATGGACTGAAGTCGATGGGGTAGTAGTAGGAAACAGACTGCCGCTCCAACATCTGCATTTGCACCTGTAACTATCAGCTTCCCCTTCCCTATCCCTTGACATCTTACTCAGCGCCCATACCTTCCAGGAACCTTCAGTTCCCAGTCCAATCCCCTCGGGCCCACTCTAAGGTTTGGCAATGGGAAGGACAATCTGTTGTCTTCTTCACCTCTCATTCCTCAGCCCCTCTCCTTGGCTGTTTCTGGGTCTTCCTTTCTTCTCTGACACATTGGAGTCTGGAAAGAGAGGTGGGAGAAAAGAGTACAGTCACACTTCCCTGGCCACCCTCTAATAATCCCATCACTGGATCCCTCTAGGTAGGCTCCCAAATGATGCCTTCTCCTGGGGCATTTCCATGGGTGTTTGGGAGGCCTCTAAATGTCCTCAGCACTGTACTGTCTCTGTTGAAGACATAACAGGACCTTCCCTATAAGATTGTCGTGAGGTTTACGTTGGTTACTATAGAACTTTACAGTAAAAAGGCACCCTCTCAACTCCTGCCTAGTCTGTTACACCCCACAACCTCTCTCTGCTGGGACCCCTCACTCCAGCAGGCAGCTCTCTTGGGTAGGGTATCTTTGAATCAGTGCCAGCCCAGTTACCTTGTACAGAAGTCGCTTGGTCTCCAAAAGCTCCCACACCCTTGCCATTCCAAGTCCTAGCAGTGCAGTCTTGCTACACTTTCTGCCCTCTCTCCCTCACCTGCCATCACAGGTGATTCCAGCCGCTCTTCCTCCTTCCAGATTCTTTAGGCAGAAAGCAGTTACTGGTCTCTGCTGGAGAACGCTCCCAGCCTCCTAGGAACAGCTCAAGCTCTCCCTAGAATTCCAGTGCACAGGTTGAGCAGGTCCCTAGGTTTCTGCAGCACAGAATTAGACCTCTGAAGAGGGTCACCAGGTGCCCCTTCTGGCAGATTTTATTACACAGATGAGAACACTTCTCCTGAAGCCCCCAGTTGGTTGGTGGCAGGGGTGTGGTGGGAAGTGGAACCTAGGAGGAGAAAAAACACTATACCTCCCTCCAGATGACCCCCACTCCCACACACATCTGCATAACTCCCTCACATTTCTAAGCAGTCTTCTTACATAGGCTGATAGGCGTGAGTAGGAGATGCCTATGGGACAGTTTTTCACTTGCACGCCTCTCTGCAGAGACAACATTTTGAAAAAAGATGAGTATGGTGGTTGAGAGTGGAGGCTTGAGGACAGAGTGTGTTAAGTCCGAGGATTCTCAGCTGTATGCCCTTGGGCAAGTTACTACACCCTCTGTGCCTCAGTTTCCACAATTGTGAATGAGGACATAACAGGACCTTCTCTATAGGATTGTTGAGAGAGTTAAATAAGTTACTATAGGACTGGGGCTTCATAGTGCCTGGTACACATTGGGTGCTCAATATACAATAGTATTGTGTGAGTCTTTCCACCCAGTTGGCAGACACCTTTAGTTATAAGGAAGAGATTGTACATTTGGGGGCTGAAAGTATCCATTGCACAACCAGATTCAGTGGACATTTTAAACCCGCAGTCAAGGAAATTTTACTATGTCATTCTCCTTCTTTTAAGCTTTCAGTTACTCCCTTTATATTAAGCCTAAAGTCAAACTTCTCTCTGGTCCACTGAACTACCTGCGATTCTCCCAAGCTTGCCATATTCGCTCTTTTTTTTCTTTTTCTTAACTTTAATGAGGTGTAACTGACAAACAAAAAGTGTATATATTTAATGTGTACAACGTGATGTTTTGATACATGTATACATTGTGAAATGATTACCACAATCAAACTCATTCACATATCCATCATCTCACACAGTTGCCTTTTCTGGGAGAGAATAATTAAGTTCTACTCTTAGCAAATTTTAAGTATACGATACAATACTGTTAACTATAGTCTCTATGCTGTACATTAGGTTTCCAGAACTTATTCTTCCTAACTGAAACTTTGTACCCTTTGACCAATATCTCCCCATTTCCACAATCCCACAGCCTCCAGTAGCCACCATTCTACTCTCTGCTTCTATGAGTTCAACTTTTTTAGATTCCACATGTGAGATCATACAGTCTTTCTGTGACTGACTTATTTCACTTAGCATAATGTCCTCCAGTTTCATCTATGTTGTCACAAATGACAAGATTTCTTTCTTTATTAAGGCTGGATAGTATTCCATTGTGTATGTATACCATATTTCTTTTATCCATTCTTCTGTTGATGGACATTTAGGTTGATTCCATACGTGGCTCTTGTGAATAGCACTGCAATAAACATGGAGGTTCAGACATCTCTTTTATATGCTGATATCATTTCCTCTGGATCTATATCCAGCACTGGGATTGCTGGATCATATGGTAGTTCTACTTTAGTTTTTTTGGGGGAAACTCCATACTGTTTTCCATAATGGCTGTACTAGTTTATTTTCCCCCCAGCAGTGTAAGATGGTTCCCTTTCCTCCACATCTTCTCCAACATTTGTTATATTTGGGCATTCTGATAGTAGCAATTCTAACAGGCATGAGATTATATCGCATTGCAGTTTCGATTTGCATTTCTCTGATGATTAGTGGTGTTGAACATTTTGTCTTTACCTGTTGGTTATTTGTACATCTTCTTTTTAATAAATGTCTATACAGATGTTTTGGCCATTTCTAATAGCTATTCGTTTTCTTGCTATTGAGTTGTTTGCATTCCTTATGTATTTTGAATATTAACTCTTTATTAGATTATGGTTTGCAAATAATTTCTCCCTTGACCCTGTTAATTGTTTCCTTTGCTGTGCAGAAGCTTTTTAGTTTGATACAATCTCATTTGTCTACTTTTGCTTTCTTCATCTGTGCTTTTGGGGTCATACTGAAAAAATCTTTACCCAGACCAATGTCATGAAGTTTTTCCCCTATGTTTTCTTCTAGCAGATTTATAGCTTCAGGTTTTACACTGAAATTTTTCATCCATCCGTTTTGAGTTGATTTTTGTGTATGTTATGAGATAAGGATTTAATTTCACTTTTCTCCATGTGGACATCCAGTCTTCACAGCATCATTTATTAAAAAGATTGTCCTTTCCCCATTGTGTGTTCTTTTGTCATGGTCACTTTTGCCATCAGGCCT
Organism: Aotus nancymaae; assembly: GCF_030222135.1. Lineage (NCBI taxonomy): Eukaryota > Metazoa > Chordata > Mammalia > Primates > Aotidae > Aotus > Aotus nancymaae. Next base: position 19,983,678 of record NW_026988472.1, on the reverse strand, counting down.
TTGCTCATATTCTCCATTCCTGCTGGAAGCATCTTTCTCCACCTTCTTCACCAGGGTAAGCTTCATTCAGTGTGGCGGCCATGGGAGGGCGCTGTTCAGACTTCCCTCCAGTAGAAAATGTCCTGGGAGTAATGTCATTGTCTGGCAGCCTCCAGCTGCCACACCTTCAGGATCTCTTGCAGAATTCTTGCTGGGGCAACCGTCTCTCCAGGCTGTACGCACCCATGACAAAGCACAGAGAGGAGAGGGATTGGGACTAGCGCTGGGTCATTCCTGCCTTACATGGGACCTCTCAGATGGGTAGTCTGTGCTCGGGGGCTTCCCATCAGCCTGGCTGAGACTTTTTCAGAACTGTGCTGCCAACTAAAGCTGTCTCTACCCACCCCTTCTTCCTTCCCCTCTCCTTCCATGGGGTTGCACCTGCCTCCCTGTACGAAGGCCCTCCTCACCTCCTCCTGCTTCCCTCATGTATCCCTCACAGATGTCTAATTCGATCTTGCTGCTTGCTCCCCAGAGGACATGAACTGACATACTTAGCCATCAAGCCTCAACTCAACCTTCACTTCTTGGAGGTGTTTTCTGACTACCTTCCCCCAGCTCTACTCAGCTAAATGAGGTACCTGCTCCTTCTCTGTGCTTTCAGACAACCTTGTAACCACCTCCACCAGAGCTATACTCAGCAATTTCCTGTCTGCTTCCCCCAATAACTGAGTACCCTGAAGAAATTTTCCTATTAATCCCTGAATTCACAGTACATAATAAAATAGCACGTGCTTAGTAGGTAATGAGGGTTTGTTGAATGCATAAATGATTGAATGATTGAATGAATGGAATAGGAAGCCAAGGTACAGACCTTATGAATGTGGAGTTACCAGAATGTAAGCATGGGAGAAATTCTTCAGAACCAAGAGAGGAAAAGGAAAATAAGAACCAAGAGAGGGAAAGGAAAATAAGAACCAAGAGAGGGAAAGGAAAATAAAAAAGATTTGAAGGAGAATTTCCACATTGTTCTTGGGTTTCCAAAGCCTGTATTCTATGGCCTGACCAAAATTTTAGTTTCATGAACCAAAGCATATGGAAGTTTATCTATTAAAAAATCATTTTCTTCTTTTGATGGAAACATATCTTTTTTTTAGGATGAAAGTTGCTAAGAAAATAGAACTGCATTAGAACAATTTGGTTTGTAACTCTCCTGGAATCCAGAGGACCATGATACTTAATCAGAGATTGCTTGATTTCAGAAAATGAAAGACCCAGAGCTAGCTAAAGGAAAGGAGCTTTAGGTAAAGAAGCTGGGGTTGGGCACAAGCCCCAAGGGCATGCAGCACAAGTAGATCTCAAGAGAAATGGTAGCCAAGAGCTGGAAGGGTAAGAGCTGAGGTCAGGGCCTCCTAGCCTACCAGGCTACAGGCTTGGAGCTTCTGCACACACTCCTACATAAGACTAATAGTTCATTGCTGCCCAGAGCAACCATCCGACTAAGGAGATAACTAAACTCATTGTGTCCTGATGCCAAAGTGTTATAAGGGACTTAGCTTGGCTGACTGTCCATGCCTCCTGGCCCTCAGCTGTGGCCACTGAATGTGGTCTCAGAACTACAGAGGAGGACTTGTGGAGTAAACTGGAAGAGTGCATCCTTACCCTATTCCCCATGGAAGCCATGGAGAAGCCATGGAATTAGACCTGGCAATGAAAACCTTGGACCACTATGAGAGGTAGAAAGCCCCCTAACTTCTCTGCACCTCATTTCCTCATATCCAAGATGTAGTGAGTGGAGGGTGCCCGATTTGAAGATTCATTTCTTCCAGAGCCCATACAATTCCATCGCTACACCCTGATGTCTCCCTAGACTTTTGAAATCCTCAATAGCAATTTCTTCCCTCATGGTTAACAAAGCCACGCACTCTAAAAAAAAAAAAAAAAAAAAACTACACTAAACATTTTAAGGCAAATTTTTCTTTAATTTCCTAATAATAACAAAAATCATTCAAAGCCACTTTACTGTCGGAAAAGAAATATCTATGCATACACTTAGATCATTTAGGCCAAATGCCTTTTTAACAACATTTCTCAATTAAGTATTCAGCAAAGATAATATTAAGTCTGAAGCATTTCATCCAGTTAAAAAAAATTAGAGATGAAAGAATTCAAAATGTGGAATATAAGAAATTAGAATGAAAGGACCATAGCATCAGACGCTTGTCCAAAAGGGCAGAACCACAGGTCAAAGCCACATCTCTCTGGATTTGCTGGCATTTAACTAGATGCAAAATGTCAGCACAGAAAACGGCTTGTTCAATGCAAATATTAACAAGAGAGGAGTGTGTCCGTGTGTAAATGTGGTTTCAGCAAAAGCGGGCCTTTCTGACCGACCTCCCACAGTCACCTGGAGGCAATAAGGGAACTTTCTTTTTGCTTATTTTCACCCTCTTTGCTGGTGGTAAAGTTATAGGGCATTTGTTTCATGGAAGAAAGGAAAGACTGAAGCAGGAATTATGAAGCAGCAAGATGATGCTGTTTGCCTGTATCATGAACTCAGCTTGTTCTGTTCTATTCCGTTCTGTTCTGTTCCCTTCCGTTCTGTTCTATTCCATTCCATTCCATTCCGTTCCATTCTTACTCTATTCTGTTCTAATGTTTCTTCTGCATATGTTCAGAGAAGACTGGCGCTTAACAATGCTAATTTGATCAAGGCCAGGAAGAAGTCAGAAAAGTAAGAAAATATCTGCCTTTTTTTCTCTCTTCCCTACACTGAGGAGGTTTTAGTAGTAGCTCAAAACTGCACATTTGGCTTTCTGTGCTTACCCTCTTCTGGACAGAGTATCCACAGATTTTCCTACTGGTCCTTTCTCCAGCTCTCTGCACTTCTTGTGTCACTCCAAAAAGGACTCTAGCCTGTGAGTGACTCTGATTGGGTGATGGTGGGAAGACTCTTGGTGCTGCTCTTTCAAATACAAAGGGCCTTGATTCTGAGGGATGCAGGAAAGTGATGTCCGGGAAGAATCTGATGGTCGCCCAGGCTGAAACTTGCTCACTCTCCTCTGAGGTGGCGTTTTGGTGAACTCACCATGGGTGGCAGTCAGATCCTCAGCTGGGCAGCCTCGGAAACCGGATGCTCTCAGCATCCTGAGAATGGATCAACTCACTCATCCAGCTCAACAGAGACTTAAATATCTAAGTCACAATGGCTAATCAGACTAATGCAGAGTGATGCCAGATCTTCTCACCAGCCTCACATCACATTCTCTGCCTATGAACAAATGATATGAGTGGCCACATTTGCTGATGGCAGCTTGGGTTTAAGAATAAAGTCTGACTTAATTGGATCATTGAAGGAATTGTTGAAGCAATATTAGATGATTTGCCAAGTTGCTGGTAAAACTGCTGAACCAGCCTTGAAAAGCAGGTAGAGGTCAGAGAGCAGCTGGGGAGGCAGACCCAAGCCAGCAAGAACACCAGCTTGTAGTGCCAACAGCTGACAGACATGACTCCTTTGTTCACTGGTGCCTGCTGGGATGTGGATGTTATAGCCACCATGGCTGCTGCCAGAAAGAATTTCCCACTGTTCCTAGCTGCCGATTCCAATCTATGGCAGGTATATCTGACTGGCTGAGTCTATGTCACGCATGACCACCAGGAAGGTGGAGAAGGCAAGTGTCTTATTTTGGGTTTCTCCAGGCAAAAACCCTGAGATAAGGATAATTTACTTGGGAAGTGATTCCAGGAAGTGCCAGAAGGAAGTGGTATTGAGATAGGAAAAGAGAGAAGCTGATAAAGGACAGGTCATGAAACTTTATCATTTAAGCCGAAAAGGCGTTTGGCTTAAATGATCTAAGTGTATGCATAGATATTTCTTTTCTGCTGTGGGCAACTGGGGCTCATTCTTGTTCCAGTTCCCACCTGTCATTGGTTGAGGGAGGCATTACCTCTTGAGCGAAGTCAACTTCTATGCCCATCTAACCTTGTTTGTATCAAAAGTTACATGTGCTTACATTGGCATATATAGGAGTGGTGAGTGCCAAGCGCTTATGCGTGGGCACAACAGTGTCTGCTACAGCAAGTGCCATGCATTTTTAGCTGCTCAAGTGACAGGTGGGCTCTACCTCCTACCTAGATTCAGAGAAAAGGGGTTCAGATGCCGGGCAACCAGAAATCTGACAACAGTTTCTACTAGTGGGTGCTTTTCCCTTTATTGGCCAAACTCTTATTTTTTTTTCTTCCTCTGTTAACTGCCAGAACATGGTAGTTCCCCTGGGAGTGAGTATTTAACATGGTCACTGGGCTCTGTTAATTGGTTCAGGATGGCCCCTGACCCAAGATGGGCCAATCACAAGTCTTCTCTGGAGTTTTCTAAACTAGGAATGAGTCAGCGTTTCTCAAGTGGCCTGGAATTTAAGGTGGAGAATTAGGAAGCTCTGAGCAGATACACATCCCACCGTGTAGTAGAAGTGGTCTACAGGTGAGAGAAAGTAGCATGCACACACAGAAGGAGTCACAGCGGAAGGACCAATGATTTCCTTGCTATCCCCACCTTTCAACTTTCCTGGGATTCTGTAATCTGATGCATTGGTTTTTTGCCTAAGTTTACAACCAAAAGAATCCTGATTAATACGGTGAGCACAGAAATACAAGGAGGGGGTGGAATGATTATCGCGAGCTGTGCTCCCCTGTGAATGGACTCCCCAGATGAGTTACCACATGACATGCAAGAAGTTTGTGGAGGAGACGCTGCAGGGGAGCAAGGGAAAGCAGAGGAGAGGAGGACCTTGGGCTACAATCCCTCCACTGAGAGGCCTCAGCTGACACCCTGGGGACTTTGGAGCTAGCACTACAGATTAACCCCAAACTGGGGCAAGAGGTCAGGGCCTTTATACCCCTACATGACCAGTCACTGGATGTAGGCTGCCCCAGGAAATGAGTGAACCTTGGATAAAGCAGCTCTCTTCAGCTGAGGCAATTCCTGCAGGAGGTAGACTGCTGAGGCCTTTATGCCAGTGGCTCTCTTAGCAGCTGCAGGAAGCAGTTCTGTGGTCCTGAAGGGAATCCCGGGTGGCACATCAGAGCCTCTACTACAATGACCTTAAGAGACATCTCTCAGATAATCCTGAATAAGGACTCTCCCCTCATGGAAAGGATATCTTTCCAAACCAGTAATAACCATTTACCAGAGGCTCCACATTTAGTACTCTGCCAGCATCATCCTTCTGTATCCCTCTGCGAGGTTGGAACTATATCCCTATTTCACAGAAGGGGAAGCTGGAGCTGAGAGAGTTAAGGAACTGGCTCAAGATTACAAAACTAAGAAGTGTCAGGGACAAGATTCAAAGCACACCTTCCATGCATGGACCTGCTGCTTTGAGCCTCTTTGCCAGGGCTAGGGCTCAGGTGAGGCAGTGAGACAGCCAAGGCACAAAACTTAAGGAAGCACTCACTCTCAAGTGCTGACACTGAACTTCCGCAACCCTGACAGTGAGTGCATCCTCAACACACTGGGCACTGGTTACCTTGCTCAAGTCATCCAAGTCCCAGAGCCCTGATCTTAGCTAAGGAACAAAGGAAACTGACACACTCAAGGGTCCTGAGCCAAGGCACTCTTTCCCCTGGAGTTATTCAGTGGGTCCCTCTGGCCTCTGCCTCTAGGTCTCACTTCACTGGAAGTCTCCAAGGCTGAGTAGCGTCTTTCTTTTCACAGTGTCTTTCCAAACAGAGCACGAGACAATGGATTTGATTTGTTAACTTAGCATTTCCTAATTTCCTATCTCATTCCAGGACTGCCTCCCAGGACACATCCCTATTCAGCTTAAGCTGGCATTTTGGAGCTCATTCACTCTTCTGTCAGCCAATCACCATTACAGGGTGGAGCTTCACCCCATAGATTATGAATCATTCCCATTCTGTGCACATTGTACCAGTTTAACTGTGAGGGTAGCCCTATAGCCACTATTTGGTAGAGTTGAGGGGGGCTTCACAATTGCCTTCATATATGGGACAGCCCCTGATAGGTATTTTCCTGCCTACAAAGAACCTTCAGACTCACACACTCCTTCAGCACATTGTGCTGTAGTTGTTACTGGCCTGCCTCTCTCCCTTCTGGGCTGGGATTGTACCCACTCCCTGCAGACACGATGTATTCCAGTTCCTCCATGGCCTAGGGTACTCAAGATGTATTTCTTGAATGAAGATTAACCGACCCTCTCTAGAGCTTAGCTCAGGTGAATCCACTGTCCCAGCTGGAGTGAAAATCATGCCAGGCCTCCATCTGTTTTTGAAAGATAGAAGGGCATTCCTACTCTTTGGGGAGAAACTGCAAGGATTTAATGAAATGTTTCTTCAGTTGAGGCTACGGATGATCTGTTGACATGGTCTAAAGGGTTGTAGTTGTTTAATGTCTTTCTGTACCATCAATTCTGCACTTTGTACCAACTCAGCAAGTTGGTATGAATTTAGGCTACTGACAAGGACCTTGGAAAATAATGTGGCTTCTGCAGGTTTAAGGAGAGAAAGAACTCAAAAGCAGTGCTCAGAGTCTGAGATGAGAACCTCTGTGATGCAGTGCCTCCAGGGATTTGGCCTGGAAGGGACTACAGCAGCACATGCTTCCCACCTCTGGTCCACCTGCCTGAGGGCTCCAGACCTGCCTCAGAGTGCCAGCCTGGAGACTCCATGAACATCACCTGCCCCATCCCCTGTATTTCTTGTTGCAGTAAAAAAATCCCCAAATCACACTGTCTCAGGGCAGCTTTTCCAACCCTGGAGGCAGATGTTGCTCATTTCTATCAGCTTGATTCAGTGAGAAAAAGCAGGCCTCAGAATTTTGGCATTAGAAGTCTTGAGTCCAACTCTGGATTGGCCATTTGCTGACTTCAACTCAGCATTTTCAAAAGAGGATTCCATAGAGTGCTGTGATTCTATGAGATATTAAATAGGACTGGTGTATTGGTGTATCAGCATCACTGATAATGATGCTGTGTAACAAACAATCCCAAACCTCAGTGGCATACAATGATTAGCATTTATTCTTCACTTGTGCATCTGCAGGTTGGCTGGGTCAGCTATGTTCCATGTGTCTCATTCCAGGGTTCAGGATGGTTGGGAAGCAGCCCCCTGGGGTATGCACTTCTCATTGAACACAGAAAGTCACAAAAGGGCAAATGGAAACATGCAATATTTCTTAAGGCCTAGGCTTGAAACTGGCACACGATCACCACCACCTTCATTCCACTGGGCAAAGCAAGTCACATCGCCCAGCCTTTCATCTATGGGACAAGGAAGTATACTCTTTGTGAAGTGAAGATTTAGAGAGATGGAGTGAATTTTTGTTGTATGGTAATTTAATTTACAAGTTACATGGGAAAAATGTTCTCCGGTCAAATAAGTTAGGGAAATGCTATGTTTTTGAAATAAGTTAAAAAAGAGTTGGGCTGTTGGGGGCGGGGGGGTGTCAATCTTTTTAAAGATGTGGGACAGGTCTCAGGGCCTTTAGTGAGTATGTCCATTTTGAATCCAGTTGGGAGGCATAGTATGTGAAATGATGTTTTATGACTTTTTTTCACCATGCTATTAGTATTCCACCGAACTCACTTTGAGAAAGCTTGCTATAGCTCATGGCCAAGTGCCCCAACCTCTCTGAGCCCCAGGTATCCAGGTTATTTGGACAGGAACAATGGTATCCATCTCAGAGGATGGTTGGCGGGGGGGCTGACATGAGATAAAGTACACATAGATACCTATTCACTCACAAGTTCAGTTCATCTGGAACCTCAATTAGAAAGAGGGCTCCTGTAGCATGGGACAGGTTGGGTCTGGGCCAAGGGAGATTCACCCACTGGATTGGGCAGACTCTGGGCAGTGGAACAGATGTGAAAAGGAGTTCAAAGTCTTTCTGAACTCTGAGAGTGGCAACAGCAGAGGCCTTGAAAATGGGGGAGTGTGAAGGGGTAACAGGGTTGTGGTGGAAAGAGGTTTTTCTTGGTAGCAAGTTCTGAGGGACCCTAGGCTAAACTGATGTGGCTACAGCTAGGCAGCGGTATTTCAGGGAAGGATCAAGTGAGATGTTGGCCTCCACTGATCCCTGGCCTTGAGGAAAGGCCAGGCTGTCAGGTTAGAGATTGGCAGCCCCAGTTAGTTGGGGAGCAAAGGACTATAGGGCCAGAAAGCCATGGATGTCATCAGAACTGGTATCACTGGAGCAGGGCCTGTTATTCAGTTCAGAGTCCTGCCTTTTCCCTGTACCCACCAGGAGCTTGTGTCCTTTCGCTTCTGTCTCACCCCTGCTTAAACCTGGTCCGTCTTTCCAAAACATGAACCATTCCTTCCTGTGGCCTCTGCAAACAACGAAACACCAGTGTCATTAGCATAAGGACACGGAGGCAGGAACAAAGTTCACAGAAGATTCCAATTCCACCCAGGTATGAATAGGAAATTCTCTGTGGAATGGTCTGCTTCTCCTTAGTTACACATGTGGTTTTTATTTCTCGGGGAAAAAAGGCTCCAGGTGTTGTTCTCCAAAATGTCACCCCCCACTCCTGGCCTTGGCAGGCTCCCAACTGCCTAGGTTTATAGAAGTGCCAGTGCTGGAACCGACAGCTTCCAGAACCTTCCACAGATGTCACAACTAACACAAGAGACCTGTTCTACACCTTGGCTTTTCTCCCATTAAAAACACTCCAATATTTGTCCTCTCTTCTCCTTGGGGTGGCGTCTCCTTTCTTCACCTGTGGCATCTCCAGGTTGAACAATATTTTTAGGTTCCTTCCCTCTTGTTTTTGAAGAACCCTCACCCTAAAATCTCAGGAAATGTATCTCAGAGGCCTGAGGGTATGCACACTGGGTCCTGGTGTTGCTGAACTGATGGCACAACATCCACTAGTCAGGGTTTTTTGTTATTGTCCTGGTATTTTGCTTGTAGACTTTTTTTTAAAAAAAAAAGGAAACAGATACCACATCTTTTTCCTTTGGAAAAATATATTGGGAGGAAAGTGAAATGCTGGGAATATGTGGGTGTATCCTTACAATGAAAACATCTCATTGTGAAAAAAATATTACTATCTATTTGAAAAATAATGTATGAATAAAAAAGCAAGATATCTACTGGGAGAAGTGGCTCATGCCTATAATCCCAGCACTTTGGGAGGCCGAGGCAGGTGGATCATTTGAGATCAGGAGTTTGTGACCAGTCTGGCCAACATGGTGAAACCCCATCTCTACTAAAAATACAAAAATTAGCCAGGTGTGGTGGTGTGCACCTATAATCCCAGCTACTTGGGAGGCTGAGGCTTGAGCCTGGGAGGCAGAGGTTGTGGTGAACTGAGATCGTGACAGTGCACTCCAGCCTGGGTGACAGAGTGAGACCCTGTCACACACACACAAACACACGCCGCACATACACACACAAAAGCAAGATATCTGGGCAATTAAGATCATCCAGTGATGGCAGAGCAATAACCTGCTTTTTTATAGTTACATAAAAGTTCTTATGAGCACAGCCTTGGCAGCTAGGTGTCAGGGATTGGGATCCCAGCTCTGCTAAATACCAGCCATGTGACCTTCCACAAGTTACTTAATCTCTCTGTGCCTCAGGTGCCTCAGTTTCCTCCTTTATAATCTGTGGATATTAATAAACCCACCTCATGGTGTTGATATGAGAATTAAATGAGTTAAGTTTCATATAGCTGTTGCTACAGTGCCTGGGTGTATAGTATGCATCAAGTGTTTGTTAAAAAAAACTTCGAGAATAGGGCCACTCTCATAACATCATGTGAGCCGACACCCAGGGCATGCTAGAAACACAGGAAGTGTTCACCTTTCTTGTTGTTTTGTCCTCACTGACCTTGCCCCATCTTCTTTTTCTTCATGCTCTTTCTTCCACAATAATGCCTTCTCATGAGGCCCTTTATGTATTCCACCTCCTTATTTTAACAGAGAAGGTGAAAAATAAAATAAAATAAAACACAATTCTTGGAAAACTACCAGAAGAATTTGCATTTTAATGGCAGAGAAAATGTAAAGTCAAAGGAATGAATCCCTAATTGTAGAATTTGTGGTTGCTGGTGAGGGGACTACTTGGTGGGACAGAGGTGGCAGGGCTGGGCAAGATAGGAGAGAAGGACAAAGGATCAACCCGAAATCCCTCCACACAGGCAGTTGCCTACTGGAACTACCAGAAATGCCAGCCCAAGCTATGTACAAGAAAATATGCCTCTCCTGAGGTCATACCCACTCCAAATGGAAACCCACACGTGCCCTGGACTGGTTCTTCCAATTATGGAAAAGGCCCCCAAACTTCCCCTGATTGGCATACCACATAAGCTGAATCTCAGCAATAATGATGATGATAATGGCATTGGTAATAGCCACGATGCAGCTGTTACTCAACCATGTGCATCTTCAGAGTCTCCTAGGGATTGATGGTGTGCTAAGAACAGTCCTAGTACCGGCGTTCAAGAATAATCGGCTGACCAAAGTAAACCCCACAAAGTGGAATCCTACTTGCCAAATGGGCTACCAGGTGTGAGAGCACGGAGTCTGCAATGCTCTACTCTCCTGGGTGGGCTGAGAATGAGCAAGGAGACTTGGCTGTGTGTTCAGGCTGGGGAAATCCTAGAACAAGGGCCAGAGGGAGACTTTTCAAAACTGCGGCACTTGGATTAACCTCGCTGTCAAATCTCACCTGTGTCATAGCTCCTGGGACCTACTCCCTTGTGGACTTTACCACTCAGAGCAGAGAGAGGAGTCAGCCTGCATGACTGGTGACTGGCGTGGAGAAGATGTAGTGCTGTCAAGACAGGATTAGCTAAAAGTGATAGAAAATGCCACAGAAGACTGGCTGAAGTTTCTTTCTCTCATCATAAATAAGGTTCAGAGGTGGACAGTTGAGGGCTGAAAAGATGGCATTACAAAGTCAAAAGGACCCAGGCTACTATTATTATAATCAATATCATTGTCATTACTATTGCATAATTTACATGTGGTGAAATACACAGATCCTGATGAATTTTGACAAATGTTTGCACCATGTGATCAACAGCCCAACCAAAAGAGAACATTTCTATCGGCTCAGAAGTTTACTCGTGCCCCTCTCCAGGTGATTTGACATTTATCACCAGGGAGTGGATTTGCCTGCTCTAGAATTCCATGTAAATGGAGTCATACAGTAGCTATTCCTTTGTTCTGGCTTCTTTCAGTCAGCATAATGCTTTTTGGATTCACCAATGTTGCAGTATTAGTAGTTTGTTCTTTTTTATTGCTTATTAGTCTTCTATAGTATGAACACACCATAATTTGTTTATTCACCTGTTGTTGGACATTTCAGTTGCTTCCAGATTGGGATTATTATGGAAAAAAATTGTTACCAACATTTGTGGGGAAATCTGTGTGTGGAGATAGGTTTTCATTTCTCTTGGGTAATGAGTGGGAGTAGGATTGCCGAATGTAGTACAGGTATATGTTTAATTTCGTAGGAGATGGCCGGTTTTCCAAAGTGATTCTACAATTGAAGGCTGTATCTTGCTCTTCTGCCATTAGTCGTTCACGACTTCTACGTCATGGTAAAACATGGCTGCTTGAATTCCAGCCATCATGTCCACATTCCAACCCACAAGGAGGAAGATGGAGGAAATGATATGCTTCCCTTGCTTCATTAACACTTCCTGGAAACGTCACACAATACTTCTGCTTACATCCCATTAGTTAGAACTTAGTCACATGGTTGCATTGCTTGCTGAAAGGGAGGCTGGGACATGTATTTTTTGTTATGGAGACCGAAGTGCCTAGCTAAAAATTGGGGATCTTCTTATTGAGAAAGAAAGTGATATTGGATGTTGGGGGGCAAGAAGCAGCTCTGCCACAGATGAGTGGTCAGAAATTAGTCAGGGATCATTCCTGTCTTGCTTCAGGATGGTTCTCCAGAACCTGTCTTGGACCTTGGCTCATGATATACACTCTATAAATGTTTGTGACAGGTGGAAGGAGGGAGAGAAGGAGAGAAGTAGCCATGGCAGCCAGACTCATGACTCAGGGAAGTTTTCTTGAAGTCACTATACTCTTCTGACAGAAGTGTTGTTCTTAAAGGACTTAAAGAAGAATGGTGAACATTCTTCAGCTTCTGACAATGTTTCAAAACATCTCTTGGATGCAATTAAACATCATTGTATGAATTGTCAAGTGAGTCTTTCAGTGACCTGATAGGTAAAGGACTTTTTGACTTTGTTATCTGATAGAGATAGTTTGGGAATTTTGTTTTTCAGTGTGGAGTCGAATGTGTGTGGGTGGGTATGTGTGTCTGCACAGGAAAGCTTCTGAGGACATTTTCCTGTCAAGAGTCTCACAATTTGCGTGGTGATAAACGTGTTGTTATCAAGGGCTTGTGCCTTGGAAATTCGAAATGAGGACTGAGATGTCTGAGGGGAGGGGAAGAAAAGAGAACTGAGAGCAACATTGTTTCGAAGCAGAGTTGTGGCCGTGACAGGCAGTGGGAACTTTTGTGAGAGGCCTCCGTGTTTCCAGCCGGGTGCCCCTTCAGCAAATGAGGGGGTCATCGGGTTATGTTATTTTATAGTACAAAAGCAGATACGGTCCGCTGCCTCCGCTCTACCCTGATAATTTTGTTTTCCTGGCGAGTTTGCCATCAAGGATCTGACATGCCATTAGGTTTTTATCTCTGTTGCCCAAGGAGGGGCAACGGTGAGCAAGGGTCTGCTTTTCATTAAAGTGAGCCTGGTTGCACGAGCACTTCTTTGAACAAAACAACCACGGTTCACGACAAGGTTAGGGGAAGGCGGGGCAGAGGGAAGGTTATTAGTTATTACCTCTTCTTCCTTAGCGCTAGTGGAGACTTCTCTCTAGCAGGGTTTGGCTCCCTCCCTGGGGGGTCAAGAGCTAATTCCACACTCAAGCCATGATCCTCAGGCCCGCCTAAGAAGCGGCGCCTTCTAATCATGCCAAATCATCAGGCTGATTCTGCGACATCAACGGTTACCCATTAGGGAACACGCTGACACCAAGAAATGCATTTCACTTCCAGTCTTGGCCCTCCCTGGACTACAAGTCCAGGGAAGTCCCAGTGATCCTGCCGGGGACACGGGCCTCCTGCCAGCTCTTAAGGGCTTCTGCCAGGGTTTCTCTCCCCAAAGGAAAAAGTGTTTGGGAGGGCCTGTGAGGAAGGGGAAAGGGTGAAGGATGCTGGCTGGGAGTCAGTCCAAATCGGCTCTGCCTCGCGTGAAAGGGCCTGATACATTCAAGGTCATTGATCCGAATTTGTCCCCTCGAAGCAGAACAAAATGAGCAGAGACATGCACTCAGTAGCCAGTCTAAGGGGAAAAAAAAATCTTACAAATCTGTCTATTTCGTTTTCTTTTAAGATGCAGTAGCTAATGTTGGTGTCAGAAAGGGGCCCAGCTGTTTATGGTGCTTACCTAAACAGCCTGCCTGACTTCAGAGTCATTTCTGGCTGCTTCTGCCAACCCAACTACTCCAGGCTACCGTTTTGTGCCATTCCCATCATAAAAATCACAGCTGTCTGATGCTCACTCTGGCGTGCTGGCCTCCCGTGAAATGCTGTGATCAAGGGTCTCCATGGGACCCAGAGCCTCCACTCCTCTGTCCCTCCCCTACCATCCTCCCTCACCCCCTCCACACCCTCGACCAACCCATTGCTGGGTGCGATTTATAAGCAGAGAAATCCCCTTAATCCTGTAGATATGTGGTTTACTTCACCCAAGAATTCCGAGAGCTACGTCCTCTCTCTCGAAAAGTGAATTATAACACCAGCATAGAATATCAATTCCAGGCGTGTGGAATTTTAATCCCCAAGTTCCCACAAAATGTTTCTGTCCATGGCAAATTGGCCCACCATTTCAGCATGTCTGAACAGCTAGGACAGATGACCCCCTCTGGCCACCACCTCCCAGTCACTGGGGGCAAGGTCTGAGTGTTGCAGGGAAATCTGAAAGCCTGTGTCTCATTCTTGTGACTTTGTGTCTGCTCTCAGGTGCTGCATGCAATTCTATTTTGTATTTCTTGGAACTTGACATCAATCGGGCATTTTTAAATCCCCCTGCTGCCAGCAAAGCCAAAGCCAGGAAGCCGTCTTCAAAATGTCACCAGCCATTAACCATGAGCAGGGATGAATTATACTCACCACCACCATCAGGTGCATTGAGAAAAACAACTCACAGAGGCAGCCTGCCATGTACTGGGGGAGTTCCAGCTCCAAACCCTGCCCTAGGCTGTCCCAGGACCATCAGCCTGTTTCCAGAGACCTTGTGGTTCTATCTGCAAATAGGTTGGGTTTTAATGGGTAGTAAGCCCCCATGATACGCCAGACCCTGTTCCCAGCACCACTTCCACAATAACTTTCCTCACTTCCTCGTTACAAGTGGGAATTAAAAGGCTCAGAGCTTACAATAAAAAAAAAGTCTCAGAGCTGTTGGGTACATTGCTCAAGGTCACACAGCTGGTGAGTGGAAGAAACACGTCTGTTACCAAGATTTGTCTACTTTCTATTACATTACACACCAAAGAAGCTTCTGTCAATCTTATGCATGGTTTTGACTGCATGCCTCAATAATATAACCAGTCCCAGGTACCTACATTTTAACGCCGATACAGTTGGAGCTGAGAGGTTAAGTGACCTGTGCGAACATGCACAGTCATGGAGGGAGAGTGGGCTCTGTGATGTGTAATGCCATAGACATTTGTTGGGCATCCACAAGCTTTGGCGATACACTGGTAAATAAGACACAGTCACAGCCATGGAAAGACTTGACAGTCACATGGGGGCAGACTACAACATACATGATTCTACATAATTCCAAGAATTTAATAGTATCTTATTTGTATTTGTGAGTGTCATGGGAGCCCAGGAATGGAGTGAGCCACTCACAGAGAAGATGACATTTGAGTTGAACCATGAAGGCTGTGGAGGAATGAAGAGGCAGGCATCAAGTAGAATTGCCTGATGGCACACTGCCCCACTCCACAAGCCTTACCCCTGGGGTGGCCAGTTTACTGTGAGCATCAGCGAGTAAATGTCAAACAGCCTGTCCCATCCTCTAACTTAGCACAGTCCAACCGAACTGTCTGTGATAATGGAAATGGTAGATCTGTGCTATTCAATACAGTGGCCTCCCAGCTGCAGGTCCCTACTGAACACTTGAAATGTGGCCAGTAAGACTGAGAATCTGATTGTTTCATTCTATTTACCCTTAATTTATATTTCAATTTAAAAAACCATATGTGGCTAGTGGCTCCCATAGAGGACAGCACCTCCAACAGAGAGTGGGAATACAAGCGTCAATCTTGCAAAAGGATGACAAACCAACTTCTGTGCAGGTGGTCACTGGACAGTTCTCCATCATTGACAGGCAAAGGGGCAGAAGCATGGACACAGCCCTCAAAGGGTCCAGTCACAGGGCCCTGTCATAGGTCCAGATGCTCCCACAACCGTTCAGTATTCTCCAGCATCATGTGATCAGTGGGACTAGGTCCAAGTTGCCATCACGTCACCTCCTCCTGGCCCTATAGTCTCTGCTGAGGAGGCTGGAGAAAGGATGCACTGTGAGAGACCCAGTCCCCCATCTCACCTTCTCCTCAATGGTGACCTTCCCCTGGTGACCCCTTCATTGGATGAATGTGTCACAGCTGCCCTGAGGTGAGCAGGAGGGCTGGATGTCATGCTGGGAAGGTCACCCTTGGTATGAAGCCCTCCTCTCTTCTCTGGGTGACCCACGCCCAGGGCTCCAGGAGAGAGCTGTCTCCATGCTCACAACAGCAATGAGACTTATAGCAATTGCATTAGTCCATTCTCGCATTGCTATAAAGAACTACCTGAGACTGAGTAATTTATGAAGAAAAGAGGCTTAATTGACTCACAGTTCTGCAGGCTGTACAGGAAGCATGGCTGGGGAGGCCTCGAGAAACTTACAATCATGGCAGAAGGCAAAGGGGAAGCAGGCACACCTTCACATGGAGGAGCAGGAGAGAACGAATGAAGGGGGAAATGCTACACGCTTTTAAATAACCAGATCTCATGAGCACTCTGTCTCCAGACAGCACTAGGGGGATGGTGCTAAGCCATTAGAAACAACCCCCATAATCCAATCACCTCGGGCCAGGCCCCACCTCCAACACTGGGAATTACAATTCAACATGAGATTTGTGTGGGGCCATAAAGCCAAAGCATATCACCAACTAACCACGCACCCGAATTCATTAATGCATGCAGCTTTCATTTGTCTTCTTTCCTACACTTTCATTGAGGGGACGGTAGAAAATAGCAAAATACGAATAAAGAAGGAAATAGATCCAGAACATGACTCCTTCTTGCCACCTCCACCACTGCCACCCTAGTCAAACTATCATTGTATCTGCTTTTACAATGGCCTCATCTGTCTTCCTGTGACTCCCTTGCTGATACATAGTCCATCCTCAACAGAGCGGCCAGAGGGATTCCTTAAACCCTAAGCCACATAGAGGCACTCCTGTCCATAACTCTCCAATACTCCCCATCTTGGAGCAAAAGCTGAGGTCCTTACGAGGGCTTGTGCAGTCCCATAGTCTGCACACTCTTCCTCACCTCTGACTTTGTCTATTGCTCCCACTCCCACCATAGGTCTGTCCCAGCTACACTGGCCTCTTTGCTGCCCCTGGAACATGCCTGGCATAGCCTGCCTCAAGGACTTTGCACTGGTCCTCTCCCCCGACTGGAGCACTCTTTCCTTAAACAGCCACATAGCCCGCTCCTGAGTGTTTTTCATGCCTTTATTCAAATGCCACCTTCCTGGTGAGCTCTTCACTGGACACTTAATTAAATTTGTAATCTCACCTCTCTCCCAATTCCCTATTTATTTCCCCAGATCTCTTTTTCTTCCTAGTTTTATCTCCGTCATACTATAGATTTTGCTTATTCATTTGGTTTATTATCCGTCTTCTTTCACTTGAGTGTGAGCACTATGAAGGCAGGTGGTTTATTTGTGCTTTGTACTCTGCTATACTCACAGTGTCTAGAAAAGTGCCTGGTACAATCTAGGTTGTCAATAGACATTTGGGAAATAAATGAATGGAAACCACTATATTTCTCCACTCAAAGATAACCATTGCTAATGGCTGGTTGTATTTCCTTCTAGACTTTCTTCTATTAAGCCTCATTTTGACTAAGTTAAGTAAAAGTCCTGTGGCTACCAAGAGAGTGCTGAGGAGAGAGGGAGGGACAGTCCTTCTCTCTCTCAGGAGGGACAGCTCTCTCAGAAACTGTGTCTTGGTGGAGGCCTGGGCCTCATCGTGGCTGGCCCAGAAATCAACACCTTTAGTTCACTCAGAGATCATTAGCCTCTGTAGGACCTACCCACATTAACCAAACTCACAAGAACCTGCAGATGTATAAAGCCTAAGACCACTTTACTAATTCCTACCCCTTTCCAGTGATTCTGACCTCAAGGAACACAGAACACTATGCTGGAAATCATGGCTGGAGCTGCAGGAGGTATACTTTGTTGATTGCCCACAGGGTTGTATTAAGATTTTGGCGACCTTCAAGCACTGAAAAGATTACAGTGTGCTCTACACAATCCCATGTGTTATTCACAATAAAAATAGTGCTCAACTATGAAACAATTACAGTGAAAACAATGCTCCAAATTTTCTTACTATGATAACGTCAATGCTTTTAAATATATATATAAATATATATATATATATATATATAATAAAATTGCCTTTTAAAAAAGTCATCTTTGTTTCTCCTGCTTTGTTTGAGCCCTGGGCATGTGCTTGGGCTTCCTGTGGGACAATCCAGCCGATAGAGTCTGGCTCTGTGTCCCCACCCAAATCTCATGTTGAATTCTATTTGCTAATGTTGAGGGAGGAAACCGGTGGGAGGTGATTGATTGGATCTAGGGGGTGGATTTCCCCCTTGCAGTTCTCATGACAGTTTGATAGTGAATTCTCACAAGATCTGGTTGTTTGAAAGTGTGTAGCACTTCCCCCTTCACTCGCTTCCTCTTGCTCCTGCCATGTAGATGTGCCTTCTTCTCATTCGCTTTCTGCCGTGATTGTAAATTTCCTGAGGCCTCCCCAGGCATGCATCCTGTACATCTTGTGGAACCATGAGCTGATTAAATGCCTTTTCTTTATAAATTACCCCGTCTCAGTATGTCTTTATAGCAGTGTGAGAATGCACTAATACACCAGCTTTGGTTGTCTCTCCAGCTTTTCTCAATCCTTGCAAGCAAAAGGACCCTGATTTTTTTCTCAGGGGATCACTTCCCCATTTTTCAGTATGGTTTGTGGAGGTAGACCTCCCCTCCACACTCAGGGATGGAGTCAATTATGAATAGCAATTTGGTGGGACTTCTGAGAAAGCCCCTGGGTAGTGTGATGTGAATGTGCTTTAAGATCTGGTGCTGAGTAGCAATTGGTTATTTTAATGAGGGACCTGGGGAAAATGGAGGCCACCATGTGGAATTGTAGTCAAAATGGAATAAGGCAGAGAAGACAGATGAAGAGAAACCAGGTTTTTGGTTGCACAGTTTTTGTGCTACTGGGTCAAACTGTCCCTGAAGACAACATTGCTGCTCAACTTTTTTTGTTATGTGAGCCAATTCTCCTGTGGTTTAAATTGGTTTGAGTTGAGTCTTATGACATTTAAAATCAAAAGATTCCTAACAGATATACCTTGGAAACATGAGTCATAGCACAGAGAATTGAACAGACTTCAGCACCTTTTTAGATATATTAAGGCTGACACATTCTAACATTTTAGACTTTATGAAGACTGCCTATTTTCCGTTGAAAGACATATTTGGTTGTTTTCTAATTCATCCGATTAGTTTATATACTCCATGAGGGCCAAAATTTTGTCTGTTTTGTTCATTGCTGTTTCCTCAGCACCTAAAACAATGACTGGCCCTTACTAGACACTCCATAAATGTTTAGTGCCTGCTTGCCTGAATGAATGAATGAAACGGAGGCACAGATAAAGTGACATTCCCCAAGTCACATAGCTAATTATTGAGAAAGTAAGGTGGGGAATCCACCATATTATCCTGACAACATACGTGTAAACATTCTTAACTCATGAGAAAGAGAAGAAAGAACTAATATTTGTTTTTGTTTTTCCCTGGGCCAGATGTAATTTGAGTGTCTTCACACTGTCTTATTATTCTATGTGAATCCCCCACCATACACATACAATATCAAGAGGTGGGTACGATTACTGTCATTTTACAAATGAGAAAACTGAGGTACAGAGATGTAAGTTTCTTCCCAAAGATCACAAGGCTACTATGGCAGAAAACACAGCTCCCCTTAAAGAAGCCCCAATGTGGAAAGCACTTGCAATGGTGCCTATGACATTGGTCAGCTCGCAGAAGATTCTGCAGATAGCTAAAGCCATGTATACCAGGCAGGTTTTTTTAATCACATTTCCTTTCAGAGACTGACATTTTGTGACATTGGCCTCCAAATCTAGAGAAGACAGCTTTCCCTGCACAAATTGCACGCATGTGGATCAGTGGGAAAAGAATATTCAGTGATGTGCCAGCTGCGATGTCATCATCCATGTGAGCTC
Source organism: Aotus nancymaae (assembly GCF_030222135.1). Taxonomy (NCBI): domain Eukaryota; kingdom Metazoa; phylum Chordata; class Mammalia; order Primates; family Aotidae; genus Aotus; species Aotus nancymaae. Next base: position 19,964,114 of record NW_026988472.1, on the reverse strand, counting down.
TGTGCTGGTATGTGCAGATGTGAACAGGAACATTGCATACTCAAATGCACGTGTGTGTGTGTGTGTGTGTGTGCACGTGTGTCTTTTCATGTAGATGGTCTCAGAACTGTAGGACTATTATTTCTGGGGCCCTACCCTGGTGCAGTGTAAACACATCACAATAAAGAGAAGTGACAGAATCTTCTGGTCACATCTAACCACCCAGATATGTACCCAGCACGGCCACAATTTCATCAGAGCATGCGATATTACTTCTCTGAACATAAAATGCAGAGGAGCCTGGGCACTTCTGTCTAGAGTAATTGACTATATACCAGAATAGTCACTTGCCCCTATCTTCTCTCTAAGTACTATTAATTCACACACCCTGATCAGTCCAGTTACTTGTCCTGGCTCCCTGTGTGCTCAAAGCAGCTTTATTTAGTAACACCTGGGGCATCCCTGAGGGTAACGCAAATATGCCAAAGTGGCATATTTGTGACTGGCATGTTCTACTACCCTTCAGAGGCAATATTAAAATCACGCGGAAGACTATTGCATAGGAAAGAGATGTAAATCCAAAACCATTGCATGGGGAAGAGAAATACACTAATCATTGAATATAAGCATAACTACATAATTTTTACACCATGGCAGAAGAATCCATAAACAACAGGAAAGAACAAAAATATGTTAGGAAAAGGCCTGCAACATAGTTTTCATATATACAGTTAATACTTATAAACCTTATGTTCTATGGGAAAGGCCCTGTTGGAAAGGGTCATGCTTTGTATCCTAGGAAAAGCCTCTCCACTCTCTGGGCCTTGCCATTCTCGTTGGGAGAATATGGCAGTTAGATTACAGAATTTCTAAGCTCCTTCACTCTATAGTACTAAAGTAGAAATTTCTAGATGTGGAAATAAGGAAATGCGATGGCCATGGGTCTTCAAACTGGGGGGCTTAGGATCTGGTGGGAATTGTCCACTGAAGGTACCCGTAATACAGAGGGCTGCTCAAGGTCTCCCCTGGCCTGGTTTGGAGGCTACCAACTTGGTGTGCTGGGGAAACAGTAGAAGGAAAACTAGAAGGTAGTGAGGGAAGGGTAGAATGCAAAGGCTTCACAAACACTGACTCATGTCGGAGTCTGCCTGGTTCCTCCCCACTTTGCAAGGGAAGCATAAAAGTGTATGTATATGTTTTTTAAACCCACTCAGATCAGGAGAAATGGAGAAAGTAAAGATCTAAGAGACAGAAAAGATTGCTTTCCTTTGTGACTTTTCTTCCGTTGAGCAAAGCGCCCCAGAATGTATTGCAAAGGGTGGGGCAGGGGATGGGGAGAGAGCTGTTAGCACTTCCCTCATGCCTTTGAAGGCAGCGGGCCTCTGTAAACAGAAGTGACTTCTGACTTCTCACAGCTCTAAAAATAATCAGAGTGTGGGGGTTCTAAATCAGGAACAAAGAAGAAACAAAGGGTTAATGAGAGGACACAAGTTTGATGTCTCATTGCATAAACACAGAGCCAGCTAGGAACAAAGGCGTCAGAAGCTGGCCTTCACCAGAAGGTAACCAGCACAGCTTTTAGCCCTTGAAATTCTGCACATTGCTATTTCTTCCTCACATTTGCAAAGGACACTTCACACCCTGCTCTCTGCGCCACCCCCTCTCTAAAGTGTGCTGGCAGGGAGTTGGCTTTTTCATCTAACTCAGGACCCTTCCCCTGTAGCTTCACCCCTCTCCCCTCACCCTGATCAAAGTCTTGCCATAAGATCTAACTCATACTAACTTGCAAGTGATTGATATGGCCCTAGCAGCAGCTCATGTTTACCATGGGGCTCACTTTCTCTGTGCTCTGTGCATGATCTCGCTGTGACTCACACCACTGCTAAGTAGTATTACCACATGCACGTTATAGCAAAGAGGATGGAGAATTGTTCTAACTTCCCCACAGTCCCAGATCCAGGGGATGGTGGAACTGCAATCCTAAACCTCAAGCAATCCGGTGCCAGAGCCCAAATCCTTAACCCTCGTTGTCCTGCAATTCAAGGCAAAAGAATTAAGTAGTGGGGAGTTATCTAGAAGCTGAAACCCAGGGCAGAGACCTACGGCTGACATTGTAAGGCAATCATTCCCTTTGACTCTTAAAAAACCCATCTCAAAAGATCGCTACTGTTGTCTAGTTTTAATGAACTTTGACGGAGGTCCACTCAGCACCACCTCAGCTCCATATACTGTGCCAGGCTCTTTAAGGCATTCAGCACACACAGCCATCTAGCTGTTTGCAGTCCAACAAGGCAGTTTCTGTTTGGAACAAATGTCATGCACTAGCCATCACGCTGTATGTGTGAAGATGTGCCTTCTGGGGCTGGGGGAAATAGGGAAAGAAAAATTTAGAGATTGAAAAAACCAAGTGATAAAGCCATTCTGCGAGTCTCTTTCCTAATCCCATGTAAGTAGCATATCACAGTTCCTGGCATAAAGGAAGCACTCCAAGAATACATATTGATTGAAAGCATAAATGAATGAATGCATGAACAAACAAATACTAATAAATGAACTGACTCATAGCTACCTTCCTTATTGTCTTCTCTTATGTTCTCAAAGTCATCACCAATATTCCCTCAACATCTAATGTGCACACCTGTCAGATAGGCGTGCAGGTTCCAATTGTGGAGGTCTGGGCTGGGGCCTGAGATTGTACACATCTAACCAGCTCCCAGGTGATACTGTGCTCCTGCTGCTCCTTGGACCACACTTTGAGTACCAAGGGTCTAGTACACCTGTGTCTTACTCACGGCTGCTGTCACAGTTCAATGTCATGAAAGGTCTCATCTGTTCCATGGAATTACTTGCATTAAACTTCCACATTTCATCAGTGCATTTCATCAGTGCGCATTTCATCAGTGCGTTTTTGTTTTTACTGTAAAGTTTTGGTCTGAGGTGCACAGGACAGTATTGTGTGTTAAAATTCCACCTGTGTTGTCTTGTACCTCACACTTGTAACAGAGGTGGATTTCCCATGAAGCTAATAAAGCTTAAATTACAGGTCCCCTCACTATATGGACCCTGTTCCACATCCTCAGGCATAGATAGCAATATCTTTTGACAGTTATACAATTTTGTAAATTTCTAAAAGTAAAAGTATTGTGTAGTTTTTAAAGAGCATCCCCCAATTTGTACAAACCTCAGATCCCACATAAACCTGGCTCCACCCCTGCACTTGCCTTACTGTATTTCTTAGAGTAGATACACATTTCTCTTGTACCCGTGACTCTATCAAAAAGAGGAAAATAAAGGAAAAGACAGCCACAAGTTTTAAGAAATGTGAAAGAGCATAATTCTCAGAGGATACACTTTGGTATTTAAATATGCAAAGATCTAGCTCTGATTTATGGTTTCTGCTGCCCACCCAGCTCATGTAGGCATCTATGTTGGCAACCACTAATCTGGCCTTTAGTAAGAAGCGTTACAAAGAAAAAACTTGCACTTTGTCATCCCATTACCTGTAGAAGTTCATGGAACCCGTCAGCCTTGGTCTCCTGGACAAACAGGCTCAGCATCCTCACCTGTTCAAGGAGGAGGCCGTGATTCTGTGACACCATTGCACGACGTAGACTACCATGTCAGTAAATAGTATGTGCTCCATTTACTGGATTATCATAAGTATGGGTGACAATACCACAAACCTCAAGACAGCTAGCTCCATCGAAGTGTGTGCAGCCATGTGGTACCTTCAATCAGTTCTACTTAACTTTGGCTGCACCTTGGAATCACTTGGGGAGCTTTCAAACGTATTGTTGCCTGGGTCACATCCCCAAAGATTATTCCAATTTGATCAGGCTGAGATGTGGTCTGGGCAATGACATTTTTTAAAGCTTCCCAGGTAATTGCAATGTGCAACCAAGGGTGAGAGTCACTATCTGTGTCTATCTGATCAGGGGAGAATGCTAGAACCATGTTTCCCAAGGTGTGGTTCTCAGACCAGCAGCATTGTCATCAGCAGACAGCATGATAGAAATGGAGATTTCTGTTCATGCCTGTAATCCCAGCACTTTGGGAGACTGAGGCCAGCGGATCACCTGAGGTCAGAAGTGTGAGACCAGCCTGGCCAACATGGTGAAATCCCGTCTCTACTAAAAACACAAAAATTAGCTGGGCACAATGGCATGCACCTGCAATCCCAGCTACTAAGGAGGCTGAGGCAAGAGAATCGCTTAAACTCAGGAGACAGAGGTTGCAGTGAGCTGAGATCGCACCACTGCACTCCAGCCTAGGCGACAGAGCAAGACTCTGTCAAAAAAAAAAAAGGAGAATTCCGAGCCCCACCCCAGACCTACCCAATCAGAATCTGCATTTGTCAAGATTCCCAGGGGATTCGACTGCCCACTAGATTTTGGGAAGCACTGCCTTAGAAACTGTCTGTTTCTGGATCAGCCTCCTTATTTCCAGATGCAGAAATTGGAAGTCAATCACATGAAATGATTTTGGCCACGCTCCCCAAGAAGCCAGCTAGAGTCCCAGGTCTTCCATCCTCTAGCTTCAGCCAGACTTCAGCCTCTCCCTCAGCTAGACTTCGTGCGGTTTTAGAAGGATATCCAGAGTCAGAGTCACAGATTCCATTTCTCAGTTGCAGAAACTACACAGTTTACTGCAGAATTTCTGGCTTTTTCTTGCTAGGGGAAAAATATGTCTCAGTAAGCTCCATTATGTATTCTGGGTATATGCAATGAGTTTGTCTTGAGACATATTTATGCTTGAGAATATTATGCATTCTCTTTATATACCATGCAAGGTTAAACTTTTTGAAAATTTGTATTTGCTTTTTATCACCCAGACATATAAGCGATTTATAGCCAGGCCTGATGGATTGGAATCAGATGGCAAAACCCGGATTAACCCCATGGATCCTGATGGCCATTGGTCAGTCCTTGCTATCCATGATATTTTCACCTGAGTGAATGCGTTAAAAGACTTTCCTTTTAAGATAAATATGCAGGTGGATATCGTTTTTGCAAAGCAGGCACTTCCTCTTGCTGCTTTAAGTTCATCCAGCATTTTTTTCAAAGACAGACATATTGAAACAGTCATACACTGAATAATTCATGTGGAAAAATTGGGGGGAGAGCTAAATAGAGGTGACTCGTGAAATATTCTTACTTGCTGATGTTAAAAGATGGAGATTTCCTGTATTACATAATTGCTATTCACCAGAAATACAGTGGTTGAGGCAGGTTAGAGACCCCTCATGAGGCCCCTTGTGCACAAATCCTTCGGTCACTCAATCAACTAGTTATCTTTTAGAAATAAAAGATGCCCTGAGTACGCAGGTATACTTGAAGGCCATCATGTAAACTGGCCCAATCCAGGGAGGTCTGGTAACACACCAATAGAAGCTTGCCGAACACGAGACTTTATCACATGTGCATGTGCATAGGTGCAGGCACACCACCACCCCCAGTCCTCCAGCCACTAGTGTGATCTATCACCTACAGTTTTTGCCAGGCCCAAAGAGGGTCTTTATGTGCAAATCCCTGGCCAAGGGTGGTCCTACAGAACCCCTCAGCATTCACCCAGGTGCAAAAGCCAGCCAGAGGATGAATCATTATTATTTTTTTAATCAAGTAACAGACCCAGGTGTAGCAGCAGCCCAGCTTTCTAATATCACTGTGGCTTTGATAAATATGTCCCATTCCTTGATAACTTTTCCAAATCCTTTAATATCCTGCAGCTCAGTCCCTGATGTCTGGCTGTCGCAAAAAATGTGTGAAGGGAGACCAAATGTCAATAAAATCTCCCTGCCTGCCTCAACCCAGTACATAATCAGCTCCAAGGTAAATAAATGGTAAGTTAGTTATCTGCTGCAGGGGAGGGGAGGCCTCCGGGCTTATCTGGCTTTCATTTTTGCCTTCCTATGGAGCTGACCAAAACATCTTCTTATTCCACTCTCTTCTGGAGAGGGTGTTGAATTTTTTCCTCTTTTTTTTTTTGCCTTTCCCCTTGGAGGGACAGACTGCTTTGCTTTTCTGAAATGGCTGTCTGCTTTATGCTTCGCTCTCCTCAACTCCATTAAATCACCTTTCATCACATTAAATACAGGTCTTCAGGGTGGTCAGAGAGCTTCGCTCTGAGGGATGATGTTATAATGAGGGCAACGTGTATGAAAATCATTTTTCAGCTCAATCCCAGGCAGGCCACAAGGAGAAGGGAGGCACTAAGTGTGTCTCACTTGAGACAGGAGCTAGATTCCTGAGGAGATGTTTCATCTATTCCTTCCTTCATTCATTCATTCAGGAAGCACATAACAGAGCACCGCTATGTGTCAGGTTTTGAGAATTTATCAGTGAACAAAAGAGACCAAGATATCCCTTCCCTCATAGAGCTTCCATAAGTAGACACATTGGAAAGCCCCTTAGGGAACATGCTTAACGTCAGATTCACAGAATAGAAGAGGGGCTGATTTGAAAAGTTTAAGGTGCAGTTGCCTATAAATTGCTCCTACTCCAGCGCCAAAGTGTGGTATTCTTCCAGGAGACACTCTTTCTTTCTAGTTAAACAGTCATTTTTTTCTATCAGCCATCTTTTTTCTCCAAGAGCAATTGTCCTTGGAAGGGATTAGCTATTATCACTCTCTAGCCTCATAGTGTGAATTTATTTATTGGCTCTCCTTCCTGCCTAGATAGGAGGGGCTCCAGGGCTCCCAAAAGACAGGAAAATCCTGAAAAGGCAGCAATAAGAGAGACTGAGGACAATTTGGGCCAGTGTTTCTCCACACAGTCCCCTGGAGCCACCTGTTAAAGAGCCACATTCTTCATCTCCCCACCTGGCCCCACTGCACAAAGATCTCACTCCATAGCCTAAGAGCCCTTACACAGGACCTTCCCACTGAACAATCCAGGGACATTAAAGGAACTCTTTAGGAAACAGGCCAAATGGCTTGAGGTTCTCCAAGCTCAGATAACTTCTAGCTCCCCTTCCTCCTAGTGGTGACAGCTCCCCATTGTTACTTAGCCTTGGGTACTGCACTGTCCTAGGTTGGCACCTTTAAATCGCCTCTTTATTAAAGGCATACTCTATTTGAGTGAGCCATCTGTTTGCTGTCCAGACCTAGAGCCATACAGGGAAAAAGAAAAGGAAGCAGAGAGACCAATTCTAGGACTAGAGTCTGGGCACAAGTGGAAAAAGCAGGTATCTACAAAGCCTGATGGAAGGCAACGTCTTTACATTTAGTGAACTTATGCATGTCCCTAAAATGCAGATTCCTCCTTCATAGCCCCTTCTGACTCAGTGGGTCTGACCAGAGGCCTGGGAACTTGGATTTTTAACAAGTACCAAACATGATGCTGAAGCCGATGACCTGTGTACCACAATTTCATACCTACTGATTTAATAGGTCCTAACTCAGCATGGTTACCCCTTTTGCTGTGATTCCATTCTCCTTTCCACTTGTATTAGTCCGTTTTCACACTGCTGATAAAGGCATAGGTGAGACCGAGTAATTTATAAAGAAAAAGAGGTTTAATGGACCCACAGTTCCATGTGGCTGGGGAAGCCTCACAATCATGGTGGAAGGCAAAAGGTACGTCTTACATGGTAGCAGACAAGAGAGAAAATGAAAGCCAAGCAAAAAGGGAAACTCCTTATAAAACCATCAGATCTCATGAGACTTATTCACTACCACAAGAACAGTATGGGGAAAATTGCCCCCATGATTCAATTATCTCCCACCAGGTTTCTCCCACAACACATGGGGATTATGGGAGCCACAAATCAAGATGAGATTTAGGTGGAGACACAGCCAAACCATTTCACCACTCTATCTAAAATCTCTACCACCAGTCACTAGCAATTTAAACAACAGATGAATAGCAATAAAGTACAGGAGAGTAAAGAAGAACTAAGGAAAGAACTATTCAGTTTTTGTGTAGACTTTAGACAAAATGTAAAGAAGCCAGGACTTGATGGGCTTAAATATAAAACTTTTTTAATCCCCAATCTTTCCTGGCAAAAGACTATCAAAGTACTAAATGACCTTCAGGCTGCCAGTAAAACATGGCCTCAGAGTACAGTCAGATCAGGGGGACTGCCATAAAACTGTCTTCTAAGAATCTTAAGGATGCTATTCCACAGCCCTGGCTTGCAGCTCGGATCCCCAATATCTCTACCCATCCCCAATATACAGTGTGACAAAATGGCACGGAGAGGTTAAGTAATCTGTCCACAGTTACACAGGTATTAGTGACAGGGGCAGACTTTGAACCCAAGAAGACAGACTTCTACACTGTGACCCAAGACAAACACTTCACTCGCTGAGAGAGGTGGGTTCCCTTAAGTGTCAGTCCTCAAGGTCTTTCAGTTCATTTCATACATGTAGTAGTTTGTTTTCATGCTGCTAATAAAGGCATACCCAAAACCAGGAACAAAAAAAAGGTTTAATTGGACTTACAGTCCCAAATGGCTGGTGAGGCCTCAGAATCATGGCGGGAGGTGAAAAGCTCTTCTTACATGGTGGCGACAAGAGAATAGAAGCAAACGCGGAAACCCCTGATAAAACCCATCATATTTTGTGAAACTTAGTCACTATCACAAGAATAGCAGGGGAAAGACCAGCCTCTGTGATTCAATCACCTCCCCCTGGGTCCCTCCCACAACACATGGGAATTCTGATAGCTACAATTCAAGTTGAGATTTCAGTGGGGATACAGCCAAATCATATCATTCCACCCCTGGCCCCTCCAAATCTCATGTCCTCACATTTCAAAACCAATCATACCTTCCCAACAGTCCTCCAAAGTCTTAACTCATTTAAGCATTAACCCAAAACTCCACAGTCCCAAGTCTCATCTGAGACAAGGCAAGTCCCTTCTGCCTATGAGCCTGTAAAATCAAAAGCAAGTTAGTTACTTCCTAGATACAGTGCGGTTACAGGTATTGGGTAAATACAGCCATTCCAAATGGGAGAAATTGGCCAAAACAAAGGGGTGACAGGGTCCATGCAAGTCCAAAATCCAGTGGTGCAGTCAAATTTTAAAGCTCCAAAATGACCTGCTTTGACTCCAGGTCTCCCATTCAAGTCATGCTGATGCAAGAGGTGGGTTCCCATGGTCTTGGACAGCTCTCCCCTCCCACTCCCATGACTTTGCAGGGTACAGCCTCTCTCCTGGCTGCTTTCACAGGTTGGCGTTGAGTGTCTGTGGTTTTTCTAGGTACACAATGCAAGCTGTCGATGGAGCTACCATTCTGGAGTCTGGAGGATGGTGGCCCTCTTCTTACAGCTCCACTAGGCAGTGCCCCAGTAGGGACTCTGTGTGGGGGCTCTGACCCCACAACCCCACATTTCCCTTCTGCACTGCCCTAGCAGAGGTTCTCCATGAGGGCCCCCCACCCCCGCAGCAAACTTTTGTGTGGGCATCCAGGCATTTCCATATATCTTCTGAAATCTAGGCAGAGGTTCCCAAACCTCAATTCTTGACTTCTGTGCAGCCACAGGCCCAACACCCCATGGAAGCTGCAAGGTTTAGGGCTTCCATCCTCTGGAGCCACAGCCTGAGCTCTACATTGACCCCTTACAGCAATGGCTGGAGCAGCTGGCACACAGCATGAGGACCCTGGACCTGGCTCACACAGCATGGGGACCCTGGACCTGGCTCATAAAATCACTTGTTCCTCCTGAGCCTCTGGGCCTGCGATAGGAGGGGCTGCTGTGAAGGTCTCTGACATGGCCTGGAGACATTTTTCCTATGGTCTTGGGGATGTCATGGTCTTAGGCTACTCGCTACTTCTGCAAATGTCTGTAACAAACTTGAATTTCTCCTCAAAAAAATGGATTTTTCTTTTCTATTGCATCGTCAGGCTGCAAGTTTTTTGAACTTTTATGCTCTGTTTCCCTTTTAAAACAGAATGGTTTTAACAGCACCCAAGTCACCTTTGGAATGCTTTGCTTAGAAATTTCTTCTGCCAGATACCCTAAGTTATCTCAAGTTCAAAGTTCCACAAATCTCTAGGGCAAGGGCAAAATGCGGCCAGCATCTTTGCTAAAAACATAACAAGAGTCACCTTTGCTCACATTCCCAAGTTCCTCATCTCCATCTGAGACTACCTCAGTCTGGACCTTATTGTTCATATCACTATCAGAATTTTTGTCAAAGCCATTCAACAAGTCTCTAGGACGTTCCAAACATTTTCCTGTCTTCTTCTGAGCCCTCCAAACTGTTCCAATCTCTGCTAGTTATCCAGTTCCAAAGTCACTCCCACATTTTTGGTTATTTTTTCAGCAACGCCCCACTCTACCGGTACCAATTCACTATATTAGTCCATTTTCATGCTACTAATAAAGGCATATCCGAAACTGGGAACAACAACAACAAAAAGGTTTAATTGGACTTACAGTTCGACATGGCTGGGGAGGCCTCAGAATCATGGCAGGAGGTGAAAGGCTCTTCTTACATGGCAGTGGCAAGAGAAAATGAGGTAGAAGCAAAAGCATAAACCCCTGATAGTTCCATCAGATCTCATGAGACTTAGTCACTATCACAAGAGTAGCATGGGAAAGACCAGTCCCCATGATTCAATTATGTCCTCTTGGGTCCCTCCCACAACACGTGGGAATTCTGGGAGATACAATTCAAGTTGAGATTTCAGTGGGGACACAACCAAACCATATCAATACACATTTCATGTTATTTATTGCAATATTCTTTGCAACTTTCACCCTGTCAGAGAATGAATTGAACCAGAGTTGATGTTTTAGAATTTGCACAGATGTTTTCATGAACTATCATTAATCACCTTTCATTATATTTACCTACTGTAGATGATGAGATGGTGTTGGGTAGGGGTGGGAAGGAACAGGACATGGGCCCCACTGTCCCCTTTCCTTGCTGTCCTTACCCTCAGACTTCTCACTGTGCTCTCTTCAGTGACTTTACTCATGCCAACTCTGCCATTAGAGCTGCCTTTTCACTGCACATAATAAGCAGTATTGATGGGTAACTAATCACCTTCAAAACTTAATGGCTTAAAACAACAATCATTTTATTATGCTCAGAGATTCTGTGGGTCAGAAATTCAGACAGGGCATGGCAAAGATGGTTTGTTTCTGCTCTAGGATGTTAGAAGCCTCATTTGGGAAGCCTCAAGCCTAAGGGTGACTTGCAGCTGGGGAGTGGAATCTGGAATCACCTGAGGGTTCCTATTCCCATGTCTGGTTCCTTGGTTAGGAGGACTCAAAGACTGCCAGGCAGATACCTACAGAAGGAAGTCCACATCGCTTGGGCTTCCTCACAACATGGTAGCCTCAGAATAGTTAGGCTTCTTACATAGCAGCTCAGAGCTCATAGGCCTCCTATAAAAGTGATATAGCAAATAAGGGGGAAGCTGCATGGCCTTTTATGGCCCAGTCTCAGAAATCACCCAGCATCATTTCCCTTGGATTCTGTTGACTGAAGCAGTCATAAGTCCCCCCCCACTTCATATTCAAGAAGGGACACAGACCCCACCTCTCAATGGGAGGAGGGTCAAGGTCACATTGCAGAAAGGTCTGTGGCTTAGGAGATATCATTGGCTGCCATCTTTGGAAAATAGTCTGTTAGTGTGACCTCTGATCACAATTCATAGAATCCTACCCATCTTTCCATGCCTAAGTCAAGTCTCCTCCTCCAGGAAGCCTTCTCTGATTACCAAAGTCCACCTTAACTCCTATTTTCTCTCTATTACTTCTATCACAGTCGTAATAATACTACGACTGTTTTGTGATAGAACACACTCATAGTATTAATAATAATAGTGCAGCTAACATTTTGAGGCAATAAACACTTCATTTAGATTAACTCGTGAAATCCTCAAGACAATCCCTTAAGATAGGGGCTCCTATTATCACCCTTTTATAGTTGAAGAAAGTGAAGCCCAGAGAAGTTAAATTACTTGTCAAAGTCACGCAGAGCCAGAATTCGAACTTGGGCAACCAGCTCCAGAGTCTGACCTCCACCCCTCCTCCTATCCTGCCTCTCAGTAGCTCTTATTGATCATAGTTCATTTTTCCCCTAGCCAGACTGAAACAGCTACATTCCTTGGCCACAGTCCCTGACATGGTGCTAGACTCACCCATATTCTCACTGAGGGATTTCTAAATGGATGTACATTAATGCCAGCAAACCCCTACCCCAGAACTGAACACGTTCCTAAGAGCCAATGTGCATGTTTGTGCAAGTGGCCTGCTGACCCCAGCCTGGCCGAGCCTGGAGGACAGACATTATTTGCAAAATATGTAAAAAGTTTCAAGAGAATCGTTCTACTCCAGACCACTAGAGTAGGGCAAGCCCTGAGAACTGGTGGCCAACAGGGATGTCTAAAGTGTCGGCATAAATACCCCAAAAAAGCCAAAGGTAAAATTATGTTGCTAGATGGAGAAGTAAAAATTTGGATTTCAAGATGGTTTTAATTCCAGGCTCTGGGAGTCCAGGGGACTGATTTGAGTGAAAGAGAGAGAGAAATGATTTAGAACCACAGGGTTTTTACGGGCGGAAGGGTCTCTTTCAGCCTGAGCAGGCAGATTGAGAAATCCGTAAACAACTAAGGAGCAAGCCCAGAGATAGAGAGCGTGGTCTAACAGGCAGAGGGATAATAGCGCTCAAGTCAAGGGGGGCCCTGAGCCACAGGAAAAAGATTCAGGGCGTAGCAGACTGAGCCTGGGTGCTTTGTATCTGAACAAAAGCATTCCACATGCATGAAAAAGTGGCTTCCGAAAAAGAACAGGATTTTCTAACTGGCCTTTCTAGCCTATAAATTTTGTTTCAGCTTTGGCTTCTGGGGCAACCCAAAGTCAGACACCATTTCTTGTATAAGGCTACCCATGCTACCGTCTGCTGCCTGGGGCATGCTTCAGACCTTTATCTTGAAGCCACATTGCCCTGTAAGAACCCATCTTAGAGATGCAGTGGGGAATGTTCAACATTAAGCAGAATATTGACAATTGTTGGCTGCCAACTGTCTGAAAGTGTATCTTTGGTCAGCTCCAGCCAGTATGCTATTCTGAAAAAGCAAAGAACGCTGAAGGTAGTGACTTCATGACCTTAAGCCATGGATGCAGGAAGAAATGCAGAGGTGGGCAGATAACTTTATCATCCTTAATGGGCTACCTAATTCCTTGGGGAAAAAAATGAAGGAGCCACCAGTGACATGCCCCAGGCAGCAGATGGCAGCGTGGGCAGCCTTATACAAGAAAGGGTGACTGAGTTTGGGTTGCCCCAGAAGCCGATCCCAAAACAAAGAAATGAATGCAAATAGTTTATCTGAGAAATGCAAGAAACACTGATACCAGAGTAGGAAAGTGAGACAGGGAACAAAAGGGAGCGAGTCAAAGGTGCATTATCAAGCCAGCTGGCACCGTGGGGCAACTGGAGTTTAATCCCACTAGGGAAACTAGGAACCAGCGAGAACAGTGCTTCTCAAGCTGTCTGGGGAAAGAACCAGGTTGTCTGCTGTTGTTATCAATCCATTATAAATGGATAGTTTTATAAAAATACAATTAAAATGTCACAGCAATGTCAAATTGCTATAAATGTTCCTAAACACCAACTTTCCATTTGTGTACGTACCTTGAAATGTACAAGCAATAAACATTTCACAGCTTGTCACTGGTCTAGGGACCACACTTCAAGTAGCACTGGCGAAGAATGCACACCTCCATGTTATCTCATTCATGGAGCTGGGCGATTTAAACACGAGCTTGCAATAGTCATGTAATTCCTTCGTGTGCACAGGCGGAGTGGCGATTCACAGTTTCTAGAAAGCCATCAGGCAAAGAAACACACACACTGGCAGTTAGGAGTCAGCCTGAACAGGCTGAGGGAACAGGGTGGGACGTTGACAGCACACAGAGGGGGCCACCCTGACGGTGTCCTTATCTTCCCCCTGTTAGCAACACTCTAGGACTTAAGACAAGGGCAAGGCAGAGGCCAGATGGGTGTACCCTGAACACAGGGAGGTCTGGAGCCCAAAGTCAGGACTTCTGTATGGCTAGTTGTAAAAGGTCGGGGAATAGTGGGTGGATTCTACTTTAACTGCCTGGCCTAGCATCTGAATTCAGCTTTTATCAAAACAGCCAAGCTACTGTTAAAAGAAACCAAAACCAAAACCACCCCATTACCCGATGTCAGCATTGATAAGACATCAAATGCAGAGGGGCTTTTTTGTCTAACCAGGGTGCAGGTTGCTGTTTGGTTTACTCCTACCTGGAGCTTGTGCTTCACAGGCTTCTTTTGCAGGCTTGTTTTCCAGGGGACCCAGCAACTATTTATGGCTGTGTGATAAACTCATGGCCTGCAAGACGGAGGCAGGAGGTGACTGCAGTCTTGGTGAAGGGAATCAAGGGATTGAAGAGTTTATCTGGGCTGCCCGGGGGTCCTCAGGAAAACAGACCAACCTGGCCTCTCTACAGTCAGCATCACTCTTGTGCTAACTGTCATTTTTAGGGCATAAGAGAAGATGAGAATAAGGGTAATATTAAAATAATGACGATATCAAGAATGGACACCGTCAGACTCCACCTGGGCAGTGACGTTGAGCTGAGTCCTTCATATGCACTATTTCATGGTCCCAGGAACAGTTCTGAGGAGTGTGTCACAGTGACTAGAAGTGACATCACCCATGTCACACTGCCTGGGTCTGGATGCCGGATCTCTCATCTCAGAGCTGAGTGACTTAATGTGCTTCAGTTTCCTCACCTGTAAAGTGAGGTTCTACCTCTCTCCTTGAGTTGTTGCTGTATTAAATGTGCTAATCTCTATGATGTGCTTAGAGCAGGGTGAGACCTAGAGTTAGTATCCAGTACTTACGCAGTCTTGGGATCCAGGCCCTGTGGGGAAGTAACCAGTTGTGGGTCGGCTGGGCGCCCCTGCCCCTGAAGCACAATTTCACTGTTGTCATGCTGATGGCAGCCAAAGAAAGGAATGTGATTAACACTTTCCATTTTCTGCTGTTGGCGCTCTGTACTGCTACTCCTTCTATGGCCACCTGGGAAATGTTGTATGGCCACAGCCTTGAAGGTCACAAGAGTTTTCACCTCAGGGAACAGACCCCTGGGTTGTGGTCATTTCCTTAAACTTTTTGAGTCGTGTTTCTCCCTGACTGTCCTCACACAGTTGGTTAGCTGTATAGGGTGCTGAAGAGGATGATGGGATACAAACCATTTCCAGATAAGGTATGATAAAGGTGAAAAGATTCACAAATCTGCCTTATCCAGCCCAGAATGACACAAAATCCAGGCCTTTGTAATCATTTCCAGGTTGCTAATTTGTTCACCTTTCTTTCCAGACATAATTCAGGTTGCCAGAGAAAATACAGGATGCCCAGGTAAATTTGGATTTCAGATAAACAGTGATTTTTTAGTATAAATATGCCTCCAATATTGTACAGAACTTACACTAAAAATGTATCTGTTGTTTATCTAAAATTCATATGTAAATGGGAGTCCCGTATTTATTTGTGCGTCTGGCAGCCCTTGTCCAGGGTCACAGAAGGGCCTCTCAGTATCATCAGAAAACCCTGGTGTCCCCTTCTGCATCAGGTTAGGTGCCTCAGAAAGGACTTAGATGCAGGTGGTTTTATTGGGAAGTGATCCCAGGAAGCACAGCAAGGGATCAGGGAAATGAGGAAGGGAAGTGATGGAAGCCAGCAAAAGAGGTGTTAATCAGGATATTACCCCTGTGGGCAGCTGGGGCTCAATCCCTCCAGGGAACCTTCCAGAAACCCCATCCAACATGCCTAAGAATTATCCTGTCTGAGGACAGGGAGGTTGGGTATTTACCTACTGTATTAGTCCATCAGGCTGCCATAACAAATACCAAAGAACTGGGGGCGTTGAACAATAGATGTTTATTTCTCACAGTTCTGGGGGCTAGAAGTCCAAGGTCAAGGTGCCACAGATTCGGTTGTTGGTCAGAGCTCTCTTCCTGGGTTGCAGACACCCACCATCTTGCTGTGTTTTCACATGGCAGAAAGAGAGAGAACTCTGTGTCATTCCTTCCTCTTCTTATAGGGATACTAATACCATCATGGGGGCCCCATTCCCATAACCTCATCTAAATCTGATCATCTCCCAAAGACCACACCTCCAAATACTATCACACTGGAGGTTAAGGCTTTGACATATGAATTTCAGAAGGACACAAACATTCAATCTACGACATCTACCAACTCTCATCTCCCATGCTTCAGGGTTGACCTAAGGACATTAACTCCCCCTGTACATCTGAGCTGCACTTGTGCTCAACTGTGCATGTACAGGGCAAAGAAGCAGGGAGATGCAGTCACTGGAGGTAAAAGGCTGTTAGGGGACTGAAAACCATGAAGCACAACTGGAGTTAAGCATCCCTGCATCTGAGCAGAGAATCAACTGTAGGCCATCTAGAACATCTGCTTCATTTTCCTTTGCCTCAGGCTGACCCCTAAATCATAGCAGGATGGAAGCCTTGCTCAGTTGACCTCCCATAGTTATTGCCAATATTGGATGAGCTTATGTGAAAGAGTGTTACAAACTACAAGGCACTACAGAAACTGAAGGTAGAGTAAGCATTATTTAGTTAAGAAAGAAAGGGAGAAGAGGGAGCGAAGAGACGTGAGGAAAGGAAGACAGGATGAAGGAGGAGGAAGAGAGGAAGGAAGGAGAAAGGGAGGGATGGAGTGAGGAAGGAAGGAAGGAAGAAAGGAAGGGAGAGAGGGAGGGAGGGAGGGAGGGGAAAGGAAGGGAGAGAAGAATGCACTGGTCACTAACAACATAGATTAAGACCCAAGAAAATTAATTTTATATACTCAACAAATTGTTATCAGGCACATCACTGTTCCAGGTCTTCTTCTAGGTATTAGAAATTCAGTTGTGAACCAAATGTTCCAGTTTCTTGCTTTCAAGGAGCCTACATTCTAGTGGGGGAGTAAAATACATAGCAAGATTGTAAAGTGATATGAATAGCAACAAATCAGGGAAGGTTGCTAGGCAGGGTTGAAGAGAGTGATAGGGTTGTAGCCTTTAATAGGTCTAAAAAGGTGTCACTAGAAGGTGACTTTGGGATCAGGCCCTGAAGAAGGCAAGGGAGGAAAGAGCCAGGGCAAAGGCCCTAAGATAGATGTGTGCCTACCCTGTTGGGGGAAGGGCAAGGAAGCCATTGTGACTAAGACAGAGGGGCAATGGGGAGGGTGGTAGGAAATGAAGTCACAGCGGCAATGGGGGAGCTTGTGTAGGGCCATGTGCGCCACTGTGATGATTGGCTTTCCTTGGGATAAGCTGGGAACTGTTGGAAGGTAGTGAGCTGTGGAGGGACATAGTCTGACTCATGTTCTACAAGAAGCATTTTAAGCCTGGCATGGTGGCTTCTGTGTGTATCTGCAGCTTCTCTAGAGGCTGAGGCAGGAGATCACTTGAGGCCAAGGTTCAAGACCAGCCTGGGCAACATAAGAAAGATCCCTGTCTCTGAAAAAAAAAAAAAAAATTAAGGAAGCAGTTTAGCTGCCATGTTAAGAACAAACAGGGCAGTCACTCAGGAGGCTACCTCAGCAATCCAGGCTTGAGAGGGTGGGGCGGGACCAGAGAGGGTGGAAAGTGGCCAGGTTCTGCATCTATGTTTTCAAGTATTGCCAATGGGATTTACTGCAAGAATGGGCAAGAGGAAGAACTGAAGGATAAATGTAAGGTTTGGGATCTGAGCAACTGAAAGAATGGAGCTGCCAAAACTGAGACTCCAAAGACCAGGAGGAACGGGCTTGAGCAAGGAGATGACGGGAACTTGGCTGAGTCTGAGATGTCCCAGAGTCCTGGGACACTGCAAAGATGAAAGGTGGAGGAGGTGAGAAGCAAACGAGCCAAGGAGGCTGGGAAGGCATGGCCAAAGGGATGAGCAAAACCAAGAGAGACAATGTTCTGGGAGCCAGGTGAAGAATGGTGTGGCTTTAGAATCAAGGCATTGTGGGCTGCAGGGATAATACCACCACCAAATTTTCCCTAACAATAATGACAAAAATCCTTCCAGTAAGGGTGAAGTCCTCGGGGGTCTTTCTGCCTGGCTCAGTGCTTCCCTTGCCTCCCCCCATAGACAAAGCTGCACTTCGGCCCCCCAGTTTTCTGCCCCCTGTTTCTTGAGCTCCTGTCCTTGTCTAGACCTGACTTCTGTGCTCCCCTCTTGTATCATACATATCTCCTGGCGTCTGGGTCCTCATCCAAACACCCACGGAACCACTCCGGTTCTCACCCAGTCCCCAATTCTTGACCTACCAGCCACCCCTCTCAAATCAACGCCTGCCTAGATTTGTGCTTGCACCCTGCCTCAAATCACCAGTCTGTGTTCCACAGCACCCCCTTCTGGCACAAGGCTTGTTTGTAATCTGTGCACTTTATTGGCCAGCAGTTTCTGTCCGTGTATAGCAAGCACCATTCTTCTGGAAGCTTTTAAGCAAGCACACCTTCTGTTCTCACACTTAGCCAACAGCATTAAAAAGACCTGGTATGCAGAGCCCACTTGATTGTGGAGAGGCACAGACACACACACACATCATCATCATCAACGCCACCACCACCACCATCATCTTTTGCACATCTATTGCTAAGCCACTCGGCGGCCAATACCTATTGGGAATCATGACTGAAGAGGCCAAGATTGCACATCTCTTCTATTCTTGCCACTCTTGTGGCAAGGGCCCTTAAAAACCAATTAAAACATTCTCCCTTCCTACCGAGTAAATAAATGCTGGCCTCTGAGGAGGGAGCAGGGAAGGGAGGCTGTGAGGCGTTGGGTGGGTGGATGGGTATTTCCCTCGCCACAGCAACCTCTTCACTCATTGGAGGCTGGCTCAGAGGTTTTAGAGGGAGGCAGCACCGTAACTCATGAGATTAAAACATGCCCACTTCTCTTCAGACATGTATTCTATATGAAAATGTGGTTTATGGGCAACAGGTCCACAAATCTAAAGCCCAAGCAATTCTACCTATGACCATCAGTCATGGAAGTTACACTCACGGAGAATGAAAATTTACACGACCACTGTTAGCCCATAACCAGCGACAAAGCATCCTCCCCTGCGAGGAGCCAGGTCTCCCTGACAACAGCTACCCGCCCCATTTTTACTGGCTGGTACCCAGACTGGTGGCAATGACTCTCAAATGTGAGTATTTATTATGAGATGCTCTCAAGGCCCATCTCCTCTGGTTTGTAGAGAGGGAAGTAGATTAGGAATCAGGAAAAAAGGGGTCGATTTCCATCTCTTCCATTTACCACACATGCAAACCTCAGCCGTTCACTCTCTCCATCTCAGTTTCCGCCTTGCTGTCCTGAGAACCTCAGGTGTAAGAGTTGTTACAAGGATTATCTTAATTCAGCATAGCATAGTAGGAAAGCTCTTAGGATCTGGAGTCAGAGTACCTTTCAAATTCTGACTGTATCACTCACTGTGCAACTTTGGGCAAATTACTTAACTTCTCTGTGTCTCCATTTCCTCCTCTGTAAAAGGAGATAATAACAATACCTTCCTCGTAGCAGTATTTCCTACTAAGAGAATTAAAAGAGTTAATATTTGTATAGGACTTAGAGCAGGGTTTGGAAAGTAGAAAATGCTAAATAAGTGTCACATCAAATTCATTCACTCAACCAACATTTATTGAGCACTGTATTAGATTCCCAGGACTGCTGTAGCAAAGTAGCACACACAGGTGGCTTACAATAACTGGATTGTTTTGTCTTATGGTTCTGGAGACTGGAAGTCTGAGATCAAGTTATTGCTAAGGTTGGTTTCTTCTGAAAGCTGTGAGGAGAATCTGTTCCCTGCCTCTCGCTCAGCTTCTGGTGGTCATTGGCAATCGCTGGTGTTTCTTGGTTCATAGTAGCATCACCCTGATCTCTGCCTTCATGTTCACATAGTGTTCTCCCTGTGTGCATGCCTCTGTGTCCAAATTTCCCCTTCTTGTAAGGACACTAGTCATATTGGATAAGGTCCCACCCTAATGACCTCCTCTGAACACGATAACATCTGCAAAGACCCTATTTCCAAATAAAGTCCCATTCTGAGGCACTGGGAGTTGGGACTTCAGCACACCTTCTCTGAGAGGACACAATTCAACCCATGACAAACACCCATTAAGGATCAAGTATTCTGCAGGGTATTGAGAATACAAACATTAATGAAACATGGTCATAGCCCTAAGGAGTTCACATTTGACTGTGGAAAACAGATTTTGATGCATTAACTCATTAAGTATTGTATCAGGGAAATATACAAATACAAAGACAAAAGGAACAGGAGTGGTGGCACCAGAAGAAAGATTTCAGGAAGTGTGTGCTGGGCCTTCAAGGGTAAACTGGATGGACATTCTCCAAAGGAAAACATATAATCAGAGATGCAGGAGTCTGAAAGCATATAGCATTTTCTGGGAACTCAAGTTTTTTTGATATGGCTGTACTGTCAGATGAGACTCTTGAAAAATAAATCCAGAAACATTGTTAGGATCAGATTCCAAAAGGCCTTATCTTCCAGGTTAAGGAGGTTTCACTTTATCCTATAAGTACTTGTCTTAGGTCAAGGTCCCCAGAAGCAGAAAAGGGTTCTTGTGAAAAGGATTTATTAGGAAGCATTACCTGGAAATGCCAGGAATAAAGTAGGGAAGGGCAAAAGCCAAGCCAATGGACTGTACTAAGCAAAGTCCCATGGAGGGCAACTTCTGCTCAATCCTGTAAGGGAACTCTGGAGACACTACAAGTCACACCTCGGAGTTGTCCAGAATGGAGAAGGGAATGGGAGGACTTACAGCCTCTCACCCAGCAATGACTGGTTCAGAGCTACCCCTAGGCACTTTGGGCTGCGCACAGTCCCCCACAATGCAGGTGACATGGCTCTGGCAGCCTGAGGGCAGTCCCTCAACAGAGAAACACTGGCTTCCAAGAGTGAAGGCACACTGGGAGCTGATGTCCACACAAATGGCAAAAAGACTGGAGGGTGAGGCAACAAGAGCCTCTGCTACTGTTACAGAACGTCACTAAAATGTTTTAATGAAGGAGTTAAGTGATCTGATCTCTATGTCAGAAATCTAACTGATAGTGGTATTAAAATGGAATAACAAGAAAAGAGGCTGGTGGCAAGGAGAGCACTTAGGCAGCCATGGCAATGGTCCAGGCATACTGGGGACTCTAACAAAGGTGAGGGGAAGGAGGAGAGGGCATCAGAGAGACATTTGTATCTAGGACTTGATGACTCTTGGCTCTGAGGGAGAGGTAACTAGCTTGTATGTCCAAGGGGATAAGCATTTGCCAAAGAAGTGAGGAAGATGGTCTTGGATATGTGAAATGCCTACAGCATACCCAGCTGGCAAAAATATGGGCCTGGACATCAGGAGAGAAGCTACAACAGGAGCTATAAATTCACAAGACATTGATATGGAGGTGGTAGATGACAATAAGAATCAGAAAGAAAGGATAGAGTCAGAAAAAAAGATCAAAAAGAGAACACTACAGAATATCAACCCTTGAGAGATGAGTGAGGGAAAGAGATGGAGAAAGAGCCATAAGACAGGTCCAGACTAAAAGAGGTGTGTAAGCAAGAGGCAAAGGAGGAAGCTGCAAGAAAAATAAAGTGGTCAATGGCATTTGCTGATGCACAGATGTCAAAGGAGAGTCAGGAATGAGCAGAAATCATTAGTTTTGACTATTACAAAAGCATTTGCCACCTTCACAGGAACCATGGTAGAGGAGAAAACCACACTGTAATAGGTTGAAAAGGAAATAGAAGAAATTGAGGTAACAGTGTATTCCCATACTACCAAAAGCTGGATCTGTGAACCAGCAGTATCTATCAGTATCATATGGAAGCTTGTTAGAAACACACATTCTCCAGCCTCACCTCAGACCTACTGAATTAGAAAACCTGAGGCTGGAATCCAGGAATCTGTTTTTAACAAGGCCTACAGGTGATTCTGATGAGTGTTAAAGTTTGAGAACCACTGATATATACAACTTCAGAGAAGTTTGACTGTGAACAGAAAACAACGTGACAGCGACTTGCAGAGGAGGCAGTGCCCAGTTCAGATGGAAAACTGGGCAATACTTTACAAATAGAAGGAGGTGTTGGAAAAACATACAGGTTTTGTAATTAACGGGAATAGACGATCTACAGGTAATCTATGAGCAAACCACAAACAGATGCCCAGAAGAAATGTGACGTCCATTTCTTTTGAAGAAAAAAGTTGTCATCTGGATCATAATTTTCACCTAGATTTCTCACAGCATTTTACAGAGTAGTGACTGATTATGACTATGTGTACCCAATGTAAAACCAACCATCAAACAGGTCATGAGAAACCACTAAACCTCTGTGTTTTTAGAGGCAGATAAGTTGTGAGGCTAAAGTGGGTATGTTGTGGCAAATCTTGCCATAGAATCCAAACTTCTAATTCCCAATGTCCAACTTCATCCTAATTTTCTATTGCTGTGAAACCAGAAACACCAAACCTAATGGCTAGGCGATTCTCCCTATCTGAGCCCAGCCAATCCCAGAACCATAGGCGATAATGTGGTTTCAGGCAGATGGTGGCTGATGCTAGAGTCATCTCAAAAGCATCATCATTTTCATATCTGGCTGTGGATGCTGCCTGTTAACTGGGACTTGGTGTGGGGTGTTGTCAGGAATCTCTCCATGCATCTCTGTATCATCTGGGCTTCCTCACAGCATGGCAACTGGACTCCAGGGATCACATCCTGAGAGAGATCTAGGCAGAAGTTGCATTGCCTTTTCTGACCTAGCCTTGGAATCACATAACATCACTTCTGCTATACTCTGTTCATAGACGCAGCCATAAGTCCTGCCCAGGTCCAAAGGGAGGGGACACAGAATCCATCTTTTCACGGGAGTGAGACCATTTTCCAGAAGAACATATAGGGCAGAAACTATTGTTTCAGCCATTTGCGCAAAATACAATATGCCACAGGAAATAAATCCTCAGTAGTCAGCCCAGTTATGACCTTGCTCACTCTGGCACGTAAGCTCTAGTCCATCTCTAATTACCCATGACCAGGCTGATTTGTCATTCCTGTGACCTTCCTTCAGAGCAGGGGCATGGACAGTTGAAAGGCAAATCCTCAGAAGGCCTTGTGGCCAGAATACTGCCCTGGGTCCAGCGGGGATCTCTGGAAAATCTCCCCCAAGAGTCCCTTCCTCCTCCAGGAGTGAAGCACAGGAAGGGTGTGGTTGCTGGAGGGACAAAAGGAATTGATCAACAGCCGTAATTACATCACCCCCTCTCTTTGTTCATTTTTCATTACTGTTGTTCTTTTTCCTGTGTTAAATTTCTCTCCTTCCTTACTCTCCCCTAGGACCTCCCCCTTAGAGATGGGGTTGGGGGGTTTGATTGATTGGTGCTGAATGCAGGGAGGTTGCAAGTAGAGAGAGATCACCTTACCCCAGAGATAGTTTCCATGGCAACAGGGACAGGTTGGTGGGAGGGGCGGGCAGATAAGGGCCCCACTTTGGGGTTCAGTGCACGGTGGAGGTGAAGGCTGGAGTATTTACAGTAGAGAGACAGAAAACCAGCCAGTGCAGCTAGGTTAGGAAGTGGAAACATTCTTCAAGGCAGCTTTGAGGCTGGCCTTCGCTGACCTCTCACCCTCCACTCTCCCCTCATCCATGATGCAGCAACCTCAGGGCAGCTTCTGCCTGCCGGCCCACCACCCCTCATCCTGACTTTAGCCCTTCTGGTCATTATTTCCTCGAGGAAAAGCTCTCTCATCCTCCTCCTCCTCCTCCTTCCTCCCTCTGCTCCCCCCCATCCCCCAGCTCAATCTTGGCTTCTAACCCAGAGAATCAGCAAAGCCAACTTCTCATCCCTCCAGGTCAAGGTGAGGGAGCCAGCTCAACTCCCTGCTGCAGCCCTGGGGTCGGGGAGGGTGTTTCCGGCCGACCCTCCCACTTCTCCACAACAGCTTTCACCTGGCGTCATGCCTCAGGGGGCCACAGGTCACTGTGAAAGAATCCCCAGGGAATCACCAAAGACCATTAATTAGCCCGGAATACACAGGAGGCCCCTGAGCAGTGACCACCCAGGTATCAAACGCTTTACTGTGTGTCCGCCCACGCCTAGCCCTTCAACGTGACCAAACCCAGCATGCTCAGGGCAAGGGGTGGCTCAGCTGAGGGGTTCCTCCTGAAAGCAGAGGGATATTTTCATCTTTTTGCTTTGAAGTGACTCCTGCTTTCCCAAGGATGGATCCAGAAATTGATTCTCTCTCCTTTCCCCTCACCAGCTTCCCTCCCTCATCCCTTAACTCACTCAAGGGCCACAACACACTTCGGTACTCTCTGCTAGTTTTTTTTTTTTTTTAAACTGATTTTCTTAAATGTCAGGGAGCAACAGAAATCTCTGGGGTTGGCTCATCCCAAAGCAAATGCTCCTCCAGTTCCCTGAAGGAGGATACAGAGACAGGATGACACTGTGGGGGACCCTGGGCCTCAACAGGCAGGCCCTCCAACTCACCCCTGGACTGGGGGCCCTCAAGGGCAGAGTCTAGGTGTTGTTTCTTGCTAGATCTTAAAGGACTCTTCAGTGCATACACATGAGGGGCTTAAAAACATGTGTTGATTGTCAACAAGTTCAATGTGGAATTATCATATGATCCTGTAATTCCACTCCTATGTACATGTCCTCAAAGAGTTAAAATCAGGGATGCAAACAGAAACTTGTATGTGGATGTTCATAGCACCATTATTCACGAGACCCAAAAGGTGGAAACAACCCAGGTGTCCATCAATGGATGAATGGATCAACAAAATATAGTTTATACATAAATGGAATATTATTCAGCCATAAAAAGGAATGAAATGCTGACACATGCTACAACATGGATGAATCTCCAAAACATTATGCTAAGTGAAAGACAAAAAGCCACATATTGTATGATTTCATTAACGTGAAGTGTCCAAAATAGGCAAATCTATATAGACAAAAAGTAGATTCGTTGTTGCCAAGGGCTGGGAGAAAGAGGGAATAAGGAATGACTGCTAATGGGTATGGGCTTTCCATTAGGGTATTAAAAAGTTCCAGAACTGGGTAGTTTGCCAAACATTGTGAAATATACTTAATGCCACTGAATTTGTACTTTAAGGTGGTGAATTTTATGTCATGTGTATGTAATCACAATTTTAAAGTGTGTGCTGTAATGATGCTGCACCCTTTAGTCTCGAAGGGCCCAGAACCGTGGAGTGATCAGCACTGAGGGTAACAAACCACACTGGATTTCCCCTGGCTGTTCTCGATTTAGTTCTGAAAGCCCCTCAGTCACAGGCACACCAGGCTGATTGCCGACTCTCTGGAATCCTACCTCCTCCTGGCTTTGGGAACTGAGGCAGAGTTGTTACCTACTCCGAATCATGGTTTCCTGCCCAGTGGGTGTGCTTCAGGATTAGATGGGATAATAAATAATAACACTAATCACAGCCAACAGTTATAGAGCACTTAGTTCAAGCACTATTATGAGCCAGTGCTCCCAACTTGCACATGAACCCCCTGGAGATCTTGTAGGCATGCAGATGCAGATTCAGCAGGTCTGGGGCGGGCCTGAGATCCTACATTTTTAAGGAGCTCCCAGACGATGCTGGTCCACAGACCACACTTAGAGAACTAGTGTTCTAAGTTCTTTGCATATGTTAATTCATTCAATCTCCACAACAACCTAGTGAGGTAAGAACCCTGTTCACAACCCCTTTCTACAGACAGAGCTGGAGGTACAAGGAGCTGCAGTGACTTGCCCAAGGTCACAGAGCTGGGAGGTGAGAGAGTCGGGATCTGAACCCAGGGAAGTCTGGCAACAGGAGCCCCAGTTACCACCAGTACCTTTTCCGTTACAGAGATAATATGGGTAAAGAATTCAGCATCAAGTCTGCCACAGGGTAACCCTTTTGAAAAAAAAAAAAGGTAGCTATTGTTGTTATGAATTATATTAGAAGTCTCCCTGTCCTTGAGAAAATCGTTCATCTTTTCAGATTCCTCACTAGACCACACAGCCTCTAATGTCTTGCCAGTTCTCATTCAATCTATAGGCAAGGGACTGCCCTACCAGCCAAGAGTTCAGAGCCAAGGTCTTCCCTCTTTTGTCTTTCTTTTTCAGTAAATTGTTCAGAACTCCCCAAGAACTGAGCCCCAGGGATAGGCTTCTCTGCAACTCTGCAATCTACCAAAGCAAGGAAGCTGAGTCTCCCACCCTGTCTTTCAACAGTAACCTCCCCCAACCCTGCCATGAAGAGGCAGGGATGATGACTTACATCTGTATCCCCAGTGCCTAATTCACAACCTGGCATAAGTGCCCAACACACACCAAGTACCTGTCAGCTACCTCTGTGCCTCTCAAGTCTCAGTTTCAGGATCTGTAAAGTGAAGATGCTAATACCTACCTAGAATCCCAACCTATGCCATTGGACTAGTGGAACAATCCTTTCTCACTGTACCATAGATCTGTGATTTAACACCTACTGTGTGCCTTGAACTATGATACAACCAGAGAGAGATAATTGGAACAGAAGCACCTCCCTGTCCCCCATCTGGCAGTTTTGTGATTTCTCACAGCAGATGGTTCTATGGGAATCGGGACTAAGAGGCGGACTGCATAGCACAACTGAGTGCTTTTAGTGGCTCTGACCAGCCTGTGGGAGGGAACTTAGGATGGCTCTGTGAGAAAAGGGGGAAGACAGGCTCGATCTGGGTCTTGACTGAAGTCCAAGAAAATATTTGGATCTACAGAAGGGAGGAGGTTTCCCAAGCCAGGGCACTAACAGCTGACAGCTGTCACCCTATCCCATGTGCCCTGTTCAAAGAGTCTTCTGAGCCAGTCTAGGCTGGGAGGGAGTGTGAGGTGAGAAGCCGGTCACTGAGAGGGCAGACAGTGAGACTTCTGTAGGGTGGGTCTGGCCTGAATGGGTTTGTGCAGGAGGGGGATGCCTTGAAGTGGTTCCCTCCCTTCCAGCAGAGCTTGAGCCCCTGGATCTTCTGCAGCTCTCACTGCCCTCCCTCTTTACCCCCACCCGGGCCTTCCACAGGGACAGCTTCCAGAGGTCTCCCTGAATCCATATGTGGGTTTTGGCTCTTCCAGTTGTTGGCTCTACTTGGCGGCAGGGGATTTGAGGGGTGGTTGTGTGATTTGTACAGCTGTCATTAGGGTAATTGCACGATATTTTCCCAAATTTCCCCTGCAGCTTCAGGATGGGTTTCCAAACTTCCTGCCCTAACAGGGGTTCTGGTGAGAGGGGCTGGCTCTCAGCCTCCCCAGCAGCTGTTAACAGCATCCAGGGACAGCCCTTCCCATTCTCTCCATGGAACCAGGCTGGACCCAGTATTCCAGGACCAGGAAGAGGGGCAGAATGGGGCCCCTGGGTTGGAGGTGTGGTGACTTGATAAAAGGCACAATGGTGGTCACTGTTAATTGTACCCAGTGTCACTTACTCCTCTCAATATAGAGGCAGATACAAATGAAGCCTGTGCTTCTCCTGAAAAAGCAAGAACACCTTCTCATGACACCAGGATTTGGAAAGTTCTTTTACTGTCCTCAAAGTAGGAGGACTGGCCAAAAGCCTGCAGAATATCTCTTGGCACCTTCTGAACCCATCCCAGTTATATACAGAATGAGTGTCTCAAGCTGGCTTAGGTGAGTGTCCAGAAAGCTGGTGTGGTAAGCAAGTAGGGAGTTGTGTAGGCCTAGCCCAGGTAGGGGATCAGAGCATTTCCGGCAAGCCAAATGAATGAATGGAAGGAAAAAATGCATACTGGAGACCAGTTTGGATCTGCCTGATATAGGATTACCTCCCTCCCTTCTCAAGTGGATCTTTTCCACTCACTTCTCACTCAGCCTGACAAATATTTATTTGTTTGTGTATTTGTTTGAGATAGAGTCTCACTCTGTCACCCAGATGGGAATGCTGTGACCTCCCAACTTCTGGTTTCAAGGGATCCTCTCCTTCAGCCTCCTGAGTATCTGGGACTACAGATGTGTGCCGCTATGCTTGGCTACCTTTTTTTTTTCAGTAGAGACTTAGTAGAGACAAAGTCTCACTGTGTTGCCCAGGCTGGTCTCAAATTCCTGGGTTCAAGGAGTCCTCTTGCTTCAGCCTCCGAAAGTGGTAGGATTACAGGTGTGAGTCACTACACCCATTCCCTGACAGATATTTAATGCTCTGGACTGACTCCTCCAGCTTTCCAAAATGTGTGTGCCTGCACACACACACACACACTCTCTCTCTCTCTCATATACGCAGACAGCAAAAAGTGCTAGAGATGATGCTCCCTTGACTTGTCTTCCTGGAATGCCTAGGAAAGAGTCTCCACTGCCCAGGAAAGAGTCTCCATGTTGGGCCCTCCGAGGCTGCAACAGCCAAGGAGACCATGGGCAGATCGTCTGGCTTTAGGCTTCAGGGCCCGTGTTCCTTCTGACTGGCTGGCTAGGGAGTGGGATGTACCGTGGAGAGCCTCGTCACTTAGCATTGCGTCTGCTCCGACATGATGCCTCCAAGTAATGTAATTTATATTTCATGCACAATTGAAGCAGCTAATGGTGTAATTCTCCAAGGGGGAAACAAGTTGTTATAGTGTTAATTACATTGCAGGCATGTTCCTTCTCCTTTGCCCCCCAAGTTCTCCAAGGGAAGTCACCAGGTAGTAACGGAGTGGGTGTCCAAGAACATGGCTTTGATGGACTCCACTGACGTTGGGGCTGAGCAGTGGCAGGACGGCCAAGGATGTCTTCATCCTCCCTGTTGAGAGTAGTAGATTTGGCTTAAACTCCCCAGAGGTCTGGATTTCCTTGTCCAGTCTGTTAATTAAATCCTGCTGGGCCGTGGTACCCCTTCTGCATTCACCAGGACACTGCCGGGGAGGGTACAGCAGAGATGATACATTTGGGAAAGGAGCCAAAACACAATCAAAACAAACAAAACGCAGCCTAGACCTCAGCAGCTGATGCTGTAGAGCTTGGTGTTTGGGCACGGGGCCTCTGAGGGAAGACTTCTGGGATTGGAATCCCAGCTCTGCCGCTTATAAACTGGAAAACCCCTGGGGAAATTATGTCACCTCTATGAGCATCAGTTTTCTCAGCTGTACAATGGGGGTAATAAATTATCAGCCCCACAGGGTTGCAGTGAGGATTAAATGAGTTAATATGTATGCAGTGTTTAGAATACTGGCACATAGCTTTAGTAAATGGAATTTATTATGATAGGAGGGAGTAAATGGAGTTGAACTGTTATAAGGTTCTGGCATTTTCTGTGAAGTGGCAGAAGTACATATTTTTTATACATTCATGGAAGCTAAATCTACTGAAAAAGAACAAATGTCTTGCTTTTCAAAAAAAGGAGAAATGTAGATTTTGAGGAATTATAGAACCATGAAGTTGAGGATGTTTCCCAGAAAAAAAATTAGTTTGACTGTTAAAGTGGTAGTCTTTTAACTTCTGGCAAAAGAAAGACAAAATAGGGGAGGGTCAGAGGGAGGAAGGAAAGAACAAATAAACGAATGAAGGACTCAAGTCAGGCCAAACTTACTCTGTATCTTTTTCAGTGATACATCAGAGTAAGTCATCCGGTGGATCAGGGAAAAGCAATGCACATAATTATACCTGATTTATGCAGAACATTTTACAAAATCTCAAATCTTATTCTTACGGAAAATACATACAAAAGTGAACTGACTGGTAATATAATTTGCTAAATTGAAGTTGATTGAATTAATTGTATGTCTATGGGGTTTGAACCCCACTTCTGGTACCCATTCGTTTATTAGTCAGGGTTTACTAACTGCTTTAACAACCCACCCCAAAATTTCAATGGCTTAGACAATCAAGTTTGCTTGTTCACATCATAGCAAAATATGATCAGCAAGAGAAATTTTGTCCCCACACAGTCATTCAGATGCATGGGTCCTTCCATATTATGATGCTGCCATCTTTAATTTATGACCGCCAAGGCTTCCAAAGAAAGGGTAGTGAGGAAAATCTTGTGTGGGAGATTTCTGCAAGCCAGGACTAGAAATGGTGTACATCATCTCCACCCACATTCCACTGGCAAGAATTCAGTCACATGGGAGCACACAGTACACGGGGGCTGGGAAATGAGGTTTAGCCATGTGGCCAGAAAGAAGAGGAGAATATGGATATCACTTAGCACTAACAATGTCTTCCACAAATATTGATCTACATTGGTGTCACTCTTCAGGGAGGTCTCTGGTGGCACACAAAACTCTATCTCTTGCTCTGCCCTAAGCAACATTCTTTTCTTTCAGAGGTGTAGATGAAGACATAGAATGCGCCTTATTATCCCTTTGGAGTGTAACTCATTCAGGTTATCTTATATAATGGCAGTTTACTTGGAGTCTCCAGTAAGAGAGAATGCCATATGGCCAGATCTCACGCTGACTGTACTATTGCAGAAATGGGAGAATCTAACACAGTCACAGAGTCTAGATTATCAAATAAACCATCTCCCCTCCCCCAGGCAACAGGAGTTCACTCTCTTCACTTGACGATGCTCTATCTTAAATGTGACCCAACTATTCTCCTCAACTTGTTTCTCTCAATATGTCTGTCTACTTCCTCTCCTCCCACCAGGTGAACAATTCTATATCCTGCTTCTCCATGGAAACCTGAGTGGGAGAGGAAATGCATCTGATTTGTCCAGGGAATGGTTGTGGTCCCTGCTTAGGCAAAGCATGAGCTTTCCAACCAGATCCCCCGTAGGCATTAGGGCAGTGTAGGACTTGACTGGCTTTGGAAAGGAAAGAAGGCTTGTTCACCAAGTTTCCAGGTAAGAGAAACCTGGAAATAAAAGCTATTATGATGGATAAAAAAACTAAGCCTCAAAAAGATTTCACTGGACTGGAGTGATGAGCTGAAGTCAAAAATATTAAATATAAATTAAAATATATTTTAATTAAAATATTAAATACAAATTAATATTTTTGACTTCAGCTCATCACTCCAGTTTAGTCAGGAACCCATCCTGAACAGATCACACACTTGGAAAGTTTCACTTAGGAGAGTTTAATTAAGGAGTTATTTACAGAGGTGGAGGCAGTGTTAAGGAAACTAACAAGGAATGGTGAAGCATCCAGAGGCTAGCAATAGCAGAAAGCTATTACCACTTCTAGGCCTGAAACGGCAAAGGGAACAAAAATGGTTTTGCCACAATTCAGCACAACAGCCATGGAAGAGATTCCACCAGACATGATCTGTGGATATAGGTAGAGAAATGCAGCCACTGTCAATATTGTGACCTGGATGAGAGCGATTTGGGGGTGGGTTAAATACCCAACCTCACACTCCTCCCTCACTCTAAACTCCTGTGGGTGCCACTCATTAACTACAGCAAATGGGGAGCCACAGGACCAGTGATGCCACCTACAGAGGTCAGCCTCCCAAGACACAGAACACAGCAAAGAGCGGGGAAAGGATCTGGAAGGAGAAAAAGAGAATTGTTCATGCAAAGATTCCTAGAAATATATGTAAAATGTTGGCATTCAACTTAGAAAGTCAGTTGCATAAAAATTAGATATGACACATTTCAGGTGAAATTGCTGCTGTAGTGTGATCTAGCTCTAAGTTCTCTGTGAAACAACTGTGGATGCATTAATAGGAGCAAGGGGTCTCATTTCGGGAGGATATGGTCCATATGGTCACTGCTTCCTGCCCTGATCCAACCACATCTGGGATTTTGAGCCAGGCTGGGTCTCATGCTTTAGAAGGAACATTTACATCCGAGGCAACCAACATATTGAAGAGGCTAAGAACCAAGTCTAAGGAGGAAAGACTGAAGAGGATGGGGAACAACACTTCAGCCGAAGAGAAGACACCTGAAGACAAAGACTTTAACTTTCTCCAAGTATTTGAAGTCCAGAGGGGAAGATTTCCCTTTTGGACACAGCTTCAAGCCCTCAATATCCTCAGGGTATATGGCACCACTCTTAGGAACTCTCATAGCAAACTGATTTTTCACAGCCTTTTCCCACCCTGTTGCAATCATTCATTTGCTTGTCTGTCTTTCCTACTAACTGAGGACAAAGGGCAAACACTTTTGTTACCATCGCACTTCAATACCTAATGCTTAGCTCCTGGGAGGTGCTCAAGTGAGTATCTGTTCATTGAGTGAAATGCTCCCTCAGGAGCTAGACAGTCCCCTGCAGGAACGTATGGAAGAACAGGAATGCAGTGGTTGGGAGTGGGGCATATTCCACCCAGTTTTATGTCTGCAACTGTGGATGTGTGAGGCTGGCCACAGTTATCTGCTCTCTCTAAACCTCAGTTTCCTTACTGTTGCTGGGGGTGTTTTGAAGACTCAAGGGGCTAGTTTATTTGCAAAAAGGTCAGAACATGCCAAGTTTTCAGAAAATTGTTGTTATTGTTGCTGTTTGAATGATTCGGGCTAGTGAAAACTGTCTTAGGTTGGATTCCTCAGGAGACCTTGAGACAAGGATTCACATCAAAGTGACTTTTAGTATTAAATGTTCTTAGTAAAACCCAGTAAGGCAGTAAGAAAGTGGTACTAAGAAGAAGAGACCAACAAAGGTGTAAAATCAGGCAAAGTCCCATGGTAGGAAATTTTGGGGACAGTGAAGATCACATCTCAAGGGTCTTGGCTGGGGTATTTACCCAATCGCAACACACACCCATTAGCATTGCTGGTCCAGGGTAACCCAGGGAAACAGATTCCCAGGCACTTTTGTTATGTTTGCCCACAGGAGAAGCAGCTGCAGCAGCCTCAGGGTGATCTACCTACAAAAGACACAGATGCCCAGCATTGGCCAGCAAAGCCCATCAGGAGTGGGTGTGCATGGCAACAGTAAAAGGACGGTTTGTTACACTAGTACAAAAAGAGGTGGCCAGAGATCAAGGTTGCCAGCGAAGTCCCATTCCCCTCCCTCCAGGTAGAGGGAGGCCTGACATATTTGTGGTCAAATGCTTAGGTTGCAGACTCCAGGGCATGAGTGCTCCAGAGAGTCTGTAAGCCAGAGGAGCCGTGTCCCCAATGAGACATCTGCTTCCCCCCTCCTATGCTCATCTTAGTCTTGTTGGGGTGTGTTTGGCCTCTGAGATCATCTCAGGCTGTTATCAAACAGGACTTCCCCATTGTGGCCCTAAGAGCCCCAGGATCCCACAGAAGCAGCTAAAAGCAGATTTAGCAAGTACAGGGCAATAATCCCTGAGCTGATTTTTCTGTAGTTGTTTTCTTCTTTTTCATCTTTCACTTCCCGAGGACATGATACCTCTGATCCAGTGTCATTCTCCTTCCTGGTTCCCTGTTACACACTCCTCTGGACCTTGTGGCAGTGTGTGTGGTGTAGAGAGCAATCAAGGGTGTCATCAAGACACTGCCCACCCTCTGTGGCTTGGGCAAGGTTCTTTGGAATGGTTCTGACTTTAGAAGTTTTAAGTGCTTGATGTAGTTTCCTTAATCTTCCACTTCCAGCCTCCAGAATTATAAGAGATCAATGTCTATGGTTTAAGCCCCCAGGCTATGGTATTTTGTTATAGCAGCCCAAGCTGGCTAAGACAATGTGGAAAGTGGTAAGCATGCCTCCTGCTTTTAGGAGCTTGTGATTTTTAAGGTGCCATGTACTGTGTTCACTTGATAACCCCACAGGCTGCCTCAGGCCACACCTGAACTTTACCTCCCATGTTTTTCCCCAACTTGGTGGAAGAAGAACTACTCTACAGCCACATCAGGCTTTATAATACATGCACCCTTGTACTTAGCTCCACAAAGTGCTTAGAGCAGCACCTGGTCCATAGTGAGTGCTATGTTCACGTGATGATGCTGTTGCTGCTGATGCTACTTCTGGTGATTTTCTTTATCCCTGTCACACTGCCTGTGGCCAGGGGGAAGTATTGGCACCCACATGAAATAGAAAAGGAGACTAAGACTTAGGAGAGTCCATAATGTCAGTACTGGGATTCTACCCTTATTCACTCATCCACTTATCACATGTCATTTGTGTGTCAGGCATCCTACAGAATCCTGGGGGTACATGTTCTGAGCGAAACAGACATGATCTCTACTCTCAAGGAGCTTACAATCTAGTCAGAGAGACAGGCTGTAACCACACAATCCCATGAACAATGTGCAATTGCAAACTGAAACAACCTCTCTGCAGGAAAGGACCCCCTCCTTACACTGCGGGGGGTCTCCCTGAGAGTGTAAAAAGTGGTGTTAAGGCTGAAATATGGAACATAAGGAGAGGCTGACTAAGTCAGGAATTCGCAGCTGTTAGCTTGCATCAGAGTTTCTGATTCAGGGAGTCTGGGGGTATTCTACAAATATGCATTTCTAAAGAGTTTCCAGGAGAGGTTGATATTGCTGTTCTAGGACCGTACTGTGAGAACCACTGAACCCGGTTAAAGGAAGTTGGAGGAGAGCTGCAGGAACAGCATGTGCAAAGATGCTGGGACAGGCAGGAAAGAATGAGACTAGGTAAGGCCAGAGTGGCTGGAGCCCTCTGGATATGGGGAGCTTCAGAGGTGGAGGGTGAGACCGAAGATGTCAGCAGAGGCCAAACTGTGCACACAGTGTGGCAGACCACCCCACATTTAGTTTTTAGCCCAAGAGTGATGAGAAGCCATTTGAGGCTTAGAGTAGGTCAGTGTTATGGCCATATTTGCATGACTCTGGCTGTTTTGCAAAGACAAGGTATGAGGGGACATCAAGAGGCTAGTTAGGTGGTCCCAGGCTTTCAAATGCCCTCGTGAGTTTTTTGTCCACCCCTGGTTGACGCCACCAAACAACTCAAATATGTCTTACATCCCTACCCTCTGCCTATCGAGGCAGAAGCTTTTGTTGCTGCTGTTGCTATGAGGTGAAGGCTTTTTCTCAGAGGCTTGTCTTACAGAGAAGCCACAGCCTCTCTCCTTTAGGGGTCTCTTTTTGTGCTGCGCCATTTGGCATCTGTCCCAAAAAGTAGCAAGTTTAAGACCAGAGGCTGTGAAATGTGGGCTTTTGAAAACATCAAAACCACTAAAAGAATCGGTACAAGTTGATAGTCATAGAGTTGGTTTCTAAAAATGGAGTGTTTGGGGAGGGATGAAAGTCAGTGTTTCTAAGGCTGGAGGATGGGGATCACTTCCACGTGTTCAAGACCACATGTTAGAGGGGACTGGGCACAGCATGATGGTTAAGAATGTGAGCTCTGGAGCCAGTCTTGCTGGGTTCAAGTCCTGGCTCTGACACTCGCTCATAGTGTCTCCCAGGGAGACTTAACCTCTCTCGGTCTCAGTGTCCCCCATCTTTAAAATTGGGATAATAATAGTAACTACTTCACAGGGTTGTTGTGGGGATTTGGTAATAAACATACGTAGATTTATGCCTGGTATACATTTAAATGTTCAATGAATGCATTATTGTGATTGTTGCACTTTCATGAGACTTTGGGGAGGATCACTGTGCTTACGGTGGGATGGGTGGATGCATGGCTCTATGTGTCATACCTGGTTTGGCTTTGCTTTCTGTTTGTCTTTTAAGAACAGTGGAAAATTTTGAGAAGAATGAGAGAAGGTGAAAAAAAATCAAATAAAACTGTTCTGAGTGGGAGAGCAGACAATGTCATGCTCTGCCCACAGCCCCTAGGATGCCTTTGGACTGCTTTTGTGCCCCCATTCTGGAGCACACTCCCAGTGTCCCACACCCTTAGCCTGTCTCCCAAGGACTGTCGCTGGGGTATGGAACTCTTCCCTTACAAACGTGTGAAATTGAACATGCTTGAGACTTCACATCCCCTCCGCTATTCCCTCAGCTGTTAACATACAACGGTCCCATGGTTCCTTCCCTGGAATGGGACAACTCACCCTCCAGGGCTCTTCTGCTGAACCAGGCTGAGGCAATTCTCCAGGGAACTTGCCTGAGATCACATCCTTGCCTGGCTTCTTTCCCTCCCCTGTACAGTTTCCTCCATTCCCTTACCATTTTCCCCGGGAACACTTCCTTCAGAAATCCCTTACACGTGAATTCTCACCTAAGGGTTTGGTTTTACGGGAGTTTTACGGGGGAATCTCATCAAAATCATCTTTTAGAAGAAGTAACAGGTGCAAGAGTTTTGTACCATCTGAACCTCGATTGAGGTGGTCACATTTGCATTATGTGGGTAGATATACTGGGCACCCTTGTGTCAAAAAATTAAAGGAGCAGGAGAAAACACAGTCCCCACGACAGGGAAATGGCTAGGACAGCACTGGGAGGCCTTGCTTATGGGGTACGCCTGTGTTTGCATGTCTTCAACCTGCTCAGAGAGCTAAAGCCCCAAGCCAGCAGACCCAGAGTAAAACTGGAGGTAAAAATAGAACAGAAATGGACCGTGTGCCTGGGAGACGAGGCTGCCCAGTCTGACTATAGCCCTCACACTCCCTGCCTGCTTAAGAGGACTGGGAGGGGAGGGGCGGTGGGGCAGGGCTGAGGGTGCTACAGGGCAGGGAAAAGAAAAGGAGTTCCAAATACAGTGCTGGGCTCGCTGGCCCCATAGTCCACCCAGGAATCACTCTCTGGCTGTGCCCTGCCACAGGGTCTGGGAAAGAGACAGAGATATGGAGACAGAGACAAGGAGATGGAGACACAGAGATAGGGACAGAGTCAGAGAGAGACAGATAGAGATGCACAGAGACAGAGTCAGGGAAAGAGAGGCAAGTAAAGAAACATGGAGAGATGGGGAGAGAGACAAGGAAAGAGAGAGAGGCAGGGACAGAGAGAGAGAGGACAAAAAGGAGGAAAGATAGATGCAAGAGAGATGGGGAGAAACAGAGAGAAATAGAGATGGAGAGACAGAGAAGGGAAAGAAAGAGACAGTGACAAAGAGAGATAGGAAATAAGAGACAGCAAGAGATAGAGAAAGGACACACAGAGGCCAAGAGATTTGTAGGCACACAGAGACAAAGTAAGGAAGAGAGACACAAAGGGAGGGAGACTCAGAGAGAGAGTAAAAGAGATACAGAGACAAAAAGAAGAGTGAGTGATTCAGAGAAACAGAAGCAGAGGGGACAATCGAGGGAGAGGAGAGGACTGCTGAGGAGAGAGATAGCCGGAAGGCCATAGACGGATGCCAGGGCCTGCTCTCCGGGGCTCAGGTGGGAGCACGCAGCCCTCAGAGCTGGGGATGGTGGCTGCCCCCAGCCCCTCCCACTAGAGGGCAAGAAGCAAAGCTGCACCATTGTGGCTCACTCTGAATCAAAGTGGAGGGTCCCAATGTGCAAGAAAATCTTCAGGTCCCTGAGGACCAACCCCATCCCTCTGCTGGAGTGTCATCAAACTGAGAAGCACCCTGGGGCCAGCCTGGCCCTCCCTGGGCCACTGAGCCACACCTCCATCTTCCAGTCCCTACTCAGGGGCTTAAAGACACCCAACATCAGCACCTACGCATCAAGCAAAAGCCCACAGAGCACAAAATCTCCGTATCAGAAAAAGCCTCCTTAGCGGGGAGGTTACCATCAGAGAGGGGCCAGCGGGGACGTGTGTTGTCAGGGAGCTTGTTTTCCCAGGAGCCGTAGCTGTTCAGATGTGCCATGAGCAATTGCCACTCCGCTCGCCTTCGCCTGGCAAATTATTCTGCTGGAGTTTCTTCCAGCGTTCGGAGCTGCGCTGCTGTAAATGCCAGAAATCATGTACATTAAGCCCAGAGTGACGGCGGGCTTATGGATGGATTTACCTTCAAACAGAGGCCGCTGAGGCGCCCGGCGTGGGGGGCGGCACTTTATGGATGCCTCTCTCTGCTTGCCAAGGCCTTAAGCGGTCGAGTTGGCCACTTAATCAATTTCTCATATAGCCCTGGCTGCGGGCCACATGCTCCCGGGCAGGACTTTGGGAAGCAGCCCCTCTACCCACCTCCCCTCCAGAGTCCTTATTCCCCTCCCCACCGGAGAGGGGCTGTTTCTGTCTGCCTGGGGGCTGGATGGATTGACACCAAGCCAACCCAGGCAATTGCAGAAGTCCAGGACCTGTCAATCTCCCCCCAACCACCCCTGCCACCACACTTCCCCAGTGCCTCTTGTAAGGGGGGCAGCCATCTTTAATGCTAACTCACCACTCTGGGGCTGGCTTCCTACTCACAGCCCCCTCCATGCTCCAAAGCTGGATCTGAGGCCTCCATAGGGCAGTTTGAGCCTAGTGCCTCTTGTCCCACCCTGTTGTTCCACCCCCATGAGCCACTATTCCTCTGCTCTGATCCAGTAAGCCTGGGCCACTGGCTTTGCTGTCTTCTGCAGGGCTGGCACTCAGGCTTTCTCCTCTGTCACCTTGCTGCCTCCACTCACCTCCTCCCACCCCTTGACAGCCGCCCCACTCACTGCTTCCTAGGGCTCCTAGTCCAGGCAAGTCTCCATTCAGCCTCCGGAATCTGGGTGGCTGCGATGTAACTATCAGGGCCGCAGTCCAAGTCAAGAGATCCCTGCAGGGCTCTTACACTCTCACGAAGCCCTTCCCATACCCCATCTGTGGCAGATTGTATTTTCCAAAAATGGCTCCGATAATATCTCAGAGTCCACAAGCTCTTAAGTGACTGACACTGACACTCTTTCCATGGAGAGGCAAAGACTATGTTCTCTTCTCTGAAGTTTAATTATTGTGGAAGTGATTCTATGACTTTTGAGACTAGGTAATAAAAAACAATGCAGCTTGTTCCTGGTTCAATGGAACACTCCAGCTTGGAGCTCTCATCTACTACATGTCAGGAAACCCAAACTAGCCCATGATAAAAGACCACATGGAGAGGCCCTGAGAGACATGCCTGGCTAGCTTCCCTTTTGCTATTTCAGCTCCATACCCCTTCTGACTGTAACTGCATCAGAGACCCCACCAAGCCACAACCACTCAGCTGAGCCCTTCCTGAGTTCCTGACACACAGGAGCTGTGGGAGAAAATAACGTGACTATTTTTGTTTTAGATCACTAAGCTGTGGGGTGACTTGTCACATAACAACAAGAAACCAGAACAGCTTCCATCTCGTTAATATCAGTTTTCAAAAGTCACTGTGGGAGGCTGAGGTGGGTGGATCACTTGAGGTCAGGAGTTTGAGACCAGCCTGGCCAACATGGTGAATCCCCATCTAAACCCCCTACTAAAAATACAAAAATTATCTAAGTGTGGTGGTGCACACCTGCAATTCCAGCTACTCAGGAGGCTGAAGCAGGAGAATGGCTTGAACCCAGGAGGTGGAGGTTGCAGTGAGCTGAGATTGTACCACTGCACTCCAGCCTAGGTGACAGAGTGAGACTCCAACTCAAAAAAAAAAAAAAAGTCAATGAGGGTCAGGCACAGGTGGCCTTCACCTGTAATCCCAGTTCTTTTGGAGACCAAGGCAGAAGGATCACTTGAGTCCAGGAGTTCAACACCAGCCTGGGTAATATAGCAAGACCCTATCTCTACAAAATAAAAATATTAGTTGAGTATGGTGGCATGCACCTGTATTAGCAGCTACTCAGAAGGCTGAGTGGAGAGAATCACCTGAGCCCAGGACTTGGCGGCTGCAGTGAGTCATGATTACGCTACTGCACTCTAACCTGGGCAACAGAGCAGGATTCCATCTCAAAAAAAAGTCAATGATTCATTATACAGTAAAAATACAATAAGATATACAGTAATACAAAAACAAGGCTAAACATTCCAATCTTTCTTTAATCATCAAAAGGCAGCTGGAGACTTGCAGAGCATCAAATGTTGAGTATATTCACAATGCACAGTGCCCAGGTATCAGAGACAAGTGTCTAATAAGCCTCAACAACTCCCAGGCCCTACATGGGTTCATTCACAATCCAGAAAACTAGAAAACACTTGTGTCCATAATTGTTTGGCCACTTAAACTCCTAGGAAGTAATGAAAAAGCCAATGACCTAAAGGCAAAAATTCTTCCTGAAAGCAATTCCTATGGTCCATGCATATCCATTCCAACATTCCCACACCTGTCTGGTTCCAAGAAGTGTGTCTTATACCAACCAGCAAGTTTTGGTAATTGATCATGTGGGACAACAGAGGGGAGGAGGATCTATTTTCTTTTTAAGCAGGAAGCGTGAATTTCTCCAGGATTTGGGCACTGCTGCGGTGCACTGTGATGGGAAGTTTACAGAAGCCCGCTGCTACCTGGGGAATACCTTTTCATTTTTTCCTCTCACTCAAGCCAGGGAACACTTTGAAGGGCAGAAAAGTGATTACAGACCTGGTGGTAAAGGCGTTAAGAGTATGAGTCTGCCACTTACTACATGTGTTATCAGAAGCAAGTTTCTCAGCCTCTCCAAGCCTTGGTCTGCCGATCTGCAAAATGTGGATGATAGTAAGATTTTCCTCATAAGGCAAAGCCAAGGTTAAATGAATTAAAATATGCAAAGAGTTTAGAACAGAACCTGCACATAGCAAGTGCTGTGTGCTACGTATTATTCTTGTTATTGTTGTTTTAGGATTTTATGCTATTGGCACTAACAGATTCTGTTAAAATATTTTCAGTGGCATAACTGCCAGCTGGGAAATTTAGCTTTCCTTACATTACTCCTCTTCAGTATCACCTCCCTTCCCTAATTCTCAAATGGGCACACACACGCATGCACACGCACACCCACACTCAATAATCAGTCCTTGTTTGCCACAGGCCACACCATGGTAATGTATTAGTGCAGGAGTAACAAGCTGCTTTATCTTCCTCTCCAGGCAAACGCCCGTGTGTGGAAGATGGATGTAGAGCATCTGCCTGCATTGTCAGAAGACACCACATCCAGGGTGGCTCTGCAGCCCCCAGAGAAGCAGAGCAGAGGCTGGCCCTGGGGTCCTGACTTTATGAGTCCTGGGAGGCCTCAGAGGCCAGTGCTGTGGGTTGCTGCCACTTCTCTCCTAATCACAAGCCCAGTCTTCCCAGTCTTTCAGCGCTTGCCCGACTCCAAAGCCTCTCCCAGTCATCTGCTGTTGTGTCTGCCATGGGCTTACCACTATGGACACAGACTCCAAGGGGACAGAAGTGCTGTATGTCAGGTGGAGGGGCAGGGACAGGAATAAGTCTTGCCCTCCAAAAGAAAGGGAGCTTACACTCAAATCACTGTCTCCTGGCAAATCTGACCCGAAGGTGGCTCTGCTGCACCAGGGCTCTGCCCAAGCCAGCTAACCCAGCAGAGGCATGCTGTCCACAGACAGCAGAAAAGACCCTGGGAGCCCAGCAGGCCCGGCCACCAGGCCTCTCACCCTGCAGGATTTTGGCAGTGGATTTCATGAGGCTCTGGCATCATATATCAAAATAGATTAATGTCACAAAGGGGGAAAATTTAGGAAAGAAAGGAATCAACCTCATTTGGGGGAGTATATTTAGCAAAATGAAAACAAATACTCCAGAGATGGATTCCCTTTCCAGTTTTTCAGTCATTTAACAAATATTTATGGAGAGACAACTATGTGCTAGGCACTGCAATTGGCTTGGGGCCCCTGTCCTAGTAGAGCTCAAGGTTTTTTCCCTTCTGGTAGGCAACTTACTGGAAAGTAG
Source organism: Aotus nancymaae (assembly GCF_030222135.1). Lineage (NCBI taxonomy): Eukaryota > Metazoa > Chordata > Mammalia > Primates > Aotidae > Aotus > Aotus nancymaae. Next base: position 19,922,656 of record NW_026988472.1, on the reverse strand, counting down.
TTGTACTGGAAGTTGCAGCATCTGCGAGAATGTGGCTTATAGACCTTCAACTCCAGGGAGCTTAAGACAGAAAGAACACAGAGCCCCAGCTGCTGAGCTCTGAAATCCATGCCAGCATTTGAACCAAGGCTACAGCCCCAACGGGAGGCTCCCAGCCACCGACTGTGCGTGGCAGGGCATGAAGGCAGGCTCACCCTGGGATCAACAGGACTCCTCTGACAGCTGGCTTTGATATGAGGACCACTTGCCAGCCTTGCTGAACCTTCCAAAGACCCCACCTCAGTCTAGGAGGCTGCCACTCACCCTTCCTGACCTCCACCACTCACCTGGGGTCAGACACAGCTTTTCAACTCCACCAGCCTTTCCCAGGTCCTGCCTTACTTTCTCTCACAGGTATTTTCCCTAATAAAATCCTTGTCCATTTATTTCTCTCCTGGCATCTGCTACTAGAAGAACTAGGACTAATTCAGAAGCATTGCCACGTCCTCCTCCTCCTCCTTCTCCACGGCCTGTCCAGATGGACCACCCTGGCTCTAGCCAATATTGACCCCTTGCAGACACCCGAGTTGGTTTATTCGTGGAGAACCTCTTTATAAATTTGGTGTCTCCCTGGTAGATTCTAAGTTCTGTAAGAACTCACAACAATCCTTAAAGCTCCTCACTTTGATGGCTCTCAGCACGTGTTTCTGACCCACGGCAAGATGGTGCTTGCCACCAAACTCTTACAACATATTTCAATAGAACTCTATGATTTATTAATATTATTAACAATAACTATTGTGCAATGAGCTCATAACATGATGCTAAGCTTTTTACATGCATTATCTTATTTAATGGCTAACCCTTGGCATATACCCCACCACCAAAAAAACTGCTCTCCCTACTACCCGCCCATCCACCCAGAGGATACCCTCCTTTGAATGACAGCTCAATCGCTTGCTCTCCCTCGAGAGTCCCTCTTCCTTCATGAATGCAAATCAAGACATTTGCAGGCAGAACACAAAGGTGTGATCTTATAAAAGTGTGAGCATTTTCCAAGAGACAACCGATCCCCAGGTTGAGAAATTCCAGGCACACAACCTAGTAACAAAGTCCAGCTTGGCCTGGGCTAGCAGATGATATATTCAACTCTTCTTTATAATCCCATCCTGTTTTATGCCCCCCGAGCCATTTCTTTCCTCTGTGTGTCTCAGCTTCTTGGTACTTGAAAAACAAGTCCTCTGGGCTCTCATCCAGGACACATCCCAGGCATCCTCCAACCCTCTGAGCTTGATCTATCCTCCCCAGCCCCCATATGTGGAAATGTTCTCCAGCTCACTCAGAGACATGGCCCTACATACTAAACAGAAAGTTGCAGACTGGCTGGCCGTGGGACCTCACACAAGTTACTTGGCATCTGTGAACCTCAATTCCCTCATCTGTAAAACAGGGTCATTGGGAGGATTAAAGGAGAAAATAAATTCAAAAATTACTCTAAAGCCTTGCTACGCAGTGTGGTCCTTGGACCTGCCAGAGAACATGTCAGAAGTACAGACTCTTGGGCCCCACCCAGAGCAACCCTTTTGGCCTGGGTGATTCGTGTGCACATTCAAGTTTGACAAGCCTTGCTCTCTGAGTTTTAGAGAGCACTGAATTCTTCTCTCCACCTTATTCTGTTGCCTCCTCTCTCTTGCTCAATTACACAGTCAGCACTCCCCAAACCCACGGTTTCTACTGCCTCAGCAAAAAGGGGAGTGCAGGGGGTGAACTTGAGAATATATCTACACTCAGAGGGGGCCACTCATCACAGCTTCATGGCCAAGGCCCACAGCGCCCCTCCTATAGGGCATGGAGAGAGGGCTGGAAATGAACAAAGGGGCCCAGCCAGGAATGAAATCTGGGCCAGAGATGTATCCATTCACTCTTGATTCCAGGCCCTGCTGTGTGGTGAATTGCCCCCATTCCATTGGCCTGATGTGTAATATATTTTCTGTAATTACAGTGGTGCCGTCTGTGTATATGTTAAATGACTATATCAGTTAATTATTTGTGGGTAAACAAGGGATGCCTCTTTGCCCCAGGAGAGACTGAAAGATGCCCCAGTGAAAGAACCACAGGATCAAACAGAAAGGGAAGGGAGGAAGTAAGAGAAAAAGTCATTCTTCCCCCAGGAGCTTCTGGGGCAGAGAAGTAAATTGATTTGACTGTAAAGGAGACCCAAAGGCCTCTGAAGCAACAGCAAACTGGCCACAAGAGTCCAAACCAAGGTGAGGAGATGAAGGGTGATCTCCAAAGATGGGCAGGAGTACCTGAATGCCAACCAGTCTTCACGCAGCTTCTGACCCCCTGGGGGGCTGCACTGCCCTGGGTAGCTCTGGGGAGCACACACTCAAAGGCTGATAGTTGCAAATATCTATTCTCCTCTTCTCCCTTGGACATAGAACTGCCAATTTTTGGCTGGGCACATGTTCCTCTCCCCCCAGTAAAGATCACATCACCCGGCACTAGCTTGCAACAAAGTGTGGCCACGTGATCAAGTCTGACCTTCTGGGATGTGTTCTAGAGCATTATTGGTACATCCCTTTTTGCCCTCTCCTTCTTCTTAGCCACCAGAAAGGGGATGTGATGGGGAGCTCTAGCAGCCACCTTGAACCATGAGGCAACTTTTCTGAGACTAGAAGCTGTGTTGGACAGTGTGACAAGATAACAGGACCCTGAGTCACTTATGCTTACATCCCTCTGCTAACCATCTTACCAGTCCAGGACTTCGGACCTCTAGACTTTTAGATAAGGGATCAATTTTTGGCATATTTAGATTGCTGTTATGTTGGAGTTTTCGCTACTCACAGAAAACCTAAATGGAACAGATAAAGAGATGTAACATGATATCTTAGATCAGGTTCTCCAAGGTGCAGACTTTGAGATGGAAGTTGGCATGGAGGAGGCTCACTGGGCTGTGGTCTCAAGATCAACACTTGAGTTGGAGTGAGGGAAGAAGAATGGGCAGAGGAAAAGTTGACTGGCAATGTGGTCACAACAGTGGCCTCGCTGAATCCCACAAGGACCTCTGGAGTGGAGATGGCCCTTCAAAGTTCTTTCTAATTGAGGCAAGACGGTTGAGCCTCTGAAACTCTCCAGGCTTTTGTTGTCTCATCTACAAAATGGATATGTTACTGACCTTGGCAGTTGTCATGAGGTTAAGAAAAACAAAATGTGTGCAGGACGCAGCCCACAGGTGAACAATAATGACAGCCAGCCTTGGGGAGACTGGAGAACTTTGCCTATGTTTTCTGGGGGCCCACGTGTGTGTCTCAACTAATTGTCCTGTCTGTGCATCACGGAAGACAAATGGGTGACTGCCACTTCTCCAGAACCTTCTCTAACACTACCACATTCACCAACTGGGAGAATTCCCCATGTCCTCTTCTGTGTTTCTGCAAGATTCTATTCTTAACGTCATCATTGTTCTTACCACATTGATCGTGGCTGTTTTCCTAGGGCTCTGAGTTCCACAATCACCTGTCTATTCCCAGCCACCAGCACAGTGCCTGGCACATAGAAAATGACCGATGTGCAGTTATCAAATCAATAAGCCTCACAGAAGGGGCCAAATCCCTGTGGTGTCAACAGGACAAAAACTATTCCCTGAAGCCAGGAAAGTCCCGATTTTTTTTTTTTTTTTTGAGACAGAGTCACACTCTGTCACCCAGGCTGGAGTCCAGTGGTGTATGATCTTGGCTCACTGCAACCTCTGCCTTCCATGTTCAAGCAAGTCTCCTGCCTCAGTTTCCCAAGTAGCTGGGACTACAGGCGCACACCTGGCTAATTTTTGCATTTTTAGTAGAGACAGGGTTTCACCATGTTGGCCAGGCTGGTCTCGAACTCCTGTGAGTCCCAATCTTACTATTTCTTACTTAGAGCCTCCCTGGGCCTCAATATTTTCGTCCATATTACGGGATTAATAACAACAACAAATGGGACTGTTGCAGTAATTAGACAATATATTAGTTTAAAAACTGCAAGGCATGACATAGATGTCATATAATCAGAGATGGAAAAGGGGGGAGGGTATCATCAGTTGAGTCTAAGTCTGTGACTCTAAGGAATTGTTTTCGGTGCATAATGCTCTGGCTACACAGTTCTGCAAAATTAGGCAGCCACCAAAGTGTAGGGCCAGGGATAATTCGACACATCCCAAGGGTAGCCCTAATGCCAGCCTCTCTTGCCTAGAAATGCAAACTGTTTGGCTACACAAGGCCACTAAGTAAAGGCTCTCCAGTGGGCCCCAGGCCTGGAAGCCCAAATGCTAAAACAGAGCAGTTAGATATGGTATCATAAGCGCTTCAAAGCACGCCCACCATGGTGAGAAGCCCCTGCATAATACATACAGGACTCGGGAATAGGGCCAGGCACCCTTATAGGACAGCTGTGAGTGGTAATAAATAACCTAGGCCCCAGTAGCTGATTTCCGAAACATGCCCAGCTGAGGAGCCCAACGTAAATCTGGAGGGCAGTCATGATGCACCCATACCAGTCTGGCAGGAGGAGGAATTCAGATCCCAAGTTGAAGCACTGGGGACATAGGCGGAATTCAAAGTACCCTGGACCTGGAAGATCAGTGATATATACATTGAAAAGGCAGCGGGTCAGAGTGGCTAAAAGCAGCAACGCTGGAGCAAGCCTGCCTGGAGTCAGATCTTGCCTCTGCAACTAGTTAACTGTGTTACCTTGCTTGGTTACGTAACCTTTCTGTGCCTCAGTTTCCCCACCTGCAAAGTGGGAACAGTAGTAATTCTCACCTCACAGGTTGTTGTGAAGGCTGAGTTATCATAGGTAAAGCACTTAGTGACTGACACATGGTAACTGTGCCCAGGGGCTGGGAACTGGGACAAGGTGGTAGGAGGACCAATTGCAATTCTATCAGTAATGACCACTGGTCCCACTGGCAGGAGGAGGTGACCATCTTGAACAGTGGGGAAAATGAACAAAGGGGATCAGCCATGAATGAAATCTGGGCCAGAGATGTATCCATTCACTTCTGATTCCAGGCCCCGCTGCGTGGTGAATTGCCCCTATTCCATGGGCCTGATGTATGATATATTTTCTGTAATTACGGTGATGCCGTCTGTGTATATGTTAAATGAATATAGCAGTTAATTATAGCCCATCCATTCAGGATGGGCTCAGTCAAGTTGGAGATATGGATCTCCATGTCAAAACTGAAATAAGACAACAAAGCTGAATATGGTCAGAGATCAATGAGGGGTACAAGAGGCAAGGACCTACAGCTCCAAACAGAAAGAGGTCACCAGGAGGTAGTGCAGGCAAGCACGCAGGAAGCGGAGGGAGGGAGGAACGTAGGAAGGAAGAAAAGAAGGGAGGGAGGGAGGGAAGGAGGAAGGGAGGGAGGGAAGAACGAAATGTGTTGGCTTAGGAAGCCGAAATGTAATAAGGTAGTTGGCTTCAGATGTGACTGAATTCAGGAACTTACTGCAAGTGGTGACAAGGTGACCACTGGCAAGCAGCACTAGCAGTTCCAAACTTACATTTTATTGGTAGAACAACCGTGATAGAAAGCATGCTCTTTTCCAACAGTTCCAGAAAAATCCCCAGGGTTGCCACTGACTGGCCAGAATTGGCCAGCTTGGGCCATAGCCCATTTCAGGCCCCGGGGAGCATGGCTGGCTTCACTCGAGCCATAGAGATGGATGGGAGAGGGTGGCTCCCCAAAGGAAAATTGGGAGAAAGATGGGGAATGGATACTGACTGGTCAGACAAAATAACAGATATCCCCTTCAGAAGGCTTCGCTTGGGAGGTGAGATTTGAGCCCATCCCACTCCCTCCTACTCTTGTTTAAATAGTAACCAGCATTTCTCAAAGCCACAAATTGCAAAGGGCTGGCACCTACACTGTTTAGTCTCTTCGCTCACTCAAATCAATTCTAGGCAGAGGAAAACTGACCACGCAAAGGCCGAGAGGTGGGGCGGGCTCACGGCAGGAGAAGATTAATCTAGCAGCTGTGTGTAGGAGGGATCAAAGGTCGAGAGCCTGGTGGGGTTTGGCAGGGGGTGCTGTTCTTTCCAACCCCAGGTTGGGAGTGGGGTGGGGAGAGTCCATCTCTCTCTTTCTAGTTCATCAGTAAAGTCCAGGGGTGGCCTGGCAGGAGGGACAAGGAGAGGGAGGGGTGGCTGTAGAAATATGATGATGACTTGCTTGGATTTGGAAGCGGCATTGAAAGGGTCAAACATGACTCTCAAGTGTAGGCTAAGAGAATAGTGATAGACAGAAAGGGGAACTCCGTGAGGGGAAAGAGGGTGAATTTGATTCTATTCATTTGAAACAAAAGTTTCACATGAGCCTTCTTAGGCCGAGGCCAGGGCTGTCGATTTCAGGGTCCTGACAGCGCCACTGTGCCCCTGCAAGCGGTTTGGCCTGGCTCCCGGGGGAAGTTAGAGCACCCACATTTAGGGGATCAGGCAAGGAATGGGGCCGCAAAGAAGATAGTGAAAGCTCAGCAGAAGTAATGAAAGGCAGACAGAAAAGGGGAGGGTACTGGCGGTGCTAGGATACAGGGACAAAGTGTGGAAAACGCGGTTCATTGATGCAGAGTTGACATTTTCCCAACCTGGTAGTCCTGGGTCCTTGGAATAAGGCAGCTCATCAGCTTCCTGCTCTGAAAAGGGCTGAGGGATTCTGCCTCATGTAACTCCAGAGAGCACATTTGAGGTCAACAGAATTTGTACTCAGCCTAGAGAAGAAGGCAGAGCGTTGCTGAATCAATGCTTTCGTGATAGTGACTGGAGAGGAAGAAAAAGAAGCGGGAGATCATGAAGGGGAGAAACAGGAAGACGGGAGTAGGTATAGCACCTCCTACACATGCACACTCACACATGCACGTACACGCGCAAGGGCTTGAGAAGGGGAGAGAAACTGCTTCTGTTCTAAGAAAATTCCTTAGAGAATCCTCCCCAGACGCCATCTTCTCCAGAAACATAAGGTTCTCACACGCGGGTGCGCATGCACGTGCACACACAGTCACACAGAGGCACACGTGTCACTACAGGGACTGGGCTGCTTGGCTCATACTCTGCTGGCTGTAGAATGACACAGCAGTGCTGGGAAGGGAGTGGGAAGAAGCCGGCTGCAGAGGGGGCCTGGGCAGCTTCATCTGTGGCCACCGTTTGTGGAAGACCCACGCTGTCGTCTGTGGGTGGACGGATGGGAGCTCAGTCCTCCCTGCTGGCAGGCCTGGGCAGGCTCCGTCCCCAGATGTTAACGCTAATGCCTTGATAAACAGGGAGCTTGCTGGAATGTGGCTGTTAATTGGGGATAGAGCAGCAGCCTTTAGCTCTGGGAGCAATGGTTAATGACGGGCCCACTGGGGGAAACTGCAGACGTTTGCCACTGTTCGAGTTCCGTCCTCTCTGCTTCTTAAATAGCGGTTTATCTAAAAATTGAAAACACTTTCCTGGGAATAATTATTTCTTGGAAGCTATGAGACTGGTATCAGATTTCATAGCCTGCTGTTGGGTCAACCTTCTATAGGCCAAGGGGCCTTCTGCCTTCTGGGGGACCATTTCACTTCTTCTCTTCCCCCTTCTAGCTCTTTCCTGGGTCCCAGCTGCACAGCCACTATGGGCACCTTTGGAGGGGCTTCTGGGCTAATGCAGGGCTGAGTGGGAGCTTCACTGAATGAAAGTGGGCCAGGAACAGAGGACTCAAGAGAACTTCAGACTTCCAGGGCCAGACTCTCCTAGCATCACCTAAACTCACCAAAAAGCCCTGTCAGGGTACTCTCTTCTGACTTCGGCTTAGCTCTACATCCTCTGATCAGAGAGTGTGAGGGAACAGGAGCTGTGGTCACCAAAAGACCTTCTGTGGGCCCTATTTCTTCCTCAGAGGCTGTTTCCAGAACAGCAAGCTTGCAGCAGAAGGGGGAAGCACAGGGACGAAGGAGGGGCACCCAAGGACCTACCAGCTGTTCAGATGAAGGCAGGGGCCACTCTGACAGAGGGGGCATCCGTGAGCTGGGTCCACCCTTGCCTTCTGCACTTGGGCCTGGGCTCAGCAGCTCAGGCTGTGATGGAGGAGTCAGAATCATGCCCAAAGCAGATCCCTCGGATGTCCTCCCATGGTCAGGCCAGAGCAGACCATGACAGGGCGCTAAGCCTGGAAACATGGCCATGGGCATCCTCCTCGTTGGATGTGGAGGGCAGTGACACAGGCGGTTAAACTCAATGTGCTGGCCACAGGCCAGCCTTCCGGCCTGGCAATTACACACTCTCCCTGCTACCCCGTCACCTCCCTGTCAGGCAGCTTTAATGCCACTCGCCTCTTCCTGTCAGCAAATGTTTGTGTATAGCGTTGCTGGGAGACAGTTGAACAGGGCTTGCGTTTTCCTGGCCCCTGGGCCCCCGAGGGAGCCATCCCTCCGAGGGCTTTGCAAGCCTTTGGAGTCAATGCAGTGCAAGCCATAGCACGGAGGAGCGTAGGCCCTCACCCAGCTCCTGGAGAAAGGGTCACTCTGGCCAGACCCACTGAGGGGGACCGGAAAGTGGAGTCAGAGCTTTCTCATGCTCCCAGCTCCCAAGGGAACTGTTCCATCAGACCTCTTCTCAGCTTCATCTAGGGAGACAGCAATTCATTTTACCAAACGCTTTGTAAAGACAAAAGCCACAACTCCACCCCCAATTGAGATCACATGTGGTCCCTGCCCATGGGAAGCTGGACAGTAGGTTGGACCACCAGGCATTCTGTAGACACAGTGAATTTAAGGAGACACCCCAAGGTTTAGAGGGAAACTCAGATTCTAAGCCAGACTCTGTCAACCACCAGCTATGTGGTCTCAACACCTTGCACCACCTCTCTGGTCCTCTGCCTCTTTATCTGTGACACCAGGTAGTAATAACAACCCCTACCTTTTTCCACACCAATGGGGCTTCTTTCTTGTTGTGTGTACAGAGAAGCCACAGTGGAGATGTCAGAAGTGGGAAAGGACCCTCTAACCAAATGGGGAAAATGCAGGGGATTAAGCAAGTCAGGGATCCTTGGAAAATGGAATGAGCTAATGGGAAATGTTTTTATTTGGTAGTGATTGAAGTGGCTTAAGAGAGTAGGGTCTAATGGGAGAAGATGCTGAAGAGTTAACATGATAGCTGATGGCCAGGGTGGACAGTGCAGACCTGGAGCAAGAAGCAGCAAAAACACATGTCATCAGGCCATGCAGACCTGAGGCCAAGTGTTTGCTCTGGCCTGTCCTAGCTGTGTGACCTTGGCTAGTGGCTTGATCTCTGTGAACCTCATCTAGCAACTATACTTCCAGTCCTCACCTCATAGGGTGGCTGTGGGGCTTTCACATGGCCTGGCATGTAGTACGCATAGTGAGTTGGGCCCTCGGTCTGCTTGGAGAAAGGGGACAAAATCAAGTAATCTCACAAGGGCAAAGGCAGTCAGTGCCAAAGGCACAGGAACAAGTACACGGGGGCTCCAGTAGGGAGCGAATATCCATGGCTGGGGCAGCTGGGACCATGTATTAGTCAGGACTCTTGTGATTGCAAGTGACAGAAACAGACTTGGAATGAGCAGCAAAGAGAATATGATGGTGCAGGTGGGATGAGGACAGGGTGCTGAAACAGAGGTGTCAGTGCCCCACTCACATGCCCTGGAAAGTGGCTGATGAATACCAGGGCTTTTCTTCTGGCTGCTGGAGTGCCTTTGGCCCATGGCAGGACCAGCCAGAAGTTCCAGAGAGTTAATGCCCCCAGAAGCAACCTTTGACCAAGGATGGTCAAGAAGCTAAAGGACAAATACCCCAGCTCCCTCGTTCTCAGACAGGTACATTAAAGGCATGTTTCACGCTAGCTCCCTGAGTTACCTAACTGGATTGAGCCTCAGTTGCCCAAAGGGTCATTGGCTTATGTATTTACACAGTCATCATTGGCTTCCTCCCCTTCCCTGACTTCCTTTCTCCTCTGTGTGTGGCTTCCTGAGCCCATTTTATAAATAAACTACTTAAAATCAAATCTTTGTCTTAGGATCTGCTTTCGCGTACCCAAACTAAGACAAATGGAGAGGCCTCAGGTTTGGCTAGTTCTAGATGCTTAAGCAAAGCTCTTGGGTATCTGTTCTTCATCTTTTAGCTCAGCTCTCTCTTCCTCTTACCCCCATCCCAAATGAGGAGAAGAGATATTCAAAGTATTTACAGAAAGATAGATGAAAATTATACTCCATCCCCAGGGTACGGACTGAGCATTCCCTGGAATGAGAGCTGGGAAGAAAAGACAGAAAAATGTAAGAGAGATAGAAATAAATAGATTAGGAAAAAGAGTGCCCACATTTCTTCCCTTGGCACCTGGCTTGCGGAAATGCACTGGGCCACTGGGAGATACCACAGAGGGGGCAGACATGTTTGTGCTTGAAAGGAAATAGTTATAACAGAGCAATGCAATCACATCCTGATGGATGATTGTGAAAATGCAGGTGTGTGCATGTGTGTGTTTAGTGACAAACTGGCTTAAGGGAGCAGAAGGTGCCCTGTGAGCTGGGAGGTGAGACCCCAAGGCAGCCTGGGTGGGAGTTCCTGGGTGTGAAGCCTGAGGCAGAGGAATTGAAAGCAGGAGTTCCGGAAACTTAGAGCTCGGCTGAAGGAGTAGAGAATAGAGTGACTGACCATCTCTATTTGCTTGGGATTGTCTCAGTTGAAGCACTGAAAGATCTATGGCCTGAGAAATCCTCCCATCCCAGGCACACTGGGACAGTTGGTCACTCTAGCTGAGATGCTCTAACATAAGCTCCCAGGAGAACACAGATTCTGAGCAGAGGAGCAGGGCAGAGCCCACCTAGATGGAGCAAACAAACTAAAAGGGAGAATGATGCAACATCCAAAATACTTCAAGCAAAATGCCTGCATATCTTTCAAAATTTTAAATGTACATACCTTTTGACCCAAAAACTCTACCTCTTGGAATCTTTCTTTCAAAAATGTTCACTTCCAAAAATATATGTACAAGAGGCTTACTGTGGCCTCATCTGTCACATGGAAAAATTAGCAGCACCGTAATTGTCCAGCAGAACAGTAATAAGGGAATGGTTAAAGAAATCATGATCTAGCCATACGGCAGCACACTTGGAAGTTAATAAAAAGCAAAAGTGTTTCTAAATTGTCCTAGTATGGGTTTTTACAGAAACAGATCCAGAGACAAGCATAATGGCACAAATTATCTGGGAGATGGAAGAAGCACAGGAGGGGTGCGGCTGCGAGGTGGAGGGGAGTGGGGAGGGGAGATGGGGAAGGGAAGGCAAGCCAATAAAAGGTGTATTAACCAGCTAGTTACTGCTGTGGGCAACTGCGGCTCAGTCCTGCTGGGGACCTCTAGGAAATGCCTCCAAGTTATCCCACTCAAAGAGCAAGGGAGATGGTGTAATTAGACACCAACTCCTGAGACTCTGGTTGAGGGCTGCTCCCTGGGCTGTTAATTCCCTGGAACTTCCAGCCTTTCCTGCTTTGGCAGAGCTTGGAGAAAGCCCTCAGGCCAAAGGATGTGGACCCTGGCAATTAGAAGGGAGTGGCACACACCAAAGTGGTCAGACTTCAGGGATACAGGCCAGGCACCAACAGCATCTGCCAAATATACGTATATACATAGGAAAGAAAAACCTCTGATACATTATTTAAGTGGGGGGAAGAGATGCACAGTACTATGCAGAGTGTGATTGCATTTTTTTTTTTTTTTTTTTTTTTTTTTTTTTTGAGACGGAGTTTCGCTCGTTACCCAGGCTGGAGTGCAATGGCGCGATCTCGGCTCACCGCAACCTCCGCCTCCCGGGTTCAGGCAATTCTCCTGCCTCAGCCTCCTGAGTAGCTGGGATTACAGGCACACGCCACCATGCCCAGCTAATTTTTTGTATTAGTAGAGACGGGGTTTCACCATGTTGACCAGGATGGTCTCGATCTCTTGACCTAGTGATCCACCCGCCTCGGCCTCCCAAAGTGCTGGGATTACAGGCTTGAGCCACCGCGCCCGGCCGTGATTGCATTTTTATTACTAAAATATGTGTTTGCACATGTGAATTTTGGGCTATATCTATGCATGTGTGTAAAGGAAAAGAAAAAGAAAAGCAGAGACACTAAGCCGTGATCAGAAGCAGGAGCAGGATTGTCTATTTCCATAGTCTGAATTTTTTCAAACAAGTATTACCTTTGTAATTAATAATCATCATCATAATCATAATGTAAAATGAAGGGAGAAGTTAAAGGAGTGGAAAGCATAAACTATGTGAAGCAAAGGAGAGAAGCGTCCACATCCTTCATCCAAAACCTTCGTCTCAGATAAGTTTCAGAATTAAGAAGTTTTCATATATTACAAAGGTAAGACTTGTAGAAACCATGTTTTATGAAACATCCCATGAGTAATCAGACACAATGATGGTTCTGTGCTGAGACATGAATAATCATACAAAGAGGGATATATAATAACCCTAAAAAGCCTCATATCAATTCAAACCAAGTTTTGCTGCCAAATACATTTGTGCCAAACTTACACAAAACTTTTGGGTTTCCATTGCAGATAAGGGATTGTGGATTGGTAGTAAGAAAAGGAGAGTTTGTAAAACCAGATCCAGGGGATGGCAGGTTCAAGACAACAGAGCAACTATGCCTTCATAGAATGATAATGCTTTGGTGGTGTGACACTACTGTTCAGCTCCTACCTGGGGCACACAGCAACTTGATGGAGGCCCCCCAGACCTAGGTGCTTCTAGGGGCTCTCACTTCCTGATAAAGTACCCATGCCACTTTAGAGCAGCTCTCAGGGGCCAAAGGATCTGCACTTCTAATACATTCCCAGTGGGACTGACGCCACTGGTGGGAGCTGCACTCTGAGTAGTGACAGCATAAAGTTATTTCAGTTGAACCAAAGTGGGTCTCTATATTCCTTCTACCCATCAGCCTATGGCGGCCACAGAGAACATGTCAAATTGTCCTACAAATTACCAGGTTTCTTTGATCGGACGCCAGCAGGAAGAATATGACCAGTCAGGGCTGTGGTAAGGAAGGGGACCCCAAACAAGAAAAGCCATACTGCTTTTGAAGCATAAAGAAGCCTTAAGAGAGAGGGAGACCAGAACCAGAGAGCAAATAAAGACTGTGTGAGAGGAGAGAAGAGGAGCCAAAACCCGGGTGAGACTACTTAATGCTATTTTGCAAAGTGAGTGTCGAGATATTCCAGCCATACAGGTGACTGCAGCCTTCCTGCAGGTGATCTCCTCGCACAAAACGTTACTTCTAGGGGTGGGTGTGGGGAAGAGGCATGATGGGGAAGAGGCACTGGGAGACTTTCTGGGTGAGGGTGGAGGGGCTGAAATGTTCTATAGCTTGATCTGGGTGGTGGTTACATGGGTGCTACATATATAAAAAGTCCTCCAGCTGTATATGCTTAAGATTTGTGAATTTTACTGTGAGGTTGTCATATAGCAATTAAAATTGCAAAATAAAATAAAATGAGCCTCAACCCTGGGATTCAGTAGGTGAACCAGCCCCTGGGCCCCCCAGAGCATTGCCCAAGAGGCCACTGAGTCACAAAGGAATGACAAGTTGCCTAGGGGACTGCAATAGGGGACTACATGCATTTACATGAACCAAACTAACTAGATAACATGAATCTACTCCAGGTGTGATGATTAAACAAATGAAATTTATGCAACGATGTCTTAGAATTTCACAGTCATATAACATGTGTGCAAAAGACCTTGTTTGGCAAAGAGCCCCCAATCCTTTTGCTCCTTTTCCCTAGTCGCAGAAAATTTATTCGAAGCATCAATGTGGCCAGCTTTCTCTAAGCCTCCTTTTCGGGTAGGTGTGCCCTGTACTAGAGGGTACGGCTAATTTCTGGCCACCAAGATATGAGCAGAAGTGAGTGAGACCACTGGAAGATCTCCTTTAAGAGAGAGATATGCCCTTATTTCTTTCTTCCATATTGCTGCCTGCAGATGCGATGGCTGGAGCTCTAGCAGCCTTCTTAGATCATGAGGGTAAGTAAGTTGTCTGTAGGAGGTAAATCAGTGAACTGGAAGAAGGCTTTGGTCCCTGGTGATTTTGTCAAGGCTCTGAGGCTGCCTATTTGGCCCAAGAGAAAACTTTCTACCGTGTTTAAACCCAGTTATTTCAGATTTTTTTTTTTTAATATACAACCAAGTCTAACCCAGAGAGGGTCCCTTTGCCTGTGTATCATGGTGCTCTGGGTCTCTCAGAGTAGTGCACATTGATCCCCTACTGGCTGTATGGCCTGGACCGTGGTACGGGGAAAGGGGACATCAGGAAGACCATCTACCAGAGAAGTGACACAAAAAGGCTTGGATTTGAGAGTGTCGGATGACTACAAATGACTACAAACTTGTACCACCCACCTCCTTATCTTCACCTTTACAATGTGACTTTACAGCTCCTCCCAGCAAGATGGAATCTATTTCTCTACCCTTTAATCTGGGTTAGCCATGTGACTTACTTTGACCAATGACAGAGTAACAAAAGTGGCCCAAGCAGAGGTCTGAAAAGCATTTGAGCACGGGGACCTGTCCTCTCGTTACTGTTGGAACCCTACGATGGCCATGTGAAGAAGCTTGGGCTAGTCTGGCAGAGGATGTCAGATGATGGGAGAGAACCCCCAGACAGCTCCAGCCACCACATCAGCTGGCCATAGACAGATACCACGTCAGCTGCTCTTTGAGTGGGATAAGTCTAGAGGAGACCTAAGGAACCCAGCCCAGACCAGAAGAACCGTCTGGCTAAGCCACAGACTAGTGAGAAATAAGAAACAGCTATTGTTTTAGACCACTAAATCTTGGAGTAGCTTGTCAGCAATAGCTGATTGATACAGGGGACATGGCTTTTGAAAAGCGAAGTTCACACCAGCTTACCCCAGGGCGGTAGTAGTGAGGAATGAACTGAAACAGATCAGGAAAATGCAAGACAACCCAGTCCTGTGCCATTCCCAAGATTTCTCCGTTTGTCCCTGACTCTCCCCTAAGCCCGGCCCATCTCTCAGCTAGGTATATATCTCCTCCAGGAGTATAGGGAGGGCTCCGAGCTGACCTCTCCGTTTCTCTTAGTGAGCAGTAAGTGAGGAGAGCAGGTGACCACAGGAGGACAGCCATATAAGCATGGCTTTCCTGGGGCAAAGGGAAGACTCAGCTCAAGGAGCCAGGGAAGAAGTGGGCGTGGAGGAAGTCACAGCCCTTGGGTCTAGTTTATGCCTTTAAAACATGCAGATGTACAGAGAGACAGAATGAGTCTTTTCTATTATAAAATATGTGCTTAGCATATTTATGTCATAGTTTCAACACGTGCACTGAATTAAGTTACTGCATTAGGGAAGGAGATTTCCTTTGCTGCTTTTGACACACTTTGGTCTGTCTGTAGCCTTTGCACAGGTGATCTTCATGCACAAAAGGAACCCCAGCATCTGGCAGGGGGATGACTTGGGGTGGGATCCTGACACACAGGCCACTCCTGGCTTTTAGTTTCACTCAGATGGTCTCTAGTGTGTTGCACCCAAGAAATGCAAAAGGAGGGGATTTTCTGCAAGGAGCTCCATGCAGAGCACGGGGGCCCTGCTGTGCTGTTTACTTAGAGCAGCCCACAGAAAGCTGGGGTGCGGGGAAACTTGGAAGACTGCCTGCACCCAGGGAATTGGCCTCCTGGGCCAGCAGCCTGAGTGGAACCATGAGATGTAGGACTCAGCTGGAGAAAAGACTGACCTTGCTTTGACATGTGGCCTTGCCCCTTTTCCTCTCTGCACAAAAGCCCCTTTCATTTTCTTCCCTCCTCTTTCTCCTCTTCTCTCATTTTCCCACTCTCTTTCAATCTCTTTCACCCGACTTTTTCTATCTTGACTGGCCATAACAAGGAACTGAATTCCTTTTATTATGTACTATATTTGTTGAATACAGTTTTATGTTCCTTGCTCTTAATTTTTAAAGTGGATCAGCTGAGCACTTTATGGTTTTCTTTCCAAAATTTTTATATCACAGCAGTAGTCATTAGGGCTGTTCACAAATATTCCAGTTCTCCATGTGGGCACACGATGGATCGGATGTCCCCTCCTGTTTTCGAGACACCTGATGGCCATGTCACTTGTTTGGGCCAATTAAAAATGTGAGCACTCCTGGGTGGAAGTGTAACAGCCAGTGAGCTTTCAGGACACTTGGTGTTCCTGCTGCTGTGGTGATGGGGGAAGCTTCTGTCGAGGTGAAGACTTTCTCAGCTTGGGCATCTCAGTGGCTGCAGTGAGCATAGTCTACCTGCCAGCCCATATCAGGCATGGAGCATAAATAGGGAATAAGCTTTGCTGCATTTAAGCCACTGAGTTTATTACTGCAACATAGTCTTACCTATTCGAACTGATGCAATCATTTTACCATATATCATCCTAATAGTAGTATCTTCTCTAATAATCATTTACTGCAATGTCAAAACTATCTATGCTGGTGTTTTCAATTTTTTCATGGGAGTGGTCACAATCCCTTTGAAAATCTGATGAGGGCAGGGTGCAGTGGCTCACACCTGTAATCCCAGAACTTGGGAAGGCCAAGGTGGGTAGATCATTTGAGGTCAGGAGTTTGAGACTAGCCTGGCCAACATGATGAAACTCTATCTCTACTAAAAATACAAAAAAAATTTAGTTGGGCATGGTGGCACATGCCTGTAATCCCAGGTAATCAGAAGGCTGAGGCAGGAGAATAGCTTGAACCCGGGAGATGGAGGTTACAGTGAGCCAAGATCATGCCATTGCACTCCAGCGTAGGCGACAGAGTGAGACTCTGTCTCACACACACACACACACACACACACACACACACACACACAAAGGAAAATATGATGAAACTGTGAGCTCCCTTTAACTAAAAACATCCACGTGAGATTCTGCAGGCAGTTGCAGGTGTTCACTCACTCCAGTGTACAAAACTGATGCGTAACCATCACTGAAGTTACTGGGCAACTTCAGTCCAAGGTGCCAGGTGGAATAAAGTCTTCCTTCCTCCTCATTCTTGCCTCTGCCATGCGGTCCCGAAACCATTGCAGACACAGAACTCTGACCATTCTAGCGGTGTTTTAATGACAAGAAGTCATGCATCATTTCAATCGCTTGAGCCTTAGCAATAATTGGAATATGAATAATTAGATTTCCACGGAGGTTCCCCATGAGAGAGGACGAACATCTACAGGGATGTCCTTGATAGCAGGTCAGGGTTTGGGCACTTCTGGGGCAACACCTCAGAAAACCCCTGGCAGGGTAGAACTGAAAATAAGTGGTAGCAGGGAGTTGGGGAGGGGGTGGTAGAATGCAATGACAAAGCACTTCACCATGACCCCATAGGCTTGTCCTCGTGGACTTCTTTGTACTAAGAGTCCTTCCTTTATCTGTAACACCATGACCCTACATTTGGAGGAATGACTTCTTTTTCCACTACTGCACGTGAGACCTTTTTGCCTTTCTGAATTTCAGTTCCATCATTTGCTAAATTATTGACTGAAAAAATTCACTTGCAAGCTGGTTGTTCAGAATTAGTAACAAACGCCCCCCCTCCCCCCGCCATGAAGACAGTGTTTAAAATGGTGGTCAATCTCCTTAGACAAATTACTGGTCTATCAGATGCATCTGAACATTAGAAAATGTTGGAATTCAAATGTAGGAATCTCTTAATTCAGGTCCTCAGTCCCCAAGGTGCACTATTGCTAAAATTAACCCTGTCTCTCACTCCAAGTAGCCGAATGCAAAAAGGGGTTTCAGAGGAAAGCTATTTTCTTGGACTAATTCTCACTAAAATATCAGTGACTGGAAACCCCTTCATCCTTCATTCTCAGCGATTGGGAATCCCTTCATCCTCACATTTTTAAAAATAAATCTTAGAAACCCAATTGGATGCCTAAGTGAAAGCCAAAGTCAAGAGTAGTGAAGGCAGTTTTCTGGGAGTTTATCTCCTGAGATCAACACTCCAAAGCATAGTTCTTAATTGTGAAAGCTTCACTTCATCTTTCTACCAGCCCACACAGTTTCTAAAACAAAAGTATTTTTTAAACTAGCTCTTAAGGTGACCATATTGGGGCTTCCTGTGTGTATGTTTGTGCATCTGAGGGGGCGTCACAGACAAGAAAAGCAGCAGCTGTCCACAGCCATGGGTCACTGATAAGTCCAATGTCCATTAAGCCAGAGAATGCCCAGGAACAGAAGTATGCTCTATGCCAACTTCTCCTAGAACCTCCTATAATAAGTGAGTGGCATTGTCTGGAAAGCAATCTGGCGTCTTGGGAAAAGGAAACCCTTATTCGAGGGAGTGGGTGGTTGGGGGTGGGAAGAATAGATTTTTCATTCCTCAAAACCACTTTCAGAATATAAAATTAGTCACAGCCCCTTTATACTAGGAACAGAAATCAAATTCACATGCTGCCTAATTTTGCCTAAAGACACATCTCTTTGTGCCACGGGGCTATGTCCAGAGGTCTGACAGATGAGACAGTCTTCATTCCCTTCCAACTGGATGAGAATGTACCTCCCAGAAAGAGCTGGGTGCCAAAGAGGGCGTTATCATCTCTTCCTTCATTCAGCAGCTTTGTCTGCAAGATTGGAAAACGGATAGTTGGTATATTTTGAGGGATCAAATAATTAGTTCTCTTGGAATCTCATTTTAGATTTTAATTCTTAGTCTTAGAGCCAAACTATAGGAGCAGAAACTTCTATCTGCGGCTGGAGGGCTTCAGTTTCGGCACACTAAAAAAAGGCCCTGCTTTGGAGGCATTTTTCCATGCATGAATCAAATTATTCCAGCTGGGTTTTACCAACACGTAGGCAATCAAAACCTACTTTCACTTGCTATTTTATTCTTTATTTACTAGTTCTATAAATACTATGATGGGTGTGCTTTTATATTGAGGATGGGGGCGGTGCTAGTCAGAGAGAACAGCTGCCTGCAGCCTTCGGTCCCCCGCAGACCTCGGGTTGGTGGGGAGACAGGCCTGCCTGCCTTCTGCCCACTCTGGTCTTTGGGCTCGTGAGTATAGCCACCGGTCTTCCATTTGCTATACCTGTGCAGGGCACTTTTGCCACCCTCCTTTTCTTCATAGACTGAGAAGGCCAACCTGGTTTTTCAGAAATGGTACCCAAGTCTGGCAAGAAAACAAAAATAAAATACTCTTAAAATCCGGGGAAGAAGTAGACAAATACAAACTGCAGACAATTCCGGCCAAGGCTGGTCATCTGGAAGCGGCATCTGGAGAAAGAAAGGGAACTTAAGAAGAGGTGTTGGCCTTGGTGGCCTCCAGCTCTGATAGCTTATGATTTGATGAATTAGACTTGCGCTCCAGGCCCCAGTGGATAAACCAGGATTAAGGGGTGAAGTGCCCAGGGAGGCAGATTCTGACTCAGCAGCAGGACGAATTTGATAAAGATTAGAGTTGCCTAAAAATGAATTGGGCTGCCTTAGGGGTAGCAAGTGCCCTGTCTCTGCAGTTTTTTCAAGCATGGGATGACCATGAGGAGCAGCCATGGAGAAGAGACTCAAAGCTCCAAGAAAGTTAACTTGGTGACAGTTAATGTCTTCTCCAACTCAGGAATCCCACAACCTATGCTCCTGGGACTCTGAACTTCCAAAGGAAGTTTATGTGCCCTTCAAGCTCTCTGCTGCGTTTCCTAAACAGACATAGCTCCTTCTGCCTATAGGGACCAGAGATCCTCCAATTCGGGCCACCACAGGGGCACACAAGCAAGGGGTGGCCACAAAGTTATTGTTAGGGAGAATACAAGAGTCAGAAGGCAGAAAAGTGTTCCCCTAAAGGTTGAAAATGTGGAAGGCCAGGATATATAAGCAAGCCCAAAGCTAGGTGGGGAAGGAGAAGACATCCAAGACACAGGCTCTCTCAGTGTCTGGGAAGTTGCCATAGAACAATCAGAGCTGGGCCGGGCGCGGTGGCTCACGCCTGTAATCCCAGCACTTTGGGAGGCCGAGGTGGGTGGATCACGAGGTCAAGAGATCGAGACCATCCTGGTCAACATGGTGAAACCCCGTCTCTACTAAAAAAATACAAAAAATTAGCTGGGCATGGTGGCGCGTGCCTGTAATCCCAGCTACTCGGGAGGCTGAGGCAGGAGAATTGCCTGAACCCAGGAGGCGGAGGTTGCGGTGAGCCGAGATCGCGCCATTGCACTCCAGCCTGGGTAACAAGAGCGAAACTCCGTCTCAAAAAAAAAAAAAAAAAAAAAAAAAAAAAAGAACAATCAGAGCTTCAGCATGCAAGGTATCTTCTTGTTCCCCCTCCTCTTACCAGAGATTCATTTGCAAGCCACAGCAGTTCTGCAGGGGCTCTTGTCATGTAGCAAGAGCTACATAAGAGTTGTTTTTATTTTGTCAGGACAGAGCTTTTAAGCCAGCAAGGACCTGCAGCTGGGACTCAAGCCACAGGAGTTTCAGGGCTAAGTGATGATGTCCCTGCTCAGCACTGGGACAGGGAATGCCCACTCCCTCCAGCATCAGTTTTCCCATGTGAGTCCCAGCCAGCCTCCGACCTCAGCCCTCTTCTGAGAGACTGGGCCTGCCCATAGCACTGTCAATCCCTAAAGGGCCTTGGGCTTCTGCTAGTCCTTCCAGGCCACCAGTGGCACACACCTGACTGAGACATGGAAGTGGGCCTCAGCATGGCCTGATGAGACTGCAGCCCAGCCATCGTGAATACTCACCTGATAAAGGAGTCAGGAATTCAAAATGGCTGATGCGCTGGGTTGAATAATGCCGCCGCCCCAATCCATGTTCACCCAGAACCTCAAAATGTGGTCTTGTTTGGAAATGGATTCAACGGTCCTTTCCCACTGGCGTAAATTTAGTGAGTCAGAACACTCACACAAGTCAAGCAAAGCAGATTTATTACTCACAGAGTAATAGGCAGCAAAAGCAAAGAGAAGTCTGGGACCCATGGTGAGCCAGTTCCCCAAGGCTCAGGAAAGCTGCTCAAGGTGGACGGAGTCTCTTCTGCATGTGTCCCATGTCACGTTGCAGCTGAGGAGCCCCAAAAGCACTCAGCCCTGGGTTTTATACCCTGAGTGTCACTGGAATTGCTGAGAATAAGCACTACAGGACATTTCTGTTCTAGAAGAACTGAGGACAGAGCCCAGGCTGTTCCAGACAGTGCCTTCTTATCAGAAGACATTGCATTCTTGGCATATTCTCCAATATTCTGGGAACTATAAGCTGCGGGGTAGAGAAGAGTTAGGTCAGCCAAGGTCATCTGGGGACCTGTTCTCCTGCAATAGGGTCTTTGTAGATTTAATCAAGTTAAGATGAAGTAGACCCTGAATACAATGATGGGTATCCTCATAAGAAGAGAGAAGTTTGGACACAGACACACACAAAGGGAAGATCGTCATGTGAAGATGGAAGCAGAGATTGGAGTGATGCATCTATAAGCCAAGGAATGCCATGGGTTGCCAGCAACTACCAGAAGCTGGAAGAGGTAAGGAAGGATCCTTTCCTAGAGTCTTCAGAGAGAGCATGGCCCTGCCGGCACTTGGATTTTGAATTTCTCATCTCCCGAATTGTGAGAGCATGAATCTCTTGTTCTAACCTATCCAGTTTGTGATACTTTGTTACAGAGCCCCAGGAAACTAATACAGCCCACTTGACTGCCTGCCCCACTACCCCTAGTTCCAGTGGATTCTGGCTGGGCCTTGGGGCCTATTGACCCATCTGGATTTCAGTGTATTAGACAAAGGGAACAGGGAGCTTTGCCTCATGGGAGTAGCCCCACAGAATTGGAATGACTGGAACCAAAACCACAAATCTTCTTCCCCTTTATTTCTCAGATGGCCACCATCTCCACCCCCAAGCTCACCTCAACCCCCCAGCCCCCTGATACAACCCTGCCATTTCTGGACCATGACTGTCTTGAAGGCATCACTGTTGGAGAAAGTTGACAATCTCACATCTAAGGGCACTATCCCCAGTAAAGATCTGGGGAGCAGGTACAAATCAAGGGTCCCACAGTCTATGTCTGGCCTCTGCAGCACAGCAAAAAATGCAGATTGGCAGCCAATGTTTAAAAATAGAAAGATTTTATACTAAAACTTTTTTCCATTTCTTCTTCGAAATTAGAAAATTTGATCTCATCCACTGAATCTGAGAAGCAGATAGCTCCGTTTTGGGTCTGGACATCCCCACTTAGCTTTCTACAACACCAGTGCTCCCTATAACTCTCTTCCAGTGAGGCCAGCTATCAGTTGCCATAAATCATTTCTTTTCATTTTGTGGGTCTGGTATGGTGCTATTAAGAGGAGAACGAAATATTTCCTATACCCATGTCTCTATCAAAGGTACAGAAAAGAAAGTGATGTGTCTTTAAAGGAAAATGAGAGTGAACATATATCTTAGAGTGGAATTGGAGACTCTTCTTATGTCATTACTATGCAAAGCATTTTCCCACAGAACACAGCAAAGCCTAGGATGCCATTCTGGAATGAAAAAAAGAGGAAAACCCAGCCTGCTGGTTCCCTTAAATCCATGTCCCATCCCTGTAGGAGGCTGACTTTGCAACTCATGCTGAAAACACTAAAGGTTCTCGAATGTTCTCTTTCCAAGCTTTCCGACACCATGGCCCTAATCAGGTTTCTCTCGAATCTCTCTCCAGTCTCCTCTGACTTCAACGGGACTTTTCAGAGGAAATGTGATAAAGTTTGCAAAGAGCCACTTCCCCTTTTGAACAGCTTTTATGGTCTCTGCTGCCTACATAAAGCCTCGCCCCCACCAGCCACCAGCTCCTCCCTCCCATGCAGGCCCATTCTCCACTCCTCACCCTGACTTAACTCCTCAACCCACCCTGCCTTAGCCTGGCTCAGCCATGTCTAACTGAGCAGACACTGCTGACACCAAGAGTGTTTACCTCTTTGTGCCTTTGAGCTAGCTTTTCCTTCCATCTCAAATGCCTTTCTTTATGAAGTTGATGTCTTCCTGGCCTCATTCACTCACTCAGCTCAGGAGCTTGAGGATGTCGTGGCAGATTCCCAGAAGTCAAATTTTCATGTAAGCCTCTAGATTCCTGGAAGGATGACTCCGAGACTTTACAGTGTTTAATCGTGCCATCTTAGGGGATTTACTGTGTTTCTCTGATAATAGATGATGACTAGTACTTGGCCTAGTGGAGGCAGGGCTCTCCCCTCACTCACATATGAAGGATAGCTGAAGAGGGGGAGTTCTGGCAGATCCTGTGTTTGAACCTAGCACTGGGGATGTCAGTTCTGGACACCAGTCCCCAGAAACCTCAGTCTAAGTGATACTGTTTGGGAGCCTCAGAGTTTTGTAATCATTGTGAGATCAAACATAATTTGAGTGGTAATTACTTGAGGAGGAAAAAATCCTTGAACCTCAGAGGAAATAAAACCTCAGTGACCTGGAAACACAAAGACAGATGTGGGCATCATGGCAGCCTGGAACTTGGGGGTGAGGATGAAGAGTAGACCGGGGCAAAGATAGCAACTGCAGGAACTTACTGGAAAAGAGAGGAGTCTGAGTGCCCCTGGAATTGTCACCCAAGCTCCTAACGCTCCCCTTCCTGTCATCTAGCCTCCATCTGCTAACAAACTCCTACTCACCAGCTATGCCACAGGTAGAATACTTGCTCCTCTGGGAAAGCTGCCCAGATCCACTTCCCTTTCCCGGTCCTCCATCTTGACGGCTTTCGTAATACCTTTGCTGCCTGAAGCTCAATACAGTAGGCACCCCATCAAACAGTCCCTCCTCCTCCAACCCCTTGCCACCACAAATTACCCACAGGCTTCACTTCCCTAATGCCGTGCTCATGTTTCTTGTTTTCTGTGGCAGCCCTTTGATAAAAAGCCAGTTCTCCCTCTTAGCTATTTTCCGCTTTGGACTAGGTTCTCTGGACTTTCTGGAACAAACTTGCCTCCACCCAGGCACAGACTCAATTTCCCTTTGCTCCATGCCCTGTAGCTGTGTGCCGGCTCAGCTGCTCCCACATACAGGCCTGGCTTCCAGAACTGCAGCCTGGGCCCGGTTCCAAGGACCTTGGTTGCACAGTGTGAGATAGTAGACATCTCAGCGATCAGGGCCATTCCCACCTGCATGTTCCTGCTGCTCATTCGTCCTGCATTTCATTTCTAGTACCTCCTTGTATCTTCGTCTTTCTTGCCAACCTGTGCTTCTCAGAGGCCAAGACTCCATTTTATCTTTCTGTGTCTCTTCAGAACTTCTTGAGACGCCTGACATCTAACAAGTTGTGATAGATGATATTGTTTTTCCACCATTCTTTACTCCTTGTCCCTGATACTGTTTACTGTGGACAAAGTATATTTCCCCATCCTCTGACGCTGAGCTTGGCCGTGGGAATTGCTTTGGCCAATGGAATGTGGGTGAAAATGATAGTGTATCAGCTACGTGTTAAAGCTTTGAGCTTCTGCCAGCCCTCTTGAAGCTTCTGTCCTCTGTTATAATATAAGCATGCTCCAGGTAGCCATTGCTATTTCAGTCAGAGTCTCAGAATAAATCCATGTGGAGCAAATATGAATCCAAACTGAAGCCTGGACTCAAATCTAGCATGGCTTAAATTGTAGCCAACCTCTATATTTGTGAGTATGAAATAAATGTTTGCAGTCATAAGTCACTGACATTTGGGAGTTGTTTGTTACATAGCATGATTACAGAAAAAAACTAACTAATACACAGTCCCTAAGGAATACTTTTGAGGAATAAACTAATGGGGAACAAATAAGTGAAAGTAAAAATTACTCTCAAGAGAGTCAGCTTAGCTCCAAATAGAATTCACAGTAAATCAGTGGTTCTCGAGATGTGTACCCCAGCCCAGCAGCATCCACATCACCTGGGGATTTTTAAGAAATGCAGAATCTGGGGCCTCTCCCCACACCTACTGAATCAGAAACTCTAGATGTGGGACCCAACAACCTGCATTTCTATAAGCCCTAGAGGTGATTCTGATGCACCCTTAAGTTTGAGAACCTCTGCGGTAACTGCTGAACTAGAATAGCTTCCTTCAATCTAGGACCATTCATTTCCTGAAATGCAGACGTCCCAGAATTTTAAATGATAAAGTCCGATTAACCTAATGCCTTTACCATCCCCAACACCATCATCCTATTTAATCAAAGGTGCCCTGAGTCATTCCATCCAGGTATAGAACTTCCTTGCCCAGTGGCTCTCAACTTCAACTGCATAATAGAATCTCTTAGAAACTGTCAAAAATCCTTATGCTCAGGTCACACCCACACCAATTAAAACAGAATCTCTACGGGTGAGACCCAAACTTCAGAATTGTTTAAAGCTATCCCA
Source organism: Aotus nancymaae (assembly GCF_030222135.1). Classification (NCBI taxonomy): domain Eukaryota; kingdom Metazoa; phylum Chordata; class Mammalia; order Primates; family Aotidae; genus Aotus; species Aotus nancymaae. Next base: position 19,897,338 of record NW_026988472.1, on the reverse strand, counting down.
GGTGATTCCTCTGTGCAGGCAAGGTGGAGAATGGCCTTTCCATTTTCAAGAAACTGGGGCTGGCCCTGCAGCTGCCTGCTTTCACTTTTCACCATGCAAAGCACGGTGCGTGGCCTTCCTGCCCCAGGGCTTCAGAACCTGAAGACTTGTTAGATATCCTATGACTTGGTGCATTTGCAGCAAGTTTAAGAGACTGAGTCTGACCAGGGAGGCCTTGGGAAAGCACAGAACACTGAATGTAAGGAAATGATGTAACTTCAGTTATTCATTCTTCCAACATATCCAGAGTACCTTCCACATGCCAGGCAGTGTGCTAAGCGCTTGCAAGTCTTACCAGTGGCAAAACTAAGCCAAGCAGGTGTGGAAGGAAGGACCCATGACTGCACAGAGGACCCCACAGGAGCTTGAGCACTGAAGCATCACTTACAGCAGTGGTTTCCTAGCCAGGAGGCAAGTGCCCAGGCTCCGCTCTGGAGGCCAAATGGCTGGCTACCCTCCATCTCAAGGGAGGTAGTCTGGGAAGCTTTATTTCACCCTCTTCCACTCCTCTCTGGCATAAGCTACAGGGAGTAAGGACCTTTCTCCCTGGAAGGTCTCTCCATTGCCTTTCCCTCAGCTCTTCAAAATTGTTAAGCCTTCTCCTCACGCCCTGAAGACCCCTTTCTTGTTGAGCCATCTTAGGCACCATTCCCCAGAAGCAGACCTTGAGTTATAGATTCTGACGGGAATGATTTCTGATGGAAGTGCTCCCAGGGGAAACTGGTAAGGGAGTGAAGGAAGCAGGACAAGTGAGCGGATGAAGCCAATTGAGTGTGCAATGTTGGGACAGACCACTTCCACAGAGGGGAGCTCCAGCCTGAGCCTGCTAGATAGACTCAAGGCAAGAAAGCTGGCCTTTCCTACACCTGTGCCCAATCATTGGTGCTCAGCAAGGGGCCATCCTGTGGCCAGGTGAAGGAGGCAAACTCCTATGCATGTCCCCTCTCTATGTCTGCAGGCAAAGTGGCTTTGGCAGCCCAAGAGCAGGCATGCAAAAGAAGGATCACAGGTACAGTCCCTTGGAAGCAAAACCACCCCAAAGCTACAGGGAGGGGCATGCAGAAATGGTAGCAAGGATCCAAGGAGGGGTTACCAGATTTAGCAAATAAAAATCCAGGATGGCTAGTTTACATTTGATTTCAGGTATGACAAATCTTTTTGTTTGTTTGTTTTTGTATAAGTATATCCCCTGTGCTATTTGGGATATACTTATACTAAATATATTATTTCTCTGAAATTCACATGTAACTGGCCGTCCTATATTTTATCTGGCACCCCTAGCCTGAAGGTGTCTGGTGGAGCTCTGGCCATGTTTTCCTACTCAGAGAAGAAGCAGAGTGGGCCACTTTTGCTGTTCACAGAGGTGCAAGACACAGGTATGATAAGGTAGGCCTTTGCTACTCCTCGTTTGCTGATTATGCTGCTGCACATAGTGCTCTGTGGATCCATTAGTATTGCCCTGGGCCAATGCTCACAGCATTTGGGGTTTTTAGTCACTGTGTCTTAGCTAGGAGCAAAGTTCTGGACTATGAAGGTAGTGGGGAAACCAGTATTAAGTGTCTCATTGGCCCCTTTGGTACTTCGTCTGCATTAGACTAGAGCTGTAAAGCTAACCCAGCACCACCCAACCCCAATGCCAGGGATGAAACGATGCCCAAATGCCAAGTGTGCCTGCCTCAGAGACTCAGGTGCTAACGCCCTTCTGACAGCCCAGGCCTTAAGCCCTCAGCTGGCCCATCACTTGGTCAGCCTGACCTTTTCATTAAGTATTTTTACATCCTTTCACCAGTCTTTAAATAATGAAAAGAAGACTCACACAGTTCTGGAAGTTGTCCTGATGGCTGGCAGGTCCTGAAAATAGGTTGGGATTGATTGATTGTGGTTATAACCATCAGGCCCCGCCATGGGCACCCCCAGCCCATGCATACTATGAAATATACAAACAGCAGACAGGGAACAAAGCTAAGACCATGGCTCTTTACTTTGATTTGCGATCAGCTCCTTTGAAATCCCTTGTATTTGGAAGACTCTGAGAATGAATATGATCCCGCTTCATAGCCCTGTCTCTCCTAGGATCCTGAGACCTCTAGGGTTGAGGACGTACATGCAAAGTTCGTGCAATGTTTGAGCTTTTTGTGAGGGCAAAGCAGAGTAAATGGAGGAGAAGACAGCGGACAATTCAATGCTTTCATGAAATTAAAGTGTGGATAAGTGTGGTGATCACATTCTAGGATGTCTTACTCATAATCATTTCTTAAATGAATTAAGACATGGGTGGAATTAAACAAAAATGCCTCTTGAATGGCTCTAAATGCTCTTAAAGGCTTGAGGTATTTTTAAAAGGTATTTCCATGAAGAAACTTTAGGCATTTCATTTCAAAGGCATATACACTTGAAAATCACAGGATGCAACTAACTGGCTTCTGGAATTAATTGGAAAGAAACATAAGTCATTGTCTTAGCCTGAGTTCTTCCCAGAAGCAGACCCTGAGACAAGAATTTGAGTGTAAGTGGTGTATTTAGGGAGACATCCAAGGAAGTGCTCGTAGGGTAGTGGAGCAATAAGACAAGGAAGAAAAGATGGGCAATAAAGCATGCATTATTGAACAATAGTGCACAGCCAGAGCTTAACCCCATTGGGAAACAGTATAGAACACTTCTCTTCAAACTAGCTATCCTAAAGGATTCATTTTTTTCTTTTTAATTTCTAAGATATTTTAGACCAATACTTTTTTCTCCTCCTGACACTTTTGAATATACAATAAAAGTTAATTCCTAGAAAAAGTAAAAAAAAACAAGGCATACGAAATACAAGCCCCAATTTTGTACTATTGGGTTTGAAACATATATAATTACCCAATGAAACTGCTAGAGAAACTCCCAAATGCTGATTCTCAATTTCCTTTTCTTTTTTTTTCTTTTTCTTGAGATGGAGTCTCCCTCTGTTGCCCAGGCTGGAGTGCAGTGGCACCATTACTGCAACCTCTGCCTCCTGGGTTCAAGTGATTCTCCAGCCTTAGCCTCTGGAGTAGCTGGGATTACAGGTGCATGCCACCACGCCCGGCTAATTTTTGTATTTTTTAGTAGAGATGGGGTTTCACCAGGTTAGCCAGGCTGGTCTCAAACTCCTGACCTCAGGTGATCTGCCCACCCCTGCCTCCCAAAATGCTTAATTTCTCTACTTACTGAAACCAGTAATAAACAGTTCCCAGACTGGCACCAGTCCAGGGACCACACTTTGAACATGTGTGTCAGAGTCAGGGGAGAGCGAGCTAAGATATTTATGTGCCAATGCATGGGTTGAGGCTTGCTTTCAAGGAGAAGTGGCTGGAGGTGGGGAGGTCAGGAGAAGAGAGGACTGGCACTACTCTCTCACTGTGTGTACAGGCACTTCAAAAGCCCTTGGACAAGGAGACGCAGAGGTGATGGCAGCTGAAAGTACGGCAGCACACTACAGCTATGAGGGCTAAAGCCCTATGGGTGGAGCAGCCACAGCATCCTGGATTCATATTGCAAAAAGGGACCACAAAAGTCATCGGCCAGCCTCTTCTACAAGAGATGGAGAAACTGGTCCCTGAGCAAGTCATGGCCTCACCGTAGCGCTCAAAGGTTATTGAGTAAGATCACTATAGGCACTAGGGCAGAGGGAAGGGCTCTTTCCCCAATTGCCTCTGTCTTGCCGACCTTGGCTTTCTTCTAGACATCTGCTTGCCTAGTCCCTGGCACCAGAGGGACAACCGCCAACTGGGAGACAGGTGTTGTCATCGCAGCAAGGCCAGACCCCTGCAGGTGGGAGGCCTGGCTAGGTTCTCATCTGCCTATTCGTCTGCTGAGGAGGGGAGGAAAGGTCTGGGGATTTACTGCAAAGCCAGAGCTATAACACAGATCTCTTGGCTCAAACCCACAGTGTCACCCTCTGCAGCTCTGTTTCCTCATCCATAAAATGGAGATGCTAACCTGTGCCCTGTTTCTCTCACAGGACTGTTGTAAGGATCAAGTGAGATGAAAGCAGGGAAAAAGTTTTTGAGAAGTTGCAAGTCCTCTATGGCTGTAAACTCAGAGAGGCACTAATTATTCAGAGAAGAGTTGTCTGGAACCCTCAGATCTCAGAACACAGACACCAAACTCAATAGTGGCTTTAAAGGCTCTCATGTAATTCAATGCAAGACCTTGGTTTGGATCCAAGGTCAAAAACTTAATACTCTAAAACACATTATTGGGGAAATTGGCAATATTTGAAAAAAGTCTGTATAGTAGATATTAATATTGTATCTGTCAAATTTGGTGAATTTGATCATTCTAGTTACATAGAAGAATGTCCATGTTCCTAAGAGGTACGTGCAGAAGTATTTAGGATTAAAATGTCATGATGTCTGCAACTTACTGTCAAACAGTCCAACCATACAATTATAAAAATGATAATAGTAGCAACAATAATAACAGAAAGAGACAGAGAGAGAAGAAAATGTGGTAAAATTTTAAGATTTGCTGAATCTTTGGCTAGGCATTATGGCTCACACCTGTGCTGTCAGCCCCTTGGGAGGCCGAGGCAGGTGGTATATTGAGCTCAGGAGTTCAAGACCAGCCTAGGAAACATGGTGAAACCCCATCTCTACCAAAAATACAAAAATTTCGCTGGGCATAGTGGTGTGCACCTGTGGTCCCAGCTACTCAGGAGGCTAACAGAGGATCACTTGAGCTCATGGGGCAGAGGTTGCAGTGAGCCAAGATCATGCCACTGCACTTCAGCCTGAGGTGACAGAGTGAGACCCTGTCTCAAAAAAAAAAATTGTTGAATCTTAATGACTTGTACATATAGCAATTCATGTATGCTTTTTGTAACTTTTCTGTAAACTTGTTTTTTATGAAATAAAAAGGTTTTGAAAATATCTATTAATCAATTATCTCTCTCCTCAAAAAAGTCTCTGGACCTCTGAGCCACTCTAGACCCTGTACTAATGCTGGAAACAGTACTTCCTAGTCCTTCATCCAGAGCTTACTTACTTATATTTGACACTAATTTCTTTGGAGGGTTATTTTATTTTTAAAATGTTTTTATTTCCATAATTTTGGGGGTACAAGTGGTATTTGGTTACATGGATGAATTATATAGCGGTGAAGTCTGAGATCTCAGTGCACCTGTCACCCTAGTAGCGTACCTTGTACATAACAGGTGATTTTTTAGCCTTCACACACCTCCCACCCTCCCCACTTCTGAGTCTCCAATGTCCGCTATACCACTCTGTATGCTTTTGCATACCCGTAGCTTAGCTCCCACTTATAAGTCGTAACACACAGGTATTTAGTTTCCCATTCCTAAGTCTCTTCACTTAGAATAATGGCCTCCAGCTCCATCCAAGTTGCTGCAAAGTACATTATTTTGTTCTTTTTTATGGTTGAGTAGTATTCCATGGTGTATATGTTCCACATTTTCTTTGGCCACTCATCTGTTGATGGGCACTTAAATTGATGCCGCATCTTTGCAATTGTGAATTGTGCTCTGATAAACATACATGTGCAGGTGTTTTTTGATATAATGACTTCTTTTCCTTTAGGTAGATACCCAATGGTGGAATTGCTGGATGGAATGGTAGATCTACTTTCAACCAACTTGATTATCTGATTTCTCAGCCCAGAACAGAATTAGACATAAAAAGGTAACAGGAGGTAATGGCAGGTATAATAACAACAGAAAAAGTGACAGTTGACATGTGGATATCAAGAGATGAGACCAAAAAAAAAAACTCTAAAAGACAGGCACACAGCTGTAAAACCTCAGCACTGTAGTGGAGGATGTCATGCTAAAGTCTGGAGCTGGAAAGGTCTTCAAAGAAGAGTAAAGGTGCGGCTCATTAAAGAACTCTGTGGAGCACAAATTCATGCCCTGAGTGTTCTCTTCTCTGCTCTATGCTGAGCCTATATCATTAAGTGAAAAGTGAGGTGGTTGAGTATCTCTGTTCAGGAAGGCAAGGAAACACAACCATCAAAAACTGTTGAATCCTTTTCATTACTACTCAAAGAAGTGGCTGTGGCAGACACTGTGGGTTGCCTCTCCAACAGCCCTTTCCCTCCCGCTTCTTTCTTCATGTCACACCCCAACTACCCTAAAAGACTGAAATTACCAGATATTCACTTTCCAGTATCCCTTGTGGCTAGACTATGACCAGATAACCTTTTAAGGCCTGAGGAAGAGGCTTCTGTGGAGCCTCTGGGAAAGATCCTCCTCCCTGATTGAAAAGGGTATGTAAGAAGAAACTCCTCTTTATGCCCTTCTTCAGACATGATTAGGTGAGGATATAATACCTGGAGATGTGGCAGCCATTTTGCACTCATGAGAAGACAAGCTAAAGATTAAAAACCAATATTCTGAACATGGAGAAGAACGGGAAGCTCTTCCATTTTTAATGACCTGTCTAAAAAGCTGAATTAACCAAGCCTGCAATCAGACATCTTGTTAGATGTTCCCACTATTTAAACCACATTTAGTTTGCTATTCTATTACTTGCAGCCAAAAACATTCTTACATCACACTGGGAAAGCATCTGTTTTCTGGAAACATCTATTTTTGCAGAGCCCTCCATTCTCAGCAATGCCTTACTGTGGAATGGAATGTTGAGAAGGCTTGAACAAAATGTGGGAGGTGAGGGCCTGCTGAAAAACTCCTTGGAGGGGCAGCAAATACACATGGAGTTATCTTAGAAGTAGGTCAGTCTAACAGGGATTCTAATACTGCCAATATTTTTTTACAGGACTTCCTCATCATGACTTCCCCAAACCAGCTACATTAGAATAACCAGGGATGTTTGCTAAAAATACAGATCCCGAGGTTCCTTCAATCCTACAGAATCAGGAACCTGGGAGTACACAAATCGTTCGTTTGCACCAACAACTTCATGACTTTAGTAAGGTTCCTGATGGCTTTACATCATCATGCAGCCTTCAGTCTGTGCCATCTGGTTGGCTCTCTCCACACTTCCTTCTCCCTTAAACCAGCTCCCTCTCAGACACAAATAGATTCCTCTCCTCTTATAGAGAGTCGCTTTCCCACCCCAACTCAGCTTCTACCCCACCAGGCTTCTTGACATGCTCTCACACAAATACAGTCCACTCCCTAAGAAGCATGTTAATGAATACAAATGTATCCATCTTACTGCATGAGTGAAGATGAGCTGCAATTGTCGAATATGGTTTCTAAGTCAAAAAGGTTCTGAATTTTTCAGGAAATGACAGAAGAGCATACTCACAGAAATTTTCCTGAGGTGTCCTGGGAGTTATTCATATTTCTCTCTTGTGGGTGAAATTTGGCCTGTGGTTCTACTGCATTTTCCAAATCAGTGACTTTAGTCTTTCCTAGCCAACCATGTGAGGGAATTCATTTGTAGCCAACTGAGGCCTGCTTCAGGGCATAGGAGACAGTCATGCAGGGCTAAATGTGGAAAAGGCCCATGGAAAAAGAACATCCAGCCTCCCCACTAGGGAAAAGGACTGCTGCACCACTCCCCAAGCACTGACTACCCAGTTATCCGTGGAATAGGAAAAGGCAGAAGGGGAGTGTGGCGGGCTAACTCAACACTCATTCCAACACCTTTAGCTTGATTTTTTCTATTATGGGGCCCAAAAGCTAAAAACTACAATTCCCAGGAATCTGTACCATCAAGGGTCAGGCACATGATCTTCGTTCCACCTATCAGTCACATGTATAAGATCTGGATGCAGATGTGAACAATGTGAGGCATCAGATCCATGCCAGGACAACAGATCTTCTGGCAGGAATTGTGGCAGAGGCATTTGGTTTGGGCTCGCCACAGCAGAGCTTCTGACACTCAGTGCTGAGGGTCAAAGGTGCTGTAGCACAGGGGTCAGGGATGTTCCAGCTACAACATTCACTTGGTGTGGTTAGGTGTTTCCTGCTGCTACATTGTCTTGTTTGCCTTGTCCTGGCTCTGAGGCACCCAAGGCCAGGTCTTTGGTTCTCCTGGGGACTCATTAGCTACTTAATTAATGTATTTTAATAAATCTCTTTCTGTTTAAACTAGTTCGAGCGGATGCTGTTGTTTGCAAGTGACAACCTTGTGCTACTGGGGAGGCAATTTAAATAACCCTCCAAATGAAAAAGAGATAAAAACTAATGCTTTTTTTAAAATATAAGAATTAAGATATAGCAACACCAGCAGCCCAGAAAACTCCCTTGCACCATGCCCAATCAATTACCCTCTAAAAGAAGCCATTGTTTTAATTCTTATCACTGTAGATTAGTTTTGCCTGTTCTTCAAACTTGATATAAATAGAATAAATCATATGTTGTATACTGTTTTGTGAGCAGCTTCCTTGCTGAACATTTCCTTATGAGATTCATCCATGGTCCTTCCTCTTTCCTTGCTGTGTAGATTTCCACAGCTTACTTCTCTATCCTCATATTGATGGGCATTTGGGCTTTTAGTTTGGAACTATCATGAATCAAGCTGCTGACATGAACATTCTGTGGCATATACCTGTAAGTGGAATTGCTGAGTTCTAGGGTAAACTTAGGGTTAGCTTTAGGAGCTACGGCTAAGCAGCCTTCCAAACGGTTTGAACCAATTTCCACTCCCATCAGCAGTGTATAGGGCAAAAATCCTTAGCAAATGATTCTGTCTAATTTTAAAATAGCTACAAACAGCAGAGAAGTCCCGAACTACAAGGACTGATCATTGGTGCAAGTGATATTAAGAAAAATTTGAGGTGAAATCCCCAGTATCCTAATGCAGAGATCCTGGCCTGGACAAGCTGAGGTGAGAAAATGTCCACCCTTCAGTACCCAGGTAAGGTGCTACTACATAGAGAGAACAGAGCGCTACGATAAAGACTATAATCCTAAAGGTCGAGTTGAGGGATGAGCCTGCCATGAAAAAGCACAAAGGGATTACTAATTATTTTCTCCTTTCCCTTTTATCCCACCAGTTCCAGGTTAGAGTTCTTGCTCCCTCAATCATGCCCCCCTCCACAAGCAGCCCACACAATCAGTCTGCTACTAAGAAAAAAAATCCCTGGGGGCTCATTCTGGAATGTAGATGCTGAAGTTGTAAGAACCTGGTTTGAACCCTGACCAGGGCTGAGGCTAGGTGAGACCAATGAGATGCCTAGGGTGCACAACGTTTAAGTGTCAGCCCTTGCTCGACCCTGAGAGTGAGGGTCTTCTTGCATTTAGTGCCCTAAGTGCCTCTGGTCTTGACTGGTACTAGTTGTATATCTTGGGCAAGTAGTTTAAATTCTCTAAGCCATAGTTTCCTGCTCCGAACAATGGGAATAATATCAATACCTACTTCAGAGGTACTAATCTTATAAAGTGATAGTCCAGCACTGGATTCATAGTGAATGCTTAGTAAAGTTTTAACTGTTATGATTAAAGCAAAACCAGGTTATTTTTTGCTAACAGTGCCATTGTTGGAAACTTGGGGGACCCTGAGCAAAAATTCCTGAAACTCATACCTGTACTTGCTCCCAACCCACCCAGTTTTATGCCACCTAATTTTATGTTCTCTCTTCTCACCATTCCCTGGACAACTCAGTTTGGGGCTAAATAATAAGTTTCGCCTTTGCCAGCTTTGGCTATAATGGACTGAGTGCAGCCCACCTTCCAAACTCAGAATCTCTTCCCTAACATTCTCAAGGTCAGGCTTCTGGTCTGCTTGGGGCAGCTGGTCGACCAGACTTGGGTGGGGATAGACGTGAAATAAATCAGTAAGATGGCCCCCCGAGGTCCTACTTACCTGCAAAGCCAGAAGGAGATCCACAGAGACAGAAGGATGAAATAAATCAGAGTTGTGGAGACATATTCCAGAATAAACTGGAGTTTTCTCCCCAGACAGAGTAAAAAGCTAAGCCCCTACACACTCTTCAAAAGTAAAGTCTCAATCATTTCCTTTGCAGTGCATCACCAAGATGTGGTTGGATTGGCTTATTATGTTCTGATCATTTTCTCTTCCTTCCCAGCCCAAAGTGTAGGGGAGAAGTAGGCAGCGTCTTTTATACAGTCTTGATCTCCTTTTCTCTTCCTTTCCCTTCATTTTTCATCTCTCTCTCCTGCCTGTCCATCATGTACTCATGGAATTTATGTGGTATCAGCAAAATGAACAATGTGCGCTAGAATGTTTTTTAACTTTTTCATATGGAGAAATTGAAACATATACAAAATAAATAGGACACCATATAATAAACTCTCATGTACCCATCACACAATTCCAACAATTGTCAATTCATGATCAGTCTTTCATACTCTCATCCACTTATCCTATCCATTTATTATTTTAAAACAAGTCCCAGACAGCATATTACTTCATCCATAAATATTTCCGTATGCATCACTAAAGTATAGCATCTCTATTTAACATAGGCATAATAGTATTCTCACACCCCAAACTTAACAAAAATTCCTTAATGTCATCAAATATATAGTATTCAAATTTCCAATAGTCTCAAAAACATCATAAAAATAATTAGGATACATAGTTCCTTTGCTCGAAACCCAGATCCAAGTAAGCTTGGGATTTTTAATTGATCTTTACAGTTATTCTTTTCTCCTCTCATGGCGACCTCTCTCGGGATAATTACATCATAGTTCTAAAATTCCTTCCCCCGATGTGCACATTGCTTGCTTTGCTGATACCACATAAATTTCATGAATACATCATGGAGGAAAAGGGAGGGGCTTAACACACGCTCTTAATTGTAGCCCATCAGACTGCTATGTGCCGGGGCTCAAACTGTCGACACATCATAAATTCACAGAATTCTCAGCAGGGGGTGGAGGGCTGGGACCCTTTTGATTGCAACCTCTCAGGGAACATTGTGTTCCCGGGTTCTGTCTGCTTTGCTAATTCAGCATTCATTCTGCCAGCACAGGGAGGGCTGAGGGACAGACTTGTTTCCAAAATGGACACTCTCTACCTCCCATGTGGTTTCTGTCTCCCACATGACTTGCTGGCTCCCTCAGCTCCTACAAAGTTCCCGGCCTCACCCAGACCCCTGTTCAACCAGCTCACTCCTCAGCACTTCGCACACATGGTTCACTGCTCGATAATGGTCAGCGAGGGCCACTGGAGATTCCTCTAGGGTTCAGGCAACCAGCTTGGATGAGGAATATGTTGAGGGAAGGCCAGAGAGTGTTGCAGGAGGTATCTCTGGCAACGCAGCACCCCGAAGAGATATGTAACAGTAGCAAGGACTCTCCCTTCCCATCTGTCTTCCCACACTGAAACCTAGTCACTGCACCTGTGGCTTTATGTGAGCACAATTCAGGCAGCTGGCCCCCTTCTAGACTCCAGAACTCTCCAGAAACGATAAATCAGCCAAACCCTTGCTCCTGAAAATGTGGTCCCTGAACCAATAGCACTGGCATGCTTATTGAAAACACAGAATCTGCCCAGTATGTAAGCTCAGCTACTTGTGAGGCTGAGTCAGGAGGATTACCTGAGCCCAGGAGTTCAAGACCAGCCTGGACAACATAGCAAGATCCTGTCTTTACTAAAAAAAAAATGTTTTTTAATTAACTGAGTGGGGTGGGCATGCCTGCCATCACAGCTATTCACAAGGCTGAGGCAGCAGGATAGCTGGAGCCCAGGAGGTGGAGGCTGCAGTGAGCCATGATCATGCCACTGCACTTCAGCCTGGGTGACAGAGCAAGACCCCAACTCTAAAAAAAGAAAACAAATGCAGAATCTCAGGCTGCACTCTAAGCCAACTGAATCAGAATCTGCCTGTTAACAAGATCTCCGGGAGATTCCTGTGTGTATTAAAGTTTGAGAAGTGTGAGAGCAAGGCCAAGCTCCTAAGGAAAAAACTAGGACCACTTTCCTACCTTTCAGAAGCACTTCTGCACCCAGGGACACTTTTTAAAATTATGAAGGCAGGGCCAGAGAGAACTGGTCACCTTGTAATCATGACTAATGGGTCTCAAAACGGAAAATGAGGGTCTTTTCTACCTGTACCCAAGGCACAGTGCCCGGCCCCCTCTCCCGCCACCCACCATTGCCCTTGGAGATCTCCGTTCATGGAGAACTTGCTTTTAAATGAGAGTCAATGGACCAGGTCGAGAATCTGTCAGATGCAGGAATTTCTGGTGCTCGTGACTGTTGTAATTAAAATCGTCCAAGTTGACTAAATTGGCCGAAAAGAAACCAGGCCCACATGACTGCCATTCAAAGGGGAGCAAAATAGCTCCTAATTTGTTAATTAAAAATATGAATGCACTCCACACGGAATGGCTGCGTGTTAAATTCTATTCAGATTCCATTAGAAAACAAATAAGCTCTGGGCCCTGATTAGAGGGACCCGGCTCCCCCAAATCTGTGTGGATTTGGTTTGGCTTTTTTCAGAGAACAAATTTAGAGATTGCAAAGACCTTGCAGAGAAGTCAAATTCCTGGGGAGACTTCTCTGGTAAATCAATCTGGTAATTAGAAAAACATGCCAATAGATTAGATCTGCTCTCTATTTCTTCATCATACTGATGAGACTGGTTCAAAAACACATATATTTCCAGAGAGACGGGTGAGGCATTTCCTACCTGCTCTGAAATTCATCCACTATGGAAACTCATCTGCTATGGAAACTGATAGCTTGGAGGCAAGAGCAGGGTAAAAGACAAACCGAAAAAAAAAAAAAAAAAAAAAAAGAGTTGATAATGAGGGAAGAGGGGACAGAAGCCACACCTGATGTCTGTTTGGCCTGTCCCTCCCTACCACTGGTTGCAAATTGTCACCCCTACCACTAAGCAGCCATGGGCCAGGCAGCTGAGCCTCAGATTCCGTCTAAGAATAAAGGCTGGGTTGTGCGCTCTCTGAGGGACCTACCAGCACATAGGTTCTGCTGTTCCTCAGGCCCTGAGTGTCCCCGAGGCTGCCTCTCTGAAGCTCTCCACTGCAGCTATTCTCCAAGCCCTGCGCACGCGGGGGCTGATTGCTCTGAGGCAGTTTGGGGATCACTTATAGCCTGAGGCCAGATTGGAAAGCCTCTCTCCAGAGGAGCAGGGTTAATCTCTGCCTCCATGGGTTTTGTGCTTTCCTCAGGCCCAAGGTTTCCTCTAGCAAACAGCGGAACCCACTGGCATTCTCTTCTCCAAGGGGCAAGGAAAGAAGCCCTGGCCCCTTCTTTCCTTGAATGGCTGGATTCTGCCTACCATGCTGCTCACCTCCTAGCCAACATACAGTGTTTTAGAGCAGGTGGGGGCCACAGGGGGAGCCCAGGCAGAGGCAGCACGTCCTGGCACATTGAATGTATCACATATTTACCCCTTTGGCTCACTGCAGCCCGCTAAAGGCATTTATAATGGGGCAATTTTCCAAGCTCACAAAAGTGAGAAACTGCCCAGCACCTCTGATCACACTGTCCTCCCCTGGATGGGGCCAATCATGCCCTCTCATGGGGGATGCAGATCACCCAGGGCAGAGCCTGCCTCCAAGGGCCTTCTGAGCAGCAAATCAGTGTCAGCAGGGAGTATTTCTCTAAAACGGCAGCAGCTCAGGGCTGTGTCAGGATATATTTATTTCGTAGACTCGCTGGTGTTCTTTCAAGGTGTGGAAACTCTGGCTTTGCCTTTATTAGAATGAATAATTATTTTAGCACCATTTAAAGTGGGTCATCAGAAAAGGTGCTATCTATATGTCTGCTGTTTTCCACCAAGAGAGAAGCTGAGGAATGTGGAAGTCAAGGGCATACACTTGGAGTCAGGCTGACTGGGTTCAAATTGCAGCTCTACCAGTTACCATTGAGATGACCCTGGGCAAGTACTTAATGTAGCAGATGCCGCTAGTGCCCAGCTTGCATGTGTTCGGCACTCACTATTCCCATGCAAGCTGGCAGCTTCTTACTGCAAGAACCTGCAAGAAGCCAAGAGGGCATTCTCTGGCTGTGGGAACAAATGCCACTTTCCACTGGGCAGGATGGAGGTGCCAAGCAAGTTGAGACTCCCAGGAGCAGTCTTCAGCCAATGAGGTCAGGAGTTGGAGGATAAATATCCCAGCTCCCTCATCCTTGGGTACAACAACTCCAAGGTATATTCTACACTGTCTCCGGAAGTTCTCCAGCGGGACTGAGCTTCTGTTGCCTACAGCAGGAACCTGCTATTATCTCTCTCTTTCTTGCTCTCGTCTTTTCCCCCTACCACCCAGTTCCTCCTGATGCTTTCCAGGCTCACCACTTTTCATGTATCACTTGCAAATCTTGGCTCAAGGTCTGCTTCTGAGGAAACCCCACCTAAGTCACTTTCACATTGACTTACCCATAAAATGGAAGCAATCATGGTACCCTGCTCATAGGAATTGTAATGAGGATTGAATGGGATGAGGCATGTAAAGGACTTAGCACAGTGCTTGGCACAGAGAAAACACTCCATAAGTTTCAGAAATTAATATCATTAGTGAATAGACTTAATAATCCAAAAACTTTTTTCCAGTCTCAAAGTACTCCCCTCACAATCCCCACGAGCCCAATTCTGAGTCTTGTTCATTCATTCATTTATACCTCACACACAAGAAGAAAAAAATAAATGGTAGATGGCTTTGAGATATCGTAGAGACTATCCCCTCTTGGCTTGATCTTTGGAGGGGCTATATCTCTAGTTCGAATAATGAGATGGGAGGTTTTCTGAATGCCACATGTTTTCCCTGTGGCTCCCTAGCACCTCCAAGCTTGCACCTCTAGATAGGATGCATGAAGACCACCACCTCTCACTTCTTCACTGGAAATGCTGTTGCTGAAACTCTCTGAAACTTGCAAAGTTCTGCCTCTCAATGCTTTTATGTCCTGCTACTCCCCAGAAGCCAGCAGAGTCCTGGACAGCAGGAAAACATAAGCCCTGAAGGGTAATGCCAAGTTCTACAGAGCCCCACCAGAGTTCTAGAACTTCACCACCCCCTCACCAAACTACACAGACTAAGCCAGCTTTAGTGTATAAACTTCCCTGCCTCCCCCAGAGCTCTAGCTCTCTCAACCATTGGGCCTTTTTTTTTTTAGTACCAGGAGTGGGGTACAAACCTACTGACCCTTTTAATGGGCCAGGTATATGTCACCAACCCCAATAGAGCTCTTAGTCACTTATCCTCATTCACACTCTTGCTATCACTCAGTTGGAAGGGTGTTTCAGTAATCTATTGCCACATAACAAACCATCCCAAAACTTAGTGGCTTAAAACAACCACAATTGATTATTTCTCTGAGGAGTCTGGGAGCTAACTAGGGAGATGTTTTGTGAGTTGGGGTCACTTATCCATCTACAGTCATCTGGAGGCTCTACTGGGGCCAGATGAATGTGCACAATGATCTCATTCATAGTCGTATTGGCTATTGCTACTGTTAGCAAGGTTGCCAAGATTCTCCTCCCTGTGACCTCTCCACGTGGCTGGCTTGGGCTTCCTCACAGCATGGCTACTGGGTAGCACACGGGAGCATTCCAGGAAGACAAACTCCAACGCAGGAGCACTTATGAAGCCTCTGAATGATGCTTGCTAATGTTCCTCTGGCCGAAGCAAGTTACATGAATGAGCCTGCAGACTCAATGTGGCAAGGCATTATATAAGGGTGTGAGTACTGGGCATAGTGATTCATTGGGAGCCAGCAATGTAACAGCCTACCACAGAGGGCACCAGCTTCTCAAGGCTTTCTCAGTCAATCATTCACACAGTGTCAACCTCCTAGAATAGACAATCAAATCAACCAGGGGTAGTCCATCACTATTTCGTCATGTACCTTTTCCCTGATGGAGCTGACCCGCTCCGCCTCACACATATGGTGAAAAATCCTCTGAGTTACTGGATCAATTAGGATTCTTCTGTTGAAAGCTGCAGAAACTCAATTCAAACTATCTTAAAAGAGGGAATGTATTGGTTCATGTAACTAAAAAGTCAAGAGGTAGTTGGCTTCAGGTATGGCTGGATCTAGGTGTTCAAATGATACCATTAGTATGCATTCTGTCTCTATTCTCCTTCTCATTTATTGGCTCTGCTTTCCTCTGTGTTCATTTTCAGGAAATCTCTGAGGTGGTAACACAGATATTCCATTGGCAACTCTAGGCTTGTATCCTATTACCTTGGAAATTACAGCCAAAAGAGTGCTTCCTTTTTCAAATAGCGCTTCTCTTTTCAAATAGTTCCAACCAGTGTCCCAGAATTAGGTTCCATTGACCAGGCTTGTGCCACATGCCTGTCTATGAATAAATCACTGTATGGCCAGTGGTTGGCCTCTGCTGATGGGTCAAACCCGGGTGGCATGCTCACTCCTAGAGCTAAGGGTATGCACATCTGCCCCAACCAAACTTCATGCACTGAAACAGGAGAGAGTTTATTTCTCAAATAACAATGACGATGCTATCACCATATAAAGGGGAGGCCAAAACACAAGCATCCTTTCATGTTACAAAATAAATAACTGAGCTAACAAAACCAACTCCTGGGTCTCCTCTGCATCCTTGCATGTGCTCTCTCATGTAGGCATGTTTTTGACCATTTCAGTGCTCAGGAAAAGTCTTCCCACAGGGAAAGATATAAGAAGCAAAGCTCAAATCAGGAAATTTTCCTATTTGCTAACAACCCTGCTTCCAAGTTCTATAAAGAGGAAGGTAAACAATTATTTAAAATAAATGCAGCACAATTGTTTTGTTATAATTATTATTATTATCATCATCATCTGGTGATTCTGGGTGTGTTATCTAGTCATTTCTGAGACCACCCATTATCAAGAATTAATTCTTCACAGGATTACACATGCTCTCTTTCTAATGATGGAGAACACCACAATGTAACCATATGAAATGCTGAGAAGTGGGGAAATTTCCTGCTGATGACAGGGAACCTAGGGCCACAAGTTCTGTGAACTGTTGTCTACAGTGTTAAGCAGGACTGAAGCACATTGTAGTCTAGCAGGGAATCCCAGGGAGTCAAGGACAGGACACCTTTCTTCAGCTGTTGCTAGACCAATACTCCCTTAGAGCAGGATGGGAGATAAGGAAAAACGGAAACAAAGAATGTATGAGCTTATCACAATGTCATCACAAAGTGAGGGGCTCAGAGCACTGTTAGCAAAAGGGGGCTTGGCCCATTCTGCTCAGAAAGCTAAGACTTCAGTCCCCAAACCTCTCCATGGGCAGCTCTAGAACTGGAATGGCCCTTCAGTGTTATCCCCATAGAGCTGATATGGCCAGGCCTTTATACCATCACATTGATTAGTCATCAGACATGAGCTGCCCCAGGAAGGGATGTGATCTAGGGCCCCTACCACTGAAGATGCTGAAGGCTCAATACCACTCCCAGCAGCTGGGCCCACCAGTCCTTCCCGAAAGGGGACCTGGGAGGTACACCCTGAGTGCTATCATTTGCACCAATCCCCAGAGAATATACTAGAGATGTAACGAAAACAGTGCTTGTTACTGCATCTTTATATGCCACAGATGTCTCCTGCAACATCTTAGCCTTCAGGAAAAAAAGGTTGTAGCTGAATGTGTTGTCAGAGATCAAACTTGTGTCTTCACTTCTACTTTATTTGGAGAAGTACAAGGGAATCTCTTGGGTTCCCTTTGAGAACGTGAGTCCTGACAGAGACATGAAATCCTGCCAGGCTATGTGAAATGGGCCTTCTGTGTTTAAAGATCAAAAGTGGAAAGCCACCAGGCCAATGCGGGCATCCTTGAAGCCAGCATGTAAAGGGATTTTTGTGATTTAAAGGTGTGGGCCCAGTTGTAGATGATCAAGCTCTGTTGCCTGAAAAAGAGACTAAGATCAGCCCTTTGGGGTTAGAGTGCCTAAAGGAGGAGTGTTTGGACCGTCAGGAGCAATAGAGGGGGAAGAGGAACAGCTAGGGAGGGGACTTTGAACCCCAAAGGTAGTGGAGGAGCCTGTTCTAGCTTGTTTCAGGCTTGGTTTGTGGCATAGAAGACTGGGAGGCCTGTAGACATGGGAAGCAAGGATCACGAGGCTGCCCTGAACAGTAGCTGCATTTCCCCCAGAACATTCCATAAGACCCGCAAGCAGGCAAGCCACCACCACAGCTAGATCCCACCCATGTCTATGCATTAAAAATAAGTCCCATGAACAAGCGAATCTTCCAGTTGCCCTGGAAGTCACAGGCTGGCTGCTCCTCAGTCTCAGTATCAGGCCACACTCATTCCATCCCACCCCTCCCTGCCTCTGGTAGGTCTGGTTTCCTGGTTTTAGAGGGATTTGAGATAATGTCTCTGCCCAAAAAACCTCTTCTGCATAGTTTTACCTACAAACGTTTTAATGAGAAATGAGTCCTTTATTCCACAATATAGAGATGAAACTTGAATTGCAAATAATCCCAGGGGAGGCAATTCCATTATCTGAATTCACACCAAGGTATAAAGGACAATGGAAAGAAGAGTGTCTAGAAGGAAAAGGAAGGGGCAGTGAGAGAGGGAGGAGAGAGGAGTAATAAGGCAGAGGAGTGCTGAATAGAACGGCTGTGATAGATTAAAAGCCATCATTTTGCCTAGTCCCAGCCCTGATTAATACATATAGGTACAGTCTAATGTGACCCTGTTGATCTGGACTCATGATTCTCAACCATGGCTGTACCTTATAATCCTCTAGGAAGCATTAAAAAAACACTGATGCCAGGGCCCCACCCCAGACCAATTAAATCAGAATCTCTGGGGGTAATACTTGAGAATAGGTATATTTTTAAACTCCCCAATCATTCTGTAGGACAACCTGAGTTAGTGTATTAGTCAGCTATTGTCGTGATACTCCCACATAACAAACAAACTCCCAATCCCCAGTAGCTTACAACCACAGACATTTTCTCACTCACAGATTTGCAGATCAGCTGCAATTTAGCTGATTTCAGCTGGCACAGTTGGACTCATCTCCAGATTGTCAACTGGGTTCAGATCTGCTGTACTTTGGCCATCCAGACAAGTGGCTGTGCAGGAGGAGTTCTCCCCAGGGTGATGGGTGGAGCATAAGAGGCCAAGTCAAACCATGCAAGTGCATGGAAAGCCTCAGTGCACATCACAGCCATTAACTTTCCACTAGCCAAAGTGAGTCTCATGGTCAAGTCTAGCATCAATGAGGTAGGAAATACAGCTGACTCCAGTAGGAAGAACCACAAAGCTACATGGCAAAGGCTATGGATGTATCATTTTCTAACAGGGAGGGGGTCAGAATCAGAAATAGCAACCTGATCTATCACAGTTGGGAATCATTAGCCTACAGACTAAGGATTCATTCTTCTCCCAAGTGATTTCTATAAAGGGATCCTGCTGTTTATGGGGTTCAGTTTCCCCACTTATTACCTGTGTACCACGAGCAAGTCATTTAACTTCCCTCATCCTCGATCTTTCCATGTGTAAAATGGGGTTGGTAATTCCTAACCTGCCTCTCTCAAAGGGCCAGAGAAAAGGGAAAATTAAATGAGTGCATGTGAAAGCACACTGCTTTCTCTCTGCCTAGACTCAATGAGAAAGACCATTGCAACATATAAAAGAGTTGAATCAAAAGTCAGGGACACAGTGAACATTCCGTGTACATGTCTGTGTGTGTGATTTAGAGTTCCAAAAGGTGCCTAGAGGTGAGTCAAGAGCCCGAGGCAGGGACCTGAGCCAGTATCTCTCAGCCTGCCATGGCCTGGAAGGCCAGTGAGGGACTGTCTTCCCCCACTTGGAGGCCTTGACCTAGAGCAGCATATTCTGTGGAGTCATCTACAAGTCCCCCGCTTCCCAGCTGAGGCTTTCATTTTCCTAGCTGCCAGTGTCAGCTGCTGAAGATGTGAACATCCTTGAGATTCTGAGCTGCTGAACATCTTTCCCTCTTGGGATTGCAACAGAGTTGGTTTCAACCAGGGTAACCTCCCTTCCCATGGGCATTCAGCTTCTGATGATGGGTGGATGCTAGAGTGTAAAGACCCTGCCTCCTTGCTTCAATTTCAGGACAACTTGGCAGGGCTATCCCAGTCCCAGAGGTCCTCGTGGGATCAGCTGGGTGCAATCCCATCGCAGTTCAACCTCTCTGCCGAGTTCAGCCTCCTGTATTCCTTGCAGGTATTGATCCCATTCTCTGTGATACAGCTCTCCTTGCCTGCAATCTCCAACCAGAGCCTGCTTCCTGGAGAACCCGACCTAGGACAACATACCGTGAGGAATAGTCAGAGTTCTTTCCAGACCAGACCGAGGGCATCTTGCCCTAAATCAGAGACCATCTTGGAAACTCTGAGGGCCTGTCAGCCAAAGGGTCCCTACCCCATCCAGCAAATCTTAGCCACTGGCCACAGACCACCGGTCAATGGAATGTGTGGTATGGTAGCGTATTATGTGACATCAGATGCTAGACTCGATCAGGAAAAAATAGAGTCCTCTTCAATAGAAGGACTTCAGCTGCAGGTGAAGGTGGAGCCCCCAGGACGTCCCCTCCCTACTGTTTGTGCTGTGAGTGTGCATGTGCGTGTGTATTTGTGTAGTTGGAGTGAATAAATGTTTAAATCAGTGTGTCAGTTACAATTAGAGCGGTTCTCCCTTCATCGCGGAACGATTCCTTCATGCTTAACGCCTGGAATGTCATTTTCCACTGTGAAATCCTTATTCTTCAAGGCCTAGTGCCAAAGTTGGCTTCTGATGCACTTCCCCCACCCACTCGCAGCTCCCCATCCCCCAGACTGGAGCCGTTCTCTCCCTCAGCTGCAACCCCGGCACTTGTGAGTTACACTCACCATCCTCAGCATCTACTCTCCACCACACATCTCAATCTCCTTGAGGGCAGGGGCTATGGCCGCTCTTCCCCTCAGTGCTGGTTACACAGGATGTGATTAATCCAGACCAATGAATGAAAAATAAGGCTGGGGGAGAAGCCGAGAATTCTGGCCATGCCACCAGAGAAAGCACCCTAATCAGGTGTCTGGGGGTGCTGCCCATAGAGGTTTCCTAGAGCTGTAAGATTCCTGGCATTCAAAAAGGAACAGACCTGCCCCTCCTGTGCCACACCTTGCCCCACCCCACACTTGGTTAGTGACCCTCTGTCAAAGTATCTGGTTTCCCCGGCACATGGGAAAAAGCTGGAGAACAGCTGCCCCCACCCCAGTATGAAAGAGGGGTGCCCCAGACCCCTATTCCCTCACTCTTTCTGGACTGGCTGACTGCACAACTAGTGACAGGGTGTTAGGGGTGCCACCACTTTGGACTGATGGAGCAATGTGTGATTGGAACTGATCAAGTTATCAACGTACAGTTTGATGAGTGTTTGGAGCGGATATTAACCTGGGAGAAAAACCACTGATTTTCACTGGAAATAAGCCTAAGCAGAAAGGCTCATCTTGCTGAAGGAGCCTTCCTGCCCGCACTGCAGCCCCTTACCCACTCCCTTCCCATCCTTGGGGAGGGTCTCCAGGGAAGGCATGAAAGGTGGGAGGAATGAGGCACAGCCAGATTCTTGCTAATCCTTTTTCTTAAAACCACAGCTGAGGCAGCCAAACGTGCCCGCCCTCTGAAGGGCCTTTCAGACAGTAGGGTATGTTTGGGAAACCTTATTTTTTAAACACCCTCCCCTGTTCTTTCTCCCCCAGAGAATGAAAGAACCATCAAATCCTAGCCTGAGTTTCAGCATGCACTGTATTAGGGAACTACCCCCACCCCCGCACCCCCAGGGAAGACGGGCTCCCTGCTGGAGAAATATTTCTCCTGAACAAAGCTCTGCAGCAGACCCCAGATGGGGGCTTGGGCCCCCATCCTTCTGAGGCCAGCATTCCTCAGGGGAGAAATAATTGGCCTGTCTATAGAGCATCAGGATTCAAATAAAGCTTAAAAACGCACGCAGCCCTGTGAATTCTATAAATGTGGAATTAGAAATGATGGCCCGCCACCACATACACACACATGCACACACAGCCCTGAAGGCCACCTCTGCTTTTCTCTCTGATTGTTTCCCAGATCCACCTGACTCAAATAAACCCACTCTCATTTGAACTGGAGGCAATCAGGGTGGAAAATACCCTGTTCCGCTGGTGCAGGTCCAAACTGTCACCATTTGGCGTCCTGACACACCGATGTCCCCATCAGCTGTTAACGTCAGCCAAAGGGGCCCTCCCCCAGCCAACAAATCAGAGATTTCATTAACCAGCAAAGCCTCCCGGAAGGATGAGCGACCTCACGTGGGCCTCCCCCCATCTCCCTCACCGCCCCCCTCCCTTCTGCTACACAAACAGGCTCACAGCGACTAGATTGGATTCAGATCTTGTAGATGAAGAAATTCAGATACGACAGCAGCGCCTCGCCAGACCCAGAGCGAGGGCCAAGCCCCACATGGCAGCTGGGCTGCCTCGGTAATAACCACTCGTAATATCTGACAGAAAGAACCCACGCTGGTCATATCCGATCCTGCCACATGAAAAGAAGCATTACACCAGCCTCTCAGGGGCCGGGGCTAGGGGAGAGCCTCCGCACAAATCAGAAACGTTTTCCACGAAGCTGCTATTCAAGGGCTGCAAAATCAACAGGGGCTGCTTTCCTAACATCCTGAGAGATGCTATTATTCTCCAGGCAGCGCAGCTCACAGAACGCAGCAAGGCCAGCTTAACCCGAATTCGCTGAGCGTTTGGCATTTCTGAGCTCAGAGGCCTTGGACGGGTGGGAACAAAAACCCACACTAGTTGCGGGAGTGAGGTATGGGGCTCCACAGGGGTGACATTCTAATATTTAACAACGGAGACAGCCTGGGTCTCTGCCATTCAGAATGAGCCCCAGCCTCAGCCCTGGGGCAGGAACATGGGTGCCTCAGGCTATGGCAAGCAGCCTAGGTGGAAGGGACACTTGGGACAATGACAGAGACGCATTTTAATACTACAGCAACTGGTAGGGCTATTGGGATGAACCCTGGTCCAGAAGCCCCTCCTGAGTCATGCTAGGGGGTGCCGGCTCATAGCATCTCATCCTTTAGTGCCCATGACAGTCCTGAGACATCCCTCCTCAGCCAAAACTTCCAGACACAGGGCCGTTCCCTCGTAGAGCCAGGACTACATGAGTGAGTCTTTCAAGACCCATGCCCACCCGAAGCAGAAACTTACAACTCAAGGTTCCCAGCATATTTCACCATGGCTGGATCATAAATGCTGAGCATCCCTAGACACACCCAACTACCTGTGACAAATATACAAGCAATAACCCTGTCAATACTACCCGCCACCTCAAATTCTTGTCCTTCACATCTTCTCAATGCCACAGCATTGTCCTAGCCAGGAAGAAAGGGCTAGATTCCCCCAGCCCTGTTTCTATCTCTACAACCTCATGCTCCCAGCCCAGGCCTCCTCCTGGCTTAGCCTTGCACACCTATGGGGTTCTTAGAGGCTAAAGTCACTTGGGGACATTGAGTCTCCAAATCTTTGCCTTTTGGGTATAAGGCAGCTTTGTCATGGCAGACCCTGAGACGTTCAACAAGGTAAAGTGATGTCCTCCCAGCAGTCACCTTTTTGAGATGGAGTTTTGCTCTCATCGCCCAGGCTGGAATACAACGGCACAATCTAGGCTCACTGCAACCTCTGCCTCCTGGATTCAAGCGATTCTCCTGCCTCAACCTCCCAAGCAGCTGGGATTACAGGTGCACGCCACCATGCCCAGCTAATTTTTGTATTATTAGTAGAGACGGGGTTTTGCCATATTGGCCAGGCTGGTCTCAAACTCCTCAGCTCATGTGATCCACCCACCTCAGCCTCCCAAAGTGCTGGGATTACAGGTGTGAGCCACCGCACCTGGCCTCACATTGTTTTTAAAGCAACAGATATTAAACTCATAAATAGCTGTCTATAATGACATAGGTAGTATATGCTGAAATCTCGTGGGCTGGAATGAAAACAAATGAAGTATACACAACTCACTTCACTTCACTCTTACTCAGTTTCCCTGCCAGTAAAATCAGGCCAGCATAGCTTCTCTGTGCCTCAGCTTACTCATCCAGAAAATGGGATGGATAGGCACCCTGCCAATATCACAGGACTACTATGAGGACCAAATGATATGTGTGAAAGTGAGCCCTGTAAGCGATAAAAATAACACCCCAAATGAGCCTCTAAATAGCCAAAACCCCTGCACAGCTAAAGTGCTCTCTCTACCAAGTCTGCCCTGAGCCAGCCCACTGTGCCTGCGTTTCCTTGGCCAGTATTGCTCGAGTGCAATCGTCTGAGGACAAAACAGCCCCAGCGCTCGGGCAAGGACCCAACGCAAGACAGCCTCGTCACCTCAGCATTTCTATAAAAAGATTGCTCAGACTCTGGAGCCTGGCTAACAGGCGGGGCTGAGAGGGTGTGTGCATGTGTGCATGAGTACGTGTGTGTATGTGTGTGTGTGCACGCGCACGCATGCACGCAATGAAATGTTCTCGTAACAGCTGGCGTCAGCCAAGAATCCATGCTCACCCTAAAGCCCCCAGACCCACTTGCAGGAGAGGAATGGATTCAAGGAAGGGTAGAGAGGCTGAGAGAGAGAGAGAGAGAGAGAGACAGAGAGAGAGAGAAAGAGAGAGAGAGATGTGCATTGAAGAATAGGTCTGGGCAAAGAGATGTCTGCAGTGCTGGTCTGTCGCTCCGAGCAGCCAACACAATGGACCCCTGGGTGGGCTCAGAGAGACCCCCCAACCCCCCGACCTCCTGCCCGTGACACAGATAAGGGCCTGGAGGACTGCTCTGAGCTTCTGTGTGTGCCCTAGGCCAGCCGGCAGCGAGGCCAGCCTGGTGTGAGTGGCAGCAAAGATAAACGGCGGCCGCGCGGGCATTGAATGCCCCGACACAAAAGGCTGCCTCTCCCCAAGTCCCTCTGAGGCCCAGATGGTCAGGGAAGCCCTTTCCCGCCTCACAAAGAGGATCGCTGCGTGTCTTTTTCTTTTAAAATGGAATAAAAAAAAGCCATTGCTCACAAAGGACCTGGATGAAAAATAAACCCTTAAAAAAACCCACCCTCTCCTCGCTCAGCAGCCCGGCATTTCTTCCGACTGTCAGACTTAGCAGATTGCTTTCTGGAAAGGATCCAATTGGCAAGACCTGCCGCTGTGCAAATGAAATTTTAAAACCCCGTTCCTTGTTGCACTCAAAGAGCTTTTCTCTCTCTGCTTGTTCTACACGGCCTCGTAGAATTATTCTCTTGTCTCTCGTTGTATCGGAAACTAATATTCCCCCGCTTTCCCGCCCCACGTGAGGGGTCCTCACCCCAGCTGGGGATTTGGGTAATCAGGGACGTCTGGAGCACCACTCCAGACCCCCAAGTTGATTCCCCACCTGGGCTTCATCTCACAGAATCACCTACTAATTAGGAGAGAGACTTGCTCCTGAAGAGAATAAACACTTCCACGCTGACTCCCTCCCTCCCCGGCTCCCCGCCCCCGCCTCGGTAATGAGATAAGTGTTTGGGGGATGAGGGAGAGAAGATGACGGGGACGTTCTTCACACACAAGGTTTGACACCCGTCAGGCCCATGACACTAGCTGTTTGGCTGGCGTCCCCCTGGTGAAAAGTCAGCAAGAAAAAATAGCCACAGGACTTGTCTGGGTTTGACAGGCTGCCTCAGAGAGTGATGAACTTGGAGAGAGGAAGCCACATGATGTGTCAGAAAGTGTCCCATGCCTGGGAGCCAGGAGACCTGGGTTCCAGTTCCGAATATGCCCCTAATAACAGTGTACCAGGCACTGTGCTCGGCTCCGTACATGTGTTCTGTTCTGCTTTCCTTGGAGCTAGTACCATTCTCAGGTTAGATACCAGCACTATGAGACAGACGAATGTTTGCTCAAAACATTGCCTCATAGAGTAGATTGCATTACTGGTTCCCATTCCTCATCCTTCCCTGTAGCCATGCCATTGCCATAAGACTTTACAGCTCTTCTCACCAAAGGAGCGAAGCATATTTTCTCACCCCTTGATTTTGGGTTCAACCATATAACCTGCCAATGGAATGATCCAGAACAGACAATACACCCGCCAAGTCCAGGCCTCAAGATTCACAGCCAGTCCTGCTCATCCTCTTGTGTTCCCGTCATTCAGTGAGAAGAGCTTCCTCTGAGTGACTGCTGCCCCTTAGCCTGAGCCCCAAATGAACACATGTGGAGCAGACTCAATTTATAAATGGTCTTTAGGGTAATGACATCCCACTTCCCACAGGTGGCTGCCTGTATTTGACATTTTAAAAAGAAGGTACCCACTGCAGCAATCTTGAAAGATGTCGGTTAAATTCCACTTCTGCCCTATCTGGGGAAGGGGTATTAACACCTAATTATCCATTCATTCACCACTCGCATATTTACTAAGCATCTACTCTGTGTTGAGAGCTGGGCCAAACACCCCCAGAAAGAAATATGGGCTGCCAGGTCATGACAATGCCATCCTCCAATAAAGAACTTGTTATCAACTGAGGAGAATAACTTGGCTTCCTTAATGCAGAGCAGTTTCCAAATATCTGCACCAGGTCACTGAGTCAACCTGAGAAAACTGGTCAAGAATACTGGAAAACAAAGAATACTATGCATGATCAGCTGATCCATCAACATCTAAGTCATGATTTTTTCAAACATAAGATGTCATTGACTAAGCTAAGACAAGAAAGAAAAGAAAAAGAAGTAAGGCAGGTAGGCAAGCTACCATTTTAAAGGAATACATCAAATGTAAATGATGGCATCCTAATTTCAGAAATGGTAAAATGTGATAAGAAAGTGTGTGTTGTAATACCGGGGAAATTCATTCTCTATTGTGCTCTAAGTCCACTTTCTGTTGAGGGAACAAAGATGCTTAACACGACTTTGAGGATTAAAGCACAGGATAGGCCGGGTGTGGTGGCTCAGGCCTCTAATCCCAGCACTTTGGGAGACCGAGGTGGGCAGATCACCTGAGGTCAGGAGTTTGAGACCAGCCTGGCAAACATGGTGAAATCCAATCTCTACTATAAATACAAAAATTAGCCAGATGTGCTGGCACACATCTGTAATCCTAGCTACTTAGGAGGCTAAGGCAGGAGAATCGCTTGAACCTGAGAGAGGGTGGTTGCAGTGAGCCGAGATTGCACAGCTGCAGTCTAGCCTGGGCGACAGAGCAAGACTCCATCAAAGAAAAAAAACAAAGGATACTGGGAAGATCCCAGGAATCTTTGTTTTCAGTGAATCACAAGGCTTTGTCCATGTCTCCAGGTGATGTGACATGCCCCATGTGGGCCACTAATAAAATAAGTCCTCCAAGATAGGCTTCACCCAAGAGCCTTCCCACAAGTAGGGGCTATGCCAATTATTCAGGATGATGGGGACGGCTGCTTGAACCATCCCTAAACCAGGGTTTCCAAATCCATCAAACCTGACAGTCCAAATGGCTCATTGAAAAGGAAGCCTATGCCCAAAGGCCATGCATGGCCACAAAGTCCACTGCAAGCCAAGGGTCTCTAGAGAGGAAGGCAGAAGGCTGGGGAAATCTTGCACCCAGAGCAGCAGCTCCCATCCTGGAAAGTTCTGTTGAGTCACAGCAAATGGAGTGGAGGTAATGGCAAAATGCCAGGCCACTTCTGAACAGGCCTCAGTATTCAAAATTGTCCAGATCTCAAGGAGCAGGATGAGGACAACGCAGGGCCAGGACTGGAGATATCTTGATCCGTTCTGGGAAAAGGCAGTCAAAAACCTTGGGAGGGGCCCAGCATCAGCTCCAGCCCAGGCCTCAGAGAGTCAGAAGAGTGGGCCATACCAGAAGCTCCAAGACTCAGGAAGAAAGAGAGCCAGTGGCATCTTGAGGCCAGGGTGGGAAGGAGACAGTAAGGTCATATTCATAGGCTATCTTATGACCAGGTGGAAACTCAGAGAGAACTTTCTACAAACCCTGCTAGCTGGTAGGGAGATGGCTGCAGCTGTTTTGCCAGGCCGAGGTCCAGGACTGAACCTGGAGGTAAAGCTCACCATTCATCACAGCCCGGGCAAGGCTAACCTCATCTTCCTGCTGCTTCACACCCAGGTCCCAGTTTCCCGGCAAGCCCTTCTCAGGACTGCCCCTCGAAAACAACAACAGTTGGGACATAGGCATCTAGTACTCACAGGTACAGATGTCCTGGCTATTCAGCGCTTGACATGCTTTCAGACTGATTAGTAGGTAATTACAGCCCTGAGCACCCCACCCCAGGTTCTTCCCCTAAGACCCAGAGACCTCCAAACAAACCAGCAAGTATACAGTTAAGACCCACAGAGCAGGTGCCTGTGTCCATCCTAATTGGTCAGGGGCTGTGCCCTCCCAGTTGTCAAATGTTTTGAACATACCGCCTGAGTATATGGCAAATAACAAGTGTGGCACCCTGTCCAATTAGTCACTGGCCTGGCATTTCCAACAGCTATGCTCTTCTCCAACCACTAATATGAGCCAGATGGGGTCTTATTCATCCCACTCCCTCTAAAGAAACCCGGCAGGCCTACCAAACTCATGGTGACCAGGGTTCTCCATGTCACTTCCCTTCAAGCCTCCCCAACCAACCCTGGTCTCAGCCCCAACTAGATTTTTGGATCTTGACCTAATTGGGACCTAATTTTCTAACTTTAACCTTGACGTTTCTGTAAGATGGTGATAAACATCACACGGCATGCCCAGTTTTTTATACAGTCCCTGATCTAAATCATGGACCAAACAATGAGAGTATTTGAGCAATGACCATCAATCCCCTTCAGTCACCTGCAGGCACTGGGGTGTCTTGCGCAAGCTGAGACATTTCAGCCAGCACATCTGTCATCAGCGGGCCCAGCCTTGCCTGCTGCCACCTCCCTGGGGGGAATCTATTCTACTTTGTAGGAGAAAAAGACCCTTTAGCTCATGTCAATTGTAGTATTTTCCCGTAATTCCTGACCAAAGGCATCTACTTGATGGTCATTCTGTTTGAGGCATAGCAGATGGTAAAAAGAGTGTGCTTAGGGAAGGTGGTTGAGTTCAAGGTCAGCCCAGCATCTGGGCCTCCTTAGTTGAGTCACAGCTGGGCAGGTCTACTGTTGAGGACAGAGCTGCTCAAGTTAGGGTCTTCCAACCTCCTCAGAGACAGTCACCTTCTCACTCTCACTCGACCAGACCTGGCTTCCTGAACAGAGAGATCCTGGGGTGAAGAGGCTGGTTCTGGCATCCTCTTCTAGCAGGATGGTTATACCACAGCTCTGGAGGCTGAAATCCAGTACAGTCTGGATGGGCCACTCTTGGGGCAGAGGTGGGCAAGATCTTTGACCACTCAAAGGCCCAGGTAGAGGCCAGAAACATGGCAGAACACATTATCCTCCTGATTCTGTTAGTCAGGGTTCTCCAGAAAAACAGAACCAATAGGAGATGATAGATGAAAATGGATGATCGATAGATGATGAGAGAGAGAGAGATTTATCATAAGATACTGGCTCATGCAATTATGGAGAATGAGAATTCCCACAATCTGCTGTCTGCCAGCTGGAGACCAAGGAAAGCTGATGGTGTAGTTTGAAGCCTGAGAGCTGGAGAGGCAATGGTGTAGATTTCAGTGTGGATCTGAAGGCCTGACAACCAGGAGCGCTGAAGACAGAAGATTGATGTCCTAGCTCAAGCAGTCAGACAGGGAGCTTGAATCCAACCTCCCTCAACATTTTTATTCTATTCAAGTCATAAACAGGTTGGATGATGCCTATGCACACTGCAGAAGGCCATCTGCTTGCCTTGGTCCACCAATTCAAATGCTCATCTCATCCAGGAACATCCTCACAGAAACACCCAGAAATAGTGTTTAACCAGCTATCTGGGCATCCCATAGTCCAGTCAAGTTGACATACAAAATTAACCATCACACTGATGAAGTCAGCTACTAGAGCACTTAGGAAGGAGAAGTGGGGAGTGTCATTGGCAAGGTCTGGCAAACCCAGGAATCACACCATTGATGTCATTGACTGAGCCTGGGGCATCCTCCTCTAGAATAGCTGACATTGTCTGCTTCTGATTTCTTAAGCATCTCCCAAGGTTAAGGACAGATGTTCCCACAGCTGATTCAGGTCTGCAAAGCCCAGGAGTTCTTACTAATTCAACTTGGGGGAATAAATCAAGATGTCATTCAGGCAAATGCCAACACCTCTGTCAAGAGGTCATTAATGGTGAGAAGAGAACAAAGCTGAAGGGCCCAAGGACTCTATGTTGGACATGAATTTTCTGAAAATTCTGGAGGACCGTTCTAGAGGACAGTTGGCAGATTGCAAGGTAAATAATCTTTGATCCTTTCAATCATTTATGTATTCATATTGAGCACCAACTATGCACCAGGCACCATCTTAGATCCCAAAGATGCAGCAGTGATGTAGGGGCCAGTGGCCAGTTGCAGAGAACAGAATCCACTTTTGCTAATTTGGACAGAAAATTATTAGTTGCAGAATCTTCAGTAGTGCTATAGAAACAAGTTCTAGATTGAGCTTTGGGGGAACAACTAACTCCCAAACCACACAGCAGGACTACAGGCTCTGCTGTGATGAGAAACTCTCCATGGTCAAAAAGCTACTATCCCTGCTGTTGGGCCACACTACCTCTGCCAAGGCCCTCACAACAAAACAGATGCCTAACGGGCTGCCTCTCATCACAGGCACATAAATCAGTGCCCAAGTCCAAGACTTGCTGAGTCCTCCAATTGATGAAACCAAAGTCACCTCCAGAACCCTGGCTACCCATCATACAATCCACTGCATTTGCCGTAAATAATAACCAAGAAAGAGCTGGTCGAGCTCTCTTTCAGGGAGTTTGTGTTCTAGCTGAGGAGATGAACATTAAACCTCCAGTTACCTAATTAATCATCTAAGGAGAATTGGGAAAAGTACCTACAAAAGGAAATGTAGATGACATGGGGAATGTGACCCAATCTGGAAGGTCAGGGATTTGCCTGAAGAAATGACTGAAGGTGAAAGAGTTAGTTTGTTGAAGAGAGTGAGTGAGAACTTTCCAGAGATGGGGAATGGCATGTATATGGGCTCAGAGGCGAGAAGTCATGATATGCTCATGGAATGTGCGTGTGGTTGGAGACTTGAAGGATGAATAGAAAATTCAGTGCAATGGAGGGAAGGCATTCTCAGTATATGTAAGAACATGGATGGAGCCTATGGCTGGTCAGGAGCGAGCTCAGTTGCTGAGAACAACCTGCCTGGGCACCATTGAGAGGTACGTGCACATAGAAGTTAGAGTAGTAGCTACCACTTACCTAGTGCCTACTTTGTGCCAGGCATTGGTTGAAGTATTTTTTAACAGTTAACTGATTTCATCCTCACAACACTATGCTGTTAGTAACCCTGTTTTCAGATGAGGAAAATGAGGCACAGAGATATTAAGTAAGTGAGGTTTGGGCTTTGTGGCAGAGGACTTTGAGTGTCATGGTGAGGATCTTATGGAAGTATCGTTAAACATTAAAATATAATTAACAAATACTTTACTTGTTTAAATTAAAGAAGGCAGAGTTCAGTAAATAGTGAATGAGTGGAACAGTTGAAATATGCTAACAGGGTTTATGGCTGATTCTGCACCTCACCTTTTCCCCATCCATGCACATGGTCCTAACTCCCAGCTGACAGTACCTGCACCTCTTTGCCTGGGGGGTTCTCTGGTCAAAGACAGCTCTGTCCACCTATCAGAAGGCCAGACATGCCATGGAATTACCAGCACCTCAGGAGCAGTCCTCAACCAGTGACTGATGAGAAGTGGAGAATAAATACCCTGGCTCCCTTGCCTGTGAATGGGATAACTGTAAGGCACGTGTTCTACAATAATTCCTGTGTTCCCCTGTGGAACTGAGCCTCACTCACCCACAGTAATTTGCTTGCTAGCACTCCCTGAATTGCTGTCTTCCCTCCCCTGTCCTATATCCCACCCCCTACCAGTGCCTCCTAGGATCACCTCCCACATAAATTACTTTCACTGAAATCCACATCTTCAGTCACCATGTGACTGAAGACAAGAAAAATATCCATGCTGAGGCAGTTAGGGGCAGGTGTTATTTCAGGTGAGGCAGAGGGTGTAAAGTAGCCTGGCCATCATTCATTTAGGCTGTGGGGCTCCTGTGCTCAGGCCCTCTGCCTTGTCTGAATCTTCACCTTATTCCCACACCAAGCCTCCGCCAGCCCTGAGGGCCAAGCATTGCCAAGGGGTCAAGCTCCCCTGCAAAAGCCACAGATCTTCCAAGCTCTGTCCTCCAGCAAAGGTCACTGGGAAAATATCACAAAACTTGGCCACTGCCAACTTCCTGTCTCTCCTATCACTGCCCTCACAGCTGAGACCTACAGAGCCCCATTTTATGTACAGGAAGGAGGCCTTCTTTTATTACTTGAACAGAAGGATTTTGCCCTGGGCTCCTTGAGGGGTGAGGAGCTTATCCCTCTGCTCTCCCCTGAGAGAGTCCTTCACGGGGCCTAATGTGACTCATGGTGTGTACCATAGGTTGAATGTTTGTGTTCCCCCTACAAAATTCTCATGTTGAAATCCTACCACCTGAGGTGATGGTATCAACAGGTGGAGCCTTTGGGAGGTGAGCAGGTCATGAGGGCTCTATGCTACTGAATGGGATTAGTGCCCCAGAGAGTTCACTAGCCCCTTCCACCATGTGAGGACACAATGAGAAGACACCATCTGTGAACCAGGATGACCCTGACCAGTCCCTGACTGGACGTCAAATCTGTCAGCATCTTGATTTTGCACTCTCTAGTCTCCAGAACTGTGAGCAATACATTTCTGTTGTTTATAAGCCACCCAGTCTATGGCATTTTGTTATAGCAGCCCAAAGAGACTAAAACAGTGTGGCCTATAGTATTTTCCAAAGGTAGCCACAGAAACATATATATCCCATTTGCCCTGTTCTTCTGACACTATGACTAATGCTCCTCCCATGGAGGGGATGGTCTCTGTTCCTCCTCTTGAATTTGAGTAGGGCTGATGATTATTTTGACCAATAGATTATAGCAGAAATGATATGATGTAACTTCTAAGGTCAGGTCATTCAAAGGCGCCAGTTTCCAATTGCTTCTCTCTTTTTTGGAAGCTCACTCTGGGAACTCAGACATTATGCTATTAGGAAGCCCAAATCAGCTTATGGGGAGAGTCCACACAGACAGGCACAGGGAGAGAAGAACTGAGGACCCCTGGCCAACAGCCATCATCAGCTGCCAGACATTTGAGTGCACAAGCCTTCAGATGGCCCCAGTCCCCAGTCTTCGAGGCTTCCAGCAGAGACCCCATACATCATGGAACAGAGACAAGCTGTCCCTGTATATTCTGTCCAAATTTTTGATCCACAAAATATGAGTGTAAGAAATGAGTCCTGTTGTTTTAATCCACTAAGTTTGGGAATGATTTGTTATATATTCATAGTAACTTAAACAACAAGCTTCCCAAATTCCCAGAATTGTATTGAGTTGGGTTTGACATCAGTCTGTCACTATGAGGACACCTCCAGGAAGATATCCTCTGTGTCAGGGTCCTGGCCCCTGCACTCTTTCACTAACACTATCCGTTGACTCACATGTCTGAAAGGCACATGCCTAGTGTTTCTACAGTGACATTCTTCCAAAGGAGATGGGGACAGCAATCTGCCTGCTATCAGGCCACACTAGCCTGATGCTACTAATTCATAGCCACTCCTTACAGTCTCACCATGTATCTTCTTTCCTTCTGACAGTAACCTCAGAATAATACCATCCAGGACTCATGGTCAGGGAGGCAGTTTTCCCTCCTCCTGCCTGATCCATAACAGTCCACAACACATTCGCTCGGTCCAGGGAGTCCTCCACATCTACAGAAGCAAAGCAGCATCACTGGACAGCAAGTGTCTGCAGAATTTGTTATTTATTTAGTTGCTCACATCTGTAAGTCAGGCCTCTTTCAGGCTCATTCAGATGTTTTTAATCCCCCTTTTTTGCTCTTCCCATCTGCGTGGCCCACTCATACTGGAAACTCTCTTAAATCAGCAATGTTTAGCCCTGAGTCCAGCCCAGCCCTGTGGACAGATGGTGCTTTAGTGGTGATGCTGACAGTGACACTGATGTTGAGCATCCTAACCCATTACCCCTCCCCACAGGCACCTGGCGAAGGGCATGGTCATGTAAACCTGCTCCCATAGGCTTCCTCCAGCAACGAATGCCAGAAGCAAAAAGCTCCATGATTCTGTAAGCAGAATCTCTAACTCCTTTTGAAATTGCTTTTTGCTTGAGAGCTGGGATGTCACTAACTAGCTGTGTGACTTTGGGCTAATTATGTCAACTCTCAAAGTCTCACATTCCTTATGTGTAAAATATGCCTATCCCCTACCTCAAAGACTTGGTGAATGAATTAAATAAGATAATAAGGCATGCTTATCGGGGTCTTACTATGCTCCAGAAGCTGCACCACACCCTCCACATGTAGTATTAGTTCCTTCGGTCTGGAAGCCTGTGATAAACTTCTACCACCAGAAGCCTAGAAACTGGGCAAATTATTTTATTATGATCAACATTCACTATATTGAAAGAACTTGAAAGAGTGGCTAATCAATTGGGACAGGAAAATACCTTGTACACAGATTTGTTTTCTTTGTCCTGTTAAAGAAAGATGCACGTGACATCAAAAAAGAAACAACCTTTGTTTTGGTTCTCGAGGTGGCAGCATGGAGGGAGCACTGACTTAGGAGCATGCCAACCTGAGTTCTCCCACATTTTTCCCATAGCAGCCACAGAAGTGGGGTCGTCCAGTAGCCTTCCATTGTGTAGGGGAGACAATCCAATGTCCTCACCATGGCCACTGAGCTCTGCAGGAACTGGCCCCAGCCACGCCTGTAGCCTCAGCACCCACCATGCTCCCCTCCCTCATTTCATCCCAGCTCTCTGGACCTCTGTGCTATTCCCTGAATGTGCCAAGCCCTCACTTGCCTCCAGGCCTTTGCCCTTGCTGTTCACTCTGCCTGGAATGCTCTCCCCAACAATATGTCTGGGTTCACTCTCAGGTATTATGGCCTCTGCTCAAAGCCTTCTCCACCACTTCTCCCCTTAGCATGCTTTTTTTTTCTTTAGGGTGCTTATCCTGACATTTATTACACATCTGTTTGTTTATGTGCTTATTGTCTCTCTTTCCTCACTAGATTATAAGCCCCCTAGGGACAGGGACTTTGTTTTTAGTCATGATTTCATCCCCAGCATCTGGAATAGTAAGTGACACATAGTAGGTGCTCAATAAATACTCATGATGAGCAAGTGGCCTTTCCAAAATGCCCACCTGATGCTTCAGCTCATTGAATGATTCTCCTTTGACCTATGAGTAAAGTCTTCCTGAGTCTTCAACATCTGGCCTCTGCATAGCTCTGGTTACCTCCCCACACCATCTACCCCCACCACTCACACACGCTCACATTCACACACACACACACACGGATACACACACTGAGATACATAGACACGTATACATCCATATACACTCACACACACACATAAACAAGTATACACATTCATGAAACACAAAAAACATATGCATGGACTTACACAAAAACATACAGACATGTATACACAAACAGACACAGATGTATACACATGAACACACACTAATACACATGCACACACACACACAGGAAAATATATTCGCATACACAGGTACACCAGGATGAGCAAACACATACATACACACAAACACACAGAAACACACATGAACATGGACAGACTTACACAGAAATGGATACACACATGCATAAACACACATATACACATATACACACAGACATACAATGATACGTGTATACACACACATACTATGTTTTTGTTTTTTTTGGAGTCAGAGTTTCCTTTGTCACCCAGGCCAGTCAGCTACCTACAACCTTCACCTCTAGGACTCAAGCAATTCTTCTGCCTCAGCCTCCTGAATACCTGGGATTACAACCTCCCGAGTACCTCATGCCATCATGCCTGGCTAATTTTGTAATTTTAGTGGAGATGGGGTTTCACCATGTTGCCCAAGCTGGTCTCAAACTCCTGACCTTAAGTGATCCACCCGCCTTGGCCTCCCAAAGTGCTGGGATTATAGGTGTGAGCTACCGTGCCCGGCCACACACATACATTTTAGCCTACAGTTCCACAGACACACCACACTCATGCTCGCCTCCAGAATTTTACCATTTTGTGCATGCCATTCCTTCTGCCCAGTTGTTCTCTACTGGACAGCTCCTGCTCATTCCTCAGGTCAAAGTGCTGACATTGTCCTCCCCAGAGGGTCAGTATAATGTGGTAGTAAAAATCACAGGCTCTGGAGCCAGACGACGTGAGTTCGAATTTTGGCTTTGCTACTTGCTAGCTGTGTGAGCTTGGACAAGTGACTTAACTGCTCTGTGCCTCAGTTTTCTTCCCAATAAATTGGGATGGTGGTAATAATGCCTACCTCAGTGTCCATTTGAGGAGTAAATAAGGTAACACATATCAAGTGCTTAGAACAGTGCCTGGCCTGTAATGACGATTAGTTGGCTATTGTGGTTCTAACCTGACCATGCCTAAGATTGCATTAGGTGCTCCTCCCAAGTGTTTCTAAGCATTCAATACAGCTAACTGGGAGTAGCCTGGATCTGACTGCACTGCAAATGTATGTCTATTGTCTTTTTTCTCACCTGGGCTCGGAGACTGTAAAAGGTGTCCTGTGCACTCAATGCCCCAAGCCCAGGCCCTCCACACCAAGCTGCCCACCAGATATTTCCTGAATGCACAAATGCCCTTGGATGAGCCATTTGCCTGCCCTGGGACATTGCTTTCTCTTCTATAAAGTGAGATCACTGAATCAGAAGTTTTCTGAGGTCCTTCCAGGTCAAATAGTCTACAGTTCTTCAATTCCATGCTTGACCCTCTATTTGAAAAGTTCTTCCTTTATTATACTGGAACCCTAATCGGTATCTTTATGAAAACTCTTTCCAATTCTTCTGGATCTTTTCCAAAGGGACCTTGCAAAATGATGGATGTCAAGGGCCCTTAGAAATGAGTTCAATCCTGACCTTTCACCGTGGAGGGGACTGAGGCCCAGAGACTGCAGAAGGCTTGCTCAAGGTCACTCAGTGAGCTAATGGAAGAACCAGAGTCAGAATTCAGGGGTCGTGGCTCACTACATTATTTTTTTCTGCACAAAAAGTATGATTTGGAGAGATTTCTTTAGCAAAGGCATAGAAATGAAAACTAGCAAGTGTTGGATGGAAATCTGAGAGAGGATGATTCCTATCTCTTTAAACTATCACCTGGATCTTTTGCTATAACGATACATAAAAATAACACCAGCTGATGGATTTAGTGAATTCCTGCTACTGGCTAGACATTGCACTAAGCACTTGACACACTTTTCTCATTTAAACCTCCAAGCAATGCTATGAGAAAGGTACCCATTTTATAGATGACAAGCTGAGCCTTAGAAAGCCAAAGTAACTTTCCCAAAGGTACCCAGGTAGTAAGTGGTAAAATGAGGCTCTGATCCAATATGGTGTTGTGATTGCAGCTCCAGAAACCAAACTGCATACCAGCCTCTCCTGTCAGAATGTTATCTACACATCCTCTCAAATTAAGAAAACATTCCCAGACAGACTGACACATTTAGCAGAAACAAGTTCACACCGCAAACTGTGGACTGAGCATTTCTGTGCTATAACTTTTTCTCTTATTTTTCCTGATGACTTGCTGTGTAGGCAATGTACATGTTCAGAGAAGTGGATTATAGAAAATATAGGTTGTATCAGTCAGCTATTGGTGGGTAACAAAAACCGCCCAAACACTCAGCAGCATATGACAGTAAGCATTTGTTCTCATGCCCACAGGTCTGAAGGTCAGCTGTATGTCTGCAGGTCAAGTGGTTTAGGCTGGACTGGATTCCAAGCTATGGATTCAGATTAAGCCTCCATATGTGTCTCCTCATTCTTCTGAGATCAGCTTGCTCCCTGGGGTACTTTTCTTATGATGATGACAGACATGCAAGTTGACAAGTGGAAACCAAGGATACTACTGTAGAGTTAGGCTTGGAAATGGCAGGTCATCACTTCTGCCTACATTCCAGTGGCCATAGTAAGTTGTACAGTTAAGCCTAGCATCAGTGGGATGGGAAATAGACTCTCTAAGCCTCAATTTTCTCATCAAGGAAATGATCCCCGTGGTGATTCCTACCTCATAGACATGCTGCAAGGGTTGCATGAGAAAGAACTAGACAGTGGCTGAAACAAAATTATACTCTGAAATTCATAGCTATTATCATCATATGTCTCCTAGACTTATGATGCTTGGACTGAACCTCATTTTAAATCTTTGCAGACACAGTCTGTGGGTGTGGAAGATCTCAACATCAGCCCTGTCAGAGGGCAGCTTTGCCAATGGGTCCCCCAGAAGCTAATTCATTCATTCAATAATCCATGAATCCATCCATCCATCCATCTATGCATTCATCCATTTATCCATCTGTGCATCCACTCATCAACCTATTCATCAATCCATTCAATAATTTTTATTGGTGGCCCACTATATGCCTAGAACCAATCCAAACACTGGGAAAATATGCAGAAACGTAGAACAAAACCTGTCTCTCAAGTAGCTCCCCATCTAGCAGGGCATCAATGCCTTCAAGCCTAGCACAGTAATTTTAAGAGATAGGAGGAGCCTAAAAATTCCTGGCTCAACTGCCACCCAAGGCCAGAGAGGCCCTGCTCTATTCTCAATAGATCTAGCCTCTGCTGAAGCAAGCCTAGTGACTAGGGACTCAGAGCCTGACCATGCAGGCATCCATAGCTTTTCAGTTCTCTATGTGAGAAAAAGGATCTCTGTCTGACTTAGAGCTGAAATGTAGCTTCCTGTGATGTTTGAAACATTCACAGGGAGCTGTCCCATCTCCCCTGAGCATTCTATTCCTTGAGCAAGACATTTGAGTTCCCTAAATGGCTTCTGAGATGAGTCGTCACTATCCATCTCCAGGTGCTAACTCCTTCCCACAACACCCATTTTGTATAAAGTGACAACATAGGGAAATTCACAAGACACAACATTGACCAGTTTGCTAAACCTGTGCTTTCTGGGGTGTTTGCAGAACACTAGTTCCACAGAACTTAAGTAAGTTGCAGGCTCTGGAAAAATAAGTATTTGTTAGTCATTCCATCTGAGAAACTCAAGGGAAGCAAAATCACCCAGGTTCCATTACTGAAAGCCATTGGAAAGCTTTGAAGGGGCTTGATATGGTTTGGCTGTGTCCCCACCTAAATCTCATCTTGAATTGTGCTCCCGTAATTCCCGCATGTTGTGGGAAGGATCCGATGGGAGATGGTTGAATCATGGGGCAGTTTCCCCAATGCTGTTCTTGTGGTAGTGAATAAGTCTCATGAGATCTGATGGTTTGATAAGGGGAAATCTGTTTCTCTTGGCTCTCATTCTCTCTCTTTGCCTGCTGCTATCCACGTAAGATGTATCTTGCTCCCCCTTGCCTTCCACCATGATTGTGAGGCTTCCCTAGCCATGTGGAACTGTAAGTCCAGTTCAACCTCTTTCTTTTGTAAATTACCCAGTCTCAGATATGTCCTTATCAACAGCATGAAAACGGACTAACACAGGACTCACGTACACCGTGACTGCGCAAAAGGTGATATAGAATGCTGCAGATCCCCAAATCTCTTGATCCCAGGACTTGACACTGCTCATGGAGCATTCCCTGGAGCCATTGTTCCTCAGAGAACTCTTTATAAAAGGAGAGTAGTGTTTTTAAAATCCAGATTATGAGCACACAGGCAAGAAACATAATTCTGAGTTGGTACAGAAGTCATCATGTCTTGCATGCACTCACCCAGACTTTACATATCCTTGTATTCTGACACTAACTTCCAATCATCAGCACTGCACATCTGTCTGAGAGCTTTGTGGCTATCAGAGCCCACCATACCTCTGACTACAGCAGGCTAGAATTTCTAGAAGCCTAATGACCTCTCTCTGGGGGCAGCTTTCAACCTGTGACTGACAGCCCAGCTTCTCCATTGGTTGAGATAACTCTAAGGTGTTTTACCTATAGTCTCCCAGAGCTCCCAGTGGGATCAAGCCCCACTTGCCCACATTGGTAACGGACTTGATAACACACCACTCCTTCCCTTCCCTGCCTCAAATCTCTCTCCATGCCCTGCTTCTGGTGGGACCCAAACCACAGCAATGGTCTGGGGAGCTTTCTCTGGGATATCGGGACTTGAGCAGAAAGGAGGAGGTTGTCTCGGATGGAGCTGAAGGAGGAGGGAGAGAGAGAAGAGGGATGTGTAGCAAAGTCAGGCCTGGGTGCACCCTGCTCCTCTTTGTCCTCCTACTCCTGGGTGCGGCCATCCTCACTGCCTCTCATCTGCTCTGAGCGACCACAGCTTCTCTCTCTCTCTCTCTCTCTCTCTCTCTTTCTCTCCTCTCCCTCTATCATGTCTCTCCTATCTCTCTCTCACGTCTCTTCTTTCTGTTTCTCTCTCTCTAACACATCTCTCCTCTCTCTCATGTCTTTTTTCTCTCTCTCTAACACATCTCTCCTGTCTCTCTCTCTCTAACATGTCTCTCCTGTCTCTCTCACGCCTTTTCTCTTTCTCTGCCTCTCTCTCATGTCTTTTCTGTCTCTCTCTAACATATCTCTTCTTTCTCTTTCATGTCTTTTCTGTCTCTCTCTCTAACACATCTCTCCTGTCTCTCTTTCTCTCTCCTGTCTCTGTCTAACATGTCTCTCCTGTCTCTCTCTCCCAGCCTCAATTTCCCCACTGCTTGAGGACTCCATCTGGCCAGGGGAGAGGAGGACTCCAGACAAGGAACCATGGGAAATAGCAGAAGGGGTCTTTTGGGCACGTAAATCACTCCGCAGCTCAGAGGCCTGGAGCTCCCAAGCCCGGAAAGTAATTCCCAGGGCTGAGAATAACTTGGCAAGCTACTCCCAAGTCAGAGCAGGACTCGGGGCCAAGCTTCTGGGTTGCTTTTCTCCATGTTACTGTGGGTGTAACCTTGATCCCTCTACTGAGGTAAACAACGGGGTCTGAATTATTTGGTTTGGCAACAGAAGAGACCCTAGGGAGGTAAAGCGCCGCAGTAATAAATGAGGAGCAGAGACAGCTGTGCAGAGCAGGCCCGCTTCCCCTCCATTAGCACAAACCTGGGGCATCTCTAAAAGCTAAAAGGCATCACTCTTCTCTCCCGATAGCAGGGACCAGAGTTGCAGAAGCCACAAATCACTAAGCAAAGTGCAGACGAATGTTCGCCATTTCTTGGAATGGAAATAATAATAAATAATAATAATCTGTTCCGTGTATTTAGCCAAGACATGTTCTCCAAGGAGCTTTGCGCTCAAATTTATCGTCGAGTCCCCAGGGTCTGGATATTTTTTAATTAAAACTTTTATTGGGGGAAACATACAAATAAAGAGGGAACAAATGACCCCTAGAAGTGAGTTATGTGGAGGGTCACCATCTTACATTTCTTCAGCGTTTGTCTTTTTATTCTTTTGCCGTCTGGATGGTTGCAGCCTGATGAGTCCTGCTATGTTGCCTGTTCATCGCATAAAAAATTAACCATAAGTACCTGTACTGGATGCCCTGAAAGAGAGAGAGGAAAGGCGTGAAAATACATTGAGCGTCTCCTAAGTGCCAGGCGTATCTGATACACATTATATTCTTAATTCTCATTACAACTCCGGGAGCTACCATTTAA
The DNA here is from genome assembly GCF_030222135.1 of Aotus nancymaae. Taxonomy (NCBI): domain Eukaryota; kingdom Metazoa; phylum Chordata; class Mammalia; order Primates; family Aotidae; genus Aotus; species Aotus nancymaae. Next base: position 19,855,688 of record NW_026988472.1, on the reverse strand, counting down.
GTGATTACTGTGTGCCTGCTAAGTATTTTCGATGCATTAACTCATTAAATCCTCACAAAGTCCTCTGATGTGAGTTATTTTAGTGGCCCCATGTTTCAGATGAGGACATTGAGGCTTAGAGAGGCTAAGAAACATGAGGAAACTCTCGCAGGTGGAAGCAGGCTAGAACCTGGGTCTGCCTGGCTCTGGGACCCTAGTTTGCCCTGTGAAGCAGGGAAGGGGGGAGATAAGAGAGGAGGACAGAGCTTGGCCGCATGCATCACGTTCTCCCAGAAGTGGTTCTGAGCCAAGGGTTTGGGGGCAAGTGAGTTAGTTAGGAAGCACTCCCAGGAGGAACCAGTAAGGGATGGGATAGGTGAGCAAAACAGGAAAACGGAGAATGGCAACCAAGGGTGCAAACTGTAAGTCCCATGCCAGACTCATCTGGCAGGGGCCTCTGGAGGGTAAATTGCACCCCAGAGTTTGTCCTGCCTCCAGGCAATGGAGCTGGGTTTTTAACTCCACATCAGCTACTGGCTATGGGTACCCTGGGGTGGGGCACAGGGGTGGCAAGGGGGACAGGGCATTCCTAGACAGCTCCAGCTCTTCATACCTTGGAGGAGATTGCAGCTATTGGCAGCAGAGCCCCCTGATGTTGGGAATGGGCCCACAGGCCTGGGAAAAGGAATCCAGCAATGTGTACAACACTTGACAACCTCACCAAGAAAGATTCACCTGCACAGCCAAGATGTGGATAAGGCTCCCATTCTTCAGCATGTGACCCTCCTCTTACACTATATTTATGGTGGGTTGAAAAATCCTGGGACTGGGCCATTCTGTTCTGACCTAACTGTCAATAGCCTACCCCTAACAACTGGAGCTCGAGATATAGACCACCTGGCCAAGGCTGAAGGAATGAAGCATGGGCTCTCGACCTCATTTAGCCAACAACCAAGCAGATGGTCTCACTAAGAACTGGGCCTCACAGTTGGGGGGGGAGGTCCTGCCAGGTCCTCTAGACTCACAGCCACCGCTTAGCTGACAGCATGTGCAAGCAGAGGCAGCCAGGAGCCTGGAGGTAGACACACACACACACACAGACACAGACACACACACACACACACCCCTCCCACCTAGCCTGCCAAAGAACAGAAGAAAACCAAATCAAGACACACATTATGTGTTCTATATTTCTGCATATTGATAGATGTCAACAGCTGTCAGTAGAATCAACCTTCTATGGTGGGGCACTAAGGAGGTTTCTGCTGCTCTGCTGTTGCAAACAAATAATGTCAAGCAAAAAAAATTAAAAAGGCAAATTACAAAAGACCATGAACAGGATGCTCCCACCTTTGTAAAATCTAAAAGCATAGTGTGCATAGTTTCTGGATTCATACAGATGTAGTCCAAGTCTAAAGTGGGCAGAGGACGATACACCAGCCCCGGGATGATACTGATCTTAGCAGAAGAAGGGAAGAGGAGATGAAGTTATAGCTATATTTGAACATTTATATTTTTTTTAATATGTAAAAAAGCAAAATATGGCAAAATGTGAACACTTGTCTAACCTCCATGGTAGGTTCATGGGTATTTCACACTACCACGGGAACATAATTTTCTATCTTCATAATGCTTCTTAATCCTAAATAATATTTTCATGATTTTTAAAAGTTCATCTAAAACTGAATACTGGTATACCCTGTGACCCCACCACTCTACTCCTAAGTATATACCACATGGGATGTGTTCACAAGCTTACCAAAAAACTCGCACAAAAAAATGTTCAGCCCAGGGCTATTTGTAATAGTCCCCCCCAGCTATCTGCAACCACCCCAGTGCCCATGAACAGTGGAATGGTGTGTTCATGCAAGAGAATACTATACCGATGTGAGAATGATCCAACTACAATGCTCAGCAACAGGAATGGGGCTTGCACACATTATGCTGAGCAAAAGAATCAGACATGAAAGAGCCCACAGTGTATGGCTCCATTTAGATGTGCTTTGAGAACAGGACACTCTTCCAATACTCTGTTGTAGAAGTCAGGATCGTGCTTACCCCTGAGGCAGCTAGGGACTAGAAGTGGGAACAAGAGGTCTCTGAAGTGCTGGTCACAGTCTGTTTCTCCATCCAGGTGTTATTACGTGGGTGTGCTCGGTTTGTGACAATTCATCAAATGGGCATTTGTGTTATATACACTTTTCATTATAAGTTGTATTTGAATAAAATCTACATTAATTTTTTTTCAAAAGTGCAAGTTAAGGCAACATAATGCTCTCTGACTGGACTATCACATGAAGGCCATTGTCCACCATTAATTTCTCAGCTCGGATTAATCTATTGATCACCACTGTTGTAACATACTCAATATCGGACATGAAATTATCGACCTGGAATAGCCTCTAAGCTGCCTCAGTAATGGGGGTTGGTGGGTGAGAGGCTCTGTTAATGGTATTTCACAGGAAGTATATTGCATCTCTGCATTCCTCCAATGGAATGTCCATTTTTAGCCCTGACCCCATCAGAAAAGAATTCATCCTGCCCCCAAAGGAAACTAAAGCACCCCTCCCTATTCCGGACCAACCACAGTTGGGAATCAAGTGCCCAGGTTAGAGGAGGTACTGCTGGGCAGCTAAAGGAAAAAGCCAGTTTGCCAAGTCTTTGAGAGAACAGACTTCCTCATACATCACCCACTGGCAAAAGCCTGGGTCTAGCGGGGCCTTTGAGCAGGGGCCTAAGCGAGAGAGCAAGCCAAGGGTATGCAGTCCCGAGAGATGAAAAGGACAAATATATAGTGCACATGCCTCCTATCTCCCTGCCAAGCATCACTAATCAATGAAGGCCTTTGTACCTATGAGACAGGGCCTCACAGCCCTTCTTCACACCCCTCTGGGAAGCCTGGAAGAAGAAGGTCTAGCAGAAAGGAGAGACTCTTCCCGGGGTTACATGGACTAAGTGGGTAGTTGGGGGTCTTATTAATTGTGTGATGAAGAGCAGTTAGACTTAGCACAACACACTGTGGACTACTCTGGGTTTGATGTATAGATTTATTCTTTTAATTGAATCATAAACACATATTTTTTTTATTTCAGAAGGCAGACAGTTGTCTTTCTGTGATCCTATAGTACTCTTTTGAACTATTGTTACAGTTACATAGTGGGCGTCAGGACCTATATCAGGAACCAGGTGCATGCACCCTTATCCCATAATAGGGACAAGTGGGAAGAGGAAGAAGCCAGGAGCTTCTGTTTTATAATTGTGCACAAGCTAGACCAGGGCAGGATGCTGAGGCCAACTGACTCCTTAAAGGTAAAAAAAAAAAAATGCCTTTCCTGTGCAGAGAACATTCCTGAAGGAACGAGTTACCAAAGGACAGGGTTGCCATATTGCTCATGGGGACACCATTCTCATTGTATGTTTTGAGATTTGCTTTCTCTGGAGCTGTGGACATGGCAGCCCTGCCCACAAGTAACTGTGGGAAAGGTTAGCCACAGCTTGCTCCCTGGGGGAGGGCAAAGGACCCTGGGAAGAGGTATCAGTCTGCAGGCCAGGGTAAATCCACCCAGCAACAAATGAAACAGATCTGTGTCTCCCATTCCACTGTTGTTCCCTGTGTGTCCAGCTCCCCAGACAGAGGAGAAATCAGGCCCCTAGGCCTCTTCTGCAACCTCAACAGATTCTGAAGCTTGGCTGTGGGCAGATTGGGGAGTTACTGAAGAGCCTGCAGACAGCCATCTATTATCACCTCCCTACCCTGAGAGGATTGACAGCCACACGCAGCCACAACGTGTCTCCTAGGCTAGTTGCTGATGTACCCCGTGGCTCAGATCCAACCATCAAAATGGCTTTTTTCCCCACGGCTGAGGTGGCAGACAGACCCTTCCTCTCCTAGAGGAGGGTGAAATGGTAACTAGGTCGCTGTTAACCCCGCATTTGACCCAACTTCGCTCTTGGCATGTCAAGCCCCATCTCTATTCATCGCAGTGCTGCCTGCTCCCTGAGGTGACTGCGGTATGCCAGCTCATCTGCCTCCACTTAGCCCTCCATTCCTCACTCAGCTCCTTGGGGACACCCCTTTCCTCCCTCTCATCCCCACCCTCCTGCTGCAGCTCAGAACTGGACCAGAAAAAAACTTCTAAGGACTTTGCAAGTTTGTATTCCATTTCATTCTCTGATTTTAGACCCAGATCCTTCAGGCGTTTGTTCTGAGATTATAAAATGAATCCCAAGCCTTGGACCCTCTCTCTAGGTTGAATGTCCCGAAAATGAGCAGGTTGCTGATGCAAAAGTGGGGAGAGGGGTAATTGTCCCCAGAAGCAGATCGTCAGGCATTTTCTGACCTTGGGGCAGTATCACACTCCTCAAAAGTGAATATCCTTCTTAATGTGGCATTTGGCTTCTCACCAGGAAAGGCCCAACTAAGAAGAGGTGATAGGTGAGGTCAAGCCATGATCTGGGTAAGGGGCCACACCTGGAGCTGGCTCCCAGAGAGCCTTTAGCATCATACCAGTACATTTAGGCTTTGATTTGTATCTAATTGGGAGCCCTTGAAAGTTCTTGAAGAAGAGAGTATATAAACAGAGTGATATTTTGGGAAGGTATGCAAGAGAAAAGCTTGGAGATAGATGGCTGATTAGAAGTTCTGCAATAGCTCAGAAGAGAGAAGAGAAGGACCTGACTCACAGCAAAAATCCAGAAAGTTCTGAGAGGTAAAGGGGCAAGACATAAGGTTCAGCATGCAAAGAAGCCAAGACACGAAGAGTTGGTAAGATGGCCAAATAGAAACAGCTCCAGTCTGCATCTCCCAGCGAGATCAATGCAGAAGGTGGGTGATTTCTGCATTTCCAACTGAGGTACCAGGCTCATCTCATTGGGACAGGTTAAACAGTGGGTGCAGCCCACGGAAGGCGAGCTGAAGCAGGCTGGGGCGTCACCTCACCTGGTAAGCACAAGGGGTCGAGGAACTCCCTCCCCTAGCTAAGGGAAGCCATGAGGGACTGTGTAATGAGGGACAGTGCATTACAGCCCAGATACTACATTCTTGTCATGGTCTTTGCAACCCACAGACGAGGAGATTCCCTTGGGTGCCTACACCACCAGGGCCCTGGGTTTCAAGCACAAAACTGGGCGGCCATTTGGGCACACACCGAGCTAGCTGCAGGAGATTTTTCCATACCCCAGTGGCACCTGGAATGCCAGTGAGACAAAACCATTCACTCCCCGGAAAGGGGACTGAAGCCAGGGAGCCAAGTGGTCTAGCTCAGCGGATCCCACCCCTGCAGAGCCCAGCAAGCTAAGATCTACTGGCTGGAAATTCTTGCTGCCAGCACAGCAGTCTGAAGTTGACCTGGGATACTCAAGCTTGGTTGGAAGAAGGGCATCCACCATTACTGAGGCTTGAGTAGGCGGTTTTCCCCTCACAGTGTAAATAAAGCCACCGGGAAGTTTGAACTGGGTGGAGTGCACCACAGCTCAGCATAGCAGCTGTAGCCAGACTGCCTCTCTAGATTCCTCCTCTCTGGGCAGGGTAGCTCTGAAAAAAAAAGCAGCAGCCCCAATAAGGGGCTTATAGATAAAACTCTCATCTCCCTGGGACAGAGCACCTGGGAAAAAGGGTGGCTGTGGGCACAGCTTCAGCAGACTTAAACGTTCCTGCCTGCTGGTTCTGAAGAGAGTGACTGATCTCCCAGCACTGTGCTTGAGCCCTGCTAAGGGACAGACTGTCTCCTCAAGTGGGTCCCTGATCCCCATGCCTCCTGACTAGGAGACACCTCCCAGCAGGGGCCAACAGATACCTCATACAGCAGAGCTCTGGCTGGCAGCTGGTGGGTGCCCCTCTGGGACAAAGCTTCCAGAGGAAAAAACAGGCAGCAATATTTGCTGTTCTGCAGCCTCTGCTAGTGATACCCAGACAAACAGGGTCTGGAGTGGACCTCTAGCAAACTCCAGCAGACCTGCAGCAGAGGGGCCTGACTGTTAGAAGGAAAACTAACAAACAGAAAGCAATAGCATCAACATCAACAAAAAGGATGTCCACACAGAAACCCCATCTGAAGGTCACCAACATCGAAGACCAAAAGTAGATAAATCCATGAAGATGATGAAAAACCAGCGAAAAAGGCTGAAAATTTCCAAAACCAGAATGCCTCTTCTCCTCCAAGGGATCACAACCCCTTGCCAGCAAAGGAACAAAATCGGATAGAGAATGAGTTTGACGAATTGACAGAACTAGACTTCAGAAGGTCGGTAATAACAAACTCCTCTGAGCTAAAGGAGCATGTTCTAACCCAACGTAAGGAAGCTAAGAACCTTGAAAAAATTTTAGAGGAATTGTTAACTAGAATAACAGTTTAGAGAAGAACATAAATGACCTGATGGAGCTGAAAAACACAGCATGAGAACTTCCTGAAGCATACACAAGTATCAATAGCTGAATCAATCAGACAGACGAAAGGATATCAAAGATTGAAGATCAACTTAATGAAATAAAATGTGAAGACAAGATTAGAGAAAAAAACATACCAGATTATAAAGACCATCAACACAATGAAGAAACTGCATCAACTAACGTCCATAAAAAAGGATGAGTTTGTGTCCTTTGCAGGGGCATGCATGAAGCTGAAAACCATCATTCTCAGCAAACTAACACAAGAACAGAAAACCAAACACCACATATTCTCACTCATAAGTGGGAGTTTGAACAATGAGAACACATGGACGCAGGGAGTGGAACAACATACATTGGGGCCTGTTGGGAATGGTGGGCTAGGGGAGGGACAGCATTAGGAGAAATACCTAATGTAGATGACAGGTTGATGGGTGCAGCAAACCACCATGGCACGTGTATACCTATGTAACAAACCTGCAAAATGAAGAAGAAGAAGAAAGAAGGAGAAGGAGAAGAAGGAGAAGAAGAAGCCGCCAAGGCTGTGGTTTCCTCTTGAAGTACACATGGATCAGAACTATAGATGTGCCAAAGGTGACGTAGCCTCAGGGAACGTCCATCCCAGCCACCTTTTCTCATAGTGAGGAAACTGAGACCAGAGGTCCAGAAGAGACTTTATTGAGTATGAAGCCAGGGGCAACCCCTTTGCTAAGTGCTTTATTGCCTCTCACTCCAACTCCTCCCGATAACCCAATATGCCATTTTTCTAGGATCATGTAAGTTGGCACAGAGAGGTTCAGGGATTTTCCCCAAGCCAGGGCCAGAAGCCAGTCTGCCTACTTAATCCATGCTGTTTCCTCCACACTGTACCACCTCTCCCAGAGAAAACAACCTGGTCCTCTAGAGACCAGCAGCAGCCTGAGAGCAATGACCTTGGCGTTAGACCAAAGGGCAGGAGTGGGAGAGATGAGCCAATAGTACAGGGCTGCCAAGGGGGACCTCCACACTGGAACATTAGGGCAACTGCACGGAGCCCCTGCAAAGAGCTGAGGGCTGACTCAAGCCTGCACTGAGTCACTGAAAACCAGAAAGCTGGATTTACCTGTGAACCCTGTTGGCAAGCACCATCGTAAGAGATGGACCACACTTGGAGAGGAAGGAAAACCAGAAAAGACTCTCCCCAGTTATCTCAAGTCAGGTTCCCTAGAAGCAGGACTGAACTGAGGCAGGGATGCCTGCGCCAGTGATTTCTGGAGGCGGAGGCTCACATGAGGAACCTGAAGAGGAGTGAGGGAAGCAGGAGTGGGCAGAACAAACAGCCAGATGGAGACACGGCACTACTGAAGCTGACAGTGACCAGTTGACCAACTGTTACAGTTTGCCAGGACAGCATTTTCCTAAAACTGACAGTCCCAAGAAAACTGGAACAAGCTGATCGCCGCAGATCATCACCACTTCTCCTTGAAGCAAAGGGTTCAGGCATTTGTATCCCTGGCAGAGGCCACTGGCTATGTCTCCCGGCCATCCTCCTGGGTGAGATGTGCAACCTCCCAGATATCTGAGTAAAGTGAATCCTGTTGACCAAAGGCAATTCCCCCGAGGAGAATGCAAGCTGCAAGCTGATGTTAGCTAACATCCAGCCTAGCAGACAGACAAGTGCATTGGCCAGATAAAGAGGATCTGGGCGAGGCATCAACACTGTCTGCTGCATGAAGAATGTAATCTCTGAAGAACAACCTCCTCCCACAGCCTGCACCCTACGATCTCACATTCTGCCCCCTCCTCTCTCTTGAGAGGCAGCAGAGTGACTCCAACCCTTATTGACAGAGAGGCATGTGCCCGGAGGATTCTGTTGGGGGCTGCTTGCAAGTAAATTGGCTCAGTCTTTTGTCTCGCACAGGTGCTGATGGCGTCATTCAAGGCTTTCACCAGTGCCTCTTTGATGCAAGTAAGTGAACGGCTCCAGGTTAAACATGTGGTTCTGTTAACCATCAACAACACAGAGCATAATAACTCATATTTATACACTCTAACCACCTTCTACATTTAACTGAACTTTGATAAAAATAAAATGTCCAGCCATCCATAACCACCAATCGTCTGTCATTACTTTTTTTCAGAATGCAAGGGCTCCTTGGGACTCCTTAGTGGTGTATCAACTTTGACGAAAGTTATTAGTTAACGCTTTTAAAAGTAGAGTTTTTCTGGAATGAACAGAGGTATGAAATGCAACACATTCCTAAGGGTTATATTAGGTTTCTTCAGGAGTTTGCTTAGCAAGCATTTATTGAGCACCTATTATGCACCAGCTGGCTCTGTGCTGGGTGCTAGGGGTAGAAGGTAAATTGAATAGCACATGTTCCTACTCTCAGTTCACAATCCAGTGGGAAAGCCAGATATGGAAAAACACAAATTTCAATGAAAGTGCTAGGTAATTATAGAAGCACTATATGGCAAGGGGGACTTACAGCTTTCCCTGAGAGTCTGATCTTTAAAGATGAAGAGTTTGTCAGATTGAAACAGAAACTGCTTCTCCAATATCTGTGCTCTCCTTTTTCTGATTTTTGGTCAAAGTAAAGGACATCCAGAGTAAAATGACATTTCTTAGACTCCTAAGCAGGTAGACATAGCCATATGACTAAGTTTTCTGGCTAATATGATTAAGTGACTTCCAGGAAGTGTCCTTAAATAGAAGAGCCAAGCCCTTTTTCATCTCTGACTTCCTCCTGCTGATTTTTGAACTCCAGAGGTAATGGCTGGAGCCTGAGGAGCCATTCTGTACCATGAGATTAATCCATGTTCTGAAGATGGTGGAAAAACAACATGGAAGAAGCCTGGGTCCCTGACACTTTGTGAAATTGCCTGAACAGCCTTGGGCTGTGTGACTCCAGCTTCATTGACAGAAAAATATATTCCTATTGTGTTTAAGCCCCTGTCATTTCAGATTTTCTGTCACTCACTGCCTAACTGGATCCTAACAGGCAAAGAAGTTAGGGCAGAGCGATTCCATTCCAAACTCACAGGCTGTAGGTGACTTTGGCTCTGGCTTTGGCTTGTGTGGGTAATTTTTCTTTCCCCCTCCAATTTCTCATGAGCTCTTCTGCTTTTTCTCTTTCTCATTCCCTGTAGCAGGTGTCAGGGTAAACTGACCAGAGCCCTTTTCGGGAATAGAGGGCTTGCCGTCCCACCTGCTGAGACTGCTATCAGCAAATAGCCCTTAGCTGTCAGCCCTTTGGGTGCATCGTATCTAAAGTCATGCTTCCTCCCAATATAGCCCCTATCAATGACCAACTGATGCACGGGGTGGGGAAGAGGCCTGGCCATTTCAGCACAACTCAAGACCACTCCGAGGGGCCATTTCCTAGATCCAGAGCTCCCCGTCAGCTGCCTGGCAGCTCAACTTTGCCTTCTGCCCGTTTGTGCTTCCTTCTGCCTTTTGCCAGGCTCAATCCAAAGGGCCTGCCTTCATTTTATTGTCCTGCGGTTTAAACTCCATCTCAGAATCTGCCTTCCAGACTTCCTAGACTCAACCTGCGACAATCCCTGTTTTCTTGGCTCCTGGACTCTGACTCAATTGTTCATCCTCTTCTTTCTGTCTCATCTCTTAATAGCAATTTACAGCCAGTGACATCAACACCTAACACCTAACAATTAGCACTTAATGCAATTAGCACTTAAAATGAGCTTTTCCGTGATGCTAATAAAAGCCTCTCAGCTGAGCCCTAAGCCAGAGTTCCTTCTGGCCTCTTCCAAGTGGCCCACAGGGAGGCAACTTGGGGAAACTGAGCCCTGAGTGGAAATCAGGAAACCTGGATTCCTCAACTACCTTTGCTCCTGCGTGCTATGTGACCTCAGGCCAGCCACCCAGCCTCACTGTGCTTTAAATGCTTGAACCAGGACACAAAAACCGCAATTTTGATTTTAGAGGACATTTTTGTATCTAAACCAGGGGTTGGCAAACTGTAGCCTCTTAAGCCAAATCTGGCCTATCACCTGTTTTTGAGAATAAAGTTTTACTGAAACACTGTCATTTCCATTTGTTTACATATTGACTATGGCTGTTTTTGTGCTACAGCAGCAGAGTTGAATAGTTGCGACAGACACTGACTTTCAAAACCTAAGTATTTACTATCTGGCCCTTCACCCAAAAAGTTTGCTGACCCTGGTCTAAACAAATTAAGGAGCTATTATATCTCTTGCCTCCAAAGTTAGGACCACAGTCTCTTCATTCATTCAATATTTCTCAAACAACTAACTACTAAAAGCAAGGTCCTGTTGTAAACACTGGGGCTACAGTCGTGAACAAAGTAGGCCCCACCCCTGCTCTCCAAGAGCCTACCTTCCAGTATAGGAGTGCTATGGTTGGAGTGTGTCCTCCAAATGTTCATGTGTTAAAAATTTAATTGCCATTGTAACAGTATTAAGAGGTGAGGTATTTAAGAGGTGATTGGACCATGAAGACTCGCCCCTTGTGAGTAGATTGATGCCATTATCTCAGGAATGGGCTCCTGATAAAAGGATTTCAGCCCCCATTTTCTCTCTTTCTCTCACACTCTATTCCCCTTCGACTTTCTGCCCTCTGCCATGGGATGACCCTTGACAGATGCTTGCACCATGCTCTTCTACTTCCCAATCCCCAGAACCATGAGCCACATAAACTTCTTTGCAAAATAAATTACCTAGTCTATGGTACTCTTTTATAGAAGCAGAAAATGAATTAAGACAAGGAGACAGACAGTAAAAAAACTAATAAGTATATGCCATGCGAGCAAAAAGTTCTGTGGGGAAAATTAAAGCAGGGTATGGGATACTGGGAGGGAGGCGGGGTGGGGCTGCAATTTTAAGTCAGGGAGTAGGAAAAGGCCTTTCTGATGAGGCAGCATTAGAGCAGAGGTCTGAGGGAGGTACAAGAACAAGCCATGAAGATATATGAGGTAAAGGCATTCCAGGCAGACGCAACAGCAAGTGCAAAGGTCCTGAGGCAGGGATGCAGCTGGTGTGTTAAGGACACATAAGAAAGCTAATGTGACTGGAGCAAAGGGGGTGAGGGAGAGAGAAGTAGGAGCTGAAGCCAGACCCAGAGGGCCTTGCTGGACATTGCAAGGATTCTGAAAGCAGTGGGGTGTCACTGGAGGGCTCTGAGCAAAGAAGGGGCATGCCTGCCTTCAGTTTAAGGAGCCCTCTGTCTGCTGTATGGGAAAAGAACCATAGATATCAGGGAGAGCAGTAGGGAAGCCAGTCATAGTCCAGGTGAGAGGTGAGGGTCCCTCAGACCAGGAGACACAAGAGAAGGTGGGAGAAGTAGTCAGAATATGAATGCTTCCAGGGTAGAGCCAACAGGTGAGCATGCTTGTTCCAGGAATGGGAATGAGGGTAGGTTTACCCACTTTGCCCTTTCCCCTGCTGTTACTCAAATAGGTATGATGTGCCCCGGAGTCTTTTTCTGGATGCCTAGCCCAGTAGGGATTTACTGGCCCTGGAAGTCCACCCTCTCAGAAATTATCTGTGTCAGCCTCACTGATGAGAGGAAAGTGTCCTCACCAAAGGGAGGTCAGCAGTCAGTGAAGATGGAAGATGGAGGTTCTGCCTGTAGCCTGCTCCCTATTTACTCACTGGAAAGTTCCAGTGGGGCCCAGAGCTGTTTCCGAAGCCAACAGGCAGAGGGCTCCTTAAACCTAAGTCAGACATATTCTCTCTCTCTCTGTTCAGAGCCTTCCTGTGATGTCTTGGGTTGAGATGGGGTCTATACCCCTCTCTTTTGAAACTGGGCTGATCTTAGTGACTCTCTGCTAACCCACAGAATGTAGCAGAAGTGACACTGCAGGACATCTGAGGATAGGTCATATGGCTTCCACCTGGCTCTCAGAACACTCACCCCAGGCAATGCCAGCTGCCATGCAGGAAGTCTAGCCACACCAAGACCACCATGCTGGAGGATCCCCCTGTAGGTTCACCTGTCAACAGTATCATCTGAATGCCAACTGCCCCGTGCATGCATGCACCATCATGGACATCCAGCCCAGTCGAGCCTTTGGATAACTGCAGTCCCACCTGGCATCTGACTACACCCCCAAGAACTGCTCAGCAGAGCCCCTCTCAAATTCCTGGCCCACAACATTGTGAGCAAAGTAAAGCCTTGAAGTTTAGAAATAAGTTGTCACACAGCAATAGTAATTGAAACACCATTGCTTTTGGAGCCCTGCTGCCAAGGAGCCATAGGTAGGCTAGAATGGATGACGCATGTTCCCCACTCACATGCAGAGAGGCAGCTGTCACAAGAACAGCACTGTGCCACCATGGGGTTCTTTTCTCCTCCAGGATAACCCCCATTGGCCACCCAGGGTGATGGGGCCCTTGGTGTCCTGGGCCCTGAGGAACAGTAAACATTGCGAGTTTTTGATCTTTTTCTTTCAGTCAGCTCCTCTATGTGGGTGGCAGCATTGGAGAGGTGGGTCCCAAACCTCACAGTGTCACCCGCATGGGCTGATGCAAAACAGAGAGTGGGGAACCACGGAGTCCAACGAGGGAGAGATTTATGCTTCTTACTCTCCATCTGCAAAGCAAAACAAAAATAGCTGAAATGCCGGTTTTCTGCTTTATCGGCTCTGTGAATAAGCATATAAATTTCTATGACATTTTTGGAGGCTTGCTGAAGGGGAAAAAAGCCATCCCCCAGGACACAGCCAGCAGCAGCGGCAGCATATGGTTTGCTGAGAGCAGAGGCAGAGCGCTTGTATGTCTGTGAGCACTGAAAAAGGTGACTTTGCGGGTAATTTCAGACTCAAGACAGTTTTCACCTTTTAGAAAAAAGTTCCCCTCTTTTATTTAAAAAAAAAAATAGTCTTGCCAAAGCCAAGGCAAGTGCCTCAGCCAGTCAGTCCTCAGCAGGAAAGCAGGACTGTGCTGTACACCCTGGCGAAGAGCAGAGGCCGTTCTGATCCCAACTGCCTTGCGATACCACACTCAGCCTCTGGAACAAGGGAGAACACCTCAGTAACAAGCTCGCACAAGAGAAAGGTGAAAGCAGTCCTCAAGACATGTGGAAAGACCCAAGTAACTGAAGAGCAGAATAGAAGTTTGAAGTTTGGGGCTTTTTCCTTTTTCTATAAATTCCTTCCTCCAAGATGTCTCCAACCCCACAGGCAGGAACCAGCACTGATAACAAAAAGACATGCACCTGACAGAAAGACAGACCCACCTCTCCTACCAGGATACAAAAAAGGGCCCAATATGTGTGCAGTTTCACGGGGGTAGGAAACACCAGCAACTATTCAGCTCATTCCATGCTTAAATGCTGCAATTACAGTCATTCTCGAACAAGGGTTCAAACCAAACAAGGGCTTTGTCCCCTTTTAGGTGGTAATTATGCCTTCTCCTGATGTGCGTTAATACACTGGTTTCCTATCAGTCATTTACACTTTAGTATAAATGAATATATTTAAAAGTCAACTGTGAGGGAAGAAGGAGAAAGAGCACATGAGAGCATTGGGCTGAGGGGAAGGAATAAAGATAATGGACAGGCAGAGAAGTTCAAGGAAGGAATAGAGGGAAGAAAAGTGTCCCAAAGACAAACCTAGCTGTCTTCACATTTTCACTCAGGACCCCACCCTATTGCCAGAAGCCAGGCGGCTGAGGAGAGAAAATGCTTGAAAAGACTCAAAAAAGAAAAAAAAATAGCACTAACTAGAAAACAGGCTGTTCTCTATCCTTCTTTCTACCAACCCCAGCTGATTCCAGGAGATCAGGTCCCATCCTGACCCTGCCTGAGGACTCCACTACCTTTCTCTGACCTGGACACCCGAAAGAACAAACTGAATAAACTTGCAGAATAAAGTGAAAACTTCTCACATTGGTATGCAAAAACTGTCACAGTATGTATTTGACCTCCTTTTACAGCCTTATCTTCTACGGATGATCCAAGCACCCTGCCCCCCAGTTTTGTCCTGCCATTCTCTAGGTCCATCCTGCATTCCCGCACCTCTTTCTTTGCTCACACTGTCTGCTCTTTCTGGATTGCCCTTCCCATCTTAACTGCCAAACTCCTACACACCTTTCAAAACCCAGAGAAAACGACACCTATTCCAAGAAATTTTCCAAAATCTTCCCACAGCCTTCCTGCCTCCTCTTTCCTTATTCCTTAGCAGGCTGTGTGAAGGTATATTGTCACACTCTGCCATCAGTCACAGTTTTGGTTTCCCCACAAAGCAGAGCCTGAGACAAGGATCTGGGTGCTAGTTGTGTATTTTCAAGTTGATCTCAGGAATCCCAGCAGGGCAAGGAGGGCAACTCTATCCCTGATTAGCCAAGGGCATTCCTGGGACATTAGCTCCCTGTACTTCCTTGTTGCTCTTGCATCTGCCCAAGCAAGCTCCCCTAGTTCCCCACAAAGCTTATGGGCAGTGGAACTAGAGACATAGCCCTTGAAATGGGAGGCAGTTAACATGCTAAAAACTGTCCACTGCAATTGCCCAGGAACTCTGGTGGCCTAGGGGGAAACAGGGCAGGGAATAAACAGTGCTGGCTCCATGTACTAGTGATATTTACATGTGTGTTCCTCTCCCCCATGATACTCTACGAGCCTTGTGGTCAAGAATTCTTCCTTCCTTCTCTTTGACTTTTTACTTAGCGCAAGTTTGTAGATGGGAAGCACCCGATAAATAGTTAACAAATTGAATGGAGTTGTTGCAGTTTGTTAGCAAGGCTTTTACCAAGCACCTTGTGCCCAGGGCTGGGCTGGGAATGGTACAGATTTAAACCCATGCCTGGCAGCATCTTCTGCCCCACGAATCTGCAGCAGGAGTCACAGAAGCTGGGCCAGACACTTTTAACTTTCCATGTGAACAGACCAGAAAGTCTTATCAAACCCTGTGTTCGCAGAGATGAGCTTTCTGTGTCTATAGCCAGAAAAGCCCTTGTCCTCCATCGGCTTACCTACAATCAATCCACGAAGGCAGCAAGGAAAAGGCAGAATGCCAGAAAGCTACTAGAGTGGTGAGAACCAGGCAACTGGGGAGCAGGCTGCTGCAGGGGTCATTTTTGCCATCTGGTCAGGGCCAGAAGCCTGCCTTCTGCACAAGAGTATCTCCAGATACTGTCACATTCTCCAACCTTGTTCCTTTTGGCCTCTGTCTGGCTCACTCCTCTCCAGCTATAGTGGTGTCATAGGCTAAATGGTGACTCCCCAAAAATATTTCCACATCTTAATCCTCTAGGACCTGTGAATGTAAGCTTAATTGGAAAAAGGGTCTTTGCAGATAGATTTAAGGTAAAGATCTCAAGATGGGTTCATCCTGGATTATCCAAGTAGGGCCTTAAATCCAGTGATAGGTGTCACTAAGAGACATACAGGAAAGAAACGTGGAGAGAGCAGAAGGCCCTGTGAAGACAGAGACAGAGATTAGAATAATGCAGCCACAGCCAAGTAACACCTGGGCCCCCCCAGAAGCTGAAAGACGCAAGGAAGAATCCTCCCAGAGAGCCTCCAAGGGGGGATATGACCCCACTGACACCTTGATTTCAGACTGCTGGCCTCCAGAACGGTGAGAGAATCAATCCCTGTTGCCACCTACCCAGTTTGGGAAAATTTGTCACAGTGGTCCCAAGAGACTAGTACGACTGACCTCTATTGTTCTTCAAACAAGGCACACACACTCCTACCTGAAGGCTTTTGCACCTGCCATTACCTCTGCCTGGAATGTTCTTCTCCCATACGCCAGTATGGCTCACTCTCTCACCTCCTTCAGGTCAGCTCAGATGTCACTTTCGTAGGAAGGCCTCATTGAACTGCTCCCCATCTAAATACATCACCCCACACACTCCCTCTACATTATTCGTTTCCCTTCTTGGCTTTATATTTTCCATAGCATTTATCACCTCCTAACATACTAGAAAATGGGCTTCTTTATTTTGTTCACTGCCGGTAGTCGCTCTACCACTAGAAATAAGCACCATGAAGGCTAGTGGTTCTGGACTATTTTGTTTACCCTTGTTACTATAACACTTAGAACCATGTCCGGCTCATGTACTCACTTGATAAATATTTAGTAAATGAAGGAATGATCTGAATGTAATAAGAACATTAAGGAAAACAATAACTCACATTCTACAGTGCTTTACACATAGCTGAGTGCTTTTACCAACGTTACCTCTTTTAATCCTCACGACAGCTTTGGGAGATGACATTATTGCTTCATTTCCCAGAAGAAGAGGTTCTGAGAGACTAAATAATTTGCCTGCGGTCACAAAGAAGTAGAAGTAAGATTCAAACTCAGGCCTGTCATACTCTGAATCCCACATTTTGTTCAATATGCATACATGCAAGGCACCATTGCTAGAGGGTTGCCAGGAGCATGCGAGTGAACATTGTGAGCCAAGCAGAATTCATTATGAATCATTTAATAGGTGTTTAATGCTCAATATTGTGTGTGTGTGTGTGTGTGTGTGTGTGCGAGAGAGAGAGAGAGAGAGAGAGAGGGAAAAGGGGCGGCGAGAGAGAGAGAGAGAAATTGAAATTGACAGTCATAGTTGCCAAAATCATTATCCCCATGTTATAAGAATCTGTAGTTCAGACACATTCACTTAGCATTCATTCATTCAGCAAACATTTGATCACTTATTGTAGAACACACTGCCCTGTTCTTATCCCCTCTGCCCACTCCAAAGGTCACCTGCAATTTGGTGGATAGTTGTGCATGCCCCAATGGCTTCCTATCTCAGACACTCATCTCTCTGCCTTCAGGCTTCCTCTGGCTGCAGAAGTGTGCTCACCTCACACTGCAGGCAGGCTAGGAGTGAGGGAGGCAACACCCAAGGGACCACCATCAACCAAAAGGGAAGGGGAGGGTAGTAGTTTGTAGGCATGCACCCCAGCTTCATGACCCTTCAGCAGAAGGCAGCCCTGCATTATGTTCCTCAAAGTCTTCCAGAAGGCTCCCAGCAGGAGGGATTCTCATTTGCCCACCTGCTCCTTAGCACACTGTTTATTGGCTTTCCTCCCTTCTTTGTCTCACTTCTGCATCCCCTTACTGGGCTTCTGGGAACTTTTCCTAAATAAACGACTTGCACCCATACCCTTAAGAGAATGCAAACCAGGACACTTGCCATGTGCAATGCACTGTGCCGGGAGTTAGAGATTCAGAGCAGGGTAAGCCATGGCGAGGTTCCCAGAGTCCCACAATGACGGTCCCAACAATCGAGGAATCTGAAAAATCTGCTCCCTCTGGGATGTGGTACTCCCTCTGGCAGTGAGATCAGCTCTACAAACTCTGGGGTTGTGCCAGAGGGGTGACATATCACTCCGTTGTTTTCTGAAAACACCTTCCAGGGCCGCTGACAAGCCAAGCAAGGGAGTCAAGCTCATCCTGCTGTTGTGACTCATCATGTCTAGTTTCTGATCCTGAAAAGAGTTGATCATTCCTTAATCCCATGAATATCTCCTGAGCATTCTGCTGGGTGCCGGGCACAGTGGCATGAGCCAAACAGACCCAGACCCCACATTAGGACCATCCTCAACCTGGCCACCAAAGTGTGGCCCAAAGGACCAAGGTCTGCTGTGCCACTGAAGCCTAAAAGCACATGGCATAGGCTCCAAAAGGCACATCCATGAGATGTGTCCCCAAAGCATTTTTGAGTGACAGTAGCCACCCAGCCATAGGTAAATGCCTCCCAAGATGACTCCCTCAGAGAACCACACTTATGAACAAAAAGCAGCTGTGGAATGCTGGGTTTTAATACAAGGTCTCATTAGCTTAAAATTATAGCTTTAAAAAAATTACTGATGTTAAATCAAACAGGCGGGACAAAAAGATGCAGAATACATCATCTTGGTTCCCCCAGAAGGCCCCAGAAAAAGCCAAGCCAATGAGCAAACTGTGGCAGACTCCTTCTGCTCCGTTTCCAGAATGACACCCTCTACAAGAGTGTAAGGTTGCTCTGGGCTGAATGTCCAAACCTGCCTAGGGCCAGCCATTGATCCAGTGGCCTGACATCCTCAGATGTTTGACGGAGCCTATGAGGGACCCTGGCCCTCCAGCACCAGGATCCAGGAGTTCTCTGACCCCTTTGAGGTTTGGCAGATGCCAACCTTGAGATCAGTGCCACCAGGGGTTGTTCTGGGCTTTATCATTTAACCTGCCCTAAGCTAAAGGCATTTACTACCAGATGAGGCCTGATTTTCTCTTTCCTCCTTCCCCTGAGGAAGAAGCAAGGAGTTCCTGCTCCTCCTGCAGCCACACCCTCCAAAGAGTCTGGGGGACTGTCAGACAACATGACCTTCCAGTGCCCTCTGGCTTGAGATGGTCTCCAGGAGCAGGCCAGGAGGGGCAGGCTGGTAATCTTCCGGCTTGTTGCCAGCAGGCTGTTGGGCATCCTCCCCACATGATTTGGCCCATTTGGCTTGCTTCTTGCAGATTCCTGAGTTTCTCTCCTTTTGTTTAATTCATCAGGAGCCAGTGGCTGGTGGAATACTCTAAGATCAAAGGAAGAGGGAAAGGGCTCCCCAGAAGGCACATCAGGCCTCTCTGGGAGGGAAACATTTTCTAATCCAGGAAATAAAAATCCTTCATTTTAGGCAGTGATTAAAGATGGGATATTCTGTGTCTCCAAGGATTGGGGAGGAGGAAAGAAATAATTTATTTCTTTCAATGCCACCCAGTGCTAAAGGGGCAAGCCACACTCTGCAATTCAGCGGCAAGATGATTGGAGGAGTGCAGGGTAGACGTGGCGGGACATCAAGGCCTTCAAGGTGAGTATGCTCTGGCCACAGAAACATTCCATAGAAAACCTGGGTTGTGCAAGACATTAACCCCATCTCACAGGTTCACTCCTTTTCCAGTCCCACTCCAGACTTTTCCAGGATGCCAAAAGCAAAAGAACCCACCCACTCACTCATCTGACAAATGCTCACTGAGCAACTGCTCCATGCCAGGCACTGGAAATGCAGTGAAGAGGAAAACAGATGCAGCCTCAAAACTGAAGGAGTTTATGGTCTTGTGAGGCAGCCACACCTTTAGCAAAGAATCCTAAATAAATGTATGAGCTATGATGGTACCATGAACATTTCTAACAAGAAGATGTGAGCCAGTCTAGGGGGGTGAGGACACTATTCCCTGAGAAAGTAATTTTTAAGATGAGATCCAAAGCCTGTGTAAGAGCTGACTGGGTACAAAAGGTGTAAGGAGAATTCTAGACACATGTCCCTGATGTAGGGGATGTAAACAGTGATTGTCAACTGTGTGAGCCCGTTTTGCATTGCTATAAAGGAATACCTGAGACTGGGCAATTCATAAAGAGGTTTATTTGGCTCACAGTTCTGCAGGCTGTGCACAAAGCACACTGCTGGTATTTTCTAGTGAGAGCCTCAGGAAAGTTTCAAAATGACAAAGGGGAGCCAGCGTGTCATAAGAGCAAGAGAAGATGCAAGAGAGAGAGGAAGGAAGTCCCAGGCTCTTTTAAACAACCAGATCGCACATGAACTAATAGATCAAGAATTCACTTACTACCTCAAGGACAGCACCAAGCCATTCATGAGGGATCCAACCCCATGACCCAAACACCTCCACTAGGCCCACCTCCAACACTGGAGGCCACCTTTCAACATGATATTCGGAGGGGACACACATACAAACCATATCACCAACTCAAAAGGAGGGCCATCAAGAAAGGAGGAGAGCCATCCAGACAGGACGTCCCTCTTATTCGTGTTCACAACACACCCCCGCTCCCAATGCACTTGAATCTATTGGAGCCTGTAGATCTAACTACCCAATTTACAGGAAATGCAAGTGACAGAGGAACATGTTATGACATTACAAGGATATAAGCAAGCAAAAGCAGACTGAGAAACTCTACAAGACAGTCTGGTTTCCTTCCACAAATAAATTGCAAAAGGAGAGAGAAAAAGAGGGAAAACTTAGAGATAAATGTTTGCTATGTTTGGCCATTATTTAGATTCCAATTCAAAGAAATCATTAACAAATTATGACATTTATGAAGCAATCAGAAATATGCACACTCACTGAATGTTTAATACTATTAAAAATTTGTGGCCAGGCGTGGTGGCTCATGCCTGTAATCCCAGCACTTTTGTAGGCCAAGTCAAGCAGAGCACGAGGTCAAGAATACAAGACCAACCTGACCAACATGGTGAAACTCTGTCTCTACTAAAAATACAAAAATTAGCCAGGCCTGGTAATATGCACCTATAATCCCAGCTACTCAGGAGGCTGAAGCGGGAGAATCTCTTGAATCCAGGAGGCGGAGGTTGCAGTGAGCAGAGATCGCACCATTGCTCTCCAGCCTGAGTGACAGAGTGAGCCTCCGTCTCAAAAAAAAATAAAAAATTGTTAATTTTTTTAGATACGATAATGTTATTTCAGTTCTCTTTTTAAAAAGTCCCTATCTCTTAGAGACAGATACCAAAATATTTACAGACAAAATGATGCAATACTGCAATTTGCCTCAAAATCATATGGTTGGAGGAGAAAGGAATGGATAAGAGTATAGATGAAACAGATTGACCATGAGTTGGTCCTTGTTACTGCTAGGTATTGAGTACATAGAGATTCATTTTACAATTCTTTTCTTTTTGTATATGCTTGAAATTTTCATAATTAAAAATTGTTTTAAGTGCATCTCTAGCAAAGCTTACAGAACATGCAAAAGCCCCTGGACACGAAGGAGTCTGCATATTCCAGGTCCCAAAGGTGTAACTAGATCTAGGGGGTGAAGAGAGTGTCGTGTAGGGCTGGGAAAGGAGGGGGCTAGATTGTATAGGGCCCTGGAGCCTAAAACTTGCCCCCTTGGAGCTTATGGGGGCTCCTTTGACCCTTGGGATGAATACAGTCCAGGGAAGTCAATTCTCCTTTTGCAAACCAAAGGAGGGTGGAGACGTGTAAATGGGCACCTGGCATATGAATACTTCTTGAATCGCTGACGCAAGGGTCTCTCCTGGAGGTAGCCCAGTCACTGTGGGTCATTTCTAAGCTGGGAGGCAAGATGTAAGACCAAGTAAACAGTCTTGAAGTAAGAACACAAAAATACGGACACACTGTGCTCTCATTTTCTGTGGCTACCATAACAGGTTACCACAAACTGTGTGGCTTAAAACAACAGAAATTTATTCTCTCACAGCTCTGAAGCTAGACATCTTAAATCAAGGGATCAGCAGGGGTATGCTTCCTCCAAAGGCTCCAGGGAAGAATCTTTCCTTGCTTCTTCCAAGCTTCTGGTAGCCCCACTGGTTTTTTGGCTCCTAGATGCATCACTTCAATCTCTGCCTCTGTCTTCACACAGCCTCTTCCCTCTTTGTTTCCAAACTCCTCTCTCCTCGTAAGGACACCAGTCATTGGATTTCAGGCCCAACTTACTCCAGTATAACCTCGTCTTAACTTGATTACATCTGCAAAGGCCCTGTTTCCAAATGTAGTCACATTCATAGGCATTGAAGATTACGACTTAAACTTAACTTTTGTAGAGACACAATTCCACCCACCACACACTGCTCATCAAGTGGATCCTGGAGCTGGACATCAATGGGTCAATCTGGATCCGCCACTGACCCCTCAGGGTTTTCACCCTTCCCAGAGTCTAGGGGTCATGAGACCCTAGAATATCAGGCTCAACAGGCCCTAAAGCATGTCTGATTGGATCTCAGCTTTTTGGGGAATCCCAAGTTCCGTTGAGAATCTAAAAAAGCGATGGATTCTCCCACTAGAAAAATTGTTCACTAGCAGCTACTTGTAAATATTCATTTAGAATTTGGGGAGGTTCAAGGACCTCTAAAGCCTTAGGCCCATGGAGCGCAGACAAAGAAGGTCTGGGTTTAGTTTTCCAGACCAACATTCCTACCATGGTTCGTTACCCAGTGCCTAGGATTCACGCAAAATTGGCATGCTGTTTAAAGGGAGGGCAGTCATTTTCTCTATAGAAGCAGCGTTCTCTCTCTCTCTCTCTCTCTCCCCATCCTCACTCCCTCCCTTGTTGCCTCAGGCAAACAGCTTCTCAGAGAAAAAAGGCATGCCACATCCCAGGACACAGAGCCCAGATAACAGCAGGACTCAAGTATCCTCAGGTTTTCCAAGCAAAGTGCTTAAGTCATTCCTTCTGGCTTTCAATGAGCACCCTCCCTCCACCCGCACGTATATCTTAGCCTTCTTTTCAGTGTGCCAGGCTAGGGGCTCCCAGCAAGGTATCAGTTGTCTCCAAAGAAATCTACTTTCAGAAAATCCAGTGTCTCCTCTCTTCAACCTTTTATGTCCTCCTCTGGATTTAAAGTCCTTTAACTGGTTCTTTGATATTTCCTTTGAAAAATCTGCATTTTGGTCTCATGTTGGAATTTCTTAGCTATTATCTTTGGTGCCCCAGGCGAAACATGCAGTTTCAGGTCCTGGCCCAGAGGTTCATCTCTGGAGACAGATGACAGAGCGCTGTCTGCTCCCCACTCCCACCCCCACAGTGGGCTCTGCAAAGGGGAGGGATTGTGCCTTCCTTCTCACCCAGAACCCACTTCTGACCAGACACCAGAGAAGCCTATTTGGTGCCCTGCAATGGCAGAATGGAATCTTTCAGGAGACCAGCCAGCAACCTCTCCATAAGCCTCAGTCCAAGTTTAAAGGACTGGGCCCAAAGCCAACATCAAAAACCAACAGGTTGAATAGTGGCCTCCAAAAGATGTGTCAACCTGGAACCTATAAATGTAGTAGCCTTATTTGGAAAAAGAGTCTTTGTAGAGTTAATTAAGTTAAGGATCTCAAGATGAAATCATCCTGGATTAAGGTGAGCCCTAAATCCAATGACAAGTGTCCTTATAAGAAAAGAGAATGGGCGAAGGCACACAGAGAGGGTGATGTGAAAATGGAGACAGAGACTAGAGTGATGCAGCAACAAGCCAAGGAATGCTAAGGATCCCTGGCAGCCACCAGAAGCTAGCAAAAAAGCATGGGAAAGAACCTCTTTCATGAGCCTCCAGGAGGAACCAACCCTGCCTACACCTGGGCTTCAGACTTCCAGCCTCCAGAACTATGAGAGAATCAATTTCCATTGTTTTCAACCACTCAATTTGTGAAAATGAATAAGAGACCAACCACAGCTCTCTCTCTCCCCTCTAGCTCTGATTTTCCCCTTTCCTTTCCTCCTGGAGGGCTCCTTTTTCTTGCCCCTGCCCCTGCCCCTGACTTTGGTTTTCCCAGGCAGACGAATACAAGCACACAGCTCTTGCTGGTCAACTGCCATGTGAGCTCCAGTCTGCCCCAGCCAACCAGTGCTGACGTGACTTGCACTCAGTGAACATGGCCTCAGGCAGATTCTGTTCCTCAGCTTCTCCAGGGTCTGGGCCCCCTCTCAGTTCTTTCTCCTCTCACACTCAGTTCCCTCTGACTCTGACTACAACCTCATATCCTGCCCATACATGCAAGATTTGTGCAATTCTACCATGTGACCAGAGGTCCAGAGTCCATTCAAGCAACCAGCAGAGACTCATTGGGGCCCTGCTGTGTGCCCAGCACAGTGCCAGAAACTAGTACATAATAGTGAAGAAGAAAGATTGCTGTCTCCCCTAAGGCAGGTCTCAACTGACTGGCCTCCTCCTTCAGTACCCAGGAGGGCACAGACAGGTTGGCAACTTAATTTCCTTCCCTATCAACGGAAACCTATCAATTCATCATCACCACCTTCCCACCAGCTGGCCAGACACATAGAGATGCTTCCTTGCCTCATACATGGCTAGCCTTGACATCTCAACCCCTCAAAAAGGTGATGAATTCTAGAGCCCCAAGAAAAAACAATCAGGATCCAGAAAATGCCCATGATTTCACAAGTCTGTTATGAAAGACTGTCCCTCAGGTGCTGCTATGGGTCAAGCTTTGTCCTCCCCAATTTCAAAGGTTGAAGTTCTGACCCCCAGTGCCTCAGAACATCATCATCCTTAGAACCATATTTGAATATGATCACATCAAGATGAAGTGGGCCCTAATCCAGTTTGACTGGTGTCCTTTTCAGAAGGGGGAAATTTGGGCACAGAGACACACAGAGGGAAGACAATGTACAGACAGAGGGAGAAGACAGCCACCCACAAGCCAAGGTCTGGAACAGATCCTTCCCTCATGGCCCTCAGGAGGAACTAACACTGCTAACACCTTGATTTTGGACTTCTGGTCTCCAGAATTGTAAGACGATACATTGAAGCCACCCAGTCTGTGGTACTTTGTTATGGCAGCTCTGGCAGACTATCACAGGTGCAAATATTGAGTGTGACAGTTCCATGAGACAATAAGATTGGGGGCAGCAAGACCAAGACAACCATCAAAAGGTAAAGTGGTCGAGGTGGAAGACAGGGACTTCTGGTGCGGGCTCCCCTGAGCATCAGGAGTTGTGTGATCCCTCCCATCAGCTTTCCCATGAACAAGGCACAGTGTTAGATTCAGGCACACCTTGTCTCAAAGCTGGAATGCTCCACTTTGCAGCTATGGCACTTAGTCCAGATTCTGGGATGGGCTCCCTCATCTGAAAAATGGGAGCACAAGCCCCTTCACAGGGTTGATAGGACTGAGGATGAAATGTAGCTAACAAGGGGCCTGGACTACAGGGGGCCCTCTCTGTGGGCTATCTTAGGTTGGTTTCTGTATTAGTCTGT
This sequence comes from Aotus nancymaae, assembly GCF_030222135.1. NCBI lineage: Eukaryota > Metazoa > Chordata > Mammalia > Primates > Aotidae > Aotus > Aotus nancymaae. Next base: position 19,830,696 of record NW_026988472.1, on the reverse strand, counting down.
TCCCACGCTGCTAGTAAAGACATACCCAAGACTGGATAATTTATAAAGGAAAGAGGTTTAATTGACTCAAGTTTCCATGTGGCTCGGGGGGCCTCATGATGGAAGACAAAGGAGAAACAAACACAGGTCTTACATGGAGGCAAGCAAGAGAGCTTGTGCAAGGGAAGTCCCACTTACGAAACCATCAGATCTCGTGAGACTTATTCACTATCACGAGAAGAGCACGGAAAAGACTCACCCCCATGATTCAATTGCCTCCCACCAGGTCCCTCCCACAACACATGGGAATTCTGGGAGCTACAATTCAAAATGAATTGTAGTGGGGACACAGCCAAACTATATCAGTTTCCCTCAGAAGGAGACACTGACATTAAGGATTAAGGATCTAAGTGCAAGTGCCTTATTTTGGAAGAGATCTCAGGAGTCCTCAGCAGGGAAACATCAAAGTCATACAAGAAAGAAGGCAAAAAGGGGTATATTATTAAGCCAGCTATCACAGTAGTTATAGGTGCTTAATCCCAGGGGAAACTGAGAAATGGTATAAAACAGGTGCCTCTTGGTCAGGCATCGTGGCTCACTCCTGTAATCCCAGCACTTTGGGAGGCCAAGGCAGGAGGATCACTTGAGGCCAGAAAATTGAGACCAGCCTGGGAAACATAGTGAGATCCTGTCTGTATGAAAAATTTAAAAGTTAGCTGGGTGTGGTGGCAAGCACCTGTGGTCCCAGCTAATCAGGAGGCTGAGGTGAGAGGATTGCTTGAGCTTAGGAATTCGAGGCTACAGTGAGTCATGATCACACCACTACACTCCAGCTTGGGCAACAGAGCAAAGTGCTGTCTCAAAAAAAAAAAAAAAGTCACGTTAATGTTACTGTGAAAGATGAAAGAGCTCAGGCATTTATCCACCATCTCCCATCAGGCATGGATTGAGGGCAACTTACTTAGAGCAGTGTTATTTTCTGAATGTAATTGTTTCCTATTGCTGCTATAAACAATCACTACAAATTTTGTGGCTTAAAACAGCACAACTGTATTACCTCCTGGAAGGCAGGAATCTGAAATGGGTCAGCAGGGTTGTATTCTTCTGGAGACTCTAGGGGAGACTCTATTTCTTTACCTTTTCCAGCTTGGAAAGGCAGCCTACATTCCTTGGCTCATGACCCTGCATCACTCTGATTTATTCTACTCTTGTCACATCTCCTTCTTCTCCTCTGCTTTCATTGTCACATCACAGTCTCTGATTCTGATCCTCCTGCCTCCCTCTTATAAAGACCTACCCAGATAATCTAGGATCATCCCCTAGTCTCAAGACCCTTAATTCAATCACATCTGCAAAGTACCTTTTTCCATCAGATATTCTAATTGCCTTTCTGGCCTGCCCCACAGAGGCAGAGCTTCCTTCTGGGGTGTGGGAAGCTTTCAGGTACAGACATGTAGATATTCTGAAAGTATGGATATTGGTCCCCTCCAAGTCTCATGTTGAAATTTGAATACCAGAGTTGCAGGTGGGTCCTGGTGAGAGGTGTTTGGGTCATGGGAGTGGATTCCTCATGAATGGCTTGGTGCCATTCTCATGTGATTGACTGAGTTTGCACTCTTAGTTCCCATGATATCTGGCTGTTAAAAAGACCCCGGTACTTCCTTCCTCTCTCTCTTCCTTCCTTCCTTCCTTTCTTGCCATGTGATACCTGCTCCCCTTCCCCTTCCACTATAATTGGAAGCCTCCTGAGGCCTTCACCAGAGGCAGATGATAGCGCCATGCTTCTTGTACATCCTGCAGAAATGTGACCCATATAAGCCTGTTTTCTTTATAAATTACCTAGCCTCAGGTGTTCCTTTATAGCAACACAGATGGACGAGGACATAAAGGGCTATGGAATATGGGCAGGGCACTGACACTGAGAAACTTCTCTGTTGTTAGCAGGGCACAAAAACGAAGATATGCAGGGAAAGTTGGTGAGTTGTCAGAGGCAGAGAAGGCAGTCATAGTGGTCTCAGAACTCTCAGACTAAGGGATATTTAGTTTCAAGACTAAAGTATTGAAGAGGAATGCATTTGCTAGAACAATCAAAAGAGCCAGAGTGACACACAAACATGTTGGGTCCTCACAACAAGTATTTCATGATGGGGAGAGCACATACAATGTTTCCCGTTTTATAGCTGAGGAAACTGAGGCCCGGTAACTTGTCCCAAGCTGTACAGTGGAGGAAAAAAGACCTGATCTTGGATTTTCTGACACATTACCCAGGGCTGCTCTCACTGTCCCTCATCTAGCTACAGCACAGCCTGAAAAAGTCTGGAATGAGCCAGGCCTGTGCCCACCCCTGAGAAGATGCCAGCCCCTCAGTCACTTAATCTTCTACCTCTGAGCCTTTGGGTGTCTGGCTGAGCTTCTGGAATTGAGAGAGACCCAGCAGGATTGTTGATGAATTTGATTGCTTTACCAGAAGTTCAAAAATGTAGCTACTATGGTTGAGCATTGTTTATAATCTATCTCTGGTAATTTGCCTCCTACGTGTGAACATGCAAGATCAGTTGCCAAATCCTGTTGATGATATCTCCCCAATCTCTCTCTCCCCCATCTGTCGCCTCTTCTCCTTTCCTATTCTCCCAGCTCAGAGCTCTATCGCCTCCCACCTGGACCACAGCAAAAGCCTCCTCGTGGTGTCCCTGTCTCCTGAATGTCCCTGCCCCAATCCATCAGACATCCTGCCTCCTAATAAACTCCAGCTAAGATCAGTGTGGGAGAGGCCGTCAGTGCCCCATCCACATTCCTCCAGATATTTCCAGCCTGGTGTGCTCCTGCAGACTTCCACTTGCCAGTATCCATATTTCTGTTTCAGAGGGTTTTTTCCAGAACCACAAGTTGGAAGGGCCAAGGAATCAGTGCCCATAGAAAACAGCCCTCCAGTAATGATGGAAGGGGAGCTGGTAGATAAATGCCCCAGCTCTTGCCCGCTTTGGAGATAACTCTGAGCTGAGTGCTCTGCATTGTCTCCCAGAGCTCCTGTGGGACCAAACCCCAGTGGCCCTGGTAGTAGCTGGCTTAATATATCCTTTATCTCTCCCTTCCCTTCGCTGAATCACTTCTCTATTCCCCTGCTATTTCCTACAACCACCTTCCATATAACTCATTGTCCTTGATTCCTTCTCTCAGGGTCTGCTTCTTGAGATCCCAAGCTGAGACAATCAGGGTCCTCACCTACACAACTTGCCAGAGAATGTCTCTCCATGCCCTCCTTAGTCTGCTCTCTAAGGCTCTCCAAGGCTGGTCCCAGGCCAACTTTTCACTTGAACTCCATGTCTCCATCATGCATGTGACACAGAAGTCAAAGAGCACTGCAGGCTTATTTGCTGGTTTGTATCCCCGTGCCTTAAAGCTGACTTTTTATCTGGAATCTTGCCCTCCTTTTCTTACACATTTTCTCCATTCTATAAAAGTCAGTTCAGAGGCATAGTTGAAACAAGAAGACAGTAATGTTGATCATTGTTGGAGCTGGGGATGGGGCCATGGGTGGTCGTTATACTATTCTGTTTACTTTTGTACATCTGACACTTTACATAATAAAAAGCTAAAATAAAAAATCCATTCCTGTGTGTGACAGACATTGTTGGTGTCCTGTCCATATATCCTCATTCCTACAGCATCCATGCACATTCTCTGTCTTAGGGCATTCTGTAGTGCAGGGCAAGTAGGGGGTGCCAAGGATCTTATACTCTCCACAGCAGTTCTGCACCATGGATGCATGGAGTGGGCAAATAAACACCCTGGCTCCTCACTCTCAGGTATGATGACTTTGAGGGTGACTATCTCCTGGCAATGCCCAATAGGACTGAGCCCCAGACACTTTTTAGCACACCCTGTGTTGACTTGCTCCCCTTCCCTGTCTGGCTTTCCCACTTCCAACTGGTGTTGGCCAGGATGTCCTCTCAAATGAAATCCTTACACACAAATCCTAGGCACAGGATATCTTCAAGGGCAGTCAATCTAGGACAACATGTCACCATCACCATGAAAGCATAACTTCTTCCTAGATTAGAAGTGAGGTCCTCCTCCCTTGAGCCTCTGGATCATGTCATCTGGCCTCTGGAAGATTCAGGACAGACTCCTTCTTTAAAATGTTTGGAAGGGCTGGGTATGGGGGCTCATGCCTGTAATCTCAGCACTTTGGGAGGCTGAGGAGGGAGGATGGCTTGAGCCAAAGAGTTTGAGACCAGCTGGGGCAATATAATGAGATTCCATCTCTACAGAAAAATATTAAAAATTAGCCAGGTGTGGTGGCTGTGGTCCCAGCTACTTGGGGTCTGATGTGGGAGGATCATTTTAACAGGGAGGTTAAGGCTGCAGTGAGCTGTGATCACACCACTGCACTCCAGCCTGGGCAACACAGAGAGACCCTATTTTAAAAAAATGCTTGGAAGGATGGCAGGATGGAGCCTGGTAAAGAAATTACCAGAGCAGAGCTACGAGGCCTGGAGGCCAGGGCTAACTAAAAATAAATGTCTTATTAAATCTGGATGGATCAAGCCTCAGAGTACCTTTAATGCACACTGTCCCCTCCTAAAAGAGTCTTTATGCAGAAATTATCATTGTGGTGCCTCACACTAATTGACCAAGGGTGGGAATCTGCCTCAAGAAGTTGTATTTCCACAGGTGCCCTGAGGAGTATATAAGGGCCTGGTTAGGAAGAAAACACTGGGTAAGGATGAGGAATAGGAGGGGAATCCAAGACCAACAGGGTGGCACTAGAGGTGGCAGGTGCTGTGGGAAACCAGTGCCAAGCTTCCACATAGACCCTGGGAATGGCAGAGCCTGTGGTGGGGGTGCTGCATGGATCCTGGGATCTGAACTCTAAGCTACATGGCCCCGGGAGCCTCAGTGAAGGACTTGGGGACTATGATGGGCTCTGAGAGCACGGACAATGTTAGCAGGAAGCTTTGACAATAAGCAGCTCAGTGACCATCACCATGGCTTTTCCCCCAGCTTCTAGTCTGCTAGTCTCAGGGACTCATAAGGCTCCAGAGAAAAGAAGGAACCTCCCAGAAATAAGTGACCCTGGTAAGTGGGGCCTCTGAACCAGACACAATAAAGCCATATGAACTGTCTTGCCTTTAAGAGTGATGAACCAGACATTTGTATTAATTTATCCCTTGATGTCACTGGTGGGATTGACTTCCAAGGATGGGTTGGGAAAGACCTTGTGCTGTTTTATCTTAGGACATGTGCCTTGGGAGCCCTGAGCTTTCACAAAGGGAGTCCTATTACCATATGAAGCCTCCATCCTGGAGACGTCACGTGGAAAGAACACACAGAAATATAGAGAGGGGTGGGGGAACTGGAAAGATGTTGGTCAAAGGACAGAAAATTTCATTTGGAGAAAAGGAATAAGTTAAAGGGATCTGTTGTATTTCATGGTAATGACAGTTAATAACAATATATTGTATACTTGAAAATTGCTAAAAGAGTAGATTTTAAGTGTTTTCACTATGAAAAAATAAGTATGTGAGGTAATGCATATGCTAAATAGCTTTCTTTAGCCATTCCACAATGTATACATGCATGAAAGCATTATATTGTATATCATAAATATAATTTTTACTTGCACTCATATGTTTGTCACAGGACTATTCACAACAGCAAAGATATGAAATCAATTTAAGTATCCGTCAATAAATGTTCTGATAAAGAGAAGGAGGTATATGTCACAATAGAATACTACTTAGTCATAAAAAAGAATAAAATCATGTCTTTTGTAGCAACACTAATGGAACTGGAGGCCATTATCTTAAGTGAAACAACTGGAACAAAAAGTCAAATACTGCATGTTCTCATTTATGAGTGGGAGTTAATGTGTACACATGGACATAGAGTGTGGAATAATAGACATTGGAGATTTAGAAGTGTGGCAAGGTGGGAAGGGAGTCAGGGATGAAAAATTACTTAGTGGGGACAATGTACTTATATTTGGGTGATGGTTACACCAAAAGCCCAGACTTCACTATGACACAATGTGTCCATGGAACAAAACTGCACTTGTACCCCTGGAATGTATACAAATAAAAATAAAGAAATTGCTTTTTAAATTTTTGTTTGTGATTATTATGACTACATACCAGTCATACATATTTATGAGGTATTCTGATGCAAGCACGCAATGCTGGAATAATCAAATCAAGGTCACTAGAATATCCATCATCTCAAGCATTTATTGTTTCTTTGTGTTAAAACATTCCAATTACACTCTTTTAGTTATTTTGAAATATATTCTTTAAAATAAACAAACAAAAAGGAAATATAGAGAGATATCTGAGGAGCCCCACTTATTCCAGCCCCAGCTGTCTGAGCCAACAGCCAGCATCAACCACCAGATATAGTAGTGAGGGGACTTCAGATAATCCAGCCCCCAGCTTCCCAGCCAACTCAGCTCACACTGAGTGGAACAGGGGAGAGCTGTTCCTGTTGAGCCCTGCCCAAATCATAGATTTATGAGCTAAATAAACAATGTTGTTTTGAGCAACTAAGTTTTGCAGTGGCTTATAACACAGCAATAAGTAATCAGAAAACCATCTCTGCCCCCAAAAATTGTATGGTTATTGAGATCTCAAAGCCCTTTCTGACTGTGGCAGATACACCACTATGTGTTCACCAATCCCTATTTTACTTACCCATTGGGTACATGGGAAGACTACATTTCCCAGCAACCTTTGCAGTTAGGTGGGGCCAACAACTGGATTCTGGACAGTAAAATGCAGCCAAACTGAGACTTGGTCTCCAATCCACACAGTCCTATATGCTCTCTTGTCCCTCCTCCGTCCACTGGATTGAAGGGGCCAGTGGAGGATTCCAAGGCTGGAGAATTTGGAAGGCACCCAGGCTTCTGAATCACCTCATGAAAAAGTGAATGCCAAATACCTGCAGGTGCTTAGCCACTACAGGTGCTTAGCTACTGAGAGTGCTTAGCCACTGCGGGTGCTTAGCCACGGCAGGTGCTTAGCTACCGAGGGTGCTTAGCCACTGCAGGTGCTTAGCTACTGAGGGTGTTTAGCCACTGCAGGTGCTTAGCTACTGAGGGTGCTTAGCCACTGCAGGTGCTTAGCCATCGCAGGTGTTTAGCCACTGCAGATGCTTAGCCATTGCAGGTGTTTAGCCATGGTAGGTGCTTAGCCACTGTGGGTGGTTGGCCACTGTGGGTGCTTAGCAACTGAGGTTGGTTAGCCACTGAAGGTACTTAGCTACTGACAGTGCTTAGCCACTGAAGGTACTTAGCCACTGCAGGTGTTTAGCCACTGTAAGTGCTTAGCCACTGTAGGTGCTTAGCCACTGTGGGTGGTCAGCCACTATGGGTGCTTAGCCACTGAGGTTGGTTAGCCACTGTAGGTGTTTAGCCACTGCAGGTGCTTAGCTACTGAGGGTGCTTAGCCACTGCAGGTGCTTAGCTACTGTGGGTGCTTAGCCACTGCAGATGCTTAGCTACTGAGAGTGTTTAGCCACTGCAAGTGCTTAGCCACTGAGGTTGGTTAGCCACTGCATGTCTTAGCCACTGCAGATGCTTAACCACTGAGGTTGGTTAGCCACTGCATGTGTTAGCCACTGCAGGTGCTTAGCCACTGCTACTTGAGGGTTGTCTGTCACAGCAGCTAGCCTTCCCTGAGTAATATATACCTATACTACCTTATTTTCACCTCCAAAGAACTATTTGAGAGGGGTCAGATAGTGGACACTGTTGACCTTTCACTTTGTGTCTTCTGCCTGTATTCTTAATTATTAATGTCCCTCTCTTGGCTCCTTCACCAAACTATAAACTCCCTTGGGGCAAATTACCTTCCCGAGTAACTACTGCATCCTCCAAAGATTTAACATGGGTATCCACACATTTTGAACAGGCTCAGTCACCATTTCTTGGGTGAACACAATAACATTCACTGACATTTACCAAGCAAATACTACGAATTCCATATATTTTAACGTATTTAGTTCACACAATAACACAATGAAGTGGTTATTATTATTACCTCTAAGTTAAGGAATTGAGGATCAGGAAGGTTAAGTGACTTTCCCAAGGCCACACAGCCAGCACTGTCTGGCTCCAAAGCCCAAGCTCCTCACCGCCGCTGCCTCTGCCTGGGCACGATGCAGGTGTCACGTATTGTTTCCGATATTCAGGATCTCTGAAGAGAAAAGTCAACCCCAGTGCAAGTATTCACCGCACACTTCCTCTGAAGATGGCTTCACATTCACCCAAACGCAGAACACCAGGCATGACAGCCTTGTCTTCAGCATCACCACACTTGATCCTCAAGCCTCTCTCTTCCTGGAGCCCCCAGTAGTGTGGCAGCTCCAACAGGCAGCCTTCCTAACACACCTCAAGTGGCCAGGCGGCCCCAGATGCCCCCTTTACCTTTCAACTAGCCGCTGTAGGCCACGTCGGGGCTGAAAGAGGTGCACAGGCATGGTCCCTGGGTGCTCATCCATCACCACTCACACCTCTCCCAAGTCCAGCTTTGCGTTCTGCTGCAGTGATAATGTAAACCCATCAAGAGAGAAAGAGAGCTGGAGATTATGTGCATGTGTGTGTGTGTGCACGTGTGCATGAAAAGATTTGCCTGGAAACACGAACCCTTCACCAAGGATGTTCCCAGCCCTCATTTGTACACACAGTCTTCAAATATCAAAGTGTTTGTTAAGCGTAAATATTTTTATTCTCTCCCCTCCTTCTCCTCCCGCTTCTCTTCCATTCAGGCTCTGAGCTCAGCGGATGCTGGGAGACCCCTCTGACTCAGAGCCAGCAGGGATGGTTTTTGGAAAAGGGCACTTCCAGGTCCCAGCGGGCAGCCGGCAGCTGAGCCTGACAGCCGCCTGGGACTTGGCTCCCAGCAGCAGGCTCCTAGCTTGGCGCCTGTTTCCATAGGAACACGCAGGCCCGGGATTGGTGGCCCTGGGAGCGTTACCCACGCCGGCTGCTTTTCAAGTGGTCCCTGGGTGTACCTCCCCTCCCCTGCCATGCCTGTACCTAGGCCTGTCCTGGAAAAGGGCTTAAGTATAGGGGAGCTGGGAGCTTCCCCCAATACTCTATTCTGGGGCACTGAGAGTCTGAGACAACACCTTGCTTGGAGCCGTTGTTTCTCTCCCGTTCTCTGCCTTCCTTCACTGGGTACTCAACGTTGTGCCCAGCTTCACTTTCCCACAGCATCCACCCCCCTGGCAGAGGACATGGAGCCAATTGAGAGAGCCTGTCTGAGGTCGTGCTCAGAGAAGGCACCAAGCCACACGGGCAGCCGCTCACTCTCATCCCGTAAAACCCTATTATTAAGCGTCTCTCTGCTTCACGGTTTCCTGTGCCCTGCAGGTCAAGTTGTGCTCTGCCTCTTCATTTCCCTGCTACCCCTGTGCTGTGCATCTCTCATTATTAAACAGTAGCCGGCAAACAGCGTGGCTTTCTAGGTCTCGAAAGCCAGCACGATTATGGCTCTACTGGAGATAATTGGGAACGAGCACATGGATTGCTGCCTCGCTCCCAAGCTGTATTCTTGCTGCCAACGGCTCTCCTCTGCCCCTCCTTTGAGGGGGTACCTCAGGGGAGACGCTCTTTGACTCTGTTCCCTGTTCTGGCTGTCGCCGCGCTTTGAACCCCAGTCTCCCGTCATACTTTCGGACATTGTCAGGCTTCTCCGCAGCCTCCTTAGGCCTCCCTGCAGATGGGGCCTCCTGAGATGGGAGTCAATCCAAGCTCCGCAAAATTAAAAGGGTGCTCCAGGAGAAGCTGGGACTTCGCTGATGGGTTTAAGGAGTCTGAAAACTCCAGCTCAGAGCTAGAGGTTGAAATGCCAGCTCATCAGCAAGAACTAAACAGCTCTTCAGGCGGGAGGACACTCAGAACTATTGATCAAGGATGCACAGACTACATCTATAATTAGACCCAGAAAGTTGCTTGCACATCAGAAAGAGAGAGAGAAAGACATGACCGTGCCTTCACGAAGGCCAGATATGCATCAGGATTTCAAAAAATAAACAAACAAAATCCCCACCGCTGAAAATGCCCTGTGTTGTTAATTCCTCTCCCTAAAAGGTCCCCTGAGAGTCACACAGTTCATTCATTCCTGTAAGGAGCAGCCAGATGTTATAAAGCCCCTGCTCAGAAGGCAGCAACAGCTGACTTTGGGGATGGATCACAGCTAGACCTCCCAGCTCCACAGTGGCTGTGACCTCCCAGACCAGGGCAGCCCAGCAGCTGGTGCCGTGGAAACCCAGCAAGCAAAGTTACTGTTGAGAAGTTTTGTTTGCCTTTTGCAACATTGGAAGTGGCAGGAAAGGGTTCGGTTTCTGGATTTTTTTGTGGCATTTGTTCGTTCTTTTGTATAATGAATCTGATTTGGGAACTGCAGTTAAAATTTGGAGGGGGAGAGTCCATTAGAAAGAAATACTATTTGTTGGGGCCGCGGAATGCTTGTGGCAAATTGCCCTTCCTAAGTGCCGTTTTTTGAAAACTCATTCCTGCGGTAGGAAAATAAAGCAGATTTCAAACACTTAAGAGATCATTTTTGGAATGGTCTAGATGCGCGCTGGTGTGCTGGTACATTTGCCTCTCATTGTTTTTTAATCACTATTTTGTCAAGTTTAATTGCCGCCACTCTAACAACCCAAACGGGAGCGAAACAAAATAGGGGATATCTATCATTGGTGAGAGCATTTTGATGGAATCTATATCCATTTGCATCTTCTCCACCAAATTAGGAAAAAGGAAAATAGAAAAGGTTTTCTCCATTGCTAGTATAAGGATCATTTTCATTGGTCTGGGTGGGGAAATTCTCAGAGTATCAGGCAAATTGAGCAGCTTCCTGCACAGTATCTCATTGCCCTATAAACTGGATTTGGAGTATTCTTGCCTGGATGTTCCTTCCAGGGATATTACAAATTCTTACAAGTGCTGCTGGGTAGTGAGGGTCTTGAAGGCAGAGCGAGACCCTGCCTTAATTATGTACACAATGCCGGGGTCTGCTCCTAATTCTCCTTTTGGGTTTTGTGAGAGACACAGAGAGGCATCAATCAGAGCACCTTCAGGAGAGAAAACTCGATGCCAGCTGCTTTGACTGTGGTTAGCTGACAGCCTTCCGCTATTGGCTTAAGCGGGGTTGGCCTCAGCTTTTGAGCTGATGTCACATTCCTCCAGCCCCTGACCAGTGGCTAAGCAGGCTGTGGTACTCAGGATAGCCATTTTTGTCCCATGAGGGGTTCCTCTGATGGCACCTTTGCTCAGAGCTCCTGCTGAGCTGGCAGTGACTTTTCAGACCTGCATTGCCACCTGACAGCTCCCCCCGCCCAATCCTGCTTCCTCCCCTCCCCCTTCCATGGGTGCCCAATTTGATATGGTACTTCCTGGAAGCCACTGAAGAACTAAATCATCTCTCACGATCACTAACTCCATTTCAGCATCTGCTTCCTAAAGAACTCAACCTGAGACCAATTTTTTCCCCACAAGTCTTTTTAGAACTCAACTTCCGGCTGCCTTTGGTGACTAATGAAAATATATTAGGTGTGATGCTGAGTACCAGGAACACTCAGGGGTTTTAGCAACCAAGGAAAATGCCAGGCTAGCCATTGAGAACTATCGAGGGTGAAACCCAGTGCGCCTTCTGAAGAAAGCTTATTCAAAAGCAGGTTTCCAGAACAGCCGGTGCACGCCTTGCATCTGGCAACTCGGTGAAAAAATGCAGAGAACCCATAGTCCACAAGTTTCTCCTGCAGGTCCCGATGCAAAAGTAAAAGCTCAGCTCCAGGAACAGGAATTCAGAATTCGGGCCTGTTATTCAACAGGGCTGGGGCTTGTTGTCACTTGAAGATTTAGCAGACTGCCTGTCAGCACTTTGAAGGCCAAGACATGCCCATCTTGCCCACCACTCCAGGGTCTAGAACTGTGTATAGCACGTAATTGTTGCTCAGTGAACACTTGATGCATGAATGAGTGACTGAGCCTCATAGATATCATTTCATTACTGTCACTGCAATGCTTCTGCATTGCCTTGAGGATAAAGTTCATACCCCTTCAAGTGTGGACAAGAATGGGTGGCGGTCACAATCTGGCTTCCATGGACCCTCCCTCTAGCTATAACTCGTAGAATTAGCACAGCCCCTGGACCCCACTCTGGCTCACTTAGCAGTGGCTGCCAGCCCCGCTACTTTTTGGGCAAGCCAGTACCTACTCATGCAGGGAAGACTTCCTTATGCCTTTGCCTTCTGTCCCCTGCCTCTGCTACCAAGGGTAATGTAGAACCTTTAAATCCCAGGCATCCAGGCAAAAGAAAATTATTTCCCATGCCACCTCCCAGGAAGGTCTGAGCCAAGATCCCTCATTAGCACTATCTCTTGTACCATGCAGTAGCAATACCTCCCACTTTAATACAGAATATTCTGGGCACTGTGAACTGTTCTATATACCTTTAGTATGTTAACTAATGAAGGCTCTACAGCATTTCATGAGGTAGGTATTCACCTACTTACTGTTACTTTATAGTCACAGAAAACAGAGGGATTATGGAGCTTGCCTAAGGTCACACAGCTAGTAAACGCTGTGCCAAGCAGTCTCATTCCAAAGTTTATGCTATTACCCAGCTCATTGTTTTCCTGCCTGTGTCACTGATGGCTGAACTGAGATCTGGTTAATGGAAGGGACTCTGCCCAAGGAGAGATAGTTGAGATGAGGCCAATACTTGCAACTGTGGCCTCTGGCAAACCAGACCTTGACTGCCTTCACCTTGCCAGGAGCTCATCTACCAAGAACCTAACCCAGCCAGCACATGTAATCAGCCTTTGCCTACAAGAGGCCAAAGATGAAAGCTATGGACAAAGTTGTGGGGCGGTGGTCAGGGACACAAGCCTCCACATTCCCGGTCTGGTTACTTTGTACTTCCTTTTCTGATGAGAAGTAGTGAGTGTGGATTTGGGGGAGCACCTGCTGGGTGTCAGGTTCAGGGTCATGCACATTTCAGCCTCACAATGCCCCTATGAGGTAGATGCTGTTAGCATCCTCTGCATCCTACCAGTTTGCACTTAGGGAGTGGCAGGGTCAGGATTTGAGCCCAGGCAGGTCTAACTCCAGGACATAAGTATGTGACTACTGTGCTCCACCAACAAGAGCACCCAGTAGCCTCCCCACTGCCCCAAATCAGGCCAAGGACCACCCCTCCTCTCTCATCTCACTCTCATCTTCCCTTCACACCTCCCCAGCCTCCTTTCCCTTCAGCCAGCCCCTCTTGTCTCTCTCCCAGCCACCTCGCCTCCATGCCCTTCCCTCCACATTTGGTATCCTCTGCTGACTTGGAGGCCCAGTTGGAGGCTACACTGAGCAGCATCCCTAGGCATAGACACTGTGCAGCCACCCCTCCCCTGACTGACAGCTGGCTGGCTCTGCTTACCCAATGGCAAGCATGGCTGTGACAACCTGGCAGGCAGACACACGCTGTCCCATGCCTTGGGAAGTCCTAGCCTTTGTGCCCAACAGAAAGAAGAAATGACATCTATTGGCTATTTCATATTGTGGGGGGCACAGTCCTCCCGAGGCTTCACAGTGACCTCCTTTGTAGATTTTACAGGTTCCACTCATTCTTGCAGAAGAAGGTGATGAGACCAGGTACCATGGGAGCCCCTAGAGAACTGCAAGTCCTGTTCAAATACGCTGGTAGAACCCAGCACCAGGTTGATAGAGACCGATAGCCATCAGACAACAAGAAAGCAACATAAAGGTTGGTAAGGCAACCTTTTCAACATGGAGGAGACCCCTGCAGCAGCCCCTGTTGACACCCCAGTCCATATCCCCTGGGAATACCCAAGCTCACCTGCAGCCAAGGTGGGCAGTTCACATGCTAACAGCTTTCCATCTCAACTGCCTGCCCTTCTCTGCTCCTCTGTCTCAGGGCTCCTTCCAGAATCAGGGACAGGGAAGGTGACATAATTTGTTGGGCACAGCGCCAAATGAAAATTTGAGCCAACCCTGGTGGTTTGCACCTATAGTCCTAGCTATTCTGGAGGCTGAGGTGGGAGGATCACTTGAGCCAGGAGTTCGAGTCTGCAGAGAGTTATGATTGTGTCACTGCATTCCAGCCTGGGTAACAAAGCAAGACCTTGTCTAAAAGAGAGAGAGAAAGGAAAGAAAATTTGAGACTCCTTGTTCAAAAAGCAGGACACAAGCTTTTCCCACTCTTCTGCATTTGCACACTCTCTTAACCATCCTAGTAATTTTTATTTGCTTCTTAATGTCAAACTCCCTCTGGCAGGAAGTTATTCCTAGGGCAAGTGCAGATCATCACTGGAGCTATGCCCCACAACTTGGTGCATGCCCAAGCCCTCTATGCCTTCCACCAGGATCCTGACAGCAGTGGCAAGCAGAAGCAGCAACAGGGTGGAGGCAGTGGAGCAGGCAACCAAGAACCCATCCTGGGAAGGCTGAGAGATTCCAAGCCGCCAGAGCATGCTCCATTGTCCATTAGATTTCCCTTACAAAACACAATTTCGAAGATAAAGTTATTAAGAATTGCAAGATGGTGACTACAGGGCATTAAACCTTAAGCATAGGACTCCCTTCTGCGTGGATCATAGATAGACCCTGACCAGGGAAGTTTACTCAGTCACGTGTAGATTCACCCCTAAGTATCAGGAAATGGATGTCCCTGGGGGAAACCCACAATCAATGGGAGCAGGAGTCGGTGGATAAATGCCAACCTGTCCTCCAATGGAACAATTCTGAGGCATATTCTCCACGTTCCACTCCAAGGATCCCAGCTGCCCACAGCTTTGTTGGCTTTTCTCCCTCCATTGTCCCACCTGCATCCTCTTTTTTTGGTGCTTCCCACAACCTGTACCCATTGCCCTTATTTCCATGTCTTCTTTAGTTAAAGAGAGAACCCAAACGGAGCTCCCCGACAGTTCAGGCAGGTGTATTGGTTTCCCAGGGCTGCCATAACAAAGTAACACAAACTGAGTAACTTCAAATAACAGAAATTGATTTTCTCACAGTTCTAGAGCATAGATTTTCAAAATTAAGGTGTTGGCAGGGCCATGCTCCCTCCAAAACCTCTAGGGAACGATCTGTCCTTGCATCTTCCAGCTTCTGGAGCTCCACTAGTTCTTTGGCTTCTAGATGCATCACTTCTATCTCTGCCTTTGTCATCACATAGCTGTCTTCCCTCTGTGTGTGTGTCTGTGTCTTTTCTCCTTTTAGAAAGACATCAGTCATATGAATTAAGGGCCCACCTTACTCCTGAATAACCTCCTACAATATGACCTCATCTTAAGCAAAGACATTGAAAACAACCCTATTTCCAAATAAGGGCACAGTTTTAGGTACTGGGGCTAAGATTTCAATGTGTCTTTTGCGGGGAACAGAATTCAGCCCATAATAGGGAGTCATTTAAAAAGTCTTCGTGAAAGAGATCTTGACCTATATCTTTGAGCAATACTTCTCAAACTATTGTGCCACCCAATCTCCCGGGCGCTCAAATGCAAATTCTGATTTGGTGGGTCTGGGTGGGACATAAGAGTCTGCATTTCTACCATGCTCCCTGATGATGCTAATGCAGTTTTAATGCAAGGGGCAGAGGAGAAAATGGCTGGATAGGCCTGTGTGCATCTTCCATGAATTGACTGTAATAAACTACAGATTCTGGTGGCAACACTCTTCTCACTATGTAGAGAGAAAGCTATCACTTATGCTTCCATTTGGTGGAGCTTTGGAGGCAGGCCACGTCATAGGCCACTGACCAGTCTGTGACTTGGCTGCCTTTGGGAAAGCGCTCATCTACCCTGGGTCAAGCCAATGCATGTAAGGGTGTCAGCAGCCTGTGGCACTGGCCTGGAGACATTTGGAGGAATTTCTCGGAAGAAAGCTGTGAGCATAACAAGAATTCTGAGCTTCGACTTTACTTGCAGTGTAAACAGTTTATATCGAAAGGATTTGAAAACTGAAACATGCTGTTCAAATATTGAGACATAGACATTTTGGTGACCCAGAGAGCATTGGGAGGTGGGGCAGTAAAGCAAACCAACCCAGACCTAACCAGGGCTCAAACCAATCCACCCATTTAAGAAAGGATTTCTTCCAGCTCTCCAGAGCTGACTAGGCCTCAGCAGCCTAAATAAGTCAAAGGACACTAGGGGCCCTAACCTAGCTCTGTTGCAAGGAAATTTCAAATGTACCTACTATATGTGCCAGTTCAGTTTCAATCATTCTACTTTACTAAGTGTATTAGTCAGCTATTTCTGTAATAATGCCACATGACAAATCATCCCCAAACTCAGTAATTTACCAAACAAGCATTTATTTTCTTGCTCACAGGACTATAAGAGTGGCTCTGCTTTAGGCTTCTGAGTGAGTTTTAATGGTTCCACATGCCTTCTCAGGCTCCTTGGGCCACTGGCTACCTGGGACACATAAACAGCAGAAGTATCAAGGGTCTGAGCAGAATCACAAGGTGTCTCTTAAGGGCTAGGCTCAGAACTGGCCCCCTATTACTCCTGCTGTGTTCTGTTGGAAGTTGGACAAAGCAAGTCATCTGGCCAAATCCAAAGTCAAGAGGTGGGGAAATGTATTCTGCCTAATTTCATGGGAGGTAGGTACTGAAAGTCACACAACAGCCTGTTGGTTTGAGGGATGATCACCTCAAGTCTCCCGACCCCTCTCATGGATGATAACTTGCTCAGCGAGTAACATATCAAGTGTATACTTTCCGCTGATGACTTCCATCTTTATAATTTTTGTCATTACCTTTAGAATTAACAAAGCGTTGAGTGCTCTATGAATGCTTTGTTGTTGAAATGCAGTGTTAAGTGTACTGTGCATATTACATATGAAGCAGTTACAGGAAAGAGCCACGCTGGCAAGTAAGTCACACAGAAAAAACTCCTCACTATTGTTAGAATAACTAACGAAAACCACTGAGATTATTTTGGCCATTTTGATAGGGTTTTGGTATTATTTTAGCCTAAGGTGGTATTCACTTAGGGACTCAAGAATGCACCGATTTTTTTTTCCTTTGGCAGTTATGACTTTGGCCAATGAGATGTAACCCTAAGAGAGGTTCTCCAGGAGCAGAATCATTTCATAAGACAGAGGAACGCAGTACTGGGGCCCAGAGAGTGAGGAGAGAGGAGCAGGTAGATGCCTAGAAAAATGGGCTCTTTTAGTTTCTCCCATCCCTCCCTGCATTTCCTATCTGCCCTGGAGATCATCTACATTAGAATTCCGCCTCCTCACCTCAGCAGTGTCTCCAGAGGGCCCACGAGTACCACCGCCTGGGGTGAGCACCAGGAGTTTTGAAGCCCTTAGCTACTAAGATAGTTTGGACTGACAGCATGTCAGGAGATCACTGAGGGATGCAATAATGAACACAGTGATTAAAAGTTGTTCAAAGTTAAAGTTAAAGGTTTGAGGTCAGATACAGGTGAGTTCAATTCCTGGATCCACCATTTACTAGTTGGGGACCTAGGGCAAGTTGTTTAACTCTCTGGGCCTCAGTTTCTTCATCTGTGAAGTGGCAATAACACCTCATACACACGGGGTTGTTGTTAGTATATGACGTAATGTGCTTTAGAAAGAGGTCAGCTCTGCCCCTGGCACTTGACATTCACTCAGTAGATGGAAGCCAGTGTGGGTCCACAAGCCCTTATCCAAATCATAGAGATAGATAGGTTTCAGAATTCTGAATCTTTCAGATTTTAGGAAGGTCATACAGTACATTTGCCACATTTTATATGAAACCCCAGCAGTGTCTGGGGTAGTGCCCTACAATAAAACACTTCAACCTTTCTGCAGCAAAAATGCATGAATAGTCCCATGAACTGGGTTAAATAAGACCTTAAATAACCTCCCAGCCATTCTGGCCAGGTTTTGCCATCATGAGAGTTTTCTGCCAAACCATTGTTTTCAAGGCTTTGGGGATTTTTATAGTGCAGGGAAATGGCTCTATTAGTAGATTGCAGGCATTCTGACTTTACATGTGGGGAAGGAAACCTCTGGGGCAGGATGAGAAATGGAAGGGGCAGGCGGTGTTGAGCAGAAGGCCTCAGAACGCAGGCGAATGGGAAACTGGCCACCAGGCAGAGAGTGGTGGGAAAGGAAGACAGACTGTTCCTGCATTTCTAGTAGCATCATTTTGCTCCCTAGAGGCCTTGAAAATATTCATTCCCAGACCCCCTCTATCAGTCACTGAATAGCTGAATAAATGGATGCCAGGCAATGAATAAATAAACAAACAGAGAAGAGAGGAGAGCAGCTGGCTCCTGCACCCTAAGAGAGACAGACAAGCTGGTTGCCCCTTCACATAGGGCATTCCAGAAGGTGTGCTGGAGGACCCCAAGGATGCCTGGCAGGAGGTGTTGGTCAAGGTGAGCATTCACCTGGCCACCATCCAAGGGACGGAATTGGGCAGAGTAGGGCTGACCACTCGCCAGAGGAAACTGTCCTGGGCGACAGATTTGGCCCTTTAGCCCAGGAGTTTCATAAGCCACAGGAACCAAATAATTCTATTGTCCTGGTTTTGTTCCCAGGTCCCTGATAGCAGCCTCTAGTTGATTAGTAGTGACACTGTGTGTGCGGGTGTGTGCGTGGGTGTATATGGGTGTGTGTGTGTGTTTATCGCATGCATGTAACAACAGAGGCACACAGAAAAAAGAAAGCAATTGTTTTTTCTGAGCCCAAAGGGAGCTGAGCTGGGGGAGAGAGAGGAGCATGTCCTCCTCCCAGTGTCTTTTCTTATTTTGCATTTCTCATTACATCCTCATGTCACGGGGCTGCTGGCTGATTTATAATTTATTGGTTTAGTGTCTCGCGGCAGGGAAAGGATGCTACGCTATATTTTTCAGGGACACTCAATTCAACTTTGGTGAAGCAGCCAGGGCCACAGCTGTGAGGGGCACAGAAGAAAGATGTGTGTGAGGATATGTGTGGCCACAGAGCCCAAGGTTGTCATGTCTGTCCCAGCTGAATGCCGTGCACTATTAGATACCAGCGTGGGCTTTTTGTTTAAGTGGAGGTTCTCTAATCGGATTTTGGAAATCCGATCTCAATCAGGCATGTACACACACAGTGACAATTTGGGGCACTGAGCTCCAAGGACTTGGTATAGTCCTGCTTTGGATGGGTTCCCATGGCAGACCCTGAGACTGGGTTCATATGGAAGTGATTTTATCAAGAAGTACTGCCAGGAAAAAGGTAGGACAGCATATTCATTCATTAGGGCTGCTATAACAAAGAACTACACACTGGCTGGCTTCAACATCAGAAATACACTGTCTCAGTCCTGGAGGCTGGAAGTCCGAGATCAAGGTGTTGGCAGGATTGGTTCCTTCTGAGGGCTGTGAGGGGAATCTGTTCCACGCCTGTTTCCTAGCTTCTTGGTTTACTAGCAATTTGGGGATGCCTTTGCATCAATCCCATCTCCACCTTCATCTTTTCATGGCATTCTCCTGAGTGTGTATCTGTGTCCAAATTTCCCCTTCTTATAAGGACACCAGTCGTATTGGATTAGAGGCCACCCAAATGATTTAAATTTGATTACCTCTTTGAGAGACCCTAATTCCAAATAAGGTCATAGTCTGAGGTACTAGGAGTTAGGACTTCATCACATAAATTTGGAAAGGACACAATTTTTCAGTCCCTAACATGAAGTGAGGAGGTGATACAAGGACCTGGAAGAGGCCAAGCAAGGGTGCAATGTCAAATAAAGTCCCACAAAAGAGAATCGGGGCCCAATCCTACATGAGATTCCTAGAGACAGGGGAGGCTGGTCACCTTCAGAGGTGTCCCAACGGAGGGAGCAAGGGAGCTGGAATATCGGTTAAAGGAAGCCCCCAGAGGGACTTCAACTCCCAGACACTCCTAGCCTTCCTGGAATACAGGTTTTGTGGTTTGGATCTGCATTCCCACCCACAAATCTCATGTTGACTTGCAATTCCCAATGTTGGAGGTGGGGCCTGGTGGGAAGTGGTTGGATCATGGGGGCAGTTTGTCATGGTTAAAACCATCTTCCTTGGTGCTATCATCGTGATACTGAATTCTCATGGGATCTGGTCATTTAAAAGTGTGTGGCATCTCCCCACTCTCTTCCTCCTGCTCTGGCCATGTGAAGTTCCAGATCCCCCTTTGCCTTACACTATGACTGTGAGTTTCCTGAGGCCTCCCCAGAAGCAGAAGCCACTATGCTTCCTGTACAGCCTGTGGAACCGTGAGCCAATTAAACTTCTTTTCTTTATAAATTACCCAGTCTCAGGTATTTCTTTATGGCAATGGGAGAACAGACTAATACAACAGGTAAAAGGGTGCTGGCTGTTGCGAATGAAAGAAGGTTCTTAAGAAGAGGTGGGGAGCACTGACAGCATTTGCTCTGAGCCCCCAAGTTCCATGTCTGCCTAGCGGTGACATGATGACTAACTGCCTCTAATAAGTAACCTAGTGTACGTGGCAGACACAGCCCATATCAGGGCCTGGAGAGAAGACAAAAACAGGGAAGCAAGAGCATAAATTCCCAGAAAAGCCTAGATTGCTACTGATGTTGAAAAGCCAGTTGTTATTTTGGCTAGGTTTTTGTCACTGGTAGATTTTAACTGCAGCATGAGGAGGAGGGCTGGATGATGTACAGATGAATAAAAGAACTGGCCATTCTTGTGTGAAACAGGGAAAAGGAAATACACTTTGGGAAAAGTGGTAATGATCGACTCTTGGGGTTAGAATCATGGTCTTTGATTGAATAACGTGGCAGGGTTTTGATTCAATAGTAATCCGATTTGGGTGGCACACCAATAATAAATTCTCCAGCAAACTGAAAAATTCTGTAGGGTAATGGAAAGCATTCGAACCCCATGGTTTTCATTGAATTAAATATGAAAATGTATCATACAATCGATATTGCAATATTTGATTCAATCAGCATTTCGGGATGGGAACTGTTTTCTTCCATTTGTTTTTATGCTGTCGAAAAATATTTCAATTTGCTTCAGAATTTATTATTGACAAATCACCCTAACAGCCGTTGGGGGTTGGAGTAGGGAGCTTGTCACAGAGGATTGGCAGCTGAGAGATGTTGGGCTCAGAAAAATAGCCAGGGACTGGGGAATGCTCATGTGAAATTTCAGAAAGGGGCTGGTTACATACAGCCAGGAGGGAGGTGAGGATGTTTGTCACTGGGAGAGAAATGAGACAGGTGTCTCTCCTCTCGATGGGGCTACTCTTAAATGGATGTCTCAGCAATAAGTCCATGCAGGGAATAAAATTATGAGGCAGGCATAGGGAGTACCCCTGCCTCCTCTGCTCCCTGTGACCCAGGCCCCAAGAAGGCAAGAGCCTTCATCTGGACTTCAAGCACGCTTTCTCTGTAACCCTGCAGTAGGTGGCCTGGTGTCATCTTATAAACACCAGTATGAAGTCTCGGAAACTTGGAACTGAGTCCAGGTTCTTCCACTAACTAACTGTGTGATCTTGGTGAGAGGTTGAACTGCTCTGTGCCTCTCTTTCCTTAGTGTGGAATAGCGGTAAATTCTTACCTTCCTTGTAGAGCTGTTGCAATTAAGTGAATGCATATTAAATTAATGTGTGTACCATACTCAGTACATCACAAGCAACCAGTAAATGGAAGCTATCATTATTACTATTATTACTATCATCAGTTATGTATTACTGATCATTAATTCATACTCTAAAACTTAGTGGTTTGATATAATAGTGATTCTACTGGTCAGTTCTTCTGGTCCAATCTGGGCTCTGTGGATCTTGGCTAGGTTCACATAGGCATTTGTGGTCAGTTAGAGTTTCAGCTGGTGACTGGCTAATCTTGAGTGGGCTCACTCACATGTCCAGATGTTGGCTGGCTGTTGGCAATGGTGGTGACAGGGTCACGTGTCTCTCGGCTCCCAGCAGACTAGTCCAAGCTATGACATGGCAGCTGGAGTCCAAGAGTAGCAAGAGGGCAAGCCCTGAAGTGCAGGCATCATTCAAATCTCAACTTATGTCCCATTTGCTAATGTCCCCCATTGGCCATAGCATGAGAACAGCTCAGACTCGAGGGATACAGAAAAGCTTCATCTCAAGATATAGAAATCCACATTACAAGAACATAGGAGGGGAAGAATCTGTGACCACTTTTGCAAATGGCCATAATTATTATCGTTATCATTTCTCTGAAGTTGCTGATCATATCCCACCTCATGGAAAGCTATAGACATGAAACGCTTCTCACCAGCCTAACACTCCTTGAGGGTACAATATCTTTGCATCTTTTGTACCCAGCAAGGTAGCAGGTTCTAGGAAAATGCTTTCTTAATGCATTTTGTAAGTATAATTATATATGTTTATAAAAAGAAATACTTCTAGAAATGCATTCATATCAAAGAGTTAAGTCATCAAAGTGGCATGCCTTACAAGAATATTTGCATTTTTAAGCTAGTAGTAAGAAAGGAGCATAGTATAACACAAATAGAAACTCTGGGTAAAATTTTAGGAACCATGGATGGGTGGATATTTAAAAAAAAATAACTCTCATATTTCTGAAACTGCACAATTTGACAACTTTCAACCCCACTTACAAGTAGGCCTTCCCTGCCTGTGGCTCCTGGGGAGAGGAGGCAGCTGACAGGCCTTGCTCCATTTCTCAGATCTTAATTGTCACCCATGGGGTTCTAGACTTTACCACCCCACTTCAAGTATGCTTGGAAAGCGCGACAAAGAGCTAGCAGGATTTCATTGAAATTGAGAAGTGATGAGGCCAAAATTAAGCTGGAAGTGAAAGTCTGTAATCAGCCAGCTGATGTTTATTGAGAACCTACTGTGTGTCAGTAACTATTTTGGATGCCAAGGATACGACAGTGAGCAAGACAAAGTCTCCACTCTCATCCTAATGTCTAATCCAAAGAGATCAAAGGCAGAGCAAGCAGGAGACAGGGGCTGTCCCAGAGGAGCGGTTGCCCTAAGTTCAAAGTCCTGAGCACTAGGTTAGGTGGTTAGAAGTCTATTCTATCTCAGCTACTCACAACCCAAGCTCTCCTTCCAGATACTGGGGACAGCTGCAACATGGCAGGCAGAACAAAACCGTGGATATTCAAAGCAGATGTGTGTAGCATGCCTAGTACATTCTAAGTATATGCAATAGTCACTACCTTAAGCATTTACATGTATGAACTTGTTTAATCTTCACAATAACACCATGACTGTATTAGTGGGCATTTGCTATACAACAGATGATCACAAAACTTTAACGGCATACAGCACTCAACATTTACTTCTCAATATCTGCAGGTACAGCTGATCTGGGCTGTGCTGGGCTGGACAGCTCTGCTTATCTTGCCTGGACTTGCTCATGCACCTGAGGGTCAGCAGGTGCTAATCTAGACCAGTGGCAGCTGGGGTGACTCAGCTCTTTCCACACGTCTCACAGTCCAGCAGGTGTGTCCTTATGGTAACGGCAGAGGCACAAGCCCACTTCAAGCATTCTGCTTGTATCACATCTGCTCATATCCTGTTAGCCAAGGCAAGTCACATGGCTAAACCCTGAATCAAGGAGTGAGGCAGACCACTCTGCCCGCTATAGGAGGGTAACTTTTTTTTTTTTTTGAGATGGTGTCACTCTGTCATCCAGGCTGGAGTGCAGTGGCATGATCCTGGCTCACTACTACCTCTGACTTCTTGGGCTTAAGCAATCCTCCCACCTCAGCCTCCCAAGTAGCAGGGACTACAGGTGTGAACCACAATTCACAGCTAATTTTTGTATTTTTTTGGAGAGGCAGCATTCACCATGTTGCCCAGGCTGGTCTTGAACTCCTGAGCTCGAGTGATCCGTCCACCTCAGCCTCCCAAACTGCTGGGATTATAGGCGTGAGCCACTGCACCCAGCCACTTGAGGGTAACTTTTCAATGTTACAATGCAAAGGGCATAGATTCAGGGAGGGCTAAAGGATTGGGACCAATAGCGTAATCTACCACAAAGAAGTTGATACTATCATTAAGCCCCTTTTACACATCAGAAAACTGGGCACAGAAAGTTGAAGGTACTTGCCCAGGGTAGCACGGCTAGTAACTGGTGTATCCAGAACTTGACCTCAGGCCATCTGCTCTTACCCACCCCTCTTTACCACTTCACTTCTTAGCTCTGACTTAATCCAAAGATAAATCTAAGAGTAGGGGATATATGGTCTCTGTTTCTTTCAGGAAATCCTCCATAATTTTTTTTTCTTCCCACCATTGGCAGGCATTAAGCCACAGTACATTCAAGGTTAGACTCCGAGTCAAATACCCAGAGTTTGTAAATTAAGTGTTACCATTTGGATGTGCAGCCACATGCTTTAACAATTAGCCGTGCTGGGTTTTGACATTTGGGGAGGCTGAAGAGCCTGATGAGGACACAGCCTGAGAAGAAGACCTGTCTCTCTGACACTGGGGGTGAGGAGAGAGGGGTGCTGTGGAGAGGTTCTAAGCCAGCACCATCAGCCAAGCCAAGGTTTTACTCTGAAAATTGTCTTGATCCTTTTCAATACAGAACAGCAAAGGCATCCCAGTGTTTCCTACCATGAAGTAATATATCTTAGAACATTTTTAGGGGTCACAATCCTTTGAAAAGTCATGAAAGTTAAGAACCCTCCATTCAGAAAAATGTACACACTCCACAATTCTCCATATAATAATAGGGGTGTTGAGAAACCCATGTGTGCCCAGCACCTGTGATAGGGTTGTTCTATAATAATTTTAGGCTAGACCATTTGTAAAGCAGATGGCCATTTCAGCCCTGCAAATTTCAGTAAAGAGCTCATAGGTTGTTTAACTCTGAACCACGGAACTTCTTGGCACACCTTTCCAGAGCAACTTGTAGCAAAATATACCCTTGGCTAGATTCCAAGTCAAGAGGGAGTACTCCTTAAGGAAGAAGCTTCTGTCCTTCTAATCAGGCCTCATCCCAGCTACTCCAAAGATGTACCTGAAAGCCCACAACTCATATTCCTTCTGTTCCACAAGGCAGAAACAGAGTATCAGCCACAGTAATGTCAGTTTTCCCAGGGAGCCACAGATCCAGAAGGATTCATTTCTGGCCTCAGTCCAGTTGGGAAAGTCTTTAGGGCGTTTCTGCTGTGAAAGGCAGTAGAGTGTAGTAGTTAAGGGCATGGATTCTTGGACAAGGAGCATGAAGAATACCAAATAAATCTCCTCTTTTTCTCTCCCCTAACTCCCTTCAGTCTTTCTCTCTCAGCTCTGTTGGTCCCTACTTCTGTTCCCATGTTGGCCTCATTCTCCTCCGACACAGATAGGTTCTTTCCACAGGCGGAATGATGGCAGCTAGCAGTCTGAGCCCCCATCTTTCAACTTGCTATCAGAAAAGAAGAAAAGCCCTCTCTCACTCTCCAACAGCATTCATCTTTCAAATCTCATGAAGAGCTCCTGATTGGCTCTGCTTGGGTCATGTGATGCCCTTGAAGCAATCATGTTGGATCAGAGGACAGTATCTTATGATTGGCGAGGCCTGGGTCACATGACCATCTCCCGCAGATCATGGAGGATGGTGGAGGAGGAATTCTGCAATTGGAAGACCAGTGCAGGGCAGACAAAACAACAGACAGCTACTGTAATTATTGAGCACCATCATGAGAAAGAGCCCTATAAAGCTCATTGCTGGACTGATCACTGGGATGGGATGTTGTGAGGACATAGCTTATCATATTGTATGTGGGCGTCAAACATTAGCATGCTTCAGAATCAGGAGTGGGGTTTAAACACAGACTGCCAGGCCCACACACTCAGAGTACAAACATAAGACTGTGTATTTCTACCAAGTTCCCAGCTGCTGCTGATGATGCTGATGCAGAAGACACTTTGAGAACCACTGTCATAGTGCCCAGTACCCTCTTTAAAAAGACCCACATAGAAGGTTCCCATTTGGTCTCAGTATTATACCACAGTGAGCATTGCTTCTGACCAACTGGTTTATTTTGATTTGTGTAGACACTGTGAATCTTATAAATCATGTCTTTCTTTGGGCTGGCTTCTAGAAAGCTTAGAACTAACTGTGTGACCCACTACTATCATGAGTAAGGGGCCACCGAGCCTCAAGTTCATCCACTAACCTTAACCCGACCTTTATTTTTCACTTTCCTGCTTCTGTTTTGCCTTTGGTCTAAAAAATGATTTGGTTAAAAGTGACAGAAACCAATTTGAACTCTGTTAAGCAAAAAAAAAAAAGTGGGGGGCGGGATGCAGATTTATGGTAAGGATACTGGAGTGTCCCCTGAAAGAGGAATGTGGTCAAGCCCAGGAACAGCTGGGGCAAGGGTCTACTTGATCCCCCCACCTCTTATCATGACTTCTCTGTCATTTCCTCTACATAGCCCTCTCTCACTACAGCTCAGCTTTCTCCACGGGGTGCAAAACATGGTTGCCAGGCAGCTCCTGAGCGTTACCTCTTGAAGCGTCTGTCACTTGACATAATGCTTGCCTCTATCCCAGGTTAAAACTCCCAAAGAACAGCTCTGATTGGCCCAAATCAGGACACATGCCTTAGCCTCAGGCCAATTGGCAGTGGTGCTGGCAAGGATGGGGGAGGGTCTATGTTGTACAAAATAGCTGTTCCTGCAGTAGGTATTGGTTTGAGGGACTGTAGTTCTCATAAAGGGATGCCGGGAAGACAACCCCACAGGTGCCCCAACCTCACTCTTTCCTAATCCATTTTATTTTGCCTTGGTGTATTATATATCTTAATGTTAGCCACATGAAGTCATTTCCAGAGCAACACAGCTTAAGGGATAGACAGAAAGACAAGCAGGAACATATTAGTTGGATATTGTATGAGAGTTCTCTGGAGAAACAGACCAATAGAAGATAGATTCAATGGATATGGATATAGATACAGATATAGAGAGATTTATTACTAGAGAGATTTTATTGTAAGGCATTGGTCCACCAATTATGGAAGATGGCAGGGTGAGGCAGCAAGCTGGAGACCCAGAGTGATCCAGTGTTCCACTTTGAAGAGTGTCAGGCAGAGAGACACGACACAGCAGATAAAGTCCAAAGACAGTCTGCTATAGCATTTTCTCTTGCTCATGGAGGCCAGTCTTTTTGTTCTATTCAGACCTTCAACTATTTGGATGAGCTGCACCCACATTAGGAAAGACAATCTGCTTTACTCACTCTACCGATTCAAATGTTAATCTCACCCAAAAACATCCTCAACAGAAACACCTAGAATAATATTTGATCAAGTATGCAGGTACCCCATGACCTAGTCAAGTTAACACATAAAATTAACCATCTCAGAGATCTTTTTTAATTGACACAAATTCCATTTTATCTTATGTCTGAATCCTCAGCACCTAGACGAGTGTCTCATATGGCAAGAGCTCAGTAAACGTTGAATGAATAAATGATCAATGATATTTTCAGTGTCCTGGAAGGGAAGGGCTTTGCCATTTAAAGGAACCCTGAGGTTAGGCCCTCTATAATGGAATGTGGGGAGTTATATCCTAATTCACTCAATATTTGTGTTCCTACTTTAATTTATTGGGTCTCCTTCATGCCCTCAGTAGAGCAGTTTAGTGGTTTTACGTTTCTTTCCTCCTCAAATGACTAAGGCTGTGATGGAGACACATACTTTTGTGACAGAGACAAGAATTTAGCCCTCTACTCAGCTTTAGGCCCCAGAATTCCCAGCTCACTGGGCTTCTGTCCGGGTGGTCTGAAAAGAAAAGTAGACCATATCTCCAACCTATGAGCCCAAGAGGCTGAGTGCACCATTCATGGCTTGTGCTGCCATGCGTCAGGTGGCCCATCCTGCAGGACATCCCAGAAAGTAATCAGACCAAAAGTGGAAACTTTCCACTCCTGGATTTGCCCCCCTGCATGTGATCAGGGCAGGAGGGGTAAGGGCACACATTTCTAGAGATGAGTTGTCAAATGGTGAACTGTTCCTCAATTGAGAGCTTTGTATAGCAAAAGTTTCTGGCTAGCCACAGTTGAAGGTAGTTCCAATACCACAACTGTGATAGAAGGCATTTGCAGAGATGTTTTGTTCAAATCCTATACTGAGACACTGAAAACATGTAGAGACTGTAGGCTGAAGTTGAAGAGGGCAACAGGAAATCAACAATTGTCTGGTTTGCTGCACTGAGCCTCAGTTGTCTCATCTGTCAAATGGAGATGATGAACACAGCATAGTATTGCTGTGATCATTCAATAAGGTTATTAATTTGTTTTTCAACCTACATTTATTGAGCACACACTGTATGTCAAGCATTGTGACACAGACATGCCCTGCTCTCAAGGATATTTAAGGAAAATGTGCTGAGTATCACTGAGTTGTGCCTGAAGCAGTACCTTAAGGGCAGTGGCCACCACCATGACATGTGGGCAGGGTAGCAAGGATTCCCATGAGATCTGAGACCTGCGGTCACAGGCTGGAGTTCGGAAGCATGTTTGTCACCTTTGTCCCTTTGCCCTCTCTGCTGGAAACAGTTGTGCAGCCAATGTGGCATCACTTTGGAAAGAAATGGTGAATTCTTTAGGAGAGAGTAGGTTAATTATAATGAATAAAATCATTCATCTAGATGACTTGATGACCCCAGCTTTTTATGAGGGGCATAGAAGTGGAAGGTGACATGGCCCAACAAGCACAGCAGGCACAACCAGATTAAAATTAAGTAGGCAAAACATCAAACTTTGAAATGTCTTAGAAAATAAATTTTAAGTTACAGAAGCACATAAAGAATACTTGTCATGAATGTGCATGCAAATGCACCAACAACATAGCCAGGGACACACAGTCAGTGCTCAATAAGTATACGTTTCTAGGTATTAATTTGAGGGGAAGCAGGATGGCAGTCATGTAGAAAACTTGACTTCTGAGTCCAATCGGCCTGGACTCTCCAGATTTGCAATTTACCAGCTCTGTAATGTACCTTTATTGGAGCATTCAATAACAACTTACTGAGCACCTACTATGTGCCAAGCGCTCTTGTAGCCCCAGGGGTACACCGAAGGGGGAAAAATGGACAAAAATCCCCAATCTCATGGAGTTGCATTCTGGTGGAGACAGACAGATGATAAACAAGTGAAAAATATAATAGGTTGGAAGTTGATAAGTGTCATGGAGAAAAATAAAGCCAAGAAATGAGAAAGGGTCTAGGAAAGAGGATTGCTATTAGACATGTGACTTAACCTTTCTGAGCCTCAACTTTCTTACCTGTGAAATAATGTAAGATCTCACCTCACTGGACACCCTTGATGATTACACTGGGCAATGTAGATCAAGTGGCTAATAGTGCCTGGGCCCTAAGAAGGACTCAGTGCCAGGACCCACTCTATTCCTCCCTTCACCTGCTGAGACCAACAGAAATCACTTGACCAATATTCAGAAGAAACATCTTCCTTGCAGCATTTCAGAATATCATTGGCCATTTTTGTCTGTATCTATAGTGAGGCCATAATCTTGACACTACAAGATTTCAGGCATTTGCTGTTATCTATAGGCAAGCACCCTAGGTTATGGGAAACACACAGACTTGGGAATAAGAAAGACAGGAGTTCAAATCCTGGCTTTGCCTCTGGCAGTTGTCAAACCTGGAGCCTTGCATTCATTGCTGTTAAACTAGAAATGATGGTGCCTACAGAGGAGGAGAGGGTAAAGGAAATCATACATAGCACAGCATGGAGCACACTCCCTGAATGTAGGGGACACGTGTGGGGGTGCTGACAGGTGAAAAGAACCAGAAGGGAATGCTGAGTACCCAGAAACTAGGAACAGCTGGAAGCCATTACCACTCCTAGGGACAAGGGGAAGGAGTCATGTTATATGGAAGCACAGGGAGATGTGGGACCTTGGAGGCCAGAGGAAGCCACACTGAGGAAGGGGCATTGCCTGCCTCATAGCAGGGAGGAAGCAAAGAAGAAATACCCTGACCTCTCCCTCCTCCCACCTCCAAGTTATTGTTCCCACTGGCCAAAACCAACTGAAAGCTTAGGAGGCCAGGTGCACTGGCTCATGCCTGTAATCCCAGCACTTTGGGGGGCCGAAGTGGGCAGATTACCTGAGTTCAAGAGTTTGAGACCAGCCTGGCAAACATAGTGAAGCCCAATCTCTACTAAAAATACAAAAATCAGCCAGACGCAGTGGCAGGTGCCTGTAATCCCAGCTACTCGGGAGGCAGAGGCAGGAGAATCACTTGAACCTGAGAGGCAGAGAGTGCAGTGAGCTGAGATCTCATCACGACACTCCAGTCTGGGAGACAGAGCAAGGCTCTGTCGAAAGAAAGAGAGAAAGAAAGAAGGAAAGAAGGAAGGAAGGAAAGAAGGAAAGAGAAAGAAAGCTTAGCCGGCAAGGGAGCCCAGAGGGGCAGCCCACAGAGCTCGGCCTCTGGGACATAGAATATGGGGGAAGAGTTGAGACCAGATTTTGGAGGGCAAACAGAGGACAACACACATCTGTACTGTGATGTTTGCTACGAAGACACTCTGGACATAAGCTGTTCCTTTATGACAGTGGTTCTTACACTTCAATGTGCCCCAGAACCCCCTACAGGGCTTGTTAAATACAGATGCCTGAACTCCAACCCCAGAGTGGCCGATTCCATATGGGGCCTGAGAATCTGCATTTCTAACAAGCCTTCAAGTGATGTTAATGCTGCTGGTCTGGGGAATCACATTTTTTTTTTTTTTTTTTTTTTTTTTTGGAGATTGGGTCTTGCTATGTTGCCTAGGCTGGCCTCAAACTCCCGACCTCAAGCAATCCTCCTGCCTCACCCTGCTGAGTAGCTGGGACTACAGTCACATGCCACCATGCCCAGCTAAGGACCACATTTGGAAAACCACTGCTTTGTAAAACAAGATTCCTAGAAAGCAGCTTCCCTTCTTCCAGATCCCAGTCAGCTCAGAACTCTCTATGGCTGGCCATCAGCAGGCCCCCTCACCTGACAGCCACAGGCCCAGCAACCCTACACTCACCCTGTCCTTCCTCTTCTCCAGGCCTCATCCTCTGCCTGATCCCTGTTAAGGCTCCAGGGCCTGAGTGCCTGGTGGCTCCATTGTAGATACCACGCGCATGTGCACACAGGCACACGCACGTGAGCAAACACACACAATCCGATTAGCTGCACCTGGATGCCTGGCGCATTTCCTAAAGGAAGATGAGTCAACCACTCCTTGGGGCCCTGTAACATCCAATGCTCAGGCCAGGAGGTCACGATTTCTGGTCACATGACATTGCCTGTCTGCAGGCAGCCCTGCCACTCGGTGGTTTCCCCTGACATCTTTGTGTGAGAGGAAAAGAATACAGAATGCTGCTGGGTCCCTGCCACACTTGAGGCAACTGTGTCCCATCCTCCATCTCCTCAGGGGCTGAGACCCACCAGCAAGCTCCTTTCCTCTTCCTCTTCTTGTCCTCGCCTGGCTCCTCATCCGACCCATCCCTTTCTTCAGGTTCCTGCTTTAAGGACACCGTTCTGACAGCAGCCCCTCTCCTCCAGCTAAGCAGCCTCTAGAGTAATGGAGGAGAAGCCCCGGGGTGTGTCAGTAGCCAAAAAGGTCTCCCATGAGCACATGTTTGGACTCGTTGTCTTGGGGTTGCCCACTCATTGTCATGCAGTTCTAGTCTGGCTCTTGCTACCATCATCCTATACCCCTTCCCCAACCCCAGCCACAGAGCAACAAGGGGTCAAATTCTAACCCATCAGCTTAGTTCATTCTCCTGGACACAGGGTTTGATCCAGGGTCGAGCCTAAGTGCCGAGGTGGGGCGGGTGGGGGACTATCAGACTGATTTCCTACAATGGGAGTGCAGACAGGAGCAGCAAGGCGCCAGAGCCCCTCGCCCTTCCACTGAATTATGAGAGCCAAGTATGTGCGGCTCTTGGGTAGCCTGAAATTGACCATGGTGGGAATATCTGTGCAGTGGAGAAATCAGCAAATACTATGTCACTAGAAAGAGAAGCTCTGTTTCCAAAAAGTTACTAAACTGGAAGGCTGTGATGATGGCAACTTATTGTGCCACATGGAGAGAGCTATGTGCAGCAGCAGAGAATGAAGGCAATGCAGAGAGAAGGAAAGTGCAAAGTGGAAGAGAAAGAGAAAGAGCTGCCAATACTGTGTGTGCCCCAGGATCCAGTCATGCCTGGACTCCAAGCCATCTCAGTCTTATGAAACAAAAATTGCCTGTTCTGCATCAGCTGGTTGGAATTGGGATCTTCCTCCACAGACAACCTAATGCACCCTGACTGAAATGGAGCTTGGGAGAAAATATCTTCCCCACGGGGATTTTTACCACTATCACCACAAAACGGGACGCTAACTCAGTCCAAAAAAGAATCAGTCTTCTCATGATTCCAGGGAGGGAGAAGATGAAGCCTGATCAGCCCCTACCAAGTCAGGATGTACAGCCTGTAAGGTGCAGCTCTGCTGTGTTAGATTCACGCCTGCAGCCTAGTTGTGGGAAGTCTGGCCCCCGGGAGTGCTGAACCAACCCTCTCTTCAGCTTCCAGGCCTCAACTGACCTACTCAGAAAATTCCTCAACACCACTGCCGCCATCATAAAGCCCGAGTTGCGTCTCTTTGGTTTTCATTAGTGTGCATCTCAGGATGCACGTGTTTGAGACTGGCTCCTTTCCACCTAGGAGGTCTCCAGATCCGCCCACCCTGCCTGTCCTGCTGGTCCAAGCCAGCTCAGCAAACCAACCCTTTCAGGGAAGGGCAGTATCTGCAAGTCACAGGGGACCCTGTTATGATCAAATCCCCTATTCTGCAAGCCAAGAGGTTATTCTGGATCCTTTGTCCTGGAACAAGATGGTATGATCTGGGCAACTGGCATCATTCACCCCAACACAGGAGAGGTCACATTTTAAACACCTCCTTCAAGGGCACCATTGTCATCCTGGCCTCAAAGGATTTTGAGAGATCCTTGCCAGTTTCCCAAGTGCCCACTTGTGTTATTTCTGCACCACCACCCCTAATATTTTCCCTGATCATGAGTATCCCATCTTTTGTCACCCAATAATTGCCTACCACTAATCTTTGCCCTGACAGTGATCGGCCTTGAAACCCTGACACCAGAAGTTTCTGTGGTGAACCTTCTAAGAGAGAGAAGGAGGAAGAGAAGAGACAGTGGCCCATCTGCAGCTCGGCCTGGGCAGGGGAAGGAGGGTACCCCACTTTGGAGAGAGGGCAGCAGGCTGAGCCCCATGAGCCTGGGAGTCCCAGAAACCACAGGTAAGCATGGGGACAGAAAGGGACCCTGGGCAAACAGTGAGGCTGGTAGAGAGGCTTGGTGAGTTCAGCCCTGAGCCAGAGCCTGCCTAACTTCTATGTCCGGACCCAGAACTGGACATGCATACATCCACATACGACACACAGCACATATACACCACACATACATACCACATACACACCACACATAGACACATCGCATACACACCATACACACAAACATACCGCTCTACAGCTCCTTGTAAAAGCCCAGTTTATAAAGCCATCTCTGGGATGTTTCAAACTCCCTCCCTCCTCACTGCCCAAATGCCATTTTTTCTCCGTGCACCACTGCCCCAGCCCCCCAGGAGTTGGGCCACTCTTTTCACCCCTCCTCTAACCCCAACCCCAGGCTTGTTTTCTTTTCCTGAGTGATTTTAGGCTCCCATCTGTCATCTTAGGTCATTAATCCCTAGACAGAAGGCCAAAGAAGCCTACCCCACATAGCTAACCCATTAACTAATTGCAAAAGGTGCCCACATCATATCACATTTATCCACTGAAACAGCCCCCTTGCCTGTGCCGCGCTTCCTGAGCTGCACTGATAAAAATGACAAGCCACCTGCTACTGCCCTGGATGGCACTGCCATGATGGATGACCCGTGTCCTGAAAGGGTGGGGGTCAGCCACGCAGGCTCATGTGGCAGGGCGACTAGGGGCCTGAGAGGTGGACAGGAGCAAGTGGCCAGCTGCCAGGGTAATTGTCTCCCCCACTGAGCAGGATCTGAGACTTCCTGTGTCCCCAGATACTATGGCTCAGGTCTGGACGCCCTAGATGACGATGGCCCAGGGATGGTCGGGCCTCTGAGGACAAGGACAGATGGGGAGGTCTGAAAGGCCCCCAGACCCCCCCCCCCAAGCAACTGTTCCCTCCAACCTTTCAGCTGCTGGTCACTGAGTCAGCAAGTTCAAGAAGACTAGCTTTTGATTGACCACCCACAGTCTGCAGGCAAAATCTTCTTTCTGACAGGGAGGCCTTGAATGCAGGTGGTCTCCAGAAACTTCCCCTCCCCTCCCCTGGGGACTTAGAGGCCACATCAGCCCAGCGCAAGGACTGCCTGATGGCTTATTTCCCAGCAGAGATTGCCGGTGAGCCTGTGTGGGAGCGTGCGCGCACATCCTGCTTCTCCACTTCCAGGATCGGAATAAATTGCCTAATTGACAAACCTCTGTAGTTTGTGTGCGCTGGGCCTGTGGGTCGGCCGTGGCTACAGATGCAGTCAGCTGACCTAATCCATTTATCTTATTTATACTGTATTTCATTTTCCATATGCAGAGTTAGGGCCTCCCGGATCTGCTATGCAAATTAGACATGATGATTTGCAAATGAGCAGAGGCCTGGCACTTTTTAAAAATTATCATTAAGAATGTTGCCACCCTGCCACTGGCGGGGAGGAGGGAGGCTGGAAGGGAAGAAATGAAGGCATGCGATCCGAAGCTCACTTCTCTATGTGGCTGGTTGGCTCACCCCTCCATTCTCCCAGCCTCTGAACCCCCACTGACTCCTGTCCTCTCACATATTCACTCCACTGGAGGAAAGTGATGAGCAGAGGCATCGCTGGGGAGAAAAAAGGCTGGCAGGGGATTCCCAAAGAGCTGAACAAGGCCAGAGGGGGATGTCCAACAGCAGGGCTGCAAGTAGACCTTGACGGCTGGCACCAGCCATCCAGAGTCCCACAGCCCACTGCCTCAACCAACAAAAGACAGAGGCTGACTGATAGAAGTGTTACTTTTGTGGGGTGGGGAAGCAAGGTGGGTGGATGGTGATTTTCCAGGGTCTTTCTTTAGGGCAAGCAAGTACCACCTGTAGGCTGTTCCATAGGATAATCTTCAATCAAAAGGCCCCAGAACAAGCCTTGTACCACCAGATCTCATCCTGGGTGGGAACAGTAAGAAGTGCATTATAACCCACAAGCATGCAACTTGACAGAGTCATTTTTCTCTCTCATTCTCTCCTCAAAATCCCCGTCAGGCAGACGGCTTGGTTCAAAATTATGCCAAGTTGGGCCTTTAGCTTAATCCTTGGCCATGACCTATAGCTCAGAGGTCAATGTATGGAGGAGACTGAGTGAGACCACTCACATCTGAATCTTCTTCGGGAACTCCAAGCAGTACATTGACAGTGAGGCGCCGCGTATGGTCCCACAAGGCATCATGGAGAATTGGCCCCCTCTGGCCAGCCAGAAAATGGGAAAGCATCCCCATGCAAAGCTCCTTCACACCACCGTTATGTCCCTCCTGGTTTCCCCTGCTGGGGCTCGTGACAGCCTGCTGTGTTGTTTTCTGGTTTGGTATTTCAGAAAGAACTCTCATTTGAATTCAAAGTTCTGCAGATTAATTTGAAGCCAATGTCTTATTTTTTTTTTTTAATACACTGGAGAAAAGAACATGTAATCCCAGCTTTTCCAAAAGCAGAGCAGGAGAGTTCAATAACAAAGTTGTATTTCACTTGGCAATCAGGGAAAGCTGCCCCTTTTCTTCCAAGTGTCCTTGTTTATTGTTCTGTTTCTAAGAATATCCAGAAGAGGCATCTCCAGGGCAGCAGGCACACTTTCACCAGGAATTTCAAAAATGGCATTCAAAACATTTTGCCAAGAGTTAGGCAAATGCGGGCCGGTCCCCAGCATGCAAATTATCATGCCAGACATCAGGAATGGTATGGCGAGCTGTCTCTGACAAATAAGATGATGTTTGCAGAGGTTTTAATAAAATTAAATACAAGATCCTGAAGGAGATAATGCCAGATTTAACCTCAAAGTGCCTGGTTTGCATTAAGAGCCCACACACCTCCTTGCTATCCCTCTGGCTCTCAACACAAATCCAAGTCTCCTTTGAATCTTGTCTTAATGTGTTTCATGAAGGGCAAGCCATCATTGGTGACCAGGCGGTGTTTTTAATTACTGTGTTCTGTTCACTTCTGTAAGGTGCCATTGTTATCTTTCCAGCAGATACTTACAAATATGACTTCTTTGGAGGTTCCCTGTGATCTCCACAAGGACTGCAACTGCTAATGAGAGCCAGGCAGGGCCCCAGCCAAGAAACAACCAGACTCAGAAACTAATGAGCTGGCAAGGAGACCAAAACAGTCTAAGAATGCGGAGCACAGCATTGGAGACAGAGGCCACCAAGACAACTTAAGGAATGAGACGGAGAGGAAGATAAACTTTAATTCTCTCAGAACATACGGTTGCTAACAGACAAGGCAGCTGTGTTGGTGAGAGCAGAGGAAGCTCTTTATTGGAGGCCTTGGAGATATGGCTGGAGCCCATCAGGGAAAGAACGTGTGGGACATAAAAGAGAGGATTTATTCCCTGAAGGCTCTTCTGACTTAAGGAGCCTATGTTTGAAAACCAGGTCTCTCCCCTGCCATTATACCCCCTGCTTGGGATGACACCTACCCACTTACCGCATGTCTACAAATCTGCTCTGCCATTCCAAGGTCACTGGAAATTCCATCCCCTACACTGGACTGCCCTGATATCTGTGGTTTTATTAAAGAAAGATTTATTCAGTTCTCTCTATTGACTAGGTGCTGGGAAGATGATTCTATGATGGTCACTGCCCTGAAAGAAGAGTTGAGAAGATCAACATGGAAAGGAACGCCCGGAGGAAGTGGGACCTTCAATGGCTCTTCCAGTCATTGAAAAAGAAATCGTGTTCTGCCTTGAGACCTGCTCTTGCAGGGTCATTTTGATCTGAGATTTTACTCTAGAATTGTTTGAGACAGATGCCTTGAGGCAGAGACTGGCAGATGCTCACCAAAACTGTTTCCTCTTCCTAGGTGCCCAAACCAGTTATGAAGCTCCCTTTTATCTTGATGAGAGACCAGCTTTCACCAATCAAATGTGAGCAAAGGGATTAAGGAGTCAGGAGTCAGGAATCTCTGTTCTCCTCTCCTCCCCTCTCCTCTCCTCTCCTCTCCTCTCCTCTCCTCTCCTCCCCTCCCCTCTCCTCCCCCCTCCCCTCCCCTCTCCTCCCTTCCCCTCCCCTGCCCTGCCCTCCCCTCGTTTCCTCTCCTGCCCTCCCCTCCCCTCCCCTCCCCTTCTCTTCTCCTCTTCTCTCTCTCTCTCCCCCCGTCTGCTGATAGTTGGATGATGTGCTAGGTTGGTCTTGAAGGCATATGGTGAAGATGGCAGAGGCACAACACAATAGGAGCCTGATATGTTAAGTCGAGCCCCCTAAAAGCAGAGCTTAAGAAGGAGTTTCTACCCAAGGGATTTCATGACAGAATGTTCCCAGCAGAAGCTGCAAGGACTGAGAGAAGCAGGATGAGGCAAGGGGAGAATCTAAGCAAACAGGTAGTTTGAAATGAAGTTCAGCCTCTGATAACACAGGGAGCTCTGATACGTGAGTGGCTCCAAGGAGTTGCATCCACTTGGGGCCAAAGAGCCAGACATTTGTACCCTTGTACAGCCAACCACTGTCTATGGGCTGCCCCCAGGGCTGCCTATCTTCTCAGGCATCTCTGGGTGGAGTGGCTGTCAACTCAGGGCAAACAGCTGGATCATGATGCAGCTGTGAGCAATTAGCATTTCCAGCAGCTGCAGGAGGGATGCCCCGGCCTGATAAAGGAGAACCGAGAAAGGATGTAGTAGCCTCTGCCACAATGGGCCCCTGAAGGACTCCACGGAACAGAGCCCCAGCCCGCTTTTCGTTGTGACATGAACAAGAAGCAATCCTTTACTGTGTTAAGCCACTGAGATTTTGGATTTGTTTGTTACAGCAGTTAGTGTCAGACTACTGTAATTGCATACGTAGTCTTCTAAACCAGAAGTTGGTGAACTTATTCTGTAGAGGACCAGATTGTAAATATTTTCAGTTTCATGGGCCATATGGTCTCTGTCATGCCATTGGCCAGATTTGTGTTGTGGATTGTAATTTGCCAACCCCTAATTCTAAACTATAACCCTCAAGACTAAAGACTATGTCTTGAAGTTCTTTCTTTTTCACCTAAGGCCTATGACAGAACTCTGCCTGTACCATACAACCATTAAAACCCAGATGATTGATTTGAAAACTAAACATAAAATAAGGTTTTGGTTGTGGTCGCTACTTAATTTGATTCCAACTTGTGTGACCACAGAGGGCTGAACTTTTGGGTCTAGTGAAGATTGTTCTGGATTCTGAGCTCCTGTTGGGGATGGTTGGCTGCAGTTCCCCAGGCCTCCAGACTGCCTGTCTCAAGTCTGTCTCATCAGGGAGAACAGAACTTGGCTGGAGAGATCAGCAAGGCTCAGTGCAGCAGCAGGGGCAGCATGACCATAGAGGGCCCAGACATGCAGAAGGATCAGTATCATCATGTCTTAGAATCCTGGAGCTGATGAAAACTTGATCCATCCAGTGCCTAAGTCCCCTCTGCTACAATCTTGTCTTGGTGCTCCCACATCCAGTTTTAATGATAAATAGATGAATATGGCAGTCATAGCCATAGAAGAGAGGCTTAGACCCATATACAATGACGATCTGATTCACCCCACCAGGAAAGCTGCCTAGACCAGCAGAGGTACTAGCTGAGTGTAACGGGAATCTAGAATGGACAATGGAGTAGAGGGATGGTAAATATGTTATGGCCACACGACCCTGCTTTTGTAAATTTCCCAGGAAATGAAACCATTTAGAATTCTGGAGAAGGTCTTCCCAAATGAGGCAAACTCACATGAGAAGCAAGTGGATCTCAAAAACACAAGGAGAAAGAGTCCCACGTCAGAGCCAACGGATTCATCCCCCAGTGGCTAGAATATCAGCTGCAGGTTACTCATAGCTGGGATCTTCACTGCACATTGCCCTTGATCACAAGAAACTGCCCTGCCCACATTTATGTTCCCCTCCAAGGAGATGGCCCCCAGCCATCCCTTGCTGATACAGGGATACAAACGCCTGACCCCTCACCTCAGTTTGGTCTGAAGAGCCTGAAAAGCCATCCTAACTCCAGAGTTCCCCATGTCTGCTATGGCCTCAATTGCAACTGCTTTATGGGCCACCCCTCAACCTGCTTTCCTGTCCCCTGAGATACTACAAATAAACCTCACACATGCAGAAATTGACAAGCTGATCCTAATATTCTGTGAAGATGTAACAGAAACAGAATAACCAAAGTAATTTTGAAAAGAGGAACAAAGCTAGAGGACCAATACTTCCTGATTTAAAGCATACTACAAAGCTACAGTAATCAAATCAGTGTGGTACTAGTATAAGGGTAGACATTTAGATCAATGGAATAGAATTCAGAGTCTGGAAACAGCCTCTTATACTTATGATCAATTAATTTTCAACAAGAGTGCCAATGCTTTTCAATGGGAAATGATTTTTTTTTTTCAATAAATGATGCTGGAATTACTGGATAGCCATATGCAAAAAGATAATTTTAGATCCTTATCCTTCACTACACACAAAAATTAGCTCAAAATGAATCATAGACCTAAATGTAAGAGGCAAAATTATAAAACTTTTAGAAGAAAACAAGAGAAAATCTTTGTGATCTTGGATTAGGTAGAGTTCTTAGTTATGATGCCAAAGGTACAATCCACAAAATGAAAAAATAATAAATTGGATTATATCAAATTTTGAAACTTTTGTACTTCGAGAGGCATCACTAAGAAAGTGAAAAGACAAGCCACAAACAGGGAGAAAATATTTGCAAATCATGTATCTGATAGAGGTCTTGCATCTAGAAATATATACATTTAAACCCTTACAATTCAATAATGAGAAAACAACCCAATTTTTAAAGATGGGTACAAAATTTGAATAGCTATTCCATCAAAGAATATACACAAATGACCAATAAGCACATGAAAGATGCTCAACATCATTTAGTCACCAGGAAAATGTAGATTAAAACCATAATGGGATACCACTTCGCACCCACTAAGATGGCTAGAATCAAAAAGACAGAAAATAACAAGCATTAGTGAGGAAATGGAGGAACTGGAATTGCTGGTGGGAATGTAAAATGGTGCACTTTGGAAAACAACCTGGCAGTTTTTAAACAGCTAAACATAAATTTATTATACGATCCAGCAATTCCACATCTAGGTATATACCCATGAGAAATGAAAACATGCATCTACACAAAGACTTGTACATGAATGTTCTTAGCAGTCCTATTCACAATAGCCAAAAAGTGGAAACTATCCAAATGTCCATCAACAGTTTAACGGATAAACAAAATGTGGTATATTCACAGAATGGAATATTATTCAGCTATAAAAAGGCATGAAGTACTAATAATACATTCTAGTAAACGAATCCAGACACAAAGACCACATACCGTATAATTCCATTTACATAAAACGCCCAGAGAAGGCAAGTGTATAGAGACAGAAAGTAGATTAATGTTTGCATTGGGCTGGGGTTGAAAATGGGTAGCGACTGCTAATGGGCATGAGGGATCTTCTTGGAGAGATGGAAATGTTCTAAAGTTGGATTGTAGTGATGGTTGAATGACTCAGTAAATTTACTAAAAATCTTTGAATTGTATGTTAAAACAGATAAATTCTGTAGTATGTAAATCATATTTCAATAAAGCTGTTTAATAAAAAAGATCCTTCAGCATACATATCTCCAACTCAAAGTCTATTTCCAGGGAACCCAATCAAAGACAACATATATTGCATTTTAACATAAATGCCTATTACTTTTTATCTCTAGCCAAATTTGAGAAAATTGCAGTTTCAAGATGAAAAGCCCTGAAGTCTGCCCAAGCATACAGAGCTCAACCCGTCCCCCTACCCCTCAACACACACACCTTTCAAGCTCTCTCTGGCTTTATATCACAGCCACCATCACTGTCACCCTTCTCTGACACAGTTCTAGAACCCAACACTAGAATTCCTTCCCACAGAGAAAATAACAACCCCTGATCCCATGAAGCAGGGTTACAGGGCACATCTTACCACTTCCCATTATTTTTAATTATGAATTCCTATTTTTAATCATGAATTCTAGACATTTCTGCTCAGTGCTATCTGTCATAATTCTTTGGCCTGAAAAGCCCAGATACCTTGAGGTGTAAACACAGGTGATATAAATTACCTGTGTTTGCTGGGGAGTGAGGGTCAATGGGTTGGCAGGAATGAGCCCATGAGACAGACTAGGAAACAGAGAAGGGAATGGGGAAAAAAAGGTGAGTTGATAAACAAGGACTCCGAGTTCATCCCCACAAGGCTGGCTGCTCATTGCTCAATGTTGCAAGACACTGACTTCTTAGAGGTTTGCAGTAACAGCTCGCTCAAGCTGGAAATTGCTGTGAATGTGCACACTACCCGAGGCTGAGCTTGTAAAAAGAGTTCTCTGGCATCCTTGCCTCGCTGACAGGTTTGGGACATCATCTGTTCCTTTGGGGGCCACTGAGTCTGAGCCCCAGTAACCCTGCCCCAAACATTTACTGAGCATCTATCATGTGCCAACAGAACTACCTCTGGGCTAAGTTCTGCTACAAACAAGCCATGAATGACACAGTTCCCACCCACAAGAAGTTCGCAGATATAAAAACTAAGTGTTCTTCGTGTTGTGTGGTCGTGTGAAAGAAAAATATCAGGGACAGAGAGGTGGATGCGGACAAGTTCACCCCGAAGGAAATGTCTCCAAAGGCTTCAAGAAAAGGGGATGCTTACACAGTCTCTTAAAAGATGGTTGCTCCCAGGCACGGTGGCTCACGCCTATAATCTCAGCAGTTTGGGAGGCCGAGGCGGGTGGATCACAAGGTCAGGAGATCAAGACCATTCTGACTAACACGGTGAAACCCCGTCTCTACTAAAAATACAAAAAAATTAGCCGGGCATGGTGGCACGTACCCGTAGTCCCCACCTACTCAGAAGGCTGAGGCAGGAGAATCACTTGAACCCAGAAGGCAGAGGTTGCAGGGAGCCGAGATCGCGCCACTGCACTCCAGACGGGGCGACACAGTGAGGCTCCATCTCCAAAAAAACAAAAAAGGACGGTTGCTCAAAGTCTAGGTGTTAGATTTCATCCAAAGGAGAGCAGCAGTTCAAGCAAAACCACAGAGCAGTGCTGTCCACTAGAACTTTCTACGATGATGAAAATGTTCTAATCTGCACCATCCAAAACGGTCACTATTAAGCACTTAAAATGTGGCTAGTGTATCTAAGAAGTGAAATTTTTAATTTTAGTTAATTTCTATTCACTTTAATTTAAACGGAACTATGCACATTTGGCTAGCAGTTACCAGAGTGGACTGCACAGCCCAGAGGCATAAAACAGCAGGGCCCATTCCCATAAGTGCAAGTTGTTGCATGAGGAAGAAGCTTAGGGTGGCCAGGAGCTGCTACTAGAAACACAGTCAGAAGAAAGGAGGCCTGGCTGGGCACGGTGGCTCACGCCTGTAATCCCAGCACTTTGGGAGACTGAGGCAGGTGGATCACGAGGTCAGGAGATTGAGACCATCCTGGCCAACATGGTGAAACCCTATCTCTACTAAAAACACAAAAATTAACTGGGTGTGGTAGCATGCATCTGTAATCCCAGCTACTCGGGAGGCTGAGGCAGGAGAATCACTTGAACTAGGAAGTTGGAGTTTGCAGTGAGCCAAGATCACGCCACTGCACTCCAGCCTGGGCAACAGAGTGAGACTCCGTTTCAAAAAACAAAAAACAAAACAAAACAAAAAAGAAAGAAAAGAAAAAAGGAGGCCAGATCACAGAGGAGCCTATGGCCATGTCGAGTTCGAGTTTGCTTGCCCTGGCAGCAACACAGAGACACCCAATTCACCCAGCCAGTGAAGTAGCCGATCCCATCTCTGACCTTCCACTGTTCTCGGAGCCAAAAGTTGCACACTCAAATGCCTACAACTAGTGAGAAAGGGTACACAGTCACGTCATGGGCATCCTGGGCACTGTGTCCAGCTGGAGATTGCCAGTCCCATCGAAAGGGGGCAGCCGCTACTTGGTATCAGTTGTGCTATTATTGTTGAATCTAACACAGACCCAGAATTGCCTGATCTTCAAATGTTTCCAGAGAAGCCAGAAATCATGACATATTTTGTCAGCTCTTTCAATGTTTAAATGTTGGATACATTCTTTTTAATACTCTGCAGGACAAGGAAAGCCAGTCTTGGGGCTGGAATTTGGTCCTTGAACTACAAGTTTGCAGCCAACAGTCCCCCTCCCTACCTCTTTTGTTATCCCTGTCACGGTCTATAGCATGCATCTGTGGTGATAATGGCCATCTCTCCCCAATAGGTTCACCGTTCTTCAAGGTCAGGGACCCAAGTCTTATTCATTCCTACACCTAAAACAACGCCTGTAGGTGGTCTTTGTTTTGTAGATGTTTGTTGAATGAATGACCTCAATCATTTGTGCATTGTTTTTGCCAGCCAAGGCAGTGGATTGAAGAGACAGCAGCAAAAGAGTTAAAAGGCAGGAAACGAACCAGGCTTTGGGATAAAGCCCCAATAATTGCCATCTTACCAGAAATCCTCTTCCCTGAAAATCTGCGGGCTGTAAATTAAGATCTGAATTGTTGTTCTGAGTGCAGCTTTCTCCAAACCACAGATTTGCAAACACTTCTCTTCCCGGTAGTTTGAGGCCTCACAACAGTCTTGTGCTATTAAATCTTGCTGAAAAGCGGGCTGAGACCACTAGGTCTCTTGTGAAAATTGTCAGACTTGTGGACGGATGGTGTGGGATTTAGCAAGATGCCTCTTCCCTGTCACCAGGAAGAGCCCAGCCATAAAGAGGCACCTGGGAAGGAGAATCTCTGACCTCCTGTTATCCACTAAAGCTGCAGGTGGTGGGGCAGAGGGGGGTGGGGGGGTTGCAGGGAGGTGGAAGGGAAGCGGAACTGGAGACTGGGGTCAGCAGGTGGCCTCCCAAAGTGGAGAATCCAGGTCCTCTGTCCCCTTGCTTGTTCCGCTCCACATTCCTACAGCAGCTTAGGGGAAGTCATTTAAACTCTGTGCTCCAGTTGCTCGAAGCATTGACTAAGAAGAAATGTGCTACACAGCACTGCAGCTTCCTAAAGCCAGGTGGATCTTCATGCAGCAATTTCAAACTCGTGGCAGGAAGAGCGAAGCCTGAGCAAAGAAAAGCCACAGTGGAACTTTTAAAAGACGGTGGGGAGGGCTTGTCACAATAGACACAAAAAAGTCCACTCCTAACATCCCCACATCAGCCGTCCTGGTAGAAGCACACCACTGTGTTCCTGCAATTTTTCCTGGCCATGTTGGAGAGATTTTTGGATGCCTGAAATTTGT
Source organism: Aotus nancymaae (assembly GCF_030222135.1). Lineage (NCBI taxonomy): Eukaryota > Metazoa > Chordata > Mammalia > Primates > Aotidae > Aotus > Aotus nancymaae. The sequence continues at coordinate 19,786,241 of NW_026988472.1, read as the reverse complement.
CCTTGTAGAATCAAGGGTGAAAGGCACTGTGATGACTTTGAGCAGACCCCTTCATTCCCCACTCGCTGTATAGATGACAAAACCGAGGCTCGCGGTCCTTACACACTTTGTTCAAGGGCACACCCCTGGACTCCCCAAGCCCAGCCCAGCACTGTCTTATCTCGCGCCATGGTGTTCTTTGCTAATCCATATATCTGAGCACACCATAGCATCCTCTCCAAGTCACTGATGACAAAGGCCATTTTTCACAGGGGGATATAATCTTCTAAAATCTTCTCCTGCATTCCAGAGTAAGAGCTCCCATATTTCATGGAGCAGGTTAATCACAAATATCAACTGATGAAGTAGCAAGACAGGACAGAGAAGGAACCCTCTGGGTCCATGGAAACTTTTGAAATGGGACCCTGTTTATACAACAATAAAACATCCTAAAAGCTTGCAATATTTAGCAAAACTCTTTAAAATACCTGGATGCAAAATAATATGCTCTTTAAACTGATAGACAATTTATTGAGGAAAGATAATGGATGAGTTATTTATATTAGTCCCCAGTGTCCAGTGCCACCATCATTGAGATGAAGTACTCAGGACAGAGTGAAATCCCTTAATTACTCTCGTATGTGTTGCGTGTTGCAGGAAAGAAAACATAATGCAAAATGCTTATATATTTCAGCAGCATAATAGCTTGATGAAGTTTTCTAAATTTTTCAAAATGTCATTTCTTTCCAAAAGATGGATTATTTCTGTTGGGGTTTAGTCTACCTAATTATTCCTGCCTTGATTACTTAACTACTCCAGATATTTCATCCGTCCATGCTCTTATCATGTTTGCCATGTTAGAAGAACCAAGGCAGCTTATTAGCAAAAGTAGACAATCCTGTTTCCTGGCAGTTAGTTTGGGCGGGTGGGTTACACAATGGAGCACTAGAACCTCTTCAATGAAGGCTCCATTCACTTGCAGTAGCCTGGGCTCGTCTGAGGCATGTGTGGTCATAACTTTATTGCCTCTCCTAGACCAGTGTCCACCCTTCCCCCATCCCAGGAGCCAGAGCATGTGAATTCCCCTTTGCTCTCCAGCTCTCTTCCCTGTACATGACACAGACCTTGAGTATGGGCTCTGCATTTCTCTAGAGAGCGGCTTCTCAAACTTCAGCCCAGAGGGCTTGTTAAAACAGAGTTGTGGCCAGGCGCAGTGGCTCACACCTATAATCCCAGCACTTTGGGAGGCTGAGGCAGGTGGGTCACCTGAGGTTAAGAGTTGGAGACCAGACTAGCCAACATGTCAAAACCCTGTCTCTACTAAAAATACAAAAATTAGTGTATGAAATTAGCCAGGCATGGTGGCGGTTGCCTGTAATCCCAGCTCCTTGGGAGGCTGAGGCAGGAGAATCGCTTGAAGCCAGGAGGTAGAGGTTGCAGTGAGCTGAGATCATGCCACTGCACTCCAGCCTGGGCGACAGAGCGAGACTCCATCTCAAAAAGAAAAAAAAAAGGAGTGGTAGGGTCCCACATCCCGCTCCCCCAGAGTGTCTGAGTCATGAGGTCTGAGCTGGGGCCAGAGAATCTCCCAGTGATGCTGATGCAGTTGGTCCAGGGACCACAGTCGGAGTAAGACATTTTTTTTTCCTTTTTTAAAATAATTTACAAATTTCATGTGGTTAGTGTCTGTATTAAACTGGAAATTGGGAGGTAATGGCATTTCTTTGTTTGACTCTGTAAATAACCAGCATGCAGCTCTAGATTCAATGAGCAAAATAATTATTTACGTAAAAAGTAAGGACCTCAGTGAGAAGGAAGGAAGGGAGGGAGGGAAGGAAGGAAGGGAGGGAGGGAAGGAAGGAAGGGAGGGAGGGAAGGAAGGAAGGGACGGAAGGGGAAGAAGAAAGGGAGGAAGAGAGGAAGAAAAATATATACGCAGTTGGAAAAGCCAGATTCTAGACCATCTCTGGAAGGTGTGATTCTAAAGCACACAGCTCCACGACTGGACTGCAAGGAATGTGGCTTTTCTCCGTGTTTTCCTACTGCACGGGGCTAGCAGGGATCGATTATCCTACCAACCTGAGTCATTCTTCACTAAGGTGGGGGCGAGGGGCAGAGGGCAAGCCGGGAGGCCAGTGCCTGCCCGGGGCGCACCTGTCACGCTGAGGGAGGGCGGCCCGCGCCCTTTGGCTGATCCCACTGCCTGGAAACGAGCCAGACTCCGCTGCCTTTGAAATCCTGTTCCTTGGAGCAATCCCGGCTCGCTAGGTTTAATTGTTTCGTCTCTTTTTTTCTGGTTTATGAAGCCGCCCCGCCTGAAGTCCGCCCCTTGCGCAGCGGCCCGGAAAGGTGGGAGGAGTGCAGGCTGCGCTCCCAGCTCGGGGAGAGCAGGTTCCTATTTCCTGATTATAAAGAAGCATTCTTTGGGAGCTGATGAATTGCAGCGGGGCTGGGGCAGGCAGGACGCGCACCTGTAATGCTCTGCACCCACCGGAGTCTGTTTATGCATCAAATGTGCCCACAGATTTTCCCTGGTGCTTGGGGAGACAGGAGAGACGATGCGGGCAAACTCTCGCCTCCAGCTCCCTTCCCTCTTCTTCCCCAAAGTTTGAAAGTCTCTGAGACCTTGCTACTCAAAATGTGGTCTATGGACCAGCAGCATCACCTGGGAGCTTGTTAGAAATGCAAATCCGGGGCCCGCCCAGACTTACTGAATCAGCATACGCATTTTAATGAATCCTGGGGCAATTCCCTATTTACGTTAAAGTTTGAGAAGCGCGACACAGGGGTCCGCGGCACTGAAAGGTTAAGAGCTCTGATCTCAGACAAGGAAATGAAAGAAATAGGAGGGGAAGTCCAGTCCCGGATTTGGAAGGGGGAGCGGAGGGTTAACCCTGAGGTTTACCGCTGGGGTGGAAGACAGAAAAATTAACATATGGAGTGAGTTAGCGGGGAGGTCGTTGAAACTGGGAGTAAACACAGGCTGGGGATAGCTCAGTTTGCCTGGGGGAAGGGGTGGAAGAGAAGAGATGGGGTTAAGTGGGTGCCACCCACACTCCCATGAAAGTTAGATAGATTGTACGCTGTGACCTTTGGCTCCTCCTCCCGCGTGTTTTCTGAGACCCAACCAACACACTTTGGCATGCACACAGGGTAGACGAGAAAACAGCAGCGGCCAGAGCCTGAGGGCAGGCGTGGAGCTGAAGTAAAAAGCACCTGGGAGTTTCTTAATAAGCAGCCTAACGTGGTGAATAAAACTCTAATGCTGGAAGAAAGAGAAAGCACGTGGTCATAAAAAGTGTGCCCTGGCATCCTGCATCCTACCCAACATGACACGCCTGGCAGAGAGTGCGCCTGTGGAGCCAGGGTGACTGCAATCCTCATGGGCCCAGATCAGCCCTTGTCTGTGTCCAAGAACCAGCTTGCTCTCCATTTTCTGCACTAGTGGAGGAGAGAAGAGGTCCTGAGCGTGTTAAAGAGCAAATAATCTGGCCCGGCGCGGTGGCTCGCCCAGCGCTTTGAAAAGCAGGAGGCCGAGGTGGGTGGATCACCTGAGGTCAGGAGTTTGAGACCAGCCTGGCCAACATGGTGAAACCCCGTCTCTACTGAAAATCCAAAAAAATTAGCCAGGCATAGGTGGCACGCGCCTGTAATCCCAGCTACTTGGGAGGCTGAGGCAGGAGAGTGGCTTGAACCCGGGAGGCGGAGGCTACAGTGAACCGAGATGACACCACTGCACTCCAGCCTGGGCAGAGCAAGACTGTGTCTCAAAAAAAAAAGAGAGAGAGAGAGAGAGCAATTAATCTAAGAAGAAATGACTTGGATGTGGCATAAGGGCCTTTCTAGGTTCCCATCTGACACCATCTTGCCCTCACTACTGTCAGCGCTGCTGGAACCAGGTGGTGGTGGTGATGAGGGAGGAAACTTGAGTTATATCTCCAACATGGGAGAGATACTTTCCAAATCGGAAGTAGGTGATACACTTTCAGATGCCCCTCTAAGGCTTTTTCTTCAGTTCTGTTCAACATTTTTTTGCAAGGGGCAGATGGACCAATGTAAGACACACACCTGACCAGGTGTGGTAGCACAGGCCTGTAATCCCAACACTTTCAGAGGCCAAGGCAGTCAGATCACTTGAGGTCAGGAGCTTGAGACTAGCGTGGCCAATATGGTGAAACCCCATCTCTACTAAAAATACAAAAATTAGCCAGGCATGGTGACACACTCCTGTAGTCCCAGCTACTTGGGAGGCTGAGGCACAAGAATCTCTCGAACCCAGGAGACAGAGGCTGCAGTGAGCCAAGATCACGCCACTGCACTCCAACCTAGGCGACAGAGTGAGACCCTGTCTCAAAAAAAAAAAAAAGACACACACCTATCAAATTTCTGGTTGGCAGAGCAATTAAGACTGGATAGTGTGACAGGAGCATTTTGAGGACTTGAAAAGGATGCCATTTTTGCTGTAGTTTCAACAGAGCAGAGTCCATTGCACAGCATTGGATGACCCATCCCCCACCCCCAATTTCATTTAAGAATGACTTTGGGGGCCAGGCTCCATGGCTCATGCCTGTAACTCCAGCAGCTTGGGAGGCTGACGTGGGTGGATCAAGAGGTCAGAAGTTCAAGGAGGATCCAAGATGGCTGAAAAGGAACAGCTCTAGATTGCAGTTCCCAGTGAAAACGCAGAGGGTGAATGATCACCGCATTTCCAAACGAATTTTTACTGTCCACAGACCAGGAGATTCCTGGGCGGAAAAGTGCCACAAGTCTCCAATGTAGCTGTTTCAGCCGGCGCAGCAGGTCTCCACACAAAACTCACACAAATCCGGGCACCATTTCAACTGATGACTGGAACACCTGGGAGACAGAGTCACCCATTCAACTGAAAAAAAGGGGGCTGAAACAGGGAGCCAGGTTATCTGGTTTGGCTGATCCCACTCCGACAAAGACCAGCAATCTGAAATGCTCTGGATTGAGAGTTTCACAGCAAGCACAGCTGGACCCGGGACTGTCCAGCTCTGCAGGGAGAAGGGCGTCCACCATTACTAAGGCAGTCCACCACTACTGAGGCAGTCCACCATTACCGAGGTAGTCCACCACTACCAAGGCAGCCCGCCATTACAGAGACAGTCTGCCATTACTGAGGCAGACCGCCATTACGGAGGCAGTTCTAACTATACCCCTATAAACAAAACTGCAAGGAAGTTCACACAGCAACTGGGCAGAGCCCACAGCAGCTCAACAATGCCTCTGCTGGCAGACTGTGACTAGGCTACCTCCTCGCTGGGCAAGGCATCTCTGAAAAAAGGCAGCAGAATGACAGGAACTTATAAATAAAGTCCCACCTTCCTGGGACAGAGCACCTGGGAAAAAAAGGTGGTTATGAGTTCCGCTGCAGCAGACTTGAACATACCTGCCCATTAGCTCTGAACAGAACAATGGAGCTCACATCTCTGCACTTGAGCTCCTAGAAGGGACAGACTGTCTCCTCAAGCAGCTCCCTGACCCCCATATAACCCAAAAGACACTTCATAAAGGAGAGTTCAGGCTGACATCTGGCGGGTATCCTTCTGGGACAAAGATAGCAGAAGAAGAAACTGGCAGCAACCCTTACTGTTCTGCAGCCACTGCAGGTGATCCCCAGGCAAGCAGGGTCTAGAGTGGACCTCCAGCAGTCCTACAGCACGGGGGCCTGACTGTTAGAAGGAAAACTAAGAAACAGAAGGAAATAACTTCATCAGCAACAAATGGACGTCCACTCAGAGACCCCATCTGAAAGTCACCAACCACAAAGACCACAGGTAGATAAATCTGAAAAGATGGGAAGAAACCAGCACAAAAAGGATGAAAATACCCAAAACCAGAATGCCTCTCCTCCTCCAAAGGATCACAACTCCTCACCAGCAAGGGAACAAGGCTGGATGGAGAATGAGTCTGATGAACTGACAGAAACGGGCTTCAGAAGGTGGGTAACAACAAAATTCTTTGAGCTAAAACATCATGTTCTAACCCAATGCAAAGAAACCAAGAACCTTGAAAAAAGGTTTGATGAAATGCTAACAAGAATAAACAGCTTAGAGAGGAATACAAATGAATTGATGGAGCTGAAAAACACAGCATGAGAACTTCGTGAAGCATACACAAGCTTTAATAGCTGAATCGACCAAGCAGAAGAAAGGATATCAGAGATTGAAGAGCAACTCAATGAAATAAAATGAGAAGGCAAGACTAGAGAAAAAAGAGTGAAAAGAAATGAACAAAGCCTCCAAGAAATATGGGATTATGTGAAAAGACCTAATCTACATTTGATAGGTGTACCTGAATGTGACAGAGAGAATGAATCCAAGCTGGAAAACACTCTACAGGATATTATCCAGGAGAACTTCCCCAACCTAGCAAGGCAGGCCAACATTCAAGTCCAGGAAATACACAGAACACCACAAAGATATTCCTCAAGAAGAGCAACCCCAATGCACATAATCGACAGATTCACCAGGGTTGAAATGAAGGAAAAAATGCTAAGCGCAGCCAGAGAGAAAGGTCGGGTTACCCACAAAGGGAAGCCCATCAGACTCACAGTGGATCTCTCATCAGAAACTCTATAAGCCAAAAGAGAGTGGGGGCCAATATTCAACATCCTTAAAGAAAATAACTTTCAACCTAGAATTTCATATCCAGCCAAACTAAGCTTCATAAGCGAAGGAGAAATAAAATCCTTTATGAACAAGCAATTGCTCAGAGATTTCATCACCACCAGGCCTGCTTTACAAGAGCTCCTGAAAGAAGCACTAAACATAGAAAGGAACAACCAATACCAGCCACTCCAAAAATGTACCAAATGGTAAAGAGCATCAACACAATGAAGAAACTGCATCAACTAATGGGCAAAACAACCAGCTAGCATCAAAATGGCAGGATCAAATTCACACATAACAATATTAACCTTAAATGTAAATGGGCTAAATGCCCCAATGGAAAGACACAGACTGGCAAATTGGATAAAAAGCCAAAACCTATCAGTGTGCTGTATCCAGGAAACCCATCTCACATGCAAGGGTACACATAGGCTCAAAATACAGGGATGGAGGAAGATCTACCAAGCAAATGGAAAGCAAAAAAAAAGCAGGAGTTGCAATCCTAGTCTCTGATAAAATAGACTTTAAACCAACAAAGATCAAAAGAGACAAAGAAGGACATTACATAATGGTAAAAGGACCAATGCAACAAGAAGAGCTAACGATCCTAAATATATATGTGCCCAATACAGGAGCACCCAGATGCATAAAGCAAGTTCTTAATGACTTACAAAGAGACTTAGACTCCCACACAATAATAGTGGGAGACTTTAACACTCCACTGTCAATATTAGACAGATCAACGAGACAGAAAATTAACAAGGATATCCAGGACTTGAACTCAGACCTGGACCAAGCAAACCTAATAGACATTTACAGAACTCTCCACCCCAAATCCACGGAATATACATTCTTCTCAGCACCACATCACACCTACTCTAAAATTGACCACATAATTGGAAGTAAATCACTCCTCAGCAAATGCAAAAGAATGGAAATCATAACAAACAGTCTCTCAGACCACAGTGTAATCAAATTAGAACTCAGAATTCAGAAACTAACTCACAACCGCACAACTTCATGGAAACTGAACAACTGGCTTTTGAATGTTAACTGGATAAACAATGAAATGAAGGCAGAAATAAAGATGTTCTTTGAAGCCAACGAGAATAAAGGCACAATGTACTAGAATCTCTGGGACACATTTAAAGCAGTGTCTAGAGGAAAATTTATAGCAATAAATGCCCACACGAGAAGCTAGGAAAGATCTAAAATCGACACCCTATCATCAAAATTGAAAGAGCTAGAGGAGCAAGATCAAAAAAACTCAAAAGCCAGCAGACAACGAGAAATAACTAAGATCAGAGCAGAACTGAAGGAGATAGAGACATAAAAATCCCTTCAAAAAATCAATAAATCCAGGAGCTGGTTTTTTGAAAAGATCAACAAAATAGACAGACCACTAGCCAGATTAATAAAAATGAAAAGAGAGAATAATCAAATAGATGCAATAAAAAACGATAAAGGGGATACCACCACAGATTCCACAGAAATACAAACCACCATCAGAGATTATTACAAACAACTCTATGCACATAAACCAGTAAACCTGGAAGAAATGGATAAATTCCTGGACACTTGCACCCTCCCAAGCCTAAACCAGGAAGAAGTCAAAACCCTGAATAGACCAATAACAAGGGCTGAAGTTGAGGTAGCAATTAATAGCTTACCAACCAAAAAAAGCCCAGGTCCAGATGGGTTCACAGCCAAATTCTACTAGATATACAAAGAGGAGCTGGTACCACTCCTAAAACTATTCCAAACAATCCAAAAAGAGGGAATCCTCCCCAAATCATTTTATGAGACCAACATCATCCTGATACCAAAACCTGGCAGAGACTCAGCAAGAAAAGAAAATTTCAGTCAAATATCCATGATGAACATAGATGCAAAAACCTGTTTAATAAATGGTGTTGGGAAAACTGGCTAGCCATGTGCAGAAAGCAGAAACTGGACCCCTTCCTGACACCTTACACCAAAATTAACTCCAGATGGATTAAAGACTTAAACATAAGACCTAACACCAAAGCTGGAGGCATCATGCTACCTGAGTTCAAACTATACTACAAAGCTACAGTAATCAAAACAGCATGGTACTGATACCAATGGAACAGAACAGAGGCCTCGGAGGCAACGCCACACATCTACAACCATCTGATCTTTGACAAACCTGACAAAAACAATCAATGGGGAAAGGATTCCCTGTTTAATAAATAGTGTTGGGAAAACTGGCTAGCCATGTGCAGAAAGCAGAAACTGGACCCCTTCCTGACATCTTACACTAATATTAACTCCAGATGGATTAAAGACTTAAACATAAGACCTAACACCATAAAAACCTTAGAAGAAAATACAGGCAAAACCATTCAGGACATAGGCATAGGCAAGGACTTCATGACTAAATCACCAAAAGTATTGGCAACAAAAGCCAAAATAGACAAATGGGATCTAATTAAACTCCAGAGCTTCTGCACAGCAAAAGAAACAATCATTAGAGTGAACCAGCAACCAACAGAATGGGAAAAATTTTTTGCAATCTAACCATCTGACAAAGGACTTATATCCAAAATCTACAAAGAACTAAAACACATTTACAAGAAAAAAACAAACAAACCCATTCAAAAGTGGACAGAGGGTATGAACAGGCACTTTACAAAAGAAGACATATATGAGGCCAACAAACATATGAAAAAATGCTCATCATCACTGGTCATTAGAGAAATGCAAATCAAAACCACATTGAGATACTATCTCACACCAGTTAGAATGGCGATCATTAAAAAATCTGGAGACAACAGATGCTGGAGATGATATGGAGAAATAGGAACACTTTTACACTGTTGGTGGGAGTGTAAATTAGTTCAACCATTGTAGAAGACAGTGTGGCAATTCCTCAAGGATCTAGAAATAGAAATTCCATTTGACCCAGCAATCCCATTATTAAGTATATATCCAAAGGATTATAAATCATTCTATTATAAGGACACATGCACACGTATGTTCATTGCAACACTGTTTACAGTAACAAAGACTTGGAACCAACCCAAATGCCCATTGACATGGACAGGGAAAATGTGGCACATATACACCATGGAATACTATGCAACCATAAAAAACGATGAGTTCGTGTCCTTTGTAGGGACATGGATGAACCTGGAAACCATCATTCTCAGCAAACTGACACAAGAAAAGAAAATCAAACACCACATGTTGTCACTCATAGGTGGGTGTTGAACAATGAGAACACATGGACACAGGGAGGGGGGCATCGCACACTGAGATCTGTGGGTGGTGGGACTAGGGGAGGGACAGTGTGAGGTAAAGAGTTGGGGAGGGATAACATGGAGAGAAATGCCCGATATAGGTGATGGGGATGGAGGCAGCAAACCACATTGCCATGTATATACATATACAACAATCCTGCATGTTCTTTACATGTACCCCAAAACCTAAAGTGCAATAAAATATATATCTAAAAAAAAAAAAAGACTGGATAATCTACTAGGATTCCAGTGATGTTCCCACAGACTGTTACAGTACAGCTAGTCAGTCATATTGGTATTTTTATTTATTCATTCATTTATTTTCCTCTGTGTCCTCTTGTATAGAGGTTTTGAGAAGATTTGCAGAAATTATAGTAAATTACAGTCAAATATTTTAATAATAATGCAAAAGTCATATTCAGTTCTAGTACCAATTAAAATTAGCAGTCAAGACTGGTGGGAATGGTGACATTTGATAGGGAAGAATATAAGTTCTACCCTTGATCCAGGAAACAGAAGTTCAGGTATAGGCTGTGAGAAATGTGTCTTAGCAACATCTTGGATGAAAAAAAAGCTGTAATGGCCAGTAAATTCAGTATAAGTAAAGAGTAGGGGATGGTGGCTGGAGAAAAAAAAGAATCCTGTTGTAGGCTAGAGTCAGATGTAAATGTCTATGAAAAGGGAAACAATAGTCCCACCCCTGTCAAGACCACTCCTAGCACATTCCACTCAGTTCTGAAAGTCATACTTTGAAAAAGTCATTAGCAAACTGGACATATTCAGAAGACAGCACCCTGGAGAGTGAATGATCATGAAACATGAAGCATAGAAGTAGACTATGTCCCAGCTCCTGTGTTGAGTACCAGAGGAACAACGTCACAAAATACATGGCCCTGTTCAGAAACTTACAGCCCAGTGAGTGAATCAGATAAACAAGTTAACACCAAGAGAAGAGCAGGCTAAGCCAGGCTGTGGAGTCTTGGAATAAATTGTGGAAATTATGAAATATTTTGGACTGGATGACATCCAGCATTCATCGCTCTCAACATCTGGAGAAATGAGTGCCTCTATCTTACAAGAGGAAATCCAAGCAGTGCATCTGCTACAGGCTATGTGGATCTAAAAGTCTGACTACAGTGGCTTAAACAAGTAAGATACATTTTGCTCATGTAACAACAAGAGAGGAAGTAGGCAAATATCTGTTCAAGAATGTCAGCACCTTAGTCTCTGTGATTGTCTTGGTCCCTCCCTCATGGTTACAAGATGGCTGCTACTGCTCTTGCCTTCATGTCTACCTTCCAGCAGGAAGAAGAGGAAAGAGCAGCACTTGTATCGCAGGAATGAAAACTTCCCCAGAAACCCACAGCAAACTTCTGCTTAGAGTCATCAGCCTAAACTGTGGCCCATGATTCCACGATGTGGTTCCTTGTCAGGAATGAGGGTTGGGTCAGGCAATCAACAATGTCTGCCACAGATGAGTTTCGAGTTTCAGGCTTGGGAGCATGAGGGGATAGTGGTGCCATCCACAGAGACAAGGAATATGAAGGAGGAGCAGGTTTACTGGGCACAGAAGTCACAGTTACTGAGTTCAGCCTTGGACATGTTGAGAAGCCTGTGAAATGTCTAAAAATGGAGATGGCACATGGACAGATAAGATGTAAGGGCTTACATTGCAACTGAGAGATCTGCTAAAACATGACTGTAGGAGTCAGTAGCAAAGAAGCAGGAATCAAAGCCCTGAGTACAAGTTAGGTCCCTCAGAAGGTGGGGCAGAGCGAGTAAGCTAGAAGGCCTGAGGTGGGGGCCAGTTTGGCTTTTAAGCAGATAGTTGTTCAAAGAGAGGAGTCTAGAAGTATGCAGAGAAGAAACAGTCAGAGCAAGTGGGAAACCGTGAGTGACTGGTTCGCAGAGGCTGTGGGAAGAAAGAATTTCAAGGAGGGAAGAAGGGATGGGGGCAGCCCATACTGTGGGCACTAACTCATCCCTTCAGCCCACCTGCAAGGTTATCTGAAGCTTGGGGCCATTCCCATGCATGCCAACTGCCTCTGTTGATAGGTACGAACAGTAGCTGGAGTGTAATGTATTGTCTGGTTTGGTTTTTTACTTAAGATGGAGGTGAGTTGATGGAAAAGCCTTGTAGAGAGAATGCATTGGAGGGACAGGTGGGAGGACAGTTGGTTAAGTGCCTCTGGGGGCAGGGGCTGGGAAACGTGTCTTGGTATAAGAGGCTATCTCTTCACTAAGTCTTCAAGTAGGGAGGCAAGAACAAGAGGCAGAAGGAGATAACTCAGTAGACAGTGAGAAAGAGAGGGGTTTCTTACCTGATGACCTTTTATTTTCACACGAAAGTAGGAAATAACAAGAGGAATGAGTTCCTATTCCAGCAAGACAGGCACCAGAATGTTCGTGACAGATTTACTCATGATAGCTCCAAATTGGAAACCATCCAAAAGTCTGTTTAATCAAAGAATGAAATTACAAATTCTGGTTTATTTCATGCAATGGAATAGCATAGAGCAACGACAAAGATCAAACTAATTGCAACAACATAGGTGAATCTCATAGATATTATGTTGACCTAAAGAAGCCAGATATGAAATTTATATATGTAAGTGTATATATGTAAATTTATACATATATAAAATATGTTCAATATATACTATATTTATGTGAAATTAAAAAACAAGCAAGGGCCGGGCGCGGTGGCTCAAGCCTGTAATCCCAGCACTTTGGGAGGCCGAGGCGGGTGGATCACGAGGTCAAGAGATCGAGACCATCCTGGTCAACATGGTGAAACCCCGTCTCTACTAAAAATACAAAAAATTAGCTGGGCATGGTGGCGCGTGCCTGTAATCCCAGCTACTCAGGAGGCTGAGGCAGGAGAATTGCCTGAACCCAGGAGGTGGAGGTTGCTGTGAGCCGAGATCGCGCCATTGCACTCCAGCCTGGGTAACAAGAACGAAACTCCGTCTCAAAAAAAAAAAAAAAAAAAAAATCAAAACTCATCTATGGTGATAAATGCCAGAATAGTGGTTACCTGGAAAGGACAGGTTATTGACTATGAGGGTCCAAGGGAACATTCTAGTTCCTGAGTAATGAGAACATTCAATATCTTGATTTGGGTGATGATTTACCATGAATACAGATGTATGTAAATATTCATCAGATGACACTTAAGATTTGTGCACTTTACTGTTTGTAGTTATATTTCAACAAAAAAGAAAACAAGAGTGGGGGCAAGATCAGTAGCAAATAAAATGGAAGATCACCAGTAAGAGTCCGAAGACAGAGGTCAAAGCTTAAAGTAGCAGAGACTATCAATCATGTGACTATTAGCCAGGGACTTAGTCATATAACTAAGGACACAAAGAAAGAATATCAAGAAGCATTTAAGGCCCAGCTGAGGATGGAGAACATGGATTTGTCATGTCAGGCCACAGTGGTTCATTTTCTCCAACAGCTCCATGGGCTTACAAATAAAGATGTAAAGATGTCCAGCAGTCACACTGATCGAGAATTAGAGTTTTACAAGACAGATGAAGAGAAACAGAAGCTGGATAGAAAGTCAAGGATGGGACTCTGGCTTTGAAGCCAGAAGTCACTAGAAAATAGATTGAGAGTCCTTAAGTTGAGGCAGTCAAAGCACAGGTGTTTGAGAAGAAAAAGGGAGGGAGAGGTGGAGAAAGCTGAGATTTCAGACATGGAGCAAATATGGCCATTGGTGTGGGCTACTGGAGCCATGGTATCTGAGGAAAGTACTAGAGGACTAGAGATGTTTACACTGGGGGACAGATGGCAGCAAGCACATCAGTTATATCCAACTGTTTCAATTGTGGTTATGTGCAGGAGAAATTAGATGTGCCTGTAGGAACTTAGTTGGGGAAAACGAGGGCCAATCATGGGAAAGGGATCCTGAGAGGCAGATATTGCCCCTTAATAGGTGTGTCTTCCACACCTAGATCCAGGGCTTCAGGTGCAAAGTGACCAGTTGAGTGTAGAGACAGATTATCACCTCCCTTGTTCTAGCTTACATACTTCTGTTAATGCTGTGCAGCTGGATAATGCTTTGCTATATTAACTTGTAGAATTTTTCTGTCTGTATTATTCCCTTCCTTTCCTCCCATTTGAACATGCTCACAGCCTCACTTAATTTCACTGTTGACTCACTGAGCATGTGGTGCTTGAAGTCCTCAAGGCCTTTTCAAATGCACATTATTTAGCCTTCCCTCTCCATCCTGTTTACTTGGGCCATAAGAGTTTGTGGGAGGTAACTCCTCACTCCAGAATTTAAAATAAGGGAATTAAGTTTGCCCCTGAGCAGTAAACTAAGCCATCAACATTTAATGTGTCAGAACAGAGTCACCTTGAAGGGATGGAATTCCTGAGCCAGTGAGACTTGGCAGCAGCCTGATAGAAGTTGTTATGAAATTAGAATGTGTCCATCAGATGTCAGGCTGGGGAGGTCTTGGCTGGATACCTTGCATGTTTCCCTCCAGGATCACTCTCCTTCCTCCTCTGCCTGTTCTGGCCCTGATAAGATGACCTGGCCTCATACTTTGCTGGAGTTCAGCCAACAGGAAGCCCAGAAGGCAATCAGAGGAAAGAAGAGTATGGTTCATTTACTTCTTCCCCTGGCTCCCCCTCCACCACCACCACCCCACAAGGGAATCTCAAGCTGGCTGCACCCTTCACCAAAGGTCATTCTCTGCCTCCCTTAAGGTTTCTTCTTCTATACTTAGGTTCTGGTAGCCACTTTACCCCCTCATTGTTTTGTGCTTAGGGATGCTACCAGCCCCAGGTTTCTGTGCTATCCTTTGTGGTTCCCTATCCTACACACCTCTGAAAATAGTACCTGTATTAGTCCGTTTCCACACTGCTGATAAAGACGTACCTGAGACTGAGCAATTTACAAAAGAAAGAGGTTTACTGGACTTACAGTTCCACATGGCTGGGAAGCCTCACAATCATAGCAGAAGGTGAAAGGCATGCCTCACACGGCAGCAGACAAGAGAACAGAGTTTGTGCAGGCAAATTCCCATTTTTAAAACCATCAGATTTCATGAGACTATTCACTATCATGAGACCAGTGCTGGAAAGACCCACCCCCATAATTCAGTCACCTCCCACTGGGTTGTGGGACACATGGGAATTGCAGGAGTTACAATTCAAGATGAGATTTTGAATGGGACACAGCCAAACCATATCATTCCACCCTTGGCCCTTCCCAAATCTCATGTCCTCACATTTCAAAACCAATCATGCCATCCCAACAGTCCCCCAAAGTCTTAACTCATTTCAGCACTAACTCAAAAGCCTACAGTCCAATGTCTCATCTGAGACAAGGAAAATCCTTTCACCTATGAGCCTGTAAAATCAAAAGCAAGTTAGTTACTTCTTAGATACAATGGAGATACAGGAATTGAGTGAATACAGCCATTCCAAATGGGAGAAATTGGCCAAAACAAAGGGGCTAAAAGCCCCATGCAAGTCCAAAATCCAGCAGGGCAGTCAAATTTAAAACTCCAAAATGATCTTTGACTCCATGTCTTGCATCTGGGTCACACTGATGCAAGAAGTGTGTTTTCGTGGTCTTGGGCAGCTCCAACCTTGTGACTCTGCAGGGTATAGCCTCCCTCCTGGCTGCTTTCACGTGCTGACATTGAGTGTCTGTGGCTTTTCCAGGTGCATGGTGCAAGCTGTCAGTGGATCTACCATTCTGGGTCTGAAGGACAGTGGCCTTCTTCTCATAGCTCCATTAGGCAGTGCCCCAGTAGAAACTCTGTGTGAGAGCTCCAACACCAAAGTCGCTTCCACATTTTCTGGTATCTTTTAAGAAACACCCCACTCTACCAGTAACAATTTACTGTATTAGTCCATTTTCATGCTGCTGATGAAGACATACCTAAGACTGGACAATTTACAAAAGAAAAAGATTTATTGGACTTACAGTTCCATGTGACTGGGAGGCCTCACAGTCATGGCAGAAGGTGAAAGGCACATCTCATATGGTGGCAGACAAGAGAAGAGAGCTTGTGCAGGCAAATTCCCATTCCTAAAGCCATCAGATCTCATGAGATTCATTCACTATCATGAGAACAGTGCAGGAAAGACCCACCCACATAATTAAATCACCTCCCACTGGATTCCTCCCAGGACAAATAGGAATTGTGGGAGTTACAGTTCAAGATGAGATCTGGGTGAGGACACAGCCAAACCATATCAGTACCTTTGCAATAAGTCTTCCTTAGATTATCATAATGTGAGAGTTTGAACTCACTGTTTGCTGTTTGAACCCTGAGGGAAACCAGATCAGAAATAGAAGTTGGGAGTGTCCACCTCACAACCCTCAGACAACCCTCAGATAACCCTCAGACAACTGGGACTCACCTGCAGGGTCAGGGGACTGTAAACAGAAGCATCCAGTCAACTGGTTTATAATTGTTAATGCTCACAATAACCTGCCTCCTCGTTCTAGCACCTTCATGTGAACTCGGATCCAGAGCTGGCTTATCCTGGCCATCATGACATTCAGTTTCTGAGCCTACAAAGCTGACAGTCACACTAGGTGGTACACAGGCCACCAAGGTAAATGTCCCCCGAAGACAGCTGCCTGAGGCCCAACCAGCTCCACCCCATGTCACAAGTTGGCACTGCTGTGCCACACATGCCACTTTAATTGTGTGCATTAAAGACTGGACATCACATAGAATCATAGACTCATAGAGCTAGAAGGAGCCTTAGAGATGAGATTGCCTGGTCTGGGCTCTTCATTTGAAGGTGGGAGCACTGGCCACCAGAAAGGCTAGATAACTTGCCCATGTACTATGCAGAGTGAGTGGGTCAGGTCCAGTCCCCATGGCAGTGTCCTTTTGGCCACACTTTCCCACTGCCCCTGTACACAGGTGCATCTCTATGTGGGCTCTGGGATCTATCAACCAGAAGAGTTTTATAGCTAGTAAGGGTGAGTTTGTCATGTACGTGGTGGAGTGCTAGACTCGCTAAGACAGGCAGAGCTGGGCCTGTTATCACCCTTTGGAAGCTTCTTAAAATCTCTCAATCTTCTCCTCATCTGCAAAATTGCACATAATAATACTGCATTAGAGATTAAGTTTCAACATGAATTTTGAAGGTACATAAGCATTCAAAGCATAGCATCCCATTCCTGGGCCCCCCATCCCAAATTCATGTCCTTCTCACATACAAAATATCTTCCTTCCATCTCAATAGCTTCAAAAGCCTTAACTCGTTCCAGCATCAACTTTAAGTCCAAAGTCTCATCTAAATATCATCTAAATTAGATGTGAGTGAGACTCAAGATGTGATTCATCCTAAAGAAAATTCCGCTCCAGCTGTGAGCCTGTGAAATCAAACAAGTTATGTGCTTCCAAAATACAATAGTGGACAGGCATAGGATAGATATTTCCTTCCTAAAGGCAGAAACAGGAAGGAAGAAAGAGGTGACTGGTCCCAAATGAGTTCAAAACTCTACAAAGCAAACAACATTAATCTTAAAGCTGGAGAATAATCTTTGACTCAATGTCCTGTCTTCTGGCCTCACTGGGCCTCACTGGATTCATGGGTCCATGGCTTTGTTGGGTGCAGCCTATGCCACAGGGGCAGGTACCTGCAGTTCTCCCAGGCTGATGTTGCATCCTCGTGGCTCTACAGTTAGGTATGAGTCTTGGGGGAGGCCCCACCCCTGTGGCTCCACTCAGCATTGCCCTAGTGAGTGTTCTCAGTGGTAGCCCTGCTCCTGTGGCAGTTCTCTGCCTAGGCCCCAAGGCTCTCCAAGACATCTATTAAATCTAGGTGTAGATAGCCTCCATGGCTCCTGCACTCTGCATGCCTGCAGAATTAGCAATGCCTCCAGGTTTACCATTGGTGCCCACCTGAGCCTGCTGGAGCCACCAAGGTAAATGTCCCCCTAAAGAAAGGAACACTGTGCCAGAATTCATGGAGTAGAATCTTGAAGCAGCCCTGAGAAACAGCCTCTAGGTCCAGCAGATTCCCTGGGCCCCTCTTCTGAAACCATTCTGCCCTCAAGGCGCTGGAAATCTGGGCCTGTGATGGGGGTGGCAGCACCATTTTTCAAAATACCTTTGGGGTCATTCTTCCAATGTATGATAAATAGCACCTATCCCTACTGACCTCCTTATCAGCAGGCAACTTGGTCACATTCTTGGTGTACTCTCTAAATACCCTTTTCATTCTTTACACGGCCAAGCTGAGAATTCTTCCAATCTTTAAGTTCTGTTTCTCTTTTGATTATAAATTCCATCTGTAACTCATTTCTCTATTCTTGCATTTTACCATAGGCTTCAAGAGAAGCCATGCAGCACCCTGAGCACTTTGCTTAGAGATTTCTTTTGGCAAATATCCTAGTTCATCATTCTCAAGTTCTCCCTTCCACAAAGCACTAGGACACAAATATAATTCAGCTATCTTTTTTCCACTTTGTAACAAGAATGGCCTTTCCTTCAGTTTCCAATCCACAGCATGTTCTTCACCTCTAAGACCTCATCAGAATGGCCTTTACTGTCCATATTTCTACCAACGTTCTGTTCTTGATCACTTAAGTAATCTCTAAGAAAACTGAGGCTCTTTCTACAGCTCTCCTCTTATTCTGCACCCTCATAAGAATCACCCTTTATGAACCATTCGTGGTAATATAAGCTTTTCTAGCCTATTCCTTCAAATTCTTCTAGCTTCCACCCATTACCCAGTTCCAAAGCTGCTTCTGCATTTTCAGGCATTTGTTAGAGCAACACCCTACTTCTTGTTACCAATTTTTGTCTTAGTCCTTCCATGCTGCTATAACAAAATACATGAGACTAGATAATTTATAAATAATAGAAATTTATTTCTTACAGTCTTGGAGGCTGGGAAGTTCAAGACAACAGCAAATTTGATGTCTGGTGAGGGCTGCACTCTGCTTCCAAGATGGTGCCTTCTTGCTGCATCCTCCAGAGGGTATGCATACTATGTCCTCGTGTGGCAAAAGGGATGGGAGGACAAAAAAAAACTAACACTGTATAAAGCCTCTTTTATAAGGTCCTCAATCTTATTCATGAGGAAAGAGCCCTCATGACCTAATCACCTCCTAATGGCTCTACCTCTTAAATACCATTGCATTGGAGATTAAGTTTCAACATGAATTCTGGAAAGCACAGATATTCAAAACATAGAAAACACCTTCTTTCATGGTGTTATCATGAGGATAAAATATGATGTTGCATATGAAGTAGGGACTCATAAATGTTACTCTAAACTAAATAGGAGTCTGAAAGTGTCCACCAAGTGCAAATGTAGGACCACACCCTCCATCCTGACCTCACCGCCTTCTTCCAAGTTGACATGAACAACCTCTAATACCAAGGACAAGGCAGCAAGTGCTGTCAGTGCCTCACCTATAGCCTCTCAGCCTACCCAAGTGTCACACTCTAGCTGTGTTTTCTATCCCTCTGCCTGAGAGTTCTCTTTGTCTTTGAGTTTTACTTTATTTTTAATTGACAAATAATAATTGTATATATTCATGAGGCACAATGTGATGTTTGGATACTTGGATACATGTTTACATCATGGAATGATCAAATCAGGCTAATTAGTCTAACCGTCACCTCAAATATTTATCATTTCTTTGTGGTGAGAACATTTAAAATCTTCTCTTTTAGTGATTTTGAAATATGCAATAAATTATTTTAACTGTCACACTGTATTGTGCAATATATCACCAGAACTTATTCCTCATGTTTAACTGAACTGTGTACCCATTGATTAACATCTCCCCTTTCCCCAGTCCCCGCCCCAGCCTCTGGTAACCACCATTCTACTCTCTGCTTCTATGCTTCTATGAGTTTGAGGGTTTTTTTTTTTTAAGCTGGAGTGCTGTAGTGTGATCTTGGCTCACTTCAGCCTCCACCTCCTGCTCTCAAATGATCCTCCCACCTCAGCCTCCTGAGTAGCTGGGACTGCAGGCATGCACCACCACACTTGGCTAATTTTTGTACTTTTTAGTAGAGACAGGGTTTTGCCATGTTGCCCAGACTGGTCTCCAGCTCCTGAGCTCAAGTGATCTGCCCACCTCAGCCTCTCAAAATGCTGGGATTATAAGCGTGTGCCACTACACCCGGCCGAGTTTGACTTTTTTAGATTCCACATATAAGTGAGATTATATGGCATTTGTCTCTATTCCTGGCCTGTTTCACTTAGCATAATGTCCTCCAGGTTCATTCATGTTTTGTCACAAATGATAGCATTTCCTGTTTTTTTAAAGCTACATAGTATTTCATAGTGTATATGTAGTACATTTTCTTTATCCCTTCATTCATTGATGGACACTTACGTTGATTCCATATTTTGGCTATTATGAACAATGCTGCAACAAACATGGGGATACAGATCTCTCTTCCACATACTGATTTCCTTTGGGTATATACCCAGCAGTGGGATTGCTGGATCATATGGTAGTTCTATTTTAGTTTTTTGAGGAATCTCCATACTGTTTTACATAATGGTTATACTAATTTACATTCCCACCAACAGTGCACATGGGTTTCCTTTTCTCCACAACCTCACCAATATTTGATATCTTTCATCTTTTGATAACAGTCAATCTAACAGGTGTGAGGTGCTATCACAGAATGGTTTTAATTTGCATTTCTGGAGCTCTCTCTGGCTGCAGTGGCATATTCAGACCATGTCTGGGGCAACCTAGAAGTGCCAGTGAGTTTACACTCTTCCAGAACAGCCCACAAACAATGAATGCCATGGGTTGGTGGAGAAATGCCTCAGCTTCCTCATCCTCACTGGGGGACAGTTTTGAGGACCTGTCTCCCTGAGAAGTTCCCTTGAAGGGTTGAGCCTTAGTGCCCGCATTGGAAACCCACTTAAAACACCCTTTGTTAGCTTTCCTTCCTTTCTTGTCTCACTTCTCTCACTGTACTTTCTGGGCTCACCTCCCAAATGAATTACTTGCACTAGAATCCTTAGGTCTGTTTTTAGGGGAGCCCAAACTAAGACCAAGGACAACAGGGGAAAGGGGATCTCACAGAGCTTGGCTGAGTCCACACTGGGATTCCCCTGCCCAAGCAGGCCCAGGCGGCTGGAAAGACTCAATCCCAGGTGCCATGGTGCCTCCTGAAGAGAATCAGCCTTAGGAAAGAGAAAATGATAAGCAGCACCTGGCCCAGTGCCAGAGAGCAGAGCTGCAGCTGAGGACTGAACAATCTGTCACTAAAATTGTCCTCCTCCTCCACCCAGTGGGGTTCTGTCTGCACCCAAGGGCAAAAAGATTTAGAGAAATAGCAAGGAAAATGTAAATGGTGGAGACAATGAAGCACCTCACCCCTGCAGTGTTGATAACCACAGAGAAGACAGAGATGGGCCCAGGGGCCATGATCCTGGCTATCATCGGGCTGCTTTTAGTGACAATGGGTGACCCCGCCAGGACATCCCAGTAGCCACTGCAGAGATATGGAAATAGCTTCTCAGCCTTCTGCCTCCAAAAATGCTTCCACTTCACACCCATTAGGATAACTATTATCCAAAAAACCGAAAATAACATGTGTTGGGAGGATATGGAAAAATCGGAACACTTGTGCACTGCTAGTGGGAATGTAAAATGGTATAGCCACTGTGGAAATAGGATGATGGGTCCTCAAAAAATTTAACACAGAGTTACTATATGATCCAGCAATCCTGCTTCTGGGCATATACCCAAAAGAACTGAAGGCAGGGGCGCAAACAGATACCTGTACAACCACATTCATAGCAACATTAGTAACAATAGAAAAAGGTAGAAACAATCAAAGTGTGTATCGACAGATGAATGAATAAAAAAAATGTGGTATATCCATACAGTGGAATATTAGCCTTAAAAGAGAATAATGTACTGACACATGTTACTATATGGATGGACATTGAAGACATTATGCTAAGTGAAAGAAGCTAGACACAAAAAGACAAATTCTGAAGACATTTATCTGACATTCCTAGAGTAGTCAAATTTAGAGATAGTAGAGTGGTGCTTGTCGGGGTCTATGGGGAGAGGGGAATGGGGAGTTAATGCTTAATGGGTACAGAGTTTTCATTTTGCAAGATGAAAAAGCTCTGGAGCTGGATGGTGGTGATGGTCACACAACAATGTGTATGTAGCTAATGCTACTGAACTTAAACGGTTTAAATAATCAATTTTATGTATATTTTACCACAGTTTTAAAAATAAAATCAATGCCTCTAGCCCCCCATTCCCTCTTCCCCTACCCCTCCCCGCTTTCTCTCAGCATCCCTGCTTTCCTGATTTATCTGTGTTGTATTTTATTTATTTATTAAATAGAAATGGGGTCTCACTCTGTTGCCCTGGCTGGTGATGAAGTCCTGGCCTCAAGCAATCCTTGCACCTTGGCCTCCCCAAGTGCTGGTATTATAAGCATGAGCAAGTGCACCTGGCTTCCTGAAGACGCATGGCTCCACAGTGGGGTTCCTGCTCCTCCCCTTGCACCCATGAATTGACAACCAGTTTGTGATCCGAAACGCCTGTCTTAGGTCAGGCTCCCCTTGAAGCAGAAGCTGAGACAGGGATTCCTATGCAAGTGAATGAATAAGCAAGCGCTCTCACAAGGAACCTTCAGAGGAAGAAAGGAGTCAGGAGAGAAGAGGAGAAATAGAGATGTGGTTCAGCTGAAGTCTCACCTTGGCTTGGTCCTGTGGGGAGCTCTAGAATGTGAAGGTACCACAGGCTTACCCACCTTGAGGCAAGGAAGTGGGTTTCTCTACCTCCCTCTCAGTTAGCTATGGACTACTGACCACTGTGTGGCGAAGGGGGTGGTAATCTCCCAGACATTTCCCAGTGGGTACTCTCATCCAACGGAGGGCACTTGTCAGGAGAACGGAGCAGCTATGACTCATCAACAGCTGACACTCACAGCAAACAGGGGATGGGGACACCAGACTGCTAAAGGGAGCCTGAGACATCAGTGGGTTCTTCCATACACCCTTCCAGAAAACAAGTTCTGATCTCTGTTCTCCATCTCCAGTCTTGCTCAGATGGATGAAAGACACCTCTGTTTAGCAGAAGCAACATTGAGTTCTGGCTCCACAATACACTATGTGTATCACCTGGGCAACTTCATTGACCTCTCTCAGTCTCAGCTTCCACATCTGTAAAATGGGAATGAGAATGGGACTGTGGTAGTTATTCTTTTGAGTTAACTAGGAGTCTCCAAATATAACCCCCTTGTTCTAATAACAGGCCTCCCTTACTCCTTGCTCAGCCATGAGGCGAATGACACAGACCTAGCCAGAGTATTCCATTCACCTGACACCTCAGGAATAAAACTGTGACCCAAGGAGGCCAACTGGAGACCTTCTCCAGAATTGTTCTTTTTTTTTGGTTTGTTTGTTTGTTTTTACCTTGAGACAGAATCTCACTCTGTCACCCAGGCTGAATCTTGCTCTGTCACCCAGGCTGGAGTGCAGTGGCACAATCTTGGCTCAATGCAACCTCCGCCTCCCAAGATTAAGTAATTTTCCTGCCTCAGCCTCCCAAGTAGCTAAGATTACAGGCACGTGCCAACACGCCTGGCTAATTTTTATGTTTTTAGTTTTTAGTAGAGATGGAGTTTCACCATGTTTGCCAGGCTGATCTCAAACTCCTGACCTTCAGTGATCTGCCCACCTCAGCCTCCCAAAGTGCTGGGATTACAGGCATGAGCCACTATGCTTGGCCCAGGATTGTTCTGACTGGAACTAGTGGGGAAGGCCAATTGCCTAAGTGCCATGGAGCTGGAGAGATGTCAAGCAGACACTGGCTGTGACTGTGTTCCCCACCACATGTGGGAGGTCTGTCTGCAGAGGAAAAGGAGGCCCACCCTAAGGGGAGAGAATGAGAGAGAATCCTCTGCCCCTCTAGACCCAATCATGCCTATGACCAGCCCCATCACTTTCCTTCCTAGGTACAGGAGCCAATTAATTCTCTTTTTGTTCTATTTTTTTTTTCTAGTTTCTATGACCTGCCTTAATCAATTCTCTAAGTTAGTTTGAGCTGGATTTCTCCCACTTGCAAACAGAAGACAGCTGACTAGTATAAGGAATGCTTGCCTTGCAGAGGGTTGTGAAGATTCAATGAGATAATATGTGCACAGAGAGGTATCTAATAATGGTTACTGTAATTCTCAGAAGGCCAATACAAAACAGGGTTGAGAGCCACTTCCTCTGTTGTCTGTGAACGTTATCTCATTGGACCCACAAGCAGTGAGCAGATGCCTTGTGTGTTCACCCTCCTACTCAGAATTTAACGCAAAAATCCCTTTTTGATGCCCTGACATTGTTTAAGGTTCAGTTCACCCCTGAGCCTTCCTGGCACTGCTCTTAGTGTTCTTTGCAACTGTTTTCTGTTCTTGGTTGGCTATCTGCCAGCTCTTCTGCATGATTTTTTTTTAATCGTGTTCATCAGGGCTCCCTGTGTAGCAGTAGCTCTTCATCAGATTCATCTTGTCTTCCTCCTTGGGCTCCTTTGTGGTGGCTGACTTGGAATTTTGTTTTTGAGTTCTTCCAGCCTTCTGGATGGTCTCTTTAATGTCTCAAGCTGTGAGTTCCTACTTCTGTTTTTTCTAAAGCACTATTCCTCAAAATGCCTTCTGGGAACCCCCTGCATTAAGAATACCTAAAATTCCTGGCCCCACTCACGATATACCCAATCAGTCTTGGAGGCAAAGCCGTAGGGGGATCTGTATCTGCCTTTGTTCACATATATAAACCCTTCCACACCCAAGCCTGAGAACCACTGTTTCAAGACTTTTGAAGTCTGACCAGCTCACTCTTCACGACCCTCTTCTGAGATGATGAACTCACTTTCACCCAAGGTCTGGAATAGTTCCCGCTTCTTGGTTTGATTTAACTCAAAAGTAACAATTCTTCACTGGCCGCTCCTCTACCTTATAGGAGGTGAGAGTGTCAGCAAGGCAAGGCAAGCCAAGAGTTTGTTCAGATGCTCTCCTCACAGCTGGTGGGAACTCTGAGCAACCATCCAGTTGGTGGCACCCTCATCAGTAGGTCTCTCGCCTCTGGGCCAGTTGTGTGGTTGTAGTCAGGAACCATCATCAGTTTCCCCCATCTGGTCCAGAAACCTGAAATATGCTTCTGCAACAATATGACTTCTGTTCCCCTTGCCTTTGATCTCCACCCACATGATTCCCAACACAGCCCTGCCCTCGGGACTATGGATTTCCATGTGGGTGTAAATCTCTTTATCATGCGCAGATGCTTCACCTCCCTTCTTATTTTTTTTAACAAGGTCAACCTTTCTATGTCGACTTCACCTACAGCCCCTTTCTGAAGATATCCCTTCTGCTCAAGTGACTTTGGCCATGGTTAATTGGACTAGTATTTCAGTTTGGATCCCCCCAGAAGCAGACTCTGAGGCAAGGATTCATATGCAAGTAGTTTATTTAGGAGATGATTCTAAGATGCACCAATAGTGGAGTGAAGAAATGCGAGACGGAAGGCAACCAATACAGGGTGTATTGTCAAGCAAGTTACCACTCTAGGCAACTGGAGCTCAGTGTTGCTGGAGAATAGTGTAGAAGACAAGCCTTGAGCAAAGGGGCAAAAGAATTAGAGTAAAGGGGCAAAAGGATAGGGTGTTAGACACTAACTCTTGTCAGTCCCTGGGCATTCATACCCAATACTTCTAGCTAGCCCCATCTATCTGGACACAACAGAGACCAGAGAAAGCTTCAGGCAAAGAGGTGTAGGGACATCTGCTGCAACTAAGCATGAATCTCCTGGCTGAGGGAAACACACACCTATGTCAGAATCTGAAATTTGAACCAAGTTCCTTAGTTTGTTTGTGCCGCTATAACAAAATACCCAAGACTGGGTGATTTACAAAGAACAGAAATTTATTTTCTTATAGTTATAGAGGCTGGTTAGTCCGAGATCAAGACACTGGCAGATTTGGTGTCTGTGAGGGCTGTTCTCTGATTCCAAGATGGCACCTTATTGCTGCATCCTCACATGGCAAAAGGCAAAAAAGGCAAAAGGGGATGAATGCTGTGTCCTCACATGGCAGAAGAGCTGAAATGGAATGGACCCACTCCTTCAAGCCCTTTTATAAGGTCCCTAATCCCATCTATGATATTATGACTTAATGGGGCCCTCATGACTTAATCACTTCTTAAAAGCCCCACTTCTTACAAACATCATATTGCTGATTGAGTTTCAACATATGAATTTGGGGGATGCATTCAGACCATAGCACCGAGAGACACAGAAACTATGATCATATAATATGATTGCTTGAATTGAGAAGCTCCACCAAACTGGGATGGAGCAGTCTGTTTAAACTACATGAATGCTAATGAATAAACAAACAAATCCACCTGCAATGGGGAGGATAAGCAAGGAAAATGAGAAATAAGAGAACATGTGGCTCCAAGAAGAAAGAGAGATTGGCAGCCTTGGATCACACCACATTGTTTGCAATGTCAGTCCTCAAATCACTGTTCTTTGTCCCATGCCTATTTAATAAAAGTCTCTTTAATTGAGCCAATGTAAGTAGGCCTATGTTCCATCCAACCAAAAGCTATGAGGTCTTCTGTTGACATCTCAAATTTATTTTGTGTTTATACCCTGTACACAGGTATATGGATTTCTAAAGCAATAGGACTCTTCATGATGCCCTTTTTAATCCCTTTCTTGAATTCTACAAGGCATTTCTCCATCACCCTCACCTGTTTCGTTGCCCTTTGGCTCAGATCAACACATCTCACTGCAATGTAAATTCTTCTCTGTCCTTGTGAGAAGTGTTGCCTCAATACTCCCAGCCCACCACAATGCCTTAGGCCAAGGTTCTCACCACATTATGTATCTTATGTGGGAAATCCACCATGAAACCTGATCCTGGAATTTTTCCACAGCCTGAATTGAGGGTCAACTTCTGCAGCCTCTATGCAGCAAGTGTGGTACAGGCAGGCTGATGACACAATCTTTAGATGCCATATGATCCTGTGGTTAATCAGACCCCAGGAAAACCAGGGAGGGCCATCTGAGCTTGGAGTCAAGAGAGTTTCCTGCAGGCTCTTTGCTGCTTTGGTTTGACAGGTCCTGGGACTTAAAAGCAAAGCCACAACTCTCTGCAGCCCACGATCTAGCTTCTCAGGCCCTGGTAGCCACATGTCTGTGAATTGCTGCTAAAAGCCAACTATCCAGGGCCTGGGTCTTTTTCATTCTAGTTGAAGATCCTAATCTCTCAGTTCATACACCCTTATCCTAGTCTTGATTCAAATTCTGTTCAGTGGGTCTGAGCTAGGAGTGCTCAATGAAGTCAGATTTTCTGGCCTTTTATTTTTCCAATTTGCAAATGTAGCGCTATGGTAATACAAGTTCTTTTACTTGGCTAGAAATTCTGCCCTAGCAGTGTTTAATTAATGCATTACATTAAGAGTTTCAAATATTTCTCGGAAGTAGGTGGGAAATTAATATAAAACTAAATAAATAAGCATTTTCTTTCTTAGAAGCCAGTATTTTTGACATGAAGCAACTGCTTACCAGAGTAAAAACTCAATTCACTGGTGCCTACGCTGATAAAAATCCTGCAGTAATCAGGATGTATTTTGGACACTAAGCTTTTAATTTAAAAAATACAGATGAAATAAGCAGCATAACTCCTTGAACTAACCTGGTACTCTTAGATTATTTGGTGATAGACTTTATTTTTTTTAATTTTAGTATTTTTTTTTTTTTTGAGATGGAGTTTCGCTCTTTTTACCCAGGCTGGAGTGCCATGGCGCGATCTCGGCTCACCGCAACCTCCGCCTCCCGGGTTCAGGCAATTCTCCTGCCTCAGCCTCCTGAGTAGCTGGTATTACAGGCACGCGCCACCATGCCCAGCTAATTTTTTTTTGTATTTTTAGTAGAGACGGGGTTTCACCATGTTGACCAGGATGGTCTCGATCTCTTGACCTTGTGATCCACCCGCCTCGGCCTCCCAAAGTGCTGGGATTACAGGCGTGAGCCACCGCGCCCGGACCTAATTTTAGTATTTTTTTAATTATAAAATTAACATGTAATCATGGTGAAAATTTCAAATTTGATATAAACAACTAAAAAGTTTTTCCTACCCCTATCCCACCCCAGTCCCAGACCCAGAGGTATACTCTATTAACAGCTTCTTCAGTTTTCTAGAATTTTCCACGTGTATACAAGTATATATATATACAGCATAAATTTAGCTCATCTAATGGCATTATACTTAGCATATTATTCTGGCATTTGCATTTTAACACAACAGTATACCGGCTAACTTTTTAAAAGAAGAATTTAGGTAGGTATATCCCGGACTTGATATAAATCCAGCCTCTGTCTTTTAAATGTATAGTCCTGTATGGAAAGAATTGATGTCCAGTCTATAACCCTTAGGATACAATATGCCAATTCACCAAACATTCCATTATGTTTAGCATCTTGTAATGGTTAGCTTTTTCTGCATGACAAACTACCCCGTAAGTCAGTAGCTTAAAATAACAACAGCTTATTTAGCTCAAGAATCAGTGGAGTAGCAAAATGGGCTGGGCTCAGCTAGGCTGTCCTGCTGGTCATAGGTAGGCTCACTTAAGGATCTGTGGTCAGCTGCCAAGTCAGCTGAGGTCACAGGAGTGACTAGGCTACAGATGTCCCATAATCCAGTAAACAAGCCCAGGGCTCACTCACATGGTGGTGGCCACAGGGCCCCTGGGAGTGCGATATAGTTTGGACATTTGTCCCCTCCAAATCTTATGTTGAAATGTGATCTCCAATGTTGGAGGTGGGGCCTAGTATGAGATATTTCAGTCATGGAGGCAGATCCTTTGTGAATGGCTTGTGCCTTTCCCATGGTAATAAGTTACCATGAAATCTGCTTGTTAAAAAGAGTGTGGGACTTCCCCACTCTCTCTCTTGCTCCCTCTCTCACCATGTGACACACATGCTCCCCCTTTGCCTTCCACCATGAGTAAAAGCTTCCTGAGGCCTCACCAGAAGCCAAGCAGAAGCTGATATCATGCTTGTACAGCCTGCAGAACTGTAAGCCAAATAAATCTCTTTCTTTATAAATTACCCAGCCCTGGGTATTACTTTATAGCAATGCAAAATGGAATAATGCAGAGCGTGAGAGGGCAAACCACAGTGCATAGTAGTTTGTAAGCCTCTACTTGTGTCACATTTGCTAAGATCCCATTGGCCAAAGCAAATCACATGGCCAAGGTCAGACTCAAGGAGTGGAGAAAGCATTTCCACTTCTTGATGGGAGGTGGAGAATTTGTGGTCATTTTTGCAGTTTACCATATATATTTTGCTGTGGGGGTGGGTGTGGAGGAAGTCAGGATCTCATTTTAAACAGAAAATCAAATTAACCAAAATCCCACCCTCACTCTAAATATTTGGAATGCATGAAGTTTTCTAGGAGAAGTAGGAATAAGAACACAGTCTGTTATGCAGAGTATAACTCTGGTACAGTGTGGAACCAGAGTTCTGGCTACAACTTGTGCTCTAGTTAATGCTAACAATCATGGATGATGCACTCATTAGAAACAGGAAAGGCAGCAAAGCACTGGAATGTTCTAGCAGACTCTCCCACAAAGAAAAGGAATAAGTGCACAGAAACTACCTAGAAACAGCACCCACAGCCACTTTCTTTTGAGGCTTGGTAATTTGGTTAATAATTAGAAGAAAAAAGAATGTGATGGTATAATATTTTGAAATAATAACGGGTTTTCTTGCCTACATTTTTCCTCTTGCCTCTACAAGCCTTTAGTGAATGATGTCAGTGGCATTCATGGTGTGTATGCATGTAGGAGGGGTGAGAACACAGCCTGAGACAAAGAAGCCATTTGAGTTTCCTCAAAGAGTTTTAGAAAACTCAAGAGTAGAAGCCAAAGTTTGAAAGTCAAGACTTTCTATGACCAGCATAGAGCTCTTGAGAGAGTAAAGGTTTCTGTGTGCCAAGAGAATAAGAAGCTAAGGGGCTTGAAACAGACACTGTAGCTGCAAACAGCAGAGCAAGAAGAAGGCATGTTCCTGCCTCAAAGCAAACCAAGGTTAGGCTAGCCACCAAGAGGAGAAAATTGGAAGGGAGGAGATTTGAACTTGAATGATGGGGCCACCATCAGAAGGGACCCCTAGCTCATCCCCAACCAACCTTGCTGATCCCTGGGGCTGGGACAAGATGAATGCCAAAAGAAAGAGCAGACGAGTTTGGGGGAATCCCAGAGCAGAAGTGCTTTTCAGAGATACAATAGGTTTAACTAAGACACTACCCAAGGGGTAGATTGCGTGTGTTGGTAGGAGATGTCTTAAGCCTGGAAATTAGAACAATCTCAGAGAGCTGCTCACAGCTCAGTTTGGCCCAGAATAGCTGAGGGGCAGTCAGGAAGGCATGGAGAAGTTCCACAGTCAGGCAAGGAAACTGCGGGTGATTGCATGCACCCTGCCAGCTCGGTGCAAAAAGGATACAGATGTTTTCCATGAACAAGCAGTGAAGCTGGTACTAATCGAACACCCACAGAGCCTACACCCTCACCAACCAACCACAGTAGGACAGAAACCAGCTTTCTACCAGAGGCCTCGCTCCCATTCCAGGACAACAGTCAGCCCAACAGAGCTTAGAAAACTGGAAGTTGGGGGCAGAACCCTAAACTGATGGAGGGTTTTTTTTTTTTTTTTTGAGTTAAAAAAAAGTATCTAAGTGACTCAGCTTATATGGAGAAGTAGGTCAACTTTTCTACAATTTGATAAACTAGAGTAAACACCAGGCCAATTTCAGTTCAATTTCATAGAAATAAAAAGTGTTAAATACCACACTCAATGATTATGAAATATGTACCATAACCTCTTCATACCTTAATTCCCTCCCTACCCCATCTACTATTAGACATGAGAGAGGGGCCAGTTCTTCATTCCTGGGGGATAAACAGGTATTTACTAACTGTAATTGTGATTATAAGCAATGAAAATAAAAGCAATTCTGATTAATAACATATTGGGTATGTTTGGCCATTGCTTCAACAAGACAAGCTCATGTGGACAGTATTCTTCTACTCCAGGCTGACTTATGCATCTTGTAAATTGGGGTAATAACCTATCCAACAGGACCATGGAGGCCAGGTGGCCAGAGCATAGAAGTTACTCAGGAAAAGGGATCAGTGTGGTGCAACTCCACGTGCCCATAAGTACAAGTGTAACTGGTTTGTTGGTGGAGGGGATATTCATGGTTCTCAATCACCACATCATGGCTGCCTTAGAGCATGCACAGAGACAGTCAGGAGCCAACTGGTCTCACACCACCATTGGGTCTCCTTTGCACATCTTGGCCAGATTTGTTGTTGTTGTTAAGCACAGTTGCTATCGTGCCCCTCCCCACTTCAGAAACCATCTGCAGATCTCCATTGCCCGGCACTATAGTCCTTTCTTCTTAGCAAAACCCCAACAGATCAAAAAGATAAACAAGAATCTCTGCACTTGGTTTCCTATCCGTCTGTTTGCTTAGGATTGGATTGGCTATAAGAGAAATCCATCATAATACATAGATTGAATTTTATTTATTGCTAACGTTAAACAAATCTGTAATAATTATTGCGTGATTGATATGGCACTCCATTTATTACACTGCCGTGAATAGTTTCCAATATCACTTCAGGATCAAAGATCTGCCTACAGCCAGCTGAACAGGATGAAGAAGTTTGTACTTCATCCCTGGAAGTTATGTCAACTTCTACTTAAACTCTATTGGCTAAAACATGATAACATGGCCATGCCTTGATGGAAGGGAAGCTGGGAAATGTAGTCTCTTTTTCTGGGATCCATGTGCCCTACTAAAAATCAGTACTATAACTCAGGAAGAAAAGAACAGATGCTGGAGTCAAGCTGTCTTTGCCACAGTCCCCAAGGCAAGGCTACCCCTCAGGAACCTCTAAAGAGCCATTGTACTCTGTGTAAGTTTTGGAAAATCCATACTTACTGGAAAAATTCCAAAATCTTTATCCAGGTATGCAAGATGCTTCATGACATGAACCAACTTCCCTTCCTGGCCTCATCTTCCATGGCTCCCTATCGTTAGCTTTCTTGTGCCTATGTGAAGACTCTGTACCCACCTGTACACCCATACTCATCCCTTCTGGAGACCTTGCTCAGAGTACTCCCTCATTGTTGAATGGCACTGTCTCATTTCCTTTCTAAATCCTGCCCGTCCTTTATGTAATCATAACGGGTATGCCACAAAGTCTCTTCACATCCCTGAGGACTTGATGGAGAAATAGAGACTGGATGATGATTAAATGGGATGCATTTCTAATGTTTAATGCACCAGACCCAAGGAATGCAGAATGGACCCTTAGCAACCCAGAGGACAGTCTCTGACAGTGGGACATGGGACTGTATCTTCATCAAGTCAATTCAACATTATTATCATTGACACCAACAAGAGTCCTGAGGACATCATGAGGAAATATAATTTCAAAGATAAAAAACAGAAGTTGCAGATAATTTGAGATATGAAGAAGGGGGTGTTAATTCTGTCTTACTTGAATATTTGGGGCCCCAGTTCCATTAAGATAAAATTTAATAGGAATAAAGGTAATGTCCTGCATTTGGCTCCAAGAGGTCAATGACACAGGTCCAGAGCTTGGCAAGCAAATGTAAAAAACTTCAGTTTCTGCTTGACAGTAAAGTCGCTGAAAGCCATTAGTATGGCTATTTAAAAAGGTCATTAAATCTTAGGCTGAATTGAAAGAAACATACCATCCAGAAAGAGAGAGAACAATCTAGCTCTCCTTTGATCTGATCAAATCAAATCTACATTTCTTAAGCCCGGCGCCCATTCTGCATGCCCTCTGCCATGTCACTTTAAAGTTTTTCCCACAAAAGAGTCAGACTTCCCCTTCCCCCTTGGCTTTAGGTTTGGCCATGTGGCTTGTTTTATTAGCAGGCTTGACATAGCCAAAGTTTGGAAGAGTATTTGTACAATTGGGCTTGCTCTTTTATGCATCTGCCATCTTCATGAGCATATTCTTGGGTAAGCCCACTGGTCCCAGGAAGGGATGACAGACACATGATGCAGACTGAACAGCCGTAGCCAAGCCTAGTCTACTAGATCAGCTGACCCCAGAAATGTAAGCAAGTCCAGTCAAGATCAGCAGAATTTCCCAGTCAATTAGACACCTTAGAGAAGCTGGTCCCCAGCTGATCCAGAGACCAGTGAACTAAATAAATGCTTACTGTTGCACTCCCCTGAGATTTTTGTGGTTGGTTGTTAAACAGCACCAGCTAACTGAAACAAGAACTGTGTGCAGTTCTAAGAGTCACATTTGATGAAGGACATTGACAAACTAGAGGGCAGTGGGAACCGTGGAGGGTCACAAGGCCACAGAATATAAGGAGCAATTGGTGACACTGATAAAATTCATGCTGAAAAGGGGAGCACATGTTTTTCAAATACGTGAAAAGCCTTCATATGAAAGGGGAGTTCGACTTTGCTAGGATCTGAGTATGTCCCTCAGAATTAATGTGTTGAAACTTAATGGCCAATGTGATAGTACTGAGAGGTAGAGCCTTTAATAAGTGATTAAATGATGAGGGTGGAGCCCTGATAGATGGGATTAGGGCCCTTATAAAAGGGCTTGAAGAAATGGGTTTGCTTTCTTCTGCTCTTCTTCAGCAAGAAGACCTTCACCAGACACTGAATGCTGGTGCCTTAATCTTAGACTTTGCAGTCTCCAGAACTGTGAGAAATACATTTCTATCGTTTATAAATTGTTCAGTCTTGGGTATTTTGTTATGGCAGCACAAACAGACTCAGACAGATTTACTCTTCATAACACTGATAGTCCTAAAATCTTTTGAGATTAATTACAAAGGTGGATCCCACCTTTAGAGCTCTCTGGAATTAAAACAAGTTTTCAGAAGTTGTGAATTATTCTTTGCTAGGGATAGTCAAGTGGAGAGATGCCTTCTAAGATTCCTTCTGACCTTGAAATACTTTGAGTGAACATCACCTGCCCCACAAAACATTTGTCTCACTGCTGTCCACTCTAAAGTGTTTGTTCTACTGTCATTCTCCCTGCTGGTCTCTGGCTTCCTGTCTGTGACACACAACATCCTTCCCGTGCCCCTCTTCAGTTGTTCTGGTTCCTAAGCAACACCTCCCCCCGCTGCATCTAAGGTTTATGTTGTCAGTTTCAATGATGAAAACAGGGTGCTACTCACACCTGGCTACATGTTGGGGGACTGCTTCTGTGGTTTTCCTGGGCCTCTAGTCCCACCAGAGAGGACCCTAGTTTTATGCCAGTTTCTGTCCGCACTGTCTACAACATGAAATTCTCTTCCCCCACATCCCTCTGCATACTTGATCAACCAGAGCCCTCAAGCAGGTCTTCCTCCCTCAACTAAAACCTGACTAAGAATGACTTTCTAATATTAGCGACTTATAACTTAGCATAAATTGAAGCCCAAGCCCTACCCTCTCTCCCAGGAGCACTTGGATTTGAAGCGCTATCTCTTGCCGTGGAACAAAGCACCGTCAACCTTGTGTCTCGGTCAAGGAACTGACAGCCTCACAGTTTTCTTTGGGAGCCAGCCTTGCTTAGGCTCCAGACCCTGCCTTTACTTTTATAAATAAGAATTTAAATCGAGTGGGTTACACTATGTGTGAGTTAAGGCCTCTGACAACCACCCAAGAAAACAAAAAATATTGGTCAACAATCTGATATTTCCAA
Source organism: Aotus nancymaae (assembly GCF_030222135.1). Taxonomy (NCBI): domain Eukaryota; kingdom Metazoa; phylum Chordata; class Mammalia; order Primates; family Aotidae; genus Aotus; species Aotus nancymaae. Next base: position 19,751,621 of record NW_026988472.1, on the reverse strand, counting down.
GTAATCTCACATACTCAGCAGTACGTAGAAATAGTCCTCAGCATGGGTCTTTTAAAGGGTCACTTCTTTGAAAATGCACTAGCGGCGGGGGGGAAGTCAAAGTAGGGAGACAAACATTGTGCCCCAAATTTAGCAGCACAGTTCCTGTCAAGAGTGTTTCTATGAGAAGCAAAACCCAGTGGTCACAGCAAGTGTGTGGCCCCAGCTTGTCAGAGCTATTGATTGACTGCTCACAATATTGCAGGTGATTTAAAGAGTTCCCCACTACCTTGTTTGTTTAATGTCACCTCCATATGAGAATGTCAGCCTCCGACATGTTTGACTTCTCCACAGGACAAATGCCAAGCCACATGCGGTTGTCCCACCGACACAGATTGTTCCCTACCCTCCGTCACAACAATGATGCCAACAATTTCTAAATGCTTCATTTAAATGAAGCACTAATTCTTGATAATCTTCTGATTGGTGGCGTAACATGACTCTGGCATACGGCCAGGAAAGCCTATCCTGTTCGTTTTTCTTATCTATACTTAGAAAACCTTCCAAAGCTGCCTCACACTTAGTAGTTTTCAGAGCAGCTGCTTTGTGAGCTAGCGGGCGGGAGGTTGGAGGGGGCAGGGCAAGGGCGCAGAGAGGCAGCCGAGACTGTCTGGGGCCAGAGGCCAAACTTGGCCAACCCAAGACAAACACGGGCTGGAGATAGAAAAAGGAGAGGAGGAAGCACAGCCAGAGATGGCAGCAACAACACAGATGGAATATAAACAGCACCGAGGGCTGGAAAAGCAAGGATCAGCGCTGTGGAGAGATAACAGAGGGGAGGGGGGTACAGGCTGAGGAGGAGGAGCAGGGAGGGTCCCCTCTCTCAGTCTCCCCACTCCCAGAAGCAAGGGGTGTGAAAGGAAGAGAAGAGACATAAGGCAGCAGGGGAGAAAGATGGGGGCAGGAAAACCAGTGTGGGGGCAGGGAAGAGTCTGGAAGACAAAAAAGGAGAAAAGGAATGGAAGGAAAGGGGGAAGAATTTGAGGGAGAAAATAGAAGACGGGAGGGGAAGAAAGGAAGGGAAATGGGGGACAGAGAAGGGGCACTGACCAGCAAAGGACAGCCACCAAAGCACTTAGTGCCTAAGACATGCCCATCCATAGATATGACTGATTCTTTTCAACAGAAAACAAAACAAAACCCTCCAACCTAGTCTGGTGTGTTGTTGAAACACAGTAAATTTTTGGCACTTTTAGAGCAGATGTACGAAGAAATTAAGTTCAGATTTAAATTCCAGATAGTTTTTTTTAATGTAATATGTTCAGATCCTTACATAGAAAATCAAAACTAGAAAAGAAAAAAGTAAGATCTTTTTGTGTGTCTAGATCAGTGGTTCCCAATTGGGTTGTGAGGGAGGGGGTTGCTTCCCCAGGGGACATTTGACAATATCCACAGACACTTCGGGTTATAACAACATGGGAGGGGGGAATGGGTGCTACTGGCATCTAGTAGGTAGAGGCCAGGATGGTGCTAAACAGCCTGTAATGCACAGGACAGCCCCCACAATGAAAAATTATCTGACTCAAAATGACAACAATACTTTGAGAATGGACTGATTGACAGCAGCAGCATCACCTGGGATTCTCAGGCACACCCCAGAGCTACAGAATCAGCAACTCTGGAGTGCATCTGAAAGCATTCTACATGTTAACCAGATCTCCGCATGATTCTGATGCACACTCAACTGTGAGAAACCCTGGTCTAGAGCTCCCTGTCCCATGCAGTAGCCACAAATACAGAGCTATTAATTCAAACAAAATATGATTTAAAATGCAGTTCCTCAGTCACACTAGGCTACTGCAAGTGCTCAGTAGCCACATGTGGCTAGTGGCTACCACATTGGACAGCACAGATGTAAAACATTTCTATCACCACAGAAAGCTCTAGAGCATTGTTCACCAAGGCTTTCTCATGAAAAAGAAAAGCCAACAGATACAGGCTGAGGACGGTTTCTACCCCAACGCAGTTGCTGCCACTTCTACACAGAAGCATGTGAGAGTAAGCTGTGGAAAAGATAGGACCATGTGGTACATCTGAAAGAGCCCTGGGCTGAGGTCAGGAGGATGACATTTTAATTTCTGTGTGTGACTTACAAACTTTTGGCACTGTTGTGTGCTGATTGAGGGACACAGTGCTGGGAATTTTACTCTTTTCTGCCATAGACTTTTTTGACAGTCTGGTGAAGCTCATGGACTGCTTCTCAAAAGAAAGCTTGTAAATGCATAAAATAAAATTACAAAGAAAACCAATTACATTGAAATGTAGTTACCTGAATAAAAAAACACAGTTGTGCTATTGCAGTATATATGCTTCTTTATTAACACAGTAATTAATAAGATAGAGTGGCAGGTCTAATAACCACTGTAATTTCAAAGAAGTGATAAGTGAAAGTGATATTTTGAGATCTGCATAACAACGGTAATATGATATGAAATATCTGTGATTTCTGTTGGAGACAAGGTCTCAGGTACTGCTAATACCGCCGTGATTTGTTGTCTGCATTCATAATTGAAGAAAATGCTAAATCTCATTAGAAAATTAGTGGAAATAAAGAGATGATTTTTTTTCATCCAAGTTCACAGCCTGATGCATTTAGAACCTCTGGTGGAGTGGCTCTACTGTCTCCTGTCCTACAAGGGATCCTCTTCACCCCACTAGTAGAAGCTGAGCAACACAAAGACGGGAGAGACTCACGAGGGAAGTTTTAGTGACCAGGCCTGAAAGTGACAGTGTGTACATTACTTCTGCCCTCGCTCCATGGGCCAGAACTAGTGGCTGGGGTGCGGGATGCAGGAGCACTGCGGGGAGGCTGAGACATGGGCGCCCTGATATAGGTGGGCACATTCAGTCTCTGTCACACCTAGCACCTCAAAGATCAAAGAAGAAAATGGATATGAAAGCATTCTGCCTCACCGGAAAAAGAGTTTGATTTATTGAAAACAAAATTATCATGACAGGCTGAGCACAGTGGCTCACACCTGTAATCCCAGCACTTTGGGAGGCCGAGGCAGGCGGATTGCCTGAGCTCAGGAGTTTGAGACCACCTTAGGCAACATGGTGAAATCCCATCTCTACTAAATACAAAAATTAGCCAGGCATGGTGATGGGCACCTGTTGTCCAAGCTACTCGGGAGGCTGAGGCATGAGAATTGCTTGAACCCAGGAAGCAGAGGTTGCAGTGAGCTGAGATCGCACCACTGCACTCCAGCCTGTGCAACAAAGCAAGACTCCGTCTTCAGAACAAAAACAAACAAACAAAAAATTATCATGAAAGCTACTAACAATATGGTGGGGGCCTTCTTCCAGCAGAGAGCTGGAGAGACGAAACATCCGCTTAGGGGGAGGAGTTTAAGGGTGTTTCCAAGACCAGAGGTCTCAGCTTTAATACCAAAGCCACTCCTGCACCATTTCCAAACCAGCCCCGACTTTTCACCCTTCCCCTCCCCCACCCTGGGAAAACCTAGAAAAGTTTTCGGACTTCAGGCCTGGTGCAGCCCACCTCCCTCGGTCATTCAAATCAAGGCCTGGCGGGCCCCCAGGAGGGAGGTAACAAAATTAAAAATAGCCTCTCCTCCAAGAAAAAAAATTAAAAATAGATTCTAACCCACATGAAAATTTGGGTGGAAAGAAAGGAAAGGAAAACAAAATGAATCATCTTTATGTGTTTTGCTGAGCGAGAGCCCGTTGCCATGGCTACGGGGCCCTGTGTGCAGGCCTGGTCTTTTCCAGCAAGTTCAAGGCCCGCCAAAGAGCCAATGGGGGCGGCCCTATCACCAATATGTTATAGCCATCGGATCTACAATCCCCCAACGCAATCGCTGCCACCAAGCAAGTCGTATTAATGACTGTCACAGTTAATTTAGTGTTTCCTTCCATTGTGATCTATCGCTGTAATTGAGCAAACGAGAGGACTTGTCTGAGTCTCCTGGGAGTTTAGGGAAATCTTGCCTGGTTTTGCAATCTAGACAGACAGGGGAGGTTATACGAACTTGTGGAGAAAGCTGGTCTTAAATCATAGAGTGGGAAAGCCAGCTCTCCAGCCTGCATCAGCCAGCCGCTGCCTGCCTTCCTGGTGGGCTCGCTAGTGCTGCACGTGAAACGCCTCAAGAAGACAAGGGAAGATAAGAGGATCAGCAAGTCCCCATGGCCTCAGTGGCTGGTGAAACAAAGCCAGGACAGTGGCCCAGTCCCCCCAGTAGGTGATCTGCTTGGGGGACAGTCCCCTAGATTAAGAAAAGCTGGATTCATGAGGTCCCCTTCTCAGAACTAAAGTTTCAGGCCTTATCCTAAACTGAAAAGGGCAGCCTAGGGCTTTGGAGAAGCCTCTTGTTTCACATGCACTTTTCTAAAACAGTAGTGTTCTGCCTTAAGAAAACCAAATACATTGAAAATTCAAACTTTCAAAATAAATAAGATGGACAGGGGAGGAAGAGAATACTCACTTCATAAAGAATTCTTTAATTTAAAATAATTAGCCTGGAAATGTTCCATGTAAGAAACAAAAGAGACATGTGAACTAAATTCAATATCTAATCCTAGACTAGATCATATGCTATTGAAAGCATTATTAAGACAACTGACAAAATTGAAATATGAATGGTAGGACAGATTAAAAAATACTTATGATAAATTTATTGAAGTTGATAACTATACTGTTGCTAACTGTCTACTGTCTTGTGGTTCTATAAAAGAATATTCTTATTCTTAGAAAATATGAAAGTATTTAAGAATGAAGGGCCATGATGTATGCAACTGCTATGGTCTGAATGTTTATGTCCCTCCAAAACCCATATGTTGAAATTCTATCAGTGTGATGGTTTTAGCAAGTGGGCCCAGGAAGTGATTAGGTCATGACAGTGGAGCTCTCATAAATGGGATTAATGCCCTTATAAAAGAGGCCTCGGAGAGATCCCTCACCCTTTCTGCCATGTGAGATCACAGTTGGAAGGCACCATCTATGAATCAGAAAGTGGGCCCTCACCAGACACTGAATCTGCTGGCGCTTGTTTTTGGACTTCCCAGCCTCCAGAATTGTGAGCAATGAATTTCTGTTGTTCATAAGCCACCCAGTTTACGATATTTTGCTATAGTAGACTGAACGGATGAAGACAGCAACTTACCCTCAAACAGTATTTAAAAAATTATACAGGGGTGTATGTGTATATAGATAGATACAGAAAGAGGGTGCATGAATGATAAAGCAAACGGGGTTAAATGTAAAATGTGAAAAATAGGGGAAAATGGATAAAGGGTGGTTGGCTGTTCTTTGTAATATGATCATTCTTGCAACATTTCTGTAAGTTTGAAACTTTTTCCAAATTAAATGTTTTTCAAATTGGCTTCATTATTATTATTTTATTTTATTTTATTGAGACAGAGGCTTGCTCTGTAGCCCAAGCTGGAGGGCAGTGGTGCAAACATGTCTCACTGCAGCCTTGACCTCCTGGGGTCAAGTGATCCTCCCACCTCAGCCTCTCGAGTAGCTGGGACTATAGGCACACACCACCATGTCTGACTAATTTTTGTATTTTTTGTAGAAACAGGTCTTGCCATGTTGCCTAGGCTGGTCTTGAACTTCTGAGCTCAAGAAATCCTCCTACCTTGGCCTCCCAAAGTGCTAGGATTACAGGCATGAGCCACTATGCCCAGTCCACTTTTGTTTTAAATAATCAGCCTTCCCTGTGTGTCCAAGCATCATTTAATTCTGCAAAATTCAATTGACACTCAACTTTTTAGGGACAACTCTGATACATGAAACTCAGGCACATCTGGGATTGTATTCCTTCTATCTTCCATTTGTAGCAAATATACTCTAGACTAGGGCTGTCCAATAGAAGTTTTTGTGATGATCAAATGACAGATAGTTTTACTGTCCAATATGGTAGCCAGTAGCCATGTGTGGCTATTGAGCATTTGAAGTGATGCTAGTCCTAATGGAGATGCGCTGTAAGTGTAAAATACACACCACATTTCAAAGATTTGTTGTGAAAAAAAAATATGGAAAGCATTTTGGGAATACTGGGTTAAATGTATTAATAAAATTAATTTCACCTTTTTACTTTTTAATGTGCTACTCAAAAATTTTTAATTATTTACATGGCTCACATTTATGGCTCATTTCATATTTCTATTGGTCTAGAAAGTTATAGAAGACCGGCTGGTTCTGACTCACCCAACTGTTCTGGCACAGTGATACCCTAGGGGAATAATGGATGATTTTAGGGTATCCAAACAGCTGAATACTTCAGAGCCTGAGAATAGACAAGGGAAAGAGTTGGTAGAGAAGTGTCCTAAATAGATGAAGCATTTTGTAGAGAAGATGTTTTGTTCAAAGTCCACAGGCAAGAGAAGGCCTGGTGGGTTTAAGACACAAACTGGAGCTCGGAGTGGGAAGAGAGTGGCAAGAGCTTGAGTTGGAGATGTAGACCTTGTAATCCCCACTGAGAAGCTTGCATTTTTTCCTAAGCCCAGTGGGAAAGCATCAAAGTATTTTAGGCTGGGAAGTGCCCTGATCCAAACTGAGTTTGTGAAAGATCATTCTGGTCATTTCCTTAAGTCTGGCTGTGTGGTTGAGATTCCAGATTTCTCCCACTGTAGAACATTATCAGGGTGATAACTCAAGTCTCTTTTCCTTCCAGCCAAAAGACTGTGATTAACAGCTCTCAACCAGAGAAGAGAAAAAGGCCTCACAGAGGACAGTCCCAGTGTGGCCAACTGTATTTTCCAAAAATGTCCATATTATGGTCCTGTGTGTTCTTCCAGACCTTGTATTTCCCATTAAGAGGTGGAATCCATGTCTCGTGACTGCTCCCACCAATGGTGTTCAGCAGAAACGTGCTATGGGACTTCCAAGACTAAGTCATAAAAAGGATACAGCTTCTACCTGGCTCTCTCTGAAACACTCATCCTTGGAACCCCATCGCCATGCCGTGAGGAAGCCCAAACTACATAGAGAGGTCACAGCCAGCTAAGGTCTCAGCCAACAGCTGCCAGCCGCAGCTGCCAGACATGTGAATGTACATGCTTTCTATTAATCATTGCTCCAGCCCCCAGTCTTTGAATCTTCCAACTGAGACTCCAGACATCATGAAGTAGGGACAATCCATTTCTGTCCAAATTTCTGACCCATGGCAACTGTGAGCATTTAATAGATTGTTGTTTTAGGCCACTAAGTTTAAAGGTTATTTGTTTTGCAGCCCTAGCACTTGGAGCATCCAGAGTATGGCCATAAACATCCAAGCCTTATTGAAAGAGGGCAGCAGCTGCAATGCGTGCTGGGGCACTGGGGTGAGGCCTAACCAATAGCCATTTGTGACAAACCACTAGCCCACAGCACACCGTGGGGCAGGGCACATACCTGCTGGTATCCACTGTGAGCCTAGCACTAAGCAGCTGGTAGATAGTTCTCAATTGGGTTTTCTAGAATTATCAGTGGCTTGGGCAACTTTGTAAAAGAAAGAGTCAAATAAAATGCAGAACAGATTTAAAAGCACTAAGTTTGACATTAAATAGGTGTTAAAATATGTGTCATCTCTATTGCCTTTTAGTTCTAGAGAACCCCAATCATGACAATAATTAATATAATGGCTTGATTTATTGCTACTCTTCCTCAGGATCATATTTATTTCATTATTTTAAAATGTTTGAATTACCCAGGCAGGCTGGCTAAGGTAAAAGATTATAGAGAATGTTCTGCCAGGAAAAAAAAATAGAAAGACAAAACATAATTTACAAAATTAGTAATGTAAGGGAAAAGTGACTGCCCATGAACTTGAAAAGTAAGCTGGCTCTAAGCAATCTTGACGGTAAGGTCACTTTTCTAAAAAACATAGAAGAAACCAAAGCCTGAATTACCTAAGTGGTCCAGTGGAGCAGTCTTATGAACTGATTGCTGGTGTCTCCTGACCCAGCCTGTGTTTCCTACAATTCCTGTCAATGCCCCAAGGAAGAAACAGTGATGTTGGCCTTCTTAGCTTGGGTCATGTTGTGGTTGGGAAGAGTGACAGGACCCTCTCTCCATGTGCAGTCATTCACAAGTGCACACACTGTTATCACCTGCAAGGAAAAAACACACCCCTCTTGCCTGGACAAAATGCCCTCATGCCAGACTATTAAAGTGAGTCACTGGGTTGGGGTGGGGACAGAGAGAGCACAGAGGAATGCTCCCCTCACAGAGAAGGGCAAATCTGGAAAGACAGGACAGAAAAAGCCTGAAGGGATCAACTTTTTGAGCGGGAGGGGGAGAGAAAATGCTGGGAACTCTCACGTGGATGACATCATGCCCTTTAATCCTTACAACAAGCCTATGAAGGAGATCTTTGTAATCCTCATATTACAGCCAAGAAAATAGAAGCTCTAGGTTTAAGACCACAAGATCAAAAATTAGAAAACAATAATTATCAGATATTAATAACTACCATTTTTTGAGCCCTTCCTATAGTCGGAAGAAGGATTCCTAATAACTTAACTTGCATTACGTGGTTATCATTATATACAATGTACAGATAAGAAGAGGCTAAGAAAAATAATTGGCCCATAGTGATATGGTTTGATTATGGTGTCCCCATCCAAATATAAACTTGAATTGTCGTTCCCATAATCCCCATATGTCATGAGAGGGACCCAGTGGGAAGTAATTGAATCAAGGGAACCGTTACCTTCATGCTGTTCTCATGATAGTGAGTGATTCTCACAAGATCTGATGGTTTTATAAGAGGCTTTTCCTCCTTTTGCTCGGCACTTCTCCTTGCTGCCGCCAGGTGAAGAAGAACGTGTTTGCTTCCTCTTCTGCCATGATTGTAAGTTTCCTGAGGCCTCCCTAGCCATGCAGAACTATAAGTCAACTGAACCTCTTTCCTTTATAAATTATCCAATCTCTGACATGTCTTTATTAGCAGCGTGAGAATGGACCAATACACAAAGTCATAAGACCCACCCTGCCATCCCTCATCCCCTCCCCCACCAAAATATCCCCAGCCTTTGTTCAGCCCAGAGAAATGGCGCTGCACCAAGAATGTGAACTAGGCAGCGGGGTGGGTGGGCCAGAGGATGGGGTAGGGAGAAGCACCTGGAAAGGGAGGACAGTACTAATGGGTATAGTGCAGAGAGTGTGTCCCCTGAGATAGACTCAGACAGAAAACAAGCCGCAACAGCATCTCTGCGGATAGTGGGCCCGGGGATTCACAGCCTAATGAACTAGATCATGAAATCTCATTTGCATGTTTGATAGCTCCTGCCATGTGCTTGGGTTCACATAGGATGAAAAGAAAAGGGGGGGGGGCACTGGGAAAGGGCTCGTTTTTCGTGCTTTCAAAAAGTGGGAAGATTGATGGGGAGAGAGGTCCCAGGGGGCCTCCCAGGGAGGCAGACGTGGCCCAGTAAGCTGAGAGAGCTGGGAGGCCTGAGTCGTCACCAACAGCTGAATGGATGTCCTACACAAGCCCTGGCCAGCACAGCCGCCTGCGTGGAACAAGCCTTGCTGTTGACAATTCATAATTTAATTTACGAAGAAAGCAGCTATGCATATCCTCCTACAATCTCCCAGCCGGAGGATGTTGTAGGAGGGTAGCCATGGGACCCCACAGAGCACCGCTTCTCAAACTATTGTTAGTGAAGGACTAGTTGTTTCTTATTTTTTTCTTTTTCCAATGTGTCACGAACAACTCTTTGATAAAATACAACAAAAATAAATTACTAGAGAAAAAAATGAAATGTAAAAAGCCCAAGGTTTTAGTATTTGGATTCAACAAATGTAAAATTACTCTGTCATATTGTTACAGAAGTTTCAGAATGCTTATTCTCAGTCTCAGTGCTATCTTGTTACTTATGGGTAACAAACTGTTCTTGAACCTGCCTTGGTCTGTTGACCCCTCCTTAAGTAGTACTGTTGCAAAAGACTTTAGAACAGCTGGGAAGAGCCTCTTGCCCCCAACTAGTTATCCAGCCTGAGGGTTTGGAGGTAGGGTTGAGACATCCCTAAAGAGAAGATCTCTGGGCAATGGGTTTGGCAGGAAAAGAATCCATGGCAACCTTTAGTTGAATCCAAAATTCTACAAATGTTGGTGCTTGTTACACTTTCATTCATGACAACTCCTGAGGGACCCATATTGCATTTGGTCTTCCTTAAATGGGGAAACCAAGGTTCAAGGCAGTTCTGGGACTTATTCAAGTTCACAAGGAGCTTGCGAAGCCCAGGTCTTCCTCTTCATTTCCGATAACCTCTTCAACCAACTGCCTCGTTCAGATGTCCTCTTCTGCAGGGGTCCCTCTCCTTTGTGATTGCTGACAGCTTCTGTGGGCATTGCTCAGATTACTCCTAACCCTCTTATTTGCCTTCCTCATTTCCTCTTCCATAAGGAATGGGATCCCAGCGCCTCCCAAAGGAGAGAGCCGACCAAGATGCTAAATCACAGAACCTCTTCTTGTTGGCCACAGGAACCAGGAGATCTATCTCAGATATTTCCTCTCTCCCACTGTTGAACTGTACCTTCTGGAATTGAAAAGGCATCTGGAACCATGGAAGTCTGGACCCTCTGAGCTCTTATTCCTGCCAACCCTCTTTCTCATGTAAGCCATCCCCAAGCTCACGCTTGTAGACAGACCATCATCTCCTGGCCCGGCAGCTGTCAGCAACAGAAAAACCTGCTTTAGCCAGTTCCATCTTTGCCAGCAGATGTCACTACAGCCTGACCTCAGGTTACCCAAAATGAGCTCCTAATTTGGGTCAAAACACGCACCCAGAAGAGAATCCTTCTGCCCTTCTTCTTTTCTTCTATGGGGCAAACTTGCTGACTGCCAGTAAGATGTTTTTTATACCTCTGTTTCACCATCTGTAAAATGGACATTTCCCACACGTTCCCTACCTTCCGTACAGGGAAGCTGTGGGATTCCAGAATGCCTATGATGGTCCAGAACTAATTGGTTCCCCTCCTCACAGGACCTCAGTTATTTCCTCAAACAGGATAAAGCACCTCTGTGATAATTGACTTAACTTGCATTTGCCTTAACAGGTACCCGGAACCACCTCCACCTACTTCCGTTTCCATAGCAACAGAAGGGTCAAAAAAAATCTAACAAAATAAGACACCTAAGAGGCATAAACAAAATATGTGATGGTGTGGGAGGCTGTAAAGTTTTTATTGCCACCTGTTTGGGAAGACCTGCATAATTCAATCGTGCTCCTGGCATTTGTGAGCAAAGCAATCACCCCAAAGTTGTGGCAATAAAGCCTTTATAGTCCCCAATGCTGGCACGCCCGCTTTCTAGGTACAAAGCCCCAGTTTGATAAACTTCCGCTTCTCATATTTGCATAATGGAAACGGACTAGATTTTAAACCCAGGCTGTTGGGAGGCATAACTCGCAGCCCTCCTGGAAGTGAATCACGAGCTTTCCTAGGTGGAGGTGGCTGAAAGAGGCACCAAACCCCACCAACAAGACCGCAGGCCAGGGCAGGGGCGCCAAAAAAGACCCTCCCCACTCCCTCGGATATATGGCCGCTCCGGGTTTTGGCTGAAGGTAACATTGCTCCTGGGTCACAGAACTATAACATCAAAGCGCCTTTATGGTAAGCACATTGGCAGAGAGAGCCTGTCTAGGGCAACTTTGGGGCAGAAATGGTGGTTACGACCCAAGTATGCATGTGATGTTCTTTCTCCTCAGCCCCTCCACCCCCACGCTGCTCTCTGGTGCCCTCACATTTTCTGGTACGCCCCCTTCAACCTGCCATCCATTGCCCACCATTCCCACAATTTTTTTGCTAAGTATGCCCATTGGGGATGGGGGAAGGAGTAGCAGTGGCTGCACTTGGTGCCTCCCCCTCTCGGGAGATTACTGCGGCCCTGCCGGCGCTCAGTGGTAAAAGTTTGAACGTGTCTGCAGAGCTTAATCAAATGCTAATTCCGTGTGGTGAAAGAATTTGCTGGAATCTGCAAGGGAGCTCCTGGCAGCAAGAAAATGCGTTGATTCACTCCCAAATCTGCTTTGCCCAAGCCGGGTGCGATTTAGACTGTAAAGCTGCATTAAATCACAAAGTGCTGTGTGGATCACACAGCCATCCTTTGTGTCGTTAATGAAGGGAAAAACAGGGCTTTATTCTGAAGCTTTGTGTATAATCAGATGCCATGTTGTAAAGCTCTGGAAAACACACCAGAAATCATAATTGGGAGGAAATAAAAGGGTTAGTCCAAAACAGCATATGATTTAAATAAGAAGGAAAAAGAAACTGCCCCCAAGATTTGTGGGTTTCAAGAATCAACTTTTAATTCATTCGCAGGGAGATTACAGAAGGGGAGGAGCAGCCTTTAAAATAGTATGAAAAGCTAGTTTAGATGTAAATGAGAGATAATGGGCTTTCACCAGGAAATCAGCAGTGGGCCCAAGTTTGTGCCCAGGACGGGGGGGGGGCGGGGGGGGAGGGCGGGTGTAGGGTGACATCTTGGCCTGCAGGGCTCCAGAGTCCTGTAGATCCAGGTGCCACAGACAGCGTGGGGTTTGCGGCCTGTTAGGAAAAACGGGAGGATTTGTGGCACAGGGTCTGGTAACCAGCATTCGGAGGAAGAAATAATGGTGTTGGCTGCCCATGTTAGTTCCCAGGGTTTCTGGGGTTTGGCAGAGTTGGGGCTGGGGGAGGGTTTGACTGTCGCTTTAACACAGAAAATCTCCTTGGTGTGAACATTTTGAGGTCGCTAAGGAAAGGGGTTGGGGCTTTTACGCTTGTCTTACAGCTGGAGTTAAGGAGCGCTTCGCTGAGCCCTCCCCAGCCCTAATTCACTAATGATTTGCTTATTAGTTCAGATCAGGGAGCCAGCTTCTGGAGAGATGTGAATTGGCATTGATTTAATCCTCTTCCCAGCACGCGCTCCCGGCCCAGGGTGAGGCTGGGAAGGGAGAGGGGGGCTGCCAGCCCTTTCAAGAGCAAGTTGCTGCTTCTTCTGTCTGGCTTTGTCTGCTTTCCTTACCATCTGCTCTCAGGCAGAGGAGCCGTGGATGGAGGGGGCGAGCCCCAGAGTCCAAGCCCGGGCTTTAGATCTGCTGTCCCTGTATAATGCTGAGCTCAGTGGCCTCCTGGCAAGTACAGCGTATGGACGACATGCCATGAAGGTCCCTCAGCTCTGGCATCTATCATTACAGGGACTGGAGCCTCTGGAACATCTTAGTGATAAGGAATTTTGCCCACAATGTATTCGGTGTCCTGTGAGCCAGGTGCTGTTCTATGTATGATGTCACCTGCCTCTCCGGTAGATACCATTATTATCCACACTTTACAAGGGAGGAAGCCGAGGCTCAGAGAAGTTAAGGAACCTACCTAAGGTCACATAGATAAAACATTGGATCCCAAGCTGTATAACTCAAGTCTTTGATCTTCACCACACACTATGTGGTTTAATCTGAGCTGCTTCTGCTTGAACATACCGTTTAGCTTGATTATCTCTTTACAAACTGCCATCAAGAACATTTTTCTTCATCCTTCTTCTAGGTAGATGATTTAATAATGGTGAGGGACTTACTATTCTAGAGCGTACTGCCCATGGTTCATCTTAGTGACTGAGTACCCTTTTCTGAGCAAGACAAGAAGTACAACCCAATCTTTGTTTATTCCAAGCTGATTGGCCCGATTCTAGACCCAGCTCCACGGCTTTGCTTGGGTGGTTCTCATGACCTACACTCGCCAACCTTCCCTTCACCTATCTAAAGCCTACCAATACTCCCAAGACTTAATTTAATCTATTAGCACCCACTTTCACCTCTCCCACAGAGAGTTCTCTTTTCTGGATCACCATTGGGCACTTAACACATACCTTTCTGCGTCTATCTTTCCGTATGTATCTGTGCTTTTCTCTTCTGTCGGGCTAAGCTTTTGAGAACAGAAACTGAGTCTTCCACTTCTCTACATTTCTAATTCTACAGTGTCTTGAACATAGTATACCCTCAGAAAATAGTTGCCTGTTGACTGATGAATAAAACTTGGGACCTGACTTATGGTTTCTTTGGAAATCTCCAGTGCATATCTTTTTAATACCTGTAAGCCTGGCTACTCCTCAATAGAGATCCAGTACAGAGCTCACTCAGTTTCTGAGCGCTGCTAAGGGTCCAAATAAAGTTTGAGTTTCCAAGAAATCCCTGAAGTTGGCTTGTCCTCAAGTCAGTTCCAAAAGAATCCAACTAACATTTATTAAACTCCTGCTATGTGCCCAGGCACTGTGCTAGGCATGGAGGATATCAAAATGAATACGGTATATAGGGTTTGCCTTTTCATCTGGAGTATGAGTATATCCTGAACCAGACAGCCATTGCGTGGGGCTCCCCCAATAAATGGTAAACTTTGTAAGAATTGGGATCATGCCCAGTTTTGTTCACTGTTCTATATCTAGCACATTACACAGTAGAAGACATGCTCAGTAAATTTATGTGGACTATGATTATGCAGAGAACTTTGCCATGTTATCTCACTGAATCATTACCCCAAAGCAGTGAGATTCGTATATTGATTTCCATTTCATTGATGAAAAAACAGGTTTAGTGACCTTATATAAGTTTCTGGAGGTCATATGGTAGGGGAGGCAGGTGATCAGACCATGTCTGTCTGGCTCCAAACTCATTTATCACATCCCTCACCCAGGACTCCCAGAACACCCTCCTAAGTCGGTAGAAAATGGGGCAGAAAGGTATGAGCGAATTCTGACAAAAGTGTAAGTAACCATCATTCCCTCGACAGCCAATTCATAGCCCAGCTTAAAAGAAATTGCTCAAAATGAGCACACCTAGTCTTTGGTTTCTAAATACCATTTCCCATCAAAAGGAGGCAGCTTCCTTGGACAAACAGATTAAAGAGGGCTAAAGAGACCTGACAACTAAATGCACTATTGATCCTGGATTGGATTGTAGATCAGAAAAAAACATGCTACAAAGCACAGTATAGGAACTATTGACAAAATTTGACTATGGCCTATGCATTAGATATTTTTCTATTGTTATAAATTCCTTGAATATAAAAATGGTCTTGTGGTTATGTGGAAGAATGTCCTTCTTCTTAGAAAATATAGGCTGAAATATATAGAGGTGAACTGTCATGATGCCTGTAAATTACTTTCAAATTGTTTAGAAAAAAGGTAGATGAGCAAATACAGCACAATAATAATTCATGAATCAAGGCATGGGGCATATGGATGCTTCCTGTATTATTTTTTCTACTGTGTGAATGTTTAAAACTTTTCAAAATAAAAATTGAAAGAGGAGAGAATTATGCAGAAATGGCCCTGAAAATGTTACCCACATCCACCAGAAACGTCTGGAATGGAGACTAGGGGTCACATTAAGTAGGCAGCTGCTGAGAAAATGGGTGCATTAGCTGAAGTCCATTCTTACAAGAACACTCTCAAGAAGATTCTGTGGAAACAGACCGTTTTTTATAGGGTTTTCAAACATGAAACCAAATTAACTACTACATGCCATTAAATACAGAGCTATACCCGTGAAAACCCTGGAGTGGTAACCCAGGAGGAGGCAGAAGCAAGTTTGAGGTATCCCACCTCCACTTCAGAGACTAAAACCTGGGCCACTTATTACCTAAGGTAACACCTAAATGTCAAAAGGCAAGGATGGAGCCAGAGCGCAAAGCTTGCCTGTGAATACAAATGGGAACAGGCTTTCAAAATAAAGCCGGGATTCAGGTTCCAATACTCCAAATGCCAATCAAAAGACTCATTCATTTTTTAAATATGTGGGTGAGAGTTGAGAATTACATCTGAAAGGCCACTATCCAGAAATAAGCTCAGAATCATCATGTAGATTTCTGTATATGCTTGTCTGCCTCAGCTTTGGTTTAGTGAGTTGGGTTTTTTGGAGTTTTTTCCAAGAACAACGTGAGAAGGGGGCATTGCTAATTGAAGTTTTTATAAACAAGCATCTATTTGCGATTTTTTTTTTTCGAAATAAAAATTTGGGTAAAAGAAAAATGCTCAGACCTGGCCCTGAAAATGTATGTCAAAAGTGGATCTAGGAAGTGGAGACAGAATCTTTGCAATTAAAGAAACAAGGTGGTCAGGCACGGTGACTCACGCGTGTAATCCCAGCACTTTGGGAGGCCAGGATGAGCAGATCATGAGGTCAGCAGATCGAGACCATCCTGACCAACATGGTTAAACCCTGTTTCTACTAAAAATACAAAAAGTTAGCTGGATGTGGTGGCACATGCCTGTAATCCCAACTACTAGGGAGGCTCAAGTATGAGAATTGCTTGAACCCAGGAGGCAGAGGTTGCAGTGAGCCGAGATCGCACTACTGCACTCCAGCCTGGCGACAGAGCGAGACTCCATCTCAAAAAAAAAAGAGGTTGAGGGTAAATGTTAGGTCTAAAATTTTGCCCTAAGTGGAACAATCATTGATGACAGGATGAACTTTTATGTCAACACTTTAAGGAAGGGGTCTAACCCAGAGGGCTTTCTGGAGACAGCTTCCCTGCTAATAAAAGTTGGGATGCTTTGATTTAAGAAGTCTCTGATTTCTGTTAGTGAAGTTCTGGTGATGCCTTTAGTAGCTGGTAGCAGAATTTCCTCCTAAGACCTGGAGGTTGACTAGGGCAACTTACAAAGCAGATGACCTTGTTCTCAAGTGAGAGAGTTCAGCTCACTGCCAAGGAAAACTCTCACTGTCACCATTACCACCCTGCTATACCAAGCAACCACTCTCAAAGCCAGTATTGGGCAGAAATCCTGCTTAGGGCTCAGGAGAGCAAAGCCTCTCTCCTTCCTGGCTGAGCACCATTTTGTTTCTCCTGAGGAGAAACCCAGAACAAAGGCAAGAACAGAACTAACTAAAGAGAAGCAGGGGCAGACCCTGCCAACAGAAGATAGTTTCATTAAAAATATATATATATATGGACAGTCTTGTTCTTTGCTATAGGCCATGGTTATCGGTGTTTGGATTTTGATTTTGTTTGTGGGAGGTGGATTATTTCAGAGAGCAGAGTTATTCAACCTTCTCCTGCTCTGCCTTTGAAAAGTTCTGATAGAGAAGTCCCTGGGCTGAATAAAAAAAAGGGGGTCCCAGCCCCGAATGATGTTGAGGCTTTGGAATTTATTTAGATTGCCTTTTTGGTAAGTTGCTTTCTCTCATTTTGTAAATGTGCCATGTGCGTTCAAAAAGAATATGTAATCTGTTGGTTGAGTGTCAGATTCTATTCCTATCCACTGGTTAAAATTTATTAATTGTGTGGTACACATCTTCAGTAGCTTTATTTTTTGTCTCCTTTATTCATCAGTTTTCAGAGACAGGAATCTTAACATCTCCACCTACACTTCCTGGTTAATCTATTTTATTCTCTAGTTCTGCCCATTGTTGTTTTAAATATTTGAGGTTGTGTCGATAAATGTATGGAGTGTAAATTCTAATGAAGATAAGTATTTCTGTCTGTTTTGGTCTCTGCTATGTCCTTCAAACCTACAGCAATGCCTAGAATATTATAGGCATTCAATAAATTTTACTGGCCAGATGCAGTGGCTCATGACTATAATCCCAGCACTTCTGGAGGCTGAGGCAGGCAAATCGCTTGAGCTCAAAAGTTCGAGACCAGCCTGGACAATATGGCAAAACCCCATCTCTACAAAAAACACAATAACAAAAAGAAATTAGCCGGGGGTGGTGGGTGCATGCATAGTCCCAGCAACTCAGGAGGCAGAGTGGGAGAATGGCTTGAGCCCAGGAGGCATAGATTGCAGTGAACTAAGATAGCACCACTGCACTCCAGCCTGGGTGAGAGTAAGAGTCTGTCTCAAATATATCTACATGAATAAATGTGCTTTCATAATTGTTATATATTCTAGAACTATTATTCCTTTTCCCCACATGTACCATTCCCCTTCGTCCTTTATGATATCTGTAGTTTTGAATGCTATTTTGTCTGATATTAAAATAACTGCCCCAGCTTTATTTAATTTATTTTTCCTGATATATCTTTTTCCATTCATTTACTTTCAGCTATTCTGTATTCCTTAGTTTTAAGAATACAAAATAGAACAGGGGCATGGTGGCTCATGCCTGTAATCTCAGCAATTTTGAGAGGCCTAGGTAGAAGGATTACTTGAGCCCAGGAGTTCGAGATCAGTGTAGACAACATAGCAAGACCCCATCTCTAAAAAAAAAAATGTTAGCCAGGTGTGGTGGTGTGTGCCTGTAGACACAGCTACTTGGGAGGCTGAGATGGGAGAATCACTTGAGCCTTGGAGTTTGAGGGTACAGTGAGCTGTGATTTCACCACTGCAGTCCAGCCTGCTCAACAGAGCAAGACCCTGTCTCAATAATAATAATAATAATAATGATAATAATAATAATAATAAAATAGTTGAAAGTAGAAAATAGCAGTCTGGGACCTGATCAGTGAGTTTGGCCCACTTGTATTTGTTGTAACCACCATTAGGAATTCATTTTACCATCTTATTTCCCATTTTCTACTAACTATAATTTCTTTTTGTTTTCTTTTTTTCAGACTATTGACAATATCAAATGTTTCTCTGCTAGTTTATAAGCTACACATTCTAAGTTTATTTTTATGGTGATTACCTGTACCATCAATCAATTTGTTAAACTTACCAATACCTATACTGTGGTAGCTTGTATTTTCCAAAGATCTCCCCAACAATATCCCCCATCTCAATACTATTCTATGTCCCACAACCATATTCTACCATGGCATCTTGACATTCCTCCCATCCAGACGGAGTTATGGGTGGAGGGTATATCCTCTGCCTTAACTCTGGGCAGGCTTGTAATTTGAGTGTAACTTGAATGCAGTGTAAGTGACACTCTATGATTTCCAAGGCTACGTCCAAAAAGGCGATGCAACTTCTACTTTGCTTGTTAGATCACTGGTGGCTGGAGCCCTGAACCACCATTTTTAAAGTCCAACTATCCTGAGGCTGCCATGCTATAAGCCCAAATAGCCCACGTAGAAAGGCCACCTGGAGAGGCCCTGAGACCATGTGAAGAGAGAAAAATGCCCAACCAGCCCTCAGTTGCTACAGTCCCCTGTTGTTTTAGCTCAACAACAACAGGGAGCTGTAGCAATGGGGGTGCTAGTTGGGCATCGCAATGTGCGTTTCCCACATTGCTTCAGCCACAGTCTAATTGTAACCACATGAGAGACTCCAAGCCAGAACCACTCAGCTAAGCCCTTCCAGAACTCCTGACCCACAGAAATTATAAGAGATAATAAAATATTGTGGTTATTTTAAGCTGCTAAATTTTAGAGTAATTTTTATATGGATGTAACAACTGAAATAGATATATTTTCCTTAGAACAAGAAAATTACTATAGCATGCTCTAACATCTTTCTTGTTTCTACCCACCCTGCTACTGTGTTGATATCCCTAGAATTTTGCTCTAGACTGATATGAACGTACTTGGTAGAAGGGCATCTGTTACCTTTTTGTTTATTTATATATCTTTTAGCAACAAGGTCTCACTCTGTCACCCAGGTTGGAGTGCAGTGGCAAGAGTATACCTTATTGTAGCCTCAAACTCTTGGGCTCAAGCAATCCTGCCACCTCAGCCTCCTAAGTAGCTGGGACTACAGGCACAGGCCGCCATGCCAGGCTAGTTTTTTGTTGTTTTGCTTTTTGCTTATAGAGACAAGTGAGTGTCTAATCCTGCTGTCTCTTGCTCGTAGTGAATTCTTTCTTCAATTGTTCTATATTTTTGAATTGTGAGCTCATCATAAACATGGTTTTATGTGTAGGAACTTTACGAGACCTGATCAATGGAGTGTCCTTCTGTGAAGTTTTTTTTGTGTGTTTGCCAAGCTGTCCGGGGTTTCACTATCATTTTTATAATAATTTCTGAGCTTGGAGCTCCAGGACCACATAAGGAATATATATTTAATTCCAAACCCTCTTAAGATATAGGTCAAAACTTTCTCAGGAGACATTTATTTTGTTTTCCACTTGTAGCCTAGACCACAACAGACAAACCCCTCTGGGTCAATGAGTGGACTTTTTTCTAATCTACCCTCATACAGAGGATTCCACTTTTATAGAATGTATGTATCACATGTCCAACTTTTGCCTTACAAGGACTCAAAGCATCAACTCCTCGTCACCCCACCCACCCCTCCCAGGACCTCAAGTAGACATTAAATGATCCAAGGGCCTAGAGTACTGAACTAATGTCTCTCCCTATTTGTCCCCACCCTAAGGCAGTCACATAATCATTCACAAGCCCACTGCCCTAATTTTCAGTACCGTTTCCATTCACATCCTTGTCAATTTCCTGTGTGCTCATCTATTCATTCTAATAAATATTCGTTTATTTCTAGATAAGTGAGGAAAATGGGTTTTCAGGTTATCTTGATCACAATATTTCCAGAACTAGAAGCAAAAATGTATTTATATAAGCAAATATGAAATCCACCAGTTTCTGAGATTTCTGGCAGTGATATTGATATTCTTTACTTAAGTATCTCTGACAGATAAACATACTGGTTTACATTCATGCACATATTTTTAAATATAGCAATCATAAGGGCTAGCCACTGCCCTAAGTTTCACTACTTGGGGTAGTAAAACTCCTGGCAGAATATTTGGCCTGCTGAATGGAATTGTTCCTTCATAATTGAGACTCTGTCTTAGTATCTCTTCTGTTGGTCTTTACCTAAAAATACTCTTGCCTTTATATTTTAGTAGTACTACTAAGTCATTAACCAGAGAGGTAATGCTGAGTATGAGAAAAACATATATGGGCTCTGGAATCAGGAAGACATGGCTCTATTTTACTTTCCAGCTGGGTGTCCTTGGGCAATTAATTCTATCTGAGCCTCAATTTCTTCATCTGTAAACTGGGGATGATGAAACCTATTTTAACGGTATATTAGTCAGGGTTCTCCAGAAAGACAGACCCAAAAGGATAGCTAGATAGACAGATACATAGACAGGTGGATGGATAGAAAGAAAGAAAGAAAGATAGATAGACAGACAGACAGATAGATAGATAGATAGATAGATATTTATTAGGGGAATTGGCTCGAACAGTTATGGAGAAAGCAAACTCCCATCATAGGTCATCTACAAGCTGGAGAACCAGGGAGGCCAGTAATATGGCTCAGTCCAAGTCCAAAGGCCTCAGAACTAGGGAAGCTGATAGTATAACTCTCAGTCCAAGGCCCAAGGCCTGAATAGAGGAGGCCAGCAGTGCAAACCCTGGGGTCCAAAGGTCAGAGAACCTGGAGTTCTGATGTCCAAGGGTAGGAGAAGAAGGGTGTTTCCAATTCCAGGAGAGAGACAGGACAAATTCACCTTTCCTCTGCCTTTTCTTTCCATCTGGATCCCCAGCTGATTGGATGGTGCCTGCCCATGTTGAGAACAAATCTTCCCCCACTCAGTTCACCATTCACATGCCCCACAATTCTACATCCCACAATCGTATTCTACAATGGCATCTTGACATTCCTCCCATCCAGACGGAGTTTCTTGACACATCTCCTCCAGAAACACTCTCACAGAAACACCCAAAAATAATGCCTTACCAGCTATCTAAGTATCCCTGAAATTACTTAGGTTGACACCAAAAATTAACCATCACAAAAGGGTTGAGGTTTGAATACACAAGATAATGTCTATAAAGTACCCTTCACAAAATAGATTCTTCAAGTATTATTTAATCCACTTTTGAGTTCTTTTCTTTTAACTACATAAGTATGCCACTTTGGCATCATCCACAATGACTAAGAGGGTACTACTTCAACTATGAGTTCCTTTATTTCACTGGTCACCACTTATTTCATTTTCTTAACATTAAAAAATTCCCCTTTTTATATGCTTTTGGGCATTTGGGGAGCAGTCCAGTTAACTTGAATTGCCTTAACAAAACCTCTATACCCAATAAATGTGCCTTGTTTCAGCCATAAAGTTGATCATGGCTTTATCTGCATGTTTGTTGCTGGGATGATATAAGTAGGAAAGGCAAAGTCAGAGGTAAGTTTCTAGTTGTAATAAACCTGATCCAGAGGCTTTCAGAGCTGAAAGGAACCTTAGAAATCTCCAAAATGAGGAGTCTAAGGGACAGTGAAGAAAGCTGAACTTCCCAGGGTCACCCAACCACTGAGCAACAGAGCTGAGATCAAAAGCCAGACTTTCTGATGCCAGGAGCAGGACTCTAACTGGAGTCATTTTCATGACCAAATGACAAAATTTGCAACTAACCTTTCAGTTGGATCAGTTTGTAATCTGGAAGCAAGGCAGATCATCATTATTAATAATTGCCCTTCCACTTTGTTTCTGTGGCTCTGTAAACCTATCAATTGTAGTTTTCCAGGGAGCCTTATGACTCAGCGTACACAGTAGAGTTGAATAACTGTGTGTTCAATGAAATAATGAAGAACTATTTTACCATTATCTGACATTATGTGCCATGAATTCTAAGCCTGAATAGAACCTTTTACATTGTGGATTTCTGTTAGAAGTGGTCCTTATTGTTCTCCTGGCATTGCTGTTTTTATATGTTTTTAATATTTTCCCCACTCAAGAACTGAAAACATGCCTTTCTTTCTTTCCTAGGTGGTTAATCCCTCTCAGACACAGGAAATTGGCAACCTTTCCATGATGACTGGTCATCTCCAGACTGTACTCTAAGCGGAGACCACCCAGTTGAGTGATGAATGCCATTTGTCAACAAGGAAACAGGCCAGGCCAGGGGTGTAGGGGGGAAGCTGAGTTGAGATCCATTATTCCTTTGAGAAAATTCAAATGTTTTATCTTACCAACCGTGGGTTGGGAATGTGCTGGATCTAGACAGAGATGTATAGTCTCCTGGAGCTCAGCCAGGTGCTGCAAGGGTCTTGAGCAGAATGGGAGCCTGAGGGTGAGTGAAAGCATGTGTCCCACTTTGGGAACAGCATCACTGTTACAGAACATGGCAGCAGGAAGGTACAAGGCCCATCAGCTCTGGTGATCTAGGTGGGTGGGGGTGGGCACCAACATTAACGCATCTTTGAGGTCTGACTGATGGGTTTGGTCTAGCCATTGGTTTGGGATGATGTCCTAAAATCAGGTGGACCTTTCACTAAAATGAAGAGCAGTGTGTCCTTCAAAACTTGGAGCTTAAATGCGGGACCCCATAGGATTGGGCTGGGTCTGGCAGCTAATCATCAGACCATGTCATATGGAAATAGCTGTGTCATGGAGGTCCCTGGCACAAAATAAATTGTTCTCACCTTGAGCCTTGAACCTTGACCGTGTCCACTTGAGATTTTAGGCCACAAAACTCAATCAATTCACAACAACCCTAACCTGGAAGGTAATACAGAAAGCTAGCTTTTCCATCAAAATTTGTGTCCCCCACTTTGCATATGTAGAGTTGCCATTGATATACAGTTGTGCAACCAGAGACTACATTTCCCAGCCATCCGACTAGTTCTCTCATCTATTGAATAAGAGAGAAAATAATGTTTATTCCTCCCAGACTAAGGCATTTAAGAAGTACACCTGCTTGCCTCATCTCTGTTTTCTCTTTCCTTTTAGACTGGAAACTAAGGACATTCAAGCCCTAGGGCAGTGGTTCTCAGTGTGGTCCCTGAACCAGCAGTGTCTGCAACATCTGGTAATTCATTAGAAATGCACATTCTTATATCCTACTCCAGACTTACTAAATCAAACATTCTGGGGTAAGGTCCCAACAATCTGTTTTAACAAGCCCTCCAGGGGATTCCATTGCTCACTAAAGTTTGAGAACCACTGCTACTAGCTGATGGCAGAGCCATAAGAGAGAACCCCAGGTTCCTGAATCACCACATAGAAGACAGCCATATACCACCCAGAAAGATCTGCATCAGACTTTTCTATGAAATAGAAATAAAATTTGGTTGTGTTAAGACACTGAAATTTGAAGGGTTTTTTTGTTTTTTGTTTGTTTGTTTTTTGTTTTTGAGACAGAGTTTCACTCTTGTTGTCCAGACTGGAGTGCAGCGGCATGATCTCAGCTCACTGAAACCTCCACCTCCCAGGTTCAAGTGATTCTCCTATCTCAGCCTCCCAAGTAACTGGGATTATAGGCATGTGCCACCATGCCCAGCTAATTTTGTATTTTTAGTAGAGATGGGGTTTCTCCTTGTTGGTCAGGCTGGTCTTGAACTCTTGACCTCAGGTGATCCACCCACTTCAGCCTTCCAAAGTGCTGGGATTATAGGCATGAGGCACCATGCCAGTCTTGAAGGTTTATTTGTTGCAGCAGCTACTGTTACATTAATACAGGATGGACGTTCAAACCTATCTATCCCAAATACAATTGCAATGTGGGGGGAGTGCTGAATATCGCTGGATTCCTGACACTTAAGAGGGGGTACAGAGGTATCCTAATATAGCTACAGTTAGTGGTGGCAACAGTGGGAGTCGAAGATCAGAATGTAGAGGCCACAATGGTAGAATCATGCTGCTCAAACCAGCAGGCCTCAAGCATCACCAGGAAGAGTAAGAGACATGGCTAATGCTGAATGAATGTATCTCCCTGGGATCCTCTGCCAGTCTCACATGAATGATTTTCACAGGAAACAAGACAGACGCCAAGGACCATCTGCCAATTGTCAGCTGACTATCCAGTGATATAACCACTGCTACTGGCAGACCAGGACAAGGTCCAGGAATTTTCCAGTGCCTATGAATCTACCAACACCTGGGTCTGAAACAGCTACTATCATGCAACCGGCCTTACTAGATTAGTTTCAGAAACAGCTGCAAGAATGCGGGGTCTGGTAGGCAGAATTTTCAGATGACCCCCCCACTCCCAGTGACTCTTTCCCTTGTATAATCCCCTCTCCTCTGAGAACCTGTGAATACGATGAAATGTCACTCCCATAATCATTATATGGCAAAAGTGAGATCATTGTGGGTGGGCTTGACCTTATTATGTGAGCCCCGTAAAAGCCGAGAGCTTTCTCTGGCTAGTGGCAGAAGAGGGATGCAGAGTGACATGCTCCAGGAGGCCTAGAAGAAAGCAGACAACCCTGTGGGCTGCCTATGGGGGCCACATGGCAAGGAAAGAGTGGCCTCTGAAAGCTGAGAGCAGTCCCCAGTCAATAGCTTTCCAGAAAATGGAGCCCCAGCCCTAGAACCCCAAGGAACTGAATTCTGCCAACAACCAGTGAGCTTGGAAGAGGACTCCAAGCCTCAGATGAGAACCACAGCCCCAGCCAACACTTTGATGTCAACCCAATGAGACCTTGAGCAGAAAATCCAGCGACATTATGCCAGGACTTCAGATCTACAGAACTGTGAGATAATAAATTGGAGGCGTTTTAAGCATCTAAGTTGGTGGCAGTTTGTTAAGCAGCAATGGAAAATTAATACTCAGGATACCATGAGTCTGCCAGGGCAGAAGACACTGCCCATGCTTGGCTCTGATCCCCTCAGATCCCTTTGCTGACATCTGTGTGTCCTCCCCCATCTTCTGTGTGCTTTTAGTTCTAACAGCCCACACCTGTGATTCTCTTTAGCCAGCTGGCCTTGGGCTTCTAGAGCTGCTTTACCCGGTTTGTGCAGAGCTGGAAGTGCCTGGGAGTTTATGCTCCCTCAGGGAGACACTTAGTCAAAGAGCAAATGGTATGGGAGCATAAAATCCAGCTTCCCTGCCTCAAGTTAGGCTAAACTCAGAGGTATAACTCACGCTCCAGTGCTGCCCTGAGGGATCAGGTTAAGGCTGAGACTTGGCCCCAGATTGTGCTTTGCCTGGTTCCCTAGACATCCCTGCCCTGCTTCCCTGACCCCCTCACCGGTCGCCCCTGGGAGCCCCACCTCAAGCAATCCTTTACGCCTTTCCCTCTCTGACCTCCCTCACTTGGATGAAGGAAGAATCAGGTGAGATGATGTATGTGATGGCACTCTCGAACTGCCAAGTAGCCGCTGTGTGAATTCCCTGATGTGCAGCTTTGCCTCTGCCCTCCTCCTTAAATAGCAGTGTAGCAGGGTGAGATGATTATCTGATCAGCTGGTAATGGAGTTCATTTTAGGGAGGAAATAGACTTTGTTTAGGAAAATACCTTGAATGGGCAGGGGAGGCTCTAAAGGTATGCTATAGAGGGCGACCACTAAATGAGGACAATAAAATGCCTATGCATAAGGAATGAACAGGAAGAGTGGAGAGGAGAGGTGGGCTGGTGGGAGAGGAAGCAGTCAACAGGCACCCACCGAGGAAGGTGGCTGGTGAGGAATGCACAGTGGCATGGTGAAAGGAGAACACGGACGGTCAGCCATCCTTGTTCTGCCAAGTTATCTTCCTTACGTGAGTCTGATGTAACTCTCCACCCCAATCAGCACGAGCTCAAACCTCAGAAAGTCAACTGTATGCACAGTCGCCCTATGGGAGTGGCTTTTAGGAAAACCAAGCTTCTGTTCTTGGCCATCCAGGAGCAGGGGAAGAGGACAGCCTAGCTGTCATTCCAGGTTCTGGTGGCATATGCCAACTGCTGACTGGCAGGCTCCACAGGCAGCCCACAGGCCAAGTGTCAGTCTCAGCATGACCTTACCTGAACTTGGCATGTCTCCTCTCAAGCCCCATCCCACTACAGGGTGCCTGGACTCCAGGACTCCCACTGCCCAGTCACAAACTGTGGCAGTTTGACTTTCTCCCAAAGCAGATCCTGAAACAAGGACTCGGGTGCAGGTAGTTCATTTGGGAGGTGATATCAGAGGAGGGGTTGGGGAGTGAGACCAGGAAAAGAGCCTAGCCTGGAGAATGTGTGGGCAACCGAGCCTCAATCTTGCTGGAGAACCTCTGAAGAAGTGTGTAGAACATGCCTCAGAATTTCCCACCACGCCAGGTACAGTGGCTCACACCTGTAATCCCACCAACTTTGGTAGGCCAAGGCAGGAGGATCACTTGAGGCCAGGAGCTTGAGACCAGCCTGGGCAACATAGTGAGACCCTGTCTGTACAAAAGCATATTTTTTAAATTAGCCAGGCATGGCGGTGCATGCCTGTGGTCTCGGCTGCTCCAGAGGGTGAGGTGGAAGGATCACTTGAGCCTGGGAGGTGGGGTCGGCAATGAGTCATGATTGCACCACTGCACTCCAGCCTAGGTGACAGAGTGAGACCGTCCCTATCTAAAGGAAAAAAAAGAGAATTTCCCAGTCAAAGGATGGGGAAGGTGGGGTTTTCTCAGTGTCCCTCGTGGGTTGAGAATTGTTCTGGGGAGCATTAAATCCCTGAAACTTTGGGACTGACCATTGCCTCGGCTGAGCAGCTCCCACAGTGCCAGAGAAACCTCTCAGACAGAGCATCGGGGAGGTGTAGGTAGCCCAGGTGGTAAGCTGTCAGTGTACATAGGGGGCAGAGCTGCAGGTGAACTCAGACATAGACCACAAGGGTATGGGTTGGAGCACCAATGGCATCTGTAGAAAAGCCTCAAGCTCTGCCTGCTCCTCACCCTCATCCCTCTCATTCCCTGTCTCCTACCTAACTCTTGGGCATCTGCTCTCGCTGCTCCTGCCTTCTCATTCTCACTCACTGCTGAAGCTCAGTTCCTCATTGTCTCTCTCCTGGAAACAATAACTTACTGTTATGGACTGAATTGTGCCCCCTCTGTCCCCTAAAAGTCATATGCTGAAGGCCTGAGCCCCAATGCGACTACGTTTGGAGATGGGGCCTTTAAAGAAGCAATTCAGGTTAACCAAGATCATAAGGGTGGGGCCCTAATCCAATAGGATTGGTGTCCTTATAAGAACAGGAAGAGATGCTAAAGCTTACTCTCTCTCTCCCGACAGGCGCATAGCCTTGTGAGGACACAGCAAGGAAGCAGCTGTCTATGAGCCAGGAAGAGAGGCCTCACCAGAAACCAGCCGTGCCAGCACTTTCATCTTGGACTTCCAGCCTCCAGAACTGTGAGAGAATAAATGTTTGTTCAAACCACCTGTTACATTCTGTTACGGCAGCTGACCAATACATTTACCTACTGGTCACCCCACCTCTTATTTTACTACCTCCCACTGTGATCAGAGTGATCTTTCTGAAAGGCAAACCCGACCCTGTCTCTCCCTAGTGCAAACATTTTTGAGAGCTCCTCAGCACCTCCAAGATCAAACAGGGATTTTTGGCCAGGCACAATGGTTTATGCCTATAATCCTAACACTTTGGGAGGCCAAGGCTGGGGGATTGCTTGCGGCCAGGATTTCAAGACCAACCTGGACAACATAGCAAAACCTTGTCTCTAAAAACAAACAACAGGCCGGAAGCAGTGGCTCACGCCTGTAATCCCAGCACTTTGGGAGGCCGAGGTGGGTGAATCACGAAGTCAGGAGTTTGACACCAGACTGACCAACATGGTGAAATCCCATCTCTACTAAAAATACAAAATTTAGCTGGGCATGGTGGTGTGTGCCTGTAATCCCAGCTACTCGGAAGGCTGAGGCAGGAGAATCACCCAGGAGGTGGAGGTTGCAGTGAGCTGAGATCGCGCCACTGCACTCCAGCCTAGGCGACAGAGCAAGACTCCATCTCAAAATAAAACAAAATAAAAAACAAACAACAGAGATCCTTGACATTGGCCCCAACGTCCTCCATGACCTGTGTACTTGTCCAACCTTGTTCTTAACATTTTCTAGCTTACTCTCAATATTCTGGCCACCTCAATCAAACACGCCATCTCTTTATTTACTTTAGCTTCCCAACTATGCCATCTCCCTGCCACTGCAATACTATTCCTGCCTCCTCAAATGCTTTTCTCCCTGCTGTCCCCCTGACAAATCCCTCCATCAATGGTTCCTGCCTCACCCTTGACTGCTGCAGCCAGAGTCAATTCCACCTCCCTGTTTGTCATGCCCCCAACCTACCTTCTAACTTCTTCTGTGGCACAGGCTTGTATCAAGCTTGTCCTCCACCTGTCTGCCTGCTCCCCTATGCATCCACAGCATCAAGACCAGAGTCTGCGCCAGACACAGTGGCTCATGCCTGTAATCTCAGCACCTTGGGAGGCCCAGGTAAGAGGATCACTTGAGTCCATGAATTTGAGGCTGCAGTGAACCATGATCACACCACCACACTCCAGCCTGAATGACACAGAAAGACCTTGTTTAAAAAAAAACAGTGTCTGGCACATAGTAGATGCTCACATATTTACTACATCAATAAGGGAAAGAAGGAATAAAGAATTATTCTTGCATAGGTCACTGAGTATTACAATAGAAAGAAACATTAAAGATAATATGGTTCAAGCTCCGTATTTTATGGAAAAGAAAAATAAAGTGACCATCAATGCTCCACCCTTCCATTCTGCTTTCCTATTCTAGTGGAGATCAGCCTGAGTTCCCAGTGCCAGGACTCATCTGCCTGGGGGCTTTCTCTGGCCCCTGGCACCTGCCCTGCCCATACTTGCAGCAGGCCAGAAATGCTAGGAATTAATGTCTGCTGCTGCCCCAGGAGCAGCCTGCAACCAGTGACTGACAGGTATTGGTGTATAAATACCCCAGCTCCCTCATCCCTTCATCAGAATGTCACTGTGGCATGTTCTGCACTATCTTCCAAAGATCCCCAGCAGGACTGTGCCCCAGTTTCTCACAGTAGTAACTAGTTTGACAATTCCTCCTTTATTAATTTCCTTCTCTTCCCTGCCATCCTGGGATTACTTCCCAAATAAGTCGTTTGCATTTGAATTCTTGTTTCCAGGTGTCTTCTGGAGAAACCCAAGCTAAGACAGAGACTAAAACCTGGAAAGGACAAGGAATATGACCAAGGTCACGCTGCTGTTCAGTGCCAAAGCTGGGTCTGCAAGCAAAGCTGGGTCTGCAAGCTGACTCTTGACTCCTCCTGCCCATAGCTCATCCTACTGCCCAGCACAGAGAACTGTCACAGTAATCCCCAGCCCAGGCTTGCACGAGAGCCTTTCCCTGTGGGATCCAAGGAAAGAGGCCCTCACCCTTAGTGAAGGGCTGGGCCAAGCCTACAATATGGGTACCAGGACTAGGGCCCCATTATTTTTGTTCACCACTGTGCTCCATCCCATTACTGGGACCTTGCATTAGCACTGCCCAGCCCCAGGGCATTACTTCTAAACCACTTCTCACCACCTCTCTTTGGAGCCTCAAACTTTCACCTCCCAATACAGACAATTCCAGCTGAAAGAGACTTTCTTTTGTGTGTTAGTCGAACAGGGTTACTCTAACAAAAGGCAATACACTGGGTGGCTTATAAACAACAGAAATGTATTTCTCCCCATTCTGGAGTCTGGAAAGTCTCAGATCAAGGCACAGGCATATTTGGTATCTGATGAAGGCCCGCTCCCTGATTCAGAGATGGTGCCTTCTTGCTGTGTCCTCATATCAAGGAAGAGGACACAGGACATCCCTGAGGTCTCTAAGGGCACTAATCCATTCATGAGGGCTCCACTCTCATGATCTACTGACATCTCAAAGGCCTCACCTCCTAATCCCATTGACCTTGGTAGATGGGTTTCAACATATAAATTTTAGGGGGACACAAGCATTCAGACCATAGCATTTGGAGAACCCACCCCAAAATGTTCCCATTTCACACCCAGCCCAGCCCTCGTCCCCACCCCTTTCCATTTCAGGCTGAAGTGTGTGGGAACACCACACTGATTTCAATGAAGATGACAAATTCCAAGCCAAATCCAATGAGTCTTATATTTCAAAGCTCATTTCAAGCCCCTAGAGCTCTGGGGAATGACAGAAGAAATGTTTCATTCATACAACATACATATACAACACAAAAAATACATAAATACAATGCCCATAGGCAACACGCACACATCATACAATATATACAATGCAAATCTGGAATGCATACAACACTCAAATCCCATCAACATAACACACATACAATACATGTAATACACATGACATACACAATGCACACAAATGTGACATATACAAAATACAAACATAACATATACAACACACAGGACACACGCAACCCACAAAACAAACACAACACACACCACACATGTGTCCACATACACACACACCACTTTTTTTCTTCCTGTCCCTTGCCCACCTGGGCAGGAGGCAATGTCTGAAGTAAGCATGGCATCAGGTACGATCTCGTTAACACACGTGGACTGCAAAAGGGCCAGGCTGAAGACAAGTTTATTCCAGTTCATTTCTACTCAGCATATTCACTGACTTTCTCCTTTCTTTCTCATGCCTTGGTATTAATTAGCCCCAGGATTTAAATCTGATGCATTAGGCAAAAACAATTCTAAATGCTTTTGGAGAAACAAATTCCAAATTAGCTGTGGCTGAACATGCATCTATTTGAAAGGCAGGCAGCGTGAACACCGACAGTGTAACAAACAGAAGAGAAGCCCCTGAGAGGGAAGGCCAAGATCAGTGGTGTTTGTTGGCTGCCCGGTTCACAGCTTGACCCTGGCACGAGCTGTGGGGCAGAAGTTCTTAGTCCACAGAAAAATGGGAAGGACCAAACAAGTTTTACATGTAGGTTCCAGGTGAGAGGGAGTGACCACAGTTCTCTCCCCTTCCCGCATTCCTCTCCCTGGCCTTCTCTTGTCTTTGGAATAACGCTGCCTAGAAGTCTAGAGAGACCAATTCTGCTAGAGGCAAAATCAATCTCCAATTTCTCCCCGCTCTGAGCGGTAATTTCCCTCTACCTGCCTGTCTTCTTCTGCAGTCCTCGGGGTGGAGGGCTGGGCTAGACCACTGCCGGGGCTATGGAACATAGCTCAAGGGACCTAACACCTCACATCAGGCTCTGTCTTTTCCCCTCAGTAAAACTTCCTTAAAGGCAGGGATGTGGCACCTTGGTGGTTAGGGACACCAGGCTTGCAAATGTTTTCTGTGTTCAGTTGCGTAACTGGTTGTATCAGCTGGAGTTTGACCAGGGAAGCAGAACCACTCAAAGTGCTCTAAAGAGTGGGGAGTTATCATAGACATCAGCCCTGCCACAGTGAGGGAGCTGCTTCAGCAGTCTAGGGAAAGCTGCTGCTTCTGTGCTGGGTGATGGCTCTCAAGGCAGCATGGGCAGCACTCAGGAAGGGAAGATGGATGTGAAATGGAAGGGACCAAGGGCAAACTGAGCCTTCGAGGACAAACCAGGACCTGGATCTATCTCTCAGTACCTCCAACCTCAAAGGTATGGGTGACCTTCAGGCTAGGTCAGTGCCATCCACCATGTAGCCACACACACACCAGCCCCAGGACTCCAAGAAGCCAAGGGAGGAGGTCTGGCAGTCACTAGAGGGGCTGTGGGCCCTGCTGCCACCCACACCAGCAAGGTGAGTCTGCAGATCAGTGACAACACGTGTGAGTTGTGACAGCGCCTGCCAGCCCTCCTCCCAACTGTGAGAGTGTATGAATGGCTGCTGCTTCACATACACCCACAAACTGCACACAAATTTCACTTCTGGCCAACCCCAACCAGAAAGAAAAAGGAAAGGAATTCTGGGAAACATAATTCAGTCCAGTTAGGTTCACACAGTACAAAGCCATCAACTGGATAATTACTTCCCCATCTATTCATTGCCCCTCACTCCAGTAACTTACATTTGCTCCAGATTCTGAATAAGCTGGATTACTTGTATATCAGTCAACTATTGCTATGCAACAGTCTCAAAATCACAGCAACATCCAACAATGAGCATTTATTTCTTACTCACAAGACTGTGGGTTGGCTAGGAGGCTTGCTTGGTTCCACAAGTCTCTCATCCTCATCCTGGGACCAGCGCAAGCTGGAGCGATAACAAAGACCCAAGAGGACAGGCAGAAACTCATGAAGCCTCTTAAGGCCTAGGCTCTGAGCCAGAACATCATCTCTTCTGCTCCTTTCCATTGGCCAAGCAAGTCACATGGCCAAGGTCAAAGTCAAGCGATGGAAACATACACTCCCCCGTGATGAAACCACGGCCAGGATGTGAATGCAGGGAGGGGTAAGGAATCAAAGCCAATGACTCGGCCCACCCCAAAAGAAGCATTCTCTCCATCTAAATATATGTCTCTTGCCATCCATCACCAACCCAAGGAGACCGCATGCTTTTTGCTATCTTTCTTCAACTTTGACTGCTCAGTTGATGAATCTCAGGCTACATCTGTCTCATTTTTTTTACCCCTATCCTTCTACCTTTCTCTCTTCCAAATCTGGTCTGGTAATCACAGGGGGAAAAAAATCTCTTTCTTTTTCTTCATTTCATTTTTGAGCCAAAAACCATGTGATGCCATGTGAAATTCTGCAACAGACACAACTGAACCAAGGAAAAGAAAGGCTATTAGTTTTGAAGTGAAATTAGATAAAGAGTCAATGTCATCAATCTCTAACAACCCTTGAAATTGTCTAGAAGTGCCATCCATAATCACTGCAAAGTTTCCATGTACCTCCTCAGACCTAGCTAATTAATATCTGTTTTTCTTCAAGCCCCAGTATTGAGCTATAAGAAACTTTCTCCATTTAAAGTTACGGTTGGTGGTATTTGTATTTAAGGATAATGATTACTTTCTACTAGCATCTCTCATAGGGTGCTTTGGAGGAGTGACTGAGTTCAGCCACAGAATGCACTTGGCACAGTGCCCAGCACACAGCCAGATCTTACCACTGTTAGCCACTGTTAGTGAAGCCAGAGCCTTCATTACAAGAGCATAGTGCTATGGATAGCTACTGCTACATAAAAAACTATTCGAAAATATAGTGGTAAAAAAAATTGCCATTGTATTAAGCTCACAGATGCCATGGGTCAGGAATTCAGACAGGGCACAGCACGTGTGGCCAGACTCTGCACCATGTTGTCTAGGGCCTCAACTGAGAAGACTCCAATGGTGAGGAGTGATTTGAATGACTGTGGACTCACAGGGACTCAGAGGGCACACTTCTCCTTCCTCTCTGTCCCCCAACACTTTGTGATCCCAGGGCCTCTACATTGGGACTCTTCAGCATGGTGGCCTCAGGGTCACCAGGCATTTTACATGGTGGCTCAGGCCTCCAAGAATGAGTGTTCCACAAACATGGCAGAAGCCACATGGCCTTTTGTAACTCAGCCTCTGAAGTCACATATGTCACTTTTGCCATCTTCTAGTGACTAAAGCAGCCACAAGCCCACTGGACTCAAAGGGAGGAGACACAGACCCCACTTCTCAATGGGAGAAGCAGAAAAAATGTTCCACCATGTTTTAGAGCCACTACTCAGCAGTTTCTGGTACACTGACAGTTGAATAGGCCTTTGTGGGTTAACCAGGAACCTTAGGACTTTTCTTAGCAGTGTTTCTACAGGAACTATGTTTTTAGGTCCAAATAAGAGACTTACAAGTTCACTTTGGAACAAAACTCATCTATAAGGTGGGACTTTCTGAATTCTCGTTTTCCCCTCCAAAATGTCTAATACTGTGAACATTGCTATCAATAGTTCTTCTTAATGTGCCATGTTGATTGAGCACTTCCTAGGTACTAGGCTCTATGCTACATGGATTGTGCCATTGGATCCTCCCAACCACCTGATGGATGCTATGGCTGTTTCCATTCTACAGATGGGAGAAGTGAGACTTAGAGACGTGTTCCATCCAACATGAAATGGAACTATGACCCAGATTTGGAAACCAAGTCTGTGTGCTCCCCAAGCCCATGCTTAACTAACCACAGTGCGCTGACCCCATAAATACTATTTGAGTAAACAAAAACCTTTGGAGATCTGTAAAGGCCAGAGGGCTCTCTCCAGGGGAGGAGGCCTAACAGGGGAACTGTCAGAGACGTAGCCATCAGTCCCCACCATGGGTGACCTGTTCTTGTGCCAGCAGGTCAAGGGACACCAAAGGGACTGCCCTCCTTGCTGGGTGGATCTGGGTCACACAGTCCCTTCACGTGGTTAGAGCTAATTCATGTCTTCTAATCTTCCCTGCCTTGTCCCTAGTTCCCAGCCTTCTCTGCCCCCACCAGTTCCATCTTTCTTAAACAAGAGCAAACTGAGCCACACTCAGCTTTTTGTCCCCAGGCATGGATGGGGAATGAACAGCACTTTTTGTCCCCTGCTGTACAATGCCATTTGTTTGGGCACAGCTCTGGGGCGATGCAGGGGACGGGGGTTAAGGGGAGTGAGGCGAACACAACTCCCTTTCTCCAGGGCTGGGTAACAGACAGTCACTGCACACCCAGCAGGAGGCCGGGCTCAGGCTGGAACGGCCATCCCCTGTGGGCTGCTCAAGAGGAAAAGACGTTGCTGCTCTGGTGGGCATCCAGAGTTTCACAGTCAAGTGTCTGTGTCACCAGCACTGGCCATCCTCCCCCCATTCCCTGTTTCCCCAGCACCCCTCCTCCATCCCCTCCTGCAGTTTAGGATGAGAAAACCCTCTTGTTTGGGGTCTTTGCAATAACTGATGAAAGCCTTTTTTTTTCTTTTTAAGAATTCATCTCTGCATTCCAGTGGGGGCATTTATCACCCGGTGCCCAGGCTGCAGACATCTCCCTCCTTAAGATCCTCCTGCCCAGAAAGGCAGCCTTGTCAAAGACATGAAACCAGCCCCTTTGGACATCTGGACAAGGCACAGCCCTTTAGCTGAGCACGAGGCCGTCCTGAATGCTGCAGACAGTCAAAGGAGAGCCCTTGTTCCTGATCCAAATGGCCCAGTTTCATGGATGCAGCTGGGCAGAGTGGGGGCGGCGGGGGTGAAGAAGGGAGCCAGCTCCCTTGGCTGGCGGCCCCAGGCGCCTCCACAGGGCAATCAGAAAGGCCAGCCTGCATTTGGAAGAAGCTTCTGGAGCCACCTGAGTAACTTAGTAAGTCCACCAATAGTTAAGAAAGCTCAATTGGTAACCAGTAGTAGGTAACTACTGCAGTTGTCTGCCTAGCACCCAATCTTCTAGTGAAAGAACCTTTCTTCCTTGTGAGCAACCAATTCCATTAAAGGGTCTGAGCCTTCCACAGTGCCCCCCGACCCCCATACACTAGACTCCAAGACTCAGCCCTGGCTGGCCAATCAGTGTACTGCAATACTCAGGCAGTCACTGGGCATTTGACACTAGGTCAGCCAATCAGAGCCGTCCTTGGGACTTTCCTCCTAGAGATAAGAACTGTTTCCACCAGGGTAGGATGAGGCCTGCAGCTGCCAGCAGCCATCTTTTCCATCATGTGGCTTGAGGCTGGCTGGGAAATGAAGTGACAGAGCCCTAAAATTAGTGTTTGAGCCCCTAAATCCAGCTATGTCTGAAGCTATTTGTTGGACATTTCAGGTCTCTCCACCAATAAATTCTACTTTTTGCTGCAGCTGGTTTGCATTGGGTTTCTGTCACTTGCACCCCAAAGACACTGACTTATAGTTCCTCCTCGACCAAATATAAATTCCTCATATTGGCATTCAAGGCTGTCTGTGAAGTAGCCACAGTACAGCCAACCCAGGCCCCATGGGGCAGCTAGGCCAGACTTGTCCCTGCTCCAGAAGCATCAATCCCAACCCAACCCTCCAAAAGCAGGGATGCCCCTGACAAAGTGACCCTGAGAGGAAGTGTAACTTCAGGATTTCTGATCAGCTGTGGCCTGAAGAATCCCCAGGAGGAACCCAACACCCTCACACTTTGCCCTGTGGTCTGGGCAAGGCTCTACCCTTGGTAGCAGGCCAGCAGCCAAGTCTGGGCACGCAGCTCCCACCAAATCACCTCAAGCATGCTTGCAGCAGCACACTCCACTGCCCCCAGTTGAAGGTGACAAAACAGGGGAATAGTCTCAGACTGCCCAAAACCCATCTGCTCCCAGCAGCATCTCAGGGCAACCCTCTTCAGGGCCAGTTACCAATCCTCCAATGTGAAAGAGCCGCAGCTGATTTCTGGCTGTGCGAGAAGGTGGGAGCATACAGGATCAGCAATTTGGGCAAGGCCCTCGGGTAGGCCAGGAGAGGACCCCCAGAAAATCTGGGCTTCCTGCTTATCTAGGCAGCTTGGGCCTGAGTGTTGCATTTTTACTCCACTAACACAAGGCTGGAATTTGCTTCCCCAACTACAAGGTAAGAGACTCCAGTTACATTCATAGCTCTCTCTCAACACCAACGCACTCCCAGTGCCTTGCACAGAGTAGGCATTATGGCAAAGCTGCTGAAATTGAAAACAAGCTTTAGGCTCAGAATTGATGTTCAGGCACACCGGTAAAATTGAACCAAGTGTTAAGATATTGAAATACTGGCCAGGCGTGGTGGCTCACGCTTGTAATCCCAACACTTTGGGAGGCCGAGGCAGGCAGATCACGAGGTCAGGAGTTCAAGACCAGCCTGGCCAACATGGTGAAATCCTGTCTTTACTAAAAATACAAAAATTAACTGGGCATGTTGGCACGTGCCTGTAATCCCAGCTACTAGGGAGGCTGAGGCAGGAGAATTGCTTGAACCAGGACCTGGGAGGCAGAGGTTGCAGTGAGCTGAGATTCATGCCACTGCAGGCCAGCCTGGGTGATGTAGTGAGACTCCGTCTCAAAAAAAAGAAAAAAAAAGATATTAAAATACTTAGGTGAAGGTTAGTAAATAACCATCGACCCAAATTCCCTAAGAGTTCCTTCTGCCACCTAGACTTCCAACTTTCCTATAATCTGCCAGCTGAAGGGTTAACTCTGGAGCCCTAGACCAGCCCCAGTAGAGCACCAAGGGACCTTTTTGATAGGTGAGTGGCCAGGCCTTCCTGGTGGTTAAATATTCTCTCATCATTAGTTAAGCAGAAAGCCAGTGGCTGAGGGCGAGTGAACCAAAGGCCAAACCCTGCGGCACGGGCCACTGAGTCCTCACCAAGGACAGAGGTGACCACCGAGCTTCACTGGCGTTTGTCACTGAGCCTCCCTCTCCACTGCCTAACCTCTCTGCCAGGTCTCTGGTCTAGCACGTACATGTACGTGTGTATGTGTGTGTGTGTGTATTGAGTGTGCAGTATGTGTGCACCTGTGTGTGTGTGAACAACCAGGCACAAAATAAACCTCAGTGGATCCATTCCACTAGCCTTCTTCCCCCTCCGTGTTCTGCCCCAAGTCATTTTCTACCTCACCCTCGCTATTTCTCATGCTCTTCCCCTGATGACCACACACCAGATGAGAACATCATCAAGAGCCTACTTCATGCCAGACTCTTTATCTATAGCAGTCCTAAGTAAGTACTGTCACCTCCATTTTACAGAACAGAAAACTGAGGCTCAGAAGAGTTAATTATGTTGCTCCAAACCAGAAGCCAGGCTAAGATTTGAACCCAGGTCTGAGGGTAGGGTACACTAGCACCCACAAGCTTTCCACTGTACTCCGCTGTCTCCAATACGGTCACATGCAAAAGAAACTGCCTGTAGTGTCGGTAGCTATTTGGAACCATTCTGAAAATGGTTTCGCTCTCCTTCCCTGCCTGGATTATAAGCCCTCAGGTGCAGAGACTCTATTTTTTCCTCTCTCCTTGAGCCCCTTCTTCCTCCAGTGCTGGCATTATTCAGGCATTCAATCAATATTGATTAAATTGAATATCATAAGATGCACAGAACTAAGCCATGCGGCCAGGAGGGCAGCAAATCTTTTATAAATAGCTAGCTGTGGGACATGTTACTTATCATCTCTGGTCTATGAAAGGGAAATAATAATAGTATCTACTTCATAGGTTTGTGGTCAGGTTCACATGCAAAAAAGATGCTGAGTATACAACACAGGACTGACACACAGTAAGTGCTCAATAAATACTAGATAATATAATTGTTATTATTCCCACCCAATGGTCTAAGCCTGAAGCAAGCTTTTTAATTCCCTTTGCTCCACGGCAGCTCTGCCAATTGCTTCCTTCAGAGAGGAAAAACCCAGGAAGACAGATCTACATAACCCAATGACTGTCTTTCCGACTCTCGTGACAGGATGTAAACTGCTTTTAAGGTTGCTCATAAACACACTGCTCTACTGAGACCCTCGGGGGGTGGTGGGGGGGCTGCCAAGCAAGGCATTTTGTGTCTTATTTAGAAGCAGTCTTACACGCTGGTGTAAAGGTCGCCGTAATGTGGCCCACATGACTGAGCTTGTGTCCAGCAAAAATCTGTAGCCAGGATCCCCTGTTGAACCTGTTCTTGCTTCCTGCAGGTCACCAAGCACAGACCCACTGCGTGCCTGAATGCCAAAATCATTTAATGATTTAAAAAGATTGAGATCAATGGCTTTAGCAATTTCTGGGAAGCAGTAACTCAGTGAGCTGTGGAAGGTTCTCAATTTGCTGTCTGCAGCCTGGCCCTGTGGCAGGATTTATGCTGAATGGGCTCCACAAGGCAAATATATCCTGGGATCAGGCCCCATCCAATCACCCCGCCCAGGAAGTGCTGGCATACTAACATCACCCTCGCAGCTGCCAAGTCCCCCTTGCTCTGATGGGCACTCTCTCATTTCACATTAATTAGAAGGCCATTTTCCAAGCATTTCCATCCCATAATGAAGGGCTTTCTGCTGTGGCTCAGTGAAATATTAAAACATCTGACTTGGAAACTTAAGAAAAATCCATCCTGCCTGCTCAGTCTGTATATTGTATAACCCTTCACATTCAGGGAGGAGTGGGGACGGAATAAGTTCAGAAATAACAGCTTGTCCCAGATTCTGGCAGAGGAAATGGGGTGATGAAGGGCAAAATGACCACACCACCATCATCAAATACTGACCACTGTGCTGTCCTCCTTCCCTCACATCTGCCTCTAATGGGGACTGGGAGGAGTGGGAGAGAGGAAGGGATGGGAGAATAGGGAACACAGGATGAAAATAAGAACCTGGAAGAGGACAGAGCAGTCCCCTTGTGGTAGATGGTTATTTTGGTGGCTTGCTGTCAACTACAACTCCCAGTATTCACCCCATTGAGTAGTTCCTCCTGCCAACTCTGACTCTGTGTGGCCATGTGACTTGCATTGGCCAATGGGGCCTTAGCAAAAGTGATGCAGACGGAAGCATGTTCACAATTGTTCTCTTGGAGCACTCTTGGGGGCCAGCCAACATACAAAGTAGTCCAAGCCCTTTAGAGAGACCATGTGGAAGACCCCAGCCTTCCAGCCATGCCCACCAAAGAGCCAGGTGTATGAATGAAGCTATCTCAAACAGCCCAGTCCCATCTACCATTGCCTTCAGTCCCATGAGATACCCCAAGCAAGGCCAGCAGAAGAGTCACCCAGCTGAGCACTAAATCCACAGAGTCATCCAAAATAATAAAAATCATTTTTGCTTTAAACCAGTGAGTTCTAGGGTAGTTTGTTACTCAGCAATGAAGAACTAAAACATTCCATTATTCTCCAGTGGCTTCAAGATCAAGACCATATTTCCTGGTGAGCCCTCATGAAAGTTCCACAGATGTCTGTCATTGGCATTCACTGATTTCCTATAGGTCCCTACTAACTGTCACCCTTCTCCTAACCACCCTACTCAGTGAAAATAGGGTTTCTGCTAAACCCTTTCGTCTATGTTTCTTACATAGTAAAGAAACAAGTAAATCTTGATTATAAAGTGCCTCACTCAGTCATGAACCTTTACTGTGATAAACCAGGGCTCTGGGTTATAAGGATGTGAAACAAAGTCTCCTACATTCCACCCTGCATGCAAAGGGTGTGTTTGTATAAAGTACTGTGTGGATGCTTAGAAATGAGGTTTGATTTACTAAAGGTGCTAAATTTTATAGATATGTATATACATGCACACATGTAGTGATTATATAATTTCTTGGTTCATGCTATATCACAAACTACACATTGAAAGGCTGTTTTGCTATGCAGAAGTCCTTGCTATAATGAATTAATAAGAACACTGTGCAATCAACATATTAATTGTATGTAAATGGTGTTTTTTCAAAGCTTTAAAACAATTTATTCCCCTGAGCATTTTAAATAGGCCCCCTGGAAAGTTGTTTATGTAGTCATTTGCTTGGCAAACTTCTCTCTCTTAGTGGGTTCCTTCAACCCACAAATGAGCACTTGAGGAAACCTTACTGCTCTCTTCCTTTTTCTTTTCTAGGACCCAGGAGCAAGCGCCCAGATGGTGGGGGCCTGGGATCTATACTAGTGGTTTCGAAATCGAATAACTTGTCCTTTGCCTCAAATGTCTCTTGTCCCTTCTGGCAATTAATGTCTATCCTTCATGAGGTCTTGGTAAGGTTAAAACATTGGTGACGGCTGGGCACAGTGACTCACGCATGTAATCCCAGCACTTTGGGAGGCCGAGGGAGGTGGATTGTCTGAGGTCAGGAGTTCGAGACCAGCCTGGCCAACACTGTGAAACCCCGTCTCTACTAAAAATACAAAAAATTAGCCAGGCATGGTGGCAGGCGCCTGTAATCCCAGCTACGTGGGAGGCTGAGGCAGGAGAATCTCTTGAACCTGAAGGTCAGAGGTTGCAGTGAGCTGAGATCACGCCATTGCACTCCAGCCTGGGCAACAAGAGTGAAACCCCGTCTCAAAGAAAAAGAAAAATCAGTGACCATCAAGGACAAAAGAGATTTAATCAAACAATGAACAACTGCTCACTTAGCACAGTCATGTTGCTACCTAGGCATGGAAGAAGAAAGTTACTCAAGCCAGACATTCCATACATTCCCAAGATGATCACTGTTAAAGCAAACTAAATATGACCTGAGAAGGACTCCATACATCTATATTTTAGTCTTTGTGGATGAACTGTAACCTAGCTTAATAGTCAGACAAAATTGAAAACCTAACTTAATAGTATGCACCTGTAACAATGGCTGGGTGTTGGCTAATCCCAGCGGCCATATATCAACCACTCATAGACTACTGAATGTTCAAACTGTCTTCAAATAAGGCAAATGTCGAGCTGTAACCAATCCCACTGTTTCTGTACCTCACTTTCGATTCCTGTACATCACTTTACCTTTTTTGTCTATAAATTTGTTCTGACCATGAGGCACACCTTGAGTCTCTATGAATCTGCTGTGATTCTGGGGACTGCCCAATTCGCGAATCATTCGTTGCTCAATTAAACTCCAAATTTAATTGGGCTGAAGTTTTTATTTTATCATCAACATTAAAATGCCACAAGTCACTCAGTGCCCTCCCATCAAGCTAAAGCAATAAACAAGGAATCATACAGCACCAAAACAAGACGTTCAATAAAGAAAATGCATGGATCTAGGACACACAGCCACTGTCTTGTTTTGGTTTGTTTGGGGCTCCAAACAAATTAACCCAGTTTCCAAATTTCCAATTTCCAAATTAACCCAACTTCCTGAGGACCTTCCTGATAAGCAAGGTTTCCAATAAGTAAGGCCTGATGTAAGGCAGTCCTGTTATCCATCTAGAATTTCCCTACAAGCCCCTACAAAAGTACCATTCTATTTATTTTCTTGAGATACATATGATCCAGTATAGAAGAAACGTGGACGGCCCCATGTGTGAGGTGTATTTAGAATTCAGTGCCTCTCACCTGAATGTTTCAAGATAGGTGTTCAGAAAGCTGTCTTAAGTCTTTCTTTGCCCCACCTGTTTCTCCTCCCCACCTGTCTCCCTTGGGTTGGCTCCACTGATTTTCCCCAAGTTGCCAAGAAGCAGAAGCAAGAAGCTTGAGGGAACAACTAATGAAGCAACTGCGATTCTTGACCTGGGAACATACAGCACAACTGCAGCCACCTTGGTGACAAAGGTAGCATTTGCAACTTATGGGCCAGGAACAAAGAAAGAAAAGAAGTAACAAGGGATAGTGAATGAACAATTACCTTGTTTCAGACACAGTTTTAAATTTAGATGCACTATCTTATTTAATCCTCACAACAACATTAGGAAGTTGGTACTTTTATTATCTTACTATATGGATGAGAAAACTGAGGTTCTGAGAAGTTCAGCAATTGACCCAAGGGGACACAGCTAGGAAGTGGGGGTGTGGGGTGTGGGGGTTTAAGCCTAGGAAGAATTCAGGACAGCCTCTAGGAGTTAAGCCCCCTAACCCATCAGATGCCCCATGCCCTCTAAGAACCCTAAAGTGGCAGAGGGCATTCTGAGCTGACTTCTGAAAAGGGTGTATTCTTGCCAGGCATGGTGGTTTATGCCTATAGTCCCAGCTACTGAGGAGTCTGAGACAGGAGGATCGCTTGAGCCTAGGAATTCAAATCCAGCCTGGGCAACACAGCAAACCTTGTCAAGAAACAAAGAAAGAAAGAAGGAAAGAGGAAGGGAGAGAGGAAAGAAGGAAGGCAGGGAAGGAGGGAGGCAGGGAGGGAGGGAAGAAGGAAGGAAAAGGGAAGGAAGGCAGGCAGGCAGGCAGGCAGGCGTTCTAGGCCTGAACTGACCATGTGGCTTTGCCTGCTCCAAAAGGACATTCTCTGAAGTAGGATGGGGACAGCTTTGTATTCTCCAGCTCAGGAACCCTCAGCAGTGATGAGTTGAGGGTCTCTCTGCTTCCCTTTAGCAGTCTAGGCATGTGGGAAGGTGACAAGAGCCAGCTGCTGCTCTCAACACAGTCAGCCACAGCTGGCCATGACCAAACCCTGGAAAGGGGTGTGGAAGCTGCTTCAGATTCACCAAAGCACGTAGGCTGGGGTGCTGAGGACCAGGTTGGCCCACTCTGTACCGACACTCCAACCTCAGGCCCGAAGTCCCCCATCCCTGCCCCCCACAAAGCCCCTCCCAGACAGACAGCAGCATCCATGTCTTCCAGCTGGGCAGGAAGTCTTCCGCTGAGGGCGAGTGGGTATACCAACTCCTCCCTCTTGGCACCAACTTTTCCCTGGCTGCCTCATCCCCAAGGCACAAGATTTACAAAGATTAAGATGTAAAGAACAATTGAAAACAGGACCATAGGAGAGGACAAAGATTAACACACAAACAATGAAATCATGGGAGAGATATCTG
Organism: Aotus nancymaae; assembly: GCF_030222135.1. Taxonomy (NCBI): domain Eukaryota; kingdom Metazoa; phylum Chordata; class Mammalia; order Primates; family Aotidae; genus Aotus; species Aotus nancymaae. The sequence goes on along the minus strand of NW_026988472.1, from coordinate 19,707,841 downwards.
CAGCCTGTGTGGAAGGAATATTTGAGGGTGAGGTCTCTCAAGTTCACCAATAGGTCACCAACTGGCCATTGAATACTTTTGGTAAAAACCAGGTCCAGAGACAGCCTGTCATCCCCACTGACGCATCGGAAGGGAAGCAGACTGAAACAGGGGTCCCGAAGCTCCCCTGCTGCACCTGCTGTTAACCCTTTCATTGTTGGATGGGGGGCTAACGGAGGGGCCAGGGAGAGGGGTACTTGGGGAGTTGAGGCTGTTTACCAAGGAGCACGGTGGATTTTGATATTTTAACAGCTGCTACAGCCTTGCTGGAGCAGGCCAGCTTGTATGACCTTGTATGAGCCAGGACAGGGCCTCCTGGTGGCTGGAAAGCCCCCAGGGACAAATGACTGCTCTGTAAGACAGGTTCTCCCAGGCCCCTAGAAAAGAGCCCTCATGAAAGAGGATCCCCTCTCAAGCACACTCTCTGCCACCACCACTCCAGATGCATGGCATCCCATAGGGCTAGCTCATGGAGAAATCATCCCCACAGGGAGGACAGAATGATTTGCACTGAGCCTCTCAGGCGCTCTCTCGCTCTCTCTCTCTCTCTCTCTCTCTCTCTCTCTCTCTCTCTCTCTCTCTCTCTCTCTCTCTCGCCCATTGCCTGGTCTTTGAGGCTGCCTTTGTTAGAAGGAAGAGGCCAAAGCCCCCACTGACTATTCTCTGTGCAGAGCTAAGTAGCCTTGGGGGCTGGGAGGAAGCCCTTGACCCCAGGGGCCCTAAACTGCGGCTGACAGCAGGCAGCAAGGGGCGCCCTTGGGAACGCTCTTTATTGAGGAACATTTGTCTTCATTTGGGGCAGTCTACATCTCATCCCACAGGCATGCCCTGAGGCCCAAGTCTCCCTGACCCCTACCCTGACTGTCTCTGCACTGCAATCCCGGTACTCTGCCCTGGATTGAAGGGGAAGTTGTCTCTTAAAGCTCCTTGGGGCCAAGGTGACAGACATCAGGGAAGAATAACAGGAAATTCCCTGCAGCACCCCCGAAGGCTCCCAGCCCCTGCCCAGGAAGAGACCTCAGATAGGGGTGGGCACAGAGTCAGCTCCAAAGACCTGGGTCCTCCCGGGCTAGTGATTCTACTAATTCCAACTCAAATTCAGCATAATAGCCGTAGGTTTGGATAATGAAAAAATATGACGTATGGTTTTCAGTATGCAAACTAAATTATTAAATCTCAAAATCATTGTGGTTGGTCAGGAGGTCCCCAGACACTGTCTTCTCTCTAATAGAAAGAGACTTTGGTGGAAAGGACTCTGCAAGGGGCTTTAGAACCTGAAAATATCAGAGGGTAAGATTGTGGTGTTTTTCTTCTCCTGAAAAAGTCAGGATATTTAAAATGTTAGAAAACCACGAACTATGCCCTAGATGCTGCCACAAATCTGAGGAGCTGTTAATAAATCATCTCACCCCTCTGTGCCTCATTTTCCAATTTTTAAAAAACTGCCTAATCATCAAAGAAGAGGGCCGGAAGCTAGGCTACCCAGGCGCGACGCTGTTTACACCCCAGGCCCAGGTTCTCAGCTCGGCTTTGCGGGGGAAAGGCTCGGAACCTGTCTGGGCCTGGAGGGTTAGCACGAAAGGCTTTGGTTAGCTGCGCGGTGCTGAGCGCAGCTCTACAGAGAGGTTTAGGGAGCTGCGGTGCGGGAGGCACAAGACACGTGGCGCGCCTCGCTCCAGCACTTGCAAACGCACGGCAGCGCGGGGCCAGATCGGCTGGCTCCTGGGGGTGTCGAAGACCGGGCACCAGAGGTCCCATGTGGTTTCGTCGTGTTAAAAACGTAGGTCCTTAAGGGGCCAGCCACGTCCGACCTCCACGCCCCTGCCCAGCGCGCCGCCGTGCTCGCCAACCCCACTCGCTGGATTCATTTCCATCTGAAGCGCGGCGCGTCCCAGGCGCCCTTATCTCGCCGCCGCCGCAGCTCTGCAGGCGCGGGCGCCCGGGGCTCCCTCCCTTCCTCTCCCCTCCCCCGCCCGCGCCTTTGTCTGGCCCGGCGGCGCGCTCGGAGCCAGCAGGGCGGGTAATTGGCGGCCAGAGGCGGCGAACGGGCCGGCCCGGCCTCCACTAATGAGCGGGCGGAGCCGCAGGGAGGGCGCGGCAAGGCTCGGGCGCGGAGCCGGGGAGGGGGTTCTGTGGCCGCGCGGACCCTGCGATGGCCCTCCGAGTCCTGGCCACCCCCTCCCGGGCTCTGGCGAGGACCGGCGCCCCGAGGGACATCCCTTCCTCCTCCCTTCTCCCTCCCGTATCCCGTCCTCGGCGCGCTCCAATTACCCTGTGGCCGTGCCAAGGCCTGCGGCTGCCCCCGGGCCGCCCCCGCGTCCCCGGAGAAGTGCCAGGGACGGAACGCGCGGGCGGGAGAGCAGAAGGAGGGGGCTCCCTGGGGGCTTCACTGCGCTGCAGGGGACCCCAGCGGCCCTGGCGCCTCTGGGGCACGGCCACCGTTGTGGGGGAGCGCCTCCGGGTCCGATGCCAGAGAGCTCTCTTAGGGAAGCCCGCAGGCAGCTGCGAAACCTGCTCCAATATAGATGGTGATAAAACCCACCTGGTTTCTAAATTAATTATACTGAATCCGCCGCGCTCTGTCGGCCCGGAGCTACACTTGTGGGGGTGGAGGGATCCTGTATTGTTGGCTCCGAAAAACCCCCTTTCCAAGACTGTGTGCGGGAAGTGACAGAGGCCAGCGGAGCTTTAAGGAAAATAGGGGCAGGAATAGGGGACAGAGGGAAGACTTTCTCCAGCCAGTACCCCCCTGGACTCCCCCTCCTGGAAGCCCGCCCTGCTGCCACCACTGGCCCGAGGACCCCTGCTCCAAGAGCGGGGCCCCTTCCTGTGGTGCAGTACTCAATTGTCAGAAATTCTGCAACAAACTGGCCATTGTGCCTCCATGCTCAGCTTCCGCTCGCCTTCGTTGAGCCCGGCTCGGTCTCCATTCCCGCCGGTGCTTTGTTCCCTGGCTGCGTTCTGGGTTCTTGAAGTCACTGATGCTTTGCGTTCACAGGATCCTTCGTGGCCGCCCCTTCAAACGTGGCTTCTCAGACTTGGGGGCTGACGTTCTGCCTGTGGAAGGAAGGGCCCACACCTCAGGGACTTGGTCCAGGAGGGAGCGCCGCCCTGGCCCCAGCACAGCCTTAGGGAATCACAAGCAGCTAGGACAGCCCCAGAGAGAGTGCCACAGTGGCTTCCAGGGTCACTTGGCTTCACGGGGACTGCCACATCTTAGGGGAAGACAGGTCATTTTTCTTTCAGAGTCCCCAGCTAGAACCTCTCCCTATCCTGCCCAGCTCCCCCGACAGTGGCCACCTGGGAGCAGCCCCTCCACAGAGAGCTTTTCCTCCTTTTTATTTACTTTTTTATTGAGGTGTAGCTTACAGGAAAGTGCACATATCTTAAGTGCACTGCTTGATTCATTTGCGCATATGTATATACCTGCATCATCACCACCCAGGTTAAATATGGAACATCGCCAGCAGCCCAAAAGGTTTCTGCTTATCTCGCTCAGTCAACATCTCTCAACTCTTCGGATCTCTGTCATCATAAATCAGTTTTGCCTGTTCTTATAAACGAAGTCATGCAGCCTGCGCCCTTCATCGTGTGGCTTCTTTCACTCAATATCAGTTGCATCCATGCTATTGCATAAAACAGTAGTTCATCCTTTTTAATTACTGAGTGGTATTCCATTGTAGGAATATACCGCAATTTATGTATCCGTTTGACTTTTGATGGACATTTGGATTGCCTCCAGCTTGGGACTGTTAGGAAGTGGTTATGAGCATTGTTCTTTATTATATATCTTTTGGTGGATACAAGGGCCTATTCCTGTTGGGTATACACACACAGGAGTGGAATTGCTGGGTCATAAGGTAGGTATATGTTTAACTTTATTGCCAAACAGTTTTCCAAAGTAGTTGTACCCAGTTAACGTTTAAACCTGCAATCAGAGGATAGGTGCTATTCAGAGAAGTAAATTGCAGGCACAGGATAATAATGACGGCAGACATATATTGAGCACTTAGAATGTGCTAGGCACTGGTCTATGGGATTTGCATGTAATTAATATTGACTTACACACGTTTCTATGCAAACTTTCTCACAGTGCCTAGTTTTATCTTAGAATATGCACAAGATCTCAGGGGCCGATCAGCACTGATCTTTGTATTGCCTGCCCCAATTAGGACCCGTATACAATACTCTGTGTTTAATGAATAAATTGGCTCCATTTTACAGATGAGAAAACCAGGGCACAAGAAAGTGGCGACTTGCTGAAGATTTGGGGGCCAGTAATGGTCACAACCAAGTCTGCAACTCAGGTCTCCAGGCTCATGACATTGCTGGCATTCTTGTGAATGTAAGCCTGACTCTACTTGAAGCCTCCTTTAATTTCTTCCCTCTTACACCGCCAGTTGGCACTCTCAGCACTCCAGAGCTCCAATCTTTTCAGGCCCTTGGCTTTTATTATCTCATCTTGTGTAATAAACCATCCTAAGACCTAGTGACTTAAAACAATTCTTATTATCTATTGGGTTCTGTGAATTGAGTGGACTCAGCTGGATGGTTCTTACTTGGGGTCTCTCAGGCAGCTGTAGCTGCAGTCATCTGCAGGCTCTGCTGAGCTGAGTGTCCAAGATGGTGCATGCACATGGCTGGTGGATGATTCTGGCTGTTCACTGGCAGCTCAGCTGGGGCTGAAAACCAGAGCACTTTCATGTGGCTTAGGCTTCTCACAGCATGGTGCTGGATTCTGAGAAGGTGTGTCCCCGTCCCAAGAGCAAGAGTCTCAAGAGGCAGAAAGAGGAAGCCACCAGCCCAATTAAGGACTACGCCAGGAACGGGTATAGATTCATTTCCATCATACTCCATTGGTCAAAAGAGTCACAGGGCCTTGCCAGATTCAAAGGAGTGAAGACAAACTTGATGGATGAGTGGCAGGTCACTTTGCAGAAGACCATGTGAGAAGGCAGCTATAGTTATAGCCATCTTTGTAAAGTATACACCTTCCTTGCCCACATTTCTTGCTCTCAATTATAGGTCTAGGAAGGCCAAAAACGTCCCTCCACCTCTTTGGTTTTTGAAGACACAGGGTTCCAGAGATTTGTTCCATTTCAGGTCAAAACCACCACACTGAGTCTTCGCAACATGAGACCCTTGGCATGCCCCAACTGAGGCCACCCTGTACTGTGTCCTGAGCCAGCTCACCATTCCTCCCTGGGTCCCTGCCCACACACATCAGTTCCTCTTCAAGCTCTGGTCACTGTCACCACTCTAGGATGTGAAACCTGAACCTTGCCCATCATGGTCCTCCAACCCCAGCTGTCACCTATCCAAGCCTTCACCCTCTAACAGTCATCTCAGATAAATACAGATGCCTCTCAGACCCCTGAGCAAACTAGGATTTTCCTGTAGCTACCTACCTAAGGTGTTTGGAGCAGCAAACCTCTACCCTTACACTACATTGGAAAGAACAGAGACTTTCTAGTTAAAAGGCTTGATTTTGAATCCTTGCTCTATTGCTTACTGGCTGTGTGGTCAGGCAACAGATCAAACCTCTCCATGGCTTGATGCTCACATCTGCAGAATGGACATAATTATTGAACCCACCTCATAGGGCTGTTGTGAGCATTAACAGCAGTAACCCATAAACATCTGGCATAGTACAATGGAAAGAGTAGGCACTCCCAGGACCAAGTCTTCTTTTCCCAGACTCCAAAGCCACTGTTTGAAAGTGAACTTTTTCGTGTGATTAGTTTTTATAGGTGATGAATTTTCCCAAAGCAAACCACACAACCCACACGCAGATCAAGAAACAGAACATGACCAGCACCTAGAATTCCCTGCCCCCTTACAGTTCCTACCCACCCCCAAGACAATCTGTACTTCTAACACCCTAGATTATTACCTGGCAAAATTTGTGGCAGCCACCTCCCCTGCACAGTTGGCAAACAAGATAGTCATCTATCTGGTGTGATTTGAAAGGAGCCAAAAACTCCAGCTCCCACTGTGCCTAAATTTCCTCCATGATTGAGGCATTCCATTGTGTTAAGCATTGCTCCCCACCCAGGGTTCTCTTTGAAGATGCAAATCCATCTGTGTTGGGGTAACAGCAATTCCCTAGTCTCACAGAAAAAAAAAAAAAAATCTGGTCGACCTTTTCACGCCGGCTCCCAGCACAGATGAACCTTATTCACTGTCAAAGGCAGAAAACGGACAAGCATAGAAGGAAGATAGTCTTTACCTGCTTCATGATTTGGCCCAAGGCTGGTTAAGACTTTAAGCATATTTTTAAATCTTGTGTTTAAGGGACTTAAGCCATTGTCAACTAGAGCAATTTCATCAAGCCATCCAGTATACAGAAAAGAAGCAGGTGGTGATAAAAATGAATGAGGTGGAAGGGTAAGGGGTGTGGATTGAGAGAGAGTGCCCCTCCCTGTTTTCATAACACACCTTTCTAAGTCAGGCCCAGGAGAGCTTCTGGCGCTATGACGTCATCAGATGTCAGGCTTTTGACAAATGAGTCCGGTCCGCAGCTGGAGTCTTTGATAAGCCATTTGCAGGCGTCTGGGAGACACACACGCTAGTCTTGGGAATGCATCCTAGCCCCATCTCAAATTCACATCTTTTCATGTTTTTTTAAAAGCATGCCATGCATCTGTGAAGATTCATGGCTTAAAATATTTTTTCTTTTCTCCGACATTTCACCTTTTCTTCTTATTTTATTTTTTTTAAGGAAAAGAAAATATTCACTCCAAGGTTCATTTAGTTTCTGGGTAATAACTGTCAGATACTAACAGATAGCCCCATACATCCAGCATAAAATAATAGAATTTGTTGAGTGCATTAGACATCCAATAATGGGCATGGTGGACAGTGTGTAGAGCTGAAGAAAGGTTTCTCTCGGTAAAGGAGAATGCATGCTTTGGAAAACAAGACATGAAAGCTGTTCACCAAAATGCCTTCCTCCACCTTCATGCATTTGCATACACAAGTCCCCCTACCTAGAACATTTTTTTTTAACTTTCTCTCCCAGGCACCTCCTTTTTGGCCTGCAAGACTCAAATCAGCCACATCTCTTCCAGGAAGCATGCCCTTGCATGTCTTCTGGACTCCCCCTCATCACACCCTGTCCCCATAGCATCCTGGGCTTGCTTCCGCCAAAGCACCTGTCATATTGCATTGTAGCCATCAACTGTATTATTGTCTTCTGCAAACTGCTAGCTCCTTGACGACAGGGCTCGTGTCTTCTAAACCTGCATTCTGAGTCCCTAACACTGCATGAGACTCAGTCCAGCAGATGGTGTTGGTCCCCACCTGTGGCGTCAGTCCTTACCGATTCAGTGCAAATTTCTCCAATTCCAACAGGCAACATCTGCATCTTTGCCCAAGTGTTTTATCTGGCTTCCAGAGCCCACTTTGCTGTTCTTGTGGAAGGCCAGAAATGCTAGAAAATGAATGCCCTTCCCAACAGCCCTCAAACAACATCTGAAGGAAGTGGGCACACCCCTGTGCCTCCCTGGAGGGAAAAACTGAGGCTCATGTTTAACATTGTCTTCAGAATTCCTCAAGTGGTATTAAACTCCATTTGCCCTGATGGTAATAGGCTTGATAACACGCTCTTTGTTGCCTGCCTTTCTTTTCTTCCCTGTCTCACTTGCCCACTCATTCCCCTATCAGTGTTTCCTGGGATCATCTCCCAAATAAACTACAGTTCGGGCAGACCTCAGAGATATTGTGGGTTTGGTTCCAGACCACTGTAATAAAGTGAATATTGTAATAAAGCAAGTTACACAAATTTTTTGGTTTCCCAATGCATATAAAAGTTATCTTTATATCATACTGTAGTTTTTTTATTTTTATTTTTTGATACGGAGTCTCACTCTGTTGCCCAGGCTGGAGTGCAGTGGAACAGTCTCAGCTCATTGCAACCTCAGCCTCCCGGGCTCAAGTGATTCTCCTGCCTCAGCCTCCCGAGTAGCTGGGATTACAGGCACCTGCCACCACGCCCGGCTAATTTTTGTATTTTTATTAGAGACAGAGTTTCTCTATGTTGGCCAGGCTGGTCTCGAGCTCCTGACCTCAGGTGATCCGCCCACCTCGGCCTCCCAAAGTGCTAAGATTACAGGAGTGAGCCACTGCACCCGGCCTATACTATAGTTTATTAAGTGTGCATTGCATTATGTGCAATGTACATACCTTAATTTGTAACCAGGCATGGTGGCTCATAACTGTAATCCCAGCACTTTGGGAAACAAGGCTGGAGGATGTTGATTGCATCACTGCACTCCAGCCTGGAAGACCGAGGGAAAACCTGCCTCAAAAAAAAAAAAAAATTTTAAAAATACTAAATACTTTATTGCTAAAAATGCTAATGACCATCTGAGCCCTCAGTGCATTATAATGTTTCTGCTGGTGGAGGGTCTTTCCCTGATGCTGATGGCTGCTAAGGGATCAGGATGGTAGCTGCTGAAGGTTGGGGTAGCTGTGACAATTTTTTGAAATGAGACAACAATGAAGTTTGCTGCATCGATTGACTCTTCCTTTCATGAAAGATTTCTCTGTAGCATGAGATGCTCTTTGATAACATTTTACCCACAGCAGAACTTCTTTCAAAATTGGAGTCAGTCCTCTCAAATCCTGCCACTGCTTTATCTACTAAATGTATGGAATATTCCAAATCCTTTGTTGTCATTTCAACAATGTTCACATTTTTACCAGAAATAGATTCCACGTCAAAAAAACACCCCTTTGCTTATCCGTAAGAAGCAAGTCTTCATCCGTTAAAGTTTAATAATGAGAATGCAGCAATTCAGCCACATCTTCAGGTGCCACTTCTAATTCTAGTTCTCTTGCTATTTCCACCACATCGGCAGTTACTTCCTCCACTGAAGTTTTAATCCCCTCAGTCATCCTTGAGGATTGGAATTAACTTCTTCCAAACTCCTGTTCATGTTGATATTTTGATCTCTTCCCATGAATCACAACTGTTCTTAATGGCATCTAGAATAAAAACTTTCCAGAAAGTTTTCAATTTACTTTTCTCAAATCCATCAGCTGAATCACTATCTATGGCAGCTATAGCCTCATGAAATATATTTCTTTTTTTTGAGATGGAGTCTCACTCTGTCACCCAGGTTGGAGTGCAATGTGACCTCTGCCTCCGGGTTCAAGCAATTCTCATGCCTCAGCCTCCCCAGTAGCTGGGATTACAGATGCATGCCACCACAGCCAGCTAATTTTTGTATTTTTAGTAGAGATGGGGTTTCACCATGTTGGCCAGGTTGGTCTCAAACTCCTGGCCTTAAGCAACCTGCCCCTCAAACCCAGCCTCCTAAAGTGCTGGGATTGCAGGCATGAGCCACCATGCCTGGCCAAAATGTATTTCTTAAATAATAAGACTCAAAAAGAAAAATTAGTTCTTGATCCATAGGCTGCAGAACAGATGTGTTAGCAGCATAAAAACATTAATATACTTATGCATCTTCATCAGAGCTCTTGAGTAACCAGGTACATTGTCCATGAGCAGTAATATTTTGAAAGGAATCCTTTTTTCTAAGCAGTAGGTCTCAACAGTGGGCTTAAAATATTGAATAAACCATGCTATAAACAGATGTGCTGTCATCCAAGCCTTCTTTTCTATTTACAAACCACAGGCAGACTAGATTTAGCATAATTCTTAGGAGAGGAGTTTGGGAATGGTAAGTGAGCATTGCCTTCAACTTAAAGTCACCAGCTGCAATAGCTCCTAACGGGGGAGGCAGCCTGTCCTTTAAAACTTTGAATGCAGGCGTTGACTTCTCCTCTCTAGCTATGGAAATCCTAGATGGCATCTTTTTCCAATAGAAGGCTGTTCTGTCTACATTGAAAATCAGTCATTGAGTGTATTCACCTTCATCAACGATCTTAGCTAGATCGTTCGGAACTTGCTGCATTTTCTCCCTCAGCACTTGCTGCTTCACCTTGCACTTTTATTTTATGTTAGGGAGATAGCTTCTTTCCTTAAGCCTCATGAGCCAACCTCTCTTAGCTTCCAACTTTTCTTCTGCAGCTTCCTTACCTCTCTCAGTATTTGTAGAATTGAAAAGCGTTTGGGCTTTGCTCTGGATTAAGTTTTGGCTTAAGGGAATGTTGTGGCTGTTTTGATCTTCTATCCAGACCACTCAAACTTTCTCCATATCAACAATAAGACTGTTTCAATTTCTCATCATTCATGTGTTCCCTGGAGGAGCACTTTTAATTTTCTTCGAGAACTTTTCCTTTGCATTCACAACTTGGCTGTTTGGTGCAAGTGGCCTAGCTTTTGGTCTATCTTGGTTTTCAATATGCCTTCCTCACTAAACTTAATCATTTCTAGCTTCTGATTTAAAGAGAGAAACATGTGACTTTTCCTTCCATTTGAACACTTAAAGGTCATTGTAGGGTTATAAATTGGACCAATTTCAATGTTGTTGTATCTCAGGGACTAGGCAGACACAAAGAGAGGGAGAGAGATGGGGTGGCCAGTTGGTGGAGCAGTAGGAACATGTACAACATTTGTGGATTAAGTTTGTTATGTTATGTGGGCACAGTTTGTGTCACCCCAATACATTTACAAAAGTAACATCAAAGATCACTGATTGCAGGTCACCATAACAGATTTACTACTAATAAAAAAAGTCTGAAATATTGTGAGAATTACCAAAATGTGACAAAGAGACACAAAGTGAATATATGCTGTTGAAAAAATGGCATTGATAGACTTGCTCAATTCAGGGTTGCCACAAACCTTCAGTTTGTTAGAAAAAATGCATTATCTATTAAGTGCAATAAAGTGAAGTACAATAAAACAAGGTATACTTGTACCTGCATTCAAATACTTGTCTCAGGGTCAGCTTCTGGAGGAGTCAAAGTTGCACAGAACCACATAATAGATGCTCAATAAATGATTTTTAAAGGAATGATTGTTTATTATAGCAAAAATACCAAAAAGAACTCTTTAGGGCTGAATTTTCTGTAGGGTCTCTATTATCCATTTTAAGTGACCACACTGAGTCAAAACAAAGTCTACTTGAAAAGCCTCCTTCACTTTGGACAAAGCAGACAAGACCAAGTGCCAAGGAACTGGGAAGATTGCATCATCATATGGCATTGAGGTAGATAGTTGTACCCAACTTAAATATTAGAGCACAGGGGAAGCCTTGTCAATTTGGTTTTATTTGGGGCTGCTGGACACACTAGTTTCCCCTATTACCGCTTCTCTAATCAATCACAATGCAGCTTCAACTGGGCTTTAGGTTCTGTTTAAGTAAGAAGCTGGCAGCCTGTGTGTGTGCGTGCGTGCTGTCCTTTTCCCCAGGGAAATGTCAGCAGCTGAGAGTCTGTACTCACTGCTGTCTCTCAGCCCCTTTAGCGAACATGAGGGGATGGAAAATAAGGAAACTAGTGAAGGTATTGTCAATAGTGAACAGTCTGATTTTACTGATTGCCTTTCCCCCAATGATCTGCTGTCCATGAGACTCTAGCTTGGTTCTAAGAAGCCATTTCTCACCCAAGTGGATGTTTCTGCCACCTATGTGATCCTGGGGGGACCTTTCTGCCACCTATATGATCCGAGGGGGCCCTCCTGGAAGTACTTGAGTTTATTGGAGACAAAGCTGACCACTGATATTCCTTCTATTTGGAAAAGTCTTTGAAATTTTTAGAATGTCTACATTTTCAACAACCTAAAATGATTTGCCATTCTCATCTTGCTGTGTTTCTAAACAGAATTTCAGAATTGAGATTTTCTTTTTTAGTCCCTTTTATAGGCAAAAGAGACTGGAATACCCAATTGGCCCACAGGTAGGAAAAGGAGCCCAACAAAAATAGCTAATATTTATTGAATTTTATAATGTGCAGAGAGCTCTGTGTCTATTATCTCCTTTAACCCTCACACAACCCATGGGGCATTATGATTATCTCAATCCCACAGATGAGGAAAGTGAAGCTCAGAGAGATAACAGAACTGGCCAGGAGTTACAAGTTAGTAAATGGCAGCTCAAAGGACACGCCACAAGCCTGCATTCTTAACCATGGCACTCAACCCACTCAGCATCTATTGAGCACTGATTATTGCTGGGGCTGTAATATAAACATTACTTGCTTTTCTTGTTTAATCTTCTATTCAGTATGTTCTATTCAGTAGCATTTGTCTTCATTTGGGTTCTCCCTGTAGGGGTAGAAAGGTGTGCTACATTTCTTACCCATCTTAAGGGTCACAGCCGACATTCCTGTAACAAAAGACAGGTTAGCAAGAGAAAAGCATAACAGATTATTTAATCAAAGTTTTACGTGGCATGGGAGCCTTCGGAAATGAAGACCCAAAGACCCAGGGAAAACTATTTTTCTGCTTAGGTTTCATGAAGGATGGACAGCTGTATTAACCCGTTCTCGCATTGCTATAATGATATACTTGAGACTGGGTAATTTATAAAGAAAAATGTCTAATTGTCTCATGGTTCTGCAGGCTGTACAGGAAGCATGGTGGCATCTGCTTCTGGGGAGGCCTCAGGGAGCTTTTACTAATGGTGGAAGGCAAAGTGGGAGCAGGTGTCTTACATGGCAGGAGCAAGACCAAGAGATGGGGGGAGAGGCCCCAAACTTTTAAACCACCATCTCTCACTAGAACTCACTCACTATCACAAGAGCAGCACCAAGGGGATGGTGCTAAACCATTCGTGAAGGATCCACCTCCATGATCTAATCATCTCCCACCAGGCCCCACCTCCAACACTGGGGATTACTATTGAACATGCCATTTGGGCAGGGACACAGATCCAAACCATCTCAGCAGCTATGTAGAAATGTGATTGGACAAAAGGGTATGATTTAATGGTAATAGACTGAGGTGGGAATCCCAGCAAGGCCCATTTGTTCCGTTTTTTTCTTGGCCTCCCTGAACAGCATTTCTTCCTCCTGACTATGGGGCCGAGACTCCTCTGGAATGAGGGCTTCAAGGGAGGAGGGAGAGAGGAGTGACCTTTCTAGGTTTTTTGATTTGCTTTGGTGGAGAGGTGGTTTCTATGACTGGCTTCGAGGAAGACAGAGGGACAGGGACAGGAGGGTAGGGCAAGGTCAGAGAGATCTTGCTTCTGAGGCCTTCCAATCTCCTATAGTTCAAAGTACTCAGCAGGTCAAGGCACTATACTTTGGGTTATTGTGTTCTGAGCCCCCAAACCACAAAAGAAGAACGTGAGATTAGGATGTGAGGGCAAGTCAATTATCTGCAGGAGATTCCAGAAGGCACCAGTAAGGGAGTAGGGAGGTAAGGCAGGGAAGGGAAGGCAGCCACTAATGGGATGCATTACTAAGAAACTACTACCACGGGCAACTGGGTGGGGTTCATTCTTTCAGGGGAGCTTGGGGAAACACTGTGGAACATGTACCTCAATTACCCTGTTCAAGGGACAAGGAGGCTAGGGTAGGCATCTACCAATTAATTCCCAGTTGTGGACTGGCTCCATAGCCTGCTGTATGCAGGCAGAGTGGGGTCTGGTGCCTGAGGAAGCCAAGAGATGCAGATGCTAGTAGTTGGAAAACAGTCCTATGTGCATTGAAATACAAGGGAGAAGGGAATATGGGAGAGGTGCCGATTGTGACTGCGATAGTATTATCATCCTCATTGTACGGATGCAGAAACAGAAGTTTATAATCTATGATAGGAATCTGGGTAACTATGGATGAAGGCCGTAGTAACCAGAAATCTTGAGACAGCAAGGATAGACACTTTAAACTAGATCAAGGGGACCCCCCACTCTAGGATTGCATTGTTGAGGGGCTCCTGGGTTTCCTTGAGGTACCCCAAGGAAGATAGAGGCAGCAGACAATGCTAACAGAAGAAGTGGGAATAACAAAATTGAAAACAGAGAGACTTTGTATGCTTGCTATAATGTGACAAAGTCCTAAATAGAAAATTCCAGACCACAGAGCAATGTTCTAAAATTCTTTCGATTATTTAAACAACATCATCAATAAACATCAATAAAATGCCCTGTGCTTAGAGCTATCTCCAGGTTTGAGACAGAAAACAACATGTAATCAAAATGACCCTCTATCAGAGAATTCCCTACTCTCATACTGTGTTCAGGGGCCACCAACCCACCTTTGCCCAACCACAGGAAAGAGGAATTGTCTTGAATAAGAACCTTCCTTAGAACCGGTCTGACTCTGGGGCCAGGTACGGTGGCTCATGCCTATAATCCCAGCACTTTGGGAGGCCTAGGCAGGTGAATCACCTGAGGTCAAGAGTTCGAGACCAGCCTGGCCACATGGCAAAACCCCGTCTCTACTAAAAAAAAAAAAAAATACAAAAACTTAGCTGTAATCCCAGCTACTTGGGAGGCTAAGGCAGGAAATTGCTTGAATCCGGGAGGTGGAGGTTGTAGTGAGCCAGGATCCCACCATTGCACTCCAGCCTGGGCCACAGAGCAAGACTCTGTCTCAGAAAAAAAAGAACTGGTCTAGTCTGACTCTGAAAGCCATGGTGCCCTCAGCAGAATGTTCCTAGGAAATTCATTTATCCCAAGCGAGAGAAGCCAATTCTACTAAGGAAATGGCTCTTGAAGCATAAAATTCAAGTCATTTCTTTTATGCTTCTTAGCAGTGCCATATTGCCAAGTGTGATAGGCCAAATAATAGCCTCAAAGATGTCCAAGACCTAATCCCCGGAACCTTATGTGGAAGAAGAAACTTTGCAGATGTTAGGTTAAGGGCCTTGAGATGGGGAGAGTCTCCTGTTATTTTGGAGGTGTCCTCAATGTAATCTCAGGGCTCTTAGCTAAGGAAAAAGGGGAAGCAGAGGAGGAGGTCAGAGTGATGACTTCTGGGAAGGATTCATCCGGCCATTGCTGGCTGTGAAGATGGAGAAAAGGGGCCACAAGCCAAAGAATGTGGGCATCCTCTAGAAAGTGGAAAAGGCAAGGAAACAGAGTCTTCTGTGGAGCTTCTAGAAGGGAACACAGTCCTGCTGACCCCTTGATTTTGACCCAGTGAGACCATTTCAGACTTCTCACCTCCAGAACCGTAAGATCATAAGTTTGTGCTATTCTAAGCCACTATATTTGTGGTGACTTGTTACCACGGCAAAACAAAACCAATACACCAAGATACCCTGGGAGCCCCCAAGCCAGCAGGCTCCTCAGATCCCCTATGAGCACTGTCAGGATATGAGTGATGTCACAATTACCCCTTTGAGAGGTTCCAGGGAAAACTGCAGAGGGTCCTGCTTGGGAGACAGACAACAGTAGTTCCCAGGAAATGTCAGGGAAGTCCCAGTCCCCATATCTACCTGGGAGCTAAACACCACAAAAATTAGCAAGCAGTTCCCCTTTCAGGGATTTACTGCATTAAGCAAAAATTCTACCCCAGCTGTTTCTCATCATAGTCAGATGGCTTCAATTGCATCTAGAATTATAAACCAGTGGTTCCCAAACCTGCTTGGCCTCAGAATTACCTGGAGGTACTTGCTAAAGAAGCCCGAGGCTACACAGTCTCTGCCCTGAGTGCTTCATCACAAGCCCCTTAAATCAGAATCTCTGAGGGTGGGGTGTGGGAATATCCGTCTTGACAAGCATCTCCAGGGGGATTCTAGTATGTGTCTGTGGACCAGGATTTAGGAAACCTTGTTTAAACTGCTCAGCTTCAGAGCCTCATGCGATACTTCAACCAACTGAGGGAGTTGGATTCCCAAACCCTCAGGACAGCTGTGTTCATGAAGAGATTTTTGCCATAAGAATGTAAACTTGCAACCTAAGCGGCTTTCATCTGGACAATCTTTAGCTGAAGGTTGGTCACAGAACTGAAAGTCCACCATGTCAGCAAAGGCCTCTGCATGCAGGCTCCAGCTTCACCACATTTCTCAGACTCCTGGCCGCAATCTTGATGCCCCACTGCTCCAAAACCTCCTTTACCAGAAAGAAAAACTTGGGGCAATACCCAAATACAGTGGACAGTGCTGGTTAACTACTCACCGGCCTCTCTTCTTTTCTTCCTTGCTAATAGAAGCCTGGTTTTGCTGGCAGGCAGCAACTGAGCAGGAAAGGTAGGACTCTCCCCCAGCCTCACAGGACCATTGCTCTGATCCAGCAATGGGAATCACAATCCTCTTTGCCAGCAATTGGGAAAGAAATGATCCCATGACCCAATTCCAAATAAGGAGTCATAATTGGAAGTCTGATGGGCATTTCAGAAAGAGAGTTTTTTCTCCTGAAAGAAGAGAAAGCACTTCAAGCCAGGCATGGTGGTGCATGCCATAATCCCAGCTACTCAATAGACTGGGGTAAGAGGATCACTGAAGTCAGGAATTCAAGACCAGCCTGGGCACCATAGTGCAACCTTATTTTCAAAAGAAAGAGAGGCCGGCATGGTGGCTCACGCCTGTAATCCCAGCACTGTGGGAGGCCGAGGTGGGCAGATCACCTGAAGTCAAGAGTTCGAGATCAACCTGATCAACATGGAGAAACCCCGTCTCTGCTAAAAATACAAAAATTGGCCAGGCGTGGTGGCACATGCCTGTAATCCCAGCTACTCGGGAGGCTGAGACAGGAGAATCGCTTGAACCCAGGAGACAGAGGTTGCGGTGAGCCAAGATCACACCATTTGCACTCCAGCCTGTACAACAACAGTGAGACTCTATCTCAAAAAAAAGAGAGAGAAAAAGAGAGAATGCCTTTCAAGAAGATTTTTTTTCTACCCACTCTCTTCTTTCTTCTTGCCTGCGTGGGATGCTATTATGTGGGAACATAAAGCTCAGTGCTGTAACTGCCATCTTATGTCCATAAGGTGACAGATTTAAAGGTTGAAAAAACATGCTAAAGATTGCAGAGCAGAAGGATGAAGAAGAGTAGCCCTTGATAAAAATCACTGGATAGCGTGACCAACCTTGTAAACACCTAGCTGCAGGCTTCTTGGCATGAAGATTAAAAAAAAGTCTGTATTGCCTAGGCTACTGTTACATAGTTACTCTGTATTGCAGTTTTAAAACATGACCCCCACCACCATGAACAGATGAATGGGTAAAGAAAATATGACATATCCAGTTCTCCTTTGGCATCTGTGAGGAATTGGTTCCAGGACCCCCACAGATACCAAAATCCACAGATATTCAAGTCCCTTACATAAAATGGTGTCGTGTTTGCATATAACCTACACACATCTCCCTATATACTTTATGTCATTTCTAGATTATTTATAATAGCGAATACAATGTCTACACATCACTTTATTTGTGTGGATTCAACATATTAGGTTGTAGCAAAAGTAATTGTGGTAATGGCAAAAACTGCAATTACTTTTGCACCAACTTAATAGCACATGGCAAATTTGAGTTATGTTTTTGGAACTTGGTGGAATTTTTTTTCCCAAATATTTCTAAATATTTCAATCTGCAGTTGGTTGAATTCAAGGGTGTGGAACCCATGGACATGAAGGCCCAACTATATACAAAATAGAATACTATTCAGCCTTTAAAAAGGGGGAAATCCTGTCATTTGTAACAGCGTAGATGAGCCTGGAGGACATTATACTAAGTGAAATAAGCCAGGCACAGAAAGACAAATACTACATGACCTCACTCATACATGGAATCTAATAAAGTTGAACTCATGGAAGTAGAGAGTAGATTGATAGTTACCAGAGGTTGGGAGGGTGGAGATGGAGGGAATGTGGAATTTTTGATCAAAGGGTACAAAGTTTTAGATAGCTAGGAGGAATCAGGTTTGAGATCTGTTGCACAACAGGGTGACTATAGTCAATAACAGTGTATCGTATATTTCAAAGAAACGAAAAGAATCCATTTCACGTGTCTCACCACAGAAAATGATAAGTAAGCAAGGTGATGGATATACTAACTTGATTTAATCATCCCATGCTGTATACATATATCCAGATATCACATTGTATCCCACAAATGTATACAATTATTTGTCAATCAAAAATAATATTAATAATACATTATTTTAAAAAGATGACCCCTGACAATTTTTTTTACCTCTCCTCCATTGAGAGGTGAGAGGTCTATGCCTCCTCCCCTTGAGTCTGGGTGTATGACTACTTGATCAATAGAATATAATAAAGGTCTGTGTCAGTTTCTGGGCCCAGGCCTTAAGGAACAGGTCATCTTCTCCTTTCTGTCTCTTGCGATGCCTGCCCCTAGAACCCAGACTCCAGGCTGTGAGGAAACCTGAACAGCCTGCAGAGACCCACGTGGAGAGGAACCGAGGTCCCTGGCCCTCAGCCTGGCTGAGCTCCCAGTTGGCAGCCAACTCCAACTTGCTAGCCATTTGAGTGAGTCATCTTGAAAGTGGATCCTCCACTCCAAGCTGAGCAGTTCCAGCTGATGCCACACGGAGCAGAGATGAGCCTTCCTCACCCAACTCCACTCAGATTTCAGTTTCAGTGGAAAAATAAACATTATTGTTGTTTTAAGTCACTAAGTTTTGGAGTATTTTATTATAAATCAGTAGGTTACTGGGACTCTCTGTCACTTGCAACTAAACTCTTTCAGACAGGTGCAGAGCCACTCTGTAGACCAGAAGTCTGCACATTTTGTATGTAAAGGGCCAGAGAGTAAGTATTTTCAGTTTTGCAGGCCATATGGTCTCTGATGCAACTACTCAACTCTCCCACTGTAGCATGAAAGTAGCCATAGACAATAAGTAAAGGAATGGGTGTCGCCATATGCCAATGAAAAGTTATTTATAAAAACAGGTGGTGGGCAAGATTTGACCCTTGGGCCACGGTTTGCTGACCCCTTCTGTAGATTGAGAATACACATTCTGCCTCCTCCCAAGCCCAGTTCCTTCTGTTAGTCCTTGTCCTTGTCTTCCTGTCAAGATGACCCCTGACAATTTTTTTTTACCTCTCCTCCATTGAGAGGTGAGAGGTCTATGCCTCCTCCCCTTGAGTCTGGGTGTATGACTACTTGATCAATAGAATATAATAAAGGTCTGTGTCAGTTTCTGGGCCCAGGCCTTAAGGAACAGGTCATCTTCTCCTTCCTGTCTCTTGCGATGCCTGCCCCTAGAACCCAGACTCTGGGGAAGAGACCACTGGACATATTGTCGTCATCCATCACAATGTTTAACCAGCCAGCAGGGAAGTTAAAAGACTCAACCTTCTACTGTGCATTGAACCTGGGGCCTGACCAAAAAGACTTCCACAAGCCTGTGATTTCACCCAGGGAGCCCAGACATCAAAACCATAAAGACTCTTCCCCAGGCAAATCGTTACCCCCACTTGACACTCTATTTAATGGAAAGCCTTTCCCAGAAATAAGTATATTAAAATAAGCTTTGCATTTTTTGCATTAACTGAAATTTGATGCAAATTGATAATAAATTACCTTCCCCTGCTCATTCATTTGGGAATCACATAAACTAGTTTACAGTTATGTATTATTACATTTCACATTAATATAGCCATAGGAAGCTAGGCTTTGGAGAAATTTGCTTCCCAGCAAACTATCAGAAATAGAGGAGGTAAAAGTGGGATTTGGTGGGATATCTGACTCTCCTAATGTGCTAGCCACTGAGAGTTGTAGAAAGTAAGGCATCAGTGCATCCCTTGAGGCCCAACTAATTTATCAAATGATCACTGTTTGTCTTATTTATCTGGCATAATTTTTGCAACTTCAGGATCTTACAGCATTTCTTTCTTTCTTCTATCCTTCCTTCCTTCTTTGCATCTTTTCTTCCTTTCTTCCACTAAATTCCACCTCAGTACCTTCGGAACCATTAGCACTACATCTAGATGCAAAAGGTTTACAATTTAGTGGAGGTAAAAGCTAGACAAAGGTGCAAATTGACTAAAGGTATTCAAGGTAGAAGTTCTAAGTATACCTTTGCATCTAAAATAAAAGTTCAGTGGAGACTTCTGTTTAAAGATGGTGAATTGAACACACATTTATCCCTGCATCCTCTTGAAATATCACTAAACAACAGAAAGTGAATTTTTAAAAAGACAAACCCACAAAGGCAAAGGAAATGGGCAAAGTGGCAAAGCAAGAAAATTTTGAAATATGGAAAGCAGATGAATGAGTAGTAACTAATTAGCAGACGTGAGAAAGTGAACATTAAGCAAGCACTGAGGTTGGAGAGAGCCTAGAACCTCATATGCACCACAGAACTGCCCAAATGCCCAGAAATGAGTGACACCAGATGCCTCTAGAAGTAGAGATAAATCGGGGGCTGAAGATAAAAGAATTGGTTAAAAGTCTGTTTAGAAGACCACACTCCAGGTTTCCTACTCAACTTTATACAGATAGGTTTTTGTCCTTCTCATGGGATGCATGACCGGTGAAGAGTGTAAAAATGAAGATCTCTGGGCAGGAGGTTACCAGGTAGAGTTAAAGTGTGGGTACCGTCTGAAAGAAGAGGTCAGTGAACATGCCAAATATCAAAAATACCTATGCTCTTCTTCACTCATTCCCAGAATGATGGCAGTCAGATGGCAGTCAGACTTACACCCACCCTTTAGGAAGGAAATGAGAGTATCCTATTCTGAGGATTCTGGTCAGCCCAAAAAGAAAGGTCTAAAAATACTAAAACTCGCTCTTAAATATCAACTGATAGCCAAGAGTCAGCAAACACCTGCAGGAAGTCTCTAACTTGAAAAAGAGATGACAAAGCCAATCAGCAAAAGGACATAACTTGGTAGAGACAAACACTATGCAGAGAAAATAAACTTGAAAAAAGAAAACTATTGTTAATATTATTGGAGAAATAAGATTGTGATAATAGCTGAAATTTATTGAGTATTTTTGCTATATGCAGATACTATTCTAAGCCCTTTACATGAATTAATTAATCTTCTCAATGACCCTATAAGGTAGGTAGGATTGTTATCCTCATTTTTCAGATGAGAAAACTGAGGCCTAAAGAGATTAAAGAAGTTACCTACATTTATGCAATGTGTAGGCTGGATCTAAGCGCAAACAGTCTGGCTTCAGAGTCTGCACTCTACCAAATAATTTTGCATTCCTGAAGCAAAAACAAGATGATATTTTAAAAGAACTTTTAGAAAACCCCAAAACAAAACAAAAGCAAAAATCTCCTGAGAATTGAAAAAGATGTTAAAAAGGCATTAGGACTATTGGAAGATAAAAGTGAAGAAAGTAGACCAAAAAAGACAAAGAGATGGAAATTAGGAGTGAATTGATAAGAAAATTAAAGGCTCAGTCCAGGGGGTCCAACATCTGAATAATAGCCTTTCCAGAAGAAGAGAGAAAATGAAGAAGATGATATCTTCAAAGGAAAGAATTCAAGAAAATTTCTTAGAACTGAAAAATATGAATTTCTAAAGTAAGTATCAAACCTGATGGAAATGGCTCTACATACAGGCACACCATTGTGAAAGTTTAGAACCCAGGACAAAGAGAAGGTCCCAAAGGCTTCCAAAGAGAAAAAAAATGTGGGTTGCATTAAAAAGTTGAAGAATTGGAATTGTATCAGAGTTCTCAACAGCAACTGGAAGCTAAAGATGATGGAGAAATGCCTTCAAAATGGTAAGAGTAAATGATTTCCGATTCTACATTCTATACCCAGAGAAAATATATAAATATACTAATATGAGGAAGTACAAAGACATTTGCAACCATGAAGTGTCTTAAAATTTACATTCTATACAGTCTTTCTCGGGAGGCTAATGGAGGATTTGCTTCACGAAAACAAGGGAGTAAACCAAAAAAAAGGGAAGACGTAGGATCTAGGAAACAGGAAATCTAATAAAGAAGAGAATTATTACATCCCAGTAAGAAAGGGGATCCCAGGAAGATGGTAAAGAAAGATTCGGGAGGACAGTTATACAATAGGAGTAGGGAGGGAAAGAGTCCAAATTAGAGTAAGCCAGAAGATTCCAGAAGTGATATCTTTAAGATGATGGAATTAGCAGAATGTTGTATGTGCTTGATTATTTTAAGAGGCGATTTAGACAGCAAAGAAAGATCTAAAGGTTGTGTTAGCAATAACATGCATAGAAAAATGTGTCTCAGTGATCTATTGCTGTGTAACAATCCACTCAAAACCTTAATGACTGAAAACAACCGCACCTTTATTTGGTCACAATTTTGAGGATCAACAACTTGGGCTCAGCTCATCTAAGTGGTTCTGCTGGTCTTGCCTACTTATGCCTCTGCAGTCATTTGGTGGTTCACTTGAGGCTGGATGGTCACAAGACAGCCTCTCTCACATGTCTGATGGTTACCAGTCTGTTAGCTGTGAAGTCTGTTTTCCTCCACGCAGCCTTGCCAGCAAGATAGCTCAGATGAAATCACATCATGGTCTCAGGCTTCAAACTGCACCACATTTGCCAATGTCTGTGGCAGCCTGAATAATGGCCCCCCAAATATGTCCACATAATCCCCAGGACCTGTGAACATGACCTTATATGGCAAAAGAGATTTTGCAGATGTGATTAAGATTAAGATTTTAACATGGAGAAGTTATCCTGGATTGTGGTGGGGGAGAGCAGAGGAGGGGGGCTGATACAATCACAGTGCTGCTTATAAGAAGGAAGCAGAAGGTGGCAGAGTAACAGGAGAAGGTGATGTGATGATGGAAGCAGAGATTGGAGTGGTGCACCTTCAAGATGGAGGAAGGGGCCACAAGTCAAGGAATGCAGGCAGCCACTAGAATCTGAAAAAGACAAGGAAATGGAGTCTCCCCTCGGAGCCTCTGAAAGGAACTTCTAAAAGCCCATCTTTTGCCTTTAGCCCAGTAAAATTGATTTCAGACTTCCAACCTCCACAGCTGTAAGAAAATAAAACGGTATTGTTTTAAGCCATTAAGTCTGTGGTAATTCGTTATAATGGCAACAGGAAACTAACACAATTCCCCAACACCAAAGCAATTCACATGGCCGAGCTGGGATTCAAGAAGCAAAGAAACCAGCCTAGAGGCAGGGGAGTGGCAAAGTCACATTGCAAAGAGCTGTGCATTCAGGGAGGAATTATTACAGACATCTTTGCAAATCATCTACCCCAGGGAGAAAGTGAGAAAATAGAACTGTGTACTGCATGGCTCAGCTATGAATATTGTTTGCATAGTCATAATAAAGTGAATGCTGAATATTGATCTAACCTAAATTAGAATACAAGTATTTTGAGAGAAAGTGAGACAGGGAACAATGAGTACAAGTGAGGGTGGAGAAAGAGAACTAAACACTTATATTTCATCATAGGAAGTCAATAGGCATTAAACGATAAAGCCCAAAACTGAAAAATATTGAAGTAGATTTAAAGAGGTAAATACTTGAAGAGATAGCCAAAGGAAATGAAAAGGGAAAGGGGGTGGGCTTGCCAGAGACTTCTGTTTATTCATAAAATGCCTTGTAGAACGATTTTACTGCTTAAATTATATGCATGTATCATATGACCAAGTACATAGAAACCAGTATTTTGAAAGGAAGGTGTACTACCTCTCTTTTGGCTGTTGTAATGATCTCATTTTATTTAGAACTGCCTCACTTATATAACAATACAATCTCTCATTTATAACCCAAAGTCAATACTAAAAGCTATGTTTTTTTCCTCACTAATGAACAAATAAAAATAACTTAAAAGGCAACATTTTACACAAATATATGTAGATAAAACTAAAGGGCCTCCAATAGAAATGAAGACTCCAAGCTCCATAGCCTGGAGGCTGATAAAAGGCCACCATAATGTTAGCAGGCGTTTGCCTGATAGTTATAAAGGTAATTTATACCCAGAACATTTCCACGCATGTGAGAGAATGACCCTCCATTTTACTACATGTTGTATTAATGTCAATCAATATATGTTTGAGGGCTTTATACATTATGGATAATAATGTTGGAGCTTTGCAAACCATTCCTCTTGGGGGAGCCACACAAAATTCTGCAGGAGAGAAGAGAGCGAAGCAACCAAGCCCTGGATGGCCAAACCCTCATTGGATTCAGCAGATGTTAATCGGCTCAGCTATGCAAATGAGACCAGAAGCAGACGAATCCCAGACTGAAAACAGAAAATGCCCTGGGGGTGGGTGAGGACATTTGAAATGGGAAAGTGGCATCTGGATGTGTTCAGGAAGGAGGCTGGCTGGACAGGGGACTTACTCCTTGGACCAAGATGCTGTGCCAAGGAAAGACAGGCATGTGGGGGACTTTAGCCAAGTAGCTTAGTTTCTAGAATTTCTCAGTGGTTGCTTTGTAAAACTGGGCACACCAATCACCTATACAGATGTTCCTCAACTTACAGTAGGGTTACATCCTGATAAACTTATCATTAAAAATATTGTAAGTTGAAAATGTATTTAATCCACCTAACCAACCTAACATCATAGCTTAGCATGGCCTACCTCAAATATGCTTAGAGCACTTACATTATCCTATGGTTGGGCAAAATCATCTAACACAATAAAGGAGAAAAACAGAATGGTTGTATAGGTAGTCAATGTACAATTTCTACTGAACGTGTATCACTTTCACACCACTGTAATGTCAAAAAACTATAAGTAAAACCATTGAAAATTGGGGACCATTTGTATTTGGAGTTATTGTGAGGATTAGAAAATCTATATACTGTATTATTTTATTTTATTATTATTCTTTGAGACAGTTTATCTCTCTGTCACCCAGGCTGGAGTGCAGTGGTGCTATCACAGCTCACTGCAGCCTCAAACTCCTGGGATCAAGAGAACATCCCATCTCAGCATCCTAAGTAGCTGAGACTACAGGGGTACACCACGCCTGACTAATTTTTTGATATTTTGTAGAGATGGAGTCTTACTATGCTGCCCAGGCTGGTCTTGAACTCCTGGATTCAAGCAATCCTCCTGCCTCAGCCTCCCAAAGTGCTGGGATTACAGGCATGAGACACTGTGCTGGACCTGCATATTTATTTTTGAAGTTTTCAGTTTCTGCTGGTGGTAAATTAAATTGTCGGGCCTGATTCTTCCCCTTTCTCTGCTTCCACAACTTTTGTCATGTAACTTGGTGGTTCATTTTCCTTCCCCTAACTTGACTTTGAGGTTGGCCAGATGACTTGCTTTCATCAATGGAATGTAGCTAGAAGCCCATATATCAGCTCTGAGCTTAAATCTTCAGAGGCCTCACTTGTTTCTGCTTGCCTTCCTGTGCCTCTGCCATTGGCCAGCTCCCCTGCTGGTCTAAGAGGGATGAGAAACATATAGAGCAAATATGGAACCAAGATTTAGAGTCAAGCCAAGATTAGAGTCAAGCCCAGCTGAGCCAGTCAAGATTAACAGAGCCGCCCCATGCATGAGAGAAATAAATGCCTATGATTGTGCAACTGAGATTTTGTGGGTACTTTTTACACAGCAGTAACTGACCAATACACATGGCCAAGCCAAGAGACTATAAGGACAAGAAGAGCAGGAACTGGAAGGGAAGGAATCCAGGCAACCCACCTATAGGCAGTGGCCATCTGGAAAGCACCTAGAATGATATAATTTTAGAAGAAAGAAATTCCATGTGCTGAGAAGCTCAGGATATCTTACTAGAATTCTTAGGATAGGAAATTCTTACTCCATAAACAGAGAGTTTTATGCATTTTTAAACATTTATGCAGTAGGATTTCTTTTTGTCTTTAGCTCGTGTGGTGGCCTCCCCATTTTTCAAAGGGGAAAGAGAAAGATCTGTGCACACATGATAGGACTGAAGAGAAAAAAGAATAGTAAATTCCTGGGGTCCAGGCACAGACAGGGAAATAAGTATAAAACCATTGCTGAGGAAAAGGCCAAAATTCAGGGTGATAAAATCAGGGAACACAGGTAGCTTTTCTGTCTGGAGTTGTTTCTCCTCTAAGATCTGCTTCTCTCATCCACTGGAGCATCAGCACTGTGTTAGATTCAAGCATGTAATTGTGTTTTTTGTTTTGTTTTGTTTTGTTTTGTTTTTTGAGACAACATCTTACTCTGTCACTCAGGCTGGAGTGCAGTGGCACAATCATGGCTCACTACAGCCTCAACTTCCCATGCTCAAGTGATCCTCCCACCTCAGCCTCCCAAGTAGCTGAGACTACAGGTGTGCATCACCACACCCAGCTAATTTTTATTTGTTTGTTTGTTTTATAGAGATGGGGTCTCTCTATGTTGCCCAGGTGGGTCTCAAACTCCTGGGCTCAAGCGAACCTCCCACCTTGGCCTCCCAACATTGTTGGGATTACAGGTGTGAGCCACTACACCTGGCCTCAAGCATGTAATTCTTGTATGCAATCAAAATTTACTTGGGTTTGAATTGAAGGCATAATTCAAAGTTGTTCCACTGGACCCTGAACTTCTTGAGTGTAAGAATGTCTTACTTCTCTGTGCACCTCCTGTGTCTGGTGCCTGGCCCATGTTGTGCCTGGCCCATGTTGTTGCATGAATGGATGGATGGATGGATAGATGGATGGTAAGATGATGGATGCCTATTTGGATGGTTTGGATAACGGATGGATGAATGAATGGATGAATATACGCATGGGTGTATAGTCAGATGATGGATGGATGGATTAGTGGATGATTGGATGTTTACAGAGTGAATGGATGCATACACGCACACATAGGTGGATGGATGGATGAGTAGATATGTGAATATTCACTTCTTGGAATTTGTGGAAATATAAATCTATACAGAATAGAGGCATTTTTGGTTAGAGATATTGAGCAAGGATTTCATCTAAGTTCTTAAATCACTTTGTATATTCTAAGTGCTCAAATATCTTTAACATTATTGCTATCATTTAATAATATTTTGGAGCCTCCTCCACTAGCTAGTAACGATCAGAACTCATTAAAACAAGTTATCTAGTATCTAAGACCTTACTGTGTAATGGAATGTTAATGCAGTCTTTAAATTGCAACAGTATTCATATCTTTGATTAAATGTAATTTCTTGGCCAGAAGCGGTGGCTTATGCCTGTAATCCCAGCACTTCGGGAGGCCGAGGCAGGTGAATCACCTGAGGTCAGGAATTCGAGACCAGCCTGGCCGACATGGTGAATCCCCGTCTCTACTAAAAATACAAAAAATTAACCAGGCTTGGTGGCAGGCACCTGTGATCCCAGCTACTCAGGAGGCTGAGGCAGGAGAATCGCTTGAACCCGTGAGGTGGAGGTTGCAGTGAGCCAGGACCGTGCCATTGCACTTAAGCCTGGGCAACACAGCAAGACTCCATCTCAAAATAATAATAATAATAATAATAATAATTTTTCAGTCTCATTAATTTATATTTTTTGTAGTCTAACTGCTAAGGTGTCAACTGGTGCAGGCATGTTACAACTGATGGCCAGGTGAACCAGATGGTTTCAGAAAACAGCTTCTCTGTCCCATGATGACAGAGTACACCGGGGCGCCAGCCAACCCACTCTCGGATTGAAGCCACTGGTCAAGAAGAAATATGGCAGCTGGTGAACTCATGCACTGAGCACATCCAGATGAAGATGACAGCCCATGGCATCGCAGATCAGGGGCAGAGTATGTTTTCCCAAACACCAGTTGCCTCTGAATATCTTTCTGGCGTGTTTTGTGTCTCTCTGATGCCCACGACTTCCCTCACTGCCACCTGGATTCTGCCTCCAGGCTCTGAACACTCTCACATGCCTGAGGATACTCCTACCCACCACCTGGTCTCCCCTCCCCTCCCCTCCCCTCCATTCCCACCTCAATCCTTAACCTCAACACCTGCCCCACCCAGGGAGAGTATCCTCCCTGGCCCAGACCCTCCCACTGGCAGCATCAAGAGATGCAAGGGGAATTTTCAGGAGCTGCTGATGGCTGCGTTGCTAATGTGGCTGTGAAGAATACCTGCGAATGTCGAGCCACTTATTTCTCTTCATTGATTTCAATTTGCTGTGCAGTCATCTCCTGGGCTCCCATTGGTCCAAGCACTCAGAGCCTCTTCAAGGTACTGCTGAGAGGAGCTCTGGAGTTCCTGGGGCAGGCCAGTCCTTCATCGCAGGGCACAGCCCAGAGCTCCACGGAAGCAACTTCAATATGTGGGCCAACACCGAGCAAATGGGAAAACATTTTGAAGCCGCAGGCTTCTCCTGAATTAAATATTTACTCATTTCATGCCTCTCCCTCTGTCCACGGAGAATCCAGCTCAAACTAAATAACAAAGGAGGTCAGGCTTGTGATCTGCACAAAAATACTTACCCTGCAATTATAGGAATATTGGGCCTTACAATTAATGCCAGGCCTGTGGAACTTGGAGAGGGTCCAAAGAAAAGCAACAGAAATGATGAAAGTGCAGAGAGATAAAGCTAGTAGGAAAAGCTAGAGAGGTAGGGCTTGTTTAAAATGCAAAAGACCTTGGGGGTGGCTTAATTACAGTCTCCAATACATTTTGGGGCTGGAACACGGCAACATGGGATCTCTATTTCCACTAGAGATACACTTAACCTCTACCACCAGGTTGGCCACCTCTTGTGTTCAGACATTTTGATCTCACTTCCCTGTTAATAAAAACTCATTGAGCACTCACCCCCTAATTGTGCTCATTTATTTAATTTTAACTTATAGAAATACACCATTGTACTAACACTATCCTCATTATGAAACATGCACAAAAATAGAAAATATTCAAGAGTGAGACAAATATCACTTTTAATAGACATTCTAAATGGTTCTTCCTACATCTCAGCGGATCACCTTGAAGTCCACCGTCTAGACCGAAGATATTCCCAGCCACAAGACCTTCATGATGGCAGGGAACTTGTCATGCCTTTCTAGTCTAGCCCCATATCCCCAGAACCCAGAATGGCAATTGACCGGGATCCCCAGAAGTAGATCCTGAGATGGAAATTCACGTGTGAGTATTTGATTAAAGGCATGCTCCCAGGGGAAGATGAGTAAAGGGAGCCAGGAAGCAAGACAGGGAAGAGGAGGGTGCCAAATACGAGGCAATTTCATGCCAGGTCCCTGCAGAGGGAAGCTTGTGCCTGATACTGCCAGGAGCTCTGGAGTGCAAGTTATACCTCAGCAAGGGAGCTGGGCTTTCAGACTCTCCCACTGCTAGTCACTAGTGAACGTGGCCTCCGGCCTAGGGCAGGCAGAGTGATGGACACCCCAGGATTCCTCAGGCTCTCTGGGGAGGCAAAGTGGCTCCAGTAGCCTGAGGGCAATCCTCTGAGAAGAATCCCCCAGTGCTGGCTGGAGAAAGCGCACTGTAGAGAGTAAAGGGAATTGCAAAACATGGGGATAGTGTATACAAGGAGACAGGGGACACCGACACTGTGCACTATGGAGCACTGTGCATGTGCTCCATTAATGCTTGCTGACTGGTGGACTGAACTGTGCAATACATGCTCCCAAGTAGGTCCCTCCCCGTGCTTTCTGTGCAAGGCTCCGGAAGCTTTTTCCATGAGAGTGGCTGGGGTGAGATGGCCAGGTTCCCTGCCCAGGCCTGGATTGCAGAGGAAGCACCACGAGGAGCGTGGGGAGCAGCCCTGAGGAGATTGAGGCCTTTGTAAAACCTGGACAAAGACAAAGCAGTGCCCCAGAGGTGGTGATGTGGCAAGCTGGAACAGAGCCTGCACTTTCAAAAACCATTTCACTAGGCTTGACCGAACAGCAGGGACCTGCTGCCCCTGAGAATTTGGGCCAAGGACCGAGTGCCCCATTTGCCAGCTCCTGCTGTGACCGTTTGACCTTGGGTAGAGTTTGGCTTCACCCAGAGTGGACATTTCTGCATCTATTAAAATAAGGCAGGCCAGGCTTGCTTCCTGCCTGGAGCACAAGTAAATATTCTGCTTCTGGAAAACTCAGGAGCCCTTGGAAAAAGAGAAATGACAAATACCTGCAGCCATGGGTTTATCCTTTATGGCTTGGATGGGCGGGCAGCCACCCAGCAGCAGAGTGACTTGTTAGATGTTCTCTGAGGGGCCAGAGTTCATCCTGTGGCCATTTTCACAGAAACTAACACCCATGGTTCCCCGCTATGATGTTATTACCCTCTGTGCTTGGCGCTCCATCTCAGATACATCACCATTAACATCTCACCATTCTTGCAGCATTCTTTAATGCAGAACTTTATTTCATCATCTGAAATGTTGTGGAGTTAAAAGTGGGTGGATGTGGATTCTAAGGCCACTGGATTTCTAAGCCACCAGACAATGATCAAATTTATATTTTTCTGCACCATCCACCTTTTAGATGGTGTTTATGTTTCATGTTAAATATAATTCCCTTTCTCTTCCCCAGCTGCCTGGGGCCTAGTTCTGCTCTGTCCTAGAGCTGCTCACCCGGGAACTGCCTCTCCATGTGGCCTCTGGGGTCGATTCATTTTTCTCCCAATGCCTTAATGAGTGATGATTTCTAGAGACAATCAGATCGGCTGTGCGGGAGATTCAACTCCATCATTACGACAGCCGGATACATCACAGGCACCATTTTTCAAACCCATGTTTTTCATCACACAGATATGACTTGATTAAACCTTTGTGATATTACATTGGGATGTTTGAAAATAGCCTTTAGTGACCAGCATGTGGGTCTTGTTTCTGATAAATCTGTGACTGCTACATGAGGTACTTTTACATATGAGATTTGAGCACAGAGACTTTAAAGCCAGAATGCCTGGGTCCAAATCCCAATTCTGCTACTTACTGCTGTGTAACTTTGGTCAAGTTATTCAACCTCCCTGTGCCTTAGTTCCTCGATCGATAAACCAGAAACAATATTAGTAATAAGATACCTACATTATAGGGCAGTCACCAAGGTCAATATGTGTGAAGTGGTTGGCACATGGGAAGAGCTATATATATATAGTTTGCTATTATTATTTACATCATCATTATTTGCTCCACACTACTAGAAACTGATGTTTGAGAAGGATAAAGGAACTCGCTCAACAGGTAGGGACAGAGTCAAATTTTATGTCCAGAATCGATTGTCTGTGCTAGCGGCTACCTGGCATTTTTCTCCCTTCAAGGTTGGCCTTTATGTGAAGATAAATTAAAATGTTGTAGAGGAGGAGGAGCCACAAAGATAAGTTAGTTAGTCACACCCCAGACCTCCACCCCCAACCACAAGCAAAAGGAGCAACCGAGGCATATACTCAGTCAGTCAGTCAGCAACCAAGCCTGGATTAACCATTCACCATGTGCCAGCCCTTGAGGCTCTCCCAGGCTATCTAGAGAGCTGGACAGAGACACTACTGACCCAGCACACCATAAGGCATGCCAGAAAAGACACCTGCACCGGTGAGCCGAGATCTCGCCATTGCACTCCAGCCTGGGCAACAAGATCGAAACTCCATCTCAAAAAAAAAAAAAAAAGACACCTGCACCAAGTGCTAGGGGAAACAAACAGAGGTCTGGGGAGACGGGAGAAGCATGCAGTCTGGTTACTATTTTTGGCTCCCCTAGCTCATTCCTTTTATCAGTCCAGCCTCTGTCCACACCGCTGTGTAACAGACAACCCTGAAGTCTCAGTGGCTTGTAGAAACAAGCATTTTATTTTCTTCAGCTGAGCTTGGTTCCAGGCTGCAGGTTGGCTTCAGGACTGCTTCATGTATCTCTGCCTTCTAGATCCAGGAGGCACCAGCACAGGCTCTTCCCACAGCAACCAGCAGGCGAGCAAGAGGCCAACACAAATGCACAGGCATATTTAAAGCCGTCTATCTTGTTACTTCTTCTGACTTCCCATTGATCACAAGTCACATAACTGAGCAGCATTAATGGCACAGGGAAGTTCACTCTGCCTCCTGTATCAGGAGTACCTGCAAAGTCACATTGGTATGGTTGTATAATCCTGTCATCGAGATGGGGTAAAAAACTGGGAGCAAAATGCAATCTACCGTGAGTGCCATGGGCAAGGGCAAGAAAGGAGAAGAATGCAGGTTTATACAAGCACTAAGAGCTGCTCCAGGAAACAGGGTGTGGCTACTATATTTATTAGGTGAGAGACAGACGCTCAACTCAAATTCCCTCTCACTTAAGCAAAACGAGAATGCATTTGCTCCATAACAGGGAAGTCTGGGGGTTTATGGAATTCCAGCTGGACTCTTTCCAAAGGCTGAAATGATGTTGTCAGGATTCAGTCACACATTCTTCATCTCTCCATCCTGGTTTTCTGTCATTGGAAGTTGGACTTGTCAGCCTGAAGATTTTGGGTTCTTAACAGCTTGAGATCCCAGAGGGAGAGTCTTTCACAGCATTCACATAGCAAACCTCAGGGAAGCTGCGGATTGGTCTAGTTTGCCCATCTGAACATTTCTGAATTAATAACTATGACCCTAGCATAGAATGCTCTGGGTAACCAACTAGAAGGGTGGTGGCTTCGTGATGCAATGATTGTCAGCCTGATCAAGACCATGTGGAGTGGACGAGGGCCAGTTCTTCAAGGGAAATCAGGATATTATTTCAGGACAGAGAAAATGAATGCCAGGCACTCCTAAAGATTCCAGTTCAGCAGGTGCTTCCATTACATCTTCCTGTCTAACCAACCACCCTGGAACCTAGTGGCTAGTCTCTCCTGGGCTCACTCATGTGGCTGCTATCACATGATGGGCTCACTAGGACTGGAGAGTCCAAAATGATCTCATTCACGTGTCTGGAATTTGGTGCTGGCTATTGGCTGGGGTGCCTCAGTTCTCCTCCACGTGACCCATCACCCTCCAGTTGGTTAGACTGGACTTGTTCACAGCACAGCAATCTCGGGGGTCCAAGAGAGGGTGAAAATTCAAGCTGCTGCGTTTCTTAAGGTCTAGTCTTCGAAGTCACACAGAATCACTTCCACTACATTCTATTACTTAAAGCAAGTCGCAAGCCAGTCCAAATTCAAGGGAAGACTCCACTTCTTTTTTTTTCGAGACAGGATCTTTCTCTGTTACCCAGGCTGGAGTGCAGTGGCGCGATTGCCAGGCTATTGTATTTTTAGTAGAGATAGGTTTTCACCATGTTGCCCAGGCTGGTCTTGAACTCATGGGTTCAAGTGATCCACCTGCCTAGGCCTCCCAAAGTGTTGGGATTACAGGTATGAGCCACCGCACTCAGCTAGCCTCCACTTCTTTTTTTTTTTTTTTTTTTTAAAGATGGGGTCTCATCATGTTGGTCAGGCTGGTCTTGAACTCCTGACCTCAGGTGATCCACCTGCCTTGACCTCCAAAGTGCTTGGATTACAGGCGTGAGCCACTATGCAGGGCCTAGCCTCCACTTCTTGATGGAAGGAGAGGCAAAGTCACTTGGCAAAGGGGCCTGGGGAATGAGAGGATTTGTTTCAGCCATCTTTGCAAACCACTGTAGCTTTGGGGTGAGCCCAGGACTCTTGGTTGTCAAGTTCCCCACACCCAGGTGATATAGACAGGGTGGTCGGGCACACAGTAGGTTCCTCACCACTGCAATACTGCCCCTGTCAGACTGCTCCACTCACCTGCTACCCAAATCTCCCCTTCAAGGCAAACCTTAGGCACACACCTTCAGCAGGAAACCTTCCTTACCTCTCTGACCTCAGTTCACACCTGCAGCCACTGTTCTAGGATGTTTTAAAACCATTACTGTAGTCTTTTTTTTTGTTTGCCTTTTCCACTGTGAGCCTCTAAAGTAGAGGCTTTCTCTCCAAGATTACCAGATCTTGGAGGGCAGAAAAAACATCTTAGTGACACAGACCCCTGCCCCATGACACTGGGGACAGGGCAAGGCCCTCATTGACACTTAGCAACTGACAGATGGAGAGAGCTGTCCCTCCCTGTGGGATTCTGCCTTTCTTCTAATGCCTCCTGAGACAAAAAACCTGTCCCCATGGTTAGGTAGTTTTCCAGCTCCTTTCTCAGGGAAAGAAAAAGAGTAAAGGTAGGGGAGCAAAAGGGAGAAGAGCTGAGCTATAAAACTCCTGGATCCAAAATGAAGGAGGGAGTAGAGCCAGTGCAGCTTTAATTCAAAGGAAAAACAAAAATACTGCTATTGCTACAAACCACAGGCTCGCTCACTCTTGCTACCTCACCACCCAGTAAAGCCGGTCCAAGTTCAGCACTTTGCTTGCCTTCTACAGCCTGGCTTCACTCCACGGGGCAATGGGAACCAAAGCCCAAATGCCTTTCTTCCATTTCTCATTCATTTAGTTCTTAAGTAACCCGGAAAGAGCATCATATTAGGGATCAGAAGAAGTGGTGTTATCTAATGTTAAGTGTCTCTGCTATTATCTAATCTCATTAGAGAGGCAAATGTAATATTTGTAATATATTTCTGGACTCACATAAGAAAGGACCTTGATTTAGGAATCCACAGGGGGGTTACTGCTATGAACTCTCTAGAGTCCACCCCCACCACCAAACCCCAGTTTCTAGAACGTTCAATCATGAAGTGTAATCCCACGGTTTAGAAGAAACACAAGATCTCCTCCCATGCCATTCGGCAAACACCAGGGAAGCATCCAGCCCTTTTCTGGGACTTCCATCTTTGGCAAAGTTTCTGAAGAGTCTTGAGACCATCTGATAGGCATCCCATGCACATCTTATGAAAAGCATAAAGCTGCCTTATTTCCCTTGGCAGAGATGCTTATGACGTAACCCCAGAACCAGGGCTCAGCTGGAATGTGGACTGCCTTCCAAATGCATGCCACCCTTCCTCACAGGGACTGCCCTTGCCTGTGCCTGGATCATTCGCGAGGTTTGAAACGCATCCATATTAAACATGGACTACAGCATTTTCCTTCCCATCAGCATTCCACAGACTCGATATCGGGAGACAATTTGGCCTGTCTTACTTAGCTGGAAGGCCGGAGTTCTGACAAGCCATTTTATGAGAAATATCCCTGAGAAGTTGAGAGGGTTGGCTGACAGCAGGTCACCACAGTGTGATGTGTGCTGAGAAGGTCGATGCAGCGAGATCCCTTCGTTCATCCACTCAGCAAATGTTTATTGACTGGGTACTAAGGTGCAAGCCCCAGGGAGAGGTAAGATGGCAAGCAAGGAGGGGACCCTGCCCTCAGGAAATTCACAGTCTGGCTAGGGAGCAAATTCCTTCCCAAACAACCACTAGAGAATAATGTACAGCCTAGAAATGGCAAAGCTTTAACCAGGAGACAAAGGGAATTGGAAATAGTGAAGTCAGAGCCCCGAACGTTGTATGGAGTAAGTAAGATACAGCCCATACCAGCTACTGGGCTAGAAATGAGCTCCTCTGGACTCATCAAACCAGAGACACTGGAGATAAGATCTAGAAGGAGTAGAAGCCTGAGGAGACGGTAAGATAGATTGGTGAGGCAAAGGGGTTCAAAACTCATTCCATTTTTTCTCTCTCCAACTGTCTTTGTGCCTCTATTTCATTTTGTCTTTTTTTCTGTTTCCTTCTCTTTCCTCTTAGACCTCCTCCTTTTCATTTCTCCTCCTTCTCTTTCTCTCCTGCTCTGTCTCACTCCTTCCTTCCTCATGATCTCTTTCCCTTTCTATGTTTCCCTTTTAGATTCTGTTGAATTTTTTTCTTTACATTCTTTTAACCTCTCCATCTTTTCATCCTTCAATCTCTTTTTCTCCTTCAATCTCTTTTTCTCCTCCTCCTGACTCTGAAAGAACCAGACAAAGGAAGAAACTAAAGGAAATATATGAGCCAAAAAAGGTTTCCTTTAGTTTATTATTCTGCTTGATTTTTTTATTTTGAAATGTAAAAAGTGAACCAGACTTTAAAGGGGAAAAAGATAAACTATATTCAAGTTTCAGATTTTCATAAGTTGCATTCTGTGTGCTCTTCAGTAGGTATTGGCTATGTTCACTGTTATCAAATACATAAGAAATGCTGATATTATTTTAAAGAACCACAGGGAAAAATAGCAAGAAAAAAAGGGTCAAATAATATGGACAAATAATTCATAGATAGGAGACCTCTAATGAATAATAAAAGGAAGAGATTGTCAATCTCGGCAAATTATCAGAGAGATGCAAATTAAAACAACATTACTTCAAACATAAGACATTGGCAAAACTTATCAAGCTGAATAAAACCAAGTGCTGTAGACGATGTGGGGAAAGGGGAACTTTCATGCACTGCTAGTGGAACTGCCAAGTGATATGTCATTCTGAGGGATTATCTGGCAATGCTTAGGAATGAAGTCTGTGTAAACCCTGTGACCCAGAAAGCCCCCAGGTCTTTACCCTAGAGATACATGTGATGGTGGTAGATACATATGACAGAATTCCATGTAGCAGTCAGAAACAATAGACCAGATTTACATATAGCACATGGACAGGCCTTAAGACAGCGTGTTGAGTGAAAAGGGAAAAAGATTTATAGCTTTACATTAAATTACTATTCTTATAAATTAAAAGCACATGTATACCCCTCAAAAAATGCCATATATCTTTTAAAGGAAATATATCAGAGTGGGTGTCAGACCTGGGGTAGAATGGGGAGAAAAGAATGGATAGGGATGAAGGATGTAGAGGAAAAATAGGAAAACAAAACTAGAGGATCTATGCTGGGATTGATGAGGCTGGCAAGGATGTGCATGGGTGACTCAACTCTGCATCTGAGGCCAGAAGACAGAAAAATGAGAAGAAAGAAATGAAGAGAAGGAGGAAGAGAGGTGGCTGGGGGAAAGAAGACAAACATGGTCATTGTCCTCAAGGAGTGCATAGCAAGCCTGATATATTTTCTTTTTAAGAGGAGAAAAAGTTCAAAATGAAGCCTTTGAAAGACTTATCCAATGTCACAAGCTTCTACAGAGAGACTTGATCCCAGATCTTGGCGTTTCTAGTCCAGGGTCTTCTCACTGCCTTTTTTCGCAAAATGCAAGAAAGTCATGTGTTCTCAATTGTCCAAATTCAAGCATTGTGCCAGATAACCAAGATGGTATCCAAAAGGATGAAGGGAGGAGGAAGGCTATTAAATAAGCTTGATCACATGGATGAAGACTCTGCGCTGACCATGCCAGACAGCTGGGCAGTGGCTCAGAGGGGCTGGTAGCCAGTGCTAAACAAAGCAAAGGTGGAACTTGCCGAGAAATTATTAGAAGGCTTTCTCTACCACTCCTTTTGCTACTCCAGGCTGCTCTGGAGGTTTCCTTTCACCCTAACTCAGCTTCATGTAAATATGTGAGCACTCAGGACTTGTTCAGTTGTAAAGGAGAGAAACCCCACACAAACTGAAAGAAGAAAACACAGGGGTGGGAGTTATCTGTTCCCATGACTTGCCAGTTCATGGAATGTAGCACACTTTGGGCATAGCTGTATACAGAGCTTTGAGCTACGTCAAAGAACACAGCCTGTTTCTCTCTGACTGCCTATGTCTCTCACTCTTTCTCTGTTTCTGCCCGCCCCCCACACAACCCCCATACCCCTGCTTCCTCTGTTTTCCTCAGTGTTGGCTTCATTCCAAGGCAAGATGTCCCCTCACTCCCAGTAAAGACAGTTGCTGGCCAATCCAGGCTGATATTCTTCCCACTCAGCAACACCAAACACTGGAGAGTGTCTCTTTGCCCATAACAGTAACAAAAATTGCAGGAAGGTCTGCCATTGGTCTGGCCTGTGTCCTGTGCCCAAGCCTTAACCAATTATAGCAGCCAGGGGTATCCTGAGCTCTGATTGACCTGGGTCACATACCTACCATCAGTGTGTGTGTGCGTATAGGAGGGAGTGTTAAGGTCAAAACCAAATGTGGGTAGTGGTTGCCCCCCAAAAAAATCAGGTTGTTATGTAGGCACAAAAAACAGATATCTACTACTATGTATGTGTGTGTGTGTGTGTGTGTGTGTGTGTGTACGTATTTATATACATTTGTGTATGTATTTATATAAATTTGTATACAACTTTGCATGTATTTATTTTTTGTCATTTTTACATAACTCATATGGTCACATGGCTTCAAATTGCAAAGATTCAAATAAGTGGACAATGAGGAGTTTCCTTCCCACACTTATCCCAGCCACCCACTCAGTTACCTTTCTATGAAGCAGCCAATATTATTGGGTTCTTATCGTTCCTGACAAAGATAGTGTGTGTATATACAAGCCAAACTGCAAACAATCCTTTGCCCTCCCCCCACATCCCCTTTGTACACAAATGGATGCTTTCTATACCTGGGGTTCTGCCTCTGTTTGCATTTTGTGGTGGAGAGGGAGCAGTTTGACCCTGGAGGAGACACACCTTGGCAACCTCCCTGTCCTCTCTACACAAAGGCTGACCTGGGGCAGGGCAGGGTTACTCACTGGGGCCCACAGAGCTCTCCCCAGCTGTTTGCTTGGGGAGGAGACTCCAGCCCCCAAGGGAGAAGTTAGAAGGGAATCCCAGCTGGCCCAGCAGCTACAGTACTAGTATACACGCACACATGGGATCATGGCCTGCCTCGGACCTAATACCTATTTTCAGGCCAGGCTAGAAGACTAAGTGCAGGTCTGGACACCCCTAAGGAAGTGGTCACTCTACTCTCCCCTGAGCAGGAGGGATTGGCTGAGCAGAATACAGCTCTGGTTGGAGGCACCAGTGCCGAAGAGGGGAAGGGAGATGATCTTGCCAAAGGTGGTCACAGCCCAGGGCAGCTGTAAAGGGCTGGGTTTGAGCAGCACCTTGGTTAGGGCCCAAGAGAACCTGAATTTTGGCCTCTCTGGGAAACAAGACCCCATCCTGAGGTAAGCCACCTCCATCCTCTATCCCTGCCCTGAAAAATAAAGAACAGAAGCGTGGCCTTCATAATTTGGGGGCCCCATTGCAACATACCCACAGCAGTGGTTTAGTTCTGCTCCGGTTAAGTGCCATCCTGGCATAGGTGTTTTTCCAGTATGATCCCACCTAACCCTCACAACCATCCTATGAAGCAGGAAATAGTGTGATTCCCCCTGTACAGATGAGGAAACTGAGCCTGAACTGGGAGTGACTCAGCAAGGATGAAGACTCAAGCCTGGGCTGTACCATTCAGCCTCCCTATTTGCCAAGACTGGCAGGCCGTGCCCATGCCCACCTCCCTCCTCTCCCCCTGCTTGGCAAACTTCCAGCAGGACCACAAAAATCAGAAGCCTGAAAATGGCCAATCACAAGTATCGGCAAGGAGGCTGAAGCCACACCTGACATTCATTCACCTGTTGATGCTGAAACCCAGGACAGGTTTTCCCACGTGCCGGGAGCATCCCAGTCAAATGGAGGGGGCCGGGTCCTCTCCTTCCTTCCTCCGACCTCAATGGGAGCTGCATGCTTCTAATGGCCAATGGCGTGGAGAGGCGCGGAGCAGCTTGGAGCAGCGTGGGTCACAGCGGTTAAGTGTTGTCATAATTCTCTCTCCTGGAGCAATGAACTCCATCTCCCTCCAGTCTGTGTGGGAGGAATGTAATCCAGTTCTCCTTGGAACTCAGAGCACATAGTGACTCCTTTTTCCTTTTGTGGTCAGGAAATGAGTTTTGCTCTGTTTTTCACTCGGGGGCTTATTATGCAATTGCTTAAAATATGCAACGGGATGCAGATATTTATATGAGGATGTTGAAATGATGGCTTTTTAATGGAAGTCATCTAATTATGCCATATATATATACCCTTTTCATTT
This sequence comes from Aotus nancymaae, assembly GCF_030222135.1. Classification (NCBI taxonomy): domain Eukaryota; kingdom Metazoa; phylum Chordata; class Mammalia; order Primates; family Aotidae; genus Aotus; species Aotus nancymaae. The sequence goes on along the minus strand of NW_026988472.1, from coordinate 19,668,375 downwards.
TTAAAAAATTGTTCTTATGGTGTTTTAAGGAAGAAGAAATATGTGTGTGAGTGTGTATGTGTGTGTCTGGGTTGTGTTTTTGTTTTTGTTTAGGGTATGTGGTTTTATTTAATCTCCCAGATTGTTTAAATGGATTGCAAAGGAAAAAAAGATCCAAAAAGTATATGGCTGTGATTTAACAAGATAATTAGCAGCTGCACTTTATAACAAAATCTAAGGCAATTATCACTTCAGGAGGACCCAGAGGAATCCCAGCTGCCAACATCCTGCTTTGCTGCCAGAGGGAATGACATCACAACTGCTCCAGACAAAGGGGAGGTGGTTTCTGGTCACTGTGATGTCACTTGTTCCAGCAGACAGTCCCAGACAGCTGGAAGACAGGTGGCCGCTTCCTAGGACATGAGAGAAGAGGATGTGCACCAAAAGGACATCGGCACATTACAGGAGCAAAGCCTGCTTCCCCTAGGCCACTTCCATTGGGCCACCAAGACAGATATGTTTCCTCAGGCTTCACCCCAAGCCCTCATATTACCTTCTTTAGAGAAGTTAATTGTTCTTCTCTTCTCTGGAACTTCAGTTCTAAATCTTTATCCCAATTAATCAACTTCAGTGGCTTTTAGGGTCTTGTTCATGGTCAGGTTTACCACTTAGCTAAAATGTGTCCCTCAAAAATGAGAAATGCTAAATTGCATTGGACAGCAAGTCAAAGCAAGCTTAAGAACAAGATTTGTATTTTTGCCTCAAAGTTGCTTTCTTTCACCTTGTGGCCAATTATTTATCAATCTAGGCTCCCGGGTGCTTTTTTGATCAAAAACAGAGCACTCTAACACAGAATTGTCAAATTCTAAATAGCAAACTGGAATTTGTCGTTGATTGAATTTTATGTGTAAAATTGAGCTAGGATTGTAAGTTCCAGCAAATGTTTAAGTGTATCCTGGGACAGCCCACAACTGAATGCACTGTCGATCTTTTGATGGTTCCAAAGGATGGAGAAAACAGATCTGATTTCCTTGTAAATTGTACAAGTTACAGACCAGCAGGCTGACTCTGGTCACAGGCAGCCAAATGTGCCTCCCACCCACACTGCTTCGTGAAACTATAAAGTGGCAGCCAAGGTTTGTACGTCACATTGCCAGATGACATTCTTCGTGCCCGGGTGGGAATCTGTCCTCTGTCCTCTGACAGAGAAACCACACAGAAAGATGTGTGCCTACTCACGGGCACTGTTTTCCCCCATCCCCCAGCGTCTTCCCCTTCCCTCCTAAAGCCATCTGCCTTTGGTCCAAGTTACAAACTAGGGCAGAATAAAAGGGTCAGGACACCTCTCATTCCTTCCCCCAGCCTTAACTAGAAGGCTCTGGGTTACATTAGAAATAAAATGAGACTTGAACAGGAACAAGGAAGCCTTCAACTCCCAGGTCTCACTCAAACACTGATGCTAACACCAGAGGTAACAAGGACAGGCATGCCCAGAGTTCAGCCTCCCTCTGGAACCAGGCAGAGCTCTGCAGCCAGGGACTAAGTGTACAGCCCACACAGCAGATCCTTTGGCCCAATGCCATTCTCAGCTTTCTAGAAAACTTCCTGCTTCCTTTATGGAAAACAGGTGTCCATGTCTTCATGCATTAGGCTAGATGCCAGGCAGGAGCCTGGTCTAAGGGGCTCCTGTTATCTATTGCTGCTTAACAAACTACCCCAACCTTAGAGGTATAAATAACAACCACTTTAGTAAGTTCCTAGATTCCCTAAGTCAGGAATTCAGACAGAAACTGGCAGGGGTGGCCTGTCAGTGGTCCCCAGTGTCTGGGGCCTTGACCCAGAAGAGTTGGGTGGCACGAGTGGCTCAATGGCCAGGAGCTAGAATGGTCTGGAGGTTTTCATAATATAGTTTGGATGTTGGTCCCTGTCCAAATCTCAGGTTGAATTGCAATCCCCTATGTTGGAGGTGGAGCCTTGTGGGAGGTGTTTGGGTCATGGGAGCATATCCCTCATGGCTTGGTGCTGTCCTCTTGATAGTGAATGAGTTCCTGTGAGATCTGGTTGTTTAAATACATGTGGCACCTCTCCCCCCACATCTCTTGCTCCCACTTTGCCATGCGAGATGCCTGCTTCTGCTTTGCCTTCCACCATGAGTGAAAGCTTCCTGAGGCCTCACTAGAGGCCAAGCAGATGCTGGTGCTATGCTTCCTGTACAGCCTAGAGAACTGTGAGTCAATCAAACTTCTTTTCTTACAAATTACCCGCTGTTGGATACTTCTTTATAGCAATGCAAAATGGCCTAACACACTTCATATGTCTGGTGCTTGAGCTGAAATAATTCAAAGGCTGGGACAGCTGGCCAGTGCATCTACATGTGGCCTCTTCATGTAGATTGGGCTTCCTCCCGGCATGGTAGCCATGAGTCAAACTTCTTACATGGCAGCTTGGAGCTCAAGCATGAATGTTATAGCAAACAAGGCAGAAGTTGGATGGCCTTTTACGACCTGGTCTCAAAAGTCACACAGCATTATTCTTTCAGTAGTATTTTGGTTGAAGCAGTTACAACCCACCCCTATCCCAAACCCAGATTCAAGGGGAAGGACCAGAGAACCTGCCTCTGGATTGGAGGAGTGTCAAAGAATTTGCTGCCATGTTTCAAAACCACCACGGGGCTGACTCATGTACAGTACCCACTTTCACTGTCAGCCAGGCTTGAACACTAAGACAAGATTCTTAGGTGACATTAGGGCAACACGGGATGGGGAGGAGAATGGGGAAGTGAACGAATGGTTTGTCTTTTTCAGCATCTGATTCTACTCTCATTTCTACGAGTTCATCATAGTCCCTCTTGTCCTACCTTCAAAGCCTGAGTGCAGGAGAGGTTAGCCCTTTACTCCATCCCAGGGCTTATTTCCTGAGAAGCAAAGTGCTAGGATAGAAAGCAATAGACAGATAGTCTCTGAGATTATGGCCTGGGTTCTTGGCACGGCAGGGTTCTAGGGTGTTTGTTTTTCATTCCTGTCCCAAGAATGCATCTGGTAACATCCCTGGGACTCTAAAACAGCACCCATCATTTGTACAGGTCCTTCCAGGTGCTGAGACAGGAAACAAGACAGTCAGGGTTGAAAGGAAGCTTTTGGCTTTGGGCAATCTACCTCCCCTCCTCTTGGGGAATCGGACCCTGTCCTTTCTATGATTGACGGAACCAAGGCTTAGAGGGGCTGTGACTTGCCCAGGGTCACCAGTGTGTCAGCGGCTGAGTTGAAACTGTGCAGCATTCACCCTTCACCCTGGGGCATTTGCACCCTGGGGCACTTTCCACAGTCGGCTGACTGCAAGGAGAAGTAGAGGAAGGTTACACTCAAGGAAAAGCCACTAAATGCCAGCATTTGACCAGCTCAGCCCGCCTCCCTGGGCCTCTTGGCAGCTCTGGGCCTGCAGGGAGGGTCCGGCCCACCCCGGCCAACCCTCAGAGGCCCCACAAGCTGCCAGGGCCACGTCACCGCAGCCTGCGGTCTGCCCAGCTAATGGCAGCTGCTGCGAGGGGAGCGGAGCCGCAGTAATTACAGCATCAAGGAATCACAAATGGATCTGCAAAGATGACATTAGGAGCATTAGACCTGGCACGGCTGCCTCCGGAGAGGTCGCTGGGAGGAGGCCTGGGCTGGGGCCTGGGGATGGGAGACAGACGCGCCTCTGTCTCACCCCACCCCCTTCGTTCTCAGCCGGGGCTGCGATGACAATGCCAGGATTCACAAGCCCCTCGCAGAAACCAAATCGGCCGCCAGTCTCGTGTGTGTCAGCGAAGATAACAGATGTCTTTCACAGGGAAGTAATTGCTTGAAACACAACTGGACAACCCCCCAGGAGGTTGCATTACAGGGAAGGAGCCTTGCTTTGGGGGATGGGGGGTGACCTGGTAGGCAGCCCCCTCCCCAATTCCCATGATCCTTTGACATCCTAATGAGCTGTGCTGGCCTTGCCTCTTGCAGTCTACAGCTCTGTGGAAGGTAATTATTTTGTCAAGCCTAGTAGAGGGTGATGGTGGTGGGGCGGGGCTTCCTGGGTGGAATTTGTGGATGGAGGAATTCCCCAGAGGCTGGAGGGGGTTAGCAGAGGAAGAACTGGGGGAAGGGCCAGGCCTTGATCAGTTACCATTCTCCAAAGCCCGAGAAATGGGTCTGAAGCGGCAAGGCTGCCTTTGGCCAAAGCTGGCACCAGTAGGTGTCACTGTAGGAAAGGAGGGGCCCCCGGGGCCGTCTGCGGACGGTGCTGGTAAAAATAGAGCTCGCCTGTGTTCCCACTGCCAAGTCGCCAAGCCTGGTGATTTATAAGGCTGGGAGCAGACGTGTGTGTAAATGTTTTTGCGTGCGAGATGTGTAGCCAACCGCGGGCTGGTTTTTTCAAACTTACAAGGAGAGAGCGAGGGAGGGAGAGAAGGGGAGAGAGAGAAGGCAGCCAGGGTGGGAAGCACATGGGCCACTTTTATGTAACACTCCTCTGATACACGCCGCAGTGGGGATTTATGCTCTCTTTGAAGTAAATTGCATCCCGGTGCACCATAGCATGAAAGTTAAGATTTACCATGGCTGGGACCTCCGAGACCCTGCTGGAAGCTAGAATAATTAGCACAGCATTTGGCTGCCTTTCCTCCCGCTCTGCGGGCGGTGACAGGAGTGGCACTAATAGATCTTCCAGGCCTGAGCCTCATGTGTTTGTCATGGGGTCCATGGTGGCTGTGGGCAAGGAGGACCCTGGTCAACTGGAGAAATGGAGGTGGGGGGAGGAACTGGGGCTGACCTCATTGCAGGGGACAGTGGGACCTGCCCCACCAGCAGGGAGCTGGGTGGCGAACCAGCTCGGCCCCACAGGCTTCAGGTGCCTCTGTCAGGGGTTGGGCCAGAGTGAGTGAGTGCTTCGGGAACACAGTGAACTCATTTATAAAACAGATTCCAGTGCCAGACTCCCAGCTTACTACAGGTGGGCGTCCTGGGGCACCTCACTAGTTTGGGGGTCCCCTGGATTATATCAGCTCTCATATTTAATGTTTTTCAAAAGGCAGTGCCTGGGACTCCCACCCCTCCTGACTTTTCTCCCTCCCCTCCCCTCCCCTCCCCTCCTCCTGAACCACCTTCCCTGTGTCCTTTCCCAGAGGCCTTGCATTTTCATGCTGGAAAAGCTGAGACGTGAACTTCATCAACAGTTCCCGGAGTCCCACAGGGAGAGTCCTAACAGCCGCCTGGTCACTCCAGTTCTGAGAACCAGCTACATGGCCTTAGACAAGCCCCAGCCCTTCTCCAGGCTTCAGCTTCCATGTGTGTATCATGACGGGGTTGGATTTTTACAAGATCATCTTGAAGGCCTTTGTTAACATTCTGTGATATACCTGACGCTCACCCTCCCCGGACACCCTCATGGAGCTCTAAGGAGTCAAAGCGTAGAAGTAAGGTCCCCTCTAGGGTTCCAGGTGCTGCAAGAGGTCTCCAGTGTTGGTTAGAAGGGCTAGCGGCGCAGCCTACTATGAAGATTCTAAGTGCCTACTAAGCAAGGGCTTTTCCGGAGGTTGCAATAAGCTCCTGTATCAGGTTAACTCTTCTGCAAGGCAGAGCAGCTTCCAGACCTCACTTCATTGTCACAATAAGAAAATGACAGCCTGTGCAACAAAGTGAGATCCCATCTCTACAAAATTAAAAAAAATTCTATTCAATTCATGGTGGTGTGTGCCTATAGTCCCACCTATTTGGGAAGCTGAGGCAAGAGGATTGCTTGAGCCCAGGTGTTCGAGTCTGCAATGAGCTATGATTGTGCCACTGCACTCCAGCCTAGGCAACAGGGCAAGACCTTATAAAAGAAGAAGAAGGAGAAAGAGAAGGAGAAGGAGAAGGAGAGAAGGAAGGAAGGAAGGAAGAAATGAAGGAAGGAAGGAAAGGAGGGAGGGAGGGAGAAAGGGAGGGAGGAAGGGAGGAAGGGAAGGGAGGGAGGAAAGGAAGGAAAGGAAGGAGGGAGGGAAGGAAGGAAGGAAGGAAAAGGAAAAGAAAATACACTCACAACATTCTCTTGATATTGCTAATAAAATTGTCCCCATCACACATCTGAGGAAACTGAGGCTTTGGCCCAAGTGAGTCAAAGGAGTATGGTGAAAATATAGATTTTTGAAATCAAAATGAGTGCAAATCTCATCTCTGTGGCATGAGCTGGGTGAAATAGGATAAAGGGGAAATTCTCAAGGCCTTGGTTTTGCCATCTGAAAAATGGGCATTGAGTTGAGGGCTAAATGAGATAGTTCATGCAAAAAGGATTCACAGGGCAGCCTCCTCATAGATGGGGTTAATGAGCAGAAGTTCGCAGGCCACTGGCTGCAGGGTGCTTTTTTCTCCCAGGTCTTTCATGGTTCCTGGCAGGAATCAGGCCCAGAAAATATTTGCTGAACTGAATTACACTGGTGCCACCACAGAGACTTCACTGTCGAGCCGTGCTGGGGAAGTAGCAGATAAAGCTGGGAGGGCCATGAAGGGTTCTCAAAGAGAGTCAGGGTCAATAGTATAGAAAGAGATCATACCTAGGACACAAGACACAGACTTACAAAGCAGACAGGCCAGCAAAACACCCCAAGATTTTTGGTCTCTCCTCAAAGATCAAGGATAGATGAGTGAATGGGAGGATGGATGGATGGATGGATGGATGGATGGATGGATGGGTGGATGGATGGGTGGATGGATAGATGGGTGGACAGGTGGGTGAATGAGTGGATGGATGGATGGATGGATGGATGGATGGATGGATGAATGGATGGGTGGATGGATGGATGGGTGGGTGAATGAGTGGATGGATGGATGGGTGGATGGATGGATGGATGGATGGAGGAATGGATGGGTGGATGGATGGATGGGTGGGTGAATGAGTGGATGGATGGATGGGTGGATGGATGGATGGATGGGTGGATGGATAGATGGGTGGACAGGTGGGTTAATGAGTGGATTGATGGATGGATGGATGGATGGATGGACCAAGTCCCTCACCCTCTGCTGGATTCCTGCTCTGGAGCCTTATACCTCTTACAATCAGGGGTTTTCCTGAGTGTCTCACTTACTTGCTCCTAACTATGGCTTTAAAAACATTCTCTTTTTTCTGCCCCTCAGAAGATGGCAAACAGCCAGATAACCTTTGATCAGAAATCGGCATGTTTAGTTAATTGCCATTTTACAAATGACATCATGGAAAGAGGGAGAGCTTGGACACAGACAGAACAGGTTTGAAAACCAGACCTAACACCACTAAGCTGTGTGACCTTGGGCAATCTACAAAACCTCTCTGAACCTGTTTTATCATCTGTAAAACAAAGGTGGTAATCTAGTAATCATGACCTCTTAGGGGTATTGCAGGAAAAGAGATCATTCTCAAGAAGTGCCTGGCATGTGGTAGCTATTTTCTTTTTAAGGAAGGAAACTAGAGGTGGTAGAAAATAGCCTGGGCTTTGGCGTCTAAGTAAGTCTGGATTGGAACCTGCTTAACCACTCACTGCGTGGCCTTGAGCCAAGGTAGTGAATTCTGAACCTCAATCTCTTCATCTCTCAAAGAAGCTATTAATATGTACCTTTCAGGACTGCCATGAGGAGTAGATCTATTTTACATAAAGCTGCCAGTACATAGTAGGTGCTTAACAAATGGTAGCCATTATTATCTCTTCAGAAAGGAGATGGGGAAACTGAGGCACAGAATGACCTGCTCAGATAATGAGAGAGTGATGGAGTCTTGGTTTCCTCCCATGTGGACCATGAGCCATGCTGAGGCACCACACAGAGCGACATTAACCATGCATAGTCCCCACCCAGCAGCCCTGAGGAAACCCTTCAAGCTTCTTGGTTATTAGGATTCAACTTGACCTCTGACTCGCTGCAGCACACAGTATGGAAGGGGTCCTGAGAGCTAATTTTGTTCAATTTCCTGGACTCCCAGTCCAGTGCTCCCCTCAAACCTTCACAAGGTGGCATAGCCAAGTGATTGAATACTGCAAAGCCACACACCCATGCCTTCCAGTCTTGATGCTACCACTCGGGGCTGTGTGATCACTGGCCCTGACTTGGCCTCTCTGTGTCTCATTAATAGGAATGATAAACAGCACCTACCTCAAAGGTTTGTTGTGCCTGTGAGTTGGTGCTGGGCACGTACAAAGTCCCCAATCAGTGTTAGCTACGATTATTATTAGCTCTTTGCCACATAGAGCTTTGATCTCTCAAAGACCCATTAATCGCTCACCCCTTTCTTCAAGGGATTAAAAAAAAAACAGCAAATGAAATTCTACATGAAATCATCGCTGTAATATTTCTGCTGCCAGGACAAATCATTAGGGTGGAGGTTGGGGAGGGGGACCTGGCAGTGATACCACTGGCCAGAATGAAGAAGAGACATTAATATAGCAGCTTCCCATCTAATGGCTGGGGAAGAGGGAGGGGGAGGGGAGGACTGCTGAAGAGAGAGGTTGCTTGCTGGCTCCGCTGTCGAGGAGGAAGGGTCTGTCAATCAGGAGCCCCCAGGAGGTGAAGGAGTCTCTGTGCCCAGCGAGGAGTGGCACGGAGCCCATGTGAGCTCTGGAAGAAGGTAGGCCCGTGGACCCGTGCGAGGCCTGGGTCCTGGCCCAGCAGCCCTCCCTGAAGGAACCCCCAAATGTGGACAGTGTCCAGCCAGTCTCTAGCTCAGATGCATTTAAGACCTGGAGCCTTCTCAGGCTTAAGGAACCTGAACCTGCCGCTATTCTCCACGGCACAGTGGCCGGAAGAGCTTTGCTATCTACAAGGCTGGCCCCAAGAGACAGCAGACCCGGGTTGGAGCTACCTCTCTGCCTCCCCCAACCTCCCCTGCCCTTTTCTGGCATGAATTTCCTCCACTGAAAAGCTAGGGGTTTGGCTAGGTTGTGGTTTTGAAAGCTGTGCTGAGGGGCTCCAAAGATGGGTTAGGGCCTGGTGGAGGCCAAGGTTGGGTGTGGGTCTCCACCCTGCCCCTCCCAGAGCCAGCCCACAGCCCACCTTCAGCCCACTTGACAACCATGGCTACAGATGAACATGATTTTGATTAGCAAAAGGGGTTCTACTACTTCAAACTCAAGAATGCAGAAAGCCCCTGAGTGGAGGATCTGTAGCCACTCCTCCCCTGCCAATGTCCCCCGTCTTAGGAAGCACCAAGGACAGGCAGGGACGCTGGTTTGGCCCTGGCTCTGGATCAAAAAGAGAGCACTGCGTCCAGCAGCCTTGCTGAATCTCCTTCCTAAGCGGCTGCCTGGCCCGCGCGTCACAGCTTATCCTCCGGCAAGGGCTGGCTGGACACAATGCCTTGGCCCCAGGCCCACCTTCAGGAGCCAAACCCAACAGTCTCCTCAGCTTCCTGGCTTGTGCCAGCACACTGTTTGGCAGGAGAGGAGGTGACCAGCAGGCAAAAGGAGCTCCACCACAGCAGAAGGGTGTCTCGCTGGTCCCCAAGGGGCAGCTGGGAGTTGCGTTCTGAGCGCAGGCCTGAAGTGTCTCAATGGGCAACGTGACCCACTGGGCTGGGTGGGTGGCAGAGGGTGTGTGACATAGGGCCTGCCAGAGCCCAGGACTGACCCTTAGGAAGTGGTGTGAACAACCACACCCCCCACCCACTCTCTGAGCCCCCAATTCTAAATTCAGCCTTGGAGTCACTGACCAGAAGGCAGGAACTCCTGGTTGAGTCACAGGAGTATGTCACAGATGGCTTTCTTTTTCTTTCTTTTTTGAGTCAGGATCTCACTCTGTCAGGCTGGAGTGCAATGACACAATCACGTCTCACTGCTGCCTCAAAGTGCTGGCCTCAAGCAATCTTCCCACCTCAGCCTCCTGAGTAGCTGAGACCATAGGCATGCACCACAATGCTCAGCTAATTTCTTATTTTGTTTTTGGTAGACACAGGATCTTACTATGTTGCCCAGGCTGGTCTGAAACTCCTGGCCTCAAATGATCCACCTGCTTTGGCCTCCCAAAGTGCTGGGATGACAGATGTGAGCCACTGCCCCCGGCCACAGATGGTTTGCTCTCTGCACACTTTGTCACAGCTAAGGAAGAGTGTCCGCCTGTTAGGCTTCCCAAAGCTAGGAACAGGGATAGGATTTCCTTGAGGGAGGAAAATGGGCCCAGAAAGGACCGCCAGGAAGCCCACACTTGCTATAGAATTTTTTTTTTTTTGAGATGGAGTCTCGCTCTGTTGCCCAGGCTGGAGTGTAGTGGCGCAATCTCAGCTCACTGCAACCTCTGCCTCCCAGGCTCAAGTGATTCTCCTGCCTCAGCCTCCTGAGAAGCTGGGATTATAGGCACCCGCCACCACGCCCAGCTAACTTTTGTATTTTTGGTTTCACCATGTTGGTCAGGCTGGTCTCGAACTCCTAACCTAAAGTGATCCGCCCACCTCGGCCTCTTAAAGTGCTGGGATTACAGGCGTGAGCCACTGTGCCGGCCCAGCTATAGATTTTTACTGGGGTGCCCATCTGAGCCCCTTGAGGTAGTAGCCAATTCTTCCCCACCCTGCATCCAGCCTTTCCCCACCACAGGAACCACTGGGCCTCTTTGGACCTCTGGGCCTATGCACATGCTATTTGCTGAGTGGAATGAGCTCTCCTTCTCCCCTCACCTACCTCTAGTCTTGTCTGCCTGGCAGGCTCCTACTAACCCTTCAAAACCCAGTTTCCCTTCTGCAAGGCCACCTCCGATTCCCTCTAGAGATTCTCATGCTCTCCTCTGTCTCTCCACAGTATCTTACACACACTCACACACAGACACACACACACAAATAAGATAATTATTGCCACACAGTAGCTTGTGACAATTATCATCTTTATTGGAAGAATTTGTTTTGGACTGTGTTACTGGACTGTGAGCTCCTTAGTATGAACCATATCTTTTTGTATGCACAGATACTTGGATGATTTGTATGTCTTCTTGTCCTACCTACTTACAAAACATATTGCAGAATGCATCAGGAGGGATAATAGCCAGCATTTATCAGCAGCCCAGCATTTGCACAGCACCCAGCAGGCATTTCCGACAACACACCTGCAGTGTGGGTACTATTTCTCCATTTCACCAAGGGGGAAACTAAAGCTCAGGAAGGTTAGGTACCCTGCCGAGGTCACACAACGAGGAAAGCTAAGCCAACACATGATCATTGTTCCTTTAGATTCCAAAGCGCAGTCTTTTTCGTTTTCTTGTCATGATGTAAGGCCTTTCCTATTTCTTTTTTTTTTTTTTTTTTTTTTGAGATTGAATCTTGCTCTGTCACCCAAACTGGAGTGCAGTGGTGCAATCTCAACTCACTGCAACCTCCACCTCCCGGGTTCAAGCAATTCTCCTGCCTCAGCCTCCTGAGTAGCTGGGACTACAGGCACACACCACCACGCCCAGTTAATTTTTGTATTTTTAGCAGAGATGGGGTTTCACCGTGTTAGCCAGGATGGTCTCCATCTCCTGACCTCGTGATCCGCCCACCTCGGCCTCCCAAAGTGCTGGAATTACAGGTCTGAGCCACCGCGCCTGGTCTGGCCTTTCCTATTTCTAGCCCCAGGGCCTGCCCAAAGATGCACTATCCATGCTCAAGAAGTAGATGAACCAGGTGAAAGCCAGACAGTGTGACCACCAACAGTCTAATATTGACCGCCAGTGGGTGGCCCTTGCTTGAAGTGTGGTCCTCAGACCAGCAGCATAACCATCACCTGGGAGTTTGTCTGGAATCTCAGGTCCCACCAAGACCTACTGAATTAAAATCAGCATTTTTAACAAGATCCCCAGGGTGTTCGCGTGCATGTTAACATCTCTATTTTAAGTGCCTGTTTCTATGAGGACAAACAAGAAGAAGCTTCTGGTAGAAAGAGCTGGCAGAGCCGGGCTCGGTGGCTGAAGCCTGTAATCCCAGCACTTTGGGAGGCCGAGGCGGGTGGATCACGAGGTCAAGAGATCGAGACCATCCTGGTCAACATGGTGAAACCCCGTCTCTACTAAAAATACAAAAAATTAGCTGGGCATGGTGGCGCATGCCTGTAATCCCAGCTACTCAGGAGGCTGAGGCAGGAGAATTGCCTGAACCCGGGAGGCGGAGGTTGTGGTGAGCCGAGATCGCGCCATTGTACTCCAGCCTGGGTAACAAGAGCGAAACTCCGTCTCAAAAAAAAAAAAGAAAGAGCTGGCAGAGTTGATGGAACAGGTCACTTTTTAAAAAACACTTCCAAAGCTTTTCGCCACACAGGTTGAAAGCAAAAATTTCCTTTCTCATTCCACTTTCATTTTGCTAATTTCTTAGAACGTAAAAGGTATCAAAAGATATTTCACTATGTATGGCTTCCTTTCTCCGAGATGTTCAGCCTTAGGAATGAAAAGTTGATGTCATGGAAAACCATTTGGCCTTTGCGACTCAAACTGAACATACACATACTCTCACCTCCACTCCACAGAAAGGAGTTAAGGGTATCCACCAAAAGACATGCACTAGAATGTCCATGGCAAAGCCAGCCCTACCCGAAAGCCCATCGACGGCAATTGGTAAATAAATGGTGGAATTGTCGCACATGGAATACTACACAGTAATCAGAAGAAACGAACTACAACTACACTCCAAAAGTCAGGTAAATTTCACCATCATAACGTTGACCAAAAGACGACAGACCCAAAAGAAGACGAACTGTATTATTCTGTTTACATAAGGTTCAAAGATAGACAAAACTACTCTCTGTGTAAGGTGGGGACACCTCCCTCGGGGAAGCAGCAACTGGGAGAGGGCATGAAGGGGACTTCCTTGGCGGCTGTTGATGCTCTGTGTCTCCACCTGGGTGTTCTTATACACGGGTGCTTTCAGCTTGTGAAAATGTATCAAGCAGTACGCTTGGGCTTCTCTGAATGTAGGTTATACTTCAATAAAAGGTTAAAAAAAAAAAAAAAGCTAATGTTGCCTAATGGCCTAAATTCTATGAATATGCAATAAAATTGCAGCATAAGAATTTTGTCCTGCAATTTGCTGCTGACTCTAAGTTCTGGAGGTGTCAGGGTAACAAAGCACCCCAGGGTGAACATTTGACAGGAAGCATTAGCTGCCCCCCAGGAGCCTCAAATACCTGATGGGTTTTCTCCTGCTTAAAATTAAAAACCTGCCCACAAAGATGCCGAGGAAGGGAGAATGCATCCACAGCCCTCATTTTGCAATGTTATTAACTGTGGGAGTTGAACGCAGTGGGTAGTGGATTCATCTGCAACTGCTGGCTAGACACCAGGTTTCTGTTCCTAGGGGGTGAGGCCAGTGACTTCTTTATCTTTACATGCCCGCCCCCCAACACACACACACACACACACACACACACACACACACACACACACGGCCTTACCCACAAAGGCATGAAGACGTCTGTTGCTTAATAAATGGTTTCCAGTGGACCACAGCATTTTAGGACTAGAATGACTAACAATATTTCACTTTAATTTTGCATGTGCCCTGTGCCTGGCCGTATGAAGCACTTCATACACATGGTCTCATTGACTCCACACAACCACCTCGAGAGGGAAGGGCCATTGTTATTCCCATTTTACAGATAACGCTTGGAGGAGGTAAGACAGTAGCTTGCCAGAGGTCACACCGTGACCCATGGCAGAGCTGGGATCCCACCTAGGCAGGGCATTTGATCCACAGCCTATTTTGTCTCTAGGCTTCACGGACTTGGAAGCGATGCCATCTAAGACCCCATCTTTGCAAATAGGGCCACTGGCCATGACTGCCGAATTTAGCAAATAAAAGTACAGGCCAACCCAGTTCAAGCTGAATTTCAGGTACACAATACATCCTTTTTAGCATTAGTATGTCCCATACAATATTTGAGACACACTTTTACTAATATTTATTCATTTGTTGATCTGAAATCCAACTTGAACTGTGTAGCCTGTATTTTATCTGGTGCCCCTAACACTGGGGCCCACAGAAGTCAAGTGACATGCAAAGTGACACTGGCAGTTTGTCAGACTTAGAGGTCTGGGCCCAGGGTCCCTACCTCTTCATCTGATGCTCTTTCAGCCAGCCAGCTGCAACTCCCCCGAAACCTCCTCCCACTCTGTGTGTTTATAACCAAACCCCTCACTTTCCCCAAACCAGCAGCCTTCCCAAGTCTTGGTGGTTGCCAGTGTCACCACACCATGTGACCAATTATCATCATTCCTCTCTCTGAAGTCCTCTGGCCCATTCTGTCCACCAGCAGGTGACCTACAACATGTGGTGCCTTGGGGACACTGGCTGACTTTAGAACTGGTAAGTCTTCCTGCCCCAATAAGATTGCAAACTCCATAAGGGCAGGGACTGCATGTCATATGTCTTGTATGCTACTAAGCCAGGTTTGCCATGCTAAGATCCCCCACAATGTCCACAAGTTCAGCCCAGCTCTAGGCTGTGGGGGCATGGACCCTTCCTCAGGGGAAACCCAGGGGCTCCTGAATTGATGGCATGGTGACAGCTTTGCCGCAGCTTCCTCTTCCACTGCCACTAGGTGCTCCATTCCTCTCTTGTTGCACTATAAGCCACCCCTGAACTTAGATGCCTAAGCCAATGACAACCATTGATATTACTCATGACTCTGCATTTTGGACAGGTGTGGATGGGGACTAGAGGATTCACCTCCCAGATGGCTCATAGACAGCCGGCAAGTTGGAGCTGGTGATTAGCTGGGAGCTCAGCCAAAGCTGAGAACCAGGGGCCTTGGTTACACTGCATGTAGCCTGGGCTTCCTCACAGCATGGTGGCAGGATCCCAAGGGTGAGTACCCTAAGGGAGAGCCAGGTGGAAGCTGAATCACCTTTATTGCCCAGCCTCAGGAGTCACATAGTATCACTTCTGTCATATGCTTCTAGGAGAAGCAGTTACGAAGACCACCCAGTTTCAAGGGGAGGAGCAGAGACTTTACCTCTTAATAGCGGAGTGTCAACTTTCTGGAAGAGCACATGATACTGGAAATATTACTGTGGCCTTACAGGGCTTGTTATTTGGGACCACACCCACAGCTTCCAACCAAAGTCAAAGTAAGACCTTTGGAGACCCTTACCATTGAAAATGCCATGGCACAACTTTCCCAGGTATTTACTTGAAGCTCAAGAAATTATTTGTCAAAAAATAAAATCCAAGGTAACTGCAAAACAATATATTGCATGTGATGTATTTCATGTTAAAACACATTCACAAAAATGCTACATTTCTGTGTACATACATGTCTATGGGAATGCATTTTTTTTTTTTTTGAGACGCAGTCTTGCTCTGTTGCCCAAGCTGGAGTGCAATGGCACGATCTTGGCTCACTATAACCTCTGCCTCCTGGGTTCAAGTGATTCTCCCTCCTCAGCCCTCCCAAGTAGCTGGAATTACATGTGTGCACCACCATGCCCAGCTAATTTTTGTATTTTTAGTAGATACAAGGTTTCACCACGTTGGCCAGGCTGGTCTTGAACTCCTGACCTCAGGTGATCCATCCACCTTGGCCTCCCAAAGTGCTGGGATTACAGGCCTGAGCCACTGAGCCCGGCTGGGAATGCATTTTTTAAAAAATCTTAGAGAAGAAGCACCCAAGACATTAATAGTGATCGTGTCTGGGAAAGGGACTTGGATTAGGGGCCACCAGGAGAAACAAAGAGGACTGTGGCTTTACTCACATACCTCCAGTACTTTACAGTGGAAATATACTCTCATGTGTTAGATGAATAATTAAAAATAGAAGGAAAAAGTAAGAAAGGCAGGGAAGAAAGAAAGATACAATGGTTTCCAGTTGTGACAATAAAAAAGCAGAGTCCTTAATATGGTCCATGTGGTAGACTGGATTACTGTGCCCAACTTTCCCCTCTACCTAAGATGGAATCACTCTCACACCCTTTGCTATCTGACTGTATGCCTCCTAGCAGGCAGGGTAGATGGTATTTTCTTGTCCCACTGGCTTAGGGTTTAGCCTTATGACTGGCTTTGACCATTAAAATGTAGACACAGATAGCTGTGTGCTGGATACAAACCTTGGCCTTAAGAGACATTGTTTCCAATTTCCCTCTTGCATTTACCTTGGCCATGAGAAGCGCACCTCTGGTAGCTGTTTCTCCTTCAGTCTGGGTCCCAGAATGACAGAAAGGTAGTGCTATCCTTGGCCCAACCCAAAACCAGGGGCCTAGCCCTGGTTTATAGAGCCATAGCTGACCCCTGAACTACCGGCAATAGAAAGACCTATGAAGGAGAAATAAACGCTTGTTGCAAACCACTGAGATTTCGGGGCTGTTTGTTAAGCAACATTATCCCAGCAGAAACCTGACTACTGCAGCCTCTAACACCCTAGGAGATCTGGCCCTTGATGACAATTCCAGCCCCATCTCTCTTCACACTGCTCTTTTGTTCATCAAATGCTAGCCCCAGTGGCCATTTTTAGTGTCTCAACGGTTTTTGGCTTTCCCATGAAAGATTCATTCTAAGAGGACTATTTTTTACCTTGATTCTAGCAAACTCCTCATAATTCATCTCAGGAAAGCTTCATCTGAACATTCATAACCTCTCATCTAAGTTAGTTTCCTCCTTGTTTGACCTTCTGATAACATCTTGCTCTCCCCTTATACTGTTAGTATTCCTTAACGCAATCGGTAATTTACATGTAATTTTTGGATTTCTGTCTCCTCCCTCCCTAAACTGTGAACTACATGAGGGCAGGGTCCATGCTTATTTTGTTCATCAATATGTTCTTGGCCGGGTGCAGTGGCTCATGCCTGTAATCCCAGCACTTTGGGAAGTCGAGGCGGGCGGATCATCTGAGGTCAGGAGTTCGAGACCAGCCTGGCCAATGTGGTGAAACCCCGTCTCTACTAAAAATGCAAAAATTAGCTGGATATGGTGGCAGGCACCTGTAATCTCAGCTACTCAGGAGGCTGAGGTAGGAGAATTGCTTGAACCCAGGAGACAGAGATTGCAGTGAGCCAAGATCGCACCACTGCACTGCAGCCTGGGAGACAGAGTGAGACTCCATCTCTCTCTCTCTCTCTCTCTCTCTCTCTCTCTCTCTCTCTCTCTCACACACACACACACACACACACACACAAATACATGTTCTCAATGGTGGCAGTGCCTGGGACAGTGATTTGCTGAATAAATGAAGATGGCTGAGTGTTTCCGATCCTGCTACAGGAATCAGAGGATAGCTTCCTTCCAAGTAGGGGCAAGTTTGCAACAAAGGAAGTGGGATTTCATCTGAAGCCAGCAGTATGGTCAGAATCTAATGCAAGCAAAGCCATGGCCATAGGAAGCTCCATGACTCTAGGGAGTGGTTAGGGATGGAGCAGCTGGGCTAGATCAGGGGGTCGATACCAAGATCAGGGACATACAGGGGCTTTTCCTGGCTGGCTGTGGAGCTCCAGCTCTCTCCACCAGCCAGTGGATAGCCATGAATGGGTTTTTAGCAAAGACAAAAAGTGATAAAGAGCCAGAAGTCTCTTCTGGAAGGCACAAGTGGCAAGGAGACCAGTAGGCTGGATGTCACATAAGGGTGCATAGGAGATGAGAGAAAGAAAAAAAAAATCACTAAGCAAAGACAGTTGTGGCTGAACGGCAACACAGAGTTGCGCTCCCACCAAAGGAACTCAGTAAATATTTGCTGTGAATGACCCTGAACAACCTGGGGGGCAATAGTGTGACTGCTAAGAGATGCAGGAAGACAGGAGAATGGGCTAGTCTGATGGGGAAGAGAGTAAGTGTAATTTGATACATGTCAAGTTTGATGTGAGCACAGGTTGCCCAGGAGGCGATCATCTGGAGATGGATACCGGAATTTGGGAGAACAGCTGGCGAACTTTGGGGAAACCCAAACTAGGGTTTCAGAAGCAGACTCTAAGACAAGGACTTGTGTGCTAGTGTTTTATGGGGAGGTGATCTCCTAAAACACTGATAGGAGAGTGGGGAGGTGAGACAGGGAAAAGAAGGAAGCCAATAATGGCGGCGTTTGCAAGCAAATTAATACTAGGGGCAATTGGACCTTAAGCTCCCTGGGGAGCTCTAGGAGATAGCACAGAACACACACATCAGAATCAGCCCACTTGAAGGGCAGGGTGCTGGGATACTTACCAGCTCACTCCTATCAGTTGTTGCTTGTAGACTCTTCCTGGATACCACTTATTCCTTGGCACTTGTAGGTTGCCATGCACACAAAAAGACAGGGCTCTGGTGGCCAAAGAAAGCCTTCAAGCAAGGAGAAGCAGGTTGCAGCAGTTCAAAATGGGTAGCCATGCATGGAAATCAAATAGAAATGGTTATATTGTTGTCCCGGTTATGTGTCGGGCACACCTCTAGATACTTATAAGTATTATCATGTTCCAGCAGGGTGTGATGGTACACGCCTGTCATCTCAGCTACTAGGAAGGCCGAGGCAGGAGGATTGCTTGAGTCCAGAAGTTTGAGGCCAGCCTGGGTAACAGAACGAGACCTCGTCTTGAAGAAGAAGAAGAGGAAGAAGAAGAAGAAAGAAGAAGAAGAAGGAGGAGGAGGAGGAGGAGGAAGAGGAGGAGGAGGAGGGGGAGTGGGGGAGGAGGAGAAGAAGATATTATCATGTTCCAACCTCGGAAGAGCGTTTTTTTTTTTTTTTGAAATGGTGTTTTGCTCTTGTTGCCCAGGCTGGAGTGCAATAGCATGATCTTGGCTCACTGCTACCTCCACCTCCCAGGTTCAAGTGATCCTCCTGCCTCAGCCTCCCGAGTAGCTGGGATTACAGGCATGCACCACCACATCCAGTTAATTTTGTATTTTTAGTAGAGACAATGTTTCTCCATGTTGGTCAGGCTGGTCTTGAACTCCTGACCTCAAGTGATCTACCCACCTTGGCCTCCCAAAGTGCTGGGATTACAGGTGTGAGCCACTGCACCCGGCTGAATAGCCATTTTAAAGATGAGGAAATAGCCTCAGTGCTAAAAGTGACAGGTCATTGAGAGACCTACTTTACCACAGGGACCAGCCAAAAATACATGGGATCATGGTGTCTGCAAGGCATTGTGGGTACTCAGAAACTTCCAACCCCAAGAGCCCACCATAGCAACGGGAAATGAAGAGAGACAGAGAGAACTCTTGGAAGAGCCATACTGATGATGGCCACAGGAGTAACTTGTCACAAAAGACAACGTGAGAAAAAAGACAGGGAAAACCGCATGATTGTAAATCAACAGGACTGAGTGATAGTAATTCTAAGATTCTGAGGGAAATGAAGCATTTACATGGCACTGACGTGGACAGATGGGAAATCTACTCAATAGTGCCTGATCATGACGATGAGAATGCCCCCCTGAGGGAGTTCACTTTGGGGGCTCACCTAGGGGCTGTCCCACTGAATGCCAATCTGCACAGTTTATCTCAATCCTGGGAAGACCAGAGAAATACTGAAGGGCCAGGCATTGCAAATGGAACACCAGGCTTTCTCAGCCACATCAAGGACAAAAATAAAGGAAATTAATTTATTGATGCTGCGTGAAGGCAAAGAGTTGGTTTTGAAGAATCATAACAAATGGCTGGGAAATGTAAACCAAAAAAAAATTGAAAAGCTCAGTTAATGCTAAACAAATTATTAATCATTAATAATAGTTGGGAAATAGGCCTGTGCAGGCAGATGAAAGGAAATGGGGGTGCGAAGGTTATAGAACAGGTAGATGATCAACTATCTTCAAGCATGTGAGAGGTTATTAGTTATTTTCTTGTAATTTGATGATTATTACCAAGACAGTGTGGTGAGAGGGAAGTGAAGAGGGAAGGGCGAGTATATCAGAATTACCTGGGAGCTTTCTCAAAAGGCAAGTGGCCTATGCTACTTTGAACTTCAGCAAATCTTTCAGAATGTCTAGCTCATGCTCACTTTGGTGTCTGAAGTCTGTTGTACTATAGTCTTGCCAAAGCTGCCATTTTCATGTCCTGAGTGAGAGTGGGCCTAACCACGCCTCCCCCTTCTGTTGGCTCGTGGAGGGTTCTTCCTCCCCCGTGGTACCTCTGACCAGCATCCAGGCAAGACAGTTGAGCCCCTGAGACTGAGAACTTGCCCCTCCTGCCCAGGCACAGTGCTGAGCACACAATCAGACTTCTGACTGTGGAATGAATGATGCAGGCACAGGCCCACCTCCAAATGGAATAAGCATTCCCAGGCATTTCCTCAAAACCAGGTAGGTTACTGAAGAGCCCATGGCCTCCCCGAAGGTGGAAATGGTGAAAGGAAAAATACCCACTCAGGGGCTTCAGGAGATTGAGCCAATGACCTCTTGAGAAAAAGTCCTCCCAGCCACAAGAAGCAAAAGCAGTGAGCTAGAGTCAGTCTACACTGTCACAGGGCTGCCTGGGCTGCTGAGTGTCCCATGAGGAGCATGGCTGTCATAGCTACATGGCTCTCATGGCTATCGTGGCTGCCGTGGTAAGCCCAAGCTCCCTCAGGAAGGGCTGCCTAGGAAGATCCCAACCAGACAGCCCTTGTCCTGGGCCCTGCGTGATTTATGGCCACATCCATACACACACACTCGCTCATCCTGTCCACAGACTGAATCTGAGCTAAGGCCCATAAAATAGGCAACAGCTATTGGCAAATTCATTAATTAGGATTCTGTTTGTACTTTTATTGTGAAGGAAAATCATTTGTCAGCTTAAAGTCAGACCCAGTGCCTGATGAGAAGTGTTATTCTAAGAAGGTATCGACTGATGGATCTTCATGGCACTCCCTCTCTCCCCATCTCCGCTGTCCCACCCCACCCCCACCAGGGTCAGAGAAAGCCTCCTGTCCCTCCACTTTAATCAAGATCTGTGTGGCGGATTTTGTGAGTTGTCTTCTCAGTAAGCCTGCCTCCACCCCTTCTTCCCTGCCAACCTCATCCCTATTTTGTTCAGGGAAAGGGCAGTTGTATGCGTCAAGGGCGACTGGCCCCTCCCAGCCCCAGAGACCGGAGCTTGATGAGTCAAAGCCAATCCCAGCAACTCCATTTCCTGTCCCAGTGACACAATTCTGCCCAAAGAGGTGTGAGAAGAAGTCAGCTAGGGCTCTTTGAAAAGGACTTGAGGAAGAAGTGTTCTCTCCTCAAGCCCTTGGATTTGTGCTGGAGTGCAACACCCAGAGACAATGAAGCCATCTTGTAAACAAGAGGTAAGGCAAAGGACCAATGCTTACATGCTGAGGATGGTAGAGCAAAAGGTGTGACAAACCTAGGACTCCGATGACATCAGTGAGCACTGAATTCACCAACCAGGAATTGTCCTGCCTCTGGGCTTCTTGGTGGGAGAGGATAATAATCTCCCCATCTCCTGCACCCTTTGGAGTGGGCTTTTTGTTATTAGAACTGAAGTCATTGACTATAGCTGTGAGCACCCTGTTATATTACAACCAACTAAAACATATAGCCCATTTTGATAGCTCTATGCCCATTCTGACGGATGGCAGTGCCTCTACTCTAGATATTGCATGTGGTTGGCTAATTTCACTCCCTACCTCAGCTCCAGTTGCCCTGTTTTTACTGGGAAAAAATCAGAGGCCTTCACATGAACCTCTTCTTTTTTTTTGAGATGGAGTTTCATTCTGTCACCCAGGTTGGAGTACAGTGGTGCGATCTTGGTTCACTGCAACCTCCACCTCCCGGGTTCAAGCAATTCTCCTGCCTCAGCCACCCGAATAGCTGGGACTACAGGCGTACACCACCACTCCTGGCTAATTTTTGTATTTTTAGTAGAGATGAGGTTTCAGCATATTGGTCAAGCTGGTCTTGAACTCCTGACCTCGTGATCCGCCCACCTCGGCCTCCCAAAGTGCTGAGATTACAGGTGTCAGCCACCAAGCCTGGGTGTGAACTTATTTTCCATCAGCATCTTGCTATCACTGGTGGAAACCACCTCCCCCTAGTCAGGAAGCTTCAGGTCACAGCATACAAAAGACAATATACACACATACTCCAACACACACAACATCTCCCTATATGTAGATGTCTCTAAATAGGTTGAATTGTGTTTCCCCCAAGTTCATAAATTAAACTCTTAATCCGCAGTATCTGAGTATGTGATCTTGTTTGGAAATAAGGTCATTCCAGATGAAATTAATTAAGATGAAGTCATACCGTAGGGTGGGTCCCTAATCTGATACGATTGTTGTCCTTATGTTTTTTAAAAAAGGGAAACTTAGACACAGAGAGACACACACAGGGAGAACACCACATGGACATTAGAGTCATGTGGCCACAAGCCAAGGAACTACCAGAAGCTAAGAGAGGCTGGAACAGATCCTTCCCTCGAACCTTCTGAGGGAGCGTGGCCGGTTGACTCCTTGACCTTAGGCCTCTTTAGACTTTTGGCCTCCAGAAGTGTAAGACAATACATTTCTTTTGTTCAAGCCACACAGTCTGCAGTACTTTGGTACAGCAACCCTGGAAAACTCATTCAGTCTCTTATATAAATATCTAGGTCATTATAGTATACAGAGGCACAGTTCACCTGTTAAGGACCATAAAGCCAAAGTTATACCTTTTGAGTAGAGATCAGGTCTTCTCTAAATTGTAAAATCCAGCCAGGCATGGTTGCTCATGCCTTTAATTCCAGCACCTTAGAAGACTGAGGTGGAAGGATGGTCTGGAGGCCAGGAGTTCAAGACTATCCTGGGCAACATAGCAAGACCCCCAGTCTCTACAAAAAAAAAAAATTATTAAAAATTAGCCAAGCATGGTGGTGCATGCCTGTGGTCTTAGCTACTGGGAAAGTGAGGTGGGAGGCTCACTGGAGCCTAGGAGGTTGAGGCTTCAGTGAGCCATGATCGTGCCACTGCACTCCAGCCTGTGTGACAGAGTGAGACCCTCTCTCTAATATATAATATATATATAATATATATACATATATATTATATATAATATATATTATATATATATAGTAAGTTCCTACTGAGTATCCTCAGACATAGAGCTAGCTGAGCAGGTCAGCTAGGCAGCTGCCCAAGACACCAGCCTGTTAGAGGGTCCAAAATACCACTAGAATAAATAGAAATACCCATGCCAGTTGACGCAAGTTTCCACAAGCTCCTACCAAAGTAAACAGCAGCCTTATATGGAAATTTTAAAAACACCCCTGGCTGGCGCTGACCCCTCTCTTTGGGTAGTTTTGTAATACACACATATAGCTGCCATCAGCTAAAATTCTGAAATAAATAAAGCGTGGTGTAGCTTTCTTATTTACTACAAACAAGGATTCATTGTATTAAATAATTTGTAAACTCTTCAACATGCCCCCAACCCCAGTTGTCTGACTTGAAAAATTGCCAAAGAAAACTGATGTGAGGAAAAGAACTACAAAAAGGGTAAGATGTTTTGCCATTGTTAGAGACCATTAATTTTTCTCTAGCCAGGGAAGGTAAATTAGTAAGTAAATCTGTCCACACATAAAATTTGTTAATTAATAAGTTTGGCATAGTCTGCTTCTTAACCCACAGTATCTTTTCTCTCTTTTCTCCATGCTGAGAGAATCAGCAATATTAGCTGGACACGTAGCCATCCAGAATAAAGACTACATTTCCCAGCCTCCCACCACTAGGAGTGACCATATGGAAAAGTTCTGGCCAATGAAATACAATCAAAAGTATCACGTGATAGGCCTGGGAACTTTCCTTACAAAATAGCTGAGGGCACCCTCTGCTTCTACTTCTTGATCTTTTCCTCCTTTCCACTGGCCAAAGCATGGACATGCTGACTGTAGCTGCAGTAGTTGTCTTTGACCATAAGGTGACCTGTACACAAGGCCATGCATGGCAGAGTAGCACAATAGAGGGAGCATGGGTCCCCATGGACTTCATAGAACAAAACAGCCATGTCAGACATAGACTGCCACCTCCAGACTGCTATACAAGGGAGGAATACACTGTGGCCTTCTTTTAGATCTCTTTTTCACTTGCAGCCAGATGCTGTTCTGATTGGAAATCTGGTTTTGCCTATATGAAAGGGCACCAGATCATTCCTCTGCACAGAGGACTGCTGAGTCTTGGTCTGTCCTTGATCCATGAAAGGATGGCTTTCTCTCCTGCTCTGGCTTCCATAAAGGCGCCACTGGGTGGTAGGTGGTATGATGGTGACCTTGTAAAGACAGAGACAGGGCTTTGGAAAGGGAAGGGTCCCAAGTCCCAGGTCTTGCATGAATGGGAAGGAAGTAGTGAGCCACTGTGGTGGATTTTGAAACATGGCTGCAAATTCTTTGACATTTCTCCCATTAAGGGCTGGAGTCGAACTCTCTTCTCCTTGAATGTAGACTGGCCTTAGTGACTAGCTTCTAATGAATAAAATATGGTGGAAGTGATCCTGGGTGATTTCCAAGGCTGGGTCAGAAAAGATGCAGTGGCTTTCACCTGGCTCTCTCTCAGGACACTTGGAAGCCAGCTGCCACGGTGTGAGGAGGCCAAGCAGCCACTTAGGCCACATATAGGTGTTCTGATCCACAAGTCCAGCTAACATCTCAGCCAACAACCAGCATCAACCACCAGATATGGTAGTGAGCAGGCCTTCAGATAATCCAGGCCCCAGCTTCCAACCACCCCAGCTGCCACCAAGTAGAGCAAAGAAGACCCGTCCCTGCTGAGTCCTGCCCAAAGTGCATATTCGTGAGCAAAATTAATGTCTCTATTTTAAGCCACTAAATTTTGCAATGGTTTGTTATATAGCAAGAGATAATTGCAACAGCCGCCTGCTCTGCCCACATCCTTCATGCTAGCATATGTAGGTCCCCTAGCTACCACAAAGCCCTCTAGAAAGTTCCAACCTCGTTTCTGTGGGTTCCTGAGAAAAAGGCAAGGGTCTTGGGCCACACCTGGGCTGGGAGGGCTAAAGGGGTCATAGGTTGGCGGAATCAAGTGTCCAAAGGGGGAGAGGTCAGGGCAGTGGGAGCCAGCTGCCCCTCCCTGCCTAGCAATTCTAACCAGAGAGCATGTGCATGTTGGTGTGCATACATGCACACACACACACACACACACACACACACAAAAGAACGTCTCAGCTCACTGCAACCTCCACCTCCCAGGTTCAAGTGATTCTCCCGCTTCAGTCTGTGGAGGAGCTGGGAGTACAGGCATGTGCCCACCATGCCTGGCTAATTTTTGTATTTTAGTAGAGACAGGGTTTCACCATGTTGTCCAGGCTGGTCTCAAACTCCTGGCCTCAAGTGATCCATCTGCCTCGGCATCCCAAAGTGCTGGGATTACAGGCGTGAGCCACCCCACCTGGCCAGGAGGATTTCTTAAAATGAAGCCTGAGGTCCAGTAACATTAAGAGAGGGAGAAAACACCTCCTGGGAGACCTAACTGCTAGGAGAATCTCTGGTTTTCTGCCAAGAATCAAAGCTCTCTCCCTGTTGTGGGCTGAAATGTGTCCCTCCAAAATTTATACATTGAAACCCGAACTCCCAGTGCATTTGGAGACAGGGCCTTTAAGGAGGTAATTAAGGTGAAATGAGGTCATGAGAGTAGGGCCCTAATCCAAAAGGACGGTGTCCTTATATGAAGAGGAAGAGGTATCAGAGATCTCATCCTTTCTCTGTACTTGCACATAGGAAAGGCCATGTGGGTACACAGAAAGAAGGCAGCCCCCTGCAAGCCAAGGAGCAAGGCCTCACCAGAAACCAACCCTGCTAGCACCTTGATCTTGGACTTCCAGCCCCCAGACTGTGAGACAATAAATTACTGTTGTTTAAGTCACCCAGTCTGCATTCCCTGAAAGAAACAAAGACAGAAGGAGTGGGGGAGAAAGAAGACCCCAGACCATCTTCACTTCACCATCAGTGACACAGGGCAGAGTTTTATCCTGGTGCATCTTTGCCAGCACACAGCACAGTCTCATGCAGGGATCCCCTGCAGACAGCATGAAGCGGGGTAGGGGACATTTTCCAAGAAAACCTCATCCTGCATCTCTGCCTGAACTACCCCCACCGTGGTATTAAGCACTGCACTCCCCTTGCAGTCCTCTGGTCTGACACAAACCCTCAGAGAGGGGCCTGTGTCTGTGTTTACCTGCCAGGCAGCAGGAACAGGGGGTGCCCAGAGAATCCTCTGGCCAAGGCACAGAGAATATGGCATCTGTCTGACTTTTCCTGCACCTGTTTCCCCAAAGCTGGTAACCTGGCAGCCTGTCCTCAGCTCAGAATGAGCCCACCTGCCTCCTTTCTAGTAGCCAGGCTGGCCTGGTAGTTCCTGCTTCTCTGCAGCTGCCAACATCCGCAGGCCTTCCCTCTGCACTACCTTTGTGCTTTAAACCTAAAGATATTTATATCCGATGCCCCACCCCACTCCCTGCCTTCAACTCTATAAGGGAAAAGAAGGAAAGAAGAAAGGAAAGGAGAGAGGCAGGGGGAAGGAAAAGAGGAAAAGAGTGGGAAGGAAGAAGGAAAGAAAGAAGGAAGGAGGAAGCTGGGCATAGTGGCCTGCACTTGTAGCCCCAGCTATATAAGAAGCTGAGATGGGAGGATCACTTCATCCCAGTAGTTCAAATCCAGGCTGGGCAATATAGTGAGACCCCATCTCTAAAAGAAGATGAGGAGGAAGAAGAAAAAGGAGAAGGAGAAAAAGGAGGAGGAGGAGAAGGAGGAGGAGGAGGGGGATGAGAGGGAGAAGGAGGAGGATGGGGGGAGAAGGAGGAGGAGGAAAGAAGAAAGGAGAGAGGAGAAAAAAGAGGGATGGGAGATGAAAGGTGGGGGGTAAGAAAGAAAGGAGGAAGGAAGGTAGTGGGAAGGATCTGTACTTTAGGGCTCAAAGACGACTCCACTTTCCTACCCCATCTCATCCTTCCTTCTTCTTGTTTCCTCCATCTCCCCTTAAGGGCGTCATGCAGGAAGCCCTTAGCTACTCTGCTGCCATCTGCCCTATTTGAGTACAAGCCCAGCAGAGCTGCACTGCAGCCAACATAGACAATCTGGCAGGACTCCAAGACCTCAGGGTTAGGACCCCAGCTTGCAACATGTTACTGAGCAATCCTCCATCTTGCATTCATTCAGCAAATTTTCCATCAATATTCATTCTACAACTGTGGACAAGGCCCTGTGCACAGGTGCAGCACTGAGCAAGGTACATGGGGTCCCTGCTTTCTACTTCTGTGGGAGATGGACAAAGAACAAATAAATGAACAAATGGCAGTTGGTAGCAAGTCCTATGCTAAGAACCAAAACAGGGTGCTGTGGTGGAGTGACTGGGGAGCTCTCTCAGGTGACACGTAAGCTGAGATCAGGAGGACACAAAGAAGCTAGCAGCATACGATTATTGAAGGAAGAGCATTCAAGGCCGAGAGAAGAGCTAATACAAAGGCCCTAAGGCTGGAATGAGTGAGGTATGTTCTAGAAAGAGCAGAAAGGCCAATGTGCCTGGAGTTCCCCAACCGGGTGGGAGGAGGGGGAGTGAAGAATGTGATAGGAGATGACATCACAGAGCTCAGCAGGTGCCAGATCACATAGGGCTGGGCACACCAAGATAAGAAGTTAGAATTTCAACTGGGGTTAGGAAAGGAGGTGATCTCATCAGATTGCCATTAAAAAAAAAAAAAAAAAAAAAAAAAGATTTCTCTGGCCATGTATTAGTTTTGAGGGGAAAAATAGTAACACAGTTAAGAGAACAGGCCAACACCACCTTAGCCAAGTGATCAATGTTAACATTACCAGTAGTGGAATAAATGGGCATCATGTGCCTCCTGATATGATGCATGGAAGGCCCCCATCACTTGAGTGGTGTTCCTCCCAAACATGCAGTATCTGAATCTGATCACGAGAGACATCAGACACAGCCCAACTAAGGGTCAGTCTATGAAATAGCCAGCCCTTACTCTTCAGAAGTGTTCATGTCATGAAAGGCAAAGATAGACTAAGGAACTCTGCTGGATTATAGGAGATTAAAGGCGCACAACAACAGATCACAGTGTGCAATTGTGGATTGGATCCTGAACCAGAGAAAAACTTCTTTTCTTTTGTTTTGGAGGACATCAGTGAAGCAACTGAAAAGATTTGAATAAGATCTGGAGATCAGGTAACATAAGTGTAAACATCTGTGTAAATTTCCCAATTTTGATCCATACTGTGGTTATTTAAGAGAACATCCTCTTGTTGTTGTTTCTAGAAAATGCACCCTGAAATATTTTAGGGATTGAAGGAGCATCATGTCTACAATTTAATCTCAAAAGCTTCAGGGAAAACATAAATGTGTGTGTGTGTGTGTGTGTGTGTGTGTGTGTGTGTGTGTGTGTGTGTGTAGAAAGCACACACAAATTGGTAAAAATGTTAACATTGGGGGAATCTGAGGAAGGTAGATTCAGGAACTCTCTACACTCCTTTTGTAACTTTTCAAGTCTGTAATTATTTCAAAATCAAAACTTTACAAAATAAAAATTAAGGCCAGGCGCGGTGGCTCACACCTGTAATCCCGGAACTTTGGGAGGCCAAGGCAGGCAGATCACCTGAGATCAGGTGTTTGAGACCAACCTGGCCAACATGGTGAAACCCAGTCTCTACCAAAAATACAAAAAATTATCCAGGCATGGTGGGGGTGCCTGTAATCCCAGCTACTCAGAAGGCTGAGGCAGGAGAATTTCTTGAACCCGGAACGCGAGGTTGCAGTGAGCTGAGAGCTCGCCACTGCACTCCAGCCTGGGAGACCGAGTGAGACACCTTCTCAAAAAAGAAAAAGATAATTAAAAGTCCACTCTGGCTGAGGATGGAGTATATTATTGGAGGAGGGGCAGCATCAGGAGAGGTAGGACCAAGGATAGCCTAGGATGCTGTGCTAGGAGGAGACAGGGCCCAGGCCTTACAGCTAACAGAAATCAGGACCAACAGGCTTCCCATCTTAGGAAAGCCATTCTGTCCCCCACCAGGCTGCTAACAATGGACCCAACCAGTGCCCACCAAATGGCTCCTGCAACCTTCCTTTGCAGCCACGCTGAAAAGTGATCAAATGTGAAATCCCAGGGATGCCAGAGCAATGCAGCCAGCACTCAGCTCCAGGAGGCTGGTCAGGGAAGGGAGAGATTGGCTGCAGTCCCTGCTGCCCTGTCACCTGCATCCCCGACTATCCCCCACTGTCTGCTGCCCCCTTGCCTGGCCTCAGCCTCTCAGGAAATAAGTCTCTCCAGGCCCCAGCAGGCCTTTTGACTTGAGTCGGGGCAGCCAGGGCTCAGTTCTGAAAGAATAAAGGAACAGGCTTTCTCAGGGGGCTGCCCCTCCTCAGCCTGGTACAGGGGACACGTGGCACAGCCAGCAAGTCTGTCTAAACAAGCAGGGGTTGAGCTGCACACCAGGCACCACGCTCATTAAACAGGGGGCCAGCCGCAGGGCTAATCAGCCAAGCGCCTCCAGACACCCTAGTCTTGCAGGTGGACAGTGCCCCTCTGGCCTGCACACGTCTCGGTGGAGGCCGGGTGGTCTCAGGATCCCGGACAAACGTGCCTCCTTCTCCTGAGCCTACTCCATCAGGCACAGAAACCAACAGTGCTATGGGGAAGGACAGAGGGAGGCTTACACGCCCCACAGGATTGCCTTTGGGAAGGGAATTCTGATGGAACTCCCTCCCCGCTAGGCAGTTCACCATCAGACACCCACAGCCTGCTTTGCTGGATTAGAGGCAGCAGAAAAAGGAGGCCAAAATGTAGTCGTGCTGATAGATTGCTATCGGCAGGCCCCTAGGAGAGCCTGCTCCTTTATTCTTCCGAACTCTTTCATGGAGGCGCCACCGGCTCAGGCATGGTGACTCAGACGCTCCAGAATTTGGAGCAGCCAGGACCATGGGTCTGGGTGGGGACGTCAGCCTGTGTGTCAGGCCCTGCCCTGGCGCCCAGCCAGCTGAGAGGCTGGGAGGCTGGAGGTTTGCAGGCTCATAAAAAGAAATCGCTTGTTCCTCTGCCAGACAAGAATGAGCCAGGTCCGGCAGGGAGAGAAGAAAGGCGCTGCTGCTGTGGGGATATTCACGCCCGAGATAGCGTCCTTCTGCAGCTCGGGAGTCTGGCGAAGATCTGCTTCTTCGGGGCAGGCAGCAGCCACATCAGGGAAGAACTGTGCCTCTGATCCACTTGCTGGTGACCCAGTTGCAGGCGAGGAAACTGGGGCGCCAGGAGATGGGATGACTTAGTCCAAGAGCCCCACGAATGCCTGACCCCCAAGTTCCCTATGGCAGGGTGGACACTGGGAAACTTGAGGACACAAAGGAATGATAACCCAGACCTTCAAGTTAGCCCGGCCACTCAGGTTTGAGTGCTCATGCATTTTGCCCAGGCTGGGGCAAGTCTCAGATGTTTTCACATTTTTCAGAATCTCTCTTCTTGACTGGAAATGGCACAGCATCAAGCATTGTTTCTCAAAGAAGCAATGGCTGTAGGACCAGTCTTGTTTGTGTTTGTTAATTAATTCCAATTCGTCACGGACAGATACTTCTGTAAAGTACAATAAAAATGATTTGCTGGAAAAATAAAGCAGAAAAAAAAAAACGCAACATAAAATGCAAGCCCAAACCTCTACGGTTAGATTTAACAAACACACACATACTCTGTTGACTTGCTATAAAAGTTTCTAAACACTTGCTCCCAGTTTCTGTACTTAGCTCACTGAGGACAGGTGCCAGACAGCTGTGGACTGGCACTCACTCTCTGAGCACACTTCAAGTAGCGGCGGCAAAAAGTCAAGGTCAAAGCATATGGGTTCTGGCCAGGCACGGTGGCTCACGCCTGCAATCCCAGCCCTTTGGGAGGCTAAGGCGGGTAGATTACCTGAGGTCAGATGTTCGAGACCAGCCTGGCTAACATGGTGAAACCCTGTCTCTACTGAAAATACAAAACTTAGCCTGGCGTGGTGCCAGACGCCTGTAATCCCAGCTACTAGGGAGGCTGAGGCAGGAGAATCACTTGAACCTGGGAGGCAGAGGTTACAGCGAGCCAAGGTCATGCCACTGCACTCCAGCCTGGGCAACAAGAGCAACACTCCATCTCAAAAAAAAAAAAAGCATATGGATTCTAATGCCACATCTACCACTAACTGGCTGCATGCCTTTGCTCTCAGCCACACTTTCTTCATTTGCACATAGCCGACTCACAAATCTACTCACACTGCAGTCATATGTGCCAAAGAAGATGCCAGTTCTTTAGTTTGTGTGTAATGGATCCATTCTTGCTTGAGCATAGCAAGGCAGGGTGGGGTGATGACATTTTAGCTGTATAGAGTAGACTAAGTGCAGCGCAATTGTTTAAATGGTCCTTTTAGGCAAATGCCCAGACTCTCCCAGATTCCCACCCCACCACCCCTCTCTTCTACAAGACAGAGTTTAGGTGTATGCAGGAAGGGAATAGAACTTGAGCCAGTGCTTCTCAAACTTTAACGTGCTCACGAGTTCCCTGGGGAGCTTGTGTGCAGATGCTGACTTAGCAGGTCTGGGGGCAGGCCTGAGATTCTGCACTCCTACCAAGCTCTCAGGCGATGCCAAGGCTGCTGGGCCTCAGAGCACATTTTGAACAACAAGAGGGCATGAGACCTTATACAGGCAGAGGAATCAGGTTCTTGGACACCCTTGCCATCCCCCACCCCCAACCTGGGCACAAGGAGCCCGCTGGAAGTTTCTCACTGCAGTGGAGTGGGTGGTGTAGGCTGCCCCTGAATGGTAGCTAATGAGGTGCAGATGGCTCTCCCTGACTAAAGTCTGAGGTTGGACAACTCCTGGTCCAACTGTGGGTGCACGCACTCTCAGCCCCATCACCCAGACTTGAAGACTCTGATATCCGCCATCTGGACAGTGGCTCAGGCCCACTGGGCCTCGACACAGCTACTTTCCACCATCCCCACGCAGGAGCATCATCACCAAATCCGAGGAATTAAGGGCGGCTCTGCTAACCACACCATGCCACCCACCGAGTTTTTCTTAAGCAGAGTCCACTGGATGAATGCCGGGTGCCGCCTTCACACTGTGTTGGTCCCTCCCTACAACCAAAGGCAAACATACTACTGCCTGAGGCATGCCCCCTCCCCTCCCCAACATACTCCCCTCCGGGCAGATCCCAGAGAAGATCACATTGCTTCCCCCAGCTCCAGCTCCATCTTTCCACAGTCCCCCCAGACCAGAGGAACTGCCTCCCCTGATCCTTCACCCCATCCCTCTTGATACACTGAGCAGGAATTAAAGGAATGTAGGAAACCCTTTTCTCTCCACACAATGCCTGGCTTACAATCCTATTTCCTCTCTGTGGATTCAAACACAATCTAATTTGGCCAAAGCTGAGCAATGGCTTCCTTCGTAAGCACTGGCTGCTGTTCATCAAAGCCCTGAGATCCACTGGAAATACTGAAGTCCAATAAAAACACTCCCAAGAGCTGGGCGCAGTGGCTCATGCTTATAACCCCAGGATTTGGGGAGGCTGAGGCTGGAGGATCACTTGAGGCCAGGAGTCTAAGACGAGCCTGGGCCACATAGCGACTCTGTTAATTTTTTTAAAATACTGCAAAATATGATTCCTGCTCCATGTGAAATTCTCAGGCCTTTCCCTCTAGCCCCGAGAATCTATGAAAAGGCCATCCTCTTGCCAACTTGCAAGCAGAACACATTTCATAAGGAGACCTGGGACTGAGGCCTTGCATGACCCTATCTTCCCACAGACAATCCTAGTGGGTGTCAGGCACCAGTGGGGGACCAGGGAGACAGGTGAGCCACGCAGTCAAAGACCTGCTTTCAAACTGGTCACGAGCTTAGAGTAATAATATCACCGCCATTACCTATGGTGACGCTGTGATCTGCCACCCAGCCTCCCTGCTCTCAACCCCATCAGGGCCTGTCTCAGCTGCTGAGAGTCACCTGGCTGAAGCCATGGCCTCCAGGGACAGCCCAGCCCTGAGAACTGATGACTGCAAGGGGATCACCTGGGGACAGCTCAGCATCCCTGGCTGGGTGTGCTCAGGTTCAGGGAAGGCCAAGGTCTGGGCTCCTGCTCATCACGTGGCCGGGTGCTGGAAGAGCTGCACCCAGACGGAAGATGCGTGCTGGCTGCAGAACTGCGAGCTGTTGGCTGGGGCCTTTGCACCCTGGCTGACAATCCCACCCTGTGTCATCCTGGGCTGGGTGTGCTACACCAAGAAGGGGAGAAGAGAGAATATTCTAACAGGCTGTGGGCCACCACCACCATCTGGATCTCGGTTTCCTCACCTCCGAGGGGTCTTTCCCAGTTCCAATATCCAAATGGTGTGTCACTCGCTGTAGAATAGAATCAGAGCTATGATATGCTGTCCATGTGGCCCACAGACTCAGGGAGTGTCCACAACTCTGCCACAGCCTGCTGTGCTCTTTGCAGAGAAGCCCCCACCAAGGCACCCCAGGACGTCTCAGGAGGGAGGCCCAGGACCACTCCCAATGCCCTGAAAGCTGACTGTGTTCAGGAGGGGAGAGGGGCCCCTTCTCTAAATATTTTCTCTCCAGGTTTGGCTGGAGACACTCACAGCCGGTCAGGGGGCTCAAAGAGGAGCCAGGCCTGCCAAGAACCACCTGAGGACAGCGTTTGAGAGGCAAACCCAGGGAACAGAGCTGGCCCACTCCCAGGCAGCAAAGGATGGGGCCACCCTCCCCTTCCTGGGCTGGAGCCAGGGCACCCACTGTGGCTGGAAGGGAGTTGTGGGCCCAGGCAGCCCCCAGAAAACAGCCCGCAGCCCTCCAGTCAGCTGCCGCGTGTTTGTTTTCACAGCTGCTCCTCCAGCTCCGCTGTTCCAGCGAGCAAAGGAATCTGTTTGTCTGAGAAAAAGAATGTGGCAGAGAGGCGGGAGGCGGCCCCAGGCAGCCCGGCAGCCTCCTCAGCTTCAGAGCTCACCAAAAGCAGCCAGCCACCCCAGGGAGTCACCCAGGAGCCTAGAGGCTAAGGTCACAGGCTCAGACATACCTTCACCTCCACCGGCACCCTCCAGACGGCCCCACTCCTCCATGGACCAGGGCTTTGCCCAGAGACATCGGGCAGGTGCCGGGCTGGCAGCCTGGGCACACAGGACAGAGGCCCACCCGCCTGAGGTATTTTATTTACTTCTTTCTCATTCACAGACAACCCCCCACCACTCCCACCACACACGTACACGCTTTGAGAAGAAAATCAGTCAGCTGTGTGTATGAGGAAAAAGCTCACAGGACTGAAAGCAAACAAGTCTGCAGCCAGGCCTGCCGGGAGCGTGGAGACAAGCAAGCAGAGGGACGCCCTGGGTCCCCTACCCTCGCCCCAGCCCTCATGCCAGCCTAGTCCCAGCCTAGCCAGAAAAGGCAGAGCTGGGCCCAGGTCGGGTGAAAGGATTTGCCAAACCAGAGGTCTAGCCACAGCCCCCCTCAGGCCTGTCATCCTTGTTCTGGAGCATTCTGGGCAATCAAGTGGGAGCCCAGGCAGAGCCAGTCCAAAGGGCATTCTCCTTTGGGCAGTTTTGGCCATGGGGAGACCTGGGATCCCAAGAGAAGGGCTCTGTACTCTTTGGCTGGAGTGCAGTGGTGCAATCTTGGCTCACTGCAACCTCCGCCTCCTGGGCTCAAGCAATTTTTCCACCTCTACCTTCCGAGTAGCGAGACCACAGGCACACAGCAATATGCCTAAGTTGCCTTTTTTTTTTTTTTTTTTTGGTAGAGACAGGGTTTTACCGTTGCCCAGGCTAGTCTTGAACTCTTGGGCTCAACGGATCCGCCCTCCTCGGTCTCCCAAAGTGCTGGAATTACAGGTGTGAGCCATCATGCCTGGCCACAGCAGGCACTCTTTTTTTTTTTTTTTTTTTGAGACAGACTCTCACTCTGTCACCCAGGCTGGAGTGCAATGGTGAGGTCTTGGCTCACTGCAGCCTCCACCTCCCGGGTTCAAGTGACTCTCCCACCTCAGCTTCCCTAGTAGCTGGGACCACAGGCATGTGCCACCACACCCAGCTAATTTTTGTATTTTTAGTAGAGATGGGATTTCACTATGTTGGCTGGGCTGGTCTCGACCTCCTGACGTCGTGATCCACCCGCCTCAGCCTCCCAAAGTGCTGGGATTACAGGCGTGGGCTACTGCTCCCAGCCACCAGGCATTCTTGATACCTGCTTCCACCCATACATACCCCCTCACCAACCCCCTGGGCTGACCAAGAAGTTGCCCTGTGGGCTGGAACAGGGATGGAAGGGAGGCAAAACTTCTGCTAAAATTTTCTAGATTACATCAGGCTGCCACCCCTAAGTGGTCAGATTTGGTTTGGAAAGTTCCCCACTGCAATTGCAGTCTGGCATGTGTTGAATCCCTCAGGTATGTGGGAGTGGAATATATAATAACTAGACCTCCCTCAATCTTTCCTAGTCAGATTACTCATCGAGATGCTGTTGAGCACCTCCCCTGGGTCAGCCTCTTCACATACAATACCCCTGAAAGGCTCTAGGAGGCTCAAGGACTTGCCGAGGTCAGAAAGCAAAAGTGACCAAGAGAAGCTGTCTTCAGCTGGGCTCTCCCAGAAGCAGCCCCTGAAGCAAGGATTTGGGGCCAAGGGATTTATCTGAGGACTGGGAAGTGAAGCAGGGAAGGGAAGCAAATAGGAAAGGTCACCAGACTAGAGCAAGTCACCAGAGTGAGACACTGGAGGTCAATCCCTCTGAGCTTCTCAGAGAGACTCCGTAAAAGACACCTCAGTGTTATCCCACTTGGGGAGCGAGGGAGCTGGGGTATTTATCCTCTAGTTCCCATGCATCATTGCCTAGGACATGTTCCCAAGGGCATTGCTGCCAAGCCCTCAGGTGGGGTTCTCACACCCTTGGAGAATGTTCTGGACTGTTGAGTGTCAATGGAATTGGGGCAGGCCACCGAGAACATCTGCTGCAGAAATTGACCACGGTTTGATGTGAAACCAGAGTCTTACTGGGTTCCCTGCACTAGGCTGCTCATTGCCTGGTACCTGAGACTGGACTGTCCAAGGCAGTCTAGCTAGTCTGTGGAGTCACAGCCTGCCATAGCTGTGGTGTTAGGAGTGGGGGAAGGTGATAGGAGTGGGAGGAGGCAGAGGTACAAACAGCCTCCCGCTACAAACCAGTGTGTGCCACTTGAATGGGGTTGGGCTTTGGTGTTGGTCTCTCAGTGGGGATTCCCTTTGAGGCCTGTGTGCTGCAACCCTATAGATAGGTGGGACCCTCTCAGAGGGTCCCCACATCTTGGGAGTGAAGACCTGAATCCAGTGCCCAAATTTATCACTGTGTAACCATGGTCAGAGGACAGGAAGTGGATTGCCCCAGTGCCTGTAAAATGAGATTAGTACTATCTCAATCCTCTAAAGTTTGTTTGAAGAGTTAGAAGTCATCCACTGGGCACAGTGGCTCACTCCCGTAATCGCAGCACTTTGGGAGGCTGAGACAGGTGGATCACCTGAGGTCGGGAGTTCAAGACCAGACTGACCAACATGAAGAAACCCTCTCTCTACTAAAAATAAAAAATTAGCCAGACATGATGATGCATGCCTGTAACCCCAGCTACTTGGGAGGCTGAGCCAGGAGAATCACTTGAACCTGGGAGGCGGAGGTTGCGGTGAGCCAAGATCACGCCATTGCACTCCAGCCTGGGCAACAAGAGCGAAATTCCGTCTCAAAAAAAAAAAAACAAAGAAAAAGAAAAAGTCATCCTTCCCACCACAGTGTCTGATCCAGGGCAAGAATAGTTGGACATATTTTTTTAATTGAGGAAAAATTTACAATACATAAAATTCACCATTGTAAATGCTTTAAAGTGTACAACCCGGTGGCATTAAGCACATTTCCAGTATTGTGCAACCATCACCACTATCTAATTCCAGAACATTTTTTCCTATATCCATTAAGCAACCACTCCCTACTCTCCCTTCCCCGTGGCAACCACCAGTCTACTTTCTGTCTCTATGGATTTGCACATTCTGGACGTTTCATATCAGTGGACTCATACATTATGTGGCCTTTTGTGTCTGCCTTCTTTCATTCAGCATGATGTTGCCCAGTTCATCCTCGTGGAAGCATGTGTCAGTACCTCATTCCTCCCCATGGCTGAATCATAGTCCATTGTATGGATAGGCCACATTTTGTTTAGCAATTGATGAACATTAATTTCCACATTTTGGCTATTATGAATAGTGCTGCTATGTGCGTTTGCATAAAGTTTTGTTTGGACATATGTTTTCTCTTCTTTTTTTTTTTTTTTGAGAC
The DNA here is from genome assembly GCF_030222135.1 of Aotus nancymaae. NCBI lineage: Eukaryota > Metazoa > Chordata > Mammalia > Primates > Aotidae > Aotus > Aotus nancymaae. The sequence continues at coordinate 19,631,234 of NW_026988472.1, read as the reverse complement.
AAGGTCTCACTCTGTCACCCAGTCAGGAGTGCAGTGGCCTGGTCATGGCTCATTGCAGCCTCGACATCCTGGGTTCAAGTGATCCTCCCATCTCAGCATCCCAAGTAGCTGGGACTACAAGTGTGCACCACACTTGGCTATATATGTATATAAAACATATACATAAAATATCCATAAATATATAATATGTAATATATACAACACATAAATATATATACTATATAAACCTATAATATACATAAATAAAATATACATAAAAATTATATATAATATACATAAACATATATATATTTTTTTGAGATGGAGGTTCACTCTTGTTGCTCAGGCTGGAGTGCTATGGTGAAATCTCAGCTCACTGCAACCTCCACCTTCCAGGTTCAAGTGATTCTCCTGCCTCAGCCTCCCGAGTAGCTGGGATTACAGGTATGTGCCACCACATCCAGCTAACTTTTTATATTTAGCAAAGACGGGGTTTGGACATGTTGGTCAGGCTGGTCTTGAACTCCTGACCTCAGGTGATCCACCCGCCTCGGCCTCCTAAAGTGCTGGGATTACAGGTGTGAGACACCGTGCCCAGCCTAATATACATAAATACTTATTTTATAATATAAATATATATATATTTTTTTAGACAAGGCCTCACTCTGTTGCCCATGCTGGAGTGCAGTGGCATGATCTTGGCTCACTGCAGCCTCAGCCTCCTGGGCTCAAGCGATGCCCCCACCTCAGTCTCCTGAGTAGCTGGAACTACAGGTGTGCACCACCACGCCTGACTAATTTTTGTATTTTTAGTAGAGAAGGAGTTTCACCTTGTTGTCCAGGCTGATCTCGAACTCCAGGCCTCAAGCGATCTGCCTGCCTCATCCTAACCAAAGTGCTGGGATTAAAGTCATAAGCCACCTCGCCTGGCCCCCCACCATATTGTTGTCTTCAGTCTGGCTCTCTTTATAATTCGGTTGGAGTGTGGTTCGGGTTTTTTTTTTTTTCTTTGTATTAGGCATTTTTTTATTATCTGTACGGTTAACCTTTATTTTCTATTTTCTGATTCCTTTCATCTCAACCAAACTTTACAAGTCCTTCCCTGGGGGCAGAACATGGATTTAAGATGCAATTCTTCAGAGGAAAATACTTCAGCTCCTAAGAAATCACAGAATCCCTCTGATGGGTTGGCAGGGAGGTCATTTAGTGTCACTGTTAAGAACAGGGGCCCTGGAGCCAGACTCCTGGGTTTCAATCCCAGCTCTGTCATGTTGCCCACATAAGTCATTTAATTCTCTGTGCCTCAACTTCCTCATCTACAAAATGGGGATAATAATAGTCCCCACTTGGTCGGGTTGTTGAGTAGGTCCCCTAAGTATATCTGAGTTTATCTAAGCTCTTGTAGTGAAGCAGGAAGATGAGATGGGTATCTCTCTGCTCCTGCCCAAAGCGGGCTACAGAAGGGTTGGTTCCTAGTTCTGCTCTAAGGACCGGCCTTCTGGACTCGCTGGGCTTCTCTGCCAGCTGTTCCCTCTTCCGCCTTCTGTTTGCTTTGATCTGCGGTTGACAGACCACCTGGCCTGCTAAACTAGGAAGGTAAGCTCATCCCATCTGCCGGCTCACCTGCCAAGAGTCCATCATTGTGGTCTTTGTGTTTATACACCAAAGAGGGCAGCTGGGGGTGAAAACAGACCCACTTGTTTTGTCACTTGGTCTCCCCTGCCATGACTGCTGCCCTGTAATCCCCCTCTTCCAGGGTGGCTCAGACCCAGGAATTTTAATCAACCTGGAATTAGAAACTTTGTTAACACCAGTGGCTGGAGAAAGGCCTGGGGGTGGATTTAGACGCCTGTGACTTTCAGGTGGGGGAGTCAAGTCCTCAGGAAGCCAGTCTGTGAGGGGTGATGACATCATCTCAGCCACGCAAGCCCTGCAGAGAGAGGAGGGAGTCTCCCAGCTATGGAGACCAGAAAACAATGATCTCCATGCGCCCTCCAGCCAGAGTGGAGTTCAAGTCCCTCAGCTTAAAATCAAATCTCCCCTTTGTTCCTAACTCTCCCCCACCACCCACAAATGTCCTGCAAGTGCCGTGGAACAACTACCACTAATAATAATCACTAGCCTGGTGTTGGGCTTTGCAAACTGTTCTCACAGTCACCGCCCCAGTGAATCAAGCAATCCTCTGTGAGGCCAGGGAGGCAGGCATTCTTGCTCCCATTTTACAGAGGAAGTTGTTGAGGCTGCACAAGACGAACATATGGGTACAGGTGTGGTCAAGTTGGGTCTCAAGCCAAGGGTTCTAAGTCTTAGCCTAAAGTGGTGGTTCTCGAGCTTGAGTGCACTGGAATCCCCTGGAGGGCTTGGTTAAAAGAATTTGCACTGTTGGTGGGAGTGTAAATTAGTTCAACCATTGTGGAAGACAGTGTGGCGATTCCTCAAGGACCTAGAAATAGAAATTCCATTTGACCCAGCAATCCCATTACTGGGTATATATCCAAAGAATTATAAATCGTTCTACTATAAGGACACATGCACATGAATGTTCATTGCAGCACAGTTTGCAATAGCAAAGACCTGGAACCAACCCAAATGCCCATCGATGATAGACTGGACAGGGAAAATGTGGCACATATACACCATGGAATATTATGCAGCCATCAAAAACGATGAGTTTGTGTCCTTTGTAGGGACATGGATGAACCTGGAAACCATCATTCTCAGCAAACTGACACAAGAACAGAAAATCAAACACCACATATTCTCACTCATAGGCGGGTGTTGAACAATGAGAACACATGGACACAGGGAGGGGAGCATCACACACTGGGGTCTGTTGGGGGGAAATAGGGGAGGGACAACGGGGTGGGGAGTTGGGGAGGGATAGCATGGGGAGAAATGCCAGATATAGGTGATGGGGAGGAAGGCAGCAAATCACACTGCCACGTGTGTACCTATGCAACAATCTTGCATGTTCTTCACATGTACCCCAAAACCTAAAATGCAACAAAAAGAAAAAAAAAATTGCTTTTCTAACAAATGCTCAAGCGATGCTGATGCTGTGGGGCGGGGTCCACACTCTGAGAATCTGTGGCTTAAAACTTTTGCTACTACATTCGTACCTCCTCATTGTGTTGATAAAGAAGTGTTTCCAGCAGCTATGGATGGACAGATTTGGGTCTTTTCCAAAGAATCTGTTAATGGCAGCATATCTGAAACATAAGGCAGGAGCAGCAGCCTCCAGCTGCTGGGTATTTCCCACAGAAGGGAAGGAGCCTGTACCAGAGAGGATGGGGTAACCCAGGGTTTTGGCTTGAACACATGGGGTTAATTCTGAATCCCTTCTGGGCAGCCCACGTGACTGGGAAGGAGGAAGGTGGAATGATTGCTTATATACAGAACCATCAAGGTCATGACTGTGTTAAAACCCAATCATTACTTCCAGGTAGTGATGCATTTTAGGCAATGTCTTCTGCTTATGCTCAGCAATGCATGAGTCTCAGAGCGGTGGCCAGAGAAATGGCGAATCGTCATATATTGAGCGAGTGATAATGGAATCCAGGAGGTGGAAATTACAAGTTGAAAAGTAAAATCGATGCCCTCACTGTGAAATGACTGAATGCCTGGTGAGGAACTGTGTCGAGGTGCACTGCCCCCCCTCACTCTGCACCGACCTTTAAGACGCTCACCAGTTCAGAAGTTCCTTGAGGGCAGGGAGCATATTTTAATCACGGGTAATCATATCATGTCACGGCTGAAATGGGCCTTAGAGAGCTTCCAGCCCTAGAATGGCAAATCGGTTTCATTTTGGTGCCAGCTACAATCGTTTAGTGGTGGCTGCCTGAAGCACTGGGCTGAGAAGTGTTCCGCGAGTCTCTGGGCTCCTTGAGGAGCTGGCCATGATCAATTAGCGATGTTTACCATGGCCAGGGGAGTGGCGAGGAGGCAGCACTTTGCTCAGATTAGCCAACCCCGATCTAGTCCAACCTGTCCCGCTGACAGATGAGGAAAGCACTGCTAAGCAGCTCAGCGTCCCCAGCTACACCCCAGCACATTCCTGTCTCTTAGCAGCCATCCCCTTCCAGGGGTCTGTGCATAGTATTCAAGGGTCTATGAACTTGAACAGGAGAAAACATTTACATCTTCAGTTTCACTAACCTCTAAGATCAAGCACTTCCTTCCATGATGAATGTAGGCAACAAACTGTGGTAGCAACAGCAGCACCTGCGACTGTCACCAATAGAAACCACAGATATCTTCCTAGCACATCAGAGCTGCTGCTGCTGTCTCTAAAGATTGCTTACACTCCTTGCTAGTCATTGTGGTCTTTGTATGAAAGGATCGGAGTTATTAGACCCGCCACTGAATCTTGTTACTTAATGCATTAATAAAGAAGCACACATATTACTGTATCCTAAAGTTGCTTTTTAATATTTGCATAACTGCATTTCAATAGATAATTGGTTTCCTCTGTCATGCTATTTTATGCAATTAAATACATCATCCTGAGAAGAGGTCGGTAGGCTTCACCAGATGCCAAAGGGGTGTGCAGCCCCCAAATGGTTAAAAACCTCTGCCAAGGTTTGCTGATAGCAGTGTGGTGTGCCAGGGCCCCTGGCCTTGGCTTCAGTCAGAGAAGCAGGAGTGGCAATACGGGCGGTCTTTGGTACCTTATATTCTTTGCTGTGATTTGGCAGCAGCTGGCAGCTGAGACAGTAAAAATTGGCTGCTCTCCACTCTGGGGAGACAGCTGACCTCAGGGGCTCCCCGGGCTCAGATGCCCAGACGGTGACAGCTCTGGCCCTGCGCCAGGTCTCCCGGTTTGGCCTTCTGCAGCGATGGTCAGCCCAGGTCACAGACACGGCAGCTCCACGTTTGGCTCTCGCCTTCTTCTCTCTCCTATGGCAACCCTTCCCTTCCAGTGTGCTGGGCGTCCCCCAGGAACCTGCAAGACAGACTTGACGGATGCTTACTGCCGCGTCTGGGTGGCTGCTTTCAGCTCTGGGGCGGGGGTAGGGGTGGGATGGGGAGGAGAAGAGAGACAACCCAGAGATTTCAGTTCCGGCGCACCAACCACATCAGCTCCGTTTCCACTTCATTTTAAAAATGCATCTACCCTCCTTCTTTCAGCCATGCACATACTGAATTATAGGCTATTAGCCTTGGAAGGCACCTTAAAAATTATCTGTTCCACACATTTCCCCCTGCCCGCCTCCCCCTCGACCCACCGCACCACGGTCCTCACTTTATAAACCAAGGAGCAGGCTGAGAGAAGAGAACAGGACCTGCCCATGTGGCCCAGACCTGGAACTAGAATTCAGGGCTCCAAAGTGCCAGGCCAGTCCTTTCTCAGACATTGCACAGCCTCATAAATAATGTAAGATTTTGGCATCATGACCATCTGTCTCAGGGTAAGGACTAGTGAAAAATAAAACTGCAAATTCTTTTCTATTCCAAACCATCACTTGGTTCAGTGAAGGGATTGAGGCCACCGCAGCTGCCCACTTCCAGGGGGCTCAGTTCACAATGGATTCCCTGGAACTGGCACAACCCGACGATCTGTGGCAGAATTCATTGTTTTTGTTTTCAAAGACTCCTTGAGAAATCCTAGAAGTACTGTGGGGTAAAGAGTGGAGGCCTCTCATTTTCCAACAGCATCACAGACAATGCCTCAAAGATGCTTCCTGGATGGAAGCTGCTCCTTTGCCCAGGGAATCTCTCCCACTGCCTTTCACGCCAACAAACTGTGCTAGAGATACAAGGTCCTTCAGTTACTTGGTACAGGCAAGGAGCTGGAACAACCATCCTCTAAATCTCCACGGCTTAATGGAATGTACAAAAGGCTTCTTTCTTTCTCACTTCACATCCCAATGGGGCATTCCAGCAACAACCTTCTATATGGTGATTCAGGGACCCAGGCTTCAGGCTTCTTCCATCCAGTAGCAAATAGTGCTACCAACTTCAATATGTGGCTTCCAAAGTCAAAGTAGAAGAGAAACAGAAAATAGAGGATCCTAAATGGAAGATTTTTTGGTTCAGGCACATCACTTCTACCTACTTTCCATAAGCTAGAACTCAGTCACATGGCCCTCAGCTAACTTCAAGGAAGGTTGGGAAATGCAGTCTAGCAGGGAACCTAGGAAGCTGGAAAAATGGGTATGGCAGGACCAGAGTAACCCTACCAGTCTTCAGTGTCTTACTGTTGTCTTACTGAAAGCTCTTTTGGGCCGCACACAGTGGCTCATGCCTGTAATCCCAACACTTTGGGAGGCCAAGGTGGGTGGATCACAAGGTCAGTAGTTCGAGACCAGCCTGGCCAACATGGTGAAACCTCATCTCTACTGAAAATACAAAAGATACAAATCAAAAAAGGTTATCCGGGGCATGGTGGCACATGCCTGTAATCCCGGCTACTCAGGAGGCTGAGGCAGGAGAATTGCTTCGACCCAGGAAGCAGAGGTTACAGTAAGCCAAGATCGCTCCACTGCACTCCAGCCTGGGCGACAGAGCGGGAAAAAAAGTTCATTTGGTTGCACGGGACAAACTAGCTTATGTGGGACAGGAAATGTTGGATGGAGATGACCAAAAAGATGCTTATCCAAAGGGAAGCTGACCAAGCAGATTCAGGAAGGCTGGGTGAGGGAGTGGAGACCATCAATAGCTTCTCACCCTGGTTTTTTACTGTTTTCCTTTGCTCTCTTCATTCATTCAACAAATATTGTTGATCACCTACCGTATGCCAGGTCTGGCTTCACAGCAGTGAACCAAACAGACCAACTCCCAGTGCTTCTGGAGCTGATATTATGTTCAATTCTCTCTCTGCAAACTGTTTTATTTCTTCTTTGTGGCCATATTCCTGAGGACCGCTTTGTCCTTGTGCTGGATGCAATGGTGCTGGCACTGCCAGTCCATAGGGCTGTGGAGGGGCCATGTTGTCCTGTGGCTTCTCCAATTGCTATTTCTGCCCCTCTCCCCAGCCAGTGACCCCATCTGCTATCTACAAGATGCCTGGACAACTGGTTTACGCAGTCACTTCTGAGAGAGGGGATTCCTGTCCATCTTTCAGACCAAGTGCCTTCCTTTGGGTTCCCCTAAAAGTAGACCCAGAGATAGGATTTGGGTGTCAGTGGTTTATTTGGGAGGTGAGCCCGGGAAGCACCAGTAAGGAAATGAGAAAGTGAGGGGGAGAGGAGAAAGGCCAATGAACGGTGAGTGTTTGAGCTGGTTACCATCAGGCAAGGAGCTGGAACAGCTGTGCTTCAGTGGGCAACTGGAACACAAGGCCACCGTGCACTTCTGAGGGACAGCGGAACAGATTTCTGAATTGGCCCACCAAGGGCAAAGAAGCTCACTATTTCTCCATCAATTCTTTGATGGTCATTGCTTAAGGGACGTTAACTCCCCTACAGCTCCAGGCCTGCCCCACAGGCAGCCAATCACAGAATGCCCTCAAGCAGAAAGACTTAGGAAGCTAAGAGTGGGGAAACTAACAGTCACTGTTACCCAGAGACCAAAGCTCAGTTCCTCCAAGTGTGGTCCAGGACCCTCCACTCAGAAATCACTAGTGCATAATGCATGCATGAAGTGCTTAGCGCAACTCATTATGTACTTTCCCAGCTCCGCAGACCTTCGGGTTCAGAGTACCTGAGGAGGGACTGTAACAGACACTTAATACACACTCTCCAGGTGAGTGATGCCCATCAAAGATTGTGACTCAAGAAAAACATCCAGGCTCGGCGCGGTGAGTCATACCTGTAATCACAGCACTTTAGGAAGCCGAGGCAGGTGGATCTCTTGAGCCTAGGAGTTCCAGACCAACCTGGGCAACATGGCAAAACCCCACCTCTACAAAAAATACAAAAATTAGCCTGGCACAGTAGTGTGTGCCTATAGTCCCAGCTACTTGGGAGTCTGAGGCAGGAGAGTCATCTGAGAAGGGGAAGTTGCAGTACTGCACTCCAGTCTGGGGTACAAGAGTGAAACCTTGTTTCAAACAAAAACAAAACAAAAACATCCAAATTCCCCACCATGGCCCACAAGACCTTCCTGACCTGGCCCTACCTATCAATTAGACCCTGTATCCACCTCTACCTCTCTCTGTACTTGACACCCTCTGATCCAGCCACATTGGCCTTTTTGCTGAACCTTCCAAGCATGGTCCAGCCTCAAGGCCCTGGCATTGGCTTTCCCCGCCGTCCTATGCACCTCTTTCTTCCCCATCTGCCTCACCTTGTTCGGTTTTCTACTCAAAAGCCCTTCCCTGACTACCTTGTCTTAAATGGCCTCCCACACACTCTCTTTGTTCAATTTGACATCTCTATGAAAGTTATAGGAGACATTCATTCACTTACTTCCTTTTGCCTGGCTTCCCCACTAGAGTGGAAGAATCCTGAGGACAGGGACCTTTGCTGCTTTGTTCACTACTCAATTCTCTTGCCCAGAACTGAGCTTGGTACATTGTAAAATGCTCAGGAAATATAGGGAGAACAAACAGATGTGGGTACCTCCAGCAGCTTCACGATTTCACTGTAGGAGTAGTCACCTTCTCATACATGAGGAGGAAATTGGACGGGAGGGGCAGGGGTAGCTTTTCCAAGGCAGCAGGCTCAGACTCTTTTAAAAAGGAAAGCCTTTAAAACTACTTCCAACCCCACCTCACACACCTCACTAGCCCCCCAAGAACTCTACATCTAACTAGCCACTGACCTCTGGGACTCTCAGGTCAGGCCCACAAAGACAGACAACATGAAAACCAGGAACCCAGGATCTTGAGCTGGGAAATTGGGTGTGACAGGGGAGAAGGGGTAGAAGAAGCACACTGATTTACCTCTGTATCCCCAGTCCAAAGCACGCACAATCAGGAGTCCATAAATTAGAATGGACCAGCTCAGCCTCTGTTTCCTCATCTGTAAAATAGGTACAGTACTTACCTGTAGGCATTGTTGCAAGAAGTAAGGAGTTCATTAAATTCACAGACAAATACTTAGCATAGTACTTGGTGCATGGTAAGTGCTCAATAAATGCTATCTTAGGATTCTTTTTCCTCTTCCTAGAGTGTGCATGGCATAGGGCTTGGCACAGAGGAGGCCCCAGTAATGGAAAGGTGGTTTTGGCCTGGTCCCTGGGGTCTCTCAGTTTGGAAGAACCCAACAGTGAAGAGGTAGTTACCACCTAAGATGAGCACAGCGAGAGGTGGGGAGACCCAGCCCGGAACCCCAAGGAAAGAAAGAATTAGTGCTAACTTTACTGGTTGGGCCTTTGGGAGGATGAATGCGAGTTGTCCGAGCCACTATTCTGGCATCCTTGTTCTGCAGTTCCCAAGGACAAGGCTTGGAAAGGTTCTTATACAACTGCCATCACCCAGCAGGGCGATTTCTTATATGTACTTCACCAAGTCCCCAGTTTGAAACTCTGTGAAAAAGGAAGAAAATTCCGACAACCTCCATCATTTCCATCTGCAACCTCAGAACCTCATACTCATTTTTTTTTTTTTTTTTTTTTTTTTGAGACGGAGTTTCGCTCCTGTTACCCAGGCTGGAGTGCAATGGCGCGATCTCGGCTCACCGCAACCTCCGCCTCCTGGGTTCAGGCAATTCTCCTGCCTCAGCTTTCTGAATAGCTGGGATTACAGGCACGCGCCACCATGCCCAGCTAATTTTTTGTATTTCTAGTAGAGATGGGGTTTCACCATGTTGACCAGGATGGTCTCGATCTCTCGACCTCGTGATCCACCCACCTCGGCCTCCCAAAGTGCTGGGATTACAGGCTTGAGCCACCGCGCCCGGCCTCATACTCATTTTTATAAACATTGCTCTTTGACCTGAACCCCTCGACGGGAAATTTGGGGCCAAGACGTAGCTCAACTTGGTCTTTTATTTACCCCTTTTCTGGGACTTGCCACCTCTGTTGTGGTGGTCAGCTAAAAGTGGAATTTGGCAAGATCTCACAGGGGAAAGATTAGGAGATTTCAGTTGCTTCTTGTGTTTCAACCTCCTTTCTGATCTGGGAGGGGGAGAAAAAGCCAGCCCACGTGGGCGACTCAGAAAACAAGCCGAGATAAGAGCTTATTGACAGGCCCGGCTAGCAGGCCCTTCATTCACACCGCTTCAAAGACAAACACTTTCCGTTTGTCGATTTGTTTTAGGCCTTGCAGAATCTGCAACTCTGTGGCCTTGACTCTAAAAATAAATCTCCTGCAATAATGACGAGGCTGTTGCAAAGAGGAAGGCATGCAGAGAAGGGAAGACGGAGGGAGGCAAAGCTGAGAGCAGGCGGGAGAGAAACCGAATACCCAAACAGGAAGAAGGGACATGGGGAAATGGTCCTGGCTGCTTCCTCCTGATCAACAGCCGGCCCGTTGCAAAAGCCAGTAGCAACGGGAGGATGCGACCTCCAGGGCCTGGGGTTTAACCCAACCCTACAGGAGGACTGCAGTCCTATCTAGCCATTTTGCCCTCTGTGACCCTGCTACTAACTGTGGGCTATAGATTGGGCTGATGCCTCAGCGTCACCTGGGGCTTGTTAGAAATGCAAATTCTCCAGTCCCACCCTGGACCTGCAGAACCCGAATCTGCATCTTAACAAGATCCCTGGGTGATTCGTAGGCGTATTAGTTCAAGAAGCCGGGCGGGTCCCTGGTGTTTCACCGAATGCAGCATGGATGAGTCAAACAGCCTCTTAATACTTCTCTCTGCAAACAAACAAGAGGAGAGCTCCTCCCCCACTGAGGGCCTTATTTGGAGAACTTTGGATAGAGGAAGCTAGAGGCATCAATTAGGTCTCTTGTGGAGCACAGATCATTTTGTGAGAATATTGCATTCCCCACCCACCCCCAGGATCATTAGAAATTTCTGACCCATCATATGATCATCCCACATTCACATGGATGCAGGGCACAAACTCATTAAAGGACTCGTAACTCCACGGGGTCTCTCTGGGGATTGTCCTTTGGGTTCTTCCCTCCCACCCTCATTGCTTTGTTTCTCCTTTTCAGTATGAAATGTTTCCCATCTCCTCATCTTTATGAAACTCCATTTCATGGCCCCGATGCTGAGATTCTGATACATGCTGACACACCCTCCCTCTTCATTCTCCCCTTCCCTTATGCCTCGCTGACATATTTCAACTCCCTCCTACTGTTCTCATCAGTTCTCCAAAGAGACCATCCTTTCCTCCTCTCTGCCTTGGTGGTCATAAACTCGGTTATTCAGTGTGGATTCTGGTTCCCCTTGCTCCTGGCGAGGCCAGGCAGGTGAACAATCAGGCCATTGTTTAGATGCTGAGCAGGTGACAAATAGTTATGGTTGCTCTTTGCTGGAATTCTAAATAGTGGCTGTCACTCTTCATTGACTATAAAATGTACAAATGTGAATGATAAGAAAGAACATAACTGTGCCCCATCTTATCAAATTTATTTTAACTGTGCTTTAAAATCAATTTAATTTGTAAATTATTCATGGCATGTAGCAACTATTACAGACTTGCACTACCAAAACCTACGCTTTAAAGATTGTACTAACTTTTTCGAGACATTCTGTAGATGCTTTTTTATTATTTTTTATTATGGAAGCAAAGCATATCTATTTTAGAAAACGTAGATACTACAGATAAGCAAAAATAATTATTTTATTATTGTCACCTTTAATCCTATGACCAAGAAATAATCACTGTTAACATTTTAGTATATATCATTTCAGTCTTTTTTCATCCTATACATATATGCACTTACATGGACAGCTCTCTCTTTTTTAGTGTCGTTGTATGTGCCAGCTTGTCACTCAAAGTGGCCACCATCAATTCCTTCCCACCTTATACTGGAGGCCTTCCCACCCACCGCGTTCTGGAGCAGCCATGGGTCTGCCCTCCAAAGCCAATTGTATGCATTCTTTCTAACTCTGCATTTGGTGACATCCTGTTGATAGCTTGAGATCAGCCATGCTAGAAAATACTACCAATCAGGGTTTTGTTTTTGCTTCGGCTTTTTTCCCCCAGTCATGTAGTTGTTAAACATTTACCAGCATACTGCTGTGTCGATAGATGCCCAAGGCCACCTTCATGGGCACACAACCCAAGCAGTCACACAGGACCCTGTGATCAGAATGGCCTCACTCGGGTTTAATGCTCTGTTGTCTTCATCTTGAAATTCTTAATCATTTAATGTTTGAGCTTGTGCTTTGTAACTGAAGTCTGATGGAACAATGGAGCATGCGCATGAGTAGAGGAGATACAGACGATATGTGTGTCTGAGTTTTTTGTGGCTCCATTAGCATATGGTGTTGATGATGCCCCCTGAGTACAGAATTCTGGTGAACCCACAATGCATGGGAGTTCAGCGAGATTCAATGCCAGTGCAAGGTAAGCATTTTATATCTACGACGGAGGAAGTGGGGAGCTGACAGCCCTGAGAAGCCACACTTTCCATTTGAAACAGTACTTGATTCCGATACAAAAAACAGAAGGCAATGATGGCATTTGAGAAAAACACAAGTGACCAAGGCACCCTCTCATATTTTTTCTTGTATTACTTCCGTGTCTTAGCCAACCTCTTACACTAAAAACAGTGACATTGAAGGAAAGGGAAAGATAAGGCAGCCCATAACCTCTTTTCCTTCCAGTCCTTTCTGACTCGTCGGTAAGCTGAAGGCAGTCTTGGTAGAATGCAAGCATAGCAAGAAGTCAAATAAAACAGTTTCCACTGTTCGGATAAGAACAAAATACATATGCATGTATGAGCTCCGAAACACAAATTGCGTAATTTCAGTGATTCTGCATACTAGTTAAATGCTCTTATATTTGCATTTAAAACTGACATTGCACAATATATAGATAAATGGTACATTCATGTTAATAATTTACAATTTTAATTTTTCTTTACTTAGAAGCACATTAAATAGCAAATAAACACCATAAGTCAAGAGAGAGAGCACATCGGAGAAAGGAAAAAGCTTTATATTCCAGTGCCTGTTGTGGTTTGAATATTTTTGTCCCCTCCAAAATTCATGTTGAAACTTAACCCCCAATGCAACAGTATTGAGGGGTGGGGCCTTTGGGAGGTGATTGAGTCTTGAGGGCTCTGCCCTCATAAATGAGATCAGGTGCCCTTATAAAAGGGCTTGCAGATCACGTGAGACCAGGAGTTCAAGACCAGCCTGGCCAACATGGTGAAACCCTGTCTTTACTAAAAATACAAAAATTAGCCGGTAGTGGTGGTACACCCCTGTAATCCCAACTACTCGGGAGGCTGAGGCATGAGAGTCCCTTGTAACAAGGAGGCAATGGTTGCAGAGAGCCAAGATCGTGCCATTGTACTACAGCCTGGGCAACAGAGCGAGGGTCCATCTCAAAAAAAGTGGGGGGGGCTTGATGGAGGGAGTTTGTCCCTTTCCACCCCTTCTGTCCTTTCTACCATGTGAGAACACAACATGAGGATGCAGCAACAAGGCATCATCTTGGAAGAAGAGACACAGCTGTCATCAAACTTGCCGGCACCTTGATCTTGAACTTCTCAGCCTTCAGAACTGTGAGAAATAAATTTCTGTTCTTTTTTTTTTTTTTTTTTTGAGGTAGAGTCTTGCTCTGTCGCCCAGGCTGGAATGCAGTGGTGCAATCTCAGCTCACTGCAACCTCTGTCTCCCGGGTTCAAGTGATTCTCCTGCCTCAGCCTCCTGAGTAGCTGGGACTACAGGCTCCTGCCACCACGCCTGGCTAGTTTTTGTATTTTTAGTAGAGATGGGGTTTCGCCATGTGGGCCAGGCTGGTCTCGAACTTCTGACTTAAGGTGATCCACCCACCTCGGCCTCCCAAAGTGCTAGGATTACAGGCGTGAGCCACCATGGCCTACCAAATTTCTGTTCTTTAAAAACGACCCACTCTCAGATATTTTGTTATAGCAGCACAAACCAACTAAGATGGTGCCTTGAATGGCATTTATTTCTGTTTGGTTTTGGTTTTCTTGTTATCATGGGACCCTTCATTTTTATTTTGCAGTGGTCATCTCAAATTGTGAAGCCAGCTGTGACCATGCCACTTCCTCCACTGAGGAATGGCGTCTATTCTTCTACCTCTTGAATCTAGTCTGGCCTATGACTACTTTGACCAGTAGAATTCCATAGACAAGAGCTATGTCAGTTGCACACTTCACCTTGAAGAGGACTGGAGGTTTTCACTTCCTGCCTCTTGGAGCCCTGAGCCACCATGAATAAAGTCTAGGCTACTCCCCTGGAGAGAGGGACATAAAGGTGTCAAACGTGTGAGGGAAGAAGTCACCTCACACGTCCAACCCAGTTGAGCCTTCAGATGACTTCAACCCTAGCTGCCTTCTAACTGCAACCACCTGAGAAACCCCAGGCAAAAACCACCCAGCCAAGCTCTGTTGACCAACAGAATCATGAGAGATAATAATAAATAATACTTATGTTATGCCACTAAGCTTGAAGATGACTTCTTCAGCAGTAAGAGATAACTAGAACAGTGGCCCTCCCCTTTTATAACCTGTGTTTTTAGGTTTTAAAAAGAAAATTCTAGATTTATTTCTTCCAGGAAATCATAATGCTAAGTAGCAAATATTATGACATAGTAAGAGTAGATCTCAAAGTGTAGTGTGCCTGAGATTTACTGGGCAGGGGCGGGAGGGTGAGGGTGGTGCATTAAAAGTGTAGCTCCAGCCAGATGCAGTGGCTCACGCCTGCAATCCCAACACTTTGGGAGGCTGAGGCGGGTAGATCATTTGAGGTTAAGAGTTCAAGAGCAGCCTGGCCAACATGGTGAGACCTCGTCTCTACTCATAATACAAAAATTAGCTAGACATGGCCAGGCACAATGGCTGATATCTGTCATTTCAGCACTTTGGGAGGCCGAGGTGGGTAGATCACCTGAGGTCAGGAGTTCGAAACCAGCCTGACCAAATTGGTTAAACTCTGTCTCTATTAAAAATACACAAAATTAGTCAGTCATGGTAGCAGGCGCCTGTAGCCCCAGCTTCCTCAGGAGGCTGAGGCAGGAGAATTGCTTGAACCCAGGAGGCAAGAGGTTGCAGTGAGCTGAGATCACACCATAGCACTCCAGCCTGGGTGACAGAGCAAGACTCTGTCTCAACAATAACAACAAAAAATTAACTGAGCATGGTGGCGGGCACCTGTAGTCCCAGCTACTCGGGAGGCTGAGGCAGGAGCATCGCTTGAACCTGAGAGGTGGAGGTTTCAGTGAGTGAGATCTCACCACTGCACTCTAGCCTGGGCAACAGAAAGAGACCCCATCTAAAAAAAAAAAAAAAAAAAGGGGCACCTCCTCTGACTTCAGATCCCCAGATTCAGAGTCAGTAAATCTGGGAGTATGGCCAAGGAATCTGTATGTTTACAAGCCCCCACATGATCCCAAGGCAGGCCTTTGGTGAACCACAGTTTTCAGAACACTGTTTCAGGGAGTACTAGTCCATGGTGACAATAGGATATTGTTTTCAGTGAGTGTCAGAAGATTCCCATAGCTGCCCCACATCGCATTTTATAATTTGATGATGGCCCAGGTGGGTTAAACAGAATAAAGATAGTCTGCCCATCACAGAACTTTCCTCATCAGACATTTGAAAAACAACAGAGAAAGCAAAAGACAGACTATTGTTCTTACATGTCGAGCAGAATCTTAGTCAGAGTAAGTGTACTACTCATAGGAGCATGCATGGGAGTTGATAGAAAGAGAGTCTACCCATCTTCCGTCTATGCCAGACTCT
The DNA here is from genome assembly GCF_030222135.1 of Aotus nancymaae. Classification (NCBI taxonomy): domain Eukaryota; kingdom Metazoa; phylum Chordata; class Mammalia; order Primates; family Aotidae; genus Aotus; species Aotus nancymaae. The sequence goes on along the minus strand of NW_026988472.1, from coordinate 19,615,534 downwards.
TCCTGTCATCATTGCCAAAAAAGAGACATGGGTGGCCCCAAAATGCCACTGGGTTTCAGTTCTTCAGAAGGAAACACTTCTCCTGGCAATGACAGAAGTCCAAAAGGGCAAGCCCAACCACGCAACCACATTTCAAGCTAGAAGGACAAAAGGAGGAGATGGTAGAAATACAGCCCAGAAGCTGAGGCCACTTGGCAAGAGCTGGCACCACAGAGGAACCCCAGCTGCTGCACAGATGCCACTCAATGCAGACAATGGGGAAGAGTTACCCTGGCTTCTTCCCTCATCTGGCCCCTGACTTCCATCCATGTCTCCCATTGGCCAGGCATACCAGGAAAGCAGAGGACATGGGGGCTGGGAAATGGAGTTATCTGTTGAGACAAAGTAGCATGCGAAAGGGCAGGCATGGATCTGGGAGCAAACAGTTGACTGCAACAGTGTTCACTAGGCCCACACCTGTCTGCACAGCCAGGCAAGGCACTGCCCAAGCACTTGGCACTGACCGAGCCCAGGCAGAAGCATCTTACTGGAGGCACTCGCAGCTCTGCCTGAGGGCATTTCCTGGCCACAGGAGCCTGCTCAGGCTGCCCGATGGGCAGGCTGGAGGCCTGCGAAGTTGGCGTTCTAGGAGTAACCCTTCATCAACAGTGAACAGGAGTTGGTGGCTACATACTCCAGCTTTCTCACCCCTCCAGTGCATCCGCGGGACTGGGTCCCAGCTGCTCGCAGGGCTATCTGCTCATTAGTCAACATTCTGCGTTGACTTCCTTTCCTTCCTTCTCACACCCACTCCCATTCCAAATAAACTCCTTGCATGGGAATCTTTGTCTAGGGCTTAACCCTTGGAGAATCCAGTCTAAGACAAAAACCCCAACTCAACTCACAAGCAGCATTCGTGCCTTGTTGCCAGCATGCCCTACAGCAGCCCTGAACCAGAGTGGCAGCAGTGAACCAGCCCCCAAGGCCAGAGGGAGGCAGGCCAGGGCTGGGCCTCTGTGTACCCCTCCCTGGGATTCACAACCCTCCGGTCCTTTTTGACTCTTCCCACCCACCACAGAACATCTTCTTTTTCTTTCCTTCCACAAGAGGAAGAGCAGAATGACAGAGGCTCAGGGATCCCCAACAGTGGAAGTCAAGGGCAGACTTGGGCATGGAACATTCTCCCACGATCTCTATCCCATTCCCACTGCCACACCCCGTGATCTGCTCCCGGCACCCCACGAGAGGCCGCTCCTCCTCAGAGGGGAGTGAGTTAAGTGCCGCGTTACCAAGGAACTGCCACAGTAGCCACCAAAGTGACTGCTCGTTATTTGAACACTTTCTTCTATTTGACTGAATACAGGAAAAATGTCACAAATAGAATATTCATCATCCCCCTCGCGCCTTTTCTTCCCTGCTTATCTCCCTGCTGTCATGTACGAATCCCAGCTTCAGGTTCATTTGGTATGTTGAGAGCGTGCCCGGGGAAAGGATGCGCTGAAAGGCTTGCCCACGTGCTCCACACTGCGTGACAGCCCTCCCTCCCCACTGGTGACACCCCACCAGACAAACGCCACTCACAGTGACCCTCGAGGGTAGGACACCGTCTGCCTAAGCGGAGGGGCCTTCTGCTCCATGCGGAGGGAACATAAAGGACCCGAGGAGCCTTCACAGCCATTTAGTGATTCTCGGCATGTCACTTTTACAGACACCTCAGCTTCCAGAGCTTTTATCCTCAGGTGCTTCTTAGAAGACGCAGAATGGCATCCCCACCTCACTTCAAACACCGTCTGTTTTGAGATCCTCAGAGGGGCTAACGCCGCCTGCCAATTTCTCAGCTAGAGTCATCAGCGTGCAGCATCTCTCTCTCTGCCTCCTTTCCATCAGTGCCAGAGACTCCCCCAGCCCACTCCTCCTCCAGCCAGGCCCCATCCTGCAGATTGCCATGTCAGGCTGCAGGGAACACGTTTCTAGGACTGGAAAATCAAAGTACTTATTGCCCTGACAATTAGATATTATGTTCAACTGCAGTAACACAAACCTGAAAACCAATGGCTTAAACAAGGGAGGGTTTTTTTTTTCTTTTTCTCCCGTAATATCATTCCAGAACTGGGCCAGCCAGGGCTGGTATGGCTGATCTATGAGGCCACCAAAGACCCAGCCTTTTTCTCCTGCATTCTTAGGATGTGACCATCACCCCATGCTCTTATTAATAAGATGGCCACTGAAACTCCAGCCATCACATTCGAATTTCTCACAGGATAAAAAAGAAAAGCAGAAGGGGGGTCCCAAGCGGAATGAGCCTCTCTTATAAAGAGCTTTCCTGGAAATCCCACCCAAGAACTCCAGCTATACCTTGTTGGCAGGTCTGTGTCACATGACCATCCCTAGCTGCAAGGGAGGCTGGGAAATCTGAGCTTTTAGCTGGGCACGTTGCCATCATGCATGCAATTTCAGTCCTGTTCCTGTTATGGGCTAACTTGCATTCCCTCCAAATTCGTACATTAAACTCCTAACCACCAGTACCTCAAAATGTGACTGTATTTGGAGATAGGGCCTTTATAGAGGTGATTAAGGTAAAACGAGGTCATTAGGTTGGGCCCGAATTCACTATGAGTGGTGTCTTTATGAAAAGAGGAAATTAGGACACAGACACATGCATACAGGAAAGACCATGTGAAGACACAGCGAGAAGACGGCCATGTGCAAGCCAAGGAGAGAGGCCTCAGAAGGAATCAACCCTGCCGAGACCTTGATCTCAGATTTCCAGCCTCCAGACTGTGAGAAAATCCATCTCTGTTGTTTAAGCCCCCCGGTGTGTGGTCCTTTGTTATGGCAGCCGGAGCAGACTAATCCAGATAGTAAGGAAGGAGCGAAGACCGGCTGTGGGTGGGCAATTAACAAGACCTGGCGCATTTGGGGAGGCCAGGTCTTTATTACCAGGCCTTTTAAAGATATCTTTAAAGTACCTTAGCATACTTTCTCAAAGATCCTTTTTAAGATATTGTTTATCAGGTGGTGTCCTGAGGGCCTGCACTGTCCCCATCCTTCCCGGCTTCAGCTCTTCCAGCCTGCATTTCTCTCCTCCCTAGAAATGCTTGTGTAAAAATTGCGGCCTCTCTGGAATGATTTGAGAAGTACTGAAATAGCCCTCCCTCCCTTCCACTGGCCATAAATAGCCTGAAAGTCTAAAGTTGGTGCTTCGTTCCTTTGGTTAATCCATTATCCCTATGAAAGTGCAAATTAACTGGCAAATGATCTAGATCTCATGAGCCCAGAGCAGGTTTGGATGGAGGGAGAGAGCACAGGACAGGGTCAGGAGGACGGCTGGGAAGGGAGTATCAAAAAGCCAGAGGCCAGGAGGGCACAGAAGACCCAGGTGGGGCTGCTACCAGGAGAACGGTGTCTCAAACACCATAGGCCCATGCTGCTTTGCTAAAAGAAAATGTGGGAAGGTGCTGGGGTCAGGATCCAAATTTTCCCAAGGAAGACCCTGTACCTCTGCCCCATCCCAACCTCTGATGAAACTACATTTAGACACCACCTTTCTACACATTCACTGCCCTCCGTTCCCTCACTTGCCCTTCAAGCATCTCCACAGGAAACCCCTAGAGAGTTGAATCGGGATGTCCTGCCTCCCCTGGGTGCCCATGACACTGGTTCCCTCATGTGAGACGTCACAGACATGAACCTCTGTCTTTGCTGAGTCTGACAGAACATCTCAAAGAATTCTTTCAGAAAATGTTAAACTTCCCAAGTCTTATTTTTAATATAGAGATGGAGGTCTCACTATGTTGCCCAGGCTGGTCTCTAACTCCTAGGCTCAAGTGATCCTTCAGGATTGCAGGCATGAGCCACCACAGCAGGCCCCAAGTCTTTTATTTGCACCTATATTTATTTTCTTTTTTGAAACGGTCTCACACTGTCACCCAGGCTGGAGTGCAGTGGCACTATCACTTCTCACTTGTACCTCAACCTCCTGTGCTCAGGTGATCCTCCCGCCTCAGCTTCCTGAATAGCTGGGACTACAAACACACACCACCATGCCTGGGTAATTTTTGTATTTTTTTTATAGAGACAGGGTCTCCCTATGTTACCCAGGCTGGTCTTGATCTCCTGGCCTCAAGGGATCTGTCTGCCTAGGCTTCCCAAAGTGCTGGGATTACAGGCGTGAACCATTGTGCCCGGTCCCAAGTCTTTTATTTTCTTTTTTTTTTTTTTTTTTTCCCCTGAGACAGAGTCTCACTGTGATGCCCAGGCTGGAGTGCAGTGGCACAATCTCGGCTCACTGCAACCCCTGCCTCCCAGGTTCAGGCAATTCTCTTGCCTTAGCCTCCCGTGTAGCTGGAATTACAGGTGTGTGCCACCACGCCTGGCTAATTCTTTTTTTTTTTGTATTTTTAGTTGAGACGGTGCCATGTTGTCCAGGCTGGTCTCGTACTCCTGACCTTCAGTGATCCGCCTGCCTTGGCCTCCCAAAGTGCTGGGATTACAGGCATGAGCCACCTCGCCCAGCCCCAAGTCTTTTCATACTGAAAAATATCTTCAATTTGCCCTCCCACTTGAATATTAATTGGCTGGTGTACTAGTATTCACTCGTTATCACTCCGCACTATATCTGCCCTTTTAAACTCAGCTCCATAGCACTGGGGCTGGGAGCCTACATAACTACATTTCCCAGCTGCCTTCCTTTTAGGGTCGGCCAAGAGGAGACACAGGGAGGAGATGGAAAAGCAGGAGGAATGGAAAAGCTTCCAGCTTCCGGTTCCAACAGGGTGTTGTTGCTGGTTTCTCTTTTCCTGATTGGACCGCAACTGATACTGTTGTATCAAATCTCAAGATGATTGTCCTCATAAGTTTCAAGATCTCCTCCATTGTCTTCTAGCATTCCCGCTGAGGTCTTCAACACCTGGTTACTACGTTTCATCTTTCTAGAGGATTTAGACTTTTTTTTTTTCATTACCCTTGGAGTTTAGAAATCTTGATGCCTTTAGGGACCGGCCTTTTATAATTCTTCTTGTTTGGCATTTGGTCTGCTCTTTAAATCTAAAGATGGAAGTTTTTTCCCAGCTCAGGGAAATTGTTTATTCTGTCACTACTTTGATTATCTCTTCTCCTACAGACTCTCTGTTCTTGGCTTCTGAGAATTCCTATTAGATAGAGAGTTAAATTTCAGGTCCTGCCCCATGTCTCTTTTCTCTTACACTTAAAAAAAAAACTTCTTATCTGTTTTGCATTCCTTGAGAGACTCTCTCAGTCCCGTCATCTGTTCAGTCTTCAGGCATGGTCACTCGGCTGGTCAGTCCTTCCAGTGAGCTTATTATGTTAGCAATTGCACGTTTTGTAATTTCAAGAACTCTGACATATTCTTTTGACAGCAGTCAGCTCTCTATTTATGGATAGTACTTTTATTTCATTTAAATATCTCTCTAGATCCTGGGAGAATTCTGTGGGGATTAGTTCTTTTGCTTGTTTAGTTTGGTGCGTCTCTTTCATGATGTTGGTTTTCCTCAAATATGTTTGATAACTCTTTACTCTCTGTTCTTGTTACAGATGAAGGTCCAGGCTTATCTATAGTGGAGGCTGTTGTGTATTTTCTATACTCCAGTGAAAAATGCCTGTTCTTGTAAGGTCTGTTCTCGCCGAGTTTAAAGTGAAGAAACTGAGGCCAGCACAAGAAGATTCAATGCGAAGGGTTTTATTCAGGCTCCCGGACGAGGTTCTGCCGTCCGACAGGAGGGGCCAGAGAAGTCGCACGGACTCCTCTCAGATGTGGGGTTTTATAGGGAGTGGAGGTGTTTGATTGGCTGTGCCCAAGGTGAGTGGGGCAAAATGGCGGGGAGTGGGGCCCGGATGGAACAAAATGGCAGGGAGTGGGGCCGAGATAGGACAAAATGGTAGGTAGGGAGTGGGGCCCAGATAGGACAAAATGGTAGGCAGGGGGTGGGGCCCAGATAGGACAAAATGGTGGGGAGTGGGGCCTGGATGGGACAAAATGCTATCAGGTAGGTCCTGGCAGGGCTTTTTTCCCGGGCTCCGGGGGGCGGGAGGTGTCCAAGCTCCTGGCAAGGGAAGGAGGTGTGTCTGAGCTCTCTGCGAGGTAGGGGGAGCGTCTGAGCTCCTGGAGAGGGAAGGAGGTGTGTCCGAGCTCTCTGCGAGGGAGGGGGGTGTGTCCGAGCTCCTGAGAGGGAAGTGGGTGTGTCCAAGCTCCCCGCAAGGGAGGAGGGAGCGTCCGAGCTCTCCGTGAGGGAGCGGGGAGCGTCTGAGCTCCTGGAGAGGGAAGTGGGTGTGTCCGAGCTCCCCGCCAGGGAGGGGGATGTGTCTGAGGTCTCCGCTACGCAACTAGCCTTACAGTTCTCATGACAGCATAAGCAAGCGATGGTTTTGAAAACCCAAACTCATTGCTGTTTTGGTGAAGAAGGGCTTGGATCAAGTCACTCTTCCTTTTAAATGTTTAGGTACTGTCTTAGTTCGAGCTGCTATGACAAAATACTATAGACTAGGTGGCTGATTAAGCAATAGCAACTCTCTTAAATAATTGATTAAATAATAAAAAATAAATTACAAATAAAAAATAAGGCTAGGCGCAGTGGCTCATGCCTGTAATCCCAGTGCTTTGAGAGGCTAAGAGGTGAGGATCACTTGAGATTAGGAGTTCAACACCAGCCTGGACAACATAGCGAGACCCTATCTTTACAAAAAATTTGAAAATTAGCTGGGTGTGGGGGTACACACCTATGGTCTCAGCTACTCAGGAGGCTGAGGTGGGAGGATCACCTGAGCCCAGGAGGTCAAGGCTGCAGTGAGCCATGACTATGCCACTGCAGTCCAGCCTGGGCAAAAGAGCAAGACCCTGTCTCTAAAAAGAAAACAAAGTGGATAAACTGTGGTACATCCACACAACAGAATACTACTCAGCAATTAAATGAATGAACTATTGACTACACACACAACCTAGGTGAATCTTACCAATACAGTGTTGCACATGACAAGCAAGACTTGAGAGAGTCTGTACTGTATGAGTCCATTTAAAGAAAGGTCAAAAACAGGCAAAACTCATCTGTGATGTTAGAAGTCTGTGCAATGGTCACCTTTGGGGGAGGGGGAGAATAGTAACTGCAAATGGGCATGAAGCGGGGTTCTGGGGGCCTGATTATATTCAATTTCTTGTTCTGAGTGCTGGTTACACAGTTGTGCTTAATGTGTAAAAATATACTCAGTGTTGGCCAGGAACAGCGGCTCACGCCTGTAATCCCAGCACTTTGGGAGGCTGAAGCAGGCAAATCACCTGAGGTCAGGAGTTCAAGACCAGCCTGGCCAACATGGTGAAACCCCATCTCTACTAAAAAAAAAGTACAAAAACTAGCCGGGCGTGGTGGCAGGCACCTGTAATCCCAGCTATTCAGGAGGCTGAGGCAGGAGAATCGCTTAATTCTAGCTACTCAAGAAGCTGAGGCAGGAGAAGTTGCAGTGAGCTGAGATCACACCACTGCACTCCAGCCTGGGCAACAAGAGCGAGACTCCGTCTATATATATATACATATATATATATGTATATACACACACACGCACACACACACGTATATATTTTCAGTGTCTATATGTATGCATTTATGTATGTATATTTTGCTTTGATTTGAAAATTAAGCTGGGTGCAGTGGCTCACACTTGCAATCCCAGCACTTTGGGAGCCCGGGAGTTTGAGACCAGTCTGGGTGATATAGTGAGACCTCGTCTGTACAATTTTCTTTTTTTTAAGTTAGCCAGATGTGGTGGTGCATGCCTGCAGTCACAGTTACTCGAGAGGGTGAAGTGGGAGAATCACTTGAGCCCAGGAGACAGAGGTTGCACTGAGCCGTCAACATGCCACTGCACTCCAGCCTGGGCAACAGAGCAAGACATTGTCTCAAAAAAAAAAATTAAAAATCACAATATATAGAAGGGATGTACGAATAGGACAAGATTGGCAGGGGGTTTGTGGTCACTAGAGATGGATGAAGGGTACACGGGGGCTTATAGTGTTTAGTCTACTTTCAGGTGTATTTGAAATTCTCCATAATAAAAGAAATTTTCTTAGGTGACCTTATTTTTAAAATACATGTTTTCCCCATGGGGGTTGGGGAGGATTGTGATTATTGTTTTTAGTTGGAAGGTGGGAGTAAAATAACCAAGTGCAGTGCCTACTTTTTTCTATACTAGCAAGGGTAGGTTCCCCAGCTAGGCCCACTTCTCCATTTAAAGACACTTCAATCTTTCTGTCACCTCTCTCCTCAGTTGCCCTCCACATCCCCAGAAAACTGGCCTGTACATTCAGGGACAATTGTTTTCACAAGAAGAAAGCTATCCAGAGCTTCCATTAACTACTATGCGTTTTTATTGATTCATATCTGCCTTGTTCCAAAGATGTATTTAAGGTTTACAAAGATGCTTACAATAAAACAGCATAAAATAAATTAGCAGTAAATAAGAACAAATGAAGTAAAGGGAAAACAAGGAGAAGAAAATGAGATGGAGCCAAGAGTGAGGTGATTACACAGAATACCTGCCATGAAACACGCTGCACTCTCTGGAGACAGAACACAAGTTTGAGGCTGAGTTCCCCAGCAGGCCAGGGGAAAAAGGAAGCTGAGTTGCCTTGTGACTTACATCACTGAGCCGAGTCAGTGATATAAAAACAAAGCATAGCTGGGAGAAGCATAGTTATTCCTAACATGGAGATCAAGGAGGCAAGTTTTTGCCATAGATTATGATAAATATAGTATCACAAACAACATCCTCACATTACACAGGGCAAGAGAATACACAAGACTGTCTTAACCTCACACCACCGTATTACTATACTGCAACAAAAGCAATGATGCTATTTAGGAAAAACCATCCTGTGGGAACTAACAGGTGTCTTACACTAAGGTGACTTCACAAGGGACAGACTCTGGAATATCTCGTGCAAAGTTTCTTAGCCTGGAAACTATGCACCAGGATTCAGGGGTTCAGAAATTCTTGGCACAGTAAGCAAAAGTGTGTGCATCTGTGTACTTTTTCCAGAACTGGGTCCGTAGGTTTCATTATATTCTCCGAGGTGTCAGAAAGTCGAAGAAAAATGAAGAATTACTCACATGGAGGAAAAGCAGCAGCACACGCTTTCAAACTTCTCCGTAAGCTGTTTCTTCCTGACTTCTGGCACATGACTTCTCGGAGTTACCAGTGAGGCGTGGAAATGAAGGTCTGGCATTCAATGAAGCTGGGAGTAGGACTCTCCTCCTGTGAGGATGAGCTGATTCAGAGCCAGGCTCCAACTAGAAGACCTCCTACCCCTGCTCAGATAGTTGTCGAGGAGCCCCCAGGGGCTGGGTTACTTTGCGGCAACGGAGTGATGGAGGTGCCACCATGGTTCCAGGTCATCAAGCAGCGTTAAAATAATCTCTACTGGGAGATTTTTCTTCTGATCTCAGACAGTGATAACTAAACACCCACCTAAATCATTTTTTAAAAGTCATTAATTTTTGATCATGTGACTTCCTAATGAATTCTCCAAGCTCAACTAGTGTAAATGTGTTCCAAAGTGACCCAGGTGATTAGCTGCTGGGGTTATAAGACAAGCACCAGGTACAAACTGGGTATCTCTACCACCAATAATGACTTCCGATCCAAAACAACCAAACTGTGGTTCTCCTTTCTGCCAATAGTTAGATAGAAGGTGTTTATGAAAGCCATTGCTGGATGTCATTACTGATAATAATAACAGCTAGTGTTTATTAAGCATGTATTACATGCCAGGCACTATATTTTCTTATGTGATCCTCACAACAGTGCTCTGATTGAGCAACTGACTAGCCCATCATTCCCATTTATTTCAAATCTTTTTTTTTTTTCTTTTTAAAAGACGGGGGTCTCGCTATGTTGCCCAGGCTGGAGCACAGTGGCTATTCACAGGCGAGATCCCACTACTGATCAGCACGCGAGTTTTGACCTGCTCCCTTTCCAACCTGGGCCAGTTCACCCTTTCTTAGGCAACCTCATGGTTCCCTGCTCCTGAGAGGTCACCATATTGATGCCTAACTTAGTGTGGACACCTGATCAACATAGTGCACAACAGCCCAGAAATCCCTGGCTCAAGTGATCATCCCACCTCAGCCTCTGGAGTAGCTGGTGCCACAGGCGTGTGCTACTGTGCCTGACCCATCATTGCCATTTTACAGATGGGCAATTCTAGGTTTAGAGAGGTAAAGTAATTTGCACAAAGTCAAAATGTAAGCCAAGATTTTTCTGACTTACCTGCCTTTGCCCTTAACCACTACACTGTGACATTTATGAATATGAAACTGCACTCACCAGCAGTGGTATCAAAAGGTTAAGAAATGAGTTTAAAAGGTGGGAAGGGGTGGTGGTAGCAGAGAAGCAAGTCTTGCTTTATGCCCTTGAAAATACTTGTCATATCCATTAGAAGGCCGTTCTCCCTGTTTCAATGGTCTATTGCTATATAGCAAATCACCCTAAAACACGGAGGCATATGTAGGGGAGAAAAGATTTCTTTTCTCATTTATCACTTGGTTCATAGATTAACAAAAGAAAAGCATACAAATGTATTTCATATACATTTTACGTGACGTGAGAGCCTTCAGAAATGAAAACCCAAAGAAATTGGTAAACTTGCATATTTTTATGCTTAGGTTTGATGACAAGATGGCTGGTCGTGGAGAAGTATGATTGCATAAAGAATGTATGATCCGATGGTAGTAAACTGCGGTGGGGAGAGGAACTTCGCAAGCCTGTTTATTCAGGTTCCTCTCTGCATCCCTGTGTCTTCAGAGATAAAGACATTCCTTTTTGCTGGCTATTGAAAGGACACCTCTCACATGAGGGTCTTATGACCTGCTTCGGGGAAAGTCAGAAAATTCTTTTCCAGGTTTTATGGCCTGCTTCAGGAGAAAAGGGTGGGAGAAGGTCGGAGAGTCCTACCTGCTTCTGTGGTTTTCTCAAATGCCAAGATGCCATATTTTGGAATGGTGGGTCCTAAACCCCATCCCATAAAACAATTTAGGATAGTCTCTCACAGCTCTGTGGATTGAGCGGGCTCACGTGGGTGGCCCTTGCTTGGGGTCTCTCATGTAGTTGCAGTCAGGAACTGGCCAGGGCTGGATTCCTCTAGAGATTCAACTGGGCTGGATATCCAAGATGGTGCCTGCACAGCACAAGCAGTTGAAACCAGCTGTCATCTGGGAGGTTAGCTGTCTACCAGAGTGCCAATACCTGGACTTTCCATGTGACTTGGGCTGTGAAATTTGAATTTCAGATAAACAATGAATAACTTTTTTTAGTATAAGTTTGTCCTGACCATGCAAGGTAGCTCATACCTGTAATCACAGAACTTTAGGAGACTGAGGTGAGCGGATTGCTTGAGCTCAGGATGAGGAAATTGAGATTCAGATAGGTACCTTAACTTGCCCCAGGACCCAAAGCAAGTGGGAACGAGGGGCAGGATTCACACAGGTTGCCACCTAACTCCAGGCAGTACACTCCAGTACCTGGCCCTCGGCTAGGTGAATGAAAAGTGGCTGGGGCAAGAACCTCAAATTGTGCGGTTGTCTTTTTTAGAGGGAATCTAGCTCTGTCACCCAGGGTGGAGGGCAGTGGCGCAATCTTGGCTCACTGCAATCTCTGTCTCCTGGGTTTAAGCAATTCTCCTGCCTCAGCCTGCCAAGTAGCTGGGATTACAGGCATATGCCAACAGATCCAGCAAATTTTGGTATTTTTAGTAGAGACGGAGTTTCACCATGTTGGCCAGGCCACTCTTGAACCCCTGACCTCAGGTGATCCACGTGTCTCAGCCTCCCAAAGTGCTGGGATCACAGGCATGAGCCACCATGACTGGCCAATTGTGGGGTTTTAATCCTTCCAATAATCCTGAAAACTAAATATCATTAACATTGGCCCCATTTTACAGATGAGGAAACTGCTTACAGAGTAGCTTTCTCAATGTCACAAAATGAGTACAGAGTTAGAGTTTGAGCCCAGGGCTGGTAGATGTGGGGAGAAGGGCTCAGAGCAGAGCTAAGCAGAAACTTGGAGTCAGAGATCTCGTAACACTCTAGTATCATTCATGCATCCATTAATCATTTCATTCATTTGTGCATTCAATTATTATTGAGCGCCTCTGGTGTATTATGCTGTGATAAAATTTCATTTCACTGCTCTTTGCCCTCAAGAGATTTATAATCTATCAAGAAAGATTATTTTTTGGCTGGCCACAGTGGCTCATGCCTGTAATCCCAGCACTTTGGGAGACCAAGGCGGATAGATCACCTGAGATCAGGAGTTCAAGACCAGCCTGACTAACATGGCAAAACCCTATCTCTACTAAAAACACAAAATAAGCTGGCCAGGGTGGTACATACCTGTAATCTCAACTACTGGGGGTGCTGAAGCAGGAGAATCACTTGAACCTGGGAGGCAGAAGTTGCAGTGAGCCAAGATTGCACATTGCATTCCAGCCTAGGCTACAGAAATGAAACTCCATCTTAAAGAAAAAAAAAAAGAAAAAAGATGATTTTGTGTGTGTGTGTGTGCATGCCCAAAAAGAACATTCTAGCAGGGGGTATGGCAGGAGCAGAATCCAGAAACAGTAATGGCAGAGTTCATTGCAGGGAACTGAACTGACCCCACTTTGGGTATTTCAACAGAAAGCAATTTAATACAGGGAATTGAATGTGAAGCACATCATTGAAAGGGCTATGAAGGCACTTAGGCTGACTCTCCAGAAATGATCCCCAGGACTGACCCTCCAGGGGAGCCACTCCCTCAGTCACAATCAGAAAACTTGGAATCAGAAGTTGGCAATGGGACTAAGGAGCTCAGGAACATAGCCAGAGCCACCATTTAAGGATCAAAAAGCTGCTGGTACCCAGTTCAGGAAACTGGAGTGCAGAGCCTGGCTGCTGCCACCATTTCTCATCACCTACAAAGCTGGACATTGGACTACTACCACATCTACTACCACATAGAAAATTCCACTTCCCTATAACCTTGCTTGCATTCAGAAGGCCAGCCAAAGGTACAAAAACAGGATCTCCACCTCACTTCCATCTTCTGAATTTCCATCAGTCATGGCACATACCTCTGCTTGGTAGAAACTATTCTGCCTCCTGTACCCTAGTTGCAAGGGAGTCTGGGGAAAGTGATGTTTTAGCTTCTGCTCTACAGGAAGGCACACAGATGGAGGTGGGAGCCAAGCACTGAGTTGACGGTGAGCTGGTGAATCACCCCTACCCCTCAAAAAGAAGAAAAGCCCTAATGTGTAGCAGTTGCCAATTTCAATGGTGTAAATACTCTCATGGTGGCTGATTTTAAGCTACCAATGTGATGTCACTGAACTGAGAGTTGGAATGAGGTATATACAATTGGCTCTCACAATTTGGTACAAACCAGCTCCAGCACACCACCACTAACAGATCATATCCAGTTTATGCCCGAGGCAATGGGGAGAGGAGATGGAAGTGAGAGAAGAACTTAGGATGTCTTGTTTGTTCCAATTTAAGTAAAACAAAATTTCCCACTGTTGTTCCGCATTGTCCCATTGACAGCTGCCTTACCACCTTACCTGTGGGCTCTGCTGGCTTATTTCTCAGTGCTAAGAAACTGATCTGTGTGGATTGCAGCCCTGACTGACGGAAGGAACACAGCCAGTGAAATTAGAGCTTCCCCACAGATGGGAGATCGACTCCAACGCTGCCCTCCCGAAGTGCTGGCAGATTGAGTTTCATCATTCTCCATTTTCCCCCAAATGTTTGCAAGATGGCAACACCAGGGAAGTGGAGGACACCAAGTGACAGAGCCAATACGGAGGCCACTTGCTGATCAGTATGAAGGAGAGAATCTTTCGGGCCCTTCTTTTTTCTCAGAGGAGGGGAGCTTTTGTTTATATTTAGTTAGGGAAAAGTCCTCAAGCTCAACCACTGTGAATTATTGAATCAAAGATAAACTTCAAAAGGAGCCAGCCCCCTTCAAAAAGAAGCATGAAAGGCACTGGGAAAGAGAAAAAAATTGACAACAAAAAAAAAAGATCTCAATTTAAATTGGTTCTGTGCATACAGGGAAAGAAGGAGGTGGCTTTATTTTTTAACTAAAAGAACAAACACTTTGTGGCTGGAGCAAGAGTTAACTCAGGACCACATGGGACATGGCTGGGGCCTCCCAGCGGAGCTAGAGCTAAGAGATATGGCCTGGCCTCCTTAGGAAGTTCTAATTGGCTTAGGCTAACAGTAGTGTGGGAACACAAAGGGGTGGGGGTGGGGAATGCCATATATAAAAAGTTACAGGACAGTTCATCTACCTCAAGTGTCTTACAAGAGCGCACCTCTTGAATTTTAACGACCAGAGTTACGACTGCGCAATTAACCCCATGCACAGTCGCCCTCCACCCAAGACAGCCAGAGACAAAAGGCAGAGATGCTAACAGGCTCTCTGGGGTCAACAGAGTCAGGCTTTCACCTTCCTCCTGGGCAGAAGGAAACGGCTTTTCTTTTCATGCCAGGGTCTCCAAAAAAGAAAGCACACACTCAAAAGAACTGCTGTATAACTTACTGTTTTTTTTAAAAACTCATTCTCTTTCTTTCAAATGTACTGTAACTTTAAATGTTTAGAGGACAAGTGGTAAAAATCCCTTTAAAAATCTGAAAGACCTGAAGCAAGCTTTAAGCTTCTAGGAGCATTGGTTATTTACCCAATAATAATTAGCCATTCAAGACAAAAATCACTTTTCTACCCAGGCCAGGAAAACAGTGGGGGAATGAGTTACTGAATGAAGTTTAGAGCATAGTTTCCGAGGAACTGCTGTCTCGAGTTTATGCAACATCTTGGAAATGAGTAGCATTTTGCCATTTGGCCTTCACTCCAACCCAGCATCATTCCTTTCTGACCAAGGCAGAAAAAAATACAGTGGGGACAGCCTGTACCTGAGAAAGCACCTAGACGCTGTGGGCATCTATTGTAAAAAACAAAAAAAAAAAAAGGAGAGGTGAAAAGGTGTGAGTGGATCATTAGGATGGAATTGAGGATATGCTAATTTATTTTCTTTTCTTTTCTTTTCTTTTTTTTTTTTTTTTGAGATGGAGTCTTGCTCTGTCACCCAGGCTGGAGTGTACTGGCATGATCACTGCTCACTGCAACCTCCGCCTCCCGGGTTCAAGCAATTCTCTGCCTCAGCCTCCCGAGACACTGGAATTACAGGCACCCACCACCACACCCAGCCAATTTTTTTTTTTTTTTTTTTTGTATTTTTAGTAGAGATGGTGTTTTACCATCTTGGCCAGGCTGATCTTGAACTCCTGACCTCGTGATACACCCAACTCAGCCTTCCAAAGTGCTGGGATTACAGGCGTGAGCCACCGCGTCCAGCCAAGAATGCCCTAATTTCAAATAGAGTGGCTTCCAACGTCCAAGCTGCCATGAAAGCAGTTACAGAGACAGAAGGAATAGGAGCATGTATAATCCCAATGCTCTAGAGAAAAAAACCAAACAGATTTATTAAGTTAAGTTGTGACCCCAAAGCTCTCAAGTCATGTGGCACAAGGTATGGGCTCTCTAGTCCCTTTTCAAGGGCTTACTTGAGCTTGTCTCTCTTGGTTATATACAACCATAGACTGCTATGTGGGGTTTAGTTAAATAATTTATGTGATTGTTTTAATAGAAGTTCACTCTTTATAGGAAAATCAATAATGGCTACATCGTGTCCTACTTTTGTGCAGGCGTGAGTTGAATCTATTCCCTTGGACCCCCGCTGCCCATGATGGGTGTTCAGCCAGCAGGGTTGGCACTCCAAGTTGGAGGGCAAATACTGAGGAGAAATAGGCAGCCCCGCCAGGAGCAAGTCTTGCAAAACTAAATCTTTTGAGCATTAGCCATATGACCATGCAGGACCAGATCTGTGGGCAGGCCAGCAGTGCAGTTACACAGGGCTCCCATGCTCAGAAAGGCCTGGTACTTGGGGTTTAATACTCTGTAGTGAATCATCCTCTATTTTGTAAGTGAAGTCCAATGGGGCAATGGAATATGATCTGGGAGCTTGGAGCCTCGGCTCATACAGGGCCCCACCTCTCGCAACTCCCAGCCTCCTTAGGATAGGTTTTTGGCAGCCTGCTCCCCATCCCCTGGGGCTCCAACCCTGCCCAGCCTCTCCCTCCCTGCCTGCTCACCCAGCAACCACTGGGACTCTCTGCCCTTGCGGGGAGGGTCAGGATGGCACTCCCAGAATTGGCATCCAGCAGGCCACTTGGCCTGGGCCAAGCCCTTCACCTGCTCCCATCCTAGCCATGAGGTTGCCATCTCTTAGGGGTCACCCTTTCCCTGTGGGTGGGGACAGCATTCCTCTGGGAAGGGGAAATTGACTTTCCTGTCCCGAGCCACGATATCAAGGCCTGCAGATCTGGCTGGAGAAAGGAGCGACCCGACAGGTGGCAGGCTGAATGCAGAATCCTGAGGCAGGATCCCCAAGCACCTTTGAGGGTCCTCACTTGCAAGAGGAGTATCCCATACCCAAGGGAATAGGACATCAGGCAGCAGAAGAAAGGAAAATGATTTATATTTTAGTACCTTTAATGGCACATTTTTCCCCCTGCATTTTGAGCAGGGGTCCCTGAATTTTTATTTCGTACTAGGTCACCAAAATTATATAGCTAGTCCTGTCACCCACCATGTTTTACTCATATTTTGCTCCTGAGGACTAACCTAAACTCATCATTTGCATCATTTACACATCTCTCATTTGTATTAGGCCCCCTGGCCTGGGGGGTAAGTGTTGCTCAGCTTAAGCCCTGACTTAGGCTACGTGCCCCAAGCAGTTTATCTGCCCAGTGGTGAGCTGATGAATGACTGACAAAACGTTCTCCATGGGCTAATAGCCCTGACTGGTAGCATTTGCCCATTTCTGTGGTATAAAGACCCCCACCACAGCTGATTTCAAGCCACTAATATGACACTGCTGAGATGCACACCATCTGCTCTGGTGTGCAGGTAGGAGCTGGCTCCAACGTAAAACCTGGGCTCCAAATCCTCGAGGCATTAAACCAGGACAGGAAGAACAGAGAGAGGAGCCTCAGAAGTTAGGAGACTCTGGCCGAGAGATAATAGAGCAAAAGCGTCTTCTCCTAGATGGAAGGTTTTTCACATTGGCAAACCTTGATTCCACATTGGTATCACCTTCGGAGCTTTAAAAACCCACATATTCGCCAGGTGCAGTGGCTCATGCCTGTAATTCCAGCCTTTTGGGAGGCCAAGGCAGGAGGATTGGTTGAACTCATGAGTTCAAGACCAGCCTGGTCAACATGGTGAAACCCTGTCTCTGCAAAAGATACACAAATTAGCCAGGCATGAGGGTGCACGCCTGTAATCACAACTACTCAGGAGGCTGAGGTGGGAGGATCACTTGAGCCCAGGAGGTCAAAGCTGCAGTGAGCTATATGATCATACCACTGCACTCCAGCCTGGATAACAGAGTGAGATTCCATCTGAAATAAATAAATAATAAAAATCTACATACCCAGACCAATTACATCAGCATTTCTAGGGACAGACCAGGCAGAAGTTGGGTTTTTTTAAATCCCCAGATGATTCCAATGCAAGGACAGATTGTAAACCAGGGTGGCTTCGTGGTTGTCTAACTTTGATGTGCATCAGAATCCTCGGGGAGGGCTTATTAAAACATCCATTGCTGGGCCCCACCCACAATTTCTGATTCTGAGGCCTGGGGTGGGGCCCAGGAATGGGCATTTCTGACCAATTCTCAAGTGATGCTGATGCTGCTCTTTCAGGCACCACACTTGGAGATCCACAGCTCCAGAAAAAACTGCCTGGCACCAACTGTCCTGATTAAGAAGGTGCCAGGTATAAAGCTTTTATTTAATTGGAGGCCCTAGGGTTGGGGTTTACATTAAAAGGCAAGTGAGGTGTGAGTGCCACCTGCTTAATTAAAAATGCATACAGGGAGAGGGAGGCCAGCTTGATCAGCCCTAGGTGGTCACCTTCAGGGACTTGCTGCTGGGCAGGGCTGTCTGAGAAGGGAGCAGAGAGAGGGGAGCCAGTCTGACTGCCAGCTGGTCGGGCTTGGTCTAATCCTGTCCAAAAGCATCTCAGCAGCCCATGCCTGGCCTCTGAACTCTCTTAGTAGGGTCTTTCCTGTGTTCATTTTTCTTCTAATTCACCCTCATCCACTTCTGCACTGCAGCCTCTTTTTCTGACCAAAATCAGAAGACATGATTGTCAAAAAAAAAAAAAAAAAAATCTAGTTAATAATATTTTTTTAAAAAAAACACCTTGGTGTTTAGCTGGGTGCAGTGGCATGCACCTGTAATCCCAGCTACTTGGGAGGTTAAGGTAGGAAGATCGCTTGAGCACAGGAGTTTGAGGCCACCCTGGGCAATATAGTGAGACTCCCATCTCAAAAAAGTAAATTCTTTAGTGTTTGGATTCCTACTGCTTTGGAAGGCAACTTTGGGGGAACTCTTGTTCATGGAGCAACTGTTTCACATACTGCTCTATCTAAGGCCTCATTCTTTACAGTTTTTTGAGACAGTCTCTCTCTGCTGCCCAGGCTGTAGCTGGGATTACAGATGAGTACCCCCATACCCAGCTAATTTTTATATTTTTAATAGAGACAGGGTTTCACCATGTTGGCCAGACTGGTCTCAAACTCCCGAGCCCAGGTGATCCACCCGCCTTGGCTTTCCAAAGTGCTGAAATTACAGGTGTGAGCCACTGGGCCCAGCCCTGAATAAATCTTTTTAAACGTAGTTGAAACTAAAATTAAATATGTACAAATGTTCTAACACAGGAATTCCTCTCCCAGGAACACCCAAGAGAAATGAGTTCATATGGCCACACAGAGACATGTACATAAACATTTGTAGCAACTTCATTCATAAGAGCCAAAAAAAAAAAAAAAAATGGAAACAACACAAATTTCCATCAAAGGGAGAATGGATAAGTAAATTGTGGTGTATTCATACAATGGAATACTACCTAGCAATGAGAAAAAAGAACTACTGATACATGCAACAGCATAGATGGGCTTCGTCGATATATTGACTGAAAAAAAGGCCAGCATATATGAGTACATATGTTCTGATTGAATATACATGAAGTTCTAGAACAGACAGAATCAACCAAGGATTATAGAACTCAGGATCGTGGTTATGGAGGCAAAGGGTAGTATTGACTGAGAAGGGGCAAGAGGGAACCTTCTAGAAGACTGGAAATGTTCTATGTCTTGATCTGGGGCTGATTGCATGAATCTAGACATATATAAAACTTTATTGAGTTGTACACTCAAGACTAGTGCGCTTTACGATACAGAAGTTACACTTCAATTTTTAAAAAACGTTTTAATATAACTGAAAACATCACTTTAGGCCATCTGGTCTCAGACAATCGTTTTTGATACTTGGGAACTGAAGTTTGAAAATGTTTGACAAGTTAGCAAAGATTTTTTTTCCTCTTTTTGAATGGGGCAAATAAATGGTTCTTGCCAACCGTTACCCCAAGAAATTGGCATGTGACCACTACCACTGGTATGGATTGTACCCTTGGCCAAGCCCTGGAACAAACCTTGTATGTGCGTTCTCATCCCGAGGACTCTGAAAGGTAGGGACTGTTGTTATCCTTATTTTATGAATAGGGAAGCTGAGTTCGGAAAGATTGAGTAACAACTGAGAAGGGAACTCAGCCCTGGTATCATCCAGGCTGAGCTCTAACCATCCATCATATTGAGGCCATAGCAGAAGATGTCCTGTGCGTTTTATGGAAACCAGACTTTATGAAGAGGTTGTAGGGGCGGAAAAGTGTGATACTTTTTCTCAGCTATCATAAGCGTCACAGCCAACATTCCTATGACAAAAGACAGGTTAGCAAGAGAAAAGCATAACAAATCTATTTAATCAAAGTTTGTTTGTTTGTTTGAGACAGAGTCTCACTCTGTCGCCCAGGCTGGAGTGCAGTGGTGCAATCTCGGCTCACTGTAACCTCCGCCTCCCAGATTCAAGTGGTTTTCCTGCCTCAGCCTCCTGAGTATCTGGGATTACAGGTATGCGCCAACACGCCTGACTAATTTTTGTATTATTAGTAGAGACAGGATTTCACCAAATTGGTCAGGCTGGTCTCTAACTCCTGTCCTCGTGATCCACCTGCCTCGGCCTCCCAAAGTACTGGGATTACAGGCGTGAGCCACCGCACCCTGCTTCAATCAAAGTTTTATGCAGTACAGGAGCCTTCAGCAATGAAAACCCAAAGACCCAGGAAAAACTGTCTTTTTTTTTTTTTTGAGACGAAGTCTTGCTCTGTTGCCCAGGCTGGAGTGCAGTGGTGCAATCTCAGCTCACTGCAACCTCTGCCTCCAGGGTTCAAGCAATTGTCTACCTCAGCCTCCCTAGTAACTGGGATTACAGGTGCCCACCACCACGCCTGGCTAATTTTTGTATTTTTAATAGAGACAGGGTTTCACCATCTTGGCCAGGCTGGTCTTGAATTCCTGACCTTGTGATCCACCTGCCTTGGCCTCTCAAAGTGCTGGGATTGCAGGCGTGAGCCACCATGCCCGGACTTTTTTTTTTTTTTGAAACAGAGTCGTGCTCTGTCCCCCAGGCTGGACTGCAGTGGCACAATCTCAGCTCACTGCAACCTCCACCTCCCAGGTTCAAGTGATTCTCCTGCTTCAGCCTCCCAAGTAGTTGGGATTACAGGCATTCACTACCACACTCAGCTAATTTTTGTATTTTTAGTAAAGATGGAGTTTCACCATGTTTGTCAGGCTGGTCTCAAACTTCTGACCTCAGGTGATCGGCCCACCTCAGCCTCCCAAAGTGCTGAGATTACAAACCCGAGCCAATCGCCCAGCCAAAACTCTATTTGTATGCTTATTCCATGAAGAATGGGCAGCGTTGTAGAAATGTGATTGGACAAAAGGGTATGATCTCATGGTAATAGACCGAGGCGGAATCCCAGCAAGTCCTGTCCAGATTCTTGGCCCTTCTATATAGCATTTCTTCCTTTCAGGTATGAGGCAGGAATCCTCTGAAATGAGGGTCTTCAAGGGAGAAGGGAAAAGGGAGAGATTGACCTTTCTAGATGGCATGGCTTGCTTTGGGAGAGAAGGGTTCTAGTTTCCGTGACTCACCTTTGGGAGAGGAATTTTGGTTTCTATGACTTCCTTTGGGGGAGAAAAAGAAGTCAGAGACAGGAGGGCAGGAGAAGCCCGAAGAGACTTTGCTTCCGAGGGCCTCCAATCTCCTTTAGTTTAAAACACTCAGTGTGCCAAAGAGCCATGCTTTGGTATTGTGTTCCGAGCCCCAATAGGGTTGGAATTGTTTTTGCGCTGTGGCCCCTTTGGAGCGTTCTCAGAATAATACTTTAAATGCACACAATAAAATACCATGGAATTGCAAAGCAAACCAATTATATTGAAACAAGCATGAAAATATTTGGTGATGCAGTCATATATGTGTTTATTTAATGCATTAAATAACTAGGTAAAATAACTGCTATAATTTCAAAACAATGATGAGTGTAATTGGTATTTGAGATACCTGCAGTAACTGTAACATAATATGGAAATATCTGTGATTTCTGTTAGCGACAAAGTCACAGCTCCCGCCAATATCAATGTGGTTTCCTACGTCTATTAAAGGATTTCAGTGAGAGGTTAGTGAAAATGAAGACGTAATTTTTCTTCCCATCCAAGTTCACGGACCTCCTGCTGTCTATCAGTTTAATAATCCTGCCTTCCAGGAAGCAGCCAGAGGTGGTGGAAGGAATTGGGGGCAGCTGGGCTGAGTTCGACTGCGTTTTGGGGCTGGCTCTAGCAGGAGCTCCCTGGGTGGCCTTCCAGAGCTCACTTCCTCTCTCTGGCTCTGGTCTCCTCCTCTGTAAAAGGAGGTCCGAATTAAGCACTTCACAGTCCCTGGCTGTGTACTCGTCCCCAGAAGTTTCTCCACTGGCTCCAGGGCTGTCTTCAGCCAATCAACAAATGTTTCATGTGGTTCACCCTGTGCAGGGAACCTGGAAACCCCTGACGGGAGTCCCCGTGCCTCCCAAATGCAGAGGAGCCTCCCCTACCAAATGGGAAGGCCAGCAAAAACCCCAAGAGAAACTACTAGGAATATCTTCCTAACTCTCAACTCCCTTCATTCTGGATCCAGACCATTTGCGTTTCGAAATTCTTTCACGTTGATTCTGTACCTGATGGAACCCGGGTTAAGTAAGAGGAGGGAGGATATAATCCAGGTTGAGTCAAGGCAGTTAACACTGGAGAAGGTAAATAACAATGCAAGGGTCAGAGAATGGGTCCTGGAAGGAGTGATTACCAAATAGAAGTTTCCAAAAACAAGGGTGCTGCAGCAAGAGGGAGAGATCCGAGGAGTCAGGCCCCATGTCCAGAAGTCATTTTGCAAACGAAAAGGCTGGTGATGGGCCCTGAAAGCTGGCAAGATATGAACTGGCCAAGGGGACGGTGCCAGATGGCAAAGGTCAGTAGGTCAGGTTCCAGGACACGTCTCTCAACGAGTACCACCACAGGCCTCAGACCTGGAGGCATAATGGAATCACCAGGTGGTGGCGGTTGTTGTTTTGAAATGGACTTTTGCTCTTGTCACCCAGGCTGGAGTGCAATAGTGCGATCTGAGCTCACTGCAACCTCTGCACACCCCACCCCCAGGGTTCAAGCGATTCTCTCGCCTCAGCCTCCTGAGTATCTGGGATTAGAAGCACCCACCACCACGCCTGGCTAATTTTTATATTTTTAGTAGGGACAGGTTTCACCATACTGGCCAGGCTGCT
Organism: Aotus nancymaae; assembly: GCF_030222135.1. Taxonomy (NCBI): domain Eukaryota; kingdom Metazoa; phylum Chordata; class Mammalia; order Primates; family Aotidae; genus Aotus; species Aotus nancymaae. Next base: position 19,592,737 of record NW_026988472.1, on the reverse strand, counting down.
CTCAAACTCCTGACCTCAGGTCATCCCCTCACCTCGGCCTCCCCAAGTGCTGGGATTACAGGTGTGAGCCACTGTGCCTGGCCTGTTGATGTTTTTGAAGCTAGCAGTGCCTGGGTTCCATCCTCGGAGATTTGGATTCAATCTAAGTGAGTGGGAGCCCAGGTATGAAGGATTTTTTAAAAGCTCCCAGAGGATTCTAAAGCTGAGCTAGGGCTACAGACCACTGCAGGCAGCAAAGTCCCCAAAGCAGCCAGCCGGGAAAACAACTTTTCTCTTCCACCCTGCAGGCCATGGGCAGGGCACTCCCTGGGCAAGGCGGCTCTCAAAGGCAGAAACCTGCAGGGGAGCCCTGGGGTCAAAACAGGGAGGGCTATGGGAGATGAGAAGCCAGGTCTGTGGACTCTCTGAAGTAGGACTGCCCTTCCCCGCCCTCGCTGGCATTGGCCAGTGCAGACACCTGGTGCTGCATCTTTTTCCCTTTTACTCAACAAAAACAAATATAAAACATCTGTGAGGGCCAGAGCATCTGGTCCCAGGGCTGTGGCAGATATAAAAGGGCCTGCATAGTCTTGCCTCACCTGCCAGTATGAGGGAGCAAATGCCGCAAAGGCATGACTCCACCCCTCGGTTCCCAGAGAGGCCCCCCCAGGTAGCTAACTTTGAGCCCTCCAGCCATGCACTGGTGACTGGGGGAGGCCTCCTGAGACCTCTCTTTATGGAGTACCCAGAGCCTTCAGGGTGGCAAGGCCTTGGTCAAAGACAGCCTGGAGTTTCAAGGCTGGGACGTGTGGGGAGAATCATTGCCATTCCTGCTGTATCTCCACTTTATTACCAAGGTGCGATTCCAGCATTTGCCCCAAGCCCCACACATTCACATTTTCAATGAATTTTTTTTCTTTTCTTTCTTCACTTCGTCTAACATAGATCGTAGGAAGCAAGTTTTCAATGAATATCGAGGACCCACTGAGTGCCAGGCACTGAACTAAAAGCATGGCAAGAAACAAAACAACTTTTGGCCAGGCACAGTGGCTCACGCCTGTAATCCCAGCATTTTGGGAGGCTGAGGCTGGCGGATCACTTGAGGTCAGGGGTTCGAGACCAGCCTGGCCAACATGGTGAAATCTTGTCTCTACTAAAAATACAAAAATTAGCTGCACATGCTGGTGCACGCCTGTAATCCCAGCTACTCAGGCTGAGGCTGGCGGATCACTTGAGGTCAGGGGTTCGAGACCAGCCTGGCCAACATGGTGAAATCTTGTCTCTACTAAAAATACAAAAATTAGCTGCACATGCTGGTGCACGCCTGTAATACCCAGCTATGTGGGAGGTTGCAGTGAGCCAAGATCGCACCACTGCACTCCAGCCTGGGTAACAAGGCGAGTCTAAGAAAAAGGAAACAAAACAGATTTAAACATCCCTGACTTCATGGCAACTGCCATTCTGGTGGGAGAAAAAAGCTGGAAACGAGATAACCAAGTAAAGTATATAGCATGTCAGATGGTAATGAGTGCCAAGGAGTACAAGAAAACAGGAGGGGAGGATAGGGAGTATATGTTTGGGGAAAGGCACAGCCAAGGAAGTCCTCTCCAGAAGCTGACATCTGCATAAAGACCTGAAGGGAGGGATTGAAGGCTTTAACTGGGAAGAGGTGCTTTCTAGGTAGGGGGAGGAGCTTTCTAGGCAGAAGGAGGAGCATTCCAGGCATGGGAGGAACAAGTGCAGACTCTGAGGCGGGAGCAGGCAGAGGCAGGCCTGCTGTCTTCTGGGCAGTGTGGCTGGAGGGGAGGGAGCAAGGAGGAGGGAATAGAGGGTCAGGTCAGACAGGTGATGGGAACTAGGTCATGTAGGCCTTACAGGACACTGTGTTTCAGTCAGTGCTGCTTTTACTCTGAATGAGCTGGGAAATGTCAAGGGTTTTGAGCCAAGGAATGACATGACATGACAGGGGCACACCGACTTCTTCACTGAAACTCACCTTCAGGGGGCAGGAGTGAAGTAGAGAGGCCAGGGAGAAATCATCAGCAGAGAGAGCCAGGCTCAGCCCAGCCTGGTAGCAGGCACTCATGGAAACAGTGTGGTAGTGGGATTTTTGATTTTGCTTTGTTTGTTTGGTATAAAAATAGTGATGGGGTCTCACTATGTTGCCCAGGCTGGTCTGGAACTCCTGGACTCAAGGAATCCTCTTGCCTCTGCCTCCCAAAGTGCTAGTTGATGGTGTGAGCCATCAACCCTGGCCTAGGAGTGTTTTGACAGTAAGACTAACAGGCATTACTAACAACCAGATGTCGATTACGAAAGAGGGGAGAGGCTGGGTGCAGTGGTTCATGCCTGTAATCCCAGCATTTTGGGAGGCCAAGGTGGGCAGATCGCTTGATCTCAGGAGTTCAAGACTAGCCTGGGCAAAACCCCGTGATATGGTTTGTCTGTGTCCCCATCCAAATCTCATCTTGAGCTGTAGTTCCTATAGTCCCCATGTGTTGTGGGAGAGACCAGGTGAAGATCATGGAATCTTGGGGGTGGTTATCACCATGCTGTTCTCCTGATAGAGAGTTAGTTCTCATGAGATCTGATGGTTTTATAAAGGGCTTCCCCCTTTGCTGGGCACTCATTCTCTCCCCTGCCACTCTGTGAAAAGGTGACTTCCACCATGATTGTAAGTTTCCTGAGGCTTCCCCAGCCATGGGGAACTGTGAATCAATTAAACCTCTTTCCTTTATCAATTACCCAGTCTCAGGTATTTCTTCAGAGCAGAGTGAGAAAGGACTAATACACCCCGTCTTTACCAAAAAATATATAAATTAGCTGGGCATGATGGTGCATACCTGTAGTCCCAGCTACTTGGGGGGTTGAGGAGGGAGAATCACTTGAGTCCAGGAGGTTGAGGCTGCAGTGACCCATTATCACCAGGCCGGTGAACTCCAGCCTGGGTGACAGAGCAAGATCGAAAGAGAGAAAAAGAGAGAGAGAGAGAGAGGGAGAGAGGGAGGGAGGGAGGAAGGGAGGGAGGGAGGAAGGAAGGAAGGAGGGAGGGAGGGAGGGAGGGAAGGAAGGAAGGAAGGAAGGAAGGAAGGAAGGAAGGAAGGAGAAAGAGAAAGAGAGAAAGGGCAGAGTGACAATGGATTTCAAGGGCAAAGGTTTGGACTCTCGAATCAGGAGGAAGTAGCTGCATACTGAAATGGAGAAGGGGCTGGCTGTGGATGGGAGAGGTGCTACAGGAAGGGAGACAGCGGGAGACATTTGAGGAACCTCTCCAGCATCTGGTGTGGGAGATGTGAAGGAAGTTGGACAGGCAGTTGGGCAGTTTCACATGTACTATTTCTAAGCTTCCAACCCTAAATGCTACCCGCCATCCTGCATGGGGCAACAGCCGGCCCACACCACTCCATCCTCTGGAGCCTTTATCCTCTTCCTCCACCAAAGAGAAACAAAGCCACCAAGCTTGTCAGCTCCTGGAAATACTGAAGACTCTTGTCACCTGAGGTCAACCCACATGGAGAAAGATCACTTACAGTGAACCAATTGAAACAGAGACCAAAGTTTCCAAGTAAATACAGGAGAAAAATTGAACTGGGACTTTATCTTAAAAATGACACTTGAATCGTAAAAATAAGTTATTTTTGATCTAATTTATATGTGAAATCTAAAAAAGTCGAACTCACAGAAACAGAGTAGGCCTGGCATGGTGTCTCATGCCTGTAATCCCAGCACTCTGGGAGGCTGAGGCAGGCGGATCACCTGAGGTCAAGAGTTTGAGACCAGCCTAGCCAAAATGGTGAAACCCTGTCTCTACTAAAAATACGAAAAACAAAAAAAATTAGCCGGGCATGGTGGTGGGTGCCTGTAATTCCAGCTACTTGGGAAGCTGAGGCAAGAGAATCACTTGAACCCAGGAGGCAGAGGTTGCAGTGACCCAAGATTGCGCCACTGCACTCCAGCCTGGGCAACAGAGCAATATTACAACTCAAAAAAGAAAGAAAGAAAGAAAGAAGAAACAGAGTAGAATGATGACTGCCAAAGGCTAGGGCATAGGATAAATGGGATGTTGGTCAAAGGGTGAAGTTTCAGTTATGAAGGATGAATAAGTTCTGGAGATCTAATATACAGAATGATGACTATAGTCAATAATACTGTATTGTATACTTGAAATTTGCTAAGAGAATAAATATCAAGTGTTCTCACCACACACACACACAAAATGGTAACTATGTGAGGTGAGGGATATGTCAATTAGCTTGATTGCCCTAATTATTTCACAATGTATACATACCTCAAACACTGTATTGCTTAAATATATACAATTTTTATTTGTGTTGAACCATACTTGAATGAAGCTGGGAAAAAGAAATTAGTTATTTACTATTTAAGAAAATGGAGTTTCTAAGTGCAACTATGCAACATCCTTAGCAGTAACAAAGTGCTAACAAGTTTGGTTGGGAGTTCAAAACTTTTCTTTTCCCTGACCAAATCATCCAGAGACACAACAGCCTCCGATTTACCCTTGACTTTAACATACCATCATATAGAGGGTCATTTTGGCAAAAAGGTTCAAGGCCTTCATCAGCTATCCCAAGGGTCTCTCTTGATACTTTGTTCTTCAAAGGGTACACTTTTGGAAACTCCCATCATGCCTCCTGCCTATGGATTATCTCTTTGGCTGAGAACCGAGATAACTGGCCCAAGATCCCAATTAGTGACTCCTCGTGAGATGGGAGTAATTCTCTGGCATCATCCTCATTTGACTTCAGAAAATCCAGCAGTTCTGGACTTCACAGTTGCACCGCACCACATTGGACTGTGTGGTCTGCTTCCTGGCAACTGAAAGGCAGGAAGTAGATGGCCGATAAGGAAGGGGGGAGGGATGTCTGCATGGGGGCAAATTTAATGCAAAAATCATTACTGAATATTTCTGTAATATGACAAATTTCACTTTCATAGCTGACCACACAACTACAGAGATCCACAGAGCTACCGTTTGAGGAATAAAGAACCCTGTACATAGCCAAGGGCATTATAAAACCCTCAAACCTGTATCCTACTTCCGACTCTGCTAGAACACCTCCGGAGTTACATCTAAGAAGATGCACAGAAGTTTCCCATTCGACAGCTACGATTCTACAACCCCAGAGTCTTTCTAAACCACAGGCTGCATTTTCCGCTTTGTTTTGCTGTGTTTTCCTTCCCGCGCCTAACTCCGGAGGCAGAGTTCTGCCCCTACAAAGCCACATTCATGTCATCATTCCAAAACTCACAACTCCTGAAAACTTTGAGGAATGTTATTAGGCCCTGTAGGCCAGAAGGGCTGTTTCCAGGGTAACAGCAACTCCACACCAAGGAAGAAAGGCATTTCCCTTCCTATGCTCCTCTCCGAGTTCAGGTCACTGCAGAAAAACCCATGCCCCAAGCCTGAAGGACACTTCCTGTGGCCCTTACACAACCAGCCCAGCACCCACACTGAGGACACACCGCCAGTTCCTATGCACTGGAAGGCCACACTTCCTGCCTCCGATATCTCTTGTTGATCTCCTGCCATAAATCTACCCATGCCTGTCCGTCAGCACGTCCCAATCTGTGGTCTGGAAAAGTCAGCATAGATGTGAGAGAGGAACTCCTGCACAGGCGTTTGTTTTTCCAGCCGCCTGGCTTTTGTTTTAAGCAAGGTGGAAATGAAAACTGTCTCTAAGGGAGAGAAAGCTCCTTCCAGGTGCTTGAGTGACTCCGGGCTCAGAGAGCTTAACCGTGCCCCTTTCATCTTGGCCTGGGTCCTTCTTGCCTGAATAAGACACATTTCCGCCATCTAATAAGGAAACTTGGCAATGAGGAAAGAGGCCCACACGGGACATCTGGGGCGCTCTGTCCATGTAAGGCTTTCTCCCCAGTGTTGGTTGGCTTTCCTGATTGGCTAATCCAGACCAGCTCTGGCAGGGACCCCTGAAGGAGAGCCAGATTCAGCTGTGTGAAAGATCCCCCTGTGGGACTCAAGACATCTCAAGTTCAAGAACAGGGCTCGAAAACTCATGGGGCTAAGGCAGGTCATGGCCACAGGGTCTCCCTACCAGTTCCCCCTCCCCTGTCTCTGTGTGCCCCACCACTCCTGCACCCATCCACACAAAACTAAGTCTTTGCATTTACTTGCAAGTTTCTTGAGACATGGCTGGGGGGAAAAAAGCTGTTTTTGCCAATGACACTGATCTTCCCTGATTCATAATGGAGTCAGACCATCTAATTCCTCCGGGGGACAGAAGAAGAAGTGACTAACAGGAAGCCCTTGGGATTGTGAGACTTACCCTTGAGAATGGACAAGCCCAGTGGAGAAAAAAATGAACGCATGTAACAGAATCAGCGGCAAGGGCAAGGCCAGGCAGAGCTACTGAAGTTAAGTAGCAATTCAGGGAAAAAAGCTACCAGGGTAGGCTGACCTGCGGCAGAACGGGTGCTGTTGGGGGTGGGGCAAGGTGAGGGAGTGCTGAAGCTAAAGCTAAGTCTTTTTTTTTTTTTTAAAGAGTCAGGGTCTCAGGAGGAAGATTTATCAATCAAACAGAGAGTAAAAATAAACAAATAAACAAAAAGCAGGAGATGCAATTCTTGCCTCTGATAAAGTAGACTTTAAAGCAACAAAGATCAAAAGAGGCGAGGAATGACATTACATAATGGCAAAAGGATCAATGCAACAAGAAGAGCTAACGATTCTATAGATCAACGAGATAGAAAATTAACAAGGATATTCAGAACTTGAACTCAGACCCGGAACAAGTTAACTTAATAAACATTTATAGAACTCTCCACTTCAAATACACAAAACATACATTACCACCTCACACCTATTCCAAAGGTGACTATATAATTGGAAGTAAATCACTCCTCAGTAATCGCATAGCATTTCATAGGTTTAAATTAAATATTGGTTGGCTGTTTGTTTGTTATCTTCCTCCCTTATTCCTTCCTGACTACATCATTAAGTATAATTATCAGTATAAAAGAGGTTTTCAATACCCATTACTAAATTGCATTCTAGCCTGGGCAAGAAAGCAATACTCCCATTCTCTCTCCCTCTTTCTTTTCCTTCTCCCTCCTCCCCATTCTCTCTCTCTCTTTCTCTTCCTTTTTCCTCCTTCCTATTCTCTCTCTCTCTTTCTCTAAAAAAAAAAAAAAAAAAAGAGTCAGGGTCTCATTTTATTAATATCACCCAGTCTGGACTGCAGTGGCACCATCATAGCTCACTGCAGCCTCAAACTCCTGGGCTCAAGAGATCCTTCTGCATCAGCCTCCCTAGTAGCTAGGACTACAGGCACAAACCACCATGCCCAGCTAATTTTTTGTAGAGACTGAGTCTCACCATGCTATCTACCCAGGCTGGTCTCTTGGCCTCAAGCTACCTTCCTGCCTTAGCCTCCCAAGTCCCTGGGATTATAAGCATGAGCCACTGTGCCTGGCTAAAGCTAGGTCATACAGATTTCCATAGGAGAAGGCCAGACAGGGGTGGCAGGGCCAAAGCACAGAAGTGGGAATGGCCCTGGCATATGTGGGCAGAGAGAACAATCCTCAGAAAAACAAGATTTCCTTATACTTCATTTAGAGGATTTTCTAATACAGATTCAAGTCATTCAACATTCACTGGTACCTACTATGGGGTACCTGCTATGGGCCAGGCACTGGGTTGGGACCTACAGGGGATCTGGGGCTAGTCCAGCAGGATGAAGGACCAGAACAAACAAAGTGACATGTCTGCGTTTGGGTCCCCCAGTAGCCGACCCTGAGACAAGGGTCTAAGTACAAGTGGTATATCTGGAAGGAGGTAGGGAAGGGAAGGTGGTCAATGAGCAGGTTACTGCTGTGTGCAACTGGAGCACAGTCCCACTGGGGACCTGAGAGCAGGCACAGAACAACTACTTGGGAGTATTCCATCCATGGAGTGAGGGAGCTGGGGTATTTATCCACCAGCTCCCATCAGTCATTGGTTGAGGGCTGCTCCCAGGGAGCATTAATCCCCGGCACCTTCTGCATGATGTGTGTGGACAGAGAAGGCTCAGGTGGTCAGAGACAGACCCCAGGCACAGGGTACAGGTGCTGGCAGCTGTGTGCACAGAAATGATAAGCACAAGGTGACATGGGCGAGGCATCAGTAGTGTCTACTGCACATGTGACTGAAAGGGGAGAAAGAGGATATGGAACCTGTGGTCTCCATAAAGACACCAGGACAAAGTTTCCAAAACAGTCTTTGGAAGATCCTTGGGGTTCAAAATGCTGACAGCCGGGGCTGGGTAAGTAGTGCATCATTTCAGATAAAAGGAACATTGTGACCAAAGACAGCTGAGCAAGGGTCATGTCTGGGAGCTGAAAGGTGTGATTTGGCTGAAGTATAGTGACAAGGAAGGCCAGAGGTAGGGACCTGAGCCACACTGTGAAGAACTCAAATGCCAAGCAACAGTTTTAATCTTCATTCCACAGGCAATGAGGAGCCACTGAAGGTGTCTGGGCAGGGGTGGCATGAAGTACTGTTGCAGGAACATTAACCTGGACAAAAAGCAAGAGGATAACTTGGAGAAAGGGAGACTAGGTTTAAAAAAAAAAAATCCCCAAATGAATGTTAGCCACAGTGGAGATTATTTCGGAAGGGAGAGAGATGAAGGGGGCTCCCTGTGGCTCTGGCCCCAAGAGAAAAGCCCCTGAAAAGAATCGCGTGGGAGCTGCTAAAAGGGGGACCAGCCCCTCAGCTGCCTGGCCTGATTGTTCCTTCTGGCAAAGATGTGGGCCCACTCATTTCTCTCCTATTTTCCTTCCTCCAAAAACGCTTTTGGCCTCTGGTTTCCAAAAGCTTTGCTCAGTGAGTTTAAACAGCATCTCACAGCATGGCCGAGCAATAACAAATGGCGCCTGGTGGCTCGCCTGCTGGTGGCTTAAAAAACAATTGATGACTTTTAATCAGCTGAATGAGCATGGGACAAATGACAGCATGGCCTGAATGCAGCCCAGACGTCATCGGCTGACATCAGTGGGGAGGAGGGAGGTGCCCTTCTGGTGAGCTTGGGAACAAACAGGAGCAGGGACTGGCGCTTGAGGCTCCAGGAGGCAGCTCTGCCCACACCCCAAAGCGGCTGCCTTCTTCTATCTCTTCTGGGGAGACCAGGTGGGCCAAGGGCTGGGGCACTGGAAGACCGGGACTTAGGGTCTCCAGCTGGCATTTGGTAACTAGAGGCGTCAGTTCCCCTCCAGACCTCAGTTTCCCCCTCTGATAAATGGAGGAGATTAAAGCAAGTTTGTGTCTTTTGTTAGGCTGCCCCATATGTGGGATAGCTTTAAACTGAATCTCTAAAGGACTCAAGCGAAGGTCTGTTTGTATATTCTGCTCCTATCGAAACCATCAACACTCCCCACTGCCCCACCACCTTCCCCCCGCACCTCCCCCTACCCACACACCAAATGCCAAATGGATTTTTTATTTTAGATGAAGTCTTGCTCTGTCGCCCAGGCTGCAGTGCAGAGACGCAATCTCAGCTCACTGCAACATCTACCTCCCAGGTTCAAGTGATTCTCCTGCCTCAGCCTCCCAAGTAGCTGGGATAACAGGCGCACGCCACTACACCCGGCTAATTTTTGTATTTTTGGAAGAAATAGGGTTTCACCGTGTTGGCCAGGTTGGTCTCGAACTCCTGAGCTCAAGTGATCCGCCCGCCTCAGCCTCCCAAAGTCCTGGGATTTACAGATGTGAGCCACCGAGCCTAGCCTCAGCAAGCATTTCTGATAAAGGAGTACAAATTTGAGCAAAGGAAGCAAACACAGCAGGAATGAAAATAAAGGTGTCTGTTGAGTGCTTCCTACATGCCTGGCCCCGTGCTAAGCGTTTATAGGCATTATCTCATTATCCCCATCTCACAGATGAGGAAACAGGCTCGAAAGGGTAATGAAATCTGCCCATAGTTCTACCTCTAAGGGAGGGACACAAACACATGTCTACCTGGTTCCAAAGCGCTTGCCCTTCCTCACGTTTCCAGCCCAAACTGCGGCACAGAGCAACTTAAGAAAGTAAGCTGGAGGGAAATGTAACCTGATGCAGTAACATACAAATTATATTAAGAAGTGCCAGGCCCAGCGTGGTGCTCACGCCTGTAATCCCAGCACTTTGGAGGCCAAGGCAGGCAAATCATCTCAGATCAGGCATTTGAGATCAGCCTGACCAACATGGAGAAACCCTGTGTCTACTAAAAATACAAAATTAGCCGGGCTTGGTGACGCATGTCTGTAATCCCAGCTACTCGGGAGGCTGAGGCAGGAGAATCGCTTGAACCTGGGAGGCAGAGGTTGTGGTGAGCCGAGATCGCACCATTGCACTCCAGCCTGGGCGACAAAGTGAAACTCCGTCTCAAAAAGAAAAAAGAAAAAGAAGTGCCAGAAGTCTGAGTAGGCAGCTAAAAGTAACATAGGCCACACCTCAGTCATAATCACAGGAACACAAGAGCTTTATCCCATGAATCTTCCCTGACCACCAAAATGTAGGAATTAAGAATCTGCTTCTCAGGATGATTTTTTAAAATCCGGTGCTTCGTCCACAGGAACGGACACTCCCTCCTGGTCGGCTTGCCCCCCTCCCCCTCCAGGCCACAGTTTCCACACTGTTTGTCTCCCTGAGAAGAGCTAGCCCTCCCTCCCTGGCTTACGCTGGGTTTCATGGGAGATGGACCCTGAGATGGTGACTGGTGTACAGGAGCCTGATTGGAGGCTGCTCTGAGGAACAAATGCCTGTGAGGGAGGAAGGGCTGCAGGATGGGGCAGAGGGAGAAGCTGAACTACCAAGCAGTTGCAACAGAGGCCTCAGTCAACCCCAAGGAAAGTTCTGGGGCTAGGATGGCCCTTCAGAGATGTCCTGAATTGAGGCAAGGGGATAAGCCCTCACACAGTCTCCCCCACCTATAAACCAGTCATTGAATGAGTTGCCCTCCCAGAAGCTGGCAGGGTGTTCCCTTGGGCAAGGCAGCTCAGTGAGCTCCTATTGGATAAGGGCAATTCCAAGTGGGCAGTGGTCCCAACCCAAACCCTTGAAAGGGGTAGCTATGTGGAGAGCCCCTGCATCCACCATCCTGTCCAACAAAACTCCTGCTCATCCTCCAATTGGTAACTCAAGCCTGACCCATGCTTTCTGAACTCCTAGCCACTCCCTGAGCCCTTAGACTCACCCCTATTTCCATCCACAATGATGGCCCTACTTCAGAAATGTCAGCTAACTCCTTACCCTCCATCTCTAGACAGTGAGAAATGGAGATCACCTTTACCACCTGTTCCCGGCATAAAGAAGCCTCTCCCTAGGTGCTGAGTAGATGGATGTTGCATGGGAGGTGCCAGCAGGCCCACGGGAATGTTCCAGCTTCCACAATTTTCTCTCTATCAGTGCCTCAAAGTGTCTACGTGGCTTCTGCTGATGACATACAAGCACAGAAAAAGCTTGCTCCCACAGCCAACCTGGCAGTCTCTCTTGGGCTCAGGCCAAGAAAGTCCTGTCCTTGTTCCCTTCCCTGTCCAGTGTTCTGCTGCAAGTCCACTTCCTAGCTAAGAGGGCCAAGTGCATTTAGAGGCCTCCGTGCCAGGGAAAGCCCAATGCCATTGCCAACCGCACTACATCGCCGTTCTTCTGAAGGAAATTACTATTGATCCCACAGCTCTCCTCCCCATGCTGTTTGCCGGGGACAGCCAAGGATTCCCGTGCCAGCTGGGCTCCCACACGGCTCGACTGTTCCTGCACCAGATGGCCAGACCAACACCCTCTGGCTGCCGCACGCTCCCTGGGAGCCGAAGCTCTGACGTCTATCAGCCTGGCTTTTTGTGCACGGGGACGGCGGGGTCAGGGATTACAGGACCAATCACATTACACTAAAAATCTCTGCACAGAGTAAAGATTTCCAAATCCCAGTGGTTATCAGTGTAACCAACAAGGCAGGGAAACTGTTTTTGTAGCCTTAACTTTAACTGCTCTTTTCATGAATATCAGTTGAATGCCTCCCTAGCCTGAGGGATGCAATGCTAAACAAGACAGTCCCTACCCTCAAGCTAGTTACAGTCTACTGGGGTATAGGTTAGGTAACCGTATCATTTATTGCTCAAACTAGGACACTTTTGAGGAAGTAAAAGGGGTGTTTTTATTGTTAAAGCAGGGTAGTAGGCATAAACAAGGACGCATTCCACGCAAACCAGGATGTTTGGGTGTCCCAGACAGAGTCACAGCATGACCAAAATGGGGGGAATTCAGGTCATGGGGGCATAGCACTGTTAGGTGGCGCCACAAGGTGGCGCAATTGAAATACTCGTAGCTTTTCTTTGTTTTTGTTTTCTATCTTGAAAACTGATTTTGCTTTCCGTTGCCATAGAGCCAATAGAACCCTTCCATGGTGTGCTGGAGCCAAAGGGTACTGGTTTGTAAAATCAGATCACAAAATTTTCAGGAATTTTTGCAAACTGATTGCTAAGCATAGCCATTAATAAAAATTGAAAGAAGTAAAATAAGAAGTACAATTATAATTAAAATAATTAAAATTTAAAATGGAGTAAGTCATATTAAAAACAAAGTTAATAGGGCCGGGCGCGGTGGCTCACACCTGTAATCCCAGCACTTTTGGAGGCTGAGGCGAGATCATGAGGTCGGGAGACCATCCTGGCTAACATGGTGAAACCCTGTCCCTACTAAAAATACAAAAAATTAGCCGGGCTGGATGGCACGGGCCGGTAATCCCAGCTACTTGGGAGGCTGAGGAGGAGAATCGCCTGACCCTGGGCAGGCAGAGGTTGCAGTGAGCTGAGATTGTGCCATTGCACTCCAGCCTGGGCGACAGAGCAAGACTCCGTCTCAAAAATAAATAAATAAATAATAAATTTAAAAACAAAGGTAGTAAATACTGAAAACTCATACCTTCCTGACTGCTTTGCTACAGTTCATTATTATTTACCCTCATGAGGTTATTTACCCTTTAGTGACTGTGTGGTAGAAATACTAGGTAATGGTGTGTCCATGTCTTTTCAACTCCACGGTCAGCACCATCACGTGGGCAGCTTGAGAGACTGGCTGTGGTGGCAGTATTTGCATCATGGAAATCAGCAGATACTATAAGTCAGGGCTTGGAGGGCAGGGAGCCAGTTGTTAAATATTTATTAGCACATCACTGGGTAGTCCAAAATTACAATGTCCGCTCCCACCCAAAACAACACAGAAAGTTGGGGGAAGGGGGGTTGTGTTCCTCCCATAACCTAATCTGGACACTGAGGAAGGAGGAGCCCACACACACAGTTCAGTGCTAAGCAACAAGGTGCAGATGGGTGAATCAGGCCACTGCCAGGCTCTAAACTTCTGTGGAAAGCTTACCTCGAGGGATAAATGCCTGACATTTGCATATTCAAATTAACTAATGGGGAACTCAGGGTATCTTGTCTGTGATTGGTGGGATGACTTAGGGACTTCCCATGGATATCACTTCTGCTGTGAGTCCAGGCCTGGTAGCAATGGATAGCTGACTCGGCAAAGAGGGTTAATTGACGAGAGTTCAGTAATGGGACTATTTACAGATTGCAGAAACCTCAAGGGATAGGGAAGTACCCTGGGACTGGCAACAGTGGGAAGCTGCCACCACTCCCTGGACTGAAGGGGCCAGGGGTAGGAGCTGTTAGCAAAACCTGGAAAGAGCTGTAGGTGAGGGGTGCTAAGAGAAAAGGAACGCAGCCACTGCCAAAAGGACAGCCCAGCTGTGGAAATAAATACTCAACCTCTGACTCCTCCTATCTGCTTCCCATTGGCCAACCCAACCAGAAGCCCGTGACCAAGGCAAACCAAGGGACCCATTCCACGAAGATCAAGGATCAGCCTCCTGGGCACAAAAAGTGGGTGGGGTGGCGTGAGAGCAAACAGATCTGCCCAACAAATATGGTGCTGCCCCCACCAGTCTGCTGGCTTGAAGAGGATGTGCCAGAGACCACTCACCTCCTTGAGGCTGCCCCAGTAGAACAAACCACAGGCTGGCTGTGGGCCTAGAGGCAGGCAGGCCAGCCGGAGCCTGACAGAGCTATACCAGAGTCAAAGGAGAGCCATCCAAGACCGTCCACTTGACCTAAATGTGACGTGGACAGGGATGTGTCTTAGCTACATCTATGTCCAGAATTAAGCCCCTGCACAAGTGTGGATTTTACCTTGAGGCTAATAAAGCTTAAAGTTCAGGGCCTTGACTCTCATAGTCCCCTTCCAAAACCCTAGTAGGATCCTAGCAGTTATAATTTGTATCTCTGCACTGTTTTTCTTCAAGGTAGCCCCAACATTCATGTAACTTTTAGGCCCCCAGACTTGGATCTCACCCTGCAGCTGCATTAAGAAGAGATTGGGCTGCTATTCTGCTTTCCCCCTCCAGGGGGTAAGTCCATTCGCGGGGTCCAGGAGGGCAGAAGGGACTGTGCCTTCCCCAAAAAGGGGTTTTGACTCTGCTCTGCTTCTCTGGGAGGAGCATTTCCCAAGCTCCTCCTCCTCACCGTGTTCTGGGAGAGGGTTAATAGGCATGGGGGGCAGGAGGCCTCTTGTGGCCAAACACTTCTGGAAAGATTGGTGGCCTCTCCTCTGCCCCCCACCCACCAACCTCCGGAAGATTCACAATGTACATTAGCATAGTAAAGGCTCCAGATAAAGAAAACGTTTGGCTTTGTTTACTGTGGGGGTTGCCCATACTTCCTGGAGCTTAAGCTGAAAGCGAAAGGATGAGTAGGAGTCAGATAGGAGAGGGTTTTAGGCTTGAGGGTACAGCCCCAGCAAAAGCCCAGAGAACTGGAAGAAGTTGCAGCTGAAAGGAAGAGTTTGAGGTGGTGGAGCTGGGAGTGATGGACTAGAGAAGCCCCCCAAGCGGGCCTTTCATCCTGAGAACGCTGGGCTACAACACGCTCAGAGCTCTGAATCAGAGCTGCCCTGAAGCAGAGGCAGAGTTCCCAGCTCTCTGAAGACTTGGCATGCTGCTGTTTGCATCCTTCCATCTGTAAGCGATGTTTCAGGCTGGGCAAAAGTAGTCCTCATAGAGTTTCTCCCTCTGCCTCTGCTCACCCCAGAGCTGGCAGAACCACAGCACCCAGTGGCCCCGGGCTGCAGAGGGCATGAGGACTTCAGGCTGGTTTCCCAGAAACAGGAGGGTTTGTAGATAACCCTGACTCCCTATGACCAAAGGCACCGTTCCCAAAACGCCTGCACATGGAGCTGTAGTCTAGTGCTGCCAAGTAAAGTTTGATTCTGGAAAAAACAATTAGCCTACAGGGGTAGCACTAGCTGTTTCCGAAGTTCTACAGCCCAGGCCACCACTGGGTGCTGGCCTCAGTCCCATGAGCCTTCAGCGCTGCCAGTGAGAACTGATAATTCAGATTTATCGTCTTCTAGAAAGGTTGGGGGACACATTCCTCCATGCCACTGTCCCCTAGTCGAGGGCCTGTCCTTTCTCTCCAGTGAATAGTATCTCTGGCCAGAGAGGGACCGGACCAGGCTTTGCTTTCCAGCCTCACATAACCGCCCTCCTGATGTCAAATATGACACATTCTTCAAGCTAATGACCTCTGCCCCCGCCTTTAAAAAACAGCCCTCCACTTCATCCATCTTTGGGCTGATGACTGCTTTTTCTCAAGCAGGCGCGGACTCTAGCAGTTCTTTGTTTTCCAATGATGCTTTTTCTCCTCCTTTCCATCCGATTTGGTGTCATCTGTGTCTCTGACTGAGCAGGGCTCCCCAGTCTCCTGGCTCACCCGGCCCATGCACCTTTGGAAGCCAGTCTGCAGAGCCTCCGATTCCATGTGCAGATTTGCACGGCTGGCATTTGGCTCTCACACTGGCCCTCAGAGTGGCCGTGTGAAAAGAGGGCGGTCTGGCCATGGGACTGACGTCCCAGAGCAGCAGGGCAAGCTGGTGGGTAAGAGTCAGTCTTTTTGCTGGCAAGGGACCTGGGCAGAGATGGACCCTAATATATCCAGAACCAACTTGAAGAATAAATACAAGTCATGAGCAGCATTACCTCCAGAGTGTGACAGCTGGCCACCTAGCCGTAGATGGGTACAGGCGAGCGTCTAGAGCCTGGAACCTTATGGAACAGGGTAAAGGAGTAGCTGAGGGCTTCCTAGGTCTACCCTTGACTCTTTACATGCTCCTGCGCACACAAGGGTGCTGCCTGAAATAGTGGAGGGCATGGGAGTGTGCGTATTAGTCCCTGTAGCAGTTTGAGTCCTCCAGGTAGCAGACACCAAAAGAGAGTAAGTCTAAGAGATGTGGTCAAGTGCGGTGGCTCACACCTGTAATCCCAGCACTTTGGGAGCCCAAGGCGGGTGTATCACAAGGTCAGGAGTTCAAGACCAGCCTGGCCAACATAGTGAAACCCCGTCTCTACTAAAAAAAAAAAAAAAAAATTAGCCAGGCACAGTGTCGCATGCCTGTATTTCCAGCTACTGGGGAAGCTGAGACAGAATTGCCTGAACCCAGGACAGGGAGGTTGCAGTGAGCCGAGATTGCGCCACTGCACTCCAGCCTGGGCAACAGAGTGAGACTTTGTATTTAAAAAAAAAAAAAAAGAATTAAAAAAAAGGGGTATTGGTGGAGATTTCTGAGAAGGATAAAGGGGGCAAGATGGGGGGTGGGGGGAGGGGCTTCAGACAAGGAGGCAGGTCTGACCCCTGTGGAAGGAGAGGTGGATAAGGAGAGCCTCAGCCAGCAGCGAAGTTCTGAGAAAGTGTCAACCAGACCAACAGGAAGCCCCAGAGCACAGACTGTCCATCAGAGACTTCCTGTGTCAGGCAGGAATGACCCAGCTCTAGTCCCCCTGCTATGCTCTGTCATCGGGTGGGAACAGCCTGGGGAGGGTGGCCTCAGGAAGAATGCCACAGCAGATCCCCAAGGTGCCACAGCCAGAGGCTGCAGACCATGACACTTCTTCCAGAAACTTCTCCGCTGAAGGGAGGTCTTGGCAGTGCCCTCGCATGGCTGCCACTGTCCTTTTGTGTGGAGGCAAGGGGGTGTCAGTGAGGACGACTCTGAACCCTGGTCTCATGACCTCAGTCAAGCTTTTCTCTGTTGTAGCTTCTTAGTGTATGGAGGAGGGGAATGAACTACGTCACATTGGTCCGCATCTGGATGGGGATGCTTGATGTAAGGTCTTCTAGACTGACTGATGGTGCCATGGCCCTCACATACACCTCTGGAAGGCCTTCCGGAATTAGAAAACCTGAAGTAACTGGAAGACCATGAAAAGCAGAAGAACGATCAACCCCTGCGGCGCCTAACTAACCTGAGACATTCTTCTGTTTGTTCCTTATTCCAGCCTCAATTGACAAGGCAATTGGACTTTGTAACTGACTTTGGTCAACCTTATGACTCCAGACCCTACGACCCACTCCCAGTTTGCAAAAACCGCCCTAAACTGTAACTTCTGTAACTTTCCACTGCCTACCCCAAACCTACAAAACCAACTCCTATCCCACTGCCTTCCGCTGACTTTCTTTTCGGACTCAGCCCGCCCGCACCCGGGTGAATAAACAGCCATGTTGATCACACAAAGCCTGTTTGGGGGGGTCTCTTCATTCAGAGCGAATGTTTTAACACATGACACCCCGGATTCTAGTTATTTCAGTCTTTGAGCTCCTAGAAGGTAGACATGGAATCAAAAAAAGATACAGAAGGGCCTCCACCACCAAAGACAGACACATTCCAGTTGGAAAGGGTCCAGAGTCCTTTTCTACTTGCAAGTAAGAAGGGATGTGGGCCTGGCCGAAGACCACTGAGCAGTCCAGTCATGGATTCCATTATTCCACAAAGATGGGGTGAGCACCTACTACGGGCAGATGGCTACTGTGTGCCCAAGGGGACCATGGGTCTCCTGAGGACCAGAAGGGCTTGAGCAGGAAGACCTTGCTGCCCACCTCCCCCACCCAACCATCCTGATTCTCAAAAGAGAGTGGCAACATTCCGGATCAACCCTCCTTGGTCTTGAGGAAGAGAGAAATAGTGTGTGTGTGTCAGGGGGGAGAATCTTAGGACAGAGTATAATCCCAGTGGCTCCCCCCACACTTCCCCTGCACTATCACCTCACAGGTAAGTGCACTCATGTGCACACGCTCACACGCACACATGCACACAATCAACTTTGGCATCATTAATAATGTATCTTTCAAGAAGCCTGTACAGTTCACAAATATTTAAGCATTATCTCACTGTTTTAATCACAACAAGCGCTTTGGGGTATCCTCATTCTTTCTGATAACGAAGCTAGGCTCAGAGATCAGACTTCAACAAGGTCAAATGGCTGGTAGCTGGTTCTTAACCTTGGGGGCTGTCTCAGATCCCTTTAAGAACTCTCCCCTGGGACAAATGCAAACCTACCCAGAATTCAGCCCACACTTTCAGGGGTTTGCAGTCCCTACTTCAGGCCCTTGCACGGTTCTGCCTCCCCACCCCAGTCCGCCGTAGTAGGCCACACGAAAGTCGGTCCAGTGCGTGTGGCCGAGTTGGACCGCGCAGCCGCAGGATAAAATCCAGAGAGGACTCCGCGTGACTGCGCAGTAGGATTAAGAAATCTCCCAGATCAGGATGGGCACAGAAGGGGTTAAGGGGGTGGAGGGTTTTGTTTTTCACCTCTGAGGACTCTGCTATGGGTCATTAAGAACACATAAGACCGAACGAGCATTCCATTCGCCAGGCCTGCCTCTAGCGCAAGCTCTGCTTCGCGACAAGATAAGTCCTGTGCAGGAAGGCAATCCTGGGCCCAGGGAGACAGATGGGAAACCGCCCCAGATAAGGCGGCTGCTCTGAGTGCCGGAGTCACACAGGGCCTTTCTGCTGCAAGAATGGCACTGCCGAGAGTCTGCATTTCTGGCCGACTAAGGAGGGGGAGGCTCTTCGGAGGCGTCTCCTAACACGTTGCTGTTCTAGGCAGCTCTGCAGGGGAACCCCCCCCAGCGGGGGTGCAGCACAGAACCTCCAGGTGGAGGAGAGGCTCCCGTGTTCCTGCAGCTTGGAGAGGGGGGTTCCAGCGGTGTCCCGTCCGCCTCCAGCTAGGCCCGCACACAGTTTACCCCCACCCGGGCCTCCTGGCACCCCCGCCCCACATCCACCAGCCAGGTGGTACCTGTGCCCGCGCAGGTGAGGAAAAAGGCCTGTGGAAAACACCATTACTGATAAGTAACAGTTCCTTTCAGGTTTAATGACACGTTGCATCCATTCTAAAGCTCTCAAAAAAAAAAAAAAAGAAAGAACGAAAAAGAAAAAACGCCTTCTCGAGGGACGGCGCCTCGCGCCTGTAAATAGGAACGACAGGCCGGGGCGCGCGCGGGGGAGGGCGCACAGCGCAAAGCAGGCGTGTAAATTAACCGGGGGCCGCAGAGTAAATACATTCCACTCGGTATTTATTATGCGGCAGGACCTCCGAGGGGTTCTTCGGCTCCCGGACGTGGCAAATCTTGTCCGGAATGCCACGGGCTGCGCTGCTGAGGGCGAGGGCTAGCGGACCGGGGGCGGAGGGCGGGGGGCTTCTCCTCCCGCGCCCGGGAGCCCCCGGGCGGCCCCCTTGCAGCAGCGGCAGTGGGGAGGGCTTAGGCGAGGGGAGACGCGGCCCCGGGCGCCGCTACGGCGAGGGGCAGGGCGGGGAGGGCGGCGGGGTGGGAGCGGGGGGTGGGAGCGGGCGGCGCGCCCGGCCCCTTAGCATTCCGCCGGCGCGCCCGCCATCGCCGCGTGCGCCCCCGCGCCCCGCTGTAATTACCCCGATTACCAAATGAATCTCGCGCTTTTGTGCTCGCTGGGCGGTGGGTGCGGGGAGGCAGTTCTAATAGTTGTCATTAGGGCCGGGGGAGGCGGGGCGCGGGGGGCTGAGGGTGGGAGCGCGGGGGTGGGGGAGGCCCGCCATTCCCTCGCTGGCTCGCTCGCTCACAGGCGGTCCCAGGCGGCGCGCAGGCCGCTGCTGGCTGCTGAGTAATGATTTTTTTTCTAATTGGAGGCGAACAGCGGCCCTAATGGATGGAGCCGCTCTCGGCGCGCTAGCTGCGCCCGCCCTTCGATCAATACCGCTCGCTGAGACCGCCGGGCCGCGCTCCCCGGCCCTTTGTGGGCAGAGATGCCTCGGGGTCCCCAATCTCCGCCACCACCACCGGCCCCCCACGCTGCCTCAGGCTAGCCCGGCGAGTCTCGCCCCCTCGCCACTCTGTGACACCACCCCTCCTCCCACACCCCTGCCCGGACACTCCAACCCCAAGCTTCTTCCCGGACCCCAGCGCCGGAGCTCCCCTCTCAGAACATTCCTCTGCCCCTCCCCAAACACCGCCCTCGCGCGTCCCAGCCTTCCCGAGTCCTCCCTCCCTTCTTGTCCTCACACTGCCCAGCTGCCTGGTTCCCGTGGCCTTTCAGCCAGGGTGGGTTGCCAGAGGTGTAGGGGAGGACAGACCCCCGGATTGCCCCCCTCACCCCTTCTCCGTGACCGCGTTTCTGCCAAGCGCCGCAGCCGGTGAGGAGAGCCAGGCACAGACGGCAGCCTCCGAGAGTTTACGCCGGCTGGTCCGGGAAGGGTTCACTAAGTCCAATTAACTCCCCAGGTTCTTTCCTTCCTGGGCCCGCTCCAGCTCGGAGTGGCTCCAACTGGGACCCTTCGGCTTTCTGAAGGCACAGAACCTGGCGCGCACAGACACACTCCCTGGGGGCACCAGTCTCCAAGAAGCCCTCTAGAATGTTTAGCTCAGAAACTGGACAGGATGCACAAGTCCTACTAGGTCAGGGGGCAGATGTGCCCTCTGTTTTGCAGGCCCTTAGTGCACTGCTTCTACCTGGTGACCTGGGGCAAGGACTCAGTGCCTGAGGGACTCTTTCTTACACCTCGCAGAAGTTGATCCAGCCCTACAAGCTAGGCGGCTGGGATACAGCATTAAAAGCAATAATCAAATCTTCCCACTCCTCCCTGCAGTTTACAGACTTTCCTCCTTACACCCTGCGGAGAGCGGCTGCTGGGTACCCCAAGCTGCTCCACCCACCCTCCTTCCTTCATCTGCTCACTTTCTGTTGCTGGCTGTGGTTTCTGCATAACATTTAGCATCACCTAACACAATAAACACTTGCTTGGTTTGTTGTTGTTTGTTTGTTTGAGACGGAGTTTTGCTCTTGTCACCCAGACTGGTGTGCAATGGTGGGATCTCGGCTCACTTCAACCTCCTCCCGGGTTCAAGAGATTCTCCTGCTTCAACCTCCCAAGTAGCTGGGATTACAGGCGTCCACCACCACGCCCTGCTATTTTTTTGTGTTTTTAGTAGAGATGGGATTTCACCATGTTGGCCAGGATGGTCTCTAACTTCTGACCTCAGGTGATCTGCTGCCTCCACCTCCCAAAGTGCTAGGGTTACAGGTGTGAGCCACCTCGCCCAGCTCACACTTGCTTGTTGGTTTATTGTGATTATTCCCCCACTACCATGTCATCTCCACAAGGACTGGGATTTTTAACCATCTTGTATCCTCAGCACCTAAAACAGATCTTGGAACATAATAGGTGCTCAGTAAATATTAGTTCTATGAACAAATTAAAGCAATTTGAACTTGGTGAAACCTCTTTCTCTCCTCTCCTCTCCTGAGAGAGGATAAGACTTTGGCTTTTCTCTTCTTGGGCTCTGTGGCATATTGTGTTTTCCAAAAAAATGGCCACAGCAGTGTTTCTGGTTCCACATGCTATTCCAGCACCATGCCTCTACCCACTTCGAGAGAAGTCTGTTTCCCCTCCACTTGAACCTGGGTGGGGTTTTGTGACTGCCTCCATGAATAAATGTGCCCAAAGTGATGCTTGAAGACATCCTAGTCTAAGTCATAAAGGATTACCTGGCTTCCTTCTCTCTTTTTCTCTTGGGACTATCACCCTTGCAACACAGCCACCATGTTGTAAGGAAGCCCAGGCCACATGAAGAGGCCAAGTATAGGTGTTCCAGCCAATAGCCCTAGCTAATGTCCTAGCCATCACCTAGCACCAAACACCAGATAGGTGAAAGAGCAAACCTTCAAATGATTCCAGCCCTGGCCTTTGAGCCACCCCAGTTGTTGCCAAGTGGCATCACCATTCAGGCTACCCAGCTGACTCTGAGTGAAACACAGACAAATTGTCCCTGCTGAGGACA
This sequence comes from Aotus nancymaae, assembly GCF_030222135.1. Classification (NCBI taxonomy): domain Eukaryota; kingdom Metazoa; phylum Chordata; class Mammalia; order Primates; family Aotidae; genus Aotus; species Aotus nancymaae. The sequence goes on along the minus strand of NW_026988472.1, from coordinate 19,570,621 downwards.
GCCAAGTAGCGGATTCATGAACAAACTAAATGCTGACGTAAGTCACTAAGTTTTGGGGTAGTTTGCTACCTAACAGACAGCTGAATCCCCCATTCTACTGGCTTCTCTTCAGTCCCCTATTCCCTGGGCATACCACAAATCTCCTTGTCACAGTACACAGAGTGACCCCTCCTCTGAGGCCTTAAGCTCTGTGCTCCATCCCTGCAGCCACCTTTTTGAGGATCCTCAGCTCCCGCTTCCCAATGCCGCAGCCTGGATAAACATCAGCCCACTATAAATCCAACAGGCCCTCCTGCCCTCCTCTGGGCTTGCTCCCAGGAAGCCCAGCCCAGCAGGAGGAAATCGTTCAGCCTTGCTAAGCAGTAGCACCACCACCAGCCCTGCAAATCCTGCATCTTCCTGCCCAGCTCTCGATACACAGTTACTTCCCTCATTCTCCACTCAGCTGACCAGCCCTACACCCCACTTCACCGAGACCATGACCTCCCGCACCCCAGCATGTTGCCATCACACGTCTGTCCACAGCACCCAGTCTGCCTACCCTCTGGTTCCAGATGTCTTTCCGCCCATCTTCAGGCCAATCCCACTCTTGGGCTCTCAGTGCTAGCCGCTCAAACTCTAGGGCAGCACTGCACAATAGATCATTTTTGCAGTGATGGAACTGTTCCATATCTGTACCATACAATGAGTAGCCATTAGCCACCTGTGGCTACTGGGTGCTTAAAATCTGGACAGTACCACCAAGGAGAGAAATTATTTTATTTTAGTTCATTTAGGTAGCTGAACGCTGCTAGTGGCTCCAGAGATTAGTCTTGCCCTCTCCCAGGTCCTCAGCTTCACCCTTCCCATCAGCCATTCACAAGTCTTTCTCTCTCATCTCCTGCTACCTCACACTCCACCCCCACCCACCCCCACTGCATCTCTCTCTGGTCCTTCACAGCCAAACTCCTTCATGGATTTGTCACCACTGCCTGTTCTCCCACACCCACACCTTGTCCACACCCTAGGTCTTTGCGAATGTTGTTTTCTTCCTCACCTTCCCAGCCCCTCCCCACGTAATGAACACTGATCACCTTGAAAGCTTCAAGGTAAAAAGTTACTTTTTCCAGGAAGTCCTACTGGACACCGCCATCCCAGAAGAGATTGGTAGTCTTTGCCATGTGTCCTCGTGGTGCCCTAAACGATCTCTGGGAATACACGTGTCAGCTTCTTGCCATTGCCTGTTTAATTAGCAGGCTTCCCTGCAGACTGGTTGTCCCGTAAGGGTAGAAGCCAAGCTCCCCTACCCGTCATCACATACATGTGCTTCTGCCAGGCACATGATGAGTGGTCAGTAAATATTTGTTGAAGAAATGCCGTAAGGAGGAAACTGTAGCTAAACAAGTAAGTGACAGATGCTTCAGTGGAGGACCTAGTGGCTGGGTGGGAGCACACAGGGGATCTGGGGTTGGTAAAGGCCTCACAAAGAAGGTGACATCTCCAGGGGATCTGAAAACACAAAATGAGTTTACCAGGCGGGCAAGTCGGGAGATTATTCTGGGGAGAAGGATATCATGAGCAGAAACTCAGACATGCAGTGGCAGTGAGCAGGAAGAAATGCAGACTGGGCAGAAGGGGTGAGAGAAGGAGGACTGTGAGGAACCAGGCTGGGGGCAGAGTCGGGCCCAGAGAAAAGGGGCTTGCCTTGGGGGTGGTGCGTTTTATCTTCAACCTGTTAAAGTTGAACCTGTTCAGCTTTGAGGCTTTTCGTTTACCCGTTTGCATGAGAAGGGAACTCTACAAGGACGCCTGGAAGGGGCCACAGCAGTCTCTAAGATCCATTGCTCAGATCTCTCTTGCAGACAGAACTTTCCGCAAGACGGGCCAGTTAGTTGACAACCTCCAGCCATGGGTGCCTTCAGGCTCTACCTCAGCTTTTAGGCCAAGGTTATGCACTTCCAGTGACTGAGAATGGTCAGTCCAGGCTAGATCACTTCGCTGGGCGATCTCTACACTAGAACTCCCCATTGGCCTGGCAGAGATTCTCTGAGCTTCGCTGAGGGGTAAGGCTCTCCCTCCCGGCCCCTCCTTCCTTCCCCTCTCCCTTCACAGGAGTCAAACCTGCTTCCTGGCCTGAAGGCCCTCCCCACCTCCTCCTGCTCCTTCCTCACTTCATCTTCCATAAGCATTTCCCCCAATAAACCTCTTGCACGTCTAATTCCATCTTAGCATTTGCTTCCTGGAGGACCCAACTACCACAGTGCAGAATTACTAACACATGCACTTTCCCCTTACTGAGCCCCCTGTTAAATGCTTGCCATACGTTGTCTCACTAACCCTCCCAGCAGTCCCATAAGGTAGGTACTGTTATCTTCACTCGACAGACAAGAACGGGGGCTAGAGAGGACACATGACTTGCACAGGGTCGTACCACCAAGACTTTTAATGGAATTCGAAATCAGGCCTAGGTGTGCCTGACTACAAAACTCAGCTGCTCAACTCCTGATCTGTGACCCTTTAGGGGCTGGTTTGGGCAAAGTTGTCCTGGAGACAGTGGCCAAGCCAATAAGGTAGACTGGACCACGTCATCTCAAAAGTCCTCCAGGCCTTACTTTTTCCATCTCTGTGGCTTTGGGACATGTAGGCACACACTGGTTCCAGGATTTACCTGTTCCAAGGAACCTGTCTGCCACACTGTGACCAAGCAAGCACTGGATTGAGGGTAAAGAGATCAGGATTCCAGGCCAGGCGCGGTGGGTCATGCCTATAATGCCAGCACTTTGGGAGGCCAAGGCAGGTGGATCACGAGTTCAGGAGTTCAAGACCAGCCTGGCCAACATGGTGAAACCCCGTCTCTACTAAAAATACAAAAAAAAAATTAGCCAGCCGTGGTGATGTGTGCCTGTAGTCCCAGTTACTCAGGAGGCTGAGACAGGAAAATTGTTTGAACCTGGGAGGCTGAGGTTACAGTGAGCCAAAATTGCACCACTGCACTCCAGCTTGGGTGACAAAGAGAGACTCTGTCTCAAAAAAAAGAGAGAGAGATTCCAGTATGGGGACTTTGGTCAGCACCTGAGTGATCTTAGGCAAATGACGTGGATTCTCCAGGAACCTTCATTTACACAACTACTATGATCATCTGATTCCCCTGATGATCTGGTGCCCCTGATGTTTGATGCCCTTCTCTGCCACAGCCTGGCTTCCTGTCCAAGATGCCCAAGGCAAAAGGTAGACTTTTTCTCTGGTTTGCAAAGTGATTTGTGGTCTCGGCTCAAAAGCCTGAAAACTAATGTTTGCAGCCAGGGGGTTGGAATACCTGAGGACTGTTAGGTAAATAGTCCTACCAGACTGCCTCTAGAGAAGATTTCTGATGGTGAGCAGAGCAGGAGAGTGGAGCCCACTCGAGCCTGGTCCTGCACCTGTTCACAACGAAGGCGCAGTCTCAGCCCCCTTGGGAAGAGGATGCAGTCGTCGGCAGTGCCCACTCAGCTGCACGCTGTGGGATCTAACCAGTGGTACGCTGGTAAATGTTTAACTGGCTCTTTGCAGGGAAAGTCCTAATTTCTAGACTTTGCCAATTTCCATAAAGCAAACCCTCCTACTCTAGCCAATTTCAAGCTTCGGACTTGTCATGACTGAACACAGAGGTAGGAAGAGCTGTGCACAGTTGACTGGGCTCTTGTGCTCTGGAGCCGGCCCCAACGCACCCCTCACTGGGTCTAGCCCTATGGCTGACTGAGGAACAGCTCCTCATGTATGGCCAGACTCCTCAGTACAGAGGGCCAGGCAAGGGAGCAGAGGATTCGGAAGGACAGGGCACAGGTTAAGGGCTTCAACTGGCTGGGCTGGGGGCCTGGGAAGAACATGTCACACCAGATGCTACATCACAGCTCAGGGTATCATTGCACAGTCTGGCCCAGCGTGTGTTCATGTGTTTGCTCTCTCTCTCTCTCTTTTTTTTAATGAGCACTTCTGCTGGGCCCTGTCCAACCCGTTTTTCATGTATTAACTCATTCACTCACTTTCTAGAGACATTCTAGAACTCAGTGCTTACATCCGGCAGATGCTCACTACATTTCTAATTGAGAAGTGTGTGCATGCTTAGATCAGGGCCTTTCCCCCCTGGAGACAATAGAGATGGAGATACCCAGAAAGACCGACTTTAAAGACTGAGCCACAGGCTCGGCTGCTCTGGACTGTGGTAGGGATTACAGCCTGGGAGCCGGAGGAGTAGAATCACTCGAGGAAGAAAGACAAGGTCCCTACTGAGTTGGGATGTGAGGTTCACAAACCAAAAGTGTTTATAGGGGCTCCCCTTTATAGAGACCCCTTGGAGCAGGACTGAGGCCCCTGGAAGCTAAAGGCCGTTGCCTGGCTGCCTGTCCCCAGGCAACCTTCCCCACACCCGCCCCCTCTGCCTGACTCACCCCAGATCCTTTTTCTTTTTTCTTCCTTTCCTTTGTACAAAAAGGGAAGGGCAAGTCCAGCTCAAACCTGCTACTCTCCAGGAATTGCTGAAACTTACACGGAATGACACCCAAATCCCTTCGTGGGCACCTCCGATAACCACCTTGGTGGCCGTTTTTCATACCCATGGCTCATTAGGGTTTCTGGGACCAGGCCAAGAAATTGCCAAAGACAAGACAAGCGGCGCCTGCCTGGAAATTCTGCAGAGCCCACTCCCCTCAGAGGCCCTTCCTACAGCGTGAGTGAGGGGGTGAGTTGCACTGAGCTAGAGCCGCGCCTGACAAGTGACACGCCTGATGAGAGACACGATGACGAGTCCCTGGGGAGGCTGTGGAGTCTGGTTCCTGCAGACACTGTCTCCCCTGAGGCAGTCTCCGTGCTTGAGTGCTGAGTGTGTGTGTGTGGTGTGTGTATGTCTGTGTATGTGTGTGTGTGCACACATCTTGTCTCTCCAAGGAAGATTCTCTGAGCTCTGCAGCAAGCTCGACAGACCCCCATGAACACTCCTGGGACCCATGGACATCAAGAACAGGCACAGTAGGCTGGGCATGGTGGCTCATGCCTGTAATCCCAGCACTTTGGGAGGCCGAGGCAACCAGATCACTTGAGGTCAGGAGTTCGAGACCATCCTGGCCAACATGGCAAAACACCACCTCTACTAAAAATACAAAAATTAGCTGGACATGGTGGCGGACGCCTGTAATCCCAGCTACTCAGGAGGCTGAGACACGAGAATCACTTGAACCTGGGAGGCGAGGGTTGCAGTGAGCCGAGATTGTGCCACTGCACTCCAGCCTGGGTGATAGAGCGAGACTCTGTCTCAAAAAAAAAAGAGAGAAAGAAAGAACAGGCATGGCAAAGCAGCCACAGCCTGCAGAGTTCAGGAGGTCCCTCATGGAGTTGCCCTGTCCTCACCTCCCTGTTCTAAGCGCCTACAGGGATGGATCCCCTTGGGAGCTGCCGAGCCCTCCCTGGTGCAGCAAGGGAGGGAAGATCCAGTCTCCAGGTGTGTGATCCACCTGACTCAGCCCAAACCCGGATCATGCCTGGGCCATCAGTCCTGTGCTGGGCACTGGGCCATACAGAAATGAATGAAATAGTCTCTCTTTTTCAGAGTGCTTGCAATCTAGTTACTGCAGACTATGGAAGGGTCATATGTTCCAAAGAAGTCAAGGTCATAAGAAAAAATTTTTCCCTATCCCTTCTCTGACATTCCCACTCTGAAAGCTTTCTGAAGGATGTGGGGTGTGATTTTGAAAAATGCTTAGGCTAACAAAAACCCACAGAGATGGAACAAGAAGGAGGGATGGTTCTGTCTTCCAGCAGGGGCTTGTGGTAAAGTGAAGAGTTCCCTTTGGGGGAATTGGATGGCATGAATGTGGAAGATGACAAAGAATCAAAGAAGCTCACGGCAGGACTGTGTGTCAAGTGTTTTGTCCCCCAGGTTCCCCTCCAGACACCAACAAGCAGCCACCATCTTTTTCTTCATGCCCTGCAGGGAGTGTTACAAGGTTATAAGTGGTCCCTTTCTTAGATGGATCTGAATGTCTTGGAGTTCCCACCTGTAGTGAGCCAAAAGGTGCTGCTCTCTTGCTATTCTCCCTGGGGCCTGCAAAAACAAGGCTCATTCCTCTTCCACCAATGACTGTTCAAATATTTGAAATGACTGTGTTTTGCTTTTCTAGTCTTGCCTAAGAAGCACCACCAAAACTTAATGGTTTAAAACAACAGTGCGAGGGCAGGCGTGGTGGCTCACAGCTGTAATCCCAGCACTTTGGGAGGCTGAGACAGGCAGATCACCTGAGGTTGGGAGTTCAAGACCAGCCTGACTAACATGGAGAAACCCTGTCTCTACAAAAAATACAAAAAAATTAGCTGGCATGGTGGCGCATGCCTGTAATCCCAGCTACTCGGGAGGCTGAGGCAGGAGAATCAGAACCTGGGAGACAGAGGTTGTGGTGAACCGAGATCGCACCACTGCACTCCAGCCTGGGCAACAAGAGCAAAACTCCATCTCAAAAAAAAAAAAAAAGTATGATTATAACTCACTGCAGCCTCCAAGTCCTGGGCTCAAGTGGTCCTCCTGCCTCAGCCTCCCAATTAGCTGGGACTACAGGCATGAGCCACCACACTCAGCTTAACAATTGACTTTTTTTTCCTTGAAATTCTACAGGGTCAGTCTGGTTCAGCTGGGTGGGTCTTTTGTTCCACATGGCAGCTGGAGCCATGCAACTGCAGTCAGCTAGGAGTTTGACAGGGTCTGGGACATCCCAGATAGCCTCATTCACATCTTTGGCAGTTGGTGTTAGCTATTGACTGAGTTGGTCCTGTTCTCTCCCCGTCGGCCTCTCTCTTCAGTAGGCTAGTCCTGGCTTTGTACATGGTGGTTCTATTCAAGAGAGCAAAGACAGTTGCTGCCAGGTCTCTTAAGCCCTAGACTCAGAAGTCACATGGCAACACTTCCATTGCATTCTGTTGGCCAGACCAAGTCACAAGGCCAGCCTGGGCTCAAGGGGAGGGGAAACACAGACCCTTGCTTCTTTTTGATGAGGAGAGTGGCAGGCACACACAGGGATGGGAGAAATTGCTGGCAGCCAGTTTCGCAGACAATCTGCCAGGAGCTTCCAACAGGTCCAGAGTCCTTTCTTCCAAGCCCTCCCTTCCCTCTGAACCCACTCTGGATTGGGTACACCTCTCTTAGGCTTGCTATAGAGCCTCCTTCAGTGCAGTGAGGGGAATCATTTGAGCCATACGAAATATTGAGGGCTTTCAGAGGAGACGTGGGGATATGGGTTGAGGCCAGAGAAGGCTCTAACCTCTAAGGCAGCCCCCAAATTGACTAGAGTCCGAGGAGCAGGGGGTAAGGGAGAGAGGCCTCCTGACGGAGGATGGTTAGAGCTCCCCCTTGTCCAAAAAGTCCCTAGGAAAGAAAGATTCCTGGCTGGTAAAGACTCCAGAAAACCTGTCACACAGCAGAACAAAGTGTTCTTTAAAAACCCTAAAGACTCTCCGTGTCCCAGCTGGTCACTTGGAGCAAACGCTGCTGGTTAGGGAACTTGTAGTGCTTAGTTGGCAATTAATCACTTGGAGCTCTGTGACGTCCCTCATATTGTCCCAGGTTGTTATTTAACTCTAGCTGTGTTTACGCTGCCAGGCACCGAGCAGAGCCTCTAAGACAGACTGCAGACCAGCCCAGAACACCCTCTTCCCGGTGAGAGCGTCCCTCCATTCTCTCTCCTGATCATTTTATTTTTCTTCTTTATATTCTTCTGGTTTTTCAATTTTTTTCTATAATCACTGCATTATACTTTCATAAGAAAGAAAGCTCAGGGTGCCCCTGACAAAGATGTTCATTGCAATATTATTTATATTAACAGAAATTTGAGGACAGAATCAATGTCAGGCAATGAGAACATTGCTAAATAAATTATGATGAATCCACGGGGTGCAAAATTCTGAAGCAATTCAAAGTGAGGCTCTAAAGGAGCATCTAATGATATAGGAAAATGCTCATGGTAGAACATTAGTGAAAAAACAAGTCAGCTTCCAAATTTTTAAAGGGTTTGGTCTAAATTGTGATATATGGTAATACGGTAATAAGAGCAAGTATTTCTTTCTTTCTTTCTTTCTTTCTTTCTTTTTTTTTTTTTTTTGAGACAGAGTATTGCTCTGTCGCCCAAGCTGGAGTGCTGTGGCATGATATCAGCTCACTGCAACTTCCACCCACTAGGCTCAAGTGATTCTCCAGCCTCTTGAGTAGCTGGGACTATAGGCACACGCCACCATGCTCGGTTGATTTTTTCTGCTTTTAGTAGAGACAGAGTTTCACCATGTTGGCCAGGCTGGTCTTGAACTCCTGACCTCAGGTGATTCACCTGCCTTGGCCTCCCAAAGTGCTGGAATTACAGACATGAACCACCATACCCGGCTAATTTTTGTATTTTTAATAGAGACAGGGTTTCACAATGTTGGCCAGCTGGTCTCAAACTCCCGACCTCAAGTGATCCACCTGCCTCGACCTCCCAAAGTGCTGGGATTACAGGAGTGAGCCACCATGCTCAGCCAAGAACTAGTATTTATTGAGCACTTACTATGTGCTGTCACTTACAGGAATCATCTCACTCAGTCTGCACAAAATCTCCATAAGCTACATACAGTCATCCCTCAGTATCCATGGAAGGATTGGTTCCAGGACCTCCCCACCCCCGCCCCTGGGAAAACAAAATCCGGGAATGCTCAAGTCTCTGATATAAAATGGTATAGTATTTGCATATAACCTATGTACATTCTCCTGTACACCTTAAATCATCTCTACTTATAATACCTAGTACAGGTCGGGTGCAATAGCTCACACCTGTAATCCCAGCACTTTGGGAGGCTGAGGCAGGTGGATCACCTGAGGTCAGGAGTTTGAGACCAGCGTGGCCAACATGGTAAAACCCCATCTCTACTAAAAATACAAAAATTAGCCAGGCATGGTGGTGTGCACCTGTAGTTTCAGCTACTCAGGAGGCTGAGTGAGGCAGGAGGATCGCTTGAGTCTGGGAAGTCAAGCCATGATCATGCCACATCACTCCATCTCCTAGGAAACAGAGCAAGAACCTTTCTCAAAAAAAAGGAAATAAATAAATAAAAACAAAATCAAAACAAGAATAAAAGCAAATGGGACCCCTGGCCAGCAAAACTTCACCTAATGGATTTAAGGTTCGAAGCCTTCCCTTTGATTCTCAAACTGGCCTTGTTCTCACTCCCACTGGTCTGATTCTTGGCTCTCCTCCTTGGGAAGCAGAGGGATAAGTCCTCTGATCCATCCTTGGCAGTTTTTCATCAGTATTTGACCAGACTTCGAAGGTCCGAAATGACGGCTGGGAGGCAGCTGCTTCCCCAATGCAGAGCCACCCCTCCCTCCCTCCAGACCATGCACCGCCCCCGTTTCGCTGCTGCAGCATCTGATGTACATGTTGTCTTATCCCCAACTAAATCATCCACTGCTCTTGGCGCAGACCGTGACTTACACACATCCTGCTGTCACCCACATCACCCACGGCACCCGTCGTCTTGACAAAGATAGCAGCCTCTGAAAACACACCTACCCATTGGCTGCTCGACACATGGAAGCCCAGAAACAGCACAGACAGCTCAGGAGCTTACGGTGGGAGGGAGCCTTGTGCCAGACCCAGACATCCTACCTGGGCAGGAAGGAATGGAGGGAATACAGTACGCCTCAGATGCTAGCCACCAGATGGGCCCGTTAGAGGCTGTTGAAAAAGAAGCAAAAAGGAGTACCAGAAACTCAATTCTAGCAATAGAACCTGGAGATGGGGCCTTTACATTAGTCACAGTCAGGAGGTCATCCGCAGACTCACAGACATTCAGTCCAAGCCCCAGTGGGATTCACTTTGTCCCTGTGAATATCTGTATTTATCAGTTGGTCAACAAATATGTATTGAGCCCAAAGCATCAAGTTACAAGGTACTTGGGTTGGGATAGAGGCTTGTGAGGGTTGGGGAGAGATAGTGGGCCCCTCATTTTCCCCACTCACCCTCCCCTCCACCCAAACACCACATACACACACTCTGGAACTTAGAGACTTAGGAGATTGGTTCTTGTAGATTTCAGTGGCTTTCATGAATGGTTTACAGGCTGTTGGACAGAGTGGTACGTGGACCATTGTTCCCTGATTCCTCTCACCTCTTGCATTTGAATTATTGACCCATACTCCTCGGCATTGATCTTGCAGTTTCTTGTACATTTCCCCACCCCTTAACTTTAGGCCTTGACCTGTAACTTGCTTTGATCAATGGGGTGTTAGTAGATGGGTGGCAAGCAGAGGTTTGCAATGTGCTTGCGAGGTTGGCCTAGCCCTCTTATGCTTCTTCTGTGTCATGAGAACAGGGCTCAGCTTGATAGCAGATCCAAGGAGCTGACTCAGGCTTCTACCCACCTCTACCTGGCTCTCTGTCTGCTACAGCAAAGGCACCAGGCTAAGTATTCAAACATCCATGGTTTCATTCAATTCGCTCAACAGCTCTAGGAGGCAGGGCCCATTTGACAGATGAAGAAACTGGGACACAGGAAAATCACCCGACCAAGGTCACACAGCCAGAGAACGCCAAGTGAGGATTTGAACTCAGCAGCCAGCTCTAGAACCTTCAAGGTGAGCCTCCTTTGCTCTCTCCTGATTCCTGGGAACCTCATCAATCAGTAGGGTCTGGGCTCCCGAGCCACATCCAGGCCAAGGGGAACATTCCTCACTTGTGGAGACCTGGTAGTCGTGTCTTATCCCAACCCTTAGCTGGCAAAGACTCTGGAACATTCCTGCTCACTACAGCTGCCACCACACTAACCTGCCTCAGAGGGCTCCATGACACCCTCGGCAGGTACCTGGGATTGACCTCCAGTGGGGCCCCACTCTCTCTCACGCTGGAATTTGAGCCCTCAGGAAAAGAATAAGCTGAACATTTTTCCAATCTCCTGCCAGTGCCATGGGCTCCCTCAGTTACAGCCACCACTGGCAGGCCCTAGGCCCTTATCTGCCAACCCCTAGGTTCATCACAAGAGTCTTGGAGCAAGGCTTTCTCTGTCAAGAGAGGCAAACATGATGTCTTGAGCTTAAATTAGAAGGCAAGGTCCTCTGGCCGGGTGCAGTGGCTCACACCTGCAATCCCAGCTCTTTGGGAGGCAGAGGCAGGCAGATCGCTTGAGCCCAGGAGTTCAAGATCAGCCTGGGCAACATGGTGAAACCCCATCTCTAGAAAAAATACAGAAATTATCCAGGTGTGGTGGTAGTCCCAGCTACTAAGGAGGCTGAGGTGGGAGGATGGGTTCAGCCCAAGAGGTCAAGGTTGCAGCGAGCCATGATTGTGCCAGCCTAGGTGACAGAGCAAGACCCTGTCTCAAAAAAAGAAAAAAGATGGTTGGGCACAGTGGCTCACACCTTTTATGATCCACCCAAAAGTCTTGCAGTACCACTCTACCAAATTCTATTAGCTGAAACAGTCGCAAGCTGGCTTAGATTCAACGGGAGGGGAATCAGACGCCCCTTCTCCATTGGTGGGCTATCAAGCTTATGATACGGAAGAGCGTGAGGGACAGGAGATACTGTTGTAGGCAATCCTGGAAATTTCTACCTGCCACAGTCCTTGACGGTTCATGGAGCACAGCTGCCACACCAGCCCCAGACCACCTAACTTGGGAATTTGAGTGAGAAACACACTTTTGACTCATTTAAGCCACTTTTATTTCTGGTCTTTGTTATTCAGAGCCAAATCCTGTGCTGACTCACAGAGATGTGCTCTGTATGGACTTTAAGGGACTCAATGAGAAAGGCGAAGGGCTATTTCACCAGCCTCCGGACTTAGTGTGAGTTAGTGTTTACCTAAAGTAAATCTCCTTTTCTAATAATAATGGACAGTGCTAATAAGTCCCCACACCCTCGGCTCTGCCCAGCCCTTCAAGACCTTGAGGCTAAAAATAAGATGACGTGTATACATTATCTGTATCAATGTATGTGTGTCAGAAAACTAAAGGGCCATTTCAGGGGTGGATAGACAAGAGGGACCTCGCTTTCCTTTTTTTTTTTCTTTGAGAGGGGGTCTTGCTCTTGTTGCCCAGGCTGGAGTGATCTTGGCTCACTGCAACCTCCGCCTCCTGGGTTCAAGCAATTCTCCTGCCTCATCCTCCCAAATAGCTAGGATTACAGGCGCCCACCACCCCGCATGGCTAATTTTTGTATTATTAGTAGAGACGAGGTTTTACCATGTTGGCCAGGCTGGTCTCAAACTCCTGACCTGAGGTGATCTACCTGCCTTGGCCTCCCAAAGTGCTGGGATTACAAGCATGAGCCATCACACCCAGCCTTAAAATGGTTGTTTTAAGCCACCAATTCTGGGGTAGTTTGTTACACACCAAAAATAACTGGGACAGGAATTCTGGTTCCATCTAGCACATTGTTCTGCTATAGCTAGGGAGTGACCTTGTCCTCATTATCCAAAATAGTGTCTGGAGCTTCAGCCATTACATCTGCATTCCAGATGGTAGGATATTGGGAGGCATGAAGGAGAAGGGCAAAGGGCATGACACAGCTGTCTTTTAGGGAAGTTGCCTCAGAACATGAAATAAAATTGGCTAGTGTTTACTCATGTAGCCATACCTAGCAATAAGAGAAGCTGGGAAACATTGCCTTTATTCTAGGTGACTGTGTGCTCAACTAAAAATCAGGGATTCTATTACATAAGAAGATGAAGAAAATAAACACCACAGTCTGCCACCATATCCCAAAATCCCCTTGCCCTCTCCCTCCTCTCATAAATCCCCCCTATTTATTTCTACACTGCCAGCCTAGCCCAGGGTCCTAACATGAATATCAAGGGGTGAATATCTAAAAGACAAAAGAGTGTTTCTCCAGCTAATACTGAAGATCCCTCTCAAAGCATAATTTCTGATGCGTACGAAGTCTCTGTCTCTTTTCTTTGAGATGGAGTCTCACCCTGTTGCCCAGGCTGGAGTGCAGTGGCATGATCTTGGCTCACTGCAACCTCTGCCTCTTGGGTTCAAGCAATTCTCCTGCCTCAACTTCCCAAGTAGCTGGGATTACAGGCAAGTGCCACCACAACCGGCTAATTTTTGTATTTTTAGTAGAGATGGGGTTTCACCGTGTTGGCCAGGCTGGTCTTAAACTCCTGACCTCAGGTGATCCGCCCACCTCGGTCTCCCAAAGTGCTGGGATTACAGGCATGAGTCATCATGCCCAACCTTGTCTCTTCTGTTTCTAAAGTCCCCTTCCCAGCAAGGATGAGGAAAGATGGTAGGGGTCAGGGGCCGGGGGAAATGGGGATCTTGGCCAGCCCCATATATTAATTAATGAAGCAACCATTAGCGTGTCTAGCACTGGCTCATCTAATCCTTGCCCTAAAACATGGCACTACAATTACATTCAGTTAGCAGATGAAAAAAAAAAAATGACTCAGAAAGCTTAAGTGACTCACCCCAAGTCACACAGCTAAAAGTGGTGAGGACAGCAGGACTGATGTGGCAGCTGTCACAGTTTACCCGAAGCACAAGGTCAGGTGCCAAGTTCCTGACGGTGTCTCTTTAAACAGCAAGTGCCACCATGTCGCCTGTTGCCTGGGTCTGCCTGTGGTCTGCAGCTTCTCCTGTGGAGACACTGCTTGTCTGTCTTCTGTCTTCCCTACACCCACAAGAATAGGATCATTAGTGAGCATGCCTGAGGGAGGCCAGGGCTGTGTTGAACTGTGGCTCCAGCTGAGACCCATGGACATTGTTCTCTTTCAGTTTGGAACTGAGTCTCACTCCAGAACTCGGTGCCTGAGCCTCAGCCTCCACTCAGAGACAAGCTCACCAGCTGCGAGATGGTCAGGGACGGGCAGGCAGCCCCTGAAGCTTGTGAATCAGTGAGTGAGCTTAGGTATATAAAGAACCCCAGCAAATGATGAAAAAGTTCTGCAGATGGCTGGTGGTGATGGTAGCACAATGTCAATGTACTGAATACCATTTAAAAATGGCTAAAATGGTAAATGCTATGTTATGCATATTTTATCACAATAAAGAAACACCCCAAAACTTAGTTGCTTAAAAGAGCAATCATTTTTCAGCCCACAATTCTGCATATCTGCAATTTGGGCTGGGCTGGGTTGGACAGTTCTTCTGCTGGACTCACCTGTGGCCAGCTGGCAGGTCACCTGGGGACTGATAGGTCTAGGATGGCCTCATACAGCATGTCTGGTGGTTGGTGCTGGTTGTCAGCTGGGTGGCAGTGGTGACTGGGCCACTTACCTACACCTGCCTAACCCAGGCACATTCACCTGTTGGCAGTTGCATGGGTCCCAAGAACAGCATGAGAGGGCAAATCCCAATGCATGAGCACTTTTCAAACCTCTGCTAATCATGGTTGATGGTGTTCCATTGGCCGAAGCAAGTCACCTGGCCAAACCCAGAGTCACTGTGGGAGGGAAATACACCAAGGACTGAATCCAAGGAGTGTGAGCAAATGGAATCGCTACTGCCAGCCACACAACTTGTCCATGAGTTACTGCTGCAACTACCAAGTCTGGGTGACTACACAGGTGCGTTAATTTTCAAAACAGAAAAGAAAGCTGGTTGCCCAAATCAGCATCTACTTTAGCCATTGAAGACATGAGATGGCCCCAGGCAGGAGTGCAGTTTTCGAAAATGAAGACCAGAGGAAGGGAACATTCTAGTATGACGTCTCTTGGAGATCCAGAACAGAACCCACATCCCCAGCTCTTCCGTGAACTTTGAGAGAGCAAGCAGGGTGTCCCCAGCTCTTCCCCAGCCTGGCTGATGGAAGTGCCAGCCTCTCCAAGCCACATCCACTTCTTACAGGCAAATTGTGATTCCCAGGCCCTGTCCCATCACCACAGATGTGCTAAAAGCAGGGTTTGAACAAGAGATGGGTGGTGAGAACCAGGCCAAAAAATGAGTGCTTCCACAGTGTACTGGCTTTCCTTTCTGCCCTGTCCCCACATAGAGCCCCAGAGGAGAATGGCTGTTTGCTTTCTTTCCAAAGGGACTCCTTAGGGAAGAAGGAGGTGGAGTTGTCCTGCTCCCATTACTGAGCAAATCGAGAATGGAGGGCCACCCTCTGTACCCGGCTGGTTGACAAGGAGAGCAGCCATACCCACACAAGAGTCAGACAGTCTGGGTGACCCCATCAATCACCCCTGTGTGACCTCGAGCAAGTTACTTAGCCTCACATGGTCAGTTTCCTCATAGAAGTGCAACAACAAGATTAACCCGTCTTGAAGGGCCATGATGAGGATCCTATGCCCTAACCCTTGCATGAGACAGTCCAGAGCACATAGAAGATGCTTACCAGCCACAGCTTGTCTTTTACAAGGGCTCTCTCCCAAGCCACAGGAGAAGAAAGCTTCTATGAGCTAGGCCAGGGTAACAGAGCAACAGGGTTATTTACAAAGCCACATCTGGGCAGCGAATCTCACAGCCCTCCTTTCATCCAAAGGGCTTGATCACAGCAGTGGTGCTCCCAGCCCCCTGATGCAAGAGAGCCTCCCTCTGCCTTCCCCCAAAGCCATCACTAAGTCTCTACCTAACATTGTCTATGGATGTCCCAACCATCCCTCCAAACCCTACTTCCACTGGCTGTGACAGGTGGCCAGACAGGAAGGAGGTATTACCTTGGGGTGAGAGTGGAGGGCTACAAGCCGCCTTCAGACTGCTACCCTGCTGGTTTCAGGAAAGAGGACGTGCTGCAGCCCCATACACCACCTCTCCAGCATGCAGGAGCCATGCTGCCGAAAGCGTTTTGATTTTCCTCTTCCCTGGACTTATCCTTTCCCCCTCAAATGCCATCTGAGGGGAACTAGGAACAAGAGAGCATTTTAAAGACTTCTTATGGTAGCAGCAGTCCTCCAGGAGGAAGCATCCTTAGGAAACCAATGACTCTGATTCTTTCAACCCTATTCCATGAAGCAGAACCCCCAAAATGTCCCCCTCTGATTTAATATCCTCTTGGGTTTGCCAGATTCTACCACTCAGCACGCTCAAGTTCCCAAGTAGACCTGCAGACACACCTGATTCAGGTGCCAGGCCCTCCCACCCCTACCCCGGGGCATGTTTTTCGTGTTGACTCTCTGAACACTGCCCCTACCTGGTTCCACTGGTTTATTGCAAGTTAATTGGTCTCCTCCCTGTCAACCCCCACCTCCATCACCTTCAGTTATTTATTTCTATGGACCAGTTACATAATGTTTTCTGTTTCACTCATGAGGGGACAAAAATGTCTCTGCCTTTTGATTTTTTTCTTAGACAGAGCTGGAGGGAGGAAAACAAGCAGTGATCCAGAAGTCTGCATGCCACCCTAACACTGAGGGACACTTCGGGGCTCCCTTGATTGGGTTCTGCCCCAGAGTCTGGAAAAGATGAACTGCCACCTTTAGTCAAGCTGGGAAGGCTGCAGGCTCTCTGCTGCTCCGGGTGGACTCCCCGCCTCCCCCTGGCTAGGGAAATATGGTCATTGGCAAATTGGGGAGAAAGGTCCATGGGCACAGGGCCGGGAGGGCAGACAAGGACCCTGATAAATCTGTCCTGGCTTTAAAGCTCCATATAGGAGCCTGCCTTCATGGCCTCCTTCCTCCAGGTTTAGAAACTTGGACAAATAGCTCCCCACTTCCCAGGGCCAACGCCCAGATCTGGATGGAGGGGGAGATGAGAGCAGACTCGGGGGGGCAGGGGTGGGGGTGGCGCTGCTGTACCGCCACTGCTGCAGCCCCCTGTGTATAAAACTCCCTTTGTATGCAGGTCGCCGGCTGCTCCCCATGCCAGGTGCAGCTGCCAGGATTCTCAATGCGGTTTGAACACAATTTGCCAGTGTTGGTTCAGCTCCGCTGGCTTCCAGTTGGGGGGCCATATGCTGTCTTTAATCTGCCTGTGTGATTCTCACCGATGTCAATAGGAACGGGCGGGTGGGTGGCTTGAATGGCCTGAGAGCTGGGACTGGGGTGGCACTCTCCCTGCTGCCAGGCGGCCCAGCTCTCCACCCAACCAAGAACCACCAGCGGGTCCTCACAGGAGGCCATGGCAGCGGGCGGCAGGGACAGGCAGGGCTCAGTCACTGGCAGCTGCCCCTGTGTTTGGCTATGGCGCGTGGGAGCCTCTCCGTTCGGCCATCCCCAGAGCCACCATTGGGCCTTCCCCTCGACAGAGATCCCTGCCAAGGAAGTCGGCCAGGGAGGTGCCAGCGCTCAGTCCAGACTTCACATTTCCCTCATTCTTTCTTTAATTGGATTTTTGGTCCTGCTGGGCAAAATAAGCTTTCCACTGGCAAAACACTCTTGCCTCTTCTGAACACGCAGTGGTGCCCGGCGGCTCTAGGCAGATCGTCGCCTGCCTCCCCCACCAATGCATTCATTCCCTCTCCCCAGGGACACAAGAGAGCTTGGCATGCACACACATGCACACACACACACATCCCCTCTGCCAGGTCCAGGCAAACTCAGCCTCCCTCCAAGACTCGATGCTGAGATCTTTGCAAACAGTTATTCTTGCTTACCAGGTCATGATCCCTCATGGAATGGCCTGGAGTCCGGTACTGTGGTTGGAGCCGGGGCTGTTGGGAGGGCATCGGGCACTGGCCCAGCTGTTGGCTGCCCTCTCCATGGCTGGGCTGACCCCTCCCCTTGTAGTTAGCCCCTCCTTCCCTGAAGCCCTGAAAGTCCCAATTCTGTAACTCAGACACAGATTAAAGTGCCAAGAAGCAATCTTTCGTCTTTCCTTGACAACCGGACAGGCAAGCTAGGCCTTCGCGTGTGTTTGGAGCGGGGTGTGTGGCGAGTCGGGGGAGGCTGAGGGAGGAGCAGGCAAGCAAGCTGGAGTCGGACTGAGAATGTCATTCAGAGAAGTGGCATTTTACTAGCAGCGCTCAACATGAGATATTTAGATACTCTTACATCTTGGACTGAGCATTAGGGAAGAAAGGGAGAGGAGGAGAGAGGAGAGTGGAAGAACGGGGACCAGGAGGGGAGAAAGAGAAGGAAGGAGAAGGAAAAAGGAGGAAGAACAGGGTGGGGGGGATAAAGAGGAAAAGGGGAGGAAGGAGAAGAAGAAGAGGGGAGGAAGGGCAAGAAACAGACATTCCGAACTCTCACCCACCTTTACCGGAGGTGTGTTTTAAACCCAGGAAGCTGTGAGGACCAGCAGAGCTAGTCCCTAGCCTCTCGTGGGTTTAGCCAGGCACGTTAAGGAAATCCTGCATCCCCAGACCCTCCCACAGCTTTCAGTGGCCAAGGGAGCCCAGCGGTCCTCCCTCCATCTCTGGGGTCCCGAATTCCACGCCCTGTCCCCGACCGGCCACCAGCTGGGTCTTCCCATCCAGTGCCTGAGAGTATTAGAGAACTCATCCCCAGGCGGTTAAGGTGCCTATTAAAATACACCAAGCTCAGCCCCAACAGCAGGCCAGAAAGCTGCTGATGGTCAAATACATCACAATATTTCGGAGTCCCTGTTAACAAGCACCCATTAAAATTTGACAACCAGGTAGTATCGCAGAAAGCGCTCATTCTGAAAAAATAGTGAGAGCTTTCTGCTGCTTCAGCAAGACAAGGCTGGTTTACCTGTCCCTTGCATTTTAAGCCCAGGAGCATGAGGCCTTCCTGCCGGGGTGCTGCCTGGTAAATGTAACACTGGGTGTTTATTCGCCAGGCCACATCTGAACCCGGCTTGTTAATGAGCCTGCTGTTACAGGCTTGCTGTCGGTCAGCCTGCCTTTTTTTAATCAAAAGATAAAACAGTCGGTTATCAAGGATTAATGACTCTTACAGCATCCATATGAGGCTTGTATTTATCTTTTAAAAGAAAACAGAAGGAAGAAAAATGACCAGATTTTGTTTCAGTAAGCAGTTTAAATCTGCTCTGGTAAGTTGAATTCATTCATTCATTAATTCAGTCATGTGTCTGGGAGAAGCCAGCAGGAACCCCTTCCATCATAAGAACTTCTGACTGTGAAATAAACCCCGAGTAACCAGATTAACTATGAAGTATGTCTCCGTCAGGTTTTAGGCATTAGTTCAAGTGTAGTTTCTGTGCATTTCGGCTTATTGCAGCAAGTTGCCCATTCTGGTATTCTAGGCAGCTCTTCAGGAGGAGAAAGGGTCTCTGTTTCCCCTCTCCAGCTTCAAAATAGAGTTCATGTATGCAATGACAATATTGCTCGGTGTTGACTTAACTGGGAATATCAATATTTTAAATAAATTCCCATATGACTCATATAGTTTTGCATAGCACAGAGTGGATGAATGTCTCTTCACCTCTGAACATGCAGAGGTATATATGCATGTACCGGCACGTGTGCACACACACACGCATGTCACATATGCATATATGTGACCACGCAGAGCATATGGCTACTAAAAGACTCATTTTAAACAGTTTGAGAGCTTCGTCTACAACATATATTATAAAATTGAGATATTTTATTTAGCATCCCTAGATACAGTTTGGCCATAAAACACACACACACACAAACACACACACACAATATTAGCCTTGCTCTCACCCAGTTTGGGTGTTTTCTAAGTTGGCTGTCTTCATATGGGCCTCCTTCTTTTTATTCTCCATCCTTTTCTGAAAGTCTATATGCTCTGGGGCATGAGAGCTAGTACTATTGCATGAGGGCGCTTGAAATCACAGCCAAAAATGTCAAGGCGCTCCTTCCCACATCAGCAACAATAGCACACACTCAGGTTACAATACGGACCATTTTGGAAATGAAATGCTGTTTCTGGTGCTGCAACACATCATTCTTTGGCTTCAAAGAAAGGCAGATACTGATTCTGGAGTAGGCTGGGGATCAAAACCAAATTCAGAAAACCCCAGTGAGGATCGATCTACTGTGGTTTCACCTCTTTGGGTCTCCTGGCTCCTCCTCACGGGTAACATGGTAATATTAACACCTGAGCTACCACCCCACTGGGGAGTAGGGGAAATAGGATTTAAAGGAAATGCTTCAAGGGGATTATTTCTGGGTGGAGTAACTAACAGTTCAGTTCCCGTGGGAAGGATGTCACGTGGAGGACTCGAAACCTGTGCTGTTGTGCCGAGATTCACATTCTGACTTCTGGGTTAGGCAGAGAGGCTGTTGGGAGTAGGAATGGGGAGAAGAAATCCTGATGGGAGGTTCTAGAAGCCTTGTTCTCACTAATAAAATGGCGAAGCCCCAGAAAAGCTTCTAGCCAATTTCACCAAGAGGGAGTTGGAAATGCAGGTGAGGGGCCATTCAGCTGGCACCACGCCAACCATTCTTTCTAGTGAGCAAACCCCGAAATAGTACAGGGCTTTGCCCACACGATAGCAATTAATTACAAAGAGAAATCTCATCACTTTACATTGGAGAAAGCTGGCAGACATCACCTTAACTCAACGATGAAGGTAACAAACTGGCATCCCTTTTATGGTATTCTTGCCAAACATAACTTAAGTGAGTCATGAGGAAAAATCAGGCAAACTCAAATTGGGAGACATTTTGCAAAATAACTAGCTTGTATGATTTAAAAATGTCAAGGTCAAGACTCAAGTAAAGACTGAAGAACTGGCAGAGCACAGTGGCTCATGCTTATAATCCCAGCACTTTGGGAGACCGAGGCAGGTGTATCATCTGAGGCCAGGAGTTCAAGACCAGCCTGACCAACATGGAGAAACCCTGTCTCTACTAAAAATACAAAAAATTAGCCGGGCGTGGTGGTGCATGCCTGTAATCCCAGCTACTCTGGAGGCTGAGGCAGGAGAATTGCTTGAACCCAGGAGGCAGAGGTTGCAGTGAGCCAAGATCGCGCCATTGCACTCCAGCCTGGGCAATAAGAGCAAAACTCCGTCTCAAAAAAAAAAAAAAAAAAAAAAAAGACTGAAGAACTATTCCAGATAAAAGGAAACTAAAGAGACACGACAATGAATTGGATCTTGGGCAGAAAACTATTTTTTTCTTTGGTATAAAAGGATAGCAGTGAGACAATTGAAGAAATGTGAATGTCTGTGCATTAGATAATAGCATTATCGCAATGTTAATTTCCTGATCTTGATAATTGCACCATGGTTATGTAAGAGAATGTCCTTGTTTCTTAAGAAATGTATATTAAAGTATCAGAGGTAAAGAGTCACTGTGTTTGCAATATACTCTCAAATAATTCAAAAATAGACATCTCAGGGTTGGGGGGTAGGGGAGAGAGGAAAAAAGGTGATTGGTAAAATGTTAACCTTTGGAGAATCTGGGTTAAAGGTATATCAGAATTCTTTTACTGTTTTTGCAACTTTTTTGTGAGTCAGAAACTGTTTTGTTTTTTTTTTTAGCTAAGGATTAAAAAATATATAAAGGATTTTGGATTTCTCTTTGGAGCAGCAAGGAAAAAAGGAGCTGGGGAATGGGCTAGAGTCAGACTTGGTGAGTGTGAGGACCTGCAAGGGTCAGTAGACAGAATGGCCATGACCCAGTGGAGAGGAGACAGAACAGGGCCCAGCCCTGATGCCAATCTCAGCCAAAAGTTGCCCTGGAATTTTTTGCAATATGCACACTGACGTAGGCTGGGTAAGTGTTATTTATGTTTCGGTGCCCATCATGGGGCTCAATACTTAGTAGCTGGTGGGTCTGTTTTGTAGCTGAGTAAGTGAATGAATAAATGAATGCGTTCCTCCCTCTGCATCACACGCCATGGGGCAGCAGGCTCCACTGGTCCGACCAGAGCTTTAAAGGGAGGTTTGTGCCTCCATTTACTGGCCCCAGTTGGGTGAGAAGGCTTGAGCGGCAGTGGGAGTCAGGATTCCCTGCATTCATCTGAATGCTTATGCGAGATTCATTATTTAAGTGACAGCGCATCCCCCAAATAAACACGTGCGTCTTTGCAGCTTGCAGCCCGGGAGCTCTATTAAACACACAGCGGCAAAAGGCCCAGGCCCGCGCTGCTGCGTGCAATTTCCAGCCGGCTGGCTATTCTTTTGTCACCGCCTTTTTATTGGTTTTCTCAAAGTGGTTACAATGCTGTTATTGTAAAACCCTCACACCAGAAGAGCAAGAGGCGGCAGTGATGGGGGAATGGAGCAATTTCTGCCAGGAGAGCCTACAGACCCAGGTGGGGGAGGCTACCTGGCAAAAGTGGGGGGAAATAGAGCCTTTTCTTTGCTCAGGTCCACTTGACCAGCTAGGAAATCCACCGGGAGCCAGGGCAACCCTTGAATTCCCTGTAGGGTAAATGGCCTTGGCATTTGCTGCCCCTGGGGAGCCCCCTCTGTGAATCTCAGCAGCCCCTCCCCTTCCCAGTCCAGCCAGTTTCTAGGTGCACAGCCAGGTCTGGCCCAAGGTAGGGGACAGAAGCCACACTCTTTGGGGCTGTGACTTTGCCAGTGTCGCCATTTCTCACCTGCAGGAAGGACTCTTTTTCTCATCCCACTGGGGTATAGGTATTGAGGTATATAATTTACATGCAGTAAAATGTGCAAATTTCAAGTGTATGCCTCGATGACTTTTTATACAGTGCAGCTCAAGAAATGGAGCAGTGCTGTCCAATAGAACTTTCTGCAAAGTAGGAAATATTCTGTCACACGTGGCTATTGAGCACTTGAAATGTGGCTAGTGAGTCTAAGCAACTGAATTCTTAATTGTATTTCATTTTAATTTAATAGTCACGTGTACCTAGCAGCTACCATATTAGACACAAATATAGAAGATTTCATCATTCCAGAAAGTCATCCTTCCAGAAAGTTCCCTTGTGCCCCCTTCAGTCACTCCCCAAGAGGTAAACACTTTTCTGACTTCTATCACCATAGACTAGAGGTTCTCTGCTTGGGCACCATTGACCTTTGAGGTGGGATGAGTCTTTGTTGTAGAGGACCGTCCTGTGCACTGTAGGATGTTTTAGCAGCATACCTGGCCTCTACCTGCCAGATGCCAGTAGCACACGTGCACACACACACGCCCCAGTTGTGATAGCCAAAAACGTCCCCAGGCATTGCCAAATGTCCCGCAATGGGGGATGGGAGTTGTGGATTCACCACTGATTGAGAACCCCTACCCTAAATTAGTTTTGCCTGTTCTTAAACATCCTACTAATGGAATCATACATTATGTAATTTGTGGCCAGCTCCTTTTGCCCAACATAATGTCTGAGATTCCTCTATGTTGTTTCAAGTATCTGAAGTTGATTCCTTTTCATTGCTGAGTACTATTCTATTGCCTAGATGTACAGCAGTTTGTTTATTCATTTGTCCGTTGATAAACATTTGGGTTGTTTCCAGTTTGGGGCTGTTATGCATAAAGTCACTATGAACATTCACGTGCAGATTTTTGAGTGGATGTAGGTTTATATTTCAATGACCAAGGGTGAAATTGCTGGGTCACAGCTAGGTAGGTATTTAGGTTTATCAGGAACTCTTCTCTAGAGTGGCCATTTTCCACTCCTACTGGCAATGCATGAGAGTTCCTGTTCCCGAGCACCCTAGCCTCTGTCTTTTTAATTTTAGCCATTCTGATGGACTCTAGGGCAGCCTAACAAAGCCCACAAAGCCATCCACAGGAGCCAGAGTAAGGTGCAGCTATAATAACAAAAGTGTGGCCAGGTGCAGTGGCTCACACCTATAATTCCAACACCTTGAGAGGCCGAGGTGGGAGGATCAATTGAGACCAGGAGTTTGTGGCCAGCCTGAGCCATGTAGTGGGATCCCATCTCTACAAGAAATATAAAAATTAGCCAGGTGTTGTGGCATGCAACTGTAATCTCAGGAGGCCGAGACAGGAGGATTGCCTGAGCCCAGGAGTTTGAGCTGTGATCATGCCACTGCACTCTAGCCTGAGTGACAGAGCAAGAGAGAGAGAGAGAGAGAAAGGAAGGAAGGAAAGAAGGAAGGGAGGAAGGGAGGGAGGGAGAGAGGGAGGGAGGGAGGAAGGAAGGGGAAGGGAAGGAAAGGGAAGGAAGGAAGGAAAGAAAGAGTATGCAGTAGAAGGGAACTTGGAGACCCCTGGCCTTTCGCCTTCATGAGCTCTGAGTCCAGGGAGCCGAGTGTGCCTTGGGGCCACTCACAGTGGGCTGTAGGGGAGGTAGGTTGCCTCCCAGCAATGTTCTTTCTGCTCCACAGCTTGTTGGAGGGAAGACGCCTAAGCATGACCACCTGACAGGGAAAAAGAAGACATAGACAGGGAGACAGAGTTTGCATCACAAATAAGAATGACAAGAAAAATGTATTCTATGGGAGACCCTCAACCCCTTCCCACATACACAGGCATGCATGCATACGCACACACAGACACGGACATACACACACACACACACACACACACACACACTCCCCTCCACAAGAGACATGGAGCATCAATTCCTTTGCAAGAGGTGGGATGATGATGAAGAAGCAGAGAGTGACAAGAAGGGTTACTCAGCTGCCACATGGGGAGTTCAAAATGGTTTGGCTAAGGACTTACCAAGTTTTGGAGGGCATGCCCTACACGTGTTGTAAATTAGACACTAGAAGATGGGAAATCCTTCAAGGAAATAAATCCCCACCCCTACCTCCATGAAGCTTCTGTTGTAATTTTCGATGGAAAATAAATAGTGCAACTCTGAAGTTGCAGATAATATAATGCCACCAGGACCTGGACACAGAGAGCTGCCTGTGTCAGGACTGACAGAGTGTGACAGGTTAATCCAGAGGGGCTTACCAGAGGAAGTCGGGAATCTGAAGGAGAGAAGTGCCCGGAATTAACCACGAGACAGAGGAAGTGTCCCACCATCCTAATAAGGAGAGTGTCTTAACATGTTCTTCTGTTTGGTGCTGTTTCAGAGGGCCTTGTTAGCTACAGTGTTCCCCTAAATCTTGGGGAAATGTTATTTCCTCCCCCAAAAGACATTAACTTATTTTTAGAATCATAAGGAAACTCCCAGTGATAAAGCAATCTATCTCTGTTACTAAAGTAAGTGTAGGAAGGTCTCTGCCAATGTTATCCCGAAGAGGTTAGGGTTAGTGGTAAGAGACAGGGTGTCCTCTGAGGATGACGTCACCTGTTCCTTCGATCACTTGGGAAGAAAACATCTGGAAGTGGGAAGTAACCCTACTGGTGTTCAGGAGGTGGACCTTAGCCAACCGAGACAGGGAACATGGATCTAGTTCTTTTGGGCCAGGATATCTTGGGGCTGGAACATTTTTTTTTTAGACACAGTCTCGCTCTGTTGCCCAGGCTGGAGTGCAGTGGTGTGATCTCAGCTCACTGCAACCTCCACCTCCCAGGTTTAAGCAATTCTCCTGCCTCAGCCTCCCCAGTAGCTGGGATTACAGCGTGTGCCACCATGCCCAGCTAATTTTTGTATTTTTTTTTACTAGAGACATGGGGTTTCATCATGTTGGCCAGGCTGGTCTCAAACTCCTGACCTCAAGTAATCTGCTCACCTCAGCCTCCCAAAGTGCTGGGATCACAGGTGTGAGCCTTTAAGGGCACTCACCAGTGACAGGGCTCAAAGTTGGCATCTGCACGAGGAAAAGAGATGTCAGCTAGCCAGGAACTCATAGCAGGAGGGATGTCAAACTGAAGATGAGTCAACTCTAAAATTGTGAGCCAAATGCTCCAGGTTCGTGTTTCTCTGTTTATTTTCTCTTTGTCCGCCTCCGAACTATTTATTAAAATGTGAGCTCCACGAAGGGCAAGGGCTTCATTTGTCTTGTTCACAGCTGTATCAGCAGCTAGAAATGTGCTTGGCACATGGCTCACTAAATATTTGGTGAACGGATGAATAGCAAAGATCTAATTGAATGCTCAGGCCTTGGTTCAGCTGAGCTACTTAATAAATCTAGGAAGGTAACTCCTACAAAACACAGAAGGCCTGATCAGGGTGCAACAGAGAAACTCAAAGCACCTGTGAGGCCACTGTGACAGTCTCAGGGAGACCAGAGCGAGGAGCCCAAGGAAAAGGTGACTTCTCTAAAGTTTCAAGTGCCAGTCATGTTTTCAGCCTGATACGGTTTGGATGTTTGTCCTCTCCAAATCTCATGTTGAAATGTGATCCTCACTGTTGGAGGTGGCGCCTGGTGGGAGGTGATTAGATCATGGGAGTAGCCCCAAGTGAATGGTTTAGCGCCATCCCTTAAGTGGTAAGTGAGTTCTAGCTCAGTTAGTTCATGCAAGACCTGGTTGTTTAAAAATGTGTGGCTGCCTCCCCTCCCTCTCTCCTGCTGTCACTCTCACCATGTCACACATTGGCTCCCCTTTGTCTTCTGCCATGATTGTAAGCTCCCTGAGGCCCTCATCAGAAGTAGATACCAGCCCCATGCTTCCTGTACAACCTGCAGAACCATAAGCCAATTTAACCTCTTTTCTTTATAAATTCCCCAGTCTCAGGTATTTCTTTATAGGGATGAAAAACAGCCCAATACACAGCATCTCTGCATTGACCCTCCTTCCATCGCCAGCCTCTGGGAGAGGTGAGTCCTGTTTTACTGAACAGTGTCCCTAACACAGCCTCCCTTCCTCGGACAGGGCCCAGAACCTTCCAGGGTTAAACAGAAGCAGGTTTCCAGGATTGAAAAGCTCCAGGCAGACATGACATGCTAAACCCCCAAACTTTCCTCCTGGAATTCCCCTTCCTCTTGCAGTTTGTACCTTGATACCAAAGGCTACCCCCAGGAGAAAACACCCTTCATGACGAGTCCTTCAAAGGACAGAGTCTTTTTCTTCATTTCACCTTAGCAGAGTCGAGACAGGCAGACAAAAATGTCTTAGCTTTGTTAAAGAATGAAGGAGGAGCAGAAACATAAGGGGCAGAAAATCATGTTCATTTCCCAAGCCTTCACTCCAGGAGTGGGGCAAGTCTGGACACACAGGGGCACCTTTGATTCCAGACCTGCCTCCCAGAGTGAAATAAAGGAGCTGAAGTGCCAGCCAGTGGCCTTAGCTTTGCCTAAATCCCCCTGCTCCAGCCTTGGACAAGCCAATGCCATCTTCCTCCAAGAGGCAGACACCATCTCTTTTCCACGGCCTGTGGAGAGCAGTTCCCCTCTCCTTCTGCCTCAAGGATAGCACCTCTCGGCTTCCCTAATCTCTCCCCCTTAGTGTGGGGGTGCAGCTAGTCTGTGGATGATTTGCAGGACAGCAGTGGTTGACAGCCAGCAAATAATAGAGCTCCCTGGGTCTGTGTTATCTAATCCACCTACCTCTGGAGCTTCCCTTAGCAACTCGCTCCGGAAGCACCCCTCCCCCCACACCATCTGGAAGTGGTTTCAGAAAAATCTACTTATTATTGTTAAAAAGCAACATGTAGGCTTTTGTAAGATACAGTTACAATAGCAGCCCTTAGATTGTAAGTTCCCGGAAGGTAGGGATCTTTCCCTTGTTTGCTGCTGTGTAACCATCACCTGGCCTATAGTACGAACTTCATAAATAACTTATGAATAAATGCAGAATTAATAAACTCACAATTGGGGTGTTCCAATTATTTCTGCATAACAAATTACTCCAAAACTTAGCAGCTTACAACCATTTTATTATGCTTGAAGTTTCCATAAGTCAGGAATCTGGATGGGGCAAAGCATTGTGGATCTCCCTCCCTCTGCTCCACAATGTCTGAGGTCTCAGTTGAGAAGACTTGTAAAGATCTAGGGGCTGGAATCATCCAGAAGCTCCTTCATTGACACATCTGATACTTAGGCTGAAATGACTTGGAGACTGGGCTCAGCTGGGACTATGGATCTCTGCACCTATGTGTTGCCTCTTCATGTAAATTGGGCTTCCTCTCAGCATGGCCAGCTGAAGGTAGTCAGAGTTCTTACATGGCAGTCATTCAGGGCTCCAGGGCAGAAGCTGTGTAACCTTTTATGAACTAGCCCTGTCATTCTCTTAGTTGAAGCTGTCACCAGCATATACAGATTCAAGGAGAGAAAGACCCCACTTCTCATTGGAAGGAGTATCAGGAAACTGAGTTCATGTTTTTGAACCATCCCAAAGGGTGAAAAATTAGGAAGCTCTAATGATATTGCATTCATTCCTTCAACAGAATGTATGTTGAGCATCTACCACATGTTAAGCTCTGGGTTGAGTGATGTACAGGGATTTAGCAGTGAACAAAATAGACATTGTCTCTGCCCTCATTAAACAAATAGATACACAAACAAATGCATAATTACAGATCATGATGAGTGCTATTAAGTAGGGTGGGGGGAGTGCCCTGAGAAAGAACAGGGAGACTTAATTTAGATTGGAAGTGTCTTGCTCCCTTCTAAGCAAAACCTGACGCAACGTTTTGTGTGCAAGCAGTTTCTTTGGGAGGTGATTCCAGGAAGCATCAGTAGGGCAATAAGGACATGCAGAGAGCCAGGGGGGCAGTCAGAGGCTGTACTGATAAATAGGCTCCCACCCATTTGTCCGAATTTGCTGGGGCAAATGAGGCTGGGTCCTGCAGGATACCCCTGGTTGGCAGTGTGGAATACATCCCAGGTCATCCCACCCGAGACATGAGGAGACTGGAGCGTCTACCCACCGAATCCTGACAGTCAGAGGTGGAGGCGTTAGGAAGCGCTGCCCACTCACGCAGCCAAAGAGAGCCTCGGGCAAAGGACCGCAAGTGCTGGGAGAAGCAGCCAAGGGAATATGGAAAGAGTCTGGCCCAGGGGTCCCTCCGTGAGCAAGTGCTCTTCTCAAAGAAGGAGTTCAAGGGTCAGGAACTTAGGATTTCTAGATGGTCCATAGATTTTTCTGTGTTATATGTGGATTTTTACCAATAATGCCAGCACTTAGCACAGTGTCTTAGATAGCAATATGGTTTGGGTTTTCTTCCTTTGTAATGACTGTCCCCACTGACCACCCTGTCCCCACCTGCCCCTCTCCTTTGTGATGAATAGAAAACATTGGCAAAATTGCCCACAAGCAGGGAGGCAGGCAGACAAGGTGAGGAGAGAGTTTTCCCTTTGTGTGAGGTTAACTGCCGGGTGTGGTGGGCATCACTCCCCGCAACTCTGACCTCAGCTGAGCTTAGTGAGGCAGAGATGCTGGCCTAGCTTAAGCTGTCACTAAACAATTCCTGGGGGAGATCTTTCATGCCTAGTCAGTTCCCCAGGAGGGGAGTCTGTGTAGGGAAACCCGGTGAGCAGCACCCTTGTTGAGGGATGATCACATTAGCCAGACACGTGCGCAGTTCTGTGTCAAGGCTGGCTGATGGCTCTCTGGTCCTGGCAACCTGAGTGAGATTCCCAGAGACCCCTCACAGTTCCTCAGCAAAAGCTTTGCAACACTAGACTCCACGGAACGGCAGGTCTGCGGCGCACTGGGGGCGATGCTACGAAAACACTAATCAGCCACTGCAACTGGAGGAAAAAAAATCAGTGAGCAACTGGAAGGAAAAGCATTTTTACAAAGACAATATAATACTCTTTCATTTTCAAATAGCTAAATAGAATTTCTGTATAATTTTCAAACACTGTTTGTCTTAATGACTCTTTGAAAGCCTCCTTTTCCAGTTTGACTGTTACTGAATACCAAGTGGATACCATGCCCTGGGTGAAGCATTTTTTGTAAGGTAAAAATCAAAATAATGACTGCCTCTGTAGTGACTTTCAGCGCTTGGCACGGTTTGCAGCTGAAGCAGGAACACGGTCCCTAGACACTTGTCGATATATCTCTTTTTTGTGCACTCTCCCGCCTGTGTATTCTCAGCTGCTCTCCCACCCATCCCCGGGGCTGGCCTGAGCCACTGTCACCCTAAGGACAGCAAAAAACACTCTGTGGGGGAGGGGCAGGAGAGAGAGAGGAGGGGGAAGAGAGAAAAAGGGAAGGGAAGAAAGGAGAGGGGACAGAAAAGGGCAGGGAAGAGGGGGAAGAGAAGAGGGGGAGAATGGAGAAGGGGAACAAAATGGAAAGGGGGGAAGAGGAGGGTGGGGAAGGAAAGGAGAAGGGGGAGGGATGGAAAAGTAGGCAGAGGGGAAGGGAAAAGAGGAAAGGAGAGGACAAGGGGGAAAAGGAGAAGAGGAAGGGTAGGGAGGGGAGAGAATCTTCTGGGATGGAAAAGGCAGGAAGTGAAATTCCTAACCCAGTGATAAATAGAATCCCAGCTGCACCAAGAACAGAGCAGTGGTAAGATCATTCAAACTCTGAATTCCTGACAGTGAAAAATAAACTCATTTTTGCTGGAGAATGGAAATTTAGGGAAGGCAACCTGGTGCGCTCTGGATTCCACAGCCCCTGTCCCTGGTCAAGGGCACAGAAGCATTGGAGGGTTGAGAAAGGGTGACTGGCAGCCTTTGGGCCAAGTTGCTTCAAGTCCAGACAGGCCAAGAAAAGCAGCCGAATACTGCAGAAGGGAAGGTGGAAGTTGGAAATAAGAAAATGAAAAAGCCAGGTGGCCCACGGTGGGGAGATGCCCAGAGGTGGAGACCAAACCCAGGGATCCCTGGTTCATGGGGTGACCTTGAGAAAAGACCCAGCCAGTCTTAGACAAGGTGATGAAAGGAAGGAAGAAGGCAGTTGAGCTGAAGGGAACAAATATTCCCCCATCCCCACCCCAGTGGATGGTGAAGCATCTTCAGGGCGCCCTGCCTGGGTGTTGGACCAAAGACTTGGAGGTACTGGAATCTTGCATCTGTGCCCGGCCCTATCCGTGCCCAGTGTTGGGCACCCCCAGAGGCTAAGCTCAGCCAAAAGCTCCTCAGGCATTCTCATCCCACTCGTTCATGGGATGGTTCCACCCATATAAAGAGAAAGGCCTGGGTGGTGCCTCTCCTCCTGACTCCAGCCTCCATCCTGGGTCCCAGTCCCATCCATACAGGGGTGCTGGCCTGGCCCCCACTGGTGGGAGGACAGATAAGCAAAGGGGTGGTGGAGGACACTGCAGATGCTCCACCACACCCACATCCCTTCCAGCCCCTGCCCCACCCCGTATAGCTGCCCCTCTCCTAATTCCCACAGCCTGTGCCTGGGACTCTTTGGAGGCCTCCCACTCAGAGCCGGAGGACCCAGGAGTTTCAATCCCCACACTCAGGGTAGCCCTTAGCGGGTGCAAAGGAACATGCAGGTGCAACACTCTTGCCTGGAGTCGGGACAGGCTCTGAGGTGTCATTTGCCCATCAGAGCTCCTCCTTTGGGAGGTCATGAGGGTGGGGCCCTCATGAAGGAAGTCAGTGCCCTTATAAAAGTGACCCCAGGCCGGGTGCGGTGGCTCACGCCTGTAATTCCAGCACTTTGGGAGGCCGAGGCAGGCAGATCACAAGGTCAGGAGATCAAGACCATCCTGGCTAACACGGTGAAACCCCGTCTCTACTAAAAATACAAAAAAAATTAGCCGGGCGTGGTGGTGGGCACCTGCAGTCCCAGCTACTCGGGAGGCGGAGGCAGAAGAATCGCTTGAACCCGGGAGGTGGAGGTTGTGGTGAGCCGAGATCGCGCCACTGCCCTCCAGTCTGGGTGACAGAGCCAGACTCCATCTCAAAAAAACAAAAACGCTACCCCAGAGAGCTCTCTCTCCCTGTCTCTGCCACGTGAGAGCACAAGGAAAAGTTGGCAATCTACAGCCCAGAAGAGGGCCCTCCCCAAAACCCAACCCTGCTGGTACACTGTTCTCGGCCTCTCAGCCTCCAGAACTGAGAAGTAGGTGTCTGTGGTTTATCAGCGCCCCCCGCCCCCCCGCAACCTCCCCCGGTGTATGGTACTCTGTTCTAGCAGCCCAGATGGACTAAGACCCTTCTGCAGAGGCACTTTGTCTGAAACTGGCTTCCTCCCTTTCTCAGTCCAGCCTGCCCCATACCCTTCCGTGTTTCCTGGGAGCACTTCCTTAATAAACCGCTTCCACACGAATCCTCATCTCAAAGGCTGCTTCTGAGAAAAGCGAAGTGATAGGGCCCCTGGGCTGTGCCGTAATAACAGTTGTTACAGACGGCACCTCCTCCAATGCTCAGAACTAGACGGCCTTGTTGGTATCGAGTGCATTGCACAGAGGAGGAAACGGAAGCCCAGAGAGCAGAAGGGACTTGCCCAGGATGGCGGAGCTAGTGAGCAGAGCAGCCTACATTAAACCCAGCTCCAAAGCCAGCCCTGGGTGCTTGATGCCCCACTGAAAAGATGGGGGGAGCCCTGCAGCTCCTGAAAGGAGCTAACACCTCCCGAGCCCCACTTCCAGGGGCGATCTGGGGCCAGCCAGGTACTTAGATGGACAGATGACCAAGGAGAAACCCCACAAGCCCTCAGTTTGAGAATGCATTCCTCTGCGCTCACAGGCTTACCTGGAGCCAGTTCCCCAAAGCCCTGCTGGCTTTGTTAAGCCCCCAGAGGCCTTCAGCCAGGAGCGCACTGAGTCTTCAAACCCCTAATCTCCATAGGGTTTTTTAAGACAACCCCCAAAAGGCAGGACTTACTAGGAGTCGGTTCAGAAACTGGCAAAAGCACCCTCTGAATAAGTATTCAGGGTTCCATCCGGAGACGCCCACGGTAACTGATGAGTCATCAGATAGCCAGCTGTCACCACAGAGCGCTATATATAGAAGCTGGAGGGGTGCCTGGTACCTAAAGCAAGGGGGAGGAGCACACACCTAGTAGGTGGGGCCTCAGCCAGGAGGCAGGCCAGGAGAACCTGGAAACTGCACCACAGCTCCCCCAACCCCCTCAACAAAACAGAATCTGGGTCAGCAATTCCCCGGCACAGAATGCCACGTGAACTGGAAGCAGGCAGCAACAGGGCCGGACGTGGGCCATGCCAGTGCATTAATGATGATTACTGCTAATGATGGTAATGGGAGAATAATGGCTCAGTGAACTTCCCGCACATCACCTCATCGTCTTCCCATCAGACATACACACAGAGGACAGCCTCGTATTGCTGCCATTTAGACAGCCAAAACAGAGCTTCCAGACCTCAGGCTTGGTTAGGCTGGGCCTGTGCTGTCCAGGACAGTGGCCACTAGCCATGTGTGTCTACTGAACGCTTGAAATGGGGCCCGGCAAAATTGAGATCCTCTGTCAGAATAGAATGCACACCAGATTTTGAAGACTGAGTTCCAAGAGAAGAATGTCAAATACCTTGTTAATAATTTTTTCCTGATTTCATGTTGAAATGATAATATTTTGGATCCATCAGGTTGAACAAAATATATTATTAAGTCAATTTCACCTGTTCCTTTCTACCTTTTTAATGTGGCTCCTCAAACATTTAAAATTATTAATACATATGTGGCTCACATTTGTGGCTTGCGTTATATTTCTACTGGATAGTGCCGGGTTGCAGGCTGGAGGCCAGAACCTTCAGGAAATCCTGGCTATGCCCTCTCGTGACAAATAAAACCTGCTTCCTGGTTCAAGGCTGAGAGAGGCCAGGGCTGCTCTTCAAACAATGCCAGTGGCCAACTGCAGCACCGCGTACCCATCACGGAAGGTGCAGGTGACACACAAAAGCCCCTGAGTGTCTGTGAGCCCCAAACTTGTACCTTATATCTTCTGGAAATGCACAGCTTTCCTGGGGAAAGATGATGAATTCTCCCTGACCCTGTCTTCTGCCTTCCCCACTTAACCCCCAAGAGAGCTCCATGCTGTGTGAGTGCAAAATGAGGCTGTGAAATAAGACCACTTCACAAATGAAGCAGCTCTTTCCCTCACATATGCAAACGGCAGAGAGAGGCAAAGGAAAGAAGGGAGATGAGAAAGCAGACAAGATGGGCAATTCACACCGAGAGAGAAACTGTATCCCAGAGACAGACACGCAAATGTCGCACACTCTGTCCACTGACACCTGGGGGGGGGCAGAACGGTGTCTGTGTGCACGTGTGTGGCATGTGCATGTGCGTGCATGCATATGTGTTGAGCAAGAGAGAACAAGAGGTAGGGCACAGTGGCTCACACCTGTAATCCCAGCATTTTGGGAAGCCAAGGCAGGCAGATCACCCGAGGTCAGGAGTTTGAGACCAGCCTGGCCAACATAGTGAAATCCTGTCTCTAATAAAAATCAAAAATTAGCCGGGTGTGATGGTGTGTGCCTGTACTCCCAGCTACTCAGGAGGCTAAACTTGAACCAGGAGGCAGAGATTGCAGTGAGCCAAGATCGTGCCACTGCACTCCAGCCTGGGTGATGGAGCGAGACTCTTTCTCAAAAGAAAAAAAAAGAGAGAGCACTAGAGAAAGGTTCTAGAACAAGCAAATTGAACAGAACAGGGAAGCAATTAGTTCAGGAGGTGAAAACAAATGGAGGTTCAGGGAGCTGACAGCCTCCCTTTTGTAGCAAGACCTGTCCTTTCCGTGTCAGTTTAAATTATTCACATCAGGACAACGGGAAGAATGTAGCAAAATTAAAAATGTGTCGGGTCCAGGTGGGCACTGGATTCATGTACATTGGAAACAGAGCCAAGGGAGGAGGAAGGGCTGCCCGCCCTGCACCCGGGAGTACGCTGGGCTTTGAGTGGCTGCAGTCCGGGCTGCTTTTCCAGTCACTCAGTGCCTACATCAACTCCAGAGTGTTGACAAAGCTGGAGCCAAACTGCACACCCCCAGGGGCAGACCTGGGACATTTGGGGAGCTGTGTGAGTCAGACAAGGCCTGGAGGCACCTACAGACCACAACCCCTCTGGGGCCAGGCTGAGGGCTGCCCTGCTGCCAATGGTGTCCGCCTGCTCCCAGACTGCCTGACACTTTGTGCCAGCCTCCTGCCTATCCTGAGCTGAACCTTCACTGGCAAGTCCAGGGTCCCCTGGGTGACCATCAGTTAATCAAATCAAAGCAGCCTTATGTGCTGCCAAGACAGGATGGGGAGAGGTTCTCCCTCCCGTCCTGGGTAATTAGGAAGTGGCCTTTTGGAGGCCTGGGCTCATCTTGGTCACCTCACCTGAAGGAGGCTTCTCTCACAGGGATGCAGGATGAATGTGTCAGTCTGCTCAGGCTGCTGCAACAAAAGACCACAGGCTGAGTGGCCTCAGCAACAGATATTTATGTTCTCATAGTTCTGATGGCTGGAAGTCCAAGATCAAGGTTTGGTTTCCCCTGAGGCCTCTCTCCTTGGCTTGCGCACGGCCGCCTCCTTGCTGTGTCTTCACATTGTCTTTCCTCTATGCATACACCTTGCCAGTGTCTCTCATGTGTCCAGATTTTCTTCTAGGGACAGCAGTTGGATTGGATTAACCCCATCCTAATGGCCTCATTTTAACTTAATCACCTGTTTAAAGGCCCTAACTCGGCCAGGCATGGTGTCTCACACCTGTAATCCCAGAACTTTGGGAGGCCAAGGTGGGCGAATCACCTGAGGTCAGGAGCTCGAGACCAGCCTGGCTGACATGGCGAAACCCTGTCTCTACTAAATAAATAAATAAAGCCACATTCTGAGGTCCTGGGAGTTAGGACTTCAATAGATGAATGGGGTGTGGGGCACAGTTCAACTTATAGCAATGAAATACCAAGAAAGACAAGACCAGGATCACACCTGGATGGGGAGAACAGTTCAGGGCCATGGCGCTCTCAACGTCTGATAATCCCACTGTCTCCCTGCCTGTGCTTAGGGCCTCCTCCAGGTACGTTTATAGAAACCAGAGGCAACATTTCTGCAGGACAGGGGTTGGGGAGAACGTTGTTACCATGGCTGATAGTTGCCGTCTTGTCCAGGAGCAGGAGTGGTGTAGCCCCAAGTCCCAGTTCAATGCCTGGCCTAGCAGGGAAACTGATGGGGGCAGAACAGAGATCATTAGGCAAGGCTCTGCATCCTTACTCATTTAGAGTCTGGTCACCAATGGAAGTGACTCCAGAATAAATTTGAGCTTCATTCACAGAGAGTTGAGGCCCTCACAGATTTTTAAAAAAATAAAAGAAAGAGGCTGGGTGCGGTGGTCCATGCCTGTAATCCTCGCACTTTGGGAGGCAGAGGCAGAGGCAGAGGCAGGTGGATCACTTGAGGTCAGGAGTTCAAGACCAGCCTGGCCAACATGGGGAAACTCCATCTCTACTAAAAATACAAAAATTAGCCAGGCGTGGTTGTGGGAGCCTGTAATCCCAGTTATTCAGGAGGCTGAGGCAGGAGAATCGCTTGAACCCAGGAGGGGTTGCAGTGAGCCGAGATCGTGCCACTACACTCTAGCCTGGACAACAGAGAGAGACTCTGTCTCGAAGGAAGGAAGGGAGGGAGGGAGGGAGGGAGGGAGAGAGAAAGAGAAAGAGAGAGAGAAAGAAAGAAAGAGAGAAAAAAAGAGGCCAACTGTGGCGGCTCACACCTGTAATCCTAGCACTTTGGCAGGTGGATCACCTGAGGTCAGGAATTCAAGACCAGCCTGGCCAACATGGCAAAACCCAATCTCTACTAAAAATACAAAAATTGACTGGGCATGGTGGGGGGTGCCTATAATCCTGGCTACTTGGGAGGCTGAGGCAGGAGAATTGCTTGAACCCGGGAGGCACAGGTTGTAGTGAGCCAAGATCACGTCACTGCACTCCAGCCTGGGTGATAGAGCGAGACTCTGTCTTAAAAAAATAAAAATAAAAATTTTAAAAATATACAACTTCAGCCCTAGGCATAGTCTGGAGACAACTGCATGAGACAGAGAAAGAGAGGGAGAGAGAAAGAAAGAAAGAGAGAGAAACAGAAAGAGAGACAGACAGAAACAGAGACAGAGAGAAAAAAAACTAGCGCAAGGCAGTCAACTCCCAGAAGAGTGAGAGATAATAATAACATGGCAGTTGTGTTTTTTGTCACTACGTTTTGGAGTGATTCATTATGCAGCAATAGATAACTGGAACACAGGCCAAAACACAATTGCGTGGGCACATGCACGTACACAAGTGCACAAAAATCTCCCTCACGGGACCTGCTTTGACGCTCCTGGCAGCCGGCCTGGGTGCTGGTGCTCACGCCACAGGCTCTGGAGCCAGCCTGCCAGGATTCACACCCCTTTTCCACCACTTCTTAGCTGACCAGGCTTGGATGGGGAAACTAACACCTCTGCCTCAGTTCCTGCATCTCGGAACCGGAAACCACACTGCAGCCCTTCATCTGGGATGGCTGGGAGGATTGAGTGTGCTAACCCACATCAAATGCACAGGGCCATGCCAGGCACGCAGTCGGTGCTTGATAACTGTTCGGTAGAATGATATGACTCAACATCTGCCTTTCTGCTTCCTAACAGGTGGGCTGAGAAACATGCCATTTCCGGCAGACACGCCGCTGACCACCTTTTTCCATCACACTGAGGTCACCGGCATGGGCTCACACTTATTTGTTTTGTAAAAATGTCAGCAGCTGGGCCAGGTCCCCTCCCCTAGCCCCTGTGGAAAGTCAGCTCCCTCTCCCTCTGCCGGCGCTTGAGTTCTGTCCCTGCCACTGTCATCTCCCGCCTTTGCCTTGCAAACCACGGATTAGCAGAAGACAAAACGCTGGCTAAGGGCTGACCTCAATACCTGCTTTTAAAGCCCCTTGGCCTGACCCAGCCACAGAGCTGTGGGACACAGGATGAGCAGGAAGCAGACAATGACAGTTGGCTGAGCTTGTAACACTCTCATGCCTCTCCTTTTATGGGGTGGGTAAATGGCGCAGCTTTTGTGGCACCCTGGTGCCTCGTACCCACTGAGGACCCACTTCCCAGAGGCAACTCCCACAGCCAGCAGGGGGTGAGAACATAGCAGGATGCTTGCAGCTTTGCCAAGTCCTCCACACTGTGCTGGGCCCCGCAGGGTACCAGTGGAGCCAGAGGCCAGGTTCTTTCCCTGAAGAAGCAGGGGGTGGACCAGAATAAAGTCATCAGCAGGCCCATTTTCTGTCTAGTCAAGGCCTGCCTGGCCTCCAGAAAGGTACCCTCTGCCTTTTCCTCTGGGACAACCCCTTGATTCTGCCCCATACTAAATCCCCTGTCATGGGCATCCATGCTTCTCTGACTTTGCAGCTTTCTCACTCTGGGGGGAGGGAGGAGATTGCCACCCATGGGTCCTGTTTCTCAGTCTCCATTTGTGGGAACTGGCTGCCTTACCCAGCAACACAACCCTCCCCTCCCCTCTGACCCTCACACCTCCCTCCAGGTGGCCTCCTCCAGGCCTAAAGCAAGTGCCCGGGCATCTCCTCTGCAGCCTGGTTGGGCTGCAGGATGCACAGGATTTCAATAAGTTCACCAGCTCTCTTACGCAACGTAATCCCTGCCCCGATCTCTTGGGTCACCTTGAAAAACCATTCTTAGTCTCTAATGAACCAATTGGTTCTTTAGAAAGGACACCTGGAACTTTCATTGCAGGAATGAGCCATGTTTGTCAATGGGAGCACTATTCGTATTTGGGCCTGGACAAATCCCCATTGTATGGGACAGTCTCCGCCATTGTTGGATGTTAAGTGTCCTTGGCTCCCTGCCTGCTAAATTCCAGTAGCACCCCCTGGTCATTGTGACAACCAAAAATGCACCCCTATTTCCAAATGCCCCCACCCCCAGGTGGAACAGTCCCTGAATAGGGAAGCACCATTCATCTCAGAATAAAATTCTTTCTCCTCCACAACAATCACCAAGCAGCACCTCCCTGCAGGATCCGTCATGCGCGCTTGATCAGCCCAATCTCCCTCATGTTATTCAACCCAGAGTCAACGCCGCTGCACAAGCCTGTTCTGTTTCTGCACTCACAGGCTCATACTGTGAGCAGGGACTCCAAAGTACGCCGAGGAACTCAGTCCCTAAATCTATCCTCTTTATTGTGGATTACGTGTGGGTTACCCACGAAAGATAATTCTCAGCAAAGCCTTTACTGAGAAATCATTTGTTTAATTTCACACATCCCCTTCCATCAGCATTTTTTTTTTAAATAAAAAGTAAAAGAGCAACCATGGTTGGGAGAGAGCAACCATTGGAGCTGTTTGTTTGTCAAGGTCCATTGAGTCAAAATTCCCAGTTTAACTTTGAATGCTCAATGCTCCTGCTTCTAATGTGAGGTCGGTGTTTGTACCTTAAAAAGGGAGGGAAAATCAAGTCTTTGAAAGAAAGAGAAAAGGGAATAAAATAATCCTCCCTCCATAGTGTCTATACTTTTCAACATAACACGGGAGTACAACTACCTTATTACCAAAACACGTCGCCAGCCTGGCGTGAAGTGCCCACACATGGATCCGCTGGGAAGGAGGAACATCCGTTCTGACAGGGACATAGCTTTGCTCACACCTGCTGACACCTCCGCATGGCTGTGGGGCTAGCTGTAGCAGCTATTGGGTGGTTTTCCTTTTTGGAACAATAGTTCTCAACACCAAGAGCTTCTTGCTGGTGTCGTAAAATCCCAGTTTCACAGTGAAGATCTAATCCTGAAGGTTTTTAGTCTCCCAGAATCCACTTGTGACGATCTGATGGACCCTAAGGCCTCTCTTCACAGAACAAGACAGACACACGAATGGACACATAGGATATGTCCACATGCGTGCACCCCCTCCCACAGAACTTTGCACATAATCAGGAAACCTCCTGAAGCCTGCCCTTGAGCCATCAATTAAGAACCCACTGCTGGTTCTGCACAAGAGGAAATTGAATGTAAAAGCAGCTTTGGTGGTACGTACAGATATGATTCAGTTCCAGCCGGGAAGGTGACCAACTCCCAAACTGTTCTTCCTGAAACAAGCCACGAGCCTCTTGTAACAACGATAGCCCCTGTAGATGGAGATAGTGAGAGAAAGCTTCCGGAGACCACTGTTGCTCCTGAACACTCCAAATTTATGTAGACTGCTAAGGAGAGAGGCCATAAAGCAAAATAACCTGGAAAAACTCAAAACCCATTGCCCCAAAGTAAAACAATTCATGTCGATGGCAGTTCCTGTAGATAACAGCACCGCATTGTCTTGCACTTGCACAATGCTTTGCCCAGCTCAAACGGCTTCCACCAGCATTATTCAGCAGTCTCGCCACTGCTCTGTGAAGTTGGGGCCACTATGATTGCCCCCACATACAGGTTGTAATGAAGAAAGAGGGCTCAAAGAGTTGAAGGGATGCCTGAAAGGACACATTGATTGGTAGCAGTAGAGCTAAGAGGAGAACTTGGGAGTCAGCTGACCCCACGTCCAATGTTCAAAGGAACTGTGAGGGGGTAATACACTGTCACAGGTGATCAACTAACAATGAGTGTAAAAGCCACACTCCGAATTAGTAACCCAGATCTCTAAAGGCCTATCCCCAGTGCTTCTGCAGCCCAGATGGGTCATGACAGGGACCAGCTCTAAAAGCTCTTTTCTGAAATTGGTGCTTGGGAGCCTGGCTTTAAACTTGTGCCACCACTTCCGAATATCTCCCCTTCTCATTCTCCTGTCAGACTGGAGTGAGAGAATGCTGGAGTCAGAAGAGCCACAAAGAAAGGGAGAGTGAAAGGCAGAAAAGACAAGGGAAAATTGGATAAAAGAGAAGAGTCGTACTGGTGCAGGTAAGAAAGTAATGGAATCTGTGACCAGGTACAGTGGCTCACACCTGTAATTCCAGCACTTCGGGAGGCCAAGGCTGGCAAATTACCTGAGGTCGGGAGTTCGAGATCAGCCTGGCCAACATGGCAAAATTTTCTCTACTAAAAATATAAAAACTAGCCAGATGTGGTGGCAGGCACAAACTTGGGAGGATGAGGCAGTAGAATTGCTTGAACTCGGGAGGTGGAGGCTGCAGTGAGCTGAGATCGTACCACTGCACTCCAGCCTGAGCAACAGAGCGAGACTCTGTCTCGAAAAAAAAAAAAAGTAATGGAATTTGTGAGCAGAAGATAGTGGAGGGAGGAAACGCTGACACCAGCAAGACCCAGTCCCCGTTTTTCAAATGTTTAGCCCCTGTACAACATAGGTCACTATCCTTCCAGCCTTCTCGCCATCTACTACCCAACCCTAAGCCAGTGCCATACATCTTAGGACTTTTTGTTATAGCTGAACTTTACTTCTGGTACTAATAGCTGTACAGGCTAGGTTATCTTGCGGTAACGAGCGATCC
The DNA here is from genome assembly GCF_030222135.1 of Aotus nancymaae. Taxonomy (NCBI): domain Eukaryota; kingdom Metazoa; phylum Chordata; class Mammalia; order Primates; family Aotidae; genus Aotus; species Aotus nancymaae. The sequence continues at coordinate 19,529,791 of NW_026988472.1, read as the reverse complement.
TCCAACTCTCACTCCCCAATTCCCCACATCCAGATTGTTCTCTTCATGTTGTCTTTTCCTCTCAAGGAGCCCAGGCCAGGCATTTCACATAGTGAGGGCAGTAGATGAAGTAACTATCTTAGTCTGCTCTGGTTTCTATAACAAAATCCCTTAGACTAGGTAATTTACAAACAACAGAAATTTAGCAGTCACAGTTCTACAGGCTAGGAAGTCCAAGGTCAAGCCACCAGCAGATTCCATGTCTGGTGAGGGTTCTCTGCCTCAGAGATAGTGCCTTTACCCTGAGTCCTCACATGGCAGAAGGGACAAACAGACTCCTTCAAGCCTCTTTTATAAGAGCACTCATCCCATTTATGGGAGTGGAGCCTTTGTGACCTAATCACCTCCCAAATACCCCAACTCTTAATATCATCACATTGGGGATTCGGTTTCAACACAGGAATTTTGGAGGGGTACCAACATTCAGACTATAGCAGTAGGCAAGCCTCAACACTCAAGTGCTTGTCAAATCATGCCTGCCTCGTGCCTTTGCTGATGTTCTTCTTTTTCATGCCATTGCTGGTGTTCCATTGGCCAAAGTAAGTCATGTGGCTAACCTCGACATGAGAGGGGACTACCCATGTATGTGGATATCAGGAGGTATAACTCATTGGGGGCCATATTTGCAGCCACCTACCACACACAGGAGTGAAAGCCTCTCCCCTCCCACATAATGACTGAAATGTCATCATTTATCTTTCAGACCATTGTCCTCTTTTTGCTTGCTCTTTGAGAAATCAGGCATGGCTTTACTGACTATCCTATGACCCAACAATTGTATTTCAAGATATACAGCCAAGAGAAACAAGTGCTTATATGCACCAAAAGCCCTGCACGCAAATGCACTTAGCAGCTTTATTCACAACAGCCCGAAACTGGAAACAACCTACATGCCCATCAACAGGAGAGCAGATAAACGAATCATGGTATACTCATACAATAACACACTATACAGCATTGAAAAAGAACGAATTACTGCTAGAGAAACAACATAGATGAACATCCCAGACAATGTTGAGTAAAAGAAGCCAAACACACAAGAATATATGTTGTATGATTATATTTATTTGAAGTTCAAAAACAGATAAATCAGCCGAGTATGATGGCTCACACCTATAATCCCAGCACTTGGGAGGCCAAGATGGAAGGATCACTTGAGCCCAGGAGTTTGAGACCAGCTTGGGCAACATAGTAAGACCATGTCTCTATACAAAATAAAAAATTAGCCAGGCCTGGTGGCACGAGCTTGCAGTCCCAGCTATTCAGGAGAGTGAGGCAGGAGGATGGCTTAAGCCCAGGAGGTCGGGGCTGCAGTGAGCTGTGACTGCACCACCACACCACTGCACTCCAGCCCAGGCGACCCCGTTTCCAAAAGAACAGACAAATCAAGTCTGTGTTCTTAGAAGTCAAAATAATGGTTACCTTTGGAGGGATAGAAAGTGGGAGGGGACACAAGGGAGCTTCTGGGGCAGGTGTTAAAAATAGTCTCTATGTCGACCTGGGTGACTGTGGGTCTACACATATGTAAAGAATCATAGACTTGTACACTTAAAATTGATGGACTTTACTGTGCTTATAGCTTAACTGTTTTTCAAGTACAACATTAAAAGTAAGAATGGAATTCAGGTGTGGGCTCGGGGCTGGAGCCCAGGCTTCAGGGTCCGCACGGGCTTCAGGGATGTGTCTGGGAGGGCAGGGCCCAGTGTCCAAGATTGGGGATTAATTCCAGGCATCTGTGATTTCCTAGGGATTAACTGAGGTGGAGGGCACATGCTTTTGTGTGTATCTAGATGAATGCTTCCTAAATCCTGGGAGCTCTGCGCTTTAGTGGAGGCTCCAGTGTTTTAGGAGTTACTTTCTTAAAATCCAAGTTTAAGAAGGTGTTTTTGGAGTTCTCCGGTCTTAAGGGTTAATCCTGCGGAAACTGACTTCTAAGGGCGAATCCAGGAGCCTGTGGTTTCGGTATTTAATTCTGAATCCTTATGCGCTACATAAAGAGTGAATCCTGGGTGGGTGACCTTGGGTCTTGGAGAATGATCCTCGCTGAAAGGTGTTGGGCGTGTGAGAGGGGTGATTCTGGTTTAGATGATGAATTCTGCAGGCCCTGGGAGGCCTTCCAGAGCATATAAGCTAAAATAACCCCGGGCTTAGATCTGAGTATGAATTACAGACGGAGCGAGCCTACCAAAAGCAGCCGATCATCTTTCAAAACAAGAAGAAGGTCCTGCTGGGAGAAACTGGCAAGGAGAAGCTCCTGCAGTACTACAAGAACATTGGTCTGGGCTTCAAGACACCCAAAGAGGCTACTGAGGGCACCTACGTTGACAAGAAATGCCCCTTCACTGCTAATGTCTCCATTCAAGGACAGATCATCTCTGGCACAGTGACCAAGATGAAGAGACAGACAGAGGACCACTGTCATCCGCCGAGACTATCTCCATTACATTTGCAAGTACAACGGCTTCAAGAAGCACCATGAAAATATGTCCGTACATCTGTCCCCTGCTTCAAGGAAGTCCAGATCGACATCGTCACAGTGGGCGAATCCTGGCCCCTGAGCAAGACGGTGCACCTCAACGTGCTCAAGGTCACTAACGCCACCGGCACCAAGAAGCAGTTCCAGAAGTTCTGAAGCTGAACGTTTGCCTACTCCCCACAATGAAATAGTTATTTTCTCATTCCCCACCCCTGCCAGAGAAAAGAAAGAATGGGTTTCCTAGTATGGCTCCTCTGGACAGGGTGGCAACCTTGGAAGGGGGCCAAGGTGCAGAGTGGGAGGACCTCAGCCTGGCCTCATCTGGCCTGCCCTGTGCCTTCTCTCAAGCCAGCAGGGAAAAGACCTTGCTCCTTGCTTGGACCCCAAAGAGCTCCGCATGCTGTGGTAGTCGGTGCAGTTTACTTCCCGACTGGGGCGCGGTGGTGGTGGCCACGCAGGCTCCCCTGTGGGAAGTGCTTTGAAGAGCCTTTGTTCCCAAGAGTTGATCAAGGAAACAAGCTGGTAATGAACAGCAGAAATAATAATACTTAATAATGGGCAGAATCAAAATGGATTTCAATCCCTGCAGCTAATTTGCCAGGAAACTTATTCCTGAGGCAGGCAGCTCTCTCCCCTCATCAGACTGCAGGGTAAACAAGGAAGTGGTAGGACTGGGAAAGGGGGGAGGTGGGAGGAGAGGAGGAGGAGGGAGAGGGGGAGGGAGAGGGGGAGGGGGAGGGGGAAGGGAGGGACGAGCAGCTGGGTCTGAATGGGCTCTTTGGAAATGTGCAGAGACGCTGGGGAGTGTGAGTGGGCACGGGCTAGGAAGGGTAGGCGCCCCCAAATCTCAAAGATGCTTCTCAGAGGCCCTGCAGCCTCCCCTGCCCCCGAGATGGCTGCGAAGCCCAGGGTTCCTCCTCCGGATCTCCAGCTCAGCCCCTCTGACTCCTCAACCCTTGTTACATATCCTCCACTGTTACCGCCCACCCCCAAGAGCTAAGGGAGGGGGCCTCAAGACCACACAACAATGGAAGGAAACCCCTTGTCAGGGAAGGAAGATTCTAACTGGAGCCCTCAATGCTCCAGAAAGATTATCTTTCCGGTTCCCATCGCAAAGTGGAGCAACCCCCACTACCCATAAGCTCTCACCACCCTTTTCCTCCCCACCCCACCCCAAACAAGCCGATTTGTTTACCTTCTATCATTCCATTTAAAAATTGGTTTTTAGAGATTCTTATTCCAGGATGAGGGCAAAAGGCAACCTGGGCTTTTCTGTTATTTTAAGGCAAGAGATGTCGGCCCGAAGCCTGCTCTGAGATCTTGCAGGGAGGGCATCAGGGCTTGTTATGTGAGGGTCAAGTCTATTTAAGACCTGCTGGCCGGGCGTGGTGGCTCACATCTGTAATCCCAGCACTTTGGGAGGCCGAGGCAGGCAGATCACCTGAGGTCAGGAGTTTGAGACCAGCCTGGCCAACATGGTGAAATCCTGTCTCTATTAAAAACATAAAAACTAGCCAGATGTGGTTGCACACACCTGTAGTCTCAGCTACTCGGGAAACTGAGGCAGGAGAACCGCTTGAACGCAGGAAGGGGAGGTTGCAGTGAGCTGAGATTGCGCCATGGCATCCCAGCCTCGAAAACAGAGCAAAACTCTGTCTCAAAAAAAAAAAAAAAGACCTGCTCACAACCAAAGGTCTTCAGATCACCTTGTCTGTGGCCAATGAAAAAAATGCTTCCCTTCCCGTCATGCCTTTCCCTGCCTGTCCACAGTCCCCTTCAACTGTCCCTGGCTTCTCAGGGCTCCTCCCCTCCCCCTCCAAACTTGCTATTTGCCAACACTATCTACCTTCCCCACACCCATATCCCACTTTTTTATTCAACGTCCCAATCAGGTGTAGGAGAAGCTAAAGCCCGAATGTACATCTCTGTCTTTGACCATGAGTCTGTCGAGGCTCAATGCCTGAACCCCAAGGCTGGTGGACGAACACGAGGAGAACTCTTCCGTTTCCACTACTTGAGTGCTTGCCTACCTTGACAAATGGATCCCTCTCTTTTCAGCTTTAGCAGAGTGGATTCTTCTTGCTAAAGGCTAAGTACTCACTGAGTTGCAAGTTTTAGAAAATGAGGCCATTGTGGGGCTATTTCTGAGGGAAAGGAAGACCTGCAGTGCCAGCGCCAGCCCCGTCCACCTCCCACAAGAATTGGGCACCATTATTTTTACATCGGGGAAAATTCCATCTCCTATTTCAAGAAAAACAACTGACTCTGGCTTCATCTTCCGCCAAAGCATACACTGTGAGGAGATGGCAAGGGTTTAATTCCTAGAGACAGCTGGAAGCAAGTGACCAACAGGAACTTCAGGATGAAGGTGGCTTTTCAGTATCTAAGAGGGCTTTGCTGGTGAAGCCCCTGCAAAGGTGTCAGCTATGGGATAACGGGGGTGAAGGGGATAGGAGACACCTCCTCTCCATGGCATCCTGCTGGGAGCATAGCCAGGTTGGGTGAGGAGCAGAGCCAGCCTCCCAGGAAGGGGCAAAGAAAGGTGGGGTTCGTGGTCGCTTTTGAAAACCAGTTTCCCAGGGCTTTGCCTGTAACAAAGTATCGTGCGCTGGGGGCTTAAACAATGGAATTGTATCTTCTCACAGTTCTGGAGGCTGGAAGTCTGAGATCAAGGTGTCAGCAGGGTTGGTTCCTTCTGAGGTCTCTCTCCTTGGCTTGTAGATGGCTGTCTTCCGGCTGTATCTTCACAGTCTTCCCTGTGTGTGTCTGTGTCCTAATTTCCTCTTCTTATGAAGACACCAGCCATGTTGGATTAAGGCTCACCCATATGACCTCGTTTTAACTTAATTACCACTTTAAAGACCCCCATTTCCAAATACTGTCACATTCTGAAGTACTGAGGGTTAGGACTTCAACATATGAATTTTCAGGGTATGCAATTCAGCCCATAGCACCACTACAGGGTTTCTCTTTTGCTTCCACAATTATAACCTATTTAAACTGCAATCAACATAATGCCGGGACTGGGAGAAGCTGCAGGGTTGTCGATCACACATAAAAGGGTCCTTGTCTACCCCAACCCCAGGCTCCTTTCTGCCTAAATTCGCCTCAGCATCCAAGTCTTGTCTCTGCAAGAAGTCCTTCCTGTCCCCTGAACTCACATGGAGCTTTCCCTTTGTCAAATTTCACAAGGAAGGATCATTCGAGTCGTGCTTTCTGCATCCTGAGAGTAAATCATAAATTCACTTTTTGGTGTTTTTTTTTGAGAGTGTCTCTCTCTGTCGTCCATGATGGAGTGCAGTGGCACATTCACGCCTCACTGCGAGCGAGCGAGAGAGAGAGAAAGCACCAGGTGAAAGCCATTTCACTTTTTCCAACCGGGCATCACAGTCACCTCTGCTTCATTCAATTCATTGGAAATGTCTGGCCCAGATTCAGAGGAGAATTAGGTTCCACCTGGTTGGGAGGACTGTCAAAGAAAGTCTAGATATGCTTTTTATTTGTTGTTGTTTGAGACAGGGTCCTGCTCTGTCATCCAGGCTGTACTGCAGTGGTGTGATCATGATTCACTGTATCCTCAGCCTCCTGGACTCAAAAGATCCTCCTACCTCAGCCTCTCTAGTACCTAGGACCACAGGCATGTGCCATCACACCTGGCTAATTTTTTTTTTTTTTTAGAGATGGGAGTCTTGCTAATGTTGCCCAGGCTAGCCTTGAACCCCTGGGCTCAAGTGATCCTCCCACCTTGGCCTCCCAAACTGCTGGGATTACAGGTATGAGCCACTGCACCTAGCTGAGACATGGTTTTCAACCATAATAGAAGCTATACTTGGCAGACAAGGAGCCCATGTCCCTAACCCTGTACAATGCCAGAGCTTCCTGGCACTGCCTAAATCCAGACCTTCTGAACACAAGGGAGAAAGTGAGCACTATCTTGGACATATCAATGTCATGTGGGGATTTTTGGTTACTCTCAGCCAAATCTAATCCTAGCTGATACTGAGAGCATGAACTGCCACGTCCTATTCCTGGCACGGAGCAAGTTCTCAAGCCAGAACTCGCTAAGTGAGACTGGGTGGGCTGATGGAAGGAGGGAGGGAAGGAAAATGCGGCAGTGAACATACTGGACTGCAGATCTCAAACACACCATTCCATATTCACTTGTATTGGTTATGCTGTATCCCGATATTTATTTGTTAAAGTGAAAAAACATGCAAAGAAAACCTTAAGTTAATATATAAGGAAGTAAAGGACAAACAGTAAGTGTCTGTGGATGGAATGGATGAGTGAATGAGCAACTATAGGACTTAAACAGGCAAGCGAAGGTCCCAAAGCAAAGGCTCTCAGATTGGTCAAGGTGCCCAGGCTGGCTCAAGGCCACATTATGAAAAAGCCCTTTGTCCCAGAAGCCCCTTTTTCCTCTCTCATCCTGCTCCACTCCTTCCTTTTCCTTCTCTTCCTGTTTTTTTTTTTTTTTTTTAGACAGGGTCTCCCTCTGTCGCCCAGGCTGGCACACGGTGGCACGGTCTCTGCTCACTACAGCCCCTGCCTCCCAGGTTCAAGTGATTCTCCCACCTCAACTCTCTAAGTAGCTGGGATTACAGGCACACCCCACTATACCTGGCTAATTTTCTGTATTTTTAGTAGAGATGGGGTTTCACCATGTTGGCCAGGCTGGTCTCGAGATCCCGATCTCAGGTGATCTGCCCTCCTCGGCCTCCCAAAGTGCTGGGATTACAGGAGTGAGCCACCACGCCCGGTGGGATTTTTTTTTTTTTTTTTTTTTTGAGAAAGAGTCTCACTCTGTCACCCAGGTTGGAGTGCAGTGGCATGACCACGGCTCACTGCAGCCTCGACCTCCACAGCTGAAGTACAGAATGATCATGGCTCACTGCAGCCTTCACCTCCTTGGCTCAAGCTATCCTCCCATCTCAGCCTCCTGAGTAGCTGGGACTACAGGTGTGCACCATCATGCCTGGCCAATTTTTAAATTTTTTATAGAGACAGAGACTCACTTTGTTGCCCAGGCTGGTCTCAAACTCCCGAGCTAAAGTGATCCTCCCACCTTGGCTCCCAAAGTGCTGGGATTACAGGCATGAGCCACTGCATCCAGCCGAATTCAAGTTTTATTTATTTATTTTACTTATTTTTTTTTTTCTTTTTGAGACAGGGTTTTACTCTGTCGCACAGGTTGGACTGCAGTGGCATGACCATGGCTCACTGCAGCCTCGACCTCCACAGCTGAAGTGATCCTCCCCGCTCAGCCTCCTGAGTAGCTGGGACCACAGGTACTTGACACCATGCCCAGCTAATTTTTATATTTTTCCTAGAGATGGGGTTTTGCCACATTGCCTGGGCTGGTTTCAAACTCCTGGGCTCAAGCCATCTACCCTCCCAAGCCTTCCAAAATGCTGGGATTACATGCATAAGCCACCGCACCTGGCCTCAAATTCAAGTATTTAAGGTGTTTAAACCACATCTTTTCCACTCTGTCTCCAGACACCTCTGTTGTGACACACTGTATTTCTCAATTATGGCCACACTAATATTTCTGGTCCCGGATGTTCTTCCAGGTTCTCCTTACTCCCGTCAAGAGGTGGTGTCTTTTTCCTCTTTTCCTCTACCCCTTGAACCTGAGTGGGTTAGTGACTCTTCCAATTAACAGAATATGGTGGAAGTGATGCTATGCGGTTTGTGATGCTGAGTCACAACATGCAAACAGCTTCTGCTTGGTGCCCTCCTCCTCTCTTTTGGGACACTGACCTTTGGAACCTAGTCATCATGCTGTAAGAAAGCCCAAGCCACACAGAGAGGTCGTGTGTAAATATGTGACCAACAGCCCCAGCTAAGGACTTTGAGGACAGCCACCATCAACTGGCAGACCTCTGAGTGAGCAAGCCTCCTTTCCAGGACATGCGTGCTGCCCGACAAGGAAACCCCCCTCCCGGTGTCTGCAGTAGCAGAGAAGCCCTGAGGCAGAAAACGAAAGGCACGGATGAATGGGACTCACTTCGAGTGCGATGCTGTCAGTGTGAGGTGAGTCAAGGCCCCCATGGAACAGTCCACAACAGCCACAGCTGGCAGCAGCGGTGAGGCCTCAAGGACGTAAGTCAAGGCACCAGAGGCAAATGATCCAGCAACTTCTTTAACCCCCTTTGTCTCAGTTTCCTTGTATGAAAAATGGAAATCCTAAGAGGGCACTTGTGAGGATTGAGCATGATAACCCATGCAAAGTGCCAAACAATGGAAGTGCTCAATACATATTAGTCTACTAAGAGAAAGGGGCCAGGGCCAGTTGCTCACGCCTGTAATCCCGGCACTTTGGGAGGCCAAGGCGGGCAGATCACCTGAGGTCAGGAGTTCGAGACGAGCCTAGCCAACATGGTGAAACCCCACCTCTACTAAAAATACAAAAATTAGCCAGGCACAGTGGCTCACGCCTGTGAAGTGGCTGTGGCTAAATGCAGGGCCTCAGCAGTGATTGCAAAGGTGGCTCAGGTCCTCACACTTCAGCATAGTAGATAGAGCAGCCCAGGGCACCCAAGCCACCACGGCACCAAAGGGCGCCCACCTAGGGCATGTAGCGGAGTAACATCAGGTTCCATGTTCAAGTCCAAGAGGGACAAGCACACCTTGTCCAAGCCCAGTCAGCACAGTGGGGAGGGCCAGGATGCAGAGAACAGCGTTCGGACACATGTTCCTTCCTCAATACCAGGACAGCGTAGGACCAGCTTATCCTCCACCCCACTCCCCACTCCCGGGGCTGCAGCTCAAGCCTGGGAAGAATGAGTGAGGGATAATCCTGAAGAGACAGCATTTGCCTGAAAGTGACCATGATTTAAACCAGAAGTGACTGTTACCTTGACTTGCAAGTTTAAGTTGTCGACCATCAGCGGAAATGGGGGCTCAAGAGCCCAGTTAAGTCTGCAGTTGGGGAGAAATAAAGAAAAGCTGCATCTTAGCACACCTGAGTGTCAGGAGAGTGGAACTTAAACCTGCTACCCAAGAGCTTTACTCAAAGCTTGGGAATAACAGGAGGAAATTAAGCCAGAGCGGAGCTTACACATAAATAATCCAGTTGACAAGCTGCGACTTGCTCTCCAGGGGCCACGTCCCTGCAGAAGGCACACGCATGGGAGGGGGCAGGCAGAGGGAGGAGGAGGAGGGGAGGAGGTCAAGAGTCTGTCCAAAGGAAGACAAAACGTGTGACTCTCCTTTTTGGATCCTGCTGCCTCTCTCAACAACTCTTAATTACTAGCAATCAGCTCTTAATTACCTACAACAAGAGAGACCAGGGAAAACACAGATAAATGAAATCCACAGATAATCCCCCAACCCCAATTTGGTCGATAACATCATCCAGCTTCCCCAAGTAACCTCTTGCCAGGACTCCTGATCTCCTGACAAGTTGCAGATCAGAAGGATCCCCAGTTCACCGTCTTTCTTTACCCTTGCCCTGGCCCGTGCCTGCCTTCTGTTGATGCAGAGAAAGAAGTGGGTGGACCCTAAATAATTCCCAACTGGATATTCTTTCCTCCCGTCCCTGGGATGTGGCTGCCAGGGCCCGTGGCCGGGTGCCAGGCTCCAAGCCTCCTGGCACTGGACTGTTTTCACTGTCTGTTTGCCCAACAAACAGGAATGCTGGCTGAGAATTAAAGCCACCTTGGAGGACAGGAAGAGAGGACAACAGGTTTCAGCACAAGGGACTGGGAAGGCACACTATGCGGGGGGCTGCTGTGGGCCACCACATGACCCACAGACCCAGGGACCTCTGTCCACACCTGAGTCAAGATGGCTGCCTAGAGGCAGAGGACAGAACCGAGACAAGTTAAAACCGAGAGTGAGAGCAGGGATGGAGGCAAGACGGCCCCGTCTGGAGGCTCCCAGTTCCTGTTTCCTGACTTTTTCAGTCAGGCAACCAGGAATTCTTTTTCTTTTTTTTAGAGACATGATCTTGCTTTGCCGCCTAGGCTGGAGTGCAGTGGCACAATCATAGCTCACTGCATCCTCGAACTCCTGGGCTCAAGCGATCCTCCCACCTCAGCCTCCTGGTAGGTGGGACTACTGGTGTGCACAGTTATACCTGGCTAATTTTTTTATTTTTTGTAGAGGCAGGATCTCACTTCATTGCCCAGGCTGGTCTCGAACTCCTGGGCTTAAGCGATCCTCCCACCTTGGCCTCCCTCCCAAAGTACTGGGATTACAGGCTTGCGGTCAGGGATTCTTAAATGCTCCCTGTCTGAGCAGGCAGGCAGGGCATATGCCTCAGGTCTCATGCCTGGGCTGGCAGAATCCTGGGCAAACTGCCTGTCTTGCTTAAAAAGAATGTCCTGGGGTCATTGCCTGGAGAAAAATGTCCAAGACTGACCCAGCAGCACAGCAAATGGGCCAGTATCAGTTAAAAAGGAAAAATAAAGGAGCAAAGGGAATCCATAGAATCCCCACCCCTCCCTTTCCCACTCCTTTACCCCACCCACCCCACCCCACCCCAGCAATGGCCAAGGTAGCTAGGGCTAGTGGCCTCTTGAGTTCAGAGAAGTAGACACAGTTGAGCATGAACCTGAACATCGCTCTTCCTTTTCTGATTTTTCTTTTTTCCTACTGTCCAGTGAACATGATGGAGAAGCCAATCCTCATTCCCGCAGGCCTTGTTAATGAACCTGCAGCAGCAAATGTGCCTTGTTATTGCTGGAAACGTGGAAGCAGCACGTTCCCCACCAACGTGCAAACACCACACAGGAAGCGCCTTCTCCCCTCCCCCTCCTCCTCTACAGTCCTCCCCACCTTTCCCAGAAGCTTCAAGTGCCTGAGTCCTGCTAAGCAGCCTGTCCAAGGCGTGTCCCCACTCTTACCCATCGCCCACCTAGATTTCTCTGGAGTTGAGTCAGCCAGGAGGTGGCACATGCGGAGGTCCCAGAGAGAAGGTTGCCTACTGCAAATCAGAGGCTAGACAGTGCATTGAACGAAAGCCCACTGGACACAGGGTGAGGCAAAGAAATGCTACAGGTTAGGGGCTACGGTGGCAGGGAGGGGGCGCAAGGATGCTGCTATGGCCTCACCTCTTCACCACACCCCTCTCAACCTTAACTGGGTCACAGTCCCTTCCACACTCCCAATGGGCATTACTGCAGCCAGCACTAATTCGATTTCATCACAGGGAGACAGGAAAGATTTTTCTCGAGTCCTTTGCTTCTGCTATGTCTGTCTCCTCCAATGGGGACTGTTGGTTCTGCTTCATGAGGATGGATTTTCAAGCTTTTTGGCCTTTCCTTACCTCATATGATGACCATTTGAATAAGGGAGAGGCCATGAAGTAGAGACAGGGAAACACCCAGGCCCCAGGAACAAAGCAGTTTCCTACTATCCAAAGCCACCATGATTCCCGGGCATCATTATGCATCTCTCCTGTGACCTGGTGACCTGGGACTCCAGATAGCACGTGACACAGCAGATGAGATATGCCAGCAGCCCTTCTCGCCAAACTGATATGAAATCAAATGATGCAGGCAAGTTTTTAGAAGGGAAAAGAAGAAAGACTGCGAAAGACAACATTTGATTTCCCCCGCTGAGGAGGCTGACAGCACTCTCTGCCAAACAAAAATTGCCTGCCTTTCTCAAAGCCAGCATTCTGGAGCTGTTTTCTGATTATTTCAATCAGCCAAATAACGTGGAAGTTTGAGACAGCTGCTTTTGCGGTTTGGAGGGTCTGGCTTTTCTGCTGGCTCCTGCAGAAGCATAATTGTTGCTCCCTGAAGTTCACGTGCAGCTAGGGAAAAAGAGTTTGAATGGATTTTTCAACCCCAAGATATAAGCATCCTGGAATGTGTTGCAAGGTCACGCAGTCTTTTCGAGCTGACTGGCTGGATCGGAGGCCCCACTGCCGTGTCTAGTTCAGTGTTCTGCATTCTCAGCCGGTTTCCTCGCTGATAATAGGAACTGGCTAAATGTGGGTTCTGTTCATTCCTATGTGTAGTCCCCGGGCCTCAGAGCCCAGTGGGTTGTGCTGTCTGGCTGCCTGGAGTCTGGGAAAGATGGCCCCCTTCGTGGCTTGTTTCTTCATACCAGGTTTACGCAGAAGGATCACCAGACATGCCCTAAACCTCTACAAGATTACAGAAAGAACAAAGTACATGCTGCCCACCACATGCCACAGAGCCCAGAGAAAAGGGCACAGTTCATTTTAAGGGGCAATGCTGAACTCAAGGTGGCTTTAAAGGTAGCCAAAGTTAGAATAAGATTTCTATTAGGCCAAAAAAAATCAGAATATCGGTGGGGCGCTGTGACTCATGCCTGTAATCCCAGCATTTTGGGAGGCCAAGGTGGGCGGATCACTGAAGGTCAGGAGTTGGAGATCAGCCTGGCCAACATGGTAAAACCCTCGTCTCTATTAAAAATACAAAAATTAGCCAGGTGTGGTGGCACACACCTGTAGTCCCAGCTATTTGGGAGGCTGAGGCAGGAGAATTGCTTGAGCACCGGAGGCGAAGATTGCAGTGAGCTGAGATTGCGCCACTGCACTCCAGCCTGGGCGACAGAGTGAGGAGACTCTGTCTCTAAACAAAACAAAACAAAACAAAAAAAATCGGAATATCATCAGAGAAAGTTAGCCAGTCTATTATACAGGACTACATTTATTAGAATCCTATCAAATTTTGAGTACCTGCTATGAACAGGAGCAGTGCTACATGTTTTTGTATGCATCATCTCATTTAATTCTCACAAGTGATGCAGATATTACAATCACCATTGACATTCCAGAAATCTGGAAAACTTTCCTGTGTGTTCATTTTTTGTTTCTGAAATTGCAAATCTTCCCTTCTCTGGAACTCTGTTTTTAAAACACTTGCAATCCTAAATAAATTTTAAAACAGCACTGTCTTCCTGAATGCCATTTTCTGATGGGAAGGGTGGGTGAGCTCAGACAAAGAGCAGACTTCCAAGGCCTCCTCGCAGCTATCTGCATCCACCTCCTCACTGTTCAGGGAATCCCTTTTTGATTTTCCTTTTTTGGCTAATCTATCCCTGATTGGAAATTTTTTTTTCTGACACTAACGCACACATGCACGAGTTGATTAATATCTTCCTTCTTGGTTGTAAAGGATTAGCACCAGGCTAACTATCCTCAGTATAACCTCGCGTTCATTGTTTTCTAGGTTTTTAGATGGTGTCTTGCTCTGTCGCCCAGGCTGGAGTACAGTGGCGCGATCTCGGCTCACTGCAACCTCCGCCTCCCAGGTTCAACTGATTCTCCTGCCTCAGCCTCCCAAGTAACTGGGATTACAGGTGCCCACCACCATGCCTGGCTAATTTTTTGTATTTTTAGTAGAGACAGTGTTTCACCATGTTGGCCATGCTGGTCTCAAACTCCTGACCTCAAGTGATCTGCCCGCCTCAGCTTCCCAAAATGCTGGGATTACAGGCGTGAGCCACCGCACCTGGCCTGTTGACTTGAGGAGCCCATGTCCACTGCCTACTGCAGGGGGTATAATGGCAATCAAACAAAGTGTTTGCTGAACATCCCAGCGCTGGGCTACCAGGAGCTCTCAAAACCCACCACCAAACCAGGGGGCGGTGTTCTGCCCCCACTGAGCCTCTCAGGGCCTTCACGAGAGAACTCCCTAACAAGGCAAAGCTATAGGGCGAGGAGGCTGGCCAGCCCACTAACTGATACCCAGAACACAAACATCCAAAGATGTCTCCCTCACCTCTGACACCTTAACAGGCCAGAAACTTATTTCAATAATGCAGTCATGGCTCAAAACCTCATGCAATTCCACTTTTAGAACCACTGCCAGAGGCAGCTGACAGATGACATTGAAAACAGGAGTTTCATTGGATAAAGCTTAGTCTCATGTTTGCCCTCGTAGCCTAAAGTATTATTCTGAGTACAGGTAATCTTTTTAGGGGGCGATCTCGGGAAATAGGGTTGAGAGAGTGGAGAAAGTGAGACAAGAAAGGGGGAAAAGAAAAAGAATGTGTTAGTGAGTGGGTTAACTCTGTGGACAAAGAAGGTCCAGTCCCATTTCAGCTCCTCTGGGAGATGGTGTGGACACTCCAGGACACACCTCAGACTTCTCCCGCTGAGTCGTGATGAAAAGGAGATATTGATCGATCATCTCCCTGGCATCATTGGATGAGAGTCAGACCTGAGGGCATTCATTCCCCAGCCGTTTCAATACCATCATCCTGCCTGCAAGCCATACCTGGCAGAGACATTCAGAAAATCATCTGCAGGTACAAGAACTATCTGCAGGGGACCTCTGGGGTGGGCAGAGGGCACATGGGCACCGACAGCACCTGCTATAGGTCTGAATGACTTTTGAACTGTCAGTGAGAAATCAAATCCACCTTTGGATGATAAAGATTGCTATCAGCAGAGATCTTTAGAGAAATAATAATAATAGCTGAAGTTTACTGAGCGTTTATTGTGTGCCAGCTGCTATTCTAAGCACTTTATATGCACTAAGCCATTTAGTTCTCACACATATGTGTAAAATAGGCACCACTATTATATTCTTCTGACAGATAAGGAAATGGATGTGCCACAAACTCCAAGACAATTCCACAAACATCTTGGAGCAGTGAACCCATCATTGGAATAAACAAACAGCCATCCAGGTGATAGTTTTAAGAAGATAAATTAGATTGGTGTATATATAAATATATGTATACGCAAATGTATTCCAGTATGTTTGGTAAAAGCAAAAATAGTCTCATGACTTATACATGATCCAATGAATAACCAATTGAATTCTGGCCACCCTAAAGGCCCTAGGAGTTTAGAAGCAGGAAGAGAATGTGCTAGAAATATCAAGGGAGGCTTTATGGAAAAGACGGGCCTGGAGCTGTAGTTAAAAGGTGAAGAAATAGCATGAAATAAGTCCTCGAGGCAGGATGAAGCAGAGTATGGAGGGGACCAACTCATCTAGCATATGAGTCAAGATGGCAATGGCAATGTTCACCAAATATCTGCCCTCTTCTTTCCCGGCATATGGTAGAATTATATTTTCTTGACCCTCTTTGAAGTCAGGTGTGGCCATGTGACTTGATCTGGTCAAGGAAATGTCACCAGAAGTTGCTTGTGTCCTAAGTGGAAGTGTTAAGAGTCAAGATGTGATTCACCATGTTCTCTCCCCACTTGGAGAGAACTCAGAGACCACAAAGATGGACTCTCCATCCACCTAGATACCTGAGTAACTACCATGAGAAAAGCCTCCCCCTGTTGACCTATGAAGACATGTAGCACGAGCAAGAAAGAAATGTTTGTTGTTGTGTTGAAAGCCACTGAGATTTTGGAGTTGTTCTGACAGCGTAACCTGGCCTGTCCTGATATGCTAGGCTTACGCTGCCGTAACAGACAACCGCAAGATCTCCGTGGCTCAAGGAATTTCATGTCCACGCAAATTTCACTTCAAGTCAATGGATGAAAAGGGAAAAGTGTTCTGCTCCATACAGTCACTCAAGAACTCAGGCAATGGAGGCTCTACCATCTGGAATATTGCAACTGATCACCCCAGCAAGGGGTGAGAGAATTCAAAGGGTCCTGCAGAGCCCTTTCATTGTCTCAATGTAAAATTCTTACATGTCACTTTCACATATATTTCATTGGCCAGAGCTTTGTTGGCTTTGCCTAGTTGCAAAGGGGCTGGGAAGTAGGATCTCCCCTCTGTCCAGGAAGGAGAGAACTGGCTGTTGGTGAGCACTAATAATGTCCACCACAGCTGGCTTCAGAATACTGGCAAGTGATGGTCAGCCAGAAGTATGGAGAGCATGGGCACAGGTGAGGAAGGCTTTTGAGAACCAGATCCACGCAATGTCAGGGAGCCACTGTAAGTACATGAGCAGAGCAGGGACTTGAGGAAGGCTGAAGTATCACTGGACTAGCGGTCTAGTGTTGGGCAAACAGGCATGGTGGGGACAAATGGAGGTGAAGTGGGGACCCTATGCCTATAGGAAAGGAGATTTGTTGTGAGGTTGTTTTACTGACCAAGCCTGTGCTGATGGTAGGATGTCACATGGTGTTGTCAGAGGAAGAGCGATAAGGAGTGAATCCTGTGGCATTTTAAAGAGGAATCATGGTGTATCAAGAGCCCAGTCTTTAACATCAGATAGACTGCAATTTAAATCCCACCTCTGACACCTCCCAGCTTTTTGCTCTTAGGCAAAATATATCATCTCTTGAAGCCTCAGTGTTCTTATCTGCAAAATGGGGATAATATTACTTACCTTGTACAGCTATTATGAGGATTGAAGGATGAGAGATTATGTTCGTAGATTGACAGTGGAAGTGGTGATGATGTTGGAGATGGTGGTGGTCGTAGTGGTAATGGTGGTAGTAGCGCTGGTAGTAGAGATGGCAGTGGAGATGATGCGGGTGGTAGCAGTGATGGTGAATCATAAAAGGACTGAGGTTAAGGCTTTGGGCAGGGAAAGTACCTAGAATGAGGAGGCAAGATGAAGAAGAGGCTCCCAGTATATAAAATGTAGAAGTAATAGTCAGAAGACAGAAAGTCAACTATACAATCCAAGGTCCTAGAAACCAAAGGGAAAAAGAGTTTCAGCAAAAAACTCTAAACTCAAAGTGTACAAGGAAGATATAAACAACAGCCATTGGGTTTTACAAAACTAACCTGACTATGACCTGGTAAAGGAGCATGTTAGTGGCAAGGGATTAAGAGGGACTAGACATCTGAAAAGCAGGGCCCAGTTTGTGTGGACCTCCCTCAGAAGGAGTTTGGCAGTGGAAGGATGGAAGATCAAAGAACTTGTATCAGTGAGAAATGCCTTTGGCTGCAAGTAACAGAGTATATATGTGTGTATACATATATACACACATCTACACACACACATATATATATATTTCAATCAAAGAGGTAAGAAAAGCCAATGGAGAGAAAGAGAGGAGAAATATGTACAGATGCTTTGCATTCAGAGTTGAAAGAATCAGCCATAGGCAAAAAAAAAAAAAAAAAAAAAAGCTAAAATTAAAAATAAAGCTCTTTAATTTATAGTTCCTTTCTTTGCCTAACAGCTCCTTACAGAGCATTTGCACTGAACGACCCCATAGTTGGGTAAGACTGAGCTATTTTTCTTTGCTACCTGTCCCTGAATATCTCCCCTAGTGGCCACCCAGGAAAAAGACTAATTTCCCAGCTCCGTGTTGTCATGTGACTAAGTTCTGGCCAATGAGACTTAAGTGGAAGCATGGCGTGTCAGTTTCCAAGAATCTTCCTTAAAAGATAGCCTGTCTCTATGAGGCACTAAGAGGAGTCAAAATCAGAGGCAGAAAGTAGAATGGGGAGTTAGTGTTTAACAGATACACAGTTTCAGTTTTACAAGATGAAAAGAGCTCTAGAGATGAATGGTGGTGATGGCTGTATTACTGGTTGGAGGGTGTCCAGGTTCTTGGCATTTTGAACAAAGAATTGTACAAAACACACAAAGCAAGGGCAGAATGAAGCAACAAAAGCAGAGATTTATTGAAAATAAAAGTACACCCCACAAGTGGAAGCAGGCTGAGCATAGGGGCTCAAGAGCCCCTTTACAGAAGTTCCTGGGGTTTAAAACCCTCTAGAAGTTTCCCATTGGTTATTTGGTGTACACCCTATGTAAATGAAGTAGCGGCTGGTAATCAGAGGCTGAAATTAAGTTATAAAGGTTACACCCTATGCAAGCATCTGATTGATTGTGGAAAGCAACCAATCAGAGACTAAAGTGAAGTTACAAAGTTATACTTCTATGCAAACGAAGACTTGGCCTGGAGTCCATCTGATTGGTTGCGGAAAGCTACCAATTGTTTGCAAAGGTGAAGTTACAAAGTTATGCTCCTACCCAAACATCTGATTCGTTGCAGAGAGCAACCAATCAGAGATACTTTCAACTTTCCATCTGCCATGCAGAAAAAAGGGGTGGGGGTTGCAAAGGGAGTAGCCTCCTGTCCTTTTGTTACTTAGGTGTGGAAAGCTGGGGTTTTCCTTTTGATTTAGTTCTAGGAAGTCAGCAGGAATTGGCCTTAGGCTCCCTGCCTCCAGACCCTGTTCTCCCACCTCAGCTGCATGTCATTATGAGTACATTTAAAAATGCCTCAGATGATAAATTTTACATCATATGTATTGTACCACAATAAAAAATACTGAGGAAGGGATAAAGACAGCTAGTCTGTGCTTTGGCATCCCTTTCTTTTTAGTTGCTTTCTCTATCCTGCTGCCTTAAACATGGGTATCATAGCTGCCATGTTGGACCAGGAGGCTAAAGGCTCTATCCTTTGAAAGGCGGAGCAGTGAGCCTGGAAGATCCTGGATCCCTGAGGATTCCATGGAGCAGAGCCTTCATTGCAGCTCTGGAATGCAGCCAAAGCTTGTCTTCCCAGACAGAGTGCCCAGGGAGGGGACGACTGGCCTGGATACCCACCAAGGGCAGTCTCTGAGATTGAGATTCACCCAGAGATACCAGCCCTTTCTCTAGGGGCAGCAGTTTGACACAGGGCTGTCTCCAGTCCTCCTAAGCACCACTTTGTGGGAGGGAGGATGGAGACCCACATTGCCCTCAGCCTCATCAGTCTGGAGAAATCTTAGAAGAAAGGTGCCCTGAACAGCCCTTCAGGGCTGCTTGTGAGACACCCAGCCTCTGCGTTGGCTGGCTGGCAGGAGGACAGGTTCTGATCTCAGCTGTGCATAGCTAACAAGCAGTGACCTCACATCGGCCAGGCAAGTCGATTTGAGTGCTTTCAAGGGCAAAGTGTGTCCTGATATCTGGAGGCGAAAATCAGAACCAAGTAGCACTGCTTTTCTATTTCTACAGGCAAAGGAAAAGCTTTTAGAGGCCGATTCCATCCCTGTTCTGACAGGGTGGCCTCCCCTCAGCCACACGAATCCACCACTCGCACCCCAAAAGAGTTTCTGCATCATTTCTCATTGTGAACTCATTCAGTACATCCCACCCACTGCCTGGTTCTGTGATCCTCCTTGGGGTAGGTGTCCTGTCTTCCTCCGCCCCTCGCCTGAACCATCGTGAGTTTCAGGAGAACAGGGACCCTGCGTTTTTCACCTTTGTAGGCTCATTACCCAGCACCACATCTGGCACACAGCAAAGGCTCAAAAAATGTTCCTGATTAAGTACCACAGCATATCATTTGGGGATCTTTGCTCCAGAGAAAGGGAATCCAAAGAAGTCATTTGTGCCATTCCCTGGATGCCAGGCCAGCCTAAGAAAGCTGCAGCTAGTCCATTTGGGAGACCTGTCTCTCAGAAACCCCCAAGTTTCAGAGAGAATTTCTACCAGTTCTCCTTGGTAAAAGGTGGTGATATAGGTTTCCCCGTGACAAGCCTAAATTTCTCCTGTCGCAGTTTATAACCACTCCATCTGCTCTTAACGTCACTGTGACAGCCCAGCTGCTCACTGCCACCTACAACCTGGGCTGACATTCAGTCGAAATGCACTGCTACGACAGCTGTACTGGTTGTTAAAATATTGAAATGCTTCTATCACCAAAGAGTAAATACCCACTGCCCCGGGCCCCCTGAGTGTCCCGACCTGCCACCTTGGCCACCCTTGGCCGTTCCCCTGGGACCTCCAGACCCCTCTCCAATCCAGATCACAGGGGGCCTCTGGAGCCCAGATCTCAGAGACTGCTCCAAATGATCGGTGCCTGTATGTAAATCTCACCTAGCCAAGGCATCTCATCCTTCTCTTCCTCAAGCTGAAGAACAGTGACTCCATCAGCTTGTCTCTCCCTCAGGCATCAATGCCCCATGATGGAACCCCCAGCAGATGTGCAGATCCTGGACCAGCCACAGATTGGGGGTGGGTGCTAGGAGCTGACCACACTGAGAGGGGAAGTAAAGCCACTCACCTGGAACAGTTGGGGATCAGATGCCCAGAGAGGGAACAGGAGGCCAAAGCCTGGACTAGGAGCCAGGATGGAGAGAGGCTGGATCCAGCTGGAGCCAGACCTGAGCAGGATGCCTGGGAGAGAGCAGGTTCTAGGGCAAGTGTGAGGTCAAAGCTGGCCAGGCAATTGGCAAGTTCATCTGTGCTGCTACCTCCCTCTCCCAACCCTGGAAACACCAAAGAGGTGAGAGGGTAACATATATCCGGAAGCCAACCAAAGACCTGTGAGAAGCCCCGGGAGAGATGGAAGGCTGCCTTTGAAGTGGGATCTGTCAGGATGGTGGGTGGCTGGAAGGCAAGAGGGAGGCTTTTAAAATTGGCTCCTGCATCCCGCTATCTGCCTAAGGCCGTGGGCTGTCATTTTTCCTGCCCTTTCATGGCAGAAATCGGTGACAACAGCTCATGTTGTCAGCACTCAGGAAACTAAGGACTTTCCTTTTTGGGAGGGGATGGGGGTCTCACTTTGTTGCCCAGCTTGGAGTGCAGTTGTGCGGTCACCACTCACTACAGCCTCGACGTCCCTGAGCTCAGGTGATTCTCCTACCTCAGCCTCCCGAGGAGCTGGGACCACAGACACGCACCACCATGCCTGGCTAATTTTCTTATTTTATGTAGAAACAGGATTTTGCCATGTTGCCCAAGCTAGTCTTAATCTCCTGGACTTCAGTGGTCATCCCGTCTCAGCCTCCCAAAGTGCTGGGATTACACATATGTGCCACTGTGGTTGGCTGCCCTCTCCTTAAACTCCCTGGGACTGAGAACTACTGAGACCTGGACTTGGGCGCTTCCCCAATTCACAGGACCAGGTAGGTGGCTGCCAGCCCTGTTCCATCACATGTGACCCCTCTTAAGGCCAAACAATGAGGCCCCTGAGGACGTCTATCACAAGAAAAAGACCATAAACTGGACATCAGAATCAGTGGAAGCAGATGGAAATGATGGGAACAAGAGGACCCGGCGTTTGCAATGAGCATGAGAAATATAGTCAAGGAGAGAACAGAAGATAACAGCAGCAAGAAACGAACACGAACTCACAAGAAAGATTATCAAGTGGAAAAGCAGAGGGGAAAGAAGAGATGAAATAAAGAGCACACTTGGGATAAGTACTAGGATGGGTACAGTTGGAGAACAAGTTGATAAGCTGGGAGAGCAGGTGAAGGGACGGCCCCAGAGCACAGCAGAAAAAGAAAAAAGGTCAGCCACAGGTGGATGGAAGAAGAGGTGCCTCACTGAGCTTTCCATCTGCAGCTCTTCCCCCTGCCTATGACAGTCATGTCCCCCTGCCACTGTAGCCAGCCCTGAGCTCACCATCCTTTGGCTCTCTGCTCAAATGCCCCCGGACCTGGGAACCTGGGAACCTTTCCTGATCTCTCTATCTCTCTATCTCTCTCTCTCTCTTTCTCCAAATCAGGCCATGGCCCTGTCACATGCCCTCCACTGCCGCTCTGCAATGAACGCTTTGGGCGTTATCTGCCCCTTTTCCTCAAGCAGCCCCTCTCCCCAGCCACATGATTTCCAGGGGCAGCACCCTATTGGTAATGCATAGCCCCGCCATTCACTGAATTTGTTCAGTCCAAAGCTGGACACCTGACCACACAGAGTCCAGTGATACCTTTCCCCAGAATTTTTTTTTTCAAGATGGAGTCTCACTCTGTTGCCCAGGCTGGAGTGCAGTGGCACGATCTCAGCTCACTGTAACCTCCACCTCCCGAGTTCAAGCCATTCTCCTGCCTCAGCCTCCTGAGTAGCTAAGATTATAAGCACCGGCCACCACACCTGGATAATTTTTGTATTTTCAGTAGAGACGGGGTTTCACCATGTTGACCAGGCTTGTCTCGAACTCCTGCCCTCAGGTGATCCGCTTGCCTCAGCCTCCCAAAGTGCTGGGATTACAGGCGTGAGCCACTGCGCCTGGCCTTTCCCCAGAATTTTTGGAACTGAAATGGAGAAAGGCGAGTCAATCTCAAATTGGGTGGCTGCAGCTGTGAGGTATACTGCTCCGGAGCATCAGCCATTATATTCTCTGTTACATGAAGAAAACTAGTCTGTATGAGAGAGAAGAGAGGCGCTAACAAGCAGAGAGGAGACATGAAAAGAAGAGGTTCCTGGGTTACCAGAGTCTGGAGCCTAGCCACATTGCTGCCTTGAGTTTCATGAGATGTGTATTTGCCTTGAGTTTTATGAGATGTGTATTTCTCTATAAACAATGGAGAAATTCGAACCCCATTTTCCTTTAAGCTAGTCTGAGTTGAGTGTTGTGTCTTGCCACAAGAGAGGATTACTGGCCAGGTATGGTGGCTCATGCCTGTAATCTAGCACTTTGAGAGGCCGAGGTGGGAGGATCCCTTGAGCTTAGGAGTTCAAGACCAGCCTGGACAACATACAGAGAATTTGTCTCTACAAAAGTTTTTTTGAAAAAATTACCCAGGAATGGTGGTGCATGTCTGTAGTCCCAGCTGCTAGCGAGGCTGAGGTGGGAGGATTGCTTGAGCCCAAGACAGGGAGGCTACAGTGAGATATGATCATGCCACTGCAGTCCAGCTTGGATGAGAGTGAGACCCTGTCTCAAAGAGAGTTCCCCATAGCAAACATCATATCAGACTTCATCATAAGCGCTTGTTTAGTTGGCCATCTTCTCCGCCAGTGATGTCTTCTTCCCTGTGGAATCAGGGCTCTGGACAGTTTGGCATGTGGTTAAGTGCTCGGTGCACACGCACAGTACGGCAGTGGTGGCAGAAGCGGGTGCGGTGGCTGCTCATTGCTTCAGAACAGGCACAGGCAGAGACTGGTTGTTTGCTGCCTCCAGAGGCTGACAGATCCGACAGCTACTGTGTCCCTTCTTGTGTCCCAGGAGCCAGCAGAAGGGAGGATGGGACACCGACTGTGGGACTCTGTTCAGTTGGGTGCTTTAGGAGCCCAAAGCAGTCATCACATGGCTTTAGTGACACGCCTAAGTAGGTATGGGCCTGGTGCTGGGTCACTGTTGAGTTATACTTCTGCATGGTCTTGCTGACTCCCACCACAGGCTCAGGAGTGGGTCGGTTGTTATTCAGGGGCTCCTTCATGTCTAGAGCCTGACGACCAGGACGAATGTCATGGAAACCCATTCCCACGTGGCTGCGGGCATTTCCAGAGAAAGGGGATTCTATTCGTGCACACCAGCACACTGACATTTGAAGAGCCAAGGACTACATCCCAGCTCACATCAACCCACAAATGTGTCTGGAAAATGCATGTGGCATCCTTTAGAAATGTCAGCCCCTGGTCATGAGCAGAGGGCAGGGCAGTGTTCTGTCATTCCTCAGGGACAGCACAGCCCAGGAGTGGAAACACCAGCTCTTTTTCCATTGGAGAATGGGTGTTTCCCAAAACGGATCCACAAAGGGCAAAGCAGGTTGGGTGGCAAGGCTTAAATTAGGCATAATTGCTCAATGTCATAGTCACAGGCCCTACTTTTTTTTTTTTTAATCTACAAAGGCCTCTGGAAGCCACACAGTTCTGTTACTCTCCCTTCCTTTATTTTCCTCTCCTTTTAAAGTGTATTATTGCACGTTTGAGGATATTTGATGTTAATTTTTGAATGTCTATTATTATATCAGCATGGGATTTATTTTTATTTATACAATGAAAAGTCCCCCCTCCATCTCTGTTCCCCAGTCTACCCAGTGCTCCCCCACCCCCGTACATCTACCACTAGCAGTTTCTTGTTTCTCTTTCCAAAATTAATTCATGCAAATACAAGGAAATACAAATGCACATATTCTTATTGCTCTCCCTTTTTTACATAAAAGGTAGATGCTATATGCGCAGTGTCCTGCGCCTGGCTTTTTCCACTTAACAATCTACTTTCAGGATTTCTCCAGTCATACACAGAGGAATTCCTAATCCTTTTTTCAGTTGCAGATTATTCCAGAGTGTAGACATCACGGTTGATTTTAGCCAGTCTCCTACTGATGGCTGTTTCAATTGTTTCTATCAACGTCAATGCTGCAGTAAGTAACCGTGCACAAATGTGGAGGATTTGACACATGTGGAGGATTGATGGCATAAATGGCCCCGAGTCTCTGCCTCTCCCTATATCCTTGCCCTTTGACCCTTCACTTTGCTGCTTCTCTCACTACAGGGCAGAGTGCATTTCTCTTTCCCTTCACCGTGTTACTTGCTCAGCAGACTCAAAGAAAGCAGAAGCTTAAGAAAGCACTTGAAGTTTCCGTTTCCTCTTTTGTTTGCCTGTAATTGGCATGAAACATGCCCAGGCCAGCCTGAGAACAAGTTAGCCTGCTGGAGGATGAGAGCAGGTATGGACAGAGCTGCACTGCCCAACTGAGTCTGTCCTGGATAAGCCACTCCTTAGCCAATCCACCAGCAGATCGCAGACACTCTAGGGAATTTAGCCAAGATTAACCTAGTCTAACTCAAATCAGCAGAACCGCCCAACCAACCAACTAGTGAGAAATAATAAATAGTTGTGGTTTTGAGGCACTGAAATTTGGAATGGTTGGTTATGTGGTGATGGCTAACTGATACAACATACGGTACATACACACGTAGGGTAAATTCCTTGAAATAGAGTTGCTGGATCGAAGGGTATGTGTGGCGGGGTGTGGTGGCTCATGTACTTTGGGAGGCCAAGGCGGGCAGATCACCTAAGGTCAGGAGTTCAAGACCAGCCTCATCAACATGGTGAAACCCTGTCTCTACTAAAAATACAAAAATTAGCTGGGCCTGGTGGTACACACCTGCAGTCCCACCTACTCAGGAGGCTGAAGCAGGAGAATCACTTGAGCCTGAGAGGCAGAGGTTGCAGTGAGCCAAGATCGTGCTACTGCACTCCAGCCTGGGAGACAGAGCGAGACTCCATCTCAAAAAAAAAGTATGTGGGAGGGGTATGTGCATTTGAAATTTTGATAGATATTGCTAATTTCCGTGCGTAAGAGTTGAACTAATTTATACTCCTACAAGCAATGTAAGAGAGCACATTTGTAGACAGCCTTGCCATCGTAGATAGCATGTTATCAATTTTTCCTTTGCCAACCTTCTAGGAAAAAATAATATCTCAGTATAGTTTTATTTTGTGTTTTCTTATTATAAGTGAGAGCAACACTTCACATGTTTAAAAGCCATTTGTAGGTCATTTTCAATAAACTGTGTGTTCATATCTTTTGCATATTTTTCCTATCAGGTCACTGATTTGTTTTTTTAATATCTAGGAACTTTTTATATATTGGTGAGGTTAGCTTTTTGGCTCTAGTTACCCTTCCTTGAAACCTTCCACTCCCAGATGAGAAGCAAGCGTAGGGGAGGAAACACAGACAATAGCATTTGGACAGAAAGTTACTTTTCCTCAAACAGTTAGAAACCATATATTGCGCCGTTTCTTAGTTCAGGGCTCTGGGTTGTATTCCAGCATATTCAGAAAAAAAAATATGACACAGTACTCAAGAAATAAGCTGGAGATGACTATTGCTAAATTCCCCCCATGTATCTACTCTTAGTCCTTGCTTAAAGGGTAGGCTAGGGAGCTCTAATATTTCTCATGACCCAACCTCCCTGGTCACTGCTGACTGGCCAGGCCAATATACCTGATCTAGGGTGGAACCAATCCCTGATCCCGACTGAACCAATGAGATTCTCTTCTGAGATTTTTGAACTCATAGACGTAAAATCAGTCAGAGAAGAATTTGTGGGCCCTGGAGCATGTCAGACCTTTTCTAACTAGAGCTGCCATTTGGGGCAGCCACACTGAGTCAGGTATAATTGAACAAAGGAGTCAAGAAAGAGCCAGTGAGTGGAGACAGAACTCATCAGTCATGCAGAGAACCACAGGGAGGAGTGACTGTGGGCCCCAGGTGGAGGGAGAAGGACCGAGCCCAGCCTCGTTTCTAGATCTCTAGGTCTCAGCCTCTGGCCCTGTGATCCCCAGTAGTTCAGTGTTCTATAAGGGACCCTGCCTCCTGTTACTAAACCTCCTGTGTCCTTGAGCTAATTTAAATAGTATTCTGATCCTTGGTATCAAGAGTGTCTTAGGACAAAGTATTTTCATATCAACTGAAAATGATAATAAAACATTTTCATCTCGTATGATATATTTTTGCTTTTGAGAGTTTCGTGGGTGCCGTCACCCCTTTTATAGCTAGAGGAAGTAAAACTGGAAAACCTGGGGGTTTGGCCAAGGTCACCCAGACCACAAAGGGCAGAAGCTCAGCCGCGAGCTGGAGGCATCTGCTGCCAAGTGGGCTTTCCCTCCATCCCACCTTGCTGTCTGCAAGCCAAATCATTATATAAGCATGTGCTAAAGCATGGGGCTAAGGCTGAAAGTGCTGACCAGTTCCTGAGAGAGAGAGAGAATGATCAATACTAGCAAGTGTGGCCACGGAGGCTGGCCAGGGGAGCCAGCCCACCCTGAATGACCTCTCTGGCTTCCACCCATTCCCCCACACACTCAGGGATGCTTGCCATGGTCACTCGTGCTCATATATGTGTATGGGACTCTTACTTGGAGGAGGGCTGGTGCACTGAAGGAAAATCAGAGTACTGGTCCCCCAAAGTGTCAGGCTTGGCCTGCAGAGCTGCTCATGTGGCCCCTACAGAGGCCTGGCCACTTCTTCAGGGACTCACGGGGCCCTGAATTTTACACATAGATCGTTCTCCCCACCTACAAATCATCCTCGACCATATTTCCCACAAGAAGTAGGGAAATGGGCCCCTGAGCAAAGTGGCCAGGCATAGGCCCCTCCCATCAGTAGCCTCTGCAATCCGCAGAGGAGCCCGGAGGTCTCAAGTGGCCTCAAATTTCCCTACAAAGATCCTGAGAGTTCTCCAGCATGTAGAATTCCACAACGGGGGCTGGCGTGGGGGGGCGGGGGGGCACGGCGGAGACAGCGCAGATCTCCCCTGTAGGGACAAATGCGTCCGCTCGAAAGAATCCACTTTGGCCCTCCTGTCCACAGCCACATCTAAGAAAATAATTAGTTCACCTAATCTTTCCTAAGCACCCACTATGTACAAAACATCCTGGAGGGCACTGGCAGGGAGTCAGGAGGCTTCCGGGTACATTCTCCACCAGGGGAGGGGACAGGGCTGGAGCCTGGGGGGAGGGGAAGCAGGAACTAAGTCTCCTGCCAAGTAGGACGGAAATTGCATTTCTTCCCCTCCCCCTTCTTCTGCCTCCCTCAAAACCCCTCCCTGACAACTCACTTTTTATATCTCTACAATTACAGTTTTAAGCATTTAGGGTGTTGGTGTTTGAGTTTTAAAATTTGTTAGGCTCAATTTATGCCACTTAGTAAAACCTCTATTCCAAATGAAGCCAAATTAGAACTAAAACACTGCAAGCAATAAAATGCGAGCGTTACATCTGGGCTGGGTTGGCTTTTTGATTGTTTGTGTAAATGAAGCCTTCGGGAGCCTGTCTCAGGCTGGGCAAGGGGAGCGATTCCCTCGGGTCCTCCCGGAGGTCTGTTAGCTGGCTGGGGCCAGCCTTCTCCCTCGCAGCCGCTCAGGTCTGGAAGAGCAGGTTCATGTGCAGCCAGGCAAAGAGCGAGCCTTTAAAACAGGTCACTGTAACCCTCGGCAATGCCCTCCCCCTCAATGACCCCTCAGCGGATGGTAGGAGCCGCGTGGTCTCCCCACAGCAGCACGAAACAACACCCTGGCAGGCCCTGCGTCAGCTGGTGACAGCCACCCACTGCCGCTGCACAGTGTACAATAAATAGACGATGAATAGAATTGAGCCTGCTGTAACCACGGACGCAATCGAGAAACATCTCCTCCCCGCCCTTGCCATGCAATGCCTGAAATATGCCCCTGCCTCTAATGGCCATTCCTCTCTGCTCTGACTCTGGGGTCACCCATCAAGGTGAAGGTGGGGCCCACAGAGGAGGAGGAAAAGGACATTCTGAGCTGCTAATTAGGCATCTGGTATTACAGGCGGTGGCTGCCAAGCAGGTCAGAGAAGTTCCTAACTGATGAGCCAAGGATCTGAGCTATGAGGTAGGCCTCCCTGGGGCCCTCAGGAGGTGACATCTGGGGTTCCCAGGCTGGCCCCGTCTGTGCCAGGGAAAGAGGGCAGAGAATACGGTGAGGACTGAGAGCTGGAGAGGGGAGGCCAATGCCGTGGCGATGGCCACAGTGATGACACAGTGACTAAGGGCTGGCGTGCCGCTTGCCAAGCGATTTGGCTTGTCCCCACGCCAACAATAAAGGCCCAGTGTCTGGCAGGAGATGGAGATTTTGTGTGCAGAGGGACATCTTACGACTGACCCTGGCAGAGAGCCACAGTCATCAGGAACAAGAGAGGAGAACAGATATAAGCAGAGAGAAGTCTCCTGTAGAGGGGCAGGGCTGGCCTCAGGGCTGGGGGAGGGGCGTGTGAGGAGGATGCAATGGAGTAGAAGAAATTTCATGTGGAGGCTAAGGGCTGGGGGCAGGGGTTGCCCTACTGAAGGAGTCTATTATGTTTGGAATAATCTCTCAAAGCAAGGGGAAATAAAGTACAATCAGTGGAGGAAACCTCTGGAACAATTTAAGGGAAACTGAACAAAACCCCCCACACTGTAATAAAATGGCATCTGGAGTCCTGCTGGTTCCCAAGGACTCTGCCACAGGCTGGGGTCTCTGGAAGCACTGAGATGGAGATTGGGGATCAAGAGGAGTTTGTGAGGGATCAGGTCCTGTGAAAGGAAGTGGCGGGGCAGGCAGGACTTGGCAGAGGTGGGAGTCGAGCTGGGATACAGGTCCAACAGAGTCTTGACTAACCTGGAGGAGAGAGTTCTGGAACGAGGGTTCCCGAGGCCAGTGCCCTGCCTTCAGCCAAAATGGCAGGCCCCTTATAACAGGCCTCCCACCCCACTTCAGCCACCAGATATGGGCCACCCCAGGAGATTGTGGCCTTGGCCAAGGCGCTCTCAGCAGCTGAGGCCAACCCCAAGGCTTGACAGCTGGAGGCTGTCTGGAGACTACACAGCCCGCAGCTGGGCAGCCAGGCTTTCCACAAAGAGAGATCTGGGCGGCGCCCCTCCATGTCAGCCACTCCCTCTCCCTTCCCTGAATGTCTAGGCTTCTAGCACATCTGGACAGATCAATCGCTTTCTTTACCTCGGGGTCCGGTCGCCCCCTCACGGTTCCTCTGGAGGCTGATGCCTGTCTGGAACCTGGTCTGCCCCTAGCCCAGCCCAGCGTCTTGGATTTGCTCAGTTGGCCCAGGCACACGGAGGAGAATGCTAGTCTGATTTCTCCATTGTACTTTCCTTTTACACTCAGGCACTGAGTTGCGGGAACCAGCGGCCATCACAGCTTGCGACTGCAGGGGGCCTCATGCTTCCGGCTTGTTTAAGGGTTGCTTCTGCAGGGCTGATCATTAGGCATCATTGTGCCACCCACCAGGGCACTGGGCAGCCCAGGACGAGCCTCGGACAAGCCCAACCACAGTTAAATAAGACAAACTAATCAGCACCGCAAAATGTCCACAGCTTGGCCCATCGACTGTGGCAAACGTGGTCCTCTCCAGCCGCCAGCTCAGCCCCCCCTTCCTCCCAAGCCTTGCCAGTGACCAGCTGTTACTTGTTCCTCAGCCATGTAGCTTCACCCGCAAAGAATCCAGGGCTCCAGCTCCACTCTCCAGCCTGGTGGTTGGAATAACCAGCACATTCTTCACATACCCGCCAGCTTCCCAACTTGCCTAGGCTGTTTGGCGGCCCGACTTCTCTCTCTGAATTAATATGAAGGGTCCTGAAGAGGAATAGAACGGGTCTGGGGAAACATGGGGACTGAGTAAACATTCTGAGCAAACCCCCGCCCTCATTTCCCCTCCTGACATCTGGCCTAAGCTCCCTGCTGCGTGGCCCCCAAAGCCCGGCCAGGCTGGTTGCTTCCCCTGGCACAAGTTATGGCCAAGAACGACCCATGTTGGAAGCTGAGCAGGGAAGCCAGGAGCGGCTTCCAGCTTACCTGGTGGTAGAAAAAAAATGCCTAGAGCACTTCTCTAAAACGAGCTGGGGAGAAGTTGGGGGACAGTGTGGTACACCCCGTAGATGTGCATATGAACACCAGTCAGTGGTCACACCAGGAGGGCGGTCTTGATTGGAGCCACCCAGCCCACTCTTGCTCATAACTTGGGTCAGCAAGAAGCTATGGGCTTCTGGGGGTGGTCTTAGAGGATACCTCCTACAGGCCTACTTAACCCCCATTACATTTGTTCCCTAATATACTTTTCACCTTCAGCAAATTGTGCAAATTTGAATTTTTACTCACTGATCAAATATTTGCCCTGTGAGCTACCAGTCTGGCTGAGCTTGACTACCACAATTCGCCACGTTTGTATTAGATGAATTAGCATTTTATTGTTGGCAGATTCGACAGTGAGATAAGGAAGACCAGAGGTAGCAGCCGAAGAGGTTCTCCATGAAGAGTGGGTCCTGTTTAGTCTTTTGTCTTAGTGTAAGTGATGGGTCTCCCAAACAATCCATCAGCTATTTGAAAACATTGTTTTGGAAGGTATGAAAGATAATTGCTCACAAAGAACAACTTTCTGTACTTCTCAGCTTTGTGACACACACCTTCAAGATCTGTTATCTGGGAACGTGGGTTCAAGGCATGTTTCATTGTTTTGTTTTATTTAGTTGCCACAGAAGCTTGAGCAAATCAAGTCATCTCTCTGAGCCTCAGTTTCCTTATTGGCATAATGGGTACAGTAACATTACCCCTGTCAGAAGGCTGTGGTGAGGGTCAAAGCAAATATTAGAGATGACCAACACTGTAAAATATAAAGCACTACATGAAGAATTGCATAAGACTAGAAACTGGAGCCATTTTTAAACATGGTCCCCAAATTCTTTAATATTCCTCCCATCAAGAATTGGGGTCTGTGTCTCCTCTCCTTGAATGTGAGTAAGCTCATGACTGCTTCAACACATAGAATGTGGCGTGAATGACACTGTGTGGCTTCCAAGGATGTGTCAGAATGGTGCATGCAGCTTCCACCTGGTTCTCTTGAGACAGTTGCTATGGGGTAAGCTAGTCGCCACATAAGAAATCCAACCTTCCTGAGACTTCTGTACTGAGGAGGCCACACGCAGAGGCTCCAGGTGACAGCTCCTCCCCAGGGGGGCACCAGACATGAATGGAGCCATGTTGAAAACCTCCAGACCCAGCTCACCTGCCAGTGGGTAGTCTCAGTAGATATCATGAGGGGCGAAAGAACCGCCCAGCTAAGCTTCGCCCACATTGCATACAATGAAATGGGTGTGGTTTTGTGCCACTAAATTTGGGTGGTTTGTTACACAGCAGTAATAACTGCAACAAAAGCTATTCACTTATTAAGTTCCTGTATCTGGCTGGGCATGGTGGCTCTCACCTGTAACCCCAGCACTTTGGGATGCAAACACAGGTGGATCACCTGAGGTCAGGAGTTCGAGATCACCCTGGCCGACATGGCAAAACTCCATCACTACTAAAAATACAAAAATTAGCCAAGCATGGTGGTAGACGCCTGTAATCCTAGCTACTCGGGAGGCTGATGCATGAAAATTGCTTGAACCCGGGCAGCAGAGGTTGCAGTGAGCCGAAGTCGTGCCACTGAACCCAACTTGGGTGACAGAGTGATACTCTGTCTTAAAAAAAAAAAAAAAAAGTTCTTATATCTGTCAAGAGACCAAATGCCCTTATCTCTTGTTTTGCTTCCTTGTTCCAACTGGACTCTAAGAGACAGAGTGAGCTGGGATATCTCCTGATCCAACTTTGTAGATATGGGGCCACAACACGTTCAAGTGTCCATGGAACAAGGGAAGACTTGAACCCAGGAGTCCTGCCGCCCAGTCCCCTGCTTCCCCCACAGGACAGGGCTGCCAGGTCCATAAAGGGGGAGGCTATCTTCATGGGTTCTGATCCCATGTAAAAGAGTTAATAGAAAACTCCTAATTATCCAAGAAATAAAGTAGAAGGTGCCACCAAAAACCACAAACAGCACAGCATCCCCAAATAACTTCTTCTTGACTGTGAAATGCTGGGGGTTTTGTTGTTGAAGCACACCATCCTTCCCACTTATGTCTGGGCTTCTAATAAAAAAAAAAAGAAAGAAAGAAAGAAAGAAAAAGATGGGCTTTTCCAGAACCTACACTGCCAGGAAGGAGCTTGGTGTGGCCCAGAAGGGCGTGATAAGCATGCTGGCGGTGGCCTGTCAGGGATCTTCAAAATACCCAGCTTCAGAGACTCCGGAAAGTGAGCAATCTACACCTGGAAAACAGGTTGCTGGCTGCACAGAGCTTTCCAAGTCTGGATGCCGTTTACACTTGCCGAAGCGCAGCCTTCTAATTCCAGCCGCTCATGAAAAGGCACGTAGATCCTCTGTGACGTCAAATCGCTCTTTCAACTGAGCATAATTTCTTTCAATGATGGGCTTGGAGGGGTTTCAGCGACGGTGGGTTTTTTTTAATGAATCATAAACATGCAGATCAGATTTAGTGTTATGACTGTGGTACGCAGAGCGTCACTGTTAATTCTTGCTAAGCGCTGACAGCAGGATCAACCCCCAAACAGCACAGGCAAATACACCATCCCAGCCCCAGGGGCTTAGAGACGGCATAATTACAGACAACGCACTGTAGTCATTATCATCACCAGAACATCTCAGCCCAGGCACAGCCCCCCCAATCCAGAGAGCCCCCTGGTGTGCCTGCCAGCTCCAGTTCCCTCAACCAGGGCAGAGTTTGCTCCCATCTTTAGGCCAGAAGGTCACCAAAAGCTAGGCAAGGCAGGTCAGAGCTGGAGTGCCCACTTCCCTGTCCTGAAGGTCGCAGTTTGAGGCAGTTAATGATTCCTCTGAAATGCTAAGGAGAAGCTGGGAGGACGGGGTGGAGCGCAGTGCAGAGTACACGCCAGATTTTGCTAAATGCCGAACAGCTGAACAAGTCCCCAGGGCTGAGGATCACTCAGTGTCTCTCATCAAAGGCAGAGAGTGGGGGCTGGAGTCTGAGCGCTAGCTCTGGGCCTGCTGGGGTGCCGGGTCACTGTGTATGCCCCAGGATTGCCCAGGGGGGGCCGCAGGAGCCACCGTCAGGCTGTTTTCACAGCAATCAATAAGGGCATCATAAAACCTCCCGTCTGCGGTTCTAACAGCACCTTTCCTCCTGAAGATTTAAAGGTAAAACCAAACTCCTGGGGTCTGCTGAACTCTGCTGGGCTCTCCTTCCCCTTCTGGGTCAGCCTGCGAATATTTAATGAGCCTCGGCCACTTGCGAGTCTTTGAGTTGGAGCTAAGAGGGCAAAAGAGGATAGAAAACGGGCAGCCTCAAGACCCAGAGGATGGGAAGGTGATTTTAGATCTTTTGCCTCGATGTTTTCTCGTGTGGGAATGCCAGTGACCACGCATTTCCATCCAGCATTCCAGAGTACTTGCTTCATGTTTCCTGCTTCCAATTTATAGTCTCACTTTGCTCTCCCAAGGACACCACGAGGTGGGTATTATCACCGCCCGCAAAACAGATGAGGAAACTGAGGCTCAACTTCAGCAACCTACTCAAAGCTACTCTATTCTTTCTGACTCTGAAGCTAGACTCTTTATGTTGGTGGTCCCTACCCTGGACTGCACATGGAAATCTCTAGGGAACTTTTAGTAAGCCCCTACGCCCAGGCCACACCCGAGACTCAAGAAGTCTGAATTTCGGGGGCTGGGACAGAGGCATCAGTAATCTTACAGCTCCCCCAACCAGGTGACTCCAACATGAAGTGAGGATTGAGAACCAGTGCCCCGGCTCTGTGCCCGGGAGTCATCTTTCTTCCTCTTTCTTTCTTTCCTTCCAGCTTTCCTCCCTTCCTTCCAACAAATATGCATTCAGCGCCTATTAAATGCCAGGCTCATAAATGTTCAATAAAGGAACTTCCTTGTCTTCACAGCAGTGGATCTCAGGAGTGTGTGGGAGGGGAGGGACCCTAACAGACCATCACCCAGAGTGACAAAGAGTGATCCTGACAGAAATGGACTTGCGACAGTGGTCAGAAGGCAGAAATAAGGGTGTGGTCTAGGGAGCTGAAGGTTCCCTGGGAAGCAATCCTCCAGCTCTGCTAGAAACTCCAGCAGAAAGGGCGTATGGTCCCAGCTGCTCAGGAGGCTGAGGTGGGAGGATGCCTTGAGCTCAGGAGTTCAAGACTGCAGTGAGCTGTGATGGCACTGCTGTACTCCAGCCTGGGCGAAAGAGCAAGACCCTGCCTCTAAAAAAAAGAGAGAGAGAGAGAGACAGAGACAGAGAAAGACTCCAGAAAAGGTAGAATTTGGTGCTTCCATCTCTCCAAGAGAAGAAAGGTGCACACCAACCTACAGGGCCACCTACAGAGTCATCCATAACCAAGGGGAGGGGGAGCACTCAGGCAACTCCAACTGTACCCATCAAGCCACTAGTGAGGGTGCAGCCAGGCCAAAGGAGTCCCCTTCCCATTGTCTGGAACAGAAGGAGAATGGGGATGTCCTGCTCCCTACTATAGAACCCTCCCTTCTTCCTGGAAGCCAGGAACAGCTCTGCAAATCAATTGTTTTCCGACTAAAGAAAGCTCTTTTGACATGGGAAGCCTGGCATTCCTTTGAATGCAATATGCAAGAAGCGTGCTCGTTCAAAGGAATGCCAGGCTTCTCATGTCAAATGAGATAGGGTAAATTTTCTTGGGCAACCAGCAGAATTTTTTATTTTTTATCTTTAAGTCGTAACAAGTAGAAAAACACTAACCCCTCACCTACCCAGCATCAGGGAAGAATGGGTTGTTCTAAAGAAATGAAGTTGCAGGATATGTAAAGCTCACCCTCTGTGAACTCAAAAACTTAAAAGACAGAAAGCCTACCTATTTTAAATTAACCAAGTCTAAACTGCATTTCACATGTCCCGTTTCCTTCGATGGCGCTGACATGCTTGGTGTGTGTCTTGGTGGCCCACTCACTCAGAACATTGACAGCTGTGTCCTACTGAAAGACAAGGAGGCTCTCTGCGTGGCTTTGGTCCTTTATTGGATGGTCCCCACCTGGCTATCCTTTTGGAGCTCTGGTTTCTATTAAATAGTTTGTTCCCATCTCTTCTTTTGCTCTAATGCTGACCATAACCCCTTCCTGGCCAAGGCGGAAGGATCGCTTGAGCCCAGGAGTTCAAGGCTGTAGTGAGCTACTGCACTCCAGCCTGGGCAACAGAGTGAGACCCTCCCTGTCTCTACAAAAAGAAAGGAAAACAAAAACAAAATAATAACCCCTTCCTCCTGCTTTTATTTACCTATTTATTTATTTATTTATTTATTTATTGAGACAGAGTCTCTCTCTATTGCCCAGGCTGGAGTACAGTGGCACGATCTTGGCTCACTGCAACCTCTGCCTCCTGGGTTCAAGGGATTCTCCCTTGCCTCAGGCTCCTGAGTATCTGGGATTACAGGTGCTTCCCACCATGCTCAACTAATTTTTCTATGTTTAGTAGAGATGGGGTTTCACCATCTTAGCCTGATAGTCTCAATCTCCTGACCTTGTGATCTGCCCACCTCAGCCTCCCAAAGTGCTGGAATTACAGGCATGAGCCACCGCACCTGACGTCCTCCTGCTTTTAGTATCCCCGAGTCCCCTCAGTCTATGTCCAAACCTGAACTCATTGAATTTTCCTTCCAACTTGCTCCTCTTTCTCTGGTATTCTTGATTTTAGTCATGGCAGTCAAAACAAAAACAAAAACGAAAGGAGGCATTGAAGGAATTTTAGAGTCATCTAGTTCGTGAGAATAGTGTGCAACGAGAGTGAAGAGGTTCTGATGAGACAGGATCAAGGATCTGTACAGTGATGACTACCAGTGAGCTTTAGAACAGGGGATTCCTCACACATTTTGGTTCTTCTTGATTGTTCCACATACCTGAGGTTGTTAAATCAAGTAATTTCTGGATAAGCAAGCTGTCATAACTCATAGTTTTTTCTTTGTTTCCTTTGAGTTTAAAGCATCAATTTTGTATAATTCAAGAAACAGGCTACAATTCAGGGGTTCAACGGGAGCTTTTGACCTCTCTCCCATCTCAATTCCCCTATTACATAATCCCCCAGAGGAGATCCCCCAGGACTCTGAGGTGGAAAGAGCAACTGCCAGACCACGACCAATGTGCGTGAGGCTCACACCTCCTCCTTCCCCTTTTCTTTGCTTTTCCTCCGCTGTGAGCACACCCCACCCCATCCCACCCATGCTGCCCCCATGCCTGGGGCACCAGTTAAAAACCATGGCAGCAGGTAGGGCTGACCGGGAATAAAAGTAGTCTTGCAAACGAGACTCGCTAAAGTGACAGGGGAGTCCAGCTCTCAGACAGTAGCCAGGGGAGGGGATGCCGGCAAACCACCACAACCGGGAGCTGACTCAGAAACAGGATTTGGTCAGCACACTTGGCACAGACCTGCCTGTGAAACCTGACTCACAGTCGCCAAACTCAGAAGACTGGTGATAAATCGGATGCAATGGGGCGCATTCCTTTCCCAGGGCAGGAAAGCTGGTGACAACCTCCGCACCATCCTCTGTGAGGTTCCTGGGAAACTGAGTCTGCACTGAGAGTGTTGCACATGTGCCATGGAAAGAAGCAGAAGCCACAAACAGTGTCTCCGCCCTGGGTGGATCAAGCCCTGCCGATGTCACTTTAGACCTCTTGGCTCCCTGGTGACCACTCCAGCCTTTAACACAATCTATCAAACTGGCCACGATATGACAGGCCAGAGCCTTCCTTGACATTCTGAGACTGTACCTCTGACATCCTGGGTGAACCAGGCTATCCCAGCTCTCCCCAGATGCCCCCGTAGTTGAGAAGTGAGGAGAAAGCGTTTGGGAAATCAAGGAGGATGGGCTCACCAACAGACAAGCTTCTCATTTTCCTAAGCGCTGCAGCTGTACAGTTCCTTATGGAAAGCCCCCCACACTGATTCCAGTGCCACTTAGAAAATCAGTCCCTCTGGCCTTTCCCTCCTGCTTTCAGTAGGGTGAAGGCTAATTATCAAACTGATTCCAAAGTTCTGAATTCTCAGAGAAAGCCTGAACAGAGACCAGGATGGGTGTCACATCCTGCTTCTCCTGAGCACACATGGGCCCAGCTGCTCAGGGCTGCCTGGAGACCACTTGTGCCCTGCCCTGATCTGTCACTCACCAGGACAGCCCTGCTCCACCTCGTGGGAGCTGCCCTGAGACCAGCTCACCCACAGCCTCCTCACTGACCTCCCGGGCAGCTTGTCGGAGCTGTCTCTTTGCCTAACACAGGAGCTTTGGAATGAAGTAGGGAGAGAAATATGTGAGTGGCGGCGGTGGGGGACCTTTCTCCGAGCTTATTAAGAATCTTTTGTGGGCCATAGAATAAGTCCAGTCTTGTCCATCTTGCTGCTCCTGCTCTTAACTTTTTCAGGCCTGATGAGCTTAAACGCTTCAGTTAGTCCATGAAACCAAAGACACTCCTTGGCCTTTGACTGTGTCTGGGATTTCTTTATGTGGCCATCATAATTAGACAGTGGCCCGACCCTGTGGCCCGACCCCGTGGCCCGAGGTGCCTGCTCCACAGCCCTGTCCTGTCTCCAAGGACTCACACACTGTGCCACGCTGGAAGAACAGTCTAGAAGGAAAGCCCGTTGTCAAACAAATCATCGTTCTTGGAACACAAATCTGCAGGGACCCTCGGGGTGCTGCTGACACCCGGGCCGGCAGCATCAGAGAATCGCGTCTCCTGTGTGGCGCTGAAGCCCCCCAGTTTGGAGACAGAAAGCTGGCTGGTGGCCAACAGCAGCAGCAGCAGCGGACACCTTATCTAAACAAAGGGAGAGGGCACCGAGCGTGAGGGGAAGGGGTGGGTGGACGCTGCGTGGGTGGTTTCGTGTTGCGATTTTTTTTCTCTTTTGTGGCTGTTGTTTTCTTTTTTATCTATTCAGTTTTGTAGTATTCAACAGCCGGGCGCTTGGCAAAACCTGGCAGCGTTACCCACACGGCCGTTTCCAGTCCAAATGGCTCCTGTCAACTTTTACAGCCCCGCGCTAAAACTCCAGGCACGTCTCTTATTGCCAGCACAGGGTTATTTATTTGCCCGGACTGTCTGGCCTCACATTCTTCACGTGTGTGTTACCCCGGCAGTTGCTTCAACTTCCCTCTGGCCCTTAAAATGCTAGTAAACGCCCAGGCCGATTTAGAGCTGGGAGGTGTTGAGCATTTCATCTTTTCAGGATCCTACACTGGTTAATGTCATTTTCGTCTTCGTTCAGCTTTTGACCTAAAGGAAGGGGAAGACTTCTCCATTGTGAAAATTGCTCTCTTTCACTGAAAACCATTGTTACCAATAATAACCTCACCAGGCACACCATCAAAGGGCCCGGATGCCCCCTGCCCGCAGGGGTGGGGCACGCACATGACTCAGAGGGGACACGGCTGGCCCAGGTCAGCGGGTGGGGGCCACAGCCTTGGCCACGCCATGTCTGGAACCCTGGTCATGTTCTGCAACTGGGCCTTTCATTCTTTTTTAATCCTTTACACAAACACTGTGTGTGAACATGCGCACGCCGGTGTGTCTGTGTGTGTGTGTGTGTGTGCGCACGAGCGAGCATGTGTGTGGCTTTGAAATCATCCAAAAAAGGGTTTTCATGGTTGAGCCTGACCTGGTGCAATGCAGAATATATTATTTCTTTCAGAGCATGGATAGCAGATCTACACGTGAAACCCAGATCAAACACGGCCCACAGAAACAATGGTAGGAAGCATAACCAGAGTGAATCGATTCCTTGATCCCGCTCTACCAAAAAATTAAAGAGGAGCACTCCTGGGGTTTTTAACCCAGATAACACTTCAGCCACGGCCATGTTTCCCATGTTCCTGGATCTCTTGTTCTGGCTCTTTTTCTGCGGATAAAATGTGGAATAGAGTAAGCAGTGTCGAGTTCTGCCAGTCCATCTGGCTTTTTTAAAAAAATTAAATGGCTCTATCTCTTTGCCCCCAGCACACGTGCACATGCACACGTGCACACACACGCAACCTTGTTTTACCTTTTCTCCAGAACTAAACTGGACAGACTTTGCCATTTCTTTCAGCAGCACAAGAAGGAGAAGGTAGAAAGGGCCCTCCCAGGCATCAGCCTCTTAAAAGGACAAATTATTGAAGCAAAGAAAGTTCCAGTCCCCAGTCTGAGGCCCATTCTGTCTCTCCATCCCCAACTGATGACACAACCCCTTCGTTCTCTAAGATCTGTTTAAATATGTAGGTGGTCTTGCTTGAGTCAACTGTTTTTATGTCGGCATTGACCCTGGTCTGACCTCAGTCCTGAGATCCTAGATTGCCTGGCTGGCAGAGCGCTGGAGGATGGAGCTCACTGCGAGTGAGGCTAGCCCACTCCCAGCCTTCTGATGGGCCACTAAGGCCACCCCGTTGGGCTGGTCAGCTGCAGCCGGTGTCCTCTCCTGACCTCTGCTCTGATCTCAAGGACGTCCTTTATTTAGACACCACAGTCCAGGCTGAGTCTCAAGTCCTTGATTCTTTGGCTGGACATGAGCCAGGGGCAGCCACAGGCTGGCTCCAGAGGGCTCCCCAAAAGAGGCCACAGAGGACCCAGGAGGCAGGCCCTGTTCAGGCAGGCTCTGGCTGAGCTGGAACAGAGAACACAGGTTTGAATTTCCGAGGCTTCAGTTCGAATTCCAGCTCTCTCGCTGGCGATGACCTTGGTCCGTGGGATAACTTCTCTGCATCAATCAAATGGAAGAGGAGAAGACCACGTGAATGTGGAGCAGAGTGAGAGGTGAAGATGCTGGTCTTGACGTTTGCAGTGAGGAGTGAGTCAGCCACAAGCTAAGGAAGGCCAGCAGCCACCAGAAGCCAGAAGAGGCAAGGGACAGATTTTCCACTGGATTCCCCGAGGAAGTACGGCCCAGTGAAACTGACTTCAGGTCTCTAGCTTCCAGAACCGTAAGAGAATACATTCCTATTGTTTTAAGCCACCAAATTGTGGCCATTTGTTATAGGCAGCCATAGGAAGCTAAGACAGAATTTACTAAGGACCTCTGGGAGACCTCCGTGAAATGGTACTAGATATTGACTTGTATTATCTTAATGGGCCCTGACAACAAGCTTGTAAGGTAGTGGGCAAGGCAAGTCTTGTCCATGTTTTACTGATTAGGAAATGGAGGCTCTGAGAAATTAAGTGTCTTGTTCAAGGTCACATGTTTTTTGGTGGCAGAGCTGGGACTAGAACAGAGGTCACCCGGAGCCTGGGGCTGGTCCGGTTCCACCAGCCACCGTGCCCTGTGCCCACCCTTCCCCCTCTTACAAAGTCTAAGCAGGTGGAAAGGAGGGCTTGGCCTCCAGTGGGAGCTTACCAAGGCCTCTCAAGGGCCTGGAGGACAAGGGGACCCCTCTCTAGCCCCCTGCCTGGCCCTGGGTGTTTGCATCTGAACATGTGCTAAGGCAGAGGCCGCACCGGGGCACTGGGTGCCCCACCCCGAGCTGCATCTCTCCTCCTAGAGGAAAGGGAATCCGGGAACACGAATTCTCTCTCGGTGACTCACCTCTGAGCCTTGTCAGGTTTCCCCGGGCCTCGAATTCCTCTGTGGTGACATGGAAATATTAACAGGGCCGCCCCCTCCTTGAGGAGCTGTGGGATTAGAGAATGAGCCTGCACAGAAAGGCCCATGATGAGTCGATTATCCAGTTCCACTCTCCCCTCGCCTGGGCGGGTGGCCCTGGGAGTCCCCTGGAACAGGAGGGCCTCAGGGAAACTTGCCAGGGGCACCACACAGAGAGCCCGCCAGGGAGGCGTTGCTCAACCTCTCACCCACGTGGGCCCCAGGGAAAGCCCGCAGCCCGGCCATGCCTCCTGAGCTGCCCAGAGAGTCTGGGACAACCCAGGACCCTGGGGACTGGAGTACAAGGCTCGTGCTGTGCTCACTCGCCCTCTCTCTCTCTCTCTCTCTCACGGTTTCCCCTTATTTTCTCATGCTTTCCCTCTCTATGCCCACTCTCCCATCCCCTTATTTCCCTGCATTCTCTGTCCTCCTCCTCCTCCCCATCCTCCTTCGTTTGCTGGCTTTTGCTTACTCTCATCTTCTCCCTGGGGCTCTGTTCCCCACTCTGTGCCCTCTTTCATGCCCTCTGCCTATCACCCTGCCACTCTCGCTGTCTCAGCTTACTCTCTCCCGCTTGCCTTACTTTCCTCTCTTGCCCTCTCACTCTCTGACTCTTCAATGCTCTCTGATGCCCCAGGGCTCCATGGCCCCTGCCCGCCCCCGCTCCCGGGGATCCCCTGAGCCTCCCTCCTTGCTTCACCTCTTCCCTGCCTCACTGCTGCCCTCACTCCCTCGCTGGCTTCTCCAGCAAGGACTTGCTCCATAAAGCACCCACACAGGACTTGCCCCTCAGTCTCT
The DNA here is from genome assembly GCF_030222135.1 of Aotus nancymaae. Lineage (NCBI taxonomy): Eukaryota > Metazoa > Chordata > Mammalia > Primates > Aotidae > Aotus > Aotus nancymaae. Next base: position 19,488,022 of record NW_026988472.1, on the reverse strand, counting down.
GCTTCTAGAGAATTCTTTTTTTTTTTTTTTTGAGTTGGAGTTTCGCTCTTGTTGCCCAGACTGGAGTGCAGTGGTGCAATCTCAGCTCACTGCAAACCTCTGCCTCCCAGGTTCAAGCGATTCTCCCGCCTCAGCCTCCCGAGAAACTGGGACTACAGCCATGTGCCGCAACACCCAACTAATTTTGTATTTTTAGTAGAGATGGTGGGGTCTCACCATGTTGTCCAGGCTGGTCTTGAACTCCTGACCTCAAGTGATTCACCCACCTTGGCCTCCCAAAGTGCTGGGAATACCATCATGAGCTACAGCACCCAGCTCTGGAGAATTCTTACCTAAGATACCCTGGTAGGTTATAGGGAAGGAAAATCAGGAAGAATGTGCCTGTCCTGCCCTCCAGGAGCTTCTGGCCTGGTAGGAAAAGCAGCCTGAAGGAGAATACAGGGCAACACCCCGCGTTCCAGGTGCTACAATTAAGGTCTACTCAGCCCACCACGGAGCACTGGGGAGCATGTGATGTGTTGAGTGTGTGTAGGGGTAATCAGGGAAGGCTGCATAGAGGAGGTGGCCCAGGCTAATAAGGAAGTAGGGGAGGGAAGGGAGATAAAAGGGAAACAGGAGGAAAAAAAAATAAGGCCATAGGCTCACCCACCAGGAGGCTGCCAACTGTTCTGTGCGGCTGGAATATGAGGTAACAGGGCCGAGGGGCACTAGATGGGGCCTGGAAGAGTTGCATGATCCATCATAGCAGGCCTCAGGGGGCTCAACCAAGGGGCTCAAACTTACTCTTGAGGGCAATGGGGAGCCATGGAAGATTGTAGAGGGATCTAGGGTTGGTTCTGAAAGGTAACCTTGGCAGCAGAGTAGAAGGATCTGAGCGAGGCAGCTGGAGGCAGAGATTTAGACAAAGTGAGCTCTCAGGTCCCTTTCAACTTTTGGAAGCTCTAGAAGTCTCCAGGGGAATTACCGAGGCGAGGGTGGTGGCACAGAGAAGAAACCTGGGCCAGGGATGACCAGCCAAATCTCCCAAACAACGACGATGGGCAGAGATGGCCACCAGAGTCAACAGCAGGCAGCGGGCCTCCCTAGGGGCAGAGCTTGGCACATGCTTCCAGCCCTGATGCAGAGCCGGTCCCACTTGGGGCTATCATGTGGCTAGGCCCTGAGGGTCCCAAAGCTTCCCCGGGGCTGGCAAACAGGGCAGGAGGAGAGACCAGCACCGTCTAGACATCAGGGCAATGATGGATGGGAGAGAAACCGCCTCAGGCCCTGGGGCAGAGCCAGGTAGGCACTGCACCTCTATTCCTCTGAGGGACGTGAGCATTTGGGGCCCCTCCAGCCCTGCCACAGCTTGGCTCTGCATTCCCCTCCCCTCCCCAGGGTGAACATACAGGAAGGCAGCAGGGGTGAGGGGTGCTCTGTCCACCCACAGTGCCCTGAGACGCCCAGGCGGGGCTTGAACTAACCCCCGTCCCTCCCCACCTAGAGGGACGCCCGGCTTGTGACCACCCTGAATTGTTCTTGCAGCCTCTTGGTCCAGCCTCGCTGCAAGTCTGGTGACAAGCTGGGAGAGCTGACAGCAAAAGGAGCTGAGGCCCAGGATAGGGAGGCGGCACTGCAAGGAGACGCTTCGTCATTAGAATGCAGCACGATTCCGCAAGCCTTTCTCCAGTGCCCGGGCCACTCTTGCCAAGCACTGTGTGCAGAGCTGCAGGGAGCAGGGCAGGACAAGGCGCCCAGAACCAAGAGTCCCAGGAAGACAAGGAGATGCTTGTCGGGGTTCTGGGAACCGGCAGAGGCCGCAGGGCCCAGGACAGGCCCAGGCTGTGTGAGGAGCTCTAGCTCCCAGGGAGGGGCACTGGGAGCCCGAGACCAGCCCCCAGCCCTCAGCGCCCCCACCCACTGTCCTTTCTGCCTGACTCCCTCTTCCCTGGCTTTAAAGGAGTGATCATTAATTTATTTCTCTGTAAATCCACAAAGGCAGACACCTCCTACTAAACAGGGAGGATGGGAGCAGAACAAGGAGGAAATGGTGGTCTCTATGATGCACCTCTACGTTATTCTTGCTCCTGCCCTCCGGGAGCTCACAGTCTAATGGGGGAGACAGATATAGTTGCAGCCACCCATGATGCAATCAGATATAGAGGCTAAGTGGCGTCTATACTTAGAAACATGAGAGAAACCCATTGGGGAAAATTCATCACAGTAGCTAACACATCCAGCATCAACCTCACCCTAGGTACTGTACTAAGTGGTTGACATGCATTCACTCATTTCCTCCTCATCACAGCTCTGAGGCAGGTGCTAGTGCTAGCCCCACTTGACAGATGAGGAAACTGAGGCACAGAGACGTTGAGTAACTTGCCCGAGGTCACACAGGTGGAACCAAGATTTGTCCCTAGTGGCCTGACTCCAGAGTCTGTGTGTTTAACCACCAGGACAGACTAAAGGAATAATGGCATCTCTTTCGTCTTTACAGTGGCCCTGGTGAGTGCTGGAGAGCACAGGGCTCTGGGTGGGGCAGACCCACAGTGGTCTGCAGGTGGCCTTGGGCAACTCCTATGCCCTCTCTAAGCCTGTTTCCTCTCCAATAAAATGAGGAGAGTAACAGTATAGCACCTTCCTCCCAGGGCTGCCCGGAGGAGTAAATGAGCAGAGATGTGTGGAGGTCTTGGCACAGGACCCGTGCAGAGCAGATGCACACAGACATTGTTTCATTTACACGGGCCTTTGAGAGCTGCAGGACCCTTCCACGCCCATTCAGTAGACTTGACAGAGAAGGAGTTGGAGAGATGAGGGCTTTGGGAATGGCTTCTGAGGAGGGGTGGTGCTTGTCTCACTAGAATAGCCAGGTCCCCAGAGATCTCTCCCTATTCCCAAATCCCGGCTTGATCTCACTCGCAGACTTCCGAGCCATCACACAAAGGCACTGATCACCACCCACTGCATCACGGATAATCTAAGGCTCAGCAGCTCCCACCGTTCAGGGACCAAGGACCTCAAGTCAGCTGACATCCAGATGAAGGACCCAGAGAGTGAGGGAGACAGGCCCTGGAGTTGGGGAGGGGAGGTGCCTCCATCCTCACCCCATCCTGTTGAGGAGCTATAGAGCCTGCCTGGGATTCGCTCCCCACAAGAAAGCCACCCCTAAACCATCACCCTCTGCACAGATTTGCAGATGATTCCCTAATGCAACCTAGGGCCCTCTCTGGCTGGCATCCACCAGCCTCAGATGCAACTGGGAGAAAATAATGTGTAAATGAGAGCTGGAACCTGCGCTGCAGTGGGCGGGCAAAAGCCAGCTCCCTCTTGGGCTTCAGCCCTGGGCTGCTACCCACCTCTGTGACCTTGCGGCTCCGTGATCTCGTGGCTCTATGACTCTGCAGCTCTGTGACGGCACTGGCTCGTCCTTTAGTGAGCACCCTTGCATACCCTACTTTGTCTGCCTGGAAATATCAGCTTTCAGCCCCTTCTCTCCCATGGCCCACCCACCCCGTCTCTCACACATGCACGCAAGCACACACACACATACACACGGGCTAACGTTTACTCTCCTCTCCTTATGCCCATGTGTGGTATGTATACACCTTTATTGAAAAGGTACAACATGGTATTACATTTTTTTTCTTTCACCTGTCTCCCAGTTCCAATTACCTATTGCTGGATTTTTAAAAATCACCCAAAACTTAATGGCTTAAAACAATGACATTTCTTTTGCTCACCAACTTGCAATTTCAGTGGGGCATGATGGAGACAGCTCCTTTCTGCTCCACTCAGTGTCAGCTGGAGCAGCTGGGAGTCTGGGGTGGGAATACCCAAAGGCCCCCTCTCATGTGCAGAGGCTCACACTATCTGTTATTTGAGACCTTGGCTGGAGCCGGGCCTCCTGGCAGGAGAGCGGGGCAAATTAAAGGGAATCTCACCCATGAGGAACTCAGCAGCTCACTGGAGGTGCTAAGAAATGGCAATTCCTGTTCTCTGCCTTTTCCTGATCCTTCACAGCCTCAGGAATAGCAACAGTGCTCAGTCCAGGGCTTTCTCAGATTCCAGAAGATGGAGCTTGGGAAGAAAGAGATTGCCTGCTCTCTTAACCCCAGCTGGGAAGGTAGCAGAGAGCCCAGCCTGCTCAGCCATGGTCTCCTTGTGGCGAGGACAGTGACCCACCACTCTTTCTTCCCCAGCCTGGCACGAATATCCCTGAACATCATCCAACTCCTGTTTTACCACTTCCGTAATTACTAAACAGTCCACCGAACCCTTGCTGCATCACAGAGGACCCTGAAACCTAGTGGCTCAAAACAGCAACCATTTTATTATCTTTCACAGTGTTGGGGATCAGGAATTAGGGCAGGGCTCAGTTGGGTGATTCTTCAGCAACACATGGCATTGAATGGGGTCACTTGGTGATATTCATCTAGTAGCTCCTCTGGTCTGGAGGATCCAAGATGGCCCCACTCCTGTGCCTGGTGCCTTGGCAAGGGAGGCTGGGAGGCTGGAAGGCTGGCTCAGCAGGGCTTCTCTCCGTTTCCATGTAGCATTATGATCTTTCCACTGGGTCTCTCCAGCAGTGTAGTCCAGCTTCTCACAGGGTGACTTGGAGCTCCAAGAGGCCATGGCAGAAGGCTTTGAAAAATCTAAGCCTAACACTGGCATAGCATCACTTCTGCCATCCTCCATTAGTCAAAGCAGCTGGGGCCCAGCCCAGACTCAGAGAAGGGGTAATTGACCCCACTTCTCCATAGGAGAAGCCTCAAAGCTTCTGTGGTCCTCTTTAAATGGCCAGAGCCAAGCAATCTTTGGACCCAGGGCCCAAGCTCCTGGGTAGGCCTGTCTGCCCACCAGGAAGTTCTGTGCCCAGGTTCAATCCCATTACTCACTCCAGACTGAACTTAGGGGCTGAATTGTGCCCCTCAAATTCGTATGTTGATGTCTCAGCACCCAGTACCTCAGAATGTGACCTTATTTGGAGACAGGGCCTTTCCAGAGGTAATCGAGTTAAAATAAAGCTGTCAGGGTGGGCTTAATCCAATCTGATTGTTGTCCTCATAAGACGAGGAAACTTAAACACACAGAGAGACACCAGGGTGTGTGTGCACAAAGGAAAGATTGTGTCAGGATGCAGTGGGAAGGCAATCATCTACAAGCAAAGGATAGAGGCCTCCAAAGAAACCAACCCTGCAGAGACCTTGATCTTGGACTTCTAGTCTCCGGAACTGTGAGAAAATAAAATTTCTGTTGTTAAGCCCCCCCAGTAGGTGGTATTTTCTTACGGCAGCCCAAGCAGACTAATACAGAGCTGCTGCAGGTAATTAACACATTGGCATTTTGGTCTCTATTACTCTCAAGTGAATGTGGTGAAGAGTCTATTACTCAGCTGCTTTGAGCATTTGATTAATGTGATAAAAGTTTACAGAATGGGAGTGGGGGCAGAATAGGGAATCGAGGTCCTGTCCTGCAAAGGCGAGGCTTGGGCCAGACCTCTTGGAGTGCCAGGCAGGTGCCAGCAAGGTGTGTGGCAGCCCAGAGCAGGCTGCCAGCCAGTGCCTGCCTGCCATCACCACACCACCACCCCAAGGTCCAGGAAGGAGGAGTCAGCCTTAGCTGGGCCAGGGTCAAGATCCCAGGACCATTTTGGAGAGACACTGAAGGAGCAGATCAAAGAAGCAAGATCCGAGGTTTGGCACTTGGAGCATCTAGGCATTGGCTGAGGTTACAGATGTTCGGCACACAGGCCAGGGCAGCTCCTCTCTGGGTCCTCCCCTTTTGGCAACTTCTGCAGCCTCCTGTAGCATTGGCTGCCTCTGTTTCTCCCCCTCCACCTGGGATGGTGCTGCTTGATCCCCAGGGAATGTGATGGCCTCCAATAGGCAATGCTCACAGACAGCTTGAGTGCTGGGAGGCAGGGATGAGCAGCAGGGTGGTGAAGAGCATTACTGTTGTCCTTCCAGGTAGTGGTGCCTCTCCAGAGTGAGGCAGCTGTGGTCACTCCAAGCCCAGCCCGCCCGCCCCACCCCTGCCCAGGCTAAGCCCTGATCACTGTTACTCACTGGGGTTGGGTCGCTTGGTTGAGGTTTTCTGCACCTAATAAACCAAACAGAGCATCAGGAAGGTGGCAGCCTGGGACGGGCCTCAGTCCCCAAGCCACCAGCCCAGGCCTTGTGTTTCCACCAGAAGCCATCCTCCCAGGGAGGCCTGGGCTCCCAGGTCCCTCAGGGATGGTATTACACAGTGCAATCTCTCCTTATGGCGGGGGGAGAGACGGGCAGGTGGACACCCGGCAGAAAAGGAGGTTTTGTTCACCTGTCCAGAAGCATCATTGGCCTGCAGTCCCCGAGCTCTGATAAGGAGCTCAGTCTAGGGGAGGACTGCGACAGCAGAATCTGATTTCCTCCCCACGGCAACTTCAACAGAGGCCACTTTATTTTAGCTTCATTGTATAAGGTCAAACTGAGGTTCAGAGAGGGGAGGTGATAGATTCAAGGTCACCCAGCTGGCAAGAGGCAGAGCCTAGATTCAAAGCCAGGCCTGTCTGATGCAATTTCTCTGCCATTAAAATCTACCCTATGTTGGCCAGGCACGGTGGCTCATGCCTGTAATCTCAGCACTTTGGGAGGCCGAGGAGGGCAGATTGAGGTCAGGAGTTTGAGATCTGGCCAACAGGGCAATATCTCATCTCCACTAAAAATACGAAAATTATCTAGGTGCGGTGGCACGTGCCTATAATCCCAACTACTTGGGAGGCTGAGGCAGAAGAATCCTTTGAACCCAGGCAGTGAGCCGAGCTCACGCCACTGCACTCTAGCCTGGGCAACAGAGCTAGACTCCGTCTCAAAATTTAAAAAGCATTCTACCCTACCCTATGTCTCCAGGATAACGAGGCATGGTAGTGTGCTTTCACATGTGTATGTGCATGTGTGCGTGAGTTTAGAGTAATGGAAATCGATTGCAGGTTGGGTGCAGTGGCTCACACCTCTAATTCCAGGACTTTGGGTGGCCGGGTTCGAGACCAGCCTGGCCAACATGGTGCAACCCTGCCTCTACTAAAAATACACAAAGATTAGCCGGGCGTGATGGGACATGCCTGTAATCCCAGCTACTTGGGAGGCTGAGGCATAAGAATCACTTGAACCCGGGAGGTGGAGGTTGCAGTGAGCTGAGATCGTGTCACTGCACTCTGGCCTTGGTGACAAAGTGAGACTGTCTCAAAAAAAAAATCAATTATCACTCAAGATCAGTAACAATTAACATGACACTTCACAATTTTTTAAATTCCTCAGCAGATGCTGGTGTCAGGGAATTTCTCACTGACCCAAGTTCGCGACCGTGTAAATTGGCTTCTCTCCTTTGGTCCCCCTTCTGTCCCTGCCCCTTTCCTTCCCTGCTTGCAGGCCACCCCCTGGAAAATTCTTCCCAATTAGGCAAAGCGATTCAATCCTCACTAAGCCTCATGAACCTTCCCAGACCAAGGAAAACCCAACAAAGCTCATCAAGGTATCACAATAGTTTTATGCCTGCCAGAGAAAAGCACTCTGGGGCCTGGCCATCCTGCCTCTCTGCTGCCTTCTCTGTCACCACAATTTGAGACTCTTTAAGCTGGAAAAGGCCCAGCAGCAGAGAGAGCAACTGTCTCACAGATGAGGACATTGAGGCCCAGGTTGGTGATGTGGTCTAACCAGCGCCAAGGAGCACATGTCTGGAGGTTTGGGGCCGAAACCCAGGAATAGAGCCACCTAGATCTTATTAACTCAGTACTTCTTACCCTTTCCTAGGTTGTATCAGCACGACGGGCTTTGCCTGTGTAGTAACAGGAAGCCTGTATTCGTTCTGTATTTCTAGGTAGAAAATTGCTCCAAAACTCCACAGCTTACACAGCCTACTTTGATCATCTCACACAGTTTCTGAGGGGCAGGAATGTGATGAGTTTAGCTGGATGGTTCTGGCTCCAAGTTACTCACAGAAGGCTGCAGTCAAGCCGTTGTCTGGGGCTGCAGTCTCCTAAGACTCCACCAGAGCTAAAGGACTCGCTTCCAATCTCACTGACGTGGCTGTTGGCAAGAGGCTTCAGTTCCTTGCTTCATGGACCTCTTCATAGTGCTGCTCGTGACATAACTTCCCCGGAACCAGTGACCCAAGACAGAAGCGGCAGACTTTGTATAACGTAATCTCAGAAGTCACTTGCCATCACTTCTGCCATATGCTTGCTAATGGTCATACAAGCCAACCCTGGCACAATCTGGGAGGGGCCTATACAAGGGTATAAATACCAGGAGGCAGAACCATTGAGGTCTATCTTAGAGGCTGCCTACCAAACAGCCCAAGATAGTAGCGGCTTAAACAAGAGAAAAATGTATTTTCGTCTCACACAGATAGATAGTCTATGGAAACAATTCAAAGTTGATATGATGGTTCCATCTTCATGTGAGATCCAGACTTCTTCCCTCTTATCTCTTTTCCACTTCATGGTCTTAGATGGCTGCTCAAGCTCCAGCCATCACAGCTGCACTCCAGCCAGTAGGAAGCAAAAAGATCTTTCTTTTTACAAACACTTCCCGGAACTTGCACATACCATGTCTACTTATATCCCCTTGGTCAGCAATTCATCACAAGGTTACTTCTGGCCTGCAAAGGAGGCAAAAAATTTTAGTCTTTATTTCACATGACTTACGTGACCAGTAAGAATTCAGAAGTACTGTTCCTGAGAAGAAAGGGGGGAAAAATGGAGGCTCAGGGACAAGTAGCAATCTCTGTTTTTGATAACCCAATAAAGGCAACGAACTCTTTCACAGAAAAAAAAACATGTACATGCAAAAGTGTGCAAGCAACTTTAGAGGGCTTGCAGATGCCCGTGAAGTCAGTTCATGGATGTCACACAAAGAACCTCTGCACCTCTGCCCAGGACCTCAGCCTGTTCCTGTATATGAACAGTGTTCACTAAGACCCTTTGGGCGAGGTCCCTCTGAGAGGGCAAGGGACAGGCCCAGCACATTTCCTCAACGGGGCATGGACCACTTCATCTAATACCTACCTGGTAGGATGTGTTACCCCGGGAAGAGTTGTGCTGGTGTCTGGCAGATTGTGGACCTCACTCTCCTTCAGCAACTTCATGCAAAACAAGGGCTGATAAGGAGGAAACTGAAAGGGGTTGGTGTTGTGGGTTACGCTGCGGGACCCCCATTGGTGTTTTCAAGAATCAGCCAATAGAATTCATTGGAATTCCAGATCAGCTTTTTTCTGCTGACATTTCAAACGCCAGGTTACAAGTACACAGGCATGGAGCCATTCTCAACACTGTTCAAATTAACCATATTTTTCCTGGGACTAAAGACAGGTCCAAGTTTAAAACCACAATGAGATACCACTTCACACTGACTAGAATGGCTAAAATGAAAAGACCAACAATGCCAGGTGTTAACATGAGTGAGAAGAAAGTGGAACTGTCGACTGTTGCTGGAGGTATGTGAAATAGTCCAGTCACATTGGAGGACAGCTTGACAGTTTCTTATAAAGTTATGCATGCACTTACCATAAGACCTATTCCACTCCTGCAAGAGAGAAGAAAGCGTTTGTCCAAAAAAAGATTTGAACACGAGGCTGGGCATGGTGGCTCACGCCTGTAATTTTAGTACTTTGGAAGGCCAAGACAGGCAGATCATTTGAAGTCACGAGTTCGAGACCAGCCTGGCCAACATGGTGAAACCCCATCTCTACTAAAAACGCAAAATTAGCCAGGCGTGGTGGTGCACGCCTGTAATCTCAGCTACTTGGGAGGCTGAAGCACAAGAATCACTTGAATCCAGGAAGTGGAAGTTGCAGTAAGCCAAGATTGCGCCATTGCACTCCAGCCTAGGTGACAAGAGCGAAACTCAGTCTAAAAAAAAAAAAAAAAAAAAGATTTGAACATGAATGTTCATAGCAGCATTATTTACAGCAGGCAAAAACTAGAAATGATGCAAACATCCATCTATGGGTTAATGAATATACAAACTGGGGTACATCTATATAATGGAAAACTACTCCGCAGTAAAAAGGAGCAAACTACTGATACACACGACTTGGATGAATCTTAAATGCAATATGCCGTGTGAAAAAAGCCAAGCACAAAAGAGTGCAAGCTGTGTGCTTGCATTTATATGAAACTCGAGAACCGGCAAGATTAAGCTATGGTAATAGAAATCAGAAAAGAGAAGGAGCATGAAAGAATGTTCTGGAATGATGGAAATGAGCTATATCTTGATAGGAGGATGAGTTACACAAAAAAACTCCTCAAACCATAGCACTTAAGATTGGCATATTTCACTGTATGTAAGTTACACCTAAACTTAGACAGAAAAAAAAAAGATCCGGCTGACATGCAGGAGCCAGCACCCCACAGACCAAACCCAGCCAACTGCCTGACCACCGTGCAGAGCAAGACTCAGTGCTGGGTCAACCGTAGCAACTCAAGCTGAGAGATATCAAGATCCTCCAGGGAAGGGGGTTACACCACAGAACTGTTCTAAGACAGCCTCGGTGGGTCAACATGCAAGTAGTGATGATATTAATAACAGAACTGGCTGAGATCTGGCCCTGCCCGAATTCTGCTGAATGTAGTCTCTGTGTTTAGAACAGCTAGTTCCCCGCAAATGCACGAGAGGCTCAGGCTAGCATCCACCACCCTAGCAGGCCCTCTCCATACTGTTCAGCCTGCACAAAGACAGCCAATGTGACCACAATGCAGCAAACAGACACAGAGAATGTCGGTTCCCAGAGATCCTGCTGGTCAGCTCCCCATTTCATAGAGGAGAAAACTGAGACCCAGAAAGGGGAGGGCTTCTCCATCGGTCACACAGGGGCTGGGTGGCAGAGCTCAGAATAGCACACCATCCCTGGACTCCCACTCCAGTGCCCACGTGTCCTCTCTTACCCAGTACTTTTCTTCCAACTTTTCCAAAAGGACTGAAATGAACCTCAAAATACCCTGTTTTCCTTCACTTTCTTTTAAAAATGTATGCAAAAAAAAAAAAAGTTTTGGTGAAAGTGGGTTTCCCCTCTGGTGGATTAGAGTCCATGTTGGCCATATTGGTACAAAAATTTTAAAAAGTCCAGCCAGGCACAGTGACTCAAGCCTGTAATCCCTGCATTTTGGGAGGCTGAGGTGGGCAGATCACTTGAAGTCAGGAGTTCCAGACAGCCTGGACAACACAGTAAAACCCCTTCTTTACCAAAGAATACAAAAATTAGCCAAGTGTGGTGGTGCTCAGCTGTTGTCCCAGCTACTCCAGAAGCTGAGGCAGGAGAATCACCCGGACCCAGGAGGCAGAGGTTTCAGTGAGCTGAGATTGCACCACTACACTCCAGCCTGGATGACAGAGCGAGACTCTGTCTAAATAAATAAATAAAACAAAGAAGTCCAAAAGTTGTGGGGGATTTTCCTCGTTCCACAAATCAAAAGCAGCAGGTGCTTCCACACATCCCAGCAGACACCACTAAGGCAAGTCTCAAACTAGCCGCATTAGGGAGTGGAGCCTGCCTGAGCCATCCTGCCCCTTCTGCCTGCTGAGGGACAAGATGGCCGAACAGGTACCCAGGGAGCCTCAGAAACTCTCTCCCCTTCCCAAAGAACAGGCATCTCTTGAAGCTCTCCAATTTGCGTTAAAAGAGACCAAAGTACCAAATGGGAAGTGCCTTTGCCCCAGACTTGAGTGGCCAAATGTCATTTGCATGTCCAAGTATCTTAGAACACTCCCCCCCCCCATCATCCTTCCTCTTTTGTAACTGCACCCATCTTCCTCCTCTATACACATACACAATCTGAAAGCCTAGCCCTGCCCTTCTCCCTCAGGACACTTTAGACTCTATACTACTACTAATACAAGAGCAGCTGGGCGTGGTGGCTCAGCCTGGCGCAGTGGCTCATGTCTGTAATCCCAGCACTTTGGGAGGTCTAGACGGGCAGATCACTTGAGGTCAGGAGTTCGAAACCAGCCTGGCCAACATGGTGAAACTCCGACTCTACTAAAAATACAAAAATTATCTGAGTGTGGAGGCAGCCTCCCGTAATCCCAGCTACTAAGGAGAATGAGGCAGGAGAATCGTTTGAACCCGGGAGGTGGAGGCTGCAGTGAGTCAAGATCCACCACTACACTCCAGCCTGGGTGACAGAGCGAGATTCCGTCTCAAAACAAAAACACAAACAAAAACAAGAGCAGCTGCGGTTCGTTGAGGACTTACTCTGTGCCAGGCACTGTATCAGTTACATCAGTTGTATTTGATTGCAAATAACAGAGACAGGTTCTGACTAATTTGGGCAAAAGGGAATTGACTGGCAGATGACGGAAGGTTGGCACAATAGATCGGAAGCCTGGAGAAGAAAGCTTGGCCTTGGCAGGGGCCAGGGCAGACCCAGGGACATATGACAAGCTCTTGGCATTCTGGTGTCTCCGTTCTTCCACTTAAGATTCAAATGCCAGACAGGAGTGTAAAATGGCACGGCCACTTTGAACAACAGTCTGGCAGTCTCTCACAAGGTTTAACACATGACTACCCTACAGGCTAATAATTTTACTTTTGGGTATTTGCCCGAGAGAAATAAGAGCATATGTCCATAAAAACACTTGCACCGGAGTGTTCATAGAAACTGTATTTGTAGGCCAGGTGCAGTGGCTCACATCTGTACTCTCAGCACTTTGGGAGGCTGAGACGTGGGAATGGCTTGAGGCCAGGAGTTCGAGACCAGCCTGGATAACATAGCAAGACCTTGTCTCTATTAAAAACAGAAATAAGTAAAATAATGTTTTTAGAAAGAAACTATATTTGTAATTGCTCCAACCTGGAGTCAACTCCAGTATCCATCCACTGATGAATGGATAAGCAAATTGTGGTGTAGCCATATAGTGGAATTCTACTCAGCAATATAAAGGAATGTGCTACTGATACTCACAACAGTGTGAATGAATCTCCTAAGATATTTTGTCAAGCAAAAGGAGCCAAACGTAAGAGAGCACATGCTGTATGATTCATTTATATGAACTCCAAGGAGACATCAAACTAACCTCTGGTGACAGAAATCAGAACAGGAGCTGCCTGTGCTGACCAGGGAGGACAGGCTGGGAAGGGGACAAGGGAATGTTTTCGGGTGATGGAAACGTTCCAGATCTTGATTGTGGTGGTAGTCACACAGACGCATATATTTGCCAAAACTCATCAAACTGCATACCTTCTGTGCATTTCAATGTATGTAAATTATGCTTTAATTAAAAATTAAATTTAAAAAGAATCACAGGCACTGGAGATACAGTAGGGAGCAGGGCAGGCAGAGCCCTGTCCAGAGGGAGCTACCATCTGGCCCCAGAGCTAATAAGCGACAGAACTGAGGATAAAACTAGATTCTTCTGCCTCCCAAGTCACTCCCAGCTTTCCTCAGCATTGCCCTGAACAGCACACGATGATGCATGATGGGAGCTACAGGGAGGTCACTAGCAACTGCCCCCAAGGCCAAAAGCCCTCCTTCCAAAGGGGCTCAAGCCTGCTCAGTGCAATCTGGCAGCTCAGTGAGGAGACAAACTCGGGGCCCACAGTCTCGTCCTGCACAGGGTCTGCCGGGCCTTCCCCACCTCTCTCGAAGACCTCTGGCCCACAGGTCCTCGCACAAATAGGAAATTTCATTTATTCATTACTCAGCTGAGGAAATATAAAATACTTAGAACCAGAAATGAAAATAGCATTCGAAAAGTTCCAAACTCTTAAAGGATTTTCTTGCACATTCTGGTCATTGAAGAGGTGACAGGACAGTCAGGGGACCCATGGATATGGAGGAGATGGGAAGGACCAGGCATTGGCTTTCAAGGGGTGCAGTTTGCAGATCACTGATGGTCACCGTTGGGCTGACGGCCTCAGAGCAACACCAGGTGATGGACAGTTACTTAATGACTGTTCAGGCTTTTGCCACCCTGGCCCTTGAGTCCCCAGAGGCTGGAGTGACCAGAGAAATGCACCATGGTGGAAACTGTCACCCACATAAGCAGAAAGACCCTGGGCTCTCAGCAGATTAGGTATAGAAGGGAATGCTCTCAAGGCCACCAACTGTCATTGCTTCTACCTTGTAGCATTATGCAGCTCATGTCATCCAACTAGCCCTACCTCACAAATGGGGTCAGCGTTATTGTCCCTGTTATTTCCCTGACTCAGATGGGGAAACTGAGTCTTTGAGAGGTTGCTCTGAGACACAGACCAGAAATGGCAACATCGGGGCAAGAACCAAGACCTCCCAAGTCCCACACATGTCCACTGTAGTGATAGGGAAACTTCTCAGGCCCAACAACTTTCTAGGTCAGTGAGGCTAACAAAGGGCCTGCTCCCTGTGGCAGGCAGCCTCTAAGATGGTCCCCAAATTGTCTCTACCCGCTGGTATTCACACTCTTCTGGGATTCCCTCCCTCTGATTGTGGGTTGGAGTGAGGAACTAACTTGTAACAAATAGAATAAAGCCAGGTATTGTGGCTCACACCTGTAATCCCAACACTTTTGGAGGCTGAGGCAGGTGGATCACTTCAGGCCAGGAGTTTGAGACCAGCCTGGGCAACATAGGAAGACCCCATCTCTATAAAAATGCAATAATTAGCAGGGCGTGATGGCAGGTGCCTGTAATCTCAGCTACTTGGGAGGCTGAGGCAGGAGAATCGCTTGAGCCCAGGAGGCACAGGTTACAATGAGCTGAGATTGTGCCACTGCATTCCAGCCTCAGGGGCAGAGTGAGACTCTGTCTCAAAAAAACAAAACAAAACAAAACAAAAATAGAAGAGAAGTGATAGGATAGCATTTCTGAGATTAGGTTTAAAAGACTGACTTTTGTCTTGGGCTCTCTCTGGCTCACTCTCAGGTCACGAGCTGACATGTCATAAGGACACTGGCAGTCTATGGAGAGACCCATGTGATGAGCAACCACATGAATGAGCTTGGAGAAGGATTTTCTGAGGCCTACTGCAGCAGCTGTGTGAGTGAACCACCTTGGAAGTGGATCCTCCAGACCCAGTCAAGCCTTCAGATGACTGCAGCCCTGACTGACATCTTGATGGCACTTCAGGAGAGATTGTGAATCGTAACCACCCAGCTAAGCCACTCCAGAGTCAGCACTCTCAGACAGTGGGAGGAATAATAAATGTTTGTTGTTTTAAGCTGCTAAGTTTTGGGGTAATATGTTACATAGCAACAGACAATTAACATAGTTTATAATTAATCTCCTAACACTCCTACACTAATAACTGGTACTCCCCTCACCTCCAAGTCTTCTCAGGCCAGAGCACGTAACCCTGAATTTCCTGGCCTCACACACACATATACACACATCCATACACATACACACATGTGCACGCGCACGCGTGCACACACACACACACACACACCTGCCGCTTTGATATTGATGCATTATTTAACTTGGTTTCCTTTTCCCGTTTTTCCCTCTTCCCTTTTCCCTAAAAAGCATGTGAAAGTTGGTCCTCCTACATGGAAAACGTTTGAAATTGCAGTTGTGTCATCCTGGGAGAAAGCGAAACTCGAGGTTTCGTGCTCTGTACAGTTACCTTGACTGCCTGGAATACATCCCCGCGCCTTTTGCGTGACTGCCTTTGTTTCAAGCACACCCTAAATTGCCTCTGTGCCAAATGCTGAATGTGACCAGAAATGACACAGGATGAATAATGTGGCATATAATTATCACCACATTTCAGATGAGGGCAATATGCATTTTTCTCAAAGCTGAAGGGATGCAATTTTATTTTGTAACACAAAATGCTCCATTTGGGGGTCAGTTTTCGAGCAGCCCTTCATTCTGAAGCAATTTCACGTGAATAAAAGCATTTGTATTCATGCGCTGCGTAATGCACATTATCCCAGCCCCGACTCCTGGCTCACATTTCTCCATGTGATTCCAGCTTCTCTCAGTAAACTGGCTTCAGATCTGAATAAGAGAAGGTGAATATGACGATGTTTTTGACTTATTTCAGGTCTCGGAGTCTTGGTCTCCTTTTCTGCCAAGTAAGGATGAGCTGGTTTCTTTACAAACTGCTCTCAGACTCCGCCCTGGGGACCAGATCTTTAACTCCCCAAAGAAGGCCCTACAGACCTTAGCATAGCACTAACCTTTTGTACGTGATTGATGATGTCCTAATTTTCTTTCTCCCCAAAAGCAGACTCTGGGTCAATGATTTGGGACTGGGTAGCTTATTTGGGAGGTATATGAGTTTGTTCAGGCTGCCATAACAAAATACCACAGGCTGGGTGGCTTCAGCAACAGTTATTAGTTTTCTCGTAGTTCTGGAGGCTGGAAGTGCAAGATCAAGGTGCCAACACAGTCAGGTTCCTCTGAGGTGTCTCTCCTTAGCTTGCAGACGGCCGCCTTCTCACTGTCCCTTCACACAGTTGTCCCTCTGTGCATCCCCTCCTGGTATCTCTTTTTGTGTCCAAATTTCCTCTTCTCGTAAGGATACCAGGCATATTTAGATTAGGACTCCACCTGAATTGCCTTATTTTAACTTAACCATGTCTTTAAAGGCCCTAACTCCAAACTGTCACATTCTGAGGTCCTGGGGTTAGGGCTTCAGCATATGAATTTAGCAGGACACGCTTCAGTCTGTAGAAAGAGGTGATCTTGGGTAGGGAGGAGGCCAATAGAAGATGCATTGAGGAGCGGGGGTTTTCTGTGGGCAACTGGGGCTCAGCCTCTCAGGGGGCCTCAGGGGCAGAGTGCACTACAGAATTATCCCACCAAAGGGTGAGGAAGTTGGGATGCTGATGCACCCATGGATCCCTCATTGATCAAGCGTTCACTACTAAGGCCAGGCGCAGTGGCTCACACCTGTAATTCCAGCACTCTGGGAGGCTGAGGCGGGAGGATTGCTTGAACCCAGAAGTTAGGGACCAGCTTGGGCAACATAGGGAGACCCCCATCTCTACAAAAATACAAAAGTTAGCCAGGCATGATGGCGTGATAGTGTGCACCTGCAGTCCCAGCTACTCAGGAGGCTGAGGTGGGAGAATCACCTGAGCCTGGGAGGTCGAGGCTGCAGTGAGCTGATTGTGCCACTGCACTCCAGCCCGGGGAACAGAGAAAGACCCTGTCTCTCTCCTCTCTCTCCAAAAAAGAAAAAAGAGTTCACTGTGGAGGCATTTGCTACACGCCACCACCCCACCCCCACCCCCCCGCTTTTCAGGCTGAGGGTGTGCCTGGGACTAGAAAATACCCTCAGGCAGAGACAGAGGAAGCCTTGGGTATATACTGAAAGGACTGCAGGTGAGATGCCCCAGAAATTCCAAAGGATGGGCAAACACTTTGAAAAGAGAGAACAACAGCTGAATTTCATTTCCAGCTGCGATATGGTTATCATTTAAAAGCCATAGTTACACGACCACACCACTCAGAACAGAATCAACTACCCCAAGCTCCCTTCTTTAGAGCCAGGCAGTTTTGGCCTAGCAAGGTGACCTGCCATGCCTGAAGTTGACAAAGGGGAGGAGAGAAATGAGATGTAGACCCGAATCTCCAGACTTCCAGGCCGGTGCTGTCTCCACTCCTACAGACTGCTTCCTCCTATTCCTTTTTTTTTTTTTTCTCAGTGAGCAAGAGCAGGCTTGGATTTGATAGTCCCTTACTGGTTAATAAACACTCAGCTCACCAGAAGATGCAAATGAAAAACATGAAAAATCTAAAACAGGTAAACAGTCATTCCCTTCCCACACACCGTTTCCATATCGGGAGCTAGCTAGAGACCCCCAGAGCCAGTCAGAAAAGAGAAGCCACCCTCCAGTCATAGAAGGCT
Source organism: Aotus nancymaae (assembly GCF_030222135.1). Taxonomy (NCBI): domain Eukaryota; kingdom Metazoa; phylum Chordata; class Mammalia; order Primates; family Aotidae; genus Aotus; species Aotus nancymaae. The sequence continues at coordinate 19,470,234 of NW_026988472.1, read as the reverse complement.
GAATGTTAAACCACGCCCAAGTCCCAAACGTGAGCGAGGAGGCTTCCAGAAGCTGCAGGACCTTGCCAGAAGGCGCCGAAGCCTTCTAAGTCCCCCATCCTACAGAGAAGCAGGCTCTCCCTTGGGAGTCACCACCATCAATAATAATAAAACAAGACACTTTTATAGATCTCACAATTTATGTTGCTCATTTATTCCTCACAACGACCTTGTGAGGTCAATATCACTGGCCCCATTTTATGGACATGCAAACTGCCACCCTGGCTCAATGAATGTCAGTTAGGACCATGCCTTCAGGTAAATTGAGCACTTCATCTTGAAATTGGAATGCTCACTCAGTTGAGGCAATAGTCTCCTCTAAGGCAGCCTGCAAGGGCCGGTCAAAAATCAAGGCCCTCTCGCTTTCATCTCTACAGGGTGCCAAGGGTTGCTGGCACCAGCACTGCACTTAAAGCTTTTGCATTTCTCACCAGGGCCCATGAGGTTTCTAGAATGTTCCAAGAGCAACAGCTCCAGGAGTAGGTCATGCAGAACTGCTGCTGGTTATGAGCCGCGACAGAGCGAGGAGAAAGCAGTGAAGGCTGGCTTGCAGCCTGCGGAAAAGGAAGATGGTGGGCAGTCACTCTATTCGCCACATGGGGAACATCTTAAGTCCGCTGAGGAGGAAAAAATCGAATTCCAGAACTGATGATGACTGAACTTTTGGAGTCTACTCATGCCCAGACGAAGCTAGGCATGGTGAGCAAGTCTCTCACCAGGGGCCAACCAGCGTCATGCGCCTTCAGATGAAGCCTGAAAGACAGAGGCCAGTGGAGCATCTGCTTACCAGCCACTCCATCCATCCACCCATCCATTCTTTCTTTCATCCAGCAAATATTCCATAAGTGCCTGCTCTGTGCCAGGCATTGTTCTAGCCACTAAGGACACAGCAGTGAACAAAACAAATGCAATCTTTGCTCTCACAGAGGTTTGCATTCCAATGGGAGGAGGAACAGCCAATAAACAAGATCCATAAAAAGGGTCCATATGCAGCCAGGTGCCGTGGCTCACGCCTGTAATCCCAGCACTTTGGGAGGCTGAGGCGAGCAGATCACCCCAAGTCGGGAGTTCAAGACCAGCCTGGCCAACATGGTGAAACCCCGTCTCTAGTAAAAATACAAAAATTAGACAGGCATGGTGATGGGCACCTGCAATCCCAACTACTCAGGAGGCTGAGGAAGGAGAATCGCTTGAACCTTGGAGGCAGAGGTTGCAGTGAGCCGAGGTGACACCACTTTTTTTTTTTGAAATATAGTCTCACTCTGTTGCCTAGGCTAGAGTACAGTGGACCAGTGGGGCTGCAGGAGGCTGTAGGAAGAGCAGGTGTGGGCGCAGGTTCAGGCCGCGCTGAGTTTCTGCTGTCTACTGGACATCTAAGGCATGGCTGGAAGCACGCCTCGGGTCATTGTATCTCTTCTGTTTATCCAGCCCCTTGGTGGCCTCATCCCCCCTCATGGCTCTACATGCTGAAAACTCCCGAAGGAGCAATGAGGCTGAAGAGGGGAGAGGTCCAGGACAGAGCTATGCATTTGGGCCCATGGACCCCAACAGTCGATGGACCCCAAGATCTAGGAAGCCAAGCCTAAAGGAGAAACCAACAGGCCAGAGGACGCCTCTGCTCGCAGGGAAGTGCCTGCATTGCTAGGAAACGAGGCACAGCCCTCGCTCTTGGCAACCAGGACACCTTATGCCCAGGTCACGGTGGGTAAGGAATCTGTGGATGTGCCAGGCAAACAAAGAAAGAGCAGGGTGCAGAGGGATGGGCGGGGCGGGGCCCCTGATGCAAAGGATCCCTCTCCAGTTTCACGATTAGCTGGGTTCAAGCAAGGCCTAAGGGCTAAGGCAGGCTATTCCAGGCTGATCCAGAGCTGTAATTGCCAGTTATATATTTCTCTGATTGACTGAAAAACAATCAAATGAATGAATTCATGACTAAACAATTTATAGACAGACTCGGGAGGTGACACTCAAGCTGCCTCCTGACAGTAGGCTTGAGTGAGTCAGGAGGGGCTGGGGAGCATTATTCTTCTAGAAAGAAAGTCATGTGGGGGCAGCCATGTGGGGTGCGCTAGGCGCTCCAGTAGCCTGGTGTTGCTGCGGCAGAGGGCAAGGAGCATTGAGCCTGGAGAGGTAGCTCAGAGAGGGGATGATAAACCACCGCAAGGAACTTGGCCTTCATCTCCAGGCGCTGGAAACCCCACAAACGGTTTTCAGGAGGGAATAACAGAGTCCAATGTGCATTTTAAAGAGACCATTCAGGCAGTTCTGCGGAGAGCAAATTTGAATAGCGCCGGGCAGGCAGCCGAGAGGCCTGGGGTGGAGATGGGCTGGGGGTGCTCTCACTGAGCCAGTGGCTTCCCCTGCCCCCCAGCCCCAGTGGAATCCAATGGGCCAGGAGTCTCTGGCCTTCCCCACACAGCCACTGTCAACCTGGGAGTCCCGAGAGAGATTTCATAAAAGGGGTCCCTGGGGGAGAAGGGTAAGGACCCACTGCTGGGGAAGCCTCATCTGTCAGCCCTCCTGGCAGCCGATGACAGCAGGGCCCCTTGGGAATGCTGATGACAAGACGTCTCCAGGCAGAGCAGGAGGCTGAGAGGTGAGGCAGGAGGGGCCACAGTTCTCCATTCCACCCTGGCCAGCCCAGAAAACAATCACAGGAACCACGATGTGCTAGTTTCCAGCAAGAGTGGGTCGGTCACTGGGAAGAGAGACGGCATCCCGATTCCAGATGAAAGTTTTGATCCCCCCAAAAAAGGGAAGACCTGTTCTTCAGGCCCCTACAGTTCAAAGGGAAGGTCCAGGGCTGTCTAGAGACCTTGGATGTGCACGCCCCGCCCCCACCCTCCGCCACCCTACCCTGCCTGCTGGCTCTGCATGCTGGGCAGAAGTATAGTAAGTTCACGAATCAACACATCGGAGCCGATTAAGAAAAGGCAAATCAGGGAAACTGAGGCCTAGCCAACTGCAGCTGAACTCCATGCTGAGAATTGAGATCTAGGCTCTGGTGGCAGAGAAGCCATCCCTCTCCTGCGAACTCAGCCCCGCTCAGGGCCCCGTGCTCCTTTCTCACTATTCTTTGTTTTCCACAAGGATTCCTCAAGCTGGTTCTGCTAAAGCCCCAGTGTTGGTGTTAGCTCGGGTCTATACTGCAGGCCTGGGAGATTAAAGAACTTTCCCCAAATCCCCCAGCAAATCAGAGTAGCGCTTGCGTAGCCAAGATTCCCAAGCAGAGAGCAGAGAGCAAATCCCATCCAGGCACCAGGGAACCCTCTCTCCGGGTCTCTCAAGGCCTCTGAAAGCCACAGGCTGGCCAGCGAAAGACCTCATTAAAACCGCTCGGTGGCCTGCGTTTGCTGCAAACCCATTAAACAGCCAACATAATCCATTCATACATAAAAATAAGGGAAGGGGAAGGAGCGCGGTCCCACAGGATGTGTGTCTGGGAGAAACCGGTTCCATAAAAATCCAAACAGCAACGAAGTTCACGGGGAGGTTTTGGCTGCTGTCGTGTTTTGGCTTCTGGAAATTCCAGCTAGGAAAAGCTTCCCTTTGTGACCCGTTTAGAAGCGCTCAGGCTGGGATTCACAGAAACGAAGGAGAAGCCAGGGGGTCCCTGGTCTCTTTGCTGGCCACCCTGTAGTGAAGGAATTATTCTAGAAACCTGGGGTATTTGTTGAAAAGGGCCAGTGAGGTCCCGGTGGCAGCTCGGAGGGCTGGATTGTGGGCAGAGGGCATGGTACCGGTTAACACAGACCTACCTCGGCCACCCCAAAGCCGGGCCACGAGGCCGGGTGTCCACAACAGCTGTGGCCATGGAGACGCTCCCAGAGCTTTGGAAAAGGAAGGAAGACTCCAAGATTTAAATAACTCAGGCAGCAGGATCCCTGTTCCTTCCCATGGGAAACTATTTCACAGGCCAAGAAACCCCACCATAGGGACCCTTCTCTGCAGCCCTCACCGAGCCCAGCAGGCCCACTGTGTGTACTCGAGGAAGAGAGGGTTAGAAGCTGTTGGATGATTTTTTTAATAAGCTGGTAATCCAGCATTTTTATTCTCTGTCATCTTAAAAAAAAAAACAACAGAAGAATGCAGCTCGTTTCTTAAATTAGAGATCTGTTGTGTAATTAGTCCATTTTAACTTCTGCGAGTTGTTGCTGTTTTCCCTCTGTGGTTTCCAGAAATGTCATTGGCTGGGCTTAAAAGTAGGGTTTTTTTTTTCTTCCAGAGAAAAATTCTATAAATATTTTCTCCCTTTTAGCATGTTTTAAATTTGAACGACATATTGTAAAGATAGCAAGAGTTATGAAAGCCTCTCTTGGCCGCCAATGAAATGCAGTGGGAAAACTGATTAGAGAAGGAGCTTCTGCCCACAGAGAACGCAGTTGGGGCCTCCTCAGAGGGGTTCAGGAGCCAGAGTACCCCAGCTTCCTCTGCCCACTGGTACTCAGGCTTGGGAACTGGAGAGAAGGGGAGGCCACTCTCAAGGTGGGCAGGCAGGCTATACTTGGGGAAATGGTGTCCCTTGCTCATGGTCAGGACTTCACCCTTAGTGATTCATTTCTTTGGATGGGATTTTAGGCATGAATTTGACATAGGTATACTTTAATGGTTTTCCATGTTAAAATGCATACCCTTTTCTCCAACAAAGGTATACAGGTATACAATATGTGAGTAAAAACTTGTGTAAAGGGACCTTCATCAAGGAATGATTTGTAACTGAAAATGACCAGAAACAAACTGAGTTGATATCCATTGATAGGAGACTGGTTAAACAAAGTCTGGCACACCCCATAATAGATGTTATGCTGCCATTCCAGAGAATGCAAGAGAACTGTAGATATCAATGCAGGATGTTTGGTAAGATTATAGTGTTAAGCAAAAAAACAGGAAATAGGGAATTTTATGGTATGTTTATGATACGCCATCATGTGTCTTTTTAAAAAGGACATATGTGTGTAACCTTGTGTCAGAAGTTGGCAGCCGGGGAAGCCTTCAAGAAGGAAAATAGAGCCAGGAGGGGGACTTGTTTTTTCCTATACACACTGTTCTCCTGTCACTGTCCACTCATAGTGCTATCACTTGCCTTTTTAAAAGAGAATACATTTATATATAATCATACACATGTAGCCTTGTATATGCCTCGGTTATCTTGGGAGGTATATATAAGAAGTTGAGAGGACAGGAGAGGTGGCTCACACCTATAATCCCATCACTTTGGGAGGCTGAGGCAGGAGGATCACCCAAAGTCAGGAGTTCGAGACCAGCCTGGCCAACATGGTGAAATCCCATCTCTACTAAAACGAACCTGGTCGACATGATGAAACCCCATCTCTACTAAAATACAAAAATTAGCTGGATGTGGTGGCGTGCACCTGTAATCTCAGCTACTCAGGAGGCTGAGGCAGGAGAATCAAACCCAGGAGGTGGAGGTTGCAGTGAGCCGAGATCGTGCCACTGCACTCCAGCATAGGAGAGAGAGAATAAGACTCCCTCTCAAAAAAAACATAAGATGGTGTCTTGCTATATTTCTCAGACTGGTCTCAAACTCCTGGGCTCAAGCAATCCTCCTGCCTTGGCCTCCCAAAATGCTGGGATTACAAGCGCCAGGCCTCAGCTCTTAAAAGTGCTGTCCAATTGAAGTGTCCCGGAAACCTTGGAAGGAATCTCTTATTGTCCCCATTTTCCAGACCAGGAGACTGGGGAGCCGGGAAGGAAAATAACTCACATGAGCCAAAATCTGAACCCAGTTCCAACTCCAAAACTCATGCTGTCACCCAGCCTTGCCAGGCTGGCTGCTGGTGGGCCTCCTGGTGGCCCTGTGTAGCCCCTGCCTTGTATATGGCAGTCACTTAGGTCTGTCACACCCTAGAGTATGGGCTTGCTGAGAGCCAGGGAAATCTTCGTGCCAAAGGGGCCTGAAAACCACTCAGTCACAGATGAAAAACAAATCTGTTTCACGTCCATTCAGGACCCATGCGGCTGGTGGTGGCCAGGCCCTGGGGAGCGCCCCTTCTCTGAGCCATCGCCAGGAGGCAGACACCCTCTTCCACAGCTCTTTCTCTCCCAGCAGCCTGGAGGCCACTGACTGTGTGGACCTCACTAAGCTCTCCAAGAGGAATGGACTCAACGGCGTAGTGACTTTCCTCCAGCCAGGCCCTCCCAGGAAGAAACTGTGGCTGTACAACCTTCCACCCCCAGTGCCATCTTGCCAAGGTTTTGCCAGGTGTGGACCCGTGGTGCAGGGAGCAGCCGGTGAATAGCAAAAAAAAGGGACTTGCAGTCAGTAGGACCTGCCTGTACCCTCCACACAGAGGACCTCACTCAGGCCACAGGAGAGTGTGCTGGTACTGCCAGGAGGGGCCTGGGCAGCCAGAGAACAGCCTTCTTGGGCGGCCGTGCAGCCTGCCCGTGGGGCCAGGTCTCTCCAGCCTGCCAGGAGCCGGTGGCCCAGCACTGGCAGGAGACTCTCCTGACCTGCCCCAACAAGCCCACAGGGGAAGGCTCAAGCTGCTAAAATGACAGTAGCAGAAGGGAAGCAACGGGCACTGGGATTCTTGACATTTCCATTCAAGCTGGTTCTGCGTTTCCCTCAAGCGAAGGTTGTGCTGTTTCCAGCACCTGAGCTTCTAGAGGAGACAGAAGCATCTCTGCTCAGTGCCTGGCTGCGGAGGGAGGGATAAGATGCACAGGAGCCTGCTGGCGGGTAGGGGAGGGGACAGGGGCAGGACAGCCACCCGTGGCCAGGAGAACCATCTGCCTGTCACTCTCAGCCTAACAAATGGCCAAACAAAGATGAGCTTCTGAGTGACCCTGACAGCTGAAAGCGGCCAAGGCTGAAGTCCATGGTGGGAAGCCACAACTTTGGCATCCGCTAGCTTACAGGTCAAGTTGCATTTTCTCTCTCTCTGTCTCTCTCTCTCTCTCTCTCTCTCTCTCTCTGCAGTCAAGAACAGCACTGGAAGCTAACAGGACAGACGGAGTTAGTCCTGAAGTTAAGTTAAACTTTCAGAAAGAAAAACGTCCTAGTCCTCAAGGTGAGTGTGCCAATTGCTTACCAGCAGAAGATCAATAAGTCATAGTGGACCCCGGACTGCACAGCCTTTGGAAACAGTCTGCTGTTTAGAGAGTGGTCTAGGTTCACTTTGGAGGGCTTCTGGAGACCTGTGTCCTCTTTGTCCCTCACCCCACCCCACCCCCTCTGCCGGGCCTGCCCCTTAGCAAACTCAACCCTTAAGCATTGAAGCATACTAGGGCTCCTTGGTTCTTAAGATAACTTGAGATCCCTCAGATATAGCATTTAAAAGCAAAGGTTCGACTGGACAAGGCGGCTCACACCTGTAATCCCAGCACTTTGGGAGGCTGAGGCGGGCGGATCACCTGAGGTCAGGAGTTTGAGACCAGCCTGACCAACATGGTGAAACCCCATCTCTACTAAAAATACAAAATTAGCCAGGCATGGTGGGACATGCCTGTAATCCCAGCTACTCGGGAGGCTGAGGCAGGAGAATCACTTTAACCCGGGAGGTGGAGGTTGCGGTGAGCCAAGATGGTGCCATTGCACTCCAGTCTGGGCAGCAAGAGCAAAACTGTCTCAAAAACTAAATAAATAAATAAAAAGCAAAGATTCCAGATTTGGACAAATTTAGGTCAGAATCCCATTTCTGCCACCTACTAGCTGTGGACTTTGGGTAAGCTCTTTGAGCTCTCTGGGCTTCACCTTCCTTATCTGAAAAATGAAACCAATAGTAATACTTACGCAGGGTGATATTGTAACGTTTAAAGAACAGAAGTGAAGCGTTCAGCGTTTAGGCCAGCGCCCAGCACATACTAGACACTCAACAAGTGTTGGTACCTCCAGCTCCCCAGAATCCCAGCCTGGGACAATCCAGGGCGGGCTTGCTGAAGCTCAGAGCAGCAAGACGGCTGCCAAAATGAAATCTACTTACTGGATTCTCCAAAAGACCCTCCCAGTCTGTGGGTCCTGAGCTCTGTCCCTAAGACGGAGCCAGACCCTTCTGCTCACCAACTCGTTCCCCAGCACCTGATTGAAGCCACATTTGACATCATGCCTGTACATCCTCCCCTTGCCCTTCAGACCCAGGTAGGGGCTCTCCCTGAGCTCCCAGCAGGGAGGGGCACCCGTTAGTGGAGGGCAGAGATCCTGGGCTCCTGAGCTCGGCCAGGCGGTGGCTGCGGTCCCGACACACACAGGTGATGCTCCAGGGGGCCTGCGCTCAGACACGTCTTGAGGGGAAACCGCAAGACTGAGCCATTGTGCTTATTGGCGCCATAAATCACCAACTGTTCCCATCTTGCTGCACCTCCCTGCCCCCGCTCCCTTCCAGCCAAGCTGTCCCCAGAGCCCGCCCCCACCACCGCCTCCCACCGCCACCACCCGGGCCTGCACGACTCCCCCACCCGGGGGCCAGAGCCAACCGCTCACTTACAAGCAAGATGAGTTTGGCAGAGTTTATTTGTTCTCCTTCTTTTTCAAAAATCGGAACTGCCTTTGTTCCTGGACAATGAGGAGTGTGCAGCTATGGAAGGTGAGGGGTCACTGCTGGGGTGGGGTGGGGTGAGAACAAGGGCTTGGGGGTCCGAGGGCAGGCCTAGAGAGCTTGGATGCTCTGCAAGCCAGGGGCCAGCGCCCCCCTGAACTCTGGCCCCTGGCCAGCGCTCTTCAAAGCTGAGATGACTTCCTGGCTTCTGTATCCAGAACACATTCTCTATTACTCTATCCACAGTCCTTTTTTCAAAATGGTCACGGGGTTCAACTCAGCCTAACCGGACACAGGCCCAGTTCCTGCAGCAACCGAGAAGACAGGGGTAGCAGCTTTGACCACCGTCTGGCAACTTGCGCGGTTCCCACCTGCATGTCACCTCTGGGAGTCTCTTCCCTCCAAGAGCATTGCCGTCAGGAGGTCCTCCCGATTTTCTCTGCTTTGGCAAAGGCCCTCTTATACTCAAGAGTCTGGCTTCCTGATCTGCACAGAGGAGCCTCTCCAGATGTGTCCAGAAATCCCCCAAAAGAAGGGGGAAAGGTCCCAATCAAAGCCAAAGCAAGGAAGAGGAAAAGGAGGAGATTGTCATGGCACGAGATTTTGTCACATGCCTGTAATTGAAGGTCCTCTTATATGTGCATACACAAACACATGCACATATACACATAACAGAGTTAACAAATACTAAGATCTTAATAGTAGCCATCTCTAGGGAAAATGGAGTTATGGGTGACTTTGATTCGCCTCTATCCTAGCTCCCCTCTTACTAGCTATGTGATTTAGGGCAAGTTAGCTAGCCTGTCCTTTACTCAGTTTCTTCACCTGTAAAATGGGGCCATCATTCTTCTCAGTGTACTATACTGTGAAGATTAAATGAGATTATACATATCAAGATCTCAGAACAGTGCCAGGCGCATGTAGTAGAGGTGGAGCATTCTTTTTTCTTTCTTTTTTTTTTTTTTTTTTTTTTTGAGAGATAATCTTGCTCTGTTGGCCAGGCTGGAGTGTAGTGGTGCGATCTCAGCTCACTGCAACCTCCACCACTTGGGTTCAAGTGATTCTCCTGTCTCAGCCTCCTGAGTAGCTGGGATTACAGGTGCGTGCCACCACACCCAGCTAATTTTTTGTATTTTTAGTAGAGACGGGGTGAGCATCTTTTAACGTGCTATAGGTTATCTCATGGCTGGCTGCAGTGGCTCACGTCTGTAATCCCAGCGCTTTGGGAGGCTGAGGCAGGTGGATCACTTGAGTCCAGGAGTTTGAGACCAGTCTGACCAACATGGTGAAACCTGATTCTACTAAAAATACAAAACTTAGCCCGACATGGTGACGCACACCTGTAATCCCAGCTACTCAGGAGGCTGAGACAAAAGAAATGCTTGAACCCAGGAGGTGGAGGTTGCAGGGAGCTGAGATTGTGCCATTGCACTCCAGCCTGGATGACACAGAGTGAGACTCCATCTCAAAAAAAAAAAAAAAAGGAAAGAAAGGAACTGGATGTGGTGGCTCATGCAAGTAATCTCAGCACTTTGGCAGGCCAAAGCAGGAGGATTACTCGAGGCCAGGAATTGAAGACCACCCTAGGCAACATAACAAGAAACAGGTTTCTACAATAAATAAAGAAAGATAAAAAGAGGGCAAGGCCCTCTACATAGACACACACACACACACACCAGCTGTGTGTGTGAAGCAAAAAACCACCTTGGTACCTGGGGAAAAAAGTACAGGGGTGAACCTGGGTGCGATGCTCAGGCCAAGAGGTCCATGGCCCCCTAATCAGTGCTGTGCCCAGGAGGCTCCTGCAGGCTGGGTCAGTGCCCCCAAACCACGTGTCAACTGGAAAAGAGGGAATGTGGCCACTTTTGGTCCCTGGCATCCACCTTCTTGCCCAGAGTCAGCCAATAATGAACTTACCCCTGGCAACTCACTGCCAGCGGCACACTGCCAGGCAGGGGGACCCCACAGCTAGACCTGGGCTTGGCAGGGGGACCTGTCCACAGACCCAGTATTCCAGGCCACAGACTGAGAGGTAAGGGAAATGCAGACACCAGGAATGCAGTCTGCTCCAGCAAAATGCTGCTGCAAGCCGCCCAGATCCCCGTCATAAAAGCTTAACGTAATTACGCAGGAAAGAGCGACTTCCGGTCTGAGTCAAGATGAAGGCATTCTAATAAAGCCAGGCCCCCCCACCAGAGGACTGACTTGGCTTCCAGATCCTCCTCCCCCACCTAGCCCACCCAAAGCTTACAGGGGGCCTAGGACTGATCTCCAAAGCAAAGGTCCTGCCCACAGCAGAGCTGAGGAGCTGTGGACTGCTGCGCACCACCAGACAGGGTGGCCCATCTATCACCCACCATTTATGGGACTCGCCATGGGCCGTGACCTTGTCTTCAAGAAGCCTCCATGCCAGTGAGCATATGCATGAATAGTTAGAAAAGGAAGGGGCAGGGCAGCCTAATGCAGCCTTGGGAGGGCCAGGAAAGTTCCGGAGTTTACCAGTGGGGGAGTGAGAAAGGTGTTCCTAGCAGGAGATCCAATGGGTGGAAAGGAATGGTGGATCAGCAAGGCCAAAGTGAATGAGCCCGATGGAAAGGTGCAGAGGGGCTGGGGAGTGGAGCGGGCATAGTGCAGGCTGCCTGAGTGTGCTGGCATCACCAACCATAGACGGAGGGACCAGAGCTGAGGCAGACACTGCCTCTCTTGTGATCATCTCCTTTTCAGCTCATCCTCCCCATTCTGCCCCCAAAAAAACCACTCCGTCCCCTGAGATAGGCCCGGTATAGAGCGCCCCGCATAACTAATCATAGCCTGTGGACAGTTCTTCCCCAAAACCAGCCTGAAGACTAAAGGTTTCTCCTCTGCATGCCAGTCCCCATGTTCTGCTCCGGTGACACTGCAGTGAACCGAACAGGCCTGGTCCCCAAGCTGGTGGAGCTTACATTATGGCAGGGAGAGAAAAACTCAACAACTAAACAGGCAAAAGTACCTACAGTTAGAAGCTATGGAAAGTATGATGGGGAAATAGTCATGGAGACGATGAAGGAATAGAACAGGGACCTCTTCTGAAGCAGTGCAGATGACAGGCAGCAGTGACATTTCAGCCAGGAGCTACAGCTAGCCAGTGGGAGAAAGGGGAGAACAGCAGATGCAGCGTGGCTGAGGAAGGACAAGTTTGGAGCTTTCAGCGGACTAACAAAAAAGCCAGAGTCGCAGGGGCCAAGGGAGCAAGAAGGAAGGGACACATGGCAGGGGGTGTCTTCTAAAGCACGCTCTTCCACAATGTGACCTTGGCATTCTTCTTCCCATGGAGAGTTGGGATCTATGTCCCCTTCCCTTAAATCCAGGTGGAAGTGACACCATGTGACTTTCTTTTCTTTCTTTCTTTTTTTTTTTTTGAGACAGAGTTTCGCTCTTGTTACCCAGGCTGGAGTGCAATGGCGCAATCTCAGCTCACCGCAACCTCCGCCTCCTGGGTTCAGGCAATTCTCCTGCCTCAGCCTCCTGAGTAGCTGGGATTACAGGCACGCGCCACCATGCCCAGCTATTTTTTTGTATTTTTAGTAGAGTGGGGGTTTCGCCATGTTGACCAGGATGGTCTCGATCTCTTGACCTCGTGATCCACCCGCCTCGGCCTCCCAAAGTGCTGGGATTACAGGCGTGAGCCACCGCGCCAGGCCCTTTTTCTTTTTTTTTTTTAAATGGAGTCTCTCTCTGTTGCCCAGACTGGAGTGCAATGGCACAATCTCGGCTCACTGCAACCTCCGCCTCCCAGGTTCAAGAGATTCTCCTGCCTCAGCCTCCTGAATAACTGGGACTATAGGCACATGTCACCATGCCCGGCTAATTTTTTGTATTTTTAGTAGAGATGGGGTTTCTCTGTGTTAGCCAGGCTGGTCTCAAACTCCTGACCTCGTGATCCGCCCGCCTCAGTCTCCCAAAATGCTGAGATTACAGGCGTGAGCCACCACCCCCATCCAATGCCCGGCTAATTTTTGTACTTTTAGTAGAGATGGGGTTTCACCATGTTGGCCAGGCTGGTCTCTAACTCCTGATTTCAGGTGATCTGCCCACCTCGGCCTCCCAAAGTGCTGGAATTACAGGCTTGAGCCACCGTGCCTGGCCGACTTTCAAGGCTAGGTCAGAAAGGGAAATCAGCTTGGACCTTTTTCACTGGAACATAGGTGCTTGGGTTTCCGGGCCACCACTAAAGAAATATAAGTGCTCCGAAGCTGTCATGCTGGGAGGAAGCCCAGGACACACTGAGAGGCCAGCGTAGGTGCTCTAATCAGCAGTCCTAGTCTTCAAGTCATCCCATGCCAGGTACCCGCCATGTGAGTGCACAAGCCTTCGGATGGCCCCAGCCCCCAGCCTTCGAGGCGTCCAGTTGAGGCCCTGAACATCACAGAGCAGAGATAAGCTGTTCCCATGATGCCCTGGGCAAATTCCTGGCCCATAAAATCTGTGAGCATAAGAAAATGGTGGTGGTTTTATGCTGCTAAGTTTGGGGTGCTTTGCTCTGCAGCAGCTGTAACCGGAACAAGGCCGAAGATATGATTGAAGAGTCAGGGAGGACCTAGAGCAGCTAGATTTTACGGGCCACGTGAAGAGTTGGGCATGCTGTGCGCATGCACTCGGGAATCACTGAAGGGCTGTGGGTGGGAAAGTAAATGATCAGAGTTGCCTTTGATTATCAGATTTTCGAGGTATCTTGGGCTGCACTGTGGAGAATGGATTAGAGGGTGAATGTCGGAGATCCGGTGACTGGCTGATACAGTGGTCCTGGAGAGAGAGGAGGGGGACTGGATGAGGAAGGGACAATGGCCATGACGATGAGTGGATGGACTTGGGAGACTTGCTGCAGGTAAGATAGTCAGGGATTAGAGCTGAGGCATCCAGCTGAGGCCCTGGACATCATGGAGCAGAGATAACTCCTGAGGTAAGGAGTTCAAGACCAGCCTGGCCAACATAGTGAAACCCCAGCTCTACTAAAAATACAAAATTTAACCGGGTGTGGTAGCACGCGCCTGTAGTCCCAGCTACTTGGGAGGCTGAGGCAGGACAATCGTTTGAACCCAGGAGGTGGAGGTTGCAGTGAGCCGAGATCGAGCCACTGCACTCCAGCCTGGGCGACAAAGCAAGACTCTGTCTCAAAAAAATAAATAAATAAAAAATAAAGAAACGCAGATCATGAGATCATCCTTGCCATGGGGTTATTCTGGGTCACAGAAGGAGCTATTCTGGATTCAAAGTCAATGGCCAAGCACGGTGGCTCATGCCTGTAATCTCAGCACTTTGGGGCTGAGGTGGGCAGATCACCTGAAGTCAGGAATTCGAAACCAGCCTTGCCAACATGGTGAAAGCCCGTCTCTACTAAAAATACAAAAATTAGCCAGGCACGGTGGTGCACGCCTGTGATCCCAGCTACTCAGGAGTCTGAGGCAGGAGAATTGGAGAATTGCTTGAACCCAGGAGATGGAGGTTGCAGTGAGCCGAGATGGCGCCATTGCGCTCCAGCCTAGGTGACAGAGCAAGACTTTGTCTCAAAAAAAAGTCAACAGCAAGAAAAGGAGGCCATTTCCCACTCAAGGCCCCAATGAGACACCTTCTTGAGGACTAGGAACCCTACCTCAAGAAGCTTGTGGTTTAACTGAATAAACAAGGCCATGCAGTAAATGACCATAGCCACCTGGGTCAGGGACTAATCTGTTCTGTCTTCTTCCTTAGTTGGATTACTCCCAAATTTTACCTGCGTATATAGCCGCCTTGAACAAAGACTACATTTCCCAGGCTCCTTTGCAGGTAGGTATGGTCATGTGTCTGAATTCTGGTCACTGGGTTGTAAAAGGAGGGAATGTGTACTATGACTCCTGGGAAGTGAGGAGCACAACAGAGGGCTTATGAGCCCAGACACTGGCATGAGACTGTCTGAATTTAAATCTTGTCTCAACCACTTCCTAGCTGTGTGATCTGCCCAAGTTACTTAACCTCTCTGTGTCTTCCTTCCCTCATCTGTAAAATGGAGCTAATAATAGTAGCTACTTCATAGAGTTACATGAAAATTAAGTGTACTTGATTTTTCTTTGTTTTCAGGGGTTTTTTTGGTGGGGGTGCTGTTTTGTTTGTTTTTGTTTTTGTTTGCAGGGAGGGGGTGTTTTGTTTTGCTTTTGAGACAAGATCTCACTCTGTAACCCAGGCTGCAGTGCAGTGGCACAATCATAGTTCACTGCAGCCTCCAAAATCCTGGGCTCAAGCAATCCTCCCACCTCAACCTCCTGAGTAGCTGAGACTACAGGCACACACTGCCACACCTAGCGAATTTTAAAAATTTTTATGTAGAAACGGGGTCTCACTATGTTGCCCAGGCTGGTCACGAACTCCTGGCCTCAAGCAACCCTCCAGCCTCGGCTTCCCAAAGTGTTGGGATTACAGCCACCACACCCAGCCCAAGTGCCCTTGAAATAGCAATCAGCACACAGTAAATGATGCATCAGGATTTGCTGCTATTATTATTATTATAGTTACTAACCCTAAAGGGAGGCAGTGCCTCCTCCTTCCCTTTCCTCCTTCTCATGGCCTGGAGTGCAGTCATGATGGCTGGATCTGGAGCAGGCCTCTCAATCCATGAAGTGATGATACTGGGAACCAAGGCTCCACACGGCAGGCTGGGCCAGCCAGACACGTCTTGGAGAAGTGGAATCGAGAAGAGTAGCTCCTAAGATCAGTAGGTCAAAAGCAGAAAGAGAACTAGATTACACTCGCCAACACAATCCCAGCTCAGAGTCTCAGCTGCTCAAAAAGGGAGGTAGCTTCCTCCCCAGAGTAATGGCAGACAGAAAGGGAGAGCGAGTCGGTTTGGTTTCTGGAGGTTCTTAATTCAATGTCAGGAGGAGTGCAGCCTTCAGCAGGGAATAGGGAGCCACTGAAGGTGTGCGAGCAGAGGAGTGGCAGAACAAGAGCAGGCCCTAGAAGCTGGGCCGACAGCAGTGAGCTGATGAATTGGAAAGGAAAGGAGACCCTGCATAGCCTGGGGCCACCACAGGAATCCAGGAAGAAAAGAAAAGGCTTCTCTGTGGTGGAAGAGTCACCAGACCTCAGTGACTTTGCTCTTCTGCCACCGTAGCACGTTTGTAAGTCACTTATTATTTCCAAGCCCCACCCCGTATCTGGGACTGCTCCAGGCTCCTTCTGCATCCTGAGAAGTCAGCAAAGTTTCCAACACAAGGTTACTCCCCCAGCAGCTTGGAATAGACAAGGAATCTGATGCCATCCTGCATCAACCTCCTGAGCCTGGGTTTGGCAAAACTGACAGGCGCGCCTCCCGCTTTTAGGAGCAAAGGTGCCTGCCTCCTGGGCTGTGGATAGGGGCAGAACTGGATCTACATGTCACTGGTTTGTATCCCCTGCAGGGCCTTAACTTTCAGCCCATTGGTGGTGAGGAATGGAATAAAACAAAACCTCAACAAAAAAAAAAATGGGTAGGAGACTATTGTGACAGAAAGCACAACTCACACTCAAAGAGATAGTGTGGGGTGGAAGGAGCTAGACACAAGGATGGGGCACTGGCTCACACCTGCAATTCCAGCACTTTAGGAAGCCAAGATGGGAGGATCGCTTGAGGCCAAGAGTTTGAGATCAGTCTGGGCAATAAAGCAAGACCCTCTCTACAAAAGAATGTTTAAATCAGCTGGGCATGGTGGCACACACCCATAATTTCAGTTACTCAGGAGGCTGAGGTGGGAGGATCGCTTGAGCTCGGGATGTAAAGGCTGTAGTGAGCCGTGATTGCACCACTGCACTCCAGCCTGGGTAACACAAGACCCTGTCTCTGAGAAGAAGAAGAAGAGGAAGAGGAAGAGAAGAAGAAGAAAGAACAAGACGAGAAGAAGAAGAAAGAACAAGACAAGAAGAAGAAAGAAGAAGAAAGAAGAAGAAGAAGAAAGAAGAAGGAGGAAGAGGAGGAGGAGGAGGAAGGAAGGAAGAAGAAAGAAAGAAGAGGAGGAGGAGGAGGAGGCCGAACACAGAAGCAAACACTGCTGGATGATTCCATTTTACAGCTAAAAAGCTGGCACTCAATCCATGGTGATAGAGGTCTATGGTGATAGAGAAATAGTGGTTGCCTCTGTGGGTGGGAGTACTAACAGGAAAGGGTACCAGGAAACCTGGAATGATGGGGAAGTTATCCGATATGATTATTATCAGAAGTATAGACGTGTAAAAATTTATCGGCCGGGCACGGTGGTTCATGCCTGTAATCCCAACACTTTGGGAGGCCAAGGCGGGCAGATCATCTGAGGTTAGGAGTTCAAGACTAGCCTGGCCAACATGGTGAAACCCCCATCTCTACTAAAACTACAAAAATTAGCTGGGCATGGTGGCAGGCGCCTGTAATCCCAACTACTAGGGAGGGTAAGGCAAGAGAATCACTTGAACCAGGGAGGCAGAGGTTGCAGTGAGCTGAGATCGCACCACTGCACTCCAGCCTGGGCGACAGAGCGAGACTCTGTCTCAAACAAACAAAAAAAAATTTTATCAAGCTGCACATTTAGTGCACTAAAAGCTGATCTTTGTATCTCGAGGAAAAAGAAAAAACACAAAAAAGAGGTCCATTAGGGGTACCACAAAAGGTTCATTAGGGATACCACCGCTCCCTTCCCGTCAGAGTGGGAACCCCTAATGAACCTTTTCTTTTTTCTCAAAGTCCTTGCAGAAGCTGCAGCCACTCTGCCAAGCTCCGCCAGGCCCCGCTCCTGCAGTCCCTCTATTAGCGAAGCTCTCCTCAGCTGAAATGCAATTAGGGGAAAACAATGTCTGTGGCCCAGATGCCACTGCGGAAGTGACCAGGAAGAAGAAGAAGGGGGATGGGGAGGACCCACTGGGAGTCTGCGGGAGCTGCCGGGGAGAAGAGAAAGCAGACGCGAGGCTGGGCTGTGCCAGCCAACTAGTCCCCCACCCACAGATGCATCTCTTTGCTGGGGCCCAGGGCGAACCATCACTGAGCCAAGGAGCCCAAGGCCTTGCAGAAGGAGACGAAATGGAAGCCACACCGTCACAGGCTCTCCAGCGTCTCCACTGAGGAGGCGACGCAGGACGTGTTTAAACATAACTAAACGGGAGCAGTGAAAGGCAGGAGCGATAACAAAGGCAGAGGGAAAGGCAAACAAGACCAACGGCTGGAAACCAAGCATGTCTCCGGCTGTAATCTGAAGTGGTCCTGGCTCCTGTCTGTACAAAGATGCTTCTGGAGCCTGGGCGCGTGGGAGAATGCAGGTACCCCGCCAGCCACCAAACTGAGGCAACCCCAAATTGCCCAAATGCTTCAACCCCATTTGTCCCATCAACTTCCACTGCAAAAATGGCTGCTGCATTTTCGTGGCACCTCAGACCCCTGATATTCCTGCCTGTCTTAACCCCACCTGCACTGTCTCTGTGCAATCCTCACATGTCCAATACGGGAGATATTGAACTCACTAAATTGCTGAGACTGGATCTTGCCATTTCAGTCTTTCCAATTAATATAAATATCTCCCGATCTGTCAGCTCCAGAAAAATCAAAATTCCAGATATTGACATCCTAGAAGGACTCCCCGCAAAGCAGACCCTGATATAAGGATTTGAGTACGGGTTCACTTAGGAGGTGACCCTGGAATCACAAGTGAGAGTGTAGGGGAGGAGACAGGACAGAGAGGAAAGCCAACCAAAGGTCCTCTGTTGAGCAGGTTCCCACTGCGGGTGACTGACTCTGTTCTTCTGGGGACTCTGTGTAGAGCATGCCACTAGATTGTCCCCAGAGGCAAAGGAGCCAGGGTAAGTATCCATCCACCCCCAACCCTCACTGGAAGAGAGTCGCTCCTTATTAATTCCCTGGCATTTTAGAACTGCCTATCTCAGCCCACCCCAGCCCCATCATATGCAGGCTAAGCATGGCCCTGGAGCCAGAGAACGCCTCAGGCAGAGTGATGCAGAAAGCCACTGGCCTGTAAGGGAACAGCCTGCTATGACCCCCAGCACGGGCCAGCAAGGCACCATCAATACCTGCCATGCTTAGTCACCATATAGAGGAGCCACGGTCTGCTGCTCCAAGATGCTAAAGGCAACTCCCAAGTTTGCCCACTGCATTGCAAGAAACACAAAGCCAAGTCAAATTAGCTGAGACCAAACGGGGGAAAAAGGACAAAAAGAAGAAGTGGGGTAGGAATTTACTGACTCTTGTAACCAGGGAGTCAAGGGAGAGAAATGGCTTCAGGTATAGCTGGATTCAGAGACTCAAGTGGATCCAGAGCTCTGCCTTCCTCCATGGCTTGGCTTGACCTGACTCTATAAGACAGGCAGAACTGCCAACCCAGGTAGCACCAAATTCACAGCCTCCCAGCTTTGCAGTCCCAGTACAAAAAAAAAGAGCCTTCCTCGCCATTGGCTGTGGCAGAGACACTCTGAGGAAGATTTTGATTGGCCCGTCTAGAATCACATGCTCATCCTTCAACCAGTCACTGCAATCAGGGGAATAGGACAATTTGATTGGCCAGGCCAGAGACACATGCTCTGTTCCTGTGGCCACACAGGAATGGCACTATGATTGGCAGCCCTTCCAGCTACAAGGAATGGGAAAGAGGTCTTTTCAAGAAGAAAAAGGGCCCCACAGATTAGTGACTTGCTAAAAGCCATGGGGTTAGTCAGAAGCAAAACCTGAACCTTGACCTAACTGCTTTATTCCCAGAGGCAGCCTGTTATCAATCAAGAAACACAGGCTTGCTTCCTCAACAAACAGGCTGCAAATCTAGATGGATGTTCTTGAGCAAATGTCTTAACCTTTCTGAGCCTCAGGGTTCTCATCTATAAAATGGGCCTCTTAATACCTTCCCACAGGGTGGTTGAGATGTTTACATGACATAACTGGTAAAAAAAAATGCTTGGCATGTATGCCCATGGTATTACTGCCCTACTCCGAAACCACACATCTTCTCATCTTCCTTTTCAAGCTTCCAACATCTTCATAAGCCAGGAATAAAGGAAAGACATCAGTGAAGTCCTTGTTGTTGTTGTTGTTTTGTTTTTTGTTTTTAGTAGAGACAGGGTTTTGCCATATTGGCCAAGCTAGTCTCAAACTCAAACTCCTGACCTCAAGTGATCCGCCTGCCTCAGTCTCCCACAGTGCTGGGATTATAGGCGTGAGCCACTGCACCTGGCCCTGGAAACTTTCAAATGACAGCTTAAAGGACAAGGAGAAGATTATCAATTACTACATAATAAATTAGCTCAAATTTCTGCAGCTTAAAATCACACACATTATTATCTCACAGTTTCTGTGGGCCAGGAATCTGGGAGTAGCTAGGCTCAGTGGTTCTGACCTAAGATCTCTCATGAGGTTTCAGCCAAGGTGTGGGCCAGGGCTGCAGTCATCTGAAGGCTCAACTGGGGCCGGATAATCTGCTTCCAAGCTGGCTCCCTCATGTGGCTGTTGGCAGGAGGCCTCAGTCCTCACCATGTGGGGCTTCACAAAGGCCACTTGAGTACCCTCACCACATGGCCGCTGGCTTCCTTCCTGAGGAGAAGAGTATCAAAGAACATGTGGACATAATCTTTCAAAGCACCAGTGTCCTGCGCAGGGCAGAGTTTTCCACCAGCTGTTTCCCCCTTTCCTCACATCTGTCTAGCTGGGCTCCCCAACATCTCTCTCCCCTTGCATGGGACATATTATCAAGGACAGCAAGTTTCAGAAGCAGAACATGGCTTATCTCAGAAGTGGCCATATAGGTCATGCAGAAGAAATGGGCAGAGCAGAGTGGCCGTGGGATGTGGGCAGGGTCCCAGGGTGAGGGAGCCTAAGGTGTTATTACTACTATGCCTCTGTCTAAGAACCCAGGGCGTGTTGTGACAGCATTTTCTGCACTGCCCATCCGGGCATCCTCCATGCTCCCACAGTGGTGCCCTCACAGAAATAAGGCTGCTATGGTGGGCCCTGCCAGGGACCGGGCTCAAACCGAGTGGTTTCCATTGCCAAAGGAAGTTTCCACAGAGATGTCAGCTCAAAATGGGGGAGCACAGTCCTAGAGGTTCTCAAGGGTAGGCACCTGGGCAGAATACTGGGGCCAGTAGGCCCACACCATTCTCTCTTCCTGCACTTCTGGAAAAGAAATGGGCAAGAGCATATCAGCCTCCAGTCAAGCAGACTTGGCCAATTCCCACTTCGGCCACAGCATGTGCCCATCTGAGCAAAAGCTGACAGGTCAAGTATTTCCACATACCCCACTAGCTCTCATGGAGCCGTTTCTAGGGATCAGGGGCCAGGCACTCCAGTGCATCTTCTCATTTTATTCTCACAAACACTCTCTAAGGAAGGAGCTGGCATCAGCCCCATTTTACAGAAGAAGAAACTGAGGCTCACAAAGGTGGAGTAACTTGCCCCAAGTCACAGAGTTAGCAGGCGGCAGAGCCGGGCCTTCAGCCCCAGCCATGTTGTCTACATTAAAGCACTTGTATGTTATATTGCATTTAGCATATTATTTAGGGCAGGGTTTCTTTTTTTTCTTTTTTTTTTTTTTTTGAGATGGAATCTCACTCTGTGGCCCAGGCTGGAGTGCAATGGTGCAATCTTGGCTCACTGCAACCTCCACTTCCTAGGTTCAAGCAATTCTCCTGCCTCAGCCTCGCGAGTAGCTGGGATTACAGGCGACTGCCACCACACCCGGCTAATTTTTTTGTATTTTTAGTAAAAACAGGGTTTCACCATGTTGGCCAGGCTAGTCTCAAACTCCTAACCTAAAGTGATCTGCCTACCTTGGCCTCCCAAAGTGCTGGGACTACAGGCCTGAGCCACTGCGCCCGGCCTGGGCCAGGATTTCTTAATGTTTGTCATCAAAAGGCGTTAACAGCCTTCTGGGAGTATCAAGGTAGAGCCCAAACTGGCACCTCAGCAGGCTGGGCACGTCTCGGTTTGCCATGTTTGGCGTCGCTGTCTATGTCCATCTGTATTCTATTCCATCAGAGGGCCCTGTGCTTGTTTGAATAGAAAAGCGACGTTGACAATCATTTCAAATCCAATACAGTTAATCCTCCAGGAAGCGCTGCCACCTTTACCCTGTAGTTTCAAGTGCCCTGGCATTCCCTGCAGAGACTGCAGAGTACTGGGACCCAGTCTCAAATCACAGAAGGCAGCCCCTACTGCCCGAGTCCTGTCCACTGCTGTCACGCCTCCTTCTCTGTTGTCGCCCTTATCCCTGGGGGATTCCCAGCAGCTCTAAACTGAGGCAAGAAAGAGAGGGTGAGGTTTGGAGTTGGGGGGACCATTTCTCTCACCTTACTGCTTCATTCACAGCCCTCTCCTCCTCCTCCTCTTACCGTCCCCCGCCCCCCACCACCGCCAATCCCACAGCAGCCCAGAACAGAACTTGGCACATTCTAAAACTGAGTGGTTGCAGCTGCCACAGATGCCTGAGAGGAAGGGGTTAAAAACATCTTTCATCTCTCAGCAGTGCCTTTATATAGTCCATGTGTGACTCTGAATGGTTATGGCTTTATATATAGTGTGCTCTGTGCGGAGACAGAAAACACCGTAGTTAAGGGAACAAAGGCGGTTCTAGTCTAATGACCTGCTCTTATTTGTGGGGACCGCATCTCCAAAGGGTGGCCTTCAGGTGACATCTGCCATGTTGAGTGTGTGCCTGAAGAATCAACGCCAATAAACACTGGAGATGCAAATAAAAGAGAGGTAGGAGCGCGCACAAATCAACTAAGGCCGCTCATCCTGTTTATTGTTTCTGGAAAAAAGAGAAATCACACATTTCCTTTTGGATGTTTTCACACATAGCCGAACCTTAAAATGTCAACTTCTGCAAGGCATTTGACCTAAAAATAGTATAATTCCTGTGTCATTCAAAAAGCCATTTAAAATGACAGACTTAAGCCTGATTTTGCAGACATACATCTGGGATGACAAACCCAAGTTGCATTATTTAGGGACAGAGCCTTTGAAAGCAGCAGCCAGGACTTCATTTTAAAACGTGCCTGTTCCTATGGTTTCTCGTAGGTGAAATCTGCTCGGAATTTTTGGCCAACAGGTCGCTTCTTTGTCCCTTGGTGATTAAGTGAAACAGGAAAGTAAAAAGGAATAGCTCGGGGGAGGTGGAAGTAGCTGGCAGTCATGTCCCGGGAAACCAAGCACCTTTGCATCTTAGATGATAGCCAGCCTCTGCTCCATCTGGGGCACTAAAGGGCTCAGACCTGCATGTCCACACTGCTGCACTCACAAAAAGGGCAAAGCCAGGAGTTCCAGTCGAACCAACCTCGCTGGGCCAGAGAATGTCACATGCGCCCTGGCAGGCAGGCAGGCAGGCAGGCGGCCAGCAGCTCGAGGTTTGTTTAGACAGCACAGGTCACTCCTGTCCACACCCCAAGCTGACGCTGCTTTATAAACACTGAGCGCCAAGTGCGGTCTGTGAAGCAGCCCTGTCAGAGACCTGCACTGCACCAGGGGCAGGGCACTGAGGACAGGTTCAGCTGTGACTTCAGAGGGAGCCACATTTCTTCATCCACTGGAAGAACCCAGCTTAAAACAAAGTGGCCAGGCAGGGGCCCATAGGCCTCCACCGGGCAGCCGCCACAAAGCCCTGGGAGCACCGGACTGGGAAGATGAAGGTTCAAATCTTACCAAAGCTCGTAACCGGCTGTGTGACTTGGAGCAGGTCACTTAGAATACACCTTTCTGAGCCGTCCTTTTCCAAATACACAGCTTAGACTACTGGCTCCAAAAGTCTTATTGTTCTGGCGGATCATCAATTCACATTTATTCAATGTATGAATGAGTAAATGAAGGAAGGAAGGAACTGAGCCACTGAACCAATGAACCAATGAACAGCCTGAAATAAGAGTTCCCAGCCCGAGCCAACTCTGCCTTCCACCCAGCTCCACACCGCACCTTCTCACCCTCTGCAACTCCCTGAGGGCAAAAGGAAAGCATTGGAAAAAGGCTTCCTACAAACGTGAATTCACAGTCACATTTTAAATCCTTCAGCGCCAAAACTTCTCCCTCACCCCACACCTGCTTCGAGCATTTACTTAAGGAGATGCTCACCACCAGTTTCTCCGACTCCCTCACTCCGCCCTCAGCTTCCTGCGCTGGAGCCCCTGGGAGCCCGGGTCCCGCAAGCTGCAGCCCCAAACCCTAGCGAAGAAACAAAAGGACTGCTGTCTCTCTGCTTGCACTTCACCAGTGGGTTCGTTTCAAAGCCTCTGGGTGTATTTCAATGAGAACAACATGAAAACATGGGCGGATTCTTTTCTCTCTAAAAGAAAAAACCTGAAACAATAAGCTGAAGTAATAACAAAGCCGAATGTGGACATCTGCTCCCCACCCTGAGCAGCTCCCCACCTCGAATTTCCTGGGGCCTTGTCACAGCCCCCTCAAGGCATGGATTGCCAAAGTCAAAATTAATTCCCCTACATTGACTGGGCATTGCAACCTGCTGATGTGTTGCTTGCGACTTATTTGTTCATTCATTAAACTAAAATGCAGTGAGCCCTTTCTAGGTGCAAGGCACTGTGGAGGCTTCGTTTTGAACAAGCCTTTTAGGAAGCCTGCGGTCTAATGGGAAGCTGAGACAAGCCCATTAATAACTGTGATACAGGAAGAAACGAGGCGAGGCATCAACGCAGGAAGTGCTGGGAAAGAAGAAAAAGAACATTTGTATCTGTGGAGGTGGGGCTGGAAGTGCTGATCAGGAAGGCTTCATGAAGGTGGTGCCGATTCACCTGGGCAGTACAGTCTGGGCAAGATCGCAGCAAGCCTGGCTGAAAGGAAAGGTACTCTGGGTACAGGATGCTGAGGGAAAAAAGGTCCAGAGGTGATCAGATGCCAAAAGCAGGGTCCCAGTGTCATCCACCTTCAGTGAGAGCACACAGGGGTAATGGCAGACAAGCGTAGCAAAGCAGACAGGAATAGGACCCAGAGCAAGCAGAAAGTCAGGCTGAGGAGTCTGGAGTTTCTTTGGTGGGTAGAGGGGAACTACAGAAGGCTTCTTGACCAGGGAGGATCAGTCATTTGTCTCCTCTGAGATCCATTTCCTGCCCTTCTCTTGCTCTGCTTGGTGTAGTAGAAAACTACATTTCCCAGGGTCCTTTGCAAGTGGCCTCTATCAAGGTTCAGCCAATGGGGGACACTGGTGGGAGACAGAGGGCAGGAAGAGGGAGAAATCAGGATATTTCTCCCCACTCTCCTTGCCTTGGGCAGCATTTCCAGCATCAGTTGCTTCTCCTGCATCTTCCCTGTGGTTCCAGCTCCCGTCAGTTAATTCCAGCTCCCACATCCTCATAATACTTCCTTTCCCCTTTGTCCCTCCAGCCCTAAGGGGTGCTAGCTGCCATAGCTAACCTCTGGGTTATCGGGGACCTCGCTGTTTCCTATCTGGCTTTTGAGCTTCTCAAGCATCTGTGAAGCCAGTTTCCAGGATTCAATTCCTTGTGTTTAAATACCTAAAGTGGTTTCTCTTTTCTTGACTAGACTCTCACTAACCCGGGGTAGTTGGGTCCAATTTGGTTCCAGCAGGCTCATGCTGACTGCAGAAGGCCCCGTGTGATAGTTTTTGGGGTATCCCAGGGGAAGGGGGAGCAATGCCTGAAGTAGCACACTGGCACGGGAATAGCCAAGGGACAACAGTCACAGAGCCACCAATGAGGTGATCCAACAGGACCACTCAGAAAGATGGGATGGGAACACCAAAGAGGTTACTGATTTTCGGCTTGAGTGCCCAGGAGAATGACTGGGTTGTCAACAGAGGAGACACAGCGGGTAGAAACTGCATGGGACCTAATCTCACTTTGTTGTCCAGGCTGGAGTACAGTGGCACTATCTCAGTTCACTGCAACCTCCACCTCCTGAGTTCAAGCGATTCTCCTAACTCAGCCTCCCGAATAGCTGGGATTACAGGCATGCACAACCATGCCCGGCTAATTTGCTAAGTTTTGTATTTTGTGTAGAGACAGAGAAGGCCAAGCTGGTCTGGAACTCCTGACCTCAAGTGATCCACCCAACTCGGCCTCCCAAAGTGCTGAGATTAGAGGCATGAGCCACTATGCCCGGCCTGGACTTTATTCTTTTTCTCGTCTTTTATTGTTTTTTTCTTCTTCCTTAACTAATCCATGCACCTGACTATTGGGCTTTTTCTCATTGATTTTGGATTGAGGAGATTGGAAGAAGAGATCTCTAAAGGGAGAGAGCACCAGGAGACAGGAGCAGCAGCAGAAGACAGCTTCAGGCCAGCAGGAGGGGCTGAGCCATGGGCAGGGGCATGAAGGAAATGTGGGGATGGAGGACACTGCACAGGCTCCTGTGGAGCACACAGGAACCTGGAGAAGAGCTATTATGCAAGGGGTCGAGGGCCCAGCACTGGGTAGGGGCTAAGGGGATGAAGGGAGTGGAGTGAGACTGGGCACATCAGCTGTCAGGGGCCTACCCAGAGCAGAATCTGGAGCTCAGTGGAGGAAGGAGTCAGACCCAGGGCAGCTAGCACAGATGGGTCTTAGACAAGAAGCCTTGCAGAGGTCGGGCACAGTGGTTCACACCTGTAATCCTAGCACTCTGGGAGGCTGAGGCAGGTGGATTACCTGAGCTCAGGCATTCGAGACCAGCCTGGGCAACATAGTGAAACTCCTTCTCTACTAAAAGTAGAAAAAATTAGCCGGGTATGGTGGCACACGTCTGTAGTCCCAGCTACTCCAGAGACTGAGGCACAAGAATTGCCTGAACCCAGGAGGCAGAGGTTGCAGTGAGCCAAAATCACACCACAGTACTCACGCCACAGTACTCCAAAAAAAAGAAAGAATAAAAAGCCTTGCAGAGAAGAAAGGCAGGAAAAGACTTGCTCAGGGACAAGGTACAGAGACTATAGAAAGTAGCCCAACGAAAAGTAATAGCCCAAAGGTGCAAGGATGAGTATGTTCATTCATTCATGTATTCATTCATTCATTCACTCAACAAGCATTTACTGTGTTCATTCATTCATTCATTCACTCAACAAGCATTTACTGTGTTCATTCATTCATGTATTCATTCATTCACTCAACAAGCATTTACTGAGTGCCTCCATGTGCCAAGTACTGTTTTGAGCTCTGGGGATGAAGCAGTGAATGAAAGAGATCTAAAGTCCCTGAGTGCCTAGAGCTTCTATTTCAATAAGGAGAAATAGATAATAAATTAGAAAACATCAAATATGTCATATTACAGGTGATGGGAATGGCTACAGGAAAACAGGACTGGGGTAAGGGGGTTGCAATTTAAATAGGTTGCTTGGGGGAAGCCTCACTGGGAAGGAGACTTAAGCAAGCAAGCCATGAGGATATCTGCAGGAAGGGCATGTCAGACAGAGGGAACAGCCAGTGCAAGGGCCCTGAGGCAGGAGTGTGCCTGGTGTGTTCTGGGAATGACAATGAGACCAAGTGGGGCCAAGTGGGGCCTGGGGTGTGGGGTAACAGGATATGAGGTCAGGGAGGTAGAGAGGAGGGGCCAGATCAGGGAAGGCCTTGTCGGAGGAAGGACGTGGGCTTTAATCTGGGAGAAATGGGTAGCCACGGGAAGGCTTGGAGCAGGAGAGTGATGTGATCAGACTGAGGGTAGTGACTGAGGGAGGTGAGGAATCTGACTGGGAAGCCACAGCAGTGAGCTGCCTTCCTGTGAGAGTCACTGTCCCAGAGACCCAGCTGGGGCACACGTATTGGGAGAGGAATGGCTTCCTGAGAGCAGGTGGAGTGGGGACAGAGCCAAGGAGTACCTCAGGCCTTTGCCATGTCTGAGGCCCAGGTATGTGAGTGCACTGGGATTTGCCAGCTCACAGTAGGAGCCTCCCATGCTATTAACGGGCCCTGAGTTCCACACCCACAGTCCCATGGTACAAAGTATTAATGAGCCTCCTGAAGACCTCTCTCTTCCCTCAAAGCCCTGAACAGGGCTTTATTCCCCAGCCCCGTGGGGACTATGAGCCCTCTGAACTTTGTTCCCAGAAGCCCCAGCACTGAGGCCTGCCCTCACACCCACCCCAGGGCTTTCCAGGCTGCCCACTGGTCTATCAAAGAGGCAGCCTGCAGACGGGGGCAACCTTGATGTGCCACCCACAGCCTGGCTCTGCCCCAGGAGCCCTCTTTTCCCGTAAACTCACCAGTGTTTGTGAACCTCGACACTCCTGTAGCACTCCTCACTCCTAAGATGGCCCACTTCTAGGAAAGCCCTGGCTGTGGCTTCTACAAACCTTCCACCAGCAGTGGAACCCACAGGGCCAGGCCTTGGCTGGCTGTTTCATTCTAGAGCCTCGGCCTAGCCTCTTCCCCTCAGTCTCTTGGAGCATCCACAAGACTTAATGTCCCTGCACCTATGAGCACAGGCCTACGGGACCTCTTTTTTTTTTTTAAAGAGTGGCTCCTCACAGCCTGAATCAGCAATTTACCCTCAGAACTCAGAATGACAGTAGTCCCTGGCGGGCACTCAACAGCCCTAATTGGCAGCCATATTGGAACTGGCGGCCATGTTAGAACTGGTGGCCCTTTCATAAAAGGTCCATCCAAAAGCAGGCACTGAGATCTCATCACAGAGGACGTGGAGCTCTTCTGAGAAACGCCGCTGCCACAGTCTGTCCTCACAACCGCAAACTCGGTCTCAGGGAGCCCAGGTCTGTACAGCTGAGTGCAAGAGGCACTGCATTTGGCTTTAGTGTCTGTTCCTAAATCCTCCACAACAATAAAGTTTAGTCTCCCTGCTTGCCTTATGAAAGTCGACACTTTTGTACTCTACATAAAGTTGAATGTTAAAAATAATAGCTTTTGTGTCGGAGTATACACTTTCAATATTCATTTTCCACGCTTCAGGATAAAATATACGACCATTAAGTCACTACAATAAGTTGAGAAACAAGATTACTGCTTTCACATCTTGTGTGAGTTGCTAATAATCTTGCTGTTATCCTGACATTATGGTCAAAAGATATTGCTTTTAAAGTTATTGGGATGCAGTGTGCCGACATGATGGTTTTTTTTTTTTTTTTTGAAAACGTACAGCAGGGAAAGATGGAGGAAGGGGAGTTATGGATTTTATTGGGGGTCGGGGGTCTTTTTAAATGTCTTATTAAGGAGAATTTCGGACACATGCAAAAGTCCAGGGAATCGTATAAGGAACACTTTGATCTCATCACCAGCTTCAACAACCTGCAGCCTACCCTCACCCTGCAGCCCAGAAAGCTTGAAGTAAGCCCCGACAGCACAGACTACCCAAACGGCACCCACTTGCCTTAATAACGTAGAGGATTCTTGTTGAGGGGTAGGATCTGTGTTCCTAGCCTTCCCTCTGTACTTGGGCGAAACAGAGATGAACTTCATTTTGGCTGATCCCCAGGAAGCCTGGGACGTTGCTTCCCAGACCTTCACTGCTGCCTGGACCTTTGCTGCAGTGGCTGGAACAGAAGGCGTTGTCTGCAGCTTAATGAGGGCCTGAGAGGGGAGCTGGGAGGGAGACAGCAGGCAAGGCCTTGCTGCCAGGGCCGCCCTCCATCTCTCCTGCCCGTGGGAAAAACACTCCATCTGCAAGAAATGACCTTTTGAAAAAAGCTCATCTGACCCCTCATTTAATATCAGCTTAAAATTATTGATGGGGCTTTCCATGGCCCTCAGGAGCAAGGCCAGAGGGGCCTGGTGTGCTCCAGCTCTGACAGTCAGTCCCCCACACCACTCCTCCACCTTCATCTCTCCCCCTGGTGCCTCCCCCTCTGACACACATTGAACAGGCCGCTCTGGGCACTTAGCGGAGGCACCTTGGCTGGGTTCCATGGGCCAGGTTCCAGGACCTTCACATTTGCTGATCTCTCCATCCAGAATACACAAATCCCTTCCCACTAACTATATACCTACTTGTCCATCAAAGGCTGGCTCTTGTCACCTCCTCCAGGAAGGTTTTACTGGGCTCCCAGAAAAGAGCCAGGCATACTCTCTGTGCTCACAGAGCACCCAATATTGCTTGTCACTGAACCATTTCTCCAACAAATATTTGCTGAGCAGCTACTATGTGTCAGATACTGCTCTAGCCACTGGTAATGTAACAGTGTCAAGAAAAACCATAAATAACTGTGTGTCCTCAGGAACTTCTATTCCAGTGGTGAAGATGGAAAATAAGCTACTCACACAATAAATAAGATAGGCTGGGTTGGTGGCTCACACCTTTAACCCAGGGGACTCAGGAGGCTGAGGCAGGAGGATCGCTTGAGGTCAGGAGATTAGGACCAGCCTGGGCGACGTAGTGAGACACACCCCTACCCTGCATCTAAATAAGAAAACATAATAGCCATACCAAGTGGCAACAAGATACGGAGTAACTATAACTTTCCTACACTACTGATGGGGGTGTAAACTCTCCAAGAAGGAAATGCCATTCTAGGTCAGGAAAATTGGCCAGTGTTGGCCGGGCGTGGTGGCTCACGCCTGTAATTCCAGCACTTTGGGAGTCCAGGCGGGCGGATCACCTGAGGTCAGGAGCTCAAGACCAGCCTGGCCAACATGGTGAAACCCTGTCTCTACTAAAAATACAAAAATTAGCTGGGCATGGTGGTATGTGTCTGTAGTCCCAGCTACTCGGGAGGCTGAGGCAGAAGAATCATCTGAACCCAGGAGGTGGAGGTTGCAGTGAGCCAAGATCGCACCACTGCACACCAGCCTGGGTGACAGAGTAAGACTCTGTCTCAAAAAAAAAAAAAATAGTCGAGTGTTGCTTCTCTCATGAGGTCCCCAGGAGACGCTGACTGTTAGGGGCAGCGTATCATTCATGGCTTCTCCCTGAGCTCCTCCCCGGACCTCTACCTCTGATCATCTGCACACCTAGGCCAGCCCATCAGCAGCGCTAAGCAGTCTGCCTTTCCCTCACCTTCTCACCTTCTCACCTTCTTCACTCCCTCTCCCCTTCCTCTCTTCTCACCTGTAGCCCAGGTGAGCAACTGCTTTCTGCCTTCATCTTACTGACTCGTTGCTCACCTGGACTATAACATCAGCCTCCCCACCAGTCTGCCTTCCCCTATCCTTCCCACACATCCATTCTCCACACAGTTGCCTGACAGATTTTCATAAAGAAACTTTTTTTTTTTTTGAGACAGGATCTGGCTCTGTCACCAAGGCTGAAGTGCAGTGGCGCGATCTCAGCTCACTGCAACCTCTGCCTCCCAGGCTCAAGCTATCTTCCCACCTCAGCCTCCCGAGTAGCTGGGACTACAGGCACATGCCACCATGCCTGATTAATTTTTGTATTTTTTGTAGAGACCGGGTTTCTCCACGTTGCCCAGGCTGGTCTCAAACTCCTGAGCTTAACCAAACCACCCACCTTGGCCTCCCAAAGTGCTGGGATTACAGGTATGAGCCACTGTGCCAAGCCAAGAAACTTTTAATTGAAGCAAAATGTACAGAAAGAAAAGTGTACATGTCACCAGTGTACAGCTTGATGACATTTCACAAAGTGAATTTATACCCGTGTAACCAGCATTCAAATCAAGAAGCGAAAGAGGCTGAGGTTTGAGCTCAGGAGTTGGAGTCTACATTGAACTATGATTATACCACTGCACCTTAGCCTGGGCAATAAGAGTGAGACACTGTCTCTAAAAGAAAAAGAAAAAAAAAGAAGTAAAGGAGCATGACCAGCACTCCCGAAACCCCCTGGGGCCCCTTCTAGAGACTATCCTGCATAGCCAAGGATAGTCATTATTTGACCTTCCAACATCATAAATTAGTTTTGCCTGGTTTTGAACTTTGTATCAATGGAATCATACAGTATACAGTATATGCTTGTCTTAGTCTATTCCAGCTGCTATAACAAAATACCATACATTGGGTAATTTATAAACAACAGAAGTGTATTGCTCACAGTTCTGGGAGCTGGGAAGTCCAAGAACAAGGCAGATTCTGTGTCTGGGGAGGGCTCATTCTCTGCTTCATAGATGGTGCGTTCTCCCTGCATCCTCACATGGCAGAAGGAGTGAGAGAGTTCTCTGGGGCCTCTTTTAAAAGGGCACCAATTCCTATTCCTTAGGGCAGAGCCCTCATGACCTAATCACCTCCCAAGGGTCCCACCTCCTGATACCATCACATTTGGGATTAAGCTTCAACATATGAATTAATGAGGGTGACACAAACATTCAGCCCATAGCAGTGCTCTTTTGTCTCTGCATTCTTTTGCTCAACATGATGTTTCTGAAAGTTTCCATGTTGTCCTGAGGGGCAAAGTTTGCTCATTTTCATTGTCATGCATTATTCTATTGTGTTAATATGCCACATGATTCATCGATTCAATCTGTTACTGATAGCAAGCTGTGTAGTTTTCATGTTTGTTTGTGTCACAAGTAGTGCTGTAATCATATATGGACCCTGAAGGAAGCTGTCTCAAGGAGTGCTATGATTTGAATGTTTGTCCCCTCCAAACCTCATGCTGAAATTTAACTACCATTGTAACAGTATTAAGAGGAAGGGCCTTTAAGAGAAGATCAGATCATAAAGACTCCACTCTCATGAATGGATTAATAACAAGATAAAAAGGGCTTTGGGAATGCATTTGCCCCCTCCCTTCCAGTCTTCTGCCTTGTAAGGAATAGCGTTCCTCCCCTCTGGAGGATGCAACAGTTAAGGCACCATCTTGGAAGTGGAGACTGGGCCCTTACCAGACAACAGACTTGATGGTGCTTTGATCTTGGATTTCCCAGTCTCCAGAAATGTAACCAATAAACTCCTGTTCTTCATAAATCACCCAGCCTGTGGTATTCTGTTATAGCATCAAAAACAAAGACATGGTGCAAGATATCATGCACACAGACACACACACACACACACACACACACACACACACACACAAAACAGCCAAGACATTGGCAGATAAATGAGGTTGGAGCCCTGATCACACCACACCTGAAGCTCACCCTGCTGCTGGGTTTTTTAGTTACTTGAGCTTTTACATCCCCTTTATTGTTTAAGCCAGGCTGAACTGGATTTTCTGCCACATGCAGTTGAAATCATTCTAGTTGGTACAGAGTGTGGCAAGGAAAGAGCCTCAAGGAAGTATAAGAAAAGCATATATAGGATGGGAAAAAGTGAGAAGTCTTGGGTCAAGGTAAATAGGAAAGAGGATATATGGGTTTGTTCCAAGGCCAGAGTACCTCTAGAAAGGGCGGTCATTTCAATTACAGGTTAGTAAATAGTCACCTCCTCTCCCTCCCTCTATGGGGCAGGGTGTACTGTTCTTCCCCATTGACGTTGTGCCAGACCATGTGGCCTAGTTTGTCCAATAAGATGTCAGAACACTAACACTCTAACGTTAGCAAAGGCTTCAAATGTGCTGGTGCAGCTGGGCTTGGCCTCTAGTGTTTCTGCCATCAGCAGAAGAAAGTGCCCTAGGTGGTCCAATGGTCCTGTGAGAATGAGAGACACAAGGAACAGACCTGAATCCAACTCACAGCCCGGAGCCAAAGCTAGCAGACTAGCAGAGGCACGAGTGGAAGTAAATGCTTGGGGTCATATGCCACGGATTCTGGAGGTGGTTTTTCACACAGGATGATGATAACAATAGCTGACTGATACACAAAGAAAGAGGAAGGATCTACACGACCGGGGAAATTCACCTAGGAGAGTAGATTTGCTTGCTAGGGCTGCAAAACTAAGTACCACAAGCAGAGTGGTACACAATAGAAATTGTGAAGTGGTGAGCAAAGGAAATGTGCTTTCTCATAGTTCTGGCAGCTGGAAGTCCAAGATCAAGGTGTCAGCAGGGTTGGTTCCTTCTGAGGGCTGTGAGGGAAGGATCCATTCCACTCCTCTCTCCTTGGCTTTAGGTGGCCATCTTCCCCCTGTGTCTCTTAACATCATCTTCCCTCTATGCATGTCTGTATCCAAATTTTCCCTTCTTATAAGAACACCAGTTATATTGGATTAGGGCCCACACTAATGGCCTCATTTTCACTTGGTCACCTCTGTACAGACCCTGTTTCCAAATAAGATCACCTTCTGAGGTATTAGGGGTGAGGACTCCAACATACAAATTTTGGAGAGATGCAATTCAGCCCATGTCAGTGAGCATGTTTATGACCGTGGCAAGAACACCAATCCCAATAAGGCAAATCCTCTCTGTCACTTCTGAGTCTCATGCCAAACATGGGTATCCCACTCTGTGTACCAGTGCCGACCACTGGGTTGATGTGGGGGTTCTCCAATGCATGGAAGCAGGCAGTATAGAAAGGGTTTACAGTCAGACAGTCCTGCACTCAGAACCCAACTCTACAACTAACTAGCTGTCTGACCTTTCTTACTGGAACCCTCTGAGCCCCAGTTTCCTCATCTATGAAATAGAGTTGCTAATTCTATCCCATTGAATTGCCTTAAGGATAAAACCGTGCGTGTCCTTTAGATGAGCATTTGGTCAGTGACAGAAAACACAACAAACCATTGTTTAAACAAGTGAAGGATTTGTTTGCTTCATATAAAAAGAAATGAAGAGGATGGCAATCTAGGACTCGTATGGCAGCCCAATAATATCTCTAAAGACCAGATTTCTTCTCTCTTCCTTCTCTAGCATCCTCAACATGTGGCTTTTGTCCTCATGAACACAATATAGCTGCTGCCCCTCCCGGCATCAAGTGTGCATTCCAGACAGGATGATAGGGGGAGGGAAAATAATAAGAGGCTGAAGGGGCATGCCAGCTGAGATGGCCCTTTGTCAAAAGGTTCCTCAGATACTCTGCCCTGCAGCTTTTGTTTATAACCAATTGTCTGGATCTGGGTCACGTGGGCACCACCAGCTGCAAGGGAGTCTGGGAGATTGCACATTTGTGCATTCCAGCCTCTATAATAGAAGAGGGCAAGGGTGAAGGGAGTGTGTACAGCCAGCCCACAGTGTCTGCCTTGTCAGATAGGCCAAAAATGCAAGCATAGCACCAATACATACAGGTTTTCTAATAAATGTTTGCTGAAGCTTATTTTGCAGAAGAAAACATCCAGATGAAGTATGGGATGCCATGTGATCCACACCCCCTTCAGTAACTGTAATAGCTCCGAACCCTATACCAAAATGTCCCCATCACCAGTAGATTGGAGAGTTGCAGAGACAAGTGTGAACATCCTTGAATCTGATTCCAACCCCTCCTTTCCTTCAAGCCTGGGGTTACCAGCAGAGGTTCTGGATGCTACAAAAGGCATTGCAAAACTCTGTCTCAGAGTCCAGGGACAGCATCCAAAATCTGCAATTGCCAGCCAAGAGCCAGGGACATTTGAAGGTGCTGGGCTGTCGCAGAAGGGGCCTCCGCCACAGAGAACCAGCTGGCACCTCTGAACACCCTTCCAGACCACAGAAAGAGCCGAGTCCCCAACCAGCTGGGGTCGGCTCTCAGAACAGGGCTTCCCAACCTTCTCATACCCAAGGCCCACTTTTTGTAAGGTCCCAAAATTCCCCTCCTTGCTGCAATTTTAGTATATGCTAAGAACAGTACATGGTGACATAAAGCAACTCGGAATTCTGGACGACCTGGTA
Organism: Aotus nancymaae; assembly: GCF_030222135.1. Taxonomy (NCBI): domain Eukaryota; kingdom Metazoa; phylum Chordata; class Mammalia; order Primates; family Aotidae; genus Aotus; species Aotus nancymaae. The sequence goes on along the minus strand of NW_026988472.1, from coordinate 19,435,176 downwards.
ATGACATATTTTACTCATCATAGCAGCACTATAGACATTTAGAAAATGGTCACGTGTCTACATCTAGGACATAGTATTTATTTAGCTTACATACGTACAGACTGCCTAGCACGGCTACGGATTTGAAGACCCCTTGCTCTAAGCAGACAGCCTAGGCATTGAGTAACACAAGTCAGCTGCCAGGGAGTCCCAGAAGGTGAGGGAGGAAGAAGCCAGCTCATAAGACAGCTCAGAGAGAGCTGGAGGCTGGAGGCTGCAGCGAGCCCTCATGTTGGAGAAAATGTCCTCCAAAAGCCCCCTCGGGAGAGGTGTGAGATTGCACTTAATATGTCAATAAAGGTCAGAGACCAAATAATGAGACCGTAGCACACTGCATATTGTAGCTCCTTGATTAATGAACACCACCTTCTCAAAAATGCTCTGTGCTTACCCTTAGCCCATGCCTTTTACCCTTCCAGATCGGTTCGGTGGCCTGGGGACAGTCAACTCTTCCAAACTGCAGTGTGAGGAGATGACTCTGAAAAAGACAGCATTTTCTGCAGTCGCCACCTCTGCTGTCTGTGCTGTGGAGGCCAGGATCGCCTTTCGGTCCCTCGTCTCTGAGTTGACTCATTTCCTGGGCTTACAGCTCAGACTAGCTTCCCTGCTACAGGGAGCTTCTTCCCCTTCTACTCAAATCAGCTGGGGCCAAGTTGGCTGGCAAGAGAGAACCAGGTAAGCATGAGGTAGCAAAAAAAAAAAACAACTAGGTGTACACCCACCAGCCACCGAGAAGCCACCTTGTATGTTTTTTGTTTTGTTTTCTCTTTTTTTTTTGAGACACAGTCCCACTCCATCACCCAGGCTGGAGTGCAGTGGTGTGATCTCACCTCACTACAACCTCCTCCTCCCAGGTTCAAGCGATTCTTCTGCCTCAGCTTCCTGAGAAGCTGGGATTACAGGCGCCCGCCACCATGCCCGGCTAATTTTTGTATTTTTAGTAGAGACAGTGTTTTGCCATGTTGGCCAGGCTGGTCTCGAACTCCTCCTGATCTCGGGTGATCCACCCGCCTCAGCCTCCCAAAGTGTTGGGATTACAGGCCTGAGCCACCACGCCCAGCCCACCTTGCATGTTTAAATGCAGCTGGGTCTCCAGATGCAACAGCCTCCCTTCACCTGCTGTCCTCAACCCTGATCCGGGCAGAACAGGTCTTTCTGCTTCCAGCCTTCCTTGTCTTTCCGCACACTGTTCTCCTGCAGTTATTTGAAATGTACAACTCATTACCTCCCTCCTGGCTTAAAACCCCAGCCTGGATAGCCCTTCCCATAGTGCTCCTCCAGTTAACCCCTTCTTACTCTTTCAATTTCAATGCAAATGTGGCTTCTGCAGGACAGACTTCTTGGGCAGATGCCTCAGATCAACACCTCAGACTGAGTCAGGACCTTTATACCCTCTTAGCTATCCCTCCCCCGCCCAACCTCCCGTGTCAAGGCCTTGTGACAGATGGCAAGTTTCCACACTCCTAGGTCACCTAATGACTGTCTCCCTGAGGCTGTCAGCTCTGGGAGGTCAGGCACAGGCTCTATAGCCCCAGTGTCAATGAATGCCTCCTATATGGTAGGCACTCAATACATATTTATTGAGGGGATAAAGTAGAAAGAAAAATACATTCATTTTCTTTTTTTTTTTTCCCCTTAGGGTCTCACTCTGTCACCCAGGCTGGAGTGCAGTGGTGCAATCGTGGCTCACTGCAACCTCTGCCTCCCGGGGCTCAATCATCCTCCCACCTCAGCCTCCTGGGGCTAAGGAGTGTATCACCACGCACAGCTAACTTTTGTATTTTTTGTAGAGATGGGGTTTCACCATGTTCCCTGGGCTGGTTTCAGATTCCTAGACTCAAACTATGCTCCCATCTCAGCCTCTCAAAGTGCTGGGATTACAGAAGTAAGCCACTGCATCCAGACCCAATACATTCATTTTCAATTACTTTTTCCTAATTTCAAAATATGTAATAAGTAATATGTTCCTGGCTGGGCTTCAGTGGCTCACACCTGTAATCCCAGCATTTTGGGAGGCTGAGGTGGGTGCATCACTTGAGGTCAGGAGTTCGAGACTAGCCTGGCCAACATGGTGAAACTCCATCTCTACTAGAAATACAAAAAAATTAGCTGAGCAGGGTGGCGCGTGCCTGTAATCCCAGCTACTCAGGAGGCTGATGCAAGAGAATTGCTTGAACCCAGGAGGCAGAGGCTGCAGTGAGCCGAGATGGCGCCACTGCACTCCAGCCTGGGGGACAGAGCAAGGCTCCATCTCAAAAAAAAAAAAAAAAAGAAAGAAAGAAAGAAAAGAAAAGAAAATCAACCATATTTCTAGAGATGTAGAGATGAACACTGATAACAATTTTATGTGTCTCCTTTCATCTTTTCTCTATATACTTTTTGTTTTAAACAACTGAGATTTTATTGAATATACAGTACAGAGCATTGTAGAACAATTATTTCCCCAAAACATGAGTGTACCATTGCCTCTATTCTTTTTTTCTGTCACTCTTTTTTTTCTGATTTAACAATAGCACATGGCCACTGTAAAAAAATTAGGAAATTACCACAAAAAAAGGCATAAAAAAGAAACATAAATTACCTATAATTGCACGCTAAGGATTTTCTACGGGTAAAGTAGCCCTGTGTTTCCTTTTAGTATTTTTATCTATGCACTAATTTTGCTGCATTTGTTTCTGATAAAATCACAACAGTAAATTTCCAGGTGATCCTCACCGAGAAAGGGAAAAAGGTGTTTCTTCTCTCAGCTGCTTAATTCGAAGGTTGTCCTCTGGGGCGAGTGGGCCACTTTAGGGCCTTGGTGGGGGTGGCTTGCTCTGCCTCAACCTCCACCTTCACTCGCCCCTGGCCCCAGGGCCTTTTGTGTGTCCCAGGCCTCCCGTGAAGCCATCAAGGCCTGGGGTGCTTTTGTAACCTGAGTGCCTTCAACCCTAACCATCCCTGCAGGTTTTCTTAACAAGGCCAAATTTATGCGTCCCACAGGGAACCCAAGCTGCCAGCCTCTTTCCCCCAGCACCCCCCCACCACCCGGAGCCCAACCACCACCGCTCCCAAAGTCACAGGGCATTTACAAGGGGTTCAGGTGGTGTCTGAAACTGAAGCAGCCCCTGGTGTCAGGTCGGAAACCCCACCTCTCTGAGTTCTGGGTTCACAAGGCACAGTCATAAACAGGAAGAGTTTCCACCGCGCCTAGCGGGAAGGCGGGCGGGGCTGCTGAATGGATTCAAGTCTGAAAAATAAAGAGGGTCTGGGTAGGTGCTCGAGGCCACCTCAGTCACAGAGCTCTTGCCCTGCAGGGGGTTCTGATTCTCATTTAGACGGGCTTGGCGGTTAGGTGACATCAGGGCAGTTACAATGTTCAGCTCAGCTGGCAGGCAAAGAACAGGGCAGGCAGCCCCTGTCCACCCCTGGGGTGTGGGGATAGGTGGGCACTGTGGCCATCCAGATATGTTGAAAGTGAGGTTAACCCCAACCCCCAAAGCCCTGACTGAGTCTTCAATGGCAGGCACCTGGCTCCCAGCCTAGAGAGAAGGGGAAAGGCCAATGGCACCATGCCAATGCCAAGAAAGGCTGTCCCAAAGTCAAGCCTCCAGAAAAAGCCTTCCTGCAGTAACAAAACACAGGAAAAATGAATTTCCTGGTCCAGCCGGACAGTTCCTAGAACTACACCTCTCCAGAAGTAATGCTTCCAGGAGGGTTCTGCTTACCCTCACCAAGGGCCAGGCAAGACTTATAGGTTGAGGTGAAGAAGATGGGCATCACAGGGCAAGCTGGCAGGGAACCCTTCTGAAGGGGACTTCCCACAATGGACCATCGGACTCAAGTTCTGCCACCGCCTCTGGTCTAATTCCATCCAATCAGCATGATCCAGGTTTGCTATTGGCACCCTCCTGAAACCACTCAGAGCACAGAATCAGAAAATCTTAACTGCAAGACTTTAAGAATTGCTAGACTGGTGTTTCCTGAAGCGTGCGTTGTGAGATCCAGGCTATGAACAAAGGCATTCCTTGGTCAAGAGACTTTGGGAAACACCCTTGATGTCCCCAATTCCAAGGGATTCTCCTGCCTCAGCCTCCTGAGTAGCTGGGATTACAGGTACCCACCACCACACCCAGCTAATTTTTGTATTTTTAGTAAAAGTGGGGTTTCACCATGTTGGCCTGGCTGGTCTTGAACTCTTGACCCCAGGTGATCTGCCCACCTCGGCCTCCCAAAGTGCTGGGATTACAGGCATGAGCCACAGTGCCCAGCCAGTTGTCCCAATTCTTTACTCCTCCTGGAATCCACGCCCTTTGCCACAAAACTTTGCAATGCACTCCCATCATGGATGGAGTGACCTGCTCCACCCCTTGACACTGTCTCATGATTTGACCAACAGGATACCAGCAGGCATGAAGAAAAGCAGAGGCTTGCAGTGAGCTGGGACCCTGGGACAGGTTCTCTTGAGCGTCTGCGGTCTCCAGGAATGCATGCCAACGTGGCCTGCTGGAGGCTGATAGACAGGCGAACAGAGCAGACCTACCCTAGTCATCCTGACCAGAACCAGCTAAGACAGAGCTCCGGCCACATGAGCATGCCTCGCCAAGACCTGTAGAGCTGCCCACACAAACCTCAGGTGACTCCGCACAGAAGAGCACTAACTACGCATTGTTGAAGGTCCTGCCGTTTGTGTTTGTTTCGCAGCATTGTTGAAGCAAAAGACAACTGACACAACACTGCATACCATTACCCTCCTTGAGGAGAGTCACAACACACATTGGCGTATTAAAGGTCCTGAGAAGTCCTGTAGTAGAGAAAGCTGTTTAACTCTGTTCAACCCAGCATTTCCCAAACCCATTTGCTCATGGAACCCTTTTTTCCCTAGTAATGCCTTAAGGAAGTCCCTTAAGGCTGGGCGCGGTGGCTCATGCCTGTAATCCCGGCACTTTGGTAGGCTGAGGCAGGCTGATCAACTGAGATCGAGAGTTCGAGATCAGCCTGAACAACATGGTGAAACCCTGTCTCTACCAAAAATACAAAAACTTAGCAGGGCATGGTAGCATATGCCTGTAATCCCAGCTACTCAGGAGGCTGAGGTAGGAGAGTCACTTGAACCCAGGAGGCAGAGGTTGCAGTGATCTGAGATGGCACCATTGCACTCCAGCCTGGGCAACAAGAGTGAAACTCTGTCTCAAAAACAAAAAAAGAAGTAGCTAGTGTTCAGAGTAATGCACAGCAAGAAACGCTAATGAGACCCACCCTTCATTTTATAAGTATGGAAACCAGACCAAGAAAGGGAGTGTAAGGTTTGTTCTTGCCGAGTTTAAAAAGAAGAAACTGAGGCCAGCACAAGAAGATCCAATGCGAAGAATTTATTCGGGCTCCCGGGCGAGGTTCTGCAATCCTACAGGAGGGGCCAGAGAAGTCGCGAAAACTCCTCTCAGACATGGGGTTTTATAGGGAGTGGAGGTGTTTGATTGGTTGTGCCCAAGGTGAGTGGGGCCCGGATGTGACAAAATGCTATCGGGTAGGTCCTGGCGGGGCTTTTTTTCCGGGCTCCCGGTGAGGGGGGAGGGTGTGTCTGAGCTCCCAGTGAGGGAAGGGGGTGTGTCTGAGCTCCCAGGGAGGGAGGGGGGTGTGTCTGAGCTCCCAGCCGGGGTGGGGGGAGGTGGGTGTGTGTGCGTCCGTGCTACCGGCGAGGCAATCGGCCTTACAGGGAGCTGTGGTGGCTTCTGGGCCACAGTTTCCTTTCTGTAAGGCCAGTTGCCTCGCCGGGAACTCGGACACACACGCCCCCTCCCCTCGCTGAGAGCATACACACACACCCCTCCCTCGCTGGGAGCTTGCACACACACCTCCTTCCCTCACCAGGAGCTGGGACACACCCCCCCCACCCTGGGAGCCCGGAAAAAAAGCCCCAGGACCCACCTGATAGCATTTTGTCCCATCTGGGCCCCTCTCCTCGCCTACCATTTTGTTCCATCCAGGCCCCACTCCCCGCCATTTTGTCCCATCCGGGCCCCACTCACCTTGGGCACAACCAATCAAACGCCTCCACTCCCTATAAAACCCCACGTCTGAGAGGAGTCCTTGCGACTTCTCCGGCCCCTCCTGTCAGACTGCAGAACCTCACTTGGGAGGTTGAATAAATTCCTTCGCATTGGATCTTCTTGTGCTGGCCTCAGTTTCTTCACTTTAAACTCGGAGAGAACAAATCTTACACTTTCCTTGGTGATGTTGCCATTTGCTCTAAGCAGCATTGCTCTCTCCCTTTACTGTATGAGTTTTGAGCCACACAACTTTGCGTTGAACTATTTGCCATACAGTATCTTCTAATTCAACAAGAACGTTTTATTGAGTACCTACTGTGCAAGGAACTGTGCCAAGCACAAGGGACACCAGGAGAAAACATCGTTCTTACCCTCAGGAGCTCATGGTCTTGTGGCAGAGGAAGGCAAAGAAAAAGATGGTGAGAATCCAATGTTCAGGAGCACTGTGCTGGGAAGCTTTGGGTGGTATGGGGCACAAAGGACGGAGACATGACATATCAGAGAAAGCTTCATGGAGGAGGCAATATCTGAACTGCGTTGTGAAGAATGAGTAGGAGTCACCTGCATGAGAAGGATGGGATAGGAGGAGACAGGCTAGGGTGGAGCCATGGGGAAGACATTGGAGACATTGGGAATAAAAACTTAAGTGAGCAGAGCTGTTAGGGATCAGAGCTCAGCTGCAGAGAATAAAATCCACTCCAGCTAGTTGAAACAGACAGAGAGGGTATTAAGGGTCTAACAGGATTATTTAGAGAGCTGAGGAGGCCCACACGATGCTGAAAGTCCCCCACAGCCACACCACAGAAATGAGCTGCCAGCAACAGGTAGCCATGACACAATTGGAAGCCACCCCTGCCAGCTTGAGAACCATGTGGCCTCCATGATGACCCACAGTAGCAAAGTGTGATCCTTTCTCTTTAACTGGGATCCAAACTCCACTTTCACACAAAACATCCAATTAGCTGAACTTCCTCACACTTGGAACCCTAGCTGCAAGGGAGTCTTGGAAATGTGTGATTCAGCCATCTACAAGAGGTTGAAACGGATGCTGAGCATCAAACTACTGTATCTTTCTCAAAAGCACATTCTAAGGAATGTAGGGCTTATCTTTATAGAAATATTCCCACTCCTTAGGATTTCCTTTTCCTGTCTCCCTCATGGTGCCTCCCCCAACTTCTGTGCATGCCATAGGCACTCATTAAAACCTCCAGAAAAGCCTGAGCTTATTAACTGGCCTTCTCCCTATTCTCTGGGGTGGGAAAATATCAAGATGAATAAAGGCAACCTTTTTTGTGTGTGTGTGGTCTTGCCTGGAATAAATCACTGCTTTCTTGAACACACAGAAGGCTGTATTATTACAAAGGTGTTCTATATTATTACTGAGAACAATTATTCAGAAGCCAGAAGCCCAGAGCTGACTAGGGTGTAGAGTATATCCTCAGAGGAGAAATTCCAGAAACCATTGCTCATCAACTTTTGAGCTTGTGAAAAATAACCTTTTCCTTCCCCCTTCATGGCTCTCCACCCCAAGGAAGGCCTCAACCTTCCATGTTCATGCTGCATGGGTGAGCTCAGGCTGGAAGGCAGTCATCTCTATACAGAGCCCAACCCACCAGCAGCCCCTGGATGTGTTCCACAGAGGAGAACACTGGGAATAAAGCTTTGGCTTGGGAATACTGAACAACTGTGTCTCCAGAGAACTCCCCTGAGCGTTCCTAATGAGTGAATCCCATCTGCCCAGGCATCCCTGGCAGTGATGGGTCAGGTGGCATGACGTCTTCCTCACCATCCAACCAAACCACCCTCGCTCTGCCCTGGTATCAAGAAGGCAGCATCCCTGGAATCAGACATCTGTCCAAACCCCACAGGAGGCATGGGAAGCCTAATTAATTAATGTCTATGGGGCACCTATACGGCCTCAAATGAGAGATGTGAGGTGACCACAAGCCCAATTAATTACCACTATTGATGGAAGCTTCCAGCCCCACCTCCTCTTTCATTTCAGCCAGCTTGCCCTGTCTCAGGGCAAAGTCAAGCAGGAGCTGAGAAGGCTACTGAGTGGGAAGAAAAGTCAGCAGAGAGCCTGGCCAGAGCCTCAGCTCCGCCTGGCAGGGGGCCACCAGCTCTTGAGTCCTGGAGCTTTTCCGAATTTGACGTTTTTTCCTCAGAGAAAATGACTATATTCCTCTGAGAATGACCTTCTTCCTCCACGTGTAAGCCTTTTTCCTCAGAGCAAGGCACTAGTGCCAAGCGGAGACATGTACCTGAAATTCTGGCCTCTGCTTTAAAGTGGACTAGAGGCCGGACACGATGACTCATGCCTGTAATCCCAGTACTTTGAGAGGCCGAGGTGGGAGGATTGCTTGATCCTAGGAGTTCAAGACCAGCCTGGACAACATGGAAAAGCCCTATCTCTACAAAAAATACAAGCATTTGCCAGGTGTGGTGGCACACGGCTATCGTCCCAGCTACTCGGGAAGCTGATGTGGGAGGATCGCTTGAGCCCCAGGAGGCAGAGGTTGCAATGGGCCAAGATCGCGCCACTGCACTTCAGCCTGGGTGACAGAGTGAGACCCTGTCTCAAGAAAAAAAAAAATGTGGACTAGATCTCTCCCGGATGTCTGCAAAGTCCAACCAACTCCAAGGACTATGTTGAAATTCACCAGTGTCAAATGCAGATTCTGATACACATCTATTTCTCTGCCCTTATCTTCTATATTTCTTTCCCACACTCCAGCATCACCCCCTAGGGAGAGGGGAGGAAAAGGAAAAAATGTCCATCCAGGAGAACACAGTTTTATTAAAGCAAAGTGAATGCACAACCATCCATAAATGGAGTGTGGAAAACAGGGCTATGTCACATGTGATTCCTTGTACATTTATTGCATGAAAGATCTTTGGTTGTTTAATTTTTCAGCTCCAAGTACAGGCTTCTGCCCGCACAGATCTCTGGATGGAAGTTCAAGGTTGCCTTGGCCTGCCTTTGTCTACAGGCCACCACAGCTAAGCAGGCCTGCAGGCTAGCAGGGCTGTCGCCAGAGCCCGCAGGGAGGCTGGAGGTGCAAGGTGAGGGTCAGCAAGGTCAGGGAGTGTGAGGCCAGGGCTTGCATGGCCAGGGGCTATGTGGCCCGGGCTTGCATAACCAGGTCCTGTCTGGCCAAGGTCTGCATGGACAGAGTCTATGTGTCACGGCCATTGCCACCCACCTTAACCAGTCTGAGGCCTGCTGACCCAAAAGAGGGAGATGCTTTGCAGGCTCCACAAAGCTTTGTAGCTAGAACTACAAAACTCGAAGGCAGCAGGAATGGGGGCCACGCTGGGGAGGTGTTGGGCTGTATCTGAGCACTCCCAGGGAGTGACGACCCCCTGGAGGACTCCCAGGCCCTCTTCTCTTTAGGCAAGATGCCTTGCCCTGGACAGCTGAGGCTTTCCTTCCCAGCCCCATGGTCCATTCCAACTTGAGCATCCGCCTCCTGCTTTTCCCTCCACCCCCCTCCCCCACCCCCAGCTGCTTTCCTGTCGACAGGGAGGACAATGAGCTAGGAGCTGTGTCTGCAGTGGCCTGGGCAGGCAATCCTGCCTCTCTGGGTGACAACAGAGGGTTGTTTTCCTTACCTTCCCTGACCTCAGAGCAAAGGGGGCTCCCGCCACATTGCTCAGGCAGAGGAAGAGCCAGGGGCCTGCTGGGTTTGCAGGCTGGGGAGAGACACGCTCCGAAACACCGCGAAAGGAACTGTCAGCCTTCATTATTAATACTCAGTGTTAATATTTAATGTCAGAAAACTACAGCTCCCTTCTCTGCACCGTCATCAGACCTGCCCGGGTCACACCGACCAGCACTCTTCCAACTCAGCACCCCTTGTAGCTCCATGCCAAGACCAGCAAAGCAGTTTCTGCTTACTTGAAAAAGTAGGTACAAAATGAATTCTAAACAAAGAAAATTCATATTAAATAAGACTAGGAAATTATTTACTTACTTTTGAAATCAACCCTATTCTTTAAACATCTCTAATACTCTGTTCAAGTGTCAGAAAATTTAGAAACGGGGTAAGGCGTAAGTGCAACCCTTAATACAGGAAGGCTTTCGTTCCTCTGTGCATTTTGTCTGTTGCTGATATTCCAGTCATATTTCTTCACCAGCAGCAGCAGTACAGTATAGATGCAACTAACAAAATCCAAAGGAGCAGGAACTGACAGACATCCCAAGATGAATTCGAGACATTGAAGGAACAGAAATATCTACCGCTTAAGCAATCCACTAATTCTTACCTATTAAAACTAACTTGTTTCTCAACCTGGGGCACCATTAGCCTTTGGGGAGGAACGTTCCTTCATGGCACAGGACTGCCCGACACCCTGTCCCTGACCACTAACCCCAGAATGGCCCTCTGACGTTGTGACTACCAAAAACACAAGGACCCATTCATTTCCAAAGGCCCCGAGTGGTGCCAGTGCAGCCTGAGAGTGGGAACCCCTGATCCAGGTGCACTAGGCCTCAGGGATGAATTTTTTGGCAGGCACAGAAGTATAAAGGCAAACTCAGAAATGATCAAAGCACAGGGGAAGAGCAGAAGGTCTGGGCTATCGTTGCACCGAGGCCCTGGGAAAGGCAGCAGGGTCTGGGGCTTGGCTCCACAAGGTGAGCTGAAGTGGTACCCCACCCCCACTCCAGGGCAGGGGCCTCCTCCCCTGTCTGCTGAAAGCAGGCTGCCACCTTCATTTGCAGTGGGGAGTGGCCATGGCTTACACAGCTTTCATCTTTGTGACTTCAAAGAACAGCCTCAAAAAAAATGCCCAAGGCATAATTTTCCAGGATCCAGGAAACTGAGTGACTCACCTTTGCTGGCACCAGCCTAGGAGCCCGGCTTGCCTCTCCAGACTCAACCGCACCTACCAGGCCTCACCTGGCCACCAGCTCATGGCAGGCACCCAGGCTGGAGTGAAGTAGTACAATCATGGCTCTCTGCAACTTCAGCCTCCTGGGCTCAAGCGATACTCTGGCTTCAGCCTCCTAAGTAACTGGGACTATGGAGCCAGCTAACTTTTTGTTAGGTTGGTTTATTTTGTTGTAAAAACAGCATCTCATTATGCTGCCCAGGCTGGTCTTGAACTCCCGGGCTAAAGTGATCCTCCCTCCTTGGCCTCCTGAGTAGCTGAGACCACAGGTGTGAGCCACTGCACCCAGCTAGCAAGCTTTTTTCTTTTTTTTTGGAATGGAGTCTCACTCTGTCACCCAGGTTGGAGTGCAGTGGCACGATCTCATCTCACTACAACCTCTGTCTCCCGGGATCAAGTGATTCTCCTGCCTCAGCCTCCTGAGTAGCTGGGATTACAGACGTGCACCACCATGCCCAGCTAATTTTTGTTTTTTTAGTAGAGAAGAGGTTTCACCATGATGGCCAGGCTGGTCTCAAACCCTTGAGCTCAGGTAATCCTAGCAAGCATTTTTTAAAGAGCCTGTTATCAAAGCTTGTCCCTGACTTGGTTGAGAAGGCCATTTAGAGAGGTGTAAATAGATGGTAATTTAATTTGAAGGAAATCTTCTCCCTATAAATTTTTTCATAGTATTTTTATTGAGAAATAATTTACACGCAGTAGTAAAATGCAGAAATCTCAAACGTGCAACTTGATAATTTTTACATATGTATGCACTCACTTGCCTTATAAAGTTTTAAAGGACCTAAAAAGAAATGTTAATTAAAATACACACGGAGACCAGCTGGAATCACTAAAATCGAAAAGAATGACAATGCCAAAAGTTGGCAGGCAGGCAGATCAACTTCTGATAGGAGTGCAAAATAGTACAACCACTTTGGAAAATAGTCTGGCAGTTTCTTATCAACTTAAACAAACACCTACCCTATGACCTAGCCATTCCACTCCTAGGTATTCGTCCAAGAGAAGAGAAAGTATATATATACAAACATGGTGCCCAAATGTTCACAGCAGCTTTATTTGTAAGTAATAGCCAAAAACTGGAAACGACCCAGATATCCAGCAACAGATGAAGGGATAAACCAATTGGAGTGTATCCGTACAGTGCAATGCTTCTCAGCAACAAGATGCATGCAACCTGGATGAATCTCAGTCATCAAGCTCAGTGAAAGAAGCCAGTCCACACTGCATGATTCCATTTATATAGAACTCTAGAAAATGATCAGTGGCTGCTCGGGGTTGGAGGACAGAGAGGCAGGAAGGATCAGAAGGGGGTACAAGGACATTTTGGGGGTAATGGTATGTTCATTATTTTTATCATGGTGATGGTTCCACGGTTGTATGTGTGTGTTAAAACGTATCAAATTGTATACTTTTTTTTTGGGACTCAGTTTTCCTCTGTCACCCAGGCTGGAGTGCACTGGTGCAATCTCGACTCACTGCAACCTCCGTCTCCCGGGTTCAAGCAATTCTCTTGCCTCAGCCACCCAAGTGGCTGGGATTACAGGCACATGCCACCAGTCCTGGCCAATTTTTTTGTATTTTTAGTAGAGTCAAGGTTTCACTATGTTAGCCAGGCTGATCTTGAACTCCTAACCTCAGGTCATCTGCCTGCCTTAGCCTCCCAAAGTGCTGGGATTAGAATTGTGAGCCACCGCGCCCAGCTCCAATTGTGTACTTTAAATATGTGCAGTTTATTATATATCTAGTATACCTGGATAAGGCTGGGGTTTTTATGTATGTTGGTTTGTTTTTTGAGACAGAGTCTCACTCTGTCACCCAGGCTGGAGTGCAGTGACGCAATCTTGGCTCACCAAAACCTTCACCTCCCAGGTTCAAGCAAGTCTTCTGCCTCAGTCTCCCAAGTAGCTAGGACTACAGATGCCCACCACGACACCCAGCTAATTCTGTATTTTTAGCAGAGACAGGGTTTCACCATGTTGGCCAGGCTAGTCTCGAACTCCTGACTTCAAGTGATCTGCCCGCCTCGGCTTCCCAAAGTCCTGGGATTACAGGTGTGAGCCACCACGCCCGGCCAATAAGGCTGTTTTTTAAAAAGAGGTATGTGTTCTACTGTATAAAAAGTAACCTCTATATTTTTACGTGCTGGAATTTTTAACCAACCCCCTCAAAAAACAAATCCAAACACAGCCGGGCGCGGTGGCTCACACCTGTAATCCCAATACTTTTGAGAGGCCAAGGCGGACAGATCATGAGGTAAGGAGTTTCAGACCAGCCTGGCCAACATGGTGAAACCCCGTCTCTACTAAAAATATAAAAATTAGCCAGGCGTGGTGGCTCGTGCCTGTAATCCCAGGTATTCAGGAGGCTGAGGCAGGAGAATCACTTGAACCCGGGAGGCAGAGGTTGCGGTGAGCCGAGATCGCCCCACTGCACTCCAGCCTGGGTGACAAGAGCGAGACTCCGCCTCAGGAAAAAGAAAAGAAAAATCCAAACACATACAACAAATACAATTTCCAAATTCCTCATCTCATCTGATTTTTGAGATAGGGCAAGAAAAATCCGACTTTAAGCCCAAGTCAGTGATATAACTGTGGTCGCCGCTCTGCAGCAGTGACAGGAAGGCAAGTCTACACAGCTGAGCCTAGACCTGCCTTCCTGTGATGTGGTCCCCGCTCTCACTTACATCACAGGCTAAGAGCACTTTAAGACCAAGCAATTATTCCCAGAGTTAAGCACATATAATGCATACGTTTCCACCTTTTCTTCTCTCTGCCTCTTCCTGTTCCTCTCCTTTTGGGTGACTATTCATGGCAGGAACTCCAAACCAGCAACCGAAACACTGCACCGTGACAACTTCATCTCTTAATTACAGTAAACATTTACATAATGCTTAGGCCCAGCCAGTGCAGAAAGATTCGTTAATGCAGAAACATGCCCTTTAACCATCCCGTTTTATTACACAAACCCCCCGGGACCTGAGCAGCCCAAGATTTGCAAAAGATGATGGAGAAATTGGCTGAGGTATTAAGCCCCTTTCCAGGTGCAATTAAGAGTGGGACCGAGAGACTCCCGTTCTCACAGACGTATGGTATTTTTTTTTCATTCTGAATTCGCATTGTAAGGATTCCAAGTGCCTGGTTGCCCATCAGATTTCTGACATTCACTGGAGATGGGGCTGTGTTTTTATTCTCATCTTTACCTCTCCATTTCTGCATTGACAAGCCTGCAAGTTTTGCTGTGTAGTCTAATATTTCCACAGCTGCCCAAGCACAGGGCCTTGGAAATCAGCCCGAGTGGCAAAGATTCCCATGAACATTCTGAACATTCTCCTTGCTTCAAGCCTTCAATTCTTTAACACAGACCCTCTCTGGAGGGACCAACTGTAATCAGAATTCCTGGAGCAACACCCAGCCAGCCTGAGGAGGGACAGCCCAGGCCGGACTTAGAGCAGGCGAGGAGGTGCTGGATTGCCACAAAGGGCTCCCCACTTTCAGGAGGATCTAGACCAGTGTACAAGGAAGGTCACGGGAGGAGGAAGGACAGCAACAGTGGGCTCTGGGAAAAGTCAAACCTGAGCTTCCGCCTAGGCTCCCCCCACTTCCTCCCCATGCCCAGCGTCTCCCTGGCTGTGTGGCCTTCCAAGAGTGACCCCTCCCCTCCTCTCCGTGCCTCAGCTGCCTCATCTATAAAGCAGCAATAATGGTGCCCGCTTTGCCAGAATGTCGTGCGGCTTTAGTGAGATGGCTCTGTGTACAGCTTGCAGCCAGGGCCGTCGGGTCAGCACCATGCCAGGCTCGCTGGCTGCTCAGAGGTGCCACTGGTATTTTCTGACTATCACTGGTATTATTGCCGTAGGTCTTAAACCTTAGGCAGTAGAAAGGATCCCGCATGTCACCTTTCTAGCAATGAACTGACAGTTGAGTGCCCTTGCATCCCCCTTGAGAAACCCTTACAGCTTAAAAGATGGGGCCTACATCAAATCAGCTTGAGAAGGCCATCTCCAGGGTCCCCACCCAGATTGGCAAGAAAGGCTCCTGGGCTGAGGCTGCGGTGGAAGGTGTGGCTCTGAGCAGCGGGCAGCTGAGGGTGGTATGGCCATCCAGTGGGAGAGTGGCTAAATGGGAACGGGATCGAAAGGGAGGTGAAAAGGCCAAGGACAAGGCCACCTAGGAACCTAGAGAGAAGTTCAGGACCCTGGAAGAGCCAAGCACTGTGACTTGCACCTGTGAGCCCAGCTACTCAGCAGTCCAAGGCAGAAGGATTCATTGAGGCCAGGAGTTCAAGACCAGCCTGGACAACATAGCGAGCCCCTCAGTCTCTACAAATTTTTAAAAATTTAGCCAGCCTTAGTGGCTTATGCCTGTAGTCCCAACTATTCAGGAGGCTGAGGTGGGGAGATTGCTTGAGTGCAGGAGGTTGGGGCTGCAGTGAGCTATGATCATGCCACTGCACTCCAGCCTGGGCGACAGAGCAAAACCCTGTTTCTTAACAAAAATAAAATTAAAGAAAATAAGACCCCAAAAGAGCAAGAGTGACTGAGCAACAAGACTCAAGGCCAGTCTGGGGAGAGGCAAGAGCCCTGGAGTGGGCTTTGACTCAGGCACAGGCACATGCAATGGGAGATGCCCTGCCCAATGATAACCTTCGGTTCAGTAATTTATTGCACAGACATTTTTAAAGCACTTTGGCTGTACCAGGTACTGTGTTTCTGCTTACAAATCATCATAAGTTGGCCTGGCATGGTGGCTCACGCCTGTAATCCCAGCACTTTGGAAGGCCGAGGTGGGCAGATCACTTGAAATCAGGAGTTCGAGACCACCCTGGGAAACATGGTGAAACCCCGTGTCTACTAAAAACACAAAAATTAGCCAGGCATGGTGGCATATGCCTGTGATCCCAGCTACTCAGGAGGCTGAGGCACGAGAATCGCTTGAACTTGGGAGACGGAGGTTGCAGTAAGCCAAGATCACACCACTGCCTTCCAGCCTGCCCAACAGAGTGAAACTCCATCTCAAAAAAAAAAAAAAATCCTCATAACTCTTTGAGACATATACTGTTATTATTCCCATTTCACAGATGCAGCAGCTGAGGCTCAAAGAGGATCACTACCTTGTCCAAGATTGCAGAGCTAGGAGGTAGCAGAGTTGAAATTCAAATCCAGGAAATGTGGCTGCAAAGCCACACACTCTAAACTATCACAAATAACAAGATAGAGGTCCAGCCAGCCTAAGCTGGGACTGCAAGGATTGAATAGGATGGGTGGAGGAGGAGAGAGAAGGGCTCTGCAGGTGGGAGGAAGAATGTGAACAAAGACTTAAGGCAGAAATGAGGGCTACCGCCAGGAAGAAAAGGGCTAGGGTGGAAAAGAATTTGTGTCATTGGGTGGGGGATGGGAAAAGAGGATGTCATAGATATTTTTGACTACAAGTTACAGAAAACCTCCACTCAAACTGGCTTAAACCAGTGGCTTTAGAACTCTTTGGCCATGACCCACAGTAAGGAATACAGTTTCCACTTCGGCTCTGAACGCATTAGACAAAAGTTTCACAAAGCCCTACTACATGTGACACACTCTGATATTTTCCATTCTGTTCTTCCCTATTCGAGCTCCATTTTCTTATTGGTGATTGTGAGCCATTTAATTGATTTCATAGCCCACTAATCGGTTCTGATCCACGACTGGAAAAGTACTGGCTTAAATACTAAGGAAATTGATGTCAGTAACATGGAGTGAAAAGCTGGGCTGGCTCCAGGTAGAGGCCATTGAGCAGCTCAATGATGTCAACAAGGACCTGGTTGTCCCCATTTGCCCACTCAGCCGGCCTCCCGTCAGCCTCATGCTAAGACTGGTTTCGCTTAGCATGGTTGTGAGGTGCTCACAGCCACCCCAGAGGACATATCTTGGCAGACACAAGTCCAGAGGAAGCAAAGGGTAGGCTAGTCAGGCACGGTGGCTCACACCTGTAATCTCAGCACATTGGGAGGCCAAGGTGGGTGGATCGATTGAGCATAGATGTTTGAGACCAGCCTGGGCAACATAGTGAGACCCCTCGTCTCTAGAAAAAAAAAATAATTAACTGGGCATGGTGGCATGTACCTGTAGTCCCAGCCACTCAGGAGGCTGAGGTGGGAGGATTGTTTGAGCCCAGGAGGTTGCAGTGAGCCAAGATCGTTCCACTGCACTCCACGCTGGGCAACAGAGTGAGACCTTGTCTCAAAAAAAAAAAAAAAAAAAAAGAAGAAGAAAGAAAGAAAGAACAAAAGAAAAGAAAAGAAAAACAAAAGGGTAGACTAGACTCTGGGTATGTTTCTTCAGAGTGAGTCAATATTTCCCAAAAGCCTCCACCCGGTAGATCCCACCTCATTGGTCAGGGCTGAGCCACAAGTACATTTCCAACCCAGTCCCCAGCAAGAGAAATAGATTGAGCACGCAGTGGGGTGATAGGTGTCAAAGAGTCAGTCACCATGCCCTCCCAAAGCCCACGAGGGCATGCTCTCATTAAAGATGCCAGCCAAGAAATGCAACTCGTGGGGTTTTCAGTGGAGGTGACTGACAGGGTTAAATGTGGCAGCAGACAGGGACCCACAATGGCTGCTCCGCGATAATGCTGGAGTGTGGGTATGGAAGGCATGCTGAGTATCCATCCATGTGGAGCAGGGCTGCAAACCAGGAATGGGCAGAGATCAACTTCCCCCAGGGCCACCCTGACCCACACACGGAGGCTGGCTCTCGGAGGGCAGCCCGGGACAGTGTGCATGCTAGCTCACAGTCCCAGTCCTACCTCTGGGAAAGACCTGCAGGGGACATCCAGTTGAGGCAAGGGAGCCAGGTGTCAGTTTGTGGGTAACTGAGAGCAGAGAGCGGTCCAGAGGGGTCAGGCCTGGAAAAGTCAGGTGGAAAGCACTAGGTTGAGTTTGAAGGGGGGCTCAATCTCCAAGAAGGAACATGGAAGATGTCTTAGCTTTCTGCTGCTAAAACAGAATACCTGACACTGAGTAATTTATAATGAACAGAAATTGCCAGGTGCGGTGGCTCACATCCATAATCCCAGCACTTTGGGAGGCCAAGTCAGGAGGATCACAAGGTCAAGAGATCGAGACCATCTTGGCCGACATGGTGAAACCCTATCTCTACTAAAAATACAAAAATTAGCTGGGGGTGGTGGTACACGCCTGTGATCCTAGCTACTCGGGACGCTGAGGCGGGAGAATCACTTGAACCCAGGAGGTGGAGGTTACAGTGCACTGAGATCACACCACTGCACTCGAGCCTGGCGACAGAGTGAGACTCCATCTCAAAAAAAAAAGAACAGAAATTTACTTCTCACAGTTCTGGAGGCTGTAAAGTCCAAGATCAAGGCACCAGCATCTGATGAGGGTTTCTTGCTGTGTCTTCACAGGGTGGAAGAGCAGAAAAGAAAGGAACCTACTCCTGCAAGCCCTTTTTATAACGACATAATCCATTCATGAGGATGGAGCCCTCATAATTGACATACATCTCACTAAGACACACATCCCAACACTATTGCATTGGCCGTTAAGTTTCAACATGAGTTTTGGAGGAGGAGACAAAAATATTCAGACCATAGCAAAATAAGTTTTTTGGAGTGTTCCCCCAGAGGAATACATTACGACAAGGACTCCAGTGCAAATAGTGCATACGTGTTTCAGTTATCTATTGCCGGGCAATGAACCACCCCAACATTTGGTGGCTTAAAATAAACAACAACCATTATTTGCTCACAATTTTACAATTTGAGCATCAGCTAGGGCAGCTCGAGTGGAGCTGGAAGACTTGTTTTCTAAAGAGCTAGCAAGTTGGTGCAGGCTGTTTCCTGGCAGCTTGGCGGGGGCTATGCAGGCCTCTCCATGCAGTTGCCCGGCCTCCCCCAACAGCACAGCGACTAGGTTCCAAGACAGATAAAGCAGAAGCCACTATGCCTCTAAAGGTCTAGGCCCAGCACCAGCACAGCCTCATGTAGCCACGTGCTATTGCTCAAATCATCCCAGGCCCAGTCCAGGTTCAAGGGAACAGAGAAAGACACCTTGTTAGTTTGCTAGGGCTGCCTTAGTAAAGTGCCACACAGACTGAGTGGCTTTTTTTTTTTTTTTTTTTTTTTTGAGACAGAGTCTTGCTCTGTCACCCAGGCTGGAGTGCAGAGGTGTGATCTCAGCTCACTGCAACCTCTGCCTGCTGGATTCAAGTGATTCTCCTGCCTCAGCCTCCCAGTAGCTGGGATTACAGGCGTCGGCCACCATGCCCGGCTAATTTTTGTATTTTTAGTAGAGATGGGGTTCACCATGTTAGCCAGGCTGCTGTCAAATTCCTGACTTCAAGTGATCCCCCCACCTTAACCTCCCAAAGTGCTGGGATTACAGACATGAGCCACCGCGCCCAGCCAACACTGAGTGACATTTAACAACAGAAATTCATTCTCTCACAGTTGTGAAGGCCGGAAGTCCAAATCCAAAAGGTCAACAGGGTTGGTTCCTCCATGGGGGCTCTGAGGAAGAATCTGTCCCAGGCTTCTTTTCTGGCTTCTGTGGTTGCCAGCAATCCTTTGCATTCCTCGGTTTCGGCAGCATCACCCCATCTCCACCTCTGCGGTCACGTGGCGTGTCTGTGCTTCTGTCTCTGCCTTTTTGCGTGACCTTCTTCTCTCTTTGTGTTTGTGTGTCTCTGTGTCCACATTTCCTCTTCTAATAAGGACATTCGTCATTAGATTCAGGGCTGCTCGCCCTAATCCAGTATGACCTCATCTTAACTTGATTACATCTGCCGAGAGCCTGTTTCCAAAGGAAGTCACATTTACAGGTACTGAGGATTAAGACCTCAACATATCTTTTCGCGGGACACAATTCAATCCATAACAAAACCCTACCTCTTAGCAAGGGGGATGACAAAGAATTTGCAACCATCGCTATTCCACCCCAATCAGAATGATCCCAGGAAAGGAAGTGTGGAAGCCAGCAGAGAAGGGAAGGAAGCCAAGAAAGCTTATGTAATCAAGGCAGCTGTTACTGTGGGCAACTGGGGCTCAATCCTACGGGGGATCTCTGCGAGGCGGCGTAGAACACGCCTCAAAGTTTCCCCAACAGAAGGATGAGGCAGCTGGAGTATTTATCTGCTGATCCCCCCGCCCCCCCCCCCGCCCGCTCCGTCAGGGCTGCATTTCTGGCCTGCCCTGTGTGCAGGAGGAATGCACAGCCAGCAAAACTCCCTCAGGCAGAGGCATGGGTGTTTGAGCGCAGAGGCCAGGCTACAGGCAGGTGGGTGGGGCACCAGAAGTGTCTGCTACAAAGGGCAGGTCAAGGCAAGCCACTGGGTAAAATTCAAGCAGAGATGCCCCATGGCAAAATTCCAATCCCACAGGTTGAACCACTAGCAAGGGCTGCAGGGTACATGGGGCTACAGAGGTGAACCCTAGGGGCCACGCCACAACCATGTAGCTAGGGAACCAAGGCAACCAAGCTCCAGGCTGACGCTTCCTGACCTGGAAAGACAGAGTGGGGCAATGGGGAGCTGGGTCCGCCACAGCCACATCCCCTACTGCGGGGCTGCAGTCCAGGACCTGGCAGATCGGAGCATGGCTGCGCCCCGGCATTCACCCTAGGAGGTTTTCCTGCCCCAAACAGTTCTTCTGACCCAAGTCTCAGGAAAAAAGAGGAGGCGGGAGGCCACAGGGAAGCAGGCTGAATGTTTTTCGCTGTCTGCTTGTCACTTCCCCTTGCTCGCCCCACAAGCCCTCGCAGGCTCTCGTGGTCTGCAAAGCTGCCTGCAGAAATCACAGCCATGAGTTTCTCATGAATGATTTTAAATGATTCTTGCTCTGTCTATGGGGGGAAATCACGTATTGAAAATCCAGCAAAAGCCTGGCCAACAGAGGCCTGGTCTGATAGCATGGCCACCGGCGTTCAAACCACAAGGGGTCCTGGGAGAGAAAGGGGATCCATGGGCCAAGGCAGGCAGGAGCCCGAGGCCATACCCTCGGAAAATCAGGCCACTGTGCCCCCACTCCGTGCCTCACACGCATGGTCTCATTTAATCCTTCCAACCCGTCATTCGCTGGCTCAGTCATTCGTTATGCAACGAATAATCACCCAGCACTTGCTATATGTCACTCGCTGTTGTGGGTCCTGGGAAACTGTGGTGAATAAAACAGATTTTTTTTTTTAAATCCCTGCAGTCAAGAGCTTACAGTTTTGTGGGAAAGAAAGGTAGCAAACAAATAAATAAGCCAAACATGTAGTTTTAAGGTGGTGAGTGGGAAGGAGAAAAGGAGACAGGGAATATAGGAGCTGGGGGCTTGGGAGAAGCTTGCAGTTTTCAAAAGAGTAGCCAGGGACTTACTTACTGAGAAACTGACACTTCAGCAAAGACCTTGATGGTGCAGGAGAGCCCTGCGGACAATACAGAAAGAGCAGGCCAGGGAACAGCATAACAGCAGAGGGAATAGCCACTGCAAAGGCCCTGAGGGAGGAGTAAGCTCAGTGTATTCCAGGAACGACAAAGCAGCCCATGTGGCTGAAGGGGAGGAAGGGAGAGGAGGTGAGTGGCCTTGAGCTCCGAGAAGGGAGTGGAACAGGAACCAGACCGGCCAGGGCCTTCCTAACACACTTGACTTTCACTCATATAACACAGGAAGGCTCTGGAGGATTCTATGCCAAAAGGGACAGGATCTGACTCGGGTTTCAGGGGATCCCTCTGGCTGTTGTTTCCAGAACAGATTGTAAGGAGTGAGGACAGAAGGGAGGACCCCAGTGACCCGTCATTCTCCATAGCCAGATACTCAGAACCACGAATGTAGTCATAAATGTTATTTTAGCAAGAAGTGTTTTTCACTCCACTACGAGCATTCTGCAAAACCTACCTTCATTATTCTCATTTCAAAGATAAAGAAACAGGCCGGTTGGTGGGTACTTTGACCAGGAAAGCTCTGGAATGAATTTCCCATGAAGCCCAAGAACATGAAAACCCAAATTTCTGACTTTTTTTCCTGCTGCTTCCTCCTTCTTTCAGGTAACACACACACACACACACACACACACACACACACACTTGTTTCATCCACTGGTCTTTGAGTTCATGCCCCATTCCTTCTAGTCTTTTCCTTGGGAGGCAAAGTGGCATGAATCCAAGCTGAGGAATCAGATGGGCTGGGCTGATCCCGAGCTCTGCCACCCACCCATGGGCAGGGCAGCTAACAGAAACACAAATCTGGGCTTTACCTCCTCCTGTTGTAGGGTCCTTTCCCCTCCGTGGCCCTAGGCAGTAGCCAGGCCTCGGGGTTCCCTTGCCTTTGGGCTTTATAGGCAGGGTGGCATCTGATGTTCTCAGGCACCCAGGAGCCAACCCTCCCTCCCAGGCTTTTTTCAACTGAAACCAAAGCATCAAAAGGATTATATGAGATCAGCCATTCCCAGAGCCTATTTTATATACGATAGAGGTACACAGACCCGTGTGTGTGTGTGTGTGTGTGTGTGTGTGTGTGTGTGTGTGTCGGGGTGACCTTGCTGGGATAGACCCGTGTGTGTGTGTGTGTATGTGTGTGTGTGTGTGTGTATGTGTTTGTGTGTGTATGTTTGTGTGGCGAGGCGACCTTGCTGGGATAGACCCGTGTGTGGGGTGTGTGTGTGTGTTTGTGTGTGTGTTTGTGTGGCGGGGCGACCTTGCTGGGATAGACCCATTTTTGTTTATTGTTTTTTTGTTGGTTTTTTTTTTTTTTTTAGACAGAGTCTCCCTCTGTCACCCAGGCTGGAGTGCAGTGGTGTGATCCCGGCTCACTGCAACCTCTGCCTCCTGGGTTCAAGCAATTCTCGTGCCTCAGCCTCCCAAGTAGCTGGGATCACAGGCATGAACCACCACGGCCAGCTAATTTTTGTATTTTTAGAAGAGACAAGGTTTCACCATGTTGGCCAGGCTGGTCTCGAACTCCTAACCTCCCGTGATCCACCCGCCTTGGCCTCCCAAAGTGCTGGGGTTACAGGCGTGAGCCACTGTGCCCGGAGGACTTGTATTCTTTTAATAATTATAGTCATGTATTTTAATGTGCTAGGAGAAAGAAATGGCAGAGCTAACACATAACTTCATGAATGTTATTGCTCAGGAGGAGGCTAAAGTATTTAGGGTTCTTCTTTTTTAAGAAAAAAAAGATGATCTATAAAAAATATTATGTTAATAATAACATACGTGATACAAGATACAGCAAATATCATGGGGGAGGTAGAGAAGAGCCTGTGGTAGCTTGTTTCAGGAGAAAGGGAGGAGACGAAAGGGAGGTCTTTCCACACAGTTAACTGAAAGGTTTTTTAAAAATCTCCTTTTCAGGCCAGGCACGGTGGCTCATGCCTGTAATCCCAGTACTTGGGAGGCTGAGCGGGGGGGATCCCTTGAGCCTGGGCATTCGAGGCTGCAGTGAGCCACGATCATACCACTGCATTCCAGCCTGGGTGACAGAGTGGGACCCTGTCTCACACACACACAAGAAGAAAAGGCCTGGCGAAGTGGTTCACGCCTATAATCCCAGCACTTTGGGAGGTCAAGGCCCGGGGATAACCTGAGATTAGAAGTTCGAGACCAGCCTGACCAACATAGTGAAACTCCATCTCTACTAAAAATTCAAAAATTAGCCAGGCATGGTGGCAGGTGCGTGTAATCCCAGTTAGGAGGCTGAAGTATGAGCATCACTTGAACCCAGGAAGTGGAGGTTGTAGTAAGCTGAGATCACACCACTGTACTCCAGCCTGGGGGACAGAGCAAGATGACTCTGTTTCCAAAAAGAAAAAAAAAAAAAACAAAAAGATCCTTTTGATATAATGAAAGAACAGGCACACTGTTTTAGAACATTAGCAAATACAGACCATCAAAAATATTAAAATAAAAATATCACAGTCACCTCCCAGGTATCCCCACCATCAACACTCTAGTGTATAGATATCTTTCTTCTCTATTGCTGTGTAATAAATTACCACAAACTTAGTGCTTAAAACACCACCTGTTTATTACCAGTCCTGTAGGTCAGTAGACTGAGTGGACTTGGTTTTCTGCAATGGGTCTCACAAGGCCAAAGTCAAGGTGTCAGCCAAACTGGGCTTTCATCTAGAGAGGCCGGGAGAAAACCCACTGCCAAACTTATTCAAGCTATTGCCAGAATTCAGCTCCTCATGGCTGCAGGATGGGAGTCCTCATTTCCTTGCTGGCTGCCGACCAAGGACTGCTCTCTGCTTCTAGAGGCCACTCTCAGTTTCTTGCACATCTTCAAGCCAGGACCAGCACTTCTAATCCTAATGCTCCAAATCTCTATGGCTTCTCCTTCTGCATTTCTGGGGTTTTTTTGTTTTTGTTTTTTAAGACAGGGTCATAAACCAGGCGTGGTGGCTCATACCTGTAATCCCAGCACTCTGGGAGGCCGGGATGGGTGGATCATCTGAGGTGAGGAGTTCAGAACCAGCCTGGTGAACATGGCAAAACCCCGTCTCTACTCATGATACAAAAATTAGCCAGGCATGGTGGTGCACACCTGTAATTTCCAGCTACTCGGGAGGCTGAGGCAGGAAAATTGCTCCAACCCAAGAGGCAGAGGTTGCAGTGGCCAGGATTGCACCACTGCACTCCAGCCAAGGCGACAGAGTGAGACTCTGTCTCAAAAAGAAAGAAAAAAAAAGGCAGGGTCTTACTATGTTGCCCAGGCTGGCCTCAAACTCCCAGGCTCAAGTGATCCTCCCACCTCAGCCCCCACAAAAGTGCTGGGATTCCAGGCCTGAGCCACTGCTCCCAACCAACCTTCCTGTTCTGCTACCAGTCAGAGAATATTCTCTGCTTTTAAAGGGCTCCTGTGGTTAGATCAGGCCCATGTGGATAATCTTGTCACTGAACACAACACAGTCACAAGAGTGAAATCTCATCATATTCACAGGTTCTGGGGATTAGGGTGTGGAATCCTGAGGGACCATTTTTTGGAATTCTGCCTTCCACAATATGTTTCCAGATCTTTCTCTGTACACATATATTTATAAATATATATGTATTACAGATACGATAAGTAACATGTTTTTTCCAGTCAGTGATCTCCACTGGCAACCTCTCACCTCTAAGAGGAAGGTCTGGGGTGAATTGAACCATACAAGGTGTGGGCTCAGGAGCCATGCCAAAGATCCCCATCATCGAGCCCAACAAGGAAGCAAGCATGGTGGATAAATGCCCCAGCTCCATGCTCCTTGGGTGGATCAGCTCTCTGCTGACTTGCACGAGTCCCAGCTAGACTGGGCTCCACTTGGCAACAGTAATAACTTGCCTGATAACCCTCTGATATGGTTTGGCTATGTCCCCACCCAAATCTCATCTCGAATTGTAGTTCCCATAATCCCCACATGTCATAGGAAGGACCCAGTGGAAGGTAATTGAATCATGAAGGCAGTTACCCTCATGCTGTTCTCGTGATAGTGAGTGAGTTCTCACGAGATCTGATGGTTTCATAAGGGGCTTTTCCCACTCTTCACTGTCATTCTTCTCCTTCTTGATGCCATGTGAAGAAGGATGTGTTTGCTTCCCTTTCCGCCATAATTGTAAGTTTGCTGAGTTCTCCCCACCCCTGTGAAACTGTCAATTAAATCTCTTTCCTTTATAAGTTACCCAGTCTCGGGCAGTTATTTATAGCAGCATGAGAATGGACTAATACACCCTCCTTTATGGGTTTCCTTCCTTTTCTTTACCTTCCTTTTCCCTGGTCATTACTTTGTCCCCATCATTGGTGCATCTCGAGACTACCACCCAAATAAATGACTTGCACTCACATTCTCATGTCAGAGCCTCCTTCCTGGACCTCAGCTAAGATAGAAAGGTGCAAGAGATTGGAGTTGGCATGAGATTGCTTCAATGTTTTGCATTTTTTTTATGCTGGCATGTATTCATTTATTATTAACGCAATTGAAAATCAATTTTAAATAACAAATGTTTTAAGAGGAAAAACTACAGATGGAGGACACAGAAGCCACTGAAAGAGACCACACCTGCATCCTCCGTTCCCTATCCTCTTGCACTGAGACCCCACAGAACCACTGACCCCCACACCTGCCTCCACACACCCTTGGACATGACAATAGCAGATCATCATTTTAAGAGGAGCTGACATTTGCAGAGCAGATACTGTGCAAAATGCACTGTGCCTGTGCATGTTATGTTTTACATACTTGGGGCACATGCAGTTATCTCCCTTCCCCCGCCCAAGATCCCTATAATAGGATGGTGAAGGAACAAAAAAAACTATAAAGCCACAATAAGGAAGGGGAGGTGTCAGCAGATGAGAGATTTCAACACGTTTCTGGAAGACAGAGAACAGAAGGAAGGGTGGTGACAGGTGACAGAGAGCAGGGAGAGCCACAGCTGGAACCTTCCCAGGCAGGGAGATATGAGGAAAAGGCTCCGGGCTAAGACCCAGGGAGGGGGTCCCTGAGGGCAGGAGTGGGCAGTATGGCTGGAGACTGGACTGACTGGAGGGCTTCAGCTGGATCGGCTGTCACCCTACCACCATCTCCATCTGCCTGAAGGAGGGGGACAGAGAGAAGAGCCAGAAGCAAGCTTCTTGGTTTCTTGTTTTGTTTTGTTTTGTGATGGAGTCTCACTCTGTCGCCCAGGCTAGAGTACAGTGGCTCAATCTTGGCTCACTACAGTCTCTGACTCCCGGGTTCAGGTAATTCTCCCGCCTCAGCCTCCCAAGTAGTTGAGATTACAGGTGTGCGCCACTACGCCCTGGCTGACTTTTTTTGTATTTTTAGTAGAGATGGGGTTTCACCATGTTGGCCAGGCTGGTCTCAAACTCCTGACCTCAAGTGATCCACCCACCTCAGCCTCCCAAAGTGCTGGGATTACAGGCATGAGCCACCACGACAGACCACTTCTTGATTTCTTAGTCAACCACTAGAGTTGACGCTTACACTTCCTGACAACAGCAACAACAAGAATGGGAAACGCTTTTCTGAAGAAATTAAACACATTTTCCAAGAACTGGAGCTGCCTGTGTGTTTATTAGTGCCTTGAAAGAAAGTTCCCCCACAATCCATCATTTGGGAAATCCCAGCTCACCCACCAGCTGGGGTATCCCCATGCTGTGCACAGGATGCCTACGGTCCACGTTCCTCTTTCTCCGCAGGAAGTCACAGCCACCATGGTTGCTCATCTAAAGAAAGCCTGCAACATAAAAGAGAAAGACTAAGGTGAACCACAGAAAAATTGATCCTGGAAGAAACAGAGATAATTTAAAGCACAGAGGAGAACTGTTTAAAAAGAAGAAAGCTTTACACAGTACCCTCAGAGAGATTTGTGAGGCTACTGCATCTATAAAACAAGAAGATGGTGCTAACAATTAGGAAGAAAGAAGAGCCCTTGGAAATTAAAAACATGGAGACAGAGTGAATGACATCGATTGAAGGTCTGACAGAAAAAAAAATCAAGAGACCTTTCAAGAGCATAGAGCATAAAGAGACAGAAAATGTAAGAGAAAAGATAAGAGACATAGAGAATCATTCTGGGAGGTCCAACATGTGACTAATAATAGGATTTTCTGAAAGAAAGAACATAGATGGCAGAGGGAAAGAGCCTGCAGACGGTACTGGGCAGGCTCTGTGGGGCTGGGTGTGACCCCTGTACTTTGTAAGCCAGGCTGCTTTTATGTTTTTTGTATTCCGTGTCGATTTCCCTTTTGTCCTCTCCCTCCCTCCCTATTTAGTGGTCTCAGCTGAGCGAGGAGTAGCCAATGAGGGAAGAGTGCGTCCATGCAGGGGACCCAGCGTTGTGGTATCAGAGGACCTGAAAATGATGGTCCCCTAGGGGAAGAAGACTCTAGGGGGACGCGAGGTCAGAACTGTTCACTTCTCATCCTGCTAAGAGATTCTCTTTCCCAAGTTAGGTCCTAGAGGCCCTAGGTTTTGTCTAAAAAAGGAAAGCCTGGGTATTCCCTTACAAGTTGTCTTGTGGGTAGGGAAGTCAACTTCTCCAAGTCTTATAACCAGAGGGCACTAAGGTCAGTAGAAGGACCTGATGGGAATTGATTGAAGCAAAAATTATTTTAAAAAGAAACTTTTTTTTTTTTTTTTTTTGAGACGGAGTTTCGCTCTTGTTACCCAGGCTGGAGTGCAATGGCGCGATCTCGGCTCACCGCAACCTCCGCCTCCTGGGTTCAGGCAATTCTCCTGCCTCAGCCTCCCGAGTAGCTGGGATTACAGGCACGCGCCACCACGCCCAGCTAATTTTTTGTATTTTTAGTAGAGACGGGGTTTCACCATGTTGACCAGGATGGTCTCGATCTCTTGACCTTGTGATCCACCCGCCTCGGCCTCCCAAAGTTCTGGGATTACAGGCGTGAGCCACAGCGCCCAGCCAAAAGAAACTTTTTAACCACATGTTTTTGATACTGGAATGGGACGTCTGCTGAAGGACTCAGCCCTCTGTCACTGAAGGTATTTAAGCAGAACTCACATGAGCATCTGTCAGGAAAACTGTAAAATAACTTGGAATCCTAACATAAACAAATTCACAGACAGAAAGTAGAACAGAGGTTACCAGGGACTGGGGCAAGGGAGAATGAGGGGTTTTTGTTTAATAGGTACAGCGTTTTTGTTTGAGATAAGGAAAACGTTCTGGAAATAGATAGTGGTGGTAGCTACACAACATTGTCAACAGACGTAATGTCACTGGAATGTAAACTCAAAAACAGTTAAGACAGGTCAGCTTTGTGTTATGTATATTTTACCCCAATTTTCAAAAAAAAAAAAGAAAGGAATTGGAGCCACATACACTGCTGATGGGGATGAAAAACAGTACAACCACTATGGAAAACACTCTGGCACTCTGGCAGTTTCTTTTCTTTTTTTTCTTCTTCTTCTTTTTTTTTTTTTTTTTTTTGAGACAGAGTCTTGCTCTGTCATGCGGGCTGGAGTGCAATGGCACGATCTCGGCTCACTGCAACCTCCGCCTCCTGGGTTCAAGTGATCCTCCTGCCTCAGCCTCCCAAGTAGCTGGGATTATAGGCGCCCGCCACCATGCCCAGCTAATTTTTTTGTATTTTCAATAGAGACGAGGTTTCACCAGATTGGCCAGGCTGGTCTCGAATTCCTGACCTCAGGTGATCCACTAGTCTCGGCCTTCCAAAATGCTGGGATTACAGGTGTGAGCCACCACACCTGGCCTACAGTCTGGCAGTTTCTCAGTGAGTTAAACAGAGAGTTGCCATATGACCCAACAATTGCACTCCTAGGTATAGATGCAACAGAAATGAAAACATACACCCTGGCCAGGTACAGTGGCTCATGCCTGTAATCCCAACACTTCAGGAGGCAGAGGCAGGTGGATCACCTGAGGTCAGGAGTTCAAGATCACCCTAGCCAACATGGCAAACCCCGTCGCTACTAAAAATACAAAAATTAGCCAAGCGTGGTGGTGGGTACCTGTAATCCCAGCTACTGAGGAGGCTGAGGCAGGCAAATCACTTGGACCCGGGAGGCAGAGGTTGCAGTCAGCCAAGATTGCACCACTGCACTCCAGCCTGGGCAACATACATTCACACAAAACGTTTATACAAATGCTCATAGCAGCATTATCCACAATAGCCAAAAAGTGAAAACAACTCAAATATCCACTAACAGATCAATGGGTAAACAAAATAAGGTGCATCCATACAATGGAATATAATTCAGCCATAAAAAGGAATGAAGTACTGATGCGCGCTACAGCATGAATGGACCTTGGAAAACACTGTGCTGACCGAAAGAAGCCAGACGTAAAATGCCATAATTGCATGATTCCATTTATATGAAATGTCCAAAACAGGTAAATCCATAGACATAGAAAATAGATTAAAGGTTGCCTAGGGCTAGGGGCTTGAGGGCAAATTAAGAGTGAGTGTTAATCGGTATCTTTTGGGGTGATAAAAAGTGATGGGTGCAGTGGCAAGTGCCCGTAGTCCCAGCTATGTGAGAGAATCACTTGAGCCCGGGGGCTCAAGACCAGCCTGGGTAACATAGCAAGACCCTATCTCTACCAAAAATATTAGTTGGGCATGGTCCCAGCTGCTCAGGAGGCTGAGGTGGGACGATCACTTGAGTTGAGGCTACAGTGAGCCATGACCATGCCACTGCACTCTAGCCTGGCAACACAATGAGACCCCATCTCAGAACAAAAACAAAGTGGTGATGGTTGCACGATTCTGAATGTACTAGAGAAAATCATTGAACTGTATGCTTTAAAAGGATGAATTGGATGGTATGTGAATTATATCAGTAAAACTGTTTTTTTGTGTGTGTTTTTTGTTTGTTTGTTTTCTTTTCTTTTTGACAGAGTCTCACTCTGTCGCCCAGGCTGGAGTGCAGTGGCGTGATCTCAGCTCACTGCAGCCTCTACCTCCTGGGCTCAAGCAGTCCTCCCACCTCAGTCTCCCGAGTAGTTGGGACTACAGGCATGAGCCACCACACTCAGCTAATTTTTATATTTTTAGTAGAGACAGGGTTTCACCATGTTGACCAGGCTGCTCTCGAACTCTGGCCTCAGGTGATCCACCCACCTCAGCCTCCCAAAGTGCTGACATTATGGAGGTGGGGCCAAATGTGATATCTTTCCATTCCAAGGCTCCTGGAGGGATCTCTCATGTCTCTCCCTCCTTCCAGTTCCAAGCTTCAGGAGAGCTTTCTCAGCAGCACCCCATGGCTTCCCTGCCGTGGTGCCTGCTAGTGGCCAGGTCAGAAGCTTCAGCAGCACCAACAAGGTACACCCTGCATCAGATCATCAGCCTGGCCCCCTGGGTTGGTTTGTTTTTCCAGGGCATAAATGTATTTTATGGAGAAATAAAATGCACAATAATAAAAAGGGGGAGGGGAGTGTTTCCACAGGCTCACATTTTATCCAAAGGGGCTGTGATTTGGCATCCCTGGCTCGAATATGAAATTATTACACAAGAATTGACTCTCGGTGTCTCCGATGCTCCCTGGGATGATTGCTTCTATAACTTATGGAGACAGCTGAGCGTTTGTATTCAAGTGATCACATAAATTAATATCCATATGTGGAAATGGTGTGCTGGGAACTGGCCTGGTTTAAGAATGCATTCCTTGTAATGATCCTTGCACCTGAAGAAAAATGCCCATCCAAGGGCCCCGAGTGTAAGTCTGGAATACTCTCGTCATGGTTCAGAAGGTTTGAAGTAAAATAAGGCATGCAAAATGTTACCCCTTTAAAGTGGTAAAGAACCGGGTGCTGTTTTCAGCCATGATGTCATCAGAGAGAATGACGGGAACTGCTTTTTTAAAATAAATAAATAAGCATGTGCCTTAAAATGTAATGTTTCACTCCTCAGGGATGGGTTTAGCCCAAAGTTCTAATTATACATGTGGCAGCGAAGGCCTCCCAGTCTTCATGCTTGCCAAAAGCTTTTATTTTGCTACGTGACAGAAGACAAAATTATTCCTTTCTCCTTAGGAGATTGCCAACACCATGCCAAAGGATCGGCGGGGGTGGCGGCAGCACCAGCAGGAATTGATGAAGGCCTTTGTGTGGGCAAGGCAGGGGACGGGGAGGTAGAAAACCCAGGCCCTACCCTTAGATCACGTAGGTGAGGCCACAAGCCACAGCCAGGCAAGGCTGTGCAAGCTGGGGCCCAGGGATCCATGGAGGCATGGCACCTGGCACGGATCCAAAAATATTTACTGAATGAAAACATAAAAGGAGCGGAGTCATGTGAGATTCCTTCCACCCTCACTTGCTCACTCATTCATTCATTCACTTATTCATTCAGTAAACGTTTCTCGGGCTCTCACTGTGTCGGCAAAGCCCTAAACAATCCTAACTCGAGATGAAGGGGTGTGAGCCAACAGAGCCTTCTCACATAGCCAATGTTTAATTCCACCCAATTCATTCTGGGGCCTTCCAAAGCTGGGTAGATTTATAGCCTTTTCAGGTGATGGATGACGAACGTGTGCTCAATAGAAAAGGGTGGGTATGGGGTGCGGTGGCTCACGCCTATAATCCCAGCACTTTAGGAGGCTGAGGCGGGCAGATCACCTGAGATCAGGAGTTCGAGACCAGCCTGGCCAACATGGTCAAACCCCGTTTCTACTAAAAGTAAAAAATTAGCCGAGTGTGGTGGCATGCGCCTGTAGTCCCAGTTACTGGGGAGGCTGAGGCAGAATTGCTTGAACCGGGAGTCGGAGTTTGCAGTGAGTCGAGATCAAGATACTGCACTCCAGCCTGGGCAACAGAGTGAGACTCCATCTCCAAAAAAAAAATCTCATTTTTAAGGCCAGGTGCAGTGGCACGCGCCTGTAATCCCAGCACTTTGGGAGGACAAGGCAGGCGAATCATGAGGTCAAGGGATCGAGACCATCCTGGCCAACATGGTAAAACCTAGTCTCTACTGAAACTACAAAAATTAGCTGGGTGTGGTGGCACGCGCCTGTAATCACAGCTACTTGGGAGGCTGAGGCAGGAGAATCACCTGAACCCCAGGAGGCGGATGTTGCAGTGAGCTGAGATCATGCCATTGCACTCCAGCCTGGTGACAGAGCAAGACTCTGTCTAAAAAAAAAAAAGGAAAAAGAAAAGGATGGCTATGAGTGGCCCCTACAGATCTGGCCACTTCTTCCTATTCTTCCCCAAACAAGTCTACCTCTGTCCAGGGCAGCCAATCAGCCTCACGTGGGACTTGGCTAAATTTAAGAATAAACTGTTGCTGTGCACAAGGACTCATGCCTATAATCCCAGCACTTGGGGAAGCTGAAGAAGGAGAATCACTTGAGCCCAGGAGTTTGAGATCAGCCTGGGCAATGTAGCAAGACTCCATTTCTAGAAAAAAATTAAAAATGAGCCAGGCATGGTGGTGCATGCCTGTGGTCCCAGCTACTCAGGAGGCTGAGGCAGGAGGATCACTTGAGCCCAGGAGGTCCAGGCTGCAGTGAGCCATGGTCTGCCCCACTGCACTCCAGCCTGGTTAACAGAGCAAGACCCCATCTCTAAATAAAAAGTGTCTGAAGCCTTCTTTTTTGTATCAAGAGCTGGCCAAACCTGGGATAGTAGGACTTCTTCATTCACACACACACACACACACACACACACACACACACACACACACGTTGGTTCTCCTATATCCATCCCTTCACCCCACCCACCTCCATCTCACAAACTTTCACTTTGCCTTTACAAGGAGGATGGCAGACTTCTGAGAAACCTTAAGAAAGACTCTTCTAAGGTTTCAAGGGTACGGACTTTTCCCTCAGCAGCAGCGATGTGCTGGTAAATATTAAACAACTGAGTCTCGGGGTGGAGGGGGAAGCCCGATTGTAGCATTTGCTGATTTCTGTGGTGTAAATACTCCCACCAGGGCCAATTCCAAGCTACCAACGTCACATCACTGATTGCAGGGGTTGGGAAGAGACATGTGTCATCGGCTCTCATCGTCCGGCAAGCACCAGCTCCCACTTGAGAGCTTCAGAAACAAGCCTGGCATTTCCCTGATGCAACAGGAAAGCAAAGGGGAGCATCGGTGGTCAGAGGGCCAGGTCTCTGTTTCCCTGGGACTGTACTGACGCTGAGATGCAGTACCGTCATCTCAGGGGCTGTCTTGCTCCCCTCCGAAATCTGTTCCCATGAGAAAGAGGAAGGAAAGCCTGGGATCACTCCAGCAGAAACTCAACTACTTCCCGAGTTTAGACAAGATTCCTGGCTTCTCTCTTTTCTTGCTTTCGAAGCACCCAAATGGTAAACACCCGTGAGAAAAGACTCCACACTCCAGAAAATGAATTGTGATTTTTTAAAAAAGCCTATGCATTCCCACAGTGCAATATTTCCTAATAAGAAAATGGGAATCAAAATTCTTCCCCACTAAGAAGGAATAGTGGAATTCGAGACGGAGAAGTCACTGAGGTGGAAAAAATGATTTGCAATAGCCACAGCAGATTCAGCGGCTTTAACAGCATCTGGATGAACCCAGCACTTCTGCCAGAGCCTGGATGTTTTTAAAGCAGTGTGCAGTTTCACTACCAGCACTTTGCATCCAAGCCATGAAGGGCATGTCGCAGGTTCCAATGCCAGGCTCCAGTTCCTCTTCACTGAGGACCTGCTGATAATCTTTTTTTTTTCTTTTTTCTTTTTCTGAAATGGAGTTTCGCTCTTGTTACCCAGGCTGGAATGTAATGGCACGATCTCAGCTCACCGAAACCTCCGCCTCCCAGGTTCAAGAGATTCTCCTGCCTCAGTCTCCTGAGTAACTGGGATTACAGGCATGCGCCATCACACCCAGCTAATTTTGTATTTTTAGTAGAGACAGTTTCTCCATGTTGATCAGGCTGGTCTTGAACTCCTGACCTCAGATGACGCACCTGCCTCAGCCTCCCAAAGTGCCAGGATTACAGGCATGAGCCACTGAGCCCAGCTCTGCTGATAATCTTTACCGGTCCCCTCTTCCTTTTGGAATTCCTTATGTGGTCCCAAGCAGGTTGGGTCCACCCTTCTGGCTTCCAGCCCTTGTAACTGGAACCTTGGTTTTTGCTCATGTACTCTGGCAGACTGTATGGTTGCTCAGCAAACTTCACCTCCCTGTCCCCACTCCGACCCCTCCGTGGAAGGAGTATACTTCCCAGCCCCACGGATGTTGGATTCAGTTCTATGACAATTCAACCAATGGAATACCAGTATGTGTGATCCGGCCATGCACAGTGGCTCATGTCTGTAATCCCAGCACTTTAGGAGGCCGAGGTGGGAGGATGGCTTGAGCTCAAGAGTTTGAGACCAGCCTGGCCAACATGGCAAAACCCCGTCTCTACAAACAATACCAAAATTAGCCGGGCATGGTGGCTTACACCTGTAGTCTCAGCTACTTGGGAGACTGAGGTGGGAGTATCACTTGAGCCTGGGAGGCAGAGGTTGCAGTAAGCCAAGATCACACTACTGCACTCCAGCCTGGGTGACAGAGGGAGACCCTGTCTGGAGGGGGGTGGGGACAGTAAATGTGTTCCAATTGGAGGTTTTTGGCCTCCTACACTCCTGCCGTCTGCCACGAGAAGAACTTTCCCCTGAGGTAGCTGCTGCTGCTTGAACCTGGGACCACCCCTGGAATGAGAGATGGATGATGCTGACCTAAATCCAACCCCAAGCCTGAAGTAGAGAAGCCACAGCCATCTGTGAGTGAGAAATGAGTGTCTGTGGTAAGCCACAGGGATTGGGGGTTGTTTGTTATGCAGCTGGTTTGCAGTGATAGTTATTACATCCACTCCGGTTTTGTTTAAATATAGAGCCTTTACCAACTTGTTTCTGCAGAAGACTTGGCCTCTCACCAATACGGTGTTGGAGACCTTGCCAATCAACTTCCAAGTATACCAGTACTTCAAGGATGTATGCGTGCCTTTGGCTACCAGTGATTACACACGCATACGCTGGCCTGAATTAGCGACGGCCTTTCATGTATGCTTTGTGTCTGACAATGAATCATTTGCTAAGTACCTACTGTATACCAGACACTGTGTCATGCACCTGGACCCTATAATCACAGCTACTGTTGGGAACTCGAGTTCATAAAAAGGAGAACATTTTAAAGCCCAAGTGAATGATACAGAATGCTGAGGATTCAAGAGGGGAAAAAACAATCACTTTTAGGATTAGGGGGAGCGGTGGGAACCAAGAAAGTTTTCACAGAAAAGGAAGAAATTGAGATAACTCTTAAAGAAAGAGTTGGTCTCTGATGTAGGCTCAGGGCCAACATTCCAGGTAGTGAGTCCAGGTGTGCTCACGGAAGATCTAAGGGGTGATGCATGGAACAGACCAGTTAAGGGAACGGTAAACTGAGCCAATTCACAGAGGTATTCAATGTCAAAAGACTCACGACTCTGTCCTGTGGGCAAGAAGAACCATTAGCAATTTTCAAGCATGACAAAGCAGTCCTCCTATTCTTTGGGTTAATCTGGGGATCATGCGTAAAATATAGAAGGTAGAGCAGACCTGGACCTCAGGAGACCAGATGGCAGCCTCAGACAATAAGGCCTAAACACAGAGTAGAGACAACGGGAAAACGCAGAAAGCTACACTTATAAAATCAGAATAGGCCAGGCACAATGGCTCACACCTGTAATCCCAACACTTTGAGAGGCTGAGGTGGGAGGATCACTTAAGCCCAGGAGTTTGAGATCAGCCTGGGCAACACAGGGAGATTTTGTCTCTACAATTTAAGTTAACCAGGCATGATGGTATGCACCAGTAGTCCCAGCAACTCGGGAGGCTGAGGTGGAAGGATCACTTCAGCT
Source organism: Aotus nancymaae (assembly GCF_030222135.1). Lineage (NCBI taxonomy): Eukaryota > Metazoa > Chordata > Mammalia > Primates > Aotidae > Aotus > Aotus nancymaae. Next base: position 19,398,934 of record NW_026988472.1, on the reverse strand, counting down.
CAAGAGTTCAAGGTCACAGTAAACTATGATTGCACCACTGCACTCCAGCCTGGGCAACAGTGTGACACATTGTCTTTAAAAAAAAAAAAAATCAGGCCGGGTGTGGTGGCTCACACCTGTAATCCCAGCACTTTGGGAGGCTGAGGCAGGCGGATCGCCTGAGGTCCGGAATTCGAGATCAGCCTGGCCAACATGGCGAGACACTGTCTCTACTAAAAGTACAAAAATTGGCTGGGTGCAGTGGAGGGCGCCTGTAATCCCAGCTACTCGGGAGGCTGAGGTAGGAGAATTGCTTGAACCAGGGAGGCGGAGTTTGCAGTGAACCGAGATCATCACGCCACTGAGCTCCAGCCTGGGAGTGCAAGATTTCATCTCAAAAAAAAAAAAAAAAATTAGAATATATTAGAGTGAGAAAAAATCTTCTAAAACAAGTACTCACAAATATTCATTTTACAAATGAAGAAACAGAGGTCCATTGAGGTGAAGTCACTTTCCCAGGACCACACAGTGAGTTAAGAGCTGAGCTGGGAACCGAGTCCAGGGATATCAGTTAAGAATGATAGGGCCTGGTCGCAGTAGCTCTCGCCTGTAATCCCAGCACTTTGGGAGGCTGAGGCGGGCAGATCACTTGAGCTCAGGAGTTGGGAGATCAGCTGGGCAACATGGCAAAACCCTGTCTCTATAAAACAATACAAAAATTAGCCAGGCGTGGTAGCAGGCGCCCTGTAATCCCAGCTACTGGGGAGGCTGAGGCTGGAGAATTGCTTGAACCCAGGAGGTGGAGGTTACAGTGAGCCAAGATGGAGCCACTGCACTCCAGCCTGGGTGACAGAGTGAGACCTTGTCTCAAAAAAGTCTTCTGGCTGGGTGCGGTGACTCACATCTGTAATCCCAGCATTTTGGGAGGCATCAGCGGGCAGATCACTTGAGGTCAAGAGTTCAACACCAGCCTGGCCAACATGGTGAAACCCTGCCTCTACTAAAAAATACAAAAATTAGCCAAGTGTGGTAGTGGGTGCCTGTAATCCCAGTTACTCAAGAAGCTGAGGCAGGAGAATCGCTTGAACCTGGAAGGCGGAGGCTGCAGTGAGCCGAGATCGCGCCACTTCACTCCAGCCAGGCAACAGAGCAAGACTCCATCTCAAAAAAAAAAAACAAAAAAGTCTTCTCCATTGAATGCTTTGCCTTATTTGGGAAGGGAAACCCTTCCCAGAGATCTCTGCTTACCTCTAGTTGACCAGCACTGAATCACATGGCTACCACTAACTCTAAAGGAGCCTGGGGACTTGAGAACTTCACTTATGTAGCCTCTGTGGTAGAGGATGAGAAGGTAGAAAGAAGCTGGAATGGGTGTGAGTAAGGCTAACTAGGGTCTTTGCCTGACGCCAGCTCTCTTATCTTCTGGTCCAAGACTTGTCGTATTTTACATCATGACAGGACTGTCTGCAGTGGGGTAGGGAGGAGAGGGGGATCACACACGTTTATCTCGACCAGAGCCAGGGAAGATGGCCACCTCTTTCCCAGATGTTGATAATGCCTCTCTCGGAATGTTAGGAACTGCTGAAAAGAAGGGAGACAAGTTGCTAATGTCTGCTGGACAAGGGGAAAGAGCAATGTAATTCACCCCACAACAAACTAACGATTACCAGGCATTTACTACTATATGCTAGCACTGTATTCAGACCCAGATCTGGGTAGAATATAGAAGATCAAATTCAGAGAAACAGCCAAGCATGGTGGCTCACGCCTGTAATCCCAGCACTTTGGGAGGCGAAGGCGAGCAGATTACTTGAAGTCAGGAATTCGAGACCAGCCTGGCCAACATGGTGAAACCCTGTCTCTACTAAAAATGCAAAAAATTAGTCGGGCGTGGTGGCAGATGCCTGTAATCCCAGCTACTCGGGAGATTGAGGCAAGAGAATTGCTTGAACCCGGGAGTCAGAGGCTGCAGTGAACCGAGATAGCGCCACTGCACTCCAGCCTGAACAACAGAGTGAGACTCCGTCTCAAAAAAAAAAGGTCAAATTAAGAGAATGGATAGAAGTCAAGAAAATGTCCTTGGAAAGAGGCAAGAAAGCAAAATAGAAAACTAAAAGAAGAGAACTTAATCTTAGGAGAACAGCTTAGGAAAGGGTTTGAAAGCAACGCATGAAATCCTGAACAAGCTCCACCAGAAATAAAAGCAAACATTCTCCCTGGCACCAACTAGGATAAAAGATGCCCCAGCACACCAGGCTCACTTCTGGGTGGGTCCTTCAGAAAGATATAAAAGGACCAGAAAAACGACTAAAATAATGACAAAGCTTCTTGAGCTCTGCACTGTGGTAGAGGGAGAGGTCTGGGTTTCCACCCAGGTTCCATGCCTCTTAGATTTAATTTCTCCAAATCTGTACATTTCCCCAAGGTGGCAGGTAAATCAAGACTCTGTCTACTGCAAGTGACAGAAAACCCAACTCAAAGTGATGTAAGCAAATAAAGGGAGTTTATTGGCACAAGTAACTGAAATATCCTGGGACAGGGCTGGCTTCAGGTTCAACTGGATCCAGGGGCTCAAACAATGAATTATCTGTTGCCAGGCTCTACTCTGTCTTTGTTGGCTCCATTCTCAGGCTGCCAGTCATCCCAGGCTTATAACGTATCTTTTTGGTAATCCCAGTAGAAAGTGTAACTCTCTTTTCCACTAGAAACAGCAAGTTCTGGCCAGGTGCATGGCTCATGCCTGTAATCCCAACACTTTGGGAGGCTGAGGCAGGTGGTTTACCTGAGGTCAAGAGTTCGAGACCAGCCTGGCCAACATGGTGAAACCCCGTCTCTAATAAATATGCAAAAAATTAGCCAGGCATGGCGGCAGGCGCCTATAATCCCAGCTACTCAGGATTACTGAGGCAGGAGAATCGCTTGAACCCGAGAGGCAGAGGTTGCAATGAGCCGCAATCGCACCATTGTACTCTGGCCTGGGCAACAAGAGCGAAGCTCCATCTCAAAAAAGAGAAAGAGCAAGTTCCGAAAGTTCTGAAATTGTCTCTCTGGGACCTACTTGAGGGCCACACCCACCTCTGAACCAATCATTGTGGCCCAGGGTAGGGTGAGGGAGCAGGTTCAAATGTTCCATTTATCCTACTTCTACAGCCAAGAGATGGAGTCGGTCCTCTCCCCACAAAGCACAGGGACTGAGAGTCACAGAGCAGTGGTTCCCCCAAAGTGTGGGTTCTGAATCTAGAAGGGGGAAGCAAACATTGAACAAGCAAAGCCAAGGCTGTCTACCACAGAGGAGTTGCCGAAAAAGACTTAAGTACCAAAGCCTCCCCAGTCCATCAAAAGCTGCCATTCGCCTCTACCCGGCTACATCCAGTTTTGGGATTAGAACTCTAGCTACATCTGGCCTTATCAAAGACAATACCGGAATGTCTAAGCTGAAAAGACCCTTGCAAATCATCCCCCTCCCCACCCCTCAGCTCACCAGGGTGCAGAGAGGGGAGGAAGCCTGCCTAAGTGTGCAGGAATAGCTCAGCCGCAGAACAGGACGAGAACAGACCTACAAAACTGCAGCCAAGCGTTCTTTCACTTCCGCCTGCAGCCTCCCAGGAAATCGTGCATAAAGGACTAAACAAAATCCCAAAGAATGTCATCAGAAATGGAACAGGTTCCGGCCAGCCTACTGGGATAGCTCAGTGAAGAATTTCTTTGGGGAATAAAAATCCTCTTGGACTGAAGGAGGCCGGGGCTGCACAAAAGGCTGGGACGTCTGGGACCCTCTCAGCCCAGATCAGGAACAGCGTGGGTAGGGAACTAGCAATTTTCCAAGACAGGCTGATCTGGGTGGAGGAGGGGAGGTCTTGAGCTGAAAGATCTCCTCATGGATATCATAAAATATACACCCATGAGAAAGAGCTGGCTGAAGCAGCTCAGAGAACCACACACACCTTCCTGAGAACAGCAGTCCTGGTCTCTGATCAGTGGTACGTCAAAGGCCTACCACTCTGACCTGCTCCCTGCAATGATATCTGTTTCCCACCTGCCCTCAAGGAGGCCACATGTCCCCTTCTTGTTTTTGCCAAAAGAGGAAAGATGGTCTCTCACCTGGTTTCCCTTTGATCTTTCCCTTCCTGGCCAACATCCAGGCCTGGCAGTAGCGTTTCCAGAAACTTGGGGACAAGGTAAGCTAATCTGAGCACGATATCCATGTCAGGAGGAAGTTTTCAGGGAGATGGGTTGCAATGTTCCTTACTACATGCTTTTCCTCTCCTTGTCTTTTTTTAACAAGACTCCACTGGGAATACCAAATGGCCTCAGACCCTAAGGAATCTGGAAGGATTATCATGATTACTTAAGCAGGGGTTTTCTGAAACTCCCAGCCAAGTGGGAAAGAGAATGAAACTTCTAAAGTTATATCCCTTCAGTGATTGGTTAGATAAGTGTGGGGCCTGAGCAAACAGACAAACCAGGAGCAGCATTTCTCCAATTAACTCTTTCAAGGCCTAGAAAACACACCCTGGAAGCCTTGGAAAGTCCCTCGGGGCACTGGTACTCTATAGTTTACCAAGACAAACCTTCATTCCTTCAATAAAAGTTCATGAACCGATCCTTTCTTCATCTGCTTTTATGCCTGCCTGATCCGCCAAAGCACTACAACTCCATCCATCCCAGGCCATCTCATTCTTCCAAGCAGAAAGCAGTCCTGAGGGAGGAAGACAACTGCTGCAGGGCTGGCCAGAGACTGTCCCAGAAACCTCAGATCTGATGGCCATGAGAGGTATCCCATCTGCAAGTCACCTAGCAGTGGAACCAGATGGAAGGCCTGGCCTGGTGGCCATTCTGATCTGGGCTCCCCAGATGGCATCACAGGCCTCCCCTGGGTCTGAGAAGCACCTGGGAGGAAGCCTCAAGGCACAAACAGCGACAGGAGCCTTTGCTGGAGAAAGGAAACTGCAGGAGACAAATCTCCCTAGTTCCAGAGACACCATCCGGGTATCAACATGACAAAGGTAGAGGTGGTTGCTAGCCTGTGCCCAGCCATGAAGAAATAGATAGGTCAGGGAGCCCCAATGTCAGGGCATAAGAGTAGGGAATCTCTCTGCTTTCAAATTCCCATCAAATTTGCAAAAAAGGAAGAAAATATCTCACACAAAGTGACACAAATTTGTGTAAACCCGAGGATTCAGGATCCAGAGTCCTGGCCTGTCTGGATCTGGGGGAACCCTTGTTAGCTCAGGGGATGGGTTTTATGTTAATGAGGGCAGATCCAACCTCTGCAGCTTGGTTTGGGCAACTGAAGAGAAATGGGTAAAAGACAGTAATATAACCGTAACTGTACAAAAAGAGGTGCTTTTGAATTCTGGAAACAACCAGTACAAAGTAAGAGGGGCACCAAGACAGGTTGGAGCAATCACTTTTCCAAGAATTGACAACCCCCCGAGTCTTGCCAATCCTGGACCCAGGAAAGTGGATGGGGCGGGAGGGGTCTTAATCCGCCGCTCTACAGGCTTCCTGCGAAAGGACCCACCCAAAGTCAGCCCCAGCCCGCGCGCAGGCCTCCCTCTTACCCTACAACAGCCCTGAGGGGCCTCAAGTCCCACAGCCTGGAACCCCACAACCCACCCTCGCCCCCGAGCCATTTCCAGTCCTCTGGGCGAGGGGGGGTCAATGTCGTTCAAGTAATTTCTCTGCGAACACAAGATGGCAGCCTTAAATAAATGCAACCCTGCGCAGCTTTTAATCTTACACATCATTAAATTCCTAATTTACACATTATGTTTTCGTGGGCCAACCCATAACTCATTAGTGTTGAACTCACGAGGTATAAAGACCAACGCACAACGGGCGCCGGGGCGCCGTCACCTGCCTGGGTTAACAGTTCCTGCCGCGGGGGCAGCGGGGAAGGCGCTAGAAGGGCGCGGAATGCCGACGGGGCCGAGGCCGGGGCGCGGGCGAGCCCGGGGTGCCAGGCCTTGCGCCGCACGCCACACTCGCAGCGCTCGCCGGAAAAGTGCCGGCGCTGGGTCTCCCTCCCCTACCGGGAATCGCGGGCGCACGCACGCACACACACGCGCACACACACACACACACACACACACCCCAAGCACTCACACACCCGGGTGGCCGCGCGGGGCTCCGAGCCGCGCAGGCCTCCTTGGCAGACATCTTCCTGTGGGAGGATTTCAAACGAGCCGTGAAAGCCAGAAACTACACGGGTTACAAACTCCGGAATCCCTGGCCGGCCCCGGCCTCCCTCCCCACCTCCGGCTCGGCCCCCTCTGTTCGGCCGGGGTCCAGGAGCCCCACTAAAGGATAAGGCTCACAAGCCGAATGCGCAGGGAGATCCGGGGACGCGGGGACTGCCCCCACGGCCAAGTGCCGCCCAGCCGAAGTCGGCCTTGCTGAGCTGTGGTGTCCCAGGGCGACCCGAAGCGCACCTGCTTCAGGGTGCGCCCTGGCCAGTGGGTGGGGTGGAGGGTTACGTAGGCCACCTGGCATCCGAGGGTGGCCGCCTCGCCCCCTCAACGTCGCTCTGCAGGGAAGGGACGGCGGGGTCACCGGGGCGCAGCTGACAGCCCCAGGCCCCGGCCAGGGCGCACCCTAAAGGAGAGGGAGGTTACTGCCTGAATGGGCCTGGAGGCAGAGGGAAGCGGGCCGCGCGCTGTGGAAGGCCCCAGGAGGGAGCGCCGGGGACAGCTGTCCAGGCAGTGAGGGCTAGGAGTGGCCTCGCCTAGCGCTGAGCCGGCCAGGCCCTGGAGGTGCTCCGCGCCTTCTCAGCCAAAAGCCAGCTCCGCGCAGCCGGCTGAGTGGGAGGGAGGAGGCCGGGCGAGCGCCCCGCCCTCGCCGCCCGCGGTCACAGGGGCAATTACACTCCTCGCTGCAGACGGTTACCAGCTCGCCCGCGCATCCCTCTCTCGGCTTCCCTCTCCTCTCCTCTCCTCCTCTCCCCTCCCCTCCTCCACGAAACTGCTGGCTCCATCTTAGCGAGGGCGCCCCGGCAACGCGGCCGAGGCCAATTGCCCCTGGGGACCCTCCCGAAGCTCCCCGCACCCTGCGCGCCCCCAAGATCGCCAAGGCGAGCCCACCGCACCCCACAGCGTGTCCCAAGGGTACCACAGCAAAGGATGTGACTCTTGCGGTCGCAAAAGGGTGGCAGTACCCATCGCCACGCGCTGCAAGACCCAGCAGCCGCGGTTCACCCCAAAACTCTGCCCCTAGCCAGCACAGCTCCCCTAGCGCCCCAGATCCCAGGTGCGCCTGTTTCTCTGGCTACCCGCCGGCGTTCTTTGCTATTCGCAGCTCGACGCCTAGACCTGCTGTCTGCAACCTCCGAGGCCTTTGCACTCCCAGGCTTCCTCTGCTGCAAGCAAACAGCCCCCCCGCCACAACCGCCCGCTATGGTTTGTACTCTTCTGGAAGGTGTCTTTGGAGCTGTAAATGCAAACTCAGGCTTTGGATTAAGGGCTTCATTTTCAACTAGCTGTGTGATTTGAGGCCAGTTTCTTAACCTCAGTTTCTTTATCTACAAAATGGGAGAGATATCCGTTTAAGTGTCGCTGTGAGGTTTAAAGAAGATATATGTATATATCAAACGCTTATCACAAAGTCCTGGTGGTTAGCATTATTATTACCATATGGTAAGAACTGTGGCGACATTAAAAGTTAAGTGGGATTTTTCCCACCAGAGGTAAGCCTGGCGGAGTCCTAGGACACATCTCACAAATCGAGGTGAGCCCAAGCCACCAGCTACGTCTGAAGTGAGGACAAACGAGGCGAGGGGCAGCCAACCAAGCGAATCACTCTGCCTTCCGCCTTTGCAAATGAATAGGGCTCTGTCTACCGCTTCCGCCATTCCTACGCCAGATCTGCGACGCCTAAGGCTTAAACCTGGAGCGGCGGTAAATTTAGCCTGAAGGCAGCGGCTCCTAAGGGGCGGGGATGTCTCTTTGGAGGAAGGAAAGGGAACAGGGTGAGAAAATGGAGTTGCCTCTAGGAAGAAGAATCAGGGAGAGGAAACATTCAGGGCCGCTGACGGACCACTGACAAAAAGAAATCGGACGCAAAAGAAGCCTCCCCAGAAGAAATTGGGCCACCGTGGGAGCTGTGCGAGACAGACTTCCCATCTGGGAAGGGCTGCCTACGGGTAATTGGGTTTGCTCGAGTTGCCTCTATAATTAATAAGTGATTTGACTTGGAGATTGGAAATAGTCATGAAAGGAAGCCGCGGGCGTAGGGGTGTGAGGCCCGGGAGCCTCCCTCCGAAATCCAAAGGCCGCGGAGGAGGACGGTTTAAGGAACAGGACGAATGTGATAATATTGGCATCTAACCTTCTAGTGTTTGAGTAATTCGTTGCTTAGCTACTTTGGATAGGCCATTATTTTGCAAACTGGAAACATTTGCAAGTGGTGATATTTTGCTCTTGCCTGACGCAGGGGCTGCAAACCTACGCCGGCTCTGCTGAACTCTTCGAAATATATATGCATAAATTGTTCCTAATGAGACCATCTGTTTTTTATGGCCCCTCTGGAAGCAGGAGGAACCCGAAGCCTGCTCCGTCTTGCAGAAATCTGTGGCCAGGCAGGCCTGGGAAGTAAATAGGGGAGATTAGAACGGTGTGCGTAATTTAACAATACTCAGAACGGCAAGTTCGGTGGTCGAGATGTGTGCTTCGGTTCCCAGGGGTGCGAATCATTTAGGGTGACTCCAGACCTGAGGGTTCCTCCTAGGAGGCCCAGGGACTGTGCGGAGTTTCACGGCACACACGAACCTCGTTTTTCCATATCTGGAACATCGCCAGAGCCACAACGCGAAACCACAAGCCTCTCGCTGCTCCAAGGACCCAGGACAAGCACCCAGGTTGTAGGTGGTCCCCGACGTCGCCCACTATCTGGGGCCTCCTTCTACGGTGATGAAGGGAGCCGAACCTGGGCCACAGAGGCAGAGAACCCCTCCACTCCATCACTCCACCCCAACCCCGGGTCAGAACGGAGCGCTCAGTCCGGGCCTGTCCCAAAGGGTGAGCTGCTCCGGGAGCGTCTGACAGGCCCAGCGTCCGGGCCCGAGACCGCACTGAGGGTGGCAGGGCAAACACTTTCCACATTACCGGGTGGCTGTCAATTGGGGCAGTGCAAAAGACACCGCGGCTACCCCTTTGCGGCGGGGGTGGGGGGGTGTCAGGAGTGGGCAGTGGGGCTGCTTAATAATAGAGGGGCTGCCCTGGGGAGCCTCAGATATCGGTAACCCCCATGATTAATTCATAACTCTCCACTGCGCCTGGCACCGTCTCGGGTCTTTAATCGGTTCTGAATGTCAGCGAGGCTTCCCCGACAGCCTGAGCACTGCCTTTTGAATGTGTTGAAAGTCGCTGCGCGCACACCAGGAGACAAAGTTGCCATCTGCTCCGGGGACCAAGGCAACTGGGCGCTGGGAGGGGCCTTCCTCCAACGACTCCCGCCGCCCCGGGCAGCCTCCTCTTCCCGGCCTGCCCCAATCCTGCCCCAAAGCCAACACTGTCCCCCAGACCGTCCCCGCCCCCCGCCCCGGGCGCATGCATGGTGGAAACTCCGGCTTGCGGCGAAACAGAGCGCTGCGCCAGGGCGCGCAGGGAGCCTCGCGGTCACCCAGATCGAGGCCTATGCTAATGAGATTATGCGCCCGGGTTGTTTGTGTGCGCGGACGTGGAAGCGGGGGGCGCAGATAAAGTGTGGAGACCTGGATGACTTGGAGGGAGGAGGGGAAGTGGGAGGGAGAAAGCCCCGGGAGAACAAAGCTCCCGGCCGTCGGCCTCCAAAGAGTCGCAGAAGTGACCGCCACTGGCTCGTGCACTGGCGGAAGCGGGGGAGGGCGGGGAAAGCCAGGCCTAAAGCGCCTCGTGGGTTTAGAGAACTCAGAGAGGGCACGGGGTGGGGGTGGGGGTAACGCTGAACCCTTAGCTAAATGTTTGGCCTTTGGCTATTTTTTAAGGAAACGGATCTCAGGGAGGTCGGGACGCAGTGGATGGGGGCAGCATAGCGCCCCGGAGAGGGAGGCGGGCTCCCCTCCGCTTTCTGGGAAAAGCCTTGTCTCCTTTCTTTCCCCCTCCCCCATCCTGCAGAAGGTTTTGCCTTGACCGATCTCTCCGCTCCGGACCCGGAGGAGGACGGAGCCGCAGGGGACTGACCACGACCCGGAGCCGGCCCAGGGGTCGCGTTGCTGCCGGCCTGCGCTTCCGCACTCCCGGGTTCGGTGCGTCGCCTCTCGCGGCAGCACCTCGCTGCCTCCAGACTGTAATTCCACTCTCCCGCAAGCGCTGGGACTGCGGAATCGTTTGAGGGAGTTGGAACTGCATCAGATGAGCACGCCAGGAGGTGAGATCGGGTAGGAAATAGCCGAAACTTTGAGTTGTGCGCCACCCCACCCCACCCCCAACACACACACACACATCATTTACCCTCCCCCTTCCCAGCCACCACCTCCCCCACCCTCTCGATTCTTCAAGGTTTGCAGCCCAGTCCTGTCATATGGTTTTGTTTCTGTGCTGCTTTTTTTCAGACACGAAAATTGGACACGTGGAGAATTAGCCCTGCTGGAGAAGCGCTGGGTGCAGACTCAAACAATGGTTTCCAGCGCCGAAGCTGAGGCAGCACCTTCCCCACCCCCACCCGCAAATGGCAGCTGCCTCTATATCCAGCGGGCACACCCCTTCACTGCCCACCCCTTCACTGCCCACCCCTCCCCCACAGCCTGGGAAGAGACTTAGGTGGGCTGTACCCTCCGGAGTTCCTTGCCCCGACACAAACCCTAGGTGGGCCTGGGCTGCCCGCTGAGTAGGTCATTGTGCCTGGGGTCCCCTGGGATTTAGAAGTACAGGGCTATTTTTCCCTGGGAAGGTTCTGTCTCAAAGATACCACCCCCAAAAATGAATGTTTAAAAACCCATCCAGGCTCCAGGTTCTGCGTCCTTTGGCAAATATATCTTTCCTAGGGCATACTTTGCTAAGCTGCTGGGACCTTGCCCCCCCATCTGATGAGCCATACCCAGGTGGCTGGGCCTCTTCAGAGCAGCTTCTTTTAGCTATTGTCTTCTCCAGAGGCCTCATCCTCCAAGGCAGCCCCCACCTTAGCCCCCCAGCCTCTCTGAGCCCCCACCCCACCCCCACCCTGCGCTGAGCTGGCAGCAGCGACAGCTCCCCCAGGCAGTTCCTCTCGCTGAGCGGCCTGTGCATCTCGCTGGGGCACACACACCGCACAAAGCTCCCTTGCCTCCCGGAGCTGGTTTCCTCTTACAGGCTCCCCTTAGAGCTGCTTGGGGCTGTGGCAATGCCTGCGGCTCCCCGTGCAGCTCTGTGTCTCCCTGCAGTGCTGCGAGCTGTGAATCTGCCTTCTCTTCCCTTCCTGCAAAGGTCAAGCCGCCTCCTTCTCTCGAAGGGCCGCAGTTCAGTTCTGGCCTGCAGAGCTTCCACCCTGCAGCTTGAATATGTGAATGGGGTGGGCATCGTGCAAGGGAGCAGTCAGACTCAGGCCAGGGGGCAGAGACAAAGGGGTGTTCAATTCAGGGAGGGAAACACGGAGGGCAACCCTCAGAAAGCAGTGCAGGATTTGCAGCTAAAGACTCAAGAGAGGAAGAGAAAGCCAGGAAAAGGCTATGAGGTCGTGAGGCCTGAAGTGTAGGTCTTTCTCTCCTCGCACCATCCCCTCCACCGATGGGTTACCCTACGGGAAGGCCAGAAGAGGCTTCAGGTGTCTGCACATTGTCCCATGCAGTTCCCAGGGCCATGAACTTCCCGTGAGGCTGCATTTTACTCCCAGCAGGAGTCAGAAGCATGGCATTCAGTGGCCACAGGAGCTCAACTTGGTTGCAGCCCTTTCAAAGAGGGACCCCAGACAGGCCTTTCTGCCACCCCAGCCCCACAGAGGCTATGAGGCTCTGCAATCAGCAGAGAGAATGAAGTGGAGAAAAATGAGAGGAAACGCCATTAAACTTGCTTCCTGTAAAGAGCACGACCCACCGTTTTCTCTGAACTGTACCTAAAAAGTCAGGAGAGAACTCGTTAACTTTTGTTTGGTTTAACATTGCCAGCTTCAAGTCAACCGTAGGCCCCCAGAAGGTTTTGTAAAATATTTAATCTAGCTCAGACAATTTCCTGCAGGACCTAACTGGACCACCCCACTTACTGAGCCGCTGCCAAAAAGGATGCTTGACTGCAGACTGGCAACCAGAGGCCTTCCAGCCGCCTGGCTGGCCTTGACCTCTGCTCGAGGCGCCAGGAAGACCCTTCCTGGAATCCAGAGAGACCAAGACCTGGGTAACTCTGGAGGTCTAACCCCATGAGGAAGAAGCCCAAAAAATGGAGTTAAAGACGCTTTTCACACCACCGATTGTTGTCTGTGTGACCTTCTGCGGCCCTAGCCCTCTCTGAACCCTCTAAAATGGGCATGAGGATGTCTGTCTCACCTTCCTCCGGGTGTTACGCATTTAAGTCTGGGCACTATGGGAAAGGCTGACGCTGGGCGTCCCCCAGCGCCCTCCACTCCCCTCCCCCCCGCCTTCACTGTTTTCTTCGACATTATATCCCTAGAGAACACAGCAAGCGGGAGTGGTATCCTTCGACTCCGCTGAGTCTCAACTCCTTCCAAACGTGAGGCTGACGGGGAGAACTCCTGCTCTGCCCAGTTTCCATTCCCGCCTCCAGAATAACGAGCCGAAAACATGTGTACTGTAAATAAAGCCTGTCTAAATAAAGCACTCGGGTAAAGGCTACCGAGAAAACACTCCGCACCGCTCTGTGCTCAGAGCGTGAGTCAGCTTCCCAGCCTCGGGGGAACAATGGGGACGCTGCCAAGGGTCCCCTTCCGTCGACCCCTGAAGACCCCCAGGCCCGTTTGGGTTGCGGGGGTGCCGGCACCCTGGGACCTTCGGCCCCGAGGTTCGGGAGGGGTAAGGGCTCACCTGGCGACCGGGGTTGGGGTCCAGCCCCTGGATTAGCTCGGCCAGGAATCCCTCTGCCCGCAGCTGCCGCGGAGGGGTTGAGGGTTAAACAAACACCGGGCAGAGGAGCGAGCCTGAGGGCTGCGGCCGGCGCGGCGCGGCGCGGCGCGACGCGGGGAGGGGACGGGAGGGAAGCGAGAGCACGCTACCGAGCCTCCCGACGGGAAGACGCCTCCTCTCCACGCCAGGCCGGGCTCTCGCCCACTCGGCTGGCCGCCTCTGCCCCCTGGCCTCCCAAGTCTCAGCGGAAAGAAACGTAGAGGCTGCCAAAAGCACCCCATTCCTTTTATTATCCCCGTAGGCCCATACACATACACAAGCCACCACACACACACACACACAACAGGCACACGTGTGCGGGAGACTCGTAGATGCTTTGCCTCCATCGCTCGCAGAGTGAGCACCAAAGCCGAGGGAAACGGCACCCCTGTGGTGGAAGACAGTGTTGGGACTCGTGGTGGCCTCCGCGCTACGTCTTCTATCGCGACCTCTGTCTGGGTTTCCTCCTGGGTTTCTTGCGGCTTGGTTCCGACTGGTGCAGTGGTCTCTGCTCTGGTGTGGGCAGGCGGTTTCCCCCCGCCCGGTGACCTTAAGGGTCAGGGATCCACCAGGCAGGCCCGTGGTTTCCGGAGTCGCGCGGCCAGCCCTTCCTCCCAGCCTCTCCGGCCAAGGCCGCACTCGGCCGCCCAGCCTGGTCGGACTCAGCTAGCCCGCTCCTCGCCCCGGGCAGGAGCGCGATTGGTAAAAAGCACCCGGGGCCTCACCCACGCCCTGTGCACACGCGCCCCGCCGGTGCCGGAGCCGGAGCGGCGCTCCAACAGCCTGAAATTGCCAAATCGTCGCTGGGCAGAGTTGGGGATGAGGCTTTGGGAACCGGGTTTGAGCTGGAGAAGACCAGGAAAACAAGTGAAACGGGAGGGGCGGGGTGGGGTGACGGCTCATAAATCATCCAGCCCCACCCTCCGGCTTCAGTGCAGAGGCGCCCTAGCCCCGCGGGGAAAAGGAGGTTCACTCGGCTACTTCTGGCCGACCTCTGAGCTCTCCGGGAGCCAGCGCCCCACCCTGGGCTCAGGCCGCGCTAGGACCAGCTCCTGGCCCAGATCGTAAACCACCCGCCCGATTCGGCGGAAAGCCGCCCTTGGACACAGCGCGCATCCGCCCAAGGGGAAGTTTATTTATAGCTTGTAAACGTAAAGGAAACCAGACCGCGCTACCTCGCCGCGCTCCGGCTCCTTCGCTCCCCACCTGCCCACCAGGAGGGCGCGACTGGAGGCAGGGGGTGGGGTTTGGTTCTATCGCCCCCGCTCCGCTCCCGGGGTAGAACAGGGTCCCAAGAGGCTGGCAAGCCTTACATTCCTCTCGGCGCCTATCCAGTGCCATGAAAGCTGGAGAGGGAGGAGGAGGACAGGGCCCGGGCAGCGGAGTGGTTAGGGTGGGGGTGGCCGAGCTGGCCCACTTGGCACGATAGGGCAGGCAGGCCAGGAGACGCGGCGCGGGATTCCGCAGCTCCCGCTCCGGACCGGGGGAAATCCTGGAGTGCTAGAGAGCCCGGGGAGGGGGCGCTCCGGGAGCCTCTCCTTGAAAGGCGGGATGCTTTCCCCGTTCCTCCCGCGCACGTGTCCTCAGCAGAGCAGGCAAGCGCTGCGCGCCTGGGGCTGCGATCCTCGGGTGACAGCGACTGAGAGCGCGCCCTCTCCACTCTCCACCCCCGCAGTCGCCGCCTCCCCTGGGGAGCTCCAGTCTCCGGGGTGCGCTCGGGGCAGGCCCGAGGAGCCAGAGAAACGGAAAAGTGCCGGGGAGGCGATTAGGAAGAGAAGACATTAAAAAGGCCAGCCCTGAATAGACAAGCAGGCGACCTGAAAAAGACGCCTGCGAGCCCCCCCGCGCCCCGCTCCCCGACGGCCACTCCCTGTCCTGGCGGAGCGCACTCACCCCCGGCGTCGGCCGGGGCGAATTCCTCTGTGTGTGTGTGCGTGTGTATGTGTGTGTGTGTGCGCGCGCGCGCGCGCGCTCGAGCGCCGGGAGGGCAGTTGCGAAACGGGCTCTTGGCTGCAGCGCGGCATAATGGAGGTGGCTGGAACAATGCGCGCTTTGTGCGCGCGGGGAGTTGTTTTCCACCCGCCTCGCCCCCCCTCGCTTGGGCCGTATGGCACTTTAATCCCCGCCACGGCTCGGCACAAATGCACTTGTGTCCTGCGGGTCACTGGGGGCCGTGCGGCTGGAGCAGCCCCCACCCCGACCCCAGCAGACCCCACCGCCGGCTGCCCCATCTTCCTTCCTGCGCACACCACCACCACCTCAATTCCCGGCGTGGGCCGGTGAGCTGGCTTGGAAGCTTCCGGGCCCGCCGGCCACTTTTATTTTCCGTGAAGACGGCCCCTCCCCCCTCCGCGAGCGCGCGCGCGCGCACACACACACGCCGCCCGCAGGCCCCACACTCGCCGCCCTCTCTCCCAGCCTCGCCTCGGCCCGCCCCCGCCCCCGCCCCCGCCCCGGCCCCCGCCCCCGCCCCGCGCTCGGGACTCCTGCGAACAATAGTAAATGTCAACAGATTCCGCGCGGCGAGTGTCTGACTCTGCCGAGATAAGGGTGCGCGGTTGGCCCCGCGCTCCGCGTCGCCGAGCCCACCCTGACCCGGGCTGGAAAGAACCGGCTGTGACGAAACCCGTATGGGGGAAGGGAGGAGGGAGAACAGGGCACCAGTCCCAGCTCAGTGGGGGAGCCTCGCCAGGAGACCAGGCCCTGCCCCGCCCCCACGCCGCTTAACCCGTTGCGGATGGGGGGGACCGATGGGCACCGTAAAAGCCGCGGGGTCGACGTGGCGGTCTGGCCTGCTTTCGGCACACGACTCCAGTCTCCAGAGGACGCCGGCAAAACGCTGATCCGCGTGAGGACGCAGTCAGTTTTCGACCTACAGGGAGAGCCGGCACCTGAAACGCGAAGGATTCCAGTCCTGATGTCCAAAGACTCATTAAAATATTTTTCTAAGCGCTCACACACTCGCAGGTCCTCCTCCTTGGTCGTCGGTAACCCACCACCCAACCCAGTTAAAATTTGCAAATTGATTCCCACGCGTTGGTATTAATGGGTTGTTCCTCTTAAATTGTTGCCAACTTTGCTAATGGATTATTATTTAAATGATTTCTTTTTCATAAAGTACGTGTTGTTTTATAGATGCGTATTTACTTAAAGAAATCAACTGCATGTATTAACATATTAAAGAGAGAATAAAGCATCGGGGCCGGTGTAATGTACTGTTCAGCCTTACTTTGGGTGCTCTCGAAGATAGGAAAATCTTATTTGTTTAATAATAAGTCACTCATGAATATGCAAATGGCATCGGTGCAGTACCTCACTTCTGTCACTATTAATGAGTTGCAAATTAATGTGACAACAAAAGGAAAATCTATTTAGTGGAGGAACTCGGGTTCCTACCTGGGGAGATCACAAGCAAGCCTGAAACTTGAGTCTCCAGGCAGGAAAGGACTGGGGATGGACTCCTCACTCAGCGTTTTCCTGGAGCCTCCACTATTGTTTGGTTTCAGGGACCTGCTTTGTCAGGAACCCCTTAAAATTCCTGCTCCAGGCCAGAGGAAGAAAGGCTGCTCCAGGGTAATTAGGGCCAAATGTGATTAATGGAAATCAGCCCACAGTTTGAAGTAAAGCAATTGGCCAAGCAGATTTTGGGGGGTCTCCTCCCCCCATCTTAAAGATTCCCCAAAGCCTTTTTGACCTCTGTTGTTTTGGACAGGGTTGAGGACGTAAATAGCAAATTAGCCCTCGCAGGCCTGATTACAGGTATTAAGACAGCACCCTATGCACTTGAATTTTACGAGGTGACTTTGCTGACGGGAGATTTAAGAGCAGATCAGCTCATTTTCCTGCCGACCTACTTCCCAGAGGTTACAGATTGAAGTCTGGTTGTCTTCCATTTGAGCCTTCGCTCTTTTCTGGCCTACACACCAGAGCCTATTTTTATTTCATCGATGATGCTGAAGAGAGTGTTTCTAATTCAGTTAAGTTTGGAAACATAGCTGAGAAAAAATAAATGTTGTGCTGCCCAGAACTGTGAACGAATAGTTCAGGTGCCTGGATAGCATTTCAAGAAGCTATTTGACTAGGGAACCTTCTGGAAAGATGCACATATTCTATATCTGATCTAGTTAATGGTTACATGGTTTAATACATATTTAAAAGTTCATCTGGCTGAGCATTTAAGATCTGTGCACTTCACTATGCTTAATCTATGACTATGTCAAAAAGCTACCCCAAAGCTTAGTGGTGTAAAACAATAATTTATTTTGCTCAAAAATCTGCAATCTGGGCAGGGCTTGGCAGGACAACTCATTGGTGCTTCATGCTGTCAGCCGGGGAAGCTCAATTGGAACTCCACTCTCAAGATGGCTCACACACATTGTTGGCTGGTTGTTGCTGGCTGTGGTTCTCCATGTGGGCCTTTCCACAGGGTGGCTTGGGCTTCCTCACAGCATGGTGGCTGAGAACCAAGCATCCCAAGAGAGAGGAAATGGAAGCTGTCAGTTACTTAAGGCCTGAGACTGGAAGCAGATTTTTGGGGGGATTTCCCCCACCCAGCTTAGATATTCCCCAAAGCTTTTTTGGCCTCTGTTGCTTTGGACAGGGTTTCAGACTATAAATACAGAATTAGACGTAACATGCCTGATCACACACACTAAGACAACACCCCATGCACCCTATGGCAGTACCATATCTGCCTCATATCTGCCATATTATTCTTTTTTTTTTTTTTTTTTTTTTGTGAGGCAGGGTCTTGCTCTGTTGCCCAGCCTGGAGTGCAGTATCGAGATCTGGGCTCACTGCAGCCTCCACCTCCCAGGTTCAAGCGATTCTCCTGCCTCAGCCTCCTGCGTAACTGGGATTATAGGCTCACGTCACCATGTCTGGCTAATTTTTGTATTTTTAGTAGAGATGGGATTTCACTACATTGGCCAGGCTGCTCTCAAACTCCCGACCTCAGATGATCTGCCTGCCTCGGCCTCCCAAAGTGCTGGGATTACAGGCATGAGCCACCGTGCCAATCTTTTTTTTTTAGTCAGTCTCACTCTGTCACTCAGGCTGGAGTGCAGTGGCGAGATGGTGGCTCACTACAGCATCAACCTCCTGGGCTCAAGCAATCCTCCCACCTCAGGCTACTGAGTAGCTGGGACTATAGGCGAGTGCGACTGCGCCCGGCTATTAAAAAAATTTTTTTTTGTAGAGATAGAATCTCAGTATGTTGTCCAGGCTGGTCTCAAACTCCTGGCCTCAAGTGATCTTCCCGCCTTGGTCTCCCAAAGTGCTGGGATCAGACGTGAGCCACTGTACCCAGCCTACATCTTCCGTATTCTATCGCACAAGCAGTCACAGAGCCCAGACTCAAGGAGGAGGAGGACATAGAATCCTCCATCCCACTTCCCAATGGAAAGTGTGTCAGAGATTTGGGGGCTATTGTTTTTAAAACTACTACATAAAACTACTACATAGCTCATTTTAAAAGAAAATAGAACATGTGACATCAGCTGAACATGGTGCTTATGCCCGTAATCCCAGCATTTTGGGAGGCTAAGGCAGGTGGATCTTTTGAGGCCAGGAGTTAGAGACCAGCCCAGGCCACATCTAGAAAATCCATCTCTACAAAAAACACAAAAAAATTAACTGGGCATGGTGGTGCCTGCCTATACTCCCAGCTACTGAGGAAGCTGAAGTGGGAGGATCCTTTAAGCCCAGGGGGTCCAGGCTGCAGTGAGCCATGATGGTACCACTGCATTCCAGCGCCTGGACGACAGAGAAAAAGTCTGTCTCAAAACGAAAAGAAAGACTATGTGACTTCATTTCTTGCTTCATGTCCCAGCCCACTTTGACTTTCTTCCACATCTCTTTTCTCCCAGTCATCCATGGGTTGCTATCCCACTAAATTGATATGGGTGTGTATAGAAAAAGACCATTTATATTTGGGTTTTAAGTTGTTATTAATTTATCAAAGTTCCAAATTTTAAAATCTAGACGTTTACAAGCCTTAAAATTCAGTTTATTTTATTATTATTTATGTATTTATTTATTTGAGACAGAGGTCTTACTCTGTCACCCAGACTAGAGTACAATGATGCAGTCACAGCTCACCGCAGCCTCCACCACCCAGGCTCAGGTGATCCTCCCACTGCAGCCTCCACCACCCGGGCTCAGGTGATACTCCCACCTCAGCCTCCCAGGTAAGTGGGGCTACAGGTTTTCACCATCATGTCCGGCGAATTTTTGTACTTTTTGTAGAGATGGGATTTTGCCACATTGCTCAGGCTGGTGTGGAATGCCTGGGATCAAGCAATCCACCCACCTCGAACTCCCAAAGTGTTGGGATTACAGGCAGGAGCCACCACACCTGGCCAAATTCAGTTTATTAACTTTGCTGTTTTTAAATAAAATTAGAGCAGTCATTTTTCAGTAGGGCTTTCTTTTTGTTTTTGGAGACAGGGCCTCACTCTGTCACTTAGGCTAGAGTGCACTGGCACAGTCATAGTTCACTGCAGCCACGAACTCTTGGGATCAAGCAATGACATTTGTAAATCAAATAAATTAAATACATCAATATTCTAATACCTACTTGTCTTAAATAATGCAACTCTGCTATCCAAGTCGAATTGCAATTCCTTTTACCTTAAAATCACCAGTTTTACACAATTTTAAGTTGGAACCATAAGGCTAATCTAAGTCTTTAATATGTCCAAATTGTCATAAACTTTGGAAATTAAATCACAGATGTAAATTGTTCCCGAACTTAACACCAAAATATCGCTACGGTATATTTGATTCATTTCATCTTCTCCATATTCAATTCTCAACCTTCCCAAGGTTAAAAGGACACCCTCTGAAGAATGTGTTTTGCCATCTCAAGGGAGTTGAGGTTACTTGATGTAAGGAAAAATTTAAGGCTTTAGAATAAGCAAAAGAGATTACTGGCTATTTTTTCAATGGAATGCTTCGTGGGGGTAGAGGGGTAGATTGTCTGAGCCCAGAGGGATAGAAGTCTTTTGTCTTTGACTAGGCTATTTTACAACTCTGGAAGTGCAGATAACTAATAGCAATGTGAATACTTCATGCCTCTAGACAAGCAAATAACTTCTATCTAGGGAGAGGAGAACCCCCACCCCCATCCCAAAAGCCAGTTTTGCATCCATTTGCAAATTTACTTCAATATTCTTGATGTATAAATATGTCTGTTCTGTGAATTCCTCTTTGAATTAGTTGTACTATCTTACCCTTTCCCTCATCTAGTTAATGAATTAAACAAAATCTTTGACATGTGTTCATTTTATATTTGTATGAAAGTCATGATTTTGCCTTTTTGGTGAAAATTATTAGGGAGACATGGTGGCTCATGCCTGTAGTCCCAGGTACTCTGGAGGCTGAGGTGAGAGGGTTGCTTGAGCCTGGGAGGTGAAAGTTGCAGTGAGCGTCGATCACGCCACTGCACTCCAGCCTGGGTGGCAGTATGAGACTCTTGTCTTAAAAAAAAAAAAAAAAAAAGAAAGAAAAGAAAATCAACCTTTAATATTGGACAGGCTGGGGGCGGTTTCTCAGGCCTGTAATCCCAGCACTTTGGGAGGCCAAAGTGGGCGGATCATCTGAGGTCAGGAGTTCAAGACCAGCCTGGCCAACATGGTGAAACCCTGTCTCTATTAAAAATACAAAAATTAGCCAGGCATGGTGGCGGGCACCTGTAAACCCAGCTGTCAGCTACTCAGGAGGCTGAGGCAGAAGAATCTCTTGAACCCAGGAGGCAGAGCTTGCAGTGAGCTGAGATCGTGCCACTGCACTCTGGCCTTGGTGACAGAGTGAGACTCCCTCTCAAAAAAAATTTGGTCAGTAGTTTATCATTCCATATAGATAATAGTTATAGCCAGTTATAAATTAGAAGCCAAGATGCAGGATATGGGACCTGTAAATAGTCAAGGAGACTTTTCCTATACCCCAGATAGACCAACAGAGCCCTTTTTATCCTGTTTATAGTTGCTATGACAATTGAAGCCCCAAGACTATATCCTTCAGGTGGAATATTTTTCTCAACCTCAGGTACCCAGTTCAAGGTAAATATATTTTTTTCTTTTTTTGGAGACAGGATCTCACTTCAACACTCAGGCTGGATGGAGTGCAGTGCCACAGTCACAGCTCATTGCAGCCTCAACTTCCTGGGCTCAGGTGATCCTCCCACCTTAACCTCCTGAGTAGTGGGGACCACAGGCATGCGCCACCACGCCTGGCTAATTTTTTGTATTTTTGTAGACATGAGGTTTCACCATGTTGCCTAAGCTGGTATCAGACTCCCAGGCTCAAGCAATCCACCCACCTTGGCCTCCTAAAGTGCTGGGATTATAGGCATGAACCACAGAGCCTGGCCCAAGGTAAATTTTTACCTGATTCATTCTAACCTCTTCTCTCTCTCAGCTCTGTCATCTGATGGGCGGAAAAGACAATACGTAGCTACTACCCATACTGTTGCAACACTTTTTTTTTTTAGAGACAAGGTCTTGGTCTCTTACCCAGGCTGGAGTGCAGTGGTGTGATCATAGCTCACTACATCCTCCATTTCCTCGGCTCAAGGGATTCTCATGCCTCAGCCCCTGTGTAGGTGGAACTACAGATGAGTGCCACCACATCTAGCAAATTTTTTAAAAAGCTTTTTGTAGAGTTGGGGGGTCTCACTATATTGTCTAGCCTGGTCTCGAACTCCTGGGCTCAAGCGATCTTCTCCCCTCCGCCTCCCAAAGTGCTGGGATTATAGGCATAAGCCACCACACCCAGCCTAGCAGTCACAACACTTGATAGAATTCTAGTAATCTATTTACCACTTGTAGTGGTTTTAAAATATGTCCACTAGTTATTTGATAATCCTCCCTTCAAAAGGTCGAGCCTAATTTTCCTCCCCTGAGTTGTGGGCTGTACTTAGTGACTTACTTCTAATGAATAGAATGTGACACAAGTGATCGTACTGACATCCATTATTAGAATATAAAAGGCATTGTGGCTTCCTCCTTGTTATCTGAAGGAAGCCAGCTGCCCTGTTATAGAGACATTTAAGCAGCCCTATGGAATGAATCATGTGTCAAAGAATGTAGGCCTTCTGGCAACAGCCATGTAAGTGAACCATCTTGGAAGCAAATCCTGCAGCCTCAGTCGAACCGTCAGATGACTGTAGTGATAGCCAACATCGCAACTGCAACCTCAGGAAAGACTGAGCCAGTACCATTTAGCTACACTCCTGAATTCCTGACCAACAGGAACTCTGAGATAATAAATATTTGCTGTTTCGAGCCACTGAATTTTAGGGTGACTTGTTACACAGCAATTGATAACCATAATAATGCACAAGTCAATCTTGCATTTGGACATAGCTCTAAACCAAGTAACACTAAACACAATTCTATTTTGCTTAGGGGATTGGCTATCCCTCTTCCAACCTCCAAAGCAAGACATTCACCTTTTTTCAACCTTGAGAACCATTTTCTAAAAGCCATGAGGAATAACCTAAATTACATTGCTAGGAGCAAGAGAAAAGCATGAACATATCTAGCAAAATAAAGTTTCGGCAGTAACAGTGATGGTAAACTTGCAGAAAGACTAAAACAGTTTTAAATAGTTCTTTTGATCACTTTGCAGTTGAAAGTCAGAGCTTTGTAAGAATTCATTAGCATTTTAACTTACAGATAGGAACCATTCTTGTGGGTAGAGTCAAAACGAAACCAAACACATATTCATACCTTACAAGAAGCCGCCAAAGGTGTGAAGAGCAAAACTAGGATGATTAAGTTCTGGAGGAGTGACTCTCCCATAGGCATGCCCTGAAGAGTTACTTCAAGATAAAATAACTTCCTTTCTATCTGCATGGTGTTTTTCAACAACTGAAATGATAAAACATTTGGAGTGTGACCTAAATGACTCAGGTTCCTTCCTGTCCCAAGAGCAGGGACATTGTATTCTAGCTAAAGGAGTAGGTAGACCATCCCATATTCAAATTACTTAGTACCACTCTTTCTGTGAGCTTAGCTGGAAAAAGGGAAATCTCTGTGTGTGTGTGTGTGTGTGTGTGTGTGTGTGTGTGTGTGTGTGTGTGTTACCTCCACAAAGAATTTGAGTAAATATATAATAAAAATGTAATAAACTGATAGAAAAGTATACATAGTAAAAATCCAGAATCAGGGTGAATTTAACCAAGAGTAGAAGGATGAGACAATACTAAGGTCAGAAGAGGAATACATTTTCCTAGCAGTTTGTCAGTATTCAGTATTCATTTATTTGAACACTATTAAGCAGCTACTACAAACTAGAAACCAATGATAACAAAAAAACACGCAAGGCACAGCCCATTGTTAAAGATGCTTGCTGGGCTCAGTGGCTCGCGCTTCTCATCTCAGCACTTTGAAGGCTGAGGCCGGTGGATCACTTGAGCTCAGGAGTTCAAGACCAGCCTGGCCAACATGGCGAAACCTTATCCCTACAAAAAAATACATACAAATTAGCTAGGCATGGTGATGCATGCTGTAGTCCGGGCTCCTTGGGAGTCTGAGGTGGGAGGATTACTTGAGCCTGGGAGGTCGAGGCTGCAGTGAGCTATGATCATACCACTGCACTCCAGCCTGGACAACATGGTGAAACCCCATCTCTGCACAAAAATACAAAAGTTAGCCCAATGTGATAGTGCATGCCTGTAGCCCCAGCTACTCAGGAGGCCGAGGCAGGAGGATTGCTTGAGCCCAGGAGGTCAAGGCTACAATGAGCCGTGATTGTGCCACTGCACTTCAACCTGGGCAAGAGAGTGAGACCCTGTCTCAAATTAAATAAATAAATAAATAAATAATAAATAAGTCTTTGTAGGTTAGTCAGTGTATGTGCCACCAAAATTGTATATACTTGCATAGCATCACACCTGACAGCAATTAACTTAAGTATACCCTTAAGTCCTCTTCTTAGACTGAAGAGTCATGGTCTAAGAAGAATGTGTGTTTGGAGCTCCGAACTAAGGAATCTGGGAGTGGCCAATCCTGAGATTTATTCCTTATCAATGAAGGGCATCTGAACCCCTAGCCCATCCCTTGGAATGCAGGCCACCCAGGGGATGGAGGCCCTTTGTTTGGGGTTGGATGGAGGTTGCTGGGTGGAGGGTGCCGGGTGGTGGGTGCTAAGTGAAAATGCCATGTAAACAGCATGCTTGTTACAAATTGCAGCGGTAATCCTGTCCAGCTAGCCGTCACTCGACCACCCCCGTATGTAAGTCCTCAATAAGCCCTATGTCTCATTTGCTAGCTCCAAGTTTCTTCTTCAGCCTCTAGGGCCTGATATCATCCCTATTGGGGTCACCAGGTGTCCAGTTCAACAACATGTTCATCAACAAACATGTTCACCAAAAAGCTGCACTGTGGGTAATAGACTCAAGCTGGCTTTTATCCTGATGCCCACCCATAGCCGAATGCGAAAAGAAACTGCGGTGTCCACACAATGAGATACTACACAGCAGCAATGAGAATAAACAATCGACAGCTACCCATAACAACCCGGAGGGATCTCATAAACATAATATTGAGTGGAAGAAGCCAGATAGAAGAAGGTACAGTGGCCGGGAACCGTGGCTCACGCCTGTAATCCCACAAGGCAGGTGGATCACCTGAGGTCAGAAGTTCAAGACCAGCCTGGCCAACATGGCAAAACCCCATCTCTACTAAAAATACAAAAAAAAAAAAAAATTAGCCAGTCGTGGCTGCGCACGCCTGTAGTCCCAGCTACTTGGGAGGCTGAGGCACGAGAATCACTTGAACCCGGGAGGCGGAGGTTGCAGTGAGCCAAAATCGTGCCACTGCACTCCAGCCTGGGCAACAGAGTGAGACCTTTTCTCAAAAATAAATAAATAAGTAAAATGTAAAAGGGCACAGACTACATGATTCCATGCAGGTAAAGTGTTGAAGGCCAGACTAACCAATGTAGTTAGAAGTCAGGAAAACAGTTACCCTTTGTCGGGAGGGGTGTAGTGATGGGAGACAGCCCGAAGAGCACCTCTGGAGACTGGGAACGTTCTGTTCCTTCATCTGGGTGTGCCTTATGTACAATTGCAGCAAGTCTCTACTTTATGAAAGTCCATTGAGCCATACACCTTTTTCTCAGTCTTTCTTTTTCTTAGAGAGACCAGGTCTCACTATATTGCCAGGGCTGATCTTGAACCCCTGACCTCAAGCAATCCACCAGCCTTGGCCTCCCAAATTGCTGGGATTACAGGTGTGAGCCACCAAGCCCAGACTCAGCCATATACTTAGAATACTTACAGTTTTATGTACGTGTGCAGTACTTCAACAAAATGTGTTACAATAATAGTAATAATAATAAAAGTCCACCCTTCAGTGGCGTGAGTGGGCTAGTGAGGAAGGAGTGGTGAGTGTGGAGAGCATGGGAAAAGCTTTCTGGAGGCGGTGAGGCAAGCCTTGTCTTCACAGGTAATCCACCTTAGCCTTGGGGATGGATGAGGGAAGGTTTTCAGAGAGACGGGAAGCGCAAAAGCAAAACCAGAGAGGCCAGAAACAGCCTGAGCCCTGGGAACTGCAAGGGAAGAGTTGCAAATTAACAGTGGCCAAGACAGAGGGGCCAGCCTCAGGCATGCGCTGTTAGAGAAGCTGCTCCTTCCCCATGCTTACCAGTGTCTGCTCGGGAGTCAAAGCTGGAGGGGACAGAGTGACATTTGCATTCTCAAAAGTTCCTTTGATGGCCCAGTGCAGTGGCTGATGTCTATAATCCCAGCACTTTGGGAGGCTGAGGCAGGCAGATCACTTGTGGTCTGGAGATCAAGACCAGCCTGGCCAACACGGTGAAACACCGTCTCTACTAAAAACATAAAAATTAGCCAAATGTGTTGGTACGCACCTGTAATCCCAGCTACTCCGTTGGCTGAGGCAGGAGAATTGCTTGAACCCAGGAGGCAGAGGTTGCAGTGAGCTGAGATTGTGCCATTGCACTCCAGCCTGGGTGACAGAGCGATACTCTGTCTCAAAAAAAAAAAAACATGCCAAGCTCAAGCAGTGCGGTGGGTGGTGGGTAGCACTGGGCAGGACTGAAGGCTGAGAGAACCTCCCAAAGTGAGGTCCAGGCCAGTGGCAGGGGGGCATGGCCCGCTGGGCAATGGGGCTGGAGAGGAGCATAGAACACGAAGGAACTGGAAAAGGAGCTATAGAAACTTCGAAAGAACGTCAGGGAGCAAGGAGGAGCATGAAAGATGGGGTATTTTTAAAGCTTCTAGTTACACATAAAATAGGGTCTGTTCAGTTATCTATAAAGGCAGTTTCACTGAATTCTTAAGGACAGAATCAGTCATCAAAGGGATGCCCTGATTTTTGTGTAAAATAGGGCTTCTTTTTTTTTTTTTTTTTTTTTTTTGAGACAGTTTTGCTCTTGTTGCCCAGGCTGGAGATCACGCCATGACGCTATCTCGGCTCACTGCAACCTCCACCTCCCAGGTACAAGTGATTCTCCTGTCTCAGCCTCCCAAGTAGCTCAGATTACAGGCGTGCACCACCATGCCTGGCTAATTTTTTTGTTTTTAGTAGAGACAGGATTTCACCATGTTAGATAGGCTGGTTGCAAACTCCTGACCTCAGGCGATCCACCCGCCTCGGCATCCCAAAGTGCTGGGATTACAGATGTGTTACAGTGCCCAGCCCAATAGGGCTTCTTAACTTGTGATCTGCAGGTAGAATTTTGGGGACTTGTGAATTTGGGTCGGAAATATTGGTATTTTTCTTTTCATTAAACTTGAATTGCAATTCTGCGTTTCCCTTGGTCATGCATGTAAGAAACAAATACGATCTTTTTTTTTTTCAAGTCAAAGCTGTTTAATTATCACTCACATTATTTCATAGAAAAAGGAATGTAGCAAACAGGTCACGGTCGTATATTTTTTAAAAATCCAGGTTTGTAGAGGTCGCGTTATGGGAACAGGGGTGTCCCCGCATCAGGCACAGCAGCTGCACTTGTCTGATGCCCCTTTGCAGATGCAGCCCTGGGCACACTTGGCACAGCCCACAGGGCAGCAGGAACAGCAACTTTTCTTGCAGCAGGGGCATCTGGACTCTGCACTTGCAGGAGCCGGCGCAGGCGCAGGAGTCACCGGCAGTGCAGGAGCAGTTGGATCCATGGCGAGCTGAAGAGTCCGCTGGAGTCGGGACATGGCTGCACTCGAACTCGCTGGGACTTGGAGGAGGCGTGGTGAAATACAATTGTTTTAGCAGCACCAATGACTGACACCATTCTAAAGCACGGAATTTTCATATTCTATTACAGTTGATGCTGATATCTCAACATACTGATTGCACTCATCAAGAGTTCAGAGTCATATTTATCAGGCCTCCCATTAGATCTTATTATTTAATTTACAATTGATCTTTGTACATCTATTCGTGTTGTGCCTATCTATGCCATGTAACAAACTACCCCCAAAACTTAGTGGCTGAAAACAGCAACAATCATTTCTTTTGCTCCTGACCTGGCAGTCTGGACAGGACTTGGCAGAATATTTCCTATCTACTCCAGGCAAAGTCAGAGGCCTCAGATGGGATGACCCAAATTACTGGAGGCTCCTTGGGCATCTTCACCAATCTGTCCCTCTAGGCAGTCTTCCAGCCTCTCTCTGTTGTTTCTTCAAGTGAGCTCTCTGGCATGGTAGCCTCTGGGTAGACAGACTTCTTACGTGATGTCTCACAGTCCTCAGAAGAGTGTTCTAGCAAACAAGGAAGAAGCTGCCAAGGCGTCTTCTGACCTAGCTTTTGAAACTCCAGAATGTCACTTTTCTGCCATGTTCTACTGGTCAAGTAAATCTCTTACTAAGGTCAGCCTAGATACAAGGAGAGGGGACACCTCCCCTCTCACTCACCTCTCAATGGGAGAAGTGTCAAAGATTTTGTGGCCACAATGATTACATCACAAATATGTGGTTTTTCAGTTCTTTTTTTATTGTTGTTTTTGTTTTCTTTGTTTGGATTTTTTTGAGATGGAGTCTCGCTCTGTCGCCCAGGCTGTTAGTGCAGAGGCACGATCTTGGCTCACTGCAACCTCCGCCTCCTGGGTACAAATGACTCTCCTGCCTCGGCCTCCCAAGTAACTGGGATTACAGGCATGTGCCACCATGCCTGGCTAATTTTTGTATTTTTGGTAGAGATGGGGTTTCGCCATGTTGGCCAGACTGGTCTCAAACTCCTGACCTCAGGTGATCCACCCGCCTTGGCCTCCCAAAGTGCTGGGATTCCAGGCGTGGTCACTGTGCCCGGCTGTTTTTTATTATTTTGATAACTGCATTTCAATATAATTGGCTTTTTTTGTAACCCTATCCTTTCCTTTTTTTTCTTTTTTGTTTTTTTTTGAGATAGAGTCTCACACTGTCTCCTGGGCTGGAGTGCAACGGCACAATCTTGGCTCACTGCAATCTCCGCCTCCCAGGTTCATGCAATTCTCCTGCCTCGGCCTCCCAAAGTGCTGGGATTACAGGTGTGAGCCACTGCGCCCGGCCCTGTAACCCTATTCTTTTATTCTATGCTTTTCTTTGTTTGTTTGTTTTGAGACAGAGTCTTGCTCTGTCACTCAGGCTGGAGTGCAGTGGCATGATCACTGATCACTGCTCACTGCAGCCTCCACCTCCCAAGCTCAAGTGATCCACCTGCCTCAGGCTCCTGAGTAACTGTGACCATAATTGCACTCCACCATGCCGGGTTACTTTTTTAAAAAAATTATTTGTAGAGACGGTGTCTCCTCATGTTGCCCGGGCAGGTCTTGAACTCTTGGCTTCAAACAATACTCCAACCTCGGCCTCCCAAAATGTTGGGATTACAGGCATGAGCCACTGTCCCCAGCCCATATGATCTCATGTAAACCTCACAGCAATCCTATAGGGTAGGCATTATTCTTATTCTAGTTTACAGAGGAAGAAACTGATTTGAACTCAGATCCCAGTTGAAGGGTAGATCTGATCATTATTCTCTTCACTTTTATCTGTTTTCGTTTTTTTCTATGACTCATTCTCAAGTTAACTTGTGATCTCCCTGTGTGCATGTGTCTGCTGTATCAGTTAGTACTAGGGTTGATTATGTGACATAGAAGGCCTATAATAATAGTTGAGAGATGCTGATTTCTTCCACTGGAGGATGTATAGGGCTGATATGCACTCCACGTCAGGGACCTGGTCTTCTTGTATTGTTCCAGCATCCTAAGCATGATGTGGCTACCTGAGCTCCAGCCATCACGCTGCCATTCCCATCTGTAGGATGGAGGAAAAAGGTGTTACTGTTTCATTTCTGCTTGTTGCCACTTGTCCTCAAACCCAGTGTCTTCTGGGATCTTCTCCCTGTGCTATGGTGAAATATATATTTGGTGTTCTCCTCATCTCCTGGCATACAACTCCTGAAATCCTTGGACTCTCCAAAGGGATGATATTTTTTTGTATGCTAATGAGATCACTGATGTCTGGCAGCCTCTATGCAGCTTTGGGATGGGGGCTGGTCACCAGAAAGACCAAGACAGGATTAGAGGGTTGGGACTTTCAGCCCTACCCTCATCCTCTGGAGAGGGGAGAGGGGTTGAAGATTAAGTTGATTACCAATGGCCAATGGTTTAATCAATCATGCCTGCATAAAGAAGCCTCCACAAAAACCCAAAAGGACAGGGTTTGGGGAGCTTCCAGATAGCTGCACACGTGGAGGTTCCTGGAGGGTGGTACATCCGAAGGGGGCATGGAAGCTCAGAGCCCCTTCACACATGCCTCACCCTATGTATCTCTTCTTCTGTATTCTTTGTAATATCCTTTATAATAAACCGGTAAACGTGTTTCCCTGAGTTCTGGGAGCTGCTTTAGCAAATTAATTGCACCCAAGGAGGGGGTCATGGGAATCCCGATGTAGGTAAAACAGCCAGTAGGTAAAACAACCTGGAGCTTGCAATTGGAATCTGACATGGCGGTGAGGACGGGGAGCGGTCTTCCAAACTGAGCCCTCAACCTGTGGGATCTGATGCTGTCTCCGGGTAGGTAGTGTTGGAACTGAATTGGAGGACACCCAACTGGTGTCCACTGCAGGGCTGATTGCTTGCTTGCTGGTGGGGACAAAGCCCCACACATCTGGTCACAGAATTCTTCTGTGTTGATTGTTATGGTGTGAGAGCAGAAGATAAATAATCTGTTTTTTCCACTCACTCTCCCACTAGACGGTAAGCTCCAGGAAGTTGGGAACTGTGTTTGCATTGTACCCCAGCTCCCAATATGTTGCCTGACCCCTAGGAAGTGCTCAGTAAGTAGTTCTGGAATAAAATGAATATCAGGGTGCAGGCAGCTCTGCGACTGTATTCTATTAACTGCCTCTGTCTCTTGCCTCCTGCATCTGCTTACAAGGGCCCTTCTCCTAGGCTTTGCTTTTGAAATGTCACGTCCAGGCCGGGTGCGGTGGCTCTTGCCTATAATCTCAGCACTTTGGGAGGTTGAGGTGGGTGGATCATGAGGTCAGAAGATCGAGACCATCCTGGCTAACATGGAGCAACCCAACTCTACTAAAAAATACAAAAAAAAAGTTAGCCGGGTGTGGTGGCGTGCACCTGAAGTCCCAGATACTTGGGAGGCTGAGGACAGAAGAATCGCTTGAACCTGGGAGGCAAAGGTTGCGGTGAGCCAAGATCATGCCACTGCACTCTAGCCTGGGCGACAGAGCAAAACTCTGTCTCGAAAAAAAAAAAAAAAAAAATGCCACTGTCCTTCAAGACCCATGTACTTTGTCACTTCTCTAGAACGCATCTGCTGTGAGTTGAATTGTGTCTCCCCAGTATTCACATGTTGAAGACCTCACCCCCCGTACATCAGAATGTGACCTCATTTGGAAATAGTGGGCTGTAGATGCAATGAGTTAAGAGGAGGTCATGCCAGAATAAGGTGGCTCCTAATCCAGTATGACTGGTGTCCTTATAAAGAGGGGGAATTTGGAGACATATGCACACAGAGAGAAGACCACATGAAGATGAGAGCAGGGCCGGGCGCAGTGGCTCATGCCTGTAATCTCAGCACTTTGGGAGGCTGAGGTGGGCGGATCAGTTGAGGTCAGGAGTTGGAGACCAGTGTGGCCAACAAGGTGAAATCTCCTCTCTACTAAAAAAAAAAATTAGCTGGGCATGATGGCAGGTGCCTGCAATCCCAGCTACTCGGGAGGTTGAGGCAGGAGAATCACTTGAACCCAGGAGGCAGAGGTTGCAGTGAGCAGAGACGGTGCCACTGCACTCCAGGCTAGGTGACACAGCGAGACTCTGTCTCAAAAAAAAAAAAAAAATTAAGCCAGGCGCAGTGGCTGACACCTGTAATCCCAGCACTTTGGGAGGCCAACACAGGCGGCTCTCCTGAGGTCAGGAGTTTGAGACCAGCCTGACCAACATGGGGAAACCCTGTCTGTGCTGAAAATATAAAATTAGCTTGGCGTGGTGGCAAATGCCTGTAATCCCAGCTCCTTGGGAGGCTGAGATGGGAGAATCGCTTGATCCTGGGAGGCGGAGGTTGTGGTGA
This sequence comes from Aotus nancymaae, assembly GCF_030222135.1. Taxonomy (NCBI): domain Eukaryota; kingdom Metazoa; phylum Chordata; class Mammalia; order Primates; family Aotidae; genus Aotus; species Aotus nancymaae. Next base: position 19,367,420 of record NW_026988472.1, on the reverse strand, counting down.
GTCGAGATTGTGCCATTGCACTCCAGCCTGGGCAACAAGAGCAAAACTCTATCTTAAAAAAAAAAAAGAAGAAGATGATGATGATGATGATGATGAGGGCAGAGATCAGCTTGATGCTCCACAAGCCAAAGAACCCCAAAGATTGTCAGCAAGCCACCAGCAACAGGGTGAGAGGCATGGAACGGATTTTCCCTCACAGCTCCCAAAAGAAACTAACCCTAGCGTCACCTTGATCTTAGACTTCCAGACTCCAGAACGGGAGACAATAACTGAGACAATAACAAGTATCATAGATATGGTACTTTGTTACAACAGCCCCAGGAAACTAATATAAAATCACACGCCAAGCCATTGAGAGTGCTGGGCTCTCCGTTCCCCTGGGCCCTTTCTTTACAAGCAGGTAGCGAAATTAGCTTTGGACAGGGGCCTGTCTGCCTTAGTCCTCTATGTAAGTTCCTGGGGAATGGGCATTATGGGTCCTCCATTTGTGCCTGATACCCTGCAATTCACAGATATTTGTGAATTTGGCAGAGTCACAAAATTGTGCAAAGCCCAGGACTTAGGCTATGTTTGAGGTGGTAGTGTGACTTGGCCATTTCTTTTAATTAAAAAATAGAATCAGGCAGGGCACAGTGGCTCATGTCTGTAATCCCAGCTACTCTGTAGGCTGAGGCAAGAGGATTATTTGAGGCCAGGAGGTCAAGGCTGTAGTGAGCCATGATCCCGCCACTACAGTCTAGACTGTGACAGAATGATACTTTATCTCCAAAAAAAAAAAAATTAAATTAAAAATAGGTCAGGTGCAGTGGCTCACACATGTAATCCCAGCACTTCGGGAGGCCGAGGCAGGTGGATCACCTAAGGTCAGGAGTTTGAGACCAGCCTGGCCAACATGGTGAAACCCGATCTCTGCTAAAAATACAAAAATTAGCTGGGCATGGTGGTGCATGCCTGTAATCGCAGCTACTTGGGAGGCTGAGGCAGGAGAATCACTTGAACCCAGGAGGCAGAGGTTGCAGTAAGCCGAGATTGACCCACTGTGCTCCAGCCTGGGCGACAGAGCAAGACTCCATCTCAAAAATAAAATGAAACAAATAATAAAATCAACAGCCTAGAATGCAAGAGAAGTAGTGCCTTTTTAACTGTTTAAAAACCAAGCAATAAAATCCAAGGACATTCTTTTTTCTTTTCTTGTAGGGTGGGTCGGAGTGGGGTGATACTACTGCCTTCAAGAAAGACTTGTCTGCTTTGTGGATTGCCCAATTAAAGTGACAGGAGCCTGTGTAACAACATAGTGAGACCCCAACTCTACAAAACAATAATAATAATTTTAAAAATTAGGTGGGCATGGTAGCACATGTCTGCAGTCCCAGCTACTCGGGAGGCTGACGTGGGAGGATTGCAGGAGCCTGGAAGTTCAAGGCTGCAGTAAGCTATGATGGCACCATTGCACAGCAGCTTGGACGACAGAGTGAGACCCTGTCTCAAAAAAAAAAAAGGAGAATAAGTAGAATTGGGGAAACCATGCACGACGGCTGGATAGGACAGATATGGGTCTGAGAAGAGCAACCCAAAATGGAGCTGGAGAAGAGAACAGAAACTTTCTCGGTGTTGGTGAGCTGGTGAATACAGCATATAGATTCTAGGGTCAAAGGCACTGCTGCCTTGGGGTGGGGACCTCAATTCTGAAATGGGTGAGCCTCTTCTTTCCAGAAAGATGCTGGATAGTTTAACTAACTAGCTAGTAAACAAACAAACATAAATAAAAGCAAAGGCATTCCTGCTTTCCGCTTCTCGGAGGGACCGGTGACGCCCTGTAATTTTTCTTTGCTGACAGGAGAAGGGTACAATTCTGCACTTCATTTATTTATTCATTCATTTATTTATTACTATTTTTGAGACAGGGTCTTGCTTGCTCTGTTGCCCAGGCTGGAGTGCAGTGGTGCGATCTCAGCTCACTGCAACCCCCGACCTTCCTGGCTCAAGCAGTCCTCCCTCCTTAGCCTCCTGAGTAGCTGGGAATACAGGCACCATGCCCAGCTATTTTTTGTATTTTTTGGTAGAGACGGGGGTCTTGCAATGTTGCCCAGGCTGGTCTTGAACTCCTGACCTCAAGCAATATACCACATCGGCCTTGGATTACAGGCGTGGGCCACCACGCCCCGCCATTTCTGTACTTTTAACCAGGGCTGTCCTTGAGTCAGGCCTGGTAGTAGGGCTGAGGGTATACAAAGAAAACTCTCTTCAGCCTCAAAGATCTTGCAATTTAGTAACAGACAATACAAATTCCTGCAGGTAGGTTGCCTGGGATACAAAGTGGCCAGTGCACAGAGCATGTATATAGAGTGGCTGAGGGCTGAGATGGGATTGTCTCCCTCCTTTAAACCAGTAATTAAGGAACCCAGGCCAAATCTGCCCACATCTTTAATGGAGGGGCCATTGTGTGCAGAGGGCTGAGGAGGCCTTGGTGGCGGTGCTTGGGGAACTTAGAGCACAGCAAGGGAGGAAATGTAGTGCACCTGTGCTGCTCCCGGCCCTGAAAAGAAATCAGCCGAGACACCCCACCCCCACCCATCTCCAGAAACTTCGTTTTAAGCATGGATTACTGGTGGTGGCTTAAATTTCACTTGATTTTGTTTTATTTAATTTTCGAATTGCAAGGTTAGTTTCCGAAAGGGCTAAGAGGCTGTTTTGAGGGAGAAGGTGAGATTTGGAAAGTTTTGCGCAGAAGAGATGGTGGTGGCGGTGGTCTCTCCGAGGAATTGGAAGGGAGAATGGGCTGTGGGAGTGTGTATTTGAGGCTACACAGCCTTGCTGCCAGGCCCAGAATGGCCTGGGTTTTGGTTCTGCTGGGGGCTTGGACCTGGGGGAGGAAGAGGTGGGCAGTTCTCAGGGACGGTTCTGCCAAACCCGGGTTGGTTTGGAGGATGACCTGGAGGGCCTCAGGCATGCATAGGCTGTGAGGGAAGCTGACAGGTGGGATTGGGGGCCGTGTAAGGGGTGGAGGGACGTCTGACTGGGGATTTCAGGAAACAGAGAGGGCATCTTGAGCTGGAAACTGCAGAGCGTCACATGGGCCATAGGCAGGGAAAGGCTGGAGTTGGATATAGGGCAGTAGGAGGAGACTGGGCCTAGCATGTGGAAAATGGCGCTCTTCTGGTCTCCAGAGAGTTCCTTTCAGAACAGAACAACTCTCCCCACCCTACACAGCCACTCTCACCAACACTCCTCCCTCTCTCCCAGCCACCCCCACCAAGTCTGTGCTTATGCACCCCTCCCTTCCAGCTACCTCTTCAGCCCACTCTTAGGCATGCCTTTCCCTTTCAAGATGCTAAGACCTGGCAGTCTGACATTAGACAGGGGATACCCAGTGAGACAAAGCCAGGCCTAACCAGTAAAAATAGGCCCAATGGGCTGGGTGCGGTGGTTCACAGCTGTAATCCCAGCACTTTTAGGAGGTTGAGGCAGGCGGATCACCTGAGGTCAGAAGTTCAAGACCAGCCTGGCCAACAGGATGAAACCCCATCTCCACTAAAAATACAAAAATTAGCTGGGGATAGTAGTGGGTGCCTGTAGTCCCAGCTACTCAGGAGGCTGAGGCAGGAGAGAATCGCTTGAACCTGTGATGTAGAGGTTGCAGTGAGCTGAGATTGCATCACTGCACTTCAGGCTGGGTGACAAGAGCAAGACTCTGTCTCAAAAAACAAAAAAGAATAGGCCCAATGGAAGTCTAGAAGCAAAGACAAGAGGGCAGGGCTAGTGGTTGGAGATTTTGGTGGAGAGCAGGGGTTTTGTATAGGGTAGGGACAGAAGAGAGGGGAGAGGCAGAGAAAGGAAGGAATCTGAAGGAAGGCAGAAGTTTCTAGAAGACCCAGGTGACAGCAGCAGATCTGTCAGGGACTAAAGGGCCTGAGGCTGGACCACATTTTAGTCCAGAAAGTGGGGATTTCAGAGCATTCATGAACGTTCAGGCCTAACCGTGTGTCCTTGGGCCTCTGTTCCTGGTTGTGGCTGTGTCTGATCTTTAGTCTACATGTTAGGTGTGGGAAATGACCCTGATGAGCCATGGAAAGGGTCAGGGTGGTGGTAGTGCAGTGAGTGTGGGGAAAGGATCCAGGACTCAGGGGACTAACTTTTTTTTTTTTAGACAGAGTCTCGCTCTGCCCTGCAGTGGCATGATCTCAGCTCACTGCAACCTCCACCTCTCTGGTACAAATGATTCTCCTGCCTCAGCTTCCTGAGTAGCTGGGACTACAGGGGTGTGCCACCACTTCTGGCTAATTTTGTATTTTTTGGTAGGGTTGGAGTTTCACCACGTTGGCCAGGCTGGTCTCGAGCTCCTGACCTCAGGTGATCAACCCGTCTCAGTCTCCCAAAGTGCTGGGATTACAGGCGTGAGCCACCTCTCCCTGCCAGGGTACTAGCATTCTTATAATAATGTGAGAAGGGTAATTTACGACCTAGCATTTGAGTGTTGAAGAAGCCAGATCATTTGTCTTGAGAGCATTCCAGAAGCTGGGTTTTGCTGATGGCATTCCCCAGGATGGTGGTTGACATGTTCTGCTGACATGTATTTCTTAGAAACTGGTATTTAGAATGCAAGGCTTGCTCACATTTGGATTTGAATTCTCATTTTTCTTTCTGGCAAGACCATATCATAGACGCTGTTATGTTATATCAAGTTGTCATTTCTGGCCGCGTGTGGTGGCTCATACCTGTAATCTCAGCACTTTGGGAGGCTGAGGCGGATGCATCCCTTAAGGCCTGGAGCCCCAGACCAGCTTGGGCAACATAGTGCAACCCCGTCTCTACAAAAATCCAAAAATTAGCCAGGTATGATGATGCATGCCTATAGTCCCAGCTACTCTGGAGGCTGAGGTGGGAGGATTGCTTCAGCCTAGGAGGTGGAGGCTGCAGTGAGCTGTGATTGCGCCACTGCACTCCAGCAATTGTGACAGATCAAGACCCTGACTCAAAAAAAAAAAAAAAAGAAAGAAGTTGTCTCTCTGTTTTTGCAACGTTAGGCCTTTTGGTAACTACTGCCTGGACGCTGAGTTCATCAGGAGTTGCCAAATGGTGATCTTTGATCACTTCATATGTTGGCTAGGATACTTTATAAAATACAGTGTGCAAGCGATTCTCCTGCTCAGCCTCCTGAGTAGCTGGAATTACAAGTGCCCACCACCACGCCTGGCTAATTTTTTGTATTTTTACTAGAGATGGGGTTTCACTATGTTGGCCAGGCTGGTCTCAAACTCCTGACCTCATGATCCTCCTGCCTCAGCCTCCCAAAGTGCTGGAATTACAGGCATGAGTGACTGTGCCCGGCTTCATTCATGTTTTGTGGATGTTATTATTGTTCTGATGGTCCTTGTTGTTTACTTTTTCATTTTTGCAGTCAAAGCCAAGGCTATTCCTGACTGGTAAAGCAGGGCACTGATGAAATAAATCCTAGAGTAGTCAAATACCAAGTTAACCATCAAAAATAATAACAAAGGCCAGGCGTGGTGGCTCACACCTGAAATCCCAGCACTTTGGGAAGCTGAAATGGGAGGATGGCTTGAGGCCAGGAGTTTGAGATCAGCGTAAACATAGCAAGATCCTGTCTCTATAAAAAATTTTTAAAAATTAGACAGGTGGGCCTAGGGAGGTGGCTGATGCCTATAATCCCAGCACTTTGGGAGGCCCAGGTGGGAGGATCGCCTGAGGTCAGGAGCATGAGACCAGCCTCGCTAAAATGGTGAAACCTGGTCTCTACTAAAAATACAAAAATTAGCCGGGCATGGTGGTGCACATCTGTAGTCTCAGCTACTCAGGAGGCTGAGGCAAGAAAGTCGCTTGAACCCGGGAGGTGGAAGTTGCAATGAGCCAAGACCGTGACACTGCACTCCAGCCTAGGCAACAGAGCCAGACTCCGTCTCAAAAAAAAACCATTTAGCTGGGTGTGGTGGCGCTCACCTGTAGCCCTAGCCACTTGGAAGGCTGCGGTGGGAGAATCACTTGAGCCCAGGAGTTTGAGGCTGCAGTGAGCTGTGATTGCACTACTGCACTCCATCGTGGGCTACAGAGCAAGACCCTAGCTCAAAAAAAAAAAAAAAAGCCAATCATCCCAGCACTTTGAGAAGCCAAGTCAGGCAGATCATTTGAGGTTGGGAGTTTGAGACCATCCTGGCCAACATGGTAAAACTTCATCTCTACTAAAAATACAAACATTAGCTGGGCATGGTGGTGGTGCCTACTGTAATCCCAGCTACTCGGGAGGCTGAGCCAGGAGAATTGCTTAAACCCAGGAGGCAGAGGTTGCAGTGAGCCAAGATTGCACCACTGTACTCCAGCCTGGGTGACAAAGCAAGACTCCATCTCAAAAAAAGAAAAAGAAAAAGAAATAATAATGGAGGAGTATACTTATGGGCTTGGAAAAGTGGTCTTCATATGTTATTTTTCTTTTTTTTTTTTCTTGGGACAGAATCTCACTCTGTCACCCTTACTGGAGTACAGTGGCTTGATCACTGCAACCTCCACCTCCTGGGTTCAAGCCATTCTCCTGCCTCAACCTCCTGAGTAGCTGGGACTACAGACTCCCAACACCATGTGCCTTTAAATTTAAAACATTTTTTGTATTTTTGGTAGAGACGGGGTTTCACCATGTTGGCCAGGCTGGTCTCAAACTCCCGACCTCAGGTGATCTGTCCGTCTCAGCCTTGCAAACTACTGGGATTACAGGCATGAGCCACCATGCCCGGCCAACATATTAAATTTCAAAAGCCAAGTATGAAACACCTGTACAATATTTAAAAACCAAAGCAAAACCAATATATGCATAGACACAGAACATTAAAAGCATATTCGCCAAAACCTTGCCTTCTCCTCCTCTCTTTCACAAGCTGGTAGTTCACTTGTGTAAAAAGAATAAAAAAATTTTAAATTAAAAACATTTTAACTTCCTGTTCTACACTGGATTCACTTATTAATTTACCAGGTAATTAACCAAGACTTGAGGCTCAGTGAACTCACTGTACTATTTCTCTAGGGAGCATTTTAGACAGAGGCTCTTGAAATGGTCTCCTTGCCCCTACACAAGGTGTGAATAATCTGGACCAAGGAAGAGCACATTTCTGGAAACTTTTGTTTCGTATTTTTGTGAGTGAAAAACTCCCCACAGATTGACACGAAAGTTTACAGTCTGGTGGGCCCCAGGCCTAACACGCTTTGGAGATGGTTTTGTTTGGCTTCCTCAGTGTTTGATCAGCGTCATGAATGGTTCTGAGGGTTCATATCAAAGTTTACATTTCTGGCTTCTCTTCTGAGAAGTCTAAAGACCTGGCAGCCCAGAGTGCCACTGCAGCAGTGCCCAGTCCCTAGAAACAGGTCACATGTTGTTCAGTTCAGCACAGTCTGCCTCTGCCACCCTCAGGGATAACCACGAGACAGATGGAGGGAATCTGTTCACTCAGGTTGCATATTTAGGTGGCCTTGTGGTCTCTGCAGGCATTTCAGTGGGGTATCCTGACTTCCATGTGCTGCCTGGGTTCCCCTCTGTAAAGATTTGTGATGTGTATAGGGAAGGGCAAGTGTAATGTTTTTAAAATATGAACGCAAATTCTCTGATATTCTTCCCGCAAAAGGTGGGGTCTAATTCATCTCTTCTTGATTATGGACTGCCCTCAGTTATTGCCCTCTAACAAACAGGGGACAATGTGTGACTGTCAAAATTAGGTCATAAAAGGAAGTACAGCTGCGTGTGATGTCTCATGCCTGTAATCCTAGCTACTCAGGAGGCTAAGGCAGGAGGATCACTTGAGGCCAGGACTTTGAAACTAGCCTGGGCAACATAATGAGACCACTGTCTCTTTGGAAAATTAAAAAACTAGCCAGGTCTGGTGGTTTGGGCCTGTGGTCCCAGCTACTCCGCTATGGGAGGAGGATCACTTGAGATAGAGGAGTTTGAGGCTGGGGCAAGTCATGATCGAAGCACTGCACTCCAGCCTAGGCAAGAGCAGGACCCCATCTCCAAAAACAAAACACAAATCAAGGAAATGCAGCTTCTGCGTGGCCCCCTGGTTCTTCTGTGGATGCTCGTACTTCCTGGAACCCAGCCACCTGTCCTTCCTGGAACCCAGCCACCATGTAGGGAAGAGTCCTAGGCCACATGCAAAATGAAATTGTTCCAGTTGACAGCCCCAGCTGGAGTCCCAGGCCATACCCAGCTTCAGTCACCAGACATGTGAGTGAACGAATGAACCAGCCCCCAGAGGATTCCAGCCCCAGCCCTTGAGCCATCTCAGCTGACGCCAAGGGGAGCATAGGTGAGCTCTCCCAAGGGAGGTCTCTTCAAGCTGCAGATTCATGAGCAAACAAAATCCTCTTGCTTTGAGACATGAAGTTCCTTTTAAAAATCTTTATTGAGATATAATTCACATACCATAAAATTGACTCATTTAAAGTGTACAATTAAATGGTTTTAGTATATTTAGTATAATGGTTTTAGTATATGTCATGCAGCCATCACTACAATCAACTGGAGAACATTTTCATGACTTCCCAAAAAGAGTCCAGAATCCTCCTTCCCTTCACCCTCTCCCCTGCCCCTGGGAACCACTAATCTACTTTCTGTTTCCATGAATTTGCCCATTTTGGAGACTTCGTATGCGGTCCTTTCTCACTGGCTTCTTTCACTCAGTGTGATGCTTTTAAGGTTCACCCATGTTGCAGCACAGATCAGAACTTCATTCCTTTTATTGCCAAATGATATTCTTTGTATCTTTATACCGTATTTTCTTTTAAAGTTTTTTTATTGTGTTATTTTATTCTTTTTTGTGTGTGTGTGGAGTCTTGCTCTGTCACCCAGGCTGGGGTGCCCAGGCTGGGCTACTTACTGCAACCTCCACCTCCTGGGTTCAAGCGATTCTCCTGTCTCAGCTTCCCAAGTAGCTGGGATTACAGGCATGCACCACCACACCCAGCTAATTTTTGTATTTTTTTTTTTTTTTTTTTTTTGAGACGGAGTTTCGCTCTTGTTACCCAGGCTGGAGTGCAATGGTGCGATCTCGGCTCACCGCAACCTCCGCCTCCTGGGTTCAGGCAATTCTCCTGCCTCAGCCTCCCGAGTAGCTGGGACTACAGGCACACGCCACTGTGCCCAGCTAATTTTTTGTATTTTTAGTAGAGACGGGGTTTCACCATGTTGACCAGGATGGTCTCGATCTCTTGACCTCATGATCCACCCACCTTGGCCTCGCAAAGTGCTGGGATTATAGGCGTGAGCCACCGCGCCCGGCTAATTTTTGTATTTTTTAGTAGAGATGAGGTTTCACCATGTTGGCCAGGCTGGTCTCGAACTCCTGACCTCAGGTGATCTGCCCGCCTCAGCCTCCCAAAGTGCCAGGATTACAGACATGAGCCACCATGCCTGGCCATGTTATTTTATTCTTAGTTTCTTTTTTGAGATGGGGTCTCACTCCATCATCCAGGCTAGAGTACAGTGGCGTGATCATATCTCACTGCAGCCTTGAGCTCCTGGGCTCAAGTGATCCTCCGACCTCAGCCTCCTGAGTAGCTGGGTCTACAAGCTTGAGCCAACACGCCTGGCCACATTTTTCTTATTCATTCGTCAGTTGATGAACATTTGATTTGTATCTACCTTTTGGCTCTTATGACTAATGCTGCTTTGAACATTCATGTACGAGTTTTGGTGTAGGCATATGTTTTCATATCTCTTGAGTATATACCTCAAGGAGGTGTACCTAGGAGTGGAATTGCTGGGTGATACGGAAAGTCCATATTTAACATGGTGAATGTACTGCCAAACTGTTTTCCAAAGTGGCTACTTCATTTTAGATTCCCACCAGCAATGTATGAGGTATCCAATTTCTCCATGTTCTCACCAATGCTTGTTATTAGGTGTCTTTTTTGTTGTTGTTAGAGCTGTTCTAATGGGTGTCAAGTGCTGCTTCATTGTGGTCTGATTTACATTTCCCTAATGGCTGATGATGTTGAACATATTTTCTTGTGCTTATTGGCCATTTACCTATCTTCTTTGGAAAAACATTTATTTAAATCATTTACTCATTTTTTGATTGATTGACTTAATTTGTCTTATTATTGGGCTGTAAGAGTTATACACATGCACACACACATATATATTTAGAGATGGGGTCTCTCTGTGTTGCCCAGGCTGGTCTCAAACTTCTGGGCTCAAGTGATTCTCACACACACCTCGGCCTCTCAAAATATCAGGATTACAAGCATGAGCCACCGCTCCTGACCTAGATAGAGTTCTTCTTTTTTTTTTTTTTTTGAGAGAGATTCTCATTCTGTAACCCAGGCTGGAGTGCAGTGGTGCAATCTCAGCTCACTGCAACCTCTGCCTCCCGGGTTCAACTGATTCTCCTGCCTCAGCCTCCTGAGTAGCTGGGATTACAGATGCTCACCACCATGCCCAGCTAATTTTGTATTTTTAGTAGAGACAGGATTTCACCATGCTAGCCAGGCTGGTCTCAAACTCCTGACCTCAGGGGATCCCCCCGCCTCAGCTTTCCAGAGTGCTGGGATTACAGGCATGAGGCACCGCACCCGGCGTAGAGTTCTTTATATATTTTGGATACAAGTTCCTTACCGGATACAAGTTTTACAAATATTTTTCTCCCATTCTGTGGGTTGTCTTTCTTTTTCTTTTTTTGTTTTTTAAGAAATGAGGGACCGGGCACAGTGGCTCATTGCCTGTAATCCCAGCATTTTGGGAGGCCAAGGCAGGTGGATCACCTGAGGTCAGGAGTTCGAGACCAGCCTGGCCAACATGGTAAAACTCTGTCTCTACTAAAAGTACAAGAATTAGCCAAGCGTAGTGGTGCATGCCTGTAATTCTAGCTACTCAAGGGGATGAGGCAGGAAAGTCACTTGAACCCAGGAGGCAGAGGTTGCAGTGAGCTGAGATCACACCACTGCACTCCAGCCTGGGCAACAGAAAGAGACTCCATCTCAGAAGAGGAGAAGAGAGGGGAGGGGAGGGGAAGACAAAAGAGATCTTGCTATGTTGCAGAGGCTGGACTCAAACTCCTGGGTTCAAATGATCTTCCCACCTCAGTCTCTTGACTAGCTAGAACTATAGGCACACAGCACTGTGCCTGGCTGACTTTCTTGACGATATTTAAAGCATAAAAGTTGTAACTTTGAAAAAGTCCAGCGGCCGGGCGCGGTGGCTCAAGCCTGTAATCCCAGCACTTTGGGAGGCCGAGGCGGGTGGATCACGAGGTCGAGAGATCGAGACCATCCTGGTCAACATTGTGAAACCCCGTCTCTATTAATACAAAAAAAAAATTAGCTGGGCACGGTGGCGCGTGCCTGTAATCCCAGCTACTCAGGAGGCTGAGGCAGGAGAATTGCCTGAACCCAGGAGGCGGAGGTTGCGGTGAGCCGAGATCGCGCCATTGCACTCCAGCCTGGGTAACAAGAGCGAGACTCCGTCTCAAAAAAAAAAAAAAAAAAAAAAAAAAAAAAAAAAAGAAAAAGTCCAGTTTATTTTTCCTTTGGTTGCTTGTGCCTTTGCTGTCATAATGTCATTATTTGAAAGCCATTGCCTAATGGAAGATTTACTCCAATTTTTTTTCCTCAGAGCTTTATAGTTTTAGTTCTTACACGTAGGTCATTGATCTATTTTGAGTTAATTTTTTTTTTTTTTTTTTTTGAGACAGAGTCTCACTCTATTGCCCAGGCTAGAGTGCAATGGCTTGATCTTAGCCCACTGAAACCTCCACCTCCCGGGTTCAAGCAATTCTCCTGCCTCAGCCTCCTCAGTAGCTGGGATCACAGGCATGCGCCATCACACCTGGTTACTTTTTGTATTTTCAATAGAAGCAAGGTTTCACCATGTTGGCCAGGCTGGTCTCAAACTCCTGATCTCAGGTAATCCTCCCTCCTTGGCCTCCCAAAGTGCTGGGATTACAGGTGTGAGCCACCGCGCCTGGCCTATTTGCTTAAACTTGAATACCCTGAAAGCGCCTACCTTGCACAGGCATAAGCAACCGTCACCCAAGGGAACAGACCACGAGGACTGCTCACTTTTGGAGAGCTGAAATCAAGTGATAGAACACAACGACTAGGCCGACTTCCAAATGTTTGGGACTCGTGCTTCTCAGTCCCACCCTTTTAGTCTGAAGCCTTTAGTTGGGGGCGTTGTCAGGACTTGTATGGACCTTGCAAATTTAGCAGAGTTAGGGTAGGGGTGGTGGAAGCTGAAATAAGCTTCGGGGGTCAACTAGCCATTCTCACAGTTGCCTCACAGTTCAGGGTCAGGATCCCACTCCCTGGCAATATTAATCTGTAAAACAAAGCCTGCCAGTTAAGGAATAATTGCAAACTCCTACAATATTCTTTCTAGGACTGCAGACACATGATGTTTCTGGAGACCGCAAAGGCCGTTTACTTCTGTTATTTTAAGTACCACACAGGCTACAGTCAAAAGAACCTTCTGGTTCCAAAGTTCCTATCTTGGCATTTTCTGCTTTTGCTTGTCCCCTCTCTCCCTCCCTCCCTCTCCCTTCCTTCCTTTTTTCCTCTCTGCTCTTTTCCCCTGCCTGGCTTCTCCTCCTTCTCCTTCTCCTCTTCTTAACCACTTCTTGCCTTCCACTGCCCACTCACCCAGACATATCTACTGTCCAGGATTTGGTAGGGATCACTCCTCTTCTTGGTTTTATAACGACTAATTAGTCAGAAACCCATTAACATTATAATGGTATTTTTGCCTATATTAGTATTGTACATAAATGTATCACATTAGATACATTCTTCCGCAGTTTGCCTTCTATTTTGGTCACTGTTATGTTTGTGACATTGAGGCAGAGTCTCGCTCTGGTCCCAGGCTGGAGTGCAGTGGCACAATCTCAGCTCACTGCAACCTCCGCCTCGCGGGTTCAAGCGATTCTCCTGCCTCAGCCTCCTGAGTAGCTGGGATTACAGGCGTGTGCCACCACGCCCAGCTAATTTTTGTATTTTTAGTGGAGATGGGGTTTCACCATGTTGGTCAGGCTGATCTTGAACTCCTGACCTCGTGATCCACCCGCCTCGGCCTTCCAAAGTGCTGGGATTACAGGCATGAGCCACCGCGCCCGGCCGACATTTTTGTGTCTTGACTGGAGTAGCTGGGGTATGGCATCTTATTGTTTGACTATAAGGCAATTTATTTATGCACTTGTCCTGTTCAAAGGCCACCTCCCAGAGCAGCCTTCCCTGACCACATTCATCTAAAGTAGACCTTTCACTGTCTTTTTCTTCTTCCTCTTCTTCTTCTTCTTCTTCTCCTTCTTCCTTCTTCCTTCTTCCGTCCCTCTTCCTCTTCCTCTTCCTCTTCCTCCTCCTCCTCCTCCTCCTCCTCCTCTCCTTCTTCTCCTTCTTCTCCTTCTTCTCCTTCTTCTCCTTCTTCTCCTTCTTCTCCTTCTTCTTCTTCTTCTTCGAAACACACCCTGAGGGTTGGGTGCGGGGTCTCACGCCCTTAACCCAGCACTGGGGGAGCCCGAGGAGGGCCGATTGCTTCAGCCCAGGAATTCAAGGCCAGCCTGGGCAACATGGCGAAACCCCGTCTCTACAAAAAGTACAGAAATTAGCCAGGTGTGGTGGCGCACACCTGTTGTCCCAGCTACTCAGGAGGCTGAGGTGGGAGGATCACCTGAGCCGGGGAGGTGGAGGTGGCAGTGAGCTGAGATTGTGCCACTGCATTCCAGAGTCTGGGTAACAGAGTGAGACCCTGTCACACAAAAAAAAAAAAAAAAAAAAAAAAAAAAATTGGACATGGTGGCTCACGCCTGTAATCCCATCACTTTGGGAGACAGAGGTGGGCAGATCACCTGAAGTCAGGAGTTCAAGACCAGCCTGGCCAACATGGTAAAACGCCATCTCTACTAAAAATACAAACATTAGCTGGACATGGTGGTGCATGCCCTGTAATCCCAGCTACTTGGGAGGCTGAGGCAGGAGAATTGCTTGAACCCGGGAGGTGGTAGAGGTTGCAGTGAGCCAGGATCGTGCCACTGCACTTCAGCCTGGGTGGCAAGAGCGAGACAAGAAAGAATGAAAAGAAGGAGGAAGGGGAGGGGAGGGGAGGGGAGGGGACACAGGAAAAACACCAGCTTCCAGAAGCACATCTAGCCCCTGTTAACTCTGGTCCTAGCTCTCTTTTATTGGACGTGTGGCAGGGAGAAAGTGTGTGCGTTTAGGTAGGACAAGAAGCAGATGCCAAGATGGGCTTAGACAGGTAAGAGATCCATTGTGGGAGAAAGCAGGAAAAGGTGAGGAGGGGCTTCGCACCGAGATGCAGGTCTGACACCTGTGGAAGGAGAGAGGAAGGAAGGAAGGGTGTGTAGGAAGATTCAAAGCCTGCACTGTAGCTCCAAGAAAAGTAGCCAGGCTGATGGGGAGTCCTCAAGCCAAAGATGCACATCCCGCCAGAATGGGCCTGCCTCAGTGCCCCTGCCATGCCCACTGCGTGGTGGGGAGCAGTCCACAGGAAGTGAGGCCTCTTCACCAGTACGGAGAGGGACCCAGAGCAAGGGCAGCAGGGTGTTCTCACCGCCGGCCAGCCAGTGGCCAGTGGCTTCCTTCCTGCTGTCTGGCCACAGGTGCTTAACGAGGTTGAGACCTGGCTGATGAATTCACCCTCAGAAATCCTTCTATCTGTCTAAATCAAAGGGCTTTGAGAAGGATAGTGACTTCAGAGTGAGAAGAGACCCACCCCTCGCCCTGCCATCCACCCAAAACAGACCCAAATCCAAACCCTGAACTCTGAACCCAAGCTTTGCAAGGGAGAAGCTGCCAAACCTCTTGGGCTCTGTGTTTATGACAGAATGTTAATACCTTTTAGAAAAAGGAGAAGAGTGACAAGGTAATAAATGTTTTAACCTGTCTTTGTTTCACCCTTCTCTGAGGAAGCAGTAATGAGAGGCATTGAAAAAAGTGTGAGATGGAAATTACGATTTTTTTTTCCACTCAACATTATTTCGAAAAATCCCAAACCTATATAAAAGGTGAAAGAATGGCTGGGCACAGTGGCTCAAGCCTGCAATTCCAGCAGTTTGGGAGGCTGAGGCGGGTGGATTGCTTGAGCTCAGGAGTTTGAGACCAGCCCGGGCAACAGAGTGACACCCCGTCTCTACTAAAACTACAAAAGCCAGCTGGGCATGGTGGCATGTGCCTGCAGTCCCAGCTACTTTGGAGGTTGAGGTGGGAGAATTGCTTGAGTCCAAGAGGTCGTGCCACTGCACTTCAGCCTGGGCAATACAGTGAGACTCTCAAAAAAAAAATGGTGGAAGTACTATTTAATATGCCCTTTACCTGGATTCCCCAATTATTAATATTTTTTCATTTTTTGTTATCTATGTGATAGTAATCATATTACTATTTTTCCATGCTTTTATTTTCTGGCCATTTGGAAGTAAATAACAGACATCCTGATAATTCATCCCTGCACACCCTAGCATACATCTCCCAAGACTATGAACATTCTTCTACGTGACCACAATGCCATTACATTCCTAAGAAAATGAACATTTATTCAATAATACCCTTTAATTTATAGTCTTTATTTCAATTTCCACATTGACTCTACAGTGACAGAAACCACATCAGTGGTTGCCTGGGGTCAGGGAGGTGCGGAAAGTGAAGGGCACAAGGGAACTTTCTGGGGTGACAAATGTTAGATGCTTGATTGGGAGTGGTAGTTACATGGATGTAAAATTCCCAAAACTCAGAACTGGGTGTCTTTGGTCTGATATAAATTATATTTTAATTAGATTGATTTTTACCAATTTCACCAGTAGTCCCTAAAGCGTTTTATAGGAATTTTTACCCCTGATCTAGGATTCTATCAAGGTTCATGCTTTGCATTTGATTGTCTTGTTCTCCTCATTCTTCTCTAAGCTAGAACATTCCCTCCTGCTTATTTTGTTTTTCATGACATGGAATTAAAAAAAGGTGGAGGTGGGCAGATGACTTGAAGTCAGTAGTTCAAGACCAGCCTGGCCAACATGGTGAAACCCCGCCTCCACTAAAAATACAAAAATTAGCTGGACGTGCTTGCTTGAACCCAGGAGACAGAGGCTGCAATGAGCTGAGATTGTGTCACTGCACTCCAGCCTGGGTAACAGAGCGAGACCTTCTTTCGGAAAAAAAAAAAAAAAAAAAAAAAAAGCCAAGCCAGTTGTCTTGTCTTCCAGAAAGTCTGTTTCCTCATTATTGGATTCAAGTTACTTTTTTTTTTTTTTGGAGACACGGTCTCACTCTGTGGCCCAGGCTGAGCCTGGAGTGCAGTGGCTTGATCATGGTTCACTGCAGCCTTGATCTCCTGAGCACAAGTGATCCTCCCAACTCAGCCTCCCAGGTAGCTGGGAAGCTGGGACTATGGGCATGCATCACCACACCTAGCTATTTTTTTGTATTTTTAGTAGAGACGAGGTATGTTGCCCAGACATGGCACATTTTTTATAAGAACACTGTAGAGATAATGCTAGGTCCTTCTTATCACCTCAGGTGCCACATGGAGCCAGTCTGTCACAGTACTGGCTAGACTCACTCACCTTGTATGTTCTCTGCTATAGGCTCAGGGTCAACAATTTCTGCAGGCAGGCCCTGGTTCTTGACAATAGGAAAGGGCATTTAGAAACCAAGAACTTAGCACTAAATGTGCTCATTGCTATTAGGGTGTCAATGTTTCTTAGGCCTTTTAGTGGACAGAGCTTGGAAATCCACATTGTATTTGTTGAGCTCTTGAAGTGACAATTCGTAGCCAACATCACAAGCTTCTTTCTCCCTTCTCCACATTCCATGTTTGCATCTCCCTTCTCACACAGTGGTTCCCATTACCATATTTATCATCTGGTCTATCTCGCAATGCATTTAAAAGGCTTTCAGAATTACAATACAAATACCAGTACTAGAGATCTGCTGAGTAAAGTTCAAGATATCTTTGCAGTTATTTTTGTCCTTAGAATATATTTCACTAAGGATGTTCAAAACTTACTTTGGCAAATTCTTTTTCTGTGGGGTAATGTTATCAATGCCATACGGTTTCATTTGTTCCTGTTTCCACTCAACTTCAATATTTGCCTTTATTCATCTATTTTTATTGAATTTAGTTTTTTGAATATTTAAACATTTACATGGTTCAAATGAAAAAAATTATATCAATAGGAAAAGACAGAGAATTCTTGTGCCATCTCTGACCCATCTTGCCACTGAGGTTTCTCCCTCTTTCCAGTTTTCCTGGTGAACAAACAAGTCATCAACTAAATGGTAGAGATAAGAAGGGAGGCCAGGTATGGTGGCTCACACCTGTAATCCCAGCACTTTGGGAGGCCTAGGTGGACATATCATAAGGTCAGGAGTTCGAGACCAGCCTGGCCAACATGGTAAAACCCTGTCTCTACTAAAGATACAAAAAATTAGCCAGGCATGGTGGCACATGCCTGTGATCCCAGCTACTTGGGAGGCTGAGGCAGGAGTATCACTTGAACCCAGGAGGTGGAGGTTGCAGTGAGCCAAGATGGTGCCATTGCACTGCAGCCTGGGCAACAGGGCGAGATCCTGTCAAAAGAAAAAAAAAGAATGTTGGATATTTCTAGTTTGGAGAAATACGCAAACTGTGTGCAAGGAGAGGCAAGCTCTTTTCAGAATCCACTACCCCCTTTTCAAGTACAGACCTTGTTTTAAAAGGAGAATCCAAACACTTATCTAAGCATTTAGTTCTTGGTTTCTAAATGCTAGTGTTTACTATCTGTTGGGCATTGTGCCAGGTGTACAACACAGATGATCTCCTTTAATCCTCACAACCCTGAAAGATACGCATTGTTTTGAGTTGATTTTTTTTTTTTGAGACAGAGTCTCACTCTGTCACCCAGGCTGGAGTGCAGTGGTGCAATCATGGCTTACCATAGCCTCAACCTCCAAGCCTTAAGTAATCCTTCTGCCTCATCCTCCCAAGTAGCTAGGACTACGGGTGTGTGCCAACATACCTGGATAACTTTTAAAGTTCTATTTATTTATTTATTTATTTACTTTGAGACACAGTTTCACTCTTTTCACCCAAGGTGGAGTGCAATGGCACGATCTTGGCTCACTGCAACCTCTGCCTTCAGGGTTCAAGAGATTCTCCCAGCTCAGCCTCCCAAGTAGCTGGGATTACAGGCACCTGCCACCATGCCTGGTTAATTTTTGTATTTTTAGTAGAGACAGGGTTTCACCATTTTGGGCAGGCTGGCCTTGAACTCCTGACCTCAAGTGATCCACCCATCTCAGCCTCCCAAGTGCTGGGATTACGGGTGTGAGCCACGACGCCCGGCCAATTTTTAAAGTTTTTATAGAGATGGGGTCTCCCCAGGTTGTCCAGGCTGAGATGCTCTCTTTCAGAAAATAACTTATTGTAGAAAATTTAACACACACAGAAGTAAAGAGAAGTGTACAATTCAGAGACCTCCACATACCCATTTCCCACTTTAAAAATTACCTACTGGTAGGACTTATTTCGTCTACATCTCCATCTTCTCCTCCCACCAGGATGATTTTGATGTGAATCCCAGATATCTTATCATCCATAAAGATTTCAGCACATAGTGCCAAAAGACTTGGACTCTAAAAAAGAAACATGTTCTGGGCCAGGTGAGGTGGCTCATGCCTGTAATCCCTGCACTTTGGGAGGTGGGCAGATCACAAGGTCAGGAGATGGATACAATCCTGACTAACATGGTGAAACCCTATCTCTACTACAAGTACAAAAAATTAGCTGCACATGGTGGCATACACCTGTAGTCCCAGCTACTTGAGAAGCTGAGACAGGAGAATCACTTGAACCTCGGAGGCAGAGGTTGTAGTGAGCCATGATCGCACCACTCCCAGGCCAAGGCAAGAGGATTGCTTGAGCCCAGGAGTTCGAGATGAGCCTGGCCAACACAAAAAGACCCTGTCTCTACAAATAATAAACATAAATTAGTCGGGTGTGGTGGTGCACACCTGTAGTCCCAGCTACTTGGGAAGCTTAGGTGGGGGAATTGCTTGAATCCAGGGAGTAGAGGCTGCAGTGAGCTGTGATTGCACCACTGCACTCCAGCCTGCGTGACAGAGCAAAACCCCATTTCAAAATTATATGTTCAGCTTTCCTATTTCCTTGGTTTTTACAAATTTTACAATTTTTTTTTCTTTTTTATAGTTTGTTCAAATCAGACTCACAGATCTATGCTTTACAACCGCGGATGTGTCTCTTAAGTCTCTTTTAGTCTAGAGATTTCCTCCTCCTCTGTCTTTTTCTCCTTACAACTTATTTGTTAAAGAAACTGAGCCATGTGTCCTTTTTTTTGTGATGGAGTTTTGCTCTTACTGCCCAGGTTGCAGTGCAATGGTGTGATCTCGGCTCACTGCAACCTCCACCTCCTGGGTTCAAGTGATTCTCCTGCCTTAGCCTCCCCAGTAGTTGAGATTACAGGTGCCCGCCACCACCATGCCGCCTACTTTTCTTTTGTAATTTTAGTAGAGACAGGGTTTCACCATGTTGGCCAGGCTGGTCTCAAACTCCTGACCTCAGGTGATGCACTCACCTCGGCCTCCCAAAGTGCTGGGATTACAGGCCTGAGCCACTGCACCCGGTCCCAAGTGTCTTATAGGGCCTCACAGTCTGGCTTTTGCTGAATGCATATCCATAGTGTCCTAATGTGTTTCTCTGCCCCTTGTATTTCTTGGGCAGAGAAATTTAATTACTAAACTGGTAAGTAAATTTAGACCTGCATTGTCCAGCGTGGTAACCTGTGGCTACTAAGCACTTGCAATGTGGCCAATTTAAGTTGAAAAGTGCTGTAAATATAAAACACACATTGGAGTTTCTAAAGTCTTGGTATAAAACCAAAAGTGTCTCATTAATGATTTCTGTATGGATTGCATGTCAAAATGGTAATACTTTGGATATATGGAGTTAAACAACATATATTATAAAACTTAATTTTTGTCAGGTGCTATGGCTCAAGCTGGTAATCCTAGGACTTTGGGAGGCTGAGGTGGGTGGATCACTTGAGGTCAGGAGTTTGAGACCAGCCTGGCCAACATGGTAAAACCCTGTCTCTGCTGAAAATACAAAAATAAGCTGGTGTGGTGGTGGGCGCCTGTAATCCCAGTTACTCAGGAGAGGCTAAGGTAGGAGAATCGCTTGAACCCGGGAGGCAGAGGTTGCAGTGAGCTGAGATGGCGCCACTGCACTCTAGCCCAAATGACAGAGTGAAATTCCATCTCAAAAAAAAAAAAAAAAGAAAACCAAAACAAAAGTAATTGTATCTGTTTTTCACTATTTCAAATGTAGCTACTAGAAAATCTGAACTTACATATGTGACTAACATGTTTCTATTGGACAGTGTTGGTGTAAAGGCTTGATCAGTTTCAGAGTAAAATTTTTTTGTTTGTTTGTTTTGTTTGTTTGAGATGGAGTCTCGCTTTGTAGCCCAGGCTGGAGTGCAATGGCATGATCTTGGCTTAGTGCAACCTCTGCCTCTCAGGTTCAAGCGATTCTCCTGTTTCAGCCTCCCAAGTAGCAGGGATTACAGGTGCATACCACCACACCTGGCTAATTTTTTGTATTTTTAGTAGAGACAGGGTTTCACCGTGTTAGCCAGGATGGTTTCCATCTCCTGACCTCATGATCCACCTGCCTCAGCCTCCCAAAGTGTTAGGATTACAGGCGTGAGCCACTGCACCCAGCCCAGAGTCAAGTTTTTTTGGCATGACTACTTCATGGGAGTGGAGCATTTTTCCATCAGGTTTATAATGTCTGGATACTTTTGTTTTCTCCTTCTTTTGGCGGTAATGTTGGCAGTCATGAATGATCATTGCCTAGACCATCTATTTCATTAGGAGTTGTAAAATGGTAACATTTCATCATTTCTTTTTAATATATTTGACTGGAATAGTTCTTTAAAGAGAAACATTTTCTTTCACATATGAAAGGCAGGAAAAATTATATCCCTTCATTTGCCAAGTTTCAAATGATGAGATTTCTCCACTACATTCTCTAAAGGGGCTTAATGAGTTTGCTATTTTGCATAGCACTATGGCCACGTGGATTTAAACATACTTAATGTTTCTGTTCACCACAGATATGCCTATTGATGTATAAAGTGTCCTATTTTGATGCAGTGGGGGCTTCACCAAATTCGCTGAATTTTTTTGATCTAACTCCATTGGCTTATTGTTTATATCTACATTCTCTTCCAATTCTTCCCTGCCTCAGACTGGAATCAACCATTTCTCAAAGGAAGCTCAGTTGTTTTTAATGAGAAAAGGTATTTAGAAACCATAGTCTGGGAGCTAGTGGTGCTCATTTATATCAGTCATTGTTTCCAGGCTTTTTGAGAGGACAGAGCTAGAAAATAAACTTTTCTAAGATAAAATATTAATACATCATGAGTTCATAGTGATACTTATAATTCATGTTCAGAGCTGGATGTTTTATTTAACCTTGACAATTCTTTATTTTCATCTCCTTTCTCTTATGTTGAAGTCCCAGTTCTCAATGCTAACATTTCTTTTTGTTTTATCTCACAACACAAACAATACAGACTCAGAATAACAATACTGACACTACCAAAGATAAGATTACTGAAAACAACTCTAAAAATGCTTTCAGTTTTTTGTCCTTAGGATAAATCCTCAAGAGATGAAACAATGTACTGTGTCACTTGAAACAGTTTTTCTGTGTGGTACCAACTGGACACATAGGCTTATTAATTGCATTTTACTTTTTGATTTCTAGGCATGACATTTGGTTTATAATTATATCAATTCCAAAGTCAAATCTATACTCTGGGAATCCTCAAGTAGAACTTCCATTCTTTTCCCTTATGCCTGTTCTTTTTTGTCCCCAAAGCTATTTTTTAAAGCCTTTATTCTTTCATTTTTTAAACAAAGCAGATATGCATATATACTTTAAGTCAAACTGTGCACCTTCCTTCACCTTGTTTTCCAGTTAATGATTAATAATCAGTCGATTGGCTGGGTGTGGTGGCTCATGCCTGTAATCCAGCAATTTGGGAGGCCAAGGTGGGTGGATCACTTGAGCCCAAGAGTTTGAGGCCAGTCTGGCCAACAGGGCAAGTCTCTCATCTCTCCAAAAAACAAAATTTAGTCAGGAATGGTGGAGCTTGCTTGTAGTCCCAGCTATTCAGGAGGGTGAGACAGGAGGGTTGCTTGAGCCTGGGGAGTTGAGGTGGTGGTGGGCCATGATTGTACCAGTGCAATCCAGCTTGGGCAAGAGAGTGAGACCCTGTCTCAAAAAAATAAATAAATAGGCCGGGCACAGTGCCTCACGCCTGTAATTCCAGTACTTTGGGAGGCCAAGGCTGGGTGTATCACCTGAAGTCAGGAGTTCAAGACCAGCCTGGCCAACATGCCAAAACCCTGTCTCTACTAAAAATACAAAAATTAGCTGGGCATGGTGGCAGGCACCTATAATCCCAGCTACTTGGAAGGCTGAGGCAAGAGAATTGCTTGAACCCAGGAGGTGGAGGTTGCAGTGAGCCGAGATCATACCACTGCACTCCAGTCTGGGCGACAGAGCAAGACACTGTGTCAAAAAATAAATAAAATATAATGTGAGAACTCAAAAGAACAGTGGTTTGAATACTGTGCTCAAATGTAATTGGCAGGTAGGGCAGGGCTGGTATGGTGGCTTGGTTCCAGGAGTTTCTCAAAGACCCATGCTCCTTCAAACTTGTCCAGCAGCACTTGACTTCCATACATCATGGTCCAAGGTGGTTGTGACAGCTATAGCTAGAGCAGCCACATTCTAGCCAGGAAGGAGGAGGACAGGGCAAAGAAAAGCATGCTGTGATCCTCAGGGATACCTTCAGAATTGGAATGAACCACTTCTGCTGTTGACCTATGGCGAACTCCATTGCACTTAGGTTGACCTTCCTGGAAACTCTTCTATGCTGCCGGTGAGTTCCTGGACATCCAAGTGAGGACCTGTACAGGTCTGCTCTGTACCTCTGGTGAGCTCTTCTAAACCCATGGTGTTTCTATATGGCCAGTGCGATCTCGTCTATGCCTGTGGTGTCTTCTACACCCATGGTGAGCTCCCTTCCCCCCAGGAGGAGTTCTGCTGGAATGGGCTATCTACCCCGCAATAGGATCTCACACCTGTGTTAACATCTTCATATGTGGAGAGCTCTTCAATGCCCAGGGTGACCTTAGATCATGACTGCTTCAACCTCTGGAAAGCGCTTGAATTCCTCAACACACACTAAGCTCCCCTACCTTCTGGTGATGTGTGCTTCTCCCCATGGAGTGTGATCTGGTCCTTATCTGCGGCCCCGTCTATGTCCATGGTGAGTTCTATTACCCATGGGGAGTTCCCGAGTAGGGGTGGGGCATTCCTCTACCTCCATACCTTTCTCAGCCATGGGGATCTCATCTATACCCTTAGTCATTTCTATGTCCGTGTTTCCAACAGGTCCTTACACTAACTGTTCTGTCTACTAGCTCCTCCAAATGCGTGAACTACAGCCTTAAATGTCTCCTGAACCAAGCTTCTTCTTCTGCATCCCCTAACCTGTGGCTGTCACTTGTTTTCCTAGCTTAATTAACAGAATGACCTTCATCCAAGATAGAAACCTCAGTTGGCCTTGGGCTCTCCCTTTGCCTCCAGCCCAAATACAAAGAGCCAGATGCCCTTGAGTTCTTGTTATTTTTTTAATCTGGGTGCATGGGATCTTCTCACAGCTTCCATGGCAGTTCAGGTTCACTCTCCCTCTTTTGCTTACGTCATTTCTGCAGGTCTTTTTTTTTTTTTTTTAGACGGAGTTTTGCTCTTGTTACCCAGGCTGGACTGCAATGGCGCGATCTCGGCTCACCGCAACCTCCGTCTCCTGGGTTCAGGCAATTCTCCTGCCTCAGCCTCCTGAGTAGCTGGGATTACAGGCACACGCCACCATGCCCAGCTAATTTTTGTATTTTTAGTAGAGACGGGGTTTCACCTTGTTGACCAGGATGGTCTCGATCTCTTGACCTCGTGATCCACCCGCCTTGGCCTCCCAAAGTGCTGGGATTACAGGCGTGAGCCACCGCGCCCGGCCTCTGCAGGTCTTTTTTACTGGTCTTGCTATCTCTTTATTTCACTTTAACAGTACTCCCCACTGCTTTTTGAGGTGACTTCCTATAAAACAAAAGTTCAGCCAACTGTTAATAGTGGTTAACATGGGTGGGGGGAGGGGATGGGATAATGGGAAATGTGTCTGTTTCTGAGATGATTGGATTATTTATTTATTTATTATTTTGAGACGGAGTCTTGCTCTGTCACCAGGCTGGGGTGAAGTGGCGCAATCTCAGCTCACTGCAATCTCCACCTCCTATGTTCAAGTCATTCTCCTGCCTCAGCCTCCCGAGTAGCTGGGATTACAGACGCACACCACCACACCCAGCTAATTCTTGTAGTATTTTTAGTAGAGACGGGGTTTCACCATGGCGGCCAGGATGGTCTTGATCTCCTGACCTTGTGATCCACCCACCTCAGCCTCCCAAAGTGCTGGGATTACAGGCGTGAGCCACAGCAGCCGGCCATGATTGGATTTTTAAAATAATAAGGTATACATTTCCTATTATCAGAAAAATTAGTAAATAAAACAGTGGGCTGCCTTTTGTCTTCAGGATACACTCCAAAGTTCATTTGGTGGCTAGTCTTCCCCAAAAAAGGGCTCTCACATTCCTCACATGGAATTTCTTCATTCCCAACAATGCCTCACTTTTCCTGTTGGGCCAGTGTTTACTGGCCTAACAAATACAACGTCCCCACAGCCTCTGCTCTCTACCTTGGTGGTCCTAGTGTTCTATGCAGGATCAGAAAGCACTGAGGGCACTCAACAGACAATTGATCTGATGCAAGGACCTAGATGAATAAGGTCTTTGGAAGGGCTGGGGGAACAGGAGTCAGGGACAACTCTGGATCCACAGGGTTCAGGAACAATCTGCTGAGGTGGTCATCCACAAATTAGAAAGCTGCACTGCCACAACCACTACTGCATCTCATCACCCACGAAGCTGAAAATCAGACACTGGAATGCTGGTCTAGTCATTCCAACTGGCTGGCACGTCTCTTCAAACTTTCTTATCTGCAGCCACTATAGTAGGAAGGTGCCCCTACGTCATGCTGCCTTCCAAACCGAATATGCACTCAGAAAGCTAGCTGCAAGGGAGTCAAGTAGTTTTCAGCTTTCTAGCCTCTGTAGTGAAGGACAGGCACAAAAGCAAGTGAGATGGAAATCAAGGGCCAATTGATAGTGCCCAATGCAGATACTGCTGGGAAGTCAAGAACAGACAAAAGGCTGCCTCTACTGGCCTTGAGTCTCAGGACAAGCAACAGAAGGGCTGCAGAAGTGACACCAAAAAAGCCTAGTTTCAGGAAAAAGCACTCCTAAAGAGTTGGCCATAATGTGGGACTGAAATAGGTCAAGGCCAAGGGCAATGCAAAAGCCTGTACGAGCATCAAAGGAGACAGGAAAGAGAAGGTTCTGAGAGACAGGAAATATATCCAAGAATTGGGCTTTCAGAATAGGATTCCAAATCATATTCTGAGTATAACTCCTCCAAAATCCTCCAGTCTGCTTTGGTTTCTAGAGACCATAAATTGCTCTAAAGTTATCTATAGGGAATAGATCACCAGGACTATTTAAGAAGAATCAGGGACAATTGTAATGCTTTAGAAATACATAGGACACAAGGTACTTCAATTTTCTCCTTTCCTCAACAGTTTTATTGCCTTTTAAGAAAATTTTTGTAAAATATAAATACAAAGGCAGAGAATTTACTTACAAAGTTAAAACACAGATTTCAAACATAAACACACGATTCAGAAAATTTTAGTTTTATGTACATTTCCGAGCAACCTCAACATATTATGTTAGTTTTCAATATTTTACAGGGTACAGAAAAAAATAGCTCAAAGTCTTCTTTAAATAAGAGCATAAAATGTTTAAACATATAAACAATCCGGTTTGATGCGTGAAAACTAATTTCACAGCTTTTTTAAATTAGGATATAAAAGTTTCATACAATTAGTTGTTGTGTGTGGATATGGTTTGAATTTATATTACACACTACTGGATTACATCCAATAGCATTTACCTGGCCCGAGCAGGTACTCTGTAAACAAAACAAAGTTATATCACCAAGTGCCTTCCCCAAATTTGCTCCCTCAAACCAACCACACAGTTCTGACCACTCTACACAGTCATGGCCTCTGTCATCAGAGCTTTGTATGAAATTAAGTCAAAGTATGGAGCTCTTTTTCCTCATTTTTTTTTCTCTTTAAAAAAGAAAAGAAACAAATGTTCCAAGTAAAAACAAATATATCCCAAAGCATGTGAGCATTGAAAAGTAAAGAAACATTATAACAACTTCATAAAAACTGACTTAAAAGTTTAAAGGAAAAAAAAAACATGTTTGTAAGTCCTTCTGACTGGAGTAATTTCTCTTATATAAAGAAGAGATATTTTCATATGTAATAATGTCCTTTCTTTACAGAAATAGTCATATTATGACACATATGCACAAGGATTAACACTATAACACACTGTACACGGCGGGTCTGGCTCGCTCACCAATAGTCCTCTGAGATCAGATCGCTTGGGTGGAGCCACTCTACCGAGGAGCCCAGAAGAGTCTGAATTTCATTCGTGAATTCCACCAGATCTAACAGCTCCTTACTTTCCGGGTTGAAGGCTTCCAGGTCTTTGGAGCAAGAGAACAAGAGACTTGCAGAAACCTGCCGATAAAACTCTGCCTCTGCAATGGTGACAATTTCCACATTTGGAAAATTGCAGCGAAATATGCGGGATGACATTTTCAATTTCTTAAGGACGTCTGAAAGCAGTAGCCAGTTTCGTGGCCTACAAAACAGAAAGGAAAATGCTTTGAGTTTCCAGTAAAATGAAAAGTGCTCCCAGCTATTAATATTAACTACCAACCCAACTGGACCAGCCTCTAGCTGTGTAACAAGGGCCAGTTCCTTTGACTCTGCTCCCACCCCTCATTTCTCACTATACCTACTCTCTGATTGCCACTCCTTTCTAAGGTGAGGGAGAGTAACTACTTCTAGCAGTAGGAACTCTGAACTCAACTGTCCATCTAGGGAGGACCATCCGAATAAGCCTCATTTCTCCCTTTTCTGGTGGTAAAGTCCTGCTCATTCAGCTGCGACCACAACTTGGGTCACGCCTATCCAAGTGCCCTGTTATCAACAGGCACTGGGGGATTAAGTCTGTGTATCCCCGCTTCTTCAATCTCTTCTCTCCTCAGACCCTCACTAACAGCATTACAAACACACAAGGCTTTCTCTCCTTTCCATTCAGGCATGTCCACCGCCATCCTTTCATTCTTTTGGGAGAAAGAAGGTGTTACATTCCTTGCATATATAACCCACGATACTTTATGATTTGATCACTGTTTGTAATGGCATACATGTTTATAGCTTCAGACCTGAGGAGGATGTAACTCATTAAGCAGCTCTGCCAATACACAGCACAGCAGTCTCTTGACAAGTACACCCAAAGTGATTGGTCACTGGCATTTAGGGGCTCAACCACAGGGGGCACAGGGGATTAACTAAATCTGATGACACACCAATGTCCTAAGTGTCATGTATAGTGACTGTCCTCATCTTATACAAGGTGGTTTATCAGTGTAGTCCAGTACATCTCAAAGGCCTGGGAAGGCTCCTACAGTGGCCTGCTGCAGGGAGTCCTAGGGAGGACACCTTCCCAAAGTGGTTAGGGATTGAAGTACCCAAGGTGCTGACCTTTCCATAAAGTTCCCAGTCACCCACTTCAACTTCCTTTGGGTTCTGGGGAGTGACTTAAGCCTTGGTGTTAGTGATAAAGGCAGTTTATACCATGCTGTGCCCCACCCCCAACCACACTGGGTACAAGGAAGCTGATGTGTACCCTTTCTGGAAAAGATCAACTGCATTGTGTGAGGTTCACAGATAGTTAAGGAGTTCACTCACCCACCCACCCTCATCTGCTTAAAGGGCATTTCTTTTTTTTTTTTTTTTTTTGAGATGGAGTTTCACTCTTGTTACCCAGGCTGGAGTGCAATGGCGCGATCTCGGCTCACCGCAACCTCCGCCTCCTGGGTTCAGGCAATTCTCCTGCCTCAGCCTCCTGAGTAGCTGGGATTACAGGCACGCGCCACCATGCCCAGCTAATTTTTTGTATTTTTAGTAGAGACGGGGTTTCACCATGTTGACCAGGATGGTCTCGATCTCTTGACCTCGTGATCCACCTGCCTCGGCCTCCCAAAGTGCTGGGATTACAGGCGTGAGCCACCGCGCCTGGCCTAAAGGGCATTTCTAACTCCTGTCACCTCAAGAGCAGCTCAGCTAGTTTTCAACCACATGATAGTCATGCTTACCCTTGAGCCACAGATACTTGGATGTTATAACACGGTAAGAGGGGGGTCTCCGAAAATTCAAATTCAAACACATCGCTATAGGCATCGTCATCATCATCCTGGTCTTCTGGTCCTGGAGGGTTCGCTAAAACATCATAGCCACTTTCATCATCTGGTTCTAATGGAGGGCAAATAAGAGAGGAAGGAATCAGTAAATTACAGCAAGACATCCAGTTGTCAATAACAAGGATTTTAAATAACAAGATTCTTTCCCAAGTGAGTCCTGCTTCCAGTGCCCACCACCCGCTTTCCCTCACCCATACCAGACAGACATGGACTGGAACTTGTTCACCTCCCACTGAACTAGCGCAAACAATGCAGCTTACCGCAAACAGAGCTGCCGTAGAAGTCCCAAGAGCCACCGGAGTCATCATCGCTGCGACCCTGTAGGTCATTTAAGTAATCTGGAGAGAGAGAAAATAAAAAACAAGGTAAAACCTACTGTTGAGAACAAAATGATGTTTTTTCCTTTACATTCACGACAGGCTGCAGGTCATTTCCTGTCTTCCTCTTTCTCAGCAAAATAAAGTAGGATTATACTTATGTATCTCTTCTTTTTTTTGTTTTTGAGACAGAGTCTCGCTCTGTTGCCCTGACTGGTGTGCAGTGGCACGATCTCGGCTCATTGCACCCTCTGCCTTCCGATTTCAAGACTCTCCTGCCTCAGTAGCTGGGTCTAGAGGCGTGTGCTACCACGCCCAGTTAATTTTTTAATTTTTCGTAGAGATGGGGTTTTACCATGTTGGCCAGGCTGGTCTCAAACTCCTGAACTCTGGTGATCTGCTGCCTCAGCCTCCCAAAGTGTTGGGATTACAGGTGTGAGCCACCACGCCCAGCCTATTTATGTATCTCTTCTTTGATAGCCTAAGCTGCTTCTTCCAACAAGTGAGTGTAATTTAAGGTAAACAAGGGCGGGTCACCGGTGAGTTAGTGGCATTCTTTGGCAGGAAGTGTCTGATAAGGAATTTAACTGCAGGTGCCTGACACTCAGGAAAACCTGTGCTTCTGCTTTAGGGTTTTGTAACGCCCGGGGCTTAAATAATAGGTTATCTGATGACCTAACACCATAAACCTGTCCAAATAATTTCACGTATGGAAGGTTTGAGTCATTTTTCCCAGACTCAAGATGTAAACCTATGAGCCATACCTAAGTGAAGAATGCATTTGTGGAAAATGAGAATAACTTCAGGAAAACTTTTAAAACATGAGGGCGAATAGATGACTTAACGTCACTAGAATAAAGTCAAACCACATAAAAGTTCAAACACCCGGCTGCTGTCCAAAAAGCTTTACAGTTCCAGCCTTCATGATTTCTGCCTAGTCAAATTCCAATCTATTGTATCGAGCTACCATCTAATTTTTAGTAAGACCATTTCTTGGACTTTGTCGTACCTGTTAAGAACTTTTCCATAAGTTCACTGTGGGTCATTTTCATGATGGTTCTACCTGAGTAAGTAGCCAAGGTGGGGTCAGCACCATAAGAGAGAAGTAGTCGGACAATTTCCAAGTGATCGTTCTCAACAGCATCGTGCAGAGGCCTAGGAAGAGAGGCGCAATAGAATTATGCTCACGCAAGCCACACTTACTCATAAAGCACTTGTCTCCTTTAACAGCAACAGGCAAAGCTAGGTGCATGTGTACCTTGTGTACTGAGCCTCCTAAGTACAGTATTTCATCCAAGAGGTGTGCATAGTCACTCCCACTGCACAGATACAGAAACTGAGCTACAGTGATTGGCTCTAGGTCAAGCAATAACCCTTTACAGGGCATATGAAGAACTATTTCAGGCCTAAATCTCAGAGTGGTCTTGAACTCCTAGGCTCAAGTGATCCTCCTGCCTTGAACTCCCAAAGTGCCAGGATTACAGGGAAGAGAGCCACTGCCCAGCTGCAAACCCTATCTTAATCCGAGGCCTAAGAAGGAACTCAAGCCGAAAATGCAAACATTTTCAAGAAATTTAAGTAGTTATAGACCATGTGAAGGTAACTTACAGGGGATAAGAAATCCCATCATCATGGAAGCCAACACAAGCAATTGTCACACTATTAAAAAAAAAAAGGCACCTCTATTTTTAAAAGAAACTAGATGCAAAGATTAGTGGAGACTCTCCTGAAAGCTTGACCCCAGGACCTCACACAGATGGGTGATCAGCCTCTGGCCCAGAAGCCAAGGGAACACTGGGGAGAGGAAACTGGGCCTGGTGGGGTGTGTTCTCAGGAGGGTACAGAGGCCTCCTACCTGTGTTCATGGAGCTGGGGGTTGGGGTTGGCGGGAAGAAGGTGGATCTCTGCCCAATCTGAGGGAATGCTATTTGCAAAGTGTGAAAGACCAAATACATTTCCATTTGGCCGTTTCTGTCACTGTCAGGAAACCCCCAGTGCCCGGCCTCATGGCAGCATCCCACTCACACAACCAGGAAGACGCTCGGGCCGACTTAGACCTGGGTCTCTGACCAATAAACCAGAGTCAAGGACAGGGTGAGAGCCACGGCTGGGGATGTGGGTGGCAATGGCAGGTCCTGCTGAACCAGTGGAGGGGCAGCTGGCCCTCTGTACGCCTGGGACTTTTAGCTCAAATATATTTGCACCACTGCACTCCAGCCTGGGAAACAGGGCAAGACTCAAAGAAAAGCAACACCCCCAATTATTCCTGCAGGCCTCAACATTTCCAGAAGCTTTGGTTCATAGGAATGTTACAGGACTGACCAAAATTGGGAGCTTTACATCTACATTTGCCAAAGGTCTGCTGGATTCAGACCATACAGACCACTGCAGGACCCAGTGGTCAGTATGCTTACAGTTACCCTCTGTCTTTCCTCCTGGAATTTCCCGCATACCCTGAGAACTGCCACTGCACAGATAGCGAAGCTTGGTGTCAGCAGAGCCAGGCTGAGAACAAGACACATCACTGACCTGGTTCCATCCTGGGCGCTACAGTTGACATCAGCGCCATATTCAAGGAGGTGTCGCACAATGTTGAGCCAGCCCCTGGCACAAGCTTCATGCAGGGCGCAGTAACCTGCGTTATCCCGATGATTCACGTCACAAATCTTGTTCTCCAAGCAGTACAGGACCACTTCCTGTGCGGAGGGGAGGGAGGAACGCCATCAGATACTGCACAATAACCTTGTAAGGTGGACCTCTCTGTAGCTTTCAAAGATACACCTTCAGGCCTGAGAACCCACTGCCTCTCAGGCAGACGGTGGATGTCTTGGTGAGGGGCAAACACATGTGCAAAGCGTCCGATGACAGGGACAGCACCATTTAGGGGTCTGCTGCCCAGCTGCCCGGCCCTGGGCGAGGTACGCTTCAAATTCTCCAAAGCCTCCTCTCCTCCTTTGGAGGAAAGCAACAGCACCTACCAGGGGCTGCTGAGAAGCTGTAGTTAGAGATCCACACGAGCCCTTAGCCCAGTGCCTGGCACAGTGAATACAGAGGGATTTGGCTGCTAATATTTTAAACGACACATGAGTAAGTACAAGGACATCCTCACTTGATCGGTTCATCCAACAGGTAGTAGTGGATGACGACACAAGTTTAGATAAAAGCAAGGACATATGTGCAAGAGTTGATGTGTAATGATAGAAAAAAAAAAAGCAAGGACAATCAAGGCATAACGAATGATTAAACGAGTTGGAGAACATTTCTCAACCTCACAGACAGGAGGCTGCCCAGGAGTTTAGCCTGGTCCTCACACCCCTTGGAAAGACCAGACGTCGGAGGTTGGGCGGCAGTGCCTGTTGGTACCACACACATCATCAACAAATGACATCAATACTTCTAATAACCCCGCCCTCTTTTTGCTTCACTCTCCACCCCACTTGCAGCTGAATCAATATAATTTCATATTTACTTAACCTAATGACAGGAATCTAATACACCACATACCACAACCTACGCATTTCAGGAACTAAGTAAGATGAACCTACCCTTCCCACTTTGCAGAACGTGTTCCGCATCAACAGTTTGCATGAGAATCACTGTTATTAATCTCACTTCTTTGGCGTGTTAAAATATTAAAATGAACCGCTCCCAGTAAGCAGAGCGGTAATTTACTCCATGTTTTATTACCTTGATTAAGAAAGTTCTCAAACACATGGAACACTATCTGCCACCAGACAACAGGTTACACTGTTTTCCTAGCAGTCAAGGCCAGCAGAGAGCTGTCAGGTTCTGAAGACTGGGGGGAAAGCCAGAGCATGTGGGGTAGCCCAACAGACATTCCACTTGGCAAGGGGGGAGCTTGATGGGCCACAGCAGGCTCTCCTGTTCCAACTCTTAAATAACTCATCTGTAACCTAAAATAGGCAACATTTGAGCCATCCATAAATGTGAGGTGAGTTCTGAAAATTCTTTTATGCCCTTTCTAGGACACGTCAGTCAAAGGTGACCACTCACTTGGGCACTATAACTAGAATGTTCTAGATGCTCCCGCTGTGAACCTAAGGCTGCATGCTGGTAACCCCGGCCACTCATTCCCTGTTGCTTCAGACCACTGCAGCAGCTCCATGCCCACAGAAGCGTCTCTTGCTTCAGGCCCTTACCTGCCAGAAAGCCCACAATCCTCTGAGCTCCTAGGCCACCTGCCCCGAGCATTGGTATCCAGGATACCACATGAAGCTGCTGCTCTTTTAGCAGGCCCTCACTAGCCAGACTCGAGTAGACGGCTGTAAGCTAATGAGTTGTGTGCCCAGCCAGGGAGAGGCCCTGTCACGTGACTCAGGGATCGGCTCTAAGCACCACTGACTGCTGTGCACAGATCAATTTATCCGGATCCTGGCGGCCAGCCTGGTTGTTCTATCAACCCAGGGTTTATTTGCTCTGACAATTACGGCCGGCCTTCACCTGGAAACTTTAATCACTACTAGGGCTGATTTGAGGGAACCTAGGAATGAAAGATGTCGAGGCTGAAGGGTAAGTCAACTCTGTTATCCTGTAGGATGGCAGGCAAGGCAACAGTAACGTAACAACCAGGTCAGATGTTTTGCTGTTGGCCACCATTACACTTCTGATGCTCCCAAATATGTATGTCATATCCCACAGTTACCTGTGAGATCTCAGGAAGGAAAAGTGGTATGATTCTCATTTAACATTCAAGGAAATTGAGACTCAGAGAGGCTAAGCCCCAGATTCAATTAACACGAAGCATTAGACCTGTAACTTAGGTCTTTTGGCAACGGGTTTGCTGGGAAGTTTCCAAAGGCCCAATCAAGGGCCCTGGCTAAAGGGCTACGATCCAGCCATGACCAACATCACTTGCACCTTTTCTGTTGGGGTCAAGCAGGCTAATGACACTCTCCTAGCTGGGAGGGTGATGGCATCTTAAATAGGTGGCAACTTTCGTCACACCAACAGAGAGAATAAAGAAGCTGGACAAGTCTGTCTACCCAAGACGTTACTTGGTTTATTCTCCATGCTGGAAACGGGAGTGTTTGAAGGGCAGCCCGCCCATTCCCAAACAAAATCACACTGTTTTTGTTGGACAATTCTCTGTTAAGCAGCTATAAGCTGAATGCCATTAACCGCAAAATGTAACCATAAAGGCCATAAACCCGACATTGTTAATTAATTAAATGCCTCATTAACTTTTTTAAAAACATGATTTATTCGATTCATAGAAAATTTAACCATCACCACTAAATGCACAAGCATGTGGTTCCACATTGGCATTTTAGCCTAAGAACTGACAGGGAAAGGTTCAAGTGTAACTGGCCTTTCAGGTGGTCTATTACAGATCTGAAGAGCAGAGGGTGTTTCTAAACCTCAAGAACCAGATTAACAGAAAACAAAGCTTGAGCAGCCTTTATACTGCATGTGGTATCTTTTTAGCTAAGCGGAAGACAATGATAGAGGGGTTTTGGGAAACCCCTCCCAAAGCTGTGCATTCATACCGCACCTTAACCCGTTAAGCAAATTGTTCTTTTATTTTATAGAGTTTACACTGCCACATCTAAACGGACTATCCTCCTAACATTTTAATTTCTGACTAAAGAAATCTCAGAATGTTGGATTCAAAGTTGAAAGCTTTCATCTAGTAATTAAAACATTTAGCATCAAAACTGATGACCTGGGAAAGTTCTATAGTGAAATTTACATTTGAAGGGGAAAAGTCCTTCCATAAACATTCTCAAGGCTTCTTTCCCCGAAGGCCTGGTAGCCTGAGAAAGTATGGATTAGTGTTCCTTAGTACAGGCCTCAGACCCACCTGCTATAAGGAAAACCACCAAAATGGAAACTGTTCCTTAGAGCGCCCACAAGGCCTCTTGAAGTCAGAAAGGTGAGACTGGGATAAATGAAGCCAAGATCAAAGACCAGGCCAGGAGCCCCACCCCGCCATGGCCAGTGAGTGTGCTGCCCTGGAGCTGTCCCTTACCTCTGTGTTTGTTGGAAGCACAAGTCCATTTCCTCAACCATGCCTAGGAGTGAGTGGCCCTGCCTGGCACACTGCATCTACCCTGTCCTCATAGGCTCAGCTTATGCAAAACCAACTGGCTGCTGCTTGGGTTTAATCTTTGAGTAACTGAGCTAATTTCCAAATCCTTCTGGAGAGTTCCCTCAAAGATAATCCAGAGATATCAACCACACAATCATGCCCCAGGGTGGGCTCTGGGTCCAGGGAAGACTGGCAGATGGGTCATCCCATCAGGAAAGGCT
This sequence comes from Aotus nancymaae, assembly GCF_030222135.1. Classification (NCBI taxonomy): domain Eukaryota; kingdom Metazoa; phylum Chordata; class Mammalia; order Primates; family Aotidae; genus Aotus; species Aotus nancymaae. The sequence continues at coordinate 19,332,309 of NW_026988472.1, read as the reverse complement.
CAAGGCACAGCAGACTGCGGCAGGGTTAAGGTATGCGAGCCTGGGCTCTGGCTGAATTCGGGAGCCCATAGCTGAGCATGGGCTAGTGCAGATCCTGTTGCCCGGGTGCTTCTCCACACTTCACACTCAGCCTGCTGAGCTGCATTTTATTTTCACCACGACTCCCAGAGAGCTGATGCCAGCATAAAAAATGCCTTTGCCCTGTGGGCTGTTACATCACAATCTCAACTGACAAGTGTGTGGTGGGGAGATGCACAGGGGCAGAGGGAGGTTTTGAACTGTGAAAAGCTCAATTCCAATGGGAGCTCGTCCTGGAGAGGAGCTGGGTTTGCGCGGATGGGGAGAGACTGGGCTTTGGAGCCAGGCTGCTAGATTATTATCTGTTCAAGTCATTTAACGCCTCTGGGACTCAGTTTCCTCATCTGAAAGCAGGAATAATATGAGTTACAATCGCACAAAGATGATGAAAGGGTGAAATTAGTTACTTTGGATCTCAGGGGCTCATCAATGTAAGCTATCATTGTCATGGCCCATGCTGGGAGGAGGATGGGCAGGGGGGCTAGGGAGAAGCAGTGAGCTGAAGGAAAAGCCCTGAGTCTCAGTTCCTCCTCCCAAAGCCCTTAGCCCTGGGGCTACTGTACCCTCTCTCAGAAAGAGACCTTAGGTCCGCCCCAACTCCCACCTCTGTGACCCGCACAGCTACTTCCTGCCCACTACCCCCACACGGCTACCCCTCCACCAGAAACAGTACAGGCAGCCCCAGATAGAGCTAATAACTTCTCTCCCCCTTGCTAATCAGAATCCAAAGGGCTCATTAAAATTCCCCCAGTCGCCAAGCCCTGGGTTGTGTCAGATTTTATATCAGAGATAAGTGAGCGAGACTGGAGGGTGCCGAAGCAGCCTACCTGCCTGAACACGAACTGAACATCAGAGAGGCCTTTCTTTCCACATCGCAACTGAACAAGCCACCAAAGAGACAGCAGAGAGAGCGGGGCTAACACAAACATCATGCTGGAGCACTGGCCCAGCCCCCCGATGTGGAGAGGGCTGCGCTCTGCTCTGCTCCGCTCTCCAAGTCCCTCCCTTCACCAGCGGCAGCCCTCGGGCCCCGCCCCCCAGCCGGCAACCCCAGGGAGCGCCCACAGGGACCCACCTCATAGCCAAGCCTGGCTGCCCGCTGCAGAAGGGTCTCGCCCGCGTTCTTATTGACAATAAGTCTCCGTGCTTCCGGTGGCATTGGGCGAGACTGGGTGGTCTCCTGAGGGGAATTTGAGCATGGCAGCTGCGTGGACTGGGAGGCCGGTAGCAGTTGCTGCAAGCGGTCGAAGGGCTTTGGCTCCTGCTTGGCTGGTGACAGATCGTAGTCTGAACTGGGCTCCGGCCGCTTTCTGAATCTCCGGACAGTCACCTATCATAAAACCAGGCAGCGCACACAGTTAAGCCTATGTCCTTCTAACAGTGGCTGCTTCCCCTCCTCTTCCCTACATGACAAACCTGCATGGAGAGACACTTTTTTCCTTGTCTTTTTTAGGGGGTGGGAGGTGCTTGTCAAAGGAGGGTTTGGGGGAAGGAGTTTCATTCTTACTAGTTTGAAACTTCGAGGCCACCCGGAAGACATGCTCCTCTAGGACAGGGGGGTGAAGTATGGTGTAGGGGAGGAGTCCAGGAAAAGGAAAGCTTTGTCCCCACAAGCTGGGAAGCCGGCAGGCAGGGATATACTCCCACAGACCCTAGGGGGAAGCGGGGGTCAGAGTACCTTGCCATCGGCATTCTCCACGTAGTATTCCCCTGTCAGTGACAATCCCCGCCTGGGCTCCTGAGGGATCAAGTGTTTGGTTTTGCACAGTCTCTTCCCGGATGGCTTCTCGCTGTTGTCGGTGTATTTCTGCAGCAGGGAGGCAGCCTGGCAATCCTCTTCTTCATCTGCACACAGCACATCTGTCTTCTGGTTTTCTTTAATTTTCTGCTGTTTGGCAGGCGGCCTGGAGGCTGGTGCGCAGCTTGGCTGAGCCTGCTTTTTGCCGCCTGCACTGGTGGTGGATGAAAGACTCTTCATGGGCGGAGAGCCGGAGAACATAGGCAAGCCTAAATACGGAGGGGGTGACGGGGTGGCGGGCGGGCGGGAGACAGGAGAAGAAGCAGGCGTTACACAGTTGTAGCCAGTGCAGGAAGAAAAGCCCATTGTTAACACTGATCACTGGAGCGGCTTCAGTTTTTAAAGATCTACCAATTATGTTTTCAAAGCATTAATATTTTAATTATACCACATTCAAACGGCACCTAGGTTAACCCACAAAACACCAAGTGGCAAGTTGCTTCAAAGGGCGCAGCAGAGAGGACAGAAGCTGGCTCTTCCTGCTCTCCTGCCCCCTCCCACCCACTGGGTCTCGGTGCTCAGGACCCAGAGACTGGAGACAGCCTGAGGCTGGAATGAGGGTGCTGGCAACGCCCTGGGCCACCCTGACTGACTTCCTGTCCAGCCACAGGCAAGGACATTAAGAGAGAACTCCCTGCCTGCCACATCCTCCTTCAAGTCCACTTCTATGGCCTTCTAAGGTCTCCTCGAAAGCCCTTTCCTACAGAGAGTAGATGACCCACCCTCCAGGAGAGGAGTGGCACTCAAGGGGTAGACCCCGCATACCTTGCTCATTGTCACTGGGTTTGAGAGGCTCTTCCGACCAGCTTCTGTTGCCTTTGGTCTCTGCCCTTTTTCTGCCAGGTTTCTCTTCGGTGATGTTAGTCCCCTGAGGAATGGCCTCAGGCTGAGTGGCCTGGGTCACTTCCTTCCTGCTTTGCCGGCCAGGTTTGCCTTCGGCTGCCGAAACCTGCTGCTCCCACCGTTCTCTAAGGTGCAGCAAGTGGCGTTGTTTTTTAGGATGGAGCCCTGTTAATTCAATGCACACCTTCAGGTTGGTCAGCTCACTATAATGTGGGTCTTCTAAGTGGTTAGAGGAACTGTTTGTCATTTCCCTCTCAGGCCAGTCATCTAATGGAGAAATAACTACAAATTAATCAAAAAGCCCCCTGGGGGGGAACAAACTGTCTTACGCATCACTAATAGGGTGGGGGAGGGGGTGTGGCCACTGGTCTCTGCTTTTGGGAGGGGCCTGATAGTCTTTGGCCATCTGGGTTCTGGCTTTGGGAGAGGGGAGGTGCAGGCGGCTCCCCCCGGGGGCTCCAGGGTGGGAATCTCATGAGGCGGTGTGGCAATGGAGATGGTCCGCTCCACTGCTGTGCCCCACGGCTTCCCCTCACCGGCTGTCTACGGGGGCAGCGCGTCGCATATCCACACCTCCTGTCCATCCACTGCGGCCGCATGCACAGGCCCACCCCCCAGCAGGCGGGCGAAGCGGACAGGGCTCACCTTTAGAGACTCGTCGGCGTTTGGCTTTCAGTAGAGGGTCCTCCGGCACCTCCTCAGCAGTGGTCTCAGTGTGGCTGCTGTCACCTGAGACTTTGCGTTTCCTGTCCACCCGGAGGGTGGGGCTGGGCGGCATGTCCGAGGCCACCTGGGCTGCGGGCGGCTCGCTCACAGGCTGCCGCTCCACAAAGTACTTCTCCACAGGAAGGTCTTTGTCTTCGGGGGCTTCAAAGGGATCATGGTGCTTGTTTCCAGCACTATACTCGCCTGGGGGAGGGAGACAAGAGGACATGAATGAAGCCCGAAGGTCATGTGCTACTGACAGCTGCTTCTTTGGACACTGGGGTCCTCACATGGTAGGACAAAATCCTCAGAAACAGAACTTTTCAGAGGAAGGGTACATTGAAGACGAGCAGCAAGTAGAGCAGAGTGCGGTGCGCACCACGCTCCTTCCCCTTCTCCTCCTTATGGTTGGGGCCAAAGGGAACCAAGAAAGATGGGGTGTCAACTCTACGTTTTTCAAAGCACTACAGTCCTTTACACTTTCAGCAGAAGATGCAACCATGCCTGGGCTGACCTAAAAATCTTTATGGAAACAGTTGCTGAGGTCATTATTTTGAAATAAATGTCAGGCTGATGGGATAAAGCGACCAAATATCCCCAAAATGTCATCTAGTGAAGGGATAACACCAATATTCACCTAGGCCAACTGGGGAAATGATGAAGAGGGACAGGAGACAAGAGTGCTGAAAGAAAGCCCAGGTCCTTGGTGGGCAGAAGTGACCCTCCCTCCTGGAGGGCTCTGGGCCTGCAGTCCAGGCCAGAGGGAGGCATGGAACCCAGGCAGACCCAGGCTGCTGGGAAGAGGGGCCTGGCAAAGCCAAAGGCATGGTTTCCTAACACATGCACGAGTTCAGAGAAAACTTCACAGAACTAGATCTGCTGGATGCACAGATGTTAAACCAATGGGTTGAATTGTTCCCATTTCCTGTCCAACACAGGGGGACTCCCACGGGGATGCTGGTCACCCAGCTGACATTCCTCTTCACATCTTCTGTCACATGCAGGCATCTACAGACATCCCCTTATTGTTGGTGTGTCTTCCATGCCAGGCCAGCGCTTGCAAAACCGCTGGTCCCAGGAACCCTGTCCTCAGCCTATCACGGGCTGTGGGGCTTTTCTCTGTCATCTCAGCCCAACATCACTTCCTACTTATGCTCTAGCCCAAGAAACAGCAATTTTTCTAATACACGATGAATATAAATGATAACTACTTAATGACCACAGCGAGGTTAAGGTGTTCGCCCTTGGCCGGCTGAAATGATCCTGCTCATCATCAGGGTTATGAGTCTGGTGTCTTGGTAACTCTGAGCGGAGGCACGCAAGTCAGTTTCTAGATGAAATAAGCACACACCTCATCCGCTGATCTCATTCTTCCTCTCCCCAACCCACTTCAAATACTACTCCCACTCCTGACCACCCCCCTCACCGACTTCTCTCGGGCGCATTCCCAGCGGTTTATGGCAGTCAGCTGTGGGGGTAAGCTTTACCGGGGTGTTGGCTAGCTTGTACTGTCAATGGTGCAAGGACCCATTCACCTCCTCTTCAACGGTGTTTTAAGGGGGAACAGATGAGGCTGCATCTACTCTTGCAAAGGAATGGTAGAATCTCCCCAACCTTTCCTCCTCATCCTCACTCACAATGGTGCACTGTATGGATAGGAATGGCTGGGCCTGGGACTTGGCACCCAAACCCCCACCATGGAATACAGCCCCAGGTCTCTATAGGTACACCAGCACCGGGTGGGCACCCAAAAACATGGCCAAGGTGGTGTTCTGTCACGGCAGCAGCAGGAGAAAACACACAAGCTGCCCAAGCCTTCCACTAAGCAGGCGTGGTGACCACCGCATTCAGCTTGGCCTGGGGATACAAAAAGGGTGGGCTGCTCTGTGACCCTCTTAACCACTCTGGCAGTAACAGCACCACTTTACAGTTTGGCCCCCTTCAGTTGTAAAGTGGGACTTTTACTGCAAGCCACCTCCCCTGGTGGGCTTCAAAAACACGGCACAGCAGGAGAAAGGCTGGAGAAATTACTTACAAAAGGACACTAAGGTGCAAGGTAAAAATGTAGACCGTGGAGAGACGGTTCGAACCAAGTGGTTTGAAAGCAGAGGTGACTGGGTTATGTCACTATACCCTCCTAGGTCATAATGAGGCAGCAGCTTATCAAGTGTGGGGCCCCACCCAGAATGAACTGCCCTGTCCTGACACCCTTCCCAGACACACCCCCCATTAAAACCACATCAGATTAAGAATCTCTCAGCTGGGCACGGTGGCCCAAGCCTGCAATCCCAGCACTTTGGGAGGCTGAGGTGAGCGGATCACGAGGTCAGGAGTTTGAGATCAGTCTGACCAACATGGTAAAACCGCATCTCTACTAAAAATACAAAACTTAGCCGGGCATGGTGGCACATGCCTGTAGTCCAAGCTACTCCGGAGGCTGAGGCAGGAGAATCGCTTGAACCCGGCAGGCGGAGGCTGCAGTGAGCCGAGATTGCGCCACTGCACTCCAGCCTGGGTGACAGAGTGAGACCCTATCTCAAAAAAAAAAAAGAATCTCTCAACCCTAGTGTTTTGGATTTGACTTCCACAGCTTCCATTTGAACTCCAGGTCTCACACAGCCACCTGTATTTGTAGCAATCTCAACCAAGTCTAAGGCATTTTTCTCAGGGAGAAAGTTTTCCACTGAAGTTTTGCCCTTCACTGCTAACTTCCTAATAGTGAAATGAATTTATATCTCACCTACCTGGCCTTATGCCTAAACTGCCAGTATCTTTTGTCCACAGAAAGCCACCTAGAAGACATGTGATCACTTATTTCACAGGCTGGCATCAACAGGCAGTGATTGACCTGGGACTTAGTCTCTCTGCTAGGGAGCACCCCCATTAGACATGGGGAGATCTTGCCATCTGTCTCCTCTGGGAAAAGCTGCCCAGTGGGGGTGGGAAGGGCTGCCCTGAACATACCACCTCCTGCTCCCCGTTCATGGGGAGGCCAGCAGACTAGGACAAGGGACGTGAAACACACACGCCTCCTCTAAGTCCCCACCATTCCCCATTCAGCCGGAGAGGGACCCCTTCTGCCCCCTCAATAGTCCAGAACTATTATCAGGAACCCTCCATTGCTACATCTGGGGTTCACTGAAATCATGCCTGCTCACACACAGTGTAGATGCTTTCTTGCCCATTCTCAAGAGGATCTTTTCACAAACGAGGCCCATCTTGCTTCATCCAACCCCTGAGCCTCTCAAGGCAAACATCTGAATTACCCTCAGTGAAGGCCCCCAACCTTATGCTAGGGTTTCCCTCCATGGGTCAGTAATAATTCCGAAGAACATCCACATTGACTGCCTTGGCAACCAGCTATGACAGAGAGGCTCCATGTCATTTCCTGTACACTTCAGTTGGACCTCCCTCAAATGGGGCTGTCCTTACCAGTACCCACAGAAATTACCCTTGAGGGCAAAGGAGACGGGTGGAAAGACAGACACAGAGAGACATATAGGGGTCCTAACTATTAGGCTTCTCCTCCATTGCAGCTACTTCTGGTCCTTCTGTAAGTGGAATGCCATGTGTTGGTCATGAGATCCAGGCTGATGTGAATATGAACATGGTTGAGCCCTATACTGTCTACCACTTCCTCCCTACATCGTGGTCTTATAATGCACACCACATACATCCCATGATTTACGATGGTTATGCCATCACAACACCTCATAGAAGCATTGCCATGGCAACATTTACAAGTCACCATGGCAACACAGCAACTTCACCAGTTATAACCATTGCCCAATAAGCCCTAAACAAGATGGGAGAGGACTGAAATTTTTGAGGACTGCCCATGACATCCACTGCCTCTGCAGGCAACATCACCTCAAGCAGAGGCTAACCATGTTCTAACTTCTACCCTCTCCAGCAGAGGCATTGGTAGCCATCTGTCTGCCCAAACTCAGAGTAGTTTACAAAGCATGTAGTCCTAGAAGAGAAGTTTTCTGAGCCAAGAAGCGCCATGAAACCCTTTCACTTTCACTCACGCTTTCTCCAGCTCCTGCTCAGGCAATGCCACTGAGTCCTAGGTCCACATAAGCCAAGTGGCTGCCAAGGGAGACAGACACCCGAATTCAAGAAAGAAGGGCAAATATGAACATCTAATATGTATCAACAGAAGTAAATCAATCGATAGAATCAAACTAAAAACAAAACGAAAAAGAAGGAAGAGCTCAATGCCTCTGTGCTCCCTACCCCATTTTCAAAACACCACTGATCATTCCTATTAATAAACTTTCAAGCTTGGGGATGCTCCTAAGTCATTTGTTCAATTTCTAAATGAAAAACTCAGCCACCCATACTATCACCAAGAGTCAATGAAAATCCTAAGCATGGTGTTTTCCAGTTAACTCCATTTTCTTAAACAAGCCCTCCCAACAAGATGCACCCACACGCAGACGGCTGAAGTGACACAAGCAGCACCTGCCATCTCAGAAGTTACTGGTGCTGCAGGAGTGGAGGGGAGAGGCTCTGGGGAGGCATCTTCTACCCTCTTTGTGACCCCTGCCTGCCCCAAATTCCCACCCCAGTTTCCGTAGGCTCACAGCTTGGCTCTGGGCCACAGTGACATCCATGAGCAACGTGATGGCCGAGACAGCCCACTGAATTTGCAGCCAAATGGATCCAGCGCCTGTTGTCCCCTGGATGAGATGGCGGTGGCAGCAGCAAGGACAATGGTTTCTCTAGGGTCCTCCTCTTGATCAACCACAGACCAGTGGTGCTCCAGCTCTTCTGTGGCCCCAGTCTTTAAAAAACGGCCCTCGCCTTTCCCCAACCCTTCTTCCGCTCTCCCTGCCAAAGCTCATTACCTGAGGAGCACTACGTGGTGACTTACGGCTCGCGGGGACCTGTCCTGGGTGCTCCAAGAACAGAGCCTGTTGGTATGAAGCTTGGAGGGACTTGCAGAAGGGGAAAGGGAGGCCTTTCTGAATCATCTGGGGCTTGGGCTCCGCTCCCACTTGCCACACTGAGTTACTGAGATGTGAATGGAGGGTCTGGCCATGTTACTCAAAAACCAGAGCAACAGCAAGAAGACTGGAAGCTTGGCTAAGTTCCTGTCCCTTCCTCCAGGCCCCCAGCCATATACTCAGAACAAACAGGGATTCTCATGTATGGCACTCTCCCTCTTAGAAGGGCCTTCCCCTCTCAACTCGGCCTTGCCCACTTCTCCCAGGTCCCTCTGACAACCTTCCCAACAGCTGGTGTTTCGAGGCAACTCAGCAGGGAGACAGTGAGTTGGCAGCTATCGTCAGGGAGGAGGAAGGCTTCTTTGCCACTTCACCCAAGAGTGGCCTGGACCTCCCGCTGACGTATAACCACGCTTTGAGGAAGACTGAGCAACTTCAGGTACATTGAGTCCCTGCCACTTGGGTAAGGCCACTACTTACTAGCAACAGAAACTGTCTTCTTCAGCAATGACTTACAACAAATCAGTCCTGGTTTAGCTTACCCAGGAGCCTGGCGGGTGGCCTTAGTCTGACCGCAGGGATGAGCTGCGAGTGGAGGGAGGGGTGTGTGCTCCAGGTAGCAAGAAGCACACTCTCCCTGATCTCAAATTCTTCCCAAACTCTGCCAGGCACCAGTGAACTGTGTTGCGAACATCCAACCTCTGACGGCCCACAGTGGGGAGCTCTCAAACATACCCAACATCTCCAAGTGTCCACCCTAATTCCCCTTCGCCCAGCGAGGTTTCTCATGTCGCAAGCAGACCTAAAGCTTCAAGCTTGCACATTTAAGAAATAAACAGAAAAGCCTTCTCCACTTGCTGCCAACACATCTTGGCACTCTGGAAGACTCATGGGCAAATCCCAAAGCCAAGCCTGTTGGTGGGGTGGGGAGCCTGCTTTAAGGACCCAAGAGAGTGTCCTGAGGAAGATGCCAGCTTTCTCATCACACCATTTCCCCTCCAAAATGTAAGATGCCCTCTGTCCAGTGGGAAAAGCCCCCTCAGGCACTCCAGGCTGTCTCGGATTCTGTGGCCAATTCTCCCCCACCCCCACGGTAAATCATCGCACTCGTCTTTATGGTGCCTTCACCACATTCATCCTACTTCCACAACATCTATGCCTTTGGAGGGAGAATGTAAGGACTCTCCATTCCACATCAGACTCACCACGGGGGTGGGACAGGAGACGGCTGGGAAGTGTCATTCCACTGCCACAAAATACAACTTGTCCCTACACCAAATTTCCTACTGCCATACCTCTGCTACATTGTATTATATTACAGCCTTATCAACTCTAGGACCAGTGCTTCTTTGGAATAAAAGATGTGTCCCGGGAAATGATCTTTCACAGACGCCTCGCTCCTGGTTGCCACCATTCAAAAGGACAATCGGCCCTGCATGCCATGCATGGCAAAAGCAGCCCATTTCTCTGCGCAGATGCCAGCTGGACCTGAGGCCACCACAAGCAGGTTTACTTACATCTCTCACTTTCGTTCTGGTCGGCAATGGCCTCCTCCAGGGCGACCGACTTTGGCTTTTTGTCCTGATTTCCTTTCAACCTTTCCCAGTCGGCTGGGCTGAATTTGCACACCTCGGAGTCTTTGGTTGCTGGGTGGCCACCTTCTCTTTCTTTCATCTCCAACTCTGAGAAGCGCATCATTGCACGCTAGAAAGAGAATGGAGATGGAAAAAAAAAAACACAACGCCTTACCATAAAAGCTATTTCATTTGCCTTACCTTAAAGGAAAGTATTTTCAAAGAAAAGTGTGCCCAAAACCAACCACAATTTATGAGATGTAACTCAGGTATTTTAAAGTGTAACAGATAAAATTTAAGAGTATCTATATGTAAGTAGTCACACATTCTTTATTCATAAAGTCATATGTATATAGATATATATATATGCGGTGTGTATGTATATCCACACATACACTAGTGCATAGAGAAAGACATTCTCTTTTGAAGGTAAATAAAACAAAACGAAAACACAACGCAAAGAAAACAAAACAAAAACACAACAGGAAAGAAACAAAATGCACAATGAGTAAAGACGACCATGGCCCACAAACTTCCCTTGGTATATTTGGAAATGAAATTTAACTCAAAAGGTTTATGTAAGATTCTAGTAATAAAAATTTGAAGAACTGACCTCACAGTAAGCAGCGGGTAGACATAAAATACTGTCCTCTTGTAATCCTTCCATCTATGTAATTAAAATGGGCACTCAATGGATCATTTAGATAACTTCATCCATTTTTATAAGCATAAACCAATTTTTTTCTTAACATTGCAAAACAATTTGGCTTTATTCATCTTTTAATTAAAAGTAAAATATCTTAAGGAAATTCCTATACAACATCTATCATAATTCACTAGCAAGTTAAATACATACTCTATCCCTTTAAGCAACCTTTTTTCTTTTTTTTCCTTTCTTTTTGGTGAAAAATTTGCATGAATCCCACAGACATGCGGCTGCTACACATCTCCACCAAGTATCAAGCAAGGCATTCTAAGCAGCACTTCTAGGTATATTTGTTATCTTACAGGCAGAGAAATCAAAGCAATTGATAGGTAAACGTCATGCAGTCTTTAGATACTCTTCACAATAATTAAAATGTCTGTTATCAGCCCTCGAGTGGAGTTCCCTTATAATCTACAGAATAACTTAAAGCATCCAGACACGCCTCAGTGCTACCACTCACGTTCTCTTACTGGCCACATTGCATACATTCAAATTACCACAAGCCTCATTCACCAAATCTGCCTGGTGCCCTGCCCTACCATACTCCCCCAATCCTCTTTACACATTAAAAAACTGACAACCAGTAAGGTTACTGAAATTCAGGTAAAGGGGCTCACCTGCAATGCCCGTTGCTCCCGGCTGAGCTGACTGGAATCTGCATACAGTTCGGTAGTGACACATTTGAATCGATCACCCACGTAACCCGCCGAGTTGGCGATTCTCTTTGCCAGCTTAGATGGCTTCGGTTTCAGAACTTTGCCATCGTTTGATTCGGCCTCATCGGCTCCATCTTTGGTATAGGTGGGGGTCACGTCCACACTTGGTGGGGCACCACTCACACAAAATGGTTTGGGATCCTCTTGGGTTTTACCAAAAGTTATAGCAGGACCATCGCTTCCCAGAGTGGTCTCCAGGAATGGAGTTGAGACTGGCATCCCTAGGTTCTCTTTGTTGGTACCTGCCGGAACACTGTCCTTGCTTACGCTGAAGACTGGCTGGCCTGGAGCCTGTTTGAAAGAATAATTTTCGTGGAAGTCACCGATGCGCCCCAACTCCTCTCTCAGGGCGATGAAATCATGGTGCTGCTGCAGGGCCGGCTCGGCTGATGGCTTGGCGGGCTCAGCACTCTGGCCAACGCTCTCCGCTGCGAAGCTGGGTTTGGACACGTTTGTGTCAGTTTTACCATCTGGTTCTTCTCGGAGAAGGTCTACGTAGACAAGCTTGTCACTTTTGACAACAGTCTTCCCTTGATTCCAGTTGGGGTTCGGCTTTAGGTTCTTGTCGGTGGGGACTTCTGGATGTAATTTGGTGCCACTAGTTTCCAAAATCTCAGAAAACCGATTCCGGAGGGTTGGGTCCTCATAGCGGGCTCTCTCGTGGGACCGGGACCTCCTCTCTGGTTTCTCCTCTTTAGCGATCTCTATGGGCGTGTGTGGTATCAACATGGGATGCACCATGCCCAACCCCAGGGCATCTTGGTAGGTCACAAACTCTGGACGGCCGGTGGGCAGCCCATAGGGCAGTCCAGGCTTTGGGGCAAGGTGCCCAGGAAACAGGCTGCCATTGGGTAACAAAACTGGGTGAGGGTAGACAGGTCCTTTGCCATGTAGGGAGAGGGGACTTATAGCAATGCCCTCAGGGGCTGGGTAAGGGAGGTAGCTCCTGGGGTAGGGAATTGGTGGGGACCTGAATGCCTCATTTGGAGACAGAAATATAGAGCTTGGTGGGAGGCCGTTCTCATTTGCTTTGAAACTCGGTTCTGGGTTGCTGGTTTTGGCGCCCTTGCTGCTGGTGCTGCCACTGTGCTTGGCAGGAGTGGTCGGGGGCTGGCCCACGTGCTGAATAACGGATGGTGTGGTGTCTACGGAGCTCCTGCTGGTTTTGGTGCCATCTGCATTGGCATTGGGGGCCGGTGATGCGGAGGCTGGGCGGCCTGCGCTTGACACAGACCCTGAAACGTTAGTGATGACAGCATCGGTGCCACCCATGCGGGGACATGATGAACTCCGCTGCTGTGGTATCGCCCAGTCCAAAGCCTTGTTTTTCAGTGACATGCTTTTGCCATTGTTCTCTTCATTAGGACTTGGCCCAGGCACCACCCAGGAGGAGGGAGCAGTGCTGATGATTTCAGATCTGTAGATAGCACAACCATTTCCCGGAGGAGATAGTGTTTCTTTCGGAATCTCACTTCCGGAGAGCACTAAGCCACTTCCAGCCCTGCTGTGAACCAGGACAGTAGGAGCCATTTTTTTCATGTGGTCAGCTTTGGAAGGATCTACATCCACCACTTTAGAAGACAAGTCTAGTGGCTTATCTGTGACGTCTTTGGTAACGGTCTGCTTCTCCAACAGAGGAGGTGAGCTGCCGTCTTTTCTGTCTTGAACCGCTGTTTTCCGGGAATGCCCGGGCACTGGCTGGGCACCTTCGCCCCCTTCCGGAGCCTTGGGATACTTGCCGTTGGAGAGCCTGGCCGCGGGGAATTCGCTGCTGACTGTCATGTATGGCTTTGACAGGGCAACTGAAGGAGAGGTGGAGATCCTGGCATAGTGCTTGTGGAACTCCGAGTAGGTGTCTGCAGCAGGCTGGGTGGGAAGGTGGACCCGGGGTGAGGGCCGAGGCGAAGGGGGCAACAGGAGAGCCGTGTCCCCCGGCAGGCCACTGGTGACTGCCTTGGCAGAGGGAACCCTGGGCTGTTTACTGTTCTGGATGTGAGGATAGGCATGGGAATCAACAGGATTCCCAGGGCTGACCCCCATCTTCCATGGGAGGCTTTTGTCTGCGCAATGGACAAGAGGTGGGATGGCTGGGGAGGCCGAAGGCGTCGAGAGCCTCATGGGTGATGCCAAGGACGATGGGATGTGGGGGCTGACGTAGTGAGGTGGTGGCAGATAGAGAAAGCGCTCCCCGTTGGTGCAGACTGGAGAATACAGCGGCTGGGCCAAGCTGTAGGACTGCTGAGGTAGCAAGGCCTTGTACATGTTCAGTGAATACTTATTTGGCGAATCAAGGAAAGGATAGATGGCTGGCGTGGCACCCTCCATGTAAGGATTGACCCAGGGCAGCCGCAGATAACTAGCACCATTGATGTTGAGAGGGCTCTGTTTGTCGCTGGCAGACCTGTCCAAGCCCAGTGTTTCTGCTGTGGCTACAGCACTTTTTTGTATTCCAGGCGGTGTTTTGTATATAGCACTGAAGCCATTTGGGGGTTTTCCAGAGACAGCGGAAGCCTCCACTGTCTCGGGTGTATTCGGTTTGAACTGCATCTCTGGATTTCTTTCCGAAGAAAACCCAAGGCCACCTAGAGTGCTCGTGGCAGTCTCCCGACCCTTCTCGGAGCCCAGTCCACACAAGCTAGAATAGACGATGTTTCCGGGGACCCGGAGCCCTTCCCGGATTAGGCCAGTGCGGTCCATGCTCAGTGCTGCCAGGCCATCGATCCTATGGGCCGTGCTCGCATCCACCTTTGCAGAAGAACAACACGGGTGTTACTGGGGCACTCCTTCAAAGCAGCAGCACCCGCCCGTAAGATGCTGCCAACTAGCTCAGCATGACCTTAGTCTTAACATTCAAGCAGAAAGGGTTAAAGACAGGCTTCCAGGGGTGTTTCCCCTTCCCCTTACCAAACCCCTCTGCTGCCTGCCTCCTCACCTCTCAAGTAGTATCCTGGAAGCAGGGAAGATGTTGGTCCCTTTGGACTGGAGGCCCATACATTAATTCAGTCATCTATTAACTAGAGATTTTTACCTTCTCAGCAAAAATTCTTTGCTACAACTGAGAAGACACCAACTCCAAAACTCTGAGCATCACCCTTGTGGGGTACAGAACTCACACTAACCCTCCCTGGCCTGTCAGGCTTGGGGGTGGGGGTTTGCCTCATTTCCCCTGGGTGCAAGAAGGCATGACTGAACAGAACAAGAAACAATCTTCGGTGGGACAACGGGAACAGAGGACTTTAGCAGCCTCATTTCTAAATCAATAAAGAGGCCATGGGTCAAACTGTGGTTGTGTCTTTTGACTTCCTCTCCCTTGTGTCTGAAGTGACAGTCCTGTGTTTCGTATTTTACTGGAAAGGTAAACCCTAAGGGGCTACTTGGAAGCTGGAAATTTATCCAGTTGGGAGCACTGATGTGGCATGCAGCTTGTGGAAGAAAAGACAGCACACATCCCACCAGTCACTAGGGGACAGGGACATGTGTGGCAAGGCAGGAAGGCAAGACAGGAAGAGCTTGGGTGGGAGCCTTGTCCTGTTACACAGGCCTCCGACTCAGCCCCACTCTGAACAGCCATCCCGACCCACCCCCCACCCTCTAATGGCATGCAAATAAATACGATTGATTACAGATCACTGATATGCAGATATTACATCAACAGAAGCCACTGATCTCTTACCACGTTGTGGTTCAAGGGATTCTCTTCCCTCAGTTCCAGTCTGGCTTTTGAAGCGTCACCATCATTTACAAGGATTTTCCTATTTAAAAGGACATACCAACTTTATGAAAGCATTTCTCACTGAATCCATCTTTCATATATCTCCCCAGAAGAGATCCGTCTCTACTAACCGGATTTTGAGAACTGTCCTCAACCCTCCGCCCCCACCCGCTGCCAATGGTCCAGATTGAAAGTTGCCCCCAAATGGTGAATCAACTTGACCAGGAAAAACAAAGGAAACACAAAGCCTTTCATGTGTGAGGACATGAATCACAAATACAATGTCCCCAAGGTAGGTAAGCCAGAAATCAAGCACAACCACTTCTCCCTCGAGATCTTTTTCTCTAGAGGCCAAGTAGGCCAATCTGAGCTCGGCTGTCCCAGCCAACCCTTATAAACTCTCCTGGAGGGTAGACATGAAGTGGTAACACGGCCAAATACCAAAGGGGGTGGGAAGGCTAGAGTCTACGGGCTGGCCGCCTCATCAACCACTTCCATGTTACCCAGGAGGGAAGGCTTTCAAAACTTTTCCCAAAACAAAGTTAGGGACCATGTCCTACGAAACTGGTTTCCATGGTGATAAAAAAGCCATATTTGACTGCCTTTGTCAAAATGACAGGGGGATACACACTAGTATCATACAAATGTCAGCTGTTCCAGGCTGAAGAGGGAGCTGCACGTCTGTGCCAGGCTGCTGCGGCTGCCCTGGGACTTGTTATCAGAGAGCATCAATAAAGAAAGTGCTTGGTGCCAACTTCCAAATCCCCAGGATAAAAATCGCTGACAAGCGGCAGAGGAAAAGTTTCCTCATTACCCCGAAGAGCAGCTTCAATCATCTACTGCTTAGCTGCTTCCACCCCACACTCCAAAATTACTGATTAGGAAGCAGAACAGAGCTGTCTGGCGACCAAAAGCGGGAGCCAGTGGCCTCCTGGAACAGGCAGCAGAGGACAATGAGAGATTCTGGGCTTCAATGAAGGAAGAGGGTGGCTCTCTCCCCATTTATTACTGAGCAAACTATTTGTTTTAAAAGCACATCGAATGCTGCTCCACCTGGGCCCACACTCCTGACATTTAGAGTTAAAGCAGCATATAGACTGGGATTAATTCTCCTTCATAAATATGAAATAATAAATTAAGGACGAAAGTGCACTGAAAGGCCACTTTAGGGGCTAATCTTTTAAAGGGCGGCAATGCTTCGCTGAGCCAGGTTGCCTGTTAAAACTGTAAATCAAGGGCGGACGACTAGGCAGGAGCTCTGTCTCCTCCACCCCTTTTGGGCCCATGGTGGCTGTGAGAAGGTGAGGGGGGCTTCGGCATGGGCGGGGAAGGGGCCAGGACTCCCCTCAGGCCCGGCCCAGGTGGGCGCATTCACCTGTCTTCGCTCGCCCCACACATGCGGACCCTCTCACTGTTCATCCAGCTGTGAACGTTCCCATACAGGGGGGTTGCTGAGAGCATGTCGTCTTCTGGGATGGCAGCTTTGCTTCAAGCGTCTAGTCTGTTTAAAAGAGAGGAAAAAAAAAAAAATCCCAGGAGGTTCAGTAAAGAAGAGCCAAGCAGGGAGCTAGAGAAGACCTCTTTCTAGGTGATTCATACAGGATGCAGACTGGGAAGGCAGGCTGTGCCTGCTGTCTACAGTGGTGTGGGAGCCAAGGACACCTGACTCGAAGGGACGGCGGAGGGGCATGCAGCTTCCCTGGCAGGAGGTGCTGGGGATGGTGAAGAACTTTAATTCGAACAGGCGGCCTCATCCAAGGCACAGAACGCATCCAGGGCACACCACGGCACCTGCCCACTCTCTTTCCCAGCCTCTGAAAGTGTACAGTGGTCATTCATTCCTGCCACTTGTTAAAGAAGATAGAGAAGACTTGATTCACCAAGGGGAGGCTGTGACAATAGGTTCAGGGATGCTGCATCACTGGGAGGCACACAACTCATCTTTTTTGGGGCCGAAAGGGTGCAAGAAGGGTGGACGGCACCACAGTGAGGTGAGTGGCAGGTCCAGGTCTCAAACTACATGCGTTTCTAGGGCTGAATTTCCAAGGCTGTCGTGTGTGCAACTTACAGATTGAGTGAAAAAGAGTCGGTGGGCTGGTGAGCCGCCCCACCAGAGTCCTGGATTAGATTAAGCACCTAACCCGGGTGGTTTTGCCTGGGAGCTGCAGAGGGAGGCGGCTGAGTAATTCAATGACGCCTGCTCGCCGGGGACGAGAAATCATTAGCGAGCACAGAAGTCTTAGCAGCCCTGGCTGATGGGCTCTGAGCCGCTGGCACATGGGGAGCCAGCAGAAGCCACCCATTTTCCACCTCCCGGGAGGGGGAGGCTGCCAAGGCAGAGGAGCTCAGACCACCTCCTACCCCCTCTTACCTCCTCTGCCCACCACCCCCACCCACATCACATTCTAGTTTGCTGCATGAGTGAAGGGTCAGGACAAGCTGCATTTTATTAACAGGATTATCACGGCGCGTGATTTATCCTCGTGCAGGATTTTAATTGCTCTTTGGAGGTTGAGCCGTTTCTTTTGACTGCGCTTCAGCCCATATCCTGCTGTTAAATGCTGGGTTAATAAGTAGGGGAGCCTTTAATGCCTGGGACTGATGGCCCTCGGCAATTCCCTGCTCACAAACACATCTCAGTGTCCCTTGTCCGGACTGGCCATGGCATTTTACCATGGGACCCAAACCTGGGTGTGAAATAATTGGCATGCAGATCATCAGGGGAACTTTTCTTTCTCCTCCCTCACACACCCACCCACACAGTTTCCGAAAGCCCAAATGTTCCCTAAGTCGACACATTTCCTTTGTTAGCAGGAAAAAATATGCAAATGCTTGCTTTTACACTTTAGCACACAGAGCAGACTGCCAGGTCGGTTGGGTCGGAGGCACCAGGTCCGGGGACTCTTCTGTGAGAGTGATTGAGGGTGGGGGTTGGGGGGATACCTGGGGAGGGGAGATGGAATCCCAAAGCCGGTCTGTACTTCTGCATTTCTTTGTCCTAACTAGGTCTTTTGTCCACCAGCATCCCCCATCGGCCCCCATCCATAGAACAACGTCTGTTAATCAAAATCCACATGCACCGACACACCATGTATAGTTAGAGCTCAACTATGAGGCTGGAAGAGAAGGAAAGGGCCCAAGAAAGAGGCAGAAATCTGCAGAGGCATCACGTTGGCTGGGGTTCCGGAAGGCTATTTCTCTAGGAAGGGTTTCCAGATAGCGGCTCTTCCAATGGGCTAGCCACAGTGCCCCCCAAAAGACTGACTCAGCTGTTGGGGAAGGTTCTGTGGGTGCTCATGGGCTTTTCTTCCATCTTCCCAATACACAAATCAAGTGGGGAAGGCCACCACTAGTGCTGGGCAGACCACAAGGCACATTCAATACAGTGGCAGTGTCCCTTCTCCGACCCCGCTGCCCCTTCTAACAAAAGGAAGACATTCTGGGTAGCATAATAGAGAAGGTGGAGCACCATTGCCTGGTGCCAGTGTGTCCTGGTCATCTGGCTGCACCAGCGGGACTGCACCATGCCATCCCCTCACTGTGCCATGATGAAATGCAGAAATGACATCATGAGCCAAAGGGTCACTCAATCAAATCCCCAAGGAAAGGATGAGGGAAGAAGCGTGTGCCTAATAAACCTCGATGTTCTGCTGTCTCTGTTCTTAAAAACTGGCCTCCCCTTTTAAAAAGCTGCCTCCTACTCACCTCCCCTAAGTAGACACTTTGTGCAAGGGATCTCCCAGCACTTTCCTGGGAAACAGAATCATTCCACCGAGGCCCAGGCCCGAAAAGGCCAGTGGCTGCTTCCCTTCAAAGGGCCTTTCTTCAGCAAAGGCCACCTGGACTTAGCAGAAATGTGACTGCAGTTTAGAGGCACCTGGGCCTATGCGTGCTTTCAAAGCATCTCCCCTTCTTCAGGGCTCCTCCTTCAAGGCTTTCAATATTAATGGTGCACAGATAAATGACACCAGCCATCAGAACGAAGTGTTCTCACATGCACAGGGTCAGACGGAGGGTTGAGGCCAGCAGAGCAGTTCACTGTTATCTGTGTGTGTGTGTGTGTGTGTGTGTGTGTATGTGTTTTGGGAGGGAAGCGGAGGATGGGGCTGAACATAAAAGCAAAAGGGGGGAACGCATTGTTGGATCCTGCTGTAGATTACACGCACACACGCACACACACACACACTTATAATCTTTAGCTGCCCCATGAACTTTTTGTGAACTGTTTAAAAGTGGAGGTCTGTTGAACAAACAGCGGCGCCACTGCCAGCCATAATTTCATTGCAACAAGCTAAAGACTTTTAACTCTTCAGGTTCCTGGCCAAAGATGGAGAGGAGTGGAAAGGGCCAAAGAGCAACGGCCCTGGCTGGCAGGAGGGCCTCCTCCTGGGTGATGAATAAGAGCAATCCAAACCCACAAAAGCAGAGGCCTCCTTCGCAAAGGCCAAATGGCTCACACCAAGTCTCTGCTGAAGAACAGGGGTCACCATTACCCACACCCACTCTGGTTTTCTCTGGATGTACAACAAAGAGGACATTGGGGTTAAGAAACAGAAAGAGACTGGGAGGCAGAGTATAGGGACATCGAACCCTACTTCTAGAAGCTGCTGTTGAAATAACTGGGGCCTTTTTCACCTCTAAGACCAAGTGCTTCGGAACTGATGTTGCTGACCCTTGGCAGCGGAACATGGTGGAGAAGGCAAATGATCTGATTTCAATGACAAACAGCACTGCAGGGTGCTTTGCAACTATAGGTGAAGCTTGCTTGCTTTTATTTTTTCAATGCCCACCTCCAGCCCCCACTTCTTCCAAATGCAGGCTATGTTTCCAGAAGTGCCAAGATGTGTGAAGTCACTCATGAAAAGCACTTTACAAGCACCAACCTGTTCCACTGTGAGCTGCGAAGCTGCACCTTGGATCTGGGTTTTAACCCCTTTTTCTAGTAGTGGAGAGAAGTGGGCAAAGTTGCTGGACAGGGATGAGGAGGAAAGATGGGTGAGAAGAGGTCAGATGTACTTTCTAAAGAACAGACTGGGCACTGGAGTAGCTGCCTGCTGGAACACGCAGGGCAAGTGGAGAGACCTGACTTGCAAGAAGCAGACACTCACACTGCATACTGTGTGGTCTCCAGCTCTTAGCACTGTGGAAATGGAACACAAGAGGAGAGCTTGGGTCAGCCTCAACAGACTCTGAGTAGTCATTCACTCTACAGCCAAGGGTGCTGATGAGAGTACCAGAGCTTGGCCTGGACACTGGGGAGAAGGGCCTGATTGGCAGAGGGGGGTCAAGGGACCAAGATCAGAAGTCATCACTCCAACCTTGGCATCCCTGAGTAGAGGCACAGCCACCCTCTGTGAAAAGATGTGAGGGGAGACCACAGGTCCCAAGCCTTGGCCCCTTTCCATCTCCAGGGGCCCCACCTGCACTAGGCCACTTTCCACTGCCCCCACCCTTGAGGTGCTGATCAGTTAAAGTCTGCACGTTACACTTGTCAAGTGGCACTGACAATATGGAAAGCATGGCCACCAAACTAACTCCGCTCACGCCTCCCTGCTGTCCACACAGGCACTGAGGGTGGCCCATCTCGGGGTCTTTTCTCCAGAATCTCTCTCACTAGGATCCCCTTGCCCCCACGGTCAGCTCTCCAGTTAGTGACCAGAAGGACTGGACAGGCTCGCAAGGGCTTCCAGCTCAGGTGGCAAGGCAGGCATCCGGGGTCCCAGCCAGTGTGCTGGGGTCCTCTGGGCCAAGGACTGTTCAGGGGAGGGGTCTCGATACTGCACGGCTGGTTCTCTGTGAAGAACATGGTCACCACAGCCTCCCAGCTCCCACCCTCACCCACCTCGTGGCTCTGGGCAGGTGGCTGAACCTCTCCAACCTTGGTCCCCTCTGTAAATATTTGGCACTGTGTTTTCCAAAGGATTAAGCTGCACTATGGACTTGAGTTTTGCCTGGCAATAGCTAGCGCTGGCCACGTTTAACCCCACTAAATAGCATCTGACTCCACTGAACATACTGTGTAACAAGCCGCAGAATCACCCAGTTTCTTTGGGGCAGTACCACCTCATCCTGCGGGGGAGGCTGAGGCAGCAACACAGAGGGTCAGAGCAGGGAGGAGTGACCTTCAGCAGAATTGTGTAGATTTCACAGAAGCCCAAAGCTCACCACCAGCCAGCCCTTCCTGGGGTTGCTCCAAACACAGACTGCGTCACAGCAGCAGCGCTGTGCTCCTGGTGTCAAGGAAAGGAGGGGTGAAGAAGTTCCTATTTTAGGATGTGAGAGGTGGGGGTGGGGTGTGTGGGAGTGGGAGATGAGAAGAAAAAGCTCTTCCGGATGTGCAGTGTGGGGCGGGTCCTCCAGGTCTGCTGGAGAGTAAGAGACCCCAATGTTGCCCCCCAGGTCCCTGAGAGGCAAAACCGCAGGCTTCCAGGGGTGTGGTCGAGGGAAGTCGCTGGCAGGGTCACAGCCCCTCCGGACCCCCTCCACCGAGAGAGTTGGGGGTAAGGGAAGTGATCCAGCCGGCCCAGGTGCTGCCTCTTGGCATACTCCAAGCCACAGCCGTAGCCATAGCCGGCAGGGGCGTCCCCGCCCACACCTCCAAGTTTTGCATTAGTAAGAGGGAGGGGGAAGGGGAAACTCGCCGGCCCAGACCCTTCGAGCACCCAGAACCTTCCCGGCCTCCTCCCGGGGCACCGGGGTATGAGCGGGGAGCCACCTGGCTGGGAGTGAACTTGGCCCCGGCGAAGAAAGGGGGAGGGGCGCCCCCTCCTCGGGCTGAGGCGCTTCAGCCCGGAGCATGAGCGGTTGGCAACAAAGGGATTTTCTCTCCCACCACACACACCCAGTGCTGCTCAGGGCTCGCCCGCTCCTCCTCGCCGTTCCTCCGTGGAGGTCCCAGCGCCCGGGGCCGCACCACCGCGCACACCCACGCCCTCGTGGCGCGCCCCCGCGGAGCCTTCCAGGAACTCCAGCAGCCTTTCCCGGAGGCGGCCCGACCTCCCCAGTCCCCGACCCTAGGCAGCCCCTCCGACCCTGCGGCCTGGCGCGCTCTCCGTGGTGCCCCTTCCCGAGGCCCCATCGCACCTTCTGTCCCCATCAACGAATCTGACGAAAAGAAACTTTGGGTGGGCGCAGGCAGAATCAGAGACCTCCCGGGAAACGCCGCCGAGCCCACCCGGGGAATGGGCACTGCAAACCCCTCCTCGCCATCCTGCTGGGTTCCCTTCCAATCAGACTAGAGCGCTGCTCCTCTGGATGCTCCCCTTACAAACATATGAGCCTACAGTCGCATACGGTAACGGGGGAGGGGTGCGAATCTCGGGGATTGGGGCCCGGGGTGGAAATCTGCAGGGACCGACCCTGAGAACCCGGGTTGCCCGCTACACTCCCCTCCTCCAGACAGAGCCCAAGGCTCGGGGTCAGGTGCCCCCACCTCTCTCTCACAGGCCAACGGGGGACACTTGCCCTTCTACCCGGAAGGTCTGTCTAGGCCACCCCACCAGCTTTTTGTTCCTTTCACTTTCCTTCACGGTTTTGCCACATGGGGAGTCAGGGAACCACGTGTGTATTCAAGAGAGGGCAAATTTACAAACAGGTGTCCCTTCACAGGAGGCGGCCTAGCACCAGAAACCCAAGTCAAAAGCCAGGAATCCCTCTTTACTCTCCCCACTCCACGGAAAAAGAAATCACTTGCCCGCTATGGTCTAGTCCCTACAGAACTGGGCCCCCACTTGGGAGTCTACACAACCTGGGGGCAAATCCAGAATAAACGCTCCACACCACGCCTCCAAAGGCTGTGTCAGTGCACTTTTGTTTTCACCAGGGCTTTGCAGGAGTAAACCACGAACACCATCACCGCCGCCCCCCACCACCAAAGGGAACAAGCTATACCATAAGGCTAATAACAACAGCTATCATTAGTATACACAGGAAGTACAAAGCAACTTTTAATGTATAAAAGATGAGTAAAATGCAGGGGGGTCCTGCGATCTGCAAGCGAGTCTCTCGCTGACTGTGCAGAGCCTGGGAGTCCCAGAAAAGCTGGGAATGAGGGTCAGAGAAGGAGAGGGGCACCCACTTTCTTTACAACGAACAATAGGAATCCCGTGTCTGCTACTCAGTCGTGGAACTCAGAGCACCCAAAACAAAGCCATGGAACAACCGAGATAGAGATGGGGGCCCATAAATTTTTGTAGCTGTTCAGGGCTTAATTACTCCTCCTTGATCCGTGGGACTAGACACGACACCGCCAAGGTTAAAATGGCCCGAACAGCGCCGAGCAGATGTGAGCGAGCTGGCAGACGCGCAAATGAGGCCTGCCTCGGAGCACGATAACAAGTGACTAATACATTGCATATCGTTGAAAGAAAATTATTTTTCTCTAATTTGCATTTGCTTGGGGGGAAAAAAAGCCAACCCGAGTCCCTCCTCACATGCACAAGTCTAATCCTGGAAATACAGCCCGGCTGCTTTAAGAGAGCTGGAAGGAGGGAAAGACTGCCAGTGTTTTGGCGTTGCAGGCTTGTTTATCTTTCCGCCTTTCCTCCAAGGCGAAACTCGTTTTGCAAGCAACATTCCTACAGAAAATGGCACACGTCATAAAAAGAGACCAATTTATAGAACTGGCACCGAAGTTCATGTCTCACTCCAGAAGCATCTCCCAGCTCCCCATCGGAAACCCAACTAGATGTAGAAGTCCATGTTAAAACTTAGAGGAGACTTGGGGGAGGCGGGCTGCTGGGGGGGCAGAAGAGAATGAACTAGATTTGCAGATATCCTGTAGGCTGTCCACCCAGAGGCTAAAGTTGCACACAGAAGGGTAGAATATAGAATTAAGTCAGCCCTAAATGATCTTCCAAAACCCAGGGAGGACCAGGCAGGTGCCAGGGCTCGGAAGGCTTCAACGTTGGGATTTCTGGGGGAGAGGGTGAATTTTCACACTCAGCTTGCCGCAGGACAATCCAGAGGCAGGCCCACATTCTTAGCCACCCTAAGTCTACCTGCTTGGGCCAACCACGCACCTCTAGGACTGGCCTAGTGGGTGACTGCCGCCACCAACTGCTCTCCCTCCCACCCTGGCGCCTCTCTGCAGGGCCTGGCAGGGTACCAGGAACTCAGAGAAAGCCTGTGGCTGTGGGCATCTAGTTGATGAAGTCAGAGTAGGTGGTGCTGTGGGCATGCTTCAGGACAGCACCTTTGCATCCCGCAGTTGAAGGCAAACACGCTCTTGAAAACGGGAAGGCTTGGGAGTAAAGGTTAAGGGATGTAGGTCATCGAAAGCCAGTATGACACCCTTCCCCCCAAAAGGCACCCCCCTTTGGGTACTGAACCTGAACACTTGTATTTCCAAGTTGGAAACAGTGCCGAGTGCTCAGAACACAGCACCCGCCTGTCTCTAACTTGTCTGAGTAACAGGGCCATTTCAGAGGGGAACAACGGCCTTCAGAGCCTCTGCAATTTCCAGAAAGCTTTCAGTTAATAACACATTCTTTCCAACAAGCTTACTTAGGGCTGAAAGTTATTTTCCCAAATCTTAAAAACTCTGTCACAAACAGCTGAGGACCCAGTTCGACGGATCCTGGCCAAACCCCTCCAGAACGGTGACACTCACGGCCCCGTGGGCTTTCTCCCGCCACCTCTGCCTCACCACAAGTTCCCTAAACCACAACACACAAACCATCCTGCACCCCACCGCAATCCTGGGAAGTCATAAAGATGTGTGTTGGAGATGAGGGGCGGGGGTGCCTCGGAGCTTTCTCTCATCTAGGGACGCGCTGGCCAGAAAGTGGCCGCCACCTCGGCAGCTCGTCCACGGGCCTGCATAGTGCGCGCTTTGTGTAAGTGCTGAGGAGGCGCAGCGCTGCTCGCGCGCCAACAGCTGTCACATTATTTGCACTCGCTGTAAACAGCCTTCACATTCCCCCCTTACCACATAGTTAAAGCCAGACTAACAATCCACAGTTAGAGATCAAACCAACAACAGCAGCATTGTGTCTGCCTTCACTGCCTTCGCACCAAGCCCAGCAGCTGGCAGGTTTCTCCGGAACAAGGGACCCCTTCTCCCCCCACCCCTCCAGGCTCCAGCCAAGGCTAGCCAAGGAAGCATGCGTTTGTCAGTGCTGTTTGTTAAAGCAAAAGAGCACCGCCATTTCACAGAGATTTCCGTGTGGCTCATCAGCCCTCTCCGAGAGTTTACTCCTTCTGGAAGCTCAGGGAAGCATCATGGGAATAAAGGTTGTGGAGACTCGCAGGGTTGGTTTCCATGCTCAGCAAAGTGGGGTCTGGTTGGGCTGGGGCCGGGACATCCCTGTCTGCCCCTCTCCATGCCATGTCACAGAGGTCAGACGGGTCTGCGCTTTCTGCAGCCCTCAGCGGAATGCCTCCTCCTGTCTTTCGGAAATTGCCCAACTCACTGAATACTTACTGGTCGCCCCACTGATCAAAATGTCTCCTTTATGATTTTTGGTTAAGTTGAACATTTCCATAATCGTCATTATTAGCGCAAATTACACGCCTAATCGGTCCTTAAATAGATTTTAATTAAATAAGCATACAAGGCTCATTTTATGACTTAAGAAAGGCATTACTTTTCGTTATAAACTTTCCAGCAGGATATAGAATAACGATAGCAGACAAATACTTATTCTTTGCAAATCACCAATAACCAATGGGCAGAGTATCATGAAACATACCCTGTTTTACCCTCTGGAATCAAAGCTGAGACCAGACATATCACAGCTGTACAACGTTCCTCCTGGAATGGGAGAGGGGATTTCTTCCTCCAAAGCACTGTGTCTGTCTTCCTTTTGGCCGGTAGAAATAAACCCCCTGTGCTACTTACCCTACCCATCTGATGAGATTTCTCTAGCTGGTCTCTTCTAGCAACCACTCCTCCCCCACCTCCATCCGTTTTCCACCCCTTCGTCTGCTTAGAGTCCTGGTGCAAAGCGGGCAGGCTGTGCTTGTTAAATGCTGTGTAAAATGCTGTTAATAAAATAATAAATACAAAGGATGGAGGCTGCTGGTTCCACGGGTGTTTTGACTGGAAATGCCTTGGCACTTGTCATGTGTTTATGGGAGGGCAGACAACTCTAGGATTTACATAGTTTGGACATTTCTGTACTTCATTTATTCTTTCCTAAATGACGTAGGCCTCGAGCTATTTCAAGTTTGCATTTGTACAGAACTGTTAAATGCCTAGGAGTTTCTCCAATTAAACCAAGTTTTAAATCAGACCCAAAGCTGGAACAGACACTCAGACTTGCCCAACTCCACCTTCAGCCTCAGTGGCTGGAGAAAACAAACAGATCCTCGAAAACAATCAGTCCTCGAGCTCCCCACCTTCACCCCCTCCGAGGGCCCCTAGGGCAAAGGTTAAGGTGTCTCCAGATTCCAGCCTAGGCTACACATCGAGGCAATCATCACAGCTAGGCGCATCCTGTCCACACATTACCTTTAAAATCGTGCGCTAAAATCGGGGTGGGGGGTGGCGGGGGTGGGGACCGCAGGCCTGGTAAAACCCACTGTTCACAAAACAATGTCAGCAAAGGCTGTAAGGCATTCTTTAGAGAGGGACCAGGGATTCATGCCTACTGAAGCTCTTTCAGCACAAAGGCTTTTAGGGGAAGAAGGGAAAAAAGGGAGGAGGAGGGGGAGAGGAGGAGAGAAAGGGAGGGAGGGCTCCTGTTTCAGAGCAGGCATCCCCTGAGAGTCAAGAACCAAGTGTAGCTTCAATCAAACACTGACTTCCCCTCTGGGAGTCGAGTAGGAAACCTGATCACAGTAGCTTACTACCGGCCTGGATCCATACAGGTCTGGTTTTCTTCTCATGCTAGTAATTTTTTAAAATACATATCGATATAAAAGAAGCAATCCCTGGCAGACTTTATTGAAAACCACACTGAGCCCTCATAACATCCGGACTTAATCCCTATCAAACAAACCACAGCACCTCTGGCCTCTGCACCAGGCCACCCCCTCTCACCTCTTCCAACCAGGTCTTGCCCCTCTGGCTCCCATGGTCCTCCCCCCACAAATAATGCCAGGAAACCTTGCCAAAGGGCACCTAGATACCGGTTCTGAAATCAGTTCCTAACCATATAATGATCCCACGTGGCGGGGGGGGTGGGGAGGGGAGCAAGTCTTTTCATATGGAATCCTTTAAAAGGCAGAATGCGAACTACGGACGGCGGAAAGAGGAACCCAGAAGATGGACCTGGAAGAATACCCTCCTAGGGGAGCTTGAATTTGCATCCTTGGGTCCCAGGACACTGGCCTGGCCAAGTCTCAGGCGGTCTCAGGGGCAGCAGGGAATGGAGGAGCAACCTATAGAAACATGACAAGTCATTCAAAGCAATTATTAATCCTTGGGGCCTACTATGTGCCAAGTATTCTATTTAGATCCTAAAGGTGGATAATTATTCCCAGTCTTACAAATGAAGAAACTTACTGAGGCTCAGAGGCCATAAATAACTTGCCCCCAAGGTCACACAGCTAGTAAAAAATGGGCCACGGTCAAACTCAGTCCTGGAGTTGCGGAGAGGAGCCAATTATTGGTCTAATTACACCATTTGAAATCCTGATTTTTCACATACTGTCTCCTCGAGTAAGTTTTAAAAGCTTCCTTAGGCCTTGTGTACCCCAAGGAGGTGGAGTGTTTAACACCTATGTTACTTGGTCTACAGTGAGCCTGTAACCCAGTTTCTCCCATATCTAGTCATCTCTAGGTCCACTCAGTCTTTCACCATCTCCCCCTACATCCTCCAAATCGCTCTCCACTGTTACACCCTGGTGTAAGGCCAATGTTCTCAACAAGCCTCCCCTTTCTCTTCCTCCAGCAGCCCAGAATAGTCAGGGGTAGGTAGGTCGACTCCTCTCAGGTCTCTGGGAAAAGTGCTGACTACTGGTACTAGGAGCTAGGCGTGCCACCCCAGTTTTGCCACATAAAGCAATAAATCAAATTATCTAGATAGAGCAAAAGCCCTTTGGAGGAAGCTCCTCCATCTACCTTTCCTAGGGTTTTAAAGGAAAAACCCCAGGGAACGAAGTAGTGTGGAAGAGGAAATTAAGATGGAAGAGGCCAGCAAGATGTCCTATTGGGCCACCCAGAGTCCCCACAAAAGCGCAAGCTGGGGGATGGGCTATCTTGTCCTTTCCCGAACCTTTCTTTCCAGAAGCGCCTGGCGGCAAACCTCAGGGCCCAACATCCCCTCCCCAACCCTACCCCAATTTCCGGGCCTTCCCCAGGCTTTCAGATGCTCCGGGAACTACCTACACCCGTTGCCGCAGAGCCTGCCAAAGCCACCTCCGGCTCCGCTCGATGAGGACGGGCCGGGGCACCGGACACTCGGGCTTCCCGACCCTGGACTGGTTACTCCTCCAGACGCTGAAGCTCCGGATGTGCGAAATGGCTCCGCAGTGCGACCGGGTATGCAGGGGCCTCGGCGGCGGGAGGGACGGAGGGCAGACGGCGGCGCCGGGGCGCTCACCCCGCTAGCCAGCCGAGCACGCCCCCGCAGGTCGGCAGCCCCTGGGCTCCAGTCCAGCCCTCTGCAAGGGGCGTTCTTCCTCTTTTTTAAACTTTCCGGCCTTGGCGAACCGACAGGGTTTCAAGCCCTCCCCTGCCCCCACCCAGTTCGGGGCGGGGCGGGGCGGGGCGGGGCGGGGCGGGCCCTCCCAACCCCTCCGGGGAGGCGATCACCCCCACCCAGTCCGGGGCTACGCTAGACGGCGGCCGCGGCAGCCGCCTCCCTCAACCCCATCCCACCCCCGCCTACTTTGGCCACCTGGAGAGAGCGGCTTCCCGAAGCGAACGCCGTCCAGCCAAGCCTGGGACCGCAGCGTCCGGGGAGGAACTCCCTACAGCGCCAACGGTCCTGGCCTGCCCGCGGTGCGCCCTCTCCGACAGGTCTAACGCTCCGGGAAGCGGGAGGAGAGCAAGGCGGGAAGGGGGTGGACGGGCTGCCTTTTTATTTTTTTTTTAACTCTTCAAATGCAAGAGACTTTTGGTGTCTCTAGCACGATTCCAAGCGCCTGGCCAGGCAGAACAATAGAAATGGAGGGGGGACGCCGGAAATGGTGCAGAAAGACCCCTATAACCCTATAAACCTCTCCTCCCCCTCTAAGTTCCTATTAGCATTGAAAGATCCTAGTGACTTCAATGCAAAATTGTCTTTTTATAACTTTTTTCCTAAACACTTCCCTCCTCCCCACATGAAATCACCTGGGCAAAGATCGCTTCCAAAGTTATGACCTTCGGAGGCTCCAGGGGCTCTCACCTGCTCCGTCCCTGGCACCCAGACCTGACTCAACCCATCCCCCAACAGTTCCCCTGGTTTGCACCTAGACAATAAATTTAGTTTAATTTAGCTTCCGGTCTTTAATTTTAGCAGGTCTCCTTTTTGCATGCAAATCAATATGGCAATTACCATCTAAAAGCTCGCCCAGCCCCGGGTCAATGTAAATTGATCATTGTCCGCCTTCCACAAAATAACATCGGGAGTCTGTGGTGCATAATGAGATTATACTGGAAACTGTCCTTTAGATCACAAATTATTTTTTATGCTGTCAGGATCTTCTCTGAGAGGACTTCCCTGCTTCTCTAATCATGGACAGCCGAGCCCGTGGGTGCTGGCTGGGGAGACACAGCTCTAAAACAATGACCGAGTGAGGACCCCCGTTCCTGAGACCCTCGACTGTAAACACCTGGAGGTGAGCTTGCGCACCAAAAGGGAGCCTTCTACAGAAATATAGCAGAAAAGCATCGTTAATGAACTCCACCCAACAAAAAATCAGATCTCCCTTCCTGAGGAACACGTTGAGGGCAACCAGAGAAAGCCGTCGGGCAGGGCTGGAGACCAGTGGACGCCCCTGGCCAAGTGCGGCGCGACGAACGCGGCTCGGCTACCACCCGGGCAGCGGGGGGAGGCCATTTATTCCTGCCCCGGCGGCTTCTCCTGGCTCCACCACCTAGGCCTCAGCAGCGCGTCCGGTTTTGCAAACAGACGGAATCCCGTCGGCCATAAACACTGGCAAAAGAAGCCGGGGCGGGCCAGGGCCGGCCCAGGCCTCCCCACCCAGCTCTGGGCGAGGTCCCCACCAGGCCCCTTCCAGAAGATGGGCGGGGGCACCGAGGCAAGAAGAAGGTTCTCTCTCGACCCGCAGCACTGTTTTCCTCCACCCCTCGGCGGCCCCCAGGCCACGGGTGTGACCTCGGGGCCTAACAAAGGGCCGTGAGAGCTCCTTTCGGCCTCCGGCCGCCGGGAGAGGGGTGGGGCGGGGCGGCCGAGATGGACCCACGAAGTTGCCCCGCCCCACCTCTCCGGGTCCGCCGGGCCCGGTGCCCTCGAGGAAACTCCTGGGGTGGCATTCTCAGGGCTGCCCACGGCTCCAGAGGACCATCCTGAGGCCTGCAAGCCTCCCGCCCAGTGCGGCCAGAGCCCGTCCTACTCGGACCGGCGCGGGCTCCACCCAAGTGCGGTCTTCCCAATAAAAGCTGGAATTCCCGGCTGGGCTTAGACAAAGAGGGACCGCAGCAAATCGACGCCGCGGGCAAACCAAACCGTAGCCGGAGTTTACGTGCGCGTCTGGGGTCACCGAGGCGCCTGCTAATCCACCCAACACAGGCCGTCCCCGCCACGATCTCTTCCAGAAAAAAAAAAAAATGAAAGCATACCTTCCTTTGATTCCTCCCAGAGGCCGCACGTCTTCCTGTTCTCCTTCCCAGCCCACAGAGGCCCTGTTCCACCTTAGCAGATTGGACCCCAGCAGTGCAAGAGCCATTCCTCGTGACCACAAAGTGGAAAGCTACTCCCCGGGTGCCTACACGATCCAGCCACTCTAGGTCAGGAACTCAAAGTCTCTTCAGATAAGCCTCCTACCTGCTCATCACCAACCCACTGCCCCCTCCACCTCACCCCTAGAAGGGAAAGAAACTATAACGAGAAGTAATCCTAGCTCACTGCACACCATCCACCCTTTAGGCTGCCATCTTGGCCCTCAGTTTCCTTCAGGCCAGACACATTATTTTCCTGTGAATAAGTGTGTGAATGTGGTGGTGTGGCCCACTCTTCCGTACCCAAGTCGGTCTCACTCATTCGGCAGGAAAGTCTTCGGGAGGCCGGGAGGAGCGTTTGTCATTCAGCCTGTGTATCTAAGCATGGATGTATGCATATGAATGCTTTTTGTGTTTCCAAGTGACCCTCTTCACACCTTTAAATGGGCTATTGTCTCTGGAACGCAGTTACAGAAATTCTGCCCCAGTTTCCAGCTCAACGAAGTCTGGGATTTTTCTCTGCGAATCTCCCTATACATCTCTGTATTTGCATACCCATGTTTACATTCCCCTCGGCCAGTTCTTTATCTCTTATGTATCTCTTGTTCCATTTGGGCATCGGAGCCCAAGTGTCTTGATTTGTCTCAGCACATGTCATTCAGGCGCACATCTTAATCTGAGCATTCCTACTACTGCCATTCTTCTGGCTTTGCCTATAAAGTGGCTCTTTCCCAGGTCAGACCAATATGGGTTTGCAGCTGAAATGTAAATAGAGGATCCCTTAAGACCACAAACTCTTAAAGGAAGAGGAGGAAGGAGGAGCCTGGAATGTTAGTAATGAGTTTTTTATGGGTAGGTAACTCATCCACCCATTTCGAGCTCTAGAAACTAGAACTAGACAAATTTCTGCAGAAGTGTATTAAAATTTTAGACCTATTTAATAGTAACCCCTAATATATGTATAGAAATGACGGATCTCATAACACATCAGTGTCCAACTCCTCTTTGGAGGCTGTCTCCTTGCACATACCTAACTCCACACAAGTTCGTGGTTAAAAGTGTGTCTATTTATATAGAGACAACTCAAAGATCGCGTTGCTTCTTCAACGCATACCTGTACATGGTGGCAGGGCACTTCAGGCTCAGGTCCTCGGTCTGCAGTAGTCATGGTCAGAGGACCCACCCGCCTACAGCTCTGTGCAGACCTTCCCGTCCTTGAACACCCGCATGAATTCTCTTCGGCAACACTGAGTCTACATCTGTCTTCCAAACTCATTCTTTAAGTGAGGGTGTTCATTGTGTGTGTTCACAGCTCCCGGACTGAGAACTACCTGGTCAAACTAGATCGTCTAGCAGCTGCGTTTGGTTTGTGGAAGAATCGAGCCCGATGCACCAGGACGTGACCGTGCACACACAAGAAGAGAA
Source organism: Aotus nancymaae (assembly GCF_030222135.1). Taxonomy (NCBI): domain Eukaryota; kingdom Metazoa; phylum Chordata; class Mammalia; order Primates; family Aotidae; genus Aotus; species Aotus nancymaae. The sequence goes on along the minus strand of NW_026988472.1, from coordinate 19,300,028 downwards.
AGGAAAACCCTAGGCCCAGACTCACACCTCCTCCCCACCGCGAGCTACTCTGCCTTTAGGAATTTCCACTAGGCTCTTTGCCCCCCTTTCCCTATTACACTATCCCACCATGGCCTTCAAAGGGTTAAGAGAAACCCCCACAGCCTTCCCTCCATCCAGCTCGCTGGGCCCGCAGGCTAGCTAGCTTACTCGCAGCTCACGGAGTATGCTGCCGTCTCTGCGCCCCCCCACCACCTCCAGTCCTTCAGCCGAGAGGGAGCCTGCATGCCTGTCTAGACCGATCTATCACCGGCACACCAACAACACCCGCGAGAGCGCGGAGACCCTGCCGAGGTCCCCCGGCCCGCATGGTTCACGGCGGACAGAACCCAGGGAGCGTGACTGCGCCTGCGGGGTGGGGGTAGGGGACCCACAGGCTCTGGCCGCCCCGAGCGCACCACGGGTCCTCCCCGGCCCCGGCCCCCCGCGCTCCCACCAGCCCGGCTGCCGGGGCACAGTCACAGCTCCGCACACTGGGCAGTCCTATTTTTATCTTGTCTAATCCCAAACTGGGCGGGGAGCACAGGCGTCGTGCTTAGAGAACAAGAGATAGGCGAGGGAGGCGGGGAGGAGCAGCCAGGCAGCGACGCGAGCAGGAGCGAGTTAAAGACACAGTGGAGGCGACCGCCGGCAAGAAGAAAGAGCGGGCTGCGCGGGCCTCGAGGCGCCGCACGCAACGCGCCGCCCTGCGAAGTTACACTCGCCTCCCCGCCGTCCCTCGCAACCGGCCCCTCCCCACTTCCCAGCGGCGCTCTCCGCGGCCGGGACGGCGGGGCCCGGGCCTGTGTGGGAGGCGGAGGGCCAAGACTGCCCTGCAAAGGGCTGGAGAGAATCGCTAATGAGCTGTGCAGCCCATTGATCCGGAGAACACTTCCTAATTAACTCTCAGTCACCTACTGGTGACAGCGCCTCAAAGGACAGCGCTGGGGCCAGCCGAGCCCCAGCACCAACTTGCCGGCCCGGCGCCTGGCGCCCGAAACCTGCGCGTTCCCCTAGACACCCCAAGGCAATTGGCGTGCGTGGCAGTGTATACCCGCACACCGAAAGCCAGCCTTGGATTAAACCTGGACGGCATATTAATCACCGCCTCCCCCAGTTGCTCTACGCGCTGAAACCGTGCCCAAAATAAACACGAAAACCAACACTGCAAAACCCAGACCAGATAACAGGTCGAGGGTAGAATGGGAAGGGTCGAGAAGCGAGCGTATTTCCTAAGTGTCCACGTACAGGAGTCTTTGAGGCTGACAATTAAAATGCCTTCCACGCAAGCAATTCTGTTGGCAAAACCGAACCCAACACTTCGTAAGGATTGACTTCGGCCCGTGGTGTCCGTTTCCAGTGCCACAGGAAGTGTCAGATGGCTAGAAATACCCAAGTCTGTCTGCACTCACCACCCACCACCCACCATCCTCTGGGGTGGGCCATTTCCTCCGGGTTTTTACTCCCAGGCCATTTTAAGGATCTTTCTCCAAGAGGCTACCCCTAGAACCAAATACCACACTACCCCTCCCCTAGCCTCTTCTCAAAACGAAAAAAGTGGGGGGAAACACAGCTAAAACCCCGAGCTGTCTAGTCTAGACTCAGCGAGGCTGTGCGAATACCTATTTGAAGCGCGCTGGTTTCTTTTTAAGGTTTGTTTCTAAATACACATAACCCTCCTCCTTCCTTCTTCGCTCTTCCATTTCCCCCACCCCCACCCTCCAGACGCCGGAGGCGAGCGCCGTGGCGCGCGAGCACTCACAGCATCTAGCTGGAGATCTCGGACTTTCTGGAAAAGATTCATTAACAGCAAATTATGCCTCGCCCGGCCACGGCCTACACGATGCCAGACTCGTCCGTCTCCGGGACCCCGGGACGTGCCCACTCGAGCGCGCGAGCGGCGGGAAGCCCGCCGGGACCACGGGTGCCTCCGGCCGCCCTACTCCGCACAAGGCGCCCCAAGACTCGTTCAATAAACAGCAGGCGCTCCTCGCCGCCGCCGCGAGCCCCCGAGTTGGCGGAGGCTCTGCAGCGCAGCCGCCCGTCGGCTCCGAGCGCGGGCTCCGCGGCGTCTTGCCCTCCCCGCCTAGGCCGAGGATCGTGCCCCGGTGCGCAAGTTCCTCTTCGCCTGGAGCCTCCGTGCCACACGCCCTCCGAGTGGGACCAACTTCCTCCCGCCGCAGACTTTCACACGCCCATTAGGGCTACCCACCAGACTCCCCATCGCCCAGCGGAGGGCCCGGGTCTCGGCTGCCCCCGCCCTCCCTCCGCGCCGCTGTCCCCGCAGAGGCACATTCTACACCCACCCCTGGGGGTTGAGAACTTAAAACTTACCCGGAACGTCGGGGAGAGAGAGGAGGGGGAAGGGGGAGGGGGGTCACAGATTTTAATCTTAAAAGAACATTTACAAAACAAAGCGTCTGACCTGGCTGGCGGGCGGGCCAAGTCGGAACCCCTGGCTCTCCTAGAATTCTTGGTAACTGTTTTTTTTTTTTTTTTTTAAATCCACGTGATTCGCGCTTTGGGGCAAGCCGAGAAAAAACGGGACTCCCCTTCCGAGTTGCGCGGCAGCGGCGGCAGGTCGAGCTCGGCTCGGCTGGAGGCACCCGCCACACACCCTCGCGCACGCACACGCCGTCGTTCCACTTGGAGGAACGACTGGCCCCGGAGAGGCGAGACGAGGCGGCGGCGGCTGGGGGTTTTTACAGTTCTTTCCCGAGTCGAAAAAGAAAGCAGACGGCAACCCGCCGCCCTCCCCTTCCTGCTCGCGAGCTAACGCCGAACCCAGCTTCCCAGCTTCCAGCCCACCTCCCCCCCCCTCCGCCCGACTCGCGGCGCTCAGCGGCGACCGCGCTCCCGCGCACAGACACACACTGGCTGCAAACTTCCACTCCGCGAACTCCCTGTTCTCCTCCCAGCACCCCCGGAGGCGCCAGGCCCCCAGCCGCGCCCCCTCCCTCCCTGGTGCCCACGCGGGGCCGCTTAGGTTGGCTGCATTTTTAATAACTTATAGCTATGAAATAAAAACGAAAGCGCCCAAGACAGCCAAAGGGAAGCGCGAGGCAAAAGCTTCGCGAGGTAGGCGGCGGGCGGGGGCCCCGGGGGAGGGGGCCGACTGCAGCCCTCGGCGCGCCCGCCCACCAGCCCACCCGTCGGCGGCCTCCCGGGGGAAAAGGTGTTCCGGGCACTGACCTGAAATCCCCGGTCGGGGAGTAGGCAGGGAGCCTGCGATCCGGCGCTTTGAAGTTTTCCCCCGAGCGGACTCGAGGCGGCGAGGAGGAGCGGGGGTCGGTTGGGTGGGTGGAGAGAGGTATGAGGGGTGGGGGGTTGGCGACGTCAACGAAGGGAGAAGGAGCCGGGCCGGAGAAGAGCGGCGAGCAGCAAAGTTTGCGGTCCCTGGCTGTCCGCAGCCCGCTCGCGGCGCCGCGCTCGCTCGACTCCCTCGCCGTCTGCAGCCAGCCGGCTGCCCTCGGGGTCGGCCCCGCCGAGGGGTGGGCTCTGGGCTGGGTGGGGGCGGGGCGGGGCGGGCTTGGAGCCTCCGGGCAGGTGGCGACAGCCCAGTGCGATCCTCCGGGCTCCCGCAGCTGGACTGGGCTCGGCCGGGCTCAGTAGCTCCCGCGCCGCCGCCGCCGCCGCCCGCGCTCGGGCAGGAGCCCCAGCGCCATGTTGACGGTTCGCCGCTAGCGCCCGCTCGGGCTGGGTGTGTGTGAGTGTGTGTGAGTGTTGGCCAAGTCGTCCCTGCGCGGCGACAGCGCGGCTTGGGCTCTCCGCCCGGCAGCTCGCGGGCTCCCCCTCCGCCGCCGCCGCCCGCCTAGCTCCCGCTCTCGGTCGCGGTCTGGGCTCCGGCGCGTCTCCCCCGCAGCCGCCGAGCTCGGCCCGCGTTCAGCGAGGAGCGCAGCTCTGCCTCACCTTGCCGCTGGGAGCCCAAGCTCCGTCTGCCGCCGCACGCCGCGATCCCAACGCGTCCCCCCTCCCTGGTTCCCTCCTCTTCCTCCTCCCCCTCCCTCCCGCCCGTCCTCCCTCCCGCCCGCCCTACCTCCCTCCCTCCCTCCCAACAGCCGCCTCCCCTCCCCCCGCAGGCGCAGCGCTCGGGCGACAGCCGCCCGCCCGCCGCCGCCTCCAGCTCTCGCAAGTTTGAGCTCCCCCAGTCTCCGCTCACCCTCCGCTGCGGCGCCGCCGCGGTGGGGTTTCGGGCGGGGTGATTCCCCAGGAAAGGTTTGCCTGAGTTTCCCCGTCCGTCAACGATGTACGGCCCCGCACGTTTGGGCCTCTCTGGATCTGAACCTCGGACCACTTGGGTGGCGCACCCCTCGCCCCCTTGCCTCCCCTCGCCCCCTTGCCTCCCCTCCCCAGCTCGGGCCGAGTTGGTTGCGCACGCCCGGCCCGGGCGCACGTCCTGGGCGAGCCGGAGACCGACTTGGGCGGCGGCGGCGGCGAGGGCGGCCGGCTGAGCCAGAGCCGAGGGGATGGGGGCGGCGGGGGCGGCTCTCCCAGCCGCGCGCCGAGACTCCCCTCGCTACCCAGAAGGCCAGTGGAGGACCGCAATTACCATAAAGCGCCTCGCACTCCGCTCAGCCAAAGCTGTCAAACCCCAGCGGCAGCAGCCGCTGCTGCCGCCTCTTGCCACCAGCGCTGCGCTCTCCCGGCCTCGTCCCCTCCGAGACCCAGCGGAGCGTGGCCGGTGCGCGCCCGCGCCCACCCCCGCCCCAGATTGCCCCTTCCTCCCGGAGGAACCCTTTCCCATTTCAGTGTTAAAAGCTACCTGAAAACACCACCCCAGGCAATAGTGGCCGTTCCGCCTGAACTCCGCGCCCGAGTTCCCCGGACGTTTCAATTGTGTGGGAATTGTTTGGAGGTGGGGGGAAGGGGGAGCAGCCCATGGAGGTACAGGGAGGCGGGAGGGGGACGGTCGGAGAGCGGAGATCCGCCTGTATTTCTCCCGGTTTTCCAGCATTTTCTCGGTCTGCACCTCGGATGGTTGGAGGGGCTGCCCTGGCCCCTCACCCCGGCCTTGGGAGATTATCTCCCGCGTTTTATTTTCCTTGGCAGGGAACAACTTTTGGCTTACACCATTCGCCCCATAAATTTCTACTCGGTAACGTCGTGCTGATCGGTGCTCGGCGGCGGCGTACAGCCTGCGCCCGCAGCAGTTCAATTCAATTGACACGTATTGAGCTTCTCCAGCGCTCCCGGCGCGGCGCTGGGCGCGGGGGGAGGGCGGGGGCAGGCGGGAGGGAGGGGGAAGCGGAGAAGCGAGGTTCCGGCCTCCCCGGAGCGCAGAGCCTCAAGGGCGAGCAGAGAAGCCCTACTTCGTGAAGCAGGCGGGAAGGGGTAGGAGTGGGGGAGGGGATATTCCAGACTAACCGCACCCAGACTGCGGGTCTGGACTTCGCGGCTAAAGGTGACCCCATTCGGCTGCCCGCTAGGGTCTTTTTATGCTGAGAAGGGGGTGGGTGTCTTTTTCTGCCTAAGGACAAGATGGTGCAGGCTCGATGAAACATAAATCTGAAATGGAGGTAGCTTGTAAATCCACACGGAAAGTTTTTAAAATATCCTGGAGTGTCCCCATGCCAAAAATAATCAAAAGCATCTCAAGTTGATTACTAAGTCAAGGTCAAGGCCAAAATCAGCTCTAGCTAGCAGATATTTTCCCTTTTAAAAATTAGACTCACTACTGACTTTGGGACTGGTATTAGGTGCGATTTTATTCATTCTGTTTTAGTTCTCAGCACATAGTTATAAAAACAGCCCTTCTCAAAGCAGAAGTGAAACATCTCTACCGTTTGAAACCCGAAACTTCGGCAGAATTAAATCTTCATGCTCCAGAGCTGCTTATAACAACTGATGCAAAAGACAGACGAGCAAGTGCCCCCGCGAGCAGTGCCCAGCCGGGCTGGGCCGCGAACACGACCAGCGACTGCAGAATGGAATGCACGCTTTTTTTTTCCTGGGCTTTCTGGGGGTAGATATATCTGCAAGTTAACCCACATATTTTTTTAATCTCCGGTAACAAGCAGAAAGACACCTGGACTATTATGCTATAAAACTATTTTTTATAAAGACATTTTAGGGCCAGACATTAAAAGTTATTAGATTGAACGCATGCGAGTTACAGACACAGCTGAAGAAAAGGCCTCTGGTTGTGTGTTGTAGCAACATTTCTTTTTGAAGCGACTCCTTTTATTCAAAACAAGTCAAAAATAACCGGGAAGGCTGAAGTTGGGTATTTGTGGGGAAACTCTCTGAACGTGGTTCCAGGCGAGGTGGCCACTCTGCTGCTGCGGGCTGGACGGGAGAACTGGCCTGGGCCAGTGTGAAGCCGTGCCAGGCCCTTTCGGCAGGGTTAGGCCGAACCGCAGAGACCCTGGCTGGGTGCCCAGCCACCATCTCTCCCCTCCCCTCGTCTCCCCAACTCTGCCCCCAGGCATAGGCTTTTCTCGGAGTTCCAAGTCGAATGTAACCGTCCAGAACTTTTAGAAAATCCAGGAATCAAGCTTGCGGCCTGCAGCCTCTCGGAGTCTTACAGCCTCCTGGGGTTGCTGACAAAGAGGTTTGTCTAACTTTAAAAGTCCTACAGTTCCGGAGGCTGAGGCAGGAGAATCTCTTGAACCCGGGAGGCAGAGGCTGTGGTGAGCCGAAATCGCGCCATTGCACTCCAGCCTGGGCAACAAGAGCGAAACTCCGTATTAAAAAAAAAAAAAAAAAGTCCTAGAGTTAAAATGAATCCGGAGGTGAGAGTGCTGTAAATGCGAAGGGGCCGCGGGGAAGGCTGACTGCGGGAGAAATTTGATGCTGGAGATAAACAGGCCAGTAAACTCACCTTTGACATAATTTGCAACTCCCCCCCAATATACACACACACGGCCTTTACAGGGATTTCGCCTCCACGGTATCCTCACGCAGGCTGGTAGGATTAAAGGGTTTCTCCTCCATCTCCTAGGGATACATTTTCCAACTCCGTGGGATTTTAAAAATATCTTATTAAGGGAGTCCTAAGAGGCACGAGTGGTGGGGGGGATTCGTGACTTACTGGGAATTAAAATGTGGGATTTTCCCGAGGCGCTCTAAGGCAGAGAGGGGGAGGGGAGATTACACCTATTGGCCCCGTTAGTTCGAATTGTTTTGGGGAAAACAGGCAGAACGCTGTCGAAGGGCAGTCCCATCTTGTATCCCCACTCAAGAATGGGCTCAGGTAGTTGGGGATGCCGCCGAGCCTGCAGTGCGTGCGGGCGGTTTGGCTCTTCTCCTGCCCCCTCCTCCCCTGCCCTCCCACGAGCCCCTAGGGGGCTGACCCGGGGGTCAGGCCGCTATACCCAGCACTCAGCAAGCGGAGGATTTCAATGAAAGCAGAGGAGGAGGAGAGAGTGAGCAAGGGAGCTCATGGGAGGGGAGGCCGTGCAGCCCACGAAGAAATCAAGAAATAGACGCTGAAATGAGAGGTGCTGCGGAGTGGAGCAGCGGGGGCTGCCCTTTCTCCATCAGTCTCCGTCCCCATGGGAGGGTCTCCTGATGATAACAAACCGCTGGACCTCAGGCTAACCAGGCCCTGCAACTGGGCAAGAGACCTGGCAGTTGTAGGACCAGGCCTCGAGCCAGGCTGCCCTTCTCAAGGCAGGTTGACTCTGTAAGACCCGCTAGGGCCTCTCCCACACACCTCTAGCCCCACCCGGGCCTAGAGGAAAGGCCAGGCATCCTGTGTCTGGGGGGACCCTGGCCTCCTAACCTTGTGTGCAAGGTTCATTTATAACTTATGTGTGGGATCCACATCATAAAGCTCTGTAGGCCACCAGTGACCCTCCTCGGAGGCTGTTCTCAGGACGATGACACTTGGTACTGGAACAGGTGGGACTTGCATGAGTACAGATCATGTATTTTTACATAATGTGAGGTAGTCTTTCTTTTAAAACACACTCACATTTAGAGTCTTCTGGTCACTTGTCATAAGAACTCTGGGCTTATGCAATAGCACTTTAAAGAAGATCGACAGCCCCATCCTCCAAGCACAAGGCACGGCTGGCTTCCCCTCTGAAATTTAAACGAGGTAACAAGAGGAGGCCCATCCTCCTCCCAGGATTTCACTCATCTGGAAACATCTAAAGGTAGCTGCCTCCCAGGGCTGAAGACTGCTGGACTTAACGGTCGCCAGGTGGAACCTGACTGCTCTTTCTTCTTCCTGGCCTTTGGAGGGTTATTGGGTGTTTCGGGGAGAAGGCCCTAGGCGCAGTCTCTCCGTGGTTCCTAGCAACCGTCTCGGAATTTCTGGTCTGGGCTTGATTTGGGTCAGGCCCTGAGCTCCCCGAACTCAGGCACGCTTGGGTGAACTAGCGTCTACATTATGGGGGCCCGCAGGGTGGTTGGGTGTCGACCAAATGGGCATAAATACAGGAGGCTTCTGGGAGGCCGCGTCTTTCGCTCGGCAAGGGCTTGAGAGACTTCGACGCCGCCGCGCTGGGCCGGATGCTCCAGCAGATAAACCCGGACGCCACGTCCCTCCTCCGCTGCTTATTTAGCAAGGCGCCTCCTGCGCATATTTTACCCGGCTGGGGGCAGTGAGTGGGAAGCGCGGGGAAAGGGGGCGGAGAACCGCCAACTACTCGCCTTCGGACCCAGCGTGCCGGCCTCCAGCCCCAGCCATTTTGTATCCAGCTTCCTTCCTCCACTCCCACCAGGTCCCTGCGAAATCGCACCACCCCGAACCCCTTCGCGGTACCACCCCCGAACTGGAGGGGTAGAGAAGGCCCTGTCAGCCCCTCGCCTGCGGCAGGAAGGTGTGTACGGGCCAGCAGAAGGGAACGCGGTGCTGATCTGTCTCTAAACACCTCTGTCCCCCCCCCACCCCCGCCCAACAAAGTCGGTCACAGAGGTGAGTTGAGCGGGATGTTTGCTTCGAGAAGGTCGCAGCCAGGAGCACAGCTTTGGGGCTCACAACGGGCTGGGGATTCCAAACGGCGTAGTCTTCGGCACATTTCATCCGCTCCCATTCCACCTTCCGAACCACTCTGCTCTCGATGCTCATCCCCCTCTCCATCCCGGCGTTTCCAGCGCTTTAGCAGCCGCGCAGCCCCCGGCCGTGAGTGCCGGGGGTGGGGGCTCAGGGTGGTTTGTGTGGCGCGGCCTGACAGAACCTTCTGTGTGCTGCGGCGGGAGGAGGCTAATGCATAATGCACAGCGCCTGGAAGCCCGGCCATTAGCGGCCTGTCGCTGACACAGACAAACGACGAAGAGGGAGGAGATCCAGCTCGCTCTGGAGTTTAAATAGACCAGCGTGGAGGGGAAACGCCATGATTTAAAAGTGTGTGTTTGCAGACACTCGCATATATTTTAATGATTTCCAGCAGGCTATGCGTCCCAGCCTTGCATGCCCCGCTCCCCAAAAGGAGACTGTGTCTAGAGGAGGGAGGACGAAGGCAGAGTGAGAGGCCTCAACCCAGACCCACCAGCAGCTTTTGAGAGATGAAGGAGGGGAGAAGTTCAGAAAGCGAGGCCTGGGGAAGTCACACGACCCCAGGCCATCCCCAGATTTTGTTTTTTAAAAAAAAAATTTTTTTTGAACCATCCTGCCTTCCACCCTGGACTACACCCTCTGTGTTGTACTAGAAAGGCTTGGGGGTGGGGGGGCAGAGAATAAATTCTGCCACCCTTGCTTCCCCCGGGAGCCCACATTTTTGAATCTTCCTTTTCCACTGACAATCCAGAGACCTTCTTCCTCCCGGTTTAACACACCAGTGTTTTTTAGCAATTAAGGCGAGAAGGGGGTGGGGATAAAGATAAGCCAATTTTTTTTCCGCCATGCAAGTGTGAAAGATAAGATAACGCTAAGCTGGGGCAAAGCGGCTGCTTACAACCTCCCCTCAGCGATTTTGATCGGTCACTTCTTATCTCGCAAAATGCTCTTTTCGAAAACTGCATCAAAAAAGGAAAAGAAAGAAAGAAAGAAAAAGAAAGAGGAAGGAAGGAAAGAAAAAGAGGCTGAAGGAAAACATATACATTTGGAAGTGACATTTAAAACCCACCTCCCCTCCACCGACAACCCACTCCCCATTGGCGGGGCTCCCCAGGAAAAGTCGCAACCTCGACTGCAGGGTTTCAAGCTTTCTCGTGGGGGGCTGGATTACTAGTGTAATTAGGCTGAATAAAACCAGGGATGCGTGATGAGGATTTATCCTGTATCCAACTCAAGCTCGCGGCCAGGTTTTCCTTCTCTTAGTTACTGGTCGATGTTTGGGTTTCGCCATCGCACTCAGTGCCTTAAAACTAAACAGGTAGTTATACTTCGGAGGGTCATATAACGAAGTCAACATAAGGTGGTTGTTAATGAGAAGTAAGAAGAAACTCTTCTGATATTTACAGGCCCCTGTAAAGGGAGAAAAAGGAAATCACACTCCCTAGAACCCGAGAACTCCCAACCGAACCGGACCCTCGGGGAGTTTTAGAAATCCTTCTTTCCGCACAGGAATTTCACGAAGGGCTTTCCGGAAGACTTTGTTGAGGAAGGTTTTGGTATCCGACTCCACGACCTCAGGGCGGCCTGCAAATTCCCCCCGGCCCAGTGGCTAGCCCCAGAACGCAAACATCAAGGCGGGCGCCCCAGACCTAGCCTCTACCCACTTCTAGCCCACAGCCCCGAGGCTCCCACCCCCTGTCCCCAAGCGGGTCGGCACCGTGGCGCCAGGCACACGCAGACTCTGCCATCTCCAGGCCAGGCTGCAAGAACCAAAGCCTGGGGCCTGCCCCGGCCGGACTGTCCCTGGGGAGCCGAAACCGCCCAGCGGGGAAACCCCTCCTCTCGCCCTTCCCCGAAAAGCTTGGCCGCGGTCTAAGCTCCGGGCAAGCGGGCATCCGCTGACAGCCCGGCCTCACGTAAGGCCCACACGCGTCCCATTAGTCAGCCCGAGTTCCCCTCGGGCGAGCCGCCTGGCGCGGCCCCAAGGCCGGGCGCAAACGGGGAGGGGGTGCGGGGCCGCAGCGAGCTGGGGGCGGGGGCTCAGGCTCCGCGGGGCACGGCCAGGCTCGGTTCCGCGTTCCTGGGCCCGCGGGTAAGCTGAGCCGGCGGGGCAGGCCGCTCCCAGGCTGGCGCCGGGGCGCCGAGCTGCGCTTCACGTGCCCGCCATATCAGCGGCGGCGGCGTGGAGGGGGGCTGGAAGCGCGCGGCCGTTCCCGCGGGGTCTTCGGCCCCCGCCTCCCCGCCCTTCCCCGTGGGGGCTGGGCCGGGACCACCCCGCCGCCCCCATCCCAGCGCAAGCCGAAAGCGGCGCTGCCAGACACAGAGAGGCTCCTAGGGCGCCGCTCCGAGAGCCGCGCGGCGGCGGCAGCCAGGGGAGGGTGCTCCTCGCGGCCGCCCCGCCGCCGCCGCCGCAGTCACGGGGACCGGAAGCCCTCGCGCCGCCCCGAGCGGCCTCCGCTAGCCCCAGGGCTGTTCCAGACGAGGGCTGGCCGCGCGTCACCCCGATCCTTCCTCGCTTCAGGCGACGACCGGCGCCCTGCGGTATCTCGGTGTAAACCGGGAGGACCCTTCCTGCGGTCCGATGAGATGTTCCTGTCTCTCTGCTACCACCATAAGCAGGCCTCCCCCCACCGCCGCACCGCGCGCAGCCCCGCAGCTGGGACAGGAGGGGCTCGGAGCCGCCACTCAGGCCGGGCAGGAACACCTGCTCCCAGGCCCTGCAGCTGGGAGCGTGGTGCTGGGAGAGGCTGCCTACTGTTGTGTGCCGAGATCGCGGAGGAAAAAATAGGGCTCTGAAGCTCAGGGCCAGGAGCAGCAGAGCCTCGGCCACCCCCATCTCCCACCCACTCCGGGCGACAGAGCGCGAAGCCAGAGGGCCTGCTGGAGGCCCGGGTCTCCTTTCGAAGGTCGAAAGACCGCCACCCCTGGGATCCGGTTTCTGGCCTGAAGAGGTCGTTCGCAAAACAGATGGGGCAAAACCTGTTTTGGGAGCCTTCCCGGTGTCCGCCCCCGCTCTCCAAACCAGACACACTCATCTCCCCCTCAACCCTACTCTAGCCTCCGGCGGGGGACCGGAGTAGGTCATGGCGGCACCGGCACTTTCCCCCCTCCCCACGTAGGGACGTAGGGTCGGCTGCCGGGCTCGGACTTTGCCACTCCACCTAGGGGAGGGCCAATGGACGCTCCTCGTCTCCTCCGTGTCCGGAGGAGATCGGGCGGCGGAGCTGACCTGCAAGACTTGCCCTGCCTCTCCCACCCCCCACCTTCGTCCCACCCTCCCCTACTCTCCTGGCCCAGGGCCCGGCCGGGGAAGGCGTTGTTTTGCCAGCGGGAGCGGAGCGAGTGCACATAGAAAAGCCTCCCTGCTCTAATGAGAGTGCACACAGCGCTGCAGCGAGGAGGATGATTACCCGGCGGGCGGGGGGGCGCGGGCCCGGGCCGCGGGCGGCGTGTGCGGCGGCCCCGCGGGCCCGGAGTCCCCGCCTGTCTGGCTGCTAATCGCACGCTTTCTGCTGTTACGGAGGCAGGCGGGAGCCGGCGGCCGAGCCCAGCGCCGGCGACTCCGCGGGTGACACGGAAACATGGCGCAGCGCCCCTCCCCCGCCTGCCCTCCCCTCGCTCCCGCCTCCCGCGCTCCCGCCTCCCGCCTCGCACTTCCTCCCGCCCGCGCGGCTTTTGCAGTTCTAATGCTCTGCTTTCGGCCTGGCACCATTACGCTAGCAGCCGCTTCTCCGCGGCCCCGCGCGTCTCTTTCCCCTTTGTTTTCGGGGTCTATAGAAAACGTTTGCTTTTGTCCCAAGCTCTCGTTAAACCAAACTTGTGGTGGCAACGGAAGGCGGTGCAGGCGGGGAGGGGTCCGGGGATTTTGGCAGCAGCCGACCAGAGCGTGGTGGAAACTTCTCTCGCTGGGTTCTCCGCTCCCTCCCACTCCTCCTCCCCAACACTGAGCCGCCGGCCTCCCAACGCTTCTCCATTCGCCCCCGAGAGGCCCCAGCGCTCCAGGAAGGTCTGGTCTACAGAGACTGTGACCAGGAATGAAGAGCCCGGGGTGCGTGTCTGTGAGCCCCGAGGTTTTGGCACTCAATGACCTCGCTCCCTGCAGCCCCTACTTGCCTCTCTTTCCCTTTGGTCATTCGGGGCTTTGTATCAGTCGGTGAAGAAGGAAGGGGAGGGAAGAGAAAGTGTTTCTTGCGTGCGTGTGGTTTTTAAGGATTTGTTGGAACCTTTCACCCCCAACTGCACAGCCTCCTCCTGTATAGGATCTAGGGCGAAAGCGGGGAAACGTCGGCTTTACGGGGAAAGGGTCGGGTTAGAAACCTAGCCCTGGAGGCTGGATCGTACTCTCCTGGCGGGCTCAGCCACACTTGGTCTGCACGCGGGGCGGGGCGACCCAGCAGAGTGGGGGACGCGAGGGCCAGGTCCCTCGGTCCAGGAGACGCCAACGTTCCATCCTCGGGGCGAGAGAGCAGGAACCCCCGCCCCCCTTCCGCGCGCGCTTCTTAGCTCGACGCGCAAGCCGTGGCTCTCCGCGCTAGAGCTGCTCAGGCGGCAATTTTTTAAGCCTGCAATTAAGCGAGGCGTCGCCGTGTCCTCTGCTAGTGTCGGTCCTGTCAGTCGCACATGGCCTTGGTGCTCCGGTCCGAGGCCCCGCGATTAGTCACAGGCTCGCTTCGCTCCTTCTCTAATCCGCCTCTGCAGGCAGCCTGGGGACGCGGCCGACTTGGCGGCGCTGGCAGGGAGCCACTGCGCGCGGGGCGGGCCGCCTGGCCAGTGCCAGCCCCGCTGCGCCTGAGCCAGCGCGGGCCCTGGGGTGCGGGCTTGGCGCCCCCTCCCCTCTCACAGCCCCACGACTGGGGCGGCGGCGCCCCTCCTCCTCCCGCCCCTCTCCCGGGCCTGCGAGATCTATTTGTGTGGTGTCATTTGCATAAAAATAGGACAAGTGTTTCTGTGCGTTTGTACGCGGGAGGCGAAATCCTTATTGATGTGTCTGTGTGGAGCCTTCGGTTGTCGGAGCGGTTTGATTTAGGGTGTTTGTGTTGTCTTCTACGAGAAATGAGAGAAAAGTCCTGCGCTACGCCTTCGGCGGCCTGGGCCCCCCGAAGCATGTCCCTCTGCGCGGCCAAAATCCACCAATTGGGCCCCAAGCGCGCCCGATCCACAGCGAGCAGGTTGAGGGCCAGGCGGGCGGCCCATTATGACTCATAAAATCGGGCGGCCTAATCGCCAGCTGCCAACCCATTTACAAGTGGAGCTTCCCAATGATCCCTTCGCCCGGTCTCCTGCGGGTTCGCCCCAACACAGCTAGAACCGCCAAGTGGGAGCTAATCTAGTGGCCTCTCCTTCCCGTCGGCAGTGTGGCTTCCCTTCCCGGGCGACCCCCGCTCTCTTGGCCTCTGTGCTGCTCGCCAGCAACTCCTCAGCTTGGACAAATAGCTGGGAGGGCGCCGGCCGCGCGGAGCCAGTAAATCAATCATTAACTCCCAGGCGAGGCCTGGGTCAGGGGAGGGAGCGGCGGCCTGAGCCGAGTCCGCGGGGCGAGCGCAAGGCCCCCACCCGGGTTAGGAGCCATCCACACGCCAACGAACCGGGTGCGTGAAGGCGGGTACCGCCCGGGCCCCTCCACAAGTCTCCACCCGCCGGGCCTTTCAAGCCCGCACCTCGCCTGGCCAGGCAGGTCGGGTTACGGCGCTTCCCCTGGGCGGGCTTGAACATTAACGAGCCGCCTCGGGCCTCAGCGGCCTGCTTTCCCCTGGAGAGCGTCCCACTCTTGGTCAAGCTCCTCGGATCCGGCCGGGCTCCTCCTGGTTCAGGATTACCAAACCAAACTGATCGCACCCCGTATCCACCAATCTTCCTGCGGCACCCTCCTCCCTGAGCCCACTGTGGGGCCGGCACCCAGGGGGTTAAAAGCCTCGGTTCGCTCTGGCTCCTCCGCGGCGAGTAGAAAACGCTGATCAAAGTGCTTAAGGGGAAGGTAACACATACTGATTCGCGCCCGGGTCGAAGGAGGCCGACTGGAGACGGCTCTCGAGCCACCCGCCTCGACCCGCTTCCCACACTCCCTGGAACGCCGCGGCGGCGGCGCTGGCCCGCACGATTCGCTCGGTGGAGCGCTGCGCGGCAGGGCCGGGAGGGCGGCGGGGAGGAGGAGAGACTAGGGGGCGGGAGGCGAGCCCGGGCTGCGCGCCAAGAGGCGCGGAGCCGCAGATTAGTCACCGCTCGGCTCTGCGATCCCGGGTGCGCCCGGGAACCGGGAGGGCAGGCGTCGGCCCCGCTCAGCCGGGCTCCCCGAGCCTTGGCGCCGCGGCACGGGTGCCCCCACCCCCGCGCGCGCCTGGCGCGGCTGGCTCGACTCTTGGGGACTCGCGCAGCCGAGATCCACTTGTCAGGTCAAGGGCAGGACAGAAACTCTGCAAGCGGAGTCTTGCGAACAGGAAATTTCTCACTGACAAGGTGCTGCCCCTCCCCCACGCCGGGTTTCAAAACAAAACTCCAGCGCGGGCGGCCCAGACACCCAGCCTCGCTCGCCACGGCCGGCGACCCCAGCTCCTTGGCCCCGGCCCCAGGCGGCGGAGCCAGGCAAACAGAGCCAGCGGACGGACTAGGCGCAGACCCCGCGGAGGGCGCCAGGCTGCCACCTTCCGGGGCCCGTGTGGGGTAGGCGGGGGTGCGGAGCCCCTGCGCCTTCCCGGGTTCTGCAGCCGCCGAGCGGTTTTGCGGAGCTGCCCGAGGCCACTGTGTCGGCGGCTCCCAGGAGGGCATGGGGGACGGGGAGGCCGCGCAGCGCCGCCGACTCGGCGGATCCCGCTGCGGAAGCCTGGGAGGGCTGCGAGCTCGGCCTGGCAAAGTTCCTGTGGAAACTCCATGTTTTGAAACTCCAGCGGCGTCGCAGAAGGAGGGGGAGAGCGCGGGAAGCGCGCGGGGGCGGCCTGCACCCGCCTCTCCCCGCAGGGGAGTGTGTTCCTCGGCCCCCCGGGCCTCGTGGGAAGGCTGGAGGGCGGGGACGGCCGGGTCCCCGGGCCGGTTCTTTTGTGTGTTCCCCTCTCCATCCTCCACACTCTAAGAGAAATTTATAAACCCGTTTGATTTAGTGAATTCACCCGGGAGAGGAAGGCTGTCTTTTTAGGGACCATGATGTTCAGGGTAATTTCGTATTTGACACGTGTAAATACTTAATACTCTCAGGTAAGGTCAAATTATTTATCATCTTAATTTATATTTCAATAGGCCTACAATTTAGAGGCGAGAAATGCCTCCTTATGAATCATTATGGTCTATTAGGGGAAGTAATGTATAAACAGCACTGTTTGGGAGGGAATCACTTATGTTGACATTTAAATGGCTCTTCAATAGTTAAAAAAAAAAAAGACATTCGAGTGCCTTTGATTAAATATGCAATTCACAAGGCCATCAGCATAGCCATCAGGAATATAAATTTTTCTTGGGATTTTTATTTATTTATTGCCAATTTTTGAAACCTTCCACGGCACGCATGTCATTGAATCCCTATGGGGGAAAATATTAACATTTCAGGCAAAATATTCTCCTCTCTCCCAACTAATGTCTTACCAGGAACTCACGGAACTTCTGGAACTCTGAACAGACTTCACCAGCAGGGACTCTGGTGGGAAGTTTGTCGATCCTGTACCTCCAAGAGAATCAACCACTTTCTAACAATATTGCTAATTTGTGAAACAGCACAGCTTCCCTGCTGGAGTTGAACCTTCCCGAAGGCCAGTGTCTGTCCATCCATCCTGATGTTCCCACAGCACCCAGCATAGGACCTCACACTGTTTTAAGTCATCGTTTCACACCTGCTAAAATATCACCTTCTTAGAGGCTTCTCCTGGCTGCCTCCACCCTCATCCCCCTGTACCCTTTCTTGAAAGGCCCCCTTAGACTTCGTTGCTTGAAGCATCGCCCATGTTGAGAATGCCCCTTATAGCCGGGCGCCGTGGTTCACACCTGTAATCCCAGAACTTTGGGAGGCTGAGAAGGGTGGATCAAGAAGTCAAGAGATCGAGACCATCCCGGCCAACATGGTGAAACCCTGTCTCTACTAAAAATACAAAAATTAGCTGGGTGTGGTGGCGCATGCTTGTAGTCCCAGCTACTTCGGAGGCTGAGGCAGGAGAATCGCTTGAACCCGGGAGGCGGAGGTTGCAGTGAGCCGAGATCTCGCCACTGCACTCCAGTCTGGAGACAGAGACACCGTCTCAAAATAAATTAAATAAAATAAAAAATAGAATGCCCCTTCTTAACCCCATATCTCCTTTGCTGGTTCCCTATTTATCTGTTTCTCTGTACGTCTGGACTTCTTAAAAGAGGTGTCTCCAGCCATGTGGAATTTCTTCAGGCTTACCTCATGTTCACTCTAAAAATCAGCTAGTCTTGAAGTTATTTTAAGACATTGGGATAAGTGCAGCTTTGTTTATAACATCATAGGATTATAAACAACCTAAATAGCCAGCAGTGACATTGATGGCATATGCATACAATGGAATATTCTGTAGCTGTTAAAATAATAAAGAAGATCTGCTCTGTGTATTGATATGGAAAGACCTCCAATGTCTACAGCTAAGAAAAAAAAATAAGGGACAGAGCAGTGTGTACCATCAGCTACAGTTTTGTAAAAACAAAGTAAGGGGGAATACAGACACATATTTGTGTGTGCATTAAAGATCTCCAACACTGCTGAGGAGTGCCCCCTTCCTCCCCCCCGTTTCTTTGTACATATGCATGTCCTCTGGTCTATTTTCAGAAATGGGAACACACTGCACAATCTGTTCTGTACCTCACCTATGAAACTTATCACTATATCTTACTTTTCTAGGAGCACATGAAGACAGGCCTTGTCAATTCCCAGGCTGGTGGAATTTCACTGTATAGATACATGGTCATTTATCTCACTCCTCAACGCCTCCATCCTCCCTGGCTATTCTGCAGAAAGTACTCAAGATCACCGGTTACTTCCTTGTTGCGGGGCGGGGGGCAGCAGGGGAGCGGCGTTTTTTTCAGTCCTTGCCTTCCTTGGCCTCCCAGAAGCATTTAATATGCCATGACCACTGGTCCCTTGAGCTGCTTGCTCACAGGGTTTTCATCCCAGCTGTGACTCTCTTTCAATTTCTTTGTGGGCTTTTTTCTGTGCTCTACCAGTTGCCTTGGGCCTGGATCCTTCCCCTCCTCCCCACCAATCTCATCCAGGTTTATGGGCTTTAAATACCACTTACTTGTTGATGACTCTTATATTTGTTTTTTTTTTTTTTCTTTCTAGTTTCAAATCCACATATCAAACTTCAAACTTGGTATCTCAACTTGGCATCTACATCCAGCTTAATAACAATAGCAAGCATTTACATCACGCCTCTTAGGTTCAAGCTCTCTTTAAAGTGCTTTCTATAAATTAACTATTAATCCTTACAACTGCCCTATAAGGTAGGCAGAGTTATTATCTACATTTTTCCCAGATGAGGAAACCTATCAGAGAAGTTACTGAACATCCCTAGAAAATGGTGGTGCTAGGATTCAAATCCAGGCAGTCCTATCTTCAGAGTCCATGGTCCTAATCACTTTGCCTTTGCCACACTGCCTCATGGCATGCCTGCAACTGAATTCTTCTTCTTCTGTTTTTTTTTTTTTTTTTTTTTTTTTGAGACAGAGTCTCCCTCTGTTGCCCAGCCTGGAGTGCAGTGGTTCGATCTCGGCTCACTGCAACTCTGCCTCCTGGGTCCAAGTGATTCTCCTGCCTCAGCCTCCTGAGTAGCTGGGACTACAGGCAAGCGCCACCACGCCTGGCTGATTTTTGTATTTTTAGTAGAAATGGAGTTTCACCATGTTGGCCAGGCTGGTCTCAAACTCCTGATCTTAAGTGATCCACCTGCCTCTGCCTCCTAAAGTGCTGGGATTACAAGCGTAGCACCTCTCCCGGCCACAACTGAATTCTTAAAAGAGGAATTAATTTACAAATATGTGGGGGCATTTAATAAATGCCAGGCCCTGTAGCAGGTACCAGAGAAACAGCGGTGAGCAGGACAAACTGTCTCTTAGATGGGGAAGAGCTTTTCCCTTAAAACCTGCCCTTGGTTCCAACTCCTCTCCCTCAGCTAATGTCTTATCAGGACATTATCATAGAAAATGGCTCAGCCACTTCAGTGCGTAAAGCAGAATCCTAGGGGCTCATTCTTGACCCGTTCTCATTCATCTCCCCACCGCCTTCCTCCAGTCCACTGGCAAAGCTAACCTATTCTACTTCCAAATAGTCTATCATGTAAGCCTGCTTCTTCCCATTTTCCTACATCCACTTGAGGCCAGGCCACCATCTTGGGCCTGGACTATTATACAAGATGATTATTCTAGCAATCTCTGTGCTGCCACTCTTGCTGTCCTCCAGTCCACCCACAACGTGGCAGCTAGAAAGATCTTTTATTTTCATTTATTTATTTATTTTGAGACAGGATCAAGACTACATCTCCACTTAAAAAAAAAAAAAGTGGCCGGGCATGGCAGCTCACGCCTGTAATCTCAACACTTTGGAAGGCCAAGGTGGGCTGATCACAAGGTCAAGAGATTGAGACCATCCTGGCCAACATGGTGAAACCCTGTCTCTACTAAAAATACAAACAACTTAGCTGGGCATGGTGACGTGTGCCTGTAGTCCCAGCTACTCCGGAGGCTGAGGCAGGAGAATCGCTTGAACCCAGGAGGCAGAGGTTACAGTGAGCCAAGACTGCACCACTGCACTCCAGCCAGACAACAGAGCAAGACTCTATCTCAAAAAAGAAAAACAAAAGTAGCCAGGCATGGTGGTGCACAACTGTAGTCCCAGCCTCTCGGGAGGCTGAGACAAGAGAATTGCTTGACCCTGGAAGGTCCAGACTGCAGTGAGCCATGACTGCGCCATTGCACTCCAGCCTGGTGACAGAGGGAGACCATGTCTCAAAAAAAAAAAAAAAAAAGCGCTGACTGTCACTACCCCACTAGTTCCCACTGTAATTAGAACAAAACCTAAACGCCTTAACAAGGTCACTTCATTGCTTGCCACTGTCTAGCTCCCCCTCTGAAGGGCAACCACATCAGCTCCTGCACAGGCTCTGTAGGTTCGTCCCTCGGAGGTCATCTCCCTCAGCAAGACTGTATCATCCATAAAGGTACAGTGTATCATCACCAGGTGCTAAGCTTGCATCAAGGTCCAACAATGTACATATTTCCGTAATGTTCTCAGAATTTTGTTTCTGGCTGTACCCCCAGTGCCTAGCATGGAGCCCAGCACATATTGATGCTAAAAAACAAAAAATCTGAGCCAGGCGCGGTGGCTCATGCCTGTAATCCCGGCACTTTGGGAGGTCGAGGCCAGTGGATCACAAGGTCAGGAGTTCGAGACCAGTCTGACCAACATGGTGAAACCCCATCTCTACTAAAAATATAAAACTAGCTGGGCATGGTGGTGCACTCCTGTAATCCCAGCTACTCGGAAGGCTGAGGCAGGAGAATCGCTTGAACCAGAGAGGCAGAGTTTGCAGTAAGCCAAGATCACACCACTGCGCTCCAACCTAGGCGACAGAGAGAGACTCCGTCTCAAAAAAAAAAAAAAAAAAAAAAAAATTGATAAACAATAAATGAAGGATTGCACGCTTAATACATTTTTTTTTCCTTGAGACAAAGTCTCACTCTGTTGCCCAGGCTGGAGTTCAGTGACCGATCTCAGCTCACTGCAGCCTCCTCCACCCAGGTTCAAGTGATTCTGCTGCCTCAGCCTCCTGAGTAGCTGGGATTACAGCAGTGCGCCACCATGCCTGGCTAATTTTTGTATTTTTAGTAGAGTCAGCGTTTCACCATGTTGGCCAGGCTGGTCTTGAACTCCCGACCTCAGGTGATCTGCCCACCTCAGCCTCCCAAAGTGCTGGGATTACAGGTATGAGCCACCATACCCGGCCACTTAATACATTTTTGCTAACTGAATCAGAATTCTATATCATGGCCAGAGAACAAACCAGGTTCAAAAGAACAAGACAGTTGTGGGGAGGGTGCTACAGGAAAGGGGTTACCTGGGCTGGTGGGCAGTGGCTCTGTAGTTCTGGTGAGGATTGGGGCAGAAGAAATTAGGAATGTGAAGCATGAGGCTGGAGGATCCACTGTCTTTTGGGGAGGCCCGTGGAGTATGGGATACCTGTGTACATGTCTCTCTCTGCCAGAGGAGCCAAGTGACCTGGTGTGCATGCTGGTGGGGAGACCTTGGGAATCCTATCCTTACTGAGTGCTGCAGAATATCATCCCCAGGAGGTGAGAAAGGAACACCCTAGCGAAGAGCAAGACAAAGCCCAAACCAGAGCCTCCTTAGAGTATTTCGCCTATTGCCAATGATTTGGTCCTTACTTAGTGGCAGAAGATTGAGACTGTCCTTCTCCTTGAGAAACCAGAAGTGTAGGTTCTTGTCACAGTTGGCCCTGGCCAATTGGAATTCCATGCTGTTTGACTTCTAACAGTAACTGTGTCACTACGCTGCTTTTGATAGCAAAGCTAGTCTTTTAACAATGAATAATTCCTTCATGATAAAAATAGCTACTGTTTATTAAGGACCTTTGTTCGTTTTAGTTACTGTATCAGGTACATTTCCAAGTTATCTCACTCACACTCCAAAATAACCTTATGGCTTAGGTATTACTATTCACATTTTACAGTTGAGGAAACTGAAGCTCTTAGAGATGTCCCACCAAAACACATGGCTAAACTAGCAGAGCGTGTTCACAGGGGTTGTACCTGCCTGCAAACCTAGGCTCTTTCCCATAGGGTGTATTGTTTGTCTCTCATGCATATGCACTGTTTCCCTAAACCTTAAACTATTTCTGGGACCAAATCCTACATAGCTTCTGCAATCGCATCCTTCTGGGTTCATCCTGGCAACTCACCAAGTGCAATAAGTATCATAAAAGGAGTTTCTTTCTTTCTGGGATCAGCAGGCCTCAGTTCATCTGCTGTATTCACCATGGAAACCTAAGAATTGATCATCTGAATGAAGAGTTGCCTTCCTTCCAGGTAAGCCTTGAAAAAGTGTGGGGCCGGCTCGGGCTCAGTGGCTCACCCCTGTAATTCCAGCACTTTGGGAGGTGGAAGTGGGTGGATCCTTTCAGGTCAGGTGGAAGTGGGCGGATCCTTTGAGGTCAGAAGTTCTGAGACCAGCCTGGCCAACATGGCAAAACCTCGTCTCTACTAAAAATACAAAAATTAGCTGGGCGTGGTGGCGCACGCCTGTGATCCCAGCTATTCAGAAGGCTGAGGTGTAAGAATCGCTTGGACCCAGGAGGCAGAGACTGTAGTGAGCCAAGATCGCACCACTGCACTCCAGCCTGGGTGACAGAGCAAGACTCCGTCTCAAAAAAAAAAAAAGAAAAAAAGAAAAAAAAATGTGGGGCCAAGAAGTTCAAGGGAAGGACTTCCTCCACAGACAAATCGATTCTGTTTGAAAAATAAATACCTGAACCTACGGCTGAATGGCAAGATTATAAGCTACCTTGCCCTTTCATATTCCTGGGTGACATTTTCCCCCATTTTCAGCTTCCATAAAGAGTACTTTTGCCCTTACCATGAGGAAAGGTAGTTCACGAAGAGATAACTCGGGAAGAACTCATCACACAGCTCTTCTGAAGCAGAAGAGCTCTTGGGATTTGAGGACAAGAGAGTCACTAACTTTCTTCAGCTCCTAGAAGAACAATAGCTAGAATTTATTAAGGGCTATCTATCTGCCAGGCACAGTTCTAAACACTTTATACACATTAATAATCTCATGTCATATAGAAAACTGTCCTATAATAAAGGTACTATTATTACCCCCATTTCACAGATGGGGAAACTGAGGCTTAGAGGATAATTAATTTGCCTGCTTGCCTGGACGCTAACTGCTCAGTCCCAAAGCCCAGACTTTTATTCATGCCATCATAGCCCCTGCCATCATGGTGCAATGCTGGCTACTAAATTTCAGACTTTCCAGGCACCTGTGGTCAGCTTCATTACTCTGCCAATTGCACAGGCTCATGCTAATTGGGTGCTTTATTTGGATCTGAAGGCAGTGGCCTTCACTGCATCCTGGCATGCAAATAATGTCCCCTGAGGACACTATGGGCAATGAATTTGTCCTGCAGGTCCCTGGGAGAGGCCTTTTCTGTAGCTTCCTAAGCAAAAGCTATGGAGGACCGACAGACAGAAGGTGGTCATCTCTAACTTGTCCTCTGACAAAGCATGCTGGTCAGCCGGTGGATTCCCCCGGTGGTTCCATGCCAGTGGCTGTACCGGGACCCCTGCTTGCTGGCACAGGGAACAGGCATGAGCCACAGAGGAGAGATCAGTCTCCAAGAGAATTTATGTTCAGTCTTTCTTCAAACCACCCATGGTCCTCTGCTCTAGTTCTGACGCCGATGATTAATGCGTCTCGTATTTGAGTATTTCCTCTCTTTGGTTTCTTCCTTGCTTTGGGGTTTATTTTCCAGCTGCTGCCAGAGTTTCTCCTCAGAAGAGAGTAAATACTCACAGATTGGAGCACTGCCGTTGGTATTGCCCTGAAAGCGTCCCAGGTGGCAGATCGCACTGGGCCGTTCCTGGAGTAGGTGGTGTTACTGTTTAGAGTTCAGTGCGAACCCACCACCTCCAGCAATCAAGACCTAATCCTTTAATTATTCTGAAAATACCAAAAATAAAGATTGCAGGGAAGGCAATTAATAGGATCATACGGTCTATTCCTCATTTGTAATTATATATTATTATTTTTCTCCCTACTTTGTTCCAATAATGATTTAAGGCTGCTTCCAAAGATACACAAAACCCAGCAAAGATAAATAGAAGTGGAACATGAATTATAATGTCATGCCTGCTCACAACATCTCTGCCCTATTCCACAGAATAGAACTGAATTCATAATGCCTTTCAAAAATGAGGTAATTCAGCTCTTTTGGTGGCAACACTGGGCTCTTTGTAAAGTGACAGGGTGGTACACGGTCATGGAAAAACCATGGAGGGGGACACACGATCCCCTTTCTAATGCTGGCTCCCTTGGTGTGTGACCCTGGGCAAGTTGCTCACCCTCTCTGGACTTCAGCTTCTGAAATTCTCAAATGTCTCTGCCAATCCCTGAGGCCTCCTCCTCTCTCTGATGTCCAAGGGCACCATCACGGAGGTAGAAGCCAGCACTACTGCCCTCTGGCATGGGGCTTCCTAGAACTACTATTCGAGAGATGGGTTCCCAGGAAATGAACTATGCTCACACTCTTGCTCTATCTCTCTTTCTCTTTCTTCCCCCTCCCTCTTCTCTCTCTCTCTCTCTCTTTTTTTCTTTGAGATGGAGTCTCGCACTGTTGACCAGGCTGGAGTGCAGTGGTGAGATCTCGGCTCACTGCAACCTCCGCCTCCCAGGTTCAAGCGATTCTCCTGCCTCAGCCTCCCGAGTAGCTGGGATTACAGGTGCCTGTCACCACGCCCAGCTAATTGTTTGTATTTTTAGTAGAGACAGGGTTTCACTATGTTTGGCCAGGCTGTTCGCAAACTCCTGACCTCGCGATCCCAAAGTGCTGAGATTACAGGCATGAACCACTGCGCCCAGCCCTCTCTTCTCTCTAACACACACAGGCACAGAGAAATCTTTCTGGATGGCTGAGACCATAGAACTTAAATTGTCTCTTCCCCTTAGAAAAGGACACCCCTTTCAGGAAAGTGACTTTTAGGGTAGCATTGAGGGGATCTTTTCGGGAGGCAGGAGTCACAACCCTTCTGACCTTTCTGTCCCCTCTTCAGGTGTGAGCTTCCACTGTGTTTTCTCTTCTTGCAGTTCAAGGCATTCTTTTTTTTTTTTTTTTGACACAAAGTTTCACTCTTATTGCCCAGGCTGGAGTGCAGTGGTGCAATCTCGGCTCACTGCAACGTCTGCCTCCTGGGTTCAAGCGATTCTCTTGCCTCAGCCTCCAGAGTAGCTGGGATTACAGGCACACGCCACCACACCCGGTTATTTTTTTTGTATTTTTAGTAGAGATGGGGTTTCGCCATGTTGGCCAGGCTGGTCTCAAACTCCTGACCTCGGCTTCCCAAAGTGCTGGGATTACAGGCGTGAGCCACCTCGCCCGGCCCAAGATATTCTTACAACCTGCCTGACTCTAGATCCAGTCTTAACTCCCCTTCTCCTACTCTTAACCACATCTTCAACTTTTGTATCTGGTCAGCATCTAACACAATGCTTAACATGTCATTTGCTTAAAACACCAATGTTGTCCTCTGCCCCACACAAAGTCTCCACTGACCCCCTAGTGCCTCTACTGCGTATTCCACAGGCTAGAGGGGCCTCGGGAGGCTGGGCCCTAATCTTTCGCCTCAGGTAGGAGGCTGTTTGGAAGACTGTTTTTGTTGCTGTTGAGACAGAGTCTCACTGTCGCCCAGGCTGGAGTCCAGTGGTGCGATCTCAGTTCACTGCAACCTCTGCCTCCCAGGTTCAAGCCATTCTCCTTCCTCAGCCTCCTGAGTAGCTAGGACTATAGGCATGCACCACCTCACCCAACTAATTTTTGTATTTTTAGTATAGACAGGGTTTTGCCATGTTGGCCAGGCTGGTCTGGAACTCCTGAGCTCAAGTGGTCTGCCAGCTTCGGCCTCCCAAAGTGCTGAGATTACAAGTGTGAGCCACCATGCCCGGCCTAAGACTCTGTTTTTTAAGATACAAGCACATACAACAGCTCCCAAATGAAAAGTAGCCAGCCTCAAGAGGATTCTATTTACATCAAGTTTGGTGGGTTTGCTTTTTTTTTTTTTTTTTTTGGTGTGTGTCGGGGGACAGGGCCTCTGTCATCTAGGCTAGAGTGCGTTGGCGCTTGGCCTACATCGAGTTTTAAAGTGGACAAAGGTTTTAATCTGAGGTGTTAGAAGTCAGGATGGGCCAGGTGCAGTGGCTCACTCCTGTAATACCAGCACTTTGGGAGGTGGAGGTGGGTGGATCGCTTGAGGCCAGGAGTTCGAGCCCTGCCTGGGCAACATGATGAAACCCCATCTCTAGACAAATTACAAAAATTAGCTGGGTGTGGTGGGTGTGCTGTAGTCCCAGCTATTCAGGAGACTGAGGGAGGATCTCTTAAGCCCAGGAGGTTGAGGCTGCAGTGAGCTGTGATTGCACCACTGCACCGCAGCCTAGGTGACAGAGTGAGACTCTGTCTCATTAAAAAAAGAAGAAGCAGCAGAAGTCAGGACGGAGTTATCCTTGGAGAGAGGGAACACAGTGGGGCTCCTTGGGGGCTGGAAACACCGCAGGTGGATCTGGAAGCTGGCTGCATGGGTGTGCTCTGCTTGTTAAAATTCATCAAGCTGTACTCTTAGGATTTGTACACTTCTCTGTGTGCTGTACTTCCATAAAATAAAAAATATAAACAAACAAAAATAAATAAACCGGAGAGGAATCAGTCTTAAAACTGCATGCACACTCTGGGCAGATGACCTTATATCAGGAGTGTGGGGGTGCTCTGAGCCGAGTGGGGGGGTCGAGAGGAGGGCAGTGCGCTGTTTCTAGAGACAGCAAAGAAGCAAATTCTATTAATAAAATCACATGAATAGAAGCAAACTTTCTGCTCCACAGTTGGTGGGGAGGAAGGGGGGTGAGAGTGATGCACCAGGCGGATGTGCCTGGTTGGCATGGAGGCTTGGCAGCACTTCATCACGGCAGCCCTAGGCATGGCCCAAGCTTCCAGAGTGAAAGCATGGAGTGGGCAGGAGTAACGGGTGGGCTAGGCCCCCACCCTGTCTTCCTCACCTTCTCTGCAGGAACTTCCACTCCAGCCTAAACTGGATTTTTCACTATGCCCGGAACAGACAGCCTTTTCCCGTTGCAGCCCATGCATATCCTTTGCAGGAAAACCCCTTCTCCTTTCCTCCCCTTCACACTGCTTCTTCTCAAGGCCGGGCGCGGTGGCTCACGCCTGTAATCCCAGCACTTTGGAAGGCCAAGGCAGGCGGATCACGAGGTCAGCAGTTCAAGACCAGCCTGACCAACATGGTGAAATCCTATCTCTACTAAAAATACAAAAATTAGCCGGGCGTGGTGGCGTGTGCCTGCAATCACAGCTATTCAGGAGGCTAGGGCAGGAGAATCGCTTGAACCTGGGAGGCGGAGGTTACAGTGAGCAGTGAGCTGAGATTGCTTCACTGCACTCCAGCCTGGGCAACAGAGTGAGACTCCATCTCAAAAAAAAAAAAAGAAAAAACCAAAACAAAAACACGTGCTTCTTCTCCCTGGTCCCCGCCAACCACCTGGTTATACATTCCAGAAACTTGAGAATCACCCTTGACCTCTTCAATCCCCGCACTCCCCTAACCTGACCCTTCACCAAATTCATTTTCTTTTCTCTGTGCAGTTTTAGGAGTCCATCCATTTCCCCCACACCCAGCGCCCTGCACCGCCTAGCACAACTTCTCACCTCCGCCATGGCAATGACCTCCTAACTGGGCCCCCTCCTCTGCTCCTGCCACTCTGCAGTCCATGGCCTTCACGGCAGCCACCAGCCACAACCACACCCACAAGTATCCACTGATGCTGGGTGCCAGGTACTGCTCCAGGCTCTCGACACACCCCAGGAAACAAAACAAATACCTGTCCTCAGGGATATTTGTATTCCAGGAGAGAGATGGACAGTAAGCAATGAAGGTAAGAGGTCACAAAATTACCTTGGATGGTGGACAGTGATGTATGCTGCAGAAAGAATAGTGGGAGCAGGAAAGAAGCATCTGGAAGGCAGGGTGTGGAGAGAAGGATTTACAGGATTAGGGGTGCTCAGGGGAGGTCTCCTTTGGGAAATGAGATGTGAGCAAAGACTCACAGAACCGAGGGAGTAAGCCAAGATTTCTGGGGTGAGTATTGCAGGCAGAGGCACAGCCCGTGCAAAGGCCCTGTGGTAGGAGACTGCCTGCTGTGTTTAAGGAAAACCCAGGATTCTAGGGTGGCCAAATTGCAAAGGAGGAAGAGTGTAAGCAGGGGCAGGGGCTGATCCTGTAGCCAGAGTGAGGATGCTCTATTGAGATAAAGATGAAAGCCCTCAGCCAGCCCACTGGGCCCCACCCCTCAGACCTTGGCTCTGGCCTTCTCAGTTTCCAGCCCCTTCCCACATCCAGGCGTTGCCCAGGAGCTGGCTTAGATTTGCGATCCCTCCACCCCCTTCACTTAGTCATTCACAACTTTGTTCAAACAGCACTTCCTCCAAGATACCTTCCCCAACGGTCATTCAGACCAATTTAGTCGCTCAGCCTCACCCTCTCGAACCACCCTGCCCTTCCCCTGCACCACAGGCCTCCCCATGCTCAGCCATCTAGCGTTAGGGCTATAATTACTTCATTTGGTTCATCGAGAACTTGGCAGTTGTTTACTCTGTGCCAAGCACTGTCCTGGGTGCCAGGGCACCGTGGAGAACAGGACTGACAAGGTCCGTATCCTATGGGAGATAGACCATAAACAGAGCAAATAAGGTAACTTCAGATGATGTGTGCCACACAGAAGATGAAACAGCGGTGCGGCTGAAGAGTAGAGGGAGGGAAAGCAGCGTTAGCCAGGATGACAAATTTACTTGACAAATTTGTCAAATTTACTCGGAGGTGAAAAGGAGCCAGCTGCATGAGTGTGGGGGAAAGAGAGTTCCAGGCAGCCGAATGGCAAGTGCACAGGCCCTGAAGGAGGACTGACTTTGGGCTATCTGAGGAAGAGGACAGCGCACGGCTGGAGCAGAATGGGCTGTGTCTCCAGCTGGAAACAACTCCAGATCCTCTCTGGTCTCTTTGCCGCCACATCCATCCCTTGGGCTTGCTGACAGTTGAAGCTCATGGCATTGGTTGAATGGTGTTGCAATCTCAGTTCTGCCCATCCTTCAATCCTGCTTTCTCCATGAACTCCTCCCAGCCACTTCCAGCCCTCCAAGAACACTCTCTCCTCTATACCAAAACCTCAGAGCTTTCACTCAAGATCTGGGGCTGGTCCACCTGGGGCCGGGCACTCCTGGAAAAGCTGTGAAAATGGTGGCCCTCGGTGTATGTGTCCACTTTCCAGGGGTGCATGCATCAGAGTCCCAGGGGGCTTCAGACACCCAAAATGTTCATGAAACAGGACTCCAAACCCCTCACTCTGCAGATGGGGAAAATGAGGGCTCGAGGGTGGAATGTGTACCCTGGGCCTGCCTGACTTTCTGTCCAGCTGCCAGCAGCCAGGCCACAAGAACTACCTGATCTGGCTGTGAGAAGCCAGCCTGGAGTCCCTTGTTGGCACTTGGTGTCTCAGAGACTGTTCCCTTCTGCATGTTTGTCCTTGCTTTGATTTTTTTTTTTTTTTTTTTTTTTTGGAGACAGACTCTTGCTCTATTGCCCAGGCTGGAGAGCAGTGGCGCCATCTCGGCTCACTGCAACCTCCACCTTCTGGGTTCAAGCGCTTCTCTTACCTCAGCTTCCTGAGTAGCTGGGACTACAGGTACGCACCGCCATGCCTGGCTAATTTTTGTATTATTAGTAGAAACGGGGTTTCAACATATTGGCCAGCCTGGTTTTGAACTCCTGACCTCGTGATCGGCCCACCTCGGCCTCCCAAAGTGCTGCGATTACAGGCGTGAGCCACTGTACCCGGCCGCTTTGATCTGTTAACGCACAGTAAGTACCTCGAGGTAGGTGAATGTCTTCCTTTCTCAGATTATTCCTTGAGGGCACGATCGGGTGGTTGGTTTTCTTTAATGTTATTTTGCTCCTTACTTTGTGCCTGCACAATTCCAGTTGAGGGACTCCACAAGCACCAGCTGCCCAGTCGGCTCCTTCCTCCCATGCCCGAAGGACCATGGAAGCCGCCACTCTGGGTGTTAACTGGCTTGTGGTCGGGCCTTGGCTGGATATTTTTAGCAGCCTTCAGTCACCCGTCCCGAAAATTTCAACTCCCAGGTCACTGGGGCTTAGATCTCTCACCGTTAGGGGAGAGACGTTTTCTATAGTATTTCCAGGCAGTCAACTCAGCACAGAGCCAAGTGGAGTATGGTATGGCAAACGCTTAAGCTTTGGGGCAAGGCGGAGCGTCACACTCTTGCTACCCACCACTGCCCCAAGCCTGGCTGACAAGTCAGACACTTTGGAACTGCTCGGCATGATGGAAGCTTTTACCCATAGCAGAGCCGTTGTCACATCTGACCTAGTTCCTGGGCCCTGGGGCAGCTCAGAGGCCTGGGAGTCTCGGGCACTTGCTGACCTTACTGTGGAGATGTCCGCTGCGGGTCAAATGGCAGCTTACAAACAGGGCCATGGGGATTAGAGAGCTGTGTTTGGACCATTTCCTTAACCCTGTAGGTGAGTTCCCCTTCTAAATGCAACTGCTTCTCTCACTTTCAAGGGGATATCATATTTGGCTTGCCATCAAGCTCTGTGTGCAGTGGCAGGGAGTGAGGACAAGGCTTGAGAAGGGGTCTCAGGGACGCTCCAACAGCACACTGTGGAGGGGAGGGTGGTGTAGAGTCAGTAGGGGTGCAGCAGTCAGTTAAGCACCTTTTTAAAAAAAAAAAACAATTTCACTCTTGTCACCTGGGCTTGACTGCAATGGCGTGGCCTTGGCTCACTGCAACCTCTGCCTCCCATGTTCAAGCAATTCTCCTGCCTCAGCCTCCCGTGTAGCTGGGATTACAGCCAATGCACCACCACGCCCAGCTAATTTTGTATTTTCAGTAGAGACAGGGTTTCACCACATTGGCCAGGCTAGTCTCGAACTCCTAACCTCAGGTGATCTGCCCGTTTTAGCCTCTCAAAGTGCTGGAATTACAGGCGTGAGCCACAGCACCTGGACTTTTTTTTTCTGAGATGGAATCTCGCTCTGTTACCCAGGCTGGAGTGCAGCGGCACAATCTTGGTTCACGGCAACCTCCACCTCCTGGGTTCAAGCGATTCTCCTGCATCAGCCTCCTAAGTAGCTGGGATTACAGTCGTGCACCACCATGCCCGGCTAATTTTTGTATTTTTAGTAGAGATGGGGTTTCACTATCTTGGCCAGCCTAGTCTGCAACTCCTGATCTCAAGTGATCTGCCCACCTTGGCCTCCCAAAATGCTGGGATTATAGGCATGACCACCACACCCGGATTAAGCATACTTTTTGGACGAAGATTTCTGCATATTCACCATCAGTTCATGCTGGTGTTCAGAGATAGAACTGAAGTTGGACTGCCCTGAAGGACCACAGCTCTGGCAACCAGTGTCGGTTTTGTGAGCCTTTCCCGTTCCGGTGTCACCAAAGGTACCTCCCTTAGCAGCACTGCATGCACAGCAGAGCTGCAAACAACATGGCATTTCTTCTCTCCCAACTCCACACCATTTTTTTCTTGTTTTCTTCCATACTTTCTGATTTCTCTCGGGGTGGCTACATCTGCAGCTGGGTCTTTCCTGCATTTATCTGGCTCTGGAAGTGCAAGAGCACAGACTGAGAGGAGACGTGGGCTGAGGGAAGAGAAGCTTCCCTGGTGTGTGTGTGTGTGTGTGTGTGTGTGTGTATGTACATGCATGTGCACTCATGTGTGTAAGAGGGTTCAGAGGAAGCAGAAATGTACCCTCTCTCCCAGCACTACCATTCCACCAATCCATAGCAAGCAAAACTCGGGCTCAATGTTCAAAGCACATGCTCTTAAGAATGCCACATGGTGAAAAAGGGCTGCCACGTAATGAATTCTGGGAAAGGGCCAGGGCCCTTGGGAAGGGAAGAATGAGCACCAGAGAAGTTACGGTAGGAGACACCTTCAGAATCTCCACTGGCCTCTCTGTAACTTTGGGATTTGGGAGAATGCAGGGGAATATGGTGAGCTATGGACTTAAGAGGACTGTAAAGACTTTGAACTCTTGGTCAGGCAGGGTGGCTTATGCCTATAATCCCAGAATTTTGGGAGGCTGAAACAGGAGGATCACTTGAGGCCAGGAGTTCAAGACCAGTCTGGGAAACATAGCAAGACCCCATCTCTATATACATTTTTTTTTTTTTTTTGAGGAAGGGTCTCACTCTGTCACCCAGGCTGGAGTGTAGTGGCACACTCTTGGCTGACTGCAACCTCTGCTTCCCAGGCTCAAGCAATCCTCTCAAGTAGCTGAGACTACAGGCATGCACCATGCTCAGCTAATTTATGTATTTTTTGTACAGACAAGATTTTGTCATGTTGGCTGAAACTCCTGGGCTCAAGTGATCCGCCCACCTCGGCTTCTCAAAGCGCTGGAATTACAGGCATAAGCCATGGCACCTAGCCCTTACAATTTTTTTTAAAAAAACGTTCTGAAATCAATTCTATTCCACAAGCACTTTTTTTTTTTTTTTGATACGGGGGTCTCACTGTCACCCAGGCTGGAATTCAGTGGCGAGATCATGGCTCACTGCAGACTTGACCTCCCGGCTCAAGCCATCCTCCCACTTCAGCCTCCCAAGTTGCTGGGACTACAGGCGCACACCACCACAACCTGGCTAATTTTTTTGGTATTTTTTGTGTTTTCTCAAACTCCTGAGTTCAAGTAATACACCCGCCTCAGCCTCTCAAAGTGCTAGGATTACAAGTGGGAGCCACTGTGCCTGGCCCACAAACACTTCAGAAACACCCCCTACAGGTATGTACAGAGCTATGAAAATAAGTGAGACATAGCCTTAAGGGAGGCTGCCCTGGGAAAGCCACTCTAGGCATCTTGTGGGAATTGTCGAGTCGGACAGAGAATGGAGGGGTGTGCATGGCGGGGGTGAGGTGGGGTGAGGGAAGGAGGGGATAAAAGCAGACGTGGCCTGCCTGCTTGGTCCTGTTCTGGAAGGCCATCCACACAGTCTGCTCAAGGCCAGCTGAACAAGTGGGAAGAGAGGTGGCAAAGGCAGAGGAGGTGGTCCCTGCAGCCTGCTGTGTGCCAGGGAGTGATGCATTAGGGGCAGCAGCTCCAACAGCTGCCTGGAGAAGGTGGCCGATTATGAGAGAAATTGACTGTGGAGTCTCGCTCTGTCGCCCAGGCTGGAGTGCAATGGCGTGATCTCAGCTCACTGCAACCTCCGTCTTCTGAGTTCAAGTGATTCTCCCATCTCAGCCTCCCTAGTAGCTGGGACTACAGGTGCTCGCCACCACGCCTGGCTAATTTTTCGTATTTTTACTAGAGATGAGGTTTCACCATGTTGGCCAGGCTGGTCTCGAACTGCTGACCTCAAGTGACCCACCTGCCTCAGCCTCCCAAAGTGCTGGGATTACACGTGGGAGCCACCGCACCTAGCCCCTTTCAGTCTCTTCTAATCACTACATTTTTCCTCCCTCACGCCCAGCCAAGTGAGTGAGCCACCATGGAAATATATCATCCAGCATCCCAGCTTCAACTCCTCCAGCTAAAGACCCAAACATTGTGAGCAAAGACAGTCCATCCCTGCTGCACGTTATCTGAATTCCTGACCTACAGAAATCAAGAGACAGAATAGTTTTTTTTCTTTTTTGAGACAGAGTCCCACTCTGTTGCCAGGCTGGAGTGCAGTGGCGTGATCTCGGCTCACTGCAACTTCTGCCTCCAGGGTTGAAGCGATTCTCCTGCCTCAGCCTCCTAAGTAGCTGGGACTACAGGTGCACGCCATCACGCCCAGCTAATTTTTGTATTTTTAGTAGAGACAGGGTTTCACCATGTTGTCCAAGATGGTCTCGATCTCTTGACCTTGTGATCTGCCCACCGTGGCCTCTCAAAGTGCTGGGATTACAGGTGTGAGCCACTGCACCCAGCCCTTAGAATACATTGTTTTTGTTGGTTTATGCCACTACATTTTTGGGCGACTTGTTAGGCAACATTAGATAACTAATAGGCGGGTGGGTGAGTTCCCTCAGAGCTGTCACAGCTGAGTGTGTTCACGGAAGTTAATGCAAGCCTAGAGAGCAGATGTCTCACAGCCTCCAGGCAGACAGAAGAAGTCACTAAAGAATCATCTGGGGCCAGCAGTGGTGGCTCACATCTGTAATCCCAGCACTCTGGGAGGCCGAGGCAGGTGGATCACGAGGTAAGGAGTTCGAAACCAGCCTGGCCAACATGATCAAAGTCTGTCTCTACTAAAAATACAAAAAATTAGCAGGGCGTGGTGGCAGGTGCCTATAATCCCAGCTACTTGGGAGGCTGAGGCAGGAGAATCGCTAGAACCCGGGAGGCAGAGGTTGCAGTGAGCCAAGATCATGCCATTGCACTCCAGCCTGGGTGACAAGAGCAAAACTCTGCCTCAAGCAACAACAACAACAAAAGAATCATCTGGCTGGGCACGGTGGCTCACACCTGTTATCCCACCACTTTGGGAGACCAAAGTGGGCTTGAGGCCAGGAGTTCAAGACCAGCCTGGCCAACATGGAGAAACCCTGTCTCTACTAAAAATACAAAAATTAGCCAGGCATGGTGGCATGCAGCTGTGGTCCCAGCTACCCAGGAAGTTGAGATGGGAGGATGCTTGAGCCTGGGAAGCAGAGGTTGCAGTGAGCTGAGATGGTACCACTGCACTCCAGCCTGGGTGACAGAGCAAGACCCTGTCAAAAAAGAGAGAGAAAGAGAGAGAGAGAGAGAGAGAGAGGAGGTTAGGACACAGATACACACAGAGGGAAGACCATGTGAAGACACAAGAAGAAAGTGGCCATCTTCAAGTCAAGGAGACAGATCTCAGAAGGAACCAGCTCTGCTGACACCTTGTTCTTGGACTTGCAGGCTCCAGAACAGTGAGACAATATGTTCCAGTTGTTTAAGTCACCCAGTGTATGTTACTTTGTCGTGGCAGCCCCAGCAGACTAATCCAGGGTGGAATCTCCATCTCTTCCCCGAGGATCTGGGCAGGCACTGTGACTTGCTCTGACCAATAGAATGCACCAGAAGTGACACTGTGTGACTTCTGAGGCGAGGCCTTAAGAGACCTTGCTTCACCCTCTCAGGCAGCTCTGAGGCTACCACATAAGGAAGCCAATCTCACATACTTGAGGATGTGAGGCCACAGGGAGAAGAGTGGCAGTTCGCTGCAGCTGACAGCTGGCACCAACTGCCAGACTGTTCATGAGGACATCTTGGACCTCCCCACAGCTGTTGGCTAGCTGACTGCAGCTGCATGAGTAAACCCAGGTGTAACCAGCAGAGGAACAGCCCAGCCAACTTACCCAATTGTGACAGAAGAAGAAATTGATGTTGCTTTAAGCCACTATGGTTTAGAGTGGTTTGTTACACAGCAATAGCAAACTGATATATCCCGTTGAAACATACTCTAGAAGGGTTTCTATCCAAAAGTCTTAGAAGCAAGTCTGTTGGCTAGGCATGGTGGCTCACACCTGTGATGCCAGCACTTTGGGAGGCTGAGGCAGGATGATCCCTTGAGCCCAGGAGTTTGACACTAGCCTGGACAACACAGTGAGACCCTGTCTCTGAAAAAAAAAAAATTAAAAACTAGACAAGGGTGATGGCTCTCACCTGCAGTCCCAGCTACTGAGGAGGGTGAGATGGGAGAATCACTTAAGCTCAGGAATTCGATGCTGCAGTGAGCTATGATTATGCCACTGCAGTCCAGCCTGGGTGACAGAGCAAAACCTTGTATCTAAAAAAAAAAAAAAAAAAAAAAAAAAGTAGCAAGAATATTGGGGAAGAAGCCAGGTGCAGTGGCTCACAGCGGTAATCCCAGCACTTTGGGAGGCCGAGGCGGGCGGATCATTTGAGCTCACGAGTTTGAGACCAGCCTGGCCAATATGGCAAAACCCCATCTCTACTAAAAATAACAAAAATTAGCTGGGCATGGTGGCGCACGCCTGTAGTCCTAGCTACTTGGGAGGCTGAGGCACAAGAATTGCTTGAACCAGTAAGCCAAGATCATGCCACTGCACTCCAGCCTGAGCAACAGAGCAAGACTCCATCCAAAAAAAAAGAAGAACAGACTCCACCCATGCAGCAGGCACCTTCTCTACCTCTCTCTGGGCCTTTTCCTTTATGACTCTGCCTCCCCTGCCCCAGCAACTCCCCATGCACCTGCCCTCCTTCCCTGACCCTCCTCATCTAAATCTTCAACAGAGGGAGAGCAGCCTGATTAATGGTGCACCCTGCCGGGCACGGTGGCTCACGCCTGTAATCCTAGCACTTTGGGAGGCCGAGGCGGGCAGATCATGAGGTCAGGAGTTCGAGACCAGCCTGACCAACATGGAGAAACCCCGTCTCTAATAAAAATACAAAAAAATTAGCCAGGTGTGATGGCGCATTTCTGTAATCCCAGCTACTTCGGAGTCTGAGGCAGGAGAATAGCTTGAACCTGGGAGGCAGAGGTTGCGGTGAGCCAAGATCATGCCATTGCACTCCAGCTTGGGCAAGAACGAAACTCTGTCTCAAAAAAAAAGGGTGCACCCCAATTCCCTCCTCATGGCCACACTATGAGGTGGGCACTTAGTTACTCTCCTTTTACAGATGAGGAAACTGAGGCATAGAGACGTGATGGGCGGGCAGCCCGCACTATGACTTAGCCTAATGACTCAATCTGGGAGGCTTCCTCTGGCCTTCCCGGTCCTCCAAGACCTGCCCTGCCAGGGATTCCGGGGTGCTGACTCGCACATCACTCCCTCAGGCCCGTGGTGTGTGTTCGTCAGTGACATCGTGAAGACGTGAGACTATTTCTAGCCCTCGGCTAGGTGTCGGGCACAGAGAAGGAGCCCCATCATGTGTCACATTGCCATGCAGCTCTGAGTCTACCCTCGTCTGCTCTGAGCGAGGCAGCCGCTGCGTGTGAAGCTTGGTGGTAATGAAGGGAGGGGTGTCGGTCGGGAGGTTCAGGAGCCCCAGAAGGAAAAGGAGGAGGGCCAGAGAGAGCAGGCTCCTCGGAGTGCTAAACACAGCCTCAACTGCCTTCTTCTATTTTTTTGAGACGGAGTTTTGCTCTTGTTGCCCAGGCTGGAGTGCAAATGGCAAGATCTCGGCTTACCGCAACCTCTGCCTCCCGGATTCAAGCGATTCTCCTGCCTCAGCCTCCTGAGTAGCTGGGATTACAGGCATGCGCCACCACACCCGGCTAATTTTGTATTTTAGTAGAGATGGGGTTTCTCCATGTTGGTCAGGCTGGTCTCGAACTGCCAACCTCAGGTGATCCGCTCGCCTCAGCCTCCCAAAGTGCGGAGATTACAGGCGTGAACCACCAAGCCCGGCCCCAACTGCCTTTTTCAGGAATAAAGGTGTAGGCCAGAGGGGCAAATAGCCCCCTCCACAAATGTCAGCAAATTGCAGCACGCACACAATGGCTCCTCCCTGTCCTGCCTTCCCAGGATACCCTATTTGGCAAATCCTACCCACTCTGGCACCACCTGGAACAGCCTCCCTCTTAATGCCGCCTCATCCTGGGCCATCTGTAATGCAAGCCACCCCCATCTTCCCCGGGGAGCTAGCGCCGGCCCCAGTGGTCTCCATGTGGCCTTTCCTCAGTTCCTCCACTGTCTCCAGACCTGAGTTGAAGAAAGCAAGGTCAGAGAAGGGGCCCACTCATGACCGTGAGATGGAAGACCACATCCACCAAAGCCGAGCTCCTTCTCTTCAGCTGCCCCTCAGGCCACCATTCCAACAAGTGAGCCTCCCGGGCTGCAAACCAGGTTGTCTGACCTGAAAACACTCAGTCCTCAGCTGGGTGTTCCATTCGGAGCCCAACGAGCTTGCACTAAGATCAGGCACGTGGGTAAGACTGACATGAGGGTGGCAGTGAACCACAGGAGACCTGGCCGACCCAACCTCCTGAGAGAGCTGAGCTGGTCCGAATGAGAAGACACCCGCAGTGCTACCCTGCATTTACTATCGAAAGGGACTAGAAATGACTAGAAACTGAGAAAAACGATGCCTTCTCCCCAATTCCTATGGCCCAGTAGACATGAACAACTGCAAGCGACGGGAGACCTGGCCTGAAAGTGTTTGCCCAGCACCTCAGCAAGATCATCTGACTGAATCCTCATAACAAGCCCACGACATACTGTGGTGGTTTGAAACATGCCTGCTAGTTATTCGACAAACTTCCCACCAAGAGGCGTGGTCTCTGTCTCTACTCCTAGAAGTCAGGGCGGGCTTGTGACTGCTTTCAACACAACAGATGTGACACTCTGAGACTTGTAAGGCAAAGCCAGAAGAGGCCATGCAGCTTGCTCCTGGCTCTTTTGGGGCACTTACTCTGAGAGAAGTCAGTAAGAGGTCTACTGCCATGGCAGAGAGTCACAACATAGGTGCCGCAGTCAACAGCAGCAGAGCTCCCAGCCAATAGCCAGCATCAACCGATTGCTACAGGAGTGCGCCATCTTGGATATCCTTCTGATGGCTGCAGCTCCTGTTGATGTGTGACTGTAACCGAATGAGATACTCCAAGTGAGAAGTATCCAGCTAGAGTGCAATGGCGGGATCTCAGCTCACCACAGCCTCGACCTCCTGAGCTGGAGGAATCCTTTGTAATTTTTTTTTTTTTTTTTTTATGTAGAGACATAAAAACAATTTTTGTATTTATGTAGACAGGATCTCGCTATGTTGCCCAGGCTGGTCTCCAACTCCTAGGCTCAACTGATCCGTCCACCTCGGCCTCCCAAAGTGCTGGGATTACAGGCGTGAGCCACCATGCCCAGCCAAAAAGCTGTTTTAAGTGGCAAAGTTCTGGAGTAATTTGTTGCATGGCACTAGTAATCAAAACAAACCTGGCTGGGCGAGGTGGCTCACGCCTGTAATCCCAGAACTTTGGGAGGCCGAGGTGGGAGGATCATTAGGTCAGGAGTTTGAGACCAGCCTGGTCAACATAGTGAAACCCCATCTCTACTAAAGATACAAAAATTAGCCAGGCATGGTGGCGCACGCCTGTAATCCCAGCTACTCAGGAGGCTGAGGCAGGAGAATCACTTGAACCCGGGAGGAAGAGGTTGCAATGAGCCAAGATCGAACTTTTGCACTCCAGCTTGAGCGACAGGGTGAGACTTCTGTCTCAGAAAAAACAAAAAACAAAAAAACCCCACACACATAAAAAAACCAGATCCGTGGTGTTCCCACTTGAAGCTGAGGTGCAGAGGGGCTGAATAACTTGTCCCTGGTCACACACCTGGTAGTGGCAGAACTGAGACTCAAACCTGGTTTCTCAGAATCCAAATCATAGCCCCTTCTCACGGTGCCCCCTGACATTTTCTCACTTCCAAGAAGAGAACATTCTTTTCAGATTCGACTAGTTTCCAAACCTGGCTGTGCGTCAGAGTCAGCTGTGGCGTGTTAAAGATAGACATTTCCAGGCCCCACCCCAGGCCTACTGAGTCAGTATTTTCAGACGTGGGGCCAGGACTCTGAATTCTGAACTGGCACCCCAGGTGACCCTGAGGCAGTTAGTGCGTGAACCGGACAGTGAAACCCATTGCTCAGCCAGGTAATTACAGACAACTGGAGGGGACCAGCAAGGCTTTCTTCAAAATATAGCAGTTTCGGAAAATCCCTCATGATCTGATCTCAACTTCAACTTTCTCTCTCTCTCTTTTTTTTTTTTTTTTTTGAGACGGAGTCTTGCTCTTTTACCCAGGCTGGAGTGCAGTGGTGCAATCTTGGCTCACTGCAACCTCTGCCTCCTGGGTTCAAGCGATTCTCCTGCCTCAGCCTCCCTAGTAGCTGGGATTACAGGTGTGCGCCACCACGCCCAGCTAATTTTTGTATTTTTAGTAAAAACAGTGTTTCACCATGTTGGCCAGGCTGGTCTTGAACTCCTGACCTTGTGGCCTCCCAAAATGCTGGGATTACAGGTGTGAGCCACTGAGCCCTGCCTCAATTTCACCCTTCTTGGCCCTAACATCTGGGAAGTCTTTTCTACTCCCACACCACTAAAAGACAGAAATCGATTGGAGGGTATCCGATCAATAAGTACACTCGTGTGTGTTAACATGTCGCTAGGCTCTGTGGTCCCTGTGCTCTAAGAGTTTACAACTGAACCGAGGAGATAAGGTGTAAAGCCGTTTCAGAGCAACCAAATGATAAGTTCTGTGTCTGTGACAATAAGCACAAAGGCATCTGGGAGAATTAGACTGAAATGTAACCACCTAGCAGTTTGGGAGGGGCTCTGCAGAGGAGGTGGAGCCTGGAGCTGGGAGTCAGGGTGAGCAAGGGGATCACTCCAGGCACGGGGCTCAGAGGCTGAGGCTCGTTCCAAGGGCAGAACAATGAGGAGGGCATGAGTGGGCAGGGGGACTCACTGAGCTGCCCCGTGGGTGTGCTCTGTGGCAGCTGTGGAACCAGAGGAGAGGGGCAGACCAGGACCAGATCAGAGAGGGATCAAAGGACTTGACGCTT
Organism: Aotus nancymaae; assembly: GCF_030222135.1. NCBI lineage: Eukaryota > Metazoa > Chordata > Mammalia > Primates > Aotidae > Aotus > Aotus nancymaae. The sequence continues at coordinate 19,259,784 of NW_026988472.1, read as the reverse complement.
GATCCAGATTTTTATTTTCTCAGTTTCCCAAAGCTACTCTTATTTACAGATCAAAGACATGGCCGGGCCGGGCACAGTGGCTCACACCTGCAATCGCAGCACTTTGGGAGGCCGAAGTGGGAGGATCACTTGAGCCCAGAAGTTAGAGACCAGCCTGAGCAACACAGTGAGACCTTGTCTCCACTAAAAATAAAAAATTGGCTGGGTGTAGTGGTGCACACCTGTGGTCCCAGCTTCTTGGGAGGCTGAGGTGGGAGGATCACTTGAGCCTAGGAGGTTGAGGCTGCAGTGAGCCATGATCACACCACTGCATTCCAGCCTGGGTGACAGAATGAGGCCCTGTCTCAGAAAAGAAAACACCAAAAACCGAAAAATAGAAAAGGCAGTCCCCCTCCCGGTTCTAGGCTAGGATTAGTTACAGAAGATGGATCAACTCACACACCTTTGGAGATGGAGCCAGAATTCTCCCAAATAAGAGGCCGAATCCACACAGGGCCCCATCATAAAACACATCTCCCCCAGTGCCCCAGTCTCTTTGCTTACGAGATGTAAACCTTGATGCTGCTACCTTGAATTTTTAGATGGTGGACTCCTTTGATTGGAATCACTCTGGGCAATGGTGATGAGATTCCATTAACCGTCGGAATCAATTGAACCAAGAGCTTTCCTTCCTAAAGGGAAGGGCTAGGTTCCAGTACTTGGCTGACTGCAGAGCCCTGGAGGAATTCATTGAAAGGAGGCCCAAAATTAGAAGTCATCACTTTCTGCAGAGACACTTAGGAATCCCTCCCACATTATTCAAGGACAGTAAGAGGAAGGTAGGCACAACTGGGGCGAAAGGAGCTGCAAGGAAGAACAGGAATCTCTAGCCAGCTCATATAGCTTCATACAACAGATGAGGGTGTGTCCTGCACAGCCCATGAGACCGGCTAAAGGTATAGTTGGTGGTAGAGTGAGGCCCAGGGGTCACACCTCCTGGATCCTATGCCACATCTGTGCCACTCCAAGACATGCTTAGAGGTAAGCAAGGAAACTTGCTCCATCTGGGGTCTCCTCTGATCTTTCCCACTTGTACCTTCCCTGCAAGGGAAGCCTCTGCCTCCTGGGTTCAAGCGATTCTCTTGCCTCAGCCTCCTGATAGCTGGGATTACAGGCACGCACCACCACACCGGGCTAATTTTTGTATTTTTAGTAGAGACGGGGTTTCACCATGTTGGCCAGGCTGGTGTGAACTCCTGACCTCAGGTGATCTGCCCACCTTGACCTCCCAAAGTGCTGGGATTACAGGCATGAGCCACTGTGCCTGGACCTGCATGGCCTTTTTCTCTCTCTGCATTGGGATGGCTGGTGGCCCATCTTCCAGATTTCCTGAGATTGGCGGCAATGAACCAGAAGCCTCTCATGCCATCATAAACCATCTCCGGGACAGTAATGTAATGATTGCATGGATTTATTTAAATTTAATCTAAAACAGAAGGTTTCAACAAGGGCGGTTTTATCATGTGATATATGTATTTATACATATAAATGTCATAGCTAGAGCTACATAGTTTGGGTTTGAACCATCTGTTTCAGATTGTATTACCCTTCCCAGTTCTTCACCCGGCCCTGTGTCCACACCCTTTAGAGATAGAGCGTGCCTCCCCATCCCACGGATGTCAGGCCACATGACTTCTTTAGGCCAATAGATGCAGGCAGAAGTAACAGTGTGCAAAATTTTGAGTCCTGGACTTAAGAGTCATTGCATTTGCACTCCCACCTCTTGCACTTTTGCCACTGTCACGAGAAGAACATCTCAGGTACCCCACTTGTCCCTAGAAGCTGAGGGACACATGGAACAGCTTTAGATTCAATCCACACTTGGAGTCAAGCCCCGTTGAGCAGAGTCTAGACCAGCCAACCACAGGTGACCCACTGACTCGTATGTAAGAAATAAGAGCTTACTGATTTTTTTTTTTTGAGACAGAGCTTCACGCTTCTTGCCTATGCTGGAGTGCAGTGTCGGCTCACTGCAACCTCCGCCTCCCAGGTTCTAGCGATTCTCCTGCCTCAGCCTCCCTAGTAGCTGGGATTACGGGTGTGCACCACCACTCTTGGCTAATTTTTTGTATTTTTAGTAGAGACGGGGTTTCACCATGTTGATCAGACTGGTCTCGAACTCCTGACCTCGTGATCTGCCCGCCTCAGCCTCCCAAACTGACGTTTTGTGGTGGTTTGTGATACAATAGTGTTGTGGCCAGAGGTTATTGATATGTCGCCTGAGCGCAATTACTCTGCCAACCCAAGACTCATACTGCATAACCTACCATCTAAAAGAATACTCATTCTACCTGCTGTAGATCAAAATAACTAACTACAGAAAAGAACATTCCATCTCTCTCTAGCCCCATACCCTTCTTAATTCTTCCAAGTATTTATTAAAACCTGCAATATTCTATATTTTTATTGCTCATGTACTTTTTCTTTCCCCAGTAAAATGTAGTCTTATGATGTCCAAGATACTGTTTTTGTTCCTGCTATAAATGTCCAAAGCTTTGGTAGGTGTATGGTGGGTGTTAAATAATGATGTGCAGAATGGATGTATATGGTCTTGTGTCTCCTTGGTTAATATGCCTCTTGTCTAATTTACGTTTCTGTGTGCAGCTCAGTGACTTTGCAGTAAGCAAAGTTGAGGAAGAAGAAAACATTTTCTGGAGCCAAATCCGCAAACAGGAGACCTCCGAATTTTGTCCCTGATGAAGGATGAGTTCTTCTTCCCTAAGGAGCCACTCTCGATGGCTGGGGCCCTTAGAAACCAACCACAGCAGGCCTCCAGAACTGTGACAAACCAGCAGGTGGCTTGGCCAGTGCCATCCAGTAGAACCACGACGCAGCTACATTTCTGCATACCGTATCAGGGGCTGTCCTCAACCATAGGAGCTTTCTCTGTGTGTCAGTTCACTGGGGGGAACTTCAAAGGGACTTACGTGGCTTCCAAGAGCTGTCAGAATGTTTGACTCTCTGGCATTGTGCCGGCATCACACGTTAATTAAATTATATGGCAGAAACACCACAATGTCAAGGTCAGATATTATAGCCATCAAAGCCTAACATTAGGTGCAGTATTTTTTATAGCACAGAGCAAAGTATACCTTTAAACAAATTCTTGGCCGGGCGAGGTGGCTCATGCTTGTAATCCCAGCACTTTGGGAGGCCGAGACAGGCGGATCACCTGAGGTCAAGAGTTTGAGATCAGCCTGGCCAACATGGTGAAACCTCTTCTCTACTAAAAAAATACAAAAATTAGCCAGGTATGGTGGCACATGCCTGTAATTCCAGCTACTTGGGAGGCTGAGGCTGGAGAATCACTTGAACCCATGAGGTGGAGGTTGCAGTGAGCAGAGATCACGCTATTGCACTCCAGCCTGGGCGACACAGTCAGACTCCATCTCAAAAATAAAACACATAAGCAAATTCCTTTCTCTTTCCCCAGTCTTCTCTTGCCTCTGGCTTTTAAGACATCCACCATTCAACACTTCCTATGTGAAGAACATTCCAGATAACTTTGTCTGGGGGTGGGGGGCGAGACTCTCTCTGGCTTGCCAGACAGTGAGGGTTTCTGGGGTCACACCTACTTGCTCTCTCTAACCCTTGACTTTGTGACCTCAGGTTTTTGTGAGCCTAGGCTTCACCCTGAGGGAGAAGATCTTGTTACCGAGTCAGTCGTAAAGCAAATGCTAGCTCTTTCTTCCAAGATGGTTCTATAAGCATGGCAGCAACTAGCAGAACTATAAAAGGGAAGTGGATGTGGGGAGACTTTCCCTCCAAATATCTTTTTAAATAAGCATGGCTAGAAACTCTCCATGAGTGTGGAAACTGACCACAAGAAGCTCCTGCCACTTATGTGCTAAGCATGGGCAATCCTATCAGGCAAGGGACATGATGAAACGACATTCCTGGTTTCCTTGGGTTTCGTTGGGTTACCAACGAAAACTCAGAGGCCATCAACTCAGGGCCAAATGACTTACATGCAATCACCAAAGCAAAGTTAATACCAAATGTGGTTAAGCCTCAAGTGTCCTAACACCTATTAAGCACTTTCTAGATGCCAGGCACTATTTTATTTTTATTTACTTATTTATTTATTTTGAGACGGAGTCTTGCTCTTGTCACCCAGGCTAGAAGTGCAGTGGTGTGATCTCGGCTCACTGCAGCCTCCGCCTCCTGGGTTTAAGCGATTCTCCTGCCTCAACCTCCCGTGTAGCTGGGATTACAGGCACCTGCCATCTCACCTGCCTAATTTTTGTATTTTTAGTTGAGACAGGGTTTCGCCATGTTGGCCAGGCTGCTCTTGAACTGCTGACCTCAGGTGATCTGCCCGCCTCGGCCTCTCAAAGTTCTGGGATTACAGGTGTGAGCCACCATGCCTGGCCCAGGCACTATTTTAAATGCTTTATGTCCATCAACAAATTCTCCCAACATCATTAAATATACTCTATTATTACCCTTCATTTCACAGATAGAAGAAGTGAGGTGGTGAGAGTAACTGCCTCGGGTCACACAGCTGGTCAAGTCGTAGAGCCAGGTTTCAAACGCAGGCAGTCTGGCTTCCCCACACTAACTACGACATAGTTTTCGCTATTGAATCCCGCAAGCTTTAGGAAATGCCCACTATGCATGAGGCACACTAATAAGGTGCTGGGGGCTGGGAGGAGGGGAATGAACAAGCAGGCACCATGTCTATGAGGGCAAAGTACTCCTAAGTAACACTTTAAGATAAACTAATTCAGATCTTTGAAGGGGTTTTGAATTCTTTCCAAGAGTAGGCGTGTTGAATAAATATAGTGCTTTTGAAAACCTGCCTTCATATATGGGTGTTCATTGTACTGCTCCTTCAAGTTTTCTGTGGGTTTGAGATTTTTTTCAAAATAAATTTTGTTTTTTGAGACGGAGTCTTGCTCTGTCGCCCAAGCTGGAGTGCAATGGCACGGTCTTGGCTCACTGCAACCTCTGCCTCCCAGGTTCGAGCAACTCTCCTGCCTCAGCCTCCCGAGTAGCTGGGATTATAGGCGCCCACCACCACACTCGGCTAATTTTTGTATTTTTAGTAGAGACGGAGTTTCGGCATGTTGGTCAGGCTGGTCTCAAACTCCCGACCTCAGGTAATCTGCCCGCCTCGGCCTCCCAAAGTGCTGGGATTACAGGCGTGAGCCACCATGCCCAGCCTATTGAAGCTGATTATAAAATATATATATTTAGAGATGGGGTTTCACCATGTTGGCCAGGCTGGTCTCAAACTCCTGACCTCAGGTGATCCACCGGCCTTGGCCTCCCAAAATGCTGGGATTACAGGCGTGAGCCACCGCGCCTGGCCCAGTTGGGTGAAACCCCGTCTCAACTAAAATACAAACTAACTGGGCATGGTAGTGCATGCCTGTATTCCCAGCTACTCGGGAGGCTGAGGCAGGAGAATCGATTGAACCCGGGAGGTGGAGGTTGCAGTGAGCGGAGATCGTGCCACTGCACTCCAGCCTGGTGACAGAGTGAGTCTCCATCTCAAAAAAAAAAAAAAAAAAAAAAAAATCAGCCTTAATAGACTATCTTGGGAAGGGTAAACAAGAAACTGGGAGCAGTGGCTGCCTTCAGAGAGGCAAACTGAGTGACTGAGAAAAGGGGGTGGGAGAGCACCAAACATCCTTTTATAGCCTTAGAATTTTCTGCCAAGCGCAGGTGTTACCCATAACATCTGCCATGAACTTGATGTCACCTGGGCGGAGCCTTTGGTGAGAAAGCATGGAACTCCCAGCTTCCAAATCCCATTCAGCAGGCCAGCCGCTGGGAGTTTGAGGGAGTCTTTGGTTTTCCAGCTTTAAGTGCAAAGTGGGCAGAAACACACCAACTGCCCTTTGGCTTAAAACAAAAAAATCTATCCCCAAGTGGGGTGCAGTGGCTCACGCCTGTAATCCCAGCATTTTGGGAGGCTGAGGTGGGAAGATCACCTGAGCCCAGAAGTTCAAGACCAGCCTGGGCAACATGGTGAGACTCAGTCTCTATTTAAAAAAAAAAAAAAAGACAAATGAGCTGGCTGTGGTGGCACGAGCTTGCAGTACCACCTACTCGGAAGGCTGAGGCAGGAATAGCACTTGAGCCTGGGAGGTCGAGGCTGCGGTAAGCCGTGATCACCTCACTGCACTCCAGCCTTGGCAAGAGATAGATGGAGAGCCTGTCTTAAAAAAAAAATCTATGCCTAAGGGGTAATACCAGGGACTGCTCTTTCTCCTGGTTTTAGTGTAAGCACAATGAAGTTTTCGGCTCCATGGGACTTATCCCTCTTGGGGAGACTTTATGTTCTCTAAGGAGGGGCCTGGGTCCTGTTAACCGGGGGTCTCCCTGAGCCATCCCCAACAACCACAAGCAGAGCTCGGGACAGACAAGAGAGGCTTGAGCGAATGCTTGTTGAGTCACTGACTATGCTATGTTCGCCATCCATGAAGGACCATGTGGTCCACTACCCTTCCTATTCGTAGGTGTGGGCAACTCTTGGAGCATGGATGCCACACTTCTGACGAATGAGCAGTGATTCTCAGCACAGAATGTGACACTTTTCTGTTGCACAAGATTAAACAGTGACGGAGTGTCCACAATTGCCCAACATGGCCTGAAGCTGCCAGGCAAGGGATTGGGCCACCCCCGGTCCACTCTGAGGGGCTGGGGGATCCCCGTCTTGACACATTGGCAACCCACTCTTGGGAAGCTCTGGGTGAAGGGATTTTGGAGGCTATTCCCTGGCTCTTGGAACTAGCAACCCACAACCTGAACGGGGAGGGGGTGGTCTGAGAAGGCTGCCAAGGGGCAGCAGGGCTTCCTGGGGCTTGGGCTTGCTCTGGGGTGTGCCCAGGTTTTTGGGGGGCGACGGGGCCTGAGCAGTGGGCTGAATAGGGCACGCTGCCAGCTCTGGCTGGCCCAGAGCCAGGAAGTCTGACTGAACTTGGGCCAGCCCTGTTGGCCCACAAACTCTGGAAGCTGAACTGCTCCAGAGCTCCTTGGCCTCTTTGTTTTCACTTCCCCACAGCTCTCCCTTAGTGTTTAGGAATGTGCTTTGAAGGTTCCAGCGTGTTTCGCCTCTGCTTAGGGAAACCAAGAGCAGAGGCTGGGCCCAGGCCAGATGGCTGGAGGAAGGGCACCTGTGATCACACTGAGAGCGCCCCAAGGGGCAGGTGGAATGCAGGCAGCGCTTAAGCCAGCCCCCTTCTCTGCTGGGAGACTCCACATGCGGTGCTAAACCTTGGAGATTCACAGGTTTGTTTTGTTAAGGGAAGGAGTATTCCCTTACCAGCTCCCCCAGAGAGCCCACATTTGTCCAGGAGCTTTTGGGGATAAGCTGTGCTCTTCTGCTTGTTCAGGGCAACAGCGAGGACTGCAGTGTGTGGTGTTCTAGCCAGAAAAGTTCCCTCTTTCGTTCGCATTAGAGTAAGTTTCTTGGCCTGCCTAAGGCAACAAAGTCAGGACCTCCAAGGAAGGGGAAGTGATGATGGCCTCTCTCACACCCCACCACTGCTGGGAGGACAATCTCATAGGCCCAGTTGCTTAGTCAGGTAGGGCTTGGCTCGGGGAGGACACAGAGGGGTCCACTGCTACAGGTGGCATGCCCTTTGGACTTGATGCCCACCTGTAAACCGCTGTCTTCAAAAGTGGAACCCATAGCTGGGCGTGGTAGTGTCCCAGCTACTCGGGAGGCTGAGGCAGGAGAATTGCTTGAACCCGGGAGGCGGAGGTTGCAGTGAACAGAGACTGCACCATTGCACTGCAGCCTGGGCAACAGAGCAAGACTCTGTCTCAACAACAACAAAAAAAGTGGAACCCAGAGTGGCTGGCTTTCTCCTCCCCTTCCCCAGCCCCTTCACCCACTGTCTTTCATGGCCTTTGTCACCAGGCACATATAAAGGGCAGAGTCTTTCCTGCTCAGTCCTTTGAGGGCTCATAGCACTGGTAGCCCCCTTTGATGCCCAGCATAATGCTTTACACACAGCAAGCGCTTAATAAATGCCAAATGACTAAACTACCAGGCCTCTTCAGTGACCAAGAGCACTCTGGATCTTTCTCTAACCAGAAGTCATATTTTTCCTCTGGCTGTTTTCGGGAGCTCTCGGTTCTGGTCTCACTTTTGTCACTAACATGTCACCCTGAGCTAGTGTTTTCACCCTCTCAACTGATTTCCTCCACTGGGTTAAATGGGGCTCCATGAAAGTCCTGGTGGCTCTTGCATGACATCTGCACACACTCCTGTTTGCTGGCTGTCATTTTAGTGCCAGGGCGGGACACTTCGGTCCTACCTGGGCCCAGGTGCTAGTAGGGTCTCTCGTCTTCAGCTTCAGGTTCTCTCCTGCTCTTCCACAGTCTGTTTGGCTTCACAACACACACCTAGTCCTTAGAGTCTTGACACATCTGTTCCTTTCTGTCCCCATGGCCATTTATACAGCTCCAGCTCCTGCGTGTGAGGGGCCTGTGGTACACGAGCAATAACTCCGATGCCACAAGGGCACCCAAGTCATTTTTCTGCAGCCAGCACTGTCTGGAGCGACAGCAGACCTCCCTCCTGCCCTTTGGTGACATAGGCCCTGTTCAGATATGTCTGGGCTGTGGATTTTTTCCCAATCTCCATTTGTCCTTGATTTCAGCCCACGAGTGAACGTGCACTCCAAGGCCCTGCTGAGGGTAAATAGAGAGCGCCATCGCAGGGGTCCCTTCCTCTTCTCTCTCCAAAGATTCACTTTCTCTTCCTAGGTAATGACTGCTTTTTCCTCCCAGCTTCCTCTCAGCCTACGTATATTTAGTGCACGTTGCCCTGGATAGAGTTTAATTAGGCACCAATGCACCCAGGGGCAAAAACCAAGGACCCCTCTCGGGTTGAGCAAATGGGGCCAGCCTCCCTCGGCTGGTAAGTGATGGCAGGTAGAGGAGGTTGTCCATTCTCAGCTAATGATCGCCTTAGGCGCCAAGTGATAGAAAATCCAGGAGGACTGGCGAGCTGCAGGGGGCAGCCAGGGACGATTGTATGGACCAGTTTAACACTGTTTCCGGAGGGATGGCAGGAGGAATGCTGTGTGTGTGTGTGTGTGTGTGTGTGTGTGTGTGTGTGTGTGTGTTTCCTGGTCTCCTTTCTCTCCTCTCCCTGCCGCCTTTCCCTCTCTCTTGATTTCAGTTTTCTTTTCTGTTTCTAGCCTACACGAGTTGAAATTAGAAAGGTCTTTGAATTCATTTATTTGTTTTAATAAAAGCAGCATTTTAAAGCAGCATATTTGCAGCAGTTGAGTGTTAAACTAAACCACCAAGCCAACTAAATGTGTTAGGGGGAAATGAAAAGTCAGTTTACAAGAAACATATAATTAACACGTTCTTTGACTTTCCCTAAGCCTTTGTCTGGCTGGGGACAAGACAGAGGAACCACAATCAACTTTAATGAAACGAAAGATGGTATCGAGGCCAAAGGAGAACAAAAACGTTTGGAGTAGAAAACAAAGGCCAAAGAGGGGATTCTTGAGTTATAACAAATATGTTAAAAAAAACACATCTTTTGGCCGGGCGCGGTGGTTCAGGAGGTCAGGAATTCGAGACCAGCCTGGCCAACATGGTGAAACCCCGTCTCTACGAAAAATTCAAAATATTAGCCGTGCGTGGTGGCGCATGCCTGTAATCCCAGCTACTTGGGAAGCTGAGGCAGGAGAATCGCTTGAATCCAGGAGGCGGGGTTGCAGTGAGCGGAGATCGAGCCATTGCCTTCCAGCCTGGGTGACAAAGCAAAACTCCGTCTCGAAAAAACAAAACAAAACAAAACAAAAATTTTGTTTACTAATTTTTGGTCATCAGCCATTTTCTCCTTCCCAATAGGAAGGCTCTGGTTTGAACTCTACCTGTTAACTTGGACAGATGCTGAGACCTAGAGGGGGAGGGGAAGGTGGTTAAAGGGAACCTGCAGGAGACACATGGCAATATCAGGAGGCTGATAAATCCAGGCTAATGGAAATTACTATTGCACAACACCAGAGTCTTCACGTGGCCTGACTTCCAATAAATGGTTCCCCTCCTCACCCCTTGGACAAAGTGAAATAAGACATTAGACTTTCAATAATCTCATATGGTGATGATCAATCGAAACCTGGAGGAGAAGGCCAATTTATAGAAATTGTATCTGTTTCACTGGGCGGCTGGAACCAGGGAGCTGAAAACAAAACGGTGCTGGCCTTTGATGTGTGAAGTTGCCCCAAAATGACAAACGCCAAAAAAACACTGCCTATACATGTGGGGTCTTCAAAGGGAGAGGGTACTTGGGAGAAGCCTGTGTTAGGTGGATCATTGCGGGGACCTGCTCAAAGATGCAGGCACATGTTCAGGCCACATCAAAGCGATTTCTTTTTATTATCTTTTGGCTATTTTCAGTTGGAGTTTTCATCTTTCTTATTTGTTTTATCACCAATGAAGTTCATTTACTGAATTAACTTTTAATGGACCTCTACTTTGTTGTTCAGAGTTAGCTTCCAGGACTTGCGCCTTTTTAGGCAGGACTCCTCCTAGCCTTTGTGATCAGCTTGCCTTTGTGACCCCCCCTCCCCCCCATCCCAATCCTGGAGGTGAACAGCTCAATCTCTGTTAACTCCTTGCCTGCTGGTGTCTTTTCTCTGTAGCTACTAATCACCTCCTTTTGATCACTGCCAAGTTCTCAGGTTGAAGGAAGGAGAAAGGACCTCTTGACCATTCTGGCTGGCTTTCCACATGAGCCTGAAAATGTCGACAAATTTGAAACATCTGCCGGGCTGCTTTGGTCTGATTGCTAAAATATGCCGACCTCAACCCCCCTCCCCCCGCCCCTTTTAATCTGTTTCATATTCACAAATTAAGCATTTAGTCTGGGTAATAAATCAGGGCGGTTTACGAGGCTCACACGAGACAAACAAGCGAGAAGGGCGCAACACAAGCCCCTGGAAGCGGAGTGCACGGAGCTGCCAGGAGTCGGGAGCTCCCAGCGCTCGAACGCGGAGAGCAGCCCGGCGCGCCCTGACACGCCACCAGCACCCACACTTTGGCGGGTCCCAGAGCCCACGGGGTGGAGGGCGCAGGGGAACAGCTCCGGCCTGGGCCCACACCCCTGGAACCTTCCGCGCGAACCCGCGGCGCCCGGCCCGCCCCAGCTCTGGGCAACTCGGCTCCCCCGCCCCGCCAGGGAGTGGCCGCTGGCAAAGGCGACAGCCTCACCCGGCACACACCCTGTGGTGGGCCCATTAAGCCTCTCCCAGACGATCGAGAAGGCTGAATCCCCCTCCCCCACTTCCTCCATCCGGCAAGGCTCGGCCTTAAAGATCCCAGGCCCACACTCACCAGAGAGGCAAAAGAGTCCCCGTTCAGGTCCACGTGTGACCTCCACTAAGCCTGAAGGCTACCCCCTCCCTGCCCCAGTCTCTCCGTGCTGCCTCCTCTCAGGTTTCGGTCCCAGCAGCCACAAAGCTACTTTCTGATTCAGATGGGGGTGGGGGGTCTCTTGGAGAGCCGATGAAGATTTAAGAGGGGCTGGGGAGGGTAGCAAAGGCACAAACAGGGTCCAGGGCCCCTCTGCAGAAACCCCGGCCCAGGCTTTTGCGACCACTCAAACTCAGGGGGCGCCAATCTCTGCGTTTCCCGCCCTCCCCTGTGCAGCAGCGAGAAGCGGACCTGGATTAAGGGTCTGGGACCAGTCGCAACCCAGAAGCTTGGAAGACCCTGGTGGGGAGGGTGGCTCCGGGGTCACCTCGACCAGGCCTCTGTCACCCTGCTATGCTCAAGTTCTCTGTAGACTGGCCTTCTCGACCCTATCGTGGGACGCGGCGGCGGAGAGGCGTAGGGCGGGAAATCGGGAAGCCTGAACATGCAGCCCACCCCGGACCTAAGGGGAAGCGTAGGAACAATTCCCCACCCTGCAACACAGTACACGTCGCCCTTCCTCTTCCCCTAGCACACATTCCGACTGCGAAAGCCATTACCGCCAGCGCGCGAGAGACTTTTTAAATATTTACAGCCCGCTCTCCGCACGGTAGCCTGATCCATCTTGTGGGCGCGGAGGCGGGGCGCGGAGCTCCGCTCCCGCGGAGGCGCGGAGCCGAGGCTGGGGCGCCCGGCGCCTCCCCTCACGGTCCCGAGGTCCTCCCTGAGCCCCCCACCCTGCTTACCCCCCAGGTCGGGAGGACGCCCCCGAGACTGCACGCAGCGCGCCCGGGGCCCTGCCGGGGCCTGAGCGGGCGGGGGACAGTGTCCGGGAAGAGGGAGGGCCGGGAGGCTGATTTAAAGGTTCTCACCGGGAAGCGAGCGAGGCACAGACCTGAGAGCCGCCGCGCGGTGAAATCCGAGGAGCTCTCTTGGCGAGGAGGGGCTGTCAGAGGCCATTTATCTCTCGCCAGAGTGGAGGCTCAGCTCCCACACCGCCCGCGAGTAACAATGGCAGCGATCAGCAGCTCTGCACGCGCTTCAGTGCATGAATGGATTGCGGAAGATGCCTGCGCTCGGCTCGGCTCAGGAGGCTCTCGGAGCGCCCCCTCCCCGCCCGCCGCCCCCGCCCCCGCGGCCTCCCTGGGCCCTGCGGGCGCCTCAGGATTCGCAAGTTGAGCCCCGCGGCGCGGTCACTCTCACCCAGAACCCCCGCTGCCGTTCCCAGGGCCTTGGCACCTCGCCACCGAGTGTCATTAGGGGCTGAAATTTGACACAAGCCTTCCTGGCCTCCCCGACTCAGACACCGCTGTCAGCCCCCTCCTTCCTTCGCGCCCCTGGCCCCTGGCGGCAAGTTTACTTTCAAGGAGTTGGACCTTGTTTCCGCTGCAAAGGCCAGCGGCGTGCGGGCCCGGGAGGAGGGGGCGGGCTCGGAACGGTTCCTTCACCTGCTCGGCCGCCTGGGGTGTTTGTAGGTCCCCGCTGGCCCCTAGCCCTAGCACCCATACGCGGCGCTCCCCCACTTTTGGCGGCTAATCCACCGAGAGTCCCTGCGATCCGCACAGGCATGTGCACTCTGGACACTCTCGTCCCAGCCCACATGTCCCGCCAACTTTCGGGTCAGTGGCAGAACCATGTACCCAAATTCTCTTTTCGGCGGCTTACAGTCTTCAAAGTTGGGAGAACGCCACAGACCTCGAGGTCTGCCGCAGAAATGTTCCGCCTCAACTCTGCAAAGTAGGTCTCATTCAAAAAATAAAACAAAACTCAACAAAAAAACCCCTCCAGTTTCGGCCTAGGGCTGAGAGCTGCGGGAAACGCAGTGAGGGATACCCCAGTCCCTCCTGAGTTTGCTTTGGTGGAGCTAAACCAGAAACCCGGGGATATTTCTATTTCGGGGATCGCCAAGCGCGGGATGCGTCTGCCCAAGGCGAGGTGGGGAGGAGGGGAGCGCAAGAAGTGGACACTCGCAGCGATCCGAAGGCAAAGCCAAATACCCCGCGGAAAGAGGCCGAGCTGACCCAGGTTGCAGGAAGACCACCACCTGTGCGCAAAGACGCACACCGAGGGGCAGGGCGCGACCCGCTGACCTAGGAGACTGGCGAGGACAGGCGAGAAGCTGGCAGCAAGACAAAGCGGGAGGAGAGAACCAGGGAGGCTCCGCCGCAGACCCGGAAACGCAGGCAGCAGCAGCCGCCTGAGTCCCGAAGCGGAGGCGTGCGCAGCCAGGCCCAGCCTGGCATAGCCCCATTCTCGCGCCTAAGGACGTGGACACAGACTCTTGGCAGGACCTGCTGCCAGAGCTGGTCTCTGTCTGGCCTGGGCCTACAATTGGCTGGGGCCTTCCCAGCAGACAGTGGGGTCCCCGGGGTGGTCTTCAAGAATACAGACTCCTGTAGTTTCTGCCCCTCCCTGAGCCCAGGACAAAGGTAGCGGGTTTGAGGCGCTCGGAATTTTCTCAGGGCGCCTGCAAGGCCAGCAGAGAGAGCTGGTGCCTCCACTCCACTCCCAGGGCCTCGGGCAACTGTTTATCTGACTTGGCTGCGCTGGAGGGCTGCCACTTTCCACCGCATTTCCATTTGGCCTTCCCAACTGCAATACCCTGAAGGCACTGTCCACACCCTGGCCTTCCAGCAATTGGGATTAAGCCGGAATTCCCATAACCAGGAACAACGTAACGTGAAGAGAGACTCCCAGACTCAGGTTCCCCTCGACCACCCCCCCACCATTTCCCGCACACGCCCGATCAGCACCCCCACCCATTGCCCCTCCCCACGGCCCCTCAAAACCCAGGGCCGCAGCCACCAAGTGTGCTTCTCCTCCCTCCCCAGGCTGTTGGCTTTGCACACACTGGCTGCACCTACCCTGACCTCACACTCAGTCGTTCTCACCCTTCCTTTCTCCCTGCTGGGCCTCCTCCAAACCGGATTGCCTAGCCTGAATGCAGAGTCCAGGCAGAGCAGGAAGCCTGGGAGATCAAGCAGAGGTGGCCGAGGAAGCAGAGGAGAGGGCCCTTCATGGGAGAGGGGGCTCATGTCTGAGAGAGAAAGAAGGCAGCCAGGAGACACAGCCTGCAGGAGAGAGAGAGTATAAAGGGAAAGCCAGCACTAATCCCTCAGCCTGCCTACGTGGGGCCTGACAGTTTACAAAAGCCTTTTCCCCGAATATTATCTCATGCGCGGCGCGGCCTCACCACCAGGGCTGTGAGGGAAGTAGGGCAGATAGCATCACCCCCATTGGCAAAGGAGGAAAATGGGGCCCAGCAGCTTGAGAGAGGTCTGTGCTAAGGTCATGGAGCTACGAGTGGTGGAAGAGACCCAAGGCCTGGGGTTTCCTGCCCCAAAGTTAACTTTCCTGTTCCATGGTTGTGTATGTGTGTCTGGGTGAGCATCTGCATGGAGGGGAAGGAGGGCTGCTGGACAGGAATGCACAGTCCAGTTAAGGAAGGCCAGGAAGGAAGAACACAGCCCCACACCTCTTCCTCTGCCCGGGTCTCACACAACAGCCCCTGCTCTTTCCACAGCAGCCTGGAGCCGGGCCCCCCACCAGCCTGCCTGGGGGGAGCTGTTAGTGCCTGGCTGTGCCTACAGCAGTGCCTGTTTCAGAGATCTCTTATCCTCTGCTCTGCTCCGCTCAGCCCTCTTCTCAGCCTATCCCCGCCCCCCAGCCTCGGCTGCAGGATGCCTTGCGTCCAACTGTGGTTTCCGGGCAATAAAACAACTATTAAAGTCTCAGGCACGGCTGGTGATTTGCATCACATCCTCTTGTGCATGGATTCAATGTTTAATACACAATATTGAATACGGATATTAAAAATCAATAGCTGGGGACCCCTGGGGAGGCGGCACAGTGCGATCCTGCTTTGGGAACACAACCAGCTCTTCTAAAAAGACAGGAACAGCAAGTTCAGCCAAGCTGAGCCCAGCGCCAGGGGAAGTGAGGAGTAGTGGATGCGTCTCAGCTTCTTGATATGCTTAACTGCGCCATTCCCAAGTCGAGCTAAAGGGAGGCCAAAGTAATGGTTCGCCCCTAGGCTCTACTAGCTTTGAGATGGGAGGGTGGGGAGATACGGTTTGTTTCCAAGCAGGGTATCAGCCAGGTGTACAGAGTTGCTTTTCTTCCTTGCTGTTTGCACTTTGCTTTGGTTCGAGGCTGAGTCTTACATGCAGGCACTCAACTCTTCCCACCATGATGGCTTATTCCTTCCTGGGCTTCCTGACATCCATCACCATAGGCCCCATGGGGAGCTCTCGGCATAAGCTTTCAGAGAGATGGAACAGGAATTCCAATGGCTCCAAATATGCTTTGCACCATAAAGGAAATGTGAATGCGTGATACCAGACTCTGAGTTGCAGTCTTCTGAGGCACTCCCAGGCTTCAGAACAGAAATCCTCAGGCCGTGTGACCCGCCTAAAGGCCTGGTGATGGCTGAGTGGTGACAGAGGAAAGGGGATGAGGAGGAGGCTGGGACATCGAAGCATTCCAGAAGCAACAGAGCCAGAATCCAGATTGTCTGTTAAACAGCCAGGAGAAGAGCAAGCTCCCAGGATGCATAATTATCTTTTCAGGCCTGAAGAAGAACACGCATTACTCTCTTCTTTATCAAAACATAGAAATATAACTTACCCTAAACAGAAACAAGGTTCTCACAGACTGACGGGGTAGGAGTGAAGGAGAATAAACATCTTTGAGAGGATTCAGTATTTTTCCGCTACAGAAAGGGAGGAGAAACTGACAGTGGGAGACACAGGTTATCCAACTGGAAGGGCCAGGGGGATTTTAGATGCCAATAACTACATGAACCTGACCTACTGAAATGTCATCTTAGACACCAAATTATAATAATGATTTCATAGATTCCCTTTTTAAAATCATAGTTAAAATCAATAAGGATTGAGTTGGAAATCTTGCTCCAGTTATAAATAGATGGCGAGAACACCTCAGGAAAACCCCAAAGTCGTAATTTGGGCAAAAGTTAGAAGCAGAGGAAAGAGGTTTTGGAAAATGACAGTTAATGCGTGGCCTCCACTCTTTGTTCCCTAACAGTTGTCAGAGAACCATCAAAGGGAGGGAACAGGCACCCTTCTCAGAACTGTCACAGGAAAAGCAGACATTCTCGGGCTGCTGCAGATCCCCTTGGTGCGGTTCCTACACCCAGCCTCCTGGGAGTTTGCCTGTGTGTATTTATGTGTTTCCGGGCTTGGGAGTGCAGCTACTTTTACAAGATTGGGCCCTGAGCCTGTGAAACCCACTAGCAAAAGTTCTACTGAGAGGAAAGGCTGTTCTAAGGCAATGCTGGAGACCAGGAACTGCTCTGGCATCATCAACAATATCTTTGTTGAGTCCTGCACTAGCAAACTGCTTCATTTCTTCCCACCTCAGCCATGAGGCCCAGCTTTGGGCCTCTTACAGATCCATACGGGAGGACAATTCGCAGCTAGCATAGACCTGTGGCTAGGGCATGACACACCTGGCCAAGGGGAAAGGAGGCTGAGGCTGGGGGTGGCGGGGGAAGACCAAGGCCCAAGAGGGCCTCCTGGCACAAGCTCAGAACTGACCCTGCTTGGGGGAGTTGTACCTCCAGAACCCACTAATGGTGGCACACCCCCCCGGACCCACCAAGTACTCCAAATCAAGAGGAAAAGCAGCCTTGTGGCCTGTGGGTGGATTAGGCCCAAGGCACAGGTGAGCTCTGCTGCAGGAGAAACCTACACACCAAGTCCCAAATGCCCAAGTGCAGACAGGGATTGGGGGCAAGCAGGAGGGAGGGAGGATCTTTCTGCCTCCCATCACCTCACTCTTCTGTGATGTTTTCCTGGAATGAACAGAAGTTGCAGCAGAGTTGTTCCTGGAGCCCCTCTGGGACTGTCACTACCTCCTGGTGTAAGACAGGGAGGACCATGGCTTTCTGCTGGGAGGATCCTCTGGCTAGTACCCCAGCCTTGGATTCTGGCACGAAGCCTCACAGTTCCGATAAGACTCTACCTCCCTTCCCACAACCCGAAGAAAAACACACACACCCCCAACTGCTGGGGTGAACTCGGAGCATGAGGCCAGGGTCAGCGGGGGGACGGGTCCCCACCACCACCAAGTTGCCGGCTGAGATAACAGCTGTGGGAGGGGGAGGGGAGACGCAGGCAGCCACGAGTGAACGGTTGCGATCTAGAAAATTCAACAAGAGGCCGCAGCGGTGGAGGCGGCGGCGGCTCCAATTAGCTGAGCCAACTGGGGAGGCAGAGAGTGAGGCGGCGGCCCTGCGGATCGTGCCCCGGGCGAGCAGGCAGGAGGGGGCGCAGGGCCTGGGAGCTGCCCCGGCGGCCCTCGCTCGGCCCCTCCCGCGGGCTCTCGGAGCGCGCCTGGTGTTTACACACTGTCCTTTCGACATGGGATCAAGTTTCAGACCGCGCTGGAGGCGCCAGGGGCCGGCCACAGGCCCAGGAGAGGGGAAGAGGTGGAGCGGGATCTAAGGCAGTGCTGCGCCGACGAGAAGGCCTGGCGCGCGTGGGCACAGTTAGTGCAGCGGTCCCCACGGGGTGGGGTGGAGGGAAGTCCACTGGGCAGGGTGGACTGGGGCAGGTGGGGTTGCAGGGCGTTATCCCGAGGGAGAAACACCTCCAAGTCACGAGAGTATTTGTCTTGCGCTCACTCGGGCCAGAGAACTGAGTCCTGCAAGGGGACTGGCGGAGGCGGAGGGTTTGCTCAGAACCCAGGCGCGTCGACAGCCCTGAGCGCCCCTAGTGCGCTCTTCACCCCTCCCCACCCCAGTCCCTTTGATATACTACCCGATCCAGGCCATTGTTGGGGGGAGGGGTAAGTGGGCCGGAGGAACTGGAGGTTGGAGACCTGGAACTTCCCTGCGCGCCATGGCCCTGGCGCTGCGGAAGCCTCGGGTGGAGTGCCGGAGGGCTCGCCGCTGCGCATCTCCTCTGAGCTGGCAGCCGGCGGGTGCCCCACGCTGTCAAGCGGCGGCGGGTGAGCTTCCAGCAGCACAGGCTCACTGTAAACAGCCGCGTGCGCGCCCTCCCCGCCCGGGCTGGGAACCTCACCCAAACACCACGCCGCTTTCTCTCCGGCTACCGAGCGAGGCTTTTGTGGCCGAGCCTAGAGAAAGAAGGTCCCCACCCCACCCCCACGCCACCCGGGCCCCGGAGCCAGCGTTCTGAACCTGCAGGAGTGCGGGGTGCTGCGGGGAGGGAGGGAGTCAGCGCCTGCCCCCTCCTCACTGAATGTCTGCTTTGTTCCGGAAAACAAGGGAAGCATTAGGCGGCTGCCCCCGGGGAAACACAAAACTTCTTTTTGAATCTCGGGAAGGGCGGTTGACTGCGTTAGAGAGCTCCCAAGACAGACTGAGGAAGGGAAAAGCCGAGAGGGCGGGAGGAAGAGATAGGGACACTTCCGCGGGAGGTCGATGGCCAAAGTTGGGGGTAAAGCGGCTCAGGTTGACCAGGCTGGAGACCCAGGAACTCGACTCGGCGCGAAGGTGCCGCGCGAGTTCCAGCGAGCAGCCGGCCCGGCCAAGTGGCGCCTGCCCAGCCGGCGGCCGTGCCAGCTTCCTGCCCTGCCCAGGACCGCGGAGCAGTCGGGGACGCCACCGCAGGCTGGCCCGGAATCGCAGGACGACAGCGGCGGGGGGAGGGGTAGCCAGGCCGCAAGTAAACTCGGACTAAAGCTTTCTGCACACCTCTGTTCTAGAGAGGTGGCCTGACCCCGGGTCTGTGAGGCGTCGTCTTTGGGCTTCCAACCTGGGGGTGCTCGGGGAAGCAAAGGCCCAGGGGGCACCCCCACCCCCGCCCGAGGTCCGAGGGTGGGGGACAGCCGGAGATGTCTTTGGTTTTCTTTGATGATCGCTTGTCCAATCTGCTCCCATCCGGGTTCTGCCGAGAGTGCCGGGTTAGTGCTACCCAGGCCGGTCTGAGCAGGAAAGTGGATGAGCAAAAGCAAATCTGTCGCTCCTCCGACCGCCACCCTTCACTTAGCCCTTCCCGCATCCCAGGAAGGGGAGAGCACCCAGGCTCTGCCCCACCCCCGCGGGGCGCTCCCTCAGCCTCGGAAGCTGAGACTGAGAGCGAGGGTTTTCCCCCTTTCCCCTGGGCTCGCTGGGTTTCTAACTTCCTCTAAACCTCCCTCCTCGCTCCGAAAAGCCCCGAGGAGAGGAGCCGAGAGGAAGCACGCCGCTAGTGTGCAAAATGAAGACCATGTGCGAGGACGGCGGCATCAGTGCAGAGCGGGAGTTAGGGGGTGGCGAAAGTCCCCACGCGGCCCGAGGCTCGGGGCCGCAGCAGCCAGCTCCTCTGCTCTGCGTTGGGGACGCGTAACCGCAGCAAGAGGCAGTGGAGAGGCTGGGCTAGCCTCGTGGCGGGAGGCGAGGAGGGGGTGCAAGGGCTGCCGCGCCGTGGGGGGCAGGAGGCGGGGACGCAGCCCGGGCTTCCTGGGCCGCAGCTGCGACCGAGGGCGCAAGAGCAGATCTCGCTCTTCTGCGGCAGCGGCGGCGGCGGCGGCGGCTCGGGCCCGCCGCGCTCGCAGCTGAGAATCAACAAAGGGAGGCGGCAGGCGAGCGGGGGAGGGGCGCCACCGAGCGTTCGCTGGCTGCTGTGGAATAATAAAAAATAATTAATAATGATAATAAGAGAAAAATCCCCCTGCTTTCATGGCTCTGGGTTTCCGTGTGGCTGCAGCGGGAAGCGCGCTGTCCTTGAGGCGGCCTCTCTCGCCTGGCCTGTCCGCCCCTCCCCCTTCCTCACCCTCTCCCCTCCCCAGGAACCGGGAAGAGAAAGGTCTGCAGCTGACAAATATTATCCATTCTCCCCATCGATCGCGGAGTGTACAGATGTGAGCGCTTGATGTGCCCGCGGAGCGGCGGATCCTCCCTGCTCGCTCGCTCTCGCCCAGGCTCCGCTCGCCGTCCCCCTCCTCCCCCTTTGTTCTCCTCCCCTTTCCCTCTCTTTAAATAGATTTCAGGGCGCTGCCTGTTGGAGAGCAGCTGGCGATCTCTCCCGAGAGAGGGAGCGAGCGAAGCCCGAGGTGCCCTGTCACCAGCCTCCCCTCCCCCACCTCGGCTTTTCGCTACGTCCCCCTCCCATCTTTCTCCAGTTTCCAAAACAGAAAACACCGGGAACACCCACATCCACTGCACCGCGAGTCTCTGGGAGCCTTTGGACCCCTCGTGCTGTTTCTTGTGTCTGTGCCTGTGCAAAGGGAGGGGAGTGCAGGGAGGGGACCCAGGGCCGCGGCAGAAGAGCCAAGGGTCGGGATCTTTCCCCAGCAGCAGCAGGGACGCAGCCTGGGTCACGCTAGGAGGGTAGAGTTTATCCATTAGGGAAAGTCGGCAGAGACGGCCCTTTTATTCATTCCTCTTCTGCAGATGGCAGATTAAGCCGGCAGCGCTCGGCCTCAAAGGGGCCGGCTGCTCGGCAAAGGGTTAACCCGTCGGCCGGTAATCGCGGACACACACACACACACACACACACACACACGCACGCACGCACGCGCGCCCCCGCGCGCGCCCTCCCCACTCGCCGGAGCGCCCGCCGCGGCCCGCAGTGCGCCCGGGGCTGGGGGAGTAGCTGCGGGAGGTGGGGGTGTCGGAGGAGGGGCGGGGCGGGCTTAACCAGGCCGCTCGATTGAGCCGGGGCCACCTCGCCGTCTGTCACTTAAATGATTGTCCTCCGCTCCGCTCAGTGCGGTCAGTACGGGCTGTTAACAGGCAGTTGCAATCAGTTTCCGAAAGGTCAGCCAAGGTCCTCCGGCTCTCGCAGACGGAAGGCATTACGAAACCGCTTTTGTATCTGCAGGCACTTTAGAAAAAGAAGCGAGAAGGGGCGCACCGCAGTGCCGCGGCTGCTGCGACTAGGGGAGAGGGTCAGGGGCTGCGGGGCGGAGAAGTCCGCACCCCCGCGGCCAGGGTCAGGCAGCGTGGATATCACCCGCGGATATCACCCGCGGAGTGACCCAGGGCCTCCAGGTTTCGGTGGGGAAGCAGGAAGGGGGTGGGGAGCAGGCGGCAAGGGAAGGAGGAGTGGGAGGAAGTGGGAGAGGCGTCCTGGCTCCTCTCCTCACTCGGCCAACAGCCCACACCCGGACCCAGACGGGAGCGGGCAGCCTTGGGCGCGAGGAGACCTCAGTGGGACTCCCAGGCCCTCCTGATGCCTGGAAGTAGGGAGGTGGCGGGGGTGGGGGGAAGAGACCCTAGCCGAGCGAGCGGGTCCCAGCGCGGTGTCTGAAGACGCTGCTGCCGCCGCCGCTAGAAGTCGTCCATCAGCAGCCAGTCCAACCTGCCAGTGATAATGTGCGATCAACACCAAATCACCCCCGCCAGGCGCGATCCATCATCGCAGCGCGCCGCGGGCCCGCGTGAGGCTGATTCGCGGCTGGGGTGGGGGGGTTGCGGAGCAGGAGGCGGTAGCCCAGCACACCCCGACTCTCCGCGCACCTCGCTGCCCCTCCTGGAGGCCTGCACCCGGGCGCTCATAACACTCCAAGTTCCCCAGCTACAGAGGGACAACCCAGTGGCTCCGAGTTCCGGGCACAGGTCACTGAGTCCGCGCGTCCTCCGCGCCCTGCTGTCGTGGTCACACCCTGCAAAGCCATCCCAGCCTCGGAGCTGCCCTGCCCATCCCCTCCCCCTCCTCCGAGAAACCGTGGCTGGCAGGAAATTAATATTTAATATCGTGAAATTGATTAAAGGGCTGGAAGCTGGCGATGGGTTAGGGGGGAGGGTAGGGACTCCTAGCGTAATTAAAGATCTGAGTCTTGGCCGTTCCTTGCCGGCCCTGGCCGCACGTGGCCTTTGTGAAGCCGAGGCGGAGTCGGACTAGGCTGAACCTGGCGAGCCGGGGTCAGGAGCCCGTGCAACCTAGGTTCTGGCCCGCATAGCGGGGTTTTTTTTAGGGCGAGGGGCGAAGGGCTGGGACGGCACAGCAGCGGCAGGATATGAGGAGGTAGCCTTAGGGCACCTGGGGCTGCGCTCAGAGCCTCTACTCCCCTGCCCGCCTGCACCGTGGGCCGCTGGAGCCGAAGGGTCGGGTGCTACAGCTGCTCGCTTGCTTGTACAGTGGAGAAGCGCCTTTAATGACCGGTGGCCTTGAGGGCACACCGCCTCTCCCCAGCCAACCCCGCTTCCGAAGCCTCACTCTGGGCCCCGCTTCAAGGCGCCTCCCTAACGCCTGACAGGGGTGTTCTGGGCCCCCCACGCAGCCCTTCGGGAGGCGGGTTCCCCTTTCTCCCTTGCAACTTGGGAATCCTAAGTCTGAGGCTGCCCGGGGTCCCCCGACGGTTCCCTCCTGTTGAGGCTCCACTCGGGTCCGCTCACGCCTGGGGCAGCTTAACTCCTTCAGCTGCGCTGCAGATGGGGCCTGCTGCTCGAAGCTGCTGTCTCCAGGGAGTCGTCACCGAACCAGCTCGGCCAGCCGCCTGGCGTGCCGTTTAAGGTTACCGCGCCTCCCGGGAGGGGCATCGGGACTGGACCGGCAGGAGGTGGGTGCAGCTGAGACTCCCTGGCCACCGAGCTAGAGCTAGGAGAGGAATTGGTGTGCAAAAGGTCAGCGCGGTAACCCGTTGGTCCTGGCTACGGTTTAGAAATCGAATGGTGGGCTTGGTGGTGGGGTGACCCCAGCTCACGGAGGCCTGGCTCCAAAGGGCTGCTTTGAAGTTTTTCTTTTATCTGATTTATTTTTTAGTGAAGCACTCTGAGAAGTACCAAGTGTGCAGAGGGGGAAAACACAAAACACATCAAGCTGCGTCCTTGGCCCTAATCAGGGGACCAGGAAGGCCCGCCAGACTCCAGGCCCGCTGTGGGGAAGGTCAGGACCACAGAGGATTAGGCCCAGCCTTGGGTTTATTGCTATACTTGAACAAAGTGCCGGGGGCTGCCTAAACCCGAGCAAGAGAGAGGTAATTAAAAGAGGGACTGCAGAAGGAAGTAAAGGCTGGTGTGGCTGCTGCCCAGGGTAGGTGGAGGAAGTATTTTCCATAAGAATAACAAGCCTGTGCAAATGTTATGCAGAACGACTTTATTTCACTAAAACAAAACCAAAAAGTTCACATTCTGCCTCTCAAGCTGAGCTGATAAGCAACATGCAAACTTTGGATGGAACCCTGAACCGGTGGGAGGTGTCAACCCAGTTTACAAAGGGTAATGGGGAAGCGTTTCTGGGGACTTCTCGATTTCTGCCATTGTGATTCTACCTGCATCAGCTGCTCCCTTTGGGGGCCCTTCTGACCTCCCAACCTGAGCCCGGCGGGAGATCACTCAGAATGCACCGCATTCATCAATGCCATTTCTGGTAAATTGGACCTCAGGTTTTGGAGTGTCCTAGGAGGAAGGCAGCCTACGCAGCGCGCATACCGATGTCACAGCAAATGTGAAGCACCGCGCACATTCTGTAGCCTTTAACTGCGTTTGCTAGAGAATACCGTAGATTTCACAACCAGAAGTAGCAGATTTTCCAAGACATTCCTGATTTCGAGAGCTCTGAGCCCTGTGTCTTTACCGGGCATGCAGCCCGACCTGCGGTTACTGATATCATCGAATTGCGCAGCAGAGGTGTCCCAGGGCTGGAGGAAATGGGTTGGGTGTGGGGCTGGCACCAGGTGGTCCCCTGTCCACCATGTCTAGCCAGGCAGCCATCCTCCTGGCCGTCCCGATCCCAGCCAGGGCCCGTCCAGGTAGGGTTCCAGGCAGGGGGCCTGTCTGGGCGAAGTGGCAGGACCGGGCCCTCGGGGTCCCTGTGTGTCAAGAGGGAGCGGCTTCGCGCCTGGGGACACAGCGCGCGCCAGGGCTGACTGGGGACTGCCGCCGCTTCTCCCTCGGACGCGGGCGGCTTCACGCCGGCCGCCATCTTGGCCGAGCTGCGCGGGCGGCGCTGCCCCCGGCGGTAGGACCGCAGAGCCGCAGGCCGGGCCGGGGCGGCCGCGCGGGCGTTCCCGGGCTGCCGAGGGGCGCTCCCTCCCGAGGCCCCCCCCGCCACTGCGGGCCACGCTGACCCCAGGCCGACAGTGGTGCAGCCTTCCCTGGTGAAAGCGTGGCCTGTAGTGTCGCCCCTCCCCGAAACGCCGAAGTGGATCTTAATCCTGAGAAACGACCTCTGGTTTCCGGACTCCTGCGATGGTCAACGTGTTATCACCTCTCCCCGCGCACCCCAGAACTCTGTCCCCAGCGGCAACCTGCGGAGGCAGCTGGGGGTGCGGGGCGAGGCCCGCGCACAGTCCCCGCCGTTCACAGGGCGCTCTTGGGGCCAGAGAGGATTTGAAAGTTACCACGGTTTAGAGCTCCTGATTGGAGAAGACTGGAACTTTATTTGTCCACTTTTTGAATTTAACATGCATTTATGGAGAGCTTGCTAAGGGCGAGGCGCTGTGTTAGGACCTAGGGGAATCCAAAAGTACAAAAGTGGATTTTTAAAAGA
Organism: Aotus nancymaae; assembly: GCF_030222135.1. Classification (NCBI taxonomy): domain Eukaryota; kingdom Metazoa; phylum Chordata; class Mammalia; order Primates; family Aotidae; genus Aotus; species Aotus nancymaae. The sequence continues at coordinate 19,234,951 of NW_026988472.1, read as the reverse complement.
CACCTCTGGCCCCCTCAAGTAATTTACAGTCTAGTTGGAAAGGCAGACTTGTAAATGACTGAACACAAATAAAAGGCACCGTGAGATGAACGTAAATAAAGGGCATGAATCTTGCAGTAAATGGCCTGGGTAAGGGCCAATTATTTTTAAAATAATTTTTATTTCTAAAAATGTAGAATCAGTTCCGAGGGGGGAGGGGAGAGTAAAGATTTACTATTACTGAATATTTCCAGGGTTCCTGGGGCTAACAGTCATTACTTCTGAAAGGTGTTGTTCAGGAAAAATGATGACTTTATTTCAACTAAGCGAAATATCAAGTATCAGAAACTCTGGATTCATTTCTCAGCTCTTGACATTAGCTGGGTGAGAGAGACTCAATTTTCCACCAAAATACAATACCCCATTTGGAATCAGTAAAAACTCCCACTACATTTCATAAAAGTTTTAGAAAATAAAACTAAGCAGAAGATTGGAAACTTTTTGAAAAAGGTTTCAGATTTAAAGAAAATGGGGATTAAAAAAATAAACACAAAACAAAAAAGATCAGCCTACTTGCAGATGGTTTTCAAGATTTGGATGTGCACAAAATTGTCCCGAGATGATTTGTACAGAGGTTGGAAAGTATGGGAAAATTAGTCATAACTCAAAGAAAATTAGGCAAATATAAAAGTGAGGCAATTATTAACTCCAGGAAAAAAAAATCCTAAAAGAAAGGAAATGCAATCACTGAAGCTCATTTGGCTCAACAATGAATTATATATATGTGGGTACAAAGTAAACACTGGATATGAATTTAGTAAGACATTGTGCTCTAGTGCTATGGCAAGAATGGAGAAGGGAAAGTATGGTATAGAGATCTAAACTCCCCCTCCACCATCAGATGGTTGACATGGGTTACCTTTTTTTTTTTTTTTTTTGAGACGGAGTCTCACTTTGTCACCAAGGCTAGACTGGAGTGCAGTGGCACAATCTCGGCTCCTGGGTTCAGGCAATTCTCATGCCTCACCCTCCCGAGTAACTTTAAGGTGTGCGCCACTACACCTGGCTAATTTTTGTATTTTTAGTAGAGACAGGGTTTTACCATGTTGGCCGGGCTGGTCTCAAACTCTTGACCTCAAGTGATCCGCCCACCTTGGTTTACCAAAGTGCTGGGATTACAGGCATGAGCCACCTTGCCCAGCCTACTTTTTTCTTTCTTTCTTTCCTGAGACAGTATCTGGGTTGACTACCCAGGCTGGAGTGCAGTGGTGCGATCATAGCTCACTGCAGCCTCCAATTCCTGAGCTCAAATGATCCTCCTGACTCAGCCTCTCACAGTGCTGGGACTACAAGAATGCACCACCACCCAGCACATTTTTTTATGTTTTTTTTTTTAGATGGAGTTTCGCTCTTGTTACCCAGGCTGGAGTGCAATGGCACGATCTCAGCTCACCGCAACCTCCGCCTCCTGGGTTTAGGCAATTCTCCTGCCTCAGCCTCCTGAGTAGCTGGGATTACAGGCACACGCCACCATGCCAAGCTAATTTTTTGTATTTTTAGTAGAGACGGGGTTTCACCATGTTGACCAGGATGGTCTCGATCTCCTGACCTCGTGATCCACCCGCCTCGGCCTCCCAAAGTGCTGGGATTACAGGCGTGAGCCGCCGCGCCCAGCCCCTTATGTTTTATTGAGACAGAGTCTCACTATGTCCAGGGTGGTCTCAAACTCCTATCCTCAAGCAGTCCTCCCGCCTCCACCTCAGTCTCTCAAAATGCTAGCATTACAAACATGAGCACCTCACCCAGCTGGCATGAATTAAGAGAAGGCCACATCTATACATTATTTAGAAATATGATGGTGTTAGTATCTACTAGAAGAAACAGGTAAAGAAGGAGGTGCCCACAGAGGACTGCTTTTTTGTACCAGGCCTTTATGTATTATTTGGCTTCATAAATTTTGGGCAAGTATGACTTAGTAAAGAAATACAAGCCAGGCACAGTGGCTCATGCCTGTAATCCCAGCACTTTGGGAGGCTGAGGCATAAGGATCGCTTGAGCTCAGGAGTTTGAGACCAGCCTCGGCAACATGGTGGAACCCTGTCTCTACTAAAAAAACAAAAACTAGCCAGGTGTGGTAGTGTACACCTGCGGTCCCAGCTACTCAGGAGGCTGATGTAGGAGGACTACTTCAGCCTGGGAGGCAGATTTTGCAGTGACCTGAGATCACATCAGTGTACTCCAGCCTGGGTGACACAGCGAGATACTGTCTCAAAAAAAAAACCCAAAAATCAATAAAAAGAAATCTCCCAAAGACCTCCTCAACCAGCCCATTATTGACACTAGAAATGTTCCTTTTTGGAGTTGTTTAATTTTGATTGGAATTGCTTTCTTCAAATAATCCTCTACTTTTTTTTTTTTTTTTTTAAGATGGAGTCTTGCTCTGTCACTCAGGCTGGAGTGCAGTGGCATGGTCTTGGCTCACTGCAACTTCTGCCTCCCAGGCTCAAGCAATTCTCCTGCCTCAGCCTCCCAAGTAGCTGGGACTACAGGCTCACGCCACCACACCCAGGTTTTTTGTTTTTTTTTTTTTTTTTTAGTAGAGACAGGGTTTCACCGTGTTGCCCAGTCTGGCTGCGAACTCCTAAGCTCAGGCAATCTGCCTGCCTCGGCCTCCCAAAGTGCTGGGGTTGCAGGCGTGAGCCACCAAACCTGGCTCTTTTTTTTTTTTTTTTTGGAGATAGGGTCTCCCTCTGTTGCCCAGGCTGAAGTACAGTGGTGCGATCTGGGCTCACTGCAGCCTTGACCTCCCGGGCTCCAGAGATTCTCCCCACTTCAGCCTGCAGAGTAGCTGGGACTACAGGTTCGCACCACCACGCCTGGCTAATTTTTGTATTTTTTGGTAGAGAAGGGGTTTTGCTATGTTGCCCCGGCTAGTCTAGAAGTCCTGGGCTCAAGCAATCTGCTCACCTAGGCCTCCCAAAATGCTGGGATTACAGGTGTGAGCCACCAAGCTCACACCAAGTCGATTCTCCACTTCTTAATGCAAATTATCCTCATCCATTACACATTATTGTGAATTTTAGTTCACAGGTAGCTTATAAGGATGCCAAACTCTATTGTACCGACTGTTAGGGTCTTACATTCAAACACCTACACCAAGTACATAAAGGTCTGCAGTGAACAATATACCTTAAAATCTTCATATTCATAAGCCAAAGAAACTCCCTCTCCTCAAAAATCAAATCCCACCTTGCTGGCTAAACAAGACACATAAGTAGGGTGACACTCCTGTCCTTCTCCCACCCTCACTCCAAATAAAGCCTAGGAGGGACCCAGTAACTTATGAACCAGCATCTGCAGATGAGATAACAAAACAAAGAGGGTGTATATAGGCCTACTGCTGCAACTGCTGGGTCAACACTGGTTTGGTTCACAGTCTTAGGCTGATCCATTGTGCTCCCTAGAGACCCTTTTGACCTCCATCTGTCCTGTGTCACCTTCTTTTTTCTTTTGGATCAGAGACAGAATCTCTTTCTCCTTTGCTCTGAGAACAGAGCTGCCAGTACCCTACTGTGTTTTGGCTGGGGACCTTCGTGCAGTACACAAACTACAATGTGATACAGTGACCCTGCCTGAGAAGCCAGCTTATTTCAAGGGCCACCCCCTGAATGTCGCTTAGTTCTGACCCACCTGCTGAATCTGGGTTTCTTTGTTTGGGTCCCAGGATAGGAGTTGGCCCTGCAGACCCAGAATCACCTCAAGGGAGGCTAGGGTGAACCAGATACATCCTGGGCAGTCGCCGTGAGGTCAGGAAAGGGGCAGGTGTGGTGGAGTTCACCCGGGTGTACTCCACTAATTCTGGGGCTCCAATTTGCATTGAGATCTAAAATCTGAACCTCATGCCCGCGAAGCCTTGCTGAAAATGAAATCTTCAGGAGGGAAGAGGAAAGCAGGTCAGAGGGTGCACATGCCTTTTGGATTTTCAAAAATGGGAAAATGATTAGATTTTGGATTTAGGGAAGATGTGTCATGTTAAGGGAGCCACAGAAAATAATAACTGCCAATTCCCAAGCAAAACAAAATCATGTTTTCCACCACGTTTCTATCTCTGTCTCCTAGTCGAACCACAATAAAATAGCAGATCAAATAGCAGATCAAAGGCAGAGGCAAACACAATTATGTTGCCTGTGAAACCCCTAGCATGAAATTAGAAGTCAAACTCTCCATTCAGGGGTTAGAGACAAGGATAATGGGAACCTGGGGCCCTAGAGGTGTACCCAGGCCCTTTCAGTCACAACACTATCCATGCTGGATATTTAAAACCACACCTTGGGGAGGGCACAAATAGTAAGTATTAAAGTAATTTCTTATTTTTTCCATACACACTTCGGGAAATGCAATGACTACATTTCTAGCTTTGTACCATATAAAGATAGCGGTACACTGGTGTTAGAGGGGGAGGTGACTTGTAAAGCAATAGTGAAAATAATGTTGTTGGGAGCAATGAAGGGTTACCAGATCTTCCCCAAGACGGTGGGCTAAGGATGGTGGCAGATAGAATGTTAATCTTTTACCTGTTTCCCTTCCCATGCAGAAGAGCCGAAAACCAATCTGATCCCACCACTGGATTCTCCCTCAGTCCTTCCCACACTGGACAAGCTCATAGAGACAGCTGTCTCGATATATTTTCCATTTTCCTAAAATCCATATTTGTTTTATAGGCTCTATGTCTTTTACCCTGGCCTAATTTTAGCTCTCCAAGTTCCCCTGCCCCCCATATAATTTATGAGGCCTCTTGAGGGTAGAAACCCCTATTACAATGTAGACTAGTCTGTTTAGAGCCACTGCTAATTAAGCTTAGCTCTCAAAGGTGCCTGGTATGGCTTCCCCCACCACCTGCCCGCCCCCACTCCCACCCCCCAATGGCCACAAGTTCTTTGACACTCCTCCCAAGTGAGAAGTAGGATCTCTGTCCCTTCTCCTTGAATCTGGGTGGGTTTGTGACCACAATCACAACCAATAAATACAGTACAAGTGAGGCTGCAAGACTTCAAGGGTGAATGAGAAAAGGTGATGCAGCTTCCGCCTTATTTACCGCAATGCCGGTTTTCTGGAGCCCTGAGCAGCCGCTTTGTAACATAAAGTCCTACTACCCTTAAGGCACCATACTGTGAGGAAGCCCATGCCACATGGAGAGCCCTGTGGTTGTGCTATGGGACATGACTCAGGTCCCAGCCAACAGCCAGACATACAAGTGAAGATGCCTCCGGAGGCTTTCAGCCTCCAGCTGTTGAGTCTTTTCACCAAATTCTGGACCTACAGATTCCAGGAGCAGAATTAAATTGCTTCTGAGCTCCCTTGCAGCTGACATGCTATAGGGGAGGAGATCAATTTCATAACATACTGCTAAATCCATGGAAGAAGGTAACTGGGTTAAAAACAAAAGTGTGGCGGGCAGGAATTTTTTTTTTTTTTTTTAAGGAAATTTCTGGGCCGGGCGCAGTGGCTCACACCTGTAATCCCAGCACTTTGGAGGCTGAGGTGGGCGGATCACCTGAGGTCAGGAGTTTGAGACCAGCCTGCCCAACACGGAGAAACCCCATCTCTATAAATAAATAAATAAATAAATAAATAAATAAATAAATGGAAATTTCTGGGCCGGGTGCGGTGGCTCACACCTGTAATCCCTGCACTTTGGGAGGCCGAGGCAGGAGGATCATCACGCGGTCAGGAGATCAAGACCACCCTGGCCAACATGGTGAAACCCCTTCTCTACTAAAAAAATACAAAAATTAGCCGGGTGTGGTGGCGTAATCCTGTAGTCCCAGCTACTTGAGAGGCTGAGGCAGGAGAATCACTTGAACCCAGGAGGTGGAGGTTGCAGTGAGCTGAGACTGCACCACTGCACTCCAGTCTACAGAGCAAGACTCTATTTCACAAAAAAAAAAAAAAAAAGAAATTTCTGATCATAACCCAAATCCCCCACCTTTGATAACACAATGTCTTGTTCTTTCTGAAATCTCTGTAGGACAGTGACCTGTGTCCTCCTCAAATCTGATCTTACATTTCCCCTGGAGGATCTGGGTAAAGGACCCTATCTGTAGTCTCCTCCTGACCTACACTGGCTGCACAAGGGAGCCATTTCCCTAGGCAGGAAGGAAGAGGGGCCAAGCGTTTCCACTAGGCTGGTTTTGCTCTCCCTTCTCTTCTCTTCTCTCTTGTTTTTCTTGCCTCTCCTGGAAGGTGCTCATCTCAGGGATAGGGAGAGATGAATTATGCAAGAAGTGTTAGCTTACTTCAGTTTCTTCCCAATTCCCCTACAAATCCCACACCTTTTCATTCTGACCCTGACTAGCAGATTTGTATCACACAGCAAATGCATGAGTTTCCATTCACACAGCTAGGAGTGTGCAGCAGTGCAACTGGCCTCTGTCCCCCATCCTTTCCTCCTTCTCTGAGCCAGGCACTCACAGGCCCCAGATACCCAGGCGGCCCAGGGACCCTGACCCTCAGGCTGCCCTCCTGGAGAAGTGCCGAGCTCAGGGAGACCAGAGGAGGGGCTGCAAGACATCTGGTATGTGGAGGATCGAGGAGGGGAATGGGGAGAGCCCAGGTCTTACTCCCACTCTCAAACAAGCAGAGCAGCCAGGGAACAGGCCAAAATGATCAATAAAGCAGGTTGCAGTGGGGAGAAAACCAGGTCAGACTGTGTGGGGTAGGGTAGAGGGTGAGAGGTGGGGAGCTACTGAGCAGATCAGAATAGGAGGAACAGCGAAGAGACGCAGGCAACCCCCTTTCCCCTCCCGGCCCTGCCAAATGCCAGGGGATGAACCCGCCAAAGATAAAATACAGCCATGATTACTGGAGCAGAGGTCAAGGGTGAAGGGGCAGTTCTCCTCCTGACCACAGAAAGCCAGCACCGACTGGGATTATGTACCAGCCACTCATCTGCAACAGCCTGGCCCGCAGTGTACAACTAGGGCCCAGCCACAACTCAACCCTGTGCAGGAGAGTCCAAGGGTCTAGGACCTGCCTCTTCCCCAGAGCCTGAGACCAAGGCTGGCTTGGCTTCCCAGGTTCACAGCTTTGGGGCTGCTTGCCTTGTTGGACAGTGGGGTCTTGTGGCTCCAATTCACACAGTTTAGAAGCAATTCTTTCTTCTGACCCAAATCCTAGGTCAGTGAGACCTGTGCCGAGCTAGGGTGTAACATAAACCTTCCTACTTACAATTCAAACACTTATAATTCAAACAGTATCAGCCCAAATCCTCTCTTCACTTCTTCAACAGCAAGGGCACGAGCTATCTATCTATCTATCTATCTACCTACCTACCTACCTATCTATCTACCTAGTTTTGCTTTGTTTTGTTTGAGAGAGAGAGTCTTACTCTATCACTAAGTGGCACAATCTCAGCTCACTGTAGCCTCGACCTCCTGGGCTCAAGTGATCCTCCCACCTCTGCCTCCCGAGTAGCTGGGATTACAGGCTTGAGCCACCACACCCAGCTAGGGCACGATATTTACTGAAAACTTCTGGTGCTTCACATGCAACTACTTCATCAAATCGTTCTCCAATCTTTTGATGTAGGCATTCTCAAACCCATTTTGCAGATAAGGAAACAGGCTCAGATAGGATACACAACGAGTGGAGACAGAGCTTCCATCTTAAGCCCAGATGTGTCTTGCTCCAGCGTTTTCCACTGTAGCTTATGATCTCCCATTTTGATTACTTATTTTGTGCCGGGTCTGCAAAGGTGAATAGGATAGTCCCTCCCCTGGCGGAGTTAACAGTTTGCAACACAGTGGGATAGCAGCTCTGAGCTCTGAGCTCTGAACTCAGGTTGGTGGAAGTACCACGGGAGCCTTTCTGAATATCTCCAACATCACTGCCCCTTCACTCCGCCTCTATTTCCTAGCCCCTCTGGTTTCTTCTCACAAGGCTGCTCCTTCTTGTCCTTCCTTAAGACAGGCACTAGCTGCTGGCTTCCTTCCCATGCCTTTCTTTCCTCCTGTTAACGGGGTCTGCACCCACACACCTGGCAAGAATCTTGGCACCGTACCTGCTTGGAGAGGCTGCCTCGGTTGACTACACTTCATTGGCCTCTGGGGCCCCAGAGGAGGGGCTAGATCCTGACTGCAGCCCCAGGCTGGCTCAGCTGGGAAATGGGCACAGGGGCCCCGACGCTGAGCAGGCTGGTAGGCCCTAGAAAGACTTTTATTGAAGCCTGTTAAAGGGCTTTGGGCTTCCTCTGATGAAAGGCGCTTAAGTGCATCTGGTTATGATTACAGGGGAGGAGAAAGCCAGGCGGTCTCTGGGGGGTTGGACCAGTCATCTGGCTCTGCCTTCCTCAGGGCAGAGCTGGCTGCTGGTGAGGCCAGGAGGCCAGGTGTGGGGGCAGGCAGGAAGCAGGGCCAGTACAAAACTCTCAACTCTCCAAGGCTCCTGACCCCAGCCTCTGGCTTTGTCAGGCCCAACTCCCAGACACAGCATCGTGGCTCAGAAATGCCAGGCTCCTTTGAGAAAATCAAGTTCGGAGTAGCTGCTGCCCACTCGTGACCCACAGCTCTTTACTGATCTCCAACTCCCTCCATCTCCAAAATATCCTTCCAAGAATCCCTGACCCTCCATCTACCCTCTCAACTGCTCTTCTCCCTCTGAGGAAGTTAAAATAGGCTTTTGCCATAAGGGTTTCTGAAAGTGATAAAAACTAAGGAGATCCAGACTTTAAAAAGTTAAAAAACCTCAACGTTTGCTTTCTCCCTTTTCAACTAGCCAGGTATTGTTTCCCATAAAACAGACATCGTTAAGGATGTTTCACGTCACTGTAACTGACAACCATGCTAAATTAAGGGAAGAGATTAATAGGAAATTAACGTGGCTGCCCCGGAACGTCATCGGGCAATCCTAAGCCTTTCCGTGCCCCACACCTGTCCCTGCCCGGAACTCCACGTGGGCACAAAACGCTTTGGGGAGGGGAGGATCGGATGGGTTAAACACAGTCCGCGGTTCTAGAAACGAAAATACATTTTCTTATTCCCGCCCTGATTTAATCCTGCTGCGTGTTATTATTGTCAAGTCTCTTCGCACCACTGTTTCTAAAAAGAAAACCCGTGGGTCTGCGCGGCCCTCCGCCGCCTGCTCGGCTTTTATTGTGCACGCAGCCTGGTCTGCGTGGATCCAGCACGTCGTGACCGCCTCGCAGGCGCGCACGGACACCCTCGGATTGGCATTTTGATAAGAGCTGGGCGCATTGTCTCAGCGGCGACACACACACACCCACACAGATAATAAAGGGCCACGGACCCCTGGCCAACCCGCCTCGCAACCCATAGTTAGAGATGACCTTTGCGAAAAGCAATTAAAATATGGTAATGATCGATGGGCTCGCCTGTTTCCAAAAAGGAAAATACACAGGTGTTGGCTTCAGGAGGCTCCACCTGGCCGGGCCAGGAGGCCTCCTACAGCTCATGAATGAACTCTTTCTCCCGAGAAGCTTCGATTCTCCGCTACCTACGCGAGCGCTGGCTCCTCTCCTCCCTTTCCCTTCCCCCACCAGAGCTCTGGCAGCCAGGAGCTTGCTGGCGGCGGCGGGGCTTTGTCATCGAAACGCACACACAGACACGCACACGCGCGCACCCGGCCACCACGGGACCGCGGCGGCCGCGTCCTTCCTCGCCGCGCTTCCTTCCCTGCCCCCTCTTTTAAAGAGCTCCTCCAAACCCTTTCTTCCGTCCTTTATGTGTGCGGTCCTTTCCAGGGAGGAGCTCAGGAAGCATTTTAGTGGGGGCCTTCCGCGGAGCGCCGGACAGCTGCTGGGTGGGAGGACTCAGGACCCTACACGCGCGGAGAGGACGCGTGGGCAGCCGGGCTTTGTCTTGTCCCTTGTCTCTGCCGGGATGGCGGAAGTCTCGGCCGAGCTGGGGCCCAGTGGCGAATTGGCGGCGGCAAACACCCCCTCCCAGCCTAAGTGAAGCCTGAAACTCCGGACTTGGTCCGGGTGGGACACAAAGCCACGTGGAGGGTCTCCCAGTCCACAAGTGGCTCTCCCCACACAGACAAATGTGCATTGTCATTATGGTGGCTCCTGTTGCTCGAGGCCTCGGGGGTGCTCCGGCGGTGCGCGCACACCTCACCTCTGCACGGCACGGAAGGCGAGAGGGGGGCCCAGGGGATGGGGATCCCCGGGGGGCTGCCTGGAGGAGACGCCGCATCGGGCCTTCCCGCACCCCCGGCTGCCTTCCGGGACCGCGAGCACAGAGCCAGGGCGGCCTCTCGCCTTTCATTATGGGGCCTACGAAAGCAGCAGCCCAGGCAAATATGTAGCTATTAAAATTAATCGCCCCGCGTTGTCAGCTGAACATAATGCAAATTATTTATGGGCTGTCTGCGCAATATTTATCATCGTGCAGGCTCCAGGCGCTTCGTGCCTCCTGGCCTCCCCCGCCCGCCCTGGCCCGCGCAGGGCGAAGCTGCGCGCAGGCTGCTGCGGCCCGGGGGATCTGGGAACCCGAATCGGGGTTCCGAGGGCTAGGCCGTATGTCAGGCCGTCTTCCCGGCCGAGAGCCTGACGTTAGTTTCTGCCATTCAGTGCACATTTATCGGAGGCCTACTACGTGCAAAATTAGGAGGTCCGCGAAATCAGGGAGTGAAAACCAATTTGGAGAAATCTGAACCAAACAGACGAGCTCGGGCTCGAGGGGCGATGCAAGCGGAGGCTCCTAGGCTGCCCAAGAGAATTTTCTCTGGTTCAAGTAGGTCCTCCAACCTGGGAAACCCATGTTTGCTAAAGCTGGATTCGCTCTAGGAGAAACTGGAAGCATCTGATGTGCTCAACAGATTCGAGTACAACGCTGTCGACTGGAACAGGAATTCGGTGTCCTTCGAGCCTCAAAACTTGTTTGCTGATCGCAGATAACAGATTAACTGCTAATTGTCGAAATCGGCCAACCATTTAGTTTATCACTGCTGGGGGCCCCTTGGCATTCGCTGCACTTTTTATATGTAAAAACTGCCTTGGTACCTCCTAAACGGCTTTTGTGTGGCTTTTGTTTCTCTTTCAAATACGGTGTTTTAAAAAACAGCAGCAACACACCACCCCACCCCCTCTCCAACCAAGCCTTCTGGTTTAAAAAAACAAAAACAAAAACCAGGAGGAGAAATAATCTATAGGACAATCCCCCCCTACTGGTCGGCGCTGGCGTTGGGGCTTTTTACGCAGATTGAGTCGCCCAGGGCTGCGGAGGTAAACAGGCTTTCTGCACCGCTGCTAAATGAATCACGAGGGGGAAGAACTGAGACAGCAGGGCGAGGGAGGCCTCGGGATCTGGGCCGGGAGCCAGGGCGGGAAGGCGCTGCACGAGGGGCAGTGGGGTGGAGGAGGGACCAGGGTTAACCCTGGTCTAAGGCCCCAAGGCCAAGGAAGGGAGAGGAAGGCGGGTGGGCGGTCCAGCCGGAGGCTCCTGCTCGCTATCTGCGAGGCAGGGTGAAGGCACAGCCTGGGCCTCATCCCCAGCGCGCCTGGGCACCACCTGGGGCCAGTCACGCTGCGTGAGCCCATCTGCGGGCAAGAAGGTCAGGAGGCACACCCTTCCACACAGTTTCAACAACTCCAGGCCTTCAAGACGCAGTAGCAGGCCTAGGTCTTATGATGTTCAGTTAAAGCAAAATGGTCGCCTTTCTTCACTGTCCCCACCCCAGATACCAACACCTTGCACCTAGCTGACCAGGCCTGAGTTAAGACCTCCTTCCGGGGTCCTGGGGCTGAGGAAGTGACTATCAACGGGCATCTGCTCTCCAGACTAACAGAAGGGGATATAGCCAGGAAGCTACTATGAATTTATATTCTTCCGGTTTTCTTTTTTTTTTTTTTTTAAGACGTAGTTTCGCTCAAAATTTTGCTTAGACTGGAGTGGAGTGGTGCGATCTCGGCTCACTGCAACCTCTGCCCCCTGGGTTCAAGGGATTCTCTTACCTCAGCCTCCCAAGTAGCTGGGATTACAGGCGCCGGCCACCACGCCCGGCCAATTTTTTTGTATTTTTAGTAGAGACGGATTTTTTGCCATGTTGGCCAAGGTGGCCTCCAACTCCTGACTTCAGGTGATCCACCCGAATCAGCCTCCCAAAGTGCTAGGATTACAAGCGTGAGCCACCTCTCCTGGCCTTCTTAAAATGTGATTTGACCCAATTTAAAGCCTCCCTTTCTTCCCCATTAACCCCCAGTTTTGGACAGATTTTTCTTAGACCTTTCTAAGATTATCTCATTCAGAAACTTCTTTCAGAAACTTATCTTGAAATGATGTAAAAGGAGGTTCAAAATACTAGGCTGCTTTGGGGTTCCCTTTATCTAGAACATTGTTGCGTGGATTTGAGAAGGGGCTGATTTTTACTTTGTTTTCTAATCAGCAAGTCACTGGTTTTTCTGCATGAGACCGAACATTGACCACAGTGAAGCTGGCGGATCAGGCTGCATTTACAAAGTGCCTTCACACTTTGGTCCTCAGAAACCCATCCGAAGGGGGCAAAGTAGGTGTTACTGTTCTGATTTTACAGATGAAGAGACTGGCCACTCGCCCCCACAATTTCTGGAAGCTCGTCTTCTTCACTGAACTGGAGCCAGAAGCCAGGTGAAACCTGCCTGCTCCTGCGCACACCCTCCTTCCTCCAGGTCAATGTCATTTAGAAAATATTGCATTCTTTTCTGGGATCTGTCTGCTAGGACCCGGGCCACCCTCCTGCTGGAGGCAGCCCCGACAACCCATATTTTAGGCAGCCCCTTCCACAGCCTGCAAACCTCACGGATTGTCTCTTACAACTGTCTGTTTACTCACTTCCCTCCACCCAGTCAATTCCGACTCCAGGCCCGGGAGGACAATTTTAAAGTGTTTCTGCAGACAGACCCTCTGGCCGCGCCGGAAGTGTTTTATGGACCTGTGAGCTGAGTTAATCCCAGGAGGCGCAGCAGGATTAGTCCCGGGTGTGGGTGGGGGATTCATGTGTTTAGGTTTAATCCCCTGGGTGGGGGGAGGTGGTGAGGAAAATGGGGGTCAGGTGGCTTCAGCAATGTGTGCCCCCTCCCCATCAAACTCGGAGATTTGCGCTAGAGAGGATGGAAACTCAGGCATGCAACCCTCGACCCCCGGCCAGGCGTGGAGTAGGGGGGCAGGGGGCGTCCCGCGTGGGCGCACCCTGGAAAACCAGTGCGGACATGGCGAGCGAGACCAGAGCGCAGTTGTGTGTGGTTTTTCCCCAGGTTTTTATTCTTCCAGCCCTGTGGAAAGGAGGAGAACCGCAACCCGGGGAGGGAGCCGGAAAGAAACACTTAATCACCGGCGTCTCGCTGCTCGTCACGCGAAGATGGCAGCGGCTCCCCTGGGTTTCAAGGTTCCGGGAAAGGCGTGTGTTCTGCCTTGAGGCGCGCGGGCTGCTGCGCTCCCTCCCTCGCCTCGGCGGCGGGCTCGGGCTCACAGAGCCTCTCTCAACGCCGCCAAGTGCGACCTGGTCGCCCAGCCCCTCGGCCAGCCTGGGCCTCTCCGGGCGCGGGGGTAGCCAAGGCAGCTGGGCATCTGCGTTGCCCAGCCCAGCCGCAGATCCATTGGGTTTCACGAGCTGAAAGTAAAGGCTTGCGGGAATGGGGACACCCGCACCGGCCCGCGGCACGCAGGGGCGTCAAGCTGCGACCAATACAAGACAAGCACGGTAGACTCCCACTAGCAGTGGCCGGAGGCTCAGCCACTGTCGCGGGAGAGGGGATTTACGGCCACCCTCCTCCACGCGCAGGCCCCACCGCCCGGCCCTCTCCTCTGACCCCCGGGCCATGGCGAAACACGGAGCGAACAGGTTCTAGCCAGCAGCCGTCACTTCTCGGGGAGATGGGAACCCACAGGCCTGACTGTGCGCCCCAAGGGTGCTAGCGTGCGCGCAGACCTTGGGGGGAAAGAGGGCAGCGCGGTCTCCCCCACCAGGACTCTTCCCTGGCGCAGCACACTAGCGCCATGGGCTTCTGAAGCGCCCGAGCCGGGAGGAGGAAAGAAAATCGGAGGCCAGGGAGGCGCTTGGAAGCCTTGTATGTGTGTCTGCGCGCGCGCCCGGGTTGGACGAGTGTTTAGGGGAGAGTGATCGTGAGCAACCCGGAAACCAGCAGTCCCCACCTGGACTGAGGAACTGGGCTCTCCAGTCCTGGGCCGTGGGGCTCAAGGCCTCCGGCTAGCGGCACAAGCGGTGGGGAGCTCGGAGCTTCGGAACCCCTGCCGGGCATCTAGCCAGCTCCGCGGGTGGAGCGCGAGGACGCGTCGGGAGCCCGGGGGCTGGTGTGAACCAGCAGCCCCCGCAGGCGGACGTTTAGCTCCAGCACCCGGGAGTACTGACACTGGGCGATAAGGAGTTCCTTGGCAATCGGCTGCCCCCAGTCTCCAGTCACCTCCGGCGGACGTGACCGCCGGATGCTTTGAGGCTAGGTGGGCCGGGGGGCCTTGGCACTGCCTTCCCTGACCCCTTCCTTGCCGCGGAGGGGCCACAGGAACGTGCCCTTGTATGACTCTCCGAAACTTTCTTTTGTAAAATAAAGGCCAAATGTTGGGCCTTCTGTTCTCTTCCTATTTTCCTTTGGAAGGTTGGGGTTCAGGCAGTCCTCTCGAAACAGCTCACTTTCATTACAAAAGGCTAGAGAAGCAACACAGCCCTATCTACCCCTCTGGTCAATCCAGGCCCTATCCCAAGCTGTGCAGCTTTGGGCAAGCCGCTTGACAGTTCAGAACCTTGGAGTCCTCATCTGTAAAACAAGGCCAACGCTAGTGTCTACCTCATAGGGTTGTTCTGAGGATAACATGCCTCCATACAGAAGGTGCTTAGAACTCTGCCTCCAGTGCAATGTAACATGTGTTTGTTACCATGATCAGGTACTTCCGTTCCTCTGGATGGGGAGGGAGTAAGAACAAGTTCCAGGTTAAAGTTCCCAGAGGCTTACATGGAGCCAGTGGTCTTGGCAGGGTGGAAAGGGCACTACTGTATGGCCACTAAAAAAAGGCCAAATGCTCTCAAGTCTCCACTAGACCTTCCTTTAAAGGTAGGTGTGTGTGTGTGTGTGTGTGTGTGTGTGTGTGTGTAGGAGGGAGAGTCCCCTGTGTGTGTGTGTGATGGATAGGAAGGAGAGTCCTCTTTAATGGTGCTCATTTAGACTGGATTAACGGCAAGTTGGGTCAGGGCTCAGGCACCATTACCCACCCTCTCCCTGCATCCCTGGGGAAGAGGACTGGTTTCCAGGACCTCCAGCCTACTCTTCCCCGCCACCTTTTTTGATGGCAGAAGGCCACCTTCTTAAATCAGTTCTCGGAGGAGTTGGCCAAAAGCCTTGTTCTCAGGGGGTGTACTTTGGTCTAACAGTGGTCCAGAGCTGGCGTATGGCAGGCCTTGTTCCTGGGCCGCTGGCGGGCCACTGTCACTGACGCACAGATGCAAGCACTACTTCTGCAGACAGAATCGGTCAGACTTGTAATTTCAAAAGGCTTTCCATTACCTTTGAAATGGGGTCTCTGGCACGAAGGGGAGGAGTTGTGGCAAATAAGAGCCTAAGGAGGCCTCAGCCTCCTCTGCTTGGTCTCTCCAGGGTCACCCATAATTCATTAGGTGAGGCTGCCTTTTCCTTTTCAAAGACAACGCAAATGGCCTTTGCCTTAAGTGGCTACCGGCGTTTGCCTAATCACTGAAATGTGCTGGCAGTGCGCTCTAGCTCTCAGTAGATCCTTATCGAAACTGTGCGTGCCAAGCGCCAGCCCCGAGAAAGACAAAGAACACGGGCGCCTCCAGGTTTGCTCCTGAGGCCTCAGGGTCACCTCTGGGGCTTTCCCTTCACAGCCTCCGGCCCCTACAAGCCGCTCCCAGCCAGCCTCCGGAACAAACCCGCAGCCCTAAATCAGAATTCCAGTTCTCGAGCGCCACCCGGAGAGTTCACATTTCCCCTCCTCCGAGGCCGCGTGGTGCGCAAGTGAGACCCCGAGGGCGGCGGCAGCACACTTCTGGGCTGCCCCCTCCCCGCACGCAGCAGCGTGTACTCAGGAAAATAAAAAAGCCAAGAGAAAAACGTCGGCTATAAAATCCAACACGCAGGACCGGCTATTACTAAGTACCGACAACCCCAGGCAGGAGTTTGTAAGGAGTAAGCAACCCCAAATAGAAACTACAACTAAAATAAATCCTCTCTTCGCGTTCCATTAATTACGGTCCTGGAAGGTGGAACGCAAAGGGGACCCTGTCTTTTTAGGATACACACTGGCTGCGCCGATAGTGCTCAGTCCCGCACCTCCTCAGCACACATTTAGTACCAGGCAAAGAGCAAGTTTCGTATCTACCGACTGACCAGTTCTCAAGAGTATTTCTAATTAACTCAACGTGTATTAAATTGAAACAAAAATGATCTTGCTTGGAATATACATGGACAACTTGTATTTAGATGGGGTAAGTTCCCGCAGCTGTCTGACCACATTTGTCTGGTCCCTCAGAGAATCCACGGTTTCTAGCCCGGGAAGGGGCAGGCGGCCCTCATGGCTCCTCCTTCGGCGGTTTCCTGGCGAAGAGCCCATCCTCCCCAAGCACCGGGAACGGAGGCCGCCCGCATTAATACTCGCGGGCAGCCTGCTCTGACCTATACTGTCATTTTTTCCATCGGTCGGGATCGGGCTAGGGGGGTACGGGGGACTGGGGGGCGGGGGCTCTCCTCTGAG
Organism: Aotus nancymaae; assembly: GCF_030222135.1. Lineage (NCBI taxonomy): Eukaryota > Metazoa > Chordata > Mammalia > Primates > Aotidae > Aotus > Aotus nancymaae. The sequence goes on along the minus strand of NW_026988472.1, from coordinate 19,218,257 downwards.
GGGCTCTGCACGGATCGTTGGGTTTTCCCCGGCGAACTTAACACGGAGGCAAAAGGGGCAGATGGAAACCAGGCCCCGGCTGGCCCCGCGCGCGTAAGCGCGGCACTCGGCAGCTCGACGCAAAGCCAGGGCTGGATTTTCGCGACCCGGGCCCGGCGGCCTCCCCGCGCCGGCGCGATCCTCTCTCCCTCCGGCAGAGCAAATGTGCTCGTCTAATTCCGCTCTGGAGACAGCAGCTGTGCGGCCAGAGAGGGAGAAAAAACCCGTAACTTTTTCAACAGAAAGTGTGTGCGCACCGAAGAGGTGAAGGCCCACCCCGATTCTGTGCACGTATCCACACAGCATCTAATCAGTGTCACTGCCAGGAATACGCTTCCGCGGCAGGCGACACCGCCGCCCCCGCCAACCTGCAGGAGGGAGGGGGTGATGCAAATGGCGTCTCGCGTCGTCCTAGACTCCGCATAGCACCCGCTGCCGCGACTCCGAGCCCACGTTGTAGCAAACTGGGGTGCAGCCTCTGGGGACGCGAACACGCCGGCGGCCCGAGCGGTCTCGGGGAAGAGGAACTAGCACCACTCCCCGCTCCGAGGCCGTTCCCCGCCCCCACCTCCGGAAGAGCCGCCCTTCCTCAACTGGGGTGAGGGGCGGGAAACTTTGCAAGAAAACTGTTCCGCGCCTTCCCCGCGTGGCACCTGAGAAGAACGTGGATGGGTTTCCCGTCCGAGGCCAGACCACGCTACCCTACTCTTCCAGGCCTCACATCTGAACCTCGTGAACTACGGAAGGGAGTACATTTCGGGCCACTGCGGTCGGCGGGGGGACACTAAAGTCAGGCGTCCTCAAGGGTTCTGGCAGATGGCCAAGTTTGTGTCCTTCCCTCCCACGCTGGAGTAGTGCGCGCCACTTTGGGAAAGCGTGAGATCCTTCACCACCGGCCACGAGGCCACCAATGTCTTCTAGGTGGGGCCGATGGTTTCTCTATAGCACCCCCTCCAGCCTCGTGGTCGCCGTCTGGCTCCGACAGTCCAGGGGAGCCCCCCGAGCTAGTCCGCGTCTTCCCTTGCCCGCTCTTCCGGGGGAAGGGGAGGCTGTTTGTGTGGTGTGCAGCCCCGCTCCGGCTCGCACCCCCGCGAGCCACCTCGCAGCCCTCCCCGGCCTCGGCCTCACAGATCCCCTCCCGGAGTAGCCCCGCGGGACGCACCCTCCCCCATGCTTAATGGGGCGCCCCTGGGACGCAGGCGGGGATGGCGGCTCCGGTCGTTCCCGGATTTGCGTGCAAGACGAAAACAAGGCCAGCGACTACAAGAGCGGCGCCTCCATTCTTGGGGTTCAGACGCCCGCATAGCCTCCGCGTCGGTTCCACTCTCGCCCGGGGAGCCCTCTTCGTGTCCCTGCCCCACTCCCCCGTGATTCCTCGTCCCGCCCGTGCTGCACCATGCGGAGCTCCGAGCGCCCTGGCTCCCACACCGGTCCCTCCATAACTCGCGCGCCTCCCTCGCTCCGGGCTCGGGGCGCCGCTCGCTCCCAGCCCCCCGAGTCAGCCGGTTCCACCTTCGGCGCCGAGAGCCGCCGCCCCGCGCCACCCCCGCCCGGCCCGGCCCTTGTCCCAGCCCGGCTCCCCCGCCAGCTGCGCCGCCACCGCCGCACGTGACCCGCCCCCGTCGCGGCTTCCGCTGAGCTGCCTGTTCCGGAGCACAAACAATTTCTGCTCTGACGCGGGGTCTCTCGGGGGCCCTGGCGTCCTCTACTCCTTGCTCCCCATCCCCACCCCCCACCTTCCGGGTACGAGAACTCAAAACAACTCGCTGACCTTAGGGCCGACCAGCTCCGTCTTCCACCGACTCCGGCATTCCGTTCAAACCCAGCAGTCGCGGCTTCTAAGATTTCACTCTGCACTGGGCTAGGGGGGAGGGGGCGAGTTCTCCGGGAGGGGGTGTCTCAGATCGAAAGAGCCACTTCACGCTCTTTCCCCTCCTCCGAGGTGAGTTTTTAGACTATCTGGAGGCCTTGGGGAAAGGCTAGCAGCCGCGTGCCAAGAACCCCCACCCCCACCCCGCCTTCTCCCCGCACATGCAGCCTTGTCTAGTGTGACCCGATTTCCAGGGTCAGCAACAGAGGGCCTGGCCAGCTTCGGAAATACCACCAAGCGGTGGACTGTGGCACCAGGCAGAGCTGGGGTGGGAGGACTGCACTAAATAATAATGGTAGCTCCCACTCCCATGCTCGTGCTAAGTTCTTCACAAGCCCTCCAACTTTACAGAGTGAGAAACTGAGGCATAGAGAAAGATCAGTCGTGTAAAATTGGGTAAAGCTCAGTTACCAAGCTAGGTAAGTGACTTAGTGAGGATTTGAACCCAGGTCTCTGAGTTCAGGATGGCTAAACATATGCTGTAAGTATGTTACAGTGCATACCTTGGTATCAATAGTTGTGACCTGTCTACAAAACCCAGTGTTTGTTTTTGAGCTGTATATTTTGCATGTAACATTGTAGCTGGCATATAGTAGACACTCAGTAAATATTGGTGGAATGAATGGGTGTCAAAATAAATGATTGACAGAATCATTGACAAGTGATGAAACAGCCCTAACCATTGTTCTTCCCAAGAGGATTCTCTTGCCATAATAAACCTCTAGCTGTTTTTTTTTTTTAGTGTTTATAGGTAACAGGAAACTCTTATTCAAAAATATATTAACCTTCTACCCCTACTCCCTAGTCAACCAGCCTGGTAGTCGTTTGAACTCGCTGGGGCACGTAGCCAAAGCAGCTTCAACTTGGTCTCAGCCATTTTTTTTTCCCACCCTGTTCTTGTTCTGTAGGATTCTGCTCAGGGTCAGGCAGCCTGGAACTGCAATTGACGTGATTCTGAACACATAAGCAACAGAGGAGGAGCATACACCCACCAAAGGTGATTCCTTGGCTTCCCTTCTACGGGCTGGTCAGGGTTTGGGGGAGTGTGGCTTACAGTTCTGTGGTTACTTTTTAATTCACAGACCACTCTGTGCAGCTGGCTTCAGAGTTGCAGCCCTCACCAGCTGTGAGGTTGCATCTCGAAGTAGACAGTCATCTACTTTAACCGACAGTTCGGCGATCCTAGTCCGTGGGACCACATCTGTGATTTGGAGAGCTACTTCTGGTGCTCTGGGCTGTCCTCCTTCTGGTGGCCCAAGAAAGGATGCATTAAAAACACTTATATTTGGCTGGGCGAGGTGGCTCATGCCTGTAATCCCAGCACTTTGGGAACCCAAGACAGGCGAATCACCTGAGGTCGGAGTTTGAGACCAGCCTGACCAACATAGAAAAACCCAGTCTCTACTAAAAAATACAAAATTAGCCAGGCATGGTGGTGCATGCCTGTAATCCCAGCTACTCGGGAGGCTGAGGTAGGAGAATCACTTGAACCTGGGAGGCAGAGGTTTCGGTTAGCCAACATTGTGCCATTGCACCCCCTCCAGCGTGGGCAACAAGAGCGAAACTCCGTCTCAAAAACAAAGAAAAAAACCCACTTATATTTAGATAGCTCAATAGAGTAGATGTTCATACCACATATTGGGAGTAAGTAGGGTAAAATTTAGAAAATCTCCCCTCTCCCTACTTCATTTTCTTGAGACGGAATCTCTCGCTAGGCTGGAGTGCAGTGGTGCAATCTCCGCTCACTGCAACCTCCACCTTCCAGGTTCAAGCGATTCTCCTGCCTCAGCCTCCCAAGTAGCTGGGACTACAGGCACATGCCACCACACCCAGCTAATTTTTATGTTTTTAGTAGAGACAGGGTTTCACCATGTTGGCCAGGATGGTCTCAATCTCTTGACTTCATCATCCACCTGCCTCCCAAAGTGCTGGGATTACAGGCGTGAGCCACCACGCCCGGCCTTATTTCTTTTCTTTTTTTGAGACAGCCTCCCAAAGTGCTAGGATTACAGGCACGAGTCACCGTGCCCGGCCTCCCTACTTCATTTTCTAAACCTTACCAGTTATCCTGTGTCACTAGTTGGGCAATCTGAAATGAGGCCAAATTCCACTTCAGGTTACCTGAAAGTGAACTTTCTCCTTTCCAATTTGATCCATCCAATACCTATTGACTATTATCCTTCCCTCCCTCACTCCTTCCTTTTTTCTTTCCCCACCCTCATAGTTATCTATTTTTGCTCATGTTCCTAAGATTATTAACCGAGAAATGAAAATGTGTATTTTCTCCAAGTTACAACCCAATCTTGATTACAAGGCTGTGGTTTCTGCCACCTCTTTTTTGTGGGGAGGGGATGGAGTTTCGCTCTTGTCGCCCAAGCTGGAGTGCAGTGGCGCAATCTCGGCTCACTGCAACCTTTGCCTCCCATGTTCAAGCGATTCTTCTGCCTCAGCCTCCCAAGTATGGGATTACAGGTGCCTACACCACCATGCCCAGCTAATTTTTACGTTTTTAATAGAAACAGGGTTTCGCCATATTGGTCAGGCTGGTCTGGAACTCCCGACCTTATGTGATCCACCTGCCTCGACCTCCCAAAGTGCTGGGATTACAGGCTTGAGCCACCGCACCTGGCCTCTGCCGCCTCTTTTACAGTCTGGTTTGGAGTGACCAGCAAGACCTCATGACCTCCACCTGTGGCCAGCCCAGGTTGGCAGCATCTGATGATTCCCAAGGAGGCCACAGGCCTCAATCCCACATTGCTGGGTTGTAGTTGAGAACAGCCTCCCCCAAACTCACCCCTCATGCCGAGGGGACTGGACAAGTGATGCTGAACCGGAGGTTCGGGATGCTAATTTGATTTATTGTCTGTGTGCAGCCTGGGGAAGAGAAAAGGCTCATAAAAGTGTTCTAGGCTGGTCATTCTGAATGTGAGCATTTATTTATCTGCAAAGCTGCCGAACATCCCTGCAGGAAGTTGCAGGCGCAGCAACCCCTGACTACACAGACAAAAGTCTCCCCTTTACACAGGGGTGCTTTTATTGTTTCCAACAGCTTTGTGCTTTCCCTGGGGGAAGAGGAGAGTCACATAGCAAGTGTTCTTCCTCTTTTCTCACGCTGCAGAGGAAGCGATGTTGTGGAAACAGTGGCATTAACTTGGCCTTCAAACCACACAGGAGCCAGCGTTGGGAAAAGCTTGGTGCACACAGGTACTCCTGTGTCTCATTGAGGGCCTGAGAAACTCCAGCCTGGGCCTGAACATGGGGATGATGGGTGCCCACAATGCAAGAGAAACTATACTTAGGAATCATTCCCTGGGTACAAGGGGCCCCTGAGGTATGGATGTTCTTGACCCCTTGAACCTGCTTCCAATTAGGAGTAAAGCTCCCAAGGGATGTATGGAGCATGTTTCATTCATTCTTCATTGATAAGACATTTACTGATTACCCACTGTATGCCAGGCACTGTACTAGGCATACAATGGTAAGCAAGAGATATGGTCACTGCGCTCATGGAGCTTACGTTCTACTTTTCTTGGCACACAAGCAAATAGGGTAGAGGATATAGTCCCTAAATCCTGCAGTGTCTGTCTCCTTAGTATCTATCCTGTCCTCTTCCTCATCCAACTACCCTAGTTCAGATCCTTTTGGACTCTTCAATAAACAACTGGGCCCCACCCCTCCCCCAGCTCATCTCCTTTATCTGATCATTCCACCCACTGCTTTAAGTCCTAGCTGCAAGGAGAGGGAAAGGGGCACTCCCATCTGAGTCAGCCTCTTTTATGAAGATTTCTCAGAAGTCCCACCCAATGGTTTCCACTTACATCTCATTGGCTACCTCTTTGTTTCTCTTCTTTATTTTTTTTGAGACGGGGTCTTGCTCTGTCACCCAGGCTGGAGTGCAGTGGTGCAATCACAGCTCACTAGAGCTTTGACCTCCTAGGCTCAAGTAATCCTCCCACCACAGCCTCTCAAGTAGCTGGGACCACCATGACCAGCTAATTTTTTATATTTTGTAGAGACGGGGTTCTCACTATGTTGTCTTAGCTGGTCTCAAACTCCTGGGCTCACGTGATCCTCCTCCTCAGCCTCCCAGAGTGCTGGGATTACAGGCATGAGCCACTGTGCCCGGCCTGGCCACCTCTTGCTGCAAGAAAGGCTACATGTCTCAGTAAGATCAGGCTGTTATAACAAATTATCACTTTGGGTGGTTTAAACTATAACAACAACAAAAAAGCATTTACCTCTCACAGTTCTACAAGTCCAAGATCATGATCAAGGTGCTGAGAATCGCACCTTGATCGTGCTATTGAGGCAGAGGTTGCAGTGAACCGAGATCTCACCACTGCATTCTAGCCTGGGTGTTGGAGTGAGACTTGGTCCTTCCCCCTGCAAAAAAAAAAAGAAAATAAAAAGAAATCAAGGTGCTGGCAGTTGAGGGCCTGCTGGAGCCGTCTTCTCATCGCATCCTCTCCTGGTAGAAAGCAGCAGAGAGAGAAAGCAAGCAAACCCTCTCCTGTCTTTTTAATAAGGGCACTAATGCCATTCATGACCTAATTATCTCCTAGAGGCTCCATGTCCTAATACCACCACATTGGGGTTAGGATTTCAACATACGAATTTAGGAAGGACACGAACATTCAGTTCACGGCACTGAGGAATGTCATCTTTTAGCTTGGGTACATTGTTATCTCAAATGATGAAGGAAGCGCAGGGGTGGATATCGGTGTAAGCAACTGGCCACCTTTGCTCCTAGTCTCACAGAGAATATGAGAACATTAAGCATATCGGTAGAGACGATTCAGTAGAGACCTCTTGGAGTCTAGTCCTGGTTCACACCCCTGTCGCTGGGGGTTGGGATGTCAACAGCTTCTGTGTAGCTGTAGCTACTACCAGATGAGCTAGTTCAGTTTTTTCTCCTGGGAGCGGTGGATTGGGAGAGAGAAGGCTGGTTAGTCAGGACAGGGCTGGCTCCATGGGCAAGCATGCAGTCGCATGGGCCCCATGCTTGGGGTTATTGCTCTGTAGCTGCCATCTTGAAATTCTGGGCCGACGCGGTGGCTCATGCCTGTAATCCCAGAACTTTGGGAGGCCAAGGCAGGTGGATCACCTGAGGTCAGTAGTTCGAGATCAGCCTGGCCAACATGCCGAAACTCCATCTCTACTAAAAATACAAAAATTAGCCAGACGTGGTAGCGGGCACCTGTAATCCCAGCTGCTTGGGAGACTGAGGCAGGAGAATCACTTGAACCCGGGAGGTGGAGGTTGCAGTGAGCCAAGATCACGCCATTGCACTCCAGCCTGGGCAACAAGAATGAGACTATGTCTAAATAGATAAATAAATAAATAAAGTAATTAATTAATTCTGAGTAAAATGATGTGTGTGTTTTGCAAGTGAAGTCTGATGAGACGAGGCATATACCAGAATCTTGGTGCTTCTGCTCATGCAGAAACCTACCTCCTGCTGCTTCCTGGCTCACCTGCCTGAGATGAGTCCTCAGATCCCCACTCCCCACTCCCCAGTCACTTGAGGTCCCTGGGCCCTGCCCAGCCTTCCACACACCACTGTGGCCTTGGGACTACTGCTGCCCTCTGTCCCTGGCAGGGGCCTTGGTGCTGAAATTGAGATCAGAGTTGTGGTCAGATGTGCTTCATGGCTTCTTGGGGTGGGACAAGGTGGTAGCCTTCCCTCCCCGGGCTGGCAGGGCCACAACACATTTGGCAGGGGCCTGTCCCCCACCTCTGAACTAGGTGCACAGCATCCCAGCATGAAAGTTGTGATTTTTTGGAGGCTGCCTGCCATAGATTGGGGCAGTGGGCCTGGAAGAAGGAGAGATTGATTTCTTTGTCTGAGGCCCACTTTTTTTTTTTTTGAGATGGAGTTTTGCTCTTGTTGCCCAGGCTGGAGTGCAATGATGTGATCTCAGCTCACTGCAACCTCTGCCTCCCAGGTTCAAGGAATTCTCCTACCTCAGCCTCCCGAGTAGCTGGGATTACAGGCCATGCCACTACCACACCCGCCTAATTTTTGTATTTTTAGTAGAGATGAGGCTGCTCCTTTTTGGCCAGGCTGGTCTCGAACTCCCGACCTCAGGTGATCCGCCCCACCTCGGCCTCCCAAAGTGCTGGGATTACAGGCATGAACCACAGTGCCTGGCTGGCCCTGCATTTTAATTTTTTTCTGGGCTCTGCAGATTATGTAGTCTGTTCTGACCACAGAGCCATTGTCTTTGAGGCTGTGTATGCCAGGCCAGGGAAAGCCAGTCTGCAGAAAGGCAGGGAAGAATTAAGCCGAAGTGCAATAGAGCTCCTTCAGAAACATTTGGCTCCAGAAAGAGGGCAAACATGGGCTCCTGATGCGGTTTCAGTGCCTGGGTCCTGATCCTGGGAAGCCTGGCTGCACTTTTGCTCCTGTATTCCTCCAGTCAGTTCCCTTCTATTCCTTGTGCTACCATTGAATGGATTTCCCTGATTGCCAACTAAAAGTTTCCTAATAAAGACCAAAAAAAAAAAAAAAAAGAAAGAAAGAAAGAGCTTGGTTTGCAGTTCCAGCCTCAACTTTGCCATTTAACTAGCTGTGTGACATTGGGCAAGTTAGTTATTCTCTCTGAGCCTTTGATTCCTCAGTCTTAAAATACTACTGGACATGGTAGTACCAGCGTTATCAATTATGATTAGGATTATCTATTTATGCCCCTTCTTGTTTGTTGTTGTTGTTGCTTTTGAGACTGAGTCTCGCTGTGTCACCCAGGCTGGAATGCAGTGGCGTGATCTTGGCTCACTGCAACCTCCACCTCCCAGGTTGAAGCGATTCTCCTCCCTCAGGCTCCTGAGTAGCTGGGCTTGCAGGCGCCATGCCCAGCTAATTTTTGTATTTTTAGTAGAGACAGGGTTTCACTAAGTTGGTCAGGCTGGTCTCAAACTCCTGACCTCAAGTGATTTGCCCACCTCAGCCTCCCAAAGTGCTGGGATTACAGGCGTGAGCCACCGCGCCCGGCCCTTTCTTGTTAATAGAAGGATTGAAGGCACAAAAGTATGCAGGAAATTTAGAGTGAAATGACTTCCTTCTCACACTGTTTTCTTGATACTTAAATACTGTTTATTTGAATCTGGTTAACTCCAGTAGGTAGAATAGGGCTGCATAAGATGGATGTCATAGGTTTGAGCACTGGACAGGTTTGCTTAGTGCATTTCTAGACTAAAGACTAAACCTATAAGGTGGATATTCCAGTTATCTATTGCTGCCCAATGAACAATCCCAAAGCTTAGTGGTTTAATAAAGTAGTGTTGGGAATAGATACTCGGTGTCACAAAGAAAAATTAGTACTGAGACAAAGGAGGCTGCTGGCCGTGGCCCTGGGCCTGCAGAGGTGGTGGGGGAATTGTGGGAAGTAGAAAAGTTCCTTTTTAACGTTTCCTTTATTGTTAAAGAATAAGTGTTCTAATAACTCTGTTAAGCCCTATCCGATGTGGCTGTTAGACATGCCATGCTTACAGGCATGTAGTACATTCTATGTCCTTGTACTTTAACCAGGATATCTGTACTGGACGTGCTCACAGGCATGTCCCAGCTCTCCATTGCTTTTACCTGTTTAGAAAAGTTTTAGGTTATTAGCCAATCGGGTTTTAGTTTAGGTTGTGAGGTCTGGCTCCAAGCAACGGAGAGCAGACACAGCAGTAAGGATGACCCCAAATGCGTAAGGGATAAGTTTGTGTGTTTTCCTTTGTTCTTTGTACTCTTGTGGCAAGATGGCTAGTGAGAGTACCCTTCCTGCAGTCCAAGAAGTAAAAATTGCATTGCTGAAAGATCCTTTGTCTCAGTGCTAAGTTTTCTTTGTGGCACCGAGCATCTATTTCCAACATCTATTTCCAACAAGTAGCAACCATGTCAATATATCTCATGGTCTTGTGGGTCAGGAATTGCAGCAGGACAAAGATGGATGACTCTTCTGTTCCACATGGGGTCAACTGCAGTCACTCTGTGGTACTCAGGTGGTGGATGTGGTCTGGACGGGGCCAAATCAGCCTCATGTACATATATGCTGCTTTGGTGGGGAAGGCTGGAAGTCTGGGCCCAGCTGGAACTGTAGAATGTGGTTCCCATCCGTGGCTTCTCCAGTGTGGTGATCTTAGGGTAGCAGCACATCTTCCAGGGTGGCCCAGATCTTGCAGAGTGAACCAAAAGACCAAGACAGAAGCTAGCCTTACATGTCATGCAGTATTACTTCTGTTGATTCACTTAGTTACAAAAGAGTTACAAGTCTACCCAGATTTAAAATCAGGCCATTACACAAGGGTGTGAATACCAACAGGCATGGGCCATTGGTGAAGGGGCATCTTTGGAGACTGGCTATCACAGTGGACTGATCAGTTCATTCGTAAAGTCTGTGCCTTTAGTCCTGGGTGGCAAAGTGTGACTGTGGATGGGAGAGTTCGGATCCATTCCCATTCGTCATCGGAAGGGTTCCAGCAAATCCTGAGTGAGGACTAGGAGATGGAAAATCTCTGAGGAACATCAGCCTCTGCAGAGTATCTGAAAGCTAAGCACCTGGGCTTTGGATGTTAAACTCTAGTCCTGGTTCAAAACCAGCCTCTTGGGCTCTTGAACTTATGAAAAGTCTCGGATTCCTATGAGGGAGTTACTATAATTATCTGCATTTTCTATAAGAGGAAGCTTAATTAAATTGCCCAGAATCACAGCTAGAAAATGGTACAGCTGGAATTTGAAACCAGGTATTTCTAACACAAAGCAGTAGGACATTTTACAGTTTACAGTTTAAGTAACTTTTCTGAGGTCACACAGAAGCCATAAATACAATTTAACATCCATTCATGGTAAATGTGCTTAGCAAACTTAGAAAAGAATGGGAAATTCCTACATCTGATAAGAGTATGTATAAGTAAAACTTGCAACAAACAATACATTTAATGGTAAAATATTGAAAGTTGTCACCCTGTGATCAGGAACTAGACAAGAATGCTTGTTATCATTCCTTCTGTTCATGATTATACTAGAGGTCATAGCCACTGCAATAAAGCAAGAAAAAGAAATAAAAAGCCTCCAGATTGGAAAGGAAGATATTAAAGTATCATTATTTGCAGATGGCATGGTTGTGTACACAGAAAATACCAAGGAACCTACAATTCAACTATTAGAATTAATAAATGAATTCATTCTAAATGGCATTTTTGTCAGAAAAAAATAATACATGAATTCATCAAGGTCACTGAATTTTATTTTATTTTTTTTCAGACAGAGTCTTGCTCTGTTGCCAGGCATCAGACTGGAGTGCAGTGGCACAATCTCGGCTCACTGCAACCTCTGCCTCCCGGGTTCAAGCAATTCTCCTGCCTCAACCTCCCTAGTAGCTGAGACTACAGGCATGTGCCACCATGCCCAGCTGATTTTTGTATTTTAGTAGAGACAGCGTTTCACCACGTTGGCCAGGATGGTCTCGATCTCTTGACTTCGTAATCTGCCTGCCTCTGACTCTCAAAGTGCTGGGATTACAGGCGTGAGCCACCTCGCCCAGCCCAAGGTCATTGAATTTAATGTAGAGGATCTATTGTGAGGATTCAATGAGAAATTTATATCAAATACTAAACCCTTACCTACTTACTCCTCACAACCACCTCTCCTTGGCCTGTGACACTGGTCACACTTCTTCCCTGATATCCTCTTTTCTCTGGCTTCCTTGACACTGTCCTTGTGTCTGTCCTCATCACCCTCCGGATTTCTTTCTCAGTTTCCTGTTCAGGTGTCTGTTCCTACAATGCCAGGCATGCTTAGGGTTCTGTCCACAAGCAGTGCTGTGGCAAGCACAGCTCTATCGTGTTCTGTGTGGATGGCACCTCTTCTGGTTGTCTGACACCTTCATCGTTTCTTTCTTGGACTCTCACTGACCTAGTCTTTAGCTCTCTTGCCTCCAGTCTTGTTCCCTTTGCATCCATCTGTCACACAGCCCCCAGGGTGACTTTCCTAAAGTGCACAGCTGATCTTGCCATCCTTTCCCTGTTTAAATTCTTTCAAGACCTTGAGACACTTTGACTAAGTTTAACATCATCTGTGCGGTGGCCGTATAGCCCCCATGATCACTCTGCTGCTCACTGCTAATATGCCATGTTCTCACTTCTATGCCTTTCTTAATTTGGGTACCTCTACAAGCTGATTCTGAGCCAAGGGTTTTTGAGCATAAGTGAGATAATCCCAGGAAGCACAGTGAGGGGATGGGAATTAAGACAGAGCAGGGAGGAAGGCTAGTAAAGGGTGCATTTTGAACAGGTTACCTATGTGAGCAATTGGAGTTCAGTTCTGCCGGTGACCTTCTGGGGTCCTGTGTAGCACACCCTTTAGGACTGTCCCAACAAGGAGTGAGGAAGCAGGAGGATTTATCCACCAACTCCCACACAGGGGTGTGCTGGTAAACCAGCTTTCTGGTAGAATTGTAAAAGTCCCAATTTGTAGTGTTTGCCGATTGCCATGGTATAAATATTCCTACTAGAGCTGATTCCGGGCTATCAGTGTTTAGCAGTTGGCTGGCAAATTTTCTTTCTTCCTTTTTTTTTTTTTTTTTAAAGGGAGTCTCACTGTCGCCTAGGCTGGAATGCAGCGGTGCGATCTCGGCTCAATGCAACCTCTGCTTCCCTGGTTAAAGCGATTGTGATTCTACTGTCTCAGCCTTCCGAGTAGCTGGGATTACAGGCACCCACCACCATGCCCGGCTAAATTTTTGTATTTTGATAGAGACAGGGTTTCATTATGTCAGCCAGGATGGTCTACATCTCCTGACCTCGTGATTCACCTGCCTTGGCCTCCCAAAGTGCTGGGATTACAGGAGTGAGCCACTGCACTTTTCCAAATATTTAACAATCCGGCTCTCCAGAGCTAGTACTGCTGCCCCGGCACATCACTGCTCTCATTCCTCATGAGTTGAGGGTTATTTCTGGGACGTTGAGCTCTTAGGATCTGCCCCCACATACAGTGTCTAGCTGAGCATGCTTCTGAGCCAAGAGAACATCCTCAGATGGAGTAGCAGGACCTCGTTGTACTTGGGAAGTCTTTCCAGGTGCCTTCCAGGGTGGATGGAGGGATATGAGTGGGCACCCATAGCTTCGAGGGCTTTGCACAGGCTCTTCCCTCTGCCTGGAATGCCTGCTCCTTTTTTTTTGAGACAGCATCTTTCTCTATCTCCCAAGCTGGAGTGCATTGGCATGATCACCGCTCACTATACCCTTGAACTCCCTGGCTCCAGCAATCCTCCCATCTCAGCCTCCTGAGTAGCTGGGACTACAGGCTCACACCAACACGTCTGGCCAATTTTTTTTTTTTTTTTTTTTTGAGACAGAGTCCAGCTCTGTGGCCCAGGCTGGAGTGCAATGATGCAATCTCAGCTCACTGCAACCTCCGACTCCTGGGTTTAAACAATTCTCTTGCCTCAGCTTCCCGAGTAGCTGGTATTATAGGCGACAGCCATAACACCTGGCTAGTTTTTTGGTATTTTTAGTAGAGATGGGGTTTCTCCACGTTGGCCAGACTGGTCTCGAACTCCTAACCTCAGGTGATCTGCCCGTCTTGGCCTCTCAACGTGCTGGGATTATAGGCGTGAGCCACCATGCCCGGTCCTCTGGCCAATTTTTAAATATTTTTTTGTAAAGACGGGATTCTGCTGTTTTGCCCAGGCTAGTCACCGGCTCCTGGGCTCAAGCAGTCCTTCCACCTCAGCCCCCCAAACACCAAAAGTGCTGGGATTACAGGAGTGAGGCACTGTGCCCAGCAGCCTGCTCCTTCTTTATTTGTTGTTTTTTTTTTTTGAGATAGGGTCTTCTTGTTCTGTCACCCAGGTGGGAGTGCAGTGGCACAATCTCAGCTCATTGTAGCCTCAACCTCCCGAGTTCAAGCGACCTTCCCACCTCAGCTTCCAGAGTAGCTGGGACTACAGTCACACACCATCATGCCTGGCTAATTTTTTTTTTTTTTTTGTAGAAACTGCGTTTCACCATGTTGCCCAGGCTGGTCTCAAACTCCTGACCTCAAATGATCCACCTACGTCAGCCTCTCAAAATGCTGGGATTACAGGTGTTCACCACCGAGTCCTTCTTAATCCCCTTGCCGAGCTCCTGCTCATCCTTCGATCCTCAGTTATAGTGTCACCACCTCTGTGAAGCCCTCCTGGAGTTCCCACTTGTTGTTCTTTCTCTCATTACAGCACAAAAACATGCTCTCACGCTCTCAGCTTGTCAGCTGTTACACATCTTTCTCTCCCACTAGACTGCAAGCTGCTGAGGCCAGGGATGATGTCTATTACTTTCTGTACCAGGAACCTTTTCCTATAACCTTCTGTATCCTCGGTGTTTAACCCATTTTAGCTATTTAATAAATAGATAACCCGCCCCTCCCCACCCTGGCACGCAGCAATGTTTGAGTCAAATGAGCATTCTTCCTCCCCACTCTGCATTTATAGATCTACTTCTCAATCCATCAACTGGTCTCGCTACAGCTTTATTGCTTATTCCCATCCATTTCCAAAGAGGACTTTAGGAAGCAAGCAGGTGCTTCCTTTCCCATGAAGGTGTGAGCGACCATATTTTCTGAAGCAATGATCAAGACACGTGATCTGACACATGTTCCAACACATGGTCTGACAATGGGACAGAATATTTTAAATCCCCACCGTCTCGACAAATCTGGGCTGCGTGGCTCTGTGTAGAAGAGAGCCAGGAGCCACGGCCTCGTAATATACACCCAGAGCAGGCAGGAGTTTGCTTTAAAGACCTCTGTGATTTTAAGAGTGGCACGTGAAGAGAGCTGAAAAGAGAGGTTGATTTCCGCAGCACTCTAGCTGTAGTGATCATACGGAGCTGGGAAAAATTTGTGGTAGAAACAAGCTCTCATTAAGACCATATGCTCTCTTTCTAATCGATGGCTCTTAGAAGTAATTCCCCGACATTTCATTCATTTTTACTGCCTCCCCTTCGGGGGCAGGAAGAACAGCGTTGTTAGCCTGCGTTTATAGATGAGGGTATTTAGAAACAGAGAGGTTAAATGGCTCAGCCCCAGTCACAGAGTGAATCGGAGACACAGCCAGCCTCGAATCCAGAATTCCGACTTGAGCTTCTGTGCCAAGATCCCTCGGGGCACATTTCCTCTCTAATTTGCATAAATCATCAACATTTTTTTCCAAGCTTGTGCTGAGAAAGCCCCTTTTCAAACAGCGGAAACTCCCTTTGCCTTCTGTCGCCTTAGTTTTATTTTATGAACCAAATTCTTTTACTTCAACACGTAGACTTGCTATTTTCCCTTCCGTTGAGCCCTTTTCAAAAGAGGTCGTGACCTTTGCTTATAGATGCAATGGAAACGGGTGAACCCAAATGAAATAAAACAGATGATCTAGAGACCATATAAAGTGTAATTTCAACCAATGTTCAAAATACCATGCAGTTGATAATAAATCTTGGATCCTGGCAGGTTATCAGAAAAATAAGAATGGCTAAATGCTGCTACCAGTGTTTGAACCCTGTTGGGTGTAAGACACACCTCCGATTTGGGGGAGCAGATTCATGGGATTAGAAACTGGCGCCAGTCGCGGTGGCTCACGCCTGTAATCCCAGCACTTTGGGAGAGCAAGGTGGGTGGATCACAAGATCGAGACTATCTTGGCCAACATGGTGAAATCCCGTCTCTACTAAAAATACAAAAATTAGCCAGGCATGGTGCTGCATGCTTGTAGTCCCAACTACTTGGGAGGCTGAAGTGGAAGAACCACTTGAACCCAGGAGGCGGAGGTTGCAGTGAGCTGAGATTGCGCCACTGCACTCCAGCCTGGTGACAGAGTAAGACTACGTTAAAAAGAGAGAGAGAGAGAAAGAAATGAGAAACTGGACATTCCAGGGCTATTCAAGTGTCGAGAAATTTCAGTTTGGAAATATGTTTGGACTCATACCTGAGACTGACGATATGTGAACCAAGGCTTTTTTTTTTTTTAATCTTGAGGCAGAGTTTTCTCTTGTTGCCCAGGCTGGAGTGCAATGGCGCAATCTTGGCTCACCACAACCTCCGCCTCCCGGGTTCAAGCAATTCTCCTGCCTCAGCCTCCCAAAGTAGCTGGGATTACAGGCATTCGCCACCACGCCCAGCTAATTTTGTATTTTTGGTAGAGACAGGGTTTCTCCACATTGGTCAGGCTGATCTTGAACTCCCGATCTCAGGTGATCCACCCGCCTCGGCCTCCCAAAGTGTTGGGATCACAGGCATGAGCCACTGTGCCTGGCCTAACCAGGGCTTTTAATCACCAGCATAATCACACATTTACTCCCAACTCTTTCACATATTTAAAACATTCTTAGCTCATGACCTCATGTGCCTGATGGTCCTTGGGTGACTCTAGTATTAAGGTTTCTGGGTATGAACTGCACTTCCTGGGATCCCAGGTCAGCACTTAGCACAATGCTGCTGCTTTAGGAATAGTAATAATCCTCTTGAGAGTAAAAACATATGCAATGTGCTTGGGAAAAACTTCCCCTCCCTGTCAAATATGGTAGAGAATCAAAATAATTTATGGCTCGTCTGTTTAATCATTAGAAAAAAATGAAGTCTATTTGAAATCTTTGGTAAAATCCAATTCAGCATATAGAAAAAAGCTTTTTGTCTACATGATATAGTCATTTTTTCCTTTATTTTTATTTTTTTGAGAGAGAGTCTGTTTCCTAGTCTGGAGTGCAGTGGCACAATCTTGGCTCACTGCAACCTCCGCCTCCTGGGTTCAAGCTATTCTCCTGCCTCAGCCACCTGAGCAGCTGGGATTATAGGCCTGCACCACCACGCCCAGCTAATTTTTGTATTTTTAGTAGAGACGGGATTTCACCATGTTGTCCAGGCAGGTCTCGAACTCCTGACATCAAGTGATCTGTCCGCCTCAGCCTCCCAAAGTGCTGGGATTACAGACATGAGCCACTACACCCAGCCCTAGTCATTTATTTTATTACTTATTAAATTAGTTAGCTATTACTGCAATAATGCTGCATAACAAAAGTTTTAAACGCACCAAAACTCAGTGACTTCAAGCTTGATGTGAAGGTCGGCTGGGGTTTCGTTGCTCTTAGCTGAGTTTGGCTGCACGCTGTGGCTTGAGTCTTCTCCACATGTTCTGTCCTTCCCCTTGGACCGGCAGCTTCCTGGACTGTTCTTTTCTTCTGGAAGATCAATGGAGAGCAAAAAGCAGGCCAAACTGTGCAGGCAAATGTAAAACCTGTGCTGGTAATGCATCTGCTCATGTTCCATTGAGTAGAGCAAGCCACGCTGTCAAGTCCAAAGTCAAATGGGTCAGGGAGGCACACCAAGAGGGAGGGGAGGGGGAGTGAATATTTGTTGAACGATACTCCAGTCACCTGTAATCATCATCCCTAATAGCCTGTGGATCCTGGCAGGTTACCAGAAAAATAAGAATGGCTATATGCTGCTACTAGTGTTTGAATCCTGTATTGGGTCTCCCCAAACATCATATGTCAAGGCTTCAACTTCAGAATGTGACTGTATTTGGAGATAGGGGCTTTACAGAGGTGATTAAGTCAAAATGAGGCTGTTAATGCTGGACCTAATCCATTATGATTGGTGTCCTTATAAGATGAAACAATTTGGAAACATGAGCGATACCGGGGGTAGTTGCATAGAGGAAAGACCATGTGAGGATATACTGAGAAGGCGGCAGTCTGCAAGCCAAGGAGAGAGGCCTCAGGTGAAACCAACTCTGTTGACACCTTGATCTTGGACCTCCAGCCTTCAGAACCATGAGAAAATAAATGTCTGTTGTTTAAGCCCCTGAGTCTGGTATTTTCTTTCTTTCTTTTTTTTTGAGATGGAGTCTTGCTCTGTCACCCAGGCTGGAGGGCAGTGGCACGATCTCAGCTCACTGCAATCTCTGCCTCTTGGGTTCAAGCGAATCTCCTCCCTCATCCTCCCACGTAGCTGGGATTACAGGCACATGCCACCACGCCTGGCTAATTTTTCTATTTTTGGTAGAGACGGGGTTTCACCATGTTGGTCAGGCTGGTCTCGAACTCCTGTCCTCAATTGATCCACCCACCTCGGCCTCCCAAAGTGCTGGGATTACAGGTGTGAGCCACCATGTCTGTCCTGGTATTTTCTTATGGCAGCCTGAGCAGACTAACACAGTCTGCAAACTCCTTGTGGGTCAGGGCTGTCTTACTCATTGTGCTGTTTCCCTGCCCAGTTCTTAGCGCATTACCTTGTTATATATTTCCTTTCTATTTGTTGAATGAATGAATGAATTAAATATTCTCAGTTTCAAAATCAACAATTATTTTTTTCAGCCAGAACTCATGACCCAAAGGATTTCTTTTGGGTCAGATGGCTGGGAATGTTCTGGGGTAGCTTCTAAAATTTGAGGAGTGATTGTGGGAGCCAGGGCCTCAGGTATTCGCACAGGGGACCACACACCTGCCAGATCCTCTCTCCATACTCTCTCCCTGAGGCAGCTGACCTTGTTCTTGCAGAGGACATGGCTACCAAGAGAATGGCAAATTGCATTTTCCAAAGATGGCAGCAAGAGTGTCTCCCATATCCCAGATGCTCATCTTACAATGTGACTTGGACACTCCAAGTCACATAGTGGGGTTTGTTTTTCTGCCCTTGCATCTGGGTAGGCCTGTGACTACAGTGGAAGTGACACTATGTGACTTTCAAGGCTAAGTGATAAAGGATGAAATAGCTTCTGCATTGTCTGCTGGAATTTTGCCTTTGGCATCCTGGCTGCCAAATCTGAGGCTGCCATGCTGTGAGGAATCCCAGGCCACATGGAGAGTGTTCATGGAGAGGCCACATGAAAGTGTTCTGGCCTAGAGCCCTAGCTGAGGCCTCAGCTAGCAGCCAGCATCATCCACCACATGTGAGTGAAGAGGCCTCCAGATGATTCCAGCTACGGGTCATCCGATCATTCTTGGCCTTCAACTCCTCCCTGCGGAGCCCCCAGACATTGGGGAGCAGACACAAGCCTTCTTTGTGTGCCCTGTAAGGCTTCCTGACCCTTACAGAATCTGGGAGCATGATAAAATGGTTGTTTCATGCTGCTGTGCTTTGACACAATTTGTTACACGGCAATAATAAATGGAATAAAGAGCCCGGGATGTTGGGAGGCCAAAATAGGAGGATTGTTGGAGCCCTAGAGTTTGAGACCAGCATGGGCAAAATAATGAGACCCTTGTCTTTACAAAAAAGAAAAAAAAATTAGCCAGGCATGGTGGCGTGTACCTATAGACCAAGCTACTTGTGAGGCTGAGGTGGGAAGATCACTTGAACCCAGGAGTTTGGGGCTGCAATGAGCTATGATCGCAGCACTGCATTCCAGCCTTGGAGACCCTGTCAAAAGAAA
Source organism: Aotus nancymaae (assembly GCF_030222135.1). Taxonomy (NCBI): domain Eukaryota; kingdom Metazoa; phylum Chordata; class Mammalia; order Primates; family Aotidae; genus Aotus; species Aotus nancymaae. Next base: position 19,198,970 of record NW_026988472.1, on the reverse strand, counting down.
GAAAGAAGAAAGAAAAAAAAGAAAGAAAGAAGGAAATGAAGGAAGGAAGGAGAAAAGAAAGAATAAAAGAACCCAGGATGTCGTCCTCATACCTACTCCTCCACTTCCTCTTTAGAAAATTCTGGAACATTGGCTGGGCACGGTGGCTCATGCCTGTAATCCTGGCCTCTGGAAGGCCGAGACAGACGGGTCACAATGTCAGGAGTTCTACACCAGCCTGACCAATATGGTGAAACTCCATCTCTACTAAAAATACAAAAATTAGCCAAGTGTGGTGGTAGGCGCCTGTAGTCCCAGCTACTCAGGAGGCTGAGGCAGTAGAATCGCTTGAACCTGGTAGGCAGAGGTTGCAGTGAGCCGAGATCGTGCCACTGCACTCCAGCCTGGGCGACAGAGCAAGACTCTGTCTCAAAAAAAAAAAAAAAAAAAACAGGAAACTGGGACACTTCTTCAATTGACCAAGATTGGATGATAGACCTACCCCTTGTGACAATAGCTCTGTCCAGGAGGAAGTGGGATAACTGTCACTTAGGTGATGTGTTAATTCCTGAGGGAGTAGGTGGGGACATCATTACTGCCAGCCACACCAGAGCCTCATGGCTGAACTTATTCCCCAAGGGTGATGGGGATGCTATCAAAAGAAGGGGTCTGATACTCTGTGCAGGCTAAAATAATAGCTACATTCTGTCACCTCTACTTTATTTAGCAACATTTTCGATTGTTTCTTTGGAGGTTTAAGATGGTTTTCTGTAAAAAACTGGAGACCTGACTCCATTACCTACAAGCTGTGTCACTTTGGACAAGTTGCTTTGCCACCTCGAGCCCAATAACGATATTTTTTATACCTGTTTGGCAAGTTGTTAAAAGCTTGTTAGAAACACTTTTTATTTTAGTTGAAAATCACATTGTCCTAAGTGAATTAATGCAGGAACTGAAAGCCAAATACTGCATGTTCTCACTTATAAGTGGGAGCTAAATATCGGGTATTCTTGGCCATGAAGGCAGCAATAGACACTGGGGACTAGTAGAGCGGGGAGGAAGGGAGGGGGCAAGAGTTGAAAAACTAACTGTTGGGTACTATGCTCACTCCCTGGGTGATGGAATCATTCATACCCCAAACCTCAGCGTCATGCAGCATACCCAGGTAACAAACCTGCATGTGTACCCCCTGAGTCTAAAATAAAAGTTGAAAAAGAAAAAAAATCACATTGGATCAGTCATCACTTGAAAGCAAGGACTTCAAAGTCCTACTGAAGTATCCATGTTGCTGTATGCATTAATTTCAACATGGCTGCCGTCTTCCCTTTTTCACCACAAATACACATGCATTCACACTAGTCACATATGTGCACATGCAATTATTAAATATATTTTTCATATATTCCTCCAAAACTCCCAAACTTTCTTCTTTTTTGAAAGCCAGTAAGAATTTTGCAGCCTGGAGGTTTTTTGTTTTGTTTTGTTTTTGAGACAGAGTCTCACTCTGTAGCCCAGGTTGGAGTGCAGTGGCGAGATCTCGGCTCACTGCAACCTCTGCCTACCAGGTTCAAGTGATTCTCCTGCCTCAGCCTCCCAAGTAGCCGGGATTACAGAAACACGCCACCGTGCCCAAATAATTTTTGTATTTTTAGCAGAGATGGTATTTCACCATGTTGGCCAGGCTGTTCTTGAACTCCTGACCTCGAGATCCACCCACCTCGACCTCTCAAAATGCTGGGATTATAGGTGTGAGGCATTGCACCTGGCCTTTCTTTTTTTTTTTTTTTTTTTGTATGAGACAGAGTCTCTCTCCGTTACCCAGGCTGGAGTGCAGTGGCTTGATCTCGGCTCATTGCAACCTCTGCCTCCCAGGTTCAAACGTTTCTTGTGTCTCAGCCTCTCTAGTAACTGAGACTACGGGCACATACCACCATGCCTGGCTAGTTTTTTATATTTTTATTAGAGACAGGATTTCTCCATGTTGACAAGGCTGGTCTCAAACTCCTGACCTCAAGTGATCTGACTGCCTTGGCCTCCCAAAGTGCTGGGATTACAGGCATGAGCCACCCCGCCTGGCTGGCCTAGCGATATTTTTAGGGCCAATATTTTCTACCAGGGATTGGTAAATTTTTTCTGTAAAGGTTCAGAGAATAACTATTTTAGGCTTTGCAGTCCATATGGTTTCTATCGCATCTATTCAACTCTGTTGCTGTAGGGCAGCCACAGATAATATATAAAAGAATGGGTGTGGCAATTTTTCAATAAAACTTTATTTGCAAAAACAGGCAGCTGGCCAGATTTAGCATACAGGCTGTAGTTTGCTAAAGAAACCACAGCAGTGCTGTCCAACAGAAATATAATACAAGCCACTTTTGTAGCTGCAGGGAGAGGGGATGTCTCCCCAGCATCAGTTCCCTGCATTCAGTAGAACCAGCTGCCCTGGTGCAGGAGAAAGCATCAGGCAGAGCATCAGAGAGGTAGGTGCTTGAGGCAGCAAGTTGTCAGAGTACAGCAAAATGTCCATCACGGCTGCGGGTGAACTCAGGTGGGCCAAGGGGATAAGGGACAGGGCATCAATAGTGTCTGCCTCAGGTAGTAAACCTGAGACTGAAGCCTGAGCCTTGGAAGGCAGAGCAGTGAATTGAGAAGGTGCAAGGGCTTTGGGGATTTTATGGCGTCGCTGGATCAAGGCTTGTCTGAAGCAAGATATACCTCTGGACTTTTAGGTCATGTGAACTAATCCATCCTCCAATCAATATTTAAGCCAGGGGCTGGGTGCAGTGGCTCACGCCTGTAATTTCAGCACTTTGGGAGGCCAACGCAAAAGGATGGCTTGAGTTCAGGAGTTCAAGACCAGCCTGGCCAACATGGTGAAACTTCATCTCTACAAAAATTACAAAAATTAGCCAGGTATGGTGGCATATGCGTGTAGTTGCAGCTACTCAGAAGGCTGAGGTGGGAAGATGGCTTGAGCCTGGGAGGTGGAGGCTGCAGTGAGCTGAGATCCCGCCACCGCACTCCAGCCTGGGCTACAGAGCGAGACTCCCCCGTCTCAAAAAAAAAAAAAAAAAAAAAAAAAATTAAGCCAGTTCAGTGGAGGTTTCTATGTCTTGCAACAGAAAGCAGTATTTACTGTTCCAGGAATTAAACAGGTTAATTATCTTGACAATTCTTTGGATGCTGAATATTTTTACTATGAGAATTGAGATTGGCAGAGATACAGATATTCTCATTTGAACTATTTCTTCAGCCTGGCGCAGTGGCTTGCACCTCTAATCCCAGCTACTCTCAAGGCTGAGGTGGGAGGATACCTTGAGGGCTGGGAGTCTGAGACCAGCTTGGGCAACATCGTGAGATCCCATCTCTAAAAAATTTTTAAAACTTATCTGGGAATGGTGACACATACCTGTAGTCCCAGCTACTTGGGAGGCTGAGGTAAGAGGATTGCTTAAGCCCAGTACTTTGAGGTTACAGTGAACTACGAGTGCATCACTACATTCCAGCCCAGGTGACAGAGCGAGGCCCCATCTCTAATAAATAAATAAATAAATATTTTGAATAAATTAAAAATAAATTTGGAGCAGTCCTCCCACAGTCATTTACCTATCCTAAAACCTCTTTCATCCACCCTGACTCGGTGTAGCCCAGGCTGGTCTCCAGCTTCTGGACTCAAGTGATCCACTCAGCTTGGCCTCCCAAAATGCTGGGATTATAGTTGGGAGCCACCGTGCCTGGCCTTTTTTTTTTTTTTTTTTTTGAGACAGGATCTCACTCTGTCATCCAGGCTGAAGTGCAGTGGTGTGATCTGGGCTCAATATAACCTTGACCTCCGAGGCTCAAGTGATTCTCCCACCTCAGCCTCCAAGTAGCTGGGACTACAGGTGTGTGCCACCATGAGAGGTTGGGTTTTTTGTTTTTGTTTTTTTAAAAAAAAGACAGGGTCTCACTATGTTGCCCAGGTTGGTCTTAAACTCCTGGACTCAAGCGATCCTCCTGCCTTGGCCTCCCAAAGTAACAGGATTACAAGCGTGAGCCACCGTGTCTGGCCCTTTAAGTTGAGTTCATTTTGTTGTTTAATGGGGCAAGGGTGTGAGGGGAGTTTCCGATTAAATATAGAGGACCTGAGAAATACTTCTTTTTTGTTTTTTTTTAAGAGATAGTTTTGCTCTTGTTGCCCAGTGCAGTGATGTGAACACAGCTCACATAACCTCGAATTCCTTCCTGGGCTCAAACGATCCTCCTACCTCTCAGCTTCTTGAGTAACTGGGACTATAGGTGTGTGCCATCATGTCCAGCCAAACTTTTTTTTTTTTTTTTGAAACAGAATTTTGTTCTTGTTACCCTCGTTGGAGCTTGGCTTACTGCAACCTCCGCCTCCCAGGTTCAAGCAATTCTTGTGCCTCAGCCTCCCAAGTAGTTGGCATTATAGGCATGCACCATCATGCCTGGCTAATTTTTTAAATTTTTGATAGAGTCGGGATTTCACCATGTCAGTCAGGTTGGTCTTGAACTCCTGACCTCAGATGATCCACCTGCCTCGGCCTCCCAAAGTGCTGGGATTACAGGCATGAGCCACGGCGCCCGGACTCAAACTTATTTTTTAAAAACTCTTCGGGGAATTCAGGGAAGATCATCTAGGGTTGATTGGCGAATTCTTAAGAACAGAAAGTGCTCAGCCACCAGCTTCTTGCCCTCACTGATTAGACCATCGGGGAGTCTCTTAGATTCTACTGGAGGTGAGTAAGCCATCAGAGGCTAAACAATGACACCAAGCATCTGGGTTGTGAACACCTTATATTTTTTGAGGATTTTAGTGATCACCAAACCCTTGCCCCTCATGAAAAAGGCCTCTTGTTTTGGTCTTGCACTTTCCGGAATCCCCAGCATTCTCACCATTTCTCCTGGTAGTTTATGGTGTTAAAAAAAAACAAAAACAAAAAAACCATCCCAACAAACTTCCTTTTCTTTTTGCCTTTCCGGAAAGAAACCTAAGTGCTTGTATTATTTTCCACTTTTAATCACTGCTTGACAGAGATGGAAAGTTAAGTCACACAATTGCTTTTGTGTTGTATAGCTCTTTTCACTATTTTGGAAACAAGAAATAGTTCAATGGATAAAATGTGGGTTTGCACCAAACCCCAAACATCACGAGCCTTAATGGCAACCATGTGTTATTCCTGAGAATTTGCACCTAATTTGTTTGAGAAAAAAAAAGAAAAATACAACACTGCTCAAACTTGGACACAGAGTAAGCCAGAAAGTTCCAAAGACATTTGGGGACAGACTCGCTGTTTCAGATACCTCGAAGTAAAAAAATAGGTTTTGTGAAAATTCGAGATGTAGATTGCAACAGGATATTTGAGGCAAGATTGTCTTCCCAAAACTCTTGAGTCATAAAACATGTGTGTCAGGGTTGGAAGGCTGGAGAAGCCTGGAGGCACAGCTGGCCCATCCCGCCGCCTTCTGCCTTTGTGGATTGACCACAAAGTGATGAGGCTGGCATGTGACCCTCTGAGCAGCTGCTGAGAAGAGGAGATATAAACAGGTGGAGCCGCAAGACTGTTCAGAAGAGGTCCAGCCCAGCCCCCGGTCTCCTGTGCCTTCTCGCGCTCTGTTGCAACCAGAGATTTCCTCCAGCCCTTGCTCTAGCCGTGTGCACCCTGGGAATGCCATGAGGATGGGGGCTCTTCATGGAGATTGGGCCTTGACCCAACACTAATCCTTCCCCTGAGAAGCCTCAGGTGGGCTGGAGATAGTAGAGGAATGAACTTAGATGCCCCCTTGGTTCCCGGGCCCGTGACTTTTGACCACTAAATCACGGTTTCCAACTGGAAACGCCTCTGCAGAGCTAGCCTGGTAGGCCCCAATTTAGTGTTTGCTCAGGGGCTCGAATCAGCGCTGTGTTTGCAAGTATCCCTGCCTCAGGTTGTAAAGTGGCTGGGAATTTTTGCTTGGTCACAAACTCTGGTATGCAAAGAGCAATGCTCTTTATTTTCCTGAAACTAAACTTGGCTCTTGAGTCTCCGTTTCCACTGATGATGGAAGAGGTAAGCGTGCCAATTCTAACCACCTCAAGTGCTGCCAGTTTAAAGGTAGTCCCTGGGCAAATGGGATTCTCACTGGTCCGCCACCTCCTCCTTTCCTTCTCCCCTAGGGCAATCAAAGGCTGAGCTCTGGTCCTGGCATGAGGAAGGGACTCACCTGCCCCCACAGGTACTCACTGACTTCTGCCTGTCCACGTATGTATCTCCAGCTGCATCCCAAACCACTCCAAAACTTAGCAGCTTAAAACACACACAACATTGATTTTTCTCATACAATCTGTGATATGAGCAGGGCTTGGTGGGGACAGCTATCTCTTCTCCACATACTGTCAGCTGGGGTGGCTTGAAGGGTGGGTGCTGGGATCATCTGAGGGTTCTCTCTGACAATTGATGCTACTGTCATCTGTGACCTCCTCTGGGGCTGTCATCTGGGACACATGACATCTGCTTATGGCCTGGGCTTCCTCATAGCATGGCAGCTGAGTTCTAAGCGTCAGTGGACAGAGACAGAGTAGAGACAGCCAGATAGAAACCAATTTGCCTTTCATGACCCAGTCCTCAGAAATCATGTGGTGTCACTTTTGTCACATTTTGTTTGTCAAGACAGTCACAAAGCCCTGCCCAATTTCAAGGGATGAGAGAAATAGACGCCACCTCTTGAGGAGGGAGTGGCAAGGTTCTGGAAGAGGATGTGAGGTCATAAATAGTGGCAAGCCACTTTCAGAATACAATCTGCTACAACCTCTCTTCTCAGTGCATTCTGTTTTTTTTTTTTTGTTTTTTTTTTTTTAATTAGAGATGGAGTTTCACCATGTTGGTCAGGATGGTCTTGAACTCCTGACCTTGTGATCTGCCCACCTCAGCCTCCCAAAGTGCTGGGATTACAGGCGTGAGCCACCGTGCCTGGCCTTCTCAGTGCATTCTTACCACTGACCTTTTTAAATCTGTCATGGTCTCTGGTTTAGTTCATTCAGCCCACTACTAGGGTTTCTTGGGGAAAGGGAAAATTTGTAGAGTTCTTTTTTTTTTTCCCCCTAGACGGAATCTTACTCTGTCGCCCAGGCTGGAGTGCAATGGCACGATCTCAGCTCACTGAAACCTCCGCCTCCTGGGTGCAAGCGATTTTCCTGCCTCAGTCTCCTGAGTATTGGGATTATAGGCACACGCTACCACATCAGGCTAATTTTTGTATTTTTAATAGAAATGGGGTTTCACCATGTTGGCCAGGCTGGTCTTGAACTCCTGGCCTCGTGAACCACACGTCTTGGCCTCCCAAAGTCCTGGGATTACAGGCATGAGCCACCACACCGGGCCGAAATTTGTAGAGTTCTATTTCCCCATGCTTGAGAATGCTGGGAGGCTGCCCTGAGCCCTGTTGGCCTCAAGGCCCCAAGGCCTCTTTGACTGTAGCTGCTCTGGCTCTGGCACCATGTTCGATGTGCTCGCAACCACCCCTGATACCCTCTGCTTGAGCTCCAGCCTTCTGGTACCCATTTCAGCCAGCAGGGAAGATACAGCAGCAACAAAAGGCAGACTGCTCTCATTAAGGACACTTACTGCACATGGTAGGCAACGCTTCATTTTATTTTTATTAATAAATTTTATTATTTATTTTAGAGACAGGGTCTTGCTCTGTTGCCTAGGCTGGATTGCAGTGGGGCTATCAGAGCTCACTGCAGTCTCAAAGTCCTGGGCTCAAGTGATCCTCCCATCTTAGCCTCCCAAGTAGCTGGTACTACAGGTGCACACCACCATGCTTGGCAAATGGCTGCATTTTTTTTTTTTTGAGACAGAGTTTCCCGGGTTCAAGTGATTCTCCTGCCTCAGCCTCCCGAGTAGCTGGGATTACAGGCGTGTGCCACCACGCCCGGCTTATTTTGTATTTTTAGTAGAGATAGGGTTTCACCATGTTGGCCAGGCTGGTCTTGAACTCTTGACCTCAGGCCTCCCAAAGTGCTGAGATTACAGGTGTGAGCCACTGTGCTTGATAAATTGCTGTACTTTTTGTAGAGATGGAGTCTTGCTATGTTGCGCAGGCTGATCTCGACCACCTGTCCTCAAGTTATCCTCCTGCCTTGACCTCCAAAATGCTGGGATTACAGGCATCAGCCACTGTACCCCAGCAATCCTTCATTTTACACCGTATTGGCCAGAACTTTGTCACAGAGTCACATCTAACTGGGAAACGTAGGCCTTATGCTGGCAAATCATGTGTTCAGTGAAAAATGAGAAGTTCTCAAGGAAGAAAAGAATGGATTTTTAGGGACAAGTCTTATTGGCCACAAGAAGTAACGTTTAACCTGAGAGCTTCCGTGGGAGTCAGTCAGTAATGATAGAACCAGGGGAGAGAGTATTTTAAGCAGAGGGAACAGCAAAAACAGAAGCTCAGAGGCAGGGAAGAGGGTGGTCTTCTCAGTGGACAGGAGTGTAATTGGCGAAGAATGTGGGAGTGAGGGCAGGTGGACGGGAGGAGAGAATTGAGATGATGAAGGACAGTGGCAAGTGCCAGATCACACGGGGCCCTGTTGGCTAGGATAAGTAAGCGTTTGGATTTTATTCTAGAACCTGTTTCTGAACAGGTTCCTCAATGCCCACAATTCCCACGACTTGAAATGATTTCTTTTGTTTAAAAGTCCATTCAACACAAATATTTATTGAGTGCATACTCATGAAAGGACAGGAGAAGGCATAATGGGGGAGGTAGGAATAGCTTGATCTTTAAAGTACGAATATTTAGAAGGTACTCAGTACAATCAACTTATTAGCTGAATATCCCTGGGCAAATCACTTCTCTCAGCCTCTGCTTCCTCTCTAGGAAATGTGAACCTTTTTTTTTTTTTTTGAGATAGTCTTGCTCTGTTGCCCAGGCTGGAGTGCAGTGGTACGATCTTGTCTCACTGCAACCTTTGTCTCCTGGGTTCAAGCGATTCTCCTGCCTCAGCCTCCCGAGTAGCTGGGATTACAGGTGCTGACCACCATGCCCAGCTAATTTTTGTATTTTTGGTAGAGACGAGTTTTCACCATGTTGGCCAGGCTGGTCTCGAACTCCTGACCTCAGGTGATCGGCCCACCTCGGCCTCCCAAAGTGCTGGGATTGCAGGCCGGAGCCATCGTGCCTGGCCCATGAGTTGTTTGTTTTCTTGAGATGGAGTCTTGCCCAGGCTGGAGTGGAGTGGCATGATCTCGGCTCACTGCAGCCTCTGCCTCCCAGGTTTAAGCAATTCTCCTGTCTTAGCCTCCCAAGTAGCTGGGACTATAGGCGTGTGCCACCACACCTAGCTAATTTTGTATTTGTAGTAGAGACAGAGTTTCACCATGTTGGCCAGGCTGGTCTTGAACTCCTGACGTCAGGTGATCCATCCGCCTCAGCCTCCCAAAGTGCTGGGATTATAGGCGTGAGCCACTGGGCCTGGCAGAAACAAGTTTTAAACAAAATAATACACATAAGTTCCTGGTGAACAATAAAGAGCCATGTAAATGTGGTTTTTTTCTTTGTTTTTCGAGGCAGAGTCTTGCTCTGTCCACCAGGCCAGAGTGAAGTGGCAAAAACCACAACTGTTTTTACACCAACTTAATACATTGCCCAGGCTGATTTCAAACTCCTGGGCTCAAGCAATCCTCCCGCCTTGGTCTATACATATTATTGTTATTGATATATATTGTTACATGAATTATTCATCCCATTCTTTGTGCTGTACCAAAGGACCTATCTGAAGGTAAGCGGGGTGGGGGAGAGTGTAGATATAGAGAAGGACCTGGCAGGGAGGGGGATGAAGGCAGGGGCGAGGTCACCGAGCACTGGACTTCGAGGAAGGGAAAACAGGCTACCCACTACAAATGACTCACTGGTACCTGGTGTCAGTGGCCGTGGCAGCACTATTGATGCCCATCCTTGCATCCCCTCAGCCAACCTCTCAGCTCACCTGTAGCTGCGGGAGTTTCTAGAACGCCCACAGCACGTGCCTCTTCTTTTCTGCCTATGGGCTTTCTTTGGCAGGAGGGAGCTTGCTGGAAATGCCACGGAGCCAACAGCTTTGGCTGGAGAAACCCTGGAGCAGTGGGGTGGGAGTCTGTGGATCTATGTCCCAGGCTCCCTGAGCTGGGTGTTGAGGGGGACAGGCTGTCAGGCGTGTTCCACGTGGCCCCTCAGAAGGCCCTCAGTGGGGCAGGCCCCAGTTGCCCACTGTGGTCACCTGCTCATGCACACCCCAAGTTGGTTTCTCTTCCCCGTCCTGCCTCCTCTGCTCCCTTCACTGTGTTTCCTGGACTGCCTTCCAAATAAGCTATCTGCACCCAAGTCCCAGTCTCAGCCTCTGCTTCCGGGTGGTTGAGGGTAACCAAAACCAACGCGCATTGTCATTCTTCTACTTGCTTACCCCCGCCACACAAGGAGGAAAGGCTAAATGCCCACTTTTCCTGGCCTTCTTTGCAGTTATATGTGGCTATAGGACTCATTGCCAGCTATTGAGTCATTAGCTGGAGTCTTCCGGAAGGTTTCTTGGAAAGATTTCACCTCTTTAGAAAAGAGACAGGTAGACTGGGCGCGGTGGCTCACGCCTATAATCCCAGCACTTTGGGAGGCTGAGGCAGGCAGATCATGAGGTCAAGAGATTGAGACCATCCTGGCAACATGGTGAAACCCCGTCTCTACTAAAAATACAAAAATTAGCTGGGCATGGTGGTGCGTGCCTGTTATCCCAGCTACTCAGGAGGCTGAGACAGGAGATTCACTTGAACCTGGGAGGTGGAGGTTGTAGTGAGTTGAGTTCGCACCACTGTACTCCAGCCTGGCAACAGAGTGAGACTCTGTCTTAAAAAAAAAAAAAAAGAAAAGGGACAGATATTTTTGGTGCTGCCCCATCTCCCCCTCCTCCTTCCCGCCTTGACCATGTGTGCTGAGAAAACTGTCTCTAACCATGTTCTTCCTCTGCTCTCACCCACAACTGACAACACAGAAGACTTCTGTGACCAAATGTGGGAGGGGCTTCCCCACAAACCAAGCAGCGGGCACCAGCTAGGTCTCCTCAAATTCAGCTTTGACACTATCTACCTGGGGATTGTGTCAGATCCCACAGGGATCTGACATGAGGGCTGAGTCCCCATGAATGTCCCCCACCAACCCACACACCGGTTGCAAATCCAGGCCTCTGAAACTTCTGACTGACTGGCTTCAAGTTGGAGTTCCTGTGACCCCCTTTTTCGGTTTGATTAATTTGTTGGAGCGGCTCACAGAACTCAGAGAAATACTTACTTATGTTTACCGGTTTATTAGAAAGGATATTGCAAAGGATACAGATGAAGAGACATGCAGACGAGGTATGGGAGAAGAGATGAAGAGTTTCCACGGACGAGCCACCCTCCAGGAGCCTCCATGTGTGCGCTATCCGGAAGCTCACTGGACCCTGTCCTCTTGGGTTTTTATGAAAGCTTCATGACATCAGCATTCCTTCCCCCAGGGTATGGGGGTGCAAATCTGTCATGGGAGACTCTTAAGACCCACAATCAGAAAGGTAGGAAAAGATTAGGGCAGAAGGAAGGCAGAAGGGCAGATCTGAGGCTCAACACACCCAACAATATAACAAAAGACTGGAACAAGGGCAATGGAGTTATAAGCCAGGATCTGTGAACAAAAAGCAATATTTATCATGACATCACAGATGGAGTTATAAGCCAGGATATGTGAACAATTTATCATGACGTCACACTGTGCAAGAGCTGCAGCAGCCATCTGTTGAATCTCATTCTTGACTTCTTTTGTGAGAAAAATAACCCTGATGCATGTTCAGAACGCTGTTCATGGAGTTCTCAGCTCCTTGCATCCTAATGCATTTTTTTTTTTTTTTGGGGATGGGGGTCTCACTCTGTCATTCTCCCACCTCAGCCTCCCGAATAGCTGAGACCGCATCTGTGAGCCACCATGCCTGGCTAATTTTTTGTATTTTTGGTAGAGACGGGGTTTCACTATGTTGTTGAGGCTGCGTTTGAACTCCAGAGGTCAAGCAATCTGCCCACCTCGGCCTCCCAAAGTGCTGGGATTACATGCGTGAGCCACTGTGCCTAGCCATGCATTCTTTTTTTTTTCGAGATGGAGTTTTGCTCTTGTCACCCAGGCTGAAGTGCAGTGGTGACATGCAACCTTCACCTCCCGGGTTCAAGTGATTCTCCTGCCTTAGCCTCCCGAGCAGCTGGTATTACAGGTGCCCGCCACCAAACTCGGCTAATTTTTGTATTTTTAGTAGAAATGGGGTTTCGTCATGTTGGCCAGGCTGGTCTTGAACTCCTGACCTCAGGTGATTCACCTTCCTCAGCCTCCCAAGGTGAGCCACCGTGCCTGGCCCCGGCCAAGCATTCTTAACTGATACAGTTGCTCAGGGTGCCAGAGTTAATGGAAGCTGCTTCACAGATTTCCTAGTAATGGAGCCAGTAAGTCAGACTTCTCTGACAGGCCAGCAAATGTTGGAACAGCACAGCCTCAGAGTCCCAGTTCTCTTCTTTCCACTCTCAGAATTCCATTTCACTAGCAGGATGCACAAGCCCCCGGAGATGCTGCCTTGGGGTGATTAGCAGGACTGGAGAAGCTGCAGTCCATGTCCTGCCTTCTGGAACTTCAAGTATAAGGACTACAGGCAGCTTTAGAGACCACTGGCAAGTCTTTGGACGAAGGCCTGCTTCACTCACTTTCCAGTCTCAATTTCCTTCTTTTTTTCTTGAGACAGAGTTTCACTCTGTCACCCAGGTTGGAGTGCAGTGGCGCAGTCTTGGCTCACTGCAGCATCTGCTGCTTGGGTTCAAGCAATTCTCCTGCCTCAGCCTCCCAAATAGCTGGGATTACAGACGCACGCCACTGCGCCCGGCTAATTTTTGTACTGTTAGTAGAGACCAGGTTTCACCATCTTGGTCTGGCTGGTCTTCAACTCCTGACCTCATGATCCACCCGCCTTAGTCTCCCAAAATGCTGGGATTACAGGCGTGAGCCACCGTGCCCGGCCTATTTCCTTCTTTTTCACTTAGATTTACAAAGAGAGCAAGCCCTGAAGGAAAATGAAAATGATGTATCCACATTTGGGGGACTATACCCTGATTCCCCTGTGAGTGATATTTCTTCTTTACTTTCTGTCTCATTTTGGCTTAGAATGCAAGCCCATGAAAAGTAGGCTTCTTGCTTTTTTAGACTGAGTTGTGTATAGTTGTTAACTAGTGCTCACTGAGAACCTAGATGACTCTGAGCTAGGGGAAATACCAAGGAAACAGATGACCTGTCCTGCCCAACGGCATACAGTTTAGCTGGGGAGCCACACGGAAGTCACCCTAGAGAGCCTGTCCTTAGAGAGGCACTATTGCTTTGGGACTGTGAGCATATATTTGCAAACCAGTCAGCCTGGATTGAACTAGTTACTTAACCTCTTTGTGTCTCATTTTTCTCCTCTGTAAAATGGAGAGAATAATCGTATCTAGTCCTTGGGGCCATTGGCGCAGATTAATTAAACTAGCTATGGTGATGATGAGGATGGAAGTCACGTGTCCGTTCTTCATCTCCACATGTGGTCTGCGCATCCTAAAACTACAGGGCTGGTTTCCTTCATTCAGTATCTACCTGTGAGTATTTTGTTTGTACCAGAGGGAGTGTGGAGGGATCTAGGCACCCCCAGCAGGAGCCGGGGGACCATCTCCTGCAGGCAACAGCCACGTGGGGAGATTAGCAATGGAAGATTAATTTCTCCTTGTCATTTCCCCAGGGGCCTTAAGCAATCTCGGGAGCAATTTTCCTCGCCTGGAACACTGCCCTCGGGAAGCTGGCGGGATCGGCTGCCTGTCGGCGCCGGGTGAATCCTGGTTCCGAGCTGCGTCACCAGCTAGAGAGAAATGTGCCTGCTGAACAGTCAGTACTGTAATGTAATGGACGCCGAACACAACTTTGCTGCGTGGGCTTTCCATTTGGCTGGGGAGCGTGAAGGACGCCTGAAACAGAGCTCCCTGACTCTCAGTGCAGCCGGCCACGCGGAGCCGCGCCGGGCAGCCTGTGTCTCGGATGAGATTACTTTTCATAACTGAGGCTCTTCCTGGAGGGCAGGGTGCTGAGTGCAAGAGCACTGTTTCCTCTTCCTGCTAAAAAGGAGGAAGAGGGCAGAGCTGTCGTGTGCTGGGGTCAGGGAACAAACCGCACTCCAAGAAGGGAAGCTGAGGTTACAGCTTAGGAAGCACTTCCTGACTGGAAGGGTAATCTTCAAGCTGGATTTTGACTAGCGGATTTTCGGTGAAACACACAAAAAGACGTTATTGGGGATGAATTTGAAGATGCTTAGACTGGGCAGTGAAGGGCTGTTCTGAGGATTGGGACAGGGTGTGCCTCACACAGGGTTGTGTTTCTGGGCCCCAAGATGGACTGTGCCCTTCAGCCACTCAGCTGCACCCCATGCTTGGGTGGCCATTCTCCCATCACGTATTTGTGGGGCACTGATTATGTTTAAAATATGGCTCCATCAGTGTGACCCTGGATGCAGTATTGACCTCTCAGGCTCCATTGCTTCATCCCTCAAATGGGCTTAAGAATGTCTTCCTTGGCCAGGCGTGGTGGTTCACGCCTGTAATCCCAGCACTTTGGGACGCCGAGGCAGGCAGATAATTTGAGGCCAGGAGTTCGAGACCAGTCTGACCAACATGATGAAACACAGTCTTTACTAAAAATACAAAAATTAGCTGGGTGTGGTGGTGTGTACCTGTAATCCTAGCTACTCAGGAGGCTGAGACAAGAGAGTTGTTTGAATCCAGGAGGTGGAGATCGCAGTGAGCCAAGATTACACCACTGGCTAACAGCTTTAAAGCAATTAGTATGCACAGTGAGGGCATCAGATGGGCTGCCTTCAGCTGCAAGGCACAGCAGATTGAACTCAAAGTGGCTTAAAGAAAAGGAGACTTCTTTTTTTTTTGATTCAGGGTCTCTGTCGCCCAGGCTAGAGTGCAGTGACACAGTCATGGCTCACTGCAACTTCCACCTCAGGAGCCTAGGGGCTCAGGTTGTCCTCACACCTTAGCCTCCTGAGTAGTTGGGAGTACTCACACCACCACACCCAACTAATTTTTAAAAAAGTTTTTAGTAGAGGCAGGGTTTCACCATATTGTCCAGGCTGGTCTTGAACTCCTGGGCTTAAGCGATCCTCCTCAGCCTCCCAAAGTGCTGGGATTACAGGCGTGAGCTACTGAGCATGGCCAAAAAGAGACTATTATCTCACAAAAGAATTCCTGAGGCAGGATGGTTTCCAGGAGGTCTAGAAACTAAGGGGCTTTCCATCTCTGCTCTGCTAGACTTGGCTTATTGGAGGTGACTCTTCATGGTCTAAACACAACTGAAGCAGTTCCAGGCACCACATGCTCAGCTTAGAGAGCTTGGCACTGCCTTCTCTGTGAGTATTGTATTAGTGGATTTTACTTCAGGTCCCATTGTCTAGGATTAGGTCACATGGCCATGCTCCACCCATCTTTGGTGAGGGAGATGAAAATATCAAACCCTTGCTGGCTGGAAGCCTGTTTATTTTTATATTTCCCAGGCACATAGTAGGCACTTTATAACCATTTGTATTGATGATGATCACATGATATATAAATTATTGCAAACATCGTGGAGCAATAGAGTTTGTGCATATTTCTCTTCTTTTTGAGAGCTATCAAGGACTTTAGAAAACATTGTAATTTTTTGAAGCAGTACTTAAAGCGTTACTCTGAAATTCATTAAGAGAGAAAGATCAAGGATGGTGAGAGGAAGTCAGGAGAAAAAAAAATAACCAACATACATCTAAGGGAATATATATACACAGGCTTTTTTTTTTTTTTTGGACTTTCACTTCCTGCTTTACCAAAATACTCTATGGTTTTTCTTGTTTTTAGACAAGAGTCTCACTCTGTCGCCCAGCCTGGAGTGCAGTGGTGTGATCTCGGCTCACTGCAAGCTCCGCCTCCCAGATTCAAGCAATTCTGCATCAGCCTCTGGAGTAGCTGGGATTACAGGTGCCAGCCACTATGTCCGGCTAATTTTTGTAATTTTAATAGAGACAGGGTTTCACCATGTTGGTCAGGCTGGTCTCGAACTCCTGACCTCAGGTGATCCACCCACCTCGGCCTCCCAAAGTGCTGGGATTACAGGCGTGAGCCACCACGCCTGGCCCAAAAGTACTCCTGTGTTGAGGCTATCCATCCCCATCCACCCAAGGCCCCATAGTAAAGCATTTTTGCATTTTGGTTAACCAAGCAAATCAGTAGTGGCACCCAGTGGCTAGAAGAGTTAATCAGGGAATGGCAATTTCTCTTTGCATCTCAGTTCTACCAACTACAGCCGTTATTTAAAAATTAAACCACTGAGTCAAGCATTCGAAGAAAATGTCAATTTGGGCTTAAACTACTGACAGCATTTTGCTTCCCATGAAAGCCTGTCGAACATTCTCCTCCTTTTCCTTGCAGCAGCGGAGTCTGTGAAGGCCCATCCTCCACCTAGAAGCCCAGGGCTGGTGGGTGAGAAAACCTCTGTAGTCTGGCACAGTTATGGGGATTGTTAAAAGCTTATTTATTCTACGTGCTCTCTAAAATTGAACAAGTTTAATACTGTGCATTGCTGGAGTTCCAGGTATTTCCTCAAGAGGACGTCCCCGACAAAGTGCCTGACATCTGGTCCTTACCGGATTTCAGGAGGGACAGAAGCCAGAGGAAACCCAGACCTTTGACAGTTAACGGGCTAATCAATGAACCAAACCAGCGAGAGGGAACATGAATGTGTTCTGGGCCTGGCTTTTGAGCTTCATTTTCATCCTTCCAGCCTACCATTAGTAAGGGATACATGTGATTTAGGCCAGGCCAATGATTACTTAGTCACCAGGCTTTGCAAGGCTCTGAATCCTATTTATTAAGCTGTGTGGACTGTGCCTCTGACTCAGAAGGGAAGGTAGGCCCAGGTTACACACTGACATAGGGAATGAATTGTTCCTTGTTCCAAACAAGCTGGAAGAATCCCATGGCAGAGGCCATTAACCATCCCTAAATAACTACCTCCCCACCCCCCAAATTTTAATAGAATTTTAGCTGGGCACATGGCCTCCTAGAGAGAAAAAAAAAAAAACCTATATTTTCCACCCTCCTTTGCAAGCTAGGTGTGGCCGTGTGATGAAGTTCTGGCTAATAGATTGTAAGTGGAAGTCTTACAGGCAACCAACTTCTAGGGAGTGGGAAGTATCCCTTTTTTTTTTTTAACATGGAGTCTCACTCTGTCGCCCAGGCTGGAGTGCAGTGGAGTGATCTCAGCTCACTGCAACCTCTGCCTCCCGGGTTCAACTGATTCTCCTGCTTCAGCCTCCGGAGTAGCTGGGATTACAGTTGCCTACCACTACGCCCAGCTAATTTTTTGTATTTTTAGTAGAGACGCGGTTTCACCATGTTGGCCAAGCTGGTCTCAAACTCCTGACCTCATGATTTGCCCGCCTCAGCCTCCCAAAGTGCTGGGATTACAGGTGTGAGCCACCGCGCCCGGGGGATGATGGTTATTCTTATGCTTGTGATGATGAGGCCAGATCCCTAGTGAATGAATATGGGAAGGAAAGACATATACTGAATCTTTTTATTATTTTCTTTTCTTTTTGATTAAGTGTACATTTGTTAGCAGTACCCATCTACTTGGCTGTTGTAAAAATTGGATGAGAACACTCAGTATAGTGATTGGTGAGATCACTTAACAGAGTAAGCACTCATTTAATGGTAGCCGCTCTAAACATGGTCATTGTTACTGCCATCATTATTACCTACCTGTCATATTCTGTTTAATCTTCACCTGAGAGATAATGGTCAGGGAGTTCCCAGTCACAACAATACAGTGGCAGAATTTGAACCTGAGACCATTTCTCTCCAAAGTGCACATTCTTAGCTGTAAATCACTGAATCTGTTTAGCTGTTGGTTCTTGGTTGGCACCTTCCTCAAAAGCCATGGGTAGGAGAGCCCATGATCTGCTCGGCCTACTACCTTTGTCATTGTTATTATTATTATTATTATTATTATTATTATTTTTTTTTTTTTTTTTTTTTTTTTTTTTTTTTGAGACGGAGTTTCGCTCTTGATACCCAGGCTGGAGTGCAATGGCGCGATCTCGGCTCACCGCAACCTCCGCCTCCTGGGTTCAGGCAATTCTCCTGCCTCAGCCTCCTGAGTAGCTGGGATTACAGGCACGCGCCACCATGCCCAGCTAATTTTTTTGTATTAGTAGAGACGGGGTTTCACAATGTTGACCAGGATGGTCTCGATCTCTTGACCTCGTGATCCACCCGCCTCGGCCTCCCAAAGTGCTGGGATTACAGGCTTGAGCCACCGCGCCCGGCCTGTTATTATTTATTTTTACTTTAACTTTTTTAAGACGGAGTCTTGCTCTGTTGCCAGGGTGGAGTGCAGTGGCACAATCTCGGCTCACTGCAACCTCCACCTCCTGGGTTCAAGAGATTCTCCTGCCTCAGCCTCCTGAGTAGCTGGGACTACAGGTGCGTGCCACCATGCCCAGTTAGTTTTTTGTATTTTTAGTAGAGATGGGGTTTCACCATGTTGGCCAGGCTGGTCTCGAACTCCTTACCTTGTGATCTGCCCGCCTTGGACTCCCAAAGTGCTGAGATTACAGGTGTGAGCCACCAGGCCCAGCTGGATAATTTTTGTACTTTTAATAGAGACAGGGTTTCACTATGTTGGCCAGGCTGGTCTTGAACTCCTGACCTCAGGCAATCCACCCACCTCAGCCTCCCAAAGTGCTGGTATTACAGGCGGGAGCCACCATGCCCGGCCCTTTTCAATCTCTTCTAATCACTACATTTTTCCTCCCTCACGCCAGCCAAGTGAGTGGGCAACCATGGAAATATATTGTCCAGCATCCCAGCTTCAACTCCTCCAGCTAAAGCTCACAAACATTGTGAGCAAAGACAATCCATCCCTGCTGTACAGAAATCAAGAGATAGAATACATTGTTATTGTTGGTTTATGCCACTACATTTTTGGATGACTTGTTATGCAGCATTAGATAACTAATACTCAGGTGAGTGAGTCCCCTCAGAGCTGTCACAGCTGAGTGTGTTGACGGAAGTTAATGCAAGCCTAGAGAGCAGATGTCTCACAGCCTCCAGGCAGACAGAAGTCACTAAAGAATCATCTGGGGCTGGTTGCAGTGGCTCACGCCTGTAATCCCAGCTCTTTGAGAGGCCAAGGTGGGCGGATCACTTGAGGTCAGGAGTTTGAGACCAGCCTGGACAACATGGTGAAATCCCATTTGTACTAAATACACAAAAATTAGCTGGGCATGGTGGCTGGCATCTGTAGTCCCAGCTACTTGGGAAGCTGAGGCAGGAGAATTACTTGAACTCGGGAGGCAGAGGTTGCAGTGAGCCAAGACAGCGCCACTGCACTCCAGCCTGGGGGAGAATCTATCTCAAAAAAAAAAAAAGGCCAGGCGCAGTGGCTCACGCCTGTTATCCCAGCACTTTGGGAGGCCGAGGTGGATGGACCACAAGGTCAGGAGTTTGAGACCAGCCTGGCCAACATGGTGAAACCCCCATCTCTACTAAAAATACAAAAAAATTAGTCAGGCATGGTGGTGCATGCCTGAAATCCCAGCTACTCTGGAAGCTGAGGCAGGAGAATCGCTTCAACCAGGGAGGCGGAGGTTGCAGTGAACCGAGATCCTGACACTGCACTCCAGCCTGGGTGACAGAGCGAGACTCTGTCTCAAAAAAAAAAAATAATAATAATAATCTATTTCCGTTGAATAAGTTCCCATTACCATGTTATTTAAGCTTACTTTTAAAAAAATGTAAGTATTACAAAAGATTTTAAGATATTATCTACAGGCTGGGCAACAGAGGGAAACCCTGTCTCTACAAAAGATCTTAAAAAATGAAAAAATTAGTTGGGTGTGGTGGCATGAGCCTGTAGTCCCAGCTACTTGAGAGACTGAGGTAGAGGATCGCTTAAGCCCAGGAGTCTGAGACTGTGGTGAGCCATGATTGTGCCACTGCACTCCAGCCTGGGCAACGGAGTGAGACTTTGGTTCAAAAAAAAAGAAAAAAGTTATTGTCTAAATAAGAAAACCTAAAGATACTTGAGAACTAATTTATAATTAAGTTGTAGCCTCGAGAGACCAAAGCCCTAGATTTGTATTTGTATCAGTCTGGATTCGTTTAGGATACAAGGGACTGGAAGCCATGAATAACGGTGGCTTTTTGGCCGGTCACCGTGGCTCACACCTGTAATCCCAGCACTTTGGGAGGCCGAAGCGGGTGGATTGCCTGAGGTCAGGAGTTTGAGACTAGCCTGACTAACATAGTGAGACTCCATCTCTACTAAAAATACAAAAAAAAAATTAGCCGGGCATGGTGGCGGGTGCCTGTAATCCGAGCTATTCAGGAGGCTGAGGCAAGAGAATCACTTGAACCAGGGAGGCGGAGGTTGCAGTGAGCTGAGATCGCGCCATTGCACTCCAACCTGGGCAACAAGAGGGAAACTCCGTCTCAAAAAAAAAAGAAAAAAGAGAGAAGTTTATTTCTCTCTTTCTAAAGAGAAGTCCAGAGTCGGCAGTCCAAAGCTGGTAGGGTGGCTTCACAAAGTTGTCAGAGACTCAAGTTCCTTCAGTCATATGGCTCTGACATTCTCAGCAGGGGCTGTAGCTCATGACCCAAGATAGTTGCAGATTTCCAGTTATTACACTTGCATTCCAGCCAGAAGGAAGGAGGAAGGGGTAAAAAAGGGTGCACAAGATCTCCAGGTAAGGAAACTTCCTGGAAATTGCACCTGAAGTTTTTGCTTGCATCCCATTGGCCAGAATTTAGTCTCATGGCCACACCCTGGAATTTAGGGTCTCACTAGGTTGTTGGCTGGAGGCTGTCCTTATCTCCTTGAGGCCACATGGGATTTCCCCACATGGCTGCTTGCTTCCACAAAGCCAGCTAAAGAGAGAGAGACTCCACCTCTCCCAAGGCTGCAAGGGAGGTAGGAAAGCATAGTCTCTGCTTTAGCAGCTTTCTTTCTTTCCTCTTTTCTTATCTGAGCTTTGTCGCCTACACTGGAGTGCAATGGCATGATCTCAACTCACTGCAGCCTCAACTTCCTGGGCTCAGGTGATCCTCCCTCCTCAGCCTCCTCTATAGCTGGGACCACAGGCGCGTGCCACCACACCATGCTAATTAAAAAAATTTTTTTTTGTAGAGATGGGGTCTCATTTTGTTGCCCAGGCTGGTCTTGAACTCCTGGGCTCAAGTGATCCTCCCACTTTGGCCTCCCAAACTGCTGGGATTATAGACACAAGCCACCACAGCAGGTCGACAGCTATGTTTCTAGAATGGAAACCAGGGGACTCAGAGTTCATACTCCCACATTGCATCAGTAGGGATCAGTTTCAACTGTGCATGACTGAAAACCCTAAATAACAGTGGATTAAACAAGATAGAAATCTAGTCACATAAAAGTCTGAGGAAGGCAATCCAAGACTGATATGGTAGCTCTTCTTTACGTAATTCTTCCAGATTCAAACTTTTTCTACATCCTTCTATCCTATCTGTGGTGTGTGTCCTCCATTCCTAAAGTTATCTTATGGTTCAGCGGTTCCACATGGCTGCTCAGGTTCCAGCCAGGACTTGCTACATAACTTGTGGGGCCTGGTGCAAAATGAAAATGCAGGGCCCCTTGTTTAAAAGATTATTAAGGCCAGACGCGGTGGCTCACACCTGTAATCCCAGCACTTTGGTAGGCTGAGGTGGGCGGATCACCCGAGGTCAGGAGTTTGAGACCAGCCTGACCAACATGGTGAAACTTACCCCCTCTCTACTAAAAATACAAAAAATAGCCGGGCATGGTGGTGGGTGCCTGTAATTCCAGCTACTCGAGAGGCTGAGGCAGGAGAATCACTTGAACCCAGGAGACAAAGGCTGCAATGAGACAAGATCGTGCCATTGCATTCCAGCCTTGGCAACAGAGCGAGACTGTCTCAAAAAAAAAAAGATTATTAAGAATTTCAGGCTGGGCTCAGTGGATCATGTCTATAATCTCAGCACTTTGGGAGGCCGAGGGTGGCAGATTACCTGAGGTCAGGAGTTTGAGACCAGCCTGACCAACGTGGAGACACCCTGTGTCTACTAAAAATACAAAATTAGCCAGGTATGGTGGTGCATGCCCGTAATCCCAACTACTCAGGAAGCTGAGGCAGGAGAATCGCTTGAACCCAGGAGGTGGAGGTTGCAGTGAGCTGAGATCGCGCCACTGCTCTCCAGCCTCGGCAACAAGAGTGAAACTCCATCTGAAAAAAAAAAAAAGAATTTCAGTACAGCAGAGCATTCAACCAAACACAGGGACCTTTTGAGTGTAGTGCCCCGTGTGGCTCATGCACCCACATAGCTGGTCCTGCCATTCCAGCCAGGAAGGAGGAAGGAACTAAGATCACTGTGGCAGCAGCACATGGCTACAGGCCACATCTTGCAGAGCACCTTCTGTGGAAACAAAGGGCAAATCCACTCTCTGCTATCATTTTTGCCTATGCAGCTTCCATCCTCCTCCCTTTGGCAAGAGTACCTCTTCCCCTTATTCATCACTACACAACAAATACCCTAAAATTTAGCGGCATACAATAACCAAAATACCAACTTATGAATTCTGATGGTCAGGAATTTGGCAAGGGCATGGAGGGGAGAGTTTGGTTCTGTCCCATGATGTTTGGGACTTTAGCTGAGAAAAGTCGAACAGCTGGGGCTGCAGGATCTGCTTCCAAGACGGTGTCTTCCTTTCTGGCTGAAGGTCCAACTCAGCTGTGACTTTTTTTTTTTTTTTTTTTTTTTGAGACAGTCTCGCTCTTTCACCAGGCTAGAGTACAGTGGCGGGATCTCGGCTAACTGCAGCCTCCATATCCTGGGTTCAAGTGATTCTCCTGCCTCAGCCTCCCAAGTAGCTAGGATTACAGGCGTGCACCACCATGCCCAGCTAATTTTCTGTGTGTTTTTAGTAAAGACGGGGTTTCACCATGTTGGCCAGGGTGGTCTTGATCTCTTGACCTCGTGATCCACCCAGCTCAGCCTCCCAAAGTGCTGGGATTACAGGCGTGAGCCACTGTGCCTGGCCTTTTTTTTTTTTTTTTTTTTTTTGAGATGGAGTCTCACTCTGTCACCCAGACTGGAGTACAGTGGTGCAATCACAGCTCACTGCAACCTTCACCTCCCAGGTTCAAGCAATCCTCCCACTTTAGCCTCCTGAGTAGCTGAGATTACAGATGTCTGCCACTGCACCCAGCTAAGTTTTTGTATTTTTGGTAGAGATGGGGAAGGGCGTGGTCTCTTCATGTTGCCCAGGCTGGTCTCAAATTCCTGGGCTCAAGCAATCCACCTGCCTCAGCTTCCCAAAGTCCTGGGATTACAGGCCTGAGGCACCGTGCCCAGCCAACCTCATTTCACCTGAATTACCTCCCTAAAGGCCCTGTCTCCAAATGCAGTCACATTGGGGTTAGGGTTTTAACCTATGAATTTTAGGGGGACATAGTTCAGTCCATAATGAAGTACTTCAGTATAGATTGTGTGACATGTATGTGTATTTTTGTTGCTTTAATCTATACTGTCGAAGAGGTGAGTTAACACTAAAACAGCCTAATGAAGAATGCCTACTTAACATCTGAAAAGCCCCAAACAGAAATCCACACTTCAGAGACAGCTACCACAAGCACATTAGCTACCTAAATCTATACTATAGGGTTGCCAGGCATGGCAGCTCATGCCAATAATCCTAGCTACTCAGGAGGCTGAGGCAGGGGGATCTCTTGAGGTCAAGAGTTCAACATCAACCTGGGCAACATAGCGAGACTCCATCTCTCAAATACATAAATAGATAAATCTATGCCAGTGGGTTCACCAGTAAGCATAAAGAATGTTAGAAATAGGCCGGGCACAGTGGCTTATGCCTGTAATCCCAGCACTTTGAGAGGCAGAGGCAGGCAGATCACAAGGTCAGGAGATCGAGACCATCCTGGCTAACACGATGAAAAACCCCGTCTCTACTAAAAAAAAAAAAAAAAAAAATATATATATATATATATATATATATATATATATAAATTAGTTGGGTGTGGTGGCATGCACCTGTAGTCCCAGCTACTCAGGAGGCTGAGGCAGGAGAATCGCTTGAACCTGGGAGGCAGACGTTGCAGTGAACCGAGATCGTGCCACTGCACTCCAGGCTGGGCAACAGAGCAAGACTTCATCTCAAAAAAACAAAAACAACAACAAAAGAATGTTAGAAATAAATATTCATTGATATTCAAGACATAGGGATTGATTTAAAATACTGTAGCACCACCTCTGCCATTATCGGAAGCAAATCTATGAATCTAGAAGACCAAACAGTCAGCTGTCATGTCCCAGGCCACAGATTGTGTTTACTCCTTTGGCCTGCCACCCAACAGAAGACACTGAACCTGTTCTAACTGGAGGGTTAGTTGAATCCTGCCACTTACATATTGTCACATCTGTGCCCAGTGTAACTTTCATGCAAGGTACTTGTTGGCATGCCTAAGGGCAGAGACTTGGCACTTCACTAAGTTACAAGAGCAGATTGCCCGACAATTTTTGTGCCAGTTTGTAAGAAATGTTGTTATGTGTGACTGCTAATGCTGTTAAGGGCCAGCTATAATACATATATTTTTTTATTTTTAACTTTTTAGTTTTTTTAGAGACAAGGTCTCACTCTGTTGTGTAGGCTGGAGTGTAATGGTGTGATCATAGCTCACTGCACCCTCAACTTCCTGGGCTCAAACAATCCTCCTGCCTCAGCCTCCCAAGTAGCTGGGATTACAGGTGCATGCCACCACCTGCAGCTATTTTTTTTTTTTTTTTGAGACAGGGTCTCACTCTGTCGCCCAGGCTGGAATGCAGTGGTGCAATCATGGCTCACTACAGCCTCGATCTCCCCAGCTCAAATGATTCTCCCACTTCAGCTTCTCAAGTAGCTGGGACTATAGGCACATGTCACCATGCCCAGCTAATTTTTTTATTATAATTTTTTTAGAGATGGGGTTTCACCATGTTACCCAGACTGGTCTTGAACCCCTGGGCTCAAGTGATCCTTCCACCTTGACCTCCCAAAGTGCTGGGACTACAGGCGTGAACCACCATGCCCAGCCTTGATTATGATCTTTTGAAAAATTATTTTGAACAGAACACCTGGCAGTGAGGTTGTGAGGAACAGGACCAATAGCCCTTACCTTGCTCTACACCAGGGGGCTGTTAACCTGAGGTTCAAGGATAGAAATCATGGAGGAAAATGACATTTTCATTTTTACTAGCCTCTAACTGAAATTTGGCATTTCCTTCTATTACAAATGTAGGCAACAAGCCACAGTAGTATTAGCAGTACCTGTGAATTTGTCCCTGATCAAAATCATATTCCCGGCCAGGCGTGGTGGCTGACATCTGTAATCCCAGCACTTAGTGAGGCCGAGACGAGTGGATCACTTGAGGTCAGGAGTTTTAGACCAGCCTGGCCAACTGGTGAAACCCCATCTCTGCTAAAAATACAAAAAAGTTAGCCGGGCGTGGTGGCATGAGCCTGTGCCAGCTATTTGGGAGGCTGAGGCAGGAGAATCACTCGAACCTGGGAGGCAGAGGTTGCCGTGAGCCAAGATCTCACCACTGCACTCCAGCCTGGGCGATAAAGGGAGACTCCATCTCAAAAAAAAAAAAAATCAAAAATCATATTCCCATTGTTGCAGAATCTTGAAATATCATTTATGCTCATCAACACTATGAAATGACTATAGCTATTAGACCTGCTACAGGATCTTCTTATTGAATGATTTAATAAAGCAGCACATGTCTTTCTAATCTATCACAACTTTGTTTTAATAATTTGATATTGCTTTCAATGTCACTGGTTTCCTTTGTAATCCGATGTATTTATTTACGGTTAAGCCTCCAGGATTCTGGAGGCTTCTGCCGTTCACCAGATAGTCCCAACATATGATGTACACACAAGGCCAGGCTGATTAAAATGATGGTGATTGGAAGCTTGTGTTTCAAACTGTCTTTTGATTTTTTTCAATTTGAGGTCTGGTTTCATCTCAGATCTGATTAGATTATGGTTGTTTTTGCCTCATAATGTGGCTGATAAAGAGCTCATACGGCTGGGCGCAGTGGCTCACGTCTGTAATCCCAACACTTTGGGAGGCTGAGGTGTCAGATCACTTAAACGCAGGAGGTGGAGGTTGCGGTGAGCCGAGATCGCGCCACTGAACTCCAGCCTGGGCAACAAGAGCGAAACTCTATGTCAAAAAATAAAAAATAACAATGAGCTCATACTGGGCAAAACACCTGCTCTGCCTCCATCTTGTTCGGGCGTGCTTGTATTATTACTGTGTGTATATATATATATATTTCCATTTAGATGGAGTCTCTCTCTGTCACCCAGGCTGGAGTGCAATGGAGCAATCTCAGCTCACTGCAACCTCTGCCTCCCAAGTTCAAGAGATTCTTCTGCCTCAGCCTCCCAAGTAGCTGGGATTACAAGCACACACCACCATGCCCAGCTGATTTTTGTGTTTTTAATAGAGATGGGGTTTCACCATGTTGGCCAGGATGGTCTCTATCTCTTGACCTCATGATCCGCCCACCTCAACCTCCAAAAGTGCTGGGATTACAGGAGTGAGCCACCGCGCCCAGCCATTATTATTATTTTTAACACATGGTTTCTTCTCAGGAATCTTTTTAAGCTCCATGGCTCATTTGGGAATTAAGTTAAAACTAGGTCATATGATCAGCAAATCCGCATCACTAGGCACCTGTAAGCTGCAATGCGTCACAGTATGCTGATAGTGGAGGAGGAAGCAGGCTTCTAGCTCTTCTGTTAGAGTCACGCAAGTGCCACCTGTGACCACGACTCACAGTTTATGGGCCAGATAAGGGCATTCGTGAGTGGCAGTCTGCAATGGCAAGCATAAATGGAAGCTATTCACATGGATTTGAATCTACAAGTTAAAAAGGAATTAATCTCAATTAATACTAACATTACAATTGTATGTATAGTTCTTATACTAAATAATACGACAGAAATTAAAGTTGTAAGGTTGCTCACACACCTCAATGGACACCATAAGCCTTTGGTATTAGCATTTTTTTGGCATTCACATGACACAATAAGTTCATGTGACATTTACTAAAGCCACTAGGTCACATTCCCTCATGCATTTATTTTATTTATTCATTCACTTACGCATTCATTCATCAAGCATTTATTCATCACTGTTTGATGCCAGCTTCTGTGCTGGTTGCTCAGATTCCAAGATGAATAGTCTATATTCTCCACCCTTCTTTGACCATGGTCTAGGAGGAGATGAGCAGTGGGCAGTCTTGGAACAGTGGGAGGAGGATGCCTACATAAGTGTGTATGGGGGCAGGGGGCTGCTGGCCTGGGCATGGGCTTAGTCAGGAAGTGATCCCTGGTCTAGATAGAGGGGATGCACTGGGAGTGGGTTGGGAAGCTGGAGACAATCTTCCAGACTTACAGAAGGAACTCACAGTGGGATGTTGGGGCAGTTGCTCATTATGGCTGCTGGGTCAAGGGTGAGTGGCAGGAAGCAGGGTGGGGCCAAAGCCTGGAACACAAAGCTGTATTCTCCTTTGAGAATACAGCAGTGGTCCCCAACCTTTTTGGCACCAGGGACTGGTTTCGTGGAAGACAATTTTTCCACAGACAGGAAGGTGGGGCAGTGGGGTAATGGTTTTGAGATGAAACTGTTCCACCTCAGATCATCAGGCATTAGATTCTCATAAGGAGTGTGCAACTTAGATCCCTCACATACACAGTTCAAAATAGGGTTCATGCTCCTATGAGAATCTAATGGTGCCGCTGGTCTGAAAGGAGGCAGAGCTCAGGTGGTAATGCTTACTTGCCCACCGCTCACCTCCTGCTGGGCGGGCCAGTTGCTAACAAGTCAGGTACCAGTAGTGGTCCTCGACGTGAGGGTTAGCGACCCCTGCCATGGAGTGATGGCAGAGATTTTTTTGGTGCAGAATATAGTTTTTTGGACCATAGACAGGACTTGTTATTTATTTTAACCTGTTGAGATATTTTTCTATCTATCCTGATTGGTCTTACATGTTACACCATGAAAGTGATTGATTGGGATTGCGCTACCTGATGCAAATCACTAAAGGCAGTAAATTCTACTGAAGGGAGACGTATAAGGTGACAGACGCTTACCTGCACTTACCAGAGCTTACGGCTCTGGGGTAGGGTCAGGGAGAGAACAGTGGAACCACTTGCTCTCCATTTCGTGTTATTTCAACTTCAAATAAATCACTGAAGGAGCAAAAAATCCCTAGCCAGCAAACACATTCTGCCACGCTATGGTGTAACAGCAAAAACCTTCCCTATAAAAAAAATGAACAAGGAATCTGTGGCATCTAATTTTCCTCCAGCAAGTTCTTGTTCAATAGAGCAATGACCATTGCCGATGACCAGTTTCTCTTCCACACATGACAGTGTCCAGATTCGGACACTTGGAATTTCCCACTGGGAGACTCTGACACCATTTGAAATGATGATGGGGAAGTTGGAAAATGGATGATTCTTTTCTCTTTTTAGTACGGTAAAATTGGCCCAGGGAATTTTGTCTTCCCAAATATGCATGAGGATGTGGCTGCTGGTGGAGGAAGGCAGAGGCGGGAGCCAGGCCTTTTCATCTTTGCACAGACAATTGGAATTCCAGCCAGATTGTGGTCACTGAGCTTTACTCTCACCTATCTGCCGCTGGGTTAGAGAAGATTGCTGCAGCGCAAATGCTCTCCCGATGTACTGGGTCTCATCTCACTGTGTCCTGACACACCGGTTCTTGTTTTTGGGGATGCCTTACCAGGAGGTTTCTAAGTAGCTCAATCAAGACTGGTTGCTTTTTTTTTTTCTTGTTGTTGAGACGGAGTCTTGCTCTGTCACTCAGGCTGGAATGCAGTGGCCTGATCTCGGCTCACTGCAACCTCTGCCCCCCAGGTTCAAGAGATTCCCCTGCCTCAACCTCCTGAGTAGCAGGGATTACAGGCACCTGCCACCACACCTGGTTAACTTTTATATATATATATTTAAGTAGAGACAGGGTTTCACCATGTTGGCCAGGCTGGTCTCGAACTCCTGACCTTAAGTGATCCGCCGGCCTCAGCCTCCCAAAGTGCTGGGATTACAGGTGTGAGCTACTGTGTCCAGCCTAGACTAATCATGTTTTAAAAAACTTTTCTATTTCTCATCTCATTTTCTTTTCTCTACTTTTTGGGAAATGTTCCCAACTTCACATTCCAATACTTTTAGTTAATTTTTCCTCTCTGCTGTCATATTTTAAATTTCCAATAACTCAATTTTTATTCTCCGAACATTCCTTTATATCCTCTGAATGCTGCTTTTTACTGCTATTAAAATAATGCCTCTTCTGGGACTTTATTGATAGATAGGGGTGTGTGTGTGTGTGTGTGTGTGTGTGTGTGTGTGTGAGTGAGAGAGAGAGAAGTTTACATTTCTCAGCATAGTCTCTGTTTCCTCCAGCTTGCTTTATCTGTTTGTTTGGGTCTTGATTATGTATGTTAGAGGTTTTCCTTAGATTAAATGCCTGGTGACCCCCGGTTACCAGTCCACATATTACAGTACAGCACTTAAAAACTGAGGGGAAGCTTGTGTGTATGGAAGAGACTTGCCGATTTCAGACTTACCTCTAGAGCAGTGCTTTTCAAAGTGTGCTCCGAGGATGGGCAACATCAGCTGCAACTGGGAACTGCTAAGAGATGCACATTCTCAGCCGGGCTGGGATTACAGGTGCACGCCACCACGACGGGCTAATTTTTGTATTTTTAGTAGAGATGGTGTTTCACCATGTTGGTCAGGCTGGTCTCGAACTCCTGACCTGGTGATCTGCCTGCCTTGGCTTCCCAAAGTGTTGGGATTACAGGCGTGAGCCACCACGTCCGGCCTCAATTCTCCATCTTTAACTAGACATACTGTTATTCTCTGAAAGTGTTGCCTTTGGGGCCAAGGAACTATAAACCATCAATGAGAGAACAGGGTTTTCAAAGTTGCTCTGTGCTGCTACTACTGTAATCGGGGCTGGGGGCTCTGGTACTGTGGCATATTTGGGGCCCCTGGGTACAAGGGGAAAGGATCTAGGGCCTACTGTCATTTTGGCAGAACAAACTTTTAATATAAGGCTCTCATCACTTGCTTAGAAGCCAAGCGTTGCCCCTGGCACCCCCAAGCCCCTCCACAAACCACCCTGCTCTCATCTCCCTTCTCCTGACCAAAGGCACTGGCGTTCCTGCCCCTGCCTGTTCCCTCACACCTAGAAGAACACCTCTTTCCACTTTGCCTGCCCAAACCCTGCCCAATCCTTAAAGTCCAGATGAGATACCCCTCATTCCGTATGTGTGCTTCGGCTTCTCTCTGACTTATGCAGTCATAGGCAGCATCACATTACTTGGCCCTACAGCGTCACGCCACAAAAACAAGAGCCATCTCTGACCCTTCTTCGAGGACCAGCATCACGCTGGGAACACCATGGATACTAAAAACATTTTTTTGATTGATTGGTGAGGAAATACTGTGATCATCTCATATATATATAGAGAGAAAGACCTATCTCTACAGGTCTCTATAGATGTAGATCACATATATATATATACACACACACATATATATACATATATACAGAGAGAGACAGAGACAGAGTCTTGCTCTGTCACCCAGGCTGGAGTACAGAGGCCCGATCTCAGCTCACTGCAACCTCTGCCTCCCAGGCTCAAGCAGTTCTCCTGCCTCAGCCTCCTGAGTAGCTGGGATTACAGGCATATGCCACCACGCCCAGCTACACAGTATGCATTTTAAAAGTGACAAGCAGTATCGTCAATTTCTTTTTCTTCATACTTTTTTTTGAGACACAGTTTCGCTCTGTCACCCAAGCTGGAGTGAAGTGGCAACCGCTGCCTCCTGGGCTCAAATAATCCTTCTGCCTCAGCCTCCTGAGTAGCTGGGACTGTAGGCTCTCAACACCACTCCTGGCTAATTTTTGTATTTCTTGTAGAGACGGGGTTTTGCCATGTTGCCCAGCTGGTCTTGAACTCCTGGATTCAAGTGATCTGCCCACCTTGGCCTCCCAAAGTTCTAGGATTACAGGAATGAGCCACCACGCCCAGCCCTCTTACACTTTTTCTCTTGGTACAATCTTGCCCCAGAAGTCTTCAGAAAAAGTAAGAAGTTTTTCTCTACTAGTTGATTAAGTCTGTTTTTTGTGATAGAATTTCTACCTGACAGGTTTTTCTTAAATCCATAAAGGAATACATTGTACAAACTGTGTTTCAACAAGTTTTTCAGAAACCAAAATGAATTCACTAATAGTCCCATCATAACACATTAAACAGCTTTCGTTTTTCCGTGTTTCCTTTCGATCTCCTCCTAATCCACTGTTTAAGAAAACTGAGGCAAGCTGGGCACGATGGCTTACACTTATAATCTCAGCACCCTGGGGAGGCTGAAGCCGGAGGATCATTTGAGCCCAAGAATTCAAAATCAGACTGGGCAACACAGTCGAACCTGTCTCCACAAAAAAATTTAAAAATTGTCTGGGTGAGTGTGGGCTGGGTGCAGTGGCTCACGCCTGCAATCCCAGAACTTTGGGAGGCCAAGGTGGGCAGATCATGAGGTCAGGAGATGGAGACCATCCTGGCTAACACGGTGAAACCCCATGTCTACTAAAAATACAAAGATTAGCCTGGGGTGGAGGCACGTGCCTATAGTCCCAGCTACTCAGGAATCTGAGGCAGGAGAATCACTTGAACCTGGGAGGCAGAGTTTGCAGTGAGCTTAGATTTCCCCACTGCACTCCAGCCTGGGTGAGAGTGAAATTCCATCTTGAAAAAAAAAAAAATTAGCTGGGTGGGGTGGAACGTGTCTGTACTCCCAGCTACTTGGGAAGCTGAGGTGGGAGGATGGCTTGAGCTCAGGAGCTTGAGATTATAGTGACCTATAATCGCACCACTGCACTTCAGCCTGGGTGTCTCTAGAAAAACAACACAAAGCTGAGGTAAAATTCACATAACACAAAATCATGCGCTTAAAAGTGAACAATTACTGCATTTAGCGCATGAACAATGTTGTGCGGCCATCAGCTCTTTCTAGTGCCAAAGCATTTTCACCATCCCTAAATTAAACCCTGTACCCATTAAGCTGTTACTCCCTATTGTCCCCCCGTCAGCCCCTGGCAATCACCAACCTGCCTGTCCACTTAAAAAATTAATTTCCGATTGTAAAGGATACATAACACAAAATTTACTGCCCTAACCATTTGAAGTGCAGTTTGGTGGCATTAAAGTACATTCACAAAGTTGTGCAACCATCACCATTATCCATCTCCAGAACTTTTCAACTTCCCAAGCAGAAACCCTATCCCCATTGAACACTAACGCCCCAATGTCCCCTTCCTCAGCCCCTGGCAATCCCCATTCTATTTTTTGTCTCTATAAATTTGCCTATTCTAGGTACCTCATAGAAGTGGAGCCGAACAGTAGTTGCCCTTTTCTGTCTGGCTTATTTTACTTAGCACAGTGTCCTCAAGGTTCTGCTATGTTGTAGCAGGTGTCAGAACTTCCTTCTTTTTGAAGACCGAGTAATATTCCATTGTATGGCTTGTTCATCCACTCATCTGTTGGTGAATACTCGGGTTGCTTTCACCTTTTTGCAACTGTGAATAGTGCTTTATGCTTGAGTCTCTGCTGCTAGTAGTACACTTTTGACATAGCTGTGATGGTGCCTTGGACAGTTTGGAATTCTGATATTTCATTTAAGGTTATAGCACTTCTGCCTTTTTCCAATTTGCCATGCAGTCTTTATAATCATCCTTCTCAATAGCTGCATAATAGTCCACTTGAGTAACTTTCTTTTTTTAGACAGAGTCTCACTCTGTCACCCGGGCTGGAGTACAGTGGCATGATCTGAGATCACTGCAACCTCCATCTCCCAAGTTCAAACCACTCTTCTGCCTCAGCCTCCTGAGGGATTATAGGCATGCAACACCAAGCCCAGCTAATTTTTGTATTTTTAGTAGAGATGGGATTTCTCCATGTTGGCCAGGCTGGTCTCAAACTCCTGACCTCAAGTGATCCACCTACCTTGGCCTACCAAAGTGCTGGGATTACAGGTGTGAGACACCATGCCCAGCTTTTTTTTTTTTTTTTGGAGCAACTAAATTTTCAGGAAGAAATGAAGGGCCTATTTAGACAACTCTTAACAGATCTTTGCATCCACTCAAAAAGGTTTGGAGTGGGACATATTTGTGTCATTTTTTCTTTTAAATGAGAGGGGTGTCTCACTATGTTGCCCAGGCTGGTCTTGAACTACTGGCCTCAAGTGATCCTCCTGCCTCAGCCTCCCGAGTAGCTGGGATTACAGGTGTGTGCCAACATGCCTGGATTAAAGTGGGGCATATCTGAAAATCTCTCCTGGGAGAAAGAGTTTGAGCCCATAGCACAGACACCCTTTGCAGAGCTCCCTTCCTCTGATCCTCCCCCAGCCCCATCCCATCCCCATCAAAGCTCCAGGAAAGCAAAAGGAGACAAAACAGATAACAAACTGAACGACAGAGTGAAGTTTTTCTGAAGTTCAATGCTGAAAATAGGAGCGGGGAAAATAGGAGGCAAGAAGAAACTTAAAGAAAAGCAGAAGTGAATTCCGATGAGTTTGCATTCAGCTTCAGTGAGTAGCTGAGAGGCTTGCCAGGGAGGTGAGCTGGGTGCCAGGCCCTTGCTATCTCTGCCTTCACCTACGCCCTTCATGCACATCCGTGGGTAGCACCCGTAATGCACCAGGAACGCCCACCTCCCGGACTTGCCTCCGCCCATGTCAAGTGATATAAGCAAGACTTAGGCTCCTCCAGATTGCAGGGAGCAACAGAGGCATACAACAGCTTTAGACAACCCAGGGACCCCTGCTGATAGCCCTGGGTGCCTGGTATAGAAACAAAGTGTTTTGTTTGGCTTTATTTTGTTCTGCACAGCCTCCTCTCCCAGCCCGCTTCACCTTTACAGTATCACTTGAAGCAACAATATAGCTTAATTATGCCGCTTTTATAAAACTTTGAACTAAGCAGGCTCCTTTCCTTGTGCTAAAATCCTTTCCCTCCTTTCAGAGCTGAAAGAGCTTCCCTGCTCAGTCTGGTTTTAAAACCCTCACATCAAGCATGGAAAATTCTATAAATACCAAATGCATACCTGGAGTTTAACCTTTAATTATTCTAGCCTCCAGCTCAACCTCCTGATTCTACCATTTTCTTTCTGCACATATGCCCTCTTTAAACTCTGTCCAGAGTTTGATCAACATTAATAATAGTAAAAAAATCTCCTTGGAAAGACTTTCAGAGCTGCCTGAAGAGGAATAGAAATTGTCTAAGTGGGTGCGATCTTTGGAGAAACACTCATCTGGCAGCCTGTGGCGTTGTATTGATGCTGGAGGTTTGGCTCAGTTTGGCAGCCGGAAATCACCGCAATCCCATGCAAAGGAGGTAAAGCAGATATATACTGACTTGGCTCCATTTTCCCTCAGGTAGTCTCCTGGATGACCACTGTTCTGGTTATTTATTGCTGCATAATAAACCACCCCAAAATTAGTGTCTTGAAACAGCAATCATTTAGTTTTTAAACAAACCCAATAGTCCCATAGACAGTTTTCTTTTTTCTTTTTTTTTTTTTTGAGACAAAATCTTGCTCTGTTACCCAGGTTGGAGTGCAGTGGTGGGATCTCGGCCCACTGCAGCCTCTGCCTCCCCTGTTCAAGCAATTCTGCCTCGGCCTCCTGAGTAGCTGGGATTACACACGCACACCACCACACCCGGCTAATTTTGCATTTTTAGTAGAGACGGGGTTTTGCCATGTTGTCCAGGCCAGTTTCGAACTCCTGACCTCAAGTGATCCGCCTACCTGTCTCCCAAAATGCTGGGATTATACACGTGAGCCACCACTCCCAACTGACAGCTTTTTTTTTTTTTTTTTTTTTTTTTTGATAAACATAGAAATTGACTTTTCTGGTCTTAAAGCTGGAAACCTTTATTTGTTTTTATCTGAGTTCCTTCCTCAGGAAACGACCTCCAGGCCTCTCAAAAAGTATCAAAGAACTGAAACTAACCAGATCATCACATTCAGACAATGAAATGCCAGGCTCCTCATTAATCATGATTGCTTTCTTGCCCCTCTTGAGTTCCCATTTTCTCACATATAGTTACATTTCTTCCTTGCTAAACAACCCTAATTTAGTAGGCCAAGGAGATGGATTGTTTTTTTGTTTTTTGTTTTTTGAGACGGAGTTTCACTCTTGTTGCCCAGACTCCAGTGCAGTGGTGCAATCTTGGCTCACTGCAACCTCTACCTCCCGGGTTCAAGCAATTCTCATGCCTCAGCCTCTCAAGTAGCTGAGATTCCAGGTGCCTGCCACCATGCATGGCTAATTTTTATATTTTTAGTAGAGATGGGTTTTTGCCATGTTGGCCAGGCTGGTCTTCCAACTCCTGATCTCAGGTGATCCGCCTGCCTTGGCCTCCCAAAGTGCTGGAATGACAAAGGAGATGGATTTGACACTGATCTCCCATCTCTTCAGCTGCAGCACCCAATTAAAACCTTTTTCCTTGGCAATACTTGTTTCAGTGATTGGCTTCCTGTGCAGGAACAGCAGGACCTAGACAGAACCCCTGGTGTTTTGGTAACAGATTGCTACCAAATCTGATCTCGGCAGAGCCGGTGGGCCCAAGTTGTCTTCACTCCTTGGAGCATTCTCTGGGGTGGCTTAAAGGATCAGGAGTGCTCGAAGGCTGGGGGCCAGAATCAGCCAAAGGCTCTGTGATCTGATCTCTCACAAGTCTGGTGTCAATGCTGGCTGTCCAGTGGGACCGCAGCTGGGGGTTGTTGATGGTAGCCTGTTCATGTGGCCTCTCTATGTGGCTTCTTGGCTTCCTCATAGCATGTCCCAAGGCAACAAGGTAGAAGTATATGGCATTCTCATGACCTAGCTTCAGAAGTCACATCACTTCACTTCTGGCATGTTCTATTATTGATCCAGGCAGTCATGAAGTCTTGATTAGGTTCAAGGGGAGCAGGTGTAGACCCCACCACTGGAAGGGCCATTGTCATTGATGTGTCATTGTCATATTGAAAGAAGAGTCTGTGGGGTGGAAGATTGTGGTAGCTGTCTTAGTTTGCTTGGGCTGCCACAACAAAATATCACAGATCGAGCAGCTTAAGCAACCGACATGTATTTCTCACAGTTCTGAAGGGTAGAAGTCCAAGATCAAGGTGTCAGCAGGGTTGGTGCCTATGAGGCTTCTCTTCCTCGCTTGTAGACAGCCGCCTCCTCATTGTATCCTCACATGGCCTTTCCTGTCTGTGTGCATGGAGAGAGAGATCTCTGGTGTCTCTTCTTATAAGGATACCAGTCCTATTGGACTAGGGTCCCACTCTCATGACCTCACTTAATCTGAATTACCTCCCAAAAGACCCTGTCTCCAAATACAGTCACATTGGGGTTAGGGTTTCAACCTATGAATTTTGAGGGAGACACAATTTAGTTCATAACTGTGGCCATCTTTGGAAAATGCAATCTGCTACAAGCCCTGAGCTGTGTTCCTCTCTTTGGGTCTCTCAAGCTGACATCATTCTTTTTGAGTGATAAGCAGGTCAAAAGGATAGTGTTAGTTTGACCTGCCTGTGATCTTTGGAAGATGTTACTCTGTAAAGGTCTTTCTTCCTGAGCCAAGTCTACCTGCCAAGCCTGGGACAAAGAAATATTTGAGGACTAGCAGTACAGTCTTCCTTTCTAAACTAGCTGTGTAACGGGGCCATGGGGGACACTCTGTTGATCAGTTCAAACCTTGACTCCTGTCGCGGTTTTGTATCATGTCACCTTGCCTAATCTGGAGCAATGTTTCCCAGAATCCACTTACTTTTATGGCTCCAGATTAGAGCTAGTCAGAAAACAAACTTGCACAACATTTGGAAGGTGGAGGAGAAGCAGCGGTCACACATCTCTGGTTATCTGGTTAGATGCAGTGAAAGACAGAAGGTGCTGGAAGGTACTAGCATGTCATTCTCTCCTGCTTTGCATCCAACTCTTTTCCCCAGCTACCAGCCCTGCTGAGCCACAGCCACCGCAGACCGCCACCAGACACAGAGCCATAGTCTCTACAGGCTTCTTTCTCCTTGAGCCCCACTCAGGCACCTGAGCATATCTGGCTTCCGGAGGGCTGGCTAACGAATCTTTTCTGATCCCCCAACTTCTCCTTTAAGACCCTTCGTCTCCCACACTCTCCCAGAATTGTGTAGAGTTGAAGTCTTAACTCCTGCTCGAAGCCCTTACTGCATAATACTCACAGAATCTGTTTCCCTGCTTGGACCCTGACTGGCACAACCCTCCTCATCGTCTCTGCCTCATTCTCTTCACAGAAATGCCCAGGTATGGGTGGCTTCCCATGAATTTGAAGAGAATTATTCATAATGGAGACCTCAGGGGTAACCACTGTCCCCACTCCATCTGCAAACCACAAATCCACCTTTTTGTTTGTTTGTTTCTTTTTGAGACAGGGTCTTGCTCTGTTGCCCAAGCTGGAGTGCAGTGGCATGATCATGGCCCACTGCAGCCTCGACTTCTTGGGGCCAAGGGATTCTACCACCTCAGCCTCCCAAGTAGCTGGGACTACAGGTGCATGCCACCATGCCCCCCACCTTTTTTTTTTTTTTGAGAAGGAGTCTTGCTCTGTCACTCAGGCTGGAGTGCAGTGGCCTGATTTCAGCTTACTGCAACCTCTGCCTCCCAGGTTCAAGTGATTCTCCTGCCTCCACACCCCAAGTAGCTGGGAT
The DNA here is from genome assembly GCF_030222135.1 of Aotus nancymaae. Classification (NCBI taxonomy): domain Eukaryota; kingdom Metazoa; phylum Chordata; class Mammalia; order Primates; family Aotidae; genus Aotus; species Aotus nancymaae. The sequence continues at coordinate 19,161,048 of NW_026988472.1, read as the reverse complement.
TATAGGCACCAACCACCACGCCTGGCTAATTTTTGTATTTTTAGTAGAAACGGAGTTTTACCATGTTGACCAGGCTGGTCTTGAACTCCTGACTTCAGTTGATCTACCCACCTCGGCCTCCCAAAGTACTGGGATTACAGGAGTGAGCCACCATGCCCCGCCACCCAGTTAATTTTTAATGTTTTGTAGAGATGGAGTCGCACTATGTTACCCAGGCTGATGTTGAACTCCTGGGCTCAAGAGATCCTCCCTCTTGGGTTAAAGTGATTCTTCCGCTTCAGCCTCCCAAAGTTCTGGAGCTGGGATTACAGGCATGAGCCACCATGCCCCAGCCTTCCCCTCCCCCGCCACATCTTTTTTTTTTTTTTTTTGCACACAATCACCTTACACTTGCAGCAGTCCCAGGAAAACCCTGGGAAAAGGGTCACACACATGTGCCCCGTTCCCTCAACAGGTTCTACCCTCGCAGGACTGTAAGACACCAGTTCTCCCTCCTGAGGCCTGGCCATCCTTGAGCTAAGACACGCACACCTTTCATTTCAAGTAAGGGTACTTGAAGACAAAATGAATTCAGCCTTGTACCGGAGAAAGGACATAGCAAGGGTTCAAGGGAGAAGGGATAGGCAAAACCGCAATTACTTTTGCACCAGCCTAATATTTTCTGTAGTGAAGGGAATGGTTAGGATTATTTGACACCTTTGTTAAATTGGATTTAGGCATAAACTCGGGCTACCCAGTGACTAGTGCCCTGAGCAAAGTTTGCACAATGGATAGAAAGGAAACCAATGGCTCAGAACAGAGTTTGGGGCTTAAAGTAGGGCCCATCTCATGGTCTTCATACCCCAAGTGGTGCTGCTGGAGTTGCTGCCAGGGAAGTGTGTACTCTTTTAGGACTTAATGAAGCTGGGAGGAGACTTGGGACAGGAAGCACTTCAGGGCACCTTCTCTGCCACAGAGACTTCAGCTCCAGGCTCTGGATGGTTCCATGGTACGTCCTTGCTTTTTCCATGACATCATTCTTTCTCTCAGGCTTTAGAAACAGGTGAGGACAAAAAATTCTGCTTCTATGGGAAGGTCTTTCTTTTTCAATGACAGCACTGTAAGGGTTCTTGGGTTCTTGCCGAGTTTAAAAGGAAGAAACTGAGGCCAGCACAAGAAGATCCAATGTGAAGAATTTATTCGGCTCCCGGGTGAGGTTCTGCGGTCCGACAGGAGGGGCCGGAGAAATCACACGGGCTCCTCTCAGACATGGGGTTTTATAGGGAGTGGAGGCGTTTGACTGGTTGTGCCCACGGTGAGTGGGGCCTGGACAGGACTAAATGCTGGGTGGGGAGTGGGGCCCAGATGGGACAAAATGCTGGGCGGGGAGTGGGGCCCGGATGGGACAAAATGCTATTGGGTAGGTCCTGGCGGGTCTTCTTTTCCAGGCTCCCGGTGCGGCGGGGAGTGTGTCCGAGCTCCCAGCAAGGGAAGGGGGTGTGTCCGAGCTCCCCGCGAGGTGGGGGTGTCTGAGCTCCCGGCGAGGCCAGCGGGGGAGGGGGTGTCCGAGCTCCCGGCGAGGCAACCGGCCTTACAAGCACCATAACAATTCCTCAACACTAAACAACAAAAATCAATGCACCTGATAAGTTCATAAATCTTTGAACTGGCACAGTGGCTCATGCCTGTAATCCCAGTACTTTGGGAGGCTGAGGCAGGAGGATTGCTTGAGCCCAGGAGTTCAAGACCTGCCTGGGTGACAGAGCAAGACTTCAACTCCAAAAAAAAAAAATCTATTTGATAGAGTGATCTCACTTTCAAGTGTTCTCAACACCAACAGTGAAACTTTTTTTGAGACGGAGTTTCCCTCTTATTGCCCAGGCAGGAGTGCAACAGTGCCATCTCAGCTCACTGCAACCTCTCCCTCCCGGGTTCAAACGATTCTCCTGCCTCAGACCCCCAAGTAGCTGTGATCACAGGCATGCGCCACCGTGCCTGACTAATTTTCTTATTTTCAGTAGAGACCAGGTTTTGCCATGTTGGCCAGGATTGTCTCAAACCCCTGACCTCAGGTGATCCACCCACCTCATCTTCCAAAGTGCTGAGATTACAGGTGTGAGCCACCACGCCCAGCCCAGTGAAACATTTTTTAGCACTCTCTCCACTATATGTATATTTATTTATTTATAAATTACATTCATCTGCTAATGTTTTCTACTAGATCATAAGGCCATGTGTGTGTGTGTGTGTGTGTGTGTGTGTGTGTGTGTGTGCGCGTGCGTGCGTGCGTTTGAGTTCCATTGCTAAGAATAGAGGTTGATAATCCACATTTCAAATTATCTTCTTGTTATTTTTGAAAGTTTCAAAATATACATTTTTTCAAATCAGGTGAGATAGGCCTCATGGCTCATAACGTGACCCACAGAGCTCTCACTCATCCTCATGGAACTGCAAACGTTGTCAGTTGCTTCCTTGCTTGTGCTTGCGTCCACAATGTTATCTTCAAGCCACCGTTTATCTTTAGAGGAACTGTGTTAAGCCCTTTGCCCATTTTGTGATGATTAGTTGAGTTAGAGCTAGATAATATATATAATTCATAAATCTGCTCAACATGGTACTCACAGCAAGCCATTTGCTGGAAGTGAGAAATTGTGTGAGGGGATGCTGTCAATGCCTCCTCTAAGTTCTGTGCCTCCCACCCTTCCCTCAGCATCCCTTGCCTGCCATACTGGATGCTGTATGCTGACACACAGCCTGAATAAGCGACCAGGGTCAATCTGCATGGTCCATATTGGACCGTAATAGTCAGCTATTGTTCCAATAATGCTGCATAACAAACACTCTAAAACTCAGTGGTTTACAACAATCAGCACTTTCCCCCACTTGCTTGTGGTCCTGAAGGACTGAGGGATTTGATTGATTTTGGCTAGGCTTGGCTCTAGATTGCAGGTTTTGTGCAGGTCTGGAGCTCAGGCTGATGTGACCACAGCTACCCAGGACACGTTCTTCTCCTGGTGCAGGCAGAGGCTCCAGAGGGCAGACTACAAGGTGCAACTCATTTAAAGTGCCCAGTTGCAAGCCTCGTCTATGAATATTCCATCAGGCGAAACAAGGCACGTGGCCAAGCCCAGCTTCACTGGAGTGCAGAAGACTGTTCTGTTGGTAGTGGGAGGCACTGCATAGTTACACAGTAAAACAGATTCATTCTATTCCTCATGAGTAAACATGGGATCAATAAGCCAATCTACCACAGTGAGTTAAACGGAAGTTCTGAGGCTTTCATATTTTCTTCCTATCTGTATTTGTTTGCTGGGGCTGCCGTAACAAAGTATCACAGACTGGGTGGCTTACACAGCAGGCATCTACTGCCTCATGGTTCCTGGAGGCGCAAAGTACAAAATCCACAGGTGGGCAGGGTTAGCTCATTCTGAGGGATGTGAGGAAGTGTCTGTCCAGGCCTCCTCTCCTTGGCTTGTCTTTTCCCTGCCTCTTCACAGCATCTTCTCTCTCTCTCTCTCTCTCTCTCTCTCTCTCTCTCTCTCTCTCCCCCTTTTATTTTTATTTTTTTGAGAGATGGAGTCTCTGTTGCCCAGGCTGGAGTGCAATGGTGTGATCTCGGCTCATTGCAACCTCCGCCTCCGGGGTTCAAGTGATTCTCGTGCCTTAGCCTCCTGAGCAGCTGGGATTACAAGCACTCACTACCATGCCCGGCTAATTTTTGTATTTTTAGTGGAGACAGGGTTTCGCTATGTTGGTCAGGAGTTTGAGACCACATCGCCTGGGTCACATTATCTTCTCTTTATGTGTGTTTGTATCCAGATTTTCCCTTTTTATAAGGACGCCAGTCATATTGGACTAGGCTCCTCCCTAATGACCTCATTTTAACTCAGTTACCTCCTTAAAGACCCTATCTCCAAATAAGGTGACATTCTGAGGTATTGGGGGTTAGGACTTCAACCTAGGAATTTAGGGGAGACATCAGGTCAGCCCCAACAGTGCCACTCCAAGGGTTCTCTTGTGTACCACTTTGTGTGTATATCGCCCAACCTTGGGGACCTTCTGGCATAGTGACCAGTGCAGAAACTTTTCTTGCCTCTCACTTTCTCTTCTGCTGGGCATGACTGATACCTCTCAACCCAGGTTTGAGCAGAGGATAAAGGCACCAGACTTAAATGCTCCACCCACAGCCCATGATGGATCAGGAGAAGCCCTCACCTCTTTGGCCACATTACACCCAAGCCTTATCACACTCGCTTTGCTGGGGGGAGAAAACCTATCCTGTTGGCTATAAGGTGTCACCAAGAGGCCGGGCGCGGTGGCTCATGCCTGTAATACCAACACTTTGGGAGGCTGAGGCGGGTGGATCACGAGGTCAGGAGTTTGAGACCAGCCTGGCCAAAATGGTGAAACCCCGTCTCTACTAAAAATACAAAAATTAGCCAGACATGGTGGCGCACACCTGTAGTGCCAGCTACTCAGGAGGCTGAGGCAGAAGAATCGCTTGAACCCGGGAGGTGGAGGTTGCAGTGAGCCGAGATCGTGCCACTGCATTCCAACCTGGGTGACAGAGCAAGACTCCATCTCAAAAAACAAACAAACAAGGTGTCACCAAGGTAAGATTTGTGTGTGACTCTTACTGCATGTGAAATGAGTAGCTTGATTCCCTTTAACGGGGTGTTGTGATGTTTAATGCTTGCCAGAAGAGCCCTACAGAGAAGGGTAGAGTAAATCCCAATGATGATTCTGTAGCACAATCCTGCTTTTCTTATTCATGCTCAGGAAGGGGTCTGGGACAAATGACTGAACTCAACACAAGTTCATGTTCCAACGAGCAGGGCCGGGTGTACGCACACAGTAAATATCTTTAACACTTTATAGGAGAGCAAAAGGAGGCAATTCTCTTAGCAGACTGCCCTGTAATGCTGGTCTGATTCATTCCTGACTGATGTGGCCCACATGTGTTCCCTGCGACAGCAGAAACAAGTGGTCTTTGTGCCCTGTCAGCATTTTCCGTCTTAACGTAAATTAGTTACACTCCAGCCATTTCATTAAGAAATTATGTCTCTGATGTGACGTGTCAGGTTTCCAGAGGTGGTCAGAAAAGCCTGCCTGTGGCTGGGGATGGTCATTTCCCCTGAATACAATGACTGCTCCTGTGCCACCTGATCATTAGGGAGAGGGGGGAGGGACAAACAGCCCTACTAGACTTGCCACCGCACAGTGGAGCAGGACAAGAATGCAACAGAATTATCTGAGGCTTCAACATCATCCTCCCACCCCCGTGCCTGGGGTTAGAATATTACAGACATCTGGAATTACGACTGGTTAAATGCAGTCAAACACAGATTTCTTTTCGTGGAAATATTCTGATCTAAGACCCAGGAGGGCAGGGAGATTGGGTAATTGCCATCCTTGCAATAAACATATTATGGAAGTTTATAAACTTGGCCTATCTCTTGGCTGCTTTAGGCTTCTGGTGCGCCTGGGATGGCTTTGATTTTGAAACTACTTAGACGATAGACAGACTTTTCCTCTCCTCAAATTCGCAGCCCAATCTGATAAACACATCTGTGGCAAGTCCTGTTTTGGCTAGTTTGGGGCAGACCAAAGGACAGGGTACTTCTTAGGAAATAAATATCTAAAAAGCATTTATGTGACCCAACCGGAGTTGGGAAGGATGGAAAGTATCACAAGATATTCCTTGCACATGATATCTAATCTCCCTTTTATACAGAAGAAATTCAAATGAGCCTCTGCCATTAAAACTTTGATTATCAGAAACTTCATTTTAATCAGAGCTTGCCATAAACGTCACGTGCTCAGCTTACTTGTGTATTTAACATTCTTGATATTATGCGCTGTTCCAATTATCCAAATTTTTCTTAAACTCAATTTCCCAGGGCCTCGTGGTATTCGGCTAATCAAGCTTTAACTTTTTAAAAAAGTGTTTATCTCTGGGCTCTCTCTATACACACGGTGTGTACACACACAGGGACCAGATCTAGGAAGATGCCAGGGTACATTTTTCAGGCAGCCAAATGCACACCCATGGTGTGGGACTTTGCTGATGAAGGGAAAACGCTGTCCTTTCGGGAATTTAAATGCTGCCGGCTTTATTCCCGACCACCTCAATGCCCTGCCTGAATAACTGGCCTCATGTTCATACCGCCAGCCTGGACCACCTCACACTCCTCTGTGGCACCTGATACTGACCACCGGAGGCAGATGGCATGCTCTGTGGATGCAGACTTTGCTGGCTGCTGGCTTTCCTCTGCTGTCTTCCCAGTCGCTCAGAAAGATTAGCTTTTAGGGATGTGGTTAGCACACACAGCACTCATAACTCAATCCAGTATATCACACAATCACAGGAAATACCGCATGTCATTACAGCGTGCATGCTTCTGAAGCAGTCCTCCTGCACAACACACGTCGTGGCATATGCACATATTGCACCCAGACACACACACCCTCCATTATGCACCCATGATTCACTGTGCAGGCTGTTGCATACTTGGGCAACAGAGCAATTCAGGGAGAGGATCGACTTTTTTTTTTTTTTTTTTTTTAATCTTTGTGGCTACTTTGCTTTCTATTCCAGGCTCAGTCCACAAGGGTCAAGAATTGTTAAGAAAGTCCATCTTGGCCTCAGTCCATTCCAACCACCGGAAGGGTTGGAGCCAGAGACTGTTCTTTCAGCTGAGGGAGGGCAGGCCAGCTATGACAGGCCCCTGCTGCCCGCCTCAGATCCAGCATGATCGCATCCCGCAGACCAGCCGTGCCAAGCCAAGCCAAATGTCCACTCAGCATCTTCTGCGCATGCCTAGCAAGTCCCTTTGCCTTTTGAACTAAGCTCTTTTTGTGACATCGGAATGTTCTTTCCCCCTTTTTCTGTCTATTGAAACCTTCCCCTTTTTTCAAAGCCCGACTAAAGCCCCACCTCCCCTAAAGAGGCCAGCTGGAAATGATCTCTCATTTCAGCTCCTCAAAGTCCTTATTCTCTATAGCACTTTTTGGATCCAAAGTAAACATTCCCATTGGGTGTTTGGGGTGTTTTTTGTACGTGTAAGAGCGGGGGCATTGCCTTGTGCTTCTCTGCCTCCTGATGGAGACTAAATACAATGACTTGCACATAATAGGCATTCAACAAATGTTTGTGGTTGATGATACTACCAGTAGCAGCTACTCTTGATTGAACACCTACTGTGTGCCATATACTCTCTATAGATGATTCTATTTCATCTTTCTGTTTGTTGGTTTGTTTGTTTTTGAGACAGAGTCTTGCTCTGTTGTCCAGGCTGGAGTGCAGTGGCGCAATCTCGGCTCACTGCAGCCTCCTCCTCCTGGGTTCAGGCGATTCTCCCTCCTCAGCCTCTAGAGTAGCTGGGATTACAGGTGTGCACCACCACGCCCAGCTAATTTTTGTATTTTTAGTAGAGACGGGGTTTCACCATGACGGCCAGGCTGCTCTTGAACTCCTGACCTCAAGAGATCCACCCGCCTCGGCCCCCCAAAGCGCTAGAATTATAGATGTGAGCCACCATGCCTGGCCCTTTTTGTTTTTGATTAACTAAATTTTACATGCTTGATACTTGAATATGTTCTTTTTATAAAAAATTAAAATTTATTGCATAGGGTAAAAAGTGAAAGTTTCAGCTGGGTGCAGTGGCTCACACCTGTAATTCCAGCACTTTGGGAGGCCGAGGTGTATGGATCACCTGAGGTCAGGAGTTTGAGACTAGCCCGGCCAACATGGCAAAACCTCGTCTCTACTAAAAATACAAAAATTAGCTGGGCATGGTGGCATATGCCTGTAATCCCAGCTATTTGGGAGGCTGAGGCAGGAGAAATGCTTGAACCCAGGAGATGAAGGTTGCTGTGAGCCGAGATCATGCTATTTGCACTCCAGCCTGGGCAACACAGTGAGACTCTGTCTCAAAAAAAAAAAAAAAACAAAAAACAGTGAACTTTTCTCCTGTTCCACCCCCATCTTCTTTATGCCCCCACCTTATTTCCCTCCCCAGAGGAATCCACTGTTAATAGTTTGGACTACCAGACTTTTGCCTAATATAGACAACTGTGATTCACAGTTTAAACTTCACAAAAATCTTAAAAAGTATTATTATTATTTATTCATCTTTAAATGTTTTATTTTTAAAAATAAATAGAGATGGGGGTCTCACTGTTGCCCTGGCTGGCCTCGAACTCCTGGGCTCAAGCAATACACCTGCCTTGGCCTCCCAAAGTGCTGGGATTATAAGTGTGAGCCACCACACCTGGCCTACGTTTATTTTAGAGTTGAGAAAAATTGAGTCAGAGAGGTTAATGAACATTTCCAAGGTCACACAGGTAGTAAGTGGAAGAGCCAGGATTTGAGCCCGGCCTTTGCACTCGTATCTGAATCATTGCGGGGCTTACAGAGTTGCCGCTGGACTGCCTGTATCGTAACAATCCCTTACAGGCGATTCTGATGTATGCAAATACTGCTCTAAAAGCATCCGGGGTGGTCTCCTGCCTTCTAGCACCTGTCAACACTGCCCCATCCCACCCCCACCTGCTAGAGGGACAGCCAGAGACATCAGAGTGATGGTGCTGTCCACGTGAATCACACCATCTAGGTTCAGATCCTGGCTATTCTACTTCCAACTGTGTAACTCCGGCAAGTTAATTAACTTCTCTGGGCCTCATTCTCCCCATCTGTAAAATGGGGAGGGTAAGTAATAACACCTCACCCACAAGGTTGCTGTGAGGATTAAATTAAGTTAACGGACATAAGGCATTTAGAATCACACCTGGCGGAGTAGCAGCTGTACCCCTTGCTACTGTTATGAGAGCTGAGCTAATCTGGAAGCTTTCTGTGGAGCCCCTTAGGTCTCTCAGGCCAGCATTTGACAATAGGGTCACAAATTGTAGTTATCAGTGACATTCTCAGATTGGGTCTTTTTTGAGCCCAAACACCCTGCTTGTGACTGCCTGGAAAGACCCACGTGAGTGGAGGCCATTCCCTGTCCAATCCCTTCCAGCGACAGGCAGCTGGAAGGAGCTTCAGCATCCCATGGCCTCCAGAGCTGTTTCTTATGTCTATCCTACTTCTCTTCTGCTGTCGTTTGAGAGGCCAGCCCTTCATGGGTGCTGCTGGTGTCCAGCCAGGGTCCCTGTACTGGCCGGTGCGTTCATCCCCAGACGAGAGGCTTCCGGCATCAAGCTTCTCAGGGGAATTGCTATCAGTCTCACCTGGAGATGACCACTTGGGCTTAGGTCCTCCTTTTGCCCTCATGGGCAGCCTGGCTGCCTTGTGTCAAATGTGGGGAGGAGTGTCGCTGTGATGACTTCATGCTCCAGAACCATCCCCCACCCCCAGGCTGAGGCTAGACTTTGGCCAAATTCACATCTTCACTTGCCTTCCTCAGCCCTGCTCTGCTTCTCTCCATCCTCATCTTTATTTCCCAAGAGCCCTCCGTCCTTTATCATTCACTTGCACAAAAATCCCTGTCCAGGGCTCTTTGCTTAGAGAACCTGACCTAAGACACCACTGGTCACCATGACCTGCAGTAATGACCCTCGCAATGCATGGAGCTGTTGCCAAGCCATTCCTTGGCCTCTCTGTTCCCCACTTAAGTAATTAGTTCCCTCTCAGGGCTTATTTTCTAACCCTCTAATCAGAAGCTGGCATCAGAGGGAGAGGATGATAAATGAAATAGAGGGTGGTGGTGCCGCATGAAGCTGAGAAGCACAGTCACCTGGGAGCCAGGAGCAGCGGGAAGCTCCTACTGAAACCCGAGTGTCAGGACCACCGGCTGAAGACACTAATTTGCCTCTCCTTTCTGCACATTTGCACCCTGAGGTCAGGAGCCTTAATGCCAAGAAAATAACATTAGTTAGTACTGCTTGCTGCAGATACATTAAAGCCAACAGGGAGAAGGCTGGATATGTGGGAAATACAAAGAGACTTTTCAACCCGTTCATGTCGCGCATCATAGGTTTGGAGGGGCAGGAAGGTGCTGAGGTGCACACAGGCGAGGGATGTGTGTCTGCCCTGGTCTATCACAGTATCACAGAAACAAAGTGGTTGCCAGGAACAGCTGTCCTGCCCCACTGCCTTTTGGTCGAACACTTTCTCGATAAATATCTGTTGACATCAGAGCTTTTGTGTTTCTCTCTGCAGTGCAGTTCCCTGAACAGTATCTCTCCAGAAATTGTTTTCTTTTTTTTTTGAGACAGAGTCTCACTCTGTCGCCCAGGCTGGAGTGCAGTGGCACAATCTCGGCTCACTGCAACCTCCACCTTCTGGGTTCAAGTGATTCTCCTGCCTCAACCTCCTGAGTAGCTGGGATTACAGGCGTACACCACCACACCTGGCTAATTTTTGTGTTTTTAGTGGAGATGAGGTTTCACCATGTTGGCCAGGCTGGTCTCAAACTCCTGACCTTAGGTGATTCACCCACCTCGGCCTCCCTAAGTGCTAGTATGAGATATGAGCCACCACGCCCAGCCCAGAAACTGTTTTCTAGGAAGCTAATACTGCTGTAATGGTGGACGTTTTCCTTTTCCCTTTCCTAGTTCTCCAAAAGAAGCCAAGTGATACATGGCCTATTCCTTCCCTTTGGAGGTCAGGGTCTGCAGTGGCTGGGAGACTCACAGCCAGATTTGCAGCAATAGGGTAACTGACATGGCCTAGAAAGGGGACAGCAGATATCATATTAAGGACACTTTTTGGTTCTCTGAAAATTACTTAAGATTTAAATACAAAACATGATACACTAGGGAGAAACATAAAGAAACGCAAACACACACCTAGGAGCGAATTTTGCAACTTTGTGCATAAATTTTAATTCACAAATAAATGCTTACTTGTCCTCTAATTTTTTGTTTTTGTTTTTGTTTTTCTTAGCAACACGGTCTCATTCGGTCATCTAGGCTGTAGCGCAGTGGTGCAATCATGGTTCACTGCAGCCTTGACCTCCAGGGCTCAAGTGATCCTCCCTCCTCAGCTTCCCAAGTAGCTGGGAGCACAGGCACATACCACTATGGCTAGCTGATTTTTAAAACTTTTTTTGTAGACATGGGGTCTCGCTATGTTGCCCAGGCTGAAGGAGAAGCTCTAATTTACTCTCAGCTAAGTTTTACTGAGTTTTGAAAACCATCAGTCCTGGGTAAATCTTCCCAGCTTTTTCATAACTGGGTGTGTCCATGAGGATGAGCCAATATCATTCACTGGATTATGTCTTTCTCTCTCTCTCTCTCTTTCTCCATACACACACACACACACACACACACACACACACACACACACACACAATTAATAGTTTTTATTAGTTTTTATTTTCTTTCTTTCTTTTTTTTTTTTGAAACAGAGTCTCGCTTTGTTGCCAGGTTGGAGTGCAGTGATGCGATCTCAGCTCATTATAACCTCCGCCTCCCAGGTTCAAGCGATTCTCCTGCCTCAGCCTCCCGAGTAGCTGGGACTACAGGTGCACGCCACCATGCCTGGCTAGTTTTTTGTATTTTAGTAGAGATGGGGTTTCACCATGTTGGCCAGGATGGTCTGGATCTCCTGACCTCGTGATCTATCCTCCTCGGCCTCCCAAAGTGTTGATATTACAGGTGTGAGCCACCATGCCCAGCCCAATAGGTTTTATTTTCTAAAGCAGTTTTAGGTTTACAGGAAAACTGGGTAGAAAATTTAGAGTTCCCATATAGTGCCCCCCAGTTTCTGCTATTATTAATATCTTGCATTACAATATTGGTTCAATATTGATGAACCACTATCGATACTTATTATTATTAACTAATTGCTGACACTTCTTAACTAATGTCCGTAGTTTATATCAGGGTTCATTCTTTGTGTTATACGTTCTACAATTTTCCACAAATGCATAATCACCACTGCAGTATCACACAGAGTAGCTTTACTGCCCTAAAAATCCCCTCTGCAGCCGGGCGCGGTGGCTCACACCTGTAATCCCAGCACTTTGGGAGGCCGAGGCAGGCGGATTACGAGGTCAGGAGATTGAGACCATCCTGGCCAACATGGTGAAATCCCGTCTCTACTAAAAATACAAAAATCACCTGGGCGTGGTGGCCCATGCCTGTAATCCCAACTACTTGGGAGGCTGAGGTAGGAGAATTGCGTGAACTAGGGAGGTGGAGGTTGCAGTGAGCCAAGATGGCGCTGCTGCACTCCAGCCTGGGGACAGAGCGAGACTCTGTCTCAAAAAAAAAATTCCCTCTGCTACTGGAGTTCGTCCCTGCCGTTCTGCCCCATAACCCCTGGTAACCACCGATCCTTTGACTGTCTCTATGGTTTTTCAATTTACAGAATGTTATATAGTTGGAATCACACAGCATATGGCCTTTCCAGGGTGGCTTCTTACACTTAGTAATTGGCATTCAAGTTTCCTCCATGTCTTTTCATGGCTTGATAGCTCATTTCTTTTTGGCCCCAAATAAAATTCCATTGTCTGGATGCATATACCCCTTGCAATGTACTAGACATTGATGTCAGAGCTAAAGAGGTTCAGAGGAGGCTAAGAATCAGTTTTTACCTTCGAGGAACTTCTAATCAAGGAGAGAAGACATGCACCCATGCAATGCCATTAACATGAAACAGTAAAGCAGACACATTGGAAGATGCACGTGAATGAAGAACTGCTGTGACACTTAGAAGGAAGGAGGGGTGGCTGGGCGCGGTGGCTCATGCCCGTTATCCCAGCACTTTGGGAGGCAGAGGCGGGTGGATCACAAGGTCAGGAGTTTGAGAACAGCCTGGCCAATATGGTGAAACCCCGTCTCTACTAAAAATACAAAATAATTAGCCGGGCGTGGTGGCACATGCCTGTAATCCCAGCTACTCGGGAGGCTGAGGCAGGAGAATTGCTTGAACACGGAAGGTGGAGGTTGCAGTGAGCTGATATCGTGCTACTTCACTCCAGCCTGGGCGACAGAGTGAGACTCCATTAAAAAAAAAAATTCCATCTCGAGAAAGCAAAACCTCTCAAATCTTTAGTCGACTATTTTGTGTATGTGTGTGAGTGAGTGCGTGTGTGTGTAGTATGAAGTTTACTTTAGAAGAGATCATTTTATATCATGTTTTATTGTGGTAAAATATACATAACAAAATTTACCGTCTTTTTTTTTTAGTTTGATACAGGGCCTCACTCTGTTACCCAGGCTGGAGTGCAGTGACGCAATCACAGCTCACTGCAGCCTCGACCTCCCAGGGTCAAGTGATCCTCTCAGTTCAGCCTCCCCAGTAGTTGGGATTACAGGCATGCACCACCATGCCTGGCTAATTTCTTGTATTTTTTGTAGAGATGGGATTTCGGCATGTTGCCCAAGCTGGCCTCGAAGTCTTGAGCTCAAGTGATCCACTCACCTTGGCCTCCCGAAGTGCTGAGATTTTAGGCATGAGCCACTGGCCCTCAGCTAAACCTTTTTTTTTTTTTTTTTGAGATGGAGTCTCACTCTTGTTGCCCAGGCTGGAGTGCAGTGGCGCGATCTTGGCTCACTGCAACCTCTGCCTCCCAGGTTCAAGCAATTCTCCTGCCTCAGCCTCCCGAGTAGCTGGGACTAAGTTTTTGTATTTTCAGTAGAGATGGAGTTTCACCGTGTTAGCCAGGATGGTCTCGATCTCCTGACCTCATGATCTGCCCGCCTTGGCCTCCCAAAGTGTTGGGATTACAGGCGTGAGCCATCGCACCTGGTCCAAACTCTTATTTGCTGGGGCCGGGGTTGGCAGTCCTGATGCCTGTACAGGATATGAACTGTGAGCGGACTCAATTCTGCCCATTAGAGGCCAGTCTTCCCACCTTTGACAGTTCACCTGTAGGGCCTGTCACATAAAATATGGAGAAAATGTTAACATCTCTTCCCCACCCCTCCCTGCACTGCACCCTCTTTCCCCAAGGGTTATGGATCCTATTTGTTCATGTGTAAAACGTTCTTCTAAATAGTTAAATGCACACATATACTGGCATATAGTTGTGTCTTATCTTTTGTTACTTCATTTGTAAGATGGCAAGCAAGTCCAAAATACAGGGGCCCCAAAGCCAGAGTTGGGGCAAGGACTGTGCAACCCGAGCAGAAGAGGGCTGGGTACTGGTGGGGGTATGGCGGTTGGGGGATGGGGCTGAGCAGAGGGCTTCAGAATTGGGAGCCATTCTTCATGTTTTCCTTTTTCTCCCACCTCTGGTAGCAAAATTTATTTTTTTGTTTTTGCCGCTTGTTCCAGTGTCTGTCGTCAAGCACATACAAGACAAGGCAAAGCTGAGACCAAGGCCTGGGAGATCCGGCTGCTAAAGATGCAGTAGCCATTTTTACATTCCAACAGTCATTACTTACATAAACAGTGAAAGGAGGCTGGGTGCAGTGGCTCACACCTATAATCACAGCCTTTGGGAGACCGAGGCAGGTGGATCACCTGAGGTCAGGAGTCCGAGACCAGCCTGGGCTACATAGCAAAACCCCGTCTCTACTAAAAATACAAAAATTTGCCAGGTGTGGAGGCAGGTGCTTGTAATCCCAGCTACTTGGGAGGCTGAGGCACAAGAATTACTTGAACCTGGGAGGTGGAGGTTGCAGTGAGCTAAGATGGCACCACTGCACTCCAGCCTGGCTCAGAGTGAAACTCCATCTCAAAACAAAACAAAACAAAACAAAAAAGACAGTGAAAGGAAGATTAGCCAAAGGTGCCGGCTTTCCTGGGTCCTTGTCCCACACCAAAAAGGACGACCCTGACACAAAAGGGACAGGATGCCTGCCACAGAAGTTGAGGGCTGCCCCTTTGCCAAAGGACTCATTCTAGACTGGCTGTATCCAACTAGCCAACTTGATAGGCCTGCCACACTATGAGGTGGTGGGGCAGGAAGCCTCAGACCTCCTCAGAACCCAACTGAAGAGAAACTATCTCCTGATAGTCCCTAAGGAGAGATTGCGAGGTGTTCGGAGCTAAATTGTGCTCCCTCTCCCATTCATTCATAGTTGAAGTCCTAACCCCCAGAATCTCAGACTGTAACTGTGTTTGGAGACAGGCTTTTTACGGAGGTGATTAAATTAAAAATGAGGTCGTGAGGGTGAGCCTTAATACAATCTGACTGGTGTCCTTATGAGAAGAGGAAATTAGGACGCAGACACACACGCAGGGAAAACCATGTGAAGACACAGCGACAGCCAATAACAGAAGCCTGGGACAGATCCTTCCCTCACAACCCTCACAAGGAAGCAACCCTGCCAACACCTTAATCTCAGACTTCCAGCCTCCAGAACTGTGAGACAATAAACATCAGTTGTTGAGGCTACACGGTGCATGGTACTTTGTCACGGCAGCCCAAGCAGACTGCTCCAGAAGGTGAGTGGAAGATATCCTCTGAGCAATTCCTCACAGGCCTCCTGTCTTCTCGTGTTCTGCCAAGACTCAGATTAGCTGCAGTTCAAGCCTTTGCCTGCATGGCCCACGTGGATATGTGCAAGGTAACGGGGGTGCCACGGTAGAGCCCTTCCCCCGGGTGTCACCAGCTTTGTGGATAGTGAGAGATGTTGTGCTGCCCGCTTCCAAATATTTCATTGCACATGTGTGTTCACTCATATTATTTTAACTTGGTTTTGTTTTTGAGACAGGGTCTCACTTGGTCGCCCAGACTGAGTGCAGTGGTGCAATCACAGCTCACTGCAGCCTACACCTCTCAGGCTCAAGCAATCCTTCCATCTCAGCCTCCCAAGTAGTTAGGACTATAGGTGTGCACCACCACACCCAGCTAATTTATTTTGTGTAGAGATGGGGGATTACAGGCCAGCACCACCACGCCTGGCTAATTTTGTATTTTTGGTAGAGACAGGGTTTCACCATATTGCCCAGGCTGGTCTCAAACTCCTGGGCTCAAGTGATCCTCCCACTTCGGCCTCCAGGCATAAGCACGACACCCAGCCTATTTTAACCTTTAAAAATTTATTTTTAAAATGGGATCATACAATGCCTCGTTTTGTGCAAGATACTTTTTGCAGTTGACACTGTATCATGGACAGTCTCACCATGGCCTCTTGACTTCTGGGTTAGAGTGTCGATGGTGTACTCTTGAGGCCAGTATTTCCATGGGCATTCCTCAGATTGTCTTCTGCCTTGCTGATGGTGGTAGAGATTACTTAAGAGGTGAACCAGAAGCTGGATGTGATGGCTCACACCTGTAATCCCAGCACTCTGGGAGGCTGAGGTGGGGAAATCACAAGGTCAGGAATTCGAGACTAGCCTGGCCAATATGGTGAAACCCTGTCTCTACTAAAAATACAAAAATTAGCCAGGTATGGTGGTGCTCGCCTGTAGTCCCAGCTACTCAGGAGGCTGAGACAAGAGACTCGCTTGAACACGGGAGGTGGAGGTTGCAGTAAGCCGAGATTGCACCATTGCACTCCACCCTGGGTGACAGAGCAAAACTGTCTCAAAAAAAAAAAAAGAAAAGAGGTGAACCAGTAGCAGACAGTTGTGTTTCAACACCAGAGGTCATAGTATGGTGACTTAACACAAGACAGTGGCAATGAGGGCAGAGAAAAGTAGATGAGTGTGAGATCTGTGAAATACATGTAAAGTCTCACTCCTCTTCCTCCCTCAGGCCTTCCGCTTCCCTAGGCCCTATGTGAACAGATCTTTCAAACAGTTAATGCATGCAAATGTCCACATCCAAAGTTCTGCTTCAGCTTTTGTTTGTTTACAACATTGAATCACACAATACCTATACATATTTTTTTTGAGATAGAGTCTCACTCTGTCACCCAGGCTGGAGAGCAGTGGAACCATCTCCACTCACTGCCTCCTGGGTTCAAATGATTCTCGTGCCTCAGCCTCCGGAGTAGCCGGGACTACAGGAGTGCACTACCATGCCCAGCGATTTTTTTGTATTTTTTAGTAGAGACGGGATTTCACCCTGTAGTCCAGGATAGTCTCGATCTCTTGACCTCGTGATCTGCCCATCTCAGCCTCCCAAAGTGCTGGGATTACAGGTGTGAGACACTGTGCCTGGCCTGACTCCACTCTTTTTTAATGTTACAGTAAACACCCTTGGACATGTATTCTTTCTTTGTGTGTGACACAGTTTCGCTCTGTCACCCAGGCTGGAGTGCAGTGACACAGTCACATCTCACTGCAGCCTCAACTTCCCAGGCTCAAGCAATTGTTCCAACTCAGCCTCCCAAGTAGCCGCAACTACAGATGCGTGCCACCACATCCAGCTAATTTTATTTTGAGCCGGGGGGATGAAGTTTCACTCTTGTTGCCGAAGGCTAGAGTGCAATGGCATGATCTCGGCTCACTGCAACCTCTGCCTCCCAGATTCAAGGGATTCTCCTGCCCCAGCCTCCAGAATAGCGCCCACCACCACATCTGGCTAATTTTTTTGTGTTTTTAGTAGAGACAGCGTTTCACCATGTTGGCCAGGCTAGTCTCCTACTCCTGACCTCAGGTGATCCACCCACCTCGGCCTCCCAAAGTGTTGGGATTACAGGTGTGAGCCACCTCTCCTGGCCTCATAATATTTTTTAAAAAATATTTTTTATATTTTTTAATTTTTTTTTTTAGAGAGGGTCTTGCTCTGTCGCTGCAGTGCGGTAGTGCAATCACAGCTCACTGCAACCTCAACTTCCCTGGCTCAGGTGATCCTCCCACCTCAGTCTCCTGAATAGTTGGGACTACAGCTGCTTACCACCACACTTGGCTAATTTTTTATTTTTATTTTTCGTAGAGACGAGGTCTTGCTATGTTGCCCTGGCTGGTCTTGAACTCCTGGCCTCAAGTGATCCACCCGCCTCAGACTCCCAAAGTGCTGGGACTACAGGCGTGAGCCACTGAGCCCGGCTAGAATTCATAATGTCCTCCGTCTTGAGCTATACAATGATTACATGAGTGTGTTCACTTTCTGAGCCACACACGCGATTTGTATACTTTTCTATATGCATGCTGTACTTCAATAAAAAGTGTATTTACATTTCTTTAAAGGTATATATAATTCAAATAATGACTGGAACTGCCAAATCGCCCTCCTAAAAAGATTGCACCAGTTTTCACGCTCACCGATAACACACACAAGTTCTCTTTTCCCCATATCCTTGCCAATAGCGGATGCTGGAAAGCGTTTTGATTTTGTGCCAATTTGATGGCTTTTTTTAAAAAAAAGGATCCTCTCAATTTAATTGGCATTTTTTGGTCACCAGCGAGTTGAGCATCTCTCGTTTATTGGGCATTTGGATTTCTTTTTCTATGACTTACCCGTTTACAGTCTCCCCTTCCCCATGTTTCTGTTGAACTGTTTGCCTGTTTCTTGTTTATATATAATGGATATTCACTTTTTGTTGGATGTGTAGCAAATGTGGTCTCCTAAAGTGTCTTTTGTTTTCTCCTTTTGTTTATGGCAAATCTTGGGCAAGCAGCAGAAATAAGTGAAGCAGGCGTGGAGGGCATCTCTGAGATCGGGAGCCCCCACTGGGCTCCAGCCAACCACTGCTGGGTGGGAAGGTGGAAACCTGTGTGCCAAATCTTCTGATTTTTCAGGAGATGCTACAGATGTGGATTTTCACAGGAAATTTTCCAATTTATTTTTATTTTTGGGGGGATAGAGTCTCGCCCTGTCACGCAGACTGGAGTGCAGTGGTGCGATCTCGGCTCACTGCAACCTCCGCCTCCTGGGTTCGAGTGATTCTCCTGCCTCAGTCTCCCGAGTAGCTGGGATTACAGGTGTGCACTACCATGCTCGGCTAATTTTTCTACTTTTAGTTTCACCATGTTGGCCAGGCTGGTCTCCAACTCCTGACCTCAGGTGATCTGCCTGCCTTGGCCTCCCAGAGTGCCGGGATTACAGATGTCAGCCACTGCACATGGCCAAAATTTCCTATTTAAAAACGCTGGCAACTCATTCAAAAATTTGTAAGCACTATAAAAGATACCACCTGTTTGGGCTGGGTTGCATTTGCAGGACACCGGTTTGCAACCTCTGGTTGATGGTGCATTTTTGCTGCACAAGTTTCTTGAGACAGAGTCTTGCTCTTGTCACCCGGGCTGGAGTGCAATGGTGTGATCTTGGCTCACTGTAACCTCTGCCTCCCAGGTTCAAGCAATTCTGCCTCAGCCTCCTGAGTAGCTGGGATTACAGGTGCCCGCTACCACGCCTGGCTAATTTTTGTATTTTTAGTAGAGATGGGATTTTGCCATGTTGGCCAGGCTATCTTGAACTCCTGACCTTGTGATGTGCCCTCCTTGGCCTCCCAAACTGCTGGGATTATGGGCATGAGCCACCAAGCCCAGCCTATTTTGATTTTTTAAAGAGTGGTCTTGCTATATTGTCCAGACTGGTCTCGAACTCCTGGCCTCAAGTTATCTACCCGCCTTAGCCTCCCAACGTCTTGGGATTACAGGCATGAGCCACCACACTTGGCTGCGAAGTTTTGTTTTGTCACATCTGTCCACCTTTTCCTTTATGACTTTGGAGCCCTGTGTTATTCTTTTTCTCTTTCTACTTTTTTTTTTTTTTTTTTTGAGACAGAGTCTCACTCTGTTGCTCAGGCTGGAGTGCAGTGGCGTGAGCTCGGCTCACTGCAACCTCCACCTCCCAGGTTCAAGTGATTCTCCTGCCTCAGCCTCCTGAGTAGCCAGGACTAGGAGCGCACGCCACCATGCCCAGCTAATTTTTTCCATTTTTAGTAGAGACAGGGTTTCACCATATTGGTCAGGCTGGTTTTGAACTCCTGACCTCAAGTGATCTGCCTGCCTTGGCCTCCCAAAGGGCTAGGATTACAGGTGTGAGCCACTGCACCTGGCCCTTTCTACCATTTTAGCACTTAGAAAAAAACCTCTTTAAATCCTTCTATTTTAAGGATACATTAGAGACGCTTTCATGCTTTTTATTCATGTCTCCTTAATGAGAAATAAAAGCAAGTCCACACATTACTGGGCTTGGAGGGTAGGGGCAGTCCTGACCTTGGGGACTTGGGTGGCTAGGCCTGGGGATGGCTGAAACGCCAGCATTAGAACTCCTCAGGTGTGGTGGCTCATGGCTCATGCCTGTAATACCAAGACATTGGGAGGGTGAGGCAGGCGGATCACTCGAGGCCAGGAGTTCGAGACCAGCCTGGACAATACAGCAAGACCACTCTTTAAGAAAAGAAAATCTTCCCATTTTCTTTTCCTTTTCATTTTTTTTTTTCCTTTTTTGAGACAGGATCTACCTCTGTCACCCAGGCTGATCATAGCTCACTGCAGCCTGGAACTCCTGGGCTCAAATGATCCTCCTACCTCAGCCTCCTGAGTAGCTGGAACTACAGGCATACATCACCATGCCAAGTTAATTTTTTTTAAAAGTATTTTTTTTTTGTAAAGATGGGGGGTCTTTCTTTGTTTCCTAGGCTGGTCTCAAACTTCTGGGCTTTAGTGATCCTCCCACCTCAGCTTCCCAAAGTACTGGGATTATAGGGGTGAGCCACCTTGTCTGGCCTCCATTTTCTTTTTTTTCTTTGTATTATTATTATTTTTTTTTTGAGACAGGGTCTTGCTCTGTTGCCCAGGCTGGAGTGCAGTGGCACAATCTCAGCTCACTGTAATTTCTGCCTCCTGGATTCAAGTGATTCTCCCACCAAAGCCTCTGAAGTAGCTGGGGCCACCATGCCTGACTAATGTTTTTCTATTTTTTTTTAAGTAGAGACAGGGTTTCACCATGTTGCCCAGGTTGGTATCAAATTCCTGAGTTCAAGCAATCCACCCACCTCAGCCTCCCAAAGTGTTGGGATTACAGGCGTGATCTACCATGCCTGATCTTCCATTTTCTTATTTAAGGCCAAAGACCCCCCGCCACGTGGTAGCATTTCAGGGGAAAAGAATAAAGCTTTTCATTTCAGGATGAAACCAGAGGCCCTGGGACACTTGAATTCACACTAAAGTGTAAATGACTTACCTCAAACTCTTTCCTGGGAGTAAGTGTGTGAGTTAGAGCAGGGAGAGAGCAACTGGACCCTGTAAGCCTGAAAGTGCAAGAGGGCAGAAAAGTTCAATTCCAGCCCCACTCCTCTGCCTGGGGGAACGTCCCCATTCCCAATTGTGCGAGGCCCTTCCTACAACACTTGGCTTCCACTCTGGATTGGTGCTGGCATAGCTCCAAGCGGAGTGGATGGGAAGCAAAACAAACACCCCCAACCATCTGGGGCCGTTTAATGGCCTTTGGTGGCATCATCTGGGCATTCGTCACCCATCATAATGCACAGCTTGCTTTGGCCAAAGCAGCCCATCCTAGAAACTCCTCCAAGGGTAGGAAAAAATGTATCTAGCTATGTAGAAGGTAGGATCCGATGAGGGGCAAGACAGGAGATCACTGGCTGGGAATAGGGCAGGGCTCTTTCCTTTTTCTGGCACAGGATGAGAGAGGTGCTGGGCTCACCCAAGAGAGTTGGTGCTGATGGGCATGCATTTATTCCTAACTATGATAATTGCATTTATTGAGCACCTAGTGTGTGCCAGGAGCTGTACTAATCACTGGATATGCACCACCTCAACTCCTTTGATCCACACTCAGATTTCGAGGGAAGACTGCCACTATATGTGATAGGGCCCTGTGTGAACCCAGGAAGCGTGCATGAGCCTGGCCTCTCAATGCTAATTCCAGCCCAGGGCTTCCTGTCGTCCCCACCCCAGGCAGGCAGTGGTAGCCCTCCATCCTAGCAACCTCTCCAGCCCAGAGGAGCGTGTGAACAGCCCTAGGTACCCACTGCGCAGGCTCCAGCCTCACTGGCCCCACCCTTTTTGCCTTCCTGGTTGCGGTAGCTCCCCGCCCATCTCTCCCCCATCTCTCCCCTCGTTGTGTCCTGAGCCACTCGCTGACAATCCAGGTGTGAACCAAAAAGGAAGGTGCTGGGTGGGAGGGGTTTTAAGGTGTGACTTTTCTAAGCCTCTTGCATTTGTAAAAAGCAGCACAAACAGCCGGGCATGGTGGCTCACGCCTGTAATCCCAGCACTTTGGGAGGCTGAGGCAGCACCTGAGGTCAGGAGTGCCAGACCAGCCTGGCCAATATGGCGAAACCCCGTCTCTGCGAAAATACAAAAAAAATCAGTCAGGCATGATGATGGGTGCCTGTAATCCCAGCTACTCGGGAGGCTGAGGCAGGAGAATTGCTTGAACCTGGGAGGTGGAGGTTGCAGTGATCTGAGATCATGCCACTGCACTCCAGCCTGGGTGACAGAGCGAGACTCCACCTCAAAAAAAAAGCAGCACAGACAATAACAGTTTATGTCCTGATTATGAAAGCAATTCATACACTTCATAGAGAAGTCAAAGATACAGAAAGCTATAAAGAAGGAAAAACCACATCCTACCACCTGGAGGTAATTATCGTCAATATTTTCAGGTGGTTCTTGCCAGTCATTTTCATATATTTATATATAAATATATAATTTTAAGCAAAATTGAGATCATTCCAGCAATGTCCTTTGGGATCAGCTTGTCCCACAAATCGTATCTTGTGTGAGCACTTCTGAAAGGGACCCCTTGAAGGTGAGTCTTTTGGGGACCGGAAGTGGTGGTTCACACCTATACTCTCAGCACTTTGGGAGGCTCAAGTGGGAGGATCCTTAAGTCCAGAAGTTTGAGACCAGCCTGGGGGAGACACTGTCTCTACAAAATAAAAATACAAAAAATTAGCTGGGCATAGTGGCACATGCCTGTGGGCCCAGCTACTCCGAGGATCACACGAGCTCAGGAGTTCAAGGCTGCAGTGAGCTAAGATTGCACCACTGCTACATGCCTGCCTAGATGACAGTGAGAGACTCTGTCTCTTAAAAAAAATTCATCCTGGGTCAGATGGGTAGAATCAAGGAAAGGAGAGAATGTGGATCAGCTGGGAGTGAGAGACTCTGTCTCTTAAAAAAAATTCATCCTGGGTCAGATAGGTAGAATCAAGGAAAGGAGAGAATGTGGATCAGCTGGGGGGCTGATGTGGCTCTGTTTGATCAGCTGGGGGCCCCCCACATCACCTTCACCCTGGACATCTGCCTAGGGTGGAGAGTGGAGAGTGATGCCATCAGCTTGGGGTAAGGTTGAGGGTGAGGGAAGAACCCTCTGCCACCCTGTTCATTGTCACTCACCAGTTCTGGGCAGTTGGGGAGCCTCCCTGTAACATTCAGCTGCCTGTGAGGTAGGGGCCTCTGGTCATGCCTCACACTCACCCCATTGTAAGCCAGGCACCCCCTCTCCCCACACAGTCACTGCCTCCCTCCCCTCCGGTTTCGTGTGCGTGTGTGCGCACGTGCGTGTGTGTGTGTGTATCGAGAGAGCTGTGTCACAGAGGGACAAATGGGCTGGCTTCTGAATCCTTGAGGCACTCCAGTGGTGGGGGCAGGGCACCCTTGGCCGAGGCACTTCCTGTCTCTTGAGAAACAAGCTGCCTTTTGGCTGTGACCACAGTGCTACTGATCCCCATTAGCTGTTTTCCTAGAAGTGAAAATGGATTTGCTCTGAGTTCTGTCATCCCTTGTGATCCAGGGCTCACAGAGGCAGGGCCAAGAGCGCAGGACTGACCACCCCATGGAGCCATGTTAATCCACCCTCAAGGGGACCTGGGCTTGATGCCAGCCTTATGAGCATGCCTCCTGCCTCCTTCCTCTAAGCACTTGACATTGACAAAGTTCTAGAAAGGTGTGACTGTTTGGTGCTTCCCTGGAAGTTCATCCATTCATCAGTGCCAATAGAAGATGCCCTGCTAGGCCATAGTGGTTAGAACCCAAGAGACCTGGCTTAGAGTCCCAGCTCTGACCCTGGCTGGGCCACTTTGGACAAGTTACTTAACCCCTCTGAGTTCTACTCTAAATGGCATACATATCGCATCTCCCACAGTACCTGAAACACAGCAGGCACTCCACAATTGATCGTTATTGTGTCTTAAATTTACTCCTAACTTTTGGCAGCAAATATTATCTCCCCATTTTGTGGAGGGGCCACTGAGGCTCAGAAAGGTTCACCAGCGTTTCAGTTCTTTTTTACTGTGCAAAAACCACCCCAAATCTTAGTGGCTTAAAATGACAATGAATGATAATTTCTCATGATTCTGTAGATTAATTGAGTAGTTCTTGGGCTCCGTGTGGTGTCAGCTGGGGTTCTCATGAGGATACAATCAATTAGCAGCTAGATTGGGCTGGAAGGTCAAAGAAGGCCTCTCACATGACTAGGGCCTTGGTGCTGCCTGTTGGCTGGGTGGCCTGAGCTCTCTTCTTCATGACGTTTTCATCTGGTTAGCTTGGGCCTCTTCAAGCATGGCAACGGAGCTTCAGGAGGGAGTGTTCCAAGAGGACGAGCCTCAATATGTGAGCACTTATCCTTCCTCTGCTTTTCATCATGCTCATTAATGTTCCACTGGCCGAAGAAAGTCACATGGCCAAACTCAGAGTCAACACATGGGACGTGGGAGGCATGGTTCCTTGGGGGCTGCCTATGTAACAGTCTAGCCACAAAGGCTTGCCTCCGATGCCATGGCCACTGAATGGTATAGGTGGGATTTGAACCCAAGCCTGCCTAACTCCAGATCCATGCTCCTTCCTCAAGCATTGGCTGACGCTGGCATCTGTGTTTCCACTGCCTGAGCCTAGTGGTTGGGTGATTTTCCATCTTGTCTCCAGCCCACTGCTGTCCCTGGTACTCTGTGATGCTGTCATCGTACCTCTACCGCTCCGGACAGAGGGAGGGCGAAGCACCCTTCTTCTGCTGGACTCCCCCTGCCCTTTGCTCCCCTACCCTTGAAGCAGAGAGCTACCCCTGCTTCCTCCAGAGTCCCAGCCAGGTTGGTGGTGGCCCCATCCCTTCTGACCCTCCTGCAGCAGCAGCAGCCTGGCTCTGCGGGCCTCATGACCCCCATGCCTTTCTGCGCCTCAGCTCAATTTTCAAGGGTACTTTTATTGGGAAAGCGAGGGATCACGAGAACAAAGACAACGTCCTTGAGATAAGCCCAAGTTTACAAGCTGTTGTTATCCCAGTGGACTTCCGGTCTGCCTACCGGCTGGGCTGTCCCCTGAGATAGGCCCCCTCCTCTGACCCCTGTCTACACTCTGCCAGAAGCTGATTTGAGCTGGTCCCACGGTGCTGCCTGTGGGAACCCAAGCCCTTTCTGCTCCTATCTGCCTCTGACTGGATGAAGCCTCGGGCAATTCCGCCCACTGGTTTGATCCCAGGCCCCAGACATAGGTGAGGAATGCCCTCCTTACAGTCCTTCCCGGCTCCTAGTTCAGTGTTGAAAGTGAGCAGTGCTGGCTTTGCTCCGGCTAGGCCCTCACTCTCCTCTTTTTTCAAGGCCCCAAGAGAGTAAGCCATTTATTCACACCCTATCTTGACGGCAAAGCCCTGGCCTTGAACCTGGGGCGCTGCTTTCAGCCATTATTCTTGCAGGGGCCCCAGTGCTCCCAGCCTGCGTTTTTGCAGTCTGAGCAGGGCCCACAGCTGTTTTGCCTCAGCTAGGAGTGAAGGCTGACAAAGAGCAAGGTCTCTGGAGAAAGCGGAAATGTTTTCTGGATGCCAAACTGGTGACTCTGGGGAGCTGTGGGGGGTGGGGAGGGAGGGGCTGTCACTTGTGCCCAGGGAAAAGTCATGGTCAATGAGAAAGCCTTCGATGGGGAGAGTGTGAGATAGGGCCCAGGAGCATCACCATGCAGCTGTCCAGGATGGATGTGGGACCCTCTGTCAGACCACGCCAGTTATCTTAAAATAAGATCAGCAGGGCAAGGTCCTGGGATAGGGGAGCTCCCAGGAAGTGGACTGGGATGCCTGAGGGATCCAGGAATTAGCAGTGTCCTGTGTGGTCTTGCTGAGGGAAGCCAGGCGAAATCTAGCAGCTCAGCTGTAACAGCCAGAGCTCTTGGCTCCAAGCAACAGGAAACAATTCTGGCTTCTTTAAGCAGAAAAGGATTTTATCAAAAGGATCTTGGGGAACTCACAAAATAACCAAGAGGGCTGAAGAATCCAGTTCCGTGAGCAGACCAAGGAGGCGGCACAGCAGTCAGGACTACAACCAAAGTCAGGCCAATCTAGGGACGACCTCGCTGCCAAGTCCAGGATGCCCTGGCATACACTGCCACCTTGGGATGTGAATATGGTCCCTGCCACCCCAGGAAATGGAATGCCATTGCCTTGGTGACTGGCACCATCCACCAGAATGGACTTCTATGCTCCTTGCATCTCTGTATTACCAGCTTCCAACTCCAGGCCTTTGATGGGGGCATCTGATGGGTTGAGCCTAAGGCAGGAGCCATGCCAATGGCAATGGTGGCTGGGAAAGTACCTACCTGGCATTTTCAGCTTCCCTGGTGGGAGGCAACTAGAAAGAGAGGATTCTCCAAACGTGGGAAGAGAGGTTGGAGGCTAGATACCTCACCTGGAAAAATGCAGGGCTGCTGAGCATGGAAGAAAACACGTCTCCAGAGACAGCCTGTGTGTATGTTCCCTCTCCTCCAGATGTCAATGTCAGGGGGCGGGGGGTGAGGACAGGAAGTAGACAACATGGGGTTAGGAATCCTGGGTTCGATTAAGAGTCTCCTGGCCGGTGTGGTGGCTCACACTTGTAATCCCAGCACTTTGGGAGGCCGAGGCGGGCAGATCACGAGGTCAAGAGATCGAGAACATCCTGGCCAACATGGTGAAACCCCGTCTCTACTAAAAATACAAAAATTGGCTGGGCATGGTGACGTGTGCCTGTAATCCCAGCTACTCAGGAGGCTGAGGCAGGATAATCACTTGAACCTAGGAGGCGGAGGTTGTGGTGAGCTGAGAGTGCGCCACTGCACCCCAGCCTGACAACGGAGTGAGACTCCATCTCAGTAAAAAAAAAAAAAAAAAAAAAAAAAAAAAAAAAAGAGGCTTCTCTGTTTGTCAACCCGAGATAAGCTATTCACAACCCTGGGGCCTCAGGTGTACCTCAGTGCCTGCTGTCCAGCCTTCGAGCACGCAGAAGGTGTGTGCTAGCTTCTGCTGTCATGTGAGCCATCTGGCCGAAGGACGCCCCAAGACTGCCAAAGCCCCGAATGGAACGGGGCTGTTGGTTCAATGAAATGGTTGAAAGTACAGGGTTTGGAATCAGAGAGATTGGGGTTTACCAGCCATATGCCCTTGGACGTGGTCTTTAACCTCTCTGAACCTTAGTTTTCTTATCTGCAAAATGTAGGCATGGTGGCAGGCACTCAGCCTCCCTTCCAACCTCATCCTGTGGTGCCCCCGTGGACTGCAGAGACTGGAAGGCTAAAAACTGCATTTCCCAGACACCTTTGCAGCTGAGACTATGGATGAGAACTCAGTTTTACCAGTTCGATGCACTCGTGTGAGATTAGGAGGGCAGATGTGAGGCAGAGACTACAATTCTTGCGTGCTGCTCTGGCTGTACCTGCTGGAGGGGCGTGTGTGCGTGTGTGTGTGTGTATGTGAAACAACATTCTAGCGTTTCCTCAGTTACCAGCTTTGTGAGTGTTGAGAGGGGTTGCGGTGCAGTGGCTTCCTGATTTTTGGATCGCAGCTATGGTAGTGTACTCAGGAAATTTACATTTCCCAAGGAGGGCTCCCTCACACTCCACCTTTCTGATAGTGGCAGAGATGGCAGCAATCTTGGCGGACCAGTTCAGTGGGGTTGTTTGGGGACCCCAGAGACTGCTCCCTCTACCCTTCCAATAATTTTGTCAGCACCTAATTTCCTGCGTTAAATCTCATCTTGCTTAAAATACCTGGAGAGGTTTGGCCGAGTGCAGTGGCTCACACCTGTAATCCCAGCACTTTGGGAGGCCGAGGTGGGCGGATCACGAAGTCAGTAGTTGGAGACCAGCCTAGCCAACATGGTAAAACCCAGTATCTACTAAAAATACAAAAATTAGCCAGGTGTGGTGGTGCATGCATGTAATCCCAGCTACTCGGGAGGCTGAGGCAGGAGAACTGCTTGAACCCAGGAGGCGGAGGTTGCAGTGAGCCAAGATCATGCCATTGCACTCCAGCCTGAGCAACAAGAGTGAAACTCCGTCTCAAAAAAAAAAAAAAAAAGAAAAAATAGCTGGAGAGGTTCTCTCTTTCCTGCAATTGAACTCCAACTGATATCGGGGTAATCCCCATTTGCTCACGAGGTTATTGATGCAATGAAACAAGATGGTAAAGTCCTTTATGTATGCTAGGTGTTTTTCAAAAATGGGTATCTTTTTTCAGAGGTGACTAAATGTGACAGAAATCCTGTGACAAGCCACCCTAATTTGTACAAGCTCTCAGCCAGTTGTTTTACATAGAGTTGCTGGGGCAGGAAACAACGTGAAAGAATTCAGGTTCTTTGGGTGGGTCGCCTGCTTTCAAAGGCTCATCAGGTCCTTGTACTTATTCGGGGTAGTTCTGCCTTCCTGCCTACCATTAGAGCAATGACTGGCACCACAGGCATGGCACAGGCAGCTGGGAAAGATGATGGACTTCGTGGTGTGAGCACAGAAGCTCAGCTGCCAGAGATCCTCCCCTGTCTGTGACTGTGCTCCACCGTGATCACTATTAGTTCATGTTAAAGCACACTGTTTAGGCCGAGCGTGGTGGCTCACGCCTGTGATCCCAGCACTTTGGGAGGCTGAGGTGGGCGGCTCACTTGAGTTCGAGACCAGCCTGGCCAACATGGTGAAACCCCATCTCTACTAATAATACAAACATTAGCTAGGCGCTGTAACTCATGCCTATAATCCCAGCACTTCGGGAGGCTGAGGCAGGCAGATCAGTTGAGGCCAAGAGTTTGAGACCAGCCTGGCCAATATGGTGAAACCCTGTCTATAATAAAAATACAGAAATTACCTTGGGTGTCAGAGGCATGGTGTCATGCGCCTGTAGTCCCAGCTACTCAGGAGGCTGAGGCAGGAGAATTGCTTGAACCTGGGAGGCAGAGGTTGCAGTGAGGCGAGATCGTGCTACTGTCCTCCAGCCTGGGCAACAGAGTGAGACTGTCTCAAAAAAAAAAATTAGCTGTACGTGGTGATGTGTGCCTCTAATCACAGCTGCTCAGGAGGCTGAGGCAGGAGAATCACTTGAACCCAGGAAGCGGAGATTGCAGTGAGTGGAGATTGTGCCACTGCACTCCAGCCTGGGCGACAAATCGAGGCTCATCTCAAAAAAAAAAAAGCACGCTCTTTAATTTCTGACTCCTCCCAGTTAAATCTCCACAAGATATTTACAAAACCTTCCCTTCCCCTCCCATCAGATTTGAAGAACAGGCTGACAAAGGATCTGGCTTTCTGTGGTGAAGAATGTTCTCATGGCCGTGGCATTGGCCTCCTGAGTTAAGAGTTTCCACAGAAAACAACTGAGAGTATGTAAATTCTACAGGGACAGGTTGCTTGGGAAGAAGTTCAAAAGACAAGGCTGGGCTTGGAGGACTGGGCCACCCGTGCTGCAGGGCTCCGGGTGCAGAGAAAGGAGAGGAACACAGAATTGGAGAAAGTGCATGAAAGTAAAGGGGGCTCCTGGAAAGCCCTCCACCCTGTTCAGTGGACAGAATGCTTCTGTCCCCTCGTAGATCCAAATCCCTCATCTCCCTGTCTCTCACCCTCTTGCTCTCTGCTATTCTATTTCCTACCACAAAATGGGGACCCTTTGTGGAGTGTGGAACCAGGCAGGTGGCCCTGGGGGCCGCCAAGCTGGGTGGAAGCTGGGCTGGGGTTGGCTGCCAGAATAATCCAGGCTCCACTCCAGTCCATCGGGGGCTTGAGGCTGGGTGGGCGAGACAAATTGTTTCAGTGGTTTTCAGGAGCCCTAATCAATTGCGAGGCAGAGCAAAGCCCTCTGGGGACAGATAAAGCCAGCCCTGCGCTCGGTGCCCAGTTGGAGTTTCTGTGGTTTGAACTTTCGTGTGGTTTGGACAAGTTCGCCAGGCTTTGCTAGGGCGCTTTACTCTGTTTCCAAACTGCAGTAGAGGGAGGCAAACGGCCCTTGAACCCTACAAGCCACTCCTGAAATGCGATAGGTGGCCTGTCCTCTCTCTCGCATGGTCCCAAAGGCTCAGGGAAGAGAAGCCGGGCAGGTCCGGGCCATACCCCGCGCTCCTGGTTTCCGCTGGTGGCTCCATGCGTAGACATTTCTAGAAACGCTCCCCCGCCCAAGGCTGGCTAGACCTTCGCGTTGGGGAGCTGAGCTGCTGCAGGTTTGATTGTCTGCTCCTGCTTCAAAACTAGAAAGATGAATTCCCACTTTTGGATTCCATCTTCTGCCGCGGACGCCTCCAGGACGCACAGCCGCCCGGCTCAGAGGAAGCCCGGGACGCTGGGGACACCGCCTGGAGCCTCCGCGCATAGCATCGGGCGTTTTTTTCCTTCCAGCTGGAGGCTTCCCATTTAACCTCTAAGGTGCCAGAAGATCCGGATCGCTCGCGGGCAGGCCTTTGGCTGGCTCCGGGCGAGGCTGGGACCCCAGACCCGAGTGCCAATGGCAGGCACCTGGCGCGCAGATGTCTGGGGCGCTGTGCGCGGGTGAGAAAGTCTGCCTAGCGAGGTGGACGGACGCTGGGCCTGCGGGGACCCATCTGACAACGCCCGGTCCCCAGGGAAGCCTGTGCGAACCTGCGGGGGGCCAGGGCAAAATAGAACCAGGAACATGTGTTGCTTGGGAGGGAAGCTGGGGCGCATGGCATGTCTCAGTAGTGCTGGCACCCTCCAGGGACCTTCCTGCTTCCACAGAAGGTGGGGACGGGGAGGCGAGCATGGAGAGAAAGGGAAGTGGGAAGAAATTGGTCACGGAGGAAGCTATTTTTATGCTTTGCTACAGCTGCGTGCGTTTTTCTGACCAGCTAGGCAGCGAAAATTAGACCGGCTCGGGCTGAAAACAGGCCCTAAACTTCACGGGGGGTGGGGGTAGTGGGACACGCGCAGGAAAGGGGAGGAGAAGGGGAAATCCCCATGGATCTGGCAAACCCCAGTGTCCCAGAAGCTCTCACCGTGCAGAGAACAAGCCCCTCTGCCCTCCCCAGCTCCAGATGCCCCAACCTTTACCCTGGGTGTCAGAGGCATCCTCTCCACTCTGTGTGACATCTTGGGCATGACACAGCCAAGACTGGGAGTTAGTTCATCAGTGTCTTCTGCTTTGAGGCCTCGGAGGACCTTATCCCTTTTGGCAGGGGTTCCAGACCTCCTGGGTGGCCTCCGTCACCACTAAGTCACTCGGGCACCTGGAGAAATGGCAAAGGTCCCAAACAGGAAACCAAGATTGGGAAGTGAGGGCCCTAGAATTAGAATCTTTTGGGGTCTATGATTGTCTAGGTCAGCAGTTCCCAAAGTGTGGTCTGATGATCCCTGTGGTTCCCTGAGCCCTTTTCAGACTGTTCTTTTCTAACTGCAAAGCTCCATTAGGCTGGATTTTCTTCAACAAAAACAACATATCACAACACAGTGGATGCCCAAGCCACTACGAGGAAGCAGCTGCCTTCGATTAAGCCAGATATTAAAGAGGTTTGCAAAAACGTAAAACGATGCCACTTTTCTCCCGAAACTTGTTTGTTTGTTTTGGAAAATATGGTTATTTTAAAATAAAATTGTGCTATTGATGTTACCATGCATTTTATCCATTGCTGTGTAACAAGTTACCCCCAAAATGTAATGGCTGAAAACGACAGACATTTATTATCTCACACCGTTTCTGTAGGTCAGGAACCTGGGAGCAGCTTAGCTGGGTGGTTCTGGCTCAGGGTCTCTTAGGAGACTAATCAGGGTGTGTTCCAGGGGTGTGATCTTCTCAAGGCTCTGCCGGGGAAAAATCCACCTCCAGGCTCACTCATGCGGCTGCTGGCAGGCCTGTTTTTTTGCTACGAGGGCCTGTCCACAGGGCTGCCTCGTGACAAGGCAGCTGGCTCCTCCTAGAGAGAGAAAAGAGGGCACCCAAGACAGAAGGCACAGTCTTTTTGTAATCTAATTTTGGAAGCCACCTCCCTATAGGACAATAGATCTATTAGGAGTGAGTCTATAAGTCCAACTAGCGTTCAAGGGTGTGGGTGACAGAAGGTGGGAAATTACTGGGCACCATCTTAGAGGCTGCCCACCACACATGTAATATATTCATGATTGTTATTTTTAGATCAATTAATGTATAAATATTAAAAATGTTCCTGTTTTCATTTTTAATGTGGGAAATATTTATAAGACGAATATAACCAAAAGCATTTTGGAGTCCTCGATAATAAATAAAAGTCTGGCTGGGCGCGGTGACTCACGCCTGTAATCCCAACACTTTGGGAGGCCAAGGTGGCAGATCACAAGGTCAGGAGTTTGAGACCAGCCTGGCCAATATGGTGAAACCCTGTCTCTACTAAAAATACAAAAATTAACTGGGCATGGTGGCGCCTGCCTGTAGTCCCAGCTACTAGGGAGGCTGAGGCAGGAGAATCGCTTGAAACTGGGAGGCAGAAGTTGCAGTGAGCCGAGATTGTGCCACTGCACTCCAGCCTGGGCGACAGAGCAAGTCTCAAATAAATAAATAAATAAATAAATAAATAAGTCAAAGAGTTGCAAGACCTAAAGGTTTGAGAACTGCTGGTCTAGGCTTGTGGTATTTACAGGAGAAGTACCTTGGTACTATGTGGGGGCCAATCCAGCCACCCACCCATCCACCCACTCATCTACCCATCTATCCATCCAACCATCCATCTATCCATCCATCCATCCAACCATCCATCCGTCCCTCCCTCCCTCCCTCCCTCCCTCCCTCCCTCCCTCCCTTCCTCCCTCCTTGTATCCATCCATCCACCTACTCAGCTATCCACCCATATGTGCAATCAAAATGTTCCAAATACTGGGCTAGGGCTGGTGCTTTACCGGTAAACAAGATCGCCAGTGATTGTCCTATGGAGCTATAACGTGTTAACAGATGACGAAATTAACAAGATAAATTTGAAAACAGTAACTTCAAGTTGTGATAAATTGGGCCCCAAAAGCCTAGACCCTAGAGAAGCAGGCACTCTTGAATTGACACCATTTTGGGGGGCATCATCATAGGTGACCCACACTGGGGGTGGGGTGGGCCACACTGCATGGTCCAGGGAGAAGGGAGTATGTCTCAGCTGTGGCCAGATAAATGTAAAGCCCTGGTGAGCCAGAATAATCTGGTATCTCCCAGCTTCTTCATGCCTAGTTAATTTGGGCCCCCACCTGCAATGAGTTTTTCATAAAATCCAGCCTCCTTTAAGTCTCTAGGGCAAGTCTGGGAGGAAATCATCCAGGTTTGTCCTGGAAGCTAGGGTACTGGTGACTGTGGGACTTAGGGTGAGAGGCCCTCAAATGGAAGATGCAACCCATATGAGTGGAATAACTGGGGCTACAGGCCTGTGCCACCACGCCTGGCTAATTAAAAAAAAAATTTTTGTAGAGACTCAAGTTGCTCTCAAACTCCTGAGCTCAAACGATCCTCCCACCTTGGCCTCCTAAAGTATTGAGATTACAGGAGTGAGACACTGCTCTCCACCTGATAGCGTTTTGATAGGAGGAGGTAGGGGTAGTCTGGGGCAGAGACAGGCAGTGATCCCAGGCTGGAGACACAAGGAGGCCAGGCTGTGGGACAGGAGAAGCAGGGGTGAGTGGCTGGGATGGGAATAGAGCATAAATGACAAGTAGTGGCCGGGTGCGGTGGCTCACGCCTGTAATCCCTGCACTTTGGGAGGCCGAGGCGGGCAGATGGATCACTTGAGGTCAGGAGATCAAGACCATCCTACCCAAGATGGTGAAACCCCGTCTCTATTAAAAATACAAAAATTAGCTGGGCATGGTGGCGTGTGCCTGTAGTCCCAGCTACTTGGGAGGCTGAGGCAGGAGAATTGCTTGAACCCAAGAGGTGGAGGTTGTGGTGAATCGAGATCGCGCCATTGCACTCCAGCCTGGGTAACGAGAGTGAAACTCCGTCTCAGAAAAAAAACAACAACACAAAATACAAAACTTAGCTAGGTGTGGTGGTGCATGCCTGTGATCCCAGCTACTCAGGAGGCTGAGGCAGGAGAATCGCTTAAACCCGAGAGGCGGAGGTTGCGGTGAGACAAGATTGTGCCATTGCACTCCAGCCTGGGAGACACAGCCAGACTCCGTCTCAAAAAAAAAAAAAAAAAAAAAAAGACAAGTAGTGATCATCCCTACTTCAAAACCTTGCCTAGGCCAGCCCTGCTCTGAGCATCAGCTGAAAGACTGAGCATTTTTTTTTTTTTTGAGACGGAGTTTCGATCTTGTTACCCAGGCTGGAGTGCAATGGCACGATCTTGGCTCACCGCAACCTCCGCCTCCTGGGTTCAGGCAATTCTTCCTGCCTCAGCCTCCAGAGTAGCTGGGATTACAGGCACGCGCCACCGTGCCCAGCTAATTTTTTGTATTTTAGTAGAAACGGGGTTTCACCATGTTGACCAGGATGGTCTCGATCTCTTGACCTCGTGATCCACCCGCCTCGGCCTCCCAAAGTGCTGGGATTACAGGCGTGAGCCACTGCGCCCGGCTAGACTGAGCATTTGTAAAGAGGAAATGTGCTCCCTCCTGCTCCTCCCACCCTACGTGGTTTCACAGTGTAAATTGTGCTTCAGAAGGGCCGGCTCACCCCCTCAGGCGACACAGCAGCTTTAATCAGTTACACCTGCTTTTAGTGATCAGGTCCCAGTCCACAGCAGGCTCCAGAAAGAGCAGGCCAGGCTTCTGTGGAATGACATAGGTCAAGGATGCTTTTTTTATAAGGTGAGTGGGTCTTTGCCGACTGGGCACAATTCTGCTTGTGGAGCAGTCTTCTCCATAATGGTCCATTGGTAGCTTCGGCCTCAAGTTTGAACGTGGGCTGCATCGCAGCAAAACGCTGAAACCTTGTGAATATTTGTGTGCAAGTTCAAGCCCTATTTGGCTCTTGACCCCTTTTAAGAGAGAACGCGGTGTTGCCATTGGCTTCAGGCCTTATCTGTGGATCATATTTGTGCGCTAATAATAACCAGCTCAATTGTCCCTGATATCAGTGATTCTGGAAGTATGGTCCTGGCCCGGCAGCATCACTGGGAAGCTTGCTAGAAACAGATGCTGGGAGCTCACACTAGACTGACTGAGTCATACTCTTTGGAGATGGGCTGAGACCTGTGGATCTGTGTTTTAACAAGCCCTCCAGGTGATTCTGATGCCCATTCAAGTTCAAGTTCGAGAGTCACTGTTTATTAAGTTTATTATCCCTATTTAACAGATGAAGAAAATGCAGTTCAGAGGGGGATAAGTAGCTTCACCAGGACCAAGCCACAGCAAGTGGAGTGCCAGGACTCAAATCTGGGTCTTTTTTTTTTTTTGAGACAGTGTCTCACTCTGTTGCCAGGCTGGAGTGCAATGGCACGGTCTCAGCTCACTACAACCTCCACCTCCCAGGTTCAAGCGATTCTCCTGCTTCAGCTTCCCGAGTAGCTGGGATTACAGCGGAGCACCACCATGCCCTGCTAATTTTTGTATTTTTAGTAGAGACGGGGTTTCACCATGTTGGCTAGGATGGTCTCGATCTCTTGACCTCATGATCCGCCCACCTCGGCCTCCCGAAGTGCTGGGATTATAGGTGTGAGCCACCGTGCCAGGCCAAACCTGGATCTTTCATTAGAGGAATTATGTGGGCTGAGTGTGGTGGCTGACGCCTATAATCACAGCACTTTGGGAAACAGAGGCGGGACGATCTCTTGAGGCCAGAAGTTTGAGACCAGCCTGGCCAACACAGCAAGACCGCCCCCCGCCTCTAAAAAAAGGGGGAAAAAAAGAGGAACTGTTTTTTCTTTTGTCTCTTCCGCTCCTCCATCTTCTTTTAGCCTCGATTCTCTATCCTGGGGTTCTCAACTTGGCTACATATTGACAATCAGTTGGGGGGCTTTAAAAAATAATACTGATGCTAGGGCTTCACCCTAGAAAACAGCATCTGCAGGGAGTGGCTCCAGCATTTGTGCTTTTTTTCCCCTGCTCACAGGCAGCATCACCCAGGTTCCGCTGTCATTTAAAATGTTTCTTGGCCAGGCATGGTGGCTCACGCCTGTAATCCCAGCACTTTGGGAGGTCGAGGCGGCTGGATCACGAGGTCAGGAGTTCAAGACCAGCCTGGGCAACATGGTAAAACCCCGCCTTTGCTAAAAATACAAAGAATTAGCCAGGCGTGGTGGCAGGTGCCTATAATCCCAGCTACTCAGGAGGCTGTGGCAGGAGAATCCCTTGGACCCGGGAGGCGGAGGTTGCAGTGAGCGGAGACCTCGCCATCGCACTCCAGCCTGGGCCACAGAGCAAGACTTCGTCTCAAAAGAAAAAAAAGTCTCTGATGAATGCATTTGCACTAAAGTGTGAGTAACTGAAAGGTGTGAGTAACCGAATGTGTTACCTTTCTGGAATATCTGCATTTGTAAAAAGAAACCAAGGACATAAAATAATGAATTGCATAAGCATCCCAGCAAGTGGGAGAGGCCAGCTTTTGATCCCAATTGCACTTGCAGTAGATTGATTGCTCTTACACACCCTGCTAGGAATCTACCCGGCAGACCTCCTCCTACCCAGCCTTGTTTGAGGTTTCTGAATATGTTGTGTCTTTTTGAGGGGTGTTTTGGACTAGAAGAAATTGCATGAATCATTCTTGAATGTCCTTAAGCCATCAGCCTTGCCCACACAGGGCAGAGTTTCCCAAACCCGTAACGCCGGCCAGTTCCATTCTAACTAGCTAGTAAAAGCAAAATCGTTGTTAAAAGAACGTTATTTTTAAAGCATTCCAGAGTGAATGCTAAGGGCCTCTCTCCTCAGGCCTCTTCCCATGTCCATCCAAACATATTCTGCCACTGAAATGGTGGCGGCACCTAAGTCATAAGTTAGAGAAGAGTAATTCTCCAGACCCCAATTCAAACAAATTGTGTGAGACCCACAGTGTGGCTATCTGTAGCACTTGAAAAGATTTCGATGTTGACCTAGGCTGCAGGCTCCCCCCGCCCCCTTTCATTTTAAGTTGTGATCAACCTTTGGTTTTTAAAAGCAAAGAGAAAGAAAAGCCCACCCTAAAATGATTTGTTTTAAGTGGCAGCCACAGTCTCTACCCTGTTTCCCCGCACCTGGCAGGGGACACAGAAACACCTCCGCCCTTCAGGAAACAACCCACTTGACAGCAGCTGGGCTCCCAGGAACAAAGGCCTAGGTTCATTACCACGGTATCGACCCTGACACGTTCCACCCTGGCCACCTCCCCCAGAGTTCCTCAATTCGCACCCCAAATGAAGTGTAATTGGACCTGGACACCTTTGAAGTCCCCTAGCAGATTGTCAGCATTTTGAAATGTCCTTGATTTGCATGGTGAAGACCTGGTTGGAGGTGACATTTTCCTTCCCCTCATCCCACAGTTTTAAAGACAGAATTATTTTAAATGACATTCTCCAACAAGGAAGAGTTACCATGGAAGAAAGAAAAATTCTCAAAGCCAAAAAAAAAAAAAAGAAAAGGAAAAATGTCCGATGATTTGATTAATTTCTAATTCACACTTTGGCCCAGTCCTGGTTCTAGGGGTACCACACAGGGAGCCATGGTTTCCTCTCTGACTTCTCCCCAGGTCTCCAACCTGGGGGATGACAAGGACCCAGGAGACTTGGCTAGGAGGTTCTGACGGCCAGTAGGCCACTTGTCAGACCTGAAATCAGAAAACAAGCGCAGCTGCAGGCCCTTGGGTTGGTGAGGGAGGCGGTGTGTTGATTGCAGACCATCTATCTTCCTTCCCAGCTGAGCCAGGGCTGCTCTGCGGAAATCACGTGCACTCCCAGAAATAAGCGTGCCTGTGTGCACCATGAGTCTAAAGCTTGATGGTTTCCTGCACACCAGAGGAGGAAGAGCCTGCCTGGTGGAGTCATGCCTGCAGACACGTGTCGAGCCCATGAGGGGCCAGCTTGGCAGTCCACTTTGTTCTGGGAAGCGGCCAGCCCTCAGTTTGCAGCCACCCCCCAGCTTGTCTGCTTCTGAGAGCTTCCTCGGGGGTAGCCATCCTCTGAAGCAAATGACCCACTTTCCCCCAGAGCAGTGCTGTCCTGTAGAACTCTCCATGAGCAGGGAAAGGTTTTCTATCTGTGCTGTCCAATAGGGGAGCCACCAGCCACATGTGGTTACTGAGCACTTGAGATGTGGCTGGTGTGACTGAGGAACTGAATTTTATATTTTCTTTTTTTTTGAGACGGAGTCTCGCTCTGTTGCCAGGCTGGAGTCCAGTGGCACAATTTCGGTTCGCTGCAACCTCTGCCTCCCGGGTTCAAGTGATTCTCCTGCCTCAGCCTCTGGAGTAGCGGGGACTACAGGCGCATGCCACCACGCCCAGCTAATTTTTGTATTTTATTTTATTTTATTTTTTGAGACGGAGTTTCGCTCTTGTTACCCAGGCTGGAGTGCAATGGCGCGATCTCGGCTCACCGCAACCTCCTCCTCCTGGGTTCAGGCAATTCTCCTGCCTCAGCCTCCTGAGTAGCTGGGATTACAGGCACGCGCCACAATGCCCAGCTAATTTTTTGTATTTTTAGCAGAGACGGGGTTTCACCATGTTGACCAGGATGGTCTCGATCTCTTGACCTCGTGATCCACCCGCCTCAGCCTCCCAAAGTGCTGGGATTACAGGCGTGAGCCACCGCGCCCAGCTTAATTTTTGTATTTTTAGTAGAGGCGAGGTTTCACTGTATTGGTCAGGATGGTCTCGATCTCTTGACCTCCACTCCGCCCACCTCGGCCTCCCAAAGTGCTGGGATTAGATGCATGAGCCACTCCGCCTAGCCTATTTATATTTTCTTTAACTTTAAGTAGCCACATGTGGCTAGTGAGCAAGTGGACAGCACAGAGACAGATGAGCAAATAAAACCCATAAGAAGGCCAGCTCACTTCTGTAATTTCAGCATTTTGGGAGGCTGAGGTGGGAGGATTGCTTGATGCCAGGA
Organism: Aotus nancymaae; assembly: GCF_030222135.1. NCBI lineage: Eukaryota > Metazoa > Chordata > Mammalia > Primates > Aotidae > Aotus > Aotus nancymaae. The sequence continues at coordinate 19,122,171 of NW_026988472.1, read as the reverse complement.
GTTCAAGACCTCATCTCTATTAAACATTTTAAAGAAGTAGTTGGGTGTGGTATTGCACACCTTTAGTCCCAGTTGCTTGGGAGGCTGAAGCAGGAAGATTGCTTGAGCCCAAGAGGTTGAGGCTGTAGTGAGCTATGATCAAGCCACTGTACTCCAGCCTGGGCGACAAAGTAAGACCCTATCTCTAAAAACAAACAAAGAAACAAACAAACAGAACACCCAAAAGTGGACATCCCAGTTTGCAGGGTATATAATGTTGACTATCAACTCCCCAAAAAAGACGCAGAAAAAATCAAGCAGTGCTAAGTTTATTAGACCTGCTTTAGTAAGAGAGAGCCCCCTTGACAGAATGTTACTAGTGTCTCAAAGTGGGGAAACTGGGGACATGTATTTATAGTGTTTTAGAGCCCAGACTGGGTGATTTGCAAATTGGGTCTTTCAAGGCAAGAAGTTTGGATTGGGGAGAGTTTATGAAGAAATAGCTTTCGGCTGGTGAACACAGGAAGGCAAAAGTCCTGTAGTAAGTCTTGATTGGCTAGCTAGCTGGAGGTCTTGACAACAAGTTATTTTAGTTGGTTCCATCTTATCTTCCAGAAGCAAATATTTCTTAGGACAAGTAGCTAAGTTATTTTTGCTTGTTTTCAGTATTATTTAAACACGGGGACAGGAACGTATGCCTGGTCCCAATATTGTTTAACATAGGGACAGGGAATAACAAATTACCACAAAACTTGGTGACTTAAAATAATAAACATTTATTATCTCACAGTTTCTGAGCGTTAGGAATTTGAGAGTGGCTTAGCTGGGTGGTCCTGGCTTGGGATGTCTCATGAGGTTGCAGCCAGGGCATTGGCCGGCACTGCCAACAGTCATCTGAAAGCTTTCCTGGAGCTGAAGGATCCACCTTCAAGGTGGCTTGCTCATGTAGACCATGCAATGGTGTTGGCTGTTGGCAGGAGGGCTCAGTTTCTTGCCACGTGGGCCCGTGCAATGGGACTGCTTGAGTGCCCTTATGGCATGGTAGCTGGCTTCCCTGAGAGCAAGTGACTGAAAAGAGAGACAGACTGAGCCAACAATGTCTGTTGTCACTTAACCTTGAAGTCTCAGTTTATCATTTCTACACTATCTTATTGGTTATATAGGTCGGCCTCATTTCATGTGGGAGGTGATTGTGCAAGGAGTTCATATGGGGGGCGAGAATCCCAGGGAGAGGGAATAATGTGGTTTCAGTTCTCAGTGGTAAGTGGGGACAGTAATATAAGGGGGATAAAGGTTTCTGGGTTTCAGAGCTGAGAAGCAGTGGTGGCAAGTCTGAATATGTAGGTTGGGGGGACCTACTGACTGATATAACCTTCCACCCATTTCTTATGGTATATTGTTTCAGTTACTGTTGCTATGTAACAAATTACTCCAAAATTCAGTGACTTCAAACAAACATTTCATTATGCTCACGGACTTTCTGGGACAGGAATTTGTGCAAGGCACAATAGGGGATGGCTTGACTGTGCCCTGCAATGTCTGAGGCCTCAGCTGGAAAGACTTAAAGATCAGAGATGATGTGATGCTTACGAGCTGGGGTCATCTGAATGTTCCATTATTTACATGTCTGGTGCCTGGACTAGGAGGACTCAAACACTGCAACTATGGATTGAAGAGTCTTCAGGTGGCCTCTCCATGTAGCTTGGGCTTCCTCACAACATGGTAGCCTCAGCATACTGGGACTTCTTACATGGCGACTCAGGGCTTCAAGTCTGATTGTTCCAGGAAACATGGTGGAAGCTGCATGGGCTCTTATGACCCAGCCTTGGGATCTTCCACTGTGTTGATTGAAGCAGTCACAAGGCTGCCTGGATTCAAGGCAAAGGGACACAGATCTCATTTCTCCATGTCAATGGAGAATATCAATGTCACATTGTAGAAGAGCACATGGGGTGGATGATACTGTTGCAGCTATTCTTGGAAAATACATTCTGCTACGCATGCCAATTTCCTAAAGCTTTTGCCTTTGATGGGTGGGAGCAGTGGGGGTGGGAGGAATTTGGGCCCAGGGCATCCATCCTACAGAGCTATCTTTGTTAGACAATGCTTGCTCTGTCCTAATCATAGCTTGCCGGCTGCAATGGTATAAACGTTTGTGTCCCCCGAAAATTTATATGTTAATACTAATCCCCAGTGCAATAGTATTAAGAAATGGGGACTTTGGGAGATGATCAGTTTGTGAGGGTTCTGCCCTAATGGGATTAGTGTCCTTATAAAAGAGTTCCGAGGGAGCTTATTTGTCCCTTCTACCATGTCCTCACACATAGAAGTCACCATCTATGAAACAGAGGGCCCTCACTAGACACTGAGTCTGCTGGTGCCTCAGTCTTGGACTTTCCAGCCTCCAGAACTGTAAGCAATAAATTTCTGTTGTTTTTAAGCCACGCAGTTAATGGTATTTTTTATGGAAACCTGAACAGACTAAGACTGGCCCAAGCCCAAGCCGACGGGGACACACAAGAAGGAAGAGATGAATCTAGGAGAGGTGGTTCTTCACACAGACTCATAGGACAGTGTCCCAGAGGGTGGTGCCAGAGAGAGTTCTGCCACTTACTGACTGTGTGGCCTTGTACACACGGTTTGACATTTGTGTGCCCTATTCTAAATTGGGAAGTATAAGCTCTGTCTCAGGATCTTTGTAAGGAGCAGGTTATGTACAGTGTGTCAAGTTACAGCAGAATGGCTGGCACAGAGTGGGCATTCAGGGGATGGTAGCTGCCATCATGATATCACGATGACTTCTCCACGCCTTATCCAACCTGAGTCCAATTATCTGTGGCACAGTACTAGATGTTGCTGGGTAACAAATCACCGCAAAACTTAGTGGCTTAAAATAATGAACGTCTTAAAAAAAAAAAACTCCCCTTGTTTCTGTGACTCAGAATTCAGAGCTTGGCTGGGCAGTGTGGCTTAGGATCTCCCAAGAGGTTGCAGTCAGAAGTTGGCTGGGGTGCAGTTCTCTGAAGGCTTGGCTTTAGAGGTGGTTCACTCATTTGGCTGTTGGCTGGGGGCCTCTGTTCTCCTCACGTGGGCCCTCCCCAGGGCTGTGTAAGTGTCCTCCAGGCATGATGGCTGGCATCTCCTAGAGCGGGGTTCTCCATGATGGCAGAATCTGCATCTGTCTTAGTCCTGCTAAATCTCCAGAGCCCAGCCTGATGCCTGGCTCAGAGCATTCTGTGAGGTTCCAAAGACTGAGAGCTGCCTTAAGTATTCTGTCCTAGTTCTTTACATTCTTCTGCAAGGTCTTTTGGTGACTCTGCCTATGTTGACAATGACCTCAGGGTTTTGTTTGTTTGTTTGTTTGTTTGTTTTTGAGATGGAGTCTCAATATGTTACCCAGGTTGGAGTGCGATGGCATGGTCTCAGCTCACTGCAACCTCTGCCTCCCAGATTCAAGCAATTCTCCGCCTCAGCCTCCCGAGTAACTGGGACTACAGGTGCGTGCCACGACACCCAGCTAATTTTTGTATTTTTAGTAGAGACAGGGTTTCACTATGTTGGCCAGACTGGTCTTGAACTTCTGACCTCATGATCTACCTGCCTTGGCCTCCCAAAGTGCTGGGATTACAGGTGTGAACCACCGTGCCCAGCCTGACCTCAGGTTTTAAAGAAGATCCACATACCTCTGATTGAGAGAACCTGATTGGAAAGAGAAAACTCAGGCCTGCCAAGTCGCAGGTCCCACTGCCCCTCCTTTCCAGACACTTTCTTTCTAGAGCTCAGCTTTGGCCTTCTGAGTGCATTCTAGAGAGTCCACGTTCATAGGAACCCAAATAACTGTTCCACAAGGCAGAGAGCTGTGTGTGCCCTGAGAGAGAGGAGAGAGCATATGGGAAGGAACTCGCATCCTGCCAAGGGTAGCCGAGGGGCCCAGTTCTAGCTAGGCCAAGAAGGACTGGTCAGAGTTGCTGTTCTGGTTAAGTAGCAGGTGCAAAGGCCCTAGAGTGGGAAGATAAGGAACAGGTTCTGGGGCTGCTGAACAGCAGGGATGGGCTATGAGGGCAGGGCCAGGTGAGGCTGGGTTAAAGCCAATCGAAGGGCAGTGGGATAATTGAGGCAGCCACAGAAGGAAAATGGGGCTAGAGGGAAGAAAATGAAGCAGAGAGCTGAACCAAAGCCACAGCCCTGAGAAAGACATGATGTAAGGGAAGGAAAGAGGCACTGGGGAGAGATATTTAGATGTAAATCTGACCAGACTAGATGTCCAGATTAGATTAGAGGGGAGGAGGTGGGACGGGTGGGTGAGTGGTTTTCCCTCTGAATGTTTAGAGGCAGCTGTGTTTAAGGAGGCTTAAGGTGTTTACTCAGTGTCCTGGGACCAGAAAGAGACTCCAGAAAGCCTGGGGCCCGACAGAGTTTGGGCCATGATGTCATTCACACAGGGAGTCCGGCTGCAGCCTGTCTGGGTGAGGTCCCCACTGCGGATTGTCTCCTAGGCAACCGACTGCTGAGAAACACGCAGTAATGACTCTCTAGATTTGCAGGTTACCAAGCACTTGCACATATATCTTTGTCTCATCTAATTGTCCCAGTGGGAATTATCCCCACTTTACAGATGAAGCCACTGAGGCCTCAAGGCTCAGAGAAGTCAGGTATCTTCTCTCAGGCCAAGGAGATGGCAGAACCAGGCTTGGAATCCAGTGGTCCTAACCCCTAGCTAGTCAAGTCTTCTCTCCAACACACTTTCCTGCTTTCTAGTCTCATAGCTCTCTTAACAGCTATTTCTATTGAATCCAGTTCACAAGTATTTGCAGAGCTCCTCTGTGAGGTGGGCAGGTGTGGCAGGCTTCAGGTGAAGTTGCAAGCATCTTGTTTTTCTGGGTAGGGGATCCTGAGAGAAGTGTGTTGGGAGTGTGGGTAGCATGACGGGCTGAAAGTGGAGGGGAGGGACAGCAAGATCAGAGCCATCAATCAGAAACAGGTCCCTGAAGTCAGACCATCAGGATGACAAGGATCTTGGGCAAAGGCCCATCAAGGCAAGTGTCAGGTTCACAGAGAACTTGATAACAGACCTCTCTGCTTTCTCCCTCTTCTAGTGCCAGATGTTCATGAACTTGACCTCACCTTTCTGGTTTTATCTTGTTTATTGCCCTCACTGCACTGCAAGGACCTCCCCTCCCCCTACCATGCCCCTCTTTGTTGGTTTCCTCTTCCAGGAATAGGTGGCCAGGGTAGTACCACGACCCAGAGAGGAACTATGAATTCCAGCCTCTTACTTCCTTCCCCAGCTCTCTTTGCATCCGGAACACCTAAGCACTTTCTGCGACAAGCTCTCTAAATGATTGGAACTTTCTCCGAAATCAGCACTTTTTCATGCTACATTAGCATTTATTGGTTTGATATTTACATTTGGCAAAGGAGCACCCAGTTCCTGGGTCCCTAGGAGCACACACCATCTACTGAAACAAACACTAATTGCCATTCATTCCCCTTCCTTCACCCCCTCAGCCCCACCCCCATCTGCCATCTGCTTTGTCCTCTCCCCACTCCCAGTCCAGTAAAAGCAAGTTCTGAAGGGTTATCTTTACAGACCAGAAGTTCTGCTGATAAACAGGGATCCTGCAGAGATGAGAGAGGTATTTCCTACACAAAAGTCCTGGCAGGACCGATCTGAATTTGCATTGCAGTAATACGTATGCATGATAGCTCTCCTTTGGAGTATAGTTTCCTTGAGGGCAGGAATCTATTTTGCTTCTTTGAATTTTTCCACATTCCCCTCAAAGACCAAGGATTGAGCTGTCAGAGGCGTTTGAACCAGAGCAACTGCATCTAGAATAGGGACTGGGTAAAATAAGGCTAAGACCTGCTGGGCTGCATTCTCAGATGGTTAAGGCATTCTAAGTCACAGGATGAGATAGGAGGTCAGCACAAGATACAGGTCATAAAGACTTGCTGATAAAACGGGTTGCAGCAAAGAAGCCGGCTAAAACCCACCAAAACCAAAATGGCGATGAGAATGACCTGTGGTCGTCCTCACTGATACATTCCCACCAGCACCATGACAGTTTACAAATGCCATGGCAATCAGGAAGCTACCCTTATATAGTCTAAAAAGGGGAGTCGCAAATAATCCACCCCTTGTTTAGCATATATCAAGAAATAACCATAAAAATGGGCACCCAGCAGCTCTGGGCTGCTCTGCCTATGGGGTAGCCAGTCTTATTCCTTTAGTTTCTTAATAAACTTGCTTTCACTTTGCTCTATGGACTTTCCTCAAATTCTTTCTTGTGTGAGATCCAAGAACCCTCTGTTGGGTCTAGGTTGGGACCCCTTTCCTGTAAGAAAGCTAGTCAAATAGTAGATTCTCTAAGAACATTTTTCAGCTGGGCGCGGTGGCTCATGCCTATAATCCCAGCACTTTGGGAGGCTGAGGCAGGTGGATCACAAAGTCAAGAGATCTAGACCATCCTGGTCAACATGGTGAAACCCTGTCTCTACTAAAAATACAAAAATTAGCTGGGCATGGTGGCGCGTGCCTGTAGTCCCAGCTACTCGGGAGGCTGAGGCAGGAGAATTGCTTGAACCCGGGAGGTGGAGGTTGTGGTGAGCCGAGATTGCACCATTGCACTCCAGCCTGGGTAACAAGAGCGAAACTCTGTCTCAAAAAAAAAAAAAAAAAAAAAAGAGCATTTTTCTACTCTGAAATTAGTAGAAAGTTCCTCCCTCCCTCCCTCTCTCTGGCAGCTACAGTGAAAGAGAGTCAAGGAATTATCCAGGGAATCACAAGGAGAATGGAGACCACATGGAAAGGACATGAGTTCTCCCTTTTCACTTTCAAAATCCCCTACAGATTGCCCCAGGAGCCTAGCCCTGCAAGGTTGTGGTGGAGGGAGGAAGCTGTGCGGTAGTGTGATTAGAGCTCAGCTAGAACTAGCTCCAAAAGTCGGTGTTGCTATGTGACTAGTGCTGGGCTGTTTACGCCACCTCTCTGGGCCTCAGTTCTCTTTGTGGTAAAATCATGCTTGAGATCAGGCATGTGGTGGGCTTAGGGCTTAGGAGCTGGTGGTTCCTGGTATTTCTTCAGACCTTTGGGCCCCATGCCGTGTGAGAGTGGAGTCCTAAGTGTAAATGATAATTCCCAAGGGTGTCTCAGTATATTTATGCTGTGCCCTGTGGTTTTTGAAGGTCAGGCTCTTACATCAGCCTCAGAGCCTTACTACTCAAAGTAGGGCCCACAGACTGGCAGCAGCAGCGTCACCATCACCCAGGAGGCTGTTAGAAAGGCCCACTCTAGACCTGCTGAATCCAAATCTGCATTTTAAGAAGATCCCCCAGTGACTCATATGCACATTAAGGTTTGAAAAGCACTTTAGAAACCCCCCTGTGAGATATGCAATGTGGAAATGACTACTCCCAATTTGAGGATGCAAAAATTTCCTCAAAGAATTGATGACTTACTTTCTGCAATCCCATGAACATGTAGAAGAGAGAAGAGGGTTTGTGATTCCTGTGTGTCCTGGAAACTTCTCTCTACCCGTGGTTGTTCCTTGAAGTCTCAGCACACTCCAGTGAAAGGCAGGGATGAGTGGGCAAAGAGACTAGGGTTTCATCTGCAGCCACATCTCCAGAATGGGGGCAGGGATGCTTGCCAGCTGTCTGTATCTGGAGTTCACCGGGAGGAGTGTGGGATATTGGCCTATGGGCTTGTGTTGGCATAACAAGAAGGCAGGAGAAAAATGTGATGTCAACAGACACAAACATTCTTTTGTTAAAATAGAATTTTCAAAAGGTTTAAAAAACTTGACTCTCATGCAAATACACAATGACCACGTCAAAGATTTGATTTAGCGCATTAATTAATGAAGAAACCTGTAAGATGTTAAAACTTATCCCCATGAGAATGGGAGGAACTAGTATTTATAGGCAATTTAACAGAAGAATGTTAGGATGAGATGGCCCGGTTGGAAATTATTTGCATTTCTATCAGACAAATATGTAAAAGTTAACCTCTGCCCCTACAGGGGCAATCAAGAGTGCAAACCCAGCTTTGCACTGGAAGAATACCCAATAATCTCTTTTGTCTATTTCCAATTTGGGCTAATTTTTTTTGACACTACCCTCTGCTATTCCTTGAGAATCCGGAAATAGCTGTTGCTTGAGAATTACCCTTGGAATGGAACGTGGGCCTTGGAAGAAAGGGAGAAAGAAAAGATGAACAAACCCCTCTTCTACCAGATCTGGAGTGTGCTTCCCTGTCTACCTTCCCTGTGTCCTTCGGAGCATGGTGCAACTGCTCCCAGAGGGCATGAGTTGGCATCATGCGGAGGGGAATGAAGGGTCACAGGAGGGAGACAAGGCAGCCTGCTCCTGGCTCCTATTCTCTGTAACCTTGGCCATTGCGCAGAGGGAGATGATGTATCTGCAAACATATGCAGCCTTGTCCAAAATATTTTCCCCTCCTATGTAGTTCTTGCCAATATTGTTAATCTGTGGGTTGACTTCAGACCAAAATAAATCTCCGGGCCCTGGCCACCAGCTAGCTAATTTTACTTTGTAACCAGGGAATAGAAAGTGCGGGCCCTCGGCCGACCATTCTGTGTTTATTTTGTTTTTTCTCTGCTGCAGTTTAAAAATCACATTTGGAAAAGTAGACCCTTTATGCAGAAGAACAGACACTGAGAGAAACAGCAACAGAGATGGATGGATTAAAAATGGCAAGTTCTATCATCGCTACCCCTCCCCCTACATTTTTCTCTCTTTTCAGGATTCTGATGGTGCCTGTTGGCTGCTTCCGTGATGTCTGGAGTTGCAAAATGTGCCAGAAAGCAGGAGGATACACCGCCATTCAGAGAGGATTTTCCTGGGGACTTGAAAAAATTGACCTCGAAATTTCAGTAGATGAGAGGGCTGTGGCTGGGCCTGCATCTTTGGCACTGGGTACGTTCTGTCATTCTTGTTGTACCTACATAAGAGAATTTAACTCTGGGTTCTCCCTGACTAATTCCAGAGGAGGTAAATGGGTAGATCCTTAACACATCTGTGCCGGAAGGGACCTTGGAGGGCATCTAGCCCAACCTTGCCAGGTGAGAAGCAGGATTACCTAGTGGTTGGAAGCATGCACTTGAAGCCACATAGCCCCAGTTTGAAACTGACTCCATCGCTTACTATCAGTATGACCTTGGACAAGTTACTAACCTCTGCCTCAGTTTCCTCATCTGTAAAGTGTGGATGGCAATAATTGTCATCGCATCATAGGACTCTAGTCGGGGACTAAATGAGTTAACACATGTAAAGCACCAAGGACAGTGCAAAGCATACAATAAGCCCTTGATAAGATAAGGAAATGAGGCTCAGAGAGGAGGAGCGACCTCCCCAAGGTCACTCGGGGAATTGGCAAACTGAATTGGATTCGATGAAAAAAGAAAAGAGGTTACTGCCTCTTGGAAATTTTGACTAATAACTGTTTTCTTTGCCTGTGTTACATCATCCTCGCTGAACACTTGGAGAGAACCCTAATGTAGAAGTCAGGGCAGTGCATTCTGGTGCGGGCACACCTCTCACTGAGGGTGGCCCTAGTTTTGGGCTGGATGGTCTCTGGGATTCCTGTCGGTACTAACATCTTATAATTCAAAATCAGGGTTTGCACTCTCCATTCGAGCCAAGCCTGTGTTTTCCTACAACACTCTTTGCACTCTGTTTTTTTTTTTTCCCATTTCACTCTCACCGGTATCAGCAACCAGTTTCCCCTTGGCTTTCTGACTCCGCTCCCCTCCTCATTATTCCCTCCCCTTCTCTCCACTGCTAGGGCAATTATGGTCATCAACTGCCCCACACCTTAGCCCTGTGGTTGCCATATTTAAGTTGATTGTATATGATCAGTCTTGTAGGTTCTATGAAAGTTACCATGTTGGCCACTTGAAAGTAGGGACTTCATTTATTCCTTATCATGACCCACTTTGAGGGCCTGATAGGGTGTCCTTGGCAGGGTTATCCTTTATGGTTTGTTGACTGACTCCAAACGATTTGAGATTTGGATGAAATCCTATATTGTCAAGACTCTCTCTAGTATATTCAGTACAGCTGCCACTGGGATTCAGATGTCCTTTGTTTGCAAGGAAGCCAGTATTGTCAAACTCTAAAACCCAAAAAAAGGATATTTTAGAACAATTATAATTTCAAACTTGAAAATGTCCAGCTGGGACACAAGAGTATGTTAGATACTTCTCCTGCCATCCTCGATTCTCCTGAACCTCATGCCACTCTCCTCTCCCTAATATTCAGGGCCAGGTCAAATGTTAACGTTACCACTTACTGGTGAAATGAGGCATTGCAGTCCAGCTCTACAAGGCATTGTAAATGCCTGAGTAGCAGTGAGTGGTGGAGATGCTTTCACGGTTCTTAAGTATGTTGATTACGTTTTCATGCTATTGTGTGAGATGTAACTCGCTCAAACCTTGTTACAATGTCAGCACATTATCCATCTGATATGAAAAAAAAGGTGAGTGGAGATTGAAATTCTGGGAGCTGAGAAGGTAGAGTCAGGTGTGACCCAGAGAAATATCTTTTGGATTAGGCTGATCCCAGGGAAAGAGTGAGGGCTAATAGCGGAGGGAGTCCTAGAGTACAAAAGAAATGAGTAATCCACTTTAGGGGCTACAGAGAAAAAGTAAATAGTTATTTGGGGACACCAACTTCTGCACTGCATACTACTACTACTAGTGTAAATATAGCAAGGCCCAGTGTATATATAACAATGCAGATATAGCTGGCTGACCACCAGTGTAATCCTGCCTTTCCCAAACCTTTTTCCTTTAAGTTGTTGGAGCTCAATTAAAAATTCTACATTGAAGACTAAGGGAAAAAGAGATTTCATTACGAGCCGGAAGTGATTGCATTTTCAAAAGATGGCTGCAACAATATCCCACACACTTTTCTGCTGTGTAATCTGCCACTCCTCCATCAAGTAGAGGAGACAATTTCTCCACTCCCTTGAATCTGGGTGAGTTCTGTGATTGTTTTGACTGGTAGAATGAGGTGGAAGAGAGGCTGTGTGATTGGAAAGGCAAGGTCACAGAAAGCCTTGCAGCTTCCACCTGGCCTGTCCAGAATGCTTGCTCTTGGGATACTCCCTCTTGGAACCCAGCCACCATGCTGTAAGAAGCCCAGTCTACATGCAGACACCACATATAAGGCATCGTCGTCAACAGCCACAGGTAAGTTCCCAGCCAGCAGCCAACATTAACTACCCGTCTTGTGAGTGAGCCATCTTGGATGTCCAGCTTGGTTAAGGCTTCAGATGACTCCAGCCCCAGCTGACACCTGACTGCAACCACATGAGAAACCAGGAGTGAAAACCCCCCAGCTGAGCCCAGTCAACTCACAGAACTGTGAGAGATAATATAAGTTGTGGTACTAAGCCACTAAGGATTGGGGCACCATGCAATAATAGGTAACCAAGACAGTAGCAACTTTGGTTAGACACATGAGCCATGGGATGACACATAATTAAGTATATTTTTAAAATCTTGGATTCAGCTTTAGGGCAATGCATCCCTAACATAGAGAGGCACTATTTCAGTTCACATCTGCTGCCTCTGATCAAAACACTATCTTGCACTTCCAGAGAGAGACAGCACAAGTGTGTGTATTTACTGACAGGTGTCCCCTTGTGTGCTCATCTGTGTGACTGTGGAGCTCAGGGTCTCTTACACATTCTATCATGATACTTGGTGCTATATTTGCAGGTCCTGAGGGAAGAACCCATGCTGTCGTCTTCAGAGAGTTTCATGGGTTGGACTATGCCATATATGGCAAAAATCCACCCACACATTTACTTTTAATCACCTTTATGGATGTATGATTTACATATTTTTTTTCTTTTTACTTTTTATTTATGTAATTTATTTATTTTTTGAGACAGGATCTCACTTTGTTGCCTAGGCTGGAGTGCAGTGGAATGATCATGGCTCACTGCAGCCTTGACCTGGTATTAAGCAATCCTCCCACCTCAGCTCCCGAGTAGCTGGGACCACAGGCACACGCCACCACTCCTGACCAATTTTAAAAAACTTGTTTTTGTAGAGATAGGGTCTCACTATGTTGCCAAGGCTGGTCTCAAACTCCTGGGCTCAAGTGATCCTCCTGCCTCAGCCTTTCAAAGTGCTAAATTACAAGCATGAGACACCATGCCTGGCACCCTTTATGGATGTATAATTTACATACGTACAATAATACGTACCTATTTTAAGTATGCAGGTTGATGAGCTTTGACAAATGTAGCCCAGGTAACCACCACCATAATCAAAGTATAGAACTTTTTTTCTTTTGAGACAAAGTCTCGCTCTTGTCACCCAGACTGGAGTGCAATGGTGCCATCTCAGCTCACTGAAACCTCTGCCTCCTGGGTTAAAGTGATTCTTCTGCCTCAGCCTCCCAAGCAGCTGAGATTACATGTGCCTGCCACCATGCCTGGCTAATTTTTGTATTTTTAGTAGAGACGGGATTTTACCATGTTGGCCAGGCTGGTCTCAAACTCCTGACTTAGGCAATCCACTCGCCTCGGCCTCCCACAGTGCTGGGATTACAGGTGTGAGCCGCCATGCCCGGCCTATAGAACATTTTAATCACCCCAGAGAAGTGCCCCCTGTGCCCTCAGTTCCCTCATCTCACCCCTAGCCACTGGCAAGCACTGATTTGCTTTGCCACTATTGATCAATTTTTGTCTTTTCTGGTATTTCATATGAATGGAATCATATAGGATGCACTTTTATGTGACTACAATCTATTTTAGCATAATTTTTTAGGGTCATCCATGTTGTTGTATATTTACAGTTAATTTCTTTTTCTTGCTGAGTCGTATACCACTGTATTGTATGTCACGATTTGTGTATTCATCCTTCTGTTGCTGGACATTTGGATTGTTTATTGTTAGGGGCTATTATGAATAAAACTGCTATGGATGTTTATGTACAAGATTTTATGGACATATGTTTTCACTTCTTATGGGTAAATATCTAAGAGTGCTATTACTGGGTGTATTAGTACTCATACTGTTATACAGTATTAGTTTTCATACTGTTATAAAGAACTGCCTGAGATTGGGTAATTTATAAAGGAAAGAGGTTTAATTGACTCACAATTTAGCATGGCTGGGGAGGCCTCAGGAAACTTATAATCATGGCAGGAGGTGAAGGAGAAGCAAGGCACCTTCTTCACAAGGTGGCAGAAGGAGAACTGCCAAGTGAAGAGGAAGAGCCCCTTATAAAACCATCAGATCTCTTGAGAACTCACTATCATGAGAACAGCATGGGGGAAATTGCCCCCATGCTTCAGTTACTCTGCCTGGTCTCTCCCTTGACATGTGGGGATTATGGGAAAAATGGGGATTACCATTCAAGATGATACAAAGCTTAACCATATCACTGGGTTATATGATAAGTGTATATTTAATGTCATAAGAAACTGACAAATTGTTTTACATGCCCACCAGCAAAGTATGAGAGTTCCAGTTACTCCATATTTTTATCAACACTCGACATCATCAGTCTTTTTACTTGTGGCATCCTTGGTGAGTGTAATAGCACCTCATTTGCCCATAGATTTTTAACTGCCTACCCAACTAGGATGTCAGCAGGGATTTTTTTCACTGTTACATCTCCAGCCCCTGGAATAGCATGTAATAAATATTTTGGGAATAAAGGAGTTCATGTCTCTCTGAGCTTCTGTGTTTTTCTGAAATATTGATTTCTGTAGGGGGTACTGTGCACAGAGGATTTATGTACTTATAACTGTGAGAGATATTGTCAAATTGCTTGCTTTTTAAAAAATGCTGAACCAACTTACTCTCTCACCAACACTGGTTATTGTAAATTGTTTACATTCTTCTGCCAATCAAATAAGTTAAAAATAGTATTTCATTTTGGTTCTAATTTTGCATTCTCCCTATCATTGGGAAAAATCAAGCATCTTTTTGTATGTTTATGGGTCTTTTATACTTCTTCATCTGTGATTTGTGTTTCTATATTTTGCTTATTTCTTATTAGACTATTTTTCTAATTAATTTATTGAAACTTTATGCTTATTGGTGATATTCACATTTTGTCTGTGATGTATGTTGCAAACATTTTGCAGAGTGACAAGCAGAATGGTCCAGTGATGACTCCAGAACCCTTCTCATGTGGCCTGCTTGAGATGAGAGCTCCTTCTTCCCCCTAGTTGGAGTGGCTGTGACAAACCCAAATTTGCTCTGGACGGAGGGCTCCCCTTTTTCCAATATGTTTGCTCCCATGTTCTGACTATTTCCTGTATGTAAAGCCACTCCAAGCTTACACAATTAAAAGATGATGAACCAGGGTGGGGAGGCCTGGGCCACTCCCCTGGATCACAATGGGTTATGCCTCATGCTGTCGAGTGTTTACTTGAAAACTTCCCCAATAAAACCTGCTCCTTATACATGGTGACGTTTACCTTTATTTTCTCCAGGCAGTTTCTTCCAGTCTGTCATTTATTGCAGACATTGTTTATGCTGCTTTTTTCATACACAAGGTTTTCCTTTTTTTTTTTTAGAGACAAGGTTTCATTATGTTGCTCAGGCTGGCCTCAAACTCCTGGGCTCAAGCAAGTCTCCTGCCTCAGCCTACCAAGTAGCTTGGATTGCAGACACATGCCACCACACCCAGCTTAAGGTTTTGCTTTTATATAGTTAAATCTGTCAGTCTTTTCCATGACTTCTGGATTTCATGCCTTGCCTAGGAAGGCTTTTCTCACCCCAGTAATGTAAAAACTTATTTTGTATTTTTCTCTAGTACTTTTTGAGGGTTCTAATGTTTGGCTTCTTCATCTGTCTGGAATACATTATTGGATGTGGGGATGCCCACCTTCCAGGGGTCAATAACAATGTTTCTGTCCTTAGAGCTGATTATAATGTTACTGTACCATACTTGTTGTTTATTGCTGTATGACATATTATATCAAAGTTTAATGGCTTAAAACAAAACAAACATTTATTACCTCATAGTTTCTGTGGATTAAGAACTCAGGAGCAGCTTAACTGGATAGTGCTCGCTCAGGGTCTCTCATGATATTGCAGCCAGGATGTGGGCTGGGGTTGCTGTCATCTGAAGACTTGACTGTAGCCAAAGGATTCACCTCCAAGATCGTTCACTCGCACAGCTCTTGGCAGGGGGCCTCAGTTCCTTATCACATGGGCATCTCTGTAGGGCTACTTGAGCATCCTCACAATATGGCAGCTGGCTTCTCCCAGTTAGGTTGATCCATGAGAGAACAGGGCCAAAGCCACAAAGTCTTTAATAATTCAGCCTCAGAAGTCATACTCACTATTCCCACAACATCCTATTGGTCAGGGAAGGGATACACAAAGGCATGAATAACAGGAGGTGGGGATCAGTGACCACCCTGGAGATGGGCTATCATATTCCATCACATACATTGTCAGGCCAACGTTCTTGACTCTGATTCTTGGCTGTGGGTCCAAAGTACACTCAAGAACGTGAAGAGCTATCAGATAACTACTCTAAATGTCTTAAGAGGAAGTTGAAAATTCTGGCTATGAACATATGGGCCTCAAAGACACTTAAGTTTGCTGTTTTTGAACCAAGGAGAAAGACACATTTTTCAAAGTGAATCAATCTGAGTGACAGATGGGGCCAAGGCTTGATCCCAGGATTTCTGATACAAATTCTATGATCTCCTCCACTCTGCTGCAAGCACTCATTGGTCTTTGCTAATTACATTGGTCAAAGTCCAGTCTAGAAAACAGAAACTACTCTAGGTATTTTGAACAGATGGGAGTTAATGCACAAAATTATTTACACATATGATAGAAAAGCTGAAAAGGCAAACAGGAGACTGTGAGACAACCCAGAGATAAGTAACTGCAGGAAGCTTCAATCGCCCTAAAGCTGGAGGGATTTCGTGAAGAGCCAGGTCACTGGATCCCAGCAGCTGGGGTCAGCAGGCAGAAGCTAGATATACCGTGAGCCTGTGCACTGGGGTCTGGGGTCACAGAGGAGCTCCGGCTGCTGAGGCCGAAGGCAACGAGAAGAAATACCCTGGCTTTTCCCTTCCTCCTGTCCTCCAGTCTCCTTCTAGTGCCTTCAATTGTTGAATGCAGTTGGATGCCAGGAAACATGTAGACAGAACAGAGAAGGGGAAGGGCAGGGAAGGGGCATCTGAGGGCATGAGGCCCAGGACTGGCGTGCTGGTGTTGGGCGTGTGGCAGATCTTATTTTTCCAAAATGGCCACAGCAATATTTCCAGTCCTACATGTTCTTTTAGAACCATGACATTCTCCCATTGTGTCAGGCCATTATTGAATTGTTATAAAGAAATAGCTGAGACTGGATGATTTACAAAGAAAAGAGGTTTAATTGGCTTGTGGTTCTGTGGGCTGTACAGGAAGTATAGCAGCATCTGCTTCTGGGGGTCCTCAAGAAGCTTCCAATCATGGCAGAAGGGAAAGGGGAAGCAGGCGCATCACATAACCAGAGCAGGAGTGTGGGCGTGCACGCTAGAGAGAGAGAGAGAGAAAGAGAGAAAGAGAGAGAGAGAGAGAGAGAAAGAGAGAGAGAGAGCACAGAGGTTAGATGCCACACACTTTTTAACAACCAGATCTCGTGAGAACTCACTATCACAAAGACAGCACCAAGCCATGAGGGATCCGCCTCCGTGATCCAAAAATCTCCCACCAGGCCCCACCTCCAGCACATTGAGGATTACAATTTAGCATGAGATTTGGGTGGGGACAAATATCCTAACTATATCACATATCAACAGGTGGAGTGTGAAGCCCCATCCTTCATCCTGGGTGGGACTTTGCTATTGCCAAGATGAATAGAGTAGGGCAGAAGTGTTCCTCTGTGACTCCTGAGACTGAGTCATAAAAGGTGATTCAGGGCCAGGCGCCGTGGCTCATGCCTGTAATCTGAGCACGTTGGGAGGCTGAGGCGGGTGGATCACGAGGTCAAGAGATCGAGACCATCCTGGCTAACATGGCGAAACCCTGTCTCTACTAAAAATACAAAAATCAGCTGGGCATGGTGGCGTGTGCCTGTAGTCCCAGCTACTCAGGAGGCTGAGGCAGGAGAATCGCTTGAACCCAGGAGGCAGACATTGCAGTGAGCCGAGATTGCACCACTGCACTCCAGCCTGGCGACAGAGTGAGACTCCATCTCAATAAATAAATAAATAAATAAAAGATGATTAAGCTTCCACCTGGCTCTGTCTTGCTCTTGGGATGCTCTCCCTTAAAACTCAGCCAAAGCCACCACTCTGTGAGCAAGTCCAGATCAGCCTAGCAGACAGTGCACGTGGAGAGGTAGGGCATCACCAGGAGAAGAACTGAGGCTCCAGCTGATAATCCACATAATTCTTCGGCCCCCAGCCTCCGTATCTTCCATCTGAGGCTCCAGATCTCACAGAATAGCTGTCTCTGACAAGCTGTCCCTGTCATTCCGTTCCTGTCATTCCCTCTGTGAGTTGGTGGCCATAACTATTTTTATCCTTTTGCCACGAAGTCTTGGGAAAATTTGTTACACAGCTATTACAACCGGGACAGCTAGGAAGAAGGGCAGGAGGAGTTTGGGTGAATAGTTGGGGCTCAGAGCAATATCAGCCCCCTCTTGGATCTTCTCTGTTGGGGTAGAATCACAACCGATAATTGCATTTGGTTGGAGAGCCTGTGGAAGCCAATGTCACCCCTCTGCAAATTCTTAAAATCTTGCTTTTTGACCCACCCTTTAAATAATTCATTCATCACTTAACACACATTTCCTGGGTGTCTAAACTGTGCTAGACAATGGGTATACGCTTGATTTAAATAAAACAGGCACAGGCCTTAACCTCAGACAGAAAACAAATTACCTTATAAGTAAATATATAATTACAAATCGAGAAAATGCTCTGAAGGAAAAGCATTGGATGCCAAGAGACAAGATAATAGAGGGTCTGGATTTTGTTTGGGGTGTTAGGGAAGCATCTCTTAGGAAGTGATATTTCTTTCTTAGGAAGTGGTATTTTTCTTTCTCTCTCTCTCCCCTCTCTCTCTCTCTTTCTCTCTGTCGTCCCCCCCAATGCCCGCTCTCATGTGCTCTCTCTCTCCCCATCTATCCCTTAGCTTTCCTAAACTTACTTATTTCTTCAAAGCAATGAAATGTTTTATAATATACCTTTTTTTTTTTTTGAGACAGAGTCTCACTCTGTCACCCAGGCTGGAGTGCAGTGGCATGATCTCAGCTCACTGCAACCTCTGCCTCCCGGGTTCAAGCGATTCTCCTGCCTCAGCCTCCTAAGTAGCTGGGACTACAGACACACACCACTATGACCGGCTAATTTTTGTATTTTTAGTAGAGACAGGGTTTCACCATGTTGGGCCGGCTGGTCTCAAACTCCTGACCTCAAGTGATCCACCTGCCTCAGCCTCCCAAAGTGCTGGGATTACAGGCATGAGACAGTGTGCCAGGTCTATAACATATTTTTAAAAGTTAGCAAAAAGAAATTTTTCATTGAGAATGGCAGTTGGATATACATACATTAAAAAGTGTTTACCCACAAGAAACCAGAGATCATTGAGTGATTGCAGGGAGACACATGAAAATTTCGGACTCCCTCCCCCAAAGAATGCTCAGCTGTGCCAGTGCATTGAGTGTGCCGTAGAGTTTTAGGGGAATAACTCTTAGTCCCTGGAAGCCAGGGACCGCAGGTTTTTGGGTATGTGTGGCTGGTCTCAGTTGTGACCTCTTTCCAGAAAGCAAGCACAGTGGAATTGTCTCCAGGGAAAGAGAACGAGGTTGGTGTTAAATGATGCAGGTGGGGCCAGGTGCGGTGGCTCACGCTTGTAATCCCAGCACTTGGGAGGCCAAGTCGGGTGGATCACTTGAAGTCAGGAGTTTGAGACCAGCCTGGCCAACATGGCGAAAATCCATCTCTACTAAAAATACAAAAATTAGCCAGGCATGGTGGCGCGTGCCTGTAGTCTCAGCTACTCAGGAGGCTGAGGCATGAGAATTGTTTGAACCCAAGAGGCAGAGGTTGCAGTGAGTGGAGACCATGCCACTGCACTCCAGCCTGGGCCATAGAGCAAGACTCTGTCTCAAATCTTAAAAAGAAAAGGATGGAGGGGGATGGGGAGGTGCTGCACCTGGGACTCCCGGCGGGGAGACTGAGCTGCAGAATGGGGACAAGTCCAAGGAGCAAGTCAGGTCCTCCTCAGAGCCACTGTGCCATGCTCTGAGTCTGTCAGTCACTGCTTAGAAAGACGGAGGGAGAGCGCTACTTGCAGCAGTTCCCGTGGGGAAAGGCGCAGGTTGGAGACCATTCCTGAGGCTCTTGATCTCTGTTTCACCAGTGGCGGAGGCTTCCTGTGGAGATGGACCTGAGGTCTTTACATCTGACGTCTCTCTTCACAGGGCCCTCTTGCCTGTGGTGCTATTTGTCTGGTCAACCCACAGTAACTTCACACACAGCACTCTTCCAACTGCAGTCCAAATGTAGACTTGACAGTGGACACTGATGGTTCGTTATTCCACCTCTTCTGCTAGGAGTGGCAATGGTGGCTGCTGATGCTGCCTGCATCCCCATAGCCTGGCACCTAGAAGATGCTCCCTATATGTTGCTTGCAGAGATGTTTCTCAACCACGAAGCCAGACATTAAAAGCTGCAGTCCTGCTTCCCAATGCTATGAGGAACACCCAGGGCTCTTGCAGTAGACAGGAAAATAGGGGTGGGGGGCTTTGAGCCATGGCTGCCTCGACGGTGCTGCTTGGGCTCACTTCTGGCTCACTCCATCCAGGTGTGCCCCCTACTCTGATGATTCCCTCCCCAGAGATACGAAGACCAGACTTACAACGGATGATCAGCTCAGACAGGGTCGCCCTTAACTTTGTTGGGGTCCAGGCCAAGAGTACACCCAGAAGCCCACATACCATATCTGTGAATATTTAAAGACTAAAATCAAGCTTCCAAACCATCAAGTCCAATCTGTTGATGATTATAATTTCCCAGTGATGGGAAAGGCCAGGTTTGAATGTAGACTTCTCGGATTCCCCCATGGTTCTGTATGGGAGCACAGCAGTGTGGGAAGAGCTGGCCCCTGGCCCCTGTCTGTTCCCCTTTCTTGTCCCACCTCTGAGGCTCTGTCCCCTACTGGGAGAGGCCTTGTGTGCATACATGCAGCCCCTGCACCAGCCCAATTGTCTCTACTCTGTCTGTTTCCCTCTGTCTACCCGAAACACTCCCCCTCTAAACAGTCATGCCTCAGCTACGACTCTGACCTAAGGGTGGGCTGTGGTCTGAATGTGTCCCTCTCAAAGTCATATGTTGAAACTTAATCATCAATGTGATGGCATTAAGAAGTGGGGCCTTTAGGAGGTGATTAAGTCATGAGGGCAGAGCCTTCATGAATGGGACTGTGACCCTATCAAAGAGGTGTGAAGGAGCTGTTTGTCCCTTCTGGGAGGCCAAAGCAAGAGGTGCCATCTTGGAA
This sequence comes from Aotus nancymaae, assembly GCF_030222135.1. Classification (NCBI taxonomy): domain Eukaryota; kingdom Metazoa; phylum Chordata; class Mammalia; order Primates; family Aotidae; genus Aotus; species Aotus nancymaae. The sequence goes on along the minus strand of NW_026988472.1, from coordinate 19,101,692 downwards.
GCAGAGAGCAGCCCTCATCAGACACTTAATCTATGGGTGCCTTGACCTTTGACTTCCTAGCCTCTAGAACTGTGAGAAGATAAGATTCCATTCTTTATCAATTACCTTGACTCAGGTATTTTGTGTTACAGCAGCAGAACAGGACTAAGACAGGGTGTGAACAGACAGTGACATGTGCCCTTGGGACATGGGGAGGCCTGGGAATCCCCTGATAGCAGGCTTAGGGCTGTCACGCAGGGATTCTGGGTCCTAGGATCCCAGAGCATGTCCAGAGGGGAAAATGGGCTCCAGACGGGTATCCTTCTGGTCCTGTAGACTGCTTGCCTTACTAGAGTGGCCAGAGCAGGGCCCTCTGGGGCATGGGACCCAGTTCTAAGGGTTGCTCTTGTCGTAGAGATCAGACCAGGCCTTGTTCAAGAGAAGTGCTGTGTCCTTGAGCTATCACTCATTTCCTTTCCCTTTTTTCCTGAGCAGCTGTTAGAAACCATCATGTGAGCCGTTCACTTGTCTGGAACCCATTCTTCCAAGGGTGATGTTTCAAATATTTCGGCCCTGTATAGTATAGGCAACAGCCCATCAGAGCAGATGCCTGCTTAGAGCTGAGCCCTCTGCCAGGCCTGGCATTCATCCTTCTGTTGCTGGGTCATGGGGAGATAAAGGAGGGGCGCGAGCCACAAGGAGAGATATTGAAGGAGAGGCTTGGGGAAGGGGCCATTAATCATCAGTATAAAAATATTTCAATATTTTAACAACTATCCCACTATACCTGTGAATGTCAGCTCTGCATTCTCTGAGTCCCCCTTGGATTTTATTAGGGGCAGCACTGTGTTTAGCTGAATGAATACACCCCCAGCCTCACTTGAAGCTTAGCGGTGGCTGGCGATATATAAGGGCAGATCTTCAAAGAGGCTCCTTCAGCTGGGAGGATCCCCTTTGCCCTTTGCGTTCTCCTTCTTCCTAAACCGGTCTTCCTGGAATCATGATGGTTAAAGCTCTAGCAGCCATCTTGTTATCTTGGGGATGGAAGCCGCATGCTAATGAAAGCAAAACAGAAATATCCAAGGATGGTGGGTCCCTGGAGACTACCATACCAACCCCAAACTGCCCACCTCTGGACTTTCATTTTATGAGAAACATTAAGCCTCAGATTTAGCCAGGCGCGGTGGCTCACGCCTGTAATCCCAGCACTTTGCGAGGCCAAGGTGGGCGGATTGCTTGAGGTCAGGAGTTTGACACCAGCCTGGCCAACATAGTGAAACCCTGTCTCTACTAAAAATACAAAAGAAAAAAACATTAGCCAGGCATGATGGCACACGCCTGTAGTCCCAGCTACTCGGGAGGCTGAGGCAGGAGAATCGCTTAAACCTGGGAGGCGGAGGTTGCAGTGAGCTGAGATTGCACTACCGAACTCCAGCCTGGGTGACAGAAAGAGACTCTCTGTCTGAAAAAACAAAAACCAAAAAACAGAACAAACAACAACAACAACAACAAAAACAACCTCAAATTTGTGTAAGCCTCTGTCGTTATGTCTCTGTTAGTTGCACCTGAACTCAAGTGCTAATTCATTTCCGTGCCAGTCCTCAAAGCCCATGTCTCCTCAGGGATGGTCCAGAGTCAGGGATGCTGGAAGAGGAAACTTCATTTGGCGTGCACCTTCCGTGGGCTCCATGTGTTTTGTCAGCTAATCCTGAGTGTTACTTTTCTCAATTTAACAGGTGAGAAAACTAGTCTGAGAGGTTACATGGCTTGACAGAGGGGAGGAAGGAGCAGAACTGGGGCCAGGGCCTGGGTCTCACAGCCCATCTGCTCCACCACAACTGAGGTCTCCTTCCTGTCCCTGAGGGTGTGCCTGGGAGACTCTCAGAGGTTGGCCCTTGTTGGCTTGGACTGATCCTCACTGGCACCCAGGTGGATGTTTGTCTGTCCAGAAAAACAGGGGAAATGGAATGTCAGAAAAGAGCCTTTAGCGGGTGGATCAGGAGGTCAGGACTTCGAGACCAGCCTGGCCAACGTGGTGAAACCCCGTAAAGATACAAAAAATTATCCAGGGGTAGCGGCATGCGCCTGTAATCCTAGTTACTCAGGAGGGTGAGGCAGGAGAATCGCTTAAACTCGAAAGGTGGTGGTTGCAGTGAGCCGAGATCAGGCCATTGCACTCCAGCCCAGGTGACAGGGTGAGACTACGTCTCAAAAAAAAAAGGTTAAAAAATATAAAAAGAAAAGAGCCTTTATAAATCTCCTGTCTTTTCTCATTCTTACTCATGAGAGAAAACTTCAGTGAGGATACAGGCCAGAGGGTAGGGAGGAGCTGCCAGGCAGGCAGGCAGGCAGTCTTCTGCCCTCCATGCTCAGGGAATGACAAATCGCTGGGCAGAGTAGGAGGAAGGGAGCCATCTCTGAGGCAGGGGCCTCTGAGGGGCCTGAGAAGGTGCTCGAGCATCGAGGCTGCGGTGTCCTCGGCCTGGAACACTTGTTCCCCGTGAAACCTGAAAGTCCACCTTCTCCCCGACCTCTAAGGGCAGCTGCAGCACGAAGATCATTTTCTGAGGCAGATTTATTATCTCAGAGGTCATTAGTAAGGAGCGGTGAGCACAGCACCTGGAAGACGGTCCTCCCGTCGCTCAGCCTGACTCACTTCCATTTCTAGTATATTTTGAGAAAAGGGAGCATTTTCCAGAAGCCCGAAGCCCTTCCTTTAGAACTCCCTGAGTTCCACATTTCCCGTTTTTCTCTTCGGGGGCCAGGGCCTCTCCTTCCTCCTCCTCTCCATATGCCCAGGAACTTGCAGAGGTGAAGCCCAGCCCGACATCCGTGCAGAGCGCGGCCCGGAGAGGAGAGAGGAGAATGGATTCCTGAGCACTGGAGAAAGAGCCAGCCAGACACAGGGCAGGAGCACAGGCTGGAGGCTGAGAGGACCTCCCCGGGGCCCTGGCTGCCTCTAACAGCCTCTCCCTGTCCCTAACTCCCCTCGGAAAATGTGACCGGCCAGGCCCTCCTGACAAGCCCCCGACGCGCCTCCCCCTTCCAGGCTCCCAGGCGGAGGAGATGGAAAGCAGACCCTCGCGAATGTTTAACTTCAGCGGAGATGATAATAACTTTCCCATGGACGCAACTGTATCCTTTCCCTGTGTTCCTTCGGGGATCCCGAAACTCCATACGGTTCTCATTTGCAGCTCGTTCCTGAGGAGGCCTCATTTCCTCGCCACACACCCCTGATGTGGTCAGGGTCTCCCTCCCACAGCCCGGGCGGGGGCGGGGGCGGGGGGAAGGGTGGGGGAGGGGCCTTCCCTGAGCTTTTCTCTAACGCCTGCCCCCACCCCACTTTTCCAACCTTGGCCTCCCCAGATGCCTCCGTCGGCCTCTGCACTTTCCCTACCACGGCCCCCAGCCCCAACATCTCAGGCCTTTCAGTTCCCGCTCCCCACGCCCAGGGGCCGCAGTCAGGGCTGCGGCTGTTCCCTAGTCAGAAGTGTCCTTTCTAGAAGTTTCTCGCACCTAGTTCAGTGGGGCTGTGGAACGACTCCGGGAGTCACCGTTAGCACTGTATCCTATGTGAATGGCGCCTCCTGGAGTTAGAAGACGAAGGGTTCCCCTGCTACGTCCTAAAAGGAGAGTCGCTTCCTAGCCCCTTCCTAGCCAGGAAAAGGCCCCAGCGCCTTTTCCCACACCTCAAGCCCCTCTGGCCAGCCAGCTCTGCTCCTAAAGCCACTCCCACCACACCCCTCTCATAACTTTGATCTCGCAGGAAGCCAAGAGAAGTCCGAAGAGGAAAGAAAAAAACAAGAGACTCTCACTTTGCCTAGCACTTTGGTTTGGTTGTTATTAACACTTTCACATTCTCGGTACCTTTCCAGCTTCAAAACACCCCTGTGTTGGGGGCTTTGGGGCGAAGGTATGTTGTCACATTTGACAAAAGAAATGAGCACACAGACACCAGCGAGCTTTAGAGGAAGAGCCTGAGTCCATTAGGTCCTGTTTCTGCCCCTCCATTTCAGAGGTCAGGGAGGTAGGAAAGGAACAAACGGAAGGTGAAGTCTCCTGCTTCAGCGTATGTCAGCTGCGTAACCGCGCGTGAGTCACGTAACCTCTCCGCGCCTCAGTCTCTTCATCTGTAAGATGGGCACGATGATAGCGTAGCTCTGGGTTAATAAAGGGGAAGTGTTAAGAACAGTGCCAGACATGAAGTAAGTGCTGTTACTGTTCTTGCGGCTGCTATTGAGATGTGAATGAAAGACCTAGGAACTTCTTCTCTTTTCCTCTCAGTCCCGTTTCCAATACCCACAGTCGGAGGTCTTTGACGACAATTAAGTCTCCTTGATGGTACTGCTGTCTCCTCTGCATCTGGCTGTCACTTTCAGGTCTGGCCATGATGTTTGGTTTTCCAGGCCTGGTTCCAGTGTATTCGATCCCCTCTCGCCGTTGGCAGGTCTCTGGGTCCCTGGACCTCAGGGATGCCAGATTTGCCTTGTTGGTTGCCCAAGGTCTCAATAACCCACTGAGAAGCCAGCTTGGAGCTTGGAGCTTGGAGCAGTCTTCAGGAGCCAGGCTTGCCCTCAAAGCCCAGCCCTTCAGGGTGGTTCTTTTGTCTCAGGCTGGACCCAAGATAAATAGATGTGATTAGGAGATCAAAGCCCTTTCTATGGGTTTGGCCTGAGGGGTCCCTTTGATCGGCCAGCCATCCCCTCACCGCCACCCACATCACCCCCACCATCTCTGCAGTCCTCTATGCTCAGAAATCCTTCCTTGCTCTCATTCCTGCTCTCCAGCTGCTGCCTCTGCTCCCCGGGCTGCGCCAGGCAAGTCTTACCTGGTGAAGGGGAGCTGGGTTCCCCCTGCTCAGGTTGTTTACTAAATCACCAGTTCTCAAAGCCGAAGCTTGAAGCCAGCACGCTGCAGCAGGTCTGTGAAACCCAAACAGTTTCATTTTGAGTCTCAGTTGCAAAACCTGAAATCTTGATATGCTTGTAAGTGATGGGCGGTGAATCACGCTCTCCTGGTATCTAATTAGATGCAGGTCCTGCCCGGTTGCCTAGAACTTCACCCAGTGAAGGGAGGGATCATTAAGAGCATTCTTTCCTGTTCCTTTGAAAAGGGTAGGCATTCCCATGTAAGTGCTTATTGTGAACCTGTGGAATTTTCCTTAATTGCTCAGAATGTACCCTCTGCCATTGATGAGCTCCTTTTTAGGCGGTGCAGGCAGCAAAGCCCCTAAACTAAAAGGGAGGTGATTTTATTACTGGGGACATTCCAGGACAGGACACCTCCTTGCCATCAATACAGGCCATGGGGCTCTTGGCTGGCCTGTACCTGGGGCTGTCGTCCCTCTGTCTTAACACCACAGTTCTCCGGGCTCTGCTAGGGAGTTGATGATGTGTGTCTGTGAGGGAAGAATTTCCTTGTAAGAACAGTCATCATGGCCAGGCGCGGTGGCTCACGCCTGTAATCCCAGCACTTTGGGAGGCCGAGGTGGGTGGACCGCGAGGTCAGGAGATCGAGATCATCCTGGCTAACATGGTGAAACCCTGTCTCCACTAAAAATACAAAATAATAAAAATAATTAGCCAGGTGTGGTGGCACTTGCCTATAGTCCCAGCTACTTAGGAGGCTGGGGCTAGAGAATCGCTTGAACCTGACAGGTGGAGGCTGCAGTGAGCTGAGATTGCTGCACTGCACTCCAGCTTGGGCGACAGAGCAAGACTCCATCTCAAAAAAACACAGTTGTCTGGGAGATGGAGGAGCGTTCAGGGGAGAAACTCTAGGGAGAAGGAGACCCTTACTCTGAGATTTCCTGGGGTGGGGGGCGGACAAATGGGGGGCTCTGGCTGCTTTTACACTTTCATCTCCATGAAACTGTTTTTGGGAAACTGTTTTTTTCTAATCCAAGAGGGATGGATAACCTAGGTTCATTCATTGAACAAGTATTTAGTGAGTGCCTACCATGTGCTAGGAGTTGGTCCAGTCACTGGGGATATATCAGTGAACAAGATGGATACAAGATTTCACCTCTCATGGAGTGGGAGCAGGACGTAATCACTGAGTAACTTTTCTCATCTGCTAAAAAGGAGAGAGGTGCTATGGACAAAAGTAAGATGGTGGAAGGGGACGTAAGGGGCACTGAGCAAGTGAGCCGGGGTGGTGGGTGCATTGCTAGGGTGGCAGGGAAGTCTTATCAAGAAGGTGACATCAGCAGGGCTCGGTGGCTCACGCCTGTAATCCCAGCACTTTGGGAGGCTGAGGCAGATGGATCTCGTGAGGTCAGGCGTTCAAGACCAGCCTGGCCAACATGGCGAAACCCTGTCTCTACTAAAAATACAAAAATTAGCCAGGTGTGGAGGCATGCACCTGTAGTCCCAGCTACTCGGGACACTGAGGCAGGAGGATTGCCTGAACTCGTGAGGTGGAGGTTGCAGTGAGCCGAGATCGTGCCATTGCACTCCAACCTGGTGACAGAGCGAGACTGTCTCAAAAAAAAAAAAAGAAGAAAGTGACATCGGAGCAAAGGCTTGAAGGAAGTAAGAAAGTAGACTAGACTAATTATCTGGAGAAATAGTGGTTCAGGCAGGGGAACTGCGGTGCAAAGGCCCTAGGGCAGGATTGTCTGGAATGCCTTAGAAATAGCAAGGAGGTCAGTGTGGCTGGGGCAGAGGGAGAGGGAAGATGGGAAATGCAGGCGCAGAGGTGAGGGCTTCAGCGGATTATTATACCATCTTGGTGGCCATTGTCAGGACTCTGGCTTTTACTTTGAGTAAAATGGGGTGACATGATCCAACTTAGGTCTGAAAAAGATGACCTTTCTTTTTCTTTTTTTTGAAACAGACTCTCGCTTTGGCACCCAGGCTAGAGTGCAGTGGGATCATCTCGGCTCACTGCAACCTCTGCCTCCCGGGTTCAAGCAATTCTCGTGTCTCAGCCTCTCGAGTATCTGGGATTACGAGCACCCATCACCATGCCAGGCTATTTGTTTTTTTTTTTTTTTTTGTATTTTTAGTAGAGACAGGGTTTCACCATGTTGGCCAGGCTGATCTCGAACTCCTGGCCTCGAGGAATCCTCCCGCCTCGGCCTCCCAAAGTGCTGGGATTACAGGCATGTAAAAGGATTATCTTTCTAATACATACGTTTCAAATTTCTCATGCAGAATAAAAGGGGAATAAGCAATATTAAGTTTCAGCACTGAGTTTCTAATACGTGTTAAGCATTGTGTGTTCCAGATGCTACAAGTATAGCAGGGTCTTCATTCAAGGAGCTCACTGTGTTGTTGTGGGGGAGGGTGTCCTGTTGGAGAGAAGAAACAAATTCAATTACAACACTAAGTGAAGAAGCACAGAGGTGACAGGTGGAGGGAGTAAATTACTTCCTGGGATGGGAGGAGTCAAGGAAGGTTTCCTGAAGGGATATCTGACATGGGTTTTGAAGGCTGAATAGGAGTTTTCCAGGTGGACAAAGGGTGAAAGGTCATTTCAGTAGAGCAAACAACCTGTGGAAAGGAATAGAGACTTGAAAGAGCAGAGAACTATAAGTAATTCAAAGAATGAGTGGGCATCGTATTGTGGAATGTGCTGGAGGGAGTGGCAGAGATGAAGTTGAAGAAATAAAGGAGAGTGAGAGACAGAAAGAGTGAAAGAGAAGAAATGCCCGTCTCCTTTTCCATGGCAGTTGAAGACACATTCTCTGCCCAGGTGATACGGTTTGGATTTGTGTCCCCACACAAATTCCATGTTGAATTGTAATCCCCACGTGTCCGGGAAGGGGCTTGGTGGGAAATGATTGAATCATGGGGCGGACTTCCCCCTTGCTGTTCTCATAGTGGGTGAATTCTCATGAGATCTGGTTGTTTGAAAGTGTGTGGCACTGCCCCCTTTTCTCTTTCTCTCTCCTGCTCGTCCATGGTAAGATGTGCTTGCTGCCCCTTCACCTTTCGGCCTGATTGTAAGTTTCCTGGGGCCTCCCAGTCATGCTTCCGGTTAAGCCTGCAGAACTGTGAATCAGTTAAATCTCTCTTCTTCATAAGTTTAACCCAGTTTCAGGTAGTCCTCTATAGCGGTGTGAAAATGGACTAATACACTAGGCTTCACATGTCAACAACCATGTATCTAGTTTCTGAGATTTCACCGGAGCAAGTCTAATATGTTCTCTGTGATGTATTTCTTCCTAGTGTGGGTTCCCCGCGAAGCAGACCCTGAGTGCAAGGAGTTTATTTGAGACGTGGTCCCGAGAGACACCAGCAGGGGCACAGGGGACAGAGATAAGGAAGGCAAGCAAAGCTGTGGAGGGCAAGTGAATGGCAGGTGGGAAACAGCCTTAATCCTGCCAGGGTCCCCTGGGAATCAGCAAGGAATTTGGCCCAGAGTTGTCTCACTTGAGGGGTGAGGGGGCTGGGGCATTTATCCTCCTGTCCCATCAGTCATGAGTTAAGGGCTGTCGCCTGGTGTTGGTGATTCCTTGGCCCTCCCAGCCTGCCTTGCAGCCAGGGCCACCCCGATGCAAACAGCTGGAGATATGAAAGTGAGTACCTAGGGCGTATGCTTAGGCACCTACCACATCTGTCACAATTTTTTTCAAGAATCCACTGTGTCTGTACCACTGTGCCAGAGGGGCCTTGGGCCCAACTGTGGCCAAGGAGGATGCTGATATGAGTCAAAGGGAAACCAATTGATTCCCACCCTATTGAGACTCTGTCTCAATAAAAACAAACAAACAAACAAACAAAAAATACCTCTTTTTAAAGCATTGTTAAATATATATAACATAAACATTCACATTGTCCTACAACCATTGGCGTCATCCATTTCCAGGGCTTTGTTATCTTCCCAAACAGAAACTCAGGACTTTTAAACAGAAGCTCCCTGCTGCCCCTTTCCCCAGGCTCTGGTAGCCTCCAGTCTATGTTTCATGTCTACTTGACTACTTAGGTATTTCATATAAGTGGAATCATACAGTATTTGTCCTTTCGTGCCTGGCTTCTTTCTTTCTTTTTTTTTGAGATGGAGTCTCTCTCTGTTGCCCAGGCTGGAGTGCACTGGCGCAATCTTGGCTCATGCAACCTGCACCTCCTTCCCAGGTTCAAGCGATTCTCTTGCCTCTGCCTCCCGAGTAGCTGGGATTACAGGCACACATCACCACATCTGGGTAATTTTTGTATTTTTAGTAGAGACAGGGTTTCGCCATGTTGGCCAGGCTGGTCTCCAACTCCTGACCTCATGTGATCTGCCTGCCTCAGCCTTCCAAGATACTGGGATTACAGGCGTGAGCCACGGTGCCCAGTCCATGGCTTCTTTCACTTAGCATACTGTCTTGAAGATTCATCTGTGTTGTAGCATGTTTCAGAATTTTCTTCCTTTTTAAGGCTAATATCCCATTGTATGAATATACCACATTTTGTTTGTTTATGGACATTTGGGTTGCTTCCACCTTTTGGCTCTTAAGAATAATGCTGCTATGAATAAGAGTGTACAAATATCTGTTGGAATCCCTGCTTTCAGTTCTTTGGGATATATGCCCAGAAGTGGCATTGCTGGATCATATGGTAATTCTTTTTTTTTTCATATGGTAATTCTCTGTTTAACTTTTTGAGGAGCTGGTACACCATTTTCCACAGTGGCTGCACCTTTTCTCATTCCCAGCAGAAATACATGAGAATCTCTTAAAGACACTGGTGTGACTCTCTATGCCAGCTGGTGAGGTGGGGACAGCATGAGGACCACCCTCCACCTGGAGAGATTTTGGCAGTCACACAAGGACGCACCCAGATTGACAAGGCAAGGCCTAGTGACAGTGAAAGGGACCCTTTTGGTCTTTGAGTTTCTGGTTCATTCCATGCATAGCTGCAACACTTTGGTTGGATGATGTCATAGTGTTGGACATCGAGAAGGACATGGGGTTAAGTCCTGCCTTGACTGTGGTTGTGTGACCTCAGGCAAAGGACTTCATCTTCCTGAGCCTTGGTTTCCTTCTGTGTACCAATAAATCAGAAGAGTAACAGGGTTGGGGTGGGCGCTCAGTGAAGTGGTGCAAGCACCGGGCTTGGTGCAGGTCTTGGCAGATAGCATTGCTCAGTCAGGGGGTGCCATTGTCACTACGATCTATTCCTGGGGAGTCCTCTGAAGGCGAGCCTCTTGGTGGCGACTTATGCACCTAAAGCCCAAGGTTGAGGGCCTACCTGGTGTTCATTACTGTGCTAGGATTTGGGGCTGCAGGAGAAGCTGTGAGGCGTCGCTCAGACCCCCTTCAAGGAAGGACTTGCTGTCCCAGTTTGCAGGGATGCTTTCAGGGGCCCCCTCCAGCTGTCGGGACCTTAAGGGTCTGCCTCACCTACAGAGAGTGTCTTCCTGAATGTTATACCCTTCCAGTGACCTTTTAATATGGGGGAGTAAAGGCTTAGTCACCTCTGGACATATCTGGACAACTCTATGGTGGGCTGAATAATTTCTCCTCCTTCCCCACAAGATGACCATGTCCTAGTTTCCAGATCCTGTGAATATGTTTGTTACCTTACAGGGCAAAAGGGACTTTCTAGGTGTGACTAAGTTAAGGATCTTGAGATGGGGAAGTTGTCTGGCATCCTGACTAGCCCCATGTCACCGCAAGGGTTCTTATAAGGGAGAGAGGCAGGAGGATCAGAGTCAGAAAAGGAGACATGACAACAGAAGCAGAGGTCAGAGTAAATGTGATGGCTGGCTTTGAAGGTGCAAGACGGGGCCACGAGCCAAGGGATGCAGGTGGCTTCTAGAAGTTGGAAAGGGCAAGGAAACGGCTTCTCCCCGAGAGCCTCCCGAATGAATCAGCCTGGCTGACGCCTTGATTTTAAGCTTCTGACCTCCAGAACTTTAAAAGAATAAATGTGTTGTAAGCCCAGAAGTAAGTGGTCATTTGTTCCACAGCCGAAGGAAAGGAGCCCAACTCTGGAGCGTCATTCTAGCTGCGGGGCTCCCCAAGGTCTGGTGGTCAGCAGAGGCTGTCACTGAGCCTGCCTCACAGCTGTCAGCTCCCTCTGTCCAATCCTGCTCTCTTCCCTCCCTCCCCCAGGCCATGGTGCCAATCTCCCTAATAACCCCCCCGCCCCTTAAACTCCACTTCTGAGTCTGCTTCCTGAGGAACCTGCTCTGAGACGGTTAGCATTTTTTTTTAGCGCTTTATTATGAAAAAGTTAGATGATACACTTAAGTAGCCAGAATAGTGTTCTGATCTCCCATGATCCCGTCATCCAGCTTTGACAATTGTGTTTGCTCTATATGGCAATGGTATTAATAGTTTAAAGGGAGAAGCAGAGCTCCTGCCCTGGAGATGATGACTATCTAGGTGGGGAGTCAAGATGTTGCAGACACCTCAGGGTCCAAGAGTGCCCGGCAGCAGCGACCACGCCAGCAAGGACTGTCAGGCCAGGGGAGCAGAGAAGCATCCTTGTGGACAGGCAGCAAAGGAGAGAGCCGGCAGGGCAGGCCACGTGGTTGTGAAGGAGTGGCTCCTGTGGTCCTGGGCACACCTGAGTCTGAGGCAGGGGGCGCAGAACTCTTGGAGAGAGTAGGTACCGCATCACCCGCTTTTGTGTTTCATTCCATTGTCTTTCTAATCTGTTTTTGCTTCATTTTAATGGCCCTCCATCTGTTTCTCTGGACTGTGTTAATAACAACCATGCTAGAATACTGCCAGGTACTGGGCTAAGCACTTTCCACCGCTTATCTCCCTAATCCTCCCAACTGCCCAAGGAGGCAGATACTATTTTTATCTCCATTTCATTTGTCCTCATTTCACTTAGACTCAATGAAGGAAGGCCACTTGGCCAGGGTTCCACGGATGGTGTATTCATTTCCTGGGACTGCTGGAGCAGAGTACCCCAGATTGGGTGGCTGACAACAGGCATGGATTCTCTCACTGTTCTAGAGGCCAGCAGTCTGAAACTGTGTCGGTGGGGTCACACCCCCTCTGGAGGCTCTCGGGGAGGATCCTTCCCTGCCTCGACCAGCTTCTGGGGGTTCCAGGTGTTTCGTGGCTGTGGCTGCATCACCCCAATCTCTGCCTCCATCTTCTTGCCCCCTTCTCTCCGTGTGTCTTTCCTCTGTGTGTCTCTTGTAAGGACCCCTGTCATTGGATTTAGAGCCCACCCGAATAATCCAGGATCATCTCATCTCAAGATGCTTAATTACGTCTGCAAAGAGCCTTTTTGCAAATAAGGTCACGTGCACAGGTTCTGGGATTAGGACACAGCCATAGGTTTTGCAGGGCCACCATTCAGCCCACTACAGGTCCCATGAGGCAGAACAGGGGTCAGAATCCAAGAAAAAGGATCAGTTGTCACAGCAATGTGATAGGATCTTGCCGAGAGGAGCTGCACCAGTAGGAATTCCTTGTGGTAGTTTTAAAACCTCACAAATTCTTTAATACTCCTCCCACCAAAATGTGGCATCTCTGCCCCCTTCTTGAATCTGGGTGGGCTTGTGACTCACTTGTAACCTAGAGAGCATGGCAAAGGGATGCCACGTGACTTCCAATGGTGGGTCAGAAACTATGAGGCAGTGACTGCCTTTTTTGTGGAAACATTTGCCTTTGAAGCTTTGAGCTACCATACGAGCTATCTGACTGCCCTGCGGCCACCACGCTGGGAGGAAACCCAGGTCACACGGAGAGGTCACTTGTAGGTGTTCTTTCTTTCTGTTTTTTTTTTGAGATGGAGTCTTGTTCTGTTGCTCAGGCTGAAGTGCAGTGGCATGATCTTGGCTCACTGCAACCTCTGCCTCCCGGGTTCCAGTAATTCTCCTGCCTCAGCTTCCCGAGTAGCTTCAACTACAGGTGCCCACCACTGCCCGGATAGTTTCCCTGTAGGTGTTCTGATCTGCAATTCTAGCTGGGGTCCCGTTAACAGCCAGCATTGCGCCCCCAGGCCTGTGAGTGAAGAGACCTCCAGATGATTCCAGCCCCACCCTCAGCCATAGAGTCTCCCAGCTGAGACCCCAGACATCATGAAGCAGAGATAAGCAGTCCCTGCTGTCTCCTGGCTGAATTCCTGACACACAGAATCTGTGAGTCTAATCAAATGGTTGTTTTCTGCCACTTTGTTTGGGGGTAGCTTGTCACACAGCAACAGTAACCAGGACACCCCTCCTTTTTGGGAGAGAGAAAGCCTCAAACTGGGGTTTAGTAGCTCCTGAGAAATAGATCTGATTCAGAGAGACAAAAACAAATCTCAAAAAAAAAAAAGAAAAAAAGAAGATCTCTTGTGTGCAGACCCTCCCCTCACCCCAATTCCCAGTGGTTCTGAGGGATGAGGTGGGGAGAGGGGCACAGAAAATAGAAGCAGTCCCTCTCAGCATGAGAAAGCATCCCTTGGGCTTTCCACAGCTGTCTTCTCTCCAGCCCTGGCCGGAGGGAGGCTCACAGCCCCTGAACGTGGGCTTCGGTGGAGCCCAGTTGCAGCCACAACTTCCCACGAAGCTGTGGCCGACTAGATGCTCTGGACACATCCCTCCCCAGGTCCTGGCCACCTGACTGACCATACCGTTCCCAAGGTCCAGGCTCCCCTGCAGCAGGAGTCGGCTGCTCCCTAGTCCTGTCTTTGCCAGGGCCCAGGCTTGTCTGCAATGCCGGCCGCCAATTACAGTGCAAGCCTGTTCATTTGCTGGATTGGATTTTTTGGATTTTGTCATTTGCTATGCGGAGGTTTTCGTTCTGACTAATTTGTTTACCAGGTTTAATTCTTCAATCATGTTTTCATTTTAGGAGATTTCAGGGTAATTATGAACTTTGAATAAATCCATCTGAGGCACCAAAGTGCTCTGAGTGCAGCTTTGTCAGGGCCTGCCATTTCCTTGCTACACTGAGACTTGGTGGGAATAGGACCTTTCCTGCCCACCCCCACCGCAGCTCCTGCAATTGGAAACAGCTGGACCTCTAGGAGAGGCCAAGGTCAGGATTTGGGAAAAGCCCCAACTGAAAACCACACTGGGGTTGGGGAGAGATGGAATCAGGCTGGTGTGTGAGTGAAGCTGCAGAACCTTCGAGAGAGTCCGGGGGCACCACTCCACCCACCTTGCCCAGGCTACTCCCCAGGACGTGGAGCAGAGAGGGTGGAGACTGGGGCTGCCTCAGCATTGCCAGCCACGTGCTTGTTGAAGCAGGGTGCAAGGCATTGTCGGGGAAAGAAAAATGCTTCCCTGCACCCATCTAGATTTTTTTGCTGGGTTATGAATTAAATTGACATGAAACAGATTAGTAGGAGAAAAAACATTTTAATTACGAACATTTGCACAGGAGTCCCATAAAGCTATGAGACCCAAAGGAAGGCCAGATGATGGAAGCTTGTATCATATCATGAGCGACAGAAAGGAATAGCGGTTCCGGGCTTCTTGGGGGGGTGCTGGAGACAAATTTTGGGCGAGTGAGAAGAAATGTCCGGAGAATAAAGGTTGCCTTCTTATGCAGATAGAAGTCTCTCAGGACATAAAAGTTGAGCAGCTCTCTTCCTGCTACAGATACCATTACTAATGAAAATGTCCTTTACAAAATGGGAGTTTTTCAGAGCTACTGCTATGTCTGCAGTTTCTCAAAATAACCAGCTTGAAATAATCAATATGCCAAAGAGGTATATTTTGGGGTGGCATTTTCTGGTTTCCTGCAGTCATGTTTTGGGGTGGTGTGTCCTGAGCCCCTACAGTGCAACTGGGAGAGGACCAGGTGTAGACACCAGAGGCTACAACTCTAGTTTCAGTAACATAGCCCCTGAGCAGTAGGGCAGAGAGAGTTTCTGAGCCCTGAGGGGTAAAATAGAAATATATCAAGGATGATGATGTGATGATGACAATTTCTGTTCCATCAGTTTGCAGGCTCATCACAAAGGAGCTGAGGCAGGATATATTCTGTAAACTGTGTCATGTGGCACAGTTGTGAGGTGGTGGTGGCGGCGCTGTGAAACAAGGTCTCTTGGTCATATCAGCAGGGTCACACTGGCAGGCTAGGGTGAGGTGACACCCAACCAACCAATATAAAATTAGGAAATGCCACCAGGCCCCTAGATGTCTTGACTCCATCACTGTTTCTCAACCCAGTGGGTCTGGCTCCTGACTGTGCTGGGATGGTCTCTATGGGAGTCTGTGAGCGTATATATTGGGCTCTGGTCTCAGCACCTTATCAACACCACACAGGATGGCTGTCTGTGTCCAGCATCTTATCAGCACTAACAAATTAGGGTTGCTTAATCTGCATATCCATATCAAACCTACAGCCAACTGGGTGGGTGTGTGGTGCAGAACCGGCATGTGCACTAATCATAACTAGGATCAATGCATTAGGCTTAGCTAATTTACATGTAGCCAATCATAGCGAAGATGTGAAGAGCAAAACTGCCAAGAGAACCAATCACATACAGGGAATTCTTTACTGCAGATTATAAGACGCCTGAGCTCCTAGAGCTTCATGGCACTTGTTCCCAGCACAGAGTATAGGCTGTATGGGAACTCCAGACTTACTCTGATTAGAATCTGGTAGTAGATCTGATCCACAGTGACAGTGACAGCCTAGGCAGGGGCTGGTGCAAGGGAGGCAGTGTCCATACTGTCTTTATTTGGGTTTTCCCAGAAGCAAGCCTGGGAGAAAGAAACACCAGCAGGGGCGTGGAGGTGTAAGGCAGGACAGCTAATGAAGGGTGCACGATCAAGCCAGGTGCCCCTGTGGTAACTGCTATGGCTGAATTCTGTCCCCCTCCCAAATTCATATGTTGAAGTCCTAACCCCCAGGACCTCATTTCATCTCATTTGGGAACAGAGTCCTTAAAGAGGTAATTAAAATGAAGTCGTTAGGTTGGGCCCTAATCCAATCTGACTGGTGTCCTTATAAGAAGAGATTAGGACACAGACACGCATAGAGGGAAGACCATGTGAAGACACAAGGCAAAGACAGGTATCTACAAGCCAAGGAAAGAGGCCTCAGAAGGAACCCACCCTGCTGACACCTTGATCTTAGACTTCCAGCCTCCAGAGCTGTAGGAAAATACATTTCTGTCGTGAAAGCCCCCCAGTTGTGTGGTACTTTGTTATGCTGGCCCTCGCAGTCTAAGACAGCGAGTACGACTCCTTTCCTTTGAGGGTGACAGTGTAAAACACAGGCTTCAGAGTTATGCCACCTGAGGGGTAAGGAGGCTGGGGTGTTTATCCACCAATTTGTATCAGTCATTCCTTGGGGTTGTTCTCAGGGGGCATTAACTCCCACACTTCCAGCCTGCCGCGGGGGCAGGCAAAGTGGTTTGGCAATTGGTGGAAGCCCCCAGATGAAGAAATGCAGGGGTGGCCACTGGGAAGCTGGGCCTGAATGCAATCAAAAGGTAAGAGCAAGGGGTTTTGTAAGAGGCAATGATGATGATGGCATCTGCTACACAGACCTATGAGACAGTGATGGACTAGCTTAGATACCTGCCCAGAGACTAAGGTGCTGTGGACTTTTACCTCTAACCCAAAGGAATATGCATGTGTGTGGTGTGTGTCTAGGGAGATTTTGTCTAGATAGAATACAGACATTTATATTGGATAATCCTGTGGAATGTTGTATAACCCTGTAATAAATGTCATTTACAAAGGTTACCTCTGGTTAGTTTCCATGCCAAAGCTGGTGAATTGAAGGGAACATGTACTAGGGTTCACTGTGGTTTTGGACCCCGATAACTTTGATGGTTTCCCTAGTAAGGCCTAGAGCAGTTCACTGCCTCTTGCTAATTTTAGACTTGTGTACTGGGCACAGCTAGGATGAGGGTGCTTTGAGTTAGGGTTCTTGGCTTCAAGCAGCTGAAACCAACAATAGCTGACCTCAATAGGAAAGGGATTTCTGGAAGGCTTTGTTCACAGACTTGAGGGAAGGTAACAGGACTCACAGCCAAGAACAACCGGGTGGAGGGGTGCATGGGGGGAGGGGACTTTTTGGCATAGTATCTGTAGGATGCTGTCACTACTGGACCCTAGAGGTTGCCAGCATGGTGACGTCCCTGCTTCTTTATGATGTTCAGTGTTGGTGGGGATGGGGATCTTAGCTGCTGGGAATGAGGGGTTTAGGGAGAGGAGCTTGGCCATGAGCTTCTCTAAGCAGGGGTCAGAGCATGTGTTTACCCCATATTACCCAAACTAGGACATGCCTCCCAAATGGGATAGACAGTAATCTTTGGCATGTAGGAGTGGGAAAATTCGAGAAGGGAGGGAAGAGTAGGGCGAAGACTTGTTCCTGTGACTCCTGGCTCAGTTGCCCAGTTTCAGGTCAGGCTAATGGAGACAATGGGTAGATCTGAGGTTTGGCTGGATGTGGGGTGGGTTCACTTGACCAGGGATCCCTGTGGGCCTCAGTTGCCACCAAGAGGCAGAAGCAGGAGGACTAAGGGATGCTGGGTGGTCTTTGTAAGGTCTGTTCTCGCCGAGTTTAAAAGGAAAGAAACTGAGGCCAGCACAAGAAGATCTGATGCAAAGAAATTTATTCAGGCTCCCGCATGAGGTTCTGCGGTCCGACAGGAGGGGCCAGAGAAGTTGCGCGGACTCCTCTCAGACGTGGGATTTTATAGGGAGTGGAGGCATTTGATTGGCTGTGCCCAAGGTGAGTGGGGCAAAATGGCGGGGAGTGGGACCCAGATGGAACAAAATGGCAGGGAGTGGGGCCCAGATAGGACAAAATGGTAGGCAGGGAGTGGGGCCCAGATAGGACAAAATGGTAGGCAGGGAGTGGGGCCCAGATAGGACAAAATGGTGGGGAGTGGGGCCTGGATGGGACAAAATGCTATCAGGTAGGTCCTGGCGGGGCTTTTTTCCTGGGCTCCGGGGGCGGGGGGGGGCGGGGGGGGCGGGGTGTGTGTCCGAGCTCCCGGCAAGGGAAGGAGGTGTGTCCGAGCTCTCTGCGTGGGAGGGGGGAGCGTGCGAGCTCCCGAGAGGGAAGGGGGTGTGTCCGAGCTCCCCACAAGGGAAGGGGGTGTGTCTGAGCTCCCCAGGAGGGAAAGGGGTGTGTCCGAGCTCCCCAGGAGGGAAGGGGGTGTGTCCGAGGTCTCGGTGATGCAACCAGCCTTACAGTCTTATCTACTACTGCACAACAAACCACTCCAAAATAGTGGCTTAAAATCGTAGCAGTCACTTAGATTTCTTACTAATCTGGGCATTGACTGGGAATTCTCACTAGGGGTCTCTAGGGTTGCAAAATCCTGGTGGCTGGAGCTGGAGTCATCTCACTCACTTGTCTGCCTCCTGGGCTGAGAAGACTCAAACTGCTGGGAGTGGAACCAGATGGGGGCTCGTTGGGCCTCCTTCTCTCTGTGTGGTCTTGGCACATGGCCTTTCCAAGATGGCGGCTCAGGAAAACGGAGCTTCTTACATATCAGCTCAGGGCTTCCAAGAAAGAGAATCAGACAAAAACTGTATCACCTTTTATGACCTACTCACTTCCAAGTGATACATTGGAAGCAGCATCACTTCCACTGTATTCTGTTTGTTCCATGTGAATCAAGAAGGCCAGCTTTGGGGGAGGGGCAGGGGATTAGACTCCTC
Source organism: Aotus nancymaae (assembly GCF_030222135.1). Lineage (NCBI taxonomy): Eukaryota > Metazoa > Chordata > Mammalia > Primates > Aotidae > Aotus > Aotus nancymaae. The sequence continues at coordinate 19,083,197 of NW_026988472.1, read as the reverse complement.
CACCCTTTGATGGGAGGACTGCCACAGAATTTGTGGACGTGTTTAAAACCATCACAGTAGGCTAGGCAGTGGTTCACACCTGTAATCCCAGCACTTTGGGAGGCTGAGGTAAGAGGATTGCTTGAGTCCAGTAAGTTCAAAACTAGCCTGGGCAACATAGAAAGGCCTCCATCTCTAAAATAAAATAAAATAAAATAAAAAAACAGAGAGGTAGAGAAAAAAAAAATAAAGTAAAACCATCACAGTGGCTAGGAGATGGCAAACAGCCACTTGACTTGACGGTTTGACTGAACCAACACATTTTTCATTCTCAATTTTCTAGCTTGGCTGCTTGTTTCCCATGCTGCAGAAAGGCCAGGGCTCAAACTCCCCAGCAGCATATTAGTAACTAAAATGTTTGCACTTAGCGAGCTGGACTCTAGTTAATCCAGCTTCATCATTATGCCAGGAGAGCTCATTCCAACTGAAATTTGACTATTGGTTTTTAATTTTGGTGCCATTTTTCAAGCTGATGGCTCTTCTGGCTGACAGTGAATTACCCAGGGTGCAAATTAAATACAATAGAATTGCTAATCAGGCCATTAGAATATGTGGACAGGAGGAAAGCTACAAGTTGTCAGACCTGGGTGGGTTCTTTCCTTGCCTTCTGGACAGAATTTGTGTGACTTTGAATGGGCTTATGCATAGAACCGGTACAAATATTGGAAACAGACGCCTGCAGGCAGCCAGGGGTTGGAGCAAGTGGCTGCAAAGCCTGCAATTGTACACTGGTTTGGTTGGTTCCCCTTTGCAAGAAACATCTTGTCTTATAAGTACTCATGTCCCTGGGGATTGCTGTCTAATGTTCCATACACTCTTCTCATGCAAGGAAATGTCGAGATTTAATTCTCAATCTCCAGGCCCACAGGAAGGCACCAAATATCTGACATAATGAACAATGTCTTCAGATTTCTAAATTTAGAGGGAAGGCAAGAATGCACTAGAGGTTTTTCTCATGTCTAATTCTAAGCAAAGATAGACTGTTGAAGACTTAATGTAGCACATTCAGACACAGTTTCTGTGTGTGTGTGTGTGTGTGTGTGTGTGTGTGTGTGTGTTTCTTTGACCCCACAAGACTGAGAAGAAATGGATTCAGGAGCCACTTCCTAAGGAGGCAGTGCTTGAGGCCAAGAGGTAGTTCAATAAATCAGGAGGTGTTTGACCATCAGAGAAGATAGAATGTGGTCTTCAAGGGCAAAAATGCAAGCCACGATGCTGTGCAGTAATGCTGTTGGGAGTGGGGGTGAGGTGGGGATCATATTTGCAAGTGAGGGAGGACTCTACTAAATCAATCACAGCAAACACTTACCAAGGCCTGCCAGCCATGTCTGACTACTTGAAGTGCTTGAAGCATTTAATTTTCACAGCAGCCCTCTGAGGTGTGGATTATGATCACCCCCATTTAATGGATGTTAACCTGGAGGTTAGGTAACTTCCTGGGGTGTGTTAGTCAGTTTTGCATTGCTATAAATGAATACCTGAGGCTGGCTAACTTATAAAGAAAAGAGGTTTATTTGGCTCATGTTTCTGCAGGTTGTACAAAAAGCATGGCACTGGCATCTGCTCCTGTTAAGGACTCAGGAAGCTTCTAATCATGGCGGAGAACAAGAGAGGGAGCAAGAGAGAGATGGGGGGAGGTGCCAGGTTCTCTTAACCAGATTGCGTGAACTCATAGAATAAGAACTCATTCATTACCTCAAGGACAGTACCAAGCCATTCACGAGGGATCCTGCCCCATGACCCAAACACATCCCACCAGGTCCACCTCCAACATCAGAGGTCACATTGTAACACGAGAATTTGGAGGGAACAAAAACATCCAAACCACATCACCAGGGTCACCCAATAAGTTCACGGCAGAGCTAGTGTTTATTAGATTGGGTTCAGCTGTCAGAGACAGGAAAAACAAATCTGAGTAAGGCATAAATAAGATAGACATCCTTTCTTACAAAAACAAAGATTTAGGGCCAGGTGCGCTGGCTCATGCCTGTAATCCCAGCACTTTGGGAGGTCAAGGTCGGAGGATCACTTGAGGCCAGTGATCTCAACATAGTGAGACCCTGTCTCTACAAAATTTAAAAAGTAGCCTGGTGTGATATGTGCATATAGTCCCAGCTACTTGGGAGGCTGAGGAGAGAGGATCACTTGAGACCAGGAGTTGGAGGCTTCAGTGAGCTATGATTGTGCCACTGCACTTCAGACTGGGTAACAGAGCGAGACTCTGTCTCTAAAAAACCCCCCAAACCCGTGAAGTTTTGAGGTATACAGTCTAATTCCAGTACAGCAGCTCCATAACCATCTGCCACTCAAGTTTTTCTTTCTTGTTACTCTACCACCTTTAACACATGGTCTCTGTCTTGGGTTGCCAAATAAAATATAAGACAGCCATTTGAATGTGAATTTCAGATAAATAATGAATAATTTTTTTTTAGTATGTATCCCATGCAATATTAAATAATCAAATAATTTCTTTTTCTTTTTTCAGACAAGGTCTCACTCTATAACTCAAGCTGGAGTGCAAGTGGCCCAATCGCAGCTCATCTCAGCCTTGACTTCCTGGGCTTAGGTGATCCTCCTGCCTCAACCTCCTAAATAGCTGGGAGTACAGGTGTGCACTACCATGCCCAGCTAAATTTTTGTATTTTTAGTAAAGACAGGTGTTTGCCATGTTGCCCAGATTAGTCCCAAGCATGAAATCTTAAAATTAAATGAAGTATTTAAATTGTAAAATATTTTAAAAAGTAAATACTTTTATTTGCTAAACCTGGCAACCCTATCTCTGCCTTATGGTTCAAGATGGCTGCTTATGCTCCAGCCTTAAGGACCACACTTCAGGCAGCAGGAGGAAAGGGGGTTAAAAAAGGGCCTCCCTTCCTTTAAACAGTCCTCATGGGAGTCATACCCAAATCAATTTCTCAATCCACATTGGCTACACATGGCTTTTGGGGAGGCTGGAAAATATGGTTTCTATTCTGGGCAGCCATGGACTCAGCTAACAATCAGGGCTTCCATATTAAGAAAAATGGATATCAGGGGTCAACTTAGTTTCTGTCACAGCTTTCGAGTCTTGGGGCTTCATCACCCTGCTGTTCTGCCTTTTCTCTATTTCATGCAAGAAAGGGTAGAGAAGACACGTTTGTATTTCGCACAGACCTCTTTGGTTGCTTTTGACGATTTCTGCGTGGCTCTTCTCTGACTCCTCCGTGCATTTGCTGCTAACAGCCTGCCCATGTGAAATGCTTCAGAGCCCTGCCCTCGGGCTCACGGGGCCATGTTGCCTACGCCTGGGAATTTGGATGGCCCTTAGCCAGTGACTTAACTGTGCAGGAGCATGAAAGCCCAGCTCCCTTGATCAGGGTCAGGATGAACACATAAGTGTAATTTACACTCCAGAGCTCATCTGCAGTATCAGGCTGAGGCTGGGACTCCCCTGAGTGTGCGCCCTGGCTTGGCTTCTTCTCTTCCCTGTCCTGTTTTCTTGACTGCCTTACTGGTCTGTTCTGAAAGCACTTCCTTCGTAAATCATGTGCACACAAATCCTGGTTTCAGTGTCTTAGCAGCCTCAGATTAGGATTTATCCTGGAAAATATAAATAGGAAGTGGGCCAGCACTTTCGAAGACAAAGCTCTTCTGTCATTGCGTACCCCTCTGTGATGAAGAGGCTAAAGTGACTGGCAAAGCCCTTGAGTTTCAATCAGGTCACACCCAGCCTTATGGGGCAAATCTTGAGCTGTGACAACTTGTACTTAGTTGGACATTTAGTATTTATTTCAATCTTCCTCCAAGCTGTATGTTTTCTAAGGGAATGTGTATTAGTCAGGATTTGGTCAGGCAAACAGATGGCATTTGGAATTTCAAATAGAGAGGGATTTAACACTGAAGGTTAGGTACTTGCAAACCAGTTGGGAGAGCTGGAAGAGCAAAAGTCTCTCAGATTTCCTCCAAAGTTCCAGAGCATCAGAAAGTACAGTGAAGGAAGAGCACGCTGGCCTGAGGGACCAAGGTAGCTGATTCTGGGGGAAGTGCCTGGAGGTAGCCGTGAAAGTTCTACTTTCTGTGCCGCTTGTGTCTGTCCGTCTGCTGTTGCAGGAGAAGCAAAAATAATTGTGGCTTCTGCCTCTCCGGCCTTCCAGGTCTTGTGTCAGTAGAGTCAATCCTCATTATTTGTGGGTTCCATATTTGCAAATTCACCTGCTCACTAACATTGATTTGTAACCCCAAAATCAATACTCACAATCCATTCACAGTCACTCTTGGAAAGAGCTGCAAAAAACTTGAGTTCACCTAAAGCCCATATTCCCGGTTGAGCTGAATAAGGCACCTCTCTGCCTGCTAATTTGAGCTCTCGTACTATAAACAAGTGTTATTTTGGCCATCTGGCTAGTGCCATGTTTTTCACATTTTTGTGCTTTTTATTGGTGATTTTACTGTTTAAAATGGCCCCCAAGTGGAGTGCTGCTGTGCTGTCTAGCATTCCTAAACACGAGAAGGCAATGATGTGCCTTATGGAGGTAACTTGTGTTAAAAAAGCTTTGTTCTGGCCAGGTGTGGTGACTCGTGCCTGTAATCCCAGCACTTTGGGAGACCGAGGCAGGTGGATCACTTGAGTCAGGAGTTCAAGACAAGCCTGGCCAACATGGTGAAACCCTGTCTCTACTAGAAATACAAACATTAGCTGGGCGTGGTGGCAGGCACCTGTAGTCTCAGCTACTCAGGAGGCTGAGGCACAAGAATCGTTTGAACCTGGGAGGTGAAAGTTGCAGGGAGCCAAGATTGCACCACTGCAGTCCAGCCTGAGCGACAGAGCAAGACTCTGTCTCAAAAAAAAAGAAGAGAAAGCTTTGTTCAAGATGAGTTATAGGGCTATTGGCTATGAGTTCGATGTTAATGTACCAACTATATATATTTAATAAGATGTCTGTAAATAGAAACACACAAAAGACAAGGTTACATATGGACTGGTTCACAAAAATATTCGACCAGAGGCTTGCAGGAACCTAACTGCGTATCTCCCCTAGGAGCAATTGTTCAGCATTTGTTAATTCAGTGTTTGAGAATTGAATAGATCATAACTACTGTGAATAATGAGACTCAACGATACTTCTCATTGATAGAATCTAACTGGTAACCCATTTGGCAAGGAATGCTGGAAAATGTAGTTCCCAAGCTTCCAGATGCTGTGATAGATGGAAGACCATAGAAGGAAAAAATGGTGCTAAGTTTTTGACAGACAATCCAGGACAGTATGTTAAACCATGTAATGCTTTAAAAACTTTTTAAATGGTTGCTCTAGGGTTTACCATATACATATTTAATTAATCAATATCTACCTTCTTATATGTAGTATAAGAAAAAGAGTGTACTTCCAATTCTTCCCCCTGCATCCCACACTACATTTACATATCCTATAAACACACAATGCATTGCTCCTGTGCTGGCTTTAGACAGTCATCTTTTAGAGCAATTTAAACATTTTAAAATTAATTTTTATTTACATTTATTTGTTTCATTTCCAGCCCTTTTCATTTATTTGTGTAGATCCAAGTATCTGTATCATATCATATTCCTCCTACCTATAACATTTCTTATATAGCAGTTCTGCCAGCAATAAATTCTCTGTTTTTGTTTGAGTGAGTATTTCTCTTTTACTTTTTAAATACATTTTTGATGGATGTAGAATTTGAGGTTGACGTATTATTTTGTTGTTGTTTAACATTTTGAAGATGTTATTTTATTGTCTTCTGACTTGTATGGTTTCTGATGAGAAGTATGCCATGATTCTTATCTTTGTTCTACTTATGTAATATGCCTTTTTTCTCTGGCTGCCTTTATAATTGTTCTCTTTGTTGGTTTTCAGTAGTTTAAATGATATACATACCTAGATTTTTGTTTATTTGTTGGGTTTTGCTTTTGGTTTTTGTTTTACCCTGCTTGTTCTTTTCTGAGCTTCATGGATATATAATTTGGTGTCTGTCATTTATTTTTGGAAAACTCTCAGCCATTATTCCCTCAAATATTTCTCCTATCTTGTTTGCTCTTCTCCTTCTGGGATTTCAGTTACATGTACTTTAGACTGTTCAATAATTTTCCACAGCTCTTTGATGTTCTATTATGTTTTTTCTCCTATTACTTTTTTCTTTTTGTGTTTCAGTTTGAATAATTTCCACTGACTTATCTTCGAATTTGCTGATTCTTTCCTCAGCTGTATCAGTCTCTTGATGAGCCCATCCAAGGAACAGCAGTGTTTTTCATTTCTTGCATTTCCATTTGATTATTTCTTAAGACTTAGTCTCTCTGCTAAAATTACTCATGTGATCTTCCATGTTGTCCAACTCTCCTTGGAGGCACCTGTCTTTTCCTAGAGGTTGGGTTAGTTGGTTGCCCTGTGACTTCAGCTGTCCAGTGAATTCAAGGTTAAGTTGTGATTCGCAGATTGTCTTTCCTTTTTGGTTGTTGCTGTAAGGGTGGGCACAATGCTTTTACCAGCCTTCTACATCAGAAGCAGACTTCTGCTTTTCAGAGAGAGGTGTTTCTGTAGAAAAAGTACAAGACTTAATTTTATATCTAATTCCTGATTTGTTACAGATCCTCATGCTATGCACATATAACCAAATCAAGGCACCAGTATTTACTATAGAATTCAAGAGGAAAAGCTCAGTCTCTGTGGGAATGGTTTATAAACAGTGGTAAGTAGTGTAAAATGACAGATCAAACGTAACATGTTACCCCCAATTGCAGGTGTGGTAGGTTCTTAAAAACAGCCCCCAATGAATCATGTCTCCCAGTGTTCACATCCTTTGCAATGTTTCTTTGCAGCTCTTTCCATCATGAGGTGAAGTTACATCTTCAGCCTTTGAATCTGCTGTTCTGATCAACAGAATATGGCTGAAGTGACATATGTGTTTGTGTCTGGGTGAGGATGGGGGGCATTTAAGTTCCAGGGCTTAGGAGTTCTGGTAGCTTCCACTTTTGCCTGGGGGATTTCCAGCCACCATGTGAAGAAGCTCAGATTAACCTGCTGGAGACAGAAGCCACTTAGGAGGAGAGCCAAATTCCCAGTTATATTAGTGAACCTGGCCAACCCCATGAAAAGAGAGAGGCCCAGCCATCTCAGTTAGCCCCAGCCATGCAAACCACCCCAACTGAGCCATTAGACATGTGAATGTGTCAATTTTGGGTTTTCCAGCTCCAGTCAAGGTACTGCAGCCCCAAATCCTGAACTGCAGAACTGTGAGATGTAAAAAGGTAGTTGTTTTAGGCTACTAAGTTTTGGGGTGGTTAGGAAGCAATAGCTAACAGCAGAGACTTGTAGTTGCTCCACAATATCCCTTCTCTCCCTTTTCCTCTTTAAAAGGAAGGCTAAGTTTTCTAGCTGGTTAAATGGCCACCTAAAATAAAAATTACATTTCTCAACTTTCCTTGCCACTAGATATAGCCATATGACTAAGTTCCGGTCAGTGAGATGCAAGTAAAAATGGGTATATGCAACTTTCAGGGTAGTTTTTATTTTTGAGGCCTTTATCTTACCAATATATCAGAGTTTAGCACTGGAAAGACAAGAATACCATGACCATCTTTGCTTCCTACTCTACCCAAATGAGATATGAATTGCGTTGTGGTCTGTCAGGAAAAAAACAAGAGCAACAGCAACCCAAACACTGTAGTGTAGACAGGCCATGAGGATTAAAAGGTCAGTGGAGAAAAAAAGGAGCTAAAAATGATATGGTGAGCACCAACTGAAAAGACTATCTTTAACCGACTAGCAGTTTCTAACATTTTGAGTACCTTGAAAAATAAGTTTTGGTGAATCTTCTCATTGAAAATGAATTTAAATCAAGACATTAGGCCCTTTGACTTTGGGCATGGAATGTTCTCAGGTTAATAACACAAGACTGGTACTTGCACCTTAATTACCCACAGCCAGTTTCTGGCTGTGATCTTGCTGTAATAGAACTTACGAACATCTCCTTGCTATATCCTGGACCCAGGTAAATAGTCCCTCCAGGTGTGGTAGAAAGTTGAGAGGTTTGGTTAGAACACTGCATGGGAAACCGAGACTAGCATAGATGCCTTCCTAGGACTCCTCTTCCTGTTAGCATTAGGCCTTGTGTATTCTTCATCTCTCTTGATTCTGTCACCTTCTCTCTCCCTCCATGGCCACTTTCCTGTGTTCAGCCTTCGCAGTTTCTCTCTGGGGCTTCCTATCCTCATGTTGTCACCTCGAATCCATTCTCTACTCTGCACCTAAAGTAATTTCTCTAGAGAGTATATAAGATTCATGACCTACCTGTGCTTACAATCCCAGCAAGTCTCCCCAATCCTTCCATAGGAAGAAGAAAGCCGCACTCGGGCTCTGTGTGATCTAGCACCACCTTCTTTCCTTCCCTTATCCTTCCATTTCTCCTCTTTCACTTGCTGAATGACATGTCCAATCACTCTGGATGACTTGAAAACTCCTGAAGCACCCCAGCTATCAAACCCTTAGAGGCCCTTTCCTGGCCCCTTCTTCTAAGACAATTCTTTCTTGCCTTTTAAGACGCAGATCATGACCAGGTGCGGTGGCTCAAGTCTGTAAACCCAGCACTTTGAGAGGCTGAGGTGGGCAGATCACCTGAGGTCAGGAGTTTGAGACCAGCCTGGCCAACATGGTGAACCCCTATCTCTACTAAAAGTACAAAAATTAGCTGACATGGTGGCGGGTGCCTGTAATCCTAGCTACTCTGGAGAACGAGGCAGGAGAATCACTTGAACTGGGGAGATGGAGGTTGCAGTGAGCCAAGATTGCACCACTGCACTCTAGCCTGGGCAACAGAGAGAGACTCTGTCTCAAAAAAAAAAAAAAAAAGAAAAAAAGAGAAAGAAAAGAAAAGAAGAAAAGACTCAGCTCAGGTGTTCAGCCACCCCTTTGAGAAGGTTCCTCAGATTAGGGCCTTGTGTTTCAAGCATGCCTATCCTCATTGTATTCGCCAGGCTTTTGTTCTGATGATCAGTCTCCCCGCGAAGGCTGCAAAAGTGCTTAATGTGAGTGCACCACCCACTGCCAGCGCCCCAGATCCTTTCAGCATGCACCATTTCTGTGCCCAGCAGCACAGGGCAGGATGAAAGTACCAGAGGCTTAATGCCTTCTGAGAGCAGCTCTCAACCAATGACTGATGGGATTTGGTATATATCTACCTCAGCTCCCCTGCCCTTGAGTAGATAATGCTGAGGCATGTGCTCTTAGCCATTACACATAGTTCACCTGTAGAAATGAGCTCCAGCTGCCCACAGTGGTAGCCAGCAAAGCCCGCCGTTTATTGTCTGACTTCCTTCCCTTGTCTCACTTCCCTACTTCTCTTCTGGTGTTTCTCATATCTCCCAAATAAGCCACAAGCCAGCACTCATCCTCTTATCACAGGATCTGCTCTGGGGAAATCCAAACCATGGAGGTACCTGTCTTACTGTCTTTGCATCTTTCCACAGCACTGAGTTTAATCCTGGCACATAGTAAGTCCTTGATGATAGTTTGTTGTCTGGCTGACTGTGTCTGTCTTTCTGAGTGAATAACTGAATTAATTAATGGTTAGGATGACAATTTTTCTGGTATTATCCCTTATCCCTCTTGTGGTAGACACAGAGATGTGTCACCAAATCTGCCTTCAATAAAGTTCTTGTTCACTTTGGGAGGCTGAGGCAGGTGGATCACTTGAGGTCAGGAGTTTGAGAGCAGCCTGGTCAACATGGTGAAAACCCATCTCTACTAAAAAGAAAATACAAAAATTAGCCAGACATGGTGGTGCATGCCTGTAATCCCAGCTACTCGGGAGGCTGAGGCAGGAGAATCGCTTGAACCCGGGAGGCAGAGGTTGCAGTGAGCCTAGACCATGCCACTGCACTCCAGCCTGGGCAACAGAACGAGACTCCAAGAAAGTTCTTGTTGTCTATTCATAGGGTGTGCAGAGAGCAAATAGCTTCCAGCTGTCAGTTCTTCTGATCTGCCTCAGCTGCAGAGAGCCATCTCACTCCAGACCACAGCCTCCCATGGGCAGCCCACACCTGGTGACTGCTTTAGCATAAAACATAAAAGGGTTTAATAGTCTGGGCATTTCTGCCGACGATCCCTGCTCCAGAGTTCTACATTGGATTGGCTGAAGCTATGTGGGTCTGCGTTACAGTTCAACTTCTCTGTCAGCCCTATCTTGCCTTCTCCCGTTTCTTTTTTTCTTCCAGAACTTGATCTCTAATAAACATCTTGCACCTCAAAAGCCATCCCATCATCTGCTTCTGGAGAGTCTAACTTGCAACATCTTCCATGGTGTATTAATCAGTATTTTCCAGAGAAGCAGAACCAATAGGAAATACATTTATGGAGATTTATTTATTGTGGGAATTGGCTCATACAATTATGGAAGCTGAGAAGTTCCACGATCTGCCATCCACAAGCTGGAGACCCAGAAACACCAATGTTATAAGTCCTGGTCTGAGTCCAGTGACCCAGGAGCCAGGAGTGCTGATGTTCAAGGGCAGGAGAAGAGGGATGTCCCAGCTCAAGGACAGAGAGAGGTAATTTGCTCTTCCTCCTCCTTTTTGTTCTATTCAGACTCTCAATGGATTGGATTAGAGTGTTCTTGTATTGTTATAAAGAAATACCTGAGACTGGGTAATTTATAAAGAAAAGAGGTGTAATTGGCTCCCGGTTCTGCAGGCTGTCCAGGAAGCATGATGCTGCCATCTGCTTGGCTTCTGGGGAGGCCTCAGGAAAGTTCCAATCATGGTGGAAGGCAAAAAGGGAGCAGGCATGTCACATGGCTGGAGCAGGAGCAAGAGAGGGGAGAGGAGTGCCACACACTTTTAAGTGACCAGAGTTTATGAGAACTCACTCACTGTCAGAAGGACAGTACCAAGGGGATGGTGCTAAACCATTCATGAGAAATCCTTCCTTACGATCCAATTACCTCCCACCAGGCCCCACCTCCAACATCGTAGATTACACTTCAATATGAGATTTGAGCAGGAACACTCATCCAAACTCTATCACCCACCCACATTGGTGAGGGTGATTTTTACTCAGCCTGCTGATTCAAATGCTAATCTCTTCCAGAAACTCTCACAGACACACCCAGAAATAATATTAGCTATCTGAATATCCCCTTATTCTGGTCAAGCTGACACGTAAAATTAATCATCACACAGATTCCATACTTTAGTCATCCTGATTCTCTAATTCACTGTCACCTCCACAGACTTTGTGCTTTTCTGACTCCACTCCATTGTTTATCCTACTGTCCACTCCTCTCAGCCATGTAATAATGTCTGGCTGATGCTTCAAAGTCTAAGTATTTCTCCATATGACATCAGATTTACTCCTCAACAATAGTCCTGCAAGGTAGGTGTTCTTATTCTTGTTTTTCAGCTATGGAGACTGAAATTCATAGGAATATAGGGATTTTCCCAAGGTCCCCAGCTTCTAAGTGGAAACTGGAACTCAGAAGTCATTGGCAAGTACAGGAATGTCCGCAGATAACTTTCTTCCCTCTGGGTGGGCCTTGGAGATATGGACCAACAACAATACTGTCTGCTACAGAAACTATCTGCGGTATTTGCTTAGCAGGTGGGAGGTAAATCACCTATCTAATTCCTTTGGATTCACACACTGAAATCTGTCTGTTGAATTTTCCTGGGATCTGTAATGGCTCCTTGTCTCTTCAACTGAATTAATATGTGATTAGAGTCATCTATGGGGGTGAAACAGTTGTAGGGGAAGGCAGAGAGGTCCAGGACTGAGGGCTTGGGGGAGTTGCTAGTGGAGGCCTCCCAGTGCTTGTGGATGATGGTGGGCACTGAATGGGAGGAGGGTAATCTGTCATGACTTTGAGCTGTGGGCACACCAGCAATCTCTCCTGCTCTCAGAGCTGCCTGGGAGTTGGTGTCTAAATACACTAGCCAGAGGGAGTGGGGGGATTCCCATCTGGAATTTGACAATTCCTCCCTCAGTTGACACAGAGGAGGGTCCCTGTGGAAGTCAGCTGGTAATCTACCCCGGTGCTCCAGACCTGAGACAGATGAATGAGTGGCCTAGGGTGGGGAAGCATCCAAACAAGCATTCCATCTCAGTCTCGCAGAGGGTAGCCTCAGCCTGACCTGGGGGTGGGGGGGCTCTGGAGTTTGAGTTACAGCTCAGAGAGGTCCCACGCATAGGCAAGGGAGCCGGGCTTTCATATCCCTCCATCTACCAGCCATTGGCTAAGGACTGCTCTGTCCTAGGGAAGAGTAAATTTCCAGACATTTTCAACTCAATTTCCAGAAATTTTCAGCTCTCCTCAATAAAGTTGTTCCAGTAGCCATGGGCAGGCCTCCAGATAAGTAACAGGTATTGGAAACAAAAGCACTCTGAAGCCAGGGATAGTCAAAAACAGTACAGAAGTAGCCAGGGGAATCCAGGTGCAACACAGACAACAAGAAATTATGCTGACCTCTGGCTCCTTTCAGTGTGTGATCAATGCACCCCTTCTCTCTTTGTTTTTGCTGTGGGCTCCATGGGAGCAGAGACGGTATAACTCTGTAGCCCCAGCAGTCAGCAGAAGGCCTGGTATCCATGCCCAAATAACTGTTGCCAAAGGTGTAGAAGATGGAATGTTTTGTCCAAGAATGCACGGGACCAAGACTGAAACAGGGCTCTCTGGGAACAAGGCAGAGATGCAGGCGGGACTGGGGCCTTAGTTGGTTCTGGAGTAATGGTTTTGAGCCTGGCGCTGTTCTACAGTTTCTCCATTATCTGCTAGCCTCTCCCTTTCTTTGAATGAGTGATGCCTTCTGGGGATGTTAAATATTTGTAGCTGTTAACTTTTTGTGTATGGATAGAGTAGAGGGTTAAGAAACAAAGGTGCCTCACCTCCCCCAGGAAAGCCCAAGTGGTTTGATGAGTAAGATGTCTGGGTCAGAGGGAAGTGGACTTTTAGGTTAGGTGAGCAGTCTCCAGGATAGAGCTGATTTGACCCTGAAAACAGCTGGAGGAGGACTCTAGTGGGTGCGTTTATCCCTGCTGCAGCCCTGGTTGGCTCACACCTGTAATCCCAACAGCTGGAGGCTGCCTTGAACCTAGCCTGGGCAACATAGTGGGACCACCTCCACAAAAAGAAAAAAAAAAAAAGAAACAAGAACGCTCTGGGGACTGACTCATGTTAATTAAAATCACAAGCTTGGTATTAAAAACTCAGGAAGTCATTATTAATTTACAGCAAGCAATTCAGTCATTTATTCATTCATTTGTCCCATAAATATTTGTTGAGTGCTGACCTAAGCCAAGTTAGTCAGGCATAACCCTAAAGTTCTTTCTAGAAGGTAATATAGCCTCCTGTATGAGGCAGGAGACAAAAACCACAGCAGTTGTTTTAACAGAGAGAATTTAATATAGAGAACGCTTAGCAAAGCTAGTATAAGGAATTATTAACTAGTGATTAAAGAACTCAAAAAGCAAAAAAGAGAACTCTATTGTGTCATGAAGGTAGCAATTTCTGGAAGCATCTACCACATCTGGGAGATAAAGGGGGAAAAGTTGGAATTATTAAAACCTAGAAGCTTGGAGGAGTGATCACATGGGGCTGAAACTCAGAAGCCTGCAGAAGAAGCACTTGCTGGCTACTGCTGGTGTCTCTGAGCTCAGAGGAGGGCCCCACGGAGGTGGGATCCAGACCTCTAAGGAGGATGAGCTGGCCAGCTAGCATCTCTGGGGTAGGAGATGATGAGGCTGGTTCTGTGGGCATTGCAAGCCGGATTCAGCTGCTGCTACAGGAAGGAACTGCTGCTGCCACAGTGAAGAAGCATGGTGTGAGGGATGCCACTCACAGGATCAGGAAGGTAAGGGAAGAAGCCACTGGGAAGCCAGAGAAGCCCAAAGGAAAAAAAAAAAACTCCCCTCTTCCTCCTCTAGCCTTGAGTCTCTCTCTCTCTAGTGCCTCCTACAGGCAGAGCCCAAGAGGGAGCAGCTGGCAAAGCAGAAATGTGGTTTGCAAAATCCCAGCCCTAGCATCATAAAGAAAGGTGGGTTTGGAGCTAAGAGATAATCTCTTAATAATTGATGGGGTGCAGTGGCTCATGCCTATAATCCCAGCACTTTGGGAGGCCAAGGCGGGTGGATCACTTGAGGTCAGGAGTTCGAAACCAGCCTGGCCAACATGGTAAAACCACATCTCTATTAATAATACAAAAATTAGCCGGGCATGGTGATGTGGGCCTGAAGTCCCACCTACTGGAGAGGCTGAGGCACGAGAATCGCCTGAACCCAGGAGGCAGAGGTTGCAGTGAGTGAGATCATGTCACAGCACTCCAGCCTGGGAGACAGTGAAACTGTATCAAAAAAAAAAAAAGAAAAAAGAAAAAAATCTCTTAATAACTCATATATCTCCAAAGAGTCTTGAGGTGAGTGAAGATTAGCTAACTGCCTCCAGAAACCTCACCACCAGCTCACACAAAAGCAAGTATCTGACCAAACTCTATCAATCACATTTATTAAGCAAGCATTTGTTAGCAATCTGCCACAAACACAACTGATGCAACCTTTTCTCTAGGCTTGAGGAAGTCCCAGCTATCAGCCTACCCTTGCATGAAAGGTCACTCAAGGTGGATGCAACATTCCAGAAGCATCAGGGAACCAGAAATCCTCTAAAACTAAAGGTTGAATCAAGCCTCAGGTGCCATCTCTAAGGTACAGGGCACAGACCTTGCTAGATTCTGATAATTTCTTTATCTAAAGGTGGAGAGTAGTATTTCCAGTATATTCAAGTAAACTCATAGATCCTGAATACCTCTAATTTCACCAACAAGCGTCTATTTCTCACATTCGTCATGCTAATTAACAAGCCACCAATTTCATCAATGAATACCCATTTTTGACTTTCACTTTGCAATTTAGCAAAGCATCAGGTATTGATGGAGCCTTTGTGATCTTGCATTTGAATGTGGTCTTTCTGATACAAAGCCAGCTGACTAGCTGGAGAGGGGATTTTTGGTGAAGGCAAATGACTGACTGCCCCTGGAATTGGAGTTTTAACTGACACAGACATAATATCACATTGTTCGGGTGGAATTACTTCAAAAATCAAGTGCAGAGGCCAGGCAAGGTGGCTCACACCTGTAATCCCAGCACTTTGAAAGGTCGAGGTGGGCGGATCACCTGAGGTCAGGAGTTTGAGAGCAGCCTGGCCAACAACATGGCAAAACCCTATCTCTACTAAAAATACAAAAATTAGTTGGGTGTGGTGGTGCATGCCAGTAATCCCAGCTACTCGGAAGGGTGAGGCAAGAAAATCGCTTGAACTTGGGAGGTGGAGATTGCAGTGAGCCGAGATCACACCACTGCACGCCAGCCTGGGCAACAGAGTGAGACTCCGCCTCGAAAAAAAAAAAAAAAAAAGAACTGCAGAGATTGTAACAAGTACTGTTTATACCAGGTGCCACTATGATTCAGTGGCGGACAAGACACGGTCTTTGCTCTCAAGTGGCTCACAGGCTAGGAGACGAACAAGCCTAGGAGATGACTGCAGTAGGTGCGGAGTGTACCTATAAGGGTGAGCCAGTTAGTGCTGAGTACTTTTCTGAAAACATCAGGAGGACCAAGTTCTGCCACTCAGTTGTCAGCAAACCTTCCCTGTAGGTTGAGTTGCCAGTTCAAATACAGGCTGTCCAGTTCAATTTGCATTTCAGATAAACAATGAATCCTTTTTTTTCTTTTTCTTTTTTAGCTAAGTGCTGTATTTTATTTGCTAAATCTGGCCACTCTATTTCTAGGCAAAGCTAGAAGGAAAGCCAAACAGGGCAGAAGTCAGCTCAGTGAGTGTGAGATTAGTCAAGGTAGGAGAAGGAGAATGAGACAGTTTTAGGTTCAATGCCTGAGGTATCTATTTCCATATGCCTCCCTGGACAAGCCTAAGTGTTTTAGTGGGCAGGAGGTTGGCTTCCCTGAGCAGTGCTGGCCAAGCCACACATGGTCTCTCTGAGCTCCCCTTTTATAAATGACATGCACATTCTTCTTAAGCAGACCCCTCTGCAAGCACATTCTTTCTTATGCAGATGCAGTGATGGTTAATTTTACGTGTTAACATGGAGGGTGTTTGGGGATAAAATTAACATTGAAATTGATGAACAGATTATCATTGAAATTGATGAACAGATCCATAATGTGGATGGGCTTCGTCCAATCAGTTGAAAGCCAGAAAGGAGGAAAAACACCAGCCTCCTTGAGCAAGAGGAATTCTCCAGAATACACTGCCTTCAGACTTCATCTGCAGCTTCAGCTCTCCTGGGTCTCCACCTACCAGCCCACACTGCAGATTTGGTACTTGCTGGCCTCCATAATCATGTGATCCAATTCCTCCTAATAAATCTCTCTCTTGCTCTATGTATGTGTGTATATATGTACATATATATGTGTGTGTGTGCGTGCGTGTGTATCTATATGTGTATTTATACAAGTATATACACACACGTGTGTGTGTGTGTGTGTGTGTGTACATCCTTTTGGTTTTATTTATTTGGAGAACCCTAATACAGACCCCCAAATAGCTGATAAGGTGTAAGCTTCCCTAACGACAATGCAGTCTTGCTCCCTTCTTCTAAACAGGTTCCCTGAATGGGATTCATTTGCTCATAGTCTTCATTTTTTTCTCCATTAATGGATGATCTCATTTTTCTCTTTACCCTCAGAAAGATTAAGAAACTTGCCCAAGGCTAGCCGGCTGAGATTTTATCTCACCTCTAGCTTCAAGGCTTCTGCCATTTCTGCTGTTTAGTGTCAGTCTGTATCCTGGAAATTGTGTTCCTTGATACAGGGAAGTAGCTGTTGGGTAGTGTAAAAGATGCTGGGCTTGGAGTCAGAAGACTTTGGCCTTGTTCAGAAATGGAAACATCCCAGAGGGTGTTAGCAGTCTGGAGAGGGCTTTGATGCTTAGGAGCTATGCACGTGTGTTCAGCAACTCCTGCAGGTTGACCTGACAAAACATCTTGATAAATTTGAACTCTGGACATGCAGAGTGAGCCAAGGCTAGGTCCCATTAGTGATGTCACAGCCCCAAGCAGCACAACAATTAAAGGAGCAGCTTTCTGGGTCAAAGGCAGGAGATCCTGCTGGTGGGAACTCAGGGAAGGTGTGGGTTCCACTCAACCTCTGCAAAACCAGCCCTATTAGTCTACCCTTGTCTCCAGGCAATGCCTACACTCATCTGGAAACTTCAAGGGGATGGAGAGCAGGTTTCTGATCCTCCTGAGGCATCACAATCCTCAAATCCACCAGACTGGGGCCAGAAACTGATGGCAGGGCAGGGGAGTTGGGGAGGGCAGGAGTTAAATGAACATAGGCTTTATGGCTAGCCAGATGGGAAGTTAAAGTTTTCCTTTACTAGCTGTGTTCTGGAATATTATGGACTAAATGCTTCTGTCACTTCAAAATTTACATATTGAAGCCTCAATCTCCATTGAGATGGTATTAGGAGGTGGGGCCTTTGGGAGGTGATTAGGTCCCATCTTGAGGATGGGACCCCCCATGATGGGATTAATGTCCTTATGAGAAGAGGAAGACCAGAGTACACTGTCTCTCTGCCATGTGAGAACACAGCAAGAAGATGGCTGTCTGCAAACCAGGAATAGAGCCCTCACCAGGGAACTGAATTGGCTGGCATGTTGATCTTGGACTTCCCAGCCTCCAGAACTATGAGAAATAAATGTAAGTTCCTTAAGCCCCCAGCCTGTGGTATTCTGTTATAGCAGCTCGAGCTGACTAATTAATTCATAGAGTGACTAGACAGTGTCTCTTATTAGCAGTTTTCCTATGTCAAAATCTCTTAGAAAATGTGTACTACTTTGTGTACATATGTTTTTTTATTTTAAAAATCAACATTATTGATGTATAATTTACATACAATAACATGTACCCATTTTAAGTGTACAGTTTGATGAGTTTGGAGAAATATACATACCCGTTTAACCACACCCCAGTGAAGACATAGATCATTTTCATTCATGATGGATCTTGGATCCATCACCAAGAATACAAGATTTCCCTTGTATTGTTTTGCAGTCAGTCTCTTCTCTCCATCCCAGCTCTAAGCAACACTAATCTACTTTTCCCATTGTAGATTAGTTTTGCCTGCTCTGGAATTTTATAGACATAGAGTCATATAACACACACTTCATTGTGTCTGGCTTTTATTGAATAGAATGCTTTTGAGATCATTCATGTTATTGTATCTATCAATATTTGGGGATAAAAAATTGTTGTGTAGTATTCTACTGTTTGAATATACCACAATTTGTTTATCCATTCTTACTGGTATATTTTAAATTTATGTATATTCTGTTATATAGCTCATTCTGGGTTTTAGATTTTTCACTGAGCATAGCTTTAAGATTAACTCATGTAGCTATTTGTATGTCTAATGCATTGCTACTAAATGCTTCAGATTACTCCATGATGGGCAATCTCCAGATTTTGTCTCATCACCCCCTCAGTGATGGATACCCAGTTTGCTACCCACCACAGAAAAAACAAAACAAAACAAAACACACGTACACAAATTAAAAAACACTGCAGTGAGCATCTTTCAACATGGACCTCATGAACCTCTGAATTTTCATGGGATATATATCCAGGAAGGGAATTGCTGGCTCATTCACTACGTGTTTACTTAATTAATGTCAGAGATGCCAGCTTCTTCTCCAGAATGGCTGCACTCGTCTACACTCCTACCTGCAATGCCAGAGGGCTCTTTATAGCCCCATAGCTCCCCAACACTTGGCATTATATGGCTAACTTTTGCAGTCTAATATTAAAAATTGAGATCTCATTTTTGTTTTAATTTGTATCTTTCTGATTGCAAATAAGTTTGAGCACCTCTGCAGGTGGGTTTCTCTCTCTCAGCTGCCTGTTCATATTCCTTGCCCAGTTTTCTATTGAGGATGCTGTTTTTCTTCATGTTGCTTTGCAGGTATTTCTCACGTATTTGACACGCTCATTTCTTGTTGTTTTAGATATTGAAAACAGTTTCTTCCATTTTGGGCATACATCTATTCCCTTTGTCTGTGGTGTGCTTCAATAAGTAGAAATCCTTAATTTTGAAGCAAACAAATTTCCTTTTTCAACTATGGTTTGTGCCTTTGAAGTTTTATTTAAGTTGTCTTTCTCTGCCAGTAGAGATCACAAGGATATTCTTCTACAGTTTCTTCTATTAGCTTTATAGTTTTCACTGACAATTTTAGTTCTTCAGTCTATAAACTCTCCAATTTATTGGTGGTATTAGCTTGGGATACAGTTTTAACTTTTTCCATTTGGTGTGCCAGTTTTGTTTTGTTTTATTTGAACTCCATGCAGGGGATCTTTAAAACCTTGGCTCTGGCTGGGTGTGGTTGCTCACACCTGTAATCCCAGCTCTTTGGGAGGCTGAAGTGGGCGGACCACTTGAGGTCAGGAGTTCAACACTAGACTGGCCAACATGGTGAAACCCTGTCTCTACTAAAAATACAAAAATTAGCCAGGCGTGGTGGTGGGGACGTGTACCCTCAGCTACTTCAGGGGGCTGAGGCAGGAGAATTGCTTGAACCCAGGAAGTGGAGGTTGCAGCAAGCTGAGATGGCACCATGTACTCTCGCCTGGGCATCAAGAGTGAAACTACATCTCAAAACAAACAAATAAACAAACAAACCAACAAACAAAAAAACCTTGGCTCTAGCATGAGTAGTTTGAACAATGAACTCTTTTAATTAGAATTTGTTTGGACTTTTTATTAAAGTATGGATCAGGCCCAGTGCTCAAATCATGGTTAATTTAGTGAATTCCCATAAAGTGAAAACAGAACTGAAACAGAACATTGCCTGTACCCTAGAAGCCCTCCTCCTTCCCATTTTTATCCAATACCCATCATAAATCAGTTTTGCCTTTACCTTTTTTTGTTTTAGTTTTTTATTTGTTTTTTGGTCCTATGAATGAAATCATGCTTTATGTACTCTTGTGTCTGGTGGCTTTCACACAGTATTATGTTTGTAAAATCTATACACACTGCTGGGAGCAGTGGTGCTCAGCCACTGGTAATCCCAGCTACTCAGGAGGCCAAGGCAGGAGTATTGCTTGAGTTCAGGCATTTGAGAACAGCCTGGGCAAAATAATGAGACCCTGTCTGTAAAAAAATTTTTTTAAAAAAGATCTATCGATATTGTTATATCTAGTTGCAGTTTGTTCATTCTCATTGTTATACAGCGTTCTGTTATACAATTATACAACAATTTATTCATTCCACTCCTGATGAACATTTGAGCAGTTTCCAGGTTTTGGCTATCATATACTGCTATGAAAATTATTCTACCCATCTTTTAGCGAACTTATGTATACATTTCTACTGAGTCACAGGATATGCATACGTCCAGCTTAAGTGTGTTCTGCCAGTTTTCCAAAATGGTTTTACCAATTTACACTCCCACAGAGCAGTGTGATAGTTCCAGGTGCTCCACATCTTTGCTAATGCTTGGTATTTTCCATTTCTTTTTCATTTTAGCCATTCTGGTGGGGTGTATAGTGGTATTTCATTGTCGTTTTAATTTGCATTTTCCTAATGGTTAATTAAGTTGAGCACCTTTTTGTATATTTATTTACCACTTAAACTACTTCTTTCTCTTCCTGCTCTTCTTCCTCCTCCTCCTCCTCCTCTTCTTCTTCCTTCTTCCTTCTTTTTTCCTTCTTCTACTTCTTTCTTCTTCTTGTTTTTTAAAGAGAAAGAATCTCACTATTTTGCCTAGGCTGGACTCGAACTCCTGGGCTTAAGTGATCCTCGTACCTCAGCTTCCCATGTAGCTGGGACTACAGGTGTGCCCCACTGCATCCAGTTTACTAATATCTTCTTTTCTGAAGTTTCTGCTCAAGACTTTTGCCCATTTTTCTTTTAGATTGTCTGTCTTTTTCTTATTCACTTGTGAAAATTATTTCAATAGCTTGGATATGAATCCTTTGTCCAATACATCTACTGAGAATATTCTCCTCTTTTACTTTGTAGATTGCCTTTTTATTCTCTTAATTTCAAATGGATCAACTTATCTTTTTCTTTCATAGCTAATGCTTTTTATGCTTTGTTAAAGAAATCTTGGCCGGTGCAGTGGCTCATGCCTGTAATCCCAGCACTTTGGGAGGCCGAGGCAGGTGGATCAGGAGGTCAGGAGTTCAAGACCAGCCTGACCAACATGGTGAAACCCCATCTCTACTAAAAATATAAAAATTAGCTGGGCATGGTGGTGTGCACCTGTAATCCCAACTACTCAGGAGGCTCAGGCAGGAGAATCACTTGAACCCAGGAGGCACTCCAGCCTGGGTGACAGAGACTCTGTCTCAAAAAAAAAAAAAAAACCAGAAATCTTTGCCCATACCAATTCATGAAAATGTTTTCCTCTAAAAGCTTTATTATTATATCTTTTCTATTTATATCTACAATTCTTCTGAAACTGATTTACACGTGTGGTGTGAGATAGGGATCCAGATTTATTTCTACCCTTTTAGATATAAATTAACCCAGTGCCATTTATTTAAAAGACTCTTTTTTCCCACTATACGCCAGTGTCATACTGTAATAAACCAGGTAAACTGAATGTGTGTTTGCTCTGGATTCTTGATTCTTTTCCATTGGCCAGTTTATCTATCCTGGTGTAGTATGTCACTGTATTCCTCAGAGAAGGTTTGTGTAGTCTTACACTAATTGTAGACACTTTATAGTTTTGTGGCTATTGTAAATGATTTTATTTTTATTACATTTTGTAGTTTCTAGTTATTTCTGCAGTAAAAAGCAGCTACTGATTTCTGTAGTTGATTTTCTAGTTAGAAACTTTATACATCACCTCTTAGAGCTGAGTTTGTGGATTACATTTTTATTTCTAGATAGATGATCATATCACTTGCAAATAGCAATTTTATCTTTTTCCTTCCCAAAAGTATCTCTGTGATGATAAATTTTATATGTCAACTTGGCTAGTCTCTGGTCCCCAGTTATTTTGTCAAATAACTAGTCTACAGTCTAGGTGTTGCCGTGAAGGTATTTTTTAGATGAGATTGACATTTAACTTAGTAGACTTTGAGTAAAGCAGATTACCCCCCATAATGTGGATAGGCCTTGGCCAATCATTTAAAGGCCTTAATAAAAAAAGGTGAGCATTCTCACAGGCAGAGAGAATTCTGCCTCTAGATTGCCTGTGGACTTAAGCTGCAACATCAGTTCTTCCCCGGGTCTCTAGCCTGCTAGTCTACTCTGCAGATTTCTGACTTGTCAGTCCACACAATCACATGAGCTAATTCATTAAAGTAAATCTCCCTCTGTCCCTCTCCCTTTACACTCTTTTACACTGTCCACATACATCCTATTGCTTCCCTTTCTCTGGAGAACGCTGACTAATACAATCCCCTTTTTTTTAAATTGTACTTTAGGTTCTGGGGTGCACGTGCATATCATGCAGGATTGTTACATAGATACATACATGGCAAGGTGGTTTGCTGCCTTCCTACCCCCATCACTTATATCTGATATTTCTCCCCTCGTTATCCCTCCCTCCCCACCCCCTACTCTCCCTCCCCTATTCCCCCCAACTGAGTGCAGTATGTAATGCTCCCCTCCCTGTGTCCACGTGTTCTAATTGTTCAACACCCGCCTATGAGTGATACCATGCAGTGTTTGATTTTCTGTTCTTGTGTCAGTTTGCTGAGAATGATGGTTTCCAGATTCATCCATGTCCCTATGAAGGACACGAACTCATCGTTTTTTATGGCTGCATAGTATTCCATGGTGTATATGTGCCACATTTTCTTTATTCAGTCTACTGTTGATGGACATTTGGGTTGGTTCCCGGTCTTTGCTATTGTAAACAGTGCTGCACTGAACATACATGTGCATGGGTCTTTATAATAGAACAATTTATAATTCTTTGGGTATATACCCAGTAATGGGATTGCTGGGTCAAATGGTATTTCTATTTCTAGGTCCTTGAGGAATCGCCACACTATCTTCCACAATGGTTGCACTAATTTGCACTCCCAGAAACAGTGTAAAAGTGTTCCTGTTTCTCCACATCCTCTCCAGCATCTGCTGTCTCCAGATTTTTTAATGATCGCCATTCTAACTGGCGTGAGATGGTATCTCAATGTGGTTTTGATTTGCATTTCTCTAATTACTGGTGATGATGAACATTTTTTCATATGTTTGTTGGCCTCATAGATGTCTTCTTTTGTAAAGTGTCTGTTCATATCCTTTGCCCACTTTTGAATAGGCTTGTTTGTTTTTTCTTGTAAATCTGTTTTAGTTCTTTGTAGATTCTGGATATTAGCCCTTCGTCAGATGGGTATATAGCAAAAATTTTTTCCCATTCTGCTGGTTGCTGGTTCACTCTAATGATTGTTTCCTTTGCCGTGCAGAAGCTCTGGAGTTTAGTTAGGTCCCATTTGTCTATTTTGGCTTTTGTTGCCAATGCTTTTGGTGTTTTAGCCATGAAGTCGTTGCCTATGCCTATGTCCTGAATGGTTTTTGCCTAGATTTTCTTCTAGTGTTTTTATGGTATTAGGTCTTATGTTTAAGTCTTTAATCCATCTGGAGTTAATTTTAGTGTAAGGTGTCAGGAAGGGGTCCAGTTTCTGCTTTCTGCACATGGCTAGCCAGTTTTCCCAACACCACTTATTAAACAGGGAATCCTTTCCCCATTGCAACCTCTTAATTGTTTTCACTTTCTAACAATGGCTAGGAGTTTCATGCTATATTAAACAGTAATGGTTGAGGACACATTTTTCTTATTTATAGTCTTAAAGGGAATGTGTCTAAAGTTTCTCCATTGAGTATATTTGCTGTAGGTTTGTTGTTGTTGTTTTTGTTGTTTCAGAGAGAGTCTCACTCCATCACCGAGGCTGGAGTGCAATGCGGTAATCTTGGCTCACTGCAACCTCTGCCTCCTGGGTTCAAGTGATTCTCATGCCTCAGCCTCCTGAGTAACTGGGATTACAGGTGCCTGCATCACACCATGATAATTTTTGTATTTTTAGTAGAGACGGGGTTTTGCCATGTTGGCCAGGCTGGTCTTGAGCTCCTGACCTCAAGTGATCTGCCTGTCTTGGACTCCCAATGTGCTGGGATTACAGGTGTAAGCCACCATGCCTGGCCTGCTGCAGGATTTGATACATAACCTTTATCAAGTTAAGAAAATTTTTTTATTTTCCTAGTTTGCTAAGTTTACTGATGTTGAACCATTGTTGGATTTCTGGGATAAAACCTTAATCATGAAATACATATATAGATATAGATATAGATATAGATATAGATATAGATATAGATATAGATATAGATATAGATATAGATATCTCCTGTTGAGTTCAGTTAGTAAATGTTTTGTTTGGGATTTGTACATCTGTTTTCATAAATGAAAAAGCCCTATAAGTATAAGTACTTTTAAAAAATTGTCACTAACTGGTTTTGGAATTAAGATTGCCTTGGCTTCAAAATGAGCTGGATGGTGTTCACCCTTTTTCTAAACTCTGAAACGATTTGTGTAAAATAGGAATTAAGCATTTCTTTCTTTTGAAAAACAAATTTATTTTTTCTTTGTCACCTCTGCTGGAGTGCAGTGGCATGATCTTGGCTCACTGCAACCTCTGCCTCAGCCTCCTGGAATTACAGCCTCCTGGCTAATTTTGTATTTTTTGTAGAGACAGGGTTTCACTATGTTGGCCAGGCTGGTCTTCAACTCCTGATCTCAAGTGATCTGCCTGCCTTGGCCTCCCAAAGTGCTGGGATTACAAGCATGAGCCACCATACCTGGCCAGAATTAAGCTGTTCTTAAAAATTTTATAGAACTCACCTAGAAAACTAAAAGGGCCATCAGTGATACACTGGATAAAGAAAATGTGGTATATATACACCATGGAATATATGCAGCCATAAAAAAGAATGAGATCATGTCCTTCGCAGGGACATGGATGAAGCTGGAAGCCACCATCCTCAGCAAACTAACACAGGAACAGAAATCCAAACACCACATGTTCTCACTCATAAGTGGGAGTTGAACAATGAGAACACATGGACACAGGGAGGGGAACAACACACGCTGGGGTCTGTTGATGGGTGGAGGGCAAGGGGAGGGAGAGCATCATGACAAATACCTAATGCATGTGGGGCTTAAAACCTAGATGACGGGTTGATAGGTGCAGCAAACCACCATGACACACGTATACCTATGTAACAAACCTGCACATTCTGCACATGTATCCCAGAACTTAAAGTAAAATAATATTTTTTAAAAAACAAATTAAAAAGGCCTAAAGTTTTTGGGGAAAGGATATCTTTGACTACCATTTCAATCTTTTTGTGCTTGGCCTGGAATTAGTCATCTTCTTGATCAAACTGTTGCATTTTATTTATTGCTAGAAGTTTATTTCATTTTTTTTTCAATTTTAATAGTACGGAGTTATTCATAATGCTTTTTTCTTTTTTAAATAATCACTTTTGCCGAGTGCAGTGGCTCAAGCCTGTAATCCCAGCACTTTGGGAGGCCGAGGTGAGTGGATCACGAGGTCAAGAGATCGAGACCATCCTGGTCAACATGGTGAAACCCCGTCTCTACTAAAAATACAAAAAATTAGCTGGGCATAGTGGCGCGTGCCTGTAATCCCAGCTACTCAGGAGGCTGAGGCAGGAGAATTGCCTGAACCCAGGAGGCAGAGGTTGCGGTGAGCCGAGATCGCACCATTGCACTCCAGCCTGGGTAACAAGAGAGAAACTCCGTCTCAAAAAAAAAAAAAAATCACTTTTGTGTCAGTGGCTATTTCTTCCTTTTCTCTTTGTATTTTATTTATTCATGTCTTCTCTTTTTTATTCTTGCTAACTCTTGCCAGAGGTCTGTCTTTAGAAACATCTTTTCATAGAACCAGCTTTTGATTTTTAAAATAATTTCCACAGTTTTTGTTGCTGTTTTCTATTTCATAGAGTTGTGCCAGATTGAGCCAAGCATTCGCAGTTGTTTTCAATAACAGCTGAGCATGCAAACTAGAGGTCAAATCTACTTTCAATGTATCAATAATTGGTAACTGTATCTGTCACAATATAGTCTCATCAAAGCTGTAATTATTCCAGAGAAGTAGCCAGCTTGTTACCTTGGCCACAGTACGTAGATAAGGGAACTGTTCAAAGGAAATCATGAGAATAGATGCAAATATTGGAATGACAGCAATATGGTTGACACAAGTCAGCACTCACAGTCTATTCAGCAAATGTGCCTTCTCTTTAGGAAGGGCTGTGAAATCCTGGCTGGGAATTTTGCAGGACCAATCAGAGACATTGCTTTTGATGCTCATTGTTCCATCTCAGACCCCTGCTCTCGTGTGCTTAGGTCTTCAATGGGTGATTTCTAGTGTGGGTATGGCAACTCACTTATCTCTGCTAATGTGTCTGCCTGTGTCTCAGTTGAGTGTAGAGGATTTACGGACAGGAACCTTATCCCAATGTTGCCATCCTCCCCCGTTGTCCCAGATAAATGGGCAGATGAAAAGGCTGGTACGGTGTGCCAAGCATGCTCTGAAGGAGATTACTGGAAAGATGAGCTGTAAGACCTGCCAGGTTTCTGGCTGCTCAAAATGTCACACACTATTCAACTTTAAGAGCCAGTCTTGCTGAATTACCGTGAGACCATCCATCAAGAATGGTCTCAGCTGTCTCCACACAGATAAATAGGAATGACGTCTGAATGCCATTCTGTCTGTAACTATCTTTCACTTATTTTACCCTATGAGTTAGTCTTGTGGTGTTAAGCCAAGAGTGGGATCTGCTGCTAGAATAATGAATGCTGGGACCCTCTGAGCACACTGGGTCCATATGACATTGTCTAACTGATCACTGGCAAAATCTCCGTCCCAGGGTAACTAGAGGAAGACAGACCAATAGAAATGCCTCTTTCAGAGTCGCTGGTGTTGATTTTTCAGACTCATGAGGATCCTCAAAGCTGCAAGGAAGGAAGCAATAACTCCTCAGGCACTGTGGCTACACCCGGTATTTCACCTGGGTAGTGCCCAAGAGTACCACTGTAAAACAGTTTGTCACAGGCCAGGTTTCCTGGGAAACAGACTCTGAGACAGAGATTTGCATGCAGGAAGCTTACTGAGGCATGCCTTCAGGATCTGCACCTGAAAGGGGCATGAGGGACACAGGATTGGACAGAGAGAGAACTTGAACTGTGATGAGGTTGCACCCAAGGCCCATTTGACCCCATGGGGAGTCGTGGAGCTGGGATGATCCATTAGAATTGTTTGCAGTTGAGAGGAGGGGCCAAAGCCTTTGTTCTCCCACATTGACCAGTTATTGGATATGGGCTGCCCCTGGGAAGGGGACATGACCTTGGTTGAGGCAGATATCTTCAGGTGAAGGCAATCCCCAGGGAGGTACTCAGTGGCCAGTTGCCAGCCGCCAACACTCCCCGCAGCAGGGAAAGTGAGTGCTTCAGTGCTGCAGTGGGACCTTTGCACAGTGCACCACAGCACCCGTCACAGTCTTCACCCCTCATGCCTCTCACATCCACTTGCTTCATAGAGTAAACTTGGAGCGTAGCTCCTCCAGGTTTTGGGTGGGCTTTATTTCCTGGAATAACTTAGAAGAGGAAGGTCAGTGAGATAAACTACAGACCCAGCTACTCTGACTGGTGTTGAGACCTCATCTGATATTCTGTCTCCCTTCTCTACTACCCATTCTAGATTCTCTTCACTGTTCAAGAACAACTGTCAGTGTAAGTGGCTTACCTGAAAGCACAATGCAGATTCTCATCCCTGAGGGGTCTGAGCCCTGGTCACCATGCTCTTTTCAGACCAAGGTTGCTATACTTGTCCATTTCCTGTCAAAATCAAGCAAGGAAGTATCAAGAGATACCCAAGAATATCAACTGAAGAGCGAATATACTCCTCCCAGTCTCCCTTGTGTAACAGAGCCCTACCTCCTAATGAAGACCAAGGTTAAACCTGCCTAAAGTGACTGGGTAGAAGCAATAGTTAAAATTTTAATAGGACTTTTTCTGAGCCCCTGGTGGAAGAGTTACCTCTCTAGGAGCCATAAGCTCCAAACCTGCAGAGCTGAGAGTTGCAGGACAAGAAGCACAAATTCAATAAGCACAAATTTCAATAAGAGCTGAGCAAGCAAGCTGGAGGTCAACTCCATTTTCTCTCTCTCTCTTTTTTTTTTTTTCTCCCGAGACAGAGTCTCACTCTGTTGCCTAGGCTGGAGTGCAGTGGCACCATCTTGGCTCATTGCAGCCTCCACCTCCTGGGTTCAAGCGATTCTCCTGCGTCAGCCTCCCGAGTAGCTGGGACTACAGGTGTGTGCTGCCACAGTCAGCTAATTTTTTGGATTTTTAGTAGAGACAGGGTTTCACCATTTTGGCAAGGCTGGTCTCAAACTCCCGACCTCAGGTGATCTGCCCGCCTCAGTCTCCCAAAGTGCTGGGATTACAGGCGTGAGCCACAGCACCCGGCCTCATCTCCATTTTCAATGCATCGATAATTGGTAACTATATCTGTCACAATACAGTCTCATTAAGGCTGTAATTATTCCAGAGAGGGGGCCAGATTGCTACCTTGGCCACAGTACATAGATAAGGGAACTGTTCATAGGAAAACATGAGAATAGATGTGAATATTGGAATGACAGCAATATGGTTGATGCATGCCAATTTTGATGAAGTCCAATTTATTTTTTTTCCTTTTGTTGCTTGTGGTTTTGGTGTCAAGTCTAAGAACCTACTGCCAAATCTGATGAAGATTTAACCCTAGGTTTTCTCCTAATAGTTTCATAGCATTACCTCTTAAATTTAGATTGCTGATCCATCTTGAGTTACTTTTTGTTTATAGAGTGAGGTAGGATTCCAACTCCATTCTATGGTTATAAGAGTTGTTCAAGCACCATTTGTTGAAGAAATTAATTTTACTCATTGAATTGTTTTGAGATCCATGTTAAAAAATCAATTGGCCATAGATGTTTGGGTTTATTTCTGGACTTTCAATTCTATTCATTTATTTTTCATCTAACCTTATGCCAGTACCACACTGTTTTGATTACTGTAGCATTGTAGTCAGTTTTAAAATCAGGAGGTGTAAGTCCACAAACTTTGTTTTTCATTTACAATGTTATTGTGGCTATTCAGAGCCCATGCAGTTCCACATGAGCTTCAGAACCTGCTTTTCCATTTCTGTCATTGCAGGTCCTTTTGATGAGGATTGTGTTGAATCTGTAAATCTTTTGGGGGAGTATTGTCATCTTAACAATATTAAATCTTTCAGACTATGAACATGGAATATCTTTCTATTTATTTAGGTCTTCTTTAACTTCTTTCAGCAGTATTTCATAGTTTTCAGTGTGTAAGTCTTTCAACTCTTGGTAAAATTTGTTCCTTGGCATTTTACTTTTTTGGAGGTATTGTAAATGTAAATTTTTTTTTAGTTTCTGTTTTGGATTGCCCATTGGTGGCATATAGAAACAAAATTGATTTTTTTTAAGCTTTCCTGTGCTTGCTATTATAAGTAATACTTTAAGCTTTTATTTTTTTGAGACATGATCTTATTCTGTCACCCAGACTGGAGTGCAGTGATGCAGTCATAGTGATGGCAGGGGCTGTTGCCATCACGCCGGCTGCCGCAGGGAGATGTGGCTGGGGCTAGTGGAAGCCCTGTCCCTTCTGAGTTGAGACGGGAGCTCCCTATGCAGCTGCAGCTGCCCAAACCTCAGCTGCAGACCCAAGCCTCCTGCTCTATGGAGCAGGCAGAGCCCTTCCCTCCTAGGAGCCACGGCCCTCCAAACTGCAGCTGTGGATCTGAGCCTCCCTGTGTTCTTGGGGGAGCCGGGAAAAGGCAGGATCTGTGCTCCCTGGTGCAGCCGCAGCCACTGGATCTGCTACTGCAGACCTTAGCCTCCCGCTCCAGGAAGCAGGCAGGAGCCAGGGACAAGCGGGAGCCCTGCCTCTTCTGGGTTGGCAGGGTGGAAGCTCCTGGGTGCAGCTGCAGCTTCCCTCCCAGGCACAAGACCCTGGGCATCTCTGCAGCCTGCAGCCTCTACTCTCAGGTGTGCCAGGAAGGAACCCCCATCCCTGCAGGCTCAGGGGTGTCTGCTCCCACTACCTGGCCTCCCTCCACTCCCAGCACCCACTTGGATCTCCGAGGGGATTTGAGGCCAAGACCTGGGGCTATGAATGGCAGTGGGAGGCAGACAGTCCTGGGTGGAAGCGGGCAGGGTCCACAGTAAGGCCCCACCTCAAACCAAAGCTGAGGGCTGGGCTGCCAGTCCTCTGATCAGAGTGAGGACTAATGATGCCTCTTCTGGGTCTACCCATAGCCGACCATGGACCAATCTACACACACTTCTTTCCCTCTGAGGTCCATAAAAGCCCTGGACTCAGCCAGAGCTGGGCAGAGGATGGCCAGAGGACGACCAGAGGACAAAGAGGGCAGAGAGATGGCTGGAGGATCAGCTGCAAAGAGGAGTATCCTTTCTGCTGAGAGCTGCAGAGATGACCTGCTGGCAGAGAAGAGTTACCATCTCTGCTGAGAGCTTTGGAGACCTGCAGAAATGTCCAAATGACCAGCCTGCATAGAGGAGCTATCCTCTCCAGAACCTCCTCTCTGCAAAGACCTGAATACTCCATGGGACAACCTGCCTACACAGAGGAGATACTGACTCCTCTGAGCTGTTCTAACACTAAATAAAACTCTTCTTCACGCTTCACTTGTCGGCATATCTCATTCTTCCTGGATGCAGGACAAGAATGCAGGCAAACGCGCCATGACCACAAAGGTTTCTGGCCAGGAAAATCAACACCCAAGAGATCCCAAAACAATATCTCACTGCAGTCTTGACCTTCTGGGCTCAAAGGATCCTCCTGTGTCAGCCTCTTGAGTAGCTGGGACCATAGGCATGGGCCATTACACCCAGCCAATTTTTTAATTTTTGCAGAACTAGGGTCTTGCTATGTTGCCCAGGCTGGTCTCAAACTTTTGGGCTCAAATGATCCTCCCACCTTAGCCTCCTAAAGTGCTGGGATTACAGGCATGAGCCACCCTCTTTGGTCCTACTTTCAGCTTTTTATTTGGTCCTTACTTTAATATGTATGTTTTAAACACCACAAATGTATTATCTCAGGGTTCTGAAGGTCAGCAGTCCAAAATGAGTTTTGTAGAGCTAAAATTAAGTTGGGAGCAGAGCTGCATACCTCCTGGAGCCTCTAAGGGAGAATCAATTTCCTTGCCTTTTCCAGCTTCCAGAAGGTGCCTGCATTCCTTGACTTGTGGTCCTTCCTCCATCCTCAAACTCACCAGCATAGCACATTCAAATCTTGCTCTGGGCTGCGTGCTGTGGCTCAGGCTTGTAATCCTAGCATTTTGGGAGGTGAAGGTGGGAGGACTTCTTGAAGCCAGGAGTTCAAGACCAGCCTAGGCAACAAAGTGAGACCTCTGTATCTAATATTTTTTTTAAATTAGGTATGATATGGTGGTGTGTGCCTGTAGTTCCAGGACCAGGAGGCCGAGACAGGAGGATTGCTTGAGCCCGGGAGTTCGAGGCTGCAGTGAGCCATGATTTTGCCACTGCACTTCAACATGGGCAACAGAATGAGACTCTGTCTCAAAAAAAAAAAAAAAAAATCTTGTTCTGATCCTGATTCTGATTCCCCTGATTCTGTTTCTACCATCACATCTCCTTTATCTCTGACTCTGCTGCCTCTTTAAGAAAAATTGTGGTAAAATATATATAACATAAAATTTACCATTTTAACCATTTTTAAAGTGAATATCTCAGTGGCATTGAGTACATTCAGATTGTTGTGCAACAATAATTGATTTTTGTATGTAGCTCTTGTACTCTACAAATTTGCATAATTTCTTTATTAGCACTAGTAGTTTTGTGTGTGTGTATTCTATAGGATTTTCTATATATAGGATCATGTCATCTGCAAACAGAAATAGTTTTTCTTCTTCTTTTCCAAGTTGGATGCCTGTTATTTCTTTTTCTTGCCTAATAGCTGTAGCTAGGATTTCCAGTACAATGTTCAATAGCAGTGGTGAAAGCAGGCATCCTTGCCTTGTTCCTGATCTTAGGGGAAGAGCTTTCAGTCTTTTACTGTTGAGTATGAGGTTAGCTATAGGTTTTTTTTACAAATGACCTTTATCATGTTAAGGAATTCCTTTTTATTCTTAGTTTGCTGGGTGGTTTTTTTTTTTTTTTCATGAAAGAGTGTTGAGTTTTTGAGTTTTGTCAAAGGCTTTTTTTTTTTTTTGCAACTACTGAGATGATTGTGTGGGGTTTTTATCCTTTGTTCTTTTAATGTGGTGTGTTATATTGATCTATTTTCTTATGTAGAACCACCCTTGCATTTGTGGGATATATTCCACTTGGTCATGGTGTATAATCATTTTTATGTTCCATTGAAATCAGTTTGCTAGTATTTTGCTGAAAATTTTTCTGTCTGTTCATAAGGGATTTGGTCAGTAGTATTTTTTTGTTTGTGGTATCTTTGTGTCTTTGGTACCAGTGTAATGCAGGCCTTATAGAATATGCTGGGAAGTATTCTCTTCTCTTCCATTTTTTGGGAGAATTTAAGGTAGGATTGCTGTTAATTGTTCTTTAAATGTTTGGTAGAATTCACTAGTGAAGCCATCTGTTCCTAGGCTTTTCTTTGTTGGGAGGTTTTCAATTACTGATTTAATCTCTTTATTTGTTAAAGATTTGTTGAGATATTATATTTTTTTCCTGAGTCAATTGTGGTTGTTTGTATGTTCCTGGGAATTTGTCCACTGCATCTAGATTATCTGATTTGTTGGCATACAATTGTTTATAGTATTCCATAATCCTTTTAATTTCTGTAAAGTTGGTTTTAAAATTTCTGATTTTACAAAAAAAAGTAATAGAAGTTGGTGTGGATGCAATGAAAAGGGAACACTTCTACACTACTGGTGGGAATGTAAGCTAGTACAACCACTATGGAAAATAGTGTAGAGATTCCATAAAGAACTAAAAGTAGAACTACCATTTGATTTAGCAGTCCCACTACTGGGTATCTACTCAGAGGAAAAGAAATCATTATATGAAAAAGATTACTTGCTCACACATGTTTATAGCAGCACAATTCATAATTGCAAAAATGTGGAGCCAACCCAAATGCCCATCAATCAACAAGTGGATAAAGAAACTGTGAGATATATATATATATATATATATATATATATATATATATATATATATGATAGAATACTACTCAGCCATAAAAAGGAGTGAATTAACTCAGGAATGGAAAACCAAACATCCTATGTTCTCACTCATAAGTGGGAGATAAGCTATGAGGACACAAAGGCCTAAGAATGACACAGTGGACTCGAACTCAGGGGGAAGGGATGGGAAGGGAGTGAGGGATAAAAGACTACCAAAAAATTAGTATACTTCTGGAGAGATGGGTGCACCAATATCTCACAAATCACCACTAAAGAACTTACTCATTTAGCCAAATACCACCGGTTCCCCAAAAACCTATGGAAATAAAACATTTAAAACTAAAGGGAATATATATTCTGGCCAACTGGCATTCATCCCAGGAATGCAAAGATGATTTAACATCCTAAAATCAACTAACATAACATACCATATTAATAGAATAAAGTACCAAAACCATAAAAAAAATTCTGATTTTAGTTATCTGTGTTTTCTCTTTTTCTTAGTCATCCTAGCTAAAGGTTTGTAAATTTTGCTGATATCTTCAAAAAACCAACTTTTGGTTTGTTGTTTCTTTCTATTGTTTTTCTCTATTCTACTTCCTTTCTCTCTGCTGCCATTGATTTTTAGTTTGTGTCAACATTCTGAGCTTTCCCATCCATGAATCAAGCTTGGTTTTTTTCCCTCTTCCATTAGCTGGTCACAATTAATACCCGATGAAGCCCTAAGTGTGAGCTGAGGCAGAGGCACAGATGGAACGGTGGTGGATGGTTGAGGGGTCTGTGTCACTGGCTTACCTGCTTGCTTGTGCTCTCTGGCTTTGCTTGTAACTGATCCCAGTGTTCCACCTCCATCTTCTGAAGGACTGCTTTTTGGCCTTCCTGAACCTATGACTTGGTGGGTCTGACAGAACCCAGGTCATGATGGTTAGTTCTGGCTGTGTGATCACTTGATTCCCCTTGGTCAGGCACTTGTCTCTACCTGCAACCCACATTCCTCTGAGAGTTGAGTGTCACCACCTGCCATCTGTCATTTTGGGATTCCATCATCCTCATTGTTATCAATGAGCTCCGTTCTGTAACAGCATATCCTATCATCATTTCCAACCAACATGAAGGATGGCCATTGAGTTTCTCATTGATGCTGGCTGCCTTGTTACCCATGCATTGCTTATTGCTTTAGTACAGAGTGTCCTTGGGGTCCTCCTGTGAGGACTTTATATAATACAACCCCTATATTAGTTGATCAGGCTTCTGTACCAAAATACCACAGGTTGGGTGGCTTAAACAACAGACATTTGTTCTCTCACAGTTCTGGAGGCTGGAAGTACAAGATGAAGGTGTCGTCAAGGTTGGTTTCTGGTGAGACCTCTCTTCCTGCCTTGCAGACAGCCACCTTCTTGCTGTGTCTCACATGGCCTCTTCTCTGTACTTGCATGGAGAGCAAGATCTCTCTGAAGTCTCTTCCTTTCCTTATAAGGATACCAGTCCTGCAGCATTAGAGTTTCACTCTTATGACTTTATTTAACCTTAATTAGCTCCCTATGTGCCCTATCTCCAAATACAGTCACATTGGAGAGTAGGGCTACAACAGATGAATTTTAGGGGGACACAATTCAGTCCATAACAACCCCCAGCATGCCTGTTTTTCTGTGCTTTTTGGTCTTCCTTCCACAGCCTGCCATGGCAGTTCTCACATTTCTACCTCACTTAGTGGTGCCCGTTGGTTTCTTCAAGCTTCCAACAATGTGTGTAATACCATCTCTCAAGGGTCCTGCCAACGTTTCAAATCTCATATCATAGATGAGTGGGCATCTAGCAATAAACTCTCCCTTAGCCAACTTTGTGGCTTACCTCCTGAATTAGTTTATTAGGGCTACCAGAACAAAATACCACAAACTGAGTGGCTTACAACACCAGAAATTTATTGTCTCATGGTTCTAGAGGCTGGAAGTCTGAAGTTAAGGTGTTAGCAGGGCCTTCCTCCCACTGAGACTCTGGGTAGAATTCTTCCTTGCCTCTTTCTAGTTTCTGGGGTGCTGCCAATACTTGGTGCTCCTTGGCTTACAGCTGCATTTAGTCTCTGCCCTGTCTTCACATGGCATTCCCCTGTGCATGTTCATATCATCCTCCCTTTGTGTGTCTGTGTTCGAATTTTTTCTTTTTAAAGGAGGTCAGTTGTTTTGATATAGGGCCCTTCTAGATGACCTCATCTTATCTTGGTTAAGTCTGTAAGAATCCTTTTTCCAAATAAGGTCACATTCTGGGATACTGGAGGTCTGGACTTCAAAATAGCTCTTTCGGGAGAAACAGTTTCACTCATAATCCCTCCCTTGATACAGAATCCTCAGAATCCCATCCATACTCTCTGGGCTTCTGCCATTATATGTTAGTTTGCTCTTACAGTCCTTTGAAATATAGTCACACTCTTCTCTCTTAGCAAGCCTGGCACTTTAGTGACTGGGTTATGTTATGATTCAACCATAGTTATTGATCTAGCAGACAGGAGGAACAGTTGGGGTAGATCCCAGTAGAGGGTGGGGTACATGCTATCCTGCAGGGTAGAGGCCTCTGCACCATCTTCAAATAAAGGGCTACCATTAACTTTAAGTACAGTCACTCCAGCTCTCTTTTTGGTTACTGTTTGCATGGAATATATTTTTCCATTCATTTACATTCAGTCTATTTGCATCTTTGAATCTAAAATAAATCTCTTGTAGCTAGCATATACTTGGATCATGTATTTTATCCATTCTGCTAATCTCTGACTTTTAATTGGAGAGTTACATCTATTTGCATTTAATGTAATTACTGATAAGGAAGGACTTACTTCTGCTATTTGGTTATTCATTACCTGTATGTCTTACTTTTTTTTGTTCCTCAATTCCTCCATTACTGCCTTCTTTCATATCAATTGGATATTTTCTAGTGTAACACTTAAATTTTCTTGCCATTTCTTTTTGCTGTATATTTTTTGTTATTTTCTTAGTGGTTGCCCTGGCGATTGCAATTAACATCTTAAATTTATAACAACCCAGTTCGGATCAAGACCAACTTAATTCCTTTTCTATTTCTTTTCTTCAGAGACAGAGTCTTACTCTGTCACCTAGTGCAGTGAGAGTGCAGTGGCATAATCATAGCTCACTGCAGCCTCGAACTCCTGGGCTCAAGTGATCCTCCTGTCTCAGCCTCCCAAGTAGGTGGAACTACAGGCACGTGCCACCATGTCTGGCTAATTTTAAAGCTTTTTGTAGAGACCAGGTCTCACTATGTTGCCTAGGTTAGTCCCGAACTCCTGGGCTCAAGTGATCCTCCCACCTCAATTGCCCAAAGTGCTGAGACCATAGGCATGAGCAACTGTGCCTGGCCTTAATTTCAATAGTATACAAAATTGTTCTTCTGTATAACTCTGTCCCCGTTTCCATGTTGCTATGTCACAATTGTATGTTTATACATTAGGTACCCATTAACATAGATTTATAGTTATTATTTCTTATAGATGTCTTTTAAATAAGATAGGAAAAAAGGAGCTACAAACCAAAATTACTTTAATACAAACTTTTTTTTTTGTTAGACAGTCTCACTTTGTCACCAAGGCTAGAGTATGGTGGTGTAATCTTGGCTCACTGCAACCTCCTTCTTCCAGTTTCAAGCTATTCTCCTGCCTCTGCCTCCTGAATAACTGGGATTACAGGCACCTGCCACTACGCCTGTCTAATTTTTGTATTTTTAGTAGAGATGGGGTTTCACCATGTAGTCCAGGCTGGTCTTGAACTCCTAACCTCAGGTGATCCACCTGCCTCAGCCTCCCAAAGTGTTGGGATTGCAGGTGTGAGCCACCATACCCAGCCAACACAGACTTTTATATTTGTCTATGTACTTACCTTTAGTGGTGTTCTTTATTTCTTTATGTGGGTTTGAGTTACTGTCCAGTGTCCTTTCATTTCAGCCTGAAGGACCCCCTTTAGCATTTCTCATTGGGTAGGTGTACTAGTCACAAACTCTCTCCTTTTTTGTTTATCTGGGAATGTCTTAATTTTGCTTTTATTACAAATATCAGTTATTTAAATTAGTTCTTTTAAAGAAGAATTTCTTTTTCCTTTGTTCCATTTGCTTAGTGGTCAGCTGAAAATTGTAGAGATTTTCTTAAATTTCTGTGTGTATGTATGTTGGGGCACACCTTCAACACTCAGCCAGGCAGTTTAAAACTCTGTCTTAGCCTTCACTTCCTGCTTGCATGGAGCCTGAAAGGCAGCCAGAGGTGGGAACTTAGGGTCTTCTCAGGTCTTTCCTGAGCCTGCACATAGTCCTGGGCATACATGTGGCCTCTTGGATTCCCAGGAATATGCCAGAACTTTTCAAAGCTCTTATTCCCAAATCACCTCATTATTCAGATTTTTCTCCCAAGATTTTTGGTTGGTCTATTGCCTGTCCCAACTATCATCCTTTGCCTCAGATAGCAATGACTAACACAATTACCTATAAATGTTTTTAGCAAATGCTGGCCAAGTAGCAGTCTCAGCACTGGCAGAGTTTGGAGTTAGATGACCTAAAGGTAGGCCCTTTGATCTGGTTTTGTAAGAAGCCACCTGACATCTCAAAACAACTACAATTCTTTGTGAATGAGGTCCACTCTTCTCTATCCGGTACTAGTACCAGTACTATGAATGTGGGCTATTGTTATCAAGGCCACTGCCAAGCTGGAGAGTGGATGATGGGGCCAGAAGAAGTTACAATACCACAAAGCTCATCACTCTTACTGAGGTTCAGCCTGTTTTTCTTAAGTAGTTTCCTGGTTACTGCAAGCTTTGGGTTAATTTCCAGAGTTCTGAAAAAGTTGATTCTGACCATTATTGCCAGTTTTTTCATTGTATTTATGAAGGGATGAACTTTTGGCATTTCTTATTCCACCATTTTTGCTAAGCACTACCGTTAAACAAGGAGGAGTGGGCCACTTCTGCAGGCCTAGAGGGTTTGGGGGTATATGGTGAGTTAAGATTTTTTTGATAGCATTGATCCAGATGTCCATTTTCCATATCTCAAGGTCCCACTCCTTCCCAATTAGGGCCCTGATCTTGGTACAGCAGACTCACTGGAGTTAAAAATTTCACTTTCTCTGGAGCTCTGCTGCTCTTATAATTAACTCCTAGGCCTGACTCTCAGCTTTTTCTGTCCACTGGTTACAGTAGATAAGAGTCTCTTTTAATACAGCTGGCATGGGATACTGGTGGAAAGAAATTCACTGGCCTGGTGCAATGTCTCAGGCATTTAAGAGGTACAGGGGAAATAGTAATTATAAAGACTACTGAATTTTTGAAATATGTAAAACTAAGAGAGTACATTTCAAATGTCTCATCATAAAAAATGATAGGTAATTGCGATGATGAATATGTTAATTTGCTTGATTTAATCAGGCCACATTGTATTCATATATCAACACATCACATTGTAACCCATAAATGTAGATAATTATTTGTCAATCAAAAATAATATTAATAATATATTTTTAAAAAACACATTGAACAAAAGATTATGGAATTGGAGGGATGTTTCTGGAAGCAACCAATGCACTGGAGAACAATAATGAAAATTGAAGGTGATATCACTAATTAAATGCTAAGAATAAAAGCCATAGAGCCTCCTTAAAAATACTAATAAATGAAATAATGTAGAAAACTGCTAAATTGATCCAAATGATGGCATGACAAATAGCATTCATCAAGAAGATTAGCTTAAAATTAAGTATATTGTAATTACATTACATGTAAAGTAACAGGTTAGATATGTATACAAGGAATACACCCAAAGAAAGAAAGGTGATGTGACTATGTTTTCAGACAAAAATGAGCATTATGGACAAAATCGTTACTACAGATAAAGATGTTATCATGATTAAAAAATGTTTGATTCATCAAGAAGATACCAGTTCTAAATATATATGCTTCTAATAAGAAGGCC
This sequence comes from Aotus nancymaae, assembly GCF_030222135.1. Classification (NCBI taxonomy): domain Eukaryota; kingdom Metazoa; phylum Chordata; class Mammalia; order Primates; family Aotidae; genus Aotus; species Aotus nancymaae. The sequence continues at coordinate 19,043,995 of NW_026988472.1, read as the reverse complement.
CCAAAATAAAGCAAAAATTTAATTACAAAGGGAAAGCCCAGTCCTTGATCACGGATTTTACTTATTTATTTGTTGGTTATTTATTTATTTATTTAACAGACAGGCTCTCACTCTGTCGCTCAGGCTGGAGTGTAGTGGTGTGATAATAGCTCACTGCAGCCTCAAATTCCTGGCTTCAAGCCATCCTCTCCCGTTAGCCTCCCAAAATGCTGGGACGATAGGCATGAACCACCACACCCAGCCCATAGGGGAGATTTTGAGAAACCTCACTTGGTAACTGATAGTACAAACAGACAAAGGTATCAGTAAGGATAAGAACATTTGTACAACTCAACTAACAAACATGACCTAATAGATGTAGAAAGAATAATGTAACCAGCAACTATAGAAAATAGCTTCTTTATCAGTTCCACTAAGATAGTTACAAAAGATTAACTGTAGATTGGGCCATAAAGCAAGTTTCAACACATTTCAAAAAATGGTGCATGTTCTCTACCCCAATGCCAATAATCAATACTAAAAAGATATTGTAAAAGTCTCCATATGTTTGGATTAAAAACTATACTTTTAAATAACCAATAATCATAGTTTCAACTTTTATTTTAGATTCAGGGGGCACATGTGCAGGTTTGTTATGTGGGTATATTGCATGGTGCTGAGGTTTCGGTTACAGATCCCCTCACCCAGGTAGTAAGCATAGTACCAAATAGGTAGTTTTGCAACCCACACCCGTGTCCCTGTCTTTCCCCAGTAGTCCACAGAGTCTATTGTACCCATCTTATAAGTGAAAGCGTGCAGTATTTGATATTCTGTTCCTGTGATTATGACCTCTAGCTGCATCCATGTTGTTGCAAAGGCCATTGATTTCATTCTTTCTTGGGGCTACGTAGTATTATATAGTGTCTATGTCATATATATATATGTGTACATATATATATATATATATTTTTTTTTTTGAAACAGAGTTTTGCTCTTGTTGCCCAGGCTGGAGTGCAGTGGCATAATTTCGGTTCACTGCAACCTCTGCCTCCTAGGTTCAAGCAATTCTCCTGCCTCAACCTCCCAAGTAGCTGGGATTACAGGCATGCACCACCACGCCTGGCTTTTTTTTTTTTTTTTTTTTTTTTTTTGTATTTTTAGTAGAGATGGGGTTTCTTCATGTTAGTTAGGCTGGTCTCGCACTCCCAACCTCAGGTGATCCGCCTGCCTCAGCCTCTCAAAGTGCTGGGATTACAGGCTTGAGCCACCGTGCCTGGCCATATGTACCATATTTTATTTATCCACTCTACCATTGATGGGCACCTAGGTCGATTTCATGTCTTTGCTATTGTGAATAGTGAAAATAAGACAATATTTTGAACTGAATGGCAATGAAAATGCTATATACCCAAACTTGTGGGACACAGGTAAAGCAGCACTCATTAAGAAATTTATACCCTTGAATGTATGTCTTAGAAAAAGGAGAAACCCTGAAAATTAATGAGCTAAGCATCCATATCAAGAAGCTAGAAAAAGAACAGCAAATTTAAACGAAAGGAAGTAGAAGAAATTAAATACCAGAGTAGAAATCATGAAATAAGAAACAAGGATGTAATAGAGAAGTTCAAAAAAACCAAAAGCTGGTTCTCTAAAAAGATTGATGAAATTGATAAATCCATGTCAACACTGATAGAAAAAAAATGAGACAAGACACAAACTTATTAGTGTCAAGAATTTTAAAAAAGATATCGCTATAGATCCTTCAGACATGACAAAGATACTAAAATGATATTTTGATCAGTTTTATTGCAATACATTTTAAAAATTAGATGAAATGAGCAAATTTTTAGAAAAATAAGACATATCAAAAAGATGTGGCCAGGCATGGTGGCTTACACTTGTAATCCCAGCAGTTTGGGAGGTTGAGGTGGTCAAATTGCTTGAGCTCAGGGGTTCAAGACCAATCTGGGCAACATAGCGAGACCCCATTTCCACAAAAAATTTTTAAAAGAGGCAAGAAGAAATAAAAAATCTGAATAGTTTTATAAATACTGAATAAATTGAATCCTTTAAAACTCCCCCACCTCTCCCCCACTGCTCCACCCACCACACCATAGAAACTCTATCTCGATAATTTCCCCCAAGAATTGTATCGAACATTTAGAGGTAAAATAATATCAATATTATAAAACTCTTCTAGACAGTAAAAATGAGGGACCACTCCTGTACTCCTCTGGTAAATCCTGCATTACCTAGATAAGGAAACACAACAAGAGCATTATGAATAAGAAAAATTATGGGCCTATCTTTCTAAAGAACGTAGGTACAAGCTATACTAACAAAATATTAGCAGACCGAACCTAGAACATGGGGGAAAATAAAAACATAATATACTTTTACCACAAAAGATTTTTTTCAGAAATGCAGTTATTTTGATAGTAAAAAATCAACCAATAGAATTTGCACATTAATGGGAAAGGCAAGAAATATCATACCATCCTCTTTATAAGTGCAGAGTTGTGTTTTTTTTAATTTTTTTTTTAGATGAAGTCTCACTCTGTCATCCAGGCTGGAGTGTGGTGGCGAGATCTCGGCTCACTGCAACCTCCGCCTCCTGGGTTCAAGCGATTATTCTGCCTCAGCCTCCCAAGTAGCTGGAACTACAGGTGCACGCCACCATGCCCACCTAATTTTTGTATTTTTAGTAGAGAAGGGGTTTCACTATATTAGCCAGACTGGTCTCCAACTCCTGACCTTGTGATCTGCCCGCCTCGGCCTCCCCGAGTACTGGGATTACAGGCGTGAGTCACCATGCCTGGTCAGAAAAAAATGTTTTATAAAGGTAACATTTATTTATAGATATGAACTCTTGGCAAACTTCTCTATTCTGATGGAAGTTACCTGCAAAAAACTTACAGCAAAAATTATAATTCGTGGTGAAATATGGAAAGCTTTTCTTTGAGATTGGGAGGAAGAGAAAGATCCCTACAATGGTGCTAGCTATTCCAGCAAAACAAGAAAAAGAAATGAAAAGTATAAGAAGTAGACAAGAAGAAGTAAAATGAATTATTTGTAGATAATGTTACTGGGTACATAGAACAGAATAACAAACAGAAACTGAAATTCAGTACTATTTACCATGGCATCAAAAAATATCAAGTACTCAGGAAACTTTTTTTTTAAAAGAGCACAAGCTGTTCTGCAGAAAACTATTAAACATTACTGAGAGAAAATTTTAAAAACGAGAAATACACTATGTTCCAGAATTGGAAGATTCAATACTATAAAGATATAAATACTCCCCAAATTGATATTCAGATTCAATGCAATCAAAATCAAAATCTGAAAAGATGTTTTTATTTGTCTGTTTTGTGTTTGTGGAACTTGACAAATTAAAAGTTTATCGAAATTCCATACTCAAAGTTTACGGAATTCAAAGGCCCAATAAGTACTGTGACATGCTTCAAGATTGAAACTTGTTCTACGTTACATCAAGACTTATAAACTGACAGTATATACAACTGAAAATAACTGAAATAAAAGTAAACCAGCATGGTATAATAGAGTATCCAGAAAGAAATCTTTGCATATATGGAAAGTTAATTTACAACAAAGGTAACCTCGTAAGACAGTGATGAAAGAATGATCTTTTCAATAAATGGTATGGGGATAAAGGGATACCTATATTTGCAAAAAATGAAACTTGGACCAGGCATGTTGGCTCATGCCTGTAATCCTAACACTTTGGGAGGCCGAGATGGGTGGATCATTTGAGGTCAGGAGTTCAAGACCAGCCTGGCCGATATGGTGAAACCCCATCTCTACTAAAAATACAAAATTAGCTGGGTGCAGTGGTTCATGCCTGTAATCTCAGCTACTTGGGAGGCTGAGGCAAGAGGATTGCTTGAACCTGGAAGGTGGTGGTTGCAGTGAACCAAGATCATGCCACTGCACTCCAGCCTGGGTGACAGAGTGAGACTCCATCTCAAAAAAAAAGAAAAAAAAAAAAGCTCTACAAATCATTATGCAAAAGACAAACACAGTAGAAAAGTGGGCAAGAGATTTGAACGAGCATCTGGGAAAAGAGTGCAAATAAATGTACAAAAAGGGACTCAATCTTATTAGTGAGAAATGAAATGGAAATGAAAACCATAAGGAGATACCATTACACTCCCACTAGAATGGCTAAAGTTTAAGAGTGACAATACTAAGTCTTTGCAATAGAACAACAGGAACTTTCACACTACTAGTGGAAGTGTGAAATAGAACATTTTCAAAAATAATTGAGCATTATCTACCAAAGTGGAGGATATGCATAACACTGGGAGCCAAAAATTCCACTCCAAGATTTATACCCTGTCAGAAATGCATGCACACCCATAAAATACTCATAGCAGCAAATATTCATCAACAATAGAATCGACAAGTACATTTTAATATATAAATGCAGCCGGATGTGGTGGCTAATACCTGTAATTCCAGCACTTTGGGAGGCCAAGGCGGGTGGATCACGAGGTCAGGAGTTCAAGACCAGCCTGGCCAAGATGGTGAAACCCTGTCTCTACTAAAAATACAAAAAATAGCTGGGCATGTTGGTGGGCACCTGTAATCCCAGCTACTCAGGAGGCTGAGGCAGAGAATTGCTTGAACCCGGGAAGCGGAGGTTGCAGTGAGCCAAGATCGTGCCACTGCACTCCAGCCTGGGCGACAGAGTAACAGAGTGAGACTCTGTCTCAAAAAAAAAAAAAAAAAAGCAAATACAATGGAACACTGTAGTGTACAGCAATGCAAATGAACCACCTGTAGCTTATATCCAACATCATGGTTGAATCTCAGAAACATGATGATGAGCAAATGAAACCAGACACAAAATAACACTTTCTATGTTATATATCTTATTTATATAAAATTCAAAAACAGGCAAAACTGAACTAGTATGTTTAGGGATGCCTACCTAGGCTGTAAAAGTATAAGAAGGCGCAAGGAAATTATTACCAAGAAGTTAGGTGAGTGGTTACCTTTAGTGGGGAGAAACAGTGGGAGTGGGCGGGATACAGGGGGTGCTTTGGTGGTGCTGGTAATGTTACAGTTCTTTCTTTTACTTTTTAAAAAATAAATTTTTAAAGAAAAAATAGAGATGGGGTTTCACTACGTTGGCCAGGGTAGTCTCAAAACTTTTCTGGTTCTTGATTAGAGTGGTCGTTATACAAGTGTTTCCTTCATGATAACTCACTGAACTGTATAATTATGTTTTATAATTTTATTTATTTTTAACAGCTTTATTCAGCTATAATTAACTCATTTAAACTGTACAAGTCTGTGGCATTTGGTATATTAGATTGTTAATTTTTTGAAATTATAGTAAAACATATGTATCAGAAAATTTGCCATTTTAACCATTTTTCGATATACAATTCAACTGCATTAAGTACATTCACAGTGTTGTACAACCATCACACTATCCAGTTCCAGAACTTCATCACCCTCAACAGAACTTGGTACCCATTTAAGCGTTAACTCCCTGTTCTCCCTTCTCTCTAGCCTTTGGAACTTTCGTTTTGTTTTGTTTTGTTTCTTCTTCTGTTATCTTTGTCCCAGAAGGATACTCACCAGTGGAACTTTTATTCTGCTTTTTGTCTCTATGAATTTGCCTATTCTGGATAGATATTTTTTTGGAGGCGTTGAGATCTATTTGATTTATTCCAATTATTTAATACACAGTGATGCAACTGAGATCCCAAAGTGTGCAGTTAAAGTCTTCAACTACAGCTGAGGAGAGGGTAGGAATGGTATACCTGGGGACAGTGGTGGGTCAGGAATGACAGGCAGCCTCCTCCCCAGGGCCAGGGACAGGGGAGTGGCCTGAGGAGCAGGACCCAAGAGTAGCCCAGGGCCGGGGAAGTGGGTAGAGACCTCCCTCTGCCCTAGGTCAGGAGCTCAGAAGTGCCACATGGCTGAGGGGGCAGTGGTCCAGGAAGAGCCAGAGGCAGGGCCAAGAAAACACCATTTCTTTGGGGGCTGGGGGACAGGGAGGTGCCCTACAGGAGAAGCCAGGAGGGGCCGCCTATCCCTGGGGTGAGGGTCCGGCTGGAACAGGCTGCAGCAAGAAAGACCTGAGGCAGGCGCAGGTTCTGAGAGCCTGGCTGGCTGGGCTGGCGGGGGGTGGGGTGTGGGGGAGGAAATCCCAGGGCAGCCTGACCTAGGGAGCAGTCCTGACTCTGCAGGGGATGCTCAGCAAGGGGCAGCAGTCCCCTCAGGGCCTCCCCTCCTCTCTCCCGGGAAAGGAGTTTCGGAACCTGTAGTGCAAATCTGTGGACCACTCAGTTACAGAGGGAGACTGTGCCCACAAGGTGGACATTGGGGCGCGCCCCCTCCACCACCTTGGCCTCCACCGCTGTCCTCAGTACAGCCGCTTTGTGTAAGAGTGCAGACCATGGATGCCACCCTTGACCTGGGCCGACGTGGTCCATTTCTCAAACTTGAGCTCTCCTGAGTACATCATGGACCTAAGGACAGACAGGCTGCGGGCCCCGATGTCCTGGCAGCCATGCTGCATGCCCACTATGAGATAGGGCACGAACTTCTGAATGGACCCTTTGTCCTGGATAGAGCCCTGAGACACCCTGTGCGATCTTCACCTTATCCCCCTCGCTGAAGTATCGTTTCTGGCTGCTACTGTTCTTCTCCATGACATCCAGTGAGCCCATGCCCTGGTACTTCTTGAGCCCCACCCTGTCTGAAAAGTACTGGCCAGCAGGAAGCCCATCATCACTGTGGAGGCTCCAAGGGCCAGGGCCTTGATCACGTGCCCCACGGTCTGGGTGCCGCCATTGGCTATAATGGGCACACCAAAGCACCGGGCATACTCAGTCACCTTGTACACAGCAGTGCCCTGGGTCTGACCACAGGCCATCACTTCTGGCGTGATGCAGATGGAGCTGCAACCCATGCCCACACGCAGCCCATCCACACCAGTGTCAATCAGGTTCTTGGCCTGGGCTGCTGTCACCACGTTCCTCCCAATCACCTGGAGGTGGGGGTACTTCTGTTTGATGTAATGCAACATGGTGATCTGATACACTGAGTTCTCTTGGGATGAGTCCAAAGCTATGACACAGACGCCCGCCTAGGTAAGCAGGTCCAGGCAGTATTTGTCATCCTCATGGGTGCCCACAGCCTCCCCGCACAGCAGCTGCTTGTGGGAATCCTTGGAGGCCAGAAGGTAGTCTTAGTTCTTCTTCAGGTCGGTGCGGGCGATGATGGCCACTAGCTCATCACGATCATTAAGGACAGGCAGCTTCCCTTTCTTGTTACATTGCAGGATCTCTTTTGCATCTTTGAACGTCACGCCTGCTGGAGCCACCACCAACTCGATCCTTGGCGTCATCACCTCACGGAGGAGGGTGGTGTGATCCTTCTCAGCAAGAAAGTCCATGTCTCAGGAGGTGACGATGGCCACGAGCTTCTGCCCATGGTGCCTGTCTCAGTGATGGCGATGCCAGAGAAGCCATGCCGCATCTTGGCCTCCAGTACATCACCCATGGTGTGCGAAGGGCTCAGCACTACAGGGTCCGTGATGAAGCCCTGTTCAAACTTCTTGACCTTCTGCATCTTGTTGGCCTGGAACTCTGAGGTGCAGTGTGGTGAATGAAACCAATACCTCCCATCAGAGCCATCGCGATGGCCATGTCAGCCTCTGTCACAGTATCCACGGGAAAGGAGATCAGCGGTGTCTTCAGTGTGATCTTCCGGGTTAGGGCTAAGGTCAGGTCCACCTCATCAGCTATGAAGTCTATGAATCCTGGGCGAATGAGGAAATCATTATAGATGAGGCGTCGGCGCTGGCGAAGAGCTGCTGCGCGGTGAGCGTGTCCTTGGGCATGGCAGTGCTGCCGCTGATCAGGTAGTCCGCCATGTTGCCGCATGACCCCGCGACCCAAGGTAAACACCCGCGCAACCGCCCGCCGCTGCTAACGCCACACCGCGGCCACGCTTTCTGGGCAAGCTGGGGGCCTATTCTAGGTATTTCATATAAGTGGAATCATACAGTATTTGTCCTTTTGTGTCTGGCTTCTTTCACTTAGCATAGAATTTTTAAGATTCATACATGTAGTAGCATGTATCAGAATTTCATTCCTTCGCGTAACTGAATACTAATCTATGATAGGGCTAGACAGTTGGCTCTCCTATTGTGGGTTTGGCATTCTCAGCTACTTGAGAGAGTGATGCAGCAGGATCCCTTGAACTCAGGAGTTTGTGACCAGTCTGGGCAACATAGTGAGATCTCCCATCTCTAAAGAAGTAAAAAGAAAATATTACCCCAAAAAACCAATAAAAATAATACAAATAAAAAGCAATATACTATAACTATTTACATAGCATTTACATTGCATTAGGTATAATATAAGTAATCTAGAGATGATTTAAAGTATATGTTATATGCAGGTACTACACCATTTTATTTCAGGGACTTGAGCATCCCAAGATTTTGGTATCTGCTGGGGTCCTGGAACCAATCGCCCCAGGGATACTGAGGAACGACCGTATTATATTTTGTCTGTCTGTTCATCTGCTGACAGACACTTGGGTTGTTTCCACCTTTTGGCGATTGTGAAGAGTGCTACTGTGAATATTGGCATACAGTGTTGGCATACTCTATTTGAATTCTTGCTTTTCATTCCTTTGGGCATATATCCAGAAGTGGGATTGCTGGGTCCTATGAGTATATTAATGTTTTCAGCATTTTTCTACAAGCTATACATTTCACAATGAAAAAAAGAGAGGGAGGTGAGAAGAGGAAAAGAAGGCAGCAGATATAGACAATTCTTTTAATTTTTTTTTTTTTTTAAAGAGACAGGGGGCCTCTCTTACCCAAGCTGGACGTGAATTCCTGGGCTGAAGCAATCCGCCTGCCTCTGCCTCCAAAGTAGCTGGGACTACAGACGCATGCCACTGCCTGGCTTCTTTTGAATATTTTGTTTCTATAGGAAACAGAGAAGTGGGGCAGTTGCTGCAGGAGGAAGTGGGCTCAAGGAAAAGTTCTTTAAGATAGGAGCAATCAGAAACATTCTTATGCTAATGAGAGTGATGTAGTGAAGACGGAATATTTAACAGCACAGGAAAGGAGAGAATTGCAGGAGTTGTCCTTGAGTGGATGAGAGGGGATGGTGTTGGCTTGAGCTAAAAGAAGGGGAGAGTTCATCCCAAGTGGCAAGTGGGAAGGCAGGTTGGTGGGTAGATGTGGTAGCAGAGGCTGCCAAAGTCCTTTTTCGATGGCTTCAGTTTGCTGGGCAAGCCAGGAAGCAAGGCCCTTGTTTGCAAGGGAGGAGGAGCTCTTGTTGGCAGAGCACAGAGGAGGTAGGAAGTTGTCACCTAGGAGAGTGGAAGGGGGAATGGAATGGGGAAATTTAAGACTACAGCTGGGTGGTATTTAGGGTGCAAATGAAGGTCAGATTCATTTACCTGTGGATAGATCTGGCTCCCTCTTGGATTAATTTCTGCTTCCCCAAAAGTCCTTAACTGCATCAACAAAGGTCAAGGGCAAGTCCTGAGTACTTTACCCTCTCCCAGAAGGAGTCAAGAGAGGGCTGCGAGCCTGGGACAAAAATCACACCCCCTCCCCAAGCCTTCACCTGACCCCTTTCATCAGGGATCAAGAGGGGCCATTAAGGGTTAAATATTTACTGGGCAACCACTAGAAGGCAGGTAATAGCACTAATACCTACTATTTACTTACTGTATGCATGGTGCTGAGTACTTTACATTTATTATCTTGTCTAAGCCTTGTAATAACTCTATGAGCAAAATACTATTAATTGGCTCATTTTACAGATGAGAAAATGGAGGCTCAGAAGATTTAAATTCTTGTTTATCAATTCCAGAATCTAAACCCTTAAGACCTGGTGGGTGACCTGTTCTAGGCAGCACTGAGTAATCTAGAGAGAATCCTTGCCATCATAGGACCTACATTCCTTGGTCCTCCTGTCTCCTTGGGAAAACATCTTGAGATAGGTGACCAAGTCTTCCCTGTGCTTCAATTCCCAGCACCTTGCATGGGATCTGTTACATAGATATCAATAAATGTTGACAGAATGGCTGTTTGAATGAAGGCATGAATAGATAAATAAGTGATGTTAATGCCTGAAGTTCCATCCTGAGAGGTCCACTAACTTTGATAAAGTCTTTCCCATCTTGAAGGCAGGTATCGCTGAGAGGGATAGTGGCCAACTGTGCTTAGTGCAAAAGTGACAGCTGATAGAAGAGTCTGGGTCTTCGAGCGGCTGCAATGGAATGCCAAAGCAAAGGGGATGTATTAGGCCATTCTCACATTGCTATAAAGAAATACCTGAGACTGGGTAATTTATAAAGAAAAGAGGTTCAATTGGCTCATGGTTCTGCAGGCTGTACAGGAAGCATAGTGGCTTCTGCTTCCAGGGAGGCCTCAGGAAGCTTCCAATCATAGCGGAAGGCAGAGTGGGAGAGAGACATCTCACGTAGCCAGAGCAGGATAAAGTGGGTATGGGAGATGCTCACACTTTTAAACAATCAGATCTTATAAGAACTCACTCACTTTCACCGGAATAGCACCAAGAGGGATGGTGCTAAACCATTCATGAGAAATTCACCCCCATGATCCAAACATCTCCCACCAGGCCCCACCTCCAACCTTGGGGGTTACAACTGAATTTGCGATTTGGGTGAGGACACAGATCGAAACTGTATCAGGGGACTTTAGGGGAGCCAGGCCTGCATGTGGTCTGAATAATCAGGAGACAACAGAAGGCATTGAGCAGCTGGGGAGAGAAACACTGAAGGAATGTCAGGCACAAACAAAGCCACCCACAGCCACCAATGTTGCACTGCTTTCCTGGCCCTGGAGGAACGTGCTGGCAGGGGAAAGAGTGCAGGATTTTCCTCAGAACAAATCCTGACCCTACACTGAACAAACTGCACCCGGGAAAGAACAGGGGCTCTATAGCTGACCTATTGGCTTCAAATCCAGCTCCATCATCAACTGTGTTACCATGAGCAGGTCACTTAGCTCCTCTGTGTCCCATTTTCCCAATTAGTTAAATGTGGTAATGATGCTGATCTCAGAGGGTTGTTCTAGGATCATCTAGGCTAAGTGATGTTAAAGGAAAAAAATGCCTAATCTAAAGAGATTGATCATAAAAGTAGAGAGTATAATGGTGGTCACCAGAGGCTGGGGTGCTTAGCAGGGATGGGGAGAGGTTGGTCAGAGGATGCTTACAGTTAGGAGGAAGAAATGTCAAAAGATCTATTGTACAGCAAAGTGACTACAGTTAATGACAATGTACAGATGCTTCTCAGGTGCTTTTGACTTGTGCTATTTTCATTAGGACATAACCCCAGTATAAGTCGAGTAGTGAGTTGAGGAGTGTAAGGACTATGTATTATTTTCACTCCATTGCAAAGTCAAAAAGTTGAAAATCGAACCATTGTAAGTCAGGACCATCTGTACTGCTCTTGAAAAATGTAAAGAGAGTGGATATTACGGGCTGTTACCAGAAAATGGTAACTGCGAGGTAACGCATTTGTTGATTGACTTGATTTAGACATTCTACGACGTATATATTCTTCAAGACATCATGTCGTACATGATGAAAACATGTTATCTGTCAATTAAAAAATATATAAAACAAATTCCATGACACCTTGTTAAAGCACGCTAAGCCAGACTTTATTCAGGATCATCGAGATAGGTACAGGCACCACTGCAGTGGGATTTTGTGGTAGAGAAGAGAGATCGGGCTCATCCCCAAGTATAGCATGGGCAAGTGAGAATTTATAGTCAAGGGCAGGGTGGGGACAGTGGATGGAAAATTTCTAAGAAGGAACATCGTGGTACCATTCTGCCTAAACCAGCCTGACAGGATTCTTGCTGAAGGCTGGCCAGGGTGATCAGACATCACTCTGGGATGGTGGAGGGCGAGGAACTGATCAGATAGTGAGAGTAGGGGGTTCTTATTAATATGGGATTTTACAAGGATGAGCACAGATAGACCTAGAAGAAGGTTGGGGAGCCTAACTATCATTTGGTCCAGCAAAGAATCTTTGTCAGTGGTTCTCAGTGTGGTCTTCAGACGATCAGCATCACCTGCGAACTCATTAGAAATGCAAATTCTCAGGCCCCACCCCTGACCTGCTGAATCAGGGAGTTGGGGCTTTAACAAGCACTCTAGGGGATTCTGATGCTCGCTCAAGTTTGAGAAACACTGCTATGTCAGCATAGCAACAAACCCCCTTGTAAGTGAGAAATTCTTTTTCTCTGCCCTGATGACAGAATTAGGGGACTGGGTCCCAGGACTGCTCTCCAGGTGCACAGCAGAATCACCTAGAGAGCTTCAAAGTCTCCGCAAGCCCAGATCTCTTCCCAGACCAATTATTTCAGAATCCCAGAGGAGGCGAGGGATGCAGACATCAGTAGTTTTTCAAGCTTCCAGGTGATTCCCCAGCCTCTTGCATCAGAGCTCCCTGGAGGGCTTGTTAAAGCACAGAATGCCAGGGCCCAGCCTGGAGCAGTTGATTCTGCAGGTCTGGGGTGAGGCCCGAGAATGTGCATTTCCAACAAGCTCCCAGATGATACTGAGCCTGGTCCGTGGACCACGCTGTGAGAACCACTGCTGTAGGGGGATTTGATCGAAAGGAGGTTTGTGGGAGTGAAAAGGTTGGGGAGAAATCACTGCTTCCTCCACCTACCCTTCTTTCTGTGTCTTGAATTAAGCATGGGATAACTGTGTATGAACTTTGCCTGCACATCCATTGTTTTTATTACTCTGTCTGCATGGGAGGATTGAGATCATTCGACATTTGTGAAGAAGCTAAGCGGTGGCATGGACCTCCCTCAGAGAGAGCAGGGATTGTCTCCCCCAGGAAAATAAATCAAGGGGAGCCACCTGGACTAGGATCCCTTGGGTGGCGTGTAGGACAACCTCGGGGACCCCTCACATTCCACCCCCACCCTGGTCCTGGCCGCCTTGCCAGTGTTTTCCTAGAAGATGCTTTCTTTTATGATTTTATTTCACTTCCTCTGGCTCCCAAGCTCCCCTAGCGTGGAGTGGGAGAGGGAACCAGGAGGTAAGGGATGTTTTCTGTGGGGTTTTCTTTTATTTTAAAGTGTTTTTGTTTGTTTGTTTGTTTGTTTGTTTTATACAGGTAGGGTCTAACTGTGTTGCCCAGGCTGGTCTTGAACTCCTGGCCTCAAATGATCCTACCACCTCAGCCTCCCAAAGTGCTAGGGTTGCAGGCATTAACCACCACATCTGGCCTTCTGTGGGGTTTTCAGTTGCTCTAAATTCATTCATTCATTCAACATTCATTTCATTCAACAAACATTTATGCCAGCAATAAGGACACAGAGAGTTTTGTCTGTTTTGTTTGCTGCTATATGCCTGGTGCCTGGCACATAGTAGATGCTCAATAAATATTTGCTCAGTGACAGAGGACCAATTATGGGCTACTCCGTCCATTGGGCAAGGAAGACTCAGCCCCCTGCCATCAAGAGCCAGGGGAGAACGACACTAAATCCTCAACTACAGCCCCTGTGACAGGCCTGATCAGAGCCAGGAGTCTAGGATTGTTTGTCTGCGGCCCCATCCCAGGCTTGGGGTGGAGGGGCGGGGAGGAGTGCCAGGAAAGGGATCCCAGGGGAAGTGTGTTTCAGCCAAGGCCTGGAAGATGAGCACAAGGCAGTCAGGAAAGGACAGGAGAAAGATGCTCCAGGCTGAGCCTCAGACACTGCTGTGGGCAGTGCAATGGACTTGCTCCTGTTCTGGATGAAATCAAGCACTACCTATGCAAATGAAGCTCCCTGTTGTCCTGCCTTCCTGATGGCATCCTCCTTCTCTACTTTAGAGGTAACCACCGGATGAAATCTGCTGTTCCTAATTTCTATACATGTCTTCCCATTTTCATGACATAGCTGTGCATCACTGTGTAAAACGTGATGGTGTGCGTGTTCAGGCATCTTGATCTCGCTGTTGATCTCGCCGGGTTTCTGCTGCTGCTCTCTTAGTTCTGCAGTGCATTTGTTTGTGAGACTCCTCTGTGGGCACATAGGTCTCTACCGCATGCATTTTTGCTGCTGTTTGGGTTGCAGTACAGGATGGCACCACAATGAACGGACCTATTCTCTGCTAACCTCATCCAATGGGCATCTCACTGGATCCTCAGAATAATACCACAAGGGAAGTGCTGGTATTAACCCGCTTTACAGATGAGGAATCTAAAGTGTAGTTTAAGCAAAGTTGGTAACTGGAGTTGGGGCTGACTGCCACCTGGGCCTGGAACCCCCTGCCAAATTCTCACCGTGTTACCTTGGTTCTCCACCTTCCGCTTTGGGGAATTTGGACTCTCACTCCACCTCCCCTTTCTCCCACTTTGCTGGCTGTGGGGCCTCTCCCAGTCCCCTGCCCCAGAGACAGTGCTTAAACGGCAGGGATGAGGCACTTTCTCATCCTGGGCAGCACCCTTGATGGGGGCAGGCCTTTGGGGAGCTGCCTGTGATCCCAGGATGCCCAAGGATGGAAACCTAGAGCCCTGGACCTCAGTTGCCAGATCTCCTGTGCTGCTGTCAGCGGGGCCTTCCAGGAAGGCCCTTCTGCCCACAGGGCCAGGGCTCCCCAGCTGACAGGAGCAACCGGAAGGTGAACCTGGGATGGGAGCTGCCCCTGTCTCCTGCTATGTGACCTTGGGCAAGTCACTTCCTCTCTGGACATCAACCTTCTCATCTGAAAAATGGGTGCTCTGCTTTCATGGCTGAGGTTCATGTTTAAGGTCCCTTCCAGCTCTTAAAAGCTTCTTTGCATTTTGGGGCACTACCTAGATGGAAGAAGAGTTTCTGGGGTGCATTCACAGGGTTTGGAGGTGAGGGGCTCCCCCTGGGGTAGATTTGCTGCCCTGTTTTTAAAGTAACCAAATGAAACTTCCTAAAAGGAAGATAATTTCTTTTTTCTTTCTTTCTTTTTTTTTTTTTTTTTTGAGACAGGGTCTCACTCTGTCGCCCAGGCTGGAGTGCAGTGACGCGATCTCAGCTCACTGCAACCTCTGCCTCCTAAGTTCAAGCAATTCTCCTGCCTCAGCCTCCCGAGTAGCTGGGACTATAAGCGATGCCACCACACCCGGCTAATTTTTGTATTTTTAGCAGAGACAGAGTTTCACCATGTTGGCCAGGCTGGCCTCGAACTCCTAACCTCAAGTGATCCACCAGCCTCTACCTCCCAAAGTACTGGGATTACAGGTGTCAGCCACCGTGCCCAGCCGGAAGATAATTTCCATGTCTTTTTTGATTGTCATCTTCCAGGGGAGATCCAGGGCAGGAAATCTGTGAACCAGGGTGGCCTGCCACGCTGCGTAACTGGGAACTGCTTGTACTCCCTTTTTGATGAATCAGTGGAACTTGTTGCTTTAATCATAATGAGAGCCGAAAGCCCTGTGAACAAGGGACACCCAGGCAGATAAATGGAAACTGTAGCCAAAGCAGATGAGACCCAGGCTTGTCCCAACCACTGTGCCTCAGGTGAGCCTGGAGGGTGTGGCAGGAAGGAGGGAGCTGGGCGCTGCTGCTCAGGACATGGGCAAAGCTGCTTGCCTTATGGGAATGGGCTGGCGGGAAGCCCTTTTTACCACCTCAGGGGCTGGCTCCCTGCCTATCGTGGGAGTGTTTGAGGTAGTGACTGAAGCTCTGAGACCCAGCACCTCCGCACTGACTCAGCTGTCTTGCCTCTTGGAGAATTTCTTTCCCAATTCCAACTATCCCTAAAATGGCCCTTCTGTAGCTGGGCTATGTTCCTGTCACACAAAAAGTCCTTTGTCAATAGAAATGGTCAAAAGGCTTTGCCTTCCATTTCAGTCCTTGTCCAGGCCAGGCATGGTGGCTCACACCTGTAATCCTAGCACTTTGGGAGGCTGTTGGGGGAGGATCACTTGAGCCCAGGAGTTCCGGACCAGCCTGAGAGACGTGGTCAGATCCCATCTCTACAAAAAATACAAAAATTAGCCTGGCGTGGTGGTACATTCTTGTGGTCCCAGTTACTTACTTGGGAGGCAAGAAGATGGCTTGAGCCTGAGAGGTTAGGGCTGCAGTGAGCCGAGATCACGCCACTGTACTCCAGCCTGGGTGACAGAGCAAGACCCTGTAAAAGGCCTTGTCCAATCCAGCCACCCCACATTTCCAGACTTACTTTCCCTGGCCCCACCCTCCTGTGTGTAGTGATATTTGCTGTAGCCACCCCAGCTCCCACCCCCTGCACTCACTTCCCACTTTGGGACATGGCCTTGCCAAAGTCTCCACCACACGGGAAGGGCTTTCCCGACTTCCCCTTGCCTGTGTTGTCTTGGATGCTTTTCCTGACTAGCTCAAATTCCCACTGCGGATCTGCAGCCCCTTGTGCAACTTCCTGGCACATGGCTCCCAGGTGTGCTAACTGCCGGTTGGCTCTCCTTGACTATCATCTGATGGCAGTAAGCTACCTCCACCTTATTTACTGCTGAGTCCCAGCAAGTGCCTGGCATGCAGCGGATGTCCAGTAAATATCTGATGAATAAGCAGATTTTTCCTGTACAAGAACTTTCAGGAGTGGGGATTACCATTACTGTTTTACTGATGAAGAGACAGGCGCTTAGAGAGTTAGTTGCTCAGGGTCAGACAAAGGAGGCCCACCAGAGCCCTATTAAATAACCTCACCTCTTCAGAGGCTCGCTAGAAAGTGCTCTCAACAGTCCCCATGGTAGCCTTTGTCAATAGGTGGCAATAGCACTTGTATGGGTAGCATTTGCCAATGTAGTTGGGTGACATTTGGGGGATTTTGAAATGTGAATGTATGTGTTTAGGTATGGATGTGTACATGTGTGTAAGTCTATATGTGTATGTATGTAGTTATGTATATGTGTGTATATGTATATGCATGTGTGTATGTGCATATGTGTATTTGTGTGCATATGCATACCTATGTGTCAATGTGCGTGTGTATATGTATGTATATCTGTGTATGTATGTTCGTGTTTGTGTATATGCATATGTTTGTATGTTTGTGTGCATATGTGTATGTGTGTGTATATTTATATGTGTATATGTGCATGTGTGGTGTGTGTACACATGTGTATTTGCATGTGCATGCGTATAAGTGTGTATGGGTATGTGTATGTGCATATGTGTGTATGCATATGTATTTGCATGTGTGTATTTGTGCATGTGTATAGGAATGTATAGGTATGTAGATGTATGTATGTGTCTGTGTGTGTGTATGCATGTGTATAGATATGTAGATGTATGTGTGTGTCTATGTGTGTGTGTGTGTGTGTGTGTGTATTTCCTTCTAAGAGTTTTCCCCCTTCTCCTTCCTTCCCTTCACTACTTCATGGACTTTGGGAATCATGGTTAAGAGTTTGTTTCTCCAAACTTAATGTGATTACAGACATATTCTCAGTTGCCGGAGAGAAGTTTCCAAAGAAGCGAGTGTGGGAGTGAAGCACCAAGGAGAGGCAGACAGGAAAGGGAGGCCCCCCAAGTGCTCTGGTCTAGGAAAACTGGGCCCTTGAAGGAGACATGGGGGGAGTCTGTGTATCTAGGAGCTGGAGGGCCAAGGCCTGTGTGATGGTCAATTGCATGTGTCAACTTGACTGGGCCAGGGGGTGCCAAGATATTTGGTCGAACATCATTCTTGGTGTTTCTGTGAGGGTGTTTTCGGATGGGATTAACATTTAAATTGATGGACTTTGAGTAAAGCAGATGGCTCTCCCTGATGTCGGTGGGTCTCATCCAATCAGTTGAAGGCCTGAATTGAACAAAAAAACTGGCCTCTCCCAAGCAAGAGGGAATTCTCCACCAGGCTACCTTTGGACTTCATCTGAAACATCAGCTCTTCCTGGCCCTGCAGCAAACGTCTTGAGATTGGAACTATAGCACTGACTTTTCCTGGGTCTCCACCTGCCAGCCCACCTTGCAGATTTTGGATTTGCCTGCCTCCATAATCCCATGAGCCAATTCCTTACCATAAATTACTTTCTCTCTCTCAATCTCTCTCTCTCTCTTTTTTTTTTTTTTGAGATGGAGTCTCACTCTGTCACCCAGGCTGGAGTGCAGTGGCACAATCTCGGCTCACTGCAACCTCCGCCTCCCAGATTCAAGCAATTCTCGTGCCTCAGCCTCCTGAGTAGCTGGGATTACAGGAGCCTGCCACAATGCTTGGATAATTTTTGTATTTTTAATAGAGATGGGTTTTCACCACGTTAGGCAGGCTAGTCTCAAACTGCTGACCTCAAGTGATCCACTGGCCTCAGCCACCCAAAATACTGGGATTGCAGGCGCGAGCCACTGCACCCAGCCATAAACGTCTTTCTCTATATAGACACATCCTATTGGTTCTGTTTCCATGAACAGCCCTGACTAATACTGCTGGCTTCCTGGCAGAGTCTAGGATGGCTCCAGGATCCATGCCCTAGGTTGGCAGAGAAGCCTTGTACCTAGTGTACCAGGATGAGACCCAAGACCTTGCCTCAAGTTACAGTTTCTTGGGGCCTTAGAACTGGAGCTTCCCTGGTCAAATGAGAAGCTGGTCATCCCGTTGGAGCCATCCCTCTTGCTATGTCACCTGCCAGCTTGTCCCTCAGACTCCAGAGCCTGGAGTTAGTTGGAGCCTTGTGTTCTACCCAACCTGCTGGGCCCAGATCTCAGCAGGAGGCTCTGCTGTTCCCTGCACCCTGGTTGCCCAGTGACTTCCCTCCTGCCTTTGAAGGCATGGAAGGGCATTCTCTTTGGACATCCAGGGGGCCTAGATACCCTCTGTCTTAGTCAGCTAGGACAGCCATAACAAAATACCAGCAGTATTTTGTAACAAAATAAACAACAGAAATTTATTTCTCACTGTCTGGAAGCTGGAAGTTCAAGATCAAGGTGCCAGCAGGTCAGGTTTTGATGAAGGCTCTCCTCCTGGCTTGTAGATGAATGCCTTCTTGTTGTATAGCCACATGATGGGGAGGGAGAGAGACAGCAAGCTCTCTGGTGTCTCTTCTTACAATGTCACGAATCCCTTTGAATTGGAGTCCACCTTTACAGCCTCTTTTAACCTTAATTCATTCCTTGTAGTTACTGTCTTCAAATACAGTGACATTGAGGGTTAGGGCTTCAACATATGACTTTTGGTGGGAGGCACAATTCATTCCCTAGCAGCCTTGCAAACGAATTCCACTCCTCAAAGGCTACTGTCTGCTTACTAATAGGGGTGGGCTCCCAGGGCTCTTGCCTGGAGAAAGGGACACGTGTTGAAGGGTGATCTGGGTACTTTATTCTAAAACCACTTGTAAATCACCAGTGAGCCCAATCTGTTGCACATCCCGCCCCACTAATTGTCTTACTCAGTGACATTCCCAGGACTCACTAGAATGGCAAGTAGATCAGTGGGTGCACAGTGAACACTGTGAGGGCCAGATGCAGGATTGGGGTTGGGACTGGGCGTAGGGCAGGGGGGTTTAATGAAGAGACTTGAGGTTTGCTCTAACCCAAGTGGGGAGCAGAACTCTGTGTGTGTGTGTGCACGCATGTGCACAGATGCATGCACGCACACATGCATAAAGACTCAAGAGACCTCACCCATCATCTAACCCTATCCCTTCACTTCATAGATGAGAACATCCAGGTGCAGCAAGTGGCGGGGGGTGCCCACAAAGGAGACATGTTGCTTCAACACACAAGTCACAGAATAAGCACACAGTAGGCAGCAATAGATAACTAAAGCAGTGTGTGTGTGTGTGTGTGCACGCACACGCACGTGTGTGTTACAGAGACACAGAGTGTGTATTTGTGATGGAAAAGGGTGTGCTACCTGTGTACAGACTATTTAAAAGGATTTTACGGATGGATCTTTCATCCAAAAAGCATTTTTCTTCCCAACTTTTCTGCTCACTGGCTAAAACTTCTGGATAGAGTTGCCAGATAAAATGCAGGATGTTCAGTTCAACTGGAATTTCAGAGAAACAACAAATAATATTTTCACATACTGATGTACTTAACATCAGTATAATTCTATCCCATGCAGTATTTGGGGTATACTTATACTAAAAAATTACTCATTGTTTATCTGAACTTCAAATTGAGCTGGCACCCTGTATATTTATATGCTAAATCTGGCAGCTCTACTTATGAAGGGTGGCCAGGTGATACACGGGGATGCAAATCGGGGAGTATGAATAGATAACCAGGCCAGCACTGTGGGTTCAGCAAGTAGGCAAGCAAACCCCGGGTTATAGGAGGGGCAGCTGCTGTCTCCAGAGACCCTTGGGAAGGAAGCAGGCATTGCTCAGCTCACACCTACACTGGTGGCTACTGTCCCCAACACCTTGCTTATTTCAGGGGCTTCAATGCACAGATGATTTTCCCCATATGAGCCTTTAGGAAGGGCTAACCTTGCCTGGCTTCTCGTTGATGCATGGCTTAGGGCAGGCTGTTTCGGAACTTCTGTTCAGCACTGGGGTTTGTAGACACCCTGTGTAGTTTTATGGAGGGGCAAAGGAAGTGTCAAAGCTGAGGGGTTTTTGGTGACCTCTGCTCATGCTACCTGTCAGGTAGACCTATAACAAGGGTAAGTCAAGGGCAAGTCCTCCTTGGACTAAACGTCATAAGGGCGTGGCCTCCAAAGGGGAAGCAGATTGCAGGAGAAAGAACAAGCTCAGCCTTTTGTTAGTGAATTGGGATAATGACTTTGCTTCTCTGAATCTTAATCTGCCCTTCTTTAGAAGGGATTATACAAATATTTACTTCGCATACTAGCTGTAAGAGTTTGGTGGAAATGATACATAAAAAGAACTTGGCCTAGTTTCTGGACAAGGGAGCCAGGGGAAGGGGAGCCAGGCCCTCGATGGTTCCCAGTACTCACAAGGTGCCCTTTCTGGCAATGTGTTTCCGTTGGCTCTGAGTGTAGGACTAAGGTGGACAAGATCTCAGTGGAATCTCCAGAAATAAACCATTCAAGACTGTTTCAGAAGCCTCTAGTTCACTGAGGCTGGGCGCAGTGGCTCACGCCTGTAATCCCAGCACTTTGGGAGGCCGAGATGAGCAGATTGCCTGAGGTCAGGAGTTCCAGACCAGCCTGGTCAACATGGTGAAACCCTGTCTCTACCAAAAATACAAAAATTAGCTGGGCATGGTGGCAGGCGCCTGTTGTAATCCCAGCTACTCGGGAGGCTGAGGCAGGAGAATCACTTGAACCCGGGAGGCGGAGGTTGCAGTGAGCCGAGATGGCACCGTTGTACTCCAGCCTGGGTGACAAGAGTGAGTCTTCATCTCAAAAAAAATAAAAAATAAAAATAAAGAAAGAAGGCTCTAGTTCACTGAATGCACAGTGATTTACTCATATGAGGAAATAGTCAGTAGACTGCTCTCAGGGAACCCAAGCAAAAATAGGATCTACGAAAGAGAGAGAGAGAAAACGCTGCAGATAATCTGGAAACAGTCTTACACTTTTTTTTGGGTAAAATGATTCAGTGGCAGCTGGCAAGGAGGTCAGTCTGGGTCATCTGCCCTCAAGCAGGCCAAGTAGGGAAGCAAAGAAAATAATTTCAATAGTTTATGAGCTCTCCTGAAAACCTTGAGAATGTAGCTGCCATAGTAGGTGGAGCTCTAAGAGGGCCCCGAGGATTCCCATCCCCTGAATCATCCTGAATCATCCCCGCTTCTTGATTGTGAGTGGGATTTGAGAACATCATGGGACATCACTCCCATGATTATGTTACATGGCAGAAGGGATTTTGCCAATGTAATTAAGGTCCCTAATCAGTTGAATTGGAGTGAATCAAAAGGGAGATTATCCTGGGTGGCCCTGACCTCATCAGGTGAGTCCTTCAAGTCAGAAAGGTAGAGCATCAGCGAGACTATCTTGCTGGCCTTGAGGAAGAAAGTAAACAGCCACATGTGAACTGCCTATGGAGGGGGCCACAGAGCAAGGACCTGAGGGTGGCCTTTAGAAGTAGAGAGAGGTCCCCAATGAACAGCTAGCAGTCCTACAACCCCAAGAAACTGAATTCTGCCAGCAACCAGTGAGCCTTGGAGAAGACTTCAAGCTCCCAAAAGGAAGACAGTGGGCAGACACTTTGATTGCAGCTTTTTGAGACCCTAGGCAGAAAACCCAGATCTGCCTGGCCTGGACTTTGACGTACAGAAGCATAAATGTGTGTTGTTTTAAGCTGCTAAATTGTGGTAATGTGTTACACGGAAATAGAAAAGGAAGGCAGCTGTGGAGTATTTTGAAAGGCTCCAGGCTTTGTGTGCCACCTGCCAGCATCCTACCAGCACCTCCACTTTTTCTGTCCATTTCCTCCAACAGAATTCGAATTTTCTTTTCCCTTCCCTTCCCTTCCCTTTTCCTTCCCTTTTCCTTTCATTTCTTTTCTTTTCTTTGAGACAGAGTCTCACTCTGTTGCCCAGGCTGGAGCATAGTGGCATGATCTCAGCTCACTGCAACCTCTGCTTCCTGGGTTCAAGCATTTCTTGTGCCTCGGCCTCCCAAGTAGCTAAGATTACCGGTGTGCGCCACCACGCCCAGCTAATTTTTTGTATTTTTAGTAGATACAGGGTTTTGCTGTGTTGGCCAGGCTGGTCTGGAACTCCTGAGCTCAGGTGATCTGCCTGCCTCAGCTTCCCAAAGTGCTGGGATTACAGGCGTGAGCCACTGCACCCAGCCTAGAGAATTTTCATTGCTCCCTCCTTCCTCAAACTCTTATTTTTCAACGGATCTTTCCTCCCATCCTGCAACTAGATACAAGTCTCCCTGTTCTGAAACAGTGTTCCTTTAACCCTTCTTGCTCACCCTAGATAGTGTC
The DNA here is from genome assembly GCF_030222135.1 of Aotus nancymaae. NCBI lineage: Eukaryota > Metazoa > Chordata > Mammalia > Primates > Aotidae > Aotus > Aotus nancymaae. The sequence continues at coordinate 19,021,183 of NW_026988472.1, read as the reverse complement.
ATTTCTTTTTTCTTAGCAGTGTGAAATTTCTTGAGAGAGTAGCACTCACCTCCTCCTGCCCACTTACTGCACAGCTCAGTGCAGCCAGCATTGCCTCCTTCTGATGACCATGTCTGAGAGTCCCCATGCACTCCTCACCCTCCCAGAATAGATTGCTGTGGCCAGCACTCATTACTTGCTCACCTAGCTTCCATTCCTTTCATCACAGCATCTAGACTGTCTTTGCAGACGCTTTTTCCCCATTGTCCAGCAACTATGTGATTTGGGAGACTTTGATTCTTGCCTCCCACACTCCCCCACCCCCATGATGGGTTCAACTGGCCAAAGCCAGTCAGCATGATCCTGTCTCTTTTACTACAAGGGTTTGGTTGAAGGATGGGTGAGGAAAGATGAGAAGAAACCAGGTCCTTGGTGATAGCATTAAACTTCTGGATCAAACTTGTCCTGAAGCCTATTCTGACTATGCACTTTCCAGTTACATGAGCCAACCAATCTCTTCAAGGCTTATGCTAACATGAGTTGTCTTTTCTGTTCCACTGTTCTGTCCTCATCAACACATCTTTGTAGTGTTTGATACTATTGACTGCCTTCTGCATGAATAATTGAAACGCCCTGTAATTGTGGCTTGTGTTAGACTTTTCTTGTTTATTTGTTTGTTTTTACTCCTTGTAATGAGAATCTTGAGGGGAATTGGTTGCTAATGTTGGAGTCATTTCAAGCAGCTCAAAGATGTCAGAGCAATCCTCTCAGCTTTTCCCTCATGATCCCAAGATGGCTTCTGCAGGTGCAGCTGTCACTTCCATAGTCAAGGCTGAGTGCGGGAGGGGAGGGCAGAAGAGGTGCTGTTACCAGCTGGCTTCTACTAATGTCTCACTGGTCAGAGCTCTGTCCCATGGCTGCTCCTGGCTCCAAGGAAGTCTGGGAAGGCAAGATTTTAACTTTCCAGACCCTGTAGCAGTGACAGACTGGCTAGAAGGGAGTGAGAGAAGGGTCTGAGGAAGCTGACCTGGAGCAGCTTGCTCAAGCCCCCAGGGCTCCTTCAATGAGCCTTCCTCCTCCATCTTCCTCCTCCTGCAGCTTCTCTGCCTGACTCCCAGGCACCTTCTCTGGGCCTCCACTATGATGAGCAAGCCCGTCTGCTGCCGGAAGCCTCCAGATGTGTACTTCCAGGCCCCGCCTCCCTCCTGTGCTGCCCACCTGTTTGCTCAGCTGTCTGCTCATCATCCCCACCTGGTGTCCCTCAGGTGATGGCCCTGTACACCACTTTCCTAGAGTCACTGAGGAGCCAAAGTCGACTCAGCTCCCCGTGCTCAGACCACTCATCCCGAGTCTGCCGCAATACTCACTATCTGGGAAGCTCAGATTATGCCAGGAGCTGACGACAATGGAGCTAAGCGAAGAAGAGCTTTGTCCGGGAGCCTCCCAGCTGGAGGGGAGGCAAGGCAGGCTAGGGGAGGGCTGCTGCCGCATCTGGAGGGAGAGCTCTGGAAGAAAGGCAGCGCTGCCGCTGTGGACTTCATGGCTGGTTTTCACAGAAATTCTTGTGAGTCCACAGTGTGGTTTTAAAAATTCACCTGCCTTCTGGGCTTTGAGGTCCTCTAACAACCCAGGAGCAGGCCTTGGATTTTCCAAGGGTGGGAAGACCTTGTGGCTTCAGATCGTTCTCAATCTCCAGAGGGTTTGAGGACAGGTCGTGGTTTCAGGACAGGTCGTGGTTTGAGGACAGGTTCTCGATCTCCAGAGAGTTTGAGGACAAAGCCCCGGCCTTGCTCAGAAAGTAGCACAAAGTAGGCACCCGCACATGTTAAGAGCCGGAAGGGAGCCAGGCGGCAGGCAGAGAAGGACGTGAGGGAGGGAGGGAGGGGGGAGAAGAAAGGGAGGGAGAGGGAAAAGGAGGAAGAGAGGAAAGGAGGAGGGGAGGCAGGGAGGAAGGAAGGAAAAGAGGGAGGAAGGAAAAGAAAGAGGAAGGGAGAGAGGGAGGAAAGGAAGAAGGAAGGAGAGGGGCAGAAGCTGGCATGTGGGGGAGCCCCAAGCCCCGCCTGGCTCTCTTTCTCTGTCTGCAGCCTCAGGTCACTTCCCTCCGTGGGCCTCAATTTCCTCTTCTGCAAAAAGAAGGCCTGGATTAACTCACTCCCCAGGCCTCTTCTAGCCCTGACAGTCTGTGATTTTCTAATTTCCTTCAGACTTCAGGGGCCTGCAGACCCCATGCTAATGTGTATGAATAAAACATGGGCATCTGAAAGCTCTGAATATTGCAAGTATTTGCTTTGGATGTGTTCTCCCTTAACTGTGTGAAGCAGGGTCCAGCTGGGGCCCTGCAGCCTCCTGTTTGGATTGTTCGCGTGTGGCCTGACTCCCTGAGGTGGGGAGGGGTTGGGGGTGGGGGGGAGCAGCCAGTCTCCCGGGTGTGCCTCGGCCTGGGCCCTCCTCCCTCCACCCCTCCCACACCCTGGCCCTGAGGGCAGCTTTGTTCCTAGACCTCAACCCCAAGCTCACCTCACCAGTTCCCCTTTGAGGAGGTGCTCCAGGCCCTAATCCCCACTGCACCCGGGACATTTCCCTTGGCCATCTGCCCTGGCACCCACACACTTCACGTGTCCGTCCATCCACCCTGGGAGACAGCCTGTCCTCCACTGCAGGGCAGACTTTCAGGCTGTCGAACGTCTGTCCCCGGGGACTGCAGCCATATCCCATGTATCTCCAGTGGGAGCTCAACAAATGGCAGTGTTTTTTTTTTTCCCTTAGTTTTCAGGTTTTGTTAAAAAATTATTTTTAAAGAAGTTTTCAGTTTACAGAAACATGGTACAGAAAGTGCAGGGAGTTCCTATGTCCCCAGCCTTAGTTTCTCCTATTATTAATATATTGCATGAGTCTCATTGTTGTTTACTAAAGGCCACGGTTTACATTAGGATCTACTCTGGATGTTGTATGTTCTATGGGTTTTGCCAGACTCACTACACTATCATACAGAATAGTTTTGCTATCCTAAATATCCCATGCCGTTCACCTATTCATCTCCCCGCCTCCCTCCCCACTGAACCCCTGGCAGCTACTGATCTTTTTGCCGTTTCCCTAGTTTGTTTGTTTGTTTGTTGTTGTTGTTGTTTTTTAAGATGAAATTTCACTCTCATTGCCCAGGCTGGAGTGCACTGGCGCGATCTCGGCTCACTGTAACCTCCGCCTCCCGGGTTCAAGCGATTCTCCTGCCTCAGCCTCCCAAGTAGCTGGGATTACTGGCCCCAGTCACCATGCCAGGCTAATTTTTGTATTTTTAGTACAGACGGGGTTTTACCATGTTGGCCAGGCTGGTCTCGAACTCCTGACCTCAGGTGATCTGCCCACCTTGGCCTCCCAAAGTGCAGGGATTATAGGCGTGAGCCACTGAGTCCAGTCCCTAATTTTGAAATTTCGTGTAGTTGGAATCATGAAGCACGTAGCCATTTCAGATTGACTTCTTTCACTCAGTGATATGCATTTAAGCTTCCTTCATGTCTTTTTGTGGTCTGACAGTTAATTTCTTTTTATCGTATAATAATATTCCACTGTCTGGATGGATCACTCAACAGATAGAATTTTTGATTGATCGATTGGTTGGAAAGACCTAAAGTACTAGATGAAAAACAATCCTCTAAACACAGACTGTGTGAGAAATCTAGATTTCAGGACAGTTCTAAGTAATGGATACAGTGTGTCTAACACAAGGAAAATCCAATATTCTGATAGTAGAGGGTAGAGGTGGTTACTTTTATTATAGAAAAGTTCTGTCTTACATAATTGCATGTAAAATAGAATTCAATTAACAATTTTTACAACATTTTAGAGATGCATTCACACTACAAATTATCTATAACCACACTAGATGTTGTGCAGAGAGGGATGGTTTTGAGAGTAAAAGGGAGATGCTATTAATAATTATGCCAGTCAGGCCAGATGCGGTGGTTCACACCTGTATTCCCAGCACTTTGGGAGGCTGAAGCGGGCAGATCACTTGAAGTCAAGAGTTCAAGACCAGCCTGGCCAACATGGTGAAACCCTGTCTCTACTAAAAATACAAAAATTAGCTGGGTGTAGTGGCACATGCTTATAATCCCAAATACTTGGGGGACTGAGGCATGACAATAGCTTGAACCTGGGAAGCAGAGGTTGCAGTGAGCTGAGATCACGCCACTGCACTCCAGCCTGGATGACAGAGTTAGGCTCCGTCTCAAATAATAATAGTAATAATAATAATAATAATAATGGCAGACAACAAGTATAAACTAGGACTATCCCAGGTAACAGATAGTCTCCCTATTTGTAACTGAGATCTGTCTTCTTAAAATAGTAGCTGGGGGAACATAGAATATTTTTGTGTTTCTCCAAAAATATTAGATGGTGGATCAGTTAAGATTACACTAGCTGTGGTATCACATATAGTAGGAAATCTCAGTTTATTTCTCAACTGCATAAAGTCCAGAATAGGTGTATTGGTGATTGGTGGGGGTGAGGGGTGGGCTGTAGTAGGTAGTGGGGGTGGGGGTAGGCGGGGGGAGTGGGAGTGACCTGGTCCATGCATCCATTCAAGAACAGAGGCTGAGGGAGGACAGTTCCTGGGAAGTTGGGAGAGTTGGTCACCTATTTCCAAGGTTGCCCTAAAGATTGACAGCCAACTGATGAGGAGGGGAAGAGAGTGGAGAATGGTAGGACAGAGTAGGTAGAGATTCTATAGGCCAGGCCACTCATCATATCTGCCTTCTACTGGCCAGAATGCAGTCTCACGGCCACACCTGGCTGCAAGGGAGACTGGGAAATGTAGTCTAGCTCTGTGCCTAAATGGAACAGGAAATGGACTGGGTGATGAGCCACCGATCTCTCTGATGGAAGGGAATTAATAATGTCTCCTTTGACTAACGTGTCCTTAGATGAGATGGACATCTTCATCCACTGGAATATGTCTGGGAGGGACTAGTGCCCCCTCTCTTTTGAGATCGAAGTCTCATTTGCCTAGCAGTCAATGGTGTTCTGCTCTGGGTGTCCACGTGGCCCAGGCCTCTGCCAACAGACTTGAACACTCTGGGCTTTTAGGAAGGTTGGGGATGTGGCATCTTGGAGGCGACACCTGGCAGTCACAGAGACCCATTAAAAGGGAACCAGGTCACATGCAAGGAGAGCAGGCAAGTGCCGCATTGGAGGGTCTGCTTGTGCTGCAAATTGAAAACTTGTGGCCTGCAAAGCCACTACAGTGCGTTCTGTCACCTAAAATGAAAATATACCAATGTCACTAGTCTTCAATATGACTGCTTTTTCCAGACCCAGATCGTCAGTGAGTCATTTCACACAGCTGAGCATTTCCGTGGCAGTGAGTGCACTTCACAATCATTAACTCTCATACCATCCCTGAGAAGTGGGTGAGGGCTGTTAACCCCAGGCTGCGGGGAGGCCCCATGCTTGACTTGCACAGGATCTGTCCTCCCCTAGGTACTCTTGATGCAGCCCAAGAGCAGCTCTGGGAGATCGTTTTCAGGTGCTTGACTCCAGGGGCTCAGACAATTGGTCCAGGCCATCCCTGCCTTCCAGGTGAGGGAGAGCTTGTGCCAGAAGTGGAGAAGTAAATGATAACTAATTTTTCTCCTATCCTTGCCTGGACACCTCCTGTGAGGAGCCAAGTTCAAGGAGTTAGTGTGAGTGTGAGTTGACAAGACCACCCAGGGCAAGCCCAGCTGGAGGGACCTGGGGTTTCTGCAGCCTCTGCCCAAGGGACCAACGGCTTTCTTTTCAGAGGGTGGCCTTGGAACACAGATCTTTCCTTTCTTAACTCTCTCGTTGGGATCACAGACTCAGTCAGTCACTGTATTAATTTCTTGTGGCTGCTGCCACAAATTACCACAAACTTGGTGGCTCACAGTTTTGGAAGCTGGAAGTCCCAAATCATTATCACTGAGCTGAAATCAGGGTGGCCATAGGGCCAAGCTCCTTCGAGAGGCTCTAGGGGAGAATGTTCCTTGTCTCCTCCAGCTCCTGGTGGCTGCCAGCCTTCCTTGGTTTATGGCTGCAGCACTCCCTTTTCTGCCTCTGTGGTCACATGGTCTTCTTTTCTCCTCTCAATACTCTCCCTCTGCCTTCCTCTTATAAGGGCACTTGTGATGCATTTAGGGTCCACCCAAATAATCCAGGATCATGCCCTCATCGCAAGACCTTTAACTCAATCACATCTCCAAAGTCTTTTTTATTTTGCCATATAAGGTATCACACGTTCCAGGAATTAGGACATGGACATCATTGATTTTTTGCGGCGGGTGGGGAGGTTCTGTTTCATTTTTGCAGGCACTACACACCTCCCACAGCCACTGTGGCACAAATATTTCAAACAGTGAGAGACCCTTTCTGGGTGTGCATGGTGGTAAGAGGGAGATGGGAAGGCAACTGACTGCTCTGTGCTGGATGCTCATGATCTCATTTAATTATTTCAGAACCCTGTGAGCTGATACTGTTATTTCCACTCACCAGTGTGAGACCCAGATTGTTGAAGTGACTTGCTTAAGGAAACACAGTGGGTAAGAGATGAAGCTGGACTTAAACAGGGCTGCCTGACTCTAGAGCCCATATTCTTTCCATGGAAACACAGGAAGTTCCACAAGGAATCACTTGGTATGCAGATGAACAAGCACATTTCCACATCGTGGCCAGATCGACCATATTTCCTGTGCAGGGGTATCTGGCCTTTTGCCTGCCTCTGGGAGAATCCCTTAGCCACGTGCTAATGTGACCTGACCACAGGCCCTGAGTGTAGATGCGGCTGACCCAGATGCCAGAGTGGTTCCAGCAGCTCTGTCATGAGCTACTTTTCATTGGCATTATCTCTTGCTTTTTACAAACCCATTTCTGGCTCCTTTCTTCATCTCCTCCGACCTAGATCAAACCATTGCTTCTTTTCATCCCCAGTGTTCTAGAAAGTTCCTTCCCTTGTTACCACTGTGTGTTTGGTAACTTCCTCATTGACAGGAAAATAGGCAAAAGGCTGTAATACCCAATATAAGTGAGTTGATGCGTGTATAGAGCATACTTCATCACATGAGTAGACACATTTTTGGAGCTTATTTACTAAACTGGTCCTTCAGATGTGATGCTGATTGGAGTGAATGATGAAGAGTTTCACTTTCTGGTTCCCATCTGGACTTCCTTTAGAGAAAATAAACTCTTTCTGGATTATTAGCCATACTCGGCTAACTTCTTGTATTTTTTTGTAAAGATGAGTTTTCACTATGCTGCCCAAGCTGGTCTCCAACTCTTGGACTCAGCGATCTGCCCGCCTCAACCTCCCAAAGTGCTAGGATTACAGGTGTGAGCCACCTCTTCTGGCCTATTTTCTTTAAACCAATGAATAAATAGATCTAAGTCATCTACCACATTTTTTTTTTTTTTTTGAGGAAAGATGGGAGTGGAAAGGAGAGCTAACTTTTACATGTTAGCATTTGTGACCCTATTGTTAAATAGGTTACCACTTGCTAGAGCACGTTGGTAGTTAAGAGCTACATGTGCACACACACAGGCATGCACCTATGCATACACTTTAGCTGACTAGAAGATCCTACCAATAGACTTTTGGGCTTCTCAAACCCTGTTTTAGACAAGAAAGCCTAAGGGAGGCTGCAACAACAAATAAATCCTTGACATCTCAGCTGCTGAACACAACAATAACTGATTTCTTGCTCATAAAAAATGTGATGCAGGTTGCTAGGGCTCTTCTCTTTCCAGTAACTCAAGGATCCAGGCTCCCTTCATTTGAGGACGCCACCATTTTAATGCAAGCCCTTCATGTTTGCCACTTTATGGATAGCAAAAGATTGAAGACAGTACACTGGTTCTTAAATGCTTTGGCCTGCTACTCACATTTCATTGGCTAGAGCCAGTCATATCTACCTGCAAGGGTCCTGGAAAATGTGGTGTTCTCATGTACTCAGAAAAAAGAGAGCTGAATATAGGTACAATCTATTCACATTATTCACAGTAGCTATGTTCCATAAAGTCTCAGTGAATGCTGAATTAGCTAATATGGAATCATTGCTCCTAAGGGCAGTACAGGGTTAAGTTCCTACAAGCCTCTGATCACATTATAATCAGCCAATCAATACATAATCATGTTTTATGTGTATTTCTGTTTAAAGACACCTTAATTAATATATATTGTTGGTTCATTAACATTGACCATAACAGCACTATAACTCATGCCCTAATGAGTTACATGTATGTATTATATATTTTCTCTGTAAGCCATATCACAGTCCTCTTGCACTTAGAAATGCTAGACAACCCTTCAACACTACACTTGGGGGCCATTTTAAACAGTGAAATCACCAGGAAATAGCACAAAAATGTGAAGGGGGGCATTAAGTAGGTTGCAAAAAGGTCATGTTTATGGTACGGAAGTTATAGTGAATTTGTGTAGTATTATGTTGTCTCAGCATCATTTTGAATATATTGGACTTCTCACACCAGAAGCAAGGCTTAGTCACCCTTGACACAGTTTCCAGGTCTCCACCTCCTCCCTGTTCCTCAATGTGGTTGATCCAGATATCTACCTTATACAGTCACCTGCTGGTGACCACCTCCCTACGGGACAGCTAGATACAACCTACTTGACTGTCCCCACTGACCCCCCACACTCTGCATGGACCACACGGATCTGCCACAGTGACCCCCTCTCAGTCACAGTGTGCCTCCATGGAACTCCTGCCTGCTGGCTTTCGACCCACCAATGAGAACGCCCCATGGGAAAGTGGCCTGGGAATGCCTGGACCCTGATAAAGGCCTAGGCCCACGGCTTCCTCACTCTCTTTCTTGCTCCCCACCTGCTGGTTAAGCATGGATGGCCCAGACGGTTCCTTTCTCATCCATATACCTTGCCCTCTGCATTTAATCAAAGTCACCTTTAGGCTTCTGGAAATTTGGAGGAAGCCTACACCCTTAGTCTAATCTTTATCTTGAGTCATTTTTGCTACTCAAAGATTTTCCCATAACTTACTGTTTGCAAGTGGAAGCTTGACTAAATTTTTGTCACTGTATAACATGGATCATTATCCAACCTCTGATAAGTTTCCTCACTGACTGCTGCCTAACACCATAATTTAGGGGTTTATTTCAGTAAAATCCATTTCTGGTAGCATTTTTTTTTTCTTTTGAGATGGAGTCTTCCTCTGTTGCCCAGGTTGGAGTGCAGTGGCATGATCTCAGCTCATTGCAGCCTCTGCCTCCTGAGTTCAAGCAATTATCCTGCCTCTGCCTCCTGAGTAGCTGAGACTTAGAGGCATGCGCCACCACATCCTGCTAATTTTTTTTTTTTTTTTGTATTTTCAGTAGAGACAGGGTTTTACCATGTTGGTCAGGCTGGTCCCAAACTCCTGGCCTCAAATGATCTGCCCACCTTGGCCTCACAAAGTGCTGGGATTACAGGCGTGAGCTACTGTGCCCAGCTGTCTGGCAGCAATTTTTGTATTAGTCTGGGTAGGATAGATTATGCTGCAGCAACAAATTAGCTCCCAAGCCCCCAATAATGGGTTGGGTCACTCCTCAGGGCAGCTCTCAGCCATGTGGTGAATCTGGGATTCCAGGTGCATCTATCTCACCATCTTAATACATGGCCTCTATGGTTGTTGCTGAAGGTGACAGTACAGTAGGAAGGTTGTACAAGACGTTTTTAATAGCAAGACCTTGGAGGAGTGCTTTATATTATTTCAACTTACATCCCATTGGCCAGAATCCAATCACATGACCTCAGTCTGACTCCAAGGGAGGCTGGGAAATGTAGTCTTTCTGTGACCCCCACCCCCACCCCAGAAGGAAGAAAATGAAACAGGATTTGGTGAACATATAGGTTATTTCTTTCACACACCCTTTTTAGAGCTCTCCATTCTTGTTCATCTCTCCCTGTCAAGTGCCTAACGTGCCCTCACTTATACCCTACATTGATAGACCTCTTTAGATTTCAATTGCACTAAGGAATATAAATGACTAATAATAATCTAAAATGTGACCCTTCTTAGAGATAGTTGCATGTGAAAGCAAATGCAAGGTTTGACTAGCAGGTTAATGCAGTGGCAGAATTTTAGGCAGGAGCAGACAAATAGGGAAAATATTTAGGGGTTCCTGGAATGACTGACTGGGCAGGTCCTGTGTGTCATTGTTTGTGCCATTTTACCACTGCCTGGGGACCATTCATGTGAGACACTTTGGAGTCAAGGGACATCAAACTAACAGTATGAGTAGCTATGCTATTAGATACGACCAGAGCATTACAGCATGATTTTAATCTGTCTATCTAGAGGTATTGATGTGAAGTGGGGAGAAATTATTGGCTACTCCAGGAAATCAGTTTTCAAATCGTCCATCTCTCAGCCTTTACTCCCTCCCTCCCCACTACAGATAAAAGAAGCTTAATCCAGAGTGGGTTTATCATGGACCTGGAAAGGGAGTTGGAGGAGTTTTTCCTGAGGTTCTGAGAAGACTGGAGTCTCTTGAGTTTCTCACTGTTAGAATCTGGCTCATCCATGGCTGTCTTTGCTTCTCCTGGCCCTAGCCAAAGGAGAAAGAACAGACAGCTTATTATGGCCACCTCTTTCATTGGCTGCACTCATCCCCTAACACACACTCTAGCCCTGTGGTGCCTATGTGCTGTGGCCACTAGTTAAGCTAGAACTACATTTCCCAGAATTCAATTTTCTGCATGGTTCGAAGTTAGAGTTGGCCGCAGGAGACATTTGAGTGAGATTTGGAAGGCAGAGGTGAAACAGCGGCCACTTTCACACTCTGCAGCTCTGTGTGAGCCAGGCACTGTTGCAGCTCAGATGTGTTGTTGCTGATCTCCTGGCTCTTCTTTTTGGCCTGGGGAATCAGCCAGGCCTGTAGCACCAGCCAGGCCTGTAGCTACAACAACTCTTTTTGGATCTTCTCCTTCAGCATCTCCAGATCCTGGGTGCATGTGTGGTAATTGCGAAGGACGCTGACTTTTCTTGCAGGTTACCCATACTGTCAAGGTTGGAGGTGGTCAAATGTGGATTCCAGCTGTCACGTGGGTTCCAGTTTGTTTTTGCACTAGTCCACACACATTCATGGTAGGTGGCCCAGGAGGCTAAGGCTGCAGCGAGCCATGATCATACCACTGCACTCCAGCCTCGGTGACAGAATCAGACCCTGTCTCAAAAAAAAAAAAAAAAGAAGACATTGTAAAGAAGACATTGTGGCTTCTGTCTTGGTCTCATTCTCTCCCTCTCTGTTTTCTCTGAGATCACTTGATATGGGGAAAACCAGCTGCTACGTCAGGAGGAGCCCTATGGAAAGGCCAATGTGGTGAGAAGCTGAGGCATTTGGCCAATAGCCAGCAAAGAACTGAAGCCTTCTGTCAATAGCCATGTGAGGAAGCCATCTTGGAAGCAGACCTTCCAGCCCCAGTCAAACCTTCATATAACCATAGACCCCAGCTGGCACTTTGACTGCAACCTCATGAGAAAGCCTGAGCCAGAATCATCCAGCCAGGTTGCTCCTGGATTCCTGTCCCACAGATGCTGTGTGAGATAATAAATGTCCATTGTGTCAAATTGCAAAATTTGGGGGTAATTTGTTACACAGCAGTAGGTAGCTACTATGGTGTCCATCCTATCATCTGAACTGCTGTTCCTGCTTCAAGTCCACCACCAGACACAGGTTAGCATTCTTACATAGGTGGCTTCACCAGCTCCCACAATTGTGTCAGGCCCAATTCCACACTAAGTCCCTTGTTCTGCATCCCTCACAGTGGTTCTTCTTCCCTAATCAAACCCTATTTAATACCACAAGGAGCTAAGGGGAGAGACACCCTAGTCGTTTCATCATTGGTTTCTCTTGAAGCAGAGGGTCTCAACCTTTCATCAGAACCACCAGGGAGCTTTAAAGAAAATACTATGCCTGGATCCCACCTTCAGAAGTTCTGATTTAATTGGTCTGGGGTGTAGCCTGGGCAATGGGATCGCTTATAGCTTCCAGGTGCTTTTAATGCACAGGCAGAGTTGAGAGCCAGTGACCTACAGTCTGCTGACTCAACTGGTCCTTCCAGATTCCTACCTTCCCCGGCTTTCCTTGGGCTGGGATATGGGTGCCAGTCCAGGCACCCATGGCAACTTTGAATGAGGAGCTCTTGACTTCCAGAAGTAGGGGCCACATGGGATCTTCTCATTGGTGGTGGTAGCCTCAGCAAGACTGAGTTCCCAGGGCAGCACAATTTGGCAATGGCCACTAGGGTTCATTTCTGGTTATTTAACTCCATTAGTTCTGCCATCAATGCTATGAGATTTACCCAGTATCCTCTTAATTATATACTTTGTTCTGCTTAGATCAGGGGACCTTGAAGATTTATTCCAATGCTGAGAGTCTGGATCTGTGAACCAAATCTCACATCAACTCCCAGAGTGACCTCAAGGGTCTCTAGCCCCTCTATGGATCTCTATTTCCTCATCTGTCAAGGAAGGAGCTGTGTTAGATGAGCTTCAGACCCTTTGTCTTGGGTTAGGTTGTCTGAACACAGGCTCTGAGATGGAGACTTTTGTGCAGGTGGTTTCTGGGAGTGTGCCTTTAGGTTAACACCTATAAGAGAATGAGGGAAGCAAGGTTGGGAAGAGAAGGAGTTGAGCTGTGATGCAGTCACAACAGGAGGCCTCCCATGATCCCCTGGGAATCTGAACCAGAGATGACCCCAGTTGAGGCAATGGGGCTGGTTCTTTGTACACCCAATAGGCCAATCATTGAATGTGGTCTGCTCCCAGGAAGGGGCTGTGACCTTGTGTGAGGCAGCTTTCCTGGACTGCAGGCAATTCCTGGAGAGAGACAGCTGAGAGCTGTCAGCAGCCAACACCCAGGCAGCTGAAGGAAGCTTGTGGCAAAATACCATAAACTGAGTAGCTTATAGACAACAAAAACTTATTTTTCACAGTTCCAGGGGCTGGAAAGTCCAAGATCAAGGCACTGGCAGATTCAGTGTCTGGTGAAGGCCCACTTCCTAGTTGAGAGAGAACCATCTTCTCACTGTGACCTCACATGGCAGAGGGATGACGGTGCACTCAGGGTCTCTTTTTATAAGGTCAGTAACACCATTCACGAGGGCTCCACTCTCAGAACCTAATCACCTCCTAAAGGCCCCACCTCCTAATACCATCACATTGGAGGTTAGAATTTCAACTTACAAATTTTGGGAGACACAAATATTCAGTTCATAGCAAAGGGGATCTGAGCAATGAACCTCAGCGAGACTTCACCCTTCTGGTTCAAAGATTCTGTGATTTTAGCTTCAGCCCCAGGGCTATCTGTAGGGAAAGGGGTGGATTTCTTACTCTCTTTGGCTAGGCATGGCATCAGACACCCCAGGGGAGTAGCTGGAAGGTTCTGGGAGACCAAGAGCTTGATTAAAGCATAACAACTCTCCTTGAAACTGCCCTCATCATTAGCAGAGGGAGAGCCATAGGGAGGAGTGTTTGCCTCTCCAAAGAGCTGGTGGGTGTGGGCGGTGGTTAAAAGCCACTCCTGGAGGAAGGTGTGGCTTCCAGAAGGAAAGTCTCTCAGGTATAATACTCAACTCCCCAGAGCATGGAAGATAACGGAGCTGCAAGAGACTGTGGTCGCCATGGTAATGATATCTCAGATTCCAACTGAATGTGAGCTCCTGGCTGGGCTGTCAATCACACAGCTTCTGCATTTACAGTGGGACCCAGACCCAGCACTGGTCAGGAGTGGGGAGGAGAAGAGACCACTCGGGTGCATGCACACAGCAGGCTCATGGGAGCATTTGTGCTCAGGTGAGTGTCTGCACATATGATTCTGTGCACATGCTTGTGGTCCTAAGCACACACAGGCTTGGTTTTTTCAAGCATGGAAAACCAAGTCCAATGCATGTGTGTGTTGGTGCTGGAGATGGGGGTCTGAATGCTGGACCCACTGTCCATGGACATCAGGCAAAGCAGATTACTCCATTTAAGAGTCATGATTTTAGCGCCTCTTCATCCTTCTTCAAAATATCAACAACTGCCATTGTCCATTCATCATTACAAAGTCATTTTGGAGAAATTTTCTACCTTCAGTTGACTCTTTTAAAATGCAAATAATTGGCTGGGCATAGTAGTTCACACTTGTAATCCCAGCACTTTGGGAGGCTAAGGCAAGGTGATCACCTGAGGTGAAGAGTTCAAGACCAGCCTGGCCAACAGGGTGAAATCCCATCTTTACTAAAAATCCAAAAAATTATCTAGATGCGGTGGCATGCACTTGTAATCCCAGCTACTTGGGAGGCTGAGGCATGGCAATCGCTTGAACCCAGGAGGTGGAGGTTGCAGTGAGCCGAGATCACACTACTGCACTCCAGCCTAGGTGACAGAGTGAGACTCCATCTCAAAAAGAAAAAAAATGCAAATAACTGTCAATTACCAATTGACCAAGAATGGATGGGCATACCCAAAAGACAGGTAAAGAGAGAGAGGAGAGCTGGATCTGCCCAAGAGCTGGATCTTCCCTAGCTTAGTGCCTTTCATATAGTAGCTGCCCAGCATATGTGTATGGACTTATGAATGTATAAGTATATGAATAAACAGAGAGCTATGGTAGGGGAAGCATAACCATGAGAGAGAATGTTCTGATGGCCAAGTGGAAGGGCTCCTGGGATTGGCTTCAATTCAACTCAATGCATTGCATAGCTTCCCTGTGTCAGGTATTGGGTTGGGGTATAGTGGTGAACAGGGCAGTTTGGGTCCTGGTCTCTGGAAGCTCAGAGTCCTTTGGGAGTGTGGGCTTATCTTAGTCTGCTTTTAGGTTGCTATAACAGAATACCATGAATTGGGAAGCTAAAAACAACAGAAACTTATTTCTTATGGTTCTGGAGGCTGGAAAGTCCAAGATCAAGGTGCCAGCAGGTTTGGTGTTTGTTAAGGGCCTGCTTCCTAGTTCATAGATGGCTGTCTCCTCTCTGTGTCTTTACATGGCCAAAGGGGCAAAGAGCTCTCTAAGATTTCTTTTATAAGGGCACTAATCCCACTCATGAGGGCTCTACTCTTGTGACCTGATAAGCTCCCAGAGGCCCCACCTCCCAATACCATCATACTGAGGGTTGGGATTTCAACAGATGATTTTTGTGGGTATGTAAACATCCAGTCTAGCAGGACTCCTTTGTGGGTTTCCTTGGCGCTGAGCTGAGGCTGCAATTCTCCTTTTTTTTTTGAGATGGAGTCTCACTATCGCCAGGCTGGAGTGTGGTGGCACAATTTCAGCTCACTGCAACCTCGGTCTTCCGGGTTCAAGCGATTCTCGTGCCTCAGCCTCCTGAGTAGCTGGGATTACAGGCATGTGCCAGCACACCCAGCTAATTTTTGTAGTTTTAGTAGAGACAGGGTTTCACCATGTTGGCCAGGATGGTCTCGATCTCCTGACTTTGTGATCCACCTGCCTCAGCCTCCCAAAGTGCTGGGATTACAGTCGTGAGCCACTGTGCCTGGCCGAGGCTGCAATTCTTTAGAGATGCTGGGACTCAGTCTAGTCAGGGCTTCTAAAATGTTTGCTGACTTTAGCTAACTGGGCCACCCTAGGCAACCATGAGCCACAGAACCAGGCAAGCTCACTCCAGAGGGAGCAGAGCCCATCTCACTCTTCCTTGATATAAGCTCAGACTATGGCCTATTGGTCCAGGGCCTTAGTCCTCAAGAAACATTTTCAAGGGTCTCTGCTCCCATCCCCTACTCACCCTGTTCTGTCTACTTCTGATTGCTCTGTCAGGATCTGACATTCTCCCTGGACTTTGGCAAGCACTCCTGGCATCTTCTGCTCGCTCAGGGCTCCAATCCCTTCTCTCCTGGGACCTACTTTTCCACTCAACTCTAGTATCTGTTATGGGAAGGACCTCTGGATTCTGTGTCTGAGCCTCCTTGCTCTGAATTTAGAGGAGACCTTCCCTTCCCAGACTATAATCAGCTCTATTTACTCTAAATCTTCTGCCAAATGGATTAAGGATAGAGAAGGGTGAATCAGCAGGAGTGGGGTTGGGGCAGCCTCCCTTGGCTTAATCTCAAGTTGTGAACTTTTCTGCTCCATTCTTCTCAGATTCCCACCCTTCTCTCGACTCCCTGGATGTTAAATTCAAGTCAACAGCTGCCAAAGAACTTTCTGTGAGTCGAGGACACTACCAAGCATGGAAGGATTAGAGGGAAGTCCAACCAAGCTCATGGCACTTGCCTGGGGGCCACTTCAGTATCAACCCTCTCTGTTAGTGACACGTTTTCTTTCTTTGGTTTTTGACCCATCAAGGCCAATCCTCAGAGAACCCTAATGTCCCAAGAGTGTACTAGGTTTCTGAAAGACAGGAGATAGGTCCCAACCCCAGATAAATTGACTCAACCTGTGGGAGACTTCAACTAGCTTGAGGTGAAGCTTCTAGTCAGTGAGGATTGTCTACAGGAGGCCTTCGTGACAAATACACTATTTACCAAGGCAAGGGGAGGGTAGAGTCTCTCTCAAGGTTGCTAGGAATTTTAGGTTGTTTCCCAATCTGCAGGCACTGGTGTGCTGTCCCCCAGCTCTGGTGAGCATGTGGCTTCTGCCCAGCAGCTTTGATGTTGTTACATACTGCATATCCCCCATGCCTTTTGCAAAAGGGCTAGCAAGAACACATCCCTGTCTTTCCTCTGTCTGTGGTGAAGCAGAAGTGGGCTGCCATCTACCTCTATCATGTGGACTCATGCAGGTCCTACCACTGATGCTAAGAGAAATGCTTTGCCCACAAGTAAACAATTCAGAAAGGAGCCAGGCTTTGTTGATTGTAAACTAAGAAATCCTCAATTGCATTGCCACAAAGATCTGGCTAGTATAGTATTAATAAAGTCAGATGATCATGGACTATGTAAGCTCTCAGAGACTTAGAAATCCTCTAATGCAGTCTCCTTACTCTACCAAGGATCAGACCAGGGAGATCAAGACCTATGGATATAGGAAAGGCAGAATTTTGGAGCTCCAGTGGCACAATTGGTTAGCACGTGGTACTTATACAGGAAAGACAGAATTTTTAGGAAGCACTGTGGAAGGGGAAAAATATTTCTGATCCTTTTGTACAACCCTCCTTCCCCAACCCTTCCCCCACCCACCATGCCTCATTTCCCGCCCAAAGCACATTGTGAGGCCTGTGCAGTAGCGGAAATGACTAGTTCTTCCCAATATATGATCTCCCTCTTTTCATAGAAATAGAGCCTCAAATATGAGTCCTGTTATATAGATGAGGTTACCCACCAAGGCTCAGAGGGCTTCAAAGACTTTGCTCCCGAGTTGGTGCACATTTCAGTTAGGATTATGCACAGAGACTCAAAATAGCTGTGGTAGAAACAAAATAAGTTTATTTTCCTTTCCCATTGGAGACTGGGGGTAAGCTCTGCTTCACAAAGTCATAGGGACCAAGGATCCATCCATTGCTCTGCCATTCCTAGGATGTGGTCCTTGCCTTCCTGATCCAAGGTAGCAGCTAGAGCTCCAGCCATCACATTTTCATTCCAGGCAGCATAACGAAAGAATGGGTGGATAATAAAAAGAGGGAAGAAAAGCCTGCCCTCTCTCTTTAAGGACACTTGCTGAAAATTGCACTCACCATTTTTGATCTCCTTCCAGAATTTAGTCACATGGCCACATCTAATTGCAAGGAAGGCTGGGAAACATGGTCTTTATTCCAGATGATCATGTGCCCACGTAAAAATTTGAGGCTCTATTTTATGAAAAGAGGGAGATCATGTATTGGGAAGAACTAGTCATTTCTGCTACAGTGATTTTGCCATCGAGGGGAAGAATCAGCTTTTAAATATAGTTTATCTTTTCTTTTTTTATATAGAGACAGGCTCTCACTATGTTGCCAAGGCTGGTCTGAAACTCCTGGTCCCAAGCAATCCTCCCACATTGGCCTCCCAAAGTACTGGGATTACAGGTGTGAGCCACTGTGCCGGCCTCAAGTGTTTTTTCCATTAGTTCATGCAGCTTCTCACCAGTCCATTCCCACCC
Source organism: Aotus nancymaae (assembly GCF_030222135.1). NCBI lineage: Eukaryota > Metazoa > Chordata > Mammalia > Primates > Aotidae > Aotus > Aotus nancymaae. The sequence continues at coordinate 19,003,165 of NW_026988472.1, read as the reverse complement.
AATGTCATCTGGAAAGGAATTGAGAAACTGTTGAGTCTAATTCCTTTATTTTGCAGAAGAACATTATGGCACACACTGGAATGGCCACCCTCAAAGCATTCACAGTCCTCTATTCCTTTGTCTTCTACCATAGAAGCTGGAAAACTAAAATGCTCCTCTTCCTAAACTCCTGTGCAGCTGGGCAGAGGACACATGTGTCTCAGTTCTGGCCGATGATATATAAACAAAACTCACAAGTTGGGGGCTTCTAGGTAAAGAGAACATTTCTCTTTTAAAACACCTTTGTCTGCGGGGTGTGGTGGCTCACACCTGTAATCCCAACACTTTGGGAGGCCGAGGCTGGTGGATCACCTGAGGTCAAGAGTTCAAGACCAGCCTGGCCAACATGGTGAAACCCCATCTCTACTAAAAATACAAAAATTAGCCAGACGTGGTGACATGTGCCTGTAGTCCCCACTACTCAGTAGGCTGAGACAAGAGAATTGCTTGAACCCAGGAGGCAGAGGTTACAGTGAGCTGAGATCGCACCACTGCATTCCAGCCTGGGCTTAGTGAGACTCCGTCTCAAAAAACAAACAAACAAACAAACAAACACCACCCTTTGTCTTCTGTACTCCTCTGTCTTCCTTCCTGAAATGCAATTGCAATGCCTAGAAGTGCAGCAGCTGTCTTGCAGCCATGAAGATAAAAGTGTCATATTAAGGATGGAAGATCAAGGAAATAGAAGGAGGCTGAGTCTTTAACGACAAGATTGAGGTGCCACAGCAACCTGATTTTCTTGTTGGTTAGATTTTCTGTTACCTGTGGCCAAATTTGATCCTAACTTATATGAGCATCCAGATAGCTTTCCCTGGGCCTGTGCTTTTCCTGCAAGGCCTAGAATCCCAGAGACTAAAGAATCCTTGAAAGAACATCCTAGATGTCAAAGACATCATCCCAGGCTTATCTCTTCTCGTTCTACCCCCAACTATGCATTTTGCAGAGGATTTACAGTGGGAGCAGAGACCCTGCTCACACGAATAGTCCCTGCATTCACTGCACATAAGTCCCTCTTGCTGAAAGAGTTGAGGGTTGAGTACCCTGAAGCTTAGTCTTCAGGAAGACCCCTTTCCTCTTAGCTAGTGTGTCCTAGTGTGGAAGCTACAAATCACTGGGACGATGTCCAGAAGGAGATGTCCAGGACTGGTTGGTGGAATATGGAACATTTAGCCTGGAGAAAGGACTCAGGGAACAGAAAGGTCGTCTTCGAACAGCTGAAGGGCTGCCTAAGAGGAATGAAGAGAAGAGCAGATGCTTTCTGCTCTGAGAGGTACTAAAGGACAGGGTGAGGACCAAGGGTCAGAGTGGCCAGGGAAGCTCGTTTGGGACCAGTCACAGAAAGATCTTTGTTAACAGTTGGAACTGCCTCCAAATGGGATGGCCTACAAGATGTTTGTGAAAGACAATGGCCGTTAGTCTAGGAGGTTTTAGAGCTAATTCAGGCATCCAACCAGCGGAGGACAGGAGAACTCCAAAAGTCCTTCTCAGTGACAAAATTCTATAGTTCTGTGAATCAAACTACACATAACAAATGCCACATGGCATGGAAGGTAAAGAAGGAAGGATTCGGAGTCAGAAAAACTAGATTTAGGCCTGGTGTGGTGGCTCATGCCTGTAATCTCAGCACTTTGGGAGGGCGAGGCAGATGGATCACTTGAGGTCAGGAGTTCGAGACCAGCCTGGCCAACATGGTGAAATCCTGTCTCTTCTAAAAATACAAAATTAGCCGGGTGTGGTGGCAGGCACCTGTAGTCCCAGCTACTCGGGAGGGTGAGACAGGAGAATCACCTGCACCCGGGAGGTGGAGGTTGCAGTGAGCTGAGATCGTGCCATTGCATTCCAGCCTGGGCAATAAGAGTGAAACTGTCTCAAAAACAAAAATACAAACCAAAACAAAAACCACACTTGAAGTCGGCTTTGTCATCGTAAAGCCTGGAGTTTGATTCCTGGCTCTGCCATAACAAGCCCCGTGACCTTGGATAAGTCACTTAACATCCCTTAGCTCCATTTGCTTTATGTGTAAAATGAGGATAATAATATTTACCTCTCAGTGGTGCCCTGAAGATTGGGGTCATATGTCAAGTTCCCAACACAGAGATGGGCTCACATAGTACCGACTCCTCAAAATAGCAGCTGAGTCACAGTGCTGGCTGATATGTCTCAGCTTCCCATGGAGAACCAGGGTGCTGCTCAAGCTTTACCCAGGGCCAAGAGCTCCCTCCTCTCTCCCTCTCCCCATTCTTCCCCCGCTTGCAACTACCAGTGGTGACCAGTAATGATCTAGATCATATGGGGACCTCTAAGGTAGCAAACTAATTGGTCCTGGTGGAGATAACTTGGACCACCCAGGCAGACAGCTCAGCATGGATAGAGGCCACCTCAGTGGATGTTAAACATTCACAAAACCGTAGAATGGAAATGCTGGCAACGCTTTAATCAGAGCAGGGCTGGCGGGTGTTGAGACAATGCAGATGAAGTGCGGCTCGGAGCCTGAGGGGCTACAGCTTAGGTGGCACTGGAGGTGGTACCCTGAGCCTGCCCTGAGCCAAGAAATGCCTCCCATGCAAGGCCAGGGTGTCCTCTCTGGGGAGGAAGCCCCACGTGCAGCGCTTGAAGGTTTCTTAAAATAGAGCCACAAGGGCTCCTGCTGCCAGCGCTAAGGAGCCGAGGGCTTTTCCCTCTCCCGCTGAAGGTTGTAATTCTCCTGCCATGATTTGCGTTCCCCTTGCCAGGACTGCTTAGCATTACTAGCTGATCCAAAGGAGGCTCAGGGCCTTTGATGACATTGCCTGATGACTCAGAACTGAACGCAGCTTGGAAGTGCTAACTGAGCAGCGTGGTCAGGGCAAGCTAGGGCTATCTTCTGCCTTCTGAGGATCTATGGTTTGGGCCCTGTTATTGGCTAAATTGTGTCCCCCATCACAATTCAGATGTTCAAGTCCTAAGGCCCGGGACCTCAGAATGTGACTGTATTTGGAGGCAGGACCTTTAAAGATGTGATTAAACTAAAACGAGGTCTTTATGCTAGACCCTGATCCACTATGTCTGGTGTCCTTATAAGAAGAGGAGGCCAGGCACGGTGGCTCATGCCTGTAATACCACCACTTTGGGAGGCTGAGGCTGCAGGATTGCTTGAGGCCAGGAGTTCAAGACCAGCCTGGGCAACATAGTAAGATCTCGTCTCTACAAAAAATTCAAAAATTAGCCGGACGTGATCGTGTGCATCTAGAGTCCCAGCTACATGGAAGGCTGAGGCAAGGGTTCGAGACTGCAGTGAGCTACAGTCACACCACTGTACTTCAGCCTGGGTGACAGAATGAGACCCTGTCTCTTAAAAGAAAAAAAGAGGAGATGAGGACACAGATGTGCACAAAGGAAAAACCATGTGAAGACATGATGATAAGAAGGCCACACATGCAGGCCAAGGTCAAAGATCTCAGAAGGAACCAACCCTGTGACACCTCAGTCTAGGACTTCCAGCCTTCAGAACAGTGAGAAGATACATTTCTGTTGTTTAAGCCTCCCAGTGTGTGGTACCTCATTGCAGCAGCTCTAATAGTCTAATAGAGGCTTCTACAACTCCGTTCTGTGCTTTCACCCTGAAAAAAGAAGAAGGCGGCGAAGGAGAGGCTACTAGTTGGAACTGATTGGGACTTATCTGTCTTCTCACCCCCATAAACTGCTAGATGCCTGGTCTCTATTATGATCAGGATATATTTATAATAGACTACAGAAACCAATTGTGGCTAATAGTGGTGAAAGTGTCCTCTCAAGGTTGACAAGAATTGCATGCCGGGTTCTGGACAGAAATAGTTATCATTAAGCATCAATCAGACTGCACTCTGGCCCACTTCCTTGTTGCTAAAAGTCCTGCAGCACTAGCTACTGACCATTTGCATCCCCGCTGTCCTATAGATAGGATTTCTGACTGTTAAAGAATTGATTTGCATTCCCATTGTTCCTACAGACAGGATCTCTGACATCAGAATCATAAGGTTTTTGTTTAAGGATCGCTTAAGATGGTTTTCAGACCTGGCATTCCAGCAGTGAAAGTCTTTGAGATTCTTCAAAATTCCACTTTGAAGATGCCCACAGAGGAACAAGATCAGTTCGATAACACAGCTTCTTCACCTCCTGGTCCCGTGACCTCACTCTGCACTCTTCCACCAATCAACCATCTCCACACTTTGGCCCACTCCAAAACCGTTAAAAATTCTAACCCCCAATTCCACAGGGAGATGGATTTGCGCTTCCCTCCCATTTCCTCATTCAGCAACCCCATAATTAAACCTCTTTCTCTGCTGCAACCCAGTGTCTCAGCGTACTGACTTGCTGTGTGCATCGGGCAATGAAGCTATTACGGTTACAATGGCATCTGAAGACTAAACATTTTGGGGGACTCTCTTTTTTTAAATGAATACAAAATTGCAAATACAAAACCTACTACGAAAATGAACATTTAAATGAGAAAAGAAGTGACAATTATGAAATTTAAAAACTCACGAAGACCTCAAACTTCACAAAATCCAGAAAAATATCTAGTATTTTTGCCAATGAATCATCTGAAACACTCCTGTGATTCCTTTTTTCTACTCTTGTGGACTGTGCTGCTTTGATGGCCTTTTCATGATAACGATTTTTAACATTGTTTTCTATAGAGGCAATAGAAAGATCAGTCTTTCCTCCAGTGTGCTTGATCTCCTTTTTATAAAATTATTGATAGTGTTGCAAAGTTTCTTTCAGATTCACTAGTCGTCGCTGGTAATTAGTTTCCACTGTGATGTATTAAGAAGCATGACATTTTGAAGTATCTGTGGATCTCCTTCTATTTTGTTTTTGACTACTACCGAGATACTCCTACCTTCCTATCCTATTTGCATTTTGGTATGATCAGTAATTCTTATATGTGTGTGTGTGCGTGTGTGTGTGTGTGTGTTTGTGAAATTAACATGAAGTTAAGGTGTGTACATTGTGCTGCAGTGCTGCATAATTGAATAATAAAATAAAATTACTCTTATGCTACATGCATTGATGTGTTGATAAGCATGTGCAGTTTTGCCACAAGAGCACTTGTTTCTTCAGGCTGTTTTGCTACATCCGTAGCAATTTTGCATGCCCTTTTTCTTTCCAGATCCACCAGACTCCATCAGGACAAGATGTGTCAGATATGCTAAAATGCAATCTGAAACACTGGATGCATAAAACTTGCCACTTTTCAAACAGATGCCACTTGTGTTTGTAGGACTGTTACAGTTTCGCGCCCTCCGAAACACATGAATTTTGATAAATCCTTTTTTGTGCAAGTCCCATCAGAAAAGAAATAAAAATATATGGTGCGTTATTAATTGCATACACTGCATTATTGAGTCTATTCCTGACAGAAGCAAATTTCCATTTTGACTGGGAAGATTTTCCACAGATTAGCTCCTGGCTTCGTACATTTCAGGCTTTGTTTCTTCTGCTCCCTACGTATTTTTAGGGGTTGTGTGCCATAGGACACCGTGGAATATTATATTTTCCAAAATGGTCATGATCAGATCCTCCATCTCACATGCTCTTCTTATAATGGGATATTGGTATTCCTCTCATTGAGGGGTGGGGCCTGTCTTCCTTCCCCTTATTTGAGTGGGTCTGTGATTACCAAAGTGACACTACGTGACTTCCAAGGTGGTCATAAAAGGCAAGACAGCTTCCACTTGGCCCTCTTGGGACAATCATCCTTAGAACCCAGCCACCATGCCCAGGACCCACAGAAAGGCCACAGCCAGATAGCTGAGGTCTCAGCTCACAACCAGCATCTACCACCAGATACATGAGCTTGGAACCTCCAGATGATTCCAACCCCCAGCCTTTGAGCCACCCCAGTTGATGCCATGTGAAATGATGACAAGCTGTCCCTGCAAAGCCCTGCCCACTGCAGATTTGTGAGCAAAACAAATGACTGTTGTCATTTGAAGCCACTGAGTTCTAGAACGACTTGCTATGTCACAAGAGATACCCAGGAAAGACACATTTATGTTATGAAACAAACTCTGGCACACACCTTCAAGTCACAATACTGGCCAAGTCAGCCCAGAAGGCAGTAGGAGAATTCCTGAAGGCTATTTATGCTCTGCAATGTGTCATGGTTAGCATCAACTTTACATGGAAGCGGTTGCAAAGCCCTAAACAAAAACTAATTGTATCCTCACTTCTATTTCCCCTTAGCCAGAACCCAAATATGTCTGCAGCTACTCTTACACCATCTGACCCGATGGGAGGTATGATAGAGGGGAAGTTAAACTGGAAACAGATGGTGGTCTGTACAAAACATCTAAGTACCCTACTGCCCCTGAGCCAAGCTTGGAAGGGGCCAGTGTAAGTGAGGGGCCTGAAGCTTAAGCTTTATTAGGTTCACAGTAAATCCACTTCTGTAGCCAATATTTACTGAATGCTTTTAAGTGCTACGTCCTGAGCTAAGCTCCTTACATGAACAGTCATATTTTTTTAGATTATGACCCTCTAGGTGGGTATTATTCTTATCCCTATTCTACAGATGAGAAAAGAGAAGCCCAATATAGGCTTCTCTTAAGTCATGAATAATTCCAATACATTTGGCATGTATTTTGGGGGCACTCGATTTTAAAACCAATAAGTATTTGTGTATTATCTTAATTATACAAAGGATATGCAAATCCATTATGGATGTTATACTTACAACAACACTCCACACACAAATCTTTTTCTTTTCTTTTTTTTTTTTTTTGTAAGATGGTGTCTTGCTCTGTCACCCAGGCTGGAGGGAGTGGCACAGTCATAGCTCACTGTAGCCTCAAACTCCCAGGCTCAAGGTGATCATCCCACCTCAGCCTCCCAAGTCACTGGGACCACAGGCCTGCCTACCTAATTTTTAAAAATTTTTGTAGGAATGGGAGATTGGTCTCACTGTGTTGCCCAGGCTGGTCTCTAACTCCTGGGCTCAAGGGATCCTCCCACCTCAGCCTCCCAAAATGCTGGGATTACAGGTGTGAGCCACCACACCTGACCAGGCACAAATGTTATGTCCATTTTGTAGAGACGCAAACTGAGGCGAGGCACTGAACTGAGCTGTGATAAAGACCAAGATGCATTCCTCACTCTTGGGAGTCTGCCTTCCTCAAAAAGGCTAAGAAATGCTTTTAATTTGGAGAAAATAACCAAAGACAGTGCAGATGTTAGTGTCAAGTGAGGAGGAGCTGTGGAGCACTGTGGGTTGGGCAAACAGGCCTTGAGGTAGAGTCTAAGAAGCGGCCCTCCACTCATTTGAAATTTGAGTATTGCCCTAACACTTCACTTAGTAAAGATATACTTCCTCTTCTGGAGGACTACTGTGGCCTCTTTGGGTAAAATCATGGATAATTAACAAACATTTACTGAGGGCCTTTTGGGTATAAGACTCGGAGCTAGATTCTAGACTTATCTTTGAAGAGCTTTAAGTCCTGCGGAGAAGAAAAACCAAGTAATGATAATAATGTTAACCACCACTCCAATTCTTTGAGAATTAGTCATCCTGCTAGGCATTTTCCCCCTACATTATATGGTCAAGCCTCAAAAAAATCTTAAGGAGATGAGCATTACTATTCTCCTTTTTAACAAGAGAGAACTGAGGGCTGTGAGTTGCCAAGTCCACAGTTAATAGGTAGCAGAATGGGAAGTTGAATAAAGCAAAGACTTGCTGTCTTTGTGTCCATATGCCTTTCACTCTGGTTAACAGTATAGAGTTATAATCTGGAAAAGGTCCAAGAGATGTCATGGGAAGTCAGTGTGGAAAAGGCAGGAAGTCATATAGCTGGGAGTCAGAGACAGTTCCACAGAGAAGGAAGAAACTCAAACACAGAAGGTGGGGCCAATTTATCTGGCCAGAGAGATATAGAGAGGACATTTGGGGGAGTAACACGGACAAAGTCGGAGGTTGAGAGGACATTGAGGGAGGGCACAGGAGGGGGCTTGAGCAGAGGCTGTATAGCAATGATGGGAGATGATTTATTCCTATGCATGTGATGGTTTTTTCAATGCTATTGTAAAATGATGTGTTTTTATTTTCCAATTTTTCTGTTGCTAATGTATAAAAATGCAATTGGTTTTTGTACATTTGCCATTTATCCCATGACTTTGCTAAATTCATTTATCAGTTCTGGTGGTTTGTTTATAGGTTTCTTTGAATTCTCTATAGACATGATTATATCAGCTGAGGAGAAAGACAATTTTACTTCTTTCTTTCCGATTTTTGTTTGTTTCTTTTTCCTGTTTCATTGCACTGGCAAGGACCTCTAGTACAATGCTGAATAGAAGTGATGAGAATGGAGATCTTTGTCTTATTCCTGATCTTAGAGTGAAAGCAGTCTTTTATGATTAAGTATGATATTAGCTGTAGGTTTTTTTGTAGATATCTTTTATCATATTGAGAAAGTTCTCTTTTATTTCTAGTTTGCTGAGAGGCTGTATCCTGAGCTAGCTAAATCTTAACATTTATAGCCTGTTCCCAGTTGTGCTGTGGGGAATCAAAAAGGGTGGTAACTTTTTATTCACCTGCAGAGTATTTATTGATCTGGGTCAGTGCTCTCATTTGGGAAACTGGGGAGACAGACAGGAATACTCATCAGCAGAATATGGCCATGCCCAGTGGAGTATAGACCTCCCAGGGTAGTAGCAAACAGAGAGCTGCATGGTGACTAGACAGGGCAGAGCAGAGAAACCATAGAGACTGATTCCAGGACATAGGTAAGGCAGTACTATAGAAAAGTCTATAAACAATTGGGGGTGTGGGAAATGGGGATGCTTCTTCCAGCAAGAAGGCCAATGGGGGCTTGCCATGATCGCTGGATTTAAAACGAAGTGTAATTACTATTACAATTTAACTGGGTAGAGGAACCAGTAGTTCATTCTACCCTGGGATGTGAAAGAATTTTTTTTAAAAAAATTACATTTTATAACATAGAAGAAAGTTGAAAGAATAGTGCAAGGAAACACCTGATCACCTTCCCCGCCTACTATGGTTTGGATGTTTGTCCCTACCAAAACTCATGCTGAAATTTAATTACCATTGTAATAGCATTAAGAGGTGAGACCTTTAAGAGGTAATTAGGCCATAGGGGCTTCACTGTCATGGTTGAGATTGGTGCCATGTTCAGACTTTCTCTTGCCTATTCTTTGCTCTTCCACTCTTCTGCCACATGAGGAATAATGTTCCTTCCCTCTGCTCTGGAGGACGCAGTGTTCATGGTGCCACCTTGGAAACAGAGACAGGACCCTTCCCAGACACTAAACCTGCCAGTGCCTCAATCTTGGACTTCCCAGTCTCCAGAACTGTGAGAAATACATTTTAATTGTTTATAAATTACTCAGTTTGTTGCATTCTGTTACAGGAGCACAAAATAGACTAAGAAATCATCCTATCCCATATGCAACAACTGCTAACATTTTGCCACATTTGCCCGATCTCTTTGTATTAGGTTGAGTCAGATGAATTGCCTTTTATGTTTGTCAAAAATGTTTGAATATCAGAAATTTCACAAGGATTAACCTAACATATAAATATTTTGTTTTTGCCAAATCACTTGAAAGTTGCAGCTATCATTATACTCCACCCCTAAATACTTTCTACATGCATCTGCTAAGAACAGGAACATTTTCCTATAAAACTACAATACCACTTTCACATTAAGAAAATTAACATTACTTCACATATGTGGTAGCTAGTCTCCAAAGTGGCCCCCAGTGGTTCCTACCTCCTGTTATTCACACCCTTGTGGATTCTCTTCCCACAGTGAATAAGGCTGAACTGGGTAACCAATAGGATACTAAGGAAGTGATGGAGTTTGATTCCTGAGGCCAGACCGTAAGAGACATTGTGGCTTCTTCCTTGCTTTCTTGGATCTCTTGCTCTGGGAGAAGCCAGCTGCCATATTGTGAGGGTACTCAAGTAGCCTATAAAGAGGCCTGTGTGGCAATAAAAAACAGGCCTCCTGCCAATAGTCAGAACTAACTTGCCAGTCATGTAAGAGAGCCATCTGGAAGCAGATCCTCCAGCCCGAGTTGAGCTTTTGGATGGCTGCAGCCCTAGCCTACATCTTAATTGCAACCTTATGGAAGACCCTTAGCCACAACCATCCAGTCAAGCTGCTCCTGGGTTCCCAATCCACAGAAACTGGATGATTTAATAAATTGTTGTTGTTTTCAGCCACTGAGTATTGGGGCAACTATTACTTAGCAATAGGTAGCAATTCAATAGCTAATACACATTCAGATTGCCCCAATTATCTCCAGAAGTGTCTTAGAGGTTTGGGGGAGATTTTTGATTTTGTTGGGGTGTGGGAATCAAGGTTCACATACTGCACTTAGTTAATATGTCTCTATAGTCTTAGTGTCTGGGATGGGGAGTACTTGCATGAGTGAAGGAAAAGTGGAACTGACCCTCATGTGTTAGGAACACCAATGTACCAATGTAAGGTGGAATTAAATAACTTGGCCCAGGTCATACAATGGTTAAGTGGTGGAGTTAGAATTTGAACCTCAGCTGTCTGGCTCCAGAGCTCATGATTTTAACCACTACACTATTCTATCCAAGCCATGGAAATCTTTGCTACAGCCTTTTGAAAGAAGTCTAGAAAGGTTCAGAAACAAGATTGGAAAGGGACAGAAAACACAAATCCTGTGAGAACCATTAAAAGGAATTCTACTTTATAACTTGGAGGAATTGGAAGGAGAGTAGTTAACCATTTCATTCTGTATATAAAACAAAGAATGTTGATTGGTGTCTCTTCACCTCTGTAAGGGACAAAGATCTGTCAGAGGAAATGCTGCTCAGTCACATCTAGAGATGTCTGTTCGTGATGAGGATGAACAGCCACACAGCACTGGGACAGGAAAGCTGTCTGGGTAGGATGATTAAAGTCTCATGTCCCAGCAGTAGAAAGCTGAACTCTATAACTCTTGGGGTTCTACTGAACCAAAGGATTTCGTGAGCTTTTGTGGCCACTTGTGACTCATTGCTCCCCTTCTATCTTCCTCTAGCAGGTGCTGTTGGTACCCCACCCGCCCACACTGCCTCCAGCATTCATCTCTATACTCTGAAAGCTGTGCTGTCCAATAGCATTTCCTGTGATGATGAAAGTGTTCTGTGTCTGTGTTGTCAAATATGGTAGCCAGTAGCCACATGTGGATATTGAGTGCTTGAGATGTGGCCATTAGTCTGAGGAACTGAATTTTAAATTTTATTTAATTTAAATTAATTTAAACTCAAATAGCTACATGTGCTACTGGCTACCTATTGGACAACACAGAACTTCAGAAGGTTGTTTACTGTGAGTACCTGCATGCAACTCTTTGCCTGAGGACTTTTTTTCTGGCCCAGGGAGCACCCCTGCCTCCAGACTTGTGCAATTGGGTGCGTTAAAGAGCCTCCTCTCAGCAGCCTCCCCCAATCAACAAACTGATGAGGCTGCTCGCTTGACTGGGATCACTCTGAGACATCTTCACTGGGTCCCAGAGTTCTCCCCGTGGGAGAGTTGCCAACAGTGGTAAATGACTTGATATTGGTGGCCTTTTGTTGGTAGAGGTACCCTTCTGTGTTCCCTCCCAAGTGAACTACTTACACTTGAACCTCTCGGAGTCTGCTTCTGTGAGAACCCAAACTAAGACAGGACTGCCCTCATCTAAGCTCAAGTGACAGAAACAAATGCCCTAGGCATTTGTACCTATATTTACATACAGGGGAAACATGATCTGACCTTCCTTTGCTTATATTCTCCTCCGAATAGAACTGACGTGCAACTCTGCCTTGATGGTAACAACTGCTGGGTACAACTCCATTTGCCCTGAGGACCCCAGGCTAGAAGGAAGCTCTGGATTTGACTGGACCCAAAAAAGTCCCTCTGATCACTGCCAGGAGAACATGGATTCTGAGAGTATAGGCAGAGCCTCAGTTTCCAGGTTGGGTTTTATCCTCAAGGTCAAAGTCAAGCTTGTTGAGGAGGCAAGGTCTCTGCAGAGGGAAAGAGCAAAGCTGTGTGGAGTCAGTCTATTGGGAAGGGTGGCTGGCCTAGGTTTGCATTTTATTTTTAAACCATTTCCTTCAACATGTTCTGTATCAAGGGGTGACTCAGCCATGAGAGGAATGTGTTTGAAAACTTTCAAATCAAATAAGCCTCCTTTATTCTGTCCCAGCATCTCTCTCCCAACCTGACCCCATCACTTCCCCTTACTGACTTCTCTCATGTAATAATGGGCAGTGGGATCCCAGCAGCCCTCTTGCAAGTAACCATGCCTATTCCCATCTGCCTCGGAAATCCTGAGCTCAGAGATCTTTTCTTCTTCTTTTTTCTCTTTTTTTAGAGATGGGGTCTTGCTTTGTCACCCAGGCTGGAGTGCAGTGAGTGGCGCCACCACGGCTCACTGACACTTCCATCTCCCTGGCTCAAGCTATCCTTCCACCTCAGTCTCTAAAGTAGCTGGGACTAACAGCACACACCACTATGCCCAGGCCATCTCTTAAATGTTTTTGTAGAGATGGGGTCTCATTTTGTTGCCCAGGCTGGTTTTGAACTCCTGAGCTTAGGTGATCTTCCCGCCTCAGCCTCCCAAAGCTCTGGGATTATAGACGTGAGCTACTGCACCTTGAAAATAGAGTTTGTCCCTTCCTTCCATAATATACAGATATGTACCCTGAATGAAAGCATTTCTTGGACTTACGTGTTTATTGCACTTTATTGTATCCCTTATGAAGAGTTTCTTATAAAACTTTGTTGTGATAGACCATTCCTCCTTGCTTTCGTGTAGTTTATTTTCGCTAGACAGTTCAGCCAATGGGCTGGAACTAATAAAAATTATGTTTTTTTTCTAAAGGATCAGGGCAGTCTGTCAAACAGGACTGAGTGAACTTAAAGAGATTTCCTCTGCCGCTTCACCCAGAGTGTGTGCAGTTCTGGGGACCCAGTGATTACCTGAGGGTGGAGGATGAGAGAGAGGTTCTTTCTCCGACAGAGGGGCCCCCATTCCTCTGGCTGAAGAGCTGACTGACCCACTACAGAACACACTACCAGGGCTGAACGTGGAAAATTTGAAGCTGGAGTAATTGCTTATGTAGTTTTAATTGCTCATTCATCATGCTAACAGGCCCAGAGTGCTGATCATTTGCAACGTGCTTAGTAATTAAAAGACCAGGGGTGACGTAGGGTAATGGGGAGTGGCAGGGTAACATGAGGTGACCAAAAGCCAAACTGTATAGCACAGGAGGAAAATGGGGGGATGGCAACCTGTCTCCTTCCTGACACCAAACGAAGGCTTTTCCCATACCAGCATTTAACAATTGTTGGTTTTAACCAGGAACAACACTGTTCTCAGCTTCCTGGGAAAAGAACCAGTCCCTTGACAGCCCTTTTCAGTGTGCAAAGCACTTTCCGCCCACAACGTTCCATTTACTCCTAGGTGGTCCAGGGAGCTCAACACCTCACATTTCAGGTCAGGAAAAAGAGGCTCTGTAAAGTGATTTGCCCAAGACTATTAGCAACTGACCACTGGTGGAGTTGACACCCAAACTCACCTCTTCTATTCTTTAGGGACAGCAAAATATGGGATTTTCTCTTGGTTCCATCAACATTGCCACAGTATTTGGATCTGGAGTGAATAGTCAATGGTCTGGGAGGATTTACAATAAAATGCTGATTCCTAGGCCCCACAGTCAGTGCTTTGATTTGGGTTCCTTCTCCCAGAAGCAGATTTTGAGTGAAGGATTTGAGTGCAAAAAGGTTTATTTGGAAGGTGAAGGACGTGCTGGAAGGGTCGTGGGGAAATGGAACAAGGAAGGGAATGCAGAACACAGAGGGCCCATTATCAAGCAAGTTACCTCTGTAGGCAACAGGAGCCTAATCTCATTGGGGAACTCTAGGAGACAGGACAGAGCATGCCTCACAGTGGTTGGGGTTGTTATTTCTCTGTCACTTCCAGTTTCAGCCTTCCCAGCAGGGCAGAACAGGCACCAGCCCTCCAAAAAAGTCCTCAGGCAAAAGAGATGCAGATTCTGGCATTTGTAGGTTTGGCTGGTGCAGAAGGCCCCCAGGGATCCAGACAGGATGGGGACAGTGTCTCTACAGCAGGCATCTGCCATACTGCCATAAGGGAGGATCCCAAGTGCTCCCGTCCCCAACTGTGATGTTCATCTGCCTTCGTTGGTGGCCCAACTGCTTCTTTAACAATTTGCAAGTTGAAATAGTGTTCCCCTAGGGGAGTTATTTGTGGATTTATCTTCCTTCTCAGTTTCTTCTTACCTTCCCACTAAAGGGGAAGATACCCTCTCCCCAAAAGCCAAAGAGGAGTTGGTGACTATTACTAGGAAGAAGGCAGTGGGTGAGGAGGGATGCTAAGGATAACTGGAAATCTGTGGTGCGTGCCATTCATTTCATCCATAATTCGGAGATCATTGTTCTTGTTCCTACTAAAAGACACAGACGGATGATGTTGACATGCACAACGCCCTCCAGAAAGTGGGCCCAGGATTCTGCCCAACTCCTGGCTCGATGACTGTAATTCTACAACTTTCTCTTCCACTCAAGAAAGTGCATCAGAAGGCAAACGGTGTGAGTGATGTTATGATAGGAATAACTTTGAATGTATTCTAATTTATTTAGGCAAATAATTGAGATTTATGTATTTTATTGATAACAAATTTTGTAGGAGGCAACTCAGCTGATAGGGACACAGTCATTGAACATACTATTCTATACCGTCAAAAGGAAATGTGTTGGCTTTGTGTGCATCAAGGGCAGTAAACTCCCTGGAAATGGCTTATTTGCATGCGTGGCTGACTTTCCATCTGTTGATCAATAAATCAATCAACAAATATTGATTGCCTACATTGTGCAAGGTATCTTGGGGGTTTACTGTAAATATAAACATAGTTCCTGCCTCAAAGGAGTTCATAGTCTAACTGGGGGTAAAATCTGTAGACATGAAAAGGTAATTTATAATGTAAAGCAGCATATAAGCTGAATGAATGGTGTACATTTATTGGGTTAGGGAAAAATCAAGGAAGACTTCTTGAAGGAAGGGTGATTTGAGCTTGGTTTTGAAGGATAGGTAGGAGTTACACAGAAGAGAATAATGGAAGGTGTTGCAGGCAAAAGCAGCAGTGCCAAGGAGGAAACCCTCCAGGCCTATTTAGGGACTATGAGATTTGCCTGGCTGTAGTGGGGTGAATGGATGGGATAGGCACTGCTCAAGCAGACTGAGACATCCTATTCAATGAACCACCCAGTTCTCAGCATTGGAAGTTGGTCACTTTCTACCCAATAGGAGACAGATGTCCCCCGGCATGTTTATCTATGTTCAGCAAAGCAGACAGTTTCCAGCCAGGGTCTATGGAGCTGGCGAGGGTCCCAAGGCCTCCCTGAGCCATGCTACTTAGCTCTGCCAGGGAGGCCTGGCATCTCTGGAACCTGTAAGCCTTAAGCAACTGCAATTCTCTTCACATCAGGGATATGCAGAAGGGACAGGCGGGGATAACCTGCCCCCTTGTCCCACACCCCTCCCCAGGCCATGTGGGAGGAGGGCTGCCAGTTTAGCAAATAAAAATACAGCTATAGTTGAACTTCAGATAAATAACAATTAATTTTGATAGTATGAGTATATCCTGGCCAGGCACCATGGCTCAAGCCTGTAATCCCAGCACTTTGGAAGGCCAAGGTGAGCAGATCACTTGAGGTCAGGAGATCGAGACCAGCCTGGCCAACATGGCGAAACCCCGTATCTACTAAAGATTAAAAAAGTAGCTGGGCGTAGTGGTGCACGCCCCTGATCCTAGCTACTCAGGAGGCTGAGGCAGGAGAATCGCTTGGGAGGCAGAGGTTGCAGTGAGCCAAGATTGCACCATTGCACTCACTCCAGCCTGGGCAACAAGAACGAAACTCTCAAAGAAAAAGAAAAAGTATATCCCATGCAGTATTTGGAACATAACTTATACTTAGAAATTCCTTCTTGTTTATCTAAAATTCAAATGTATCCTGTATATTATCTGGCACCCCTATCTGGGAGGGCTTATGACAAATTTATGGCCAAGCAGAATACTCTATGCTCTGTCTCAGTGGCTCGTTCTGGATTGAGCACGTGACCCAAGGAAACTGTGTCCCCCAAACACACACTTTGACTTTTGTTGGTGTTTCCAGGACTGAAACCTCACAAGCTGTCAGGATGAAAGAAGTCTTCGAGTCATGGGAGGCCTCTCCGAGGGAGGTGCCTGTCTGACAACAGAGTTCACGCAGATGGAAGTAGAGCCGAGAGAGAAGAAAAGATGCCTCAGGACTGCTTGATCAGCTTCATCCCTTGAACTTTGAGAATATAGGGGCCAATAGAGTCCCTTCTGAGTCTACACAGTTTGAGTTGGGAATTCTTTGCTCACAACTGGCTCAGAGTTCCCACTAAATCTGTGGGGCAACATCCCTTCAGGCCCACAGGAACCAAATCTGACTAAATTCAAAGATGGGCTGCTCCTGCGACACCACCATTTAATTGCTGAGCAAACAGAGGTTCCCTGTTCCAGAGCAGCTCAACTGGCCGCTCGGGCACCCTGGGGCTCCTGGGTGTGGCTCTGAGGCGCCACCTCTGTGATATTATCTTTACCTCTGCCATGTCCATGCCCCCTGCTGGCAGTGGCTGAAGGCCCCTTTGCTTCCCATCCCCTCACAGGAGCTCTTCTGCTCTTCCTCCCCTCAGATCCAGCTCACGTGTTTCTTTAGAAGACCTTCTTTGCCTTTTTTTTTTTAAGAGACGGGGGTCTCGCTCTGTCACGTAGGCTGAAGTGCAGTGGTGCAATCATAGCTCACTGCAGCCTCTATCTCCTGGGCTCCAGTGATCCTCCCACCTCAGCCTCCTGAGTAGATGGAACTATAGGCATGCACCACCATGCCCAACTAAATTTTTTAATTTTTTTTTGTAGAGATGGGATCTCGATATGTTGCCCAGGCTAATCTCCAAATCCTGCCATCAAGTGATCCTCCTGTCTCGGCCTCCCAGAGTGCTGGGATTACAGGCACCTGCCAATAAACCCCAGCTGCCTTGTTTGCCTTCTAAATGAGTCTTCACGGCCACAGCCTTCTGTTCTTTCTGTTCCTTACTATTCTCTTTGTGCTCACTTTTAAAGCCCATAGACTCTCTAAACCACAGAGGGGCTGTTGATTCATCCTGGATAGCTCCTGGACTGGGCTAGAAATATTACGGCTAGAGGAACAACGGAGCTGGTCCAATCCAACCCACTCACCATCCCTATCTGGTAGAGGAGGAAACTGAGGTTCAGAGTGATTCTATTGTAAGTTACCGGCAGGTCAAAGAATAGGAAAACTACATGGTTTGGGGAAAAACTACATGGGTTTGGCTTCAGAAAGCCTGTCTGGTCATTTGGGCCCTAGTACACTTAACCTCTTTGTGTCCATATCTCCAGCTTGAGAATGAGTTGAAATACTGGCCCCTTCCACCTCACTATGACTTCTAAGGCCAAGAGAATTACAAAATGTCAAATGCATGTGCTGGACAAAGGCCACATTGTATTAGTGTTGTCGGTGTTACTGTTATTATTTAACAAGGCTAATCCAGCAGTGAAGGGAATGAGCACACATCACGAAATTAATTATGGATGTTTTTTAAAATGACTGTTTATATTGAAAGGAAAGTCTCACATTTGCCACACAATTTCAGGATAAGTCATGTTTTGAAAAAATATTAATATTCAGAGCTGTGTTGATTAGTTTCACTTCTGTTGCTAAGCAACGGGGTCCTTTGTAGCCTCTGCAGTGGTGGGTTTTGTCTGGGGTGGGGGTGGGGAAGGGGATGAGGAATAGGGGGAGGAAAGTACATTACAGTAAATTATTCTGCTGGTTCAGCCAATTCCAAAGTTGCCTCAAAAAAAAATCTACTTCTTAATAACCTATGTGATTATAGTTGTTGGATGAGGAAGGCCAAAAGCTCGGTCCAGAGCTCACCACTCATCCATGACTTGAATTTCAGGTTTGGTAAGACTTGTGTTTACTAGACCAGGACTGAACCACACGGCCCAGGGTTTGCCACCACTGATGTTCATCATGGTTCACTGAAGGCGGCCTTCCAGCATGGGGATTAGGGGGTCGGGAGGCTATGAGGAGAGACTGCAATGAATCAAATGATCCAATCTCATTCAATAGCTGCTGCGGCCTGCCAGTCTAATTCTACCACTTGAATGGGAGCCATCCTGGAGTAAGCCAAATGGCGTGTTTTCTGGACCAAAATGAAGACTCATGAATATTCGAAATACGCTGGAGACCCAGAACACATGACCCCAAGCAATACATGGAATTAACCTTATGGAGCACCTACTGTGTGTTAGGTGCTTTGTGGTGTTAGCTTATTGACTTCTGGCACCCACACTATGAAGGATGTGGTACTATGGCCACTTTGGGGACTGGGGTTCAGAGAGATTAAGCAATTTGCCCAAGGCCACACTAGGGCAGAGCAAGGATTTAAACTCAAGTCTTTCTGTCTCTGAGTGCCATGTTCCCACTTAACTGGGCTGCCTGCCTTTACTGGTGTAGGAAGGGCTGGGAAGGGCATGAAGATCCCATCTTGGGCTTTGGGTGAAGTTCGCTTGTAGCTTCTGTTAGGTTGAAGCCTGTTCAGTGAGTCTCTGATTTCATCACAGACAGCTGTATTTGTGGTACTCTTCTGGTCACTATTGCTGCATGACAAATCACCCCAACTTAGTGGAACAAAACCACACTTATTACAAGGATCTGTAGGTCAGGAATTCAGGCAGGGCTCAGCTGGGTGGTTCTTTTGCTCCTCGTGGCATCTACTGAGACCACCCAGTGGTGGGTAGCCTGGGTCTGGAGGATCCAATATGGCTCCACTCATATGTCTGCTGCCTTGGCAGGAAGAAGCTGTCACCCAGAGCATCTACATGTGGCCTCCTCAACACGGCAAGTCTCGGGAAGGTTGGATTCCTTATATGACAACTGGTGTCCCCCATAGCAACTATCCCAAGAGAATCAAGTGGAAGTTGCATGTACCTTTCTGGCTCAACCTCAGGAGTCACATTATATGACATGTGCTGTAGTCTATGAGTTGAAGCAGTTATGAGCCCATTCAGAGTCAAGGGGAGGGGACATAGAACCTAATTATTGATGGGAGGAGTATCAAAGAACTTAGGGGCCATGTTTTAAGATGGCCATAGGTACCAAGTTCCTCATACCAGTGAGAAATGGGTACTCAAAAAACTTTGGGTGCCCTGAAAATTGTGGAAATGTATGAGCAGTAGAAATTTTGATGTCTAATACTGTGAACCTCACTTGTTTTGATGAATTTAAAGGATGACCAGTTTAATAAAAGATGGGGTTAACTAAAAGCTTTCCTTTGAGTATTTTCAATTAATTACTTACTGTTTTATTTTTAGAGATAGGGTCTCACTTTGTTGCCCAGGCTACAGTGTAGTGGTGCAATCATAGCTCACTGTAACCTTGAACTCCTGGGCTCTAACAATCCTCCTGCTTCAGCCTCCTGAGTAGCTGGAACTACAGGCATGTGCCACTATGCCTGGCTAATGTTTTTTATTTTTTGTAGAGACAGGATCTCACTATGTTGCTCAGGCTGGTCTTGAATTCCCAGCCTCAGGTGTTCCTCCTGCCTCAGCTTCCCAAAGTGCTGGGATTACAGGCATGAGCCACTGTGCCTGGCCCTGTTTTGAGTCTTATGTTCAGGTGTTGTCATCAGCTGAGGAGCGTATCTTGCTGATGAGCTAAGGATTCATTTGTAATTAGTGGTCCTATTTGCATACTTTTAAAAACCTTCATTCCACTGTGATCATATTTACCATAGTGGTCTGGTTAAGGAAGCCTTTTCTCATTGTAGAAATCAAGTGAGATGATGCAGGTGAAAGTCACTTTGGATATTCTAATGAGTTCTGCAAATAGGGGAGATGATGATTTCTGGTCAACTTCAGTTCTGGTCAAGTTCCCCACTGAAGTAATATGCCTTACTGGATTTTATTTTAATGTGTTAATGAAAAATGGGCCAAAGAGAAGTGCAAACTGGAATTCAGAGTATTCTGAACATGGATTTTCAGAGTCCAGCTCCTCACACTCGAAATTCATCTCATCTGGCCTCACAAGATTTCAGAAGGGTCATCAGGTAGCAAATATTCTTGCCTTATTTTTGTTAGAGAGAGGAAATAAGGCGTGAAGGTTTTGCCTCTGTCTTCCTAAGACTCAAGGGCAAGGGTTGTCCTAGAACCCCCAGATTCTGCCCTGGTCCTGCAGGAAATGGGGACAGAAAATCATCACAGGAAGGTGTGGGCCCTGGGCCCTGAGAGCAGGATAAGGTCAGGCGCCCAGCCCTTGTATGTTTCTGTTGCTGTTCCACAACCCACCTCCAAACTTAATGGCTTGAATGGCTTGAAACAATGAGTCATTTTTCCTTGCGAGTCATTTTTCTGTGGGTTGACTGGGCAGTTCTTCTGCTCCACATGGTATTGGCCAGGGTCACTCATGCAGCTGCAGTCAGCTGGGAGTTTGGCTGGGGCCAGAACATCCAACGCGGCTTCCCTCACATGTCTGGCACCCTAGTAGCTGGGACCGAAATGGCTAAAGGCTGGCTGAGTCTCACTGTCTCTCCCTTCGTAGTCTCCATCCCCCAGGGCCTTTCTCCCTCCACACGGCCTCATGCTCCAGCACGGCAGCCAGACCTCTTTATATGGCAGTTGGCTGCCAAGAGAACAAAGACACAAGCTGCCAGGACTGTTAAGGCTGAGGCCTGGAATTGGTACTAGGTCACTTCCACCGCATTCTATTCATCACAGCAAGTCACAAGGCTGGTCCAGATTCAAGGGGAAGGGAAAGTCTCTATCTCTTGATGGGAGTTATCGGTGGCCATATTTGGGGACTTACACAACAACCACAGCTTCTAGGCTTAGATAAAGGCATTGTGCCATCAGAAACCTCAGATTCAGCTGCTCCTTAACAGGTAACATCTCAGTTTGACTACTTGTTCATCCAACAGTACCACGATCATAACAGTAGCTACTACTTATATAGCACATACTATGTAACAGTTCCTGTTCTAAGGACTTTACATTGATAAACTTATTTAACCTTCACAATAACCCTGTGCACTATTATCCTCATTTTACAGAGAGGAAAACTGAGGCACAGAGAGTTTAAGTGACTTGCCCAAGGTCACACAGCCAGTTAAGTGGCAGAGCTGGAATTCAAATTCAGGCAGACGGTTCCAGAATCTGTGCTTTCACCCATTCTGCTATTTTACCTCTCATTCCTTGATGCTGTGGGTCAAACTCCACCAGAGTTGCTTAGAATATTGAGATGCATAAACCTATCTATGGCAGAGACTGTTCCCTAGTATACTGCCTCCCCTTCTAACATAATAATCAAATCCTGATTTTCAGTTACGCACATGATCACCTAGAATAAAGATTACATTTCCCAGCCTCCTTTGCAGGTAGACATAGGCATGTGATTAAGTTCAGGCTATTGGGTTGTAAGTGGAAGTAACCTGTGGCTGCTTCCAAGAACCTTCCTTGAGAGATGGCTGAAATTTGACCATTGCCTCCTTTAGTTTTCATCTTTTGCTGCCTGGAATGTGGAGATGATGGCTGGAGCTCTAGCCACCATTATGAGCCATAAGAACAAGGGTTTCACCTTCATCAATGTAGGGATGTGGAATGGTAGGCTGAAAGGAGCCTGGGTCCCTGAAATCTTAGAACAACAGCCATTCCCATGCTGAACTGTCTACCTCTAAACTTTAACACACGAGAAACTGCTCTCACGTTTAGGCCACATTGCAATTTTGAGTCTCTGTAGCTCCCACTCAAACCTAATCCTAACTGATAGAGTTCCTATCCCCAGGGAGCTCACAATCTACTGGAACAGACAAAGTCCATAATTATGATCAAAGCAGAATGAAATAAGTGGCCTAATCACAGTGATCGCAACTTATAAGCCAAGACCGAGGACATGTAGCCTAAATACAGGATTATGGGGTTGCTTCCAATTGTGAGAAATAATCCGGAAGATGTAGTTTTGATGCTGAAATACTGGAATTACTAGGACAGGTACATGGTGGTATGGAGATAGTGTGACATTTTTTAACTTAAGGGTAGCCCAAAAACACAGGACAAATGATAGCTATGCAGCCATGCCAGAACCAAAAGGAAAATGCCATGTGAGCCCCAAGGAAGGAGCAAGAATTTCTGATGAGCAGATCCTAATCAGATTCACCGAAGAAGAGGCAAACATTTTAACTTGACCTTGAATTTGGGGATGGCATCCTAGCAGAGAGAACAGCAAGAGCAAAGACCAGGTAGTGTGGAAATGGATGGGGAGTTTGCAGATAGGCTTACGTGGCTGGGTAGGAGATGGAGCTGGAGAACTTTCTCCTCCCTTGATGGGCAGGAAAAGGCTTTTATCCAGCTCCTTCTGGCAGGCCTCAGGTGGTTGTGTGGGCCTGGGACATTTGGCACATGATGGACAATGGGGGTCTTGGTGGCCACTCTGCTATGAGGGTATCTTTGGCTTCATGGTACTTTTCTCATTTTGAGTTCCTTTTTTTCTATAGAGTGAGATGGGATCCAATTTGATTCTTTGGCACGTAGATATCCAGTTTCCTTTGCCCACTTTCTGCGCCTTGTGCCCACTGTCTAAATTAAATGTCGAGGGTCCTGATTATGGGACGAGTAAGTGCCACATCTTTCAAGTGAACAAAATGAGGAGCAGGAGCAGAGACTGAGCCATGCCCTCGGTGCTATTGTTCACTTACTTGGATGTGGGCAGTTTCGTTTTAAATATTGATGATCTCACTCAGCACATTCTGAGAAAGGCCCTGCTGGGAGTTGTGCAATGGAAAGGAGCTCCTAGAGCCCAAGCCTCTTTTTAAGTGCCTCTCCCCAGAAATCCTTTCTTTTGACTTGGTGAGGTTTAACAGGTTTGTGGATTAGCAGAGTAAGAATCAGCACAGTCCTGCTGAGAAGATGGCCAGTTGCCCAGAGCCTCAGTCCACAGAGCCTTTGTTAATAATCTGATGTGGAATTAGGGCAACGGATATAATAATGAGGTTCTTAATAAAGCCTTTTTTCCAACACTGGGTTTGTAAAATATTTTTGAACAATGACGATAATGCCTTAAGACATTGGGGGAGTTGGGGCACCAGACCTGTTGAATACTGGCTTTCGAAACGTCTGCCTGCCAGGGAAATTTAAAAGGCAGACAGACAGGATAAGGAGTCAGTAAAGGAAAGCAAAGACTGCGCCTGGAAATGTTGGTGTAGATGACCCAGGAAATGCTCATTTCCATGGCAACCATTCACATATGCACACATTTATTCATTCATAGCATGTTTGCTTTTATTGAGGTGAAATTCACATAACGTAACATTAGCCAAAGGGCATGATTCAGTAGAATTAGTACATTCACAATGTTACACAACCATCATCTTTGTCTAGTTCTAAAATGTTCTCATCACCCCAAAAGGAAACCCTTGATCCATAAGCATTCAGTCCCTATTCCTCCTCCCCAATTCCCTGTCAACTACTAATGTGCTTTCTGAATCTACCTATTCTGGATTTTTCATATAAATAGAATCAGACAATATTTGTCTTTTTGTGTCTGACTTCTTTCACTCAGCATGATGTTTTCAAGGTTTATTCATATTGTAGCAGGTATTAGCACTTTATTCCTTTTTATGGCTGAATAGTATTCCATTATGGGTATACCACACTTTATCCATTCTTCCACTGATGAACATTTGGTTTGTTTCCACCTTCTGCCTATTGGGAATAGTGCTACAATGAACATCTGTGTACAAATATTTGTATGAATAGCTGTTTTCAATTCCTTTGGGTTTATACATAATAGGGGAATTGCTGAGTCATATAGTAATTCTGTGTTCAACTTTTTGAGGAACTGCCAAACTGTTTTCCATAGTAGCTACACCATGTTACATTGCCACCATTAATGTATGTGGGTTCCAATCTCTCTATATCCTCACCAACACTTCTTTTCTCTTTTTTTTGTAGCCACTCTATTTCATATGAAGTAGTGTCTCATCATGGCTCTGATTTGCATTTCCCTAATGACTAATTAGATTGAACATATATTTTCATGTGCCTGTTGACCATTTGTATATCTTTCTTGGAGAAATGTCTATCCAAGTCCTTTGCTCATTTTTAAATTGATCTGTTTGTTTTTTTGTTGTTGAGTTGTAAGGGTTCTTTCTATATTATAGATACTAGACCCCCATCAGATAAATGATTCGCAAATATTTTCTCCCATTCTGTCATTTCACTTTATTGATAGCATTCCTTGATGTGTAAAAGTTTTTAAAATTTTGATGAAGTCCAATTTGTCTATTTTTTCTTTTGTTGCTCATGCTTTTGGTGTCATATCTAAGAATCAATTACCAAATTCAAGGTCATGAAGATTTACCCTATGTTTGTAAGAGCTTCACAGTTTTAGCTCTTACATTTAGGTCTTTGATTCATCTTGAGTTAATTTTTGTGCACAATGTGAACTAGGAGTTCCGCTTTATTCTATTACATGTGGATAACAGAGTACAAATGGTGTTCCAGCACCATTTGTTCAAAAGACTATTCTTTTCCCATTGCATGGCCTTGGCACTCTTGCCCAAAATCAATTGACCATAAGTGCATGGGTTTATTTCTGGACTCTTAATTCTATTCTATTGATCTATATGTCTATCTTTATGCCGGTAAGCCACATATGCACAGCCTCCCCCACCATAACATACTGTACCAGACTGGTGCATTTGTTACAACTAATGAAACTACATTGACATATTTTTGTCAGCCAGCGTCCATAGTTTACATTAATGTTCACTCTTGATGTTGTATGCTCTTTTTTTATTTTCTTTTTTTTTAATTGCATTTTAGGTTTTGGGGTACATGTGAAGAACGTGCAAGATTGTTGCATAGGTACACACGTGGCAGTGTGATTTGCTGCCTTCCTCCCCTTTACCTATATTTGGCATTTCTCCCTGTGCTATCCCTCCCCAACTCCCCATCCCCCAGTGTCCCTCCCCTATTTCCCCCCGACAGACCCCAGTGTGTAGTGCTCCCCTCCCTGTGTCCATGTGTTCTCATTGTTCAACACTTGTCTGTGAGTGAAAACATGCGGTGTTTGGTTTTGTGTTCTTGTGTCAGTTTGCTGAGAGCGATGGTTTCCAGGTTCATCCATGTCCCTACAAAGGACGCAAACTCGTTTTTGATGGCTGCATAATATTCCATGGTGTATATGTGCCACATTTTCCCTGTCCAGTCTATCATTGATGGGCATTTGGGTTAGTTCCAGGTCTTTGCTATTGCAAACAGTGCTGCAATGAACATTTGTGTGCATGTGTCCTTATAGTAGAACGATTTATAATCCTTTGGATATATACCCAGTAATGGGATTGCTGGGTCAAATGGTATTTCTATTTCTAGGTCCTTGAGGAATTGCCACACTGTCTTCCACAATGGTTGAACTAATTTACACTCCCACCAACAGTGTAAAAGTGTTCCTATTTCTCCACATCCTCTCCAGCATCTGTTGTCTCCTGATCTTTTAATGATTGCCCTTCTAACTGGCGTGACATGGTATCTCAATGTAGTTTTGATTTGCATTTCTCTAATGACCAGTGATGATGAGCATTTTTTCATATGTTTGTTGGCCTCATGTATGTCTTCTTTTGTAAAGTGTGTGTTCATATCCTTTGCCCACTTTTGAATGGGCTTGTTTGTTTTTTTCTTGTAAATCTGTTTTAGTTCTTCGTAAATTCTAGATATCAGCCCTTTGTCAGATGGGTAAACTGTAAAATTTTTTCCTATTCTGTTGGTTGCCGATTCACTCTAATGACTGTTTCTTTTGCCGTGCAGAAGCTGTGGAATTTGATTAGGTCCCATTTGTCTATTTTGGCTTTTGTTGCCAATGCTTTTGGTGTTTTGTCATGAAGTCCTTGCCTACGCCTATGCCCTGAATGGTTTTGCCTAGATTTTCTTCTAGGGTTTTTTTGGTGTTAGGTCTTATGTTTAAGTCTTTACTCCATCTGGAGTTAATTTTGGTGTAAGGTGTCAGGAAGGGGTCCAGTTTCTGCTTTCTGCACATGGCTAGCCAGTTTTCCCAACACCATTTATTAAACAGGGAATCCTTTCCCCATTGCTTGTTTTTCTCAGGTTTGTCAAAGATTGGATGGTTGTAGATATGTTGTGTTGCCTCCGACGCCTCTGTTTTGTTCCATTGTTCTATATCTCTGTTTTGGTACCAGCACCATGCTGTTTTGATTACTGTTTTTGTTGTTTTTTTAAAGACAGAGTCTCACCATGTTGCCCAGGCTGATCTCAAACTCCTGGGCTCAGGTGATCCACCCACTCTCAAAGTAATGGGATTACAGTCATGAGCTACTGACAAATATACTGGCAAAACTACATTTGACAAATATAGTTTTGACAAATATACAATGACATGTATCCACCATTATAGTATCATACAAAATAGTTTCACTGCCCTAAAAATGCTTTATGCGCTGCCCATTCATCCCACCTTCCCTTCCTAACCCCTGGCAACTATTAATCTGTCTACTGTCTTCTCCATAGTTTTGCCTTTTCCAGAATGTCATACAGTTGAAATCAGACAGTAGGTAGCCTCTTCAGATTGCCTTCTTTCTCTTAGTAACATGTGTTTATGGTTCCTCCATGTCTTTTCATGGCTTGATAGCTCATTTTTTAGTATTGAAGAATATTCCATTGTCTGGAATACTACAGTTTATTTATCCATTCATTGACTGAAGAATATCTTGGTTGCATCTAAGTTTAGAAGTTATCAGTGAAGCTGTTATAAACATCCATGTGCAGCATGTTTCTGTGTGGACGTATGTTTTCAACTAATTGGGGTCAATATCAATTACTGGATCATAGGGTAAGAATATATTTAATTTTGTGAGAAACTGCCAAACTCCTATACCATTTTCCATTCCCGCCAGCAACAAATGAGAGTTCCTGTTGCTCCCACATCCTCACCAGCATTTGGTGTTGTCAGTGTCATAGATTTTAGCCATTCTAATAGACATATAGTGATATCTTATTGTTGTTTTAATTTGCAATTTCCTAATGACTTATGATGTTGAGCATCTTTTTAGACGCTTATTTTCCATCTGCATATCTTCTTCTTTTTTTTTTTTGGATATGGAATCTCACTCTGTTGCCCAGGTTGGAGTGCAATGGCACAATCTCAGCTCACTGCAACCTCCAAGTCCCAGGTTCAAGCGATTCTCCTGCCTCAGCCTCCTGAGTAGCTGGCATTACAGGCACATACCACCACACCCAGCTAATTTTTGTATTTTTAGTAGAGATGGGGTTTCATCATGTTGGTCAGGCTGGTCTTGAACTCCTGACCTTGTGATCCACCCTCCTTGGCCTCCCAAAGTGCTGGGATTACAGGCGTGAGCCACCGGTCCCGGCCTCCATCTGCATATCTTCTTTGGTGATATGGCTTTTCAGTTATTTTACCTGTTTTTTTAATTGGGTTGTTCATTTTCTCATTGCTAAGTTTTAAGAGTTCTTATATTTTGAATAGCAGTCATCTATCAGATAGGCCTTTTGCAAATTTTTTTTGTCTTGTCTTCTCATTCTCTTAATTCTATTTTCGGATTGTTCATTGCCTGTGTACAGAAATACAACTAAGCTGCATGTGTTGATCTTGCATCTTGCAACTTTGCTGAATTTGCATCATTTGAAGAACTTGTAAATTGTAGAAGACCTCATTCAAACTGACTTGAGGGGAGTCGTGTGTGGTGGTTCACACCTATAATCCCAGCACTTTGGGAGACCGAGACGGGTGGATCACTTGAGCTCACGAGTTCAAGATCAGCCTGGCCAACATGGTGAAACCCCATTTCTACTAAAAATAGAAAAATTAGCCAGGCGTGGTGGCGTGTGTCTGTAGTCCCAGCTACTTGGGAAGCTGAGGCAGGAGAATTGCTTGAACTCGGGAGGTGGAGGTTGTGGTGAGCTAAGATCATGCCACCCCACTCCAGCCTCCAGCCTGGGCAAAAGAGCAAGACTCTGTCTCAAAAAACCCAAAAAACTGACTTGAATAATAAGGAAGATTTATTGGCTCACACAATTAAAACGTCCAGTGGGCTTCGGGCATAATTTTATCAAGGCTCTGGGTCCATTTTTCTTCTGCATTGGTTCTGCGCTCAAATTGACTTCCCTCATGGTTGCAAGATGACTGCCAACAGAAACTGAGTCTTTATGCTTTTTCAGTCACATCCAGGGAAAGAAAGAGAGCATATTCCTTCCCACAAAAGTCCTGAGCATCTCTTTGAGTGAACCATCCCTGCCACTGTGACAAAGGAAATAGAATTGATCTGATTAACTTAGGCTATGGAGGTAAAAATGGGGTAAACTGCATGGTTGCTACCTAATTTATGGGGGGAGAGGACATTTTTAGAGGAAAATCTTACTGCTGTTAGGAAGGGGAAAGGAAATGTCCACCACCTAATGAAATTGGTACTGTGCCATGAAGTATTCAATAAAAGTTTGCTGAATCAATGAATAAGAAATCCTGCTAGTCCTCTCACTGATGTATGGTTCCCTGGGACTATGACAGCCTCCATTCTGGAAGAGCCAACCTTTCAACCTCTGGAAATCTCCTACTTAGATACCAGGCTCTTCTATGGAGAGGAGAGAATTCTGCTTACAGCAGAGCCCCATAACTTCTCTGATTTTTGAGCAGCAAGACCCTGGCAGAACAGACCAGGAGAACTGGAGACACTGGTGAATATGCATATTGAAAATGATCAGGGTGGGCCTTGTGACTTAATGGTGTGGCTTTGAAGTCATCATCCACAAATTGCTCCCCGGGCCTGGTGCCTGACATTCTGCCATTAGGAATTCACTCCTCCAGTTTGAGTTTAAAAGACTTTTTCACCTTCAAGACTCAGCCCTCCTACTGGGGCTTTGGTTTGTAACCAAACATCCTAACTGATAGAGTAGGAGGCCCACGTTTGTAGACTCCAAACCATAGCAATACTGCTGTACTCTGAAGAGTATGTTCAGTGCTGAAGGGTGATGTACACCAGAGAAACAGAGTCAGGGACGGGGATCTCAGGAGCCTCGTATCCTGAATTGTAAGAACTGACTTCTCTTCCTAGACAACCAGCTTGGGTCCAGTTTCCTCAGCTATAGACTCAGCCCTTCTCTGATTACCACTAAGCTCCAATATAGCAGAAGGTGTTTTCCAAAGATAGCTGCAGTAATATCTCCCATCCCACATGTTCTTGAACCTTGCCACTCTTGCATCAATAGGTAAGGTTTATGATCCTTACTCTTAAACCTGTGTGGTCTTTGTTACTCTTTTGATCAACAGAATGTGGTGGAAGTGATGCTATGTGATTTCCGAGTCTAGGTCACTAAAAATGTAATGTACCCTTGTCTTACTACTCTATTGAGATGTTCTTGGAATCCAGCAACAATGCTGTGAGGAAGCCCAAACAACTCATGGAGAGGAACCAAAGCTCCCAGCCCACAGCCTCATCTAAGCTTCCAGCCAATAACCAGTACCAATTTGCCAGTTGTATGAGAGAGCCATCTTGAAAGTCAAACCTCATGGTAGACAGTATTTCAGATGGCCCCCAATGGTAGTATTCCTGCCCTTGTGTAATCACCTCCCCTGAATACTGATGTATTCTGAAGAGTCTGTTCATGATAAAGGATGAACTACACCAGAGAAAGAACCAGGGATGGAGGTCTCAGGAGTGTCATAACCTGAATTATGAGAATTTACTTCTTTTCCTAGACATCCAGCTGCAGTGAGTCAGAGGAGAGATGTCTGGTCTCCCCCGAATGTAGATGGCACTGACTACCTAGCTTCTAACAGATAGAGTATAGTGTAAGTGGTAGAATGATGCTTCCAGGATTATGTTATAAAACTGATGTAGCATCAATCATATCTCAATAAAGCTGGGGGAGAAAAGACTACCTTCCATTTTGGATACTCTCTCACATGTTCTGTCTCTTGCATGGCTTACCTGGGGGAACCCAATTGCCATATCTTGAGGTAACCCTATAGAGGGTCCCTTGTGGTAAGAGACTGAGACCTGGCATTAACCACATGAGTGAGCTTGGAAGCGCAGTCTTCCACCAGTTGCACCTTCAGATGAGAACACAACTCTAGCCAACAACTGGACTGCAACTTCATGAGACATCTCAAGCCAGAGGTGGCCAGATAAGAGGCACCCAGCTAAACCACACCTGCATTTCTGACCCAGAGAAGGTATGTGAGATAATAAAAGTTTCTTACATTAAGCCACTAAATGTTGGGGTAATTTGTTAGGCAGCAACTGATAACCAATACAATCTTCTGTTCCCTAGTCAAGGCAGCCCAGCTGATGCTGCATGAAGGAGAGACAAGATGTCCTCACTGAGCCCAACCTAATTACAGAATTGTGAGTAAAATTAATGATTTGCTGGGGTTTTTAACCCACTAGGTTTTAGAATAGTTTGCTATGCAACTGTGGTTCACTTTTTCTCATTGAAAGATCCATGACAGCCAGGCACAGTGGCTTACGCCTGTAATGCCAGAACTTTGAGAGGCCAAGGCAGCAGATCACTTGTGGCCAGGAGTTTGGGATCAGCCTGGCTAACATGGTGAAACCCCGTTTCTACTAAAAACAACAACAACAACAACAACAACAAAAATCCCACAAAAATTAGCTGGTCATGGTGATACATGCTTGTAGACCCAGCTATTCAGGAGGCTGAGGCACGAGAATCACTTGAACTCAGAAAGCGGATGTTGCAGTGAGCCAAGATCACACCACTGCACTCCAGCCAGAGCAACAGAACCAGACCCTGTCTCAAAAAAAAGAAAAAAAAAGCTCCATGACAGGTGCTAGGAAAACAAAGCAATAAACAAAGCAGGCCCAATCTTCTTTCATCTACTATAGCCTAGTGTGTTAGTCTGCTCAGGCTGCCATAACAAAATACCACAGACTGTGGGCTTAAACAACAGAAATGTATTTCTCAAAAATATATTTTGGAGTCTAGAAGTCCAAGGTCAACATGTTGGCAAGGTTGTTTCTTGCGAGGCCTTTCTCCTTGGTTGGTTGATGGCTGTCTTCTCTCTGTGTATGTCTGTGTCCTAATCTCTTTTTTAATATTATTTTTTTATGTTGCCCTGTAATATGGTTTGGCTGTGTCCCCACTCAAATCTCAACTTGAATTGTTTCTCCTGGAATTCCTATGTGTTGTGGGAGGGACCCAGGGGGAGGTAATTGAATCATGGAGGCCGATCTTTCCTGTGCTATTCTCGTGATAGTGAATAAGTCTCATGAGATCTGATGAGTTTATCAAGCGTTTCTGCTTTTGCTTCTTCCTCATTTTTCTTTTGCTGCTACCATGTAAGAAGTGCCTTTTGCCTCCTGCCATGATTCTGAGGTCTCCCCAGCCATATGGAACTGTAAGTCCAAATAAACCTCTTTTTGTTCCCAGTTTCAGGTGTGCCTTTATCAGCAGCATCAAAATGGATTAACACAGAAAATTGGTACAAGTAGAGTGGGGCATTGCTGAAAAGATACCTGAAAATGTGGAAGTAACTTTGGGACTGGGTAACAGGCAGAGGTTGGAACAGTTTGAAGGGCTCAGAAGAAGACTGGAAAAGGTGGGAAAGTTTGGAATCTCCTAGAGACTTGTTGAATGGCTTTGACTAAAATTCTGATAGTGATATGAACAATAAGATCCAGGCTGAAGTGGTCTCAGATGGAGAGAAAGAACTTGTTGGGAACTGGAGCAAAGATGACTCTTGTTATGTTTTAGCAAAGAGGCTGGGGGCGTTTTACTCCTGCCCTAGAGATTTGCGGAACTTTGAACTTGAGATGATTTAGGGTATCTGGCAGAAGAAATTTCTAAGCAGCAAAGCATTCAAAAGGTGACTTGGGTGCTGTTAAAAGCATCCTGTTTTAAAAGCGAAACAGCATAAAAGTTGAGAAAATTTGCAGCCTGATAACGTGATAGAAAAGAAAAATCCATTTTTTTTTTTTTTGAGGAGAAATTCAAACTGGCTGCAGAAATTTGCATAAGTAGCAAGGAGCGTAATATTAATCCCCAAGACCATGGGGAAAATGTCTCCAGGCCACGCCAGAGACCTTCACAACAGCCCCTCCCATCATAGGCTCAGAGGCCTAGGAGGAAAAAGGGGTTTTGTGGGCCGGGCCTGGGGTCCCCGTGCTGTGTGCAGCCTAGGGACTTACTGCCCTGTGTCCCATCCACTCCAGCAGTGGCTGAAAGGAGCCAACCTAGAGCTTGGGCTGTGGCTTCAGAGGGTGGAAGCCTCAAGCCTTGGCAGCTTCCATGTGGTGTTGAGCCTGTGGGTACACAGAAGTCAAGAACTGAGGTTCGGAAACCTCTGCCTAGATTTCAGAAGATGTATGGAAATGCCTGGATGCCTAAGCAAAAGTTGGCTGCAGGGGTGGGGCCCTCATGGAGAACCTCTGCTAGGGCAGTGCAGAAGGGGAGTGTGGGTTTGGAGCTCCCACACAGAGTCCCTACTGGGGCACTGCCTAGTGGAGCTGTGAGAAGAGGGCGACATCCTCCAGACCCCAAAATGGTAGATCCACTGATGGTTTGCACTGTGTGCCTGGAAAAGTCACGGACACTCAATACCAACCCACGAAAGCAGCCAGGAGGGAGGCTGTACCTTGCAAAGCCACAAAGGCAGAGCTTCCCAAGACCACAAAAACCCACCTCTTGCATCAGTGTGACCTGGACGTGAGACCTGGAGCCAAAGAAGATCATTTTGGAGCTTTAAGATTTGACTGCCCTGCTGGATTTTGGACTTGCGTGGGCCCTGTAACCCCTTTGTTTTGGCCAATTTCTCCCATTTGGAACAGCTGTATTTACCCAATACCTGTACCCCCCTTGCATCTAAGAAGTAACTAGCTTGCTTCTGATTTTACAGGCTTATAGGTGGAAGGAACTTGCCTTGTCTCAGATGTGCTTTTGGACTGTGGAGTTTTGGGTTCATGCTGAAATGAGTTAAGACTGAGGGACTGTTGGGAAGGCATGATTGGTTTCAAAATGTGAGGACATGAGATTTGAAGGGGCCAAGGGTGGAATGATATGATTTTTCTGTGTCCTCACCCAAATCGTTACTTGAATTGTACCTCTCAGAATTCCCACATGTTGTGGGAGGGACCCTGGGGGCGGTAGTTGAATCATGGGGCATGGTCTCTCCCGTGCTATTCTCATGATAGTGAGTAAGTCTCACGAGATCTGATGGGTTTATCAGGGGTTTCTGCTTTTGCTTCTTCCTCATTTTTCTCTTGCTGCCACCATATAAGAAGTGCCTTTTGCCTCCCGCCATGATTCTGAGGTCTCCCCAGCCATGTGGAACTGTAAGTCCAATTAAACCTTTTTGTCGCCAGTTTCAGGTATGTCTTTATCAGCAGCATGAAAACAGACTAACACACCCAGGCTGGACTTGAACTCCTGGGTTCCAGCAATCTTTCTGCCTCAGCCTCCTGCATGGCTGGGACTGCAGGCAAACATCACTGTGCCCGGCCTAATCTCTTCTTATGAAGACACTAACCATTGTGGACAACCTGCATCAGCCCCATGGCATCATTTTCCCTTGATCACCTCTTTAAAGGCACTATCTCCAAATATAGTCATATTCCAATATACTGGGGGTTAGGGCTTTAGCAGATGAGTTTTTGGAAGACATAATTCAGTCCATATAACCAGTTCACCTCTTTCCTTTAAAAGGTCCTCAAAGAACCAATTTCCCAAGAGATAAAATGAGTCCCACAAGCTACTCGGGAGGCTGAGTCGGGAAGGATCACTTGAGCCAGGGGTTTAAGGCTTCAGTGAGCCATGATTTTGCCTGACAATAGCTACTGCATCTAGCCTGGGCAACACAGTGAGACTCCATCTCAAAAAAAACAGTGTTGAAATATGTGTCCTTCTCTTTTCTTGCTGAAACATTTTATAATGGTACAGCTTCCATACTCTTCCCAAAGTTTTTAAAACTCACTTCTGCCTTTAGGAAAG
Organism: Aotus nancymaae; assembly: GCF_030222135.1. NCBI lineage: Eukaryota > Metazoa > Chordata > Mammalia > Primates > Aotidae > Aotus > Aotus nancymaae. Next base: position 18,969,045 of record NW_026988472.1, on the reverse strand, counting down.
CAATACCACCCTCCTAGTCATTCCTTCCACCTGCCTCCCTGTAGGTCTCTGTACATCGCCACGGCAGGTCCAGAGCCCATGGTAGCTGGAGGCCCATGGCAGATGCAAGCCCAAGGCACTCACGGGAACTGTAGCAAAGGCTCAAGTGACACAGGCCTGTGGCAGACATGGGTCCGCAGAGGTTACAGTGCTTCCAGAAAACACAGTCCTCCTGAGGTCACTGGACCCAGAGTCCAGGCAAACATCAGCTCGGGGGCAAAACGCCAGACCTGCCTTCCTAGTTTTGTGGCGGCTTTAGTGAGTCAGAGGAGAGACTTCTGGTCCCCACTTGAGCACTTCTGGAGGATCGAGGACAGTGGAAGAGCTGATGGCCTGAGGGGAAAGCAGAAAGTTGTCCTCAGCTCAGCAGTCACTCCATCCTTCTTGGGCCAGACACTTCTCCCTAGATTGTTTTCTGTTTTCCTAGAAAATGGGGGTAAGTTGGATAGAGGAGCATGTTTTTCCACTATAAGATATCATTTCCCTCCAGCAGACCTCCCCTGCTGGGAATGGGGGGCACGGAATCAGGCCAAAACTGTGAGGCCACTGATCAACAAAGTTACCCTCCTCACAGAAACCCTGCCAAGACCTTCCTCTCCACCCATGAACCCCAGCCTTTTCCCCAGCTGAGTTGAAGCCCCGAACCCCACCCCACCCTTACCCTTCCAATAAACAGGCTGTCCTGAAGGTTGTGGTCCTTCTTCTGTAGCAGCAGGTGGGGTGAAGGAAGGTGGGAGGGGGCTCTAGGTGGTGGCTTCTTCCCATCCGAGCTGCCCACACCAGGAGTGTGAGTGTTGGAGGCGAAATAAGGCAGTCTTCTCCATAGAATTCTTTATTTTATTTTATTTTTTGAGACAGAGACTCACTCTATTGCCCAGGCTGGAGTGCAGTGGTGCAATCTTGGCTCACTGCAAACTTCATCTTCTGGGTTCAAGCGATCCTCCTGCCTCAACCTCCCGAGTAGCTGGGACTACAGGAGCCTGCCACCACGCCCGGCTAATTTTTATATTTTTAATAGAAACCTGTTTTCCCCATGTTGGCCAGGCTGGTCTCAAACTGCTGACCTCAGGTGATCTGCCTGCCTCAGCCTCCCAAAGTGCTGGGATTACAGGCGTGAACCACTGCACCCAGCCCTCCATAGGATTCTTGGCCAACTTTCCTGCTTAGGTTTGCTGGCTGCTCTTGGGGACCATGCCCTGCCAAGGAAAACAAAAACAGAGGGATCAGGAGAGAAGCCACTGCGTACAGAGCACAAGCCTCGAAATCGCTCTTTAGCTCCAGTCTAAACTTAAGAAATGTGACTTTCGCGTAGGACAAAACCTGCTGTGGAGCAAAATTGGGACAAATATATAACGAGGCGGGGATCCTGTAATTCCTGTTAATCACAGGCTGGTATGGAAGGTGGCCCCCATTTCAGGCTCTGAACGTGCTCCATGGGGGCAAGGTTGCATTTTACAAGGAGGTCCCTGAGTCACTGCCTCGCAGGGTGCAGGTGTTGAGATGCAAGAGGCCCTGTCCAAGGAAGTGGGTGGGGGGCTGTGTGCTACCAGGATTGCGGGCAGGCCTCCAGGTCTCAGTCCTGTCCTTGGCTGGAGCAGGGAGATCCTGATTAACATGAAAACAGAAGCCAGTTCAGCGTCCTCGGGCAGCTGGCGGCTTCTGCTGTGCATCTGAGGGGGAAGGGAATCATTCTATCACTGTCTTTCTTGGCCAATTAGATGATTCAGCATATTCCCGGCCTCTCTCTTGGCTGAGGTGATTTATAGTGAGTTCTGCAAGCCTGGCGAGAGTGAGTGATGGGGAATAGGGGCCCATCTAACACGTGTGTGCGCGCGTGTGTGTGTTGTGTGCACACTTTACACATCATGTATACAGCACCAGATGGGGGTTATGTGTGAGAGAGAGGAAAACATTCGCAGGCCTCTCCAGCTACTCTGGTTGCTGCCAGTTTCTATTGGAGAATTTCTCCTCTCAGGCAAAAATATTTACTTACGGGGATCCTCCAAGATTTTTTTTTTTTAGATGAGGGGTCGAAAGGAAGGAATGGGAAGAAGGGCAGAAGTTTAGGGCTTAGTCTGCTCAGCTGTTTTGAGTTAAGAGCTTCTGGGGAAACAAATGAGAAGGGAGGTGAGAGGGTCTGAGCCTCTTTGCCTCGGATATCTGAGCTTGCTTCTCTGATGATGGCAGCGGGAAATGGGCCTGAAGCTGAGGGTGCAGCTGTGGGCGGGCAATACAGGAATGTGTGTGTGCATTTGGGACGTGCACAAGATGCCCTTCTGCATCAGCGTTCAAGCATTTCTCATGGACGTTTTGATGAGATGCTCTGTGGGATTGCTTTAATGTACAGCTCTGTCCATCCTGGAGTTGGGGTGTAGTTTGTTATCTACTGCACCAGGACGGTGAAAGAAGCTATCATGTGCCCTTTGGGGTAAGGAAGCTCCAGCCCAATCTTCCTGAAGGAGTCAAAGAAAGAGATCATGACAGTTTTTTGGCTGCTATGAAGAAGAGTGATTGTTTCACCTGCCTATCTTTCCCCAAAAGATGGTTTCTAGCTTCTGTTATGGACCCCCCTCTTTTTTTTTTTTGAGACGAAGTCTCACTCTGTCACCCAGGCTAGAGTGCAGTGGCGCGATCTTGACTCACTGCAACTTCCACGTCCTGGGCTCAAGTGATCCTCCTGCCTCAGCCTCCTGAGTAGTTGGGATTACAGGCACACACCACCACACCCAGCTAATTTTTGTATTTTTAGTAGAGATGGGGTTTCACCATGTTGCCCAGGCTGCTCTCGAACTCCTGGACTCAAGTGATCTGCCCACCTCAGCCTCCCAAAGTGCTGGGATTACAGGTGTGAGCCACTGCGCCTGGCCTGTAATGGACTCTTGATATCATCTATTGAACAGTGACCTTTCTAAGCCCCTTTCTAAGTGGCCCGTTTGAAGTTTGAACCCATGGGCTTGACATTCTTTATAGCCTTCATCACAGTCATTGTCAGCATTATCAATGTCATCCTCCCCAATGTTTATTAAGTGCCTAGTATATGCCAGCCATTACTCCAGGTGCTTTTTGTACCTCATTTATTCCCCAAGACAATCCTTTGGCAATACTGTTAGCATCCTATGATGGTTAATTTTATGTCAACTTGGCCGGGCCACAGGGTACCCAGACATTTGGTCAAACATTATTCTGGGTGTGTCTCGGGGGTATTTCTGGATGAAAAGAACATTTGAATTGGTGGAGACAGCAAAGCAGATGGCCCTCCCTAATGTGGATGGGCCTCATCCAATCAGTCAAAGACCTGAATAGAACAAAAAGGCTGAGTAAGAGGGTATTTTGCCTGCCTGACTGTTTGAGCTGGGAACACCAGTCTTCTCTTGCCCTTGGACTGGACTTACACCTCCCAGTTCTCAGGCTTTCAGAGTTGGAGTGGAACTATACCACTGGCTCCCCTGGGTCTCTAGCCTGTAGATGGCAAAATATGGGACTTCTCAGCCTCCATAATTGTATGAGCCAATTCCTTATATCTGTATCTATCTATCTATCTATCTATCTATCTTTCTATCTATCTATTTATCTGTCTGTCTTTCTATTCTATCATCTTCTATTTCCGTTGGTTCTGTTTGTCTGAAGAATCCTAGCTAGTACACATTTTAGAACCAAGAGTGGTTCTAGAGGAACAGAATTTGAAGGATGAGGTTTCTGAATTGGTTCTAGGGTTTCTGGAATTGGCTGTCTAATCTGCTTGGATTTTAAAACAGTAATGACTCTATTTCTAGTAGTAACAAGAGCACTGATAATCTACGGTGTTATCTGGCAATAGAGATACACAAAATGTCACCATTAGATGTTCCTAATCAGTCTATAAAAAACAAGAAACTGGGTGACTGTGTATATATTTTTGAGCAATGTTTTTCAAACTATTGAATATGAGATTGGCTGGTTGCTCTTAATGTTGCTGGACAAAATGAGGAAAGAAAAGGATGAGCTCAGGGATTCCAATTCTTAGCTCAAGTACCACATAAATGATCTGAAAGCTTCCCTGTGTGCCATGAAAGAAACCCTTATTTCCTGTAGTCACATGGCTGAGATTGCTGAAAATCAGATCCAGAATCTCATCCTGTAGCTGGCTGAATTACAATGCAAGTTGAACTTCCAGCCTCATCGTGTGTCTACTGTTGAAGTGGGGGCATTGATTGGGAAGGAATGGGATCCTGGAAGTTGGAATGGGCTGTGTGGGAAGGATCCTGATGAAGCTGGGGACACTGAGCCCCTAAATTCCCATTAATCTTCTTTGCCAATGGAAGAAGTCTCCCCAAGCCCAGTGGGAGCAGCATCCTCACCTCCAGTGGGAGCAGCTTCTCTATCTCCATCTGAGGAGATTAACCGTGCATTGCCTGAAGAAACTGCAAAAGCTTCTCTTGAGGCAGTTGCTGTGCAAGACAATGCCAAGTCTCCTCAGAAACCACCCCACAACCCCTCTTTGCTTCTAGACCTATACCTGGACTTAAGTTCCAACAGGCCTCTAAAGGTGAGGTACAAACTATGACCCATGAGGAGGTGCACTGCACTCCAACAAACTACTTGAGTTTTCTAATTTATACAGACAGAATCTAGGGAACATGTGTGGGAATGGTTACTAATGGTGTGGGATAATGGTGGAAGGAACACAAAGTTGGATCAGGCCAAAGTTATTGATATGGGCCCACTAAGCAGAAGTTTTACATTTAATGTTGCAGCTTAAGGAATTGGAAATAACTCCAACAGTTGGGTTGTCTGGTTAGCTGAAACATGGACCAAAAGGTGGCCCATGGACCAAAAGGTGACTCACTCACAGTGAGTGAGTTGATCTGCCTTAGTTTAATATGAAGATAGAATTCAAAGGCTTAGGGAGGTTGGAATTTTAGAGTGGATTTGTCATTTGAGATCTACTCACCCACCCTGGGAGGGTCCAAAAAACATAACTTTAACCAACACCAGGAGAAATAAATTTGTGAGGGGAGCCCTGGCATCTTTGAAGAGCTCTGTGATTGCTCTTCTTTGTAAGCCAGGTCTTACAGTAGGAACTGCAGTCACTGAATAACACTAAACTCAATGAGGGTAATTGAATCCCAGGGTGGCAAGGCCAAGTGGCAGTCACTTGACTGCCAAAGGCAAGGTGGGAATTGTTACCATAATGGATAGCAGAGTCAAAGTAGCAATCAGAATAGTCTGGCTCATGCATACCTATGCCGTTCACTAGATGATCATAGTGTTCCTAGAAATGAAATAGATAGGAAGCCTACTAGATTCTTACTTAATCTGTAAAAGCAGAAAAAGTTTTAGGTCAAGTGAACAAAAGTCTAACCCGAATTATGAAAACAGAGAGTCATAGCCCCTCAATCAATTGCCAGACTTGAGCCAGTTTGCACACTCAGAACCCCTTAAATATAGGGAAGTCAGGGTTCCCTGGAGGAAGAACCCCAGTATACTGTCAAAATTTTATACAATTCTATCGGTTGTTTCTCTGGAGAACCTTGAATAATATATATCCCCATTTAACAGATAGGGAAACTGAGGCACAAGGTCTTACTTAGGAAGTTAGGATTTGTACCCAGGCAATGTGACACCAAGGCCCTCCTGCCAAGACTACTAGTTATCTCGCCTTCTGGCTCCTTAGCTTTTGCATATTCAAATAATTCCCCAGAAGATTCAGCATGGGCAAATGAGCTGAGAAGCCTGGGTCCTGGGCTGCCACTAACTTCCCCGTCCAAACCACCTTGGGCCACATCATGGAAGGATTAGTGAGAACTGCTGAGGGCTGGCTTGCCACATCCTGGATTGGAAAACCTCGGTCACCCTGAGAAGAAGGTGATGTAGTGGAAGCAGGAGGTAGGAGAACCAGCTTCTATTTCTACCTGGTCATTGACTTGCTGTGTAGCCATCTCTCTGCACCATAGTTTCATCAGCTATGAAAGGGGTGGTGTAGGCATGATTAATCTCTGTTGCTCCTGAATCCTGTGATTTGAAAGGGCTGTGGCCTTCAGATCATTGAGCAGCCCGAAGTAAGCAAGTCAACCATTGCACAATCTGAGTGTTTCACAGTAAATGTACCCAACTACAGAGGAAGTGTGTCAGTCCGTTTTGCATTTCTGTAAAAGAATCTCTGAGGGTGGGTAATTTATAAAGAAAAGAGGTTTATTTGGCTCACAGTTCCACAGGGTGTACAAAAAGCATGGCACCAACATCTGCTTCTGGTGAAGCCTGGGGAAGTTTCCAATCATGGCAGAAGGCAAGGAGAACTGGTGTGTCACATGGCAAGAGGGGAAGCAAAGGAGATGCCAGGCTCTTATTTATCTAGTTAGTTAGATGGAGTTTCACTCTTGTAGCCTAGGTGGAGTGCAATGGTGTGATCTCGGCTCACTGCAACCTCTGCCTCCTGGGTTCAAGCGTTCTCCTGTCTCAGCCTCCCGAGTAGCTGGGATTACAGGAGCCTGCCACCACACCCAGATAATTTTTGTATTTTTCATAGAAATGAGGTTTCACCATGTTGGCCAGACTGGTCTCAAAATCCTGACCTCAGGTGATCCATTCGCTTCGGCCTCCCAAAGTGCTGGGATTACAGGCATGAGACACTGTGCCCAGCCACCTAGCTCTTTTAAACAACAAGTTCTTATGTGAACTAATAGAGGGAGAACTCACTCATTATCACAAGGAGAGCACCAAGCCATTCATGAGGAATTCAATCCCATTTCCTAAACACCTCCCACCAGGCCCCACCTCCAACATTGGGCATCACTTTTCAACATGAGGTTTGCAGGGGACAAATATCCAAACCATATCAGGAAGGAATTTAGAGGGTGAAAACAGAAGTTTAAAAACAGGCTTTTCTCTTTATTGTGAGACTTTGGGCAAGTTCCTTAACTTCTCTGAGCTTGTTTCTGTAAAATAAGAATAATGATACCAACTTTTGGGATTTCTGAGGTATTTTAAGGAGGTAACATAGGCACCATGCTAATATAAGTGGCTACACAGTCTGCAGTTTTTCCTTCCCTTCTTGACTCAATTGATGTCAACATGGCTCATTCTCCCAGCTGGAGGACTAAAAGTATTATTCATTTCTTTCCCCTTTTCTTTTCAGAAGCCCGAGAAAGCCTCGAGAACACTATTGGAACCAGCTAGGCTCTTAAAGGGTCAGGCTTGCTTTCTGTCTTGGTTTTCTTCCCTTCTTCTTCCCTTCTTCCTTGTTTTCTGGCTCCTCTCCCTGATTCTTTTCTCTTATTCAACAAGCAGTTGCTAAGAAGCTCTCTATATGGGCGTTTGTACTGATTCTTTGAAGGTCAAGTTTGGCTAGCTTTCTGCGTGTAAAGCAAATGCCTTCTCTTCATCTCAGCTGGATGTTACATGGCTGCTTGAAGCCAGGAGGAGGGCAGAGTCAGCTTCAGTGGGGCCATGTGTGCATGTGCACATGGACACCGTGTATGTGTGCGTGTGTATATGGGAATCCACATATTCATATGTGTGTATATACATGAGGACACCGACACATGTACTGTGTACATGAGGAGAACCACACGTGTATATGTATGTGTGTACAAGAACACGTGAGTGTTCTTGTACACATGGACACCCACATGTGTACATGTATGTACAAGGTGGCACCCACATATGCACCAAAACATGATTCTCCAGCACATGCACAGATGGTTCTGATGAAACCCTCTTCCAGGCCAGGTGCGGTGGCTCACACCTGTAATCCCAGCACTTTGGGAGGCTGAGGCCTTCTTGAGGCCGGGAGTTCAAGGTTACAGTGAGTTATGATTGCACAGCTGCACTCTAGCCTGAGTGACAGAGTGAAACCCTGTCTCAGAAAACAAAAACATAAACAAAAAAACTCTCTTCCTACCCTGCCCCCAAAGTGCAGTCTGCCAGCAAAAATCAAGTCATTTCTAATGGGCTTGAAGGAAATAAGACATGCCTGGGTAAAAGGAAAGAATCTGTACCAGATAGTGCTCTCTTCATTATCAAACCAATCATTTTGAGCTATGACTTTTCCCAGAGGAAGAAGAAAATTATTAAATCAAACAAACAAATAAAACAAGATGGAGAAGAGACATACCAGGTTACTGGATTGGAAGACTCACCATGGCAAGGATGCCAATTGTCTCCCAAGTCAATCTACAAACTTACCATAATTTCAATCAAAACCCCATCACACTTTCTTGTAAAGACAAACTGATTCTACAAGGTATATGGAAAGGCAAAGAGACTAGAACTAGAATAGCCAAAACAATTTTGAATAAAACAAATGAAATTGGAGGAATCACATTACCTAATTTTAAGACTTACTACAAAGCCACAATAATCAAGATGACGTGGTATTGGTGGAGAGATACATAGATCAGTGGAATAGAATAGAGTCCAGACATAGGCCAATTGATTTTTGACAAAAGCACAAAGGCAATTCAATAGAGAAAGGGTAATCTTTTCCACAAATGGTGTTGGAACGATTGGATATCCATACGAAAAAAAAAAATGAACCTAGCTTAAACTTCACACCTTATACAAAAATTAACTGAAAAATGGATCGTAGCTGTAAATGTAAAATATAAAACTACAAAACTCTTAGAAGAAAACACAGGGGAAAATTTTCATAACCTAGGATTAGGCAGAATTCTTAGACATGAGATCAAAAATGTGATCCATAAAGAAAAATTGTTATATTGGACTTCATCTAAATTTAAAAATTAAAAACTTTTGTTCTGTGAAAGACACTTTTAAGACAATTAAAAAGCAATCTATGGACTGAAGAAAAGCATTAGTAAATCATATATCCAACAAAAGACTTATATACAGAATATATAAAGAATGTTCAAAACTCAACAGTAAGAAAACTAATAGCCCAATTAGAAATGGTCAAAAAGATAACCTCTTTGGTTATCCTGAAAGAGATAAATAGATGGCAAATAAACAGAAAAAGATGTTCCACATAATTAGCCATTAAGGAAATGCAAATTAAAACCACGATGAGATATATACCACACCCCCATCAGAATAGCTAAAATTAAAAGAAAAAAACCCACTGAGCATATCAAGTGCTGACAAGTATGTGGAACACCTGGAAGCCTCATGTGTCGCTGGTGAGAATGTAAAGTGATATGGCCACTCTGAAAAACTGTCTGGTAGTTTTTTTATAAAGTTAGACAAGCAATTTCCATAAGACCCAGCAATCTGACTCCTAAATTATTTATCCAAGGGAAATAAAAATTCATGTTCACACAAAAATCTGTCCATAAATGTTCATAGCAGCTCTAATCATAATTGCCAAAAGCTGGAAGCACCCTAAACGTCCTTCAGTGGATGAGGAGTTAAACAAATGGTGATATATCCATACAATGGAAAACTACTCAGCCATGAAAAGAAACAAACTACTGATACACACAACTTGGATGAATTGCAAAAGCATTATGTTGAGAGAGAGAAACCGGTCTTCAACAGCTCACATGCTGCATGATTCCATTAATAAACAAAAGGGTGTTAGTGCCTGGATCAGTGTTGGTCAGACATTAAGGGTGAGAGAGGGCTTGACTACAAAAGGGTAGTACAAATGAGTCTTGGGGGTTGATGAAATGGTTCTATATCCTGATTGTGGTAATGGTTACAAAAATCCATACCTGTGTTAAAAGTCATTTTCACATAGAAAAGTCATAGAACAGCAAATTCACAGGTTAACGCAAATAGCGGAGGGAAGAGGTTCTTAGGAAAAAAGAGGGCGAGAGGCATTTCACACACACACATATACACACCTGCGCCCACACACACAGTTTGGAAGGGGTGCCCCTTAATGAATTAAACACCCAGTACCATTTGTCTATTCAAGAAAATCATGACTTCATTCCTCTTTTAAGAAGGAAGATTTGATACAGGCATTGGACAGACACATTTATCACCTGTAGAAATTGGAGGTTCAATATTCTGCAAAGAACTTCCCTACCACCACCCCATCTGGATGCCACAATCCCTTTTTGCCATCATTTTACCCAATCTGAACCTTCTAGCACAATGTACCCACAACTATGGGAACGGTATTCTTGAATCCTAAGTGGGCCACATGGTCCCAATAAGAATCAACACACTTAGGCACACAACTGGACAAAATCTTTGAACTTGAGACTGGCCATAGGACAGCAAGGGCCCTTGGTGGTCCTGCCCTAACAGTGTCTCTGACTTGCCAGTGACCTCGTGTAGCTGCTGTGACTGTCCCATTTGAAACCCTCTCGGTCATGCCCTCCCCCTTCCCTCAGAAAAGGGGATAGCAGTGGTGGGAATGCAGCTCCTGATAAACAGATAAGCAGATTAGGACTGGCAGAAATTAGGCCCCTCAAAGCAATCAGGCTGAAGATAAAAGAGAAATTTAATGAAAATTGAAAATACAATCCATATTACATAGCCATTAAAAATGATGTTTACCAGGAATTTGTAATAGCATGGAAAACGCTTGTATCACCACATTGAGCAAGAAAAGAGCAAATTACCAAATTGCATGTACAGTTGATCACAATTATATTTTAAAAGATGTATAGTAAAAAGACTGGAGTTAAATACACCGTAATGCTGGCAATGACTGGCTTTCAGTGGGAGGAGGAGCCTCCCCCCACCGTTCTGTACTTTATATATTTCCAAATATTTTCTAGAATGACTGCATACATCTAATTTAAATTAATCTTTAAACTTAGAAAAATAGAATGTTGGAACTTGCTTTTAAAAATATAATTTGGAGCACCGGTGCTATATGTGTAAATGATCAAATATTTATCCAGCACCTATCATGGTCCTCAGAATCCTTTGCATAATAAAACCATCACTGCCAACCTCTCCTGTCTCCCCCCATAGCGAAGCCTCCCCAGTCTCCCTCCCAGCAATACACACATACACACATACAATGTCATCATCTGTTTGCTGCATTTGTGACTAAGTACCTCACCGAATACCTGAGGCAAGCTCGAGGATCTGGCACAGACATCACTGATAAGTCAGCTTCCTTTTGGCACTTTTGCCAAGACAGGAACTCTATAATAAATGAATGCCTGGGCCTCAAAGGTCCCCACTTAAAACCCTGGTCTCTCCAATCTCCTCGCTCCCATGAAGTCGCGGGCTCTCTGCGACTCTGGCTCATCCTCCCTGCATTCCAGCCCAGCCCCCGGAGCTCATCAAACATTTCTCCTTTTGTAACTGGTGGCCCACTCTTTCACCAGCAGCTGGTCCTGATTGACAGAGTCCACCTGTCAATCACAGGCCCTGCTCAGCTGCCTTTGAGGAGTTAATGTGGGGCCCCTTGGCCCTGCCTGATGCAGTTAATGCCTGCCTTCCCTGACATGGGCATTCTTCCCCTCGGGGCTAAGACCTCTCCCAGCCTCCCCACCATGCCCTAGGAGTGTCCTGCAGGCCTTTCACAATGCCTGGCCGCCTTCATTAGCCCTGGGGGTCTTCTGGGCCCCTTTCCAGTGCAAGGCGCCATTCACACTGATCCCCGCCCCCCAAATTCAGTATTAGGCCACCTGACCCCTGTCGGCAGCAATTTCTGTGACACAGCTCAGTGTGGGAAAGGCCAGTGACACCCTTTCTAGACGGATCAGGCCCCACACGGCCTCCTTTGACCCCGCCCATCTCCTGCTGCCCCTCCCTACTGCAGGGACAGGAGTGTGGGTGGGATGGCGCAGGGGCTGGTGACAGGAGCATACTGGGTCTGGAGTGCACACCCTGCTGGGGACTCCTCTTCAATTTTGGGTCCCCAGAGAGGATTCCAGAAAGGGCTCTCGCATCACTTATGAACCACAAAAGCAGTGAAAGTCAATAAAAGAGAAGCAGGCATTGTGTGGAATCCATGACAGTGGACAGCCGTGGAGATGAGCCCATTAGACAACAGGAAAGAGGAGGCAGAACACAGCCAGAGAGCAAGAGAGCAAGACTGACAGCGAAAGAGACGCTGTCTCCATAGAGAGACCCAGGTGGTCTTGGCTGACTTAGCCCAAGAAGTCGTTCACTGTCCCTTGCACTGCATTCTGTTGGTTACAAGTGTGTCAGTAGGCCGTCTCAGATTCCAGGGGAGAGGACACAGATGACACCTCTCTATGGGATGAGTGTCAAAGAATTTACAGACTTGTTTAAAACTGCTCCAGACTATGTCCGTGGGGTAATCCGGCCCCTCTGTAATACACTAGAGGCTTTTTTCAAGGCTATATGAAAAAAGAAACCTAAGGGTTCCTAAAAATGCCATTGATGGTTTTATTATGGGAAAAGCCCACATGTAACAGTCGCACATTATTTGAATGACAGCTTGAACCAGGGCAGCCACCAGCAGTAAGCTCTTTCCAGAAAGCGCTTAAAGCACATCAGCTCAAATACAGCTTCTGCCCCATGTGTTGATGGGAACAGCAAATTCACAGATTATTGCAAATGGTGGGAGGAAGGGGCGCTTAGGAAAAAAGAGGGTGAGAGGCATTTTACCTACTAGCAAGATGGGAGTGCTTGTTCTCCCTTTCCTGGGCCCCTCTTAATAAGATAGCCCTAGGAGGGGTCAGATTGTTCAGGATTGAAGGATTGGAGAACCACATGGCTTTGGACAGGTCGCTTGGCTTTCTGGTCTCTGTCTCCTCAACTGGAAAGTGCGAGGGTCAGATGAATGACTCTGATGTTAGTCCTGGGGCCAGCATTCCATGATTTTAACCAAGGGAAAGAAATCAGTAGGGCTTTGCCAAACCTACCAGCCTGGGCCTAGGTAGGAAACAAGCCAAATACAAGCTGAGTCTGTGCTCTCAAACTCCTGCATGGCTGAGGTCCCATTCTCAGCCAGAGTGGACAGAGTCACCAAGAACCCAGCACTATGGTTTCATGGCTGTGTTTCCTTTGTTAAAAAAAAAAAAATCCTATCCCAGGAAACTTCTTTTTTTGTGAGATGGAGTCTTACTCTGTCGCCCAGGCTGGAGTGCAGTGGCGCAGTCTCAGCTCACTGCAACCTCCCTCTCCTGGGTTCAAGCAATTCTTCTGCCTCAGCTTCCCGAGTAGCTGGGATTACAGGCGCCCGCCAACACGCCCGGCTAATTTTTGTATTTTTAGTAGAGACAGGGTTTCACCATGTTGGCCAGGCTGGTCTTGAGCTCCTGACCTTGTGATCCACCTGCCTCAGGTTCCCAAAATGTTGGGATTACGGGCATGAGCCACCATGCCCAGCCCCCAGGGAACTATTAAAGTTGATATTAAAAAGAGGAAAAAAAATCAAAGAATTATTCTGCACCTGCAGGGTAACTTCGGGAGGAAATACTTGGCAATTATTCTAATCTGGCTAAAGAGCCACGAGACAGACGGTTTTATACACCACGGAACATTACGCAGCCATCAAAAACGATGAGTTCGCGTCCTTTGTAGGGACATGGATGAACCTGGAAACCATCATTCTCAGCAAACTGACACAAGAACACAAAATCAGACACCGCATGTTCTCACTCATAGGCGGGTGTTGAACAATGAGAACACATGGACACAGGGAGGGGAGCACTACACACTGGGGTCTGTTGGGGGGAAATAGGGGAGGGACAGCAGGGGGTGGGGAGTTGGGGAGAGATAGCATGGGGAGAAATGCCAGATATAGGTGAAGGGGAGGAAGGCAGCAAATCACGCTGACACGTGTGTACCTATGCAATAATCTTGCATGTTCTTTACATGTACCCCAAAACCTAAAATGCAATTAAAATAAATAAATAAATAAATAAAAAACCCTGAGTGCAGTTCCTTGATACACCCCACGTGGAATCCTGGCCGAAGGTTTCCTCTACACCTGGATCCGCTCCCTCCTGAGCAGAACCAATACACTACTGGCATACTCCTGAGGCTTGGGAGGAAATGCAAAGAGACTGGCTCCATTCCCCTGCCCTCGGAGTATTGAGCTTTATGTCAGGACTCGAAGAAAAGACAGAATCTTGGCTGATGAAAAAGCCAGCACATACAACATGGGTGGTAGGGATTTGGTTCCATCAGGATGGGACCAGAGGCCTGACCACCTGGCACTTCCTAAATTCCCTCTGTAGACACCAGGTCATCCCAGTAGAAGATGATATTTTCCCAAGATGGCTGTAACCAGAGCTCCCATCCATCCCACATGCTCTTCTTACAATGTAACATCGAGTGGAATCTATGTGCCCTTCCTCCTGAATCTGGTGGCCTGTGATTATGGCAGAAGTGGCACTGTCTGACTTCTGAGACTAGGCCATTACAGGCCATCAAGTTTCCTCCAGGTTCTCTGTGAGGACTTTCACTGCTAGGATCCAGTGACCATGCTGCAAAGGAGCCCAAGACCAGTTGAGCTTCCATCAACCACTGAATGTGAGACTGAAGGAGCTTTCAGAGGATGCCAGCTCCCAGCCTTTGAGATGCCCCCAGCCTTTGACTCTTCCCAACTGAAGCCACAGACATCATAGAGCAGAAACAAGTTGTCTCTGCTATGCCCTTTCCAGATTCCTGACCCACAGAATCTGTGAGCAACATGAAATGGTCATTGCCGACTGGGCCCGGTGGCTCACACCTGTAATCCCAGCACTTTGAGAGGCCAAGGCGGGCAGATCTTCTCTGTATCAAAAAAGGTCATTGCTTTAAGCCAGAAGCCTGGGACTGTTTGTTACATAGCAACAGTAACTGATACATCTCTGAACTGACTGTAATGCTGTATCTCTCAAACTGTAGTACTTGGACTGCCTATGGCAGAATAGGGGAAGATGCTGTTAAAGATGCAGATCCTGGCCCCAGTCCAGACTCAAGCAATCAGAATTTCTGGGGATGGAATCAGAAAAATTGATGTTTTGAACAAATGCCTCCCCATGCTTCTTAGGCATATCAAAGTATGCAATAACACTGGTGTAGGACTAAGAAAACTATCCTAATCATAATTTTCTTCATTGTTGTTTTGACTGCAAGTTAACAAACTGACTGTATCTAACTTAAGCCCCCAGTGAGACTTCCTGAGTAGGCTCAGAAACACCTCTCAGCTCTTACTTTCTCCATGTGGTCCCTTCATGTTTCCCTCTCTTGGAAACCAACCATCTCTCCTCCATACCACCTTGTAGCCAGATGTGGCCATGTCACTAAACTGAGAAGGGGAAAGATCATGTGACAAATTTCTGGGAGCCTTACTTCAAAGACAGTTGGCATGTGTCCTTTGTCCCTCTTCCTACCTGGCCTCCATTCTTCTGGCTGGAATGTGGACATGAAAGTTGGAACGACAGCACGTATTGGGCAAAGGGATGACCTTGGGAATGAAGCCCATGCACAGTCGAGTGACAAGATAGTAGGATCTTGTCAGAGATACCTGGACCGCTGAGAACTTGGTGGAACAAAGGAGCCACGATACCAGCCCTAGGCTTTATTCTTCTGGAATTCTGTGTTTGAAAGAAATAAACTATCTTGTAGGCTGCTGTGACTTTGGGTCTCAGCTACTTGCTGTTGTACTTAAATTTAATTGGTACAATGGCAAATGCCGTGAGGGAAAATCCCCAGATGATTGGTTCCTAAGGCCGAGGACTGATTTGGAATCACCAGGATCCCCCTAGTGCGTGGGCCTAGAACGAGCTGAGTCCAGAAATCCTTCCCAGCCTTACAAACACACCAAAAGAAGCCTGGAAGCTGTTTTCAAGTTCTTTCAACCCACAGGGTTGTTGAAGTCGTTGGTGACAGACTATCTGCCTGGTTCCAGGTTCCCACAGGGAGCTAGATAACATCTATCAAAGCCAGCCAGATTCTAAGTGCTCACAGGAGGCTGAAGGCTCCCAGTGGCAGATGCTGAGAGTTTAGCTTCAAAATTAGGTTTGTGCTGAAGGCCTCATCCGGGCTAAACATTTACCTAATTATTCTAATATTTGTTTATAATAATAGAGGCCTATGTGCTGGGCAAAGTGCTAAATGCTTAGCACACGTGATTGCATTTACTCTCACAAGCGTATGTGGAGAAGGTTCTCTTAACAGGGTCAGAGGGTTTACGTAGAATAGCCCACAGTCTCACAGCTAGCAAATGGAGGAGCTGGAACTTGGACCCAAGTTTCAGTGACTTCCAAAGTCCAGGGGCAAACATTTCGGTGATTTCTTGTAGAAACTGACTCCCTCCCTCGATCGGCCTGGAGCCAGCTCCCTGAGCTGACACGTCTCTTTCCCTCAGGGGGCAGAAACCTGGGACACTCCCAAAGATCTGGCAACTTCTACCCTGGCAAGTTCTTTAGCAAGGCTGCAGATGAAGATGAAAGAGGACGTGCTGGAACAGGCTCTGGCAAGTGGGCAATGCCCCTGAAACGGGTTTGTAAAGGATCATTGGTCCAGGGCTCAGAGAGTGCTGGAGATAAAGTGCTGTTGGCCTCAAGCTACAGAAGACACCTGTGAAAGAAAGCTGGGTATGTGTTTTGTCAAGCAGAATAGGGAGTATATCCAGCCAGGGGTGACTACTCAGGGGCATTTCTCAACCTTGAAGGTGTCCTGCTTTCAAATGAATGAGTACTAATTGCTCATTCTAGAAAGCTAGGAGCCCCTCTCTCCTCTCACCTTTACCTCACTCTCTACCTAAACTTCTTGACTTGCAAACCACCAATTAGGAGGTAACAGAAAATACCAGCTGTTAATTAATACTAATTAACAAGGTTACTTAAAGTAAATGCTATTTAAAAAGCCAAAAGTGTTTCCTTATTCCCCAGTTAAGTTGGAAAGGTCATGCGGAGGTCACTCAGCTGCCCTGATGTCTTCCATTCATTCTCTTTCTTTCCAGACCCTTCTTCCCCTCTGGCCACTGCTCGTGTCACTCTAATGGGTCTCCTGCCTGTTAGAGTCAGAGACCTTGCTTTTCTTGATGGTCATCAGCCACCTCCTTCACCGTGCCTGGAATAATGTGGGAGCAGGGGACGTTTAGATAAGATGACTCAGATACATAAATAAAGCTGGGCTCTCCAAGTCTTAGCAGAGCAGAGTCCGCCAGGATGTTTGTGGTATCAGGAAACATGGGTCTTCTAAAGGTGGTCTTGGGGGTCTGTGTCTTACAGCCGGACACTGTCACCTCCAAATCCTCCTGTGTCCTTGAGTTTTTATGCATACAAGTGAGGGTGCTGTGGAAATCAAATCAGGGATGTCCACTAAATATTTCTGGCTCTCTGCCTTCCAGGCACATGTCGGAATTGCACTTCCTGGCCCCTTATAATTGAGTGAGACCATGTAACCAGTCATGACCAATGAGTTACAAGTGGGAAGTGATATGTTTCACTTCCGGACCAGGACATTTAATTGCTGGAGTGAAGCCCTCCAGAGCTTGCTTTCCTTTTGCTGGAAAGAATGGCAATATTCTAAACGGTGGCCCATCAGCCTGTGTCCTGCAGTGAGGGCCAGATAAAGCACAACACCCAGCCAACTCTAAATGGGTGTATTCTGTGTGTAAGAAATAAATGTGCTGTGTTAAGTTACTGAGAATGTAGGGGACCATTTACGACTGCAGCATAGTCTAGCTTTTGCCACAGGGGTTCTTAACCTCTTGGTGTTTGGGAATATTTTCTGATTTGGGAATTCTTTTCAACACACTTGAAGGGACTAGAAATCTCATACAACACTAAACGATGACTTGGGCCCAAGTCATTCCCTACTGCAGTTGTTCGGTATCTTTACCATCTTCTGCAGCTATCGGTCTTCAATTCTGTGTACCATTTGCCTTGGTCTTTTATTTTCCAATAACATTTTAAGTTGAAATATCATGGTTGTACATATTTTGGGGTTACATGTGATATTTTGATACAAGGTCTAATGATCAAACAGGGTAATTGGAGTATCCATCACATCAAACATTTATCTTTTCTTTGTGCTGGGAACTTCAGAATTTTTCTCTTCTAGCTATTTTGAAATATGCAATAAATTATTGTTAACTGTAATTTCCCTGCTGTACTATGGAGCCCTAAAACTTATTCTTTCTATCTAACTCTATTTTTGTACCCTTTAATCCAGGATCACCAATCCCTCCGGCTGAGGACCCGTACTAGTACGTGGCCTGTTAGGAACCAGGCCACACAGCAGGAGGTGAGTGGCAGTTGAATGGGCATAACCACCTGAGCTCCGCCTCCTGTCAGATCAGTGGTGGCATTAGGTTTTTATAGGAGCACAAATCCTACTGTGAACTGTGCATACCAGGGAACTAGGTTACACGCTCCTTATGAGAATCTAATGCCTGATGATCTGAGGCAGAAAAGCTTCATCCCGAAACCATCTCCCCTTGCCCCTGTCCATGGAAAAATTGTCTTCCATGAAACCAGCTCCTGGTGCCAAAAAGGTTGGGGATGGATGCCTTAACCAACTGCTTGATTGCTGTCACCTTCCTTTCTAATATTCCCGTGGAAGAAGCGTTCACCATTTCAGAGAATCATGATTCTCTCAGAGCTGGCTTGATGGGTGCCTCATCTCTTTCTCATGGTCCCAACGTCAATGCCTGACATGCTTAGAGCAATGTTCCATTTCACATGGAGCCAGCAGAGTCTTATTCTCAACAGCTACTCAGTTGTCACGGGGGCACTCACCTCCATGTAGCAGTGGCCTCTGAGTACACTTCCAGACAAGCTATCCAGAGATCACAGGGAGAGAGGCTCACAAACAATATAAAAAGCTTGAATCACCCAGCGTATGAAATCCATTGAAAACACACAGCAAGAAGCAAGGAAATAGAGGTGGGGTGGGGTGGGTTCGCACACTTAGGATGGGGTACAAGTGGGTGGAAGGACAACACTGCCTGAACCGAGGGAGATTGGAAGCAGGGAACAGTTCTGTCTCTCTCTGCTGCATCCACATGCCTTGCCCACTGAGGGTGCTTCTGAGATCTGTGTGGAGGTTTGAAGTCCGCAGATGTCCAGAAGGTGCCTGAAGCCAACAGTGCATACTTGGCTCTGTTGGAGACATGCAGAGACAGGACGCCTGGCCACAGCTGTACTTCTCCAATTAGCCTGAGGAGCAGCCACGGATGGTATTTGCATTTCTTGGGCAGAGAACACATGGCGCTAGAATGAGTGTCACCAATGGGTGGCCAAATATTGAGTGCCTCGTACGCTTCATGTATATTTAGGCTATCATGAATATTTAGTGCCTCAGGTACCTTAAATATATTTAGAGCCTCATGAATATTTTGTGTCTCTTGTATATTTAGGATCTCATGAATATTAGGACTTTCTTGTTCCTTCCCTCTCTTTCTATGTTCACACATGCTTTTCCTTATGTGTCTAACATTTCTTCAGGTTACTAACTTATATATCAATCACAAAGTTCATCCATTCCACTTGTTTTCTTGGCTTCTGTGGCAGAATGGTACATTCTCTCTCTCTCTCTCGTTTGATTGAGACAGGGTCTCCCTCTGTCACCCAGGCTGCAGTGCAGCAGCATGATGTCAGCTCACTGCAGCCTCGACCTCCTGAGCCCAAGCAATTCTCCCACCTCAGCCTCCTGAGTAGCTGGGACTACAGGCATGGACCACCATGCTCAGCTAATTTTTTTATTTTTCGTAGAAACAGAGTCTCCCTATGTTGCCCAGGCTGATCTCAAACTCCTGGACTCCAATGATCCTCCTGCCTCAGCCTCCCAAAGTGCTGGGATTATAGGCATGAGCCCCCATGCCAGAATGGAACACCAGCCATTCACTGGTCAGAATGGAACATTCTCAAACACTGTAACAAGTATCCATTATTTCAGCTGCAGCCAAAACTAAACTGATTGTTCTTGGTCAGGATTTATCACGTCTGTGAGGGGTTGCTGGACATAAGGTGCCTCAGTCCACTGCCCTACTCTAGGAGCCTTCAGGGATATCTCATGTAATCTGTGTAACTACTCAGCAAGGTGGGCCTCGTTATCCCAGCTTTACATCTAAGCACATTGAAACACAGAGAGGGTTAGAAACTTGCCACAGGTCACACAGCTGATAAGAAGCACAGTCAGAATTTGAACTCAGATCTGTTTTATGTTCTCCTCATTACCTCATGATTTTGAGCTTTGATCTCTACTGGGAGGTGGATGACATTCCACATCAGCTTGGTGCTGCTCATCTTTTCACCTCCGCAGCTTCTGTTCTGGTCCAAGCTGACTAGTACTATTTGCCTGGACTACTATAGCACCCAACTCTGCCCCTCCCACCCACGAATTCAGTCTACACATGGTGTCCAGAGAGGATGCTTAACCACACAAATCTGATTCCATCATACTGTCACTTAAGCCCTCCCTTGGCTTCCCATTGCTCTTTGTTTTTCGTTTTGTTTTGTTTTGTTTTGAGACAGAGTCTCACTGCGCTCTGTGCACCCAGGTTGGAGTGTAGTGGCGTGATCTCTGCTCACTGCAACCTCCACCTCTCGGGCTCAAGCAATTCTCCTGCCTCAGCCTCCTGAGTAGCTGGGACTACAAGTGTGCATCACCACGCCCAGCTAATTTTTGTATTTGTGGTAGCGACGTGGTTTCACCATGTTAGCCAGGCTAGTTTTCAACTCCCAACCTCAAGTGATCCATCTGCCTTGGCCCCCCACAAACTGCCGAGATTATAGGTGTGAGCCACTGTGCCCAGCTCCCATTGCTCTTCGAATAAAGATCCAAACCCTCACTATAGCTTACAACTTACTACCAGGCCACATGATCTGGCCCCAGCTGATCCCCTCAGTCTCTCCCTCACCACCATCCTCCTATCTTCCAGCTACACACTGATGTCCTATCACTTCCCAAATATGCCGTGTTACCTCCCATCATACGATATTTGTACATGCTGTTCCCTCTGTCTGTGATGCTTTGCCCTTCCTTCCTCATTTCGTTAATGCCCATTTATCCTCATATTTCAGCATTTGTGTTCCTTCTACTTTTCTGATCTCTCTAGCCTCAGTAAGTTTCCTCGTTTATATTGGGTTGGTACAAAAACCACAATTACTTTTGTACCAATCTAATAAACCCCTTCCCTGTAGAACAGTGGTGTCAACTTATAATTATGTCTGCACTGGTGAAAATGTTTACTGCTAGCCTCTGCACTAGACTTGTGGATGCTCTGAGATCAGGGCTTTTGCTCCCCACTGTATCTACAGTGCCCTCTCCATAAGTATTTGTCGTTGTCAATATAGATTCTTTTCCTGAGGAATCACCAGAGCTCCTGCCTCAGGAACATCTCCAGCTAGTTCCTCTCTCAAAGGCTTGCCTTTCCTGGAATCCAAACTGATGGCCACTTGTGTAGTGTGACCTCAAGTGGTCTCGGAAGTACTCTTTCTCCTATTACTCTGTTGGAAAATTCCACCGTGACAAAATCATGCCTTTTAGGACCTCATGAATATTAGGACTTTCTTTTGTTTTCTTTTTTTTGAGATGGAGTCTCACTCCGTTACCCAGCCTGGAATGCAGTGGAGTGACCTCGGCTTACTGCAACCTCCACTCCCAGGTTCAAGCCATTCTCCTGCCTCAGCCTCCCGAGTAGCTGGGATTACAGGTGTGTGCCACCACACCCAGCTAATTTTTGTATTTTTAGTAGCGACGGGGTTTTGCTATGTTGGCCAGGCTGGTCTCGAACTCCCGACCTCAGGCAATCTGCCCATCTTGGTCTCCCAAAGTGCTGAGACTACTGGCGTGAGCCACCACACCCGGCCAAGACTTTCTTGGTCTATCCATCTCTTTCTATGTTCACACATGCTCTTCATTATTTGTCTAACATTTCTCCAGTTTACTAACTTATCAATGACAAGGTAAAACGCATATCTGTGAAATGCAAATCTCTCTGGGAAGACTTTCACATGAACCCGTAGCTCAATTAGAATCAGATTCCAGTCACATCTACCCAGGACCTACTGTGTACCAGGGACTATGCAAGGCACTTACCACTGATGTGGCATGTTAGTTACGTATTGCTGCGTAACAAACACCGCAAAACTTAGAGGCTTAAAACAACAAACATTTATTATCTCCCAGTTTCTGGGAGTCTGGAATGCAAGTGTGGCCTAGCTGGGTCATCCAGCTTAGGGTCACTCACGAGGCTGTAATCATGACATAGGAGAAGAGCCACTTCCCAGCTCACTCACGCAGTTGCTGTCAGCAGGCTCAGGGCCTCATTGGCTGCTGGCTGGAGACATCAGTTCCTTGCTGTGTTAGTCTGTTTTGCATTGCTATAAAGGAATACCTGAAGCTGGGCAATTTATAAAGAAAAGAGGTTTATTTTGGTTCACGTTTCTGCAGGCTGTACAGGAAGCATGGCTGCAGCATCTGTTCCTGCTGAGGGTCTCAGGAAGCTTCCAATCATGGCAGAAGGTGAAGGGGGAGCAGGTGGATTCACATGGCGAGAGTGGGAGCAACGGGAGAGAGGAGGGGCTGCCTTCCTCTTTTAAACAACCAGTTATCTCATGATAAGTGACAACTCACTTATCATGGGGAGGGCACCAAGTCATTCAGGAAGGATCCACTCCTATGACCCAAACACCTCCCACCAGGCCTATCTCCAACTCTGGGGATCGCATTTCACCATGAGATTTGGAGGGGACACACATCTAAATCATATCACTTGCCAGGTGGGCCTTCCCATAGGGTAGCTCACAAGACGGCAGCTGGCTTCCTTCAGAGCAACCAAGTGACACAGTAAGATAGAGTGGGCAAGATATAAACCAAGACCTTTTATAGCCTAATTTCAAAAGTGACATCCCATCATTTCTGCCTTATTCTATTTCTATTCAGCAGAATTGAGTCAGTAAGTCCAGCCCACATTCCAGAGGAGGGGATTACAAAAGGGCATGGACACCAGGAGGCAGAGATCATGGGAGCCATTGTAGAGACTGCGTACCCCATAGGGGTTCTCATTTTATTCTCCCAACAGCTTTGTAAGGAACTTTTATCTTCATTTCAAAGGAAGAAAAGCTGGTTCAGAGAGGGTAAGTGTGATGGTTACATTTTACGTGTCAATTTGGCTAAGCTATGGAGTCCAATTGTTTGCTCAAACACTACTCCAGATGTTGCTGTGGAGATATCTTATAGATGTAATTAACATCTACAACTGGCTGACTTTAAGTAGAGGAGATTACTCTCCCATAATATGGGTGAGCCTCATCCAATCAGTTGAAGGCTTTAAGAGCAAAACTGAGGTTTCCCCGAGAAGAAAGTATTCTGCCTTGAGATGGTAACATAGAAATCCTGAGTTTCTAGCCTGCTGGCCTGTCCTGTGAATTTCAGGCTCAAGACTGCAACATCAACTCTTGCCTGAATTTCTAGCCCACCAGCTTGCCCTACAAGTTTCAAACTTGGGCCGGGCATGGTGGCTTATGCCTGTAATCCCAGCACTTTGGGAGGCCAAGGCAGGCAGATCGCTTGAGCTCAGGTATTTGAGACCAGACTGGCCAACATAGTGAAACCCCATCTCTACTGAAAATACAAAAAAAAAAAAAAAAAATTAGCTGGTGTGGTGACATGTGCCTGCAGTCCCAGCTCCTTGGGAGGCTAAGGTGGAAGGATTGCTTGAGCCTGGGAGGCACAGGTTGCAGTGAGCCGAGATCATACCATTGCACTCTAATCTGGGCAACAGAATGAGACTTTGTCTCAAAAGAAAAAAAAAAAAATCCAAACTTCCCAGCCCTTACAGTTGCATGTACCAATTCCTTTAAATATCTATATCTATCTATCTATCTGTACACTGAAAGGGTTCAAGACACACTATCTCAAGATATGATGCCTTGGCAGATAGAATATTTTAGGTTGAAGGAATTTGAGAAATGACAGTCACAGGAAAGACTCTCTCACCTCCCCTTTCTCTTCTGAAACAGATCATAAGATCCTCACGTGAGAGGTGGCCTCTCTAGACCTGGAAGAAAAGAACATCCTTATATCTGAAGACAGAGGGACACCAATAGGAGTCTGAACGAACAGGCCTTGCTAAGTCTCCCTCAGTTTACTCCACTTAGCACATATCCCTTGGTCACCTCTATCACATTTTTTCACCACCCTCCACCCTTCATCAAAGCTAGTATTAAAACGATCAAGGTTAACTTCATTTCCTCTGAAGGCTCCTGTGTCAGGTGAAGCTTCCATTAAATAAGTTTGTATTGCTTTTCTCTTGTTAATCTGTCTTTTGTCAGTCTAATTAACAGGGCCCCAGCCAGAGAAACTAGGAGGGTATAGAGGAAAAGATATTTTTTCTTCCCTTACAATAAACACACACACACATACTCATACACACACATATCCTACTAGTTCTGCTTCTCTGTAGAACTCTAACTGATAAAGTGTTTTTCCCAAGTCATATAGTTGGTAAGTGGCAAAGCAGGGAGGTGGAGAAAGAAGTTGAGAGCATAAAGCAGTCAATCAATCAACAAAGATTTATGAGTAATGTGGCAGATTATGTTTTCCAAAAATAATCACCACAACATATCCCAATCCACATGTTCTTAGAATGTGACATTGAGAACTTTCCCAACAAGAGGTGGGGTCCATACTTCCTCTGCTTGAATCTGGGTGGGTGTGTGACACTATTTGATTTCCAAGCCTAGGTCTTAAAAAGTGACACCACTTTTTCCTGCCCCTCTTGAGATGTTCACACTTGGAAGTCAGCAGCCATGCTTCAAGGCATCCCAAACTAGCCCGTGTGGAGAGAGCACCCGGAAAGTCCACATGTAGGTTTCTAGCTGACAGTCCAGCTGGGGCCCAGCTGACAGCCAGCATCAACCCCCAGACAGGTGAGTGCACAAGCCTTCAGACACAAGCCTTCAGAATGTCCAGCACCAGACATTCTGGAGTGGGAAAAAGCTACCCCTGCTACGCCTTGTTCAAATTCATGACACACGGAAACCTTGAAGGATTAAAAAAAAATGCTAATGTTGTGGGCTAGTGAGTTTTTGGGGTAATTTGTTACACAGCAATAAATAACTAGAATATCTGGCCATGCATCAGGCCTGGCTAGAGGCCCAAGGGATACACTGCTGAGTAAGATGGACATCGTCTAAAGATGTTTTGTATTAGTCAGCTAGGACTGTAACAAAATATACAGACCGGGTGGCTTAAACAACAGAAACTTACTTCCCACTGTTCTGGAGGCTGGGAAGTCCAAGATCAAGGTGCCAGCAGATTTGGTGTCTGATGAGGGCTAGCTTTCTGATTCATAGATAGTGCCTTCCAGCTGTGTCTTCACATGGCAGAAAGGGCAAGAAATCTCTCTGGGGCCTCTTTGATAAGGGCACTCATCCAATTCATGAGAGCTCATGACCTAATCACCTCCCAAAGGCCCTACCTGCTAACATCACCGCATTGATAGGATTTCAACATAGCAATGTTGGAGGAACACAAGCATTCGGTTCATAGCAAGTTTACATTCCAAACAGGGGAGACCATTCATAATCACATAACCAAGCAAGTAGATAACCTCATCAATGCTATGGAGAAAATAAAACAGGGTGATGTGTTTTGGAGGTACTGTATGAGCTTGGGTGGTCAGGGAAGTCCTCTCTGAGGTGGTGCTATTTGAGTTGAGATGTGAATGATGGGAAGAAGCAGAGGAGAAAAGAGCGGGAGAAAGGGAATCTCAGAAGAAGGGACAGCAAATGCAAGGCTCTACCCAAGGACAGACTTGGATGGGGATTCTCTAAAGGATAGCAGCAGCTGGAAGGTAGCAGAGACTTCCAAGGGGTCTGGTGGAGATGGCCCCACAGCCTGAGGCAGGGATAGGAAACTTCATTGAATTTCTTGTTTTTTTGTGACAGGGCTGTTGCCCAGGCTGGAGTGCAATTGTGCAATCAC
Source organism: Aotus nancymaae (assembly GCF_030222135.1). Taxonomy (NCBI): domain Eukaryota; kingdom Metazoa; phylum Chordata; class Mammalia; order Primates; family Aotidae; genus Aotus; species Aotus nancymaae. The sequence continues at coordinate 18,943,257 of NW_026988472.1, read as the reverse complement.
AGCTCACTACAGCCTCAGCCTCCTGGGCTCAAGTGATCCTCCCACCTCAACCTCTCAAGTAGCTGGGACTACAGGTGCGCATCACCACGCCAAGCTAATTTTTAATTTTTTTTGTAGAAACAAGGCTCAGGTTAGTCTTGAACTTCTGGGCTGAAGTGATCTTCCTGCCTTGGCCCCTTTTTTGTTTTTTTTTTGAGACAAGGTTTTGCTCTGTCGCCCAGGCTGGAGTGCAGTGACATGATCAGGGCTCACTGAAGTTTCATCCTCCTGCGCTCAGATGATCCTCCCACCCCCTCAGCCTCTCAAGTAGCTGGGACTACAGGCTCATGCCACCATGCCCGGCGAATTTTTGTATTTTTTGTAGAGACAGAGTTTCATCATGTTGGCCAGGCTGGTCTCGAACTCCCAGGCTCAAGCTATCCTCCTGCCTCGTTTTTCCAAAGTGCTGGGATTACAGGCATGAGCTACCTCATCCGGCCCAGGAAACTTCATTTGTTGATAATGAAGTGCCAGGACCTTTTACTTGCCCCATCATAGCTAACCTGTCGAGGGTCAGTGGGGGGTTGGGGGCATGGGTCAAATCCAGTGCTCCAGGCAAGTGGACCCTGGGAGGGGTCAGCACAAGCTGCCTCAGAGTTGGTCCAGCCCTGCCCAAAGCCTGCTTTGGGCCCAGCTGGCCTCCACTCCTGGCCAGGAGAAGGAGGGAGGAAAGGAGGGAAGGGGGCCTCCCACGCATATCAATGGGCCCTTTCTCTTTTCAATAAGCTCAGCAGAGTCCTGGCCTTTGTCTGGGCCCCTGCTCCCAGGGCAGATCTCATAAAGGGCCTCAAACTGCTGGCAGGGGCTAAGGACAGAGTAGTCTGAGTTGTCCTCACAATGGCAGGGTGAGGAGGTTAAAGCCCGGCGTCAGCTGCCCAGAATCTCATCCCTGGGGCTTTTCCTGCTTTTGTTGTTCTGGCCACAGGCCTGATATTTGATTTGATTTGGGCCTCTTTGCAGTTAATTGCAGAAGAAACTCAGGTGGAGGATGGCGAGGCTGGATTTGGTCAAGGTTACAATGAAGTAGTGAGCTTGCAATGGTGTGGGAGCAGTAGGGCCAACACAAGGAATCTGGGCTTTCAGACTCCGAAATTATGGGCTCCATGGAGCTCCTCAATGTGTATTTTAGATCCCCACTATTTGGGGCAAGGGATGAACTGCTCATCTTGTGGACAGCTCTTGCATGGCAGGGAATGATCTCGCCATGAAGTGACACTGCTGGGGGACTGAGGAGCCTTCACTCCTAGACTCTCCAGGAATTGTGCATTAATGCTCCAAAACTGCGCATCCCCCAAAACAGGAGGAGGGTAGATAAATTGCAGTGTAATCAAACAATGGAATACTACACAGCAATAAAAAGAACAAACCACTGAAACCTCTGTAACAGAAATGAATCTTACAGACATCAGGTTGAGTGAAAGAAGCCAGACACAAAAGAGTAACTATAGGATTCCATTTGTATGAAGTTCAAGAACAGGTGATGCCAATTAATCATGCTGAAGATCAGAATGCAGTTGCTTATGGGAACATGACTAGGAGTGGGCACAGGGGAACCGTCTGGGGTAGGTGTTCGAGTTATTCTGTATCTCCATTTGGTTGATGATTACACACCATCAACCATGTGTACATATGCACAAATTCATCTAGCTATACATTTCAGATCTGCGCACTCCACACCCGGCATGGTGACATGCCCCTATAGTCCCAGCTACTTGGGAGGCTGAGCTGGGAGGATCATGTGAGCACAGGGGTTGTTAGTCCAACCTGGGCAAACCCCGTTTTAAGACAGAGAGAGAGAGAAAAGAAAAAAATGACCCATCCAGGGACAGCTCTGTTTATGTAGGGGCTGTTCAGGGAGCCAGATTCCAGCTGTGCTAATTGAGGAGTTCAAGTCGCATTCTCAAAATTAGCCTTTTGCTAACACCTGTCCCTCAATTCTGTTGTCCTGCACACAGCATTCCGGCAAGGGCTGCCCTTGACCACAGAAACCAGAAAGCCCTCGGTCCAATTACTGTCTTAGCCCACACAAGCTGTTATAACAAAATATCATAGACTGGGTGACTGATAAACCAGAGAAATGTATTTTTCACGGTTCTGGAGGCTGGGAAGTCTAGATCACAGTGCCCACAGAGTTGGGATCTGGGAGGTCCTGCTTCCAGTTGCAGATAGCCGACTTCTCCTTGTGCCCTCATATGGCAGAAAGAGGGAAAGAGAGCTCTCTCGGATCCCTTTTATAAGGGCACTGATTCCATTCATGAGGGCTCCATCCTTGACCTCATGACCTTCCAAAGGCCCCACTTTCTAATACCATCACACTGGGGGTTAGGATTTCAACATGAATTTTTAGAGGACACAAGCATCCTGTCCCACCGTCCTGACGGCACCCAAACTCACATGAGTGGGGGCCAGAGGCATTTGCTCTCTGCATACTCTATGGAATCACTTTTGTTAGGTATTTTGTCCACCACTTCCTTCTTGCAGCAAAAAGCTAGCTATGGCTACACGACCACAGCCTTCCCCATGGAATTCCTAACTTTGCTAATTTGGACTTCTGATCACATTTGCTGTTTAGGTTGAATCTCAGCTTTCTCTGGCCTGTCCATTTGTCCCTCTGCTCCTCCCTTCTATACCTGAATTACCTTCCCTGAATGTAATCCACCCACTGCAGCCACACACAGATCCATAAACAAACACACAAAAGCTCTTCCAAAGGTGACTCCAGGCAGACCTGTTACCGAGTAGCCTGGGGAGGTCCCAGTGCTTCTTTGTATCTTGAAGCCAATAGGAATGACAGACTAGAAATGAAAACAGGGGTGAATGAGTGACTCAGCAAGTGCCCCTAACACTGGCCCTGTAAGCTAAGGCAGAACCAGGAAGCAGGGAACTTTTTCTAAGCTGGCTTGACATTTGCAAGGGCAACAGATATCAGTGCTTAGGCGTCCACAGGGAGTATGGTGGAGACTGACGGTCCTCCTCAAATGTCTCCTCCAAGCTGACCATCCTGTAGCCATCTCACCACTGTGATCCACAAGTGTAGGATCCAGTGCAAATCTGTAAGTATTTATTTGTGGGGCCTAATAAATACCTAAGAAATACAGGCTATAGTTCCTACTTCTGGAGCACCTCAACATTTAGTGAATGGGAGAAATGGATAGATGACTTCCAATTAGCCATGGAATATTGAGCACACTCATGGGCCTCGGATGTTTCTCCCAAAGCCCCCACTAAAATAACAGTTATGAGATATTTTAAAAATCTAAATCCATAAGGACAAAGGAGAGAGAGAGAGGAAAATGCAGCTGTTGAACAGTGTTATTAACATTTTGGAAGCTAGAAAGCAAGTGGATTTAGCGGACTGACAACCAGAGAATGCTGGAAGCTAAGTGCCTATGGGGGTAGAAGCTGTAAGAAGCGAGTCAATTCAGGCAGCAGAACCCCAGAAAGGCTGAGGGATCAGAGGCACCAGGTACTGTAGAAGGTACGAATGGGCTGAAAACAAGACTTGGCATGTCTAAGAGGCAGTTAGATTCTGCCACCTCTCCCAGCTAAGTCACTGTACCCCTGTCCCCCGACCTCATCAGAGCCTGGGGTTCACTTTCTGGATAAATCAGACTTAAAGACTCTAGACTGAAGACACCATGCTCAGTTGACCATAAAGGTGCTATAAAGGAAACAGGAGGTCCCCTGCTGGAAACAGAATTAATGACTGATCATCATCATTTTAAGCCACTAAGTTTTGGAGTAATTTGTTACCTGGCAGAAGATTAATAAAGAAAGTAAACTATGGACATGGAAAGCCTGGGCTTCAGGAAGCTGGCGCACATCTTGGAGAGAGGCAAGGAGAATTCTCACTTTGAGGACCAGGGGAGATCCCAGGCAGCCCGCTGGGCGGCAGCCCAGAGTGGAGCCCAGGCAGACACAGCAGGAGCTGGAGCATGCAGGATTCCAGGCCGGAGTCTCAAAGAGACAAAACACAAAGAAATGGACGGGCTTCTTTGAATGTATCCAGAAGAGACATACATATACTCCTTTGGGGGTAAATTGAGAAAAGACACACAGAAAGCTAAACAAAAAGAGTACAAGGCTGGGCATGATGGCTCACACCTGTAATTCCAGCATTTTGGAAGGCTGAGGTGGGCAGATCACTTGAGGCCAGGAGTTTGAGACCAGCCTGGCCAATATGGCAAAACCCCGTCTCTACAAAAAAATACAAAATAAATTAGCCAGATGTGGTGGCACACACATCTAATTCCAGCTACTCAGGAGGCTGAGGCATGAGAATCTCTTGAACCCAGGAGGCAGAGGTTGCAGTGTGCCACTTCACTCCATCCTGGGCAACACAGCCAGACTTTGTCTCAGAAAGAAGGTGGGGGAGGGCAAGAGATAAATTATTAACTCTAATAATGTATTTTCTCACAGTTCTGGAAGTTCAAAGTCCAAGATCAAGGTGTCAGCTGGGGCATGCTTCCTCTGAAGGTGCTAGGGAGGAATTTGTTCCAGGCCTGTCTCCTAGCTTCTGGTAGTTTCTACGTTGGGGCAGCATATCTCCAATCTTGTCTCGCTGTAACCTCCACCTCCCAGGCTCAAGGAATCCTCCTGCCTTAGCCTCCCACCCAAGTAGTGGGGACTACAGGTGTGCACCACCACGCCTGGGTAATTTTTGTATTTTTTTTTGTAGAGATGGGGTTTTGCCATGTTGCCCAGGCTGGTTTCGAACTCCTGAGCTCAAGCAATCCACCCACCTTGGCCTCACAAAGTGGTGGGGTTACAGGTTTGAGCTACCACACCTGGCCCAAGATAGTCTTGTTCTGTGCCCTGGTCCCTCAGAATCTCTCTCTGCAGCAGCAGATGATGACTTTTCACCCAGTGGTTCACCATAATCAATATGGTAGCCCCTGAAAAGGAAATTGAGTTAGCTGCTTCCCAAAGTCATTTTGCTGGACTACATTTCCCAGCCCTCCTTGCAATTAGGTGTGGCCACATGATCTTGTTCTGGTTAGTGGCATGTGAATAGAAAAAAATGGATGGAACATCTGGCTCTGACCCATAGAAGCCTCCCATGTGCTCTCCCCATTTCTACACCTTGATACAATTGAGTCCAACAAGTTACAAGATGGACAGGAACCTGGGACCCTGAATCACCCCTAGAGAGGAGAGCCTCCTGTCCTGTGGGAACACCTACTCTGGATTTTATGTCAGTGATAAATAATCTTTTGTTGTGCTAAGCCACTGAGGCTTGGAGGTTTATCTGTTACAGCAGCCAGCATTTCCCTAACTACTACATCCCCAGGAAAAACACTTCCTTCTGAACAAGTCCTTGTCCTGCACTTTGGTAGTGCAGTTGTGGGGATGGTCTCATCAGTTGGTAGCTAAGATCTCCAACCACAAGGTGAAGGCAGTGATGCTCTGCCTTTGCTAACCTGATAAGTAACTGCATCTGGGCGGGACCTTCCCGCTCTTTCACAGTCTTGTAGCCCATGCTCCCTGTAGCCGCATCCTGACAGCCTGGCAATTGCTCCCCTTGTTCCCCTTGGTTGCTGAATGGAAATCTTTGACTGATGCCATGAGGGAATGGAATCCCTCCAAGGGAGAAAAGGCCCTTAGAACAACCTGTCTAAGGAGCTAAAGGCTTCCAGCCTTCCCATGGATGGCATGCAGGCCACATGGGGCTTCCTTCAACATCCTTGGATTTGACCAGTGAGCCTCACCATGACGGACAGGGAGCACCTTAGCGTCAAAGATCTCATGTGACTCATTCTAACATGAGCAGCAAAGAGAAAGTCAAGGAAATTGGAATCACTATTTGAGTGAGGCCCAAGATGGGTATTTCCTGGCAGAGGGTTGAGGAGCACAGCCAAAATTCCCTGCCAAAATTCCCCAGCTCTGAGAGTCATGGATGAAGGGCACAGAAACTTTCTACTTCATTAACCAATCTAGAAGGATGGTCAGGGTTCGGAGGGCACACTTTGGGATGCACAAAACTCGAGGGCTCAAGGGGATGCCCACATAGTTGCTTCTAGCAGCTGGATGGGAAGGGGGACCTGGGAGGTCCAAACCGAGTTGCAAACTTGTGTCTGGAGAGAGGTAATGATGGAAGCCACAGTGCAGAAGGGGCTGAGAGAACCAGAAAGAATGCTACAGAAGCTTAAGGAGTGAACACAGTGGGGAGCTTGAGTCAGCAGGAAAGCTAGACAAGCTGACAAATGAAGAGCTGGAGGACAGGGAGGAACAGAAGCAGAAGAGAGAGGTGACACAGCAGCCCAATGTGGGGAGAGTGAGGAAGAAAGGAGTGGTCAGCCACATGGGGCGATGAGAGGACAAGGAGCATTGGGCATGGAAAGGCCATCAGATCTGGTGACACAAGCTCCTTGTCGGCCAGCAAGAACAAAAGTTAACGCAGAAGGACACTCACTAGTTGGCAAGGGGAAGCCAGGTGGAGATTCAAAATTTACGGCAGAGACTGTGAAAAAGGATAAACTGCCCCTTAGGGACTGTGAGCTAATTGTATCACGTGGTGCGCCTCGGGCAGGGACGGTCTAGCAGTGCAAAACAGAAACCCACTTGCACAAGCTTAAGTAAAAAGCGAGAATTTATGGGAAGAACATGAGGCGATCTCAGAGATTCAAGGACAGGAAGTGCAACTGGCCTCTGGGGACTGGCACCAGCAACTGGGGAGCCAGCAGGAATCTTGGCAGCTATGTACTTTCCTTCTCTCCTCTCTCTTTCTGGTACTTTGAAGTCTCTGGTTCACGCTTTTCTCTGAGCTTGCTTCTTTCCTCTCTCTGAGCCTTTTCTGCTACTCTATATACATGGTAGAAAATGGCTGTCTCTGATGGCCCTCCCTGGTCTGTTCACTTGTATGTTCCCTGTGACCAGAGCTGTGCCTGGCACAAACCGTCCTCTTTGTTCAAGCAGCCCACAAGGACTGCCTAGAAATGCAAAGATGCCCCACGGCCAAATTCCTGGGACAGCATCTGATTGGTCCAGTTGGGTCAGGTGCCCATCCCTTATCCAATCAGCTGTGGCCATGGGGAAGGTCTTGTGCCCTCCAGCCCCTTCAGTGGAGGCCAGGGAGGAGGATCTTTGGAAAGGGGACTGAAGTACACTCATGAAGAAGAGAACTTGGTGGCTGTCATAACCTGACGTTCCAGACAACCACGGGCCCCTGGTTCCTCCTGCCACATAAAGTGGTTCATGAGGTCAGGTTCTGCTTTAATGAAACAAACAACTCTCATGGAGGCCGAGAGAGGTGAGGTATGTGCACCCACAGATGCGCAGCATTTCCGAAGGTGAAACATCCCCCGTGCTTCCCTCTCTCCACTCCACTGCTGCCACCACTCCCCACACCCCAAAACCCAGGGATACAACCCGAAGAGCTCCTTAGAGCCTCTCAAAATGTCCAGATTTCCCCACCCTCAAATGTCATCTTCTTGGAGATAGCCTGACTTCTTCATTTCTTCAACTGAAGCCTGAAATGAGAAGAGGACAAGAAGGGCTGGATTGGAGGGGCTGTTGGGTGGGAGCAACGCTTGTTTCCTGCTTGGAATGACCCTTACTTACCACGTGGCACTTAGATCAGGTTGGGTCCCAACAAGAAGCAGTTAAGATAGTTTGAGAAGTATTCATTTACAAAGGTACCATCAACAAAGAATGTGGGGGTAGGAGAACCACAGGTATGGTACAAGAAGCAGAAGCTATTACCACCCCAGAGCCAAAGGGGAGGTCGTGGCTACCCCAAACTTAGAAGGGGACAAAGTTGAGTATGGGAGGCCACCTCAAAAGGAACAGGGGCCTTCAGTGGAAGGATCAGTCAGTCCAAGTAGACTTCACAGGAAGGAAGATAGGGACTAAATACTTCCCCTCCTTCTCCTCTGTCCTCTGATCTCTTGGTGGGGCTTCCCTATTGGCTGGAACTGGCCAATGGGAGCCAAAGGGTGGGAGGTCCTTTAAGATGAGTGCAATGAGTGCATTAAGGGTCAGCTTCCTGGGGCACAGGGCAGGGAGGAGGAGGTGGAGGGTGGGCCTGGAGGGGCAGTTGGAAGATGTTGTGAACATCTGCTTCCATACTGGGTCGCACTCTGTGGTGTGGGCTCCTCTAGGTCAAGCTATTGGGCTCCTTGGCATTTTTGTTCCCGGTACACAACCTAGTGTACAGCTCATGTGTCCAATCGTGTTTGCTGACACTCTGAATGAATTCTGTAATGCCTCTTTGTTTCTCTCATTGGCAGCGTAGTGGCAGTTAATGATATTCGACAGAATGGAACCAAAACACTTCCTTTATTTTGTCTGAGACAGGGTCTGGCTGTGTCACCCAGGCTGGTGTGCAGTGGCACAATCTCAGCTCACTACAACCTCCGCTTCCTGGGCTCAAGTGATCCTCCAACCTCAGCCTCCAGAGTAGCTGGGATCACAGGTGCACACTACCATACCCGGCTAATTTTTTCTGTATTTTTTTTACTAGAGACAGGGTTTCGCCATGTTGCTCAAGTTGGTCTCAAACTCCTGGGCTCAAGTGATCCGCCTACCTCAGTCTCCCAAAGTGCTGAGATTACAGGTGTGTGCCACCACACTTGGCCTAGAAATACTTCCTAAGGTGAAAGTTTAGAGGGTGGAAGAAGGAAAAGAGAAAGGAACCAGAAATGCCCCGAAGATGAAGGCTGAAAAATGCTGGAGCTGTTTTACTTTCTTCTCAGGAAGTGTAAATAATGAGCTGTACTTTATTCTTTGTTCACAGTAGTAATAAAAACACGGTAACTGGCATGTGCAGTGCTTCCAAGTCAACCAAGTGGTTTATATGCATTACCTCATCGGATCCCCTCAACAGCCCTGCAAGGTACATGATATTGTCATCCCAATCTTATAGACCAGACTCAGAGAGATTAAGTGGTCGGTCACCCGGTGAGTGTTGGTAGGACCACCACTGGGGCTTTGAGTCCATTTCCACTGTCACTTGTGCTCTGCTGCCCTCCTGCCAGAATGCCTCTCAGGCCTGTTCCTTGCTGGGCAGGCTGTCCAGATTGGAACCTCCTACTTTCAAGAGGCTGAACAGCTGAGCAGGAACAAGAGCAAACAGGGGCAGGAAGAGAGGAGGAGCCCTGCAGAGCACAGTGGCCCTTTGTTTTTTGCTGCCACCTCCTGGATCATCAACACCCTTTTGTCCTCTGTTCTCTGCTTCAAATACAGGCTGAACTAGGGGGGAAATGTCCTTCCTACTTATTGCACAACTATATAATAATCTGGAATATTTTAAATTGAAGTCATTTAAAAAAGGAAGGAAATTCTGACACATGTGATTGAAGACATTATGTTAAGTGAAATTAACCGGTCACAAAAGGACAAATCCTGTATTATTCCATTCCTATGAGGTACTTGGAGTCATGAAATTTATAGAGACAGAAGGTAGAATGGTGGTGGCCAGGGGCTGCGGGGAGCAGAAAAGAAGAAGTGGGAGCTATTGTTTAATGGGTACAGAGTTTTAGTTTTGCAAGATGAGAAAAGTTCTGGAGATGGATGATGCTGATGGTTACGAAACAATGTGAATGTACTTAATGACACTGAACTGTAAACTTAGAAATCGTTAAAATGGTAAATTTTATTATATATATTATATATTACGTATATATATATATATATATATATATTTTTTTTTTCTGAGACAGTCTCACTCTGCTGTCCAGGCTGGAGTGCAGTTGTACAATCACAGCTCACTGCAGCCTCCACTTCCCAGGTTCAAGCAATCCTCCTGCCTCAGCCTCCCAAGTAGCTAGGATTACAGGCGTGCACCACCACACCCAGCTAGTTTTTGTATTTTTAGTAGAGACAGGGTTTCACCATGTTGCCCAGCTGTTCTCGAACCCCTGATCTCAAGCAAACCACCCGTCTTGGCCTCCCAAAGTTCTGGGATTACAGGTGTGAGCCACCTCGACCAGCTCTGCTATATATATTTTACACAATTTTTTTTTAAGACAGAGTCTCACTCTGTCATCCAGGCTGAAGTGCAGTGGCATGATTTTGGCTCACTGCAACCTCCGCCTCCTGTGTTCAAGCAACTCTCCTGCCTTAGCCTCTTGAGTAGCTGGGATTACAGGCATGCACCAGCAAGCCCGGCTAATTTTTTTTGTATTTTTAGTAGAGATGGGGTTTCACCATACTGGCAAGGCTGGTTTCAAACTCCTGACCTTGTGATCTGCTTGCCTCGGCCTCCCAAAGTGCTAGGATTACAGGTGTGAGCCACTGCGCCCAGTCCTACACAACTTTTAAAAACTGAATTCAGCAAACATTTAATGAGCATCTACTTTGTGCTCTGCACTGGGCATTTAAAACCATAAATCATCAGCTCTACCTTTATGGATCTGTCAGTCCCATTGGGGGAAGTGACATAAATGTACCCAGCCCTGTGTGAAAAGAGCAACAGTGGCAGAATGCACATGGGACTGAAATTGCACCCAGGAAGAGCCAGTTCTGCTGCAGGGTGTGGGGAGGAGCCGTGAAGCTTTCCTGAAGGAAGCGGCATTTCCAGGAACTGAGATGACTTCATGTGTCTAAAAGAGGTTGGGCGAGGAGTGGGGCTGCTGAGGACACACAGAACACTCCAAGCAGAGGAATAGCATGAGGAAAAATATAGAGGTATGAAACGGTACGCCGCTGAGTCTCCTCTCTAACTCCTTGCCTTGATTTGTGGCGATTTAACTAAACCCACATACCCTTAATCTACACAATTGATACATCTACAGGAGTGCTTCTCAAACCATCTGTGGCGAAGGACCAGATTATATATATACACATATATATATTTCATTTCTAGTACATCATAGACTGATATGTGACCCTACTGCATATGACTATTGCAGAACTCATGCCACGTGTGACTTACCATGGAAGTCGGAACTGATATACTTCCTATTCAACGAGAGTTCACTGATGACACACTTGGACATCACAGCAAAGCCAAGTTGCTTTCAAGGCTTCTGAATGGTTTACTGTCAATTTCCATGTTTATCTCATTGTGAACCAGAAATGGTCCACGGACCACACTTCGAGTAGCGAGTAGCGCTGCTGGTCTATAAGAGGGTGAGCTCGTTAAAGAGAGGAACTATACCTTTTCATTTTATCTGTCCTTGCACATGCCTCCTGTTTCTTAGCAAGTTCATCCAAAAGAAGCCCTCTTCTTGCCCAGAAATGGATGCCCACCTGTTAGTTGGCTAGTATTTTTCCAGTGTTTTGAATTTGAAAAGCTCTGCTGGTATTAAATACTATTATTATTATTAGCCTTGTGTCCACTAAAGTGGATGCCATTTAATTAGAACTGCATAATAGGCAAATCTGCCTTAATTGGCTGGGATGTGGCTAAAAAACCATTTTGTGTCTGCTCTGCACTCTCTGTTCTGTGGCCATCACTTCGAGTTCTCTGGCAATGGGTCATTTTGGAGACCTTGGGCAGGGTTCAGGTAAGGTTATCTGGCTACTGATTAACACTTAATTAGCACCTTTTTCATGTAGCACAGCAGTGACTTTGTAAATTTTAAAATTTCAGGGGACCACTTAATGTGGAATTAAAGTACAAGTGCAATATTTAAAATGCATGAAATTGTTTTACGCATTACAGCATTAACTAGCTCTTAATTTATGCAGTGCATGCCAGAGAAGGGCAATTAAAGTGTAGCAGGGAAAAAAATTATAGATCTCTACGTTGTCCTGTCTTTTCCTCTAATGATGCTTTTGAAGGCTTTTGCTACATTCATACATTCAACTCCTGTTCTAGATTTAGGAGTAACTGGTAAGTTCTGAAGCTTGTTTGCCCCATAAGAATTGGCATAATCTTTAAGCCGAAGCCATCTCCAACCAATGTCTCCCTTCTAGGACCTAGAAATCTGCTTAGCCTCAGTAATTGGTCTGGGGATAGGCACATAGCCTGACTAGTGCCAATGAGATGTCAGGAGACATTTGCTGGAGCCTTATGGAAAATTGATGCTAAAGGTATCTTCCTCAGTAGCTGTTGGAGGGAACTGTTCTCTTTCCTTTGGCCTGTGTGGTGTGAAGGTGTGAGGTGCGGAATCATGACAGCCTTTTTGTAAGCAGTCTGGAGCAGCAGGGGAGCCGGTGTTTGGAATTTGGGGATGAAGCCAACACCACAGGATTGCCATATGGCAAGATGAAGAGAAGCCCAACCCCGAGAGATACTGGGTTGGGACTTGTCTGAAGGCACTTTGATCTCTGGACTTTTGAATTAGGTTGGAGTCTATACATATGTTGTATATTCCTCCTTCTCTGTCTTTTTTTTTTCTGAGATGGAGTTTCGCTCTTGTTGCCCAGGCTGGAGTGCAATGGCATGCTCTTGACTCACTGCAACCTCCACCTCCTGGGTTCAAGGAATTCTCCTGCCTCAGCCTCCCAAGTAGCTGGACCTACAGGCACCTGCCACCAGCCCAGCTAATTTTTGTATTTTTATTAGAGACAGGGTTTCTCCATGTTGGTCAGGCTAGTCTCGAACTCCTGACCTTAGGTGATCTGCCTGCATTGGCCTCCCAAAGTGCTGGGATTATAGGCGTGAGCCACCGTGCCCGGCCCCTTCTCTGTTTTTATTCATGTTGTTCCCTTTTACTGGAATGCTCTTTCCTTCTTTCTCTATCTTTAGAGGCCAAGTCCAAATGCCACCCATTTAAGAAGCTTGCCTAGACCTGAACCATGCTCGGGGTGGTCAGAATCATGCCTGCTAATGACCCTTCCTTGAACTTCTCCTTCAGCACAGAGCACATACTGCCCTGAAAAGCATGAAGCTGCAGCATTCGTATCGCTCCTGGCACTCTGAGTCTGCACAGTGCCACTGAACTGTTCCTAGAAAGGAATGCTAACTATGCTAGTGTGGCGTAGTCAGAGGAGAGAGTGGATGCGAGCATATGATCTTCTGAGCTAAAGCCAGACGACAAGAAACTGAGTAAATGCTGCAGCTGGGTGGATTCCTGGGCCCCTGCAGCTGCTGAGAGCATGTGAGGACTTGCGAGAAGGAGGAGGAGTCACAGGCAGGAGCCAATTAGAATCTCTGCTGGTCTCTCTGTTTACAACTTACATACATCTGTAGTCTCCAGGCGCAAAGTCAAATGCCAGGAAAGTACACGTTTCCCTGGCCCCTCCTCCTCACCACACCCTAAGCCTTCTGTGGCAGACGTGGGGCTGAGCTGCTCGTATCCCCTTCAGGAGCGCATCAGCTGTGCAACTTCTCCGAGCGTGGTGAGATGACAGCTTCATGGCCCACCTCAACCTTTCCCACGTGGTCCCCTGCCAGCGACTGAGCAAGGCGGGTGGTACTCAGAGCCAGCCATTTCTGATCTAGGCAGGGTTCCTCTGATGGGCACCTTTGCTCGGAGCTCCTGCTGGGCTGGCAGAGAGTTTTCAGATCTGCACTGCCACCTGATGGCTCTCCCTGCCCAATCCTGCTTCCTCCCCTCCTCCTTCCGCCTACTTCCAATAAACCCCTGGCCTTCCTTACTCCACCTCAGCACCGGCTTCCCGGAGAAATCAACCTGTCACACCCTCCCCAGAGGTCAAAACTGTTCATCGTGGGTGTACATTCTTCCAGATAGTCTCTTCTTTGCATTTGTATACATGTAGGTACATATGCCACCCAAATGTTTGTTATTACTCATTTTGTTTTTACATAAATGGGATTATACAGTGTGAGTGGTTCTATGACTTTTAAAATTTAACACATCTTCATGAGCAGTCAGTATCGGTGCACATAGCTATATCCTTTTTTTTGCATTTGCTGTAGAGTATTCCACAGTATGGCTAGCCCACTGTTTATTTTTATTTTATTTTTTAAGATGGAGTTTCACTCTTGTTGCCCAGGCTGGAGTGCAATGGCGCGATCTCGGCTCACTGCGACCTCCGCCTCCTGGGTTCAAGTGATTCTTCTGCCTCAGCCTTCCAAGTAGCTGGGATTACAGGCATGCGCCACCACGCCCAGCTAATTTTGTATTTTTGGAAGAGACAGAGTTTCTCCCTGTTGATCAGGTTGGTCTGAACTCCTGACCTCAGGTGATCTGCCTGTCTTGGTCTCCCAAAGTGCTGGGATTACAGGCATGAACCACCGCACCCCCCGCCCCTTGTTTATTTAACCATTCTTATACTGCTGGACATTTGAGCTGTTTCCCTTTTCTGTTATAATTAACGGGACCGCTGGAAACGTGCTATCAGTGGGTTGCAAATCACAATAAGCCGAACCTTATTCCCATCAGTATAAACCACGCACAATGAAAGGCTGAAAGAGGACACATACTAACCAGGTCTCTTCTTTTCTGATGCTCTGACAACCAGGCCCTTGCTGACCTTGGAGGCACTGTCCCCTCTTAGGGTTAGCCAATTCCTAAAGAGGAAACAGCTCCTGCCTCTCACACTCCAAGCCACTATCCTAACAGTGGCCACTATCCTAACAGCCTACTCGGAGCCCTAATCCTCCCAGGCCCAGCTGCTAGACAGCCTGGGACCGCCCCTACACCTAGAGCCCACTGAAGTTATTCCAACTAGCCAATCCCAAACCTGCTTATGCTGCCTCGCCCATTCCTTGCTACAGAAACCACAACGAAGCTACGTGCCCACCATTTCCTCCTCTGCCTCTGCTTCCTGATCAAACCGAGTACTTCCTTGTGGGCCCCCTCCCCAACCCATGGGGTGGCACAGCCCCTCCTCTTAGGATCTGTGACGATTGCAAACTGTCTTTTCAATGCCAATGGTCTCCATTTTAATGGCAATGGTTGGCCTCACCATACTTGAATTTCTTTTTTTTTTTTTTTGAGACGGTGTCTTGCTCTGTTGCCCAGGCTGGAGTACAGTGGCTCAATGTCAGCTCACTACAGCCTCTGCCTCCCGGGTTCCAGTGATTCTCCTGCCTCAGCCTCCTGGGTAGCTGGGATTACAGGCGTACACCACCACCCCTGGCTAATTTTTGTATTTTTAGTAGAGACGGGGTTTCGCCATATTGGCCAGGCTGGTCTTGAACTCCTGACCTCAGGTTATCCGGCCACTCAGCCTCCCAAAGTGCTGGGATTACAGGCAAGAGCCGCCGAGCCTGGCCACCATACTTGAATTAATAATAAAGCCTCTAGGTTAAAACAGGATGGAACATTGGCAAGGGGGAACAAACATTTTCTTTTTCTCTGGAAGGTTCCAGAATGCTTTCATTTGCGAACCCTTTCTGGGCAAATGTAAAGTGCGAAACATGATGTCTGACTTAGGTCAGACTGAAGAAGGAACTTCCTGCTAGTCAGCAAGGCCACCTGAATTACCCGGTTCCTGGGGCATCCTTAAAATGGTGTCATCAGCAACACCAACCCTAGTGAGCTGATTTCCCAAAGAGCAGAGGCAGGGACTTAGGCCAGGCAGCCAGGATCCTGCTGGCTTAAGGCTTTAAGGAATCTGCCACTCATCAGGGCATGGCCCCACCCCTTGCGGAAGGAGGCTGTGAGGTTCCCTCCAGTTCCCGCAGTCCCTACAGACAGCTGACGTAATCCTCACCTGAGAAGGGAGGAAGGATGGGATTACTGCCCTCTCTGCTGCCCTGGGGCTCTGGGCCCGATGACGTGGGGCATCCTGGCGGAGGCTGGCTAGTGTTCACAGCCGCCTGCCGGGAGCTGGAGCCTGTCAGCTCCAGCAGCAGCGAGGGAAGACGTTTCTGACACAAAACCCCAGGGGAATGCAGAGAGGAGCTGGGCTGTCATTACTTATTAACAATGGGCCTGATCCCCAGCCAGGCAGGCCCAGGGAAATAGCCTGTGGGGAGGCCGGCCTCCCCGCAGCGAGGCAGATTAACACTTTCAGGGCAGGAGGGAGCCATCGGGGGGTCAATTGTCACATTTTTGCATGTAAGCGGGGGCAGGGAGGGGGCTTTCTTCGTGTTTTCGAGGCAGGAACACTCTTTTCCTCCTCTTCCCCTCCCCTCTGTGTCCACATTCTTCTGTTCTCCTGCCTCGGCAGGTTTTGAGCAGGGACACTCACAGGATGTAGGAGACTGCTCAGCGGGGACAGACAGTAAGATTCCACAGTGCACACAACCCGGAACCCAGGTCTATTGAGGGTTCTCACAGAGGGCCTGCAAGGGCAGGAAGAGGGAGAAGGCAGCCAGGGCCGAGATCAAGGAAAGGTCTGCAAATGAGCTGGTCATTAAAGCCGGTTATCGCCTCTTTGTCTCCCCTCGAGGGGTGCCCGGCTCTCCTACCAGCAGGCTCTGTCCAGCCCGGCGATCTCAGGTGGACAGAGTGATCCACCGTGCTGTCGCAGGTCAAGTTTCCTGGGGAAGGAGATGCTGAGACTGAGATTAGCAGGTAGGACCTTTGCTAGGGAGCACTATTAGGATCAGCACCTGGAGAAGGAGTGGGGACTAGATTATAATGCAAGCCCGACAGATGCCTCACCCAGCCCCAGGTAGGGCTCTGTGTTTGGCAGACATGCCTGACAGCAGTAACTGAAGAATGACCCTGAGAATGACCGTGTGGTCTAAGAAGAGTGGGTATTCAGAGTCCCAAGCTAAGGAATCACGCAGTGGCCAACCTGGAGATTCATTCCTTATCTATGAAGGACATTTGAACCCCCAGCCCATGCCTTGGAATGCAGGCCCTCCAGGGGATCAAGGCCCTGTGTTTGGGGTTGGATGGAGGTTGCTAGGTGGAGGGTCCTAGGTAGAGGATGCTAGGTGGAGGGTGCTAGGTGGAGGGTGCTAGGTGGAGGGTGCTAGGTGGAAGGTGCTAGGTGGAGGGTGCTGGGTGGAGGGTGCTGGGTGGAGGGTGCTAAGTGAAAATGGCCATGTAAACAGCATGCTTGTTACAAATTGTAGCAGTTGTCCTGTCCAGCCCGGCGTCACTGGACTATCCCAGTGTGGAAGTCCCCCCAGTAAACCCTATGTCTCATTCGCTGTCTCTGGGTCTCTTCTTCCGTCTCTTGGACACAGTGCCATCATTATCGGAGTCAATAAATGTCTGGCACGACACTCTGGAGCTGGGTCGAGCCTTCAGATTTGGGGTGGAGGGCCAGCCTCTATAGCTCCCATTGATCAGCTCCTGGACATGGGCTTCCCTAGAAGCTGGCATGATCCTGGGCAGGCAGTTTCTTCCGCCTTGAGGAGGGGCCAGCCACAGGCAGCGCTCTCAGCAGAAGGAAGTAGGTTCTTTCTTCCTGAAAGTCAAGCACAGCAGACCCCACCCTCAGCCTGCTCTGCACCTGCCTCCCAGAGAACCATGAATGAGGGTTTCCAAATCACAACAGAGGTGTTCCTCTCCTGGAGTGGCCCTGGCCTCCCTCAGCACAGAGCTGGAATCCTGCCTCCCTGCAGAGGCCAGACTGGCCTCCCTTCCTGCTGCATCTCCTCCCAGCCCTCTTCCCACCCCTTCTCCACTGAAATTATTCAAACTAGCCAATCCCAAGCCTGCTCATCCTGTCTCACCCATTCCTCCCCATGGAAACCATAGCAAAGGCAAATGCCCACCATTTCCTCCTCTTCCTCTGCTTCCTGGCCAAACCGGGTACTTCCCCATGTGCCCCACCCCCACCCCCACCCCACGGAGTGGCATGCCCTCTTCTCTTGGGATCTGTGAGTACAGCAAACTATCTTCTCAATAGCAATGGTCTCCGGATCTGTTGGCCTCACCATACTTGAATAATAATAAAGCTTATACTCTAAAACAGGTCTCTACTTCCACCTTTCTCCCATGCCTCCTCCTGTCCATCAGGCCATTCCTCCTCCCATGCCTCCTTTCATCCTCCTTCCATCCCTCCTCTCACCCTCCTCCCACCCTTTCCCATCTCTCCTGCTCTTCCTCCTCCCATCATTCCTCTCATCCCTCCTTCCATCCCTCGTGCTGTTCCTCCTCCCATCCCTCCTCCCATCCCTTCTGCTGTTCCTCCTCCCATCCCTTCTGCTGTTCCTCCTCCCATCCCTCCTCCCATCCCTCCTCCCATCCCTTCTGCTGTTCCTCCTCCCATCCCTTCTGCTGTTCCTCCTCCCATCCCTCCTGCTGTTCCTCCTCCCATCCCTCCTGCTCCTCCTCCTCCCATCCCTCCTGCTCTTCCTCCTCCCATTCCTCCTCCCATCCCTCTTCTCTTCCCCCTTCTCTGCAGGGGCTACCACAGAGGTTTTCAAAGTTCTGAGGGCTCTACAATTGTTGAGCGGGTGCCAGTTTACACAGAAGCAGAACTGCCCCGGCTGAGGTGGGAGGGCAGGGAGCCCCTCCCTCTGCCCACTGTCATCTTGCTATAAAACACTTTGGAATCTGTCAAGATGGGGCTAAGCCAGAGCATTTTTTCCCTAATTGGATGTTTCCAAACTCCACCACAGGTGGCGCTAAATTGTCATAGGCTGTTCTGTTTTTTTATTCGTCGACAAGGAGCAGGAAATGCACAGTTGTTAAACATTCTGTAATTTAAAGTAAATTCCATGTGGGTCCTTTGGTATGTATGTGTGTCTGTGGTGGCTTTCGTTGACTTTAGGAGAGTGTGGTGGGCCTAATCGTGGACGGGATGGGGGGGAGTTTAGGAGTAGCCAGTTAGCGCGTTATCAGAGGCCCACACTCCAGAGCCTACCAGGACCTGTGCTTCAATCAGCACCAGAGGTGTTGTTCATTAGCATAAAGAACCTTAGAAATGAGTTCTTGGTGGTGAAACTAATTGCATGCAGGAGGGGTGGATGGGCTACAAATGGGAGCAGCAGTCCAGCCCTCGCAGGTGCAGAGTAGGAAAATCGGGCATGCCCCGTGGTTTGTACTTGTATAAATGGCACCCTGGGCTCGATTCCTATGTGGTCCTGCATGCATCCAAATGCTGATTTGGTGGATTTTGCACCCCTCAGTCAAACTAGAAGGTTAGAGAATCCCACTGTTTGCCTCAGGCAAACTTTCCTGCAAGGCGCTGTTGGAGCTCTTGAAAGGACAGAGAGCTGAACTTCACTGAACTTAACAGAACAAGTTGTATGACTGCTTTGCACAGCTTGCTCAGAAGACTGATGAGCAAGACTTCCTTGAAAGTGACCTGGTGGCCCAGTGTAGGAAGGGGACTTACCCCCTCACACACCTCTAATTACTGGAGGCTGCAGAAGTTTCCCAAAAAGAGCCTAATAGTTTTGCATGACCAAATTGGCTTAGGTCGATTTGCAATAGCCTAAAACTCCACCCCAGATCCTCTATAAAACCTTAATCAGCTGTGAATCCCCAGCTCCCCACATCAATAACCACTGTATGCCTCGGTGTTTTATCATGGGTATAGCAGGAATCTAGTACTTGGTTCTCTGTCATAAGAAGCTGTAAGGACTGTAAGTATTGTTTCCTTAAACGCTTCCAAAACAAGTTGGATTCGCAAATTGGAGACTGATCTCTTGGTGGGAGGAGGAAGATTTAAAAACAAATCAGCTGCCAGAAGTGTCCACAGCTTTTCTTGTCCACGTCACAGCAAGGAAGCATTTACTAAGGGCTAGTGGCCGTGGGCAGTGGGATGGGCATGGCACTTGAGCAAACTGCACTGGCATGGTCCCTAATTTCTTTGTGTTTACAGCTTAGGCTGGACGACACCCTGTGAAGCCAGATTAGGGGCAGCCACCAACCACACACATCCTGCACGAAATCAGATAATCAATGCAAAACACGTGGACAAGGAGGTAAGATTAGATACATACATCCGATGGCTTGAAGTGCTGACTGCCTACAGAGGAAGAGAAACAGGGCTGTGGGTTATACTCTAAACTTGAGTTGTATCTTCTCTCTGTACAGCCTGGCCCTGAAGGGTGGAGTCAAAGTCAATGGTGAAATGGATGGTTCTCAGGCAGCGGTAGCATGCTCACCTGTGTGAGATAAACCCAATGCTCAAGACCTTAGAGCACAGCATTAGTTTGGAGTGTCTGTAGGCCCTTTTAGCTGACAAAGCATTTCCCTGTCATTATCCAGTTAGAGCTTTACAGCCGATTGCAAGTGTGAGGGACGCAGGGCAGATAGCTACATCTCTTTGGGCTTACTGATAGCCACCCCCTGTTGCTTGCTGATAAATGCCCAGTTTGTCATTGTTGTTGTTGTTTGAGACAGGGTCTTGCTCTGTTACCCAGGCTGGAGTGCAGTGGCGCGATGTTGGCTCACTGCAGCCTCTACCTCCTGGGTTCAAGCGATTCTCTTGCCTCAGCCTACTGAGTAGTTGGGACCACAGGCACACGCCACCATGCCCAACTCTTTTTCATATTTCTTTATAGAGACAGGGGTCTCACCATGTTGACCAGACTGGTCTGGAACTCCAGGGCTTAAATGATCCGCCCGTCTTGGCCTCCCAAAGGGCTGGGACTACAGGTGTGCACCACTACACCCAGCCTAAATGCCCAGGTTTGTTTTGATATTGCATGATGATGTGTTCGTGGAAGGTGGGCTCAACCCCAGTAGATGACTCAATTACCCTAGGCCAATCATCATGCAGACACCAATTTTTGATGATTTAGTGTAGGGGTGTCCCTGAACTGACCCATAAAACCTGATCCTGGTGGGTGATTTCTCAGAAATATTCTTCTCCCTGAAAAAAAGGAAATGCTTAAGGAGACTGCTGCCACGGTCACCCATCCACCTTCTTCCCACCTTTGAATGCCCATTGTAAGGATATGAGATGTAGGAGCAACAGCAGCCATTTTGTGACTGTGAGGTGATGACAAAGCAAAATTGTAGAAAAAGCTTGGGTCCTTCATGACCTCTTTGCCACTCAATGTAAGACCAATTGCCTCTAGATTTTTTTTTTCCTTTTTTTTAAGAGATAGGGTCTTACTCTGTCACCCAGGTTGGAGTTCAGTGGCCCAATCATAGCTCACTGCAGCCATGAACTCCTGGGGTCAAGCAAACCTCCCACCTCAGCCTCTTGAGTAGCTGGGACCACAGTCATGTGCCACCACACCCAGCTAATTTTTATTTTAAAATTTTTTTTAGATACGGGGTCTCACTCTGTTGCCCAGGCTAGTCTCGAACTCCTGGCCTCAAGCGATCTTCCTGCCTCAGCCCTCCAAAGTGCTGGGATTACAGGCACAAGCCACCATGCCTGGCTTTGGACTTCTTGTTATATGAGACATTAATATACTGTTATTGTTTAAAAATATATTTTTTGTTAGCTACGCAGCTGGGAGTGTCCAAATGGGTATAATCCCCATTTAATAGTTGAAAAAGCTAAGGTTCAGAAGGTTCAGAGAGTTTGGGTCATAGAGTTAGTTAGTAGCAGAGAGGGGCTGCTGCTAACTCTCTCCTCTGCCTCTGAACTCTACAGTCTTAGGGAAGCCCTGGGGGCCTCCTCAGGGTTGGGGGAGGGGTGCCAGTGGTTGAGCTGTGTGTTCCTACCTCCCTCTTTCCACCCAAATCAGAGCAGTGGAGGCTTTTATCTGATTTACCTCACTGGCTTCTTACTAACATTCTGTTTGAAACAAAAGACTATGAGATTTAAAAATATTTTAAGCCACAGTCTTAGCACTTACCCTTTAATTACCAACAGCGGCTCTTTGCCCCACCACAGGAGAAAAAATTGTTAAGACAATGTCTTTTCTAAGCGGAAACAGCGCGTAGTATTTTATTTCCTAGGTTAAAGCCCAGAGATCCTAGCAAACTGCTCACTCACGTGCACACACATGCAACCTACACACACACAAATGCACTTCTGAAGCATATACATTCAGACGCGCCGCTCACTTTATTTTTCATCCTATTAGGCTCTTTCAGGTTATAAAGCACAGAGACACAATGAGGTTAGCACAGGTGCTGGGGTCTACAGAAGCCTCTGGGGGGCCAAGCAGGAGCAAGAGCTCCTGCCTTGCTTCTAGAAATGGCAGCAGCCACCGCCAGACTTGTCATCTGGTCTTATCCTTGGCTGCTTCAGACTCCAGAGCCACCTACTTTCTTGAGAATCAGCTTCTTTTGGCTTCTACTGCTCCCTCTCAAGGTATCCAGAACTGGACAGTTTCCCCCAGAGTGGATCTGATCAAGTGGGCTCCTCACCACACTGTGCAGATGCACCAGCCTTGCTGGGGCTCCTCAGAGCTCTCAAGCCAGGACACCTCATGCCCAGGGTGCAGATTCCTGATCCAATCAAAGGTAACAGGGTAATCACGGTTACAGAGTTAAATGACACATAACACAGGTGGCAACTTATGCAAATAAAAAAAAAAAAAAAACCAACCTGTCTCCTCAAAATGGAATGATGAGCATTGCAAGTGCTTACCATTTAATTAGCCCCACTGCAGCTGCCTGAGAGCAAGTGGGGACTGCCCTCCTTTCCTCCTTCTCTGCCTCTGTGCAGCTCCTTCCTCCCTCTCCCTTCTTTTCTCTCCTTCTTCCTTTGCTCTTTTATTCAATGAACATTTCTTTGATGCCTACTGTTCCAGTTATCTATTGCTGCATGATAAACGATCCCTAAATTTAGTAGCTTCAAAGGAAAAGCATTTTATTACATCTCACAACTTTGCAGGAGGTCGGAATTCAGACACGGCTCAGCTGGGTGGTTTTGTTCCTTATATGGTATCTGCTGAGAACACTTAGCAGTACTTGCTGGCAGCCTGGCTTGTCTAGAGGGTCTGACATGGGCCATGTCTAGTTCCTTGGCAGGAAAGGCTAAAAGGCTGGGCTCGCTGGGCCACTCTCCCATAGCATACTATCTCAGGGCCTCTCCATGTGACGTCTCTAATAGGTGAGTCAGACATCTTATGTGGCAGCTCTAAGAGTGAGTGTTCCAAGAGACAGGAAGTGTAAGCTGCCAGGCCCTTAAGGCCTGGGCACCAAAATTGGCACAGCATCACTTCTGCCATATTCTATTGATCAAAGAAGTCACAGAACCCACCCAGATTTAAGGGGAGAGATCTAGACTTCCAGGAGTGTGAAAGCTTTGGTGGCCATCTTTAATCTGCCGCATCTCCTATCTGCTGGGAGTTGTGAGAGATGCTGTGGAAAAAATAACATGAACACTGTCATTTTGTTCCCTTTTTATTTCTGCTGGTTTCAGTCCATCTCTGGGGGGAAACTTTCCTTAAGCTACAGGAAAAACTTTGTTTGACATTGTAATGGGTGTGTGTGTGTGTGTTGGCCAAGTGGGTCAGGGGGTGGTTGGGGTGGAGTGGGAGATAGAAACTGATCAGGGCAGAGTTGTGCT
The DNA here is from genome assembly GCF_030222135.1 of Aotus nancymaae. Taxonomy (NCBI): domain Eukaryota; kingdom Metazoa; phylum Chordata; class Mammalia; order Primates; family Aotidae; genus Aotus; species Aotus nancymaae. The sequence continues at coordinate 18,920,088 of NW_026988472.1, read as the reverse complement.
CAAGTGATAATATTGGGTAGGGGTTAAGATCTAGGAGAAAAGAAACCGCAGCTAACAAGACTGGGGCCAGGCTAGGTAGGCGGAGGCAGAGAGGAAAGCTCTGTTGGCAGTTGTCAGGGGAGGAAATTACCTTGAGGATACCTTAGTCTGGGTTACCCCTACAAGCAGACCCTGAAACAAAGATTTGGGTGCAGGTAGTTTGTGGGGGAGGTGATCCTGGGAAGCATGGTGAGGGGCTGGGGAAGTGAGACAGGGAAGGGAGAGAAACCAATCAAGGGTGTGCTAAGGAACAGGTAGGCAACAGGGCTCAGTCCTGCTCGGGCCCCCTGTGTGCAACATGCCCTACACCCTGGGGTTGTTGACTGATGAGCCAGGAACTAGGCTATTTATGCACCAACTCCCTTTCATCCATGATCAAGAGTTGTTCTTAGGATGTTAAACCCCCAGCACCAGTGACCTACTCTGTCACAGTGACCATCCCAGGAAACAGTCATCGTGTCCAGGAGTCATCTTTTGGTGGCCTCCAGCATTGGCCAAGGGAGCATGGGCAGCACTCTGATGAAACTCTTTATTCCCTTTACAATGGGATATGCACAGGGTCTCTGCCTTGCACACCTCCAGGGGCAACTGTCACACTGTATCTTAAGTTAGAGTGACCCCCTGGCAACATAAAACTCAGCAGCCTGGATGTTTGGATGTAACCCCTTCCTCCATCTTCCCACAAATTCTTCATTACAACCTGCATGACCCATGAATGCTCTAAGAATGAGCAGCTTCTCTCTGGGGTACGTGAAGAATGCTGAGTCCTAAGCCAAGGTCAGCTCTGAGCCAAAACAAAGACTTAGGCAGGGACAACTGGTACATGTGGTCCCCGTATCTGTCTGCTTGCAACAGAGAGTCTGGGAATAAGAGAAAGAGAGCACCTTCGGAATCCTGAGACCAGCCTTGGGTACTTCATCTTGTGTCTTCCAAGGCTTCAGAAACACAGGACTTCACTGAGACCAGATCAAGTTAGCAAGTTCATTCACCCTTCGTGGCTCCATTTTGTCAGCCAACCCCTAAGCAGACCTCTCTTCTCCACCCTGGCACTCCCTGCCTCTGCTCGCCAGCCATGTGGGTCGCACAAAGGGCACTGCCTGTGAAGCCCTGCAGCCCAGTTTGGAGCCTTTTCCTGACATTCCTTATTTGTGTGACCTGAAGAAAATCACTTGACACTTCTGAGTTTCCATTCCCCCATCTAAGGTTATCTCTCAGGCCTCTTGGACTCTGGCAGTCTGTGATTTTGTGATTCTATGAAGAATGAGGGAGATGCCTGTTAGTAAACATTGAGGAGTTATAATAAAAGTACTGTTGGGCGCGGTGGCTCACACCTGTAATCCCAGCACTTTGGGAGGCTGAGGCGGGTGGATCACGAGGTCAAGAGATCGAGACCATCCTGGTCAACATGGTGAAACCCTGTCTCTACTAAAAATACAAAAAATTAGCTGGGCATGGTGGCGCGTGCCTGTAATCCCAGCTACTTGGGAGGCTGAGGCAGGAGAATTGCCTGAACGCAGGAGGCGGAGGTTGCGGTGAGCCGAGATCGCGCCATTGCACTCCAGCCTGGGTAACAAGAGCGAAACTCCGTCTCAAAAAAAAAAAAAAAAAAAACCCAATATAATAAAAGTACTATGCAACCGAAAACGTCACGTGATTATGACAGCTCTGGCAATGCAGAACACTCCATGAGAAACAATCTCAGTCTCATTTAGACTTGGTCCCCCTTTATCAGCAGGGGCTATGTTCCAAGACCCCAAGTGGATGCGTGAAACCACAGATAGCACCGAACCCTAACCAAGGAATGCCGAGGTCACATTTTCAGTTAAAAGGAAGCACTTTAAGGCTTGTCTTTGGTATTTCGGAATTGCCAGCATCACTACTCTTGCACTTTGGGGCCATTATTAAGTAAAATAAGGGTTACTTAAACACAAACACTTTGATACCGTGACAGTTGATCTGATAACCAAGATGACTACTGACTGATGGATGGGTAGCATAGATAGTGTGGGTCCACTGGACAAAGGGCTGATTCACATTCTGGGCAGAACGGAACAGGACAATGCAAGATTGCATCACATTACTCAGAATGGTGTACAATTTTTGTTTATTTCTAGAATTTTCCATGTAATCTTTTTGGACCAAGGTTGACTGCAGGTAAGTGAAAGTACAGAAAACCAAACCATGGACAAGAGGGTAGTATTGTATTCTCTTTACTCAGGAGCCTCCCCACTCCACGCACTCTCACCCTGCCCCACACACCCCTAGCAACAACTCAGTGTCCTTGGTTACTCCATAAAATTCAAGTGGAAAGGCTCTGCTTCTCCAGTGGTCTCTTCCTGATGGGATTGGGGAGGACACCCCCAGATCCTTAGCCTCACCCATAAGCACTGAGAGGCCTCAGGCCAGGAGTGGGTACAACACAGGGACTCTACTCACTATTTCCTGCCCACACTCTGTTCTGCCTAGGCCCTGATGATGCATTAGTACATTCTTGCACTGGGTATTAGTCCGTTTTCAGGCTGCTGATAAAGACATACCTGAAACTGGGAACAAAAAGAGGTTTCATTGGACTTACAGTTCCACATGGCTGGGGAGGCCTCAGAATCATGGCAGGAGGCAAAGGCACTTCTTATACGGTGGCAGCAAGAGAAAATATGGAGGAAGCAAAAGCGGAAACCCCTGATAAACCCATCAGATCTCGTGAGGCTTATTCACTATCATAAGATAGCATGGGAAAGACTGGGCCCCGTGATTCAATTGCCTCCCCCTGGGTCCCTCCCACAACACATGGGAATTCTGGGAGATACAATTCAAGTTGAGATTTGAGTGAGGACACAGCCAAATCATATCACACTGAAATACTGGAGACTGGGTAATTTTAAATTTTGTTTTCCTTTTTTTTGAGACTGGGTAATTTATAAGAAAAGAGGTTTAATTGGCTCACAATTCTGCAGGCTGTACAGGAAGCATAGCAGCTTCTGTTTCTGGGGAGGCCTCAAGAAACTTCCAATCATAATGGAAAGCAAACGGGGAGTGAGACATCTCATATGGCCAGAGCAGGAGGAGGAAGGGTGCGGGGTGGTGCCACACACTTTTAAACAACCAGATCTTGTGAGAACGTACTTACTATACAGTACTAAGTGGGGAAGGTGATAAACTATTCATGGGAACTCTGTCCCCACGATCCAATCATCTTCCGCCAGGCCCCACCTCCAACAACAGGAATCCAGTTCAAACTGAGATTTGAACAGGGACACAAATCCAAACCATATCAGATGGGTTGTCATGTGTTGGTACAGGCTGGCCTTACTGCTCCAATTGCCCTTAGTTAGGGGGCCTTTTCAGCTGTTCTGTTTCCAGAATGATCTGTAGGCTGCTGCCTCCTTAGGGTGCTTTTGGCTGCAGGTAACAGATACCCACAACTCTAAATGTTAAGGGAGTTTACTTTCACAAAACTAGAAACCCCAAGGCAGGAAGTGCCCTGAGATGGGCACTTCAAGGCTGCTCTTCTGTGATTCTCTCTGGCCTCCTTGGTGTATGTGTGAGTTTCAGCCTCCAACTGGTCCCAAAAAAGCTATTGCAGTTCCAGGCATCACATGCAGACTACACAACCTCCAGTGGATATTATCCTCCAGGAGTAATATTCAAAACATTCAACAACCTGTAGAGTAGGTCACAACAGACCAGTAAGAAAAAACTCTAGTTGTACTGGTATAGGCCTGCTGAATATCAAGAATGTTTCCAGGGTTGCCTTACTAAGTAAAATAAGTCCCCTCAACAGAATTAGCTCACAGCTCATTGGCCAACACTGGATCACATGCCCCCACTCTCAAAACCAGTTTCTGGGAGATTACCGTTGATTGGGCTAGAAGGGTAAAGCTCTGCCTCTGAATTGGGATGGAGTCCCCTTTCTTGAGGCTGGACATCTGAATTCGATTCAGGTTCCTTTAGCAGTGTGGAGGTTGAGGAGGCCATCAGTCCCATCTGCTTCCCAGGCTTATACCACCTGCTCCTCCAAAATCAGAGGCTCCTTATGCTGGATCCAGATGCACTGCAAAACCTGACTTGGCCATCTCATTTTCGCTCCCTTGCTTCTTTATGCAACTGCAACTGCTTTATACTTTTTATGAAATTTATCCTTATAATCTCTGCAAAGTATAAAATGACAGCCATTTGGTTTGGTTAGGCCCATTTCATGGATGGACAAACTGAACACTGTTAAATGAGTCATTTCGGAGAGCCTAGGATATGGTTAATCCAGGAGGCCTTATGACAAACAACAGATCCTACTCAGCTGCCTGCTTTCTCCCTCCCTCTTACACCCGCCTCTCCTTTGGCTTAATTGATAGGCAAATTATTGAGTATTCGGCCAGGCTGGGGTCCAGGAGGCTGTTTATAGCCTGCAGATCTTGCCTTTTCTACCTGGATGAGTCTGCCAGCAGCCATCAGATAATCGGGCTCTTCCAGTGACAAGGGCATGATGGATTTCCCCCATTACTTGATATCAATGCTTTTGTTAGTTTGCATTTTATGCAGTGCCTTTCCTCTCAGCAACTCAAGGCCTTTTGCAGAGTCTTATGTAATGGAAAATAATTCTGCAAGGTAGGCAGACCAGGCAAGGCCAGAATACAGAAACCGCATTCTTTACACACATGCGCAGCAACCCTGCTGGGGCCCATCTGTGTTGGGGCGGCGACATTCACGGCACTTTGAGATGATAAGAGAGTACAGACCCAGACAAAGTGGGACACAAAAGAGGTCCCTCTCTCTGTGCTTGGGCCACTGGCTTTTAAATAGGAAAAGGAGGGGCTTTAAGAGAGAAGTCTTGGTCAAAAAAAGAAAACAAAAGAGAGAGAGGTAAGGGAGGGAGGAATGGGGCAACTATCCAAAAAAGTAAGGACAAGAAAAGGTGCTCAACAACATTGGTCATCTGGGGAAAGGAAATTCAAACCACCACGAGATGACACAGCATGGCCAATACAGCAAACAAAACACATAACTGGTAATAGTAAGCGTTGGTAAGGATGTGGAGTAACAGGAACTTCATACGCTACTGAAGAGTGTGTAACTTGGCACAGCCACAGTGGAGAATTGTTCAGTAACCTCCGAAGCTGAACGGCTTGCCCTATGACCCAGCGGTTCTACTCCTAGGTAAATGCCCACTGATAAGCACATATATTCCCCCAAAGACCTGTAAAATGGTACTCATCACAGCACCATTCACATTAGCCCAGATTGGAGACAACCCACCCAAATGTTCCTCGGAAATGAAATGGGTAAATACATTGTGTTGTGTGATTCTTCTGTGGAATATTATACGGCAATGAAAAACGGCAAAGTATGGCTTCATAGAACAATGTAGGCAACTTTCATATACATAATATAGAGGAAAGAAGGCAGACACAAAGGAGTGCATTCTGTGTAATTTCATTTATATGAAGTCCAAGACAAGGCTAAAGTAGTCTGTGGTGGCAGAAATTAGAAAAGCAATTGCCTATCAACTGGGAAGCATGCAGACATCATCTGGGGTGCTGGTGATGGGCTGGATCTTGATCTCAGTGGTGGCTAACAGGTGAGTTGACTTAGTAAGAAATTATCGAGCTGCACCCTCATGGTTCATGCACTTTACTGTCTATATGCTGTACTTCAAAAAAGGTTCGCAGTGAGGATGGGAGGAAGGGAAAGAGGAGAGTAAAGGAAATAAAGACATGCTTCTAATTGTGAACAAGTTGGATTGTGGTGACTGTCTTTGAATTCATTTGTTCACTTGCCCAAAGTGATCACCACTACCTCCATCTATTGGTGGTAGCAGAGTTAGTATACATTTTTTTTTCTAGTACTTAGCTTCCTTTCTTTCTTTCTTTTTTCTTTTTTTTTCAGAGGTGAAGGTCTTGCTTTGTTGCCCAGGCTGGTCTCAAAATTCTATGCTCAAGCGATCCTCCTGCCTCAGCCTTCTGAGTACCTGGGACTACAGGCGTGAGCACACCACACCCAGCCAGTGTTCAGCTTTCTCTCAAAATCTGTTGGCCAAAATTTCATGAGCAGAGAAGCTTCTATTTAGAGTAAGTCTGAAAGCACTAGAGATACATGGCTTCATTTATTCACTCATTTATTCATTCATTCAACCATCAAAGACAGGAAGAATTACTGTGATTCTGGAAGCCTTTGGCCAGAACTAGATGTTCTGTATCTAGTTACCCTCTTATCAGCAACAAGACTTTTCAGCCCATCTGGGGTGAAAGTTAGAGATGAAGGTGGGGGCAACCACTGCTGTAAAAACTGTTTCCCCTCCCTTTTTCCCTAGATGTCTCAACTGAGGGTTAATACTCGCTAGAGTTGAAAGTGATGAGGTGGTGGCAGCCTTGGAAAAGAGTGTATTAGTCTGCTCTCGCTGCAGTGACAACATACAATAAACTGGGTGGTGTAAACATCAGAAATGAATTGTCTTACAGTTCTGGAGGCTGGAAGTCCAAGGTCACAGTGTTGACAGGGTTGGTTCCTTCTAAGGGCTGTGAGGAGAATCTGTTCCGTTTCTCTCCCAGCTTCTGGTAGTTTCCTGGCAATCTCTGTCATTCCTTGGCTTGTAAAAGCATCACCCTGATCTCTGCCTGCATCTTCATGTAGCATTCTCCCTCAGGTCATTTCTGTGTCTCTGTCCAATTGTCCCCTTTTTCTAAGGACACCAGTCATACTGGATTCAGGCCCACCCTAATGACCTCATTTTAACTTGATTACAGAGGTAATCAAATCCCTGCTTCCAAATAAGGTCACATTCTGAGGTTCTGGGAATTAGGACTTCAACACAGTTCTTTTGGGGGGAGACACAGTTCAGCCCATAACAAAGGGGAATGTTTCCTGTATTAGTCTGTTCTCATACTGCTAATAAAGACGTACTCAGCTATTTTTAAAGAAAAGATCCAGTAATTTATAAAGAAAAGAGGTTTAATGGGTAATTTATAAAGAAAAGAGGTTTAATGGACTCATGGTTCCACATGGCTGGGGAGGCCTTACAATTATGGCAGAAGGCAAATGAGGAGCAAAGTCACGTCTTACATGGCAACAGGTAAGAGAGCATCTCCCCTTTATAAAACCATCAGATCTCATGAGATTTATTCACTATCACCAGAACAGCAAGGAAAAGACCCACCCCCATGATTCAATTACCTCCCACTGGATCCCTCCCATGACAGGTGGGAATTATGGGAGCTACAATTCAAGATGAGACTTGGGTAGGGACACAGCCAAACCATATCAATTCCACTCCCAGCACCGTTCCTCCACTGTGTCTGGGGTACATAGGTTGGAAAAGGCTGACAAGGGACCAGAGGCTCCTAAAACACATTCAGTGCCCATTTCCATGTGGGAAGGGGAAATCAGTCAGTTCAAGGTTTCTCCAAGATAGAATGGGGAGAAGCTGTGGAAACAGATCATCATGGCTGCAGGCACAGGCTCAAGAGACAGACAGGTTTCTTTCAAATTCTGGTTCCACTCATGGACCCACACTCTCATTGTATGACATTAAGCATGTTACATTGTGTTCTCTAAGTCTCAGTTTCCTATCATCTCTAAAGTTGGGACTCTAGTTTCCACCTGGCTGGGCTGTCATGGGGCTCAGCTTTGACAGAGCATATAGAGTGGATAGGGGCCGGGCATGGTTGGCTCGTGCCTGTAATCCCAGCACTTTGAGAGGCCAAGAAAAGTGGATCAGTTGAGGTCAAGAGTCCAAAACCAGCTTGGCCAACTTGGTGAAACCCTGTTGCTACTAAAACTACAAAACTTAGCCAGGTGTGGTGACACACGCCTATAGTCCCAGCTACTCGAGAGGCTGAGGCACGAGAATCACTTGAACCCGGGAGGCAGAGGTTTCAGTGAGCCAGGATGGCACCACTGCACTCCAGCTTGGGCAACAGAGCGAGATTCCATCTCAATAAATAAATAAATAAAGCGGCTAGGGCTGTGCCTGGTACTTGGACAGAATGTGATACATGCAAGGAATTACTGTTTGGTTCTGGGAGAGACTCAAGGTGGGCAGAACCATTAAGTTGAGGCTTTAGTAGCTGTAGAGAGAGCAGCTTTTAAGATGACTAAACAGTTTTTAAATTATTTACATCATATATGGATTTGTTTTTCTTTTTTTAGAGACGGGGTCTCATTCTATCACCTAGACTGGAGCATAATGGTGCGATCACAGCTCACTGCAACCCTGAACTCCTGGGCTCAAGCAATCCTTTTGCCTCAGCCTCCCGAGTAGCTGGGACTACAGGCATGCACCACAATGCCCAGCTAATTTTTTTTTTTTTTGGTACTGATGAGGTCTCACTATGTTGCACAGGCTGAATATGGTTGTTGTTTTGTTTTTAAATGCAAACACAGTAGAAGGGTTCAAGGTGAAAAGCACCTCTCCTCACTATCCCCTAGTCCTCTAGGCCCACACCCCTAGCATTTTTCCAAACATATGTATAATATCTATACATTTTCTAAATAAACTTTTCCGATATAGAAATGGGATCACTGCAGATGGTGTGGTACTCCATACATATACCCTGGATCAACCCCCGCTCCAGAGGTGCCTGCTGACATTTCACTCAAAGCCTGCCTCTTCCTCTCTCTCTCTCTGCAGGAGGATGCTCTCTGGCTAAGGAGGATACCCGCTTGCACTTGGGGCTGGCTGGAAGTGCCAGGAAATGGATGCCCCTCAACCACTGAGGGGCAGGAGTCAGTGGATAAATATCCCAGCTTCCTTGTCCCTTGGAGACATGATTCTGAGGTATGTTCTGCCACATGGGATAGAGCCCCAGTTGCCCACAGTTGTAACCAGCTCATTTTTCCCAGCCTTTATTGGCTTTCCTCCCCGTGCTGTCACTTCTCCACTCCCTCACTGTGCTTCCTGAATCACCTCCCAAATAAGACTTGCACCCAAATCCTTGTCTCAAGGTCTGTTTTGGGGGAAACCCAACTAAGACAGGGACAATACAGTCACACGCTTCTCTGCATCTAACTTTTTTCAGCCACCAGTATGACTCACAAATCTTTTCCTATCAGCACATATTGAAGGACTGTTTATTATTTCATCATCTGGGTGTGCCAAAATTAACTTAGCCAGTCCTCTTCTGACGGACATGTAAGTTGCTCTCCATTTTGTGCTCTTATGAACAAGGTGGTAATGGGCAGGTTTGCACCTGGATCTTGCTGCATATGGGCAATCAGAAGAATACCTTCTAGAAGAAGAATTGCTGGGTCAAAAGGTAAGGGAGCCCAGGTGCGGTGGCTCATGCCTATAATCCTAGCACTTTGGGAGGCCAAGGCAGGAGGATTGCTTGAGCTCAGGAGTTCGAGACCAGACTGGGCAACATAGTGAGACGCCTATCTCTATTTTTTCAAAAGAGGTAAGAGAACAGTTTTGACCAGGACCAAGGTGAAGGGCTCTGGAGCTCAGTGTGGAGGTGACCAGAGTAGAACAGAGGACAAGCCTGGGTGAGTGACTCAAGCCAGGAGACCCTTTTTGCAGTCAGGAGCTGGCATACCTGAAAAATCCTCAGAGATTCTTTCCAGAGGTCCCTGGACATTTTGGGGAGTATGGGGAGATCTCTGTGTGCTCAGACTGACTATAGCAGAAGGGCCTTCCCCCCAGGTAGCTGTCTCCAAGAAGGGCTCCTCATGGGCCCATCCTACATGCTCGTATCCTATTGCTATGTTTATGCCATAGATGGTTGTTCTTCAAGCAAAAGTCCCCAATTCTCAGATGAAAAAAAAAATTGTTTTGAGAGCACGCATTCCTGAGATCTTCAGGCTCTTCCTTTGGGCTGACTGTTGAGAAGAAATTAATTTTGAGGGTGGGAGGAATCGGTGAGGAGGTTGGGAACGGATCCATGGTGAGCGCTGGGAATGTTTTCTCTAATTTTGTCTCTCTGCCCACTCATGAACGCTTACAGTGTTTACCTGATCATCAGGCTGTTCAGAAAACAAATTTTAAAAGCATAATTTTTTGTTCTCCTGTCAAGTTATTTTCTGCTCACTGGCTGTCTACTGGATCTTGCCTTAAGATGCAGAGAAAGATGCCTCAGACCTTGCTCTGGGGACTTGAAATATCAGAGAGATGAGAGGACAAGGTCTTGAAGCAGCAATGGCAGCAACTGCCCAGAAAGTCAAGGTTATCGGTGGAGAGTAGGGAAGGGATTCTTCTTTCCACATCTTTCCCTTTCACTCTTTCTCTTGCTTTCCCTTTTTATCTTCTTTGTTTTCCCTTATCATGGAAGGTGGGGTCAGAGGCAGAAACACCACATTTGTCCTCAGTGAAAACCTTCCAGAAGGAGAGAGATCTGTGAAGTTTCAAAAGAGAAGAATGGGCATTTTGTTGACTTTTTGTTTTCTGTGCAGGTGAGGTGTAGGTACCATACCTACACACACGCGTGCACACACACACAAACACACACACACACACACACAGAGCACCAATTTGAGATCTGAGCTCTGGTGGGATTCTCTGATGCCCACACCCCACCTGACTCAAACCCGAAGGCCCCCATGGGTGTTATGATTATGAGGGGCTGCTCTGGGGAGAGGACTGCCCTCCCTGCCCTAGGGGAGGCCCCAGGTCTCACCTGCCCTTGGGCTCTATGGGAACAATCCCACTCATAGAGATGTGAGTCGTGGGGTCTGGAGGGAGACCTGGGAAAAGGAGCTGGTCTTCCCGGGCACCCCAGCAAAAGTAGGAAGTCAAATTTTGATCTTGTTGCAAAAGGTGTGCAATTCAAGGGAAGGATGCAATCAGAAGGGTTAGGAAGAGAGGATAAGGCTGTCCAGAGTTCTTATGTGTCCAGCACTTACCCCATAGCAGGCCCATGTCATCAAATAGCCCTAAGTTATCTTCTGCAATATCCAAATAAGGCCTTTGTGCCCAAAGGATGTGTCTAAGGATTCTCAGACACACACAGTCTCCAGGTAGCTGCAAATCACCTCCCTTGCCCAGCTCCTGCTGCTTCCCTCCCCCGCTCAGTACCTCCTGCCCATCCTTCATGCTTCCACCTTTCCTTGAGAAGCCGCGGAGCAGATGGTTATGAATGGGGCCTCGCAGCCAGATGGCCTAGGCTGGAATTCCAGCACTGCCACTACCAACTCTGGGAGCTTAGACAAGTTACTTAACGATCCCGTGCCTCAGTTTCCTCATCAGAAAAAATAGCATCTACTTTATTTGGTTGTTATGAGGGCCAATATTTGGGAAGCGATTCTAACAGTGCCTACCTGGCATGCGGTAAGCACTGAATATATATTTGTTAAATTAAAATGATTGTACAACTTCCTTGCCCTTGCGACAGCCCTGTGAGGTAGGCACTCTTATTACCCATTTCACAGCAGAGTAGATAATGGCCTAAATAGATAAGCATAAAGCCAGTTGATCCTGGAGCTGAGATCTGAACACAGCTCTGTCTAACTTCTGCAAACCACTATTACATACTGTCTTCACATACAACAAAGCTTTTTTTTTTTTGAGACAGAGTCTCACACCAAGACTGGAGTGCAGTGGCGCTATCTTGGCTCACTGCAACATCCACCTCCCAAGTTCAAGAGATTCTCATGCCTCAGCCTCCTGAGTAGCTGGGATTACAGGCAGGCGCCACCATACTTGGCTGATTTTTTGTATTTTTTAGTAGAGTTGGGGATTTGCCATGTTGCCCAGGCTGGTCTCAAATTCCTGGTCTCAAGTGATCCACCTGCCTCAGCCTCACAAAGTGCTGGGATGACAGGCATGAGCCACTGCACCAGCCAAACAAAGCTATTTTAAAGGACACCGAAGAGTCTGTGCCTTACTCTATAAGTGATCCTGCTCTAGGTTCAGCTGAAAATACTGCTGCTTCTAACGCTATGGAAAACAGCATGGAGTATCCTAAAAAAATTTAAAATAATGATCCAGCAATCCCATTTCTGGGTATATACTCACAGGTATTGAAAGCAAGATCTCAACAAGATATTTGCACACCCATATTCACGGCAACGGTATTCACAATAGTCAAGAGACAGAAGCAACCCAAAGGTCCATCAGTAGATGAATCGGTAAACAAAATGTGGCATATACATAGAATGGAATTTTGTAGAGCCCTAAAAACAAAAGAAATCAGCGGTCCTGAGTGCAGTGGTGTTTACCTCTAATTGACCACAACCAGTTACAGATTTCTTTGTTCTGTCTCCACTCCCACTGCTTCACTTGACTGGCTAAACATAAAAAATAAATAGAAAGGAAGCAAATCCTGTCATATGCAACAGCATGGATGAACCCTGAGAATATTATGCTAAGTGAAATAAGCCAGGCACAGAAAGACAGATACTGCATGATTCCACTTATACGAGGGATCTAAGTATTCAAATAATTCACAAAAGCAGAAAGTGGAATGGCAGTTGCTAGAGGCCTGGGGGGAAGGGAAATGGGTAGCTGTGTTTAATGGGTAGATTTTCATTTTTGTAAAATGAAAAAGTTCTGGAGATCTATTTCACAACAATGTGGATATACTTAACACTACTAAATTGTACATGTGAAAATGGCTAAGATAATAAATTTTATGTTACGTGTTTTTTATAATAATTTTTAAAATTTTTAAATAATTAAAAAAATACTATTGCTTCTGAAATGCTCAACTTAACACTCTGACCTTCCATTATTTTATTTTATTTTATCTTTTGAGACAGGATCTTACTCTGTCGTCCAGGCTGAAGTGCAGTGGCAGTCTCGGCAGACTACAGGTGTGCACCACTACACCTTGCTAATTTTTTTTTTTTTTTTTTTTTTTTGAAACGGAGTTTCGCTCTTGTTACCCAGGCTGGAGTGCAATGGCGCGATCTCGGCTCACCGCAGCCTCCGCCTCCGGGGTTCAGGCAATTCTCCTGCCTCAGCCTCCTGAGTAGCTGGGATTACAGGCACGCGCCACCGTGCCCAGCTAATTTTTTGTATTTTTAGTAGAGACGGGGTTTCACCATGTTGACCGGGATGGTCTCGATCTCTTGACCTCGTGATCCACCCGCCTCAGCCTCCCAAAGGCTAATTTTTTTTTATACAGACAGGGTCTCACTATACTGCCCAGGCTGGTCTTGAACACCCAGGCTCAAGCAATCTTCCTGTCATAGCCTCCCAAAGTGCTGGTATTAGAGATGTGAGCTACCATGCCCGGTCCCATAATTATCTTGAAATTTCCCTAGCAAAACACAAGTCCTGGACCAGTATATCTGCCTCTACCAGGAAGTTGCTAAACCTTCCCAAGGCTACCTCCAAGCAAGATGTTTCTTTTTATCTTCTTTCCCTAACCATCCCTAGTTTAGTGATTTTTAAAATGCTTTTGGGCCTCCAGACCCTTTTGAGAATCTGAGGAAAGCTACCACACTCTCCCTACCTTCACACCCCAAATGCACATATGCATTGACATAACTAATTTTCCTTATGATTCAGAGGACTCCTTGATAGCACGGGGCCTCTCCATGGTCCTCTGAGATTCTTACTCCCCTATGCATCACAGGGCTTCCCCTGATTGGCTCAAAGTTTTGTTAGTTACCTCTTTTCCCTCCCAGTAAAATCAAGGAAAAGGAGAACTTCTTAAAAGGCCACATGTAGCATCTCATCAAGCCCAGAATGGTATTATAGTATTATATTATCTGTGTGACAATTTACTCTAAAACATCTCTATATATGCAGTGTGTGTGTGTGTGTGTGTGTGTGTGTGTGTGTGTGTGATTATACTTACCCTAGGGGTGGTTTGTTAGGATTTGAAAGACCCTAGTAGGAATCTACATTCCAGAAGTGACTACTCAGTGCTCCAAATATCCATATCTAAATCTACACCAGAGGGTTCCTTAATTGGCATAGAGATCTTATAAATATTAGGATATATGGCTTAAGATTGTGGGCTCCGTGCCCTGGCAGGAATCAGGCTAGCACAGCCACCTGGCACCTTCAGAGCAACACTCTAATCTGGAGTTCCATTTGGTCCTCTATCATCTCCCTATTTTCAGAGGACTGTGGTGCCTCATTCACCCAGAAGTTTGGCTATCAAGAGACTATCATCGCATCTGCCTCAGAGTAAATCCTGCATACCAAGTGTCTATCAGAGGGCCTGAAGACAGAGTGGGAAAATTTCCCAGCCTACAGGAACACGTTATATCATCATCTTTGTATCTGCTTCCTCATAAATAATCATACGGCTGGTCAAATTCCATCTGAGGGTTGCTTTCATTCTAATTCATCACCTGGCAGTGAGTGGTAGGGAAGGACAGGTAGAGCCCCTACCTGTGTTCCTGGCAATTACTGAGGTGGCAGGATTGGCTTGGGGATGCCTATGGGTCATCCAAGTCTAAGGAGGCTTTGCAGTATTCAGGGAATAAACTGTTTCATCCAGACTCATTTTCCCCTCTCTCTCCTCCTGGATCTGGCTTTCTTCCATTGCTAGCTTCATTCTTGGACTCTCTGGTGATGACAAGAGGCAGCATCTCCTCATATTTGCTCTGGTTCAAGTTTGGCATAGAAAGTAAAGAGTGTATTTTCCTGAAATCTCTTACAAAAGTCTCCAAAGCCTGACTTGGATTGTGTGACTGTCCCTGATCAAATCACTGTTGCTGGAGAAAAAATATTCTGATGGGTCACATGCCAGTCAGATAGGTGTGTCAGCTCCACCAAAACCACATGGCTTGAGAGTAGTTAGGGATGAGCAATGGATTAAAGCTGGCCACAAAATCTTTGACACTAGTTCCATGGAGAGATAAGAATCCATTTCCCTTCCCCTTTAATAAAGGCCAGTCCTGTGCCTTGTTTTGGACAATAAAACATGGCGGACATGAAACTGTACATTTCAAAGCTGGGCCTTAAGAAATCTATGGATTTCACTTTCCCATGGTTAGAACACAGCATCATGGAACACTATGAGGAAGCCCAAGAAGCCATATAGGGAGGGCCATGTGAGGGAGAACTGAGGTGCCCAGCCAATTTCCCCAGCTGACCTTCTAGTCAGCAGCATCCAGGACTATTTGCCAGCCATGGAGGTGGGGCTATCTTGAGCAGTCAAGAGCAACTGAATCTTCAGATGCCAGCAGCACCAGCAGACACCACATGGAGCAGAAGAATCACCCAGTTGAGCCTGGTCAACTCACAGAACCATGAGAAACAATGAAATGTGATTGTTTGAAGTCACCAAGTTGTGGGTTCGTTTGTTCCATAGTTAGAGATAGCTGATACAAGATGGCTTCCTGCTACGGTTTGAATGTTTGACTCCCCTCCAAAATTCATGTTGAAACTTAATTCCAATGCAACAGTATTAACAGGTGGGGCCTTTTAGGAGGTCATTAGTCCTTGGGAACTGTGCCCTCATGGATGGGATTAGTGCCTTATAAAAGGGCTTGAGGGAGTGATTTTGCCCCTTCTGTCCCTTCTACTGTGTGAGGACACAGGTGTCCCTCCCCTCTAGAGGATGCAGCAACAATGCGCCATCCACGAAGCAGAGAGCAGCCCTCACCAGACACTGAATCTGCCGACACCTTGATCTTGAATTTCCCAGCCTCCAGAACTGTGAGTAATAAATTTCTGCTATTTATAAATTACCCAGTCTGTGGTATTTTTGATAGCGGCATATTAAATGTGCTAGATAGGCAACAAACAAGAGTCCATCACAATCACCTCCTCTGTGTAGTCAACTCTGCCTGGCAACTGATGGGCTCAAGAAGACATGGAATTTTCTGCAGCAGCATTCCAGTGTCCACTCATTAGTGTTGTCAGTATCCAGAGACAGTTGCTGTGGCAGCAGCGGCTGTACCCTGATTTGGAGTGCACAGCTCTGGCAGTGGGTTTTAAGCACAGCTGTTTCTATTGATGGTTTCCTGGCTCCGGGCCTTCCTGCATATAGCAAAGATAGCGGCTCCCCTGGTGGATCAGTCCTGCATGTTCTGAAAGTTCTTCTTGGAAACCCAGCCTAGAGTTTTCGCAATGGCCCTCTGTAGTGGATTACCATGGTGTCCTCTCCAAAGCTATGTCCCTGTCCTAACCTCCAGAACCTGTGCATGTAGCCCTATTTAACAAAAGAGTCTTTGTAATTAAGTATCTTGAGATTAGAGCAGCTTGGATTACCCAGGTGGGTCCTAAATCCTTATAACAGGCAGAAGAGGAGAAAACACAGAGAGGAGAAGGCCTCGTAAAGATGAGAGGCAGAAATTGAAGTGATACTACCACAAGGAAGGCCAATAGCCCCGAGAAGCCGGAAGAGGCAAGGAAGGATTCTCCCCTAGAGCCTGCAGAGGGAGTGTGGACTTGCTGACACTTTGATTTTGGACTGCTGGCCTCCAGAACTGTGAGGGAATCAAGTTGTTTTTTAAGCCACCCAGTTAATGGTCATTTGTGGCCTCAGGAGACTAATACACCTTCCAGTGATTCTGTAAGCACTGACTTCCTTGTTTTAAATCCCTTTCTGCTTAAAATGTCTGGAGCAGTTTCTGTTTCTTGAACTGAACCCTGAGTGGTACAACTCCCTTCCCATTCTGGAAATGCAAGACTAGGCAAGCCAGAATGCATATTGTCAGTAGGAACGGGAGCCGAAGCCGGATGGACTCTGATTTGAGGCTCATAAAATGGTACCGTCCCTCGCGCTGCTGTCAGCCTCACAGGCAGATGCATTTCTCCCAGTTCAGCAGAAGCATTGGTCTTGATAGTCTTTTTACTGCTTCTGTGGCAGCAACAGTTTATTTTTACTTTAAATCACTCTGCAGCCAGCACCCTGGCTCACTTCTGCCAGGAGTCCCACTGCCTCCTCAGTCCAAGATCACAGAGCCAGACAGGGCCTCTATGATGCCTATCTCTCTTTTCTTTACCCCTTGGAGCCCAATAAAGAGCTGGAAAGCACCAGAACATGATTGAAAGTCTTTATTCGAATACCAGTGCGATCACTTCTTAGAGAGCAGCTTGTCTTGGTCTGTATCCTTTTCCCAAACCAGGGCTCTCTGTGTTCAAGGACATGCAGGGGTATGTGTGCCTGAGTGTTCATGAACTTGTGTGTCCATGAGTGTCTCCGAGCCCATGTCCCTGTTCCTGTGTGTATGTGTGCCTTTCTGGGAGTTTGTGTTTGTGTCTGGCGTCTGGATGTGTGTATCTAGTGGATGTGGAGAGAGAGTGGCGGGAGAGGAAGTGAAGTGGCTGTGGTTACTGTTAATACCATAAAGTTGAGCTATTGTTTTCATAAATAGGAGGCTGGAGATCGCCTCTTGCTGCTCTTACCACTGTGCTGTTGAAATTATGTTACCGTGGAAGAATCCATTTTTCATTCTGCAAGCGTAACTGCTTAAAACAGAACGGGGAGAATTCTGCTCCGTGGAACTCAGGTGGGATTGGCATTATCCGTGGAATTTCTAAGCCAAGGCACTATAGCACCTTGTGGCCTTTGTCTTAGGGATCAAAATAGAAATCATAGAATTCTCTGCTAGTAAAGCTGAGGTCATCTCAGTGCTTCCCAATAAATCCCCTGTGGTGCCTGTGTTGATGGTTCTGTGTTAAGGACACATTCTGCATTGGGAGCTATTCCAGGCACTGACTTTCCCGAGAGGAGCTGGGCCCCAGTTGGGACCTCCAGGGGCTCTTGATGATCTGATATGGTGCCATCAATGCAAAGAATGATATGAACAAGCATAGAGCTGGGTGACATTGAGTGCAATGACATGAGGCCTTTACCCTAGCCTTGGAGGAGGGAGTGTAATCAGGGGAAGCTTCCCAGAAGAAGTAGCACTGATGGGATGTCTGAAGGGATAAGTAGGGATTAGCAGGAACCCTTAGAGCTCCCCATGATCAAAGGAGATGCCTCGGCTTAGCCCAGGATCAGGCAGCAGCTGCCTTGTATAGAGAGGAGATGGCAACTCTGCTTACTTGGGGCAGAATCATTCCATTGTGAGCCACATAGTGCCACTTGCAATATGAAAGAAGGGTTCTTGGCTGGGTGCAGTGGCTCATGCCACCTGGGAGGCCAAGACAGGTGGATCACCTGAGGTCAGGAGTTCAAGATTAGCCTGGCCAGCACGGCAAAACCCTGTCTCTACTAAAAATACAAAAATGAGCTGGACGTGGTGGCGGTCACCTGTAGTCCCAGCTACTCGGGCGGCTGAGGCAGAATCGTTTGAACCTGGGAGGCGGAGGTTGCAGTGAGCTGAGATCATGCCACTATACTCCAGCCTGGGAGACAGAGTGAGACTCCATCTCGAAAGAAAGAAAGAAAGAAAAAAAAAAGAAAGAAAGAAAGGTTCTTTCTCCCCCACTCCCTCCCCAGCCCAATCTGAAAATCATACATCTTCCTCCCAGACACTGCTGCCATAAAGAGTGGCCAGGCTCTTGGCCCTC
The DNA here is from genome assembly GCF_030222135.1 of Aotus nancymaae. Lineage (NCBI taxonomy): Eukaryota > Metazoa > Chordata > Mammalia > Primates > Aotidae > Aotus > Aotus nancymaae. The sequence continues at coordinate 18,901,703 of NW_026988472.1, read as the reverse complement.
ACCGTTCCTCCAGAGCCCACCCTGGGCTCAGCCACTGTGTCGGTGGCTCCTCTTGGCCCCTCCAGATCTCTGCCCACCGTCCTGGGCAGGTTCTGCACCCCAGGAGGCTGGTCTGTCCTCCAGCTTCAGGAAACTCAGGCAGAAGCCCCAAGAGCAGGAGGATTTGTCTCCCAAACTTCCTCCCCCTCAGGCCCCTGCGTTCTGCTGCTAAAGGCCACCGCTCCTGTGGGGCTACCCTTCTCCTACCCTGTAATTACTCTCTCTGGATTCCAAAAGCCACCCCTTCTCCTTATTCCTTCAGGAGTGGAGTGGTAGCAGCTTCCTGCCATCGCTGGTCTCCGCTGGCTTCACTTCCTCTTCTGGGCTTTCTCCCACCAGCTCCCACCTCTGTAAATAGTCCCTTCATTAAACTCTCCTCATATCTCCTGGCTGGAAAGTGGCACCTTTTTCCTGCCAGGACCCTGGCCAGCACTCTCACCTCCCAACAGAGGGCGCTACGCTCTCCCAGGCTTTGGGCCCCTACGATCTCCTGGAGGGCAAGGTGGCGGCCAAGGAGCCATGAAGCCACTTGGCTCAGATCAGCTGTGGTCCTTCCCACCTTGAGCCCAGGTTGCAGGAAATGGGCTCTCACTCGGTCTTCATGACCAACCCCCGACCTTGGACGTAGGCTCCTGAAAGGGATTCTGCTTTTGTGCTTAATTCCCTGGCTAGTTCCAAAGGGACGTGGGGCCACATGGATCCCTGCGTGCCTTCAGAATCCTGACTCTGAATTGCCCCCATCAGGCCTGTGGGCCTGCTCCTGCTGTGGCCCACCCTCTCCCAACCGCAGTGGCACATCCCTCCCACAGCCAGGCTGCATCCAGCCCCTGACACCTGGGCTGCCAATCACTCCGGTACTCACTGCTGCAGCGGCTGCTGGAAGCGGTCTGGAGCTTGGGGCCTGCCATGCTCACCTCCCCATCTGGATATTCCCCAGCCCTTATTCCGGCAGCTGCCTTGGCAGAAGGCTCATATCAAACCTCAGCCTTTCAATCCCTTCAGACTCATGCCCGCCCACCAGAAGTGCTCCCGAAAGGGCAATGTTAGTGGGAAGACCAGCCTCCAGCACATGGAGCATCGCCTGGGGCTGAGTGAGCACGGTGACCCTGGGCTCAGCCAGAGGACCGCAGCAAAGGCAGCATTTCCAAGTGGATTCAGAGGAGGGAGAGGAAAGGAATAGAAGCCAAGGGGCTGAGGAAGGTGGGAGGAGGACAACCAGAGCACCTTCAGCAACCTCATGTCCTGCAGGAGAGCAGCACGCGCTGCGGGCCAAGCGCTCAATACTCATTTGCATCAGGCCCCGTCACCGCACAAATGATCCCTGCCTTTTAAGGGAGGAAACTGAGAAATGACAGCTTGACTGGCTTGCCCACAGTGAGGAAATGCAGTCTGATTCCCAAGTGCACCCTCTGTGTCCTTGGCCTTCACATGCTAACCAGGTCCTGCTACAGGTTTCTCAGACCACTGACCAGATTGGCCATTTGCCTTGCTCCTGAGTTTCGACTAACGGACAAGCATGAAGGAGTCCATCCCTCCTCCACCCTCAGCTCTGTCTCCCCTCAGTGGCGCCTGGGCTCCAGCCCTGTCCTCCCTCCCTCCCTCCTTGTGGCTTAGAGCATCATGGTCGCAGTCAGGGCCAGGGTCCCAGCAGCCTCTGTGCTGTCGCCTCTTCCATCCATCATGGGGGTTCTCTTGCAGTGTCTGCGTTGAGAAACAAATGTTCTCCCCCTTTAGTAAATCATGTGAAACATCACAACCAGGGACAGCTGGTTAGAACACAAGCTACTACTTTCCTACAAGGTGACGATATTGGAGGCACAAAACGTATGCAGAACTGCACACGGGCAGTGCCCTGCTTGCCAGCTCCGCACAACCTGGCCTCCCTCCACGCGCCCCTCTGCCTCAGGCTCCAGGCCAGCTGGGCGCCATGTTTCCCTCCCCAGCCCTTGAGGAAACAAGGGCGTCTTTCTGTCTGGTTACCTGGGCACAAAGCAGGCTTGGCAGATACAGCTCCTCAAGGCACCTCCCAATCACCTCCCAATCACCTCAGCTTGACCTCTTCTCTCAGGGTTCTCCAAATCAGAAATCTATGCCAGGCGCAGTGGCTCACACTTGCAATCTTAGCACTTCGGGAGGCCGAGGTGGGAGGAGCGCTTGAGCCCAGAAGGTCGGGACCAGCCTGGCCAACACAATGGGACCCCATCTCTAAAAAAAAATAAAACAAATAGCCAGACATGTAGCCCCAACTATTTGTGAGGCTGAGGTGGGAGGATTGCTTGCACCTGGGAGGATGAGGTTGCAGTGAGCTGTGGTCACAGCACTGCACTCCGGCCTGGACAACAGAGTGAGACCCTGTCTCAAAAAAAAAAAGAATCAGAATTCTCACCAACATGGCTCCTTCCTTGGAGTTGGGGCAGTAGTGGGTAAAGCAACATCGGCTGTAGACTAATCGTGTTGCTGGACTCTTTTATCGACCCTGCCCTTTGAGGTGCTCTTTCTTCCCTGTCTTCAGGCTCCCAGATCCAGCGCCCATCCTTCAAAGTCTACTTTTTGGAATAAATCTTGTGTCAGTCATTTACATGTTAGTATGAATTTGCATACTAACTAATTCTCTCTCCCAGGAGGATTTTCATTTAAATCTTTCTGGATGCAAATCATTCTGCAATGAGAGATTTTTCCCCATTAGAGGGATTTTAACTTGTAATCTCATAAGGCAGAGAGGCATGGGGGCAGGCACACTACTCACAGACTGTGAATCTCACAACTTCATCCACTTGTTATGTTTCCAAATGGTCTAGCTTAAGGTGACTTCTCTCCATGTTGTCTTGCTCCTGGGGTTTAGAGGTTTTGTTGACTCATCTTTCTGATTCATCTAAGAATCACAAGATTTCAGGTCTGATGGGACCTTAGAGATCAAATAATCCAACCCCTTAGTTTCTCAATGAAGAGACAGAAACACACAGAGAGAAAAGTGACAAGCCCAAGATCCCACAGCAAGTGACAGCAGAGCCAAAGCCAGGCCCTGGGCTTCCTGGCTCCTAGCAATGTCCTTTGCACTATGCCACGCCAAGACCCATAAATAACTTTTAACCAAACACAGGCATTCTTTGCAAAGCAAAGCCCAGGCAGAATGGCACAGGCCACTTTTGTGTGGCTTGAGAAGATCATTCCTAGAAGCATTTGGTCTAGAAAGAGAGGCCCACAGAACCCTCCTTGTGCCTACAGGGTCTGGAGGGTCCTGAACCAAGCTCACTGTTATCACCGCCCAGGAAAACACCTCTCCTGAATTTTGCCACAAGGGGCTCTAGTTTTGTTTCCCAAGCAGCCCCTCATCCTTCAAAAGCAGGACCACTCTTGGCCATACGCATCAGCCAGCTTTCTTGTGCTTCCTCACCAGACCGCACAGCGCCCTCACCTATTTGAGATCAGCCTTGGCCTGAATTTGATCTGGACTTATCCCAGAAGTACAGGTCAAAGGCAGAGGACCAGAATCAATATGTAGCCTAAAAAGGAACTAACCAGTCCCGGAACCGGACTGCCTAGGTTAAACGCTCACCTTTCCCACCTCCCAACTCCATGTCTTTGGGCTGTTTACTTAAGTTTTCTGTGCCTCAAACCCCTCAACTGTCAGATAGGGATAACTGGCACCTGCCTCCCAGGTTGTTTCAACAGTGAAATGGAGTCAATACATGGAAAGCACTTGGAACGGTGCTTGCACATAGTAAGCACTCACTTAGATGTACCCATAATGGAGCCTAGCACAGTGGCTCATGCCTGTAATCCTGGAGACTCAGGAGTCTCAGGCAGGAGGATCACTTGAGGCCAGGAGTTTGAGATCAGCCTGGGCAACACAGCGAGACTTCATCTTTTTTCTTTCTTTTTTTTTGGTGCCGGGGGACGGAGTCTCGTTCTGTTGCCCAGGCTGGAGTGCAATGGCGTAATGGTGTGATTTCAGTTCAGCACAATACCTGCCTCCCAGATTCAAGCGATTCTCCTGCCTCAGCCTCCCGAGTAACTGGGATTACAGGCGCATGCCACCATGTCTGGCTAATTTTTGTATTTTTAGTAGAGACGGGGTTTTGCCATGTTGGTCAGGTTGGTCTCAATTCCTGACCTCAAATGATCCACCAGCCTCGGCCTCCCAAAGTGCTGAGATTACAAGCATGAGTCACCGAGCCCAGCTGAGACATCATCTCTTAAAAAATACAAAAATTAGCTGGGTGTGGTGGTGCATGCCTGTAGTTCCAGCTACTGGGGAGGCTGAGGCAGGAGGATCACTTGAGCCTGGGTTGAGGCTGTGTGAGCCGTGATGGCACCACTGCACTCCAGGCTGGGCAACAGAGCGATACCCTGTCTCAAAAAAAAAAAAAAAACTTACCCATAACGTCTTTGGTGCCTCCCTTCAGAACCTCCCAGAAGTCTCTCCACCTCTCCCCTTGAAACTAAGTACTATCAGCCTTCGTTTTTAAAAGTTGGAGTCAGGGGTGGAGGAACGTTAAAAGGAATATGTGTGGAAATTTCTGAAATTTATCCAAAAAACAGATTTACTGACCATACCTACTTCCCACTTCATCCTGACATCAGGGTGAACCAAACTGAGAAAAGTGTGTGTGTGTGTCTGTGTGTGACAGAGTTGTGGGAGTTTTTCCTCCTCGATTGAAATTAGCATTATTCTAAATCTGGTTGTTATCCCATAATCTTTTCTTTTTTTTTCGGCACGTTCCCTATTTCTCACATACAGTTTTGTTAGTGCTGAGAAATACAGTAATGAGGAAAAGAAAGTAGACGGCTCCGAGGGGGCCCATGCTACATAAATATTTTAAGTTTCAAACAAACTTGAGTTCTGCGCACACGGCTCTCTCTAATCTCATGCTTTCACACTGTGGAGCAGTAAATCTGCACAGCTCTGAGCCGGCCACCAGTGTGGGCCAGAAGCATCATTCCCTCCCCTCCTGCATCGTCTGGGTGTGGATTTTCAGTGATGGTTGGGGAACCACAGTACAGAAGCTGCTGTCCAAGCAGCTAGTAGAGCCCCAGTGGCCACAGTTTAGTGTTTATGGGTTCAGGGTAGACTGAACAGCCAGCTGTCTGCAGCAGGAAAGTCCCTTGGCCAAAAAAATGTCTCCACTACTGGTCTGTGGTAAATGCCTGAAACTCCACCATTAGCAATGCATTCCTTTGGTTATGCCCTGCCATTCGAGCCACAATTTTAAAGTGAAAATGCCCCTCAGGGGACTAACATGTGGAGACCCTGACACTTTCAATGAATGAGTGTTTCAGATCAATTTCTGAGAGAGGAGGTGAGCCCTTGGCTGCCTCCCTGGTAGCAGTGTGGCTGCAGGCAGGGGAGAAGTAGAGAAAGGAAGGGGTGGGGGCATGGAGGGCTGTGGGCAAACTTGGGCAGCTGAGCCATTATGACGCTTTTAAAACATGGCCTCAATTCCCTGACACTCCTTCCAATTAGAGGTGGGATCTATGCCCTCTCCCTTGAATCTAGGTGGGCTTGTGACTGCTTCAACTAATAGAGGATGGCCGAAGTGCCTCAATGTACCCTCCAAGGTTGGGTCATAAATGCCAATGCAGCTCCTTCCTGGTTGGCTGGAGCCCCGGGTCATTGTGTGAGAAGTCCAGCTACTCTGAGAACTATATGCTGGGAAGATTACTCTGGTAAACGACACTACATTAGCCTAGCCTGCCAGCCATCCTCACCTAGGTTCTAGATATGTAAGTGAAGCCTCCAGAACAATCCATTCACTAGCCAAATATCACTGAGAGACCTCCCTCAATGCCTTTCGAAGCAGAAGAGTTGTGTAGTCAAACCCTGCCCGAATTCTTGACCTACAAAATTGTAAAATACAATGAAATTATTGTTTTTTTAGCCACCCAGGATTAGGGTAGTTTGATATGCAGAAATAGTAACTGGATCAGCCATGGCACCCAGAACTGGCCTGATAGAATCAGTTTCACAGACAACTGATATAGATGCTTCTGGGAACTGGGGGTGGGGGACCTCAAGTCGCTGGGAGTGATCAAGCCCGCACTTGGGGCTTGTACCTTCTGGCCCACAACGGGCCATTTATCAGCTACCCCACAGAACCCTCTGGACATCCAGGGTTGGGAGTGGAAGATCTGGGGGAACGCTACTCGTCTTCCTTTCCAGACAAGGGCAGTGAGCTCCTGAGATGCAAGGACCAGGCATCCAGCAATTCAGTCCTACAGGGGAGGTATGAGGTTTTGTGCAAAAAGCAAGGGCGTGGCTCACGAACCAGAAAAGCCTGGGTTCAAGATGGGGCTTCTTCTCCTCCTGGCTTTGCTGGTTTTGATGAAGAGACTCATTTCCTCATCTGTGACATAGGGACAACACATCCCATTCACAGGGTTAATGTGAGGGTTCCATGAGATGGCATGCAGAACAGCCCTGGAACACACAGAGCCACCTTCGTCTCCATCCCCTCCCTCCCACTCTGTGGCCCTTTCTACCTCACCGCACCACACGGGACTCTGGCCAGAAACCGTCCTCTTGGGCTCCTTCGCACACCCTTCCTCACTTCCTGGACTTTGGTGGGGAGGCAGGATGACAATGCTTCTCCAGAACATCAAGAATGAAGCTGATTGCCCCAGACCACACTCTTTTGAGCGCTCTCCTGGGCTCCAGGGCCTCCTCGTGCTCATTCCCTAGCCCTCATCAGCTCCCTCAAAGTGCCCTCTTATCAAGAGAGTGCTGGCCAGGTGCAGCAGCTCATGCCTGTAATCCCAGCACTTTGGGAGGCCAAGGCAGGCAGATCAGTTGAGGTCAGGAGTTCAAGACTAGTCTGGCCAACATGGTGAAACCCTGTCTTTGCTAAAAATGCAAAAATTATCTGGGCATGGTGGCGTGCCTTTAGTCCCAGCTACCTGGGAGGCTGAGGCAGGAGAATCACTTAAAGCCAGAAGGTAGAGGTTGCAGTGAGCCGAGATCGCACCATTGCACTCCAGCCTGAGGAACAGAGTGACATCCTGTCTCTAAATAAATACATAAGTAAATAAGCCAGAGATTTTGATGGATGCCAGCAGAACACCTTTCTTCTGTGGAAGCGGTAGCCATGAGGCCGGTTTCCACCCCTCGGAGTGTTTTCCACGCTTCCGCTTTCCTTGCTTCCCCAAATCCCTCCTTTCAACTCTGAGCTCTTTTGGGCTCCTTGAGAAGCAGCCTTCTGAGAGCTAAATTTAAGCAGAACTGGTTTATTTGGGAGGAATCGTAGTGGAGTGGAGAAGGTGAGATGGGGAGGAGAAGGATGCCATACAAGGGGCTTCTCAGGAAAGTCACTCTGCTGTGCACTACTGGGGCTTAATCCCTCCTAGGGGTGAGGGAGCTGAGGTGAGCATCTTCCAGCTCCTGTCCGATCTGGCTGGGGACTCCTCTGAGAGCCTGCAGGCCTCGAGCAAGCAGACGTTGAAACAGGGAGCGCAGGGGACATCTGTGCAGCGCCATGCCTGCACCTCCTCCGCGTTCTCTCCCTTCAAACCTGTCTCTCCGCTCTTGATTCACACATGATCAGCTGAGCATTCACTTGGGACAACTGCAAGACCTTAAAATGGGCAAAAGTAACCATAATGCCCCAGATCCCATCTGAGCTGTGGAAAAGGGATGGGAGCTGTCAGCCTGTCTTGGAGAATAGCAAAAACAGCCTTGGAGACAGCCAGATTGCTCCCTCCTCTGTGTAACTACAGGTAAAACTCCTCTCTCTGCTGGGTGTGGTGGCTCACACCTGTAATCCCAGTATTTTAGGAGGCTGAGGCGGGTGGATTGCTTGAGATCAGGAGTTCAAGACCAGCCTGGCCAACATGCTGAAATCCCGTTTCTACTAAAAATACAAAAATTAGGCGAACATGGTGGCGGGCGCCTGTAATCCCAGCTACTCGGGAGGCTGAGGCAGGAGAATTGCTTGAACCCGAGAGCTGGAGGTTGCAGTGAGCCGAGATCGCGCCACTGCACTCCAGCCTGAGCAACAGAGAAAGACTCTGTCTCAAATAAATAAATAAATACAGACTCCTCTCTTCCCTGTGCCTGGCCCAGGGAGGAGATGACCAGGCCACAAGCTGCCCCTTGCTGTATTTCCAGAACAGCCCTTACTCTTCCCTCATCCTCACTCAGCCCCTACTTGTCCCAGGGTGGGAGAGTGGGCTTGGCTTCCCCTCAGCCGTCTTTTTGGCAGGCCCCAGACCTCACCTAGCTTTGATAAGCCTCCACATTCTGTTGAGTTGAGCCCGGCTGTCATTGCTGTGGCCAAGCCTTGCCACGAGTGGTGAAGGTTTGTTTTTATTTTCCGTTGCCACGGCTCCTTCTCTCCCAGGAGCGGGAGATGCTGGGGAAGCTGTAATTTGCTAAACAGGCATTAATCTCCACGTCAATCTCGAGAGGCTGGTAGACTGCTCAGTCAAAACACACAGTGTGATTAGACGAGGCTGACAGGATCATGTGCAGGGATTTGCACCTCCCAGGCCAAGCCCTGACTTCCCCAGGGCAGAACTTCCTGACCTTGACCTTGCCCCTGGGCTGTGGCCTACAGAGAACGTTCTCTTTGACGAAGGGCAGAAGAGCCGAGCGGACAGCATCGAGGGGCTTCTCCACTTCTCTCCAGCCCTCCCATCTTCAATAGGATCTAGAGAAAGTGGCATGGCCTGGGAGGAAGACAGACCTGGGCTTGAATCTTGCTGTCACATGTTTGCATTCAACAAATATTCATGAGTCCTCTATTCTGTCCCTGGTACTTTTAGGTTCTGGGGATAGAGTGATAAATGTCAGGTTTTAGGAGAGTCAGTTAATAACATTGCTTTCTCCCCCTCTCTGAGCAATCAAGAAATAGATATGGAAGTCCAAAAGATGGGGCTCAAAATGAATGTCCTTCGTTGCAGAAAGGCTACATTGGCAGATGTGGCTTGAGATCTGTCACAACAATTGTCTTGCTGACACTCACTCTGGAGTTGATCTTACCCGCTCAGCTACAGGCAGGACTGAAGACCACAGGGAGCCGAGGCGTTGTGCTTTTCTGGGCGGGCTGCCTCCCAAAAGGGACCTAGAAGGGGTTGAGTTTCCTGGGCCTGGATTCTTTCCCCACCCCCTGACTCATGGATCAGATAAATTACGCTCTTTGTTTGGGTCCCTCCAAAGTAGCTCCTGAAAGAGAAGTGGGGTGTTTGGGAGGGACCTCAGGAAACACAGGGAGAGCCTGTAGGGGTAGGCAGTCAATAAAGGAAGTGTATTGAGCATGGTGCCACTGTGGGCAGGGAGAGCTCAATCCTGCGAGCACCTCTAGGAGACACCAGGGACCTCGCACCTAGAGTGATCCCATCCGAGGGGTACAGGAGCCAGCTAGTTATCTCCCAACCCCCTTCAGCCCTTGATTGAGGACTGCTCCTTGGGGGCAGTCACCTGTCCACTAGCCTAACCCAGGGAGGGCAGAGCAGGAAGCCAGAGAAAGCCCTCAGGCCAAGAGTAACAGAGCCTGGCATGCAATAGATGCTCAGGAAAGGATAATTCTCACTCATTCCTCATTCTGCAGGCAGGTACAGGTGACCCCAGGATCTGGCAACCCTGCCACCCTTAGGGGGTGAGGGTGGAGAGAGGTGATATTAATGGCAGGGGCGATGCTGACACTGGAGCTTCCTCAACCTCCAACCAACGGTGACAGCAGAGATGAGGACAGGAAGGAAAAAGGTAAGATGATTGGAAGGAAGGATCTGACAGAGGGGGGCTAGAGATACTAAATGACTCTCAGGGACTTCACACTCCAGATTTCACCTCCAGCTCCTAGGCCTTGCGGTATCTGACCATGACCCAAAATAGATCTTCCCTTGGCACTGGAGACATCATAGATGGGCACAGATGCATACACAAAAGTATACACAAATGCAGACACGTGAACATCCATGTACACATACAACACACACATATGCATATGAATACATCCACACACAACACACAGATTACCCACATTCACATATACACAGCATGCTGGCACACATGTGCATACTCACATACATCCTCACATGAACATGCACACACACACTTTCATGCTTTCTTCTTTTGGCTACTGGGATCCAACCAGCAGGTAGAGCCTTAAAGGGCAGCCCTGGGGAAATGACCTCTTCAACAGGAATCAGGCCTCTGTCCATATGAGGGTTCATACCCTCCCTTCTACTCATGCCTCTTGCTCTCCTCATCACCACCACCACTCCCACCCAACCAAACCAAGAACTAGTCAGGAGATAGTCCCTCAATGACTTTGGCCATTTCTCCCACAATCGTGAGCACAACTTGGGATGTGATATGGTTTGGCGGTGTCCCTACCCAAATCTTGTCTTGATTTATAGTTCCCATAATTCCCACATGTTGTCGGGGAGACCCGGTGGGAGATAATTGAATCATGGGAGCAGTTTCTGCCATATTGCTCTCATGGTAGTAAATAAATGTCATGAGATCTGTTTATTTTCTAAGGGGTTTCACTTTTCACTTTGTTCTCTCTCATTCTCTCTCTTGCCTGCCGCCACGTAAGATGTTCCTTTTGCCTTCCACCATGACTGTGAGGTCTCCCCAGCCACATGGAGCTGTAAGTTCATTAAACCTCTTTTTCTTTATAAGAATTACCCTAGTCTTGAGTATGTCTTTATTAGCAGTGTGAAAACAAACTAATACAGGATGTGTCCCAAGTGAGGGCCTGGAACATGACCTAGGGGCCTAGCGGTTGGGGCAGCCCTCTCCCCTGGCTCAAGGGCTCTCCCTGTGTGAGGGAGAGGTGAGAACAAGAGTCATGGCCAGGCGTCTCCTGGGGAGGGCTGGTGCTCCAGGCTCCAGGCCAGTGCTTATCAACCAGGTCTACACTTCTCATAGGAAAATAAGAGGTAAATAGGTCTGCCTGGGGCACTGCCCCAAACCTGTTACTGGACCATGGTTGGGGCCTCAACACAGGCAAATGGTGCGGGGCCTCTGAACACGGACCGCCTCATCCAGTGGGGCAGTCAGCCTTGCTCAGAAAGGACCTGTAGCCTATTGTGGCCAATTTGACTTCAGCCAAGAAATGGGCATTCTGAGGGCTGGCAGTTCTGCTGACAGCCAAGGATCAAAGGGAGAGGGCAGAGCCTCGTCATGGAGAGAGAGGGAGACAAATGATTTGTGGCTTTTAGGACCACAAATGCTGGTGTCCCATCTTACTTTTATTTATTTATTTATTTATTTATTTATTTATTTATTTATTGAGACAGAGCTTTGTTCTGTCGCCCAGGCTGCCTCCCGGGTTCAAGCAATTCTCCTGCTTCAGTCTCCCAAGTAGCTGGGATTACAGGTCACCGTGCTCAGCTAATTTTTGTATTTTTTTAGTAGAGATGGGGTTTTACCATCTTGGCCAAGCTGGTCTTGAGCTCCTGACCTGGTGATCTACCTGCCTCAGCCTCCCAAAGTTCTGAGATTACAAGTGTGAGCCACTGTGTCCAGCCAATTTTTTGTATTTTTAGTAGAGACTGGGTTTCGCCATGTTGGCCAGGCTGGTCTCAAAGTCCTGACCTCAGGTGATCCACCCACCTCAACCTCCCAAAGTGCTAGATTTACAGGCGTGAGCCACCATGCCCAGCCTGTGTCCCATCTTAACTGACGATAGAAGAAGTCGTTTTTTTTCTGGATCTGAGTGTTCTAGGTTTACTTCTATGGGATGGCTGCAGTGCGCAGAGAGTAGAGGTGGAATCTAGAATGTGCCAAGTTGGGCCACCTCCAAGATAATGTCCATCAGCCTGGCAAAAGAGGAAGCCGCCCAGCCTGTGCACTGGTCCAGTGCTTGGATGCCTCCCAGGGCCGGGAGTTGCTCTAGTTGCTTGTGTTAAACTCAACCCCCAGGGAGGCCTCCCTATCCATTCAAAGACACTTACAATCTAAGGGCTAACCTCAAATTAAAAACAAGATGATCAAAGCTTTTTAAGTTCCTTTCATTAGTCTCATCATCAAAAAACCCCTAAAGGATAGCTGAGCTTGGTGGCTCATACCTGTGGTCGCAGCTACTCAGGAGGCTGAGGTGGGAGGATCACTTGAGCCCGGAAGGTCAAGGCTGCAGTCAGCCATGATCATACCACTGCACTCCAGCCTGGGTGACAGAGTGAGACCCCAATTAAAAAAAAAAAAACCAAAGGCAGGGGTCCCCAACCCCGGGCTACAGACCAGAACTGGTCTGTGGCCTGTTAGGTACCGCACTGCACAACAGCAGGTGAGTGCCTGGTGAATGAGCATTATTGCCTGAGCGGATCCTGTCAGGTCAGCCTAGGCATTAGATTCTCATAGGAGAGCGAACCCTACTGTGAACTGCGCATGCCAGGGATCTAGGTTGCACACTCCTCATGAGAATGTAAATAATGCCTGATGATCTGAGGTGGAACAGTTTCATACCGAAATTGTTCCCATCACCCCTCCCAGTCCCGTCAGTGGAAAAGTAGTCTTCTGTGAAACCTGTTCCTGGTGCCAAAAAGGCTGGGGACCGCTGCCCAAAGGGAGCAGAAAGTGAGTTTAATTTTGCTGGCCAAATGCTGGGGTTGATGGAATTGTTCTAGACTGGGAGTGCAGGTTAGGTTCCCCATGGGACCAGCCAAAGTTGAGCCAGTTAACTTTTGTTACATAACAAAGGACCCCAAAACATACTGGCTTAAAACAACCACCATTGATATAGCTCAGGAATCTGTGATGCCGGGCTCAACGAGTTGCCTCATACAGAATGAAGAACGAGCCAGAATTATCCTTTCCTGAGTACCTATTATGTGCCTGGCTTTGTGACTCTTGGTCCGAGGTCTTTTTCAGGCCTCCAGAGCTGCTGGACCCTGCTATCCCCAGGTTAGGCTAGTGGAGGGGTGACTGTCCTCTAGGAGCAGTCCTCAATCAAAGGCTAAGGGAATTGGGGGCTACCTACCTGGCTCCTGCACCCGTCGGATGGGGTAACTCTCAGTACAAGGGGCACGCCCTTGCACTTAGCATTGGGCAGAATCATGGCCCACAGTCCACAGTGGAAGCTGTCACAATAACATTTCCTTTGTTGACTGCCTTCACATCCCTGGTGCATGGGCCATGGTGGGCCGGGAGGCTCTGCTTCTGCTGGTGGGAGCGAAGGGCTAACTGGGCTATCATCTTCCAGGAGGCCAGCCTGGGCTTGTTTGCATGGTGGCCAAAGACTCCAAGAGCAGCAAGTGAACCAGCATTTATCACTGTGTGAGCTCTTCGGAACCCTCTGCTTACCTCACATTTGCAGCTGGCCAAAGCCAGTCAATGACCAGGTCCAAGGTCAGCAGGGGAGGGCACGACCAAAGACTGGGGAAGAATTGGAGCCAATCGTGCAACCTTCGCAGGCAGTGTGGGCAGGCGTCACTCAGCCTAGGAGGAAGATCCACTGGCACTGTATTCCTGGGGGAAATAAATGCAAGCTGTGAGCCACGCCTCTAGCCAAGCTGTGGGCTTCTGCAGGGGAGGCCTGTGCTGGACTCATATCCCCTGCCCCAGATCCAAGCACTGGGCGAGCTTGTCGAAGAGGCTTGCAGAGGGTGTGGATGGATATTGAATGCGACATGGTGTCCCAGCATGTCTCTGCTGGCTGCAAGGTGAGCAGCGAAAGGACTGAAGCCCCATCCTGACTCTCCAGAGCCCTCTGTGGCCTGGGGTCCTCAGTGGGTGTCCTTGTCCCAGACCGGGGACACCTAGGGCTTGTGCTGACAGATGATTACTTTCACCTCTCTCTTGAAAAATGGCCTATGTTTAAGGGATTCATAAAACTCAGGGAATGCATCACTGAGCCTATAACGCCGCGAAAGCCCCATGTAGAGAACTACTTAAAAAGAAGATTCATCAAACTAATTACTTCTTCTCACACCCCCAGCCCCACCCCCACCCCTTTTCTGCTTGGCCTGCTCAGAAAAATGTACAGCCTCATCAGCTGGGCCGCTTCGAAGCCAAACTCCCCAGCCTGCTTGTGGAGGATGGGTGATGAAGCATCCCAGACCTCAAGATTTCTCTGGCTTTCTAGGCAGACAAAATATTTTTTTCTGCTGATTCATCTCTTCCAGGGGCTGCGGCAAGGCCGTGGTACCTTGGGGGTGGAGTAAAGGAGGGAGGGGATGGAAATATTAGGATGCAGTCAGGTTCCCTGTCACCCATCTCTCTGAGGCAAACTCTACACATCCTCGTGCGGTGCCCCACGCCATGTTTCCTTGGCCCGCCTGAGTTCACCTGCAGCAGCAGAGGACAGTCCCTGGGCTAGAGTTTGACACTCCTGGGGGCAACCCCAGCCAATGAGGGACAGGAGTCCATGGATAAACACTTCAGCTTCACATCTGTAGTGGGTTGAATGGTGGCCCCCAAAAGACATGTCCCCCTAGAAGCCGCAAACCTGACCTTATTTGGAAAAAGAGTCTTTGCAGACATAATCAAGTATCTCAAGAAGAAATCATCCTGGATTGTCCAAGGAGGTCCTAAAGCCAATGACGAGTCTCCTTAGAAGAGTAAATGAGGAAGGTGCAGTCGTAGGTGGTGTGGCGCTGTGTTCCGCCCTCTCCTGCTCCTGACTCACTGCTGTTTGCTCTTGCAGAAGAACAAGTCTGCCAGGAAGCCAAGCTGCAGTGATGGCTCATAAAGATACCTGGCCAGGCGCGGAGGCTGAAGCCTGTAATCCCAGCACTTTGGGAGGCCGAGGCGGGTGGATCACGTGAGGTCAGGAGTTTGAGACCAGCCTGGCCAACATGGAGAAATCCCTTCTCCACTAAAAGTACAAAAATTAGCTGGGCGTGGTGGCACGAGCCTGTAATCCCAGCTGCTTGGGAGGCTGAGACACGAGAATTGCTTGAATCTAGGAGGCGGAAGTTGTAGTGAGCTGAGATCACGCCACTGCACTCCAGCCTGGGCAACAGATTGAGACTCTGTCTCAAAAATATTATTATTATTGCTATTTTGAGATGGAGTCTTCCTCTGTCACCAGGCTGGAGTGCAATGGCATGATCTCGGCTCACTGCAACCTCTGACTCCCTGCTTCAAGTGATTCTCCTGCCTCAGCCTCCTGAGCAGCTGGGATTCTAGGCACACACCACCACACTCAGCTAATTTTTGTATTTTTAGTAGAGATGGGGTTTCACCATGTTGGCTAGGATTGTCTCCATCTGCTGACCTCATGATCTGCCAGACTCAGCCTCCCAAAGTGCTGGCATTACAGGCATGAGCCACTGCGCCCAGCAAAAAAAATAATTTAAAACATTTTTGAAAAAAAATACCGAGACTTTGAGAATCACTACTAGAAAAACTCCTTGTGGTAAAGGTTCTAAGACATGGGTGTATTAGTTCTTGCACTGCTATAAAGAAATACCTGAGACTGGGTAATTTATAAAGAAAAGAGTTTTAATTGGCTCAGGTCCTGCAGGCTGTACAGGAAGCATGGCTGAGGGGGCCTCAGGAAACTTACAATCATGGTGGAATACAAAGGGGAAGCAGGCACGTCTTAACGTGGCCAGAGCAGGAAGAAGAGAAGAAAGGGGGAGGTGTCACACTGTTAAACAACCAGATCTCATGAGAACTCACTCGATATCATGAGCACAACAAGGGAGTAATCCACCCCCATTATCAACCCACCTCCCACCAGGCCCATCTTCCAACACTGGGGATTACAATTCAACATGAGATTTGGGTGGGGACGCAGAGCCGAACCATGTTACATGGGGTCCCTTCCAGATGAGAATCCACAGGTGACTCATTGATTTTCATAGTCCTTCTGAGATTGTTGAGCAAATTACTTCTATCGGTATTGAGCCAGGAGTTGAGGTTGAAGTCACCATTGCAGATACTTGAGTCAACTATTTTAATAAATTGATTACCAGTTTTTTTAAAAAAATTGTAAAACAGCAGGGTGCAGTAGCTCATGCCCATAATCCCAGCACTTTGGAAGGCTGAGGCGGGCAGATCACCTGAGGTCAGGAGTTCAAGACCAGCCTGACCAACATGGTAAAACCTTGTCTTTACTAAAAATACAAAAATTAGCCGGGCATGATGGCAGGTGCCTATAATCCCAGCTACTTGGGAGGTTGTGGCGGGAGAATCCCTTGAACCCAGGAGGTAGAGGTTGCAGTGAGCTGAGATCGCACCACTGCACTCCAGCTCAAGACACAAGAGCAAAACTCCATCTCAAAAAAAAAGAAAAAAGAGAGAAGAGAAGGGGAGAAGACTCATAGAAGAAGGTCATGTGAAAACGGAGATTGGAGTGATGCATCTACTAGGAACACCAAGGCTGGCTGACAGTGGCCGAAAGCTAAGAGCTGGACATGGAATGGATTCTTCCTCAGTCTCCGAAAGGAACCGACACTGCTGACACCTCAATGTCAGACTCCTGGCCTCCAGAACTGTCCAGGAATACATTTCTGTTGTTGTAAGGCCCCCAGTCGGTGACACTTTGTTACAGCATTCAGAGGGATGTTTAAATAGTTCCTCAGGGGGTCCCCAATGGGATAGAGCCCCCAGTTGCCCACAGGAGCAACCAGCTCATTTATACACCCTTGATGAGCTTTTCTCCCTTCCCTACTGTCCTACTGGGGTTTCCTAAGATCACTTCCAGTAAGCCACCTGCACCCAAATTCTTGAGACTTTGTTTGGTTTGGTTTTGAGATGGAGTCTCGCCCTGTTACCCAGGCTGGAGTGCAGTGGTGCAGTCTTGGCTCACTGCAACCTCAAACTCCCGGGCTCAAGTGATCCTCTCACCTCATCCTCTTGAGTTGTTGGGACTACAGGTACGCACCACCACGCCCAGCTAATTTTTATTTTTTGTAGCGATGGGCATCTCCCTGTGTTGCCCAAGCTGGTCTCAAACTCCTGGACTCAAGCGATTGTCCCATCTCGTCCTCCCAAAGTGCTGGGATTACACCGCGCCCAGTCCCAAGTTATTGTCTGCTTTCATGAGAATCCAGACTAAGGTCCCATTGTTCCATACTACTCATTCCTTCATTAACCCATCCAATCACTATTTATAAAGGAGGCAGCACTGAGAGTGGCTGCGATAGCCCAAATAATAGGCCCCAAAGATTCCACGTCCTAGTTCTAAGAACCCGTGAGTGTTATTTTACATGGCAGGAGAGACTTTGCAGATGTGATTAAGCAAAATATTTTGAGATGGGGAGATTCTCCTACCATATCCACATGGGCCCAATATTATTACAAGGAGTCTTTTAAGAGGGAGGTAGGAGATCAGATTGGTTGGAGATCACATGACCTCAGAAGCAGAGGTTGGAGTAATGCAGCCATGAACCAAGAAATACTGGCAGCCTCTAGGAGCTGGAAGAAGTAAAGGATGGGGCCAGGTGTAGTGGCTCACGTCTGTAATCCAAGCATATTGCGAGGCCGAGGCAGGCAGATCACCTGAGGTCAGGAGTTAAAAACCAGCCTGGGCAACACAGTGAAACCCCATTTCTACTAAAAATACAAAAAATTAGCTAAGCATGGTGGTGCACACCTGTGGTCCCAGCTACTCTGGAGGCTGAGGTGGGAGGATCACTTGAGTCCAGGAGTTTGAGGCTGCAGTGACCTGTGATTGTGCCACTGAACTCCAGCCTGGACCACAGAGCAAGATGCCATTTTTGTAAAAAAAGGAAAGAAGGGAGGAAGGGAGGAAGGAAGGAAGGAAGGGAGGGATAGAGGGAGGGAGGGAGGAAAGGAGGAAGGGAGGGAGGGAGTTGCTATAGCAGTAGGACTGGTAATACTACTAGTAATAATTGCTATGGTCACAGCTCTGCCGTCACCAGCGCCCCTGCCTTGAGCTTCCACGTGCTGGTGGATGCTCGGTCTCCCATCTCAGAAGCCCTCCTCAGCCCCAAAGTCACTGACAATGGCAGTCATGCTGACTGAAAAGTCTGGGCTCCCTAGAGTCCTAGAAACCCTGCCTCAGCCCTGTGTGTCGTATAGGGGGACATAGAAGGTCCCAGATGATTGTGAACTGCTCCTTCTCTCTTCTCCTTCCTTCTCTGGTCAGACACTCACCTCCTCCCTGCCCAAGGAATCTCAGATGGAAAACCCTTGTAGAGCTGGGCTTGGAAACTACACAGCAATGCTTGCCTTTGGTAAATGAAATGCAGTTGTCATCTTAAGAGATATTTTGGGGCCAGGCACAGTGGCTCACACCTATAATCTTAGCACTTTGGGAGGCTGAGGTTGGTGGGTCACTTGAGGTCAGGAGTTCGAGACCAGCCTGGCCAACATGGCAAAACCCCCATCTCTACTAAAAATACAAAAGATTAGCTGGGTATGGTGGCTCACGCCTGTAATACCAGCTACTTGGGAGACTGAGGCAGGATAATCACTTGAACCCAAGAGGCAGAGATTGCAGTGAGTAGAGATTGTGCCACTGCACTCCAGCCTGGGCAACAGAGTGAGACTCCATCAAAAAAAAAAAAAAAAAAAAGAGCTCTCTTGGCCTAGAAATAGTGTGGAGACAAAAGTGACTCCATCTTGGATGCCAATTCGCCATGTTGACTTTTGATTAGCTCTAGTCCCATGAGTGCCTTTCATTCCTACTTTATTTACTGTCCCAATTTTAAGAACATGTCAACCTTGATGCTATCACACAAATTATAGGCTCTGATGCATATAGCAATCTTGTCTGCTCTGGAAGGCTGCCTCTCATAATCTTGCACAGAGCGCTTATACCCTTTCCCTGTGGTGTATAACCTGGGTCTGGGGGGAACCATGTGGAGATCTACCTGTCTTGCTGCTGCCCGAGACCATGCTTCTCTCTGTTAGTTCCCGCAATAAAACATCCTTTACTGACAGACTGGATTTGTCTGCCTCATTCTTTGGTTTCTTGGCTCCTTTGGCATTTGAGGGTCATTTGCATAAATGACCCTTTCACGAACAAGCAGGAATAAACAACCACGCCAATTTCTCCATAAAAGGATTCCAAAGCTACAGGTGGGAGGGACTCCTGTCTGGAATCAGGGAAGGTTCCATGGAGGAAGTGGCATTCACAGTGAAGGCATGCAGAGGACGGGACGGGGATTCTGGGAGGATGTCCCAGGAACAGAGGCTGAAGTGGAAATGGATTTGCAGAGCCCCAGGAGGGAGGTATCCCAGGTGACCTCCAGGTGACCCTCCATGTGTTTGGTGGAGTAGGGTGGGGAGGGGAGCCTTGTGAGCGCCCCCCCAATCCTGGCTTCACACACCCAAAGCCCTGGCCATGCTCCACCATGGCAGCAAGGACCCTCTGCAGGCCAGCAGCTGGCAAGTGGCAGAGCTGGGGGTCAGGAGTGAGAGAGCACCCCGGATAGGCAGCTTGATTTCACCTGGAGCTGGTCTGGTTTCCAGTGGGCCAGCCATGGAGGTCTTCAGGAAGGAGACGCACTGACTGGAGAAGGGAGAGGAGGGCTGACAACGTGCCCGGGGCCCAGGTTCTTCTTCACTCTGGTGGAACAGTCAACCTCCACAAGCGTCCTGGAGGACAATTCAGCCGTGAGTGAAAGGCTTCCAAGGTGACCCAGCAATTGTAGAAAGTCATTGCAATGAAACAGCTGACACAGATGAGTTCATCACAGTGCTGTTTTCACAAGACTGAGCACCTGACCTAAACGAACCATAGGAGGTGCATTTGACAAGTTACAGTATATGCGTACAACAGAACACTGGGCAGCCATTCACAGGTCCTTGTGGATCTATTTTTATTTAGAAAAATATAAGTCATTGTTAAGTGAATGAAGCAGTTTCTGAATTAGTTCACATGGCATTCCTAATTTTGTTTAAATAAATATGTCGATATGTATAGATCTGCATAGGGGAAAATCTGATGAGATGTATACCAACATGTGGTAACAATGGTTAACTCTCGGTAGGTAGAACTTTCAATGATTTCAATTATCACTACGTTGCTTATCTGTGTTGTTGAGTTAAGGTGTGCTTTTTTTTTTTTTTTTCATTTAAAGAAATACAGTTGGCTGGGCATGGTGGCTTACGCCTGTAGTCCTAGCACTTTGGGAGGCCAAGGCAGGTGCATCGTTTAAGCTCCAGAGTTTGAGACCAGCCTGGGCAAACATGGAGAAACCTTCTCTCTACAAAAAACACAAAAAAAATCAGCCTGATGTGGTGGCACGCACCTGTGGTCCCAGCTTACTCTCGAGGCTGAGGTGAGAGGATCACTTGAGCCTGCGAGGTGGAGGTTGCCATGAGCCAAGATCGCACCACTGCACTCCAGCCTGGGCAACAGAGCAAGACTCTGCCTCAAAATGAAAAAAGAAAAGAAAAGAAATATAGTTAACATGTACTGCTTTTGTAGTTTTAAAAGGCAAAGACCAAAGCAGGAGGAGGAGGAGTATCACTCAAGCCCAGGAGTTCGAGATGAGCCTGGACAACATAGGGCGACTCCATCTCAACAAAAAATTAAAAATTAAAAGGTGATACTGTGGGGTTCACCTGTAATCCAAGCTACTTGGGAGGCTGAGGCGGAAGGATTGTTTGAGCCTGGGAAGTCGAGGCTGCAGTTAAGTATGGTCATGTCACTGCACTCCAGCCTGGACAACTGAGTGAGACCCTGTCTCTAAACATACATACATACATACATGCATAGGTACGTACATACATACAAGGTAAGGGTTTTATTGCTTGTATTTTCTCACCCATAATGGAATTTGGACTCTTTCATTTGGGCCTACATGAGGGTTCCCTGGGGGAACACCCCCATGCAGAATCCTGAGAGGGCTGGCTTGACGGAGTGTCTGGTCAGGGCAGCGCTCACGGGAGCCAGGAGACATAATCCCAGTTGTAGTGAAGGAGGGTCACTGTAGTCACCATTGTCTGAGGGGCAAGACCAGGCCAATAAACACAGAGGGAGGCCCAAGGGCAGACGGCAGGGCTGGAAGGAATCAAAACCCCTCATGGAAGGGGCAGGGCAGGGCGCCTGGGGCTGCGATTGTCTTGCCGAGAGGCCAGAGATCTCTATTGTTGTGCCCAGGCAGCCTGGGGAGCTGGCACCTTAAAACAGCCACGCAGGCCTGGACACAAAGAGATGC
The DNA here is from genome assembly GCF_030222135.1 of Aotus nancymaae. Classification (NCBI taxonomy): domain Eukaryota; kingdom Metazoa; phylum Chordata; class Mammalia; order Primates; family Aotidae; genus Aotus; species Aotus nancymaae. The sequence goes on along the minus strand of NW_026988472.1, from coordinate 18,880,640 downwards.
TCAGTGATATTTGAACTTGGCATCCTCTGTAGCTCTGGGGTAAGAAAGGGAAGTTAACATCCAGAATCTGCTGATGGATGGAAGCTGTTCAGAGCACAAAGCCACGTTTGTGAAAAATGGGCTCAATTTGCTATTTGGAAAGCAATGAAACTGAAATCATTTCAGATTTTAAATGCTCAACATATTGGGACCCACCCTCCGATAGATTCTCCAAATTAGTTTGAAAACTCCCCATTCCTTGATCCAGGAGGGGATTCGCTTCTTTGCCAAAAATGTTCATCTTGGGTTGGAAAACAAGATCCTCTGGGTTGGTGTCCCTGAGCCAGAGCCTTTGGTGTGCTACCAAGCAGCTTCTGCAGAGGGCTGGAGGAGGAGGATGTTTTTCTTCCTCTCTTAGGTAATGAATTTGACCTAATGGGACTGTCTAAATGTCCAGATACCATGATGATAGGCACCCCATAAACACAGAGATAAACAGGTAGAGATATATGGAGGCAAGAGTAATTTGCTTCTAAGTGCCTTTTCCCTCGTATAAATAAAGCAAGAAAATAAAGTTGTTGGAGGCATTTGCAATACTAATGTAAGGAGGAAATTAAGCGGTAATTACAGCGTTAAGGATAAATGAAAGGCCCACACGGTTTGTGTGCATGTGTGTGCGGGGAGCAGGGGTGGGAGAGGTGAGGGGAAAAGCACCAGGTTTATAGTCCCTCACGGGCCCTGAGGCCAGTGCAAATGCAGCCAACTCCCCCAACTCCACTCAGGAGGTTGGTCATCTGCAGACAGCCCCCTCATGGCCCTCGGCTTCCTGTTTCCCTTCTAGAAGGCCAAGGGCCACGCTTAGATCCGGGAATTGGGAAGTGAGACTGGGGACAGGCTGTTAAGCCCTCAGGAGTGCAGGAGCATGAGGAATTGGAGTTGGAGGATAAATAGCCCAACTTCCTGGCCTCTCAGTGGTACAATTCTGGAGTGTGTTCTACAAAGTTCCTAAGAACATCCTCAACAGGATTGTACCCCAGTTGCTCCTAAGGGTAATCCACTCATTAGCCATCCTTTGTTGGCTTTTGCCACTTCCTTGTCTTAATTCCCCACCCCCTCACAGGACTTCCTGGGACTGCCTTTCAAATCACAACTTGCACCTACATCCTTGTCTCAGGGCCTGTCTATTTTGGGGGGACTGGAGCAAAGACAAGCAATTTTGCATCAGCTGACCAGTGAATTGGCCCGGAAGCACAGCCTAAAGCCTGCCCACAAGGTCAGCTTCGTAGGTATGCAAGCTGTGCCATAAATAGCACACAGTCCCCTCTCGGAAGGGCCCCATACTTGGCTTAATGCTCTGCTGCCAACCATCTTGAAATTCTTGATAACGTTATCTTCTAACCTGTGTTTCCTTAGTTGCATCTGATGGGAAGATGGAGCACAGGCATGGGCAGCACAGATAACAGTGGGTGGCGAGGGAGGCACAGCCAACAGCACAGCCCAAGAGATTGTCCCGGGAGCCCAGGACACACATGCCTACCTTGGAGCAGTCCAGGGTGTCAGGCAGTCCAAGGCCCAGATTGGCAGCGGCAATGGCTGCAGCAGAAGTGGCAGTTGTGGTGCAGCAGAGAGGAAGGGCTCTGCATGGGGTGGGAAGCCAGCTTGCCCCGTCAATCCCTGGAGCCCATCCCTGCAGTGTCTGCACAAATATTAACTCTCCAACCTGAGCACCAGGATAGAAATTGACAGAGCTCAGACAGTAAATTTTGTCAGTAAATTATTAAAAAATAAAAACATACACATGGGTGTTGCAAAAAAGTACATCAGAGAGTTGTTAGAGTTTTTCAGGGTTTAGAATCTCAGGTTTTGAAAGCCACTGCAATATTGTGTGAAAAATATCTGGGCCGGGCACACTGGCTCATGCCTGTAATCCCAACACTTTGGGAGGCTGAGGCGGGCGGATCACAAGGTTAGGAAATTGAGACCATCCTGGCCAATATGGTGAAACCCTGCCTCTATTAAAATACAAAAAACTGGCCGGGGTGGTGGCACATGCCTGTAGTGCCAGCTGCTCGAGAGGCTGAGGCAGGGAAATTGTTTGAACTGGGGAGGCAGAGGTTGCAGTGAGCAGAGATCGTGCCACTGCACTCCAGCCTGGTGACAAAGTAAGACTCTGTCAAAAAAAAAAAAGAGAAAAGAAAGAAAGAAAGGAAGGAAGGAAGGAAGGAAGGAAGGAAGGAAGGAAGGAAGGAGAAAGAAAGGAAGGAAGGATGGAAGGAAGGAAGGAAGGAAGGAGAAAGAAAGGAAGGAAGGATGGAAGGAAGGAAGGAAGGAAACTATCCAAAGGCTTAGAAATAAAAATTAAATTTAGAGATTGCCAACTTGGACAGAAAAGAACACTATTTTCCTAGGAAGCTTCAGATGAACTGATTACTAGCAAAGACAACTTTTAAATTAATTTTTCCTTGTAATTGAATATACAGTGATAGAATGCACAAACAGGCATTTTGAATTATATATAAATCATGAAGCCACTTTCAATTTCTTCTATGACCTCCAAAAGTTACAGGAAATGTCAGAAAATATTCAAATGCCATTGTATAAATTTACATTTAAAATTAAATTCAGACTTGCGCAAAACTGATTTGTAGAAAGAGTTAAATTTTTTTAGAAAAGTTGTTTCATGAGAATTGAAGATGTACTATAGAGAAGAGAGCTGTAGATGTACTGAAATATACATTTTGAAATAATTTATCAGAAATATATCCCAATGTTGCCACAGCCTATAAAAATTCTCTTAACAGCTCTAATAACGGTTACATCAGCAGAAAGATCTTTTCCAAAATTAAAAATTATCAGTTATCTGCAATCTCTCATTTGCCAAGAGTGACTGATGTTGCTTTCAATTTATATCGATTGAAAATGAAGTTGCTAAAAGTATAAATTTTGATGCCCTAGTAAATGAATTTTCAGAAATGTGAGCCAGAAAAATATTATGATCAATCAAGATATCACATTAATAAAGTATTATTTATTATATTACATAAAATTATGACACCCAAAATATTATTGTTTCGTAATTTATCAGTTTATGTTCTTATTTATGTACCCCTATTACCCCTATTATGTTTTATAAGTAGTGAAACATTTTTAAAAGAAAAAGCTTTATATTTAAATACCAGTAACAGCACTTTTTCCTGCTTTTTAAACAAGGGGCCCCACATTTTCATTTTGCAATGAACCCTACAAACATAGGTGACCCTGCCTGCTAAGTTTACTCAGCAAGTCTTCCAAGGCAAATAGGTTAGATCTGTGGCTTTTCAGGCCTGATTCTATGATTTTCTTCTGGTTGCAACATCCCCTCCATTCTTACTCTCATGGTTAGCAATAGTAATAACCAGAGGTAAACTGTAAAGAGTGCAGAGAAGGCCAGGTGTGGTGGCTCACACCTGTAATCCCAGCACTTTGGGAGGCTGAGGTGGACGGATCACTTGAGGTCAGAAGTTTGAGACCAGCCTGGCCAACATGGTGAAACCCCGACTCTACCAAAAATATACAAAGTTAGCTGGGTGTGGTGGTGCACACCTGTAATCCCAGCTACTCGGGAGGCTGAGGCAGGAGAATCACTTGAACCAGGAGGCGAAAGCTGCAGTGAGCCGAGATCGTGCCACTGCACTCCAGCCTGGGTGACAGAAAAAATAAAAAAGAGTATAGAGAAAGGCATTCTTGGACCTGAGACCTTCCTTAACCTTTGTCTTCACAAACTAGGCTTTTTACCCCGTCTTATGGCGGAGTCCCAGAAAATAGACTATGAGATAAAGTTGCATGAAGTAAGTTGATTAGGGACCGTCTTCGGAGATGTATCTATAAGGGAGTGAAGAAGGCAGAACTGAGCCAAAGGAGAAGCTGACTTGCAGAGAGGTTGCAACTGAGACCTCAGACAAGGCTATACAATCCTATAGGGAGCTCTTGAGCTGAGATGTCAGTTCAGAGTGTACCAGCTTGATGCAGGAGGTCCTCAGCCTTTGTATTCCTGCAGCACCCAGCCAGTCATTGGCAGCAGTGAAAAAGCATGACCTTGGGCAAGGAAGTTCACTGTAGCTGAGGACAGTTCCCAAATTGGGGACATGGCTATGAGCCCTCAGCAGCTGGGGACTGGGTAGGTTGGCTCTGCTATCAAGTGGTTGACTGGTCTGCTTGGTCCGGAAGAGGGATCGGGACAGAGCACAATAGCATCTGCTGCAGTCCACCCTTGCGACACTTGCCTCCTTTTTTTTTTTTTTTTTGAGATGGAGTCTCGCTCTGTCGCCAGGCTGGGGTGCAGTGGCACAATCTCGGCTCACTGCAACTTCCACCTCCCAGGTTGAAGCGATTCTCCTGCCTCAGCCTCCTGAGTAGCTGGAACTACAGGCACGCGTCACCACGCCCAGCCAATTTTTGTACTTTTAGTAGAGATGGGGTTTCACCATGTTGGCCAGGATGGTCTCGATCTCTTGACCTCGTGATCTGCCCCCCTTGGCCTCCCAAAGTGCTGGGATTACAGGCGTTAGCCACCAAGCCCGGCCCTACACTTGCCTTTTAAGATGAGTTTACCCCATTTAGGAAGAGCTTGTCTAAAATTCTGGAGTCTTGTTTTCTGGGCAACTTCAAAGAAAAGAGTAAACAACAGAACTGTAGCCTCTCCTGCTGCTGCTGCTGTAGATTTTAAAGCCATAATAGATCATCCTCCTCCTCCACCACCTTTTATAGATTCCTCTGAACTAGCACCCCTGATATCTAGTTGCCTTTTCTGGTGAGGTGATAAAGACCTGAAAGGTCTGAACTCTGGGTTACCATGGCCTTCCTGGGCTGTGACTGCTGAACTTGTCCATTTACCATTAACATAGGGCATAAGAGTACCAAGAGATTTGTCAGTGGATCATTTCAGAGCCATATTCCTCACAGTCCCAACTGTGTGGCAGCAGATCTGTCTCCTCTTAGTGTTTAGAGATGGTGACTCCTTTCCTGGCCTGCTGAGTACTTGGCATAAGGAGCCCAAAGAGACTGGGAGGCCACTGATTCTTAAAGTTTAGTAGGGTTACTGTATGCCCTAATGTGAGCATTCCTCTTCTGAGAACCAAGACCTGTAGATCCATTATGGGAACCAGAAGCACAAATCTCCCAAGTGGATCAATGGGATTGATAGTAAGTGGGGCCACTCCTACTTCTACCTTTTAGTTGCTGAATCCATATAGCACACCTGTTGGGGCTACAGCACCATATAATCATTGCTGGTGCAGAGTGAGTACAATTCCCTGGAGGATAGCATCCCACCCTCACAGAATCTTACCTCCACACTGGTGTATCCGTTACATCATTAACAAGCCGTTTCTCTGCTCTGTCATGCCAACAGCTTCTGGGTGGTACAGCATATGATAGAACAAATAGACAGTGGTCATGTGCCCACTGTTGTGTCTCATTTGCTATAAAGAGGGTCCCTCTGTTTGAGGTGATATTATGTGAGATTCTACATTAGTGGATCAAATGCTCTATAAGCCCTCACTCAGGTAGTGGTGCTACCTGAGGCTCAGTGGGCAGGAAAGGTAAACCTGTATTGCAACTACATACTGATCCCAGTCAAAGTGAATCGTTGCCCTTTCCAGAGTAGAGACCAACTTGATACCAAGTGGATGATTGGTCTACTTGAGGAATGGCGCCATTATTGGGAGTTTAGCACTGATCTCTGTTAATGACAGACTGGACATTCAACGGTACCAGCAGTTAGATCAGTCTTAGTGAGAGACGGCCCATGCTACTGGGTCCATGAATAACCTCTGTCACTGCTCCGAATGGCTACTTCATTCATGCACCTATTATGGCATTGTGCCATCACTGAGGTGGTCAATGATAGATGATGGCTGATGTCAACTGGCCAAGTCATTTTGTCCACTTAATTGTTTAGTGCCTCTTCTACGATAGATGCTCTCTGGTGAATATTTATGTGTGACACAAAGATGTTCACACTTTGTTCCCACCTTCATAGGTTCCCCACATACCTCTTCCCCAGAACTCCTTGTCACTGATCTTCTAATCTTTCTCCTCCCAGGATCCTGACCAAACACCCTGGCCATTTGTCACTGCCCATGAGTGTCTATTTTCTTACTTCAGACCACTTCCCTTTCTGCACAAGGTATATGACCAGGTGCATCACCCAGATCTATGCTGTATTAGTCCATTCTCATGCTGCTAATAAAGACATACCCAAGACTGGGTAATATATAAAGGAAAGAGGTTTAATGGACTCACAGGTCCACGTGACTGGGGAGGCCTCACAATCATGGCAGAAGGTGAAGGAGGAGCAAAGGCACATCTTACATGGAGGCAGACAAGAGAGCTTGTGCAGGGGAACTCCTCATCTGATGGTTACAAAACCATCAGACCTTATGAGACTCATTCACTATCATGAGAACAGCACAGGAAAAATCCACCCTCATGATTCAATTACCTCCCACTGGCTCCCTCCCATGACACATGGGGATTATTACAATTCAAGGTGAGATTTGGGTGGAGACACAGCCAAACCATACTATATGCCCACTGACAGGATGTTTCCTCACTTCTGTCTTTCAGGGCCATCCTTGAGTGGGGTATAGCATGGCAGTTGTCTATTTTTGGCTTGCACCAGCATACCAAGTCTGTGAATTAAGCTATTTCTCTTATACATCAACTGGTCATAAAGAACTTCCCAAACGTGGCTAGATGAGGTCAGCTAAAGAAAGATGCTGGTGCAACAGTGGTAGATGGCATGAGCATCTACAGGACCTGTTTGTGTAGCATACTTGTGCCCTTTGATCCTACATGTACACAGTCCAGGAGCACCATTCTCATCATACAAGGGATTGCTGCTGGGCCTGTCTGAATTTATGATTTGGAAAGTCTTACAGTCCCAGCTCATGACAGGCAGTTCTGATCACATGGCCACTTGATATTCTATATTTAGATGCTCCATCTCTGCCAGGGCTCAGTAACATGCAGGGAGTTGCTTTCTGAAATGGCATGGTCTTATTTCAGAACCCTAGGCATCTACATTGTGATTCTTCTATTGGGGCTTGCCATAAACTCCATCCAGCATCTTTTCCCACAACACTTATCTTAAGTACCAGGTCACATAGCCCAAGCCACAGGGTTGCTTGCACTGCAGCCTGGACTTACTGCAAAGCTATTTCCTGCTTGGGGCTTCACTCAAAACTGGCAGCCTTCTATTTCACCTAGTCAACAGGTACTCCCATGTGCAGAACATGCTGCCTAGGCTGGGTGCAGTGGCTCATGCCTATAATCCCAGCACTTTGGGAGGCTGAGGTGGAAGGATTGAGCCCAAGAGTTTGAGACCAGGCTGGGCAACAAAGTGAGACCTCGTCTCTACAAGAAATCAAAAAATTAGCCAGGTGTGGTGGCACACACCTGTGGTCCCAACTTCCCAGAAGGCTGAAGTGGGAGGATTGCTTGAGCCCAGGAGGTCAAGGTTGCAGTGAGCCATGATCACACCATTACACTCCAGCCTGGGCAACAGAGTGAGACCTTGTCTCAATAATAAAAATAAAATTAGGGCCGGGCGCAGTGGCTCATGCCTGTAATTCCAGCACTTTGGGAAGCCGAGGTGGGTGGATCACAAGGTCAGGTGTTCAAGACCAGCCTGGCCAAGATGGTGAAACCCCGTCTCTACTAAAAATATACAAATGAGCCCAGTGTGGTGTCAGGTGGCTGCAATCCCAGCTACTCAGGAGGCTGAGGCAGAGAACTGTTTGAACCCGGGAGGCGGAAGTTGCAGTGAGCTGAGATTGCGCCATTGCACTCCAGCCTGGGCAACAGAGCAAGACTCTGTCTCAAATAAATAAATAAATAAAATCAGAAAAAAAATGCTGTCTTAAGACTCTGAGGAGGCCTACCAAACATGGTGCTCCTTTCTTGGTGGTGGGATGTGTGAAATGCAGTAAGTTGTTGTCCTTTACTTTGCAGGGGATAGCCCAGTATGCCCTAGTCTGCCGGATCCCCCAAACCTTCACCGATCTGATAGGTTTCTAATTTTCATAGGGCCTGTGTGTCTCCCACTCTCTGGAGCTCGTGTGTTTTATCAAGACTTCCAAAGTACTTGCCACTTCTTGCTCATGTGGTCCGATTAATGTGATGCCATCAACATGGTGCATCCATGTGGTGTTTTGCAGAATGCTTAGATAGTCCTGAGCCCTTCAGATTATGCTGAGAGAGGTTGGCAAAGATAACACAGCTCTAGAGCAAGATCATTCATGTTTACCGCTGTCCATCCCACATGAACAAAAGCCATTACAGATCGAAAACAATGCATTTGCCAGATCCGTGGATACATACAATATGCTGGAACAAAGATACCATGTCAGGTAAAGCAGTTGAAATTGGGATTACTTCTTGAGTAAGTGGTTCACTCACATCTACCATTATCTATCCACTTGTTTTAGGGGCCATCTGGTGAATTAAATGAGGATACCTTGGAGACCACAAACCCTGCATTCTTTCTGTCACTGAGTATGGCTATCCCCTAATCTCTGCTATCCCCCTAGGGTATGATATTGTTGATGATTTCCTATCTTGGTTTGGTGTACAAGGGGAGCATTTCAGAGGCTTCCACTGCGTCTTGCCCTCTGTGGTAGTCCTTACTCCTTACTCCATAGGCCAAGAAAACCAATATGGATGAATGTTCTGCTAAACACTAAGTATGTCCATTTCAATTAGGCATTCAGGAACCAGAGAAATGACCACTGGGTAGGTTCATGAATCCAATGGAATCACTGCCAGTCAAACCTGGGCCAGGACTCTATTTATTACTTGGCCTGCATGTGCTTCCCATTCTACTAGGGGGGCCATGTTGGAGTTTTGTGTCCCTGTTATCAACGTTCATACCAACAATCCTTGAAAGGTATGGGCAGTCTCGTTTTTTTCAATGTTCTTTACCCAAATCATTGACAATGGGACTCTTTGGAAAAGGAATGAGTCCCAACCAATGAGCTGATGGATAAGTACTCAGCTTCCTTACTCACCTAGAACAATTCTCTTCCACACTGTCTCCCAGAGACTCCCTAATGGAATTGCACCTCAGTTTCCCATAGAAAAACTGCACTGTTTAAGATGAATGGATAAAGAGAATGTAGTATATATATATACACAATGGTATACTATTCAGCCATAAAAAAGAATGAAATTCTTTAATTTGCAGCAACATAGATGAGCCTGGAAGACATTATGCTAAGGGAAATAAGCCAGGCACAGAAAAGTAAATACCACATGATCTCACTCATATGTGGGAGCTAAAAAAGTTGATCTCATGGAAGTAGAGAATACAATAGTGGTTAGCAGAGGCTGGAAAGGGTAGAGGGGAGATGGGATAGGGAAAGGTCGGTTAATAAATACAAAACTACAGCTAGATAGGAGAATAAGTTCTGGCGTTCTACAGCAGGGGTCCCCGACCCCCAGGCCATGGACCAGTACTGGTCTATAGCTTGTTAGGAATTGGGCCATACGGCAGGAGGTGAGTGGCGGGTGAGTGAGCATTACCATCTGAGCTCCGCCTCCTGTCAGATCAGTGGCAGCATTAGATTCTCATAGGAGTGTGAACCCTACTATGAACTGTGCATGCAAGGGCTCTAACTTGCATGCTCCTCATGAGAATCTAACCTGATGATCTGAGGTGGAGCAACTTCATCCTGAAACCATCCCCCACCACCTCCACCATCCATGGAAAAATTGTCTTCCACAAAACTGGTCCTTGGTGCCAAAAAGGTTGGGGACCACTGTTCTATAGCATTGTAGAGTGACTATAGTTAACAATAACGTATTGGGTATTTTTCTTTTCTCTCTTTTTGAGACGGGATTTCACTCTGTCACCCAGGCTAGAGTGGCATGATCATGACTCACTGCAGCCTTGACTTCCTGCGCTCAAGTGATCTTCTTGCCTCAGCCTCTGGAGTAGCTGCGCTACAGGCACATGACAACACACCCAGCTAATTTTTGTATTTTTTGTAGGGTGGGGTTTTACCATGTTGCCTACGCTGCTCTCAAATTCCTGAGCTCAATCGATCCACCCACCTCAGCTTCCCAAAGTGTTGGGATTACAGGCGTGAGCCACTGCACTCAGCCTGTATTGCATATTTTCACATCACTAGATGAGAGGATTTTGAATATTCCCAACACAAAGAAATGATAAAGGTTTGAGGTGCTAGATATGCTAATTACCCTGATTTGACCATTACACATTATGTACCTAAATCAAAACATTGCACTGTACCCCATAAATATGTACAATTATGATGTGTCAATTAAAATTTTAAAATGGTATGAGATCAGAAATAAAGCCTTTGTGTAGAAGTAAGAAGAAAAAGAAAGAAGTGGCCGGATGCTGTGGCTCATGCCTGTAATCTTAACACTTTGGGAGGCCAAGGCAGGCAGATCACTTGAGGTAAGGAGTTCAAGACCAGCCTGGCCAACACGGTGAAACCCCGTCTCTACCAAAAATACAAAAATTAGCTGGGTGTGGTGGTAGGCACCTGTAATCCCAGCTACTCAGGAGGCTTAGGCAGGAGAATTGCTTGAACACAGGAGGAGGAGGTTGCGGTGAGCCAAGATCTCACCACTGCACTCCAGCCTGGGTGACAGAGTGAGACTCTGTCTTAAAAAAAAAGAAGGAAAGAAGAAAGAAAGAAAAAGAAAGAAAGAAAGAAGAAAAAAAGGAGAAAAAAGAAGAAAGAAAGAAAAAGAAAGAAAGAAAAGAAAGAAAGAAAGAAAGGAAGAAAGAAAGAAAAAAAGAAAGAAAGAAAAAGAAGTAACCCGCTGTTTAGGTCACCCTTTCTTGGCATCCCTCCCTGCCCTGTCTCACTTCCCCAGGCCATCACTGTGCTTCTTAGGATCTTTTTCCAAGTGAACTACTTGTACCCACACCCTCATCTCAGGGTCTGCTTCTGGGAGAAGCCACACTAAGACAATAAAGCGACCTGAGAAGCCATCCTGTGTTTTCTTGACCTTTGGGCACTTCCAGCCTCCAGACATCCAGGCAGTGGAGAGTCTAGTCTGTTTGCACAGCTCTGCAGAGAAGATTCCAGCAGCCTCTGTGGGAACCCAGTCTAATGTCCAATTCTCATTTCAGAGTTTTGCTTTTTTTTTTTTTTTTCCATCCTTAATCTCGCCTGCTGGAATTTAAAACCACTTCCTCATTTGATGATTTTTTTTCTCTTTCTCCTAGAGCTGGAGAATAGCTGGCCACCAACTTCGGAGAAAGACCCCCTTATGTATTTGAGTGTAGGTATTCATGTTTACGTCTCCAGGCTGAATAATCCACGTTCTTTTTAAGATTGCCCATCAGTCCTGTTTTCCAGGCTTTCAATCAGCTTTGCGGCTGTAAGCTGTCACCCCCAGCTGCTCATTGTAGCCCGGCCTGCAGGCTCCTGGAGACCACCAGATGCAGGTTTAACCCGGAGAAGTTCACAGGAGGGACGTTCCCCAGCGGCTGTAAATCACCCTCTCCCTTGCCTCCTCCCCGAAGCCAGAGAACAAGCCCCAGCTTGCTGTGAAGGCCATAAAACTTCTCTTCTTTAAAGGGGCCCTTTGTTGGGTATGTTCACTGTAGCAGGCGTGCAAGTCCACCAAGGGCCCATAAAACTTTGCCAGGCTTTGTGTGGGTGACCCCACAGACCTGCGCATCAGCAATCCCACCCTTACGCCCACAGTGGAACTGTTGCCAGGTTCACCCAGAAATGGACTGGCCTCAATTTGCCTTGTGATTTGTTTGTTAGCTTTACAAATGGCTTTTGAGGCCAGACAACCCCTCCTAACCGTGAATACTGCATCGGTGGGAGTTCAGGGACTGCCCAGGAACTGCTGGAGGATGAGGAACGGGGTTGGGTCACCACGGAGATTTTAAAGCAATTCACCTCAGGAGAAATACTGTCGCTGCCCTGAACTGCGAGCCAGGATTGGGATGCAGCTGAGCTGTCCTCAGGGTGTTTTGTCTCTTGCCCTCGCCAGCCTTGGCCAGGGCCCTGCTCCCTGAGAAGCCCTAGACACCCTTGCCTGCTCCCAGATGCCGAATCCATGCCAGCAATTCTACCAGCCTTGGGAAAGTGAAGTCCAAGGAAAGCTAATCAACGGGAGGTTAATATTATACTTATTTTATACATAGCTCAGTGGTTAACAGCACAGGCTTCAAACCACCCAAATGGCCATCAACAGAATGGATATTAATACAGTGGGATATAAAAGAATAAAGTGTGGATAGAGGCAGCCACATGGCGAGTCACACATACATTCTACTGAGAGAAGGAAGCCAGGCATATAAGAGTCAATACTATCCACTTCCATTTATATGAAGCTTAAAAAGAGGCAACATTTAATCCATGCAATAAAAGTCACAATAGTGGTTACCTCTGGGTGGCAAAAGGGAAATGAGTATTGACTGGAAAGGAACATGAGAGAACTTTCTAGGGGGTGTTGGAAACGTCGTTCCACATCTTGGTCTGAGTGGTGGTCACCTAGGTTTTTTTATATACAAAAAGTAATTCAGACCAGGCACGGTGGCTCCTGCCTGTGATCCCAGCACTTTGGGAGGCCGAGGCAGGTGGATCACTTGAAATCAGGAGTTCGAGACCAGCCTGGGCAACATGGTAAAACCCTGTTGCTACTAAAAATACAAAAAAATTAGCCTAGCGTGGTGGCACACACCTGTAGTCTCAGTTACTCAGGAAGCTGAGATGGGGGAATTGCTTAAACCCAGGAGGTGGAGGTTGCAGTGAGCCGAGATCATGCCACTGCACTCCAGCCTGGGCAACAGAGCGAGACTCCGTCTCAAAAAAAAGAATGAATTAGTGGATCGTTCTCAAAAGAAGATATACAAACAGCCAACAAATATATGAAAAAATGCTCAACATCACTAATTATCAGGGAAATTCAAATTAAAACCACAATGAGATACCACCTTACTCCTGCAAAAATGGCCATAATTTAAAAAATCAAAAAATAATAGATGTTGATGTGGTTGTGGTGGAAAGGGAACACTTCTACACTGCTAGTGGGAATGTAAACTAGTACAACCACTATGGAGAACAGTGTGGAGATTCCTTAACTAAAAGTACAACTACTATTTGATCCAGCAACCCCACTACTGGGTATCTACCCAAAGGAAACGAAATCATTATATGAAAAAGACACCTGCACACTCATGTTTGTAGCAGCCCAATTTGCAATTGCAAAAATATGGAACTAACCTAAATACCCACCAGCCAACGAGTGGATAAAGAAAATGTGGTATATATACACCATGGAATACTACTCAGCCATAAAAAGGAATGAAATAATGGCTTTTACAGCAGCTTGGATGCAGCTGGAGGCCATTCTAAGTGAAGAAACACAAGAATGGAAAACCAAATATCATATGTTCTCACTTATAAGTGAGAGCTAAGCTATGAGAATGCAAAGTCATAGAATGGTATCATGGACTTTGGGGACTTGGGGGGAAGGGTGGAGGGGGTGAGGATGAAAGGCTACACACTGGGTACAGCATACACTGCTCAGGAGATGGGCGCACCAAGATCCCAGAAATCACCACTACAGAACTTACCCATGTAAACAGAAACCACCTGTAGTCCCAAAAACTACTGAAACAAAGCTAAATAAGTAATTAATAAATAGTAAAACGTTTTCCTAAAAAAAGTTCTAATATTATCTAATATTAGAAATATCTAATATTATAAATATTAGATAAAACAGGCTCGTACCTGTAATCCCAGCACTTTGGGAGGCCAAGGTGTGTGGATCACTCGAGGTCAGGAGTTCGAGACCAGACTGGCCAACGTAGGGAAACCCCATCTCTAATAAAAATACAAAAATTAGCTGGGTATGGTGGTGCGCACCTGTAGTCCTAGCTACTCAGGAGTCTGAGGCAGGAGAATCACTTGAATCCAGGAGGCAGAGGTTGCAATGGGCTGTGATCCCACCACTGTGCTCCAGCCTAGGTGACAGAAAGAGACTGCGTCTCAAAAAAAAAGTCAACCTGGCAATAGGGAATAACCTAATCACAGGAGTGATGTGCCATCATTTTCATGAGTCCCATCCATACCCAAGCAGAGGGGAATCTATAGAGAATGTGTTTCTAGGGGTGGGAATCGTAGGGACCATCTCAGAGTTCCACCTGCCACACAGTGTATGCTGACCCAATGCTAGACACACTATTCATTGAGACTGTAGCATTCTCCCAGCTATAGCAAGGGCTTCCTGGACCACTCATTTTGAGAGCATCATGCTCATTCCTGGTGATGAAAATTATATAGATTATTATAAAATCTGCTTAAAGGGGTGCCTTTGGGTTGCTGTGTTGTAGCTATGTTATTGACATTGTAGAATGTGCCTGTTTCAGCTCATCACAGCAAAGATTTGTAATATAAGCAGGGTCCTATTTGTTTATTGCAAATTTTGATAGCTTGATTTGAGGGAAGGTGGGGATTTTCTGGTAAAAACTCGAAAACCTGCTAGGCAAATCCTAAAAGAGCTGTAATACTAGCCTAATTCTTTTTAAAGAATCATTCACCAAAGAGAAACCAGTCACAAAGAAACAAATGCTGGATCATTCCACTTATATGAGATATGTCGAGTAGTTAAATTCATAGAAACAAAATGTAGAATGTTGTTCGTCAGGAACTAGAGGGAGGAGGGAGTGAAGAGTTGTTGTTTAGGGGGTACAGAGTTTCTATTTTGCAAGATGAAAAGGTTTTGGAGATCCCATAGCATGACAATGTAAATATACTTAACACTACTAAATTATACACTTACCAATGGTTAAGGTAGTAAATATTATGTGGGTTTTTTTTTTTTTTTTAGCACGACTAAAAATAAAAAGGGGCCAGACATGGTGGCTCACGCCTGTAATCCTAGCACTTTGGGAGGCTGAGCAGGTGGATTACTTGAGCCCAGGAATTTGAAACCAGCCTGAGCAACATAGTGAAACCCTGTCTCTACTAAAAATACACAAAAATTACCCAGGTGTGGTGGTGCATGCCTGTGGTCCCAGCTACTCAGGAGGTTGAGGTGGGAAGATTGCTTGAGCCTGGGAAGCAGAGGTTGCGGTGATCTGAGATCGAACTACTGTACTCTAGCTTGGATAACAGAGCAAGACCATGTCTCAAAAAAGGCAGAGGTTGGGGGGGAGAAGAAGAAGGAAAAGAAACATTCATCAAAGCTTTATGTGATCTGAAATATGAAAGAGCTCGTCAGAGCAGCCTCAGGGCCAGGACCAGGAAAAGTTAATAGAGTTGTAGCAGATGTGGTGGATTTGCTCTCTTGACATCCATCCCACCCTCTTACTCTATGCCTTCCTCTACTGCAGAGCCTGGAGAGCTACAGACTCTCTTGTAGCTAGGGTTCTAGTTGTGAATTCAAGTCTATCAAGTCTACTGACTAGATGCTCTTTCAGATGATTTGGAAGTTGGGGCAAGGCGGATGTCTCGAGGCTGTGTCCCATTGACAAGCATGATTGTAGGGCCAGTGAGTTTCTGCAGCAATCTTCCAGTGTCCAAAACCAGCCTAATGAGTGTCAATTGGCAGTTGCAGCAACACCATCGATGTCTTCCTGATCCTTGGGCCTCGGCTAAAGAAGCATATTCTTGAAGTCACCAGTCCCCATAGAACCTTCTAACTTCCACCTTCCTGATTGAGGGAGAGGTAGAGTAGCTCCCCTGGCAGGCCAGTAGCCTGTGCTGTCACTCTGATAGTCATTCCTGGGGGCCAGCCCAAAGCCTGATCTTCCCTTCTATACATCATTTTTGCAAATACTCAGTTGCAATAGACTGAATGTTTTTGTCCCCCAAAATTCTGATGTTGAAATCCTAGCCCCCAAGGTGATTGTATTAGGAGGTAGGGCCTTTGAGAGGTAACTAGGACATGAGGATGAAGCCCTCATGAATGGGATTTGTGCCCCTATGAAAGGGACCCCAGAGGGCTAGCTTACCCCTTCTGCCATGTGAGGACAAAGTGAAAAGACACCATTTATGAACCAGGAAGTGGGCCGTCACCAGACACTGATTCTGCTGGAGGCTTGATCTTGAACTTCCCATCCTCCAGAAGTGTGAGAAATCAATTTCTATTGTTTATAAGCTACCTTGTTAATATTGTTATGTTATAGCAGCCTGAACAGGCTAAAACTTGATCACCAGAATTAAATCCCTTTCTGCTTAAAATAACTGGAGTGATTTCTTTTTCCATGATGAGACCGTATTTGCAATTTGATCATTCAATCTTACAGGGTTTGGGGGGCATCTAATAGAGATCAGCATCGCTGACTTTTTCTAGGGCTGTGCTACCCGCCTTACGTGGGGCCTCATCCCCCAGATGGACCTTACCATCGTTGGGCAATGATTTCTTTCCCTCTGTTCTCTTCCATGACTACTTAAAACGATTTCCCTCTGCTCAAGCTCCCTACCTCATTGCAGCAGACCCTAGGGCTGTCTGCTCGATATACCTCCACTGCTTTTCAGCTAACAGAACCCTATTTTGTTTGGGTATTAGGCAAAAATCTTTTAACTTCAGGTAATACTCTGTGATGGGATTGTGACCCAGTTCTGGCTAATAAGGGGAAGTCTCCTGGGAGTCTCCTGAAGAGAATTTTTCTTCCTAATAAAAAGGAAAAATAAAAAGCAGTGAGGAGGAGAAGTTTTCTCACTGCCTGACTGTTCATGGCTTCCTCTCCTCAACAGCCACTTGACGCCTGGAGCTGCAGCAGCCATCTTGACACCACGAGGTGACAAGCATAGGGAGAAATAGCTGAGGATGGCACGGCAGAGTGGCTGACAGAGCTGATGCCTCAATGCAATCAATGAACTGTGGACAAGTCCTGGACCTGTCTACCTCCAGACTTCTTGCTGGCTAAGCAGCAGAGGTTTAAGCCATTGTTAGTTGGGTGTTTGGTTACTTGAAGTCAAAATCTCTCCTAAATAATACATCTAACCCATTCCTGATAACTGCAGATGCCCCTGCTTTTGACTCTGCAGAGAAAATGGAGTCCCCTTCCTGTCCTCCGCCCCACCAACACACAAGCTTTCTCCCTTCCCTCTTGCCTCATGGCAAGGCTCTGATCTGTGGTTAATCTCCTTGTGCTCTGGACACCACCTCCTCTGTGATGTAGGGACCTCAGCCCAGCAGTCAGCTCCTTTCTCTCCCGCATCTTCCATCTCAGATTCTCCAGCGGCACCTTCCCATCTGTGGCCTTGAGTCAGCACCCCAGGCTATGTGTACAGGATTGGATGAACATGTCACCTCCTCATCACCGGGTAACTCCTTCTAAAGGGCCCCTTCCAAGTGCCCTGGATGAGCCTCCAGGAGATGAAAGAAGCAAGAGGCTAAGGGCTTTGAACTGTCCTCTGTCCTCAGAGTAACCAGTTGCCGGGACCATGTGTGTTCACTGTGGGTGCTCCGGCCACAATCAATGCCTGCTTTCCACTGTGAGGGTTATGTCCCTTCTGCTTTTTCTCCTCATTTTTATTGAGGGCATATTTTCTTTATCTTTAAAGCTTTTATAGCTTTGTCTCTTGGCCTCGTTTTAGTACATTCTGTTGTTATGATTTATGCTGCTTTTACTGGCTCTTTACCCTCAGCACATAAACATGTTTAAGTTTTCCACATCTTAAAAAAATAAAATAAAATAAAAAAACGTTCCTTGACCCTGTATTCTCATGTAGTTTCTATATTCTCTCCCTCTCTCTCTCTCTGCCTTCTTCATTGTCAGCTCTTTAGAAGTCATCCGCACTCGCAATATTTTCTTCCATCCCACTCATTCCTTGACTCTACTGGCCAACTCGCCTCTCCAAAAACCAGAAACTCAGCCCAGCTTTGCTTAGCACAATGGGTGGGGGGTGGGGGGGTTATTGGCAGGATGCTGAGAATCTCACAGGGCTGTGGGAAGAGAAGATGAGAAGGGATGCAGCTGGGCCACCAGGACCCCCTGAGACTTTTTTCTTGTGGCCCCCACGCTCTCTCTTCTCTGAGCTTCTCTGTTTGGAGTGATGGCTTTCTTTCCTCCATGTGACTCCCAGCTGCTGCAGCGCCTTCTATCTTGTGGCTCCCACCCCCAGGGAAGGTTCACCTTGTTCACCTTGGTCAGTTCCAGTTTGAAAATCCCAGGGAAGGGTTCTGATTGGCCCAGTGTGGGTCAGGTGTCTTCTCACGGATCAATCAGCCATGGCCACAGGAGTCAAAGTCACACAGGAGAGACAAAACCACAGATGGCTTCTTCCCTACCAGCAGCGCTTCACTGAAACTACTCTCGTCAACTTGGGGGCGCCCCACCCACATGGCTCAGGCCTGACCTCTTCGTGTGCCCCTGCTGCTTCTGATTGCTGCTAACTGCCTGAAGCCATGGAGCGCTACTGCTTGTCTGTACAACAGAGCAGCAGGGCCGACTTCAACCGATGACACTCAGGCGTATAAATACCGCAGCTTCAATACTGGAAGTGGGCTAATGTGGTGGGCACAGAGATAAGCTCCCCAGGTTCCCTGCCAAGGAGAGACTCATTGCACCAGCTGTGAGCAGACAGCCTCCATCCAGCTGCCAAGAACCACCTCGCTCAGGGATACTTCCTCGCCGGGGTAGCCTACAGCCAATGACTGGTCATTTCATCCCACTCCAAGATAGCACTGGCAGGCCAGGCGCACTTCAGCGTTCCCCACGATCGCTGCAGGCTTCCTCAGGCCAGCTTTGCAATGCAACCCTTCCCTCTGCCCAACCGCACTTCCTCCTCCTCCTCCTTCCGCAGACATTCTTAATGACGATCTTACATGCCAAACTCCATTTCCCTTTCTGCCTCTTGAGAATCCAGCCTGTGACAGAACTGAGCTCTGTGTTCCACAGTCTCACAGAGGTCCCCCTTGGGAGGGAGCGCCAGTTGCCTGCAGTGGGAACCGGCTTGGTGACACTCACTTTATTGCTGGCTTCCCTCCCCTGTCTCACATCTACACTCCCAAACCCATATTCTCTGAATCTTCTAAAATCTATTTCATCTCGGCCGGGTACGGTGGCTCACGCCTGTAATCCCAACACTTTGGGAGGCCAAGGCAGGAGATCGAGACCATTCTGGCCAACGTAGTGAAACCCTGTCTTTAAAAAAAAAAATATATATATATATATATATATATATATAATTGATCTCAAGCCCTTCTCTTGAGATCTACTTCTGGGACAATCCAAACTCAGACGCCAGGACTTTCTTGCTGTTAAATCCAGATGACCCAAACTTCATCTGCACTGTGTTCCACTGTGACCATGAGCTCTTTTTAAAACACTTTCCTCCCTCAACTCCCTGAAACACTTTTCTGCTTCCCTTCTGGCCTTTCCTTCTTCCCCTGCCAGCTCCCAGGGTTGACAGCTTGGCTTCCTCTTGCAACCAACATAGCTGAGAGAACCTCAGTCACTCCTCTGGAGCTGACCGCCCACTATACAGGAATGACCCACACTGTCCATTTCCCACCCAGATCTCTCTCTCTCTCTGTCTCTGTTGAACTCTGGACTCATATATCCAACTGTCTCCCACCATCTCTACGTGGATGTCCCACAGTCACTTCAAATCATTATGACAGCACTGAGCTCCTCACCACTTTCCTAAGCCGAGTTCTCCTGCTGTTCTCCTTTTTGTATTCTCCTCTACAGTCCCCATCTCAGCAAATGGCATCACTGTCCCCAAAGCCAGCTATTCTGGGAGTCGAGTCACCCAGCCTCCTACAAGTAAGTCTCCCTGCTCCCAGGCTGTGCCATCCACTAGCCACATGACCTTGAATAATTCATAAAACCTCTCTTAGCCTCAGTTTCTGCATCTGTAAAATGGGCTGTTAATAATAGTACCAGGTCAGGCACGGGGCTCATGCCTGTAACTCCAGCACTTTGAGAGGCCGAGGCGGGTGGATCACCTGAGGTTAGGAGTTTGAGACCAGCCTCCCCAACATGGGGAAACCCCATCTCTACTAAAATACAAAAATTAGTCAGGCACAGTTGCGGGCACCTATAATCCCAGCTACCTGGGAGGCTGACACAGGAGAATCATTTGAACCTGGGAGGTGGAGGTTGCAGTGAGCCAAGGTAGTGGCACTGCACTCCAGCCTGGGCAACAGAGGAAGACTTCTTCTCAAAAACATAAAAAATAATAGTACCTACTGAGTAGAGTAGCTGTGAGGTTTAAAAGATACTATAGGTGTAAAATGCTTAGAAAAGGATACGGCACACAGTAAGTGTCTTAGTCTGCTTCGTGCTGCTATAAAAGAATGTCACAGACTGGGTAATTTAGAAGGAACAGACATCGATTTCTTGCAGTTCTGGAGGCCGGGAAATTCGAGATCAAGGTGCTGGCAGGTTCGGTCCCTGGTTCCAGGATGGTGCCATGTTGCTGTGTCTTCCGGAGAGGAGGAATGCTGTGTCTTCACATGGCAGAAAGTGGAAAGACAAAAAAGAATGAACTCTGTGGAGCTCTGTGTCCTCGCGTGGCAGAAGAGCAGAAGAGAGTGAACCCACTCCCACTAACCCTTTTCATAGTGGCATTAATTCATTCATGAGGGCAGAACCCTCATGGGCTAAACATTTCTCCAAAGGCCCTACCTCCTAACACTTACATATGGATTCAATTTCCAACACGTGAATTTTGGGGGACACATTTAGACCATAACAGTAAGCATTCAATGATTGTTAGTTTTTCATTATTGTTTCTGCTTTTGTTTATCTTCATCCTTTTTAAGGCTCTCCTCACTTTCTATCTTGTACCATAGGTACTTACATGCCATCTTTAAATGCTCGATTGGTCTGTAAACTTCTTTCTTTCTTTCTTTTTCTCTTCTTTTTTGAGACAGGGTCTTGCTCTGTTGTTCAGGCTGGAGTGCAGTGGTGTGATCATGGCTCACCGTAGCCTCGACCTCCCAGGATCAAGCGATCCTCCTGCCTCAGCCTCCCGAGTAGCTGAGACCACAGGCATACACCGCCACACCTGGCTAGTTGGTTTTTTTTGTTGTTGTTTTTTGGTGCTTTTTTGTAATAGAGGCAGTGTCTCCCTATGTTGCCCAGGCTGGTCATGAACTCCTGGGCTCAATCGATCTTCCTCTCTCAGCCTCCCAAAGATTAC
Source organism: Aotus nancymaae (assembly GCF_030222135.1). Lineage (NCBI taxonomy): Eukaryota > Metazoa > Chordata > Mammalia > Primates > Aotidae > Aotus > Aotus nancymaae. Next base: position 18,859,521 of record NW_026988472.1, on the reverse strand, counting down.
AGGTGCAAGCCACCATGCCTAGCCATGTCTGCAAGATTCTTGATGGCAGAAGGTACCATATCTATCTATCTACCTACCTACTTATCCACCCAATCCATCCATCATCTATCTATCTAGACGTCTACCTATCTGTGACCGCTGTTGCCTTTTACTCCTACTTCGTGGTGGCCATGCTCACCCTCAGATCAGGTCTCATTGGAGTAGCTGGGGGAATTTTTTTATATCCAGCTAAGGGGAAGTTGAGTTGAGGATATATTTAAGTTGGGTTTAATGGCATATTGTGTGTGTGTCTTTTTTATTTTTTTGAGACAGAGTCTTGCTCTGGCACCCAGAGTAGAGTGCAATGGCGCCATCTGGGCTCACTGCAACCTCCGCCTCCCATGTTCAAGCAATTCTCCTGCCTCAGCATCCTGAGTAGCTGGGATTACACGCGTGCGCCACCAAGCCCGCCTAATTTTTGTATTTTTAGTAGAGACAGGGTTCCAACATGTTGGCCAGGCTGGTCTTAAACTCCCAACCTCAGGTAATACGCCTGCCTTAGCCTCCCAAAGTGCTGGGATTACAGGTGTGAGCCACCGTGCCTGGCCTTTTGTGTGTACTTTTAAGACATTACTAGCCAGTGTCAGAATGGCTTCTAGGAAACTCTCACTCCACCCCCCCAACCTGGATAGACTCCCCAGTTGGTTCAGGCCCAGAGGTTAGATCTCAGTGTAAATCCGTCTGATGGTGTCCAGAACCAGAAGTATAGTGGAAGAGAAACAAGGTTTGAAAAGTATGGAGTCAGAAACTACTCTGGAAAATTCAGACACAAAAATTTGTAAGGAGGGGATTAAGTTGCCATCCAAGCCTACACAAAATGAAAATTCTCTCCTGTCTGGAATATATTCGGTGATGCAATGTATACAATTATGAATGTACCATACATTTTTCTTTTCTGATGGAATGTATGTGAAATAGAATGGATCAGGATTCCTGGTTTATAGCGCACAAACCTACATCAGTACAAAAACCAGGGAGCAGGTCTGTGCGTGAAGTCACATTTTTGATCCAGCCCAGTGAATTGGACTGCATCTTGGAGTACCTGATGTCCCCTGTCCTGATGAAGTCTGGCAGTTCCAGATGAAACGGCAGGCGAAATTGCCACTGACACAGCAAAATACCCTAAAGAAACATATTTATCAAGGAGTCAATTTTCATCCCATAAAGAGTAATTCGATTACATAATTACATAGCCCTGTACAATGTAGAGGAAATTTAAGAAGGCATTTGAATTGCCCTTATATGCCCTAATTTCAGATTAACTATATAATATATATATAATGTATTAAATGTGTGTGTGTGTGTGTTTTTGGAGTCACACATTTCTGGAATCATTGATCCAACCAAAAATCAATCAACCAGTACGCAGCCCCAAATGGCAAGATTAAAAACTACTATAGGCTAGGCGCAGTGGCTCACGTCTGTAATCTCAGCACTTTGGGAGGCCGAGGTAGGTGGATCACTTGAGGTCAGGAGTTCCAGACCAGCCTGGCCAACATGGTGAAACCCTGTCTCTACTGAAATTACAAAAATCAGCCGGGCGTGGTAGCACATGCCTATAGTCCCAGCTATGTGGGAGGCTGAGGCAGGAGAATGGTTTGAACAGCTAGCAGGTTTGAACAGCCTGTAGTCCCAGCTATCTGGGAGGCAGAGGTTGCAGTGAGCCAAGATCTCACCACTGCACTCCAGCCTGGGCAACAGAGCAAGACCCCATCTCAAAAACAAACAAACAAACTACTACTATAGAGGTGTGTTAGGCAGTTAATTAATAAAAACATGTCACATTGCCTGAATTTTGTGAGGTTTAGGGTACTTGTCAACTCTTCAAAATTCAGGATTTCTTGTGATTTCTTTTCATACTAAAATGTGTACCTGGAATCCTATATACTGTTACTTAAAGTGGAACCCCAAAATTGTATAAGTTCCTGGCCCCACTTTGCCTCGGTCCTCATCAAGTGTCACCCCTGACGTGTGGTACACACCACACAGCACACACATTTCCACAGGGGGTCGTGCTGGGAGGTGTATCTCTTGATGGAGGGAAGAAAGGGCCAAGGGCCTTGATGGAGGTAGAAAAGGCTACGGTTCTATCATGTAATAGAGCTGGGACTTGGAATCCACAGAGGTGAAACGATAGGGCAAATCCAATCACTTGGCTTCCACTTTGGGGACTGAGGCACAAGAATGGCAAATAGAAAAAGAGGAGGGGGTTTAGCAGCATCCATGGTCGAAAGAAAGGAGAAAATGAAAGAAAGAAAGAAGGAAGGAAGGAAGGAAGAAAGAAAGAAAGAAACAAAGAAACAAAGAAACAAAGAAAAAGGAAAGAGAAAAGAAAAGAAAAGAAAGAAAAAGGCGGGGAAGAAAAAGACCCTTCTAAGTAGGTTGCAGTTCTGCATTTAGCCACAAGATGGCGGTAAAAGAATGTGCTCTCCATTCAGTCAAAAACTCATTAAGAGCTAATCAAAGCAAAGCGGGTTTTTCCTGTTTCCTGCCGGTGCCTTCTCCCCTTTTCCAAGCCTCAGTGCACTTACTATTGTTCCATTCTTTTTGGTTAAAGTCATCACAAGTCTGCGTGTTTGTTTGTTAACTCAGCTGTAGCCTGCAGTTCGTCTTCTAGACAACTTTCCTTGCTTCTTATAGTTAAGGATTATGTTCTTATTAACTATTATTATTAGAATTTTCTGACTCAGAAGTTTCAGGACTTAAAGCTATAGCCTTCGTTTAATAATTGCCTGATTATGTGCTGCTCTGCTCGGAGCTTTCATTACCCGGCTTCTATTTCCAGAGCATTTCTCATACCCCGCTCCCTCAGGGCCCTGTACTGAGCTTTATCTAACAAACCAGCCTCGACCCCTGTCTGTCTGGGAGAGATACGGTTCCATCTGGTTTTGCTGGGGCCACACAAAGGTGAATTACTCCTATGTTAACCATAATATAAACGGTCAACTTGCCTAAGAAAACCAATGACAGAAATAGAAGAGTCAGCCTCGCTGGATCCAATCCTTCATTTGCCAAGCTGGCCTTGGACACTATTGCCCCCTTCTCTCCCACCAGCCCCCCAGAGATTTTGACAGCCCTGTAGGCCAACACTATTCGCTCAGACTCCATCCCCCAGAGAGCACGGGGCGGCCACCACAACTGATCACCTCCTAACCTCTTTTGAGAGTTTTGCCGTCACTGAGGGCTCTTGACCTGAACGTGTACTTGGCATATGAGCAGGGCCTCTTGCTGGGAAACCGTGCCAACAGTGAGAGGCAAAGAACACAAGTCAAGAGCAACCATGCTGCTCTCCTGAGTGTACAGGCACAGGAGCTCCTGCCTCTCCAGCAGTTGAGATGACCGTGTTTGTTTTGATGAGTCGTGTTTGCCTTCTTAAATTGATGACACTGCCGGCTGAGGTTGGAGAGCCATCTGTGTAAGAAGACGCAGCAAAGCTCACTGGCCCACACTCACGGCAGATCTTGGCTGCATCCTTAGTAAGCCTCCCACGGTCCTTGACTGCTCCAAGATTGACACGTCCCATGAGACAATGGACACTTTTGCAAAGAAGAACAGAATTAGAAAGCTCACAGTCTGTTTCCCGTGCAAAGTGCCTTTCTGGCTCCAGATCCTGATTATTCTGGTTTGGCCTTGTATAAATGTCCTGCTCTGAACAACAGCTTGGATTCTCTGGTTGGGCAGAATGGAAGAATCAGTGCTGGACAAGGAGTTAGGGGACCTAGATTCAGATGCCAGCTGTGTCCCTTCTTTTGCAATGAAGGACTTCTTCCCCTAGCTTCAGAGTGCCACCAACAGACACCCTTCCCCCATCCCCCTCAGGCCCTTAGCTATGGCTACGGCTACATCTTTTCCCAGCATAGCCCACACCCGATGACTGATTGACAAGGGGGAATTAAGGCTCAGCCCTCTTATCCCATCTTAGGATGTCATTCAATCTTTCAACCTCCTTATAGAGCATCCTAAGACTTCCCTAAATACTGCATTGCAGCTCCACTTCTTCTGCTCACTCTTGCTTTTTTCTCTTCCCTTCCTCAATCATGGATCCCACAGGCTCTCCCTAATAAATCTTCTGCACACTAAACTCCACCTCAGAGTCCTGCTTCCTGGAAAGCCCTGCGTGCAACAGGGACCTTGAGAAAGTTTAATACCCTTCCTGAACTGTGCCAGGAGGTTGTCCAAGAGCCACAGAGCTATGTTTTGTGCTACTCCTCTTTGTGGTCATTTTCTCTCAGCTGTTCACTACAGATTTCACCAGCTCTTGGCAACTAGACCCACCAAGGAGCTCAACATGGCCCAAGAACGCAGTTACAAAGATGTATTCACATCGGACGTGGTTGCTCATCAAGGCAGGCTCGCAGGCGGTGCTGGGACATGGTCTGTCGCTCTCAACTCCAATCCAAAGAGCATGGCTGTATTTGGTTTTCAAGCACGTTTGCTGCTTAATTCTTTTATTTATTTATTTTTTGAGACGGAGTCTCGCTTTGTCGCGCAGGCTGGAATACAGTGATGTGATCTCAGCTCACTACAACCTCTGCCTCCTGGGTTCAAGCAATTCTCCTGCCTCAGCCTCCCAAGTAGCTGGAATTACAGGTGGACGCTACCACACTTGGCTAATTTTTGTATTTTTGATAGAGACGGGGTTTCACCATGTTGGTCAGGATGGTCTCAAACTGCTGACCTTGTGATCCACCCGCCTTGGCCTCCAAAAGTCCTGGAATTACAGGCATGAGCCACTGTGCCTGGGCTTTGCTGCTTAATTCTAAGGAATAATTTCGCCACTCAGTTCCTCCAACCTAGAGACAGGCCTGGGAGGTCGTCCACTGGGCTGCTTTATCCCAATGCTGACCTTTTCTATGTCTCTTCCTATTGAGCAGCCCTGTCCAATAGACACAGAATTCAAGCCATATACGTAATCTTCAGTACTAATAGCCATATACACAAAAGTAAAAAAGAAACAGGTGAAATTGATCAAAACAATATACTTAACTCCATGTGTCCAAAATAGGATCATTTCAACATGTGATCAGCATGAAAGTAAGGTATTTTAAATTCTTTCTGTTCCTACTATCTTTAAAATCTGGTGTATCTGACACAGCACATCTCAGATTGGACTAGTCACATTGCACACACTATTGAACTAATCACAATACAGTTTAGGCGATGGTATTGGACAAAGCTGGCATAGATTAGAAATCAAGAGCGTTACAGAATAACGCAAATGAGAATCTAGGATTTTGTAGCAGAGCGCTTCAGTTTCTAAGGCTGATGAGTTTGAAGTCTCAACTCATAGGTTTTTGCTGGTCCTTGTATCTCATTTTTCCATAAATTAAGGATAGGTCAGGTGCAGTGGCTCACCCCTGTAATCCCAGCACTTTGGGAGGCTGAGGCAGGCAGATCACTTGAGCCCAGTTCAAGACCAGCCTGGGCAAACTGGCGAAACCCCATCTCTACAAAACATTCAAAACTTAGCCAAGTGTGTTGGTGCATGCCTCTAGTCCCAGCTACTAGGGAGGTTGAGGTGGGAGGATCACTTGAGCCCAAGAGGTCAAGGCTGCAGAGAGGTGTGATTGTGCCACTGTACTCCAGCCTCGGTGGCAGAGCAACACCTCGTCTCAAAAAAAAAAAAAGAAAAAGGATAATATTCTACCTGCCTCATAATACAGGTGCGAGGCTCTAACAAGGTAACACCCCTAAAGCAACAGTGCATCATAGGTTATCCAAATACAACGGCTTTCTTACTGACTTCCCCCCACCCCAAGGCTTAGCAGCAGCCAGGACTAAGGCTAGTAATATTTGAAAGCAATACCAAAGACATGTTTATTTAGAGGTGCATTTGTGTGCCTCTTACAAAGTCTTGACCAATTTTCTAATCCCAATCAGGAAAGGAAGCGTTTGGAGCGAGGTATAATGCTACGTGTTCCTTTAGAATATAAAACGTTTAATTAGATGCCAAGAATTGGAAATCTTGATTCAGAGCCCGAAATGGCTAATAAGGTTTTATTGTTGCTATTACTTAGAGTTTTTATAGAACTTTAGGCTTGCAAAGTGCTTTTCAATCACTTGAGAGAATCTAAGTTTGTTAACAGCGAGATGAAAAAATGTTCCATTCATCAGGAGAGACAACATACATAATATTTTAAGTATTTAAGAATTACGACCCTGCTGTGAGAACTACTAAAATTACTTCTACGTGGATACAAGAGAGTCTAGTTATAGACAAAGGACATTAATGCGGATACCAGTGTTATTACCCTGCTGAGTCTGCAAGGGCGAACTTTTGCAAGTCAGGAAATAGGAAAGTTTCTAAAACAAACATTAGCTGGCTCTAGTTAAATATACGGAGCTTTTTGCCCACACGTGAGTTTTGAACATTTTTCTAAAGGGGCCCTTAAGGTTTTATAGGTGATCATACTATAAAATCGTACATCGTTCTAATATGGTATAATTTGTGACTACTCTGGGTCACTGAAATCTCCCAAGATTCTGCTGTTGGGGCTCCTTCAATGAGAGACAAATTTGTCCCAATTCCTCTATACATATTATCGTGGGGCAGCATTGGCTGGAAAGCGTGTGAAAAGCCAGTTTCTACTTCCCATGTATACCCAACGCGGATTCAGGGCCTCTAGCCTGTTGGATGTATCAATTAGCTTCTGCTATGACTCAGAGCTCAGCGCATACAACCGTTGAGTGTTGGTGGATCTGGATGGTTAGTTAGGTGGCTCTGCTGATCTCGGCTAAACTTGCTCACGTTTGGGAGGCAGCTGGTTGATGGCTGATCAAGCTTCAATTCAGCTTTGCCTCAAATGTTTCTCATCATCCAGCAGGCTAGCCAGGACATACTCTCATGGAGATGGCGCTGGGTGTGATGGTGCATGCCTGTAGTGCCCCCTACTCCAGAGGCTGAGGCAGGAGGATCCTTGAGGCCAGGATGTTGAGGCTGCAGAGAGCCATGATTGTGTCACTGCACTCCAGCCCTGGGAGACAGAGCGAGATCCTGTCTCTTTAAATTAATGGATAAAAATTTTTAAAATATCATGGAGATGGCAGAGGTCTAAGGGAGCAAGCTCCAATGCGTGAGACACTTCGAGCCTGTGGGGCATGACTGCTAATAGCCCACTGGCCAAAACAAAGCATGTGGCTGAGTCAATGTCCAGAGCCGGGGTAGATCAATGCACCTGCTGTGGGAAGGCACCGCAGAGTCACATGACAACGGGCACAGATGAAAGGAGGGGTGAGACTTGTGGCCATCCACACGAACTGCCATGGGTGGGGATGGATTAGAATCATTTTCACCAGGCACAGTGGCTCATGCCTGTAATCCCAGCATTTTGGGAGGCCAGAGTGGGTAGATTGCTTGAGTCCAGGAGTTCAAGACCAGCCTGGACAACATAGCAAGACCCCCGTCTCTACAAAAAAATTATAAAACTCAGCCAGTCATGGCGTTTCATGCCTGTAGTCCCAGCTACTGGGGAGGCTAAAGCAGGAAGATCACTGCTCATGGGACGTCCAGGGTGTAATGAGCCACAACTGTGCCACTGCACTCTAGCCTGGGTGACAGAGTGAAACCCGTCTCTAAAAAAAAAAGAGAATCATATTCTTGAAAAGGAAAGATGTGTTATCGACATATGCATCCATTTGGACTGAGAGAAAAGGTTCACTGGCAATACCAAGCTAATGCCAAACCACTTTCTGCCTTCACCTGTCAAAACAGTTAATAGACCAAAGATCAAGGGAAAATTTTTCCCCAGCTTTATCAAAGTACGATTGACAAATAAACTTTGTATTTCTTTAAGGCATACATACAACATGATGTTTTGATGTAAGTATACATTGTGAAATTAGCTCCCTAATCTAGCTGTATCATCACTTCACATATTTACCCTTTTTTGTTAAAACTCTTAAAAGATCTCTATTAGTGGCCGGATGCAGTGGCTCACGCCTGTAATCCCAGCACTTTGGGAGCCCGAGGTGGGTGGATAACCCGAGGTCAGGAGTTCGAGACCAGCCTGGCCAACATGGCAAAACCCCGTCTCTAGTAAAAATACAAAAATCAGCCAGGCATGGTGGCACGTGCCTGTAATCCCAGCTGTTAGGGAGGCTGAGGCAGGAGAATCACTTGAACCCGGGAAGCGGAGGTTGCAGCGAGCCAAGATCGCACCACTGCACTCCAGCCTAGGCAACAGAGCAAGACTCTGTCTCTAAAAAAAAATATTTTTTTTTGGTAGAGATAGGAGTCTCACCGTGTTTCCCAGGATGGCCTCAAACTCCTGGCCTCAAGTGATCTGCCTGCCTCAGCCTCCCAAAGTGTTTGTTAGGATTACAGGTGTGAGCCACCATGCCTGACCAAGAATGCTTTTCAAGTAAACCCCTCCCTAACCAACACTAGCCCACAGCCACCTCCTGCCTGCCTCCTTGGAGTGGCCTCCACGTAAGGCCCGAAGTGCGCTGCAGAATTCAGCCTCAGAAAGCAGGAGGTCAGGAACTGCAGGCCTCAGCAGCCATGCCTTGGCTGTGTTTGGGCAGTTGCCACGCATGCTGGGGAGAGATTCTGCTCTGTGCCATCCGGCCGCGCATCAGCTGGTCCCGCGCCAGGCCCACACTCAAGCCCGTCTGTCAGGGTGGCACCTGGCCCTCTTGCAGAAGCAGATGGTTTCCATTGATCTTTCCTTGCTAGTGTTTTCTGCATTAACACTCCAAACCGGCCCAGCTTAATCCTGGAACTTAATGGAATCCTCACATGCTCCAGTTTCCTCTATGTTTTCCCCGTAGCCAAATTGTTTTTCTTTCTTCCTTTATTTTTAAAGTTTTTACTTTTCTGCAATAGTAGAATTATAAATGGATTTGTATATACAGAGGGAAAGATCAATAGCTTGTATTTTCGAGGACAAAATGTAACCTCACAGCAAAGTGACAACAATTATGAAAAAATCATTTGATTTTCCATTTCACGGGTCTCAACATACAGCTCACCTCACATCCCTTGACCAAACCAACCTTCACCTCCCTGGAGGCAGGAGGCTCAGCCTAACAAAACCTTTCAGGGTACAGAGAAAATAGGAAGGTCCATCCTTTCCTTTGCAGTGGCTCAGAGGACAATGTGGATTGAAAAGTTTTGTTTTTAAAGAAAAGGCATGACTTCCTGGCAGCTAAATGTTACAGACGTTCCAAAGGCAAGACAGCACTGCCACCCTGAGGTTCCAGCTGCAGAGGAGACAAGTATCTCTGGTGACTTGGCCAGAGGAGAGCAGGGCACCTCCTCCGGTGCTTGGGCCCGCTGATCTCTGCCTGCAACCCAGCTTTGTGCAGGTTTAGCTTTGGCTAGTGAGGCTGCCAGCTGCACCCAGCAACGTGCAAATCACAGCCTTGGTTGGGCGCTCCTTCTGCTGTGTGCCTGAGATGCCAGCGTTAGATTAAATAAAAGGGGAGGAAGGGCTGGGCGCGGTGGCTCACACTTGTAATCCCGGCACTTTGGGAGGCCACAGCGGGCAGATCACCTGAGGTCAGGATCAGCCTGGCCAATATGATGAAACCCTGTCTCTAATTAAAATACAAAAATTAGCTGGGCATGGTGGCGCATGCCTGTAATCCCAGCTGCTTGGGAGGCTGAGGCAGGAGACTCGTCTGAACCCAGGAGGTGGAGGTTGCAGTGAGCTGAGATTGCACTACTGTACTCCAGCCTGGGCAACAGAGTGAGACTTCATCTCAACAAAAATAAAAGTAGGGGGAGGGGTCCAGGGAAGGAAGGAAGACCTAGGAGCAAATACTCGAATATGCACAGACTAGCTCTGGCCAATAGAAATATACTGCAAGACACAGATGTGATTCCAAATTTTATAGTAGCCATTTTTTGTTGTTGTTGTTTGGATAGAGTCTCCCTCTGTCACACAGACTGGAGTGCAGTGGTGCGATCACGCCTCACTGTAGCCTCGACCTCCCAGGCTCAAGCAACCCTCCCACCTCAGCCTCCCAAGTAGCTGGAACTACAGGCTTATGCCACCATGGCTGGCTAGCTTTAGCTTTTCTGTAGACACAGGGTCTCACTATGTTGCCCAGGCTGGTCTTGAACTCCTGGGCTCAAGCCATCCTCCCTGCCTAAGCCTCCCAAAGTGCTGGGATTATAGGCGTAAGCCACCATGCCTGGCATAGTTTTTGAATGTAAAAAGAAACAGGTGAAAATAATTTTAATAACATTTTATTTAACGCAGTACATCCAAAATATTATCATTTCAACATGTAATCCATATGAACTGTTCTTAACGAAACATTTTACATTCTGGTTTTTGTACTAAGTCTTTGAAATCCAGTGTGTATTTTATGCTTCCAGTACATCTCAATTTGGAAGAGCTGAGAGCTTGCTAGCCACATGTGGCTGGCTAGTGGCTGCTCTACTGGACAGCACATGCCTGGGGTTTTTCTGGAAGGGGACTCCAGAAACAGTTTTAACAGGGGTTGCCTCTCAGGAAGAGAACTAAGAGAGACTAAGGGAGGAGGGATGACAAGGTTACTTTTAACTATAAAGGCTTTTATGTTGCTTGAATTATGTGCCAAGTATATGGGTTGCACATTAAAAACACACACACACAAAGGAAAATAGGCACCGTCCTACACTCTTGGCAAGAGTATGTGCCGAGCCCACATTCTGGAGGGGAATTGGCACAATTCTACGTCTAGAAACGTAGTTTAAAGAAATGAATCAGCCGGGCACAGTGGCTCACTCCTGTAATCCCAGCACTTTGGGAGGCCGATGGGAGCAGATCACCTGAGCCCAGTTCGAGACCAGCCTGAGCAATACAGAGAGACCCCGTCTCTGAAAAAGAAAAAAGAAAAAGAAACGACTCGACAAGAGAAGCCAGTATATTATGAAAAAGGATGCTCACCTCAGCATCTTAGTTCCTACTGCAACATTGAAAACATCCTAAGCGTCATAAACTGATGTGCAGTGAAACTGCACCCTCTGGAGGGGGTGCCTTCTAAAGACAGGCAATCAGAGATTGAAATCACCAACAGTCAAAACTGCCTTTGAAAATAACACAGGACAGCGATGTAGTCGAGGCTCAGCACTAAATTCTATACAGCCAGGTCACTGTTTCTCAGAGTGAGTCCCAGATGCAGTAATTGGCTCACATGTAGGGGCCATACTGTGAGAAATATGTGCCCTAGACACTAGTATCACTTGGCAAGATTGGAGACAGACATTTGAATTGAAAGCAACTGAGGAAATAGAAGACTCGTGGCTTCCATCTCATGTTCATTCCTTGAGTGAACTGGTGGGCAAAATCACCCCTATTATTTCAACTGTTGCCTCTAGCTCTTCAAAGTGTATACAGTGCAATTGACATATTTTAAAGGGGCTGATGATGTGACTCTGCTGCATATTGACATGTAACTATAAAGAAAACAGATGGAAAGGTACGCCCCAAACATTGTGTTTTTTAACAAATGATTTTTCCTTTTTTGTTTTCATGTGTGCATATTTATATGTATTTTTACATTTTTCTCCAACGAACAGCCTGAGAGTGAATTTTGGATTACTTCTGGAATAGAAAAATAATTGTTTTAAGTCAGTGCTTGCCCACCACAAGGTAGCCCACCAAAGCAGGAGAGTTACAGGTTCCTCTGGATCCCCCCAGGGCCTCCTAAAAAGGGAGAATGTTGTGTTCTCTCCTTCAAGCCCAGGGCACATTCTATTATCACCACAGTCAAAGGGACTTGGGAGGCATTAGAGATGGTGCTGGTGCTTCCAGAAACTGTGGTCCTGCTGTGGCCCCCTGAAGACAGCAGCTCCCCTGCCCTAACACGATGCCATTACCCCCTGGGGTTCAAAAAATATGAGAAACATCTACTACAGAGAGGCCCCCCACTCTGGGGACCCAGCTACCTCATCCCTTCCCCTGGGGGCTTCTGTCACCACCCCACTGCCATGCAACACAGGAGCTAGGAGCTAGCGCAGCTGACCTACCAGCCTTGACACAGCAGGACAGACTTCAGTAAACACAGGGCAGCTTTCAGAGGAACAAGCAGAGCCTCAAAACACGCAGTTAGGTGCAGGTTGAAAGCGTGAAACGATCTCTTGCAGCAACTTGCTGCCATTTCCAGTCAGCAGGCTCCCCCCTCGGAACATGCTAACGAGCGTCAGCCCCAGGTACCCTCGGCTCACCTGGAGCCTACAGCATCTCACTGACTGTGCAGAGCGAGCCTTCAGCGGGGCGTTGTCACTCCTACTCGACAGGTGAAGGAAGCCAGGCTCCGGGAGACAAATGAACTCACCTAAGTGTCTCAAGGTGGGCTCCCTGGGAAGGAGACTCCTGGGGCAGAGTTGAGCCTGCAGGATGTTGATTAAGTACTTTCGGAAAGGAGTAGAATGAACTGGGGGAGCAGAAGGGAGGGAGGGTGGGTGTCGGAGTCAGCTGTGATGCAGGCTCTGGGACAGCCTCAGGCATCCCCATGGGAAGCTCTGGAGCGAGACTAGCTTTTCAGAGTTGTCCTGAGTTGGGTCAACACATGGCTGGATTTTTCAGCTCTGGGCGGTCAATGAATGGAGACTTCCCTAGAAGGCAATGACCTTGATAAGGCGCTCTCTGGAGCTGCTAAGGGCTAAGGGTGTCTGCACAGCCCTGCCGATAACAGAGGGATGGGAGCAACGCATCCTTCCTTGAAGGAGGATCACCATGACCACTGTTAAAATGCACGCTCTGAATGAAGAGATCCCCCAAACAGGCTTTGTGTGAGCAACATGGCTGTTTATTCACCCAGGTGCGGGCAGGCTGAGTCCGAAAAAAGAGTCAGTGGAGGGCAGTGGGATAGGAGTTGGTTTAATAGGTTTGGGGTAGGCAGTGGAAAGTTACAGACGTTATGGTTTAGGGTGGTTTTTTGCAAGCTGGAAGGGGGTCATAGGTTTGCAAGCTGGGAGTGGGCTGTAGGGTGTGGAGTTATGAATTGACCAAGGTCAGTTACAAAGTCCAATGGCCTTGTCAATTGAGGCCGGAATAAGAAACAATAGAAGAATGTCTCAAGTTAGTTAGGCGCCACAGCGGTTGATTGTTTTTCCACTTTTCATGGTCTTCAAGTTATTTCAGGTTTTCTAATACCGGAAGGCCCTCCAGAGGTGTATGTGAGGGCCACAGAGGTTACCATGCCATCCACGGCACAGTCAGACCTTACAACCACCACACCAAGGTCACCTAGCTAATGAGTGAGCCGTCATTGAGAGCAAGCAATTTTTCAGTGCTTTCTGCTCTGCTACTGAGTTAAACTGCCTCCTCTGAGCTTCAACCTTCACAGCAGCTCTGGCCCTCCTCCTAGACTAGGTCCTCTCTCTCAGACCTTCTAGAAAAGATGAAGTCCCTTTTGAAATCTAGATAACAATGCCATTCCAGCTGCATGCAACCTAGGCCAAGTCTCAGGAGTTCCCTGACCAGCTATTCCAGTTTCTGAGGCTTCAAGATCTTTCACTTGTGCCCCAATTAAGCCAAACATGGCAACTTCTTCCTCTTTAGCTCAACGGTGAGCCACTCCGCCCCCTACCCACCATCACCACCATTACCTCTACAACCTCCTTCAGCCCCACCTCATTCTTTAGCAGTTTTAGGAAACGTTGTTCCTAAATGAATCAGCACAGGAACAGAAAGCCAAATACTGGCCAGGCACAGTGGTTTATTTCTATAATCCCAGCAATTTGGGAGGCTGAGCCGGGCTGATCACCTGAGGTTGGGAGTTCGAGACCAGCCAGGCCAACATGGCAAAAACCCTGTCTCTACTAAAAATACAAAATTAGCTGGACGTTGTTGGTGGGCACCTGTAATCCCAGCTACTTGGGAGGGTGAGGCAGGAGAATCGCATGAACCAGGGAGGCGGAGGTTGCACTGAGCCGAAATCACACCAGAGCAAGACTGTCCCAAACAAAAAACAAAAACAAACAAAAAAAAAGGCTGCTCCTAAGTGAATCAATGCAGGAACAGAAAGCCAAATGCTGCATGTTCTCACTTATAAATGGGAGCTAAACATTGAGTACACATGGTCACAAGGAAGGGGACAACAGACACCAGGACCTACTTGAGGGTGGAGGGTGAGAGGAGAGAGAGGATTGAAAAACTATTTATCGGGTGCTAATGCTCATTACCTGGGTGACAAGATAATCTGTACACCAAACCCCCATGAGAAACAATTTACCCTTGTAACAAACCTACACATGCACCCCCTGAACCTAAAATAAAAGTCGGAAAGAAAACAAAAAGTCTGTAATTATCCAAAGGAGTTTTACCAAAACCTAAGGGAATTCACAAGGGAAACAAAGAACACTGGCAGTGCATAGTGGCAATTCGTAAGTATAGTTTTCTCATCCGGTGGTAGCTTACCAGGCATCAGTGAGCTGAATCAAAATCCTGACTCAGAGACACCCCTTTTCTTTTTCTTTTCTTTCTTTTTTTAAATATTTTTTTGAGACTGAGTCTCGCTCTGTTTCCCAGGCTGGAGTGCAGTGGTGCGATCTTGGCTCACTGCAACCTCCGCCTCCCAGGTCAAGCGATTCTCATGTCTTAACCTCCCAAGTAGCTGGGACTACAGCCATGCACCACTAGGTGGCTAATTTTTGAATTTTTAATAGAGACAGGGTTTTACCATGTTGGCCAGGCTGGTCTTGAACTCCTGACCTCCAAGTGATTCATCTGCCTCAGCCTCTCAAAGTGCTGGGATTACAGGTGTGAGCCACCACGCCTGGCTCCCTTTTCTTTTTCTTTTTTTTTTTTTTTTTTGTGACAAGATCTCACTCTGTCACCCAAGCTGGAGTGCAGTGGCCTAATTATGGCTTACTGCAGCCTCCACCTCCTGGGCTTAAGGGATCCTCCCACTTCAGCCCTCCCCGCTGCCCCAAGAGCTGGGACTATAGGCCTCAGCATCTCAAACAGCTGGGATTACAGGTATGTGCCACCACACGCAGCTAACTTTTTAAAAAAATATATTTTGTAGAGCTGGGGGTCTCACTGTGTTGCCCAGGCTGGTCTCAAACTCCTGGGCTCAAGTGATCCTCCCACCTCAGCCTCCCAGTGTTGGTATTACAGACGTGAGCCACCACACCCAGGTGAGATGCCCCTTTTCACTTCTCAAGTGTGTGTGTGTGTGTGTGTGTGTGTGTGTGTGAGAGAGAGACAGGTCTTGCTCTGTCACCGAGGCTGCAGTGCAGTGGCACAATCACAGCTCACTGCAGCCTTCACTTCCTGGGCTTAAGTGATCCTCCCACTTCAGCCCCCCAGTAGCTGGGACTATAGGCATGCATTGCCACACCCAGGTAATTTTTGCATTTTGTATAGACAGAGTTTTACCATATTGCCCAGGCTGCACTTCTAGGGGTTTTATGCCCCCTCCTCACCCCCCACCAGCCACACAAGGTAGGAGTTAGTGGGCCACTCATTCCTGTAGCCCATCTGGAGGTGAGTGACACAGAAGACAACCCACACAGGCAAAGAACAGGCCAAATCATACCCCTCACCCTTCCTTAGGGGAGGACTGTTTCCTTCCTTCCCTCCCTCCCTCCCTTCCTTCCTTCCTTCCCTCTCCCTCCCTCTATCCCTCTCTCCCTCCCTCCCTCTCCCTCTCTGTCTCTCTTTCTCTCTTTCTTTCTTTCTGAATTTCACTCTTGTTGCCCAGGCCGGAGTGCAGTGGTGCAATCTCAGCTCACTGCAACCTCCACCTCCTGGGGTCGTGATTCTCCTGCTGCAGCCACTCAAGTAGCTGGGATTACAGGCATGTGCCACCATGCCCAACTAATATTTTGTATTTTTAGTAGAGACGGGGTTTCACCATGTTGGCCAGGCTGGTCCCAAACTCCTGATCTCAGGTGATCCACCTGCCTCAGCCTCCAAAGTGCTGGGATAACAGGCGTGAGCCACCGCTCCCAGCCCTGAGGACTGTTATTTCATTTGGAGAGAGTAGGATTCTGGGATGCAAATGCACACAGCAGTGGCTTAGGAACAGTGTTCTTGCTGGCTGGAGACTGGAAGAAAGTGAGTGGATTGGGGGAAGAGCATTGATGTAGGAGCTGAGGGACAAAGGAAACAGGAGAAGAGGCAGAAATAGGTTAGCGATGGACAGGGATGGCAGCAGCCTTTGTTAGAATCCCATTTGTCCTGCCAAGTATATTAGTCCACTGGAACAAAGGACCACACACTGGGTGGCTTCACCATCAGAAGTGTATTATCTCAGTTCTGGAGGCTGGCAGTCTAGCTCGAGGTGTCGGCAGGGTTGGTTCCTCCTGAGGGCCATGAGGGGAATCTGCTCCATGCTTCCCCTCTAGCTTCTGGTGGTTTTCTGGCAATCTTGGGGGTTCCTTATCTTGCAGAAGCATCACCCCCATCTCTACCTTCACCTTCTCATGGTATTCTCCCTATATGCATGTCTTTGTCCAAATTTCTCCTTCTTATAAGGACACCAGTTACATTCGGAGGTACTGGGGGTTAGGGTGCTAACATAGTAGGCTGGTGCAAAAGTAATTGCGGTTTTTGCTACTGAAAGTAGTGGCAAAAACTACAATTTTTTTTCGCCACCATGTTTCGCCAACATGGTGAAACCACATCTCTACTAAAAACACAAAAAAGTTTTGCGATTACTTTCAATGGCAAAAACCACAACTAATTTTGCACCTTTGTACCAACATAATATCTTTTGGTGGGGGGAGGGACACAGTTCAACCCCTAACCCCTACTGATTCCAAACTTAGAGTGTGAGCGTCCCTGTCTTTTGTCTACACAGCATGCCTGGCTATCTTCTTCTGGTAACAGCAGTCCTCTTCCTTTAGAATGAATCCTTCAGGCTGGGCACAGTGGCTCACCCCTGAAATCCCAACAAAGGGAGGTAGGGGCGGGAGGATACTTCACACCCAGAAGTTTGAGGCTTGCCTGGGCAACATAGAAAGACCCTGTTCTCCAACAAAAAGGAAAAACAAAAAGCAAATTTAGCATGAATCTTTTCTTTCTATACTGCTACCAATAACATGACCCCATCCTCCCATTACAGGGATGGGCACGTGACCCAAGCTGGCCAATCAAACTCTCTCTCAGTCTCTCTAGGTTCTGTAGTTTTTTAAATACTTCTAGTGTGTGGGTGGGGAAGCAGACTAGGCCTGTTCCTGAAAATTGACCCAGGCTCCGTCTGTTCCGTGTTTGCTCTTAGGGAAGTCCTCTACAATGACATGCCTGGATTGTTAGAAGTCCAGGGTGACTATGGCTGGGGGAAACAGCCTGGCTTTGAAGCTTGAACCCCAACCTCCTCATTAACTGGCTGATTCAGTTTTCCATGTTGCAGTTTTCCCATCTATAAAATGTAATAACAACAGTGATATTTCTGTCAGAGCATTCTTACAAGGATCACATAGGTGAGAATATGTAGGAATAGTCTATACACATATTTATCATTAGAAAGATACAAATTTAGGAATAAGGGAGCCAAAGAGTAAGAATTTGTCCATATCAGCCCAGGTACAGTGGCTCATGCCTGTAATCCCAACTTTGGGGGGCCGAGGCAGGTGGACCACCTGTGGTCAGGAGTTCAAGACCAGCCTGGCCAACATGGTGAAACCCCAATTCTACTAAAAATACAAAAAGTAGCCTGATGTGGTGGTTCATGCCTGTAATCTCACCTACTTGGGAGGCTGAGGCATGAAAAGCTCTCGAACCCAGGAAACCAAGGTTGCAGTGAGCTGAGATCATACCACTGCACTCCAGCCTGGGTGACAGAGGGAGACTCTGTCTCAAAGCAAGACAAAACAAAAACAAAAATAAAGAATTTGTCCATATCTAAGCAGTCCTGTCTTAGAGATCTTGCCTCATGCCTTGCTGTCACTGCTCCCCTCCATCTTGCAGTTAGGCGGGTCCATATGATTGATCCTGCACACTGGTTTGTGATCTGAAATGACATATGTCACTTCCCAGCTCAGAGTCAGTGTGGGAATGCACAAGGGCATGAATGCAGGGGTTGGAGGGTTAGACTCATTAGGGGCCACCAATTGGCAGTCTACCACAATGGTCAGACACTCATTCATTTATTTATTCATACATTCATTCACTCATTGAAATTTTTTTGAGCACCTTTTAAGGCCCAGCACTGTGCTAGGCTCTGGGAAGACAAAGGTCATGACCTTCAAGGTGCTCCACATGGCACAGGGGCAGTAGATGTGAGTAAATAATAGTAAGGCTCCCTAGGCCCCTCCATTTCCAGGGGGTCTGTGTGGAAACAGTGGGGAGGGGAGATTCTCAGTGTGGTGGGGACTGAGTGCGGCAGGGAACCCCAGCAGCCGAGGGCCTCTCTTCCTCTCATGCTCTCGCTGGGGCTGGTGGTCCAGGAGTCTTACTCCTTGGAGACTATGTGGACCATGAGGTCTACCATCCTGCTGCTGCAGCCAAATTTATTGTCATACCAGGAAATGAGCTTGACAAAGTGGTTGTGGGAAGTAAAATGGTTCCTCTTTAAAGTTTCCTTTCTTGTTAAAGAATAAATCATAAGTGTGCTAATAACTCTGTTAAGCCCTATCCTATGTGGCTGTTAGACATGCCATGCTTACAGGCACGTAGTACATTCTATGTCCTTGTACTTTAACCAGGTTATCTGTGCTGGACGTGCTCACAGGCATGTCCCAGCTCTCCACTGCTTTTACCTGTTTAGAAAAGTTTTAAGTTGTTAGCCAATTGGGTTTTAGTTTAGATTGTGAGGTCTGGCTCCAGCCAACGGAGACCAGACACAGCTGTAAGGACGACCCCAAATGGGTAAGGAATGAATTTGTGTGTTTTCCTTTGTTCATTGTACTCTTGTGGCAAGCTGTCTAGCAAGAGTACCCTTCCTGCAGTCCATGAAGTAAAAATTGCATTGCTAAAAGATCCTTTGTCTCAGTGCTGATTTTTCTTTGTGGCACCGAGCATCTATTTCCAACAGTGGTCATCGAGGACCCCGTCTCTACTAAAAATACAAAATTTAGCCAGGTGTGGTGGCATGAGCCTGTAATCTCAGCTACTCGGGAGGCTGAGGGATGGGAATCGCTTGAACTCGGGAGGCAGAGGTTGCAGCAAGCCAAGATCGCACCACTACACTCCAGCCTGGGCAAGAGAGCGAGACTCCATTGCAAAAAAAAAAAAAAAAAAAGAATTCTTGTAAACACAACTAGAATACCAATATTGCCCCCAAAATAATTAACAGTGATACCTTAATGGTTATTGTCACTTTCTGTTTTTAGGATGAGGTCTCACTCTGTTACCCGGGCTGGAGTGCGATGATGTGATCATGGCTCACTGTAACCTTGAACGCTTGGGCATGTAGTAACCGAGTGAGTCAGAAGGAACGCACCATGCTCTGAGTTCCAAATCAAGAGTCCTTTATTAATTAGCCAGCGACCGAGGACGGCTAATGCTCAAAATTCTCTCAGCCCCGAGGAAGGGGCTTGATTTCCCTTTATACCTTGATTTAGGAAGGGGAGGGGGAGACTAGCTGAAGCAGAATTTTATAGAAGCAGAACAGGCAAGTTAGCTAGTAACCGGAGGGAGGAGGTTCCCAGGATTGTTGGTTGCTAAGGGTATTTCCAAGCAATCACCAAGGGGGATTCAAAGAGAGTTATACACAATAGCAGGTGTGCTTGCCAAGCAGGATGCAGTTACATTGGTTATATGATAGGATAAGCACAGAGTCAGTGTGACATAAGCACAGTGTCAGTGTGGCCCAGTTATGCACCCAATGTGGTAGGGAGGGAGAGGCTAGGTTAGCGTTTACAGCTAAGATGGAGTCAGTGATGCTAGCCCAGGGTAGGTTATTACAGGCATAAGTGATCCTCCTGCCTCAACCTCCTGAGTAGCTGGGACTACAGGCACACTATTATGCCTGGTTAATTTTTTTATTTTCTATAGAGACAAGGTCTTGCTATGTTGCCTAGGCTGGTCTTGAACCCCTGGTCTCAAGCAATCCTCCTGCCTTGGCCTCCCAAAGTGCTGGGACTACAGGCCTGAGCCACAGCACCTGGCCAGCCCCTGAGTTTTGTCGATAAAAACCAGTAGTCTGTTTCTGTTCAACCATCCTAATTCACTGCAGCCCAGCACCTGTCCAGGCCCCAAAGGCTCTCCAAGGAAGGCTGACCCCTCCCTCTGGTGACCCCTGGGATGAGGTACCAAGAGCTGGGATCCCAAGTGATGACTTTTTGCTTTTCCCTGAAACACTCAGCTCTTGTTTCCACAACACATCTGAGGTCCGGCAGCAGCAGCCCCAACCACACCCTGGATAAGAATCTGCCTTTCCCGGCCAGGCACAGTGGCTCATGCCTGTAATACCAGCATTTTGGGAGGCCGAGGCAGGCAGATCACCTGAGGACAGGAGTTCAAGACCAGCCTGGCCAACAACATGAAACTCTGTCTCTACTAAAAATACAAAATTAGCCAGGCATGGTGGCACACATCTGTAGTCCCAGCTACTGGAGAGGCTGAGGCAGGAGAATCGCCTGAACCTGGGAGGCGGAAGTTGCAGCTGAGAACGCACCATTGCACTCCACTCCAGCCTGGGTGACAAGAGTGAAACTCTGTCTCTCACACACACACACACACAAAGAATCTGCCTTTCTCAACAACAATCCGTACCCCGATACTGAGCTTCATCCAGCTTCTTCCTGCCTGGTGAGTTCCCCAAGGGTTCCCATGTCCTCTGTCTGGCAGCCGAGCCCACCGAGACCCTCTCCACCCATCAGAGAGGGACAGACCCTGATTTCTCTAATCTCAGGAATCTCCTTGACCCCTCATAAAAACTTGACCTGGGATAGTCTTTGTGTACCAAGGGTTAGTGGGAGAAACAGGTCATATCCAGACACAAAGAAAGGTCTTGCTGTACCCTTCCGATGCCAATCTGTCACCAGTAAGATTTATAGCCATAAGAGAGGTGGATCAAGGTCAGCTCCAAGGTGATCTGCTAACTCCTCCTAGACAGCCTGTGTTGTTGTTTTGCCCTCCTTTTGTTTGCTGTTTAGTCTTGCTCTATTGCCCAGGTTGGAGTGCAATGGCATGATCTTGGCTCACTACAACCTCCGCCTACTGGGTTCCAGTGATTCTCCTGCCTCAGCCTCCTAAGTAGCTGGGACCACAGGTGCTCGCCACCATGCCCAACGAATTTTTGTATTTTTGATAGAGTCAGGATTTCACCATGTTGCCCAGGCTGGTCTTGAACTGCTGGCCTCAAGTGATACGCCCCGTTTGGCCTCCCAAAGTGCTGAGATTACAGGTGTGAGCCACCGCATCTGCCCACGTTCCTTTATTTTTTGAACTGGTAGTACATTTGCATGGTTCAAAATTCACAAGGTAACAAAAGATATATAGTCTCCCCACTCCTGCCCTCAGCCATCCATATCTTCTCCCCAAAAGCAACCAATTTGATCAGTTTTTTGTGTTTCCTTCAGAGTTATTTTATGTAGATACTAGCAAATATACATATATCTTTATATATTCCACCCCTTTTTACATAAATGGTGGCATGCAATACACAATGTTCTGCTACTTTTTTTACACTTAACAATAGATCTACAATTGATCCATAGAGCTTTCTGTTCTTATTACAGCTTCAGAGTACAGTGTATTCTGAAGTATAAATGTATGCTGAGCTATTTAACTGAAAGTCTTTTATTGGTTGACTTCCCGGTTGGTTTACATGCCACTTACAAATACAGTCATGCCTCACATAACAAGGGGGATACGGTCTGAGAAATGCATGGTTAGGCGATTTTCTCACTGTGCAAAATCAGGGAGTGTGCTTACACAAACCTAGATGGGATTGCCTACTACCACAGACCTAGGCTGTATGCTGTGGCCTATTGCTCCTAGGCTACTAACCTGTACAGCATGTGACTATACTGCATACTCTAGGCAGCTTGTTGGAAATAGATGCTCGTTGCGGCAAAGAAAAATGAGCACTGAGACAAAGCATCTTTCAGCAATGCAATTTTTACTTCCAGGATTGCAGGAAGGGTACTCTCACTAACCATGGTGCCACAAGAGTACAAAGAACAAAGGAAAACACACAAACTTATTTCTTGCGCATTTGGGGTCGTTCTTACAGCTGTGTCTGATCTCTGTCGGCTGGAGCCGGACCTCACCACCTAAACTAAAACCCGATTGGCTAACAACTTCTAATTTTCTAAACAGGTTAAAGCAATGGAGAGCTGGGACATGCCTGTGAGCACGTCCAGTACAGATAACCTGGTTAAAGTACAAGGACATAGAATGTACTACATGCCTGTAAGCATGGCATGTCTAACAGCTACATAGGATAGGGCTTAACAGAGTTATTAGCACACTTATTCTTTAACAAGAAAGGAAACTTTAAAAAGGAACTTTTCTACTTCCCACACAACTGTAACACAATGGTATTTCTGTATCTAAACATAGAAAAGGCACAGTAAATGGTATGATTTTATGGGACCACCTTCATATATGCGGTCTGGACTGTTGATCAAAAACATCATTATATGGCGCATGACTGTAACTGTACTGAATAAACTTATTAACAGGACTCACACAACTTTTAACCAGTAAGTTCTCTTGCTTAGAAACAAATTAAAGTTCCAACTAAAGGAGGCATCCTGTTGTGTAAGATAAAGAATAATAACATGCCCTAGATGATCAGAAAACATGCAACTTACTTTTGGCTGGCTCGGGACAAGGGAGAAAATATATGTGGAGTGAAAAAGACAGTCTGGGCTGGGCACAGCCAAGGCAAGTGGATCACCTGAAGTCAGGAGTTCAAGACCAGCCTGGCCAACATGGTGAAACCCCGACTCTACTAAAAATACAAAACATTAGCCGGGCTTGGTGGCGGGGGCCTGTAATCCCAGCTACTCAGGAGGCTGAGGCAAGAGAATTGCTTGAACCCAGGAGGCGGAGGTTACAGTGAGCTGAGATCATGCCATGGTATTCCAGCCCAGGCAACAAGAGAGAAACTCCGTCTCAAAAAAGAAAAGAAAAGGAAAAGACTGAATCTGTAAGAGGGGAAATCACAGATGGATTCATTTAGAAAAAAATTAAGTGACATTGAACTATGTATAGAATGCACGGTATGGGGGTGGTGAGCTGTTACTTCAATTTAAAATAAGGAAAAAAACCCTCTAACTTAAAAATTCCAATATTAAAATGGCATCATATATACTGCTTGCCTAGGAATGTAAGTATCAGGCTGTCCAAATAAATCACAGGCCTACTGCAAAATCTGACCCAGTTCTTAGGAACACAGACTATAAAACACCATAATGGAGGCAAAAATCCACATCAAAATCTCCATTGTCTCAGAAGATTGGATTTAAAGAAGCCCTTCTTTATTCAGTGACACTATAACTGGCAAATTCGAATAATACTATTCCTGCCTCTTGTCATTAACATATGCTTGCCACTTCTCGGCAAATGTCTCTGGTTTCTTTTTGGTTTGTGGGTAGAAAGTGAGTGTAATGCAGTTAAGGCAGGAAATTTTCCCACAAATAGGCACTGCAGACATGACATCTTCCCACAATGCACTTGACGCTCTGAATTATTAATTAGGACATTATATGTACTGCTCCATGCATGGGGTTATATTTAATTCCACGTACTGAACAATCTAAGCTTTCTACCTTCCTGAGTTTGAAAATTAATTTGTAACAACATTTCTTCTGTGTTTATTCAGAAAAGCGTTCTTGTAACAAGGGTGGGAAATCATATTCAGCTGACCCAGAGAGGTGAAAACTCAATTGAGGTCTGGGATAGAATCCCCAAACAGGAACATCCACAATTAGCCCCTGGCACCCCCAGGTTCAATCTTCCAGAAAATTCTGTCTAGAAGTATTGAAAAAGCTTTGCCATCAATCAGATCTAAGTTCAAATCTAGATTCTACCAAAATCTAAAATACGGCTGGGCAAAGTGGCTCAGCACTTTGGGAGGCTGAGATGGGTGGATCATTTGACGTCAGGAGTTCCAGACCAGCCTGGCCAATATGGTGAAACCCCATCTCTACTAAAAGTACAAAAATCAGCTGGGCGTGGTGGCAGGCACCTGTAGTTCCAGCTACTTAGGAGGCTGAGGCAGGAGAATAGCTTGAACCCGGGAGGCGGAGGTTGCAGTGAGCTGAGATTGCACCACTGCACTCCAGCCTGGGCAACAGAGCACGAGACTCCATCTCCAAAAAAAAAAGTCTAAAATGCAAAAATATTTTGCAATTGTTAAAAAGAATTTTGCAGAATTTTGTGAAATGGATGGTACTGCAGCATTTTATGTAAAGACAAAACACTAGAAGCAATTTAAATGTCTGTTGGAATGGGTTTGGAAAAATAAATTATGATGCACTGATTATGTTGTGAAGTGACTTAGGCCAATTTGGTCAGGCACACATGGAAGCTCTCTGTAGCCACAATTAGTCCAAAGTAAGTGGAGCCTACTTATTCCCCACCTTGCTACTGGATTAGAAGAAAAGCAGGTCTCTGGCCCAAATTGGCCATATATATTAGCAAGCAGGCACAACAATTGTACAATCTCTTTGATGGACTCAAACCCAGCTCTTGGTCCTTCGTACAAGGTTCATTTGCAGCGAAGTCTACAGTGTTCTGAAAACAGGATTCCTTTAGCCTTGTAGGTGGAATCAGGCAACCAGAGCATCCAAATTCATGGCTAGACAAAGGGTTTATTGGACATCTAGCCTTAGGTGCTACTGAGCATGGACCACATGCCCATCTAAATTCAATCACGTTGGTCATGCAAGGGTGAGGAGGATCTCTAACATAGCTCGCAGCCAATTCATATACCTTTAATACTTCTTAATTCAACAATAAGAGCCTATTTCTTTCTTTTTTTTTTTTTTTTGCCAAGACAGAGTGTTGATGTGTGATCTGACAACCAGGCTGGAGGGCAGTGGCACAATCTTAGCTCACTGCAACCTCCCCTTCTCGGGTTCAAGCAATTCTCCTGCTTCAGCCTCCCAAGTACCCGGGATTACAGGTGCCCACCACCACGCCCGGCTAATTTTTGTATTTTTAGTAGAGACGGGGTTTCACCATGTTGGCCAGGCTGGCCTCGAATTCCTGACCTTGTGATCCACCCACCTAGGCCTCCCAAAGTGCTAGGATTACAGGAGTGAGCCACCTCACCCAGCAATAAGAGCCTACTTCAAATAGTCATTGTGCAGGTTGATTTGAACACTCATTATGCTCATTAGCAACATACCTGGCAACACCTGTAAAGGGCAACTGATTGTTCCAAGAGGGTAGCTTAAGGTAAATACAGTAACACACATTGTTAACACACTATCTGCATATTACAGACACCGTACACAGACAGTAGAATACCATATACCTATTAAAAAGAATAAGATAAATACTTCCTGACATGGCATGGTAACTAAGATATTTTATCTTTTTTTTAGAGAGAGAGACAGGATCTCACTATGTTGCCCAGGGTGGTCTTAAACTACTGGCCTCAAGCAATCTTTCTGCCCCAGTCTCCTGAAGTGCTGGGATTACAGGCATGAGCCACCTTACCCAGCCGCTGAGACATTTTAAAGTGAAATAAGCAAGAATGTGTAATGTAATATTTTTCTTAAAAAATTAAAAATTATATATATGATTGAATAGGTATACCAGAAAGTCTAGACAAATATAGAACTTATTTTTACGTCTAAAGAGGGAAGAGATGACCGAAACCTTACATGTTTTTCTTTTTTTTTGTTGTTTTTTTGAGATGGAGTCTTGCTCTGCCGCCCAGGCTGGAGTGCAGTGGCATGATCTTGGCTCACTGCCACCTCTGCCTGCCTCCAAGTTTCAAGCGATTCTTCTGCCGCAGCCTCCTGAGTAACTGGGATTACAGGCACGTGCCACCATGCCTGGCTAATTTTCGTATTCTTAGTAGAGATGGGGGCTTGATATGTTGCCCAGGCTGGTCTCGAACTCCTGGCCTCAAGAGATCCTCCCACCTTGGCCTCCCAAAGTGCTGGGATTACAGGCGTGAGCCACTGCACCTGGCCCATGTTTTTCTTTATGCATTTTGGTATTTTGAGTTTTTTTTCACAAGCTGCGTTACTTTGGTAACATAAATTTTAAAAATTAAAAGTTTTTATAAAGTGATGTTGCAGAATAACTATGTGATGAAATGCTTATAATATATTGTTGGGTAAAATAGTATTTCATTAGCTATATAGTATTCCATTAGCTATGACAACCGTTGTCTCCCTATCTATACGCAAACCCCTATGGCAGATTGTATTTTCCAAAGATAGCCACACCAATAAATATCCTAACCCACAGGGTCTTCTTACAATGTGACTTTGACTTTGACAGGCCTCTACCGACGGGTGGAGGGGGTCTATGTTCCCTCCCCTTGAACATGGGCAGCCCCTTCTATCTGCCTTGACCAGTAGAATACAGAGGAAGTGATGCTCAGTGACTTTTTTATTTTTTGAGATGGAGTTTCGCTCTTGTTACCCAGGCTGGAGTGCAATGGCACGATCTCGCTCACTGCAACCTCTGCCTCCTGGGTTCAAGCAATTCTCCTGCCTCAGCCTCCTGAAGTAGCTGGGATTACAGGCACCTGCCACCATGCCCAGCTAATTTTTTTTTAATTTTTAGTAGAGACAGGATTTCACCATGTTGGCCAGGCTGGTCTTGAACTCCTGATCTCAGGTGATCCACCTGCCTCGGCCTCCCAAAGTGCTGGGATTACAGGTGTGAGCCACCGCGCCTGGCCTGCTCAGTGACTTTCTAAAGCTAGGTCATAAAAGGTGCTATGGCTTCCACCTGGTCTTCTCCTTTTGGAGACACACACCTGAGCCTTTGGAGTCCAGCGTTTCCATGGAATTCATTTGGTTACCCTGAAGCCACCTGCTAGAATGTCCATGTGTGGAGAGGTCATGTAGAAATAGAGAGAGGGCCAGGCGCATTGGCTCATGCCTATTATCTCAGCACTTTGGGAGACTGAGACAGGTGGATCACCCGAGGTCGGGAGTTCGAGACCAACCCGACCAACATAGAGAAACATCTCTACTAAAAATACAAAATTAGCTGGGCGTGGTGGGGCATGCCTGTAATCCCAGCTACTCGGGAGGCTGAGGCAGAGAATCGCTTGAACCCAGGAGACAGAGGTTGCAGTGAGCCGAGATTGTGCCATAGCACTCCAGCCTGGGCAACAAGAGCAAAACTCCGTATCAAAAAAAAAAAAAAAGAGAGAGAAAGAGACAGAGAGTTGCCCAATATGCCCCAACACTTCCAGCCCCTAGATGTTTGAGTCTTCTCAGCACAGGTGCCAGACACGTTAAGTGAAGACGCCTTAAAGATGACACCACCTCCAGCCCCGTATGACTGCAATGGCATTGACAGACCCCAAGCCAGGTGCCACCCAGCCAAGCTGCTCCCAAATTCCTGATCACAGAAACCCTGAGAGCTAATAAATGGATACTGTTGCTTGAAGCCACTAAGGTTTTTGTTATTGTTGTTGTTTCTTTCTTTTTTTTCATTTGAGACAGAGTCTCACTCTGTCTCCCAGGCTGAAGTGCAGTAGCACGATCATGGGTCACTGTAGCCTCGACCTCCAGGGCTCAGGTGATCCTCCCACTTCAGCCTCTCTGATAGCTGGGACTACAGGTGTGCACCACCACGCCTGGATAATTTTTTGTGTTTTTTGTAGCGAAGAGGTTCCACCATGTTGCCCAGGCTGGTCTCAAACTCCTAAACTCAAGCTATCTGCCTGCCTCGGCCTCTCAAAGTGCTGGGATTACAAGTGTGAACCACTACACCCAGTCTGAAGCCACTAAGTTTTGAGCGGCTTGTTGTGCAGCTATAGATAACCAAGACACCCCTTTTGAGAGTGTGCACTGCTTCCTCAGCCTGGCAGAGGAAGTCCTAAGAGTCTGTTGTCTGCACACCCACACCCACACATACCAACAGCTATCAGGACCACTGGACATTGCCTGGCCCTGGCGGAGCTGCTCTGTTTCTTTCTTCAAAAAATTTGTAACGTGAACATCAACACTGAGTCTCCTAGCTGGGGGGCACTAGACAGTTAAGCTTCAGTTTCCACCCTGTGTCCCAGCCAGCAGTGGAGGGCAGAAGAATGAATCAAATACCCAGAGAAAGGCAGGAAACAGAGAGCCCATCACCTTAACAGAGGATAAGAACCTGCTTTCCTATCTTTCTCTCATGTTCCTGATACACTTCCCACCTGTTGGTTCTTCCGAGAGACACCCTGATGATCACCATCTTAATCATTATTATTATTATTATTATTATTATTATTATTTTGAGACAGAGTCTTGCTCTGTCACCCAGGCTGGCGGCTAGAGTGCAATGGCGCGATCTTGGCTCACTGCAACCTTCACCTACTGGGTTTAGGCAATTCTCCTGTTTCAGCCTCCCCAGTAGCTGGGATTACAGGTGCCTGCCACCACACGCAGCTAATTTTTGTATTTTTAGTAGAGACAGTGTTTCACCATGTTAGCCAGGCTGGTTCCGAACTCCTGGTCTCAAGTGTTTCACCTGCCTCAGCCTCCCAAAGTGTTATGATTACAGGTATGAGCCACCACGCCTGACCCGTCTTCATTATCATTATAGGTCGGGATGATGGAGTGTTCCCTAGCCAAGTACCGTTCTAGGCACTCTGCCCATGTTAATTCATTTAATCCTTACGTGACCTATGGGGTCAATACCATTATCCGTCCCATTTTACAGATGAGGCAACTGAGCACTGAAAGGTAAAGTAACTGATCCAAGGTCACACAGGCAGTTGGATAATAGAATCTATGTCTTACTAGCTCTTTACCCAATACTGTTGTTAGACACCCTGTTATCCTTCCGGTAGAGGACCCACTTTTTGTTAAGGTCTTAAGGGGACCGAATGAGTCACTTGCAATCAAATCATTTCTGATGAAGCCAAGTGTGTATAGGACCATTCCAATTTGGTAAAATTTGATACAATTAAACCTAACATCAATACAAGAGGGGAAAACACAATGATTGCAGGAAACACCATGATGGCTTCAGGTACAAATGTCACTTCAGGTCACTGGGGCTTCTAGAATTGAGACTTGTCTGCTGGTGTGGTAATTGCCAGGGATAGAGCTGGGTCAGAAAGAACTGTGGACAGGAAGGGGTGGAGGAGGGCAGGGGGCCATCAGGTGGGGAACATCCATGCCAAGCCAAGGCAGTTCAGGAGAAGAGAGGAAGAAAATGAATCAAAACTCCAGCTGGATTAGGTAAAAACTGAGGAAATCTAAATAAAGTAGGGACCTGGGTGGCCAGGCATGGTGGTTCATGCCTGTAATCCCAGCACTATGGGAGGCTGAGGCGGGCAGATCAGTTCAGGTCAGGAGTTTGAGACTGGCCTGGCCAACATGGTGAAACCCCATCTCTACTAAAAATACAAAAATTAGCCAGGCGTGGTGGCAGGCACTTGTAATCCCAGCTACTCAGGAGGCTGAGGCAGGAGGATTGCTAGAACCCAGGAGGCGGAGGTAGCAGTGAGTCGAGATCGTGCCACTGCACTCCAGCCTGGGAGACAGAGCAAGACTCCATCTCAATAAAATAAATAAATACATAAAGTATAGACTTTATTGTTAATATATTAATATTGGTTCATTGTTTCTGGCAAATACACCACACTAATGTATCATGTTAACAATAGAGGAAAGTTGGCTGTAGAGTATATGATAATTCTCTGCACTATCTTTGCAGTTTGTCTATAAAGTGAAGCCTATTCTAAAATGAAAAGCTCATTCAAACAAATTCTAACTGGAAAGCTGAACCGGGAACCAAGTGGAAAGCTGAACTGTGGATGACAGAGAGAGCAAATGCCGAATCAGAGTCTGAACACCAGATGAGTTAGGAACATGGGGTTGTAAGCTCCTCCAAGACAAAGTCTCAGTCTGAGACGTCCTTCTCTCTCCACCCCTGACACCACACCTAGTGCACTCGGAACTCAAGACTGAAATGGGTGAGGACAACGACAATGCAAAGCCAGGCTTCCATGCTCCTCTGTAGGCTCTCCCTAATACCCAAGAGTGGGCCAGTGTAAGGCATCCCCGCAGGCCACTAGGTGCAGGGTTCCTGGAATGGCCCTCCTGGGGATGAGGAAGGGTATCTAGAGACTGGAGACTTTTCATTAACAAGTCACCACATTCATAAAGAAGAGGAAGTAACTGTCAGAGGTGATGAGAGAAGAGAGAGCACAGTTGGTTTCCTGAGGCTGGTAATGGATCCGTAATGACCAATTCACACTTCCAAGTCTAGACTCTTTCCCCTATGGTCAGCAGGACGATGCCCAATGACTGGGGGAAGCTGCAGTGTGGTCTCCCTAGAGGAGGGAGGAGCTTGAAGACATTGCTGGAAGCTTTAAACAGCTTCAAGGATGGGGAGGAAGCGGGGAAGCAGTGAGTGGGGAAGGAGAAAGGGTGGTCAGGCAGGTTTGAAGGCCCACATGACAGCCACTTCCCAGGGGTAGGGGAATTTCCACAGCAGCAATCAGCAGCTCACTATAGGGGAAGGTGGGCAGCCACATGCTAGGAGGAAAGGGAATCAGGCTGTGGTTTTTTGAATCGTGGGTTCAAAGCAGAATGGGGAAGGCAGAAGAGACAGAAGGGGAGCTGGTGGGAGGAAACAGAGGACCTGCTCAGGACATCAAGCACCCCAACCAGCTCCTGTCAGCTTCAGAGATTCTGTCTTGAAAAGAGTTGTAGCAGAGACAAGATCTTGCCCTGTCTTTGCTTTTGTAATTATCTGTGCTACCAGAAAGGGGTCCAGATCCAGACCCCAAGAGAGGGTTCTTGGATCTCACACAAGAAAGAATTTAGGGCAAGTCCATACAGTAAAGTGAAAGCAAGTTTGTTAAGAAAGTAATGGAATAAAGAATGGCTACTCCACAGACAGAGCAGCAGCTTGAGCTGCTCAACTGATAGTACTTATAGTTATTTCTTGATTATATGCTAAACAAGGGGTGGATTATTCATGAGTTTTCCAGGAAAGGGGTGGGCAATTCCTGGAACTGAGGGTTCCTCCCCCTTTTAGACCATATAGGGTAACTTCCTGACATTGCCATGGCATCTGTAAACTGTCATGGTGCTGGTGGGAGTGTCTTTTAGCATGCTAATGCATTATAATTAGCACATAACGAGCAGTGAGGACGACCAGAGGTCACTTTCATCACCATCTTGGTTTGGCAGGTTTGGGCCAGCTTCTTTACCGCATGCTTTATCAGCAAGGTCTTTATGACCTGTATCTTGTGTCAACCTCCTATCTCATCCTGTGACTGAGAATGCCTAATCCCTTGGCAAGGCAGCCCATTAGGTCTCAGGCTCATTTTACCCAGCCCCATTCAAGATGGAGTCACTCTGGTTCAAACGCCTCTGACATCTGGAAATTGAACTTACTGTGATCCCTTTACTACCAGAAGATTCCCTCTATTTCATACTTAGGGATAAACAGAAACCATCATTTGTTAATTTATTCATTCACTCATTCATTCATTCCTTCATCCATTGCTGTGTGCTTACAACGTGCTCTGTGTATATTGGGCCCTGCTAACTTGGAGCTGAACCATGTGGAAACAAGCTTTTTCTTCTTTACCCATTCAGATGGGACATAAATTCTCAGCTTATTTCCCTAAGATTCAGCTCTTAAGTCAGCAGGGCCCAGTGTTCACACAGTGTATTATAAACACACAATATTGGATAAAGGGATGAATGAATATGTGAATGAACAAATAACAAATAATGTTTCCTATTCATGTGAGTGTAAATATGCTCATCCACTAGGTGCAAACTGAAAATACCCTATTTTTGCCATTTTTTTTTTTTAGACAGAGTCTCGCTCTGTTGCCCAGGCTGGAGTGTAGTGGCCTGGTCTTGGCTCACTGCAACCTCCGCCTCCCGGGTTCAAGCAGTTCTCCTGCCTCAGCCTCCCAAGTAAGTGGGATTACAGGCACCTGCCACCATGCCCAGCTAATAGAGACGGGGTTTCACCATGTTGGCCAGGCTGGTCTCAAACTTCTGACCTCATAAAGCGCTGGGATTACAGGCATGAGCCACTGCGCCTGGCTGAAATTTTTTAGGTATAATTTGATATGGTAACATGCTTACATCTTTTTTCCCCCTTTCACACAGCTAGGAACTCTAACTTGCATGAATCATAATAGGACAACTTGTTGCGTTTTCACCTATGTATATCCCTCATGTAACCACCACCTAGATCAAGACACAGAACATTTCCAGAACCCCAGACGCTTCCCTTATGCCCTTCAAGTCGGCCTCCCTCACCTTCAGAGATAATGAATATTCTCACTCTTATTAGCATAGAGTCAGAAGATGCAGTGCATTTGATTAGGTTTTTTCGGGAGAGTTGGGAAGAACTATCCCAAAGTCGCTGAAGTCAGTATCCAGTGGCTCAATGAGATGAAGCGCCCACTAAAACTTGGAAATAGGTTTGCCCTCTGCCTAAGTCAGGAAAACAAGACATATCAAGTAAGGCCAGGCTCAGTGGCTCACACCTGTAATCCCAGCACTTTGGGAGGCCAAGGTGGGTGGATCATTTGAGGCCAGGAGTTTGAGACCAGCCTGGCCAACATAGCAGAAACCCTGTCTCTACTAAAAAATACAAAAATTAGCTGTGTGTGGTGGCACACACCTGTGATCCCAGCTACTCGGGAGGCGGAGGTTGCAGTGAGCCAAGATCATGCAACTGCACACCAGCCTAGGTGACAGAGCAAGACACTGTCTCAAAAAAAAAAAAAGAAGAAAATGTTGGCCAGGTGCAGTGGGTCATGCCTGTAATCCCAGCACTTTGGGAGGCCGAGGTGGGCGGATCATGAGTTCAGGAGATGGAGACCATCCTGGCCAACATGGTGAAACCCCATCTTTACTAAAAATACAAAAAATTAGCTGGGCGTGGTGGCATGTGCCTGTAATCCCAGCTACTTGGGAGGGTGAGGCAGGAGAATTGCTTGAACCAGGGAGTCAAAGGTTGCCATGAGCTGAGATTGCACCACTGCACTCCAGCCTGGTGACAGAGCAAGACTTCATCTCAAAACAAAATGTTGACGGACCTTAAGAAAAGGATGTACTCATCAGAAGGCGAGGTTTGTCAGTAGAAGTATATAAGGAGCCTAAGAAAAGAATAAGGATATACAAGCAGTGTCCAGATGAGAACATGCTCATTTTAGCCAAGGATCTTTTGGTTACATTCCCCCAGACATTCAATCAAACCAGCTGATGCAAAAGAGAAGGTTGACTTCACATCCATTAGGATGGCTACTATAAAAAAAAAAAAACAGAAAATAACAAGAGTTGCTGAGGATATGAAGAAATGGAAACCCTTATGCACTGCTAATATGAATGTAAAATGGTCCAGCCTCTAAGGAAAATAGTATGGCAGTTCCTCAGACAATTAAAAACAGAATTACCACATGCTATGGCTTAAATGTGGCCCCTAAAGTTCATGTGTCGGAAACTTAATCCCCAATGTAACAACAGTGTTGAGAGGTGGGACCTTTAAGAGGTGATTAGGTCATGAGAACTCTGCCTTCATGAATGGATTAATGTTGTTATTGGGGAAATGAGTTAATTATTTCGAGAGTGAGCTTGTTCTAAAAAGCGAGTTAGGCCTTCTTTTGCTCTCTTGCTCTCTTTCTCTCTCTCTCCCTCTTGCCTTCTGCCATGGGATAGCACAGCTAAAAGGCCCTCACCAGATGCGAGCAACTTGATATTGGACTTCCCAGCCTCCAGCACTGTAAGAAAGAAGTGCTTTTTTTCATAAATTACCCAGTCTGTGGTATTCTATTATAGCAACACAAAACGGTGGCGCCAGACACCATATGACCCAACAATTCCACTTCTGAGTATATACTCAAAATAATTGAAAGAAGCGTCTCAAAGAGATTTTTGTTTTTGAGACGGGGTCTCTGTTGTCCAGGCTAGAGTGCAATGGTGCAATCTCAGCTCACTGCAACCTCTGTCTCCCAGGTTCAAGTGATTGTCCCACCTCAGTCTCCCAAGTAACTGAGACTACAGATGCCTGCCATCATGTCCGGCTAATTTTTTTTTTTTTTTGTATTTTTGGTAGAAACGGGGTTTCACCACGTTGCCCAGGCTGGTCTCAAACTTCTGGGTCCAGTGATCTGCCCACCTCGGCTTTTCAAAGTGCTGGGATTATAGGCATGAACCACCATGCCCAGCCTCAAGGAGATATTTGCACACTCATGTTCATAGCAGCATTATTCACAATAGCAAAAAGGTTCGGGAAACTGGAGTGTCCATCCACAGATAAATGAATAAGCAAAATGTGGTGTATTCTTACAACAGAATGCTATTCAGCCTGAAGAAGGAAGACAATTCTGACACCTGCCACAACATGAACCTTGAGTACATTATGCTAAGTGGAATAAGCCAGTCACACAAAGATAAATACTGTATGATTGCCCTTAAACGAGGTATCTAGAGTAGTCAAATTCATAGAGACAGAAGGTAGATCAGTGGTTGCCAGTGTCTGGAGTAATAGGGAATTATTGTTTAATGGGAACAGAGTTTCAGATTTGCAAGATGAAAGAGTTCTGGGGATGGACAGTGGTGACGGCTGTACAACAATGTAAATGTACTTAATGCCACTGAACTGTACAGTTAAAATGGTGACGATGGTTAATTTTATGTTACGTGTATTTTATCACAGTTAATATTTTTTACTGAGGTGGGTGGATCTCCTGAGGTCAGGAGTTCAAAACCAGCCTGGCCAACATGGTGAAACCTGTCTCTTCTAAACATACAAAAATTAGCCAGGCGTGGGGGCGCATGTCTATAATCCCAGCTACTCGGGAGGCTGAGGCAGAAGAATCGCTTGAACCCAGGAGGCGGAGGTTGCAGTGAGCTGAGATCGCACCATTGCATTCCAGCCTGGGCAACAGAGCGAAACTCCGTCTCAAATAGTAATAATGATAATAATAATAATAATACTTTTTAAAGAAGAGGAGGTTGAGTTATAAGAATTCTGGGCCATCACACATAGTTCTAAGACAGGGGATGCAGCTGAGTCTCCCCACAGATGAGAAAAGAATTTTAGAGCTGGCAGGAATTGCAGGCACATTTGGTCTTTCCTGTCTACTTGTCTCTGGATGTTTGCTTTGCTCCTCTCTCTCTGCAGCCCAGTTTTTCCACCTCTGAGTATGTGGCAAAAGATGGTAATTCACAGGTCTCCCTGTTCAACTGTTATACAAGAATCACTAACATCTTTTGGCCTTAATCCCAGAATTCTAGGATAGAGAAGCCCATTGGCCCAGTCTGGGTCATGTGACCACTCCTAGTTTATTCTGCCAGGGATGTGGACTCATAAAATACAAACAGGGCCAGGCACGATGGCTCACGCCTGTAATCCCAGTACTTTGGGAGGCCAAGGCGGGTGAATCACTTGAGGCCAGGAGTTCGAGACCATCCTGGCCAACATGGTGAAACCCCATCTCTACCAAAAGCACAAAAATTAGCTGGGTGTAGTGGCGCAGGAGAGGTTGAGGAGGCTGAGGCAGGAGAATCACTGGAACCTGGGAGGCAGAGGTTGCAGTGAGCTGAGATTGCCCCACTGCACTCCAGGTTGGGCAACAGAGCGAGACTCCGCCTTGAAAAAAAAATAAAGTACAGACAGGACTGTAGAGGTCACGGAAATGGTTGAAAGCTATCATAAATGGCAAGGTGTGGTCCTTGCAGTCATCCCAAACACATGGTTTAGTACAATGCCCTGTCAGTCTGATACAAATATTCAGTCTGCTCGGTGAGTACCTTCCAGATGTGGACATGGGTACAACAGAGCCTAATGAATTAAATATTTGCTCTGATTGTATACTCACCAAGTCTATTTTGAGTAACTCAAAGAGTCCTATGTCACTTGCATTTTTGGAGAGAATACACTAGCCAGGTTGACATGAATATGCAGACTACTACACACTTATATATCTCACTGTAAATGAACAAACTGCTATTTGCAACATTAAGATCTTATGAGCTTATTATTTTGGGTTGATGTCACCTAGTTGGATTAACTCTGGGATGCTGATAGAACTGGGATTCTCAGGCTGGAAGGCCAAGGCCCGGCTTTTGCCTTATAGTGAATTCCCATGGGAAATGCCATCTCTACTATCTCTTGGAAGACGGTGGTTAGCATGCCAACCACAACACTGGCCTTTCTTTGGAAACTTCTACACTCGCTGAAGACATGTTTTGTAAACACAAGATTCTGCAAACATAAATTGAAACCGCATACAAATAATTTCTACCAAGTCAAAGGGAAGGGCTCCTTCTCAAGATTCAGAAAAAGCAAACTAGATTTTTAAAACCTTTCTATTGGAAAATACAGCACACAAGTGAACATACAATATCAATGCTCAGAATACGGATAATCACAAAATGCACACTAGTGTAACAACCAACCACCACCATTCAGAAACGACCAGCACCCACAAATACTTCTGCATGTCTCTTTCAGACACATCTTCCTCCCCTCCACCCTGGAGGTAATCACTATTCTAATTTTTATGGTAACTGTTTCCTTGCTTTTCCTTAAACTTTTGTCACCTATGCTGGATCCTTTAAAAATAGAGTTTCTTTTTTTTTCCTTTTTTGGAGATAGGGTCTCCCTCTGTCACCCAGGCTGGAGTGCAATGATGCGATCTGGACTTACTGCAGTCTCAACCTTCCGGGTTTAAGTGATCCTCCTGTCTCAGCCTCCACAGTAACTGGGACTACAGGCCTACACCACCATGCCTAGCTAAATTTTTTTTTCTTTTGAAACAGGGTCTCACTCTGTTGCCCAGGCTAAAGTGCAGTGGCACAAGCTTGGCTCACTGCAACCTCCACCTCCCGGGTTCAAGTGATTCTCCCCCCTTGGCCTCCCGAATAGCTGGGACTACAGGCACACACCACTATGCCCGGCTAATTTTGTATTTTTTGGTAGTGATGGGGTTTCCCCATGTTGGCTAGGCTGGTCTTGAACTCCTGACCTCAAGTGATCCTCCCACCTCGGTCTCCCAAAGTGCTGGGATTACAGGTGTAAGCCACCACACCTGGCCCAGACTTTCCTTCTTTTTGATGACCTTTGAGGAGCAGTGGTCAGATATTTTGTAGAAATGGCCTTCTATTGGCATTTGTCTGACGTTTTTCTCATTATTAGACTGGGGTTATGGGTTTGCGGGAGGAAGATCATAGAGGTGAAGTGCCTGTCATTATCATTGTATCACATCAAGGGCACACACTGTCAACATGACCGATCACTGTTGGTGTTGACCTTGGTGACCTAGCCTAGGTAGTATTTGTCGGGTTTCCACACTGTAAAGCTGCTCTTCCCTCCCCGACACCTTTCCATACTGTATATAGTACCTTTTGAAGAACAGAAATTCTTAATTTTTACTGAGTGGAGGCTGCATGGTCTGGGAGAGGGGCACGATCTTCGCCTCCACAGGGATCCCAGATAGGATGTCTGGTTTGCAGAGATCAACTCATGTCACCGAGCTCACTCGAATCACTCAGAACTCACGGCTGGACTTAATTGGGGTGTGAAGGTGGGACTTAGGGAAGCAACTGGAATTATGTATTCTTTCAATTCATGCATCTGGACCTCTAGCTGTGAAACCCAAGAGCCAAGAATTTGACATTTCTGGTTCTCCTGAGAGTCTTCCCCTCAGGGCAATGGATGGCTGGAGTCCTGCCTATTTGACCTGGGGGGAGGGGGGAGAAAGGCTTGTTTTAGGCTAACAAATGGGGTCATAACTTCAAATATTGTATTACCCTGCCATACACATATGCATCTCTAAATGCTTCAGTGGAAAAGTTAACCACACATCACCAGTTGTTTACTGAGCACTGAAGATTGAATCAGCAAAGCTGCATTCATGAAGCAGAACTGCTGACGATTCAGAATGTGACCTTGAGTACACATGCCCTTTACTAGGCTTCAATCTCTCAATCTATGAAACAAGGAGAGGGCTTCTGACAATGTTTATCTTGCTAAATTCCAAGGCTGTAAGGAACAGCAATGCCGCTTTGCGACCTCAGGTGAAAGGGGCCCTTAGATGTAAAGAATAAGCTATTCGCTCTCAGCTCAAAAAGGGATGTTATTTCTCAAGACATAAATGGAGTGTGAAAGATTGTGAGGTTTTCTGGGGGAATGGGAGGTGGGGATTAATTGTATAGTCAAGTCTATTTACAAAATTTTTGGTCTTCCTCAAATTCAAAGAAATAAGAATGTACTAGAACTATTTTAAGAACAGAAACATTCACTCCTTTCCTTGTTTCCTTAGGCTAGATGAAACGGCAGGCAGTCTGCTCCACTTTAGCTGATTATGTCCCTAAATAAGGTTTAGATAAGCTCTTGCAGGGCCTGTGATTCAAAACCTGTTCTAAGACATGCAGGAAGATGGACAAAGCATGAAATCTTAGTTGGTGTGAAGAGATTGTGAATTTATCATGCTTAAAAATGAATATTTAAAAGTGATTAATTTTTTTTCGGCTGGGTGCGGTGGCTCCCGCCTGTAATCCCAGCACTTCGGGAGGCTAAGGCAGGTGGATCATCTGAGGCCAGGTGTTCGAGACCAGCCTGGCCAACAACATGAAACCCCCGTCTCTATTAAAAATACAAAAATTAGCCGGGCATGGTGCCGCACGCCTGTAATCCCAGCTACTTGGGAAACTGAAGCAGGAGAATTGCTTGAACCCGGGAGTCGGAGGTTGCAGTGAGCCGAGATCACACCACTGCATTCCAGCCTGGGCAACAAGAGGGAAACTCCATGTCAACAACAACAACAAAAAGTGATTAATTTTTTTCAAGTCAGTCACATTAGAGTAGATGTTTTGGAAATTAGGTGCTTTAGACATTTTGGTTCTAATAATTTCACATGCCTAATGGAAAAATATCTCTTCTCCCTTTCAGAGTTCTCTAAAGTCCCATTTGTACAAATTCTCCTCTAGAGGAAAAGCAAGTCTGAGAGTTTCCTGTTTCTTGACGTTAGGTGAGGATATCGACTCTATTCCCTAAACCGAGAGTGGCTTTGGTAAGCATAATGTGTTCTAGAAAGTTCAAACTATTTAGGGAGTGTTTTTCTTCTTTTGCTTTCTTTCTTTTTTAATAAAGAGACAGGGCTTTGCTATGTTATCCAGGCTGGTTTTCAATTCCTGCTGTCAAAGGATCTTCCCTCCTCGGCCTCTCAAAGTGCTGGGATTACAGGTGTGAGCCACCACACCCGGCCTCGAGAGGTCTTTCTGATTCCGTTTTCAGTTGGGCAAGGTTTTCCTAGAGTCTACCAGGTCTGCTACCTGGGGAACTCTTGGGGTCACTACTTTTAACTCACTCTCATTTTTTTCACCCTCAGGAAACTCCAGGAAGAAAATGAAGACTGGGAACTGAAGAAACAATAAGGCATTTCCCCCCTCCCCGCCCCAATAACTCTGTCTTACATTTGTGCACTAAACCATGCTCAAATGCCTTCAATGGCTTAGTGTAGGTCTCTTATGTACAATTTAAGATCCTCAATAAATATGTCCCTAACTGAAAGTTTTAGCTCTGTGCCTCCTCTCTTATATGATCTCTTCTTTGATCAAACTGATGCACACTTGATGGGATCTTTCTTCCCTCCTTACCTAGTTTTCACTGGAACAACCTCCCTATCTCCTATCCTTGGATATGAAACTATTTCCACCTTTCAAGGTCATCAGCTGGGGTGTCATTTTCTACCTGCAGACGCTATAGTGTGTCCCTTCTTGCCTCACATCATAGGCAAAAGACTATGAACTGCAGGAGGCAAGGATTCTAGTCTAATTACTATGTCTAGCCTTCATACATCCTCATGGAACACCTTGCCCAGATTGGAAACTGAGTGAATGGGCAAATTAAGTTATTAATTAACTTTCTGTCCCATAACTCCTTGTACATCGGAAAGTCTTTGGAGGTAGACTTGCCAGATTTAGCGAATCAAAATATAGGATACCCAGTTATATTTGAATTTCAGATAACCAGTAATACTTCTTTTACAAGTATGTCCTATAAATTAATTGCGACATACTAACAAATAATCTTTGTTTATATGAAATTCAAATTTAACTGAGCGTCCTGTATTTTATCTGGCAACACTACGTGGAGGGCAGGGGTTCCCTGAGGTGCCTGGCTTCTTCACAGCAGGTGCTTGGCGTCTGTGTACTTGTTAGAGCGAAACCCCAACCAGCCCCGCCTTTCACAGCTGGCGTCCGTAGCGGGGCGGAGGCACAAGATCAGGAAGACTGACACTCTGGTTGGAGACCGTCGCTCCAGACTGGCAGAAAGGTCTGCACTCGGGAGGCCGCCTCACCCTGTGGGTTCCAAGACCCCTCGACTGGCTCCATCACCCCCTCTGACCACCCGCCCTACCCTCCACGTCGTGACCCGTCATCACTGACCTGGGAGGCGGGACTGCCCGGCTTTGTCAATCGCTGCCTCCCATTGGCAGAGCCCTCCATCCGTTACTTTAACCCCGCCCATCAGGCAGAAGCTTCCCAGGTTACGTCTATTCCGTAGGCCGCAGCGTAGCTGCTGATTGGTGAAGAAAGCGGCAGCTGTCGCTGCGGACGCGACCAAGGGAGGAGACCCGGGAGTCTGGACGAGTCCGAGCGCGTCACCCCCTCAAGCTGCAGTAGTCGCCCGTGTCCCGCCGGCCAGCTCCGTGTCGCCCCGCACTGCTGCGGCCGCCACGGCACCATGGCTGTGTTTATCATGCTCTTGGCGTTGGTGGCGGGTGAGGAGCCGGGGGCGGGCAGGACGTACCTTGGGAGGCCCTACGCCGCTGGGCTTGGGGGTCGGGGGCGGCTGCGGGCGAGTGGCTGCGGGGCGGGTGCCGCAGTGCGGTCAGTCGCGGAGGCCTCACCTTAGCCGCCTCCCCATCAGCGTCTTCTCCGGATCGGCCGTGGCGGCGCGGCCAGGCCGCCAGGGCCTGGCTGCGTAGGGGGCCGCTAAGGCGGCCTCCACCATCCACTTCTTTGCGGAAGGCGCGTCCGGCCGGCCTCTTCCGCCTGGAGAGGCTCTGCGGAGTACGGAGATGCATTTCTCAATGAACTGCTAAACCGCAGCCTATTGCGAAGAAGAGAAGGCAGACTTTTTAGCTGCCACTGGCTGCCGCGATGTTTTTGCATTTGTATGGTGTCTTCATTTCTAGTAGTTGTCATCAGTAATTGCTGAAATCTCCTCCCTCATATATATTTCATGATGCAAAAGTTGAGATGGAGTCATTGTTTTTATATGATTATTTCTTTTTTCTTTTTCTTTTTTTTTTTGAGACGGAGTTTTGCTCTTGTTGCCCAGGCTGGAGTGTAACGGCGCGATTTCGGCTCACCGCAACCTCCCCTTCCCGGGTTCAAGTGATTCTCCTGCCTCAGCCTCCCGAGTAGCTGGGATTACAGGCACCCATTACCACGCCCAGCTAAGTTTTGTATTTTTAGTAGAGACGCGGTTTCACTGTGTTGGCCATGCTAGTCTCGAACTCCTGACCTCATGATCCGCCCGCCTCGGCCTCCCAAAGTGCTAGGATTACAGGCGTGAGCCACCGCGCTCGGCCATATGATTTAAGGCGAATACAAAGCACCTCTTAATAGTTTGTCACAGCTCCAAATTTTAAGGATTTGGAAACTAGGATATGAGTCACATATTTAGGGTCACATGTCAATAAATGGTAGCTTTCTGAGTAGAACCTAGGTTCCCAAGCATTCAGCAAGAGAAGAAATCAGCTAATACGTGGCCTCTTACTGCTTATCATGTGGTAATGTATTTCACGTGACAGCAATCCTTAGAAGATAGTATCATCTTCGTTTTGCAGGGCAATCAACCTAAATAAATTACCCAATGCTAAACAGGTAATAGCAAAGCTGGATTTGATTTCAGATGAGCTGTTGCCATGGATGGGCCTTTTCCATTATATATGTTGTGTTGCACAGGCAACGCTATTACTGTGTAAGAATGTGGGAGTGATAGGGGCTAAGATTGGAGGCACAGACAGTAGTGAACAAGAGGCCAAGTTGAGAACAGCTTGGAGGAATGCGTGCTCCGATCCTCAATGTGTCAGTTTAAAACCTATGGGAGGCTGGGTGCGGTGGCTCACGCCTGTAATCCCAGCACTTTGGGAGGCTGAGGCAGGCAGATCACCTGAGATCAGGAACTCAA
Organism: Aotus nancymaae; assembly: GCF_030222135.1. NCBI lineage: Eukaryota > Metazoa > Chordata > Mammalia > Primates > Aotidae > Aotus > Aotus nancymaae. The sequence goes on along the minus strand of NW_026988472.1, from coordinate 18,817,327 downwards.
GACCAGACTGGCCAACATGGTGAAACTCCATCTCTGCTGAAAATACAAAAATTAGCCGATCATGGTGGAGCACACCTGTAATCCCAGCTACTCAGGAGGCTAAGGTACGAGAATCACTTAAACCCGGGAGGCGGAGGTTGCAGTGAGCCGAGATCATGCCACTGCACTCTAGCCTGGGCGATAGAGCCAGGCCTTGTCTCAGAAGCAAGTAAACAAACAAACCAAAAACCTATGTGAAGTGTTGGGAGGTCCTGCTTTTGGAATGGCGATTTAATTCCGCACCAGGATGCTCTTGAAATCTGCAGATCTCCTCTGCCCCTAGAGGTGCTGGATTTTGTGTGTTAATGATAGCTATGTTGTATCCATGCCCCAAACGTTTTAGAGTTCTTTCTTCTGTTTCTGGCTCTGGAAAGATTATTCTGATCTACTGAGATACTTTGAGGGAATTAATTTTAATTCAGTTTTTGAAATTTAAAAAATATTCCCTTTGATCCTGTGGTTTAATTGAACATCTATTGAGATTCCATGTTTTAATGTTTTGACTGATATTATTTTGATTCAGTGAGGTGTAGGCTTTTCTGTTTTGGGTGTGAGATAAAATAATTGCTTCTGCACATGGTTTGAACATGCTTGCCATACTAGCATAGCCAAGTTCATACAGAACAAGAACCCGATCCTGTCAGCTTCTTAATTGCTCAGTCTTGTCAGATGAGGTTCAGTTATTATTTTCCACAATGACTAAATGTGATGTAATGGAAAACATCTTTAAGAGCTCTGACTTCTCTATTCCAGGCAGAAACAAAAATAGAAATCCTTTAAAACCATATTACCAAACTAGAGAGAGCACTAGGGACTTAGAGAGAGAGGAAGGGAACTAGGGTTTTGAATACCGTATCATGAGGAGTATTTGAAAAAAATTCAGATACTTAGCCTGGAGAAGAAAGGCCAAGGGTGAACACATGGAATTTGAAGTGATGTCATGTAGAAGAGAAGAGAGATAGGACCCATTTTATTGTTATTGTTATTGATTGATTCCATCCACCATTCATAGACGATCATAGCACAGTATAGTGGAGTTCCTAGAGGGAAGGACACTTAGCCCAGACTGGGGAGGCTGAGGAAAATTTCCCATGGGAGGTGCCTCCCAGGGCTAATTTGTGAAAAGTTGGGGTGGGAAGAAAAGGTATTTGAAACAGAACAGCATGTGTAAAAGCACAGCAATGTGGGAGCAAAGGGGCAAGTCGTTTGGTGGGGCTGAAATGTACAGGGATTAAGTTGGGGAGATCTCAGAAAAAAGGTTGATGAGGTTCCTTGGGTGTTAATGTTTTGGGTTTTGCCTCAGAGTCTCTGGGCAGTGAGAGAAGGCATTTAAGCAGAAGGGTGAATGAACAGATCTGTATTTTGAAGCACTTATGGGAAAGGCTGGATTGGAGAGTGGCATGACAAGGGTCATAAGGCAACCAATTTTAGCAAACCTGGTGAGGGCCTGAAGAGCGTGCCCTGGACATAGAGGGGAAAGGATTTGTGAGATAAGAAAAACAAGATCAAATTCAGTGGCTAATTACCTGTGTTGCTGAGGAATGATTTAAAGATGACTGATTCCAGCCACTGGGTGGAAGGTGGTATCATCCTTCAAGATAGAGAATACAGGAGAAGCGTGTGGAAAGATGGTGAATTCGGTGTTTTGGTGTTTGCAGCCGTAGGAGTAGATGAGCTCAGCCTGGGAGAGATGTAGAATAGGAAAGCAGTGAGAGTCAAGAATGGAGCCCTCAGATCTCCAAAGTGGAATATGCTAGGTGATCCATTTGGATCTCAGAAGAATGTACTAAAACTTTTATGTCTTTTTTGTTCTTGTTTTTGAGACAGGGTCTCACTGTGTCATCTAGGCTGGAGTGCACTGGTGTGATCACGGCTCACTGCAGCCTCGACCACCCAGGCTCAAGCGATTCTCCATGTCAGCATCCCTAGTAGCTGGGACCACAGGTGCATGCCACCATACCCAGCTAATTTTTTATTTGTTTTTGTAGAGATGAGGTCTCGAACTCTTGGGCTCAAGTGATCCTCCTGCCTCAGCCTCCCAAAGTGCTGGGATTACAGGCAGTTGTGAGCCATCTCACTCAGTATTCATCTATCTATCTACCTAACTATCTTTCTTTCTTTTTTTTTAATTGAGATGGAGTTTTGCTCTTCTTGCCCAGGCTGGAGTGCAATGGCACAATCTCGGCTCACCACAACCTCTGCCTCCCGGGTTCAAGCAATTCTCCTGTCTCAGCCTCTGAGTAGCTGGGATTACAGGCATGCGCCACCATGCCTGGCTGATTTTCTATTTTTTTAGGAGAGACAGGGTTTTACCATGTTGGACAGGCTTGTCTCAAACTCCTGACCTCAGGTAATCTGCCTGCCCCAACCTCCCAAAGTGCTGGGATTACAGATGTGAGCCACCATGCCTGGCCTAATTTTTTTTTTTTTAGTAGAGATGGGGTTTCACCATGATGGCCAAGCTAGTCTTGAATGCATGGCCTCAAGTGATCCGCGTGTCTCAGCCTCCCACAGTGCTGGGATTACAGGTGTGAGCCACCATGCCTGGCCTATTTTTATCTTATCTTTTTTTGAATAATAAATAAGAGATATTTTGTAGACTGTCCCTCAATTTGGGTTTATCTGATGTTTTCTCATGATTAGATTGGGAAGAATACCACACAGGTATCTTATCCTTTCAAAAAATTTTATTTTTGTGTGCTTTGTAACATAGTACAAATACATAATCTGTTACTATAGTAGAAATGTATACTTTACATGGAGAGGATGAGAGGGAGAGAGAGAAGAGAGAAAGACTACTTTCCAGTTTTGTGCTGACAGGGTTGAAATCTAAAAAGGTTGGCCACCACTGCTTTAAAGGACAGGAAGGGAAAGAAACAGAGGAGAAGCAGTCAAAGGGGCTGCAAGGAAAACCAGGGACTGTGGCTGCATGAAGACCAAAGCAGGGGCCTTTCAAGGAGGGAGTTGCCAGTATCAAATACTTTGGGAAGTTAGATAAAATTAAGGGAAGGAAATTGCCTTTTGAGTTTGGTGAGTTGTTTCAGTGGCATAGTCGGCTTGGAAGGTATGGGTGGCTGGGTGCAGTGGCTCATGCCTGTAATCCCAGCACTTTGGCGAGGCAGGCAGATCATTTGAGATCAGGAGTTCAAGACCAATCTGGCCAACATAGTGAAACCCCATCTCTACCAAAAAAATACACAAGTTAGCCAGACGTGGTGGCACGTGCCTGTAGTCCCAGCTATTTAGGAGGCTGAGGCAGGAGAGTAATCTCTTGAACCTGGGAGGCGGAGCTTTCAGCGAGCCGAGATCCTTACCACTGCACTCCAACCTGGGTGACAGAGCAAGACTCTGTCTCAAAAAAAAAATTATGTGGGTTAGGTAGTAAATGTAAAATGAAATATAGAAGCAAACAGTGGTTGACGGCTCTTCCTGGATTCTTCCTCTGAAGGAGAGCAGAGGCTGGTAGAGACTGGTAGGACCAAAGGAGGTTTGTTATGGTTTTAGTTATAGAATGGGAGTGCCCTGAGTATATTTTTATGCTGAAGTGAAACGGCCAGTGGAGAGGGAGAAAATCGGTGGTTTGGGGTATGACTTCATTGGTGGTTTGAGGTGTGACTTCATTAATTCATTAACTCAACAAGTACTTACTGAGCACCTATGTGTCACGCTCTGTTCTCAGCCCTGGGGATAGTGTGTGAACAAGATGCACTGAAATCCCTGCCTTCATGGAGCATATATTCTATAGGGCCATCTTTTGATGCCTATTACCATATAGCCACCTAACTCCTGATATGTTATCTGTCCTACAATAGTGGCTTACTTAATAAACAGTGAAGGAACGAAGGTCCCTAAGAAGGCTGAACACAGGATTATCTTAGATTGAAGGAGGGACATCCCTGCCCTCATGTCTGGAGGGAGAGGAAGTACAGATAGGGGCTTATGCAGTTAAGTTTGTGGTGGGGAGAGGAAGCAGGTAGCTCAAGAAATTCCTCTGTTTTCTCTGTGAAGCTGGAGATGAGGTTATCTGTGAGACTGAGTGGGGGAGCGATAGCATAGGAAGTTGAAAGTTAGGAAGCTCATTTCAGTTCAGTACAAGGAAAACCTTTTCAAAGGAGTAGAATGTTGGGACAATGGAGCCAGTTGCTGGGAAGTGTAGTTCATATATCGAGGTGGTGTCCCCATCACTGGTAGTATTCAAATAGAGGAGGGATGACTTTCTGCCAGGCATCCCTGAGACATGCTTATACCTATAAGCAGAAATTTGGACAAATGACCTTTCTCTGAATAGGAGTCCCTGACTCTAAGGTTTTCTAAAGCTCTGGGCTTCTGAAGAACTGTTGTACAGGCATGGAAGTTGAAACTATGAAGTTGAGGCAGATTATTTGCTATAGGTTTGCTGGATTGAATGAGTAGGGCCATGTCTCAAAACAAGGGTGTCTCCAAATCAAAATATGGTTTTTTAAATGTGTATGGTACCTGGGGCCGAGCGTGGTAGCTCACACCTGTAATCTCAGCACTTAGGGAGGCCGAGGCAGGCCGATCACCTGAGGTCAGGAGTTTGAGACCAGCCTGGCCAACATGGCGAAACCCCGTCTCTACTAAAAATACAAAATTTAGCCGGGCATGGTGGCATACGCTTGTAATCCCAGCTACTTGGGAGGCCAAGGCAGGAGAATCGCTTGAACCTGGGAGGCGGAGGTTGCAGCGAGCCAATATCGTGCCACTGCACTCCGGCCTGGGCGACAGTGCGAGACTCTGTCTCAAAACAAAAAAACAAAATATGTTATGGTACTTGGGAAGCATAGGTCTCTTGCTTCCCCATTTTTCTTAGTGTTTGCAGTAGTACTGCTTTAGTGAACCAAGATCTCTATCAGTTACAAAAGGCCATTCCATTCTGCTAATTTTTTGGTCTGTCTTCAGCTAGAGCAGTTTGGAAGTTCCTGTTCTGACAGCTCTGCTGGATTGAAACTTATAACTCTTCATGTGTCAGCACCATCCTGAGGCCTTTTATTTACTGTCAATACTGCAACATCAAAATATTTACTGTTGCTTCCAACTTGATTTCCATACCCTGTTAGTGGTACTTTCCTTAGGTCAAGAGAATAACACTGATGCTTTACTGAAGTCTAATTTTCCCATACTAGGTGTGTAACATTTGTTCTGGACTTGGAGCTAAATTTTTCATAGCAACCCAAAGCTTCCATTAGCTACTTGTCCCTGTGTAAGCTGGATATCACTAGGTTAATAGATAACGAATGAAGAAGCCAAATACTTCATCCTTAGCTGTGGAGGCCTTATAAAATAGTCCCTTTATTCTTATCTTTATCTTTTAATTCCAAATCCTTAGACTAGTTGACTTCATCATTACAGAATACCTTTTCTTACCCTCTTGACATGTTAACTACAAATACTATTTCCTGGACTTCGTTTCTTAAGTCTGAAGTGTTTTTATGTTTCCATTTGTGACATGTATGCCCCCACCCACCCCCGCCTCATTTGACAGTCCTCACTTCACTAGGGTTGCCTGTAGGACATAAGGAAAGATGTTATCTATCCTAAGACATACTAACCTGCCAAAATCTTATAATGCCATACTAGGAACTTTATGAATTTCCATTATGTAGAGAGGATTGCTGATAGAAATAATTTAGAGATTTCAAGTTTCTTTTCTTCCTTTTCAGTCTGTGCCTGGGTTTTGTTTTTTTGTTAAGTTTTGGAGATATGCCACTGATTTCTAATTCCTGCCAAATTGCTACATGCCTCTATTAAGAGCCATCAGTAGGAGGATGTCTGTATCATTAGGAAACCCTGTTTTATAGTTGTACCTTTGTTGATCTCTTTTTGAGATTTTGTTTGTTTGTTTCTTGTTTTTATCAGGTAGCCCCTGAACCAGAATAGGTCCAGAGAGGTTCTGATAGTTGTACTTTTGCTCTAGCAGAATGTGTGGACTTAAATTCTTAGAGCGATACTTTGAAAAAGAATTTGTTATTGTTTAGGACTCAGCATTTTGACCAATCATAATTTAATATGCTAAGTCAGTGGTGAATGGGGAAACATGTATTATATTTAATAATTGTCAAGGTAAAAGATTTATGATGTTGATAATTCATTTACTAATCTGTTTTCTTTTCAGGTGTTTTGGGGAACGAGTTTAGTATATTAAGATCACCAGGGTCTGTTGTTTTCCGAAATGGAAATTGGCCTATACCAGGAGAGCGGATCCCAGACGTGGCTGCATTGACCATGGGCTTCTCTGTGAAAGATGTATGTATATATTGTTTTAAATGTTGGGAGCTGCTTCTAAGAACATTTTTACTGATTTCTGCTAATAGCCCAAGAAAGCATCAAACAAACATAGGTACATTTGGTACAGATTACAAAAGTTAAAAAGCTCATCTGGACCAGGCGCAGTGGCTCACGCCTATAATCCCAGCACTCTGGGAGGCTGAGGTGGGAGGATCAGTTGAACCCAGGAATTTGAGACCAGCCTGGGCAACACAGTGAGACCCCCATCTCAATTAAAAATAAATGAATTAATTTTTAAAAAGCCCATTTGTGGTTGGGAAGATTTTGGATAAGTGCTTCAAGCTTGGCTTCTGAAACAAATCATTAGAAATCATTAACTATATAATTATTTATTCATAGTAGTGAAATTCTTTGTATATTAGAGAATATATCTGTCCTGCTATTAACAGGATATCTACTTTGTTTTTGTTTTTTTAGTAAAGGTGATAGATTCACTATGATAAAATATATATTCATTATGCCTGAGGTTAGGAAAATAGTGTGGTTAGTGGCCACGGGGCAGCCAAGGACCTTGGTTTCCTAGAATGAAGCAATGACCTGTTGTAGTGATTGGTTGCTTATGTGATTATAGGGGGCGGGAGGGTCTAGACCCACTCAATATCAGAGATTGGAAGCTAAGGCCTTAGAAGAAAGGAAATGCAACTTGCTCTGTGCTATCATCTCCTTCTCTTTGTAAGTCTGGTGCTTTTGATGTGGTCTCTCAATATGTATCATCAGCCACTGAAAGGAACTTTTCTCCAAATCCTGAGCACCCCTGAAACCAGAAGCTCTGCATGGGAACTGCTTCACTGCCAGGCCTAAGGGCAGAGCCCCTGAGCTCTTTGCAGTCTTTCGGCAACCAAAGTGAACATGATTGGTTGTTTACATTTAAGGATAAAATTTGTACCTATTATTTTTTTAGAGACAGGGTCTGGCTCTGTCACCCAAGCTGAGTTTGAGACTACATGGCTCACTGCAGCCTCAAAATCCAGTGCCCAAGTGATCTTCCTGTTTCAGCCTCCTGCCCCAGCCTTCTGAGTAGCTAGGACTACAGATGCATGCCATCATGCCTGGCTAATTTTTTCATTTCTTATAGAGACAGGGTCTCACTATGTTGTCTAGGCTGGTGGGTCTTCTTTTTTTTTTTTTTTTAAAGAGAAAGAGAGAGAGAGAATGGGGAGGAGGAAAAAGGAAGACAAAGAGAGAGAGAGAATGGGGAGGAGGAAAAAGGAAAAGAAAGAGGGAGAGAGAATGGGAGTATTGCTTTCTTGCCCAGACTAGAATGCAATTTAGTAATGGCTATCGAAAACCTCTTGTATACTGATAATTATACTTAATGATGTAGTCAGGAAGGAATAAGGGAAGAAGATAACAAACAAATAGCCAACCAATATTTAATTTAAACCTATGAAATGCTATGCGATTACTGAGGAGTGATTTACTTCCTATTATGTAGTCACTTTTGGAATAGGTGTGAGGTGGTAATGTGTGTTTTGTGTATTTGAAGTGGAGAGTTCTATAAATGTTTATTAAGTTTACTTGTTCCGGGTCTGAGTTCAAGTCCTGAATATCCTTGTTAATTTTCAATCTCGTTGATCTATAGAATCGTTAGCTCTTCTTGTTGCATTGATCCTTTTACCATTATGTAATGTCCTTCTTTGCCTCTTTTGATCTTTGTTGCTTTAAAGTCTAATTTATCAGAGGCGAGAATTGCATCTCCTGCTTTTTGTTTATTTGTTTATTTTTACTCTCTGGTTGGTAAATCTTCCTCCTTCTCTTTGAGTCTTTGTGTATTGTTGCATGTAAGATGGGTCTGGATGCAGCATACCGATGGGTTTTGGCTTTTTATCCAATTGAAATATATGTAAGTTTAATACTGGCGTTTGATGCTAGCTGGCTGTTTTGCCCATTAGTTGATGTAAATTTTTCATTGTATTAATGTTCTTTGCTTTTTGATATATTTTTGGAAAGGCTGATATTGGTTGTTCCTTTATATGTATAGTGCTTCTTTCAGAAGCTCTTGTAAAGCAGGCCTGGTGATGGTGAACTCTCTAAGTACTTGTTTGTTCGCAAAAGATTTAATTTTTCCTTCGCTCATAAAGCTTAGTTTGGCTGGATAGGAAATTCTGGGTTGAAAGTTCTTTTCTTTAAGGATGTTAAATATTGGTCCCCACTCTTTTCTGGCTTGTAGGGTTTCTGCTGAGAGATCTGCTGTGAGTCTGATAGATTTCCCTTTGTGGGTAACCTGACCTTTCTCTCTGGCTGCCCTTAGTATTTTCTCCTTCATTTCAACCCTAATAAATCTGGCAATTATGTGCCTTGGGGTTGGTCTTCTTGAAGAATATCTTTGTGGTGTTCTCTGTATTACCTGGAGTTGAATATTACCCTGCCTTGCCAGGTTGGGAAAATTTTCCTGAATGATATCCTGAAGAGTATTTTCCAACTTGGATTCATTCTCTTCATCACATTCAGGTACACCTATCAAACGTAAATTAGGTCTTTTCACATAGTCCCATATTTCCTGGAGACTTTGCTCATTCCTTTTTATCCTTTTTTCTCCCATCTTGTCTTCTCGTTTCATTTCACTGAGCTGGTCCTCGACTTCTGATATCCTTTCTTCTGCTTGATCAATTCGACTGTTTAAGCTTGTGCATGCTTCGTGAAGTTCTCGTGTTGTGCTTTTCAGCTCCATCAATTCACTTATATTCCTCTCTAAATTGTCCATTCTCGTTAGCATTTCGTCAAACCTTTTTTTAAGGTTCTTAGTTTCTTTGCATTGGGTTAGAACAAGAGGAGAGATCCAAGATGGCTGATCACTAGCAGCTTGGGCACGTAGCTCCCAGTGAAAGCGCAGAGAACGAGAGGACGCCACACTTTCAGACTAATATTTGTAGCTCACGGACCAGGAGATTCCCAGCGGAGGAGCTCCACGGGTTGCCAGAGCAACTCTTGTGGCCGGCGCGGTGGTTTTGCTGGCGCCTTAAAGCGGCAGTTCTTGGTGCAGAGTCCAGAGATTCCTGGGCAGAAAGGCACCATCAACCTTAACACCGCTGTCTTGGCCGGCGCAGTGGATTGCTCACATTTCGGCGCTGGGAATCAAATAGTTGGACATCCGCTCAGAGACCTAGTTAGAAAGTCGGTAATTACAAAGACGACAGATGGATAAATATATAATCAAGGGAAGAAAGCAGCCTAAAAAGGCAGAGAATACTCAAAATCAGAATGCCTCTCCCTCTACAGGGGATCGCAATTCCTCATCAGTAACGGAACAAGGCTTAATGGAGAACGAGTGTGTTCCAATAACAGAAGCAGGTTTCAAAATGTGGGTGATGAGAAACTTCGGTGGGTCTTTAACTCCTGGCCTCAAGCAACCTTTCTGCCTCAGCCTCCCAAAGTGCTGGGATGACAGGCATGAGCCACCACACCCAGCCTGTACCTAATTCTTTTTTTGTTTTGTTTTCTTTTGTTTTTTTCGACAGAGTCCTGCTCTGTCACCCAAGCTGGAGTGCAGTGGCCCAATCTCGGCTCACTGCAACCTCCATCTCCCAGGTTCAAGTGATCCTCCCACCTCAGCCTACCCAGTAGCTGGGATCACAGGCACACAACACCATGCCCAGATAATTTTTGTATTTTTTGTAGAGACAGGGTTTAGCCATGTTGCCCAGGCTGGTCTTGAACTCCTAGACACAAGCAATCTACCTGCCTCAGCCTCCCAAGGTGCTGGGATTACAGGCATGAACCACCATACCCAACTATCTAGTTCTTTGGTTTTTTGTTTTGTTTTGTTTTGAGATGGAGTCTTGCTCTGTCGCCCAGGCTGGAGTGCAGTGGCGCGGTATCAGCTCCCTGCAACCTCTGCCTCGCAGGTTCAAGCAATTCTGCCTCAGCCTCCCAAGTGGCTGGGATTACAGGCGCCCGCCACCAAGCCTGGCTTATGTTTTGTATTTTTAGCAGAGACAGGGTTTCACCATGTTGGCCAGGCTGGTCTCAAACTCCTGACCTCAGGTGATCTTCCTGCCTCGACCTCCCAAAGTGCTGGGATTATAGGCATGAGCCGCCCAGCCCCAACCATCTAGTTCTTTATAACCTTAAACTTGACTACAGATGGCTGTTAAAATAACTTTGAGAAACTAGTTAATAGTAATTGTTTTATTTATAAAGAGCTTAATCTAAAGAGGATGTTTGAATGATCATCTTGCTGTGTCACTGTGAAAGATAAAAGTAATGCTGTATATAAGGGCAGAAAATGATGTGGGGGAAGAAAATGTCCATGGCTACCTGAAGAAAAGAATTATTTTGCAATCTGAAATTTGAAAAGTATCTATGGGGCCGGGCTCGGTGGCTCACGCCTGTAATCCCAGCACTTTGGGAGGCTGAGGTGGGTAGATCACGAGGTCAAGAGATCGAGACCATCCTGGTCAACATGGTGAAACCCCGTCTCTACTAAAAATACAAAAAATTAGCTGGGCATGGTGGCGCGTGCCTGTAGTCCCAGCTACTCGGGAGGCTGAGGCAGGAGAATTGCTTGAACCCAGGAGGTGGAGGTTGCGGTGAGCCGAGATCACGCCATTGCACTCCAGCCTGGGTAACAAGAGCGAAACTCCATCTCAAAAAAAAAAAAAAAAGAAAAGTACCTATGGTTTACTTGCCTGCTTTTTTTCCACAAAAGGTGTGAGATGACTTACTATTAGACTTTGTTTCCAATCTGTAGAATTTTAAGAAAATGAAGAGGGTAAAAATCAGCATTCTTGATTAGGAGATTGCAACAACTGCCATAAATAAAATGTTTACTTTCCCTGTGAATTTTCTTTGTCAGTGTCATCCCAGAACCCCTTAACTCTGCTTGTTAGATGTTATTGGCGGGGTGGGTTCCTGAGTTGATAATAAAGCACCGTTTTGTGCTTTTCAACGTTTAGGACCTTTCTTGGCCAGGACTCGCAGTAGGTAACCTGTTTCATCGTCCTCGAGCTACCGTCATGGTGATGGTGAAGGGAGTGGACAAACTGGCTCTACCCCCAGGCAATGTCATTTCGTACCCTTTGGAGAATGTGAGTATTTATTATAAAAAATTAAAGGGATGCATTTTACATTTTCCCTTGTCAACTGTCATTATGAATTCCATTCTAAACATACTTCTCTTACCTGTTTTTGGTGCACGGTTGCTTTTGAAATTCTTTCAAAAACATAATTATTTTAAGAAAATTACATGATGATTATAATCGATTGAGACTTGGCTGTTCTCTGTGGATGACAGTACTGTTTAAGATAAGAGAGAAATTGCCCCACTCAAAATAGTCAGAGACTCGAAAAAGAAAGCCACCAAAGGAGAAACCAGTTGTGGATGTATACTGCTGCCATTTTCTTGGCCACTGGCTTGTCATCTTCCCTGAAGGATTTTACCTCTTTGTGTGTGTAAGCACAGTGGAGGCTGCTTGCTGGCTCACTTACTCCTTCACTGGCCATTCCGGCAATGTGGGTGACTGTGCTGATCTGAGAGGTCCTCCTTCCATTATAAGCATATAGAAGTGCTTCAAGAATGTCACAAAAACATTTTTACTAGCATAACATCTTGAATGCAAGAGGGGGTGGTACACACAAGTGTTACATATGGATGGGAAACACAGAAGCCATACTGGTGAGCAGGAGCTGACACTGAAACTGTGTTTGCTGCAGAAAGCCAGGGACTAGAAAATGCTGTCAACTTGTTCTTGAAAAGAGGACTAGTAAAACCCCAGGTGCCTCAGGGCTGTTGCACAAGAGCTGGCTTGCTGCCCTTGGCTGTTGAACCCAGAGTCCCCTGAGATAAATTAGAATTATAGGCTTATGCTGTGCAGAGTGGTTCTTTCCAAATTCACATGACCTGCACCACAGGGATACCTCCACAGCCAAGGGCTCCTTTGGTAAAAATTGGAAGATGAGTGGAATTTACAGAGCACCTGAAGGGAAAAAAAAATGCCATGAGAAACCAGGTGCAACAAACAGAATTCATCTCCTTAGAACTACGGATAATAGGCCAATTTTAAAGAGATTTAAAAATACATACATTAAAATTGTGAGAAAAAAAAAGGGCCAGTCATGGTGGCTCATGCCTGTAATCCCAGCACTTTGGGAGGCCAAGATGGGTGAATCACTTGAGGCCAGGAGTCCAAGACCAGCCTGGTCAACATGGCAAAACCCCATCTCTACTAAAAATACAGGCCGGGCGCGGTGGCTCAAGCCTGTAATCCCAGCACTTTGGGAGGCCGAGGCGGGTGGATCACGAGGTCAAGAGATCAAGACCATCCTGGTCAACACGGTGAAACCCCGTCTCTACTAAAAATACAAAAATTAGCTGGGCATGGTGGCGCGTGCCTGTAATCCCAGCTACTCAGGAGGCTGAGGCAGGAGAATTGCCTGAACCCGGGAGGCGGAGGTTGCGGTGAGCCGAGATCGCGCCATTGCACTCCAGCCTGGGTAACAAGAGCGAAACTCCGTCTCAAAAAAAAAAAAAAAATACAAAAATTAGCCAGGTATGGTGGTGTGTGCCTGTAATCCCAGCTACTCCAGAGGCTGAGGCAGGAGAATCACTTAAACCCAGGAGGCACAGGCTGCAGTGAGCCAAGATCGTGCCACTGTACTCCAGCCTGGGCGAAAGAGCAAGACTCTGTCAAAAAAAAAAAAAAAAAAGTGATGCTGGGATTTCATCAGTAAGATATAATCACATTGATTTCTGCCTGTACCACATTAGCGTTACTTTGCTACTTAAAAACATGAATCTTTAAGTAGTAAGGGAACTACTGAATGGAAGATCAACATAAGAAATCTCCATTAAAACAAAAACATGACTGTACTGCTTGTTTTAATACAGTAATACTGGGAATCAAATAATTTTTTGAAGAGAAAAATAACTAATTTATTTTTTAAAATCATGTAGTGCAAAATAAATCTATAGGGATAGAAGTCAAAATTTTTGTTACCCTTGAGGGTGGAGGTAGTACTTCGAGGCTGCTGATAGTGTTCTGTGTCTTGATCTGGCTGGGCTACCTGAGTGCATGTATTTGTAAACATTTGTTTAGCTATTACCCCAAGATTTGTACACTATATTATATGTATTTTACACTTTAATAAGAAATTCAAGAAAAAAATTAGGTTTTATCACAATTGGTTATTTTAATCTAATAATATCATCATGTCCTAAGATAAAGGCTTCAAAAACCTTGTGACATGCTTAACACCTTATCTAAGAGTCTTTAGGCTATCCGAAGACAAATGTTAAATCTCATTAAACATTTTTAAAATTTTGATATGAAAGATGAATTCCATTTTTATTTCAATTAAATTCAGTACTCAGATTCCTCTAACCTCTTCAATGCAAGTTAAATAATTTATTGTGGAATACACATTCATTGTGGCACATTTAGTCAATATTGAAACCAAATGTATTGCTGCTTCAAATACATAAATGACCACCAGAAAATGGTTTGTGCTGTATATAGTGTTGTGTCCATCAGGTTTAAGTTATTTTCCACCGAAGCACATTGGGAGATACAGACTCGGCCTACCAGGGGGCTGTTTAATCTGTGCCCTCAGAAGGGCTTGTCTGGAAATGATTTGGGGCTTCTAAATTTCCATAAAAAATGCTGGAAAAAAAAATTTAAGGCTTCTTTTTAAATACCATCTGAATGATTCTTCCCACTTTGGTTCACATAATCATTGCATTCTTACTCTTAAATTTCAGGCAGTTCCTTTTAGTCTTGACAGTGTTGCAAATTCCATTCACTCCTTATTTTCTGAGGAAACTCCTGTTGTTTTGCAGTTGGCTCCCAGTGAGGAAGTAAGTGATAAAAGTTTTTAAGACATTTTTAAAAATAAGCTTTTATATTTAAAACTTTATTATGAAATGTAATTTTATGAAAATTTAATACTAATTTATAAACAATGTTGTCATACCTCTGTGTATTGAAATTAATCTGTAGAATGTGAGTAACTTAAAATTTTCTATTCTTCTTACAGAGAGTGTATATGGTAGGGAAGGCAAACTCAGTGTTTGAAGACCTTTCAGTCACCTTACGCCAGCTCCATAATCGCCTGTTTCAAGAAAACTCTGTTCTCAGTTCACTCCCCCTCAATTCTCTGAGTAGGAACAATGAGGTAAGTGCAGTTATTCAACAAATACATGAATATCATTATTAATTTCCCTCTTTTTAAAAAATAGAGACAGGGTCTCGCTCTGTTGTCTAGGCTGGTCTCAAACTCCTGGCCTTAAGCAATCCTCCTGCCTCTGCCTCCCAAAGTGCTGGGATCACGGGCATGAGCCACTGTGTCTGGCCTCCCATTCCTTATACTACTTGAAATTTTGGTATTTTAGAAAATGAAAAATTGTGCACATTTACTGCTGGGGTAGAGTCTTCTTTAGTGTAATTTTCTTAGGACTCTCATGAATAAACTGATCCTTTTTGTGAGTTAAGCTGTGGTAAATGGCATCACATTTTCGCACAAGGGTTGCCACCTATTAATTCAAACAGGCCAGAGGTCATAGGATCTACTTGGTGACTGGTGGAGCTGTGCGGATCTGGTAACTTGGAAACCATTGTTCACTGGCTCTGCTCATGTGTTGCCAATATTTTTCTCATTCATTCTGGACATTGCAGTGGAGGGAGCTACCTCTACTTTTGACTCCTGTCCTTCAACTTTTCCATCTGCTTATGTACCCTCTTAACCATGTGGCATGCCCCCTTCGAGGTGGCCTCCCCTCTTTATTTACTGTGGGTGACCAGGGCCATCATCTTTTATTCTCTGATGTGGAAACTATTCAAGGGAAGTGAGCAAACTGGGCCAATGGTGGGATCTTATTGCAGAGTGCCAGGATATCCTGATGCTTTGAAGGAAACCACTGGAGAACTTGCTTTATGGTTTTGTCAAAAATATTGCTATTGAGTGGCAGTCACTCTGCTAGGGAATGGCTGTCATCTTTTTGTTAGGAAATAATGTTTTATATGCATTTTCAGTTGAAGCAAACATACCAAATGGAAGATAATTACATAAATTCACGTATATGATCGACATTTGTGATATCTTGTCCCTTATTTGATAAATGGCAAATAAAGATCTCTGGTGCACATTTAAAAGAATGCTCTTTTTTTGGGGTCTCTCTGAAGGTTGACCTGCTCTTTCTTTCTGAACTACAAGTGCTACATGATATTTCAAGCTTGGTAAGTAGGCTGCTCTAATTTTTCAGTTCCATTTATTTTGGTTTCTAGAGAATCCTTGAATGATAGTGAAGCCGGTTGAAAAGTTTGATTAAGTATGCCCTAGATTTATGATCCTATGAAAACTGAAAAATTAGTGGCGATATTGGGAATTGTGAACACATCCATGTTATAGTCAAATTATTTTGCGTTTCTCCTTGTTAGGGAGAGACAGCATATCCTCCAAGAACACAAGCCTGGGCGTAAGAACACCCCAGCCGTAGTCCTAACTTGGCTGTTTATTTCTTGTCAGACTTTAAGACTTAATTTTTAGCTATGTCTTTGGGTCGAAAATAGAAATAATAGTTTGAACTAATAATGCTGTCAGTCAAGTCAAAAAGGGATGAAATCTGTCTGAAGGGTATTTTTTTGGTGAATGATTTTTTAAATCATCATCCTTGTTATGGAAATAGAAAGTCTTACCTGTTTGCTGTCTTCTGAAGTTGTTTTCCAAACTTTTTCAACAGGTGTTGGTTGGGGGAGTTGGGAAGTATAGTGCATTCCTGGGATCAAATGGGTCCAGCCATCTGTTCTTTCATAACTTGGCCCACACCTGACTTTTTAAAACTGAGGAATTTTGTTGAAAGCTTTTATTAAATATCCAAGGAGTCTTGTACTGCTCCTAAATGTGAGATTCGTGTTGGATTTATCGGAAACGCTTATTCAAGACAGTTTCTTTTGCCACCATTTTAGACTATTTGCATGTTGTGGTACACTGGTATGGTTTAGTTTAGCCTAGTTTAGGCATAAAACTTTAACTGGCTGTGTTTGACATCTTTCATCTTACTTTATCCACTACCTGTTTTGGTTTGTTTGTTCTCTTAAGCTGTCTCGTCATAAGCATCTCGCCAAGGATCATTCTCCTGACCTATATTCACTGGAGCTGGCAGGTTTGGATGAAATTGGGAAGCGTTACGGGGAAGACTCTGAACAATTCAGAGATGCTTCTAAGATCCTTGTTGATGCTCTGCAAAGGGTAAATATCAATGCGATATGAGAGGTTAGAGTATGAGCGTTTCACTTTTTGCCTCTTAATGGAAAAATCTGCTCTGTTAAACACTGTTGATTGAAGACTTACTTGCCTTCTTTGGGGCTCCTCTAATTATGTTGGCCAAGGATGGAGTAGGGTCAAAGATGTATATTGATATATTTCTTCCTAATGCTAGCAAGAACAGCATTAGGAAAAGTTACCTCACACAAAACTTTACAAAATTATTGTGGTAAAATATATATAACATAAAATTACCATTTTGACCATTTTTAATTGTACAGCACATTCACATGTTGTGCAGCCATCACCATCTTCTATTTCTAGAACTTTTTTTATCTTCCCCAACTGAAACTCTGTACCCCTTAAACACTATGAGATAACTGAAGTAGAACACCCAGCACAGTCCCAGACACTTAGTAGATGCATAATCAATACCAGTTCCCCTCTGCCCTTGAAATCGTTCACCGGCATCCTTTCAGTGAGGCTTCATATTTTAATCTCTGTGGATGTTTGTGATTAACCGGAGACCACTTAGGAAGGTTTCTTCATTTCCAACTTCTCTTCCTCCAATTTATATGCCAACAAATTCAGTGTCTTCTTAAAGTAATTTTATTTTGAACATTTGAATATATGTTAAACATTCAAATATATGTGAAACATTTGAATATATGTTAACACTTTTCTGTATAGTTGAGCATAATCAAAACCTTTAAAACTTGCTTATTTTAAGATGTAGTGTATTTCATGAGCTTTACAAATAATTTTAATAAGTCTGTTTGACTCATTGCATAAAATGATAAGTAGTGAGGTAATGCATATGTTAATTAGCCAATGTGGACTTACGCCATTCCACAATGTATACATATTTCAAAACAGTATGTTGATGTGATAAATATATATGATTTTAATTTGTCAATTAAAAATGAAAAAAGTACACATTTGAGATTCCCAATAATGTTAATAACTAACTTTCAGTTTGCAGATGACATGTACAATCTTTATGGTGGGAATGCAGTGGTAGAGTTAGTCACTGTCAAGTCATTTGACACCTCCCTCATTCGGAAGACAAGGACTACCCTTGAGGCAAAAGAAGCGGTGAGTATAGATACTGCTTTAAAACTGTAAAATCAGCTTTTTATAAGAAACAAACAAACCAAGTCCTATATCACCTATGGGTGACATGAATGAGCAGTCAATAAATCTGAAAAACAATTTCAGTTAAAATATAAGCTGCTCGTTCACATAAGTATGTGTATTTTGCCTGTGATAATCAGTTCTTTGGGGTTATAATCAGATAATGCAAGAATTTGAGTTAGAGGTAAAAGTAAATCTGTCCAAGATTATAATTCAAATGTCAGTACACACAAGGAGACATCGGAAGTTAATGTGGCGCCAGATGCAGTGGCGTGCACCTGTAATCTTGGCTCCTCAGGAGGCCAAGGTGGGAGGACTGCTTTAGCTCAGGAGTTTGAGGCCAGTCTGAGCAAACATAGTGAGAACCTGTTTTGAAAAAAAAGAAGTGAGAACCTGTTTTGAAAAAAAGAAGTGGGAATGGTGTGGTGCCCACATCCTGTGGGCACTGCTTTTCTAGGAGGCACATTGTCTTTGTGACACAGTCCCTTACTTACTGAGATCCTCTGTGTGCCCCTCTTTATAATTTTCATTTACCTCAACAGTTTTTTGGGTATGGATCTTGCTTCAATTTTAAGCATTTAGAGGGTCAGGATTAAGCATTCCCATGGTTACTGGCCATGGTAAAACACATACGTACGTGCACATTTACATACATACATATATACTTAAAGCTGCAGCAGAACCTAGGGAGGGTGATGGGAAAGAGTAGTGTAGATACTCCCTAACATCCTACGCCCAAGAACATTGCTTAGGGCTGGCTGCATCACTTGCAGCATTTTAGATATCCAGTCAATTACATACAACCCCGCTTCAGACCCATTTGCAGCCCCCACCCTGCTCAGTTTTACTGACCTCAGTGTGGGACTTAGAGTCAGAAGGTCGAAGCCAGTGCCTATTTGAGATAGTCTAGTGATGACTGGTTTGAGATTGTTTCTTTCTAAATTAAACTGGAGACGGAAGGACCTCTGTTTCAGACAGCATGTCAGGCTAGACAACCCCCCAAAATTTCCTACTGTAAAACATCTAGAAATGCTGGATAAAAATAGACCTTTTAAAAAGTACACAGTTTGGGCTGGGTGCAGTGGCTCAAGCCTGTAATCCCAGCACTTTGGGAGGCTGAAGCAGGAGGATCATCTGAGGTCAGGAGTTCCACACCAGCCTGGGCAACATGGTGAAACCCCGTCTCTGCTAAAACTACAAAAATTAGCCAGGTGTGGTGCCGGGCGCCTGTAATCCCAGCTACTTGGAAGGCTGAGCCAGGAGAATCGCTTGTACCCTGGAGGCGGAGGTTGCAGTGAGCCACGATTGCGCCACTGCGCTCCAGCCTGGGAGACACAGTGAGACTCCGTTTCAAATAAATAAAAACTTAAAAAATAAAAAATAAGAAGTACATAGTTCAGCTCGAAAGAAAGGGAAATTCTCTTACAGAGTAAATAAAGACGAGGAATCTGAATGTGGTAAGCAGGCCACCCTAAGTATGTTTGCCAGCCGGGTGACCAAGAGGCCTTTGGTGCCTTGTGTGTGGGGAATGGGAACAGACACCTCCAGATAAAGCTGGGGACCCTGAAAGAGCTGTGCCCTCAGCGAGAGGGTAGACTGGAAAACGATCTGCCTACCAGCAAAGGGAAATAGAAAGGCACCTGGGCTCTGGGTGGCTGGCACATGTGTTGACAGTGGGAATGCCTCCCAGATAATTTTTTTTTTCCACCCAGGCTGGAGTGCGGTGGTGCAGTCTCAGCTCACTGCAGCCTCTGCCTCCCAAGTTCAAACAATTCTCCCATCTCAGCCTCCCAAGTAGCTGGGACTCCAGGTGCGCACCCCCATGCCCGGCTAATTTTTTTTTTTTTTTTTTTTTTTTTTTTTTTTTTTGAGACGGAGTTTCGCTCTTGATACCCAGGCTGGAGCGCAATGGCGCGATCTCGGCTCACCGCAATCTCCGCCTCCTGGGTTCAGGCAATTCTCCTGCCTCAGCCTCCTGAGTAGCTGGGATTACAGGCACGCGCCACCGTGCCCAGCTAATTTTTTGTATTAGTAGAGACGGGGTTTCACCATGTTGACCAGGATGGTCTCGATCTCTTGACCTCGTGATCCACCCGCCTCGGCCTCCCAAAGTGCTGGGATTACAGGCTTGAGCCACCGCGCCCGGCCCCGGCTAATTTTTTTGTATTTTTAGTAGAGATGGGTTTTCGCCATGTTGACCAGGCTGGTCTTGAACTCCTGGGCTCAAGCCATCTGCCTGCCTTGGCCCCCAAAATGCTGGGATTACAGGTGTGAGCCACTACACCTGGACCCCCCTCCTCCTCTCCCTCCTTCCCCTCCTCCCCCTCCCCCCTTCTCTTCTCCTTTTCTTTTTCTTCCTTTTTTTCTTTTATTTTCTGTCTTTTTTTCTCTTTCCCTCAACTCCATACTAATGCTTTTACCTACTTCATAGAGAAAAAGAGGCCTCAAAATGAGGTTTCTTTTTTTCTGAGACTAAGTCTCGTTCTGTCGCCCAGGCTGGAGTGCAGTGACACAACTCTTACTGCAACCTCCACCTCCCGGGTTCAAGCGATTCTCCTGCCTCAGTCTCCCCAAGTAGCTGGGACTACAGGCGCTGGCCACCACAGCCAGCTAATTTTTGTACTTTTAGTAGAGATAGGGTTTTATCATGTTGGCCAGGCTGGTCTTGAACTCCTGGCCTCAAGGAATCTGCTCACCTCAGCCAACAAAAGTGCTGGGATTACACGCATAAGCTACCGTGCCCAGCCTATGAACTTTCTTTTTAGGGTGATAGAAATGTTCTAAAATTTTGGCAATGACTGTGAACCCACTAAAATTCATTGAATTTTACACTTAAAATGGGTAGGAAAAAGAACCTGTTTATCAGAAAAAAAAAAAAAGGAAAGAAAGAGGTCTCCATGGGTATGAAATCCTTTAACATTTGCCTCAGCTCTGCGTTCCTAGCAGATAAATACGCACGTCTGTGTACCCATTCTCTCCTACAGTTGAAATCACTCTCTTCCATTAGTTTAAGGAGACAGTTAGGAGTTTAGGGAACATTTATTGAGTGCTGCAGCATGCCAGGTGCTGGGGCTGTAGGGACAAATAGATCTCGGTTACATTTTCTTTTTCATCCTCACTGCCAGGCACCCTGCCCTGATGTCTCCCACCTCATTTGGCTGCTGCCTCCTAACTTGTCTGAACTCATCTGTCTCTCTGCTTCCCAGCTGGCTCCTCCCAGATCCATCCTACACATTGTCATCATAGTTATCTTTTTTCTTTTCTTTTTTTTTTTTGAGACAGGGTCTTGCCCTGTCCTAGGCCGGAGTGTGGTGCAGTCATAGCACATTGCAACTTCAAACTCCTGGGCTCAGGTGATCCTCCTACCTCAGCCTTCTGAGTAGCCAGTTCTATAGGCTCGAGCCACCACACTCAGCTAACTTTTTATTTAATGTTATCTTTTTAAGACAAACCTGATCATGTCACTCACTTTCTGCCTAAAGCTTGTCAGTGGCTCCTTATTGCCCAGAGGCTCATGTCAGATTTTCTGTAGCTTCCCTGCTTCTAGCTTCATCTCCTGCTGTGTTCCTACTTTTAAAATTCTCTAGCCAGAATGAATGATGTTTCCCAAACAATGCCTTTGTCAGAATGAATTCAGTTTTTCAAACAATGTTTTTACACAGCTCTGTATTTTTTAAAAAATGTTAAGTGGATCATACATACATAAGTATATAACATATTTAATACTAGTTATTTAAAGAATAAAAATAATAACACTATATAGCTCCATTTTCACATGGCTATAAAGAACTAACTGACACTGCACAATTTATAAGGGAAAGAGGTTTAATTGACTCACATTTCCTGCATGGCTGAGGAGGCCTCAGAAAACTTACAATCATGGCGGAAGGTAAAGGGGAGACAGGCACCTTCTTCACAAGGCAGCAGGACAGAGAGAGAGAGAAAGTGCCATACTTTTAAACCATCAGATCTCATGAGCCCTCCCTATCATGAGAACAGCATGGGGGAAACCGCCCCCGTGATCCAGTCACCTCTCACCAGGTCCCTCTCTCGACATGTGGTGATTACAAATCGAGATGCGATTTGGGTGGGGACAGAGCCAAACCGTATCAATAGCCTAAGAGAACAGTTGCTCCTTTGACGCCTCGTGTTTTCTCCCTCCACCCTCCCTCATCCAGAGGTAACTGCTGTCCTGGATATCATGTGAATCATTCCTTTTCTTTACGGATTGACTACATTTGTCATTTGTCCTTAAACAGTATTGTTTAGTTTTCCCTGTATTAGAATTTTATATAAATGGAATCGTACTATATGTATTTTTCTGTGTTCTTCATTCAGTATTCTTTTTAAGATTCACTCAGGCTGATTAATGTATTTTTAGTAGAGACAGGATTTCACCATGTTGGCCAGCAGGCTGGTCTCAAACTCCTGACCTCAGGTGATCTGCCTGCCTCGGCCTCCCAAAGTGCTGGCATGACAGGCATGAGCCACCACACCCAGCCTTGTTGATGATATTCTTATACATGTCTCTTGGTACACATATAGAAATTCTCCCTAGCGTATGGACTTACTGGATCATACGATATGTACACCATCAACTTTATTAGGTATTGTCAAATTTTCCCAAGCAGTTGGACTGGTTTATACTTCCACCATCAGTGCAAGTATCTTGTCCATGAAGGCGCTCCTTCTTGCTTCCTCCTAGTATAAGTAGCTCTTATGCCACTTATGAAGAAATGTTTGTTAGACAAATGAGTCATAGCCACTAGACTGGGCTAATTTCCTGTCTTAAAATTCTTCCCTCTTGATTTTTCTTTTTTTTCTATATTGTAGAAGAACCCAGCAAGCCCCTATAACTTAGCATATAAGTATAATTTTGAATATTCTGTGGTTTTCAACATGGTACTTTGGATAATGATCGGCTTGGCCTTGGCTGTGATTATCACCTCTTACAATATTTGGAACATGGATCCTGGATATGACAGCATCATTTATAGGATGACAAACCAGAAGATTCGAATGGATTGAACATTCCTTGTGCCAGAGTTAGAAAAGGGGGCTGGAAATTGGTTGTTTTGTTAAAATATATCTTTTAGTGTGCTTTAAAGTAGACAGTATACTTTAAATTTATTTTTTAAAAATCAAATTTTGTTCTCTATTTTGTGTGTGCCTGTGATGTTTTTCTAGAGTGAATTGTAGTATTGATGTGAATCAAACTGTGTGGTGTAGATTCCGTAATAAATATTCTTGAATATTATGATATAGCCATTTAACCTGATTTCATTCTATTTAATGAATTTGGAAATAAGCACTGAAAGAAATGTAAAACATTTAGAGTAGTTCATGTTATTTATGATGGAAAAAAATGCACTGAATTTATTAGACCAACTTAGGAATGCTTAACTTCTTTACACAGCATAGGAGAAAATCATGTTTGGGATATTGTATACTATGAATGATTTGTAAATGTCCTAAATTGATGTAAATAACTCTGAAATAAGAGAAAAGGTTTTTGACTTAGAGTAGCCCTAAAATATGGATGTGCTTATACAATCGCTTAGTTTTGGAACTGTATCTCAGTGACAGAAGACAACTGTTTTTTAACCCTTTTCTGCAAGTTTGTTGACCCACATGGTCTAGTATGGATACTAAAAATACTACATTGATCTAAGAAGAAACTAGCCTGTGGAGTATATAGATGCTTTTAATTATACACACAAAAATCCCTGAGGGACATTTTGAGGCATGAATATAGAATATTTTTATTTCAGTAACTTTTCCCCCTGTGTAAGTTACTATGGTTTGTGGTACAACTTCATTCCATAGAATATTAAGTGGAATTGGGTAAATTCTGCTTTTTATGTTGGAGTGGACCAGTGTCTATTAAAGAGTGACAAATAAAGTTGATCATGATTCCAAATTTGTGTAATTGCAGTACTGCACCTATTTTATATTATAAAAGCTTAACAAAACAGGCTTTTCTTTCTTTTCCTTTTTTTTTTTCACTTCACAATTCTTTTATGACTGACACAGGCTTTTCTTTCATCAGGATTGGCTGTTTTGTTGTACAGATGATTTCATGCTGTTTCTTTTACATTTGTTTATTCTTTCTCACTTCTTCCTGAGATTTAGTACTAATAAAAGAAAGGCATTTTAATTACCATTCTTGTTACTGAATTTATATGGAATATATGAGAAATCCATACTTTATGTCAAAAAAGGTTAAATTTTTCTATAGCTTTTTTTTTTAATTAAAAACATTTTAGAGACCAGTCTTGCTCTGTTGCCCAGGCAGAACTCCTGGCCTCCAGTGATTCTCCTACCTCAGCCTCTCCAGTAACTGGGATCACAGGTACACACCACTGCACCCAGCCTTGTAGCATTTTTAAAGATGAATAAGCAACTAATTGGTTAGAATATGAAGGACTGTCTCAGGTAAAGGTTTAAGGTAACAATTTTTTTTTTTTCAAAAAACATAGTAGAATCTTTAACTTCATAATTATATAGCAAGATTATTTTAGTATAAGCATTGTAGCCCTGACCCTGGGATCCTTCCTTGGGTTTATATTAGCTGTTTCTGCATCTTCTTTGCAAAGATCATCAAACTATTTCTAAATAGCATTGAGTTGGCAGGTTTGAGAAGGTAGGATTTATTTGGTTGTGTTTTCTATCACTTACTGCAAGATGCCCTTGACAATTACAGTGTCAAATCCCAATAGAATGGAGGAAATTTTGGTTATCTTTTTGCCTCTCTTTGAAGTATAAATAATAGGTAAGCTGATACTCAGCTTCACAGGGAAGAAAAACTACATTGTTCTTTTTAATTTTTTTTTCTTTTTGAGACGAGTCTTGTTCTGTCGCTCAGGCTGGTGTGCAAGGGCGTGATCTCAGCTCTCTGCAACCTCTGTTTCCCAGCTTCAAGCGATTCTCCTGCCTCAGCCTCCTGAGAAGATGAGATTACCGGCACCCGCCACTGCACCCAGCTAATTTTGTATTTTAGTAGAAACGGGGTTTCACCATCTTGGCCAAGCTGGTCTCAAATTCCTGACCTCGTGATCCACCCACCTCGGCCTCCCAAAGTGCTGGGATTAGAGGCGTTCGGCCAAAAATCTACATTGTTCTAAAATCACTCTTCCATCCCTACTTCCTGCCAGAGTGATGGGGGTGAGGGTTTTTCAGCTGCTTTTCACCAAAACAGTTCCCACTCTGACCTCCATGGAACGCAACACGGTCTATGTGTAGGGAGCAGGAACCTATCATGCTGCAGGGTGGTTAGAATTCATTTGTCTTTCACAACTTTCTTAGATAAACATTGCCAGAGAAGTTAGATTGTTATGATTAAGTATGAAATAAACCAATGCCTTTGTAATTTAAAACTGATGAGACTTTAAGTTCTAGGGGAAGAGAAAAAAATAATTACATGACAGCACTAATCCATATAGGGTAAATGGCATCAGCATCCTTCTATCTGCCTTTCTAAGCAGAAAGCAATTCATTAAAATAAATGTTCTGCCAAGATTATTATACCTGTTGCTGATGATTTGCTCTTAAATTAATTCTAATTTGTTCAGGAACATAAATCACAGTGTCGAGATTTGTGTGAGAGGCAGAAAAGGCAGACTCATGGCAGATGATTCCACTGACACTGAAAGAGAAAACCCAAACACTTTACATCTCATTGGTGGACTATTCCAGGTTTATAAAATATCGAGATTCTGCATATGTAGATATTGCTTATGGCCTAATAGGAATAATATATAATTGATTTTTATTTTCTTATGTGTTTTGTTGAAGGAATAATAATCTAAATCCATTTTCATTGATGCCAAGTAATACGGAAACTGTAAACTTTTTTTTTGAGACTGTGTCTTACTCTGTTGCCCAGGCTGAAGTGCAGTGGCACAATTTCAGCTCTAAAGTATCAACCTCCCAGGCTCAAACTATCCTCCTACCTCAGCCTCCCAAGTAGATGGGACCACAGGTGTGTACCACCACGCCTGGCTTATTTTTTAATTTTTTGTACAGATGGGGTCTGTGTTGCCCAGGCTAGTCTCGAATTCCTGGGCTCAAGCAATCCTCCAGCCTCAGCCTCCCAAAGTATTGGGATTACAGGCATGAGCCACTGAACGCCCAGCCTAAGTTTAACTTTGTTGGGGAACAGAGTCTTGCTCTGTCACCCAGGCTGGAGTGCAGTGGCACGAACTCAGCTTACTGCAACCTCTGCCTCCCGGGTTCAAGTGATTCTCCTGCCTCAGGCTCCCAAGTAGGTGGGATTACAGGCACCTGCCACAATGCCTGGCTAATTTTCATATTTTTAGTAGAGACAGGGTTTCACCATGTTGGTCAAGCTGGTCTCGAACTCCTGGTTTCAAGTGATCTGCCTGCCTCAGTCTCCCAAAGTGCTGGGATTACAGGCGTGAGCCACCGTGCCTGGCCCACTCTAAACTTAACTTTTTCTTTTCTTTTTTTTGAGACACGGTCTTGCTCTGTTGCCCAGGCTGTAGTGCAGTGGCACAATCTCGGCACACTGCAACCTCCGCCTCCCGGGCTCAAGTGGTTCTGCCTCAGCCTCCTAAGTAGCTGGGACTACAGGTGCACGTCACCACACCCAGCTAATTTTTGTATTTTTTGATAGAGATAGGGGTTTGCCATGTTGGGCAAGCTGGTCTTGAACTCTCAACCTCAAGTGATTGCCCGCCTCATCCTCCCAAGGTGCTGGGATTATAGGCGTGAGCCACCGCATGCGGCCTAAACTTAACTTTTTAATGGACAATGTAACAATTTTCCATGTAGGGACCAGGGTCAGTGATTATGCATACAGTGGCATCAAGCCTTCTAACCTTGGGCACAGGTAGTTTTTTTTACCCTTTTCATGGCAGAATGACTGAATATTCTGAATTTTCTCTGGAAAATGCAGTCATTGGGGAAGGATATCAATAAGAAGCATTGTGAGGGAAATGCATCAGGAGTCATACAGATGAATTCAGTTCACTGCTTCACCACTTACAAGTTGAACAATCTCGAGCAAATCCCTTAATCCCTCTGAATCAGCATTTTTAATCTACATAATGAGGGTAGTAATACTCCAGGTCTATAAAAATTAGCATTCAGTAGAAGAACACAATAAAGTTTATGAATGCTTTAAATATAAACTATAATTTTAGTACTAAACTCAAGGAACTCTGCTTGGACCCAGCATTGTGCCATTGATGTGTGCTAGCCAGTTTCTTGCAAGCAATAGGAACAAACCTTGGTTAAATTTTGCCAGCTGTCCTGCCAATGTCCTTTTACTAGACCAGGGTCCAGTCCAGGAGCACGCACTGTGACGTCATGTTTCCTTAGTCTCCTTTAATCTGACACAGTCCACTTTCGAAGAGTATTGGCCGGTTATTTTATAGGACATCCCACAGTTTTGGTTTGTTTGATGCTTGCTCATGATTAAATTCAGGTTATGCATTTTTAGAAAGAATCTCACTGAAGTGGTGCGCCCAGCTCAGTGCATCCTTATCAGAGACAGATGGTGTTGATGCCTTGTTTTTGGTGACGTTAACTTTGGCTCAGGTGGTCTCTGCCAGGTTTCTGCCCCATAAAGTGACTGCTTTTTCCTTTGTAATTAGACTCTTTTTTTTTTGAGATGAAATCTCACTCTGTCGCTCAGGCTGGAGTGTAGTGGTGCCATCTTAACTCACTGCAACCTCCGAGTCCTAGGTTCAAGCAATTCTGCCTGCTTCAGCCTCCCGAGTAGCTGGCATTACAGGTGCCCGTCACCATGCCCAGCTAATTTTTGTAGTTTTAGTAGAGACGGGGCTTCGCCATGTTGGCCAGGCTGGTCTTGAACTCCCAACTTCAGGTGATCTGCCCACCTCAGCCTCCCAAAGTGCTGGGATTACAGGCGTGAGCCACCGTTACTGGTGGTAATTAGACTCTTTAGGACTACATTTGTATCCCATTTTTATCATACTTTCACACACTAGTCTCTCATCCATTGGTGATTTTTGCCTGAAACAATCGTTACTGTGTTTACCAAAAGATGATTTTCTGTTTTCTTCATTCCCTCTGTATTCATTGGAATTCTACTGTAAGGGAGAGCTTTTCCTTCTCCCCTATTAATTTATTTATTCATTATTTATGTCAGCATAAGTTCATGGATACTTGTTTTAGTCTGCATTATTGTCCATTACTATCATTTATTTTATTGTTCAGTTGTCCTAGATTTGGCCACTGGGAGCCCCTTTAAGTTGGCTCCTCTGTCTTTCTCACATATCCCATCATTTTTTGAGCACCTTTCTACTTTCTGGTACCATGTGATATTTATCGACTACATTTTCAAGTTAACCACCAGCGGCAAACCTTTATGTGATAGGGAGAAAGATGGAGAGGAGGGGTAAGGAAAGGAAAAGTGGTACTGGTTGGAATATATAAACATATACATGGCAAAATGAGGGAGGAATTGGGGTAGATGTTCTTACTTTTGTCACTTCAAAAGGCAACAAGGTCATGATTATAATTTTTAGTGACTTTTTTGGTTTGCCACTCCTTCAGTGTTCCCTTTACCTTCAGCTAACACCTCAGCTTGTTTTTCACTCATCACAGAAGCCCCTTTATCCTTGAAAATAGAAGGAGATTTCCAGTAACTTGCCACTGAGCCAAGTGGGCTACCCAAAGGGTGGTATATGCACGGTCACCAGTCTGCCATGTAATAAGTACAAAACTTGAGATCAGTGTTGAGACTTTTTTTTTAAGACGGAGTCTCGCTCTGTTGCCCAGGCTGGAGTGCAGTGGCGTGATCTTGGCTCACTGTAACCTCTGCCTCCCAGGTTCAAGCAATTCTCCTGCCTCAGCCTCCCTGGTAGCTGGGACTACAGGCACATGCCACCATACCCGGCTAACTTTTTGTATTTTTAGTAGAGATGGAGTTTCACCACGTTAGCCAGGCTGGTCTCAATCTCCTGACCTCCTGATCTGCCCTCCTCGGCCTCCCAAAGTGCTGGGATTATAGGCGTGAGCCACTGCACCTGGCCAGTGTTGAGCCATTTTTATAGCAATTTGACATTTCATGATATCCAAACACATCAATAGACTCATCTCACTGAACAAGGTGCAGACCAGTTGTAAAGCTTGCATGGTAAGTCACATATAGAACAACCTGTGACCTGGTCATGGACAGCAAAACCATGTCATAATAGGAATTATTTAAGGTTAGTTTGCCAAGTGTTACCCAAAAGTATATAAAATTGAGAATTTATACTTAACATTATTATTATTATTTTTTGTAGATGGAGTCTTGTTCTGTCGCCCAGGCTGGAGTGCAGTGGTGCAATCACAGCTCATTGCAACCTCTGCCTTCTGGGTTCCAGCAATTTTCCTGCCTCAGCCTCCCGAGTAGCTGGGACTACAGGCACACACCACCATGCCCAGCTAATTTTTGTATTTTTAGTCGAGATGGGGTTTCACCATGTTGGCCAGGCTGGTCTCGAACTTCTGACCTCAGGTGATCCGCCTGCTTCATCCTCCCAAAGTGCTGCAGTTAGAGGCATGAGCCACTGCACCAGCCTTGAGCTGAATACTTTAAATGGATAAATTGTATGGTATGTAAATGATACCTCAGTATGCCTGTTTTAAAAAAAAAAACTACAGTGAGGTACTATTTCTCACCTATCACTAGTAAACATTTTCTATCTTGACAGTACACTCTGTTGAGAAGGCTGTGGGCTAACCCTCTTGTACACTGTTGTAATGCAAATTGGAGGGCAAATTTGGCAGTATCTAACCAAACTAAGTATGTATTTACCCTTTAACCCAGAAATACTATTTCTAGGACTTTACCCTTAAAATACACCTGTAACAAGAAAATAGCTATATACAAGGACATTCAGCATTATTTGTACTTTCAAAATAGTAGAAACTACCTAAGTGTTGAAACAAAGGATATTGGTTAAATAAACTATGATACATCCACACAACAGAGTACTATGTAGCTTTTTTTCATTTGCTTTTTGAGACGGAGTCTTACTGTCACCCAGGTTGCAGTGCAATGGTGTGATCTCAGCTCAGTGCAACCTCCACTTCCCAGGTTCAAGCAATTCTCCTTCCTCAGCCTCCCAAGTAGCTAGGACTACAGGCATGCACCAGTGTGCCCAGCTAATTTTTGTATTTTTTTTTTTTTTAGAGATGGGGTTTCACCATGTTGGTCAGGCTGGTTTTGAACTCCTGACCTCATGATCTGCCTGCTTTGGCCTCCCAAAGTGCTGGCATTACAGGCATGAGCCACTGCGCCTGACCCCTATGTAGCTATTTTTAAAATACCATAGAATAAGGAAGACTTCTGTGAGGTGATATGGGGTGGCTTCCAGAATATACTGCTAAGAGAAAAAAGAAAAGTGGAAAAAAAGTATTGTAGACCCGACATGGTGGCTCATGCCTGTAATCCCAGCACTTTGGGAGGCCGAGGCAGGAGGATCACTTGAGTCCAGAAGTTCAAGACCAGCCTGAACAATATAGGAAGACCTTGTCTCTACAAAAAATACAAAAATCAGCCAGGTGTGGTGGTGCATGCCTGTGGTCCCAGCTACTTGGGAGACTGAGGTGGGAGGATCACTTGATCTCCAGAGGTTGAGGCTGCAGTGAGCCAAGGTCAGCCACTGGAGTGAGATCCTGTCTAAAAAAGAAAGAAAGAAATAGTATTATTCCGTTGTTACTGTTTATGTGAGACAGGAGAAAAAAGGAAGCGTAACAGGTTGAATACCCCTGATCTGAAATGCTCAGGACCAGATGCGTTCCAGATTTCAGATTTTCTTGGACTTTGGAATCTTTGCACTTATACTGGTTGAACATCCCCAATCTAAAATTCCACAATCCGAAATGCTTCAGTAAGCATTTCCTTCATATGTCTCAAAAAGTTTTGAATTTTGGAGCATTTTGGATTTCAGCTTTTAGATTTGGGATTCTCAACCTGTATCTTCTTATTTTTGTAAAGAGAAACATAGGAAATATAAACCAGAAAACAATAAAGTTAATTACAAGATATGGGAGTAGACAGAATGGAATAAATAAGGGAGGAAACAGCACTTTCAGAGTAGACCTTTTTGTTTAGTTTTCATGCCAGAAGGTCAAAGGAGACAGCTTCAAGGGGCTCCCACTGTCCAAAGCTGAGCCAATTTCACCATTAAAATTAAGAGGACAGTAATAGATTATAACCCACTGAATAAATAAAGTCCATGAGACCATATTGATAATAAGTAGATAAGTAAGTAAATGGGGAGAGAAGGGAAGGTATTCCTTATAATAGAATGCTAACTAATGTGTGTGTGTGTGTGTGTGTGTGTGTGTGTGTATGTATGTGTGTTTGTGTATAGAAGAATCAATGGCATTGGAAAACTGTCACTTTCACTTCATCAGTACGTATTGGTTTGGACAAGAATCACTGATGAATGCTGAATCTATGGGGGAGAAAGTCTGATAAAGAGCAAGCTATTTACATAGTGTTTTTTTCTTTTTCTTTTTTCTTTCTTTTTTTTTTTTTTGAGACAGGGTCTCACGCTGCCACCCAGGCTAGAGTGCAGTGACACAATTATGGCTCACTGCAGCCTCCACCTCCCAGGCTCAAGTGATCCTCCCATCTCAGCCTCCCAGGTACCTGAGACTACAGGTGTGTGCTACCACGCCCAGCTAATTTTTGTTTTTTTAAAGATTTCTTATTTATTTTATTATTTTATTTTATTTTTTTGAGACAGGGTCTTGCTGTGTCACCCAAGCTGGAGTGCAGTAGCATGATCTCAGCTCACTGCAACCTCCACCTTCCAGACTCAAGGGATCCTCCAACCTCAGCCTCCCAGTAGCTGGGACCACAGGCCCATGCCACCATGCCCAGCTAATTTTTTGTATTTTTGGTAGAGATGGGGTTTTTGCCATGTTGTCCAGGCTGGTCTCAAACCCTGGAGCTCAAGTAATCTACCTGCCTCGGCCACCCAAAGTACTGAGATTACAGGAGTGAGCCACCATGGCTGGCCCTAATTTTTATATTTTTTGTAGACATGAGGTCATGCTACCCAGGCTGCTCTTGAACCCCTGGGTTCAAGCAATCCTGCCCCCTCAGCCTCCCAAAATGCTGGGATTACAGGCCTGAGCCACCGCACCCAGCCAGTAGTCCCCTTTCATCTGGAATAAGACAGATAAACCAAACAAAAGATTGGAGGAAACCATGGTTCAATGGGAGCTGAAAATAACCCATTCCCTCCTGCCAGTTCATTGCACTGGGGGATCGAGGCCAGACTACAACGACAAGGGAGGGGCATTTTATAGCTAAAGAAACTGAGGTACAATACACTTAACTAACGTTCTTGTAGCTACTGGAAGATGCTGGATAACCACACAGCCTTCAGACATTGTAGTCACATGAGAAAAACAATGAAAAAGGCAAAAGATTAGAATCAGGGCCACAGATGGCTCTAAAATTACTTTCAGCAGTATCTGAAAATAGCAGAGCCAATATATCTGCCTACTGTTTTATTCATTCAGCTGCTCTTGAGGCACAATACTATTTATTCCCTTTGGTAGAATTTAACAGCAAATATTCCAGGAAATCAGTATAGGATATGGCCAAACAACAAAAGTTTCATAAAATACTGAAATCCTAAGTGTTTTGTTTCATGGCCATAATTCAAGAGCAGGTATGTTTTTGTAAATGTTGGCCAGCATTCCATGGCAAATTTAATGAAATACATTTCTGATTTTTATTGTTTCAAACCACAAGACAGAAAATCACTTAAAAAATATAATGTTGCAATCATTAGAGTGATATTGACTCAGACAAGAATCCTCGATACATGCTAAAACGAGCAGGTTAAATATTTAATGAGGAAACAGATATTTACATAGTCTCAAAGTATCTCTGCACAAATTACTTATTAATTACAAAGGGAAAAATACTAACTTTGCAGTGGAGAAACTTGGTGAACACTACCTTAACATCACTAATAACCAGACATCACATGCCTCCCATTGTGAGGCACTGGGGACATATCGTGGCTGTGGTGTTCGTGCCAAAAATGAACACCCTGAAGGTAGCTGTCTCAGTCCATTTGGGCTCCAATTACGAAATACCTTAGACTGGGTCATTTATAAACAACAGAAATGTACTGCTCACAGTTCTGGAGGCCAGGGAGTCCAAGATCAAGGTGCCAGCAGATTTAGTGTCTGGTGAAGGCTCATTCTCTGCTTCATAGATGACTCCTTCTCTGCATCGTCACGTGGCAGAAGTGATGAACAAGCTCCTTCAGTCCTCATTTATAAAGGCACTAATTCCATTCGTGAGGGTAGTACCCTCATGACTTAATCACTTCCCCAAAGGCCCCACCTCTTAATATCACCTTGGTGGTTGATTAAGTTACAACATACGAATTTTGGGGGAAGGCATACACAGATCATAGAAGCAGTCATGAGGAAACATTAAATGAACCCCAATTGAGGGGAATTCTACCAAATTGCAGACTTGAACTCTTCTAAAATGTCAAGGTCGGCCAGGCGCCATGGCTCACGCCTGTAATCCCAGCACTTTGGGAGGCCGAGGCGGGTGAATCACCTGAGGTCAGGAGTTCAAGACCAGCCTGGCCAACATGATGAAACCCCGTCTCTACTAAAAATGCAAAAATTAGCTGGGCGTGGTGGTACATGCCTGCAATCCCAGCTATTCAGGAGAATCACATGAATCTGGGAGGCGGAGGTTGCAGTGAGCCAAGGTTGTGTCACTGCACTCCAGCCTTGGCAACAGAGCGAGACTCTGTCTCACAAAAAGAAAAGAGATGTCACGGTCATGAATGCCAGAGAAAGGTAAAGGACCTGGTCTAAATTAAAGGAGACTAAAGTGACATTACAATTAAGTGCCATGTGTAATCCTGGTCTGGATCCTAGACTAGAAAAACAAAATTGTTACACTGGGCATTATTGAGACAATTGGTCAAATAAGAATACTGATTGTAGATTATAGTATTATATCAATGTTAAATGTCTTGATTTTGATAGGTGTATCACAATAATGTAAAAGAAAGCTTACAAAAGTCTATATGCTTAGAAAATACACACTGAGGCTGGGTGCAGTGGGAGGCCTTTGGGAGGCCAAGGAGGGCGGATCGCCTTAAGTCAGGAGTTTGAGACCAGCCTGGCCAAATGGTGAAACCCCATCTCTACTAAAAGTACAAAAAGTAGCCGGGCATGGTGGGCAGACACCTGTAATCCCAGCTGGATATTTGGGAGGCTGAGGCAGGAGAATCGCCTTGAACGTGGGAGGCAGAGGTTGCAGTGAGGTAGA
The DNA here is from genome assembly GCF_030222135.1 of Aotus nancymaae. NCBI lineage: Eukaryota > Metazoa > Chordata > Mammalia > Primates > Aotidae > Aotus > Aotus nancymaae. The sequence goes on along the minus strand of NW_026988472.1, from coordinate 18,783,345 downwards.
TCACCTGACATTGGGAGTTAGAGACCAGCCTGGCAAGCATGGTGAAAACCCGTCGCTACTAAAAATACAAAAGTTAGCCAGGCGTGGTGGCCTGCACCTGTAATCCCAGCTACTCAGGAGGCTGAGGCAGTAGAATTGTTTGAACCTAGGAAGCAGAAGTTGCAGTGAGCCAAGATCGCACCACTGCACTCCAGCGACAGAGCGAGACTCCGTCTCAAACACACACACACACACACATACACACACACACACACACACAGTGAACTATACAGCAGAACTAATTTACCTGTGAGGAGAGGTAACCACTGGACAACATTACTGATGTTCTCTAATCCTAAGGCTGTCTCATCACTACCTTTGCTTCAGACACGTAAAATTCTCTACAGTTTTGCTCAATCCTAGCCTTGTACCCTTTTACCTCTATGTATCCCTTCAGCTGCTGGCCAGGTTCCATGATAATGTCTTACCTTCTATTTCTAGTGTAGGTCTGGCCCATTTGTTACAACAATCAACAAATGTCTACCAGACACATATGCTATACAAAGGTTAAATACAGCCCAGCATCTACCAGCAAAGTTAAATACACGTCTGTACCTCCATTTCTCTAAAATTTCTGTAAAATGTCCCTTTGGACGGGCAGGCCTGTCTTGTTCAATTTGGGCCACATCCAGTCAACATGTTAGGAAGGTTTGAGGGGAGAAGGAACATTTCATTTGGTGATTTCTTCCCCGGCCTAAAGGAATGTAATGACATAGTTGGAAAAACATAAACACATCAGAAGTTACAGTAATCTGTGTAGAGGAGTGAGGTGAGGAACAGGAAACCTTAATCCTGGTTTCCCATGAATTCGCTGTGTCACCGTGACAGATGACATGATCCCTCAAGGCCTCAAGCCTCCTTTGTAAAATGAGATGGATGGATTGGATGATAAAAATGGTAACAGCTAAAATGCACTGAGGACTTCCTATATATCAAGCCCTATAGTAAGCACTTACTTACTGTGGATTAACATGCTGAAACCTTGCAACACTGCTGTGAGGTAGGTACCACTATCATACCTCATTTTACAGATAATCCATGAGACTCAACTCCAAAGTTCTATAATTATGTGACTTCAAGTTAAATAATACGGTAGATTGTATTTTCCAAAGGTGTACACAACAATATTTCCCATCTTATACACTCTTTAAATATATATATGTATACATATATATACAGATATATTATGTATACACATATCCATATATATACATATATGTATATATAAATATATATATTTATAAATACATATATTTAAAGAGTATATATATACACATATATATATATATATATTTTGTGTGTGTGTGTGTGTGTGTGGCTGGGCACAGTGGCTCCCCTGTAATCCCAACACTTTGGGAGGCTGAGGTGGGAGGATCACTTGAGCCCAGGAAGTTGAGGCTGCAGTGAGTTGTGATTGTGCCACTGCACTCCAGCCTGGGTGACAGAGTGAGACCAGATCTCAATCAATCAATTAATAAAATATTTTTAGAGATGGGATCTTGCTCTGTCACCCAGGCTGGTCTTAAACTCCTGGGCTCAAGCAATCCTCTTACCTCGGCCTTCTGAGTAGCTGGAACTATAGGCATGTGCCACTGCACCCAGCTCCTATGCTCTTCTTGAAATATAACTTTGACACTCGTATCTTTGAGAAGTGGGTTTATCTACCCTTCCATTGAATTTGGGTGGCCTTGTGACTATGGAAAAAGTGATGTGTTGACTTCTGAGGCTAAGTCCATAAAAACCAAAATAGCTTATGTTAGTTTTCTATTGCTATGCAACAAATTTTCCCAAACTTAGTAGCTTATCATAATACCTGTTTATTAGCTCATGGTTTTATAGGTCAGAATTCTGGGCACAGCATGACTGGGTTCTCTGCTCAGGGTGTCACACAGCTGAAATGAAGGTGTTAGCTGGACTGAGTTCTTGGAGGATCAGGGTCGAGGTGGGGACCTGCTTCCAAGCTCGTTACATGGGTAGTTGAACTCAGTTCTTTATGGTTGCAAGACTGAGATCTGTTTCTTAGGTCAGCTGGGGCTGCCTGCATTTTTTGCCAGGTGGTCACCTCCACCTTGAAAGCCTCTCATTTTTTAAATCTCTGAATTCCAGTCTCCAACCTCCAGACCCAGATTTAAATGGTTCATGTGGTTAGGTGAGGCTCACTTAGGGAATCTCTCTATCTTAAGATCAACTGATTCCAAACCTCATTTATATCTGCAAAATCTCTTTTGTCAAGTAATCATGGAAAATAATATCTAATGATATTCATAGGTTCTACTCACACTCAAGGGAAGATTATACAAGGGTGAGAGTGATTGGGGCCATCTTAGCTGCCTACCCGATAGCTTCTGCTTGATTCTTTTTTTTTTTTTTTTTTTAAGACGGAGTCTTGCTCTGTCGCCCAGGCGGGAGTGCAGTGGTGCGATCTCAGCTCACTGCACCCTCAACCTCCCGGTTCAAGTGATTCTCCCGCCTCAGCCTCCTGAGTAGCTGGGACTACAGGCGCCTGCCACCACCAAAAAAACAATTTTTTGTATTTTTAGTAGAGACGGGGTTTCACCACATTAGCCAGGATGGGCTTGATCTCCTGACCTCATGATCCGCCCGTCTCGGCCTCCTAAAGTGCTGAGATTACAGGCGTGAGCCACCATGCCCGGCCTGTTTGATTCTCATGTTTACTCCTGGAATTCAGCCACCATACTATGAGGAAGCCTAAGCACCCTGTGGAATGGTCCACATGGAGAGAAACTGGCCCCAGTTAACAGCCCCAACTGAGCTCCCAGCCAATAGCCAGCATCAACGTGCCATGTGAGTGAGCCATTTTCCAAGTGGATCCTCCAAGCCCCAGGCTGAAATATCCCCACTGGCGACGTATGGAACCGACGAGCTATCCCTATTAAGTCCTGCCCAAATTGTAAATTTGAGAGTAAAGGAAAAGATAGTTGTTCTAAGCCACTAAGTTTTGGGGTGATTTGTTGTACAGCAAAACCTAGTTCAAAACCTATTTGATCACCTATGTGACACAATCTTTAAATACTGAAAGCTGTGGACAAGGAGGGGTAGCTTCTATTTCTTTTAGGACATTGGAGCATCTGGCAGTGCAGGCCTAAAATGTCATTCAATACATGCTTGCTGATTCATTAGTTCAAACTTATACTGACCTGATTTACACTAGTATACTAGTAACCCATATTTGGAAGCTCCACATTTTAAAAGGGTTATCTAAAAATTATGCCACTTTTTTTTGGAGTAATGGCTATACTATATATTTTTAAGCCATATTTGTAAAATGTTTGGGGTATAAATGAACACAGATAATGAATATTAATTTTAAAGGTACAATGGGCTTGTGTGTAAATCACTACATAAAGCATTAGTACTTCAATGCATATTCAATTGCTTTTCAACAGTTGTTGTTTTTATTAGAAAAATCAGAAAGCGTTCAAAAAATAATCACCAGTTTTGTCACTAAAGAACTTTCATCCACAGATATCAAAACTATTAGGTGAAAAACTGTTGGAGAGGCCAGGAGCAGTGGCTCACACCTGTAATCCCAGCACTTTGGGAGGCCAAGGCAGTCAGATCACCTGAGGTCAGGAGTTCAAGATCAACCTGGCCAACATGGTGAAATCACATCTCCATGAAAAATACAAAAATTAACCGGGAATGGTGGCAAGCGCCTATAATCCCAGCTACTAGGGAGGCTGAAGCAGAATTGCTTGAACTGGGGAGGTGGAGGTTGCAGTGAGCCAAGATCTTGCCACTGCACTCCAGCCTGGGCGACAGAGTGAGACTCCCATCCAAAAAAAAAAAAAAAAAAGTGTTGGAGAATAGAATATCCATACACTCTCAAGGCGGCTCTGTGTGGATTATTTGAAAGGAACAGGTAACTTTACAATGGAGAAACCAGGCAGATAACTTCTTAAGCAAGTGGCTGAACTTAGTATCACCAATGCTGGAACAAAGTGACATCATGTGCCTCGCATTGTGATGCACTAAGAATACGATATCACCTGTGAAGCTGTTTTATCAAAATACGTTTAACCTAAATCTAATGAGAAAACAGACAAATCCAACTTAAAGACATTCTGAAAAGCAACAAGCTTGGACTGTTCAAAAATGTCCATGTCACAAAAGACAAAAAGCTAGGGAACTCTTCTAGATTAGAGATTAATCAAAGGGGTTAACTAAACTTCAATTTTGATTGAATCCTTATTTCCCCCTCCCAACAAGAAAGGAAAAAAATAAGCCATAAATGTAAATATGCTCTGCATCTTATAGTGCCATCCTAAATGTTAATTATCTGAGTGGATTACTGCATTGTGGTTAAGTAGGAGACCATCCTTGTTTTTAAGAGACAGATGCTAAAATGTTTAAGGTGAAATGTCACTGTGTCTGCAAGTAACACTCAGCCAAATTGTGTAAGGACAAAAATTCCGAACCTGGTTGAGGAATTTTGTATCAACATCTAGTTAACACTGTCCGGGGACTAGGTAGAACAAGCAGTTTCCCTTTGCACGGCTGAGAAGCAGGCAGCCTGATCCTCTCCTCCCCAGGCGGCACGTGTAACCCTGAGCACTTAAAAGCAGCCGCAGCCCTAGGGGAACGAAGGATGAGGCTGTGGTTTCACTTCTGCCAGAGGACACACACGTGCACGCATGCTCTGTGCACTTTATGGCAGTCCATGGAAGATGCAAAAGTGCAAGGGTGAGGCTGCACCCCTCCCCTAACCCCCACAGGAACTTACGACAGCGTGCTGTGCGGAGAACTTTAGAGCAGTCACGTCCGACCGAGGGCAAAGCCTTGCCCTTTCGCCCCCCACAGGACAGCAGCACGTGCTGTCTGGAACACTTTATGGCAGCCAGGCAAAGGTGCGAGGATGAGACCGCGCCCCTTCACCCTCACAGAACACCTGCACGTGCTTGTGGAGCACTTTACCTCATTTATGCAAATGTGAGGGCAAAGCCATGCCCTTTCATCCCCACAGAACAGTGGCATGTAGTCTGGAGCACTTTATGGCAGATACATGAAGGTGTGAGGGCAAAGCCAGGCCTTTCACCCCGACAGAACAGCTGCACATGCCGTCCAGCGCACTTTACGGCAGTCAATGCCAAGGCAGCAGGGTTAAGCCACGCCCTTTCACCCCCCCACAGAACAGCCGCACGTGCTGTCCGGCGTACTTTACGGCAGCTACACGAAGGCGCAAGGTCGCGAGCGTCTGCTGCGTCAGGGTCCGCTGCGGTTACGGGGCTTTGCACTCTGTCTCATTGTGGTCTGGCTATTGGTCCGTTGGCACACCTACGGCTATTCTATCATGGCAAGGATGGCGGCACTGTGGCGGAAGACCAGAGATTACTTCCTGAGCAAGGAGTTCGGGGAATACGTGACCAGCACTCACTTCTGGGGTCCCGTGGCCAACTGGGGCCTTCCGCTGGCTGCCTTTAAGGACATGAAGGAGTCGCCGGAGCTCATCAGTGGCCGCATGACGACTGCGCTTTTTCTACTCAGCGATCTTCATACGCTTCGCCTACTGCGTACAGCCTCGAAACCTGCTGCTGATGGCGTGCCACGGCACCAACGTGGTGGCTCAGAGGGTGCAGGCCAGTCGCTACCTACACTACTGCTTCGGCGGCGGCGCCAAGGCCGAAGCCCGCGACCCTCTGGCTACCACCGCCGCCACTGCCACCAGCCCCAGTTCCCAGCCCCTGAAACAAGTTTCTTAAGAACTGAGAGGGTCTGATCGCATTTCTGCAAGTCACAAGCACTGAACTGTTACTCTTCCTGAAAAAAGACCAATGAAGACCTTTGGTTTTGACTCTAAAACAGTGCAAATCTGATTTAAACCTACAATTTGGTTGATAAACAAATACAAGATAGCATTGAACTGAAGTTGAGTGTTGCCTCTTTTGTAAACTGGAAATGTTTTTTAGAAGGGGAGGGTGGATTAGCTGGTCTTTCTCTTCACAGGACCGGCAACTCAAGATAGTTTATATGGGGGAGGAAGACTTTTAATGGAAAGCACCTCACACTATTCACTAACTCGTAGCTTTTTTTTTTTTTTTTTTTTGACAGGAAGTAAATTTATTGGTTCATGTTACGAGGGGGCAGCACAGTGGAAGCCCTCAGGAGTGCAGGGCCCGCCACTTGTCCAGAGGGCCACGATTGGGGATGTACTTAACCCCACAGCCATCTGGGATGAGTCGCTTCTCAGCCACCATGTCTTCAAATTCATCGGCATTGAACCTGGTGAAGCCCCACTTTTTTGAAATGTGGATCTTCTGGCGGCCAGGGAACTTGAACTTGGCCCTTCGCAGGGCCTCAATCACATGCTCCTTGTTCTGCAGCTTGGTGTGGATGGACATGATCACTTGGCCAATGTGAACCCTGGCCACAGTGCCCTGGGGCTTTCCAAAGGCGCCTCGTATGCCTGTTTGGAGCCTGTCAGCCCCGGCACAGGACAACATCTTGTTGATGCGGATGACGTGGAAGGGGTGGAGTCGCACTCGGATGTGAAAGCCTTCTTTGCCACAACTTTTAACCATGTACTTATTGGCACAAATTCGGGCAGCCTCCGGGGCTTCAGAGGAGAGCTGCTCATATTCATCTGATACCATGTGGTCACAGAGTGGAAACTCATCCACTTTTGCCTTCTTCCGCCCCAGGTCAAAGATGCGAATCTTCGCATGAGGGACACCTCAGCAGAAGCGAGACTTTGGGTACGGCTTGTTCTTACAATATCAGTAACAACGGGCGGGGCGGCGGCCCATAGCGACACCAGGATCTTCAGTGGTGTGCCGAAGGAAAAAAGAGCTTTTTTTGTTTTTTTAAAGCTCTCTTGGGAACATGTTTTTGTTACTTGCTTTGGGTGTCCAGGGCAAATAGGGTTGCTTAGTATCACACACGGCTCAGAACTTGTTGCAGTCCCAAATCTGTACATCAAAAAAAGTCTGGGGGCTATTTCTACTGAGAGAAATATTTTGAAGTGGGTTTTATTTATTTTATTTTATTTTATTTATTTGAGACGGAGTTTCGCTCTTGTTACCCAGGCTGGAGTGCAATGGCGCGACCTCGGCTCACCGCAACCTCTGCCTCCTGGGTTCAGGCAGTTCTCCTGCCTCAGCCTCCTGAGTAGCTGGATTACAGGCACGCACCACCATGCCCAGCTAATTTTTTTTTTTTTTTTTTTGTATTTTTAGTAGAGACGGGGTTTCACCATGTTGACCAGGATGGTCTCGATGTCTTGACCTCGTGATCCACCCGCCTTGGCCTCCCAAAGTGCTGGGATTACAGGCATGAGCCACCACGCCCGGCCCTTGAAGTGGATTTTAAATGAATGTCGTGAGGCACAGTGTAGACTTAAGGAGTCTGTAAGAGAACCTAGGGTCCCTTGGTGACGGAGAGCAATTATGGAATCAGCCATGGAAACAGGATAAACAACTCTGGGGACAATTGCCATCAACCCTGGATTCCAGGCAAATAGGTAAAATGACAAAATTATTCTTTCCTCTTTTTCTTATCCTTAAAAACAGGAAATGGCAGTTTGTAAAACTGGTTACTTATCACTCTGTTGAATGCTAGCTAGAGCTGGGGGTGAAGGTCAGCGGTCAACAGCGGCAGCTCCGAGTATTCCACTAGGAATCCTGGGGGTTCCTACGGATTAAGCACAGAGCTGAGAAAAGGGAAACGAGAAGGGTGGGGTGGTGGGGCAATAGGGTAAGGCCATTACCCACATGGCAGAGGCTGCCCTCTACGATTTGACCTAAAATTTCCCCCTGCCCCTGGAGGATGCAGAAAGTTCCAGAGTGTTTACTGGTGAACCCCAAAGTAGGTGTTCAGAAGTGTTTGAACCCTGATTTAGGTAAAGCTTTCAAATACAAAGAAATTTAAAAGCACTATCAAAGATTCTGAAGACATCAGTTCTCGGACAAAACAGGCACATTAGTGGAATTCTGAAGATTCCCCTTTGTCTCCTCTGGCATTTAAGCAGAAGTCCTCTTTGTGGGCAGTGTTTCACAGCATTCTGCCTGTGGGGGCGGGGGGAAACAAACTATGGGGAACTTATCTATAGCCCTGTAATCACCCCAACACGTAGTTTAAAACAGTTATCTGATGTAATTTCTGAAGGTCAGGAATCTGGGAGTGATTTAGTTGGGGGCTTTTGGCTCAGGGACTCTCAGTTGTCAGCTGGGGCTGCAGTCTCTGAAGATTTGAGGGGAGCTGGAAGATCCACGTCCAAGCTCACTCACAGTTGTTTGTAAGAGGCTTCAGTTCCTCATCATCTGGGCCTTTCCACAGGGCTGCTTGTGATGTGGCTTCCCCCAGAGTGGTGTTCCAAGAGACAGCCCAATATGGAAGTTCTGGTCTTTTACAGCTCCATCTTGGAAGTCACATACCATCACTTCTGCTGTGTTCACATAAAAAAATTTAGTACACTGTGGGAGGACAATATGAGGATGGGAAGCAGGCACTGTTAGGGGCCATCTTGGATGCTGGCTACTACACGTGGTGCTAAAGAATTCTCATGCCTTTCTGGGAGTCAGTAGAAGGTAAAGCATGTAAGTTTGTTGCCTACCTTTCCAAAGAGAGGTCACAAAATGCTGTTTACAGTGTTGTGGTCATTACTAACATGCATATATCATAGAGCATGGGTTTGAGAAGCAGAAATCTCTGGAAGATAATAGTTGATTTAAATGTTTTAGATAATTCAGACTACAATGAAGTATTAAAAACCAGTTCTTAAGGTTATGAAATAACTTTATATCCACTTCACTGATTTCACGAGTAGAAATTAATATATTTTTAGGTTGCCTTACAATATGCATTTTGTAATTTCAGTACATTTCAATAAAAGGCCACTGTCTGTTGAAGACACTTCAGAGTAGGAAGGTTTCTAATTAACCTGGTGAGGGAAAAGGAGGTAATCTCTACTGATAGTTTCCTATTGCCCTATACTTATAATTTAGAGGTCAAAACGATTCGAGAAAATATCCAAAAGACTGCAACACCTCCACAATAATACAATACTCCACTTACCGCATCTAATTCATAATCTGCCCACCCAACTAAGAGAGCTAACCCTATGTTGCCTAGGATATTAGTGTTTAAAGCCAAGTAAGTAATTGATACTTTAGCTCAGGAAATGCGACACAGCCAGCTTACAGTTTGAATTTATATTTTATTATTTTGAAATTCAAAATTTTAATTAAAAACATTTCAAAATACACCAGTACGTTTGTTGTAAAAATTAAGGATATAAAATAGAGAAGCCAAATTCCTTCTAACTCTCCCCTCTACCTCAATTCCCTTCACAATACAGAAAAAAAAGAAAAAAGCAAACAACTTTCTAGACCTCTACTATTCTAAAACACAAAGAGCATTACAGCATGCCATGCATTGTTTTTTTTTTTTTTTTTTTTTTGAGATGGACTATCCCTCTATCACCCAGGCCAGAGTGCAGTGCCACGATCTCAGCTCAATGCAACCTCCGCCTCCCCAGTTCAAGCGATTCTCCTGCGTCGGACTGCCGAGTAGCTGGGGCCACAGGTGCATATCACCATGCCCAGCTAATTTTTTTAGTTTTAGTAGAGACAGTGTTTTGCCACGTTGGCCGGGTTGGTCTCAAACTTCTGACCTCAGGTAATCCATCCCACTTGGCCTCCCACAGTGCCAGGATTACAGGCATAACCACCACCCGCAGCTGCTATGCATTGTTAAACCTCTTGATCACTGCATGGCTGCAGTGCAGCCACGCTTCATTCTTTCCAACAGTTACATAAGGTCCTGTAGTATGAACATGCTACACTTTAACAGCGCTGCTATACGCATTCTGCTGTGCACACCCTTGTGCCAAGGTGCACAGTTCTGTTAAATAGGACATGAACAGGTTGATGTCTCTATATAGGCTACATTGCCATAAAGCCCTCTCTGGGGCTTTAGAAAGTTTTCGGAACCATATCTTTATCAGAGTGGACAAATCCAGTAAGATGACAGCTCGTACACCGTCATCCATACCTTACACATCCTTATATTTATATCTACTTCAGTGGCTGGCACATGGTGGACCCTTGACAAAAGTTTGTTGGATAGATAAGGAGAAACTAGCTAGACACAGATAGAAAATGGAAGTGTTCATAACCCAAAGTTCCTAAAATTAGAAATCAGATCTTAAATTTGTGAATCAAGATTCCATTTGATCCCAAGTTTTGTATCTCACATCTAGAAGCTCGGAAATATTTCACTAAGTTTCTGAGTTTGGAAGAGTTGTGAGATGAATGAAATTTCTTCTTTCTTTACTGTTGAAGTCTTCTCAAGGAATTTCATGAAATGAGGAAAGAAAATGTAAGACAAAGACTAAATACTACCTGACAGATTAAAGCAGGAAGTTACAGGCACATTTGCATTCATCTGGGCTTACAGAGTTATGTTAAGTGCATTTTAACATAAAATATAGACCAAATATGCCCTGGGCCTCCACCCATTCTACAGAGGACATCCTTGGTGGGTGGATGGAAAGGCATTGGAGCACATCTTCACTGGGCTTAGAATGGAGCCCTTCCTGCAGGCAGTGAGGCACATGGCAATTCTGTTCCTGAAGGTCCACAGGCAACTTGACCCAGTGAACTACCACTGGCCTCGGAAACAAGTAGATGCAGGAGAAGGTGAAAGTGAGGCTGACTCCACAGACCACTGCCTATAATGGGGCATTCATTGCGCAGTTTGGGAAACAAGCAGGAGGAAGTCAGGAGTGGATGACTTCATGGGTAAAAGGTATAGAAGAAGCATGACTGAATGTGTGAATTTGTTGAAAGAAAAGGTTGTCTTTGAATTTCCACAAGAATGTTGCAATTTCCTTCTTAAATTTCGCAACAAAGGACCAGGCTTAGTTAATGGTATAACTAACATTTAGGTTTGCGAATACTCCCACGCCAAGAGAGGACCCTTCAGTCAAATATTCACTGAGCATGTGACAGCCAGGCCCTGGGAGTGTCCTTTTCAAAAGTGTACCATAAACAAGCTGCCAAGCGAGAAGCTCCCCAACTCCTGCCCGACATCCCTGTTTGTGATGCTGGCCTGGGTCCTGCCTGTTCACTGGTCACTCAAGTCACCATTCTCCAGCTCCCCACGGACCAGCCTAGGCCCACCTCCTTGCCCTACTGCCTTAGGCTACTCCAACCTGGTAGTAACAATTTTGGGGGGTTTTCTTGAGAGACGGTCTTATTCTGTCACCCAGGCTGAAGTGCAGTGGCATGATTATAGCTCACCACAGCCTTGACCACCTGGGCTCAAGGGATCCTCCCACCTCAGCCACCTGAGTAGCTGAGACTAAAGGTGTGTGCCACCACACCCAGCTTATTTTTAAATTTTTTGTAGAAACGGGATTGCGCTATCTTGCCCAAGTTGGTCTCAAACTCCTGGGCTCAAGTGATCCACCCACAGTGCTGGGATTATAGGCCTGAGCCACTGCACCCAGTGGCAGTAACATTTCTGTACTAATTGGAAATAGCTAGAAAATCACCTTTCAGGTCTTTCTCTGTCTCCGCTGAGGCAGCCATCTTGCTCTTGCCGCGTGCTGGTGTTGGAGGATCCTCCCTGCTTCAGATTTACCAATAGCATGAATCAAGAAAAGCCAAATTTCAGGCTCAGGTCCGGATAGGGGGCAAGGGTACAGCTCGCAGAAAGAAGAAGGTGGTACATAGAACAGCTACAGCGGATGACAAAAAGCTTCAGAGTTCTCTAAAAAAACTGGCTGTGAATAATATAGCTGGTATTGAAGAGGTGAACATGATTAAAGATGATGGGTCAGTTATTCATTTCAACAATCCCAAAGTCCAAGCTTCCCTTTCTGCTAACACCTTTGCAATTACTGGTCATGCAGAAGCCAAACCAATCACAGAAATGCTTCCTGGAATATTAAGTCAGCTTGGTGCTGACAGCTTAACAAGCCTTAGGAAGTTAGCTGAACAGTTCCCACGGCAAGTCTTAGACAGTAAAGCACCAAAACCAGAAGACATTGATGAGGAGGAGGATTATGTTCCAGATCTTGTAGAAAATTTTGATGAGGCATCAAAGAATGAAGCTAACTAAAATTTTGGTTTTTGGAAGCTGGCATGGACTAGATTTAACAAATCAGCTATGTGGTTCCAAAGTTTTACAGACACGGAGAACACCACCTGTTACTAGTTACTAGTTCAGTAATATAAATATTTTGTATATTAATAATGCTGTTTGTTCAGCATTTTTGGTCATTTGATTTTGCATTTTGCACTTCCTCCCAGGATATTTTTTTTTTGGTCAAAATAGGAAGTATTGGTGCAGTTTGAGGGTGTTTTGGTTTTTGATTCTTGTTTTTTTTGTTTGTTTGGGGTATTTTTGGTGTATGTATGTTTATGTATGTGTGTGGGTATGTGTGTATACAGTGGAGAGCAAATTGGAAAACAGTTCTATTTATGCTACTCCCTCCCCAGCAGAAATTAAAAAAAATCTTTAAAAAAAAAAAAAAAAAGAGAGAGATCCAAGATGGCTGATGATTAGCAGCTCGGGCACGTACCTCCCAGTGAAAGCGCAAAGAACGAGAGGACGCCACACTTTCAGATGAAAATTAGTTGCTCACGGACCAGGAGATTCCCAGTAGAGGAGATCCACGGGTCGCCAGGGCGACTCTTGTGGCCGGCGTGGCGGTTTTGCTGGTGCCTTAGCACGCCAGTTCTTGGTGCAGAGTCCGGAGATTCCCGGGCAGAAAAGCACCATCAATCTTAACACCGCTGTTTTGGCCGGCTCAGTGGATTGCTCAGATTTCGGCGCAGGGAATCAACAAGTTGGACGTCAGAGACCCAGTTAGAAAGTCGGTAATTATAAGGACGACAGACGGACAAATATATAATGAAGGGAAGAAACCAGCGTAAGAAGGTAGAGACTACTCAAAATCAGAATGCCTCTCCCTCTACAGGGGATTGCAATTCCTCATCAGTAACAGAACAAGGCTTAATAGATTACACGTGTGTTCCAATAACAGAAGCAGGTTTCAAAACGTGGGTGATAAGAAACTTCTGTGAATTAAAAGAACTTGTTCTAACCCAATGCAAAGAAACTAAGAACCTTGAAAAAAGGTTTGACGAAATGTTAACGAGAATGAACAATTTAGAGAGGAATATAAGTGAATTGATGGAGCTGAAAAACACAACACGAGAACTTCACGAAGCATGCACAAGTTTAAACAGTCGAATTGATCAAGCAGAAGGAAGGATATCAGAAGTCGAGGACCAGCTCAGTGAAATGAAACGAGAAGACAAGAATGCAGAAAAAAGGATGAAAAGGAATGAGCAAAGTCTCCAGGAAATATGGGACTATGTGAAAAGACCTAATTTAAGTTTGATAGGTGTACCTGAATGTGATGAAGAGAATGAATCCAAGTTGGAAAATACTCTTCAGGATATCATTCAGGAAAATTTTCCCAACCTGGCAAGGCAGGGTAATATTCAACTCCAGGTAATACAGAGAACACCACAAAGATATTCTTCAAGAAGACCAACCCCAAGGCACATAATCGCCAGATTTATTAGGGTTGAAATGAAGGAGAAAATACTAAGGGCAGCCAGAGAAAAAGGTCAGGTTACCCATAAAGGGAAACCTATTAGACTTACAGCAGATCTCTCAGCAGAAACCCTACAAGCCAGAAAAGAGTGGGGACCAATATTTAACATCCTTAAAGAAAAGAACTTTCAACCCAGAATTTCCTATCCAGCCAAACTAAACTTTATGAGCGAAGGAAAAATTAAATCTTTTGCGAACAAACAAGTACTTAGAGACTTCACCACCACCAGGCCTGCTTTACAAGAGCTTCTGAAAGAAGCACTATACATATAAAGGAACAACCAATATCAGCCTTTCCAAAAATACATCAAAAAGCAAAGAACTTTAACACAATAAAAAATTTACATCAACTAATGGGCAAAACAGCCAGCTAGCATCAAACGCCGGTATTAAACTTATATATATTTTAATTGGATAAAAAGCCAAAACCCATCGGTATGCTGCATCCGGGCCCATCTTACATGCAACAATACACAAAGACTCAGAGAGAAGGAGGAAGATTTACCAATCAGAGAGTAAAAATAAACTAATAAACAAAAAGCAGGAGATGCAATTCTCGCCTCTGATAAAGTAGACTTTAAAGCAACAAAGATCAAAAGAGGCGAGGAATGACATTACATAATGGCAAAAGGATCAATGCAACAAGAAGAGCTAACGATTCTATAGATCAACGAGATAGAAAATTAACAAGGATATTCAGAACTTGAACTCAGACCCGGAACAAGTAAACTTAATAAACATTTATAGAACTCTCCACTTCAAATACACAAAACATATATTACCACCTCACACCTGTTCCAAAGGTGACTATATAATTGGAAGTAAATCGCTCCTCAGTAATCGCATAGCATTTCATAGGTTTAAATTAAATATTGGTTGGCTGTTTGTTTGTTATCTTCTTCCCTTATTCCTTCCTGACTACATCATTAAGTATAATTATCAGTATAAAAGAGATTTTCAATACCCACTACTAAATTGCATTCTAGCCTGAGCAAGAAAGCAATACTCCCATTCTCTCTCCCTCTTTCTTTTCCTTCTTCCTCCTCCCCATTCTCTCTCTCTCTCTTCCTTTTTCCTCCTTCCTATTCTCTCTCTCTCTCTCTCTAAAAAAAAAAAAAAGAAAAGAAAATCACTTTTCAGGCAATGTTTCTTCTTGCTTTCTTCTAAAAAGGAAAGATTTCTATCCCAACATTTATATCTCAGCACAGCCTTGGGCATCCTGGGTGAATAGGAATAGGACTTGCCTGCCAGTGGGTGGAGCACTCTGGGTGAGCCTCTGGCACAGGCCTGGCCAAACACAGTCTTTATTAAGTTAAGCAGCTACAGTTTAGGACCAGAAAAGAAATTCACCTTTTAAATAGCAAAAAATCCCTGGATGGTAGCAAGTTTTTTTTTTGCGTTTTTCTTTTTTTTTTTTTAGGAGACAGAGTCTTGCTCTGTTGCCCAGGCTGTAGTACAGTGGCACAGTCTCAGCTCTCTGCAACCTCTGCCTCCCAGGTTCAAGTGATTCTCCTGCCTCAGCCTCCCGAGTGGCTGAGATTACAGACACACACCACCATGCCTGGCTAATTTTTGTTATTATTATTATTTTACTAGAGACAAGGGTTTCACCATGTTGGCCAGGCTGGTCTCAAACTCCTGACCTCAGGTGATCAGCCCACCTTGGCCTCCCAAAGTGTTGGGATTACAGGCGTGAGCCACTACACCTGGCCTGGTAGCAAGTTTTGGCATAAGAGTATCTAATATTTTTTGACTGCGATAGATTATACAACCCCAAGTTTATGAATATTGAAAAAGTTCCAAGAGTCAGAGCGAAGTCCAGGACAAAACAACAGAAATTCCTTTTTGTTCAGGTAGAATAGTCTGGTAACCTTTTCCTTTTGCACAGAAAAGCATGTCTGAGACAGAAGCCATGCTGACTTTCACAGAACATGCCTGATTTTTGTTGACGGGCACCCTAAAATGAAAGAGAATGCTTTAATTTTTTTTTTTAATTGAGGGGAAAAAAGTAAAATGCTCAAGACAGTTAACTCATTTTAACAAGTTCTCCTTATGGAAACTAATCAATTGCTATTAATGCCCCAGTAAAAGCTGGGCATCAGTGGCATCATTTTAAGGCAGAAATGCTTTTTGATTATGTTTATAAAGCTGATTCATTTAATTCTAGACTAATGACTTCAGGTGTATTTGGCTAAACAAAGCTCCCAGGGAACTGATGTTGAATTACTTCACAGACGTGAGAACCATTAATTAGAGAAAGAACACAAACCTCAGTGTCCTTTCTTTGAAACAATAAAGACAAAGGCAAACGTCCTATTAGACTGTTGTGTGTTCATGATGGCCTCACATGAGAGAACAGACATGAAAGAGATGAAGTGATTCTGTCCTTCTTTAACACCATCATCTGCCTGAACTCACCTCAGGCCTTCCTGTCAGGTGTCTGGCTCCCAGGTTCCTTTGAATCCAGTTTTTGATGTAGACAGAGGCTGTCTAGCTTCTGCATATCTTCTGTAAGGCCATTTCTAAGATCCTCATTGCTTTTCAGAAATTCCTTCACCACTTCTAGTCGATTTGAGAGCTGCAAGAGGAAACCATTGCAATGTATAGCTTAGACAGTTTTGTAGCAGATTTGTAATTCAAATGAAAAACCTACTAGCTCCCAGTCTGGCTCCTACTCATGTGCCCAAGAGACAGAAATCTTGGCTATAGGCATCTGTCCACAAGTTAAAGTTTGAAAAACAAAAACAAAACAAACCCTTTAAAACAAAGCATCCTCCACTCAAAAAATAGTGACCCAGGATAACCGGTTCTGGGGGTACACAAGGGGGTATTTGCTTGTCTCCTTCCATTGTTTTGTGCTTTAAAACTTCCTGCCTTTACATGAAAGGGCTAAAGGGCTTCATTTTATACATACACACGTGTATGTGTACAAATAAATAAAATGTCCTTTTCTTTTGAATTCTGTACCTGAATTATTAAACATATACATGGATATATACATATGTTCATATAAATATATGGATATATAAAAGTGTGTATGTGTGTGTGTTGTTTTTTTTGAGACAGAGTCTTGCTCTATCGCCCAGGCTGGAGGGCAATGGTGCGATCTCGGCACACTTCAACCTTTGCTTCCCGGGTTCAAGCAATTCTCCTGCCTCAGCCTCCAGAGTAACTGATTACAGGAATGTGCCACCATGCCCGGCTTATTTTTGTGTTTTTAGTAGAGGCAGGTTTTTGCCATGTTGGCCAGGCTGGTCTCAACTCCTGACCTCAGATGATCTGCCCACCTCAGCCTCCCAAAGTGCTGGGATTACAGGCATGAGCCACCGTGCCCGACCACATGTATATATCTTTAATAGTAACAAATATATAGGTTCAAATCTCAAAATCAACACAAAGGTGTAAGATAAAAAGTCAGTCCTCTTTCCACCCCTACTGCTTTAACAAAAACAAGAAACAGGTCTTGATAACACTTACAACAAAAGTCCTGGGGTCATAATACAATCACTGTTTTTCCTGATCCCAGATGCACATTTTTCCCTATTCTAACATCTCAAATGAGAAGGCATGTTACCATTGATAGTGTCTCGTACTAAATTGGCAGCATGTTTTTTCTTTCTTAGAAGTAACTAAAATATTGGTATGTTTTACAATTGACAGCATTTTAGATTCACTGAAATCTGGTCTTAATAAATCCTCTGACTTTGGCAACTAACCCTAAAGAACATGGATAATCACATAGGGTATGAACTTTCAGAAGACGTCAAATTTAATATATGTAAAAACCTGACCTCCAACTTTTTTAAGATAACATGTAAATCAATCCTCACATTTTGATTAATTGAAATATTAATAAGAAATGCCATGGTCTGATGAAGAGAAAGCATGAAAAATGAGAATTTATCAACTCTACCTAGAGACTTTGTGACCCAGAGGACAAGCCAACTAATCCCTATTTCCTTTCAGTAAAACAGAGATAATGGGGGTTCAAAATTTATAGCTGCCAGCTCCTCAGAGATATAAGATCTGCAGCACAGCAGATGGGAAGCCACAGGATCAGAACGGAGAGACCTGCAGGCCAGCCCTCAGCCCCAGTGCAAACTCCATGGGACTCTTGCCTCACATGCAAAGCAGGGGATATGATAAGATGACTGCCAGGTTTCCTTCTAGCTCTCAACTGACACAAACTCCTGGCTCTAGCTTCTGAAAGCAGCAGCAGAAAGAAAACTGGGGCTCTAATGGCATTATAAAATAAAATCAGATGAACTGAAACACATGGATTTAGAAAAGAACAGATTTAACATTCTAATTCATCATTTTAAATACCTATGGGGTATACCATGGTGGGCACACCCAAAAAACCAGGGATACTAAGTCCTTCTGCTAAAGGGGCTCACCACACTGAATAAAGCACCTGGATCAACGCTGGAATAGTTAATACAGGCATATTTACCTGCAAGGAGCACAGCTTCGTGAATTTGTGTTTAATAAACCCTCCCTATGTTTAATAAGGTAACCAGCAAAACTACTTTCCTTGGACAAGGAGGAATGGAGAGGTGAAATGATTTTTCCAAGATCTCCTGGTGATCTAGAAATCTAATCCAGCCAGTGCTGGAATATTTCTGTACCTTACTGGAATATAATTCTACCACTGTTAATTTCTTTTATACCTTGGATGTGACATGGAGATTCATTCCTCCTGTACTTGGGAGTTTAGACCATCATTAGCCTGCAGGTCTTAAACTAGAAACACTGATGATCCTTCAAACACTCCCCTCCCCTCCTTCTCCACCATTTTCCAGCCCCATGCCATGTTCCAAGTAATCTCCCTGGCCACCAAGAACCATCAGCTCTGCCCAGGCACTGCCTCCAGAATCCAGCTCCTCCACAGCCCCTAGTTTTTGTTCTCTCTCACCTTCACATGACTCCAAGAGCCTTCTGGGTAGTTGCTAGCCACTCATCCAACCTTCAGCTACCACAAGAGCTAACTTTCTAAAAGCTATATCTGATCCTATCACTCTTTCTTGACTGCTTTTTGGGAATGAGTCCCAAACCCTTTGGCATGGCCTAGGAAACCTTTCGGCATGTCGCTTCAGCCCACTTTACCACCCTCAAATCTGCCCATAGCTCCTGTGCTCACCTGTCCTTGCCTAGGCTCAGACTATCCTTTCCCACCTTTCCAAGTACTGTGCCCTCTGCCAAGAAGAACCTTTTTCCTTGCCAATTTGTCACTCTTATTTGAGTCTGTGAGCCGCGGCTCAACAGCACCTTCTCGGCAAAATCTTTTTTGGCAATCCCCCTGACCAGCAGAGATTGTCTGGAGCATTATTATTTTTCAGAATTTTATTGTAGCCCTTACTACATTTTTCCACTTTGTGGCACAGATTAGGCTGTTTGCTGATTAAATGAAAATATTTGTTAAGAGGTAATATTAATCTGTGCCCAAAGCATATTCACACTTCTGGAAATTATTTGACTTATAAATCAAAAACGCAATTGGTTATTTGTTAAGATGAGCTACTCTTCCTCCCCAGCATCTTTCTTTGTGTTGTTTACTGACAGAGGATATAATACTTTTCTTTTACCTCTTCAGGCAACAGCTCTTGCTCTTCTGCTTGAAGATATATCTCTTGAAGTTTCTCCTTTAGTAACTGCATTTCTATTTCATTGACTTGGCTCTCACTCAGGTAAGTTCCCATTTCACATTCACACCCATCTCGCTGATCTTCCTCGGGGATGTGAACAGCCCAGTCAGATGTCAACAGCTGAGAGGATCGCCATACAAATATATGAACTCATTTCATGAAAAAGGCATTCCACTGAATTACTCAAATAATTTATAGTTAAACATAATGAACTGGATCCATATTAATAGTGTACTGTTACCACAGAAAAACTTCTCAGCCCAGCATAACTGCAGATTTCGTATCAGTATTCTTTCCCCCTGCTTACATTCTAACATTTAGGTTAAATCTAATAAACTTCAAATTTTAAATGTGTGGCTGTTGTTCTTTTCTCTCCCTTCATTCTGTATGCCAGAACTATTAAACATGATTTTTACCTGTTCTATTCTGGAATATACTGCCACAATGTCTGGAATGTTCTTGAATTCATCCAGAAAATTTTGGATCTTCATCTGAAAATCGCGAAGCCACGTAGAAGATACTTTCATCTCGGAAGAGTGCATGATCTCATTACGACATTTAATTACCTGCAGAAAGACAAAAACATAAAAGGCTTCAAAATCAAACAATGGGGTAAACTGAGACCTCTGACTCCTCAAAAAAATCACAGAAAGGCTTTGTTAATTACGAAATCAACAAGAGCGGTCTTCAGATGAGAAGGGCTGGAACTTTCTTGGGATCATGGGCATAATCTGGCATGTACTTGTATCAGAGTAGAGGACACTTCACCCCTCCAGCCCCCCAAGTCAGATCCATATTTAGTTTCATCCCGTCTAGAGGACATACGCCAAGAAGTGAAGTTCTCCCTGGGTCACAAACTGAAATGCCTTCAAGGGTCAGGCAGGTAGCCTGAGGGAAGGTGGCTATGTGTAATAGTAAGGGGTCATCTCCCTACTAAAAGACTGGTTTGGGACAAACTGGAGAGTAGAGGCCCTATCTGAAGGGGCAGCCTCTACTTAACACGCGGCTTATTGCCATGGGAGTTATATGAGCCCTGTGTTCCCAGATCTTCTGATTTTTCATGACTGGAAATTTAGATTTTTATGACAACTAATTTGAAATTCTAAAAAATCATGCAGGACAAATAAGACACGACAATAAACCAGATTTCGGCCACAGGATTCTAGGAATAAAAAGATGGCTCCTGGGCAACAGCTGAGCCTTTTCTCCCTCACTGAGTCTCTGGAGCAGATTTCCAAGCAGATTTCCAATCCAGAAGTTCCTAACATAACCTGTAGGTACCTGTCAGTGTTGTTGAGGCTTGAGAGGATGTTCAATCCCCTGCCACATGAATAATACATTAGTCAGGGTAAGAAATACAAATAAGCCTACAACTATCCTTAGCCCTTGAAGTCTTACGGCCAGCTGGATATTACACCGTCCCCCAAAATCCCTTAACTTAACCTGCCAAAGAGCAAGCTCATCGGCTCTGGGTATACCCACAGGATGAAGCAGACAATACAAAAATCTTTTAAATACTGTTGGAGCACCAGGAAGCTGGGTCAAGGGAGTTTCCTGATGTGGAAATCATGATGAAAAGAAAATAAACTTTGGCCTCTATCTTTAGCAAAATGGTCCTGTCTAATCATGTATTAATATATAATTCATATAGAGCCTCCACAGTTTGGTTAAAAGATATCAAAGGGGTCAACTACTGTGATAGTCCTTTGTTTCTGCTGATGTCATAATGGGGTCTCAATCCTGGTAGTTGCTGGCATGCTGACAAAAGATACATGCATTTTCTCTACCTATTATAAATAATCCAGCTATAGCTATATACTCTTCCCAATGATCTTCAGGGTAATAAATGTATGAGTTGTTCTCTGGTGAACTAGAGAAAAATCTGAATTTCCCAGAGGAAATCTAACAAGCACAGTGATCTATTCTGACACTGTTATCCATCAATGTTCACATTTTCTTCAGTTCCATATCATTTGGTCTTGCAGCTGCTTAGCCAATGAGATTCAAAAAGGTAGGATTCAGATGTTGGCATACAACAGGGAGAATGATGCAATGTTCTGTATTTTTTTTTTAAAACAAGAAAAATTACTTCCCTGTTCTGTTTATGGCAGAACAGGGAAAAGATTTTTGGGTTCATCTACTTCAGTGGCAAATGGCACAATGAGTTGTCAGGAAACTAATTAGAGAGAACTGAAGGATAAGTCTCTCGATTGCATTTGCACTGGGGTTCTTGGACATCACAGAAGGTGCACATGATATGAGCTCCACTAGCTCGCTTAGCAATGCCAACTTTGAACCCAAGTCTAAGTTTCTTTGTACACCACTGTTCTGGGGAGCTACTGTGTGTTCCACCTGCATGGCTGGCTTAGCATCACAGTGTGTCTCATGGCCGACTCTCACAGCATAGACCCAACTGACTGGGGTATGGTTTTCAATCTGACAGCTCTTACCTCTGTGACTTTCTTTCGATCAACCACAAAGTGATCGCAGGAGTTGATGAGACTTAAAAGAGCAACCGCATCACATTCCTCAGGTCCTCGTTTGTCTGCTAGTCCTCGGGGCATGAAGGCCTATAGCAAGGGAGGGAGGAGGGGGACCTGAGCCTCTTTCAACTCTAGGAGCTGGAAAGGCAATGGTTACTTGTCTACTTTCCAAATGATGACTGAAATTCTCTTACGCACTGAGGTTTCAACTTAGAACCTCATGTGCCCAAAATGCAAGTAGGAAAACAGTGTCACAGCTAAGCCTTGGCCAAGGGCAATAACTGAAGGGCTGTACTATCCCTGTTATTAGAGACACATGATGTAACTGGCTTTCCATCCTGTCTTAATGGCATATAAACAGAAAGCATGAGTAGAAGGCACCTTTTTTCTTTTCCTTACTGAAATTTCAGTGGCTGAGTTGTTAAATAAAAAGATTTAAAAATAAAATAAAACTGGACACTTTCTGAATGACCTGAGTAAGTTCAGTATGGAAGTATTACATTAAGAGTCTGGGCTTTGGGGTGCAAACTGGGTTCAAATGCCAGCTCTGCCATTTGCCAACTGTGACCGTGGCCAAGTTACTCTCAGATTCCTCATCAGTAAATGGGGGATAACTGTCCTTATCTACTTCAAAGGATATTGTGAGAATGAAATAAGGGAATGCAGGTACAGCACAGTGTTGGGCACATGTTAGTAACAAGGACATGAATGTTGGGAATTATTACGTAGATGGTGCAAGGCGAGTAGGACCACATAGGAGTTACAGATGGAATCCCGGGATGAGATACTAGATATACCAGAAGGGCCTCAAGCTAGCAGGATCTTGCCTTTAGTAGGATTTTATGGCACAGACCCCCAAAATGGTGTTATGGGAAAGCTTGGGCGTATTTCTTTCCTGAAATATTTCTCAATTTATATCAGGATACAACAACTTTACTAGACTAAGAATCTCAAGGATACACTCCTGCCAAGGGACTAGAACAAAAAGTTACTCACAATAAGAATTCTACATAGGCTGGGCATAGTGGCTCATGCCTGTAATCCTAGCACTTTGGGAGGCAAAAGTGGGAGGATCACTTGAGCCCAGGAGTTTGAGGCCAGCCTGGGCAACAAAGGGAGACCCCTATCTCCATTAAAAAAAAAAAGAAGAAAAAAAGGCTGGGCGCAGTAGCTAATGCCTGTAATCCCAGCACTTTGGGAGGCTGAGGTAGGTGAATCAGCTGAGGTCAGAAGTTCAAGACCAGCCTGGCCAACATGGTGAAACCCTATCTCTACTAAAAATACAAAAATTAGCCAGACGTGATAGTGCACGTCTATAATCCCAGCTACTCAGGAGGCTGAGGCAGGAGAATTGCTTGAACTGTAGGTGGAGGCTGCAGTGAGTCAACATTGCGCTACTGCACTCCAGCCTGGGCAAGAAGAGCAAAACTCTGTCTCAAAAAATTAAATAAATAAAAGTAAAAAATTAGCCACGCATGGTGGTGTGTGCTGTAGTCCCAGGTACTCAAGAGGCTGAGGCAGGAGGCTTGCTTGACCCCAGGAGTTCAAGGTTTTTACACCACTGCACTCCAGCCTGGACAAGGGGGCAAGACCCTATTTTTTTTTAAAAAAAGTCTTTAAGAGACCTGTTCCATCGAAAACACATCTCAATAGGCAACTACAATGCCTCCTACAGGGCTGCTCATGAAAGCATTATGAAAAGGCTGGGTAAGTACTCATATATGGCATGAAGAGTCAGGGCTACATTCCTGATGGTGGCTACATTCCTGAGCCTCACATAATTCAGAATTTTGTAAAGCCTGGTTGGCCCCTATCAACAAGTACAGTAGCCAGTACCATCACTATCTTTCTGTGCCTTAATAGTCACAGGCATGCTGACCCTCTGAAAGAAGTCTCTTATGGGCCAGGTGCTGCGGCTCACACCTGTAATCCCAGCACTTTGGGAGGCCAAGGCTGGCAGATCACCTGAGGTCAGCAGTTTGAGACCAGCCTGGTCAACACAGTGAAACCCCATCTCTACTAAAAATACAAAAATCAACTGGGCTTGGTGGCACGTGCCTGTAATCCCAGCTACTTGGGAAGCTAAGGCAGGAGAATCACTTGAACCCGGGAGGCGGAGGTTGCAGCGACCTGAGATCACTCCACTACACTCCAGCCTGGGCAACAGAGTGAGATTCTGACTCCAAAAAAAAAAAAAAAGTCTATTATGGATGCTACAAAGGTTAACAAAGAAGCTAACTTATCACAGGCAAACTAATGCCATGAAACTGAAGAAAAGAAGCTCTGAAAAATACAAAAAAAAATTAGCTGGGCGTGGTGGCACATGCCTCTAGTACCAGCTACTTCAGAGGCTGAAATGGGAAGATTGCTTAAGCCCAGAAGGTGGAAGTTGCAGTGAGCCAAGATTGTACCACTGCACTCAAGCCTGGGCTGCAGTGCAAGACCCTGTCTCAAAAAGGAAAAATTAAAATAAAAAATAAAAGGAACTCCTGAATTCAGCTATTTCTGGGAAGAAAATGCAAAGTTAGTAGGGTCTTAGTTACCTCCAAATCAGGTGTAGTTTTTCTTTTTCATTATAAGGTAGGTCCTGTCTGGCATTTTCTCACCAATATAAGACAATCTATTCCATGTTAAAATTTTTGTTTTGTTTTGGAGAGACAGGGTCTTCCTCTATTACCTAGACTGGAGAACAGTGGCACAATCACAGCTCACTGCAGCCTCAAACTCCCAGGCTCAAACAATCCTCCCACTTCAGCCTCCTAAGTACCTAGGATTATAGACATGCACCACCATGCTTGGCTAATTTTTTTGTATTTTTTGTAGACATGGGGTTTTGCCATGTTGCCCAGGATGACCTTAAAATCCTGGAGTCAAGTGATCTGCCTGCTTCGGCCTCCCAAAATGCTGG
The DNA here is from genome assembly GCF_030222135.1 of Aotus nancymaae. Lineage (NCBI taxonomy): Eukaryota > Metazoa > Chordata > Mammalia > Primates > Aotidae > Aotus > Aotus nancymaae. Next base: position 18,758,683 of record NW_026988472.1, on the reverse strand, counting down.
GATTATAGGCATAAGCCACTGTGCCTGGCCTTGTTAAAATGTTATTTTAGTAATTATTCCCTTTCTTCAGAACTGGAAGCCAACAGGGAGGCTCTGCTGCTTCCTTGCAGTGAAAGCAGAGTCTTAAAATTGTATTGCATATCACCGTGTTCCACATGCCAAACACACAGCAGTGAGAAACGTGTTATTGCCTCTCTCTATCCTCCACTGTCTCTTCGCTGAGTAGGAGATGCGGTTGGAAAATAAACAGAGGCCTGATCATGCTGGGCCTTATTGGCTCTGGAAAGGTGTGGGGTTTATTCTAAGGCTATCAGGAAGCCATCCAAAGGTTTTAGGTAAGGGTTATAGAACAACCTAATTCCCATTTGAAGACTGCACATCCTGCTATGTGAAGGACCGACCACAGATGCTCAGAGCAGCAGAGGCCTGGTAGGAGAAGGTGAGAGTTGTGATGCTGAGATGGAAAAGAGGATTCCAAAAGTATTTTGCAGGTACAAATAAGGGGAGAGGGGGTACCGAGAGGGAAAGAGATGAAACAAGAGTGATTCTGGAAGGTTGGTAATGGGGAATGGGCATAGGGTGCGGGGTAAAGACAAACAGTTCTACTTTAGAACTAAATAAAATGTGCTCCATAGGTGATGGAGTGGAGGGGGCAAGTAAGCAGTTGGATGTGTACATCTAGAACTCAGAAGAGAGGGCAGGGCTAGAGCCACCAATTTGGGAGCCAGTTATCATTTAACTCCACAGGCCTGGGCAATGTCACCAGAGAAGAGGGGAACAGAAGAGACCCAGCCCTGAGTCCCGAGGAAAGCCAAAAGACATTCAGAAGGAGGCTGAGCAGGAAAAGGCAGGGAGATGGGAGGAAAGCCAAGAGGGTTTCAAGAAGAGCAGCCAGTAGTGCCAAATGCCTCTGGGAGGTAAGACAGACGAAGCCAGAGAACTGAAGGGCGCAGATGCAGTGCAGTGCAGAGGCAGAAGCCGAGATGGAGTGGACTGAAGAGGAAGTGGGAGCAAAGAAGAGAACAGGCGTGAAACTTCTTTTTTGAGATGTTCTGCTGGGTATGTATATGGGAGGCAGTTAGAGAAGTGGGGAGATAGCAGGAGAGAATGGATCAAGGGACATTTTTCTCTTTTTATTTTTTTTCTGAGACAGGGTCTTACTCTGTCACCCAGGCTGGAATATAGTGGTGCCACCACAGTTCACTGCAGCCTCAACCTCCTGGAATCAAGCAATCCACCCATCTCAGCCTCCCAAGTACCTGGGATTACAGGCACACACCACCACAGCTGGCTAATTTTTTTTGTATTTTTAGTAGAGATCGGGTTTCACCATGCTGGCCAGGCTGGTTTCAAACTCCTGACCTCAAGTGATCCACTCACCTCGGCCTCCCGAAGTACTGGGATTACGGCATGAGCCACCACACTCAGCCACACCCAGCTACACCCAGCTAATTTTTGTTATTTTTTTGTGGAGACAGTTATGGGGTTTCGCCACATTGCCCAGGCTGGTCTTGAACTTCTGAACTTAAGCAATCTTCTCACCTCTGCCTCCCAAAGTGCTGTGATAACAGGCATGAGCCACCATATCCGGCCTCTTTTAAAATCTTATTTTCCAAGTATTTATTCAAGTGTTTTTAAAAAACAGCTTTCTTGAGATATAATTCACCCATCTATACATTACAGTTCAGTGGTTTCCAGCATATTTACAGAGGTGTGCAACCATCACTATAGTCAATTTTAGAACATTTTCACTGCCTCAGAAAGAAACCCCATACCCATTAGCTATCATCCATCATTCCTCAAAGTCCTGGCAACCACTAATATACTTCTGCTTCTGCAGATTTGCCTATTCTGGACATTTCTTATAAATGGAAGCAAAATGGAATTTATAAAATGGACATATCACATAAATATGTGACTGGCTTCTTTCACTCAGCATACTGTTTTCAAGATTTATCTATATTGTAACATGAATCAGTACTTCATTCCTTTGTTACATTGCTACAGGAAAACAATATTCCATTGTACAGAGACACTACGTTTTAAAAATTCCATGCATCAGCTGCTGGGTATTTGGGTTGTTTCCACCTTTTGGCTATAATGAATGGAGCTGCTATGAACATGTGTGTACACTTTTTTGTATGAATTTACGTTTTCATTTCTCTTGGGAATATACCTAGGAAGAGAATTGCTGGGTCATGTGGTAACTGTTTCTTTCTTTTAAAAACATTAAAATAAACCATGGCTATATTAAAACTTTTTCTATAGTGATGGGAATAAGCTGCAAGAGAGAAAGAGTGGACAAGTGAAGCCTCGAAGGCCTTGAGCAGGAGAAAAGGGATAAGATCCAACACAAGAGTGGAGGTATAAGCAATAAGTGGAGAGACACCCTTCCTCCTTTGTAGCAGAAGGAAATAGATGATGCACATGGAGATAAGTTGGTGTTGGCAAAAAGAGGAAGTACAGTCAGCCCTCCACTATCCATGGGTTCCACACTCATAGAATCAACCAACTGTGGATGAAAACTTCTCAGAAAAAAAAATACAAAAATAAAAATAGAGATTTTTAAAAAATATAGCATAACTATTTACATAGCACTTACATTGTATGAGGTACTATAAGTAATCTAGAGATGATTTAAAGTATATAGGAGAATGTAAGTAACATGCAAATACCACATACATCATTTTATATCAGGGACTTGAGCATCTGTGGATTTTGGTATCCTTGGTGGTCCTGGACACAATACCCCTTGGATAAGGAGAGACAACTATGTATGTCCAGGGGCCTCCATCAACTCTGTGAAGCATGAGCAAGGGCGGAGGAACAGGAGCGGGAAAAGTAGTAGTCTCCAAAAACAGAAGCCTAGTGAGAGATGTAGCCAGACCACGGGGGCTCATGATCAAGAATGAAAGTGAAACCAGTCAGCTCCCTTGTGAGATTCTTTCCCACTAAGCAGAAGCAGACCATGTTGTCATCAGGACTGGAGTTGGGCCAGGCAAGTTCAGAGAAAGGAGGAAAAAAAGCTGATAACAGCAAGGGACTGATTATAATGACGGGCCATGGAATCTGGGCTAGCTGAGGTGACAAAGGCAGGCAGGAGGGCAGAGGTTGCTGGATATTGAGGAAGCAGTAGAAGCCTCAAAGAGGCGGAAGTAGTATGGGGCCCAGGGTTGGGGGCAGGGGCGTGTGAATAAGTGTGCCAAAGGCTAGCAGGATGTTAGACACTGATACTTCCTGTGCTGACAAGGTCCAGGGTGTGGGCATGCAAGCGGGAGGCTGAGGTGGAGTGGAGCAGAGGATTAGAATCAGGAGCCCAGAAACTGAAAGGATGGGGTTGGACTAGAAGTCTGCAGGTTACAGCAACCAAGAGGAGCAAACAGTGGTGTAAGGATTCCAATGGTGTGAAAGCAGCAACGGAGACCAAACAGATGAGGGACAGGCATTGTAAAGGGCAGAGTTTTCTTTCTTTCCGTTTTTTCTCTTTTCTAGGTAAAAGTAGAAGTCAGCAATGCTATGACTACAGTGGAAAAAAATGGGGAAGAAGGTGTAGGTGTGGTGGGTTTACTGGCTCGTGATACCCAAAAGTCTGTAGACCCCTGATACAGTTTAATTTTTTAAGACAGGGTCTTGCTCTGTCACCCAGGCTGGAATGCAGTGGCGTGATCACGGCTCACTGCAGCCTCAACTTCCGGGGCTCCAGCGATCCTCTCACCTCAGCCTCCTGAGTAACTGGGACTACAGGCGCGCGACACCAAGCCCAGCTGATTTTTGTATTTTTTGTAGGGAAGGGGTTTTGCCATGTTGCCCAGGGTGGTCTTGAACTCCTGAGCTCAAGTCATCCTCCCACCTTGGCCTCCCAAAGTGCTGGCATTACAGGCACGAGCCACCGCACCCGGCCCCAATTCCTTTCATTTTTGAGATTGGGGAGCACAGGCTGGCCCAGTGTCACACACAGCAGCTGAGCCAGGACTCAGATCACCTCCTTCCCAGGCACTGCTCCTTCCCAGTGCCCACTCTGTGCCTGCCGATAACTACTGGCATGTAGATTGACTGCTAAAGTCAATGTGTGTTAGGAAGCCACTTCTGGCTGTCCCTCTCCATCCCTTACTGAGCAAAAAAATTTCCCACTCAGTCCACTTAGTGACATTGCCAAGATCTGAAGACAGATCCGGCTGCGTACCCCATTCCCAGCTCCCCAAAGTGCCTTTAGCTGGGCATTTAATGTCCTTTCTATTTTAGCCCTAACTTCCCTTGGTTACTCTGCCTTATGGGATCCTTTAGCCAAAAACAGCTGATGAGCTGTTCAGCGACCCTACCCTCAAACAGACCACACAAAAATCTCCCTCCCTGCTTGTGCTCATAATGCTCGCTCTACATCTTGCCCCAGCATCTCTTCTAGAAATCTTTCCTATAACTTTCCAAACAGGGGCAACAAACTCAAATGCCTTCAGGAAGCAGATGGGTAGAAGAAAGCTTCTACTTCACTAAGCTGGGTTGGGTCCCCTATACCAGCCTTGAACCTCCTAGACTCTTGATCAATCTGTCTCTCTGCATTTGTTTACGAAGCCCCGGCGTCCACAAGACCAGATAGCCACCCCGAGTGCTGGGTGACCCGCCACCGCCTCCTTCCATCCCGGCCTCAGGCGCTTACCTTGGCCACCTCCCAGGCGTCCACGGGCCAGAGGCCCGGCCGGCAGTTTCCCCAGTGCACGTCTCCATTTCTGTTGACGTGATGTCTCAAAATCTCCCGTTTCCACTCAGCACACACCTCACACTGTGGCTGAAACTACAGGGGGCGGCGGTGAGGAGGGGCCCAGGAGGGAGGGGCGTCGCAGTTGGCCCCGCCTCGCGGAGGGAACTGGACACTTGCGCTCTGGATCTGGGACGGGAACGGGGATGAGGGGGGGCGGGGTGGGGGCAGTGGTCAAGGCCCGGAGCCAGGTGCTCACCTGGCGGGCGCGCGGACTGCACCGTGAGCCGCCGCGGCAGGCGGCGCGGGGCCCCAAGCCAGAGATTGCGGCGAGTAGGCCGCGGTGGAAGGAGAGTACCTCGCGGCCGACGAAACCCTGCAGACAGCTGCGCAGCAGCAGCAGGCAATGGCCCGCCTTCACCCAGTTCTTGTACTCGGCGCAGTTAAGGCGCACCGCCAGCTCCGACAGCACCATGTCTCACTTGGACCCAAGAGGCTGAGGGGCGTGGCGGACGGCAGTGCGCAGGCGCGGAGCCTGGGAGCTGCCCGAGGCAGCGGCCCCTGCGCCTGCGCGGCCCCTGCGCCTGCGCGGCCCCTGCGCCTGCGCGGCCCCTGCGCCTGCGCGGCCCCTGCGCCTGCGCGGCCCCTGCGCCTGCGCGGCCCCTGCGCCTGCGCGGCCCCTGCGCCTGCGCGGCCCCTGCGCCTGCGCGGCCCCTGCGCCTGCGCGGCCCCTGCGCCTGCGCGGCCCCTGCGCCTGCGCGGCCCCACCAGGAGGCGGGGTTGGCAGAGATCGCAGCGCGTGACGCCGATCCCGGGGCGAGGCGTCTTGACATCCGGGGCACGTCGGCTCCACCCTACTTAGGTGACGTCTGATGTCTAAGAACTTTGGTGCTTGCGGAAGCAGCCAGTCTGAAACCCTTAGGCTCTTTGTCCCCCAGACTGAGACCCTGCCAGCATCCGATTCGACTTCCTCTCCCAACGTACGGGCACTTTTTTTTATTGTACAGATGTACAAGGTGCTCAGGGCACATTGCTTTAATCGCGTATGTTCTTTGCATTATACAATTCTATAGTTACTGGTGCCTACGCCCACACACCAGCTGTAGCAAATTGCGGTATTAGCGAAACGTGACTGCGGGCTGCCTTCGGTGTGCCAAGCTGACCACAAGCTCAAAATCCCCCGCCAATGGATCACCTAGAAGGGGGCGTTTGCCTGTTTAGGGCAACATATCACTTGGATTCTAGAGGGTTGCACACCTGAGCTTGGATAAGGGCATCCTGAAGCACCCAGCAAAGGTCAGACGATGATTATCTAGTAATTTTGGTTATATGATAATTAGTGCTCCTTGCACATAGAAGTCTGATTTAAGTTCCAAAGAAGTGCCACAAAGGTCAGAAGGCATTGGATTGTCAACTCCAAGTGACAAGTCGGGTCAGTTTTAGTTGTTTTTAGTGAGCTTTCTGAGCTTGGAAAACATGTCAAAATTGTGTGGTTAAAAGCCTCTGAGGAAAGAGTCTAAACGTTAAACCTTCCCCTGATTGTGGTTCACAGCAAAAAATGCCCAGTGTTTAGGAGCACTAGCTCACAGTCAAACTGCCCCTTCTTAGCAGTTTGATCTTAACAACCTTAATTTGATCTCAGGCAAATTACATTTCTCTGGGCCTTCATTTACTTATTTTCAAGAGGAGGATATTAATAACCTACCTCATTGGGTTGTTGTGAGGATTAAATACACATTGAAATACTAAGAAAATGTCTAGCACATAGCTCTCAGTAAATACTTGCTATTATTTTATATTGACCTAAATGTGCCCTTTCATCAATCAGTTATATTTCTGGACAAGGTATTTTAACAAATCACTGGCCACTTGGAAGTGGAGGCGACTTACTGAAAATTGTGAGCGTACCATGGCGCACCTCCTGGAGTTGTGCAGCACAGTGCTGGCTGCCCTCTGCTAATTCTGTTTTAATAATCTCAATGCTAAATTCATCCTAAGTAAATTCAAATCACATCCTTAGACACACTGTGCATTCTCAAACCAAATGAAAAAAATTCCACAAGATACAATGAAATATATGTTAACATTTTCCCTCTGTGTCCCTTGAATGTAAGTTCTCTTAAAATTTTCTGTATACTGATTTTATATCAAGAACACTTGGATGATAAATAAATATTAAGGTAAAATATAATAGGCATTTCTTTTGGGGGGAAAAACTATGAAAGGAACAACTTTTTATACTGAAATTGAATCAGAATCCAGGGTAGCAAAGTTATAACTTCTTGAAGCTATCAAATTAACCACAGTCCAAAGAATGGCTGTCAGTATCCTTTGGCTGAACAGATACTGTGTTAATTAGAACATAGTTATTAGTGGTTCTTAAATTCAAAGTCATATATATTTTAGCTTATGCTTGCACTTAGCTGACTCAGTTAATTTTCAAACATAAGGTGTGGCTCCTGTTATTAACAACTTGACATGTTCTGTTGAAGCTCCCACTTTTCTTCTAATTCCAGTACTTTTATACATTCTGAAATGGCATTTCAGCAGATGGAAAAATGAAGGTGGCAAATCAGGACCAATTTCTTATTTCAAGGTTAAATTAATACTAAACCAGACTATTAACGAAAACATCTTCATCAAAATTAACTAGAGAGAGTTGGTAGTTCTCTGAAACTTTGTATAAAGTTTATTTATTACTGTAAATACTAAAATCACATTGAAAACACCTTAGTCCCAACCCAATTATTAGAGAAAATCACTATGGACATCCAGTCCCTTTGATTGAACCTGTGTAACAAAAGAGGCAAAAGACATGAATTGTGATGAAACTTACTATTCAAATGCTAAATGTTTTCAAGCTTTAATAAGGTATATATCAATTCTAAGTACCAAGCATAATATAAAAATTCAAATTAATGAGTTTACTCTTAGTAAGCATCAAAAGCAAATTCTGTTCACTGAATCCTATCTTCCTCTTGATTGACACAGTGCATTCAGAGGTGAATTATAATTAGGAAAAAAGAGAGTCCACTGAATGCATCATGTGTAAAAATGCAATTAACATTTCAAAACCACATTAAAAGGGAAAATACCTAAAAAGTTAATTCTTAATAAAATTATTTGAAACAATATTATCCTGCAGATAAAAATACATTTCTTATATATACATGTAGATTTCTACATGAAAGAAAAGATTCAGCTCCAAATAGAAAAGGGCTGACCCTTGATAAAGACATCTTAGATTGCCAAACTGATGTGATTACCACTGTTAAGAACTAAAAACAGAAGGATAAAAAGGTTAAGTTAAAGGAAGGATAAAAGTTTAGTCAACTGCTCCTGAACAGTGGCAGAGTTGGGTGAGAAGTGGGAGATGAAGGCAGAAACAAGACAAAGAAGAAAGGCAAAGAAGGCCTCAACTCTGATTGAAAATGAGTGGAGAACCAAGCAAAGTTGAGAACAGATATGATACAGTTGCAGTCAGATGCTTGAAACTACAATTTGGTAGCTGACAGTTATAGAAGCTCAATTAAATCATCTTAAAGTGGAATTAGACAAAGCATATACATTTTAATGGAGAAACAGTATTACAGTGATCAGATAACTCGGCATGATATCATTTAAAAAATTTTCCTAAATAACATGAAGTTGGTAAAAGACCTTTGCATCAGATCATGTTCTTTGAAGCTTAAAAAAGTCCCTGACTGACTAGGAAGACAGCACAGTGCTCCAAAGAAACTCTGCAGAGATGTATCAGTACCAAAAACTCCATTTGACACTGGACAGGCCCAGAATCCTGGATTCTTCAAAATGAGGAGAATGGACCAGGTTTCTTCCAAGCAAAACATTCTATCATTTTGTTGACAATGAATTAAATTGAGATTGTTTAGAAAAATCCCAATTTTGGTGAGGAAGGCAAGGAGGAGAAGTTAAGCAAGATAAAGAAAGCTCACAGAAACTTCATGCAGGAGTACAGCATTAAAGTTCTTTGTTTCCTAATTAATGTTGTATGCAGAAGTATTCTGTAAACTAAATTTGCCTGACAGAAAAGTTCCCACATCCTCTTCAGATGAGAATGATTGCACGTGGGATCCTATATCAATACAAACCACATACTTTCCTTCTCAAAGACTAAGTTCCTTATTTTTCACCAAATCCTATGTACTGAAAGACAACTGAGGTGCTAAATGTTACCACTAGTCAAGTTAGGAATGTCTGAAGAAAATAAATTAACCTTGACATAAGATGTTTTTGGTCAAATTTCAGATATGTATTATTAGAAATTAATTACTGGCTCCATTCACCAGGTTAAAGATGAAGGGAGGGCCTAAGCTGTCTCTAGAGTTTATATACACACAAGTGAGTGTCACTGTTTTGTTTTGTTTTTTCCCTAGTTTTATTAAATATTGCTTCCTTGGGGTGTGTTTATAACAACTCCCAGAACACTTCATGTGAGGATTCAAAGCGGTCATATTAAAATACAGCTTCAATATAAAGTTTATCACAGTTTTACAGTATTCAAAAATGGCAGACCTGCCTTAAAAAACAAAACAAAAACCAAAAAAAGGACTATTACACCCAAAACATAAGAAAACAATTAAATAAACAAGTTTGGCATTTCATAATTTTATAGTATAAAACAGAATATTAAATCTATTACTGGCAAACGGACACTGATTTACTTCCTACTTTGAAATGTGTCCCATTTAAACACACTATACAAGTTCATTATACAAAAGATTGATGATCATTTTGATGAAAGAAGTGCACCCTGAAAATTTTTGCCAGTTTAGAATATTTAGCTCTTTTTAAAAAAAGTCCTTTTCCTTTTTTAAACTGAAGGCTGAATTCAGATTTATTTTTGTTGTTTTGTCTCATCTGTCAGCCTTCCTGGTTTAAAAACAATAGTGTCTATGGACGCCCACCAGGGGGCAGTGTAAGATTAGCCATTAAATCACGAACAGCTGCAAATATTGTGCATTCACCTGCAACAGAGAAAAATGGTCATTAGCTATTCGCAATACAGGAAAGATGATGTTAACACACCGGTGGGGGAAGGGGTAATTAAATCTAAAATTAGTAAGAACTTGAAATATCAAAATAAAAGAATTTTAACTGCCCAGATTATTGGAGATTAATTAAGCTGTGGTGTTAAGTATCAGATTATATTTGGTTTGGGTTCTTTTTCTCAAGAGGAAACTTGGAGCAAGTCCCAGTTAGGTTTGAATTTAGGAAGATATGCCTAGAGTTCCTGTTTAGAAACACTGTAGCATTAGATAAGCCTTTGAAGTTGGGCTTTAAGGCTACTGAGTGCTTATGGGCATTTTGGATCTCATAAAAATATCTAGTTTATATTTATGCATTAGTTACAACTTTGGTGGTATCTTTCAAACGTTGCATTAAAGCCCAGATAAAAATGTCTATGACAGCGCTGTCCAATAGAACTTTTTGTAATGATGGAAATGTTGTATAAGTGTGCTATGGCTACCAAGAACTTGTAATATAGCTAGTGTGACTGAGGAACTTACTTTAAAGCTTTATTTAATTTTAATTAACTTAAATTTAAGTAGCCACATGCTGGCTAGTGGCAGTTATACTGGACAGCGCAAGTCTCTGACATCTATTGGAGTTTTCTCTCAAAATTCAAGGAAATGGTCAACTTCCAGAGTTCAACATTAAAATTAATTAAATACAAAAATAATTTTTCTTAAAAGCACTTCACCAGAAGAGAAGTGATGGGTGTGGGAGGTGGGGTGGGAGACTGAAGTCTGGTGCACCAACAATCCAAAAACAAGATTTGTGGGTGGGGAAGGTGCTGGCGATTCATCCTCTCAACTTCCCCTTTGCTCAAAAAAACCAAATACTCTGCTGCTTGTAAATATTACAGGTATTTAAATATTATAAACCAAAAGCTGGATCCCTTCCTCTACAGCATGGTCTAACCCTGTATACAGTGGCTGAAAGTGGGAGAACTGAAGACCTCATGTGAACCATGGCCTTTCAGCAAAGGGCAGGGTGTGCAGTGATCCTGTGCACTTGAGAAGGTACAGAAAGAAAAGGAAATCCAAAGGTCTGCCCAGTCCAAGGCGGGGAAAAAAAGGAAAACACTTCCAAAATATCTCAACAATTTCTTAAAAGGAGAAGTGATACTGTTTTTTAAAAAACACATTTTCATTATTGATAGGCAGGAAAACTTGCTTGATCCCAATAGGATCAAAACATTTTTCTTTTAATTTTAAATTCCACAAGACATAATACATAAAAACACATAAGATAATGACAGCCATCTGCTTGTGAAGGAATGGTGTTTATTATCAAGGTTCTACTGGACTGTTACTTTGAGAATTCTGATAGCTTTAAACTTTGATTCTTGAGGATCTATTTTTAGCTGAAAGAAGAGAGAAGTCAAAGGATGAAAGCAGAAAATTTTAAGAAGTAGAAATATTACAACAAAAGCAGCACACCCTTCTCTACTGCCCAGTGTGCCCAGTGTATTCCTTATACACTAAAGTGAGAACTCGCCTATGTATCCAATGTGGGGAAACAAACAGCTAAACATATCATTTCTCTTCTGATTCCTAGTTCTAGAAAACTTTGGACACTGTAGTACCTAAAAATGTTTCAGAGAACAACTTTCCCTCATTTAAAAACATAATTGTTATTTAACTGTTCTAAACAGAGAGATACAGAGAACTTCCTTAATATTAGAAATAAGCAAATTTTAAATTTAAATATCCTTAATATTAGAAATGAGCAAAATGGAAGAAAAGTTCTCTTTGCTGAGCTTTGTATTTTGTAACCCCAAATTTAGCACTGCCAGGAGTTACATGTTAAGTGTAGGCTACTCCATTATAGCAGGGACCTTGTTTATCTTTCTAGAAACATTCTGATTTCCTCGGAAATGTTCAGTTTGAGAGCTTCATTGTGCACATGGTGAAAAGGTTCACTTGCACCCACCTGACACTTATATAAGAAGCCCAAAAAAGCAGTGATGCCATTTGTATCAGCTTTTATTCTTCACAAAACATTTAGAAGATACAGAACTTTTAATGATATTATTCTATTCATGATTAAAGCATGAAATATGAGAAACCAACATGCATTTCAACTTTGTGATGTACAGAGTGGCAGGTATTGATGGTAGGGCAGGAATTCACAGCCATGGAAAATTCTATCATCCTAACCTAGGGCTTTGTGGCAATGTGTGCTATAAATACAAGCTTCTGGCATTAGCAACTGGGTCAGTCCCAATGGTAAATCACTAATAAAAATAAAGTCCAGGCAGCAGAGAAATGGACAAAACTGAAGAGCCAGTGAGAAAAGAAGAAAGCGACAGGCAGACATTAAGAGGGCCACGGCAATCAGAGCTCCTCTACTAGGACTGGGTGGTGGAGTAGGTAAGGAGGGAGAAGAGAAGAGGAGAAAGGGGGGGTTTCTCAAAAGAACTTTTACAACATATATGCAATAAAATATTGTCTACTGGTCATGTACCTTGTCGTGGAGGATTCATCTCTGCAAACCTCTTCAGAATGTTGCTGACCATCATGGGAGCAGCAACAGAAGAGTTCTGCTGTCTGGGAATGTCTGCCTGCTGGGTTGTACCTGAAGCCATGTCATAAATGATTGGAACTATAATACTAACAGGTTCTTGGGGAGGGACCGATGTTTTCTGAGTTAGTTGAAGCTGTATACACACAACACACACAAAGAGAGTAAAAACATCATAAAGCATCTGTCTAAATGTATCAAAGGTACTATCATTTACTATACTTTCAGATTAAGATAAGCAAGCAAAAGAAAATTACAAATGACAAGAAAAGTGACAAACAACTGAATGTTATGGTTAAGATGCAACTGTGCTACACAATTACCTAGTTCAACAAATTTCTGTTTATTACTAAAGGAACCAGGATCCCATGACATCTATACTGACAATTAAGGAATCCTGGCCTCTATTTGGCAGCAAGAGATAATTTATACAGTTATCCAAAAGCTGCTCTATTATCCTCACGTGGCTCTTTCCTCAGAAGCTCTGTACATGCACAAATGCTGGGCGGTATACTTACAAAAAATAACATTTTGGATTTCAGCACCACAGCAGGTGTCCCAGGAGGTGCAATCGGCGGTGCACTGGGAGGGATGGTCAGGCAAAACTGAACATTCCATTTTAGCTGTGTTGCCTGGTCAGGGAACTGTTTTGAGGGGGGAAAAAATCAAGATAAAGGCATATAAACATTTAAAATCATATTCTAGTATGGGAGTCTGAGAGATTAGAATTTTATTTTATATCCAATTATTAACAGAACATAAAAGTTGATAACCTGCACTTTTTCAAAACAAATATATACATGAAGTTGCTAACTGAAAAATCAACTGTGGGTTTATGTAGGATTTTCCCCTTGCTTCCCTCCCACTTTGTTTATTCCTAAGGCCTATGGATTTGGCTTCTGCAGTGTCTCTGACATCTATTTCCTCCTCTCTATATTCATTGAGGCCACCATATGCAGGGCTTTATTGCTTCTCCTGTGCTCCCCTAACAGCTCTTCCCAGTGGCTGCCTCTACCAGTCCATCGTATACCACCATCAGATATATGTCCTACAACATGGTTCTACTCAAGCTCACAAATGTTCAGTGCCATTTGGTGACACATGCTGTCCCCCCATCACCCACAACTAAGGACCAACACCTAGTATTCAATGTCCTTCTTAACTGTGCCAATCTAGACTTTGCAGTACTGTTTTCAACTCTTTCCCTAAACAAACTAGTCAAACTGTGTGAAAGATTTTTAAATTCTATCCATTGGTGCTTTTTTAACCACAAAAATATTTACACCTTTAAAAATTCAAATAGATTTCTTTTTGACATAAATAATGTTTCCTACAGGCTCTTAGATCAGAGGCCAAATGTTGAGACTATTAGCAAAAGAACACTGTTGCCCCAATATTTATAGTAAAACACTAACTAGAAAAAGTAGTGAGGTAACTGAAGTTACTCAAATCAATACTAGAAACATTAAAATGAAAAGACTACTGTAAGATTGAAAAACATATCGGAGGCCATCTGGATTCCATCTATATAACTGCATACTTTCACAGGAAAGAAGAATTCAAAATCTCCCATTCAGAGACTATAGATTATTTGATAAATGGGCATCTGAAAAAGTTAGATCCATACCTCCTCACATTTGACACCAAAACAAAATGAGACCCTGTCTCAAAATAAATAAAAATATAATAGATCAAAAATTTAAATAATTTAAAAACTGAATCTGTATCAGTATTAGAAACAAAAACTTTGGGAGGATTATTTCAAAATCTGGGAGTGAGAAGGTCTAACAATCATACAGAACCAGGAAAACTTAAAAACCAATATTGATACATTTCATTATTTATTTAAAAGAAAATTTTACATAGCTAAACCTACCAAAAGTCAAGTCAAAACACAAATAACAAACTAGGAAAAAATATGTACAATGAATATCCCAAGGGACTAACTTCCCTAATGTATATACTGAATTCCTACAAATCAAAAGACCTAAAAATCCTACAAACCAGAAAGACCCAAAGTCTTTTAAAGACTAATAAAACTGTTAACAAAGATGTGGGAAACAGCCAGTACTCTCATTTCTGGTGGGAATATAAACTGGCATAACCTCTATGGAGAACAATTTGGCAAAATCTACCAAAATTAAAACTATATATATATATCCTTTGACCCAGCAATACTACAGGTATACTGGCACATTCATAAAAGGGCTCTTTATTGTGGCACTGTTTGTAACAGCAAAATATCAGAAGAAACCAAAATGGCCATCAAATGGGGACTACTTAGCAATTTTAATACATTCATCTAATGAAATACTAAGCTTTGCTAAACTAAACAAAACAAAACAAAGACATCCTTTATACACTGATATGGAAAGATCTCCAAGATTTGTTCAGTGAATAAAGCAAGTTGCTCCTCCATTTCAAGCAATATGCCAGGCTAGATATCCTGGAAATCACTTCCACCACAAACATGAAAAATACTGGGGACGGAAAGCTATCTTTTTATTTTTTGAGACAGAATCTTGCTCTGTCACCCATGCTGGAGTGCAATGGCGTGATCTTGGCTCACAGCAACCTCCTCTGCCTCCCAGGTTCAAGTGATTCTCCTGACTCAGCCTCCCGAGTAGCTGGGATTATAGGTGCCTGTCACCATGACTGGCTAACTTTTTGTATTTTTAGAAGAGATGGAGTTGCACCATGTTGGCCAGGCTGGTCTTGAACTCCCGACCTCAGGCCTGCTTTGGCCTCCCAAAGTACTGGGATTACAGGCATGAGCTACCACACCTAGCCGAAAGGCATCTTTTTAAATGCTGTTACGGATTGAATTATGCACCTGAAAAAGACGTAAGTCCTAACCCCCAGCACCCATGAATATGATCTTATATGAAAACCAGGTCTTTGGAGATGCAATCAAATTAAGATGAGGTCATCAGAATGGTCCCTAATCCAATATGACTGCTGTCCTTTTATAAGAAGAGACACAGCCAGAGACACACACGGAGAAAACACCATGTGATGACAGAGGCAGAGGTGGCAGTGATGAGTCTATAGCTAAAGAATACCAAAGATCACTGGAACTACCTGAAGCTAAGAGAAACGCATGGAATAGATCCACCCCTAGAGTCTTTAGAGAGCATGGCCCTGCTGACCCCTTAGGATTTCTGGACTCCAGAACTGTGAGAGAATACATTCCTATTATTTTAAGCCACACAGCTTGTGGTAATTTGTTGTAGCAGCCCTAGAAAACTAATACAAATGCAGATTGCGCTATGCAGAAACTAAGGGAAATCCCCAAAGGGCCAAAAACAAACCAAAAACAGATATTCAGTGCACTGCAGGCAGCTGCTGCCCATGGAGCATCCTGCTGTCACTTTGCACTTCAGATTGATAGATTGATTTTTTGGAGACGGAATCTCACTGTCAGCCAGGTTGGAGTGCAGTGGCACAATCTCGGCTCACTGCAACCTCTCCCTCCTGGGTTCAAGCAATTCCTGCCTCAGCCTCCCAAGTAGCTGGGACTAGAGGCATGCACCACCACACCTGGCTAATTTTTTTGTATTTTTAGTAGAGAAGGGGTTTCACCATATTGTCCAAGCTGGTCTGGAACTCCCAAGCTCAGGCAATCTACCTGCCTCGGCCTCCCAAAGTACTAGGATTACAGGCATGAGCCACCGTGCCAAGTCTTTTTTTTTTTTTTTTTTGAGACAGTCTCACTCTTACCCAAGCTGGAGTGCAGTGGCATGATCTCGGCTCACTGCAACCTCTGCCTCCCAGGTTCAAGTGATTTTTCTGCCTCAACCTCCCAAGTAGCTGGGATTACAGTTGCCTGTTACCACGCCTGGCTAATTTTTTGTATTTTTGGTAGAGATGGAGTTTCACCATGTTGGCCAGGCTGGTCTTGAACTCCCGACCTCAGGTGATCTGCCTGCCTTGGCCTCCCAAAGTACTGGGATTACAGGCATGAGCTACCACGCCCAGCGAAAAGGCATCTTTTAAAATGCTGTTATGGATTGAATCGTGCACCCGGCCTGCACTTCAGTTTTAATAGCAATTCAAGACACAAAGTCGAGGACCATTAAAGGTGGGAAGTCAGATTTTTTTAAATTTTGTATTATAAATTTATACATGAACCATCTCATAATAAAAATGGAAAAAGTACAAAAGAGGATGTATAAATGATATAATTTCATTTAAAATATTTATGAGAAGGCCGGGCACAGTGGCTCATGCCTATAATCCCAGCACTTTAGGAGGCCAAGGTGGGTGGATCACTTGAGCCCTGAAGTCTGAGACTAGCCTAAGCAACATGACGAAACCCCATCCCTACAGAAAAAAAAAAAAAAAATAGAAAAAATTAGCCAGGCATGGTGGCATGTACCTGCAGTCCCAGCTACTCAGGAGGCTGAGGTGGAAGAATCACCTGAGCACCAAAGGTCGAGGCTGCAGTGAGCCAAGATCGTATCACTGCACTCCAGCCTGGGCATCGGAGTGAGACCCTGTCTCAATCAATCAAAAGTTTATGAGAGCAATGTTATTTGCTTTTATGAAAAGACCATCTCTGGAAGGAGAGGCAAGCCATAGTAACTCTGGTTGGCCAGAAGACAGTTGGACAGGGATGGAGGGGACAGGGTTAGCTAGACAGGAACCAATGGGAAATTTCTCACTGTATTATCTTGTTTTAAATTCAAAAGATACAACAGAATTGTGTTACCTATTCAAAGATAAGTAAAATTTAAGTTAAAAATTAAGAATTTAAGGCCAGGCGCGATGGTTACGCCTGTAATCCCAGCAGTTTGGGAGGCTGAGGTGGGCGGATCACAAGGTCAGGAGATCAAGACCATCCGGGCTAACACAGTGAAACCCTGTCTCTACTAAAGATACAAAAAATTAGCTGGGCATGGTGGCATGCGCCTGTAGTCCCAAGCTACTTGGGAGGCTGAGGCAGGAGAATCGCTTGAATCCGGGAGGTGGAGGTTGCGGTGAGCTGAGATCGCGTCATTGCACTCCAGCATAGGCAACAGAGCAAGACTCAAAAAAAAAAAAAAAAAAGAATTTAAGAGAAAAATAGAAGAAACTACATAGATGGGTGAAAACCAATAAACACTGCTCCCACCAAGTCTAACCTCCTCAAACAAACCTTGCTAGAAATGTGTATCTCTGTAACTTACCAGCTCCAGCTTCATAATGTGCACACAATCCCTCAGGATGTGTGTAGGAGCTCCTAATAACTTGGTGAAGGCTATTAACGTATTAGCTTTAAATGGTGGTCCTGCAACCTACAGGGAAAATAAAGCAAGTTACTCTTGATTCTACCTTAACTATTCTGTTTCATTAATTATATTCAAATTATGCATTATTAAACACATACTCTTGTTTCAAAGAATTTCTCCAAAACTTGAAGTTCATCAGGTTTCCACTGTCCTGCATTTTCAGGTGTCACTTTTAGCTGAAGTGTCTGGTTGGTTTTGGGACTAAGGGCTACTCTGCATTTCAGTGCATCCGTCTTAAACATGATCACTCCGGGTTCGTTGGAATTGATCAGCTGCAGCTGCAAAACAAGGACACATCAAATTAACATGTAAGTCAAAAAGAAAATGATGTTACTGAGAGAACTGTTCCAAAAGAAAAACCACTAAGTTGATACCTATTCCAAAACAAAGGCAGCTACAGCATTGACCATCAACTGCTAGCAACACTGCAAAAACAGATACGATCAAACATTATGTGCCTCTTGATGGAAGAACATAACACTACCTATGAAGTATTCTTGTAAAACAGCATCAAAAAACTTGAGCCTGAATTCATTCAGTAGCTTGATCCAGAGGACTGACCAATGTGATAGAAAACACAGGGATCAAAAAAAATTCAATGATTCCAAATTGTATAAGGATAAAGAAAAAGAACTAGAGTGGGGAACCAAAAGTTTGAAGGGGATTTAGAAAAACTTATTTGGGTTCTGATTCAAAGTGTAAAAAATGAGACAACCTGGGAAATCTGGATATTAACTAGATATGTGATGATAAAGAAATGTTTTCTTTAGGTATGAGAATGGTGTGGTTTTTTTTTCTTTTTTTCAAAGAGTCCATACCTTTTAGAGACACATGCAAAAATTTTTATTGAGGAAATTATGTCTGAGATTTGCTGTGAAACAATCTAGGGGGAGGAGTTACAGATGAAATAACACTGATATGAATTAACAGCTAGAGGTGGGTGATGAGAGCACAGAAGTTCATTATACTATTCCACTTCTGTATATGCTGAACATTTTCCACAATATTTTTTTTAAGTGGCACATTAGAAAAAAAGAATACAGAGTATAATTGCAAAAGGTTAGATCTGCATTAGGCTCTTATTCTAGCCCAGGGGTTGACAAACATTTTCTGTAAAGTGCTATGTAGAAAAATTAGCAGGTTTTATGCACTACATGGTCTCTGTCACAACTATTCAATGTTGCCACCATAGCTGAAAGCAGCTATAGACCATATATAAATGAACAGGTATGGCTGCGTTCCAATAAAACTTTATTTACAAAAACAGGTGGTGAGAAGGACATAGCACCAGGGGCCATAGTTTACTGACCCCTGTTTTAGCGAAGTATGTTGATTATGCACCTGAGCAAAATGAAGCCAAAGAGCTGAAAGCTTACATAGATGGTAAGTGGCATAGCTGAGGCTAGATCCCAGGTCTGATGATTACCATTTTGAATGCTAATTTTAGTTTATTATTTTTCTTTTGAATGCTAATTTATTAAAAAACATTTCCCCACCAAATCCTAATGTGAAGGTTACAAAATGGCTTCACATTAAGCATGGAGTATTTTAAACATTCACCATTTTTAGTTCTTTATTTATTTTATTGTACTTTAGGTTCTGGGGAACATGTGCAGATCATGCAGGACTGTTGCATAGGTATATACATGGCAAGGTGGTTTACTGCCTCCATCCCCCCATCACCTGTATCTGGCATTTCTGCCCATGTTATCCCTCCCCACCATCCCCACCCCCTGCTGTCCCTCCCCTAGTCCCCCCCAACAGACCCTAGTGTGTGATGCTCCCCTCCCTGTGTCCATGTGTTCTCATTGTTCGACACCCACCTATGAGTGAGAACATGCGGTGTATGATTTTCTGTTCTTGTGTCAGTTTGCTGAGAATGATGGTTTCCAGAATTCATCTATGTCCCTACAAAGGACACGAACTCATTGTTTTTTATGGTTGCATAGTATTCCATGGTGTATATGTGCTATGTTTTCTTTGTCCAGTCTATCATTGATGGGCATTTGGGCTGGTTCCAAGTCTTTGCTATTGTAAACAGTGCCACAATGAACATACATGTGCATGTGTCTTTATAATAGAACAATTTATAATCCTTTGGGTATATACCCAGTAATGGGATTGCTGGGTCAAATGGAATTTCTATTTCTAGATCAAAGTGCAGTGTCACGATCTCGGCTCACTGCAACCTCTGCCTCTTCGATTCAAGCAATTCTCCTGCCTCAGTCTCCCGAGTCGCTGGAATTACAAGCATGTGCCACTATGCCCAGCTAATTTTTGTTTTTGTTTTTTTAAGACAGAGTCTCACTCTGTCTGCTCAGGCTGGAGTGCAGTGGCACAATCTTGGCTCACTGCAACCTCTGCCTCCCAGGTTCAAACGATTCTCATGCCTCAGCCACCCAAGTAGCTGGGATTATAGGCATGTGCCACCACGCCAGGCTAATTTTTGTATTTCTAGTAGAGATGGGTTTTCACCATGTTGGCCAGGCTGGTCTTGAACTCCTGGGCTCAAGTGATCCACCTGCCTCAGCCTCCCAAAGTGCTGGGATTACAGGAGTGAGCCACCGTGCCTGGCCTTGCATGAGCTGCCACCATGCCTGGCCCTTGCATTTTTCAGTAGAGATGGGGTTTCACCATGTTGGCCAGGCTGGTCTCAAACCTCTGACCTCAAGTGATCCACCCACCTCGGGTCTCCCAACGTGCTGGGATTACAGGCATGAGCCACCATGTCCGGCCTAAACATTCACCATTTTGACTACCTCATTAATACATGCATCTACCAATAATAACAGTAATTACAAATAATGAATCGCTACTGAATGCCAAGACATTATATTAAGGGCTTTACATGAAATATCTAAAATTCCCACAACTGGTATCAGTTAGGTAAATACTATTATCTGAAGAAATTTGCCCAAGCCTACATTAACAGGTAGTATCACTGGCTACAAACCCAAGCAGCCTGACTCTAGAACTGGTGCTTTCAACTATAAACTATCTCCTAAGGCTATCACCATAGGATAAGGTAGAAGTCTTCTGTCTACATGAGCTTTTAAATTTTCAATTGTTCATGTATTTTTTGTTTGTTTGTTTGTTTGAGACAGAGTCTCACTCTGTTGCCCAGGCTGGAATGCAGTGGCACGATCTTAGCTCACTGCAACCTCCACCTCCCAGATTCAAGAAATTCTCCTGCCTCAGCCTCCCGAGTAGCTGGGATTACAGGCGTGCACCACCATGCATGGCTAAATTTTGTACTTTTTAGTAGAGACAGGGTTTCATCATGTTGCCCAGGCTGGTCTTGAACTCCTGACCTCAAGTGATCTGTCCACCTCAGCCTCCAAAGTGTTGGGATTACAGGCGTAAGCCACCGCGCTGATCCCGTTCACATATCTAAAAAGCAGCTTTCATCCTTGTAACCATAAATAATTTACTTTAAAAAATTTTTTTCTATCTTTATTTTTATTATTTTAGAGACAGAGTCTCACTTGATCACGCAGAATAGAGTGTAGCAGCATGATCACAGCTCGCCGTAACCTGGAACTCCTGGTCTCAATCAATCCTCCTGCCTCAACCTCCTAAGTAGCTAGGACTACAGGTGCATGCCTGCTAATTTTTAAAATTTGTAGAAAGAGGGTCTTGCTATGTTGCCTAGGGTGGTCTGGAATTCTTGGGCTCAAGTGAGCCTCCTGCCTCAGCCTTCCAAAGTGCTGGGATTACAGGTGTGAGCTACCACGCCCAATTATTTTATTTCAATAAAGACTCAGACTCAAAATCAGCCTGTCTGCACGGGCACTCCAGAAGGCAAATAATTACTGGTATGCTGTTCTCTGCAAGGCCGGATCCTGTGCACACCAGTCGTATGTGCTGCAGAGACCTATCTCAAGGTCCATGTTAGCCACATCACATAGAAGCCACAGCACAGCAAACTGTATAATACAGAAATATGTTAACATAAGAATGGAAAAGAAAATAATGGAGTCCATTTTTAATGCCAGGGTAGGGTGAAAAGCACATTTCTAAGAAGCTTGTTAAAGGAGGGAAGGTAAAGGAATGTCACGTTAGTTCAGCTCCTATCCTGTAGGACAATTGAGCATTTTACCCTTAACAATCACCATGTATAAGGTCACTTAGGTACCCATACCGTTTCTTGTTGAATAATTCTTTGAAGATGCCGTCTCATGATGACTGATCCAAGGAATCTCTCAAGTGGAGAACAAAGGTAACTACCTGCCAGGCTGGGCACAAGGCCTGGCGTTGGAGAGGGCAGCAGCAAAATGTTCAAGGCACTGTGAGTGAGGATGGTAGGTATGGATGCCGCCCAAGAGCGCTGAGGTAGTTTACGAGGTGGAGGCATGTTCGTTGGCATTGTTTGGGAACCTTTTGGGAAGGAAAACATGTTATGTCATTTATAAACACATACTATCTCATTGCTTCCTGTTTTGCTTTCATCACAAATCTTTGATGTTCTAAATCAATCTGTACTGTTTTAGTTACTCCTTGTGGTGTAACAATCATATATTAACAAGCTGTTAGCCAAAACGGCCACTATTTTTCTCTTTCTTGTACCCAGGCCCCTTGCAATGTGACTTTGCAGCAACTCCTGTAATGGGTGGACTCTATTTCTCCACCTGAAACCTGGCTGGTCTAGTGACTTGCTTCTGGCCAACAGAATGTGATGGAAGTGACACGGGGCTAGTTGTAAGCCTAGGCTTCTACTCCCTGCCTTAAAACCCTGTTGAGCCACCATGTGAACAAGCCTCAGATCAAGTGTGAAAACACACAAAGCAGAGAAAAACCTTGCCATCTGAAGCCATCTTAGATGAGCTAGTCCCAAACCAACCTGGCAGCTGACTACAGACACGAGTGAGCTGCCTAGCAGAGCCTAAAAGAATCACTCAGCTGTGCTCAGCCTAAACTGCCAACCTGCAGAATTGTGAACCAATATATAATGATCATATATTGTTTTAAGCCACTAAATGTTATGTAGCAAAAGCTAACCAATAAATAGGTACAATTCTTTTCTGTGTTAATGTGTGTGATATTGTGAAATATATATTTGATCTTTGTCCCAGCTCCTGGCATACAAATTCTAAAATTTTTGTAATTTTCAAAGTGGTTAAGTATCCTTTTGTATTCTAATGAGATGGCTGATGGCTGGCAGCCCCTAGGTAGCTTCAGGAAGGGGGTTGATCACAGGAAAGACAAGGCACAATTAGAGGGTTGGTAGTTTCAGCCCCATCCCCAAAGCTGATCACCAGTGGCCAGTGATTTAATCAATAATGCCTACATGATGAAGCTTCTATAAAAACCCAACAGGACAGAGTTTGGACAACTTCCAGATAGCCAAACATGTGGAGGTTCACAGAGGGCAAGGAAACTCCACTCCCTTTATGCATCTCTTCATCTGCATCCTTTGTAATATCCTTTAAGTATCACCTCTCAAAAAGTAGGTCATGACTTTCAAATGTTAGGATGGAACAAAATAGGACACTTTGGGCTATACTAAAAAAGGACATAAAAATGTTGATGATACTCACTTGCTCCAGCTCGAGGAGAATGAGAAGCATCTGGAACCGGAGAATGTAATGAGGGGTTGGCTGGTGACATTCCAGGCATGCGTGTTGCTGGTGAGGGGCCAGACACTTGAGGAGATCCTGGCCAGTTCCCTGCTCGTCCACTTGGTGACACCATAGTGTATGGGGAACTAGGGTCAAGAGTTCCTATAAAAAAGTAAACAAATGATTCTCAAAACCTATATTTTAATAACTGAAAGTTACTTGACAGCATAGCTTGCTTGATGTGTGTTAACATGTCATGCCTGAATCCCTATTTTGTGTAAGTTACTTTTTAACATAATATAAAAATTAGAAAAATAAAAAGACAGAGAGGATAAAATTTACCTTCACAAAAAAAAAAAATTACCTTCACAAAAGCTTCAACGTATGTAATATGTAACAAAGTATGCTACTATATGCAAGAAAATATTAAGCAAACAATCTCAAGAGTTCCTTTAAAGGCAGAATTATTATACTTTTAAACCAACTTTGACAAGCTAGATTTTCATTTTACTCAAAGTAGAATAAGGAGAAGGAAATGTTCCATATTCTTTATATAGGCTACGTCAACTAAGAGATGAACCAAGACTCAAGTTTTGAAAACAGCAACTTCCTGAACAATTTGATATTTAAATTTAATCCTCCATTGGTATCCATGAAGATATTCAAAAATTAAAAAAAAATTTCATCCTCCAGATACCTTCAACATATTACTGATATATCTTTGTAGCCAAATGACAAACTGAAAAAATACCTTTACCATGTATATATCTGAGAGTAAATGGTCTTTACTTAAGTCTTACAAATGGGTAAGAAAAAAACACAAGAACATAGGCAAAGCATATATAACTGGGAGGAATAAAATAAGAAACACCAAGGACCAGCCAGGCATGGCGGCTCACACTTGTAATCCCAGTACTTTGGGAGGCTGAGATGGTGGACTGCTTGAGCCCAGGAGTTCAAGACCAGCCTGGGCAACATGGCAAAACCCCGTCTCTACAAAAAAAACACACAAAAACTAGCCAGGCGTGGTGGTGCACACCTGTAGTCCCAGCTACTTTGCCGGGGAGGGGGTTGAGGCAAGAGGATCATTTGAAACTTGTGCCACTGCACTCCAGATTGGGTAACAGAATGAGACCCTTTTTTTTTTTTTTTTTGAGATGGAGTCTCTCGCTCTGCTGCCCAGGCTAGAGTCCAGTGGTGTGATCTCAGCTCACTGCAACCTCGGCCACCCGGGTTCAAGCCTCCTGAGTAGCTGGGATTACAGGCATGCACCACCACGCCTGGCTAATTTTTGTATTTTGAATAGCGACGGGGTTTCACCATGTTGGTCAGGCTGGTCTCGAACTCCTGACCTCATGATCCACCCGTCTCGGCATCCCACAGTTCTGGGATTACAGGCGTGAGCCACCGTACCCAGCCCGAGACCCTGTCTCAAAAAAAAACAAAAACAAAAACAAAAAACAGCCAAACCACCCCCCACCACCAAAAAACAAAGACCAACCAAAAAGGGTTCAATTAACTTCACTAACAAAGAAACATATTAAACAATAAGATACCATTTTTCACCTATCAAAATGGCCAAGATTTTTAAAATGTGTAACAGCCCCTGCTGGCAATGATGCAGGATAACAGACATTCTTGTATGGGGAATTGGTACAGCCTTTCAGATGCAGTCTGCAATGTTTTGAAAGCTTTAGAATTTCTCAAACCCCTTGAGACAACAATTCCACTTCTGAAACTTACTTAAGGAAATAATCATGGAAGTGAGCACAAATGGCACCATTTTTAATTGTGAAAAAAATGGAAATGTTCTAAATGTATAACAATAGGAAAGCAGTTAAGTCATGGAATGCCCAGACAAGAGAATATTACAAAGCCATATGGTATGATTATGTGTTTTTACTGACAGAAATGTTCCCGCAAATATTAATAGTAAAAAGTAAAATCCCAGGTGCTACACAGCTTAAAAACTGAGGAACCTGTATATGTTCTATGGCATGATACTCATGATATATTAAGGGAAAATGGAACTGAACATTGTACAGTATGCTGTCATGTGTGTAAACGAGAGGGGAAAGAACACTTGCATGTATTTGCTTATGTATGCATAAAACAGCTCTGTAAGAATATATAAATGTTTCTGGGAAGAGGAACTAGGTGGTTGGTGGAATAAAAAGGAAACATTTCACTGACTACTTGTTCTATTATCTAGTTGAATCAATTCAAAATAAAATTTTTGAGTTAAAAAAATCCAAGTCTCAAAACAATTCATATGTTAGGGTATCCATTTGAGGGGGCAAGGGCAGGTATTTGAGTGGGGAGACAAGCAGCTGGGTAGAGGGCAAGCAAGAGTAACAAAAACATGAGAGGGCAGGCAAGCAGGACATGTGTGACAGGAAGGGCAAGGCAGAGCAATGGAGACAGCAAGGGAGAGTCCAAGGCAGAGACAAACTCACTGGTCATTACCTCTGTGTAGTGGGACTAGATAAATTTGATTTTCTTTTTGCTTGAGCAATATTTTTGCTACTTCCTCAACAACAAACAAGTATTAATTTTGCAATGAGAAAATTTACTCAATAAAAATTTTCACATCAAGCTCTTATGCTATATCAATTTCCATGTATGGACTCACCATGTGGACTAGCAAAAAATTTCCATGTATGGACTCACCATGTGGACTAGCAAAACTGGCCCCTGGTCCTATTGAGATTCCATGCGAGGATGGGGGAGGAGTTGGAACAAATGACGCTGGTGATGGGGCTCTCAAAGCCCCACTGGGGGAGCTGGCAGCATGCAGATTTCCTAATAAAGGAAAATAATTATAGATAATCTTGCAGGACACACTTTATGTCCTGTCCAAGGACCCCAAGTTAAAAATCTTCCTACAATCTAAAGAAACAAGTAGTAAAGCTCCCATATATATATAACACAGAGAAAAACTGGCAAGATTTCATTATCGAAAGAGAGTGTTCAATTCTATGGACCCAAATTCTAGCTCTTATATTGACTGATTTAAAATCCAGTGTACTTTTATTCAGTTACGCACTCATTCATCAAGAAGGCCTGAATGCCAACTTCATGGCAAGCACTGTTCTAGGCACTGGGGATGCAGCAGTTAACAAAAGAGACAAAAATTCCTGCCCTCACAAAGCTTATATTCTAATAAAATGAGAAAGACAAGTATCTGTCAGGTAAGCGCTATGGAAAAAAATACAGCAGGGTAAGGGGACAATATCGTGTAGTGAAGGAGGTGAATACTGTTCTTTATATAAAGCAATCAGAAAAGACCTCTCTAAGGAAGGGGCATGTGAACTGAGATGTGAAGAAAGTGAAGGACAAGACATGAGGATACCCAGGGGATGAGATATTCCAGCCAAACAGATGTGCAAATGCCCCAAAGGTGGAAGCAGTTATAAATAACAGGGAGAAAGCCAGTGTGGCAAGAACAGAGTGAACAAGCAGGGCAGTGGGAAGAGAGGCCACCAGGGAGGCTGAAGGAAAAGGGGTGGATCCCAGATCACATGGGGACTTGTGGGCCACTCTAAGGACTTAGGGTTTACCCTGAATGAATGGGAATCCAATGCAGAGTTTGGAGCGGAAATCATGGACGAACTTCTGTCTCAGAAGGATCACTCTAGCTGCTGTGGGACAGACTACAGAGCAAGGGTAGGGGTAGGGACAGGAAAACCAGTTAGAAACGACTGCAATAATTCAGCTGAGAGAGGACGAGTAGCTTGGGTAAAGGTGGCAGACTATGGTAGTGAAAAGTGGTTGGATTCTGGGTAAATTCTGAAAATCAAGCTGACAGTATTTGGTAAATGACCAAATATGGGTATGAAAGAAAGGGACATCCAGCATGACTCAAAGAGCTTTGGCCCAAGTCGCAGGAAGGAAGGACCTGCCATTTACTGAGCTGGGGTGTCTGTGGGAAGAGGAGCACTGGGGCAGTGAAGAGATCCGGAGTTTAGTTTCGGCCATGCTAAGTTTCAGGTGTCTACCAGACATTACATGGAAACGACGCAGAATAGGCAGCTAGAAAATACAATACTAAGGCCAGGAGTTAGAGACCAGCCTGGCCAACACGGTGAAATCTTGTCTCTACTAAAAATACAAAAATTAGCCAGGCACAGCGGCACATGCCTGTAATCCCAGCTACTCAGGAGGCTGAGGCAGGAGAATCGCTTGAACCCGGGAGGTGGAGGTTGCAGTGAGCTGAGATCGCGTCATTGCACTCTAGCCTGAGTGACAGAGCAAGATTCTGTCTCCAAAAAAAAAAAAAAAAAAAAAATGCTAGACTAAGGGAGAGACTGAGATTGGAGATATAAAAAACAGGGAAACGTTAACTTATTTAAAGCCACAGGACTAATTTTAATTTAGGATTATGAAAGGGCAAACTATGGCTACCAAAACAATGAGTAAATGTAACATTTAAACACTTGCTACATTATCATAATTATCTTTAACATCAGCATGTTTTAAATTCTCTACTATAGGAGTCCCCGCCTTATCCACAGGAGATGTTCCAAGACCCCCCAGTGGATGCTTGAAACCTCAGATAGTATTGAAACCTGTTTTTTTCCCTATATACATAGATGACAAAGTTTAACTTACAAATTAAGCGTTGTAAGAAATTGACAATAACAGTAAAATAGAACACTCTTAGCAGTAGGTTGTAATAAAAGTTACGTGAATATGGTATCTCTCTGTCTCTAAATATCTTAACTGTACTACACTTGCTCATTTTTGGTCTACAGTTCACCTCAGGCAACTAAAACCTCGGAGAGCAATAAGGGGGGGTACTGTACTATGTGAGATAATTTCATATTTTTGTGTTCTGTAATACCTAAAGCCTTACTTTCGATCAGTATGTTGATCAACTTGACTAACCTTTAAGTGTTTATATTTACTTATTTAGCTGTGTATCTGGACAAGTGACCTCACTTCTCCATGTCTCAGTTTTCCTTCATAAAATGAGAATAACAATAGGACCTATACCACAGGTTTGCTGTGAGGATTAAATGGATAAAGTGCTTAGAATAGAGCTTGGCACATAGTACTATATGCTTGTCTACTACTATAATTATTTCAAAATATTTTTCCCTTCCTACTATACAAAAACAATGTCAACTCATATCCTAAAGACACACTCCCATGGAGTTCTACAACCCTGTTTCTCCTGTTTTGCCTACTTCCTCCCTAGCTGCTGCTTCCCCACTCACTGACCACTGGTATTCCTAGGGGCTGACTCAACCACCCACTTGGGGTTCAAAGACCCTAGACACAACAACAACAACTTTCAAGTCTTCATCTGTAGTCCAACCATCTCTGATGCGCCAGAGGCTCATACAGCCAACTGCCTACTGGACATCTTGACTTAGGAATCTCTGGGGACTTGTAAAATCAACAGGTTCAAGAGAACTACCTGCTCCTTTCTCTGTGAAATCTGCCCATCCACCACTCTTGTCACTTTCAGTTGTACGAATTTAACCCAGACTAAAATCCAACAATGGCTTCCTATTTACCCATACAATAGAGGCCAAAATCTTGAACAGAGCTCTGTCTCTCCACACACCAGCCATTTGGAACAGTCTACCATCTTCTGGGAGTTCAGACTCCACACACCCTGCGCAGTCTGCCTGAGAGATCCTCCTCGTCCATGTCCCTGCATCTGGGAAACTCTGTCCCACCCTTCAAGTCTCAGTTTAAGCAGTGTCGAAAGGAGGGAGGCAAACAAGGCATCCCCAGGAAAGAAACAATCGAAACCCCCTTATCGAATGCTCTTTCAAAAGCCCAAGTGACCCTTTTTGTAACACTTATTATACCTGGCATTACAGATGAAGAGTGTTTATCTAGGAATCTAAGCAGAGGAAGCACACCCCACCCCCTAAATAAAAGCGAATTTAAAGACTTTAAAAATGAGGATCTAGCCGGGCGCGGTGGCTCACGCCTGTAATCCCAGCACTTTGGGAGGCCAAAGCGGGTGGATCACGAGGTCAACATGGTGAAACCCCGTCTCTACTAAAAATACAAAAAATTAGCTGGGCATGGTGGCGCGTGCCTGTAATCCCAGCTACTCAGGAGGCTGAGGCAGGAGAATTGCCTGAAACCAGGAGGCGGAGGTTGCGGTGAGCCGAGATCGCGCCATTGCACTCCAGCCTGGGTAACAAGAGCGAAACTCCGTCTCAAAAA
This sequence comes from Aotus nancymaae, assembly GCF_030222135.1. Taxonomy (NCBI): domain Eukaryota; kingdom Metazoa; phylum Chordata; class Mammalia; order Primates; family Aotidae; genus Aotus; species Aotus nancymaae. The sequence continues at coordinate 18,729,425 of NW_026988472.1, read as the reverse complement.
AAAAAAAAAAAAAGAGGATCTATTTTTTCAAAAACAACACCACTGAAGTAATGTGAAGAGTAATGTAAAGAGCAATATGAGTGGCTAAGTATGAGACGTGGTAGGGGTGGGATCTGCCAGGGTGTGAGTGCCTAGGCAGTGCGGGATGTCGAGCGGCCGAATTTGGGCAACAAGACAGATTACAATGGGATGGTCAAAGAGGCATTTGTCATGTGCCATGCCCCAGGCTAAACACTTTATATGAACTATTTCATTCAATTCTCACAACATCTCTATGGAAAAGGTTTTATATTATTCTCATTTTACAAATGGAATTAGCTACTGAATAAGTGATGTCACTATATCGCCCACCTGTAGGTTAACAGATTCTACTGGTCAATACAGATTTCTCATATACAGACACACATAAACATATATAAAAGAATCTCTTTTGCATTTTGTAAAGGAGGAAAGTATGCACTGCAAATTCTGCTTTTCACAGTGAGAACTTAAAAGCAGATGTATTTGTTGGGTTTATTACTTAAAAATCAGGATTAAATTTGGTTTTGTCCTGTTTTCTGATAAGCCTGAATGCCCTCAGTTAGTACAAAACTACTTACTGCATTCTTTAGTTGATTGGACTGATATATTTATAGTAGATAAAAGGTTTTATTATGCATGCTTTTAAAAATAATTTAATTTCTTACATTTTTTATCCTATATTACATATCACATCTTATTTCTTTGAAAAACCCATCATTATGCTCTGGAAATATTACTAGGACCTAGTAGACAAGGGTCATTCTCCCCAAGAAATCTGATGACCTATCTTCCTTGCTAGATGATAAGCTCAAGAGCAGGGCTGGTATCTGGTTCACCGCTGAATCACCAGCACTAGGCAGCAGTTGGCACAGACCAAGTGCTCAAGAGATACCACTGAATCATTCAGTTAAAAGCAAACATTTGGCATTCTCAAGCACTTTTACAGTGCACTTCATGGGACTGCCAACAAAGCCATTATGTCTGGACAAGCAGGCTATGCACTGCCTAACTCTGGAGCTTGGGGGCAGGCCACCCTTCACCTATTCCATGGCTTAGCAAACTTTTTCTGTAAAGGGTTGTTGTGGTGGGAAAGTAGCAATAGACACTATATAGACAAGTATGGCTTCATTCCAGTGAAACTTTATTTACAAAAACAAGTGGCAGGCAGGATTTGGCTCATAGAAGAGTCTGTCAACCTGTAATATAGATCATGTTGTGATTAGTACCCCCCTGGAGTTGTGCTGTGAGTCTGGCTCTGGGTGACACCTCCACTTAATGTAAGCCTTTTAACGTGCTCCTGAGCCTGGACACAGACTTCACAAACCTTCCATAATAAATGAGTGACAACTATCTAGCCACAGACCAGAAAGGGAATTCTCTCTGAAGCCTGAGGCTAGATGCACAGTGCTTCTCAACGGGGGGTGGGGGGTGGGGTGTTTTGGATTTGAAAGTTGAACATGACAAGAGAGTAAGTAGTATCTTACCTGGAGACTGTGTGTGCATCATAGAGGGAGACTGATTGACTGTGCTGTGATAAGATGTAGGGGGTGAAGTAAGAGGATAAGCGCCTGATGTTCCTGGCTGCTTTGGAAATGGCTGAAAAGAAAATTAAACGTTGGTAAAATGGCCAACTGCATGGAGCGTAAGAGTGTGGCATTCCCTAGCTACAGTGTTAACATTTACATACTTTGTTGGTTACCAAATAGAAAACATGAGGTATAAAAGTGTGCAAAATAAATACACATCAACAACACAAGTCTTTATAAACCCTGACTTCCGAAATGTTTTGAAATAGCAACATCCTCATTTCTGATCTTGCAATGCTATTGCTTTCTATCCCTCAAGATGTTTCTTTGCTCATTTTATATCTAGCATATCACTGATTTATCTCTATCATTTATCTACCATTTCATTGATTCTAAGACATTTTTCCCCCACACTTCAACATGTCTAAAGTCAGGGTATGTCTTTCCATTTATGGAATGTTAGTTTAACTGGCAGTGTTTTCTCTTTCTGAGCAGTATCAGATAAAAACTGGTACATCTTACATTTGGTGGCATTTAGTATCAATGAAATATGGTAGTTCAGCCTGAGCTTTACTCATCTTTATCATTATCACAAGGTAGTTGTAACATTTTATACATTTTCTAGTGGCAAATGAGGGTTTCAGTTGTTCCTAATATCAAATGTTGGAAATAATTATCTATTTTTTAAAGCAATTTTTGTGGGTGTGGAGCATTATCTCATTGTAGCTTTAATTTGTATTTCTGCAATGGCAAACAGTGTTTGAATACCTTTTCTGTGCTTACTGGCCACTTGGACATCCTAGTATGTGAAATGACTTGAATCTTTTACCTATTTTTAAAACCAGATTGTCTACTTTTTTTTTTTATTGATTCTTTCTATGCTATCTTAAATAAATTATAGCATTCAGGCTTTCTAACTCATAAGCTACAAAATCATATATTTGCCAGAACTGTTTTATCCAAAAATGTAGAATGTACCTTTATGTTTGGAGATGTAAGCCACACTAACTTGTTAACTAAAACTATGATAGTCATAAACTTTTAAATTTTTCTTCCTTTCCTTTCTCATGGACTAGCTTATGCACTAAAACTGCATTTTTATATAAAAGAAGATTTTATACAAAAATCTTTATGCAATTTTACATGAATCCCTTTATGAACATTTTTTGCTCACAACTGTCTTATCTGGGAGATGAATAGTTTACAAATAAAAGTATAGCGCAGATATCTGATAAACACAAAGCTGAAAACTGAAACTGCTCAATAAAAGGCTCAATCTTTAGGAGGTATGTAAAGTCAAAGCCACCGACGGAAGACATTTAACCATGGCAGATGAATATTCTTTTAAAATAATTCTGACTTGGTATTGTCAAACTTTTTAACTTAAAAACAAAACAAATAAAAAAGCTCTACCTGCAGGTTGAATACAGAGCAAGAAAAAGCAGAAAATTCCTCAAGTTTTCCCAAAGGCAAATAATTCTAACTTTTCTAGAATATCCTAACCTTTTGCCAATCTACCCACTTCTAATCCTTCTGACTTAGCCTGTAACTGTTTTCCTAGTTAGAAATCTCATGTTCAGTATGAAATGCTACTGGGTGTACAGAGCTCTTAGCCAAATCAGAGTATCTAATAAACTAGCGCTGCAGGCGCTCACTGTGTCAAATTATGATTTTTTCAGTAACAAAAGAACTTTGGGAAGCCGAGGCAGGCGGATCACCTGAGGTCGGGAGTTCGAGACCAGCCTGACCAACATGGAGAAACCCTGTCTCTACTAAAAATACAAAATTAGCCGGGTGTGGTGGTGCGTGCCTGTAGAATCTCTTGAACCCGAGAGGCAGAAGTTGTGGTAAGCCGAGATCTCACCATTGCACTCCAGCCTGGGCAATGAGAGCGAAACTCTGTCTCAAAAATAAAATAAATAAATAAAATAAAATAATTATAGAGGGGCTAATGAACAACTTATTTTGGGAGAGGAAGAGAGTAATGGACCACATTCTCCCTCCATTCCCCCTATAACACTGGCCCTGCTACAGCCATGGTCATCAGCAGCCCATTTCAGTTACATCTTTCCCCCAAAGGATGTGGCTGATCCCCTGCTCCATACCAGGTATAGGAAAGATTGAAAATGCAAGGAAGTTGCTTCCACAAGAAAAAAGCTGGTCTGACATCTGCTGGGCCAAGGTACTTTTCTTCCATGGTGGCCCAGCATCTTTAGAGGGCTAGTATCTCATCTGAGTCAATGTCTGTCACAAGAGCCCCCATGCCTTGGCTACATAGAGACATCGGCATAGCCCTTTACTGAGCTTCCCTGTTCCACATGAAGGCCAAGATGGGAAACAATGAGAAGGCAAGTAACCCTAAATAGTTGCCAGGTATAATACACCTTCCACAAAACCCTCCTTCTAGTAAGAATCTAGTACTTTTTCAAAGATGTAAGCACTGGGAAGTTATAGTCACTAAGTAGGCAGATCAGAAGCTAAGCAATAAAATAAGCTAAGAAGACTCTCTGCACAATGCTGGTTTCAAGCAATGCTATTCATGAAAGCTTCTAGGTGAGAAGCAGTGAGCTATTTTGTAAAACAAAACTAAAGGATATGCCAAAGAGCCTTGCCTACAGGGTGTGTGCTCATATGCAACTAAAAATGGAGCCACTGAAGACTCCAGCCCAGAGGCTACAGCCCCAATGGGTATTTCCCAGTCTAGGGAGTCACATAGGACTGTTGAAGGGCTAAACGATCACTGTTCACCTTCTATTTCAGGAGGCTCAGTGAGAGAATAATGGCTGGCCTCGGGGCCTGTTCAACTCTCAGACATGTGAAGGTGACAGGACAGAACTGAAAGCTCTTATGTTTCTATAATGTGGCTTTTATCCAAATGGTCTGAGGACAGAACCCTGGAAATTTGTCCACCTGTTCTCTGTAGGAGTCCCCGCTGAACATCATTTAGTCCACTGTGTTCTACTCTAATAGCATCTGTCTTTCAAGACAAGGTGAGGAAACTCTCTCAAAGATCTGGGATCCTGCAGATGATATTTCCACCCATGGAATCATGTAACATCATTTTAAGTGCATGAATTATCTGAGATTAATGCTGTTTCTAACACTATTCATTTACTGTCACTGGAAGTCTCCTCCTCACCTCCTTCTGCAACTCTTTATTTCATAAGGATTTTTTGGGCATCTCAGGCCCACCAATGACCTCATCTTTCAATGAAGCCCTGACGCCTGTAGAACCTGTGAAGTTACAGAAATGTGGTACCACTTGGAATTTTGGCTAGATTTTACCTGTTGCTGGGGTGGTGGCTGGAGCTGCGATATTAAAGAATCCATCATATCTCCTCCTATAGGAGAAGGGGGATTATCGTCCTCATTTACAGACCTTCTTCGAGCATCCTGATTGCTGTCCACAAACATATTTAGGAACGTCTATGGATAGAAACAGGTTACATTTAGATTATTTTGCCTAACATTATTAGTAAAATATTTTAAATTATTTAAAATATTTCAACAGAAACATAGTATGTTGATCCTTGAAAACCATTAGTAGGATAACCTAGAAGAAATGTTAATTTTGAAGCAGGAAATTGAGGAAAACAGTTAACAAAAACAGCATCTAAGAAAAAAGTCATATCAACTAAGAAATATTGTTTGAGCAAAAAGTTGAAGAAAGAAGTACATCCTGGCACCTCTACCACCAGATTATATATTTTCTTACTAACTTCTAATCCAGAAATGGGGGTAAAAAATGAAGAACATATTGGCCATAACTTCAATGACTTGGAAAATATCCCAGCTAGTGAGCACTCTCACTTCTTAAACTAGAAAATACAAAAGGAAAATTGAATAAGAAACAATCTAATTTTTTCTTTTTTATATTATATGATTTAATCTTGAATCATTAAGAGTACGACAGCCTTGTTTTACAAAATATTGTCAAAACTGAGTAAGGTTACCAGAGTTTGTTTTTCAAACACAGATTCTTTTTAACACTCCTCACATCCCCAGTATTGAAGTGTGTGTGTATGTGTGTGTGTATCATAAGCTTATCAGAATCACTAGAGAGCTATTAAAAGTCCACAGTGGGCTGAGCACGGTGACCCATGCATATAATCTCAGCACTTTAGGAGGCTGAGGTGGGAAGATCCCTTGCGAGACTAACCTGGGCAACAATGGCAAAACCTCATCTCTATAAAAAATACAAAACCAGCCAGGAATGGTGGTGCACACCTGTGGATCCAGCTACCAGGGAGGATGAGATGGGAAGACTGTTTGAGCCCAGGAAGTTGAGGCTGCAGTGAGCTGTGATCCCACCACTGCACTCCAGCCTGGGCGACAGAGCAAGACCCTGTCTCAAAAAAAAAGTCCACAGTCTACTTTTAATTAAAGATGATGGGCCCACAACACACACTGCATTCTCTCCCCACTAAAACTATTGGAAAAAATTTTTTTTTTTTTTTTTTTTTTTAGACGGAGTTTCGCTCTTGTTACCCAGGCTGGAGTGCAATGGCGCGATCTCGGCTCACCGCAACCTCCGTCTCCTGGGTTCAGGCAATTCTCCTGCCTCAGCCTCCTGAGTAGCTGGGATTACAGGCACGTGCCACCATGCCCAGCTAATTTTCTCTATTAGTAGAGACGGGGTTTCACCATGTTGACTAGGATGGTCTCGATCTCTTGACCTCGTGATCCACCCGCCTCGGCCTCCCAAAGTGCTGGGATTACAGGCTTGAGCCACCGCGCCCAGCCTGGAAAAAATTTTTGAATCAATAAGTAACAAAGACAAAAAGAATGGGAGAAGAGAAAAAATAGCAATACATCCTGGAGGCTGCAAAGCAGATGGCTGAGTAGCAACTAGAACAACCCAATGTGAGAAAGTTGTATCCTAAGTAAACTGTGGGAAAAGCCAAGAAGCAAGCTATTTCCATCCAGATCCCCAAGGTACTTTGGAATGGGCAGTATTAGGCACTGATATGGTTTGGCTCTGTGTCCCCACCCAAATCTCATCTTGAATTGTAATCCAAATTGTAATCTCCACATGTTCAGAGAGGGACCAATTGATTGGATTATGGGGACAGTTCCCCTCATGATGTTCTTGTGACAGTGAGTTCTCACGAGATCTGATGGTTTTATAAGAAGTTTCCTCTGCTCTCGTGCCTCTTGCCTGCCACCATATAAGACGTGCTTGCTTCCCCTTTACCTTCCACCATGATTGTAAGTTTCCTGAGGTCTCCTAGCCATGCTTTCTGTTAAGCCTGTGGAACTGTGAGTCAATTAAACCTCTTTCCTTTATAAATTATCCAGGCTCAGGTAATATCTTTATAGCAATGTGAAAACAGACTAATATGGGTACCTTTGGAAGTGGGGATAAAAGTGGGACTAACAACAGAAGGACTAAGTGAAAGTCTAAGAGACACTTAGACCCTCCCAGATCCTCTGCTACTCTCACTTAGCTCATTTGATCTCTTCCACCCTGGAAGAGGATCTCTGACTTGGGGGACACCAAAGATCAATTGAGACGACTACCATATAAAAAATGGGGATCAAAGTCGACATAAAGTTGAGAATACTCGTTTTCTCATTTGACTTTCCCAAAATTGAGAGCCAGATGCATACCATCTATGCAGAAGATTTGGATACTCTTCTGTTGGTACTCAAACCAGCCTAACAAAAATATCTAAAGCTACTGATATTGGAAGTTTCCCAAAGAAATGCCCTAAGGAGATCATCCTGCAATGAAGACCACAGTCAGTAAGTCTTACTTTTAAATAAGAGCTGACAGTTAAGAATCACTTAACATTTGAGGAAAGACACTAACATAAAAGAGATCAATACCACACCCACACCCACACCCCACAAAAGCAAGGTGAATAGAGATTATATAAGATAAAAAGAAGAAAAAGTAATGTCGCCATCTAATAGAATGTTTAAAATAAACGTTTAGAAACAAGAAAGACCTTCTGAAAAAATGTTTAAAGGATGGCCAAAATAAAATATTGGTAGAAATGAAAATTAGAGGGATTAGAGGAAAAAAGTGAGGTATCTCCCAAAAACAAAGAGACAAAAACACAGAAGAGATAAGAAAATTGGAGGACAAGTCCACAATGCCTAGCATCAGAACATTAGGAGTACCTGAACGAGCTACCACGGAAAACAACAGAGATGAATCAATAAATACTGTAAGATTTCCCAAAGCAAAGAGCCCACTCAAGTCACATAATGTTTAAGAATTAGAACAGCATTACACATCTCAATAGTCATAATGGAAGCTAGGAGACAATGAAGCAGTATCTTCAAAATTTTTACAGAAAATGACTGCAACCTAGAATTCTATTTCTAGCCACTTCAGTTAGATGAGGGTAAACTAAAGATGTTTTCAGACGTACAAGATCTCAGCCTATTAACTCCCCACCCCCCATGTACCTTATCTCAATAATCAAAACAATGAAGTAAACCAAGAAAAAAAAAACAAAAACAAGGGGCCTGCAACACAAGGTATGAAACGTGCAACATAAAAGAGAACTGAAGGAATCTCCCCGTTCATCCTTTTGCAGATACCCAAGTCAACACTGTGTAAAAGGCCCAGCCTGCTATCAGTCCAAATTAGAGCAGTTCGGAGGCCTACTGAAGAGATTTCTTCAAGATGAAATCAATAAGGCATCTGATATGTTTGAACATACCAAAAGGAGTTACATAAGTAGGAGACAGTTTAAGGTTAATTAGCAATAAGTACAGAGAAAGCAAAACCAAAAAAAAAAAAAAAAAGACCCAATTAATAATTCCCAATAAAATATAATGTTGAGCAAGACAGGAAAAATAATCATAGTAAGCTCAGTTACAGCAGTGCTTACATATTCATAACAGTGCAAACACTGAAAAATGATCTAATCAAAATTGCTACCTAACCATGTTACAAAGATAGGAGGAAAGACAAATGTGTTTATGTACTGAGTGCAGCCTGGAAGGGGGAAGGCACACAAAAAGAAGAATTTAATAAGAATTAAAGCCTGGGCAACACAATAAAACCCCATCTCTACAAAAAAACATAAAAATTATCCAGGTGTGGTCCTAGCTACCGGGGAAACTGAGGTGGGAGGATGGATTTAGCCCTAGTGGTTGAGGCTGCAGTGAGCCATGATCATACCACTGCACTCCAGCCTGAGGGATAGAACAAAACTTTGTCTCCAAAAAAAAAAGAAAAGAAAAACAGAAAAAAAAAGAATATTAATCTTCCATTGTGAGAATCAGATAATGCACTCAACCAAAAAGTAAACAAATAGCAATGTGGGCATTCTAATTAGAGATAAAGATATAAATACCAAGAGAATCAGCTATATAAGAATTCAAAACAGGGCATCTGGGGAGCAAGAAAATGACAAGAGTGGGTTGCAGGAGACTATTTTTCAAATCAAGCCTTTTCGATTTATTTGACTCTAAACTATAAACACATACAACTGAGCTATCACATCAGTTAACCACTCTGGCAGTTGTGGTCCATGATCTTACATTTTTAAAAAGCATCAAGCCAGGCACAGGGTCTCATACCTGTAATCCCAGCACTTTGGGAGGCTGAGGCAGGTGGATCACCTGAGGTCAGGAGTTCGAGACCAGCCTGGCCAACATGATGAAACCCCATCTCTACTAAAAATACAAAAATTAGCCAGTCGTGGTGGCGGATGCCTATAATCTCAGCTACTGAGGAGGCTGAGGCACGAGTGAGCCAAAATCATGCTGTTGCACTCCAGCCTGGGTGACACAGTGATACTCTGTCTCAAAAATAAATAAATAAATAAATAAGCATCACAGTAGACTCAGTAACCAAACCTTTTTAAAAATCAATGATAAAAACTACTTTTAAAGTTCCCTAAAGTTCCAAAGAGCAAATATAACTCTTTTTAGTATCTCCATCCTACTGATCAAAAGGTAAGAATATAAAGAAAAGGACTTTTAATCATCTCATACACATAAGCACGGCACTTTATCAGAAGTTCTAGCACCTTCAGAATGAAATTGCAGAGATGATGAATTAACATTGCTACTTGTTAAATTTAAACAGGAATTTGTTGCTTTTCCCCATTATTTCTCCCTCAAAGAAATTATTTTAGAGATGATTTTTATGTTTACTCATGTTATAACACTGAAGTCTGTTACCTTTAGTCCTGGTGCAGGATAAAAACCTTCAACTAATTTGCTGTTATCAAAAAGACTATAGGCACCATCCCGTATTGCCACAACACCTCGACTCCGGCAGTATATATCTATGCAATACATGTTCCTGAAGGCCAGTCTGATGTGGGTGGACGACTGTGGCAGAATGGAGAAGCACTGGTACGCAGTGTTGGTTCTCTGGGTCAAGCCCAACATCGGCACAGTGGGGAGTTTGTTGATGGCATTTAATGGAGCCTGAGTATCAAACAGTACCTATAAGGAACAAAAACACAGTGAGAGGAGCCAGTTTCTGTACAAATGTTAAAACCTCAGAATTTTCAGTATATAACTGTCACAAATGAGACAACGTCCCTCTGGCACATTCTACAAAACTTCCCCTTGAAGAGAATGCAAACTAGATCACTGAGTCCACATTGAATCAAAAAAAATTCTCAAAGAAATGTTAAGATATAAAAGACAAAAGTTATCCGCCTTAGTCACTAAAGACAAGTTAAGTCCACATGATCTTTTGAAGAGTTTTGCCTGAGACACTAAGTGCTAGTTTTTTTTTTTTTTCCTTTGTTTTCTGAGGCAAGGTCTCACTCTGACACCCAGACTGGATTGCACTGGCACAATCATGGCTCACTGCAGCCTTGACCTCCCCAGGCTGAGGTGATCCTCTCACTTCAGCCTCCCAAGTAGCCGGGACTATAGGCATGAATCACCACACCTGGCTAATTTCTGTATTTTTGTAAAGACAGGGTGTTGCCACATTGCTCAAGCTGGTCTTGAATTCCTGAGCACAAGCAACCCTTCTGCCTCGGCCTCCCAAAGTGTTAGGATTATAGGTGTGAGCCACCACACCTGGCATACTAAGTCTTATTTTTAGACAGAAAATAAACGTAATTACCTGTAATAACTGAACCACATTTGGTGTTTTGTTGAACATTTCTTGAAGCTGATGGAGAATGGTATTGTGACAGTTACTACAACCTGAGTTTGGGCCAACAGTTCCCAAAGAAATGTGGAATTTTTGATGGATCGAATTCCATTGGATACTAATCTAAAGCAAAAAGATTACATGTTTCAGAAACTGAGAAAGTAACAGATTCAAGTAGGAGGAAAAAAATGTTAAAAGTAAGGGAAAATGCTAAAAATCTAAATGAGTTTTTTAAATTTATTTTTATTTTTTATTTTTTTGAGATTTTTTTTTTAAACAAGTAATAAAATAAGACTGGATTCGAACTCCAGATGTGCTATTAATATGGAACAGTACATTTCCTGACCATGTGTTAGCCTTCTTTTACTAAATAAAACAGGCGTTAAAATAACTTTCTTTACTAAACTTTATTTGAAAACTATCATTAGTGTTTCTTTTCGTTTTTCTCTTGAACTGAAGAAGAGTCACACTCTTGGTACCACCAACTAAAATGCACTGTCATAAAGGGGAAGGAAGCCACTCTAAACACAGATACACTTGGTTAATAGATTTTAAAACACTCAAGTAACCTGACATTACTTGATGCAGAAGTCTAGAGAGAAGCCTGCTGGCTGCATTTCTATACTACATTTCTAGGACTTTACATATGAGGTAGGGAAAAAATAAAGAACTATAGATTACAGGAAATATTTCAAGATTAAAATAAGATGAAACAATGTCAACATTCATGTGACCAAAAGCAAAACCATACCATATTGTTATAACCACTCATACATAATTTTCCTTACAATAATCACATTGCCAAGCAAATCTGGAATCAGTGAAGAAATACAAACACCAACAGTATATTATTACCTTGTCCAAAATGCTTCAAGATCACATACCCCATCACAGAGGATTATTTTTGTTATCAATTTTAAGGAGTTAAGCATTGTAGTATACTATATTTATAGCCACAAAGCATTTAAAATTTACCATTTTATCCCTTTTACTTGAGCTCTTACTTATATTAAGGTAATTTTCATGTTTTTTTAAATCTTGATTTTTAAAATATTCATAAGACACCAAGTTCAGCATTTTAATTAATAGACTTACTGAGCTTCCCTTGGTGGTTCCATAACACAAGATAAGTTTTCGGTAATTATAAACACGAACTTCTGAGAAAATATTTAGATGAGCAGGTATGTCTAAACAGAAGAAAATAAAAAGGAGATTAACATTATACATGCAAAATTTTAAAATACAGATTTGATTAAGAGGGCATTTTGGCAATATTATATGCCAAGACAGGTCTCTAGTTAGGTAATTTAGTTAAAAAAAAAAAAAGCAACAGCATAAATAGATAATATGCTTCCACTTCTACAAAAGGGGGTAAGAGCAGGTGAGACATACTGAAGCGTCTAGCATAGTGGTTAGAGGGTTCCAATTCCAACTCTACCACTCACTAGCTATGGGACTTTATGCAAAGTTCTTAGTCTCTGCAACTTGTTTTATTCTGTAAAATGAGGAATAATACCCACCTCATAATTGTGATTGTGAAGATTAAATGAGTTAACACAAACAGTTTATGATATTATATGGCACACAGTAAATAGGCACTATTATTATGAGACAGTATACCTATGTGTATAATTTTTGCAAACAAAAGAAATTTAACAGTGGTTGTGTTTAGGGAAAGGAAATTGAAGTCTGAAGTGAAAGGAACACTTAAGTTTTATTAGATATAATTTTGATTTTTTTGCCTTTAACACTGTACATGTTTTACTTCCTTCGGTTAAAAAAAGGGGTGGGTGGGCTTTTTTTCTTATTTAAAAAGGAGATTATTACATGTACCTGGTAGAGAACGTGCAAATTCCAACACACACTCATATAATCGTGCAATACTATTCCAGTCATTAAGAAACATTTCAACCACTTTTCTACCACCAACAGGCTCAGACAACAGATTTTCATATGTCAGGTAAACGTGCCGGGATGGTCCTATAAGATTAAGAGAATATTAATAGTAATTGATACTTTAAAAATCCAGAAATCTGCAAAGACAAAATGTGTGAAACATCTCACCTTGTTCCCTAGTAGAAGTGCCATTAAGCGGACAATTCGCAAACACTAACTCTGCTACCCACGTGCGGTTATTTCTACCTTGTAATCGGAAAGTGCAATCGAGAAGAGAGCGGTCCAGAGCCTTTTGGGTTTCCTCACTTATACCCTTACAGGGAGGAATTCTGGTGATAAAAGACAGCATATGAAGTATACTTTACACAGACAAAGCACAATGTACACAATGACAGGCAGGGTATGACATTAGAGCTTCAGTTCAAACTCCACTTCTAGATACCTTCTGCAAAGGGAGGAAACAGTTCACAGTAATTAATAGTATTTAATCCATTTCCGTTCACATCAATATGGATGAGAACTCTCATTTTAGTGATGTTTGTCTTTATTCATAATTTTGTTCTTTAAAAAAGACTACAATTCTACAGAATGAAAATTAAGAATACTGATTTTCTACAAATCTATCTAGAACATCCTCAAGGAAAAGCTAACGGGAACAAACCCTTATAAAACCACTCTTTGAAAACAGGATAATACTGTACAAAGAATAAGGGTCTTGGAGTCACAGACCTTCATTCTAACTCTGACTCAGCCACATTTAGTGTCTCTGAATTTCCCAACTATAAAATAGAGATGAAGAATTACTTTATGTGTCATTGACAAAGAAAATGAAAGTGCTTATGTGGCTGACACAGCAGGTATTCATATGTTTTTTTTCTAACAGATGGAGTCTTGCTGTGTTGCCCAGGCTGGCCTTGAACTCCTGAGCGATCCTCCCACCTCAGCCTCCCGAGTAGCTGGAATTACAGGTGCACACCACCAAGCCTGGCCCCATGTATGTTAATTCTCCCTTGCACTAAAACCACTTTGCCACCACCTCCTCTGTAGAGGCAACTCTTATTTTGATGGAGTTTTACATGTATTAACTCATTTAATATACATATTGTCACACATATGTCACATATACAAGAATGTAGTAGCCTAATATCTTAAAATACCTACCTATCCATTTTCCTTCTACAGCTTTACAAACTATCTCATTGGTCATAAAACATTATGAGGTAATATATTTTAGCTATTAATGAGTTATTTCAGTAATAGATGAAATAATGAGATATTATTTAATTATACGTAACCTTTAACTGATACAGAAGGTGGTTAATTCTCATATTTGGTATAATGAATATCTATATTGAGGCAAAAAGACCAACAAATGTAATTGGAATTGTGGAATCCTGGTTTAGACCCTTTAATTCAGAATATAACACCTAGAACAGAGTTTCTCAGTCTTGGCAATACTGGCATTTGGGGCTGGAAAATCCTTTGTTGCGGGGTGAGGGGCTGTCTTGTGCAGCCCTGGCCTCTACTTACTACTAGGTGCCAGCAGCACTTCCTACTCCCTCTTCTCAGTTAATGATAATCAAAACATCTGCAGACATTGCTAGAAGTCCCCTACAGGGCAAAACTGCCCTGGAGTTGAGAACCACTGACCTAGAATAAACAACTTAAGAGAGCAAAAAATAGATTGCATGTGGTAATTTAAACTTCTATCACAGCTCCTCTTCGATATACAGCTTTTGAAGTTTTTCAAAAGTTAATCTTTCACACTACATACTTTTTATCACTACCAGAAAGATTTTGTGCAACTATATTCTGGGTAGTTATTACAGAAATTGCATACACTACCTATCTGTTCCTCAATTTGACAGGTATATGGACAGAGGACTTGTCTCCCCTTACCCATAATAACACAGCCCTTCTCATAGGAATTATAAAGTAGCCAATTCAGATAGATTTTTAAATCTCAAGTTTGAAAATATAAATGCAGTATATTATCTTCCTTTCAAATAAAGCAGGTTTTTTATAAAATCTATCTAGTCAGAAAAGGAAAGTACAGAAGCTAGCATATGTTCAAGTGAGAACTAACATCAGTGTAAGCCTCCTTTCAAATTAAGTTCTTAGGGACAGTGGAACCTGTGGGGATCGCTCCCATGTGAGGCCCCTCGGAATTGGGCCTCACCATATGGTGAGCTTGAGCCCGGACACAGTGGACACAGTTTCCCGTTGGAGGCAGTCGAGATCGGGGAAAGTTAAACTGAGATCAAAGGATATCTAAAAGCAACTTTGCTAGACGATAAGGTGATACCTATGTGGTCTGAGAAGACATTGTGTTTATTTTCTGTTTCTGCATTTTATGACTTTGTCTACCCATTTGCTGGGTCCTGTGCTTGTTCTTGTGACTGCTGTTTGCATAGATAACAGGCTTACTGCCTCTCTGGTGCCTTGCATAGATAGTTAACTTTTTAACTTTAGGTTTCCTGATAATGAGACCCACCTGGACGACTTGATTGTATCTGATTATGTATGTGATTTTACTATTGTGTTATCTGCTGCCTAAGCTTGTATCCCAGGACTTTCTGTTCCCTTTGATGTATGAGATATTGGTGTCTGTTCCTGCAAAAGTAGGACAAAGATAAATATACTAACTGTGTGCAAAAATAAATTTGTCACTTGAGCAAAAGCTCACTTGACCCTCCGGACCTCTCTGTCTCTCTCTTTTCTTCCCGCGCACTCCCCTATTCAGGTTGGAACCCTCTTGCTGGCCAAGAGTCCCCGGCAGACGTGACGGCCGACCAGGAGCCCAGATCTGGCGACCACGACGTGGGACTTGAATACAGGGGACAACAGTGACCCTAATTCGAAGTGAGACCGCGGTAGTAAGTTTGAAAGTGTATGTTCTTTACTTAAGGTTGTTTTGCTATAATCTTGTAAATATTTTCTATAATTTTCATTAAGTTTGTCTTTAAAGATTAAAGTTCATCTGGAGTAAAACGGGGCAGCTCGAATCGAAGGAGCATAAGTTGTTTGTACATTTATTACAGTCTACGATAAAGTCTCAGGGTCATGATGTAAAGTTAAAGATGATAGAGGAATTTTTGCACATAGAGAAATTTGTCCTTGGGTACCTGAAGGTGGTGTATTGGATGAACGTACTTGGCATGTTATTGGAGAAAAAACTGAATACTTTTGCTTTTATAACAAAGAGTTACCTAAATCTGATGTTTTGCTTTCGGTTTGGTCTAAACTCCGTGGCTGTGTTTGCCCTTCTCCCTCTTCCGCACCTCCTTTTACTTCTACAGCTGCTCTCTCCCCTGCGGCGCTACATAGGTATGCTGCACCACCTCCGGTAGCTCAGGACGACGAGTCAGAGCGACACTTCGTCAACTCTCATACCGAATACCAGCCTGATCCGTTGGAAACTTTGACGGAGGTTGTTGTTGATTCAGCCAGGACTCCCCATACTACTCCACAATGGGTCCCTGGCCCGGTAACTGACTTTGCCTCCTGATCTTGCTCGACAGTTTCAGGATTTACTTTCGCTGTGCTCGTGCGCTGTCTCTAATCAGCAGTGCTTTCCTGTAGTACAAGGAAATGAAATGGGTGCAGGAAGCTATTCTACTGGGAGTGTGCCCATAACTTAACGAGCCACAGATGCTGCTTCAATGACTCCCCTAACTCATGCTTTATTATCTAATAAGAAAGGATTTGCTAATGTAAATAGTATGTTCCCTTCCCTTTTCCCTGTTACAGAAGTTCAAAATGTTCAGGGACAAATAGTCCATAAATATCAGCCTATCCCACCTGAAACTTTGAAAGAATTAAAAGAGGCTGTTGCTCAATATGACCCTACTGCCCCTTATACTATTTCTTTATTAGAAGGTTTGGCTAAAAAAGCCTTACCCCCGCATGATTGGGGCTGCCTTACAAAAGTTTGTCTCTCAGGTGGAGATTATCTCCTTTGGAGAGCTAATTATGATAATCGTGCTTTTGATCAGGCACAAAGAAATCATACTTATCAAATTCCAGTTTCTTTTGATATGCTTACTGGCAAAGGTCAGTTTGAAGATCTTCATTTACAAGCACAACTCCTCCAGATAGCCTATGGGCAGATTAACACGTTAGCCTTGCAGGCTTGGAGGCAGCTCCCGGCAACTGGGGTTAAGACTGAGGAGTTGGCAAAAATTAAGCAGGGACCTGATGAGCGATATCAAGATTTTGTGTCTCGCCTTTTACAGGCAGTAGGCAGGTTGGTTCAGGATGGAAAGGCTGGCACTTTGTTAGTTAAACAATTGGTGTTTGAAAATGCTAATCCAGCCTGTCAAGCAGCCATACGGCCATGGAAGAAAAAAGGCACTATCGCTGATTATATTCGGCTTTGTGCTGATATTGGGTCCCCTTATCAACAAGGGTTAGCTATGGCAGCAGCTCAAGCTGGTATGTCTGTAGCTGCTTATGTTAAAAATCAAATGAGTAATGCTCGCTATCAGTGCAGCAAACAAAAATGTTTTCAATGTGGTAATACCTCAAGAATGGAAATTAATTGTTATTGATTTAAAAGACTGTTTTTTTTTTTTTTACCATACCTCTTGCCCGGCAAGACTGTAGAAGGTCTGCTTTTAGTATTCCATCTACTAATTATGAACAACCTTGGGATAGATATGTATGGGTAGTGTTGCCTCAGGGCATGGCTAACAGCCCTACCCTTTGTCAGACTTTTGTTGCAAAGGCTATTCTTCCAGTCGGACAACAATATCCTGACATTCTTCTTATTAACCATATGGATGATATTTTAATTGCTGCTTCGACTGATGTTCTTCTGCAATCCACTTTTGTGCAATTGCAGAAATGTTTGACTAATGCTGGCTTTGTGGTTGCTCCAGAGAAAATCCAATCTTCTGCTCCTCATCACTATTTGGGACAAACAATTGAGTCACAAAAAATATCTTATGAAATTCCAAAATTAAATACCTCTCAATTAAAAACTCTTAATGATTTTCAGAAATTTTTAGGTGATTTAAATTGGATCAGACCTAGTCTCAAACTTACCACTGGAGACTTAAAACCCTTATTTGATATTTTAAAGAGACCTTCCAACCCTGCTTCCCCAGGCCAGCTTACTCCTGAAGCCATGCAAACACTCCAGATTGTTCAAAAAGCCTTGGCAGAACAAAAATTAAATAGAATTCAAGACAAGACACCCTGGAACTTTTGTGTGCTATATACGCAGTACACACCCACAGGTGTTTTCTGGCGGCAGGGGATATTAGAATGGCTACACCTCCCTGCTAGTCGTGGAAAGGTAGTGACTTCTTATTATGATTTAGTTGCAGCTTTGGTTGCTAAAGGCAGGACTCGTGCCCTTGCTCTGTTTGGGTACGAGCCTCCAAAAATTGTTGTTCGTTATACAGACCCTCAACAAAATTGGCTTTGGCAATTCTCAGAAACTTGGCAAATTGCTTTTGCTGGATTTCCAGGAAATATTAGTTGTCATCTTCCCGCTGATAAAAGTTTACAATTTTACACTCTTAATTCACTCATTTTTCCTCAGATCTGTGTCAAGACACCTTTAACACAAGCACACCTGGCTTTCACGGACGGATCTTCATCTGGCATTGCTGCTGGCTCAGTTAATAATCAACCTTTTTCTTTTCAGACTCAGGAAACCTCAGCTCAATGAGTTAAACTCCTTGCAGTGCAATTTGTTTTATCTCATTGGAATATTACTCTTAACATTTACTCTGATAGCCAATACGCTGTTCAACTTGTTCAGCACTTGGAGACTGCTCCCTTATGCTCAACTGATTCCTCCTTTATCATTCTTCACCTTTTAATCCCTCTACAGGAATCTCTTCAACAGCGCTCTCATCCCTTTTTTATAGGTCACATTCGAGCTTATTCTAATCTGCCAGGACCTCTTAGTAAAGGAAATCAACAGGCTGATCTTCTTACTCATTCTATTTTTTCCAGTGTTAACTCCTCTTCAACAGACACAGGCATCTCATGCTTTGCATCATCAAAATGCTCGCTGTCTTCATTTACAGCTTAAAATTACTTGAGAACAGGCTCAACAAATTGTTAAACAATGCTCTGCATGCCTTCCTCACTTGCCAGTTCCTTTTCATTATGGAGTTAATCCTCGAGGACTACAGAGTGGCCATGTATATCAAACGGATGTCACTCATTTTACACCTTTTGGTAAATTTCAATATATATATGTAACTATTAATACTTTTTCTCATTTTTTAGTGGCTTCTGCTCATACAGGTAAAGCTGTTAAAGATGTTATAGCCCATTGCTTATTGGTCTTTTCTATTTTAGGCCCTCCTAAAATCCTTAAAACAGATAATGCTCCTGCTTACACCAGCAAAGGATTTAATCATTTTTGCTTTCAGTTTCATATTCAACATTGTACAGGTATACCCTACAATCCACAAGGACAAGTAATTGTAGAACGTGCTCATGCAACTTTAAAATTAACTTTACAAAAAATAAAACAGGGGGAGTCAGGAGCTGATTTACATAAGACTCCTCATACTTGGCTTAGACATGCTCTATATATTTTAAATTTTTTCATTTTTGATGCAGAAGGACGTTCTGCTGCTGAGCGTTTTTGGCACCCTAGTCCCAGAGCACAAGCTGAGGTGCTGTGGAAGGATGTCTTAACTAACAAGTGGAATGGACCTGATCCCGTCCTAATATGGGGACGAGGACATGTTTGTGTTTTCCCTAGATCTGCTGAAAGCCCGTTGTGGGTACCAGAGCGGTTGGTGAAACATGGACCTCCTGTCGATGGGAAAAACCGGAACCTTGATCCCGAGCTTCAGACAGCTGCATCTACCACCACCACCTCCACCTCTTCGGCGCCGCTGAAGGAAAGCGTCGCCAGACACAGAACACCCAATGTCTTCCCTTGCCTACCTGGGGCCAGATAAAGCGTCTTTGCATTAAAGCAGCCCAAATTGTGAACTCACAGGGAATTTCAAAAACTCTGGCTGTAATGTTCATAGCCATGTTGGCTATTTTGACCTACAAATCATTCATGAACAGGCTTGTGTAGCCTCTCCTTATGTTATTCTATTTGGGAATATATCTATAGATGAGGAAAGTGGACATTATTTTATAACTTGTCCCAACTGTGTTCTTACTAACTGTATTGATTCAACTGTATTTCCTACTCCTGTTATTATGATTGTACATCAACCGCCCTATATCATGCTTCCTGTTAATATCTCTGGTTATTGGTATGATGAAAGAGGACTTCAAGTACTGCATCAAATGAGAGAATTAATGATTAGACCTAAACGTTTTATAGGAATTCTAATTGCCAGCATTTTAGCTATTATAACTATTGTTGCATCAGCTGCCACAGCGGCAGCAGGCCTTGCTCATCGTGTCCAAACAGCAACTTACGTAAACCATCTTGCAAAGAATATTTCTGTTTCTATGGGCACTCGAACGAATATTGATAAAAAATTAGAAGCGAAGTTAAATGCCCTGGAAGAAACAGTGAGTATTCCAGGTGATAAGGTTTATAATATGCAAAACCGCATGGCATTGCAATGCCATGTAAACTTTAAGTATATATGTGTAACCAATACTCCTTACAATGACACTGAGTGGCAGTGGCCTTTAATTAAGGCACATTTACAAGGCATTTGGACTCATAATAATTTGTCTTTAGATGTCATAAGACTACAACATCAAATTCATGCTATTGACATCTCTCGTAAAGAATTGCCATTTGATGATTCAATTGCTCGTGATATAGTAGATACTCTGTCTTCTTGGACTCGTGGGTTTCATATCCCTTCTTTTTCGTCTCTAATTGGCATAGGAGTGTGTGTACTCCTTTTAATTATCCTTTTACCAGTACTCTTTCGCCTTGTGTTCTCCTCCCTCCAAGAGCTGCAACTCAAAATATTTGAATTGCGTCTAAAGAATAAAGAACGGAGAGCTGTGGGGATCGCTCCCATGTGAGGCCCCTCGGAATTGGGCCTCACCATATGGTGAGCTTGAGCCCGGACACAGTGGACACAGTTTCCCGTTGGAGGCAGTCGAGATCGGGGAAAGTTAAACTGAGATCAAAGGATATCTAAAAGCAACTTTGCTAGACGATAAGGTGATACCTATGTGGTCTGAGAAGACATTGTGTTTATTTTCTGTTTCTGCATTTTATGACTTTGTCTACCCATTTGCTGGGTCCTGTGCTTGTTCTTGTGACTGCTGTTTGCATAGACAACAGGCTTACTGCCTCTCTGGTGTCTTGCATAGATAGTTAACTTTTTAACTTTAGCTTTCACTGCTGTTTGCATAGTTAACAGGCTTACTGCCTCTCTGGTGTCTTGCATAGATAGTTAACTTTTTAACTTTAGGTTTCCTGATAATGAGACCCACCTGGACGACTTGATTGTATCTGATTATGTATGTGATTTTACTATTGTGTTATCTGCTGCCTAAGCTTGTATCCCAGGACTTTCTGTTCCCTTTGATGTATGAGATATTGGTGTCTGTTCCTGCAAACGAAGTAGGACAAAGATATATATACTAACTGTGTGCAAAAATAAATTTGTCACTTGAGCAAAAGCTCACTTGACCCTCCGGACCTCTCTGTCTCTCTCTTTTCTTCCAGCGCACTCCCCTATTCAGGTTGGAACCCTCTTGCTGGCCAAGGGTCCCCGGCAGACGTGCCGGCCACACGGGACGCAGAGGAACCCTGAAAGTGCATTGCATATCACTTTAATCTGTGATGCAGATACAATAAGCTCTACCTCAAGGAACCCATAAAATAGTTACTTGCTTTTAAGGTTATGAATGAAACAGAATGAATAAAAATAAACTGTAACTTTAATCTTCTCAGCATGATCATGTGAGGGGAAAACAAAAACAACCCAAAGCCAGGTTCCCCAAAAGGAAACCTGACAAAATAGTTACAAACTTAAAATACTGCAAAATACTATTATAGTAGCCAAAAACTAAGAACCCAGGAAGGTGTTTTCCGGACAATGAATTAACCTATCTGAAAACTTCTACCAATTCAAAAATTTCTGATTTACACAGCTGCTCCTAACCAATTTTTCTCCTGTATTTCTCAGTACTAAGCAAATTGAGGAGCCAGGCTATGGTCTTTTATGGTCAGGCAGATGTGTGTCAGCTTTGTTGTGAGGGGTTTTACAAACGTCATTAACCCCACTATAGCCCTGCAGTGCAAAAGCAGGGAGATCACTGAAAGTGCTAGCAAAAGCAGCATGAGTGTGCCTAAAAGGGAAGTGAAGAGCTTTTTATAGAGATTGCACACTTGCATGAAGGACAAGCTGAACCACACAACTTGCAAAAAAAAAAAAGCTGTGCCTGTGCATTATCAGCATAGGCTACAGGAAGCAAAGAAACACAATGGAGGAAATGAAAAACCCTTGTGGGTATGGCCAGAGGACCTTTACGACTGAGCATGACTGTAACATGAGTTCAACAAGAAGGTGGGAGGTTTGCTGAAGAGCTCTAAACTAGGCACCATAAGCATGCTGCTCTCTCAAAACTTGTGTCCCAAGCCTCATTTGGGTTATAGGATCAAGGCTCTTGAATTTGCACAAGGCAACAGGTCCATGAACCACAGCAATCAAAGTTTTCTATGATACATTTGATACTCTGATTGCAGAGATGCATCAAGGAGGCCTGCTCAACAAATTTTCAAGGAGATAAAGTAGAACAAGAACATAATGTATTTTTGGCAAAGAGAAGGAAAGTGTGCCAAGTGTAAAGCTTTTAAGTATCAACTCATATTCATATTCATATTTAATATTAATATATCCAGGACTAAAAGCTTACAAGAGTTTCTAAAGATTAAAGGCATAAGTCCAATTCCATACTAATTAGGTCTATACAGAACTCTAATAAAATCATGTTGAGACATCTATTATTTACTTTTTCCTTCTTCAGTTCTATACCCTACCCCAATAATGGACAGCACTTACTGGAGAAACAGACATC
This sequence comes from Aotus nancymaae, assembly GCF_030222135.1. Classification (NCBI taxonomy): domain Eukaryota; kingdom Metazoa; phylum Chordata; class Mammalia; order Primates; family Aotidae; genus Aotus; species Aotus nancymaae. Next base: position 18,706,916 of record NW_026988472.1, on the reverse strand, counting down.
TTTAACGTATCCATTTATATATCTTTTCCTTTACATTTTAAAATACAGAAAACAAAAGCCAGGATTAAAGACTTTAAGAACTGTTATAAAATGAAGCTAAAAAGTATGAAGTACTTTCTTCCTAGGTAGAAGTCTTATGCATTCTCTTGAGTTCAAGAAGAAAGGAGACTGAAATTTCTCTTGAAAAAATGCCGAGAACAAGACATTTTTAAAATCTCGCAAACCATGAAAAATACAACAGAATAGAATGCAAATGTTAATTAACATTATCAACTTATCTACAGGTGCCAAGAAGAGTAAAAAGAAAAAAATAACCTATATTCGAGGCAAAGCAATTCAAAACCAAATGCAATTGAAAATATTGCATTTTCCTACTGATTTCCATTATAAGACTAGTTCTCTCTCTCCTGAAAACTTTTTTATAGAAATGGTGTTAAGATAGCCAGGACAAGGAACTATTCCAGTTCTTCAATTCCGTAGTATCTAAAGTGAGTACTAATGACGACACGTGAGTTATGTGACACTAATTGCTAGCTCTATCCACCTTCCACAGAAACAGATTCCTATATAACAAATGGTAAAGCCTCATTTCTCAAATTGCAGAGCTGCTATGTCTTGGCAGACAGAGGAATTCGATAAACAAACATTGCTTATATAATATATATCATTAAGCAATATCTGAGAAACAATAAAGTGCACCCCTCCTTTGCAGAGGAACCTGTTTCCTGGACCAAAAAGGTTGATCTCTTAGATGGTATTCTGGCTTTGCAAGTCCATACTGGGTCATTTTATAAAGTACATGTACCACATTAGCTTTACTTCTAAGCATCCTTTGGCTCCTCGTCCTTTGTCCATTTAGAACAAAGCCCTATGCCCATCTCCTTTTGTATACTCTTTCCTGGTGATCTAATTTACTACCCCAGCTCAATTACTATCACCATGGTGATGACTTTATCTACTTCTCCTTCCCAGATCTGTTACCTGAGCTTGAGACACATCTCTGCCTGCCCAAAGGGTGTTCAGACACCTTAAACTTAGCAAAGTCCGTTCAAACTCACATCTTTGGTGTCCCTTATCTCAGAAAACACTGCCATCATCCATTATTTGCCCAAGATAAAACCAAGAATCATCTTTGCCACTTTCCCCTCTTTCTTCCCTTCAATACCAGTCTAATCATAACTTGTGAATATTTCTCTCCTAACTCCTTGTGGGATGTACCCTGCTCTAAGCTACCAACAACTCTAGCGTGAACCATTTCACCAACTGGTTTCATTACTTTAGTCTCGTTCCCCTTCAATTTATTCTCCATATTACTATCAGGTTGAGCTTTCAAATACACCTATCTATCTAATGATGTCAGTTTTGGCTTAAAATCATCTGAATAGCTTCTTAGTGCCATTAGGATAAAGCCTAAATTGTTTAAGGACACTTACATAGGCCTAAAGGATCTGATCCCTTCCTGCTTACATTTCCAGCCTCATTTCTCCTATCTCCTGCCATGCCGAACTCCTTTCAGCACAAAAATGCAGAGCTTTCTCTTCCCTCCAAGCCTTCACATTAGCAGTTAACCTTCTGGTTAGGACCTCTCACTCCCTCTGCCCCATTTCCTCTGACTAATTCTCACCTCTCCTTCAGTCGAAGCACAACTGGTACTTCCTCAGGGATACCCTTCCTGACTTCTGAACTAGCCCATATTCCTCTGCTTTATGAACCCACAGCATTCTGAGCAGATGTCAGAATTCAAGCCTGACACACAGTCACACTCAATATATATCTGCTGAATGAATCAAAGAAATGCAGAGAAAAGACATCCAAAAACATCAAGTGAGGCTGGGCGTGGTGGCTCATGCCTATAATCCCAGCACTTTGGGAGGCCAAAGAGGGTGGATCACTTGAGACCATATCACTTGAGGCCAGGAGTTTAAGACCAGATTGGGCAACATGATGAAACCCTGTCTCTTTGTGTAAAAATACATAAAAACTAGTTGGGCATAGTGGTGCGCGCCCAAGTCCCAGCTACTCAGGAGGCTGAGGCACGAGAATTGCTTGAACCTAGAAGGCAGAGGTTGGGAGGTTGCAGTGAGCCAAGATCATGCCACTGCAGTCCAGCCAACCTGAGCAATAGAATGAGACTGTCAAAAAAAAAAAAAAAAAACCCCACAAATGATGCTGGATTGCCACTCCATAGATTAAAGGGAATCTTCCCCCAGATCCTGATAACTCTATGCAGAAATCCACAACACCCACAGGTTCTGAACACTACTTTATGTTGTTTCATGGAAAAGAAGCAGCTTTCAGAGTATGACTGCAACATGTGGCACCAAGTGAGACACATGACAGGGGCTTACTTTAATAAGCGAATTGCATGACTGAAGCCATCACCTTCCACTTGCACTCCTTGATGTGGAATCTCCAGATTGGACAACTACAAATAGAAAAATAGAATTATATCAGACCACCAATTTTACAAAAACAACTACCATTTCTAAGTACTACGGTCTCTATTCTTGTGGCACCTGTTCTAGGGCCATTCTTTCTCCAAGTTACAACACATTAGGCATGAGTATTATCCCCATCATTAGATTTCTGGGAAATGACACAAAGTCCAGTGGAACTCAAAGCTGCTCCAGTGCATCTAGTTTAAGAAACACCTCCACGAGTGGCAAATGTTCAAAATTCAGGAAATCAATCTAATTTTTGCAGTGAGCCAAAAGTAATCTAGAACCAATTTTAGTCGTTCCAAAAGAGGCAACTACAAAATAAGAATGGTTTGCTTGTGTAATTCTACTCTGTTTGTTTAAAACAATGTTTGAGTCACTGTCATAGCTTATTTCTTAACAACATTTTTTAGTTCATAACTTTTCTGAAGTATATTCTTAACAATTAAACTACTTCCTGGCTGGGCACGATAGCTCATGCCTGTGGCCTCATCACTTTGGGAGGCCAAGGTGGGCAGATCTCCTGAGGTCTGGGAGTTTGAGACCAGCCTGACCAACATGAAGAAAACCCATCTCTACTAAAAATACAAAATTAGCCGGAGGTGGTAGCGCATGCCTGTAATCCCAGCTACTTGGGAGGCTGAGGCAGGAGAATTGCTTGAACCAGGGAGGCAGAGGTTGTGGTAAGCTGAGATCACGCCATTGCACTCTAGCCTGGGTAACAAGAGTGAAACTGCATCTCAAAAAAATAAAAATAGCTGTGCGTGGTGGCTCACGCCTGTAATCCCAGCAGTCTGGGAGGCTGAGGTGGGTGGATCACCTGAGGTCAGGAGTTTGAGACCAGCCTGGCCAACATGGAGAAACCCCATCTCTAAAATAAAAAATAAAAATAAATAAAAATAAGCTACTTCCTATGTGAAACCCAAGAAAAGATTTCCAATTTGTGCATTTACTCAATGACATCTCTTTCCCAATTAAAGGATTCAGAAAGCAAATTAAAAAGATAAATGTAGAGATAGTCCCTGAAACCCTTTCCATGGGACTGCAAATAATTATGGCATGCCAGGAAGTCATCTGATCTACAGAAATGCTTGGCTTTGGCAGATATTCCCAGGTCTTACATGACAGACTATTTATTTCTATCTACCATGTTCTGGAAAGGATTTAAGGAAGTTCCAAGTATTTAAAGGAGCCCTCTTCTTTGGGCCTGGGAAAGAGAAAGGTTTAGAAAAATAGCTGGTGACCAAATAGGAGGTAGGGGTTCAGATTCAAAAGGAAATGAAGTGTGGGTCAGCTCAAAAATGTTGCTGCTATTCTATCAATCAGATATATAAACATTCGGCCGGGCGCAGTGGCTCACACCTGTAATCCTAGCACTTTGGGAGGCCTAGGCGGTCGGATCACCTGAGGTCAGGAGTTTAAGACAAGTCTAGCCAACATGGTGAAACCCCATCTCTACTAATAATACAAAAATCTGCCAGGCACGGTGGTGCATGCCTGTAATCCAAGCTACTTGAGAGTCTGTGGCAGGGGAATTGCTTGATCCCAGGAGGCGGAGGATGCAGTGAGCTGAGTTGCGCCATTGCATTCCAGCCTGGGCAACAGGAGTGAAACTCCAACCCCAAGAGAAAAAAAAGAGATATAAACATCCCTTGTAAAATTAGATTTAGTTCTACTCACATCTCAGCCTAAACTACTTTAAGCAGAAAACATACTTGCTTTTATCTTTAACATAGCTAGAACGTTCACTGAGAATAAAAAGTAGATAAGTTTTTAAGAGTTTGACTGAGTTCAACAGAGCACTGCAGAATGTTCATCTGTGTCCCCTATGTGCAGCAAGTATAGGAATACAAAGAAGGTGGACACAGAGAAAGTATGTCTACAGTCATTAACCTATGTAGGCCTACAAAGACACACATTTTTACAAATTCTGGCCTGTGGGTAGAGGAAGAGAGGATATAAAGGCATTGCTTTGCCCCAGCACCATATATCCATCTTCCCTTCCCACTGCAAAGGTAGTAACTGAATGGCTTTCATATAATAAATCCAAATAACACAATAAAAGTCCAATAATATAGTCAAGTACATAGGAAACATGGACACACTCCACAGCTTAGGAGCTAAGGCCAGTATCCAGATAAGAGGACATTCATCAAGCTCACAGTTCTAGGAGCTAGGTCATCAAGGACATGAGTATTTATTTTAGGTGCCTGTTTCTGGGCTTGGGTTTCTCTCTGGGCTCTTTTCAATTTCACACCTTATCCTCTGCCTGCAGATCCCAAAGTCCTGTAAATGAGGGGTTGGCAAACAAACAGCTAATGAGCCAAGCCCAGCCCATGGCCTGTTTTTTTTGTTCTTTTTTTTCTCACTCTGTTGCCCAGGCTGGAGTACAGTGGCATGATCTCAGCTCACTGCAACCTCTGCCTCTCAGGTTCAAGCAATTCTCCTGCCTCAGTCTCCCGAGTAGCTGGGATTACAGGTGCCTGCCACCACGCCCAACTAATTTTTATATTTTTAGTAGAGATGGGGTTTCACCATGTTGGTCTCGAATTCCTGACCTCAGGTGATGTGCCCGCCTCAGCCTCCCAAAGTGCTAGGAGGACAGGCATGAGCCACCGTACCCAGCCCACTGCCTGTTTTTGTAAACGAAGTTGTATCGTAACACAGTCATGCTCATTTGTTTAAATATCAGCTCTGGCTGGTTCACACTACAACAGCAGATTTGAGTAGCTATAACAGAGACCACTTGACCCACAAACTCTAAAATATTTACTATTTGGCTCTTTACAGAAAAAGTTTGCCAATCCCTGTTCTAAAGCATAAAAGCTATTTTCAACAAATTTTCCCAAGGCCAACACCATTAGCCCAACTGAAAAAGTCCATTTCCACCTTTCCAGGTCTCTCCTTCATTCACAATAACTTACAGAGGAGAGGATTCTTACAAAACATAAAACTTTAGGCTGGGTGCAGTGGCTCACGCCTGTAATCCCAGCACTTTGGGAGGCTGAGGCGGGTGGATCACCTGAGGTCAGGAGTTTGAAACCAGTCTGACCAATATGGTGAAACCCCGTCTCGGGAGGGGGGAGGAACTTTATACTACAGAAATAACTGGGGTTTTAGTGTAACACTTTTGAGGGGCTACCCATCCTTGGCCAAACCCCTTTTTGGAAACACAAAAAATACAGGTTATTTTACCTCCCTTTCATGTTTTAGAGGATTATACTGGATATCACAACTTTGTATTCTTGAAAGACACTAATTCTGCATAAATCTATTGCTTCTTCCATGTGACAAAAGTAAAAATTTAGTTTAATATTCTTTCTGATCTGCTTCTTAGAAAGGATCCCAGTTTTACTAGTGCTTAAGCAATATACATGGCTTTACCAACTCAAAAATAAGCCATCCGATTCTCAACTAACTGTCTCTAATAGGCTTAAACAATGCTCCTACCAAGAGGTATGAAAGTAAAATGTTAATTCTTAAAAACTGCCCACTTGTTTTTCTTTAATTTTTTAAATTTCCTTTTTTAATAGAGATGAGGTCTTGCTATGTTGCCCAGGCTGGTCTTCAACTCCTGAGCTCAATCAATCCTTCCACCATGGCCTCCCAAAGAGCTGGGATTATAGGCTTCAGCCACTGCACTCAGCCTGTCCACTTTTTTTATCTTTTTTGTTTTGAGACAGAGTCTTACTCTGTCACCCAGGCTGGAGTGCAGTGGGGCGATCTCAGCTCACTGCAACGTATACCTCCCGGGTTCAAGCAATTCTCCTGCTTCAGCCTCCTGAGCAGCTGGGACTACAGGCATGTGCCACCACTCCCAGCTAATTTTTGTATTTTTAGTAGAGACGGGGTTGCACCATGTTGGCCAGGCTGGACTCAAACTCCTGACCTCAGGTGATCCACCTGCCTTAGCCTCCCAAAGTGCTGGGATTATGGGCGTGAGCCACCACACCCAGCCTTGTCCCCTTTTTTTAACTGGGAAAAATTTACAATTTTCATAAAGAGCAGAAAGCCCAGAATCTGGAATCAGAGAAATGAAATAATTCAAGTCATGTTTTACATGTATACCATGAGATGCTATGACTGTAACCCTACCACTCCTCCCAAAATGAACAGGATCACAAATATTCTGCTTTTCCTAATGGAATCTATATACCTTGAGCAACACATTTTAAAAACTACTCTTTCATTTGGAATATCGAGAACTGTTCCAAAAAAATTACCTCCAACCGAAGTCCTACAAATGGCATATTTGTATCACACATAGCGACAAAGTGAGCTAAAACTTTATTGAAGGCACACATTTCTCCTGATCGTTTCGTTTTCTTGGATTCTACTGGACATGGATCATCAGACAACTAAAATTTAAGTAAAGAATACAAACAGGTAAAAAAAGTACATGTGATGCAATTCATTAAGATAGTTAAAATAACTGGAAGAAAGCTAAGGGTTAACCAAAACAAATGTCATTGTATTTATTGAGTAAATATTGACCTAAACACTGGTAATTTATTAGTAAATATTTTGTGTTTAACAAGTTATCTCATGGAAAATGGTGGATAATTCTTCAATTAAAACAGAAGCATTTTCAAGAAAATGTAGACAATTGTTATTTAAGCCTTATTGCAGCCTCGTCTCTTAAAAACCATATGTTAGTTCTCATATTAAAAATGAGTAAAGAATACAACCAAGTTAACACACACAAATTCTGTTCTCATTTCCATATGGAATCATACCTTGCGCTTGGCATTGGTTCTGGTCTGTTTCCCGGTTTTTGTACGAAAAACCAACTCCTGGATGTTTTCCTTGAGCTGCTGCAGCAGCAGTGCCGTTGCAGGGCTGTCTTCACGATCTGAAGCATTCACAGACATAAAGTAGTACTTGTACGACAGTTGCGTGGGTTTATTGGGAACCTCCAACATCTCCACAACCTAAAAATCCCAAAAAGAAGTAAGACTCAAAGAAATAAGTGTCAGATATTTTTCTCTGTACTTCATTAAGTAAGGCTCAGAATTATAAATCTAATGTAGATGTCTTAAAAAAAAAAAAAAGGCAAATCAATCATATCAAAAAAATAAGCATTCTTAGTAAATACATAATTTGTTTTCCAAAAAGTAGATGAGACCAAAGAAGAATGATAAAAGCAAAAGCAACCATAAACTGCAACAAATGGGACATTTAAACTATTATGTGTTAGGTGTTCTTGATATTCACACCTCAGCTTATAAATTGAAAAAAAAAATTATGCCTAAATCCAAAAGGTCTGTGATATGCTTTGGCTCTGTGTCCCCACCCAAATCTCATCTTATAGCTCCCATAATTCCCATGTGTTGTGGGAGGCACCCAGTGGGAGATGACTGAATCATGGGGGCAGGTCTTGTGATGTTCTCATGATAGTGAATGGGTTTCATGAAATCTGATGGTTTTAAAAATGGGATTTTCTTTGTACAAGCTCTCTCTTTGCCTGCCATCATCCACATAAGATATGACTTGCTCCTCTTTCCCTTCCATCATGATTGTGAGGCTTTCCCAGTCACGTGGAACTGTGAGTCTAATTAAACCTTTTTGTTTTGTAAATTGTCCAGTCTCAAGTATGTCTTTATCAGCAGCATGAAAATGGACTAATACAGTCTGTTAGATTTTCTAGAATGGTATCTATTTTAAATCGTTCTGCTGCCTCCCTTAACCACTCAAACATCCTAAATATTCCATTATTAAGGCAGAGAAAAATGACAACCATCCCTCATACTTGGAAACATGTAAAAATTAACCATAATTTTTCAACTGAACATTATGGTCACAGTGACGGTAACAACATTGACAGCTAACAGTGATACAAAGCTTACTATGTGCCAAGTACTGTCCTAATACTTTACAGATGCTAACATATTTAATCTTTCTAATAATCCTGTGAAGTAGGTTTTTCTTTTTTTTTAAGACAGAGTCTCACTCTGTCACCCAGGATGGAGTGCAGTGGCGCAATGTCAGCTCACTGCAATCTCTGCCTCCCAGGTTCAAGCAATTCTCGTGCCTCAGCCTCCCAAGTAACTGGGATTACAGGCGTGTGCCACTACACTCAGCTAATTTTTTGTATTTTTATTAAAGGTGGGGTTTCGCCATGTTGCCCAAGCTGGTCTCTAACTGCTGACCGCAGGTGATCTGCCCACCTCGGCCTCCCAGAGTACTAGGATTACAGGCATGAGCCACCATGCCCAGCCTATCTTTATTTTTGTGATGAAGAAACTGAGGCATAAAAAAGCAAGTTACTTGCCCAAGGTCACACGTCTAGTAAGTGACAGACTCATGCTTTGATTCCAGAAGTTTGGCTCCAGACACACATCTAGTAAGTGATAGACTCATGCTTTGATTCCAGAAGTTTGGCTCCAGAGACCTTGCTCTTCCTATTATACCTGCTTACTGTTTCCAAGGTCTAGCTAAAATTTAAGAAAAGTCCCCTAAATACTTTAGTGATGAAAATAAATGCCATTAGGAAAGGCTCCTGACCAACACACATTCTTTCCTATCTCTCTTCCTGCTTCCTTTCGCCCTTGCTCCCCCACTCCTTCCCACACATACTCTTCAGGAGAGCATCACACAGATGATGCACCTCAGGAAATGTTAAAATTAAAAGTCAAATGGCCATTTCACCAAAGAAGATACAAGGATGAGCACATGAAAATATGCTCAACATCATCAGCCATTAGGGCAGTATAAAGTAAGCCTACAATAAGACACCACTAAATACCTATCAGAATCATTAATGTATTTTTTTTAAATTGTAATGACCAACTGTTGCCAAAAATGAGAAGCAATGAGAACTCTCATACATTGCTGGCAGGAATGCAAAATAGTACATCACTTTGGAAAACAGTTTGGCAGTTTTCTACAAAGTTAAACACACATTTACCGTATGACCCAATAATCCCACTCCCAGTTACTTATCCAAAATGAAATAAAAAATGACAACTTATGCACACATAAAAATCTATATGTAAATGTTTGTAACAGCTTTAGTCACAATTGCCCCAAACTAGAAACAACCCCAATGTCCCTCAATGAGTGACTGATTAAACACAAACTGTGGCACGCCCACACCATGGAATGCTACTCTGCAACAAAAGGAAGGAACTATTATACACACAACAACACAGGTGAATGTCAAAGGTATTACATTGAGTCAAAGAAACTGGACTGAGAAAGCAAAACTATAGAGACAGAAAATAGGCCTGTGATTACCAGTTGGAGGGGGCCGACTGTTTATAAGGGGTATTCTGAGGGAATTTTGGGGTATGATAGATCTGTTTTTTGTCCTCAGATGGAGGCTACACAACTGTATGCATTTATCAGAACTCATGCTAAAAAGTCTGAATTTTTACTTTTTGCAAATTATATCTCAATAAAGCTAACCAAAAAAGAAAGGTAAAATGGAAGAAAGACATTTAAAGGGAGATCAACTGTAGCAAGACTTTCCTCTGTTCTTCTTAACGTCCATGGTAGTAGTTCTTTCCACTTTCATGAACATATCACCCCTAAGTGATAAAATCTAGCAGACAAGGAGTAACCTACATTCAGTTTTGGTCTAAACCATGTGAAACAAATTATTACTTTACAATAAATCACTGGTCATTGACACTAAAGCCTGGTTGTTTGCTGATGCTAAATGTCAGAAAATAATAAATTACAACCATTTTTATTTTATTTTGTGCATGGATGAGTATAAGAGGTCTTTGTATGTTCATCGGTTTTGCCATGATGCATGTATTCTGCATTATCATTTCACATGTAGACCAAGCAAGCTCACTGAGAACTGAAACAATAGCCTTTTGTTGTGGGTCAAATCTAGTTCTACAGTTGCAGTTTTAAAATTCAGAAAAAAGTAAAATTCACGTCAATGACAGACTTATTAGTCTACATAAGTATCCCTAGCTTAAGATATGTTGGCCTATACATGGTGCTCTTTTAAAATAATATCTTTTAAAAGTATAGGTCAAAACCTTAAAAAGTTCACTCCCATTACCTTCAACCAACAATCTTGAATTAAAACTTTTTATTTTATTTTTATAAGAAACAAGGTCTCACTATACTGCTTAAGGTGACCTCAAACTTCTGGGTTCAAGTGATCCTCCCACCTCAGCCTCCCAAAGTGTTAGTTTTATAGGTGTGAGCCACCACACCTGGCCTGAATTAAAATTTGTAAAACATAGATTTTTAGCCAACATATCTACTTGGTATATACAGAAATTTCAACAAGCAGGAAAATACATTCAGGATGAGTTCACATTTCAAATTCTTGCAAATTTTAACTAATTCAAAAATAAACTAGAAAACATACAGAAAGAGTGAAAAAGGAATAAGAGAGGACCTTACTGTGCACTAAAAGGAACACACACTCAATAAAATGAAATATGCTTTCAATCAATGAAGGATGACAAAATAAAGCTAATTCAGCCAGTCCATATTTGAAAGGTTTCATTACACAAGTTAATATTCTAGTGAAACAAGTTTATCTGACATCAAAACATCACCAGACCTTTATAGTAGTTGCTCTCAAATTTTTTATTCTTACAGAGATATCTCATTCCAATCACAGACTAGGCCTCATGATAGGACAGACTACAGTGAGGGATGGGGTTATACCTTATGTTCCCCAACTGAGACATGACGTTCCTCTCCCCACCCCCCCAACCCCATTTTAACCCCCTGGGTTGAAAATCACTATATGAAAGTCAAATACTCAATAAAATTCATTTGCGACTTAAACAATAAATCATTCAAGATACTAATAGAATTACTAAGCTTATCACACCAAATCATTCCTTTGCATACTTACAATGTAGTATTGCGGAAGGCGGGTAAGTTTAATGAACAGCTTATTCTTAGAAAGGTTTCCAATAGGATGAGTTGAGTAATTGGAAAGCTGCAATGTTTCACTGCATATCGTAGGCAAATGTTTTATAGACTGCTTGCAACGCTGTTGTCCAAGCCAAAACCTGAATTTAAAAGTTATAATCCACATAAAATCATAGACTTTTCATCTGTGAGCTATCGATTTACAAGTGATTAGAGACCATTTAAAAAAAACAATTAATTGAAATTTAACTAAAGCACTCATGACCATAATGACAAATCATTTCTTCATAGTTTTGCATTAGACTGTCAATTCTAGTTTTAATTTAAGAAGTTTAAACTGCAATGTGAATGATCTTAGTCACAAGGTAGAATTAACAATGAGGATGAGATACTATGTTAGTTGATTATAAGGAATGACAGATTTCCTATAGTTTAAAGACAGTACCAACTAATCTCAACATTCTTTATATAGCCCCAGTTTTTAAATTGTATATATGTGAAGTGTGTAGTATACCTAGCAGGTGCCAGTAGTATTAACTTTGCTCCCATGTCCCTTTCAGGTAAGCTGCCAGATTTCGCTGATGTTTTTAATATAGTACTCCTCTCATTCCTTTTATTTAACTATCTATCCTTGAAGCAAGGATACCATATAATATGTAAAAAAGGGATAAAATGGCTGGTTCACAAACTCCATTGATGCATAATGAAAACTACAGAAAATAAGAATTTTCACAGCAGCATAACAATGCCACAACATCCCAGCTCATGATCAGCAGACTTGCCTTGATGAATTAGGGCAAAGATCAGTTTGGGGGCTGATATATTTGTGTGGCAACTTGCATGTGGTACAAACCATATACCAGTCATGTGCAGTAAAACCACGTTGTAATATATAACATTTTAAGGGTAGTTTGTCAACTGTTCTAGAAACCATTTCATTTTTTTCATTGAAAGACAAAATTTAACTACAACTTTACAGGATCAAATGCAAGAGCTGGTTACTGATGAAGGAACGAGGATACATTTTGAAAATATACCACCACTTGCTTCATTTTGAAAAAAAATTAAAAATAAATATCCTGAACTTGCTAAACTTTTTTCAAATCTCTACTTCGATTCCCATCAACATATCTTCGTGAGAATGATATCTCTACTATGTATGTTATTAAAAGGAAAACATGAGAAACACCTCTCATGATTAGCATGTTCATCAATCCAACACAGACAAGTTATTACCAACAAAAAACAAGCTCATGTGTCACATTAAAAATTCTAAATACTGATATACAACGTGGTCTTTTCAAAGTCGATCTGGAATTGCTATTTCACTCTTCACTATTTGTTATGATTCTGTGGAACAAATTAAGTCTAAGTGACTTTCTATTTTAATTGCCTGTGTGTACACTTTCAATGAAAAATGTACATAGTTTCTATAATTTTCTTTTTTCCTATGTTATGTTTGTTCTGATCATATTTATGGAAATATAACTTTATCTGTTGATTCTAATAAAAAACATTGGGGCTTATATCTTGTACATGTTCTTTCATTTCTTTTTTCCTACAATTCATTTTTATTGCACATTATTTTAAAAAGCAATCATATGAACAAACAGATGCTCAACATCATTATTTGTTAGGGAAACATAAATTAAAATCACCATGAGATACCCCTTCATATTCATTAGTATGTCTATATTCAAAGACGGTAACAATGGTTGGCAACGACGTAGAGAAATGGAAATTCTCGCAACACTACTGATGGAGCTGTAAATTGGCACAGGCACTTTGGAAAACAGTTTGGCATTTTCTTTGAAAAGCTAAACAAACTTACTGTATGCCCTAGCAGTTCCACTCCTTGGTTCCACTCCAAGAGAAAAGAAAACATAAGTCCACATATAGACTTAAACATGAATGTTCACAGCATCAATATGCATAATAACCAAAAAGTAGAAAAAACCCAAATGTTCATCAATTGATGAATGGATAAACCAAATGTGGTATGTCCATACAGTGAAATATTATTCAGTCATAAAAAGGAATGAAGTACTGATACATGCTACAATATGGATGAATCTTCAAAACATTATGCTAAGTGAAAGAAGCCAGTCACAAAAGACAGCATGTTTTGATTCCACTTCATATGAAATGACGAGAAAAGGCAAATAGAGAGTAGATTCACAGTTTTCTGAAATTGGGAATGGTTATTAACTATAAATGGACATTTCTTTGGGGTGATGGAAATGTCCTACATGTTTTAGAGGTGGATTGTGGTGATAGTTGCAAAAGTCAGTAAATTTACCTCAAATCGTTGAATTGTACATTTAAAATGGGTGGATTTTTATGGTATGTAAATTATATCTCAAGAAAGTTATTTCAAAAAATCAATGTCCCATGATAGATTAACTGATAGATAAACTGGTCATTCACCACAGATCATTTGAAAAACACTATTATAAGTGACAGTCAGGGGACTTTTCTTATAAATAAACTATGTAAGTTTACGTACAGGCACACATTTGGTAAGTTAAAGGCTTTTGGGACTTAGCTTTCAGGTTTTAGTTTATATTTCTGGCAGCTAGAACTGCCAGATAAACAACCTCAAGTTATGCAAGATGGGAACTGTTAAGCATGTTAGGATATTTAAATCTTGCTTATTTAGCCAAAATGCACAATGATGCTAAAACAGTAATTAGGTTTAGATGAGGTCATGAGGGTAGGGGCTTCATGAAGGGATTAGTAGACTTAGAAGAAGGGATGCCAGAGAACTTGCTCTCTCAGCCATGTGAAGACACAGCAAGAAGGCGGCTGTCTATAACAAGCTAGAAAGAGAGCCCTCATCTGCTGACACCTTGATCTTGAATTTCTGGCCTCTAGAACTATGAGAAAATAAATTTCTGTTGTTTAAGTCACCTAGTCTATGGTATTTTGTTATGGCAGCCTAAACTGCTAAGTTTTAGAAATCATTACCCAGATTAACGACTGATTTTTTTCACACACAAATAAACTAAATAGCTGCTCAAAAAAAAAAAAAAAGCTCGCATAAAAAAGCTCACATGATATTATCTATCTACTGGCAGTAAAAATTAAGCCCAGGGCCAGACACAGTGGCTCACCTGAGGTCAGGAGGTTGAGACTAGCCTGGCCAACATGGTGAAACCTCATCTCTACTAAAAATGCAAAAAATTAGTTTGGCATGGTGGTACGTGCCTGTATCCCAGCCACTCAGGAAGCTAGGGCAGGATAATCCCTTGAACCTGGGAGGCAGAGGTTGCAGTGAGCCGAGATCGCCCCACTGCACTCCAGCCTGGGTGACAGAGTGAGACTCTATCTCAAAAACAAAACAAAACAAAAAAAAACAACACTGTCCTGAATACAAAAGTTGGCTGGGCTTGCTGGTATGTGCCTGTGTCCCAGCTACTTGGGAGGCTAAGTGGAAGAATCGCTTGAGCCTGGGAGGCAGAGGTTGCAGTGAGCTAAGATCATGCTACTGCACTCCACTCCAGCCTGAGTGGCTACAAAGCAAAACTCTGTCTCAAAAAAAAAAAAAAAAAAAAAGTCATGCCCCATTAATGAAAACATTATTTGATTATATTGAATTTTTCAAGTATTGGCTAAAGGGAAAGGCAGAGACTAAAGGATTGTAAGAACAATAGTTCCCACTTTATAGTCTTTCTTTAGGTACCCCTCGCCCCACCACTGCCTTCTCCATTTGCCAGGTCTGGTTTTAATCTCTGAATTTTTTTTATCCTTTGGAATTTTGTTTTATTAATTTTAAGAAAGAGTTTGTTAAAGTTGCTATAAGGGTAACTTTGTGTACCAGGGTGGTAATGAAACTCTACAGAATTATATCTAGCTCCATTTTCAACAAATGTTTAACAGTATGAAGCATTTAAAGGATTTTGAGACAAATTGAATGAAGCAGAAATGACTATTTTGAAAGTGTCAGCTGGTAGTCAACCATGACGATTACCCTGGATGAGAACAAATAGGACTTTATTACAGAGAACACTCAATACAATAAAATTCATTATATAAGTGATTTATAAAGTGCTTATATAGAAGAAAATGTGGTAAGGGATGAAAGTTGAGTGTTATGTCCTTCACACCTATATTTGCTCTAGAGGAGAATTTGATATGAGAAACTGCCATCTTGGAACTATTCCAAGAGAATTTAGTTCTAAGGTACCAAAAGGCACTTAAGTTTCATGCCATACATCTTAAGGAAAGTGACTGATCAAGAGTAATGATGGAGAAGAAAATATATGTTGTCAAAATAAGTTTCCATTTTTAGTCTTGAGCTAAATAAACAAGCTTACTTAAGTTGCTGAATCCAGGGTATGATTCGTTTCATATCATCATTCACAGACTTTTCCATGTCATCCAGAGTGGCCTGGTCTACAGAATAAAGCACTTCATTAATTAACTGCTTACATGAGAAACAAAATCTTTATCTAGGTAGCCTAAAACAAATGAAAATTATTGTTTTAGGCAGAAAATCGTGTTATTTTGGAATCAGAGAAAAACTTAACTAAATGCATCATTAGATATAAGCCAACCTAATTTGTTTTCCCTCTTTAACATTTAGGGAGCATTACAGATAAGACAACTAATTAATAGCAAGTATACACTGGCAGAAAGAACAATTAATAAATTCATTCTTTGCCTATATTTTAATTTCCCAAACTCTTAGTCTACTTAATCAGTATTTTTAAATAATAAGTATTTAAAATTCATAGTATTACTAGACTTAGAACCTTAAAAATCATAAAAACAAAAAACTCCACTGCAATGTTTACTTACGATACACAAACAATCTCTAGCATATGCAAGAGCTATTGGCTGAAGATCAGCTTGCTAATTAAGTCACTTAGAATTTTTAATGAGACTAGAGAATGCCAGTAAATAATGAGCAAAAAAAGTAAGATACAAAATGATTTTGATTAACAGGGACAAAGTATAGAAAAAAATTAGAAAAGCACTGCTATGGAGTCAACTATGTCCCCCCCAGATCCATATGTTGAACCCCTAATCCCCAGTGTATGTTATTTGGAGAAAGGGTCTTTGGGAAGCAATTAGGTTTAGATGAGGTCATGAGGGTAGGGGCTTCATGAAGGGATTAGTAGACTTAGAAGAAGGGATGCCAGAGAACTTGCTCTCTCAGCCATGTGAAGACACAGCAAGAAGGCGGCTGTCTATAACAAGCTAGAAAGAGAGCCCTCATCTGCTGACACCTTGATCTTGAATTTCTGGCCTCCAGAACTATGAGAAAATGAATTTCTGTTGTTTAAGTCACCTAGTCTATGATATTTTGTTATGGCAGCCTAAGCTGCTAAGACAAGCATACATCCCTAAAAGACTATTTCCTCTTGCTTTTCTAATTTTTGTGTATTTAAGTTTTAAGTTAACTGACATCAGCCAGAGTTACTGTTTCCATAACCACTTTCAACACTGCATATATCATTCCTTCTGATACCTAATAACAGAAAATGTTATTTTGTTTTTGTTTAAAATATTTTTTCTTACATTTAATGACTATATGTTTTAGTAACTTACCAAGTCCATAAAGCATCAATTGAAACATTCCAGAATGCAAATCTACAAAAATGTGCAGACACTCTGAATTACCGCAAGGCTCCAAGATGGGAACAACAAGAGCTGGGAGTGCAGTCTCTATGGAAGCTGAACAATCAAGAATTAAAAATTACTTTTCTATCTGAACATTTTCTGGAAAAATTATTTCTCAATCAGTGACTACAAACAAACCAACTACTGAAGGATCCTAAATGGTAGACAAAAAACATGATTTTGCAAAATTTGCAATAGTATTATTATGTCAGTTAGTAGCTCAAAAAGGAAAGAATGTAATTTTCAAGGTGACTTGAAACAAACATGCCTGTCTCAAATACTACAGCAATAAAAATCCAAAATTTCTTAAAGAGGGTTGAAATAGCTAGTGAAAATTCAACCTCATCAGTGAGCTGAGTTCTAGTTTTACTTTTACTTGGCAATTACTAATAAGTTAATTTTTAAGGATTTTCTTTTTTATATAATGGAAAGAAAACTGATTGTTGGTAAACAGAAGAAATATCTTCTATGGCCTCATGATTTTTAATGCCATTCCTCATAAAAAAGAGGTATTCTGGCAATTAGAGCCAATGTGTTTAAAGAAACACTTGAAAACTAATAAACATTATAGATCACCCAGGAAGAAACTTTTTTTTCAAGTCATTTGTGTACTCCATTTCAAGTCACAGATGAACTAAGAACATCAGCAATTGCTAAACACAAATCCCCAAAGCTGACAATATACTTGATCTAGAGTTTCACAGTATTTCCACCAGGCCCAATTAACTTTTCTCTTAATTCTGCAAATGACATAATGAAATCCAATAAACAAGCAAAACACTGAAAACACACTAAGTGCTGATCAGATTGAGGTGTTGTAAAAGGAACATGCTCTTCTTGTTACCAAGTTCCTCTGAAGCTACAGCACAGAAAAAAAAATTTTTTAAAGGCAGATACAGAGGGGAATGGTGATGCAGCTGCAGGAAGGAGAGGTAACATGGCAGGCGCAGAGGGGAGTGGTGATGCAGGCCTTTCACCAGGCGTGGCCTCTGCCTGCTACTTCGTCAAACAAGGACAATAACATCTTCCCCTCCACGCCACAGGTCGTTAGGAGCAGGAAATGACAAGGCTGTAATGCTTTAAAAAGCAAAGTGTTCGACAAATGCACATTATCTATATTGCTTTTGAATCAAAGAAACCAACCAAAACCTCTTACTAAAAATTTTCAATAATTCAAATGGGTAACATTACCATTGGTACTGTATACATAAATTATCAAACAAATTAATAAAAGATTGCAGAAGACATATTTAATTAGAGGAAAATAAATTGCTTTAAAGCACAAGTTGAGCATCCTAAACTCCAAAATTTGAAATGCTCCAAAATCCAAAATTTTCTGAGTGCTGACATGATACTCAAAGGAAATGCTTAATGGAATATTTTGGACTTCAGATTTTCAGATTTGGGATGCTCAACTGGTAAGTATAAATGCAAATATTCCAAAACCCGAAAAAAATCCGAGATCTGAAACACTTCTGGTCTCAAGCATTTCAGATAAGGGTTACTCAACCTGTACATCTAATATATATTTGTATACAAAATGTTTAAACATGCAAATCCAGCAGAACTCTGACCTGAAAAAAAAAAAAAAAACAGAAAAAAAGGGCACCAAAATTTCTTTTACCATATAATTCAGACCAATGTGACAAATTAGTTCAAATCAGTGATGTTTTGCTGAACTTACTATGTTAACATAATAAAAAGTTATTACAAATGTGAAACAGAGTTGCTGATTTTTGAAACATTTCCATATTGTTACCATTCCTGACAGGGTAGGAGTGAATTCTCTAAATCAAAACCATTTCTGAAGTGTGGCAACGGAGTAAAACTAGTTTTGGGAATTGGGATAACAATTATAATTTCAATCTAATTATCACAATTGAGTATTCTTAGAAAAATAGGGCACCAGAGAAGAATGCAGAGAACACAGTTCAAAAGACAAGAAATACTTTGACACAAATCACATACATATTTTTTTACCACCATGTCCATATTTTTCTTTACAGAAAATAAAATACAAAATGCCCTAAAGCATTCAAAGGCAACAGGTTTTAAGTATACAAAAATGGGGAAACTTGCAAAGAAAACAAAAAAGAAGGAGTTAAAAGCAGTGCAAGATGACAGGACTTGGTGCTATTTCCTCCATCAAAAACATACACATATCTCCTCTTTTATTTCTTTTTTATTGTTTTTGTTTTTATTTATTTATTTATTTTTTGCAGCCTCTATCATTTACTGAGAACAAGATGAGGAATGGACGAACAGACAGTAATATAAAGTGTGAAGAGTGAAGAGCAGCAACCAAGCTCAATTAGGAACAGCTGTGTGTGGTTCACAGCTTCCAAACTGATCATGATGCCCTGATTACAAGCGCTGAAGGGTAGAGTACAACACAAGGGTGCTGTTGGCTTTCAGGAGTTAGGCAATGCTGCCAAGTGGGCCATATCTCAAGTTACCTTTAGTGCCTTGCACTGCCTTTTTTGAACTTATCTCCTAAGTCCTGTCTCCTCTCCCCTGAATCATTCCCACTCCCACGAAACCACATACCTGAGCTGCTCAAAACCTGAAGTCTATGCCTTCCCCTACCCTTCCCTTGAAATGCTCTGTTCTCTGAGCTACTCATTTCCTTGAGTTATTCCAGTTAGGTGTTAGAAGAAAAGCCATCTGATTTAGGGGTGATTGCACTAAGGGATTCTAAGAACAGACTATGTAGTCCCTGGTTCCAGTAAGGATCTTACTAAAGCATGCTTACCCATCACAAAAAGAATCAAGTAAGACTATATGAAGAGCATAAATGCATGCATATGAATTTAAAAAACAAGTTAAAGCACATGCCCTAAAATGGCGGGTCAGCAGACTTTTTCCTCTAGCAGTCCTCATTTCTAGAACTGTCCTGATTAAAGTAGGACTGAGGAGCTCCCTTTCTTCCAAATTTATAGTCCCTAAAGCACCCTTCTCTAACACCTAGGACTCGAAAATCACTGGTATAGCACACTCCTACTAGAGTTAAAGATCTAGGAAGAGCCTGGACTATTATAATATCTTCAAATTTCAGATGAGGAGAATGGCCCAAATAGCATAAATGACTTATTCAAGAGCAGACAGCTGAACTCAGACCTCTAACATTTCTACAAAAAGGAATTTTAAACCTAGGTTCTAAAGATTTCTCTAAATTGCTCTTTAGAAATCTTCAGAACCTAGGTGAACAGTACACAAAATCATTCCTATGTAAACATACGCTTTGAGTTTATTTTTCAAAATAATTTAACTATCCCTTGGCAATCACAGTTTTTTGTTTTTGTTTTTTAACTTAGTAATCCTTGTTTACAGATGACACTAAAGTAAACCAGGGCCTATTAGAAGATTACAAACCCCCTATTTTCAGGAATCTCAACAAATGAAATTTTAGCATTCTACTATCTTGAAAAATTAAGACTGCAAAATACTTAAAGTCCTCTTTAAGAACAAAAGAGCCAGACATGGTGGATTCACACCTGTAATCCCAGCACTTTGGGAAGCCAACATGGAAGGACTGCTTGAGCCCAGGAGCATAAAACCACCCTATTCAGGAGGCCATGGACTTAGATAGATAGATAGATAGATAGATAGATAGATAGATAGATAGATAGATAGATAGATAGATAGACAGACAATTAAATAGGAACAAAATAGTCTTCAACAAATGTTACTGCAATAACTGCATATCCTCACGTAAAAGAATGCAGACAGTAACAAGTATTGGTGAGGATGTGGAGAAAATGAAACCTTCCCACATTGCTGGTTAGATTGTAAAGTGGTGTTAAACAGAGTTACCACAAGACACAGCCATTACACTCCTAGGTGTACAGCCAAGAGAAATGAAAATTTATGTCCATACAAAAACTTGGACATGAATGTTCGTAGCAGCATTATCCACAATAGCCAAAAAAGAAAAACAACCCCAATGTTCATCAATGATGAATGAATAAACAAAAGATGGTATAGCCATACAATGGATTATCTGACAATAATTAAGTGAATGAAGTACTGAAACATGCTATGAACCTCAAAAAAATTGTTAAAAACCATATTGAAGAGACCACACATTAGGATTCCATTTATATGAAATGTCCAAATAGGCAAATCTATAGAAAGTAGATTAATGATTGCCAGAAGGGAGGTGGGGAGGAAGAGGGGTAAATGGGTTGTGACTGCTAATGGGTATAGGGTTTCTTTCTGAAACGATTAAAATCAGGCCAGGCGCGGTGGTTCACGCCTGTAATCCCAGCACTTTGGGAGGCCAAGGCAGGCGGATCACAAGGTTAGGAGTTTGAGACCAGCCTGGCCAATATGGTGAAACCCCATCTCCACTAAAAATACAAAAAATTAGCCGGGCATGGTGACGGGCACCTGTAATCCCAGCTACTCAGGAGGCTGAGGCAGAACTTCTTGAACCCAGGAGGCGGAGGTTGCAGTGAGCCGAAATCACACCACTGTACTCCAGCCTGGGCAACAGAGCAAGACTCTGTCTCAAAAAAAAAATTAAGTAAATAAAATAAAATGTTCGAAAATCCAATTGTAGTGATAGTTGCACAACTCTTTTAGTAAAAACCAATGAATGAAGTAATTATGTGTGAATTATATCTCAATAAAGCTGTTAAAAAAGAATAAAAGGGGGCGGTGGTTAGAAGCCTTTCTAACTCCAATGAAAGTTTCAATTATACTTTCCAATCATAATTCTTAGGTCTGTATTTAACATCTTTGCTTGAGGAATTAAAGGGGAGGGCCTTATACTGAAGCTTTTAATTAAATTAAAATAATGAAGTACTGATAACGTTAATGTTAAACCCTGATAGGGCTAATGGATAGGCACCCCCAATATACATTTAACCAATACATTCACCAGATTTCTGATATACCCTTTATTTCTTTTTTAAGGACCATATTTGCATTTTTGTTAAGTTAGGCTGCCCCTCCCCTTAGTCTCTTTAAAAATATAAGCTGGGCCGGGCGCGGTGGCTCACACCTACAATCCCAGCACTTTGGGAGGCCAAGGCGGGTAGATCACGAGGTCAAGAGATCGAGACCACCCTGGTCAACAAGGTGAAACCCCATCTCTACTAAAAAATACAAAAATTAGCTGGGCATGGTGGCGCACGCCTGTAGTCCCAGCTACTCGGGAGGCTGAGGCAGGAGAATTGCTTGAACCCAGGAGGCAGAGGTTGCGGTGAGCCGAGATCACGCCATTGCACTCCAGCCTGGGTAACAAGTGCGAAACTCCGTCTCAAAATAAATAAATAAATAAATAAATAAATAAATAAATAAATAATAAATAAATAAAAATATAAGCTAATGGTTTGGCTTATCTTAGATCCCTTTTTCCACCTCTATATTTTCACTTTCCTAGAAGGCGTATGCATTCTAAATACACATTTATTCTTCTGACTTCCTGTCTTCCCTTCAGGTAGTGTTGTTTTTTTTTTTTTAATCTATTTCTGTCAAAGTGGTTTTGATCCAGAGTTACTAACATATACTTAAGAAGCTGCTAGTTTAAGTATAATGGATTGAGCAGGTGGGCTCTGTGATGACAAAAGGCAGTATCTTTGCTACTAGCACTATTAAGACTTCCTACTTATAAGGCACTTCACTTACGTCATCCCACTTAATTAAAGACTGTGCACTGTGGGCCCAAGGTAATTATGGCCAAAAACAATTGGGGCAGGGATAGTAAATACATTCATTATGATGTTGTGAAACTATATTCCTAGAATGAAAGGGTTTACTTTTCTAAATGACTGTCCCTCAAAGCTCTGAATATACTTACTAGGTAATTAAACTTGGAAGATTTTTCACTATGTCCACGTATCTGCATTTCTTATTTGAACTCTGTTAATGTATTAACAATTTAAAAAACTTATTTAAAAAGACAAGGGATGAATTCTACTTCATTCAAAGGGGCATATTTTACCAGTATATTATAAATATTTGCAATGCTGTTTTATCACTAGAAAAAAGCTTAAAAATAAAATTCATATTAAGATGTTAGCTCACGTTTCACAGGGTTTTTCTTTTTTATTTAAAAAATGTATAAATAGAGACAGGGTCTCATTTTTTGCCCAAGCTTGTCTAGAACTCCTGGCCCCAAGTGATCCTTACACCTTGGACTCCCAAAGTGCTGGTATTACAGGCATGAGCCACCATGCCCAGCCCCATTTCATAAAGTTTTAAGGAACGCCAATACACAAATATTTCAAAAATGAGGATAAGCTAAATAAGTAAGAAATAAGGGAAAAATTAGAATAAGTTTGACAGATCACCAGTTAAAATGCAGAAATACCAGCTTCCAAAATAAAAGCAAAATATCAAGAAAAAGTCATATTAAGATCCTCAGGAAACAAAACCAGACACTAGTTTAAACAAAAGAAAAACAAATGTCAATTTTAAAAAACCTACAGTTTTCATTGGCATTGAAGCCTCTAAGAATGGCCTTCAGTTCTTGGAGCTTCTGATGAGCTCTTGCATGGACACTGTCAATCAGGAGTTTTTCTATTGATAAGTGGTCAATCTGCATAAATAAGAACAACAAAATCATATGTGCAATTTAAACGTTTTTACTTTAAAAGCCCAAGAGTAGATTACTGTGCTTCAAAATATTTCCTTTTGAAATCACATTGATTAGCCACTAAAAGAAAGCAAACTTAAAGTTAAAAATTAACTAATATGGTATTGAGTTAAAAATTAACTTATATAGTATTGATAGCTTAAAAACTATAGTTAACATTTTGATAAGTATAGGCGAAGATATTACATATCAGTTATCATAGTGCTCAAATGCCAGATCTTAAAATTAAAATGGTATCTGATCTAAATTATAAAATATGAAAGAATATATTAAAAATTATACATTATGGTATCGGATGTTTTAAAAAAACAACAAATGTAAGAAGTGTAACATTTACTTGAAATAAGTTTCATGAAGGGTTTTAGGAATAATTAGGTATTTTTAAAAATTTGTGCTAAGAGTTTAAGTATAAATGGCAAGTTACATTCATTTAAACCAATATTAAAATATATTGAGATCTTTTACCTTCATGGCTCTTTCTACTAACTTGGAATCAGAAGCTGGCAAAGGAGGATCATGAAAAATCTGTAAAGGCTTGGAGACATCATTCTCATCAATTTTAATTGTAACTTTGTGAACAGATGCTGTTCCAGTTTTTCTTCCAAGAACCTGTTGACTAAAGAAAAAAAAGAAATGAAGAATTTTTTTCAACACAGCCTGTTAACTTCTAGAATAAAATAGAGACAATCCATCATGCAGTTTAGCCAGAGCCCGGAATATGGCAGGCCCTCACTGTTTGTGGAGGGAATAAATTAATAATGAGAAGGTAGCTATTCTGTAATCCAATACAATATTTGATTTATTGCATTAAGAAAAGAACACAGAATTTTAAAATAAAACATATGCACACATGAAAAAGAACCCCAAAACAAAACTAGCTGTCTTCTAAGTGGTGTCTATTCACCTCTGATTCCTTTACAGAAAATGGGAGTATTTGGGATAATAAGATGCAGGGGCGAAGAGAAAAATAGGAATCAAGTAAGGTTCAAACAGGGAACTGAGAGTTGGAAACAGCCCAGTACCAATTTTCTCCCAAAGAAAAGTTTTTAACGGGCACAATTCAAAGTGGAAAACTTAAGCATGCATGTTTTAAAAGATGATACCTAACAATCTAACCTAATAGTCTTTTAGAAATTTAGTATAAGCCCAGAGAAAACTAATCTCTCAAACTTTTTAAGAATAGTAAGTCTTAGTACAAACAGGTAAATGTCTATGTATTTAAAACATGTTCTAAGACAGGTGTCAATTATGGATGTCCTATGTGGTCTACATAATACTACGGGACCTTATTACACAAAAGCATGTTACTAGAGGTGCACAGCTATTGGTATACAGTCATTCTTTGGTATACCTGGGAGACTGGCTCCAGGATTCCTCTCCTAATATCAAAATCCACATATACGCACATCCAGCAGTCAGTCCTGCAGTCACCCAGCAGAACTCACGTATAGGGAAGGTAGGCTCTATACACAGGTTTCACATTTTGCAAATTGATCTGCATATAAGTGGACCCACACAATTCAAGCTTGTGTTGTTCAAGGGTAAACTGTGTATTTAATCAGATGTATGAGAGAAAAAGAGAAGTAAAAAGAGCATTTACAGTCATAGCACGAACCCATCAGAACTAATTTTACTTACTTCCAAACTGAGAGGGAGAGGCACTTTCCAGCATGATATCTTTCCACCTGCACAAGGTCTCCCCACCGTTCTCGGATTAACATTAGAGTTTGGGAATGTAAGACTTCTAACTGAAGTGATAAACAGAAAGAATCTGATAGATGTTGTTAAGTAAATTTAGTATGTTATGCCAACAGTCAATCAAGTACAGGCAAACTTGATTTAAGGAAAGCTCTGGTTTTGAAAAACTTGTCTACAAAGAAAATTTCTGAAATATTTCTCCAATGGCTCATCGTAAAAAGTTGTTATAATTTATAGCATAATTTCAGAAAAAGGTTTTATATTTAATTTTGAACCAATATAAAACCATAAGGTCTGGGTTGTGTCTTAATTCATCATAGTTTAGAGAACATGGATTGACCAAATAGTACTATTTCTTTCATCAAACAGTAATTTTTTTTTTTTTTGAGACAGAGTCTTGCTCTGTCGCCCAGGCTGGAGTGCAGTGGCATGATCTCCTCACTGCAACCAAGCAATTCTCCTGTCTCAGCCTCCCTAGTAGCTGGGATTACAGGTGCCCATCACCACACCAGGCTAATTTTTTTTTTTTTTTTTTAAGTAGAGATGGGGTTTCACCATGTTGGTCAGGCAGGTCTCAAACTCCTGACCTCAACTGATCCGCCCACCTCAGCCTCTCAAAGTGCTGGGATTACAGGCATGAGCCACCGTGCCCAGCCTCAAACAATACTATTTTTAACTAATCACTTTTTGTTTTTACCTGCAAAGTGAACAGTAAAATTTTAAATGTGGTTTATTATAGACATATCACTATTCTTCATAATGGCCAGTTCTCTAGCCCTATTTGTACCCCAAAAAGGGTAGGGGAGATGGCGGCAAGGAATGTAAGCTGCTACAGTTCAAGATTAAGGACAAATGAAAAATGTGGGAGAAGTACCACAAAATCCTTACAAATACATGTCTCAAATTTCAGAAGGATACGTAGGCAGTTGTACATATCCTGAAGAGGTTTCTCATCAGCAAAGAGCCTAGACTGTACCAGCTGATGGATGAAGTTGATTTGCATGCTGTGAACCAAAGCTCGCCCGTCTTCCGTTGGCAGGAGAAAAGAAGGTGGTTAATCAAATAGGTGTACAAGTGTGTCACTGTACCAACTAACCAAGCACATAATAACAATGAATTCTTTTAAAAAAGAACTGAAATTATCTACAGAAACTAGACAACACTGCACTCTGAGAAACACTGAAACTTCCATGGTCAATAGGTAGTTACAGTTATAAAACTTGCTTCATATTACAGGATAAATTGCCACACACATTTATTATTCTGAAGGAATATATATATAAATATATATACACACATACATACATATATATATACACACACATACACACACATATATATGTATATTTGAGACAGGATCTTGCTCTGTCACCCAGGCTAGAGTGCTGCAGCATTGGCTCACTGCAGCCTCAACCTCCCTAGGCTCAGGTGATCCTCCCACCTCCCACTTTAGCCTCCCAAGCAGCTGGTACAACAGGAGCACACCACCATGCCTGGCTAATTTTTAAATTTTTTGTAGAGATGGAGTCTTGCTATATTGTCCAGGCTGGTCTCAAACTCCTGAGCTCAAGTGATCCACCTGCCTCAGCCTCCCAAAGTGGTGAGATTACAAGCAAGAGCCATTGTTCCCAGCCAGGAATATTTCAATAATATAAAAATATCAAACATTTAAATTAATATTTACGATTTAAATCACTACTTATGATTTACCTCCTGTTTCCTTATCCTCAACTAGAATTTCTAGCTTGAGAAGACGCCATGGAACATCGGGGTCATCTCCCATCACAGTCAAGGTGGCTTCAAATTCTCCTTCAACACGAAACTTCACCCGGCCATTTGCTTTTAGAAGAAAAAGATGAAGAAAAAGAAGTACACTTCACTAGAAAGTGAGAATCTTCCTCTTGACCTAGAACTTTCAGTCTTACTTAAAAAAATTTTAAATAGATTGAAGGTTCCCCTTCATAAGTGTTCAAACAATTCAATGGTTCCTTAAGAAGAAGTGACCAGCTTCCAGGTCAAGAAATGAAAGGCAACTCTTCTAACATAAATGAACAATATTTTCTTGAGGCTCAACTCTGGGAATTCTTCTCTCTTTCCAGTCCCACTCCCAAGCTGCAAATACCAGCACTGTATTTCTACGTAGTAAAGAGAAATGACATGGCTGACAAGTTATAGAATCAAACACCACAAAATTGTGAGTCAAATTTTCATAATGCTATTTATTTGAATAAAACTATAAAACTAAAAAAGCTGTTTAAGAAAATATTCTAACATATAGATTCTGTCACTCAGGGTGGAGTACAGTGGTGCAAGCTTGGCTCACTGCAACCTCTGCCTCCCAGGTTCAAGCAATTCTTATGCCTCGGCCACCCAATTAGCTGGGATTACAGGTGTGTGCCACCACACCCAGCTAATTTTTGTATTTTTAGTAGAGACAGAGTTTCACCATGTTGGCCAGGCTGGTCTCAAATTCCTGACCTCAAATGACTGGCCTGCCTCAGCCTCCCAAAGTGCTGAGATTACAGGCATGAGCCACCACACCTGGCCATCAACTCTTAAAAAAAGAAATTTCAGGTACATACCAACTGTAAGATTTGCTAACTGAGGAGGAAGATCTGTGGTTACAAGCCGATGTCTAAGAATCTGATTCAGCTGATGGAGTGTGGCTTGTTTTTCAATTTTGGTAATTGGGTCTGGAGGAATAATTTTATCCTGAAAAAAAATTTAAGTGATTTTTAAATAATGTACAAAAAGGGATAATTTTTTTTTTACCTTTGTCTGTCTTTATACAGGGTTTTCATACTTTACCCAAGAGAATCTCAACACTCATTTCTGCAGTCTACATCCAATAACAATGGCCATTACTATCATACAGTAGAGCAACAATGATTCCAGTCATTTATCTGAGATCATAATATAACATAACCTCCTTTATGCTCTATTTATGAACCAACTTAATATCACTTGATAACTTCCAAAAGTTCTTACAAGTATAAAATACAATGTGGCACCAAGTCAGTAAACTACCAAAACAATTAAGTTTAAAACGCTTTCAAAAAGCAACTGGCATGTAGCATCTTCACAACTGAAATAGATGTTGCTATGTTTGTATATCCGCTCACCCCTGGAGGAAAAAAATAAAACCTTCACCCATTTTTATATCTACTCACATTCTGGTACCAACTTATTTTAAAAAACCACAACTTTAGTTATAGAGAAAAAAGTGAACTATATGTACTGTTTGTTTTAACAATATGGTTTTTGCTGGGCTACTTAATTGGATTGTATTATTATACAATGCTAAAACCTTTAGTTTTTAGGAACATGGGGGCAAAGCACTTACCCTAATGCAGGTTGGCAGCCTTGGGTAAGATCCAGTAGTCAGTACATCAATGGCATATGGGATGGCAAAACTAGGCAGGCGTGCATGGACCAGAGCATCTCTAGCTAACGAGGCCAGGCGATCAGCAGTGTCCACAAACAGGATGGCTTGCTGATCTAAAAAGCTTGAGATCATCTTTAAAGTAAAGGGTAAATGTATTGAGCTCCCCTGAAAATGATCTCCTTTTCACACTATATATTGTTAAATCATTCCAAAGTAAACTTCAAGGGGAATTAATATAAGTTTTCCATATTTCAAAGTAGTTCTTCAAACATTCTCTACTATTTTGAAGAAATATTTAATACATTTGTATTTGACATTAAGAGCAATAATTTCCTGTCACTTTAAGTAAAAGCTTCCTAACTCATTTCTACATCCTTAACATTACACATACATAATATCAAAGTTAGCAAAAATAAGAATAAAATTTGTTTTCCTCTTATACACTTCCAGAGTTGGTTGGTAATGAAAGAGTTAACAGCATGGACTCCTAGACCTACACTGCCTTGTTCTCCATTTTAACTCTGCTACTTACTAGCCCTGTAACCTTGGGCAAGTAACTTAACCTCTTTGTGCCTCAGTTTTTTCAGCTGTAAAATGGAGGTGATAATGATTCCCAATCTCATAAAGTTGTTCTCAGTATTAAGAGTTAATGCAAAATAGAGAACCCAGAAATCCACACATAGCCAACTCATTTTCCACAAAAGCACCAAAAACATACATTGGGGAAAGGACAGTTTCTTTAATAAAAAAAAAAAATCAATGCCTCTCCTTCTACAGGCGATCACAGTTCCTCAGCAACAAGAGAACAAGGCCTGATGGAGAACGAGTGCGTTCCAATAACAGATTTAGGCTTCAGAAAGTGGATAATAAGGAACTTTAGTGAGCTAAAAAAACATATTCTAGCCCAATGTAAAGAAACTAAGAACTTCGAAAAAAGGTTTGACGAAATGCTAACAAGAATTGACAAAGTGAATTAATGGAACTGAAGAATACAATAAGAACTTCGCGAAGTACGCACAGGTTTTAACAGTCAAATTGATCAAGCAGAAGAAAGGATATCAGAGGTCGAAGACCAACTTAATGAAATGAAACGAGAAGACAAGATTAGAGAAGAAAGAGTAAAAAGGAATGAGCAAAGTCTCCAAGAAATATGGGACTATGTGAAAAGACCTAATTTATGATTGATAGGTATACCTTAATGTTATGAAGAGAACGAATCAAAGTTGGAAAATATTCTTCAGGATATTATTCAGGAAAACTTTCCTAATCTAGTAAGGCAGGACAATACTCAACTCCAGCTAATCCAGAGGACACCACAAAGATATTCCTCAAGTAGAGCAACTCCAAGACACATAATCGCTAGATTCACTAGGGTTGAAATAAAGGAGAAAATTCTAAGGGCAGCTAGAGAGAAAGGTCAGGTTACTCATAAAGGGAAGCCTATCAGACTCACAGCAGACCTCTCACCAGAAACCCTACAAACTAGAAGAATGGGGGTCAATATTCAATATCCTCAAAGAAAAGAATTTTCAACCCAGAATCTCACATCCAGCCAAACTAAGCTTCATAAGCGAAGGAAAAAGAAAATTTTTCGCAAACAAGCAAGCACTCAGAGATTTCATCACCACCAGGCCTGCTTTACAAGAGCTTCTGAAAGAAGCACTACAATTTAAAGGAACAACCAGTATCAGTCATCTCAAAAACTTAGCAAAACGTAAAGAGTATCTCTATAATGAAGAATCTACATCAACTAATGGGCAAAATAGCCGTCTAGCATTAAATGACAATATTGAACTCACAAATATTAACATTAATTCTAAATTTAAATGGATTAAATGCCCCAATCAAAGACACAGACAGGTAAATTGAATAAAAAGTCAAAACCCATCGGTACGCTGTATCCAAATCTATTTCACAAGCAACGACATACAAAGACTCAAAACAAAGGGATGGAGGAAGATTCACCAATTAAATGGAGAGGGAAAAAAAAACACAGGAGTTGTAACTTTTGTCTCTCACAAAGTAGACTTTAATAGTAACAAAGACTAAAAGAAACAAAGAAGGATGTTACATAATGGTAAAAGGATCAATGCAACAACAGGAGTTAATGATTATAAATACATATGCACCCAAAACAGGAGCACCCAGATACATTAGACAAGTTCTTAATGACTTATAAAGAGACCTGGACTCCCGCACAATAATAGCGGGAGATTTTGACACCACATTGTTAATATTCGACAGATCAATGACATAGAAAATTAAGGACATCTATGGTTTGAACTTAGACTTGGAATAAGTAAACTTAGTGAATATTTACGTAATTCTCCACCCCAGGTCCACAGAACATACATTTTTCTCAGTATCATATTACACCTATTTTGAAAGTGACTACATAATTGGAAGTAAATCACTCTTCAGCATTTGCATAGCATTTCACAGACTTAAATGAAATATTGGTTGGCTGTTTGTTTGTTATTTTCTTCCCTTATTCCTTCCTGTCTTCGTTGTTAAGCACAATTATCGGCATAAAAAAGGTTTTTAATACCTATTTTTAGATTGCATTCCAGACCGGGCAATAGAGCAAGAATCCTGTTCTCTCTCCCCCTTTTTCTTTCTTTCTCTCAAAAAAAAAAAAAAATGGTGATGGGAAAACTCAATAACCATATGCAAAAGAATGAAACTAGAATCCCCATCTCTCACACTATACAAAAATCAACTCAAAATGAATTAAAGGCTTAAGCATGAGACCTGAGACTATGAAACTATTAGAAGAAAGCACTGGGGAAATGCTCTAAGACACTGGCCTGGGCAAAGATTTCTTTGGGTAAGATCTTAAAAAGACAGGCAACAGGCCAGGCACAGTGGCTCATGCCTGTAATCCCAGCACTTCAGGAAGCCGAGGCGTGCAAATCACAAGGTCAAGAGATCAAGACCAACCTGGCCAACACGGTGAAACCCTATCTCTACTAAAATACAAAAACAATTAGCCAGGCATGGTGGCACATGCCTGTAGTTCCAGCTACACAGGAGGCTGAGGCACGGGAATCGCTTGAACCTGGGAGGCGAAGGTTGCAGTGAGCTAAGATTGTACCACTGCACTCCAGCCTGGGCCACAGAGTGACTCCATCTCAAAAAAAAAAAAAAAAAGGCAACAAAAGCAAAAATACACAAGAGATTACATCAAGCTAAAAAGCTTCTACACAGCAGAAGAAATAATCAACAGTGTGAAGAGACAACCCACAGAATGGGAGAAAATTCTGCAAAATATCCACCTGACAAGGGATTAATATCCAGAATACATAAGGAACTCAACTCAATAGCAAAATAAAACCAAATAACTCCACTTAAAAAATAAGCAAAATACCTGAATAATAGACATTTCTCAAAAGAAGACATACAAATGGCTAAAAGGTATATGAAAAAATGCAACATTACTAATCATCAAAAAAATGTAAATCAAAACCACAATGAAATATCATCTCACCCCAGTTAAAATGACTATTATCAAAAACACAAAAAATAGCAGATGCTTGTGAGGATGTGGAGGAAGGGGAACCCTCATACACTGTTGGTAACCATGTGACTATGGCCACTACAGAGAACAGTATGGAGGTTCCTCAAACAAAAAACTAAAAATAGGCTGTGTGTGGTGGTTCACATATGTAATCCCAGCTTGGATAACACAGGGTGACCCTGTCTCTACAACAAACTAAAAAAACAAAAAAATTAGCCTGGCATACTGGTGCATGCCTGTGGTCACAGCTAATAGAGAGGATCACTTGAGCCCAGGAGGTTGAGGTTGCAAAGAGCCATGACTGTGCCATTGCACTCTAGTCTGGGTGACAGAAAGAGACCTTGTCTCAAAACAAACAAACAAACAAACAAAAAACCCACTAACAACTAAAAATAGAATTGCCATATGATCCAGCAATTCCACTGCTGAGTATCTATCCAAGAGAAAGGAAATCAGCATACCAAAGTGATACTTGCACTCCCACATTTACTGCAGCACTATTCACAATAGCCAAGATACAGAATCAACCCAAGTGTCCATCAACAGTTTACGGATAAAGAAAACACAGTAAATATACGCAATGGAATATTATTCAGCCATAAAAAAGAATGAAAGCCTGCCATTTGCAAGAGCATGTATGGAAGTGAAGGTCATCATGTTAAATGAAATAAGCTAGGCACAAAAAGACAAATATTGCACCTTCTCTCTCACATGTGGGAGCTAAAAAAGTGGATACTATGGAGGTAGAGAGTAGAATGGTGGTTAGGAGAAGCAGGGAAGGGGGAAGGAGGCATGAAGAAAAGTTGGTACAAAAATATAGTTAAAAGGAATAAGTTCTAGTATTCGAAAGTAAAGTGGGGAAATGCATATTCAAAACAACCAAAAGAGAAGAACTGTAACATTCTCAACACAAAGAAAAATGTCTAAGGTACTGAATATCCCAATTATCCTGATTTGATCACTATATATATGTATCAAAATATCACATGTACCCCCAAAATACGTACAACTATATCAATTAAAAAAAGAGTTAACACATTAAAAAAAACCTTTAGAACAGTGCCTAGAAAGAAGACAGAAAAACACTCCAAAACACCCATTATGAGACATAGGTCAACTTCATGCCCAATACAGAAATCCTTTCCATCAGTTTTCCACTCAGTGCATTTCATAACAATACCTAAACTAGTAGAGCTCATCATAGAGCTAAAAACTACCTCCCTAAAACTTTTATCTTTTTTTTTTTTGGAGACAGAGTCTTTCTCTGTCACCCAGGCTGGTGTGCAGTGGCGCGATCTCTGCTCACTGTGACCTCCGCCTCCCAGGTTCAAGCAATTTTCCTGCCTCAGCCTCCCGAGTAGCTGGGATTACAGAGGCACACCACCACACCCAGCTAATTTTTGTATTTTTAGTAGAGACGGGGTTTCACCATGTTGGCCAGGCTGGTCTTGAACTCCTGACCTCAGGTAACCCACCCGCCTCAGCCTCCCAAAGTACTGGGATTACAGGCATGAGCCACCACGCCCAGCCATCTTTTAGTTCAATTCTAGAACAATAAAGTCTTCTCTCTCATGTCCTTCAAACAGGCTGTCAGTGGCCAACTGAAGACATAGTACCCAGAATTAATACCAACATCACACAAACATGTAAAAATGTTCTACAATTTCTTAGTGTTTTCAAACATGTTATTTGATTTTTGCAACTCTAAGAAATAGAACCAGATAATTACCATGACCTTAGAGATGAGAAAATTGAGGCTTAGGTTAAGACACTTGCCCAAAGAAAGTCAATAATCAGAAGAGCTGAAACAACAACACAAAAAGTATTTCTTCTAATTCTTAGTTAGACCCAGTATACAACATGACCCAGTAACAATGCTACTTTCTATGACTAGTACAATGAATTTCTATCAATGCCACCAACGCTAATTTATTAGCAGCCATGACACTGCTAATACATTCTCAACTTTTGAACTGGTTTTACTCAGATTTAGGCCATCTCAAGTCTCCCTTAACTCAGGTCACTGTAAAAATGCTTATCAGACCAAAGTCAAGCTCAAAGAGTACCAAAGACCTTCCCCGAGAAAGACATGCATCAACCCTATTGGGATGCCACAGTTTATCCAGCCTCTACCACTCCACTTAAATATAAACAATTAATGAGACACTCTCTAAACTACTTCACTGAACTCAAAATACACTAGCTTCAGCTACATTCCTTGAACTTAGAAATATAATTAATAAAGATGAAACTTGGCTGGATGTGGTGGCTCATGCCTGTAATCTCCAGCAGTTTGGGAGGCGGAGGCAGAGGTGGGAGGATTGCTTGAAGCCAGGAGTTTGAAACCAGCCTGGGCAACAAAGTGAGACCCCTGCCTCTACAAAAACTCTTAAAAAATTACATGGGCACAGTAGTGTGTGCCTGTGGTCTCAACTACTCAGGGAGGCTGAGGTGGGAGGGCTGCTTGAGCCCAAGTTTGAGGTTGCGGTGAGCTGTGATTACACCAGTGCACTCCAGCCTGAGTAACAGAGTAAGATTCCATGTCTTAAAAATAAATACATAAATGAAACTTGAGTTCTGAATAACTGATTAGTGAATCCATTCACATGGATGGACAGTCTTAGTTCACAAAGAACTAATCCATGTTGTTTTTAAGTATTCACACACCAGCTGTAAATATGTTTAATAATAATCTCCTTTAGAATTTAACACTGAATAAATGTTTCTGTAAACAAGATACACAAATGGCCAATAAGCACATGAAAACATGTTCAACATCATGGGTCATCAGGAAAATACAAATTAAAACTTTAATGAGATGCCACTTCATACCTACTAGGATGGCTAGATTCGAAAAGTCAGGTAACAACAAATGTTGGCATGGATGTGGAGAAACTGGAACTTCTATACATTGCTGGTGGAAATGTAAAATGGTGTGGCCACTTCATGTGGCAGTTCCACAAAACATTCAACAAAGAGTTAATATATGACCTAGCCATCCCACTCCTGGGTATACACTCAAGAGAAATAAAAGCATATGTCCAGACAGTTGGACGTGACTATTTACAACAGCATTTGTCATAATAATCCAAAACTGGAAACAACCCAAATGCCTATTAACTGATGAGCAGATAAACAAAATGTAGTATTATCCATGCAATTCAGCCATAAAAAGGAATGAAGTACTGATACATTTTACCACATGAATCAATCTTGAAAATATTAAGCAAAAAAAAAAAAAAAAAAGCTAAATTAAAGAAGCCAATCACAACACAACACATTTGATTCCATTTATATGAAATGTTTAGAACAGGCACATTTATTGAGACAAAGCAGATTATCAGCTGCTTAGGGCTGGAAGAGAGCTGGGGGGTGATAACTAATGGGCACAGGTTTTCTTTCTGAGGTGATTAAAATGTTTTAAAATTGACTATGATGATGGTTGCACATATCTATGAATATAATAAAAACCACTGAATTGCATACTTTATGTGGGTAAATTATATCTCAATCAAGCTACTGAAAAATAATCTCTAAGAGAATGACAGATATTTTCTCTTTTTCTTAGGCAAAACGTTATCCAAGTTGTTTTATCATTAGTCAGAGTTCTATAAACTGTGGATCTATACACTCATAACACGTCTGGTACGGCCAAAGATCATTATCAAGAATCTCTAATAAAACTACTTAAATAACATTAGGTTGAGAACGGAAGCGTTGAAACATGAACAATCCCTCTAATTCTCCTTCATGGACTTTATCCCTGACATAAACACATCTGTATCAGAAACAAAACTGCTGAGAGGGTCAACGCAAGATAGTGGAATAGAAGCCAGCACCAGTCACCCCCTCTCCAGGAACATGAAATTACAACTATCTGCACACAGAAAAGCACTGTTGCAAGAATGAAAAATCAGGTGAGCAATCACAGTACTTGGTTTTAACTTCCTATCACTGAGGGAAGCATTGAGGAGGGGAGGAGAGAGAGTCTTGAATCACTGACACTGCCCCTCCCCTGCCACCCCAGCAAAGGCCCTGCTGTACAGAGCAAGAATCTATGCACTTAAGGCAGGGAAGAGAACAGTGACTGGGGGACTTAACATTGAACTCAGTGCTGCCCTGTCACAGTGGAGAACAAAGCTGTGCTGGGCCAGCCAGCACCAGTGTACAGAAGGAGCATTTGGACCAGCCTTGGCCAGAGAATTGCCCATCACAGCGGTCAGAACTTCAGTTTCTCGGCAAGCCTTGCTACTGTAGGCCAAAGTACTCTGGAGTCCTAGGTAAACATGAAAGGCAGTCTAGGACACAAGCACTGTAATTCCTAGGCAACTCCTAATGCTAGGTTGGGGTCAGAGCCACAGGACTGGGGTGGCACATGATCTAGGGATACACCAGCTGGGGGAGTCTAAGGGAGTGTTTGCACCACCCTTCCACAAACTCCAGGCAGCGCAGCTTGCGACAACAAAAGAGATTCCTTACTTCTGCTTGAGGAGAGGAGAGCAAAGAGTAGGCACTTTGTCTTGCATCTTGGATACCAGCTCAGCCACAGTAGGACAGGGCACCGGGCAGAGTGATGAGGCCCTGTTCCAGGCCCTGGCACATGGATGACACAGATACACCGTAGGCCAGAAGGGTACCTGCTGCCTTGAAGGAAAGGATCAAATCCTGGCAGGATTCATCATCTGTTGAATAAAAGAGCCCTTGGGCCCTGAATAACCAGCAGCAATACTCAGGTAGTATGCCCTGGACCTTGGGCTCGGAGATGTGCTGACTTCAGGTGCGACCAATCACATACTCAGCTGTAGCGGCTATGGTGAAAGACTGCTTTTGTTTGAGAAAAGCAGGGGGAAAAGTAAAGGAGACTTCGTTTTGCTCCTTAGGTACCAGCTCAGCCAAAGTAGGGTAGAGCACCAAGAATGCTCTTGGACAGCATTTCTGGACCTCCCCAGGGCCAGAGGGGAGCCCACTGCCCTGAAGGATGAGTCCCAGGCCTGGCAGTATTCACCACAAGCTGACTAAAGAACCCTTAGGTTTGAAGTGAACATCAGTGGTGGCTTAGCAGAACCCCGCCCCCACCATGGGCTGGTGTCGGCCAAAGGGAGAGGCTCCTCTGCCTGTGGAAAGGGGATGGAAAAGCAGGAAAGACTTTTATTGTAGTTTGAGTGCCAGCTTAGCCGCAGTAAGAAAAGAATATCAGGCAAATTACCAAGGTTTTTGACTCTAATCCCTGGCCACCAGACAGCATCTTTGGGCCCACCCAAAGCCTGGGAAAACTTGCTATCCTGAAAAACACAAACCTGACTGGCTTCACCACGTGCTGATTATAGAGCCCTAGGGACTGGAGTGAACATAAGTGGTAGCCAGGTAGTGGTTACAGTGGGCCTTGGGCAAGACCCAGTGCTGTGCTGGCTTCAGGCCTGACCAGGTGCACCCATGTGGTGGTGGCCACATGGGTGCTTGCATCACCACATCCCCAGTCCCAGGTGGCTCAGCACAAAGAGCAAGACTTTGTTTGTTTGGAAGAAACTAAAGAAAAAGAACAAGAGTCTTTGGTTGGTAATCCAGAGAAATCTTCCAGATCTTATCCAAGACCATCAAGGCGGTACCTCCATGAGTAGGCAAAAACCACAGCATTATTGAGCTTGGGGCCCAAGTCCCTTCGAATATCTGGAAAGCCTCCTCAAGAAGGACAGGCACAAACAAGCCCAGACTGCAAAGACTACAATAAATACCTAACTCTTCAAGGCCCAGATCTAAAAGCATCAAGATCATCCAGGAAAACAGGATCTCATCAAACGAACAAAAGAAGGTACCAGGAACCAATCCTGGAGAAAGAGATACATGTAACCTTTCAGACAGAGAATTCAAAATAGTTGTTCTGAAGAAACTCAAAGAAATTCAAGATAACACAGAGAATGAATTCGGAATTCTATCAGGTAAATTTAACAGAGATTGAAATAATTTTTTTAAATCAAGCAGAAATTTTAGAGTTGAAAAATGCAATTGGCATACTGAAGAATGCATCAAAGTCTCTTAATAACAGAGCTGATCAACCAGAAGAAAGAATTAGTGAGCTTGAAGACAGGTTATTTGAAAATACAGTCAGAAGAGACAAAAGACAAAAGAATGAAGCATACCTACAAGATTTAGAAAACAGCCCCAAAGAGCAAATCTCAGAGTTATTGGCCTTAAAGAGGAGGTAGAAACAGAGAGATAGGGGTAGTAAGTTTATTCAAAAGAATAATAACAGAGAACTTCCAAAACTTAGAGGAAAGTATCAACAACATTCAAGTACAAGCAGATTTAGGCCAAAGGCGACTACCTCAAGGCATCTAATAATCAAACCCTCAAGGGTCAAGGATAAAGAAAGGATCCTAAAAGCAGCAAGAGAAAAGAAACAAGTAACATACAATGGAGCTCTCTAATACGTTTGACAGGAGACTTTTCAGTGGAAACCTTACAGGCCAGGAGAGAGTGGCACAACATATTTAAAGTGCTGAAGGAAAAAAATTTTTATCCTAGGATAACATATCTGGTAGAAATATCCTTCAAGCATGAAGGAGAAATAAACAAAAGCTGAGAGATTTCATCAACACCACACCTGTCCTACAAGAAATGCTAAAGGGAGTTCTTTAATCTGAAAGAACAGTATGTTAACAAGCAATGAGAAATCATCTGAAGGTACAAACCCACTGGTAATAGTAAGCACACAGAAAAATAGAATATTATAACACTGTAATTGTGCTATGTAAACTACTCCTATCTTCAGTAGAAAGGCTAAATGATGAACCAACAGGAAATCATAACTACAACAACTTTTAAAGACAGAACTTTTCAAGACAATAAAAACTAAAGAGAAACAACAAAAAGTTAAAAAGCAGGGAGATGAAGTTAAATTGCAGAGTTTTCATTAGTTTTCCTTTTGCATGTTTGTTTATGCAATCAAAGTTGTCATCAGTTTAAAATAATGGGTTATAAGATAGTATTTGCAAGCCTCACAGTAACCTCAAATCATACAATAGGCTTGGCGCTGTGGCTCACGCCTGTAATCCCAGCACTTTGGGAAGCTGAAGCAAGTGGATCACCTGAGGTCAGGAGTTCAAGACCAGCTGGCCAACATGACAAAACCTCATCTCTACTGAAAATACAAAAATTAGCAGGTGAGGTGACATGAGCCTGTAATCCTAGCTACTCAGGAGGCTGAGGCAGTAGAATCACTTGAACCCGGGAGTCAGAGGTTACAGTGGGCCGAGATCACACCACTGCACCCCAGCCTGGGCAACAGAGAGAGACTCCATCTCAGAAAAAAAAAAAAAAAAAAAAAAATGGATACAAAAAATTATATCATGTCACCAGAGAAAAATCACCTTCACTAAAAAGACAAGGAGGAAGGAAAAAAGGAAGAGAAGACCACAAAACAGCCAGAAAACAAATAACAAAATGGCAGGAGTAAATGCTACTTATCAAAAACAACACTGAATGTAACTAAACTAAACTCTCCAATAAAAAGGCAAAGAGTGGCTGAAATGGATTTAAAAAAAGCAAGACTCAACAATCTGTTGCCTTTAAGAAACATACTTCACCTATAAAGACACAGATACATAGACTGAAAATAAAGGGATGGAAAAAGATTTATATTCCAATGGAAACCAAAAAGGAGCAGGAGTAGCTATACTTAGACAAAATAGATTTCAAGACAAAAACTATGCAAAGAGACAAAGAAGGTCATTAATGATATAGGAGCCAATTCAGCAAAAGGATATGTGTGTATAATACATGTGTATCCAACACTGGAACACCCAGATATGTAAACCGAATATTAATATTACTAGAGTTAAAGAGCAAAATGTCAATACAATAATAGCTGGAGACTTCAACACCCCACCTTCAGCAATGGATGGATCTCCCAAACAGAAACTCAACAGAGAAACATTGGACTTAACATGCACTATGGAACAAATGGACCTAATAGATATTTATGGAACATTTTATCCAAAGGATGCAAGATATACATTCTTCTCCTCAGCACATAGATCATTCTCAAGGATAGACCATATGTTAGGCCACAAAGCAAGTCTTAAAACATTCAGAAAAACTGAAATAATATCAAGCATCTTCTCTGACTACAATGGAATAAAACTAGAAAACAATTAACAAGAGGAATTTTGGAAACTATACAAACACATGGAAACGATATGCTCCCAAATGAACAATGGGTCAATGAACAAATTAAGAAGAAAATTTAAAAAATTTATTGTAATAAATAATGGAAACACAACATATCAAAACCTATGGGATACAGCACTAAGAGAGAAGTTTATAGTTATAAGTGCCTACATCAAAAAAGAAGAAAAACTTCAAATAAATAACCTAACAATGCACCTTAAAGATTATAAAAGCAAGAGAAACCCAAAACCAAAATTAGAAGAAATAATAAAGATCAGGGCAGAAATAAATGAATTTGAAATGAAGAAAACAATACAAAAGATCAATGAAACAAGAAGTTGGTTTTTTGAAAAAAAAAACAAAATTGACAAACCTTTACCCAGACTCACAAAGAAAAAAAGGGAGAAGATCCAAACAAATAAAATCAAGGATGAAAAAGGAGACATTACAATTAATATTACGGAAATTCAAAGGATCATTAGTGGCTACTGTGAGCAACTATATGCCAATAAATCAGAAAATCTAGACGAAATAGATAAATTCGCCGGGCGCGGTGGCTCACGCCTGTAATCCCAGCACTTTGGGAGGCCGAGGCGGGTGGATCACGAGGTCAAGAGATCGAGACCATCCTGGTCAACATGGTGAAACTCCGTCTCTACTAAAAATACAAAAAATTAGCTGGGCATGGTGGCGCGTGCCTGTAATCCCAGCTACTCAGGAGGCTGAGGCAGGAGAACTGCCTGAACCCAGGAGGCGGAGGTTGCAGTGAGCCGAGATCGCGCCACTGCACTCCAGCCTGGGTAACAAGAGCAAAACTCTGTCTCAAAAAAAAAAAAAAAGAAATAGATAAATTCCCAGACACATACAATCTGTGAAGATTGAACCATGAAGAAATCCAAAACCCGAATAAACCAATAACGAGTAATAAGACTGAAGCTATAACTCATTATATTAATTAGAACTTGTCTCCCAGCAAAGAAAAGCCCAGGACCTTATGGCTTCACTACTGAATTCTACCAAACATTTAAAGAACTAATACCAATCCTACTTAAACTATTCTAAAAATAGTGGAAGAGGGAAAACTTCCAAACTCATTCTACAAGGCCAGTATTATCCTGATACCAAAATCAGACACACATCAAAAAAAGAAAATTACAGGCCAATATATCTGATGAATATTGATGCAAAAATCCTCAACAAAATACTAGCAAACCAAATTCAACAAAACATTAAAAAGATCGTTCATCATGACCAAGTGGGATTTCTCCCTGCGATACAAAGATGGTTCACCATATACAAATCAATCAATGTGATACATCATATCAATAGAATGAAGGACAAAAACCATGTGATCAACTGATGCTGAAAACACATGTAAAGCATTCAACATCCCTTCATGATAAAAACCCTCAAAAAATTGGGTATAGAAGGAACACACCTCAACATAATAAAAGCCATATTTGACAGACCCACAGCTAATATCATGCTAAATGGGGAAAACTGAAAGCCCTTCCTTTCAGATCTGGAACATGACAAGGATGTCCACTTTCACCACTATTATTCAACATAGTACTGGAAGTTCTAGCTAGAGCAATCAGACAAAAGAAAGAAATAAAGGGCAACCAAACTGGAAAGGAAGAAGTCAAATTATCCTTGTTTGCAGATAATATAATCTTATATTTGGAAAAACCTAAAGACCCCACCAAAAAACTATTAGAACTGACAAATTCAGTAAAGTTACAGGATACAAAGTCAACATACAAAATATCAGTAATATTTCTATATGCCAACAGTGAACAATCTGAAAAAAAAAATCAAGTTTTTACTCCTTAATGCTTCTTAAACATAGCATAAAACTTTATTTTTGGTAGATTTTAGCATCTTTGGTACACTGCACTGCATGTCATTATGCATTCCAAAGAGCGATTAAACAGTCAAAAGACTATGAGGTTCTCAAAGGCAGGGACTATTCCTTATTGAAGACTCCAACCTCTATGCCCTATACTCTGTGCTCAGTGGAAGTTTGGAGAATTAATAGATAAATAAACAAACAGAAAAATGCTTTTATCAGCCTCTGTGACCTTGAAGAACCCAGGTAACTTCTAGGGACTTTATCATTTCATCATCTAAAAAAACTGGAAAAAAAAATACTAACGCTGCCATTCTCACAGGATTGTCAACAAGAATTAATAAGCAAAATTTAACGGAGAACCTTGCAAGTTCTGAGGAATTGTACAAATATAAACTAACAATTTCTCCCCTTTAGTCCCAGTCTCATATTTAAAGTCTCCTCATGTAATGATGTCTCCAGATATCTCCTACTCCTCTTTCTGATCAGATGTCCATAAACAAATACTAAGTTTCTACAGAAATATATATTATCATACAGAAACATGATTGTTCACATGTCACTCAAATCAGAAGGGATAAGTTAAAGCTAAAATGTAAAACTGTCTATTACAACATTCAAAAAGTTATTTTATACAAAGTAAAATAAAAAATTTAACTCACCGCACATTTTTCCACTTTGCCAGCATTATTAGCCCATTTCACTAAAGCTAATAATCGAACAAAGAGTTGGCGTGTCCGGCTAGCAAACTGCACTATTTCTATTTTCCTATAAAATAAAACAACGCTTAATGAACCAACATATTAGAAAGAGTATTTCACAATTTATTTCAACTGAGGAAAAAAAAAATCAACCTTTGCTTACAACTACTACAAAATGAGCCACCTAAAATATTTAACTAAATATTAACTATTGTCACATTTTGTATACTATCTGCATGTTTTATTTTTCACTTCAGAACAATAAATCCAATAGAATGCTTTAGCAATAAATCACATTTTTAAATTAATTTTATATTGCAACAAAAGTTGTTTACAAAAACGTACTAAATTTAGCATATGGCAGTATAAGTAAACTGGCTCACAGAAGGGATCAAATGAGGAGTTACGAATTATAAGGTCATAATTGAAATTAGGAGTAATTTAATTAGTAAGTAATTAGTAACCCTTTTGGTAAGTGAAAAGAATTGAAATTGATCTTTACCAAAGCCTGAAACTGTATTCATTCTACAAAAGGGCACCATTTCCCATTCTGGACCAGCATGATTTTAAAGATTGAATAATTAAAGAACTTAAGTATGTAACTCTTTACCAAACTAATTTCAACGACAAACTTGGATAT
Organism: Aotus nancymaae; assembly: GCF_030222135.1. NCBI lineage: Eukaryota > Metazoa > Chordata > Mammalia > Primates > Aotidae > Aotus > Aotus nancymaae. The sequence continues at coordinate 18,663,446 of NW_026988472.1, read as the reverse complement.
GTTAAAAAATATCCAAGCAAAGTTAAAGAAATTATGTTGAGTATCAAAAATAAAAGGTCTGTCCATATTTAGTTTTATCCTGTACTCACTATTATTCCTTTTCCCTGAATACTCATCAGTACTTTTATCATCTCATCCTAAAGCCCCAAAAGCTTCACTTAAAGTTTATGTTGTCAATCAATGTGTTAGCTAGATCTCTCAACTTCATAGCAGCTACAAAACTGATAATTATATCTTTCATGGTTTACTTTAAGATGCTGAAAAAAATATTCAACAAGCCAGGACTGATGACAGGACTCAGCAGGACACCAACCTCCCTCAAAGTAGACTCTGACCTATTAATCTTAGTACAGCTGTTCAATGACCTACAGATCCAATCCACATCTCTGCAACTTGCCAATACCACCATCATGACGCAATGCACCAAAGTTCTTGCTGAAGTACAATTCTGACTGAAGGCTACAGAGGCTGGCTCCTACTGAGAGCACACATAGCCCACAAGCACCCTAAAAGGCTCTTAAAGATCAGCCAGCAATATGATTAGTGGTACTATAAAGGGAAGAATCAAGGGCATAATTATGACTCTTTGCCGGTGTCCATGAAAGATCATAAGACAAGACTGAAACACAGCAGAAATGTTAAACACACATTAAGATCCGGCAGATCTCAGGGATGGCAACATCAGTACCTTCTTCACTCTAACTCAGCAATGGCTTATAGAGGATGCAAGGTCTCTGCTCCTCTCACAGAGCAAACACACTTGTCTATTATTAATTTGGTTGCCCAAATGCAGTCCTCTACTATAATGGAATGTCCCCGTTTGTAAGCTATAGTAATGCAGTTTTCTTTTTTTTTTTTTTTTTTCCAGGAAGAGTCATATCTTTATTTTCTTTTTTTTTTTTTTATTGCATTTTAGGTTTTGGGGTACATGTGAAAATCATGCAAGGTTGTTGCATAGGTGCATACGTGGCAGTGTGATTTGCTGCCTTCCTCCCCTTCACCTATATCTGGCATTTCTCCCCATGCTATCCCTCCCCAACTCCCCACCCCCCCCGTCCCCCCCACTCCCCCCCAACAGACCCCAGTGTATAGTGCTCCCCTCCCTGTGTCCATGTGTTCTCATTGTTCAACACCCACCTATGAGTGAGAACATGTGGTGTTTGATTTTGTGTTCTTGTGTCAGTTTGCTGAGAGTGATGGTTTCCAGGTTCATCCATGTCCCTACAAAGGACGTGAACTCATCGTTTTTGATGGCTGCATAATATTCCATGGTGTATATGTGCCACATTTTTCCTGTCCAGTCTATCATTGATGGGCATTTGGGTTGGTTCAAGGTCTTTGCTATTGTAAACTGTGCTGCAATGAACATTCGTGTGCATGTGTCCTTATAATAGAACGATTTATAATCCTTTGGATATATACCCAGTAATGGGATTGCTGGGTCAAATGGAATTTCTATTTCTAGGTCCTTGAGGAATCGCCACACTGTTTTCCACAATGGTTGAACTAATTTACACTCCCACCAACAGTGTAAAAGTGTTCCTATTTCTCCACATCCTCTCCAGCATCTGTTGTCTCCAGATTTTTTAATGATCGCCATTCTAACTGGCGTGAGATGGTATCTCAATGTAGTTTTGATTTGCATTTCCCTAATGACCAGTGATGATGAGCAGTAATGCAGTTTTTGACACTATCTTGTCTCAAGTGATAGGGAACATGAGTCAGTTTTCCAAAGGCCCAGTTTCCCTTCATATCCCAGATTGGACAGAACACATCCTTGACTTAGCATTTTCCTCTTTTAATACTGACTGGCCAAACCGTAACACAGGTTGCCTTAATTGTCTCTTCCACTTCTACCTTTTTGATCCATGTCTAATTTGATCAGAAAGGTAAGCTGGGGTTGGCAGTAGAGTGCTGCCACTAAGAAATGCTAAAAAGTTGGCAGGGCGCGGTGGCTCACCCCTATATAATCCCAGCACTTTGGGAGGCTGAGGTGGATGGATCACAAAGTCAAGAGATCGAGACCATCCTGGTCAACACGGTGAAACCCCATCTCTACTAAAAATACAATTATTAGCTGGGCATGATGGTGTGCGCCTGTAGTCCCAGCTACTCCGGAGGCTGAGGCAGGAGAATTGCTTGAACCCAGAAGGCGGAGGCTGTGGTGAGCCAATATCACGCCATTGCACTCCAGCCTGGGTAACAAGAGACAAACTCCATTTCAAAGAAAAAAAAATGCTAAAAAGTTGCCAAGTGACTTGGTATTTAAAAAAAAAAAAAAAAAAAAATCAACCAAGGAGCCTAAGTAGTGCCAAAGATATGGTCAAGTAGTCTACACTGTAGTTACAATTTAAATCTCCATCATATGATTTATTTGGAACTTTAATGTGGCTTTTCCCTTTGGCCTCTGGAAACATACTAGCCTTGTGTTAAATCTTAAGCTCCAACCTCCAACTGAACCAAAATGTTAACTATGTAACATTAGGAACAGTAGGCAACTATCAATTCTCTAAAGTACTTAATAGCATCATTGTAGCAAATAATAAATTAGCAGCCAACTTTCTAAAGCCAGTCTGCTGCTCCTGAGCACTTTCCTTTACAGACTATATCTTCTATGTCTTAGTATCACCCTTAGGGACTTGATCAGGTCAGTCACTCAATAAAAGTTTGTAGAATAGAAGATCTAGAACTGGTCCCATGCCAAGTATTGCTAAGGGTGAGGAAATTACATTTCCCAGGACTCCCTAAACACATGGTGTAAAAAATCATTCTAGACTCTTTGGGCCTATGTTTCTAATCCACAGCCCTACACCACCCATACCTACACACCAACACTCATATAGATTGATCAATAAAGAGACTTTAAGGGTTTTTCATACTCACCTTTCCACATCAGATTTCCTTGGCAGTCTAAGAAGAAGAAAAAAAAGAAACTGATTAAATACATGCACACCTTCATTCTAAAGTGATAATAGTCTTTACGTTTACTCTATTAAATATGTTAATGTTTCAGAAAAACTGGGCAAACAGCTACTACAGGCTCATATGGCTACTTACTCTTTTTTAGATTTGGCTGTAAGGCAAAAACCAGCAAAAGAACATTTCTCTTCATTGAAAATGCTTCAAAACGTAATGCATGAACCTCAAACGTTTAAAAAGCCCAAGTTCCACATTAGCACACTGTATCATAGGGTATCAGAGAAAAGATTATTTTAAGACCAAAATGGTCACAGATGCAGAAGTACTTATTACTTGGTTGCCAGCCTCCCTGTATCCAATGGATACCTGTTTCCAAGCAATAATCCCTTCACGTTGTGTTATGGTGGACAAAATTAGAAGTTAAGCATACAAAAGGGCCAATGTATACCAAGGGTTTTACAGTAATTGTGATGTTGCATGGTGGTTAGATGAAAAAATTTTTATTGCTTTTAAACAGCTCTAATAGGATTTTTATATTTCTTTTTGTTAGTCCTCCAATGCTGATAGCCAGCAACCAATGTCAACTTCTTCCCTGACAAGTTAGACCATTTAACACTCACATCCACTGATGCCTAGAAAGATCCTTAATGCCTCCTGAATTGCCACATTCTGTTAACCTCTATCCCATGGTCCAAGATTTAATGGCCTAAACAACTCTCATGCCTCTCCCACAGCTAATCAGTTCTTGAAGCATACACACCCAGCCACTCAGATTGTCTCCCACCCTTGTGCCACAGGAACAGAAAAACTAAAACTACTTTCAGAGGTTCAAAGTACAAGGAGGAGAAAACCTTAAAATGAGCTCTGGCTTATAGTTACAAGCTATTATTATGGTAGACAGTGAGATGGAAGTTAAAGTTATGTTCAGAATGATAAAGGGAACTAGGTGGTGGCTGGAAGAGCCAGCAGAACCGAAGGATAAAGCAGAAATTACGGCCCTGCTAGAAGACTGCAAATAAAGGCAGCTACTGGCAAGTTCCTCTACATGCCAAACCTCCTAAGAACACTCCTTGAGAAGCCACAGCCCTTGTCTTCACCTCAAGGGAGGGAGAATGAGAAAGACCAATGAGGGAGAGGAGTAGTCATCTCTGGGGATAGAAAGAACAGGAATCATTGTTCTCGCTTCTTTTACCTACCTCAGAGACCCCAAAAAGACCATCTCATGTCAGAAGTAGTATCATATCAGGGATAAAAGACAGGCTTTGCTGCCTGCCTCCCCTTTTCCCCATTCCTCCTAATCTATTTGAAATTCTCTTATGGATAAGAAAGCTACCATTTAGGGTAAAAGCCCTAAAATGCAAATGCTGGCAAGTAAGGCATAGAAATTTATTTACACCAAAGCACAGTAAGACAAGTTTACATGACTGAGATCCTGGCATTTTCTGATTTTAATTAAAAGAATTTAGAAAAAAAGGGCCAGGTGCAGTGGCTCACTCAAACCTGTAATCCCAGCACTTTGGGAGGCTGAGGCGGGCAAATCACTTGAGTCCAGGAGTTTGGGACCAGCCTGGGCAACATGGTAACCCGCATCTCTACAAATAATACATATTAGCCAAGTGTGGTGGCAAGTAGTCCAGCTACCTGGGAGGCTGAAGTGGAAGAATCATCTGAACCCTGTAAGTTGAGGCCTGCAGTGAGCCATGATTGTGCCACTGCACTCCAGCCTGGGTGACAGAGAAAGACCCTGTTTAAAAAAAAATAAATAAGAGTAGAACCTAGTTCTCTAAAAAGTCAAGGCAGAGAGTAAACTCTAGGAAGAGAGTATGTATGTTAAGGAGGAAGGGAGGTGGACAAGCAGAAGGAAAAAACTCAAAAATATGAGGCCAAAACAAAACCACCTAAGTTGCTAACACCGTCCTTTTGACCTTCACTAATTCACAGACAAGCATCAAATGTTACTGAAATAAGGAACTGTTTCCCTAAAGACTCAAAGTATACCTAGAACACTGGCTCTACATTAACATAGTAATCCTGACAGTTTCTAGGGAAAATACACTATTTAGGAACTTCTATGGTAAGTTCCCAAACTAATTTTATTAATAATTACCACAATCAAAATTGAAAAAAGTTATGTTTTGTTTTTTTTCTTGAGACGGAGTCTCATTCTGTCGCCCAGGCTGGAGTGCAATGGTGCGATCTCAGTTCACTGCAACCTCTGCCTCCCAGGTTCGAGCGATTCTACTGCCTCAGCCTGCTGAGTAGCTGCGACTACAGGCACCCGCCACCACGCCCAGCTAATTTTTACATTTTTTGGTAGGAACAGGGTTTCACCATATTGGCCAGGCTGGCCCGAACTTCTGACCTTGTGATCTGCCCACCTCGGCCTCCCAAAGTGCTGGGATTACAGGCATTAGCCACTGTGCCCAGCTGAAAAAAGTTTTTTAATGTACCTGTGTATCAAAAATTCACTCATTCATGTATTAAATCAATAAATACTTAGTTAAGCCCTGTGTACCAGGCATTGTTCTAGGCCCTGAGGAAAGTCACAAACAAATCAAAATCTCTATCCTCATGGGGTGGAACAGACAACAAACTAATAATGTCAAGTGGTAATAAGTGCTGTAAGAAAAAGCAGCAAGTAAGGATAGAGTGAAGGGGCAGAGTACTATTTTTTAGGTAGTCAGAGAAAATCTTTCTGATAAATTGTATGTAAATGAGGACCTAAGGGACTAATGAGAAAGCAATACACTCAGCTTTCTAGGGAAAGAGCAAAGGCTCTAAGATGGCAGTGTGCTAGGTACTAACAAGAAACATCAAGGTTTGGAGGCTAGACGCGGTGGCTCACGCCTGTAATCCTAGCACTTTGGGAGGCCAAGGTGGGTAGATCACCTGAAGTGGGGAGTTTCAGCCCAGCCTGGTCAACATGATGAAATCCCATCTCTACTAAAAACACAAAAATTAACCAGGGGTGGTGGTGCATACCTGTCTCGCTATGTTGCCCAGGCTGATCTCAAACTCCTGGGCTCAAGTGACCCCCTGCCTCAGCCTCCCAAATGCTGGGATTACAGGCATGAGCCACCACGCCTGACAATTATCAAAACTTTTTAATCTAAGTGAGATGGGGAACCATTAAAGGGTTCTGAGCAGAGACATTTTAAAAAAATCATCCTGGCTATTTTGTGGAGAATAAACTGTAGAAGGGGCAAGGGAACTACTGAGATACCAGTGAGCTGACTATTGCAGTACACAGGTAAAGGATTAGGTGGCTTGGACCAACACTTGGTGGAAGTCTTGAGAAATGGTCAGACTCTAAAGTCAAAGATGACAGGACTTGCTGATGTATGTGGGATGTGAAGAAACAGGAGCCAGGAATCACTCCAAAATTTTTGGCCTGAGCAACAACAGGAAGAATGGAGATACTCTTTAGTGAGATAGCAAAGAAGGTTTTGCAGGAGGGAGGACAGTAGAATCAGGAGTTAGGTCCCAGACTTGCTATGTTGAGATGCCCCTTAGATACTGAAATGTAGGCATCTGGATATAGAGTCTGGAGTTCATGAGAGAGGTCTGTGCTGGAAATAAAAATATGGGAATCATCATCATATAAAGGGCGTGGGACTATAACTACATACTTATTCTATGGCAATAAAACAGATGTTCCTCTCTTCATAAACCAAGTCCTAAAATAGTAAAAAACAAAACAAAACAAAAAATCACAATTCAAGGAATTTCTACAAATCCCCTATGGAAAAGCAAATTACACCACTGACAGCAGCAGTTTTCAACATTTTTTTTCCATAGCTCTATATAGGACAGGTGACCTTCACATACATGAAACTTTCTCATGGATAATATTCTTGGATTTTTATGGAATCCAATAATAAATGGTACAGAGAAGTATATCACTACAATAGTCCCTAATCCTAGACAGCTATTTAAGTTTCTCTTTAGCCATGGGTAGGCTTCTTTAACTTCTTTTTTCGGTCCCATTCAAAAAAGTACAGTACACCAAACTCAGAATGATGTTTATAGGAGTAAGTGGAACCTATTCTTCTAGTCATCTTCAAACAAGTATCTGTTATCAGTCTCTAAAAACAAATTACTGTGATGCTTTACAGCCTAATATCTGCATACTAATGTATCTCAATTGATAACCCTGATCTGAAGTCTTGCAACAGATGAAAAAATAAAATTCTGATTAACTTTTTCTGAACCTGGGTTATAAGATGTACAACCGAGTCCCAAAACGTTATGGTGCCTTTTCTTTACACACTGAAATTCATTAGTATATTCTGATCCTATTTTGAAGGGATTAACAACTTAATCATGCCCTAAGGCATTTCATGGATAACTAGGTGATTTATAAACCCCCTTCATACTCCAAGAAAGAACAGACTAGTTACCAAAAAATATTCTACTCACACTAACTTCATTAAGACCTCAAACACTCAAAGGTTGCATAAAAAAGTACTCTGAATCCAAATTTGTATTTTATACACAATAGAGCTCCTGCATTAACTTAGAAAAAATTACAGCTTATATTTAAAACGTATCGTCAAGAGACTGTAACACAGATTTCCCGTCTGTGGAGTTTTTTCTAAAACCTGGAATATTATGTAGTCCAGCCAAGAAATCAAGAGAGTTCTGTCGGGAACTCGGACAAAAATTTCATACAATTTTCAGTGGAAGTGTAACAACACGCAAAATTAACAAGTCTCGATTATATCGTTGTCAGGAAGACCCCAGATACAAAGCTGTTTCTCCACCTCCGCCGAACCCCACGAGTTCAGAAATTCTAGACTAAGCAGTCCAGCGGAGAACACAGCAGCCTCTCAGAGAGAGGGAGGTGCAAACGTCTCGGCCGGTTGGGCAGGAAGGGGGGCTGAGGAACAGGCAGGGGTTTCGGGGCACTTACAGGTCCGTCAACACCATAAGCTCCGAGTAGGCCCGGTGCAGCAGAAATTCAATGAGGGTGCTCAGCCGGTAGCCCGGGCTAGCCGCAGCTGCAGCGGCCGCCGCCACGGCGGCTCCCGGAGGAGGAGGGGCTGGGGCAGACTGGGGTCCGCCACTGCTCCCACCGCCGCCTCCGGGCGGGACCAGCTGGTGGTTCTCCAGCTGCACTGGGGCCATGGCGGCGCAGGACCGGGCTTGGCTCAACGGCACAGGATACGGTCCTCAAGCCTCCCAGGCGCTCGGTCACCGCGCCGAAGCCGGCGCGGGCAGAGTCGCCACCGCCTACCGCCGGGCAGCCTCAGAACAGGAAACCGTGCGCTGACCGCGGAAGCCCGCCCCCATGTAGCGAGAAGTCCGCCGACCCCAGGGACGGGAGCGAGGGGCGGGGGGAGGCGGGGAACTGGGGGAAGCAGGGCGGCCCCGCAGAGGGGAAGCTGCGCGTCCGCAAATGCTCAGCAGCAGCTTCGCCAGACAGCCGCAACGTACATGTTGACCACCCGAAGCGGAAGTCTTTCGGCAGAGCTGAAGGGGGGATCTGCAGTGGACCTTTCCGACAGCTCAGTGTCTGTTCTCTCCGCTGTTTAGCGCGGCAGCGCTGGGGGGCGCGTGGGAGTAAGGCGTTACCGGTGCGCGCGCGGGAAAGCGGAAAATGGAGCCGCGCGCCGCCGGAAACTGGGATGAGGGCGGAGCCGTAGTCGTCAGCGGGGACGTCACAGTTGCCCCGCCCTTACCCACCGCCGCTTTCACTCCAGCTTCTGCCCTCTAGCGTTGTAAAGGCGACAATTTGCCTAGAGAAATCTTCCATCGCTCCCTAACTGGGGCACAAACACGGCCGGGGGAGCCTCCTCTAGATGTTCGTGAATTCTGGATCTGGAATCGCGAAGAAATGGTAGCGGCAGCGCCCTTGTGAGTCTCAGGCCTTTGCTCCTCCCATACACGTCCACGGCGCGTTACGTGGGAGAACGTTTTCGCCTTTTTTTTTTTTTTAACTGTGGGAAGAGGTGCAAGAAAATATGATTGCGGGTAGGGACAGGGCCGCTGGCAGAATAACTGAACTTTAATAGAGTTGGGTGTATGCTGAGGTCGTCACTGTCCCCCAAATCCTGTCAGTCCCACACAAAAACTGTCCTTGAATCCCCTGCTATGGGGTTTCATGCAGTTTTTGTCCTTACTCTTGCAGTCACCACTCTATTCTGAAGGACTTTTCATCGTCCATCCCTACCACCACTTCCCTCGACGTCAAATCCACATTTAATTTTTTGCATCTGCTTTAAAACAGCGATTCGCAACCTTGGCTGCACTTTGGAATTACCTGAGGAGCTTTTTAAAAAAATACTTAGGCCTATGGGTTCCACCCCCATAGGTTCAGATTTAATTGATCTGGCGTGAGGTCTGGATTTGGGGACTTTCTGAACTTTCCCAAGGTGATTCTAATATGCAGCTAACGTAGAGATTCACTATTAGAAGCATTCATTGCTGTGACCCCTCTTAAACATCGTTTTGCAGTTTCATCTCCCTCTTCTCAGGTGTAAGAGAGGTTCATGCTGGTCCCCAAGGTTAGAGTACTCACACTGTCATCACTTGAGTAATTCTTTAGCATTGTTGAAATCGGCTCATCTGCTTCTGAAGGTGTAACCTCACTCGCTCCCTCCCTTGGTGGTCCTAAAGCACATTGAAACAGAATATCATTATGCTAGTTATTAAAATGCATTGGGATTATTTATACGCCCTACAGGTACGGTTGCTGGAAGGCAGCTACCTCATTTTTAAGTGTTATTTTTATTTTTAATTGATGATAGTATATATTTAGGGCATACAATGTGATGTTCTAAAACATGTATCCATTGTGGAATGGGGAAACCAGGCTATTAACATATCTATCAAATTATATACATACTTCTTTGTGGTGAGAAAATTTTATATTAACTTTTAGGCCGGGCGCTGTGGCTCACGCCTGTAATCCCAGCACTTTGGGAGGCCAAGGGGGCTTGATTCGAGGTCAAGAGATCAAGAGCATCCCGGTCAACATGGTGAAACCGTGTCTCTACTAAAAATACAAAAATTTGCTGGGCGTGGTGGTGTGTGCCTGTAGTCCCAGCTGAGGCAGGAGAATCGCTTGAACCCGGGAGGTGGAGGTTGCAGTGAGCCGAGATCATGCCACTGCACTCCAGCCTAGAGATACAGCGAGACTCTCTCTCAAAAATAAATAAATAATCCATTAGCAATTTTGAAAGATACCAAAGATCTTCTGTATCTTTGAAAGATACAATTAATTACTAATTGTAGTCACATTGTTGTGATCTGTATCAATAGATCTGGTGATCTATTGAGATCACCAGAACTTATTCCTCCTGTCTAACTGAAACTTTGTATCCTTTGACTAATATTTCCCCTTTCCCCACCCACTGCCCCATCCAGCCTCTGGTGGTAACCACCATTCTACTCTATTTTTTTTTTTGAGATGGATTCTCGCTGTGTCCCCAGGCTAGAGTGTAGTGGCGTGATCTCAGCTGACTGCAACCTCTGCTTCCTGGATTCAAGCGATTCTCCTGCCTCAGCCTCTGGAGTAGCTGGGGCTACAGGCATACACCACCACACCTGGCTAATTTTTTTTTTTAATTATTATTTTTCCAAAACAAGTAGTACAAGAATTTTTTTTTTTTTTTTTTTTTTTGTATTTTTAGTAAAGACAGGGGTTCGCCACGTTGGCCAGGCTGGTCTTGAACTCCTGACCTCAGGTGATCCACCCACTTTGGCCTCCCAAAGTGCTGGGATTACAGGCATTAGCCACCTCACTCGGCCTGAATTTCATTCTTTTTTAAGGCTGAATAGTATTTGTTGTGTATATATACACATTTTTTTATATATACCACATTTTTTAATCTGTTCATTGGTTGATGGACACTTTGATTCTGCATCTTAGCTATTGTGAATAATGGTGCAATGAACATGGGAGTGCAGACATCTCTTCATCACACTGATTTCAGTTCCCTTGGATATATACCCAGAAGTGAGATTGCTGCATCATATAGTAATTCTATTTTTAGTTTCTTAAGGAACCTCCATACTGTCTTCCAAAATGGCTGTACTACGAATTTACATTCCCATCAATAGTATACAAGGGTTCCCGTTTCTCCACACCTTCACCAACACTTATTATCTTTCATCTTTTTGATTATAGACAGTCTAACACAATTTGTTCCCTACAAAAATTAATTGTATGGTTTTAATTTGCATAAGGAATGATTTTTTTAATGTTAACTAGAATGGGACCATTTCTTTTGCAGTTGTTTTGACATGCTTTATTGCAGTTTTTTTTTTTTTTCTATCTCTAGCTTTTAAAAAAAATGTTGACTTCAGTCAAGAAACTCTGGTTGTCAACACAAAAGTTAGGTGGTTGTACAAGATGGTCCTTAAGGCCTTTTCTAACACTGAAGTTCTGATCCTGTGTGATGTTAATAGGATTTTAATTCTGCCTTATTGCATATATTAAAGATAGTTATACACCATGCCTTTTGGTAGTCATTCTATTTGGCGGTAAGATTCTATCTAGAGAGAGTACAACCAGCTTGCAAGAAAAAGAAAAAAAATGAGCCAGTGGGAATCGTTTTAGAAAAGAGAAAATTTCACCCACATCAGATTGGAGTTTATTGACATTTCTGTGAGTTGAATAGATATCTTTAAAAATGCAAAAGTACTATTTATCAAAAAGAATGTTGTAAAGAAAAATAGGGTGAAAATTCAGCAATAGGACTATGAGACTTACTGTGCTTGAATTTTTGGAGACCAGAGAGGTAAAGTAAATGAAAGCTCCTGAGTGCAATGACATCCCACCTCCCAACCAGATAATGTTACCAAAATGTCAGGGGTTCGGTCTCGGTCCCATTGCTCCCTGCACAGAAAGCCAATCACTGAGACGATGACTATTGCCAGGAAAGTAGTCATTCCATCTCTCTGACTCACTAAAATTGGGGGTTTATATAGTGGGAAAGGAATGTAACTACATGTGGGTAAACAGGAATTAGGGAGAAGTAAGGAAATCATGAAGGATGAGGGGCCTAGCTTCTCATTGTCGAGATACGGTGATTTGGTTTCAGTTTCTTAAAACTATCTGTGAGGCATGAGGGTTATTTTCCTGAGGAAGGAACTCAGTTAAGACAAATATAAGTTTCAAGATTTAAAACTGGAAGGGTCAATATCTATGTTTATTTTAAAAGACTGTAAACATCGATTCTATGGGACAATTGGGCTGATTTCAGTAATATAGCCACTTGGCAAACATAGGAAGGGCTAGTAGAATAAATTAATGGGGAAGGATCGAGAAAATGTTAGCATGTTTGACTGAGTTGCTAAAGAAATGACCCATATTCAAACCATTTTTGAAAAGTTTCAGATTTATCATTTTAAAGCTTATAGTATAATATTTCACACTATAGCATAGGTACATACTTCTTTCAGTCACATTTTTCAGTTGTTTCTGTATTTGGCGATCACCTGATTCACACTTCAGATTGTTTCAGAACTAGCAGCATGATATTTTCCTAGCTCTTAGATTGACTTAAATGCTTTAGATGTTTGATGAGATTAATCTGATTTTAACAAAAGGAACAAAAAACATTGCAAAACATGGAGAAAGGGGAATTTACTTTAAAGCTCTTTTGATGGAAAAAATGAAATTATGATACATATCATTTCATTTAATATACAGCTGCCCCTCAGACTCAAAAGGGTGGAAAAGGAATTGAAAAGTAATTTTTTTCATTATTTTGATAAGATGTTGCAAACAATTATTATCCAAAAAGGAAAGCAACAGCAGAAACTGCATTCATTCAACAGATGCAGCATTCATAGTGAAGTTGAGAGCAGGAACCGTGGGCATGGTCTGACCAACCTAGAAAAAAATAACATTGTAGTGGCTTTGCATTTAGAATAAACCCAAACTTCTTACTGTGGCCTCTAAAGCCATTAACAGAATAGCCTTTTCCTACCTCTCTATCTGCCCTATCTCCTGCCACTTACTCCCTTATTACATTGTAATCTCACTGGTTACATAGTACATACCATTCCCTCCCACTGAAGATATGTTGCATTATGTTGCAGATACTTGAAATACTTGTTTCCTGGCTGCTTTCTCATCCTTCAAGTGTCAGTTTAAATGATAAAATCCTCGGAGAGGCCTTCCTGACTATACTACAGTAGGGGTGTACACAGGGGTCTCACTCTATTGCCCAGGCTGGAGTGCAGTGGCACAATCATAGTTCACTGCAACCTCTATTTTCTGGGCTCAAGTGATCTTCCTGCCTCAGCTGGGACTACAGGCACACACTACTGCACCCAGCTGATTTTTAAATTTTTTTTATAAAAATGAGGTCTTGCTATATTGCCCCAGCTGATCTCAAACACCTGGCCTCAAGCTGGCCTCAAGCGATCCTCCTGCCTTGGCCTCCCAAAGTGTTAGAATTACAGGTGTGAGCCTCCATACCTGGCCTCAGGAATATTTTTTTTAAATGCTTCAGAAAAAATGTTTGGCAGTTAGATGAAATAAGATTAGCAGAATGTTGACAATTGTTAAAGCTGATGATAAATACATGGGCATTCATTATAGTCTTCTTTTCTGTATGTTTCAGAATATACATAATAAAAAGTTCAAAAAAAAAAGATAGGAAATGGGTAGCCAACTAAAGGCTCAGATCTTTTCTAATGAACGGCGTTTAATATATATCTACTCTCAGATTTTAAAAATTGTAACTTACAGAGTGTCTAACATTAAAAAAAAGAAAACTACATAGAAACTTCAATTATAATTGCCTATAAAAGAGATAAAGGTGTCAAAAATATATAGATGTATATATATTTATTTTTTTTTAGACGGAGTCTGCTCTGTCGCCCAGGCTGGAGTGCAGTGGCGTGATCTCGACTCACTGCAATCTCCACCTCCCAGATTTAAGCAGTTCTCCTGCCTCAGCCTCCTGAGTAGCTGGACAGGCACATGCCAACACGCCAGGCTAATTTTTTTGTATTTTTAGTAGAGATGGGGTTTCACCATGTTAGCCAGGATGGTCTTGATCTCCTGATCTCGTGATCTGCCCTCCTTGGCCTCCCAGTGCTAGGATTACAGGCTTGAGCCACCACACCCGGCCAAAAGTGTCAAATATTTTAACTGTTTTAGCTTCAGGCCTTGAAAAGAATTTTTCCAAGGAACTCTTAAAAAAAAAAAAAAAAAAAAAAAAAAAAAAAAACTTACACAATTTTATAATCTTAACATTTTCTAGCTATGCTAAAATTCAATATCTTTTAAATAAATCATTTCTAATGGTTGAACAAAGGAAGAAAAAAAGAAGAGCACTATTAGAAATAGAAAGGGGAAGGACAGAAGAAGTCCATTTATAATAAAATTATTATATTCTTCATTAAGAGATAAAAGTCTCATCTTGCCTTGTTCTCTTTGTTGGAGAAGAGCCCCCTGCCTCTGAATGGGGCAAGGAATAACCTGCCATCCATAGCGGCTGAAAGTAAACAATTAAATGAGAGTAAGACAGCATGGCGAACATCAGGGCCATGAGCATGATAGCTCTGGTTCCAATGCTTCCACGTCTCACAGAGCGATGAGATAAGCATGAAGACTATATATGCACAGTGAGTTGTCCCATAGCTAATAGAACCCATGGCCGCGGGCTCCATGCCTTAATTCTTACCAGTGAGACTGAAGCAAATTTGCCTTGGTGCACATATGAGGAAGGAGCTGAGGTGTCAGGCACAGCCAAATAGTCATGCTATTATGAGGGTGTCAGGTATGGCTAAACAGTGCTGCTATTGTGAGTGTCATGCACAGCGAAATAGTTCAGATCCTGCCATAGCTACATGAGTGTTCTGTTTTCGTAGCATGAGGATGGGGATGGTAAACCTAGCAGCAGGGTTGTGTTGCCAATTGCAGCTGCTGCCTGACTCAGGTGGACCATGTGATTGTTTTCCCATGCTGCAGTGCTTCATGTAGGGGACAAAGAAGGCATTAAATGTTTCCCCCCTTCCCACACCTCCTGGGGACTGAGGTATTCCTTCCCCAGGTCCCAGGTTTATTGCTTTTTCCATATAGTCCATTTGTTTAAACCAGTAGCCACTATTTCTCCTTTCAGCCAGCCATCCCCCACCTCTACCCAGATGGATGAAGGCTCATGGGAACCGGGCGCAATGGGTAGAACTTGCAACAGCCCATGATGTCCTCTAACACTGCCCAAACAGGCCACTGTAGGGGTACTCTAGGGCCCATGAATTTCGCCAGCTATTATCCTCATGGCCAGCACTCTTTCATATCCAACAACTGAAACCAAGTCATAGCAGAAGCAAAAGGTTGCAGTCACCTTCCTCCTATTGCCTAACCTTAGGCCGAAACCAGTCAGGCTTACTAGGCACTAAGGGCCACCGGAAAAAAAGAATAGGGGTGACTGAAGATTATCAGGGTTCAATCACAGATACATAGCACCAGTCTCCCATTCCTCCTACCCCTTCCATCCTGGCCTTCCCTAAGAAATGGGAAATTTTAAATGTAATTGATCAGAAAAATCATTCAGTCATATGCATATTCTAGGAATATCTAATGTAGGTAAATTGTCACACATGTCTATGAGAAAGAAAAAATTTAAAGGCTGGGCATGGTGGCTCATGCCTGTAATCCCAGCATTTTGGGAGGCCGAGGCAGGCAGATGACAAGGTCAGGAGTTCGAGCCCAGACTGGCCAACATAGTGAAACCGCCATCTCAACTAAAAATACAAAAAATTAGCCAGGTGTGGTGGCAGGCCCCTGTAATCCCAGCTACTCAGGAGGCTGAGGCAGGAGAATCACTTGAACCTGGTAGGCAGAGGTTGCAGTGAGCTAAGATTGCTCCATTGCACTCCAGCCTGGGGTACTGTGCGAGACTCTGTCTCAAAAAAAAAAAAATTTAATGAACTGTTTATTTCATTTAAAAATATATAGACAAGTAAGTTTAAATAATAGTCTTTGTTACTATAGTTACATCCAGTGAGGAGTGAAGGGGAAAGAGCCCCTCATAACCAACAGATCTTGTGAGAACTCACTCACTATCACGAGAACAGCATGGGGAAAACCACCCCCATGATCCAATCACCTTCCACTGTGTTCCTCCCTGGACATGTGGGGATTATGGGAATTATAATTCGAGATGAGATTTGAGAGGGGACACAGAGCCAAACCATATTATTCTGTCCCTGGCCCCTCCCAAATATCGTGTCCTTTTCACATTTCAAAACATCATGCCTTCCCAACAGACTCCCAAAGTCTTCACTCATTTCAGCATTAACCCTTGTCTCATTTGAGACAAGGCAAATCCCTTCTGCCTATGAACCTGTAAAATAAAAACAAAATTAGTTACTTCCAAGATACAATAGGGGTACAGGTATTGAGTAAATGTTCCCATTCCAAAAGGGAGAAATTGGACAAAACAAAGGGGCTATAGGCTCCATGCAAATTCAAAATCCAGTGGGGCAGTCATTAAATCTTAAAGCTCCAAAATGATCTCCTTTGACTCCATGTCTCATATCCGGGCATGCTAATGCAGGGGGTGGGCTCCCACAGCCTTGGGCAGCTCCTTCACAGACTGGCGTTGAGTGCCTGAGGCTTTTCCAGGTGCATAGTGCAAGCTATTGGTGGAGCTACCTTTCTTGGGGCTGGAGAACAGTGGCCCTTTTCTCATAGCTAGCTCTGTAGACCCTTCAGATTGGGGATAGGACCTGTTGTATTAGTTTAATTTTGGACACACTTGATTCCTAAAAGTATACTACAAAGTCTGATTATAAAACCTACTGTTAGTATTTGTCTGGGTTACAGTGTTCATATATGTGATCTTCAGAGTCTTAAATGCTATTTTTCAGTTGTTGTCACATAAATTGACTCAACAGTTCATCTTACAATGAAAGAAACATGAAGGATTGACTTTAATCCAGCTATCCAAATAGCCTTCCTATCAGTGGAACTCAGACAGTGGTGTAGATCTGGATATCACAAAATAATGTCCTATGGGCCCAATTTTATAGCCCTTGGCCGAAAGAAAGGAGTAAGAAAGTACGAAGTAGCTGAGTGAGAAAGTGTTGTAGAAATCTGTCCAACCATTCATTAGGCTGGAATAATACACAGATAAAGTCAGCTGCACAGTTCAGTATCAGGGGATGGTTAGGCCTTAGTGTGACACACTTAGCAAGACTGTGCAAAGATCCTTGGGACCTATGGTGGCCTACCTGTAAACCAGTGGAAAGATTTGTACAGAATTCGTTTTTATTCCAAAAAAATTAGCCCATTATTTCTAGTGATTTTTGAAGAAGATAGAATTGAGCCAAAAGGGAAGGAAACTTCAAATTCTAAGCTAAAAGTAAAGCTTAAAGAGAAAGCAATGCTCATGAAGAAAATATGGATTATAATTTTAGTTTTGCTTTGGTATTTATGAAACATGCCAAAATTACTTCCTCTGAATGTTATCAAAAGGCATAAATGTGAAAACATTTAGGTCTGCATAAAAAAAAAGAGGAAAGATTAGAGTCCTCCAAACCAGAGATAATAGGCTAAAATTTGAAAGAAAATATAAAATCAGTACCTTTTAGACAATTAGAAACCTAAATGAAGGATTGAAATGCTAAGAAAAGAATAAGACAATATGAAAAAAGAACAGACAGACTAGGGAAAAACAACCATAAAAATGTAAAGATTTAAAAATTTGGAATTGCTTCTGAAAAGCAATTTAGTGAATAAGTTAAAAAGCAGATTAGACAACTAAAAAGGGAAGAAATAAACTGTAAAATAGATTTAAGGAAAATTTCCAGAATGCTTGTGACACAGAGTTACACAAAGACTGAAAATATTAAACAAGTTAAAAAGACCTAAAAGATAAAATGTATAAGGTTTAGAGCAGTGTTTTTTTTTTTTTTTATTTTTTATTTTTTTTATAAAGACGGGGTTTCACCATGTTGGTCAGGCTGGTCTTGAACTCCCAACCTCAGGTGATCCGCCCGCCTTGGCCTCCAAAGTGTTTGGATTACAGGCATGAGCCACCACGCCCGGCCCAGAGCAGTGTTTATAGAATGCTATCTTTTGTGTAAGAAAAAGGAAAATAAGAATATGTATTCATATGTTATTATATTCCCATAACAAATTCAGAGGGTGTACAAGTAGTACATCTCTCTGAATGTGGTTGTGGTGAGGGAAATAGTAGATTTGGGCAAGGGTGGG
The DNA here is from genome assembly GCF_030222135.1 of Aotus nancymaae. Classification (NCBI taxonomy): domain Eukaryota; kingdom Metazoa; phylum Chordata; class Mammalia; order Primates; family Aotidae; genus Aotus; species Aotus nancymaae. The sequence continues at coordinate 18,645,343 of NW_026988472.1, read as the reverse complement.
ACTAAGACTTGTATTACTGTATATATTTTATATTGGTTTAATTCACAAACCATGCCTGAGTCCTCTGAGAAGAAGCAGCCAGCATGGGATTGGACATGCAAGGATTGATTGGAGAAATCCTCTAAGGGTAAAAGGGGAGGGAGGGATCCCTGGGAGGTGGGAAGAACTTTCAGGCCACTCTGCAGGTCTGACACCAATGAAAGGAATATTGCATAGGCAGAGTCTAAGACTACATTGAGGTTCTAAAAAAGGTTCAGCCAGGTTGATGAGGCATCCTGAAGCCAAAGTAGCCCATCAGAGGAATCACATGTCTTACAGGAATGGATCTAACTTATCCCTGCCATGTGGAATCACTGACTGAAAGCAGCCTGTGTGAAGTGTGGTCTCCATGCTAACAGGCAGTAGATTCGGAGTGCAGCAGCTGAGGCCATCTGTCAATTATGCTTCCTGTAGCAAGAGATCTGAGTGGCATATTTTCATAGCTGCCACACCATGGGACTACATTTTGTATTCAAAGATGGGCAAAATAAAGACATTTTCAGACAAAGACTGAAGGAGCTTATCATTCACAGACTGTCACCCTGAGGAACTCTAAAGGATTCACTTTAGAAAGAAGTATTTTGAATCCCAAAGGACAGTATAGGATGCAAGAAGTAATGGTGAGCAAATAAATTGGTAAACCAGTGGGAAATAAGTTAGTAAATGTGCAGATAAATCTAAATAGACACTGACTATTTTTAAAAACTAAGAAAATTGAAAAAAGCAAGAAAAATAACAATGTTTGAGTATATTAAAAACAAGATGGAATTAATATATTACCAATAACATGAAAAATTGGAAGGAGAAATTGGAGGTAGAGTATTTCAAGTTCCATGCATTCATCAGAAGGACAGTAAAGATAAAGATTAACTTTATTTTTGTTTTTTATTTTTATTTTTTTGGAGTCAAGTACTCACTCTGTCACCCAGGCTGGAATGCAGTGGCACTATCACAGCTCACTGTAGTCTCAGTCTCCTGGGCTCAAACAATTCTCCTGCCTCAGCCTTTCAAGTAGCTGGAACTATAGGCATGCACCAGCACATGCCAGTAATTTTTTGTATTTTTGGCAGAGACGGGGGTCTCACTATGTTGCCCAGGCTGGTCTCTCAAATTCCTGAGCTCAAGCAATCCTCTGGCCCCAGCCTCCCAAAGTGCTGGGATTACAGGTGTGAGCCACTGAGCCCAGCCAATGTAGATTAACTTTAGATTTCAAACCAAGTATGCCAAATTTAAGAGAAACTACTACAAGAGTACAAATGGAGTATATGACTTCCAAGCCAGAAGAGGAAAAAGAAGGGAAAAAATGAGGCATAGTGAATCCAACAGTTGGCATGAAATGAGGAGGGAAAAATAAAGCAAAAGAATGGGAACATAAATAAAACAAAAAACAAAAAACAAAAAAAAGAAAGCATAAATTAAGAAAAAAATAAATACCAATATATCAGTAATCACTGTAAGTATGCGTTATTTTCTTTCCACTAGGGATATTCCCCTTGTAAAGACACCAAATAAATGGTCAGTTCCTTTCACTCTTCTTGAAAATGTGTGTATGTACATGCATGTGCATGTGTACACACATGTTTACATTTACACACATACTTGTTTCCACATGTCTCTTTATATATATATATATAAAAGCCATGAGCGCATACTGATAACCTCAAATTTCAATCCAACACCACAGATTCATTCTAGTCTTCCCCTCTTTCCATATTTGTAACTTCCTTTTTTGACAGTGAACAGTCTGGCTCAATATATTTATTTGCTCAATCCTAGAATACACAGAAAGTAGTTTCAGAATAGATAATCTATACCATTGTGAAAAACTAGCCTTCTGGGTTTGGAGGACAGTGACAATACTGCCTCATTCTGAATCTCCCTACTCACCCCTCTTCCCACAAATAAATCTCATAAAATAAAGCAACATAGGACTGATATAGTTCGGCTGTGTCCCCACCCAAATCTCATTTTGAATTGTAGCTCCCACAATTCCCACATTTCATGGGAGGGACCCAATGGGAAATAATTGAATCATGGGAGTGGGTCTTTCCTGTGCTGTTTTCATGATAGTGAATAAGTCTCACAAGATCTGATGGTTTTATAAGGGAGAGTTTCCCTGCAAAAGTTCTCTCTTGTCTGCTGCCATGTAAGATGTGCCTTCCACCTTCCACCATGATTGTAAGTGAGGCCTCCCCAGCCACATGGAACTGTGAGTCCATTAAACCTCTTTTTCTTTATAAATTACCCAGTCTCAGGTATGTCTTTATCAACAGCATGAAAACAGAGTAATACAATGACTCATGCCTTCAACAGTGTTTGGTAAAAGAAAATACTCTCATGTTCAAATTACTTGTAAGTAGAAAAATAAACAAAATTCTAATAGAGCTTCTGCCATCTGCCTGCTGCTGCAAACCTGTGGGTGCAGAGTACAGAGGAGAAGAGGCGTAAAGAAACTCCATGAAAAAATATAGTGGGGCATAGAGGACTTGGATAAGACACAGACAAAATAACCCTTAGAAAGAGAAAGCCAGTTAAGATAAATGCCAAAACACAAAACATAAGCCAGGATATGGTAAGTTCATGACAGTTTGTTATGCAACAATAGAAAATGAATATGGATTTTAGTACCTGAAAGTGTGGTGCTGCTATAAAAAATACTTAAAAATGTGGAAGTATCTTTAGAACCAAGTCTGAAGAGGATTTTGTGGAGCATGATAACAGCCTAAGTTGCCTTGAACAGAATGTTAATAGAAGTATGGACTGTGGGAAGGCTGCTGATGAGGCCTCAGAAGGAAGAGAGGCTCATGTTGTTAGAATCTGGAGGAAGTGAGATCCTTGTTATGTATTGGCAGCAAGCTTAGCAAAATTGAAATTTGTGTCCTGCAGTTATTTGGAAGGTAGAATTTGAAAGCAATGAACTCACATATTTAGCTGAAAAGATTTCCAAGTAAAGTGGGTTTTTGTTTCTGTTTTTTAGAGATGAAGTCTCCCTCTGTTGCTCAGGCAGAAGTACAGTGGTACAATTATGGCTCACTGCACCCTCAAACTCCTGGGCTCAAACAATCTTCCTGCCTCAGCCTCCCAAGTAGCTGGGACTACAGGCACATGCCACAACACCTGGCTAATTTATTTTTATAGAGATGGAGTCTCACTGGATTGGTCAAGTAAAGTGTTGAAGATGCCATCTAGTTTCTTCTTGCTGATTATAGTAAAATCCAAGAAGTGAGAGACAAATTGAGGAAAGGACTGTTAAAAACAAAGAAATTGGGTAATTCTCAGCATATCAAGATTGATGACACTAAAATTAAGAGACTGGTTCCCAAAAAAAGCGTGGAATAGAGAAAAAGGTGAATATGTGTCTGTTCAACTCTTTTCAGAAACCTTAGAATATCAAAAGGTTAGAGTATTTGATCACAAGAGGTTTAGGCTGTGCCTCACAGATCTCAATCAAACCAGTGGCTTCTAGGAAGCTTAAGGGTGTCCCTTGCTTCCTAACATGGTTGAGAAGGAAAAAAAAAGGGGGGGGTGTCCCTGAGCCATCTCAGCAGCAGCCAAAGCTAGAGAAGGGATGATCTCTACCAGATTTGTGGACATGGCTTCTGTTCAGTGTAGTAAATTCCCATGACATCTACTCAAAGCAGACAAGGTTCTTGAGAAATTTATATCAGCAGAAGTACCGCCAGCTTGGACTGAAAGTGACAGAGTTTGAAGTGAAAGGAAGCTGTCAAACTCCCAGAATTCCTCTGGCAGAAAGAAGGTTGATAAAACTACTTTCTTTTCTTTTTTTTTTTTTTTTTTTTTGAGATGGAGTTTCGCTCTTGTGACCCAGGCTGGAGTGCAATGGCGTGATCTCGGCTCATCGCAACCTCCACCTCTTGGGTTCAGGCAATTCTCCTGCCTCAGCCTCCTGAGTAGCTGGGATTACAGGCACGCGCCACCATGCCCAGCTAATGTTTTGTATTAGTAGAGACGGGGTTTCACGTTGACCAGGATGGTCTCGATCTCTTGACCTCGTGATCCACCCGCCTCGGCCTCCCAAAGTGCTGGGATTACAGACGTGAGCCACCGCGCCCGGCCCACATTCTACCTTTCATGACAAAAGGATGGCTCAGAGAGAGGAACTGAAAGCCCAGGGGTAGAGGTAAGAGAGCCAGAGGGCAGAACTGAAAGGCACAAGGGATTATTTCCAAGTCTTGACACCCGAGGGAGTTTCCCAGCTTTTAAAACTGCTTTGGACTGGTGACTCCTTTTTACCTTCCATTTTCTTCCTTTTTATTTTTTTATTTTTATTTATTTATTTTTAATCTTTCTGAGCCATGCTATCAGCTTTCTTCCATTTTAAGCAGGAATGTCTGTAACTCTTATCCTATGCCTGTTCCATCATCATGTATTAGTGACAGATAACTTGTTTCTACAGTTTCATAGGTCCACAGATGGAGAGAAATTATGCCAGGAGTCTCACCCACACCTAATCTAAGTGATTTGATGATAAGATGTTGGATTTTTAAATTAATGAGATTTAGATGAGAGTTTGGAACTTTGAGTTGAAGCTGTAATGGGATTGACACCCTTGGGAAATTTGGGAGAAGGTGAATGTATTTTGCATTTAGGAGAGACATGAATCACTGGGGGCCAGAGGGCAGACTGTGGTAAACAGAATTTTTCTTTTATTCTTTTTTTTTTTTTTTGAGACAGGGTCTTGCTAGGTCACCTAGACTGGAGTGCAGTGGCGTGATCATAGCTCACTGCAGCCTTGAACTCCTGGGTTCAAGTGAGCCTCCCTCCTCAGCCTCCTGAGTAGCTGGGACTACAGGCATGTATCACCTCACCTGGCTAATAGAAACAGGGGTCTCCCTATGTTGACCAGGCTGGTCTTGAACTCCTGGCCTCAAGTGATCCTCTTGCTTCAGCCTCTCATAGTGTTGGGATTATGGGCATGAGCCACCTTGCCTGACCTTGATGTTTGATATATGTTTACATTGTGGAATGATTAAATCAGGCAAATTAACAAATTCACCACCTCACATACTTAAACATCTCCACTTTCCATATCTACCCTTCTCCTCTAGCCTCTGGGAATTGCCATTGTACTCTCTACTTGTTTGAGTTTGACTTTTTAAAATTTCACATGTAAGTGAGATAGTGTGATATTTGTCTTTCTGTGCCTGGCTTATTTCACTTAACATAATGTCCTCCATGTTCATCCATGTTGTCACATGAGACAGAATTTTATTCTTTTTAAAGGCTGAATAGTATTCCATTGTGTATATAGACCACAGTTTAAAAAATCCATTCGTTCATTGATGGACACTTTCATTGCTTTCAAATCTTACCCTATGTGAATAATGCTGCAATGAACATGGGAGTACAGATATCACTTTGACATATTGATTTTAATTCCTTTGGATTCCTTTTTTTTTTCTTTTTCTTTCTTTCTTTTTTTTTTTTAAGAGATGGGGTTTCTCCATGTTGGTCAGGCTGGTTTCGAACTCCCAGCCTCAGGTGATCCACCCACCTCGGCCTCCCAAAGTGCTGGGATTACAGGTGTGAACCACCGCACCCAGCCCTGGATTCCTTTTAATCCCAGTAGTGGGATTGCTGGATCATATGGTAGTTCTATTTATTGTGGGGTTTTTTTGAGGAAATTCCATAATGTTTTTCATAATGGCTATATTAATTTATTTTTCCACCAACAATGTACAAGCATTCCCTATTCTCTATACCCTTGCTAACACTTATTATCTTTTGTTTTTCTGATAGTAATTCTATTATCACCAATTCTATTATATATTCTATGATACTCTATCATATCACCTCACACTCAGGTGTAAGGTGATATTTTCATTGTGCTTTTAATTTACATTTTCCTGATGATTAGGGATGATAAGCATTTTCATATATCTGTTGAACATTTGTATATCTGTTTTTGAGAAATGTCAAGTCATTGGTCCATTTTTTAACTAGGTTTTTTTTTTTTTTTCTTGCTATTGAGTTGTTCGAGTTCCTTATTTTGGATATTCGTTTCTTGTCAGATGCATGGTTTGCAAATATTTTCTCCCAATCCTTGAGTTGTCTCTTCATTCTATTAATGGTTTCCTTTGCTGTGCAGAAGCTTTTTAGTTTGATGCAATCCCATTTGTTTATTTTTGCTTTTGTTGCCTTTGCTTTTGAGCCTATTGTGGAGCATTTCCCCCATGTTGTGGAGCATTTTCCCCCATGTTTTCTTCCAATAGTTTTACAGTTTCAAGCTTTATGTTTAAGTCTTTAATCCATTTTGAGTTGATTTTTGTACATGGTGTAAGATAAGAATCCAAGTTCATTTTGCATGTGGATGTCCAGTTTTCCCAATACCTTTTATTGAAGAGATTGTCCTTTCTCCATTGTGTGTTCTTGGCACCTTTGTAAAAAATCAATTGAGTAAGTGCTTGGGGTTATTTTTGGGCTCTATTCTGTTCTGTTGGTCAATGCATCTTTTTTAAATGTCAATACCATGCTGTTTTTATTACTACAGCTTTGTAATAGATTTTGAAGCCAGGTAGTGTGATGCCTTCAGCTTTTGTTTTTGAGCTTTAGGCTCCAGTTTTTTTGCTCAAGATTGCTTTGGCTATGCAGGGTCTTTTGTGGTTCCATACAAATTTTAGGATTGCTTTTTCTAGTTCTGTGAAAAAATGACAGTGGAATTTTGATAGGGATTTCGTTGAACCTGTAGATTGCTTTGGGTAGTATGGATATTTTTAACGATATTAATTCTTCCAATTCACTAACACAGAATACTTTTTCACTTGTGTCTTTTCTATTTTTTTCATCAATATTTTGTAGTTTTTAGTGCATAAACCTTTCACCTCCTTGGTTAAATTTACTCCTACATATTTAATTTTTTGATGCTATTGTGGATGGGACTGTTTTCTTAATTTCTTTTTCATATAGTTTGATTTTAGTGTAAGGAAATGCTACTGATTTTTGCATGTTGCTTTTGTATACTGCAACTTTTTTTTTTTTTTTTTTTTTTTTTCTCATTATAAAGACGGGGTTTCACCATGTTGGTCAGGCTGGTCTTGAACTCCCGACCTCTGGTGATCCACCCGCCTTGGCCTCCAAAGTGCTTGGATTACAGGCGTGAGCCGCCACGCCCGGCCTGTATACTGCAACTTTACTAAATTCATTTATTAGTTCTAACAGTTTTGGCAAGAGTTCTTTGGATTTTCTGTATGTAAGATTATGTTGTCTGCAAACGGGCAATTTAACTTCTTCCTTTCCAGTTTGGCTGTCTTTTATTTTTTTCTCTTGCTTCATTGCTCAAGCTAGGATTTCCAGTACTATGTTGAATAGAAGTGGTAAGAGTGGGCATCCTTGTCTCGTTCCTGATCTTAGAGGAAAAGCTTTCAACTTTTCACTGTTGAGTATGATGTTAGTTGTGGGCTTTTCATATATAGTCTTTATTGTGTTGAGGTACACTTCTTTTATGCCTAATTTGTTGAGAGTTTTTTATTGCGAAAGGATGTTTAATTTTCTCAGATTTTTTTTTTTTTTTTTTTTTTTTTGAGACGGAGTTTCGCTCTTGATACCCAGGCTGGAGTGCAATGGCGCGATCTCGGCTCACCGCAACCTCCGCCTCCTGGGTTCAGGCAATTCTCCTGCCTCAGCCTCCTGAGTAGCTGGGATTACAGGCACGCGCCACCGTGCCCAGCTAATTTTTTTGTATTTTTAGTAGAGACAGGGTTTCACCATGTCGACCAGGATGATCTCGATCTCTTGACCTCGTGATCCACCCGCCTCGGCCTCCCAAAGTGCTGGGATTACAGGCTTGAGCCACCGCGCCCGGCCTCTCAGATTTTTTTTTTGCTTCTATTGAGATGATCGTATTATATAGTTTTTAATCCTTCATTCTGTTATTATGGTTTATCACAGTTATTGATTTGCAAATGTTGAACCATCCTTGTATCCCAAGGATACATCTTATTTGATCATGGTGAATTATCCTTTTAATGTGCTGTTGAATTTGGTTTACTAGTATTTTGTTTAGGATTTTTGCATCGATGTTCATCAGACATATTGGCCTGGAATTTTCTTTTTTGGTAGTGCCATTGCCTGGCTTTGGCATCAGGGTAATGCTGGCCTCATAGAATGAGTTTGGAAGTATTTCCCTTTCTTCATTCTCTTGGGAAAAAGTGTGAGAAGGATTTGTATTAGTTATTTAAATATTTGGTAGAATTCCACTCTGAAGCCATCTGGTCCTGGGCTTTTCTTTGATGGAAGATGTCTTATTATTGAGTCAATCTCATTGCTCATTATTGGTTTGTTCTTATTTTCTGTTTCTTCTTAATTCAGTCTTGTTAGATTGTACGTTCCTAGGCATTTGTCCATTTCTTCTAGGTTAACCAAATTTTTGGATTTAATTGTCCATAACAGTCTCTTGTGGTCCTTTGTATTTCTGTGACATCAGTAATATCTCTTCTTTTATTTCTGATTTTCTTTGAGTCTTCTCTCTTTTTTTCTTAGTTGGTCTGACTAAGGGTTTGTCAGTTTTGTTTTCATTTTCAAAGAACAAACTTTTAGTTTTGTTGATGTTTTCTATTATCTTTTTAGCCCCTATTTCATTTATTTCTGCTCTGGTCTTCATTCTTTCTTTCCTTCTACTGATTTTGAGCTTAGTTTGTTCTTCTTTTTCTAGTTCCTTGAGGCATAAGGTTAGGCTGTTTATTTGCGATTTTTTTCTTGATGTAGGCATTTGTTGTTATAACTTCTTTTGGTGATGTCTGTGTAGCAGTGCATTTAAAGGAGAAAACCCCTCTTTCAATTTTTACAGATAAATGTTGGCAAGTTAAAATCTTATCCTGTTAGGTATTGTATTAGTCCATTCTCACATTACTATAAAGAAATATCTGAGACTGGGCAATGTATAAAGAGAAGAGGTGTAATTGGCTCACGGTTCTGCAGGCTGTACAGGAAGCATAGTGGCTTCTGCTTGTGGGGAGGCCTCAGGAAGCTTCCAATCATGGCAGAAGGCAAAGGGGGTGTGAGGTGTCTCATGTGCTAGGAACAAGGAGCAACAGAGAGAGGGGGGAGGTGCTGTACACTTTTAACAACCAGATCTCATGAGAACTCTGTCATGACCATGAGGATGGTATCAAGGGGGATGTGCTAAACCATTCATGAGAAATCACCCCCATAATCCAACCACCTCCCACCAGGCCCCACTTCCAACATTGGGGATTACAATTTGACATGAGATTTGGTGGGTGTACAAATCCAAACCATATTGGGTATCTGGGTTGATGAGATTGCCTCCACGATCCTAGTTGAGTGGGGTTGAATCTAGATCATGTTGCTGGTATTGGGTCTGCAGAGGATACCAAAGTTGGCCTGTTACAAGGAGCTTTACTGGGCATGGATTCTATATGGTCCCCAGTGGACTGAACTATTTCCAGGATCTTGGTCTGTGGGGCTGGTGCTAGGATGAGGGTCCACTTCAGGATTCACAGATGGCAGGCCTGTTACCAGGCACACTGATGGGTATGGCTTCTTCCGTGACTCTGAGAAGGCTGCTACTAGATCACTGGATGGATCCCTAGGCTGGCCATACTGCTCTGGTCCATGGCTGAGAGGGGCTAGAACAGAGATACAGGGTTGTTTCAGGGTCCACAGCTGAGACCGAGAGCTCCAGGCCTGTCTCCGGGGTCAGGGGTAGGTATGTCTCCCGGTGGGCTCCTGGGTGAGCAGGCCTGCTATCAGACTGCAATTGAGAAGGGCTGGGGTCTATTTATAGGGCTGTTTCAAGATCCACAATGAGACCGAGGTCAAAGAGTCAGCCTTCAGGGACACTGCCAGACTTGCCTCCCTCCAGAACCAAGATCCAGGGACTCAGAAGGGCACATCTCCTGGCATGATCCCAGCTGGGCAGAACTGTTCCCAGACCACAGCTGGGAGGGGCTGAAACTGAGCTTCAGTGCTATTTCAGAAACTGCTGTGGAACTGATGTTGGCAAGCCCAATCTGGTGGCACCATCAGGCAAGACTCCCAACAGTTCCCTATGTGGGAAGGATTGCTCCAGGACTGCAGCTGAGAGGGGCTGGAGATGAGATTCAGGGCTCCTTTAGGAACTGCTAGGAGACAGAGGTTGGCAAGCCTGTCCCAATGTATCTCCCAGCAGTTTCCTGCACAGGTGGAATAGCTCTGGACTGAAGCTGAGACAGGGCCTCTTCAGGGTCTGCTATGGGATGTAGGCTGGCAAACCTGTCCTGGTGACATAGACAGACACGTCTTGCAGCAGTTCTCTGTGCTTTTGGGTTTGTTCCCAGACTGGGCTGGAGTGAAGCTTCTGGGCCTCTTCAGGATCTGCTGTGGGAAGGAAGCTGGCAAGCCTGTCACAATGGCTCAGACGGGCTAGTCTCCCAGCAGTTTTCTGCGTAGGTGGGAATACTCCTGGGCTGTGGCAGAGAGGAGCTATAGCTGAGACAGGGCCCCTTCAGGATCTACTGTGGGACGGAGGCCAAGAAGGCTGTCCCAGTAGCACATGTGGGCAAATTTCCCTCTTGGTCCTTGTACAAGTAGTACCAATCTGGGACCACTGTTGAGAGGGGCTGGGGCCGAGTTACAGGATAGCTTTTGGATTTACTACCTACACCAATGTTGGTAGGCCTGTCTGTTGAGGCACTAGTGTGCCTGATTCTTCCAGGACCCCTTGGCAAATGGTTTTGGTAGCAGGCTCAAGGTCAAATGGGGTTGCAGCCAAACCCTTAGAAGAACAGGGCTATTTCCAGGTCTGAAGTCAGGACAGCAGTCAGCTGGTCTGCCACCTAGGTGTGGGTCTGCACTCTCAAAATGACCCTCCTAGGTCTTGGGCTCCACTGGGTTTCACAACTTCCTACCTGTATCCCAAGGATCCTACAAAGACACTTTTGTCCGTGGATGGGTGCAGAATTCTTGTTGTGGGGGATATGAGTGAGGGAACCTCCTATTCTGCCATATTGCTCTCTCCTGTTTTCTGTTACAAGTTTTATAGCTTGACCTTTTATATTTAGGTCTCTGTTCCATTTTGAATTAAGTTTTTAGTATAGTGTACATGTAGCTATCTAATTTTCTCAGTACTATTTGTTGAAAAGACTATTTGTTCTTTCCCCATTGAAATGCCTTGCACTTTTGTCAAAAGTCAATTGACCATAAATGTAAAGATTTATTTCTAGACTCTCAATTCTGTACTTTTGATCTATATGTCTGTCTTTATGCCAGCACCACACTGTACTGATAACTGGACTTTATAAATAAGTTTTGAAGTGGAGAGTTAAAAGTCCTCCAACTTTGTTCTTCATTTTCAAAATTGTTTGGGGTGTACTGGATCTATTTCATTTAATTTCAGGATCAGTATGAAGTCATAAACTGTGAAGGGTCTGAGATTTTACTCTACTTGCAAACTAACAAGTTAGTTTGTGACAATTTCACATATATATGATGACAGAAGATATCAAACCCCTGTGTCAAGGACAGATCGATGGTTTGTAATTCACGGTAAAAACAGCATCCAGAGTACCATCTTACTAGTGCCTCATTCCTCATGCCCCAGTTCTCCACAGGGCAACACAAATGAGAACCAGATGTTTACCTGAGTAAGCAATGGGTTTTACCACAAGAGAAAACGCTCCAAATTAGGAGACTCTGAAGTTATATAAGGTTTACTGGCACATCTGCCCATCCTCCCGTTTAGGAAGAAAGAGATAATGACTTCATCTTTTCTCTTGAATGTAAACAAATCTTCACTGGGGAGGGGAGTGGAAGGCCTCTAAGTTTATTATCTTGAAATATAAGCAAATGTCTACTAGGGAGACACAGCTCTAAATCTCTAGCTTCTAGAGCCTTTGCCATTCAAACATACTCTTTGTTCAGAAGACCTGGACTGTGTGGAGCTATGAAATATCCATGGAGAATTGTCTCCCAGAAATCAATTTGTCAATTGCCTCAAAAAAGTTCTGTTGGAATTTTGATAGAGATTGTGTTAGTCTACAAATCAATTTGGAGAGAATTGCCATATTACTGAGTTTTCCAATCCATGATCATGGGATGTCTCTCCATATATTTAGGTCTTCTTTAATTTCCCTCATCAGTATTTTTAAATTTTCTGTGTGCATGTCTTACACTTATTTTGTTATTCTTAAATATTTTATTCTTTTTAATGCAATTGTAAATTGAGTTATTTTTTAATTTCACTTTTGGAATTTTCATTGCTCATACATAGTAATACAGTTGATTTTTGTATACTGACTTAGTATCCCATCACTCTGGTGAACTTGTTAGTTCTAATAGTTGTGTATGTGTATATATAAATTCCTTAGGATTTTCTACATAGATGATCATGTCATTAGCAAATAAAGACCATTGTACCTTTTTTACAGTCTGGATGCTTTTTAATTTTTTTCCTTAATTGCACTAGAACCTCCAGTATAATGTTGAATACAAGTGGCAAGAGTGGATATTCTTGCCTTCTTCCTAGTCTTGGAGGAAAACATGCAGTCTTTCACCATTAGGTATGATGTAGGACAGGATTAGGAGAAATCCAGGGGTTTCTGGAGGATCCAGGAATCAGATTAGAGGCAGATAGGGAGAAAGAGTTGGAAGGGGTTGAGAATCGGATGTGGCTGTGGAGTAAGCTATTCAAGTCTGGATTCAATCTTTGCTATTTCTTATCACTGGACCTGAACATAGGAGCACATCTGGATTAGAAGATGTCAGACTCAGAGGATCTTCCCAAAGGCAAGCATCAGATGCATTCACACAGGAAATGAACCATGTTCACTGAGAAGCTACTGGAAGATTTGAACATCTTTTTCAGTGAGAACCCATACCCAAACCCTAGCCTTCAATGGCCTCGAAAATAGACATACATCCAACAGTACGGCAGGTCTGGTTCGAGAACCACAGAGCAAAACTTAAGAAAGTAAAATGCAAGCATATTCAGCAAAAACAAGAAGCTCAACAACCACAATACTAGAGGGTGGAGTCAAGACTAGTGTTGGCCTGAGAAATACAGACACACTACCCAGATTCCCCAGTGCTGCTCATCCTATCAGCCTGGTGTGTATGAATCATTGGGCACTCACTCCAACTCATTCTGTACCCCAACCTTAAGGTCCCTACAAATGACTTCCTTGGTCAAAAAATAGTCCATATTGGCTGCTGCCAAGATCCTAACATATACTGCCTCTAGCCCATTTTGGAATCCCAAGTTTGTTATCCAAGCTTCAATTCTAGTTCTTCTGCCTGTTCATCTCTACAAAGTCAAGAGAGATGCGAAACACAACAAATCACGTATTGTAAAACAACAAAACAAAACAGTGGGGGTTTTGTGGATACTCTTTTTTTTTTAAGGACTTTTTTTTTTTGAAACAGAGTTTTGCTCTTGTTGCCCAGGCTGGAGTGCAATGGCGTGACCTTGGCTCACTACAACCTCTGCCACCCAGGTTCAAGTGATTTTCCTGCCTCAGCCTCCTGAGTAGCTGGGAATACAGGTGCCTGCCACTGCGTCTGGCCAAGTTTTATAGTTTTTAGTAGAGATGGGGTTTCACCATGTTGGCCAGGCTGGTCTCGAACTTGTGACCTTGTGATCCACCTGCCTTGGCCTCCCAAAGTGCTGGGATTACAGGTGTGAGCCACCACGCCCAGCCTGTGGATACTCTTTACCAGGTTGAAGGTTAAAGAAGTTCCCTTATATTCTAAGTTTGTTGAGAATTTATATTATGAATTTGTATTTTTCTGTATCTATTGAGATGATCATGTGGTTTTTGTCCTTTTTTCTATTATGTTCATTTCCACGTGAATTTCATTTTCCTGAACTATTAGAAGGGAAATATGGATTTTATAACTTTATGACTAGAGCTTTCCTGTTGTTTTTGTGAAGTGTCAAAAAATATGGTGGCTTAATTTCTGAGATCTCCAGACTCTGTTCCCCTCTCCTACTTTTTCTGGTCCTGTTCTTCCCTTTGTCTCTATTGTCACTATCCTGTTCAATTTAGATTGGTCAGCAAGTCTCCACAGTATGGATCTTTATCTTCAAAGGATGCTTTGGCTGGTTAGTTCTAAGAGCTTATATGACCCAGACTGTTTTAGATCTCTTAGCCCTTACTGCAGACCATTGCCATGGAGGTTTACTCCTACAGTTTTAGTTCCTGTTCTCACTTTGACTCTCTGAACTTTCAGTGAGTACCTTTGGTTATTTTGTTGTTTCCAGGTCAGTGAGATGCCCTGTTGCTTCCCTCAACATGTTTCTGTACAGATGCCAATACTGTAGATGTTGTAGCTATCACTGGTCTATCCCTACTTGCTCACATGTATTTTTTTTTTACTTTCCAAAACTTATTTTTTGTTACTATACAAAATGTAAACTCTCCTCTCTTTTTGTGTCTCCCACCACAGAGAACAGTACATGGTGTACAGGGATGGAGTGACCAGTAGGCTTTTGTCCTGCAACCTGCCCACAGGCTGAGCTCTGCCCCAGGTCTTTTCAGGCATCTAGATACACCCATATCCGGCCAGGCTGGGGCAGAGGGGTCCCAGCTCACACGTACTCCTTGGCAGAGTTGCACTTAGAGTAAGAGTGGGGTACACAGTACCCAGTTTTGCTTTTACTCCCAGGACAAGAGCAAGAGAATAGTGCACATCCTAGGAGGGCCAGAGAAGACCCTGCCCAGCCAGTAAAGATAGCAGGAACAAACTCATACCTAATGTTCAGAGGGATCAAGGGGTTGTAAAAGTCTGTGACAATCTGAATGCCCATACCAGGAGAAAGCTACCAAGGCAGCAAGACCTGCCATGATGAAAATGACACCTCTAACCATGGGTATTGTGTTAGTTTGTCTTCACACTGCTATAAAGAAATACCCGAGACTGCGTAATTTATAAAGGAATGATGTTTAATTGACTCACAGTTTATCATGGCTGGGGAGGCCTCAAGAAATTTACAATCATGGAGGAAGGGGAAGGAAGGACCTTCTTCACATGGCGGCAGGAGAGAGAAAGCATGTGAGATAGCAGGAAAAACTACCATTTATAAAACCATCAGGGCCAGGTGTGGTGGTTCACACCTGTAATCCCAGCACTTTAGGAGGCTGAGGTGGGCAGATGACCTGAGGTCAGGAGTTTGAGACCAGCCTGGCCAACATGGAGAAATCCCATCTCTACTAAAAATACAAAAATTATATGGGTGTGGTCAGAGGGTGCCTGTAATCTCAGCTACTTGGGAGGCTGAGGCAGGAGAATCACTTGAACCTGGGAGGCAGAGGTTGCAGTGAGCCGAGATCAAGCTACTGTACTCCAGCCTGGGCAACAAGAGTGAAACTCCATTTCAAAAAAAAAAAAAAAAAAAATCAGATCTTGTGAGAATTCACTCAGTATCATGAGAACATCATGGGGGAAACTGCCCCCATAATCCAGTCATTTCCCTCCCTTGACACATGAGGATTACAATTCAAGCTGAGATTTGGATGGGGACACAGAGCCAACCATATCAACTATACGGGCATTCTTCACTTTGTCACTTTCCCCACAGCACATGCACTCCATGCCCATTGTGGCCACACACATGGTCAGGAAGCCCAGCACAAGGGATGCCATCATTAGGGCTTGAGGGGCCTGCATGGCTGCTGGCAGGGTGAGCACCAAGTCATATATTTCACAGCTCATCAAGCCCATGGTCTGCATGATGTAGTTCATCCACAGTCCCTTGTACATGGCCTGGGCTGTGATGATGCTGTTGCCCACACATGAGCTTATCTGCCACTGCAGGATGGCGGTACAGGCCACAGGGCCCACCCAGCCCAGCAAAGCCATGGAAAAGTTCAGCAACTGCAAGCCCAAATTGGCCACTTCCATCCTCAGAAAAAAACCGGCAGGCAACCCTACAGTAAAGCAAATAAAACTTGGGGGCATCCCCATGAAAGACAACTTGGGGTGCAGTTTTTAAGTCACCCAAAGAGACAAAAAAAGGTTTGGCTGGGTGACTACAAATTTTGTCACCCAAAGTACACACAAATTGAACCCCTTTGGTGGAGTGATAGTCTCACAGCAGAGGGAACAGGCCCATATTTTGTTTTTTGAGGAAGACAGTTTATCATCTAGCTTTGTTGTACAAATAAGTGTTACTTTACTTTTTATTTATTTATTTATTTATTTGTACTTTAGGTACTGGGGTACATGTGCAGATCATGCAGGATTGTTGCATAGGTACACACTTGGCAATGTGGTTTACTGCCTCCGTCCCCCCGTCACCTACATCTGGCATTTCTCCCCATGTTATCCCTCCCCAACCTCACCCCCCATGCTGTCCTTCCCTTGGCCCTCCCCAACAGATCCCAGTGTGTGATGCTCCCCTCCCTGTATCCATGTGTTCTCGTTGTTCAACACCCGCCTATGAGTGAGAACATGCAGTGTTTGATTTTCTGTTCTTGTGTCAGTTTGCTGAGAATTATGGTTTCCAGATTCATCCATGTCCCTACAAAGGACACAAACTCATCTTTTTTTATGGCTGCATACTATTCCATGGTGTACATGTGCCACATTTTCCCTGTCCAGTCTATTGTTGATGGGCACTTGGGTTGGTTCCAGGTCTTTGCTATTGTAAACAGTGCCGCTATGAACATACGTGTTCATGTGTCTTTATAATAGAATGATTTATAATCCTTTGGGTATATACCCAGTAATAGGATTGCTGGCTCAAATGGAATTTCTATTTCTAGGTCCTTGAGGAATCGCCACACTGTCTTCCACAATGGTTGAACTAATTTACACTCCCACCAACAGTGTAAAAGTGTTCCTATTTCTCCACATCCTCTCCAGCATCTGTTGTCTCCAGATTTTTTAATGATCGCCATTCTAACTGGTGTGAGATGGTATCTCAATGTGGTTTTGCTTTGCATTTCTCTAATAATCGTGATGATGAACATTTTTTAATATGTTTGTTGGCCTCATATATGTCTTCTTTTGAAAAGTGTCTGTTCATATATTTTGCCCACTTTTGGATGGGTTTGTTTGTTTTTTTTCTTGTAAATCTTTTTTAGTTCTTTGTAGATTCTGGATATTAGCCCTTTGTCAGATGGGTAGATTGCAAAATTTTTTTCCCATTCTGTTGGTTGCCAGTTCACTCTAATGATTGTTTCTTTTGCTGTACAGAAGCTCTGGAGTTTAATTAGGTCCCATTTGTCTATTCTGGCTTTTGTTACCAACGCTTTTGGTGTTTTAGTCATGAAGTCCTTGCCTATGCCTATGTCCTGAATGCTTTTGCTTAGGTTTTCTTCTAGGGTTTTTATGGTGTTAGGTCTTATGTTTAAGTCTTTAATCCATCTGGAGTTAATTTTAGTGTAAGGTGTCAGGAAGGGGTCCAGTTTCTGCTTTCTGCGCACTGCTAGCCAGTTTTCTCAACACCATTTATTAAACAGGGAATCCTTTCCCCACTGCTTGTTTTTGTCAGGTTTGTCTAAGATTGGATGGTTGTAGATGTGTGGCATTAACTCCAGGGCCTCTGTTCTGTTCCATTGGTCTATATCTCTGTTTTGGTACCAGTACCATGCTGTTTTGATTACTGTAGCCTTGTCATATAGATTGAAATCAGGTAGCGTGATGCCTCTGGCTTTGTTCTTTTTGCTTAAGATTGTCTTGGCTATGCAGGCTCTCTTTTGGTTCCGTATGAAGTTTAAGGTGGTTTTTTTCCAGTTCTGTGAAGAAGGTCATTGGTAGCTTGATGAGGATAGCACTGAATATATAAATTACTTAGGGCAGTATGACCATTTTTAAGATATTGATTCTTACTAACTATGAGCATAGAATGTTTCTCCATCTGTTTGTGTCCTCTCTTATTTCCTTGAGCAGTGGTTTGTAGTTCTCCTTGAAGAGGTCCTTTACATCCTTTGTTAGTTGTATTCCTAGGTATTTTATTCTCTTTGTAGCAATTGTGAATGGGAGTTCGCTCATGATTTGGCTCTCTGTTAGTCTGTTATTGGTGTATAGAAATGCTTGTGATTTCTGCACACTGATTTTGTATCCTGAGACTTTGCTGAAGTTGCTTATCAGTTTAAGGAGATTTTGGGCTGAGATGATAGGGTCTTCTAAATATTTTTTTTATGTATGTATACATCATACACCAAATAACTCTTACTTTAAAAGAAAGCTAGCAGCTGGATAAACTGAACATGAAAATGGGAAACCAAAGAACAAAAGTGAGGTATGGCAACTCTGGGACTATGACAGGTGTGTGTGGGGAGAGGGAGGAATCACTTTTGTTGGATCATATTTTTGTACCAGGTGGCAGAAATAATTGGGAATGGAAAGGAGTAAACAAACAAAAATAACAACAGAAAGAAAGGTGACACTTCACCTCTATTCAACTACTACTTTAACTTACTAATTTGTGTTTTTTAAATTTAATAAACATTAAGTTACATTAGGGAACCTGGAATCATATTGCATGCAGGTAGTTAGGGGAGGGGAAGAAAGGAGATTAATGAATGAGCTGACGCACTGGTGTTGCAACAGATGTAATTTGAGTCCTTCAAAGAAAATGCTTGAGGTTTTTTATCATGGTGAGATAATGAGACCTGTTATTACAGTACATTCTCTGTTCAAGGAGAGAGACCTTGAGAGTGGATTTTACTCACAACTGCTGTCAGTAGACAAGTGAATGTTCATGACCTAAGTACAAGTGTTACTCAACAAAATTAATGAAGCCAAACAAATTTGAAACCAGTAAAAGTCATCTAGAGGCTCTAGGTGGATGCTTTTTATTTTATTGTATTTTACTTTCAGAGGGAGTCGTGCTCTGTTACCCATACTGGAGTGCAGTGGCATGATCCCGGCTCACTGCAACCTCCGCCTCCTGGGTTCAAGAGATTCTCCTGCCTCAGCCTCTGGAATAGCTGGGACTACAGCCGTGTGCCACCACGCCCAACTAATCTTTGTATTTTTAGTAGAGACAGGTTTCACTATGTTAGCCAGGCTGGTCTCGAACTCCTGACCTCAGGTGATCCACCTGCCTCAGCCTCCCAAAGTGCTAGGATTACAGGCATGAGCCACTGCACCCAGTAATTGATTTTAAAAATAAATATTTTCAAATCTAGCATGTGATGTGATTAGAATTCTCAGTCACTAAATCAGGGAATTTCCATTTTAAAAAGTAAAATGTTGGTCTTTTGGATATTCCAAGCCCTCCTCCACACACACTATTCTTATCCCAAGACTTTATTTCAGCCATCATGTAACATATTAAATGTCTCCACAGATAACTTTATGCTTTTATCTTAAAATCCCCAAATGTTTAAAATCATGCATTTTAAACCTTTTAAATGTCCTAGTACTTGGGCCAGGCATGGTGGCTTACACCTATAATCCCCCAGCACTTTGGGAGGTCGAGGTGGACAAATCACAAGGTCAGGAGATTGACACCATCCTGGCTAACAGGGTGAAACCCTGTCTCTACTAAAAATACAAAAAAAAAAAATAGCCAGCCGTGGTGACATGTGCCTGTAGTTCTAGCTACTTGGGAGGCTGAGGTAGGAGAATTGCTTGAATCCAGGAGGCAGAGATTTCAGTGAGCTGTGATTGTGCCACTGCACTCCAGCCCAGGCGACAGAGCAAGACTCCATCTCAAAAAAGAAAAAAAAAAAGTCCTAGTACTCTTAGTAATGTAATGATGTCCAAATGTGGAAGTGTAACTTCAATTCATTAGCTGAGAATAACTTTTTAAAAATTACAGTAACCAAAAAAATAAGGACTAACAGAAAGCATTTGTCTTGAACACTGAGCTTCCATGATAAAAAAAAAAAAGTAGTAGATACACTTCTCAAGTCCTTATAGTTTATTTAGGAGTCACAGAAGCAAACTCACATGCTTATCAAATATTTTAATGTAAATGCATTAGAAAGCAAATCTTAACTTTTATTTATATATATATATATATTTAGAGACAGGGTCTCACTATGTTGCCCAGACTGGGGTACAGTGGTACAATCATAGCTCACTGCAGCCTGGAACTCCTAGACTCAGTCAATCCTCCCACCCCAGCCTCCTGAATAGCTAAGACTACAGGCACATGGCACCACACTTAACTAAGAAAAAAAAAATAGAGATGAGGTCTCACTATGTTGCCCAGGCTGGTCTTGAACTCCTGGCCTCAAGTGATCCTCCTGCCTCAGCCTCCCAAGTAGCAGGGAGGGGTTACACGTATGATTTACTGTTGCTAAATCTTAATTTTTGAATCAACTTATTTTCAAATATCTTTCTGACTACCTAGAATACTCTAATTAAATACAATAATAGCTGGTTATGCTTTAAAATTTTGGGAAGACTAATTAAAAGTTTTAATAAGGAAAATTAAAAAATACATTGCAGAGCGATGATGTCCAAATAAATTGAAAATCAAACTTAATAGGCAAGTGCCTCATTAACACCATCAAGCAATTCTGATATTTGAAGAACACAGTTGCTAGTTCCAGAAGCCTCCCCTGCTTCTTTTTTTATCCTTCCAACTTAATTTGTACATGTTGTCAACAGAGAGAGATTTATAGTTAGCAGAGTTAGGTGAATAAATTGTATGCCTACTAATATCTGTATCTAAGAAATAATTAGCTTATTTTACTTAAATCTATTCAAAATTGAGATAACATTGAAAAGGAGATTACAGTAAAAGATTTGCTTTTCTGGATATCCTGTCTCCCAAATTTTTAGGGTGGAGAACTGGTGAAGGAGGGGAATGAAACAAGAAAGGGAACAGATCACAAAGGAATTACTGAGAGGAGAAAGAATAATACATACCTAAGAATAAAACATACAGAACCCCACATTATCAAATTTACAGTCTGAAGAAGGAGGAGCCCACATTCACAACTCCTTTAAATACTTTGAATGAGGATCTGACAGTGTTATATTTTATTGTTCAGAGTTGTACCCATTGATGCTGTTCAAAGGCCTGGACTGAAGGATGTGGAAGAAATAACTTGTCGAAAATATTTGCTGGCCAGGTACAGTGGCTCATGCCTGTAATCCCAGCACTTTGGGAGGCTGAGGCGGATAGATCCCCCGAGGTCAGGAGTTTGAGAACAGCCTGCCCAACATGGTGAAACCCCGTCTCTACTAAAAATATAAAAATTAGCCGGGCATGGTGGCACACGCCTGTAGTCTCAGCTACTTGGGAGGCTGAGGCAGTAGAATCACTTGAACATGGGAGGCGGAGTTTGCCGTGAGCTGAAATTGCACCACTACACTCTAGCCTGGGCGACAGCGAGACTATTTCAAAACAAAAACACCACGTGTTCTCACCCATAACTGGGAACTGAACAATGAGAACACATGGACACAGGGAGGGGAACAATACACTGGGGGCCTGTCAGAGGCTGGGTTGCGGGGAGGGAGAGCATTTGGAAAAATGGCTAATACATGCTGGGTTTAATACCTAGGTGATGGGTTGATAGGTGCAGCAAACCACCATGGGACACGTTTACCTATGTAACAAACCTGCACATCCTGCACATGTACCCTGGAACTTAAAAATAATAATAATTTTTAAAAAATTTGCCTAGTGGCCATTATAGTCCTTAAAGCATAATATTCAGCCAACAGCTCCCTGTTGAAACACAATTAGATTAGGCAACATGATTCATTTTAAATACTTATTTAGCACCTACTATATGTCAGAGATGATTCTAAATACTGAGACTAAATAAAACGGGCAAAAATTCCTACCTGCATAAGATTATATTCTTGTAGGAAAAGCCAATTGAAACAGGATAAATAAGTAAAGTTATAGAATATAGATATAGATATAAAAAGAGCTATGTCAATAATGTTAAGTACTAAAGAGAAAACAATAAAGCCAAGAAGGGAAATAGGATGTTTGGGCAGGAGTGGCAGTGGTGGTGGTATGGATATTAATACAAAGGTGACATTAGGTCATAACTGAAGGACACGAGGGTATTCTGGATAAAGAGCATTCCAGGAAGAGTAAATGCCAAAATCTTGAGACAGGAGCTTGTCTAGTGTGTCGGATGAATTACAAGCAGGCCAATTGCCTGGAGTGATGACATCAGACAGGTCCTTGAGGGCAGCTCATGCCCAGCCCATTGCAAGGTCTTAGAACTTGACTGTGAGTGGGATGGAAAGATATGGGAAGGTTTGGAGTAGTATCATCATCTGACTTATGATTTTAAGAGGATCACCCTGACTGCTGTGATGAGAACAGAATGAATCAAGAGAGGGCATTTGTAATGCTGCTAATAAAGGAAAGAGGTTTAATTAACTCACAGTTCAGCATGGCTGGGGAGGCCTCAGGAAACTTACAATCATATCAGAAGGGGAAGCAAAAACATCCTTCTTTACATGGTGGCAGGAAAGAGAAGTGCCAAGCAAAAGTGGAAAAAGCCCCTTATAAAACCATCAGAACTCGTGAGAACTCACTCACTATCAAAGAACAGCATGAGGGTAACCACCCTCATGATTCAATTACCTTTCACTGGGTCCTTCCCAAGACACTTGGGGATTATGGGAACTACAATTGAAGATGAGACTTGGGTAGGGCACAGCCAAACCATATCAGCGTCCTTTTAAGGTTAGAGATATAATAGCTTCTTTGTGGGTACACTGATGGAATAGTCCAGTAGAGAGGGTAAAAACTGATGATGCAAAAGAGAGAGAGGATATGTAATAACTCATCAGCAATTTAGCAAAGACAGCTAACTAGTTACCTTAGGTGACATGATTTGGATGTTTGTCCCCTCCAAATCTCATGCTGAAATGTGATTTCCAGTGTTGGAGGTGGGGCCTGGTGGGAGGTGATTAGATCATGGGGGTGGATCCGTTATTTATGGCTCAGCTCCATTCCCTTGGTGATAAGTGAGTTCTCAGTTCATGTGAGATCTGGTTGTGTAAAAGCGTGTGACACCTCCCCACCACCACTCCTGCTCTCGTTGTATAACACTGGCTCCCCCTTCACCTTCTGCCACAATTGTAAGCTCCCTGAGGCCCTCACCCAGAGCAGATCTTGGCACCATGCTCCTCAAACAGCCGGTAGAACCATGAGCCAATTAAACCTCTTTTCTTTATAAATTATCCAGCCTCAGGTATGTCTTTATAGTGACACAAAAACAGCCTAATACATTAGGGAATCCAAATGTATCTAACATACTATATAATTTACTTATTTATCATATTCATTGTTTGTTGTCTATCTGCCCCCACTAGAATGCAAGCTCTATGAAGGCAGGTACTTCTGTTTGTTTCATTTGCTTATTCCAGGCACAGGCTGTTACCTGGCACATAGCAGGTGCTCAGTAAATTTTTGCTGCACAAACATATTTTATGGACATAAAGAGAAAAAAAAGTCTGTCATATAAGTACAACCACTTAGTTTGGAGTGTGGGGCAGCACTTGGGGATGATGAAAAGAGATGGTGCCTAAAGAAATACAGAGAGAAATGACAAGCTAGCCATTGTCATGCCACCATTCCATGGGGACACAGAAATACATTGTCCTTTCATGCTTCATGTTTTATGCTTATTTTTGAAATCCCTTTATATCCAGAGTAAAATGTAGGGAAAGAGTTTCATCATTCATCATGTGTTTATCTGAAGTATATGCTTCATAAATATACTAGTTTGAAAGACTGCCTAGATGGAGGGTTCTACACTATTTTTCACAGAGCTCACCATGTCAGTGATTCTGGGGTTAGGCCATGTAAATCTCCTAAAGCATCCCTATTCCTGAAATACACTCATCACTGAGAATCACTACAAAAGATGAAATATTTTTAATTTCTTAAAGGATATTTTTAGGGAAGCATTACATATTCATTTGGTCAGACAACAAAAGTCAGTTCTCTTGATGTTTTTATACAATATGCTGGGTATTCTCTCTGCCAGTAACCAAGGCCTGAGGGAAAGTGAAGCTGCTGTGACACGGTGACCCTCTTATCTGGAGCATTCAACTAAATGTCAGATTCTCTCCTGTAGTTTGCAAAACATAAGAAAGGGTATATTCTCTATAACGCAAGTTATAATTTCTAATGCTTAAAAGGTACCTTATTTGAAAATAATACAGATTGAATTGCTATTTCAAGGCTGAAACTCACATACTGCTTTGAGCTTAAATGAGCATTGCTCAGCAAATAAACTGGACATTATTGTAAGTGATAAATACATTTATCTCTTTGTTATAGAGAATAATTAACACTCGCTTTTCCCGTCCTCAAAGAAACAGTTGTCATCATCATAACCTGATAAGTTACAACGGAGTTCATTATCTCATTCACACAAGCCTACCATTTTAAACAAGGGAATTACTGCAGTAAACAACTTTATAAATAGAATGAATAGAAGCCATATCTTTCATTTATTTTATTTGTTTATTTCTTTAGAGATGGGGTTCTCACTATGTCACTCAGGCTGGAATGCAGTGGCTATTCACAGGTCCCATCATGGCCCACTATAGCCTCAAAGTCCTGGCTTCAAGTGATCCTCCTACCTCAGCCTCCAGAGTAGCTGGGACTATAGACACATGCCACCACACCTGGCTAGAAGCCATATATTTTAAAAGATTTCTTGATCTTTGTATCTTAGGGAAAAGGCAATTTGATGTGTCTTGTGACAGAGATGAACTGATCTGATAGGTTACTTTTTCTTTCTAATTAACATACAATATTATTGATGTTTTTGTGTGCATACACTCCTGTGAATTTTAACACATTTATAGATTCCTGTAACCATGCTACAGTCAGGATATAGAACAGTTATATCACTCATTCCCCACCCTGCCAACTCCCTCGAACTCTATCATTGACACAGGAGTTGGCAAACTACACCTGAGTCAAATCTGGTCCATGGCCTGTTTTCTGAGGCCCAGAAACTAAGAATCATTTTTACATTTTTACGGTGTTGTAAAAAGAACAAAAACAAGAAACAAAAGTAAAGAATATGTGACAGAGACCATATGTGGCCCACAAAGCCTGAACTATTTACTATCTGGACCTCTACAGAAAAAGTTTGTTGTCTCCTGCTTTAGAATCACACCTTCCCCCAACCACTAATCCTTGGAAATCACATCACTGATCTGTTTTCTGTCACTGTAGTTTTGTCTTTTCAAACATAGCATATATATTCCATTTATAAATGGAATTATACAGCAGGTAGCTTTTTGAGGGTGTTTTGTTTTGTTTTGTTTTGTTCTGTTCTGTTCTGTTTTTGAGATAGAGTCTCACTCTGTTACCCAGGCTGGAGTACAGTTGCGGGATCTTGACTCACTACAACCTCTGCCTCCCTGATTCAAGTGACTCTTCAGCCTCATCCTCCTGAGTAGCTAGGATTACAGGCATGTGCCACCATGCCCAGCTAAATTTTTTTTGATTTTTAAAAGAGACAGGGTTTCACCATGTTGGCCAGGCTGGTCTCAAACTCCTGACCTCAGGTGATCCACCCGCCTCAGGCTTCCAAAGTGCTGGGATTACAGCCGTGAGCCACTGCACCCAGCCCTTTTGAGATTTTTGAGCACTATGCCTTTGAAATTCATCCATATTATTGCATGCATCAATAGTCCTTTCCTTTTCATTGCTGAATACAATTCCATTGCTTTAATGTATCACCATTTGTTTATCTATTCACCAGTTTAGGGACATTTGGGTTGTTCCCAGTTTTGTCATTTATGAATACAGCTGCTATTGAACATTTATATACTGATTTGGGGATGAATATAAGTTTTCATTTCTCTAGGGCAAATACCTAGGAGTGGGATTGCTGGGCCATATGCTAAGTCTATGTTTAATTTTCTAAAAAATTGCCAACTGTTTTTCAGAGTGTCTGTATCAGTTGGCATTCCAACCAACAATGCCTTGTTGGCATTGTCAGTGATTTTTATTTTAGCCATTCTAATAGGTATGTAGTGGTATCTCATCATGGCTTTAACTGGCATTTCTCTAATGATAGCTGATGATGATGATTGTCTTTTCATGGGCTTATTTGCCATCTGTATGTCCTCTTTGTTCTGTTCTTTTGCCATTAGAAACCCTTTTTTTTAATGGAATAGTTATAAATTAACAGGAAGTTGCAAAGAAAGTACAGAGAGGTCCCATATACCCTTTACCCAGTTTCACCCAATAGTTACATCTTACATAACTATGGCATTGACTTTAGGTATGATGAGGAATTGACATTAGGTATGTCAATTGACATTAGGAATTGACATTAGGTATGATGAGGGCCAGCCATGGTGGCTCACACCTGTAATCCCAATACTATGGGAGGTCAAGGCGGGCGGATCACCAGAGGTCAGGAGTTCAAGACCAGCCTGGCCAACATACTGTGATGGTGCCTGTCTGTAGTCCCAGCTACTTGAGAGGCTGAGGCAAGAGAATCACTTGAACCCAGGAGGTGGAGGTTGCAATGAGCTGAGATCATGCCGTTGTACTCCAGCCTGGGTGACAGAGTGAGACTCCGTCTCAAAAAAAAAGACATTAGTATGATGTGTGTGTGTATAGTTTTATACCATATTGTCACTTGTGACTTGTGTAATCAACCCCACAAACAAGATGCAGAAACTATTCCATCACCACAAATATCTCTTTTGTGCTATCACTTTATAGTCACACCCATGCACCTTCCCCCAAACATCCCTAACTCCTGGCAATCAGTAGTCTGTTTTCCATCTTTATTCTTTTGTTACTTTGAGAATATTATATAAACATAATCGTATAGTATGTGATATTTTGAGGTTGGCTTTTTTGACTCAGTATACAGCAAAATACCCGTGAGAACCATCCAAGTTGTTGCATATATTAATAGTTCATTGCTTTTTATTGCTGAGGAGTCTATGGTATGGATATACCACAGTGTGTTTAGTCAACTAGAGAGGAACATTTTGGTTGTTTCAAGGTTTTGGACATTGCAAATAATGTTGCTATGATCATCTGTGTACAGGTTTGTATGGACATAAATTTTTATTTCTCTGGGATAAATACCTAGGAGTGTGATTGCTGCGTTGCATTTTTAGTTTTTACCCATTTTTAAAATTGGGCTGTTTGTTTTCTTACTGTTTGGTTTTGAGGGTTCTTTGTATTCCCTGGACTGAATACAAGTTCCTTTTTTAAAAATGGATCATACTTTTAGTGTTGTGTCTAAGAAATCTTTGCCTAACAACTGATGATGATGACTTTCTCCTCTGCTTCTTTCTAAAAGGTTTACAGTTTTATGTTTTACATTTAGATGTGGAATCAATTTTGAGTTAATTTTTGGAAAAGAGATGAGGTTTAGACCCAAGGTGACTTTTTTTGTATATGGATGTACAGTTATTTTAATACCATCTGTTGAATAGTCTATTCTTTCTCCATTGAATTGCCAAATGTGATATTAATATTAACATTTCATAAAATAGAATGTTATTAGGCATTAAAAAAGGAATGAAGTACTCATACATGCTATAGCATGCATGAACCTTGAAAAGATTATGCTAAGTGAAAGAAGCCAGTTGCAGAAGATCACATACTGTATTGATTCCATTTATATAAAATGTCCCAGATAGGCAAATCCATAGAGACAGAAAGTAGATTAGTGATCACCTAGGGCTTGTGGTTTTGGAGGATAAATGAGGAGGGACTGCTAATTAGTACAGTTTCTTTCTGCTGTGATAAAAAGGTTCTAAAATTGTGGTGATGGTTGCAAAACTTTTAATATACTAAAAGCCATCAAATTGTACACTTTAAATGGGTGAATCGTATAGTCGTTATAAATGTTTAGGGAGGA
This sequence comes from Aotus nancymaae, assembly GCF_030222135.1. NCBI lineage: Eukaryota > Metazoa > Chordata > Mammalia > Primates > Aotidae > Aotus > Aotus nancymaae. Next base: position 18,617,552 of record NW_026988472.1, on the reverse strand, counting down.
GGAGGGAAGAGGACAGGGCCTTGCTCTGTCACCAAGGCTGGAGTGCAGTGGCGTAATCATGACTCACTGCAGCCTTGACCTCCTGGGCTCAATCAATCAAAGTTTCTTTAAAAGAAGGAAGAATGTTTATGAAATCAAGCAATGACAGACCACAGCAACAAGCAAAAATTAGGATAACTGAGCAAGAGGTAAATAGTTTTGGACAATTGTAGAACAGGGCAATAATATTAGTAAGAGGTGCTCAGAAAGCAATGTAGTGGGCCGGGCGCAGTGGCTCACGCCTGTAATCCCAGCACTCTGGGAGGCTGAGAGGGACGGGAGGCTGAGGTAGGCAGGAGGCCAAGGCAGGTGGATCATCTGAGGTTAGGAGTTCGAGACCAGCCTGGCCAACATGGTGAAACCCAGTCTCTATAAAAAAATACAAAAATTAGCTGGGTGTGGTGGCCTGCATCTGTAAACTTAGCTACTCGGGAGGCTGAGGCAGGAGAATAGCTTGAACCCGGGAAGTGGAGGTTGCAGTGAGCTGAGATCGTACCACTGGGCAACAGAATGAGACTCCATCTCAAAAAAAACAGCAAAGTAGTGAGTTTATGAGGTGTTCAATGAGTTTTGAACATAAAGTTCTTTAAAATGACACAAGCCTATTACTTATAAAGTGCTGGTAGCAGTATACAATGACGTAACCTTTATGCAAAGCAACTTGTTAATATATATCAGTAATTTTTTAAAAAAACAAACAAACCTAAGAATCTTTTATACCACTGAGTGGAGGCAGCAGAAGTCTATGAGATTTTCTTCTCCTCTTCCTAGCATTAATCCACCCTGCTTTTTCAATGTGTCTGCTGAACTATCCCTCTTCTTTGGTCAGAATTTTAACAATTATGCATTTTAAGTGTAAAATGATGATTGTTTTAGACAATTGGGTGATGAAAAAAAACCAGCAAAGTTAACTTTAAAAGTACCAAGGCCCAAATGAGAAGACAGGTAAGCCAATATAATAAGTACCTGAACTTGTACTTGCAAATGACTTAGTACTGGCAGAACTCTTATTTTGTTGAGAACTTCTCTTACAGATATGCATGGCCATATGACTAAGTGCTACTTAATGGTATGTAAGCAGAAGTTTTGGGTGGAGGTTCTGGGAAAGCTCTTTTAAAAGGAGGTTGACTCACCTGGCAAGCGTCCTTTTGCCTCTTCTCTCTTCCTCTTTCCTTCAGTCTGGAATGGAGACATGATGGCTAGAGTTGCAGTGGTCATCTGGCAACCATTTGGCAAACTTTAGAGTGGAAGTTGTGTGCTAAGAAAAAGTGAAATAGAAGGAGTGTGGGACGTGGACAACTTCATGGGCTTAGCATGCCACCACTGGATTGCTTACCTCTGTCTTCAAAAGACAGAAAATAACCTCCCAGCTAATTTTTGTATTTTTAGTAGAGATGGCGTTTCACCATGTTGACCAGGCTGGTCTCAAACTCCTGACCTCATATGATCCACCAGACTCGAGCCTCCCAAAGTGCTGAGATTACAGGTGTGAGCCACCATGCCCAGCCCACTACATTGCTTTCTGAGCACCTCTTACTAATACTACAGTGGTCAAAAACTATTTACCTCTTGCTCACTGAACCAACAGTGGCATTCAGCTGGGACACCAGGATAGAGGAAATAAGCCATTCTTTATTTAGTGTCGATTGCTAGCAGCTGAACACAATTCCTAACGAATGCACTGACATCCCTGTGGTGGCATCGTCTTATCTGCAATGCCCTTCTTCAGATGATGCTGGTGTGAACCTTACATGGAATATTTTGAACCAATGAGTTAGGGCATGGTGTCTCAGTCAATCTCTCCCTCCACTTCCAAACATAGTACCTGAAAAATGAAGTGCTCAGTTAAGATTGATTGAGCAGTCATGAGCCTGGTTAAGTCTTGAGCCATAACTCTCGCACACCAGTCTTCAATTTGGCCAGGCTAGCTAAAGTGAAGACTATAGCCATTGTGGTTTCTTGAGCACAGCAAACAAACTTTACTTCACTTTCAAGGTAGTAGAGTCCAAAATCATCACAAAGTTATTTAATAAAGAGCCAATGAAAACATGAGATTGAGACAACTCCTAAAATGAAAAAAAGGCAGATGATGATAGAGAAGAAATTATCGCTGTTAAATTAAGTTTAGCCTAAAGCTACCTCCTGATAAATTTTAAGTTCAGCCTAAAGGCTTCTCCTCACAAAGTGACCTGTAACCTAACTGGATGTGTAAACAAACTATAACCTACTCGATGGTTGGCAGCCAACTGTTCAAACCATGTGTGTAACCAATCTGACTGTTTCTGTACCTCACTTTCTTTTTACTGCCGGTAAATCTTCTTCTTCCACACATTCAGAGCACTGGAGACTCTCTGAACCTATTCTGGCTTCCTGAATTGTGAATAGTTCTTTGATCAATTAAACTCTGTTAAGCTTAATTTGTCTAAGGTTTTTCTTTTAACACCATACACCAAAATGTAACTATGGAAGATAATAGACATGTAAATTTGTTTGACTGTAGTCATCATTTCACTATATATATATGTATACCAAAACATGTTGTACATCTTAAATATATACAATAAAAAAAAAAGATGAGATTCCAGACCTGCGTTTCTTTTTCTTTCCTAATCCAGCTCTCTGTGGTATATTTTGTGTCTCTTGTTCATCTCTCCTGTACTTTAGAGTATAAATGCTCATCTGCTTCAGCATTTGTAAAACTATCATTTTAAAATAAAGTGACCTACATAAATAAGTAATTACCATGGATGAATAAGTAATAAAGGAAGGAGAAGGGAGTACACGCACATGTTCATGAGTCACACACATAAAGAACCAACAGTGGCCTTCAGCTGGGTCACCAGGATAGAGGAAAATCACCAGGGAGGAGAGAGGAGTCACGCAGAATATGCCCGGGAAAAGGAAGGTTCAGATAAATATTAGAGGAAGGAAGCATTATAAACCAGGTCAGAAATTTTGTCTCTGACTTTGAAAAATGCATTTTTAAATGCCTGGAGGGGCTGGTATCTAGCTCTCCTTTCAGACTGTGGAAACTGTGCTATCCCTATGACAAACCTACAGCCAAGGAAAATAAAAGGCAGTCAGCCCTTCAGCAAGAAGCATCTGGAGACCATGTCTGTAAGGAAGAAGACATGAAACAGTTTAAGCTACAGAGCGTTGAATTTCTCATACATCTTTTCTTGTGACCTAAGATTAGGAGCTTCTGACCCTAACATTATGGAAAAGTGTTTACTTCCCGATTTGAAGAATATGTGGCATATGATAGAATGTTCAGAGACAGTAGGGTGGACTTACAGGAATAAGGCTGTGAGAAGTCATAGACATGGACTTCCTGTCCATATTCTACTTCTGACTTTGCCCATTTCAACTTTGCCTCTTACATTTTTGGCTCAGCATCTTTTAAGAAACTTTCATTTTTCACATAATTTTCTTTATTCTACTTCTTTGAAAATTTTTAATCCTATGGAAAAGTGGTAAAACTATACAATGAACACCCACATACTCTTTACCTAGATTCACCAATTATTCACATTTTGCCAATTTGTTTTCTCTCTATTTAACTGTTTCTATTTTTGTGTAAATACATACTTTTTTTGTGAAAGATCTGAGAGACTTAAACGTAAGTTTCAGACATCTTGACATTTTACCCATATATACTGAGAAAGGCATTCCTCTACATAACTATAATACATTTATCAGACTCAGGAAATTAAACATTGATACAATACTGTTATAAGAATTCCTCATTCATATTTCTTGTAACAATAAGAATAATTACTAATAACAATAGTGTCCTTTATATTGTTTTTCTGAAATCCAGATCCAATTGGAGATCATTACAGTTAGTTGTTAAATCCCTCTCTTTTTTTTTTTTTTTAGATGGAGTCTCACTCTGTTGTAGGCTCAAGTGCAGTGGTGCCATCTTGGCTCACTGCAGCATCCACCTCCTGGGTTCAAGTAATTATCCTGCCTCAGCCTCCCAAGTAGCTGGGATTACAGGTGTGTGCCACCACGCCCCGCTAATTTTCATATTTTTAGTAGAGACGGGGTTTCACCATGTTGGCCAGGCAGGTCTCAAACTCCTGACCTCAGGTCATCCACCTGCCTCAGCCTCCTAAAGTGCTGGGGTTACAGGCGTGAGCCACCGTGCCCAGCCCTCTTTCCTTTCTTTTAAAGATTATCCCTGAGCTTTTTTTTTTTTTTAACCTTTCATGACATTGACATTTTTGAATAGTCCAGGTCAGCTGTTTTGCATAATGTTCCTGAATTTGGTTTGGTTATTTCCTAATGATTAGAATCTTTTTTGGGAGGAGGGGACAGGAATACTTCATGTATGATCTGTGTTCTTAGTGCATCACATCAGAGGGCATATGATGTCAATTTTTCCCATTATTAGTGACATTAAATTTGATCATTTAGTTTTAGTGGTGTCCACCAGACCTCTCCATTATAGAAATACCTTTCCTCTTTATAATTCATAATTATAACTAATGGTACTTTGAGACCGTGAATATATTATTCTCTGACATTTCACTTAATGATTTTACATCTATTGATGATTCTTGCCTGAATCAATTATTACAATGGAGATTGCACAATGTTGGTTTTCTAATTCTAACAATCCTACATTAATTAGTTGACCTTCTTCTGTAAACAACTTCCCTTCTCCTCCTCCCCACCCCTTAATTTTTTTAAGAATAGGGCTGGTTTGAATTCTTTATTTAATGTGTTATGATCTGTTCCAGTCATTTTTCATTTTAATACTCAAAACTATCCCATATTTAGCAAGTGAGAGCCATTTGAAGCGGGCTTCTGCTTTCTTTTTGGCATGACTTTATCAGTTTTGTTTTTGTACAGAAAGTCCTCACTTAAAATCTTCAAGAGGTTCTTGGAAACTGTGACGAAGTGAAACAAAGTATAAAGAAACCCATATTCCTTCCTTATCAATGTTATAATGAAACAATGTTACTTGAGGACCTACTTCACACCATTTCACTTGAAATTGCAGTTTCCAAGAAGTATCAATGAGGTTAAGTGAGAACTTAGACTGTACTTCCATATTTTGTGCCACAAGATATTCCAAGTTCCCTTTATACTTCCCCTACTCCAGCCTAGAATCATCTATTTCTCCAAGGAGCCCTGGTTTTTTATAGTGGGATATAATTTCTACAGTCTAAGATCTGGGCACTAGATAAGCTCATTGCTATCAAAGTATTATCCACAGATACTTTAAACAGAAAAGAAATACCGTGGAAAACAGTCATTTTAGATGGGCTGTGTAAGACTGAATTAGACAAGTGTAAGATGACCTAAGTGCATGACACCTGGTAATGTCAAAATTGACACTCATATTAAAAAGTCACATTGAATATGCCATGCTCTCATCAGCATGGTAATATACATTCTCCCTACATAATCTAGAATGTAATTTGCATCATTGAACATAATTTTTTTTTTTTGAGATGGAGTCTCGTTCTGTTGCCCAGGCTGGAGTGTAATGATGCGATCTCATCTCACTGCAACCTCTGCCTCCCGGGTTCAAGCAATTCTGCCTCAGTCTCCCGAGTAGCTGGGATTACAGGCATGTGCCACCACGCCTGGCTAATTTTTGTATTTTTAGTAGAGACAAGGTTTCACCATGGTGTCCAGGCTGGTCTTGAACCCCTAACCTCAGGTGATTCACCTACCTCGGCCTCCCAAAATGCTGGGATTACAGGCTTCAGCCACAGCTCCTGGCCTGATTTAACATAAATTTTAACCCTACATTTATTTATAGTATAATTTTCTACCTACGTTTGCAACCTGATTCACACTTACAACTATTTTGGGATTTTATTTGAGAAGAGGGGGAGAAAAGATGAATGAAGAAAGAGAAAGGAAGCACAAGTTGTGTGCTTTAATCAGAGAACCACTGGATTTCTGGTAATTGAATGTCATCTGAATGAGTATTGACATAAAGCATAGGTTTATAAGTTTATAAAAGGATTTCCTTAATTCTCAGGGAAGCAGTGTGGCACAGGCTATTAACAACTATGCAATACTGCCTACTCCTCTAGAACCGAGCAAAGTAGGGATCTTCATAAATTATCTTTTTAAATGATGATTGTATATATAACCCACATAAAGCTGAGCTGTACCATGGCCCAGTCATAACACAGTGTGCTGTTTTCAAGAAAACAGTTCAAGAAACAACTTCAAAAGTAATTTAAATTTTAATAAATCATCTTAATTTTAATTTTAGTAAAATATTTTTTTAAACTCCAAAGGGAGGTTCTATTTATATTACATGGGGAAACTTTTATAAATCTTCCCCCCACCATTTTTCCCTCTCTTCCCATCCCTAATGTCAACATCTCACGCATGTGGCAGAAATCCTCTATCCAAAACCCTCTATCCTCTCTCCAAAACTCATTTAGAGCCAGCTGTCGTCTTTTTCTTCCTCCTTTATCACCTTCCAGATCTTCTCATTTCTTTTCTTCCAATATCCCCTGCCCTTTTTAAAACAGACTTTGTTTTTTTAAAGCAGTTTTAGATTCAGAGCAAATTTAGAGGGAGGTACAAATATTTCCCATACTCCTTTCCCTCCAACATGCATAGACTCCCACATTATCAACAGTCCCCACCAGAGTGGTATATTTCCTACAGTTGATGATCTTACACTTGATACATGATTATCATGCACAGATCATAGTTTACCTTAGAGCTGCCTCTAGTGTACATTCTATGGGTTTGGACAAATGTATAGTAACACATATTCACCATTCACCATTATAGTATCATACAGAATAGTTTCACTGACCTAAAAATCCTCTAGGTTCTGACGATTCATCCCTTCATCTCTCCTAACCCCTTGCAACCACTGATATTTTTACTGTCTCCATAGTTTTGTCTTTTCCAGAATGTCATATAGTTGGAATCTACAGTATGTTGCCTTTTCAGATTGGCTTCTTTCACTTAGTAATATGCATTTAATTTTCTCTGTATTTTTTTTCATAGTCCAATTAACAAAAGTGATCTCCATATCTTTTTATGGCTAGATAGCTAATTTCTTTTTAACACTGAATAATATTCCAATGTCTGGATGTATCAGTTTATCCGCTCACCTACTGAAAGACATCTTGGTTGCTTCCAGGTTTTGGCAATTGTGAATAAAGCTGCCATAAACATCTTTGTGCAGGTTTTTGTTTGGTTATACATTTTCAGCTCCTTTAAGTAAATACAAGGAGCGTGATTGCTGGAGTGTATGGTAAGAGTATATTTAGTTTTGTAAGGAACACCAAACTGTCTTCCAAAGTGGCCACAACATTTTGCATTTCTACCAGCAATGAATGAGAGTTTCTCTTGCTCCACATCTTTGCCAGCATTTGGTGTTGTCAGTGTTCTGGATTTGGGCCATTCTAATAGTTGTGTAATAATGCTATCTTATTGTTGTTTTAATTTGCATTTCCCTGATGACATATGTGAAGCATCTTTTCATACGCTTACTTACCATTTGTCTCTCTTTGGTGAGGTGTCTGTTAAGATCTTTGGCCCATTTTAAATCTGGTTGTTTTCTTTTTGTTGAGTTTAAGAGTTCTTTGTATATTTTGGATAATGGTCCTTTATCAGATATGTCTTTTGCAAATATTTTCTCCCAGTCTGTGGCTTGTGTATTCATTCTCTTGACAGTGTCTTTTGCAGAACAGAAATGTTTACTTTTAATGAAGTCCAGCTTATCAATTCTTTCTTTAATGAATCATGCCTTTGGTGTTGTATCTAAAAAGTCATCACCCAAACCCACAGTCATCTAGATATTTTCCTGTGTTGTCTTCTAGGAGGTCTATAGTTTTGCATTTTACATTTATGTCTGTGATCCATTTTGAGTTAACTTTGTGGAGAGCACAAGCTCTGTGTCTAGATTCATTTTTCTTGGATGTGGATGTTCCAGCACCATTTGTTAAAAAGGCTATCTTTGCTCCATTGTGTTGCCTTTGCCCCTTTGTCAAATATCAGTTGATCCCCTGGCCCTGTTTATAGCAAATTGATTAAGTTGTTCAAGTACTTCTTACTTGTCCCTTTCATCCACTAATCAAGCCCTGGACCCTAGATTCTTACTGAATAGAGCAGTGAGTTAGGAAATTGATAATTATCTTTTGTTAAAACAAATTTCCCCCACTCACACATATTAGTAATAATTTAGTTCAGCTATTGATATGTGGCTTTTTTAACACAGGGCAAAAGTGAAAATCTTCTTTTTTTTTTTTCTTGAGACAGAGTCTCACTCTGTTGCCCAGGCTAAAGTGTAGTAGTGTGATCTCTGCTCACTGCAGCCTCCGCTTCCCAGTTTCAAGTGATTCTCCTGCCTCAGCCTCCCAAGTAGCTGGGACTACAGGCACATGCCACCACCCCTGGCTAATTTTTGTATTTTCAGTAGAGATGGGGTTTCATCATGTTGGCCAGGCTGGTCTCGAACTCCTGACCTCAAGTGATCCTCCTGCTTTGGCCTCCCAAAGTTCTGAGATTACAAGTGTGAGCCACCACACCTGGCCAAAAGTCTTATATTTTGTATACAGTTTAGATGGACAAAAGTAAGTATTCTGGTAAGTGTTTTTTAAATTTTTAATTTTTGTGGGTACCTAGTAGATTTACATATTTGTGGACTACATGAGCTATTTTGATACAAGCATACAATGCATAATAATCATAACAGGGTAAATGGGGTATCCATCACCTCAAGTATTTGTCCTTTCTTTGTGTTAGAAACAATCCAATTATACCCTTTCAGTTATTTTTAAATGTACAATAAATAATTATTGACTGTAGTCACTCTGTTGTGCTATGAAATACTAGATCTTATTCATTCTAACTGTATTTTTTTACTCATTAACCATCTCAAATTCCCCCTTCCACATTACCCTTCCAAGTCTCTGGTAACTGTCATTCTACTCTCTGTCTCCATGAGTTTAATTGTTTTAATTTTTAGCTTCTACAAATAAGTGAGAACATACGAAGTTTCCATTTCTGTGCTTGGCGTATTTCACTTAACATGATGACTGCAAGTTCCATCCATGTTGTTGCAAGTGATAGAATCTCATTCTATTTTTATGGCTAAATAGTACTCCATTGTGTACTTTTTCTTTATCCATTTTCTTTATCCATTCATTTTCTTTATCCATTCATCTGTTGATAGACATTTAAGTTAATATGTTGTTAAATTTGGTTTACTAGTATTTTGTTGAGGATTTTTGCATAAATATTCATCAGAGCTATTGGCCTGGAGTTTTTTTATGTGTCCTTGTATGGTTTAGGTATCAGGGTAATACTGGCCTTGTAGAATGAGTTTGGAAGTATTCCCTCCTCCTCTATTTTTCAGAATACTTACTTACTTTTTATTTATTTATTTTTGAGAAGGAGTCTTACTCTGTCACCCAAGCTGGAGTGCATTGGAGCTATCTTAGCTCACTGCAACCTCTGCCTCCTGGGCTCAGGTGATTCTCCTGCCTCAGCTTCCTGAGTAGCTGGGATTACAGGCACCACACCCAGCTAATTTTTATATTTTTAGTAGAGATGGGGTTTCACCATGTTAGCCAGGCTGGTCTTGAACGCCTGACCTCAGGTGATCCACCCACCTCGGCCTCCCAAAATGCTAGGATTACAGGTGTGAGCCACCCCCCGACCCCATCAGCATTTTAAATATGTTATGTCACTCTTTCCTGGCCTGTAAGGTTTCCACTAAAAAGTCAGCTGCCAGGCATATTGGAGCTCCCTTGTATGTTATTCGTTTCTTTTCTCTTGCTGCTTTTAGGATCCTTCCTTTATCTTTGATCTTTGGGAGCTGATTATTAAATGCATTCAGGTTAAATCTGTTTTTGTCTTCTATAACCTTCTTGTACTTGGATATTGATATGTTTCTCTAGGTTTGGGAAGTTCTCTGTTACAATCCCTTTAAATAAAATTTATATCCCTATACCCCTATGTCTCTCTACTCTTCTTTAATGCCTATAGATTTGCCCTTTTGAGGCTTTTTTTTTTTTTCAAAACAGGGTTCCTCTCTGTCACCCACGCTGGAGTGCAGTGCCTCAATCTTGGCTCATTGCAACCTCTGCCTCCTGGGCTCCAGTAATCCTCCCACCTGAGCCTCCCAAGTAGCTGGGACTACAGGTACCCTGCTAATTTTTATATTTTTTGTAGAGGTGGGGTTTTGCCATGTTGCCAGCATGGTCTCAAACTTCTGGGCTTAAGTGATCCACCTGCTTCAGCCTTCCAAAATACTGGTATTATAGGCATGATATAACCAGTCTGAGGCATGATATATAGGCATGATTACAGGCATGATATAACCAGTCTGAGGCTATTTTCCAAACCTTACAGACGTGTGTCATTGTTGTTTATTCTTGTTTCTTTTGTCTCCTTTGAGTGTATATTTTCAAATAGCTGTTCTTCAACCTCACTAATTCTTTTTTCTGCTTGATCAGTTTTCCTGTTCAGAGACTCATGCATTCTTCAGTATGTAAATTGCATTTTTCAACTGCAGAATTTCTGCTTGATTCCTTTTAATTATTTTAATAGCTTGTTAAATTTATTTATTTGTTTATTTTTTTCTTGTTTCCAGTGGGGTTGAGTCTTTGTTAAATTTGTCAGATGGGATTCTGAATTCCTTCTATGTGTTATTGTGAATTTTGTTGAGTTTTCTTGAAACAGCTATTTTGAATTCTCTGAGAGGTCACATATCCCTGTCTCTCTGGGATTGGTCCCTGGTGTCTTGTTTGTTCATTTGGTGGGGGTCATGTTTTCCTAGATGGTCTTGATACTTATGAATGCTTGTTGGTGTCTGAGCATTGAAGAGTTAGCTGTTTATTGTAATCTTCACAGTCTGGGCTTGTTTGTACCTGTCCTTCTTGGGAAGGCCTTCCATGTGATATGGTTTGGCTGTGTCCCCACCCAAATCTCATCTAGAATTGTAATCTGAATTGTAATCCCCACATATCGAGGGAGAGACTGATGGGAGGTGATTGGATCATGGGGGCAATTTTCCCCATGGTGTTCTCATGATAATGAGTGAGTTCTCACGAGATCTGGTTGTTCGATAAATTTCTGGTGCTTCCCCCTTCACTCTCTCTCTCTCCTGACACCGTTAGCTATGCCTTGCTTCCCTTTCATCTTTAACCATGATTGTAAGTTTCCTGAGGTCTCCCCAGCTGTGGAGAACTGTGACTCAGTTAAACCTCCTTTCTTTATAAATTACCCAGTCTCAGGTAGTATCTTTATAGCAGTGTGAAAACAGACTAATACAAAATATTGGTACTGGGAGTTTGGGGCACTGCTATAAAGATAACTTGATGTGGAAATGACTTTGGAACTGGGTAGCAGGCAGAAGTCGGAACTGTTTGGAGGGTTCAGAAGAAAACAAGAAGATGTGGGAAAGTTTGGAACTTCCTAGAGACTTGTTATTGAATGGTTTTGAGCAAAATGCTGATACTGATATGGACAATGAATTCCAGGCAGAGATAGTCTCTGATGGAGATGAGGAACTTATTCAGAACTGGAGCAAAAGTCACTCTTGTTATGCTTTAACAAATAGACTGGTGGCATTTTGCCCCTGCCCTAGAGATCTGTGGAACTTCGAACTTTCGAGAGATGATTTAGGGTATCTGGCAGAAGAAATTTTTAAGAAGCAAAGCATTCAAGGTGTGATCTGGTTTTTCCTGAAAGCATACAATTATATGCACTCAAAAAGAAATGGTTTGAAATTGAAACTGGTGTTTAAAGGAGAAGCAGAGTAAAAGTTTGGAAAATTTGCAGCCTGATGATGTGGTAGAATCCCAACTACTCAGGAGGCTGAGGCTGGAGAGTCGCTTGAACCCAGGAAGCAGAGGTTGCAGTGAGCCAAGATCACACCACTGCACTCCAGCCTGGGTGACAGAGTGAGACTCGTCTCAAAATAAACAAACAAACAAACAAAAAACAATTTTCTGGAGAGCTGCATAAATTTGCATAAATAACAAGGAGCTGAATGTTAGTAGCCATGACAATAGGGAAAAATGTCTCCAGGGCATGTCAGAGAACTTCACAGCAGCCCCTCCCATCATTAGGAGGGAAAAATGGTTTCGTGGGCCTGGCCCAGGGTCCTGCTGCTCTGTGCATCCTGAGAACCTGGTGCCCTGCATCTCAGCTGCTCCAGCCAGCTCCAACCATGGCTAAAATGGGCCAAGGTACAGCTCAGGTCATTGCTTCAGAGGGTGCAATCCCCAAGCCTCAGTGGCTTCCTTGTGGTATTGGGCCTGGGAGTGCACGGAAGATAAGACTTGAGCTTTGGGAACCTCTGCCTACATTTCAGAGGATGTATGGAAATACCTGGATGTCCAGGCAGTAGTCTGCTGCAGGGGCAGAGCCCTCATGGATAACCTCTGCTACAGCAGTGCAGAAGAGAAATGTGAGGTTTGAGCCCCCACACAGAGTCCCCACTGGTGCACTGCCTAGTGGAGCTGTGAGAAGAAGGCTACTGTCCTCCAGAGCCGAGAAAGGTAGATCCACTGACAGCTTGCACCATGTACCTGGAAAAGCCATAGGCACTCAATGCCATCCCGTGAAAGCAGCCACAGGGGCTGTACCCTGCAGAGCCACAGGAGCAGAGCTGCCCAAGGCTGTGGGAGCCCACCCCTTGCATCAGCATGCCCCAGATGTAGACATGGAGTCAAGAGAGATCATTTTGGAGCTTTAAGACTTAATGAGTGCCTCACTGGGTTTTGCACTTGCATGGGGCCTATGGCCCCTTTGTTTTGGCCAATTTCTCCCATTTGGAATGGAAACATTTACCCAATGCCGGTAACCCCATTGTACCTTGGAAGTAACTGATTTGTTTTTTATTTTACAGGCTCATAGGCAGAAGGGATTTGCCTTTTCTCATATGAGACTTTGGACTTGGACTTTTGAATTAATGCCGAAATGGGTGAAGACTCTGGGGGACTGTTGGAAAGGCATGATTAGTTTTGAAAGGTGAAAAGGACATTAGATTTGGGAGGGGCCAGGGTGGAATGATATTGTTTGGTTTTGTCTCCAACTAAGTTTCATTGTGAATTTTAGTCCGAATTGTAATCCCCAAATGTAGAGGGAGGGACCTGGTGTAAGGGGATTGGATCACAAGGGCGGTTTCCTCCATGATGTTTTCATAATAGTGAGTGAGTTCGCATGAGATCTGGTTGTTTGATTAGTGTCTGGTGCTTCCCCCTGTACTTTCTCTCTCTGCTGCCGCCATATAAAATGTGCCTTGCTTCCCCTTTTGCCTTTTGCCATGATTGTAATTTTCCTGAGACCTCCCCAGCCATGCAGAACTGTGAGTCAGTGAAATCTCCTTTTTAAATAAATTACCCAGTCTCAGGTAGTATCTTTATAGCAGTGTGAAAACAGACTAATACCACCATGTATTTAAAGGGACTTGAGTATTATGATCTAAGTTTTTGGTCACTGCAGCCAGCATTACAGGGTATCCCAAGCCCAGTAACACTATGGCTCTCGTAGACTCATAGAGGTATCACCTTGGTGTTCTTGGATAAAGATCCAGAAGAATTCTCTTTATTACCAGGCAGAGATTCTTGTTCTCTTCCCTTATTTCTTCCCAAACAAATGGAGCTTCTCTCTCTGTGCTGAGCTGCCTGGAGCTGGGAGAGGGGTGACACAAGCACCGCTGTGGCCACTAATACTGGGACTGTGCTGGGTCACACCCAAAGCCAGAACAGCACTGGGTCTCACCCAAGGCCTGCTGTAACTACTGCCTATGTTTGTTCAAAGACCTAGGGCTCTACAATCAGCAGCTGGTGAAGCCAGCCAGGTTTCTGTTCTTCTCTTCAGAGTGGCATGTTCCCACCAGCCCTAGGCAGGTCCTGAGATGCTGTCTGGGAGCCAGGGCCAGGAGCCAGAAACCTTAGGAATCTACCTGGTGCTTTATTCTACTTCAGCTGAGGTGGCATCCAAGCTGCAAGACAAAGTCCTTCCCACTCTTCCCTCCACTTTCCACAGGCAGAGGAGTCTCTCCCTGAAGCCACCCACCACCACCCCAAGACCATGGCAGGTACTACCTGGCTACCGCCAATGTTCACTTAAGGACCAGAGTCTCTTTTCAACTTGTGGTGAATGCTGCCAAGCCTTGGACTCTCCCTTTAGGGCAGCAGGCTCCCTTTTGGCCCAGAGCAGGTCCAAAAATGCTGTCTAAGAGCCAAGGCCTAGAATCAGGGACCCCAAGATCCCGTTTGGTGCTCTGGCCAAGCTGGTACCTCAGGTGCAAGACAAAATCCTCTTTCCTCTTACCTCTCATTTTCTCAAGCAGAAGAAGTCTCTCCCTGTAGCCACCACAGCTGGGAATGTGCTGGGCCATACCTGAAGCCAGCATGTCTCTGAGTCTCACCCAAGACCCATGGCAAGTGCTGCCACTGCTGATTATTTAGGGCCCAAGGACTCTTTAGTCAGCAAGTGGTTAATCCTTCCAGGACTGGGTTCTTCCCTTCAAGGCAGCAGGTTTCCTTCTGGCTCAGGGTGTATCTAGAAATGTCATCCAGGAGCTGGGGCCTTGAATGGGGGCCCCAGTACTCTGCCTCATGCCCTCTCCTACTGTGGCTGAGCTGGTATCCAAGTGGCAAGAAACATCTTCTTTATTCTTCCCTGTCCTTTCCTAAGCAAATGGAAGGAGTCTCTCCCAGAGCTGCAAGCTCTGCAGCACCAACGCTTGCCGAGGAATTGTAGTTCTTTTGGGCTAGACTGCCTTTCAAATTTATGTAGGCCCACACGAGCACTTTAGTACATGGTGGCAAGGCTTGCAAGAACGCAGGTTCTGACTGCTGGGATGGGTGATTCCCTGGCTAGGGCTGATCTAAATGCTCCTCCATGGGCACCAGCTGAGTTCTGCCTGGTGTTGCTTTCCACTGTGACAGGGCAGCACTGAATTCCAATGCTAAGTCCCACAATTACTGTGCTCTCCTTCTCCCAAGCTGACAGATTCTTTTTTGCACACCATGCAGCTGCTGCTTGGGGGATGGGGAAGAGGTGGTGTCCACGGTTCAAGACTGTCTTTCCTACCCTCTTCAGTGCTTCTCTCAGTGATAGGAAGTTAAAACCAGGTACTGTGATTACTCATCTTTTTGATTCCCATGAAGGTGCTTTTGTGTATGGATAGTTGTTCAATTTGGTGCTCCTACACAGAAGATGATCAGTGGAGGCTTCTATCCAGCGATCTTGCTCCTCTGTAAAGTGTTTTGTAAATCTCCTATGGAAGCTTGACTTTCTGGTACTTTCTAAGGAATAGGTTTTCCTTCTTATTAAAATGAAAGATTTTATTATACTTGTGATCACTGTTTTTAAACAAGCTCTGTCAAATGTAACTGCATCTTTCTATGGAGGTACTCACATGTTTGTAATCAGAGAGTATAAATACCAATTGCACATCCCATCTTTATACTTCAGGATCTCCATGGCAACCCCATCTCACTCCCTTGTAGACAGACAGAGACATGTGATTTGTTCTGGCTAGTGTTCTGTGAAGGGAGGAGTCATTCCTGGACTGAGGTGGTGAAAAGTTCACGTGTGATTCTGTCTCTCTTCCTCTGCTGGGGAACTAAGGAGGCTGCCTGTTCCAGACAGTATAAATACAAGGTGTCAAAGCCTCTGACACCGTAGGTACATGAGTGACTGAAACAGACTTTTGTGGTATTAGGCCACTAAGATTCAGGGCTTATTAGCTACCTCACTCCTTATAATCAGCGTCTCCTGGTTTTTCATATCTGTTCACCATAAGTAACATTTTAAGCTAAACTACTGAAGTAGATGTTTATTAACTACATATACAGGTGTATACATCTACCAAAAATTATGCATATATTGTGTGTATTGATATGGTTTGAATGTGTCTCCACACAAATCTCATCTTGAATTGTAGCTCCCATAATTCTCACATGTCATAGGAAGGAGGTAATTGAATCATGGGGGAGGGTCTTTCCCATGCTGTTCTTGTGATAGTGAATAAGTCTCACAAGAGCTCATGCTCTCCTTGCCTGCTGCCATGTAAGACATGTCTTTGCTTCTTCCTTGCCTTCTGCCATGATTGTGAGGCCTCCCCAGCCATGTGAAACTGTGAGTCCATTAAACCTCTTTCCTTTATAAATTACCCAGTCTTGGGTATGTCTTTATTAGCAGCATGACAACAGACTAATACATATATATAATATATAAATTATAAAAGTAATATATCAAGCATGTATATATTATATACATCAACTAAATATATTAAAAATATATATATAATATATTCTCCATACCTCAGCTGTGACAGCTATTATCGTTTTGATTCATATGCTTCTAGACTTTTTCAATATAAAGTAAGGTATGAAAGCATTTAACAACTAGGTTTCATATGGCAACTTTGTCACCAATGTCAAGCTTTACCTTTATTAACTCCAAATCCCCAAAGTAGAGTTAAAAGTTTGTTCTTTAAAATGTTAAAATATTGAAGTTTGTCTTCCACATTTTGCTCAGAGTGAAAACTGCCTTATCTCTCTTTCTTCTGCCTCAAATGGTTATTTCTTCTTGGATGAGTAGAGTTGATCATTGAGAGGGCAAGAGAGACTTCAATCTCACTGCCTCTTCACAACTGCTTCCTTTTGCCACAAAGGTTGAAGAAGGAAAAGAAAGAAAATTCCAAAACACAATGTCCCAAGTATAGCTCAAGCAGAAAGAGGAGCTTTTCCAATATACTCTTCTTAGTTTCCTCACCTCCCACCATCTTGTTAACCTTTTCTTTCTTTCTTTTTTTTTTTTTTTTGAGATGGAGTCTGGCTCTGTCACCCAGGCTGGAGTGTAGTGGCGTGATCTCCATTCACTGCAACCTCCACCTCCCGAGTTTAAGCCATTCTCCCACCTCAGCCTCCTGAGTAATCCTGAACTGGGATTATAGGCATGCATCACCACGCCTGACTAATTTTTCTATTTTTATTCGAGATGGGGTTTCACCATGATGGTCAGGCTGGTCTCAAACTCCTGACCTCAGGTGATCTGACCGCCTCGGCCTCTCAAAGTACTGGGATTACAGGCGCAAGCCACTGCACCCGGCCTTGTTAACCTTTTCAACTAGACTACTATAGTAGATAATATTGCAGACTCACAATTAATCTGTTTTTCCAGCCCACAGGTTACTGTGGACACTCCCCATGCACACTGATGGCTTCCTGCATCTCTCTATGCTTTCGGGATGATTAAGCATGCTGAAAATGTCCGGGAATTAACAACCTTGGAAAAATACTCAGAACCTCTGCTTATGAGGGATAAGAATAGATAAATACATAAATCCTCACTTAGTGTCATCAACAGGTTCCTAGAAACTGTCACTTTAAGCAAACAACATATAACAAAACTGATTTTCCCATGGGCTAATTGATATAAGCAAGAATTAAGTTCCTATAGCCTATTTCTGGTCTTCAAAACCATGACCAAACTTCTAAAGACCCAAAACACTTGTAATATTAAACATTGAAATAAATATGAACCATACATACATTTAACAAAGATTAACAAAAATCAGTAAGATAATTATTTTACTCAATTTTTGGCACATCAGTGAGCAATGACAGTTTTGGTGGTGGTAGGTTAAATCAAGGAATAAATGTATGCAAAGCAAACATTGTAAGGAGCATCTCCTACCACCACACAGTTCAAAACCAAACGATCATAAATAGAGCAGGCTCACTGAACGCTTTTGTACCGCATCTTTTATTGATTGTTGTGGACTTTATGAATTTTTATTTGACAACAATTTGTATTCATTTTCCAACCTGTTTATTCTAGTTCAGGGTCACAAGTGGCCAGGCCTATCACAGCAGCTCAGGGTACCAGGTAGGAACCCACCCTGACCAGGTGCCATCCCATCGTGGGCGGCACTCACACACCCATACTCACGCAGACTGGGGCCACATAGACATGCCAGTTCACCTCATATGCACAGCTTTGGGATGTGGGAGGAAACTGGAGTACCTGGAGAAAACCCACACAGACTCCACACAGATCGTGGCCCCAGCCAGGAATCGGTTTTCTTTTTTCTCATCAACCTTATAACAAAACAGCATTGAATCAAACAGTGTTATTGGAGGACCTACTGTACGCCAACTTCTTTGATCCCCAGCCTGGCAGTTCTGAGATATCTTGTACACCTTGTCTCAGAGGGCCCTTGCTGAATTGAGCCCTAGTTGCCCAAAGTAATAACTTGCCCACTGACACACCTTTTACTAGCTTCCCTCCTTTCCTTGTCTCACTTCCTCACTCTCTCACTGTACTTCCTAGGATCACCTCCTAACTAAACTACTTGTTTGCAAAACTTTGTCTCAAGATCTGCTTTGGGGGGAGTCTAAATGAAGACAGCCATAAGGAAACTTGATTGACTACAATGCTACCTTATATTTCTAAAGGCCAGAACTCACAACTTCTGCCTAGGTCAGGGTTTCTACTTTAACCTGAGATATCAAGATCAATCAGGAAGTATGTTAAAAATACTGAGATATGTGAATGATTTCCTTTGTAAGTATGAGTTAGTATAAATTCAAAGTTATTCTGTGAACAGTGCCATTCTCTCTCACTGAGACAAGGTGTGGACTTATAGGTCACTAGGAATTGGTCCTACCTGTGTCACCCATCTTTTGTGTTTCAGTGGAGAAATTCCTAGGCAGTTTTTTTTTTCTTAAAAGGTCTGTATTCAGTCACTCAACAAGTATTTATTGTTTATTAAGTGCCAGGCATGATGCTAGGCAGTGGGTATCACATTAAAAGTATTAAGATTTTTATATGAGTGGTTGGTAACTATGACACATTAATTTATAAACTTTAGTGGGATGTATATACTTAATTGTGTTCTTTAAATGTACTAAAAAAGAAATCGTGACTGTTAGGCAGATACTGTAAAATGGCTCACTTAACTCCTATTCTTATGTTGGTGGTATTTCAGGTGAAACTTTCCCATGGGGTGATTGTGTATTTTTACTAACTACATTTTCCTGGCTGCATTATTTCTGGCTGAGTCGTATCCAATCTCTTTCTGCTTAAACTAGCTAGAATGAACCTGTTGTCCATAACTAAGAACTTTGAGTAAGAGAATTGTAAACACCAGCTTAGGAAACAGTTGCAAAGGATACACACACTGGTCTGGGGAACAGGAATATGGATGAACCTATAGGAGAGGATACAGAGTGTGGGGACTTCTGTGTTTCACATTAATGACCACCAGAGAGCATCCACATAGGCGCAAAGAATGATGCATCTTGTGTATGTCAGCCAACCTCTTTCCTCAGCCACCCTAGTTCCTGTGAACAGAGTAGTCATGGTTGCAGTGATGGAAGCTGTATATGGGCCCAACAACATGTACTCCCTTTCATCATGGCTGATCTAACTACTGTCTCTGCTGAATGCCCAACCTTTCAGTAGTAGACACCAATGCTGAGCACTCAAAATGGACCATTGCTCTGGGAGATCAGCCAGCCAACAGTGTATATTGTCAAACTTTTGAGTTTTTGCCAGTCTTGTGAGAAATGTTATCTCTGTATAGTTTTAATATACATTTCTCTTACTGTAAGTGAAGTTGAATATCTTTTCACATGTTTAAAAGCTGTTTTCATTTCTTTTTCTGTGAATGGTCTATACATATCTCTTACAACTTTTTCTGTTGGATTGTTAGTCTTCTCAATTTAAGAAGTTCATTATATGTTAAAGATGTTTACTTCTTGATTATGATGTAAGTTGCAAACATTTTTCTCCAGTCAGTCATTTGTCTTTTCACTTTTGTATGATATTTTCTGACATGCAAAATGTTTTTATTTTTATGTGGTCAAATTTATATTTTTCCTTATTGCTTCTGGAGTTTAAATCATAGTTAGGAATGTTTTCCCTCTCCCAGAATTTAAGGGATTCACCCATATTTTCTCTTATTATTTGTGTAGTTTTATTTTTCACACTGAGAATGCTACTCTATCTGGAAGTTAGTGTAAGGAATAAATCGGATCTTATCTTTTTCCATATGGCTATCCAGTTGTTCCAATGCCACTTATTTAAAAAATACTTCTTTTCCCCATGTTTGAAATAAGCTTTAGCCGGGCGCGGTGGCTCACACCTGTAATCCTAGCACTTTGGGAGGCTGAGGTGGGTGGATCACCTGAGGTCAGGAGTTCAAGACCAGCCTGGCCAACATAGTGAAACCCCATCTTGAAAAATAAATAAATAAATAAATAAATGAAAGAAATAAGCTTTTATCATATACTATACTTCTGTGTGTGTGTGAGTGTATTTCTGGCTTTATATTCTGTTCCATTTGTCAATTAATATGCCAATATCATACTGATTTGATTATAAAACTTTTAAATATGTTTTCATATCTCTTAGAGCTAGCCCTCCTCATCACTTTTATTTCCTAAGGAATGTCTGTTCTTACTTGTTTCTTCATCTAAATAAACTTTATAATCAACATTTCTGGCTCCAGAAAAAAAGACTGATGAAATTATATTGAGATGATGCTAAATCTATAGATTAGCTTACAAACTATTGACATTTTTATGTTGTTAAATTTTTCTATCAAAGAATGTGGTAATCTACTTATTAAAATATTTTAGGAGTGTTTTATAGTTTCCACATTTTTTGTTACGTTTCTACTAAGGCACTTTATTTTATTTTGACCTTGTAAATGATGTTTTCTCTTCCATTATTTCTTCTAAGTGGTCATTGATTAGAAGAAATATTGTTAAAATGTCCATACTGCCCAAAGTGATCTAGAAATTCAATGCACTCTCTATGAAAATTCTAAAGACATTTGTTTCACATAAATTTTTTTAAAATCCTAAAATTCGTATGGAACCACAAAAGACCTTCAATAGCTAAAGCAATCTTGAGCAAAAAGAACAAAGCTGGAGGCATGATATTAGTTGACTTCAAAATATAGTACAAATCTGGCCGGGCGCGGTGGCTCAAGCCTGTAATCCCAGCACTTTGGGAGGCCGAGGCGGGTGGATCACGAGGTCAAGAGATCGAGACCATCCTGGTCAACATTGTGAAACCCCGTCTCTACTAATACAAAAAAATTAGCTGGGCATGGTGGCGTGTGCCTGTAATCCCAGCTACTCAGGAAGCTGAGGCAGGAGAATTGCCTGAACCCAGGAGGCGGAGGTTGCGGTGAGCCGAGATCGCGCCATTGCACTCCAGCCTGGGTAACGAGAGCGAAACTCCGTCTCCAAAAAAAAAAAAAAAAAAAAAAATATAGTACAAATCTATAGTAATCAAAACTGCATGGTACTGACATAAAAACAAGACACATAGATCACTAGAACAGAATATAGAGCTCAGAATAAATCCACACATTTACAGTCAGTGTATTTGTCAGTGTTTGACAAAGATGCCAAGAACTCACAAGGGAGAAAGGACAATCTCTTGATTATTGTTTGCAGTAATTTGTTCATCGACTCTTTTAGGTTTTCCAGGTATATAATAATCAGCTGCAACAAAAAAAATATATAAAATTTTACTTCTTTCTTTCTCCTTATTATGCCTCTACTCGTTTGTTTGTTTTTTTCTAATTGTTTTGGCTAATATCTCCAATACAGTTTTTAAAACTAGTGGATCCAGACCGGGCACAGTGGCTTACGTCTGTAATCCCAGTGCTTTGGGAGGCCAAGGAGGGCGGATCGCTTGAGGTCAGGAGTTCGAGACCAGCCAGGCCAACATGGCGAAACCCCATCTCTACTAAAAGTATAAAAAGTAGCAGGGAATTGTGGTGCATGCCTGTAATCTCAGCTACAGGAGGCAGAGGCATGAGAATTGCTTGAACTTGGGAGGTGGAGGTTGCAGTGAGCTGAGATCGCACTACTGCACTCCAGCCTGGGCAACAGAGCAAGACTCCACCTCAAAACAAAACAAAACTGGTGGATCCAATTGGCCTTCTTATCTCAGTCCTGACTTTGGCATGAAAACCTCACTTATTTCATTAAGTAAGATGCTGTACTTTTGGGTGAGAGATATACATATATAATCATGTTAGAGAGGCTGGTGCAGTGGCTCAGGCCTGTAATCCCAGCACTTGGGAGGCTGAGGCAGGCAGATCATTAGAGCAGGAGTTTGAGACCAGCCTGACCAACATGGTGAAACCCCATCTCTACTAAAAATACAAAAAATTAGCCAGGCATAGTGGCATGCGCCTGTAATCCCAGCTACTCAGGAGACTGAAGCAGGAGAATTGCTTGAACCTGGGAGGTGGAGGTTGCAGTGAGCCGATTGCACCATTGCACTCCAGCCTGGGTAACAGAGCGAGACTCTGTCTCGGGGGAAAAAAAAAGTCATGTTAAAGAAATACCCATGAAGTCCTATTTTATCATTTTTCACATAAGTGTCAACTCCTAAATTTGTAAGTGGAAAAAAATGAGTCACATTATTTATCTAAAAGAAAATCTGTTAATGTAACACGTGATCATAGTAACTTCACAGGCAAGTGTGTTCAAGAATGTCTATTCCAGGAGGTTTATAATCCCAGGGGAGGGGTGCCACATGAGCCAATCAAGAATAATTCAAAGGCTCTAGGATGGAGGGCAGGGACAGTATAGTATAGTGGGTCCCTATATTAAAAAGACTCAAGTTCAAGTCCTAACTCTGCAACTGTGATCATGGGCAAGTTACTCAGCCTCTCAGGGCCTCAATTGCCTTTTATGTAAATGAGGATAATGATACCAGCTACCTGAAGGATTGCTGTGAGTGTTTAGTGAGATAATTGCCCCTGAAGATTTAGTTTAGGACTTAGCATGTACTAAATGCTCATTAAGTAGCTATTAAGTGCTAAAACAAATATTAAAGATAATAAATAAATGCTATGAGGGGGTCTCTGGAGGAGGGGGGACACTTAAGCCAGTTCTTTGAAAGCTTTGTAGGGTTTGAATAGACAGGATTGAAGAGGAAAAAGAGGACATTCCAGGTAGGAGGGGAAAGATCTTTAAAATTTAAAAGGTCATGCCAAAACAGTGGTTCATTTTAATTTGTGTTTTTTAAATGGTCCAATTGCTTTGTTTTCCAGCTGCCTTTTAAAATCATCATTTAAAATTAAGCTGGGTGCGGTGGCTCACACATGTAATTCCAGCACTTTGGGAGGCCAAGGTGGGCAGATCATTTGAGGCCAGGGGTTCGAGACTAGCCTCGTCAACATGACAAAACCCTGTCTATACTAAAAATACAAAAAATAGCAAGGTGTGGTGGCACGTGCCTGTAATCCCAGCTACTCAGATAGCTGAGGCACAAGAATCACTTGAACCCAGAAGTTGGAGGTTGCAGTGAGCCGAGTTTGTGCCACTGCACTCCAGCCTAGGCAACAGAGGGAAACTCTGTCTCAAAAAAAAAAAAAAAAGCATCATTATTTAAAATTTGATTTGCTCTCCTCATTACATTTTGCAGAATACTTGAATATGAATGGCATGTTTTATTATTCATATGAGAGAAAAACATTTTGAATCAACTTCCACAGTATCTATCTTTAAGGCCCCCATTGACTTCCTCATTCCTTATAATTTTTGTCTAGCTGCTACTTTGCATTTTAATTTGACCCTGCCTTTTATTTATTTGCACTTACTACCAGAACGCTTTCTTAAATTACTTTTTGTGTTTCCTATTCAGTATTTGATTAATGTTTATTACTGTAATTCATTGTTCAGAAAAATGTACCACATCCCACATCCATCATTACACTCCATTCTCCATAGGGTCTAAACCATTTTAAGGAGTCATTAAATGAATATATTATTTGGGAATTAAATGAATAGAAAGAAAGAGAAAGGGCATCCAAAGGTGGTGAGGAGGTGAGGGAGGCAGTGGTGGGGCTTATTCAAAGCACACCTTCCCCTGCAGGCAGGAAGTACATAGAAAGCCTCAGCCTTTCCCTTTCCCCTATCCCACTACTCTGCCCCTTAGTCCTCTAATTTGGTAGAAACTTGCATTAATCTCTTTTTCAGACTGGGATTGGGAGTGTGTAGGGTGGTTGGACAAACATTTGTGGAACATATTGGTTGTCTTAGGTTTTGTTATCCAAGAAGACTGGTATGGTTTGGCTGTGTCCCCATTCAAATCTCATCTTGAATTGTAGCTCCCATAATCCCCATGTAGGGAACATGGGAGGGACCCAGTGGGAGGTAATTGAATCATGGTGGTAGGGGTTTTTCCATGCTGTTCTCATGGTAGTGAATAAGTCTCATGAGATCTGATGGTTTTATAAAGGGCAGTTCCCCTGTACAAGCTCTCTTGCCTGCTGCCATGTAAGACGTGACTTTGCTCCTCCTTTGTCTTCCACCATGATTGTGAGGCATCCCCATCCATGTGGAACTATAAGTCCATTAAACCTCTTTTTCTTTATAAATTACCCAGTCTCAGGTATTTCTTCATTGCAGTATGAAAATGGACTAATACAAAGACCCTGAGTCAAGAATTTGAATGCCAATAGTTCGTTTGGGAGGTGATCCTCGAAAACAACAGTGGGGAAAGGGAGAAGTAAAACAGTAAGGAGAAGGAAGCCATGTTAAGAAGGAAGGTATGGTGGCCAGAAAAATGGAGTTGAAGTTTCAAACTCATGTAATACCTGCTGAAATTGTCCCAAAAAGAAAAAAAAAAAAAAAAAAAGAAGGAAGATATGTTATTGTCAAGAACTATAAAGGGTCATTTATTCATTTACAATTTTAAAAAGAATAAATGCTTACTGGAGAAATTCCAGAAAATATATATATGTATACAGATTATACACATGTATATTATTATATGATATAAATGTCAAGAAGTGTGAAGGTTCTGAGATTTTTACCATACTTGCAAGCTAACAAGTTAGCCTGCCACAGATTCATAGATGCTGGCAGAAGACAGGAGACTCCTGGGTTAGAGGAAAGCGATATATTACTCATGGGACAACAGGCAGTTCCCCACATTTCCACAGGGTGATGGGGAATGGCCCATATGAATGCTGCACATGCAGTATTTATCACCAAATTCCCATCCCTTTTTGACTAGGGATGCTCTTGGGGACCTTAACTGCATGGCACTTCTAATCTATTAATCATTCCACCACACCCAGATGCCAGAGCCAGTCCTGACCAAAATGTGGAATTGCCTTTGATTTCCAACTTCCCCTTCTCCAAATTGTCCCCAAGGTGACTGTCTCTACCTTCCCCAAGAAGAAAGTGGGTCCACAACTTTGTGTCTTGGTCTCTTCTTTTATTCTCAGTGAAGTCTGCCATTGTAAACTCTTCATTTGCACTAGAGAGTAAATGGCTGGGAACAGTTGTGTTAATCTTGGAACTGGCATCAATGTCTTAAAGCTAAAGATTTAAACACCTCATCTAAGTGAAACGGGACAATTCCCTGATTCCCCTCATGGACATTGATGGGGTGTCACCTCCTTGGTCGCTCTGCAGCTCAAACCCCTAGGGGGAGCATGCCGAGAGGCAGATGCAGAGGCTGGCGTGAGCGCTTTTGAGCTCCAGCCCCAAGGCAGCAGCTAGAGATGGGTGTCTGCAACTCCTGGAGTCAAGCTCTTTCAGCTTTGCCATCTGCAGATGGCTTGTATGTTATCCAGTTCAGTGGACCCTCTGCCTTATCGCAAGGATTGGGGGCCAGTGTGACAGGCTTCTGTATCCTGAGTCCTTGACCAGTGTGCCAGAAGAATTGGATCACACCTGGGCTCGAAGGATGAGTGCAAGGTTTTATTGTGTGGTGAAGGTGGCTCTCAGTGAGATGGATGGGGAGTGAGAAGTGGGTGGATGGAGTGGGAAGGTGGTCTTCCCCTGGAGTCAGGCCACCCAATGGCCAGATTCTTCTCTGACTGCTCCCAGGTGAACTCCCCTTGGTGTCCAGATGTTTCTCCTCTCTTTCTCTGTTGTATTGTTCCACCATCGATGGTCTGCTGGTCCCAACATTCAGCCACTTGTATGTGTGCCCACTAAGGTCTTGGGTTTATACAGGGGCAGAGTGGGGGGAGGGGGGCACAGCAGTCCAAAAAGCAAATTTTTGGACTCAAAAACAGAAATGCCTGTCCTCATTTAGGGCCACAGGTCTTCAGGCTTGAGGGTGAGGCCTTTGCCAAAGAGCTGTCCTCTTCTACCCAGTATTTTCCTGTCTCCTGTCCATATCATTTCCCCATTCTGAAGAGGTACAGATAACTGCTGTTAGAATATGGATGACTACTGATCTTAGCTACTTCTGCTGACAGGGAGCATTGTTTTGGGGAAAATAGCAGTCAGATTCCTCCCAGAGGTCTATCTAAGGGTCTCCATCAAAGGTGAGCCATTGTCTGAGGCTCTGGTTTCCTGATGATTTGGAGTTTGATGGTCTCTAGGTGTGAGAAAAAAAAAAACAAGTTTTATAAGATTAAGTATGCATAGGTTAAACATGTGTATTATATAAGAATCTAGTGCCAAGGATTATAGACATAAGAAGTGAGGCCAGGCACGTGGCTCATACCTGTAATTCCAGCATTTTGGGAGGCCGAGGCAGGGGGATCACCTGAAGTCAAGAGTTCAAGGCCAGCCTGGCCAACATAGTGAAACCCCGTGTCTACTAAAAATACAAAAATTAGTCAAGCGTGGCGGCGTCCACCTGTAATCCCAGCTACTTGGGATGCTGAGGCAGGAGAATTGCTTAAACCTGGGAGGTGGAGGTTGCAGTGAGCCAAGATCACGCCACTGCACTCCAGCCTGGGTAACAGAGTGAGACTTCATCTCAAAAAAAAAAAAGAGAAAAAAAGAAGTGAAATATATTAATTATTCTGAAAACACTGTTGTGCCCCGTGGTATAGAAAAGAACAAAGGCAAGAACAGCAAGCATAGGCAAGACTATAAAGAGCATATCCATGGAAGGTTAATTATTAACACTTATCTTCTGTGATTTTTAGCTTGAGGTCCCCGATTTCTTACCTTGGTACTTTGGGTGCTCTTCTGGATCAAGGGAGGTGACTCCATTGGCTTCCCAGGCCTTTACTTGGGTATAATGAATCCAAGAGTCTATTCCAGTTACCTTCACCGCCATAGGAGTAGAAAGGAGTGCAGTGTAGGATCCCTCCAAACCTGGGCCTATAGAGGGAGAAAGGGAAGGGAATCCCTTTACTAGCACTAGGTCCCCTGGATTGAATAGAGGTGACCCTGGTTCATGGGATTGGGCCTCCAACAGACATTCCTGTTGGAAATGGACCTAAGAGGTTATGTGCTTAATTAAATCAGAGGTTTCTTGGTCTAGCAAGAGTTAAGTGGTGAGAAAAGGTTATCTATACATCATTTCAAAGGGACTCAAACCTAGCTTTGAAGGAGTGTTTCCTATATGTAGCAGGACTATGGGGAGAAGGATAGTCCAGGGGACATGAGTCTCCTGAGACAGTATCCTGAAGTGCCTTTTGATAATATAATTTGTCTTTCCTTTCCCGAGGATTGTGGTCTCCAGGCACAATGAAGATGGCACTGTATACCAAGTGCCTTTGAGACCCCCAGGTGACAACCACCTTGAACGAAGGGCCATTATCACTCTGGAG
This sequence comes from Aotus nancymaae, assembly GCF_030222135.1. Taxonomy (NCBI): domain Eukaryota; kingdom Metazoa; phylum Chordata; class Mammalia; order Primates; family Aotidae; genus Aotus; species Aotus nancymaae. The sequence goes on along the minus strand of NW_026988472.1, from coordinate 18,589,984 downwards.
GCACTTAGGAAGTCCAAAGCAGGGAATTAGCTCATTGATTACTACTTTTATCATCTCACAGGCTTTCTCTGTCCGACATGGAAATGCTTCTACCCAGTTAGTGAAAGTATTCATAGTAGGAAGTACTGGATGCCCTTTGCCTTTGGCATATGGGTGAAATCCATTTGCCACTCTTCACTGAGGTAGCCTCCTGTCCTTTGGGTTCCTGGCAGAAGAAGCTGTTGAGTAAGGGGATCATTTTTAAGGCAGATCTTGCACGGATTAACAACTTATTTAACCATTTATATTAGTTTTTTACCTGAGAGGAATCTCTGGGCCAGTTGATAGGTTTTATCCTTACCTAGGTGGAAAGCCTGGTGAAGGCTTTTAAGTACTTTTCATTGGTTGGCAGCTGGTAAATGAAGCTTATTGTCCTCCAACTGTAGCCATCCTGAGGACTGAAGGATGTATCCCCAAAAGGTGGCCCATTCTATTTCTGCAAGAGAATACTGAGGTTTTATTTCTCTAATGGGGCCCTCCTAGATCAGTGGGGTTTCAAGTGGGTCAGAGATCAGGGCCCCCTTGCTGCTAACTTAGCTGCTTTGTCCGCCTGCCTGTTTCCCTCAGCTATCTCATCTATCCCTCTTTGGTGGCCTTTACAATGAATTATTGCCAATTCTCGTGGGAGGAAAACCAAGGAAAGCAGTCTTATTAATTTCCTGATGGTATTTAACAGGAGACTCATTAGCTGTGAAGAAGTTCTTCTCTTTCCAGATAGTAGCATGGGCATGAAGGACTAGGAAAGCATACTTAGAATCAGTATAAATGGGCCAGGCACAGTGGCTCACGCCTGTAATCCCAGCACTTTGGAAGGCCAAGGTGGGTGGATCACCTGAGGTTGGAAGTTCGAGACCAACCTGACCAACATGGAGAAATCCCATTTCAACTAAAATTACAAAATTAGCCAGGCGTGGTGGTGCATGCCTGTAATCCCAGCTACTCAGGAGGCTGAGGCAGGAGAATTGCTTGAACCCAGGAGGCGGAGGTTGCAGTGAGCCGAGGTTGCACCATTGCACTCCAGCCTGGGCAAGAGTGAAACTCCGTCTCAAAAAAAAAAAAAAAAAGAATCTGTATGTTTGTATGTTAACTGTTTTTCCTTTGCTTAACTTGAGTGCCCTCTTGAGGGCAATTAGTTTGCTTAGTTTAACACTTGTGCTGGAGGAGAGAGAGGTGCACTCTCAACTATACCGCTTAAAATAACTGTTGTATACCCTGCTTTACGGGTTCTTTGTTCTACAAAAGAACTCCCGTTGGTAAAGAGAATCCAGTCTGTGCAAAACAGACTCGGGGCTGTTGCAGGGGGGCACAGTGGGACTGAGACCAGCTCTTCAGTTTGCGTGGGAGCTGGGTGAGGCCTGTGACTGCCTGCTTTTCCCCACTTCCCTGACAACCTGCATGACTCAGCAGAGGTAGCCATAATCCTCTTAGGTTCACAACTCCAGTGACCTAGGAACCTCACCTCCATCCCCCACAGCAGCCACAGCAAAACTAGCACAAGGAGAGTTTGAGCTCAAACACACCTAGCCTTGCCTCCACCTGATGGTTCTTCACTACCCACCCTGGTAGCAGAAGACAAAAGACATATAATCATGGGAGTTCTAGGGGCCCACCCACTGCCAGTCCCTCTCCACACTATTATAGCTGATGCTTTCTAGAAAACATCACCTCCTGGCAGGAGGCCAACTAGCACAAAAATAGAACATTAAACCAACAAATCTAAGGACCCCCACAGAGTCCGTTGCACCCTCTGCCACCTCCACCAGAACAGGTGCTGGTATCCACAGCTGAGAGACTCATAGAAGGTTCACATTACAGGACTCTGTGCAGACAACCCCCAGTACCAGCCTAGAGCTGGGTTGACTCACTGGGTGGCTAGACCCAGAAGAGAGACAACAATCACTGCAGTTCAGCTCACAGGAAGCCACATCCACAGGAAAAAGGGGAGAGTACTACATCAAGGGAACACCGTGTGGGACAAAAAAATTCTAAATAGCCTTCAGCCTTAGACCTTCCCTCTAACAGAGCCTACACAAATGAGAAGGAACCAGAAAACCAACCCTGGTAATATGACAAAACAAGGCTTGTCGACATCTCCCAAAAATTACACTAGTTCACCAGCAGTGGATCCAAACCAAGAAAAAAATCCCTGATTTACCTGAAAAAGAATTCAGGAGGCTAGTTATTAAGCTAATCAGGGAGGGACTAGAGAAAGGCAAAGCCCAGTGTAAGTAAATCCAAAAAAATGATACAAGAAATGGAGAAATATTCAAGGAAATAGATAGCTTAAAGAAAAAACAATAAAAAATTCAGGAAACTTTGGATACACTTTTAGAAATGTGAAATGCTCTGGAAAGTCTCAGAAATAGAATTGAACAAGTAGAAGAAAGAAACTCAGAGCTGAAAGGCAAGGTCTTTGAATTAAACTAATCAAGCATAGACAAAGAAAAAAGATAAGAAAATATGAACAAAGCCTCCAAGAAGTCTGAGATTATGTTAATCAACCAAACCTAAGAATAATCGGTGTTCCTGAGGAAGAAGACAATTCTAAAAGCTTGGAAAATATATTTGGGGGAATAATCGAGGAAAACTTCCCCAGCCTTGATAGAGACCTAGACATGCAATTACATGAAGCACAAAGAACACCTGGGAAATTTATCACAAAAAGATCATTGCCTGGGCACATTGTCGTTAGGTTATCCAAAGTTAAGATGAAGGAAAGAATCTTAAGAGCTGTGAGCCGGGCGCGGTGGCTCACACCTGTAATCCCAGCACTTTGGGAGGCCGAGGTGGGTGGATCACGAGGTCAAGAGATCGAGACCATCCTGGTCAACATGGTGAAACCCCGTCTCTACTAAAAATACAAAAAATTAGCTGGGCATGGTGGCGCGTGCCTGTAATCCCAGCTACTCGGGAGGCTGAGGCAGGAGAATTGCCTGAACCCAGGAGGCGGAGGTTGCGGTGAGCCGAGATCGCGCCATTGCACTCCAGCCTGGGCAACAAGAGTGAAACTCTGTCTCAAAAAAAAAAAAAAAAAAAAAAGAGCTGTGAGATAGAAGCAGCAGGTAACCTATAAAGGAAAACCTATCAGATTAACAACAGAGTTCTCAGCAGACACTCTACAATCTAGAAGGGACTGGATCCCTATCCTCAGCCTCCTCAAACAAAATGATTATCAGCCAAGAATTTCATATCCATCAAAACTAAGCATCACATATGAAGGAAAGATACAGTTGTTTCAGACAAACGAATGTTGAGAGAATTCGCCATTACCAAGCCACCACTACAAGAACTGCTAAAAGGAGCTCTAAATCTTGAAACAAATCCCAGAAACACATCAAAACAGAATCTCTTTAAAGCACAAATTACACAGGACCAATAAAACAAAAATACAAATTAAAAGCAAAACAAAACAAAAAAAGTACACAGCCAACAAAGACCATGATGCATGCAATGGTACCTCACATTTCAATACTAACATTGAATGTAAATGCCCTAATTGCTCCACTTAAAAGATACAGAACTGCAGAATGGATAAGAACTCAGCAACCAACTATCTGGTGCCTTCAGGAGACTTACCTAAAACATAAGGACTCACATAAACTTAAAATAAAGGGGTAGAAAAAGGCATTTCATGCAAATAGACACCAGAAGCAAGCAGGGGTAGCTATTCTTATATTGGACAAACTTTAAAGCAACAGCAGTTAAAAGAGACAAAGAGAGGCATTATATAATGGTAAAAGGCCTTGTCCAACAGGAAAATATCACAATCCTAAACATATATGCACCTAACACTGGAGCTCCCAAATTTATAAAGCAATTACTAATAGACATAAGAAATGAGATAGACAGTAATACAATAATAGTGGGGAACTTCAATACTCCACTGACAACACTAGACAGGTCATCAAGACAGAAAGTCAACAAAGAAACAATGAATTTAAACCATACCTTGGAACAAATGGACTTAACAGATATATACAGAATATTTTATCCAACAACCACAGAGTACACATTCTATTCAACAGTGCATGGAACTTTCTGCAAGGTAGACCATATGATAGGCCATGAAATGAGTCTTAATGAATTTAAGAAAACTGAAATTATCTCAAACACTCTTTCAGGCCACAGTGGAATAAAACTAGAAATCAACTCCAAAAGGAACCTTTAAAACTGCAAATATATGGAAATTAAATAACCTGCTCTTCAATAAGCATTGGGTCAAAAACCAAATCAAGATGGACATTAAAAAATTCTTTGAACTGAATGACAATAATGACACAACCTATCAAAACCTTTGGGATACAGCTAAGGCAGTGCTAAGAGGAAAGTTCATAGCCTTAAATGCCTACATCAAAAAGTCTGAAAGAGCACAAATAGACAATCTAAGGTCACACGTCAAGGAACTAGAGAAACGAGAACAAACCAAACCCAAACCCAGCAGAAGAAAAGAAATAACCAAATCAGAGCAGAACTAAATGAAATTTAAATTTTAAAAAACCAATACAAAAGATAAATGAAATAAAAAGCTGGTTCTTTGAAAACATAAATAAAATTGATAGACCATTAGCAAGATTAATCAAGAAAAGAAGAGCGAAAATCCAAATAACCTCACTGAGAAACAAAACAGGAGATGTTACAACTGACACCGCTGAAATACAAAAGATCATTCAAGGCTACTATGAGCACCTTTACACACATAAACTAGAAAACCTAGAAGAGATGGATAAATTCCTGGAAAAATACAACCTTTCTAGCTTAAATCAGGAAGAATTAGATGCCCTGAACAGACCAGTAACAAGCAGCAAGATTGAAATGGTAATTTAAAAATTACCAACAATAAAAGTCCAGGACCAGAAAGAATCACAGCAGAATTCTACCAGACATTCAAGGAATTGGGACCAATCCTTTTGACACTATTTCACAAGATAGAGAAAGAAGGAACCCTCCCTAATCCATTCTCTGAAGTCAGCATCACCCTAATACCAAAACCAGGAAAGGACACAACCAAAAAAGAAAACTAGAAACCAATATCCTTGATGAACATAGATGCTAAAATCCTTAACAAAATACTATCTAACCGAATCCAACAGCATATCAAAAATATAATCCACCATGATCAGGTGGGTTTCATATCAGGGATGCAGGGCTGGCTTAACATACACAGTCAATAAATGTGACACACCACATAAGCAGAATTAAAAACAAAAATCACATGATCATCTCAATAGATGCAGAAAAAGTATTAGACAAAATCCAGCATCTCTTTATTATTAAAACCCTCAGCAAAATCAGCATACAAGGAACATACCATAATGTAATAAAAGCCATCTATGACAAACCCACAGCCAACATAATACTGAATGAGGAAAACTTGAAAGCATTCCCTCTGAGAATGGGAGCAAGACAAAGGGGGATGCCCACTCTACCATTCCTTTTCAAGGTAGTACTGGAAGTCCTAACCAGAGAAATCAGACAAGAGAAAGAAATAAAGGGCCTCCAAATTGGTAAAGAGGAAGTCAAACTGTCCCTGTTTGCTGATGATATGATTGTTTACCTTGAAAACCCTAAGGACTCCTCCAGAAAGCTCATAGAACTGATAAAAGAATTCAGCAAAGCTTCCAGATACAAGATTAATGTACACAAATCAGTAGCTCGTCTATACACCAACAGCGAACAAGTGAAGAATCAAATCAAGAACTCAACCCCTTTTACAATAGCTGCAAAAAAAAAAAAAAAAAAAAAAACTTAGGAATATGCCTAACAAAGGGGTCGAAAGACCTCTACAAGGAAAACCTCTACAAAACATTGCTGACAGAAATCATAGATGACACAAACAAATGGAAACACATCCCATGCTCATGGATGGGTAGAATCAATATTGTGAAAATGACCATACTGCCAAAAGCAATTTACAAATTCAATGCAATCCCCATAAAAATACCACCATCATTCTTCACAGTCAGAAAAAACAATTCTAAAATTCATATGGAACCAACATAGCCAAAGCTCTTGCTTTGCAAAAGCAAACATAACAAATCTGGAGGCATCACACTACCTGATTTCAAACTATACTATAAGGCCATAGTCACCAAAACAGCATGGTACTGGTATAAAAATAGACATATAGATCAATGGAACAGAACAGAGAACCCAGAAATAAACCCAAATACTTACAGCCAACTGCTTGTCGACAAAACAAACAAAAACATAAAGTAGGAAAAGTACACCCTTTTCAACAAATGATGCTTGGGTAATTGGCTAGCCACATGTAGAATGAAACTGGATCCTCATCTCTCACCTTATACAAAAATCAACTCAAGATGGATTAAGGACTTAAACCTAAGACCTGAAACTATAAATATTCTAGAAGATATCATTGGAAAAACGTTTCTAGACAGTGGCTGAGGCAAGGATTTCATGACCAAGAACCCAAAAGCAGATGCAATAAAAACAAAGGTAAATAGCTAGGACCTAATTAAACTAAAGAGCTTTTGCATGGCAAAAGGAACAGTCAGCAGAGTAAACAGACAACCCACAGAGTGGGAGAAAATCTTCACAATATATACATCTGACAAAGGACTCATATCCAGAATCTACGACAAATTCAAACAAATTAGTAAGAAAAAAAAAAAATCCCATCAACAACTGGGCTAAGGACATGAATAGACAATTCTCAAAAGAAGATATACAAATGGCCAATAAACATATGAAAAAATGCTCAACATCACTAATGATCAGGGAAATGCAAATCAAAACCAAAATGCAATATCACCTTACTCCTATAAGAATGGCCATAATCAAAAAATTAAAAAACTGTAGATGTTGGCATGGGTGTGGTGATCAGGGAACACTTCTACACTGCTGGTGGCAATGTAAACTAATACAGCCACTATGGAAAACACTGTGGAGATTCCTTAAAGAACTAGAAGTAGAACTACCATCTGATCCAGCAATCCCACTACTGAATATCTACCCAGAGGTAAAGAAGTCATTATATGAAAAAGATACTTGCACACACATGTTTATAGCAGCATAATTCACAATTGCAAAATTGTGGAACCAACCTCAATGCCCATCAATCAATGAGTGAATAATGAAACTATGGTATATACATATACAATGGAATACTACTCAGCCATAAAAATGAATGGATTAACAGCATTTGCAATGACCTGGATGAGACTGGAGACTATTATTCCAAGTGAAGTAACTCAGGAATGGAAAACCAAACATTGTACATTCTCACTGATACGTGGGAGCTAAGCTATGAGGACACAAAGGCATAAGAATGACACAATATACCTATGTAACAAACCTGCATGTTCTGCATATGTACCCCAGAACTTAAAGTATAATAATAAAAAAAAAGAATGACACAATGGACTTTGGGGACTTGGGGGGAAAGGTAGGAGGGGGATGAGGGATAAAAGACTACAAATAGGGTGCAGTGTATACTGCTTGGGTGATGGGTGCACCAGGATCTCACAAATCACCACTAAAGAATTTACTCAGTAACCAAATACCACCTGTACTCCAACAAATTATGGAAAAATAAAATAATTTTAAAAAAAGACAGAATCCAGTCTGGGTTCTCTAAGGGGGTTTCCTTGAGGTCCTCTCTGGCCACATAGGTTTGTACTACTATTTGTTTGCAGTCGTGTTCAAGTTCTCCAGCTTCCTCTGGGAGGAAGGTGGCTGGCTTTAGGAAGGTACAGGTTCTTAATTGAACTACAGATCCTTCTAATAACAGGGCTTGATACCTGAGGAGGCAGTTGTCTGTTAGCCAGAGACTCCCCTTAGAAGACAGTACTCCTGCCACATTATGCAGGGTATAAATGGTTAAGTTATTCCCCATGGCTAACTTAGTAGCCTCTGGTACCAGCAAGGCTACTGTTGTGATTGCCTGGAGGCAGGCCAACCATCCTTTGGCTGCCAAATCAAGCTCCTTACTCAGGTAGCCTACAGGCTGCTGGGCTGGACCCCGGGCCTGTGTTAGGACTCCCAATACCATTCTCTTTCTCTTTGACACACAAAGATTAAACGTTTTCCTTATGGGGAGACTAAGGGCTGGTGCCTTAAGCAAGGTTTGTTTTAGTTGGTTGAAGCCCTTTTTAGCCTCCAGTTCCCAAGTTAGACAATGAGTTTTAGCTGCCTGTGTCTCCTTTATTAGGTGATAAAGGGGACGAGCCATTTCACTGTACCCAGGTATCCATACTCTGCAGAATCCTGTGATGTCCAAGAATCCCCTTAGTTGCTTGAGGGCTTTGGGGAAGGGAAAGGAGGAGATAGGTTTAATCCTCTCTTCATCCAATGCTCTGGTCTCCTCTGACAAGACCAGGCCTAGGTACTTCCCTGAAGTCTGACAGAGCTGAGCTTTAGATTTTGAAACTTTATATTCACTGTTAGCCAGAAATTGAAGAAGAGCCTTACTGCCCTCCTGAGAGATTTCCTCAGTTGGAGCACAGAGGAGAAGTTCATCCACATATTGCAAAACTTTAACCTGAGGATAAAGGAACTCAGAGAGGTCTCTTAATAATGCCTGCCCAAATAAGTAGGGACTGTCTCAGAACCCCTGAGATAACACTATCCAGGTTAACTGGGTGGTTTGGTTAGAGGGATCCACAAATGCAAACAAATACTGGGAGTCAGGGTGTAACAGTATGCAGAAGAAAGCATCTTTTAGGTCCAGGACTATGAACCATTTAGTTCTCTCAAGTATTTGGGCTAGCAGGGTATATGGATTGGGAACCACCAGGTGTATTGGAACCACAGCCTCATTAATAAGGTAGAGGTGCTGAACTAGTCTCCATTCCCTGTTGGGTTTTTGTACCCCTAATATTGAGTATTACAAAGACTGCTGCAGGGTTTGAGGAGGACTTGCATCTTCAAGTTATCTATGATGGCTTCTAGCCCTTTCCTAACCTCTGGTTTCAGAGAATATTGTTTCTGGTTAGGAAAGGAGGTGGGATCCTTAAGATGGACCTGGGCTGGGCGTGGTGGCTCACGCCTGTAATCCCAGCACTTTGGGAGGCCGAGGCAGGTGGATCACAAGGTCAAGAGATCGAGACCATCCTGGTCAGCATGGCGAAACCCCGTCTCTACTAAAAATACAAAAATTAGCTGGGCATGGTGGCACGCGCCTGTTACAAGTCCCAGCTACTCGGGAGGCTGAGGCAGGAGAATCGCTTGAACCCAGGAGGCGGAGGTTGCGGTGAGCCGAGATCGAGCCATTGCACTCCAGCCTGGGTAACAAGAGCAAAACTCCATCTCAAAAAAAAAAAAAAGATGGACCTGGACCAGTGTGGCAGTGGTGGTTCTGCCAATCGTCCCTCGAGTTGCCCAAACTTCTGGATTAATATTGGTCTCCACTAGGGGGAGACAAAGAGTTTGCCCAGGGGCTTTCAGGATGGTGGTCCCCGTACCGGCCAGGATAGCCCTTCCCAGCAGAGGAGTTAGGCTTTCAGGGATCATTAGCATGGGTGAACAAAAGTTCTCCCCAGCTACAACTAAGGGGTTGGGAGAAAATACCAGGTTAAAGGCCTTCCTGAGATGCCCCTCACAGTTGTGCTAAAAGAGGAGAAGAGGCCCAGATTGGAGAGGAGAAATGAGAGAGACTAGCCCCAGTATCCAAAAGGAAGTCTACTTCCCTTTCTTCAATTTCCAGAATTACCTGGAACGCCTGGATGGTAATGGTGGTCTGGACCACTTGAGTTGGGGAAAGGAGCCCTGGGACCCCTCAGTCCTGCTGCTAGACCATTTGGATGATTGGTTCTGCACCCAGTGACCAGCATTCCCGGGGACAGTCCACTGTTTAGTGGTCCCCGTTGCAGACAGGGTCAAGGTGGCTTCCTCATGCCAGCTGGGCAATCCTTTTTGAAATGCCCTAGCTTGCCACATCTGTAGCAATTAGGTGCACTCTGGGAATTCCGGGGTTTGTGTGCTTGCCTGGTGGCCATTAAAGCCTCTGTCTTTTTCCTGTATTTCCTCTCTCTCTCCTGGGCCTCCCTATCTCAATTATAAAAGACAGGTGGCTACTTTCAGTAGGTTCTCTAAAGCACTATCTGGTCCCAGGGTCTGTCTTTGCAGCTTCCTCCTGATATCAGGGGCTGCCTGAGTAATACATTTATCCTTTAGGATTATCTGTCCCTTGAGTGAATCAGGAGATAGAGAGGTATGCTTTACCAAGGCCCCTCTTTAGCCTTTCCAGGAAGGCAGTGGGATTTTCATCAAATCCATGGTTGATCATGGACAACTTAGTATAATTGAGAGGCTTGGTCCTAGTTCTGCGTAAGCCCTCCATTATGCACACCTGAAAGTGTTTCCTTTTCCAATCTTCCATCTCGTCACTGGGATCCCATTTAAGGTCATCCATTGATGCTGCTTCTCTTCCAGTTGGATAATATTTGCCCCCTTCTCTGACACTATATGTGATACAAAGCTCATCCCCAAATCTCTCTGCTGCTTGCAGAGTGGCCTGATTCTCAGTGTCCGTCAGGGTTTGATTCAAAAGTAACATAACATCTCTCTAGGAGAGTTCAAATATTTGGGTGAAATTCTGGAAAGCCTCTACATATCTGTCAGGGTTATCTGAAAACTTACCAAGATCCCCCTTAAACTGCTTTAAGTCCTGAAGGGAGAAGGGGACCTGGACCTTACTGGACCCAAATTCACTAGGCACCTGTTAGAGGGGCAAGAGTGAGACTGGAGTTAATCTAGGGCAAGGATTTCTAGGAGGGGGCAAGTGAGAGGCTGAAGCTAGATAGGGAGGTTGGGGTGTACCCGGAGGAGCAGGATTGGAGGGAGCTGACTCCTCTGCTGAAGATGCCTTTGGGATTTGTATTTTTAGTTCCCTGGACTTGCCCCTTTGCAGCCTTCCCTGAGATGGCAAACAGGAGGGTTGGGTCAATCCTGCACTGTCAGCAAAGGTCTGGATTGCCTTGCAAGGTATAGAAAGCCTGCACCTCAGACCATCTGTCCTCATGTCTACAGAAAAGGTCCAATTGCTGGATGATATAGAAATGAATGGTTTCTTCCTGAAGCCAACGCAATCCTTTATAATTTGGCCAAATCTTTGTGCAAAGGGCTATGAGGCATTTTTCCTCCAGATTCTGAAGATCAAAGCAGTCCCAATGGTTCAGGATACATTCCAGAGGAGTATAAGCTGAGGATGGCGAAGAGAGCTGGTTGTCCGTTCTGAAAGGCAGGGCATAAAGGCACCCCTCACTTCCCTTCCTTCTTTCAGTGAAAAACTCGGGGTGTGATGGAGAAAGAAAGTGAGCATCCTCCCTTTCTCTTCCATCTTTTTATCCCCGAGTCCCGGTGACCTTGGCAGGTGCTGCCGATGAGTACCCATGCAGCATGCACCCATGAAGCTGGGAAGGCCTAGAGAATAGGCATTCTCTGCACTGACCTATGCCTTCATCTTCCCCTGCTATTGACAACCTTTGAGTTCCCTGGGCCTCATTTATGCCATGGAGCACAGCCTCCTTCCACGGGGTGGGGGGTTCAGTCGGCAGAACTGGATCTGTCCATTTACATTGTGCCTGTTGCCTGGCTTTGGATCCTTCAGATCTGGTTTTCCTTTCTAGGGCCTCAGCCTGAAGCTTGGAATTGAGTTTGGGACTAAAAGGTGTTTCAAGGGGCTGTATGTATCTGTTTAGATTGAAGCTCAAATGGGGCTGCTCCTCTGTTACTTTCTCTATCAACAGCAGAGTGCTGAAGAGGGGGAACCCTCTCACTTAGAAAGGGAAAGACAAAAAAGAAAATAGTTTAAGGGGTGAAAGGGGAAGGTCCTGGGGGAAGAACCCGTTGCTCAGTGCAAATGGGTTCCTTTAATCATTGTATCTTTCCCCCAGTTCAAGCCTGGCTGAACTCCTTGGCCAGAGGAGGTAGAGGTACGATGGTGTGGCAGGTGGAAAGCACTGGCCAGCCAACCTTGCAGGGTCCCAGCAGTGGCCGTGGTTTTCTCCTGCCCCATTGTGGCCACTGGGCATGGCCTGTGCATGCTGTGGACATGCCCAGGTGCCCGAGCTGGGAGGGGAGGGGAAGTGCTGCCAGCACATGTGGCTGTTGAGGTGGAGGTGGGAATCGCACCTCTGAGTAAAAACATAAACCATATTGTTCTGATTTGCACCTTTGATGGCTGAGCCAAATGCTCATTCCATTTAATATTATAGCCACAGCCTGTAGCTAAACTCTTAACATTATAAAGGAAGAGATAAAAGCCACTTCAAACCATGCGAAAAGATACCACTCGAAGTGTGGAGGTCTTGACCTGCGCCCATCAGGACTGTCCCGGGACAGAGTTCAGTCTTGGGCCCTTCCAGAAAGGGATTCCTTTGGTTGCCCCAGGTCTTTACTCAGGTCCGATGCCGTGGTTAGACCTCCCTGAAGGGAAACACAGCCTTTCGCCCACAGGAAAGAGAGAGAAGAAGCATATCCGACAGTTTCACATTTGTACTCACCTTCTGATGAATATCCCAGATGGGGCCCCAGCTGAAACAGGAGAGTTCCCTGATTCCCCTTGCAGGACGTGGGTGGGACAAGGGTGTCGCTTGCTTGGTCGCCCCAAAGCTCAAACTCCTAGGGGGAGCATGGGCTCCAGCCCACGGCAGCGTCTAGGGGTGGGTGTCTGTGACTCCCGAAGCCGAAGTGGGCGTGTGTTACAAGCTCTTTCAGCTTTGCCATCTGCAGATGGTTTGTGCGTTAATCAGCTCAATAGACCCTCTGCCTTATTGCAAGGGCAGAGGGCCAGTGATAGCCTTCTGTATCTCGAGTCCTTGCCCCAGTGTATCAGAAGAATCGGATCACACACGTGGGCTCGAAGGATGAGTGCAAGGTTTTACGGAGTGATGGAGGTGGCTCTCAGTGAGGTGAATGGGGAGCCAGAAGGGGGCGCATGGAGTGGGAAGGTGGTCTTCCCCTGGAGTTGGGCCACCTAGTGGCCAGAATCTTCTCTCACTGCCCCTAGCTGAACTCTTGGCATCCAGATATCCCTCCTCTTTCTCTGCCACGTTGTTCCACCATCACTGGTCTGCTGGTCCCCACACTCAGGCGCTTTTGTTTGCCCTCTAAGGTCTTGGGTTTATGTAGTGGTAGGATGCCGGGCATGGCAGGCAAAAAGGCAACTTTTTAGGCACAAAAACAGAAATGCCTGTACTCATATAGGGCCACGGGTCTTCAGGCTTGAGGGTGGGGCCTTTGCCAGGGAACTGCCCTCTCCTACCCAGTATTTTCCTGTCTCCTGTCCGTATGATAAGGAGACCTCAGATATCAGATGACAAATGGAGGAGGCTACGGAATGGAGGGGAAATGCCAACTTCACCAATGCTGGGATTTCCTGGATGATTCTCTGGGGTCCCAGGAGGTTTGATGCCCTATTCTGCTGAGTGCAGCCTCCTAGGCCTTGGGAAAAAGAGCCCATTGGCATCCCTGCATCCTTGTACTGCTTCCCTCTGACTCAGCTCTGTACTTAATCACTTTGATTTCTTGATAAAATTTATAGGAGCCCAACAATCTTCCTACATTTATACTGTGTCCATTTTCCTCTTCCTTCCCTCCCTAAATTATAGATCACTGGACTGAAAATAAAATTCACTTGTTTCAGATGGATGAGTCACAGCATGACTAAAGTACAGAGACTCCATTCTTCCTTCATCCTGTAACCACCCAATGGGTTCACCTTGCCCACTGCCTAGACAGAGCCGATTTATCAAGACAGGGGAATTGAAATAGAGAAAGAGTAATTCATGCAGAGCCAGATGTGCGGGAGACCAGACTTTTATTATTACTCAAATCAGTCTCGCCAGCACATTTGGGAATCAGAGTTTTTAAGGATAATGTGGTGGGTGACGAGGGCTAGTGAGTCAAGGGTGCTGATTGGTTGGGTGAGAGATGAAATCATAGAGAGTCAAAGCTGTCCTCTTGCTGAGACAGTTTAGGGGTGGGGGCCACAAAATCAGATTAGCCAGTTTATCAATCTGGGTGGTGCCAGCTGATCCCTTAAGTACAGGGTCTGCAAAATACCTCAAGCACTGATCTTGGGTTTTATGATAGTGATGTTATCCCCAGGAGAAATTTAGGGAGGGTCAGAATCTTGTAGCCTCCAGCTTCCTGACTCCTAAACCATAATTTCTAATCTTGTGGCTAATTCATTAGTCTTTCAAAGGCAGTTTAGTCCCCAGGCAAGAAGTGGGTTTGTTTTGGGAAAGGGCTGTTATCATCTTTGTTTTAAACTATGAAGTATAAACTGAGTTCCTCCCAAAGTTAGATCAGCCTACGCCTAGGAATGAACAAGGACAGCTTGGAGGTCAGGAGTTAGTTAGATCATATCTCTTTCGCTGTCTCAGTTATAAATTTGCAATGGTGGTTTCAATCCCAGAACATTCTAGTGAGAGGGTCACAGCATGACTAAAGTACAGAGACTCCCTTCTCCCACCATTCCCAGCCAGCAACCCCAGAAGATAGACAGCTTGGCATAGCTTATAGACTTGTGACCGGCTAGCACCACCCTCAGGGGAGGGAGCAGCATGGGTGGGAGAGACCTCAAGTCCCCAAGAACAAATGAACAGAGCTCCTTGGGCTTTGCTGTAATGACCGAAGTTACCACCGTGGTCCACACTGCTGAGCTCAATGTCTTTCCACCTTTGCTGAGATCTATCTGAATTTCATTCACCCCAACTTTCTTTTTTCCAGGCTTACGCAGGGCAAATGAAATAAATATAGTCATGCATCACATTAAGGACAGGGCTATGTTCTGAGAAATGTGTGGTTAGGCTATTTTGCCCTTGTGTGAACATCATGGATGTACTTACAAAAACCTAGATGGGCCGGGCGCGGTGGCTCACGCCTTTAATCCCAGTACTTTGGGAGGCGGAGACGGGTGGATCACGAGGTCAAGAGATCAAGACCATCCTGGCCAACATGGTGAAACCCAGTCTCTACTAAAAATACAAAAATTAGCTGGGCGTGGTGGCGCGTGCCTGTAGTCCCAGCTACTTGGGAGGCTGAGGCAGGAGAATTGCTTGAACCCGGGAGGCGGAGGTTGCAGTGAGCTGAGACCGCGCCACTGCACTCCAGCCTGGCGCCTGGCAACAGAGCAAGACTCTGTCTCAAAAAAAAAAAAAAAAAAAAAAAAAAAAACCTAGATGGTACAGCACACTGTACACCTAGGTTATAAGGTATAGACTATTGTTCCCAGGCTACAAACCTGTACAGCATGTTGCTGTATTGAATACTGCAGGTAATTGTAGCACAATGGTAAATATTTGTGTATGTATACATATCTAAACATAGAAAAGGTAATGCGTTGTGCTATGATGTTACCATGGCTACAGTGTCACTAGATGATAGGAATTTTTCAGCTCTATTATAATCTTATGGCACCACTGTTGTACATGCAGTCCATTTTTGACCAAAATGTCATTACAAGGTGCATGAGTATACATATATTCCATTTTCCAATGATTTTTTATATTTAAGAGATAATTTTTTTTCTCAGTGGATATAATAGTGGGTCAGGAGATGAGTATCTAGGACATTTAGCACCTTGCTATTATTATCGTTGCTATTGCCTACTGAAGCTGTTCAGAAAAGATCTGGTGGTTTCAGAAATACATCCTTTTTTATGACATTTATGTTTTTGAAATTTGCATTAGTTATCTGTAAATGTTTCTAATCATCTCTTCCAGACTGTCAAAGGTCAAGTCAAACATCCTTATATCCCAAGCTATACTCTGCTGTGCACTTAGTAAGTGCCCAATTAACATCCATTTTTCTGGATGTAGTGGCTCACACCCATAATCCCAGCACTTTGGGAGGTGGAGGCAGGCGGATCACTTGAGGTCAGGAGTTTGATACCAGCCTGGCCAACATGGTGAAACTCCGTCTCTACTAAAAAAAAAAAAAAAAAAAAAAATTAGCCTGGCAGGGTGGCACACACCTGTAGTCCCAGCTACTCAAGTGGCTGAAGCAGGAGACTTGCCTGAACCCAGGAGGTGGAGACTGCAGTAAGCTGAGATCACACCACTGCACTCTAGTCAGGGCGACAGAGCAAGACTCCACCTCAAAACACACACACACAAAAAAACCCACAGCCATTTAGTTGAATTCACATTTCTCAAATGAGATTTACAGAGGTTAAAAGAATTGCCTGAGGCCAGTGCATCAGTTTCCAGTCAAGAACATATAAAGTATTCAAGCAGAGAGGGCTTTAATGCAGGGAATTGTTTACAAAGGTGTTAGAAGGGTTAAATGAGTCAAGGGGGTTGGTGTAACTCAGATAAAAAGAAACTGTTTCTGTTCAAGGGGGAGAGAGTGTTGGCCAAATATTAGGAAGTTGCTGTCACCCAGGAACTGAAGCTCACGAGTAGATACTTGCTGCTGATATTACCTGGACCACTGCTGCCACTGCAACTCCACAGACAGAATGGCTTCTATCTTCTTACTGCTATCTAACCTAACATGACTGCCTCCTGTTGTCAGAACTTAACCACAACCCAGCTGCCAAGGGAGTCTGGGAAATGTGGACTATAGGTTTCCAGCCCTAGTGGTATAACACGAAAGGTTAGTATGGAGCTGAAGGACAATAGACATCTGGGATATGTGATCAGGCCAGTGCTGATTCCACTGAACCCCCCGCAGTGGAAGAGGTATGCAGGAGAGGAGCTGATCTCCATATTAGAACTTTGCAGCAGTCCCACCTTGGGGTCTGAGGCAGCGATTGCCTAGCAGCTGTCAGTCCTGATCACTTTGGAATGGCAGAGCCAAGTAGAGGCAGAGTTCCCTAGTCCCATCAACAGTCACTGATGCCTCCCTCACATGAGAGCCTAGGACTCTATGGTGAGTCATTGCCTCTTTCCTCAGAAGTTCATCACTTCAATTAAAAAGCAGAGAGAAAAGTGGCAGATGGGAACGCAGCAGGTGCAGTAATCCCAACCTACCGAAAATGTAAGTTCAAACAATTTAGCCATTTGGACCGTAATGATCTTTTACTTTGCCCCCTTTCTACTATTTCTGAGAATGGGAAGGTTGGCATTTATGGAGTAAATCTGGGCTGTGGAAAAAGCTGGATCTGATCCCATCCATATTTATTGAGCAAAATTATCTTAGTCTGGTTGTCTCCACACAGCTTTATCTCATCAGATAACAGTTAGTGCTTTCCTTGACACTACTCAAATGGATATAGCTTTGTGGATCCAATTGTCTCTTGCTAAAGCGATGCTAGACACAGGAGGAAGATAAGGGGGATGATCCCCAGAGAACCTACGACTGGCCTGTGCACTGGGAGAACAGAGTGGAGCTGGGGGGTAGTTCACGCTGTTTGCCGTGGGGAGGAGTCTGGCCTCTTCCGTTCCTGTGTGGTGGCCTAGGATTCAGTCTGTGAGGTGGGGGGCTTGTAAACAGGACTCCATCTCACTTTGCTGAGTTTTTTCTTTTTTTTTCCTTTTCACCAAACAAAATCCTGCTCTACTCATCCTTCAATGTGTCCATGTGCCTAAATTTTCCTGGTTGTGTGACAACAACCCAATTTTAGCTGAACTGAGGAGCAAAATTCTGCGACAGTGGGGCAAGGAAAGCAAAACTAGGTATGGTTGCCCTGGCATTGACAGCAGAGATAGTTTTCCCTCTCTGTGTCTGCCTGATGCCAAGCCTTAAACATAGGCTACAGAGCCCAAAGAGATTATGACAGAGCCTGGAGCAGTATGTGGCCAAGATATCCTGACTTGTCTTTGGCATATACCATCTTTGAAATAAATGAAAAAAAAGAGATCTGAATTCCCCTCCCTTGTCCAGAAATCTTTTACTCTGGTCTGTCATGACAGAAAAAAGGTGGAAATTTATTTGGCAGTGTCTTTAGTCTACATGGAATTGATTTTTGTGTGTGGTGTGAGATAGGAGTCCCATTTATTTTTTTTCTTTTACACACAAAGATCCAATTGTCTCAGACAATTTATTGAAAAATGTATCTCTTTTCACTGATATGAAATCCCACTTCTGCTGTATCTTGTGTTTGTGATTGTGTAGGTCTATTTCTAGGCTTTCTATTCTAGCCCATTGCTCTCTTTATCGGTAGTACAATACCATACTGCCTCAACTACTATACCTTTATGCTGACTTTTCATCTGGTAGGGTAGTTCTCCTTGCCTTGTTTTCCTTTGGGAGTAATTTTGATATTCTTGTGCATTTGCATTTCCTTATAAATTTTGGAAGCAGCTTCTCAGATTCCACAAACTGCCTCTTGGGGTTTTTATTGGGTTTGCATTGCTTTGAATCTACAGATCACTTAGGGAAGAAATGACATTTTTGCAATATTAGTCTTCTAACCCACGAACATGGTATGTTTCTCATTTCATTTAGATCTTTAATATTTCCTACTAGTTTTATAATTTTTTTCCATAGAAAATCAAAGCATTCTATTTCCTTTAATGTTCCCTGAAGTTGAGGTATACTTACTGTTCACCTTTACATAGAAGGAATAAATTCTTTGGGTGGGGCCTCCATATTGTTTCACTCTAGAAAGCACCATTCACATTTTCAGTGAACATGTTGTAGACTGCAGTGTGAATGGAGGTGCTTTAAAATGTTGGAAATTATATCCTGTGATGGAAATTGCTGGCTGCCCCCCAAAATCTATTCTCTCCATTACAGTCACTGAGATATGGCTACCCAAATAGGGACTAAATTTCCTAGTCTCCCTTTGTTACCAGTGGAAGGTGTCCAGGTTCTTGACATTTTGAACAAAGAATTAGACAAATTACACGATCAAAGTGAGAAAAGAATGAAGCAACAAAAGCAGAGATTTCTTGAAAATGAAAGCACACTCCACAGGGTGGGAGTGGGTCCGAGAGGGTATTTAAACCCCAGAAAATTCTGTAACTGAGCCCTTGAGCCGGTTACAGAATTTTCTGGGGTTTAAATACCCTCTAGAGGTTTCCATTGATTACTTAGTGTATACCCTATGTAAATGAAGAGGATGAAGTAAAGTTACAACATCATTTACTCGGTGTACACCCTATGTAAATGAAGAGGATATTTCCTGTCATAGCTGACTTGGTCTTAGAAAGTTGGGGTTTTTCCATTTAATTTAGTTCTAGGAAATCCTTATGTTCCCTGCTCCTAGACATTATTCTCCTGCCTCATTTCCCCACTGAGAGATATGATCCCCATAAATCTTTATGGGAGGCAGAGCGACCAATGGTCTTTCTGCTGCAACTGCTTCATTCTGGTTTGGGGCATAGTCTACCTACTAGGGATCAGGGAACTCTCACCCTGCTCTGTCTAGTGGAGACAGGGTAGCTCCTTGATGGCCAGGGGTGGTATCTTCACCTGGAACTGGTTGGAAACCTTGTCATATGATCGTTTAAAGCTTGATGGTCTCTAAGTGAGAGGAAATCAATTTGGTTAAAAGATTTAATGGGGGCTGGGCACGGTGGCTCACACCTGTAATCCTAGCACTTTGGTAGGCTGAGGCGGGTGGATCACCTGAGGTCAGGAGTTCGAGACCAGCCTGGCCAACATGATAAAACCCCTGTATCTAATAAAAATACAAAAAAAATAGCTGGGCGTGGTGGCGGGTACCTGTAATCCCAGCTACTCAGGAGGCTCAGGCAGGAGAATCGCTTGAACCCAGGAGGCAGAGGTTGCAGTGAGCCAAGATTGTGCCATTGCACTCCAGCCTGGGAAACAAGAGCAAAACTCTGTCTGGGGGGAACAAAATTTAATGGGAACTTCAGGGGTTGGGTACCTATGCTGTCAGGAATGTTTTTTTTTTGTTTTTTTGTTTGTTTGTTTAGGAATGTTTGTTATAATAGAGATTTGCAGGAGAAAAAAATCTGGTCTATTCTAGGATCTAAGTGTTTCCTTAAAGTCTTAGTACAACTGACTCCATTTTGGTTTTGTTTGGTCTGTTGGAGGTCTAGTGCATGAGCTCAGTCCAAAACAATGGCCTCCCAGAATTTTGTTTCAAAAAAATTCCCCCCTTTTGGTCAGGTTCTCACTTAGGTGAAAGTGTGACCAAAACTTAGGGCTTTAGCATCACTCTCAATTACCATCATTTTTGGTTTCCTGTATCAGCACATCATTCATGAGTGGATCACTTGAGGTCAGGAGTTCAAGACCAGCCTGGCCAACATGGTAAAACCCTGCCTCTACTAAAAAACACAAAAAATTAGCTGGGCGTGGTGGGACATGCCTGCAATCCCAGCTACTCGGGAGGCTGAGGCAAGAGAAGCGCTTGAACCTGGGAGACAAAGGTTGCAGTGAGTCGAGATCATGCTATAGCACTCACTCCAGCCTGGCACCAGGGTGAGACTTTGTCTCAAAAAATAAATAAATAAATATTTTGGCAATTTATACGTCACCACACCAATATAACAAAACTGAACCTTTAATAACAAAAGCTTCTGTGGCCATCCTGGTTCTCCATGAATCCACACTTAACATTAGACTTATGTTCTCTTGAATCATTCACTAAAATATAACCTGAAGAAAATTAAATATTATTTTTTATTTTGACAGTGCTTCCCATGTAACTTAACATGCCAAATAATCTTGCTTACCTCTCTTTTGGATACTTGAGAGGTCCTCTGTAGCATCTCAAAGTTAGAGGTTAGAAAAGACAATCTTGAAGCTGAAATTTGATTTTGGGAAGGCTATTAAATATGTTAAAGTTTTAAATGCTTGATATTATGACATATTGCGATTAATTAAGAAGATTCACAAATAGTTTACAAATTTTGAAGAAATTAGGCTGAGAGAGAAATATGACTCAAATTCTATTTACAAAAGTATACTCAATCCTTAAGTCCAGCATTATCACCATACATCCTGTGCAATCAAGAAACTAACTCTAGGCACATGACCAATAAGTACTCCAGTGCCAGCACTATCCATGCAAAACAGTAAACATAGTGTGAACCAATGCAAGCATATATGTGAAATTTGGCTCCACACTTAGTGGAGCCAGCTTCATGCTTAACTATGTTAAAAAAAGAATTGCCGGGCCGGGCGCAGTGGCTCACGCCTGTAACCCCAGCACTTTGGGAGGCTGAGGCGAGTGGATCACGAGGTCAAGAGATCGAGACCATCCTGGTCAACATGGTGAAACCCCGTCTCTACTAATACAAAAAATTAGCTGGGCATGTTGGCGCATGCCTGTAATCCCAGCTACTCAGGAGGCTGAGGCAGGAGAATTGCCTGAACCCAGGAGGCGGAGGTTGCGGTGAGCCGAGATCGCGCCATTGCACTCCAGCCTGGGTAACAAGAGCGAAACTCCGTCTCAAAAAAAAAAAAAAAAAATTGCCAAACTGATGATGCATTTCTTTTTTTTTTTTTTCTTTTTTTAAGCTGACTCTGGGACAGAGATGCATTTCTTTACAATATTTCTTGTTTCACTTTAATCCAGACTAAGAGGTTCAACTATGAAAATGTTAATTAGCCAAGTATCTCCAATTCTCTATCAGGTTTTAAAGAATATTTTATTATCTAAACTTTTTCCACAATTTTAGAAACATATTTCCCCATATCACAACCTTTTTTTTTTTTTTTTGGTGAGATGGAGTTTCACTCTTCTTGCCCAGGCTGGAGTGCAGTGGCACAATCTCTGCTCACTGACACCTCTAGTTCAAGCAATTCCCTGACTCAGCCTCCTGAGTAGCTCAGATTACAGGCACATGCCACCATGTCCTGCTAATTTTTGTATTTTTTAGTAGAGATGGGGTTTCACCATGTTGGTCAGGCTGGTCTTGAACCCCTGACCTCGTGATCCACCCACCTCGGCCTCCCAAAGTGCTGGAATTACAGGCCTGAGTCACCACACCTGGCCAATTTCTTGTATTTTAGTAGAGACAGGGTTTCTCAACATTGGTCAGGCTGGTCTCAAACTCCCAACCTGAGGTGATCCACCCGTCTCAGCCTCTCAAAGTCCTGGGATTACAGGCATGAGCCACCGAACCTGGCCCACAACCCTTTCTTAATTGGAAATGACCTAGATATTCAATGAGCATCACAAATAATTTCAAGATTATAACTTACACAAAAAGTTTACCTAAAACATGTATTTCATTTACTGTACTCAATTCTTTCATTTTTAGCAGTTTAGGTTACTTCTGTAAACTAAGATATTAGACACTGTCATTGTTTTTAATAGCCAGTGAACATCAGGAGCTCACCTAATCCTAAGTAAGAGTCTCAAAGTTAAATACATAGGTTTTTTTTGCCAGTAACTCAGAAGATTTAGCTAACATTAAATTACTCTCATTTTTCAAAAAAAAAAAAAGGCATGCAAACCAAGATAATTTCATTTTGGCTGGGTTAGTAGCTTTATAACCTTCTATTGACATCTCAAAATATCTAGCAAAGACAAACATAAAATCCAGACAAAAATGTATGCTGACAATTCTGAAGGCATTTCTATTTTTATTTTACCAATAATTTTAAAACCAGCTTGTTTAGTAAAGTTATACTTAAGTCACATGAACTTGAAAATCGCTTAGACACATTTACTTAATTTTTGAGTGTTCTTTTACTTATAAGCCAATTTGGTAGACACAACATATAGCAATAGGTGAACGTACAAATAAACACATTTAGACATATATACACATACACAAAAATGAAGATCCAATAGCTTTTACCTTGGAACTCTAGCCATGAGATAGCAAAACAGGCTTAATAGTTTTACTCTGTTTGCCCTAATAGATAATCCAAAAAAGGCCCTGAAGCAAAATTTTGGGTAAAGCAGTTTCCATGGCAGTTTGATTTTTAAAGGCCAAACCTCCCCAGACTGCAAAGAACACTGGGGCCAAATAGTACTAAAGGAGAGCATCCCACGTTAACCAGGCCCCCTGCCTGGTTAACAGCAGCACAAAAGCCTGAATACAGGCAACTCCATGCACTTTTCCATTCAACAGCAAATTCCAGATTCTTTTTTTTTTTTTTTCTCACCCACAAGATCTAAGTAGAAGTTAGCAAATTCCAGATTCTAAATAATGTGAGAGCCAAACAGTATGGTAACTGTGAGAGAAAATTCTAAGGAGGGCATAGTACTAGGCCTCAGAACCTCTGCCAAGGGTATCCCCTTTGGAGAGGCTGGAGGATGCCTCCCAGGTGTCCCCTTTGAGGTCCAATCTAGAGTGTCAGACATCTCTAACCTTAGGTGGGGTGGGCACTGGTGCCACTTTGCATGCGTTCCCTCCAGAGGCAATGGCCTACGCTGAGCTTTCCTTTGGTTCCTGGGTGTAATTCCGACTTTTAGCATCCTTATAATTTGATAGGCCACACTTTCCCATGTTTCCCATTCCACTAGAGTGATAGCCATGAACTGTAATAATAGAAACTGGAGGCTGGGTGAGTTTCCTTTGTCCTTAGCCAACTGAGTAGAGGGAAGGGAAGAATTTAGCATAAGAGAAGAAGGTTTAAGTCACCTGAAATGCATGCAAGTTCCCCCGGGGAGCTGCACCACCTGTAGGGATCAGGGACCACAACTGGAAAAGATAGAAAAGAGTCCTTCTCTTTTCCTTATTCACTCATTGGCCTTCAGGCAACACAGGAGAGTGGCCCTGGCCAGAAACCTGCAGTTGCCTCTGTGTTTAGGTGTTGACCACCGAGGGTCCTGAGTTGGAAAGGAAAAGACAGAGAGAGAGAGAGAGAGAGAGAGAGAGATTCCTCTGTATGGAGCAGAAAGAAAGAGGCGAAAACTAAATCCCAAACTTTGGGCTTACCTTCTGGCTGGCCCACTAAAATATGTTACCAGTGGAGGGTGTCCAGGTTCTTGGCGTTTTGAACAAAGAGTTGGACGAAACACACAAACAAAGCAAGGAAAGAATGAAGCAACAAAAGCAGAGATTTCTTAAAAATGAGACCATTTAAGTGTGTCTCATTTTTAAGAAATCTCTGCTTTTGATAAAAAGTTTGGCCAAAACCAAAAAAAAATGAAAGCACACTCCTCCACAGGATGGGACTGGGTCCCAACAAGTGGCTTAAGGGCCCAGTGACAGAATTTTCTGGGGTTTAAATACCCTCTAAAGCTTTCCATTGGTTACTTGGTATAACGCTGTATGTAAATGACGAGAATGAAGTTACAGAGTCATTTACTCTGTGTGTGCCTTATGTAAATGAAGAGGATATTGCCTGTCATAGCTAACTTGGTCTTAGAAAGCTGGAGTTTTTCCATTTAATTTAGTTCTCGGAATTCCTTAGGTTCCCTGCTCCCAGACCCTATTCTCCACCTCACCTTGAAAGTAGATGTTGTAAAACAAAACTTTTTGTCTGAGGAATATGAGCCCCTTTAAATTATCAAGCCCAGAGGCAATTAAATATGACAGTAGTCACATCTCACTCTTTGTTTGAGGTAAGTAATCACCTCTTGAAGCCACTTGCTATGTGGGTTCTAGACTGACAGATGACAAGTAGCCATAAATTAATCTAACAATGCCATATTCTGGACACCATAACTCATACCCTGTAGTTCAACAATGTATAGCTAATTACTAATCAATGTTATTTCTGTAAACCAATGAGATTCTTATCAAACAACTTGGTACCAACCCACTCTTTATTCTCTTTTGCCTTTAAAATCCTACTTGTAACAAAGGCCAAATAGAATACTTCCCAATGTTTCCCGGGCTGTAGTCCTCAACCTTGGCCCCAGTAAACTCTCTACCTGTATTGATTTTGCTTCAGTTTCTTTCTTTAGGTAAACAATGTGACCATAGGACTGAGCTCTCATTAGTGGAATTCGAGCAGAAATAATGAGTACAAGTGTATTGCTTAAGAGACAGTTCCTGGCCCTGGATGAGTCCTCCTTCTCCTGTTCCACTGACTGGAATGAAAATGACTACAGTGACCTTGGAATTCTCATATTGAAGATAGCAGATCTGTCAGAAGCCTGGATCATTGTCTGACTATGTGGAAACCTAGAAACCTCAGGTTACAATGTGACATGAGAGAAGTAGACTTCTTTGTTTTTTAAGCCTCTAAATTTTATGGAGCCTCTTTGTTACAGCAGCTAGGCCTTCCTTAACTACTACAATAGTTGGTACTGTAAGGTCTTTTAGGCTGACTGATGGTGCCATGGATGCTATGTTAACCTCTGTGACCTGCATGGACACTCCAGATGAGTTCCTGGAAAATCTGAAGTAACTGGAAGACCATGAAAAGGGGAAGAAATGACCAACCTCTGAGGAGTCTACTTAACTTTGAGACATTCTCTATTGTTCCTTATTCCCACCCCAGTTAATAAGGCCATTGGACTTCGTAACCGATCTCGGTCAACCTCATGACACCACACCCTACAATCCTCTCCCAGCTTGCAGAAAACCACCCTAAGCTGTAACTTCTGTGACTTTCTACTGCCCACCCCAAACCTATAAAACCAACTCCTATCCCATCGCCTTCGCTGACTTTCCTTTTCGGACTCAGCCCACCTGCACTCGTGTGAATAAACGGCCATGTTGCTCACACAAAGCCTGTTTGGGGGGGTCTCTTCATTCAGAGTGTGCATTTTAACAGGTACCATGAAAGTGGAGCACTACTACAAAAAAAACCTAAATTTTACAGCACTTGCTTAGTGCTCAGGCAGTGAATGATGAAGAAATAGTATGAGCCAGAAAGCTGGGAACCTCAAGACAACTGGTAAAACTGTTAGCTATATTATTTAATAACCTAGAAGACAGACCACATGCTTACCAGTAGCTCTCGGGTAAGATCCTGAATGCTAACTGGTAGTGGTTTAGCAAGGTATTACAGAAAGAGAAGCTCAGTCAAGAATTGGTCAGTTTGCAAACAGAAGTGAAAGAGAATACAGAGAATCTTTATATTAAAAGCCTCAAGGGATTGGAAAATCTAATTGTTTCTGGACCCAAGAGATAAGCCTTTTATTTAAAGTTCATTTCAATACGTAAACAGAATATTTATTAAAAAAAAAAAGAAAACAAAGTTTATTAGGTTGGTGCAAACGTAATTGTGGTTTTTGCATTGTTGAAATTTACCATTTGATATTGGAATATATTCTTAAATAAATGTGGTTAAGTTATACATCATTTTAATGCACATTTTTTGCTTTTTTTGGTAATGACTTACTGCTTCTGTATTTATTTTGTATTTATTTTAGACTATGAAAATGATTTTAGACAAAAAGCAAATTCGAGCAATTTTATTTGGGTTCAAAATGGATCATAAAGCACCGGAGACAACTCACAACATCAACAACACATTTGACCCAGGAACTGGTAAGGAACGTACAGTGGAGTGGTGCAGTGGTGGTTCAAGAAGTTTTGCAAAGGAGACAAGTGCCTTTAAGATGAGGAGCATAGTGACCAGCCATCAGAAGTTGACAACAACCAATTGAGAGCAATCATTGAAGCTGATCTTCTTATAACTACACAAGAAGTTGCTGAAGAACTCAACGTTGACCATCCTATGGTCATTTGGTATTTGAAACAAATAGGAAAGGTGAAAAAACTCGCTAAGTGGGTGTCTCATGAGCTGAGTGAAAACAAAATCATCATTTTGAAGTGTCATCTTCTCTTATTCTATGAAACAACAACAAACCATTTCTTGATCAGATTGTGATGTATGACAAAAAGTGGATTTTATATGACAACCAGTGATGACAGCTCAGTGGTTGGACTGAGAAGAAGCTCCAAAGCACTTCCCAAACCCAAACTTGCACCCAAAAAAAAGGTCATAGTCACTGTTTGGTGGTCTGCTGCTGGTCTGATCCACTACAGCTTTCTGAATACTGGCAAAACCATTATATCTGAGAAGTATGCTCAGCAAATTGATGAGATGCACCAAAAACTGCAATGCCTGCAGCTGGCATTGGTCAACAGAAAGGGCTCAGTTCTTCTCCACAACAACACTCGACTGCACATCACACAACCAATGCTTCAAAAGTTGAATGAATTGGGCTATGAACTTTTGCCTCATCTGCCATATTCACCTGACCTCTCACCAACCGACTACTACTTCTTCAAGCATCTCAGAAACTTTTGGCAGGGAAAATGCTTCCACAACCAGCAGGATGCAGAAAATGCTTTCCAAGAGTTTGTCAAATCAGGAAGCATGGATTTTTACACTACAGGAATAAACAAACTTGTTTCTCATTGGCAAAAATGTGTTGATTGTAATGGTTCTTATTTTAATTAATAAAAATGTGTTTGAGCCTAGTTATAATGATTTAAAATTCATGGTCTGGAACCACAATTACGTTTGCATCAACCTAATATTTCAAGACTCATTGAAACCTCCATGTCAAGTATTAAGACAAACAATGGATCCAGCACCAAGGTAAGAATCAGAGGACAGTGGTCAAGAGAATATTTTTTTTTTTCCATCAGCAGAATCCGGGACAGTCAGATAGTCTGGTCAAGGAATTTAATCTATCGTCAAGGCTGGAAATCTTTGCATTTCCTGCTAAATGGGCTTAACAATCCTACTGGGAAAATGAGTCTTCAGTAATATAAAATTCAATCCTTGCTGTTCTGTGCCTTTTTGCAAATACAGTACAATGACTACTAGTGTTTCTAATTCTTATTTTTCCAAATACAGCTTTCCTTATGGTTATCCTATCCCACATCACCACTGGATATTGGAGAGGGAAGGAAAAAATAACTAGTCTTTAAGTTTATAAATCTACGGACCACAAGGGAGACTAAAACCCAGTCTCCCTTCTTCCGTAACAATAGAGTTGTAGCTCAGATGTGGCTGCCCAGTCTGGGACTATATTTCCCAGCCTCCTTTGCAGCAAAGTCATGGTCCTGTGACAAAGATTTCTCCAATGGAATGTGAGTAGAAGTGATACAGCAACTTCAGTTTCCCTTGTTTAAGAGAAATTCCCTGGCCCTGGGATTCTGCTCTTTCTTTCTGTTGGCTAGAATAGTAACTACTAGAGTGATCTTAGAAGCCACCTGTTGAAGATGAACCAGTCTGAAACTTGAAACCATTACATAAGAGATTGAAACTGCTGTTGCAAAATTATAACTGAGAAAATTATTACAGTAAAAGAGATCTGACCTAACCAACTCCATCTTGCTTCTAACCTCCAAGCTGTCCTTTTTCACTCCTGGGCGTAGGCTGATCTTTATTTTTATTTTTCTTTTTCTATTTTTTTTTTAAAGACAGGGTTTCACCATGTTGGGCAGGCTGGTCTTGAACTCCCGACCTCAGGTGATCCCCCCACCTTGGCCTCCAAAGTGCTTGGATTACAGGCCTGAGCCCCTAAGCCTGGCCAAGGCTGATCTAACTTTGGGAGGAACTTAGTTTATAATTTAACTTTGAGACAAAGATGGTGACAGCCCTTTTCCAAAGCAAACCACTTCCTGCCTGGGGATTAGACTGCCTTTGTAAAACTAACAAATTAGGCCAGGCGCGGTGGCTCACGCCTGTAATCCCAGCACTTTGGGAGGCTGAGGCGGATGGATCACGAGGTCAAGAGATCGAGACCATCTTGGTCAACATGGTGAAACCCCGTCTCTACTGAAAATACAAAAATTAGCTGGGCATGGTGGCGCATGCCTGTAGTCCCAGCTATTCGGGAGGCTGAGGCAGGAGAATTGCTTGAACCCAGGAGGCGGAGGTTGCGGCGAGCTGAGATTGAGCCATTGCACTCTAGCCTGGGTAACAAGAGCGAAACTCTGTCTCAAAAAAAAAAAAAAAAAAAAAAAAACCTAACAAATTAGTCACAAGATTAGAAATTACAGTTTAGAAGTCATGCAGCTGGAGGCTATAAGATTCTAACCCTCCCTAAATTGCTCCTGGGGATAACATCACTACTGTAAAACCTAAGATCAGTGTTTGAGATATATTGCAGACCCTGCACTTGATTGATCAGCTGGCACCACCCAGATTAATAAACTGGCTCATCTGATCTTGTGGTCCCCACCCAGGAACTGACTCAGGGCAAGAGGACAGCTTTGACTCCCTGTGATCCCAACCAATCAGCACTCCCAACTCACTGGCCCCTACCTACCAAATTGTCCTTAAAAACCCTGATCCCCAGCCAGGCGCGGTGGCTCTTGCCTGTAATCCCAGCACTTTGGGAGGCTGAGGCAGGCAGATTACTTAAGCCCAGGAGTTCGAGACCAGCCTGGGCAACATGGTGAAACCCTGTCTCTGCAAAAAAATACAAATACTAACTGGGTATAGTGGTGCATGCCTGTAGTTCCAACTATTCAGGAGGCTGAGGTGGGAGGATCGCTTGAGCCTGGGAGGTAGAGGTTGCTATGAGCTGACATTGCACACTGCACTCCAGCCTGAGCGACAGAGTAAGACCCTGTCCCTGTCTCAGCAACAACAACAACAATCCCAATCCCTATTGACATAAGTACTAATAAAACTTCAGTTTCCCGTACAGCCAGCTCTGTATGAATTAAACTTTCCTGCAATTTCCATGTCTTCATGAATCGGCCCTGTATAGGCAGTGGACAAGGAGAACATGTTGGGCTCCTTGGACCCATCCTGGGACTATATTAACTTCTTTATCCTTTAAACTACTAAACGCTGGGGACCTCTTTGTTATAATATGTAGCCTTTCACCATAACTAACATACATAATTTGCAACTGTTTAAACTTATAATGAAAAATATGAAATAACTTCCAAATGTATAAAAAAGTAAATCGTTTGTTTAAAAATTCTTTTTTTCTTTTAAAGGATCATAAACGAAAAAGTTTAGAGACTCCTAGAATAGTTTATACCAGATTGTCTCTACTTCTTCACCTTCTAGTCACTCACCAACCTACTGTAGCTTGTTCCCGCTCTCTCCAGAAAGAGAAGATGTAGATTCCAAAGAGGTTGATATATCAATCACTTGCTCTGCCCAGAGAAACCTATAGATATATCCATTGACTTCTCTGCCCATAGTCTCTTCTAAGGGAACCTACCCCACCTTCAGCTCCTATTGAGAGAGCTTCCTATTTTGTTGCATATGACCTAGTGTGCCCCCTTCCCTATCACCAATAATGGTGATAGCATACTTGGCCAGGGTGGGCATCTGACCAATGAGTGACAGTCAATCCATAGGTAGACCAGGAACCTATGATGCAGCCTGGCCCAAAAGCCAAACTGCCTTTATCATATTACCTCTCTTGGGTATCTGAACTGGAAAATATAAAACAGATGGCAAAGTAAGCTGAAGATGAGCACATGTTTAGAGAAAGGCCATGAATTAGTGCTGGGACCATTAAGGGTCAGAACAAATTCAGATTACAAAAAAGCATAAACTGTGAATTGGCAAAAGCTAGGAGTTAGAGAGCGCTATGCAGACAAGAAGAAAGCAGTAAACCAGAGAGGGCATTCCGTTTCATGCCAGTTATTTTTATTGTTATTTTTCAGGTTTTTGTTGTTGTTGTTGTTGTTGTTGTTTTCTTTTTTTTGAGACGGAGTTTCGCTCTTGTTACCCAGGCTGGAGTGCAATGGCATGATCTCGGCTCACCGCAACCTCTGCCTCCTGGGTTCAAGCGATTCTCCTGCCTCAGCCTCCTGAGTAGCTGGGATTACAGGCACGCACCACCATGCCCAGCTAATTTTTGTATTTTTAGTAGAGACAGGGTTTCACCATGTTGACCAGAATGGTCTCAATCTCTTGACCTCGTGATCCACCCGCCTCGGCCTCCCAAAGTGCTGGGATTATAGGCGTGAGCCACCGCGCCCGGTCTGTTTGTTTGTTTTTGAGACGGACTCTTGCCTTGTCGCCCAGTCTGGAGTGTAGTGGTGGGATCTTGCTCACTGCAACCTCTGCCTCCCAGGTTCAAGCGATTCTCCTGTCTCAGTCTCCCAAGTAGCTGGGATTACAGGCACATGCCAACAGGCCTGGCTAATTTTTGTATTTTTAGTAGAGACAGGGTTTTGCCATGTTGGCCAGGCTGGACTCAAACTCCTGACCGCAGGTGATCCGCCTGCCTCAGCCTCCCAAAGTGCTGGGATTATAGGTGTGAGCCACCACGCCCAGCCACATGCCAGTTATTTTTTAAAGCCTTCAATTACAAATATATAGAAATTCTGGATAAAAATAACAAATATTCCTTAAAATGCATAGCTGAGGTGAAATAATTAAATGTGAGGGGAGACAGGACAAGGAGAAAGTTGAAACGAAGTTGGTAAGCTTGCATTCATATTTTGGCTGCCCTGGGGTAAAAGCAAATAAGAAGCAAGGCAGGGATGAGAGATAAAAGGTCCCTCAGTGAAAGGATAAACTATTATTCTACTCACCAGCAAGGGACATGATGAGGATACTTGTCAATATAAGCTAGACAATTTTTGCCCTTCCTCCTGCAAGTAGAACCTACATCAGTTGGGGAACACAGATGAACAGTGTCTCCAATATGGCCTTCTGGGCAGGTGATGCACCTTAGAGTTCCGGGTTCTATCTGAATAATTGAGTTTGGTCCTCATTTTTGGAGAGCTTGACTGAAGGGCAGTCAGTCCAGCCTGTTCTGTTTGTCCACACCACCAGCTTGGGGGCATGTGTCACCTCATGGAATGATCAAGAGATGATTATGAGAATGGGATTGGGAAAGACATCTGAAGATGCTGACAGTTGGTTTGTGTGACAGTTTGTCAGCTCCTCCACTGTTTCTGATAGACTTCTCAGTAGGACAAAGGACAATGGTGACCAATTTTAGTTAGAGCTGTCTAGCAGAGGACAGCAGACCTTGAAGTCAGTTTCATTTAAAGTACGCAAGCAAAACAGTTATGGAGAGCCACACCAGGGAATATTTCCTTCATGAGGAAGGCTCCAGGGGTGAATGGTTCTACAAGATGAAAGATCATTAATGTTCCTCCCTCCCCTGTTCGCCTCGGCATCTGGGGTGTTTCCTTTCCAGGCACTGGTATTGCTGTTCTCTCTCCACCTCCATAAAATTGACATGGCCTATTTCAGCAATTACAACTTCACCTTTCCCAAACATCCATTACGCATATTCAGACCTTTTGTCCACAAAGGTCAGATGCAAGAGGGACAAGGATATTTTAATAAAACTTACGGAGACCCGCTTTGGCCCTCCCATGTGGGTCATTGTAGTGGTGGGGGTGGCCCAGTGAGCAGTGTATTCATCCAAGTGGTCATTATCCTTATGATCTAGATGATGGCAGTCCAGCAAGAGAATCCAGATGGCTAAACTAGAATTAAGTTTCAATACCCTAGGTCCATTTTGAGCTGAGCTGCCATACAGAGAGTAAATCAACCAGGCTGCCTTGGGATTTCCATTAAGGGAAAGAAAGAAGCAGCATGCCTAGAAATGAAAGTATTGAATGTTCAAAATAGGTCTCCATAAATCCCACCCCTTTGTCCTGATCATTACTCAGACAATAGCTGAGAAAGGACAGTATTTTTTTTTCTGGGGACAACTGCATTCAACGACAAATTGCCTTACTAAAGCATGCAGACCAGGAGGAGGTGAGGGAAGTAGTCAGAAGTCTTTTAAAGTTGATTTTTGAGGAGGTTGGTCAGACTCCACAATACCAGATGCCTTTGGATGGTAGGGAGCATGGAAGGTCCACTGCATACCTTAACAATCAGCCCATTGTGTGTGGCTTTTGCAATAAAAGGGGCATTATTGTCAGCCTGCAAATGGTCTGGGAAGCTGATCACATGACACAGATTAGTTTCAAGGGTCACAGTGATTTGTTTGGACTCTGCTGATCGACTGGAATGGCAACACAGTAACCTGAAAAAGTGTCAACAGCAGTGAGGCCCTGCTGATAGGCCCAGAGGGGATCAAACATCCAATGTGGTGCGGTCAATCACGCAGGAACAGTGCCCTGTGCAATGTGAACTCCTTCACTATGAGAGAGGAGTCCCAAGTCTGGTATGCCATGATAGCCTCCACATCAGAAACATGAAGTCCTTTGTTTTGTGCCCAGTTTATGTGGGTGGCTGGCTTGCCATGTCTAATCCAGGCAGCAATGGTGGTAATCTGGGCAGTGCAGGTTGGATTAGCAGTTTGCTTGGTCTCATCAGAGAACAGGCCTTTCCATGGGCATCTACATGAATGACCCAGATGGTTTGATCAGGCAGCCATGATTTGTTTTCACAGTACATGGCCCCAAAGAAAGATGTCTTTGTATTTTTCTTCTTTTTTTTTTTTTTTTAGAGACGGGGTTTCTCCATGTTGGTCAGGCTGGTCTCACCTGACCTCAGGTGATCTGCCCACCTCGGCCTCCCAAAGTGCTGGGATTACAGGCGTGAGCCACCATGCCCGGCAGAGAGATGTCTTGTCTGTCAGACTATCATTTTCCATGTGGCAAGCCAAACAGCTAGGCCATTGGCAATAGCTGAGAAGTCAGTAAAAACATAAGGTTCATCAAAGGAAGTATTGGTTGGAGCTATGAGAATGGCCTTGACTTCTTCCCACTAAGTGGAGCCACATTCATTTTTGCTTCTGCATAGCTAGTGGTGAGGTTGAATAGCTGCAGCATTCCAGTAGACACTATTGGGTTTTGGTTTAGTTGAACCATCAGTGAACCAGGCCCAGGCATTAGAGAAACTTCTGTGAATGAAAGGTCCCATTGAGTGAGTGGCTTTGCTTCAGGCAACCAAGTGGAGGGTAATTTAATGGGGATAACTGTTACTTTTTCACCTAAGTCAAGATGCTGCTTGGACCAGGTCAGCTGCTTTCTTGAATACATTTCCTTTTGACAGGGGAAGCTTATTGGGCCCATTCCACCCTGTTAGTCACTGAGTTTTAGTTGACCTACCCTAAAATGGGGCTATAAGGCTGGATAGTCACAAGGCCTCCATGATTCAGGTGTTCAGTTTTGACAAGAGGCCAACAGCAAGCTAATAGCTGCTTTTCAAAAGGGTTGTTTCTAGTAGCCATATCAGGGAGACCACTAGTCCCAAGCCCCAAGGAACATTTCTGGGTGGAAGCTACCACCCTTTGTCAAGGATTTCAATCATCAAAGTCATCTGTCATGATCATTAAGTTTATAGCACCCTAAAGGTAGAGAGCACGCCACAGCTTGCAGGACAGCTTCGAACACAATTTATTGGTTTAAGCCCCACTCAAAGGTTGCTGATTTGGCAGGTTCAGTGATATAAAGATCAAGTAGCATGACTGAGTGAAGCACATACTGTTTCTAATACCCTAGGAGTCCAATAAGGTACTGGACTTCCTTTTTTATTTAGGGGACCAAAGAGATAGCAGTTTTTTCACAACCATCAGAGGGATTGAGTGTTATAAATCCAACCACATAGTTCCAAGAAATTTGCGTGGTAAGCCAACAAGGCATCATCTGTATAGTGAAAACTTTGGACATCAAAAGGTAGAAGAAATCATGCTAAATCCTGACTCACCCACTGGTAACAAATGGATGAGTCACGATACCCCTAGGGGAATGACTATAAACATATATTGGAGGCCTTGCTACATGAATGTGAACTGATCTTGATCCTCAAGTATCAGTGAGAAGGTGTTGGTAAAAGTCTAAGACAGCAAACCAGGTGTTATCAGCTGGTATAATGGATTCAGTTGCAGTTGCAATATCTGGAACATCCATGGCTATGAAAGCAACAACAGATGAGTCAGCAATAATCTTCTCTAAGCCTTCAGCACCTGCTTCACTGGCCATACAGGGTTGTTGTATTGAGATATTGCCTTACTTTCCACCTCTGATGGCTTTAAGTCTTTAATCAAGGCTATGATTTCCCTTTCTCTTCCTGGGGTTCTTTAGCTTCTGTTGGACCCTCAGGGAAGAGACAGAGAGATGGGTTGAGAAGCAATTTACACTTCCCATAAACGATTCTCTATTTAAAAAAAAAAAAAAAAAAGGCTGGGCATGGTGGCTTATGCCTGTAATCCCAGCACTTTGGGAGGCTGAGGCAGGTGGATCACCTGAGGTCAGGAGTTCGTGACCAGTCTGACCAACATGGTGAAACCCCGTCTCTATTAAAACAAAACAAAACAAAAAAACCCAATTCTCTATATGCCACTCTTCTGAATCCTGAAAATTTCCCCTCACCCAACCCTGACACTTATGGGATGGGGATACATCAATTCCTACTGTACATTCAGATGCAGAAGTAACAACCACAGTACATTGAATTGGCCTAATGGACCCTACCCACAATTTAGATTTCCTTCTTCCCTCAGCACCATTAGCTGGATCTGAGGGCTTTTGCCTTCCCCAAGTCTGGGCAGGATAGTGACTTGGGCACCTGTATTCAACAAAGCCATAAAGTTTGAATTCCTCACTTTCCCCAAATTCCCCTTTGATGAGTGGATATGGTTTTCAATTATCTTTAGGGTAAGGAAAATCTTGGCCCCACCTCTAATAATCTTTCCTTTTAAAGTAGCTGAGGTTAGGGTAGAGAAGGAGGGAGGGATCAGGGACATGGAGGGAGAGAGTGGCTCTGAGCTATTAAATAAAAAGGCTTTGCATTTAGGTAATGTGGCAGTAGCTTATGGTGCAACCAAAAAAAACTTCCAGTATTTTTTCCCTACTCACACTTTATGCTGACTGGGCAGAGATCCTGATGGTTGACACCATCAGTTTCAGCTTTGGAGACCCCTTCACTCAGTAACAGCTGTATGGTTTTCTGGCTGAAGCTATTGGGTTTGTGACCCCAGGCTGACGTGGGCCAGGCTTGCACAGCAGCAACCTTATTTGAGAATTCCACTTTAATTCAGGGCCTCTGCTGCCCCATCACCAAGATAGCATTTCTTTTTTTTACTTTTTTTTTAAGACGGGGTTTCACCATGTTGGTCAGGCTGGTCTTGACTCCCGACTTCAGGTGATCTGCCCACCTTAGCCTCCAAAGTGCTTGGATTACAGGCGTGAGCCACCACGCCCAGCCCAAGATAACGTTTCTTATGTTCTCAGCTGGTTTCAACATAAGGGAAGTTTTCCAGGGCAGCAGCATCTACCTAGGTTTAATCGGGTCAGTTTCTCATTCTCCAGTGGGTCACTTTTGCCTGCATTGTAAACCCAATTCAAGGCAGTAAGAGCCTGAATACTACTCAATGCCTCATCTATGGTTTCCCATAGGAGTTGGTCTGTCTCAGGGAAATCTCCCTGAAAGGCCCATAGCTCCCTTATTGCAGCCAGGATCTATTGCCAAAAAAACCCTCTAAGACCTTTTATTGTTCTCTCCTAGTGGATCTAAGGCAGACATGATGGACCACAGGAGGAGCTGAGCCATAAGACCCAATTTATGTTGCCTTTCTTCCTTGACAAGCATTACTAGCCCTACTTCCTCATCTCCCAAGTGAACCAGCCAGGCTCCTAATGATGTGCCTGGTTTCTGCCCATAGTGGTCATGAATTTCCCTCCTTCCACACATCTCTGCAATTGTTGTCTAAGAGGGCAGAATCTTTTATGCACACCAGACAATACCCAGTACTAGTTGTTACAATGGGGCAGATCTGAGGCTAACTCCAAATTGTTCAGGAAGTTCTACACCTGCAGTAGAGTTAGCAAGAACCAGCGCACCATTTGGGCAGGGGTTTTTGAACCTGCTTCCTGGTACTCAGCCTGCATCCACCTTTTCAATCCCCATCATTAACAGGCAATAAAGTGAAGAACTATTTACAGACTGATTGAGCAGATAATTTGGTCAACATATTTCAGGGACTTTCCTCAAATTTCTTTTTTCTTTTCTTTCTTTTTTGAAACGGTCTTGATTGTCGCCCAGGCTGGAGTGCAGTGGCATACTCTCAGCTCACTGTAGCCTCGACTTCCCAGGCTCCAGAGATTCTCCCACCTCAGCCTCCTCCGTAGCTGGGACCACAAGTGCACGCCACCATGCCCAGCTAATTTTTGTATTTTTAGTAGAAACGGGGTTTTGCCATGTTGCCCAGGCTGGCCTCAAACTCCTGAGCTTAAGCAATCTGCTTGCATCAGCCTCCCAAATTGCTGGGATTACAGGTGTGAGCCACCATGTCTGGCCCTCAAATTTCATTAAATTTACCCACAACATCCTCATCCTTCGCTTTCTAGAAAGCCATGTCTCTGTCAGTATCCCACCCTCCTCACTAAAGCTGTCAAGAACTGTAAAAGGTCTGAGATTTTGCCCTACTCACAAGCTAACAAGTCAGCCCACCAGTTTCATGGAATCTGGTAGAAAACATGAGACTCCTGGGTCAGTACTCTGGACTCTGAAAGGCCAGTCACCAGATATCAACATTCTGGCCTCAGTTTCTTGAGCCCAAATTATACAGGGGAACTCCTCTGTGCTGGTGCCCTAAAAACTGTGCATATATCCTCATAGGTCATGTAGGTAAGGCTCAACTGCAAGCTGATCCATGCCGTGGCAGAAGGCCCTGTGATCCTTCCTGAGCATGAGAGGATAGGCAGTCTTGTGAGGAGCTACCACACAGCCATTTCTCACTTGCCTCTCTTTTTCTTTTTCACAGGAGCAAAAACATTTATTATAAAAATAGGTGGATAAAAAAGTGTGCTTTAACTTCTAGATATACAACAAATGCTATTGTGATGCAGTTTTTCAGTGCAGACATGTGGCTCTGCAATGGCGGAGATGGGCCCCCTGGTATGATGTGCAGCCGCAATACTCCACTTGACAAACCTCTGGTTCAAGGCAGAGAGGAGACACCTTATTCTATAGAACAGGATGGGGCTTCCACCCTGGGGAACATACAAGTGGCTCCCATAGGCAGCCACCCCTTTCTGGCAAGCTGTAGCATACCCAGGTGCAGGCTGGAGGAAGGGTTGGCACGCCAACCCCAGATTGCTCTGGCTTCAGCCTGATAGAGGCACAAGACTGGGACCTCCCTCTGCCAGATGTTTCTGACCCCATCTCCACCTCCAGCCTCTAGCCTCACTGGCAGTTCCCTGTGACCCAGCCTGTTCCATAGCCAAACGGATACCAAATGATCACAGTGCCCCACACCTATTCTAGGTAGGGTCCTTGGATCTCAGTAGAGCTTAATCCATGGCATTGAGAGCACCCACCCTATCCATGAGGGCAGCTGCGCCAGGCCAGGGAGCAGCAAGGGCATGGGTGGAATCTTGGTCACTGGCAGCACTCAGCCATGTGCCTGAGGAGCTCTTCACCTTGCTCATCACTAAAGCACTGCAGGCAGTGAGAGCACTGAAGGTCCCCCAGTCTCTCTGGGCTGCCCAGGATGCCCGCCCTCTGCAGGGGGTTCCAACTGCTGGGATCCAGTCCCATGCCTCCAGCCACCAGGCACCATAAGCTCCAGTGCATTGGTGGCCAAGTACTTGGCAGTTTTGCTTTCAGTGTGAATCTGGCAGGTGTCTGGCTCTTGAGAATCTTGTCTCCAGGACACCTGGTGCAGCAAAGAGGTCACCTTTTCCTCCAGTTCCTGAATCCTACTTTAAGTCTGTCCTGATCTGCCCTTTCTGACATGAAGTCATCCTTGTAAGCAAGAATCTGCTGTTCCAGCAGCTGCACCCACTCCAGCGCAGCATCCCAAGCTGTCCTCTAGGCCACGTGCTCCTGTTTCACGTCTGCACAGTTGTTTATTTTCTCTTCCAACTGTCTATTGAGCCGGGAGATCTTCCTCATCAGCTTGGGCTCATGGAGGGGGTCTACAGACTCCTGAACTGTGCATGGAGCCCCCTCACGTATTCGTCCCTGCTGGCATCCTAACACTGCCTTTTGGCATTGAGGTCTTCAACGTGAGTCACCTTCTGTTTTAACAGTCGATTTTCTTCCTGTAACTTTTCAGTAACACACTGGACAGAGGTATCCCCATCTTTATGTTCTGACTTCCAGGACTCCTCTCCCCCACGTTCCTTTGTGCAAGCTGTTGTTCATCTAGACACTTGGCCACATGCTGACACATGTGGTCAGCGTCCTCCACAGCTGGTGGGTCTCGTTGGCCGGGGCTGGGGCGGGGGGCGCACAGAACGTCACTGGCGGCCGAGGTACGTTCCCCCTCCGCCGTGCTCCTCCATAGCAGGAAAACTTCCTTCTCTTGTTCCTGCTGTGCCTGGCTCAGCAGCTGCTGCATCTCCCTTTCTTTTACTTCTAGTCGCTCAGTAAACCTCTCTATTTCCTGGTGCATCTGGGCGTCCGCGGTGCGTGCCGCCCTCCTGCCGCCGCAGCTGCTCCCGGAAGCACGCCACCGGCTCCAGCACCGCGTCCACCAGGGACCGCGCGGCGTCTCCCTCTAGTGACGCCAGGCGGGCGCGGAAGGGCGCGATGCGGGCGGCCAGCTGGTCCTACAGGCGCCGCAGCCGCTACCCGGCGGCTGTGCGCGGGGCCCCCTCCCGGCCGCCCGACTCCGGGTCCCCGGACGTGGCAGTAGGCTAGCCCGGGAAGCTGGCACCACCCGCTGCCGCCCTTCCCGGCCCCTCTATCTTGAGGGAGTTTCTCATTGCCTCTAGGTTCCAACGAGGTGTGGGACTTTCCAGCTTGTCCCCTCCCGCTTACTGTCTTACTATGCCAGACAGTAAGCATGCCCGCCGTTTTCTTTGGAGGGAGACAATACCTCTGTCTTTCAAGGATGCACTCTATGCAAAAGATAGTCCAGAACAAAGGACCATACAGTGCCCTATTTGCAAGATGTGCAAACACACGAGACCTATGGAGAATTGTCACCCAACAATGGCTACACACAGAAGGAGAAAAAAATCTCTCTTAAACAAAAAGAGGCAGATTCGGCGGGAACCGAGAGGGGACCTCAGTCTCCCTCCCCTCCCCTCGCCTGTCCCCGCCATCTTCTCCTCGCAGCCGGGCGGGAACTATGTGATCCCGGAAGTTCCGGAGCCTTTGGCACTATGTGACCTCGGAAGTTCCGGGGCATTCCGTGGCCTTTGGGGTGTAGGATAAGCAGTAATGGCGGAGGCTGCAGCTCCCGGAGCAATAGCCACGATATCAGGAGCAGCAGCCGCGGAAGAGGAGACAGCGGCGGCCTTCCCCATACCGATTCCCACAGTCACCGCCCTGTCCCCGAGGATGGATAGAGGGGGCGGAGGCAGCAGCGGTAGCTACGGCAGCGGCCCCAGCTACGGCAGCGGCCCCAATGGCGCCCGGGGCGCCAGCGGTCTCAATGGCGCCTGCGGCGCCAGCAGCACCGGCGACGACAGCTGGACTAAACAGGTCACCTGCAGGTATTTTATGCATGGGGTTTGTAAGGAAGGCGATAACTGTCGCTATTCTCATGACCTCTCTGAGAGTCCGCATGGTGTAGTGTGCAAATGTTTTCACCAAGGGTACTGTATTTATGGAGACCGCTGCAGATATGAGCATAGCAAGCCACTGAAACAGGAAGAAGCAGCTTCTACAGAGCTAACTTCAGAGTCATCACTTGCTGCTTCCTCAAGTCTCTCATCGATAGTTGGACCACTTGTTGAAATGA
Source organism: Aotus nancymaae (assembly GCF_030222135.1). Classification (NCBI taxonomy): domain Eukaryota; kingdom Metazoa; phylum Chordata; class Mammalia; order Primates; family Aotidae; genus Aotus; species Aotus nancymaae. The sequence continues at coordinate 18,549,663 of NW_026988472.1, read as the reverse complement.
ATACAGGTGAAGCTGAGTCAGGAAATTCAAACTTTGCAACTATAGGACCAGGCTCAGAGGACTGGGTGAATGCTATTGAGTTTGTTCCTGGGCAACCCTACTGTGGCCGTACTGTGCCTGTCTGCACTGAAGCACCCCTGCAGGGCTCAGTGACCAACGAAGAATCAGAGAAAGAGCAAACCGACGTGGAAACAAAAAAGCAGCTGTGCCTCTATGCTGCAGTGGGACAGTGCCGATATGGGGAGAACTGTATGTATCTCCACGGAGATTCATGTGACATGTGTGGGCTGCAGGTCCTGCATCCAATGGATGCTTCCCAGAGATCACAGCATATAAAATCGTGCATTGAGGCCCATGAGAAGGACATGGAGCTCTCATTTGCTGTGCAGCGCAGCAAGGATATGGTGTGTGGGATCTGCATGGAGGTGGTCTATCAGAAAGACAACCCCAGCGAGTGCCGCTTCGGGATCCTCTCCAACTGCAACCACACCTACTGTCTCAAGTGCATTCGCAAGTGGAGGAGTGCTGAAGAATTTGAGAGCAAGGTCATAAAGTCCTGCCCACAATGCCGAATCACATCTAATTTTGTCATTCCAAGTGAGTACTGGGTGGAAGAGAAAGAAGAGAAGGAGAAACTCATTCAGAAATACAAGGAGGCAATGAGCAACCAGGCATGCAGGTATTTTGATGAAGGACGTGGGAGCTGCCCATTTGGAGGGAACTGTTTTTACAAGCATATGTACCCTGATGGCCGTAGAGAGGAGCCACAGAAACAGAAAGTGGAAGCATCAAGCAGAAACCGGGCCCAACGAAGGAACAGCTTCTGGGAATTATTTGACGGAGCAAACAGAAACCCCGTTAACAACAATGAAGAGGCTGTCACCTTTGAGCTAGGCGAGATGTTGCTTATGCTTTCGTCTGCAGGTGGGGAGGACGAACTGACAGACCCTGAAGATGAGCGGGATGTGTTTCGTGATGAAGAATTTTATGTCGTAGATCTATAGAAACCTTTCGTGGTGTGTGAACTGGTCAGCTGAACCCAGAGAGCAGCTGTCCCCTGTGTTGGTGTGCCAGTGTGTGTGTTCTCTCCTAGGCAGGCCTGTCAACTCCAGGTGCTGTCACAAGAATTTTTACCCAGGGCCTGTCTTCTCAACCCCTCACCTTTCCCCAGGGAGTATGTTGTTTTCCCTGTTGAAAAAAGTTAAAAAATTAATTTTTTTTCTTTTTCTGTACAGCTAGAAGAACTATTGGAGTAGAACAAAAATAAATCTTAAAGTTAGTGGTTGTTTTTTTTTTTTTGAGACAGTCTCACTCTGTCGCCCAGGCTGGAGTGCAGTGGTGCCATATCGGCTCACTGCAACCTCCGCATTCCAGGTTCAAGCCATTCTTCTGTCTCAGCCTCCCAAGTTGCTGGGACTTCAGGTGCATGCTGCAATGCCCGGCTAATTTTTAAATATTTTTTGTAGAGATGGAGTTTCACCATATTGGTCAGGCTGGTCTCAAGCTCCTGACCTCAGGTGATCCACCCGCCTCAGCCTCCTGAAGTGTTGGGATTATAAGCGTGAGCCACCGTGCCCAGCCTTAAAGTTAGTTTTTTGTAACAGGCATGAGTCACCGCACCCGGCCTGAAAGTTAGTTTTTTGTAGCAGGCATGAGCCACCACAGCCAGTCGTAAAGTTAGCTTTTTGTAACAGGAATTTAACTGTCAGACAGTTAGTATAGGTGTGTTGCATCATCTGTTTTTCAGTCAGATTGTGTTTATGAACTTTTCACACACTCATTTTGAGGACCCCAGGTTCGAAAGTAAAAGCAGTGGCCCTGCTTTTGGGGTCCAAGGACAGGAGTGATGGGTGAAGGGACCTAAGCTGGCCAATAGCCTTCTGCTCCAGGCATGGCATGTGGATCCCTGAGGTTTCTGGTGAAATCGGCACATCTGTGTTTGTATATCCGTTCCCTACCCCTGTAATGCTTATCGCATGCACTTGTTCTGTGATTTTAGTCTGTTGTTTAATTGCACACAAGCAATATTACTGGGTAACCAGAACCAGGTTCAAATGTGTTGAGATTTCTACTGTCTTACATGATAGAAAAATTGAGAAAGAATACATATAAAAGATACAGAAGCTTAACATCAATGCAGTGTTGAAAGTTGACCCCCAAGGGCTGACATGGTGTGTGTGAGTGTGGGTGTGTGATAAGCTCATCCCTGCATAGGTGCAGTATTCTTGGCCTTAGTAGAAAAACTTGGTTTAGTGATTTAAGCCTTGTGTGCCAGATAGATTTTAAAGGACAAAGCTGTATATTGGTAGTCGTCAATGTAGCAGTACTAGCTCTGTTTATACCAATAGAGAAATGGGGCTCGCCATAGAGGTTAAAACTGCCGGATTATCCCACATATTAACTTAAACTGGGTCTTGGATACACAGTTGTATTTAATGTTTTACCATCTAGTCTTTCCAGTACAGGCACTTTCTGAAAAACCTTTGTCTGCATTTGGGGCATGTTGTTGTTGGGTTTTGCCATGTTGGCCAGGCTGGTCTCGAACTCCTGACTTCAAGTGATCCACCCACCTTGGCCTCCCAAAGTGCTGAGATTCCAGGTATGAGCCACCACGCCCAGCCTGACACTTTGATTTTAACCCAATAAGACCTGTACCAGACTTCTAACCTCCAAAATTGTTAAGATAATAAATTTGTGTTGTTCTAAGCCATTCTGTTTGTGGTAATTTGTTACAGCAGCCTTTGATTTCAACCAAATAAGACCTGTGCTAGACTTCTAACCTCTGGAATTGTTAAGATAATAAAATTGTGTTATTCTAAGCCATTCATTCAGTTTGTGGCAATTTGTTACAGCAGCAATAAAAACCAATACACATACTTTAAATGGAGACCAATCTTTAATTTTCCATGCTTTTATAATAATTATAATGACAAGTTAATCAGTAAATGCAAATCAGAAAAAAATTTTTTAATATCTTGGAACTTAATATCTGGTTCAGAAAAGCATCCACGTCCTACCAAAGACATGAGCTTAAAAGATTGTCACTCCATGGGGGTATAAATTGATGCAACTTTTTGGAAGTTACTTTGGCAGTAGCTAGCAAAACTTTATTTATTTATTTATTTATTTTTTGAGACAGAGTCTCACTCTGTTGCCAGGCCCCAGGCTGTAGTGCGGTGGCGTGATCTCAGCTCACTGCAACCTCCACCTCCCGGGTTCAAGCAATTCTCCTTCCTCAGCCTCCCAAGTAGCTGGGACTACAGGCGCGCGCCACCATGCCCTGCTAATTTTTGTATTTTTTAGTAGAGATGGGGTTTAACCCTGTTGGCCAGGATGGTCTCGATCTCCTGACCTTGTGATCTGCCCGCCTCAGCCTCCCAAAGTGCTGGGATTACAGGCGTGAGCCACCGCGCCCGGTGCTAGCAAAACTTTAAATGTGAATACTCTGGCTCAACAAGGTACTTCTAAGAACTGTACTATTAATTTTCTTTCATAAATTGACAATAATGTAAAGACAAGAATATTTATTAGATTGTTGTTTGCGATTAAAAATTGCAAATAACTTACATGCTTACCAAAAGGGACTGTTGTAAATAAATATTATCCATTGCATACTATTTCTTTACAATAGTATACAATGGTATTTTATTTAGAATTAGCTCCATCTATAAGTACTAACATGTCCATAATACATAAGTGAAATAAGCAAGTGGCAGGCAGTGTATATAGAATAATTTCATTTTTGTTAAAAGAAAAATTTGTATATATGTGTTTATATAACACAAAAACATTCTAAACAAAGGTATAGTAAATAGGAACAAGTTCACTCACTTTTTACTGTCTGCATGTCAATAGTAGTTATGGCTATTAATACTTTTTTTTTTTTTAGACTGAGTCTCACTCTGTCACCCAGGCTGGAGTGCAGTGGTGTGACCTCGACTCACTGCAACCTTCACCTCCTAGGTTCAAGCGATTCTCATGCCTCAGCCTCCCAAGTAGCTGGGATTACAGGCACATGCCACCATGCCCGACTAATTTTTGTATTTTTAGGAGAGGTGGGGTTTTACTATGTTGACCAGGCTGGTCTTGAACTCCTGACCTCAAGTGATTTACTCCCCCTCGGCCTCCCAAAGTGCTGGGATTACAGGTGTGAACCACCATGCCAAGCCATTATGATTACTAATACTTTTGCAGTTGGAATATATCAGCTTCAGCATAAAATGAAAACCTGAAGAAATAAATAAATGTTTTGTAATAACCCTTAGGTGATTTGATACTCTAACTTGTGATTAGCGATTTGGCATATCTCTAATTCCTAATTGGATTACTAAATGTGTGAGTGACTCTGAATAAAAGCAAGAAATGGCTTGTAATTCATGGCAGTACAAACCAAATAAGGAACAAACAAGCAGAACAGCCCACAAGGCCAGTAGGGGTTCAGAGGATGAAAAGACTGCTATGGGCTCTCAAAGGTGCCATCAGAGTCATTGGTGGCACCCATGAATTAGGACATGGAACAACTTCACTTTGACTAGACATGGGGACCACTTGGGGTTATGCAATGGGTATATGAATGCACCTCACAGATCTGCAATGACAGGGAGCATAATTGAACAAGGGCCCCCAATGCTATTAGTCTGAAATCCATTGCCATGTTTGCACTAAAGCCACACCTCCCATGAGTTACTCCCAGCCAATGACAGCAAGGATACTAAGACACACTTTCCTCAGATACACAGGACTCATTTGTGAGCTGGCTTTGGCTCAAGGCCTCCCCTAGTCCTTGCTAAAACTTTCTTAGACTGCATGGTAGTCTAGGATGTTTCCTAGGCTTGACCTTCTCTCTCTCCTTCACTTTGGGTTAGTCTTGCGTCACTAACTGACAACTTGCCCAGCCTCTATCTGGCTCTTTCTTCATTTTCTATAACAGCCTTTATCTGGTTCCCTCTTTATCTGGCATGTCCTCTAATAAAATAGTACCTACCTTATGAGGTAGGTACTATTATTATCACTTTATAGATGAGGACATTGAGGCTACAGTTCTGGAGGACAGACATCCAAAATCGGTATCAGTGGACTAAAATCAGGATGTTGGCAGGACTGTTTCCTTCTGATGGCTCCATTCCCTTGCCCTTTCCAGCTTCTGGAGGCCACCTGCAAAACCAGCAATCACATCACTCTGACCTCGGCTTTTGTCATTATGTCTCCTTTTCTGACTCTGATCTTGTAAGAATCCCTTGTGATTGTAACAGACCCACCCAGATGATTCAGAAAAATCTCCCATCTCAGTATCCTTAACTTAAGCACATCTGCAAAGTCCCTTTTGCCACGTAAAGTAACAAACGTATTCACAGGTTCCGGAAACTAAGATGTGGAAGTCTTGCCAAGGGGTGGGTCAGGGAACACCGTTATTGTGTTTGAGTCTTCTCTATCTTTACTAAATTTCTATGGACTTGTTTCATTAGTTACTGAGAAAAGTATTGAAATGTAAGGAGTTTTCTATTACTCCTTTTAGTTCTGGTTTTATTTCATGTATTTAAAATTTCTGTTATTGAGTACATGCATGTATAAGATTGATATTTCTTCCTGATTAATTTACCCCTTTACCATTATGAAATGTTTCTCTTTATGCCTGGTAAAATTAAGAAGTCTACTAATAAGGATATGGCCACTCTAATTTTCTTTCTTTTTTTTATTGCATTTTTAGGTTTTGGGGTACATGTGAAGAACATGCAAGATTGTTGCATAGGTGCACATGTGGCAGTGTGATTTGCTGCCTTCTTCCCCTTTTTTCATAAGGTTAGTGATTATGTTAGCTATATGTATTTCCATCTTTTTTTATTTTTTTTTCCCAAGCTGGAATGCAATGGCACAATCTTGGCTCGCTGCAACCTCTGCCTCCCAGGTTCAAGCGATTCTCCTGTCTCAGCCTCCCGAGTAGCTGGGACTACGAGTGTATGCCAACATGCCCAGCTAATTTTTTTTTTTTTTTGAGACAAAGTTTTGCTCAAAGTTTTGCCTAAGCTGGAGGCAATGGTGCAATCTCAGCTCACTGCAACCACCGCCTCTCAGGTTCAAGCAATTCTCCTGCCTCAGCCTCCCGAGTAGCTGGGATTACAGGTGTGTGCCACCATGCCCAGCTAATTTTTTTTGTACTTTTAGTGGAAACAGGGTTTTACCATATTAGCCAGGCTGGTCTCGAATTCCTGGTCTCAAGTGATCCTCCTGCCTCGGCCTCCCAAAGTGCTGGGATTACAGGCGTGAGCCACTGTGCCTGGCTGAATTTTTGTATTTTTAATAGAGACAGGGTTTCACCATATCAGTCAGGCTGGTCTCGAACTCCTGACCCGAGGTGATCCACCCACCTCAGCCTCCTAATATATTTTCATCTTTTTACTATTAACTTATTTGTGCATTTATATATTTAATGCTTTTATTGAAGACAGTAGATAAATTAGTCTTTTTAAAAAATCCAGACTGACAATCTTTTCCTTTTAATTGGCATGTTTAGATCATTTAAATCTAATTTAATTTAATTATTCATATAGTTTGATTTAAATCTACACTCCTGCTACTTGTTTTCCAGTTGTCCTTTTACTTTTTCTCATCTTTCTTCCTCTTTTCATGCCTTAGAGTATTTTTTTTAGCATTTTCTTTAATCTCCACTATATCTTATTACCTTTATCTCTTATATTTTTAGTGGTTATTTATCTTAGTCCATTTATTTTGCTATAAAAGGATTCCAGAAGCTGGGTAATTTATAAAGAAAAGAAGTTGGCTGGGCGCAGTGGCTCACTTCTGTAATTCCAGCACTTTGAGAGGCCAAGGCAGGCAGATCACTTGAGGTCAGGAGTTCAAGACCAGCCTGGCCAATATGGCAAAACCCCATCTCTACCAAACATTAGCCGGGTGTGGTGGTGTGCACCTGTAATCCCAGCTACTTGGGAGGCTGAGGTGGGAGAATCACTTGAACCCAGGAGGTGCAGGTTGCAGTGAGCCGAGATCACACCACTGCCCTCCAGCCTGGTTGACAGAATGAGACTCTGTCTCAAAAGCAAAAACAAAAACAAAACCACTTTATTGTCTCATGGTTCTGCAGGCTGTACAAGAAGCAGAGTGCTGTCATCTGCATCTGGTGAGAGCCTCAAAAGGCTGGCCCTCATGGAGGAAGGGCAAGGGGAGCTGGCAGAAATCACATGATAAGAGTGAAGAGAAGAGAGATGGGTGTGAGGTACCAGGCTCTTTTTAGCAATCAGCTCTCAAGGGAGCTAATAGAGTGAGAGTTCACTCACTGCCCACTCCACATGGGGAGGGCATTAATCTATTTATGAGGGATTCACCCCCATAACCCAACACCTGCCATTAGGCCCCATCTCTTTTTTTCTTTTTTAGACAGAGTCTTGCTCTGTCACCCAGGCTGGAGTGCAATGGCCCGATCTTGGCTCACTGCAACTTCCGCCTCTGAAGTTCAAGCAATTCTCCTGCCTCACCTTCTCAAGTAGCTGGGATTACAGGTGTCTGCCAACATACCCAGCTAATTTTTGTATTTTTAGTAGAGACAAGGTTTCACCATGTTGGTCAGGCTGGTCTCAAACTCCTGACTTCATGTGACCCACCTGTCTCGGCCTCCCAAAGTGCTGGGATTACAGGCGTGAGCCACCGTGCCTGGCTAGGAAAAGGTATTTTATATTTATCATTGCTGTGCTTGTTTATTCATTTGTATAAATTTAAGTTCCCATCTGTTATTATTTTTCTTCAGCATGAATAACTTCTTTGAACATTTCTTGTGGTTCATGTCTGCAGGCAACAAATTCTCTCAGCTATTTATCTGGAAAAGTCTTTATTTCACCTTCATATTTTATCTGTATTTTCTTTATTTTATTTTATTATTATTTTTTCTTTTCAGACCGAGTTACACTCTGTCACCTAGGCTAGAGTGCAATGGCGTGGTCTCCACTCACTGCAACCTCCGCCTCCTGCGTTCAAGCAATTCTCCTGCCTCAGACTCCTGAGTAGCTGGGACTACAGGTGCATGCCACCACACCCAGCTAATTCTTGTATTTTTAGTAGAGACAGGGTTTCACTATGTTGGCCAGACTGGTCTCAAACTCCTGACCTCGTGATCCGTCCACCTTGGCCTCCCAAAGTGCTGGGATTACAGGCATGAGCCACCGTGCTCAGCCTCTTACCTGTATTTTCTTTGTGTACAGTATTCTAGCTCGACATTTCTTCCTCAGTGTTTTAAAGATGTCATTTCATATTCTTCTGGTTTGCATAATTTCTGATAAGTCTGTAGTTTATTTTCTATTTCTCTCTCTTTTTGCTTCTCTGCAAAGCCATTTCCTCTTGCTATTTTTAATACTTTCTCATTATCATTGCTTTATAGGAATTTGATTATGATTTTTCTTGGTGTGATTTCCTTAATATTTATTCTATTTGGGACGATTGAGCTTCTTATATCTGCATATCTATATGTTTATAATTTTCATCCAGTTAAAAAAAATTTTTTTTGAGACAGAGTCTCACTCTGTCACCCAGTCTAGAGTGCAGTGACACGATCTCGGTTCACTGCAACTTCTGGCTCCCAGGTTCAAGTGATTCTCCTGCCTCAGCCTCCCGAGTAGCTGGGATTACAGGTGCACACCACCACGCCCAGCTAATTTTTGTATTTTTAGTACAGACGGGGTTTCGTTAAAACTCTCAACCTCAAGTGATCCGCCCACCTCAGCTTTCCAAAGTGCTGGGATTATAGGCGTGAGCCACCGTGCCTTGCCCAGTTTTTCAAATTTTGATCGTATTTCTTCAAATAGTTTTTTCTGCGACTACCCTTTCTCTCCTCTCCTGAAAGTCAGTTTTGCGTATGCTAGACTGCTTGATATTGTATCACAGGTCAGTGAGGATGTTTTCCTTCTTTTTCTTCAGTCTTTTTTTGTGTCTGCTGCATTTTGAATAGTTTTTATTGGTATGTCTTCAAGTTCACTAATTTTTCTTCTGCAGCATCTAATCTGCTGTTAATCTCATCTTCTCAGACTTCACTTACACATTCATTAGATCATTAATATTGTTTCTCCCAGGCCACTGAGGCTCTGTTCACTTTTAGCCTTTTTTTCTCCTTATGCTTCAGTTTAGATAGTCTCTATTGCTATTTTTTAGAGTTCACTGACCTTTTCTTGTGTAGGATCTAATCTACTGCTAAGTCCATCCAGTGAATATTTCATTTCAAATACTGTATTTTTTGGTCTCCAGAGGTTCCATTTGGTTCTCTTTTTTTTAAGTTGTGGTACAATATACAGAACATAAAATTTACTATTTTGGGCCAGGCGCAGTGGCTCACACCCACACTTGTAAGCCAAGCACTTTGGGAGGCTGAGGAGGGTGGATCACGAGATCAGGAGTTCAAGACCAGACTGACCAACTTGGTGAAACCCTGTCTCTACTAAAAATACAAAAATAATCGGGCGTGGTGGTGCTCGCCTGTAATCTATTCGGGAGGCTGAGGCAGGAGACTCACTTGAACCCGGGAGGCGGAGGTTGCAGTGAGCATAGATTGCACCATTGCACTCCAGCCTGGGCAACAGAGCAATATACTCTCTCAAAAAAAAAAAAAAAAAATTGCTATTTTGGCTGGGCACCATGGCTCACGCCTGTAATCCCAGCACTTTGGGAGGCCGAGGTGGGCAGATCACGAGGTCAGGAGATTGAGACCAGCCTGACCTACATGGTGAAACCCTGTCTCTACTAAAAATATAAAAATTAGCCGGGCAGGCGCCTGTAATCCTAGCTACTCGAGAGGCTGAGGCAGGAGAATTGCTTGAACCCCGGAGGCAGAGGTTGCAGTGAGCCAAGACAGTGCCATTGCACTCCAGCCTGGTGACAGAGCGAGACTCCATCTCAAAAAAAAAAAGGGTACTAGTTTTATATATATATATATATATATATATTTTTTTTTTTTTTTTTTTTTAGATGGAATCTCATTCTGTTGCCCAGGCTGGAGTGCAGTGGAGTGATCTCGGCTCACTGCAACCTCTGCCTCCTGGGTTTAAGCTGTTCTCCTACCTCAGCCTCCCTAGTAGCTGGGACTACAGGCGTGCGCCATGACTCCTGGCTAATTTTTGTGTTTTTAGTAGAGATGGGGTTTCACCATGTGGGCCAGGCTGGTCTCAATCTCTTGACCTCGTGATCTGCCCGCCTCGGCCTCCCAAAGTGCTGGGATTATAGGCGTGAGCCACCTTGCCTGGCCCCATTTTTATCATTTTTAAGTGTCCAGTTCAGTGGCATTAATTACATTCACGTTGTTGTGCAACCATCACCACCATCCATCTCTAGAAGTTTTTCATATTCCCAAATTGAAACTCTATACCTATTAAAAAAAAACACCCTGTTTATCCCTCTCTCCCAGCCCCTGGCAACCACCATTTTACTTTCTGTCTCTGTGAATTTGACTATTCTAAGTGCTTTGTGTTAAGTGGAATCATACAATAGTTGTCATTTGGTTCCTTTTAAAAAGTCTTCTGGCTGGGCGTGGTGGCTCACACCTATAGTCTCAGCACTCTGGGAGGCTGAGGCAGATAGATCACTTGAGGTCAGGAGTTTAAGACCAGCCTGGCAAACACGGTGAAATATCATCTCTACTAAAAATACAAAAACTTCCTGGGTGTGATGGCACAGATGTGTAATCCCAGCTACTCAGGAGGCTGAGGCAGGAGAATTGCTTGAACCTGGGAAGTGGAGGTTGCATGTAGTGAGCCAAGGTCACACAGCTGCACTCCAGCTTGGGTGACAGAGGGAGACTCTGGCTCAAAATAAATAAATGTTAAAAGTTTTCTATTTTTCTCCTCTTTATGTTATGTTTTCCTTTAAGTATATTAACATACTTGTAATAGCCTTTTAAAATCCTTGTCTGCTAATTCCCTCATCTCTGTCACCTCTGGGTCTATTTCTGTTGACTAATTTTTCTCCTGATATGGGTCACATTTTTATGCCTTTTAGCAAGTTTAGTAATTTTGACTGGATGCTGAACATTATGAATGTCACATTGTTGAGGTCTAGATTTTACTCTTTTTTAAGGTGTGCTGAGTTTTGTTTTGACAGACAATTAAGTTCCATATAGTTCAGACTGATCTTTTTATGGCTTATTTTTCAGCTGTCTTATGGCAGGCCTAGAATAGCCTTTCATCTAGGGCTAGTTTAGACCTATTATTAAGGCTTAAATTTTCTGGGCTCTACTGAATAACCCAGTGTTTCTCCACTCTGAGTGGTCAGAACCCAAACATCTCCCAGTCCTGTGAAAGCTCTGAGAATTGTTCGGCTAACAGCTCCTTGGTGGTACTCCTTTCTGTGGTAGTTATCCTTTGCCCAATCTTGTGGGGTCTTACCCTATTATATATGCACTAATTTATAGTCAGCCAAAGGAAACTTTATCCAATCATTTTAGTTCGCTCTGCATAGCTCACTCTTCTCTGGTAGTCTTCTCCTCAAATTTCAGTTATCTCAGCTTTCCTGTACTCCAATCTCCATCTCTTCAACTCAGCAAGAGTTCTGTGCTGTGCTTGGATTTCCCCTCTCACACTGCATTCTGGAACGTGCCCCCAGTCAGTAGCTATCTCTTTATTTGATTCCTTTCTTTCAGATTTGCATGCTGCCTGGTGTTCAATGTCTGGAACGAGTTGTTTCATGTATTTTGTCCAGTTTCTAGTTATTTATATTAGAAAGGTAAGTCTTATATTCGTTGCTCCATCATGATTGACAGAGGAATTTACCCCATCTTTTTTATATAATGCTTGTAATTTAGTTCATTTTGTATGCTCCCTTCATGTATGTTTTAAAAAACCTTTAGGCCGGTCACAGTGGCTTACACCTGTAATCCCAGACTTTGGGAGGCCCAGGCGGGTGGATCATTTGAAGTCAGGAGTTCAAGACCAGCCTGGCCAACATGGTGAAACTCCATCTCCACTAAAAATACAAAAATTAGCCAGGCAGTAGTGGCATGCACCTGTAATCCCAGCTACTCGTAGGGCTGAGACAGGAGAATCGCTTGAGCCTGGGAGGCGGAGGTTGCAGTGAGCCGCAATCACGCCACTGCACTCCAGTCTGGGCGACAGAGTGAGATCTCATCTCAAAAACAAAAAAGAAACTTTAGACAAATTAAATGAAACAGAGTTTTTAGTTGAGCAAAGAACAATTCACAAATCAGGCAGCTGTCAGAACCAGAATAGGTTCAGTGTGACTCCAGGGTTACCACATTGTCAGATAATATTTATGGATAGAAAAAGGAAAGTGATGTACAGAAAATGGAAGTAAGGTACAGAAACAGTTAGATTGGTTCCAGTTCAGTGTTTCCCTTATTTAAACACAGTTTGAACAGTTGGCTGCCTGTGATTGGCTGAAGCTCTGTGATTGGTACAGAGTAGGTTATAGTATATCTATACATCCAGTTAGGCTACAGTTTACTATGTATGGAGAAACATTTAGGCTGAACTTAAAATATGTTAGGAGGCAGCTTTAAACTTAATTTAACATGTTTTTGCGGCCGGGCATAGTGGCTAATGCCTATAATCCCAGCACTTTGGGAGGCCAAGGCAGACAGATCTCCTGAGGTTAGGAGTTTGAAACCAGGCTGGCCAACATGGTGAAAACCCGACTCTACTAAAAATACAAAAATTAGCTAGGCGTGGTGGCAGGCACCTGTAATCCCGGGTACTCAGAGGCTGAGGTAGGAGAATCACTTGAATGCAGGAGGTGGAGGTTGCAGTGAGCCAAGATCACACCACTGCACTTCAGCCTGGGTGACAGAGCAAGACTCAGTCTCAAAACAAACAAACAAACCCATGTTTTTACAACCAATTCATCACCAATTTTTGCCATATTATTGCCTACATATCTTCACCATCCATTTCTTCTCTCCAATACCATTGCTACTTCTTTAGTTGAGGCAATCTGCAGTTTATAATGTGGAGTGCTTCAGAGTTTTCATAAAGGCTGCCCTTTTCTATTTTATATATATATATATATATATATATATATATTTTTTTTTAATAGAGATGGGGTTTCATCATGTTGGCCAGGCTGGTCTCAAACTCCTGACCTCAGGTGATCCGCCTGCCACAGCCTCCCAAAGTGCTGGGATTATAGGCATGAGCCACTGTGCCTGGCCAAGGCTTCACTTTTCTAACATTGTGTCCCTCTGTACCATCTGCCACACAATACTCAGAATGGTATTTACAAAATACAAATATGACCCTATTGTTCTTCAGCTTATGAAACTGCCTTTGCTCTGTCTATAGAAAGCATGAGGAGAAAAAAAAAAAGAAAGAAAGAAACTGCCTTTGCAAAAATTGATAACATTGAGAAAATTTTGTCAGTGAAAGAGATCTGACCTAACCAACTCCATCTCGCCATTAACCTCCAAACTGCTCTTGGTCATTCCTTGGCATGGGCCAAGCTAACTTTGGGAGAAATATATAGTTTAAATGATAACAGCCCTTCCCAAAACTAAACTGCCTTTATAAAACTAATAAAAGGCTACAAGTTTAGGATTATGAGAGGGCCTGAATTCCGCTAAGATGTAAGTATAGTTAAACTATTACTAGCCATTGTTCTGGAGGTCACAAGATTTGTAGCTTCCTCAATTACTCCTATAAATAACATCACTGTATAGAACCCAAGATTGGCCTTTTGAAACATCTTTTCAGACCTTTGCATTTCTGACAACCAGATGACTCCACTCAGACTCGAGACTCAACTGGTCCTGTGGCCCCCACCCAGAAGCAGACTCAGTGCACAAGGACCATTTTCCATACCTCTATGATGTACCTCCAACCAATCAGCAGCACCCATTCCCTAATCCCCTGCTTGCCAAGCTATCTTTAAAAAACTCTAGCCTCCAAATGTTCAGAGAGGCTGATCTGAGTAATAATAAAACCCCACTCTCCTGTTTAGCCAGCTCTACGTGTATGAAACTCTTTCTCTACTGCAGTTTCACTGTCGATAAATCAGCTTTATCTGGGCAGTGGGCAAGAAGAACCTGTTGGTGGTTACACATAAACCTTACTTCTCACTGCCTATGATAAAGTCCATTCTCTTTAGCTTAGTTTATGAGGTCCTTCCTTTAGGGTCCCAAACTAGATATGGACATCTCTTCCTGCCCCACCCTTCTTCCCTTTACCCTCCAACAACACTAAACTGCTGGTAGTTCCTTAAACACTGTGTCAGTTCAAGGGCTCTGAAAAGCAGAGGCAATGACAGACTCAGATGCACACGAGGTTTATTCAGGGAAACACCTCAGAAGGATAAAGGGCAGAGGGAGTAGGAATAGACAGAGCCTTCAAACTGTGATAGAGTTCTAACACCTATGAAAGAAGAAAAGGATAGAAGGAAGAAGAACTGGATAGGAGGAGCTTAGGTTGCAGTGCAGCTCTCTGAGAAAGTCTTGGTCAGGCAGGTTGAGAGCCCCAGGGTTAACATTGACCACTAGGGAATCCCTCATCAGCAAGAAATGACTCAGTTCTAGAACTCCTGTCAGAGGCATCATAACCAGAGTGACTGTGTCTTGAAAACAGGTGGAATAAAGCCAAACCTGTTGGGTTACACATTCCCAGGGAATTGGACACTCTTGGTCATGAGATGTTTATGGTCGAGGGAACAAGTTAATGATGCTAACTAAAGAACCAGAACTTATGCAAATGTCCAAATATTTTAAGAATAAAAAGTGGTTGGACACAGTGGCTCATGCTTGTAATCCCAACACTTTGGGAGGCCGAGGTGGGTGGATCACCTGAGGTCAGGACTTCAATACCAGCCAGTACAACATGGTGAAACCCCATCTCTACTAAAAATACAAAAATCAGCCAGGTGTCGTGGTGAGCACCTGTAATCCCAGCTACTTGGGAGGCTGAGGCAGGAGAGAGAATTGCTTCAACCCGGGAGGCAGAGGTTGCAGTGAGCTGAGATTGCGCCACTGCACTCCAGCCTGGGCAACAGAGTGAGACTCCATCTCAAAAAAAAAGAAGAAAAAGCATCCTTACTTTAAGAATAGGTTTTGTTTTGAAGATAATGATTTACTTGCAAATTCATGCTGAAATCAATAGTAACATAGGAAAATAACATTACTAATAGCCTAACACAAGCTGATCACAAGCTTTTGTAATAAAGGACACTATTCTTAACAGCCTATATAAGCAAGCACTATGCTTAAGATGGGGGAGTTTCTCCTCTTGCTTTCTGAGGATGCCGTAGAGTAAGAGAGTAGTCTGTAATAGCGTAGTCTCTAATAAACTATCTTAACTTCACTATGCTCTGTGACTCACCCTGAATTCTTTCTTATGTGAGATCCAAGACCTCTTGGGGTTTTGGGCAAGACCCCTTTTCCAGTGACACTCTTGCCATCTAGGTCATTGGCTGGAAGTAAAGCAGAAAAAATTTGCCATCAGCATGAATGCAATGGCAGATCCTAAAAGTGAGGTATCTGGAAGCTGTTGACCAACTACACTCCCTATAGCAGGTTTTCTTGAAGGGAGATTTTAGTAGCATGTTCACCTCCATGGCTGCCTCAAGCCTAGTGTGAGTTTTCCCACTTCTATGTCTTTGCTAACATAGTTTCTGCTATTTGAGATGCCTGATCTCCCCATCCATTTTCCCCAGGACATGCATACTCATCTTTCAGGACTGACTTATTAGTCAGTCCTCCAAGAAGCCTTCTCTGACTATCTACCCCAGCCCCAATTAGATGTCCCACCTTATATATAGTTTTATCATAGCACTTAGCATTCATATCGTAATTGTCCTTTACATATTTTGTCTCTTGCCCTTAATTTTGAGAAACCATTTCTTTGTATCTCCAGTACCTAATTCAGTGCCCTGAAACATGGTAGGTGCGGGACTGTACTTTACCTTAACATTGTTGCATTTCATCAGCCTTGCTCCGCAAATGCCAGAAAATACATGTCCAAATGAAATTATTCTCTATCAATAGGCTATAGGCTCGATCCTTAATGCAGTCCTTCATTCATACAATTTTCATTTTGCATTATATTTGTTCCTGTGAGAATCCATTGCTAATCTCTGACAAACTGATTTACATTACAGTAAATGGCAACCTCACTCTGACATTATTTGCATTAAAAAAAGTGAAGGCTGAAAGGAGGAATTCCTTTTGCCAAAGAAGAATTTCAAGCATCTGTTGCTGGCCAGTGAGGTGAATTTTTCTGAAGGGGCCAGAGGCCCTTTCAGGGAGCAACTACCAAATCATCCCATAGAAGGAGGTGATTTTATTTTGGTCCTAACTAGTGACAAGAACTATCTTGAAGACTTGAGCAAAGTCCCTAAAGAGGCCTGAATTTAGAAAGGCAATGGAGTGGCCGCACTAGCATTTAAAGAGATATTTTTCGTTTTCCATTTTCCATAGCTAAATGCTCTGGTTGAATCTCTGCCCCTTCCCCCCATGTTTTTGTGTGAGAGAAATTCTGCTTCTGCCAGCAGTGCCTGGGATTCTGTCCAAACAGAGTGCTGTCAGCAGCATCAGCCAGCAGGAACGCATAATCCTCCCACTTTTTGGTTTTAGTTGGTAATGTTAACTAAGAAAATACTCCAGATTTTTCTTGTTCTCATGGTGTAACTCACTCACTTCAGACATGCCCCTTTCTCCAGTAGTTGCCCCCTACACTTGGGGAAATTTCTTTCTTTTTTCTTTTCCTTTTTTTTTATTTGCAATACAATAGCCAATTCAAGAAACTAATCAGCATCTCCTAAGACAAAAAGGCAGCTTTTCAGACTGCAATGTCACTTTCTTTCATTACTGTCATTCCTTGGGTCAAAGGGGTACAATGACCTCAAGTTTTTAACATTTCTGAAATCAAATTGTTACAGGAAAGGGGTCCCAATCCAGACCCCAAGGGAGGGTTCTTGGATCTCGAGGAAGAAAGAATTCAGGGCGAGTCCATACCGCAAAGTGAAAGTGAGTTTATTAAGAAAGTAGAGGAATAAAAGAATGGCTACTCCATAGACAGAGAAGCCCCAAGGGCTACTGGATGCCCATTTTTATGATTATTTCTTGATATATGCTAAACACGGGGTGGATTGTTTATGCCTCCCCTTTTTAGACCATATAGGGTAACTTCCTGATGTTGCCATGGCATTTGTAAACTGTCATGGCACTGATGGGAGTGTAGCAGTGAGGATGACCAGAGGTCTCTCTTGCCACCATCTTGGTTTTAGTGGATTTTAGCCGGCTTCTTTACTGCAACCTGTTTTATCAGCAAGCTCTTGATGACCTGTATCTTTTGCCAACCTTCTATCTCATCCTGTGACTTAGAAAGCCTTAACCATCTAGGAATGTGGCCCAGTAGGTCTCAGCCTCATTTTACCCACCCCCAATTTAAGATAGAGTTGCTCTGGTTCACATGCCTCTGACAACACTGTACTACAACCTAGTTCAAGCCAACAAAACTTACTGAAGATTTATTATATGCCAAACTATATGGTTTACATAGAGCAGGATGATTTAATTTGGCCAAAGCATGTGAAGGTTTACATGGAGCTGGCACTAAGGCTATGAAGAATAAATCATGGCCCCTACCTTATGAAGAATAAATCATGGCCCCTTGCTCAGTGTGGTCAGAGAGACAGTCTACAAACAATTAGAAAACAGTGTGAGAGGCTGAGCATGGTGGCTCACCCTGTAATCCCAGCACTTTGGGAGTCCATGCCAGGTTAATCACCTGAGGTCAGGAGTTTGAGGCCAGCCTGGCCAACATGGCGAAACCTCGTCTCTACTAAAAATAGAAAAATTAGCTGGGTGTGTTGGCAGACACCTGTAATCCCAACTACTTGGGAGGTTGAGGCAGGAGAATCACTTGAACCCCCAGGTGGCAGAGGTTGCAGTGAGCTGAGATCACACCACTGCACTCCAGCCTGGACAACAGAGGAAGACTCCATCTCAGAAAAAAGAAAAGAAAAGAAAACAATGTGATAAGCACTATAGTGGAAGTGCAGAGTAAGAAACAATACAATTTTGTTTGGGGAATGGGACTTTAAAGTTCCTTACAGAGCACTGTAATAGCTTTAAATCCTTTGCCTTATCCCACACTAAGTAATCCACATTTTTAATTGATGTTTTTATTGAGATAATTTTGGATTCACGTGTAGTTGTGTTACAGTAGGTAGCTAGTCAGACATAAACAAGGCAAGAGAGGGCCTCCCCAACCAGGAATGTCAGGCAACCATCAGGTGAGGGTCAGGCAGTTGTTAACTGTCTCTCTAAAATAATTGGTTGCAGCCAGTGCCAGGGAAAGGCAGTCTCCCTATAGATAGGAAAATCTGAAACTGGTGATCAGCAGCTTCCCAATAAGATCTCAGGAGCTGGGTGAATGGGCTCAAGCATGCACACAAAATGGCAAAATGGCAGAGTTTAACTGGTATATATGACCTCCTAGGGACATTCAGTTGGTAAGGGAAGAATGCCTCAAGTGAGCATGTGTACAACTCCAGTAACCACACCATGCATGCTCCTCTCCCAAGGGCTGTCAGGTCACTGCACATGCAGACAGGCAACTACAAGGGAAGAATCAGGGGAGAAGGGACCCAAGACCCCGAAAGTATGCTAACATATAAAACCCCAAGTCAAAAGGGCAAAGCACATCTTTCAAGTCATCTGCCTGGCCCTCTTCCAAGTGTATTTTCCTTCCTTTTGTTCCAGCTCTAAAGTTTTTAAATAAACTTTCACTCCTGCTCTGAAAATTGCCTTGGTCTCTCATTCTGCGTTATGCTCCTCAGTCAAATTCTTTCTTCTGAGGAGGCAAGAATTGAGGTTGCTGCAGACTCGTACGGATTTGCTGCCAGTAACAGCTGTTAAGAAGTAATATAGTGGAGAGAGAGATCCAAGATGGCTGACCACTAGCAGCTCGGGATAGTAGCTCCTAGTGAAAGTGCAGAGAATGAGAGGACACCACACTTTCAGACGAATTTTTGTTGCTCACAGACCATGAGATTCCCAGCAGAGGAGTCCCACGGGTCGCTAGCGTGACTCTTGTGGCCGGCGCAGCAGTTTTGCTGGCGCCTCAGCGCAGCAGTTCTTGGTGCAAAGTGAGCGGGACTGGGTCCCCTTTTGGCTGATTCCCGGGCAGAAAAGCACTATCAATCTTAACACCGCTGTTTTGGCCGGCACAGTGGATTGCTCAGATTTTGGTGCTGGGAATCAACAAGTTGGACGTCCACTCAGAAACCTAATTTGAAAGTCGGAAATCACAAAGACGACAGGTGGATAAATTTACAATGATGGGAAGAAACCAGCGTAAAAAGGCTGAGAATACCCAAAATCAGAATGCCTCTCCCTCTACAGATGATCACAGTTCCTCATCAGCAATGGAACAAGCCCTGATGGAGAACGAGTGTGATCTATTAACAGAAGTAGACTTCAGAAGGTGGATGATAAGAAACTTCTGTGAATTAAAAGAACTTGTTCTAACCCAATGCAAAGAAACTAAGAACTTTGAAAAAAGGTTTGACAAAATGCTAACGAGAATAGACAATTTGGAGAGGAATATATGTGAATTAATGGAGCTGAAAAACAACACGAGAACTTCGCGAAGAATGCACAAGTTTTAACAGTCAAATTGATCAAGCAGAAGAAAGGATATCAGAGTTCGAAGACCAACTTAACAAAATAAAACGAGAAGTCAAGATTAGAGAAAAAAGGATGAAAAAGAATGAGCAAAGTCTCCAAGAAATACAGGACTATGTGAAAAGACCTAATCTACGTTTGATAGGTGTACCTGATTGTGACGAAGAGAATGAATCCAAGTTGGAAAATACTCTTCAGGAGATTATTCAGGAAAACTTTCCCAACCTAGTAAGACAGGACAATATTCAATTCCAGGTAATACAGAGAACACCACAAAGATATTCCTCAAGAAGACCCACCCCAAGGCACATAATCGTCAGATTCACTAGGGTTGAAATGAAGGAGAAAATACTAAGGGCAGCCAGAGAGAAAGGTCGGGTTACCCACAAAGGGAAGCCTATCAGACTTACAGCAGATCTCTCAGCAGAAACCCTACAAGCCAGAAAAGAGTGGGGGCCAATATTCAACATCCTTAAAGAAAAGAACTTTCAACCCAGAATTTCATATCCAGCCAAATTGAGCTTCAAAAGCGAAGGAAAAAAAAATCTTTTGCAAACAAGCAAGTACTTAGAGATTTTACCATCACCAGGCCTGCTTTGCAGAAGCTTCTGAAAGAAGAACCACACATATAAACGAACAACCAGTATCAGCCTTTCCAAAAATATATCCAGCTAGCATCAAATGGCAGTATTAAACTCATATATATTATTAACTGGATAAAAAGCCAAAACCCATCAGTACGCTGTATCCAGACCCATCTCACATGCAACGATGCACAAAGACTCAAAGGGACAGAGGAAGATTTACCAACCAAACAGAGAGAAAACATAAATAAATAAATAAAAAGCAGGAGTTGCAATTCTCACCTCTGATAAAATAGACCTTAAAGCAACAAAGATCAAAAGAGGCAAAGAAGGACATTACATAATGGTAAAAGGATCAAGGCAACAAGAAGAGCTAACGATCCTATATATACACACACCCAATACAGGAGCACCCAGATACATAAGACAAGTTCTTAATGACTTATAAAGAGACTTAGCCTCCCACACAATAATAGTGGAAGACTGTAACATCACATTGTCAATATTAGACTGATCAACGAGATAGAAATTTTTTTTTTTTTTTTGAGACGGAATTTCGCTCTTGTTACCCAGGCTGGAGTGCAATGGCGTGATCTCGGCTCACTGCAACCTCCGTCTCCTGGGTTCAGGCAATTCTCCTGCCTCAGCCTCCTGAGTAGCTGGGATTACAGGCACGTGTCACCATGCCCAGCTAATTTTTTGTATTTTTAGTAGAGACGGGGTTTCACCATGTTGACCAGGATGGTCTCGATCTCTTGACCTCGTGATCCACCCGTCTCGGCCTCCCAAAGTGCTGGGATTATAGGCGTGAGCCACCGCGCCCAGCCCTGAGATAGAAAATTAACAAGGATATCCAGGACTTGAATTCAGACCCGGAACAAGTAAACTTAATAAACATTTATAGAACTCTCCACTTCAAATACACAAAACATACATTCTTATCAGTACCATATCACACCTATTCCAAAAGTGACTACATAATTGGAAGTAAATCACTCCTCAATAATTGCATAGCATTTCATAGGTTTAAATCAAATATTGGTTGGTTGCTTGTTTGTTATTTTCTTTCCTTATTCCTTCCTGTCTCCATTGTTAATCACAATTATTGGCATAAAAGAGGTTTTCAATTCCCATTTTTAGACTGCATCCTAGCCTGGGCAATAAAGCAATATTCCCGTTCTCTCTCCCTCTTTCTCTTCCTTTTTCTTCCTCTTCTTCATTCTTTTTTTTTCTTTTTTTCTTCTTTCTCTCTTTCTTTCTTCCTTTTTCTAAAAAAAAAAAGAAATAATATAGTGATCCTTGTACACTTTGTTCAGTTTCCCTGCAATGTTAACATTTTGGCAAACTATATTGTCATATCACAACTAGGATTTGTTTTTTTCCAAGAGTTAGGGCTTTGCTCTGTTGACCAGGCTGGGGTGTGGTGGTCCAATCATAGCTCACTGCAGCCTCCAACTCCTGGCCTTAAGCATTCCTTCCACCTCGGCAACCCAAGTAGTCGAGACTATAGGCATGCGCCACCACACCCAGCTAAGTTTAAAAAAAATTTTTTTTAGAGACGAGGTCTCACTATATTGCACAGGCTAGTCTCAAGCTTCTGGCCTCAAACAATCTTCCTGCCTCAGCCCGAAGTGCTGAGATTACAAGTGTGAGCCACTGCACCTGGCACAACAATTAGGATATTGATACTGATACAATAATACACTGAGCCTTTTGAGATTTCTCTAGTTTTACTTGTATTCGTGTATGTGTATATATGTATGTGTTTGTGTGTATAAGTTCTAGACTATTTATTTATTTTTATTTTATTTATTTATTTATTTTGAGACAAGAGTCTTGCTCTGTCACCAGGTTGGAGTGCAGTGGCGCAATCTCAGCTCACTGCAACCTCTGCCTGCCGGGTTCAAGAGATTCTCCTGCCTCAGCCTACCAAGTAGCTGGGATTACAGGCGTGCACCATCACACCCGGCTAATTTTTGTATTTTTAGTAGAGACAGGGTTTCACCATCTTGACCAGGATAGTCTCAATCTCTTGACCTCATGATCTGCCTGCCTCGGCCTCCCAAAGTGCTGGGATTACAGGCGTGAGCCATGGTGCCTGGCCCTGTTTATTTTTTTTGAGATGGAATTTTGCTCTTGTTGCCCAGGCTGGAGTACAATGGTACGATCTCAGCTACTGCAACCTCTGCCTCCTGGGTTCAAGCAATTCTCCTGTCTCAGCCTCCCAAGTAGCTGGGATTGCAGGCATGCATCACCAAACCCAACTAATACTGCATTTTTAGTAGAGACGAGGTTACACCATGTTGGTCGGGCTGGTCTCGAACTCCCGACCTCAGGTGATCCACCTGCCTTGGCCTCCCAAAGTGCTGGGATTATAGGCATGAGCCACCATGCTGGCCCTAAACAATTTTATCACCTGTGTAGGCTCATGTATCCACATCATCATTCATCACAGTCAAGACACAGAATATTTCCATCACTACAATGATCCCTCCTCTTGCCCTTTTATAATTATACCCACCTCTGTCTCACTCCTGTTCCCCAACCACCTGCAACCACTAATCTGTTCTATATTTTGAAAATGTTGTCATTTCAAAAAAATGTTATATAAATGGGTTCACACCAACTTTTTGGGTTTGGCTTCTTTTCATTCTGCGTAATTCTCTGGAGATTGATCCAGGTTGTTGTATCGATAGTTCAATCCTTTTTATTGTTAGGTAGTAATAAAACACTACATGGCATAGAATTCCATAGTGCAGCATTGTTTGTTTAACCATTCATCTGTTGAAGAACAGCTGGGCTGATTTTAGTTTTAGGCTGTTACAAATAATGCTTCTAGGAACATTTGTGACACTTTTGTTTGGACATGAGTCTTCATTTCTCTGGGGTAAATATTCAGGAGTGCAATTACTGGGTTGTATGGTAGTTGTATATTTAGTGTTTAAATAAACTGATGAACTGTTTTCCAAGTGGCTATACCATTTTTGTATTCCCACCAGTAATCTATGAGTGATCAAGTTTCTCTGCATCCTCCCCAGCATTTGATGTTGTCACTCTTTCATTTGTAGCCAGTCAGATATATGCGTAGTGATATCTCATTGTGGCGTTAATTTGTATTTCTCTAATGGCTAATCATGTTCAATATCTTTTTTTTAATCTTTAATCCATCTTGAGTTACATGTTCAACATCTTTTTTTTTTTTTGAGACGCAGTCTCCCTCTGTCACCAGGCTGGAGTGCAGTGGCGCATTCTCGGCTCACGGCAACCTCCGACTCCCTGGTTCAAGTGATTCTCCTGCCTCAGCCTCCAGAGTAGTTGGGATTACAGGCACGCGCCACCATACCTAGCTAATTTTTTTTGTATTTTTAGTAGAGACAGGGTTTCACCATGTTGGCCAGGATGGTCTCGATCTCCTGACCTTGGCCTCCCAAAGTGCTGGGATTACAGGCGTGAGCCACCGTGCTTGGCCTCAACATCTTTTTATGTGCCTATTTGCCATCCTCTTCAGTGAAGTGTCTCTTCATGTCTTTTGCCTGTTTTCCAGTTAAATTGTTCATTCTCTTACTGTTGGATTTGAGAGTTGTTAAAAAAGGTATTCTAGATGGTAGTCCTTTCTCAAATATTGGTTTGCAAATCTTTTCTCCCAGGCTGCAACTTGTCTTTTTATTCTCTTCACATGGGCTTTCACAGAGCAAAAGTTTTTCATTTCAACGAGGTGCAGTTTATCAATTTTTCCTTTTATGCTTTTGGTGTCAAGTCTAAGAACTCTTTGTCTAGCTCTAGATCCAGAGGATCGTCTATGGTTTTTTCTCTAAAAGGCACTTCAAGAAAGCCTTTTACTAATTTCAGAGAAATCACACCAGCGCTTAGGGGAAGACAGGCAGTAGCTCGAATTTAATAACAATACTGTATTAGTCAGCTTGGGTTGCCATAACAAAATACCACAGACTGGGTGGCTTGAACAACAGAAATTTATTTTC
Source organism: Aotus nancymaae (assembly GCF_030222135.1). NCBI lineage: Eukaryota > Metazoa > Chordata > Mammalia > Primates > Aotidae > Aotus > Aotus nancymaae. The sequence continues at coordinate 18,525,484 of NW_026988472.1, read as the reverse complement.
TCACAGTTCTAAAGTCTATAAGTTCAAGATCAAGGTGCCATCAGGATTGGTTTCTAGTGATGCCTCTCTTTCTGGCTTGTAGATAGCTGCTCTTCTTGTAATGTCCTCACCTGGCCTTTCCTCTGTGTGCATGAAGAGAACGACACACACACACACACACACACACACACACACACACACACACACAGAGGAGAGAGAGAAAGAGAGAGAGAGAGAGAGAGAGCTCTGGCTTCTTTTCCTTTTCATATGAGACACAAGTCCTGTGGGATTAGGGCCCCACCCTCATGACCTCATTTAACCTTTATTACTTCCCTAAAAGGCCCTATCTCCAAATACAGTCACATTGAGGGTTAGGGCTTCACCATATGAATTTGGGAGTGGGGGCACAATTCAATCCATAACAAACACTTGAAGTTACAGAGCACTGACAGAGCTTCTTTGGGCCATCTGTGCTGGTTGCCACAGCCAGCACTATATGCGGGCATAGATGCCAACACAGCCTGGCACTGAGTGGGTGACAATTATGTGCTTGTCTGCTTCATGTGTTCCTATTCCTTTCTCCCTCCCTGGTTTTCTGGGAATCACCACTGCCCCTCCCACTTTGGTAATGAGGTTATTACGCTAAGAATGACTGACTTAGTACAGTGTGCCCATAGCACCCTGGGCACGGTTGATGAATCCAGGAAAGGGACTAGATGCAAGCTGTACCAATCACAATCCTTCTCTGGAAATTGTAACTCTTAATTATTTTTTCATTTTTTGGTATTGTCTATAGAGATGCTTAACACTTAAACCCACTTTAGCTGTTCTATCTAACCAAGGAAATCTAAATTTGTGGACCTTTGGTGGAGGCCATTTTCTGCCATATAGACTAAGAAACAGGGATGATAGGGTCGTTGTAAGAAAGAAAATGGAGCAAGCTGGACACAATGGCTCACGCCTGTAAGCCCAGCACTTTGGGAGGCTGAGGCAGATGGATCACCTGAGGTTAGGAGTTCGAGACCAGTCTGGCCAACATGGTGAAACCCCATCTCTACTTAAAAAAAAAAAAAAATCACAAAATTAGCCAGGTGTGGCAGCACATGCCTGTAATTCCAGCTACTCAGGAGGCTGAGGCAGGAGAATCACTTGAACCCAGGAGGTGGAGGCTGCAGTGAGCCGAGATTGCGCCATTGCACTCCATCCTGGGCAATAGAGCCAGACTCCGTCTCAAAAAGAAAAGAAAAGAAAAGTAAAAGAAAATGGAGCAGATGGAAAAAGAAAGAGGAAACAGGCAGAAATAAGGGACACAGAACATTCTAGCCCCAACTTCTCTCCCACTGTAGGCTGTCCTTGGGTTTTATGAAACACCCAGGAATAAATTGCCCTTTTTGCTTTAAGGAAGTTGAGGGAGTAGGAAATGATGGGGAAGAGAAAGAAGCCTCACTTGTAACTGTAATAGGTTTGTTGCTCAATGTGAGTGACAAATCAATAGGCTGTGACACTGGGTTGCCGCAGAGAAAGAGGTTTAATCGCAGGGTAGCCAAATGAGGAGATGGGAGGGAACCTCAAATCCATCTCTTTGAGGAGTCTGGGGCAAAGGATTTCAAGAGTGTTGGAGTGGGCTGAAGTGTTGAGATTGTTGATGGGTTGAAGAGTGCATGGTGAAGTCATGGAACAGGGAGAAGCAGCAGCTGTATTCTCATGCTGATTCGGTTCCTCTGTGGGGATCTTCAAACTAGTTGGCATCAGTTGTCCTAATGGAATTCAGGATCTGAAAAACACATTAAGCAACTCTTTTTTTTTTTTTTTTGAGGCAGTCTTTCTCTGTCACCCAGGCTGGAGTGCAGTGGGGCGCGATCTTGGCTCGCTGCAACCTCTGCCTCCTGGGTTCAACCAATTCTCCTTCCTCAGTCTCCCAAGTAGCCGAGATTACAGGCGCGTGCCACCACACCCAGTTAATTTTTGTGTTTTTTATAGAGACGGGGTTTCACCAAGTTTGCCAGGCTAGTCTCGAACTCCTGACCTCAAGTGATCTGCCCACCTCAGCCTCTCAAAGTGCTGGGTTTATAGGCGTGAGCCCCCGCGTCTGGCCTTAAGCAATTCTTAAAAGCCTTATGATTCTAATGTCAGAAATTATAAGAACAGCGGAGATGAAAATGGTCAGTATCTAGTGCTACATGACTTCTGCTTGCAAGAAAGTGGGTCAAAGTGCAGCCTGATTAATGCTTAATTGTAACTATATTTCTGTCCAGAATTATTCTTATTTCTGCCTGTGAAGATAGCTGCACACTGAACTCCTGTCCCATCTCTTTTCCCTGCCTATCCCAGTGACACTTTTCGTACCTTTAAGACTAACTTCCTGTGGCCGTGCACAGTGGCTCACGCCTGTAATCCCAGCACTTTGGGAGGCCAAGGCGGGCAGATCATGAAGTTGGGAGTTTGAGACCAGCCTGACCAACATGGTGAAACCCTGTCTCTACTAAAAATACAAAGCATTTGCTGGGCGTGGTGGTGAGCACCTGTAATCCCAGCTACTCAGGAGACTGAGGCAGGAGAATCTCTTGAACCCGGGAGGCGGAGGTTGCAGACAGAGTGAGACTCTGTCTCAAAAAAAAAAAAAGACTAACTTTCTAAGTTAGCATATTCTTTAGAGCAACTCTTTCCAATAAAATATAATGCAAGCCACATATGCAGTTTTCAATTTTCTGGCAGCCATTTTAAAAAATGAAAAGAAACAGGTTAAAATTTAATATTTTATTTAACTCAGTATAACTACAATATTATTTCAACATGCACTCTGAATTTTAAAAATTACCTCAGATTATTATCATTCAAAAGCTTTGGCAAATAGGATTATCTGTTGCCTCAAAAACCTTTGAAATGCCTCGAGAGCCTTAGAAATTCCTCTGGGAAGTGGAAGCTGAAGGAGAAAGGGTCCTCAGCCAGGCTGACCTATGGGCTTTGATGAGACTTCTTTGTGGCAGCTCTGAGCCCTGGGAACCAGGGCAACCACGTGAGAATTCCAGGTTTCAACTTGTAACCAACTTGACCACCTCCCTAAATAAGTCTGTGATTCTCGTTAACCACTAAGAGCTAAGAGTAGAGACTCTTCCTCATCAACATCATCTGTCTGTCCATCTGTTTGTTCATCCATCTGTCTACATCTCTATCTATCTGTCCTTTTGATGGGCTCTAGTGTCAGAAATCTCTGTATTTTTATCTGTGCCTCTTATTAGCTCTGGGACTTTGTACAAATTCAACTTCTTGGAGTTCCTCTTTTTACACCTTAAAAATGGGCATAATAATGTTATTACCTGCCTACCAATCATAGAATGAGGATTAAATGAGTCAACTATTTTTAAATGTGAGGATGAAAAGCCCAGTGGCCTATGTTAAGTGTTCCATGAATGGTGGCCACTATTATGCAGAGACCTGCTATCTAAAGGACTAACAGCTTCCTAACAGCTAATGGGAAGAACAGAAAAGGCCACATCCAAGGGATTAAGAAACAGAGACACTTCAAATGTTGATGTGTTATAATACCTAAGGCTTAGCACAAAACTTCCACGTGTTTCCACAGAAAGATCAAAATAAAATTAAGGCCCTTTCCTTGTCTTAGCCTCTATTTGCACTGTAAATTTTAGATTGGGCTATTCAAATGAAATTCTTCGTGTGCAGTTGGTCTTTCTCCTTCCGCAGCTCTTTAAACATTTTCATCGAACACACCTACTTTCTATTCTCTCAAGTCACGAGGCTTTGCTTCTGTCATTCCACGTGATTTTCTTCTGGAGCATACATAAGTAATTTTGAACAGTGGCCCTGGAAACCGCTTTTACTGTGAGGCGAAACTCCTAAGGTGATCTGTAAGTATTTAGCTGGAGTCCACCCACATCCTCACAGAGCTAAATGCCCCTGTTACAACAGAAGGAGGACTTCAGAAAGAGAAATAAACTGCAGAAATTTCAAACTAAAAGGTACTTCAGAAAACATTCGACACAATTTTTCCTAAATATTACACCATCAAGCACCTGCCCAGCCCACGCTTGCACAGTAGCCCTCGCCATGTTGCAATATGGCTGATACTGTGCTACCTTCTGAGATCATGAAAACAGGGGTCAAGTCTTACTCATCTGAACCCCCAGTACCATACTTGATACATGGTAGGTAGTGAGTAAATGTCTGATAAATGAGTGAAAATGCTTTGGGACTTGTAATAGTCTATCTATAAAAGATCCATTAATAAAAGATCAGAGTGAGGTCTTTATATCCTATCATTTTTGCTTTCCGGGGCTTGTCTTTGGTCTCTGTTATGGTTTTACAGTTCCCAGGGCTCAGTTTCTGTAATATGTGGCTGATTTTTTTTTTTTTTTTGAATAGAGATGGGATGTCACCATGTTGGCTAGGCTGGTCTCAAACTCCTGACCTCAGGTAATCCACTCATCTCGGCCTCCCAAAGTGCTGAGATTACAGGCGTGAGCCACTGTGCCCAGCCTGTTTTTTGGAGACAGAGTCTTGCTCTGTCACCCAGGCTGGAGTGCAGTGACGCAATCTATGCTCACTGCAACCTCCACCTCCTGGGTTCAAGTGATTCTCCTGCCTCAGCCTCCTGAGTAGCTGGGATTACAGGCACGCACCACCATGCCCGGCTAATTTTTGTATATTTAGTAGAGACGGGGTTTCACCATGTTGGCCAGGATCGTCTCGATCTCCTGACTTCATGATCTGCCTGCCTCGGCCTCCCAAAGTGCTGGGATTACAGGTGTGAGCCACCGCACCCAGCCTGTGGCTGACATTTTAAGTGGCATTTAAATGGCATTTAAAATGTGGCTGATTGAGGTCCCAGGCATAATGTGAACACAATTATCTGGTGAGGATTTCAAAGTACTATAGAATTTAAAATTCTCAACCTATCGCATCTTTAGAACTACCAAGTGGAGAGAGCCTGCCTGAGAATGAAGCTTACACAGAGGAAATCAGTATTAAGTGAAGGAGAAAAAGACAGCTTTCTGATGACATCATCTGAGTACCTGGATCCAACCATACTTGAATGAAGTCAGTACACCTGCACTTTTCTCTTATATAGGCTGATACATTGGCTTTCCATGTAAGCCAGACCAAGCTAGGCTTTGGCCACCTGTTACCAAAAGAACATTGATGAATAAACACCAAACAAGCCCAGCACAGTGGCTCACACCTATAGTCCCAGCACTTTGGGAGGCTGAGGCGGGTGGACCACTTGAGGTCAGGAGTTCCAGACCAGCCTGGCCAGCATGGCAAAACCCCATCTCTACTAAAAATACAAAAATTAGCCAGGCATGGTGGCATGTGCCTGTAATCTCAGTTACTCGGGAGGCTGAGGCACAAGAATCACTTGAATCCAGGAGGCAGAGGTTGCAGTGAGCCGAGATCTCGCCTCTGCACTCCAGCCTGGGCAACAGAGTGAGACTGTCTCAAAAAAAAAAAGACCAAACAATTAGAGAACAATAAAAGCCAACATATATAAAGTGTAATAGGACTTGGGCAGGGTGTGATTACTGTTGTAATCATATGAAAACATAAAGGAGGACTTTGTGGCTGGTAGACTATAACAGAATGGTATAGTATAGTGTACAATAACAGCATATTAGACAAGAAGGGAAGGAGGGTTGGCCAAGTGCAGTGCTAGCTTTTATCCTCTTTTAAGGTCATTTAAGAGGGCTGGTAGAAGGGGAGGAAATCAATGTTGTGCAAGACTGTTAGATTTGGATAGTCATTCAAGCACACCCTAGCATCTGGGCTGAATGTACTTTATTCTTTCTTTTTAGGGGCTGGGACAGGGTCTTGCTCTATTGCCCAGGCTGGAGTTTTATTCTAGTCTGTAGTCTAGAGCAGTGGTTCTCAACCTTGGCTGTGCATTGGAATCACTTGGTGAGCTTTAAAAAAATCCAGATACCCAACCTGAACCAGAGACCAACAAATCAGAATCACGAAGCAAGACCCAGACATCATTATTTTTTTAAAAACTCCCCAGATTATTTCACTGTGAAGCCAAGGTTGAGAACAAATGCCCTGGGGCAGTGCCTCTCAAATTTTAATGTGTATTTGAATCTTGTTTTAACAAGATTCAGACACAATAGGTCTGGAGTAAGACCCAGAATTTAGAGTGTTAAATTCTGCATCTCACTCAGACCACCAGCACCACATTTAGGAGGGTGATAGTGGTGGTAGAAAGGGTGTTCTTTCCAACTCATCCAGCCAGATTTCCCAGAAATAACCTTGGACAGCTAAGTGTGGTGAAAGGTTGATAGACTGCATGAATATACCAGGTCTGACACAGGATATAGGGTGACAAACTGTCCTACTTTGCCTAGGACCCAGAGGTTTCATGGGACACAGGGCTTTCTATATTAAATCAGGAAAGTCCTGGGCAAACCAGGATGGTTGGTCACCCTATCCATCTCTGACCCTCAGTGAAGTTCTGATCACTGTTATAAGGATTTGCCCACCAAACAGCCACCAGTGGTAAATGGGGCAAATGGGACCTCAGAGGATGATTCTCAGAAAAGAGAAGGGAATCACTGGGTATATAATTTTCCTTGAGGCCAATAGATGGGCAAGAGAAGGAAAACAGGCTTTACCTGGCTCACAGGCATCTGTCAAAGAACAAAATTTCAACAAATTGAGTATTTAAATATCAAAATGGCTTTTAGCAGTGATTCATGAACTGGGCAGCATCCATTCTACAAAAGAGAAAAAAGCTCCAATGAGCTAAGAAGTGTGGGTGGGCTTTTTATTTATTTATTTATTTTTATTTTATTTTATTTTATTTATTGGAACAGACAAGTGCTGCACTTCTGTTCCAGTGGTTGGGCTTTATAGGCAGAAAAGTCTGAAGAGAGCAGAAACAAGGAACAAAGAGAGTTTGTCATTTCAAAGTTACTTTCCTTATAGGGAATCGTGTTGGCTTAGTGGATTTGGGCTATCATCTTTCTCCTGATTCCTTGGAAGGTCAGATCTTACAAGTAAACAGCTTAGGTTTCAGTTTGGTGACGTGGAATCTTAGCATGCGTGATTCCATTTTGAGTTGATATGTTGGAGCCTAGTGCAGAAGCACAGTCCAAATCAGTGGCCTCCCATAAATTTTAACACGCCTATGCAGAATAGGGCAGACCTAGGGACAGAATAGTCTTCATTATAGACTAAATGTTTGTGTCCCCCCAGAATTCATATGTTGAAATCCTAACACCCATTGTGATGGTATTAAGAAGTGGAGCTTTTGGGAGATGATTAGGTCATGAGGACTCTGCCCCCATGAATGGGAATAGTCTCCTTATAAAAGAGACCCCAGAGAATTCATTTGCCACTTCTGTCATGTGAGGACACAGCAAGCAGACAGCTGTCTAGGAACCAGAAAGCAGGCCCTCCCCAGACACTGATCTGCTGGCACTGTGATCTTGGACATCCAGCCTCCAGAACTGTGAGAAATAAATTTCTGTTGATTATAAGTCACCTAGTCTGTAGTATTCTGTTATAACAACTCAAATGGACTATGAAAGTCTTTTGCCTTTTTTTTTTAGACAGAGTCTTGCTCTGTCACCCAGGCTGGAGTGCAGTGGTATGATCTTGGCCTCCGCCTCCCAGGTTCAAGCAATTCTCCTGCCTCAGCCGCCCAAGTAGCTGGGATTACAGGTGTCCACCAACATGCCTGGCTAATTTTTGTATTTTTAGTAGACATGGGGTTTCACCATGTTGGCTAAGCTGGTCTTGAACTCCTGATCTCAAGTGATCTGCCTGCCTTGGCCTCCCGAAGTGCTGGGATTACAGGCGTGAGCCACCACATCTGGCCAAGTCTTTTTTTTTTTGGAGAAAATGGAGAAATTGGAGGCTTCTTACTAATAAGGAAAATTCAAACTAGAGTGTACAGGAGAATTACCTGGAGAGCACATGAAAGATGAAAACTTGATCCCCCACCAAGAAATTGTAATTTAAAAGGTTAGAGGGCTTTTAAACTGGCATTCCAGGTGATTCCAGGCCACACTCCGAGAAACACTGAACTAAACGACATTATCTGCTGGTGGTTTGGTCTGTTTAATAAAACTTTCCTGACCAAGGAATGAGTTGACCCAAAGAGACTCAGCAGAACTGGTAGGTGATGGTAAAGTTTCACACAGCAGCAGGTCCAGATGGTTTCAGGAGTGAATTCCAGCAAATCTTTAAGGAATGGATAATTTTAATGCTTTTAGAGTTCCAGAGCATAGACAAAGAAGGAAATAGAATTCTATTAAGCTGTAATAATACTGAAATAAAACCTAGCAAAAATAACACACAAAATAAAACTGCAAACAAATCTCACCCATTAATATAAATGTAAAAGTCCTAAATAAAATATTAGCAAACAAAATTCAGCATCATATTAAAAAAATAAATTACTTGGCTGGGCCCGGTGGCTCATGCCTGTAATTCCAGCATTTTTGGAGGCCAAGGCAGGTGGATCACCTGAGGTCAGGAGTTCGAGACTAGCCTGGCCTAACCCCATCTCGACTAAAAACACAAAAATTAGCTGGGTGTGGTGGCGTGCACCTGTAATCCCAGCTACTCGAGAGGCTGAGGCAGGAGAATCACTTGATCCCAGGAGGTGGAGGTTGCAGTGAGCGGAGATCACGCCACTGCATTCCAGCCTGGGTAACACAGCAAGACTCCATTTTGAAAATAAATAAATAAATAAATAAATAAATAACTGTTGCCAACTGGGGTTTATACTAAGAATGGAAGGATAGTTCAGCGTGCAGAAATTTACTACTATGATATGTGATATTAATAGAGCAAAAAAGTCACACGCTTATCTTTAGAGATCATGTAACAGCATTCAACAAAATTTAGTATCTACTCTAAATGCTTTTTTTAAATGTCCATTGTGAGCTGGGTATTAAATAAGCTACCAAGCCACAAGCTTGGACATATGTAGCATTTTTTCATTAAAAAACTGAAGTGGAATATATGAAACCAGGCAAAGTGTATATATTGGGTTTTTCAATGTTTAATTTTTACGGGTACATAGTAGGAATATATGCTTATGCAGTACATAAGATGTTTTGATGCAGGCATGCAAGGCATAATAGTCACATGGAAAATGAGATATCTATCCCCTCTAGCATTTATCCTTTGTGTAAATTATATATTTTTAGTTATTTTTAAATGTACAATTAAATTATTATTAACTATAGTCACCAATGACTGTTGTGCTATCATATACTAGGACTTATTCATTCTTTCTATTTTTTATGTACCCATTAACCATCTCCATCTTCTCCCAACCCCCCACTACCCTTCCCAGCCTCCAGTGACCATCCTTCTACTCGCTATCTACATGTGTTCAGTTGTTCTGATTTTTAGCTCCCACAAATAAGTGAGAACATGTGATGTTTGTCTTTCTATGCCTTGCTTATTTTACTTAGCATAATGACATCCAATTCCATCCATGTTGTTGCAAATGATAGTATCTCATTCTTCTTTATGGCTGAACAATACTCCATTATGTATAAGTACCACATTTTCTTTATCCATTCATCTGTTGCTTCCAAATCTAAGCTATTGTGAAAAGTGCTGCAACAAGCATGGGAGTGCACATATCACTTCAATGTACTAATTTCCTTTCTTTTAGGTATATACCCAGCAGGAGGATTGCTGGATCAGATGGTAGCTCTAGTTTTAGTTTTCTGAGGAACCTTCAAACTGTTCTCTATAGAGGTTGTACTAATTTATATTCTCACCAACAGTGTACAAGTGTTCCCTTTTCTCCACATCCTCATCAGCATTTGTTATTGCTTCCCTTTTGGATATAAACCATTTAAACTGGATATCCAGTTTTCCCAGCACTATCTTTTCCTCCAGTGCATGTTCTTGGTACCTTTGTCAAAAATGAGTTCTCTGTACCTGTGTGGATTTGTTTCTGGGTTCTCTATTCTACTCCATTGGTCTATGTTTCTGTTTTAATGCCAGTACCATACTGTTTTGGTTACTATAGCTTTGTTGTATGATTTGAAGTCATATAATGTGATCCATCCAGTTTTGTTCTTTTTGCTTAGAATAGGTTTGGCTATTCTGGGTCTTTTGTTGTTCCATATAAGTTTTAGGATTATTTTTCTATTTCTGTGAAGAATGTCATTGGTATTTTGATAGGGATTGCATTGAATCTGTAGATTGCTTTGGGTAGTATAAACATTTTAACAATATTGATTTTTCCAATCTGTGAACATGGAATATTTTTACTTTTTTGCGTGTCTTTGGTGCCTCTTTCAGTGATATGAAATTAAAACTGTGAGTACTCACCTAATTTTTGGTTCTTATGAAGGTGCTTTTTTTGTTTAGATAGTTGTTAATTTGGTGTCCTTGCAAGGGAGAACAACTGATAGAGACTTCTGCTCCACCGTCTTGCTCCCTATGTGTATCCCAAGCATGTTTGGAAAGCAAGAGAAAACTGTACTAGCAGGTGGCTCAGACTCCCATGGTATCTGCTCTTACCACTGCTCTGTCTCCCCTTCAGTCCACACTTCATGGCCTCCATTCCCTGTGACCTGTTATCAGAGGAGGAAAAGGCCTGGGCCTGCCTCCCTAATGGATCTGTATATGTTTTAGTCCACTTTATGTTGCTTATAACAGGATACCTAAAACTGGGTAATTTATTGAAAAATGGGAATTTTTTTTCTTACAGTTATGGGGCTGAGAAGTCCAGGCCAAGGGGCCACATCTGGTGAGGACATTTCTGCTGGTGAAGACTCTCTGCAGGGTCCCAAGGCAGTGTAAGATGTCACATGCTGAAGGGGCCAAGCCTGCTAGTGAAGGTCTCTCTTCTTCTTATAAAGCCATAAGTACCCCCCAACCAAAAGAAAAAGAAAAAAAATCCATCAGTTCCATTCCTGCAATAATCCATTAATGGATTAATCCATTTATGAGGGCAGAGCCCTCATGACCTAATCACCTCTTAAAGTCCCCACTTCTCAATACTGCCACATTGGAGATTAAGTCTCAACATGAGCTTTAGAGGGGATAATCATCCAAATTACAGCATTTTATCCCTGGCCCCCAAAACTCATGTCTTTCTCACATATAAATACATTTCTTCCATCCCCATGGCCCCAAAGTCTTAACTTATTCTAGCAACAACTCAAAAGTCCGAAGTCTAGAGGCTCATCTAGGAGCCTGTGAAATCAAACAAGCTATCTATTTTCAAGACACATTGGTGGTACAGACATACCCTATTACAAAAAGGAGAATAGGCAAAAAGAAAAGTAACAGGACCCAAGGAACTCTGAAACCCAGCAGGGCAGACATTAAATCTTAAAGCTGGAGAATAAACTCTTTTGATTTCACATGTTACCTCCTGGACACATTGGGACCTCGGGTAGCCCCACCCCTATTGCTTTGCTAGGTGCAGCCCCCATGGCTGCTCTAGGATGAGGTCTGGTGCCTGAAGCATTCCCAGGTGGACATTTTATGTTGCCAGTGACTCCATAGTTCTAGGGTCATTGTGGCAGTCCTAGTCCCATGGCTCCACCAAACATGACCCTAGTGGGGACTCTCTGTGGTGGCCTCACTTCCACAGCTCCACTAGACATTGCTCTGATGAGGACTCTCTGAGGTAGCTCTGACCCCACACTTCTGCTCAGCATTGATCTAGTGGGGATTCTGTGCAGTGGCTCTGCCTCTGTGACAAGTCACTGCCTGAGCCCCCAGGCTTTCAGTGACTTTCTTTCAAATCTGCATGAAGGCTGTCAAGCCTCTGCAGCTCTTGCTTTCTGTACACCTGACGAATCAGCACGATGAGGATGCTGCCAAGGCTTAAAACTTGTATCTTTTGGGTAGTGGGTCAATCCGCACCTGGGGCTGCTTGAGCCACAGCTGGAGGGTGCCAAGAAGCACTGTGTCAGAGCATGGGGAGCAGAGTCGTGAGGCATCCCTGGGCGGCAAGCCTGTAGAGGGTGCCTCAGGCCCATCCCCTAAAATCGTTCTTCCCTCGTAGGCCTCTGCCCCTGTGATGGGAAGGGCAGCCTCAAAGCTCTCTGAAATGCCTCTGGGGGTCTTCCTTCCACTGTCTTGAGGAATAGCTCCCTTCTAGCTATGCTGATTTCTTTCAGTCACTGGGCTACACTCTTGGTTTCCTCTGCTGAAAATACTCTTCCATTCCCTACCACATGGCCAGGCTGAGAGTTTTCCAAATATTTTCAAGTTGCTTTCCTTTTTATTATAAATTCCATCTTTAAGTTATTGTTTCCCTCGTGTAGCTTAATGTAAGCAATTAAAAGAAGCCATGCAGAAACCTAAATGCTTTGCTGCTTCAATATTTCTTCTGCCAGATACTCTACATCATTACTCTCCAGCTCAGCCTTCCACAAAGCTCTTGGGGATAGACACAGTTCAGCCAACTTCTTTGCTCATTTGTAACAAGAACAGCCTGTACTCCAGGTTTCAATACCTCGTTTTTCAGTTCCTCCTGAAACCTCATCAGAATGGCCTTTACTGTCCATATTTTTTATCAGTATTCTGTTCACGACCACTTAACCAATCCTAAGGAGTTCCCAATTTTCCCTAGTCTTCTTGTTTTCTAAGCCTTCACCAGAACTGCTCTTAATGCTCTGTTCACAGAAATACAGGTTTTTTGTAGCCTGCCCCTCCAAACTTTTCCAGCCTCTTCCCATTTTCAGTTCCAAAGCTGCTTCCCCATTTTCAGGTATTTGTTATCAGCAACAACTCCACTTTTGATATTTATTTTCTGTTGCTTATAACAGAATACCTGAAACTGGGTAAGTTATTTTTAAAAGGAATCTATTTCTTTTAGTTATGGAAGTGGAGAAGTTCTGGGTCGAGGGGCTGTATCTGGTAAGGGCCTTCTTGCTGGCGGGTACTCTCTGCAGAATCCTGAGGCAATGCAGGGCATTACATGGTGAAGCAGCCGAGCATGCCAGCTCAGTTCTCTCTTCCTCTTTTTATAAAGCCATCAGTCCCACTCTCACGATAACTCACTAATCCACTAACTCATTCATTTATTAATTCAGGGCAGAGCCCTTGTGATCCAATCACCCCCTAAAGGTCCCACCTCTCAGTATTGCCACCCTGGGGATAAAGTATCAAGATGAGTTTCAGAGGAGACAAACATTTAAACCATAGCAGCATGCTATGCTGGCATCAGCCAGAAGTGGATGTCTGTTATACCACAGCCCTATTCTGAAGTGGCCCTGAAAATGGTGATGAAAGAAAATTCTCCCAGGAGGCAGAAATTCCAGTGACTCATTTGGCTGTTCATTTATTGGGACTGAGAACAGCCACATGACTGGATCCACACTGCCTCATAAGCAACAGCTAAAGGGCTATCCAATTGGTTGGGGACTTGGAAAGAGCAAGACTGGAAAACTGGTGATAAGGAGGTGCTGGGGCAGGTATATGGATGGACTGCTGGGACTAAGCCCAAAATATGAAAATATCCATGTGATATGCTCACTAGAGGGCATCTACTGCAGAGAAGACTCAATAATTAGGTGGACTGGACAACTCATCCTTGGATGTCAGCCAGCCTCTTCTCCTACTTAAAACTCAGTGTTGGAGCATCCACAATATAGGCTTCCCTTACAAAGCTCACTACTGGATGACTGACTGGCCAACAGTAGAGGCCAACTCTGAGTCTTTAATATGGCACCACTCCCAGAGGGGATCAGACACATGAAACAGACATGAATGGAACTTGAAGTCTGAAGTCAGCCTGGTCCAGCTGCACCCAGCCTAAATCAGCTGAATCACAATCAACCCACACACTTGTAGCCAAGAAATAAAATGTTTGCTATATTAAGCCACTGAGGTTATGGTTCTGTTTGTTATGCAGCAGGAACCTAATATACTCCTTTTATTAATCCTAATTGAATTATCCCAATTTGATGGTACCATCTGTTTTCTTTTGAGATCCTGACTAAATCACTGCCTATTTGCAGATGTCTTAAGGGTATACAGTTGACCCTTGAACAATTCAAGTTTGAACTGAACACAGGTCTACTTATACACAGATTTTCTTCGGTCTCTGTCACCCTTGAAACAGCAAGACCAACCTCTCCTCTTCCTCCTCTCCTCAGCCTACTCAATGTGAAGACAACAAAGATGAAGACCTTTACGATGATGCACTTCCACTTAATAAATAGTCAATATATTTTCTCTTCCTTTTAATTTTTTAATAATATTTTTTCTCTAGCTTACTTTATTATAATACCATATAATATATATAAAGATATATATGTGTGTGTGTGTATATATATATATATATCATACAAAATATGTGTTCACTGACTATGCTATTTGTGAGGCTTCAGGTCAACAGTAGGCTATGAGTAGTTGAGTTTTTCAGGAGTCAAAAGTTATACATGGATTTTCTACTGTATAGGGGGGTTGATGTCCCTAACCTCCAAGTTGCTCAAGACCTCTTCTCTCAGTCCCAGACCCAAATGTAGTCAGTGATCTGCTTGATATCACCTCTTGGATATCTCAAAAGCACCTGAAACTCAACACTCAATCTTCTGTCACAAATCTGGTCCTCTTTCAGTGATCTCTCACTTTGTATTACCAATTGTTGAAGAAACCTGTGAACTCTCCTTGACTCCTACCTCCCTGTCACCCCATATCTAAGCCATCCCCAAGTCCTATTAATTGAACCTCCTAAATATCTCTCATATTTGTCCTCTTGTCTTTACCACCACCGCCAGCCCCAACGTAGCCCAAGCCGCCAGTACCTCTCACCTAAAATATCCTCCCAACTGGCCCCTTTCCAGTTTGTTCTCCACACAGAGGTCAAAGATATCTTTTTGAAAATTCAGTTTTGATCGTGTCCCATCCCCCAGTTGAAGCCTTTCAATGGCTTCCCATTGCTTTTAGGTTAAGGACCAGAATATTTAACACAGGCTTCAAGGTTCCAAGTGATATGGCCCCTGCTCCCCTGCTTCATCTCCCCATCTCTGCTTTGGCCACATGGCCTCTTTCTGCCCTTCAAATTTGCTGTGTTCCATCTTACCATTCACTGTTCCCTCTCCCCTAAAGCTCTTTCCCCCTTCTTTGCTGTGTTAACACCTGCTCCTGCTTCACATGTCAGCCTAAGCCTTGCCTCTTTGAGGTAGCCCTCCCAACCTCTCTACATCTGCCTCATAGCATTACGTATTTTACATTTGTTTGTATGATTGCTTAATATTGGTCACCCCTTACCCCTACCCACTATAATGTAATCTTCAAGAGGGCAGAGGCATGCCTGGTTTTGATCATCACTGTATTTGCAGTGCCCAACCAAGAGTCTGGCACACTGTAGGCACTTGGCCCCTATTTGTTAAATTAATAACTTGATAAATCAGGTGTTGGGCTAGAACCTCTCTAGGGTTCACGTTAGCTCTAACTTTCTGGTCTTCCTTTTCAGATCCTTCTTGTAGATTAGAGGGGTGATGGAGAAAGCAGCCAACCATGGTAAATTAACAGCTTTCACATAGTCAAAGCTGTTGGTTAGAACTCAAAAGAACCCTTTTCCTACTTCAAAGATACTGCATGGCAGGCACCAGCATTGACCAGCCAGATAGTTCTCAAGGAATGCTTGACACAGGCCAGCAAAGTAAGTGCCAGAAATCCCGGGACAGAGACTTTTGCCAGGAGATTCCCTGCTCTGGTGAAGCTGAGCTGAGCTGAGAGATGACTCTAAATGTTACTGATTAATCATGAAGGGTGGTGCTCAGCCCTTCCAACACTCTGCTTCTGCTCCTTTTCAAGTCTTCACCCTTTGGCCCCTTCTAGAAAAACTCCAAGTGACTGCTGTCTAGAAATATCCTCAGATACTTGGCTTGGCTGATGCCCAAATGTCCCTTGTCTTATATTAAGGTGTTGGGGAAGGAGGCAGGGACAAGTTACTCTTCTAGCTCTTGCATTGTATGATTCCGTTATTCTAAATTCTGAGGATGTTTTCCCCCTTTTAAAGAGTGAATTAATTACATTTTGACAGCATGACTTGGATTCCATCCAGGGAAAAGAGGTAGGAAGTTCCAGGGATGTGAGTCATCTATCCACCGGGGCTGGAGGCAGTTCTTCTGTTCTTATCCCACGACAAGGACAAACTCTCTATCAAGGTCAGATCATGTTCTGAATCCATACTCACCAGGCAGCCTGCATTTCCAGTGGCAGCTTACAGGGCTCAGGAAGGAAGGCTTAGGTGAGGGACCTGGACAATTTGGTCCTTAAAAAAGGGTGTTTCTCTGCAAGGTCAGGGGTTTGAGACCAGCCTGACCAACATGGTGAAACCCCTTCTCTACTTAAAAATACAAAAATTAGCTGGGTGTGGTGGCACACACTTGTAGTCCCAGCTACTTGGGAGGCTGAGGCAGGAGAATTGCTTGAACCCAGGAGGCCGAGGTTCCGGTGAGCCGAGAGTGTGCCATTGCACTCTAGCCTGGGCAACAGAGTGAGACTCTGTCTCAAAAAACAAAACAAAAAAACAAGAAAAGGGTGTTCCTCTGATTGTGAGTTAAGAATCTAATATCCTGTATGAGGTGGGAAAAAGAAGTGAGTGCATGGCTGGGTCCTGAGTTTTGGCTGGTAGAAAAGGTCTGTTCATAAGGTGGAATACTATACAGCAGTACTGACATGGATGCCCTAGAGCCCCATTAGCAACATGGACTAATTTTTTTAAATAAATTTTTATTGGAACATAGCCATGTTCATTCACTTATGTATTATTTATTTTTGTGCGTTTTTTTTTTTTTGCTGTTTTTTTTTTTTTTAATGACACACCTGGCTAATTTTGCATTTTTAGTAGACACCAGATTTCTCCATGTTGGGCAGGCTGATCTCGGATTCCTGACCTCAAGTGATCTGCCCGCCTCGGCCTCCCAAAATGCTGGGATTACCTGCGTGATCCACCATGCCCAGCCTGGACTAATTTTTTTAAGCTTTATTTTGTTAATTGACACCTAAGAATTGGACAGATTTATGGGGTACAATATGATGTTTTAATACATATATATATTTTATAATGATCAAATTAGGGCAATTAGCAAATCCATCACCTTAAACATTTGTCATTTGTGGTGAGAACATTCAAAGTCCTCTCTTCTAGCAAATTTGAAATATACAAAATATTGTTAACTATAATCACCCTACTGTGCCATAGAACACCAGAACTTATTCCTCCTATCTAACTGTAACTTTGTTCCCATTGACCAACCTCTTCCCATACCCCATCTCCCCACCCTCTTATAACCACTACTACTCCCTACTTCTATGAGATCAACTTTCTTAGATTCTGCCTATGAGTGAGATCATGCAGTATTTGTCTTTCTGTGCCTGGCTTATTTAACATAATATCCTCTAGGTTCATCCATGCTGTTGCAAATGACAGAACTTCATTATTTTTTACAGCTGAATAGTATTCCAATACATATATATATATATATATACACACACAACGTTTTCTTTATCTATAGTATTTCATTGTGTATATTTGTTTTATTTTTATTTATTTATTTTTTTGAGACAGAGTCTTATTGTCACCCAGGCTGGAGTGCAGTGGCGCAATCTCGGCTCACTGCAACCTCCGCCTCCCAGGTTCGACTGATTCTCCTGCCCCAGCCTCCTGTGTAGCTGGGATTACAGGCACCTGCCACCATGTCCAGCTAATTTTTTTTTTTTTTTTTTTTTTTTTTTTTAGTAAAGACAGGGTTTCACCATGTTGGCCAGGCTGGTCTGGAACTCCTGACCTTGAGTGATCTGCCCTTCTCAGCCTCCCAAAGTGCTGAGATTACAGGTGTTAGCCACCACTCCCGGTCCCATCGTGTATATATACATTTTCTTTATTTATTCATCCATTGATGAACACAAGTTGATTCCACATCTTGGGTGCTATGAATAGTGCTACAATAAACATGGGAGTACAGAT
Organism: Aotus nancymaae; assembly: GCF_030222135.1. NCBI lineage: Eukaryota > Metazoa > Chordata > Mammalia > Primates > Aotidae > Aotus > Aotus nancymaae. The sequence goes on along the minus strand of NW_026988472.1, from coordinate 18,507,582 downwards.
AATTTCATTTCCTCTGGATATATAACCAGTAGTGGGATTGCTGGATCATATGGTAGCTCTATTTTTAATTTTTTGAGGAACCTTCAATACTGTTTTTCCTAATGACTGTACTAATTTACATTCTCACCACCATATGTAAAAGTTCCCTTTTCTTCACATCCTTGCCAACACTTGTTATCTTCTGTCTTTTTAATAACAGCCATTCTAACTAGGATGAGGTGATATCGCACTAGTTTTGATTTGCATTTCCCTGATGATTAGTGATGCTGAATATTTTTTCACATACCTGTTGGCTATTTGTATGTCTTCTTTTGAGAAATGTTTATCCAGGCCTTTTGCCCACTTTTTAATCAGATGGGGTTTTTTTGGCTATTGGATTGTTTGAGTTCCTTCCATGTTCTGAATATTAACCCCCTTGTCAGATGCATAGTTTGCAAATATTTTCTCCCATTCTGTAAGTTGTCTCTTCATTCCATTGTTTCCTTTGCTGCACAGAAACCTTTAAAATTGATATAGTCCTACTTGTCTATTTTTGCTTTAGTTGCCTGTGCTTTTGAGATGTTATAAAAAAAATCCCTGCCCAGACCCACACCCTGAACCATTTTTCCTGCTTTCTTCTAGCAGTTTCATAGTTTTGGGTTTTACATTTAAGCTTTTAATCCATTTTGATTTTTGTATGTGGTGAGAGATAGGGTTGTAGTTTCATTCTTCTGCATGTGAATATCTAATTTTCCTAGCACCATTTATTGAAGAGACTGTCCTTTTCCCAATGTGTGTTATTAGCAACTTTGTTAAAAATCAGTTGGCTGTAGATGTGTGGATTGAGTTTTGGGCGTTCTATTCTGTTTCAGTGCTCTATGTGTCTGTTTTTATGCCAGGACCATGCTGTTTTGGTTACAATAGCTTTGTAGTATATTTCCAAGCAACATAGACTAATTTTTAAAACATAATGTTAGAGAGGAAGAGCAAGTGACAGGACAAACAGAAAGTGCTACCATTAGGCTGGGCATAGTGGCTCACGCCTGTAATCCCAGCACTTTGAGAGGCTGAGGCAGGAGGATTGCTTGAACCTAGGAGTTTGAGACCAGCTTGGGCAATGAAGTGAGACATTATCTCTATTAAAAAATTTTTAAAAGTTAGCCGGGCATGGTTGTGTGCACCTGTGGTTCCAGCTACATGGGAGGTTGAGACAGGAGGATTGCTTGAGCTCAGGAGGTCAAGGCTGCAGTGAGTCATGTTTGTGCCACTACACTCCAGCCTAGGTGACAGAATGAGACCCTGTCTCAAAAAAAAAGTGCTAACACTTATAAAATGTAAAGATATGCAAAAATATTATAAATAATTTAGGATAAACATATGTCCCTAATGATTTATAATAGGATATAACTTCCATAGATTTATAATATACATATATATGATCTACATATAATAAAATAAAAATACACATGGAAATGATAATACCAACCTTGTAGCTGTTTTGGGGGTAGAGAGAATGAGAGTGAAAATTGGTGCAACGGAGGGTTCATCTATATCTGAAATGTTTTATATCTTAAGCTGGATATTTGTTAGATTGTTGTATATCCTTTTTTTATATCTAAAGTACGATTTTTAAAACAATTTCAACTTTTATTTTAGATTCAGGAGGTACATGTTCAGGTTTGTTACATGGGTACATTGTGTGACATTGAGGTTTGGGGTACTAATGATCCTGTCACCCAGACAGTGAGCATAGTACACAATAGGTAGTTTTTTGGCCCTTGCCCCTCTTCCTCCTCCCCCTTCTAGTAGTCCCCAGTATCCATTGTTCCCATATTTATGTCCTTATGTACCCAGTGTTTAGCTCTCACTTGTAAGTGAGAACATGTGGTATCTGGTTTTCTGTTCCTGCGTTAATTTGCTTAGGATACCTGCCTCTAGCTCCATCCATGTTGCTGCAAAGGACATGATTTCATTCTTTTTTTTATGGCTGTGTAGTATTCCATGGTGTATATGCACCACATTTTCTTTATCCAATCCACCATTGATGGGCACCTAGGTTGATTTTATACCTTTGCTGTTGTGAATAGTGCTGCGATTAACATACAGGTGCATGTATCTTTTTTTTTTTGTAGAATGATTTATTTTTATGATTTTTTTTTTAAGCAGAAAGAAAGGTTAAGTTTCAGTAGGCTTGAGTGAATATTAAAGCATCAACTTGTGTATTCACTGGGACAGTCCCTCAATTATGACTGTACAAGTCGCCAATGTCCCATGAGCAAAATCATCTCTGTGTCTAGGGACTTTCCTTCTGATTGTAGCTGAAGCTATAAATATTCTCACCTTTACCCCTGCATCATTGCTGGGCCCACCCTTGCTCCTTTTCCCTTTCTCTTTCTGTCACTGCTGGAAAAACCCTGCCTTTGCTCAGACTTCTGGATTCCTTCCAACTCCTTTTCCTGTCCTGCACACTCCAATCCTCCATGCTGTAGGAATCCCCACTTCTGACAGTAGAGTACAAAAGGGAGGAGAGAAGGCGAGCTGAGTTTCTGTTCTCACAAGAAAGAACTTAGAGTGGATTTTCACCAAGAAATAACACTCTACCTAGTAACTGGTTCTTTACCATCATTAATACTAGAGTCTCATTTCCTACGGGTGACATGGGCTCTGGTGGTTTGCTTAGGAACCAGAGTCATTCATACAGAACTGAAGAAAATCTGCTCTGAATTCTAAGACAGATTTTCCAACAAACTTTTGGATCAATACCAAGTTTTAAGTTGTCAGTTCCCTATAAAGCCCTAGGGGTGCCTGGCTAAGTATTCCTTAGCTAAAGGGAAAGAATTCAAGGTTTCTATGGGTGAAGTAAGACAGGGAACTTCAGGGGAACTCCAGAAAGAATTTCCTGGGAAATAAAATTGCATCATGGCTCACCTGCCTGAGCTACTTAGAGTGTTCATGCTTCTACTAAAAAAACCTTCTCTCTGCAGCCCTACATTTAAAATACAAACAGTATAATAACAAACTCCTGCAAGAAGACCTGATCATTCACCACACAACAATGTGATTTCTAATTGCTTGAATAATACTGCACAATAGAATAATTTCCTACCCACTAAAAATGATTTCTTTTGCCAGAGTGATAATATCTTGTTAAAATATAATGCCATTCTAGACAGTGACTACATAATGTCTGGAGTCTTTTTTTTTTTTCCCTATATATAACCTTTAAATGCTAAGCATTAGGAACAAGGCAGTAGCAAGTGATAAAACAAGTTCCCAGATGAAGAGAAGAATTCTTTGGGTCTATGTTGGAATCTTCTAATTACCCAATGTCCTTGGGTAAAACAGTGAGTTGACAAATTTATGATACGTAGATGGTCTTTGCTCTGTTCCTTCAGAGAAAAATCAGTTGCACAAGAATGGAAATGGATTTTTCCATAAAGCTGGTGTGCAGTATAACATCTATATTTGGACAGGCACACACATACCATGTTGTTAATTTTAATGCACCAATTGAATCCTCATTTTGTGCATCACTGAAACCATAAAAGCAGATTCTTTTTTCTTTAGAAAGTGAAATTGCAGGACATGTGTTGTCCAGTGACCTACTGTGCCCATAGGTATGTAGAGCAGGAGGTGATCTCTGGGAACACAGAGGAAAGTGAAGATGTGGTTCCTGTTCGTGAGGCATTTAGAACAGTCAATTACAAGTTTAGAGCAGAAAGCAGCCACACATCAGAAAGATGAGAAAAGTGAGGCCTAGAGAGAAAGAATGACCTTCCCAAGGTCACGCAGCCAAGGAGTGGAGTTGGTCAGATGAAAATGAACTGTCCAGAACCGGAGCTCAAAGGCTAGCCCCTTCAGCAGCAGCACTTCACAATGCCCACGTGGAGACAGGACCAATGCTGTGCTAGATTAAAATGTTTCTGTAGGTTGAGCCGTGTTCCTGGCATACGGCTTCTTCTATGGGGCTCATGGGGGCCTCCTTCACTGGGCCCTTTTGACTGTAGCTCTGGCGATGCTCACCATACAGTGTTTCTCTAAAATCCACACCCCTTTTGGCTTCTGGTTCTTGGGCAGATGTGAGAGGGTGGAAGTAGAGGCTCGAATCCACACTTTAAGGAATCCTCTTTGGAAAGACTTAAAACTGCTGTAGCTTTTACAAACACCACCCCTATGACTCTGAAGTTTCACTCCTGGATGTACATGCAAGAAAAATGTATACATATGTTTACCAAAAGACACGTGCTAAAATATCCATGAGTATTCATAATAACCCCCAATTGGAAACTACGCAGATGTCTATCAACAGTAGAATGGATAAACTGTGGAATGCTCACACAATGGGATGCTATACAGTATCAAGAATAAACGATCTACAACTACATACAACAATACGGATGGATCGCGTAAATAGAATGCTGAGCAATGAAGCTAGCCACTAAATGGTACATACTGTATGATTCCATTTATATAAAGAACAAAAAGAGGCAAATATAATCTGTGTTATTAGAGATCAGGATAGTGGTTACCCTTGGTGGGTAGTAGTGGCTAAAAGGGTGGTACAGGGACCTTATGGGATGCTGGTAATTAATGTTCTGGTTTCATAGGGATGTTCAGTTTGTGAACATTTCTCAAGCTGTACACCTGTTGTTTGTGCACATTTTAATATGTATCTTCTATTTCCAAAAAGATTAACAAAAGAAGACTCCAACCTTTTTTTCTTTTCTCTTTTTTTTTCAAGACTGGGTCTCTCTCTGTCATGCAAGCTGGGGTGCAGTGGTGCAATCTCAGCTCACTGCAGCCTCCACCTCCTGGGCTCAAGCAATCCTCCCGTATCAGTGTCCCAAGTAGCTGGGACCATAGGCGTGTGCCACGACGCCCAGCTAATTTTTTTACTTTTTTTTTTTTTGAGGCAGAGTCTCACTGTGTTGTCCAGGCTGGAGTGCAGTAGTGCCATCTCAGCTCACCACAACCTCTGCCTCCCGGGTTCAAGTGATTCTGCTGCCTCAGCCTCCCGAGTAGCTGGGACTACAGGAGCGTGCCACCATGTCCGGCTAATTTTTGTATTTTTAGTAGAGATGGGGTTTCACTATGTTGGCCAGGCTGGTCTTGAACTCCTGACCTCGTGATACACCCGCCTTGGCCTCCCAAAGAGCTATAGGCGTGAGCCACCGTGCCTGGCTAATTTTTTTTTTTTTTTTTTACTTTTTGTAGAGACAGAGTCTCACTATGTTGCTCAGGCTGGTCTCAAACAGTCCTCCCGTCTCAGTCTCCCAAAGTTCTGGGATTACAGGTGTGAGCTGCCGAGCCCAGCCTCCAGCCTCTTTTCCTCCCATGGTTCCCACATGCAGAGGTGCAGAGCGTTCCAGTGCAGCCTCTCTCCTGCTATCATAGGGTGTCTTATTTCAGGCTCCAATCCTGGTTCCCCAACCACAGGGAACACACAGTAACCTCTTCAAGGATCCCCTTAATGTACCGTCTCATGGGCTTGAAGTTAAAAGGTATCTCCCCATTATCCCAGGGGTCAGAGAGGGATGTTCACAGCATGGCATTAGTCTTATCTAAAGAATCTTCGGCCAGGCAGAGTGGCTTACGCCTGTAATCCCAGCACTTTGGGAGACCGAGGCAGGCAGAGCACCTGCAGTCAGGAGTTTGAGATCAGCCTGGCCAACATGGTAAAACCCCGTCTCTACTGAAAATATAAAAATTAGCTGAGCGTGGTGGTGGCAGGCGCTTGTAATCCCAGCTACTTGGGAGGCTGAGGCAGGAGAATCGCTTCAACCCAGGAAGCAGACATTGCAGTGAGCCAAGATCATGCCACTGCACTCCAGCCTGGGGGACAAGAGAGAGACTTCGTCTCAAGAACTCGTCTCAAGAAAAACAAAAACCTAATTCGATGTCTTCCAAAGCTCACATCCCAGAACAGCAAGCAGAAGAAGTTTTCCAGGCTCTTCTTTCTCTGCTTGGGTACATCTCCACCTTGGCCTACCCTTGGTGGAGGTGGAGGAGGGGGAGAATAAATCTGGAGTCACAAGCCCTGGCTTGGGCTATCCCTGTCTTCATGTAGTCCCTGTGTAACCTCAGGCAGGGCAAGTCACCTCTCCTTTACAAGTCTTAATGTTCTCACTTGTAACACGAGAGTAACAACACCTACCTTGTAGGGTTGCTGTGAACATTAAGCAAAGCAATAGATCTGAATTCTCTTTATAAAGGCCAAGCACTCTGTTAATGTGACAAACCATTATTATGGATAGATTTCTTATTTACCTACATAATAAGATATGAAAACGGACCTTCCTAATGCTGTTTTGCACCAGTACAAGAGATATCCAAAAGGAGTGTGCTCAGATCCATAGAGGCTGACTTTACAAGGGGCATGCTCTAAGACTCTCAAATGCCCTCAACAATTTTGATTACAAAGGCATCAAGAGAGGGTAGAAGAAGGACTTGTGAAGAATATTCTTTATTTTATTTATTCATTTATGTTTTTGAGAAGGAGTTTCGCTCTTGTTGCCCGGGTTGGAGTGCAGTGGCGTGATCTCGGCTCACCTCAACCTCCATCTCCCAGTTCAAGCAATTCTCCTGTCTCAGCCTCCCAAATAGCTGGGATTACAGGGATCTGCCACCATGCCCAGCTAGGTTTTTTTTTTTTTTTTTTTGTATTTTTAGTAGAGACAGGGTTTCACCACGTTGGCCAGGCTGGTCTCAAACTCCTGATCTCAGGTGATCTGCCTGCCTCGGCCTCCCAAAGTACTGGGATTACAGGTGTGACCCACTGCACCCAGTCGGATTGGGTTTGAATGGCAAATGTACTACCTACCAAGTGCATGATTTGGAGTTAGGCTATTTCACCTCTCTGGACCTTAGATGATAACATCTACTTCTTACGGTTCTTGTGAACATGAAATCAAATAGCCATGTAAAATGCCTAGCGTAAGGCTTTAAAAGGATATTGGTTTCCTTCCCCCTTTAAACAAAGCCATCCAGTCTAAGGAAGAGTAGATAGGGAAGGAAAGTAAGCCCAGTGGAATGTAGGTTCTGAGTAGCTGATAAGGATCACAGTGGCACATTGGGCAGAGTGAAACATGGACCTTCATCAAGTCAAGGGAGTTTATTCTTCCACTACACAGACTGTTTAGACTGTTTAGTATTTGGAATGAACAATTTAACCTCAACTGCAAAACTAGGCTAGAGTTCAAGTTCTAGTATCTAGTAGCCAGCTGTCTAGAAGTAAGGGAGGAAGGTAAATTGAAAGAACTGAAAACCACAGGTAGGCCTTTCCATGCCAAAAGTTGGAAATTATTCTATGAAGGAATCAGAAAAACTGGTCATGCCAAAGGATTCTCCCTACCTTTACCTTTTTTTTTTTTTTTTTTGAGACCAAGTCCCACTCTGTTGCCCAGGCTGGAGTGCAGTGATGCGATCTCCACTGACTGCAAACTCAGCCTCCCAGGTTCAAGCAATTCTTCCACTTCAGCCTCCCAAGTAGCTGAGACTACAGGTGCACTCCACCTCGCCTCGCTAATTTTTTTTTTTCTGTCTTTTTAGTAGAGGCGGGGTTTCACTGTGTTAGCCAGGATGGTCTCTGTCTCCTGACCTCGTGATCCGCCCTCCTCGGCCTCCCAAAGTGCTGGGATTACAGGCTTGATCCACTGCGCCCGGCCCCTTTATCTCTTTTTAAGCGTTTCCAGCACTTTTTTTGTATGTATATTTTCAGTAGTTCAAAATTATTAAGTCTAGCAGATGCTATTGGTTACCTCCCCAAATCCATTTCACCTTGTAGAATCACTTCTACAAGGTGGCCATGTGCTCAGAGAAGGTACTCCTCCAACACCCAATTGCCAGACAATTAGGGTGATTTCATTCCTCTTGTCCGTGATCAGTTTAAGCATGGGCATGTGATCCAAACTTGGTTAATGAAATCCAACAAGGTAATCTTGGGAAAGTTTTGCTCACTCTTAGAAAGGGACACAAGACAGGAAACATTCTACCCTTTTTTGCCTCCCCTCTCAATGCTATTTTGTAAGAATGTAACGCCCGGAGCCATGTTGTGATCATGAAGCACAAATGTGACAAAACCCACCATACTGAACATGGGAAAACAGTAAGAGAAAAATCACGTTAAGTCCTTGATAATGTACCACTAAATTGGGCAACTCTGGTATCACCTACATCTAGACATATATGAGTTACTAAATGCCATGATTGTTAAGCCAATTTTAGAGAAGTATTCTGTTTACAGCCAAAAGCAAACATTTTAATACCATATTGTTCTTTTTTACATTATTAATGCTCATTTATTAGATGATGTAATTAAACCTACCAATAGAGAAGAGAGAACACAGGGTTCTACTGTAGGAAATGACAAAGGAGGTCTGAGAAATGGAGTGAAAAGGTGGCCAAAAAAGGATGGGAAGATGGAAGGAATTCCCTTCACCAGATTGGAAGTAGAGCTAAAAGTAAGCTGTAGCTGGGCACGGTGGCTCACACCTGTAATCCCAGCACTTTGGGAGGCTGAGGCAAGTGGATTGCTTAAGCCCAGAGTTCAAGACCAGCCTGGCCAACATGGTAAAACCCTGTCTCTACTAAAAATATGAAAAATTAGCGGGGCGTGGTGGTGCCTGTAATCCCAGCTACTCAGGAGGCCGAGACAGGAGAATTGCTTGAACCCGGGAGGTGGAGGTTGCAGTGAGCCAAGACTATGCTGCTGCACTCCAGCCTGGGCACCAGAGCAAGACTCTGTCTCAAAAAAAAAAAAAGGGAAATCATAAAACATATCATTTGCCAATTTTCCATTATTTTTGTTCAAAAATAAAAAGAGAATCACTTGACAAGTGCAGGCACAAACCTTGGTTTGGTCTCTCATATTTGTTTGGTAGTTACCTTAGACAAGTGATTTCTGCGGGCTCAGCCATGGCTAACTACAAACTAGCACTAAGGGTTTATCAGGATGATGGGTTTAATCCTGCTTTGCCACCTTTAATGGTTTGACCTAGGGCAAGTTCTTTAGCTCTGTGTGCCTCTGTTTTCTCATCTAAAATGGGGATAATAATGATACTTACAGAGTTGTGATAAGGCTAAAATGAGACAGTGTGTGTACAGAATGTCTGGCACATAGTGTTGAGTAAATGTTAGCTCTTACTGTTGTAATTGTTATTATAGTTTTCATGCTATTTAATCCTTTTAATGCAAATATGCAAATAATACGCATACCATATTAAAGGGACCTTTAAAACAATATGAGGCCAGGCGCGGTGGCTCATGCCTGTAATCCCAGCACTTTGGGAGGCCGAGGCAGGTGGATCACCTGAGGTCAGGAGTTCGAGACCAGCCAACTTGATGAAATCCTGTCTCTATTAAAAATACAAAAATTAGCCAGAGTGGTGGCATGTGCCTATAGTCCCATCTACTTGGGAGGCTGAGGCAGGAGAATCGCTTCAACCTGGGGAGGCAGAGGCTGCAGTGAGCCGAGATCTTGCCACTGCACTCCAGCCTGGGCGACAGAGCAAGACTCCATCTCAAAAATGAATAAATAAATAAAACAATATGAAATGAGTTTGCCAGTGACTATTTACAAAGGCAGAACTCTAAGTGCTAAAGTTTGTTGAATTGAGTGGTAGGCAAATAAAAGCCCATAGTTATAGTATTAAGTAGACCTCAAACAAACTGATTTTATTGTCATATGTATGTGATAACTATGATTCAGATAGTTATAGTATTAAGTAGACCTCAAACAAACTGATTTTATTGTCATATGTATGTGATAACTATGATTCAGATACTGAGTCAAGAATTATATTTCATGTAAAAGGCTTTTACAGATGTTAAGATGTAGAGTCTATCTTCCAGGCTTAAAATAGCTTCTTTCGTAATTTTTTAAACATACGCATTTTCATGCAGGACAGCAGGGGGCAGCTTTGGAGGCAGCTTTATTAGCAATGTTGATCAGTTAAACAGTAAGTTATAGTAAACATCTTGTACTGCACATTTTACCTTAATCGGGTGGAGTCAACAAACAAATGTGTAAGTGATATCTCTGTTTATATATTGTCAATAGTATTTATTTGCTTAATAAAGCTCCCGATGTGCCTGATAATTGGAAACGCTGACTGAATCGGGTTTCTTTGTACAAAATACAAGACTTAATGCAATTTTATCATACCCGTGAGTCACAAAAGCCCTTTTAGGCAAATTAATGGCCACTGATGGAAATTATCAAAGAGTACCAACAAAAATTTCAATTAGTCATTTCACTAACACTCATCTTAGCACTTAGTCCTTTATCTTGCTATATCATCATAGTTTTTACAATTCAAAATGGGGTCTTTTATTTGACATTATTTGTGTTGATTGGTGGTATGACACATTTTAAAAATCGCAAAATAACAGGTTTCATTAAATTTTAATTACCACAAAACATAAAACACAGTGCTAGGATTTCTACTCTCCAGTAGAAAAGCAGCTTAGTCAGTTGAGAGAGTATATGTGGAAAGACAATTTAAAATACATTTTTGTCTTTATTATGTTCTCTTAAAATATAATTTATAAATCTAATTTTCTAGTTAGCTCAGATTTGCAACTGGCAAGAGTTAGGATCCCTTTAAAATCAGGTAGCAGATATGTCTAAGTTTGACTGGAGATGATTCAGAAAGGCAAAGCTGAGCTTTTTTTAAGCTAATATTTTTTAGGTAGACATTTGGAGGGTTTTTTTCTCTCTTGAATAAAAGGTGGGGAAAAGGCTTTGATGCCTGGTAAAGGTGAGAAATCTCTGAGTGGTCTTTATGGTCTTGAAAGTGCTTTGCCTCTGTTAAAAAATTTAATGTGAGTTCAAATACACATTCTTGTCAAGCCTGGAGAGCCGGTGATTAGCAACCATTACAACTCAGTGACCATTTCTATTTACACAGAGATTTTTTTTTTTCTTATTTGAGATGGAGTCTTGCTCTGTTGCCCAGGCTGGAGTGCAGTGGTGAGATCTCAGCTCACTGCAACCTCCGCCTCCCCAGTTCAAGCAATTCTACATGGAGATATTTCTATTCTTCGAATCATTCTCAGATTTTCTGTGGTCTTCATTTATATCTTAGTTTGGATTCCTCCAGAAGCTGCCTGTGAGACAAAGGCTTGAGTACAAATAGTTTATTTGGGAGGCATATTAGTTTGTTCTCATGCTGCCAATAAGGACATACCCAAGACTGAGTAATTTATAAAGGAAAGGAGTTTAATTGACTCACAGTTCCACATGGCTGTGGAGGCCTCACAATCATGGCGGAAGGGGAACTCCCATTTATCAAACCATTAGATCTTGTGAGACTTACTGACTGCCACAAGAACAGTATGGGGAAAACCGCCCCCATGATTCTATTATCTCCACCTGGCCCCACCTTTGACACCTGGGGATTATTACAATTCAAGGTGAGATTTGGGTGGGGACACAACCACACCATATCAGGAGGTGAAGGAAAACACCAGTAAGGGAGTCAGGAAATAAGCCATGAAGAAAAGGAGTTAAAGGATGGGTTATCCAGCAAGGTAGAAAAGTGGACCACTCTGGACTTAATCCCACTGAGGAACTATGGGATCTGGTATAGAACATGAGCCTCAGAGTCATCCCACATTAGGAGCAAGGGAGCTGGAGTATATATACACTAACAAAGCCCTCCAATACCCAGCCCCTCCCCAACCTCTTTGGCCCCCTCTCCTGGCCCCCCTTGCCTGAAAACATCAGCCCCAGCAACACAACAACCTGCAATGCCTTTTTACCCCTCCCTTTACCTAGTTTATTTCACCTGGCTGACTCCTATTAATTCTTTGGTTGTCTTTGGTTGACGGCTGCTCCAGGGGTTGTCAAAACCTTGACACTTCCAGCCTGCCAGCTCTGGGCCAAGCCCTCAAGCAGATACGACAGATGGGGCACACTGAAGTGGTAAAGCCTGAGGGTGTATGGCTAGGAGGCCAAGAGCCTCTGCTATAGATTACCTCAGAGAATTTTTATAAGAAGTTAATGATTGCATATAATTTAGAATAATGCATGGCACAGAATAAGGGTGCAATGTTCATTTCATTGTTTTGATAACACTGGCCTTCTTTTTTTATTTTCATGGCCAGAACCTGTGTCTACAAAAAATAAGAAAAATTAGCCTGACATGGTGGCACAAGGAGTCTCAGTTATTCAGGAGACTGAGGTGGAAGTATCTCTTGAACCCAGGAACTGGAGGCTGCAGTGAGCTACGATCGTACCACTGCATTTCAGCCTAGGCTGCACTCCAGTGAGACCCTGTCTCAAAAAAATAAAACAACAAAACAAAAAACTTTTCTGAGAACAGTGGGGCCTAGTAGTACTATACTATGTAGGGAAGGGAAACTAGTCAAGTAATCCTTCAGAATTTTTTTCTTTTTAAAATATCTTAGGGGATTTTCTAACCCTCTCTAGAGCATGAAAGAACAAATTTTGATTTTATAAAGAAAAAAAACAGAGGGAAAAAAACCACTTTTTTTTTTTTTTGAGACAGAATTTCACTCTTGTTGCTCAGGCTAGAGGACAATGATGCAATCTCGGCTCACTGCAACCTCCGCCTCCCGGATTCAAGTGATTCTCCTGCCTCAGCCTCCTGAGTAGCTGGGATTACAAGCATGTGCCACCACGCCCAGCTAATTTTGTATTTTTTTTTTTTTTTTGAGACGGAGTTTCGCTCTTGTTACCCAGGCTGGAGTGCAATGGCACGATCTCGGCTCACAGCAACCTCCGCCTCCTGGGTTCAGGCAATTCTCCTGCCTCAGCCTCCTGAGTAGCTGGGATTACAGGCATGCGCCACCATGCCCAGCTAATTTTTTTTTGTATTAGTAGAGACGGGGTTTCACCATGTTGACCAGGATGGTCTTGATCTCTTGACCTCGTGATCCACCCGCCTCAGCCTCCCAAAGTGCTGGGATTACAGGCTTCAGCCACCGCGCCCGGCCTAATTTTGTATTTTTAGTAGAGACGGGGTTTCTCCACGTTGGTCAGGCTGGTCTCAAACTCCTGACCTGAGGTGATCTGCCCATCTCAGTCTCCCAAAGTGCTGGGACTACAGGAGTGAGCCACAGCCCCCAAATGAGCTCCCCTCTGGCAGGGCACACTATCTGGGTGGATATTTTTATCAGATGCCAGGTAATTCTCCGGTAGCCTGGCCTAGACCCACATTCAGGAAACACTGGCCCCAGGATAGTTGAACCCTCAGGGCAGCGTTCAAATCCCTCCAATACCCAGCCCCTCCCCACCTCTTTGGTCCCCTCTCCTGGCCTCTCTTGTCTAAAAACATCAGCCCCAGCAACACAACAACCTGCAATGTCTTTTTACCCCTCCTTCTACCTAGCTCATTTCACCTGGCTGAGTCCTATTAATTCGTCTTCAGTAGTTTCCTCCATTTCAGCTCCAAGTTGGGTTAGATGCCTCTTCTGGACCCTGCCAATGCCCCATGCATACCTCTGTCATTGTACTTATCTCACTGTGTTAGAATTATCTCTAGGTCTGTATCCTTTATAGACTGTGAGAACCCTGAGAATGGGAACCATATATTAATGGCATTAATCCATGCACCTCCAGTATGGTTGACAGGGTACAGAAAGAAGGAAGCTACGGAGGGAGGAAAAAAGAGAGGATAGTGTTAGTTGGGTCTTCAGAGAAGCAGACACGAAGATGAGATAAAACACGCAAGAAATCTATTAAAGAAAACATCTATGAGAGAAAATGTGGGAGGGAGATGGAAAAGACTGGAAGATCTATCAGACTTCGTTGCAGGTCTGACTTGTGAAGGAGAGAGAAAGGGAAGGAAGGAAGTTTGCATGGAAGCATCTTACACTGCAGTTCAGTCTCAGAAAGGTTTGGGGACCGGGTGTGGTGGCTCATGCCTGTAATCCCAGCACTTTGGGAGGTCGAGGCAGGCAGATCACTTGAGGCCAGGAGTTTGATACCAGCCTGGCTAACATGGTGAAACTCCATCTCTACTAAAGATACAAAAATTAGCCAGGTCTTGTGGCACACGCCTGTAATCATACCTACTTGGGAGGCTGAGGAGGAGAATTGCTTGAACCCAGGAGGTGGAGGTTGCAGTGAGCTGACATTGTGCCACTGCACTCCAGCCTGGGCAACAGAGTGAGACTCTGTCTCAAAAAATAACAACAACAAAAAGATTTGGCAGGGCCAATGGGGAGTCCCTGGACTAAAGTTGTTGGTCAAAGGAGTTTCCATGTCTCTCAGGAACAGGCCTGCCTCAGTATCCCTGCAGCACTCAAATAACTGCTTGGAGGCAGGTTGTAGGAAGCATGGCCTTGGCACCGATGCGGTGATGGATTTCAGAGGCTGCAGCTGGGGGCCAAGGTCAATGGCACTTTCAGTGGTTAGAGATTTGAGAGGTGAATTCTCATGGACATTAAAAAAGGAAGAAAGAAGGGAAGGAGGGTGGGACTAACAAACACACTTACGAAAGTCTGACAGTTTGTTTGGTAACATGCTCACAGGAAATCTGGCTGTTTGGATGCAGGGTAGGGACATGCAAAAAGCACAGGAGTTGAGGGGCGTCTTGAGTTGGCGTCCTGGTTTCATCACTGACTAGCTGTGTGACCTGGACAATGCCATCACTCTATTTGTCTGTTTCTTGATCTCTAAATTAAGAATATTAATACTTGCCCCACCTATCTCACAGGATTGATGTGCCAACTTGGGGATCTTGACTTCATCTCGTTCACCACCAAATGTAGAAATACAGCTTTGAGGGCTTGCTAACATCACCCCATAGATAGAAGGGGTTGCCCCTTGGTTTGTTAGCGTTCTGGGTCTTTGTGGGGAGGTATCCACACAGAGTGGGCAAAGGTGGATACAGCAAGGTTTCCTGGTCTAACTGACATCACCTCTGCCAGACTTTCAGTGAGCGAGCTTCAGGTAGAGATGGAGTAAGGTACCAATCTGCCAGGCAAAGTACCTACTGGCATGTAGACTGTGGGTCAAATGAGGTGGCCCTGGGTGACGGTGATAGAGGATTCCCCTGGAGAGGCAACTGGGCAGGCCAATGATGAACCAGAACTCAAACTCTGCAAGATCTCTGAGGTCTGGAGCAGTGCCTCTCTCAGTAGTTCTCCTGGGCCCCTCACCACAGCTTTTCCCTGCCCTCCAGGGAAACTAAACCCAAGCTGACCTTCCCCACCAAGGCTTCCTCTGGTCTTTAACCAGAGGTGTGTGTCAGAATCGCCTGCGAAACTTTTCAAATATGAACTTTTCCAGCCCTGACCCTTCACCTACTGAATCAGAATCTCCAGGGAAGGGACCTGGGGATTTTATTTTTAAAGGGTCCTGGATGATTCTAAAATATAACTATGCAGCAGGAAATCATCACAGCCTCTTGAGGGCTGACCTTACTAACCCAGACCTAAAATGTACCAAAAAACCCATCCCAGCTGGTCATCCCAGAACTGAATTTTAGTTCCACATTTGTGATCTACTTGTTTGTTTTGTGTGCTTCCTAATCTCTCTCTCCAGTGTTTACATTAGGAAATGAATTCAAAAGAGATCCTCAAATAGAAAACGCATCTTACCCCCAACCTCCATCCCTCCATTTGGTTTGATTAACTAGGAGAAACTCATCTAACTTTCTTCAAAGCATGTTTTTTTACTATTATTGTTCTATTCCTGTATTTACATTGGCACAATTCTCAGCTGGCCTGTCAGGACCACCCAAGATACTGGATGACAGTTTCAGAGATAGAGCAAAGAAGATTGAATTCATTTAGTACACAGTAAAATAGTCCACATGTGCAGACATTTCCATTGTACCAGTTGTGAATTTCTGAGCTCTCTAAGGGTAGAGATCCTGGTTTGTTGACCTTTTTGTTTCCAGTCTTTTTCAGTCCTTGACACACAGTAGATACTTAATGTTTGTTAATAAATGAGAATTTAGGACCTGTGACCCAATTCAATGTTGCTTTCTATGATACAACATAATCAACATGGCTTGTGAGAATTTTTCTCTTTTGCTTTTATTTAGTTGCAGAGGTACTTCATGCACCTTGTAACCAGTTGTATTAGTCAGGGTTCTCTAGAGGGACAGAACTAATGAAATAGATATCTATCTAAAAGGGAGTTTATTAAATATTAACTTACACGATCAAAAGGTCCCACAGCTGGGTGCAGTGGCTGACGCCTGTAATCCTAGCACTTTGGGAGGCCGAGGCGGGCAGATCATGATGTCAAGAGATCGAAACTATCCTGGCCAACGTGGTGAAACCCCATCTCTACTAAAAATACAAAAATTAGCTGGACATGGTGGCCCGTGCCTGTAGTCGCAGCTTCTCGGGAAGCTGAGGCACGAGAATCGCTTGAATCCAGGAGGCGGAGGTTGCAGTGAGCCAAGATTGCCCCACTGCACTCCAGCCTGGTGACAGAGCAAGACTCCATCTCAAAAAAAATAAATAAATAAAGGGCTGGGCACGGTGGCTCACACCTATAATCCCAGCACTTTGGGAAGCCGAGGCGGGTGGATCACGAGGTCAAGAGATCAAGACCATCCTGGTCAACATGGTGAAACCCTGTCTCTACTAAAAATACAAAAAAATTAGCTGGGCACGGTGGCGCGCGCCTGTAGTCCCAGCTACTCGGGAGGCTGAGGCATGAGAACTGCTTGAACCCACGAGGCGGAGGTTGTGGTGAGCCGAGATTGCGCCATTGCACTCCAGCCTGGGTAACAAGAGCGAAACTCCATCTCAAATAAAAAAAAAATTTTTAAAGAAAAAGGTCCCACAATAGGCTGTCTGCAGGCTGAGGAACAAGGAGAGCCAGTACAAGTTCCAAAACTGAAAAACTTGGAGTCTGATGTTCAAGGGCAGGAAGCATCCAGCACAGGAGAAAGATGTAAGCTGGGAGGCTAGGTCAGACTCTCTCTTCACATTTTTCTGTCTGTTTATATTCTAGCCTCGCTGGCAGCTGATTAGACTGTGCCCACCCAGATTAAGGGTGAGTTTGCCTTTCCCAGTCCAGTGACTCAATGTTAATCTCCTTTGGCAATGCCCTCACAGACACACCCACACTTTGTATCCTTTAATCCAATCAAGTTGACACTCAATATTAACCATCACACCAGATAAACAAAAAATAGAAGGTTTAGAAAAACCTTGACCTCCCCAGTTGAATCCCACACCCTGGGATCACCAGCGTTAGGTTTGGTTTATTCTTCTTCTACATCATTCTTTATGTTCATACAAAAATACACAAATCCATGTGTGTTAATTACTCAGGGTCCTCGGAATCAGCTTTGTTTGGGGCACAATGACAGACACCAAGATGAAGCTGTACATAAGACATTTAAAATGTAGTAAAAATTCCCTCTTTTGTAAAAGCATAAAAACCAATACATGTTTTTAAATGTTCAGCAGAACAGAACTAACAAACATGAGAAATAACATTACCAAAAAAAAGAATGATCTTCCTCAACTAATACACATCGTTGTGATCCCACTGAACTGAAAGGAAAATGTAACCATGCAGAGCAGTAGGGAAGCAGCATGAAGCTTCAATTCCCCTTCATTTGAGGGTGGCAAGGGGTGAGCGAACAGGAAGAAGAAGCTTCCCTCTCAGAGTATTCACCAGACACCCTAGTTTTCAGTCCTTTAAAAATCTAATTAAGGCTAGGTGTGGTGGCTCACACCTGTAGTCCTAACACATTGGGAGGACCAGGCAGGCAGATTTCAAGCCCAGAAGTTCAAGACCAGCCTGGACAACATGGTAAAACTCTATCTCTACTAAAAATACAAAAGTTAGCCGGGCGTGGTGGTACACACCTGTGGCCTCAACTACTCAGGAGGCTGAGGTGGGAAGATCACCTGAGCCTGGGAAGGTTGAGGCTGCAGTGAGCTGTGATCACGCCACTGTACTCTGTCTCAAATAAATAAACAAAATCTAATTAAAAGACCCTGCATTACAAAGGCCATATTTTTGGCCAGCTTTTTTCAGGGTGGCAGATACTTTATCCAGGCATTTAGGAGGAAAAGCAATGCAACAAACATTGTTTTTCTTCTTCTTCTTTTGAGACAGAGTCTCACTCTGTCACCCAGGCTGGAGTGCAGTGGCATGATCTGAACTCTTTGTAGCCTTCGCCTCCCAGGTTCAAGCGATTCTCCTACCTCAGCCTCCCAAGTAGCTGGAACTACAGGCATGCACCACAACACCCAGCTAATGTTTGTATTTTTAGTAGAGATGGTGTTTCACCGTGTTGGGCAGGCTGGCCTCGACCTTAGGTGATCCACCTGCCTCAGCCTCCCGAAGTGCTGAGATTACAGGCATGAGCCACTGCGCCTCGCCCAAAACATTGTTTTTCAATGCCTACTATCAACGGTGTTACTCCCAAGGGAAATTACAGAATAAACTTAGTTAGCATCTTATGTAGCTTAGCGAATTTAACCATGGTCCAGTGTAGATCTAAATGAAGAATGACCCAGGTGTCTTCTGTGAGTCCCTTTCTGATCTGCATACTATTTCATGCAGAAGTTATACTCTAGAATCTGATAAATTCATCCATGGTATATGGAAAGATTGCTAGAGGCTGGAACCATGGTCACCTCTCAGCTTCAAGCTATCTGGCTACGTGGCCCCAGGAGAGTGGTAACAACTCTGTGACTCACATCTGTAAAAGCAGGAACTTTGGACCGCATGACTAAGATTACTTTCAGCAATAAGAGTCTACAGAAAATTACTAAGTTTGTCGCTATTTCTGTTCAAAAGTAACTTTTTGTTTACAGACCTGTCTCAGAAATAGTATGAGTGTGGTTCCAGAGCACTGCAGTAAAGCAAATATCACAATAAAAAGTCATACAGGGCTGGGCGCGGTGGCTCACGCCTGTAATCCCAGCACTTTGGGAGGCTGAGGCGGGTGGATCACGAGGTCAAGAGATCGAGACCATCCTGGTCAACATGGTGAAACCTCGTCTCTACTAAAAATACAAAAAAAAAAAATTAGCTGGGCACGGTGGCACGTGCCTGTAATCCCAGCTACTCGGGAGGCTGAGGCAGGAGAATTGCCTGAACCCAGGAGGTGGAGGTTGCGGTGAGCCGAGATCGCGCCATTGCACTCCAGCCTGGGTAACAAGAGAGAAACTCCGTCTCAAAAAAAAAAAAAAAAAAAAAAAGCTCATACAGATTTTTTGGTTTCCCAGTGCATATAAAAGTTATGTTTATGCTATACTGTAGTCTATTAAGTGTGCAATAATAGCGTTATGTCCGAAAAAATGTACATACCTTAATTTAAAGAAATATTTTACTATTAAAAAATGCTAATGATGGCTGGGAGCTGTGGCTTTCACCTGTAATCCAGCATTTGGGAGGCTGACACGGGAAGATGGCTTGAGGCTAGTTCAAGACCAGCCTGGGCAATATAGCAAGACTGTCAGAAAGAATGGAAAGGAAAGGGAAGGGGAAGGGAAGGGAGAAAGAAAATGCTAACAATCATTTGAGCCTTTAGTGAGCTGTAATCGTTTCACTGATGGAGGGTCTTGTTTCTATGTTGATGGCTGCTGACTGATCAGGGTGGTGGTTGCTGAAAGTTGAGTGGCTGTAGCAATTTCTTTTGTTTTTTTTAAATAATTTCAGCTTTTATTTTAGATTCAGGGGATACATGTGCAGGTTTGTTACATGAATATATTGTGTGACATTGAAGTTTGGGATACAAATGATCCTATCACCCAGGTAATGAGCATAGTACCCAATAGGTAGTTTTTCAGCCCTTGCTCCCTTCTCCCCTCCTCCCTCTAGTAGTCCTCAGCTCTGTTGTTTCCCTGTTTGTGTTCATGTGCACTCAATGTTTACCTTCCAATTATAAGTAAGAACGTGCACTATTTGGTTTTCTGTTCCTGTGTTAATTCGCTTTGGACTATGGCCTCCAGCTCCACACATGTTGCTCCAAAGGACATGATCTTGTTCTTCTTTATGGCTGCATAGTGTTCCATGGTGTACATGTACTACAGTTTCTTTATCAAGTCCACCGTTGATGGGCACCTAGGTTGATTCTGTGTCTTTGCTATTGTGAACAGTGCTGCGATGAACATTCAAGTACATGTGTCTTTTTTGCAGATTTCTTTTCCTTTCTTTTCCTTTGGGTATATATCCAGTAATGGGATCTCTGGGTTGAACAGTAGTTCTGTTTTTAGTTCTTTGAGAATTCTCCAAACTGCTTTCCACAGTGGCTGAACTAATTTACATTCCCGTTAACAATATATAAGCATTCCCTTTTCTCTGCAGCTCTGCCAGCATGTTATTTTTTGTCTTTTTAATAATCATCATCCTGACTAGTGTGAGATGGTATCTCATTTGGGTTCTGGTTTGCATTTCTCTAATAATTAGTGATGTTGAGCATTTTTTATATGTTTCTTGGCCGCATGTCATCTTTTGAGAAGTGTCTGTTAATGTCTTTGCCCAATTTTTAGTAGGGTTATTTGGTTTTTGCTTTTTGAGTTAAGATCCTTATAAACGCTGGATATTTGGCCTTTGTTGGATGCATGGTTTGTAAATACTTTCTCCCATTCTGTAAGTTGTCTGTGTACTCTGCTGATAGTTTCTCTTGCTTTCCAAACCTCTTTAGTTTAATTAGGTCCCACTTGTCAATTTTTGTTTTTGTTGCAATTGCTTTTGAGGACTCAGTCATAAATTCTTTGCCAAGGCTGATATCCAGAATGACATTTCCTAGGTTTTCATCTAGGATTTTTATAATTTGAGGCCTTAGATTTAAATCCTTAATCTGGATTTTGACGATTCTAATACGTATGTACTGGTATCTTGTTTTAATTTGTATTTCCCTGATGACATACAATGCAAGCATCTTTTTAAAAAGTTTAATTTTGGGGCTCCTCACAGGAAATGAAATCATCTTTTCAGATGCTTATTTGCCACCTGTCTTTCTTTGGTGAGGTGTCTGTTAAGGTATTTGACTTATTTTTTGATCTGGTTGTTTGTTTTCTTATTGAGAGTTCCTTGTATATTTTGGATAACAGCCCCATTATCAGATATGCCTTTTGCAAATATTTTCTCCCAGTCTGTGGTTTGTCTTTTTATTGTTTTGATAGTGTCTTTTGCAGAGCAGGAATTATTAATTTTAATGAAGTCCATAAAGTTATTTCATGGGTCATGCCTTTGGTGTTGTATCTAAAAAGCCATCACCAAACCCAGGGTGATTTAGATTTTCTCCAAAGTTACCTTCCCGGAGTTTTATAGTTTTGTATTTTACAGTAAGGTTTGTGATCCACTTTGAGTTAATTTTTGTGAGGAGTGTAAGGTCTGTCTCTAGAGTCATTTTTTTGCATGTGGATATCCAGTTGTTCCAGCACTATTTGTTGAAATGATTATCTTTTCTCCACTGTAGTGTTTTTGCTCCTTTGTCAAAGATCAGTTGTATTTATTTGGGTTTATTTCTGGACTCTCTTCTGTTCTATTTATCTATTTGCCACATGCTTACTGTAGCTTTATAGTAAGTCTCTAAGTTGGGTAGTGTTAGTATTTCAACTTTGTTTTTCTCCTTACACATTGTGTTGGCTATTATGGGTCTTTTGCTTCTTTATATGAACTTTAGAATCAGCTTGTCAATTTCTACAAATTGCTGAGATTTTGATTGTGATTGAATTAAATCCATAGATCAAGTTGGGAAGAACTGCCATCTTGACAATATTGAATCTTACTATCCATGAACACAGAACACCTCTCCATTTATTTAGATTTTCCTTCATACTGATACTTTTGTCAGGGTTTTATAGCTTTTCTCATATGTATCTTGTACACATTTTGTTAGATTTATACTGAAATATTTCATTTTTGGGGGTGCTGATGTAAACATATATTTTAAGTTTCAAATTCCACTTGGTCATTTTTGATATATTAGGAAAGCATTGACTTTCGTATATTAACTTATATCCTGCAACCTTGATATGATGACTTCTTAATTCCAAGAGTGCTTGTCAACTCTCTTGAATTTTCTACATAGATGACCATGCCATCTGTGAACAAAGACAGATTCTTCCTTCTCAATCTGTAAATCTTTTACTTTTTTTTCTTGTCTTACTGCATTAGCTAGGACTTGCATTACAATGTTGAAAAGCAGTGGTAAGAGGGGACATTCTTGCCTTCTTCCCAATGCTACTAGGAAAGCTTCAAGTTTCTCACCAGAGGTGGTTTATTCTAAGGAATTGGCTCATGAGATTGTGGGGGTTGGTAAGTCTGAAATCTGTATTCAGGTAAGAGTTGATGTTGCAGCACTGAGAATTCCTCCTTCTTCAGTGAACCCCAGTCATTGTTTTAAGGCCTTCAACTGATGAGATGTGGCCCATTTACATTATAGAGGTATTCTGCTTTATTCAAACTCTAGTGATTTAAATGTTAGTCAGATCTAAAAACGTATCTTTACAGTAACATCTAGACTGGTGTTTGAGCAAACAACTTGGCACCATAACCTGGCCAACTTGATACATAAAATTAACCATCACAATATATAAACAGATTATAGGGGTTTTTAAATTTGCTTTTCACACAAGTGGAATCATACTATATGCTTTTCTGTGGAACTTGTTTATTATCTTACAATAATATGTCATATTATTGTTAATAACATAATATCTCATACTTTTTTCTCCAGGTCAATCCTTATAGCTATGACTCCTTCTTTTAAATAGTTGTGTAATAAAAAGGAATGAGATCATGTCCTTTGCAGGGACATGGATGGAGCTGGAAGCCATTATTCTCAGCAAACTAATACAGTAACAGAAAACCAAACATCACATGTTCTCACTTATAAGTGGGAGCTGAACAATGAGAACACATGGACACAGGGAGGGAAACAACACACGCTGAGGCCTGTTGTGGGGGCAGGGGGAGGGAGAGCATCAGGATAAACAGCTAATACATGCTAGGCTTAATACCTAGGTGATGGGTTGATAGGTGCAGCAAACCACCATAGCACATGTTTACCTATGTAACAAACCTGCATGTCCTACACATGTATCCCATAACTTAAAATTAAATTAAATTTAATAATAAATAGTTGTGTAATATCCAACCATTTGCCCATTTTTTGGGGGGGAGATTATTTCCAGTTATGACCAATGCAAAGAGCATCTTTACACATATATACTTAATGTATTGGTACAAGTATTTCTATAGGCTAGAGTCCCAAAAGTGGGATTACTGTGTCAAAGAATATGTGCATCTTTGATTTTAATAGCTCCTACCAAATTACTTTCTTAAAATGCTATAGCAATTCTCCAACAGAAATTAAAGAAAGTACAAATTTCCCCATGTCACTGTCAAAATTAGTTTTAAATTTTGCCTTATGGATAAAAAATGTTTTCCTATTATTTGTGTGTGTGCTTTTTAAAAATTTTAAATTGCCATATTATGTGTATAACATAAAATTAACCATCTTAACCATTTTTAAGTATATAGTTCAGCAGTGTTAAGTACATTTACAGTGTTACAAACCAATCTCCAGAACCATTTTTAATCTTGCAAATTTCAAACTCTCCACCCATTAAATAATAACTCTCCATTCCCCACTCCCCTTGGCCCTTAGCAACCACCATTCTACTTTCCGTGTCTATGAATTTGACTACTCTAGGCACCCCATATAAATGGAATCATACAATATTTGTCTTTTTGTGACTAGCTTCTTTCACTTAGCATAATGTCTTAATGTTCATCCATGTCGTAGCATGAGTCAGAATTTACTTTCTTTTTAAGGCTGAATAATATTCCATTGTGTGTCTATATCATATTATGCTTACCCATTCATTTGCCAGTAGACATTTAGGTTGCTTCCATCTTTTGGCCTTCCTGACTAATGCTGCTATAAACATGGGTGTACAAATATATCTTTGAGATTCTGCTTTCAATTGTTTCGAGTATATGACCAGAAGTAGAATTGCTGGATCATATGTAATTCTATTTTTAATTTTTTGAGGAACTTCCATATTGTTTTCCATAGCAGCTGCACAATTTTACATTCCCACCAACAGTGCACAAAGGATCTCTACACATCCTTGCCAACACTTGTTATCTTCTGTTTTTTTGATAGTAGCCATCTGTCGAGTTCTTTTCTGTTTTTATTTTAATAGTAGTCATTCTTCTGTTATTTTAACATATATATTCACATATTTATAATCATATATTTATAGATCAGCTATTTGTATTTTCTTGTCTATGAATCACCTGTTTACAGTCTTCACCGTTTTTCTATTGGGTTGTCTTTTTCTTATCAATATATAGAAGTGCTATGTGTTGGGTTGGCATCAAAATTGTCATTTCTTTTGGTCAAAAACAGTTGACTATCAGCAACTTTATATAGTTCAACTTAATATTATGAATATTAATATTAATTCTAATATTATAGATATTAATCCTTTATCTGTCATTAATTGCAACTATTTTCTCACAGCCTCTTAGTTGTCCTTTGACCTTTCATGGTGTCTTGTGCCACTGGAAAGTTTTAATTGTCAATATTATCGAATCCGTTTTTATTCTTTTATGCTGAGTTTCTTGTGTTATTTAAGGTCTCCCTAGCTAAATATTACATAAATACTATAATTTTTTTACTTTGCCTTTGTAGCTTCTGTAATTAAAGATGAATTAAATAGGAGTTTATCTTTGTATTTTTCATGTGCTAGGCAATTATTCTGGCACCATTTGTTAAATAAGCCATTACTGAATTGAAATGCCATGTTTATTATATACTGTACTAAGTTCTGATAAAATCTATTTCTTTCTTCTCTATTCTATTTGACTGCTCTATTCTCCAATGTCCTACTTTCTTTTATTACACTAGCTTTATAGAGTGTTTTAATATCCATTAGGGCAAGATATTAGTAAGTTATTACTGGTCTTGTTTTTCAAAGCTTTATTGGAGATTATAATAGTGTTGAGTTATTATTCCTCACACAAATCTACAGAGATCCCTAGTTAACAGTTAAATCTCTTACATATCTTAACATCTCCCTCAGCTCAGGAAGCCAGCTGGGTTTAAGTTTCAACCAACAATTGAGAGCCTCTTACTTATGTTCACCTTGGGAGGCCAGTACCCAGAGCTTCAGCGAGGGGATGAAGACGAGAGGGAGAAAGAGGTGAGTTTCTCCATAAGCCCTCAGCATAGGCCTATGGTTGCTCATAATTTTACTCCACTGTCCCCAGGATGGACCTCCCAGGTAGGTGGGGTAGTCAAGGAAGGTGGAAGGGCAGCAGAAGCAAACTACCTGCTTCAGAGTTTTGGTTAGGAATGGGCTTTTTTTTTTTTTTTTTTTTCAGAAAGTTTTGCTCTATTGCCCAGGCTGGAGTGCAGTGGTGTGATCTCAGCTCACTGCAACCTCTGCCTCACAGGTTCAAGTGATTCTCCTGCCTCAGCCTCCTGAGTAGCTGGGATTATAGGCTCATGGCACCACACCCGGCTAGTTTTTGTATTTTTAGTAGACACTGGGTTTCCACCATGTTGGCCATGCTTGTCTCAAATTCCTGACCTCAAGTGATCCACCCACCTCGGCCTCCCAAAGTGTTGGGATTACAGGCGTGAGCCACTGCTCCCAGCCCTCATTCTCAACAAATATCTAAATGACTCCAAAGTAAAAATACCAACTCCTCTGCCTGTGAGTCCTCAACATCAGTTATTAAATGAAACATATGGAAGCTCCAATGCAGCAGTGAGATCTCCCAGCAAATGGTAAAAACATAGTGAAAGCCAGGTAGGGGCAAGCCAACTGGACCGCATCCCAGAGCACCTACCTCTGCAGGGTGCCAGACCATTATGGAAATAAATCAAACATGCCATAGTAGTTTACTCAGGTTTCCACACAAACTCCTCACATAACTAGAGTAACGTACATGGTTCTACTCTCACTGAAGCAAGGGTTACCTTGAGCAGAAATTTCAAATCCATCTTCAGTGGCCTTGCCCTTCTCATCATGTTGTGTAATTTGTGCCTGGAATGTGCACGGTGCTTCTATTATCTATACCACTCAGAGTTACTGGTTACAATTAGCTGTAATTCTTTTTTAAAATACGGTTACAAAAATTTTAAAGTAGGCCAGGTGTTGGGGTTCACGCTGATAATCCCAGTACTTTGGGAGGCCAAGGCAGGTGGATCACCTGAGGTCAGGAGTTTGAGACTAGCCTGGCCAACATGGTAAAACCCCATTTCAACTAAAAATACAAAAAAATTAGCCAGGCATGGTGGCATGTGCCTGTAATCCCAGCTACTCGGGAGGCTGGGGCAGGAGAATTACTTGAACCTGAGAGGCGGAGATTGAAGTGAGCTGAGATTGCAGCAATGCCCCTCCCACTTGGGCGACAAGAGTGAAACTCCTTCTCAAAAAAAAAAAAAAAATAGGGCCGGGTGCAGTGGCTCATGCCTGTAATCCCAGCACTTTGGGAGGCCGAGGCAGGCAGATCATGAGGTCAGGAGATCAAGTCCATCCTAGCTAACACGGTGAAACCCTATCTCTACTAAAAATACCAAAAATTAGCCAGGCGTGGTGGCACATGCCTGTAGTCCCAGCTACTCAGGAGGCTGAAGCGGGAGAATCGCTTGAACCCAGGAGGCAGAGATTGCAGTGAGCTGAGAATGTGCTATTGCACTCCAGCCTGGGCAACAGAGCAAGACTCCATCTCAAAAAAAAATTTAAGTAATATATAAACTTGGTTTTAAAAGCAACCTTTAAATAGTAAAACTGGATACAGAGTAAAAAGAAAGTCTCATCGCTCTAGCCCCCCAAACCTTCCTTTATTTGTATTTATTTATTTATTTATTTATTTTGTAGCAACAGGGTCTCACTATATGGCCCAGGCTTGTCTTGAACTCCTTGCCTCAAGTGATCCTCCTGCTTCAGCCTCCCAAAGTGCAGGGATTATAGGTAGGAGCCACCACACCCAGCCTTCTAATCTTCCTTTAACTTCCCTCATGTCTTACATGGAGAGATAGTTCCAGTAAAGCAGCTACAAGAACCCAGTGTCCTTAGGTTTCTGATTATGGATTAACATCTTGGTTTATTAAATTGCACATTGGTTAACTTTTATCTTTAAAGGAAGTGCCTTCTACTGCAGCAGATCTTACATTACAGGCTAGGAATACAGAGGAACTGAGCTGGCCAGTGGGAGAGGGAGCAAAGGCCAGCTGAAACATGGAGGTGGAGTGAGCACAGGGACCCCAGGTAGCCAGTGGCCTAGGTGAAATCTTCACAGACACAGGGGTTGTGTGTCCTGCCTTCTGGTAGCCATGGGGAACCTGAGGGAACCAGGTGGGGTTGTGAATGATCCTGTGGACTGGCGATGCTGAGGGTGTATAGCAGTCCACTTGTAGAGGTAACTAGCCATTCCAGGCATGGCAGGGGACAAGAAATAGGGCTGGCATGGCTGAGCATGGTGGCTCATGCCTGTAATCCCAACACTTTGGTAGGCCGAGGCAGGAGGATCACTTGAGACCAGGAATTTGAGACCAGCCTGGCCAACACGGTGAAACCCTCTCTCTACTAAAAATACAAAAATTAGCTGGGTGTGGTGGCACACACCTGTAGCCCCAGCTACTCTGGAGGCTAAAGTAGGAGAATAGCTTGAACCCGGGAGGCAGAGGCTGCAGTGAGCAGAAATTGTGCCATTGCACTCCAGCCTGGGTGACAGAGCAAGACTCCATCAAGAAGGAAGGAAGGAAGGAAGGAGAAAGAAAGGAGAGAGAAAGAGAGAGAGAAAAAGAAAAAGAAATAAAAGAGAGAGAAAGAAAGAGAAAGGAAAGAGAGAGAAAGAAAGAAAGAAAGCTGGTAGGACAGGTATGGGAAGGTAGTCCCCTGCCTAGAGGCTGGGGCTCGGAGCAGACATCCTCTTTTGTGGATGACACTGACTTTTGTGGGCACTGGAGATGAACAGAAAGCCCACAACCCTGGCAGAAGAGGACCAGGTAAGCTGCCCTACCTCCTGCTAGAAATACTAAGGAAGAGGCTATGCCAACCCCCCTCACCTACACCCCCAGCCCTACCAGAAGTTCTGAGAGCAACCAACCTGGACAAAGAACTGCAGTAGAGTATTTCTAAACTCACATGGTGGACCACGTGGCTTCCTTTGACCCCTCCAGACCCACCCCACCCTTCTCCACCCACTCTGTGCTCCCAGAGGCGGGCCTCTAGGCTGAACTCCATCAAAGGGTTCCTATGCCCTCTGCCTTCCAGTTGACCTTGGCCACCAGCAGGAGGTGGGAAACCAAGAGGAGAGAGGTCAGAGTATTTATTTCCCCCAAATACCTCCCTGAGAGCTGGCTGGCTGTGTCCCTGGACCAAAAGCTACAGCTCCTGTCAAGAGGCCCTCCTCACAGGATTTTCTCTCTCTCAAGTTTCCAGAGATTGCTTCCTCCTTCTGCTCCTTCTGGCCTGTGGTTTCCCTATACCCTGATATTCTTTTGTAAATAGTCTCTTTATTAAACTCTTCTCAGTTTACCTAATCTGAGGGTGCCATCTGTTTCCTGCCAGGACCTGGAATGATACAGATGGCTTGTCTGACAGGACCTATTGATGGAGAGTCCAAGAACCCCTTATTATTCTAGGCAGAGGTGGGGCAGCCTGCATTTAGCTGGAGGTTACCAAAGGTGCATGAAATGAAGCCAGGAACTTGAGCTCTTTGGGGGTGGGGACTGTCTTACTGGCTTTGCAACACCAGCACTATGGCAAAGTCCGTCTTTTAGTAGGGGGCCTTCTAAGGGCAGGTTTCCTCTCCAGTTCAGGAACACTTTTCTGTCTTAAAAGGGTCATTTTCTCAAATGGTGATGTCCCTGAGAGGTTTTGCTTTGAATGATTTTCTGCTGAGATCAAAACAATCAGTGAGTGGCTGAACGCAGTGACTCATCACTGTAATCCCAGCACTTTGGGAGGCCAAGGTGGGAGCATCACTTGAGGCCAGGAATTCGAGACCAGTCTGCTCAACATGGCGAGACTCTGTCCCTACAAAACATAAGAAATTAACCAGGCTTGATGGCATTTATATGTAAGTATATAGATATAGACAAATAGATAACTTGACAAAGATTGGAAGACACATGTTAGGGCACTGGGGTTAGAGAATAATTTTTTTTCATTAAATTGTTAATTTCTTTCTTTTTTTTTTTTTTGAGACAAAGTTTTGCTCTTGTTTCCCAGGCTGGAGGGCAATGGGGCAATCTCAGCTCACCACAACCTCCGTCTTCCAGGTTCAAGTGATTCTCCTGCCTCAGCCTCCTGAGTAGCTGGGATTACAGGCATGTGCCACCATGCCTGGCTAAGTTTGTATTTTTAGTAGAGACGGGGTTTCTCCATGTTGGTCAGGCTGATCTCGAACTTCTGACCTCAGGTGATCCACCTGCCTCGGCCTGTAATCCCACCCAAAGTGCTGGGATTACAGGCGTGAGCCACCGTGCTGGCTTAAATTGTTAATTTCATGAAGTTACTCTTATGATACATGAAAGTGAAAGAAAAAACATAAAACAAGTATGTATATGAAATTGGACAAAACACTTCCTTATCAGCCTCCTTTCCCTGTTCTATATACTAAGAAGATACATAGTCTCTTCCACTTCAGTTCATTCTAGATTATACAAAATGTGATTCTAAACTGTTAAAATGAGTCCTATGTGGATACAGAGAAAGAGGCAGAAAAAAAGACACAGAAGTTTTGATTATTTTAACATGTCCATAAACATCAAGAAATAGTAGTTGTTTTTGTTCCCACTGGGGACTGTGGTAAGTGAGGTTTTGTCTGTCTAGCTTACTTTCTCAATCCTTCCTCTGGGTCACTTGAAGATCCCCTCCCTGACTCCACATGACTATGGTGGGTAGGTCAATCAGTATCCTTTCCCGCCCTTGACATTTAATGGTCAGAAGACTAAACCAGAGCCAATCAGATTCTTCTCTAAAATTGATACATGGACAGGTGGACAAACAAGGTCCCTTTCTTCTGAGGCTGTCAAATCTTTCTGCCTGTTACTTGGGTAACCTTAGACAAACTGTTTAACTTCTTTCAGTCTCAATTTTCTCACCTTAAATCAGGTTAATAATACAATCTATTTCATAGGCATTTGTAAGAATCAAAAGATATGAAGCATGAGAAAGGTTATTATAACTTTAATGTGTTTTATAATATTAATAAATGAATTGTTATTAAACATAAGTCAAATTATATGACAAATGAATTCATTGTAAGGTATTGGTCAATGACATCTTAAGACATTAAATCTTCCAGGGGTATTTACATGTTTTAAAGGGGCCCATTATATAAAGCACAAAGATAGAGAGCACTAATCTATACTGGGAGAAATTAGGATAGTGGTTAACTTTGCAAGGGTTGGGGGTTTGTGATCAGAGGGAACATACGGAAACTTCTGAAAGGTGTTGGTTGTGTTCTGTTTCTTGATCTGGGTTCTAGTTACATGGGTATATTGTTGGTAAAGCTTCACTTTCCTGTATGCTTAAGATATGTGTTCTTTTCCATATGTATGGTATGATTTAATAACAAGTCTTTAAAACTTAGGAATTTCTGCTTCCAAGAAGATGGAGTAGGCATGCTTTTCCTTACTCCTCCTACTAAGTACAATGAAAAACTCTGGACATTATATATGAAATAAACATAAGAGGACTTTGAAAGGTGGCACTTTCTTTGAAAGGAGCAGACTTTGAAGAAGATGGCATTTGGAAATATCAATAAGTGTAGACCAAGAAAAGCCTAACAAAAGCTGTTCTATCTGGCCAAAGAACCAAGAAAGGAGCAACACAGGAAAAGAGAAAACTTTTAGACAGAAGCTGCTCTGCTCTGACTAAACACCATAGGAGGGGGAAAAATGTAGCACCCTCCTCGTTCATACTAGCAGAGGCCAAGTGGGGAGCCTAGAATTCCACCTTTGCCAGGCTCTAACAATGTGCCCTCACCCACCCACTGGGATATCTTCAGAGAAGGCCAAGTATGGAGCTAGTACTTTTATCCCTGCTGGGTAGTGATGAGGAAACCACATAGGGAACCTGTACTTCCAGCCCGCATCCTTCCTGCTTGGGCAGCATCCGAAGAAGCCTAGTAGAGAGTCAGGACTTCTACCATCGTTCAGCAGTATTTATGCCATCCTCTCCCTGGGGTGTCAGTGGAGGCCTAGTGGGGAGCCTGAACTCCCACCCCACCCAGCAATAATAAAGAGCTCCCCCCCATGTCAACAGAGGCTGAATAGACTTTCTATGCTGACCTGGCAGTAACCAATGCAGTGGCCAAAAAGCCAGCTAAAACATCAGGTTTAAATAAGATACAGAGTTATAACATAATACCCAAAATGTCCAAGTTTCAATAAAAATCACTCATCACACTAGAAACAAGGAAAATCTCAAACTGAGTAAAAAAGATAATCTTTAGATGCCAACACTGAGATGAACCATGAGATAAAATTTCCTGACACAAATTTTAAAGCAGTCATCATGAAAATAATGCAATGAGCAATTACAAGCACACTTGACACAAATGAAAAATGGAATAAATAAATAAATAGTTCCTCAGGAACATGTAGCACTTTAACAAAAGATCAAGCATTGGTATTACTGAAGACCCAAAAGGAGAGAATAGAGAGGGTAGGGCTAAGAAAGTATTCAAAGAAATAATGGCTAAAAACATCCCAAATTTGGCAAAAGACATAAACCTAGAGATTCAAGAGGCTGAGTGAACTCCAAACAGAATAAGCCCAAAGAAATTCAAACCAAGACACATATAATCAAACTTCTATAACCTAAAGACAAAGAAAAAATTATGAAGGCATCGAAAGAAATTATACCTTATGGCAGGAGAAAAGCAACCAAATGACAGGATTTCACATTAGGAAACAGAGTAGAAGGAAGTGGTACAATATCTTTCAAGTACTAAAAGAAAAGAACTGTCAACCTGCATTTCTTTCTTTTTTTTTTTTTTTTTGAGATGGACTCTCACCTTGCCACCCAGGCTGGAGTGAGTGAAGTGGTGCGATCTCGGCTCACTGCAACCTCCACCTCCCGGGTTCAAACGATTCTCCTGCCTCAGCCTCCCGAGTAGCTGGGACTACAGATGTGTGCCACCACATCCAGATAATTTTTGTATTTTTCGTAGAGATGGGGTTTCACCATGTTGGCCAGGCTGGTCTCAAACTCCTGACCTCAAGTGATCCAGCCACCTTAGCCTCCCAAAGTGCTAGGATTACAGGCGTGAGCCACCGCACCCAGCTTCAACCTGCATTTCTATATCCAGTGAAAATATCCTTCAGGAATGAAGGGAAAATCCAGACATTCTCAAATATAGGGGAACTAAGATAATTTGTTACCAGCAGATCTACTCTAAATAATGGCTAAAGAAAGTTTATTAAACAAAAAGGAAATGATAAAAGAAGTAACCTTGGAACATGAGAAAGGAAGAGAGAACATGATAAGCAAAATATCTGGGTAAATACAATAGACTTTCCTTCTCCTCCTGGGTTTTTAAGTCATATTTGACAGTTTAAGCAAAAAATATAACACTGATATAGTTTTAAATAGCTCTGGAAAAAAACAAGACAATTATAAAAATGGGGGTGAATAAACAGACATAGAGGTAAGATTTCTACCTTTCACTCAAACAGGCAAAGTGATGACACAAATAAACTGTGATATACATGTATGGATAATGGAATTCCTAGAGAAACCAATAAGAAAACAACA
This sequence comes from Aotus nancymaae, assembly GCF_030222135.1. Classification (NCBI taxonomy): domain Eukaryota; kingdom Metazoa; phylum Chordata; class Mammalia; order Primates; family Aotidae; genus Aotus; species Aotus nancymaae. The sequence goes on along the minus strand of NW_026988472.1, from coordinate 18,474,912 downwards.
TAAAAAACACTATAAATCAATATGGAAGGCAGGAGAAAGAAAATAGAAAATGAAAAAGAGAAATAACAAACAGAAAACAAGAAGTAAAGTAGCAAATATAATTATATTTAATGTGAATTGTCTAAATATACTAATTACAAGACAGAAAGTGGCAGCGTGGATCAAAAAGCATGAACCAGTTGTATACTGTCTACAAGAAACTCAATTCAAACGTAATGATAAAGGCAGACTGAAAGTGAAAGGATGGAAAAAGATATATAATATAAACATGAATCACGATAAAATAGGAATAGCTCTATTATATCAGATAAAGTAGACTGCAAAGAAAAGAAAGTTACCAGAGACAGAAAGGGACATTATATAACGATAAAAGGGTCAGTACACCGAAAGAACATAGCACTCCTATATGTGTTTGCACTAAGTAACAGAGCAGCAAAATATGTGACTCAAGATCTGATAGAGCTGAAAGGAGATATGCAAATGCACAATTGGAGACGGCAACCTCCCTCTCTCAACAACTGATAGTACAACTAGCCAGAAAATCAGCAAGGATATAGAAAAACTCAACAATATCATCAACCAACAGGATCTAATCAACATTTATAGAATACTCTACTCAACAACAGCAGAATATACCTCAATAATTTAGAAAAATGGGCCCTGGTAGTGGCTATAAGAAAAAAGAATTTAGAAAAAGAAAAGCAAAATAAACCCAAAGCAAGCAGAAGGAGATGCATAATAAAGATAAGAAATCAATGAAATTGAAAACAGTGAAACAATAGAGAAAAATCAATTAAACACAGAGCTGGCTCTTTGAAATCATCAGTAAAATTGATAAACCTCTAACAAGATTGACAAAGAAAGAAAGAGAAAGGATATAAATTACCAATATCGGAAATGAAATGGGGACTATCACTATAGACCCTGCAGACATCGAAAGGAAAATAAGGGAATACCATGAACAACTCTACACATAAATTTGACAACTTAGAGGAAATAGACCAATTAATCAAAAATTAAACAAACTAAAACAACTCACCCAATATGAAATATATAATTTGAATTTCTATATATTAAGGAAATTGAATTTGTAATTTAACCCCACCCCCAAAAAGAAATATCAGATGATTCCACTGGAAAATTCTACCAAATTTAAAAGAATTAAACAAATTCTAAACAATCTCCTTTAGAAAATAGAAGAGGATGGAACACTTTTCAATACATTTTGTGAAGCTATTATCATGGTTAAAAAAGAAAAAAAAAATAGAAAAAGACAGTACAAAAAAAGATATTAAAGACCAAATTTCCTCAATATACATGCAGAAGTTCTTAACTAATATTAGCAGATAAAATTCAACAATATATAAAAAGAATTATACAACATGATAGACTTTATTCCAGAGGTACAAGACTGGTTCAATTTGCTAAAACTACTTAATATAATACACCATATTACTAAGCTAAAGAAGAAAACTCATATGACCATATCAACTGATGAAGAAAAAGCATTTGGAAAATTTTAATACCCATTTATGATAATCATAAAACTCTTAGCAAACTAGGAACAGAGGGGAACTTTTTTTTTTTTGAGACAGAGTCTCGCTCTGTAGCCCAGGTTGGAGTGCAGTGGTGCAATCTCGGCTCACTGCAACCTCTGCCTCCCGGGTTCAAGCAATTCTCCTGCCTCAGCCTCCTGAATAGCTGGGATTATAGGCATGTGCCATTAAAAAAAAATACAACTTTTTTTTTTTTGTATTTTTAGTAGAGACGGGGGTTTCACCATATTGGCCAGACTGGTCTCGAACTCCTGACCTTGTGATCCACCCTCCTCAGCCTCTCCGAAAGTGCTGGGATTATAGGCATGAGCCACCATGCCTGGCCCTAGAGGAGAACTTTTTCAACTCGATAAAGAGTATCTACAAAAACCCTACAGTTATTGTAATACTTAATGATAAAAGACCGAATTCTTTCCCCTTAGGAGAGGGAAGAAGCCAAAAATGCCCACTCTCATTACTCTTAGTCAACATAGTACTGGAAGTTCTAGCCAGCACAGTGAGGCAAGAAAAAGGAATATAAGGAATACAGATTAGAAAGAATTCTTTCAAACTGTCCCTATTTGTTGATGGCATGGTAGTATATGTAGAAAATCCTAAGGGATTTACAAAAAAAAAAACACAAAATAAACTACTAGAACTGACAAATGACTTCAGCAAAGACAGTGTTCAAGAAAAACATTAAAAATCAATTGTACTTTTATATACTGGCAAGGAACATGTGAACATTTTCACAATTGAAAATAAAATATCGTTTACAATCATTCAAAACAAAACATAACATTCTCCAAAGAAGATGTATAGATGGCCAATAAGCACATGAAAAGATGTTCAATATCATTAATCATTTCAGAAATGCAAATGAAAACTACAATGATCTAACACCTCACACCTATTAGGGTGGCTTCTATTTTAAAAAACAGAAAGTAGGGCCAGGCACAGTAGCTCACGCCTGTAATCCCAGCACTTTCAGAGGCCGAGGCAGGTGGATCACCTAAGGTCAGGAGCTTGAGACCAGCCTGTCCAACATAGTGAAACCCCATCTCACTAAAAATACAAAAATTAGCCAGGCATGGTGGCATGCGCCTGTGGTCCCAGCTACACAGGAGGCAGAGGTAGGAGAATCACTTGAACCTGGGAGATGGAGGTTGCAGTGAGCCAAGATCACACCACTGTACTCCAGCTTGGGCAACAGAGGGAGACTCTGTCTCAAAAACAAACAAACAAAAAACAAAACAACAACAAAAACAGAAAGAATCAGGTGTTGGTGAGGATGTGGAGAAATTGGAACCCTTATGCACTGTTGGTGGGAATATAAAATGATACAGTCACTGTGGAAAACAGCATGGTAGCTCTTTTAAAAATTACAAATAGAATTGTCATATGATTCAGCAATTTCTTTTCTGGGTATATACCCAAAAGAACTGAAACCTGAAGAGATATTTATATACCCATGTTTATAGCAGCATTATTCACAAATGCTAAAATGTAGAAGCAATCCAAGTGTCCCTCAACAGATAGATGGGTAAGCAAAATGTGGTCTATCCATTACAATGAAATATTATTCAGCCCTAAAAAGGAAGGAAATTCTGGCACATGCTACAACATGGATGAACCTTGAAGACATTATGCTAAGTGAAATAAACCAGCCATAAAAAGATAAATAGTATATGATTCCACTTACAGGAGATACTTAGAATAGTCAAAATCGTAGAAAAAGACAGAATGGTAGCTGCAAGGGGCTGGGAGAATTGGGAAGTGGGGAGTTATGTTTAATAGGTATAGAGTTTCTGTTTCACACAATGAAAAGAATTATGGAGATGGAAGTTAATGATGATTGCACAATGTTATGAATGTATTTAATGCCACCGAACTATACACTTAAAAATGGTTAAGGCTGGGCACAGTGGCTCACACCTGTAATCCCAACACTTTGGGAGGCTGAGGCAAGTGGATCACTTGAGTCCAGGAGTTTGAGACCAGCCTGGGCAATATGGCAAAATCCTGTCTCTACAAAAAATACCAAAATTAGCCGGGCATGGTGGTGTGTGCCTGTGGTCCCCGCTACTAGGTTGGCTGAGGTGGGAAGATAGCTTGAACCCAGGAGGTGGAGGTTGCAGTGAGCTGTGTTCGTGCTACTGCACTCCAGCCTGGGCGACAGAGCAAGATCTTGTCTCAAAAAAAAAAAAAAAGGTTAAAATGATAAATTTTATGTATATTTAAACACAATAAAAAAGAAAAAACATATATAGGACTTGTACGGTAAAAACTACAAAAATGTTGATGAAAGAAAAAGATTTCAGTATCCGGAGAAATATACTGTGTTCACAGATTGGAAGATTCAACATAGTAAGTACATCAATTGATATACAGATTTAATGCAAATACTAGCAAAATCCCAGCAAGAATTTTTGCAGATATACGCAAGACGATTCTGAAATTTATATGGAAAGGTAAGGAACTAGACTAGTGAAAACAATATTTTTTTTTTGAGATGGAGTTTCGCTCTTCTTGCCCAGGCTGGAGTGCAATGGCGCAATCTCGGCTTACTACAACCTCCACCTCCTGGGTTCAAGCAATTCTCCTGCCTCAGCCTCCCAAGTAGCTGGGATTACAGGCATGTGCCGCCACGTCTGGCTAACTTTTTGTATTTAGTAGAAACAGGGTTTCACCACGTTGGTCAGGCTGGTCTCGAACTCCTGATCTCAGGTGATCCACCCGCCTCAGCCTCCCAAAGTGCTGGGATTACAGGTGTGAGCCACAGCTCTAAGCCTCAATAAAAACAAAATTTAAAGAAGAATAAAGTAGGAGGAATTACTATACCAAATTTCAAGACTTATCATATAGCTACAGCAATTAGGACTTCGTGTTATTGGTGGAGGGAAAGAGACATAGATCAATAGAATAGGATACAGAACCCATAAATAGACCCACACAAGTATGGTGAAATGGTCTTTGACAAAAGTGCAAAACAGCTAAATGGAGAAAATAAAGATTTCTCAACAAATGATGTTTGAGCAATCGGACATCCATAGGCAAAAAATGAACCTTGACCTAAATCTTACTCTTTATGGACAATTAACTCAAATGGATCACCAACTTAAATGTAATACATGAAATGAGAAAACCTTTAGAGAATAATACAGGTGAAAATTGTCAGGGTTCAGGAATAGGCAAAGAGATCTTAGACTTAACACCAAAAGCACAAGTCATAAGTGAAACATTGATAAGTTGGACCTCATCAAAATTTAAAAATTTTCCTCCAGTGAAGATTCTGCTAAGAAGATGAAAAGACAAGCTACAAATTGGGAGAAAATACTTGTAAATCAATTATCCAACAAAGGATTGGTACATGGAATCTATAAAGAAGTCTCAGAACTCAATAATTTAAAGAAAATAAAAACTGACTGGGCACAGTGGCTCACACCTGTAGCCCTAGCACTTTGGGAGGCTGAGGTGGGAAAATCGCTTAAAGCCAGGACTTCAAGACCAGTCTGGATAACATAGTGAGACCCTATCTCTACAAAAAATTTTAAAAATAATCAGGTATGCTGGTGTGCACTGTAGCCCCAGATACTCTGGAGGCAACGACAGGAAGATTGCTTGAGGCCAGAAGGTCGAAGCTACTGCACTCCAGCCTGGGTGACAGAATGAGACCCTGTTTCTAAAAAAAGAAAGAAAGAAAGAAAAAGAAAGAAAGAAAGAAAGAAAGAAAAGAAAAGAAAGAAAGAAGAAAGAAAGAAAGAAAAAAGTTATATACTGTATGATTTCATTTGTATAACTTTCTTGACAAAAATCTTAGAAGTGGATAACAGATTAGTGGTTGCCAGGGGTCAAGGTAGGATGGGAGAGGAGTATAGCCATAAAGGGCAACACAAGGGAATCCTTGTGATGATGGAAAGGTTCTGTACCTGTATTGACAATGTAATAGCGTCAATATCCTGCTTGTGTTATTGTACTAAAGTTTTTCAAGATATTACCATTGGAGAAACTGGGTAAAGGATACATGGAAGTGTCTCTATACTTTTTCTTACACCTGCATGTAAATCTATAATTATCTCAAAATGCTTAATTAATTTTTATTTTATTTTATTTTATTTTGAGATGGAGTTTCGCTCTTGTTGCCCAGGCTGGAGTGCAGTGGTGCCATCTCAGCTCACTGCAACCTCCACCTCCTGGGTTCAAGCGATTCTCCTGCCTCAGCCTTCTGAGTAGCTGGGATTACAGGTGCCTGCCACCACTCCCAGCTAATTTTTTTCTTTTGTATTTTCAGTAGACATGGGATTTCATCATGTTGGCCAGGCTGGTCTCAAACTCCTGACCTCAGGTGATCTGCCTGCCTCAGCCTCCCAAAGTGCTGGGATTACAGGCGTGATAAAATGCTTAATTTAAAAAGAAATGGGCCTGGCATGGTGGCTCACACATATAATCCCAGGAGGATCATTTGAGCCTAGGAGGTTGAGACTGTAGTGAGCCATGATTGTGCCACTACACTGCAGCCCGGGCAATGGAGCAAGACTCTGTCTCAAAAAATAAAATAATAAAATAGTAGAGGGGACTCTCTCTTCCTCAGTGCTGACTACAGAGGTGGCAGTCATGTCTTCCTTGGCATCACAGCTGCCCTCAGACCCCTTATGAAACTCAAGATTGTAAAAAAGAGGACCAAGAAGTTCATTCTGTACCCATCACACCAATATGTCAAAGTCAAGCCTAACTGGCAGAAACCCAGAGGTATTGACAACAGAGTTTGTAGAAAGTTCAAGGGCCAGATCTCGATGCCCAATGTTGGTTATGGGAGCAACGGAAAAACAAAGCACATGCTGCCCAGTGGTTTCCGGAAATTCCTGGTCCACAAAATCAAGTTGCTGGAAGTGCTGCTGATGTGCAACAAATCTTACTGTGCTGAGATTGCTCACAGTGTTTCCTCCAGGAACCGCAAAGCCATCATGGAAAGAGCCACTCAGCTGGCCATCAGTCACCAACCTCAATGCCATACTGTGCAGCAAAGAAAATCAATAGGCAGCTCATGTGCACGTTTTGTGTTTAAAGAAACTATAAAAACTATAAAAACTGCCAAAATGTGTATGCGTGCAGCCTGGCCAACATGGCAAAACCCCATCTCTACTAAAAACACAAAATTTAGCTGGGCGTGGTGGCACGCACCTGTAACCCCAGCTATTCAGAAGGCTGGGGCAGGAGAATCACTTGAACTCTGGAGGTAGAGGTTGCAGTGAGCCGAGATCGCACCACTGCACTCCAGCCTGGGTGACAGAGTGAGACTCCATCTCAAAAAAAAAAAAAAATAGTAGAGGGGCTCCTAACGAGCAAAAACCCTATAAGACTAAGAGGAAAAGCATCTAATGGTGTGACTTCAGGCATGGTGACAAGTCACTAGAAGAGGGAGAGAGATGTACCCTTTGCCACCTTCTATTTTTTTTTTTTTTTTTGGGACAGAGTCTTGCTCCGTCGCCAGGTGCCAGGCTGGAGTGCAGTGGTGCAATCTTGGCTCACTGCAACCTCCGCCTCCCAGGTTCAAGCAATTCTTCTGCCTCAGCCTCCCGAGTAGCTGGGACTACAGGCACGCGCCACCACACCCAGCTAATTTTTGTATTTTTAGTACAGACGGGTTTCACCATGCTGGCCGGGATGGTCTCGATCTCTTGACCTCGTGATCCGCCTGCCTTGGCCTCCCAAAGTGCTGGGATTACAGGCGTGAGCCACCGCGCCCGGCCTTGCCATCTTCTTTAAAGTCAATCCTAGCACCTAACATAAAGAGATGTTAGTATTTACCTACGATTGATTTAAGGAAAATTATTCCCCTATTACCCTCTGTAAAATTTGCAGTCATCATCAATAAAGACAAGACAGGAGTTTGACTCTTAGCCCCAAACATAAAGGACTTCAAAATCTTATTTGGTGCACTATTTGTTTGTTTATGTAATTTAACTGTAAATTATTTATATTTTTTTAAAAAAATCACAGTTTTGATCTGTACCAGAAAGGAATTTGCAGCTGAAAATAATCTGGTCCTATCTAGGTAAATTTTGAAAATATCTAAATGTTCTTAATGAGAACACATCAGTTGTCTCAGATGTGGTTACGGGATAATGGTCTCCCAATGACTCATAAAATACTTCTCCTGGGGAGAAAAATACCTCTAGCATTACAAATAGGGTTGCAAATCTAAAAAGGCTAATTTTGTCAAGGCAGGAGGTTTTTCTGGGCATGCTATGTAATTCCTGTTGTGGTGGTCTGGTAGGAAGGTTGGTGGAAAAGTGGGGGCTGGAGGGAAGGGGATGGACTGGAGAGACACGTCAAGAGAGACTCTTCAAACCAGTATTTCTTGTTGATATAGCTAAGAAGTTTAGGAAATATACCTTAAGATGAGAAGGAATTGTACTAATAATGTAGCCATTCAGATTCTAAAGACTGTGTGAGGACAAAAAAATCCAGGGGAAATACATTTTAAAGACATGATCATAAGGAGCATGGCATTAATGGATCATTGTGGGCACCCTTCAAGATTGTGTATTCAGAGGCAGAAGAGAGGGAGGAGGCGCCAGGAAGTGACTGGTGTGGTTGGTGCTCATGGGCTTATTGTTGTCTACAGGTTCTGAATCCTGCCCTAGAAACACTGACCATTCTTCATGGGATAACTGAGGCAAGAACACGCAGTGCCTATGGTAGGCAGCTGAGAGCTACCTGGTAAAATGATTTGCTCTTTAGAAGAGTATGGATGTGCAGCCGGGCGCAGTGGCTCACGTCTGTAATCTGAGCACTTTGGGAGGCCAAGGCAGGCGGATCTCTTGAGGCCAGGAGTTCAAGATTAGCCTGGCCAACATGGCGAAAAAATATATATATATATCTGAAAGGTTATAGTCACTAGCTATTTGGGGGAGATGGGGACTGGGCAAATGGGGCAGGCATTAGAGGGAGATGCTTCACTGTGTATCTGGTGATACTCTTTATGTATGGATTATTTTGAACTATCAGCTAAATAAAATATCAAATACATGTATTTTTAAATTAAAACATTTTAAAAGAGGTTTTGCCCCAATAGAGTTAAGGAGCCACAGGATCTCTGTAGCATTACCTTCTCAGTTTTTGTTTTGGTTTGCTTGCTGTGTGAGACCAGGATGTCAGCATGGGAAAGAGGCCCTTTCTCCCCTCTCCGCCCGCCTCCATTTGGATTTTGCAGCCTGAGTATGTCCTCTAATGGAGCCACCACTTACCTTGCCCACTCCAGCTCCCTAGGGAGAACTGAAGTGCTGCTTTCCCAGAAGCCACCAAGGCTCTCCAGCTACACCCCCAGAGCCACTGCTGGCAACTGAGATTCCTCTGGGAGGTTAGTATCTGTGCATCTTCCTAACCACCCGGCCCCATATGGAAACACTTGAGTTCAAATAACCCAACCAGTCCTGTCCTACAGGTCTGGATCCCCTCAAGCAGGGCTAAGATCCAGCTGGAATGTACCAGCGCTTGTACCAGTACTAGTTGTTTACACATGCAGTCCATTCTGATGGTCCAGTGCCTGTCCTCTACCAGTTAAGTATTTTGGCTATCACCTCTGTTCTCTGTTGCCAGTGCCTCGCACTTCAACCCCTCCTACACTCCTCCCCGGGCTTCCTCCCCTGATACTGCCTTTTGCTGCTGATTGCCTTCTGGTATCAGACAGGGGCCCAGTAAGAAAAAGATGGCACACCCAAAATGGGTAATTTGAGAAGAGTTTAATAAGAGACTATTTAGGAAAGTGCAGGCAAGGTATAGGGAAACCACTAGGGATAGGGCAGTACCCCAGGGCAAGGGGAGGGACCCATAATAGAGAGGGATGGGTGGAGAAACCTCTGGTGTGTGCTGAGGCCTGTGGCTGGTTGCTGGAGGCAGACAGTTCACTGTTACTCATCAGTGAGAAAACCTGGGAAATTAAAAGCCCCGATCTCCCTCTCTTTCCTCCTTCCATCTCCTATAGATATCCCATTTTCCAAACCCAACAGAGGGCACAGGAGCCCATTGAACCATTCTATCCGTAGAGGTCAGCCTCCCAGGTACAGAACATGGTGGGGAGGGGTGTCGAGTAGATCTGGAGGGGCAAATGAAATATATTTAGCACGCCTCCTATAATATTTTAGGAAAACTTTATCATGAAAAAAATTCAAACATATTTTAAAAACAGAATAGTATAATGAACTCCAGATACCCACCATCCAGCTTCAACAATGATTATTTGAGAGCCAATGTCATTTTATCTATATTTTCACTCACTCTTACCTCTTTATTATTTTGCAGCAAATGCCAGGCTTCACATCATTTCATCTGTCAATAATTCATATGCATCTCTAAAAGATAAGGATTCTTTTTAAACCATAACACCATTAGCACAGCAAAAAAGCAAAAAAAAAAAGAAAAATACCATAACACCATTAGCAGAGCAAAAAAGCAAAAAAAAAAAAAAAAGATAAAATAAAAATAATTCCTTAATATTATCAAATGTCTAATCAATGTTAAATTTCCAATTGTCCAATAAATATTATGCATGGCTTTTTACTAAATAATGTGTTTGCTTAAATCAAAACCCAAATAAGGGCAAATCCTTGCAATTGGTTTATGTATCTTTTGAATTTCTTTTAAATCCACAGGGTACCCCCTCTATCTTTTTCTTTTTTCTTGCATTTATTATTGAAGAAAACAAAACATTTATCCTGTAACAATTCCCACAGTCTAGATTTTGTTTTTTGTATTCCCTAGTCTAGGACAAGCTTGTCCAACCCGCAGCCCACGGACTGCATGTAACCCAGGACAACTTTGAATGCAACCCAACGCAAATTTGTAAACTTTCTTAAAATATTATGAGATATTTTTTGTGATTTTTTTTAGCTCATTAGCTATCGTTAATGTTAGTGTATTTTATGTGAGGCCCAAGACAATTCTTCGTCTTCCAGTGTGGCCCAGGGAAGACAAAACACTGGTAACCCCTGGTAGCATAACATGCTCTTTCCTCTGTATTTCCCGTAAGTTTATATTTGGCTCTGGAGGCTTCATCAGATTCAGGTCCAATTTTTATGATTACTTCATAGATGATGGTGTGTTCTTCCTTCAGGATGCACCAAAAGTCTGGTTGGCAATTTTTGTGAGGTTAGCAGTCATGATGATTGATCCGTGGATTCAGTAACTCATTTGAGGTTGCAAAATAATGACATTCAGATTTATTTCTCCTTCATGTTTTAACAACTATTTTATATCTTGGTGTTTGCTTTTTCAATTCCCAATACCTCATGGAACTCCCTCATGTCACCTGGTATTGTCCTAATTCATCCTTTTTGATGGCTGTATAATATTCACATTGTGGATATATCATCATTTATTTAACCATCGTCCTATTGAACAGCCTTTCACTTGCCATCCAGATTTTTGCAACTGCAAACAATACTGCAATAAAACATCTTTTTATATACGTCCTTACTAGCACTTTCATTCCTATAGAATAGATTCCCAGGAGTGAGCTTGCTGGGTAAACAGAATACTTTATTTATTTGTGTATTTATCTATCATCTATCTATCTATCTATCTATCTATCTATCTATCTATCTATCTATCTATTAGAGATGGTGTGTTTTTATATTTCCCATGCTGGTCTTAAACTTCTGGGCTCAAGCCATCCTCCCACCTCAGCCTCCCAGAGCATTGACATTACAAGTGTTAGCCACTGTGCTTGGCCCAGGATATTTATTTATTTATTTATTTATGAGATGGAGTCTTGCTCTGTCACTCAGGCTGGAGTGCAGTGGTGTGATCTCAGCTCACTGCAACCTCTGCCTCCCGGTTCAACGATTCTCCTGCCTTAGCCTCCCAAGTAACTGGGATTACAGGTGCCTGCCACCACGCCCGGCTAATTTTTGTATTTTTAGTAGAAATGAGGTTTCATCATGTTGGCCAGGCTGGTCTCAAACTTCTGACCTCAAGTGATCCATCCTCCTTGGCCTCCCAAAGTGCTGGGATTACAGGCATGAGCCACTGCACCCGGCCGGCCCAGTATAATTTTAATATTAACAAATATTACCAGATTACTTTCTTTCTTTCTTTTCTTTTTGAGCTGGAGTCTTGCTGCGATACCCGGGCTGGAGTGCAACTGTGAGATCTCTGCTCACTGCAACCTCTGCCTCCTGGGTTCAAGCAATTCTCTTGCCTCAGCCTCCCAAGTAGCTGGGATTACAGGCGCCCTGCCTGCCACTGCACCTGGCTAATTTTTGTATTTTTAATAGAGACAGGGTTTCACCATATCGGCCAGGCTGGTCTCAAACTCCTGACCTCAAGTGATCCGCCTGCCTCAGCCTCCCAAACTGCTGGGATTACAGGAATGAGCCACCACACCCAGCCCAAATTGCTTTTTTAAATGGCTATAATATTTCAATTTCCATATCCAGTGTGCAAGCATACTTTTTAATCTATATCTCTTCCCACTATAAGTATTACAGCTTTTATAGTGTTTTTTTTGTTTTGTTTTGTTTTTGCCTGGTTTTGAGTATAAAATGATGTCTCATTGCTTCAGTCTCTGGAGCCAGACTGTCTGGATTTAAACTCTGGTTCTGCCACAAGCTGTGTACCTTGGATAAATTAACCTCTCAGCATCTCAATTTCCTTATCTGTAAAATGGAGGTAATGATAATACCAGCCTCAACATTGTTGTAAGGGTTAAATGAGTTAACAGATGTAAAGTGCTTAGGACAATGCCTGGCTCACTGGAGTGTTTATCGTTATTTTTCCGTCTATTTTAACTTCGTTTCTTGTGGAGTCTAGAGCTCATAGTGTATCTCATGAATTCCTCCATTCCCGGCACCACAGAATCCTGTGTTTCCTGTTCTTTCACTACTCCCACCATTGCAAAGGCCACTCTCCTCACCTCTTAGCTTGGCTACTAGATGCAGTCATGCAGACAATGTCATTAGGAATTCAAGCTTTCTCTCCTCAGATAGGTCCTGAGCACTCATGTGCATCAATCAATCTGTGTATCCCTGAGTCTATTTCCCCTCACCTCCCTAAAGCAGGTATTCTAAGCAGTCATCACATTTCCTGATCCCCTACCCATTAGCCTTTTGGCAAACAACCTAGAATCCCTTACCTATAACCTGATAGGGATAGACTCAGCAGACTGATTTGTTCCACATGCATTTCAGTATGCAGAGTTTGAAAAGATAAAAAGCTCTTTTGCAGCCAGGGTTTGGGATGGGATTGGGTTCAGTCAATTAGAAGCACTCATACATTACAGTGCATCATACATGGCCTCATAGAGAAAAACAAAACTATTTCAAATTGCTTTAAAATATAGTGTTTTGACTACACAAACCAAGTGGAAGATACCATAAGGACCAAACACTCTAAAAACATCTTAACCTGCTATCAGTAGTCTTAGTAATACTAGTATTGCTATTTACACATACATGTCATAAGGCAAATTCATAATTATGTTTAATGTTGTCAGGGATGAGTTTTCCACACAATGTTAAAAACTTGCCAGTATAAAATTAAATAAATTAAGCATAAATCCTTTAATCATACATTTGAATTGGCAATATCAGTATTAATTCATGATTTTTTTTTTCAAATAAAATTGCATTTCTTAGCTTTGTACACTGAAAAGACTTAGATACAATAGTGATTCAGTATCTAGAGAGCACACTAGTACCAAAATGTTGGTAAATAAATATCATTTTCCAACTAAAGGAAACAGAGCTTTTTGGAGAAATAGTTGATACTAGACAAAGATAGAAAATGTACAAAATAAGTGAAGAAGCTACTAGTGACTACTGGGGCTGCGTCACAAGGACACAGACACCAACTTTTAAATGTTCCCACTGGTTCAAGATGAGATAATTTAAGCATCAAAATAAATAATTATTGCAACTGATTGATAAACGTTCATTCTTTTAACTTCACGAGTTCCTAATGGTGCTTTTAAAATGAAACAAAAAGCCAGAACGCGCATTGGTCGTCACTGGAGGTTGCTAGACTATCGATTTGTTGTTCTGAAAATTGGTTTTTTAAAAAAGAGAAAGAATCAAACATCCTGCCTTTTTCTAGGTAACTAAATAGTTGATAAAGACAATTCTTTCTTTAGAAGAATTCCAGCTAATGGGTGGAATAAATGATACAATAAGAATATCACCATTTATTGAGTTCTAATAAAGCTAAGACTATCCGTGATGATTATCATTGGCAGCTAAAACCATTAGGTAAAAGCCTAACAAGAACTTTATAATAGATGAATCAGGCTGATACCACCTGATCCTACTAATCAATTTTAGCATCTCTACAAGTGAGACAACACACATGATGTACCTCTTGATGTGATGGGATGGGAAGTACACAGCATCACCTATTCAATATTTTTTGCCTATAAAAAAACCCTTTAATCTAATAAAGCCTCTATATCTAACTATCCATTCTCGGGAAACACAAGGAATGGACAGGGAATAGAGAATGAGTTAAACGACACCCTGCAGAAACAATCAACCAAATCCAAAATGTAAGAAACTTTACAGGACAAATGATCTAGTTTTTTCAATAAATCAGTGGTATAGGGTGGGGGTCTGGGCTATATAACAAAAGAAACTTAAGAACTACAATTATCAAATACAGTATATGATTGCTCGGATCCTGATGTGAGCAAACTAAGTGAAAATTATTTATTTGTGAGAACTGAGGAATTTTGGATATGGCATAAGATAAGATTAAAGAATTATTTTTCATTTTTAACATACAATAGCGGCATGACATTTATATTATCTTAATGTCTTTATTAGGTACAGATGTTTACTGAAACATTTATGGATTAAATGATTTGGCCCGGGTTTTGCTTTAAAACACTTCAACAAAAAAATATTGAGGCAGTGGATGAATGCAACAAGACTAGCAAAATGTTAATTGTTGAAACTGAATGATGAGTACATGGGGTTCATTGCCATTTCTACCATTGTATACGTTTAAATTTTTCCATAATAAAAAGCTTTTAAAAATAAATATTCCTTAAATACCAAGAAACGATCACAGATTGAAGGAGACTAAGCAGATGATGACTAAATTCTATGTGGCATCCTGGGTCAGATCTGGAAAGAAAAAAGGGGAAAACCCAAATAAAGTCTGTAGTTTAGTTAGAAGTATTATATCAATGTTAATTTCTTGGTGTGAAAAATGTACCACGGTTAAGTGAGATGCTAACATTAGAGGAACCTGGGTGAAGGGTATACAGGAATGCTCTGTACTGTCTTGGCATCTCTTCTGTAAATCTAAAATTCTTTAAAAATAAAATGTTCCAGTCTGGCCAACATGGTGAAACCTCCTCTCTACTTAAAATACAAAAATTAGCTGGGATGGTGGCTCATTACTGTAGTCCCAGCTACTTGGGAGGCTGAGGCAGGAGGATTGCTTGAACTGGAACCCGGGAGGCAGAGGTTGCAGTGAGCCGAAATTGTGCCACTGCACTCCAGCCTGGGCTACAGAGGAGGACTCCATCAATCAATCAATCAATAAAATGTTAAAAATAAATAACTACATGTTCTTTAATCCCTATACATAACATGTTAAAGTGAATTTTTACCTTCAATGAAAAATACTTCTGTCTCTATTATTGAGCTATAGGCTTTAAAGAATTCTCAAAAGATGAGAACATTGGCATACTTGCACTGTCTCCATGTTTTTCGCCCTCTAGAATCTCCAGAACTGTATGATTTCTATTTATACAATTAGAGTATATAACGTTTATGTGATATTCTCTTTCTATAGTTGCGTTAGCCTTTAATGGGCCCATTGATCGCTCTCATCATTTTTACTATTACATCTGTTGGTAGAAATTTATCTGACAATTGTATCTCCAAGAAAAAAGGCTCATGGGAACTATAAAGGCATCTGTTTTTGACATTATACTTGGATGACAGTCTGGCTTGGCACACATACTCTTTCCCTGAAGATTTGGTAGGCATTGCTCCTCCATCTTCTGATGTTGGATGCTATTATGGTGAGGTTGGAAGCCAGACAACTTTTTTCCAGTCACAAATGATGTGGTTTATTTGCAAGGATTCCTATAGGATTCTTTCTTAATCTCCAAAGTCCAGTAACTTCATCAGTATATGAACTGAACTTACTTGTTCTCTGGCGATTTTACCTGGGATAAATTTGTTCTTTCAAGCTATGAACTCAAGTCTTACTACTGGAAGCACTCTTGAATGATATATTTGAACAGCTTTGTTGATGTTGCGGTTCCATTTAATCTATTCTGTTATCAGAAACACCAATCATTCTCTATATATGTCACTTTCTCTTCAATCCTTTTAAACTTTTAAAGCTATTTGTTGTATTTTCATTCATTTTGCTCCCTTTTTCCAAGCCTTCCTTCCCTGTCCATAGCTGTTTTTTGAGCTTTTTGCTGTTTCTAATATGGCCTTCATTTCTTTTTTATTTCTGTCTTCTCTATTTCTTTCTTGAGCTCCATCAGCTCATTTTTTTTTTTTTTTTTTTTTGAGACTGAGTCTTGCTCTGCTGCCAGGCTGTAGTGCAGCGGCACGATCTCGGCTCACTGCAACCTCCACCTCCCAGGTTCAAGCCATTCTCCTGCCTCAGCCTCCCGAGTAGCTGGGACTACAGGTGTGCGCCACCACACCCGGCTAGGTTTTTTTGCATTTTAGTAGAGATGGGTTTTCACCACGTTGGCCAGGATAGTATCGATCTCCTGACCTTATGATCCACCCGCCTCGACCTCCCAAAGTGCTGGGATTACAGGCGTGAGCCACCACACTAGGCCCTGCCAGCTCATTTTTTAATCTCCTTTATTTCTTTCTTGAGGTATTGTATATTTGCTTAAGCCCATGATTGATTCACAGATTTTCTTTTTATTAAGTTTTTTTGCATATCTTTGGTCATGATTTTTATTTTTTTTCCATGGCAACTATTTCTGGTGTGTGCTTTTTGGTCCTGTCTTCACCATGCTCCTTTATTCTTGAGGATATTTTTGTATAGTTCCTATATTGCCTTCTTTTATTATTACTAATATTTCAGTGATGATTGATTTTGCTAGATCAGCTCTGTGGAAAGCAGAAGGGACAGTGCTGAGTTCTGAGCAACAAAAAATTTCCTTGGTTCAGAGTTCCTTGGAGCCTCTCAACGTACAAGATAGTGTGTGAGAGTTGTTGGTTTAGTCTTTTCTTCTCCTCAACCAATAATGGTAGACAGGAGTCAGTCTGGTCATCAATCTCAGTGTCCTTCCCACCAAAAGGCTGCTTTATGCAAAGATGGCTTATCATCAATTCCTGGCCTGGCCCCACTTCAGTTACCACTTCTGCAGCCAGCCTGTGCACCTGTATCATGTTGGGGCAAGTCAGGTGTTAGTGATTTTGTCCACAGTGATGTGCCACATACCCTAGAGGACTCTACCCTACTACATGTGCCTGGCATTAGAAGAGCCAGGGACTCTTTCCTGACTGCCATTTTTCCTCACTGCACTAAGCAGCAATTCCACACTCATTGTAATTTCAGGTGATAGCTGCCTCTTACTCTCCTACTCTCACTGAAAGTGTGATTTCTGTTCCTGTTCCCGTTTCTTTTCTTTTCTTTTGTTTTCTTTTCCTTTTGATACAGGGTCTCACTCTGTTGCCCAGGCTGGAGTGCAGTGGTACAATCTTGGCTCACTGCAACCTCTGCCTCCCGGGTTCAAGTGATTCTCATGCCTCAGCCTCCCAAGTAGCTGGGACTACAGGCACGCACCACCACACCCTGGTAATTTTTGTATTTTTGGTAGAGATGGGATTTCACCATGTTGGGCAGGCTGGTCTCAAACTCCTGACTTCAGGTCAACCTCCTGCCTCGGCCTCCCAAAGTGCTGGAATTACAGGCATGAGCTACTGCACCTGGTCTCTATTCCTGTTTCTCATTCTCCTTGTTGTATCTGGTTGTTTACAGAGAGGAGAACACAAAGACAATCATTAAGAATATATTCTCTGGAGTAAGGCCTGTGTTTGAATCCAGGCTATGCTATTCATTAGCTTGCGATCTTAGACAAGTTATGAAACCACTTTAGTTCTCAGTGACGGGATAATAATACCCCAAAATGTTGCCAAGAGGATTAAAGGACATAAATTTCAGTTCTAGGTTCTGTACCAGTCACATAACAAGCTTTCACTAAATGGTAGCTTTTTAAAATTATTATTAGTACAGTAACCATTAAAAGAAACTAAATGTATAATTAAATATCTTTTAGAAAAGAAAGCGCCAGGTCCAGATAGTTCCAAAATTCTACCAAACATTTAAAGAATAAATAATGCTAATTCTGCAAATCTCTTCCAGAAAATAAAACACTTCCCAACTTATTTTTTGAAGGCAGTATTACAATGATGCCAACACCAGATATAGACATTACAAGAAAAGAAAATTACATATTAAGATCCCTTTTGACCACAGATATAAACATCAGTAAATCAAACCAGCAATATATAAAGAGAATAATATCCTATAACCAAGTAGTGTTTATTTTATGAATGAAAGCCTCATTCAATATGCAAAAATCAATGCACTCCATCATATCAACAAGCTAATGAAGAAGAACCATATGATTACATCAAATGATGCAGAAACAGCATTTGTCAAAAGTTAACATCCATTGATGAAAAAACAAAAAAACTCTCAGCAAACTAAGAATTGAAAGAAACTTTCTCAACCTAATGAAAGGTATCTATTTAAAAACCTACAGCAAACACCATTGTTAATGATGAAAGATGGAATGCTTTCTTTCTAAGATTAGGAAGAAGGCAAGGAAATATACTGTCATTACTCCTATTCAGTTTCATACTGGAAGTCCTAGGTGGTGCAATAAAGCAAGAAAGATAAAATGTGTACATATTGAAAAGGAAGAAAACTGTCCTTATTCACAGGTAAGATAATCGTCTATAAAGAAAAGTCAAAGAAATCCACAGACACAAAATTCTAGAACTAATAAGCAAGTTCAGCAAGGTTGTAGGATATAAGGTCAACACACCAATATTTCTGTACACTAATAATTTGGCAATGAAGTTTCTGTATAATAACAATTTGGAAACCAAATTTTTAAATGCAATTTACATAGCTCCAAAAAATGAAGTATCTAGGCATAAATCTAACATAAATCTAAAAGTTTAATGACGTTGATCTTAGCAGTGAATTATTGGATATGACACCAAAAGCACAGGCAGCAAAAGCAAAAATAGACAAGTTAGGGCTATATCAAACTAAAAAGCTTCTGCACAAAAGAAGGAAATAATCAACAGAGTAAAAAGGCAATCAATGGAATAGGAGAAAATATTTCCAAATCATGTATCTGATAAGAGGTTTGTCCAAAATATTAACAACTCAATAGAAAAAATCCAAATAGTCCAATTTTTAAATGGGCAAAGGACTTGAATAGACATTTCTCAAAAGAAGACATACAAATGGCCAACGAATCTGTGAAAAGCTGTCCAACATTTCTAATTATCAGGGAAATGCAAGTGAAAATCACAATGAGGCATCACCTCACACTTGTTAGAATGGCCATAATTTAAAACAAACAAACAAAATAAAAAGTGTTGGTGAGGAAGGGGAGAAACTGGAACCCTTGTGCACTGTTGGAGGAAATATAAAATGGTGCAACTGCTATGGAAAACAGTATGGAGGTTTCTCAAAAAATTAAAAATAGAACTAATATACAATCCAGCAATCCTACTTCTGGGTATCATCCAAAAGATTGAAATCAGGATCTTGAAGAGATGCTTGCACTCCTATGTTCACTGCAGTGTTATTCACAATAGCCAAGAGGTGGAAACAACCTAAATGCCCACCATGAGTGGATAAAGAAAATGTGGTACACTACGTTACCTTCCATGGAATATTATTCAGCCCTGAAAAGGAAGAAAATCCTTTCACATGCCACAACATGGATGAAACTGGAGGACATTATGCTAAATGGAATAATCCAGTCACAAGAAGGACAAATACTGCATGATTCTACCTATATAAAGTATCTAAATAAGTCAAACTCATTGAAACAGAAAGTAGAATGGTAGCTGCCAAGGACTAGGGGTAGTGGGAAGTGGGAGAGTTGCCATTCGGCAAGTATAAAGTTTCACTCATGCAAGATTAAAAAGTCCTAGACATCTACTATATAGCATTGTGCTTATAGTTAACAGTACTATATTGCACACTTAAAAAAATTGTTAAGAGAGTAGATCTTGGGCCGGGCGCGGTGGCTCAAGCCTGTAATCCCAGCACTTTGGGAGGCCGAGGCGGGTGGATCACGAGGTCAAGAGATCGAGACCATCCTGGTCAACATGGTGAAACCCCGTCTCTACTAAAAATACAAAAAATTAGCTGGGCATGGTGGCGCGTGCCTGTAATCCCAGCTACTCAGGAGGCTGAGGCAGGAGAATTGCCTGAACCCAGGAGGCGGAGGTTGCGGTGAGCCGAGATCGCGCCATTGCACTCCAGCCTGGGTAACAAGAGTGAAACTCCGTCTCAAAAAAAAAAAAAAAAAAAAAAAGAGAGTAGATCTTGGATTATGTGGGGTTTTATTCCACTAAATTTTTTTTTAAAGCTGAGGCTAAGCCTGAAGCCATTAACGGTTAAAGGCTATTAGCTAACTTAACTCCTGGCAGCCAAATGGTGAATTCTTTCTTAAAGATCACAGCAGCACACCTCTATGGCTACTGAACCTTGTGCTGCTCAATATTTCCAATAGCGGTGAGTGAGATGAAGGCACAGAATGATAGATTCTGACTTATCTGCAACTGACTCACAATATGAAGATGGTCTTTTGGTATGGTTTGGATGTTTTGTCCCCTCCAAAGCTCATGTTGAAATGTGACCTCCAATGTTTGAGGTGGGCCTGGTTGGGGGTGTTTGGATCATGGGAGTGGATCCCTCACGAACGTCTTGGTGCTGTCCCACAATAATGAGTGAGTTCTCACTCTATTGGTTTAAATGACATCTCGTTGTTTAAAAGAGCCTAGCACCTCGTCCCTTTCTCTCTCTCTTTTGCCATGTGACACACCGGCCCCTCTTTGCCTTATACCGTGGTTGTAAGCTTCCTGAGGCCCTCACCAGAAGCAGATGCTGGCATTATGCTTCGTGTATAGCCTGCAGAACCATTAGCCAAATAAACCTCTTTTCTTTTTACGTTACCCTGTCTCGGGTATTCCTTTATAGCAACACAAATGGACCAACACATCCTTATTATAGACAACTAAATCAAGTTTGAAAAATATCTTGATGGCTGGGACAGAGCTGGTCTGAATTCAACAAGATGAGATCCCGTGAGGATTAATGAAAGATATTCCATTTAGGTTTGTGATAACCAATTATATAAGTACTAATGGTAAAAAAAAAAATTCCATCTAAATGCTAGGATCTGAAAGTTTTATTTAACTACAAGACTAAAAATGATGCAAGAACGTGTGTTATGGCTACTTAAAGAGCAAAAGAAGACTGGCCACATTAATAAAAGTATTGTGTCTAGAACCAGGGAAGTGATATTCCATCTGAAGCAGGGTGTTCCCTTCTGGGCATCACTATTTAAGAGGGACACTGACAATTTAGACACTATTCAAAAAAGGGTAACCAGGTTCTTGGAAGGTCAAAAACAGATGAAGAAATGGGGTCCACTTGATATGTTATCATAGCACCTTATAGTTTCCTTGGGAGGAATTTATATAACATTGTAAAATAAATAATGTTTTAGTTGTACAAATGTTTTCAAATTTCTTTAATTTTTTATTTTGAGATTATTTTAGATTCACAGGAAGTTGCAAGGGTGGCACAGAGGGGTCCCGTGAGCCCTTTACCTGGTTTTCCCCAAATCTTATATATTTATAGCACAATATCCAAACCAGAAAGGAAATTGACATTGGCACAATGTTTGTGTATAATTCCATGCCATTTTGTCACAAGTGTAGATTTGTGTAACCACCACCACTGGCTTTATTGACCTTTTTGAAGAACCAGCTCTTTGTTTCACTGATTTTCTCTGTTTTTCTTTTCGGTTTTCAACTTCATTGATTTCTGCTCTTGTCTTTATTATCTCCTTCCTTCTGCTTGCTTTGGGTTTATTTTGCTCTTATTTTTCTAGGTTCTTGAAGTTGGAGCTTAAAGTATTTATTTGAGACATTTCCTCTTTTCTAATGTAAGCATTTCATGCTTTAAATTTCCCCCTCAGCACTGCTGTGTACCACAAATTTGATAGGGGGCGTTTTCATTTTCACTCAGTTCAATGTATGTTTTAATTTCACCTGTGACTTCCCCTTTGACACATGGATTATTTGGAAGTATTTTGTTTAATTTCCTAGTGTTTGGAGATTTTCCTGTTTTGTTTCCTTCCTTCCTTCTTTTCTTCCTTCCTTCCCTCCCTCCCTCTTTCTTTCTCTCTCTTTCTCTTTCTTTCTTCTTTCTTTCTTTCGAGTCTTGCTCTGACACGATCTCGGCTCACTGCAACCTCTGCCTCCTGGGTTCAAGTGATTCTCCTGTCTCAGCCTCCCAAGTAGCTGGGATTACAGGCACCCATCCCCACGCCAGGCTAGTTTTTGTATTTTTAGTAGAGATGGGGCTTCACCATGTTGGCCAGGCTGGTCTTGAACTCCTGACCTCATGATCCACCTGCCTCGGACTCTCAAAGTCCTGAGATTACAGGCATGAGCCACCATGCCCGGCCTGTTATCTTTCTACTATTGATTTCTAGTTAGCTTACATTGTGGTCAGAGAACACACTGTATGATTTCAATTCTTTTACATTTGTTAAGGCTTGTTTTATGGCCCAGGGTATGGCCAATCTTGGAATACATTCCATGGGTACTTGAAAAGTATGTGTATTCTGCTTGTTGGATGGAGTGTTCTATAAATATTGATTCCATCCTGTTGGTTGATGTTGGTGTTTTGTTCTTCTATATCCTTGCTGATTTTCTGTCTAGCTGTTTATTAAATGTTGAGAGAGGAGCTCAACATTTAATTATAGTTGTCTTCAGCTATGATTGTGGATTTGTTTATTTTTCCTTTCAGTTCTGTTAGTTTTTGATTCACATAGTTAGCTGCTCTGTTATTTGGCGCATATACACAAAAGAATCTGTGTCTTCTTGGTGTATTGAGACTATTATCATTTGTGATGTCAGCCTATGTCCCTGGCAATTTTCTCTGCAGTCTACTTTATCTGATATTAATATAGTCATTCTTGCTTTTTTTTAATTAATGTTTGAATTATATAGCTTTCCTGTGCTTTTATTTTCAATCTACCTATCTCATTATATTTCTTGTAGTGCTTCTTGTAGATAATATATAGTTGGGCCATTTTATTCCCCTTCTGCCAATCTCTGTCTTGGAGTTGGTACATTTAGGTCATTTTAATTTAATATAATTATTGATATGTAGAAGTTTGTCTGCATTTTATTTTTTGTTTTCTCTTTATTGTTTGCTTTCCATTTCTGTTTTCTTTTTCCTGCCTTCCTATGGATTACTTGAATATTTTTTAGAATTTCATTTTGATTTATCTATAGTATTATTAAGTGTATTTCCTTGTATAGTTTTCTTATTGGTTCTTCTAGATAATGCGTTATATATTATGTACATTATATATATATATATATATACAGTCATGTGCCACATAACATTTCAGTCAATGATGGACTGTGTATACAATGGCAATCTCATAAGATTATAATGGATCTGAAAAATTCCTATCACCTAGTGGCACTGTAGTTGTCCTAATATCTTAGCACAATGCACGTATTTGTGGTGATGCTGGTATAAGCAAACCTGCTGTTCTGTCAATCATGTTAAAGTATAGCACATACAATTATGTATAGTACATGATACTCAATAATGATAATAAACAACTATGTTACTGGTTCATATATTTACTTTTCTTTCATTATATCAAAATGTACTCCTTCTACTTACATTTTTAAAAAAGTTAATTGTACAACATCCTCAGGCAGGTCCTTCAGGAGGTATCCTAGAACAAGGCATTGTTATCATAGAAGATGACAGCTCCATGAATATTATTGACCTTGAAGAACTTCCAGTGGGACAAGACATGGAGGTGGAAGACAGTGATACTGATGATCCTGACCCTGTGTAGGCCTAGGCTAATGTGTGTGCTTGGGTCTTAGCTTTTAACAAAGAAGTTTAAAAAGTGAAAAAAAAGAAGAAAGAAAGAAAAGAAAAATTTTAAAAATAGAAAAAGCTAGGCTGGGCGTGGTGGCTCACACCTGTAATCCCAGCACTTTGGGAGGTTGAGGTGAGCGGATCACGAGATCAAGAGATCGAGACCAGCCTGGCCAACATGGTGAAACCCCATCTCTATTAAAAATACAAAAATTAGCCGGGCGTGGCAGTGTGCGCCTGTAGTCCCAGCTATTTGGGAGGCTGAGGTAAGAGAATTGCTTGAACCTGGGAGACAGAGGTTGCAGTGAGCTGAGATGGTACCAGTGCACTGCAGCCTGGTGACAGAGCGAGACTCTGTCAAAAAAAAAAAAAAAGATTATAGAATAAGAACATAAAGAAAAATTTTTACAACTGAATAAAGTGTTTGGATAAGTATTACTACAAAAGAGCCAAAAAGGCCAGGTGCAGTGGCTCATGCCTGTAATCTCAACACTTTGGCAGGCTGAAGCGGGCAGATCACTTGAGGCCAGGGGTTCAAGACCAGCCTGGCTGATGTGACAAAACCTCATTTCTACTAAAAATACAAATATTAGCCAAGATCACGCCACTGCACTCCAGCCTGGGTGATAGAGGAAGGCTCTGTCTCAAAAAAAAAAAAAAAAGAACCAAAAGAGTTAAAAGTTTATAAAGTAAAAAATTTATAGTAAGCTAAGGTTAATTGATTACTAAACAAAGAAAAATATTTTTTATAAATGTAGTGTAGCCTAAGTGTGCAGCGTTTATAAAATCTACAGTAGTATACAGTAATGTCCTATAGGCCTTCACATTCACTTACCACTCACTCACTGACTCAGTCAAAGTAACTTCCAGTCCTGTAAGCTCCATTCATGATGAGTACCCTATACAAAGTGCACCCTTTTTTTATGTTTTATACCATATTTTTTACTGTACCTTTCTATGTTTACATAAACAAATGCCATTACGTTATAATTGCTTATCAGTACAGTCACATGCTGCAAAGGTTTACAGCTTAGGAGCAATAGGCTTTACCATGTAGGTTTGTTTAATACCATTTAGGTTTGTGTAACTACACTCCATGGTGTTCACACAATGACAAAATCACCTAACAATGCATTTCTCAGAATGTATCCCCATCATTAAGGAATGCTTGACTATATATAACTTATCACAATCTATTGATGTCATCATTTCACCAGTTTGAGTGTAGAAACTTTATCTCCCCTTGCATCCTTTTATGCTCCCCAATTTATAATTGTCTTAACTATCTCTTCTTCATACATTTAGAATTATGTAAGACAGCATTATAATTTTTGCTTCAACCATCAAAGATAATTTATAAAACTCAAGAGGAGGATCTATTGTATTTATCTATATTTTTGCTTTTTTGTTGTTGTTCTTTCTTCCTTCCTAATATCCCAAGATTCCTTCTTTTTTTTTTTAGATGGAGTTTCACTCTTGTTACCCAGGCGGGAGTGCAATGGCGCCATCTAGGTTCACTGCAACCTCCACCTTCCGGGTTCAGGCAATTCTCCTGCCTCAGCCTCCCAAGTAGCTGGGATTACAGGCACCTGCCACTACAGCAGCTAATTTTTGTATTTTTAGTAGAGACGGGGTTTCACCAGGTTGGCCAGGTTGGTCTCAAACTCCAGACCTCAGGTGATCCACCCACCTCGGCCTCCCAAAGTGCTGGGATTACAGGCGTGAGCCACCACGCCTGGCCAAGATTCCTTCTTTTATCACAAAGAGTCCCTTTGTGTTAGGGAACTTCCTTTACCCATTCTATAGGATTGGTCTACTGGTGACAAATTCTCTTAGTTTTCTTTCATCTGCAAATGTTTTCTTTTTCTTATTTATTGCTGGAGTATATTTTCATTGCTTATAGAACTCAGGTTTGACAGTTCTTTTCCCTCAGCACTTGAACATGGTGTGTCACTTTTTTCTGGCCTCCATGGTTTCTGATGAAAAGCTCACATTCATTTAAATTGTTTTCCCCTACAGATAATATATCATTTCTCTCTGGCTATTTTCAAGAATTTTTCTTTGTCTCTAGTTCTCAAAATTTGACTATAGTGTGTATTTCTTTTGATTTATCCTGTTTGAGGTTCACTCAGCTTTTGAATCTGTAGATTTATGTCTTTTGCCAAATTCAGGAAATTTTCAGCCTCACATTTTTCCTCTATCCTTTTGGGAACCTGATGACAAGATATTTTGTTATAGTCCTATGTGTCCCTGTGGCTCTATTATTTTATTGTTCATCCCATTTTCTCTCTGTTGTTCAGATTTGGTAATTTCTATTTTATATTTTCAAGGTCATTGATTATTTCTTCTGCCCTTTTCATTCTGATATGAGCCCATCCATTGTGTTTTTAAAATTTCAGTTTGTATTTTTCATTTCTAAAATCTCCATTTAGTTATTCTTTATATCTTGCATTTCTTTGCTGAGACTTTCTATTTTTTCATTTGTTTCAAGCATGTTCATAATTACTTTTTGAAGCATGTTTGTGACAGTTCTTTTAAAATCCTTGTCAGATCATTCTAAAATCTTTGTCATCTCAGTGGTGGTATCTATTGATTATCTTTCTCAAGTTGAGATCTTCCTAGTCCTTGGTGATTTTCTATTGAAATCTTATGTTATGTCGCTCAGAATTTTATTTAAATAGTGTGTTTTCAACAGGCCTCCTCTGGTACCATGTCACCTCATTACTACCATATGGGAATAGACACCCACATTCTCTACTCAGTGTATGTAGACACTGGAAAAGCAGTGAGGAAGGACCTTGTTACTGCTGGAGTAGGGATGTGAGGTGAGGCTCCCCGTCAGGCCTCTGATGGTACTATCTTGGCTGGGAGCAGGAAAGGGACCTCGTTACTGTTCCTCTCAATTGTTTCTGTTGACACTAGTAGGGAGTGGCCTCTTTGCTGCTGAGCAGTGAAGTCCTTGACTCTCCAGTAGGCTTCCTCTGATACCAGCCCAGCAATGAAGGGGAGGGCTCCTCCATTGCTGGTGGGTGGTGGTGGGCATCCAGGCTCTCCAAGTAGTTTCCACTGACATCAGAGGGGTGGCCTATCTTCCCATCCACTGAGGATAAAAGTCCTGGCCCCCCACTTGGCCTTCTCTGACACCCCATGATGGAGATTCAGAGCCCCTCATTACAGCCTGGTAAAGGTTGGCATTTCTGGGTTACCAGCTTCTCCATTACCCAGAGTGGGATTTATGAGGCAAAAGGAAAACCTGAGAGCTTACCACCATGCCGTTCCTCAAGTCTCAAGGTCCCTAGCCAGTCTACCTTCTCTCCACCTTTCAGAGTCTTCTTATGTTCACCTTAACATATAATATCCAGGGGGTTTAACTGTACTTAACGGAAGGGATAGAGATGTATACTTCTACTCCAGCTTTCCAGAAGCAGAAGTCAATTAGTTTTGTTTCCCTACTTAGACAATGATCTCTATGTTGACAAAAATCATTTCTGTCTTGCTCATTGCTGTACCCTCAGCTCTTAACTCAGTGTCTGGCATGTAATTGACTGTCTACAAATATTTGAAAAATGAATAAGCATTTAACAAAAAAAAAAAAAAGCCAAAACTCAGAGGAGATCAGACAGTTGCTTTTGAATATCTAAGGAGTTTGTTTTTGTTTTTGTTTTTTGAAATGGAGTCTTACCCTGTTGCCCAGGCTAGAGTGCAGTGGCGTGATCTCGGCTCACTGCAACCTCCGCCTCCTGGGTTCAAGCAATTCTCTGCTTCAGCCTCCCGAGTAGCTGGGATTATAAGTGTGCACCACTACACCAGGCCAATATTTGTATTTTAGTAGAGACAGGGTTTCGCCATGTTGGCCAGGTTAGTCTTGAACTCCTGACCTCAGATGATCCACCTGCCTCAGCCTCCCAAAGTTCTAGTATTACAGGCATGAGCCACCAAGCCCAGCCTAAGGAGTTGTTTTCTAGAAAAAGGGTTCAATTTGTTGTGTGGCATTCTCTCTCAAGGACAGAGCTAGAACCAATAGTAGAAGGAACAGAGAAGGAAGTTTTGCCTGCATTTCTGGCAATTTGCAAAGCCCATTAATTTCCTAAAGACTATAGGAGTGCTGAAGTGAAGAAACTTGCTTAACTTTAACCTAAGTATATCTGACCCCCAATTCTCATAACCCCAATTAATATCTCAAAGGCCACTAGAGTCTGTGTAACCCGGGTAGGAAGTGCTATTCATAGAGGACTTTGGTATTTTTCTCTATCATAATGTATCATAGAAAGTCTATTACAGGGCAGGGTGCAGTGACTCACACCTGTAATCCCAGCACTTTGGGAGGCCGAGGTGGGAGGATCACTTGAGGTCAGGAGTTTGAGACCAGCATGACCAACATGGTGGAACCCTATTTCTACTAAAAATACAAAAATTAGCTGGGAGTGGTGGCAGGCACGTGTAATCCCAAATACTTGGGAGGCTGAGGCAAGAGAATCACTTTTTTTTTTTTTTGAGACAGAGTCTTGCTCTGTCGCCAGGCACCAGGCTGGAGTGTAGTGGCACGATCTCGGCTCACTGCAACCTCCACCTCCCAGGTTCAAGCAATTCTCCTGCCTCAGCCTCCCGGGTAGCTGAGACTACAGGCGTGAGCCAACAAGCCCAGCTAATTTTTGTTGTATTTTTTAGTAAAGACGGGGTTTCACCATGTTGGCCAGGATGATCTCAATCTCTGGACCTCGTGATCCACCCACCTCAGCCTCCTAAAGTGGGATTACAGGCTTGAGCCACCATGCCCGGCCTGAGAATCACTTGAACCCGGGAGGCAGAGGTTGCAGTGAGCCAAGATCGCACCATGGCACTCAAACCTGGGCAACAGACTGAGACAAGAAAGAACGAGAGAGAGAGACAGAGAGAGAGAGAGAGAGAGAGAGGAAGGGAGGGAGGGAGGGGAAGGGAGGGGAGGGGAGGGGAGGCGAGGGGAGGGAAGGGAAGAGACGTCTATTATAGTATTACAATGGTGTTCAAAGCAAGTGTGCCTTCTCAGAAAAATGATTAGATCCTTAACTTTGAATATGAAACTTCTTGTCTTAGCTTGGATTCTCCTAGAAGCAGACCACAAGACAAGGATATGAGCACAAATTTGGGGGGCATGGAGGGAGATGCTCTCAGGAAACACCAGTAAGAGAGTGGGAAAATGAGACAAGAAAGAGAAGGGAAGATTGAAAGGGTGAGTTATAGAACATGTTACAGTTATGGGCAACCGAGGCACCATCCACCGGAGAGCTCTGGGAGAAAGTGTAGATCAGACTTTGGGGTTTAGTCATACATCACACACACACACACGTGCACGTGCACACACGCGCGCACGCACACACGGTATTTATCCTAAACTCCTCTCCATCTCTGGCTGAGGAGGGCTGCTGCCAGGGGTGTCGACTCTGGCACTTCCTGCCTGCCCTGCCCGCAGCTGAGAGCCAGCGCACAGGCAGACGCACAGGTGCTTGTGGTTGGAGGCCTTAGTCTTGTACTGGAAGAGTGAGTGCCAAGGGAATGTGAGTAGGTCAAGATCAATGTCTGTCACATCTCTAAATTTTTTTTTTTTTTTTTTTTTTTTGAGATGGAGTCTCACTCTGTCGCCAGGCTGGAGTGCAGTGGCGTGATCTCGGCTCACTGCACCCTCCACCTCCTGGGTTCAAGCAATTTTCCCACCCCAGCCTCCCGAGTAGCTGGGACTACAGGCACCTGCTGCAACGACTGACTAATTTTTGTATTTTTCATAAAGATGGAGTTTTACCATGTTGGCCAGGCTGGGCTCAAACTCCTGAGCTCAAGCCATCTGCCTGCCTCGGCCTCCCAAAGTGCTGGGATTACAGGTGTGAGCCACCGCACCTGGCCTCTGAATTCTAAACATGTCTTTTCTACTTTCTTCTTGGCTCCAGTGGAGTTAAATATACAACCCTTCTGGTAAATTATTTTTGAAGAAACTGAAACAAGCTATTTTTTTATTTCGATTTTTTTAAGTCCAGAAGACCCCTGAGAATGTCCAAGTGGGCTGCAGTAAGATGGGGCATGCTGGGAAGTACTGGCACCTCAAACCACCCTCCCCTCGGCCTCCAGAATAGCACAGATGCTAGTGAGATGGGCACAGCTGCAGGGACATGGGGCATAGACCCAGCTTCTGAACCGAGAGCAGTCTGATATAGCAGACAGCCCGTGGCATCTGACAGCTATGGCAAAGGCAGGTGACCGTGGGACATAGGCAGCATTAGGAAGGCCAAAGATACATGAACAGAATTCCCTAAAGGTGCTCAGAGCATCTGATGGAAATCCAGGCGTAAGCAAGGCTTAGAGAGCCAAGAGGACAGACGTGCAATGGGTGACAGAGTCATCTGTCTCCAGTAGTTGGAGCCAATCACCAGGAAGGAGTTTTGGCAGGACTCTGGATTATGGAAAGCAGCCTGCCAAGACTAAGAAGTCAGGACCCCCAGCCTTAGAGGGTATTAGGAGGCAGACAGGGGCCTAAGGCATGGCCTTGAATACAAGGAACAAATCCAAGACCCAGAAAGGGTCAAGAGTGGAACTGTAGCTTCCAGGTAAGGAAACAAAAAACCCAAGGTCAAGACAATGTAAGCAGCAAGGATGCCCTGTTTCTGGGTCCCAGCATATGCTCCTGAGATAGTCCAGCTAAGGCCAGAATTTGTCCTAGAGCTGAGAGAAGGCTGCACCAACAGATGGACATCAAGTGGGCCTAGCAGTAGGAGATGAAGGTTTTTGAGACCACGGTCAGGCAAGGCCTCTCTCTACTGTGATATTTGCAGCCAGGTGGTCAGGGGTTCTTGCCAACCAAACCACGCATCCATCCCAATGCCTCCATAGCCTCACACATCCCATCATCCTCTTGCCCCACTGATGGCCACCCTAGGCCTTTAGAGCACTTAAAAAACAGTGATTATGATCCTGTCCACTGGCTTTGAAATTGGCTGACTTCTGGGATGGAAAATATGGTAGCCAACCATTCCTGTGACACCATCCAGAGCTTCCGTCCTCTGTAATTCACAGGGATAGAATCTGCAGGTCATTCGAAGGGCCTCTGTTTTTTGTTTTATTTATTTATTTGAGACGGAGTCTCCCTGTGTCCTGGAGCGCAGTGGCACAATCTCGGCTCACTGCAACCTCTGCCTCCCAGGTTCAAGCAATTCTCCCGTCTCAGCCTCCCCAGTAGCTGGGACTGCAGGTGCATGCCACCACGCCCGCTACCATGCCCGACTAATTTTTATGTTTTTAGTACACATGGGGTTTCACCACGTTGGCTGGGGCCTCTGTTTTTTAATATTTAAAATCACGTCTCCTCAAATTCCTAAGCTTACATGGTGTTAATGGTCCCTTCTCCCCCTTTCCCTTCAGATGGCACTGTGCGTATCTATTTTGGTCAGCTTCCTGTTAAAAGTGCTTCCTTTCTCTTTCTATTCTGGCTACGTACTCATCTTTTCCCCTCTGCTTGCTGATTTGCTGGGGTTTTTAATTTTTTTTTTTTTACCCTGAGTTTGACCTCAGCTTGCTGTCCCCATCCCCCATGGCCACACTCCTAATTCACAACAAGACTGGGATCTTTTCATTTATATCGAAGACATCACCAGCTCTTTATTCCTGTGGCCCTTTCTTTACCCTCATTTCCTTTTCATTTTGTTTCGGTTTTAATCCTTCATTACCCAGCTTTTCCTGGCAAAGGTCCAAGACCAAACTGCATATTTTTCTAAGCTTTTTCTTTTAGTTCTTCTTTCCTTTCTCTCCTCTGCCCCTGGCTTCCTGAAAGTCTGCCCTGGGATCCATATTATGTCTTTATTTTTGCCAGTAACAAATACTTCATTTACTGTTTTGAATAAACGGTGCTTTTCAGCTACTGGAGCACTTGCTCCTTCTTTGAAAACACTATTAGAAGAATCAGATAAACCTCACTGATATTTTGATTGAAATGCTTCTGCATTCTCGTCTCAGAATTCCAAATATGTGGCAACACACACGTTTGGAGCCAGACTTCTGAGAAGATGCCCTCAATCACCCACAGCCTCTTTATGAGTTTTCCCTCCAATGTGACTTCAGTTATTAAGATGTCTCAAGTGATTAGACTCACCAGCAGCCTCCTACTTACCCAAGGAAACCTGATATTGTTGGGAGAGGCTGTGTAGGGGAGATTACTTGGCAGTGGTAAAAGTCAGAAGCCTCATGTCTGCAGAACTTTGTTCACTTGTCAGAAGTCCTTTGTGTGATATGAGGAAGTCACTCTAAATCTCTTTGTCTCTCTAACTGCAATACAGAGGCAACAATACCCCATTACAGGAGCTCTGTGTGAAAAATATTACTAAATATTAACAAAATACTTTGAATTTCTTGTATATTTCACCACATTAGATCTAGCAAACTACCATCCCTCATCTGGGGCAGAGAATTGTTAAGTGTGGTTAGGCCAGCCAGAGGGCAGCCTCAGGCAGGGGTGCCGCTCCTTGTGAACTTACTAAGACAGGGAGGGGCAAAGGCAGGGGCAGGACGGGGGCTGGTACAAACCCCTCCCTCTGGGCCTGTCCCAGGTATCCAGGAATATTTCCCTAGCAACCTATTATTATTATTAATAATATTATTATTATTTTGAGACAGAGTCTCGCTCTGCCACCCAGGTTGGAGTGCAGTGGCACTATCTTGGCTCACCACAGCCTCCGCCTCCCAGGTTCAAGCGATTCTTAATAGGCTCCCGCCAACATGCCCGGCTAATTTTTGTATTTTTCATACAGGTGGGGTTTCACCATGTTGGCCAGGCTGGTCTCAAACTCCTGACCTCTGGAGATTCACCTGCTTTGGCCTCCCAAAGTGCTGGGATTACAGGCGTGAGCCACCGTGCCCAGCCAGCAACCCATTATTTTATACATCTGAGAGCTCTTGATTTTTCACCAACCATTCATTTCTTTCTTTCTTTTTAGGAATGAGGGTCTCACTCTGTTGCCCAGGCTGGAGTGCAGTAATGCAGTCATAGTTCACTCCAGCCTCAAACTCCTGAACTCAAGCAATCCGCCCGCCTCAGCCTCCCCAGTAGCTGGGATTACAAGTGTGCACCACCACACCTGGCTCAGAGGCTATGTTTCTTGTTGCTCAAGTTAAGGAGCCAATGGAGTAGAATAATGACAGAGAGGCAACATAACATGGCAGTCAAGAATATAGATTTAGTCTGGGCATGGTGGCTCACACCTGTAATCCCAGCACTTTGGGAGGCTGAAGCAGCTGAGTCACCTGAGGTCAGGAGTTAGAGACCAGCCTGGCCAACATGGTGAAATCCCATCTCTACTAAATATACAAAAATTAGCTAGGTGTGGTGGCGCACGCCTATAATCCCAGCTACTTGGGAGGCCAAGGCAGGAGAATCACTTGAACCCAGGAGGCGGAGGTTGCAGTGAGCCAAGATTTCACCATTGCGCTCCAGCCTGGGCAACGAGAGCAAAACTCCATCTCAAAAAAAAAAAGAAAGAAAGAAAGAAAAAGAACAATAAAGGCTAATAGTAGTCACTTACTTGAATTTAAAAAAAAAAAAAAAAAAAAAACGAATATAGATTGAGCCAGATGCCCTGAGTTTGATACCTGTCTCTGCCATGTGATAACTCTGTGATCTCAGGCATGTTACTTCTCTGTGCCTCAGTTTTCCCATCTGTATATTCAGAATAATGTTATGAAGATTAAGCAAGTTAATATTTGTAAAGGGTCTGTTTGGAACAGTGCCTGACATATAGTAAAATAAAACCATTTTCCCAATTCTAATGTTTTTAATGTTATAAAATCTTTCTTGGAAATAATTAGGCAAGATATGACAAAGGATTCTTTGAGAAGATAGCCTTCTTGTCTCTATAGCATAAAGAATGTGGCGATGTAGAAAATAAAATAAAATATAGCGAAAATAAAATCAGGGAGGCCGAGTGCAGCGGCTCACACTTGTAATCCTAGCACTTTGGGAGGCTAAGGCGGGTGGATCACTTGAGGTCAGGAGTTCGAGACCAGCCTGGCGAACATGGTGAAACCTTCGTCTCTACTAACCCTCGTCTCTAGTAAAACTACGAAAATTAGCCAGGAATGGTGGTGCACACCTGTAATCCCAGCTACTCAGGAACCTGAGGCAGGAGAATTGCCTGAACCCAGGAGATGGAGGTTGCAGTGAGCTGAGATCGTGCCACTGCACTCCAGCCTGGGCAACAGAGTGAGACTCCGTCTAAAAAAAAAAACAACTTAGGAGCCCCCAGGCAGACCATCAAAATGACCCTGCTGGCAAGACTTCACACTGTCAAACAATAACTCACTGATGGCTATGCTGTCTATAACTGAAAGGAAGGAAGAATGAGAGGGAAGGAGGGAGGGAACGAAGAAGGGAGGCAAAGGTGGAGGGAAAGAAGGGAGAGAAGAAAGTCCTCTGAGATTTTCATTTCTTTTTGAAAAATATAGATCCAAGATGTTTGGTGAGTTCCTGTTGAAATTTGGGAAGTGTGCCGGGTTGTATTTTCCCAAGATGGCTGCATCAATGTGTGTATCCCACCCCACATACTCTTCCTTCAGTGTGACACTGACATCCTTCCGATTGAGGAATGGGGTCTACGTTCCCTCCTCTGACATCGGGGCAGAGGCTTGTGACTACTCTGACCAATCGAGTATAGTGGAATGATGTTAACATGACCTCCAAGGCTAGGTTGTATAAAGGACACAGCTTCCACTGCACACGCTCTGGGGACACTTGCTCTTGGATCCAGCCATCATGCTGTCTGGGCCACATGGGAAGACCACAGTGTGTAGATGTTGTGACTGACAGCCAGCATCAGCCACCAGATATATGAGTGAGCCTTCAGATGATTCCAGCTTGCAAACATTGAGTCTTCCCAGCTGAGGTCCAGATATTGTGGAGCAGAGATAAGCTGTCTCTGCTGTCCCTTCCCTGAATCCCTGATTCACAGACACCATAAAAGATAATAAATGATTATCGTTGTTTTAAACCATTAAGTTTTGGAGTAATTTGTTAGACGATGGTAGATCATGAATATAGGAAGTCTATAAGAAGGTAGAGTGTGGTTTCTATATCAAAGCGTTCCCATGGTGAATCCTATGTGAGCCTTTGGGATCCATGCCATTGTGTTAAATTTAATCTTTAAATCTTTCCCTCTTCGACCAGGCACTGTGGCTTTTGCCTGTAATCCCAGCACTTTGGGAGGCCAAGAAAGGAGGATCACTTTAGCTCAGGAGTTTGAGGCCAATCTGGGCAACATAGTGTCTCTACAAAAATAAAAATAAAAAATCAGCCAGACACAGCGGTGTATGCCTGTAGTCCTAGCTACTAGGAAGGCTGAGGTGTGAGGATCACTTGAGCCCAAGTGGGAGGATTGCCTGAGCCTAGGAGTTCAAGGTTACAGTGAGCTATGCTCACGCCACTGCACTCCAGCTTGGGCAACAGAGTAAAATCCTGTCTCAAAAAAAAAAAAAAACCCTTCCCTCTTTAGCAAGCAAACTTACAAATCAAAAATTTTATCAAATGAACTGTGCTTGATCTAAGTCACACTGGGAATCTCTGAACAGGTGCCATAGGTGGGAGTGTTTTAAGTCCCTCACAGAGATCAGGACTCCCTGGCCCAGGCTGCCACCCAAAGACTTTGAGCAGGGCTGGGTGTGGGGGCTCATGCCTGTAATCCCAGCGCTTTGGGAGGCCAAGGCAGGAGAATCTCTTGAGGTCAAGAGTTCAAGACCAGCCTGGGCAACATGGCAAAACCCATCTCTACAAAAAATACAATAATTAGCTGGGCATGGTGGTGCACACCTGTAGTCTCAGCTACTTGGGCAGCTAAGGCGGGAGGATCACTTGTGCTTGTGAGGTCGAGGCTGCAGTGAGCCGTGATTGCGCCACTGCACTGCACTCTAGCTTGGATGACAGAGTGAGACCCTGTCTCAAAAAGACAAAAACAAAAACAAAACAAAGACTTTGAGCAAAGGAAGATTCTCACGAGAGTAATTATAAACCAGCCTGGTATCAGGAGCTCATCCAAACACAACCAACAATGTTCTGAACTTATCTCCTGTTATGCTGGCTCTAAGTGCAAACAAGAAATGTAATAAAACTAATAAAAATAACTAAAAGAAGATGCTAATCAATTCTCCATTAAATACACAAGTAATCCATATTTCATTTCAGATAATTTTTTTTTTTTTTTTTTTGAGAGTGAGTCTTGCTCCGTTGCCCAGGGTAGAGTGCAGTGGCATGATCTTGGCTCACTGCAAACCTCTGCCTCCCAGGTTCAAGGGATTCTTCTTTCTTGGCCTCCTGAGTATCTGGGAATTACAGGCACCCACCACCACAACCAGCTAATTTTGTATTATTAGTAGAGACGGGTTTCCCGATATTAGCCAGGCTGATCTGAAACTCCTGACCTCAGGTGATCCGCCTGCCTCAGCCTCCCAAAGTGATGAGATTACAGGCATGAGCCACAACACCTGACCCATTTTAGATAAATTAAAAAGTGAAAATTCAGGAAAAAAATTAAAATTATCATAATTCCATCACCGAGAAATAACCACTAATAATATGTTGGTGTATTCTTTTTGTTACTTGTACTTTTTTTTAATTGACAAGTAATGAGGTACAATGTGATGTTATGATACATATAAACATTGTGAAATTAGCGAATCAGGCTAATGTATCTATCACCTCACATACTTATTATTTTGTGGTAAGAACATTTAAATTCTACCCTTTTTTGGGCCAAGCGCAGTGGCTCACGCCTGTAATCACAGCATTTTGGGAGGCTAAGGCGGGCAGATCACTTGAGGTCAGGAGTTTGAGACCAGTGTGGCCAACATGGCGAAACCCCATCTCTACTAAAAATACAAAAATTAGCTGGACGTGGTGGTGGGCACCTGTAATTCCAGCTACTGGGGAGGCTGAGGCATGAGAATCACTTGAACCGGGAGGCAGAGGTTGCAGTGCGCTAAGATCACGCCACTGCACTCCAGCCTGGGTGACAGAGTGTTATCAGTCTCAAAATGAATAAATAAAAATAAAAATAAAATCTACCTTTTTAACAATTTTGAAATATACATTATTATTAACTATAGTCACCATGCTGTGCAATGCATCACCAGAACTTACTCCTCCTGTCTAACAGAAACTTCGTACCGTTTTCCTAACATCTCCTTTCCCCCCACACCCACATCTCAGCCTCTCATAACCACTGTTCTACTCTCTACGTCTAAGAGTTCAACTTCTTTAGATTCCACATATCGGTGAGATTATGCAGTATATCTTGGTGTATTCTTTAAAGAAATACCAGTATTCAGGTAATCTTTAAAGAAATAGATATGTATGGAGGTGACTATGAAAAATATTCTGTTCCATATTCCACTTTCCTCACTTAACTCTGTTTTCCTTTCTTTTTTTTTTTTTAAGATGGAGTCTCACTCTGTCACCCAGGTTGGAGTGCAGTGGCGCAATCTGGGCTCACTTGCAACCTCCACCTCTTGGGTTCAAGCAATTCTCCTGCCTTAGCCTCCTGAGCAGCTGGGATTACAGGTGCACACCACCACGCCTGGCTAATTTTTGTATTTTTGGTAGAGACAAGGTTCCACCATCTTGGCCAGGCTGGTCTTGAACTCCTCACCTCGTGATCCACCTGCCTCAGCCTCCCAAAGTGCTGGGATTACCGGCATGAGCCACTGCGCCCAACCTTAACTATGTTTTTGCATCTTTC
The DNA here is from genome assembly GCF_030222135.1 of Aotus nancymaae. Taxonomy (NCBI): domain Eukaryota; kingdom Metazoa; phylum Chordata; class Mammalia; order Primates; family Aotidae; genus Aotus; species Aotus nancymaae. Next base: position 18,437,480 of record NW_026988472.1, on the reverse strand, counting down.
CATGTCAATAAATAGAGCTCTACTTCATATTTTCATGATCAGAAAGTAATCTGTCAATTAAATGTACCTTGATTAAATATTCAGTTTCCCCTTGGAAATTTTGTCATTTCTACTTGCTTTCCATTACACAGCCTTGCAGTGAATATCTCTGTACACATATAACTGATCATTTCCTTATGATAAATTGCTAGAAGTAGAATATTAGGATGAAAGGGTCAGAACCTTATAGATCTTTTAACAAACCATGCTACATTGCCCTCCAGAAAGGTTATGACAATTTACACATAAACCAGCAGGGTTTGAGAGTACCCCTGCTAACACTCAGATTTATTGTTTTTTTAACTTAGCTAATCTTACAAGCAAAACATATGTACATTGTTGTAATTTGCACCCTTAAAGGTAAATGTGTTTTTGTTTTGCATTTTGGTCATTTGTAGTCATTTGGGAGTCGTCTGTTCTTATTATTTGCCCCCTCTAATGTATATACAGTTGTTCCTTGGTATCTGCATGGTAGATGCTCAAGTCTCTGAGATAAAACGGTGTAGTATTTGCATATAACTTACAACATCCTCCTGTATACTTTAAATCATCTCTAGATTACTTAAAATACCTAACACAGTCTAAATGCTGTGTAAACAGTTGTTATACCATATGGGTTTTTAATTTGTCTTCTTTTTATTCTTGCATTGTTATTTTTTGTTGTTTTTTTTTCCAATTTTTTTGACCCAAAGTTGGTTGAATCCACAGATACAGAACCCATGGATAGGGAGGGCCTACTGTATACTTCTTAATTGGTTTGTAGGAACCATTTAGATGGTAAAGATATTAGCTCCTTGTCTATCATAGTTCTTAAGTGCTCATTTGTCTTTTAAAAGTATTAGTGGTGTTTCTTTTCCTCCAGATTTTCTAAATAGAAAATACCTTCACACCTAGTGATGATAAAAAAAAAAAGAGTCTGATATTAGCATACACCATATATGCAAAAAGAACTGGGGGAACAAAAGCCTCAAGGGAAGATTGCCCTGAGTGATGCTCTTTGTACATTTCTATACATTTCAGATTTACTAAAATGAATAAATAACTTTTTTTTTTTTTGAGACAGAGTCTCACTCTGTTGCCCAGGCTGCAGTACAGTGGTGCCATCTCGGCTCACTGCAGCCTCTGCCTCCTGAGTTCAAGCAATTCTCGTGCCTCAGCCACCCGAGTAGCTGGGATTACAGGTATGCGCCACCACACGGGGTTAATTTTTGTATTTTTAAAAGAGACGGGATTTTGCCATGTTGCCCAGGCTGGTCTCGAACTCCTGGCCTCAAGTGATCCACCCGGCTCCGCCTCCAAAAGTGCTGGGATTACAGGCGTGAGCCATGGTGCCCAGACTGAATGAATAACTTTTATAATCTTAAAAAGTATTCTAGAGATTTTGTTTTTCTTAAGTGCAGGGAAATTTGTGTGGTATATGTGAGTGGAAAGCCAGAAGCAGAAAGAGAATGAGAGGGAAATACAATGAGAGGAATAAGAGGTAAACGGTGAAGTTGAAAAAATAATGGGCAAAACATCATGTTGCATACCATAAATACATACAATTTTTGTTTATCAGCTAAAATATATTAATTAAATAAATAAAAAGAAAATAGGGACCAGACCACCAAGGACTTTGGATTTCATGTTTGGGTTGCAGTCTATAGCCAAAGGCTTTTAGACAGTAAAGTGATCTGATAATATCTGTACTTCAGAAATTTTTGGTTACAACAGAAAAGAGAAATTAGATTTTGGAATTAAGAAGTCATCTGTGATGGTATCAGTTGTTTATTGCTATAATGACATCATGTAACAACCACAAAACCTCAGAGATAAACAGAGTGTTTACTGCTTACATGTCTGGGGTCAACTGCAGGCCAGCTAAACAACCCTGCCTCTTGGCTAGGCTCATCCACATCTGATCTAGACTGCCATTTGCTTGTTCCAGACTATCTTTTTAAGGATGTTTGTGATGGTATCTCCCTCCAGAGTAAAGGGCAAGCATGTTCACCTCTTATTATAAAAAATTCAGATTCCCTAACTCTAGTATTTTTCTCCTTTAATGCAATCCACTGTGTGTTCAGACATTCATCTGAGCACATCCACATCACCATCATCAGATTTGGGAGACACAGGGAATTGATATAAATGTGCTCATGCATATACTGCTTGCTACATCATGAGTAATGAAATCCTTCACCTTTGACCCAAGAACCTCTTGTTTTCTGCCCACATCCATGAAACTGTGACAAGTTATCTTATTACCTTGCAAGTAGGATAAAATCTCAGACCCTTCACAGTTCTTGATACTGGTCTGCTCCCCCTTCTCAACCACTGGATCCATGAGGACTTTCATAGTTATATTCCCAGCACCAGGCACAGAGCTCAGTATATAATTGGCACTTCAGAAATATTTGTCAATGAGGCTGGGCGTGGTGGCTCACACCTGTAATCGCAGCACTTTGGGAGGCCGAGGAGGGTGAATCACTTGAGGCCAGGAGTTTGAGACTAGCCTGGCCAACATGGTAAAACCCTGTCTTTACTAAAAATACAAAAAATCAGCCAGGTGTGGTGGCAGGCACCTGGCGTCCCAGCTACTCAGGAGGCTGAGGCACGAGAATTGCTTGAAACCAGGAGGTAGATGTTGCAGTGAGCTGGGATTGTGCCACTGCACTCCAGCCTGGGCAACAGAGCAAGACTATGTCTCAAAAAAGAAAAAAAAAAAAAAAAAGAAATATTTGTCAATGAATAAATTAATTATTATTTATTTACTTTTCATTTTCAGTAGATAGGCTTGAAAATACTGTTTCATTTGACATGGCCATCAATCTCCTGTCATTGTTACTCTAAGTAAGCTTTCCTCTACCTCCTCAGTACTTGTTAAGATAGTGGTGTCCCAGCACTGGCATACTTGGCTGTATCCTACTTTTTTTGTTTTTTTGAGATGGAGTCTTGGTCTGTCACCCAGACTGGAGTGCAGTGACACGATCTCAGCTCACTGCAACCTCTGCCTCCCGGGTTCAAGCAATTCTCCTGCCTAGCCTCCCGAGTAGCTGGGACTACAGGCGCCTGCCATCACACCCAGCTAATTTTTGTATTTTTAGTAGAGACGGAGTTTCACCATATTGGCCAGGCCGTTATCGAACTCCTGACCTTGTGATCCACCCGCCTCAGCCTCCCAAAGTGCTGGGATTACAGGCATGATCCACTGCGCCCGGCCAGATGTATCCTACTTTTTAAAGCATTATGGAATGACACCTGATACAAGGCTTCCTTATATCCAAAACAGCCATATATTGACTCTTGTGGATATTGTTCCTACTTTGCTGAAATTTATTTATATGTGGGTTTTGATTTCTTTATGAAAATTTTTCTTGAAGACTTTAGAAAAGAAACTTGTAATGCTTCCACATATACTTGTCAGTTGGATTCCCAACCATTTGTCCAACTGAGTGGGTAAGCCCAGAATGAAGATGGGGGAAAATAAAAATAGGGAACCAACTAACTCAAAAGGAGAGAAATGAATAAACGTCAGGACATGTTGTCCATTCAATTGTATTGTGCAAGTTTTCTGCAGCTGTCTCCTCAGCTGCCAAAGTCTGGGTTAAAGTTCAGAGGGAAAGCTCTCCATCCACATATTTTCCAGTTAAAAAAAAGTTAAAGTATTTGAAACTCAAATATTTTTATACATTAAAAATACAGTGGTGAATTTTAATAAAGCCCGTGAGCGGGACAGAAGTAATTCAGCTCTGATTTAAACATCATTAATGTTTAAACTGTATTAATTTTAAAACCTCAGCCTTGGCACACTTAGAAAGCCTGTCTTCTTCCTGCTAACTCTGGCAACAATCTCTGGGCTAAATGTGAGTCATAACTTGTGACACTGCAGACAGCATCTGCAAGGTGGGGTGTTTCACTTCTCACTTTGGCTCATGTTTGCTTGTGCTGACTGGGAAGTAAGGACATAAGAGGAAAGCAAATGTGGGAACAAGGTTCCCCTAATTTCATTCAAAAGGCTCTAGGCTAGGAAATATTTAAAGATTTTAAAAAACAGAACAGATTTCTAAAAATGGAACAGAGCTTCAGTAAGTATTAAAATGCAGTGGATACTTAATGCCATAAAACTGTATACTTAAAAATGGTTCAAAAGGTAAATTTTGTTATATGTATTTTGCCACAATAAAAAATGCAACAAATTAAAACCCATAAAGTATGTTTGAATTTTTAAATTCACGGTGATATTTAAAAACTGGCCACCTTGAAGGATGTCAGGGGACCAATTCATCATCTGAAAATTGATAAAAAAGGAAAAGAATCAAACATATATCCCTCTTTTCCTATAGAAACTCTGCCACTAGGTAACCAAATAATAGATCAGGGAAACATCTCTTCTTAAAATTATCCAACATCCCAACTAATAAATGAAATAAAATGATAGAATTAGATTATAATCATTTTGCAGCACTCCATGAATTAATTGGTCTAGGAAATGAGATTCAACGTTAATAGCTGCTAAAATCACAAAAGGAGACACAACCAGACGTTACATGTCTCCTGATGAAAGAACTCAGCACCACTTATAGTCTTGCAAAGAAGACAGAAATTCAGTCTAATCTGGATCCAACTGACAATTTGCAAGAAAGGCAGGGGACAGAATATATGTTGAAATGACCGTAAGTGTGTCATCAGCAAAATGCAGATTTTAGGAAACTATAAGTCAAATTGTTTTGTTCTTCAACAAGCAAAGAATAAAGAAAAGGAAGGGTCATAGAGGGCCAGGCGTGGTGGCTCACGCCTGTAATCCGGCACTTTGGGAGGCCGAGGCTGGTGGATCACCTGAGGTCAGGAGTTCGAAACCAGCCTGACCAATATGGTGAAACCCTCTCTCTACTAAAAATACAAAAATTAGTGGTGGTGTGGATCTGTAGTCCCAGCTACTCAGAAGGCTGAGACTGGAGAATCACTTGAACCGAGGAGGCAGAGGTTGCAGTGAGCTGAGATCCAGTCACTGCACTCCAGACTGGGCAACAGATGGAGACTCATCTCAAAAAAAAAACAACGGTAATAGAGAGGAAAAGATGAATCAAGGCCAGGCACGGTGGTTCATGCCAATAATCCCAGCTCTTTGGAAGGCCAAGGTTTGAGATTGGCCTGAACAACATGGCAAAACCCCATATCTGCCAAAATATATATATATATATACACACACACACACATATATATGTATATATACACATGTATATATATAATAGCCAGATGTGGTGGTGTGCATCTGTAGTCCCAGCTACTTGACTCGGGAGGCTGAGGGGGGAGGATGGCTTGAGCCTGGGAGGCAGAGGTTGCAGTGAGCCAAGATCATGCCACTACACTCCAGCCTGGGCAACAGAGCCAGACCTTGTCTAAAAAAAAAAAAAAAGACAAATCAAACTTTTTAATGAGCATGGCACAACTAGAATGTCTAAGGATATATACTTAGGTGATAGAGCTGTTGAGAAGAATAAGGAAATGATTGCTGTAAAAATCAGGATAGTGGCCATGGAGAGGCTTCTGGGGTGGCTGGTAAAGTACTACTCCTTGACCTGGACGGTAGTTATGAAGGTGTGGCCTTACAATAATGTACTACTCTGTGCATTTGTTTTGTATGCTTTTCTGTGTTTTATAATAAAAATAGAGTTTAGCTGGGGCCTCTGGGATGACCTGTAGTCATATGAGTCACCCAGGACTGCTAACTGGACGTGAGCAGTTGGTCAGAGAAGGATGATGAGGGAACTGGTGAGCCCCTAGAGGTTACCTAAGGGCCAGGAATTTGCCCAGCGACACGTGAGCAGGTAAAACCTGAATTGTGCCACGAGTTTCTGCCAGGACAGAGTTTTGAATTCCTGGCAGAAATGGATGGGAAAGGACTCAGAAGTTGTTTTGGGTGCACCACATTTTAGTTCCTGTAATAATTTAGTTCTTTGGCATTATAGCTCTGGCCAGCCAACTGCCAGCAAAACTTAAACTTAAGCCTTCAACACTGAACTGTTTGCGAGCTACCAGTGAGGAAGTCCTAGCTCTAGAGATCCCATTTCATTACAGATAAATGCTGTAGTGTCCTTATCAGCAATTCACAGTGCACTTGAAGCTGTATCAAAGGTTGCAGCCAGCTCTCCTTCCACCAAGAAATCTGGAGAAGGTGAAGACATTATTAAATGAATGATACCAAAAAACCTGGATGTAAGTCCCTAAGGAGAAGGCAGCATAAAATGTCAGAGTGGGAGAAACTGTGTGGTCTACCAAAGACTATTTAACAACAATCAGATACCAATACACATCTATTAGAATCCAAAAAGCCAAACAAAACTGACAATACCAATTGCTGGGGAGAATGAGGAACAACAGTAATTCTCACTCATTGCTGACGGGGATGCAAAATGGCACAGCCACTTTGAAAGACCATTCGGTCTTTCTTGCAAAGCTAAACGTAGTCTTACCATACAATCCAGCAATTGTACTCTTAGGTATTTAACTAACTGGTTTGAAAGTTATGTCCACACAAAAACCTGCACACTAATGCTTATAGCAGCTTTATTCATAATCACCAAAAACTGGAAGCAACCAAGAGGTCTTTTGATAGGTAAATATATAAACTAACTGTGGAACAGCCATCCAGTGAACATTATTTAATGATGAAAAGAAATGTGCTATCAAGCCATGCAAAAACATGGGTGAATCTTAATGCCTATTGCTAAGTGGAAGCAGCCAGTCTGAAAAGTATGATTCCATTTTATATGACATTCTGTAAAAAGCAAAACTAGAGCTAGCAAACAGATCAGTGGTTGCTGGGGGGCCAGAATGGGGAGGCTTGAAAAGTAAAGCACAAGAGAATTTGAGGGCAGTAAAAATATTCTGTATGATATTATAATGGGGGTTACATGACATTGTGCGTTTTTAAAAAACCCATAGAACTTTCTAGCACAAAGAGTGGCAATGTATGCAATTTAAAAAACAGTCATTTAGAAGGTCAGGTGATCCCCAGATGGTATACAGAATATAACAAAGTAATCTAGCTGCATTGCAATCTAGCTTCATTTCACTGAAAGGGGTAGGGAGGAAGGGTGCTGACCTACATAACTTTGGAAATGAGTGGATACTGTAAGACCAGAGACAAAAGGAGCTGTATATAAACACTATATTCTAGTTGTTAAAGTTGTTTCCCATGAGGGTATGTGTTAACAATTCTAATCCTACCCAGGCAAGATGGCTCATGACTGTAATCCCAGCAACTCAGGAGGCTGAGGTGGGAGGATTGCTTGCAGCTAGGTTGAGGCTAGGAGTTTGAGATCAGCCTGGGCAAGTAGAGAGACTCTGTCTCCACAAAAATGTTTAAAAAGTAGCTGGGTATGGTGGCAGGTGCCTGTAGTCCTAGCTAATCAGGAGAGTAAGGGAGGCAGATCTCTTGAGCCCAGGAGTTCCAGCCTTAAGTGAGCTATGACCACACCACTGCCTTCCAATCTGGGTGACAGAGCAAACCCCTCTCTCAAAAAATAAAAATAAAAATAAAAATAATTCAGGGCAACTGTCAACCATTAGAACTGGAATTTTTACCTACAGAAGACTGGACCCTTTCAGAGATCAGGGACAAGCTGGGAATGGTAAAGTTGAAAACAAGTGTATTAGTTCATTCTTGCATTGCTACAAAGAAATACCTGAGACTGGGTAATTTTTTTTTATTTTTTTTGAGACGAAGTTTTGCTCGTTACCCAGGCTGGAGTGCAATGGGGCGATCTCGGCTCACCGCAACCTCTGCCTCCTGGGTTCAGGCAATTCTCCTGCCTCAGCCTCCGGAGTAGCTGGGATTACAGGCACGCGCCACCATGCCCAGCTAATTTTTTGTATTTTTAGTAGAGACGGGGTTTCAGCAAGTTGACCAGGATGGTCTCGATTTCTTGACCTTGTGATCCACCCGCCTCTGCCTCCCAAAGTGCTGGGATTACAGGCGTGAGCCACTGCGCCCAGCCCGAGACTGGGTAATTTATAAAGAAAAGAGCTTGATTGGCTCATGGTTCTGCAGGCTATACAAGAAGCATAGCAACTTCTGCTTCTGGGAGGCTTCAGGAAACTTACAATCATGGTGGAAGGCAAAGGAGTGAGACGTTTCACATGGTCAGAGCAGGAGAAAGAGAGGATAAGGAAGGTGCAGCACACTTTTAGACAACCAGATCTCTTAAGAACTCTATCATGAGAACAGCACCAAAGGGATGGTGCTAAACCATTCATGAAGAATCCATCCCCATGATCCAATCACCTTCCACCAGGCCCCACCTCCAACACTGGGGATTACAATTCAACATGAGATTTGGGTAGGGACACAGATCCTAACCATATTATTCTGCCCTGGCCCCTCCCAAATCTCATGACCCTCTCACATGGCAAAATCCAATTATGCCTTCCCAACAGTTCCCAAATGTCTAAACTCATTCCAGCATTAATTCAAAAGTCTACAGTCCAAAGTCTCATCTGAGACAAAGCAATTCCCTTCCACTATGAGCCTATAAAATCAAAAACAAGTTAGTTACCTCCAAGATACAATGGGGGTATAGGCCTTGGGTACATACTCCCATTCCAAAAGGGATAAATCAGCAGAAAGATAGGGGCTATAGGCCCCACACAAGTCTGAAGCTTAGCAGGGCAGTTGTTAAATCTTAAAACTTCCAAATAATCTCCTTTGACTCTATGCCTCACATCCAGGGCACACTGATGCAAGAGGTGGGCTCCCAAAACCTTGGCAGCTCTGCCCTTGTGGCTTTTCAGGGTTCAGCACCCATAGCTGCTCTCATGAGCTGGAATTGAGTGCCTACGACTTTTCCAGATACATGGTGCAAGCTGCCAATGGCTCTACCATTGTGGGGTCTGGAGGATGCTGGCCCTCTTCTTATAGCTCCACTAGGAAGTGCCCCAGGGTGGACTCTATTTGGAGGCTCCAACCCCACATTTCCCCTCAGCACTGCCCTAGTAGAAGTTCTCCATGAGGGCTCTGCCCTGAAGCAGGCTTTTCTCTGGACATCCAAGTGTTTTATACATCCTCTGAAACCCAGGCAGAGACTCCCAAACCTCAACTCTTGCATTTTGGGCATCTGCAGGCTTAACACCATGTGGAGGCCATCAAGGTTTACAGTTTGCACCCTCTGATCACCTGAGGTCAGGAGTTCGAGATCAGCCTATCCAACGTGGTGAAACCTCGTCTATACTAAAAAATACAAAAATTAGCTGAGTGTGGTGGCACATGCCTGTAATCCCAGCTACTTGGGAGGCTGAGGCAGAATTGCTTGAACCCGGGAGACAGAGATTGAAGTGAGCCGAGACTGGGCCACTGCACTCCGGCCTGGGTAACAGAGCAAGACCTCATCTAAAAAAAAACAAAAAAAAGACACATAATGTGAAGAAGTTGTAATCCTCATACATTGCTGGTGAGAATATAAAACATTGCAGCAGCTTTGGAAAACAGTTTAGCAGTTCCTCAAAATATTATACATAAAGTTATCATGACCTAGCAATTCCACTCCTAGGCATACACACAAGATAAATGAAAACATATGTCCACACAAGAACTTGCACACCAATGCTCATTGCAGTGTTATTCACAATAGCCAGAAAGTGGAAACAACAATGTAATTAATTTCCTGGGGCTGCAGTACCATATTGCTACAAACTGGGTGGCTTAAAACAAGAGAAATTTGGCCTTATAAGAGACATACGCAGGAGAAACAGAAGGAGAAGGAGGAGAATGTCATATATAAACATAGTGCATGCCTATAATCCAAGCACGTTGGGAGGCTGAGGTGGGTGGATCAACTGAGGTCAGGAGTTCGAGAACAGCCTGGCCAACATGGCGAAATCCTATCTCTACTAAAAATACAAAAATTAGCCTGGAGTGGTGGCACCTGCCTGTAATCCCAGCTACTTGGGAGACTGAGGTGGGAGAACTGCTTGAACTGCGAGGTAGAGGTTGCAGTGAGCTGAGATCCCGCTACTGCACTCCAGCCTGGGTGAGAGAGCTAGATTCCATCTCAAAAAAAACCAAAAGAAAACAACAATAAAAAAAAAGAGAGAGAGAGAAATTTATTCCCTCCTAGTTCTAGAGGCTAGAAGTGTGAAATCCAAATGTTGGCAGGGCCACTCTCGCTCTCAGCATTCTAGGAAAGAATCATTCCTTGCCTATCCCAGCTTCCAGCAGCTCCAGGTGTTCCCCTGGCTTGTTGTGGCTGCATCATTCCAATCCCTGCCTCCCTCTCTATATGACATTCTCCTCCTTCTCCTTCTGTTTCTCCTGCGTATGTCTCTTAAAAGGGCATTTGTCACTAGATTTAGGACCCACCTGTATAATACAGGGTGGTCTCATCTTGAGATCCTTAACTTAATTACATCTGCAACGAATCTTTTTCCAAATGAGGTCATGTTCACAGGTTCCAGGGGTTGAGAGATAGACATGTCTTTTTGGAGGCCACCATTCAACCCACTACAAACCCAAATGTCCAGCAACTGATGAATGGATAAACCAAATGTGGTTCATCCTTATAATGAAATATTACTTGGCAGTAAAAAGAATGAATGTACTGATGAGGCAGAATAGAGTGTGGAGGCAGGGAACATAAAGCTGTTTCACGCCAACTTCCTAGAACTAAATTGAAAGGAAAACCCTAACTTTCCATGCCTAAGTAACAAAAGGACCAGAGGCTACTCCCTTTGACCTTTTCCGCCTGGCAGATGGGAAGTTGGCTATCCACAACAAATCAGACTTATTGTGCGTCAAGTCTTCCTTTGGAACTTTGTAACTTCACCCTAGCCTCTGATTGGTTGCTTTTTGGAACCCACCAATCAGATGTTTGCACAGGAGTGTGACCTTTGTAACTTCACTTCAGCTGCTTTCTTGCAACCACACAGATTGCAGGCTACCACTTCAGTTACATGAGGTGAGCACAAAGTGGCCAATGGGAAACTACTAGGGGATATTTGAACCCAAGAAGATTCTGTATTGGGGCCCTTGAGCCGCTGCTCGGGTCCGCTCCCACACTGTGGAGTGTACTTTCGTCCAATAAATCGCTGCTTTTGTTCTTTTGTTGCTTCATTCTTTCTTTGCTTTGCTGGTCGTTTTTTTCCAATTCTTTGTTCAAAACGCCAAGAACTTGGATAGCTTGCAGTCACGACCCTCTACTGGTGATACATGCGACAACATGGATAAGCCTTGAAAACATTATACTAAGAGAAAGAAGCCAGACAAAGGCCACATGACATGTAATTCCATATATGTGAAATGTCCAGAAGAGGCAAATCCATAGACATAGGAAAAGTAGATCAATGATTGTTTACGGCTGCAGTGGGTGTTAGAGGGAAGGGGGAATGACTGTTAATGGATATAGGGTTTCTTCTTTTTTTAATTTTTAGATCTTCTTGAATACCAAGGATATAGGGTTTCTTTTCGGCATGACGAAAATGTTCTAAAATTCGATTATGGTCATAGTTATGCAACTCTGTAAATACACTAAAAACCATTGATTTATGCACTTTTTTTTTTTTTTTGAGATAGAGTCCCGCTCTGTCACCCAGGTTGGACTGAAATGACTCCATCAGCTCACTGCAACCTCCGCCTCCCAGGTTCAAGCAGTACTCCCGAGTAGCTGGGATTACAGGCTTGTGCCACCATGCCCGACCTAATTTTTGTATTTTCAGTAGAGACAGGGTTTCACCATGTTGGCTGGGCTGGTCTCTAACTCCTGACCTCAAGTGGTCCACCTGCCTTGGCCTCCCAAAGTGCTGGGATTATAGGCATGAGCCACCACGCCTGGTTGGACTTATGCACTTTAAATGGATGAACTGTGTGGTATGTGAATTGTATCTCCATGAAACTGTTATAAAATGAGGAATTTAAAAATGAATAATGAATTGAAATACATCAAATAGACTAAAATCCACAGGCTCATAATGATTTTTTAAAAGCTCTTTGGTCATCTTTAGACAATGCTAGGGAACCAACTGATTTTTATGAAAACTGATGAATAAAGGTAAGAAATCAAGCACTTTTTTCTGCCATTCTTATATGAACTGTACTTGGGGGTATTCAAATAGTTAATCAGAGGAAATTATTTATTATGGAAAAATTCTAGTTAATAAAGGCGGAAGAAATCACAGAATTAGAATCTCACAAATTTGCAAGACCTAATGAAATAACAGATCTAGGCAATGTTTTCCATTATATGAAAGGTTTATGGGTTGATGAGAACATTGAAAGGGGGGCTAACAACACCGGAACCCGGTGATTAATGTTAACATCACTAAAAACGGGACAGCCAGACACGATCGGCCTCCTGATGTGATGCAATGGAAAGTACACAGTATCACCTACAAAGTACTCCTGCTAAAAAAATCAAACCTGACTTGAATCAAGGCTCTAAATCTAACTACCAACTTAAAGAAAATACAGGGTTTAAAGGAATAGATTAGATGACCCTAGAGAAATTGATGAAATCAGCAAAATATTGACTGTGGAAAAATTTTCTAGGGCAAATGTCCCAATTTTTTCAGCAAACAATTGGCAAGAATAAAAGAGGGAAGGGGTAACCTATCAAATAGATGTAAGAGACATACACATTTATGCCTAGTGTTCCATTATTGGAACTCTAAGCATGTGGGAGTTATTTATATCCTACTGCTCAAGATCATTGCCAAGGTCTGATTTTGAAATTCAAAAAAATTGCAATCTCAGGCATAAATGGGTTAATTAACCACATGCAGTGATGGGCCTTGTCTAGTTTCTGGTTTGAAGAAACCTACTACAAAAAAATATTTTGGGGAGCTGGGCGTGGTGGCTCACGCCTGTAATCCCAGCACTTTGGGAGGCCGAGGCAGGCAGATCACTTGAGGTCAGGAGTTTGAGACCAGCCTGGCCAATATGGTGAACCCCTGTCTCTACTGAAAATACAAAGATTAGACAGGCATGGTGGTGCACGTCTGCAGTCCCAGTTACTCGGGAGGCTGAGGCAGGAGAATTGCTTGAACACAGGAGCTTGCAGTGAGTAGAGATCACGCCATTGCAATCCAGACTGGACAACAAAGTGAAATTCCACCTCTCTCTCTCTCTCTCAATATATACGATATTTTATATATATATATATTATATATATGTAGTATATAATATAGTATATATATCTTTGGGCACTGAGTGGATATGACTGATATTAAAAAATTGTCAATATTCTTTAGTTGTGATGGTGGTAATGTTTAATAACAGTTTTTATCTTTTAGGGATACATAAATATTTGCAGATGAAAATATATAATGTCTGGGATGTGCTTTAAGATAATCTCTTGGCCCGTCATGGTGGCTCATGCCTGTAATCCCAGCACTTTGGGAAGCTAAGGCAGGCTAAGCATGAGGTCAAGAGATCAAGACAATCCTGGCCAACTTGGTGAAACCTTGTCTCTACTAAAAATACAAAAATTAGCTGGGAGTGGTGGCACGTGCCTGTAGTCCCAGCTACTCAGGAGGTTGAGGCAGGAGAATCTCTTAAACCCCAGAGGCAGAGGTTGCAGTGAGCCAAGATCACACCACTGCACTCCAGCCTGGCTACAGAGCAAGATACCATCTAAAAGAAAAAAAAAAAAAAAAAGAATCTCTCAGTAGGGATGGCAAAAAAAAAACATTTCATAGTGTGATGGGAGAAGTAGCTGAGAATATAGATGAAACAAGATTGGCCATGTGTTCATAATTGTTGAAACCAAGTGATAGATGGTTCATATACTATACTACTAGCATGTATCTTTGGAAATGTTCTGGAATGAAAGTTTTTTAAAAGGTTCCTTGGAATATTGAATTGAGCCTTAAGTATGTTTTTCCATATAAATCAATATGGTTTTGCCTGGTAGAGTGTATGGGAATTCTTTGTTGCCTAATCTGACTAAAGCAGATTATTTGGAGGGCAGGGGGAGGGCATACTGGAAAGGCTAAGCTTTGAAATCAGGCCTGGATTTGAGATCTAGCACCACTCTTCACTCACCTTGTCAGATACTTAGACTTTCTGAAGCTCAGTTTCCTCAGTGGTCAAACAGGCATAGTAATAATAGTTCCTATAGCCTAGGATTGTTGGGGGAATTAAATAACATATAGAATACAAAGCCGTTGGCACTGTGCCTGGCAGTGCTCTATAAATATTAGGAGCTGCTAATACATCATTGTTTCAGTTACCTAGCGTGGGTTGACTTGGCTCAGCTAGGAGGTTCTTCTACTCTATCTGCTGTCAGCTGGGGCTACAGTCATTTGATGATGTTGGACTGGAATGACCAAAATGGCTCACGCATGTGACAAGAAATTGATGCTATTGGCTGGGAGCTCAGCTAGGGCTGTTGCACTTAGCACCCACACATGGCCTCTCCACGACACTTGGGCTTCTTATTACATGGCAGCAGAGTTCCAAGAGGGAGTGCCCCAAGAGCAAATGCAACAAAAGCAAGGAAGTGGAAACTGCCAGTCCTCAGTGCCTGGACCAGCACAGTGTCATTTCTGCCACATCCTATTGGTTAAAGAGTCACGAGACCTGCCAAGATACAATGAGGGAAGAAATAAACTCCACTTCCTGATGGAGAGAGGGACAAAGAATCTGTAGCCATCTTCAATTCACTACATTAAGTATTCCTGTTTCCCCAGTACTTGATCCATAGATAAAGATCGATTTCTAAGAAACACACCAACAAACTACTCGATATATATGTTTCTGGAAGGTGCTTGCTAAACACCATTCTTCCTGCTGACATTCTTCCTGCTGCTCAGCTGACTAAGCCAGGGCCTGCCGAGGGCAGGGGGATTGGGAGCAGTCACTATCTTCCCCACCCCTGAGGCTGGATGGGAGAAAAAAATCAGGGCAGGACTAAATCTTCACAGCAAAAACACCTTGGCATGAGTCAGTGGTTCTCAAAAATAATTTATGAGATCAAATTAGGTCATCTATTTTTAATTATTGTGGTTATTAATTTGAAAAACTGTAATTCAATACTGTTCTCACATGCAATAATTCTTGATATTTGAGGAACCGTTAGTGTTCTCTTCCAAGGTATTACTTCCTTAATTCTTTACTTTTAAGGCACAGGGGCTTTCCAAATATTTCCTTCTCTTACCCTTTAACCAACAATTGCTGACTCTCACATTTTCTCTGGCATTATCTAAAACCACAGTCCAAGAGGAGTTCTTTTTTTTCTATTTTTTTAAATGTACATTATACAAACACAAAGTCCTCTATTTTGAGTCAGAAACATTTCCTAGAGCTAAAAAAATGCAGTTAGTGGCAAGCTTGGGCAATGTCTAATTACAGCATTTACAGTAAATAAATGATTGATAAAGACGCCCAGACACCTCTATAAACAAGGAAGTACAGAATCAGACATGCTGAACACTGTGTTTATTTTCCACCAAAAGAGGACATAAACTGCTCAACACAGGCATGCCACAGTTGAATTTCCACACAAGACCTTTTCTTGGCTTTCTATTAAAAAATAAATGATGACAATCAGTTTTGTTCACTAAATTTATTTCTGTAGAATTTTCAAATACTGTTAATTTTAATACAGGTTATATTTTTAAAAGCCTTTTTTAAAAAGCCTTAGGTGCTTCTAACCTTGGATTTATTTTGCTGTTGAGAAGATCTCAGCTAACAGGTGTGATGTAAATGCACAGAGAAGGAAATACACACCAGGTCTTTGACCGTGACCTGAAAGTTATGTCAGAAGAGCTAGGCCTTCTATTCATTTGGCCACAAAGCAAATACCATGGCCGACAAAGGGAGGGAGAAAGGGGACAGATGGAATGGCTACACATTTCTGGCTGTTTCTGAACTTCTGAATGCATAGGGCATACAGCTATAGAGGCCCAGGATCATCGTGGTGATGAAAGAACAGTTAAAAACATTTCCTTAGAAATGAATTGTCCTGTCTAAGCTAAGACCCTTACTCATATACTTGAGAAGATTTCAGACCTGTTTGAGGCTTTTTCTGACTTATTTGAGCCCTTTCTGATTTGTGTCAGACCCTGTCTGGTGAATTAAATACACTTCCTGATGTGGAAGCGACTCTTTCTAACTTATTTAAGACCCTTTCTGACATGTTTGAGTCCATTCCTAACTTGTTTCAGACCCATCCTTTCATGTAAGAGACTCTTCCTGACATATTTGAGATAGTTTCTGACTTGATTGAGATACTTCCTGATGTATTTGAGACATTTCCTGACTTGTTTGAGACTTCCTAATTATTTAAGACTCTTCCTGATCTATTTGTTCCTCTTCCTGACTTGTTTGGAACCCTTCCGGACATGTTTGAGATCCTTCCTGATGTATTTGAGACAAGTCCTGAGGACTTTGACACACTTCCTGAGACAGTTCCCAATGATTTGTTTGCAATGATGCTTGCCGTTTGAGACAGTTCCCAATATTTTTGAGCTTTGTTCTGTCTCAGATCCTTTCAGACGTATTTCCAACTCTATCAGACTACTTGGAGACCCATTCTGACTTGTTGGAGACACTTCCAGACTTGTTGGAGACCTTCCTTGGCATGTTTAACACCATTCCTGGCATCTTGAGACGATTTCCATGTGTTTGAGATGCTTACATATTTAAAATTCTTCTGAACCAGGCACAGTGGCTGACACCCCAGCACTTTGGGAGGCCAAGGCAAGAGGATTGCTTGAGGCCAGGAATTTGAGACCAGCCTAGCAACACAGTGAGACCCACAGAAAATAAAATAAAACGTTAGCCAGGCATGGTGGCACATGTCTGTAAGTCCAAGCCACTTGGGAGGCTGAGATGAGAGGATCGCTTGAGCCCAGGAGGTCAAGATGGCAGTGAGCCATGATCATGCCACTGCACTCGAACTTGGGCAACAGAGCAAGACTCTGTCTCAAAAAATAGAAAATAAAACTCCTCTGGACTATGTTAGTCACTTCCTAATTTGTTTGCGATGATTGCTGACATGTTTGAGACCACACCTGACATATTTCAGATCCTTCCTCACATGTTTAAGACCCTTCATGAAGGCCGGGTGTGGTGGCTCACGCCTATAATCCCAGCACTTTGGGAGGACTAGGCGGGTGGATCACGAGGTCAAGAGATCAAGACCATCCTGGTCAACATGGTGAAACCCCATCTCTACTAAAAATACAAAAATTAGCTGGGCATGGTGGCGCACGCCTGTAGTCCCAGCTACTCGGGAGGCTGAGGCAGGAGAATGGCTTGAACCCAGGAGGCGGAGGTTGCAGTGAGCCGAGATTGCGCCATTGCACTCCAGCCTGGGTAACAAGAGAGAAACTCTGTCTCAAAAAAAAAAAAAAAAAAAAAAAGACCCTTCATGAGTTGTTCTACAGTCTTGCTGACTGTGTAAGAAAATTCTTGACACGGTTGAGACCCTTCCTAGGTTGTTTGAGACCCTGCTTCATCTATTTGTGAAACACCCCGATATAGTTAAGACTCTTCCAGTCAGGTTTCAAACCCTTGGTGACTTGCAGAAGACGATCCTGACATGTTAGAGAACTTTGTTGACTACTTGAGATCCTTCCTCTCTGTGACCCTTCCAAAAGTATTTGAGACCCTTCTTGACTCGTTGAGACTCTCCCTGACAGAGACCCTTCTTGTCTGTTTGAGACCCTTCCGGAGATAGCAAAAACTGACAACTGTGATATCCTTCCTGCCATGTTTGAGACAATTTCTGGCTAGTTTGAGACACTTCTAACATATCTGACCCCTTCCTGCCTTGGTTGAGACCATTTGTGATTGTTTGATTCACTTCATTACATGTTTGAGACACTTCTTAGGGTATTAGAAATATTGACTGATGTAGTTAACGCCTCCCTGTATGTTTGAAACCCTTTCTGATGAATCTGAGACTCTTCTTGTATTATTGTTATTATTATTATTATTATTATTATTTGAGACAGGGTCTTGCTCTGTTACCCAAGCTGGAGTGCAGTTACATGATCATAGCTCACTGCAATCTTCACCTGCTGGGTTCAAGTCATCCTCTCACCTCAGACTCCCAAATAGCTGGGACTATAGGCATGTGCCATCATGCCAGGCTAATTTTTGTATTTTTAGTAAAGATGGAGTTTTGCCATGTTGCCCAGCCTGGTCTCTAACTCCTGGGCTCAAGTGATTTATCCATCTCAGACTCCCAAAGTGCTGGGATTACAGGCATGAGCCACTGGGTCCAGCCTCCTCCTGTATTATTGAGAACCTTCCTTGATATATTTGAAACCTGTACTTTGACACTTTTTCCGACTCATTCAAGACCATACCTGAAGTATCTGAGACTCTTTCAGAGCCTTACTATGTTAGTCCATTCTCACATTGCTACTGAAGACATACCTGAGACTGGGTAATTTATAAAGGAAAGAGGTTTAATTGACTCACAGTTCCACATAGCTGGGGAGGCCTCAGGAAATTTACAATCTTGGCAGAAGGGGAAGCAAACACGTCCTTCTTCACATGGCAGCAGCAAGGACAAATGCTGAGCAAAGTAGGGGAAAAGCCCCTTATAAAACCATCACATCTCATGAGAACTCACTATCATGGATGTAACCACTGGGTCCCTCCCACTACTCATGAGGATTATGGGAACTACAATTCAAGATGAGATTTGGGTGAGATACAGTCAAACCATATCACTTACTAACATGTCTAAAAGGCCTTCTGGGCTGGGTGTGGTGGCTCACACCTGTAATCCTAGCACTCTGGGAGGCAGAGGTGGGCAGATCACTTGAGCTCAGAGTTCGAGACCAGTCTGGGCAACATGACGAAACCCCATCTCTACTAAAAATACAAAAATTAGCCGGGCATGGTGGCAGATGCCTGTGGTCCCAAGCTACTTAGTAGGCTAAGGTGAAAGGATTGCTTGAACGCAGGAGGCAGATGCTGTAGTGAGCTGAGATTCCTTCTTCATTCTTTTGAGATGCTCCCTGACGTATTTGAGACCTTTGCTGACTGTTTAAAACTTTTCCTGTTGACTTTGAGATACATCCTGACAAATGTGAGACCCTTCCCTACTCGCTCAAGACTCTTCCTGATATATTTGAAACCTTTTCTGATTGTTTAAAGCTCTTCTTGAGCTATCTGAGATCCTTCTGACATGTCTGAGATCATTCTCGAATAATATGAAAGTCTTCCTGACTCTAAGACCCTTACTGAGATTTTTAAAACTCTTCCTAACTACATTCAAATACTGCAGAAAGCAAACCAATCAGAGGCTGAAGTGAAGTTAGAGAGGTTACATTCCTATGCAAAGGTCTGATTGGTTGCAGAAGTTACAAAGTTGCACTCCTATGCAAACAAAGACTTGGCCCACAATCAGTCTGATTGTTTTCGGGAAGCAACCAATCAGAGGTACTTTCGATTTTCCATCTGCCATGCAGAAAAGCCAGGGGTTTGCAAAGGGAGTAGCCTCTGGTCTTTTTGTTACTTAGGTGTGGAAAGTTGGGTTTTTCCTTACAATTTAGTTCTAGGAAGTCAGCATAAATCGGCCTTAGGTTACCTGCCTCCAGACCCTGTTTTCCTGCTTTATGAGACTGTTTCTGGCTTTTTTGAGCCCCTTCCTGACTTGAGACCCTTCCTGACATGTCTGAGACTCTCTCAGATGTATTCAAGACCCCCCCCATCTTTCTGACACAACATACAGAATTATTTACACCTCAGACTTACTACTTTGAGAAACTTCCTGACTTGTTTGAGATGCTTCCTGATGTGTTTGAGAACTTTCCTCTATGTTCTAGACAGCTCTTGAGAAATTTAAGACACTTTCTCTCATGTCACTTACTGTCAAATACTCATTCTGACTTTTTTTTTTTTTGAGACATAGTCTCATTCTGTTCCCCAGGCTAGAGTACAGTGGTGTGATCCTGGCTCACTACAACCTCCGCCTCCCAGATTCAAGTGATTCTCCTGCCTCAGCCTCCCAAATAGCTTGAATTACAGGCGTGCATCAGCACACCCAACACATTTTTATACTTTTAGTAGAGAAGGGGTTTCACCATGTTGGCCAGGCTGGTTTCAAACTTCCTACCTCAGGTGATGGACTCACCTTGGCCTCCCAAAGTGCTGGGATTACAGACGTGAGCCACTGCGCCCGGCCCACATATCTTTTTGATATAATGATTTATTTTGCTTGGGGTAGATACCCAAATTACTTCTGGATCATAGGTAATTCTATTTTTAGTTCTTGAGAAATCACTATACTGTTTTCCATAGAGGTTGTACTATTCCCACCAACAGGGTAACTGTTCCCTTTTCTCCGCATTCTTGCTCTGTTGCTAAAGCTGGAGTGCAGTGGCATGATCAAAGTTCACTACAGTCTACCTTCTGGGCTCAAGCCATCCTCCCAATTAGCTGGGACTACAGGCACGCACCGCCACGTTCTGCAAATTTTTTAAGTTTTTTGTAGAGACAGGATCTGCCAATGTTGCCCAGGCTTGTCTCAAACTCCTGGCTTAAAGCAGTCCTCTCATCTAAGCCTCCCAAAGTCTTGGGATTACCAGCGAGCCATTGTGCTCAGCGATTTTTTTTTTTTCACCTGCCACCTTTTTTTTTTTTTTTTTTTTTTGAGACAGAGTCTTGCTCTGTCACCCAGGTTGGAGTGCAGTGGTGCAATCTTTGCTCACTGCAATCTCTGCCTCCCAGGTTCAAGCGATTCTCCTGCCTCAGCCTCTTGAGTAGCTGGGACTACAGGCATGCAACATCATGCCCAGCCAATTTTTTTGTATTTTTAGTAGAGACCGGGTTTCACCATGTTGATCAGGCTAGTCTCATACTCCTCAAATGATCTGCCTGCCTCAGCCTCCCAAAGTGCTGGGATTACAGATATGAACCACTGCTCCCAGCCATTACCTGCCACTTTGAAGATTTTCTCCTTGTCTTTGGTTTTCAGCATTTTTGCTGGATATGTCTGTTTGTGGATCACTTTGCATTTATCGTATTTGGAATTCATTGAGTTTCCTATATGTATAAGGTTTTCATCAAATTTAGGCATTTTTCAGCCATTACTTCTTGGAATATTTTTTTCTGCTCCTATATCTCCTCTCCTTCTTGTATTTCTAGTACATTGGCTCAGTGTGCTCAATGGTGGACCACATTTCTGAGGCTGTATTTTTCTTCATTCTATTTTGTCTTTGTTCTTCAGACTGCATAATCTCCATTGATCTATCTTCACGTTAACTGATTATTTCTTCTCTCAGTTCAAATCTACTTTTGAGCTCCTCTAGTGAATTTTTCATTTCAATTGTAGTTTTCAACTCTGGAATTTCCATTTTGTTCTTTTTCATAATTTCTATTTCTTTACTGATATTTCTTATTTGATGGGACACTGTCGTCATACCTTCCTTTCCCTCTTTAACCATGATTTCCTTTAATTCTTTGACTATATTTGTAACGGCTATCAAGTAGTTTTTTTCCCATTAAACCTTAAATCTGGTTGTTCTCCCAGTTTCTGTTTCCTTTTTTCCTGGTGTATGAATCACACTTTTCTGTTTCTTTGTATGTCTTGTAATTTTCTTTGTTGAAAACTGGACATTTAATATATCATAGTAACTCTAGGTACTACTCCCCTTGCCCCAGGGCTTGTTATTGTCATTTGCTTGTTTATTTGCTTAGTGACTGGCTAGATTATTTTAGTGAAGTCTATTTCCTCTGCAGCATGAAGTCCCTAATGTCATTCTTCAGAGAGCAAAGTCTAGGGCAAGAGCAGTCACCCTGGGATGTGGTTTTAGCCGGGCTCTATCTCTGTCCCTGATCACACTCAGCTGTTAAGTTCCACTAATTACTGGCTGATTACTCTATTGCTTTCAACAATGGTCTAGGGCATAAATTGTTTCCCAGGCTGATCCCATTAAATTCAGACTCCTTTGCAATGATAGTTGTTGAGGTCAGTGTTTGAGGTTTGTTCTGACTCTAATAGGGCTACTTTTAGCTGTCACTTTCCCTGGTTCTCTCTGGTAAACTAGTTGGTCTATGGTTTATTTATTTCATTTATTTAATAAATGTATTTATTTTGAGACAGAGTCTTGCTTTGCTGTCCAGGTTGGAGTGCAGTGGCATGATCTCAGCTCACTACAACCTCTGCTTCCTGGGTTCAAGCTATTTTCCTGCCTCAGCCTCCCAAGTAGCTGGGATTACAGGCACACATCACCACGCCCAGCTAATTTTTGCATTTTTGTAAAGACAGGGTTTCACCATGTTGCCCAGGCTGGTCTTGAACTCCTGAGCTCAAGCAATCCTCCTGCCTTGGCCTCCCAAAGTGCCGGGATTACAGGCATGAGCCACTGCACCTGGCCTTCTCAGTCTCCTCTTAATTGCATTCCACCAAAACCTCCATTGTTCTTCAGAGCTTCCTTAGGCTTTAACTTCCCCACAACATGTTTCAAATAAAGGTAGTTGCTTTGGGAAGAGCTTCAGAATCCTCTGTTTTATGGCATGCCTGTCCCTCTATCAGAGGCATGTGAACCAGAGCAACTCTATCTTGAATAGGAGCTGGGTAAAATGAGGCTGAGACCTACTGGGCTGTGTTCCCAGATGCCTAAGGCATTCTAAGTCACAGGATGAGATAAGAGGTTGGCAAAAGATCAGGTCATAAAGATCTTGCTGATAAAACAGGTGCAGCAAAGCCTGCTAAAACCCAGCAAAACTAAGATGGCAACAAGACTGACCTCTGGTCATCCTCACTGCTATACTTCCACCAGTGCCATGACAGTTTGCAAATGCCATGGCAACATCAGAATGTTATCCTATATTGTCTAAAAAGTGGAGGCATGAATAATCCACACATTGTTTAGCATACCATCAAGAAATAACCATAAAAATGGGCAACCAGCAGCTCTCAGCGCTGTTCTGTCTATGGAGTAGCCATTCTTTTATTCCTTTACTTACTTTTTTTTTTTTTTAATAGAGATGGGGTTTCACTGTGTTAGTCAGGATGGTCTTGATGATCTGACCTTGTGATCCGCCCACCTCGGCCTCCCAAAGTGCTGGGATTACAGGCATGAGCCAACCCGCCCACCCTTATTCCTTTACTTTCTTAATAAACTTGCTTTCACTTTACTATATGGACTTGCCCTGAATTCTTTCTTGCATGAGATCCAAGAACCCTCTCTGGGGGTCTGGATCGGGACCCCTTTCCTGTAACACTTCTGAGCAACATTTTGGAGCTGTGGCTCCAGGGCTTGGAGAAGGGAGATTGGCAGACTTCTCTCTGAGTAACACCTCCACTTTGGGAGCTGGGCACTGCGCAGGGGCAGGGGGGAGCGTAGTGGGGATAGTTTCTTGTCTATTTTGTGTGCCTCTTCTTGCACGGAACCTCTGCCATACTAACAAGCTGAGGTAAGCGTGATCAGGGCTCCAGCGTTCTCAATGCAGTGCACCTGAGATAGAGCCTACACTCAAGGAATGGGGGCGGTGTGAAAGGTCGGAGCCTTTGCTCTCAGCCACACTCACCTGGAACACCTCTGCAACAGGTACCTAGGGGATGGAATAATAAATGCTGAAGTTCTGCCCCTCCTGGGAACATATAGTAGACTGTGATTGGGAGACTGGGAGAGAGGGAGCCCTGAGTCCTTGGCTGCACCTGCCTGGAGTAGAATGTCCATCTGCTAAGCAGGAAAGGGGAGAGAGGGAGCAGCTTGTGGTTCAAACACCGCTAGACTGTCACTGTTCTCACCAAGTTTTAGTAGATTTTCTTGAACGAATGTTTCTTTATTTGCTCTATGCTCTTAGGACCATTTCCAGATACTTTAAATGGTGGTTTTAAAAATAAATATCACAGTTTCGAGGAGAAGCAGGTGTGCAAAGCTCCTCGTGATGCCATTCCAGAAGAACTCCCAAAGAGTTTCAATGATCTCAGGAAGGGTCTCAAACAGACAAGAAAGGCCTCTGATCTGTCAGGAACAGTCTCAAACAACTCAGGAAGTGTCTCAAACATGTCAGAACAGATTTAATATTTGTCAGGCAGAATTTTAAATAGGCCAGGAAGGGTCTTAAACACAGAGGAGGACTCTAGAATACTTCAGGAATGTGACAAGTCAGGAACAGCCTCAGAGACATTCAGAGGAGTCAGAAATACATGATAAAGAGTTTCAACTGCTTGAAGAAGGGGCTCAGCAACTCAAGAAAGGTCTAAAC
Organism: Aotus nancymaae; assembly: GCF_030222135.1. Taxonomy (NCBI): domain Eukaryota; kingdom Metazoa; phylum Chordata; class Mammalia; order Primates; family Aotidae; genus Aotus; species Aotus nancymaae. The sequence goes on along the minus strand of NW_026988472.1, from coordinate 18,413,293 downwards.
ATGTCAGGAATGGCCTCAGAGTCAGCAAGGGCTTCAAATATGTTGGGTCTCAAATATGTGAAGAATGGCTCAAAAAGACATAAAGAAACTCACACAGCAGGAAGCATCTCAAACCAGTCAAGAAGGATATCAGGATACTTAGAATTTTAAATTTGTCAGTAGGATTCTCAAACAGATGAAAAGGGTCTCCAATATGCCAGAAAGGTTTTAAATATGTCAGAAAGGGTCCCCAACAAGTAAAAAGGAGTTCAAGCAAGTCACAAGGGGTCCCAAATATGTCAGGAAAAGTCTCAATCAGACAGGAAGAGACTCATGCAAAAAGAATTGAATACAAGTCATGGAATGTCTCAAACATTTCAGCAAGAGCCTTACTTTTGTCAGGTGGTATTTTAATGTATCTGATGGGGTCTCATATAGACAGAGCCTCATGTCAGTAAGGGTCTCAGAAATGTCAGGAAAGGTTTCAAATATGTCAAGAAGGGTCTCAGTAGGTTAAAGAGTTTCAAATATGTCAGAAATCGTCTCAAACATAAAAAAAAAGGCTCAAATAGTAAGAGTTTCAAATAACTCAGGAAGGGCCTCAAACATCTCAGAAACTACTTCACCTACATAAAAAGAGTCTCAAATACATTGGGTAGTTTCCCAAAAAAGTTGAGAAAGTCCCCAAAGCAGTCAAGAAGAACTTTATTTTTTATTATTTATGTATTTATTTTTCGAGACAGAGTCTCGCTCTGTTCCCCAGGCTGGAGTGCAGTGGCATGATCTCAGCTCACTGTAACCTCCGCTTCCTGGATTCAAGCTATTCTCCTGTCTCAGCCTCCCTAGTAGCTGGGATTACAGGCATGCGCCACCACACCCAGCTAATTTTTGTATTTTTAGTGGAGACAGGGTTTCTCCATGTTGCTCAGGCTGGTCTCAAACTCCCGACCTCAGGTGATCCACCCACCTCAGCCTCCCAAAGTGCTGGGAATACAGGCGTGAGTCACCCTACCTGGCCTAAGAAAAACTTTAAATGAATCAATAAGGCTTTCAATTTTTTTATTTATTTTTTTTTGAGACAGAGTTTCACTCTTGTCACCCAGGCTGGAGTGCAATGGGGTGATCTTGGCTCACCACAACCTCTGCCTCCCGGATTCAAGTGATTCTCCTGCCTCAGCCTCCTGAGTAGCTGGGATTATATGCATGTGCCACCACGCCCGGCTAATATTTGTATTTTTAGTGGAGACGGGGTTTCTCCACGTTGGTCAGGCTGGTCTCAAACTCCCGACCTCAGAGGATCCACCCGCCATGGCCTCCCAAAGTGCTGGGATTACAGGCATGAGCCACCACACCCAGCCGAGAATATTATTTAGTACACAAGGAAGGTCTCAAACATGTTCCTAACAGTCTTAAGAAGTCAGGACAGGTCTTAAATATATCAGGAAGTATTTCAAAGTTTAAAGTTATCAGGAAGGTTTTTTTGTAATAATTTTTTTTTTTTAATTTCCATAGGTTTTTGGAGAACAGGTGGTATTTGGTTATATTAGTAAGTTCTTTAGTGGTGATTTGTCAGATTTTGGTGCACCCACCACCCAAGCAGTATACACTGAACCCAATTTGCAGTCTTTTATTTCTCATACCCTTCCCACCCTTTCTCCTGAGTCTCCAAAGTTTCTTGTATCATTCTTATGCCTTTGCATCCTCATAGCTTAGCTCCCACTTATGAGTGAGAACATACGATGCTTGGTTTTCCATTTCTGAGTTACTTTACTTAGAATAATAGTCTCTAATCCCATTCAGGTTGCTGCGAGTGCCATTAATTTATTCCTTTTTATAGTTGAGTAGTATTCCATCGTGTGTGTGTGTGTGTGTGTGTGTGTGTGCGCGCGCGCGCGCGCATGCGTGTATACCTCACAGTTTTTTCATCCACTCATTGATTGCTGGGCATTTGGGCTGGTTCCATATTTTTTGCAATTGTGAATTGCTATAAACACGTGTGTATAAGTATCTTTCGTATAATGACTTATTTTCCTCTGGGTAGATACCCAGTAGTGGAATCGCAGGATCAAATGGTAGTTCCACTTTTATTTCTTTAAGTAAACTCCATACTGTTTTTCATAGGGGTTGTTCTAGTTTACATTCCCACCAGCAGTGTAGAAGTGTTCCCTTTTCACCACATCCACGCCAATAGAATTTTTTTTTTTTTTTTTTTGAGACAGAGTTTCCCTCTTGTTGCCCAGGCTGAAGTGTAGTGGCGTGATCTTGGCTCACTGCAACTTGCACCTCCCAGGTTCAAACGATTCTCCTGCCTCAGCCTCCTGAGTAGCTGGGATTACAGACATGCGCCACCATGCCCAGCTAATTTTGTATTTTTAGTAGGTTTCTCCATGTTGGCCAGGCTGGTCTCGCCTCAGCCTCCCAAAATGCTGGAATTACAAGTGTGAGCCACCATGCCCAGCCATAATTGTTATTAATATATAACTTGCATAGAGTAAAAATTACCACTTGTAAGTGTACAATTCAGTGGTTTCTTGAATATACACAAGTTTGTGCAACCTTCACCACTATCTAACTCCAGAATATTTTCATCACCCTAGAAAGAAACCCCCATGCCCCTTAGCAGTCATTCCCCACTCCTCCCTACTCCCAGTCAGTGGTAACAACTAATCTATTAATACTTTTTGTCTCTATGGATTTGTCTATTCTGGACATTCCATATAAAAGGAATCATACAGTACGCGGCCTTTTTTGTCTGGTTCCCTTCTCCTAGTATAATGTTTTCAAGATCCATCTAGGTAGTGACATGTATTGGTACTTCATTCCTTTTTATGGCTGAATAATAATCCATTGTATGGATATACCACATTTTATTTACCCATTTATTAGTTGATGGATGTTTGGGTGGTTTCCACTTTTTGGCTATTATTAATACTGCCCCAATGGACATTTGAAAACAAGTTTTTGTGTGAACATAAGTTTTCATTTCTCTTGGGAAATTCCATCTAGGAGTAGAATTGTTGGGTCATGCAGTAAGGAAGAGTTTTCATCACGTCAGGAAAGGTCATAGATAAAAAAAGAAGGATCTTGATCATACAGGAAGGATTCAAATACATCAGGAAGTGTCTCACGCATGTCATAAACACACTCAAAGACAAAGACAGTGTCTCAAATACATTATAAATACTATCAAATGACTTGGTAATAGTCTCAAGGTACTCAGGAAGATTTCAAAATGTCAGTACCTGAGATGAACATCGTAAATATCCCACAAAAGGATCTCAAAATTAAAGCAACAGTATCAATCAATCAGTAAAGCTCAGCTCATAAATCTGTTAAGAAGAGTCTCGATTTCCATTCGGCTATTTTCCTGCGCGGGAGCCGCAGGGCCATAGGCAGCCATAGTGCCCAACTGGAATGGCATGATCTTGAAACCCCACTTCCACAAGGACTGGCAGCAGCACGTGGCCACGTGGTTTAACTAACTGGCCCAGAAGATCCTCAGATGTTAAGGCTCGGCAAGCCGAGGTGCACCACATTGCCCCGTGCCCCGCATCTTGAGGGTCCGTCCAGCCCATGTGCTCTGCCCCACAGTTTGGTACCACACGAAGGTGTGCACCGGCTGTGGCTTCAGCCTGAAGGAGCTCAGGGTGTCAGGCATTCACAAGAAGGTGGCCCGGACCATTGGCATTTCTGTGGATCCAGGGATCCACCAAGTCCACCGAGTCCCTGAAGGCCAACGTGCAGCAGCTGAAGGAGGACGGCTCCAAACTCGTCCTCTTTCCTAGGAAGCCCGCAGCCCCCACAGAAGGCAGACAGTTCCACTGAAGAACTGAAACTGGCCACACAGCTGACAGGACCCGTTGCCCATCCAGAATGTCTGTAAGAAGGAGAAAGCTCGAGTCATCACTGAGGAGGAGAAGAGTTTCAAAGCCTTTGCTACTCTCCACATGGCCAGTGCCAACGCCCGGCTAGTCAGCATACGGGCAAAAAGAGCCAAGGAAGCTGCAGAACAGGATGTTGAAAAGAAAAAAATAAAGCCCTCTTGGGGACATGCAATAAATCAGCAGTCATGCTGGAAAAAAGAAGAAAGAAAGAAAGAAAGAAAGAAAGAAAGGAAGGAAGGAAGGAAGGAAGGAAGGAAGGAAGGAAGGAAGGAAGGAAGGAAAGAAAGAAAGAAAGAAAAGAACAGTCTCAAAAAATAACAGAAAGAGTGTCAAATAGTTAGGAAAGGTAGCAACGTCAGGAAGTCTCAAATACATCAGGAGTCATCCTCCTCACACAAGAAGAGTCCAAATAGTTCGGATAGGCATCTAACATGGCAGTAGAAGACTCAAACAAGGTAAGGGTGTGAAACTAGGAAAGAAAGGTCTCACATTTGTCAGGCGGAGTTTAAAATATGTCTCTAGCTGGGGCATGGTGCCTCACGCCTGTAATCCCAGCACTTTGGGAGGCCGAGGTGGGTGGATCACCTAGGTCAGGAGTTCAAGACCAGCCTGGCCTACAAGGTGAAACCGCGTCTCTATTAAAAATGCAAAAATTAGCTGGGTGTGGTGGTGGGCACCTGCTGTAATCCCAGCTACTCCAGAGGCCGAGGCAGGAGAATCGCTTGAACCTGGGAGACAGAGGTTGCAGTGAGCCAAGATTGTGCCACCGCACTCCAGCCTGGGCAACAGAGCAAGACTCCGTCTCAAAAAAATAATAAATAAATAAATAAATAAAACGTGTCTCTAATAATTCTAACTAGATAGGCAAAATTAACAAGAGTCTCAAATATATTAGGAGGAGTCTCAAAACTGTCAAGAAGTCTCTTAAACCTGTCAGAAAGGGTCATAAATAGAGGGAAAATGTCTGAAGTCCTCACAAATGATCTCAAACAAATCAGGAACAGTTCCGAAGTAGTCAGGAAGAGTTTCAAATAGGTCAGCAAGAGTCTGGAATGAAAAGTAACAGTCTCAAATACTCAGGGAAGGTCACAAATACATCAAGAAGTCTTAAGCTTGTCAGGAAGAATCTCAAACAATTAAGTACAGGTTTCAATCATGTCAGGGAGGATCACAAACAATCAAGAAGAGTCTCATGCCAGTCAGAAAGGGTTTGGAACATTCTTCAGGGAGGGCCTCAACATCATCAGGAAGAGTCTCATTATGTCAGAATGTGTTTCAAACATTACAGAGAGTGTCACAAAGAGAGAAGGGTCTGTAATGCATTATGAATTCTCTCAAGCCAGACTGGAAGTTTTCTCGAAGTAGTCAGGAAGAGCTTTTAAATTTGTCAGCAAGGGGCCAGGTGTGATGGCTCATGCCTGTAATCCCAGCACTTTGGGAGGCGGAGGCGGGTGGATTACTTAAGGTCAAGAGTTCGAGACCAGCCTGGCCAACATGGCGAAATGCCATCTCTACTAAAAATACAAAAATTAGGGCCAGGCATGGTGGCTCATGCCTGTAATCACAGCACTTTCAGAGGCCAAGGTGGGTGGACCACCTGAGGTCAGGAGTTTGAAACCAACCTGGCCAAGATGGCGAAAACTCAACTCTACTAAAAATACAAAAATTAGCCGGGCATGATGGTGGGCACCTGTAATCCCAGCTACTCAGGAGGCTGAGACATAAGAATAGTTTGAACCTGGGAGGTGGAATTTACAGTGAGCTGAGACCGCACCATTGCACTCCAGCCTGGGCAACAGAGCAAGACTCCATCTCAAAAAAAAAAAATTAGTCGGGCATGGTGGCGCACACCCGTAGTCCTACCTACTCAGGAGGCTGAAGTATGAGAATCACTTGAACCTAGGAGGCAGAGGTTGCAGTGAGCCAAGATTGCACCACCGCACTCCAGCCTGGTCAACAGAGCAAGACCCTGTCTCAAACAAAAATAAAAATAAAATAAATAAATTTGTCAGCAAGGGATCCAAACATGTAGGAAAGTGTCTCAAGAAAGTCAGAAAAGATCTCTAATGTATTAGGAAAAGTCACGAAGGCTCTTAAACCTGTCAGGAAGCATGTTAAATATATCACAGCCAGGTGGGGTGGCTCATGCCTATAATCCCAGCACTTTGGGTGGTCAAGATGAGCAGATCGCTTGAGGTCAGGAGTTTGAGACAAGCCTGGACAACATGGCAAGATCCTGTCTCTACAAAAAATAGAAAAATTAGCCAGGAATGGTGATACGTGCTTGTAGTCCCAGCTACTTGGGAGGCTGAGGCAGGAGGATCACCTGAGCCTGGGAGGTTGAGGCTATAGTGAGCTGTGACTGTGCCACTGCACTCCAGCCTGGGCAACAGCGCAAGACCCTGTCTTGAAAATTAAAAATGTTGCAGCCGGGTGTGGTGGCTCATGCCTGTAACCCCAGAACTTTGGGAAGCCAAGGCAGGCAGATAATTTGAAGTCAGGAGTTTAAGACCAGCCTGGCCAACATGGTGAAACCCTATCTCTACTAAAAATACAAAAATTAGCTGGATGTGGTGACGAACACCTGTAATCACAGCTACTTGAGAGGCTGGGGAATGAGAATCGCTTGAATCCAGGAAGCGGAGATTGCAGTGAGCCAAAATGGCGGCCACTGCACTCCAACCTGGGCAATAAAGCAAGGCTCAGTCTCAACACAAACAAACAAACAAAAATGTTGCAAAGGTTCTCTAACACATTAAACAGGTCTCAGACACATTAAAAGCAGTCTCAAATATGACAGAAAAGGACTCAAGCTTGTCAGGAGATATCCAGAACAGAGAGGAAGAATTTCATATACATGAGGAAGCATTGCAAACAGGTAGGGAGGTTTCTCAAAGCAGTAAGAGTTACAAAAGGGTCAGTAAAAGTCTTAAACAGAAATGGAGTGCCCCTGATACAACCTAGCGTGTCAGCATGTCAGAAATGATCTCCAACTGTCAGGAGGGGCCTCAAAAAAAATCAGAAAGAACCTCAAATACATCAGGAAGAGTGGCAGACTATCAGGAAGTGTTGCAAACAGAGGAAGGGTCACATGCCTCAGAAGGCCTCAAAGTAGTCAGGAAGAGTATTAAGTATGCAAATAAAGGGCGCCAAAAGAAAGAAAAAGACCTAAATACCTCAGGAATGCTGTCAAACTTGTCAGGAAAGGTTTCAGGTAAGTTGGGAAAGGTCTTAAGCAAGTCAGAGATGATTCATAATAGGGTAGAAAGTCACAAAGTAGTTATGGATGCTTGGCCAGGCGCGGCGGCTCCCACCTGTAATCCCAGCACTTTGGGAGGCCAAGGTGGGTGAATCACTTGAGGTCAGGAATTCGAGACCACCCTGGCCAACATGGTGAAACCCCATCTCCACCAAAAATATGACAAATTAGCCAGGTGTGGTGGTGTGCACCTGTAGTCCCAGCTACTCGGGACTTCGAGAGGCCAAGGCTGGTGGATCACCTGAGGTCAGGAGTTGAACACCAGCCTGGCCGACATGGTGAAACCCCATCTCTATTAAAAATACAAAAATTAGCTGGGCGTGGTGGCAGGCACCTGTGATCCCAGCTATTCGGGAGGCTGAGGCAGGAAAATGATTTGAACCTGGGAAGCAGAGGTTGCAGTGAGCCCAGATAGTGCCACTGCCCTGCAGCCTGGGCTACAGAGTGAGATAGAAAGAAAGAAAGAAGGAAAGAAAGGAAGGAAGGAAGGAAGGGGAAAAGGAAGGTTCTCGAACCATCAAGAATGATTACATAAAGATAAGCAGAGTTTCAGATATGTCATAATGGTCTCAAACAGTCAGGAAATGTCTCAAAGACATCAAGAAAATTCTCAGACATCAGAAAGAGTAGCAAACATGTCAGAACAGTCTCATAGGACAAGTCTCAAACAAATTAGGAATGGCCTCAAACGTATCAAGAAGTATCTCCAACAAGCAGGATGTGTCTCAAAACAGAGAGAAAATGTCTCAAATACTTCAGGAATGGTCACATATGTGTCAGGAAGGGTCTCAAATATGTCAAGAAGAGTCACGCACGTCAGAAAAGTCTTCAAAAACACCAGAGGAGGGCCCCAAAATCACCAGGAAGTCTCAAATACACTCGAAAGAGTCTCAAACATGACAGGAAGTGTCTTGAACATGACAGGAAGTGTTCCTAAGAGAGAGGAAGAGTCTGGAATCTATTACAAATTCTCTCAAACCAGAATGGAAGGATCTCACAGTAGTCAGGAAGAGCATTACATTTTCCAATTAGGGTCAGTAATGGTCTGATACGGTTTGGCTGTGTCCGCATCCAAATCTAGAATTGTAGCTCCCATAATGCCCATGTGCTGTCGGAGGGACCCAGTGGGAGGTAATTGAATCATGAGGGTGGGTCTTTCCCATGATGTACTCTTGATAGTGAATAAGTCTCACAAGATCTGATGGTTTTCAAAGGGGAGTTGACTTTGCTCCTCCTTTGCCTTCTACCATGATTGTGAGGCCCCCCCAGCCATATGGAACTGTGAGTCCATTAAACCTCTTTCCTTTAAAAATTGCCTAGTCTCGGGTATGTCTTTGTTAGCAGCATTGAGAACAGACTGATACATGATCTCATACACATCCAGAAAGATTTTAACATTTCAGCAAGAGACATAAATGAGTTGGCAGGCAACTCAAGCATCAAAAAATGTCTCTAACATGTCACAAAGAGTCTCAAGCCTCAGACAGGCTTAGGAAAGTCTTAAAAATGTCATAAACTTCTCAAATATAAGGAGGGTCTCAAACACATCATAAGGAGTCTAAACATGTTAGGAAGTGTCTGAGTCTTCTCAGGGTCTTATCTAGAAGGAAGGATCTCTATTCCATCAGCAGTCCTCTCAGACAAGTCTAGAAGGGCTCAAAGTAGTCAGCAAGAGCTTTAAATATGTCAGTAAGTGTCTCAAACGGAGAGAGAGAGACACCACAAATACCTTCAGATAGGTCTCGAACATGTCAGAAAAGAGATCTAATATGCCAGTTAGAGTCTCAAACAAATCATGAAGGATGTCAAACATATCAGGAAGAAATTTAAATACAAAAGGAAGGTTTTTGAATATGTCAGAGAGCCTCAAACATAACAGGAAAGGTCTCAACTTTTCAGAAAGTTTTTAGAAGACCAATGAAGGGTCTCAAATGCATTAGGAACCATCTCATACACATCATGAAGGTTCTCGAACAGGTCAAGAAGAATCTAAAATAAGCTCTAAATACATCAGGAAGGTTCTCAAATAAGTCAGAATGCAGAATGGGCTGGGTCCAGTCGCTCACGCCTGTAATCCCAGCACTTTAGGAGGCCAAGGCGGGTGAATTACCTGAGGTCAGGAGTTCAAGACCAGCCTGGCCAACATGGTGAAATCCCATCTCTACTAAAAATATATAAATTATCCAGGCATGGTGATGGTGCCTGTAATCCCAGCTACTCGGGAGACTGAGGCAGGAGAATTATTTGAATCCAGAAGGTGGACGTTGCAGTGAGCTGAGATCGTGCCACTGCACTCCAGCCTGGAGAACACAATGAGACTCTGTCTCCAAATAAATAAATAAACACATATATATGGACTTCTATGTTTATCCCAGCAATATTCACAATAGCAAAGATAGGGAATCAACCTAAGTGTCTGTCAATGGATGACTGGATTAAAAAATGTGACATACGGCCGGGTGTGGTGGCTCATGCTTGTAATCCCAGTACTTTGAGAGGCTGAGGCTGGTGGATCACGAGGTCAGGAGTTCAAGACCAGCCTGGCCAACATGATGAGACCCTGTCTCTACTAAAAACTACAAAAATTAGCTGGGCATGGTGGTTCGTGCCTGTAATCCCAGCTACTTGAGAGGCTGAGGTAGGAGAATTGCTTGAACTGGGACCCGGTAGGTGGAGGTTGCAGTGAGTCAAGATCGTGCCACTGCACTCCAGCCTGGGCTACAGAGTGAGACTCTACCTCAAAAAAAAAAAAAAAAGAGAGAGAGAGAAACAACTCAGAAACAGAAAGTCGAATATCACACATTCTCACTTATAAGTGGGAGCTAAATAATGTGTATACATGGAAACACAGTGTGGAATAATAGACATTAGAGACTTGGAAGGCAGAGGGGAAGGAGGAGTAGATGATGAGAAATTACTTAAGGGGTATAATGTACATTACTTCAGGGGTATAATGTACATTACTTCAGTGATACACACTAAAAGCCCTGAATTCACTGCTGTACAATATATCGATGTAACAAAATTATACTTGTACCCCATAAATTTATACAAATAAATATTTAATCTAAAAAAAAATAAAAGATTTCAATAGCCTCCCCCTCCTCTTTTTCAAGTTGTTTTTATAAAATCTTTACCTTGCCACAAATTGGGTTGGTATTCAGTAGAAAATGATCTTCATGTATTTTTTGTTTTTACTTTTAAGTTCACGGGTACAAGTGCAGGTTTGTTACATAGGCAAACTTATGTCATGGGGTTTGTTGTACAGATTATTTCATCACCCAGATATCAAGCCTAGTACCCACCAGTTGCTTTACTTGATTCTCTCCCTTCTCCCACTCTCCGTCCTCCAACAGGCCCCAGTGTATGTTGTTCCCCTCTATATGTCCATGTGTTCTCATCGTTTAGCTCCCACTTTTAAGTGACAGCAAGCAGTATTTGGTTTTCTGTTCCTTTGTTAGTTTACTAAGGATAATGGCCTCCAGCTCCATCCATGTCCCTGCAAAGGACATGATCCCATTCTTTTTTATGGCTGCATAGTATTCCATGGTATATATGTACCACATTTTCTTTAGCAAGTCTATCATTGATGGGCATTTAGGTTGAGTCCATGCCTTTGCTATAGTGAAGAGTGATGCAATGCAATACACTTACATATGTCTTTATAATAGAATGATTTATACTCCTTTTGGTATATGCCAGTAATGGGATTGCTGGGTTGAATGACATTTCTGTCTTTAGGTCATTGAAGAATTTCCACAGTCTTCCACAATGAATAGCCCCCTTTTAATAATGAATAGGACAATTAGACAGAAGGTATAACTGGCAGAAGATCAACAAGGAAAGAGAAAACTTGTCCAGCACTATAAACCAACTACACTAAATGGACATCTCTAGAACATCCCACCCAACAACAGCAGAATATGCATTCTTCTCAAATGCATATAAAGCAGTCTTTAAATTAGACCATGTGTTAGGTCATAAAACAAACCTCAGTTTAAAAGAACTGAGGCCAGGTGTGGTGGCTCATGCCTATAATCTCAGCACTTTGGGAGGCTGAGGCAGGTGGATTACTTGAGCCAGGAGTTCAAGGCCAGCCAGGGCAACATGGTAAAACCCCATCTCTACAAAAATAAAAAAAAAGTAGCTGGGATGGTGGCACATGCCTGTAGTCCCAGCTTACTTGGGAGGCTGAGGCGGGAGGATTAGAGGATAGCTTGAGCCCAAGAGTTCAAGGTTGCAGGGAGCCATGATCATGCCTCTGCACTCTAGCCTGGGTGACAAAGCAAGACCCCAACTCAAAAAAAAATTGGCAAACTTTTAGTTAAATTTACCAAGAAATACAGAAAGGAGACTCAAATTATAATACTAAAATAATAAGTGAAAGCAGGGACATTACCACTAACCTTACAGAAATAAAGCAGATTATGAAGAAACACTATGGGACAAGCACAGTGGCTTATGCCTGTTATCCCAACATTTGAGGAGGCCCAGGCAGGCAGATTGCTTGAGCCTAGGAGTTTGAGACCAGCCTGGGCAACATGGCACTATCCCATCTCTACCAAAAGTACAAAAACATTAGCCAGGCTTAGTGGTGTGCTCCTGTAGTCCCAGCTACCCTGGAGGCTGAGGTGGGAGGATCAATTGAGACCAGGAGATCAAGGCTACAGTGAACCATGCTTGCGCCACTGCACTCCAGGCTGGATGACAGAGCGAGACCCTGTCTCATACAAAAAAAAAAAAAAAAATACTATGAATAACTATATGCCAACAAATTGGGTAACTTACATGAAATAGACAAATACCCAGGATACAAACTACCAAAACGACTCAAAAAGAAATAAAGAATATAAATAGACCTATAACAAGTAAAGAGATTAATTAGTAACCAACCAACTATTCACAAAGAAAAGCTGAGACCCAGATGGCTTCACTGATGAATTCTACTAAACATTTAAACATTTAAAGAATTAATACCAGTTATTCACCAACTCTTCCAAAACTAGAAGAGGAAGGCATACTCAGTTCTATGAGGCCAGTATTACCCTGATACCAAAACCAGACAAACATCCCAAGAAAAAATAATTACAGGCCAATATCCCTTATGCATATAGACCCCCCTACAAAATCAGCAAATTATCAACTATATTGTATATATTTTTTATTTTCTATTATGTTTTAATTTTTAAAATTAAAAAAAAATTTTAAAGCATGATGTTTTGAAATCTTAAAAAACTTTTCTAGCTGAGGAAAAATTGTCCTTCCCTGGTCTAGCCAATTCTTAAAGATAACAAAGGGCCCAGCCAGGAGCATCTGTTTGATATGCAAACTAACCAATCCAGAGCCATCCCTTCTCTATCTGGCCCATGCACCCCAGGAGGCAATGTTCCTTGGCCTTAATCATCCCAGTGTCAGGTGCCAGGCAACTAGGAACCACTACTACAGCTCAAAGCCCTCCAAAATTCTTCAAACTAACCAAACCATTCACCTTGCCCTGCCTTGCCTCTCCTACGGAAACCCCAGTAAAAGCAATGGCCTAAACCTTCTCCTTACTCCTGTCTTCTGCCTTCTGACCACTCTGGTGCCTTTCCCATGTGATCCTGTGTGGTCTGCCATGCTTCCTGTCTCTAAGACCTGGGAGTATAATAAACCTTGTTTTCTCCTGAGCTTCTCCTGTGTCTCCTTTTGTGGCCACATCTGACTGACCATCTCATAAAAATACAAAACACTAGGAAATCAAATCTAGCAATGTATAAAAAGGGTTAGGCACGATGATTAAGTGGGATTTATCTATCCCAGGAATGCAAAGTTGGTCTAACATCTAAAAATAAGTTATTGTAATATACCATATCAATAGAATAGAAACAAAAACCACAGGATCATCTAAATCAATACAGAAAAAGCATGTGACAAAATCCAACATTTTCATGATAAATAACACTCAAGAAATTAGAAATAGAAGGAAATTTCCACAACCTGATAAAGAATGTCTATGAAAAACCCACAGCTAACTTCACACATAATGTTGAAAGACTGGTTGCCTTCCCCCTAAAGTCAGAAACAGGACACGTATATTTGCTCTCATTGCTTTTAGTCAACCTTGTACTGAAGGTTCTGCCTAGGGCAATTTGGCCAGGAAGAGAAATAAAGAGCGTCCAGATCAGAAAGTAAACAGTATAGCTATCTCTATTTACAGATGACATGATCTTACATGTAAAAAATCCTAAGGAATCCACTTAAAAAAAAAAAAAACTATTAGAACTAACAAACAAATTCAGCAAGGGTGCAGAATACAAGTTCAATAAACAAAAATCAATTTTATTTCTCTACACTTGCAGTGAGTAATTTCTGATTTGTCATTATTCCCGACATGTTTTCAGTCCTTCCTGACTTTTTGAGACTTTTTCTCATGTATTAGAGATTCTTTCTGCATGTGTGAGATCCCTTATGAGGTATTTAAAATTCTTCCTGGCCAGGCACAGTGGCTCACGCCTGTAATCCCATCACTTTGGGAGGCTGAGCCAGGTGGATCACCTGAGGTCAGGAATTCAACCCCAGTCTGAGCAACATGGTGAAACCCTGTCTTTACAAAAATACAAAAATTAGCTGGGCATGATGGTGGGTGCCTGTAATCCAGCTACTTGGAAGGCTGAGGCAGGAGAATTGCTTGAACCTGGGAGGTGGAGGTTGCAGTGAGCCAAGATTGCACCATTGCACTTCAGCCTGGGTGACAGAGCAAACTCCATTTAAAAAAAAAAAAAGTCTTGACTACTTTATATCTGTGCCTTACAAATTTGGCATTCTTTACAACTCTTTGAGACCCTTGCCTACTCTTTGATCAGGAAAAGTCATATACATAAGATCCTCCCTGAAACGTATAAGGCTCTTCCTGATAAAAGCACAAGATACCACTTCTCACCCACTAGGATGGGTAGAACCAATCAGATAACAAGAAGAAGTGTTGGTGAGGATGTGGAGAAATCAGAACTCTCATACACTGCTAGTGGGACTGTAAAATGGTGCAGCCAATTTGAAAAATACTCTGGCAATTCTTCAAACATTAGACATAAATTTATGATATAATCTGCCAATTCCAATCCTACGTATATATCCAAGAGAAGTGAAAACATATATCCACACAAAAACCTGTACACAAATGTTTATTATTATTCATAATAGACAAAATGTGGAAACAATGTCTATCAATGGATGAATGGATGTCTATAAACGGATGAACAAAATAGGCATATCCATACAATGGAATATTATTCAACCATTAAAAAGAATGAAGCACTGATGCATGCTACAACATAGATGAACCCTGAAAACATTACAGTACATGAAAGAGGCCAAACAAAAAAGACCACGTTATATGGTTCAATTCATACAAAAGTCCAGAATAGGAAAAGTTACAGAGACAGAAAGTAGATTAGTGATTGCTTAGATCTGAAAAAGGAGGGATAATAAAGGGGATGTGTATTAGTCCATTCTCACACTAGTATAAAGAACTATGTGAAACTGAGTAATTTATAAAGAAAAGAGGTTTAATTACCTCATGGTTCTGCAGGCAGTACAGGAAGCAGGCTGGGGAGGCCTCAGGAAACTTACAATCATGGTGAATGGCAAAGTGGAAGCAGGCACGTCTTACATGGCAGGAGGAAGAGAGAGGGGGAGGTGCCACACACTGTTAAACAACAAGATCTTGTGAGAACTCACTATCATGAGAACAGCAAGGGGGAGATCTGCCCTCATGATCCAATCACCTCCCACCAGGCCCCTCCTCCAACACCGGAGATTACAATTCAGCATGAGAGGCCAGGCATGGTGGCTCATGCCTATAATCCTAGCACTTTGGGAGGCTGAGGAGAGCGGATCAACAGAGGTCAGGAGTTGGAGACCAGCCCGGCCAACATGGTGAAACCAGTCTCTACTAAAAATACAAAAAGTAGCCAAGCATGGTGGCAGGCACCTGTAATCCCAGCTACTCAGGAAGCTGAGGCAGGAGAATTCCTTGAATTTGGGAGGTGGAGATTGCAGTGAGCTGAGATCTGCACTCCAGCCTGGGCAACAAGAGTGAAACTTTGTCTCAAAACAAAACAAAACAACGAATCAGCATGAGATTTGGGTGGGGACACAAATTCAAACTATATCATTTCATTCCTGGCCCCTCCCAAGCCTCATGTCCTTCTCACATTGTAAAATACAATCATCCCTGCTCAATAGTCCCTCAAGTCTTAACTGATTTCAGCATTAACTCAAAAGTTTACAGTGCAAAGTCTTATCTAAGACAAGAGAAGTCTCTTCCACCTTTGAGCTTGTAAAAATAAAAATAAGTTAGTTACTTCAAAGATACAGTAGGAATACAGGCATTTGATAGATAGTCCCATTCCAAAAGGGAGAAATCAGCCAAAAAAGGGGGCTACAAGCCCCTTGCAAGTCCAAAGCCAGCAGGGCAGCCATTAAATATTAAAGATCAGCCGGGCGCGGTGGCTCACGCCTGTAATCCCAACACTTTGGGAGGCCGAGGCGGGTGGATCACGAGGTCAAGAGATCGAGACCATCCTGGTCAACATGGTGAAACCCTGTCTCTACTAAAAATACAAAAAATTAGCTGGGAATGGTGGTGCGTAATCCCAGCTACTCAGGAGGCTGAGGCAGGAGAATTGCCTGAACCCAGGAGGCGAGATTGCGGTGAGCCGAGATCGTGCCATTGCACTCCAGCCTGGGTAACAAGAGTGAAACTCCGTCTCAAAAAAATATATATATATTAAAGATCCAAAACAATCTCCTTTGACTCCATCTCTCACATCCAGGCCATAGTGATGCAAAGGGTGGGCTCTCAAGGCCTTTGGGCAGCTCTGCCCCAGTGGCTCTGCAGGGCTCAGCTCCCACGGCTGCTCTCAA
Organism: Aotus nancymaae; assembly: GCF_030222135.1. NCBI lineage: Eukaryota > Metazoa > Chordata > Mammalia > Primates > Aotidae > Aotus > Aotus nancymaae. The sequence continues at coordinate 18,397,267 of NW_026988472.1, read as the reverse complement.
GGGCTAGTGTTGAGTACCTACAGCTTTTCCAGGCATATGTGCAAGCTGTTGGTGGATTTACCATTCTGGGGTGTGGAGGACAGTGGCCCTCTTCTCACAGCTCCACTAGGCAGAGTCAGGGCTTTGTATGGGGGCTCCAACCCCACATTTCCCTTCTGCACTGCCCTAGTAGAGGTTCTCCATGAGGGAATAATAACTAGAGAATAGGGCTTGCAGGGCTTGGTGACTCACACCTATAATCCCAGCACTTTGGGAGGCCGAAGCAGGCAGATCATGAGGTCAAGAGATCGAGACCATCCTGGCCAACATGGTGAAACCCTGTCTCTACTAAAAATACAAAAATTAGCTGGGTATAGTGCTACACGCCTGTAGTCCCAGCTACTCGGGATGCTAAGCAGGAGAATCGCTTGAACCCAGGAGGCAAATATTGCAGTGAGGCGAGATCATGCCACTACATGCCAGTCTGGCGACAGAGCGAGACTCCATCTCAAAAAAAAAAAAAAAAAAAAAGAGAGAATAGCGTTGTTTTTGTGAAGAGATGAAAATGTTCTAAAATTGACAGTGGTGATGGTTGCACATATATGTGAATATACTAATTAAACCATTAAATTGTACACTTTAAATTGCCGAGTGTGGTGGCTCACACCTATAATCCCAGCACTTTGGGAGGACAAGGTGGATGGATCACTTGAGGCCAGGAGTTCAAGACTAGCCTGGCCAACATGATGAAACCCTGTCTCTACTAAAAATACAAAAATTAGCTAGGCGTGGTGGCGGGTGCCTGTAAACCTAGCTGCTCTGGAGGCTGAGGCAGGAGAATCACTTGAACCTAGGAGGTGGAGGTTGCAGTGAGCCAAGATTGTGTCACTGCACTCCAGACTGGGCGACAGAGCAAGACTATGTCTAAAAAAAAAAAATTAAGATTAAATTAAAATTAAAAAATAAATGGGTGGATTCTATGGCATGTGTTTTGCAACTCAATAAAGCTATTTTTGAAATGAAGAGAAGAAAAACAACTCTTCCTAAAATGTTTGGGACTCTACATGACTTGTCTCAGACTCTTCCTGACATACTTCAGATGATTCTGACTTGACTGAGATACTTTCTGACTTCTGGGAGACACTGCCTGACAGGTTTCAGATCCTTCTGGCTGTATTTGATCTCTTTTTTTCTGTTTGAGATCTTCCTAACTTGAGTGAGACCCTTCCGGTCTCACTTGTTTTATTCCTTCCTTACATGGTTGAGAAAGTTCTTGACTTGCTGAAGTCTTTTCCTGATTATTCGAGACACTCCCTGCCTGGTTGAGATACTTCCTGAAATGTAAATGTCTCTTCTTGATTATTTGAAACCCTTCCTGACTGGTTTAGACCTTGACTAACATGTTGAGATCCTTTCTGGTGTATTTTGGACCTTTCCTGATTGTTTGAGACCCTACCTAACTTGACTGGGACTCGTTCTGACTTGTTTCAGATCTTTACTCAAATGGTTAAAACCTTTCCTAATTTAAGATGTTTCGGGATGGGCAGTGTCTCACGCCTGTAATCCCAGCACTTTGGGAGGCTGAGGCAGAATGATGCTTGAGGTCAGGAGTTTGAGACCAGCCTGGGCAGCAAAGCGAGACCCTGTCTCTACAAAAACATTTAAAAATTTAAAAAAGGCCAGGCACAGTGGCTCACGCTTGTAATCCCAGCACTCTAGGAGGCCAAAGTGGGCAGATGATGAGGTCACGAGTTTGAGACCAGCCTGAACATGGTAAAACCCCATCTCTACTAAAAATACAAAGATTAGCCAGGTGTGGTGTTGCGCGCCTATAATCCCAGCTACTAGGAAGGCTGAGACAGGAGAATCACTTGAGCCGAGGAGACAGAGGTTACAGTGAGCCGAGATCACGCCACTGCATTCTAGCCTGGGCGACAGCAAGAATCTGTCTCAAAAATAAATATATAAATAAACAAACAAACAAACAAACTAGCTGGGCATGGTGGTGTGCTCCTGTGGTCCCAGCTACTCGGGAGGCTGAGGTGGGAGGATCACTTGAACCCAGAAGGTCAAGACTGTAGTGAGCTATGATGGTGCTACTGTACTCTAGCCTGGATGACAGAGTGAGACCCTGTCTCAAAAAAAAAAAAAAAAGATTTGTCCTGGTTTGTTAAGTTCTCTTCCTATTTGAGACTCTCTGACTTATCTGAAACCCTTCCTGACTATTTGAGACTCTTCCCGATGACTTTGAACCCCTTCCTGTCATGTTTTATGTCCTTCCTGACTGGTTCGAGACTCTTTTTTTTTTTTTTTTTTTTGAGACAGAGTCTTGCTCTGTCACCAGACTGGAGTGCAGTGGCGTGATCTCGGCTTACTGCAACCTCCACCTCCCAGGTTCAAGCAATTGTCCTGACGCAGCTTCCCGAGTAGCTGGGACTACAGGCACATGCTACGCGCATGCTACCACACCCAGCTAATTTTTGTGTTTTCGGTAGAGACGGAGTTTCACCATGTTGGCCAAGATGGTCTCAATCTCTTGACCTCATGATCTGCCTGCCTCGGCCTCCCAAAGTGCTGGGATTACAGGCGTGAACCATCACACCTGGCTGAGACTCATTCTTACTTGCTTAAGACCTTTTCTCAAAGGTTTGAGATCCATCCTGACCTGGTAAGAGTCTTCCTCCTAACGTTTAGACCCTTCTTGGCTTGTTTACTAGATGCTTTTCCTGACATAGTTTTAAAATTTAATTTAAAGTTCTGGGATACATGTGCAGGACATGCAGTTTTGCTACACAGGTAAACGTGTGCCATGGTGGTTTGCTGCACCTGTCAACACATCACCTAGGTATTAAGCCCAGCATGCATTAGATATTTATCTTGATGCTCTCCCTCCCCCTACCCCACCTCTGCCCCCACAGGCCCCAGTGTGTGATGTTCCCCTCCCTGTGTCCATGTGTTCTCATTGTTCAGCTCCCACTTATAAGTGAGAACATGCAGTGTTTGGTTTGCTGTTCCTGTGTTAGTTTGCTGAGGATAATGGCTTCAAGTTCCATCCATGTCCCTACAAAGGACATGATCTCCTTCCTTTTTATGGCTGCACAGTATTCCAAGGTGTATATGTATCACATTTTCTTTATCCAGTCTATCATTGATACTTGAGACTCTTCTGGACAGACATGAGATGCTTTTTGATGTATCTGAAGCCCGCCTTAATACATACAAGACTTTTCCTGATGACTTTGAGACCGTATCTGTTATGTTGGAAAACTTTTCTGACTTGTTTGATATGCTTCATGGCATGTTTCAGATGCCTGACATATGTGAAGCTTTTCATGGCATATTTAAGACACTTTCCCTTTCTTTCAGACCCTTCCTGACATGTTTTTGAAACATCTCAATCTGTTAGAGATACTTACTGACCTGTTTCAAAAGTTTCTCAACTTTGAGACTCTTTTTTTCTGTTTGAAATCATTCCTGGTGAATTTGAGACCCTCTATTTGAGACTCTTAAATTCCTGGTGAATTTGAGACCCTAATCTATTTGAGACTCTTCCTGATGCATCTGAAACCATTTTTGACTTGCCTCATTTTACTTGATTTTTCCTGACATATTTGAGATGTTGCTGACCTGTTTGAGATACTTCCTGACCTATTTGGGACCATTCCTGATTATTCAAGACTCCCTGAAAATGTTGAGACACCTCCTGACAAGTACATGATAGTTTCTGGCTTGTTTCAGAACCTTCTAGACATGTTTGAGACTCTTCCCAAAAAGGGCACTTTTGGGATTCTTAAAAAAAAAAGAACAGGTTCTGGCTCTGTCACCCAGGCTAGAGTGCAGTGGCACAATCTCGGCTCACTGCAACCTCCGCCTCCTGGGTTCAAGCGATTCTCCTGCCTCAGTCACCCAAGTAGCTGGGATTACAGGCGCCTGCCACCTTGCCTGGCTAACATTTTGTATTTTTAGTACAGACGGGGTTTCACCATGTTGGCCAGGCTGGTCTTGTACTCCTGACCACGGGTGATCCGCCCACGTTGGCCTCCCAAAATGCTAGAATTACAGGTGTAAGCCACTGCACCAGGCTTTTCCTAGTCTTTCGATCAAAACTATCTCCAATTCTGCATAAGTGTCTGTGTTTTTCATTAGCACATAGTTTTGGCTATTACCTCTGAGAACCAAAATAACGTCTTACAAGAAAGAAAGCAGAGCATTTCTCCCTCTGGGCATAGGTAGTCCAGGGCTGATCTTTCAGCACCATGGTGGTTCCTCGGCTCCTCCTGTGTTATGAAACTACCATCCCTGAGTGAAGAGTTGTCCGCGTGGTACCAGATGGCTCATTACCACATTCCTCTTCCAGCCAGCAAGAAGGGCAAAGAGGAAGGGGGGTAGGAAACTCTGCTCCTTTAGGGACATGATCCAGAAGTTGCATACATAAGTTCTGTTCACATATAGTTGGCCAGAATGTAGTCACATGACCACACCTAGCTGTAAGGGAGGATGGGTAATGTAGTCTCTATTCCAGGAAGCCATTTTGCCTCCTCAAATTCAGGGTTTCTATTGCCACCAAAAAATGAACAAAAAGGATTTGGAAGAACAATTAGCAATCTATCCACAATTTCCCATTTTGAAACTTAGATGTTTTCAATTTGGCCAGGAAAAAAAAAATTCCCTCCTCCGGCAAGAGAAAAAAAAAGGAACTTCCCCCCTTTTCTCTTCCTTAACTTGGTAGCTCCCACAGAGGAATGGTTTTTAAGGCTAAGCAATGAAAGCAGGAGGATAAAAGGTTGCTGGAATTTGGAGTATTTCTTTGTAATCAAGAATGCTTTCAGCTATCAAGCTAGGACCTAAAGACCAACCTGAATTTTGTAATTGAGCGTCTGTGTCTGCAGCAAAAGCACAGAACATTTTTAGATGCAGATAGTATCAGATCACCATCTGGACTATAAATAATTTATACATTTCAGATACCTGGGAATCACATGGGTCAGGAACAAATAAGGTACTAAATCTCAGTGAGAAAAAATACCTCCAAACATTGTATCTGTGAATCCAATTTAAAGTCTAATGACAGTTTGGAGAATTGAATAAAAATACAGTAAAGATCTCTATTGCTTATGCAAAATTGAATTAGCCTTATTTTTTATTTTAAAAAATATACAAAGGAAAGGCTGAGCAAATTAAGCTTAATTCTCCACAATCCAGTCATGGGGCGTGTGGATGGGGGGCAACTAGAATTGAATTCCATATCCAATGCCCTGCCTTTGGGTTCTAGAAATAAGACTCTTAATCAGATCCTGACCAAACAGTGACTTTGCATATTGGGCCCCAAGTTTGTAAAATATGATCACTCTTTTTACTATTTTTGAGAGAGTTTGCTGAGGCATCTGATTGAGTACACTTGAAGAATGACAAAACATGTTAGAAAGAGAGTCTGGGGGCTGATCCTGATTGGCAGTGGTAGGATGAAACAGGATACTGGGCTGCCCCAGATCCAATGGATGGGGCACAGACGGGACAGGGTTGAGTTGGGCATTGCCAGAAAGTCACAACAGATGTTCTTTCAGAGTGGAGCCAGGAGCCTGAAACCTAGAAATGAACTCAGTTAGGAGCTGGCAAGATAACCTGCCCGCTGACCTTCACCAAGTACTTGTCGGTGGCCCTGGTCAGCCTTTACAGGCCCAGCCATCTACCTGCCAACCTCTCTCTGGACAGTGTCTTAAAGGCCCCACAGAGGAAGTTTCAGCATTGTACGCTCTGGGATGAAGTCCAGTGAGGTAGTTGGGCATGTTTCTGTGTTATTGAGAAATGGGTGATCACGTGAGTTTCCTCTGACCTGGAATATGTGTGAACACAAGTAAGTGTCCTTGATCACTTAGAATTTTTATTTTATTTTTATTCAAAGAGTTCTTTTAGACTTATCCAGACATTTGTTTTTCTCATATATCACTTTTGGATATACATTAAAAAAGAAAATTTAAATCAGTTAAAGTATTCCTAAAACTTCATTACATTTAGAATCTCGCTTTTCTGAATTAACTTTTAAAAACTGAGATACAACATATGTGTGTGTGTGTAATTTTTTTTTTTTAAGACAGGGTCTCGCTCTGTCACTCAGTCTGCAGTGCAGTGACGCAATCACAGCTCACTGTAGCCTCGACCTCCTGGATTCAAGTCATCCTCCCACCTCAGCCTCCCAAGTAGCTGGGACTACAGGTGTGAGCCACCACACTCAGCTAATTTTTTAAAACTTTTTGTAGAGACAGGGTTTCACTATGTTGACTAGGCTGGTCTCAAACTCCTGGACTCAAGCGATCTGCCTGTCTCAGCCTTCCAAAGTGCTGGGATTACAGGCATGATCTACCACGCCTGGCCTGTATATATTAAAGTATGTAAAGTACACTAGTCATAAGTGTTTATACACACACACACACATATGTACATACACACACATATATTCTGGTAACCACCGTCCAAAAGACGTAGAGCAATTGAGACTTTCATACATCATTGGTGGGAGTAAAAATTCATACCACCACTTTGAAAAACAGTTTTATGGCCGGGAGCTGCGGCTCACGCTTGTAATCCCAGCAATTTGGGAGGCCAAGATGGGCGCATCACCTGAGGTCAGGAGTTTGAGACCAGCCTGACTAACATGGAGAAACCCCATCTCTACTAAAAATACAAAATTAGCCAGACATGGTGATGCATGCCTATAATCCCAGCTATTCAGGAGGCTGAGGCAAGAGAATCACTTGAACCCGGGAGGCAGAGGTTGCAGTGAGCCAAGATCATGCCATTGCACTCCAGCCTGGGCAACAAGAGCGAAACTGTCTGAAAAAAAAAGAAAAGCAGTTTTACAGTATCTACTAAAGTTAAGCATATGCCTGCTTTATGATCTAGCAATCCCTCTCCTAAGTATATACTCAAGAGAAATGAGTGCATATGTCCACCAAAATGCATGTATAAGAATATATAGGGCCAGGTGTGGTGGCTCATGCCTATAATGCCAGCACTTTGGGAGGCCAAAACAGGTGGATCACTTGAGGCCAGGAGTTCAAGACCAGCCTGGCCAACATGGTGAAGTTCCGTCTTTACAAAAAAAAAAAAATACAAAAATTATCTGGGCATGGTGGTATACACCTGTAGTCCCAGCTACTCAGGAGGCTGAGAAAAGAAAATTGCTTGAACCCAGGAGGTGAAGGTTGCAGTGAGCCAAGATCGCGTCACTACTCTACCCTGGGTGACAGAGCGAGACTCCATTTCAAAAAAAAATCCAAAACCCATAATATGAGGTATTATATTACATTAGATTACAGATGAAATGCTAGAGGAGTCCAGAGATCAGGGAAGACATCCTGGAGATCATTCCTTCATTCATTCATTGCATAGCATGTATCAGTACTTCATTCCTAGCTATAGCAAAATAATATCCATTGCGTGGCTAGATAGCATTTTGTTTATCTGTTCATCAGTGGATGGATATCTGGGTTGTTTCCATCTTTTGGCTAGTGTGAATAATGCTGCCATGAACATCTGCATACAAGTCTTTGTGTGGACATATGCGTTGGCCTCTCTTAAGTAGATACCTAGGAGTAGAATTTCTGAGTCATATAGTAAATTCTGTTTAACTTTTTAAGAAACTGCCAAACTGTTTTCCAAATTCATTATACCATTTTGTCATACTACCCAGCAGTATGTGAGGCTTTCCATTTCTCCACATTTATGCCAGCATTTGTTACTGTCTGTCTTATTTGATTCTAGCCATCACGGTGAACATGAAGTATCTCATTGTGGTTTTGATTTGCATTTGCCTAATCATGATGATGTTAAACATCTTTTTTCTTTTCTTTTTTTTTTAAAGATGGAGTTTTGGGCCGGGCGAGGTGGCTCACACCTGTAATCCCAGCACTTTGGGAGGCTAGGGCAAGAGAATCACTTGAAACCTGGGGGGCGGAAGTTGCAGTGAGCCAGGATCACGCCACTGCACTCCAGCCTAGGAAACAGAGTGAGACTCTGTCTCAAAAAAAAAAAGACAGAGTTTTGCTCTTGTTGCCCAGGCTGGAGTGCAATGGCACAATCTCAGCTCACTGCAACCTCTGCCTCCCGGGTTCAAGTGATTCTCCTGCCTCAGGTGCATGCCACCACACCTGGCCAATTTTTTGTATTTTTAGTAAAAGATGGGGTTTCATCATGTTGGCCAGGCTGGTCTCAAGCTCATGACCTCAGGTGATCCACCCGCCTCGGCCTCCCAAAGTGCCGGGATTACAGGCATGAGCCACCGCACCCAGCCAATGTTAAACATCTTTTCATGTGCATTAGCCATTTATATGTCATCTTTGGTAAAATGCCTACTCAAATATTTTGCTCATTTTTAATTGACTTGTTTGAATTTTTAATATTGAGTTATAAAAGTTCTTTATTTCAAGTTGAAATGAAATACAAATCTATGCAAACTTTCTGGAGTATGATGTGGCTTAAAATGTTTCAAATGCCCTAGAATTGTGTAATTGTGTGTTTGTGTGTATGTGTGTGTGTGTGTGTGTGTGTGTGTCCCTTTAAGTAGGGCACTGTGATGCACTACCCAGATTCCCCTTCAGGGTAGGACTTCTTGCCCAACTCTAAGAGCGTGGCCAGCAGACAGCTCTCAGCTGTCATCCCCTCCAGGTCTGCCTCAGCTGCAGAGGGCAGCCCATGCCCACTGACTGATGCCAAGGGTATAAAGGTCTGGACATTTCCACTCAGCCCTGGACAGCTCTGAAAGGCTGTTCTAACCCTAGAGTTCCCCGTAGGGTCAGCTGAGTCCATTAGTCCTGCATCAAAGCTCTACCCAATGCTGCTTCATCCTCCTACCTTCCACAGGTGTTAATCCCAAGAGCACTTAGTGAACATCCTCATGCTAAACTCCACTGCAGTGCCAGTTTCCTGAAGAACCCAACCTACAACAAGCAGCTTCATCTTAACTCCCTCAAAAGTATCATCTTCTAAGAAATTCTGTGTAATCCTAATGGCGCGCGTGCACACACACACACACACACACACACACACCATCTCTTGTTGATTGGCCCAGAAGTGAGCACCTGACCCAAGATGAACCAAACAAAGCTTTTCCCTGGGGGTGTTGAACTTGGGAATCAGAGAGATTAAGTCACTGCACCTGCCCAGTGCGAAGCTGGAAAACAGGAGGGTAGAAAGGAGTAACACAGTATATCTGGTTGTTCACTCCCAGCACAGCTCCAAAGGACCCTAGAACTATGATCAGTCCTTGCCCAACCCCTGGTAATGTGGCCTTTGGAAGGTTTTTTACGTTAATGATTGATGATTTTGTTGTGTACACATGGTGCAATGGACCATGCTGTACCAGCTTGTCAGGACTGCTCTGCACAAACATCAAGATTGATGATTGCACCAGAAAGAAACCAACTGTCCAGCCGAGCTACGCAAAGAGATGAAGGGAGCAGAAATGTCCACTTCCTGGGCTATGTGGCCAAAGAGACAGCCAGCATGCTTACCTCTCTGAAGCGTGCATTCTCCCATCAGGATACCTATCCATTTGTCTTCCCCACACTGCAGAGTGAATTCAGCGAGTCTCCTGCAGTCCTTTGATCTTAGAAAGCCAGACCAGAAAATAACAAGTAGCAACCTGGGGACAGTAAAAATGCCTGCCTTGGCAATCGCTTTTCCTCCTAGAGCTGATCTACTACAACAGCTCAGAACACATGCAAATGCTGCAGAATCATCCCAGTGACATATGTCTGTATAATCCACAGGCGAATTTTGAACCTAGGACCTCTTTAAACTTCTTTGCAGTTACTTAAAGTGTACTCAAGAAAGGCTAGTCTGTGTTAGTGCCAGACTGAAGTGAGTATTAGGAAGGCAATGGTTTCCAAAAAAGATAAACATTCTTCAGAGTGAAGGCTTAGAGGAAATGATATTTGTGAAAAAGGGACAGGCATTAAACCAGAGCCCAGAAAACAGCTCCATTAAATGAGCTTCTTACTAGCATTAAAATGGAAGTGTGACCTGCTCACTCTTTGTATTTAGAGAAGAAATGAATCAAAAAGTAAAATCCAAGGCTGAGCAGAGTAGCTTATGCCTGTAATCCCAGCACTTTGGGAGGCCAAGGAGGTCAGATCAATTGAGCTTGAGATCACTTGAGTTCGAGAACAGCCTGACTAACATGGAGAAACCTTGTCTCTACGAACAATACAAAAATTAGCCAGGTGCTCTCGTATGCACCTGTAGTCCCAGCTATGCAGGAGGTTGAGGCAAAAGAATCCCTTGTGCCCGGGAGGCAGAGGCTGCAGTGTGCCGAGATAGCACCACTGCACTGTAGCCTGGGTGACACAGTCAGACCCTGTCTCAAATAATAATCATAATAATAGGCCAGGTGGGGTGGCTTACACCTGTAATCCCAGAACTTTGGGAGTCTGAGGTGGGAGGATAGCTCAGGAGTCTGAGACCAGCCTGGCCAACATGGTGAAACCCTGCCTCTACTAAAAATACAGAAAAATGGCCGGGCACAGTAGCTTACACCTGTAATCCCAGCACTTTGGGAGGCCGAGGTAGGCGGATCACCTGAGGTCAGGAGTTCAAGACCAGCCTGACCAATATGGTGAAACCCTGTCTTTATTAAAAATACAAAAATTAGCCAGGCGTGGTGGTGGGCGCCTGTAGTCCCAGCTACTTGGGAGGCTGAGACAGGAGAATTGCTTGAACCCAGGAGGCGGAGGTTGCAGTGAGCTGAGATTGTGCCACTGCACTCCAGCCTGGGCAACAGAGCAAGACTCCGTCTCAAAAAAAAAAAAAAAAAAAAAAAATAGCCGGGTGTGGTGGCACCCATCTGTAATCTCAGCTACTTGGGAGGCTGAGACAGGAAAGTGACTTGAACCCAGGAGGCGGAGGTTACAGTGAGCCGAGATTGCACCACTGTACTCCAGCCCAGGCGACAGAGACTGCGTCTCAAAATAAATAAATAATAAATTACCAATTCTGTGGTATTCTGTTAAAGCAACACAAAATAAAGATAGCTTCCCTCGGCAGGTCACTGTGATATATCTTCTGGGATTTAAGAACTTTCATTTTTAAGACCCGGCTTTCTGAAAATGTTTTATAGGCAGCAGGGCACTAAATCCTCTCAGAGAAGCCAAGTCACTAAGTAAGGAAAAGTGATGAATAGCACTTCTCTGTATTGTCAGAAATCAGTGATTGGGGGATTACAGGCTTATAAATGGTTAGTTCCCTAGGAGATATCTTTCCACTTATGTCTGGCTCTGGTTAAGAATTGTTAGGAACACAAAGAAATAGACATTATTGATATTGATTTCATCAAACATTATCACAGCAGGAAGAAAATTAAACTTGACCTTCACCTCATAACATACACAAAAATTATTCCAGGATAAAGTATTAGAACTTTATCAGAAATATAAATACTGGACAGTTGAAGGGGTGGGTATACTTTGAATCCTCAAGCAAGAATGGTTGATCTTCTAAATACTTAAAGCCCTTTCTTATCAGGCAGGTCATTTGACCTCTAAATGGATTCAAAGACTCAGAAGGCTATGTTATCCTAAAATTCCAGCATAATTAAGCTACATGCTAACATAAAAATGATTTTATCGACCAGGCGCAGTGGCTCACGCCTGTAATCCCAGCACTTTGGGATCTGCCGAGGCGGGTAGATCACCTGAGAGGTCAGGAGTTCGAGACCAGCCTGACCAACATGGAGAAACCCCGTCTCTACTATCAATACAAAATTAGCTGGGCATGGTGGCTGAGGCAGGAGAATCGCTTGAACCCAGGAGGCGGAGGTTGCAGTGAGCCAAGATTGCACCATTGCACTCTAGCCTGGGCAACAGGAATGAAACTCTATCTCAAAAAAAAGAGAGAGAGAGAAATGATTTTATCTTCTATCTTCAAAATGTTTTCCTAGGCTGGGCACGATGGCTCACGCCTGTAATCCTAGCACTGTAGGAGGCTGGGACAGAGGATTGCTTGAGCCCAGGAGTTCGAGACCAGCCTGGGCAATATAGTGAGACCTCATCTCTACAAAAAATTTTTCTAAAAAATTAGCCAGGCATGGTGGCACATGCCTGTAGTCCCACCTAGTTGGGAGGCTGAGGCAGGAGGATCACTTGAGCCCAGGAAAATTGAGGCTACAGTGAGCAGTGATCACCCCACTGAACTCCAACCTGGGCCACAAAGTGAGACAGTGTCTCAAGAAGAAAAAAAAAAAACGTTTTCCTAATAAAACATATAAATGAGAAGAAGTGAAATCCAAGTCATACATCAGTGAATTATTTTAACAATTATTGTATTCTCTAATCATAAAAGTAATAAATATTTACTGTAAAAAAAATCTTAGAAACTAAAGAAGGTATAAGAAGGGAGAAAAAAATTAAAGTTATCCATAATCTCACCACTGAGGGACTACCATTTCAAATGTAGGGTTAATATGGTTTACTTCTCTTTCTGTGGACACCTAGATGTTCGCACAGTACCTCTATGAAACTGGGATCTCAGTATTTGCACTGTTTCAAAACCAGCTTCTCTCATTCCACAGAATATGTGCCCTTGTCATCATTTCTAATGGCTGCATGAAAAAGAGGCATCACAACCTAGTTTACCACTCTCTCATTGCCAGACATTCAAGCAGCCTCCCAATATTTGTTAATGTACAAACAAAAAACGCAAGGCCAGGTGCAGTAGCACATGTCCGTGTTCACAGCTACTCTGGAGGCTGAGGTAGGAGGGTCACCTGAGCCCAGGAGGTCAAAGCTGCAGTGAGTGGAGATGGCACCACTGCACAACTCTGTCCTCAAAAATAATAGTAATAATGCCGCTGGCTGGGCATGGTGGCTCACACCTGTAATCCCAGCACTTTGGGAGGCTGAGACAGGACGATCCCTAGAGCTCAGGAGTTCAAGACCAGCCTGACCAACATGGTGAAACCCCATCTCTACTAAAAATACAAAAGTTAGCAGGGCATGGTGGCATGTGCCTGTAGCCCCAGCAACTCGGGAGGCTAAAGCAGGAGGATCGCTCCAGCCTGGGAGGCGGAGGTTGCAGTGAGCCAAGATTGCCCCACTGCCCTCCAACCTGGGTGACAGAGTAAGACTCTATCTAAAAAAAAAAAAAAAGCTGCTAAGAGCACGTCTGCACATGTGTCCTTGCACATTTTCCATTTATTTTGTGGCTCCAGGTCCTTCAGCCTGCACAATTCACCTTTTCCTTTAACATCTAAATAAAATGCTGGAGACGCATCCCCTCCAACAAAGGAAGTTCGGCACTTACCCCAAGGTCTTCAAGAGGTCTCAGCGGGGTTCCATTTCTCTCAATCGTCTCTCCCTCTGTTTTCCTGTTTATCCCTCCAAGCATTTCATCCTCTTGGGTAGCTGACCCCTTTCAACATTACTTTGCCTTTCTTCCTTCATCTGTCCAAAGTGCCACTAATGCATGGTAGCCACATGTAGCTGACTTTCACTGAGTTTGGGGGAAATGAAAGACAATCACAACCTAGGGCAGGAAGTAATCAAATTCACACCAGATATTACTGTTCCTAGAAAGTTGCTGGCCATTCTCCACCACCTGGGGACTTCTCATGGATGGCATTCCTTTATGGGTCCTGCCGTGCTCCTGGGACTTTCTGCCTTCTGCTCTCTTTACTGACCCCCTGATTTTTTATATCCTCTCTCCTTTCTGTGTGCCTAAACTCTTTTATTTTTATTTGTTTATTTGAGACAGAATCTCACTCCATCTCCCAGGCTGGAGGGCGGTGGCTCAATCATAGCTCACCACAGCCTTGAACTCCTGGGCTCAAGCGATCCCCCTACCTTAGCCTCTTTGGTAGCTGGGACTACAGGCATGTACGACCACGCCTGGATAATTAAAAAAAAATCTTTTTTTAGTAGAATAAGGGTCTCCCTACATTGCCCAGGCTGGTCTCAAACTCCTGGCCTCAAGCAATCCTCCTGCCTCGGCCTCCCAATGTGCTGGGATTACAGACATGAGCCACCGCACCCAGTCTTTGTACCTAAAATCTTTATCTCCTCACTCAAGCAGCCCTGAAAATTCAAAATGCCTCCTGCTTATTTTTATTTGTTATTTTTTTTGAGATGGAGTCTCATTCTGTCACCCAGGCTGGAGTGCTGTGGCGCAATCTTGGCACACTGCAACCTTTACCTCCCGGGTTCAGGCGGTTCTCCTGCCCCAGCCTCCCAAGTAGCTGGGATTACAGGCGTGAGCCACTGCGCCTGGCCCCTCCTGCTTATTATTTAATCCCTCCCACATCCCAGGCAGCAGCTTCCGCCTTGAAACATTTTCTTCATTTAGCTTCAAGACACTACATTCTCCTGATTTTCTTCCTCACTCACTGGCTCATTCTCTTCATCCTGACCTCTCGGTATCAGGATGTCCCAGGACTCAGACTTTAGACTTCTCTATTATTGCATGAGCTTACCCAGTCTAACAGCTTTAAATACCCTCTATACACTAATGAGTCTCAAATTTGTATTTTCTGTCTTGACTTCCAGACTCATGTGTCCAATTGCTCTACTAAAAATACAAAAGTATTGGATATAACCTAAATAACTTCATTTGAATGGCTATTCTGTATCTCATTCTTTTTCTCTTTCTTTCTTTTTGAGACAGGATCTCGCTCTGTCGCCCATGCTGGAGTGTAGTGGTGCACTCTCGGCTCGCTGCAACCTCTACCTCCCGGGCTCAAGCGATGCTCCTGACTCAGCTTCCCGAGTAGCTGGGATTATAGGTACGCGCCACCATGCCCAGCTAATTTTTTTTGTATTTTTAGTAGAGACGGGGTTTCACCATGCTGCCCAAGCTGTATCTCATTCTTATTCTGTCCATAACTAAATTCTGCATTATTCCCAAACCTGCCTAGCATTTCCCTTCTCAGTAAACAGCGGCTCCATTCTTCCACTTGCTCAGGCCAAAAATCTTGAAGTCATCCTTGACTCTCGTCTTTCCATTTCAATTCACATTTGACCCGGGAGCAAATCCCTTCAGCTTTGCTCTTATCGTGTATATTGCCTCTGACCACTTCTCATCTTCTCCACTGCTGCCCTGCCCTGCTCCAGCCTCCTGACAGCCTCCTGGATGGACCACTTGCAATAGAACTTAATTGGTCTCTCTGCGTCCACTCTTGCCCAGATGTAAATTACTCCTCATGGATATCCTTTCAATATTTAAGCCAGCAAAGGTCATGTTCCAGTTCAAAACTTTCCAATGGTTTCCCATCTGACTTGACCCAAATCAAAAGCCAATGTGGTCTGTCCCCTGGCTCTCTCTCCAACCTCAGCTGCTATCACCCTCTCTGCTTGCTCACTGTGCTCCAGCCACATTGGTCTCCCTGCCGTCCCCTGAATAAAGAAGTTCATTTTTGGGAGGCTGAGGCGAGAGGATCACTTGAGCCCAGGAGTTCGACGTTACAGTGAGCTGTGATGACACCAGTGTACTCCAGGCTGGATGATAGAGTAAGACCTTGTCTCAGAAATGAAGTTTGTAGACTTCGTTCTCACCTTCAAGACTGTGCATTACTTTTCCCCCCACCCATTTATTTCCATCACCCTCTCTGCTTGCTCACTGTGCTCCAGCCACATTGGTCTCCCTGCCGTCCCCTGAATAAAGAAGTTCATTTTTGGGAGGCTGAGGCGAGAGGATCACTTGAGCCCAGGAGTTCGACGTTACAGTGAGCTGTGATGACACCAGTGTACTCCAGGCTGGATGATAGAGTAAGACCTTGTCTCAGAAATGAAGTTTGTAGACTTTGTTCTCACCTTCAAGACTGTGCATTACTTTTCCCCCCTCCTGAAATGTTCTGTGTTCAGATGTCAGCATAGTTTCCTGCCTTTGTTCATTTTTGTCTCTAACCCAACGGTACCTCCTCAAAGAGACCCTCCTTGACTACCTTATCTAAAAACAGCACCCGTATCACTCTCTAATCCTTGACACTGCTTTATTTTCCCTCTTGGTACTTAATCTCACATTTAGTGACATTTTTCATTTTTATTTTTATTTATTTATTTTTTGAGCCAGAGTCTCTCTCTGTTGCCCAGGCTGGAGTGCAATGGCGCGATCTCGGCTCACTGCAGCCTCTGCCTCCCGGGTTCAAGTGATTCTCCTGCCTCAACCTCCTGAGTAGCTGGGATTACAGGCACCCACCACCAGCCCGGCTAATTTTTGTATTTTTAGTAGAGAGGGTGTTTCGCCATCTTGGCCAGGCTGGTCTTGAACTCCTGACCTCGGGTAATCCATCCACCTTGGCCTCCCCAAGTGCTGAGATCACAGGTGTGAGCCACCAAGCCTGGCCCATTTTTCATTTTTAGATTGCTTCTCTCCCTCATGAAGGCAGAAACTTGGTCTGTTTATTGCTATATTTGTATTATTTGGAAGAAGAACTGACACAAAGAGGTGCCACAAATTCTTGTTAATTCTCTTTGTCTACATTATGCAAGATCCAAGTTCTTCCCAAATGGAATGTAGCATGGAAGTTCTTCCAAGTGCTCTCTCTCTCCTCAATGCAAGACACGGTCACCTCTGTGATACAGTTAGCTCACCCATAAAATGCTAAAGCCTAGTGGTCACACATGCACACATATTAGAGCACTTCCTTCCCATAAACTCCCAGAAGCAGAATTACTAGGTCATGAGCTAAACTCCCAAATTAACCTCCTGAGAGGTCAACGCTAATTCCTTTCCCATCAGCAGTGCTCCATTGTGGTGTCCTCTGGGCCTTCAGGCAAATAACAATGATGATGATGATGATGATGATAATGTCCCCTTCACTCTTTGTTAACTGGAAAATAAACAGATCTCTTTAGTGATAGGGAAACTTCTGGGTTATCAGGCTACCAATGAGGGTCTACAGGATGGGCTGACTTTTAAGAAAAAAGATGCTCTTCTGGAAGCTTCCATCTCTGAAATTATGTCCCCACCATAAATTGTTTCCCCATGATGCCAAGTCATGTTCATTCATGATTTTATTCACTTCATAATTTCTTCTATGTATTTTGTACATAAACACCAGACATTTGCCAAGCTGAAGAATATTCCTTGAAATAAAGGAATTTGGTGGGGCACAGTGGCTCACATCTGTAATCCCAGCACTTTGGGACGCCAAGGCAGGCGGATCACCCGAGGTCAGGAGTTTGAGACCAGCCTGGCCAAAATGACGAAACCCTGTCTCTACCAAAAATACAAAAATTAGCCGGGCACAGTGGCAGGCGCTTGTAATACCAGCTACTTGGGAGGCTGAGGCAGGAGAATCGCTTAAACCCAGGAGGCAGAGGTTGCAAAGAAAAAGAGAAAGAGAGAGACAGAGAAAGAAAAGAAATTTATAACTATTCTGGCATTTAGCAGTTTACAAGGAGCTTTCACTTCCATTTTCTCATTTGAACTATGCAAAAGCCAACTAAGTACAATTCTGCCCATTTTACAGATGAACAACAGAGGCACAGAGGGGAAGGATTTGCCCAAGGTTACACAATGCCTGTGAGTCAGAGCCAGGACTAAGGATCCTGTGAGCTTCTCAGCACATGCCACTCCCTCCTATAACACCCTGCCAGGTCCACCACCTCCGAAAGTGGAGAATCTTACAAAGGGAGGCCTATGCACACATCTGACTGCTGAGCTGAGGGACAGTAGAATGAAGGAGTTATTTTTTAAATGGCTTTTGCTGATCTAGTGATGTCATTTCATTGGTCACGCTGGAAGATGAGGTGCTGAGCTGTGCTATGGCAACTCGATTAAGGCTGGGAACTCCATTTCCTAGAAGCCCCTCCCTGCTGTGATTCCGGGTTAGAGTTGGCCAAAAGAGAACCTTGTGCAAGAATTGTAGGGCGGAAGGCAGGCAGCAGTCACTGCCCTTGGCAGGTTTCCCGTCAGATACAGTGAAGGACAGACACAGAGGGGCCCTGAGAGGCCCTGCAGCTCCTGGCTTATCCGGCTCTCTCCTCTGCTCCCTCCCAGCTAGCATTTCCTGCTGTTGGCTCTGCTACCCAACAGCTGCCTCGGGCCCACCACCCGAGCTTGGCTGTCGCCCCACATGGGGCGGGAGCTACATAGAGGCCACAGCTTCCCATAAACCTCTCCACAAACTCCCCCTCCACGGCCCCGCTTCAGTGGCTAGATGTGCTTTGGTTTCTGGAATTTTCCGGCAAGCTCTGATTTGTCCAACTGCACCAGTGCTTCCGGCAACGGCTAGTGACTCTCTGATCTTCTGACTCCTCCTTCCAGACATTCACTTCCCCAGCTCTTCCCACAGCTGTGAACGGTTTTATTCCTAGAATACTAACAGTGGCTCTGTTTCCCTGGCTGAATCCTGTTACGATACTTACAGATTTTGCTTTACAAGAAAAACAGCGTAAGAAAAAAAAACTGTTCTGGAGTGTAAGGCAGAATTCCACCTAATAATTAGAATCTACATATCTCATGGGCTTGATTTATAGATTGGATATGTGGGAACTAAGGAAAGGAGATTATTAAATGAACCAGTGGAGGATGAATCGTGTATGCCTTCAGTGTAGACCAAACTGGGGAAAGAGATGAGAAAGGAATAGCTGAAAAGATATAACCTTCTTTATCTTGTTTTCATAAGCTCAAAAGGCAGAAGAGGGGACGGAATTGGTAGTGAAGCCATTTTTGTAGTCTGGAAATTTTCTATCAAGTTTTACATAATTCCTTAGGACCATACCAAAGAAAAGAATCAGTCCTATCTATCCTCTAAGTAACTGTCTTTTCTTGAAAGAGAAAGGAGTGATTCTTATTTAGGAAATCTAGTTCTTTAAATATAAAATATAAAATTAAGCCTGGGCAACATAGGGAGACCTTGTCTCTACTAAAATTCAAAAAGAAAAAACATTAGCCAGGTGTGGGGTGCAAGCCAATAGTCCCAGCTACTTGGGGTGCTAAAATGAGAACATCACTTGAGCCCAGGAGGTCAAGGCTGTGAGAGCAATGATCTCATCACTGCACTCCAGCCTAGGTGATACAGGGAGACCCTATCTCAAAATAGATACATTAATTAATTTAATTAAATATGAAATTACACATGAACAGGAGCAAAGCCAATGTTCAAGGATTCTTAAACAGTATAAAACCAGCCGGACACAGTGGCTCACGCCTGTATAATCCCAGCACTATGGGAGGCCAAGACAGGTGGATCATGAAGTCAAGAGATCAAAATCATCCTAGCCAACATGGTGAAACCCCGTCTCTACTAAAATACAAAAAATTAGCTGGGCGTGGTGGCACACACCTGTAGTCCCAGCTACTCGGGAGGCTGAGACAGGGGAATAGCTTGAACCCCGGGGGCAGAGGTTGCAATGAGCCAAGATCACGCCACTGCACTCCAGCCTGGCGACAGAGCAAGACTCCATCTAAAAATATATATATATATAAAACCAACAGGATATCTATCTGGATGATGCTGAGATGTATAGTCAAAGCTTTAATGTCAATAAATAAATATGTCAAAGGTCCTTTCCTTCTCTTCCTTATCATAGCCCCCTCTCTTTGCAACAGAGAAAGGAGGTCTTTGAACAGTTTCCAACGGAGAAAAATTTTGGAACTCAGTTTTTTCTTCCTAGGAGCCTATCTGTATGTGAACGTTCTGTGGCATTGTTCCTTCAAATCATACGTGTTTGTCTCCCTCCTCCACCCTCATGCAGTGAGCGTTTTCACCCAGTGTCTTTCAAACGTGCCTGCCTCCGGTGGCCAGTCACTTTATCAAATAAAAGGTAGCTGGCTTTGCCAATTTCCTTTCCCTACTCTGAATTAATAAGCCTGGCTCACAGCACAGTAAAATTTTATTTACACCAAGCAAATATAGATTGCTTTCTCCTTGGCAGCTTTTTAAAAGTCTTCTCACTCTCACTTGTGTCTAGAGCATCCCTGCAGCACTAATGCTGACAGTGGGCAAGAGTATGAAATGTTCTCAAGCCAGTCCTCGGCGCGCAGATTCCTCTTGGCCATTGGTCACAGAAGTGCACAGAGGAACCACTGTGCAACCCAGACAGCCGCCAGCTCATCCTCACAAAGAAGAGACCATCTCCACTCCTGGAACCCCCGAGACCCCCAGGGTCCCAAACTCTTGGCTCTGCCTGGAGTTTTACCTCCAGCTTGCTGGGTTTACTACCAGAGTCCTAGTTATTTAGGGCTGCCATAACAAATTACCACCAACATGGTGGCTTTAAACCTCAGAAACACATCCTCTCGCACTTCTGGAGACCAGGCGTCCAAAACTAAGGTGTCCACAGGGCTGTACTCCTAGCTTCCAATGGTTGCCAGCAATCTTTAGTCCTTGGCTCGCGTCCGCATCACTCCAATCTCTGCCTGTTGTCACAACTCCTCTGTGTAGCTTTTTTCTTCTCTTCTGTCTCAAGTCTCTCTCTGTCTCTCCCTTTTTTATTTTTATTTATTTATTTTTTGAGACAGGGTTTGCTCTGTCCCCCAGGCTGCAGTGCAGTGGCGTGATCATGGCTCACTGCAACCTCTAACTCCTGGGCTCAAGTGATCCTCCTGCCTCAGCCTCCCAAAGTGCTGGGGTTACAGGTGTGAGCCACCACACCCAGTTTACCTTTCCCTTATAAGGACACTTGTCATTGGAATTTAGGGCCCACCTAGATGATCCAGGGCGATCTCCTCATCTTGAGATCCTTAACTTAATTACACTTGCAAAGACCCTTTTGCCAAATAAGGTCACATTCACAGGTTCTGGAGTTAGGAATGAAGACACTTTCCTTGGGGGCTACACTTCAACCCACCAGGCCTTTTCTGCCTGGACTCAGAAGTATTTCCTTTCCAGTCTTAAAAAATTTTCACACCTGTAATCCCAGCACTTTGGGAGGCAGATTACGAAGCAGGCAGATCACGAAGGTCAGGAGATTGAGACCACCTGGCCAACATGGTGAAACCCTGTCTCTACTAAAAATACAAAAACTAGCTAGGCATGGTGGCGCACGCCTGTGATCCCAGCTACTCTGAAGGCTGAGGCAGGAGAATCTCTTGAATCCAGGAGGCAGAGGTTGCAATGAGCAAAGAACGCACCACTGCACTCCAGCCTGGCAACAGAGTGAGACTCCATCTCAAAAAAAAAAAAAAAAATTCTGGCTGGTGCTAAGGTTCACACCTGTAATCCCAACGCTCTGGGAGGCCAAGGCAGGAGGATCACTTGAGCTCAGGAGTTCAAGACCAGCCTAGGCAACATAGTGAAACCCCTGTCTCTACAAAAAAATTAAAAATATGCACATGTGACGTGCATGCCTGTAGTCCCAGCTACTCTGGAGGTAGAGGTGAGAGGATCCCATGAGCCCAGGAGTTTGAGGCTTCAATGAGCTATGATGGCACCACTGCACTCAAGCCTGGGCCACAAAACAAAACACTGTCTCTAAAAAAAATAGTCAGGCACGGTGTAGTCCCAGCACTTTGGGAGGCCAAGGCAGGTGGATCACTTGAGGCCAGGAGCTTGAGACTAGCCTAGCCAACACAGCGAAACTCCATGTCTACTAAAAATACAAAAAAAAAAAAAATTAGCCAGGCATGGTGGCACATGCCTGTAATCCCAGCTACTCAGGAGGCTGAGGTAGGAGGACTGCTTGAGCCTGGGATGTCAAGGCTGCAGTGAGCCATGATCACACCACTGCACTGCAGCCTGAGTGACAGAGTGAGACCCTTGTCTCCAAAAAAAAAAAAAAAAAGTTTTTTTAAGCCAATATATTTCCTCTCCTTTAAGAGGAAGCTTATGGCTGGTGCTGGTGCTAGTGCTGACTCGAACAAAACTAATTGTGTCAAACCAAGTAGTTTGACGTCCTTAGGGGTCTAGCAGAATTCCTGGCCCTGTTTCTGAGTGGTTTTAGGAAAATGTCACCAGAGCTCAATGCTGATTTCAGCACTGCCATTCACTTACGTCCTTCAGGTTTCTGGATCGTTCCAGTTCTTTCTGCCTAACTATAACTGCCAATGAACAGGCAGGGTTTACAATGACCATGCAGGTAATTTCAGCTCGTTATCTTATTTCTTTTAGCTCACATTTCTGCCATTATCTTGAGCCTAGTTTGGTTCTTTTTTTAACAAGATCTTAACAAGAACAAACCTTGTCTTTTTAAGGAAAGAATGGCGGTAGAATTGCGGGACTGGAGGAAGGCAGCAACAGGCCATCATGAAAAGTTTAGAGAGGAAGTGGCCACCCTTGAGTATCAATTAAAATGGTTGAGAGTGTCTCTGTCCTGATGTTCCACACACTACAGCTCACCTCAATCAAAAGCAGTCCTTAAAAGGCAATCAGTAACTGTTCAATTGAACTGATTGGGGACGGATGGATGAGTAATACAAATGGGCCTTAAGTAGAACCCACATATCCCACACATGTATAATAATTCAGAGTTTATTCAACCAAATTCTATGGCCACAGATACAAGATCATTTGATTTAGCCACACTATGATGAAGGACCTTACTTCATTATGTGAATTATTATTATGCCTTCATAGTAATGACTAAGATGAGTTTGGGATGAAAAGGTAACAACGACATATACTGACTCATAGGCTCAGGTAGAGGTTGGGCAACGGGGTGGAAGAATAACTCAAAAATGACATTTGACGGTGATTGTGGTAACTCATGCCTGTAATCCCAGCAGTTTGAGAGGCCGAGATGGGAGGATTGCTTGAAGCCAGTAGTTCAAAACCAGCGTAGGCATAGTGAGACCCTCTCTCTACCAAAAAAAAGAAAAAAGAAAAGAAAAGAAAATTGGGGGACGGGGAATGATATTTTAGAGAAGACAAGAACATTGAGCCTTAGAAAAGTCAGAACCTGGAGGACATACATTAATACAAATAGGATGGCAGTTAAGCAAGATAATCAAGAAGAGGTGGGTGGAATTTTGTTACGAGAAGAGGCTAAAGAAACACTGATCTTACTTGGACGCATCTGAGAGTACAATTCAGAGAACCTGTGAGTTCCAGGGATCGGAATACCAAAAGCTTAATTCTGGCCTGAAACCAGAGCCCAAAGGGGTGAGTTTCATCTACCCATCAGCTCAAAAAGCTCGTGAGGCAGCCTGAGGAAAAAAGAGATCAGAAATTTTAAAAAGTCTGATGTGTACATTAAGTTGTATCGAATTGTATTCAGGGACTAGGCGAAGCTCCTATAATTCACAGACCAAGAAAATATAGCCAGCCTGGGCAACATAGCAAAACCCTCTCTCCACAAAAAAACACAAAAATTAGCTGGGTGTGGTGGTGCATGCCCATAGTCCCAGCTACTCTGGAGGCTAAGAGAGGAGGATCACTTGATCCTGGGAGGTGGAGATTGCAGTGAGTCGAGATCCTGCCACTGCACTCCAGCCTGGGTGACAGAGTGAGACCCTGCCTCAAAAAAAAATCACACACACACACACACACACACAGAGAGAAAAGAAAAGAGGCCGGGCTTGGTGGCTTACGCCTGTAATCCCAGCACTTTGGGAGGCCGAGGCAGGCAGATCACGAGGTGAGGAGTTTGAGACCAGGTTGGCCAACATGGTGAAACCCCATCTCTACTAAAGATACAAAAAAATTAGCTGGTCATGATGGTGGGCGCCTGTAATCCCAGCTACTCCGGAGGCTGAGGCAGGAGAATCGCTTGAATCTGGGAGGCGGAGGTTGCCGTCAGCTGAGATCGCGCCACTGCACTCCAGCCTGGGTGACAGGGTGAGACTCCATCTCAAAAAAATAGAAAGAAAAGAAAATATAGATCAAAGTTCCTCATCTTTTGGTAAAACAGATGTGTTGGTGACCAAAACAGAACACACGGAATCCTGAGTGAGACTGAAGGGCTGCAGCTATGTGGTGGAAAAGACAAGAGACTACCCTAAGGGCCCTTTGCCTACACCACAGACACCTAACAATATTTTTTCTAAGGTTCTCAATGATAGGTGGCTGTCATTTTTATATATTGTGTTTTGAAATTATAATCCAAGCACTTAAATAGAAGAGAGCCCTAAGGTAAACATCTCGAGTGACCAGATGATTTTCCTATATGACTCTTTTTTTTAGGTGGAGTCTCCCTGTTGCCCAGGGTGGAGTGCAGTGGCTCGATCTTGGCTCCCAGGTTTCAATGATTCTCGTGCCTCAGCCTCCTGAGTAGCTGAGATTACAGGGGTGAGCCACCACATCTGGCTAATTTTTGTATTTTCAGTAGAGACAGGGTTTCATCATGTTGGCCAAGCTGGTCTCGAACTCCTGACCTCAAATGAGGTCATTTTTCACCCACTACGGCTCAGTCAACTCACAGTAGTAATAAAACCCTTGTACTCATACCGTGCTTCACTGTGAAAAAGTATTCTAGACAGTATTTCATTTCATTATTTCCTAAAGTCCTGGTGAGGAGACATGCCTTAAAGGCCCAAGCTTTGAGAAGGAAGGAGCTCACCAAGAAGGAGGTTATTCTGGAAGCTCCCAGCTGTGCCAGTGAAGGTCAGTGCAGTACCCTGAGGCCGTTATCACTCATAGGTCCAAAAGCAAGGAGACAGAGTGGTCATTGGAACCCAAAAGGGGAAAGTCCCATAAAGACGCTACCTTGAAAAGAGCTATGACCTTTTGTCCAGGAACACAGCCACACTGAAGTGACCTCATAGGGAAAAAAAACCAGGGACGTAGATCTCCCGCTTCACTCTACACTGTTCCTTTGCAGTGGCGCAATCACAGCTCACCTTAACCTCAAACTCCTGGACTCAAGTGATCCTCCCACTTCAGCCTCCCAAGTAGCTGGAACTACGGGCACATGCCGCCACACTCAGCTAATTTTTAATTTTTTTTTTTTTTTTTTTTTTTTTTTTTTAGAGATGAGGTCTCACTAGGTTACCCAGGCTGAGCTCAAGTTCCTGGCTTCAAGAGATCCTCCTGCCTTGGCCTTCCACATCTTCCTTTGATTTCTTGCTGGAGCTCCCCCTTAGCCAAACCCAAGCAGAAGTCAGAGGGACAGACAGCAGGGTGGAGGAAAATGGAGAGCAGGTCTGAGGAGCAACGGAAGCTAGCTAGCACTACCTGAGTAACCAGGATTTTCTTCCTTAAGTGAACCTTTCCATGCTGTATCATCACATCGTTTAACTCTCACAAGCCCTGGAAGTAAATGGTATTTTCCCTATTTTAGATGTGAAAAAATAGTGACCAAGAGAGGTTAAATGACTTAGCCAAGGTCCCTCAGTTAGTAGGTAGGGGGACTATGATGTGATCCAAGTTTGCTGACACCAGAGCTTGTTCTCTTAACCACTACCCAGTTCAGTCTCCTCAACGCCACGGAGCCTTCACAGGATTGAGATGGCTCTAAGAATCAGATAAGACAGCAAAGGGGGCCAGGCACAGTGGCTCATGCCTGTAATCAAGGCACTTTGGGAGGCTGAGGCAAGCGGATCACTTGAACCCAGGAGTTCGAGACCAGACTGGACAATATAGTGAGACCCCATCTCTAAAAAAAAAAAAATTTGCTTGATTAGCAAGGCATGGTGGTGCATGCCTGTAGTCCCAGCTACTAGGGAGGCTGAGTGGGGAGGATCACTTGAACCCAAGAGGCAAAGGTTGCAGTGAGCTGAGATGGCACCACTGCACTCCAGCCTGGGCGACAAAGAGAGACCCTGTCTCAAAAAAAAAAAAGGGGGGACGTTCCTGCATCACAGGAGATGCTCTTGTCATCCTTTGAAACCCTTAAAGCCAAAACAGACACCCCA
Organism: Aotus nancymaae; assembly: GCF_030222135.1. Lineage (NCBI taxonomy): Eukaryota > Metazoa > Chordata > Mammalia > Primates > Aotidae > Aotus > Aotus nancymaae. The sequence goes on along the minus strand of NW_026988472.1, from coordinate 18,371,569 downwards.
GTTGTCTTCAGGGACCACAGGAAAAGGGACACTGAGAAAACTTGCTTTGAGGGGAAGTAACTATGAGAGAGGAGAGGGAAACTGAACTGGGAAGAAAGGAAGAAGCAGAAACCAGAGGCTGGCCTGCCTGGAGACGCAGAGAGGCAGGAAATTTCCCAAGCACAGCCAAGGCAGTCGTCATCAGAGGGAAGAGGACTGAGGTGGGAGGCCGGCAAGGGGGGTGGACTTTGGGCAAGCTAATCGCAGGCCACCATGCAAACGCCTCTGGTTTCATCCACCCTGCAAGCTGATGACATGAATATTTTCTCAAAGGTAGAACTGAACTAATTAGAGACATAACTATGCCTCAAAGATACTCTGCACATATTTCAGCAGAGCCAGGGGAAATCAGTGAGTCAGGCTGCTAGAAAGAGCTGTTCAACCTTAGGGATAGTTCTAGCTGGCTAGGAGCAAGAGGATTCAGTGTAACAAATGGCTTTCCCCAAGGGTCCCTTCTCCCCTTACTCTCACATTAGAATTTTACCTTGACCTATTGAATGATGGAAGAGAAATCCCTGCTGGCCAGTTTCACAGGAGCTTTTCACAATTTGAAGAGGGAATGAGTGCCAGGCTCACATTTATTTACGTAGTCCTGGGAAATGTGTTGTGCATATATTTCTTACTTAAATATGTATTTCTTATTTAAATCAACCTACATGTAAAAAAAATACTGATTTCCTTTTACTAAGAGGAATTTGAGGCTCAGAGGGTTGAAGTTACTTCCCGAGGTTGCACTAGTTACTGGGAAAACGGAGTTCCAAAATCCAGGCCCTCAGATCCCAGTGCCTATTACAAGTGACTTTGATATATTCTGTATTTCTGAAATTCAGAAAATTCAATAGAGGGTAGCCCACTTGGAGAAGGAAAAAGATGTACACCACAGCAGCAAGGGGAGGGTGGAGGCGACACAGATCTAGCAGAACACCTAGCGCTCTTAACTGAGAAGCAACTAACCATGAGCCATAACTATGCCAATGTGGCTTTGAAAAGAAGTTTGATCACAGCAGAGGCTCACGCCTGCAATCCCAACACTTTGGGAGGCCGAGGTGGGTGGATCACCTGAGGTCAGGAGTTTGAGACCAGCCTGGCCAACAACAGGGTGAAACCCCGTCTCTACTAAAAATGCAAAAAATTAGCTAAGCATGGTGGCGTGTGCCTGTAATCCCAGCTACTCAGGAGGCTGAGGCAGGAGAATCGCTTGAACCCAGGAGGCAGACGTTGCAGTGAGCTGAAATCATAGCATTGCACTCCAGCCTGGGTGACAGACAGAGAGTCTCAAAAAAAAAAGGGAGGTTGGCCACAATAGTAATTCTTTGTAGCTTGCTCTTGACATTATTTTTAACCGTTTCTTGTGAAAGTTTCCAAACAAACACAAAAGAACACAGTAAATCTCCCTGTACCCCTTACCCAGCTTCAATAGCATTTAACATTTGTCAATGCTGCTTTTTTTTTTTTGAGATAGAGTCTCACTGTGTTGCTCAGGCTGGAGTGAAGTGGAACGATCTTGGCTCACTGCAGCCTCAACCTCCTGAGCTCAAGTGATCCTCCCACACCAGTCTCCCAATTACCTGGGACCACAGGGGTGCATATCACCATTCCCACCTAATTTTATTTTAGGAGACAGGGTTTTGCCATGTTTCCCAGGTTTGTCTCAAACTCCTGAGCTCCAATGATACACCTGCCTTGGCCTCCCAAAGTGCTGGGATTACAAGAGTGAGCCACCGCACCTGGCTGCCTTCCAACAATTTGAGCATACCAAGCTCTTCCCTGCCTCAGGTCCTTTGCACTTACTGTTCCCCAAGCCTGTAAGTCAAGTTCTTCCCCTATATCCATGCATGGCTGCCTCCTTGAATCTCGGCTTAAATGTTACCTCTTCCCTTACCATACTAGTTAGAGGAACCCCTACTGCCCCACCGCCACACACATACACCCTGATTCTCCATCACAATATCCAGTTTGTTTTCTTCAGAGCACCTACCATAGCTGGAATCATTGTTATGAGTTCACTTGATTATTAACTGTCTCTCAAATAGGATGCAAGCACAAGGCAGCAAGCCCCCCATTGCTTCATTCTCAGACTATCCTGCTGCTAGAGCCTGCCATAGACCAGGCATTCAATAATCATTTTTGCTTATTGTTAAACTTGTCTCCTGTCAAGATTAGTCCAGATCAGAACCTTAGGACATTGTGTCCAGTCTAGTTTCCTGCACAAAGGAAAATGGTGAAGAACCTAAAGATGTAGGAGAGGCAAAGGTAGTGAAATTCATCAGAAAAGGAATGAGGAGGAGATTCACGGACTTTGAGCATGCACATAACCATCATCCCATTCATTCATTTAATAAACGTCTATTGAGTGCCTACTATGAAGCAAAATGATGGTGCTGAGCCTTGGGAAATACATCAATATGGAGAAGATGGTGCTAGCATTCAATGGGAGAATAAACATGTAAACAGACACTATTACAGTATGGTAAGTACTAAACTAAAGATCTATGTGAAATGCCATTGCAGTACAACAGAGAATAACAGGTTCTGCCTAAGAAGACAGGAAAGGCTTCACTGAGGAGGTAACATTTGAGCTTTCACTTCAACAATGAGTGAGAGTTCACCAAATGGAAAAGCAGGGCAGAGTAGTCCGAACAGAAACCCACATGTTGCTTCTTTCTCTCTCTCTCTCTTTTTTTTTTTTGTTATTCCATCTTTTCTTTTCCTTGCAATTTATTCATTGAAAAAAATGGGGTGGTTTGTCCGACCTGTTATGTTGGGGTTTTGCTTATTGCACCCCACAGTGTCTTTAACAGGTTCCTCTGGCCCCTGTATTTCATATAAATTGGTAGTGGAATCTAGAAGTTTTATCAAAGTCAGGTTTGATTTTTTTTTTTTTGCAACAATACTTCATAGGTGATGTTGTAAACCTCTATCAGGAGGTACATGATAGCTCTTTTTTTTTGTCATGTGGTGGCCATTGATGATTAATTCCTAAATCTGTTACTTCAGTAACTATTTGGAAAATGATGATATTCTAATTCAAAAGTTGTCAAACTTTTTGAACTTAGAATTGATTCTTCTGTGCTCTTAGTAATCATTGAGGATCCCCCAAGAGCTTCTCTTTATATTGGTTATATCTATTCATGTTTATCATACTGAATATTAAAACTGAGAATTTTTTATATGTATTACTTCATTTAAAAATAATGACCACTAGGCGCAGTGGCGCATACCTGTAATCCCAGCACTTTGGGAGCCTGAGGTGGGAGGATTGCTTGAGCCCAGGAGTTCAAAGCTGCAGTGAACTATAATCATGCCATTACACTCTACCCTGGGGGACAGAACAAGGACTTATCTCTATTAAATACGTAAATACCTGGCCAGGTGTGGTGGCTCATGCCTATAATCCCAGCACTTTGGGAGGCCAAGGTGGGTGGATCACCTGAGGTGAGTTGTTCAAGACTAGCCCGGCCAACATGGTGAAACCCCTTTTATACAGAAAATACTAAAATTAGCCGGGCATGATGGTGTGTGCCTGTAATCCCAGCTACTTGGGAGGCTGAGGCAGGAGAATCGCTTGATCCCGGGAGGCAGAGGTTGCAGTAAGCCAAGATCGTGCCACTGTACTCCAGCCTGGGCAACAGAACAAGACTCTGTCTCTAAAAAAATAAAAATAAAAAAGTAAAAAATAAATAAATATCATAAACACAACATATTTTATGAAAAATAACTATATTCCCCAGAACAACAAAAAAGTAATGAGAAAAGTGGCACTGTCCATTTGCGTAAATCTCTTTAACGTCTAGCCTAATGGAAGACAGCTAGATTATCATGGCTTCTATTTTCAAACTGTTGTAGTGTGTTGCTTTGGGTGAAGTATATGAAAAATATCCAGCTTCACACAATGTGTAGTTAGAAAAGGAAGGAACAATTTAATAGCTTCTACAGATAATTATGGATATTCTTTTCTGAAAGTAGTTGTGTCATAAAGGTTAACTGCAATGTGGAATCAGAAACCACATCAATGTCCTCTTCATGCTCTGTTTCATTAAAATCTATTGTGTACTTTGGATCTCTTTATATCAGTTATATCTATTCATATTTACCATACTTAATATTAAAGCTGAGAAATGTTTAAATATGTTAGTTTATTTAAAAATAATCACATCACTTCTCAGCATTTTGGCTAAGATCAATGTAAAAATAATAATCACTGGGCTCCGTGGCACATGCCTGTAATCCCAGCACTTTGGGAGGCTGAGGTGGGAGGGTTGCTTGAGCCCAGGAGTTCGAGGCTGCCGTGAGCTATGATCGTGCCACTGCACTCTGGCCTGGATACCAGAGCAAGGCCCTGTCTCTATGAAATAAATAAATAGATGTATTTTATTATGCATAACATATTTTATGAAAAATAACTATATTCCCCAAAACAACAACAAAAAAGGAATGAGAAAAGTGACACTGTCCTTGTTTTGAGTGAAGTATATGAAAAACATCTAGCTTCACACAATATGTAGTTAAGAAAAGGGAGGAACATTTCAATAGCCTCTACAGATAATCATGGATATTCCTTTTTGAAAGTGGTTGCATCATAAAGGTTAACTGCAATGTGGAATCTGAAACCACATCAATGTCCTCTTTATACTCTGTTTCATTAAAATCTATTGTGTACTTTGGATCTCTTACTCATCCTTGATTGTGTAACATCATGCATTAGTCATTTCAGAAATATTGGTTCACTGCATTTTACAGGTATTGCAAATGTTGACACATTTCATTACTTGATATCTAAAATGTCCCATTCATTAGTATCACCACCAATCTCATCAGAAAAGTCTTTAAGTACTGAGCAAATATTAAACTTACAGTGGCAGATACAAGTCTCCCAAAATTACCATTTTCATTTGAAAGCTCGAATTTTATCATTGGCAACAAATACTGTCAAGTTGTTTTCCTTGAAGTGACAAGGCTCACTTCTTAATTTTCAGGAAAATGTCTGCCAAATACCACTGTCTGAATATCCATAATTTGCTGGCAGTGGTTCATTCAAGTAAAAATGGTGTTCCACAAAAAAAGTGGCTAGTTCAGCTCTCAACTCAAACAGTTGCCCAACTGCTATTCCTCAAGAAAGCCACCATCCCTCAGAGTGCAGCCAAAGTGCTTATTATTATTATTTTAATTGAGACAGGAGTCTCGCTATGTTGCCCAGTCTGGATTAGAATTCCTGGACTCAATCGATCCTCCCACCTCAGTATCCCAAATAGCTGGAATTACGGGTGTGCACCACCATATCCAGCTGGAGTACTTTATGTAGATTTCCCATTTCATCATATAGAATATTTAAAAAACATGTACTCAAGGATTGAAATTTAACAAAATTAATAATTTTGACTGCTTCAACAAGGCCATTGTCAAGTGAAACTAGCAATTTCATTTACTGTGAATGTGGCAATAAAGAATACAGTGACCACTAGTCCGTACCACTACCTTGATTCATACTGAGGTACCAGCAGTTTTAGCCACTCTTGCTTTTGCACCATCCCTAGTCAACCTAGTGAAAGAGGTAGGTAATATCTTAGTCGTATTATGAAAATAGTTTGACCTCGTGGACACCTGAAAGAGTCCAAGGATCCACACTTCGAGAACCATTGTTCTACTTTTATCATTCCTTCTTCATTTTTACCTTTTTTTTTAAAAAAATAATTTATTCTTTAGCCTCTCCATTCAGAGAACACCTTCTGCATTTTTAAGTTGGAATACTTCCATAGAGAGAAAATTTCCCTCATTCACTATGTGGTCACCTTGAGGTCAGTTTGTACAAGAAAGGCAACAAAGCAAGAAAGGAAGTTACCTTCTTGATTCTTTCTCTTTATTTATCAGTTGTTGTTTTGTTGTTGTTCTTGTTTAGTAAGGTTCTTGAGGCCAGGCCATGGCCTCAAAATGTGGTCCCAGCTCCTCAGGAGGCTGACGCAGGAGGATAGCTTGAGCCAGGAGTTCAAATCCAGCCTGAGCAACATAGCAGGAACCTCCCCACACTAGTTTGTTTCATTATGAACTAATGGATATTAACATATTTGATATCTTTCAATCCATTGCAGTTATTTTTTCTTTTTTGTTTTATTTTATTTTTGAGACGGAGCCTCACTCTGTCACCAGGTTGGAGTGCAGTGGCGCAATCTTGGTTCACTGCAACCTCCATCTCCCAGGTTCAAGCGATTCTCCTGCCTCAGCTTCCCAAGTAGCTGGAACTACAGGCACGCGTCATCACGCAGGGCTAATTTTTGTATTTTTAGTAGAGATGGGGTTTCACCACGTTGGCCAGGATGGTCTCAATATCTTGACCTCATGATCCACCCTCCTTGGCCTCCCAAAGTGCTGGGATTACAGGCGTGAGCCACTGAGTCTGGCCTGCAGTTATTATTTTTATTGATACTTAAATCATCCCATTATTTGTTAATGAATGCCTCTTCGTGTTGGCTACTAAGTCCTTATGACATGACCCCAGTAACTTTTGACAGCTCCCCGGCCTTCTCGTACAAGATGTTCCTTAGTCATACAGTACTTTTCCTGATTCAGACCTGGAATTGAACATTTCTCTTTCTAAGGAGCTCTGGTTTCTTTCAGTAGGAAGTGGTATTCAAAGATCATAATCCAGGTGCCAGGAATGCTATGGCATTCAATGTATTGCCTCTCAAGTCCAAATTCATCCTTTTAGACTACTCTGTGAAAATGAATCTGGGCCCTTTAAATTTTTTTCCTTTGCCAATCGGCACTGAATTTTTGTCTGTAGGGAATGCTAAAGAGACAACAGCACGGCCAGGCACAGTGGCTCACGCCTATGATTTCAACACTTTGGGAGGCCAAGGTGGGCGAATCACTTGAGGTCAGGAATTTGAAACCAGCCTGGCCAAAATGGTGAAACCCGTCTCAACCGAAAATGCAAAATTTAGCCAGTTGTGGTGGCAGGTGCCTGTAATCCCAGCTACTGGGGAGGCTGAGGCACAAGAATCACTTGAACCCAGGAGGCGGAGGTTGCAGTGAACCAAGATCGCATCACCACACTCCAGTCTGGGCAACAGAGCAAGACTGTCTCAAAAAAAAAAAAAGAGACAATTGCATGAAGAAAGGGTTCTTTTGTTTTGTTTTGTTTTCTCTTTTTTGGGTTCTGTGTGCTCTCTCAGAAAGTTCCTGTAGCATTGTCCAGCACCAGGCTCCTGTAGCTCGCACATTCTCCAGCGCCCAGCTCCTGCAGTGTGTAGTGACCCAGTAATGAGCTTTCCCTAACATCCAAGAGGATAGATTTCTTTTTTCTTTTTTTTTTTTTTGAGACAGGGTCTCACTCTGTCCCCCAGGCTGGAGTGCAGTGGTGCAAACGTGCTCACGGCAGCCTTGATCCCTGGGGCTCAAGCCATCTTCTTGCGTCAGCCTCCAGAGTAGCTGGGACTACAGGCACGTGCCACCCTGCCTGGCTAATTTTTTTAATTTTAGTAGAGACAAGTTCTCCCTATATTGCCCAGATAGGTCTCAAACTCCTGGGCTCAAGCGATCCTCCCCCACCTTAGTCTCCCAAAGGGCTGGGATTACCGGCATGAGCTACCGTGCCTGGCTTGTATTTTTTTATCCTTAGGGTATATCCCATTTAGACACTTACAATCAAATTACTATCTTTTAAATCTCACTTGGAATAATTTGTCTCCATGTGATTAAACCTGCAGCTCAATACACAGTCCGTTCATTTCATTTTGCTCTTGATTTTTAAATGTTGCGTTTTAAAATGTTGATTTAATTATGCTTTGTAATTATGTAAAATACTGACATGGTTCTAAAGTTAAGTCTGTAAGTCAAAGTATCTTCAGAAAAATCTGGGTTCTGTCCCTCTATTTCCTTCTTCCTTCCACAGGTAACCATTTTATTTATGGTCTAGCCTTCTATTGTCTTTCATTTTTTTTATTTTTTATTTTTTATTTTTTTGGAGACAGAGTTTCGCTCTTGTTACCCAGGCTGGAGTGCAATGGCACGATCTCAGCTCACCGCAACCTCCGCCTCCTGGGTTCAGGCAATTCTCCTGCCTCAGCCTCCGGAGTAGCTGGGATTACAGGCACGCGCCACCATGCCCAGCTAATTTTTTGTATTTTTAGTAGAGACAGGGTTTCACCATGTTGACCAGGATGGTCTCGATTTCTTGACCTCGTGATCCACCCGCCTTGGCCTCCCAGAGTGCTGGGATTACAGGTGTGAGCCACCGCGCCCGGCTTCTATTGTCTTTTAAAAATATAAGTACATAATATATACATATTTGTATATGTCCTTTGATTTTTCTACCTTGCTTTTTTTTTTTACTTAATGTTATATCCTGGAAAATACTTCATAGCAGTACACAGAAATATTATTTATTCCCCTTTATACTCACATAGTATCTCATTGTGTAGATGTATTCGAATTTATTCAGTTAAGCCCCCAATAAGCATTCATGTTGTTTCCAGTCTTTTGCTACTATAATTAATGCTGCAATCAATAGGTTTGTGCTTTTATCTTTTTATAATATACCCTTGGGATACATTCCTAAAAGTGAAACTTTCGGATTTTTGTGGTCAAACTTTTGGATTTTTGCTAACCTGCGTCAACCTGAAAGGAAGAAGAGGCTAAGGCACAAAATCTAATTTAAAACGTTCACTTGAGCCAAAGTGAGGACAGCTGCCTAGGAGGCACAGCCCTCAAGTAACCTTGGATAAGAGCTCCGTCTGGCCTTTGTTACAAGCAGTTTTTTAAAAGCAAAAAGAAAGGGGAGAAGGGGAGTGCTGATAAATAGCTGTTTGTCGAAAATTCTCATTGGTTTACAGAAGTAACATTGATTAGTAATTGACTGTACATTGTTAAGCTACAGGGTGCGGGTTAGTGTCCAGCATTGTTAAATTAATTTATAGCCACCTGTGGCAATAGCAAGTGGCTTGAAGAGATGAATGCATAGCTCAAGGGGGGAGCAGGATATGATTGCTGTATCATTTTAATGTCTCTCCAGGCCTGATAATTTAAAGAGACTTGGCCTTCCTCAAATAAAAGTTCTTTCCTTTTCTCGCCTGCTAGGAAAGGAAAGGTATCTCATTGTAGTTTTAATTTGCATTTCTCTTACTGTGAGCAAGATTGAGCTCTTTCCATATGATAGAGAGTTATTTGCATTTATTTCTCATATCTTTAGCCCGTTTTCTTGAATTGCTAGTCTTTTTCTTCTCTAGTTTTAAAAGCTTTTCCTTTATTAGGGATAGTAACTCTTTGTGATCCAAATTGCAACTATTTTTTTTCCCATTTTGTCACTTATTTTTATTCTATCTAAGGTGCATTCTTTTTGCATGCAACAGGTTATTTTAGTGTAAGCAGATTAATCTATATTTTCCTTATTGCTTTTGTACTTTGAGTCGCAGTTGTAAAAGCTTTATCATCTCCCAGGTAATAAAGCAGTTTTGTTAACTAAATATGGTCCTCAGATCAGCAACTTAGCCATCACCTGTATTCTGTTAGGAACGTTGACTTTCAGATTCCACCCAGACCTATTCAATCAGCCTCTGCATTTTAAAAAGATCGACCACCACCACCACCCCGCTCCCCACTGCCATAGTAAGTTTGCAATTTAAAATTTGAGAAGCACTGTTCTAGAGAATTCTGCCCATATTTTCCGCTAGAACTGGTGAGGTGGATGAATGATTTTTAATTGGAACTTATTGGTGACATCCTATCCACAGCTGCTGAAGAAAAAGCAAGAAATGAGGCCAACCTCAGCAAAGGGTGTAAATGAAGCCTGCCTAGATAACTAACATTATTAAATACAGACATGAGACTCTTCTATTGAAAAGGTATTTAAAAATACATATTCTGCAGTGCTAGGATTATATGATTGACATATTGATCCATCAATTTTATGAAACATCTGTGGACAAATTACTAGTGAAAAAAAAGGGCTTTGGTTATTTTCCAAATGAATAGCATTATCTCCTGCTGTTAAGCTTTTCAAGATTCTCGTGACCAGGGACTTTGCAGAGGCAAAAATAGACCTCTTTAAGGCTTGCTGCACTGCACAAGCAAATTCTATTCCTCTCCCACAAGCTGCAAAGATGGTCACATGACCTGCACTAAATAAATGGGTGGGTAAAAGATTCCATAGAGATTCTTATCATGCCTTTCCATCTAGCACCATGTAGCTGTTTGTCAGTAATTTTCATTTCTGCCAGAATGTGTTATTCAATCTCCTTTGCCAATAAGTTATGTAGAATTTAATAAGAATGAGCAGGGCCGGGCTCGGTGCCTCACACCTGTAATCCCAGCATTTTGGGAGGCGGAGGCGGGTGGATCACCTGAGGTTGGGAGTTTGAGACCAGCCTCATCAACATGAAGAAACCCCGTCTCTACTAAAAATACAAAATTAGCCAGGTGCGGTGGCGTATGCCTGTAATCCCAGCTACTCCAGAGGCTGAGGCAGGAGAATCGCCTGAACCCGGGAGGCGGAGGTTGCGGTGAGCCCAGATTGCGCCATTGCACTCCGGCCTGGGCAACAAGAGTGAAACTCCATTTCAAAAAAAAAAAAAAAAGAATGAGCATACTGGATAATTAGATCTTGACTCAGCTGTTTGGAACAGCTTTTTGCATTTTTCATTGTCTTGGAATGCAAGAGGTTTTGCAAGAATGATTACAGCAGGAATCAGCCATGATAAGATGGTGCTGTCATTCATTTTTAACACACAGGCCTGGATTCAAGAGCCATTAGGAGTTCTGAACACTATTAGAAAAATAACTGCTTTGAAGTGCAGAACTGGGCCTGTGGACATGAGGAACATGCTGGTATAAATTTGACAAATGATTTCTCGCTCTAGTTCAGTTTTGACTTTACTAGTATTTCTGAAGCAAAGTTCTCAAAATTCAGTATCTCATTTTAAACCTAGATTTCAGATGAAGAGAAAAGTAGGTTTAAAAATATATATGCGATGGGGACACAGTGGCTCACACCTGTAATCCCAGCACTGTGGGAGGCCGAGGCCGGTGGGTCAACTGAGGTCAGGAGTTCGAGGCCAGCCTGGCCAAAGTGTCGAAACCCCGTCTCTACTAAAAATACAAAAATTAGCCAGGCATGTGGCACTCGCCTATAATCCCAGCTACTCAGGAAGCTGAGGCAGGAGAATCGTTTGAACCCGGGAGGCGGAGGTTGCAGTGAGCCGAGATCATGCCACTGCACTCCAGCCTGGGTGACAGAGTGAGACTCCATCTCAAAAATATATGATTTTGTGTGTGTGTGTGAAAACACTTCATAAACTATAAAGCGGCATTTTTATTTTGGTGTTTGTCATGGGATTATGGTTCACATTTCAGCTTTATAAAAAGCAGAAAATTTAGTATTCCAAATTAGAAAGATTATTTAATGAACATCCATATGAAAAGCAGAAATATTAATATTCTAAATTATAAAGATTATTTAATGAATTTTCATAAAGTAACAACTTTCCACTCAAGAAAGACATGTTCCTCCCCGGCTTCAGCCTTACCTGGTATTCTTTGCTTCTATGCTTGCAGGAACCATTCCCATGAAATGTTTTTCTGTAGTGATAGCAGCCTTTTTACACAGATAAAATACACAGTGAAAATCCTCAGTTGCTAGCTGTTCTTATACATTGCCAGTAGAGTGTAAATTGGTATATATCCTTAGAGATAGATTTTGCAAAATTTATCAAAATTACAAATATATAATTTTTTTTTTCGAAGGCCATTCTCCCTTCACCTCCCTAATCTGGGCTGGTTTTGTGACTTGTGTTTGTCAATAGAATGGGACAGGAATGACTCAGGACTCTCACATGTCAGAAACTTTGAAGCTTCTGCCTTTTGGGGGTTTGTTTGTTTGTTGGTTTGTTGGTTTGTTTTGAGACAGAGTCTTGCTCTATTACCCAGGCTGGAGTGCACTGGCACGGTTTCAGCTCCCTGCAGCCTCCGCCTCCTGGGTTCAAGAGATTCTCCTGCTTCAGCCTCCCGAGTAGCTGGGATAATAGGCATGTGCCACCACACCCGGCTAATTTTTGTATTTTTAGTAGAGATGGAGTTTCACCATGTTGGCCAGGCTGGTCTCGAACTCCTGACTTCAAGTGATCCACCCACCTCGACCTCCTAAAGTGCTGGGATTACAGGTGTGAGCCACTGCACCTGGCCGGAAATACGTGAATCTTTTGATCCATCAATTACACTTCTAAAGATTTATCCTAGAGAAATATTTACACCCATGTGAAATAACTCATGTAAAGGTTATTGTGAACATCCAAGATTGAAAACAATCTAAATGTCCTTCAGTGGAAGACTAATTACATTAATTATGGCACATTCATGAGATACCATGTAACTATGAAAAAAAAACAAGAAAGTAGTCTGTGTAGTAATATATAAATATATCCAAGATCTGTTGTTAATGGGAAAAAGCAAGAAGCAGAATATAGTATGCTGCCATTTAGGCAAAAAGGGGACATTATATACACATGCACAAACACAAAAGAGAAACATAGGCTGGGCACGGTGGCTCATGCCTATAATCCCAACACTTTGGGAGGCCGGGGTGGGTGGATCACGAGGTCAGGAGTTCAAGAACAGGCTGGCCAAGATGGTAAAATCTTGTCTCTACTAAAAATGCAAAAAATTAGCTGGGCATCGTGGCACATGCCTATAATCCCAGCTACTCAGGAGGCTGAGGCAGGAGACTTGCTTGAACCTGGGAGGCTGAGGTTGCAATGAGCCGAGATTGCACCACTGCACTCCAGCCTGGGCAACAGAGTGAGACTCCATCTCAAAAAAAAAAGAGAAAAATTATATACATAACAAAAGAAAAATATATATATATATACGAAAACCAAATAATGTTGCTGGGGGAGGAAAACTGAATGTCTGGGGAAACAGAGATGAGAAGATTTTTTTCACTACGAACTCTTTAATACTTTGAATTTAGAAGTATGTGAATGGCCTGCACGGTGGCTCACGCCTATAATCCCAGCACTTTGGGAGGCCAAGGCAGGTGGATCACTTGAGGCCAAGAGTTTGACACCAGCCTGGGCAACATGGTGAAACTCCATCTCTACTAAATATGCAAAAATTAGCCAGGCGTGGTGGTGCACACCTGTAATCCCAGCTAGTCAAGAGGCTGAGGCAGGAGAATTGCTTGAACCCGGGAGGCAGAGGTTGCAGTAAGCCAAGATTGCGCCACTGCACTCCAGCCTGGGTGACACAGTGAGACTCCATCTTAGGGGGTGGGGGGAAGCACAGTTACCAATAGATTGTGGAGAAGTCTGACCAAACAGCTTCATCGCTACCTTTTGCTCCTTGCCGGCCTGAAACTATCTCCATTGGAATCACCTCCCTGGGTTGTGTGTCTTCAGCCACTTTTGATTCACATACAGGCTCAGCCTGACCTCAGCCCTAGAGCCAAACAAGATCCCTTGGATAAGAAGGCTATAGGAGAACCCTAGCACCATGCTGGGACTCAGCATTAAGTCGGTCCAACTGCTGTTTGAGGATTGGTAAGGGAATGCCCACAGTGTTCCTGACATGTGGTCGCCCTGTGTTGTTCCAGGTGTACGAACCGCAGTGTGGGTAATTTGCCTCTGTAGGACTGCATTCTGCCAGACTTTTGTCCGTAATTTTCCCAGAGATTGCAGTATTTGTAGCTGCTAGCAAACATTCCCTAGACTCCTTGCCTACCTGTCTGCCTGCCTCAGACTCTGAATGTTGCCTTCCCCAAAGCCTTGGTTGCCAAGTTCTGCCCTCTTGTTGAGAAACCCCATTGCTCCATTCCCATATTGCAGCCTTCCATGCTGACCATTTCATCTGTTGTTCACTGTCAAATTCTTTAGTACCATTGCTATTATTACCTCCATACTGTGTCATACCTGCTGAAATGAATTTTGTCTTTGTGCCTAGAACTAGGGTACAAGGTCCAAGGTGCAACCCAGCCCTTCCCAGTCTGTCCCATCCCATTGCCCGAAATAAGACATGCTGGACGCTGGGAGCAAGTCCACTGTTAAAAATGTGTGTCCCGTTCATGACCAGCCTGGACAACATGGTGAAACCCATCTCTACAAAAATGCCAAAAAGATCAGCCAGGTGTGGTGGCATGCATCTGTAGTCTCAGCTACTTGGGAGGCCAACATGGGAGGATCATTTAAGCCCAGGAAGTGGAGGTTGCAGTGAGCTGAGATCACACCACTCCACTTCAGCCTGAGTGACTGAGCCAGACCCTGTATTTAAAAAAAAAAAAAAAAAAAAGGCTGGGCGCAGTGGCTCATGCCTATAATCCCAGCACTTTGGGAGGCCGAGGCAGACAGTTCACCTGAGGTCAGGAGTTTGAGACCAGCCTGACCAACATGGAGAAACCCCCGTCTCTACTAAAAATACAAAATTAGCTGAGTGTGGTGGCTCATGCCTGTAATTCCAGATACTAGGGAGGTTGAGGCAGGAGAATCACTTGAACCTGGGAGGTGGAAGTTGCGGTGAGCCAAGATCGTGCCAATGCACTCCAGCCTGGGTAACAAGAGTGAAACTCTGTCTCAAAAAAAAATGTGCATCCCTTACTAGGGAGTCTTCTGTGACTCCGCTAAAATTTAATCTGCTTAGCATTTTCTTTGAATATCTATAATCTATTGGTTATTCACTGACATCATACGCTTTTTTTTTTCCTGAGACGGAGTTTCCCTCTTGTTGCCCAGGAAAGACAGGGTTTCACCATGCAGTGTTTTCTGCATTTTTCACAGTGGCATCTTTATGCATTTGAAAAATTTGGAGTAAGAAATGGAAATAGGCCAGGAGTGGTGGCTCATGCCTGTAATCCCAGCACTTTGGGAGGCCGAGGCAGGTGGATCATGAGGTCAGGAGTTCAAGACCAGCCTGGCCAAGATGGTGAAACCCCATCTGTACTATAAATACAAAAATTAGCCAGGCATGGGGGCAGGTGCCTGTAATCCCAACTACTTGGGAGGCTGAGAAGAGAACTCCTTGAACCCAGGAGGAGGTGAAGTTTTCAGTGAGCTGAGATCGCACCACTGCACCCCAGCCTGGGCAACAGAACAAGACTCCATCTCAAAAAAAAAAAGAAAGAAATGCAAATAAGTCAGCAACTGTCCTTACCCTTAAAATTATGTGTCTTGCCAGGTACTTACTTTCTCTATTACATGATTAAAAACAGTAACCTATAATTCCTTTCCCTAAAAGCAAGTGTCAAAAGTTATTATGGTGCTATCACATAGGCAGAGCAAAAATCTTTAAGCTATTACTAAATTTGGCCAGGCGTGGTGGCTCACACTTCTAATCCCAGCACTTTGGGAGGCTGAGGAGGGAGGATCATTTGGGGCCAGGAGTTCCAGAACAGCCTGGTCAAAAAAGTGAGACCCCACTTCTACGAAAAATAAAACAAATAAGCTGGTCAAGAGGGTACGTGCCTGTAGTCCCAGCTACTCAAGAGGCTGTGGTGGAAGGATGACTTCAGCCTGGGAGTTCAAGGCTACAGTGAGCTGTGATCATACCACTGCACTCCAGCCTTAGGCAACAGAGTGACACCCTGTTTGTTTAAAAAACAAACAAAATAACTATCACTAAATTTTGCTGACATATTGACTAAAGGAGTCATCCATGCAGATAACATAAATGAAAAAAAATCTTGTATGTTTTAAGACAATCCTTTGTTAGCATATATTTTATAACATGTAATTCCATCTGACTTTCTCATACTTGCAGCTAACAAATGGCCAATTATTAATCCACCTCTGCCACAGGCTTTATCTTTACCTTACCAACAAAGGCTTCAGAATCCCTTAGGCTAAAAAGCTAGCAAGTTTTAAAAGCTTTGAGAAATGTTCTTGACACACCCGTAAACACCTGTGAGCTCTAGGTAGGCTCTCTGTGTACCAAGCTCTGTTCCATTCCAGCAACCTGGACAGTAATAACACATGTAACAAGTGTGCTCTTTGGTGAAGTGGAGATTCTGAATTATTCAAGGTAGTTTCACCAATGAAATGACATAATGTTATACTGATTGAGTTGTGTTCATGTTTTCATTGTACTATATAATTTGGTCTAGAAATGCTTGAAATACTAAACCTAAATGAAACTACAAAACAAACAGAATAAGTTATTACTGGATAAGTCATTAATTAGGTAATTTAGAACATTTATAGAATTTTACCCTCATGAAATTACACAAAGGTCACCAAGCTGCAAAATAAAACTTGCAGGCCAACACAGTAGTAGGCAGAATCCTGGGAGTTCAGGAATTTGCATTAAGTCCCACATATACAGAATGAATTCTACATAGTTGGGCAAAGAACAATTTCTTTTTTTTTTTTTTTTTGAGACGGAGTCTTGCTCTGTCACCCAGGTTGGAGTGCAGTGGCATGATCTTGGCTCACTGCAGTCTCCGCCTCCCAAGTTCAAGCGATTCTCCTGCCTCAGCCTCCTGAGTAGCTGGGATCACAGACGCACACCACCATGCTCAGCTGACTTTTTGTATTTTTAGTAGAGACAGGATTTCACCCTGTTGTTGGCCAGGCAGGTCTCAAACTCCTGACCTCAGGCAATCCGTCTGCCGCAGCCTCGCAAAGTGCTGGAATTACAGGTATGAGCCATCACTCGTGGCCGCAAAGAAAGATTTCTACAGAAATAACTACCAGGAAGTTGTATTCAAACAATTCCCAGAGTTCACACAGGACCAAGGATTTTCAAATTTCTACTAACCTGAGCAAAGTAACAACAAAGTAAACTTTGTTGAATAAATGGGGAACTCAGTAGAGACCCCAGGAGCATCACACCTTAGGAGTGTGGCTAACCAAGCCCTAAAGGAAAGTTTACTCTGAACCTACCCTAAAAAATTTTTAAAAGAAAGTCTTGAAGAGATCAAGCTGATCTGCAAGTAACATAAACTGTGCCAGAGCAAAGTCCAATGGTATTTAAAGTAGAATGAAGAATTCTAGGACTTAGCAATGTAAAATTCATATGCTTGGCATCCAGTGAGAAATTACTTAGTATGTGCCCAGGAGTTCAAGACTATCCTGGGCAACACAGGGAAACTTCATCTCTACAAAAAAATTTAAAAATTAGCCAGACATGATGGCACATGCCTGTGGTCCCAGCTACTGAGGAGGCTGACGTGGTAGAATTGCTTGAGTCCAGGAGGTTGAGGCTGCAGTGGGCCATGATCACAACACTGCACTTCATCCTGGCAACAGAGTGAGACCCTGTCTCTAATAAAGAGAAAAAGAAATTATCTAGTATGTAAGAAACAAGACTGGTCACATTGACTCACTCCTGTAATCCCAGCTCTTTATGAGGCTGAGGCAGGTGCATCACCTGAGGTCAGGAGTTCGAGACCAGCCTGGCCAACATAGTGAAACCCCATCTCTACTAAAAATACAAAAATTAGCCAGATGTGGTGGCACGCACCTGTAATCCCAGCTACTCAGGAGGCTGAGGCAGGATAATTGCTTGAACCAGGGAGATAGAGGTTACAGTGAGCCGAGATTGCTCCACTGCACACTGCACTGCAGCCTGGGCAACAGAGTGAGACTCTGTCTCAAAGGAAAAAAAAAAAAAGAGGGCCGGGTGTGGTGGCTCATGCCTGTAATCCCAGCACTTTAGGAGGCCGAGGCGGGTGGATCACGAGGTCAAGAGATCGAGACCATCCTGGTCAACATGGTGAAACCCCGTCTCTACTAAAAATACAAAAAATTAGCTGGGCATGGTGGTGCGTGCCTGTAATCCCAGCTACTCAGGAGGCTGAGGCAGGAGAATTGCCTGAACCCAGGAGGCGGAGGTTGCGGTGAGCCGAGATCGCGCCATTGCACTCCAGCCTGGGTAACAAGAGCGAAACTCCGTCTCAGAAAAAAAAAAAAAAAAAAAAAGAAAAGAAAACATGGCCCAAAACTAGGAGAAAAATAGTCAATAGAAATATACACAGGAATTACAAAAAAAAATAGCTATTATAAATATTCTTGGACGGGCGCGGTGGCTCACGCCTGTAATCTCAGCACTTTGAGAGGCCGAGGCGGATGGATCACTTGAGGTCAGGAATTCAAGACCAGCCTGGGCGACATGGTGAAACCCTGTCTCTACTGAAAATACAAAAATTAGCTGGGCATGGTGGCTCTCACCTGTAATCCCAGCTACTCGGGAGGCTGAGGCCAGAGGATCACTTGAACCCAGAAGGAGGAGGTTGCAGTGAGCTGAGATTATGCCACTGCAAGATTTCATCGCAAAATAAATAAATATTCTCAGCATAGTAAAGTAAGAATAGGAATTCCAATAAAAGGAAATATGAACAGAATGAAAATATAAATGGATAATACAAAAAAAGAACCAGGCTGGGCATGGGGGCTCACACCTGCAATCCCAGGACTTTGAGAGGCCGAGGCAGGCAAATCACTTGAGGTCAGGAGTTCGAGACCAGCCCAGTCAACATGGAAACCCGGTCTCTAGGAAAATACAAAAATTAGCTGGGCTTGGTGGCGAACACCTGTAATCCCAGCTACTGAGGAGGTTGAGGCATGAAAATAGCTTGAACTGGGAAGGCATGGGTTTCAGAGAGCCAAGATCATGCCACAACAGCCTGGGTGACACGGTGAGACTCTGTCTCAAAAAAAAAAAAAAAAAAAAAGGAAATTCTAGATATGAAAAACAGGCAAAGTACCTGAATTTATAGTTTCACCTAATCAGATTAATGGCAAATTAGACACCACAGAAGACCAGAGATCTGAAGACAGAAACTATATCCAAAATGAAGCACAATGAGAAAAATGGCTAAGAAATGATACATAGAGCCTCAGTGACCTATAGAATAATACCAAGTGGTTTAACATATGTGCAATTGGAATCTCAAGAGAGAAGAAAGAAGGACGACAGTAAAATATTTGAAGAAAGAATGGCCAGAAATTTTCCAAATTTGATTTTTAAACTCCTGTAAAGCCACAGATCCAAATAGCACAATGAACCCCAACAAAACAAAACTGCATCAAGACGTGACAAAGTCAAATTGTTAAAAACCAGCGATACCCTCTTTCGTGACAGGGTCTCACTCTGTTGCCCAGGCTGGAGTGCAGTCGTGTGATCTTGGTTCACTGCAATCTCTGCCTCCTGGGTTAGAGCGATTCTCATGCCTCCGCCTCCCCAGTAGCTGGGATTGCAGGCACATGACACTATGCCTGGCTAATTTTTCTATTTTCAGTAGAGACGCAGTTTTGTCATGTTGGCCAGGCTGTTCTCAAACTCCTGGCCTCAAGTGATCCACCCACCTTGGCCTCCCACAGTGTTGGGATTACAAGTGTGAGCTACCATGCCCGGCCTAAGAGAAAATTTTTTTTTTTTTTTTTTGAGACAGTCTCGCTGTCGTCAGCTTGGGCTGGAGCGCAATGGCACGATCTCAGCTCACTGCAACCTCCGCCTCCCGGGTTCCAGCAATTCTCCTGCCTCAGCCCCCTCAAATAGCTGAGACTACAGATGCCTGCCACCACGCTCGGCTAATTTTTGTATTTTTAGTAGAGACGGGGTTTTACCATATTGGCCAGGCTGGTCTCGAACTCCTGACCTCAGGTGATCCACCTGCCTTAGCCTCCCAAAGTTCTAGGATTACAGGCATGAGCCACCATGCCTGGCCAAGAAAAAACCTTAAAAGCACACAGAGAAGAAAGGTATATTATGTACAGGTGTACAGAGGTAAGACTCACTGTAGACTTCTCTCCAAAAACTGTGAAAGGCGTAAAAACAGTTCTTTATATAACTGAAAGGGGGAAAAGGGTTTATTTAGAATTCTATACCTAGAAAACATATCCTTCAGAAATGAAGGTTACAAACAAAAATTGAAAGGATGGGCACCCACCCACCCACACTACAAGAAATGTTAAAAGAAGTTTTTCCAGCAGAGAAATATGATACCGGAAAGGAACTTGGATATACACAAAGGAATAAAGAGTGCTGAAATGGTAGATATGTGGTTAAAAGTAAAAGTCATTTTTCTAATTTTCTAAGTCTCTTACGAGATAATTGTTTATAGAAAAAATAATAAAATGTACTGTAGGGTTTCTAAGATAGGTAGAAATAAAATGTACGGCAAATTAACACAAAGGCTAGTAAGGGAAGAAGGGAAGTACACTGTTGTAGGGTTCTCAGACAATATGTGAAGTGCTATATTATTTGAAAATAAACTGTGATAAATTAAAGAAGCGGTTTGTAAACCCTAGAGAAACCATCTCAAAACAAACAAAGAGGCATAGACGGGCAGGGGCAGTGGTTCACACCTATAATCCTAACATTTTGGGAGGTGACATGAGAGTATCACTTGAGACCAAGAGTTCAAGGCTGCAATGAGCTATGATCATGTCACTGCACTCCAGCCTGGATGACAGAATGAGACTACTCTGTCTCAAAAAAAAAAAAAACAAAAAAAAAGTACAAAGCTATAGCAATCAAATTAGCGTGGTTTTGGCATAAAAACAGACACATACACCAGTGGAACAGAATAGAGAACCCAGATAAAAATCCACACATTTACAGCCAATTCATTTTTTAAAACCTTTTTTAAAATCGATTTTTAAAAATTTTAATAGAGACATGGCATCTTGCTTTGCCCAGCATGGTCTCAAACTCCAGGCCTCAAGGGATCCTCCTGTCTCAGCCTCCCAAAATGCTGGGATTACAAGTGTGAGCCACCATGCCCAGTCCAATCAACTCATTTTCGCAAAGGAGCCAAGAACATGCAATGGGGGAAGGACACTCCCTTTAATAAATGGTGCTGGGAAAACTGCATAACCATATGCAGAAGAAGGAAACTAGACCCCTATCTTTCACCATATACAAAAATCAAATCAAAATAGATCAAAGACTGAAACTGTGAAACTACTAGATGTAAGCATTAGAGAAATGTTCCAGGATATTGGTCTGAGCAAAGATTTTTTTGGGTAATACCTTAAAAGTACAGGCAACAAAAGAAAAAATAGACAAATGGGATCACATCAAGTTATAAAGCTTCTGCACAGCAAAGGAAACAACAAAGAGACAACCCACAGAATGGGAGAAAATATCTGCAAACTACACATCTGACAAGGGATTAACAACCAGAAGATATGAGGAGCTCAAACAACTCAATAGCAAAACAATTCCTAATAATCCAATTTAAAAATGGCCAAAAGATCTGAATAGACATTTCTCAAAAGAAGACATAGAGGGTCGGGCACGGTGGTTCACGCCTATAATTCCAGCACTTTGGGAGGCTGAGGCAGGTAGATCACTTGAGGCCAGGAGTTCGAGACCAGCCTGGACAACATGGTGAAACACCATCCCTACTAAAAATTTAAAAATTAGCCAGGTGTAGTGGTGTGAGCCTATAATCCCAGCCACTCTGGAGGCTGAGGCAGAATTGCTTGAACCCGGGAGGTGGAGGTTGCAGTTAGCCGAGATCAGGCCATTGAGCTCCAGCCCAGGCTATAAGAGCAAAACTCTGTCTCAAAAACAAAAACAAAACAAACAAAAACAAAACAGAATTACCACATGATCCAGCAATCCCACTGCTGGGTATATACCCACAAGGAAGGAAATTAGTATATTGAAGAGATATCTGCACTCCCATGTTTGTTGCAGCTCTGTTCACGATAGCCAAGATTTGGAGGCCACCTAAATGTCCATCAACAGATGTGTGGATAAAGAAAATGTGGTATATACACACAATGGAGTGAGTACTAGTCAGCCATAAAAAAAAGAATGGAATCCTGTCATTTGCAATAACATGGATGGAAATGGAAGTCATTATGTTAAATGTTATTATGTTATTACCTCTTAGAGAATGCATTATGTTAAATGACTTCCAGTTCCATCCATGTTATCGCCAGGCATAGAAAGACAAATATTGCATTTTCTCATTAACATGTGAGAGCTAAAAAAGTAGATCTCATGAAGACAGAGAGTAGGTTCGTGGTTCCCAGAGGCTGGGAAGGGTAGCAGGGAGAGGGAGATGAAGAGAGGTTGATTAATGGGTTCAAATATACAGTTTGATAGAAATAACACCTAGTGTTTGATAGATCAGAAGAGTGACTATAGTTTACAATAATCTATTGTATATTTCAAAACAGCTAGAAGAGAAGAATTAGAATGTTTCCAGCTTTATGCTGGAAAAGACAAATATTTAAGGTGATAGATACCCCAACTATACTGATTTCATCTTTACAGATTACATGAATGTATTTCATGATTGCATGTATCCTCTAAATACTTAGTTATTATGTATCAGTAAAAAGAATAAAATTAAAAAAAAACTCCACACAACTGCAGAATACACATTCTTTTCAGGTGCACATGGAACATTCACCAAACAGACCATATGCTGGGCCATAAAACAAGTCATAATAAATTTAAGAGGATTGTGAGCAAACAGAACGTGCTCCCTGACCACAACAGAATTAAATTACAAATCAATAAGAGAAAGATATCTGGAAAATGCCCACAAATTTGGAAACAAAACAACGCTCTTCTAACTAACCCATGGGGCAAAGAAATCACATAGGAACTAATACTGCATTTTTAATTGGATGTAAATAAAAATACAACATATCAAAATTTGTGAGTTGCATCTAAACCAGTGCTTGGACTTAAGAGGAAATTTTATAATATTAAATACTTACATTAGAAAGAAGAGACTAGGTATGGTGGCTCACACCTGTAGTCCCAGCTATTTGAAAAGCTGAGGTGTGAGGATTGCTTGAGTTCAGGAGTTCAAGGTTGTAATCAGCTGTGATTGTGCCACTTCATTCCAGCATGGACGACAGAGCAAGACCCTGTTTCTTACAAAAGAAAAATGAGGAAGAAGAAATGTCTAAAAATGGCCGGGCGCAGTGGCTCACTCCTGTAATCCCAGCACTTTGGGAGGCCAAGGCGGGTGGATCACGAGTTCAAGAGATCGAGACCATCCTGGTCAACATGGTGAAACCCTGTCTCTACTAAAAATACAAAAAATTAGCTGCGCATGGTGGCGCGTGCCTGTAATCCCAGCTACTCAGGAGGCTGAGGCAGGAGAATTGCCTGAACCCAGGAGGCGGAGGTTGCGGTGAGCTGAGATCGTGCCATCGCACTCTAGCCTGGGTAACAAGAGCGAAACTCCGTCTCCAAAAAAAAAAAAAAAAGAAATGTCTAAAATTGATTATCTAAGTTTCTACCATAAGCTAGAGGGCTGGGCAGGGTGGCTCATGCCTGTAAGCCCAATACTTTGTGAGACCTAAGCACAGAGGATCACTTTGAGATCAGGAATTCAAGACCAGCTTCGGCAACATAGCAAGACCCTGTTTCTGAAAAAAATTAGAAAAAAAAAGAAAGCCAGAAAAAGAAGAACATATTAAACCCAAAGAAAGGAAATGACAGGAGTAGAAATCAATATAATAGGAAATTAACAAACAACAAAAAGATCAATGATACAAAAAGTTGGTTCTTTGAAAATAGAAAATCGGTCAACCTGTAGCTAGACTGATCAAAAAGAAGAGAGAAGACACAAATTACCAACATCAGGAATAAAGGAGGACATATCATCCAGATCACAGAGACTATAGAGACTATATATACATATGCCTTGCTACGTGTGTGTGTAGCAACACATAACCAAAATAGATAATAACTGTATTAATTAAAAAAGGATGGATACTTAATGAATCTGGTTTTAAAGCAAACACACATACACACACTCACACAAGCAACCAACCAGTAAATCTTTTTAAAGATTTTTCCCAATTCAGGTTATTACCTCTTAGAGTGTATTTTCCACAATATTTCAGCACATAACATCAAAAATATTCAAAGCTCTAGAGAGCTGCCACTGTGACTCATCATGATGCAGTCTGAGTAGAACTGGCAAAAAGTGTCTCTTATTTTTATATATAAAAAAGGGATATGTTTATTTCAGAAATGCAGCATTGGGTGAACAATCTGAAAATAAATGTAACTATTTACCATATTAACAGAATAAAGGAACAAAATAATACGTGTCTCAAAATGCATTAAAAGCATTTGATACAGCTTCTATTCATGATAAAAATCCTTAGAAAGCTACAAATAGACATAGATTTCCTTAAAATGATACCAACAACAAGCATACACAATAATAAAATATTGAAAGTTTTGAAATCGAAACAAGACGAGGTTGTCCACTTTCACTATTTCATTGCCATTGCAATGTAGCTCCTAGTGAGTATAATGAGGTAAGAAAGAATAAATGAGGGGCCGGGCGCGGTGGCTCACGCCTGTAATCCCAGCACTTTGGGAGGCCGAGGCGGGTGGATCACAAGGTCAAGAGATCGAGACCATCCTGGTCAACATGGTGAAACTCCGTCTCTACTAAAAATACAAAAAATTAGCTGGGCACGGTGGTGCGTGCCTGTAATCCCAGCTACTCAGGAGGCTGAGGCAGGAGAATTGCCTGAACCCAGGAGGCAGAGGTTGCGGTGAGCCGAGATTGCGCCATTGCACTCCAGCCTGGGTAACAAGAACGAAACTCTGTCTCAAAAAAAAAGAAAAAAAAAAAAAAAAAAAGAATAAATGAGAATGCATCATGTCTTACAAAGGAGCAATAACTCTCATTCTTTGTTAGCAGCATGATTGTGCATATGGAAAGTTGCATATGTGGAGGGTCACCAAAGTGCAGGATAAAATGTTAGTATACAAAATCAGTTGCAGTTTTATATGCCGTGAAAAAATTAAGAAATGAAATCTTAAGAGAAATCATGTACAATAGCATCAAAAGAACCAAATACTTAAATCTACCATAATTGTGCAAGAACTCTACAAAGAAAGCCGTAAAATACTATTGATATTGTTAATAGAAATGCAAGAAAACTTACACCGGAAAACTTTATATTGAGAAAATATCAATTTTCCACAAACCTGCTAGATTTAATCATCTACATATTGTGTCTTGAAGGGAAGATTGGCTTGCTTATTCTTTTTTCTGAATATGAATTTTAATCCATAATCAGTGCCATTATTGAGAATATTAAGATGCTTTCATGTTAAATTGATTAAAACAGCATTTGGAATAGTAAATGGCATGTAATGCATGAATAACCTCCAGCTGGCCAGGTGCTATGGCTCACGCCTGTAATCCCATCACTTTGGGAGGCTGAGGAGGGTGAATCACGAGGTCAAAAGATCGAGACCCAGCTGGGCAACATAGTGAAATCCCGTCTCTACTAATACTACAAAAATTAACTGGGCATGGTGGCATGCACCTGTAATCCCAGCTACTTGGGAGACTGAGGCAGGAGAATTGTTTGAATCCGGGAGGGGGAGGTTGCGGTGAGTCAAGGTCATGCCATTGCACTTTCAGCCTGGCAACAGAGCGAGACTCTGTCTCAAAAAAAAAAAAAAAAAAAATAGTCTTCAAAGGTATTCTCTGGGAAACTCAGGATTGGAGGGGCCAGAAGCAGAGAGCCAGTAGGTCCTAGGAGGTGGTCTACTACAAGATCTGGGGGCTTACTGCCTACGCAAAAAGATACAGAACTCCTGCCCTCAAAAAATCAAAGGGAAGTTGAACTACTCTGGAAGTCAGTATTCATCAGTATTCATTTTCTTTTGAATCGTTGAAAGACTGAAGATGCCTTTTAAAATAGGTCTCTGTAATCTGGTAGGAAGAGTTTGCCAAGGTTTTCTGATTTTGAACCCAAATATTGCTTAAGCATCTGGGGCACAGCTCCAAATGTATTGAACCTGCTTCTCTCCCTTGCCAATGTTGCATGAGGCCCTTTTCAAAACCATCTTAATTCCATTTTACCAGCAGTATAGACCACACACAAAGTGGTGCTTCTGGCTTTTGTAATCAGAACGCAAAAGCACCATCCTGCCAATATTGAAGTCAGCCAAGCCCAACCCTTTGCAGGGAGCTCCTTCTGGTGTGATGGCTGATCAGCCTGCTGGCTTCAAGAAGAGCTCTCTGAGTACCAGCTTAAACAGTACCAGTATAAACCAATTCACCAAGGCAAAGTTCTGTGGAAGAGCCTGGCAGGTTCCTCGCCCTATACCCATTCCCAATGCACCACGTGCCTCCACTCCCTCCGCCACATCCATCAGCCTCTCATCTGCCACCAGAATGACTTTTTCCCTGCCTTCCTGTGGGTTGCTTGAACATATTTTAGAATGCTATTTTGATTTAGCTTTGGTGCTCTTGGGGTGTATCTCTTTAATGGTTGCCCTAAGGATTACATTATATATACATAACTTATTCTACAGTTGACAACATTTTACCAGTTTGAGTGAAGTGTTGAAACTTTACCTCTTTTTATAACTCTCAATCCTCCCCCGTTTATAATATAATTGTCTTAAATATTTCCTCTACATACATTGAAAATTACTGCATAAGCCAGGATTATAATTTTGTTTCAACTGTCAAATATAATTTAGAAAACTCAAGAAGAGAACAAAAGTCTATTGTATTTACCCATGCTTCTGCTTTATCATTCTTTCTTCCTTCCTGATGGGCCAAGATTTCTTTTTCTCTCATTTTCTTTTTGTTTAGAGAACTTCCTTTGGCTATTCATTAGGGCAAGTCAGCTGGCAACAAATTCTTTTAGTTTTTTTGTCACCAGAGCATATCTTGATTCCTTTTCGTTCCTGAAAATATTTCGGCTATACAATTCTGCACTGAAAGTTCTTTCCAGCCCTTGAAAAATGTTTTGCCATTTCCTGCTGGCCTTCATGGTTTCTGATAAGAAGAAATCCATGGTCATTCGAATTGTTTTTCCTCTATAGGTAACATGTTGCTTCTGTTCGGCTGCTTTCAAGATTTTTTTTCTTTGTCTTAATTTTCAGAAGTTTGAGTGTGATGGGCCTTGGCATGGATTTCTTTAGGTTTATCCTGTTTGAGGTTTTCTCAGCTTCTTGAGCTGTAGGTTTATGTCTTTTGCCAAATTTCAGAACTTTTATCCATTATTTCTTCAGTTCCACATTTTTCTCCTCTCCTTCTGGAACACCCATAATGTGACTATTAGATTTTTTGTTACAGCGGTCTCACGTGTCCCTGAAGCCCTGATTTCTTTTTTTTTTTCAGTCTATTTTTTCTCTTTGGTTCAGATTGGGTAAATTCTATTCTATCCTCAAATTCTGATTCTTTCTTCTGTCTGTATTCTGCTGTTGAGTATATGCATTGAGCATTTTATTTCAGTTACTGCAATTTTTAGTTAAAAAATTTCCCTTTGGTTCTCCCTTATAGCTTCGATTTCTTTGCTGTGATTTTCTACTTTTTTTGTTTGTTTCAAGCATGTTTGTAATTGTTCACCAAAGCATTTTTATGATGGCTGCTTTAAAACCTTATCAAATAATTCTAGCAATTCTGTCATCTAGGTTAATTGTCTTTTCTTATCCAAGTTGACATCTTCCTGGTTCTCAGTATGACAAGTGATTTTTGTTTTTGAAACCAGGATATTTTGGGCATGATGTTGTAAGATTTCAAATATTATTTCAATCCTGTGTTTTAGCAGACCTCTTCTGCCTTACTATTGGCAGAAGAAAGTGAAAGTCCAGGTTCTCCCCTCAGGGGGGTGGGAGTTCAGGCTCCCCACTAGGCTTCCACTGATACCACCCTGGTTAGGAGGTTGACGTTGTTTCCTTATTGCCTCTCTTGATGCCATCGTGGCAGGGCGACCTCATTACCGCGGAGCAGTGGTGAAAGTTCAAACTCTCCGCTAGGTCTCTTCTGACACCACCCCAGAGTAGAAGGGGAGCAGTACTTTCTTACTGCCTGGCGGAGGTAGACGTCCAGGCTGTGCATGTGGTTTCCATTGACACAGGGAACGAGGAGGCTCCTTACTCCCCAGCAGGGATGTTCCACCTGCCTTCCTACTCAGCCTTCTCTGGCACCACTGGGTTGGGGTAAGGGTGGTATGAGGCGCCTGCTTACAGTCTGGTAAGGGTGAAAGTCTAGGCTCCCGACTTGGCTTCTGTCCCACAGAAGGTGGAGCCACAGTTTTTTTCTGTGTTGTTTGCTTGCAGCAAAGTGATGATTGTCTAGAAGTTTTCTGTCTTGCTAGGCTGTCCTTTTCCTGGTCCTTTGGCTAGAGAGTGTAGAGTTTTCTTTTTCTTTTTCTTTTTTTTTTTGAGACAGAGTTTCACTCTTGTTGCCAAGGCTGGAGTGCAATGGCGAGATCTCAGCTCACCACAATCTCCGCCTCGCGGGTTCAAGAGATTCTCCTGCCTCAGCCTCCTAAGTAGCTGGGATTACAGGCATGTGCCACCACGCCAAGCTTATTTTGTATTTTTAGTAGAGGTGGGGTTTCTCCATGTTGGTCAGGCTGGTCTCGAACTCCTGACCTCAGGTGATCCAATCGCCTAGGCCAAGAGTAGACTTTTCTTGGAGGCTTTATGTTTTGTGTTTTTGTCTGTGCCTGTTGATGTTTCTAGGTTGCTGGCTTCACCAGCACCCAGTCAGGAAGATGTCAGACAAAAAGAAAACTCCGGGAATTCGCAGCCATGTTGTTCCTCAGGTCCCAAGGCCCCTAATGAGTGACTTTTTCTCTCTGCCTTTCAGTTGTCATATGCTTATTTTACATAGAAACTCTAGGATGTTGGTGGGGTGCAGTGGCTCACGCCTGTAATCCCAGCACTTTGGGACGCCAAGGCAGGCAGATCACTTGAGGCCAGGAATTCGAAACCAGCCCGGCCAACACGGTGAAATCCCATCTCTACTAAAAATATGAAAAATAGCCAGGTGTAGTGGCATGTGCCTGTAATCCCAGCTACTTGGGAAGCTGAGGCAGGAGAATCACCTGAATCAGGGAGGCAGAGGTTGCAGTTAGCCAAGACCGCACCACCGTACTCCAGCCTGGGTGGCAGAGTGAGATTCTGCCTCAATAAAACAAACAAACCAACAAATAAGTCTAGGATTTTGAGCTGTACTTAGCAGGAGGAATAGTACATTTACTCCATCTTCCCAGAAGTCCCAAAGGTTGCCTTTTCATATTTCGTCACGGCCAAGAAAGTATTATTCCACTGCTCTATGTATGGGTTTGGAGGGCATTTCCTGCTGTAAGGGAGTCTATATTGGAATGGGGAACTGTCTTAAAAAACAAATTATTGGGTTTAAAAAAGAAGAAATTTGAGGCCGGGTGCGGTGGCTTACGCCTGTAATCACAGCACTTTGGGAGGCCAAGGCAGGTGGATCACCTGAGGTCAGGAGTTCTAGGGCAGCCTGGCCAACATGGTGAAACCCCGTCTCTACTAAAAAAAAAATGAACAAACAAACAAAATTAGTTGGGTGTGGTGGTAGGCACCTGTAATACCAGATACTCAGGAGGCTGAGGCAGGAGAATCACTTGAACCCAGGAGGTGGAGTTTGCAGTGAGCTGAGATCATGCCCTTTCACTCCAGCCTGGTCGACAGGAGCGGCGAAACTCCATCTAAAAAAAAAAAAAGAATTGGCAAAACCTAAATGCTTTGATACTGAGTTGAACAGAGAGACAATTGTGGGAAAGTAACTAAAATATATGAGAAGGTTAAAGAAGATCGGTTTGTACAGAATTCTCTCAGTCTCAACTGCCCATCCTTGATAAGAATGTTTCTATTCTCTTGATACAAAGAAGGCCGTGCTCACATAAGAATTTTATCTCGTATTTTTAAAAAAGAAGAGGGGGATCAGAGTGTACTTCTTGCATCTGCTGTTTTTCAAATGCCTTTAACCCCAAATAGTTAATATGGTATGCTGGCATATTTTAGGGTGGCATGTTTTGAACTCCTTCAATACAATGGAACACTACACAGAGGGAATTAATTGCTGATAGATACAACAACATGAAGAATCTCAAAATCATAATGCTCAGTGAAAGAAGCCTTACACAAAAGACTACATACTGTACGATAACATTTACATGAAATTCCAGAATGAGCACAAGTAATCTATAGAGGAGAAAACCAGAACAGTGGTTGTCTCTGGTAGACGGGATTGGACAATGCATGGGAAAGAACACAAGGAAACTTTCGTGGATGATGGAATTGTTCTACATCTTCATAGAACTTTTGATCATATGGCATTTTTCAAAACTCAGTGAACATACTCTTAAAATTTGTGTCTCTCATTATAGGTAAATTTTATATCAAAGAAGAACTATGAACAAATACTTAACTCTTATTAACCATTTGCCTGCTGAAGTATTTAGGGAGGTGAGTACTGTTGTTAACAATTTATTTTAAATGCATTAAAATAAGATAGACTAATGGATGGATAGAGCGATAGATAAATAGATTTGTAATAAAACAAATGTAGTAAAATGTTAATGCTATCCAAGATGGCTGATCACTAGCAGCTTGGGCTCGTAGTTCCCAGTGAAAGTGCAGAGAACGAGAGGACGCCACACTTTCAGACGAATATTTGTTGCTCACGGACCAGGAGATTCCCAGCAGAGGAGCCCCACGTGTCGCCAGGGCGACTCTTGTGGCCGGTGTGGCGGTTTTGCTGGTGCCTTAGCGTGCCAGTTCTTGGTGCAGAGTCCGGAGATTCCCGAGCAGAAAAGCACCATCAATCTTAACACCGCTGTTTTGGCCGGTGCAGTGGTTTGCTCAGATTTCGGCTCTGGGAATCAACAAGTTGGACGTCTGCTCAGAGACCTAGTTAGAAAGTCGGTAACTACAACGACAACAGACGGATAAATATATAATGAAGGGAAGAAATCAGCATAAAAAGGCAGAGAATACTCAAAATCAGAATGCCTCTTCCTCTACAGGGGATCGCAATTCCTCATCAGTAACGGAACAAGGCTTAATGGAGAACGACTGTGTTCCAATAACAGAAGCAGGTTTCAAAACGTGGGTGATAAGAAACTTCTGTGAATTAAAAGAACTTGTTCTAACCCAATGCAAAGAGACTAAGAACCTTGAAAAAAGGTTTGATGAAATGTTAACGAGAATGGACAATTTAGAGAGGAATATAAGTGAATTGATGGAGCTGAAAAACACAACACGAGAACTTCGCGAAGCATGCACAAGTTTAAACAGTCGAATTGATCAACTAGAAGAAAGAATATCAGAAGTCGAGAACCAGCTCAGTGAAATGAAACGAGAAGACAAGATTGGAGAAAAAAGGATGAAAAGGAATGAGCAAAGTCTCCAGGAAATATGGGACTGTGTGAAAAGACCTAATTTACGTTTGATAGGTGTACCTGAATGTGATGAAGAGAATGAATCCAAGTTGGAAAATACTCTTCAGGATATCATTCAGGAAAACTTTCCCAACCTGGCAAGGCAGGGTAATATTCAACTGCAGGTAATACAGAGAACACCACAAAGATATTCTTCAAGAAGACCAACCCCAAGGCACATAATTGCCAGATTTATTAGGGTTGAAATGAAGGAGAAAATACTAAGGGCAGCCAGAGAGAAAGGTCAGGTTACCCATAAAGGGAAACCTATCAGACTTACAGCAGATCTCTCAGCAGAAACCCTACAAGCCAGAAAAGAGTGGGGACCAATATTTAACATCCTTAAAGAAAAGAACTTTCAACCCAGAATTTCCTATCCAGCCAAACTAAACTTTATGAGCGAAGGAAAAATTAAATCCTTTGCGAACAAACAAGTACTTAGAGAGTTCACCACCACCAGGCCTGCTTTACAAGAGCTTCTGAAAGAAGCACTATACATATAAAGGAGCAACCAATATCAGCCTTTCCAAAAATATATCAAAAAGCAAAGAACATTAACACAATGAAAAATGTACACCAACTAATGGGCAAAACAGCCGGGTAGCATCAAATGCCAGTATTAAACTTATATGTATTCTAATTGGATAAAAAGCCAAAACCCATCAGTATGCTGCATCCAGACCCATCTCACATGCAACGATACACAAAGACTCAAAACAAAGAGAAGGAGGAAGATTTATCAACCAATCAGAGAGTAAAAATAAACAAATAAATAAAAAGCAGAAGATGCAATTCTCGCCTCTGATAAAGTAGACTTTAAAGCAACAAAGAGCAAAAGAGGCAAAGAAGGACATTACATAATGGCAAAAGGATCAATGTAACAAGAAGAGCTAACGATTTTATAGATCAACGAGACAGAAAATTAACAAGGACATCCATGACTTGAACTCAGACCCGGAACAAGTAAACTTAATAAACATTTATAGAACTCTCCACTTCAAATACATAAAACATACATTACCACCTCACAACTATTCCATAAGTGACTACATAATTGGAAGTAAATCACTCCTCAGTAATCGCATAGCATTTCATAGGTTTAAATGAAATATTGGTTGGCTGCTCGTTTGTTATTTTCTTCCCTTATTCCTTCCTGTTTACATCAAGTATAATTATTGGTATAAAAGAGGTTTTCGATACCCATTACTAAACTGCATTCTAGCCTGGGCAAGAAAGCAATACTCCTATTCTCTCTCTCTCTCTCTTTTCCTTTTTCCTCCTCTTCTTTATTCTTTTTCTTTCTTTCTTTAAAAAAAAAAAAAGAAAAAAAATGTTAATGCTAAAATCTAGATGATTTTATGAACGTTTGCTATAAAACTCAATGTTGCTATTATGTTTAAAAATTAAATGAAAATTTTCATAATAAGACCAGGCATGGTGACTCATGCCTGTAATTACAGCATTTTGGGAGGCCAAGGTGGGAGGATTGCTTAAGGCCAGCAGTTCAAGACCAGCCTGGGCAACATAGCAAGACTCTCTCTCCATTTTTTATTAAAAAATTTATTTCTCATAATGAAATGTGAAGAAAAAAGTAAAAAAATACAGAAGAATATGCAGTAAAAAGTAAAGCCCCCCTTTTTCTATTTACCCCAACCATTCCCCATTTCCAGACGCAACTACTACTAACAGTTTGGTAGATATTGTTCCAAATTCTTTTCTTTAAATTTGCATAATGTATATGTTGAAACATATAGTGATCTTTTAAAAACATAAATGGGGGGCTGTGTGTGGTGGCTCACATCTGTAATCTCAGCACTTTGGGAGGCCAAGGCAGGAGGATCACCTGAGGTCAGGAGTTTGAGACCAGCCTGATCAAAATGGAGAAACCCTGCCTCTACTAAAAATACAAAATTAGCCGGGCATGGTGGAGCATGCCTGTAATCCCACCTACTCGGGAGGCTGAGGCAGGAGAATCGCTTGAACCCGGGAGGCAGAGGTTACGGTGAGCCGAGATCGAACCATTGCACTCCAGCCTTGGCAACAAGAGCAAACTCCGACTCAAAAAAAAAAAGACATAAATGGGATTATACTATTCATACATTGAGTAACTTGCTTTATTTACTTGACATTTTGTCTTGGAGTGTGCTCCATGTCACCACATCTACATTGGGTTCTTTCTCTTCAACTTCTGCTTGCTACCTTATTCCCAAAAGAAATGTCGGCTGCTTAAAGTTTTTTTGCTGTTAAAAATTACTCTTCAAAAAACCTGAGCCAAATTGCCTACAAAATGACTATTTTTTAATATTGTGTGTACCAATGCCTGATGCCCCACACTCTTGCCAACACTAGATACTATCAATCTTTTTCATTTTTGTCTACATGATGAGTGAAAAATACTTTGCATTTTCCTGAGAATTGGTGAGATTGAGAGTCTTTTCATATTTTATTGGTTATGTATGATTTTTCTTTGGTGAATTGCCTTTTCATATTCTTTGCCCTCTTCTCTATTGGATTTGACTTTTCCTCATTGATTCTTTATATATTCTGGATACAATCCTTTGTCAGGTATCATGTTGAAAATATAAAAATATTGTCTCTAGTTTGTGGCTTGTGGTTTTGTCCTTTCATTAACATAAGTTTCTAATTTAAATTTATTCAAATATATAAGCCTTTCTTTATGGTTTGTACTATTTATGTCTTATTTAAGAAACTTCCCAATATCACAAGACTATAAAAGTCTTCTTATAATTATCTCCTAAAAAAATTTCCCAGATATTTTTCTTTTTTTTTTGAGATCCGCCTCCCAGGTTCAAGCGATTCTCCTACCTCAGCCTCCGGAGTAGCTGGGATTACTTTTGCACGCCACCACACCCAGCTAATTTTTGTATTTTAAGTAGAGACGGGGTTTCACCATGTTGGCCAGACTGTTCTCGAACTCCTGACCTTAGGTGATCCGCCCACCTCGGCCTCCCAAAGTACTGGGATTACAGGCGTGAGCCACCACGCCTGCCCCCCAGATATTTTTTCTAGGCAGATCTATAACCTGTATAATTAAAAAAAAACAGGATGACATCATGCATACAGCTTTATAACTTGTTTTGTCATTTAGCTATATATTTTGAACATCTTTTCATTTGAATAAATGTATCAGTAGTGTTGTGGGTGGGGTTTCCCAGGAAACAGACTCTGAGACAGAGATTTGTGTGCAGGAAGTTTATCCGGGAGTGCTTTCAGGATCAACATGTATCAGGGAAGGGAATGAAGCAGGATTAGACAGGAGGAGAAGGTAGGCTGTGGTGCAGTACCAACAAGGGCTCCGGCTTTGTTGCTTAGAGGGCCCTGCAATGCTGTCCCAAATTGAAGAAAGAAAGCTGGGCCTTTATACACCCATGTTGTTTGATGTGGGCTGCCTCTGGGAAGGGATGGGGGTGATATTGGGCAAGGCAGCTGACTTTAACTGAATACAATTCCCAGAGGCAGATGAAGCCTGTAGCACTCCCAATAGCTGGGAGTCCTGAAGTGGGATCTGAGCCCTGCATCACAGAATCCACCATAGTTAGGGACACTACTGACTTCAACCAGCAAAAAACCCAACTAACTCTTGCTTAATAAATAGAAGTTAGCCTCAGTTAACAGGTCCTCAGTAAATGATTGCTGGCATCAATGCTATCTATCCCTTTTACTAGGAAAACAAAAACTTACTGAGAAATCCTCAGTAGATCTTTCTTTACATTTCATTGGCCAGAACTAAAATGTCCATCCCTAGGTGCAAGGGCAACTTCGAAAGTAGTGTCAGTATTGACAGGATTTTGTGCCTGGAGCAGTGAACATTGCTGCCCTGAACAGTATCCAGATTGTTAGTATAGTAGAAGAGCATAAAGGGTATTACACATGCAACTAACAAAATAGACTTGTACAAAATTATTTTGAATAATTGCATGTGGATTTAACTTACTGAAACCGTCTCCATATTGCTAAACACTGGGTAGTTTCCAACTTTTTGCTACCGTCCACTGTACTGCAATAAACACCCTAGATACTTTTCTCTGCCCATTACTTGTTTGGGATGAAATGGTAAATATATAATTGTCAAACAAAGGGAATGGATCTTTGAAAAAATTTGGATGCAGATTACCAAGAAGTACTTTTAAAAGGCCCTACAAATTCATGTTTTCTCTGGCAGTAAATTTTTTTTTTTTTTTTGAGACAGAGTTTCACTCCTGTAGCCCAGGCTGGAGGGCAGTGGCATGATCTTCGCTCACTGCAACCTCGGACTCCCGGGTTCAAGCGATTCTCCTGCCTCAGACTGATGAGTAGCTGGGATTACCTCCACCATGCCCAGGATTGTCAGCCTCCCATAGTGCTGGGATTACAGGCGTGAGCCACCTGGCAGTAAATTAACAGATCTATTTTCCCTTACCACATCCTCACTGTAGTCCCAGCTACTCAGGAGACTGAGGCAGGAAGATCACTTTACACCAGGAATTGGAGGCTGCAGTGAGCTATGATCACACCACTGCACTCTAGGCAACAGAGTGAGTCCCTGTCTCTTAAAAAAAAAATTACCTGTTTTAAATCTCATTTTGTGTAGACTTTTACTGTTCATATTTGCTAATTTTTGCACTGTAGTTGAAAAATGTGGTCCAGATATTTTCCCTTCTTGGAAAGTATTGAGATATAGTAGGTGTCTTTGTTCTTGTACTGTGAGGGTTAATTCCAACAGGCCTGAGTTATTTTGCTGGTCAAGGCAAGAAACATACACATTAATAATGTTTCCTAGCCAGGTGCAGTGGCTCACACCTGTAATCCCAGTATTTTGGAAGGCCGAGGCAGGTGGATCACGTCAGGAGATCAAGACCAGCCTGGCCAACATGGTGAAACCCCGTCTGTACTAAAAATACAAAAATTAGCTGAGTGTGGTGGCGGGCGCCCGTAATCCCAGCTACTCAGGAGGCTGAGGCAGGAGAATCGCTTAAACTCAGGAGACGGAGGTTGCAGTGAGCCAAGATCGCGCCACCTCACTCCAGCCTGGGTGACAGAGCAAGACTCCATCCCGGGATGAATGAATGAATAAATAAATAAATAAAAATAATGTTTCCTTTTAGCTAGTAATGTCACAGGCTGGAAACATACAAATTAATGTTCCCTTTTAGCTAGGAACCTCACAGGCTTGAAATATACAAATTAATGTTTCCTTTTAGTTAGGAACCTAACAGGCAGTGCTGGGAGTGGGGGGCCCCAGGGCAGAAAGATTTTCTGAGCATTTTGACCCAATTTGATAGAATTGTTTATTGATAACAATGAGATTAGCCAGCAATGTGGCTCACACCTATAATCCCAGCACATTGGGAGGCCGAGGCAGGTGGATCACCTGAGCTCAGGAGCTCGAGACCAGCCTGGCCAACATGATGAAACCTTGTCTCTAGTGAAAACATACAAAAATTAGCCAGATGTGGTGGTGGGAACCTGTAATCCCAACTACTTGGGAGGTTGAGGCAGAAGAATCACTTAGGTGCATGAGGCAGAGGCTGCAGTGAGGTTGCAGTGAGCTGAGATCTGCCACTGCACTCCAGCCTGGGCGACAGGATGAGACACTGTCTCAAAAAAACAAAACAAAACAAAAAAGCACAAAAAAAGGCCAAGCGCAATAGCTCACGCCTGTAATCCCAGCACTTTGGGAGGCTGAGGCGGGCAGATCATGAGGTGAGGAGTTCTAGACCAGCCTGGCCAACATAGTGAAACCCCGTCTCTACTAAAAATAAAAAAATTAGCCTGGCGTGGTGGCAGGCGCCTGTAATCCTAGCTACTTGGGAGGCTGAGGCAGGAGAATCGCTTCCTGGGAGGTGGAGGTTGCAGCGAGCAGAGATCACGCCACTGCACACTAGCCCGGGCTAAAGTGGGAAACTCCGTCTCAAAAAAAAAAAAAAAGGACTGCAATGAGATTGATGATAGCAGGTGGTCTTGGTATTACATACCCCCATTCCCCACCCCCAGGGAGCTCTGCTGTTGAATCTTCTTACATTTCAGGAAAACAGCTAGGTATTACCAATATCTAAATATATATTCACAATTAGTATTCACACTATTGAATATTACTGATGAAAGCTAGAACTCTCTCAATGTATCTTGCAAAAGTACTTTATTATATAAACAATTCTTTCATGACCTATATATTACACTCTGTGTGTCTAATAAATGCCAAAGATATTTTTAAAATATCACTCTGAAAAGTAAAAGGAAAAGAAATCATTTTGCTCATCTAAGGATGATGACACCTGAACTTAGAAACGTGTACCATAGCTATCCTAATGGGAAACATGGCAGTGCTGTTTTGAAAACATTTAGGGACTATGTAGTTCATAAATAATATATCTCTAACTCCAGTTTATGTTTTCTTAGCAGAAAAAGGTTAACAGTTATTATTATAGCCAAGATAAAACTATAATGCTACAAATCCACCAAAATAACTTGAATATTTCACTCTCTCTGAATATGTGAATATAATATACTAAAAATGTTTGGAATAATTTTTAGTGAATATTATACGAAATATAATCAAAATCATTGATGTACTTTATTATTTTGGTACACATTATAGTGTTCATGGAAATGTAAGTATTAAATATTTACTCTCAGAAAAATTCTATAAGTAAACACGTTCAGGTTAAATATGTAGAAAAATTAAATAGTAAAAAATGGTATTTGATATATATATATAATATAGTTTTTAAAGTAATAAGTTATAATTGAAATACACAAAGTAACTAACTTAGTAGTAAGAATGATGTGAAAGTATATGGCCACTACAGAAATCCACTTAGGCATATCTGTTAAAATAGTGAAGATTAAAAAGGAATTAGGCTACCAAATGCAGATCACAATACAGAGAAAATGAACACTCTCTGCATAGTAGGTGGAAACACAATGGGGTGTAACTCTTTTGTGAAACAATTTAGGAGTACATAAGCAGAACATGAAACTTTTCATATCTTCGACTTAAAAATCTGTATCTATGAGTCTAGTACTCTAAGATAAACCTACATCCAGCGAAACCTTTATACACAAAGATATTCATTGCAGCATTATTTATGATGTTGAAAATTATAAGCAACTAATGTCCCAAATTGGAGAAAAATTGATAAATGGTGACGCCATTACAACATTATGTAAACTACAGGATCACTATATAATGGAGTTGAATGAAGGTATAAAATGGAATAAAGATGGCTATAGGTTGCCATTAGGTGGTCTGTTGGACATGGCATTAATTGAAGAAAGCAAGGTGTTGGAAATGTGTATAGTAAGTTAACTCTTGGAACTACAGATATATGTACATATTTTCTGATGATTTTCCAAATGAAACAATGGAAAAATAAAGCAAGAAGTAACAAAAGTAGTTTCCTAAAGGTGGAGCTAGGCAATGTGGAACACACAAAGGTGAAAGCTAGAACTCTCTGAATGTATCTTGCTTTATATTTTTGCTTTGTGTAAAAGATGACCCCAAGAATCCCCACCTCCTGGCATTTACACCCTTGTGATGTCCCCTCTGACACTGTAACAGGGTTGATCTGTCAGACCAACAGAATTTGGTAGAAGTTACATCCGTTTTGTGTGTGGGAAGAAGAGAAACAGAATTTGACAAAAATGATGGTATGTAATTTCCAAGATTAGATTCTAAAAGACAACATAGTTTCCTTTTCAGCCTGTTTTTCTCTCTTGGATCACTTGTTGTGGGGGAACCAGTTGCCTTGTAGAGCAGTCCCATGTGGTGAGGATCCAAGGCCCAACAAAGCCATGTGAGTGAGCCCTGGCGGAAGCAGATCCTCCAGCATGAGTCAAGCCTTACCATAGTCCTGGCTGACATCTTGACTGCATTTCAGGAGGAGACCCTGAGCCAGGGCCACCTAGCAAAGCTGCATCAGAAACTGATAAGATAATAAAAGCTGATTCACAGAAAGTGTAAGATAATAAAAGTTGGTTATTTTAAGCCGCTAAGTTTGGTATAATTTGTTATGCACCAATAGATCACTAATAGATGTTAGAACAGTAATATTGTTGTAAATAATTTAAAAACTGGGCCAGGCACGGTGGTTCATGCCTGTAATACCAGCATTTTGGGAGGTTGAGGTGGGTGGATTGCCTGAGGTCAGGAGTTTAAGACCAGCCTGGCCAACTTGGTGAAACCCTGTCTCTATTAAAAATACAAAAAAATTAGCCGGGCGTGGTGGCACGTGCCTGTAATCCCAGCTACCCAGGAGGCTGAGGCAGAAGAATCGCTTGAACCCGGGAGGTGGAGGTTGCAGTGAGCCAAGATTGCACCACTGCATGCCAGCCTGGACGACAGAGCAAGACTCTGTCTCAGAAAAAAAGCAAAACAAAACAAAAAAGTCTCCACGTGCCTCCCAATGAGGAAGTACATGGCATCCTGTGAAATATGCTTGCTAACAAATTAAACCTGAATCTAATTGAGTCTTCAAACTTCCAGCTTATAGAAAATAAAGGGAACAGAGGAACAGGTTATATGATGCCAACAGGATACAACCAGATGAATTTAAAATATGGGATATTCTGTAGGACAAGTGACATGGTTTATTTAGTAAGTAAATGACATAATAGAGGAAAGGGAGTATGGAAGGAAGGCGTCTTATTCCCTTTGTGCTGCCACAGCAGAATACTTGAGACAGGGTCAATTATAATGAACAGAAATTTATTTCTTACAGCTTGTGGAGGCTGGGAAGTCTAAGATCAAGACAGTGTCTTGAGCATCTAGTGAGGGCCTTTGTGCTGTGAAGGGCAGAAAGGCAAGAGAGTAAAAAGAGGACCTAACCCATCTTTTTACAATGAATCCACTCCTGAGATAACAGCATTTATCCATTCGTGAAGACAGAGGCCTAATCTGTCTCCTGGACTAATTACATCTTATTAGGCCCCACCTGTCAACGCGGTTGCTTTGGGGATTAAATTTCTAACACATTCTTTTCGGCGGATACATTCGACCTATAGTAGAAGGATTATAGAGTAAAAGAGACTCAAGGGACGTATTCACCAAAACAGTATGTGTACATTGTTTGGGTCCTGATTCAACTAAGGCCTGTTTGAATTAACCCTCACAACGCAAGACCAAGTGGGGAGCAGAGCGCTCTCCATCCTTCCCGCGTGCTTCCCGCTTCTCTCAGTTTCTCACCTGGAACGTTCCTTTTCTCCACTCCGCAAACGCCCTGCCCGGGTCTACACCGGAATCCAGTTAGCGGTTTTCCAGCATCACAGAAGCAGCCTCCAGGCAGGCCCCTCCGCAGCGCCAACATGAGGAGAGCAACACCCGCGCTTTAGGGTCTGTGCCTGCGCTGTGGAGCCCTTCCCCCCAACGGTTTTCCGTATGTGGGGGTGGGAGCTGCTTCCTGAACTTTCTCCGTGATGCCTTCGAGTTTGCTTAAGTTTAGTTATGTAACAACGTGTGTGTGTGTGTGTGTGTCTGTGTGTGTGTGTGTGTGTGTGTGTGTGTGTGTGTGTGAGAGAGAGAGCGAGAGAGCGAGAGAGAGAGAGCGCGCGAGAGAGAGCATGCCAGGATCTTGCCGTGTGGTCCAAGCTGGAGTGCAGTGGCGCATACTCGCTCACTGAGACCTCGACTTTCCGAGCTCCAGCAGTTTTCCTGTCTCAGCCTCCCAAGTAGCTGGAACTACAGGCGCGCGCCACCACGCCTGGCTAACCTCTTTTAAATTTTTTGTAGAGATGGGATTTCCCGTGTTGCCCAGGATGGTCTTGGACTCCTGAGCTCAAGAGATCCTCTCGCCTCGGTTCCCCCAAGTGCTGGGATTACAGGCGTGAGGGACGGAATCCAGCTGTTACCTAATAACTTTATGCCCAGTTAACTTTTTTTTTTTTTTGAGACAGAGTCTGGCTCTATCAACCAGACTGGAGTGCAGTGTCCCGATCTTGGCTCACTGCAACCTCCGCCTCCCTGCTTCAGGCGATTCTCCTGCCTCAGCCTCTGCAGTAGCAGGGATGACAGGCGCACACCACCATGCCCAGCCAATTTCTACTGTATTTTTAGTAGAGATGAGGTTTCACCATGTATGCCAGGCTGGTTTTAAACTCCTGACCTCAGGTGATCGGCCCACCTCGGCCTCCCAAAGTGCTGGGATTACAGGCCTGAGGGCACTGCACCCAGCCTAGTTAACATTTTTTATGTTAAATCCTGTCTGTTCAAAGAACGAATGTGGTTTCTGCCTCCTGACTCATTTCTGTCTGATACACCGCCTTCCATCAGGAATTGGTGAGGGCTGCTGCCAGGGGGTGTTAATTCCCTAGTATTTTCAGTTTGTCACATGGGTGGCAAAACTAATTCCAGCAGGAAAACAAGCTTCAGTGGCTGGGAAAGTCCTTGGGCAAAGTAATGCAGGAGTATAGCAGTTGGAAGTGGGACCAGTGTGTGCTAAATTGATGAGAGACAAGGGACAGGGGTAGGGGGCATGACAATGTTTTCTACACAGCCAAATGGCTGTTATAAAAAATTAATTTCTTAGCTACATAAGCATTCATTATCCTTGAAAGACACTTTGTTCTTAAGCACAGGGCTAAAATTCTCTCAGTCACCATCCCCAATCCTTCTCTTCCTTCCTCCCCAGACAGAGTTAACCACTGTTATCAGTTATCATTTACATGTGCTTGTACACATAGAGATACTCACTGAAATACATGTGGCATGATTTTTTAGGTTTTGGGATTTTATTTCACAATATACATTGTAACTTGCTTTATTCAGTAAACAGTTTGTCTTGGAAGTTGACTATTCTGAATTACCGCATATAGATCCACTTCATTCTTTTTAAATGCTGTGTAATGGTCCCCAGTATGCATATGTCACGGTTTATTTCACTGTTGTCCTGAGTTCCTTATTACAAAAACCCAGTGATTAATATCTCTGTCCCTGTGTCTT
Organism: Aotus nancymaae; assembly: GCF_030222135.1. Lineage (NCBI taxonomy): Eukaryota > Metazoa > Chordata > Mammalia > Primates > Aotidae > Aotus > Aotus nancymaae. The sequence goes on along the minus strand of NW_026988472.1, from coordinate 18,329,458 downwards.
TGTCCCTGTTTAGGAGTGTTTCTCTAACGTAGACAGAGAGTAGTAGAAATGCTGGGTCAGAAAGAACATATATTTTAAAATTGCATTAGATGTTAAAAAGGTGTTCTCTAAGGCCAGGTGCAGTGTCTCACGCCTGTAATCCCAACACTTTGGGAGGCTGAGGCGGGCAGATCACTTGAGGCTAGGAATTCAAGACTAGCTTGACCAACATAGTGAAAGCCCGTCTCTACTGAAAGTACAAATTATTAGCTGGGTGTGGTGGCGCATGGCTGTAGTTCCAGCTACTTGGGAGGCTGATGCAGGAGAATCGCTTGAACCCGGAAACTGGAGCTTGCAGGGAGCGGAGATTGTGCCACTGCACCCCATTCTGGGCGACAGAGTGAGATTCTGTCTCCAAAAAAAAAAGAAAAGAGAAGAAAGGAAAAGTGTTCTCTAACCAGGCATGGTGGCACATACCTGTAGTCTCAGCTACCCGAGAGGCTGAAATGGGTGAACTGCCGGAGGCCAGTAGTTAAGGCTGCGGTGAGCTGTGATCATGCCTGTGAATAGGCACTGCAATCCAGCCTGGCCAATAGAGTGAGACCCTGTCTCTAAAAAAAGAAAAAAAAATGTGTCATCTGAAATTTGGTTCCAATTTACAAGTGTACCTGGAGAGCACCAATGCCCTTTTCTTACTACAGGACTTCCGATAGCTGCCTTAGCCTACATTTCCCGACTGGCACCGCCCTGGACTGCTTTAGCAGAAGATAACACAGGGGGAGAGAGCTGTTCATCCCAACCACCCAGAGACCACCACACACCTTCTGCAGCCCCCTACTGTCCAGGGGGCCACCAAGGCAGAACTATTGCAGCCCTGCAGAGAAACCAACACCCCACCAGAGCCCTTAAAGTGGCAGGAGTGTCTGTGGTATCCAGCTGAGAGTAGAGTCTTACCGAGACTGTTGCAGTGGACTTGTTTCTAAGTATATGTGACAACCCTCAGAAACTCCTGGGAATAATTAGGTGCTTTTTGTGGGGATTTCAGGTTCTTTCTTCCTTCCTTTCTTTTTTTTTTTTTTTTCCTTTTTTGAGATGAGGGTCTTGCTGCATTGCCCAAGCTGAGGGCAGTGGCGCGATCTCGGCTCACTATAACCTCCGCCTCCCAGGTTCAAGCGATTCTCCTGCCTCACCTCCATGGTAGCTGGGCTTACAGACACATGCCACCAAGCCTGGGTAATGCTTGTATTTTTAGTTCAGTCAGGGTTTCACCATATTGGCCAGGCTGGTCTCGATCTCCTGACCTCAGGTGATCCCCCTGCCTCGAGCTCCCAAAGTGCTGGGATTACAGGCATGAGCCACTGCTCCTGGCCCTATTTGAGGTTCTTGCATGACAGGCGGCAGTGCAATTAGGTTTCACCTAGCTTTTGTTTTACGCCAACAGGTCAGGCTGCAGCCAAGCCTTGCTCGTGTCTGTGGGAGTGGCAGCTTGCCGGAAGAAAGCTAGACTGTTTCTTTCAATTTCCCCTAAATAGGCCTGGGGCTGGGATCCACAGTGTCCTTTGCTATGTAAATTTCTGAAAATACATTTTTTCCAGTCAGAGGAATCAGCAAAGGCAAAGGTGGTAGCATGTTTATTGTTAAAGGAATGGTAAGGAGGCTGGCTGGAATGGAGGGAGGGGGAAAGTAGGAAATGATGTCAGAGGGATAATGATGGGGATTGGAGACCACGGCAGCTTTCTCTGATCATTTCCTGCCCAAGGGTTGTTTTACACTTTGCAGTGTTTTGAGAGCAGGCTGTTGGTTTCTTTGGTAATTTATTTCGTTCAAAGCCATAGAAGGCTTCAGATCTCTTTGCTTCCAGACAGTTCCATGTGCTGTAACCATGCCCAACGTTCTTTCCTAGACGTAGTGGTAATGTCTCATCTCCTTTCTGTAGTGTTTGCTTTCTTGGTCCTGTGCTTCTCTCCCTTTCAAATTAATGGTGGCTACCTTGATGTCATCTCAAGCAACACGCTTGCTGAGGACACCAACACCCTTAATCAATTTTTGCTTTAGGGCAGGGTCTCTCTCTTTAAGTGAGGGGCCTTAAGGGCCATTGTATCAAGAGGTCAAGTGCTTCCTAAGCAGCAGCAGCATAGTGGCTGACACTATTGCAGCTCTTAGGCTGGCTTGCCACACTACTGTAGATTTGGCTGGTAAGAGGTAATGAGGCCAAATGGAATTCGAATGGTATATTACTTACAGAGTCAACATAAGTAAGATCAGCATGGTGTCAGCTTCCCATGTCCTTAGTCCCACAGGGTGACAGGGAACCTGAGGAGCCAAATGACAGGCCACTGGAGTGGTAGGTCACTCTGCTGCAGATAAGTCAGGTATAAACCATGGTTGATCAGTTTTGTAGAGCACCTCAGAAACATGCAGCTGCACCCTAGCTCAGAGGTGGGGAAGGTGGAAAGGGTTGCCCTCCCCAAATGAGGGAGATGCAATTTCCCACAAGATAGGGACATGAAATGGCCTTGCAGCAGTTTCTTGTCCTTATCTCCCCTTGTTCCAGGAGGAATCAGGGGCATTCTGCCAAGACTCAGGTCAGACTGCAGCCAAGCCTTGCTCATGTGGCCTACATGAAGATGTGCAGCGTCACCAGCATATCATGATGAAGCCTTTCCCTTACACTTTTTTGTCACTTTGTGACACAAAGTATTTTTCAGTCTCCTCTCTTATTTGGGATATAGAAACAGTGAGCTTTTCTAACGCTGTATCCCCAAATTTCCCAACTCTTTCTTTTTAACTTTTGGGTTCAGGGGTACATGTGCAGATTTGTTTTATGGGTACATTATGTGTCACGAGGATTTGGTGTACTGATTATTTCACCACCCAGGTAATAAGTGTAGTAACTGATAGGTAGTTCTTTGATTCTCATCTTTGTCCCTCCCTCTACCCTCAAGGAGGCCCAGGTATCTATTGTTCCCTTCTTTATGTCCATGTAGACTCAGGGTTTAGCTCCCACTTATAAGTGAGAACATGTGATATTTGGTTTTCTGTTCCTGTGTTAGTTCACTTAGGATAATGGCCTTCAGCTCCATCCACATCGTTGCAAAGGACATGGCCCTGTTCTTTTTTATGGTTGCACAGTGTTCCATGGTGTGTATGTACCACATTTTCTTTATCCAGTCTACCATAGATGGTCTTTTAGGTTTATTCTATGTGTTTGCTGTTCTGAATCATGCTGTGATCAACATACACATGCATGTGTATTAACGGTACAATGATTTATATTCCCTTGTATATATACCCAATAATGGGATTGCTGGGTCCAATGGTAAGTCGGCTTTGAGTTCTTTGAGAAATTGCCATACTGCTTTCCACAGTTGCCAAATTAATCTATATCCCCACCAGCAGTGTATAAGTAGCCCCTTTTCTCCACAACCTTTCAAGCATCTGTTTATATATATATATATATATATATATATATATATAAAATAGCCATTCTGACTAATGTGTGATGTTATCTTATTGTGTGTGTGTGTGTGTGTGTGTGTGTGTGTGTGTGTGTTTCCAATGAGACTTAAGGCGAGGTGGGCTTTGGGGGCTTTGAGATTATTGTGGTTTTGATTTGCATTTCTCTAATTAGTGATGTTGAGTCTTTTTTCATATGCTTGTTGGCCATGTGTATGTCTTCTTTTTTTTTTTAATTTAATTGAATTTAAAAGTTCCAGGATAAATGAGAAGGATGTGTATGTTTGTTACATAGGTAAACATGTGCCATGGTGGTTTGCTGCACCTATCAACCTATCATTTAGGTATTCAGCCCCACATGTATTATGTATTTACCCTGCTCTCCTTCCCTCCGCACCCCCCCATGTATGTGTGTATGTCTTCTTTTAAAGAGTGTCAGTTCATGTCCTTTGCCCTTTTTATTTTGTTTTTTTGAAACAGAGTCTCGTTCTGTTGCCCAGGCTGGAGTGCAGTGGCACAATCTCGGCACACTGCAACCTCCGCCTCCCAGGTTTAAGTGATTCTCCTGCCTCAGCATCCCGAATAGCTGGGATTACAGGCAGCACCACCACGCTTGACTAATTTTTGTATTTAGTAGAGACAGTTTCATCATGCTGGCCAGGCTGGTCTCAAACTCCTGACAGCAAGTGATCCGCCCGCCTCGGCCTCCCAAAGTGTTGGGATTACAGGAGTCAGCCACTGAGCCCCGCCTCCTTTGCCCATTTTTAAATGGGGTTGTTTGTTTTTTTTTCTGGTTGATTTAAGTTCCTTATATATTATGGATATTAGACCTTTGTCAGATGCACAGTTTGGAAATATTTTCTCCCATGCTAAGGTTGTCTGTTTACTCTGTTGATAGTTTCTTTTGCCTTGCAGTTCTTTAGTTCAATTAGGTCCTGTTTGTCCATTTTTGTTTTAGTTGCAATTGCTTTTGGAGTCTTCGTCATGAAATCTTTGCCAGGTCCTGTGTCCAGAATGGTATTTCCTAGATCACCTTCCAGGATTTTCATAGTTTTAGGTTATACATTTAAATCTTTAATTCATCTGGGGTTTATTTTTGTAACTGTTGTAAGGAAGGGGTCCAGTTTCAATCTTCTGCATATGGCTAGCCAGATATCCCACCAGAATTTATTGAATAGGGAGTGTGGCATTATTTAAACTCTAATTACTGCTTTTTTTTTTTTTTTGAAACAAAGTCTTGCTCTGGCGTCCCCCAGGCTGCAGTACAGTGGCACAATCTTGGTTCCCTGCAACCTCTGCCTTCGGGATTCAAAGGATTCTCCTGTCTCAGCCTCCCGAGTACCTGGAATTACAGGTTCCTGCCACCTCATCTGGCTGATTTTTGTATTTATAGTAGAGACAGCATTTTGCCATGTTGGCCAGGCTAGTCTCCAACTTCTGACCTCAAGTGATATGCCCACCTTGGCCTCCCAAAGTGCTGGGATTACAGGCATGAGCCACCACACCGGACCTACAAAATTATTTTGAATAATTGCATATGGATTTAACTTACTAAAACAGTCTCCATATTGCTGGACATTTGGTAGTTTCCAACTTTTTGCTACTATTCACTGAACTGCAGTAAATACTTTAGGAATTTTTCTCTGCCCATTATTTGTTCATGATGAAATGGTAAATATATAATTGGTAGGCAAAGGGAATGGATCATGAAAGAATTTTGATGCAGATTACCAAGAAGTACCTTAAAAAAGTTCTACAGGCCAGGCGCAGTAGCTTCACTGTAGTCCCAGCTACTCAGAAGGCTGAGGTGGGAGGATCACTTTAGCCCAGGAGTTGCAGGCTGCAGTGAGCTATGATCACACCACTGCACTCTAGCCTGGGTGACAGAGTGAGACACTGTCTCTTAAAAAAAAACAACAGTGTTTTAAATTTCATTTTGTATCCACTTTCACTGTTCATATTTGCTAATTTTTGCACTGTAGTTGAAAAAAGTGCTCCAGACTGTTTGAGCTTTTTGGAAAGTATTGAGATACAGTAGGTGCCTTTGCTCCTATACTGTGAGGGTTAATTCGAAGAGGCCTGAGTTGTTTTGCTGGCTGAAGGCAAGAAACATACTAATTAACAATATTTCTTTTTAGCTAGGGCCCAGCAGGCCCCAGAGGACTAAGGAATTTCAGGGCATTTTGACCCAGTTTGTTAGAATTATTTATTGAGAACCTTGAGATTGATGATTAGCACTTGGCCTTGGTGTTACATACCCCATCCCCCATTCCCAGGGAGCTCTGCTGTTGAGTCTTGTTACATTTCAGGAAAACAACTAGGTATTACCAACACCTAAATATATATTCACAATTAGTATTCACAGTATTGAATGTGATTGATGAAAGCTATACCTCTCTGAATGTATCCTGCAAAGTACTTTATTGTATAAATAACCCTTTTATGACCTAAAAATTACACTCTGTATATCCAATAAGTGCCAAAAATATTTTTTAAATATCACTCTGAAAAGTAAAAAGAGAAATAATTTTGCTCATCTAATGAAGAATGATGACACCTGAACTTAGAAAGATGTGACATATATTGGGCGTGGTGGCTCTTACCTGTAATCTCAGCACACTGGGGGGCTCAGGCAGGCTGATCACCTGAGGTCGGGAATTTGAGACCAGGATGACCAACATGGAGAAACCCCGTCTCTACTTTAAAAACTACAAAGTTAGCTGGGCATGGTGGCGCAGGGCTGTAATTCCAGCTACTCGGGACGCTGAGGCAGGAGAATGGCTTGAACCCAGGAGGTGGAGGTTGTGGTGAGCCGAGATCACAGCATGGCACTCCAGCCTGGGCAACAAGAGAGAAACTCTGTCTCAAAAAAACAAAAAAAAAGAAAGAAAGAAAGAAAGAAAAAATGTGCCATAGCTATCTTAATGGGAAACATGGAAGTGGTGTTTTGAAAACATTTAGGGACTATGTAGTTCATCAATAATAGATCTGTAACTCTAGTTTATGTTTTCTTAGCAAAAAAGGATTAACAGCATTATTATAGCCAAGATAAAACTATAATTCTACAAATCCAACAAAATAACTTGATTTTAGTATCTCTATATGAATATATTGTACTAAAACTTTTATGAATAATTTTAGCGAATATTCTATGACATATATAATCATAATCATTGAAGCACTTTATGATTTTTGTATATATTTAAGTCTTGTATGGAAATGTACTAAGTATTACTAGCTCAGAAAAATATTCTATAAGTTCACATGTGCGTCAGGTTAAATATATAGAAAATTAAATAGTAAAAAATGGTATTATATATATGATAGAGTTTTTAAAGTAATGAATTATCATTGAAATACCTAAAGTAAACTAACTTAGTACCTAGCATGATGTGAAAATATATGGGCACTAAAAGAATCCACTTAGGTATATCTGTTAAAATAGTGAAGATTAAAAAAAATTAGGCTACCAAATGCAGATCACAATACAGCGAAAATGAACACTCTCTGCATAGTAGGTGGAAATGTAATGCAATATAACTCTTTTCCGAACCAATTTAGCAATACATAAGCAGAACATACAAATTTTCATATCTTTCACTTAATAAATCTGTTATCTATGAGTCTAGTAGTCTAAGATAATTCCACATCCAGCAAAACCTTTATACAGAAAGGTATTCATTGCAGCATTGTTTATGATGATGAAAATTATAAGCAACTAATGCCCCAAATTGGAGAAAAATTGATAAATGATGAAGCCATTGAAATATTACGTCAACTACAGGATCACTATATAATGGAGTTGAATGAAGGTATAAAATGGAATAAAGATGGCTATAGGTTGCCATTAGGTGGTCTGTTGGACATGGCATTAATTGAAGAAAGCAAGGTGTTGGAAATGTGTATAGTAAGTTAACTCTTGGAACTACAGATATATGTACATATTTTTTGATAATTTTCCAAACGAAACAATGGAAAAAAGTAAAGCAAGAAGTAACAAAAGTAGTTTCCTAAAGGTGGAGCTAGGCAATGTGGAACACACAAAGGTGAAAGCTAGAACTCTCTGAATGTATCTTGCTTTATATTTTTGCTTTGTGTAAAAGATGATCCCAAGAATTCCCACCTCCTGGCATTTACACCCTTGTGATGTCCCCTCTGACACTGTACCAGGGTTGATCTGTGAGACCAATAGAATTTGGCAGAAGTTACATCCGTTTTGTGTGTGGGAAGAAAAAAACAGAATTTGACAGAAGTGATGGTATGTAATTTCCAAGATTAGATTCTAAAAGACAATATAGTTTCCTTTTCAGCCTGTTTTTTCTCTCTTGGATCACTTGTGGGGGAACCAGTTGCCTTGTAGAGCAGTCCCATGTGGTGAGGATCCAAGGCCCAACAAAGCCATGTGAGTGAGCCCTGGCGGAAGCAGATCCTCCAGCATGAGTCAAGCCTTACCATAGTCCTGGCTGACATCTTGACTGCATTTCAGGAGGAGACCCTAAGCCAGGGCCACCTAGCAAAGCTGCATCGGAAACTGATAAGATAATAAAAGCTGATTCACAGAAAGTGTAAGATAATAAAAATTGGTTATTTTAAGCTGCTAAGTTTTGTATAATTTGTTATACATATATAGGTCACTAATAGATGTTAGAACAGTAAGATTGTTGTAAATAATTTTTCTTTTTTTGAGACAGAGTCTCACTCTGTCATCCAGGCTGGAGTGCAGTAGCATGATCTCTGCTCACTGCAGCGTCTGACTCCTGGGCTCAAGCAATTCTCCTGCCTCAGCCTCCTGAGTAGCTGGGATTACAGGCATGTACCACCACACTGGGCTAATTTTTGTATTTTTAGTAGAGACAGGGGTTTCACCATGTTGGCCAGGCTGGTCTCAAACTCGTGACCTCAGGTGATTCGCCCGCCTCGGCCTCCCAAAGTGCTGGGATTAGAGGCATGAGCCACCACGCCCGACTAAGTTGTAAATAATTTAACAACTGAATATAATCAAAAAGAAAACAAGAAGCAGTTGTTAAAAATTGAAGACAAACTGAAACAAATTGAACTTGATTATATATCAAGTTGGTGGCAAAACTACACATATAAAAATGATTTCAAGTGATTCATGAACACAGTATTTTTACTGTACATCCTTAGTGGGCTGGATCCTAAGGACTGAAATAACTGTGAATAAATCTTAAAAGGCATTTGGTGATCTAACTGTTAGTAATAACATTGGTATCGTTATCCTGAAACTATTCTACCTATACAGCGGAATAAATCAAGTAAGTCATTATGTTAATATCATTAGCAACCAAGATATTACACATGAGAGAAGAGACGCAAACACAAAATCAAAGAAATTAAGTAAAAACCCTTTAATCTTTAATTTAGATTAGAAATAGCAGTATTTATTCATAATTTATTTTTATTTTGAAAAAAATATTTCTTAGCTCTGTGCACTGAAAAAACTTGAAGGAAATGACAGCATGATAGCAATAAAGACCCATCATCCATATCATAGTGAGTAAATATAATTTAAAACAAACATGCAGAACTCCTTAGGGAAGTGGCTAGTTCCAACTCCAAGGCTGGAAATGTAAAAGATGAACTTGGAATATCCTGTCTTTCTAGAAATTAAGGATTCCAAGGGTTGTATGACAGAAATAAGGAGCCGACTTTTTAAGGGCCTTCACTGGCCCAAGATGGGACAATTTGAGCATCAAAAAGCATAATGACTGCAAAGTACTATAATATTTACACATCAAGTATTTTAAAACTCTGTGAATTCATAACGACATCAATAATCATAAATAAAACCTCATTGGTTACCTTTTGGAGGCTGCTGGGACATCAACTTACTAATTGTAAAACAGGCAAATAAAAGGAAAGAATCACATATTTATTTTGTTTTTGTTTTTTTTGGTTTTTTATTGGGGAGGGCAAACTATAGTCAAGAGCATCCAGAAATAATAGGAAAGTTCTTCATTATAAACTAATTTAAGCTCATAAAAAAAGACAGGGCCTGGTGCTATGGCTCATGCCTGTAATCCCAGCACTTTGGGAGGCCAAGGTGGGCGGATCACCTGAAGTCAGGAGTTGGAGACCAGACTGGCCAATATGGTGAAACCCCGTGTCTACTAAAAAATTTAAAAAAATTATCTGGGCACGGTGGTGCACGCCTGTAGTCCCAGCTACTCAAGAAGCTGAGGTAGGAGAATCACTTGAACCCAGGAGGCGGAAGTTGCCGTGACCCGAGATCGTGCCACTGCACTCCAGCCTGGGCAACAGAGTGAGACTCCGACTCAAAAAAAAAAAAAAAAAAAAATTGAAAAATTATCTTTGCACTGGGCACGGTGGCTCACACCTGTAATCTCAGCACTTTGGGAGGCCGAGGCGGGCAGATCATCTGAAGTCAGGAGTTGGAGACCAGCATGACTAACAGAGAGAAACCCCATCTCTAGTAAAAAATACAGAATAAGCCGGGCATGGTGGCAGATGCCTGTAATCCCAGCTACTCAGGAGGCTGAGACAGGAGAATCGCTTGAACCCAGGAGGCAGAAGTTGCGGTGAGCTGAGATCTCACCATGGAAATGTTTTGTCTTCATATAAGTGGTGGTTACATGGTTGTGTAAATATGAATATGTAAATATTCACCCAGCTGTTCACTTAATATTTGTTCATTATATTTTAGGTAGTTTAACCTTAATTTAATAATTTTACCTCAATTTTCAAATTACACTTGAATTATAAAAAAATTCCCATTGTGGCCAGGCCCCGTGGCTCACGCCTGTAATCCCAGCACTTTGGGAGGCCAAAGCAGACAGATCACTTAAGGCCAAGAGTTCGAGACCAGCCTTATCAACATGGTGAAACCTCTTCCCTACTAAAAATACAAAAATTAGCCGGGCTTGGTGGTGCGCACCTGTAATCCCAGATACTTGGGAGGTCGAGGCAGGAGAATTGCTCAAACCTGGGAGGTGGAGGTTGCAGTGAGCCGAGATTGTACCACTGCATACAAGCCTTAGTGACAGAGTGAGACTCCATCTCAAAAAAAATAAAGAAAATAGCTGGGCATGGTGGCTCACGCCTATAATCCCAGCATTTTGGGAGGCTGAGGCAGGCGGATCACAAGATCAGGAGTTCGAGACCAGCCTGACCGATATGGTGAAACCCCGTCTCTACTAAAAATACAAAAATTAGCCAAGTGTGGTGGCACGTGCCTGTAATCCCAGCTACTTAGGGCTGAGGCAGGAGAATCACTTGAACCTGGGAGGCAGAGGTTGCAGTGAGCCGAGATTGCTGCTGCACTCTAGCCTGGGCAACAGAGCAAGACTCCATCTCAAAAAAAAAAAAAAAAAGAAAGAAAGAAAGAAAAGAAAAAGAAAATAACGGCCGGGCACAGTGGCTCACACCTATAATCCCAGCACTTTGGGAGGCCAAGACGAGCGGATCACGAGGTCGAGAGATCGAGACCATCCTGGCCAACATGGTGAAACCCCGTCTGTACTAAAAATACAAAAATTAGCTGGGCGTGGTGGCGCACACCTGTAGTCCCAGTTACTCGGGAGGCTGAGGCAGGAGAATTGCTTGAACCCGGGAGGCCGAGGTTGCAGTGAGCTGAGATCGTGCCACTGCACTCCAGCCTGGCGCCTGGTGACAGAAGGAGACTCTGTCTCAAAAAAAAAAAAAGAAGAAAGAAAAGAAAAGAAAAATATCCCCATCATGCCTCCCAATGAGGAAATACACAGATACACAGCACCCTATGAAATATACTTGCTAAAAATTTGAAACTGAATCTCATTGAGTCTTCATATGTGACTACCAGCTTAAAGGAAACAAAGGGAACAGAAAAACAGGTTAAATGAGACTAACAGGATACAACCAGATGAATTTAAAATATGGGATATTCTGTAGGACAAATGACATGATTTCTTCATGACATAATAGAGGAAAGGAAGTAAGGAAGTATGGAACGAAGGTGTCTTAGTCCCTTTGTGCTGCCATAGCAGAATACCTGAGACAGGTCAATGATAATGAACAGAAATTTATTTCTCACAGTCGTGGAAGCTGGGAAGTCTAAAGTCTAAGACACCAGCATCTAGAGGGCCTTTGTGCTGTGAAAGGCAGAAAGGTGAGAGAGTAAAAAGTGGGCCAACCCATCTTTTCACAAGGAATCCACTCCTGAGATAACAGCATTCAACCATTTGTGAAGAGGTCTAATCTGTGTCATGGACTAATTATCTCTCATTAGGCCCCACTTCTCAACACTGTTGCTTTGGGGATTATGTTTCTAACACATTCTTTTTGGGGGATACATCCAACCCATAGCAGGATTATAGAGTAAAAGAGACTTAAGGGACATATTCACCAAAACAATATATGACATTCGGTCCTGATTCAAACAAACCAACTGCTAAAAAACAAACAAACAAAAAACCAAAACATTTTTTAGACAATCAGGAACATTGGAACACAGACTGGGAATTAGATAACATTAAGAAATTAGTCTTAATTTTATTAGGTGTGATAATGGTACTGTGTTCTTAAGTCTGTATCTATTAAATACTTGAGTATTTGTACATGAAATGATGTGATTGCTTAAAAGTACTCCTGAGGGAAAATGTTGAGAGGCACAAATGAAAAAAGAGGGGCAAAGTAGTAATGATGGTCGAAGCTGGGTGATGGATACTCTTGGAGTCGCTAAACTGTTCGTGTATGTTCTTAAACTATGAGGTTATGAAGCTGCAGCACACCCTTGCAGACTCCACTTTTGGATTCCGGGGTGGGATTCTACAAGCCACATTATTGGTTTTACCCGCGGCTCCCTGTTAGGCTCCGCCTATAGGGGGCGACAGAAGGATACTGCCAGGCTGGAGGCGTGGAAGGATGGCAGAGCGCTCTCCGTCCTTCCCGCATGCTTCCCGCTTCTCTCAGTTTTCCCACTAGGAGTGTTTCTTCTCTCAGCTCCTGCCAAGCCCTGCCCGGGTCTACACCAGAATCCAGTTAGCGGTTTTCCAGCATCACAGAACCAGCCTCGAGGCAGGCCCCTCCGCAGCGCCAACATGAGGAGAGCAACACCCCCGCTTTAGGGTCTGTGCCTGCGCTGTGGAGCCCTTCCCCCCAAAGGCTTTCCATATGTGGGGGTGGGAGCTGCTTCCCTAACTTACTCTCTCCATGATGCCTTTGAGTTTGCTTATGTTTAGTTATGTAACAACGCATATATGTGTGTGTGTGTGTGTGTGTGTGTGTGTGTGTGTGTGAATGTGTGACAGCAACAGAGAGCAAGCGAGGGAGCAAACAAGCCATGTGGTCCAGGCTGGAGTGCAGTGGCGCCATTATACTAGCTCACTGCATCCTTGACTTCCTGAGCTCCAGCAGTCTCCCGGCCTCAGCCTCCCGAGTAGCTGGGACTACAGGCGTGCGCCACCACGCCCCGCTGATTTCTTTTAAATTTTTTGTGCAGACGGTTTCCTATGTTGCCCAGGATGGTCGCAGACTCCTGGGCTCAAGCGACCCGCTCGCCTCAGTCCCGCAAAGTGCTGGGATTGCAGGCGTGAGCGACGGAATTCTGTCTGTCCTTAACAATTTTATGCCTAGTTCACTTTTTTTTCCTTTTTTTGAGACAGAGTTTCTCTCTGCCCAGTCTGGAATTTAGTTGTGAGATCCTGGCTCACCGCAACCTCCGACTGCCAGGTTCAAGCCATTCTCCTGCCTCAGCCTCCGGAGTAGCTGGGATTACAGGTGCCCACCACCATGCCTGGCTACTTTTTTTTTTTGTATTTTTGGTAGAGACGGGGTTTCACCAGTGTTGCCCAGGCTAGTCTCAAACTTCTGACCTCAAATGATCCGACCGCCTCGGCCTCCCAAAGTGCTAGTATTACAGGCCTGAGCCTCTGGGCCCGGCATTATTTTCCCCCCGTGAAAGAGTGTCACTCTTTTGTCGCGGCTAGAGTGTAGTGGTGAGATCCCAGCACTTTGTGATGCTGAGTCGGGAGGATCACTCAGGCCAGGAGTTCGAGTCCAGCCTTGCCAACATAGTGAAACCCTGTCTCTACTGAAAATACAAAAATTAGCCGGGTGTGCTGGTGAACTTGTAGTCCCAGCTACACGGGAGGCTGAGGCAGTATTCCTTGAACCAGGGAGAGGAAGGTTGCAATGAGCCGAGATGGCGCCACTGCACTCTGTCTTGGGTGACAGAGTGAGACTCTGTCTCAAAAACAAACAAACAAACAGTGTTCTCTAACCTGGCGTGGTGGCACATGCCTGTAGTCTCAGCTACCTGGGAGGCTGAAATGGGTGAATTGCTTGAGGCAAGGAGTTCAGGCTGCAGTGAGCTGTGATTTCACCTTTGAATAGACGCTGCACTCCAGCCTGAGCAATAGAGTAATACCCTGTCTCTAAAAAAACAGAAAAAATGTGTCCTGTAAAATGTAGTTCCAATTCATAAGTGTACCTAGAGAGCACTAATGCCCTTCTCTTACTACAGACTTCCAATAGCTGCCTTAGCCTATATTTCCATCTGGCACCGCTCTGGACTGCTTTTGCAGAAGATAACACGGGGGGAGAGAGCTGTTCATCTCAACCACCCAGAGACCACCACACACCTTCTGCAGCCCCCTACCGTCCAGGGGGCCACCGGGGCAGAACTATTGCAACCCTGCAGAGAAACCAACACCCCACCATAGCCCTAAGAGGGGCAGGAGTGTCTGGTATCCAACTGAGAGTAGAGTCTTACTGAGACTGCTGCAGTGGACCTGTTCCTAAGTATATGTGACAATCCCTAGCAACTCCTGGAAATAATTAGGTGTTTTTTGTGGGGATTTGAGGTTCTTGCATGAACAGGTGGCAGGGCAATTAGATTTCACCTAGCTTTTGTTTTACAGCAACAATAGACCTGGATGCCTGTGGGAGTGGCAGCTTGCAGGAAGAAAGCTAGACTGTTTCTTTCAATGTCCCCTAAATAGGCCTGGGGCTGGGATCCACAGTGTCCTATGCCATGTGAATATCTTTCTAACAGTTTTTTCCTGGCAGAGGAATCAGCAAAGGCAAAGGTGGTAGCATGTTTATTGTTAAAGGAATGGTAAGGAGGCTGGCTGGAATGGAGGGAGTGAGGGGGAAAGTAGGAAATGATGTCAGAGGGATAATGATGGGGATTGGAGACCACGGCAGCTTTCTCTGATCATTTCCTGCCCAAGGGTTGTTTTACACTTTGCAGTGTTTTGAGAGCAGGCTCTTGGTTTCTTTGGTAATTTATTTCGTTCAAAGCCATAGAAGGCTTCAGATCTCTTTGCTTCCAGACAGTTCCATGTGCTGTAACCATGCCCAATGTTCTTTCCTCGACGTAATGGTAACGTCTCATCTCCTTTTTGCAGTGTTTGCTTTCTTGGTCCTGTGCTTCTCTCCCTTTCAAATTAATGGTGGCTACCTTGATGTCACGTCAAACAACAGCCTTAATTAGGTGAGGGCACCACCACTCTTAATCTAATTTTTGTTTTAGGGCAGGGTCCCTCTGTTTAAGTAAGGGGTCTTTATGGACTATTGTGTCAAGGGGTCAAGTGCTCAAGAGATAGGGACACGAAATGGCCTTGCAGCAGTTTCTTGTCCTTATCTCCCCTTGTTCCAGGAGGAATCAAGGGCATTCTGCCAAGACTCAGGTCAGACTGCAGCCAAGCCTTGCTGTGTGGCCTACATGAAGATGTGCAGCGTCACCAGCATATCATGATGAAGCCTTTCCCGTACACTTTGTGACACAAAGTCTTTTTCAGTCTCCTCTTCTTATTTGGGGTATAGAAGCAGTGAGCTTTTCTAATGCTGTATCCCCAAATTTCCCAACTCTTTCTTTTTAACTTTTAGGTTCAGGGGTACATGTGCAGGTTTGTTATATAGGTACATTTTATGTCACGGGGGTTTGGTGTACAGATTATTTACTACCCAGGTAATAACCAATAGGTAGGTTTTTTTTTTCTTCCTGTTCTTTTTGAGATGAAGTTTCACTCTTGTTGCCCAGGCTGGAATGCAATGGCACAATTTTGGCTGGTAGTTTTTTGATTCCTCTCCTCCTTTCTCTGTCCACCCTCAAGCAGGGCCTGGTGTCTATTGTTCCCTTCTTTATGTCCATATGTACTCAGTGTTTAGCTCCCACTTATAAGTGAGAACATGTGGTATTTGTTTTTCTGTTCCTGTGTTAGTTCACTCAGGATAATGGCCTCCAGCTTCATCCATGTTACTGCAAATGACATGATCTCGTTCGTTTTTAATGTTGCATAGTATTCTATGGTGTTTATGTACCACATTTTCTTAATCTGTTCTACCATACATGGTCATTTAGGTTAATTCCATGTATTTGCTATTGTGAATAGTGCTGTAGTCAACATACACATGCTTGGGTCTTTATGGTAGAATGATTTGTATTTTTTGGGTATATACCAATAATTGGATTGCTGGGTCAAATGGTAAGTCTGTTTTGAGCTCTTTGAGAAATTGCCATACTGCTTTCCACAGTGGCTGAACTAATCTACATTTTCACCAGCCGTGTATAAGCATTCCTTTTTCTCTACAACATTTCCAGCATCTGTTGTTTTTTGCCTCTTTAATAATAGTGATTCTGAGTGGTGTGAGATGGCATCTCATTTTTTTTTTTTTATTCGACTTAAGGGCAGGGGGGCTTTGGGGACTTTGAGGTCATTGTGGTTTTGATTTGCATTTCTCAAAGTCCTGGGATACATGTACAGCACCTGCATGTTTGTTACATAGATTAACATGTTTCATGGTGATTTGCTGTACCTTTCAACCCATCACGTAGGTATTAAAGTCCCACATGCTCTAGCTATTTATCCTGATGCTCTCCCTCCCCCTGCTTCCCTGTGCCTATGTGTGTGTCTTGTTTTGAAGAGCATCTGTTCTTGTCCGTCACCCATTTTTAAATGGGGTTGTTTGTTTCTAGTTGATTTAAGTTCCTTATAGATTCTGGATATGAGACCTTTGTCGGATTAATAGGTTGTAAATATTTTCTCCCATTCTATAGGTTGTCTGTTTACTCTGTTGATAGCTTCTTTCGCTGTGCAGAAGCTCTTTAATTAGGTCCTATTTGTCAATTTTTGTTTTTGTTGCAATTGCTTTTGGCGTCTTTGTCATGAAATCTTTGTGAGGTCCTTTGTCCAGAATGGTATTTCCTAGATTATCTTGTAGGATTTTTATAGTCTTAGGTTTTACATTTAAGCCTTTAATCCAGCTTGAGTTGATTTTTGTGTATGGTGTAAGGAAGGGGTCCAGTTTCAATCTTCTGCATATGGGTAGCCAGTTATCCCAGCACCATTTATTGAATAGGGAGTCCTTTCCCCATTACTTTTTTTTTTTTTAGAGACCAGGTTTCTCCATGTGATCTGCCAGCCCCCTCTTGGCCTCCCAAAGTGCTGGGATTGCAGGCATGAGCCACTGCTCCCAGCCAGCCCATTACTTGTTTCTGTCAACTCTGTTGAAGATCAGATGGTTGTTGGTGAGCAGCATTATTTCAACTCTTTATTTTCTTTAATTTCTGCTCTTGAACCAGCCAGTTCTTGAGTCAGCTTTTCTCTTTTGTGTAATACCTTGCTAAGCACAAGTAACCATCAATACACACCAAAAATTGCTTTCTATCTTTATTTCCCTAGAGTTATAGGCTCAGGAGATACTTGGTCTGACTTCCAATTTATCACAGGTGACATTTTAATCAAGAATTTTGCTGCTTTTTAACATGGCTCTCCATGTTTTATCTTCCAGTATCAGTTTCGTCACTGCTCACTGGCTCAAACACAATAAACATGTTTTGGTATTGCTCATCTTCAAGTATTATGTGGGTGAACAGGTCAATAGGGCAGCCTTCCTCCATGTAATCATTCAGAAACCCAGAGTGACAGGTGCTTTGCTACCTTCAGCACATGGTCACCAAGGTCATCCTTGGGGGTTGCATGCAGTCATCACTACTCCAGCAACCTAGTAGAGGAGAAAAGCATATAGGAATATGTTTGGGAGTTTCATAGGAGCAGGCTAAAAGTGGCACGAGAAATTTGCTCTCATATTTCATTGCTTATAAAGCAATTTCATCATATGGCTATACCTAACTGCAAGGGGAGGCTGGGAAATGTGTGCCCAGGATGAAGAGGAAAGCATGGATCAGGTGAGGGGCTAGCAATCTCTGCCACGGGTGCTTTGGAATAGTGTATTGGCAATGAGAGTAGTGAGAAGTGGTAGAATTTTGGGTTTATATTGAAGGTAGAGACATCAGAATTTGTTGACTCCAAGACTTTTGGACTAAATAACTGGAAGAATAAAAATGCCATATACTGATATTGTAAAGGTTGTTGAGAACTCAGTTTTAGGCACTTAGTTTTTGAGATGTCTGTTAGCATCCATGTGGAGATGTCAACTAAGCAGTTGGATATGCAGGTCTAAAGTTTAAAGGAGTGGTCAGGATTGAAAATGTAAATTTGGGGGTCCTTGGGACATGGATGGTATTCAAAGCAGTTGTACACTAAATGCAAAATTACATATAACAATACTGAATTTCATTCACTCTACAAAGTGCAATTTCCTCACATCTTTGAAATTGGAATGCATCTTGGAACACTCAGTAGTCTTCAGTTATTATGATTGGCAGTGTTTTCTTTCCTTGTTAGTGGCACATAAAATAACGATGTATCTACAATTGATGGCACCTCAGATTCAATGAAGCATAGTAATAATGGTAAAAAATGATAATATTGAGCACTTAAAATTGTGGATGAGACACTATGCTAAGCTCATTCTACAATTATCTTTATATCCAGTTGTAATATAGAAAGGCTAAGAACACAGACACTGGGGCCTGACTGGGTGGGGTCTGTCTAAATTTTAGCTCTGGGCTTACTAATCACATGACTCCAGCCAAATGCTTTATCTATGCCATAGTTTTCCTATCTAAAATAAGATGATAATACCACCTAACTTACAGGTTTATTATAAGGATTAAAGGAATTTTTTTTTTTTTTGAGACAGAGTCTCACTCTGTTGCCAGGCGCCAGACTGGAGTGCAGTGGCACAATCTCGGCTCACTGCAACTTCCGCCTCCTGGGTTCAAGCAATTCTCCTGCCTCAGGCTCCCGAGTAGCTGGGACTACAGGCGCGTGCCACCACGCCCAGCTAGTTTTTGTGTTTTTAGTAGAGACGGGGTTTCACCATGTTGACCAGGATGATCTCGATCTCTTGACCTCGTGATCCGCCCGCCTCGGCCTCCCAAAGTGCTGGGATTACAGGCTTGAGCCACCGCGCCTGGCAGAGTGCTAGAACAGTGCTTAGCATGTAAGTACTAAAATGATTTAATATTATTGTTAAAATTGTGAAAAGCATATGTAGGCTGGGTGTGGTGGCTCAAGCCTATAATCCTAGCACTTTGGGAGGCTGAGACAGGCAGATCATTTGAGGTCAGGAGTTCGAGACCAGCCTGGCTAACATAGTGAAACCCCCGTCTCTACTGAAAATACAAAAAAAATTAGCCAGGCGTGATGGTGCATGCCTGTAATTCAGCTACTTAGGAGTCTGAGGCAGGAGAATCTCTTGAACCTGGGAGGCAGCCACTGCACTCTAGCCTGGGAGACAGAACAAGACTCTGTCTCTAAATAAATAAATAGCATATATGTATGCATGTAAAAATTGACTATACTCTTTTTTTATTTTTATTTTTTTTGAGACAGAGTCTCGCTGTGTCATCTAGGAGGTAGTGCAGTGGAACGATCTTGGCGCATTGCAGCTTCCTCCTTGCGGGCTCAAGCCATCCTCCCATGTCAGCATCCCAAGTAGCTGGGACTACAGGTGTGCATCACCATGCCTGGCTAACATCCCTTTACTTTTAATCTACATCTTTATATTTAAAGTAGGTTTCTGGTAGATGACAAATAGTTGGGTGTTGGGTTTTTTTAATCCATTCTGACAGTATCTATCTTGTAATTGGTGTTCTTTATAATAATTAGAACATTGATGTTTAAGGTGACTATTGATATAGTTGGATTAATGTCTACCATGTTTGTTACTGGTTTCTGTTCATTGTCCTTGTTCTTTGTTTTTTTTTTTTTGTCTTACACTTTTTTCATGCCTTCTCTGGTGTTAGCTGAACTTTTTGTTTTGTTTTGTTTTTTGTTTTTTGAAACAGGACTTTGCTTTGTTGTCCAGGCTGGAGTGCAGTGGCATGATCTTGACTCACTGCAGCCTTGACCTCCTGGGCACAAGTGATCTTCCTACTTCAGTCTTCTGAGTAGCTGGGACTACAGATGTGCACCACCACCCTTGGGTATTTTTTGGTAGAAAGAGGGGTTCATCATGTTGGCCAGGCTGATCTTTAACTGCTGGGGTCAAGCAATCTGCCCACCTCAGCCTCCCAAAGTGCTGGGATTATAAACATGAGTGACCATGCCCGGCCAGTTGAATTTTTTATATGATTCTAATTTCTCTCCTCGGTTAGCATATCAATTCTATTTCTTTCTTTTGAGAAGTTGCAATAGAGTTTGCAGTATACATTTACAAGTAATCTAAGTCCACTTTCAAATAACAGTACCACTTGACAGGTAATACAAGTACCTTATAACAGTATTTTCAATTCCTCTCTCACGCCCCTATAACACTGCTGTCATTCATTTCAGTTATCCATAAGCTATAACCACTGAATATGCTAAAATTGAATCACTGCTATTACTATTTTGAACAAACTGTTACCTATTAGATGAATTAAGAATAAAGATAAAATATTTTATTTTACCTTCATTTATTCCTTCTCTAATCCTCTTCCTTTCTTAATGTAGACCCAAATCTTTGACCTCTATAATTCTTCTTTCTGAAGCACTTAACATTTCTTTCAAGGCAAGTATATAGGCAAGAAAATACCTCAATGTTTCTCTGAGAAAGTCTTTACTTCCCCCTCACATTTGAAGGATAATTTGGCTGGATACAGAATTCTAGGTTGGTGGTTTGTTTGTTTTTTTTAATATAATACTTTAAATATTTTACTCTACTCTCTTCTTGTTTGTTTTCGTGGGCTCTAAAGAGAGGTCTGATGTGATTCTTATCTTTGCTCCTCTGTAGGTATAGGTAAGGTGTTTTTCCCCTCGGGCTTCTTAGAAGATTTTATCATTTCTTTTTTCTTTTTTTTTTTAATTCAGACAGAATTTTGCTCTGTCGCCCAGGCTGGAGTGCAGTGGTCATGGTGACAGGTGCCTGTCGGCCACCACAACCTCCACCTCCTGGGTTCAAGCGATCCTCCTGTCTCAGCTTCCCGAGTAGCTGGGATTACAGGTGCCTGCCACCATGCCTGGCTAATATTTTTGTATTTTTAGTAGAGATGGGGTTTCACCATGTTGTTCAGGCTGGCCTCAAACTCCTGACCTCAGGTAATCTATCCACCTCGGCCTCCCAAAGTGCTGGGATTACAGGCATGAGCCACCTCGCCTGGCCAATTTGAAACTTTTAGTAGCCTACAGTAGAGTTGCTGGGGGTACCTCTTTAAGTTGGCCCTGGCTCTCTTGAAAGCTCTGTGTGGAAACAGGGCCCTCAGGTCATTACTATACTCATTTCACATGCTTTAGAGAAGCTACTTTAAATACTAAAAGTGATTTAGAAGTTTAGTATTTTAGCAGATTTTTCTAAAATGTCCCAAACAACTCTGTAATAGAGACTAGATTATAAGTAATTCTCTTATAATTTTGTTTATACTGTCGATTTGAATATGCTTTCTTTTTTTTCTTTCCCCCAATGATGGGATAAGCATAAAATTCAAGACAGTTGCTGTCTAGAATATCATGCTCTAATTTAGTGAGATCCAAATTAATGATGTTGTAGTAGATGAATTGGTAGCAAATGAGCATATTTGCTTATGGGCTTAAAAAGTGTTTACTTTTTCTGAGATAAGCAGTAATATTTCCAAATTAGAGTAGACTTTGAAGAAACTCTAGCAAAAGGAAGAGTTGGTTGAAAATTTGCCTTTTTACAAGACTTCTAGGCTAGTCAAGAAGAAATAACAGTGCTAAGGCAGAAAGCAGGACAGAACTGAAGCTTCTCCAGGCTGCAGTCATGTAGAGAATTTGACTTGATGTCTGACTTGAATTAGCAAATGGTTGGTCTGGGTGACTGCAGTGCAGTTTTCTTTCTTTCTTTCTTTCTTTTTTTTTTTTTGAGACAGAGTCTCACTCTTGTTGCCTAGGCTGGAGTGCAATGGCGTGATCTCAGCTCGCTGCAACCTCCACTTCCTGGATCAAGCAATTCTCCTGCCTCAGCCTCCCGAGTAGCTGGGATTACAGGTATCTGCCACCATGCCCGACTAGTTTTTGTATTTTTAGTAGAGATGGGATTTCACCATGTTGGCCAGGCTGGTCTGGAACTCCTGACCTCAGGCGATCTGCCCACCTCAGCCTCCCAAAGTGCTGGGATTACAGGCGTGAGTCACTGCTCCTGCTCTTGCAGTGCAGTTTTGATTGCGAATATGGTTGGAAAATATGGAATCCTCTAGACGGTACATAGATATATATCTGAGATAGACCACTGCTAAGGAGCAATGGATTTACTGGAACTAGCATAAGGTCAGGAATGAGGCATAATCTGTGCCACAAACTGGCGATATCTTCTCCTGGGAAAATATGTACTTCTTAGGCCTAGTTGAAGTAAACAAGATTTCACTAGTAAAAACAAAAGGATCAAATTATTTTGTGCTATGGTGGTTTACATAGAATATGTAAGGCAGAACCCTTCAAATTAAAAAAAAAAAAAGCCCCAAAGATCTGAAAACTCTACAGTAAAAGGAGAGCAATAATACCTAAAACACTGGCTAATAGACTCTGGTGGAATATTAATAGTGATGCCCCTGGGGTAGAGTAAGGTGGAGATGCAAGGAGGCAGGTTGGCTTGAGGTCAGCTCTGGGGTCTCTCCAGCACTTTTCAGGTCTTACTCCTCAAATCTTTATTGTTTATTTATTTTTTTTTTGAGACAGAGTTTTACTCTTGTTGCCCAGGCTGGAGTGCAATGGTGCCATCTTCGCTTACTGCAGCCTCCACCTTCTGGGTTCAAGCGATTCTCCTGCCTCAGCCTCCTGAGTAGCTGAGATTACAGGCACATGCCAACACATCTGGCTAATTTTTGTATTTTTGTATTTTTAGTGGTTTCACCACTTTGGCCAGGCTGGTCTCGAACTCCTGACCTCAGGTGATCCACCCACCTCAGCTTCCCAAAGTGCTAGGATTACAGGTGTAAGCCACCACGCCTGGCCCTGTTTTTTGTTTTTTGACATAGTGTCTGGCTCTGTTGCCCAGGCTGGAGTGCAGTGGTGCAATTTTGGTTCGCTGCAGCCTCAACCTCCTGGTCTCAAGTGATCCTCCCGCCTAAGTCTTCCCAGTAGCTGGGACTACTGGCACGTGTCATCATGCCTGGCTAATTTTTTATTATTTTTTGCAGTGATGGGGTCTCCCTATGTTGCCCAGACTGGTCTCAAACTCCTGAGCTCAAGTGATCCTCCCACCCTGTCCTTCCAAAGTGTTGGGATTACAGGTGTGAGCCACTGCGCCTGGTCCCTCATTCCTCAAGTCTTTAATATCCAGAGATGACCTTCCTCTAGTGATGACCCCATGCTAGCCAAATCCAGAGGAGCCTAACACGTAGATCCCAATGAGAATGTATTCATTCCTAACGAAATATGTCCCTTCTCAGTGACAGGAATGTTGGGGATCTACTATCCAGGGTGCATGCTATACAGTATCAAAATTTTAGAGGGCCACTTTTTAGTAAAATAGCCATCCATCCTCTGTGCTTCTCTATGGCTTCTTATTTCAGGAGGGCCAGCCTCCAGTGCCTGGCTGGCCCTTGCTCTCTCAGCGACCCCTCCTTGTTTTTGCTCCTACCCCAGATTTCTTCTTTGGGTTTCCTACGAAGCCATCCATTTTGATGCCCAGGCCCTGGGGGCTCAGCTTCCACTGCATGGGCCTTTCAAGGTTCTTTTGAAAATCAGAATAAGAAAGATTTCATCTCATTGCATATATTTCTTTCATTTGGGTTTTTCCTGGCTTTCTAAATTGCTGGGGGGATTTTAAAAAATCTTTCTGTTTTTTAACTAGATAAACTAACAAAATATACACAGACTCTCAAATGACAGACAGTATGGGCACTTTCATGGCTTCGTCTTTAATTATTTATTATTGCCTTATCCTTCTTCACAGGGGCAAACCCATGCTTTGTGAAGGCTGGTGCTTACACAATTCTGGGAGCCTTCTTTGAAAAAAAAATTTCAAAATTACAAATGCAAAATTAGGTACAAAAGGGAATATTTACAATGAGAAATCACCACAAATGGCAAGTTTTAAGAAGCTGACAAATTAAACAGCACAAAATCCAGGAAAAAAATCATGATTGATCAAAATTTCTTTTTTTCTTTTTCTTTTTTATTTTTTTGAGATGGAGTCTCACCCTGTTGCCCAGGCTGGAGTGCAGTGGCACGATCTCGGCTCGCTGCAACCTCCACCTCTCATGTTCAAGCAATTCTCCTGCCTACCTCAGCCTCCTGAGTTACAGGCGGTAGCTCATGCCTGTAATCCCAGCACTTTGGGATTACAGAGCCTGGCTCACCTATTTTTAAAATAGTGGCAACTTGGCATTCATTTAGGTGTTACTGAATTTTGCCTCACAGCTTAAAGTATGAAAGATTCGAGAGAAGTGAGGTTTGTTCTTTCCAGTGAATGATGAATCAAGTAGTGCAGGGTGGAGGGCTAACAGAGGAAAGAGCTCCATTCCTCAAAACAGAGTGATGAAAATTCATTCTGAAACTCAAAGTATTTTCATTTTGGATATTCTCTTGTTATTTATGAACCTTGTGATTACGCTTGGCCATGTTCGAGGAAGGCATGTCTATTGTGATTTTGATGATGACAGAATTATTTTTCTCTGTAGAAAGACAGATACTACTTTATCAGGGAAGTTAGTCAAATGAAATGGAAATTGGTAAATGGACAAAAGCTAGCTAGTAAAAAGGATGATCTCACAACCATGCTTTAACCCCTTGTATGTTTGTGGAAAGAGCATAGCTTTAAATCTTGAGAAATTTGGGAAAAAAAATTTTCATGGTAGACAGTTCATACAGTATGTGAATTGGCATAATGGAAATAATCTGATTTTATTTTTATAACTAACAAATCATTCCCTTTCATTTAAACACCTTTTGTATTTACTTCAATGAGGAGATTGGAGTCTGAATGGAAAGTCTTACTGTTTTCCAAGGAATTCTGAGAAATTTTTGTATTCAACAGTTGGAAAGCTCTCTACTATTCTAGTTGATAAAAATTCCCTTTTTTGATGTAGATGCAGATTTTCTATACAGTTCTGTTGTCTTCTTTTAGTAGGACTGTTAACTTTTGTGATAAAATTCAAGTAACATTTTATTTTTTGGTAATTTTGGCTTTCACAATTTACTTTTAAATCCTTGAGCAATCTGCTTACAATTAAGAGATTTCTGACATTTATTCTTACACTAAATGGATCAACTCTAGAATTTAGGCATGTTAACTTTACTTCTGTTGTGTTTGAATCTCTCCAGAGTTGCCTGTAGATAGCATTTATTTCTGTGCCCTTAAACCCATTTAGAAAATATCTACAAAGTAAAAATGGAGAGGAAATAGAAATGTACTTTTTCATGAACATTTTGATGCAAATTTCATCAGGCTTAATGATTCACCATTTTCTTACATTAATTTGAATTAAGCATTTAATTGGAAGAGAGGGGAGCATTTATTATTGATATATATGGGCTTTTAAAAACTCCATCCTTTATAAACAGTCAAGGTTTGGGCCACACAAATTACATTTTCATCATGGAAAAATTTCAATTCCTCAAATCATAATGTTGAACAGAAATGGAGTATTTTCTTTAGAATTTCTTGAACAGGCAAATGAAAGCTTATTATAGAATGCATGTATTTTCTTTTCTCTTTGGAACATCACACTAGTATATTGCTGGCAGCTATTGTATTAAAAAAATTAAGTATATTTTCACTATCATAAAGGATTCTTCTCCCCCCTCATGAAAATAAATAACAACTTGGGGTAAAAACAAACAAAAAAAGATGATAAACTTTGAGACAACTGTTAAGTTTCTTTCATACATGGACTGTAAGTTTTCAAGGCTTTTGTGCAGTTACTAATATTAAATAGTCTTTGAGTTGATAACACTCATAACCAGCTTGTCTTTGATGTTCTCCTTCTAATGTCAGTGGTATTAATTGGTGACTAAGCCCCGTGTACCATGACTAAGACCAGGTAGCTGGTCCCCTTTGAGTGGGCAGATATAGGGTAGTTTTCCCTAGACTCCTTTATGTCCCCAGAACTCAGGGATGATCCAAGGCTGGAACTACTCTTGCTATCCTTACAGGACTCTACATCCAAGTCTTTGGCTGGCAATAGGTCAGTTTCAGAGAGATTCCCGCAGAGCATGAAGGACAGACTACTTCTAAACATGTTAGACACTCGTGTCTAAAATTTGATAGAATATTCATGAGCAATAGCACATTATCAACTGTGATCATTTTATTCTCTCTTGTTCTCCCTAGCTACAAATTCTGCCTATTGTTCTGAAGGAAGATGAAGTGGGACCACCTACTTAGATTCTTAGTTATCGTATTTTTATATTTTTCTATTAAAAATAGTAACTCATTGTGGACTTTGCTCATTCTATTCAATCACAAAGCCTTCTCTAGGGAACATATTATCAAAGGTCCCTCCTCTTCTATTTTAGTTTGGCCATTAGCCTGGAAAGTATTTCCACAGGTATGAAGCATTTAACCTCTTGCCTATAGAACTTTAAAATTTGTAGCTTTGAAAATATTAAATAATATCAATTTATCCAGGAAAATTTGTCTATTGTTTAAGATAAGTGGCTGGTAAACAATGAGTATACTTATCAGATATTTCTCAGGGAGGGAGACTAGGGGAGAGAGCAATGGGAAATTTTATGAGGAAATGTAATATAATAAGGTTTTGCCCTAATGAAGCAGAACCAGGAAGTTAAAAAAACTTACAGTTTGAAAACTAAAGGACAGGTGTTAGAAAAGAGAAACCCAAACAAAGGAAGAAAGACGTGGACTATGGATTTAAATTTAAGGAGTTACACTGCGATAATGAACTTACTCTTTTAACTCAAAACTGTTTATTTCCTATCCCATAAACTAAGTGGAAGCTCTCAAAAGGGGGCAGTCCTGTAGGTCAAATCTACCCTGGGAGCCAAGGTGCACCCTCTGGGTAGCTCCATAGAGTGCAAGACGTCAGTTGGTGGTGAGCTTGGCTTGAGAGTTGAGATTAAAACCGCTGGTGGGAGTGTAATGTATAGACTAAACCACATGAAATTATATTTGGCTGGATTTTCTCTTCTTCATTTTTCTCATTGTAAAATACAGATAACATAGAATTTACCATTTTAAGAGTACTATTCAGTAGTATTAAGTACATTTACAATATTGTGCAATCATCACCACTTTGCATTTCTAGAACCTTTTTCATCATCTCACACAGAAATTCTGAACCCATTAAACAACTCCCTATTGCCCTTTCTCCCTAGCCCCTGGTAGCCTCCATTCTACTTTCTGTCTCTATGAGTTTAACTACTCTAGGTACCTCATATAAGTGGAACCATAGAATATGCGGCCTTTGTGTCTGACTTCTTTCACTTAGCATAATCTTTTCAAGGTTCATCCATGTCATAGCATGTATCAGAGTTTCATTCCTTTCTTTCTTTTTTTTTTTTAAATTGTACTTTAGGTTCTGGGGTACATGTTTAGATCATGCAGGATTGTTGCATAGGTACATATATGGCAATGTATGTATATACATTGCCTGAATAATATTCAACTGTGTGTATATACCACATTTTGTTTATCCATTCATTTGTTGATGGACATTTGGGTTGTGTCCACATTTTGACTATTGTGAATAATGCTGCTATGAATGGTGGTATACAAGTGTCTGTTAGAGTCCTTGTTTTCACTTTTGGGTATATACCTAAGAGTGGAATTGCTGGGTCATATGGTAATTTTATGATTTTTGAGGAACTGCCATGTTGTTTTCCACAGCAGCTGCATCATTTTACATTCCTGCCAGCAGTGTAGGAGGGTTCCAATTTCTCCACATTCTGGCCAACACTGGTTATTATTATTTTTTGTTTTTGGTTATTAGCCTTTCTAATGGGTATGAAGTGATATCTCTGTTGTGGTTTTATTTGCATTTCCCTAATGACTATGATATTAAGTGTCTTTTCATGTGCTTATTGGCTATTTACATATATTCTTTGAAGAAATGGCTCTGCAAGTCCTTTGCCCATTTTTGACTTGGGTTTTTCCTTTTGCTGTTGTTGAGTTGCAGGATTTTTAAAAAATATATATTCTGGGTATTAATCCTATATCAAATATATTATTTGGAAACGTTTTCTCACATTCTGTAGGTTGCCTTTTCATTCCGTTGATAGTGTCATTTGATGCACAAAAGTTTTTAATTTTATTGAACTCCAATTTATCTATTTTTTCCAACTGTGCTATCGTCATATCCAAGAAATTATTGCCAAATCCAATGTTGTGGAACTTCCCCATCATGTTTTCTTCTAAGAGTTTTGTAGTTTTACCTCTTATGGTTAGGTCTTTGACTCATTTTCAGTTAATTTTTCTATGTTATGTGAGGAAAAGATTCAACTCCACTGTTTCATATATATATCCAGTTTTCCCAGCGCCATTTGTTGAAAAGACTGTCCTTTCCCTCATTGGTCATGGCACCCTTGTTGAAAATCAGCTGACCATATATGTTAAGGGTTATTTATGAGCTCCTTATTCTATCCCATTGGTGTATATACCTGTCCTTACACAGTATAGTTTCACAATAAGGTTTGAAATCAGGAAGTAGGAGTACTACCAACATTGTTCTCCTTTTTCAAGACTGTTTCGGGTAGTGGGGTAGTGGCGGGGAACTCCTTATCTGTATGAATTTCAACATCATCTTGTCAATTTCCACCAAAAAAAAAAAAGCCTGCTGGGATTTTGATTAGGGATTGCATTGACTCTGTAGATCAGTTTGAGGAGTATTGCTATCTTAATAGTATTATGTCTTTTAATCCTTGAATATGGGCTTTTTTTCATTTGTTTCAGTCTTTAATGTTTTTCAATGATATTCTGTAGTTTTCAATGTACAAATCTTGCATTTTAGTTAAATCAATTTTTAACTGTATTGATTTTGATGCTATTGAAAATGGAATTTTAACTTAATTTTCAGATTATTGCTAGTGTGTAAAACTATAACTGATGTTTAAATATTGATCTTATATCCTGCAGTCTTGCTGAACTTGTTTATTAGCTTTATTAGCTTTTTTGATAGTGGATTTCCCAAGATTTTCTCTATATGAAATCATGTCATGTGCAAGTAGAGATAGTTTAATTGTTCCTTTCTTATCTGGATGCCTTTCATTTCTTTTTCAGGCCCTGGCTAGAACTGCAAGTACAATGTTGAACAGAATTGGTGAGAGGGAACATCCTTGTTAAAGGTGCATTTTTGATAAGACCAGCGTTCAACACTCCAATCCTGACGTTGGGCAAATCATTTACCCTTTCTGTTTCCTTATCTAAAATCGAAGATAGCAGCCTACAGTGTACATGGGTGGTCATGTCTACTTTTTAGGAGCTCATAAGCTAGTGGGGAAGCAAATGATTCATGGAAATAATTATAAAAACAAGATAACATATGCTAAGAGTTATTAGGGCTGTGAATGATGTATCTTGGATACCCTATTAGATAATTTTGTGGTGAAACATTTGTAAACAGTCTAGTGCTAAATAAATGGTTTAAAAATTTAAGATACCAATAACTTGCTTTCACTGTCACCTAAATTAGTTTGGTTCCATTTTTAAGTCTTTTATTACAAACTGATATAATCATAACTAAATTCAACCCTGTTCTCTATAAAATTTAATAGATCTCCTTTTGTAGAGCTTTACTGTGATTTTGCAGGCCATTTGATGTCCGCAGGCATTTTTTAAGTCAAAAGGAAATCTGTAAATTAGGAACTGTTAATTTCCTCATTTCCTAGATAGACTGTATAGAATTGTTCCAAGCACCCCATTAATTTGAGATTAGCCTGATAAGTTTTTCCTATGCCTGCACTTTAGAATATAAACATGTAGAAAATAGTCCATGACACAGCGGATGGGTTCATAAGTTCCTTCCGGGTTTTAACACCGAATCGTGCTGACGATCTGGCAATGGAGGCTAATCTTGCCACATCCAGTACGCCTATTCGCTAAGCCGTCTGGGGCATTTTATAATTTTTTTCTTTGCTGGTGTGTTTGAAGGGCTCCTATGGCCAAAAAGGTGGTCGGTCCCGTCAGTTAGGCTGTAGGACGCCTAAACGCTTTGAGGTACTGATGCTGCAGGACCGTGTGAAAGAGTTTCTCATAGCACCTCCCTCGCGGGGTGGGGAAAAGGCCCTCTTTCCCCACGCCCCCTCCTTCCGCTGCGGGAGATAGCCACACCTTCTCCCTATCGGCGCCGAGCAGGTGGCCAGGCCCTCGGGACCTCGCGCCCCCGCAGCCCAGTGGCTCGGCCAGCTCGTGCGTCACGTGACGCGGGTCAGCTGCGCCGCCGGGACCTCCAGGCACCGGGGCGGCGACCGCCCAGCGCGTGGTCTCGGGATCTCATCTTTCCACGCCCCTCCCCCCACGATCCCGGAAAAGGGGGAGGCCGGTGACGTCATCATCCGGGTTCTTGTCGGCGTGGCCACGGTTCACAATGGAACAAAAACAGCGTCTCCAAGCGAATTCTGAGCAACGCGGCTGCGGTTCACGCGATTAACCCCGTCGTGGCCACACACCCCGCCAGTTCCTGCTGCCCAGCCCCTTCGGTGTGGTGTGCTAGTTCTTCTCGGGTCTCCCTTCCCCGTCCTAGAGCCCCCTCTGCCCTCGTCCCGTTCTTGAGCTGAGGAGCATGGAACAGGATTTCTGGCCGTAGCACGACCCTGAAGGGGCCAGCCGAAAGAAACGGTACTGCGCGAACAATCTTTACCGCATTGTCTTCCCTTCCCCCACCCTAGCTCTCCGGGTTCCAGGCGTCTCACGCCCTAGCCCGGCCCCCTCGGCGACTCGCGCTGTTCTCAGCCTTGACGGCCCGGGTAGGAGGGGCAGAAGAGGGGGCAGCTGAGCGGGAGGGGGCTGGGCAGAAGCAGGGGGAGGGCCGAGAGGCGGGGCCTCAAAGGGGCGGCGCCGGACGGGGGCGGAGAGTCTCGGGTCTTGGGCGGTACTGGGGCTAGTGGGAGTCTGCGCCGCTACCGCCGCCGCCGCCGCTGCTGCCGCCGCCGCCGCTACCGCCGCCGCCACTGGCCGAGCGGTTTTTGTTTTTTTTTTTGGTTTGCCTGATCCGCCATATTGACGAGGACGGGTATTCGCGGCTGCGGACGCTAGTCTCCGCCGCCGCCGGAGCCGCAACCTCTCTGCATCCGGCCCCGTTAGGGCCTCTCCCGCGCCGAGCCCCTCCCCGCCTTGCACAGCTCCCGGGCCTCGCGGGAGCCCGCCGCCGCCGCCGCCTCTCTCTTACGGGAGGCGGCCGCCTTAGCGCCCGGTGCTCGGGTCGGCGCCGGGAGTGAGGAGCGAGCTGCTGCAAAGCGACCAGGCCCAGAGCGGGGACAGAGGCGGCGACTAGGGAAAGGTGAAGCCGTCGCTGCAGGAGGAGGAGCTGGAGGAGGTGACGCAGGAGAAACGCACCGCCCGGAGCCGTCTGAGCTCAGCGAGAGCCCCAGTCTGAAGGGAGAAGGGGGAAGAGGGCCGTCGCCGGCCGAGGAGGAGGAGGAGGCGGGCGCGGCGAGGAGCGAGTTCCGGCGCCGGTGTGCAGCCGCCTCGTTGAGACGCCCGCAGCCCGGAGCCCCGCAGCCGCAGCCTTTCGATACACTTTGTTGCCCGTCACCGGGGCCTGGGATGCACCCAGGGTAGGTCTTGTCCCGGGACCGAGCCCCACCATCGCCTGCTGCCTCCCGCCTCCTCGTGCCCTGGTTCTGAGGAGACGTCTGTGTCGTGCGGTGAGTGGCCAGCTGCGCCGGGGCGACGCGCCTTCCCGGGGCCAACAGCTGGAAGTGGGTGAGGGGAGGAGGGCGGGGGGGGGTGTGCGTGTGTGCGAGCTTTTTCCCTAGGCGGCTGCCGGGCGGGCCGGGGCTTCCCGGTTCCCCCTCCTCCGGCCCGGGCTGGGCGGGCGCGCGGGCCGGTGTTGGGTGCGGAGCCGGTGTCCCGAGAGCGTGTCTGTGTGTTTTAGACTGTAAGGGAAAATGGCTGACGGCTCCGTCCCTCCTCCTCCTCCCCCTTCCCGTCCTGTCTGGGGCCGAGTAGGAGGATGGAGTCTCCGGGCGTGGCGGGCAGCCCCCCCCTCCCCCGCACCCGCCGTCCGCACCAGGGGTCCGGGTCCGTATTGGGGGCTAACCGCCCCCGGCCCGGCCGCCGCTTTCCTACCCCGTCTGGTTCCACTTGACACCAAACGCCATTACTGAGGTGGAGTGATTTGGAGCCGGGGAGCTAGGCCTCGGCTACGCCTGGCTATCAGGCCTGACGACTTGTCCGCCTCCCCCCACCCTCCCGCGATAACCCGCAGTTTCTCCCCTGCCCTGGGCTCCCGGAGTCCGAGCCGGGTTATCGGCCTCCTACACCTCCTTCTCCTCCCTTAATTTGCAGAGGGCCAAAGCCTTGAAAGGGGTTTTTGAATGCAGAAATCGCTTCCAAGCTGTCTTGGACCTATTACCTTTGTATTTTTAACTATTTCTCCAAAAAATAATAGCATGTGCGAGTTTGTCAGTGATCAGATCTTCAGATTCTTGTGACGTGAGGCTTCAGGTTGGATAAATGGCTGATTTTTCATTCATTGTGAAATAAGTTAAAGAGTTACAGAACAGGTGTATAGATGGCTTCTTAAATTATTTGTATGGGTTTCTGTAGCGACTAGAACTTACACGAGGATTTGCGAAATTTCTAGTAGAACCTGCTTAAATTAACCATGTTATTTTTTGGAAGTTCCATAGTTATAACGTTAATTGAATTTCCACGGTACAGTTTACAGGTGTGTGTAATTGCTTCAGATTGTCTTTGAATTTAAATAAGTTGTAGGCATAGGTTAAATATTCATACTTTATTTTTCGGGGAGAGAAGTATTTGTACCGTTCTTTTACCTGGAAACCTACGAGTCCCAAAATTTACGTAACATTTGTATACTTTCACTTTTGAGAAAGAATAATTTGGGATGCATTGATTAGGAAACTTTCCGACAAGTACTTAACCCTGTCGGAGCTCATTATCTACCCTTAGGTAAGGACTCCTTAACCATGACTAGCTTGGCTGGTTAGTACACTTGAACTTAAAAAAATAGAGACTACAAACTCTCCTTTAGATCTCGCTGGTCTTTTAATTCGCTGGGCTGCCATTTTGGTTTCAGCAGATGCCTTCAAATTCTTGAAGAATTATGTATTAAATGTACAAAAGTGTGAACATTCTTTTTCTCAATTTTTAAACTCATGTGCTTTGTCATACATCTAACTTTAACCCTTTAAACTTTATCGTTCCAGCGTTTGGGTGGAGTGAAAGCTTGAAGTATTTGAAATTGGTGTTCCACAGGTGAACTCAAAATGTCTCTGGTATTTTGCTATTTTGTTTTCTCTAATTTAAAAATAGGACGTTTGGACTATATGAATTCTCTCTACCCCTTTTCTTGTATTTTTTGCACGAACATATAACTTGTAATTCTGGTTATCAACGTTCTCATGTTTCTTTTGTTTGCTGACCTTGGTAGTTTCTGAGAGAGAATTTCTGGAGGGAGTAATAGCAGGAACAGTACATGCGAGAATCTAAGTTACTTCAGGAAGGAACTTTGAAGGGCAGATTTTACCTTTCACCAGGTTATCGGGGTCTCTAGTGCTCACAGTTTTTTTTTTTTTTTTTTTTGGAGACGAGTCTTGCACTGTCGCCCAGGCTGGAGTGCAATGGTGTGATCTCGGCTCACTGCAACCTCCGCCTCCAGGGTTCATGCGAATCTCCTGCCTCAGCCTCTCGAGTAGCTGAGATTACACCAGGCTAATTTTTTGTATTTTTAATAGAGACGGGTTTCACCGTGTTAGCCAGGAGGGCCTCGATCTCCTGACCTCATGATCCGCCTGCCTTGGCCTCCCAGTTCTCATGTTTTATCTATGGAATGCTCAAGTAGGATTTACTTGAGATCTTTTTTCTTTGAGTCTTGAAGTACGTTTTTTAATATCTTAAGATTTGAGATTTCTTGGCTGTCTTCTCAGATTTTTCTTTGACATGGTATTAATGTAGCTTATGGTTTTGAAATGGATGTTTGTCATGAATTTGCCAGTCATCCAGTTCTTGATTAGTTGGTCACACAAGAAGCATTCTTTGAGCTTATTTATATTTCATAAGATCAATTTCTAATGTTCAGTTTCAAAGTTTTAATATTGAAACCAATCTTTGTTTAAAACAGGTTTAAGAAAGTTATTTGAAATATTTAGTGGTGTGTGTTAATGGATTAGACGCCATGTAAGTCTTTTGGGCAATGAAGGAGGGTGTCTTATCCTGAGATTGCATTAGTTGATTTTTATTCTAAAAGAATGTATTACTTTTTACGGTAGCCTGCATTACGTTTTCCCTCTTGCAGGTATGTTTACTGAGCCTTGAAATGTTTTTCTTTTTTTTCAAAAAGGGAAGAACGGGATTTTAGTTTTCATTTGGTTCTTTTAGGAGCTGTAGTTTTGAAAGCCATCCTATTTATTGCTAAGTTCTCATATTTTAACATAGAGTCTTAATGTTAACATTTGGGAAAAAGTTAATACGTTGGACCTCAACCCTGACTGGACATGAGAATCACTTGGCAGGGTTTAAGAAAAAAAAAAAAAACCCCAAAACTGATCCCTGGGTCCCACCTCCAGAAACTGATTAATTGATCTGATATGGGGCCTAGGCAGAGGTATATTTTAAAAGCATTGTGGTCCTTACTTGCATTCGGAGTTGAAAACCACTGGGCTATTGTTTTTATCATGTTAGAACTTTCAAGTGGATAAATCAGAAAATTGATTTTTTTCTCAATTTTTTTAGTTACTAGCATGATTATCATTTGAGTGTTAATTATCTGTCAGCACTGATAAGCGGTTTCCATTTATTACCTTATGGAGATGGGTCTGAGGTCTGTCAGGTTCAACCAGTGGTGCTTCAACTACTGTGCTAATGTTAGTGAAATGACACTGATGGCTATTTTTAAAAAAGCATTTAGAGCTTTTGTTTCTTGTACCAGAGTAGGTTTAGATTTAGTTTAGTTTTTAAGACTATCAAAATAGTCTCCAATTTGATAACTATCTTGGTCGTCCAAAGGAGATGTTAAAAGCTATGGGGCAGCTGGGTTTCTCCCTTTCCATATATCTTCCGGCATGCTCAGGGTGGTATTTTAGTTGGTGGGTTTATGAGAAAATATTAGGCAACTTAACATTCCTAAAAGGTGTAGAGACTACAAGTTTGTCTCCTAGTAATTTATTTAAATCATCCCATAAGTGACCATTTAGTATCACATGAAATTCTGTTGTCTCAGTTTGAGAATTTAGAGTTTTATTTGTTTTGAGTTTTGTGTTGTTTTGGCATTGATTTATAATTGTTTTATTGAAGAAATGTAATAATAACAGACATTTATTTAGTGTTT
This sequence comes from Aotus nancymaae, assembly GCF_030222135.1. Taxonomy (NCBI): domain Eukaryota; kingdom Metazoa; phylum Chordata; class Mammalia; order Primates; family Aotidae; genus Aotus; species Aotus nancymaae. Next base: position 18,294,309 of record NW_026988472.1, on the reverse strand, counting down.
CTGTCTCTTAATCCCCTTGGTCCATTGGACTAAGTTGTAATGGTGGGAAGATGGCAGCAGGAAAGCCTATAGGAGTTCAGGATCTATTAAGATTTTTTTTTTTTTTTTTTTTTTTTGAGAAAGATTGTCGCTCTGTCACCCAGGCTGGAGTGGTCATGGTTCACTGCAGCCTTAACCTCTCCTGGGCTCAGGTGATCCTCTCACCTCAGCCTCCCGAGTAGCTGGGACTACAGGCGCTTGCCACTATGCCTGGCTATTTTTTTTGTGTGTGTGTTTTTTTGTCTTTATAGAGATGGGGTTTTGCCACGTTGCTCAAGCTGGTCTTGAACTCCTGGGCTCAAGCGATCCGCCCACCTGGGCCTCCCAAAGTGTTAGGATTCCAGGTGTGAGACACTGTGCCTGGCTCTATGAGCATTCTTAGTGTGACACAAGATTCCCCAAAGATCTTTTTGTTAAATTATATCATAGAAAATGGATCTCTAGCGATCATGAAAGAAATTGATGTAATTACTATAAGGAAGAAAGAAGCTTCTAACACTTCCCTATATTGGGCATTGAATTTATCAATTAGTTACTGTGGATTATAGTGATGACCATTGTAATATACTTTTAAGGAGTAACTTGTGAAAAAGCATATTGTTAGGATGAGATCGCTTACCTAAAATTTATTCTTCAAACCTACCCATGCTAAATCTTGGTGGCTTCAGCATATGTATACACAACCTTATATTTGGCAGCAAATGGATTTTCAATTTTATTTTCAGTCACTATCTAACAAGGATTTTCTACCACCTCTGTGTATCAATCATCTGTGGAGCTTTTTCAAAATATATTTGCTCAATAGGTGAGTCTTATATGTAACCAGGGGTTTTTTTTTGCAATCCCTTTTAGGGAAAGGGGAGATAAGAGACCCTTTGCATGTCTTAGGCAGCAGTACTCTTACTTGAGTTTAGTTTTGTTAGTCACACAGTCAAAAATAACAGACTGAAACACAACATGTAATGAAAAGCTCAAACGCTAGAAGAGACAGGGATTCCATACTCACATGTAATATATGTAGTATATGTGCACATATATATCAAATTTATTATCACTTAGCACCTTCTTGATACGGTTCCAGCTCTACTATAAACATTAATGTCTGTTAAGACGTTAGTTTCCTTTTTACCATTCAACAAATACTTACTGGGCATCTGCTAGGCACTGTTGTAGAGATTACTGTTGTCTAGAAGCTAACATTGTATGAAGTGAGGTGGGCTGGACTAGCTGATCTTTAAAGTCCTTAGCCCTAATTTTCTGGCATTCTTTTATGTACCTTATAGGACAGATTGGATTAAGTTGCTATTTTAAAAAAAAACCTTGTTATGGTATATGCCAATTGAATTTTTTTGTTACTTTAAATAGAATTTTATTCTGAACTCCAGTCTTCTCTAGTGAGCCCAAATGTCAAGCATAGTAGAAATAGGTTCTTTTAAAATTCTTGGCATATTGGCTTTAGGAATAGCTGTACTTCTGATGCTGTTAATTTTTGACCAGAAATTACATACTCTGGTGTCACCCCTTACTCCTGCCATTCTTTTGCTGTATTGATGCTCTCTCATCTCTACACTGTTTTTCTATTTGTTTATTTTGTTTAGGTGTTTTGATTAATTTTGTCTTCCAAATTCTATCTTTAAGGTTAGTGACTTTCATCCTAAGTCATTGATAATATCCTTAGCACCTAGAAAGTTCCTGGCATACAGACACTCAGTAACTGTTGGATGAATATAGTTAGTTTATCATTATATTCTTGCGATTTTGCTTACTTTTTGCTAATTATCTTTACGACTCAGAGTCACTTGTCTTACCAATCCCGTTACAATAAAGAGTTCTGGAAGAGATACCAGTTCTAGTCGGACCCTTCATTTTTCAGATGAGAAAAATGGCTCAAAAGGGTGAAGTAAGTTGACCAAGATAGCATGCCATAGACTGCCTTCTTTATGAAGCTATTTCTATATGTGTCAAATCATATTAATTATTAAATTCTCTGTCGTCACTCATAAAATTAACATTAAATTTTCTCCCTGGTAATGGATAATAAGATCAGGGATTCTATCCTTTACCTTTGTGTATTACAGAGCATCTAGAATAATACTGTTTATAATAACCACTTGATTATATGAATGGGAAAATCTGGGGCAGAATTTAACTTGCAGTAGCACCTCCAACCTCTTGTACAGAATTGATGCATCTTCATTTTATGGCACCCTATGGTTTATCCTTATTAATCATGTGAGCTTTGAACACGTTTGTCCCGTGTTAGTCAACCATAATCAAAGGAATTGTTTTTCTTGGGATGAGTTTGAGCTGGTAATCTTGGATATTAGATCCCATCTTCTACAGAGCCTGTGAATTGGGTGGAAAAGAAAAAGGAAATAGGGAGTGGTAAAGCCTCCTGTTACTGTCCTTTATGTCCATATTATTCCTGCTGTTTTTGGTGGCTATTGAGAGTTATAAGTTGAGGGCTGTTGGTTACATCTCACTTTTCTGGTCTTTTCTGTCAATTGATTACTTAGGACTACTAAGTAAGGTCCCTCTTTATTAACTCGGACCCCCGAGAGCACGGAAGTTACTGTACGGTGTTAGACCCATTTCTACCTAATAGTATTTTCTCTCTGGTCGAGGTGTAGTGTACAAAGGTTTGGTCGCTCTGCTTGGTAACATATCTGGAGTTCAGAGTAGGGATCAGTAAACTTTTTCTGTAAAGGGCCACATAGTAAAAATACTTTGGACTTTGTGGGCTGAGAGGCAAAATTGAGGACATTGGGTAAATTTTTTATTGGTGAAATAAAAAATATAATTAAATACAATTAAGTATAATGTAAGTGTAATGAGAAAAACAGAATTTGGTATATGTATGTGAAGGGGAGGTAATACAGTATTTTGCTTAATTGGATAAAGTTCAGTGTTCTTGTCATCAAATTGATTGCAAATGTTTTGTGTGAAATCCATTCTTGACTTGTGAGCTATACGAAACAGGAGGCTGGAATTGGTCTGTTACCATAGTTTTCCAGTCCCCAGTTAAGAGCAGTGATGACTGGAGTTTGGTGGCGCAATCATAGCTCATTGCAGCCTGGAATTCCTGAGTTCAAGCCATCCTCGCACCTCAGCCTGCCGAGTAAGTAGGACTACAGGCCTACACTACCTCACCTGGCTAATGTTTGGTAGAGAACAGGGGTCTGGCTATGTTTCCCAGGCTGGTCTCAAACTCCTGGTCTCAAGCAGTCCTTCTTCTTTAGCCTCCCAGAGGATTATAGACCTGAGCCACTGTGCTTGACCTCCCGTTTGATACACTATATGTTAACAACTCTGAACCTCCTTTCCTCAAGTCAGGTTCAGACTTCTGTACATTAGCTGATGAAAGGGGTTTCTTTTTATTGCAAGGTGGTATTGCATGAGAATAGTTTGGTTTCAGCAGCTTTGCTGTATTTGTACAGCAGTATCTTGTGTTTATGTGTAAGTTCAGATGTATTTTGCCCTTTTATGAGTGGAAAACAAAAATGTAAAAGTGCATAACCTGGAGGTCTTAAATATCATTGAGACATAGGGAGCAGGTTAGGGATATGAATCTTAAACCTTACTGGTTTAGGTTGTGCTCATTGGTTAGGTTAGTTGGCTTTGTTCAAATAGTGAATGAAATAATTAGAATGAAATAGGAATTAAGTATGGCAAATGTATGATGAAGCTTACATTTGAAAGGTGAGGGTATAATTAGAAATATTAAAATTTTCTGTATTCTGTGAGTGGGAAAAACCCCTAAAAACATGTGACTGTTGTTTTTGAAATTTTTTACTTCTCTCTTATTTTCAGGAATGTGAAAGGAGGATACTGGCTGTGTACAGCATTTGTCCAGACTTTCGAAAATATAGAAAATCTCATTTAATCAGTATGCATATTATCTGTTTACTATGTCCTTTGTAGATATCATCAATTATCCAGGATTTTTAAGAGTTGACTTGGAGTGTGCAGAGCTGAGGCAAGAGGGATTGCAGAGCCAGACTGAGTGCTGGAGGATGAACCTACTATAGTGCCTACAGGTGTATGTGTGTACGTATGTATGTATTTTTTTGAGGCAGAGACTCACTCTGTCGCCCAGGCTAGAGTGCAGTGGCACAATCTTGGCTCACTGCAACCTCCCCCTCCTGGGTTCAAGCAATTCTCCTGCCTTAGCCTCCCAAGTATCTGGGACTACAGGTGTGTGCCACCATGCCCAGCTAATTTTTGTATTTTTTTTTTTTTAAGTAGAAACGGGGCTTCACCATATTGGACAGGCTGGTCTTGAACTCCTGACCTCGTGATCCACCCGCCTCAGCCTCCCAAAGTGCTGGGATTACAAGGGTGAGCCACCGCGCTGAGCCCTATTTATTTTATTTTATTTTTTTGAGATGGAGTTTTGCTCTTGTTGCCCAGGCTAGAGTACAATAGCGCAATCTTGACTCACTGCAACCTCTGACTCCTGGGTTCAAGTGATTGTCCTGGTTCAACCTCTCGAGTAGCTGGGATTACAGGTGTGTACCACTACACCTGGCTAATTTTTGTGTTTTTAGTAGAGATAGGGTTTCACTGTGTTGGCCAGGCTGGTCTCGAACTCCTGACCTCAGGTGATCTGCCCGTCTTGGCCTCCTAGAGTGTTGGGATTACAGGTGTGAGCCACCGTGCCCGGCTTGTTTCTTGTCTGATGTCAGTGCATGTCATTATCTGAGCCATATCAATGTCAGCTGAGGATTGCTTTGTTATCCTCGTGCATGATGGGAAGGAGAATCATGTCAGTGCTACCTTACTATGATTGAATAGAAGTTATTCATTTAATATAGATTGAGTTGAGTATCCCTTAGCCAAAATGCTTGGGATCAGAAGTGTTTCCGATTTTGTATCTTCCGCCCCCCCCGTCCAGATTTTGGAATATTAGGAATACTAGAGTGAAATTCAAAATCCGAATTTTGAGGCCAGACATGGTGGCTCACCCCCATAATCCCAACACTTGGGAGGCTGAGGTGGGTGGATCACTTGAGATCAGGAGTTTGACACCATCCTGGCCAACATGGTGAGGCCCTGTCTCTACTAAAAATACAAAAATTAGCCAGGCGTGGTGGCGCGCACCTGTAATCAGCTACTTAGGAGGCTGAGGCCAAAGAATTGCTTGAAACCGGGAGGTGGAGGTTGCAGTGATCTCGGCTCACTGTAACCTCCACCTCCAGGTTTCAAGCACTCCAGCCTGGGCAACAGAGTGAGACTCCATCTCAAAAAAAAAAAAAAAAGTTCAGATTTTGAAACTTTTTGAGTTCCAGATTTTCAGATAAGGGATGCTCACCCTGTGCCATTTTAGGTACCAGAGGGTATATAAAGATGATTGTCTACTTTCTGAAGTATTGTGAGCCAGACAATTATACAGTGTAATTATAGCTATATTAAATAGAGGTGTGAAAAGAGTAGTAGGAGAGATGGAGAAATCATTGTTTGGCATTGGGTGAGGTCTTGAAGGATGTACTGTTTTCATGGCCCTATTAATTAGAGCAGGGACTTCTGGGCAGAGGGAGCAACTTGCTATCAGGCAGGGTTTTTTAACCTCGACACTATTGACAGTTTGGGCCAGATAATTCTTTGTTGTGAGGTGCTGTCCCTGTCAGTCCTGGCTTCTATCCACAAGATGCCCGCCCCCCATGTCGTCAGACATTGCCAGTTGTGCCCTGGGGGCAAAATTGAGAACCATTATTTGAAATGGAGCAATGAACGTGTGAAAGTATAGCGTTTTCAGGGGAAAAACTAGTAGGAGGGTGGAAGGAACACTGGAGACTCTGGGGGGGCAGGGGTTATGGAGATGGGGCTGAAAGGTAGTTTGAGTGAAGCTAAAATCAAAAGGGGTGACCTTGAGTGTCACGTTAGGACATAAGCCTTTTACTGTTAAGGTAATGAGATATGTACTTTCAAGTTTAAGTGAAAGGAGACATTAGATTTGTGTGTGTTTTTGAAAGATAATTCTGATGGCATTCATGGCAGATGTGTTTGAGAGTTTGGGTCTCGGGAGATTGAGATGGTATTTTAACAGTTCTCCTGAGAGATAATAAATAATGATTAGGGAATGGAATAAAGGAATGAGATCAATGGGGTGCTCCCATGGTATGAGGGAGGTGCTGCTAATTTGAGTTTGGCTTTTTTGCCACAGAATGGAGTACTGAGCTAAAAAGCAAAACACCTCTATTGTCTTCCCTTTCAACTTTTCCTGCCACCCCCAATTTCCTTTCCTCACTGAGAGCTGCTGTCTTTTGAGATCTGTTGAAAGGTCAGAGAGAGAAAGGAATCTGGGTTATAGAATGACTACTCTCCCAATGTGATTCCTTAGACAGTGGATTATCAAAGCACAAGTGTTTCCCCCCGTGCCGCCACCGCCACTGTAAAGGGGTTAGACTCTGGTATCCAGAGAGCATTAACTGTAGCCTGTCTCCTTGGTTTGTGTAGATGTTATTTTGCCTTAAAATAGTTTGATATACAAACATAGATGAATAATCTGATTGTTTAAATAATTTAATAATTTAATTGCTTCCTATTTTGGCAGTTAGTAAGAGAATGTAGTCAGTGGAAGAGTACTGGACTTGGAGTCAGGCTGTGTTTTAATTTTATTTTATGTATTTTTTGAGACAGTCTCTCTGCTGCCCAGGCTGGAGTGCAGTGGTGCGATCTCGGCTCACTGCAACGTTTCCCTCCCAGGTTCAAGTGATTCTCCTGCGTGACTGGGATTATAGGCATGCGTCACCACCACTGGCTAATTTTTTTATTTTTTGTAGAGACCGGGTTGCGTCATGTTGGCCAGGCTGGTCTCGAACTCCTGACCTCAGGTGATGAGCCCGCCTTGGCCTCGCAAAGTATTTGAATTACAGGCGTGAGCCATTTCTCGAGCCATTGCGCCTGGCCGAGAGCTGTGTTTTAGTTCCAGTTACTCCCCTCCCTGTGTTAAATCATTTAGCTAACCTCTTGGGTCATTAATGACTCTGTAAAACCAAGATGTTGGACAAAAGGTGAGTTAAACTACTACTTTTTTTAGTTCTTAAATTTTATCTTTATTCCTAGGGATGTGGAAAAATCTATAGAGAAGAGAAATTGTCAAGTAAAGGAAAATAGAAAAGGTAAAAACACGTTAATGGATTTAGGAGTTGATTATATTCCTCCACTTGTCAATCCAACAACTTGAATGTCTCTTCCCCCTTGTTTCTCCTGTGTATGGTCTGAAGGGCTTTATTTTATTTAGAATCCTGTGGGTTAATTGTGCTTGGCCCAGAGTTTGTACTATGAATTTAGGGACCATAGACTTTGTAGCCAGGGTGTAATTTCTTTGTTGGCAGAGCGGTTTAAAGTTTGGTAAGTTTTCATCTGCAATCTAGCTTAAGCTTTAAGAACATAACTGCTGCTGAAAAGTGGTATAGCCTGCTAGGGGAAATAATATTTAGGGGGAAATTATTTTTTCCAAATTGAAGATGAAAATACACAGATAAATACAGTAGCAGTGATTTTTATCTGGCACAGATGGTTTCAGAGAAAATGTTGATACCTCATTTCTTACTACTGTAAGAGAACTAGCAAAAGAAGCTTATTTTTGTTATATTTCTTAGCCAAGTCATTCTCAGACTTGTTGGTCTCAGGATGCTTTTATACTCTTAAATTACTGAGGATCCCAAAGAGCTTTTGTTTATGTGGGGTTACAGCCATTGATTATTTACCGTATTAGAAATTAGAACAGACATTTAATAAAGTTATGTATGCTTTTAAAAGTAACAAAACACACTGCATGTCAATGTAGATAATATTTTTATGAAAAATAACTTTTCTAGAACAAAAATTAGAAGAGAGGCATTGTTTTACATGTTGTGCATATCTCATCTGGCTTAATAGAAGATAACTGGATTCTCTGCCTCCTTCTGCCTTCAATCTGTTGTGATGTAATACATTATGTAGCCTCTGGAAGGACTCCATAGTACATTTTAGAAAGAATGACAGTGGAAGTGGCAAGTAAAGTTTTATGGAAACAAGTTTGACCTCTCTGACTTCTTGAAAGGATCTCAGGGACCTCAGGGATCTTTGAGAACCAGTGTCTTGGACCACCAAGAGAAGTTGGATGTTATCTTTTGAGTGGCTTATCTACTGTAAATTTTACTTTAACTGAGATAACTTACAGTAAAATGCACAAATATTAGATTGTATAGCTTGATAAATTTTAGAAAAATGTGTGCATTTGTGTAACCATTCAGATCAAGATATAGAATATTTCCAGCACCCCGGAAGGTTCCCTTATGCGTCTACCTCCTCCCCTTAAAACCCCAAATACTCTGACCTCTGTCTTTTATTTACTTAGTTTTTGAAATGGTGTCTCGCTCTGTTGCCCAAGCTGGAACTCAGTAGCTTGATGTTGGCTCACTGCAACCTCTGCCTCCCAGGTTCAAGTGATTCAGCCTCCCGAGTATTTGGGATTATAGGCGCCTGCCACCATGCCTGGCACCATGCACTGCTGCTTGTTTGCTATTTATTTGGCCTGCAGCTCAAATGTTACCTCTTCTGAGAAGCCTTTAATAGATAGTCTCTACCTTCTTCTAATTTACTCCTTTTCCAAGCTTTGTATTAAGGAAAGATCAAAGATACACAGATGTAGATAAACTTTATATGTCCATCAACCAACTTCAACTCATGGCTAGTCTCTTTTTTTACCTATCCCTTCCATTTTGAAGCAAAACCCGAATGACATTTCATCTTACATATTTCAGTATATCCCAGTCTAATTTAGATGTTTTTTTCTTGGTGCTCATATTGTGCTGCTCTGTTGTAAATTACAAGTTTTCAATTTAGTTCTTACCTATTCTCTTATTCTACTTTGTAAACTTTTTGCAGGTAACAATCACTAACACTTAGCACCTATGTGTGAGGATCTATGAAATTGCTTCACCTGCATAATTTCTTTCTTACAACAGTCCTAAAAGGTAGATATTACTGTCTCTGTTGTTTATATATATAAGGAAACCAAGGCATGGAGGTTGAATAACTTGTCCAGCTTGTATACCTAGTTAAGTAGTAGAACAGGAATTCAAACTAAGGCAGTCTATCTTCATCCTTTAGTGTTAACCACTACGTTACATAATGCCTGCGTAAATGAGCTCTCTACTACATATAAGCTATTTCAATCGTCTTTTTTCTTAATTAGCATTTTTTCCTTTTTTTTTTTTTTTTTTTTTTTTGCCTCCTGGCTTGCATTTGCCAACACACAGGTATTATTTGCTCTTTCATAAAATCTAGCTAAAAGGACCCTTAGCATCCAACTCTCTTACTTTTTACTTTTTAATTTTTTTATTATTATTTTGGAGACGGATTCTCGTTCTGTTACTCAGGCTGGAGTACAGTGGCATGATCTTGGCTCACTGCAACCTCTGCCTCTCAGGTTCAAGTGATACTTCTGTCTCAGCCTCCCAAGTAGCTGGGATTATAGGCGCACCACCACACCAGGCTAGTTTTTGTAATTTTAGTACAGGCGTGGTTTCACCATGTTGGCCAGGCTGGTCTTGAACTCCTGACCTCTGGTGCCTGCCTCGGCCTCCCAAAGTGCTGGGATTACAGGTGTGAGCCACCTCGCCTGGTCTTTAAATTTATTTTTTTTTTTTTTGAGACGGAGTTTCACTCTTGTCACCCAGGCTGGAGTGCAGTGGCATGATCTCGGCTTACCACAACCTCTGCCTCCTGGTTTCAAGCGATTCTCCTGCCTCAGCCTCCCAAGTAGCTGAGATTACAGGTGCCCACCACCATGCCCAGATAATTTTTGTATTTTTAGTAGAGTCAGGGTTTCGCCATGTTGGCCAGGCTGGTCTCGAACTCCTGACCTCAGGTGATCCACCACACCCAGCCAACTCTCCTATTTTAAAGATGAGCATCCCTTGCTTTTAGCTGTTCTGCTTCTAATTTTATATGTGATATTCTGTCAAAAAATTGCTGACCTCTGGTCTCTTTGTTTAATAATAGTGTCTCTGTAATATAATTATAGGGAGAAGGTACCACATATTGAATTTAAATATTTTTGGTTTTTGTATACTATATTTTAAATTTCTAATGTTTTCATTTTTGCTTTAACATTGTATTTGAAAATTTCATTTGCAGTAATTTGGTATAGCTTTCACTTTAGATTTTTCTGTTTTTATTTGAGTATTAGCCCTCATGGTGTTATTTTGTGTGTTTGAACCTTGAGGATTAATTAAGTGTGCAAAGACATGAAGACTTTAGAGGATACTTCCCAGATCTTTCTTACTGGAATTTGTGTGTATAGAACTCTAGTATGGAAACAACCTGAATGTCCATTGTCCATCAAGTGATGACTACATAAATAAAATGTATAATGGAATATTATCTGCCAATGAAAAGGAATGAAGCACTGATACATGCTATAGCTTGGATGAACTTTGAAAGCATTACACTTAAGTGAAAGAAACCAGTCACAGAAGACCTCATATTGCATGATACCATATATATGAAATGTCCAGAATGGGCCAATTCATAGAGTCAGAAAATAGATTAGCATAGGGCTTGAGGGAGGTTGGAGGGAAGGGAGTATTGATGGTAGGAAGTTTCTTTTAGAGGTGTTGAAAAATAATATGAGATCGATTTTGGTGATAATTGTACAACTCTGAATATACTGAAAACCTTTGACTTGTACACTTTAAATAGACAATTTGTATGGTATGTGAATTAGATCTCAAGGCTGTTATTTAAAAAAACTGAAAAATAATTTATAATGATCTCATTGATTAAAAGGAATTTGAAATACTTTGGTTTACTTTTTCAGATTCTTGACATTTATGACTTAACCAATCTAGTTTTGGAAGATAGGCAAAAAGAGCACCCATTGGGGGCACATGAAAAATGTTATGAGGCTGAGCGCAGTGGTTCATGCCTGTAATCCCAGCACTTTGGGAGGCTGAGGCGGGCAGATCACTTGAGGTCAGGAGTTCAAGACCAGTCTGGCTAACTTAGTGAAAACAGGTCTCTACTAAAAATACAAAAAATTGATTAGCTGGGTGTGGTGGCACACACCCTGTAATCCCAGCAACTTGAGAGGCTGAGGTACGAGAATTGTTGGAGCCTGGCAGGTGGAGTTTGCAGTGAGTTGAGATTGTACCATGGCACTGGAGTCTGGGTGACAGCGAGACTCTGTCTCAAAAAGAAAAAGTTAATTATTAATACTGCCTTGTCTAAAATGTCAAATAAATGAGGTCTTTGTTTTTAGTGTGTTGGGTCATCATTTCATGGTAGGATTAGTAACTTAGAAAAGTTAGATAACTTAAACAAAATTGGTAAAAAGCTGTTAACAGATAACTTTATTCATTTATTTTTTGAGACAGAATCTTGCGCTCTCATCCAGCCTGGAGTGCAGTGGCGCGATCTTGGCTCACTGCAACCTCCGCCTCCTGGGTTCAAGCAGTCTCCGTGCCTCAGACTCCGTAGTAGCTGGGATTACAGGAGTCCGTCACCACGCCCAGCTAATTCTTGTATTTTTTAGTAGAGCCTGTCTCGGCCTCCCAGAGTGCTGGGATTACAGGCTTAAGTCACTGCACCCAGCCTAGCTTTGAGTTCATCTTAACCTGTTCTTTCAACAGAGTAGATTGACAATTAGGCATACCTTTTGTAACATCTGATGTGACTTGTGTCTAACATTAAGTCAGCATTGCTCACCTGTTGGCTGATTTGGGACTGGAATTTATTGGAACGTTACAGCCTTTGTAACGCTTTTAAAAAGAAGTATTTAAGCAAAAGTACATTTATTTTCTTGAAAAGAGCCTGGGGTATGTTCACCATAAGTCTTAGTATTTTGAAGACTTATAGTGTAGCAGATGGTGAGTATTAACTTTTTGTTTCAGGAAGTGGAACTATAACCAGTAGGTATTAATGACAAGATAAACCTGATTTTTGACTCAATAGAAGAAAGAAAAAGACCTTTCTGCTAACAGCAGTGGGCCTCACACTGCTGTAAAATAAAATGTCCAAAGGGAGATTAGATGTAATTTACTACATTTGGAACAGTTAATTTCCAAATCTTAATATTCTTTGAGCTCTCCTCCCCCATTCCCTGCAAGGTTTTAGCCTTGTAAGTATCTCTTTGGTGCCCTTTTTGTGTTCAAGTTAAAACAAAAGTGTTTTATTTTTAAAATAATTTTTTTCATTTTTACGATACTCTTCAACATTATGAACTGTTACATCATTTCAGTACTAATGTTAGCTTTATGTTTTTTATTGCTAATCAATGGTACAGTTGTACCATTAGATTTGTGGGATAATGAGAACAGAGGCAGACCTAACACATGAATAATGTGTTGGCGCCAAGGGCAAATAGTGTCACAGGACACTGTGTATAGAGTAGTGTAATCATTCAAGTAGAAGTAGGAACATATGATGATGGTGATACAGCCATGCAAAACTCAAAAGGAACCCATGCCTTAGCATTCAGTAATACACTGCCATCTGTCACATTATATTAATAGTATTATTTGTATTTCGTTTATAAATTTACTTTGGTTTTAGTTATAAGAGCGGTAAACATAAGGAATTTAATTCTAATTTCATGTCTGCATTTATTTAAGCAACACTAAGTAGAAAGTGATTAAATTAGTTTTTGAAAATTCTGTTAAGGTAGAACCAGAATTTGCAAGCTTGGGCCAGCTTAGTATTATTGCTAGAAACCTGGCATTTGGCATTAAATGACTGGAACTGGGACTGCAATTCTGTATTTACTAGGTTATTTCTCTGTTTATGAAATGGGAAAGACACTTTTATTTCTACCTAAAAGGGTCGTTCATTTGTTCATTCTTTAACTCAACAGATAATTAGTAAGTTGTATAGCACCACATAATTTTATAATCTCGTTACTAGTTTAATTTTCCCTACTGTCACATTTTCTTTAGAGCCAGCACAAAATCTGATAGGAATATTATGCTATGAATTGTCTTCTAGAGAGTAAGATACCACCCCCACTCCCCCTTTTTTGAGACAGGTTCTTGCACTGTCACCCAGACTGGAGTGCAGTGGCACGATCATGGCTCAATATACCCTTGAGCTCCCTGGCTTAAGCCATCCTCCTGCCTCAGCACCCCCAGTAGTTGGGACTACAGGTGCATGCCACCATGCCCAGCTCATTTTTGTATTTTTTTGTAGAAAAGGATTTTGCCATATTGCCCAGGCTGGTGTGCTGGGCAGCTCCTGGGCTCAAGTGATCTGCCCACCTCGGCCTCCCAAAGTGTTGCGATTACAGGTGTGAGCCACTTCACGTGGCCTATACCTTTAACTTGAAATTTACTTCTAAAAATAAGACAAAATAATTTTAAAATATGGTAGGATTCTGTGTTAATGCAATGAAATAACAGCTATATCGGTAAAACTGTTGAGGCTGTTCATTTATTTAAAAATCAACCTAAGCAACTTTGATATGTATACCAGGAGCAGAAAATTCTGGTAATTTATGGTTTGGAGAATAATTTTCCTTTGGGCTGGTCTAGAGATTATATTCATAGGGACCTTCTGAAGGTTCAAAAATAAGAATTATCAAGAGGGTAGTAATCAGCATTTCAAGAGAAATAATCAGCACTTGTTAAAACACCTGCTGTTTATTGGGTCCCTCCATGTGTCTGGTACTTCCATACATTCTCCTATTAAAGCTTTCCAACAGTTTCTGGAGGTATTAGCCATCTTGAGAGAAAAAAAAATGATACTTGCAGTTGAACATCATCTGTTATCGACCTGTCATGGTGCAGTATATGCATTGCTGAAAACCTCATGGTCTGCAAAAATCAGGTACCAAAATATATAGGGAAAAATGGGATTAAGAGTAAACTGAGTGGGTGTGGTGGCTCACGCCTGTAATCCCAGCACTTTGGGAGACTGAGGCGGGTGGATCACTTGAGGTTGGGTGTTCGAGACCAGCCTGACCAACATGGAGAAACCCTGTCTCTACTAAAAATACAAAATTAGTTGGGCATGGTGGTGTATGCCTGTAATCTCAGCTACTTGGGAGGCTGAGGCAGGAGAATCGCTTGAACCTGGGTGGCAGAGGTTGCAGTTAGCCGATATCGCGCCATTGCCCTCCAGCCTGGGCAACAAGAGAGAAACTCCATCTCAAAAAAAAAAAAAAAAAATTCAGTTGGCTGTACACGGTGGCTCACATCTGTAATCCCAGCACTTTGGGAGGCTGAGGTGGGCAGATCACAAGGTCAAGAGTTTGAGACCAGCCTGGCCAATATGGTGAAGCCCTGTCTCTGCCAAAAATACAAAAATTAGCCGGGCGTGGTGGTGGGCGCCTATAGTTACAGCTACTTGGGAGGCTGAGGCAGGAGAATTGCTGGAACCCGGGAGGTGGAGGTTGCAGTGAGCTGAGATTGTACCACTGCCCTCCAGCTTGAGTGACAGAGTGAGACTCTGTCTCAAAAAAAAAAAAAAAATCAGTTTTTAAAAAAAAAAAGTAAACTGATCATTCCAAAGCTATTTTGTTTTGTAATTAGAGCACTAAGAAAACAATAAAAATTCCAGTAAAATAGTACAGTTTAAAAGATCCTAAATTCCTGATAAACTATAGTAAATATAGGACTTGAAAAAGCTAGCTTGATGGAAGGAGCAGGTGTAAGGGAGGTTTGGGATGTCTCAGGGAGACAAAGCTAAAATGCATAAATATCAGGTGGAACCACATACATACTTCTGAGACAGAGCATGTGGCCAGACTAAGCCAAGAAGAATAATGTGGGGGATGGGGGCGGTGGTGGTGAGCATCTGGTCCAGACCTATAACCCCCAACACCATGCTGCATTTCAGCTTTTGTTACTTGTGGGTATAAAACATTAATGTTTTGGGGGAAAAGTGGCAACCACTATTCTATTTTGTCTGTGAATTTGATGAATCTAGGTACCTCATAAGTGGAATCAAAATATTTGTCCTTTTGTGACTGCTTTATTTCAGTTAACATAGTGCCCCTCAAGGTTTATCCATGTTGTATCATGTCAAAATTCCCTTCCTTTCTAAAGCTGGATAATTTTTCATTGTTTGTATATATATTTTATTGACACATTCATCTGTCAAATGGACACTTGCGCTTCCACATTTTGGCTATTGTGACTATTGCTGCTATGAACATGTACAAATATTTGTTCAAGTCCCCGTCAGTTCTTTTGAGTGTATACCCAGAAGTGGAATTGCTGTATGTCTATCATATGTAAATTCTGTGTTTAACTTTTTGAGGAATCGCCATACCATTTTCCACAGTGGCTGCACCATTTTATATTTCTTCCAGCAATGCACAAGGGTTCCAGTTTCTTCCCTTATCCTTGCCATCACTTGTGTTTTCTGCCTTTTTGATTATAGCCATCCTAGTGGGTGTGAAGTGGTATCTCATTGTGGTTTTGGTTTGCATTTCCCTAATGGCTAATGATGTTGAGTATCTTTTCAGGTGCTTATTGACCATTTGTATGTCTTATACATTCAGATACTTTGCCCATTTTTCAATTGGTTTGTCTTATTATTGAGTTGTATGAATTCTTTGTATATTCTAGATACAATTCCCTTACTGGATACATTATTTGTAAATGTTTTTCTTGTATTTTGTGGGTTGTCTTTTCACTGTTTATAGTGTTCTTTGGATCACAGAAATTTTAAATTTTTGATAAAAGTCCCATTTATTTTTTTTTTGTTGCTCCTGCTTTTGGTGTTATATCTGTTAGAATCCATTGCCAAATCCTAGGTCATTAAGATTTACCCCCATGTTTTATTCTAAGAGTTCTATAGTTTTTTTTATCTTACATTTAGGTCTTTGATGCATTTCAAGTTAATTGATAATGTTACTGGGAAACATTTCGATATGTAATAGGCCCAACAATTAATTATACACATATTGTTTTACACAATGCATTTTAAATCAGTTAAGAGAAAGGAGAAATATGCATTCATACTGTTTTCTTATAATTGCATTTACCAGTGTTCTTTCACTGAGAATTGTGTTTTGTCATGCTTTTCAGGTTTTCATACTGGAAGCTGATTTCTGAATTCTTTTTTTTTTTTTTTTTTTAAAAGAGTCACTCTCTGTCACCCAGGCTGAAATGCAATGGCATGATCTTGACTCACTGCAACTTCCTTCTTCAGGGTTCAAGCAGTTCTCCTGCCTCAACCTCCTGAGTAGCTGAGATTACAGGTGCCCGCCACCACGCTTGGCTACTTTTTTGTATTTTTAGTAGAGACAGGGGTTTCACTATATTGGCCACACTGGTCTTGAACCCCTGACCTCAGGTCATCCACCCACCTCGGCCTCCCAAAGTGCTGGGGTTACAGCCACCACACCTGGCTCTGAATTCATTTTTTGAAAGAAGTTTGGTTGATAGTTTTCTTCCCTTCCCCCTTCCGCCCCCTGTTGCCTAGGCTGGCATGCAGTGGCACGATCAGAGCTCACTGCAACTTCTGCTTCCCCGGTTCAAGAGATTCTCCTGCCTCAGCCTCCTGAGTAGCTGCTATTACAGGTGCCTGCTGCCAGGCCTGGCTACTTTTTTGTATTTTTAGTAGAGATAGGATTTCACCATGTTGACCAGGCTGGTCTCGAACTTTTGACCTCAGGTAATCCAACCGCCTTGGCCTCCCAAAGTGTTGGGGTTACAGGTGTGAACCACCATGCCTGGCCTGATAGTTTCAATGCTTTGAGAATGCCATCCCACTGCCTTCTGGTCTTCATGTTTTCTGATGAGAAATCAGCTGTTTTTCTTATTGATGATCCTTTGTGTGTGGTGATTGATTCACTTTTTGCTGCATTCAAAATTCTCTTTGTATTTGGCTTTTGACAGTTGATAATGTTTCTCAGTCGGGATCTTTTTGCATTTATCCTGCTTGGAGTTTGTCGAGGTTCTTAGGTGTGTAGATTAACGGTTTTCATTAAATTTGGAGGCAGTTTTTGACTATGATTTCTTCAAATGTCTTTCTGTTCCCTTTTCTCTCTTTCTGAGACTCCCATTATGCATATGTTGGTTTGCTTAATTTGTCACACATTTCTATGAGGCTCTGTTCGTTTTTCTCTGTTCAGATTGCTTAATCTAACAGTCTGTATCTTCAGCTTGGCTGCTGCTTTGTTCTGACAGCTCATCGGCTACATTTTTCATTTCAGTTATTGTACTTTTCAACAGCAGAATTTCCATTTGGTTCTTTTTGTTAATTTCAATTTATTTTATCTCTATTGTTAGTCTGTTTGTTTAGACTAAATTGTCGTATTTTACTTCTTTAAGCATGGCTTCCTTTAAAGTTCATTGAACATAAGCATGATAGCTGTTTTTGAGGTCTCTGCTAAGTCTGTACTTTCTCAAAGTCAGTTTCTTTTGCCTACTTTTTTCCTGTATGTGGGCCACACATTCTGCTGTTCATGTCTTAAAATTTTTTGTTTAAAACTGGATCTTTTATATAATATAGCAACTTTGGATATCTCACACCTCTAGCAGCTTTGTTTTTTGCTTCCTTATTTATCTAGTGACTGGCAGAACTATTTAATGCCCACCCCTCAGCCTGTGCTGTTGTTCTTCTGAGGGTGTAGCATTAGTTATGCCTGGGATGATGGTGATTTAAGCAAGGCTTTGTGAGTTTCTGTGCTTTCTGTGTTAAGCCTCTCTCTGTGTTAGTATCACATGCACATATTACTCTCTACTAATTGCCTACTGGTTGCTCTATTGTTTTAAATGATGCCTTGGGACATAAATTGCCCCACAGTTTGATCCAATTAAATTCTCATGCTTTCCATGGCTCATCTTTGAGGGTGTGCCTGAGGTTAGTTCTGACCCCAGGAAGGTTGTTCTTAGCTTGTATTTCCCTGGTTCTCTCTGGTAAGCTGCTAGCTGGATAGTTTAACTTGTTGCTGTCGTGGAACAGGCCTTTTGATAGCTGCTTATTGCCATGATTTCTTCTGTTTTTTGTTATTGTCCAACACACCCACAGGATGTTACCATACTCTGTTTCAAATAGTTCACTTTACGACAACTTCAGAACTCTGTTCTTATGGCCTGCCTTTCCCACTGGGCAAAATCTTTGCACCACTGCTTCAGAACTGGGTTGGACAGTGGCTCACTTCTCAGAGTGACACCTCTGCTTCTTGAGCAGGGTGCTGGGTGGGGGAAGCAGCCTTTGATCTTTTGAGCTTGCCTTTGCCTGTCATGGAATCTTGACTCTCAGTGAGGTAGAGTGAGGGCCATTAGGACCACACTTTTCTTGACCTGCTCCACCTGGAGTTGAGAGTGTCTGCTTCACAAGTGGGGCCTAGCTGGAAAAAAGAGCCCCAGACTTCTCAGCCACTCTTGCCTGCAATAGAGCCTCTGCAACTCAGACTTGTGGATGATGAGAAATGTTGGCTGCCTTTTCCTCCTGGGGAGATACCATCAACTGGGGGCTGGGTGGGAGGAGGTGTGTTCTTAGCTGTACTTACCTGGAATGGAGCTACTGTCCTGCTGAGCTGGCTCAAATGCCACAGACTGTCCTTACTGAGAGATGGTAGATTTTCTTGAATAAATTATTTTTTCATTTGCTATATGCCCTTAGGACAATTTCCAGAGGCTTTAAGTGTTTTCGTTAAAAAAAAAAAAAAAAATTTCACCAGTTATGATTGTTTCACTGGGGAGAGCATTTACAGAGCCTCTGATGGCACCATTCCAAAAGTTACCCTTTTTTTTTTTTTTTTAAAAGACGAGGTTTCACCATGTTGGTCAGGCTGGTGTTGAACTCCTGACCTCAGGTGATCCGCCTGCCTTGGCCTCCAAAGTGCTTGGATTACAGGCATGAGCCACCATGCCCGGCCCCAAAAGTTATTTTTAATTTAAAATTACTCAAATTGCGTACAGCCACTTAAAAATTTGTGTTTGAGAATGCTTTGGAAAAGATGAAGTTTATATGTATGTAAAATTCAGTACCCTAATCTGGTACATACAACTTGACAGACGCTCAGTATGGAGGAGGTTTGAATAAGAGTGTTTGGCCAATTACTGAGCATTTCTAAATGAATAAATTTCTGCTGCCACAAATAATTATGAATTCAGGATGCAGTTCTGTTGCAATGACTTGTAGGAAGTTATCCATAGGAAGTAGCCACGGATGCACACAGTAATTTAGTGACAAAAATCAGGAGTCTGTAAGGGTGTACGTGTGTAGGTGTGTGTGAATAGTGTTGGAAATAAAATATGAGCATTTAGCTCAAGTAACATTTGAATTTAACAACGATTAATTGGACATCTTTATTTGCATTAACCTGAGTTACTGATTGGATTTAAAGCTGTCTAGAACTAGCATCACACTCTGGGGGTGGGGAGGGCAGGAAACCTGTGCTTAATATAGTTATTTTGACTGGCTTTGTGTATAATTTGTCATAATGTGTGATGAGAATGATAAGGTCTGTGCAAATGATAATGGCAGTGCTGTGGAGCTAGGAATAGAAAAGCTTTTACCTTTGAGCAAAGGTCACATTTTAAAATAACTTAGGAATGTTTAGGTTTATAGCTGTAGGCTCAACTATTAAAAATAACTTACTGTATTTCAAACTCCTTAACATGAACTCTCCCCATTTAACTCTCCCTCTCTGTCAGAGGGAGAGAGCCCGAGACTTCTCAGCCATTCCTGCCTGTTTGAGAATCATTCTCAAACACCCCTGCAGAGAAGGGGTCTTACTTTGTTGCCCAGGCTGGCCTCAAACTCGTGGGCTCAAGTAATCCTCCTGCCTCAGCCTCCAGAGTAGCTGGGGCTATAGGTGTACACTACCACACCCAGCCAATTTTTGTAACATTTTTTTATTATTCCATATATCTGAGGCCAGGGGTGGTCGCTCATGCCTGTAATCCCAGCACTTTGGGAGGCCAAGGTGGGCAGATCACCTGAGGTCGGGAGTTTGAGACCAGTGTGACCAACATGGAGAAACCCTGTCTCTACTAAAAATACAAAATTAGCTGGGCGTGGTGGTACATGCCTGTAATCCCAGCTATTCAGGAGGCTGAGGTAGGAGAATCACTTGAACCCAGGAGGTGGAGGTTGCAGTGAGCCGAGATGGCGCCATTGCACGCCAGCCTGGGCAACAAGAGTGAAACCCGTCTCAAAAAAAAAAAAGCATGTATCTGAGGAATACAGCTAATTGTGTCTTAGAAAGTTGTTGGTATGTACTATAACAGTGACAAAGAATACTTAACATAGGGAGATCGTGAATTAAATAAAAAATCCTATTTTATAAAACGTGTTTCTGCATCAAACTATACAGTTTGTCTTGGGAGTGGGATTATGGTGAGATTAATGGTAGTTTTTTCTCCCTTTTTTCTGACATTATTAATGTATGGTGTGATAGTTAAAACTGTAAGACACTGGCACTTGTACTGCCTGAGTTTGAATCCTGGCTCCTGCCACTTTGACAGTCTATATTCTCTCTCCCAGTTTTTTTACTCATGAAAGTGAGCTGATAATAGGGTTGTTCTGAAGATTAAGTAACTTGCTTAGAATAGTGCCCGAGACAAAATAAGTAATTAAATGTTAGCTATTATTGTCACTGTTAATGAAGAAAATGTTATTTAAAATTTGAGGTATGTCAACCTGGCTGCAATAGTATTGAAGTTGGTGAATGAGAGACGAAGTTGAAAAAATAAGTTAAAGGCTAATTATGAATGACCTTGAATATGTACCAGATGGATAGGAGAAGCTATTAAAGGTTTTGGAGACTGAAAGTGTTGAGATTAATTTAGCATTAATATACCAAACAGATTGGCATGGTAGTGTGGACACTAGCCAGGATGCTGTTAATAGGCTAGAGTGGTTTGAGTGGGAGTAGAAAATATAACATTGGACACGTTATAAAAGAGGAATGGAGGAGATGGGAAGGGAGAGATTTGACTTTGTTTTTACTGCATTTCCCCATACCCCCATTTTAGTTTTGAGCACTGCTATAGACTATTTGTCTCTGCCCCCTCCCCGCAAATTCATATGTTGAAACCTAACTCCCATGTGATGGTATTAGGAGGTGGGGCCTTTGGGAGGTGATTGGGTCATAAGAGTGGAACCTTCACAAATGGGATTAGTGCCCTTGTATTAATAAAAGAGACTCCAGGGAGTTCCCTCACTCTTTCTGCCTTGTGAAGATATAAGAAGATTGCTGTCTGTTCACCAGATGCTAAATATGCTTGGCACCTAGATCTTAGATTCCCTAGCCTGCAGAACTGTTGAAGTTAAGTGTTATTTGAGCCACTCACTCTTTGGTGTTTTTGTTACAGTATCCTGACGGGGCTAAGACAAATATCTATTGTTTGCCAATGAATCCTTGGGATTCAGTAGTGAGCAAAGCTTGTATAGCTTCTGCCCTTAAGGAGCTTTTATGTTTTAGTAGGAAGATAAACCGTCACACAGGTGCTGTAAGGAAATAGTGTAGCTGGCTCCAAAGAGCCTAGGATATGAGTACTTGATGAATCCTGAGTCAGGAGAGTTGGGAGCTGATGAATTAGTATGGGTAAAACTAAGCAGACTGCTTTGTTCAGAGGCTCCCAGAGGTGGCATGGGGGAGCACCTTGTGAAGGAACTACAAGAAGGCAAATTGAACTGGAGTTTAAGCGAGCTTTGGGTGGGGTTAGTGGTAAGATGAGGCTGGAATTGGGTGTTTGAGGGCCTTGTAGACACATTAAAGAAATATTTTGATTTTCATCCTGGTCTTTGAAGATTTTTAAGCAGTGCCGTGGCATGTTTTACATTTCAGTAATACTCATAGTGATGATTTTTAATGCCAAAAGAATAAAACATAATTGTAGGAATGGATGCAGGCCTGACAGTCACCGTGCTTTCAAGAGAAAGCTCAGTCCCTTTTCCTTATCGGCTCTTGTTTCCCCTTCTCCCCATTTGAATTTAAGGAGGATATCAGAAGGTTCTATTGAGAACCTTCATGGTATAGTGGAAGAGCCAAGGGTTTTAGAGTCTTAACAGAAATTGTGATCTTGCACAAGCTCAATGTACTTAATCTCTCAGCTTCTATTTGTTAAATTGGACTGATGGCTGTTTGCGGTGGTATTATGATTAAATGAGATTATACAAATAAAGCACCTACTGTTGTGCCTGATATACAAGTAAGTACTTAAAGCTTTTCTAGAATAACATACAAACTAAGATAGAACTGGAAAGTAGCCACAGAGAACCTTTGAATGGAATGGAACCAACAAGTCCACAAAAGGGAAAAAAAGAAATCCCTTAGCATAAATACTGAGACCTGTTTTGCCTTGCCTACAGGATGGTTATGGACCATAGTGTCTGAATATAATCGATTGTGAGATGTGTGCCACAGTAGTTATAAAGTAGTTAAGTAGTTAAAATAAATAGTAATGTTTGCAAATGAGATTATCTAAAAATCAAGGTCAAGATTATCCCCTTAATAATTATTTTCACTCACATTTCATATGCTTGCTTTTGAGGGACCAAAAAAATCCCTTGAAGTCCAGCACATAACTATTAATATTTGCTATTTTTAGTTTGTGTTCTGCTTTATACAGTTTTTGTGTTTCAGCAATTTCTCTGTGTCCATAGAAGTGTGTCAAGCCTGTGATAACCTTATTTTAGTGTCCTTTCTCATGCTGTGGTACAAAAACTACTGCTGTATAGGATACTTCTTTCTTCTAGGCAACAATGCATTAAAATTTTGTCTTTAAAAACATAGTGAATCTGTCATAGCAACAGAATCTTCAATTTAAAAATTCAAAAAGATCTAAACTTGGCTTAAAAGTAAGTATTTTCATACTCTAAAATGGTGGATATTTTGAAAGAAAGCTTAACTGGAGAGATGCTGCTTACTGGATTGTAATAAACATGAAACAGTTGATTTATATGTTCCCATTATAATTTTAAATCAGTATATAGTTGAACAACATGGGTTCAAACTGTGTGATTCACTTATGCTTCAGATTTTTTTTCAATAAGTATATTGGAAAATATTTTGGAGATTTGTGACAATTCAAAAAAGACGTGAGGTTGAACTGCATAGCTTGAAAATACTGAAAAAATTAAGAAAGAGGTATGTCATGAATGCGTAAATTATATGCAGAGACTAGTCTATTTACTACCATAAAATATACATAAATCTATTATAAAATTTAAAGACCACATGTGGTGCCATGTGCAGTTGAGAGAAATGTGAACAAATGTAAAGATGGAGTATTAAATCATAACTGCATAAAATTTACTGTAGTACATTCTCTACTACTGTAATTTCATAACCACCTCCTTTTGCTACTGCCCTGAGCTGCTTGTGAGTATCCCATAAAAACATTATGACGCAAATCTCTGCATGAGCAGTTCGTCTCTCTAGTAAATGGTCTATCATAGTAAAAAATGATATCTCACGTTCTCATGTATTTTTTCATGTTTAGTGCAATACCCATGAACCTTGAATAATATTACGGGACTTGTATGAAGTTCCACTAGTGGTGCTGGTGAATGGGCTCCCAAGAAGCGGAGAAAAGTCATGACGTTACAAGAAAAAGTTGAATTGCTTGATAGGTACCATATATTGAGGTCTGAGGTCTCCAGCTATGGTTGCCCACCGTTTCAGATGACGTAAACTTACTGTATTGATAAATACACTATAGTACTATAACTGTATTTTCTCTGATTTTTTTTTTTTTCTTTTTTTTTTGTGAGACAGCGCTGCTCTGTCACCCAGGTTGGAGTGCAGTGGTGAGATCTCAGCTCACTACAACCTCCACCTCCAGGGTTCAAGCGATTCTCCTGCCTCATCCTCTCGAGTAGTTGGGATTACAGGTGCACACCACCACACCTGGCTAATTTTTTTTTTTTTTTTTTTTTTTTGTATTTCTTAGTAGAGACGGGGTTTTGCCATGTTGGCCAGGCTGGTCTCAAACTCTTGACTTAAAGTGACCTGCCTCCCTCAGTCTCCCAAAGTTGCGGGGTTTGCAGATGTGAGTCACCATGGCCTGCCGGCCCCTTCTGATTTTTTTTAACCTTTTTTCTCTAATACGGTATTAAAATACATGTAACAAAATGTGTTAATCGCCTGTTTATGATCAGTAAGGCTTCTTGTCATCAGTATGCTGATAGTACTGAAGTTTCTGAGGAGTCAAATGTTATTCATGGGCCAGGCGCTGTGGCTCATGCCTGTAATCCCAGAACTTTGGGAGGCCAAGGCGGGTGGATCACCTGAAGTCAGGAGTTCAAGACCAGCCTGGCCAACATAGTGAAACCCTGTCTCTAC
The DNA here is from genome assembly GCF_030222135.1 of Aotus nancymaae. Lineage (NCBI taxonomy): Eukaryota > Metazoa > Chordata > Mammalia > Primates > Aotidae > Aotus > Aotus nancymaae. The sequence goes on along the minus strand of NW_026988472.1, from coordinate 18,270,035 downwards.
TAAAAATACAAAAATTAGCCGGGTATGGTGGTGCGCGCCTGTAGTTCCAGCTACTCAGGAGGCTGAGGTAGGAGAATTGCTTGAAACCAGGAGGTGGAGGTTGCAGTGAGCCGAGATGACGCCACTGTACTCTAACCTGGGCAATAGAGCCAGACTCCATCTTAAAAAAAAAAAAAAGTTGGCCAGGTGCTGTGGCTCACACCTATAATCCCAGCACTTTGGGAGGCCGAGACGGGTGGATCATGAGGTTAAGAGATCGAGACCATCCTGGTCAACATGGTGAAACCCCATCTCTACTAAAAATACAAAAATTAGCTGGGCATGGTGGCGCACGCATGTAGTCCCAGCTACTCGGGAGGCTGAGGCAGGAGAATTGCTTGAACCCAGGAGGCGGAGGTTGCGGTGAGCGGAGATCGCGCCATTGCACTCCAGCCTGGGTAACGAGCGAAACTCCGTCTCAAAAAAAAAAAGTTATTCATGGATTTTCGACTGCATGAGGAAATTGTCGCCACTATCAAGAGTCAGCTGTAATTTAACTTCTGCCTTGTTTCCTGTATATGCTAGCATCTTTTTTTTTTTTTTTTTTTTTTTTAAAAGACGGGGTCTCACCATGTTGGTCAGGCTGGTCTTGAACTCCCGACCTCAGGTGATCTGCCCGCCTTGGCCTCCAAAGTGCTTGGATTACAGGCGTGAGCCACCACGCCCCGGCCTATACTAGCATCTTAATTGCAAAATAATTCACAGCTTGCCTGAAACAGTTGTACTTTAAAAAGTGAAAAGTAGCATCCAGGGAATTGCAAATGAAACAAAAAATAATGTTGCCACGTTTCATCTATGAGATGGATGGACACATTAGAATGTTTGAGATAGATAAACAATGTCAAGCATTGGTGAGGATGAGAGGTGTAGTTGGTATAACTACATGGAAAAATACTTTGCAGCATCTAATACATTGGAAATTTCTTTGATTCTGCAATCTGCAAAGTCTATTTTTTTTATTGCATTTTAGGTTTTGGGGTACATGTGAAAAACAAGCAAGATTGTTGCATAGGTGCATACGTGGCAGTGTGATTTGCTGCCTTCCTCCCCTTCACCTATATGTGGCATTTCTCCCCATGCTATCTCTCCCCAACTCCCCACCCCCCCGCTGTCCCTCCCCACTCCCCCCCAACAGACCCCAGTGTATAGTTTAACATCTCTTCATGAGATTGTTGTTAGTGTTGTGTAGTGCAGCAGGCTCTGGAGTCAGACCACAGGGTTTCAATTCCAGTTCCATCCTTTATCAACTCAGTAACAATGGGCAAGTAGCCTAACTTCTCTGACTCTCAACTTCCTCATCTGTAACTGGAAGCAACAGTATATACATGAGAAGGTTGTTAGAAGGAGTAAATGATGTAATACATGTAAAGTGCTTTCTGTAGTGAATAACAAATACTAAGTGCTCAATGAATGAGATACTGTCTTTTCTTAATTTGTAGTTTGTTATACATTTTGGACATTAATTTTTTGTCTATTACGTGCATTGAAAATATCTTCTATAAGTTTATTACCTCTTTATTGAAAGTTTAATAAACTTTTAAAAGTTTTTACTTTGTTAAAAGTAACACATTTTAAAGCATATTTATGATTTAAAATATTATAAAACGGAAATGGATAAAAAGAAGAAAATAAAAATTATTCATTACCTTAAAAAAATGAAAAGTAGTGAGGTCTAGTGCCTTCTACTGGTGAAGGCTAAGTATAGCTTGTGTTGTACAGTTAGGTCTCTTGTCTCTGGTGAGTCAAGTATTTTAAGAATGGAAAAACTAGGGTTGTAGGTGTCAGTTAAACATAGAAATTTGAAAGGAAGAAAATTAATTCCCTTTGATTTTTGGTACATAAAACCAGAATAGGCCAAATTCACAAGTCAAGATACTTCACATGTATGAGCTTAAGGATAATCTATCAAATTGTTTTCTAAGAAACTCAACTCACTTTGATGTCCAGTAAAGGAAATAATCTGGTAGGGGTTTGAATGAAGTTGCTGTTGCTTGTTTATTGTCTCTATCATCAGTCTGTAATGTTCCACAGAAGCAGAGATATTTGAAGCACTGTGTACTTCCATATATTCTCCTATGATTAGAACAATATGTGGCACATTACAGATGCTCAGTACACATTTTTTGAATGACTAAGCTTTGAATTTTTATTTAAACATCTTTTTTTTTTGGTTAAAAATAAAAACTTAGAGAAGAAAATCTTTTAAGTATCCTAGGATCATATATAGAATCAGAGGATTTCAGTGTGCTGTGTAAAAGGAGAACGATACTGGAACGTAGGGCAAATTTGAGCAGAGTTGGGATAATGACTGGGTAAGAAAGGACCATTCTTTGTCCTGAGAGGGATTTCTCTGGTATTAAGGCCCTCTGTGAAAGCTGCTGGAGAAGTTCAGTTCTGCAAAGTTTGAAGTAAATGGTTTGCTGTTTATGGAGTGCTAGATTATTTAATACAGTCCTACCTTTATGTAGGTAAAGGTGATGCTTTCCCATTATGAAAGATGTTAGGATGCTAAGTTTGAATATGAAAAAGTGCTGTGTGTCCTAGAGGCAATTAAATCACCATTTTGGTTGTATTTCTCATTGCAAAAAATTGAAGATGCATCTGTTCATATAATTTTATTTTTAATGAAATAAAGCTTAAAAATGTCATGTGATAAATTTTCACATTGTGATTTGTTGTATTTGAGCATTCTTATAGGAAGTGATGTTACTGTGTCAAATATTGAATGATTTGAATAATTACTAAGTTGCTCAGTTGTGTATAGGATGTGCTTTGACTTGATAAAGCTTGTTCTAGCCCTGCTAGGTATGCCTACATCTCTGTGACACAGAGAACAGGCTCTTCTGGAGTTCTGAGACTGCCACTTGAAATCAAGTAAAGCAGTGTGATTCCCAGCTGTTTCCACCACTTGAATAGGATTTATTAAGAAAACTAGTGGTGTTATTCTTGGATAACTTAGTGTTATCTGTGATAAGTTTTTTCCCACTCAAACCTTTCCAAATTATATCTGAAAGTAATATTTTCAGATTCATTCCTCAAATATTTAGGAACTCTGCACAGTACATTATAGAAAGGGAAAAGAACAATTTATGTTTTTTTTTTTTTTTTGAGAATTACTGTACTTGTGAGACTCCTTTTACTAAAGTAATTCTCATGGCTTTGTGTGTGTGTGTGCGCGCACGCACGCACGTGTGCAATAGCATCTCAATTTTAAATACCTGGAAAAAGAATGGGAGAAGTTGTTAATGTCTTTTAAGGTAGGCAGATTGTAAGTGGCAGAAATGGGAGTTTGAATGAGTTATGTTTGAATTCAGAAATTATTTTAATTCCTCCATGCCTATTTCTTGCTCTTTATCTTGCATCCTAATGTGCTGAGGGAAAGGGATCAAATTCTTATGTGGTGGTAGAGAGATAGAGCAGAGTATGCTATGCTGAGACCTGACATATCTGCTCAGCAATACCGGAAATGTAGAAATGAGGACAGCTTATCGGGTAAAAGAAACAGAGAAACCAAGAGCTAGAAAGGTGAGACTATATAAGAGATAGGGGTAGCAAGCAGCTTGAGGCTTTGCTGATTGAGTGTCCTGTCATAAGCAGATGATGATTTAGTTCTGTGATCTGAGAGAAAGGTGTTTTGTTTGAGAGAGGAATTTCACAGTGCCACTTTCCCTGTTTATCTTCTTTTGTTTAAAGGGATAGTCTCCTTAGTTATCCACATAGTACTTTTGCCTAGAATAATTTATACCATGACTTTTGCCAGATATTTCTGATTTGTCTACAGATGGAGGGTTACTGAATTCATATAGATGGAATAATACGGTGCATAAAAATATGAGAATATAATTTTGAGGTATTTTAGCTTAAATGATCTCCAAATGCTAAAGAACTGCAAGGTAAGGGAACAGTGAGTGCTCTACAGATACAATTTTACTGTGGGAAAATATACATAAAATTTACCATTTTAACCTTTTTCTTTTTTCCTTCTTTTTGAGACAGAGTCTCATTCTGTCGCCCAGGCTGGAGTGCAGTGGCACGATCTCAGCTCACTGCAACCTCTGCCTCCCGGGTTCAAGTGATTCTCCCGCCACAGCTTTCTGAGTAGCTGGGATTACAGGCACACACCACCACACCCAGCTAATTTTTGTATTTTTAGTAGAGACAGGTTTCACCATTTTGGTCAGGCTGGTCTCTCCTGACCTCAGGTGATCCACCTGCCTCAGCCTCCCAAAGTGCTGAGATTAAAGGCGTGAACCACTGTACTTGGCCCACTTTAACAATTTTTAAGTGTGCAGTTCAGTACATTCACATTGTGGAATGCTTACCATCATCCATTTCCAGAACTTTTCCTCTTTCCAAACTGAAACGCTGTACCCCTTAAGCAATAACTTCCCATTACCCCAGCCCCTGGCAACCATTATTCTTTTTGTCTCTACAAGTGTGACTAATCCTGGTACCCACATAAGTGAAATTATGCAATATTATTCTTTTGTGAGTGACTTATTTCACTTAGCATGGTGTCCTCAAGGTTCATCCATGTTGTAGCACCTGTCAGAATTTCCTTTCTTTTTAAAAAATACTAAATAATCCACTGAATGTATATACCACATTTTGTTTGTCCTTGGTTTGCTTCCTGGAAAGACTTCTAAAAGAGATTCAATATTGGCTTAGTGGACAAGGTGATCTCCCTGGCACCACACTTGCCCCACACTTGGGAATATATAGGGAATATATAGTCGCTTATCCCGTCACACTCAGGAGGAGATGCTAGGGAGTGGAGGTTGTGTTTGTTTTGGGGGGGAAAAACAGACTCCCAGGTGATGCTGATGAATCCATCTCCTCCTACCCTTTTGTGAGTAATTGGATTTGTGTTAAAGATCCCCAAGATTTGCCTGAATTCTAGACATGTAGAGCCAACTCTCTAGTGGTTTTCACCTCAGTTTCAGTGTTCAGAAATGTACAAATTGCCACTCTACCCCTTCCCTTTGAAGAGAAGTGGACAGGAAACCTGGTGTCCAGGATTATATAAACCAAGGAAGCTCAGAGTTTCAAGAAGGTAGAGGTCAGTGGTAGCCAACTGTGTGTAATGAGAAGAGGGCAAACATGATGAATATTGAGAAGCAGTTATTTGATTTGTCAATTAGTAGAACATTGATCTGTGGACCTTCATCTTACATACTCAAAAGCTTTGTACGTAATTTTTAGGAGAATGAATCTTCAAGCCCATCCCTACACCTCAGTTAAGACCACCTGGCTTAAAGCAGCTTTAGTTTTAATAGCTTTGGATGGAGCCAGGTGATGAGAGAGAATGGACAAAGTGAAAGGTGAGATGGGTGGGGCATGGTGGCTCACACCTGTAATCCCAGCACTTTGGGAGGCCAGGTGGGAAAATTGCTTGAGCCCAGGATCTGGTGACCAGCCTGCGTCTCAAAACAAAACAAAACCCCATAATTTACAACTTACCTACTGTCTCCATCACATTTATTTAAAAAGAAAGAAAAAAAAGGAGAGATGGAGACAGTCTTTTGACTTGTGGGAAAAGGGAAAGGCAGAAACTGGTGATTTTCAGTAGGGAAGATTCAAGCACAGGCTGGGAGGAGATTGATTGGGGATGATGATGATTGGAGCTTCATCCCTTGGAGAGGGTATACAATGGGATCATGACCCCAGGCTGAGGGACAAGAAGAAGAAACTGGATCAGATTTGAAGTATACAAAAATAAAGTTGAATTGGTTAGCTGATATTTTGAGTGCCAACAAAATAATTTGTCAGTAGACCCAAAGTGGCTAACAAGATTTTTAAAACTGTCTGCTTCATGTAACACTCTTTGTAATTTAGGGTGTATAAAATGGATAACAAAATCCAAAGAGGGACTGCTTAAATCAGTCCTTTTCGTTGTTTTTTTTTCCCCCCACTTTATGTATTTAAAGAGCTTCTATGTCTTAGACTCACCAGTACTTGATATTATCAGTCTTAAAACTTTGTTTTGCTTTGCCAGTTTGATCAGTGGAACAAATTTTGGTTTTCTAGTTTGCATTTTCACAATTACTAATGAAGTTGAGAGGCTGGCTAGTGTAGCACTTAGGAGCTGTGGACTCCCTGGGTTGGAATCCCATTTTGCCACTTAGTACTTACTGATACAGGTAATTTAGTTTTGCTCTCTGTGCCTCCCTTTCCTTATCGGTAGACAGGGATGATAATAGTTCCTGCTATATACATTTGTAAGGATCACAGTGCTACAGACAGTGCCTAACATGTGAAAAGCTCTATTGTAAAATTATGTCTTATTTCATGTATTTATTAGTCACTTCTTTTTCTGAGACGTCTATCTTCATATCCTTTGCCTGTTTTTCTACTGAGGTGTCTTTATTTTGTACTTTGTTGGACATGTATAGTTACAAATATTTTCTTCTACCCTGTTTGCCCTTTAATTTTTCAGAGAAAAATCTGATTTCTCCCTGAGGACTCTGAATTTTGCCTAGAGAAGGACATATCTTAAAAATAAGTTTTTGTGTGTGTTTTAGTCAAGTGGTTTTTTTTTTTTTTTTTTTTTGAGACAGGGTCTTACTGTGCTGCCCAGGCTGGAGTTCAGTGGCCCCATCTGAGCTCACTGCTACCTCCGCCTCCTGGGTTCAAGTGATTCTGCTGACTCAGCCTCCTCAGTAGCTGGGACTGCATGGGTGAGCCACCATGCCTGGCTAATTTTTCTTTCGTATTTTTAGTAGAGATGAGGTTTCACCATGTTGGCCAGGCTGGTTTTGAACTCCTAACCTCAAGTGATCCACCTGCCTTGGCCTCCCAAACTGCTGAAATTACAGGCATGAGCCACTGCGCCTGGTTTTAAACATAAATACCTCTAGCAGTTTCTATACTTGTTTACATTTTCCTCATTAATCTACCTATAATTTGTGTGTATGTGAGGGGGGCGGAGCGGGGGTTGAAGTATACATCAGCTTTTTTCTTTGACAATGATAGAGAACTTGAAGAGGAAGAAGTCTTAGAGTCAGATCTGAATTAGAGTCTGCTCTGCATAACTTGGGTAAGTCCCCGCTGTCTCTTACTTTTGACTCTGTAAAATGGAGATAATACTCAGTTTCTGTGCTGCCGAGACTAGGTATGAGAATGAAGTGTCAAAGCATTTGGAAACTTCCTGCAGTGGCTTGCTAACCTAAGTGTCTGGTGAAAAATACTTGGGTATTAATATTACAGAAGCAAACCAGCCCCAGGTATGTTTTATATGCAATGATGAAAATTTGCTGTTGAATGTCTTAAGCCAGGTTATGATTAGAAAACTTAGAAATGAAACTTTGCAATGTTTGTGGGAAGTCTCTTTCAATCTCTGAGAGCCAGTGAATTAGAACCAATCAGGTAAATTTATCTGGTGGCATGTTAGAGTCATTCATGGCGGGGGGGGGGGGGGGGGGGGATTTTTTGCAAATTACTGATGCCTAGGCCTGACTCCCAGATACTGTAATTTATTCCATCTGGAGAGGAACCTGGGCATCAGTGTTTTAAATAAAATCACTTCAGGTGATTTTATTGTGCAGCTGAAGAGGGCTACTGATCTAATGAATATAGATTTGAGGGTTTGGTAGCATTCTCTTACACTCCTTTGCTGGTCAGATTGCAAAGAAGAGTTCCTGTTCTTAAACAATTGTGGCCTTGTAGCCCTGTTATGGCTCTAGGAGTGGCTGGAGCCAAAACCTTGCCAAAGTAGAGAGCTGAGATCATCTGACAAATTCAGTTGTATTGGAGTATTATGTAGTTTGAACCCTCTTAAAGAAAATTTAGATTTTTGTGGTTTTCAGGGTTTTGTGTTGGTAGGTTTGGTTTCTTCTCTGTGGCTTACAGATGGCCACCTTTCTGCTGCATCTTTACGTGGTCTTTACTCTGTATGCCTGCACCCCTGATGTTTCTGTCCAAAGTGTTAAAGTTTATGTTAAAAGCACTTGGAAGCTTGCTTAAAAAACCATTTGATAATGTCCTAGTATCAGTTACAAATGTTAGTTGTGCAGGCTTCCTTGAAATGTTTTAAGGAATCATGTTATACTTTGTCTTAGTCCACATGTTCTTGAAACAGGAGAGTTCCCTGAGCCCCTCACGGTACATGTGACAGGGATGTGGCTCGTTTATTCCTCTTGTGGGAAGGGGGGCACACAGGTGAGCAGGTACAGGAGCCAGGGTGAGTGCTTTTGGGCTCTGGCCCCACAGCAGTGTCTAAGGTGTTACAATGCTCTTTCAGCCCTGACCAGCTTAAGTGCTAAACAGCTTAGAGAAGAGTCAGCGTGATAGCCTTTTTGGGTTCCCCCATGCAGGGCATCCTGAATTCTTGTCCCATGTCCGGGAAGAATCACATCACAGGGACTTGAAGGATGGTTAATAATGGGGATTTTATTGAGTGATGGAGGTGGCGCTCAGTGGGATAGAGAGCTGGAGAGGGGATGGAGTGGGAAGATGATCCTTCCCCTGGAGTTCAGCTATCCCATGGCTGATCTCCAGCCGATCTCCAACAGCCCCCAGTCTGAACTCCTCTCCACCTTTAGACACTTCCTCTCTTTTCTTCTTCTCTGCTACGATGCTCTGCCACTCTGCTGCTCTTGGAGCCTGGGGCTTGGGGTTTATATGATAGGGGTGTGTGGAAGGCCGAAAGGCAACACTTGGGCATGAAAACAGGAATGCCTGTTCTCATTTTGGGCTGCAGGTCCAAGCTTGAGGGCGGAGCCCTCGCCAGGGACCCCACCCTCATATCACCTGTTCTTATTATTCTTACAGTATAATGAATGCATCAGCAAATTGAAGACAAATAGTTTTTTGCCGTTCCTTATTTAATCAAAATGACAGTTGAGTAAGTACTTTGATATATTGTCTTTAGAGTCAGTTCCAGGAGAAAACTGTAATATTACGTATTAAGGCTATATTTGTTTGTTTTCTTGGTATAATGGCCGGTGTACCATTATCAGTTTTAACTTCAATGTAGTGTTAATGAAACTTCAGCTTTTTACTTTCTCTTCTCATTTATATAGCCCCTTTTTCCTGACTAGATGCCCTGGTGATGCTAAATTTAAACAGTTCCATAATTCATGTTTTTTGTATCTAAAACCAATTACTTTTTCCCCCTTCTATTTGTAGGTTATGCAATGGTCTCTGCAAGATGGTTTATTCTTGAATTGGACCTTTTTAAGACTGACAAATGCTGGTACTTCATCTTCTATAAGTGGACTATAATTTCTTTTCTCAAGACAACTACATAAGCAGACAAAATTGCAAAGATCTGCCCTGTGTCGAGTATGACAGCCACGACTCGTGGCTCTCCGGTCGGAGGGAATGACAACCAGGGCCAGGCTCCTGATGGACAGTCTCAGCCCCCCCTCCAACAGAATCAGGTAGGATGTTTAAGATACTAGTTAAAGCTACAGTGGGACTGGGCTCAGTGGTTGACACCTGTAATCCCAGCACTTTGGGAGGTTGAGGCAGACGGATCACTTGAGGTCAGGAGTTTGAGACCAGCCTGGCCAACAGGGTGAAAACCGCATCTCTACTAAAAATACAAAAATTAGCTGGGCGTGGTGGCGTGCACCTGAAATCCCAGCTACTTGGGGGGCTGAGGCAAGAGAATCACTTGAACCTGGGAGGCAGAGGTTGCAGTGAGCTGAGATGATGCCACTGCACTCCAGTCTGGGTGACAGAGCAAGACTCTGTCTCTTAAAAAAAAAACAAAAACAAAAAAAACCTACACTGGTAGGTCGACTGTTGAGGTACTAAATGATGGAACATGTTCTAAATTTGTGAAGCAACTATAAAACTGTTATTTTAGGCCGGGCGTAGTGGCTCATACCTGTAATCCCAGCACTTTGGGAGGCCAAGGTGGGCGGATCACAAGGTCAGGAGTTTGAGACCAGCCTGGCCAACATGGTGAAATGCTGTCTCTACTAAAAATCCAAAATTAGCCATGCATGGTCGCCTGTAATCCCAACTACTTGGGAGGCTGAAACAGGAGAATCGCTTGAGCCCGGGAGGTGGAGGTTGCAATGAGCCGAGATCACACCACTGCACTCTAGCCTGGGCAACAGAGCGAGACTATGTCTGGAAAAAAAAAACCCAAAACTGTTATTTTAAGTTTTGTTTAAGAAAAGTGAACATAGGTCTTGCATAGTAACAAGAAAGCTCAAGTGGTATAGATGGTAATCTTGAGTGTACACCATCTTTTTCTGGTAGCTTATAATGTCATTAAAATTAACTATTTAAGCCCTATGTCAATTCTAAGGGAGAAAGCATTAAATCATTCAGTATAGCCTATGATTAGAATGGCTAATCATAAACCATGACCCATCATAAATCATGACAACAGTTTCTACCCCATAAATACATACAATTATAAATTGTCAATTTATGATAAGATTATTAAAAGAACATGGACCCAAGTCATGTTGCCTAGTGTTCAAATTTCAGCTTTGTACCATACTTGCATTATGACTGTGGGTAAATTATATAACCTCTAAGCCTTAGTTTGTTTATCTCTACAAGTAGGGTAATAATAGTGTAACTACTTCATGGATTGTTAAGAGGATCAATTGAAGTAATGCTAAACATAGATTTTGGTATTAAGGTTTTTATGCTGGCCTCAGAACTCATAGGATATAATATTCCCTTTCTGTTCTCTGGATGAATTTATGCACAGTTTATTATTTCTTCATTAATTGGGAGATTTGCGTAAAAGTTATTGCAGTTTTTTTTTTTTTTTTTTTTTTTTTGAGGTGGAGTCTCACTGTATCGCCCAGGCTGGAGTGCAGGGGTGTGATCTCAGCTCACTGCAACCTCCGCCTCCTGGGTTCAAGCGATTCTTCTGCCTCAGCCTCCCCAGTAGCTGGTATTACAGGCGTGTGCCATCACACGTGACTAATTTTTGTATTTTTAGTAGAGACGGGGTTTCACCATGTTGGTCAGGCTGGTCTTGAACTCCTGACCTCTTGATCCGCCTGCGTCAGCCTCCCAAAGTGCTGGGATTATAGGCATGAGCCACCATGCCTGGCTGATTCATTTTTTTTAATGGAGGAATTTTTTAATTTTTAGTGTCTTTTGGTAAATTGTGTTTTTCAAGGAATTTGTCCATTTGGGTTTTTTTCTTTTTCTTTTTTTCCACCTAACCAATGTGCTATGTCCATTTGATCTAGATCTTCAAATTTGAGGTAAAGTTGTTAATGATAATCCTTTTTATCTTTTTAGTGTCTTAGGGCTTATGGTAATGCCTCCTTATTTCTGATACCACTACCAATTTCATTAAGCCTTCTAAAAAACCAACTCTCTTGACTTTACTCCCTCCCCCAACCCCCTGCCTGCCAACACTCACACTCACACATTCACTCTTTTAGCGTCTCTTTCTTTCACTTCCCTTGGATTTGGTTTGCTGTTCTTTTTCTCATTTCTTGAAATGGAAATTTAGACAATTTATTTCAGTTGTCTTTTCTAATATATATAGTTTTATATTGGGAAGTATTAAACTGACAAAACATTAAGACTTGTGATGTGCAGCTCAAACAGTGCTTAGAGGTAAGTTAGTTGAGATGTGTGTAAATGATCACAAACATGCTGCTTCCAATTATTACATGTTTGTGTAGAGTCTGTTGGGTAAGTTTTTAGGCAAAATTCTTATTTTGAAGTATTTATGCTATTATTTGGGGATAAGTTCTTGTCCAGCTATTACAGATTAGATACTCTATCATAAGTAGTATAGAAAAGAGCTTCTGTCTGTCTCTCCTTTTTCCTCTTCCTCTGCCATTTTAGAGAGTGAACAAGTCGGGGTTTTTTTCTTCCCCAAATAAATGTGTCAGCTTTATTCCTTTTCCTCTGTAGTTCCCATTTGCAAGACATAAAATATTAAAAGTGTATGGTCACAGGTCTTGGACTGAGTTAAGTCTTTCCTGTGTTATAAATTTGTTTGCCAGTATTCAGGTTTTTAAAAGTGTAGTCAAAGGTTTGTGTTAGATGCCAAAAATTCCTGATTTTAAACCAGAAGCTAGTAGGTAGAGGTCCAGTATCTTTCTCTCTTTCTTTTTTATTTCATACCAGCATTGTCCATGAAATTCTAACCTATTGCAATGTTTCTAACTTGCATGGCTTTAGACAAAATCAAACCTTTTCTTTAGCTCTACTCTTATTTTAAGGTGTACTTGATGATTTTTAGAGCTCTTGGATTTGTGATATTCAACCTAATATTCTATGTCTACATTGTGTTCCTTTTCTTCTAAAAACTTGACATTTTTGAAGATGACTGTTACATTATCCTTCACGCTTACATTTTGTTATTCTCTACTTTTTAATGTTAGGATTTTATTTTATAAGATCTGACATGGTTGTACCAAGAAGCAGCAACCAAAGTGTTAATTCCTATTCAACTTAGGGCTCACTTTTTGGATATACTTTTTATGTGCTGGCATAAAGGGAATTTCTAAAATCAGATTTTTCACTTAACTTTTTTAAGCATGTCTTTAAAAAAAATTCTCTTAGAGAATTTTAGGCTTTAGTATATAGTAAAACTCAATAAATGAAACAGCCTTGGCAGAGGCACCATAAGATGAACACTCTTGGATGTGGTTGCTGGGAGGGTGCAAATTTTCTGGAATGAAATTTGGCAGCAGTATATGTCAGTGGCCTTCAAAGAAATTGTTTATACTGTTCTAGTAATTATATATCCAGAATACTATCCTAAGGAAAAGTTAAACACAAAGGTTTATATATAAGAACATTCATTACAGCTATGTTTATGTTTTGTTAGCAGTAACAATTACCAAATACTAAATGTCCTCTTAATTTTGTTTAATTTATGCAATATTATCTGGTGGGCATTAATTTTTTTTAAGATTCTTAATGATTAAAAAAAAATTGAATACCTAGATTTATTGAATGGAAAAGGACACAGACTTAAGCAAGTATAATTCCAATTTTATTGAACATATATGGACAGTTTTTATTTACTCATAAAGATTACAAGGAAATAATTAAATGTCATTGGCGTTTATAGGTGGAGAATTATAGGTGTTTTAAATTTTATTTTTGTCTTTATATTTTCTATGACCATGTATAAACTACACTGGGGGAAGGGAGTTAAAAAAAATAATAAAGCAGGCTTTCAAAGTTACATACTTCACATCAGGCATTTTTGTTGGACTTGTAACACTTGACTTCTGTGCTGTCATTTCCTTTGCCTCGAGACCAGGTCTGTGTGCACCTGCACAGTGTTCTTTAAGTAGAGGTTCACCATTTAGTTACTATTTAGTTACTAATTGACCATATGAGTTCATATATAAACTTTGTAAGTGAAACATGTTTAATGCTGGTAAACTCATGTGTCTTCATGCAAGTGCTTACTTATGCAACTCTTTATTTTACAACTGTTTAATAGGTGCTTGAATGATAGGGCGAGGGGCCCTTTTCTCTTAAAGGACCATCAACCTACAGTGAATAGAAAATTCAAGAATACATGAGAAAATACCACCTGCTTTGTAAATTAAGAGTAAAGGTCATAAAAGTTCATTCACTTAGTTGTGTAAATATGTACTGCTAAAGTGGGGGGTGGGTGGGGAGGGAGAGAAAGACATGCCAAAAACGAGGAATGAAAGAAGTGAAAAATAGCCACATTAGTTGAAAAGTGTTTTACTTATTTAAGAACCATAATCATGGACTTCTAAATAATTGTTGTTTGGGTGTAGGGAAATTGTGGAATAATTACATTTTCCCCCTTCAAATAAAAAAAAAGTAGAAGTTACAAATCACTTTATAATGTATTAAATGTGATGTATCATATTTGTAGAATGATTTCTGTCATGGCTCATATAATGGGAAATGTAAGCAGAGAGGCAGTACACATTATGATTAAGAACACAAACTATTTAGATTTTGATTCAAATCCTGAGTATAGAGTTTGAGCTGTGCGATCTTGGGCTACATATTGTCTGAGTTTTTTCATCTATTAAATGGCAGTAGCATACTTCATTAGGATGTTGAGGATTAAATGAAATTATTTTAAAGCACAGTAGCACAGAGATGGCCTGAAACATTGTAAATGTTCAATATAGTTGTTCCTTAGTATTCATGGAGGATTGGTTCCAGGACCTCTTAACACTTGGATAGCAGAATTCGTCTATGCTCAAGTCCCTGATATAAAATGGTTTATTTAGTATTTGAATATAACTCACGTACATCCTTCTGTATATACATGAAATGATTTCTAGGTTACTTATGCCTAATAGAGTGTAGATGCTATATAAATTGTTACTGTGCTGTATTTTTGGGGAATAATGACAAGCAAAAAATTCTGTACATACTCAGCATAGATGCAATCTTTTCAAATAGTTTCGATCGAAGGTTGTTGGTTAAATTTGCAGATGGAGAACCAATGGATATGTAGGAGTAGTTAAATTTTTAAATCTGCAATGCTCATCTGTGTTGGTGTTGGGATTACTATTTTTCATATGTTATAGAAACTTAAATGTGGAATATTTAATTTTTAATTAAGACTTCATCGCCTGATTCTTCCAATGAAAATTCCCCGGCAACTCCCCCAGATGAGCAAGGTCGAGGTGAAGCCCCACCACAGCTTGAAGATGAGGAACCTGCATTTCCACATACTGACTTGGCCAAGTTGGATGACATGATCAACAGGTGAGTTGGTTTTGCTTTGTTTTTTTAATGTGTGTAACATACAAGAAAGAGCAGACAGGAAAGTAACCCCACTGCCTCCTTACTAGTTTTTACAGCTTTGTCACTGCCAAGTGCTTTATAACTCATGATTCTTAATGGATTTAATAAATGAAAGGGAGTGAGAGTGTTAGTAAAATTTTCACATTAATGATGATGACCCTAGTTGGTTTGTTTCTAAAGTAAAATTGTATGTACAGTTTCCCTCTTTGAAAGTTTTGTTATTGGTCTCTTGGTTGCTGGATGACTTTCATAATTTTGGGATGCCCTGAGGTAAATAAGGTCATGAGGACATTGAGTTCCTCAGAGCCTGAGCCTGGTGAACTCTTGACTAGTTTGAGCCATTTAACCATCCTAGATGTTTTTTTTTCTTTCTTTCTTGGTCTTCATCCCAGGGAACAGTTCAGAATATAATTTTTCAGACTTATAATACAAACAACCACCCTATCCCACCCCAGCACACATTGATTATTTAGAAGAAGACTCCAAGAAAGTGAAGCTGTAAGTTTTTGCGCAGAGGGAAGAAAACGATTTCAAGAGGCTAGGGAAGAGCACATCAGGGAATCTCATGTGACTGTGGTCTTCACCAGACTGTGGGCTCAACAAGTGAGTGCTAGGAAGGTGTGACACATTTCCCCCTCCCTCTCCTAAAGGAAAGTAATGAAAACACATGTTCTTAGAGGCATTTGCTTTACTGAGTTTTTTTTTCTTTTTTGTATTTCACTTTTTAAAAATAACACTGTTAAATGCATAATGTGAGGGGAAATAGAAATCCTTTGCATTAAAAAAATCTGAATATATAAATAATAAATATGCATTACTAAGCAGAAATATGTGTCTAAATTTCCCTATAATTTCCCCCTTACATACACATATTCCTGCCAAAAATTACTGTTAACAATCAGGAGTACATTCTCCAGATTACCTTTGTGTTTACTATTATATATGAATTGATTTTTCTATAAATACAGGATTCTTACTACAATTTTGTAACTTGCTTTCTTCATTTATCTTGAATATTTTTCCTGTTAATAAATAAATATCCATTGTTTTTAATGGTATATTTATAAGAATATATTGTGTGATTCTGGCAGGTGCCTGTAGTAATGGTATACAATGAATTATAGTCAAACAAAAATTGTTTGTAATGGTGGTCCCTGACCATTCTCTATAGCAGTGATACCATAGCAGAAGGTTGTATTGTTTGTTGCTTTTCCATACTTGTCTGGTGATTGGTGATTTCTTAGGCTGACTAGAGGACTAAAGTTGCATATTATTAGCAAGTCCTCAGGAGAGAGAAAAATACAAATGATTTTTTTTTTTTTTTTTTTGAGACAAGATCTCACTCTTTAGCCAGGCTGGAGTGCAGTGGCATGATCTCGGCTCACTGCAACCTCCGCCTCCCGGGTTCAAGTGATTCTCCTGCCTCAGCCTCCCGAGTAGCTGGGACTATAGGCACGTGCCACCACGCCTGGCTAATTTTTGTGTTTTTAGTAGAGACAGGGTTTCACCATGTTGGCCAGGATGGTCTTGATCTCTTGACCTTCTGATCCACCTGCCTCAGCCTCCCAAAGTGCTAGGATTACAGGCATGAGCTACCAGGTGCCCTGTGTTGTGTTTTTTTTTGTTTGTTGTCTTTTTCTCCTTCTTCTTCTTCTTTTTTTTTTGAGACAGAGTCTCATTCTGTTGCCCAGGCTGGAGTGTAGTGTACTATTTTAGCTCACTGTAACTTCTGCCTCTGTGATGGAAGTGATTCTCGTGCCTCAGCCTCTGAAGTAGCTGGAATTACAGATGTGCACCATAACACCTGGCTGGTTTTTGTATTTTCAGTAGAGACAGGATTATGCCATGTTGGCCAGGCTGGTTTCGAACTCCTGGCCTTAAGCGATCCACGCGCCTTGGCCTCCCGAAGTGCTGGGATTACAGGTGTAAGCCACCACACGTAGCCACAAATGATGTTTTTTAATGTAAATATGAACAGTGACAAAAGGTGGTGTATACATTTGTTTCTAATAGATTATCTGGGCTGGGTGCGGTGGCTCACACCTGTAATCCCAGCATTTTGGGAGGCCGAGGCAGGTGGTTCACAAGGTCAGGAGTTCGTTACCAGCCTGGCCAATATGGTGAAACCCCGTTTCTACTAAAATTACAAAAATTAGCTGGGCGTGGTGGTACACGCCTATAGTCCTAGCTGCTTGGGAGGCTGAGGCAGGAGAATTGCTTGAATCTAGGAGGCGGAGGTAGCAGTGAGCTGAGATCGTGCCACTGCACTCCATCCTGGGTGACAGAGTGAGACTCCGTCTCAAAAAAAAAAAATTATCAGGTAATGGAGTATTTTTAATAAAAATGCCCTGGGGGTATTTAGCGACTTTGCCTACTCTTAGTACACAGATAAAGGGATGGATGGAAGAAGCGTCACTTTTCTGGGGAACAGTGGGTGTGTGTTGGGTGGTGATGAGGGCAAAGGGTTAGGAAAAGGATGGATTCATAGGTGGTTGAGCTGCCACCGAGACTGGAGTAAGCACCACCTGGTTGTATCCTGCATCCTTGTTTGTGGGTGGAGGATGTCTGTGAGGCATGGAAACTTGGAGACCCACTGCTTACTTACCCTTCAGAAAAACTTGATGCATTATAATGAACAGAGGCAGAAATCAGTCCATTGCCTCCTATTTATTTTCTTCTTTGTGAGGAAGTTCAAGACAACAGTGGGCCAGGTGCAGTGGGCTCACACTTGCAATTTCAACACTTTGGGAGACAGGCTGGAGGATCACTTGAGGCCAGGAGTTTGAGAGACCAGATTGAGCAACATGAGAAGACCCTGTCTCTCTCTTCTCTCTTTTCTTTTTCTTTTTTTCTTTTATTTTCTTTCTTTCTTTTTTTTTTTTTTTGAGACAGAGTCTTCTCGCTCTGTCACCCAGGCTGAAGTGCAGTGGTACAATCTTGACTCATTGCAACCTCCGCCTCCCAGGTTCAAGCAATTCTCCTGCCACAGACTCCTGAGTAGCTGAGACTACAGGCATACACCGCTACACCCAGCTAATTTTTTGTATTTTAGTAGAGACGGGATTTACTGTGTTGCCCAGACTGGTCTCGAACTCCTGAGCTCAGGCAATCCTCCCGCCTTGGCCTCCTAAAGTGCTGGGATTATAGGCGTGGGCCACTGTGCCCAGCCAACCCTGTCTTTTAAAAAAAAAAAAGTGGGGATGAGGGGCAAAGAAGAGGTTTATCATAGTGTCTCCTTTGATCTGAATCCTGAAAGAGCACTTCCCTGTCAATTTTAACAAAAATATCCATGATACCTAGTTAGTTAATATTTGATTGTTATAATAGTTAATAGTTTTATACCCTAAGTTATCAAGATAATTTAGTTTTCTTATCTCTCTTATTGCTTTATCTTTTGACATATCTTTAAAAATCTGTAGAGACAGCAGATGGTGCTTAGTCCCACAAAGCAGATATTCTGCCAAGCTTGTCTTAATATTTTAATGTTATTTTAATATTAAATATTTTTATAGCAAGATAATTAGTAGCTCATTTATAGTGCCTCTTTTAGTGTACAACTATTAAACATCTTTTTATTTTATAAAACTTTTAGGCCTCGATGGGTAGTTCCAGTTTTGCCGAAAGGGGAATTAGAAGTGCTTTTAGAAGCCGCTATTGATCTTAGTAAAAAAGGTAAGTTATATGTTTTTATGCTTTCTATAATGTATGCTACTAGATGTACTTTTACTTCATCCCCAAAGTGGATGAAGTGGATTTGTTTTACTCCATTATAAACACATACTTACAGCTTGCAAGCAGGAGCTCATATCCTTTGGACATTCTTAAAGAGTGTTTGCGAACTCTCTGAAGTTACATAAAATTTATGTATGTTTGTATTTCTAAGGAGTGGATTCATTGTTTAGTCAGATTTACATAGAGGTTGTAACTCAAAGGTTAAACTTTTTTTTGAGATGAAGTCTCACTCTGTTGTCCAGGCTGGAGTACAGTGGTATGATTTCTGCTCACTGCAACCTCTGCCTCCTAGGTTCAAGCAATTCTCCTGCCTTAGCCTTCCGAGTAGCTGGGACTACAGGCACGTGCCACCATGCCCAGCTAATTTTTTGTATTTTTAGTAGAGATGGGGTTTCACCATGTTAGCCAGGATGGTCTCAATCTCCTAACCTTGTGATCCACCCACCTCAGCCTCCCAAAGTGCTGGGATTACAGGCATGAGCCACCGCACCCGGCCAGGTTAAACATTTTTAACTGAGGGTCTTATCTGTTATGAGAAATAATATATAAAAGAACATTTTACAATTAACTATTCTATAACTGTTGGATGGTATGACATCTGCCCCCTACCCCCCTTGTAATTATCTTGAGTCATTTCTGTCCTCAAAATATGTACTATATAAATCTACAAATTATGTACACTTGCCTGAAATGACAGTGAGTTAGGGTGTGTGGCTCTTTGTACCTAGTAAAATCTTCATAATCCTTTACTTAAAAATTACCATTTTATTAATATTGTACTTATAAAATAAACTACCTTACATGTTTGTAAGATAGTCTTGCTTTGTCACCCAGGCTGGAGTGTGGTGGTGTGATCACTGCTCAATGCAGTGTCTATCTCCTGGGCTCAAGTAATCCTCCCACCTCAGCCTCCTGAGTGGGATACAGACACACATCATCATGCCCTGCCGATTTTTTTTTTTTTTTTTTTTTTTTTGAGATGGAGATTTGCTCTTGTTGCCCGGGCTGGAGTGCAGTGGTGTGATCTCAGCTCACTGCAACCTCCGCCTCCCGGGTTCAAGCGATTCTCCTGCCTCAGCCTCTTGAGTAGATGGGATTATAGGCACCTGCCACCACACCTGGCTAATTTTTATACTTTTAGTAGAAAAAGTGTTTTTCACCATGTTGGGCAGGCTGGTCTTGAACTACTGACCTCAGGTGAGTCACCACCCCTGGCTAATTTTTTTTTTTTTTTTTTTTTGAGACAATCTGGTTGCCCATGCTGGTCTCAAACTCTGGGGCTCAAGCGATCCTCCCACCTTAGCCTTCCTAAGTGTTGGGATTAAAGACGTGGGCTACTGTACCCATCCTTTTTTTCTTTTTTTAAATTAATACACAGGAAAGGTGTCATTTTTCTCTTAAAGAACTGAAAGATGGACTTTCAGCTTTTGTTAAGCCAACAAAAGGAAATCTGGTGTTTTTACTCAGGTATCCAGAAGAAAAAGCTTAATGCAGGAATTAATCTTTTTTCCCCCCCAGTGATGTTGGTCTACTTAAGGTGCATTTGATCTAACAGAGTACTACTATTGTAGTAACTCTCAATTCATTTTTTAAGGCATTGCAGATTAAAAGGCAGTAACTTTTCATTTTCTTAAATGGGATAGCTGTGGATGTGTTACAACTAACAATAGGCACTATCACAATTGAAATTGATTATTGTCAAAATTAACATGTTTAGTACCTTGCTTTTAAGTTCAACTCCATGTCAAGAGAAAATTTATCTTACAGTAATTTCCCTCTTTTGTTTGGAGAAAATATCCTTATGCCTCATTAATCCTGTGGAAGTAGTCTGACAAACTGAAAATATAATACATGGACAGGTTACAGTTGTTTTCACCACTCAAAATTTTTTGTTCTTTTACACACTTGTTCACTAATTTATCAAAAAATTTTTAAAGAAAATATGTTTCTTATTTAAAAAATGTTTAATATTTGTTGGTATATAGGTGTATATATTTTTGGGTAATGAGATTTTGATACAGGCATAAAATGCATAATCACATCAGAGTAGATACAGTATTCATTACCTCAAGCATTTATTTTTTGTGTTTCAAACAATCCAGTTACACTCTTTTAGTTGCTTTAAAAGGTACAATTAAATTATTTTTTACTGTAGTCACCCTTTTGTAGGTCATATTCTATTTTTTGTACCCATTAACCACCCTTCTATTCTCTTTATCCATGAGTTCAGTTGTTTGATTTTTAGATCCCACAAATGCGTGAGAACGTGTGATGTGTGTCTTTCTGTGCTTGGCTTATTTCATTTAACATGGTGACCTTTTGTTCCATCCATGTTGTTGCAAATGACAGGATCTCATTTTTTTTAATGGCTAAATAATACTCCATTGTGTGTATGTACCACATTTCCTTTATCCATTCGTCCTTTGACTCTTAGGTTGGTTCAAAATCTTGGCTATTGTGGATAGTGCTGCATCAAACATAGTAGTGTAGATATTGCTTCAATATACTGATTTCCTTTATTTTGGGCATATGAGCAAATTTTTGAAGACTTCTGTGCTAAGCATGTTCTAAGTCCGGACTAAAATGATGGGTAAACACTGATTAATGGTATTTCATTTAATAGCATTGGCATTCAGTGGATATGTATTCCTCCCTCCACCATATTTTTTTTCTGAGACCACAATGTCGACAAGTTCCAAATTTTTAAAAGTTTAAATTACCATCTCTTTTGTACTATCAAAGTCAAATAATACTTTCTATACAAATTGGATGTTTTTCATTTTGTCGTTAAGAGTTAGATTTTCTTTGTTAGGAAGCACGTGGCTCTGTTGCCTTTCTAAAATGAGGTGAAATTAAGCAGTGGCACTGAGACAAGGGAAGACAAGACGTAATTCATTTTATTTCATCAAACACTTACAATATAAGGATATTGATGCTAAGTGAATGATTTATGAACAAAATAAGATTTTGAAAATTAGTTGTGAAATGTTTTTAAGTTCAAAGGTTTATTTTCAGGGAGCAAAATGTTATTTAAATTTCCCTCTAATGTGGTGCTGCTGATCACCATTTTGTGTTTAAGGCTAGTGCCATAATTGGTAACATTTTCAATTAGTGTTAATATTACTTGGTTAATCTACGTTTATACAGTTAAATATTTATTAGCTGTCATTGAAATTTCCAGTTATTTATTACCTTTTATTATATATTGGACATTGTAAAAACAACCAGAGAAATACTTTGTTTGCATTAATTTTTCTCCCTTTTTCTTAGGGCTTGATGTTAAAAGTGAAGCATGTCAGCGATTTTTCCGAGATGGGCTAACAATATCATTCACTAAAATCCTTACAGATGAAGCAGTGAGTGGCTGGAAGTTTGAAATTCATGTGAGTCTTGCATTTGACTTTAAAGAATCAGATTTACATGGTGTTGCCTATGAGTGGGGAGGGGTATATGTGTATATGGCTGTGTTATATTTGGTCTGTTATAATTGAATTAAAAGGTCTAAAACTGGGCCGGGGTGGTGGCTCACGCCTGTAATCCTAGCATTTTGGGAGGCCAAGGTGAGTGGATCACCTGAGGTCAGGAGTTCCAGACCAGCCTGGTCAACATGGTGAAACCCCGTCTCTACTAAAAATACAAAAAAAGTTAGCAAGGTGTGGTGGCACACACCTGTAATCCCAGCTACTTGGGAGGCTGAGGAAGGAGAATCACTTGAACCCGGTAAGTGGAGGTTGCAGTGAGCCGAGACCGCTCCACTGCACTGTAGCCTGCGTGATGGGAGTGAGACGACTTCTCAAAAAAAAAAAAAAAAAAAGTTCTAAGAATGAAAAACTTAAAAATGTTCATAAATTCTCTTGAAGGCCACGTAGTCATTTAGAATAAGCATGAGATTTAGAGTTAAACTTGGGTTTAATCTATCCCCTGGGATCTCAAGTGCCTGTGACCTTAGGCAAGTCATCACATTTCATTAAAAATATAATGCTGTCAGTTTTAAGGTACGTCACTGTTTTATGGACTATTAAGAAAAACACCCAAGATGGGGCATCTTATACATATCTGGGACACCAAAAGGTCAGTGTAGAGGTAAATGAGAAATGAACTTACCATGCAGAAAGGGACAGCAAAAACCCCTGCATATCTTAACCTTGGCACTTGGTGGAGGGAGGGATAAAAATTAAAAAGTGAAAATCTAAACCACAAGCAGTATTTAAACAGTTTTGCAGTCTGAATTCAAATTACAGTTGTGATACAAAAAATCCTTAAGGGGAAATGTAAACTGGTCTCAGGTCGGTAGTGCCCCCAAATGACTAGCAGAAGCAAACATAAGTCCTCTTTGCAGATACCTTCCATTTAGGAAAACAGTAATGTATGATTCATTATACATTATAATAATACATTATATATCATATTAATATTAATTATAATACATTTTAACACATTATCATATATTATAAGATAGAGTCAGATTCCAGAGATCTTAAACAGTAAAAAAAGTGTATGACTCAGACTGATAAAATGCCATAATTACTCTAAGTCTCTGTTCCTTTTGTTTTGTTTTGTTTTTTCCCCAAGACAGAGTCTTGCTCTGTCTCCCAGGCTGGGGTGAAGTGGTGCGATCTCGGCTCACTGCAACCTCCGCCTCCCAGGTTGAAGCGGTTCTCCTGCCGCAGCCTCCTGAGTAGCTGGGACTACAGGCATGCGCCACCATGCCTGGCTAATTTTTATATTCTAGGAGAGCTGGGGTTTCACCATGTTGGCCAGGCTGGTCTCGAACTCCTGTCCTCAAGTGATCCGCCTGCCTCAGCCGCCCAAAGTGCTGGGATTACAGGTGTGAGCCACTATGCCTGGCCTCTGTTCTTTTGCATACTATGTAAGTGGTCATAAGTTGTCAAGCAGATAATATTTTCATTGTCTATAACCTATTTCCCAAATATGACCATAGCATAAAGATTCCACATCTTCTGATTTAACATGTAATTTTATAGGTGTAGAAATGGAAACTTTGGAAGTGGTGCCAGACTTTTGCATTTGATATTTAGCTAGCAAATTTATCTCGGATGATTGACATATTGTTTATTTTATTTATTTTTAATTTTTGAGACAGAGTTTTGCTCTGTTGCCCAGGCTGGAGTGCAGTGGTGCCATCTTGGCTTTCTTGGAACCTCTGCCTCCTGAATTCAAGCTATTCTCCTGCCTCAGCCTCCTGAGTAGCTGGGACCACAGGCGCATGCCAGCACACATGGCTAATATTTGTATTTTTAGTAGAGATGGGGTTTCACCCTGTTGGCCAGGCTGATCTCAACTCCTGGCCTCAAGTGATCCACTCACCTTGGCCTCCCAAAGTGTTGGGATTAACAGGAGTGAGCCACTGGGTCCGGCCTGACATACTGTTTAGATTTTAGAATTGCTGCTGCTTGTGTACAAATTCCAGAGAGAAAAAAATAATTTGCATCTTATCTGTGGATGGAGAGCGGGAATAGATAACATATGGTGCCTCCTGTATTTTTTAAGCCATAGCAAATGGCTTTTGAAAGTACCATATAAATTATGAAGTAAAGAAATTCTAATTTTTTGATAATCAGTTTGATCACAATATTAATGAAATGATTAGTATAGAAAATGAAGAGATAATTTTATTAGTTACGATACGATTAATACTAGAAGATATTTCTGTTTGAAATTGCAGTGCTTTGACCTTGTAAATCACCTTTCCCCCTTATATAACAGAGGTGTATTATTAACAATACTCATCGTCTGGTGGAGCTATGTGTGGCCAAGTTGTCCCAGGACTGGTTTCCACTTTTAGAACTTCTTGCCATGGCCTTAAATCCTCATTGCAAATTCCATATCTACAATGGTACACGTCCATGTGAATCAGTTTCCTCAAGTGTTCAGTTGCCTGAAGATGAACTCTTTGCTCGTTCTCCAGACCCTCGATCACCAAAGGTGTGTTGATTTGTTAGTTTCAAAATTAAATAATATGATTGTTCTGCTCTGACACAGAATCTTCAGTGATCTGTATTTAAAGTGTCACAGTGAAATAGGCTTTAAGTGAAAATATACACAACCAGGAGTATTTTTCATAGCTCTGTCATTTTAGTTCTATATTTGTTTTTTCTGCATGTATAATTATCCCCATTGTCTTCTGTCCAGCCTCTTTAGGAGTAGTCATAATTTGGGTTAGTGAAAAATAGACTGTACTTTTTTTGAAATAGAATAGGAGATTACTTCTTTGGCCAAGGACTGAAGTGTTGATCTGTAGGGCTGTGATCGTTTTAAGCATTCTAAAATTTTGACTCCAAAATCAAGTATATCCTCTAAATACCTAATGATACATCATAAAATTACAGAAAATTGTTAATGAAATCAATATAGTAAGTCTTCCAAATCTCTCTTAAATATCTATATTCTGTACATAAATGTAAGTTTTCTATATGTAAACAAACTGTACATTTTAAAAAATGTATCTGTAAATGCTTGTTTTATTAAATATATAATTTAAAATTTTTAGATTTTTGGGAGACAGTTTTAATATTATAGGTCTTGTACAAATTTTCCTTTTTCTATCCAGCCAGAAAAATTTTAAGTCATATTATTCAGAACTTGGTTTATTCTACTAATAACCTGAAGTTATCAAAAATTTGTCAAACTTAATAGTTGAGATTTTCTGATATTTCCCAGTTCATATTGTTGCCACTAGATGGCTTAGTTTTACTTGAGTAGATCAGGTTAATATCTAAATCATGGCGATCTTCAAAATAAAAATTTTCATCTATACTTGTATTTCTTTTTACATTTTACCTTTTTTCCCCCCTCTGTATGCCAGTAATCCACAACTTAAGAGATTCACAGGGAACAAAACTTGATTTAATATGGCTAAATATAAAATTTTTAGATGACTTCTGGTTGAAGTTAATTTATATCTTTGAAGTACAGTTCTTGCTATTAAACTAATAAAAAATAGTGACTGTGAGAGTAGACTTTCAAAACCTTCAAGAGTACAGTTTTTTAAAATATAGCCCAAAACATAGTTGTGAATCAAGGAGAAGCATATTCTATGGATTTACCTACACATTTACTTGCTACTGAAGTAAGAGAAATTTTATAATACAGCTAAACCGGTCTTTTATAAGCTTTTTAAAATCTGATTAAAAGGTGACATATTTGGCAGAATCTTCAACCATGTCCCTAGTTGGATGTAGATGTCATGATATAATGAAAAATCTAAGGGATATATAAGAGCCCCCATGTTTTTTTCTCCTGTTCTACAAAGGTGGTGGTGGCAAAATTCAGATCATCAAACGTAGTTGATGGAGATAAATTTTGTATGCTGTAGATTCACTTTCACATACTGTTTGTAATGAGTTGCATTTAGCTTTGAGAAATTTGAGTTACAGAGCTTAAAATTCTGTTTTACTAGGAATATTTTTGAGCCTTAATACTCAATTATCCTCTGGAGTTTTTGGTAGGTATTTTGTTGTACTTTAGATTCTCTCTACACCCCCTACCCTCCTACCCTCCTGGGACATTGAACCTCTGTGGCCTCAACTTTTGACCCATGACAAAGCTAAAGCTGTCAGGACTATCTCTGAGAGTGTTACCTGTTCTCTGTCTTCCCCCAAGATGTTTGCAGATGTTTAAATGAGTTTATCCAAACAATCAAAATATAATAAAAACTTCATTGGTTGCGACAAAAGGTCTCAGGTGAAATTCACCATGCTATGTTTGAGAAAAGGAACTCGTAGGAATAGAAAACTATGTGGAAAGCATATGGTGAATTGTAGGCTGTGTGGTCATTTAGAATTTCTCTATTTAGGGCAACTGATCTTTCTCTGCCAGTCTTGACAACTTATAGCCAGAGAAAGAAAGCTGTTGTTTGGCAGCTGCTAAAGCTAGTCTATTAGCCTCAATTTGAAGCACTCTACCTTTTTTTGTTTTTGAGACGGAGCTTCGCTCTTGTTACCCAGGCTGGAGTGCAATGGCGCGATCTCGGCTCACCGCAACCTCCGTCTCCTGGGTTCAAGCAATTCTCCTGCCTCAGCCTCCCAAGTAGCTGGGACTACAGGCGTGCGCCACCATGCCCCCCTAATTTTTGTATTTTCAGTAGAGACGGGGGTTCACCATGTTGACCAGGATGGTCTCGATCTCTTGACCTCGTGATCCACCCGTCTCGGCCTCCCAGAGTGCTGGGATTATAGGCGTGAGCCACCGCGCCTGGCCGTAGCACTCTATCTTAATATTCCCAGTTGTTTAAGCGTACATTGCAGCTAAAGAAATACGGGAAGATTAGCTTTAGATAATTCTTTACTGTGTCCACACCTGCTATTTTATAAATATTATGTTATTGTCAAGTATATCATTCTAATAATCTCACTACAGTTACTGAAGAAATAAAATATATTACATAATGAGCATATACTTTCTTACAATTGCTGAATGACAAAAGGGATCTGGTGAATTAAGTACTCAGAGTTTTAATGGTTTTGAATTAGCCTTTTATGACTAAAAAGGTAGGAAAACACTATAATCTTATATTGAAATATGATAGTAGATTTATTAGATAATTTAGTTCATTTATATATTCTTATAAAACCATATCAAAACTAGCATTAGGCCAGGCAAGGTGGCTCATGCTTGTAATCCCAGCAGTTTGGGAGGCCGAGATGGGCAGATCACCTGAAGTCAGGAGTTTGAGACCAGCCTGGCCAACATGGTGAAACCCAGTCTCTACTAAAAATACGAAAATTAGCCGGGCGTGGTGGTGGTGCGTGCCTATAATCACAGCTACTTGAGAGTCTGAGGCAGGAGAATTGCTGGAACCCGGGAGGTGGAGGTTGCAGTGAGCCGATACCACACCATTACATTCCAGCCTAGGCGACAAGAGTGAAACTTAGTCTCAAAAAAAAGAAACACCTAGCATTAGCTATTATATTTTCTCTTTAAACAAACATTGGACATACAACCATTTATTTGGCATCTTTCCTTTTTCCTATACATTTAAAAAAAAATAGCTGTAGAAAATATTTTTGCTAAAGCTGTGGAAGAGAAAATTGCCTTTTCTGTCCATTGTTTTCCCTTCAGCAGCTTCTAAAACTTGGCCTAAATTTTAGAAGGTGGCAAAGTGTGAAAGGTATTCTTAGGCACGTTAATTTCTACATACATTTGATTCTTATATCTATATAGCCTTTTAATTCATTTTAAGTTTTTGCATACAGACATGCTTTTAGCCTCACAACTGTTTCCTGTCCCAGTTGTATGGTACTTTGAGCTACAGCTCTTTCTTAGACAGTTCATCCTGTTGCATGGTGTTACTTCTAAGATAAGGAGAACTGGGTGGAATTTGTATAAGCAAAAGTATCAACCAGCATATTCTACTTAGGAACAATGGATACTAATACCAGGGCTTAGTTTTTAATTGACAGTTCACTCTCTGGCTGTTACTATGTTCATAGGGAAATTTTAATGTTTTACAACTAAACAAGAAGTGGATTCAAAATTCATTAATATTAGATTACTAAGTAGCTTCTTCTTAACTCTCTTGAAGTCTTTCTGCCTCCTGAAAATTAATATAAAAGACTTTCCAATAATTAGAAGGTATTCATTCTTCTATGGTGGGATATTTGAAATAGGAGCATGTCTTCTAATTCTTGTTCACCACTTATATTGGAACAAACAGAACTGTGCCCCAGTGATTTAATTTGTACTTGTTCCATATACTGCTTCTGTCTCACAGATGGAATTACTATGAACAAAATGCAATGTTTTGTGGTCCTTTGAAAGATGATTTGTTTTATTGAATTTACTATTTCTAGTATATTTCAATAAACGTTTAGTGCTTTTTACCCCTTAAAGTAGGAAGTTAACTTTTTGCATTAATTGTGTTACAGGGTTGGCTAGTGGATCTTCTCAACAAATTTGGCACTCTAAATGGGTTCCAGATTTTACATGATCGTTTTATTAATGGATCAGCATTAAACGTTCAAATAATTGCAGCCCTTATTAAGTAAGTTACATTTAAAAATCAATGTTTAGTACACTGTAGAATTGCTGGGTTTTGCTTCATAAAAATCGAGGTTTTCAACTGTGGTTTCTTCTTCAACTAATTACTTGAATTTTTAAAAAGTAATATAGAGTTCAAAAAGTAATATAGAATTTAGTCCTAAATTGATTTTAAGAATTTGCATATTTACAGGAGTTTTGTATCTTATTTCAGACCATTTGGGCAGTGCTATGAGTTTCTCACTCTTCATACAGTGAAAAAATACTTTCTTCCAATAATAGAAATGGTTCCACAGTTTTTAGAAAACTTAACTGATGAAGAACTGAAAAAAGAAGCAAAGAATGAAGCCAAAAATGATGCTCTTTCAATGATTATTAAATCTTTGAAGAATTTAGCTTCAAGGGTTCCAGGACAAGAAGAAACTGTTAAGAACTTAGAAATATTTAGGTTAAAAATGATACTTAGGTAAGATACTTAAGTCTTGAAGTAATTATTTATGCCAATTTTAGTATCATACTTATCACTGAATTTTTCTTACAGATTATTGCAAATTTCTTCTTTCAATGGAAAGATGAATGCACTGAATGAAGTTAATAAGGTGATATCTAGTGTATCATACTATACCCATCGGCATGGTAATCCTGAGGAGGAAGAGTGGCTCACAGCTGAACGAATGGCAGTGAGTCTTTCGATTCTTCTTTATGTGAATAAGAATCTACTTAGGACAAAAAATTAGAATAGCTTTAGCTAAAAAAATTAGTAACATTTTAAAATAAACTCTCAAATTGGAGATGTTCTGATTGATTTATAACTGTTAATCCTGAGAACTATTTGAAATAATATAGTTTATTATTTGGTATTGCTATGTGTAGCTTTAAAACATCTTTGATAAACTTAGTGATGAATGTGGCATTCCAAAGTAATTATTAGTTTGTTGGGGAGTGGGAAATTGATTGAAATGGAGTAGGTAGAGTTGATCTAGAAAGTGGATTGGGTAGTATCTGGTACCTTATAAAGTGGCCCTATTGTTCATTTGACCATTTACAGTTAAATGTTTTAAAACAGGAAATGAAATTACTAGAATAAGATCTACACAAATCGTTTTATCATGATTTTGAGAATTTTATTTTGAAAGCCCTTATTGACATTGAAATTTTAGGAAACTTTATGTACCATAGATATTTTGTATACATTGTTTTGAAATAAGTAAGTATGCCATTTAAGTATAGTGCCAATATTTTTCGAATGTAGATTGTGTAACAGTCCTGGGGAAACATCTGTAGGAGAACTGTCCTTGCCCTCAAGGAGCCCTCAGTTTAATAGTGGAGATAGTGATTAGAGTGTGTTAAAATGTATGTGGAGACTGCTTAGATACTGCCCTGTAATAGAGAGTCAGGTGGTAGACATCTGGTTTCATACATATGATGTACCAATTTGCCTCATGGAAAGTCCAGCACAGAGCTATTGAAAGTATGGTATGAAGACTGGTACTGGTTCTTGACCCAGTCCTAGATAGGACAGAAAATGGTGTTAAGTGTTTAGAAACTTTAGTTGCAGTTTGACACCGTGACATTCTTATTGTATTTTACAAAAGTATCTGCAGCTCTGCAGTGGCTCTGGCCTGTAATCCCAGCACTCTGGGAGACAGAGGAGAGATTGCTTGAGGCCAGGAGTTCAAGACCAGCCTGGGCAATAAAGCGAGACCCTGTCTCTATATTAAAAATATATGTATATATGTAGAATAAAATAAAAATATCTGCAACAGATTAGATATTAAAAGCCGGCTCTTTTTCAGCTGAGACATGTACTTCTCAAACACATTTTGGGCCTAACTACTTTTTATCTCAGTTAAACAGAATATTGCAAAATCATACAATGTGGATTACTCCCCATTTGTACCATGAGTTATCACTTTATTGCTATAAATTAAATGAATGCTAGTTGAGCAAGCTAGCATAGTGTTACAGAAAAACAGACTGTGGCAGCATATGACTTGATTCATATTCCAATTCTAGCATCTGTGAGCCTGTTTACATTTTGTAATAGAATAATGTATCTCTTACTAGGATTGTTTGGAAAATTAAAGAGATAATGGATAAGCAATAGTGCCTGGCACATGATAATTGTTAACAAAAGTAAGGCCGGGCGTGGTGGCTCATGCCTGTAATCCCAGCACTTTGGGAGGCTGAAGTGGGTGGATCACAAGGTCAGGAGATCAAGACCATCCTGGCCAACATGGTGAAACCCCATCTCTACTAAAAATACAAAAATTAGCAGGGTGTGGTGGCACACGCCTGTAGTCCCAGCTACTCGGGGTGCTAAGGCAGGAGAATTGGTTGAACCAAGGAGGCAGAGATTGTAGTGAGCCGAGATCTTGCCACTGCACTCCAGCCTGGGCAACTGTGTGAGACTCTGTCTCAAAAAATGAATGAATGAATGAATGAATGAATGAATGTAAAAAACAGAGTGCCTTTTTACCCAAGGTCAAAACATAATTCTGTGACCAAATTGGGATAAAGAATCCAAAGATTCTAAAATTGGTCCTGTATCCACCCTACCGTGGTGATTGTGTACTTTAATATTTTTCTGAATAAATGCTGGAGTGTAGAATCTTTTTGATTTCAGTATTTCTAATTTATGGAAGCATTTCTGTATGTGCAAAATTGTTATAAAATTATACTTTCATAATTTTCCATTAAAGCAACACATAAGCATATTTTATCAGTATTGTATCTTGTAAATGTGTTTTAAAATTTCTTATTTAATAGTGTGAGCAATTAAGAAAAAATTGTTTTAATTTCTGCTTTCAAACACGTTTTCAAATTAACATTTAGGAATGGATACAGCAGAACAATATCTTATCCATAGTGTTGCGAGATAGTCTTCATCAGCCACAATATGTAGAAAAGCTAGAGAAGATTCTTCGTTTTGTCATCAAAGAAAAAGCTCTGACCTTACAGGATCTTGATAATATCTGGGCAGCACAGGTAAGGAATTTAAGATGATGGCTATTTAGTTTTTAAAATAAAGATACTAAAAACTGAAGAAATACAGTAGCTGTTATGAAATGGTTGCAGGCTTGTATTGTTTGACTTTGAGAACATTTAAATGCTTGTTCCCCTGCCAGGAATCTTTTTGAAATAACCAATAATCTTTTAAAAATAAAAATATTCCTTTGTCTGTATTTGATAAAGGTTGAGAATTTGTCAGTGGTTTTAAATAAAGATGCAAACAGTAAAATCATAAGGAATGTCTGTTGAAACAAAGTGTAAAGACATCTGTAATTGGTTTCTTCATAGACTTACTAGAAAGCAAAAACCTCCAGTGTCAGATTTAAATCTTTATAAAGACCTATAATAATTATTCCAGAGAATTATTAACTCTTTAGAAGTAACCTTTTTAGTCTTTGAGTTGGAAACTACAGCTCCATTATCTTAATGACAGTTTTCTACTCGTGGATTTCTTGGGAAACATTATTGAGTTGTAGATTATAAAGCTTTGGGTTTTTTTTTTAGTCTATTAAACCAAGAAAACAGTTTTGCCTTGATTGCTTAAGGTTCCAGTTTTGAAACAGTATTGGTAGTGTGCCCTGTTTTTCTATTTGCAATATTAAAATTGGCATGTTAAATTAAATTGTAATGAAGGTTTTTATGAACCACCAGAGTACACATTACCTGTATTTATTATATCATGAAATTAAGTGGCCAGGTTTTAGGTAGCAGTTCTAAAGCATTTTATAATGTTAGAATTTTTTTTTTTTTTTTTTCCAAGACAGAGTTTTGCTCTGTCACCCAGGCTGGAGTACAGTGGCTCAATGTCGGCTCCCTGCAACTTCCGCCTCCGAGGTTCAAGTGATTCTCCTGCCTCAGCCTCCCAAGTAGGTGGGCTTACAGGCACCTGCCACCACACTCCACTAAGTTTTGTATTTTTAGTAGAGACTGGTTTTCACCTTGTTGGCCAGGCTGGTCTCGACTCCTGACCTCAAGTGATGTGTCTGCCTTAGCCTCCCAAAGTGCTGGGATTATAGACATTTGCCACTGTGTGGGCTGTGTTAAGAATTTTCTTTTGTTACAGTTAAATGAAAGAGATAGGAGTACTTTATTAATAGTTGTCAGCAAGCAGTATATACTATTTAATCTGTTACTCAGATTCTAGTGTGTTGTGATTTTGTTTTTGTTTTTCAATAGGCAGGGAAACATGAAGCCATTGTGAAGAATGTACATGATCTCCTGGCAAAATTGGCATGGGATTTTTCTCCTGAACAACTTGATCATCTTTTTGATTGTTTTAAGGTAATTGTTAACATAGCAAAATATTACCATTCTATTTCAAATAGAATTGATTAATTAGATCTGTGAGTTATTCCTAGCCAATAAATACTTAAATAGAAATCCCATTAAACAGTCTGTGGTGTGAAGGAATTGACCATTGTTTTCTTTTCCAACGAGAACTTGATGATCATTTTTGTAACAGCCCCCGTAAGGGAAACTCAGGCTATCACTTTTTGTTTCTTTCCCCTGGCAGTTTCTATTTCAGTTACAGGTTCAAGCAAATTTTAGAACTACAGGGAAGGATGATTGGTTGCAATAAACAGTAAGATGACAGCAAGGGATTATCAATATCTTGGTATTCAGGGGTCATATGCACAAGCAAAATATGAGTTAATCAAAATATAACTGATAAGGTAGTCCAAGAACCCTTACAGTCATATATCTACGTTGATGCCATCATGTTGCTTTTTGAGGCCATGTTGTGTAATATCTTTCATCAGTTGCCAGGGTTAGGTTTGTGAAAGCTCAAGTGGTCAGTGAATTTGTGGATTAAGAACATAAAGACCTTATGGCAATGTGCACTAAGGGCTGTTCTATTAACAACTGGCATTAGATCCATTAGGTCACCAAGGTTTCTTGTTAAAAATAACATACTGACTAGTGGGAACATAAATTGCTATAGCCACTTTGGAAAATATTTGGTATTTAAGTTTAAGATTCTCATGACTCATCAACTTAACTTCTGAATATACACTTGAGAAACTCATGCTTATGTACACCAGGATATGTGTTCAACAACACTTGTAGCAAAAAAAAACCCTGGAATGTTCATACAGTGGAAAATTTCGTGGCAATGAAAGAGCAACTCATCCACATGGATGAGTGTAATAAACTGAAAGTTGAAAAAAGGAATAAAGTCACACAGTAATTCATGTACCTTGATTACATTAATGTAAAGTTCCGAAATAGGCACAGCTGGTTTCTGGGGTGTTGCTTACCATGTATTATTTTTTACCTGGGTACTAGTTACACAGGTGTTTACATTGTGTACTGTAATAATGTCTAAATGTCTTAGGTCATACATCTTCATTTTAGAAGTGAGTTTTAATCAGGATCCTGATACAGTCCATGTGTATGTCTTTTAAGTTTCTTAGAAACTAATCGTTCTTCTGCCGTTTGACATCAGGTTCATTTCGATTTACTGTCTATAAACACCGATTAGCAACTTAGTCCATTTTCTGCTGTTATAGCGACAAAGAACAGAATTTTATTTGACTTACAGTTCTGAAGATTGGAAGGTGCAAGAGGCATGGTCCCAGCTTAACATGAGTTTTGGAGGGGACATTCGAACAGTAGCAGTAATTTTACACATAAGGCTTTTCCCATATTGCTTAGCAGCATCCCCAGCCTCCACTCACAAAATGCCATCAGTACCCTACCCTTCCCCCAGTATGGTAACCATGTTGTATTACAATACTACTTCAGAGGTTTTTAAAAAAAATGTATTTAAGAGTTTTTAATGGTGTGTGTCTTCTAAATTGAGATAATGTATCATTTATTTTTCCTTTTTGGAATTTACCCTATAAAAAATATCAGGTTAACTATATTTTCAGATCTCATTGAATAATTCTGTGCTCAGCTAGTTGTTTTTCTGATGAATTTGAATATTGTTAACCTGGCGGCAGTTTATGAAGTGGTGACTAAATATGTGTTGTTTTCATGTCACTTAATTTTTTTCTAGGCCAGTTGGACAAATGCGAGTAAAAAGCAACGTGAAAAGCTACTTGAGCTAATACGTCGTCTTGCAGAAGATGATAAAGATGGTGTGATGGCACACAAAGTGTTGAACCTTTTGTGGAACCTGGCCCACAGTGATGATGTGCCTGTAGATATCATGGACCTGGCTCTTAGTGCCCACATAAAAATACTAGATTACAGTTGCTCCCAGGTAAGGGTGTACCGCTTTGCTCTCTTTTTGTGACCTTTCCCCTTCGGTTAGAGGGGCTTAGTTACAGGATAGTTCTGTATTACTCTGACATTGTTAGTTTTTCAATGATTTTTCGGAATTGACTTTTTTTGTTCATTAGTCTGCCTTAGGATCTGTACATCAAGGTTTTGTGACTCATCTGAAGAGCATTTTAATCTCCTTGGGAGAAAGTATAAACAGAACAGATTGTACAGTGATGGTATTGTCAAGTGTATGGTTCTGAAATGCCAGTTTTGAATAGATCATAAAATATTAAAGCTGATTAGGGACTTCAGAGGGAAGAGAAATTAGGTTTTCTTGGCTCATAGGGAAGTTAAGAAAAATTAGTAGAATATCCTAACTAGTAAAACATTCAGTGCCTCCACAATGAGCAAATCACACAATTTCCCTGCTACAAATTCTAATTTGTAGCATTTGTATTTTTTAACACATGGTAAAGTGAACATTGCTGAGTAATTTTTCACTTGTTAATAAAAACTATCTGTTACATTGATGAACTGGCATTTAGGTAAGAGCTAAGAAAAGCTCAGGAAGGTATATTAATGTAGATACTACTCAGGTTTTGACTATGCAAGTTTACTTGCGACAGTTTGTTCAAAGTATTTATTCACCAAATTAAATAGTGATAATTCATTAAACCAAGGGTTCTTCTGAGGAGTCTTGAATCAAAGCAATACATTTGCTATCAGGGCTTTTAACTAGTAACTTCTCTTTTAAATATCTATTAGTATCAGTGCCTGGCATAGTGTTTTACACATTCATTCATGAATAGGTACTGGATTTCATTGAATTTAGTAGACTTTGCCTTTTGTCAGCTTCAACTTTCATTTATTGTTTGGGAAATAAATTTGTAAAAGTCATTCTCCAACTGCCACCTTTTTCCCTTCTGCTTGCCAAGACTGCTGTCAAAGTATACATTTGATCATAAATTTTTTCATGACCTTAAAAAGGTATACACTATTAAACCCAGCAGTTCTACTTAGAGAAATTTCTTCTTAGAAATCGTGAAAAAGGATAAAAAGAGGTACCCACAAGGACATTCATTAGTGTTTATAGACATGAACATGTGGAAGCTTCCTTAATAATTACCTTTTTTTTTTTTTTTTTTGAGATGGAGTCTCACTCTGTCGCCCAGGCTGGAGTACAGTGGCATGATCTAGGCTCACTGCAACCTCCGCCTCCTGGGGTCAAGCTAGTCTCCTACCTCAACCTCCCCAGTAGCTGGGATTACAGGCGTGTGCCACCACGCCCGGCTGATTGTTTTGTAGTTTTAGTAGAGGCGGGGTTTTGCCATGTTGGCCAGGCGGGTCTCGAACTCCTGACCTCAAGTGATCCACCCACCTCAGCCTCCCAAAGTGCTGGGATTACAGGCATGATAATAGTTTATGCGAGGTTGTATTATGCAGCCATTAAAAGGATTATTGATGTAGAAAGACTTTTACTAACGTAGAAAATGTTTAGTGTATATCATTTAAGAGTATCATTCTAATTTGTTACCAAAAAAGGAATATCTGTATATTACAGAATAACTCCAAACTTGAGGAGTTTAAGGGAAAAAAAAACCTTCACAAAATTGTTTTCCTTTCCCTGTTTGCAAAAATAAAACAATCCAAGCTTACAAAATTGTTAGACACACAAACTTGCAGTTACCGATTACTATTGACTTTAGGGAAAGAGGTGAAGGTAACTAAGGTTTGAGAAGTAAAATACCATAGTAGAAATAATTTTGAGTTTATAACATTATTAATTTTTGACTGTTTATATTTGTTTCTGTCCCTTTTCTCTCCTTGTATGTATGTTTCTTTATTTTGGTGATTATTTTTAAATGTGGTTGCCATTCTATTTTCTTAGTAAAATATACATTTTTAGTATTCTTCACTGTACTAAAACTTGACCTATTTAGAGTAACAGTGTGTTGTTTTATATTAATTACGGATTTTATGATACGGTAGAATCTCTTAAAATACTGAATAAAACTCAATACCTACCCTCTGGCAAACTTGGAAAATCAAACTTTCTGTCAGTGTGCCTAATACTTAGGATCTGTAATGTGTGTAGATATATTTCAGTCCATATAATACTTAGCTTTTATAATAGTGCTGTACTTTTTGGAGTTTTGGTAGTAAATGTGAAATAAAAACAAACATAAAGCTTTTATTATTATTTAAATTAAACTCTTTACTGTAACTACAACATGATGCTTGTGTTGCCAATCTTAAAAGAAAAGCTTTTATTTTATAATTCTCAAAATAATTTGAAAATAAAATTCTCCTATCAATCTACTTAAAACATTGAAATCATTTGTTTAAGGACCGTGATACACAAAAGATCCAATGGATAGATCGCTTTATAGAAGAACTTCGCACAAATGACAAATGGGTTATTCCCGCACTGAAACAGATTAGAGAAATTTGTAGTTTGTTTGGTGAAGCGCCTCAAAATTTGAGGTAAGACTTTCTAACATAGAAAATTACAATATTTAAATTTATGTACTTTATTGAAAAGAAACAGCGTATCAGCTGGCAAATGCAAATATTAAAATTAGTGGAGTGAGAAGAGGCTATATAAGAAATGTTTGTTTGGAACAAAAGAATCCTTTATTATGTCTACCTCCTTTGTTTTATTAATGAGGAAGTAAGCCACAGTTAAGTGATAAATATCCAGAATCAAGATAATATTGCCTTTGGGTTCTTGGTTCAAAATTATTATTATATGCATACTATATTTCTAGCAAGTATGCCAGGAAGTTTCATGGTATGTGTTTAAAGTTGGATTAGACCACAAGGACATTTAAATTGATGAAAGATGACAAGATACAGTTTCATAATTTTTAAACATTTATTTTAGCGAAATTTTAATAGCTATCTTTATACTATCTTAGGTGTCAAATTGTGGTTACTGAAATAATTTGTCCTTCTATTTTCTGGTAATGGAGTTGGAATTGATAACATGAAAAGGAAAAATAGTGTGGAGAGAAAGCAGGGTGCAGTAGAAGGAATATTCACAGTGGAGTCAGGATTCGTAGGCGTGAATCTTGTGTCAAACCAGGAATTTAATCTGGTAAAAATTCTGTAATGAATCATGTTTGGCCGGGCATGGTGGCTCACCCCTATAATCCCAGAACTTTGGGAGGCTGAGGAGGGCGGATCACCTGAGGACAGGAGTTCGAGACCAGCCTGGCCAACATGGCGAAACCTCGTGTCTACTAAAAAATATAAAAATTAGCCAGGTGTGGTGGCATGCACCTATAGTCCCAGCTACTCGGGAGGCTGAGGCACTAGAATCACTTGAGCCCAGGAAGCAGAGGTTGCAGTGAACTGAGATTGCACCACTGCATTCCAGCCTGAGCAACAGAGTGAGACTGTCTTAAAAAAAAAAAAAAAATTATATTTTATTTATGTGTAAGATTAAATGATTGCCAAGATCCTTTACAGCTCTAGATTACCTAAGACAGAAAAGGTCATGTGTATGTCTTTATTTAAACAGTTGAACTTTGTCTCATTTCCCCTGCCCAAGGCTAGAAAAAAATTATCAAATTGGAAAAGGTGTGGAGATAAACAGTGTAAGAAATTGAGACATTTATCTCATTAACAATATTTATTTGAGGGGCATATTTTGAGTATGTTTGGCCCATTGTACATGTGCCTTTCAGCCTTTCTCAAATGAATGCATTTATCTGTCGAAGTAGACACAGTAGTTCACATATTCTCCCAAGGAACAGTGGCTTTGTCTCCACTAAAATAGTAGTTTTGGCTGTGAAAGTTGATTGGTTTCAGTGAAGGTAGCAGAACAGATTAGGGTTTCAATGAAGATAGCAAAACAGATTAGTCTTTGTGGTGACATCTACACCTATGGGCAAACTTGGCTACAAACCAAGTGTCCCAGGATGTTTTCTTAAATAGCTAATAAATAAAATTTTACTGAAAGCATTTTCTTTGATTAAATTCTTCATTACAACTATAGCGTAGTCTTACAAAAAATGTTTCTATTTCATAATTTTGGGAATAATTACGTAACACAAGCGCTTTGGTATTACTGAAGTATAGAAATTAGTTGTTGAGGTATACTCCCATTTGGTAAAGTTAGAGAATACTGATGGATGCTTTTTGTGTAAAATAAGAATAATGTAATAAATGTCTCATTTTTTGAAGAGTTTAAGTTGGTTGTGATTTTTTATTAAAGTAAATGTACAAAAGTATACTTTTTAAGTTTTTAATTCAGTAGCTAAGAATTTAGATAGTACAAACTCTTCTAATTACAACAGAGCTTAATTGCCTAATTATATTGTTAAGTTCTTCTCGTTTCAGTCAAACTCAGCGAAGTCCCCATGTGTTTTATCGCCATGACTTAATCAATCAACTTCAACACAATCATGCCCTAGTTACTTTGGTAGCAGAAAACCTTGCAACTTACATGGAAAGCATGAGACTGTATGCTAGAGGTATGTATTGTAAGCTTAAATGAACTATGGGAAATAACAGTGACTCTTTTTGCATTAATTATCTTAGAAATATAAACCATGTTCCTTTATGGGTTTAAGATCCACTATTACTCCCAACTCTTAGACGACCTAAACTGTAGGCCAGCATTTTAAGGCTCTTCGCTAAGTGCTTGCCTTCTCCTATTCCCCTTGTTAAGTAAATTTTTCTTCCCTGCCTTGGGAGCTCTGCTTACCTTTGTTACAATTGATTGCTACCTTCTTAGGAATGTACTTGACTCATTTTCAACCTTTATGTCCTTTACCTCCACCTTTAGCTTTTTAAAAGGAAACTTGTTTTGTCTAAATCTGTTCTTACATTATAATTCTTTTACAATTCCAAGCCTGTGTTTTGTAAGTGCTTCAAGACTTCATGAATTTAACAATCATAAGAGTAGAGATGGGAGGCTGGCTGTAAGAATCTAGATGTTTACATTGGCATTCAAAGTGTGAAATTGTTTGAACATGTTTAGGATAAAGTTTCCTATGATTTCAACAGACCCTGATTTAAGTGCCTGCCGTATGTGGAGCCCTGTGTCAGTGCTCTTTTACCCTCTGACAGTTGTGTCAATCTGTGTGTGTAAGAGTGGGATGGCTTCTCAGTATATTCCTCCTCTGTCTTATGACAAATTCATGCCCCCTTCCCTATTGATACTTTGTAGTTTCAAGTTTGTTTCCAGAGCAATATATAAGAAAATACTGTATTACCAATGTTAATGATAGAGTTAAGCATACTGATTACTC
The DNA here is from genome assembly GCF_030222135.1 of Aotus nancymaae. Lineage (NCBI taxonomy): Eukaryota > Metazoa > Chordata > Mammalia > Primates > Aotidae > Aotus > Aotus nancymaae. The sequence goes on along the minus strand of NW_026988472.1, from coordinate 18,230,091 downwards.
AACTTACCATTCATTTCACGTTATGTACCATTCATTTCATGTTATGTAGGATCTGCAGAAGCCTATAGTATGTTAAAAATGAGAATATTTATAATATTATTTGAGGAGTAGACTTTTGACATTGTTGAATAAAATCCCCTGGTGCTTATGAATTACCAGATTTTTGCTTAATACTTACGTACATTTCCCAATAAAATTGAGATAAACATAAAAATTAAGCAACTCTTCTGATATTCTCAGTGATAGTGTTGACTCTGTTCTTCCATTTATCCCCTCGGGGCCAATAGATTGTAGAGCTATACAAGCAATGTAAGTGTTAGGCAGCTGATGAGCAACAGGCAGTGATCTTAGCATTTCAGTCCTAGTTTCCTTCTAAGCAGTATAATAGAACAATCAAGGCAGTATAGACATACAGCCACGTGATTTATGTTCTATGCCAAAAGCACTCAAAATCAGTGAGATAAACAAGAGGTTTATGTGTAGTATACCCAAGCATTTGGGTCTAGTATAATATAACTCAGACTTTTTGTTATGATTATAATCTCTTCCTGGTGGTACAAAGCCCTCATGGTTACCAAGGAGGGCTTCCCAGAGTGGAGCCATATAGTTGATAGGTGCTTTAATGCTAATTTTTATTTACTTTATTTGCATGTGGTGTTCAATTTCATTGTCAGAAGTTGGGGACCCTACTGTCTCACTAGGGTTTTCTGCTACACTTTAATACAATTCTACATGAGTTACTGCCTCATTTCAACGTTGTCACAGGAATGATGACATTCTTCAGTTTCCCCTCCTTATGTTGTCTGTATACCTGCAAACCAAGAGATGTGAGTCTGCATAGTCAGATTGCCTAGGTCTGAAACATGACCCAAACATTAGCTGTATGACCATGGGCAGGTTATTTATGCTAGAATAATGTCTGGTGTATAGTAGATTCCCCTCTGAATTTATTAACATCATACCTTTTCTTTCTCCCAACCTTGGTATCTTCTCTTCTCCCAATTTATTACACTACTCTTGATTAATACTGATGAGTCTGCAGATACTTGAATATGGGGGTGGGGGGAAATAATATTTAAAACTAGTAGAATTCTTCTATTAAACTTTTTACAGTGTTAAATTACTTCTGTGGTAATGTCATCCAGTAACATTTCTGAATTTGCAATTCTAAAGTAAATTGTGAGGTTTGCCTCTGTAATAAAATTGTTGGATGAATCCCATTAGATATGAGGCATATTACTTGGCAAGATAACATCAGGCTTCCACAGTTCACTGATGTTCTCAATTTCTGATAACCATTTTACCAATGGTTTGTCCTGCCTGTATTTTATTTTCACTAGCATCTTTAGCTTTGGGGGGAAAAACATTTCCTCAGTAAGCATGATCAGCTGATTTTTACCTTCTATAAACATTTAGGTAAAAGAATTAACTTAGTAAAATTCTTTACAGTATTTATTCATGTCCTCATTACAAGTGCTTTCATACAGTGGTACTTACACAAATCATTCTTTAAAAGTTTTTCATATGCATACAGTAAAGTATAAACTACCTTTTAGTTTTCATTCAAGTTTTAACTCATTGGTAGAATAGTCATTGTACTGACTTCACTGCTTACTGAAAGTTTAACTATTTTTTCTTGTTTCTGGATAGAGTGGGATAACACAACTTCACGGTGGGTCAGATTTTTGCACTCCGTTTACTTAGGACTGCCACTTTCTGTTACTTCTTCCCAGTCTTTTCCATCCAACAGTGACAGTTTTTAGGAATGTTTTCCACAGAAAAATATTTTTTTTTTTTTTTTTTTTTTTTTTTTTTTTTTTTTTTTTTTTTTGAGACGGAGTTTCGCTCTTGATACCCAGGCTGGAGCGCAATGGCGCGATCTCGGCTCACCGCAATCTCCGCCTCCTGGGTTCAGGCAATTCTCCTGCCTCAGCCTCCTGAGTAGCTGGGATTACAGGCACGCGCCACCGTGCGCAGCTAATTTTTTGTATTAGTAGAGACGGGGTTTCACCGTGTTGACCAGGATGGTCTCGATCTCCTGACCTCGTGATCCACCCGCCTCGGCCTCCCAAAGTGCTGGGATTACAGGAGAAAAATATTTTTTTATGAGTGTCATTCATCAACACTGCTCTGTTAAGATGCAAATCCTGTGCTAGATTTTCTCAGTTTGGACTCATTCCTACACATCAACCATGAAGTACTATTAAGTCTGTGTGGCTTCTTTGTGGTTTAAAAATAATTGGGTATTACCCATTTTGTGAACAATTTATACCTTCCTGGAGAAATGGCTGTTTCCAGGCCTGCAGCAGGGAAAGTACGACATGATCCTTGATCATCCTATTTCAGAAAGTAAGAAAGTGCTCGACAATTATGTTGACTTGTCAAAAGGACACAGGATTTTGGCTTTCACTCGCCATAATTAGGTCAAAAATTAGTAATGAAAATAAAATAGGAAAATACTAATATAAACAAAAATGCCAACTAACAGATGTAGAGTATATGATGAAAATAAACCCGAGGGGGTGAGGATTTTCATGTCTGGAATGACAGAGTAAAATGCTCAGCAGACCTTAACAAAACAACCATTTAATTGGAGAAAAATATGAAAAATAGTCATTTAAAGTACCTGAAAATTGTCCTAAGGGAGTATAGCAAATGAGGGGAAACACTCCAGAAAATCTGTTTTCAGAAAAACAGCAAGAGTCTGTAGCATTTGAGCCACAACTTACTCTCTTCTCCCCATGCTCAGATACAACTTTCTTGTGTGGAACCTCCACTCCAGGTAGGTATAACTAAGAATCAGGGGCTCCCCATGGCTGCCAGTCTAGGGCTATAGTTTGACCACACGAGGTGCAGTCTGCTAGCATTTCTGATCCTTTTCAGTACTATATGGCGGAAGCTCTGTTCCAGGCAGTCATGTCCAAGAAAACTGAGACTCCTTTACCCCACTCAGTGCCTACTTGGAGTGCAAATGCTTTACTTAAGGCATAACAGGCTGAGAATACTGGGGCTGTGATTATCTCCAACTTAGCTTGCTCACAGGGTGGAAATTATATGTCAGGGAGTGCAATCTGAGAAAATCAAGAGAGTTTGATCCCACCCCTCAACACCGGCACCATTTCTTAAGGCAGGAATATCATGTTGGGAGAAGTTAACTACTGTCCTGCCTTCATCTCCTGCATAGTAGCATAGATGTTCTGGCCAGATGGAGAGAGAAGGTGTGAGGATGCTTTGCTCAGTAGTTCTGCTTGAAGGGACCAACTTTCTTTGGACCAGACCATGCCATGCCTAAAGGTATCATCACAAATGGAGTTTTGGGTGAAGAAGAATTAAGAGTGTACTTGTGGCTCCCTTGTACTGGTATCAGCAAGTCACACAGATGAGCAACAAGAAGTTTAACAGAAAGATCTAGATAAAGTGCCAAGACAAACCCTCTTGTGTTCACAGTTAACCCTGGGGGTCAAGAATGCTATGTGTACGCATTAGGCTGCACCTACGCAGAAACAATCAGAGCTGGACATGGGACAAATTGAAAACATTCCCCAAGCTGCATGTTGATCCATCAGCAAAGGGTGAAAGCTTCACCAACACAGTGGACTTAAATACATCTTTGACCAAACAGAGCACTGGATGAATAATAAGCTACCCTGACTCAGGGGTAACTCTTCGGAAGCCAGACGTGAAAATTACATGTATCCCTGGCAGTATGGAAGACTGTGTACATATTCAAGACTGTGTCTTTGCCGGAGTGATTGAGAAGGGATCATGCAAGCTACTAGTCTCTGACTGAACATAGGACAAAAACATAAACTTTGTAAGTGGTGTGATAGTGGCCTCTAAGCCACACAGGCATCCAGTGGCAAAGGGTAAAAATCTACTAGTCAAGGAGGCTTAAATACAGTGTTTGGCCAATAAGGGGCTTATACTGACCCAGGAGCAATTCCTAGATAGGCAGTCTAAAGGATTAAAAGAAGGGGGAAAACATCTGGGCAGACCTATCGGAGGATATACCCTGTGAGGGAAATAGACTTCATAGACTTAGCCCAGTCACTGAACAAGCAAGCAAATGAGTAGGGGAAGGGAAATCAGTATTCAGGTTGTTGCAGTATATCCAATACCAGATTTTGTTGACAAAAATTGAGGCATGCAAACAAATGGGAAGATTTGACCTGTAGACTGACACAAAAACTACCTTTGGAGGAGGCCAGATGGAGGGCTTTGTTAGACTTGACAGCAAACACTTGAATTAGAAATATGCTCCTAGAACTGAAGAAAACCATGTCTAAAGAATTTTTAAAAGTATGATGACAATATCTAATCTAAATTGGATAGTAAAGAGAAATTTTATTTTAAAAATCATGTAGAAATTTTGTACTTGAAAAGTATAACCAAAATAAAATATTCATAAGAGGGGCTAAACAATAGATTTGAGCTGGGAGAAGAATGAATCAGTAAACCTGAAGATAGATTAGTAGAAATTATGCAATCTAGCCAGGCATGGTGGCTCATGCCTGTAATCCCAGTACTTTGGGAGGCCGAGGTGGGCGGATCACAAGGTCAGGAGCTTGAGACTATCCTGGCTAACATGGTGAAACCCCATCTCTGCTAAAAATATAAAAACTTAGCTAGGCATGGTGGTACACACCTGTAGTCCCAGCTACTTGGGAGGCTGAGGCAGGAGAATCACTTGAACCCGGGAGGCAGAGGTTGCAGTGACCTGAGATCGTGCCATTGCACTCCAGCCTGGGTGACAGAGTGAGATCTATCTCAAAAAAAAAAAAAAAAAAAAAAATGCAATCTGAAGAACAGAGGAAAAGTGAACAAGTGAACAGAATATCAGGAAAATATGGGGTGCCGTGAAGGGGACCAACATACTTATAATGGGAATACCAGAAGAATGAGAGTGACACAGACATAGTCACTGAAAATGTCCCAAATTTGATGAAAGATAAGAAGCTCAAAGAATTTCAAATAGGGTAAATGCAAAGAGCTCCGGGCTGAGACACGTTATAGTCAAAGAGAGCAGTTAGAAAGTAGTAAGAGAAAAATGAGTCGTCCTGCACAAGGAAACCCCAATAAAAATTAACAGCTGATTTCTCATCAGAAATATTGCAGTCAGAAGGTAATAGGACAACATACTCAAAGTGCCAGGGTTAGGGGACAGACCTGACAACCAAGAATTTTACATTCAGCAGAACCATCTTTAACATCTGAAGGCAAATTAAAGAAATTCCCAGATAAAGACAGAATTTGTTGCTCTAAGACTTGGCTTATGAGACATCTTAAAGGAAGTAGGCTAAAAACAAGTGACATCAGATAGTGAGAGTATTCCAAATTTGCTGAAAGTATTCAAAAAATATTTGAATGCTGTAAACTAGCAGTCCCCAACATTTTTGGCACCAGGAACTGATTTTGTGGAAGACAGTTTTTCCATGGACTTGGGGGTGGGGGTGGGGGACTCGCAAGCAAGGTGGTAATCCTCACTCATCTGCCACTCACCTCCCACTGCGTGGTCCCGTTTCTAACAGGCCACAGACCTAACAGACATCTGTGGAATACTCCGAACAACAGTAGAAACTACTAAAACCACATCCATCTTAATAGATGCAGAAAAAGCATTTGTCCAATCCAACCTCTTTTTAATATAAAAAGCCTCAAACTAGGAATAGAAGGGAACTTCCTCAACCTAATCAAGAGTATCAAAAAAAAAAAAAAAAAACCAACAGCTAACATCATACTAATTAATGGCAAAAAGACTAGTTGCTTTCCCCTTAGGATCAGTAATGAGACAGCGATGTCCACTTCAGCCACTTCTATTTAATATTCTGCTTGAGGCATTAGCCAGGGTAACTAGGCAAGAAAAAGAAGTAGACAACCCAGTTAAGAAATGGATGCAAAGGATCTGAATAGAAGTTTCTGCAAAGAAGGTATATAAATGGCCAATGAGCTCTTGAAAAGATGCTGAGTATTATTAGTTATTAGGTGAATGAAAATTAAAACCACAGTGAGATAATACTACTTCATACCTACTAGGGTGACAAAAGACAACAGTAAATGTTGATGAGGCTATGGAGAAATTAGAGCCTTTGTATGTCCCTTTTGGGATTGTAGAGTGGTACAACCACCTTGCAAAATGTTAAACATAGAATTTAGTGTATTACCCATTCCCAGTTACATACCCAAGTGAAATGTATACATAAATCTGTACCATGTGAATGAACTTTGAAAACATTATGCTAAGTGGTTTTGAAGAAGTCCGTCAGAAACGACCACATATTGCATGATTCCCCCCCAACTTTTTTTTTTTTTTTTTGAGATGAAGTCTCACTCTGTTGCCTAGGCTGGAGTGCAGCGGCACCAACTCGGCTCATTGCAACCTCCTGACCCCAGGGGATCCGCCCACCTGGGCCTCCCAAAGTGCTAGGATTACAGGCATGAGCCACCTCACCCAGCCTTTTTTTTTTATTGTTAAAGAGTGACAAGCTCTTCCTATTGCCCAGGCTTGAGTACAGTGGTGTGATCATAGCTCACTGCATTCTGGAACTCCTGGCCTCAAGCCATCCTCCCATCTCAACCTCCCAGGTAGCTGGGAGTAGAGGTGTACGCCACCACACCTGGCTTTTTTTCTCCCTATATTGCTCAGGCTGGTCTTGAACTCCTGGCCTGAAGCGATACTACTGCCTGGGCTTCCCAAATTACTGGGATTATAGGCAAGGGCTAAAACTTGACTTTCTTTTCAGTTTCTTAAGAAAACCTCTTCAAGTATAAGTCCCAATGTTGATGAAATTTGCATTCATGAAGTAGACCATGTTTATGCCTGTTTGCATATTCCAATATGTGTGGAATTAGAAAGTAGTTGGTCGTAATATGTGGGGATTTTTTTCTTTATCAAAGCATCAAAACCAAATGTTTCCAGACATTATGAATGTCCCATCTTTGTAGCACATCAAGAGTTTGTTCAGAGAAGAAACATCAATGTTTTGAAGACTTTGATTACCAGTATCCAAAGGAGCTCACATAATTAGAATCTTTAAAAATGACTTGCACATACCATAGGGTCTGGGATCTGATATGGAAATACAGTAATTAATGCTGAAGAAAAATGACACAATTGTGGACATTATTAACATGGTAATGATGATTATATAATAAGTTGGTCATGTAGAGTAGCATCTTGTGTTACCCTCCCTTCTTGGGTGTAAATTAGTATTTTTATGCCAAAATATTTTTTTCCTCATGAAAATACCTTTTAGTATAACAGGTAAGCAATTGAAGAAAAAATTTTTGTCTTATCAGTTCACATTCACAGACCACTTAAGTCGGTCTTAGGCAGCAATCATAAATTGCTTCATTGTGTGTGAAGGTTGCACGAAGGGGTTGTGCTGAAGAATTATTTTTGATAGCATTCTTTTGGTTATGTAACAGGAAAGTATTTTTATGAGGAAAACAGGAGATGGATAAAAACCACCAATTAGTAGAATTTAGGTTGCCTTTTAATGATAAAGGATTAATGACATTTTAACTGACCTAGTTTCTTAGGTTGAAGTCAGCAGTGATTTGGTTTATCCATGTGTATAATGCATGATTTTTTTCTTAATTTGCAGACCATGAAGATTATGACCCACAAACTGTGAGGCTGGGAAGTAGATATAGTCACGTTCAAGAAGTTCAAGAACGGCTTAACTTCCTTAGGTTTGTTTTATACAATTAGTGTTGCTCTCTTTAAGAAGCAGATAAGGAATATAGAGTGAATAGACTATATAGCTTGGTCTTTGTTGGGTGGCCTTTTCCCAAGTCATATAAGACATTTCCCTATATTTGTTACTAAATACTTTACAATGATTGGCTGAATTTTAACTTTCTTTGTTGCAATATTTTAAGAGAACACATTTTTAACCTTTAGAGTTTATTTCTGTTCTTCGTATCTGTTTATGCTGGAAATGGTGGTTTTTTTGCTTTTGTTTTTGTTTTGAGACGGAGTCTTGCTCTGTTGCCAGGCTGGAGTGCAGTGACACGGTCTCGGCTCATTGCAACCTTTGCCTCTCAGATTCAAGCAATTTCCTCTACCTCCACCTCCCAAGTAGCTGGGACTACAGGTGCACGCCACCACGCCCAGCTAATTTTTGTATTTTTAGTAGAGATGAGGTTTCACCATGTTGGTCAGGATGGTCTTAATCTCCTGACCTCGTGAACCGACTGCCTCGGCCTCCCAAAGTGCTGGGATTACAGGTTTGAGGACCGAGCATGGCCAACCAGAAGGAGGACTATACTGACATAATGATATCACGGACACTAAGGAAATGGGGACAAAAGGCTGCTAGACCAACACCTCAGAAGAGTGGGTTGAGTCTTCTGGCGCCTTGTTTATTCTAACAGTGGCTGACAGGCAGTCTTAAAGTCATGTGTTAATGGTGTAATTTCTGATTGGCATGAGGAAAAATGTTTATTAAGATAAAATGTAGTATAGGGCTATGTTTGCTCTACAATATTTAGCTTTTGATGATTACACACTTACAGATGTGCAAAGTACCTTTGTTAAAAATTTCAATTGTCAGGCTCCGTGGCTCACATCTGTAATCACAACACTTGGGGAGGCCAAGGTGAGCTGATGGTTTGAGCCTAGGAGTTCAAGACCAGCCTGGGCAACGTGGCAAAATCCCATCTCTATAAAAAATACAAAAATTAGCGAGGCATGGTGGTGCTCACCTGTAGACCCAGGTACTCAGGAGGCTGAGGTGGGAGGATCACTTGAACCTGGCAGGCAGAGGTTGTAGTGAGCTGCGATTGCACCACTACACTCTAGACCCTGTCTCAAAAAAAAATTTTTTTTTTGATAAGAGGTTTCTTTTGAATTCCAGAAAACAAATGTAGCAAAAGAGCTTGTTAAGTGTGCTAACAGAAATGCCCAGATTATCACTGCTTCATGAAATCTATTCCATTTATTATTTTGATGATGTATTCTGGAGAGTTTTATCCTGGACTGTGTTATAGATTTCTATTTATTGAATTTGGCACTTATTTATGGAGAAAATTTTAAGTAGCTGCATAATTTTAATTTGAGGAAAAACCTCTACCAAATTTTAAGAAATTTGGTATTGGTTTAAAGTGCGTAGTTTTTCTGTGTGTTTTGTTTTTAACCACCTGGATAGAAGGACTTGCCTCCCCACATTGAGAGTTACTGCCATTGTAAGTAGTCATTACTGATTGGTATGTGTTATATGTCCCTTAGGGTTACTAGAACAGAGAAGTGGTTTCAAGCCCTTTTGCATTTTAAAGTTTGGAATCAGGAACTGTTGTAGTTTCTACCCTTTTCATACCTCTATGTGAGCTATATCAACTAACTCAAGGGAGAGGAACCTGACTTTAATGCTTGCTGTGTGTTTGGCCTGTGCCAGACACTTTATATTTGCTCCGAAGCAACACAGTTAAGCAGGTGTTAGTCCCATTTGATCAATAAGAAAACCAAGATTCCAGTGGCTTAAAGTAGCTTGTTTGAAATCCCACAGCCAGTATATGGTAGAATTGTACTACTCAACTAGGTCTCTTTTACTTAAGTCTGTGGTCTTCCTATTAGACCAGTAGTTTTTTAGACCTGTGTAGGAGCTTTAGGGCTTCTGAGTTAAGTTCCTTCAAGATTTCTGAACAGATACAGTAATCAAAACAGCATGGAACTGGTATCAAAACAGGGATGTAGACCAATGGAACAGAACAGAGGCCTTGGAGGCAACACCACACATCTACAACCATCCGATCTTTGGCAAACCTGACAAAAACAGGCAATGGGGAAAGGGTTCCCTGTTTAATAAATGGTGTTGGGAAAACTGGCTAGCCATGTGCAGAAATTAGAAACTGGACCCCTTCCTGACACCTTACACTAAAATTAACTCCAGATGGATTAAAGACTTAAACATAAGACCTAACACCATAAAAACCCTAGAAGAAAATCTAGGCAAAACCATTCGGGACATAGGTGTAGGCAAGGACTTCATGACCAAAACACCAAAAGCATTGGCAACAAAAGCCAAAATAGACAAATGGGACCTGATCAAACTCCACAGCTTCTGCATGGCAAAAGAAACAGTCATTAGAGTGAATCGGCAACCAACAGAATGGGAAAAAATTTTTGCAGTTTACCCATCTGACAAAGGGCTGATACCCAGAATTTACAAAGAACTAAAACAGATTTACAAGAAAAAAACAAGCCCATTCAAAAGTGGGCGAAGGATATGAACAGACACTTTACAAAAGAAGATATACATGAGGCCAACAAACATATGAAAAAATGCTCACCATCACTGGCCATTAGAGAAATGCAAATCAAAACTATATTGAGATACCATCTCACACCAGTTAGAATGGCAATCATTAAAAAATCTGGAGACAACAGATGCTGGAGAGGATGTGGAGAAATAGGAACACTTTTACACTGTTGGTTGGAGTGTAAATTAGTTCAACCATTGTGGAGTTGCAGCACAGTTTACAATAGCACAGACCTGGAACCAACCCAAATGCCCATCGATGATAGACTGGACAGGGAAAATGTGGCACATATACACCATGGAATATTATGCAGCCATCAAAAACGATGAGTTCGTGTCCTTTGTTGGGGACACGGATGAACCTGGAAACCATCATTCTCAGCAAACTGACACAAGAACACAAAATCAAACACCGCATGTTCTCACTCATAGGCGGGTGTTGAACAATGAGAACACATGGACACAGGGAGGGGAGCACTACACACTGGGGTCTGTTGGGGGGAAATAGGGGAGGGACAACGGGGTGGGGAGTTGGGGAGAGAGAGCATGGGGAGAAATGCCAGATATAGGTGAAGGGGAGGAAGGCAGCAAATCACACTGCCACATGCACCTATGCAACAATCTTGCATGTTCTTCACATGTACCCCAAAACCTAAAATGCAAAAAAAAAAAAAAATTTCTGAACAGGCAATAGGAAGTTTCCCATTTCTCCTTTCTTTTTCCCCTCCCAACAACTGGAGGAGTTCTGCTTTTATTTTGTATATCAGATTTACAAATGGGATTTTTATTTGAAGAAGGTTTTACACCATCTTTAGGGAAAAAAAAAAAGAAAACCTTTGAAAATTTAAGCAGTTTTAACTCATAAATACTGATGGCTTAGTTATTTGTGAAAGTCACTTAATTGAATACCTCATTTTTCAATGATGCCATATGAGCAGGATGTTAAGTCTTGTTTTGAGACAGGATCTCACCCAGGCTATAGTGCAGTGGCACAATCTTTGCTCACTGCAACCTCCGCCTCCCAGGTTCAAGTGATTGTCATGCCTCAATTTCCCCTGTAGCTGGGACTACAGGCGCAAGCCACCACACCAGGATAATTTTTGTATTTTTAGTAGAGACGGGGTTTCGCCGTGTTGGCCAGGCTAGTCTCCCTCTCATCCTCCCAAAGTGCTGACATTGCAGGCATGAGTCACCGTGCCCAGTCTAAGTCTTTTATTTTTAACTCAAGCTATTAAATGTGCTTTTTCCCAAAAGTCTGGTTTCAAAGACTAAATGGTTAAAAGTTCAGAGGATGAATCTTTTATTCATAATCAGCTAGCCGCATTTCAGGCACATAGTGGGTTTTCAGTTGTATGCTTGTTGAATTAATTAGTATCTAGTGGGAATTTTTTAATTATCAGGTAAAAGTAGAGAAATAGGTTCTTTTGAAAGAATGGATGTCTTTTTATCTATATAGTTATAATGGTGAATGTATTATTTTATATGTAATACAGATAGATTGACTTTCAGGATAAAAATTATATAAATCTAATTGCCAATTTTTTGGTTTTTTTCAAGATTTTTATTGAAGGATGGCCAACTGTGGCTATGTGCTCCTCAGGCAAAACAAATATGGAAATGCTTAGCTGAGAATGCAGTTTACCTTTGTGATCGTGAAGCCTGTTTTAAGTGGTATTCCAAATTGATGGGAGATGAACCAGACTTAGATCCTGATATTAATAAGGACTTCTTTGAAAGTAATGTGCTTCAACTTGATCCTTCTCTGTTAACTGAAAACGGAATGAAGTGTTTTGAGCGATTCTTCAAAGCTGTGAATTGTCGAGAAGGAAAACTAGTAGCAAAAAGGAGAGCCTATATGATGGATGACTTGGAGTTAATAGGATTAGATTACCTTTGGAGGGTAAGTCAAAAGTAGGAACTCTGTAAATGGTGTCTGATGTACTTTTTCAAATAAGTGAGGAATTGTAATTTTGCATATAAGCTGTGCATTTTACTCTGATGCTTATCTCAGGAGTTTGGTATAGTTAATAATTGTTCTTTTGTACTATTACATCATTTGTCAGTGGGCTTTTTATTCTCTTTTCCTCTCCCTCCTCCCGCCACTAATGTTCCTTTTGCCTTAGCTTAGAATCTGTGAGTTCTATAGATATGCACTAAACATACAACTCTTTCATTCCTCCCCTGTGGATATTAATGTTTCTTCCCAACTTTTCATTCAGTGTCGATCTATTTCCTCCTCCTCAATGTTTCACTGTAAAATAGAGGACAGAAGAGAGGACTTGTATTTAGTATAGATTATGAGTATATGCTTTATTGATACTTTTTACCTCGTGATATTTTTAAATACCGGGGGGAACAAAATACTATCTTTTTATACTATCTTAGGCTGATCTTTCTATTTTTATAGTGCTATTATTCCTGTCTTTAAAAGTCTGACCTGTTATACAGCAGTTTATATTGTTGTTTGGATATCTATGAATTATTTTTCTGCAAACCATAGATAAAGATGTTTAGTGTGGCATTGGAGTATTTAAAAGCTTTTCATTAAGCATGTGGTTTTCAACGTTGTTTTAAACAACAGAAACCCATCTTAAAAATCAAAATTTGCACCACACTACAAAATGTATACTGACTTGAACAAGGAAAACCTGTTTTCTTACTGTCTCCCCATGCTTCCCCGCTTCCTCCTCCCCAACCCTTTTATAAAAGGGGTCAACCCTGAAACAGTTCCTCAAAGACCCCTAGGGTTCTGAACATAGTTTGGAAACCACTAATGTAATTAGATGAATGATAAAGATTGATAGAGACTGGGGGTAGAGTAGTCCTTTATGCTAAACTGTGTTTCATGTAATCTCTTATTTCCTGCCAAATAATTTGAATTTATTCTTGAGTGTCTCACTTGGTTATCAAGATGTTAAATTATAGGGTTAAATAATAGTGGTCAAAGCATATTTTATTTTTATAAAAATGTACCTTTCGTTCTTAAACAAATTGTTTTATTCAGAGACTTTGATTTTGCATTTATTATTTCTTTTGGTCTGTCCTCACTTAATTATACTTGATTATCAAAGTCAGCTTGCTGTTAAATCATTGAATAGTGTATTTAAAATAACTGATGATATAGTTTGAATTTAAATGCTCAACAAAAATGTATGTTGAAAGGGATGAACACTTTTTTCATTTTGAAACCAGGTCGTGATTCAGAGTAATGATGACATTGCCAGCAGAGCTATAGATCTCCTCAAAGAGATATACACAAACCTTGGTCCAAGACTACAAGTCAATCAGGTGAGGATTGATGTGCATTAAAACTTCCATATATAATTCTTTCAGTTCCTATTTCTCTTATACAAAAGAGAAAAAATACTATTTAAATGAATCTTGCCTTGATAATTGTCTTGAAGTTACTGGGTTTGTTTTTTGTTTGTTTTTGAGACAGAGTTTCACTCTTGTTGCCCAGGCAGGAGTGCAATGAATGGCGTGATCTAGGCTCACTACAACGTCTGCCTCCCAGGCTCAAGTGATTCTCCTGCCTCAGCCTCCCGAGTAGCTGGGATTACAGGCATGCACCACCACACCCAGCTAATTCTGTATTTTTAGTAGAGACAGGGTTTCTTTATGTTGGTCAGGCTGGTTTTGAACTCCCGACCTCTGATCTGCCGCCTTAGCCTCCCAAACTGCTGGGATTATAGGCGTGAGCCACTGTGCCCAGCCGATTGGGTAATTTTTAATGTAACTATTTATTATATGTTGAAATGACAAAGAAAGTCTCTGTGAATTCATTTTGATGCTAACAACTAATCCTGAAGCTCATTTTTGACTATCTGGTTTATATTTGTTAACTTACGTAGTGCTAGCTTCCTTTTAAGAAACATAATACATTTTATTATTATATGGATTCTCTACTTAAATATGACTGTTAATTGAATGCTATGTTTAAATTAGCCATTGCCATCTTTAATTGGATTAATGTTTAATTTTTACATTTTGAAGCAACTTTGTCTTTATTTGGTCTGTTACTTGTAGGTGGTGATCCATGAAGACTTCATTCAGTCTTGTTTTGATCGTCTAAAAGCCTCCTATGACACGTTGTGTGTTTTGGATGGTGACAAAGACAGTGTTAATTGTGCAAGACAGGAAGCTGTTCGAATGGTTCGAGTATTAACTGTTTTAAGGGAATATATAAATGAATGTGACAGTGATTATCATGAGGAAAGAACAATTCTCCCCATGTCAAGGTTTGTGAATAACTGATCTATTGGTGCTAATTCTTAATTATTTGATATTTTCCTAGCCATCTGGTAGAAGGAGAGCAGAAACTTTTCTTATTTGAAAATTGTTGTCTTTGCCCATTAAAAACATTTGCATCTCATAGAATTTTTTTTAATAACCTCCCCCACCCTCCCATCTGGTATTTTGTTTGGGTTTTTTGGGCGAGGCATTCTTACTCAAGTTGTTTCCTGGTTTTCTTTTTGTCTTTGACGTTATTACCCATTATAAGTGGATTTTTTGTTTGTTTGTTTGTTTTGAGACAGGGTCTTACTCTGTCAACCCAGGCTGGAGTGCCAGGGTGTGATCATGGCGCACTGCAGCCTCAACCTCCTGGGCTCAAGTGATCTTCTCACCTCAGCCTCCCATGTAGCTGGAGCCACAGGCACAGGCCACCACACCTGGCTAATTTTTTTTTACTTCTTTGTGGAGACGGGGTTTCACTACGTTGTCCAGGCTGGTTTCAAACTCCTAGGCTTAAGCAGTCCTCCTGCTTTGACCTCCCAAAGTCAGCCACAGTGCCTGGCCTGTAAAGAACTCTTAAAAGCTGCTTTGCATGGCAGTATAAGAAATATTTTCAAATGGTGTTCATAGTTTTGGGATGTTTTTTATTGTCAGTGACATCATTTTTTTTTAAAGAGTTCTGTTTATTAACCATAAAACTATGTAAAGTTACTTCTTGAATATGATTTTTATTTTGCATTTTACTTTAAAAAAGATAATATACTAATATAAATAGCATTTTGGAGTGAACTTTGATACAAAGGATTTTTTCCGGAAAAAAAACGTACATTGTGGCATTTTTGTTGATGCTTTTAATAAAGTGTATAACTGTCCATTTTACATGTGAAAGGTAAACTCTACCTTCTTTTTTTCAATTTTTTAAAAATTTTATCGATACAGACAGGGTCAACCTATGTTGTCCAGGCTGGTCTTGAACTCCTGGACTCAAGGGATCTTATTTCCTTGGCCTTCCAAAGTGGTAGAATTACAGGTATGAGCCACTGTGTTCAGTCAGCCTTTTACATTCGAAAATAGTCTTAGTGAGTTGGGCTTTTACAGCATGAAAATAAGTGTTACATCTTGGTTTTAATTTCTTTTCAGTAGACACCTCATTTTCTGCAACCATAGATACAAGACAACAATAGAATATGATTGTTATGTTTTTAAATATTGTTTATGTTTGTAGTTAAAAGGAGCAATACTTTTTTTTTCTTTTGAGTTTCGCTCTTGTTGCCCAGGCTGGAGTGCAGTGGTGCTATCTCCGATTACTGCAGCTTCCGTCTCCCAGGTTCAAGTTATTCTCCAGCCTCAGTCTCCCGAGTAGCTGCGATTACAGGCACCCACCACCAAGCCCAGCTTATTTTTCTGTATTTTTTGTAGAGATGAGGTTTTACCATGTTGGCCAGGCTGGTCTTGAACTCCTGACCTCAAGTGATAGACCTGCGTCAGCCTCCCAAAGTGCTGGGATTACAGGCATGAGGCACTGTGCCCAGCCTTATTTTTAAGATACTGAAAATAATACAGGTTGAGTATCCCTAATCCAAGAAATCCAAAATCTCTCTGGTCCCAGACATTTCATATAAAGGATTCTGAGGCTGTATTAAGTATCTTTTATTTCACATCCTCATATTTAATAAAGAAAATACTCAAATGTTAAATCCCCAGCATTATTTTCTTGGCAACAAAATTTCCTAGTCTGCTGAATATGATAATGTCTGTCTTTCTTTTTCCCCCCACAGAGCATTCCGCGGTAAACACCTCTCTTTTGTAGTTCGATTTCCAAACCAGGGCAGACAGGTTGATGACTTGGAGGTATGGTCTCATACAAATGATACAATTGGTTCAGTACGACGATGTATTCTCAATCGTATTAAAGCCAACGTAGCCCATACAAAAATTGAGCTCTTTGTGGGCGGCGAGCTGATAGATCCTGCAGATGATAGAAAGTTGATTGGACAATTAAACTTAAAAGATAAATCGGTATGTATGTATAGTTAACAAATTTTTCAGTAAAATCAAACCTGAGACTCTCGTTTAATCAGTAAATACTAATTGAGCATTTGTTATGTTTGGGGCTCGGTGTTAGGGTTATAGCATTAAAATGTAGCATGTAGTCTTTTGGGTTTTTTGTTGGTATATCACTAAGTTTTGTGTTCTGTGTATTTTTCCTTGTTTTTGATATTAACATAGTATATCATTTTCAGCTTATTACAGCCAAACTTACACAAATAAGTTCCAATATGCCTTCAAGCCCTGATAGCTCTTCTGATTCCTCCACTGGATCTCCTGGAAACCATGGTAATCATTACAGTGATGGTCCCAATCCAGAAGTGGAAAGCTGTTTGCCTGGAGTGGTGAGTAGATACAGTTTTGAACTACTGTATGTAAGGCATTATGCTAGGGTCTTTGAGAATAAAATATATAGGATGGTTCTTTCTTTTATGGTGGAACTTACAGTTTAATGAGACACAATAACAAATAACTATACAGTTAACCACCAACTTCAGAATGGAGCCCTCTAAAAGGTAATTGTAACACAGTTGGAATTTAAAACATAATTCCAACTGTGCCCCAAATCCTGCAGATGACCCTGTGGAACCATGTATACAAAAAGTTAGCCCTCCATATACTTGGGTTTTGCTTCCTGGAAATACTGAAATTTCTATCCACGTTTGGTTGGGAAAAAATCTGCGTGTAAGTGGGCCTGTGAAGTTCAAACTTGTGTTGTTCAAGAGTCATCTGTATCACTTTTTAAAATTTATACAACAAAATGGATCATTCTTTTAGAACTATTTATGAGCTGGGCTTGGTGGCCCACACCTGTAATTCTACCTACTCAGGAGGCTGTGAGGCAGGAGGATTGCTTGAGCCCAGGAGTTTTAGGCTGCAGTGAGCTGTGATTGTGCCATTATGCTCTAGCCTGGTCAACAGAATGAGACCCAATCTCTAAACATATAAATAAATGAAAACAAGAACTATGTTGGAAAATACCTGTAATCTTTATCAGATTGTCAATAACATATCTTATATCACAAAGAAACAATGACTCCTCCCTTTTTTAAGCTCTCCTTTCGCCCTTCCCCACAGAAATTTTAATGGTTACAATAATAGCAGCCACTCCAGTGTCAGGAGGATTTGGCTCCCTATAACAGTTGGATTAAGAATTTGGTAGTGGGCATGGCAGCCTTTTGTTATGTCCAGAGTCTAAATTGTATATATGAGAGAAATGGTTTAACAGGAGCTGTCACAAAAAAATGACTGGAAGTGACTTGGATGAGATATTCAATCTGCACTATAAAGGATTTGTAAGGATTAAAAGATGGAAAAGTCAGACTATTTCAAAGAGTAGAAATGGCATAAGTGAAAATACAGGGATTAACACACAGAGACTTACTTGGGGGGGGCTTTTTTAATGGGAGTTAATAATTTACAGGTAATTATTTTGTGTATTTTCTAGATAATGTCACTGCATCCCAGATACATCTCTTTTCTTTGGCAAGTTGCAGACTTAGGTAGCAGCCTAAATATGCCACCCCTTAGAGATGGAGCAAGAGTACTTATGAAACTTATGCCACCAGGTAAGAATTTTTAAATGATGATCAAGTACTTGCTGGACAAAAAGGAGTATATTAGCAAATTATATTTCTAAATGGACCATGCTTTTTGGTATAGACTACATCAAGAGTTGACAAATGACAGCCCACAAGCCACATCCAGCCCACGACTTGTTTTTGTGCATCCCAAGAGCTATATTTTTAAGTGGCTACCAAAAAAAAAAAAAATCCAGAAGAGTAATATTTTGTGATACGTGAAAATTATATGAAGTTTAAATTTTAGTGTCCGTGATCAAAACCAGCCTCATTTGTTTACATTCTGTCTACACGACTGCTTTTGTCTTAAAACAGCACAACTCAGGAGTTGTGACAGAGGCTATATGGCCCACAAGCCCAAACTACTTGAGTTCCCTGGCCCTTTACAGAAAATATTTTCCTGTGCCTAGACTATAATATGGGTCATGTGTCATCTGCAGCATTGTTCCTTTTTTATTCCTTAGAAACAACCACTTTCAACTTCTTCCTTTTATTTTTGTATATATATTTACCATTATGTCTGTATTGTCCTCATATAGCTCTTTCTTTGTTACTTATAGCTATATACTGATTTTCTACTGTGCAGATGAAAACTTAACTGTTACATGCCCTGACATCCTCCCAGTATTTGCTTAAATCCAAATTCAACATTTAAGTTTCCAAGATTTTGTGAAATATAGATTACTGACAACTTTTATCCTGGATTTAATAATTTCCCTTTTGTTTTCTGTTCTGTACACCTATCACTTATTCTTCCCACATACTTTCTAATAATCTTCTACCACATTTTCTATTGTTATATACATTATATGATTCATTAACTCCACTATTGTCCTAGGACTTTCCTTCTCCTCTGGTTGTTCTTTGCTACACAACCATTGTTTTGGGACTCTAGTTTCTAAAACTTCCCTGTGTCAGATCCTAGTTCACTGGCTCCTATGTCTTAGGCCATGCTTAAGGTGCTCTCATTTTTTTAAAGTACATCCTTCTGTAGTTTGGAAGGGCATGTGGAAGGTAGATGGGGTTGTTGTTTTTTTTTTTGAGACATCTTTTATCTGAATGGAGACAAACTATCAAATTTGATTAGTGGTTTGGGTATAGAATCCTAGGTTTGAAAATGTATTCCTTCTAGCTGGTGACATTGCTGATGAGAAGACCAAAGTTCTCTTGGTTTGTTTTCCTTTGCATGTGACCTTGGTTTCTGGAACTTTTGGTTTTATTCTTACATTTTATTTTTTCCTTCCCCACCCACCCCAGGCGTCCCTTATCCTTACATTTTGAAATATTATGATATGCCTTAGAGTTAGGTTTGTTTTGTGATGCGTCATCTGTGGGCTTGGAGATTTCCTTGGTTGAGAGAGATTTGTATTCTTCGATAGTTTTCTCACCAGCATTTTGCATTTTCTGTGTCTTTGAAATGTCTGAGTGTGATGGTGAATCTACTAGATCTGATTTTACCTTTTCTCTCTTCCTTTCTTCTCTCTTTTCTCTTTAATCATATTCCATCTTTGGGGTGACTTCTTTAACTTTTTCCAGCTCTTTTGTTGGCTTTTCCCCTCCAGATATTCTAGTGTTAAAATGTCAAGACCTTTCTCCTAGTTATACTTTTCCATACATAAGATTTTATTTTTCACTAACAGATTCTTGTGTTTCTGTTCTAATATATGTGTGTTCCTTTAAAACCTAATGTTTGGCAAAATTATGCACTAAAAATGGTAGGGCTTATGGGGGAAAAGTAGAGTTTGGACAGATCACTGAGGCCTGTACAACCTAAAATTTTTTTTAATGTGTTTTTTGAAAATATTTACAATCTTACAGAAAAATTAGAAGTATAATTTAAGAACATTTGAGAATAATTTGCTGGTTTTTGTAGTCCCATTACCACCAAATACTTTCCCTACAAACAGGAATATTTGTCTATATAAGCAAAATTCAGCCATCTATACCAGGAAGTTAATGTCAATTCATTACTGCCATCTATTTAGCAGACCCTATTCAATGTTTTCAGTAATCTCATTCACAGCAAAAATATATAGTTCAAAATCAAATATAGTCAGCCCTCCATATACATGGGTTCTGCGTCCATGGATTGAACCAACTGTGGGTTGAAAATGTTTAGGGGAGAAGACATTGTTCAGAGTTCCAAAAAGCAAAACTTTAATTTGCCACATGCTGAGTACTGTGTTGAATCCACATGAATGAAGCTATGTGTAGGCATTGTATTAGGTGTTACAAGTACAGTTAGGCACTGGATAATGATGTGACAGACCACATATACAATGTTGGTTCCATAAAATAATACCATATTTTCATTGTACCTTTTCTGTGTTTAAATACACAAATACTTACCATTGTGTTATAATTGCCTATAGTATTCAGTACAGTAACATACTTGTATGGGTTTATAGCCTAGGAGTATTAGGCTATACCATATATAACCTAGATGTATTGTAGGCTGTGTCATCTAGATTTGTTGTAAACACACACTGATGTTCACACAATGATGAAATTGCTTAATGATGCATTTCTCAGAACATACACATGAATGTAATCTGGAGATGATTTAAAGTATACAGGAAGGAGTGCATAGGTCATATTCAAATTCCACATATTTTTATATAAGGTACTTGAGCATCCCTGGATTTTGGTATTGGGAGGGTGGATCCTGGAACCACCCCCCACCCCCCATGGATACTGGGGAATAACTGTATTGCATTCAGTTAATGTATCTCTTTAGTTTCCTTCTGAAACAGTTCCTCATACTGTCTTTGACCTTCATGACCTTGACTCTTAAAGATTGCAGACGAGTTAATTATAGAATATCCTTCAGTCTAGATTTGTCTGTTTTATCATGATTAGATTCAGGTTATGCATCTGTGGCAGAAATACCATAGAAGCAATGTTCTTTTCTTCTCAGTGCATCTGATCAGATAGTATGTAATTTCAGTTTTTACCGTTACTGACGATGATTACTGTGATCACTTGAGTTTTTTCCTTGCTTCTCCACTGTAAAATTACCTTTCCCTTGGAAAGGATTTTGGGCCAGGTGTAGTGGCTCATGCCTATAATCCCATCACTTTGCGAGGCCAAGGTGGGCAGTTCACCTGAGGCCAGGAGTTCAAGACCAGCCTGGCCAACATGGCAAAACCCCATCTCTACTAAGAAAGACAAAAATTAGCTGGGCATCGTAGCATGCACCTCTAATCCTAGCTACTCAGGAGGCTGAGGCTGGAGAATCACTTGAACCTGGGAGGCAGAGGTTGCAGTGAGCCAAGATCATGTCAGTGCACTCCAGCCTGAGCAACAGCGAGATTCCGTCTCAAAAATAAAGTATTTTTTGCAGAGGTACCTTGAAACTGTTTATGCTGTTCCTTATTAGGCTTTTCATTTTTCATTCATTCATTTATATCTGTATGAAATTAAGGGGTTATAATCTGTTGCTATCGTTTATCTTGATGCTGAAATGATCTCTAATTTGGCCAGTGGGAGTCCTTTCAGGCTGTTCTGTGTTACTTTCATATGTTTCCATTATTCTTTCAGTACTTGTTGTATCCTTTTTGACTTAAGATGTTTCAGGATAGGCCAGGTATAATGGCTCACACCTATAATCCTAACATTTTGAGAGGATGAGACAGGAGGATCACTGGAGCTCAGGAATTTGTGACCAGCCTGGGCAGCATAGTCAGACCTCATCTCTATTAAAAATTTTAAAAATTAGCCAGGTGTGGTGATGCACACCTTTAGTCCCAGCTACTTGGGAGGCTGAGGTAGGAGGATCACTTGAGCGTGGGAGATGGAGACTGCATTGAGCTATATGATAATGCCACTGCACTGCAGCCTGGACAACAGAACAAGACCTTGTCTCAAAAAAAAAAAGAAGTTCCAGATTAACATCTTAAACTCTCTCTGCCAGAGTTCTGGAATTGGCTGTTTCTCCAAGGAGCCCTGATTGGTTTATTTTCCTGGAGAATGGTATTTAGAAACCAAGATCTGGACATTTATTGCACTCATTGCTATTGATGTGTTGTTTCTCCCCAGCTCTCTTAGCAGTTAGAACTAAGGAACGTGTGTATGTGTGTCCACATTTAAGTCTATATTACTATATATACACACACATAAATATATGTTTGTTTGTATGTTTTTACAAAACCATGGGGTCACACAACTTCCTGTCCTTCCAGCCTATTACAGTTTCATTCTAGTTTTCTCCCTCTCCATATTTGTAACTCTCTTTTTTTTGTTGTTTCTGTTTTTGTTTTTTGAGATGGAGTCTCACTCTGTCATCCAGACTGGAGTGCAGTGGCGCAATCTTGACTCACTGCAGCCTCCACCTCCCGGGTTCAAGGGATTCTCCTGCCTCAGCCTCCCAGTAGCTGGGATTACAGGCATGAGCCACTGTACCCGGCCAACTCTCAAACTCTTTTTTCTGACAGTGAAAAACCTGGCTTCCGTTATCCCTTTCACTTATTTTCCTATTTAATCAATTATGTCCAGCATGCACGCAGGCACACACATGCCTTTCTTTGAATGCAGAAGGACTCTGTCTCTGAATGTTGGGTCTCCACTCCAGGGGCACACTCGTCACTCTGCTTTGAGTTGAATCTTTATGCTGAGCTCTACCCACTTGTTGGGCTCCCTCCTCCTCCTTCATGGTCTCTAATTCCCAACATAGGACTACCTTTAAAACTTGCACATAGTTTAATTAGAGCACTAATGAAATGATAATTAGTATCCTCGAAGATAACTTGGACAGCCCAGGCAAGTACTTCAGTGTGGCTGAAGGTTTCCTCAGGAGATAGTAAAAAGACACAAACCAATACAGAGGAAATGCTGACTTGACATTGCCAAGATATAATGCAGAAGAGTGGCAGAAGAGTGGAACTCTGAGATAGATGGGCTACCGTTAAGATAGGCACAGGGGGAAGTAAAACCTGCTAAGGTCCATGAAAGTCTAGTTTAGGTGTGTACCTCCCAGGATGAGCCCTTGATGCAAGTATTCACTTTAAATTTTCCTTTAAAAAGAAGCAGGTTTCTACCTACACAGCTGTCAAGCTGAGGGGGCTTTTTGCTTTGCTCTTTTTTTTTTTTTTTTTTGTTGAGGATTAACACTTCTTCTCTTGTGGCTACTGTTGCCTCGGAGAAATCACATATGGCTTCCCCATTTTACTGACATCATTGTATTTGCCAATCGAATGTGAGCTAATTGGGGTTATAGAAACATGTGCTATAGCATAGCAGACTGTAATTATTTCTCTCTAGGCTATTGCTGATGAATATTATGTTTTCTTCTTTTTCCAGCATCTTCTTTTACTGACCCTGGAGTTTCTTTCTTTCTTTCTTTCTTTTTTTTTTTTTTTTAACAAAACTAGGTTTTTATATTAAAATAATTTCAAACTGTTTACAAAGAATACAAAGAGCTCCCAAATTCAGTAATTAACAGTTTGCTATAGTTATGGCATTATGTTTTTTGTTTTTTTTTTTAACCTTTGGAGAACAAGTTGTAGACAATCATCTTTTTGTCTTCTGAAAACAAGGACATTCTCACTTACATTAACATAGCATTTATTCAAAATAAAAAAAAATTAGCAGATACAATAATATCATCTAATCTACAGACCATTTTCACATTTTGACACTTTCCCCAGTAATGGACTTCATAACAATGTTTTCTGGTTGAGGATCTAATCTAGATTCATACATTGCATAATTATTTGGTATCTTTTTTAGTTGACTTTAATCTTGAATCGTTCCTCAGTCTTCATCTTTTGTGACTGTTTTTTAATAGCACAGGTCAGTTTTAGTGCTAAATGTCTCATTGGATTTTATCTGTTCTGATGATTATATGGAGGTTGTACATTTGACAGAATACTACTTGTATGTTGATGTGTCTAAGCATCACATTGAGAGACACGTGTCACTGTGTCTTTAGTTGGTGACATTAACCCAGATCAGTCTGTATTACTATATATAGTTGATACCTGCCAGGTTTCTCCTCTAAAGTTTTTTTTTCTTGTGTAGGGAGATGCTTTGAGACTTTGTAACTATCTTTTCCTCATCAAACATTTGTTTTATCATCTATTGTGATTATTGCCTAAATCTTTTTACTATGATGGTTGCAAAATGATAATTTTGTTTTAACTTTGTCATCCTTTCTACATTTATTAGTTGACATTCTACTATACGGTAGTGCTTTGTGTTTTCCCCTTTATATTTGTTACATATTATTACTCTTTACTTACAGATTTATTTTTATTCATTGGGTTATAACTGTTATAGTTGTTATTTCTTTTGATGCTCAGTTGTCCTAGATATGGTCAGTGGAAGCCCCTATAGGTTAGACCCAGTGTCTTTTTTATGTAATCTCAATTTTTTAAGATACTTTATTACTTTCTGGTATGAGACGATGTTTAAAGCTCATTTATAGTATTTCCTTTGCCTCAGCTCTGGAATCTGCCATTTTTCCTCTTAGTGAGAGAAAAGGTATTTAGAAATCAAAATTTGAGGGCTAAAGGGATAAGTCATCTTTTTTGAGACAAGAGTTTTTGCTCTGTTGCCCATGCTGGAGTGCAATGGTGCGATCTTGGCTCACTGCAACCTCCGCCTCCTGGGTTCAAGCGATTCTCCTGCTTCAGCCTCCCAAGTAGCTGTGATTACAGGCACCCACCACCTTGCCCAGCTAATTTTTGTATTTTTAGCAGAGATGAGGTTTCACCATGTTGGCCAGGTTGGTCTTAAACTCTTGACCTCAGGCGATCACCTCAGCCTCCCAAAGTGCTAGGATTACAGGCTTGAGCCACTGCACCCAGCCAAGTCATCCTTATTTCGTTTTAATTGTGGTAAGGTGATATCTCATTGTGGTTTGGATTTGCATGTCCTTAATGATTAGTTATGTTGAGTGTGTTTTCATGTACATGTTGGCCATTTGGATGTCGTCTTTTTTTTTTTTTTTTTTTTGAGATGGAGTCTCACTCTGTCACCAGGCTGGAGTGCAGTGGCAAGATCTCAGCTCACTGCAACCTCTGCCTCCCAGGTTCAAGTGATTCTCCTGCCTCAGCCTCCCAAGCAGCTGGGACTACAGGCGTGCGCCACCACACCCAGCTAATTTTTTTTTGTTTTAGTAAAGACAGGGTTTCACCATGTTGGCCAGGATGGTCTCGATTTTCCGACCTCTTGATCCACCCCCCTTGGCATCTGAAAATGCCGGGATTACAGGCATGAGCCACCGCGCCTGGATTGGATGTCTTTTGTGAAAATAATCTATTCAAGTCTTTTGCCCATTTTAAAAATTGGATTTTTTTGCTTTTTTGCTGTTGAGTTCCTTATATATTGTGGATATTAACCCCTTGTCAGATGCATAGTTTGCAAATATTTTCTCCCATTCTATAGATTTGTCTTTTTGTGGTCTTATTTCCTTAGTTGGGTAGCTTTTTAGTTTAATGTAATTTCATTTGTCTATTTTTGTGTTTGTTGCCTGTGATTTTGAGGTCTTATCCAAAAAGTCCTTGCCCATACTAATGGCATGAAACATTTCCCTGTGTTTTGCTTCTAGTAGTTTTATAGTTTCAGGTCTTACATTTAAGTTTTTAACCCATCTTGAGTTGATTTTTACATATGATAAATAATAGGGGTCTCGTTTCATTTTTCTACATATGGGTATTCAGTTTTCACAACACCATTTTTATTCAAGAGATTGCCTTTTCTCCCCCTATGTGTGTTCTTGGCACCTTTGTTGAAATTAGTTGGTTCTGATTATGTGGATTTATTTCTGGGTTCTCTAGTCTGTTCAGTTGATCTGTATCTATTTTTGTGTCAATACTGTGCTGTTTTGGTTACTATTGCTTTGTAGTAAATTTTGAAGTCAAGTACTATAATGCCTTCAGCTGTGTTCTTTTTGCTCAAGATTGCTTCTGCTATTTGGAGTCTTTAGTAGTTCTATATGAATTTTAGGAGTGTTTTATATTTCTGGTTTTTCGTTGTTGTTGTTTTACCTTGCAGATTCAACTCAAATGACATTTTTTTTCTATTTCTGTGAAGAATATAATTGATATTTTAATAGAGATTGGATTCAATCTGTAGATTGCTTTGGGTAATATGGGCATGTTAACAATATTCGTTACACCTCCTTCAGATTTAGGATGTTGGGGAAACAGGCAGTCTCTTGAATAAAATGGTGTTGCAAAAACTGAATATCCATATGCAGAGAAATGAAACTAGACCCTTATTATTCATCGTATGTAAAAATCAACTCAAGATGGGTTTTTCCATTCCAACCCATGAACATGAAATATTTTTCCATTTATTTGTGTCCTGTTTTTCTTTCTTTCATCAGCTTTTTTGTAATGATCTTTTGGTTCCTTGCTTAAATTTATTTCTAGGTATCTTACATTTTTGTAGCTATTGTGAGTAAGATTGCTTTCTTGATTTCTCTTTTAGATAGTTTGCTATGGGCATATAGAAACACTACTGAGTTTTGTATATTGATTTTTGTATCCTGCAGTTAACTAACACAGGTTCACGCTTGTACCAGTTCAACTTCCTAGTTGTCCCCATTCCATATTTGTATCTCTTCAGCAATGAGAAATCTGTTTTCCCAACTTCCTAAATCCGAGGGAGTTGGAAATGCTTCTTAGTCTTCAGCCTCTCTGTCTTTTTAGGGCTTTGAATCATCTGTGCCTTCTCAAGTGTTTGTTGTTTTCATACCATTACCTTTTCTCAGATTTAGTGGGGCACTAATTTATAGGCACCCTCTTCTCCTTGCCTTCACAAGCACTTCTTGGTTCAGCTAAACCAACTATCTCCATCTTCACTATGCCTTCAGTAATTTGTTGACAGCAGTTTAATGTGTTGCTTCCTCTTCTGTTTTTAATGCTCTTTTGAGTTTCTGTATTTTTATATTCATTAATTCTCATTTTAGTGGGGTTTGGGGGTGAAGTACTGATAAATATAGTTAAGTATACCGTATTTAGTTGACACATAATTTTTAAAAGCTGTCTTCTGCTTTTATTACCTCCATTTTCTAAATTAAACATCTCGTTGGGACTTGCTTTGCAATTATTATGGGATAGAAGCAGTTCACATTAGATTTTTAGCTAACGCTTCCCTCAAAGATTTTTTATTTCATTCTTGTCTATTACAGTGTTTAGAATTTACATTGTTTTATTTGCTAGTATTTCAGTAATAGTCCTTGAGTTGTTTTAGTGCACATTCAACCTTCACAACATACTGTAAAAACGGAAACCTACTACTGAATCCTTGATCTTGTGATTGGCAATTAATGCCACCAGATGGCAAGCATGAGCTCGTGTCAGACCCTTAGGAAACTTGAAGCAGGTGCTTTTTTCATATTTTATATACTATAGTACCTAAATTTGAAAGAGCCAGCTTTTGAAAAAGCTAGTAATGGTTGTATTACAGCAGAAAAATCATAGGCTTTGGACTCAAATGGACTTGTGTATAAATCCTGCTTCTAATTGCTGCTCTGTGGCCTTAAACATAAGTTTCATAGTTTATTAGATCTTCCTTATCCTTAGAACTGGGATAATAACGTTTTTGTATAATTGCAGGGATTAAATGAGACAATGTATGGAACACCCCTAGCCTAGTGACTGGTGGCACTTAGTATTCAATAAATATTAACCCACTCTCTGGCACCATGTTTTAGACACATAAACTCTTGAATAAGAAAGGAAATGGGAGCGCTAAGAATAAGTAGTTAGAAATTCTATTTCTGGCTGTAGTAACTAGCTGTGTACATTTGGGTGATCATTTAGTATTTGTGCACTTTTGGATGTATTTTAAATGGAAGGGAAAAATAGAATCAGTAGCTTTTTTTCCCAGTCATTAACTACACTTCTGTTCATTCTGAATCTTTGCCTGAAGCCAAGTGCCCTTGTTGTGATGTGCTGTTAAACTTAAAACTTCTGCAGTCCTCACTGTATCTAATACAGTTTTTTGTAAAAGTCTGTTGTAAGTTCTTAGCACTGATAAACCACACACCATCCCTATAAGGAAATTATTAATTTTATCTGTATTTTAAAGATGGAGAAACTGAGGCACAGATTGTTAATTCACCTTTCTTTCTGTCTTTTCTCTTTCCTTTCCCTTTTCCCTTTCCTTTCCCTTTCCTTTCCTCCTCTTCTTTTCCTCACTCTGTCACCCAGGCTGGAGTGCAGTGGAGCGATCTTGGCTCACTGCAACCTCCACCTCCTGGGTTAAAGTGATTATTCTGCTGCAGCCTCTTGAGTAGCTGGGACTAACAGGTGCATGCTGCCACACCCAGCTAAATTTTGTTTTTTTAGTAGAGACGGGGTTTCACCATATTAGTCAGGCTGTTCTCAAGCTCCTGACCTTGTGATCCGCCCACCTCGGCCTCCCAAAGTGCTGGGAATACAGGCATGAGCCACTGTGCCCAGCACATTTCTTTCTTTCTTTTCTTTTCTTTTCTTTTTTTTTTTTTTTTTAAAGAGAGAGGGCCTTACTTGTCCCAGGATAGAGTGCAGTGGCATGATCCTAGCTTACTGTAACCTCAAACTCCTAGCCTCAAGTGAGGCTCCTGCCTAGGAGTAGCTAGGACTACACCTGGCTTGCTCTTTTTTTTTTTTTTTTTTTTTTTTTTTGGAAAAAGAGTCTCGCTCTATTGCCCAGGCTGCAGTGCAGTGGTGCAGTCTTGGCTCACTGCAGCCTTTCCCTCCTGGGTTCAGGTGATTCTTCTTCCTCAGCCTCCCAAGTAGCTGGGACTACAGACAGACGCCACTACGCCCGGCTAATTTTTGTATTTTTAGTTGAGATGGAGTTTCACATGTTGGTCAGGCTGGTCTTGAACTCCTGACCTCAAGTGATCCGCCCACCTTGGCCTCCCAAAGTGCTGGGATTACAGGCATGAGCCACTGCGCCTGGCCCACACCTGGCTTATTTTGAAAATTTTTTTGTAGTGATGGGGGTCTTGCTGTGTTATGCAGGCTGGTCTTGACATCCTGGGCTCCAGCAATCCTCCCACCTTGACCTCCCAAAGCTTAGGTATCTTTTCAAAAGACTAGAAAGAAATAAACTAAAGTCATAATGAACTCTGGATTACAGATTATGACTGGCTTAAATTTTTCTGTCTTCCATGCTTTATAAAATGAACATGTATATAATCAGGGAACTAAAATAATTTAGGTCAACAAATGTGAGAGCTGGAATGGCCACTGAGTGTTACTTTGATTCAGATCTCTCAAATGAGGAATCTATAATTCAGCACCATTAAGTGATTTGCTTAGAGTTCACCACTTCTGGCCGGGTCACGCTGGTAATCTCAACACTTTGGGAAGCCAAGGTGGGAGGATCACTTGAGCCCCTGAAGTTTGAGATAAGCCTGGGCAACATGGTGGCATAACCCTGTCTCAAAAAAAAAAAAAAAAAATACAAAGGGAGGTTGAGGCTGTGGTTCACTGTGATCATTC
Source organism: Aotus nancymaae (assembly GCF_030222135.1). NCBI lineage: Eukaryota > Metazoa > Chordata > Mammalia > Primates > Aotidae > Aotus > Aotus nancymaae. The sequence goes on along the minus strand of NW_026988472.1, from coordinate 18,200,529 downwards.
CACTGCACTTGATCCTGGGTGACAGAGTGAGACCCTATCTCAAAAAAAAAAAAGAATTACTACTTCCTTTTCTTGAACTCTTCTTCTTTTTTTTTTTTCCTACTCCCTTTTGCCTCCATCCTTCACTCAGAATATTTTTAATCCAAGCAAGATACTCTCAGATACAGTGGTTAAACACGAATTGGTTTGCTTTTAGGAGTAATTGGCCATTATATGTCAAGTCTTGAGCATTATATTCAAGTTCTTCATGCCATTTGCAGGGTTTTGCATGGGGAAAATTATAAAAATTCAGTTGTTAGGTTCTTTGGTGTTTAAACAGGTTGGGGCAGGCAAAAACCTGAATGCCCAATAATAGGTATTAAACTGGTAAAATAACATTGTCATTTTAGTAATCAGATTAAATGATAAAGATGAATAGTCAATGACATGAGAAGATACTCATATTTTTAAAACTTAATATTTTAATTGGTTATATATGTTGCTATCCCTTCAGAATAGAGAGAAGTGATAATTGCAACACAAATTGAAAAATTTATAAGATACTGGCTGCTCTTTCTAGGCCTGTAAAAATTCATTTACCCAAAGAAAATCATAGTAATTTTTCATCATTTTTCTTTTCTTTAAAAGAAGGTTTTACTTTAAAATTTTTCTTTTTTTTTTTTGCTTTTAGATTATCCTTTCGCTAGGAACTCATACTTTAAAATTTTTTTAAAAAAATTATTTATCAAGTGTTTTTTTTTATTCATAGGGCATTTACCTTAGAAATAACCTGATCATCAAAATACTTTCCAGGGTTGATTGACTATTAATAAAGTTGGAGTATTTGGTAGCTAATGCTTAATTGTATTTTGGGATTATCTTATGCCCCCCAACCCCTGCAGCCAACTGTGCCTCTTCACCGTAATTTTTTTTAAATTATACTTTAAGTTATGGGGTACATGTGCAGATCCTGCAAGATTGTTACATAGATATATACATGCCATGGTGGTTTGCTGCATCCATCCCCCTGTCATCTACATTAGGTATTTCTCCTAATATTATCCCTCCCCAATTCCTCCACCCCCTGCTATCCCTCCCCTAACCCCCCTACCCCCCAGTAGGCCCCGGTGTATGATGTTTCCCTCCCTGTGTCCCTGTGTTCTCATTGTTCAACACCCACTTATGAGTGAGAACATGGCAGTCTTCACCATAATTTAAAAGAAATGTATGTTTTAATATTATGACAAAAGGACAGAAACTCTGATTGCTTTGAGGTGAATGAACATAGGCACTTATCCTTTTTTGATGTTTGCTTTTTAGGGTTCATTTTCTTGTTTCTTTCGGTGAAGCAAGCCAGTTAATATATAGTGTCGGGGCAAACAGTAAAGAGGTTGCAGGGAAGAGCTTATAATTTTTTTCTTGTTATTTTCAGTCAGAACTAATTCCTTTTGAAATGTATTTTTTTCCGTCTCCACTAGCTGAGGGGAGGGTATGTTGATTTGAGGTCCCTGAATAGCAGATGCTTGTGTTTAGAGTAACTGATTAAAGAGCCCTGGTTCCCCCCACTTTTTTTTTTTTTTTAATCGAACGTCTTACGAAGTTTGAGCCTGTATAGCCCGACTTGAGTGGATTGTTAATCCATATTAATATGGTCTTCAAGATATCAAAAGTTAAATATGCATGAACACATGTATTATGTTTTGTTTCACACTGTCTCTTTTTTTTTCCTCCAGATAGCACAACGATAGAAAAATTAAGAGCTATTTGTTTAGACCATGCCAAACTTGGAGAAAGCAGCCTTAGTCCATCTCTTGACTCACTTTTCTTTGGTCCTTCAGCCTCACAAGTGCTATATCTAACAGAGGTTGGTTTTTATTCCCTTTTAAATTCTGTGTTTTTTTAATTTGACCTTTCATATGGTAATGTGAATAATTTGGGTAAAATTGTAATGAAATATTTTTGAAATGAAATATTAATTTGAAATAATAGCGAAATGGTCAAGAATTTCTTGGCAGTGACAATAGTATAAATAGAAGTAAGTTTTTAAAAAATCTTTTAATACAGCCCTGTCCCCTTCTTCTCTGTTTTTCCAGGTAGTCTATGCCTTGTTAATGCCTGCTGGTGCACCTCTGACTGATGATTCCTCTGATTTTCAGTTTCACTTCTTGAAAAGTGGTGGCCTACCCCTTGTACTGAGTATGCTAACCAGAAATAACTTCCTACCAAATGCAGATATGGAAACTCGAAGGGGTGCCTACCTCAATGCACTTAAAATAGCCAAGCTTTTGCTAACTGCCATTGGCTATGGTCATGTTCGAGCTGTGGCAGAAGCTTGTCAACCAGGTGTAGAAGGTGTGAATCCCATGACAGCGGTAATAAGACTTTTTAAAAATCTTTTTATAATAGTAGATAGAAATTTTTAAAGTAAAACTAATTAGCATTTTAAGTGTAGAGTTCAAGGTTGACTCAATGTTCAAAGTACCTTTCAGAGGTTTTCTTTATGATGTTTGTATTAAAAGTATAAATACTTTTCACTGACTGCTAATAATTTGAGAGGGTAGTTTCTCCCTGCCCACTTAAATCTTGCTTGATTTTCAATTATTTTAAACCTAACAAAAATTCCATATGCATCTCATTAACTTGTGCCTGGCAGATATATAAAAACACAGATGGTAATAAGAGATGTAATTGGTTTATCTTGTTGCTAGTTTCCCTTCCCACCTTGGGCTTAAACCCAAGTTCTGAGCTCATTCTGACTCTGTTTCTGCCTTGGTGGCATTCTTGATCCATGTCACTAAAAATTCCCAAGACATGCCAGAATTTGATACTTATTTTTGAGAGATCAAACTATGCATTTAATTCTAACTAAAATTTTATGAACATCATAAACAATGGTTTTACTAAGTTACTGATAGAAAGTAAAAGCGCTAGGAATAAAGATTTTCTTCTTTAGAAATGGCTTAGGTTTCAGTTGGGGAGATCAGAATGTTGATAATTACGGTAATATCATATATAGTTGTCTTAGCTGTGATAATATTGTGGTCATGTTTAAAAGGAAGAGCCCCCCCCATGTTTTTGAAGTGATTGCTGAGATACTTCCAGGTTAGATTATATGATAACCAGGATTTGCTTAAAAACAATCTTGGGGTGGAGAGATGATGAAAAGCAATGGAGGATAATTAGATTAAACAATTTGGTCCACTGGCGATAATTTCTGAAGCTAAGTAATATGTACATGGGAGTTAATTCTACTTTCAACACTTGGGTGTGTGTTAGGAATTTTCCGTAAAAAATGGCTTAAATTTTATATATTGTTTTGTATCACAGGTCCCATTTTTGTTAGGATTTTCTTTTTTAAGTAGTTTAAGTTAAAAGACAGCTTGTTGTTAGGATAAAAACGGATTTTTTTTGTGATCCCTGACACAGATGCTTAATGAAGTACACAGAAAACAATTACATGCTTCCACTTTCACCTTTCTTCAATATTCAGAGAAGGTGCCACTGTGGTACAGAGGTACATAATAACCTCTAATCTCAATGAGCTCACAGTAGGGAGCCCAATGCAAAATTAGTAACACAGAAATATCTTAATATTGTAGAAATATTTATAGTATATTGGAGGGGAATTACAACTTGAAGGCAGTCAGAATTGCCTTGCTAACAACTACTTAATGAAATTAATCTGTTTCACTGATTTAACAACTTGATTATACTATTAAGTAAAAACTAGGGTACCTTTCGTACATTAGTCCTCTTCCTGGTTTTTCAGTATTCCTTAATTTTTCCCCTCCCTCCTTTCCTCCCTCCCTTCCTCCCTCCCTTCCTCCCTCCCTTCCTCCCTCCCTTCCTCCCTCCCTTCCTCCCTCCCTTCCTCCCTCCTTTCCTCCCTCCCTCCCTTCCTCCCTCCCTCTCTCCCTCCCTCTCCAACTTCTCTGGAAGAATTTTTCTTTTTCTTTTTTTTTTTTTCCAAAGCAAAATGTGATAACAATGGGAAATACAAACAGGGTCTGCCCAAGGCATGTACATAGAAGAGGTACAATAATTCACTGAGTCTCTAGAAGGGATTGGAACCAGTCTATTGTGTATCATTATCCCCTGCAAGTTAAGCTGAGCCCAGATGTAGAGACACGAGTTGGACTGCTCTAGAATGGAGATTTCCACAGACACGTGGCACTACAGTGCACAAGAAAGAGAGGAAGCCCACCTTGTAGGTAGTGCTTTTTGTGTAAGTTGCCACAGGTTCTATAATGTGTATATGCAAGGTAGTCATTCTGAGGGAGTGGGTGATGAATGAAGAGCAAATGGTTAGGTCTGGTTATGTACAAATTATTTATCCCAAATAAAATGGTTAACTTTTTTCAGGTCAACCAGGTTACCCATGATCAAGCAGTGGTGCTACAAAGTGCCCTTCAGAGCATTCCTAATCCATCATCCGAGTGCATGCTTAGAAATGTGTCAGTTCGTCTTGCTCAGCAGATATCTGATGAGGTTAGTTTTATCAAGACTTCTGTCACAGTTTTAATTTTCCTAGGCCCACTTATTTTAATCACTGTCTCATTCTATAGATAATGTCCTCTTAATATCGGTTTTGTCTACTATTAGTACTTTCCCTTTTTTTTATCAACTTTTACGTATAATAAACAGCATCCTTTTAAAGTATACAGATTCAGTGTTGTTTTTTTTTTTGTTTTTGAGATGGAGTCTCACTGTGTCATCCAGGCTGGAGTGCAGTGGCACCATCTCGGCTCACTGCAACCTCTGCCTCCCAGGTTCAAGTGATTCTCCTGCCTCAGCCTCCCAAGTACAGCCTCCGCCCACACCCAGCTGATTTTTGTATTTTTAGTAGAGATGGGGTTTCATGATGACCGGACTGGTCTCGAACTCCTGACTTCAGGAGATCACCTGCCTCAGCTTCTCAAAGTGCTGAGACTATGAGCATGAACCACCATGCCCGGGCCAGATTCGGTGAATTTTGACATGTGTGAAACCACTGCTGCAGTCAAAACCAAATATTTTCATCACTCTTTCTTTATGCCCCTTTGCAGTTATTCTTTCCCCAGGTAATCACTGCTCTTTTTGTCGCTAGAGAGTATTTTTTGTCTTCTAGAATTTTATACAGATGGATTATAGTGTGTGTTCATGTCTGCCTTCTTTCACTAATGACTTTGAGAATTATCTATGTTGTGTGGATCAGTAGTTCATTCCTTTTTATTGGTAACTAGTACCCTGTTATGAATATTCCACATTTTGTTTATATACGTGGTGATGGACAGTTGGATCGTTTTTCCCTTTTTGACTGTAAATAAAGCTGATGTGAACATTGTGTACAAGTGTTTGCGTAGACATAAGTTTTCATTTTTCTTGGATAAGAAACTATGAGTGGAAAGGCTGTCATCTTTGTAGTCTTAAAGTATACTAGTAAAGGGCCGGATAACTTGGGGAACATACTTTGTTGGATTGCTGTTTAAAGTCGGGAGATGGGGAATAAGCCAGGTGCAGTGGCAGATGCCTGGAGTTCCATCTACTTGGGAGCCTGAAGTTGGAGAATCTCTTGAGGCCAGGAATTCAAGGCCATAGTGAGCTATGATCATACCACTGTACTCTAGCCTGGGTGACAGAGCCAGAGCCCTCTACCCCCCTTTTTCTTTTAAAGACAAAGGCAACTTGAGAATTTAAAGACAATGGTACTACACAGTAATTCCTATTTCCTTTACAAGGTGAAGCATTTTTGTTTTTCTAATCAGAATTTTACTCTCATATTCTATCAACAGTTCTATTTACTCATTATCTTTCAGGCTTCAAGATATATGCCTGATATTTGTGTAATTAGAGCTATACAAAAAATTATCTGGGCATCAGGATGTGGGTCATTACAGCTAGTATTTAGCCCAAATGAAGAAATCACTAAAATTTATGAGAAGGTAAGAATTACTACAGAACTATATTCCTTGCAAACAAATGTTTCTTAATTGTGCATATGGTTTGATTTTTATTAGGTTTGCTACTAAAAAATCCAATCACTTGCATCTTAATGGTTGAAAAATAACTGTGATAGTTATATTGGGAATATGGTAAAATTTTATTTTGAAAATTAAGTACTTAATCCTGCCACGGGACTGCTTTTTAAATGAAATTGCCTTTTTCAGCTTCTTGTGGGGATCAGATAGAATTGTCTCATACTGAATTTGCTTTATCCCATTCTGTTTTTTCTTTTATCATCTTTCTGTCCTGCGTAAATTTTGGTTTGTCAGTTATGGTATCGAGGCATTTAAGTGTTTTTATTTGATTCTCTTAAAGCAGTCAAAAATAAGAAGAGTGTTAGCCAATTAGATATCATTCCCAACCTTCTAGTTAAGCAAATTATCTACAGAAGAGAAGCTGTGGTTGGCTTTTTGATTTATCATGTGTGCCTGCCCCGATGCTACATATTTAGGAGGAGAAATTGAGTTACAGGAACTTCCCTGGCTTGGTAGAACTTCCTTTATATGTCCAACATAACCCTGATTTGCCCAGGATATATGTTCATGTTCCATAGTATCTGTCTGGCATAACCCTGGGTATTCATTCAGCATGTAACTGAATGCCTATTCTGTTTTAGGCATGTACTATAGTTAATACTTTTTGATGAATAAAGTCAAGTTAGACTTTATTAATACCTCCCCAAGCATATTTTAGGTTGTAAGTCTTTGAAACCCTTCCTAAGTAATTGTCAAAGACAATTGAATTTTAATAAAATGGCACAATAGGCAAGCTACACAATGGAGCTAGTCTAAAGTACCTAAGTGCCATGCCACAGTGGTTCTTGAGAAGGGATTGGTTGTTGGTTCAGAAGTAAACAACTCAGAAAGTTTCAAAGTAATAGGTAGTGTGCTCAGTGTGCTCCTTCAGCCCTCCTTGGGACACAGGAAAATAATGGAATTAGACTTTATTTTCTATTAAAGTCATTTCCAGACTATTCCAAGGGGACCTCCGAGTTGCATGCAGCTTCAGAGAGGCTGAGGCCAGGTGGTTTAAGTGAGTAGGTGAGTTTAAAGCACTAACTAGAAGTCGTATGAGATTTTTCTTAAATGCTTCTTTGGGTAATTTGTTCTTGATTATAATTTTACAGACCAATGCAGGCAATGAGCCAGACTTGGAAGACGAACAGGTTTGCTGTGAAGCATTGGAAGTGATGACCTTATGTTTTGCCTTGATTCCAACAGCCTTAGATGCTCTTAGTAAAGAAAAGGCTTGGCAGACATTCATCATTGACTTACTATTGCACTGTCACAGCAAGTAAGTATCTTTTTTAATTGTAAGAATCTTACTTTTTTATAAGTGGAGTGAGTTAATTTTTGCTGGCAAAATGTATCCCAAAAGTAAAATATTTATTGTCTCTATAGCACATTGATATTGAGGAAAATTTTATTACTTAACAATGTTTTGCTTAACCTAAATTTGTTTGGTTTTAGTCTCTGCAAATGCCAATATTAATTGTCAAAGCATGATGTTTTCTAATTTTAGAATTTAGCTTTACCTAAGAGGTATATAGATTAGCCTGTTTCTAAAAATCTAGTTTGCAAGATTTAAATGACATAGGACATTGGCCTTCTGTCTTATATTCCTAGATGCCAGATTTTTTTTAAGCCAAAATGAATTTGATATAAAATTTCCAAGACGGGTCATTGTAAGAACTTTTGCAGTTTACACTGAGAATAAAGATCAGTATAAAGCTCTTGTTTTCATTTCAAGAGCATTTAATCAGTGACAGTAATTTTGTTTTGGGCTTCTTTTTGTGCACATCAGTCAGATTTATAGAAAATGTTGGTTTCCATCCCCTTATATCAATCTGATCCTGACCTTCGTATACAGTAACTTTATAAACTTGAGCTTTAATTAGTGTCACCATTATATGTAATTAATCTGTCTTATCTGTATTTTGTGAAAAGACATAGAAAATGTTTACTTTATCATTCCGTCACATGCCATTCAATAATGACAAAATTCATTGATGAAAGGTTAAAGTCAAAATAAGCCATTTGTTGAAATGAAGTATAGTGATAAGTGAAGTTTTAAAAATGTACATGCTGTCGCAGGTAGGTTCAACTTGCCCACTACAGAGGATGTGGAGTCTGGAGTGGGAATGTCACTTTAGAGTCTAAAATGATTTAGTGGTTCTAAAGTGGGAATATCACCTATTTTAAGAAGTTCCTTCGGTGAGTTCTTTGAGGACATCCAGTCCAGCTTATTCAGAAACTCCTTTAATAGGATCCCCACAAATCAGGCTGGGCATGCCACCTCCTTGAGAAGACAGTTCTGCACACTAGAAAAGATAAATAGGTTCAATAAGTCTAGTTCCATTTAACGATGCATACATGTGGGAGTGGTGAGGATAGAAAAGATGATTAGCCAACAGTTTAAAATAAGTCAAACCTGGAGGGTAGCAAGTTTCTTATTCTATATTGATTTTTAAAAAATCTTTAAATTAGGAACTTGTTTCACTTCTTAGTCTAATAAGCATTAAGGAACTTGATTTGACAGATTTTTTTGCCCTCTGCCCTTTATGAAAATTCCCCTTATATCAAAGTCAGAACCATTTTTCCCCTCTCGTCCCTGATAATTGCAAGTAGTGCAAAAAGTACTGTAGGAAACATGTTATCTCATTATGTCACTGTTACATTGTCTGCAATAATAAGGAGGGTGTTGTAAGTTAGGATCTTTTTGAGTTTTAGGTACCTGATTTTTATAAATATCTGAATGCCCATGTAGGTTCAAAATCCATTATTTCCCATTGGTAAGAATTTTCAGAGAATCTAACTTGGATGTTAATTATTGGCATTAATATTCTAAAATCTGAATCCCCAGACTGTGTTAGGTGGCTCACGCTTGTAATCCCAGCACTTTGGGAGGCTGAGGTGGGTGGATCACCTGAGGTCAGGAGTTCGAGACCACCCTGGCCAACATGGTAAAACCCCGTCTCTACTAAAAATATAAAAAATTAGCTGGGCATTGTGGTGGGTGCCTGTAATCCCAGCTATTCGGGAGCCTGAGGTGAGAATCGCTTGAACCTGGGAGGCAGAGGTTGCAGTGAGCCAAGATGGTGCCATTGCACTCCAGCCTGCCTGGACAATAAGAGTTAAACTCCGTCTCAAAAAGAAAAAAAAACTGAATCTTCAAATACATACTGGCCCCAGGGGCTTCAGAAAAGGGATTGCGAGCTGTGTACAAGTCTGCCCCTCAGATGGAGTTTATAATCCTATAGTCATTGTTAAATGTAGTTATTTACAAGATACTTCTCACTTAATCCCTATAGCAACTCAGAAGTAGACTTTGTTGACGGAGAGGCACAAGGACTATAGCAATTAAATGACTGACAAGGTCATATCATCACTAAATGCTAAAGCTAAGACTGAAGGTTTACTACCTCTTGAGTTCTGACATTTCTGCCACACAAATTTGGCTCTGGATGTAATTATAATCCACCAGCAAATATGTGAGTTCCTACCTATGTGCTTGACAGTTAAAACCAAAGTCAAATAAGGCAGTTCTTGCACTCAAGGAACTTTGAGACAGAAATTGGTGTCATAAGAGGTAAAATACTTTGAGAATTGGGAGGGGAATAACTTACTTTCTACCTGGAAAGAACAAAAGTGAATGTTTTGTGCAGAATGTAGCATGTGAGCTCTTGTTTGGGATAGAATTTGTATGTGCATCAAAGTAGAAGATGGGCATTGCCTGTTTGCTCTCTCTCCCTCTCCCTTTCTCACTCCCAGTTAGGTGGCTTTTACTTTATGTGTCTTTGGACTCCATATGCTTTCCTCCTCATGGTCTACCCTGACCTAAGCAATCTGGACACATTGCCTGGACAGTCGTAGTACCCTTACCTTTCCACCTGTAGTGTTGTACTCTTCTAATCCATTGACTACATGGCAAGCAGAGTGATCTCTAGAAGATAGGATCTTGTTGCTTTCCTGCTTAAAATTTTCTTCCCATGTCTTCCCATTATCTTTTAATTAAGTCCCAACATTTAAATTTGGCTTATAAGCACTGCATAATTTGGTCCCTGCTTCTACTCAGAAGTTTCAACTTAAGCGCCACATATTCCAGTAACTTTTCCTTATCCATAAACTAGGAAAGGTTTCCTTGACCTCTCTGTTCCTACTAGATGGTCTGCTTCCTCATGATGACACTGACCTTATTTTATTATAATTAGTTGCAGTGGATTTAAATTCTTTTAGATATGATGTTGTTTTCTGCTGTTTCCACAGCCTGTTGCTTTATTCCCTGCCTAGTTAACTCATTTTTGTTACTTCTTTGACCCATGAAAGCATTTGATTTTGCCACTCCTGGGATAGTGCTTTCAGAGCAGAGCTGAGTATTTGGTTTAATGTGTAGAAAAGGAGTCGAGGATATTACTGTATAGGAAGTTAGTGGGAGTCAGTTTGACAGAAGGCCTGTGATACTAAGGTCTAAGCAGTGTTTGATTTTAATGTGGTATAGGCAGTCTCATGTATATGTTTGGTAAATATTGATCAAATACCTATTGTGTACAAGACACTACCCACTAGGGATATGGCAAAACGGACAGAATCTTACCCTTCTAGGAGCTTATGTGCCAAAAGGGATAGGGGAAGAGAAGACATAAGAGAAGCATATCAGATGGAAATAAGTGCTATGGGGATGAAGTAAAGCAGGAAAAGGGGCTGTGTAGTGTGGAGGGCATAAGGAGAGCATCAGTGGAGTTCAGTTTTTATGTAGGGTGGTTGAAGACTTCACAAAGATGATAGCTTTGTTTAGGGGTCACCTTTTGTCATTACCTTTCAGAGCAAAGTAATAATCCATGTGGCTAATGGGAGTAGTGTATTTTAAGCAGAAAAAAACAACAGATGTATATGCCCAGGCATGTCAGAAACATGCCTGACGTATGAAAGAACAGCAAGGAAATGAGTGGATGGAGCAGAGGAGGTTGGGGAGGGGAGACAGTTGTAGGAAGTAAAGTCAGAGAGGATAACAAACACCCTGACTCTGACCCTAAATGAGATGGGAATTCTTCAGAGGGTTTTAAGCACAGAAATAATGTGCTCCACCTTAACATTGTAAGTTTATTCTGGTTAAGAATAGTGCATAGGATAGCAGGAAAAGCAAGCTATTTTGTGAATTCAAATAAAAGATGATAGTAGGCTGCATGCAGTGGCTCATGGTTGTAATCCCAGCACTTTGGGAGGCCAAGACTGGAGGATCACTTAAGGCCAGGAGTTCGAGACCACCCTGGACAACATAGTGGGACCTTATCTCTAAAAAAAAATAGAATAAGCAGGACATGGTGCACATGCCTGTAATCCCAACTACTCAGGAGGCTAAGGTGGGTAGATCACCTGAGCCCAGGGAGGATGAAGCTACTGTGAGCCATGATTGTGCCACTGCACTCCAGCCTGGGCAACAGAGCAAGACCCAGTCTCAAATTTTTTTTTTTTAGCTGGATGTGATAGCATGCACCTGTAGTCCTAACTATGCAGGAGACTGAGGTGGAAAGAATTCTTGAACCCAAGAGTTTGAGGTTACAATGAGCTAGGTTGTGCCACTGCACTCCAGCCTGGGTGACAGATGGAAACCCTGTCTAAAATAAAAGGGACTGACTGTTGAGAAGTTAAAGGCAACAGGATTTGCTGACAGAAATGTGTTTCTTTTGAAGCAGTATAGAAGCCTGCATTTTCTCAGGGAAGTTTTATCAGGAATTGACAAGTATCAACTTTGTATTGCCTACCCTATCCCCACATTTGGGCTGTATACCTAACTTGTTGAAAAATGAGTAAACCAAAGCAGCGGGAGTAACACATACCTTTGAAAATCTGACAAAAGTTTTGGGCTTGCTTCCCAGAAAAGTAGTTAAGCCTGATTTTGGTTTACTTGGGTTTCCCCCAAATTCTGCCTCCAAAATGTTAGGGGCTTCTGAATCCCTCTGATTTATAGGCCTATGGACTGTTCTAAGATACTCTCTAGGGAGGAGGTTAGTACACAGAATATATGCTGTCAGGTCCTTTACACTTGTACTTTAAATTAGGTTCTGAGTTCTCTAGTAACTAGCACAAAGACAGAAACATAGTTATCCATGAAATACAGTTTGTGATGTCTTTAAGATATACACAAGTGCTTAGCAGATGCATGCTTGTTGAGCATCTTCCATATGTCAGACATTGTTCTAGGTGCTAGGACCTCTGGCATCAAGAAGAGTCCTACGCTGAAAGAGTTTACTTTGTAGTGGAGATAGACTACACATTTGATAACTGGTTCTTGAACTCCTCCTATATGCCAGATAGTATTCTAGGTTCCAGAGGCGCAGTGTTAACTAAATAGATGATGTTTCTGTCCTCTTGAAGCATTTTTTCTAGTGAGATCTATATAGTACATAACAGAGTTTTTAAAAAATATAGATCCATGATTCCCAGTACTGGAACCACAGCAGGTTTTTCCCATGGCTCATCAGAGAGAAAATATGGTATTGTAATTCTCAGTTTTTTTTTTTTGTTTTTTTTTGAGATGGAGTCTTGCTCTGTTGCCAGCCTGGAGTGCAGTGGCACGATCTCGGCTCACTGCAGCCTCCACTTCCCGGGTTTAAGCGATTCTCCTGCCTCAGCCTCCCGAGTAGCTGGGACTGCTCCCAGCTAATTTTTGTATTTTTAGTAGAGACAGATTTCACCATGTTGGTCAGGATGGTCTCAATCTCTTGACCTCGTGATCCACCCGCCTTGGCCTGTAATCCCAAAGTGCTGGGATTACAGGTGTGAGCCACCATGCCAGGGCTGTGGTTCTCAATCTTTAGTGCACATCAGATTCACCTGAAGAGTTTATTAACACATTGCTAGGTCCCACCTTTAGTATTTCTGATTCAGGAAGTCTGCATTGGAGCCTGAGAATTGGCATTTCTAATAAGTTCCCAGATAATGCTGATGTTGCTGCTCTGGGGACTGTGCTTTTAGAACTGCCAGAGTATGGTATAAGGCAGCAGTCCCCAACCCTTTTGGTACCAGGGGCCAGTTTCATGGAAGACAGTTTTTCCATGGATTGAGGAGGTAGTAGGGGGTAGTTTTGGGATGAAACGATTCCACCTCAAATCATGAGTATTAGTTAGATTCTCATAAGGAGGACACAAGCTAGAACCTTTGCATGGTTCACTAAGGTTTGTGCTCCTGTAGAATCTAATGCCACTGCTGATCTGACAGGAAGTGGAGCTTAGGCCGTAATGCTCACTCAGCCCTCTGGCCTGAGGGTTGGGGACCCCTGGTATAAGAGACATCTGCCATAATAACCTTACTGTGATTACTATAGAATTTCCACAGAGCTGTTGTGCAAAACCAGTTTAATGAAAATTCTGTGGAAGGCTAAAAAGATGCATAAGGCTTACTGTAGAGCATTTTGTATATAGAGGAACAGTTCTAGCCTCTTCCAAGAAAGAGGTGTTGGAAGGTGGTATCCTTCAAACTCTTAGTGTCAATTTGAGGTTATAGTCCTGGACATACAGCTTAAGCTCATCTGTTATGTGGTGTTGGCTTGAGTGCTTGGTGTGTATAGGTGGGGTAATCCTGTATCCTTACTCTTAATTTGTCTTCCTCTTATACTCCCCCCACCTGCCCTCCCCAAGACGAAACAATGTTATAGTTATTTTTTTAATGAAAATAATGTATTAAATGTGAAACATTTTTATTTCAGAACTGTTCGTCAGGTGGCACAGGAGCAGTTCTTTTTAATGTGCACCAGATGTTGCATGGGACACCGGCCTCTACTTTTCTTCATTACTCTACTCTTTACTGTTTTGGGGGTGAGACTTTTTAAAATATGCTTATCAATGTGATTCATTCTTTAAGCAAGAAACATTGAGAAATTTGTGGTCTTAGCTTGCATTAAAGTTAGGACAGTCTATATTTAATAAATGAAATACTACTTAATTTCTCATACTGTTATAGTCATCTTCTCTAGTTAACTCTGGCTTTAAGAAAGGGGATTCTGAGCATAGACATGTAAATTGATATTATTCTACTTCATTTCCAGAGCACAGCAAGAGAGAGAGCTAAACATTCAGGCGACTACTTTACTCTTTTAAGACACCTTCTTAATTATGCTTACAATAGTAATATTAATGTACCCAATGCTGAAGTTCTTCTCAATAATGAAATTGATTGGCTAAAAAGAATTAGGGTAAGTTACAGTTAATACTACATTTATATGTCAGTATTAGTAAATAGATTGTTTTATTAATGATTTATATTTTTTGAGCATTTTGGTTAAGTGGAAAATTCCAAAGATTGATAAAAGGGACCAAAGAAATGTACTCTGCATTGGTGGATGTTAGTAACCTGTGATTCACAAAATGAATGCATATCTTGTTTTGTAAAATGGATTGCTTACTTGAGACTTGAAATATTGATGTTCAGCTTCTTTTATTTTAGCATTTTGGGTCTTTTTGCAAATTCCCATTTTTTTAAAAAAAGTATTCTTGAATAGTTTGTGTCAAAAATGAGTCTGGGCCGGGCGCGGTGGCTCATGACTGTAATCCCAGCACTTTGGGAGGCCGAGGCAGGTGGATCACGAGGTCAAGAGATCGAGACCATCCTGGTCAACATGGTGAAACCCCGTCTCTACTAAAAATACAAAAAATTAGCTGGGCATGGTGGTGCGTGCCTGTAATCCCAGCTTCTCAGGAGGCTGAGGCAGGAGAATTGCTTGAACCCAGGAGGCGGAGGTTGCGGTGAGCCGAGATCGCGCCATTGCACTCCAGCCTGGGTAACAAGAGCGAAACTCCGTCTCAAAAAAAAAAAAAATGAGTCTGATAGAGCAGAACTTTTGATTATAACATCTGATAACTTTGATTTGGGCAGAACAAGAATTTATTTCTGAAGAGATTTATAGTTTCTAGCCTTTAAATTAGCATTTGTTCTAGTAGTTCATAAAGCCTATTTCTAGAAAGTTCTAAAGAAAACAAACTTGCTTGAATGGAAAGACTTAAGGAAATTATATCGTGTACCTCTGGCTCTGTCTTGTTCTGGCTCCTCTCCCCTCCTTTACCTCCCTTTCATAAGCTAGACATTTGATCTTTTTTTCCCCCTTTGGCAGGATGATGTTAAAAGAACAGGAGAGACGGGTATTGAAGAAACAATCTTAGAGGGCCACCTAGGAGTGACAAAGGAGTTACTGGCCTTTCAAACTTCTGAGAAAAAATTTCATATTGGTTGTGAAAAAGGAGGTGCTAATCTCATTAAAGTAAGTTCTGTGTTCTTGGGTTAGCTAGATATAACCTTCTAAATATTGATGATCAAATCTAAATAATTTATAGTAGTATCATGTCTTTGTATTTTCTTGATCTTTTTTTAAAGAATCTTAATCAAATGTACAGTAATTTAAGAAATACAGTTGTGCCTTATTCAAGAGACATTTCTAAATTTGTATTTAAATATTTTGTGGCTGGACATGCTGGCTCACACCTATAATCCCAGCACTTTGGGAGGCTGAGTCTGGTAGATGGCTTGAGCCCAGGAGTTGAAGACCAGCCTGGGCAACATGGTGAAACCCCTTCTCTACAAAAAAAAACAAAACCAGATGTGATGGCACACGCCCATGATCCCAGCTACTTGAGAGGCTGAGATGGGGAAGTATCACTTGAGCCCAGGAGGTGGAGGTTGCAATGAGTCGAGATTGCACCACTGCACTCCAACTTGAGCAACAGAGCAAGGCACTGTCTCAAAATAAATAGATAAATAAGATACTTTATAAAGTAATTGTTTAATTTTTCTCTTTGGAAAATCTGAATTCATTTTATTTAATGAGGCAAACCTGTTTTGTAAGAATGCAGCTTGTATATCTTTAGTGAGTTTCTTCATGTAATAACTCAGGGAAACAAGTTTCATTTTTGTACGTTTTGTTTCTATTAAAAATGGGTTTAAATTGCCATACATTTGGTTAAAGGAGCAAACTTATTTAAAATATAAATTTTGATAAGTACTAAATTCAGTTCTTTCTTAATATTTACAAATTAATCTGGGAAATTAGGTATGTTTTATTAATGATGGTAAATAGTGTTTTGAAGGAAGATCTTTTTATTAGAAGATCTAAGTGAGTTTTCTGAGATGTAATGAGATCTTAAATTCTAATGAGTAATTTTAAAATTATTTACTTACAAGAGACTTTTTTTTTTTTTTTCTAAAAATGTATAGCGTTGCTAATGTACTCTCTTTCAACTTTTTAGGAATTAATTGATGATTTCATATTTCCTGCATCCAATGTTTACCTACAGTATATGAGAAATGGAGAGCTCCCAGCCGAACAGGCTATTCCAGTCTGTGGTTCACCACCTACAATTAATGCTGGTTTTGAATTACTTGTAGCATTAGCTGTTGGCTGTGTGAGGAATCTCAAACAAATAGTAGATTCTTTGACTGAAATGTATTACATTGGCACAGCAATAACTAGTAAGTATTTTAAAATATAATGTGATAATTGATCATTCCAGTGTTTCACATTTCGGTTTATCTGTTTTTCTTCTAGTTCCAACTTACATATTTCTTTCAGTAACTAGTTTACCATTTTTAGTGAATGAATTAAGAACATTAATGAATTAAGAACATTATAGGCCAGGTTCGGTGGCTCAGGCCTGTAATCCCAGCACTTTGGGAGGCCAAGGTGGGCAGATCACTTGAGGCCAGGAGTTCGAGACCAGCTTGGCCAACATGGAGAAACCCCATCTCTACTGAAAATACAAAAATTAGGCAGGTGTCATGGCACGCACCTGTAATCCTAGCTACTCAGGAGGCTGAGACAGGAGAATCGCTTGAACCCAGGAGATGGAGGTTGCAGTGAGCTGAGGCAGCACCACTGCACTCCAGCCTGGACAACAGAGCAAGACTCCATCTCAAAAAAAAATAAAAAAAGAAAAATTAATGAATAGTTAACACCATTATAAGCAGACAACCTTAATATAGAAAAAAATTCAAACATTTGTTAAATGTCACCCTATAAGTGGTATAGCCATTTGGCAAGATAAATTTCATCTTATGAAACCTGATATAAAATCTAAATTCCAGATTTAAAAATAGCCAAAGTAAATGCCGTAGAGTATTAC
Organism: Aotus nancymaae; assembly: GCF_030222135.1. Lineage (NCBI taxonomy): Eukaryota > Metazoa > Chordata > Mammalia > Primates > Aotidae > Aotus > Aotus nancymaae. Next base: position 18,183,461 of record NW_026988472.1, on the reverse strand, counting down.
AGACTTAAAACTTTATTTTTTTATTTGAGGCAGAGTTTTGCTCTTGTTGCCCAGGCTGGAGTGCGATAGTGTGATCTTGGCTCACTGCAACCTCCACCTCTCAGGTTCAAGTGATCCTCCTGCCTCAGCCTCCCAAGTAGCTGGGATTACAGGCACCTGCCACCACACCCAGCTAATTTTTTGGTTTTTTAGTAGAGACAGGGTTTCACCATGTTGGCCAGGCTGGTCTTTAACTCCTGACCTCTGGTGATCCACCCACCTTGGCCTCCCAAAGTGCTGGGATTCCAGGTGTGAGCCACTGCACCTGTCCCAGTCTTAAAACTTTAAATTGCAAGTATTGGAAGACCTTTCAGGTCCTCACTTAGAAGTTCCTTAACATTATTTTTATGAGTTCAAAGAAAATCTGGCTTTGAAAATTAGAACATGAGAAGTTAAAATTTTAGTGCACCTTATTTATGTTCTCATTTAATGCCCACATCAAGCACATGAATAGACTGCAGATTTCAGACCTTACAGATAAGAAATTGAAGCTCAAAAGGGGCAAGGGCAATATAAAACATTAATAACAAAAAGCAGAAATAAGCATAATTGATGTTGTTTCGTTTTAAGAGAAAATCACTGTTGAGAACACTTAAGAATATAACTGATGATAGTAAATCTTTAAGAACATGTCACATTACTTCTTGATGTGTTTCAGAATGTTAGGAAGTTTTAAATAACATGTTAGGAATTTCTGAATAAATTGATTGCTTAAAAAGGTTAGATCTTTAGCTGTCCTATCAAATCTATATATTGTATTTTTTTTTTAACTTAATGGGGGTTAATATTATAATCAGAGATTATATAGTACAATGTTCTTTGCATGGTTCCGTATCTGTCATTGTTCCCTGCCAACACATAAATATTTACCTGATTCCATTTTTAGCTATGTACCTTTCAGCCAGTATTATGTAATTAACTGGTTCCCTAGACAATGATACTTAACTTGTTTCCAGGTTTATATTAGGTGGGAGGGAGATAGGAAGATGTACAGTGGTTTACAATTATCACAAATTACTGTCTTGCTTGCTCCTCAAAATAGTATTATAGACATAAGAAAGGCAAGTGTTACTTTTATTATTACGTTTACTAGGAAGAAACAGAAGGTCACCTAAAGGTGGGGGGAAAAAAGTTGATAGGGCATCAGAACCAGGATGTGAGCCTATGTGGTTTTAGGATTATTTAAAACTGAGAAAATTAGGATGTTGATCTATTAAGATAACATTTCATTCCTTGGCAAATTTGAAGGCAAAAGTATAAAATATTAAGAAAGTTAATAATGGCTAAAAAATAAAGATGCAAGTAAAGTTAGCATGTAGACATTAGGGATATACCATCTTGTACTTTTGAGACTGCCACAGAAACAACATCAGATAAAACACGGGTTTGTGGGTGATTGGATAAGAAGCTGCACAATGGTGCATGCTGCTGTATATTTTAGATCGTTTGAAGATGAAGCGCAAACTTAGAACACTGCTTCAGGTTGCCGCAGGGTTAGTGGAATTATGGGTAGTAGAATTATTGCCAGGGTTGCTTTGTCAGCGTAATCGAGTTTGAAAGGACAAAATGGCTGTGTTCATGCTACAAGAATCTTTTCTTCTCTCAGCTTGTGAAGCACTTACTGAGTGGGAATATCTGCCACCTGTTGGACCCCGCCCACCCAAAGGATTTGTGGGGCTGAAAAATGCCGGTGCTACTTGTTACATGAATTCTGTGATTCAGCAACTCTACATGATTCCTTCCATTAGGAACGGTATTCTTGCAATTGAAGGCACAGGTAGTGATGTAGATGATGATATGTCTGGGGATGAGAAGCAGGACAATGAGGTAAATTTGAGTTACCATTTCTGTTTTCTGTGTTTCAAGTCATGATATAAGATACTATTCTCTCTTAAGAGAATACTATATTTCATTAGACCTGTTAAAGTATATTCGAAAGTAGGGATGGACTGGGCACACACCTGTAGTCCTAGCTACTCAGGAGACTGATGCAAGACCATTGCTTGAGCCTGGAAGCTTGAGGCTGCAGTGAGCCTTGATCATGCCACTGCACTCTAGCCTGGGTGACAGAGTGAGACCCTGTCTTAGAAAAAAAAAAAAAGGTAAGTAGGGATGAACTTCTGCCAGCCAGCATGAACTGCTCCCTCTTAAGATAGTATAGTGCTCACTACCTACCAGACTTTAAACTGCAGTTAATTTTTAGAATAGTTTGCACATTTTCAAAGGAACAGTTCACTAGTTGCGGTGGCTCACACCTGTAACCTCAGCACTTTGGGAGGCTGAGGCAGGTGGATCACCTGAGGTCAGGAGATCAAGACCAGCCTGGCCAACATAGTGAAACCCTGTGTCTACCAAAATTACAAAAATTAGCTGGGTCTGGTGGCATGTGCCTGTAGTCCCAGCTACTCAGGAGGCTGAGGCAGGAGAATTGCTTGAACCTGGAAGATGGAGGTTGCAATAAGCCAAGATGGCACCACTGCACTCTAGCCTAGATGACAGTGAGACTTCGTCTCAAAAAAAAAAAAAAAAGCAACAGTTAATGTACTCATTATTTTGGTATATTTAGTATAATACGGAGTTTGTTTAATGGTAGGAACATTCATTTTTAATAAGTTTTAAATTTTTACTTTTTCAAGTTTTTAATTTTCTGTTTTTAGCCAAGTTATACAGTATCTGCCAGTTTCGCTGTCTGTGCTTGCTTTTAGGTTACTCTTTGAATTTCCGTTAGATCATAGGTATTCTCGATTAGGAAACAAACTTCCCCTACTTTTTAAAGAGTTACATGGTCTTGTGGCAAAATTTAGGCTGCCCACTGAGTATCCAACGCAATATAAAGCAGTGAGAAAGTTGAGTTGTAGTGGCGAATCAGAATTGACATAACTATGAGATGGCTCTTTAAAGAAGAGCATATGGCAAGAAGACTTAAGCTGTGGTCATATTTGTACTTACCTTACAGTATTTCCTTGGTTTTATTTTAACTTTTCCTGTTTATAGTGATGGCACTGAGGAGAGAAGCCAGAGTATATTCTAATTGTAGTAAATGGTTCTTTTCATTCCCTCCCTTCAGTTGCCAGAACTGATTTTGCTCTGAAGAAGTAGTTTATCAATTATGGAGCTTCTGTAACATCGACTTGCCTCAACTTTTCCCTAGACCGGCTGTACCAGATGGTCTAGGGATTGGGGTCTGAGCATTTTTATTTTTTAAAAAAGCTTCGTATCTGCAGGAATTGGGTATAGAAAAAGAAAAAGGCTTCATAAATGACACACCCATACCTGGTTAGAAATCACTGCTCTGAGGAAAAAAATGTAATTCAAATTCCAGTTCTGTAGCCCATCATATACCTGGGATGTTGAGTTAAACACAAATAGATACAGGTAATTGTAGTAAAGAAGTAAATGAGACACACAAAATATAATACAATTTCAAATAAGTTGTCCCACCTTTACTTTCAAGCTATCCTCTGCTCTATGTTGTCTTGGCACCCCAGTGCACTGTGGGAGTTTTTGTGGGGTTTTTTGGGTTTTGGTTTTCTTTTTGGCTTACGTTTTTGTTTTCATCCCTAGACTATAAGTGTCTCATGGGCAAGGACTGGATGTTGTCTATTTCTATATCAGAGGTCTCAGATACAATTCAGAGAATATTGAAAGATATTCAGTTAAATGTAAAAACAAATTCTGTTCTGTAGCTGCAATATGATTATGACCTTTAGGAATTCTGTCTTCATGTTACATCTTCTACCACTACTCCTATTGCTTTTTAAATTGTGGTAAAATACATATAACATGAAACTTGCCATGTTAACTGTTTTTAATGTACGGTTTAGTAATATTAAATACATTTACATTGTTGTACACCATCACCACTACCCATCTCCAAAACTCTTCATATTGTAAAACTGAAACTGTTGCCATTAAACTACTCCCCATTCCCCCTCCCCACAGCCTCTGGCAACTACTATTTGTCTCTATTATTGACTACTCTACATACTTCATGTAAATGAAATCATACACTATTTGCCTTTTCGTAGCTGGCTTTTTTCATTTTAAAGTCTGAGTAATATTCCATTGTATGTATATACGACATTTTGCTTATCCATTCATTTGTCAGTGGACATTTGGGTTGCTTCCCCATTTGAGCTATTGTGAATAAGGCTGCCATGAACATGGATATACAAATATCTGTTTGAGACCCTGCTCACAGTATTTCTAGTTACATGCCCAGAAGTGGAAGTACTGGATATATGGTGATGCTTTTTTATTATTATTATTATTTTTATTTTTTGAGACACTCTCTTTCTGTCACACAGGCTGGAGTGCAGTGGTGCAGTCTGGGCTCACTGCAACCTCTGCCTTCTTGGTTCAAGTGATTCTCCTGCCTCCGCCTCCCGAGTAGCTGGGACTACAGGCTTGTACCACCACTTCCCACTAATTTTTGTATTTTTATAGAGATGGGGTTTCATCGTGTTAGCCAGGCTGGTCTCGAACTCCTGACCTCAGGTGATCCTTGGCCTTTTCAAAGTGCTGAGATTATAGGTGTGAGCCACCTTACACAGCCAAATTTTTCGAGGAACTGTTTTCTACAGTGACTGCAGCATTTTGCATTCCTACCAGCAGTGCACAAGAGTTCCAGTTTCTCCACATCCTTGTCAACACTTGTTATATTCGCTCTTTCTGGTAGTTGACACCCTAATTGAGTGTGAGGTAGTATCTCGTCATGGTTTTGATTTGCATTTCCCAAATGGTTAATGATTTTTAGCCTCTTTGGCTGTGCTTATTATTGGCCGCTTATGCATCATCTTTGTCTGTTTTTAAATGGAGTTGTATTTTTGAGTTTTAAGAGTTCTCTCTATGTTCTAGATATTAACTCCATATCAGATACGTGATTTGCAGATACTTTCTTTTGTTGTCTATACCTCTAGTGTCATATCTAAGAAATCATTGCGAAATCCATTGTCTTGAAGCTTTTGCCCTATTTTTTTTAAGGGTTCTGTGGTTTTAGCTTTTATATTTAGAATTTTGATTCGAGTTGATTTTTTCTATTTTTAGATGCATAGATTCACTGTTGGGTTGCAGTTGTCTACAGTATGTAGTACAATAACATGCTGTACAGGTTTACAACCTAGGAGCAAGTAGGCTATACCATCTACATTTTATAGATACATTCTACGATGTTCACATGACAGAATCACCTAATGATGCATTTCTCAGAGTTTATCCCTGTCATTAAGCAAAGAATGACTGTGCTAATATTAATAGGTGTATTTTATTGACAGATCTGAGCATGTTACATACAATAACTACATGAATAATATATTATCCCCATTCACACATAAACTTGAAGCTGGCTGGGCACGGTGGCTCACGCCTGTAATCCCAGCACTTTGGGAGGCCAAGACAGGCAGATCACAAGGTCAGGAGTTCAAGACCAGCTTGACCAACATGGTGAAACCCCGTCTCTACTAAAAATAACAAAAATTAGCTGGGCGTGGTGGTGCATGCCTGTAATCCCAGCTACTCAGAAAACTGAGGCAGGAGAATTGTCTGAACCTGGGAGGTAGAAGTTGCAGTGAGCCAAGATTGTGCCACTGCACTCCAGCCTGGACGACAGAGTGAGACTTTGTCTTTAAAAACAAAAAAAAATTGTTAAAAATGAATAAAAAATAAATAAATTTAAAAAAAAAGAAACTTAAAGCTTAGAAAGTTTAAGTAATTTTTACTTGCTCAAAGTTACTTGGCTTATAAGTGGTAGAGCCTGCATTTGTGTCTGGTTCAGTCTAAATTACTATGCTAACTCTATACTGTTATTATCTTTCTTTCTTATACATGGTCATGGATATTTGGTTATGATAACTAATATGTGAAATGGTGGGGATAAACACTAAATACTAAAAATTTATAAAATTTAATTCCAATGCAAGACACCCGAAAAGAAAAAAAAAAACGTAAGTGCTGTGGAAATGAGCATAATAGGAATATAAATCATTTGTTCCCTAACTGCTTGGCACTTGTCTCATCATATTATACTCTACTCTAGCTCATTAGTGATATTTTTTGATTTCTAGAGCAACGTCGATCCCAGGGATGATGTATTTGGATATCCTCAACAATTTGAAGATAAACCAGCATTAAGTAAAACTGAAGATAGAAAAGAGTACAATATTGGTGTCCTAAGACACCTTCAGGTCATCTTTGGTCATTTAGCTGCTTCTCGACTGCAGTATTACGTGCCCAGAGGATTTTGGAAACAGTTCAGGTAAACTGGATGAATAGTAATACAGGTACTTCCTAAAATGAGTATCTCAGTACACTAACATAGAACCTCTAAAAGACATGTTGGAAGGCATCTTTTTTTTAAGCACTGGTAATATTCAAACTGTCCTTAGTTGGGTGGGTTGTTTTTTGTTTTTCATCATGGTAAGGAAGGGCAGCATCCTTTAGTCTCTTAATGATATTATTAACTTTTTATTAGGAAAATGTCTAATAAATACAGAAGTAGAAAAAATAGTATGGCCCCTTGCTTGTATACCTGTCACCCAACCTCAGTAGTAGTCAACTTGTGGCCAGCTTCATTTAATCTGTATTCCTATTACCTATTTCTTTTCTCTCTCTCTGTTTTTTTTGTTTTTTTTTTTTGAAACGGCGTTGCACTCTTGTTGCCCAGACTGCAACGCAATGGCACGATGTCGTCTCACTGCAACATCCGCCTCCCAGGTTCAAGCAATTCTGCTGCCTCAGCCTCCCAAGTAGCTGGGATTACAGGTGTCCACCACCACACCTGGCTCATTTTTTGTATTTTTAGTGGAGACACGGTTTCACCATTCTGGCCCAGGCTGGTCTCGAACTCCTGACCTCAGGTGATCCATCCACCTCAGCCTCCTAAAGTGCTGAGATAACAGATGTCAGCCACCGCGCCCATCCCCTACCTATTTCTTTCTAGATTGTTGTGAAGCGAAACTTAGTTCCATCTACAAATACTTTAGTATGGGTCTTTAGTGTCTTGTCTCAAAACATGACCATGATACCATTAAGTTTTTAAATTGCTTAACATCAAATATCTCTGTCAGTGTTTGAATTTACCGAGTTATCTCAGAATCGGTTTTTACTGATATTTTTAAAAATTAAGATTCAGTTGAGGTCCGTTTACCACAAATGGTTGATAATGACTCTTGATTATTGATCTGTTTTTTTCCCCTTTACAGTTACGCGAGAATCAGGGGACAAATAGTTTACCCTGTAAATTTCCCCATAGTCTGAATTTTGTTGATGGAATCCCTGTGGCCTTTTATTATTTTCTGTTTTTCTTGGTCACCTGCATCTTCTATAAACACCTTGTGAGATCTAGAAGCTCGATAAGATTGAGGTATTATTTTTCTTGTTGTGGAATGGATAAGGAAAGCTACTTCTTAGGGGTTAATGTTGATCTCCATGAGGAGTGGCATATAATGTCTGTCTTATGATGTTAACCGCAATTGATTATCTTTTTTTTTGTTTGTTTCCTGAGGTGGAGTCTCGCTCTGTTGCCCAGGCTGAAGTGCAATGGCACAATCTCAGCTCACTGCAACCTCTGCCTCCCAGGTTCAAGCAGTTCTCCTGAGTAGCTAGGATTACAGGCGTGCACCACCATGCCCAGCTAATTTTTGTATTTTTAGTAGAGATGGACTTCACCATGTTGGCCAGGCTGCTCTCGAACTCCTGACCTTGTGATCCGCCTGCCTCAGCCTCCCAAGTAGCTGGGACTACAGGCGCCTGCCACCACACCGCACTAATTTTTTGTATTTTTAATAGAGATGGGGTTTCACCACGTTGGCCAGGCTGGTCATGAACTCGATGTCAGGCAATTCACCTGCCTTGGCCTCCCAAAGTGCTGGGATTACAGGAGTGAGCCATCTCACCCAGCCGATTATCATTGTCTTAATACAGGATTTTTTCAGGGTTACAAAATAATAATAATCTAATTAATTTTTTCATTTACTAGCTACAAAAGATCTATAAAGGGAAATTTGCCCTCACCAACTATTTTTTTTTAAGTTAGAAAACTCAGTTACATTTTGATCTTGTTTTGACTTTTTTTTAATGTCAGTACTATGTCATGCACTGTGCTAAAATAATTACAGTACAACCACATAACTCCTATTGTGTATGAAAAGAGCTATAATTCTTTACAGCAATAAGGTTTGGTTTCATTTGGTTTGAAAGTAATCTTCCTTAGAATCCCTTCAAGGTGCTTCCCGGCCAGCTGAGAGGAGGAGGAAATGAAGGGTCACCTGACACTGATACTCTAGTATACCTTCCCTCCTTCTGACAGAGCAGTATAAATTCCTTTTCCTCCCCTAACTAGGCCCTCTACTTACTCTGTACTAGTGGCTTGTGTGGACCACCCTCCCACCCAGCTCTCGTTTTGCTTTTAGTCCCATCATCTAGCATAACACTCTCCTTCCTCTCTGACTATTCCAACTCTGTCTTCTTTCTCTAGGTTATTCCATTTCTGCCTTAAGGCTTTTAGCATTTCTGTTGATGCTCTTCCAAATTGAAGAGCACAAACAGAGTCTTATACTGGTGGGGTGTTGTTGTTGTTGTTGTTGTTTTGAGACAGAGTCTCCCTCTGTCACCCAGGCTAGAGTGCAGTGACGTGATCTCGGCTCACAGTAACCTCTACCTCATGGGTTCAGGCAATTCTCCTGTCTCAGCCTCCCAAATAGCTGGGATTACAGGCGCCTGCCACCATGCTTGGCTAATATTTGTATTTTTAATAGAAATGGGGTTTCACCATATTGGTCAGGCTGGTCTTTAACTCCTGACTTGAGGTGATCCACCCGCCTCAGCTCCCAAAATGCTGAGCTTACAGATGTGGACCACCACGTCCAGCCAAGGCTTATACTCTTTAAGCTTTTGTCTTAATTTGTCGTTCAGTTGTAATTCTTTCACTTGTAATGCCTTTGCTTTTTGACTTTTCAATTAGTTACTCTCTGTGCTAGTGGAGCTCGGTTTGTATAGACTAGTACTTTGGATTATCCACACTTTAGACACATAATCTACTCTTGATACACGTGGGTTAGTTAACTACACTTCCTCACCTCACTTTTTTATTTTCAAAAATTTCAAACCTACAGTAAAGGTGAAGAAGAGGTATAATTATCACCTTTATATTATATTTACCCAGTTTTACTAGATAACATTTTGGCATATTTGCTTATCTTGTCATATGTATACTTGGTTTTTGGTTTATTTTAAATCGATAGTAAGTTGCAAACATGACGCTTTACCCCTTCATACTTCAACATGTATCTTAGATCATATATTACCCGGGCGCAGTGGCTCACGCCTGTAATCCCAGCACTTTGGGAGGCCGAGGTGGGCGGATCACATCGTCAGGAGATCGAGACCATCCTGGCCAACATGGTGAAACCTCATCTCTACTAAAAAATACAAAAAATTAGCTGGGCCTGGTGGTATGCGCCTGTAGTCCCAGCTACTTGGGAGGCTGAGGCAGGAGTTGCGCTTGAACCCGGGAGGTGGAGGTTACAATGAGCCGAGATCATGCCAGTGCACTTCAGTCTGGCAACAGAACGAGACTCTATCTCAAAAAAAAAAAAAAAAGATTGTATATCAGAATAAGGTGATTTTCCTACTTATGTATAATACAATTATATCCAAGTAGTATCAATTTTTATTCTCTAATATTGATCAGTATATATTCTGATTTCCCAAAAATGGTCTTTACAACTTATCTTTCTACCCCAATCTGATACTCATGAAGGAATCACAAGAATTCAGCTGTTACCTCTTATTTATTTATTTATTTATTTATTTATTTTTGAGGCAGAGTCTCACTCTGTCGCCCAGGCGGGAGTGCTGTGTTGTGATCTCAGCTCACTGCAACCTTCACCTCCCGGGTTCAAGCAATTCTCCAGCCTCAGCCTCCCGAGTAGCTGGGATTACAGGCACCGGCCACCATGCCCAGCTAATTTTTGTATTTTAATAGACACGGTGTTTCACCATGTTGGCCAGGCTGGTCTTGAACTCCTTACCTCAGGTGATCTGCCCACCTTGGATCCAAAGTGCTGGGATTGCAGACATGAGCCACTGCACCAGGCGTGGCTGTTACCTCTTTAGTCGCCTTTTATGTAAAATAATCTCCCTAACTTGTCACTTGTATCGCACTGAAATTTTTAGAGAGTCCAGGCCAGTTGTCTTGCACAATGTCTTTTTTTATTTGTGTGATTGTTTCCTCATGATTAGCTTCATGTTAAATGTTGAGGGAGTGTGGGCAATGAAACTACATAAGTGATGTTATGTGTTTCTCACTGTACTGTATTGGGAGGCATGTGTTATCCACTTAATTATTAAGTGATATTAATTTTGATTTCTTGGTGTCTTAACAGATCGCTCCATTATAAAGGGTACCTTTTCCCTTTTGAAATTAGTAAGTTGATTATACATTTGAAAGTTTGAGGAGTTGAGTATGGTTTCAAAGTAAATAGAATGGACTGGTACAATTTCCAATAATGAAACAAGCTGATTTTTAACAAATAATATATTTGATTTTAAACTTACTGTATATAAATTCTTGTCTAAAATATAAATAAGATGAGATTATTTGCTACTTAGAAGAGGTTTTACAAAAGTATCAAGACAGTTCTTCTGGCATACTTAAAAATGTTTGTCATTTCTTGCTTAGAACGAATACACTTAAATTCTCTACGTGCATTATTCTGTAAATACAAAATCAGGTATTATTGATAGTTTCCAGCAGTGCCTGGGTTTTAGCAGTATCAGTTCTCATTTTGTGATATGTAGTGATGGTGTGTTTTCTTAGATTATTCAAGAGATTAACTCTAGAACAAGTTAGACTTTTCTCTCTTCACTTGGGAAAAAAATAAATTTAAGAGTAACTAGATCTGATATTTTTACTATCTATAATCCAAAATTTAAGCAAAATGACATAAATAAAATAGTAATTGTAACATCCACATAAGAGTGAGATCCACCACCTCATCTTAATAGTATTTTTAATTGTATTCAAAATGGCATGCATGTGCCATATCACCTGAAGCGACCATCCTTCTTGGAGCCATACTACCCATCAGTTACACCACTGGTTTCATGGCAGTTCTTTGCCGCTAGAGTACTAGTTCTACTATGAGGCTCACTCTCTTACCCTACTACATTCTATAGGGAAAACACATTCATTTTTTTTCTCCTTTTCCATGTAGTTGAGGAATGAAATCTCAGTTTTATATACTGTTGTTTGTGGTCCTGTTGCCTTTTTTTCCCCTGAAAAATATAGTTGTACATATTGTTCTGTGAATGTCACATGTTACATGTTTTATTTCATTCATTTCTTAGGCTTTGGGGTGAGCCTGTTAATCTGCGTGAACAACACGATGCTTTAGAATTTTTTAATTCATTGGTGGATAGTTTAGATGAAGCTTTAAAAGCTTTAGGACATCCAGCTATGCTAAGTAAAGTCTTAGGAGGTTCCTTTGCTGATCAGAAGATCTGCCAAGGCTGCCCACATAGGTACGTACTATAATTACACATTGAAAGTATATGTTGTACCATGTATATACTAACAAAAATAAAATTTTTACTAGTACTTACATACAAAAGTGGAGTATGTCACTGATTATAAAATACCTGAAACTGAGTGATTTATATACTGTGCATACTACCTTACTGTTGTGGGGCTGTTTTTTGTTTTTGTCAAATAACTTTTAGTTCCTTCTACTCTACCTGATCTCTTAGCCATTTTATTATATTATACTCTTACAGTCCCTCCCTCCCTTCCTTCGCTTCCTTCGTTTTCTTCGCTTTTCTTTCCTTCTTGAGACAAGGTTTCTGTTTGTTGCCCACGCTGAAGTGCAGTGGCATGACGGCAACTCATAGTAACTTTGAACTCCTGGGCTCAAGCAATCCTACTGCCTCAGCCTCCCAAATAGCTGGGACTACAGGCATGTGCCACCACACCTGGCTAATTTTTAATTATTTTAGAGATGGGATCTTGCTATGTTGCCCAAGCTGGTCTCAAAACTCCTGACCTCAAAATCAGTCCTCACACCTCAGCTTCCCAAAGTGTTGAGATGACAGGCATGAGCCACCACGCCCAGCCTCCTCTTATGTTCTTTTACAGATGATTATTCCTCGGGAAATAAAATGGCATTTTGCCTATAGCTACAGGTGTTACTTATAAATTTACCCTTTATCTTAGAACTTGAGTGATGATAATAGTGTAAATACAGTAAGTTTAGAAGATGACAAAGCTGTGGTAGTATTTTCTATACAAATGAAATAATGACTTTTAAAATAGCATTGATTATTGTCCTTATCTTTACGGTATATTTGTATATGAAACATATCAGAGTTGACAAAACTTAATTGTAAAAAATTTTTTACAAGAAAAAGATTGACAAAACAAATTGTTTGACTTAAAAAGAAAATCGATTAAGGGCTTCTATTAGTTCATTACTGATACACACACATGCCTGTCATGGAAGTTTTACTTTGGGACTTGTCTTGTTATATTACAAATTAATGTTGATTTGCAATTGTTTTTCACCAAAATGTCACAGTAAGATAGTATTTTCTATGATCCAAACTGTATTAAATATAGTCATGGGTTGAGTATACATGTGGTTTGTTGGGAGTATTTTGTTTTTGATTACCAGGAAATGATTGTGGGAGAGATAATACTATATAAATGAGAAATTTCTATCTATCAAGTTATAGTCTTACCACTCATTCATAATTAGGGCATATACTTATTTACTTAGCCTAGGCAACTTTTAGTCCTTTCGAAAGGCCTTTTATATTAGGCGAACAATAAAACAAAATTTTAATCTCTTGGTTTGTTTGTTTGTTTGTGAGATGGAGTCTTACTCTTTTACCAGGCTGGAGTGCAGTGGCATGATCTCGGCTCATTGCAACCTCCACCTCCTGGGTTCAAGCGAACCTCCTGCCTCAGCCTCCCAAGTAGCTGGGACTACAGGCGCGTGCCACAAGGCCCAGCTAATTTTTTTATTTTTTAGTAGAGATGAGGTTTTACCATGTTGGCCAGGGTGGTCTCGATCTCTTGACCATGTGATCTGCCCACCTCAGCCTCCCAAAGTGCTGGGATTACAGGTGTGAGCCACCTCGCCCGGCCCTCTTGTTTTTAATTATTGATAAAAACAGCCAACTTTGAAGTCATTTGTTCCTGTCAGTCCTCCTTAGTTTTAGATAATTTTCTAAATTATTTGGAAATCACTGGTTTTTTTTGGCAAGTGAAATGTCAAAAGATTATGGTCTTGAAATCAGATTGCTAATACCTGATCAACAACTAAACTAGTCTTATTTTTTTAACTAGCTGGGCATGGTGGTGGATGCCTGTAGTCCTAGCTGCTTGGGAGGCTGAGGCAGGAGGATCGCTTGAGCCCAGGAGTTACAAGTTACAGTGATGCAAGTTACAGTGAACTATGATCATGCCACTGCATTCCAGCCTGGGTGACAGAGTGAGAACTCACCTTGTTAAAAACAAAAAAGAAAAAAACTCTACTTTGAGTGCCCATACAACCATTCTGTTTTTCACTTTCAGTACAGTATTCAATGAATTACATGAGATAATTGCATGAAGCTTTGTGTTGCAAGATTTTGCCCAACTATAGGCTAATATAAGTGTTCTGAACACATTTAGGCTAGGCTAGGCTAGGCTAAAGCTATGATGTTTGTTAAGTTAGGTGTGTTAAATGCATTTTCAGCTTACAGTATTTTCAACTTATGATGGCTTTATTGGGATGTAGCCATTTCATAAGCAAAGAGCATCTGTAGTTGCCGCAGAGACCATACACCTCACAAAACCTAAGATATGTACTATCTGGCCCTTTACAGAAAGATTTTGCTGCCCTCTAGTGTTAGAACACCTTCTTTTTATAGATGTTGAAGAATATCCTGCTTTTGAAGTGTAGTCTAACGTCTTTTTTTTTCTATGGGCTGTTCCTTGATTATATAGTAGCAATTTGCTTAATACCTGCTTTATATTCCATTCATACCATTCGTAAATGCCTTTTTGTACCTATCTTTTTTCCTGAGTTTAAAATTCCTTAAATGAGGGACCATCTTAAACATTGACTATCCCACAGTGCTTTTACACATGGAAGGCACTCTCAGTCTATCCATTGAATGAATTAATGGTTGATAATGTATTCCTTACTTCCCTTGTTTTTCATATATGCATGTGTCTCATCAGAAACCGGAAATTAATTGTTGATAATGTATTCCTTACTTGCCTTGTTTTGCATATATGCATGTGTCTCATCACTTTTCCGGTTTCTGATGAGACACATGCATATATGCAAAACTGGGATTGTAGCTCCTACTCAGATTGCTTATCTTCTACTCATTGCTGTGTTCAAACTTGTGCTTTACTAAGGTTTCCATTACAGCAAAGGAAGAACAGTTTAAAAATTTAGCTTTTTCATAATTGATCCTTTTCAGAATTTAATAAATTCATGCTTTGCCTTCGGCATGAATTACTATCTAAATAGATAACACTAGAAGCAGCATGGTATACCACAAAGAGATTAAGCTGTGAGCCCAGACAGATTCAACTTTAAAATACCGTTTCACTTAATGATCAGGTTAACTTTTTTATTGCTAACATTCTATGACTTATGGGTTTCATATTATAAAAATGGCAAATGTAGTTTTCATTACATCCATAACTAAATAAATGGTTAGAAAACTAAGGGATAAATTCTTTTTTTTATCGTTTTTAGGTACGAATGTGAAGAATCTTTTACGACTCTAAACGTAGACATTAGAAATCACCAAAATCTTCTTGATTCTTTGGAACAATACGTCAAAGGAGATTTACTAGAAGGTGCAAATGCATATCATTGTGAAAAATGCAATAAAAAGGTATGGGCTGTCCAGTTTTGTTTAATGTAATTTTAATTACATTTAATGGATTTAGAAGAAATTGGTTTTTTTGGTTCATCCTTAAAAGTCACCCTCTTTTTACTTTTTTCTGCCTTGGTATAGTGGTAGCAGAGAAGTAGTCAATGTGATAACTGATACATAGGTTTGGCAGGGAAGGAAAAACAGTAGTGCCAAAGGGGCTAGGTAAATAAGATAAAAATAGGTAAATAAGGGCCGGGCACAGTGACTCCTGCCTGTAATCCCAGCACTTTGGGAGGCCAAGGCAGGTGGATCACAAGGTCAGGAGTTTGAGACCAGCCTGACCAACATGGTGAAACCCCATCTCAAAAAAAAAAGGTAAATAAGAGTGAATAATTTTATTTTTTTATTTTAATTGTTTTTTATCTTTAGTAAATTTTTATTTTATTTTTTTATTTTATTTTTTATTGTATTTTAGGTTTTGGGGTACATGTGCAGAACATGCAAGATTGTTGCATAGGTACACACGTGGCAGTATGATTTGCTGCCTTCCTCCCCTTCACCTATATCTGGCATTTCTCCCCATGATATCTCTCCCCAACTCCCCACCCCCCGCTGTCCCCTCCCCTATTTCCCCCCAACAGACCCCAGTGTGTAGTGCTCCCCTCTCTGTGTCCATGTGTTCTCATTGTTCAACACCCGCCTATGAGTGAGAACATGCGGTGTTTGATTTTGTGTTCTTGTGTCAGTTTGCTGAGAATGATGGTTTCCAGGTTTATCCATGTCCCTACAAAGGACACGAACTCATCGTTTTTGATGGCTGCATAATATTCCATGGTGTCTATGTGCCACATTTTCCCTGTCCAGTCTATCATTGATGGACATTTAGGTTGGTTCCAGGTCTTTGCTATTGTAAACTGTGCTGCAGTGAACATTCGTGTGCATGTGTCCTTATAGTAGAACGATTTATAATCCTTTGGATATATACCCAGCAATGAGATTGCTGGGTCAAATGGAATTTCTATTTCTAGGTCCTTGAGGAATTGCCACATTGTCTTCCACAATGGTTGAACTAATTTACACTCCCACCAACAGTGTAAAAGTGTTCTATTTCTCCACATCCTCTCCAGCATCTGTTGTCTCCAGATTTTTTAATGATCGCCATTCTAACTGGCGTGAGATGGTATCTCAATGTAGTTTTGATTTGCATTTCTCTAATAACCAGTGATGATGAGCATTTTTTCATATGTTTGTTGGCCTCATGTATGTCTTCTTTTGTAAAGTGTGTGTTCATATCCTTTGCCCACTTTTGAATGGGCTTGTTTGTTTTTTTCTTGTAAATCTGCTTTAGTTCGTGGTAAATTCTGGATATCAGCCCTTTGTCAGATGAGTAAACTGCAAAAATTTTTTCCCATTCTGTTGGTTGCTGATTCACTCTAATGACTGTTTCTTTTGCCGTGCAGAAGCTGTGGAGTTTGATCAGGTCCCATTTGTCTATTTTGGCTTTTGTTGCCAATGCTTTTGGTGTTTTGGTCATGAAGTCCTTGCCTACGCCTATGTCCTGAATGGTTTCGCCTAGATTTTCTTCTAGGGTTTTTATGGTGTTAGGTCTTATGTTTAAGTCTTTAATCCATCTGGAGTTAATTTTAGTGTAAGGTGTCAGGAAGGGGTCCAGTTTCTGCTTTCTGCACATGGCTAGCCAGTTTTCCCAACACCATTTATTAAACAGAGACTCCTTTCCCCATTGCTTGTTTTTCTCAGGTTTGTCAAAGATTGGATGGTTGTAGATATGTTGTGTTGCCTTCGAGGCCTCTGTTCTGTTCCATTGATCTATATCTCTATTTTGGTACCAGTACCATGCTGTTTTGATTACTGAAGCCTTGTAGTATAGTTTGAAGTCCAGTAGTGTGATGCCTCCCGCTTTGTTCTTTTTGCTTAGAATTGACTTGGCTATGCGGGCTCTCTTTTGGTTCCATATGAAGTTTAAGTTGGTTTTTTCAAGTTCTGTGAAGAAGATCATTGGTAGCTTGATGGGGATAGCGTTGAATCTGTAAATTACTCTGGGGAGTATGGCCATTTTCACAATATTGATTCTTCCTAACCATGAACATGGAATGTTTCTCCATCTGTTTGTGTCCTCTCTTATTTCGTTGAGCAGTGGTTTGTAGTTCTCCTTGAAGAAGTCCTTTACATCCTTTGTTGTGTTTTTCAGCTCCATCAATTCATTTATATTCCTCTCTAAGTTGTCCATTCTCGTTAGCATTTCGTCAAATCTTTTTTCAAGGTTCTTGGTTTCTTTGCATTGGGTTAGAACATGTTCTTTTAGCTCACAGAAGTTTCTTATTACCCATCTTCTGAAGCCTGATTCTGTCATTTCATCACACTCATTCTCCATCCAGCCTTGTTCCCTTGCTGGTGAGGAGTTGTGATCCTTTGTAGGAGGAGAGGTGTTGTGGTTTCACGTGTTTTCATCCTTTTTGCACTGGTTTCTTCCCATCTCTGTGGATTTATCCACCTGTGGTCTTTGTAGTTGCTGACTTTCAGATTGGGTCTCTGAGTGGACGTCTAGTTTGCTGATGATGAAGTTATTTCTATTTCTTAGTTTTCCTTCTAACAGTCTGGCCCCTCTGCTGTAGGACTGCTGAGGTTCACTCCAGGCCCTGCTTGCCTGGGGTCACCTACAGCAGCTGCAGAACAATAAGGGTTGCTACCAGTTTCTTCTTCTGCTATCTTTGTCCCAGAAGGATGCCTGCCAAATGTCAGTCTGATGTCTCCTTTATGAGGTGAATCTTTGGATATACGGGAGTCAGGGAGCTGCTTGAGGAGACAGTCTGTCCTTTATAGGAGCTCAAATGCTGAGCTTTGAGTTCCGTTGTTCATTCAGAGCTGCTGGGCAAGTACGTTTAAGTCTGCTACAGCTGAACTCATACACCCCTTTTTTTTCCCCAGGTGCTCTGTCCCGGGGAGTTAGGGCTTTATTTAGGAATTTCTGTTGTGCTGCTGCCTTTTTTTCAGGGCTGCACTGCCCAGCAAGGAGGCAGCCTAGTCACTGTCTGCCTGCAGAGGCTTTGCTGAGCTGCTATGGGCTCCGCCCAGCTGCTCTGTGAACTTCCTTGCAGTCCTGTTTATATGGGTGTAGTTAGAACTGCCTCGGCAATGGTGGACTCTCTCTGTAATGGCAGGTTGCCTCGGCAACAGCGGGCTGCCTCAGCAAAGGCGGACTACCTCGGTAGTGGTGGAGTACCTCGGTAATCGCAGACGCCCCTCCCCCACAGAGCTGGACCGTCCTAGGTTCAGCTGTGCTTGCTGTGAAGCTGTCAACCCAGAGCGTTTCCAATTGCTGTTTTTTTGTGTGTGGGGGAGGGGGAGTGGGACCAGCTGAGCCAGATCACCTAGCTCCCTGCCTCAGAGCCTTTTTTTTTTTCTTTTAGTTGAATGGTCGACTCTCTCGCCTGCCGAAAAGGCGCCGGGATCTGTGTGCTTTCCCATGTGGCGACCCACTGAGCTGGCTGAAACAGTGGTGTTTTTTTTTTTTGCCCGGGAATCTCCTGGCCTGGCTCCCTGTTTCAGTCCCCTTTTTTAATCAGATGAATGGGCAACTGTGGCTTCCTGGATCTCCACTAGCCAGACCCAGACCAGTGTGTTTTGTAGGGAGAAGCACCGCGCCAGGGCGCCGGCAAAACAGCTGCACCAGCCAAAACAGCCACGTAGGCGACCCGTGGGGCTCCTCCGCCTGGGATTCTCCTGGTCTATGGGCAATAAAAATCCGTCTGGAAATGTGGCGTCCACTCACCCTCTGCGCTTTCACTGGGAGCTGCAATCCTGAGCTGCTCCTAAGTGGCCATCTTGGATCTTCCCCGAGTGAATAATTTTAAAAGTCATAAATAATGTGATAGCATATTCTCTTATATAAGTTACACAGACATTTTCCATCTCTACCAAGAAACACATTGCCATTGAACCCCTCAAAGATACAGAGCTGATAGAGGAAAACAGTTCTCCTGTCATGTCCAGGGTTACTTGTCAAGACCAAAATATTTGCTAAAACCATTAATTACTTTATTGAACCACATAAGATTTCTTTTAGTCAGGTGCCACATAAGATTTATTTTACCACCTATGTTATAAAACCATTTATTTTGGAAACTTATTAGCAATTCTTTGGGAGAGATGATTCATATGCATTATAATAATGAATAAGGTATATCTTGGGGGCTCCCAAACCCTTTCACCTTCAAGTCACTTGTGGTGTTTTGGCCTTATGCAGCCCACTTAGAGGAGCCTTAAAGTTTAAAGATTGAGACTGTGGGCTGTAAAGTGATACTGCCTGCCACCCGCAGCTCCTGAGACCTGAGGCAAGTTACTTGACCTCTCTGTGATTACTAATTTTCATCTTTAAGGTTCAGTAGTACACACTAGAGAAGGTTATAAGAATTAGTTATGTTTCTACTTGTGCAGCACTTAGTATATTATCTGACATCTTAATTTCCTAACAAATAACAGCTACTATTATTGTAGTTCTTTGGTTTGTGCATAGCAAACCACCTCCATGGGAACAACAGCATCAAACAGGTAATAATGGCTAGATAACAATGACGTGCAGAAACCAGTCAACAAATTTTCATTTGCGTATTATTAGTTTTAGTTAGCATTTAAATCAGGTGGTAGGATTATCTTGATTATGTTCATTGTCATTTATTTGTTTACACTTAAAAATTCAGTTAAGTCTTAAGAATTCAGCATCATTTAAAAGTTTGCTTGGTTTTTGTTTTTTTGTTTTGTTCTGTTTTTGTTTTTCCTGTGGATTATGATAGAACATTTGGTAACTTGCTGTTATTTATTTTAGGTTGATACTGTAAAGCGCTTGCTGATTAAAAAATTACCTCCTGTTCTTGCTATTCAACTAAAACGATTTGACTATGACTGGGAAAGAGAATGTGCAATCAAGTTCAATGATTATTTTGAATTTCCTCGAGAGCTGGACATGGAACCTTACACAGTTGCAGGTGTCGCAAAGCTGGAAGGAGATAATGTAAACCCAGAGAGTCAGTTGATACAACAGAGCGAGCAGTCTGAAAGTGAGACAGCAGGAAGCACAAAATACAGACTTGTGGGTGTGCTTGTACACAGTGGTCAAGCGAGTGGGGGGCATTATTATTCTTACATCATCCAAAGGAATGGTGGAGATGGTGAGAGAAATCGCTGGTATAAATTTGATGATGGTGATGTAACAGAATGTAAAATGGATGATGATGAGGAAATGAAAAACCAGTGTTTTGGTGGAGAGTACATGGGAGAAGTGTTTGATCACATGATGAAGCGTATGTCATACAGGCGCCAGAAAAGGTGGTGGAATGCTTATATACTTTTTTATGAACGAATGGACACAATAGACCAAGATGATGAGTTGATAAGATACATATCAGAGCTTGCTGTCACCACCAGACCTCATCAGATTATTATGCCATCAGCCATTGAGAGAAGTGTACGGAAACAGAATGTACAATTCATGCATAACCGAATGCAGTACAGTTTGGAGTATTTTCAGTTTATGAAAAAACTGCTTACATGTAATGGCGTTTACTTAAACCCTCCTCCCGGTAAGTATCAAGAGTTTAGCTTCTTAGTTAATAAAGAATAATTTCTAGTAGACATCAACATGTTTAAGTTCATAAAATTAATGTTTTCACTTTAAATGGGTCTAAATTAAAGTAGCCTGAGAAGGGTTCTTAACAAATTTAGGACTTCTCAAAATTAATGGAAATGCAGACTTGTTTGAAAATGGGGTTGGAAAATAAAAATTTGTTTTTATATCTGCATTTTATTTATAGGGCAAGATCACCTGTTACCTGAAGCAGAAGAAATCACTATGATCAGTATTCAACTTGCTGCTAGGTTCCTCTTTACTACAGGATTTCACACAAAGAAAGTAGTCCGTGGCTCTGCCAGTGATTGGTACATTGCTTTGGATTTTGATTTCTATTATACTAATACTTGGTTTGGTTCTTCAGTAGGCTGCTTTATTTTTTTCTAAACCATGAGAATCTTGTTTGAAGTTTGGAATACAGAATAAAAATAACTCTTGGCCACAATAGTGAGAAGAATCGTATTAAAATAGTCTAAAAATGGCCTTTTGTTATTCAGAAGCTGACTTCTGCTTCTATTACCTTGTATCATGTCTTTGACCTCTCTGTACCAAAGATTACAAGATGAGTCTGGGCACAGTGACCTGTAATCCCATCACTTTTCGAGGCCAGGGTGGGAGGATTGCTTCAGCTCAGCAGCTCAGCAAGACCAGCCTAGGCAACATAGTGAGAGCCCCATCTCTTCAAAGAAGATTTAAAAAATTACCCGAGTATGGTTGTGCACACATGTAATCCCAGCTACTTTGGAAGGCTAAGGTGGGAGGATCACTGGAGCCTGGGAGGTTGAGGCTGCAGTGAGCCATGACTGTGCCACTGCACTCCAGCTTGGGCAGCAGAGCAAGACTGTCTCAAACAAAACCAAAGATTACACGATGAAACTGAAAAGTGTAAGCTACTTATGAAATTTATTTATTCTTGGAACAAAAGTTCTAAAAAGAAAAAAAACTAAAAAAAAAAAAATGTATTAGGTTTTAGCTTACCTAGATTGAATTCTGATGCAGATTAAAATGGTAAAAATTGAAATGGTTTTCTTAAGTTTCTAATTGTGAAAGTATAGAGGCCATGATATGTCAAGATAAGGGAACGGGGTGGTATTTTGTTGTTGAACCTAGGAAAAGTTTGTTAATGGATTTTTAGAGGACAAGCTTTCACCTGTTTTGTAACTCTGAGAGAACAGAGCAAGTCATAGTATTTATCCATTGTTTTAATACTAGAAGCAACCTTTACTGGTTCTCTCCCCAGCAGTAAAGGAAGATCTTTGTCTTTTTTTTTGGTTCATAGAGATTCATCCT
This sequence comes from Aotus nancymaae, assembly GCF_030222135.1. Taxonomy (NCBI): domain Eukaryota; kingdom Metazoa; phylum Chordata; class Mammalia; order Primates; family Aotidae; genus Aotus; species Aotus nancymaae. Next base: position 18,161,614 of record NW_026988472.1, on the reverse strand, counting down.
TTTACTATAGGAAACAAGTTATTTAATTAATAGTCATAGATTTTTTTTGTTTTATTTTAGGTATGATGCATTGTGTATTCTCCTCCGTCACAGCAAGAATGTACGTTTTTGGTTTGCTCATAATGTCCTTTTTAATGTTTCAAATCGCTTCTCCGAATACCTTCTGGAGTGCCCTAGTGCAGAAGTGAGGGGTGCATTTGCAAAACTTATAGTCTTTATTGCACATTTTTCCTTGCAAGATGGGCCATGTCCTTCACCTTTTGCATCTCCTGGACCTTCTAGTCAGGTAATCACACAGCTTTCTTTCTAAATGATTAAATGTTTACAAATAAATTGTGTCTCCTGGAAGTTAAAGTCACAAACATATCCATCTACTTGATATGTTTACCTACCTAACAAACACACGCTCAATCTGACGTCAGTAAGTTCCATTTAAAACTACTGCATAGCAATGAAGAGTAATTGTTGGCTCTTTAAAAACATAAGAGAATTTTCCCTCTTCAGTTACATACAGTAACTTAATTATAAATTTACTGTTAAGTAGATTTTTTTCTACTTTAAAGGTTTTTTTAATAGCCTTAGTTTTTTTTAAGAATTACAAATGTGAAGAATTTATAATGAAATCCACCTCTGATCTCCATTCCCTTTCCCAAGAAGCAAAAAAGTTTAGTTTGTGTGATCAGTCCTTCCATAAATGTATGCCTGTATCACCATATGTGCATATCCTTTTTATGCAAATAGAAGTATATGTATACCTTGTTGCTGTAAAACAGGTAATGTTTTATCCTTTACAGGCTTATGACAACTTAAGCTTGAGTGATCACTTACTAAGAGCAGTACTAAATCTCTTGAGAAGGGAAGTTTCAGAGCATGGGCGTCATTTACAGCAGTATTTCAACCTATTTGTAATGTATGCCAATTTAGGTAAGAATTTAAGTTTTTCAGAATTCTATTTTGATGTGTCATATTAAATTGTGAAGTCACTTAGTCAAGTGATGAAATCTGATCTGAAATAGAAACAATTTCCAAAATCTGTTGTGAATTTCATCTGAACATGGCACTTTCACCTTTTACTTTAATTATGCATGTGTCTTTGTAGTAGACACAGGTCAGAATCTGTGTCTTGATTTTTTTCTTTTTAATCTCGTAATGCAGTGGTGCCAAATCTGGCTGCTTATTGAAAATACAGTTTTTAGGCCTCTTCTCACACTGATTGAATCAGCATTCCCAAAGCTAATGCCAGGGAATCCATTTTCAAAGGGATCCCCAGATGATTGGTGATACTCACCAAATTTAGATAGAGGACTTAGTCTGTATGTACGTTTTTTATTGAAGTAAATTACAATTATGGATAATATAAATATTTACTTAAAATATTTAGGGGCTGGGTGCAATGGCTTATGCCTGTACTCTCAACACTTTGGGAAGCCAAGGCAGGAGGATTGCTTGAGCCCAGGAGTTCAAGACCAAACTAGGCACTATAGGGAGACCCTATCTCTACAAAATAAAATTTAAAAATTAGCGGGGTGTCAGTAAGCAGAGGTTGCAGTGAGCCGAGATTGTGCCACTGCACTCCAGGGCTTGGGCGACAAACCAAGCCTCCTTCTAAAAAAAAAAAAAAAAATAGTTGGGTGTGGTGGCATATGCCTGTAGTCCTAGCTACTTGGGAGGCTGAGGTGGAAGGGTCACTTGAGCTAAGGAGGTCGAGGCTGCAGTGAGCCGTGATTGTACCACTGCACTCTAGTCTGAGCAACAGAATGAGACCCAGTCTCCAAAAAACAAACAAACCGAAAAGCTGTATATCCAAAATGAAGTTCTGTATCTAAGCATTCCTGTCATTTCAGGTTTTTTTCTGTGACCTTACTTAATCACCATTGGATCCATGGTTCTTTTAACATAAGGGAGATTCTACTTTTCATTTGTCTCTTTAGTTTGTCTTCTTTTCCTTTACCTTTTCCATACTGCAAATATTTGGGTATTTGTAGATGAGAAAGAAGATAATATTTATTACACAGAGAAGCATAAGTGGAATCTGTATTTCAAACTTAAAAATGCAAAATTTAGACATTCAGAAAAATCCCATGTGTTCAACTCTTCTTTTAAATATTACCTGTTCACAAAGCACACGTCATTGTTCCATAATGTAAACTACTGTAAAATTTTCCTGCTGAAAACAAATACTGTAGGGTCTGTAAACCTTAATATTAAATCCTTAAGGTCAGATATGTATTGGGGTTGAGAATTGTTTGGATTTAAGAAAAGCAAGGCAATGCATATATCAACATCCCTATAGTAGGGTCTGAGACAACAACTTACAATTGAACACGTTAATATTTCTACAGTAAGACGTGAATATTTATAGCGAAGGGAGAAATGAAGACTAAGTAGCCTTTAGTCAGTTCTGGCTAGGTTATCACGCCAAACACATTTTGACACCAACTTAGTGAAAAACTTTGTTGGCCTGGGTGCGGGGGCTCACACCTTTAATCCTAGCACTTTGGGAACCTGAGGCGAGTGGGTCACGAGGTCAGGAGTTTGAGACCAGCCTGGCCAACATGGTGAAACCCCGTCTATACTAAAAATACAAAAATTAGCCGGTCGTGGTGGCATGCGCCAGTATTTCCAGTACTCAGGAGGCTGAAGCAGGAGAATTGCTTGAACCCGGGAGGCCGAGGTTGCAGTGAGCTGAGATCATGCCACTGTACTCCAACCTGTGCAACAGAAGGAGACTCCATCTCAAAAAAAAAAAAAAAAAAAAAAGCTTTGGGCATCTTAGGATTTTAAATAAGAGGTTATGGACCTGTTTTTATTATGTTTCTGGGAATATGGCAATAAATAAGACTGCCTAATGGGATGTAGAAGCAAATAAAAATGTAGTTGCCATACAATAAGTTAATGGCTGTAATAGGGAAAATGCAAAATGCATCATGGGGGTGTGGTACCTGAAGGGATTTGGAAAGTACAGAAGACTTAATGGAGAATATGATGTGGGAATTGGTTAGTTGAACTTTTCGTCTAGAGTGAACAGCAGATGCAAAGACTTGGGATAAACTTGCTGTGGCTTATTGGATGGAATGAAAGTTATCTAATGTGACTAGAATTGATGTAAGATGGGAATGGCAGGAGTGCTGAGCAGGAGTTTCTGATCATGTGGTTCTAACAGGCCTTGTGAGAGAGGCTCAGGCACTGGATAAGCCATCACAGAGTTTTGAACAGATAATACCATCTAGAAAGAGCACCGTGGCTACAGTGTGGAATGGATTGCAGTGGAGTAAGATCCCAGAGAGTGTTAAAATGATCTGTAGACATAAGATCATTGTGGCCTTTATTGGAACTGGCAGTAAGGGAGATACAAGTGGACAGATAGATATATATGGTGCTTTTATAAGAAGTGGAATCAGTTAATTTGGTGATTGGATATTCACAGAAGGAGGGGACAGGGAAGAAATGTGAAGAATGATGCCCAGGATTCTAACTTGAACAACTGTGAATGGATAGTGGTACCATTTACTAAGGGGAAACACAGGAGGAGAAACATGTATGTATGGAAAGAAAGGGTTGAGTTCAGTTTGGGTAGATTGAGTTTGAGCCTATCTGACTCCATGATCCTATCTGACACCCAAATGGAGATACACAGTAGAACAGTAAGATTTTTGTCTTGAAATGTTTTTGAGTCATCTGAAAGAAAATATCTAGAACTTTAAAGCCATGAGAGTGGGCTAGATCATCCAGGGAAATCGGTGTGAAAAGATAGCCTGTCACGGGAACTTGGAGAAATATCAGTTTTTAAAGAGACAGGAGGAGTCGCAAATAAGAACAAGAAGAGGTAGAAAGAAAATTAGGAATCTAGGGAGGAGGAAGTGGTTATGGTCTGAGAACTGCTCCTTAGCTTATTACGGAGAAGAGGGGCCAAAACCAAATCTGCATAGGTTGAGGAATAGAAAATGGGAAAGTAGACAGACCAAATGTAGGTATCTTTTTCAAGAAGTTTGGCTGTGGAGGAAAGAAGAGAGGGAGGCAACTTTAAAAAGATTTCTTGTTCCTCCTTTCATATAGTTGTTTTGTTGTTTTCACCCTCCCTACAAATGAGGGTCGCAGTCTTGATTAGTCCCTTTAGACTCTCCAGGCCATAGAAAGTGTCCATCTTCCAGCTGGGTGCAGTGACTCATGCCTGTAATCCCAGCACTTTGGGAGGCGGAAGCAGATGGATCATGAGGTCAAGAGATTAAGATCATCCTGGCCAACATGGTGAAACCCCATCTCTACTAAAAATACAAAAATTAGCTGGGCATGAAGCTGGGCATGATGTCACATGCCTATAGTCCCATCTATTCGGGAGGCTGAGGCAGGAGAATCGCTTGTACTTGGGGGCAGAGGTTGCAGTGAACTCAGATCACACCACTGCACTCTAGCCTGGTAACAGAGGGAGACTCCATCTCAAAAAGAAGAAAGAAATTGTTCATCTAACTTAATAGTGGGCTGGCGCGATTGAAATGTCATAGTCGTGGTCATTGTCACTGTTTAACAGTGTTAATACTTACACTCAATGGGTTTTCTTTTCTAATAAAACAGTTCTCTGAATACTAAGTAAAAGTGATGAAATTACAAATCAAAACTTTTCTGATCATAAAATTATAGACAATATATTTTGTATAACTACTTGTTTTATTCATGAAGCCATTGGCATCTTAATTTTTTCCTCACATATTTCTCCCTCTATTTCTTCTGCCCCTCACTCCTTTGTTGTAGGTGTGGCAGAGAAGACACAGCTTCTGAAATTGAGTGTACCTGCTACCTTTATGCTTGTGTCTTTAGATGAAGGTCCAGGTCCTCCAATCAAATATCAGTATGCTGAATTAGGCAAATTATACTCAGTAGTGTCACAGCTGATCCGCTGCTGCAATGTCTCTTCAAGAATGCAGTCTTCAATCAATGGTAAATTTGAATGCTCCATTCTTTATGGTGGTTTTGTTTTGTTTTGTTTTGTTTGTTTTTGAGACGGAGTTTCATTCTTGTTGCCCAGCTGGAGTGCAATGGCTCGATCTCGGCTCACTGCCTGCCTCAGCCTCCCAAGTAGCTGGGATTACAGGCACCCACCACCACACCTGGCTAATTTTGTATTTTTAATAGAGACGGGGTCTCGCCATGTTGGTCAGGCTGGTCTCCAACACCTGACCTCAGGTGACCCGCCCGCCTCAGCCTCCCAAAGTGTTGGGGTTCCAGGTGTGAGCTACCATGCCCAGCCCTCTTTACAGTAGTTTTTAAATGTTGTTGGGCGTATATAGTATTGAGAGTCTGGAGGAAGATTTCTCCTTTGGAATATTTTAGTCCTGTACCTTTTCTACAAATTTAATGGGAATCTTTTTTCTGTCTCCTTGTCACTGAGGTTGATACCTTATTTATGAAATAGTTTAAGAATTAACTTTTTAGGCCAGGCACAGTGGTTCACACCTGTAATCCCAGCACATTGGGAGGCTGAGGCGGGCGGATCGCCTGAGATCAGGAGATTGAAACCAGCCTGGTCTACATGGTGAAACACTGTCTCTACTAAAAATGCAAAAATTAGCTAGGCGTGGTAGTGGGCGCCTGTAATCCCAACTACTCGGGAGGCTGAGGTACCAGAATCGCTTGAACCTGGGGGGCAGAGGTTACAGTGAGCCGAGATCGTGCCACTGCACTCCAGCCTGGGTGACAGAGCGAGACACTGTCTCAAAAAAAAAAAAAAAAAAAAGAATTAACTTCTTAGGCTGGGGTCAGTGGCTCATGCCTGTAATCCCTACGCTTTGCGGGAGGCCAAGGCAGGAGGATCACTCAAGCTCAAGAGGTTGAGCCTGGGCAACAGTGAGACTTCATCGCTACTAAAAATTAACAACAGGAAAGTTAGCTGGGTGTGGTGGCATGTGCCTGTAGTCCCAGCTACTCAGGAGACTGAAGTGGGAGAATCACTTCAGCCCAGGAGATCAAGGCTGCAGTGAGCTATGGTGACACCACTGCACTCCAGTCTGGGTGACAGAGTGAGACCAAGTGTCCAAAACAAAAATATTTTTTGTATTTAGAGTTTGCATTTTTACATCTCAGTATATCTGATCATTATAATGCATAATGTTACTTTCTTATTGTGCTTGGGAAACTTGATTTAATATGTTATTTTTCTAAAATAAAACATTTGGCCAGGTGTGGTGGATCGCGTGTGGTGGTGCGCACCTGTAGTCCCAGCTATTTGGAAGGCTGAGGCAGGAGAATTGCTTGAACTCAGGAGGCCAGATTTGCAGTGAGCCGAGATCGCACCACTGCACTCCAGCCTGGGTGACAGAGCAAGACTCCATCTTAAAAAAAAAAAAAAAAGTATAGGCTATTTTCTATCGTGAAAGTTGTGTACTATTATTGTGGAGAAGCTTATTTTTTATTGGTGACAAATCTGTATTCTAGGTAATCCTCCTCTTCCCAATCCTTTTGGTGATCCTAATTTATCACAACCTATAATGCCAATTCAGCAGAATGTGGCAGACATTTTATTTGTGAGAACAAGTTATGTGAAGAAAATCATTGAAGACTGCAGTAATTCAGAGGAAACTGTCAAATTGCTTCGTTTTTGCTGCTGGGAAAATCCTCAGTTTTCATCTACTGTCCTCAGTGAACTTCTGTGGCAGGTAAAAGGAAAATAACCTTTGTATGTTTATAATTTGATTTGTTACTCCTTTCATTAAGTTATTCACCATGTCTTACTTGTTTTTAGGTTGCATATTCCTATACCTATGAACTGCGGCCGTATTTGGATCTGCTTTTGCAAATCTTACTGATTGAGGACTCCTGGCAAACTCACAGGTGGATACTCTTTTTGTTACTGGAAACAGTTAGGCTTGCCCAGGTGTTAGACGTAACTGAAATTGCCAGTCACCACATTTTTTTTTTAAGCCTATTGGAGTTCTAGTGAGTGTTTTATCTTAAACTGAAACCTAGGACAAGGGTAAATAACAAGTTCTCCCCCTTTCCTCAGAATTTTTCCTTTTTTATTATTCTCTCATTACCTAAGTTTCATACTTAATAAGCCTTTTCTTTAGATTGATTTTTTTTTTTTTTAAATTAAGAGCTAGCTTGGGCTTTTGGTAAATATTTGAATTTCATTAATGATGCCCTAGGATTATTTTATGACTAAATTACATTTATTTTAGAACTAGTCATTTCAAGTAACTTAAAGTAGTCATTAGTCACAAATAGTATATTTAAAAGTAATTCCTAGCTAAGTACAGTTTCCATTTTTCATGGTATTTATATTCTGTAAAGTCACCACAGACACTGAGTTAGCAAATACTGAACCATTACTCCTAGGAGAAAATAGAGAATTAGATTTCTATAAGCTTCTGTTTACATTTTTATCAACCAGTTCAATACATAACCTTGTTTTATGTGTGTTTCTACTTAAAGTCATTTAATATATATTGTTGACTCATTAAGTTCGCAGCCAACAGCTCTATAACTTAAGGCTCAACTCAAGCTTTTTTAACACATTCCCCATAAGGCACATCACAGCCACCTTGTGCTTAGGAACATTAGACAGAACTTCAACATTATGTACTTAGGGGTCATTTTCAACATAAAAATAACCAACAAAAGCACAAATACGTGGAAAATGTGGCACGAAGAAGGACACTTGTTTACAGTTTAAGCTGAAACATGATAGAATATCACTTTTGGACTTCATCTAGGAATGATTGTGTTGGACAACTTGATATATCTTTTACTGCTCCGCATGTGTCCACATATGACCTAGAAAGCACCTTGAGGATTGATTTTGCAGTTATAAAGTTTAGGAAGTAGGCAGATTCGCAAATACAGAATTCATGAATAGAGATCAATTATAATTAGTTTTTTATGAGAAGTTTTAGAATTTTAACTTTTTTCCCCTTGAGAACTAAGGTTATCCAGCTTAACTGGCTCTCAGACTTTCATGAGAATTTTTCTATTTTTTTTTTTTTGTAGTAAAAGTTGAATATGTTATCTTTAATCCCAAGAGTTATATAATTGATGGTAAATTATGGTATTAGTTGACAGCTGTGCCCGGTTTTATAACTTCCCTTCCCACATGGAAGATAGTATAATAGTTAATTTGGGGAAACAATTCAAAGTCTGTATTGCAGTTTGCCTCCCATCTGTCAATGTAATAAACTCAAAAACTAGATCTGTAACAACAAAATGCTTAAAGAGAAGTTACAATCTGGAGTTTTAGTGGGGATTGCGAATACCAGAATTTGTAACTTAGTATTTTTCAAATTATCTCCAAATTTACCATAATAGATTACAAACAAATACTGTAAAAATAGCATTAAACCAAAAATCAGTTTTCATGAGACACAAAAGATAGTAGCTCAAAATTAAAGCCATTTATTCAAGCAATATTCAGTGGCCTTCTAAATATGTTCATAGGATTTGAAAGCTTTCTTCAGAGTTGATTTTAATGAAATCTAACTTTTACTGTTTTCTTTTTTTAAAATGCGTATTTCTGGGAACAGTGGCTCACCCTGTAATAAGCACTTTGAGAGGCCAAGGCAGAAGAATCATTTGAGGCCAGGTGTTCGAGGCCAGCTTGACCAACATAGCAAGATCTTGGCTCTGTTTTTTTATTTTATTTTTATTTTATTTATTTATGTATTTATTTTTTGAGGCAGAGTTTCACTGTTGTTACCCAGACTGGAGTGCAATGGCGCGATCTCGGCTCACCGCAACCTCCGCCTCCTGGGTTCAGGCAATTCTCCTGCCTCAGCCTCCCAAGTATCTGGGATTACAGGCGCGCACCACCATGCCCAGCTAATTTTTGTATTTTTAGTAGAGACGGGGTTTCACCTTGTTGACCAGGATGGTCTCGATCTCTTGACCTTGTGATCCACCCGCCTCGGCCTCCCAAGGTGCTGGGATTATAGGCGTGAGCCACCGCTCCCGGCCTTCTCTATTTTTTTTAAAAAAGAAAATTCTGGGTTGTCGGCAAAGCCTGAGTCCTGTCCTCTCGCTCTCCTCCCTGGGCAGCATGAGCTTCACCACTTGCTCCACCTTCTCCACCAACTGCCGGTCCGTGGGCTCCATCCGGGTGCCCAGCTACGGCGCCCAGCCGGTCAGCAGCGCGGCCAGCGTCTATGCAGGCGCCGGGGGTTCTGGTTCCCGCATCTCCGTGACGCGCTCCGCCAGCTTCCGGAGCAGCATGGGGGTCAGGGGCCTGGCCGCGGGGATGGCCAGGGGTCTGGGAGGAGTGGGAGGCATCCAGAACGAGAAGGAGACCATGCAAATCCTGAACAACCGCCTGGCCTCCTACCTGGACAAAGTGAGGATCCTGGAGACCGAGAACTGGAAGCTGGAGAGCAAAATCCGGGAGCACCTGGAGAAGAAGGGACCCCAGGTCAGAGACTGGGGCCATAACTTCAAGACCATCAAGGACCTCAGGGCTCAGATCTTCACAAATACTGTGGACAATGCCCGCATCGTTCTGCAGATTGACAATGCCCGTCTTGCTGCTGATGACTTTAGAGTCAAGCATGAGACAGCTGGCCATGCGCCAGTCTGTGGAGAGCAACATCCATGGTCTCCGCAAGGTCATCGATGACACCAATGTCACTCGGCTGCAGCTGGAGACAGAGATCGAGGCTCTCAAGGAGGAGCTGCTCTTCATGAAGAAGAACCATGAAGAGGAAGTAAACTGCCTACAAGCCCAGATTGCCAGCTCTGGGTTGACCGTGGAGGTAGATGCCCCCAAATCTCAGGACCTCGCCCAGATCATGGCAGAAATCCGAGCTCAATATGACGAGCTGGCTCGGAAGAACCGAGAGGAGCTGGACAAGTACTGGACTCAGCTGATTGAGGAGAGCACCATAGTGGTCACCACACGGTCCACTGAGGTTGAAGCTGCTGAGATGATGCTCACAGAGCTGAGACGTACGGTCCAGTTCTTGGAGATCGACCTGGACTCCATGAGAAATACAAAGATCAGCTTGGAGAACAGCCTGAGGGAGGTGGAGGCCCGCTATGCCCTGCAGATGGAGCAGCTCAAGGGATCCTGCTGCACCTGGAGTCAGAGCTGGCACAGACCCGGGCAGAGGGACAGCGCCAGGCCCAGGAGTACGAGGCTCTGCTGAACATCAAGGTCAAGCTGGAGGCTGAGATCGCCACCTACCGCCGCCTGCTGGAAGATGGCGAGGACTTCAGTCTTAGTGATGCCCTAAACAGCAGCAACTCCATGCAAACCATCCAAAAGACCACCACCCGCCAGATAGTGGATGGCAAAGTGATGTCTGAGACCAACGACACCAAAGTTCTGAGACATTAGGCCAGCAGAAGCAGGGGACCCTTTGGGGAGCAGGAGGCCAATAAAAAGTTCAGAGGTCAAAAAAAAAAAATTCTATAAGCACTTACAGTTTTGAACCAGTTAATCACATCTTAGCTCTTGTTTGATTAGAGCAAGTGTTAATGACTAAGACATATATGCTAGAGTAAATGTGAAAATTACATTTTTGTGTAATCAGATAAGATATTGTTGGCCGGGCGCAGTGGCTCACGCCTGTAATCCCAGCACTTTGGGAGGCTGAGGCGGATCACGAGGTCAAGAGATCGAGACCATCCTGGTCAACAAGGTGAAACCCCATCTCTACTAAAAATACAAAAAAAATTAGCTGGGCATGGTGGCGCGTGCCTGTAATCCCAGCTACTCGGGAGGCTGAGGCAGGAGAATTGCCTGAACCCAGGAGGCGGAGGTTGCAGTGAGCCGAGATCGCACCATTGCACTCCAGCCTGGGTAACACTGTCTCAAAAAAAAAAAAAAAAAAAAAAAGATATTGTTATGTGAATCACTGACCCAAACGCCAAACGTGAAAATACTTTCTCATAATGAGCTTTTAGTTCATTCAGTGAACAGCGTTCAACTATTTATGGAGTGTCTACCATGTGCCCAGCGCTGCTTGGCATCAGGTAATAAGGCAAGTGAAGTTAGTATTAATAAAAATGGCATTTGAGAACAGTTGATACTAATGGGGAGAAAATATGGTATGGCAGAAATACTGATTTAGCACTTCATTATCACCTGAAAAAACAGAAGATAAAAGCAATTTATATGTAGTGTTTCAGATTAAACAGCAAGAAGGCGTGGACATGGTTGATTTATCTGAAATGATTAAGCTTTGCAAAATTGCTGAAGTAATCTGTTTGGAAATCATGAATGCAGTTGATGGAGGAAAAAAATCTTTTTGAATTGAAACATTCTATTAAGTAAAATACCATAGTGTACATTAGAATCTTAAATTCTCAGTGTCCAGGTTGTGTTTTCTAATTGAGGTAAAATTTACATAACATAAAATTCATCATTTCAACCATTTTAAAGTATACAATTCGGTGACTTTTAGTACATTCACAATGTTATATAGCCATTACTACTATCTGATTCCAGAACATTTTTATTACCCCAAAAGGAAAGTTGTACCCAATTAAGCAGTCACTCACCATTCCTTCCAGCCCCAGCAACCACTAATCTGCTGTCTCTATGGATTTGCCTATTGTAGACATTTCATAAAAATGAAATCATGCAATTTGTGTGTCTGACTTCTTTCATTTAATGTAATGTTTTCAGATCCATCCATGTTACATGTCATTATATCTGGATAATTTATAGATATATATACACCACATTTTATTTACTGACACATAATATTTTTAACACAAAAGAAGGCATGTTTGTGCCCCTACAATCTTGTTTTAAGTTAGTTATTTCAGGGAAAGATAGGAACTAGTTGGCTAGGTATTATTTACTCTGTTGTAGTTTGAGAAGAGCTGAAATGAAATCCTGTGTTATTGGCAAATCATACAAATTGTACTATTGCCTGTCAGAATGCTTTGCCTGCCATGTATTTGCATTATTAGAATTTGAATACTGTACCTCCAAATTATGTCACTGAATCCTAACTTGCCTTCAGAGATGCAGTTTTATAAAAGGTATTGATGTATAGCAAATTATTTTTGACTACAGCAGTCATAACTTAGTTACTATTTAAAAATTTGCATACTTTTGAGTGTACTGAATTCACTTCAGGCAATGTGTTTAAATTACATACATGGCAGAATTATTTTGGATTGGTAATAAGTTAATAAGAGCGCAGCTGTATGGCCTCAGCAAGCTGTGTAACTCTGTGCCAATTTTCTCATCTGTTAAAAGGTTTAATAATAGTATGTACTGTCTAGTGTTAGATTAAATGACTAAATCAAAGACGTTATTGCGTGGCACATAGTAGGCACTCAGTATATATTAGATTTTAGACGTTTTTCTTTGATATCTGGTTCTCTTTCAGAATCCATAATGCACTGAAAGGAATTCCAGATGACCGAGATGGGCTGTTTGACACAATCCAGCGCTCTAAGAATCACTATCAAAAAAGAGCATACCAGTGTATAAAATGTATGGTAGCTCTATTTAGTAACTGTCCTGTTGCTTACCAAATCTTGCAGGTGAGGATCTTGTTCTTATAATTTTGTAGAACTCTTAATCAGAATTAAGGATTGTATTTTAAAAGAAGAGAATCATGAGAACTTGGGGTCATCATTTTAAGTTAACTTTGAAGTATTCCAAATCCTCTTATATATATGATTTTATTTTCTTTTTCAGGGAAATGGAGATCTTAAAAGAAAGTGGACCTGGGCGGTGGAATGGCTTGGAGATGAACTTGAAAGAAGACCATATACTGGCAATCCTCAGTACACTTACAACAATTGGTCTCCCCCAGTGCAAAGCAATGAGACATCAAATGGTTATTTCTTGGAGAGATCACATAGTGCTAGGATGACACTTGCTAAAGCTTGTGAACTCTGTCCAGAGGAGGTAAAAAAAGCCACCAGTGTGCAGCAGATAGAAATGGAAGAGAGCAAAGTAATTCTTTATTTTATAGGCCAGTGTTTATGTATTAATGATATTATTAAAAGATTGTGTTGAAGTTTTGGGCTTTGAAAAATGTTTATTCGGCTGGGCGTGGTGGCTCATGCTTGTAATCCCAGCACTTTGGGAGGCCGAGGTGGGTGGATCACCTGAGGTCAGGAGTTCAAGAGCAGCCTGGCCAACATGGCGAATCCCCATCTCTACTAAAAATACAAAAATTAGCCGGGCGTGGTGGCGGGCGCCTGTAATCTCATCTGAGGAGGCGGAGGTTGCTGTGAGTGAACATTGTGCCATTGCACTCCAGCCTGGGTGACAAGAGTAAAACTCCGTCTCAAAAAAAAAGATAAGAAAAATGTTTATTCTGTGTCATCTTAAGCAAACGAGGGAGCCTTCCTTTGGAGAAATTTCTGTGAAATTGCCTGAGATATAGTATTTCTAAGAGAATGCATATCAGTTTTTTTTATTTGTTTGTTTTCAATTTATTTGCAGTAAAAGTTGCTAATGAGTCAGTTTTGTAGTTTTTAAAATTTATTTCAAATAGAAAAGGTTAAAAATAAACTTGAGTTCGCCTACATAATTCTGTATCTTGAAATATTCAAAATTAGGAGCCAGATGACCAAGATGCCCCAGATGAACATGAGTCGCCTCCACCTGAAGATGCCCCATTGTACCCCCATTCACCTGGATCTCAGTATCAACAGGTAAACAGGAGTCAGTTTGTGATTTTATCCCCTAGAACTAGGTTTTATGCTTAATTTTAGAGGATGGCTCAATTTTTTGTTGTGACTACAAAGTAACAGGATTATGTAGACTAGCTTTGGGAGCATGATCAGTAGAAGAATGGTTTGGAGTGGGGGTCATGGTGCAACATGTTTCAACTTAACCCCTGTAGGGTTTTCCTTGTCAAGAAGGTATCCCTCTTGTGCTAGTAGTTAATAAAACTATGTGAGAAATTATGTCAACATAAAATGATCATTGTTTAGTGCAGAGGATTATGGTGACATTTACTATGAGGCGAAATCTTCACCTGGATTTTAAAGATACTAAGATATGGCAATGAAGTAAGAAGTCCTTGGTTACTTAGCCACAGGTTTCAGTAATGGTAAAAATAACTGGAAAAAAAAAAGGATTTGGGTTTCATAGGTGATTAACTGTAAAGTAAATAAATAGCAAATGAAATTAGATAAAGAAACATTCTAAATGAGAACTTTTTCTTTCTGAAACCAAAATGCAACTAAATCAGCTCTTGTGAGGCAGTGGTACTCAAACTTGAACAGGCATGAGTCTCCCTTGGGAGGCTTGCTCCAGCAGAGGGCTGGATGCTACCCCAGAGTGTCTAATTTCATAGGTCTACAAGGGGGCTGGAAGATGTGCATTTCTAACAAGTTCCCAAGTGATACTGCTGGTGGTCCAGGAACCATACTTTGAGAAACATCATTTCAGGCATTCTTTGTTACATTTCAGTGTGTACATACAAGCAAACTGAATAGTTAGGAAGTACACATTCAGCATATTTATTTTCATCTATAGAAAGTAAAGCCTGGCCGGGCATGGTGGCTCACACCTGTAATCCTAGCGCTTTGGGAGGCCAAGGCAGGTGGATCACAAGGCAGGAGTTCGAGACTAGCCTGGCCAACATGGTGAAACCCTGTCTCTAGTAAAAATAAATTAGTCGGGCATGGTGGCACATGCTTGTAGTCCCAGCTACTCAGGAGGCTGAAGCAGGAGAATTGCTTGAACCCGGAAGACAGAGGTTGCAGTGAGCCAAGATTGTGCCACTGCACTCCAGCCTGGGCAACAGAGTGAGATTCTGTCTTTAAAAAAAAAAAAAAAAAAAGCCGGGCATGGTGACGCATGCCTGTAATCCCAGCTACTTGGGAGGTTGAGGCAAGAGAATTGCTTCAACCTGGGAGGCAGAGGTTGCACTGAGCCAAGATCACACCACTACCCTCTAGCCTGGAGACAGAGCAAGGTTCCCTTTCAAAAAAAGGGGAAAAAAAAAAAAAGCCTAAAATCTTGGCTTGGCTGATGGAGTATGTACAGAGAAATGAGAGCACTGTAGGGTTCAGATGTTTAAAAAGGTTAGGGAACCAAATCTACAAGGAAGTTTAACTTAGTTTGGCCCTGAGAAAACTCTATGTTAATCATGCCTGGTTACTTTATCATCTTGAACATTGTTCTGTTTTTAATCAGCATTATTGTGAGTTCAGGGTTACTGCTTCTGCAGATCTCATATCATGGTTAATCAGTCGGATTTAGCATGTGGAAGACTCAACAGATGCTCACAGATCATTCTCTGACAATTTTTTACCAAGAGCAACAGTGGGTTAATCCTTTATTTGCCAGACTTGAGTCTAAATAATTTTTGGCACTGAAAATCACTTTGGCCAAAGATTTCTGTGGACCTACACAGTCACTGCTCTTATTCAGAGCAGTGGGGTTTGCATTTACACTTTGTTTTTCTCTTTCAGGCCTTTTTTGTTTGTTTGTTTTGTTTTGTTTTTGCACTATAGTAGCGCAAGGGTATTTACAGAGTAAGTCCCAAGAATAAAAGTTTATATTTCCAGAGACTTCGGACCATGGTTTTGAAGTTGTTTTACTATGTGAAAAGTTTTAACATGCAGATCTCTTCTCCTTTCCTAGAATAATCATGTGCATGGACAGCCATATACAGGCCCAGCAGCACATCACATGAACAACCCTCAGAGAACTGGCCAACGAGCACAAGAAAATTATGAAGGCAGTGAAGAAGTATCCCCACCTCAAACCAAGGATCAGTGAAATGCACATAATGAACTGGTTCCATCAAGACTGTGCACCCAGGCCTTACAGTCCAACCTTTTTCTGTGTCTGGCTAATATTTAAAACTAGAAAAACTATTCCTAATCAACATGGAGTGGAGAGTTTATTCACTGTCTTATCTGCAGAAATTTGCTGTCAATATATAACCCGCCTGCAGTGGAAAGTGTATAGTGTTTTGTAATAAATGGCCTGATGCTAATGTGTAAATGGCAAAGGTGTATATAGTATATTAATGTTGACTGTTAATTCTTAAGCAAGAAACTTTTTTCTTGTTGAGACTCACAGATCTACAAAAACTACAAAAGTTAATTTTCTTGTTATACCCACTGCACTCTGCAACCAGTGTTGCCTGCCTCATGGCAGTAGAATCAGCTCCTTTACAAAAAAAAAAACAGCAGCAACAAAACAGAGCCCATCCATGTCAGCCACACCAATAGTTTCATGTTAATTCTTTGCCACTGGAGTCAATTTTGCTATGAGCAATGTAAGGCTGGTACCCTTTAAATTATTTGGTTGATGTGGAAAATTGGTGATGTAACACTGTTTCTAGGTTTTTTTCATTGCCTTTTTATTCTGATACTAGGTTAATCACTTTGAAGCTATAGTTATGCTGTAACATTTAGCATGGCTTCACACCAAGTTAGTGTAGCCAATGAGGAAAAAGTTACCATAATGACAGCAGTTGTCCAAGAAGTGACAGCTGTATTACTCAGAGCTTTTACTTCTTACACCTAGAATATTAAAATATAAAACAAGGGGAGAAATGTGACAAGCAAGCTGTTTTCAGTTGCACATATGTTCCTTATATATAATGTTTGACAGTTCAATCTCTGGGTGGGATAAAGAACACTTAAGTATCAGTAATGGGAATTTTAAAAGATTTAAAACAAATATGCAAAAATTTGCTATGCCAAGATGCTGGAGCATAATAGAAGACTGTATTTGGTGTGCTTGTTTTATTTCTTTGGTAGACTTTATTAGGTGAATCTTCTAAAACTTTCCTTCTGCTGGATCCCAGTGACGTGGAAGTCATCAGAACCCCACAGTACTTGGAGTACCTCTCTGCACCAAGATAGCTGGCTGATTTTCTGCTCAGTCACAATTTTACTTGAAAGCAAGAATTGTCCTAGCTCCTTCTCCATTATTCCAGAAAGTCTAACGTTCAAAGCAGGGTCTAATTAAAAAAGAAACTACTGGTTAGTTAATATAATTGAGATACCACGATTTCAGAATAAACATTTGATTAAAAATAAGGAACTCCTCAGTTAATACTGTATTTAAAAGAATTGGTAACTTGAATGTGTGTAATTTTTCGGAACCTGTCTAAAAACCAAATACCCCTGCAAACAGATACAGCCCACCGTATTCTATTTAAATATTTTGCTGTTTTATTTTATAGAAATTATTTTGCTGAATTCACAAATAGAATTTGATTTAAGAAGAACTTTTTGTCCTGTGGTGTGTTTTTGGTTTTTTTTGGTTACTTTTTTGTCCTTTTTTTAAAGAGGACTGGATATTAAAATTCATTCTGTGCATAGCCTGCCTAGGCATGACACCGATTCAGGATTTCAGTCACGTTCAGTTTTTGTGCACAGAAAGATTTGACCTTTGGCCCTTTACTGAGGATATTGAGAAATCAGGATGTTGACACTGTAAAAGTTTCCTAACATAATCTTGTACTTTTTGTATGTTTTTTATATACATGTATATTTAATGAGCACAAGCTTGGTTGTATTTTTTACAATTCAGTTAATAGGGACATGTTTTGTCAAGGCTACAGCTGGAACTGAACAAAGCAGAATCAATAGAGCATTGCATTATTTTGTGATTAAAAGGGGCAGGTATTTAAGATAAAGCTTTGGGTATCTTATTTGTAGTACTCTATATAGTCAACCTGTGCTTCTAGGTGTTCCTGTAATAGGAAATTTTGACACCAGATAGTTTTTTAAGTTGGAGTGAAAGTCAACAGTATTTGCAATTCCAATTGGTTTTGTTTTGGAGACAGAGTCTCGCTCTGTTGCCCAGGCTGGAGTGCAATGGCACAATCTCAGCTCACTACAACCTCCGTCTCCCAGGTTCAAGTGATTCTTCTGCCTCAGCCTCCCAAGTAGCTGGGATTACAGGTGCCCACTACCACGTCCAGCTAATTTGTTTTTTTTGTAGAGACGGGGTTTCACCGTGTTGGCCAGGCTGGTCTTGAACTCCTGACCTCAGGTGATCCACCCGCCTTGCCCTCCCAGAGTGCTGAGATTACAGGCATGAGCCACCACACCTGGCTCCAGTTGATAGTTTTTTAATTTAAAAGTTTGTCGGTTTCAAGCTCCTTCAATGAGTGAAATAACTATTTGGAGGAGTTACTATTGTTAAGTATACCATCTCACCATCTGAGAGGCGATTTATATATTTCCTGCTCCTTAACAAAATATGTAATGTACTTAAAAACTTTATTGACTTCCTAGATGAGAAAAAACTTGACATATAAAAGGCTGTGAATATTTCTACTTGGAAGAAGAGCCCAACTTTGGTTGCTTTGAATTTACAAGCCCCCTTGTGCAGGTGAGGGGCTCATGAATCGTTTTTGTCTCCATTTGAGGAAGAGTGGTCTGTGTTGTAACCAGGAGCAAGAGAAAGTGAATGGAGTTATTTTTGTTTGTGCAAATTATTTTCTATATTTAACTCTTAAGCATTAATGTATAACCAGAAATTTAAAGATGCATGTTATTATAACAACATAATGGTGATTTTGAGGTCTTTCTGAACATAAATGGCACATTTTAAATTTCAAGTCTTCAAAGTGCCTAAGGATTATTTAGTTATCCTTCAACTGATTTTTTGAGCCATATATTTCCTATTTTAAATGTTTGCAGAATCACCAGTCTTCCTTTGAAAGAAGTAGCCCCCAGAATTCTAAATAACATGATTATAGAAGACAGTAAGTAGAATGTGTTAACATAAAGACTGAAGATATTTTAGTTGTAAAACCGTGTGAACAAGGGCTTTTGCCCTATTGTATCTAAGTATTTCAGTGCACAACTTGGTAAAAACCATATTGCTGCTGTTTCTAAGCCCTCCACCAACTGAATGTTCATGTTTAGCATTGTAGAGGCAGAAATAGCATATTTGGGGTTTTCTCTTTCATTGATTTTTCTCCTGGTGATAATTTTCCAGCCTTGTGTCTTTTAGCTATTGTGTATACAAATTTAGAATTATGAAAATGTTTTCTATTTTTTTTCATGATTAACTTAGTGAATGATAACTTAAATCCTTAATCCTAGTAGTGGTTAGAAAGATGAGGAGGCTTTTTTATTTGACTTACATTTGTAAATGAAAACAAGTCTGTGAATATTCAGATGACTACTTCAAAGTAGTTCTTTCAGTTTATTAGTCAGCTTATGTTCTCCCATGAGCTATTTTACTTTGCTGAATTTTGTGGCTAATTTGGTGGATATATCCTGCCTTATTAAGGATTATTAGCTGGATAAAAAAATTGCCTTTTCATTGTAAGTGCCCAGTTTTGGTCTCTAGTTTGAAGGTACTACATACTGCCGATAAAGGAAAACAACACTCCCCCACACCCCAGTTTTTGTGTTACTAAGAAAAAAAACAGTACTGGTTTCATAGTAGGATTCAACCAGAATTGGTCCTACACATATGTGAGTGTTTAGTTTTTGAAAATAAGGTTTTTGAGTGTGATAAAACACTACAGAAGTGCTAAGTGTATTGAGAATTTGCTGCCGATTGTGTTTATAACAATTATTTTTACGTTTGCAGAAATGTAGCACTTTCCCTCCAAATTTATAGGTGTAAGAGAAGTGGGGGCAAGGTGCACCACATTTTAAAGCTGCAAATGTGTGAAAATTTATTTTGAGATCCAGATTCCCAAAAGGAAATTTCACCACCCAAGTCATGCACTTCTTAGCCTTTTACAAGCCAACAGACTGACATGAAGATTGTTCACGGTTCCTAAGATTTAGCACATATACAAAAATAAAACTTTATAAATTAAATTTCGGTTTTCCCTTTATTTATTAATACAAGATTTCTAAACAAGGTAGAGGCGTAATAGAGCTGAAGGGAAATGTTTATGAGGAATTTAGCTGTCATTGTTTATATCAAAAGTGGATTCGCACCTAAGAAGCTCAAAGAAAGGAGTTGTAATCTAATTGCAGACTTTACAGTTAAAACTTAAGATTCGACAAACTGGTGTTTCACAGTTCTCTTAAATAGGAAATAAAGCAGACCACATGTTTTGAGGGGAGCCACAGAAGTGAAAATTCAGTTAACTCTAGCATATTCCATCTGCTGTTTTTTAGTGTCTAGAAATAGCTCTTTGTTGTCATGTCCCAGGGAAATAAGATTTACACAGAAACCTGGCCGTGCTTTCCTAAAGTTGGGTGACTTAAAGAACTGCTAAAAGACATATCTCAGATTTTCATTGGATTTAATTTCACTGATTTTTTTTAAATGGAAAACTATTCTGCAATTTGGAAAACTCCTTCCAGTTGGATTAGACTGTATTTCAACTATTTTTAGCTACATGAGTACATCTAAACTGAAAATCTACATAGCTGCCAGTATTTTGAATTGCTTCATTGTAATCTGATAACTTAAACAGATAGGCAAAAAGTTGACATCTTTATTTTTATCTGTATACTTGAAAGTTTAGATATCTTACTAAAGTTGGGGTTACATAAAACAGTAACTTTAGGCATGTAAAATCTCGAGAAATTTAAACTACAAAAAAATTTCCTAAATAGAACAAATTTCAGAGCCATTTAAATAAAGGTTGATTATTTTAAGGTCAGTCTATTTAGATAGTCAAAACTCAAGAGGAAGATAATCATTTTAGCCATCATCTAAGTAAATAAGTCTTGTTTGGATCCATTAACACAAGACAGAATATACTGTATTTGAACAAATGCAAGATGCCGTTGGTTACAGAGCGCCTCAGCAAGCAAAATCACTGGCTTTCACGGATATTAAAATGTGGGGTATACCATCTGGTAGTAATCCTTGTCATGACAAATGTCATTTTGCATCCGGAAATAGATTTTTGTCGTGGGCTTTTCTCACATTGCTTTTTTTTTTCCATTAGTGGAACTTAGGAATCCTATTTTTGTCATTGTTAACAAAGCTGGCCAATTTACAAGTTTATGAAGAAACAGCTTGATGGAACTGAACCTTTGAGGAGTCACCAAATTATGAAGTGCCCTGTGTAAGCGGTCTTCTTGAGGTAGTTTTGTGTCGTAGCATCTAGTTTTCATATACATTATAGTTAAGACACCAAGTGGACTTTCTTGCTCTGCCAGAATGGTTCAGCTGCCCTGGACTTGTCTCTGCCTGTCAAAACACTCCCTATGTTAGAAAATGAATATAGAGGCCGAGTGCAGTGGCTCACGCCTGCAATCACACCACTTGAGAAGGCTGAGGGTGGCGGATCACCTGAGGTCGGGAGTTCGAGACCAGCGTGGCCAACATGGTGAAACCCTGTCTACTAAAAATACGAAAATTAACCAGATGTGATGGCGCGCACCTGTAATCCCAGCTACTCAGGAGGCTGAGGCACGAAAACCCGAGAGGCGGAGGTTGCAGTGAGCCAAGATGGCGCCACTGCACTCCAGCCTGGGCGACCGAGTGAGACTGTCTCAAAAAAGTATAGAAACTGGCTTATGTAGCCTTCCCACCGCTAGCCAAACTCCCCAGAGGTAACCAAGTGGGGGGCACCTTGCAAAATAGTGAGAATTGTGTTTGTTTTTTTTTAAGACAGAGTTTCACTCTTGTTGCTCAGGCTGGAGTGCAGTGGTGCGATCTCAGCTTACCGCAACCTCTGCCTGCTGATTCAAGCAATTCTCCTGACTCAGCCTCCCGAGTAGCTGGGATTACAGGCATGTGCCACCACGCCCAGCTAATTTTGTATTTTTAGTAGGGACGGGATTTCTCCGTGTTGGTCAGGCTGGTCTCGAACTCCTGACCTCAGGTGATCCACCCCCCTTGGCCTCCCAAAGTGTTGGGATTACAGGCGTGAGCCACTGCGCCCAGCCTGTGTTAATTTTCTATTTATATTCAACCCTATAGATGTGTTTAAAAACCAAGATGGGTACTTTGGATATTGGAAAGGTGTTTCCATGGAGTCCTTTTTAGCAATTCAGTTGCATGAGGAATAGAAATGTATTCTTAACAGTGTTGCTGCTGTGTTTCCTAAATCATTTGCCATTAATTCTCTCATGTTCTCATCTAATTCTTCCCCCACCCATTAAAACATTGGGTACACCTTTGGAGTTCAGAAGTAAGGATAATTTGGGCTGACTCTTAATTCCCATGCTACTGGGACCAAGAAGAAGGAAGGATTTGCTTCTTGGAGGTTCAGAATTGCATTCCCTTCTGACCCACCAACTGCTGCCTCCGCAACAGCTGTTAGCAAGAGGAAGCATTTGCAGAATGTCAAGGAAATAAGTCAAAATTTAGGGCACATGGTGTGTTCAGGGAAAACCCTTCAGAATCCATTTTCCTCAGGTGTCTACATGTTTAGGATGCGGCCCTTATTTCTTGATGTAAACTAATGCGTTCTGCTGGGTGATTAAGGAAACAACTTTTTCAGGCTGTGTTTAAAATCAATCAGAAACCTAGATGGGACTGCTTAAATTTGGTGAGTTAGTACCTTACCTTACTGAAAATATTAATCAGTAGTACTAGTAATTAGTTCTTCCAGCCATCTACTTTCAGAATGTTTTCTTAAGCATTTATTATGACTTTTTTCTAGTAAAATGGGCCTTATGCAGATTCCCAAAATATCTTCTTTAGGAAGTCTGACTTAATCAGAGAATAAATATACTAAAGAGACTTGAAAGCTAAAGCTATTAGGTTGGTTTTAAATAACCAAGCTTTTAGATTGTATTTAGCCTTTTCTATTGCTCCAAGAATGGATTTTTTTTTTTTTTTTTTTTTTTTTTTTGAGACAGAGTCTCACTCTGTGGCCCAGGCTGGCGTGCAGTGGTGTGATCTCAGCTTACTGCAACCTCCGCATCCCGGGTTCAAGCGATTCTCCTGCCTCTGCCTCCTGAGTAACTGGGATTACAGGCGCCCACCACCATGCCTGACTAATTTTTGTATTTTTGGTAGAGATGGGGTTTCACCATGTTGGCCAGGCTGATCTTGGACTCCTGACCTCGGGTGATCTGCCCACCTCCTTCTCCCAAAGTGCTGCGATTACAGGTGTGAGCCCCTATGCCCAGCCCAAGATGGGAATTTTTGTCTAACAGAAAAGCAAAAACCAAAAATTCGGACTTGCACTAAAATGGTAGCAGGTTTGCCCTACTAATGGCCACTGAAGCATGGTTTACTAACTCAGTAACGTTAAGTGCTAGATAAACTGGATGTTGGGTTAATGTTTAGCACTTATCAGCACAGCGTTAGACACTTGAAACTATGCCTCTTATGCTGATATTAGCAAATACTCTATTCTTACAGGGAAAATAATCCACTCTTCAAGAGTGCAGGCTGGAAAAAATGTAAAATAGAAATGGCTACAGGATGTTCCTCTGGGTCTGTATTTTGCTCTAGAAATGGGTGATAAAGTAACCAAGAGTGACACCTATATTATCAGGTGCTTTTGAGGAGCGACAATTTATCAATATGCAATCCACATTTAGGCTTTTAACTGCTGTTCCACTATGCCAAAGTGCAATGGGCAATACTCATCACAAAAGCAGCTTGAAGCTGTAAACACAAAAGAGGAATTACTTTTAGAGAAGCTGGTTTAACTGTACAAATTTAAAGTCAAGAATTAACCGAAGATTCAAGGCTAAGAACTGAAAGAAAGCAAATATAATGTCATACCTGAATCTCCTACTAAATACTGAAGTTTGGCATTAGGTTGGTTTGAAAATAGTTGTTAAAACTTGGCCTTCAGGCCAGGCACGGTGGCTCACGCCTGTATTCCCAGCACTTTTGGGAGGCCGAGGCGGCGAGTCACTTAAGGTCAGGAGTTGTTGACTAGCTTGACCAACATGATAAAACCTCGTCTCTACTAAAAATATAAAAATTAGCAGGGCGTGGTGGCAGGCGCCTGTAATCCCAGCTACTCAGGAGGCTGAGGCAGGAAAATCGCTTGAACCCGGGAGGCGGAGGTTGCAATGAGCCAAGATGGCACCATTACACTCCAGCCTGGGCGATAAGAGCAAAACTCTGTGTCAAAACAAACAACAAAACAGAACAAAAAACTTGGCTTTCTAAATTTGACTAGTGAATGGGGGAAAAAAGTAAGTTTTTTTTTTTAATTCTGAGTTTGTTTACAGATGTACAAAAGCTAAAATATAGTGTTGCATTTTGTGTCTAGACTAAAAGAAAATACAGTTGGCTAAAATAATATCCCATATTTTAAATTATGCTATACATCAATTGCAGTAATCCCCCCACCGCCCGCAGTAGTTCTTTGCAATTCATTTAGCGTGAACTCCTGTTGACGAGCAGCTTTTGTTACAAATTCCATGTGGGAGTACAACTTTGAAAACTGAAATACGCCTTTCACTTTTTCATAGCTCTGATTTGAACCTCATTTGAAAATAAGTATTGAAGATTTACGCTAACACATTTCCAGTGGCTGAGATCAAGTGTTGTAGCGACTACTTTGAGAAGAAAATGTGCTAATGTGCTGTACAAAACACATGGGTCCCAGGAAGAAAATAAAATAGCAGCTCATATTTTCAAGTGACAGCAGACTGTACCCCAACTCAGCACCAATCCGTCCAAATCCTTTAGCAGCTTTAAAATATGGATGTCACAGGTCCCAATGGTGACTTCAGTATAGCACCAAACAAGAAGTGGGTGTGTGAGGGCTGTGTTCTGGCCCAGAGGGGCAATGCCTAGCTCTAAGAAAGCAGTCTGTACGGTTCTTCTCAAATCTGCTCTCAACCCCAAATGTTATCCCCCATTAAAAAAATAAAAAGCTTGTTTATTCCTATGAAACCCTACCGTGGTGACTTTGATTAAAAATGCATCTTCTTAGGAAACTAACTTGGAATTAAATTTAAAATAACAAAAGAAAAGAAAAAAAATGCATCTCCTTTATAGCTTTCCTAAATGGGCTGAATTTAGACTGTCCTACTGGTAGCCATTTGTCAGGTCTCCAAGGCAGGAATTTTTCTCACTTGCATTTCAAAAACTCTTGTCTTTGTTACAATCAGTTTTCTTTTCATCAGAAGTTAATTTCAGGCCAGGTGGGGTAGCTCAGGCCTGTAATCCCAGCACTTTGGGAGGCTGAGGTGGGCAGATAACCTGAGGTCGGGAGTTCAAGACCAGCCTGGCCAACATGGTGAAACCCTGTCTCTACTAAAAATACAAAAATTAGTGGGGCGTGGGGGTGCACGCCTGCAATCCCAGCTACTCAAGAGGCTAAGGCAGGAGAATCACTTGAACCTGGGAGGCAGAGGTTGCAGTGAGCCAAGATCACGCCACTGCACTCCAGCCTGGGCAACAGAATGGGACTCCATCTCAAAAAAAAAAAGTTAATTTTGCTGTCACAATCACTCAGTAATAATAATACTGCAAACATGTTATGGGACTGAAGAAACTATGTAAAGACAGGAGGTGAGGGTGGCCATCACAACTGAGGCACAGCTTCCACATGTGTGAAGTGCACTTTGCCTTAAATTGTGCTCTCTCTCAGTTGCTCTCTTGATTTAATATGGGAGATTGAGTTTAATTTGACCTCTGGAAAGCTCATCACTCCAGGTGCACAGTCATTAATCATGTCTGAAGTATTTGTGTTTGGTTTAGAGAAATCCATCCTTGCCGGAGTTTTCTGGATATACTCAGTGTCTTTTTTTATAAGAAAAGTCAGCTTTCTTTACAGACAGTTGATGCAACTCTCATGTTAAAAAAAAAAAAGAGGGGGGCGGGGGGCAGATGCTGTGGCTCATGCCTGTAATCCCAGCACTTTGGGAGGCCAAGGTGGGTGGATCACCTGAGATCAAGAGTTTGAGACCAGCCTGGTCAACATAGTGAAACCCCATGTCTACTAAAAATATATAAATTAGCTGGGTGTAGTGGTGGGCGCCCGTAGTCCCAGTTACTCTGGAGGCGGAGGCAGGAGAATCACTTGAACCTGGGAAGTGGAGATTGCAGTGAGCCAAGATTGCACCACTGGACTGCAGCCTGGGTGACACAGGGAGAGTGTCTCAGGAAAAAAAAAAAAAAAAAAAAAAGTCAACTAATAAAATCTGTTAGCTTAGAATGTTTTTTTTTTTTTTCTTTGAGATGGAGTCTCTCTCTGTTGCCCAGGCTGGAGTGCAGTAGAGCAGTCTCAGCTCACTGCAACCTCCTCTTTCCGAGTTCAAGTGATTCTCCTGCTTCAGCCTCCCAAGTATCTGGGATTACAGGCGCCTGCCACCATGCCTGGCTAATTTTATCTATTTTCAGTAGAGATGGGGTTTCACCATGTTGGCCAGGATGGTCTCGAACTCCTGACCTTGTGATCCACCCGCCTCGGCCTCCCAAAGTGCTGGGATTACAGGCTTGAGCCACCACGCCTGGCCCAGCTTAGAATGAAAATGGAAAAATTGGTAAGCTTAGGATTGCGTGGTTACCTGAATAGGTGGATGCAACCCAAAGTGATTGGTGTGTGGTGTTCGCTTTTCAGTTGCTTCCTTGTATTTACTCTTTTCTTTAATATTTTATGCATTCAGATTTTGAACATATACACAGTTAAGGAATATTGTCTTGCCCAACTCTGGTTACTTTTCTTTGTATTTTGTTTGAATTAATTTTCGTTGAAACTGATTGGATTCTTTGCTGTACACTTGAACTTGCTTTCCTTTTCCTCATGGTACAAAGTCAAGGGCAGCAAGGGCTGCAGTGGCCCTTAAGAAAGGACTGGAGGCCAGGCATGGTGGCTCACGCCTGTAATCCCAACACTTTGGGACGCCAACGCAGACGGATCACCTGAGGTCAGGAGTTTGAGACCAGCCTGGCCAACATGGTGAAACCCTGTCTCTACTAAAAATACAAAAAATTAGCCGGGTATGGAGATGGGCACCTGTAATCCCAGCTACTCAAGAGGCTGCAACTTGAACCTGGGAGGCATAGGTTGCAGTGAGCCGTTATCAAGCCACTGCACTCCAGTCTGGGCAACAAGAGGCAAGACCGAGACTTTGTCTCAAAAAAAAAAGGACTGGAGCCAGACGAAAAGAGAGGGACAGTTCACAAGAGTGCTGCAGGTCACCAGGTCTCACACACACTGTTCTTATACTAAGCTTTTCCATACCAAAGAGGCTGTACACAATTCATTAGAGAGTTTGAATTGGGAGGGGGAACCTTCTCAATGCTGGCTATTTACTAAAATGTATGTATGACAATGTTGTACACATGAAGGTGTCCTGGTAATATGTAACTATGACACTGGGACATAGTAGGTGTCCCAGGAATACCTGATAATTATGCTAAGTTTGCTCACGAGCCTGCCCAAGGGGCCAGCCTCATTGGCACAGTCATTCTGAGTGCAGTCCCCAAACCTGGGGTAGCAGGGCTCCTTTCAACCTTGGAAGTTCTAACCTATGTACAGAATTGTTCTTAACATTTGATTTATTTATTTATTTACTTATTTGAGACCGAGTCTTGCTCTGTCACCTAGGCTGCAGTGGGTTCGATCTCAGCTCACTGCAACCTCCACCTCCCAGGTTCCAGTGATTCTCTTGCCTCAGCCTCCCAAGTAGCTGGGACTACAGGCGTGTGCCACCATGCCCAGCTAATTTTGATATTTTTAATAGAGACAGGG
Source organism: Aotus nancymaae (assembly GCF_030222135.1). Taxonomy (NCBI): domain Eukaryota; kingdom Metazoa; phylum Chordata; class Mammalia; order Primates; family Aotidae; genus Aotus; species Aotus nancymaae. The sequence continues at coordinate 18,134,141 of NW_026988472.1, read as the reverse complement.
TTTCGCCATGTTGACCAGGCTGGCCTTTAACTCCTGACCTTAGGTGATCCACCTGCCTCGGCTTCCCAAAGTGCTGGGATTACAGGCGTGAGCCACCATGCTGGGCCCCTGGTTTTTATTTATTATGTTGTACTGGAGCGAGTCAAGGAATGCGCCACACTCTGATATTGAATTATGAGTCCTTTATTATGTCGGCGACCGAGAGGTGGCTAACGCCCAAAATTCTCTTGGCCCCTAAGAAAAAGTTAGGTGGTCTTTTATACCCTAGTTTTAAAAGGGAGGGAAACCTAGCTGAAGCAAATTTTTCACAAAAGCAGAGTAAGCAGAAAGTTAAAAGATAAACTAGTACATGAGAAGTAAAACAAAGGCCGGGCGCGGTGGCTCACACCTGTAATCCCAGCACTTTGGGAGGCCGAGGCGGGTGGATCACAAGGTCAGGAGTTCGAGACCATCCTGGTCAATATGGTGAAACCCCGTCTCTACTAAAAATACAAAAAATTAGCTGGGCATGGTGGCACATGCCTGTAATCCCAGCTATTCAGGAGGCTGAGGCAGGAGAATTGCCTGAACCCAGGAGGCGGAGGTTGCGGTGAGCCGAGATCACGCCATTGCACTCTCCAGCCTGGGTAACAAGAGCGAAACTCCGTCTCAAAAAAAAAAAGAGAAATAAAACAGTGCCAGGTGTGAGGGGTAAAGTTGTCATGAAAGACATACAACTTATAGATAATGGGGGCTCTGGGTGCTTGACAGCACCTGCAATCCCAGGCTCTGCTGGTACCACTTAACCCGGCCCCTTATCAACAAAGGCATTCCTGGAGGTGCCCAGTGTCAGCCTGCCCCAGCTACATACTATAGTTACATACTTAATGGTGGGAAAATAACCAAAATGAAGAAGCTAAGATGGAGTCTGTCCAGCTCAAGAAGCTAACATAAAGCCTGAACAGCTTTTAGTCTGAGAAAGAGAGAGTTAGTTTTAGCTGGCAAAAAGCAGGTTATCACAATTAGTGTTAGCTGCCTGGTACCAAGCTGTTGTCAAGTAGCAAAGAGGACGATTTAATTTCACCTCCTTGCTTTGCTGCTCACACATCAGATGGAGGATAAGAGTAATGGCCAAAAAAAAAAAAAAAAAAGTCAGGCCAGGCGCGGTGGCTCACGCCTATAATCCCAGCACTTTGGGAGGCCAACGCGGGTGGATCAGGAGGTCAAGAGATCAAGACCATCCTGGTCAACATGGTGAAACCCCGTCTCTACTAAAAATACAAAAAATTAGCTGGGCATGGTGGCACATGCCTGTAATCCCAGCTATTCAGGAGGCTGAGGCAGGAGAATTGCCTGAACTCAGGAGGCGGAGGTTGCGGTGAGCCGAGATCGCGCCATTGCACTCCAGCCTGGGTAACAAGAGCGAAACTCCGTCTCGGGAAAAAAAAGAAAAAAAAAAGTCATAATGAGCAACAGCTAAATGACAGACTTTAAAGTGTGCAACTGAGTCATCAGTCCCAAGGAGTGATTTTTCATGAACGGTGGTGTGCATATAAATGTAAGTGTGCATATGGTGGGCTTAAACTCATTAATTACCTTTAAAAAAAAAATCTTGACCTGGGCATGGTGGCTCAAGCCTGTAATCCCAGCACATTGGGAGGTAGAGGCAGGCAGATCACCTGAGGACCAGCCTGACCAACATGGTGAAACCCTGTTTTTACTAAAAATACAAAATTAGCCGGGTGTGGTGGCGCATGCCTGTAATCCCAGCTACTCAAGAGTCTGAGACAGGAGAATCGCTTGAACCCGGGAGACGGAGGTTGCAGTGAGCTGAGATTGTGCCATTGCACTCCAGCCTGGGCAAGAAGAGTAAAACTCCTTCTCAAAAAAAACAAAAAAAATCTTGATTGGACATGATAGAAGAAACTTAAATATTTAAAGTTAACACTAAAAAATGAAGACAATCCTAACAAAATCTTGGGTAAAATTCTGTAATATCCAGTCCTACTCTGAAAAAGATGCTATTTTCAAGTTCAGTTGTCCTACAGCTAGTCCAGTTAGAGATCCAGATTATCTGAAAAGGAAATTCCATTGATATTGCAATGCCATTTACAGATGTTATTATCATGTAAGCTGTTAAAGCTTAAAGGTTTAGCTTTAAAACTGCACAAGGATCCTAGTCCATACATTGTCAAAGGACTTCTGTTCCAGTGTGCACATATAAAGACTTAAAAATAGTGACCTTGGCTGGGCGCAGTGGCTCCCGCCTGTAATCCTAGCACTTTGGGAGGCCGAGGAGGGCGGATCACTTGAGGTCAGGGGTTCGAGACCAGCCTGGCCAATATGGTAAAACCCTGTCTGTACTTAAAAAACAAAACAAACAAACAAACAAAAACCTGGGCTCGATGTCTCATGCCTGTAATTCCAGCACTTTGGGAAGTCAAGGTGGGTGGATCACCTGAGGTCAGGAGTTCAAGAAATCCTATCTTTACTAAAAACATAAAAATTAGCCGGGTGTGGTGGTGTGTACCTGTAGTCCCAGCTATTCAGGAGGCTGAGACAGGAGAATCGCTTGAACCCAGAGGCGGAGGTTGCAGTGAGCCTAAATCGCGCCACTGCATTCCAGCCTGGGTAACAGAGCAAGACTTCATCTCAAAAAAAAAAAAAAGCCGGCTCTCTACTCCACCTGTTCGACAGACAGCCACATCCCTGAGACACCATGGGGAAGGTGAAGGTCGGAGTCAACGGATTTGGTCGTATTAGGCGCCTGGTCACCAGGGCTGCTTTTTTTTTTTTTTTTTTGAGACGGAGTTTCGCTCGTTACCCAGGCTGGAGTGCAATGGCGCGATCTCGGCTCACCGCAACCTCCGCCTCCTGGGTTCAGGCAATTCTCCTGCCTCAGCCTCCTGAGTAGCTGGGATTACAGGCACGCGCCACCATGCCCAGTTAATTTTTTGTAGTAGTAGAGATGGGGTTTCACCATATTGACCAGGATGGTCTCGATCTCTTGACTTCGTGATCCACCCGCCTCGGCCTCCCAAAGTGCTGGGATTACAGCCGTGAGCCACTGCGCCCGGCCACCACGGCTGCTTTTAACTCTGGTAAAGTGGATATTGTCGCCATCAATGATCCCTTCATTGACCTCAACTACATGGTCTACATGTTCCAGTATGATTCCACCCATGGCAAATTCCATGGCACTGTCAAGGCTGAGAACGGGAAGCTTGTCATTAATGGAAATCCCATCACCATCTTCCAGGAGCGAGATCCCTCCAAAATCAAGTGGGGCGATGCTGGCGCTGAGTACGTGGGGGAGTCCACTGGCGTCTTCACCACCATGGAGAAGGCTGGGGCTCACTTGCAAGGGGGAGCCAAAAGGGTCATCATCTCTGCCCCTTCTGCTGATGCCCCCATGTTCGTGATGGGTGTGAACCATGAGAAGTATGACAACAGCCTCCAGACCGTCAGCAATGCCCCCTGCACCACCAGCTGCTTAGCGCCCCTGGCCAAGGTCATCCACGACAACTTTGGTATCATGGAAGGACTCATGACCACCGTCCACGTCATCACTGCCACCCAGAAGACTATGGATGGCCCCTCCGGGAAACTGTGGCGTGATGGCCACGGGGCTCTCCAGAACACCATCCCTGCCTCTACTGGTGCTGCCAAGGCCGTGGGCAAGGTCATCCCTGAGCTGAACGGGAGAAGCTCACTGGCATGGCCTTCCGTGTCCCCACTGCCAATGTGTCAGTGGTGGACCTGACCTGCCATCTGGAAAAACCTGCCAAATATGATGACATCAAGAAGGTGGTGAAGCAGGTGTCGGAGGGCCCCCTCAAGGGCATCCTGGGCTACACTGAGCACCAGGTGGTGTCCTCTGACTTCAACAGCAACACCCATTCTTCCACCTTCGATGCTGGGGCTGGCATTGCCCTCAACGACCACTTCGTCAAGCTCATTTCCTGGTATGACAATGAATTTGGCTACAGCAACAGGGTGGTGGACCTCATGTCCCACATGGCCTCCAAGGAGTAAGACCCCTGGACCACCAGCCCCAGCTAGAGCACGAGAGGAAGAGAGGCCCTCAGCTGCTGGGGGGTCCCTGCCACACTGAGTCCCCACCACACTGAATTGCCCCTCCTCACAGTTTCCATGCAGACCCCTTGAAGAGGGAGGGGCCTAGGGAGCCCCACCTTGTCGTGTACCATCAATAAAATCCCCTGTGCTCAAAAAAAAAAAAAAAAAAAAAAAAGCCCTGCGTGGAGGTGCACGCCTGTCATCCCAGCTATTCAGTAGGCTGAAGCAGGAAAATCACTTGAACCTGGGAGGTGGAGGTTGCAGTGTGCCAAGATCACGCCACTGTACTCCAGCCTGGGCGGCAGAGTGAGACTCCATCTCCGAAAATAAAAATTTAAAAATTTTTAAAAAGTGACCTTTTTGCTGTTGTTATAGTTACCATTGATGCTGGGTTAAAAGAATGGACTGTCCAAAGGGGAAGATACTTGGCTGGGTTTTTCGTTTTGAAGTATGTGAGTTACCAGGTTTTTGGCATCATGTAGGGTGAATGACTTTGGAAGGCAGCTGGTCCAAAGGCTGGTGCCGGATTGGCTGCTTGAAGAACATCTGGATCCCACTCCTGGAGACTGAGTATAGGTTTGGCATGCCCAAGAATCTCTAGCATTTTTAATGTTCCACATATAACTACAGTCGGGTTTGAAACCATTTCTGTAGTGCACTGTCATTCTTAAAAAAGGTTTTTGCAAAACTTTAAAAATACAGAGAAGTGGCCAGGCATGGTGGCTCACGCCTGTAATCCCAGCACTTTGGGAGGCCAAGGCAGGTGGATCAACTGAGGTCAGGAGTTCGAGACCAGCCTGGCCAACATGGCAAAACCCTGTCTCTACTAAAAACACAAAACTTAGCCGGGCGTGGTGGCGGGTGCCTGTAATCCCAGCTACTTGAGAGGCTGGGCAGGTGAATGGCTTGAACCCGGAAGGTAGAGGTTGCAGTGAGCCGAGATCACACAGCTGCACTCCAGCCTCAGTGACAAGTGAGACTCCATCTCAAAACAAACAAAACAAAACAAAACAAAACAAAACAAAACAGAACTATGCAGACAAATATAACACACATGTGCCTATGACCTGGAACTGGCATATTTGCTTTAAGTATTCTCTTCATTAAAAGAAATCAGGTATTACAATAAATTCCCATTTCCCCCATCCTCCATTCCATTCCCTTCCCCTACAGCAGAAGCAAGCACCGTCATGATTCAATGTGTATCCTTGAGATGCAGTTTTTAATGGTGCCCAACTTTGCTAACAGATGGCCCATTTAGGATGCCACATCAACCCTAAGATAGGGACTTCACAGGGAAAACTGGAAATGGTGTTTCTCCAGCAAAGGACCAAGAGGATCTTCGAGAATTCCAAAACAAAGGCTGGGCACGGTGGCTCACGCCTATGATCTCAGGACTTTGGGAGACTGAGATTGGAGGATCATGAGGTCAAGAGATCGAGATCACCCTGGCCACCATGGTGAAACCCTGTCTCTACTGAAAATACAAAAACTAGCTAGGCGTGGTGGCACACGCCTGTAGTCACAGCTATTCAGGAGGCTGAGGCAGGAGAATTGCTCGAGCCTGGGAGGCAGAGGTGGCTGTGAGCTGAGACGCCAGCCTGGCGACAAAGTGAGACTTGTCTCAAAAAATATATACAACAGAGAATTCCAACACCAAGAAAATAATTTGGTGAGTTCAGGAATACTGCTAACATCGTGTGAGCAAAATGACTGTAACATAGTATATCCTAGACAAAGGTGTCAGAGTTCAAAAGGAATTGACAATGTTTCTTCAGAATTGGTCATGAGGCCCTGAGTTGGAAATGGGGTCTTGGTGCATGAGGGATATGACATGGCTGCCTCCCCCAAATTTGTGGAAATAAGATTTCTAGTCATCATAGGTTTTTCTCACCTATGGTTTGAGTACTATGAGCAAGAAAAGGATGGTTTTTGTGTCTGTCAAGTTTTCATTTTAGAAAAGAAAAGTACCAAGGCCCCACTTTGTGTAGAGCCTTGCCTTGCAGGGGACTTTGATTCTGCCGAAGACATTCCTCCAGCTTTAAGCTTGGCGACTCAGAAGCCCAACTTTACAATCTATGACAAATGAAATAGCACTTTAAGCCATCTGTTCAAGTTGCTGCATTTTGCCTCTGGTGTTTATAAACCTGCTTCAATAAAAAGCAAAAACAAAGCCCAGAGTTTAGCAAAAAGCATGGTTGGGTGAGCAGCCAAAAGCAATTTCCATCTCAGAAAGAAACACAATTTTATTTTTATCCAAGATGTTTTGGTAATGTGAGGTTTGCTTCAGAACAACAAATGTGGCGTGTCCTGGTATCTTGAAGTGTCTCTCCTTTTTGAAGAAAAGCAAAGAAATGGGAGGAACGTGGGGAGGACCACAACTTTGTGGTTGTGTGTTTATGTATAAGCTGGGCTTTGTTGCTGAAATTAGCAATAAGAATCTTCTGGAACATCTGCCTATCTAGTTCACCAAATGATTTTTCATAATGCGTGGGGGTGATTTTCAGGGATGACCACTGGCGGTTAGCTTTACTCTTTGCTTTGAGGAATTTCAATGGGTATTTTTTTCTATTGATTTCCTAAACGATATAACAAGATAGTGTTCTTTTGTCTTGTCTATGGAATAGGACTACAAAAAGACTGGAGTATTTAGTTCTCAGCAAGCAGTAGGATAGCCCTAATCCCCACAACCCTATGAGGTATGTGAAATATCCTTATCTTACTGAAGAAATTTCAGCTCAATGGGCTTAAATATAATATCTTATCTGGGGTGGCTCAGCAGGATGAAAGATAAACAGGAAATTATTTTCTTATTTATTTATTTATTTGTTTTTTTGAGACAGAGTCTTGCTCTGTCGCCCAGGCTGGAGTGCAGTGGTGTGATCTCAGCTCACGCCAACCTCCACCTCCCAGGTTCAAGAGAGTCTCCTGCCTCAGCCGTCTCTGCAGCTGGGATTATAGGCATGCGCCACCACGCCCAGCTAATTTTTTGTATTTTTAGTAGAGATGGGATTTTACCATGTTGGCCAGGCTGGTCTCCAGCTCCTGACCTCAGGTGATCCACCCACCTTGGCCTCCCAAAGTGCTGGGATTATAAGTGTGAGCCACCATGTCTGGCCAATTTTTGTAATTTTTTTTAAAAGCCTCCAAAATGAGTGATTTCCAGCAGGCTTGCTCTGGGCTTCCTTACGGACTTCTGAGGAAGCTCTTGCTACCTGGAGACAGCAGCTGTTTTGAGACTGGCCTTTGTAGCCAAACCTTAGAAACCATCTGAGTTCTGACTGAAATGTACAGTTTGCAATGTACTAACGAACTAGCATAATTCTTAATAACTTGGTTTCCTGTATTGGATCAAAATAAGTCCACGTGGTTGATCAAAGGAAGAAGAATGAAACATACTTTTTGTAAGGTTGGCTGCGTCGTGGAGAGTTCGGACACGCCTCCTCCCCTCGCCGGGAGCTCGGACACGCCTCCTTCCCTTGCCGGGAGCTCAGACACGCCTCCTCCCCCCGCCGAGAGCCCGGGGAAAAAAGCCCCATCAGGACTTACCTGATACCATCCAGGCCCCACTCCCTTCCATCCGGGTCCCACTCCCCTCCATTTTTGTCCCACCCACCTGGGCCACAGCCAATCGGATGCCTCCTCTCCCTATAAAACCCCGTGCCTGAGAGGAGTCCCAGTGACTTCTTTGGCCCTTCCTGTCCGGACCGCAGAACCTCGTCCGGGAGCCTGAATAAATTCCCTTGCGTTGGATTATTTTCGTGCTGGCCTCAGTTTCTCCGTTTCATCTTCGGCAAAAACAGACCTTACACTTTTAATAAATGGTTTTGTGCCATTCTATTTCTCTATACCTTCAGCCTGTCAACGAATGTTAGGCTAAAAAATTAGAAAGCTGCCTCTATATAACTAATTCTCAACCATCTCGGATATTAACATCTTAGTAACTGGAAAGCAGCACTGTTTTCTCATTAGCAGAAATCTACTTGATTGCACAGACATTCTACCCTGGAAGAAAATACATTTCCTCCCCCCACCCCCATGGGATTCAAAGCTATTTTCATTTGGAATGAAAATAAATACAGCCCGTAAGCATCATTTTTTTTGCCCTAAATTGGTTCTTGTGGGGGAAAATTAAGTTTGCTCACCACTAATATAGAAATTTCTAAAAGGTACAGGAGATTCTGACTAATTCGTCAAAGACCCCATAGATGCCTATGAAAAAAATTGGGAAGAATAATTGAAGAAGGAAACAAAATAACCGGATGGGATACTCCCAGGAGGACGCACCCTGGAAGGGGTTTCTGAACGCTGGGTTGCTCCCCAGACCTCATAATCCTTGAGGATTGTGTCTGGTCAAAATGATGCAGAATGAGCGATTGGTACAACAGAGTAAGATTTTCATAAGACTGAATTTGTTTCATTTAAACAACTATCCTATGAGATTTTGTACCTCTGGATTTTTTTTTTTTTTTTTTTTTTTTTTTTTTTTTTTTTTTTAGAGACGGGGTTTCACCATGTTGGCCAGGATGGTCTGGAGGATCTCCTGACCTCATGATCTGCCCACCTCCGCCTCCCAAAGTGCTGGGATTATAGGCGTGAGCCCCAAGCCCAGCCAGGTCTCTCTCTCTCTTTTTTTTTTTTTTAAAGTGTATCAGTTTTAAAAATTGAGATATCTGAGAGCAGCTCATCTATGACATCTCAGTAAATACTGGATTTCAAATGACACAAGCTGGAATCGGGCCTCTAGTGTTCACTGACAAAGCAAATGTAGGTCAGCAAATGGCAGGGTGGAGCAGAGAGGACAGACATGGGTTTATTTTCTGTAGCTAAAGGACTTGACAAGTCAAAGGATTCTTGTCTATAAAAACTCAAGGAGTAAATATACCAACTCATGTACCTTATGCTGATATGAGTTGTTCACTGATCTGAGTGCCCAGGGAGGGTTCCCTCCATGTGGATTTGGGGAGAGATTCTCTTCTCCCCAGGGCCCATTGACTGCCTTTTCCAGAACTGGCCATCACAATATGCCCATCTCTCTTGACAAAGAAGGACCACCTTAGTCTGCTCATCCAGACAGGGCCGCCACAGACACACCCTACCCCCACATGGTCTGCCCTCCTCTTGCTTCCTGCCCGGGCCTGGGTAGACTGGTCATACTGGGAGGAAATGTGGCCCCTCATCATCTCCCCTACCCACTGTCCTGGGCTGCCGCCTCCATGTCCCACACTATCCCACCCTCCACTCAGTTGTCATGCAAGAGAGTAAGTGAGGATGAATATAATTGGCCGGGTGCGGTGGCTCACGCCTGTAATCCCAGCACTTTGGGAGGCCAAGGTGGGTGGATCACCTGAAGTCAGGAGTTCGAGACCAGCCTGGCCAACATGGTGAAACCCCATGTCTACTAAAAATACAAAAATTAGCTGGGCGTGGTGGCGGGGTCCTGTAATCCCAGCTACTGGGGAGGCTGGGCAGGCGAATGGCTTGAACCCGGGAGGCAGAGGTTGCAGTGAGCCGAGATCACCCACTGAACTGCAGAGTCTTACTCTGTCTCAAAAAAAAAAAAAAAAAAGAAAAGAAAATATGGAGGATCACATTTGCTTCCCTTACCCTTCTACTGCCTGGCATTTCCTACTGTCTTTGCCTTGTCCATCCTCTCATCATGGCGGCAGCCAGGCCAGTCTTATTCTTTGCCTTGGGGATGTATTAGCAGAAAGTAGAGGAAAAGGAGCTGCTTCTAGCATCTGAGTTTTTTTTTTTTTTTTTTTTTTTTTTTTTTTTTTTTTTGTTGAGACGGAGTTTCGCTCTTGTTACCCAGGCTGGAGTGCAATGGCGCGATCTCGGCTCACCGCAACCTCCGCCTCCTGGGTTCAGGCAATTCTCCTGCCTCAGCCTCCTGAGTAGCTGGGATTACAGGCACGCGCCACCATGCCCAGCTAATTTTTTTTTTGTGTTAGTAGAGACGGGGTTTCACTATGTTGACCAGGATGGTCTCGATCTCTTGACCTTGTGATCCACCCGCCTCGGCCTCCCAAAGTGCTGGGATTACAGGCTTGAGCCACCGCGCCCGGCCAGCATCTGAGTTTTAAAGCGCCTGGCCCCTGAGAGGAAACAAAATAACTCTGAGTGGACCCTCAATTTAAGGCAACACCTGGGGAGTCCGGGCACCTGGACCTTTGGTCCACGTGCCCGGACTCCCCAGGAAGTAAAAGGGTGGGGGAAGTTGTGCAGGCCCAGAACACCTGCTCACAGCCCAGCATTGGCAGAGGGTACTAGACTCAGAGGTGCCTGCAGATGAGGGCCAGACACAGCCGCAAAGGCACGCGCGCCTCATTCACAGTTGCCAAAAGGTGGAAACAGCCCAGGCGTTCATGGACAGATGAATGGGTAAACAGAATGGGGCCTATCCATACAATGGAATATGATTCAGCCACGAAAAGGAAGGAAGCACTAGCGCACATGCTGCAACATGGGTGAACTTTGGAAACAGGCTGAACAAAAGAAGCCAGACACGGAAGGCCATGGTGGCACGATTCCATTGATATAAAACATCCAGAACAGGCAAATCCATAGAGGTGGAAAGCAGGTTAGTGGCTGCCAGGGGCTGGGAGAGGGGAGAATGGGAAGTGACTGCTAATGGGCAGGGTTTTTTTTGGGCGGGAAAATGTTCTGGAACTAGATAGTGATGATAGTTGCACAAGATTATGAATGCACTAAATGCTACAAATTGCACATGTTAAAACGGTAAATTTTATGGTATGCATATTTTACCACAATAAAAAAAACTTCTGGTTGGGTGCGGTGGTTCACCCCTGTAATCCCAGCACTTTGGGAGGCTGATATGGGTGGATCTCTTGAGGTCAGGAGTTCAAGACCAGCATGGCCAACATCAGGAAAACCTGTCTCTACTAAAAATACAAAAATTTAGCTGGGCATGGTGGCGTGTGCCTGTAGTCTCAGTTACTCGGGAGGCTGAGGCAGGAGAATCGCTTGAGCCTGGGAGGCAGAGGTTGCAGTAAGCCGAGATGGCACCTCTTCACTCCAGCCTGGGCAACAGAGCAAGGCTCCGTTTCAAAAAACAAACAAACAAACAAAAACCAAAAAATCTTTTAATGGTGAACATGGTTAATTGTATATGTATTTTACCACAATAAATTAAAAAAAATTTTTTTGGAGACAGGGTCTCATTCTGTCACCCAGGCTGGAGTGCAGTGGTACAATCTCAGCTCATTGCAACCTCTGCCTCCAGGGCTCAAGTGATCCTCCAATCTCAGCCTCCCAAGTAGCTGGAATTACAGACGTGTGCCACCATGCCTGGCTAACTTTTTCTGTATTTTTTTTGTAGAGACAAGGTTTTATCACGTTGCCCAGGCTGGTCTCAATCTCCTTAGCTCAAGCAATCTGATTTACCTGCCTTGGCTTCCCAAAGTGCTGAGATCATAAGTGTGTACAATTAAATTATTATTGACTATAGTCACCCTGTTGTGCTATCAAACACTAGATCTTATTTATTCTATAAATACTAGATGTGATTCTATTTTTTTGTACCCATTAACAATCCCCACTCCACCCCCGCTACCTTTCCCAGTCTCTGGCAAGTGTGTCCTACACTCTACACAATAAATTTTTAATTTAAAAAATATTTATTTATTTTTTGGCAGAGATGGGTTCTCCCTATGTTGCCCAGGCTGGTCTTGAACTCCTAGTCTCAAGTGATCCTCCCACTTCAACCTCCCAAAGTGCTGGGATTACAGATGTGAGCCACTGAGCCCAGCCTCAATAACCTTTTTTTTTTTTTGAGACGGAGTTTCACTCTTGTTACCCAGGCTGGAGTGCAATGGCGCGATCTCGGCTCACCGCAACCTCCGCCTCCTGGGTTCAGGCAATTCTCCTGCCTCAGCCTCCTGAGTAGCTGGGATTACAGGCACGCGCCACCATGCCCAGCTAATTTTTTTGTATTTTTAGTAGAGACGGGGTTTCACCATGTTGACCAGGATGGTCTCGATCTCTTGACCTCGTGATCCACCCGCCTCGGCCTCCCAAAGTGCTGGGATTACAGGCATGAGCCACCGCGCCCAGCCTCAATAACCTTTTTAAAAAACATGCGCCTTGCCGGGCGCTGTGGCTCAAGCATGTAATCCCAGCACTTTGGGAGGCTGAGGTGGGTGGATCACAAGGTCAGGAGTTCAAGACCAGCCTGGCCAAGATGGTGAAACCTGTCTCTACTAAAAATACAAAAATTAGCCAGGTGCGGTGGCAGGCACCTGTGATCCCAGCTACTCAGGAGGCTGAGGCAGAGAACTGCTTGGACCGGGGAGGTGGAGGTTGCAATGAGCTGAGATCATGCCATTGCACTCCAGCCTGGGTGACAGAGTGAGAGTCCATCTCAATTAAAAAAAAAAAAAAAAAAATGTGCCTTTCCCTGCACGTTGCTCCAGGATGTGCACACACACCCTCTGCCTAGCACACCACAGCTGACAGTGGCTGACAATAGTCAATTTAATTAGCATGCTTTTCTCACCTAAATCCTTTGCTTCTGCCTCCTCACCCTACCCCTTTACCCACAGACAGTGGGAGGGGAGCCCTGGACACTCTCAGCTTCCTCCTGCCCCTGAGTTCCAGGGATCAAAGACAAAATAGAAAACATTAGTTATACCCACTGCTCCCTGGTGGAAGGCAGCCACCTTCTGAGGAGGTCCCATGGGAGAGTGAGCCCCCTCCCCGTGCATAGCCTGACCCGCAAACTGGGGCTCTTCAGACCCCATCAGATCCTGTACAGGCCCTTTAGGATAGGTGCTAGGGGAGCAGCAGCTGGCCAAGGGCTTGTGCCTTGTTGTCTAGGTGGTGGGCCCACCCCAGATCCCGGCCCCACCTGGTCACAAGCATCCCCGCGTCAACTGATGAACCCCTATGTCCGGCAGGTGCCAGATACCAGAAATCAAGAGGAGTGTCCTGTGCTTCAGGACCTGAGGGGTGGCAAAGTCGCCGGGGGTGGGGGGGGCCTGGTGGCAGGGAGGGCCTCTCAAACATCTCTGCAGGGGCCATGCGCTAAGTCCCTGGTTCCTACCGTGTGTTTCTGTGTGAAGTCAGTGACGCTGCCAGCACCGTGGTCACATCATCCGGCCCACAGATGCCAGACCTGCGAGTTCTTTCCTACTTCCCTTAGGTACTTAGACCCAAAGCCAAGAGGACCTTGATCCGTGAGGGTAGTGGGTAATGAAAACCGTCCTGCGAACTTGAACTTCACTAAGGGAGGCCGGCGCCCTCTCTGCCCCGGCTCCATTGCGCACATCCGTTTGGAACCAAGCGGCACCTGCGCGAAGCCAGGCTGGTTGACATATTTCCTGCTGACGACGTTGTCTTGCGTGGAGCACGACTGCGCAAAGCGCCGACAGCCCCCCGGAGCGAGTCCGGCAGCAATCAAGCATGCGCCGCAGCCCTCAAGCATGCGCCGCAGCCCCCGCCACCGCCCTCGAGCCGAGACTGCAGCCGGGTCGTGAGAAGTGAGGATGTGCTGCCCTCTAGAGGCCACTGGGCCACATGGCCCATGAGGCGGTCGGGGCAAGGTGGGTTCGAGTGGGACGAACCAAGGTGGACAAGCCTTGAAGTAAGAGATCTGTTCAAGCTCACAGGGAGTGCGGGCTCACGCGGAGGCACAGATCCAAACTCTCTGTGCTGGGCCCTTTCGTATTCTGTTGGCTCCTGTTGTTGTTGTTGTTTTGTTTTTGAAGTCTCTGTCACCCAGGCTGCAGTGCAGCGGCGCGATCTCGGTTCACTGCGACCTCCGTCTCCGGTGTTCAAGCGATTCTCCTTCCTCAGCCTGCCGAGTAGCTGGGACTACAGGCGCGTGCCCCCACGTTTGGCTAATTTTTTGTATTTTTAGTAGAGACAGGGTTTCATTATTTTGGCCAGGCTGGTCTCAAACTCCTGACCTCAGGTGATCCACCCACCTCGGCCTCCCAAAGTGCTGGGAATACAGGCGTGAGCCACCGCGCCCTGCTGCCCCTGTTAATTTTTTAAAAAGAAAACTATCTCACTTCAGCAGGTGTGGTTTAAAAACAAAAAACACCAACCAAACAAAACCCTTGGGGCTGGACGCAGTGACTGTAATCCCAGCACTTTGGGAGGCTGAGGTGGGCAGATCACTTGAAGCCAGGAGTTCCAGACCTGCCTGACCAACATGGTGAAACCCCGTCTCTATTAAAAATACAAAATTAGCCGGGTGCGGTGGCAGGTGCCTGTAATCCACGCTACTTGGGAGGTTGAGCAGGAGAATCGCTTGAGCCTGGGAAGTTGGGACTGCAGTGAGCCAAGATTGTGCCACTGCCCTCCAGCCTGGGCAACCAAGTGACACTCTGTCTCAAAAAACAAACAAAAATCTCTCACACACTCATAGAGACACAGAACTCATGAAGCTTAACCCTCAGAGCCCCTCACTTGCAGAAGACCCTTTGAGGCCTTTAATGGGATGCTTTCCACATAGAGTTTTCACATACGTTTTTACATATAGTTATTATTGGCCATCCTGGGATAGGGATGACTTCCAGGAATGATCTGAACTGCCCTGGGCTGGTGGAGAAACAGCAAGGTTTGAAATGTACAGAGTCAGAAGTTAATCAGTGGAAAATTCTTCCAACCATCAAATGCAAAAACTTGTAAGCAGATCAAAATGAAAGTTTTTCCTAATATAATCAGTCTATGTATCGTGGCTCAGGCGTGTAATCCCAGCATTTTGGGAAGATGAGGCAGGAGGATCGCTTGAGCTCAGGACTTTGAGACCAGCCTGGGCAACATAGGGAGACCTATCCCTAAAAAAAAATAAATAAAAAATTAGCCATGTGCGGCAGTGCATGCTTGTAGTCTCAGCTACTGGGGAGGCTGAGATGGGAGGAGTGCTTGAGCCCAGGAAGTCAAGTCTGCAGTGAGCCATGATTGCACCACTGCACTCCAACCTGGGTGATAGAGTGAGTGAGTCCCTGTCTCCAAGAAAAAAAAAATACATACATATATATATATACACACACACACATATATATAACACACACATATATATATATTCAATAATGCAGTAATATAATTGCAAACTCACTATATGATGAAATTTTTCAAATATTTCTATATATAACCAATAGAAAAGATTCTGACGTCTGAGAAGTAAATTGTACCAAATTTTTTTCAGATCAGAGACAAATTTTGAATAGAGGTAATATATGGGCTCTTGGATTGTTAAATAATTTACTTCATAAAAGAAGTGAAATATATGAACACAGTAGGAAAACATTTACATTTTGTGCAGATTTTACTAAAATATAGACATTGACAAAGATAACATAAATCTCATAATAAGCCTCTACAGCAAGACACAGAGGTCAAATTGGTTCATGAGTATTGCCAATTTAGAGTATTTAAGGTTGGCTCCTGAACATGAAACCTTGATATGCCCTGAAAACTTACAGCTTTTATTTTTTATTTATTTATTTTTTTTAAGATGGGGTTTTACCATATTGGTCAGGCTGGTCTTGAACTCCCGACCTCAGGTGATCTGCCCGCCTTGGCCTCCAAAGTGCTTGGATTACAGGCGTGAGCCACCACGCCCGGCCAACTTACAGCTTTTATATGAAAGAAACTTGATAGAGGTTTTCCCAAATTTGACAGCAATCCTAAAAATATGCACAAAACTATTAATTATGAAAATGTGAAGCTGAAAGTTTTCTAAATTATCAATAATGAAAACCAAATTTCTATCAACTATGCTAGAACAAAAACTGAATTATCTTTCTTTCTTTTTTTGAGACAGAGTCTGGCTCTGTCACCAGGCTGGAGTGCAGTGGTACCATCTCAGTTCACTGCAACCTCCCCCTCCCGGATTCAAGCGATTCTTCTGCCTCAGCCTCCTGAGTAGCTGAGATTACAGATGTGTGCCACCATGACTGGCTAATTTTTGTGTTATTAGTAGAGATGGGGTTTCACCATGTTGGCCAGGCTGGTCTTGAACTCCTGACCCCAGGTGATCCACCCCCCTCGGCCTCCCAAAGTGCTGGGATTACAGGCATGAGCCACTGCACCTGGCCAGCCAAAAACTGCATGATCATCACTTCTTGGCTTTTTGGCTAATATCAAGCGTAAAAACTGAATTATCTTTCTATCCTCTCCCTAGAAAATATTATAAAATTGTGGCCATACGAAAAGGTGAAGTGGGCGGGGGGAGAGAAAAAAGAAAAAGAAAAAAAAGATGATCCAAGAGTATGCAGCCACAGATTATAGGAGGAAGACGTGCCCTTGAGGTTTGTTAAGCAGTTAAACAAAACTTTGCTAGTTTCCTGAATTACGTGAAATTGGAGGTATTTTTCAGCTTTGAAAATATTGTGAATTGTGTTTTCTTTCTAAACCTAAATAGGCATCCCTCTCCTACCTAATTTTGGATTCACGTTTTGTGGTTTTAAAAACATTGTTGTTAAAATTTTTTTTTCTTTTAAGTAGGGGTGAAATCTCGCTATTTTGCCCAGGCTGGTCTTGAACTCCTGGGCTCAAGCAATCCTCCTGCCTCGGCCTCCCAAAGTGCTGGGATTACAGGCATGAACCACTGCGCCTGGCCTGAGTTCCTTTTTTTAAAGGGCGATTCAAAATTGTATAATCTTCAGGGACCACAAAACCTGGGTCCAACACCATGCATTCAGGCACACATATGCACACGCATGATCGCACATGAGCATGCACCCCAACACACACACGTACACATATTCCAGAAAATTCATAGAATCACAAAATTATCACAGATTTATTCAAAGCTTGCTCCAAAGAGAATTATTTTTTCTAATTAAGTTAATTTGACTAATTAAACTAATTTTCCCGTTGGTTCCCCCAGTGCCTTCTGTTCCTTTGGTGTCACCCCCGAAGAATTTGCAGAGGACCGCTTTGGGCCATCATTGCACAATTCTCTCAGACAGAAGGGGTGGTTTTGCTTCCTCTTTCATCTGTCGGGTATTTTAAGATTGCCATCATCTGTTATGCAAAAAAAAAAAAAAAAAAAAAAAAAAAAAAATCAAACCTTTATTTTTATGTTAATTTCCATGAACTAAACTTTCATTTTGTTCTACTGGCATTTATAGAAAGAGGTTTTTTGGGAGTCTGTTATTCAAAGTTAAGTGGATGCAACCTGAAGAGAGGTACCTTGTCCCTGGGAATCTATGAGAACATCCTCCTTGGTAGGGAGGTTGTGGTCCCATCGTGGGATTTTTGCTGACCTAGAAGAGGAAACATAAGAGGCATAAGGGGATGCCAGATGGTGAAAAATAGGTTTACTGCACCAAAATAGTGTTGTTTCTTTTTTATTAAAAACTAGGCTAGTATTGAATGCCAGAAGGCGTGAAATCCAGCACTGAGTAAGAATCTCCACATTTAGCATTCATCTTGGCACGCATGACAAGGCAGGACATGGTGGGCGCCCCAGACTGATGGGGGACACTGCTGCAGGCTGGCTCCTGAGGCACACAGGATCTAGGAGGCCTGAGGGAGCCCTCCCACAGGCCTGCAACTGGGAGGGTCAGCTTGGTCACCATCCCCCATCCCCATCACCATCATACTGGAATCCAAAGCCCTGTACTCTGACTCATCACATCTCCTTCATACTGGATTCTTTTTTTTGAGATGAAGTCTCTCTCTGTCGCCCAGGCTGGAGTGCAGTGGCTCAATCTCGGCTCACAGCTCACTGCAACCTCTGCCTCCCCTGTTCAAGCGATTCTCCTGCTTCAGCCGCCCAAGTAGCTGGGACTACAGGCGCCTGCCACCACGCCTGGTTAATTTTTGTATTTTTTGTAGAGACTGGATTTCACCATCTTGGCCAGGCTGGTCTTGAACTCCTGACCTTAAGTGATCCGCCTGCCTCGGCCTCCCAAAGTGCTGGGATGACAGGCGTGAGCCACCGCACCCAGCCCTTCATACTGGATTCTAATGTTGAACAACCAGGAAGGCTGGAATCTTGACCTCCAAGAAGTCCTAGCTTCTTCAGCATCATGGACGGTAACTGCCATCTTTAAAAGTTTCCCCTACGCTGGGTGCGGACGCTCACGCCTGTAATCCCAGCACTTTGGGAGGCCGAGGTGGGCAGATCACCAGGTCAGGAGTTCGAGACCAGCTTGGCCAACATAGTGAAATCCCGTCTCTGCTACTAATACAAAAGTTAGCCAGGCATGGTGTCAGGCGCCTGTAATCTCAGCTACTCCGGAGGCTGAGGCAGGAGAATCGCTTGATTCTCCTGGAGGCAGAGGTTGCAGTGAGCCGAGATCGCACCATTGCACTCTGGCCTGGGCAGCAAGAACGAAACTCTATCTCAAAAAAAAAAAAAAAAAAAAAAAAAAAACATGGCCGGGCTCGGTGGCTCACACCTGTAATCCCAGCACTTTGGGAGGCTGAGGAGGGCATATCACCTGAGGTCAGGAGTTCAAGACTAGCCTGGGCAACATGGCAAAACCCCTGTCTCTCCTAAAAATGCAAAATCAACTGGGTGCGCATGCCTGTACTCCCAACTACTCGGGAAGCTGAGGCAGGAGAATCACTTGAATCTGGGAGATGGAGGTAGTAGTGAGCTGAGATCGCACCACTGCACTCCAGCCTGGGCAATAGGAATGAAACTCCGGCTGGGCGTGGTGGCTCATGCCTGTAATCCCAGCACTTTGAGAGGCCGAGGCGGGTGGATCATTAGGTCAGGAGTTCGAGACCAGCCTGGCCAAGATGGTGAAATCCTGTCTCTACTACAAATACAAAAATTAGCGGGGCACAGTGGCAGGTGCCTGTAATCCCAGCTACTCGGGAGGCTGAGGTACGAGAGTTGCTTGAACCCAGGAGGCGGAGGTTCCAGTGAGCTGAGATAGCGCCACTGCACTCCACCCTGGGTGGCAGAGTGAGACTCCATATCAAAAAAAAAAAAGTGAAACTCTGTCTCAAAAACAAAACAAAACAAAAACCAAGTAGGTGATAGATCGTTTGCAAATATGGCCACATTTTCACTTCACTGAAGTACCTGGAATAGATGAATTCACAGGAACAGAAAATAAAATAGAGGTTACCAGGGGCTGGGGGGAGTGGGGAAGTTACTGTTGAACGGATATGGAGTTTCAGTTTGGGAAGATGAACAAGTTCCGGGGATGGACGATGGTGCTGGTTGCACAACAATGTGAATGTACTTAATGCCACTGAACTGTATACATAAAAAACATGGCGAATTGTATGTATTTTTATCATAATAAAATCTTTTTTAAGAGAAAATACAATATTTACAGTGCATTATGTATTTATTTATTTATTTATTTATTTTTCTGATGGAGTCTCACTCTGTCGCCCAGGCTGGAGTGCAGTGGCTTGATCTCAGCTCACTACAATCTCCGCCTCCCCAGTCTCGGTTCAAGCAATTCTCCTACCTCAGCCTCCCGAGTAGCTGGGATTACAGGCACGAGCCACCATGCCCAGCAGATTTTTGTATTTTTTAGTAGAGATGGGGTTTCACCATGTTGGCCAGTCTAGTCTTAAACTCCTGACCTCGTGATCCACCCGCCTCAGCCTCCCAAAGTGCTGGGGTTACAGGAGTGAGCCACCACGCCTGGCCTTCTTGGCCTTTTATGGAGACTTCATTGGATAGGCATGAAGCACGGGCATCCATTTAGAAATGTGATTGGGCTGGGCATAGTGGCTCACGCTTATAATCCTAGCACTTTGGGAGGCTGAAGGGAGTGGATCACCCGAGGTTAGGGGTTTGAGACCAGCCTGGCCAATATGGATGAAACCGTGTCTTTACTAAAAATACAAAATTAGGCCAGGTGTGGTGGCTCATGCCTGTAATTCCAGAATTTTGGGAGGCCAAGGCAGGCAGATCACCTGAGGTCAGGAGTTCGAGACCAGCCTGACCAATATGGAGAAACCCCGTCTCTACTAAAAATACAAAATTAGCTGGGTGTGGTGACGCATGCCTGTAATCCCAGCTACTTGGGAGGCAGAGGCAGGAGAATCGCTTGAACAGGGAGGCAGAGGTTGCAGTGAAGATCACTTGAAGCCAAGAGGCGGAGGTTGCAGTGAGCTGAGATCAGCTGAGATTGCACCATTTCACTCTAGCCTGAGCAACAATAGCAAAACTCTGCTTCAAAAAAAAAAAAAAAAAAAAAAAGTACCTTAAGGCTGGCTGAGGTGGCTCATGCCTATAATTCCAGCAGTTTGGGAGGCCAAGGCAGGTGGATTACCTGAGGTCAGGAATTCAAGACCAGCCTGGCCAATATGGTGAAACCTGTCTCTACTAAAACTACAAAAAAAAA
The DNA here is from genome assembly GCF_030222135.1 of Aotus nancymaae. Classification (NCBI taxonomy): domain Eukaryota; kingdom Metazoa; phylum Chordata; class Mammalia; order Primates; family Aotidae; genus Aotus; species Aotus nancymaae. The sequence continues at coordinate 18,113,787 of NW_026988472.1, read as the reverse complement.
AAATTAGCCAGGCATGGTAGCGCACACCTGTAATCCCAGCTACTCAAAAGGCTGAGGCACGAGAATCACTTGAACCCGGGAGTCGGAGGTTGCAGTGAGCCAAGATCACACCACTGCACTCCAGCTTGGGCAACAGAGTGAGACTCTGTCTCAAAGAAAAAAAAAGTGCCTTGTTGGCATAGAGATCTGGTACAAGTACTGTGCACAGCATGTGAAAATATCCCCATCGCGCTGCGTGGCAACAAAGTGGAACTGAAGGACAGGAAAGTCAAGGCAAAATCCATATTCCACAGAAAGAAGAATCTTCAGTACTGTAACATTTTTGCCAGAAGTAATTACAACTTTGAAAAGCCCTTCTTTTGGTGATATTATCAAATATATGTTGGTTTTTGACCCTAGTTTCCCTGCATACAACTCTGAAAATCCTTAGCATCTCCAGAGTGATGGCCTGTGTATGCTGACGATGACTGACGGCTGGAGCCCCTAGGTAGCTTCAGGATGGGGGCTGCTCCCCAAAAAGACCAAGGCAGGATTAGAGGGTTGGGACTTTCAGTCCCACTCCTATCCTCTGGGAAGGGGAGAGGGGCTGCAGGTTGAGTTGCCCACCAATGGCCAATGGTTTAATCAATCATGCCTACCTAATGAAGCTACCATAAAAACCCAAAAGGACTGAGTTCTGGGAGCTTCTGGATAGCTGCACACGTTGAGGTTCCTGGAGGGTGGTGCACCTGGAGGGGGCATGGAAGCTCCGCACCCCTTCCCCCATACCTTGCCCTGTGTATCTCTTCATCTGTATCCTTTGTAATATCCTTGTTAATAAACTGGTAAACATGTTTCCCTGAGTTCTGGGAGCCGCTCTAACAAATTAAATGAACCAAAGGAAGGGGCGGAGGGGAACCCCAATTTATAGCCCATCAGTCAGAAGCACAGGTGACACAACCTGAGGCTTGCCATTGACATCTAAAGGTGGGACAGTCTTGGAGACTGAGCCATCAACCTGTGGGATGTGACGCTATCTCCAGGTAGTGTCAGAATTGAATAGAATTAGAGGACACGCAGTTGGTGTCCACTGCAGAACTGATTGCTTGATTGTTGGTGGGGAAAATCCCCACATATTTTGGGGTCACAGAAGTGTTCTGTGTTAATTGTTGTGTGAGGCCAGAGGAAAAGCAGTTTGGGTTTTTTCCACTCAGACGTTGGCTTGCTAGAAAACAAATGGAGGCCAAGTGTCGTGGCGCACACCTGTAATTCCGGCGCTTTGGGAGGCCGAGGAGGTCTGATCACTTGAGCCCAGGAATTTGAGACCAGCCTTGGCAACACAGGGAGAATCTCAGCTCTGTTAGCTGGGTGTCGTGGGATGTGCCTGTAGACCCAGTTACTTGGGAGGGTGAGGTAGGAGGATCACTTGAGCCTGGGAGGCCGAGGCTGCAGTGAGCCATGATTGCACCACTGCACTCCAGCCTGGGCAACAGAGCAAGACTCTTTCTCAAAAAAAAAAATTTAGGCTGGGCGCGGTGGCTCACACCTGTAATCCCAGCACTTTGGGAGGCCGAGGCGGGTGGATCACGAGGTCAAGAGATCAAGACCATCCTGGTCAACATGGTGAAACCCCGTCTCTACTAAAAATACAAAAAATTAGCTGGGCATGGTGGCGTGTGCCTGTAATCCCAGCTACTCAGGAGGCTGAGGCAGGAGAATTGCCTGAACCCAGGAGGCAGAGGTTGCAGTAAGCCAAGATCGCACCATTGCACTCTCCAGCCTGGGTAACAAGGGCAAAACTCCATTTCCAAAAAAAAAAAAAAAATTTACAAAGAGTCTGGATGTGGTAGTTCATGCTGTAATCCCAGCACTTCAGGAGGCTGAGGCAGGCAGATCACCTGAGGTCAGGAGTTCGAGACCAGGCTGGCCAACATGGTGAAATCCCGTCTCTACTAAAAATACAAAATTAGCTGGGCATGATGATGCATGCCTGTAGTCCCAGCTACTTGGGAGGCTGAGGCAGGAGAATCGCTTGAACCCAGGAGGTAGAGGCTGCAGTGAGCTGAAATTGCATGACTGCACTCCACCCTGGGCAAGACAGATCGAGACTCAGTCTCAAAAAAAAAAAAAAAAAAAAAAAATCAATAAATAAAAAGAAAAAGAAAACAAAAGGAGATCCCAGCTTGGAGTTCGTTGCCATGCCTGCTCTAGCCCCAGCAGAGGCTGTCCTGGTCTCAGCTTCAGCAGTGCAATTCTTACTGCACTGACTTAGTGAACATGACTTAGCGATCACTCAGACAACTGCTCTCCCACGTGAGGATGGTGAGAAAATGATGCTGCAGCCAGCGTCAGAAGTCTCGTTTTATAAGCAGGCATACTGAGCTGTGCTGTCAGTGATGCCCTGTATTTGTCACTTTCTTACAGAGCTCACAGAAGGTGTGCTTCAGCTTTGGGATGCTGAGATGAATGGGCTTTGCAGAGAATGTGACAGTTTTTTTAAAAAAAGACTCCACTTTAAAGACATGCATATTTAGCTGTTTGGGAATGCAATTGTTTCCTTCTTGAACGTCAAATATAAGAGTACTAAGGTGGGGTGCAGTGGCTCACACCTGTAATCCCAGCACTTTGGGAAGCCGAGGTGGGAGGATCACGAGGTCAAGAGATTGAGACCATCCAGGCCAACATGGTGAAACCCCGTCTCTACTAAAAATACAAAAATTAGCTGGGCGTGGTGGCATACGCCTGTAGTCCCAGCTACTTGGGAGGCTGAGGCAGGAGAATCTCTTGAACCTTGGAGGTGGAGGTTGCAGTGAGCCAAGATCGCGCCACTGTACTCCAGCCGGGTGACAGAGCGTGACTCCGCTCAAAAAAAAAAGAAGAGTGCTACAGGCCAAGCACATTGGGAGGCCAAAGTGGGCAGATCACCTGAGGTCAAGAGTTGGAAACCAGCCTGGCCAACATGGTGAAGTCCTGTCTCTATTAAAAATACCCAAAAAATGGCTGGATATGGTGGCAGGAGCCTGAAATCCCAGCTACTCAGGAGGCTGAGGCGTGAGAATTGCTTGAACCCAGGAGGTGGAGGTTGAAGTGAGCTGAGATTGCACCACTGCACTCAAGCCTGGGTGACAGAACAGGACTTCATCTCCAAAAAAAGAAAAGAAAAGAAAAAAGAAAATGACAGGCTAGGCATGGTGGCTTATGCCTGTAAACCTAGCACTTTGGGAGTTTCAGAGGGGAGGATGGCTTGAGCCCAGGAGTTCGAGACCAGCCTGGGCAACATAGTGATATGGTTTGACTGTGTCCCAACCCAAATATCAGCTTGAATTCCCATGTGGGAGGTAATTGAATCATGGGGGCAGGTCTTCCCCAGCTGTTCTTGTGATAGTGAATAAGTCTCACAAGATCTGACGGTTATAAAAAGGGGAGTTTCCCTGCACAAGTGCACCTCTCTTTGCCTGCCGCCATCCATGTAAGATGTGACTTGCTTCCTTTTGCCTTCTGTAATGATTGTGAGGCCTCCCTAGCCATGTGGAACTGTAAGCCCAATTAAACCTCTTTCTTTTGTAGATTGGCCAGTCTTTGGTATGTCTTTATCAGCATTATGAAAACAGACTAATACACGTAGTGAGACCCTATCTCTACAAAAATACACACATTAGCTGGGTATAGTGATACATGCCTTTGGTATCAGCTATTTGGGAGGTTGAGGTGGGATGATCACTTGAGCTCAGGAGGTTGAGGCTGCAGTGAGCTAGGATTGCACCACTGCACTCCAGCCTGGGAGAGAGACAGAGTGAGATCCTGTCTCAAAAAAAAAAAAAAAAAAAATAGAATCACGAGGTTAAGAGATCAAGACCATCCTGGCCAACATGGTGAAACCCTGTCTCTCTACTAAAAATAGAAAAAATTAGCTAGGCATTGTGGTGCACGCCTGTAGTCCCAGCTACTCAGGAGGCTGAGGCAGGAGAATCACTTGAACCCAGTGAGGCAGAGGTTGCAGTGAGCCGAGATCGTGCCATTGCACTCCAGCCTGGGTAACAAGAGCGAAACTCCGTTTCAAAAAAAAAAAGAAAAAGAAAACAACAAAAAAGAGAAAATACTCCGTATGATACTATGATGCTGGACACACATAATCATACATTTGTCCAAACTCATAGAATGTACAACACCGAGAGTAAACCCTAACGTAAACTGTGGACTCTGGGTGATGATGATGTGTCAATATAGGTTCATCAATTGCAACAAATGTACCATTCTGGTGGGGGATATTGATAATGGGGGAGGCTGTATGTGTCGGGGGTCAAGGGGGTATAAGGGAAATCTCTGTATCTTCTACCCATTGTTGCCATGAACCTAAAACTGTTCTAAAAGTTGGCTGGGCGCGGTGACTCACACCTGTAATCCCAGCACTTTGGGAGGCTGAGGCAGGCAGATCACTTGAGGCCAGGAGTTTGAGACCAGCCTGGCCAACATGGTGAAACCTGTCTCCACTGAAAATACAAAAATTAGCCGGGCGTGGTAGTGGGCGCCTGCAATCCCAGCTATTTGGAGGCTTAGGCAGAAGAATTCCCTGATCTGGGAGGTGGAGGTTGCAGTGAGCTGAGATCCTACCACTGTACTTCAGCCTGGGTGACAGAGCAAGACTCGGTCTCAAAAAATAAAAATAAAATAAAATAAACAAAATTAGAAAAATAAAAAATATAAAAAAATAAGGCCAGGCACAGTGGCTCACACCTGTAATCCCAGCACTTTGAAAGGCCGAGGTGGGCGGATTAGTTGAGGTCAGGAGTTCAAGACCAGCCTGACCAACATGGAGAAACCTCGTCTCTACTAAAAAAAACAAAATTAGCTGGGCGTGGTGGCGCATGCCTATAATCCCAGTTACTCAGGAGGCTGAGGCAGGAGAATCACTTGAACCCAGGAGGCAGAGGTTGTGGTGATCCGAGATTGCGCCATTGCACTCCAGCCTGGGCAGCAAGAGTGAAACTCTGTCTCAAAAACAAAATAAAATAAAATAATGGTTATATCCTCTGAATTGAGTCTTAGAAAAAGAATATATATATATATATATATATATATATACTATAAAGTTTATTAAAAGGAAAAGTTATGGGCTAGGTGTGGTGGCTCATGCCTGTAATCCCAACACTTTGGGAGGCTTAAGTGGGAGGATCATTTGAGGCCAGGATTTGGAGGCCAGCCTGGGAAACATAGTGAGACTCCATCTGTACAAAAATTTTAAAATTTAGACAGGTGTGTTGTTGTGTGCTTAGTCCCAGCTACTCAGGAGGCTGAGGCAGGAGGATTGCTTGAGCCTAGGAGTTTGAGGCTGCAGTGAGCTATAATGGCACAACTGCACTGCAGCCTGGGCAACAGAGTGAGACCCCATCTCAAAAGAAAGGGAAGAAAGGAAGAAGGAAGGAAGAAAGAAAGAAAGAAAAGAAAGTTATGTTGATGGAAGCAAAAAAAAAGCAAACTCTAGGTGCCATATAAGGAGGCCCATCTAGCCTATTAGAGGATGAGGGGCCATCTTACACATTTTAGGAGGAACTCCAGTCAAAACTGGCAGAGGAACTGTCCAGCCAATCACTGGAATGGTGAGAAATAGTAAACTATGGTTGCTTTGGGCCACTAAGTTTTGGGGTGGCTTGTTACACAGCCAAGCCTAATTAAAACACAAGCTCAATTTATCTTATTATTAAAAAATAAAAATACATAATGAGGGAGAGCAAGTGGGAATATAGGTGAAAAAAAATGGCCCTACATTGGTAAATTTTTTTTCTTTTTGATGACATGGTCTTGCTTTGTCGAAGTGGCAAGATCACAGCTCACTGCAACCTCCTGGGCTCAAGTGATCCTCCCGCCTGAGCCTCATGAGTAGGTGAGACTACAGGCACCTGCCACCAAGCCTACCTAATTTTTTAATTGTTTTGTAGAGATGGAGGTCTCACTATGTTGTCCAGGCTGGTCTCGAACTCCTGGGCTCAAATGATCGGCCCGCCTCTGCCTCGTAAAGTGCTGGGATTACAGGCATGAGTACCACCTGGGCTACGTTGGTCATTGTTGAAGGTAGGGGTTTGTTACCTACTATCTACTTTTATGTCTGTTTGAAATTATAATAGTAAGTAAAAAAGAAGCTAAGAGGGGGTTGGAAAGATTTCATTAGAAAATTTTATATACATGCTTGATATGTCACACTTCCCTAATGGCTTGTATTTAATTTTCTTTTTATGTTGCTTTTTGTTTTTAAAGATTTACCCAGTTAACTTTTTAAAAAAGCTTTCCTCCTTTTCCTTTTTTTCTTTTTAAGTTGAAGCCTTGGAGGTGCTTTTCATTCCGTTACAGAAAGCACCACCCCAGCTTAAAATGTATTTAATTTTCTTTACATGATTACATAATACAGGGAAAATGAAATACATGTTTTTCCCACCGGGTCGCATTTTGACCCCAGAGTGCCGTAGAAATCTGTACATTTCCTGGATGTCTCTGGAGGTGGGGGGCGGGGCGGGGAAGGCAGGGAGGGAGCCCAACTGACTCTACATCCAGAAACTTCTCTCAAGGCAGCCCGCGCCCCCAACAGGCAGGATTCCAACAGTGCAGAAGCCCCCAGGCCCCAAGTCCGGGGTGGCGAGGGGTGGGGGACGAAGAGGTCGTCCAGCCTCCCCGGGGAGCCACCTTGGCCCTCCCTCCCTCCTGCTGGCTGGGTGCCGTGCTGCGGGGCTGCTCAGGTTGGTAACTGTGCAGACTGACGCTAGGGCCGCCGCTGGACGGTGGAGGTGGGGGTGGGGGTGGGGGTGCTGCGAGGGGCGACAAGGCTCTCCCTCGCTGCGACCACGGAAAAGGCGGGTCAGCCTCCATTACAAAGCGCTGCAGGAGGGGCCAGAAGCTTGTCTTGGCCAGACCCTGCATCCATCCTGCCCAGGTTCCCCGCCGAGTTCCCCCTGGGCTGTGATCGTTGCGGATTTCAACACCACACTGTGGAAACGGAGATGCCCCCGCGTGCACCCCCGAAGTGAAGGGGCGCGTGGCAAATGAGGCAGGGGGACAGCGGCCAGAGCAGACCCCAGCGGGGTGGCCCGCCCGGGAGGTGTCTGAGAGTCCCCGGCTGAGGGGTGAGGGGCGCGGCCGCGCGGCACTTCCTCCGCGAGCGCCACCAGAGGCCGCCTGGAACCCAAGTTTCAACCGCCCGATGGTTCCTTTCCCCGCTTCCTAGCGATGTTTGCCATGACGGCTGCGAGTTATCCGACCTGGAGGCCACTCTCCTTTCCTTCCAAGGACGCCCAGAACCCGGGGGGGTGGGGGGGGGCGGTGAGGGAGGGAGGAGGGAGTGGGTGAGGGAGGAAGATGGCGGGGAGAAGAGAGGGAGGGAGGAAAAGGAACGAACTGCATTGGCCTGTCGCCTCTGCACGGTAAGATTCTGGAACCCTGGGTCCCGGCCTCCTCTCCTGGGGCCAAACGTTCCGGTTCCCGATGCCAGGCTGCAGAAAAAATGAGCACACAGAACACGTGGACTAGCACACAAACAAGCTTATTACCTCTTTTTTATCTTTTGCACACTAATTAATAAATAAACTACTGCAACGGAAAAAAAGCAGGCAGAATGCAAACAGCCTCTCGGTGGCTCTGTTATATAAGAGGGACACACGGAGGCTGCTTGGTGGCTAAAGAATTCCTCCAATGCCCGCTCCAAAGCGGAGCCCTGCAACGGCCTTAAATCAAAAGGAAAGCGGGTGTCGACAGCAAGCACAGAAAGCGGGGCCTAATTCAGCCAGGAACGAACACCATATTCCTGCGGGGGTGGCGATGGGGGCACGACTATTACAAAACGAGGCCCCCCTGAAAGCGCCCTGGCCCACCCAACACGCACATTCACTTCCTTGCAGATTTCTGCTGGCAACTTCCATGGAACCATACCCGCACCTCCACCCCCATGACCAGAGTTGCTGGGGCTGGGAGCTGCCCCAAACACTGCGCCACCAGCGTCCCCTGGCCCAGGAATTTTAGATTGGGGTAGAGAAAGGACAAACAGTGTCTATGGAAAGCGGGAGAGGATCCTGTGTAAACAGGGGAGCTGGGGAGAGAAAGGCCACGGGGATTCTGCCTTCCACCTCACTGCAGCCTCCTCCCAGCAGCTGTAATCATCCCTGTCTCCCTGTTCCCGAGGCACCTATGACCTATAACGTCCTTCTGAGACTCAGTGAGCTAGAAACTTCTGTTACTTGCACCCAGCAGAGTTCTAAATAATATGCCCTCAAAACCAAGCTTGCATTTTCATTTTGCTTTTTTATTTTTTAAATAGACTTTATTTTTTTTAGAGCAGTTTTAGGTTCACAGCAAAATAGGAAGGCGCAGAGATTCCCCATATTCCCGACAGCATCCTCCTAGCATGGGAATCTTATCACCCAGGAGCCGCAGCTGACATGAGGGTTCACTCTTGCTGTGGTACATTCTGTGGAATTGAACTAATGCATAATGCCACACATCCACTATGATAGTGTCACACGGAGGATTTTCACTGCCCTAAAAATCCACTTTGCTCCACCTATTCATCCCCCCTTTCCACAACATCTGGCAGCTGCTGAATTTTTTTTCACCTTCTCCATAGTCTTGCCTTTTCCAGAATGTCATATAGTTGGAATTATACAGTATGCAACCTTTTCAGATTGGCTTTCGCTTAAGTAATTCCTTTTACTTCTGCAGTAAAAGTTTCCTGCTTACATTTTCCCAACCCTTCTCTCATTTAGTGTACACGGCACATCACATCTTCCAATTGAGGAAAAATCTCATTTCAGGCCTACAAATAAATTAGAATCAAGTGTTTTTCCTTTCAGCAAAAGGAAATTAACATGTACGGAAAACTTGAAACGAGAGATCCCAGCGATTCTATTTCCAGCCACAGCACAACCTGTCTAAAGCGTTCTCTGATTCTTCCAGAGAGGGAGTTTTAAACACCGGGGAAGCATGTGCAGAAGATCGGTTTCCTCACCCAAGGATGGGCACGACCCTGTGGCCTAGCATCCATGGCACGGTTCTGAGGGCTGCCTCCCTCTGCCCTGGCAGCATGGTTCCATCTGCAGTGAGGAGAGTCCAGTGGCGCTCTGCATTGAAGCAAATCCATGGCGCCCTGCTGCAGGAGCACCTGCAAACACTCATCGCCTCCTTATTTCTCCGGAGGTCTCTCACTTAATCCCCACTCTGTTTCTGCAACACTCTCCCGTCAGCCATAATAATAGCAACAGCAGTTTAAATGTACTGACTGTTGACTATGTTCCAGGCACCTTTCTTTTTTTAATTTAATTTAATTTTTTTGAGATGGAGTCCCGCTCTGTTGCCCAGGCTGGAGTGCAGTGGTGCGATCTCGGCTCTTTGCAACCTCCACCTACCAGGTTCAAGAGATTCTCGTGCTTCAGCCTCCTGAGTAGCTGGAATTATAGGCACTTGTCACCACACAGAGCTAGTTTTTGTATTTTCAGTCGAGACAGGGTTTCACCACGTTGCCCAGGCTGGCCTCAAACTCCTGACCTCAGATGATCCACCTGCCTCGGCCTCCCAATGTGCTGAGATTACAGGCATAAGCCACCGTGCCCGGTCTCCAGGCACCTTTCTAAGGGCTTTATTTTTATTTATTTACCTATTTTTAAAAATTATTTATTTATTTATTTTAGACGGAGTCTCACTCTGTCACCCAGGCTGGAGTGCAGTGGCACGATCTCGGCTCACTGCAACCTCCACCTCCTGGGTTCAAGTGATTCTCCTGCCTCAGCTTCTTAAGCAGCTGGGATTACATAGGTGGGCACCACCATGCCCAGGTAATTTTTGTATTTTTAGTAGAGACGGGGTTTCACCATGTTGGCCAGGCTGGTCTCAGACTCTTGACTTTGTGATCCGCCCACCTCGGCCTCTCAAAGTGCTGAGATTACAGGCGTGAGCCACCATGCCCAGCTTATTTACCTATTTTTTTTTTAACCTATTTTTTTTTTAGACAGAGTTTCACTCTGTCACCCAGGCTGGAGTGCAGTGGCATGATCATGGCTCACTGCAGCCTCAACCTCCTGGGGTCAAGCGATCCTCCCACCTCAGCCTTCTGAGTAGCTGGGAGTACAGGTGACACGTGCCACACCTGGCTAATTTTTGATTTTTTTTTTTTTTTTTGTAGAGATGAGGGTCTCACTATGTTGCCCAGGCTGGTCTTGAAGTCCTGAGCTCAAACCGTCTTCCCGCATCAGCCTCCCAAAGTGCTAGGATTACAGGTGTGAGCCACTGCACCCAGCCCAGCACTTTTATTATTATATTATTATTTTCATAGAGATGGGGTCCCACAATTCTTCCACCTTGTCCCCGGGAAGGTCCCTAAAAGAAAGTGGTGAACCAAGTTTTGAAGATGTTCCATGATCAGGTATTCAATGGGAAGCTAAAACAATTGGCTGAAGATGGCCCGACTGGCCTTGGACCCTGGGGTTCTGTGTGTGATTCTCTTATCTTGGCTTTCGGGGGCTCCAAGTCTATTTGCCAAAGACTTTTTTCTTCTTCTTTTTTGTTTGAGACAGTCTCGCTCTGTCACCCAGGCCGGAGTGCAGGGGTGCCATCTCGGCTCACTGCAACCTCCACCTCCCAGGTTCAAACGATTTTCCCAGCTCAGCCTCTGGAGTAGCTGGGATTATAGGCAGCTGCCACTGCACCAGCTAATTTTTATATTTTGAGACGGGGTTTTGCCATGTTGGCCAGGCTGGTCTTGAAGTCCTGACCTCAGGTGATCTGCCTGCCTCGGCCTCCCAAAGTGCTGGGATTACAGGCGTGAGCCACCACCCGGCTATTTGCCAAAGACTTCAAGTACCATCAGCCAAAGTGCCAGAGCAGCTTGTACCAAAGTCTGGACTGTTGCAGAGTCAGTTGCTCAGAACTGGCAGTCGGGTCAGAGTAGCTCATTAGCGTGGGGTGTGTGTTGCCTCCAAAATCCAATGACACCAAATATTGTGCCTCTTCCTTTTTTTTTCTTTTTGAGGCAGGGTCTCACTCTGTTGCCCAGGCTGGAGTGCAGTGGCACAAACACGGCTCACTGCAGCCTTGTCCTCCTGGGTTCAAGCAATCCTCCTGCTTCAGCCTCCTGAGTAGGTGGGAGTACAGGTACATGCTACCACACCCAGCTGATTTTTTATTTTTTGTAGAGACAGATTTTGCTATATGTTGCCCGGGCTGGTGTGCCTCTTTCTTAATGGCAGGTGGTACAGCCTCTCTTTCACTTTGGCAGTGACACCCCACCTTCCTTGAGGTGGTGGGAATGTCTGTAGGTGAATAGTGAATCTAGTTTTTGAAGAAGCCATTAGAAAGGTGAGGGAAGGGAGGGAGTGGCATTCCAGGCAGAACAGGGCAGAGGCATCGCAACAGAGCTCAGCAGATTACCAAAGAGGAACCGTGACCAGGCGCGGTGGCTCACACCTGTAATACTAGCACTTTGGGAGCCCAAGGTGGTTGGATCGCTTGAGTCCAGGAGTTCAAGACCAGCCTGGCCAACATGGTAAAACCTCGCCTCTACAAAAAGTACAAAAATTAGCCAGGCGCGGTGGCTCACGCCTGTAATCCCAGCACTTTGGGAGGCCGAGGCGGGTGGATCACGACGTCAGGAGATCAAGACCATCATGGCTAACACGGTGAAACCCTGTCTCTAATAAAAATACAAAAAATTAGCCAGGCATGGTGGCGTGCACCTGAAGTCCCAGCTACTCAGGAGACTGAGGCAGGAGAATTGCTTGAACCTGGGAGGCCGAGGTTGCAGTGAGCAGAGATCACGCCATTACACTCCAGCCTGGGTGACAAGATCGAGACTTCGTCTAAAAAAAAAAAAATCTAGTAAGGTGTGGTAACTCATACCTATAATCCCAGCACTCTGGGAGGTTGAGTGAGGGCAGATCACTTGAAGCCAGGGGTTCAAGACCAGCCTGGCCAACATGGTGAAACCCCGTCTCTACTAAAAATACAAAAATTAGCTGGGCGTGGTGGTGTGCCCCTGTAATCCCAGCTACTCAGGAGGCTGAGGCAGGAGAATTGCTTGAACCCAGGAGGTGGAGGTTGCAGGGAGCCGAGGTCACTCAACTGCACTCCACCCCGGGGGACAGAGCAAGATTTCATCTCAAACAAAAACAAACAAAAATTAACTGGGGGTGGTGGCATACGCCTGTAGTCCCAGCTATTCAGGAGGCTGAAAGTGGGAGATTTCTCAGTTCCTCACCACATGGGTCTCTCTATAGGGCTGCTTGAGCGTCCTCACAACGTGGCAGCTGGCTCTCCCCAAAACAAGTGATTCAAGAGAGAGCAAGATGATGGGAAAGGAAAATAAAAACTCATTGGGACCCCAATTCACTCTGCCAAGAACAAAAAAAATTAAGCTGAAAGCTGAGTCATGCAAGAGGCTGCCTTTCCTTTTATTCCTAAGCAGATAGCTACCGATAAAAGGTTAAACATCGCCACAGGTAGCTGCTCTATGTTCACCTTATCTTATGGAAAGTGGCAATTACTAAGTGCGAGATTAATACATACTTGACCATGCCTCTACTTGCTTCTTTTCTGTCGCAAGATGTGGATTCAGGAATGCGACCATACCCTCCCTCTTTCTCTTCCTGCCTGCTTTTCCGCTTTCAATACCGAAGCCCTCAAAATCAGCTCTGGAGAAAGGCACAGACCACTCACTAACTGTTTCTGTGACTCATGTTTATTTCTTCTCGGCATGTCCTTAACCTTTGCAGAGTAAACTTCTAAATTGATTGAGACCTGTCTCAGACACTTTTTGGTTTACAGTGTAAAGTGCAACGTCTTTCACGGGCTACCTTCAGAAGCCACACTGTCACACTTCTGCAGTCTCCTACTGATTACACAGGTCAGCCTACTGAACCAGTGAACACTGAGGTGTGAGGATCATTTGGGGCCATCTTTTTTTTTTTTTTTTTGAGACAGAGTCTCGCTCTGTTGCCCAGGCTGGAGTGTAGTGGCATGACCTCAGCTCACTGCAACCTCTGCCTCCCGGGTTCAAGTGATTCTCCTGCCTCAGCTTCCCAAGTAGCTGGGACTACAGGCGCCTGGCTAATTTTTTTATATTTTTGGTAGAGATGTGGTTTCACCATGTTGGCCAGGCTGGTCTCGAACTCCTGACCTCAAGTGATTTGGCTGCCTTGGCCTCCGAAAGTGCTGGGATTATAGGTGTGAGCCACCCCACCCGGCCATTTGGGGCCATCTTTAAGGCTGCCTACCACAGATGGCCTCTGGAGAATGGCAAGGGCTCTGTATAGGTAGCCCAGCCTGCATGAACTGCCGCTCTGGTCTATTCTTCCTCAACTCTGATTTTGTGCTTGCTATACTAGCTAGGATTAGGGTTGGCTTATAAAACACAAAATAAATTAAGTCATTTTAAAAAGATAGAGATTTATTTCTCTTTCACATAGAAGAAAAGTCCAGAGAAAAAAGTCTCAATAGGCTCAGGTCAGTTCTTTCTATCTTTCTACCTTTTAAGCCACAGGACATCCTTAAGATCACATCCTTAAGATCACAAAATGGTTGCTGGAAGTCTACCATCACACCCACATTCAAAACAGGAAGTAGGAGAAGTGCCAGGGGCAAAAGGCCTTTCTTAGCAACCCCATCCACCAACTTCCACTTACATCTCAAAGGTTGTCCCTACTCAGCTGCAAGGGAGGCTGGGAAACATCATTTTCTGGTCTGGTTGCAATTCTGCCCCCAGTAACATAGGGGGACGGTTAATAAGGGAGAAGGGGAGAAAGGAGATCAGTTAGGCATGTCTATCATTTGCTAAGCAAACTTCCTGCACAATAATTTGGTCTCCCCAGCTCCTTTATTTAGAGCAGGAGGTCTCTCAATGGGGAACCCTGATGCTCTGTGCAAGCAGGACGTGAAGGCGAAGGTAGGGTTGTCAGCTGCCTGGCTGAGTTTGAAGGTGTGCTCCAAAAACCCACGGTAAAGACCAGCAAAGACCGGGAGACTTATTGTTTTCAAACACTTAAAGAAATCTCAGTCCATTCATTAGCTGACCACTAAGCTAACCCAATGGACTTTAGTGGCCACACATGACAAAGAATACACAGAATTAGTTCAGAAGCAAACAAGGACACTAGCAACCCAATTCACCCTGGAAGGAGGACAGAATTTGATTTCTAGGGTTGTTCCATAATATTTCAAGGGTACAATTTTGAGCAACTTTATGGGATGAAAAGAAACTGAAGTGATGATAGTTGCAAATATCCATGAATATTCTAAAACTACAGAATTATACACTTTAAATGGTTGGATTATATAGTGTGAATTTTTTTTTTTTTTTTTTTTTTTTTTTTTTGAGATGGAGTCTTGCTCTGTCTCCCAGGCTGGAGTGTAGTGGCATAATCTTGGCTTACTGCAGCCTCCCTCTCCCAGGTTCAAATGATTCTCCTGCTTCAGCCTCCCTAGTAGCTGAGACTACAGGCACCCACCACCATGCCTGGCTAATTTTTGTATTTTTAGTAGAGACGGGGTTTCACCATGTTGGTCAGACTGGTCTTAAGTTCCTGACCTCAAGTGACCCACGTGCCTTGCCCTCCCAAAGTGCTGGGATTACAAGTGTGAGGCATTGCACCCTGCCAGTGCTATGTAAATTATAAAGCTGTTTAGAAAAAAAGAAAGTGGGGTGGGGTGTGGCACATTGGCTCATGCCTGTAATCCCAGCACTTTGAGAGCCCAAGGCAGGTGGATCACCTGAGGTCAGGCGTTCAAGATCAGCCTGGCCAACATGGTGAAAACCCGTTTCTACTAAAAATACAAAGAATTAGCTGGGTGTGGTGGCGGACACCTGTAATCGCAGCTACTAGGGAGGCTAAGACAAGAGAATAGCTTGAACCCGGGAGGCGGAGGCTGCAGTGAGCTGAGATCACAACAGTGCACTCCATCCTGGGCAACAAGAGCAAAACTCCATCTCAAAAAAAGAAAAAAAGAAAGTGCCTCTTTGAGAGGTCGAGGTGGGCAGATTGCTTGAGCCCAGGAGTTCGAGACGAGTCTAGGCAACATGGTGAAATCCCATCTCTACAAAAAAATACAAAAATTGGCTGGGCATGGTGCTCCTGCCTGTAATCCAGCACTTTGGGAGGCCAAGGCAGGCGGATCATTTAAGATCAGGAGTTCAAGACCAGCCTGGCTGACATGATGAACCCTGTTTCTACTAAAAATATAAAAACTACCCAGCTGTGGTGACGTGTGCCTGTAATCCCAGCAACTTGGGAGGCTGAGGAAGGAGAGTCACTTGAACCCAGGAGGTCGAGGTTGCAGTAAGTCATGATAATGCCCCTGCACTCCAGTCTGGGAGATATAGCCTGACTCTGTCTCAAAAAAACACACATTGAGCGAAAAAAGCAAGACACAAAAGAATACATACTACATGATTAGATTTCTATGAAACTGTAGAAAAGACAAATGTAATCTAGAGTGACAGATAAGGCTAGATGCGGTGGCTCACACCTGTAATCCCCGTGCTCTAAGAGGCCAAGTCAGGAGGATTGCTTAAGGCTGGGAGCTCAAGACCAGCCTGGGCAGTATAGTGACACCCTATGTTTAATGTTTATTAAATAGAGACCATCTCTTTTTTTTTTTTGAGACAGAGTCTTGCTCTGTCGCCCAGGCTGCAGTGCAGTGGCGCGACCTCGGTTCACTGCAACCTCTGCCTGCCAGGTTCAAGCGATTCTCCTGCCTCAGCCTTCTGAGTAGCTGGGACTACAGGCACATGGCACCATGCCCGGCTAATTTATTTTTATTTTTTTTTTATTTTTAGTAGAGACGGGGGTGTCACCATATTGGTCAGGCTGGTCTTGAACTCCTGACCTCATCATCCACCTGCCTCAGCCTCCCAAAGTACTGGGATTACAGGCATGAGCCACCATGTTCAGTCTAGAGACCATCTCTATTTAATACAAATTAATTTTTAAAGAACAGAATGCCTGGGAGGTGCTGGGGAGACTTGTAAGAGTTATGTGACAGCTGTCAGTGGTTTGGGTCACAGGAAGGAGAGAGGCTGTACTAAGGACATGATTTGGGTTTGATTTTTTTCAAGGACAGAGGAGATAAGGATTCCATTTACAGCCTGTGAGGATGATGTCCGGCTAAAGACAGAAAGAAAATGTAAGAGAGACTTGGGAAATCAAGAAACGCCCAAGAAACGGGGATGAGTAGGATGAGTTCAAGGGGTAGGTTAGCCTTGGGAAGGTGTATGACCACTTAGTCAGGCTGCTTCAGGAAGGATCTGATGTGCACATGGACACACACACACACACACACACACACACACACACACACACACACACACACACACAGGTGAAGGCAAGGCCAGTTCACCAGGCCTGGGAAGAGAAGGAGGCCCCAGAGAACTGTTCTGTAGGAGCTGGGGCTGGGGAAAAGTCACGGCTTTGAGCCTGCCGTCAGGAAGAGCAGGGAGCCGCCTGGGATTGTCAGGCATAGAGCTGGAACTTATTAATCAGTAATGAAGCCAGTCAGCGGGTTTATGGATTCTACCCTAGCAACCTGGGAGCAAAGCGGAGAAATAAACATTTCAGATGCCAGTTCCCTCTCAGTCCCCTGGACCATGCTGGCTTCTCCCTGTCAGGCAGAACGTCTGGATGGGCCTGTCCCTGGTGAGGTGGGGAGGCTGCTGTGCCGATGAGGCCTGGCCTGTGCCCTCCAGCAAGGCGCCCGCTTCTCAAGGGCTTCTGCTTGTGTGTGCCTTAGCTGCTGTGCACTTGGTCATCTCAGACCCCTCGCCAGGCCTTAGGTGTGTGGGGTGGGAGGCGGGACTGGAAGAGGGGTGCATCTGCTGTGTTCACTGTCAGCCCCAAAGTCCCTTTGCTCAAGGGGGAGAATGGGCAGAGGTTCCTGCGAGTCAGCTTCCTCCGGAGCCCTGACCTTTCATCTGCTTCTCAGTCACCCCCAGGGATTTACGCAAAAGCAGAGCCACTGCTGTAAAGAAAAAAAGCCCTCCCCTGAGGTGGCTTTCAGCCAGAGCCTGAACACTTTTTATGCGTATCTGTCACATGATGTCCTCCTCTGTTTAGTTTTTTTCCACCTTTAATTATCTTATGATTGCAAGATTACATGCTTATTGTCAGACATTCAAACTATGTGGAAAGGCCGGGCACAGAAGCTCATGCCTGTAATCCCACCCAGCACTTTGGGAGACCGAGATGGACGGATCACAAGATCAGGAGTTTGAGACCAGCCTCGCCAACATAGTAAAACCTTGTCTCTACAAAAAATACAAAAAAATTAGCCAGGCGTGGTGATGGGAGCCTGTAATCCCAGCTACTTGGGAGGCTGAAGCAGGAGAATTGCTTGAACCCAGGAGGCAGAGGTTGCAGTGAGCCGATATTGGGCCACTGCACTCTAGCCTGGGCAACAGAGTGAGACTCCATCTCAAAAAAAAAAAAAAAAAGAATATTCATATACATAAGAATGTAATCTTTATTTTTTATTCTGGTAAATATATACAACTTTAAAATATTTTGTAAAATTTTATAAAATATTTAAAAACAGGCTGGGCACAGTGGCTCGTGCCTGTAATCCCAACACTTTGGGAGGCTGAGGCAGGCAGATCACTTGAGGTCATGAGTTCCAGACCAGCCTGACCAACATCGTGAAACCCTGTCTCTACTAAAAATACACACATACACAAAATTAGCCAGGCGTGATGGCGCGCACCTGTAATCTCAGCTACTTGGGAGGCTGAGGCGGGAGAATCACTTGAACTTGAGGGGCAGAGGTTGCAGTGAGCCGAGATTGTGCCACTGCATTTCAGCCTGGGCACCAGAGTAAGACTTCATCTTAAAAAAAAAAAAAAAATGAAAAGGCCAGGCACAGTGGCTCATGCCTGTAATCCCAGCACTTTGGGAGGCTGAGGTGGGTGGATCACGAGGTTAGGAGTTCGAGACCAGCCTGACCAACATGGTGAAACCCGGTCTCTACTAAAAATACAAAAACCAGCTGGGTGTGGTGGCGTGCACCTGTAATCCCAGCTACTCGGGAGGCTGAGGCAGAAGAATCACTTGAACCCAGGAGGCAGAGGTTGCAGTGAGCCGAGATGTGCCATTGCACTCCAGCCTGGGCAACAGAGTGAGACTCCATCTCAAAAAAAATTAAAAATAGAAAAAATATATAATTTACTGTTTTAACCATGTTTAAGTGTACAGTTCAGTGGCATTCAGTGCATTTACATTGTTGTGCAACCATCATCACCACCCATCTCTAGAACCTTCTCATCTTCCCGAAATGAAATTCTGTATCCCTTAAACACTAATTCCCTATTTTTCCTTCCCCACTAACTGCTGGTAACCACCATTCCACTTTCTGTCTCTATGAATGTAACTATTCTAGAGACCTCAGATAAGTGAACTCACAATATGTGCCCTTTTGTGTCTGGCTTCTTCCACGTAGTAGAATATCTAAGGTTCACCCATGTTGTGGTATGTGTCAGAATTTCCTTCCTACAAAATTTATTTTCTACAAAAAATTAAAAAATATTAAAAATACAATTAGCTGGGTGTGGTGGCGCATGCCTGTGGCCCCAGCTACTCAGGAGGCTGAGGTGGGAAGATTACGTGAGCCTGGGTGGTCCAGGCTGCAGTGAGCTATGATTGGACCACTGTACTCCAGCCTGGGTGACAGTGAGATCCTGCCTCAAAAAAAAAAAAAAGTCCTTCCTTTTTAAGCCTGAATAATACTTCATTGTATAGATGTATCACATTTTTTACCCATTCATTCACTGATGGACATTTGAGTTGTCTCCACAACCCAAATATATTCTTTTTTTTTTTTTTTAATTGAGACAGTGTCTCATTCCATCACCCAGGCTGGAGTGCAGTGGCGCAATCTCAGCTTACTGCAACCTCCGCCTCCTGGCTTCAAGCGATTCTCCTGCCTCAGCCTCCCTCGTAGCTGGGGTTACAGGCGTCCGCCACCATGCCTGGTTAATTTTTGTGTTTTAGTAGACATGAGGCTTTGCCGTGTTGGCCAGGCTGGTCTCAAACTCCTGGGCTCAAACAATCCACCCGCCTCGCCCTCCCAAAGTGCTGGGATTATAGATGTGAGCCACCACACCTGGCAAGAATGTATTCTTAAATGAAAGAATATCAGTGAATCTTGTTTCTCACTCCCAAAAATTCTTTGGATGGTTTTAGTTTCTGATTGACACAGAGGAGCCCAGCAGGCAGGCCTCTCACACTCTGGATCCTGCAGTGCTTTTTGCTTCTGCACCTTTGTCCACTGATTTTGCCTTTCTCCTGGCAGTTTCCGTTGCCTGAAACTCTCTCTGTGCTCCCTCCCACCTGGCCATTCCCTTCCTGGCCCCTGGGAGTAGGCCAACTCTCCCCTCACCCAATCACTCCCTGTTGCTTGTATCTACAGCAGTACTTTGCAGATTAGCATGAGATTTACTTCATGTTATTTTGACTTTCCAACTAATGGTAGGCACCCCTTGTAAGGTGCCTTGTCTCTGGCATTCTCCCTGGTTCTACGTTTGATACTGGGCACAGTCATTTATGGAGGACTGGACTCCGTAGGATTCTGAAAGCCAGGTCAAGCAATTTAGACTCTGTCCTAGTGGGACATTCTTAAGCAAGGCAGTGACAAAACCAAGCAGTATTGTAGGCAGATTTGTGTTGGGGCAGGGGAGTAAGCTAGACTAAATGCCCTTTGCAAGCCCTACGAACTGAAGCTTTCTCTCCACATCTGGTTAATGCTCCCTGTCTTATCAATAAATGGACAATATACATTTACTGCACATTTGCAGCTGGTGTTCAGAATAATGGTTACAAAGTCATTGTGCAGCCTGGGCACGGTGGCTCATGCCTGTAATCCCAGCACTTTGGGAGGCTGAGGAGGGTGTTCGAGACCAGCCCGACCAACATAAAAAAACCCCGTCTCTACTAAAAATACAAAATTAACCAGGCGTAGTGGTGCATGCCTGTAATCCCAGCTACTCAGGAGGCCAAGGCAGGAGAATTGCTTGAACACAGGAAGCGAAGGTTGCGGTGAGCCAAGATCGCACCATTACACTCCAGCATGGGCAACAAAAGCGAAACTCTGTCTCAAAAAAAAAAAAAAGTCATTGTGCAGGCCTTGTGGCACAAGACTGGACAATAGTCAGCATGGTGGAGAGGAAAATGTACTGAATGAAGGGATCTGAAAAATCACATGAAATTGATGTGAACAGCTTTGTGCCAATTAATTTGGAAAACTAGATGAAAGAGACAATCTTCTAGATGCACAAGAACTAAATCAGTTAAGAAATCGGATATCAGAATAAACTAATAACCCTTTTAAAAAATACAAAACAGAAAGCCAAAAATCTCTCCCAAGGCTCCCACCTACCTCCACAAAAGAAGGAAAAAAGAAAGGAAGAAAGGAAGGAAGGGAGAGAGGGAAGGAGGAAGGAAGGAAGGGAACCAGGTTCAGACAATTTCATGGATGTGTTTTACCTAATCTTCAAAAAATAGGAAATCCTACCTAATGTAAATGGTTACAAAAAATAGAAAAGAGGACTGGGCATGATGGCTCATGCCTGTAATCCCAGCACTTTGGGAGGCTGAGGTGAGTGAATCACGAGGTCAGCCCGGCCAACATGGTGAAACCCCGTCTCTACTAGAAATGCAAAAATTAGCTGGGTGTGCGTTCTGTGCAGGAAACGCTCAAGGGGAGAAGAAAAGATGCACACATAATAATACCTTCAAGGGTAAACAACTTTTATCCCATGTAAATGGCAATGCAGATATAATAAGCAAATGATATAATAAGCAAATTGCAATGGGAAGGGGAGAAAAGAAAAGATACATATATATATCTTTATACTCACTAGACTATGGAGGATTCAGCACCAGACGAGGAAGCAACAGCTTGGGCTCCAGAGTCGGCCACTTGTCCATGCACAGACTAGGAGATGTCTCATGAAGCTTCCGCGCAGTCTGGGACCCTAGCTCTTTTCGTCTTTTTTTTTTTTTTTCAATATATATATTTTTTAGAGACGGGGTCTCGCTATGTTGCCCAGGCTGGAGTGCAGTGGCTATTCACAGGTGCGATCTCACTACTGATCAGCACGGGAGTTTTGACCTGCTCAGTTTCTGACCTGGGCCGGTTCACCCCTCCTTAGGCAACCTGGTGGTCCCCCGCTCCCGGGAGGTCACCATATTGATGTCGGACTTAGTGCGGACATCCGATTTGCACAGCACACTACAGCCCAGAACTCCTGGACTCAAGGGATCCTCCCACTTCAGCCTCCCGAGTAGCTGGGACTACAGGCACGCACCCCCGCGCCTGGCCCTAGCTCTTTTTTGTAACGAGTTGTTACGCATGAGGCCCAGTCACGAGGGCCCTTCGCAGCTGGGCTCAAGGAACACGAAAAGGTCAACTTGTTTTTGCGACTGTCTGTTGTTTTTCAGTAACTAACATATAGGAATAGGTTGAAATAGAGATTTCTCCAACTGTTCCGGGATTTGGTGACCATTGTTTGTGTCCATGTTCAATTGAATTTAAATTTAATATTTAACTTTTCTGGCTGGGTGCGGTGGCTCACGCCTGTAATCTCAGCACTTTGGAAGGCGGAGGTGGGTGGATCACCTGAGGTCAGGGATTTGAGACCAGCCTGGACAACGTGGTGAAACCCCGTTTCTACTAAAAATACAAAATTAACTGGGCATGGTGGCACGTGCCTCTAATCCCAGCTATTTAGGAGGCTGAGGCAGGAGAATCGCTTGAACCTGGGAGGTGGAGGTTGCAGTTAGCCGAGACTGTGCCATTGCACTCCAGCCTGGGCAACCAGAGCGAAACTCCATCTCAAAAAAAAAAATTAATATTTAACTTTTTCCTACACAGTGTGGTGGTGGATGCCTGTAATCCCAGCTACTCGGGAGGCTGAGGCAGGAGAATCACTTGAACCCGGGGGGCAGAGGTTGCAGTGAGCCAAGATCACGCCACTACATTCCAGCCTGGGCGACAAAGTGAGATTCTGTCTAAAAAAAAGAAAAAAAAAAGTATAATACAATTGGGAAAATGTGAACATAGATACTTGATGATACGAAATAATTACTGTTCTGTAAGTAAGAAGCCAAAAAAAAAAAAAAAGAAATAATTATTGTTATGGTGGGTATTAATGGTACTGTGGTTATGTTCTTTTATAGAAGTCCTTAGCGCTTAGAGGTATCTCTGAAAAAATCTACAAATGAAATGATATGATATCTGGGATTTGCTGCAAAGTATTCTGGGCATGGGGGAGTGGGTGAAGGTGTAAAGGCAACAAGATTAGCCATCAGTTTTTGTTTTGTTTTCGTTTTGCAACAGGGTCTTGTTCTGTCACCAGGGCTGGAGTGCAGTGGTGTGATCACAGCTCACTGCAGCCTTGACCTCCTGGGTTCAAGTGATCCTCCTGCATCAGCCTCCCAAGTAGCTGGGACCGGAGGTGCATGCCACCATGCCCAGCTAACTTTTATTTTTGTAGAGATGGGGGTCTTGCTATGATGCCCACGCTGGTCTCGAACTCCTGGGATCAAGCAATCCTCCCTCTTCAGTCTCCCAAGGTACTGAGATTATAGGCGTGAGTGACTGCACTGGGCCAGACATCAGTTTTTGAAATGGGGTTTATTTTACTGTTTTCTCTACTTGGATATATGTTGAAAATTTCCATAATAAAAAGTTTTAAAGGCTGGGCTTGGTGGCTCATGCCTATAATCCCAGCACTTTAGGAGGTCGAGGTGGGTGGTTTACTTGACCTCAAGAGTTCAAGACCAGCCTAGGCAACATGGTGAAACCCCATCTGTACCAAAACAAAATAAAACAGAACAAAAAAACAAACACAAAAACTAGCCAGGTGTGGTGGCATGCACCTGCTGTCCCAGTTATTTGGGAGGCTGAGTTTGGAGGATCGCTTGAGCCCAGAAGGTCAAGGTTGAAGTGAGCTGTGATTGTGTCACCACGCTCCAGCGTGGGTGACAAAGTGAGACCCTCCCTGTCTGAAAAAAAAAAAGTTTGAAAATGTTCAAATAAAAATGTGTGCATAAATATGTACAGCTGCTTTCCTGGTCACACTACATTTACCATAGAACTGAGTCCAGGACAGAGAAGAGAGATGTTCCAGGATGGCATGCCCATTGTACGTGGACTTCCAGCCACTTGGCCAACTGAAAGGAAAAGGAGAGAAAGAAAGGGAAGCTGGGGCCAGGTGCAGTGGCTCACACCTGTAATCCCAGCACTTTGGGAAGCTGAGGCAGGTGAATCACCTGAGGTCAGGAGTTTGAGACCAGCCTGGCCAACATGGCGCAACCCTGTCTCTACTAAAAATACAAATATTAGCCAGGCATGGTGGTGCTTGCCTGTAGTCCCAGCTATTTGGGAGGCTGATGCAGGAGAATTGATTGAACCTGGGAGGCGGAGGTTGCAGTGAGCTGAGATCGCCCCACTGCACTCCAGCCTGGGTGACGGAGTGAGACTGAGTCTACAAAAAAAAAAAAGAAAAAAAAAAAGAAGAGAAGTTGGGATGATGTTGAGAAGAGAGGGGAAAGGAGTTTGTGGAAAGGGAATTCTACATGATGGGAGAAGTAAACCAGAAGGGCCCAGAGGAGGGTGCCTGGGATAGGCAGATGCCTGGAAATGCACAAGGTTGGAAAGGACCTTCCTGGGCTCCACCGCACAGCCCTGGGATGCCCTCTCTCTCCCAGCTTCTTTCCCCAAAAGCCTCCATCTGCTTTTTGAACACGTGATTCAGACTGCATGCCCACTGGGACCATATGCCCATACTGCATGCACACTGTGTGCCCACAGAGACTCTGGGAGCACCGCCCAGGTAACTTGGGGCCTCTTTCACCAGTTCCGCCTGCGAATCCCTTAACTACTCCAGTGGCTGTTGCTGATGGTTCACACCTGCAACCCTCTATAGAGGTTTGCCCTCATGCCCTCAAATAATTGGTGCCACTCAGACCTGAGGTACTCTGGAGCTAGGCATTTTCTTTCTCTCTCTTTTTTTTTTTAAACAGAGTCTCTTTCTGTCACCCAGGCTGGAGTGCAGTGGTGCAATCTCGGCTCACTGCATCCTCCACTTCCCAGGTTCAAGTGATTCTCCTGCCTCAGCCTCTCAAGTATCTGGGACTACAGGCGCGTGCCACCACGCCCAGCTAACTTTTTGTATTTTTAATAGAGACAGCGTTTTACTGTGTTAGGCAGGATGATCTCAATCTCCTGACCTCGTGATCTGCCCGCCTCGGCCTCCCAAAGTGCTGGGATTATAGGCATGAGCCACCACGCCCGGCCGGAGCTAGGCATCTTCAACCACTGATTGGTATAGAGGCATACAGTCTCCTTTTCCTGGCTTCTGTGCAGAACAGATTCTGAGGTCCTGTGCCTGCTCCAGAGCTCCCCTCCCCGTGGGATCAGGCCTGAGGCTACACTCCCGGAACCACATCCTTGCTAGGCTTCTTCCCTCCTTTTCTCTCCTTACAGCTTCCTGCTGAGAGCACCCCCACTCACTAATTGCCACTTGTGCAAGAACTCATGTCCCTGGCTCTACTTTTAGGGAGGCTGACTTGAGACAGAAGGTGGGGTAGGCCTGCGGTTTGTTCTTCTCTGGGTTGTGACACTCAGAACACACTGTAGTGATTATGCATATGTTTCTCCCCACGGCAGAGACCAAGTCTCATGCCTATTTCTTTCCTCCATGCAACCTAAAATGATTAAAGCCAAAAAATCCTGGCTTGAAGCGCCCATTGGAAAGGATGTGCATGTGCCGGAGCTACTGGGCTACAAAGGAAGCTGTCTGGCACTGGTCTAAGCTGTGTAGGAAAAAGAAAAAACAGAAAACCTAGTTCTGTGGATTGTCACACCCAAGCTAAGCCACTAGAACTCAGCTTGAGGACCTCTCTGGCTGATTGTGTCCTGTATGTTTTCTTCTTCTTCTTCTTTTTTTTTTTTTGAGACAGAGTCTCACTCTTGTCACCTAGGCTGGAGAGCAGTGGCGCAATCTCAGCTCACTGCAACCACCACCTCCCGGGTTCAAGCGATTCTCCTGCCTCAGCCTCCCTAGTAGCTGGGATTACATGTGTGTGCCACCACACCTGGCTAATTTTTGTGTTTTTGGTAAAGACAGGGTTTCAGCATGTTGGCAAGGCTGGTCTCGAACTCCTGACTTTGAGACCAGCCTTGAACTCCTGATCCACCCACCTCAGCCTCCCAAAATGCTGGGATTACAGGCGTGAGCCACCACGCCTGGCCCTTCATTTACCTTTAGAAGTCCCCGGTGGGAGTCGACCCCATTCTAGTTCACCATAGCCTGTTTTAGTCTTCTCAAGTGTGGGTCTGACAGGGTCCCCCGAGCTTCTAGACAGCAGCATCTCCCTCAGTGCTGGAGCATCTCTCACGCTAGCCCTGGGGCTTCTTTGTGGCCCTGGGACTTCTTGTGTCTGGGTTGGGAGACTCCACCTGAGCATTCTGAAGCTTATGCAAACACCCCGAGGGCAACCCTTGGCTGAGTGGGGCTGGGAGCCATAGATAAGTACTTCCCTGTTCTACCCTTTGGGCAGAGAATTCTGAGAGTCATTTACATGGCTTGGAAAGTCTCCAGTGATAGCAAGTCCCAGTTTCCTACAATAATGAGGGGCTTGGATCAGCTTTCCCTCCTCCATTTCACTCGTCCCTGTCACTCCTGTTCCTCAGGACCATTCCAAGAAATCAACTAACTATAAAGAAGCCCTGCTTTGGGGGCCAGGGTTGGGAGAGTGAGGGTGAGGAGACAGGCTCAGGCGGACCCCTCATTAGACTTTGGTTAAGAGGTAACACCTTCCCATATACATCCTTCCCCATATAACCTTTCATTTTCAGGGCTTGGGTGGGGTCTCAGACACCGCAGCTACTACCCCTTCCCCCTAAATCTCTTCCCCTTTCTCACTCTCTGACCTTTCCTGTCTTTGATCTGGGTGAGACCCTCCAGATTCGCTGAACAGGCCCGGGAACCATTTCTTTTGTAAATCTATATATGGCGATTTGGCACCTGAGTCTGAAATTTCACGTTTATTGTAGCTCAGTGTCTCTGCAGAAGCTTCCATTTTTATATCCTGTTACACACTGATCATTCCATCCAGAGTTCCTCTTCCCAAAAACGCTGACACCTAGTTTTTTTAGTGTCTGTAACACAAGTTCCAGTTTTCCTGCTATTCGGGTCCACCCCTCTGGTCCTGTTCTGAGCTGGGTTACTAACGTCAGTGTTAAAATATTCCCACTCCCTGCCCACTGCACTCCCTGCCCACTGCCAGCGAAGCCAATGAGGCACACTCCCCAAAAGACCTGACTGGCAAATAGTCGGTGATTGCCTCTGCCTGAATACTACTTGGCTCTAAGTGCAGCCTCATCTTGTCCTCGTTTTAGCAGCCGAGTCATCTGGCTACTTAGTAACTGCTGATCCCTATTTCCTAATGCCTGCCCGACATTTCCACTGGGATGTCTTCAGGATCCTCACATTAATAAACCCATGATAGCTCATTATGTCGTCCCACAGAGCTCTGCCTCATGTATTTGTGGTCTCGGTGAATGGAGTCACTCAACCTCCCAGACTAGCCACCTCAGAGATACTCTCTCGTAAGGACTCCAGCCCCTCCACCCTCCCTATCCAATTTCATCTCTCCCGATCCTCTGGGTTCCTCAGCTTGAACGAGTCTCCATCCCCACTACCTCAGCTCATGTCCCATCCCTCCAACAGCCTCCTATCTGGTACCCCTCTGACCTCCATGGGGTCTTATCTTTCTCTGAGTCAACTCAGATCTGGTAGCTTTTTGGTTTAGAAACTTGCGTGATCTTTCCATCATCGGCCATATGAGCAGCCAGCTTTCGGTTCACAGGTGAGAACAACGATAAAAGTCTTCACAAATCAGCCCTAAGACCTTTCCCCAGCCTCAGTTCGGGCACGTTTATGAGGCCTCTGACCTTCCTTGAAGGTCATGATCTTAGGTCCAGTGGGACTAAGGTTTGAAGCCCTCATTCCCTTTTCATTTCTGCCACCAAGTCTCTGAATCCCAGCTTCTGACAGTAACCCCGTGACTGTGGTTCTCAAGTCCTCAGTCATTACTCTCTGCTCTCATCATTCTCTTCCTGTATTGAGTCAAGTTTCTCAATGATGACTGCCTGCTATTAATTTTCAAAGTCCCTAGCATACTGCTGGCTGTATCCAAATAACAGTCATCTGAGTACATAGTCCCCAGTCCCCTGGGGAGCATCAAGTGGCCAAAGCTCATTAGGAAACTACAGAAGTGGCCTGCAATGTTCACTCTTCATACCTGCTTTGAGGGCAGGATTCCAGAACACAGCGATCTTCTCCACCCACTCGTCTCAGTTTTTTTTTTTTTTTTTTTTTTTGAGATGGAGTCGTGCTCTGTCGCCCAGGCTGGAGTGCAGTGGCAGGATCGTGGCTCACTGCAACCTCCACCTCCTGGATTCAAGTGATTTTCCTGCCTCAGCCTCCTGAGTAGCTGGGATTATAGGCGCCCACCACCACGCCCAGCTAATTTTTGTATTTTTAGTAGAGACGGAGTTTCACCATGTTGGTTGGGCTGCTCTCAAATTCCTGACCTTGTGATCCACCCCCTTGGCCTCCCAAAGTGCTGCGATTACAGGTGTGAGCCACCATGCCAGCCTCTTCTCAGTAGTTCATGTCATCCTGAGAGACTCAACTTGGGCACATCATAGTACCTGCTTGAGTCTATTGATATGCTGAGGACAGGCCCCACCTGCTCTTGGAGTGGCCAAAGGGCTGGGTGTGGGGGGGGGAGAAGGTCAGGGAACCCAGGACCGCTGGAGCAGGTGCCAAGAGCCAACCAAATCCACATACAGGTTGGAAGCCACCCAGACTGCGGATGAACAGTTCTGAACTCAGAACTTGTGAACCCCTAGGTCGTGAATCCCCAGAAATTATCGGTAAAATCTGATAATATATATACTGGCACTTCTGGGAAGAAGATTCACAATTCTCATCACATTCTCAAAGGCGTTTGTAACACAAACATGAGCTTCAGGAAAGGAGAACAAGTGGCCCTATGGAATTATTATTTTGTCAGAATATGTTTCTTCCTGATTACAAAAGCAATTCACGTTCATTGGAAAGTTGGAAAACAAAACGAGCACCAAGAAAACTATAAAATCAGCACTGGCTGGGCGCGGTGGCTCACGCCTGTGATCCTGGCACTTTAGAAGGCCCAGGAGGATGGATCACCTGAGCTCAGGGATTCGAGTCCAGCCTGAGCAACATGGTGAAACCCCAACTCTACCAAAAACACAAAAAATTAGCCAGTGTGGTGGTGCACACCTGTAATCCCAGCTACTTGGGAGGCTGAGGTGAGAAGATCACTTGAGCCTGGGAAGCAGAGGTTGCAGTGAGTGAAAATGGCACCACAGCATTCCAGCCTCGGTGACAGAGTGAGACCCCTTCTCAAAAATAATTAATCAATTAATTAATTATTTAAAATCAGCCCTGATTCTACCCTTCCAGAGATAACCATGTCAATATTTTTGTGTGTTTCGTTCCACTCCTTTTTCTGTGCACACGTAGACACATGTTATGCTTCTAAACCTGGGGAAGATGCTCCTTTGTCATCTGCTTCTATTTAAGATTTCATAAACCATTTCCCAGGTCATTAAATATCCTTCTACAACTTTAATGACTTAGATGAATTCATAGTATTCAATCATTTCAGTGCCTTATTTTATATTGCTTTTTGGTATATATTGCTATTATAAATAACGTTGGGAAAAATATCCTCTTACATACACTTTTTAAAAAAGAGATTGGGGTCTCAGTTGCCCAGGCTGGCCTTGAACTCCTGAGGTCCAGTGATCCTCCTGTCTCAGCCCTCCTCATAGCTGGTATCTACAGGCATGCACCATCGTCCCCAGCTTTACATACACTTTAAAAAATATTTCTTTGTTTTCTTTTAGTACAATTCTAGAAGTGGAGGGGGTTTTTGTTTTTCAGAATGTTTTGAGACAGAGTTTCGCTCTGTCACACAGGCTGGAGTGCGGTGGTGTGATCTGGGCTCACTGCAACTTCAGCCTCCTGGGCTTAAGTGATTCTCCTGCTTCAGCCTCCCAAGCAACTGGGATCACAGGTGCGTGCCACCACACCTGGATAATTTTTGTATTTTTTTGTAGAGATGGGGTTTTGCCATGTTGGCCAGGCTGGTCTCAAACTCCTGGCCTCAAGCAATCCACCTGCCTCGGCTTCCCAAAGTGTTGGGATTACAGGCATGAACCACCATGTCTGACCAGAAGTGAAGTTTTTCGAATGAAAGAGTATAAACACTTTTATTTAAGGATTTTGTATTGAAAAACGATTCTCCATAAAGTTGACTGCAATTTATTCTCCTACCACCAGTTTATGAGAATACTCACTTCCTTGCATTTTCTTGCAACGAATAGTTGTTGGGTGTTATCTTTTCGGGAGGTGGGAGGGGAACGTTTGCAATCTGATAGGTAATATACCACATTTCAGGTTTTACTGAAGCCCTGTGTGGAAGCCGGTCAGGACTGCAACTGTTGACTGCAAGGTTAACATTGCCTGAGAATTTTCCCCAGAGTTTTGGTAACCCTATGACAGGTGCTATTCAATAGAAGATGATTCTGCTTTTCTTTGCCTGTGTAGCAGACCCAGAGACGTGGCAACAGCTTAATTTCCAGGCAGTGACTAGTTTAGAGTCCATGAGATTGAGTGGCAGTAAGTAAACATTTGGTGGCTCTTTAAAAAGAAAAGATCCCTTCCCCTCACCCCCAGTTTAAGTCAAAAGTTTTCTTTTTTTTTCTTTTTTGAGATGGAGTTTCGCTCTTGTCACCCAGGCTGGAGTGCAGTGGTGCAATCTCGGCTCACTGCAACCTCCGCCTCCTGAGTTCAAGCAATTCTTGTGCCTCAGCCTCCTGAGTAGCTGGGAACTACAGGTGCCCACCACCACGCCTGGCTAATTTTTGAATTTTTAGTAGACATGGGGTTTCACCATGTTGTCCAGGCTGGTCTCAAATTCCAGACCTCAGGTGATCCACCTGCCTTGGCCTCCCAAAGTGCTGGGATTACAGGCATGAACCACCGTGCCCAGCCTAAGTCAAAATTTCTGTCTTGTGAAAGTTTTAAGAATTGTGGCTCATCCCAAAGGCCCCCTAGCATGCACCAATTTTCTGGATAATTTCAGGAAAAAATGAGCATGTCTGAATAAAAGCCATTCATAATTAACAAACATCTGCATAAAGGCATGTCTTAGTCTACACAGTGGACATGCTGGGGACTCCAGAAACTTGCATGTAACTGAAATCCTATAAAAATTATATGTTTTTAAATGTATATACAACTTACATTTCTCCATTTTTAACTTCTCTAAGATTACCCTCAAAAGTAAGCCCAAGGACCAGCCTGGTGGCTCATGCCTGTAATCCCAGCATTTTGGGAGGTGAGAGGATCACTTGAGCCCAGGAGTTCGAGACCAGTCTGGGCAACACAGTAAGACTCCGTCTCTACACAACAACAAACAAGTAGAATAAAATTAAGCAAGCCCGGGGTGATTCTTTTATAAAGTAAGTAATAACCTATGTTGCAAATTCACGTTTTTGCCTAGCGAGAGGGCTGGAAGTCACTTACTCAGTTAATTCACTCACCTCACATCGTTACCTCACATAGGGTGCCTAACACTGTGTTCGGAGTTGAAGAAGGGATTTTCATTTTTGTTTTGGGTCTCAGTCTTGTCCCTTGGGGCTTTTTTTTTTTTTTGAGATAGAGTCTCACTCTGTTGCCCAGGCTGGAGTGCAGTGACGTGATCTCGGCTCACCGCAACCTCCGAATCCTGGGTACAAGCAATTCTCCTGCCTCAGCCTCCCAAGTAGCTGGGATTACAGGCGTGTGCCACCACACTCGGCTAAGTTTTGTATTTTTAGTAGAATCAGGGTTTCACCATGTTTTCCAGGCTGGTCTCAAACTCCTGACCTCAAGTGATCCCTCCACTTCGGCCTCCCAAAGTGCTTGGATTACAGGCGTGAGTCACTGTGCCTGGCCAAGAGTTTTTATTTATCTGAAATACTATTGCTTAAAGAAACCAGACTTCAGGCCGGGAGTGGGAGGATCCCTTGAGCCAGGAGTTCGAAACCATCCTGGGCAGCATAAGGAGACCCCATCTCTACAAAAAATTTAAAAATTAGCCAGATGTGGTGGCAGACACCTGTGGTCCCAGTTACTCAAGAGGCTGAGGTAGGAGGATCACCTGAGCCTGGGAGGTCGAGCCTGCAGTGAAATGTGATTGTGCCATTGCATTACAGCCAGGGTGACAGAGCAAGGAAAAAAAAGAAAAGAGCAAGAAGGAAAAAAAAGAATCTCCTAGCACACTCAGCCTTCAGACCTCAATTAGTTTCTCCTTAAATCTTACTCATAGGTCCTTTGCTAGGTTAGAAGTCTAGAGATTATAATTAAGGAAAAGAAATAAGTAATAATGGCCATGAGCTCTTGAGTGAAGGTCATCCTGGAGAGTAACAAAGGTAACATTAGCTACTTGTAGCAGTCTGGTGGGGCTGCCGTGGTGGAACCTGGAGGTAATTCTGGGCCAAAGATGCAGAGCTGACTGAAAAATTGTTTCCTGTCTCTACAGTTGCACTGCTATTAGTGAAAATCTCTTATGTTTCTGTATCATATCTTTTTTTTTTTTTGACAGACGGAGTCCCTCTCTGTTGCCCAGGCTGGAGTGCAATGGCGCGATCTCTGCTCACTGCAACCTCCACCTTCCGGGCTCCCCACTTCCGAGTAGGTGGAACTACAGGTGTCAACCACCTCGCCTGGCTAATTTTTTTTTTTTGAGATGGAGTTTTGCTCTTGTTGCCCAGGCTGGAGTGCAGTGGCGCGATCTCGGCTCACCGCAACCTCTGCCTCCCGGGTCAAAGCGATTCTCCTGCTGCAGCCTCCCAAGTAGCTGGGATTGCAGGCATGAGACACCACACCCGGCTAATTTTGTATTTTAAGTAGAGACGGGATTTCTCCATGTTGGTCAGGCTGGTCTTGTCTCGAACTCCCGACCTCAGGTGATCTGCCCGTCTCAGCCTTCCAAGTGCTGGGATTACAGGCATGAGCCACCATGCCCAGCCTAATTTTTGTATTTTTAGTAGAGACGGGGTTTCACCAACTTGCCCAGGCTGGTTTTGACCTCCTGACCTCAAATGATCCACCCACCTAGGCCTCCTAAAGTGCTAGGATTACAGGCGTGAACCACCGCGTCTGGCCTCTATCGTGTCTTTCTAAGAACCAGTTGCTTCTAGAGACATAGAGCAGTTCAGGTGATTTTTGTTTTTCACAGACTAGCTTAAGGAATTGGGTAAAGAAAGACGTTCTGGGCACATTGCTGGAGATTCCTTGTGCTGTGGAAATGACTTGAACATAGCAGTCATTTTCCAGATGAGTTGTCAGTGGTTTGTTGTTTCTTATGACAAGGCTGCTAGACTCATGGTTGAACAATTACACACATTCAGCCAGTCAGGGTAACACAGTCACTGAAGCGATGGAGAGTTTCACTAATTCCTCCCTGTCAGAAGAATGAAGCATATGATTATGTTAGACGAACTGATAAGAACCAGAGTTTGAAGCCAGGGGAGGTGTCTCGTGTCTGTAATCCCAGCTACTTGGGAAGCTGAGGCAGGAGGGTGGCTGGAGCCTGAGAGTTCAAGACCAGCCTGGACAACATAGAGGGACCCTGTGTCTCAAAAACACAACAGCAATGGCCAGGTGCAGTGGCTCATGCCTGTAATCCCAGCACTTTGGGAGGCCGAAGCAGGCAGATCATCTGAGGTCAGGAGTTCGAGACCAGCCTGGCCAATATGGTGAAACCCTGCGTCTACTAAAAATAAAAAAAAAATTACCCAGATACGGTGGCGTGCGCCTGTAGTCCCAGCTACTTGGGAGGCTGAGGCTGGAGAATCACTTGAACCTGGGAGGCAGAGATTGCAGTGAGCCAAGATCGTGCCACTACACTCCAGGCTGGACGACAGAAAGAGACTCCATCTCAAAAACAAAACAAACAAAAATCACAACAGCAATGGCCAGGCGTGGTGGCTCATGCCTGTAATCCCAGCACTTTGGGAGGCCGAGGCAGGTGGATCACTTGAGGTCAGGTGTTTGAGACCAGCCTGGCCAACATGGTGAAATCCCGTCTCTACTAAAAATAAAAAAATAAAAATTATCTGGGTGTGGTGGTGCATGCCCGTATCCCAGCTATTTGGGAGGCTGAAGCAGAAGAATCACTTGAACCTGAGAGGCGGAGGTTGCAGTGAGCCTAGATCGCACCACTGCAGTCCAGTCTGGGCAACAAAAGTGAAACTCTGTCTCCAGAAAAAAAGGAGAAAAAAAAAAAAAGCACAAAAGTAACAACAAAAATAAGACACAGAATTTGTCTGGGAGTCAGTGCCCCCTACGAGGTTGATAATCAACAGCAGTTGCTTTCCTCTGCCTACCTGCAATGCTGTCGTGAAGCACAGATGGCATTCAAAAATGTTTGCCTAATGAATGAATCTATGACTTAGAAGTCCTGAAACTGAGTAGCTTGGAGTCAGGTAACCCACAGGGATCCTATAAATAGCAAGACTGAAAACAGCTCCATTCATGCAGTAATTGAGTTACACCCTAGCTAACTATACAGGGTGTCCATGCCGTCTGGAAACAGGCAGAAATATAGAATGTCATCAAGAACAACTTCAGAAAATAAATAGTGGGTCCAATGCGGTGGCTTGCACCTGTAATCTCAGCACTTTGGGAGGTCAAGGCGGGGAGATCACTTGAGGTTGAGAGTTCGAGACCAGCCCGGCCAACATGATGAAACCCTGTCTCTACAAAAAAATACAAAAATTAGCTAGGCCTGGTGGCAGGCACCTGTAATCCCAGCTACTTCAGGAGGCTAAGGCACAGGAATTGCTCGAACCCGGGAGGTGAAGTTCAAACTGCTGGGAACCCCAGCAGCGCTGGGCTGCAGGACCAGAGGCAATAATGGCAATAGGGAAGGCAGGAGCAGAGGTGGGGCCAGTCCACAGAACAAGGAGAGCCCTGATTCCACTCCCACGCCGCTGGCTCCCAGGTCTTTCTGGAGAAACAGTTCCCTTAAGGGGACTTGCCTTTCTTTTCTCTCAGCTTCCCCAGCCAACCCAGTGCTGGGTCACCTCAGATTGGAGGACCTGGGAGAAAGTTCATCACTTGTCCTTGTGATGAGGTCAATAAGTAATACAAGGGCGGCGCGGTGGCTCACACCTATAATCCCAGCACTTTGGGAGGCTGAGGCAGGTGGTTCATGAGGTCAGGAGTTTGAAACCAGCCTGGCCAATATGGTGAAACCCCGTCTCTACTAAAAATACAAAAATTAGCTGGGCACAGTGGTGCGCGCCTGTAGTCCCAGCTGCTCCGGAGGCTGAGGCAGGAGAATCGCTTGAACTCAGGAGGCAGAGGTTGCAGTGAGCCAAGATTGTGCCACTGCACTCCAGCCTGGGCAACAGAGCAAGACTCCATCTCAAAGAAAAAAAAAAAGAAATAATACAAGGAGGTTGATTGTTAAATTAACTACCAAGTAACGAGGCTTTCCTGTTGTTAATGAAAGAGCATAATTGGTCAATAAATGTTTGGGGAAAACAGTTAAAAGGATTCTCCAGGATGGGTGTAGTGGCTTATGCCTGTAGTCCCAGCTACTCTGGAGGCTGAGGCAAGAGGATTGCTTGAGCCCAGGAAGTTGAGGCTGCAGGGAGCTACGATTCCACCACTGCACTCCAGCCTGGGCGACAGAGCAAGACTTGTCTCAACGACAACAACAGAAAAGAATGTTCTAGCATGTACAGTGCCAACTGGTTTATGTTTCTAGACATTATATTAATCTTCCAGGATCCTCAGAAAACACATCACCCTGCCTGGTCCGAGTGCAAGTGATGTTTACAACTAATTGATCACAATCAGTTACAGTGGGTTTTTTTCTGTTGTTTTTTTGAGATGGAGTCTTGCTCTGTCACCCAGGCTGGAGTGCAGTGGTGTGACCGTGGCTTGCTGCAACCTCAACCTCCCAGGTTCAAGCAATTTTCCTGCCTTAGCCTCCCGAGTGGCTGAGATTACAGGCATCCGCCACCACACCCGGCTAATTTTTTTGTATTTGTAGTAGAGACGGGGTTTCACCATGATGGCCAGGCTGGTTTTAAACTCCTGACCTGAAGTGATCCACTCGCCTCAGAAAGAAAGAAAGGAAAGAAAGAAAGAAAGAAGGAAGGAAGGAAGGGAGGGAGGGAGGGAGGGAGGGAGGGAGGGAGGAAAGAAAGAAAGAAAGAAAGAAAGAAAGAAAGAAAGAAAGAAAGAAAGAAAGAAAGAAAGAAAGAAAGAAAGAAGAAAAAGAAAAAGAAAACACTTTACTCCAACATTGGCCAGAGAGTTTTACCAAGGAGGAAGGCAATGATGATTTCTACACTCAGGAAGGAAGGGGAAGGAACCTGTATTGGGCCTTTAAAAGAAATCTGCTCACATTATTACCACCATGAAACAATCACAAAAGGTTCAAACTCTAAAAGCACATTTGAACCTCTACATATTTCAATGGCTGCAAAGTTCTCACACATCCTGATGTAAGAAACAGTTTTAAAAAGACAGTGTGGGCCATGCACAGTGGCCCACCACTGTAATCCCAGCACTTTGGGAGGCCGAGGTGGGCAGATCACTTGAGGTCAGGAGTTCGAGACCAGCCTGGCCAACATGGTGAAACCCCGTCTCTACTAAAAATGCAAAAATTAGGTGGGTGTGGTGGCAGTGGCCTATAATCTCAACTACTCGGGAGGCTGAGGCAGGAGAATTGCTTGAACCCACGAGGCAGCAGTTGCAGTGAGATGAGATGGTGCCACTGCACTCCAGCCTGGACAACATAGTGAGACTCCGTCTCAGAAAAAAAAAAAAGAGAGAGAGACAGTGGTGTGCATAAAGAAAAAACAAAGTTGCAAGTCAGAAATAAATACTGACTAGTTTCTTTTTTAAACTTTTAATTTTGAAATAATTATAGATTCACAGGAAGTTGCATAACTGTAGTACAAAATCAAAACCAGGAAATTGCCACTGGTACAATCCATAGACCTTATTCAGATTTTGCCAGTTTTACCCACACTCATTTCTGCATGTATGTGTGTATATGTGTGTGTGTGTGGCCCTATGCAATTTTATCATATGTAACTTGCACTACATCAAGATGCTTAACTCTACCATCACCACAAGGCTCCCTTGGGCTGTCCATTGACTCCCCTCCCATTCCTAATCCCAGGCCACACTAAACTGTTCTCCATCTCTAGAATTCTATTATTCAGTGAATGTGATATAAATGGAATCATGTGACACATATCCTTTTGAGGTTGGTTTTTTTCTCCACTCAACATAATTCCCTGGGGATCCGTCCATGTTGTTTGTAGCAATAGCTCCTTCCTTTTTCACTGCTGAGTAGTCTTCCACGGCATGGCTGTATCAAAGTTTGGTTAACCATTCATCCATTGAGCAATGTTTGGATAGCTTCCAGGCTTTGGCTATCACAAATAAAGCTGCTGTGAGCATTTGTGTAGAAGTTTCTGTGTAAAAATAAGGTTTATTTCTCTGGGATAAATGGCCAAAATTGTAAGGGCTGGGTTGTATGGTAAATCCGTTTTTAGTTTTAAAAGAAACTGCCATGGCTCAAGCCTGTAATCCCAGCACTTTGGGAGGCTGAGGTGGGAGGACAGCTCTAGGCCAGGACTTCAAGAGCAGCCTGGGCAACACAGTGATAGACAGATAGATAGATAGACAGTAGATAAATAAACACATAAATGGACCTGGCACAGTGGCTCATGCCTGTAATTCCAGCACTTTTGGAGCCCGAGGCAGGTAGATCACTTGAGGTCAGGAGTTCGAGACCAGCCTGGCCAACATGGTGAAACCCCATCTCTACTAAAAACACAAAACTTAGCCAGGTGTAGTGGCACATGCCAGTAATTCCAGCTACTAGGGAGGCTGAGGCAGGAGAATTGCTTGAACCCGGGAGGCAGAGGTTGCAGTGAGCCAATATCATGCCACTGCACTCCAGCCTGGGCAACAGAGCGAAACTCCATCTCATAAATAAATAAATAAATACGTTTTAATAAAGAACTGCCAAGCCATTTCCAGAATGGCTGTACTATTTTACATTTCCACCAGAAATCTACAAGTGATCCAGTTTCTCTGTGTCTCCAGCATTCGATGTCACTATTTTTAATTTTTGCCATTCTGATAGGTATGTGGTGATACCTCATTGTGGTTTTTATTTTTTATTTTTTAAAAGTGGCCAAAGATAATTTCTCTAAATGCCTGGCCAGTGGCCAATGGCCTTCTGGGTAGTCAGAGGCTTAGAACCTCATTGTGGTTTTAATTTGCATTTCTCTAATGTCTAATGACAGTGAGCATCTTTTCACACGCTTAATTGCCATCGTATATCTTCTTCAGGGACATATCTGTTCATGTCTTTTGCCCTTTTTCTGATTGGATTGTTTATTACTGATAGGTTTTTTTTTTCTTTTTTGTCTTAAGGTCAAGTGAAAGTTTTTTTTGTTTTTTTTTGTTTTTTGTTTTTTGTTTTGAGACAGAGTTTTGCTCTTATTGCCCAGGCTGGAGTGCAGTGGTGTGACCTCAGCTCACTGCAACCTCTGCCTCCAGGGTTCAAGCAATTCTCCTGCCTCAGCCTCCCAAGTAGCTGGGATTACAGGCACCTGCCACTATACCTGGCTAATATTACTGATAAGTTTTGAGAGTTCTTTACGGACTCCAGATACTAGCCCTTTGTCAGATATGTGATTTGCAAATATTTTCTCCTAGTCTTTGTCTTTTCATTCTCTTAACAGGGTCTTTGGCAGAGTAATTTTTAATTTTGATGTGGTTTCTTCTTAAAGGTTAAAAAATAATAATGCTCTCAGGCCAGGTGAGATGGCCTGTAATCCCAGCACTTTAGGAGGCTGAGGCAGGTGGACTGCTTTAGACCAGGAGTTCCAGACCAGCTTGGGCAACATGTCTAAACCCCATCTCTACCAAAAAAAAAAAAAATTAGCCATGTGTGGTGGCACGTGCCTGTGGTCCCAGCTACTCAGGAGGCTGGGGTGGAAGGACTGCTTGAGGCCAGGAGTTGGAGGCTGCAGTGAGCTGTGATCATACCACTGCACTCCAGCCTGGGTGACAGAGCGAGCCCCTGTGTCAAAATAATAAAAATGAAAATAATAATAATCATTATTATCATCTCCTGGCCTGCCCTGTCATCCATGCGAAGTAAAGGGCCTGTACAAATCTCATCTACCCATTCAGTCAACGTTTATCGAGTATCTACTGTGTCCAGGTTCAGTCCCAGGTGCTAGTGATCTGAAAATGAATAAAATACAGTTGCTATTAAGTGTTCATAGTCTAGTGGGGACAGAGACTTTTTTTTTTTTTGAGACAGAGTCTCACTCTGTCAGCCAGGCTAGAGTGCAGTGGCGCAATTTCGGCTCACTGCAACCTCTGCCTCCCAGATTCAAGCGATTCTCCTGCCTCAGCCTCCCGAGTATCTGGAACTACAGGTGTCTGCCACCATGCCTGGCTAATTTTCGGTATTTTTAGTAGAGACAGGGTTTTACCATGTTGGCCATGCTGGTCTCGAACTCCTTACCTCAGGTGATCTGCCTGCCTCAGCCTCCCAAAGTGCTGGGATTACGGGCGTGAGCCACCGCACCCAGCCAGGACAGAGACTTCTGAGCACATGCCTTCCATGGAAGTGTGGTAAGGGATGTAAAGCAGGCTGTGGGAGCCCAAGACAGAGCACCAGCTCTGACCAGGGAAGTGGGGAAGGCCACTCCTTGCTTGTCAGTTACAAACCAGTTGAAATTTTAGTATTATTCTTGCTATATACAGGTTATAGTATATTCTATAAAAACATTTCCAACCATTATTTTCATCACGATTACCACTGGTTCATTTTCTGCAAGATTCTTTTCCTAAATACCAAATGGCTAATACCCAAACCGAGATCTTGTGAAATTAATGGGGATTCACCCCTAGAAATGATCGTTTTGCAAAAATACGATGACAACGATTAGTTCAACAAGTGGTCTTTGCTGTGAAGCTCGGGCATCAAGGAAAGGTGTAGATAGGTCTTGTTGCATAACAGTCCTTGGTCCTAATATAGCAACGTTCATCTGAGAAGCTTAAAGGACTTGCCTCACATGACAAGCTGCCTCATTTTTGCACTGACTCTTTGAGGAAGGCAAGATAAGATTTATTATCCAGTGGCCTATATTCCAAGTAGAGAAGGATCCTCCCTACCCAGGTAACTAGAAAGGTATGTCTAATGATACATTTAGGAGGGAGGCAGGGATCCAGGGGTAAGAAGGAGATTGAATCTTTGGTTTTAGGCTGCAGTTCTCCATCAATAATTTTTTTTTAAACGTAAGTCCTGATCTTGCTTATATAGGACTGATTAAATTCTTTCTTTTCTTTCTTTCTGTTTTTTTCTTTTCTTCATATGAGCTGTGGTTTTGCTGTAGGACTTTCTGTTTGTTTTGAGACAGAGTCTCAATCTACAGCCCAGGCTGGAGTGCAGTGGTGCAATATCTGGCATTGCAACCTCTGCCTCCCGGGTTCAAGCGATTCTCCTGCCTCAGCCTCCCCGGTAGCTGGGACTCAGCCTTTCCAGTAGCTGGGACTACAGGTGAGCGCCACTAAGGCCGGATAATTTTGGTGGTTTTAGTTAGAGATGGGGTTTCACTATGTTGCCCAGGCTGGTCTTGAACTCCTGGCCTCAAGTGATTTGCCCACCTTGGCATTCTGAAGTGCTTGGATTACAGGCGTGAGCCACCACACCCAGACTGATTATTATTATTATTATTTTTTGAGATGGAGTTTTGCTCTTGTTGCCCAGGCTGGAATGCAATGGTACAATCTCAGCTCACTGCAACCTCTGCTTCCTGGGTTCAAGCGATTCTCCTGCCTCAGCCTTTCTAGTAGCTGGGATTACAGGCGCCCACGACCACGTCCGGCTAATTTTTGTATTTTTAGTGGAGACGGTGTTTCAGCATGTTGGTCAGGCTGGTCTCGAACTCCTGACCTCAGGTGATCCACCTGCCTCGGCCTCCCAAAGTGCTGGAATTACAGGTGTGAGCTACTGCGCCTGGCCTTTAAATTTTCATTATAATAAATACTTGAGCCTCAAAACCTGAGAATGCTTTTCAGCCCTATGTCTAATCAGGACCTTGTCTTATTGATTTTCCCTCCATGATGTCCTCCCCTCATATCCTCCCTTCCTTCCTATTCTTACTGAGGTTTGGTTCACTGGACACTTGACATCTCGCTGTCCAGCCTCAGCTTCTCTCTGCCCCAATCCACCCTGTACACAACCCCAGTGGATTAGTATCACAACAGCAACATCTCCTCCTCTCACTCCGTGACTCAGAACTCTTCAGTCGCTCCCCGCTGCTTACAAAAAAAAGTCCAAACACTTCACTCTCCACAATCAGCCTCAATCTCCCTTTCCAACCTTTTTTTTTTAAAAAAAAAATAAGAGATGGGGTCTTGCTCTGTTGCCCAGGCTGGAGTGCAGTGGCTATTCACAGACGCAGTCCCACTACTGATCAGTATTGGAGTTTTGACCTGCTCCGTTTCCGACCTGGGCCGGTTCACTCCTCCTTAGGCAACCTGGTGGTCCCCTGCTCCTGGGAGGTCACAATATTGATGCCGAACTTAGTTCAGACACCCGATCAGCATAGCACACTACAGCCCAGGACTCCTGGGCTCAAGCGAACCTCCCACCTCAACCTCCTGAGTAGCTGGGACTATAGGCACGCGCCACTGCGCCTGGCCCTCTCCAACGTTTTTTTATCTCTTATGATTTTTCTCTTTTTTTTTGAGACGGAGTCTTGCTGTGTCGCCCAGGTTGGAGTGCAGTGGCACGATCTCAGTTCACTACAACGTCCGCCTCCTAGGTTCAAGCAATTCTCCTGCCTCAGCCTCCTAGCTGGGATTATAGGTGCCTGCCACTACACCCGGCTCATTTTTTGTAGAGATGGTGGTTTCACCATGTTGGCCGGGCCGGTCTCGAACTCCTGACCTCAGGTGATCCACCCGCTTCGGCTTCCCAAAGTGTTGGGGTTACAGATGTGAGCCACCACACCCGGCCCTCTCATGATTTTTCTAAGCACCCACTTAAACACCACGATCAGTAGATGGTCAGCTCCATGAGGTGAAGGACTCGTATCTTTCTTGTTTGCCACCATATTTCCAGCTGTCAGGACCATGCTTTGTGGGTTTTGCTGAGTAAATGAATGAACCATCCCCTCCAACCATTGTTTCCAAAACTCACTGCTTCCAAAAGCTCCTTTGCCATTCCTATCCCCCTCCCCACAAGTCTCTGCACACTAGGTGTCTTCTTCTCATCCCCAGAGCTAACCCCACCAGAAATAGCCTTTTCACTCCCATCTGATGATCTGAATCCTGTCCATGTTTCCATTTCCAGGTATGACTCAAATTCCAACTTCGAAGCCTTCACAAACATTTTTCTTTCTTTTTCTTCCAAATGATTGCATTCATTCTAAACAAGGGTACAGACCCTACACTCTCAGAAACACAGCAACAGATGCGTATGAAGCTAAGCCAGCTCTGGTGAAACAGTAACAGGGAGAGAGCTGCCATCCAGGGCCCCATACCCCACCTTTGGTCCAGACGGCCCCTTGGCCCTGGTGTCCCTGCTGTCGGAACACACTGGACTGGGGTACAGGAGTTGCAGATTCGCTGAGGCCGGTGTCAGGGGAAGCAGGGACTCGAACATGAGCCAGGTTATTCCTCTCCTCCGGGCCAATTTCCCTCCACAACCCAGGGGCTTCAGTCTCACATCACATTTAAAAACAGAAAATAGGCAAAATGGGCCGGGTGCAGTGGCTCACGCCTGTAATCCCACCTCTTTGGGAGGCTGAGGCGGGCAGATCACGAGATCAAGAGATTGAGACCATCCTGGAGAACATAGTGAAACCCCGTCTCTACTAAAAATACAAGAATTAGCTGGGTGTGGTGGGGCATGCCTGTAATCCCAGCTACTCAGGAG
This sequence comes from Aotus nancymaae, assembly GCF_030222135.1. Taxonomy (NCBI): domain Eukaryota; kingdom Metazoa; phylum Chordata; class Mammalia; order Primates; family Aotidae; genus Aotus; species Aotus nancymaae. The sequence goes on along the minus strand of NW_026988472.1, from coordinate 18,071,695 downwards.
GCTGAGGTAGGAGAATCGCTTGAACCTGGTAGGTGGAGGTTGCAGTGAGCTGAGATCGTGCCACTGCACTCCAGCCTGGCGACAGAGCAAGACTCTTTCTCAAAAAAAAAAGAAAGAAAGAAAATAGGCAACACGTTTGGCTAAAATAAAACGAAAACGCTGCAGGGAAGAGACTGCTGTGCTGGTGGACGGGCTGCCCTGCTCACCTGTGGGAAAGGCAGGGCCAGCAAAGGCAGGAGAGCTCCCAGTGGGCAGCTAGGCTGTGTGTGTGTGTGTGTGTGGTCCTCCAGGTGGTGCCAGGGAGGATGCAGGGACAGGGACAGTCCAGGCAGACAGCTATCTGGTGAGTAGGGCTCTGCTTGAGGTGTTCTGGCATCAGGAGGCTGCCTGACCCCCAATGGGCATGACACAGGCTCCAGGGAACAAGGGGACATCTGCCTAAAGAATAAAAGACCAACTTGGCCGGGCGCGGTGGCTCACGCCTGTAATCCCAGCACTTTGGGAGGCCGAGGCGGGTGGATCACGAGGTCAAGAGATCGAGACCATCCTGGTCAACATGGTGAAACCCCGTCTCCACTAAAAATACAAAAAATTAGCTGGGCATGTTGGCGCATGCCTGTAATCCCAGCTACTCAGGAGGCTGAGGCAGGAGAATTGCCTGAACCCAGGAGGCGGAGGTTGCGGTGAGCCGAGATCGCGCCATTGCACTCCAGCCTGGGTAACAAGAGCGAAACTCCGTCTCAGAAAAAAAAAAAAAAAGACCAACTTGGTCAGAGCGCAAGCTTTGCCTGCATCATGGCCCTGGCTCTGCAAAGGGTACCCCCAACTCTGGAGACAAGCCGTGGCCTCAAGCAGCAGCTGACTATGCTGCTGAAACCAGGACACATCTGCATCATACTCACAGAAAGCTGCGCCATCTTAGTGTGACAGGCCACACTCGGTAACCCTAGGGTAAGCTGGAAAAGAACTCCAGATGTGCCCTGGAGAGCCCCCCACCTCTAAGGAGCCACCTCCCAGGGAGCCCCCACCACCCCATTCTTCAAGTTTGGCTTGAGATTTTAGGAAGCATAATTTCAGGTGAGGAAGAGAACAAAGTCCTGGCCCGGCCCACTCTGGCAAGGATCACTTCCTACCTCATCGGCACCAGAGGAAGTCACATATACAGACAGGACACACACAGCATGCATGGGGCTCGAGGAACCATGCCTGCACACCACTCCCACACACATGATATAACCAAGTGGCAGCCAGAGAGGCCCAGGCACACTCAGGGTGCCGCCTTTGGGGCATCCATGTAGGCCGGGTTGGAAGGAGGCTGGCTGGTGGGGTAGGGTGCAGCTGCTCCTCCAGTCTCATGGTAGGCCAGCAGGCCCATGGGCTGGGCCAGGTAAGGTGGTGGGTACTGTTTGGGGTAGGGTGCTGCTGGCATGCCTGGCTGGGGAGGACATGGGGTGGTAGCCCTGGTAGCTCTGTCCAGGGTAGCTGAGCTGCACACTTGGATGCTGAGGGTAAGGGGCATGCACCACAATAGTGGACATGGTGGTGGTCACAACCAGACGCAGTCAGCCTCACATCTTGTAGAGGGAGCAGCAAGAACAGGTGAAGCAGATGATAATAGTGACAACAGACAGCACAAAAATGGTCAGGCTGACTGCCACGGTGGCGCTGAACCCCTTATTAGCCTCTGCTTTCACCCAGGGCTTCCTGTACCCCTGGACTTCCTCTCTTTCCATCATGGGCCACTCAGTTTCAATTTCCTCTCTTTTCAGAGAAAGGGAAAGCAAATCTCCTCCAGATGACATCAGCCACAGGAAGGACTGCTTCACGAACTTTCGAGCCCACGATGGTACCTTCCTCCTGAGAACAGCTACTGTGTTTTCGGTACTATTCATTCATTAGTTCCACATTTACGAAGGTGAATAGAATGCAGGCCCTGCCATTGAGGAGCTCACAGTCTAGATGGCCGGCTGCATACTGCCTCATGTTGTGTCATGATCTTTTTGTGCGTGCGTCTTGTCTCTCCAATTCCATGACAGCAGAGGCCATGTCCTAAACTTCTTTGCCTTTCCCAGAGCCCTTACTTAGCATGGTGTTCGATTAATATCTCTCTTTTTTTTTTTTTTTTTTGAGATGGAGTCTCACTCTGTCACCCAGGCTGGAGTACAGTGGTGCAATCTCGGCTCACTTCAACCTCCGCCTCCTGGGTTCAAGCGATCCCCTGAGTATCTGGGATTACAGGTGCATGCTACCATGCCCGGCTAATTTTTTTTTTTTTTTTTTTTTGTATTTTTAGTAGAGATGGGGTTTTGCCATGTTGGCCAGGCTGGTCTCAAATTCCTGACCTCAGATGATCCACCCACCTGAGTCCCCCAAAGTGCTGGGATTACAGATGAAAGCCACCATGCCCGGCCAATAAACATCTCTTGAATGAGTAAAATAATTTGATTTCATTTGATACTTTCCCCCTCTGTGGTTTACTTCTGCTACCTAGGTAAAATACCACCCATATGTAGAAATGTATTTTATTTATTTATTATTATTATTATTTTCATAGAGATGAGGTCTCGCTTTGTTGCCCAGACTGGTCTTGAACTCCCGGGCTCAAGTGATCCTCCCACCTCAGCCTCCCGAAGGGCTGGGATTACAGGCGTGAGCCACCGCACCCGGCCTAGAAATTTATAAGTGAGGAAACTGAGGCACGGAATGGTGAAATAACTTGTTCCACACTTCAAGTGACTCATGGTTGCTTCATCCAGAACACATGCTGGACAGCTTTGGAACCAAAGACAGCTATGTGTCCTTGGTGCCAGTATTTACATGTCTCTTAGATTCTGAGATGCAAATTGTGCCCCATATACACCATGCAGACTTTACCAAAATCATGCATATGTTTGAAGTCAGACTTTGGTTTATGCAGAATGATTAATATTTTTTCTTATATTCAATATCAAGTTGTGTGAAAGGTAACACATGATAGATTCAGAAATATTCCAGAGAGGAAAGAGTGGGTGGCAGTTGGTGAGCTGCAACATTTTTCCTTTCACAGAACAATTCTTGTAGAAGAAACAGCATTGCTGACTTTTTCTATTTTCAGCACAAAGTAACACTTAACTAATTAATATTCAAGTGAAGGTGTATAGCCACAGACCTCATTTAATTGGCAAGTACTGCAAAACAGCAAACTAACCCACAGCAGGGGATGCAAATGGGTGGTCTGCCTGCGAAACTGAACTCACAGAAAAGGTTTCAAGGTTTCTCAACTTAATTTTGAATACATGTGAAATGATATTTATGGCCGGGCGTGGTGGTTCATGCCTGTAATCCCAGGTACTTTGGGAGGCCAACGCAGGCTTACCTCCCAAAGTACCTGGGATTACAAGGTCAAGAGATCGAGACCATCCTGGCCAACATGGTGAAACCCCATCTCTATCAAAAATACAAAAAAATTAGCTGGGCATGGTGGTGCACACCTGTAGTCCCAGCTACTCGGGAGGCTGAGGCAGGAGAATTGCTTGAACCCAGGAGGCAGAGGTTGCAGTGAGCCGAGATCGTACCACTGTACTCCAGACTGGTGACAGTGCAAGGCTCTGTCTCAAAAAAAAAAAAATTATATTTATATATTTTTTTCTTTTTTTTTGAGACGGGGTTTTGCTCTTTCACCCAGGCTGGAGTGCAGTGGTGCGATCTCAGCTCATTGCAACCTCTGCCTCCCACCACCACCATCCCCCGGGTTCAAGCAGCTCCTGAGTAGCTGGAGTTACAGGCACCCACCACCACATATGACTAATTTTTATATTTTTAGTAGAGACGGGGTTTCACCATGTTGGCCAGGCTGGTCTTAAACTCCTGACCTCAGGTGATCCACTTGCCTTGGCCTCCCAAAGTGCTGGCATTACAGGCATGAACCACCACATCCGGCTGATATTTATATTTCTATAAGGCAAGAAAAATACGGGAAAACCAAAGACTCACGTATCCATCAATCCAACCTGAAAAACAGAACAGTACCAGTAGCCCTGAAGGCTTCTAGACACATACAGTGCATTGAAATAATCGGAATTAGCTGTCAACAGTTACAAATTGGGACATTTCACACAAAAATCTGGATTTCCAGCCTCTCTTGAAAAAGCTGGCACCCCTGTGCCTATGTTCCCATAGGGAAATACGGGGCTGGCACTGCATGGGATGGCATGCGGATCACCCCATCTCACCCTTATCTGTTCTCTGCTGCCTCCTCCATCCACATGACCCGTCCAGCCCTGGAGGCACCTGCGTTGGTAACCCCTGCCATGCGTTTCCTTTCTGGATTGGCTCCTTCTCCCTTGATGCTGTTCAAGCTCTCCATTTCCCTAGTTCTCCTGCCTCTGTTTTGGGATATCTCCTTTCCTGATGGAGCAGGACCTTTAAGAGGCACTAGAAGGCCAGGTAAGGTGGCTCATGCCTATAATCCCAGGATATTGAGGGGCTGAGATGGGAGGATCGCTTGAGCCCAGGAGTTCGAGACCAGCCTAGGCAACATAGTGAGATGCCATTTCTACCAAAAAAAAAAAAAAAAAGAAATTTAAACCTAGCCAGGCATGGTGGTGCACATCTGTGGTCCTAGCTACTCAGGAGGCTGAGGCAGGAGGTTCACTTGAGTCCAGGAGTTCCAGGATACAATGAGCTATGATCATGCCAGTGCAACTCCAGTAAGGGTGACAGAGTGAGACCCTGTCTCTTTAAAAAAAAAAAAAAGTACAAACCACAGTGCTTCAAATGGTCATTAAAAAAAATAAAAAGAGCCATTAGGCTCCATGGAGATGTGCAGACAAGGAGAAACTGTCTGCCTTCAATGGACAAGTATCCATGGAGGAAAATGACCTGTGGACCAGGCACGGTGGCTCATGCCTGTAATCCCAGCACTTTGGGAGGCTGAGGCGGGAGGATCACTTGAACCCGGGAGATGGAAGTTGCGGTGAGCGGAGATTGCACCATTGCACCAGCCTGGGTGATAGAGTGAGACTCTGTCTCAAAAAATAAAAAATAATAGCCTTTCCAGCCCTGGACCCAGACTCTACAGCCGCCGAGATGTTGATGCCTAAGAAGAACTGTATTGCCATTTATGAACTCCTTTTTAAGGAGAGAGTCATGGTGGCCAAGAAGCATGTCCACATGCCTAAGCACCCGGAGCTGGCAGACAAGAATGTGCCCAACCTTCATGTCATGAAGGCCATGCGGTCTCTCAAGTCCCGAGGCTACGTGAAGGAACAGTTTGCCCGGAGACATTTCTACTGGTGCCTTACCAATGAGGGTATCCAGTATCTCCATGATGACCTTCATCTGCCCCTGGAGATTGTGCCTGCCACCCTATACTGCAGCCATCCAGAGACTGCCAGGCCTCGGCCTAAAGGTCTGGAGGGTGAGCAACCTGCAAGACTCACAAGAGGGGAAGCCGACAGAGACACCTACAGATGGAGTGCTGTGCCACCTGGTGCCAACAAGAAGGCTGATGCTGGGGCTGCGTCAGCAACCCAATTCCAGTTTAGAGATGGATTTGGTCGTGGACGTGGTCAGCCACCTCAGTAAAACTGGAGAGGATTATTTTGCATTGAATAAACTTACACCCAAAAAAAAACCTTAAAAATAAATAATAAGGCTGGGCGTGGTGGCTCATGCCTGTAATCCTAGCACTTTGGGAGGCTGAGGTAGGTGGATCACCTGAGGTCAGGAGTTCAAGACCAGCCTGGCCATCATGGTGAAACCCCATCTTTAAAAAAAAAATTAAAAAATAAATAAATTAATTAATTAAATAAATAATAAATACCTTGATAGTGACGTCGAAACTGGTGTTTGACCAAATATTTGGGTACCGTGACCTAGCCAAGTTGACGCATTAAAATTAACCATTTTTCATTGTCTGGGTGAGCGTGTATGCAGGAATTGGAAGGTGGAAACACAGGTGCCAGAAGGGGGCGTGGTGAACAAAGGTGCCGAGGTGGGAAGATGCTGAGCACTCTCAGAGAATTGAGAGAAGCCCAGCGGAGGAGCAAAAAGTACAGCATGGGGGTGAGGTGGTAGAAGGGGACAAAGTGCACAAGACGGGTGGGGAACCGTGGAGGATAGGAGCAAACGTGACTGGATGAGCGCTAGGTCCACAAGGACCTTGAATGCCGTGGGAGGTGTCAGAGGTTTTCAAGCAGGGAATGGGCACAAGAGGACTGTGTTCAAAAACTCTGGTAGACACATAAAGGGTGAGGTCGAGGGGGACAGATTGGAAAGTTCTTCTGGACAAATGATCCAGTTTTTTTGTTTGTTTGTTTGTTTCGAGATGGAGTTTCACTCTTTCACCCAGGCTGGAGTGAAGTGGCACAATCTTGGCTCACTGCAACCTCTGCCCCATGGGTTCAAGTGATTCTCCTGCCTCAGCCTCCCGAGTAGCTGAGATTACAGGTGCTCTCCAATACGCCCAGCTTTTTTTTTTTTTTTTTTTGTAGTTTTAGTAGAAACGGGGTTTCGCCATGTTGGCCAGGCTGGTCTTGAACTCCTGACCTCAAGTGATCTGCCGCCTCACCCCGCAAAGTCTTGGGATTATAGGTGCCCGGCCTGTTTTTTTTTTTTTTTGAGACACAGTCTTGCTCTGTCACCCAGGCTGGAATGCAGTGGTGTGATCTCAGCTCACTGCAACCTCCGCCTCCCAGGTTCAAGGGATTCTCCTGCCTCAGCCTCCCAAGTAGCTGGGATTACAGGCATGCGCCAGCATGCCCAGCTAATTTTTTTGTATTTTTAGTAGAGATGGGGTTTTACCATGTTGGCGAGGCTGGTTTTGAACTCCTGACCTCAAGTGATCCACCCACCTTGGCCTCCCAAAGTGCTAGGATTACAAGCGTGAGCCACAGCGCCCGGCCTTTTTTTTTTTTTTTTTTTAGATAGGGTCTCACCCTGTGTTGCCCAGGCTGAATGCAGTCATACGATCATGGCTCACTGCAGTGTTGCACTCCCAGACTCAAGAAGTCCTCCCACCTTAGCCTCCTGAGTAGCTGGAACTACAGGTGCATGCCACTACACCTGGCCAATTTTTTATGTTTTGTAGAGATGGGAGCTTGCTATGTTGCCCAAGCTGGTCTCAAACTTCTAGATTCAATGGATCCTCCCACCTTGGCCTCCCAAAGTGCTGAGATTATAGGCATGAGCCACTGTGCCTGACCCAGATTTTCTTTTTCTTTATTTAAGAGATGGGGTCTTGCTCTGTCATCCAGGCTGGAGTGCAGTGGTGCAATCATAGCTCACCACAGCCTTGAGCTTCTGGCTCAAGTGGTCTTCCAGCCTCAGCCTCCCAAGTAGCTAGGACTACAGGCATGAGCCACTGTGCCCAGTTTGTATTTCTTGAGAGGACACTAGGTTGGACAGTTAAAGCAAGATGTCTTTAAAGGGCTGGGTGCAGTAGCCCATGCCTATAATCCCAGCACTTTAGGAGGCTGAGGCCAGAGGGAGGATCACCTTAGCTCAGGAGTTTGAGGCTGCAGAGAGCTATAAGTGCACTACAGTCCAGTCTGGACAGCAGATCGAGACCCTGTGTCTTAACAAAAAAGTCTTTAAATAAATCAAAGCTAAAATCTTGAAAAAGTTTTAAAAACTTTAAAAATGAGCCGGCACAGTGGCTTACACCTGTAATCCCAGCACTTTGGGAGGCTGAGGCGGGCGGATCATGAGGTCAGGAGTTTGAGACCAGCCTGACCAACAGGGAGAAACCCTGTCTCTACTTAAAAATACAAAAATTTGCCGGGCGTGGTGGAGTGCACCTGTAATCTCAGCTACTTGGGAGGCTGAGGCAGGAGAATTGTTTGAACCCAGGAGGCAGATGTTGTGGTGACGCAAGATCATGCCATTGCACTCCAGCCTGGGCGACAGAGTGAAACTCCGTCTGATTAAATCTAATAGACATCAAGGTCTGTAGGACAATAACAGCAATAATCTATCTGTAAGTAGGAAGGTGTAGGGGAGAGTGAATTGGTTTGAAGTACGAAGTATAAAATTTCAACAAGGGACTGATATGCAGCCTGCAGCCCTGTGAGGTAAGGCCAGGCTTTCAGTTCTGTATCACCTGAGAGTGATTGCTAAAAATGTTCCTACTACCTAAGAGGCAGCGTGGCCTCCTGAGGGCATATGACTCAACCCCCTTCACTGTACTTCCAAGACTACAGTCTTCGTTCACTTTGCATGAACAAAGGCAGAAGTGCACTAAGCTTTGCTGTTTGAAAATATTTTTACCAATTTTAGTGGTAGAGAAGATGCCCTTTGATACAATTTTGGTTTTGGTCTTGTCTTCTTTGTGGAAGGAAAGCAGATTCCAGGCTGTATCTGCTGTTCAGGAGTATAACAATTGCCTAAAACATTCCTAGTTTTGTATGGACCAGACCCCAGCCTAGAGTAGAAGGGCTTACAGCAATATCTTAGAGCCTAAGGTCTCTGCTTTTCCCTTTAGAACTTTTATTGGCCTCCATAGTAACATTCTTCTAATTATCATGAATCTGATGATTTGCTTTATCGGAAGTCGCAAACAAATGAACAAGCCCAAAAAGGCTATGATATTTTAAAACATAAAAAGAGAATAAGTAGGTCTGGGTGCAATGGCTCATGCCTGTAATCTCAGCACTTTGGGAGGCCAAAGTGGGTGGATCATTTGAGGTCAGGAGTTCAAGACCAGCCTGGCCAACAGGGTGAAACCCCGGCTCTACTAAAAATACAAAAATTAGCCTGGCATGGTGGCAGGCTCCTGTAATCCCAGCTACTTGGGAGGCTGAGGCATGAGAATAGCTTGAACCTGGGAGGTGGAGGTTGCAGTGAGCTAAGATCACGCCACTGCACTCCAGCCTGGGTGGCAGAGCGAGATTCTGTCTCAGAAAAAAAGAAAAAAAAGGCCGGCGCGGTGGCTCACACCTGTAATCCCAGCACTTTGGGAGGCCGAAGCGGGTGGATCACGAGGTCAAGAGATCGAGACCATCCTGGTCAACATGGTGAAACCCCATCTTTACTAAAAATACAAAAAATTAGCTGGGCATTGTGGCACGTGCCTGTAATCCCAGCTACTCAGGAGGCTGAGGCAGGAAGAATTGCCTGAACCCAGGAGGCGGAGGTTGCGTAAGCCGAGATTGCGCCATTGCACTCTAGCCTGGGTAACAAGAGTGAAACTCCGTCTCAAAAGAAAAATAAAAAAATAAAAAAATAAAAAAAAGGGAGCGAGAGAAAGTAGGGAACTGCATTTACCTCCACACCTATAATTATCCTTATTATAGGGAAGTTCCGTGTCTGAACTTTATTCCAAATCCACCCTAAAGAAAAGTATGAATCAGCTGGCCCTTCCCTTGGACCTTGCAGAAAAATGACTGGCAATTATGAAGTTCACTAAAGGCTTTAAGTTACCTATCTCTTGGAATCCCTTTTACAACTCCTTTTCTTCTAGCTTCGGAATAGCCCATCTTTGTGCCAAGTTTTAGGTTACTTGGGCACATTATTTAGGTGCATTGCAATCATGTGATTTTAGTCTATCTTAGTCTCCACCCTGCACAGAGAAGTGTGACAAATTTTCTGTCCTCTGTGGGCTCACACACAGCTGCAGTACCATACGGAATTACAATGGCGGTTTGAACAGTGGAGACTGTGGGAGCCCAGCGTACAGAGCAACCTCCTCTACTAGGGGAGTTGAGAGGATGGGGAGCTAGACACGTATATGTGGATCCAGATGCTACCTGGTGCTAAGCTCTTACTCCCTACAAAGCATTAAAAAAAAAAAAAAACTTAAACACTACCTCTCCTCCCCCGCTCCCCCCTTTTTTTTGAGACGGGGGTTTCACTCTGTCACCCAGGCTGGAATGCTGTGGCGCAATCTCAGCTCACTGCAAACTCTGCCTCCTGGGCTCAAGCGATTCTCCCACCTCAGCCTCTGGTGTAGCCGGGATTACAGGCGCGAGCCACCACGCCAGAACTCCTGGACTCAAGTGATCCCGCGTGCCTAGGCCTCCCAAAGTGCTGGGATTACAGGCATTATCCATCACGCCCTGCCTCAAAAAGCACTTTCAATTCATGCACAAGCCCTTGAATCCCAAACACTCTGAGAGGCAGAGACTACTTTTTGGGCGGGGGAGGGGAACGGAGTTTCGCTCTTGTTGACCAGGCTAGAGTGCAATGGCGCGATCTCGGCTCACCGCAACCTCCGCCTCCCGAGTTCAAGCGATTCTCCTGTCTCAGCCTCCCGAATAGCTGGGATTACAGGCATGCGCCACCACGCCTGGCTAATTTTGCATTTTTAGTAGAGACGGGGTTTCTTCCTGTTGGTCAGGCTGATCTCGAACTCCCGACCTCACGTGATCCCCCCGCCTTGGCCTCCCAAACTGCTGGGATTACAGGCGTGAGGCACCGCGCCCGGCCGACAGGTACTACTTTTATTCTAACTCTATAAATAAGGAAGCCGAGACACTGTCAAGGGAGTTGCCCCGTGCCTGTAAGCAGGGAGCTGAATTGCTGGTTAGAGGAATTGCAATTCCTAGGCTCTGGTTCACTGCCCTACCTCCAGGGATGGGGGTGGAAGAAGGATGGGGTGGTGTTGCAGGAAGTACATTCGCATCAATATGAGCACTCAAAATGCCTGGAAACATTAAGAAAGGGAGCGTGCAAAAACATTTCCCTGGTTTCAGCCATCTCTAGCCCTTTTTAGGTCACTTCAAATAAAAATTGCAAATAACTGCCATGTGGAAAAGATATGCAAATGCTGCTTAATGGAAAAGTCATTTGGAGTGCTGTGAAAGTTGGCTCATTTATTTAGCTGCCTCAAGTGTGCACATCATTCTTTTTCAGAGTGACTGTGTTTGAAGACAAAGCTTTGTATGTTTTCCCGCTTCCTCTCCAATTGGATTTTCCAATTATAACATATTGATTAACAAAATACCCTGGTGGTTTGAACTGAGTATGCCTATGAGCAGGGGTTAATTGAAAATAGGGAACTGCTGTATATTTTAATTCTTTTTAGGTACTCCCATGGCAGTACCCCGTACTCGGCTCTACTCTAAAGTAAAACAAAGCCCAGAACCAGGGTAGTCAGTGCATCCCATTGTTCCTATATGCAGTTTGAAGAGCTTTCGGAACTCAGTTTTTGAACATGATTCATGTTTACCCTGATTCATAGGAAAACGAAACTGAAACAAAACCGAGGTCCCTCACCAATGCTCCATGAAAATCCACTAATCTCCGGGCAGGAAGGGACCTTAATGATCATTAAACCTAGTGGCTCTCAAAGGGGCATTGTAGACATCTGTGTATTTCTGATTGTCACAATGACTGGCAAGGGCTACTGGCATTTAGTGGGCAGGAGCCAGGCATGCTAGGATGCTCTGTGATGCTGGTCAGTCCCATACAGCGAAGAACTGAACCGCTGGACACTGATGTCGGTGAAAAACTAGTTCGTTATCATCTAAGCTTAGAATTAACCCTGTTATACGAAGGAACACAAATTTTCTTTGCCCAGTTTCCATAGATCCTGAATTTGCCACAAATGCAACTACTGTTTCGATTGAAGGAAGATTGTACTGTTTTATTTAAACATTATTAATTGTTCATCGTTTTGGAAAATGAGGTTCCCAGTAGCAATGTTGCTCATAGAACTTGAGTTGTGAAATCAATACACCTTTCCAGTTTGCATTTGTGGCTCTACTGGGCAAGTATCTTACCATCAGTTAGTGTAGCTGTGCGGGGGCATTTACATATTAAAATACGTATGGTTTTATTATAATCATTTTGCATTCGTTTTTTAATAGACAGGTCACGTTCTTTGAAATTATTTGTAGGTTCACATTATATTACCTATGATTTGTTATTTCAGTATGGTTAAAGGGGGCGTTAGAAAATACTAGTTATGAAAAGGAGTTGGATCTTTCACAGGGTTATGGAATGTAGCTGACTCCTTTTATAGATGAGAAAATTGAGACTCCAAGCCTTTAAACAACTTGCCCCCAACACAGTGTGATATTCTCCCTGTTACATTCGAATTTCCATTTCGAGTTTAAAAATTGGGAAGGGAGAGAAGTTATGTGTATGGTAAATTATGTGATGAGCACGAACTATTTGAATTCTGGCAGCAGAAGACCCTTTGGGGGGTGGTGCAAACCACTGCGTTTTATTTAATTCCGTAGGTTGAGGGTCAGAAGAGAAAGGGGAAAGCGGTCATAAGAAACCACGGATGTGCAGCCGCCGGCTCAAAGCCGGGGATCCACTAGTAAACACGTTTTCTCCTGTTTAAGGGCCTGCGGCACCGAAGCCGAGACTTGGGGTGGCCTTCCTAGAAGGCAGCCACGGGAACAGGTTCCTCCGACGGCAGAAACCCATTTCCTCCCGTTCTTTATCCACCGCAGCGGCTAAAGGGTCACCCCGAGCCCAGGCCGATAACCCCGTTGCAGCCCCTCCGGCAGGCCCAGGTTGCACCAGCTACAAAAATTCCCGACACTCTTAGGCCCTAAAAGAGCCGTTCACCACCCCCGGGGTCCCCGCAGTGCCGGTGGCCACTGGCCCTAAGCCGCTGGGCAACCCGCGGGAGGAAACTAGGAGCAAATGTAGCCCACATTCCTGCGGAGAGCCGGGGTCCCGGGAGAGCGCGCCAGCGGCGGCTCTGGATCAGCGCGTGACTGTCTCATTGTTCTCTCGCCGCGGGGGGCGGGGGCGCGCGCGCACACGTCTGGGGGTTGGGGCAGGAGGGGCCGTTGTATGTTTCTAGGCGGCGCCCCCCGCTGCCTAGGCAACCGCGCAGAGAGGTGTCCGGCCACCACCGCGGAAATCCCCGACTCCCGCCCCGGTCACCATCCTAGTCTACTCCCTCCTCCTTCCTCCACTTCCCTCTCTTCTCCGCTTCCCACCCCTCCCCCCAGTCCCGAGCACTCAATATTCACACCACCGTTTCCTGCTTCACAAAATGGCCACCCGCGCGACACCTGCGGTCACGTGGCCTGCCGCCCTCTAGGTTTTGGGACTCTGCTTAGCTCCGACTTCGAGGAGGCTACACGCGGAAGAGCGAGGGCAGATTAGACTAGTAAAATCCCACCACATCTCCAAGCCCAGGGACTGAGAGAGGAAGAAGAGTGAAGGCCACTGTTGGACAAAAAAAGGAAAAACGAAAGCTGAGTGCTTAGGGTTGGAAAGGGGAGGGAAGAGGCCTAGGTTAATATTTTCAGGCCTCCTAGCTGGCGGAAAGCGGGAGACTTCAGTTCTCGCGAGATCTCGAGAACTCCGAGGCTGAGAACACGGTTTTAGCAGAGAGCAGGGGAAGTGTAGCTTGAGAGAACTGGGACAGCATTTGGCGCCCTGAGCTCCAAGGCAGGACGACGAGGGGCGACGAGACTGCGTAGGAAATCCCGTGAGGTTAGATCTGAGGGAGCGCGCAGAAGCTGGGAAGAAGTCGCCGCGGCGGGGGATTGCGGTGTGAAAGGGCGGGCACACGCTGTACGTGCTGACGTAGCAGGGTTTCGAGCGGGTATATTAGATCCGTGGCCGCGCCGTGCGCTCCAGAGCCGCAGTTCTCCCGTGACACGGCCTTCGCGGTGGAACAAAAACATTCGCTCAGCAGCAGAAGACACCGAGTTCTCGGTACTCTTCAGGGATGAGTCATGTGGCGGTGGAAAATGCGCTCGGGCTGGACCAGCAAGTGAGTTTCAAGGACCCCACCGGGCTGGCTGCTGCGTGAATCCCTTGACCTAATCTGGCTAATGGCGCAGCGCTAACCGGCACCCTTACTTTCCAGTTCCTGGGTGCCCCGGGGCTATGGAGGGTCAGGGAGGCGGCAGGAACGTTGGTTGGGGCTGTCGCCAGGGCCGGAGCTTAGCCCGCTGTATTGTCCCCGGGCCGAGCACAATGGCGGCTTTTGTGTGTGCTTGCGCAGGCGGCCGTTGAGGGGGGAGTGCGCGCGCTTTCACGGGGACGCGCACGCGCGAAACCCGACTGGTGAGTGACGCAGGGGGGGCTTGGAGGAGTGCGCAGCGCGGCAGGACGCGACTGGGGACCCTTTTGGCCTGGAGGGCTTCAGCCCTCATTGCTGCGCAGCCTGGATTCCCGTCCGGGAGACCCGGCGGCATCGGGTGTTTGCGTGCCTGCGAGCGAGGAGTGGAAAGCGGCCCAGGAATGTGGGAGGGGGCGGTGCGGCGCGGTAGGGGGGGGGGTGGCCTTCGCTCCGGGTAATGGCGGCAGCCTCTTTTGTGTGGTGCTGGGCGGCGCTGTGGCCCACTCCCGGGAGACAGCGGGTCCCAGGCGGGCGAGGGCCTGGAAGGGAGGATGGAATGGGCTTCTTGTTTCTCCTGGGCTTCTTCCGCCGGCCCTTTTGCTTCAACCCAGTTTCCGCAGGGTCGGCGGGCCGGGCGCCGCGGCCTGGAAGGCCGCGTTTCCGGAGTGGAAAGTTTTGTGACGCAGAAGATTGGGGAGGAGTGGGGGCGGGGTGTAGAGGGGAGGGGAGGGAGGCGAGGGAGGCGGGAATGTGCCGCTGCGCGCTGGGCTCTGGAGAGGGAGGTTGGACGCGGCGGGGAGCTTAGGGAACCAGCGAGGCCCTTTCTCCTCCTTGCTTGCCCCAGATTGTCCCTGTGTGGCGAATTAGCTGGGGGCCGCGCGTTGTTTTTCTGGGGTGGAGAGGCCATCGCGGATTGTAGGAGTGTCTTCATGTTAGTGACGTTTGATCCCGGAATCCGGCATTGGAAAAACACCCGGCTTTAGGGGGGAAGTAAACAGTTTCGTTGTGGACTTGTTGCTGCCTGTGGAATAAAATCTTGCAGTGGGTCCGAGGCCCCCAGATATTTTCTCTTAACCAGACCCCACTTTTCTAAGGCTTTAGAGGCGGAGGAGAGAAGGACGTGTGATCTGAGAGGAGGTTATGGGCTTTGGTGGCAGGAAGTCTGCATCCCGCCGCAACAGTGGCACCAGGCTTCAGATAAGTTCTTGTGTGGTTTACGCGGAGCCTTTAAATAAACTTCTGCCTACTGTAATTAGGAGAGAGTTGATTTCACAAACTCCGAAATCATCCTGAGATGAAGTTTAGTGGCACAAATTAATTGAATATATATTTTAATGTAGTCATGTGTAATATTTATTTTTAAGGAATCGAACGATTTGTTCTTTTGGGAGCATTTCCCCCCGTTAATGAACCAATTATATTAACTCTTCTAATTGCTAACACTTCACATGTTGAATTGAACACAGACATTTTAAAAATCTGCTACCAGCAGCACACAGTATTCCCAGTTTTACCATTTAGCTATAGTGTCTGAGGATTCCAGGCAGCAGTGAACCTTATTTAAAAAGCAAAATGTACTATGACAAGTACATAAAGTTTGTGTTCCTACCGTGCTTTTAAATTATCAGTTTCTTAACTAATGGCAGCAAGAGAGAGCGTGGTGGTGTTTTTGCTCATAGAAATTCTGGAAATTAGGTGGCTGAAGTCTTACACTCATCTTTTAAACATTTTATTTAAAAGTGTAGCATCTGCTTCCAATTTTCGGTGACTCCATTTGATGATGCATGCAGTTTGGCAGTATCATACTAAGCTTTAAACACGATTTATAAACATGGCATAGCGTGTCTTTTGCAAACAGGTTGGCAACAGTACTGTGTGACTTGGTCTTTTGTGGCTTTTTTGAGAAAAAGGAAACACTTTCTGCATTTACAGTTTTAACCCCCTACTTGTTAGTAGTTCCTGGTTAGTTACAAAGCATTATGAAGGTAGCAGATAACCCTTTTCTAGAATGTTGAAGCTTTTGAGCTATCAATGTAAGGGGATGGGTAGAAATAGAGATTAAAGGCACTAAAATGTCTTACTCTTTAAGAGCATCGAATGCCAGTTGTGCTATTTATTCAAAGTCATCCTTGAAGTTATGTTAAAATGGGAGAATAAATAGGTAACTACTTCAGGCTGGGCTCGTGCTTGTAATCCCAATACTTTGGGATGCCAAGGCAGGTGATCACCTGAGGTCAGGAGAACAGCCTGGCCCAACAGGGCAAAATCCTGTCGCTACTAAAAATACAAAAAGTAGCGGAGTGTGGTGGCACACCCCTGTAATCCCAGATACTTGAGGCGGGGGTTGCAGTGAGCTGAGATCATACCACTGAATTCCAGCCTGGGTGACAGAGGAAGAGACTGTCTCAAAAGAAACAAATGAAACAACAAACTACTTCAGAATTGTGCTTAACGTAGTGTTCTGTAAGTGGTGGGTATATTGCTATTTTTTTGTTGTTCTTAAGAGTACTACCCTACTAAAAATACTTGTGCAGTATTTGGGGTGAAAGAACTAAAGAACAGTCAATTCAAAATTTGTCTTGACATTTTTCAGGTGTGGTGTGCATTTAATTTTAAAATATCAAGTATTACAGAAAGTTGGCATTGGAAACATTTATGATTGGCACTAAAATCCCTTTTCTATTTGACATTTAAGAATAATTTTGAGATTCAGTGAAAGCTTTAGTTTGGTGATTAGGGAGCCTGTATTACGGAACATTCTACAGTGAGAATTTATTTTGAATGAATGAATTTTAAATTTGGACAGTTTCTACTGGATAGCACAAGCATCTTGGTGTGCCGCCTTCTGCAGTATATACAATAGCAATATTTTGCATTACTTAGACTGTTACAAACTTGAAAGCATTCTCAATCACATTCCCATTAAGAATATCCACCCTGTGAAGTGGACAGGGCAACTACTTGAATGCAGTGCTGACAAATGCTAGCAGGACTAGTTTTGTCTTAATATAGTATGTGAGCATACGGGCTGCTAACCATCTCTCTCTCTTCTAGTTTGCTGGCCTAGACCTGAACTCTTCAGAAAATCAGAGTGGAGGAAGTACGGCCAGCAGTAAGTAAAACATCTTATGGATATATTGAATATTAGAGCTTAATATCTTAAGATTTCACTGGGCTTATCTAAATTTTAAGAAATCTGCATTTCAGTTTTTACTGCATAAAGAATTATGTAGACTTTGTGTTACAGAATTATGTAGTACTTACTGATCAATATAAAGCATCGTTGCCTTTCTTTTTTCTTCATCTTTTTTTTTTTGAGACAGAGTTTCGCTCTTGTTGCCCAGGCTGGAGTGCCATGGCCTGACCTCTGCTAACCACAGCCTCTGTCTCCCGGGTTCAAGTGATTATCCTGCCTCAGCATCCTGAGTAGCTGAGATTACAGGCATGTGCCACCACGCCTGGCTAATTTTGTATTTTTAGTAGAGACGAGGTTTCTCAGTGTTGGTCAGGCTGACCTTGAACTCCCAACCTCAGGTGATCTGCAGCCTCCCAAAGTGCTGGGATTATAGGTGTGAGCCACTGCTTCCGGCCTACTTTTGCTTCTTTACCATAGTTTAAGCTATATTCTGCCTGCATATGGAACAACTATCAAGTTTCCTTAAACTCAGCAAGCCCCAAATTAAAACCTACAATACCTTGAAATTAACTTCCCTTTGCAGCTTTTTCTTGTGTATTTATTGTATGTTTTGCGACTTAACTGGCATAGAAACAAAAGACTTGGTGGCTGATTGTGACATTTAATTACATGAGTAGTCTTAGGTTGTTACAGTAATAATACTTATGCTATAAGTGATCCTCTTAGTTTTTAATGACAGTTCTCTCAAATCTAGCAGGCCTTTTTTAAAAAATCACATTAAATGACCACTAGTGGCTAAATGTGTTCAATTTGTGGATTTCAACTATTAGGTTCCAAATCAGCTTTTTTTAAAAAACACCTTTCAGAGTTCTCCTTATGAAGCAGTAACCCATTTAAAATTAAAGTAGATTCTTCCCCTGCCCCTCAATTTCCAGGTAAGCAGACTGGAAGGCTGGAGATTTTAATTTCCCAGGGCCATTTTTTAGTTGCAGAAATTTAAATGGAAGGTTTTAGGCATCTAATTAATTTTATAAATTTTTTTTAGAAGGGCGCTATATTCCTCCTCATTTAAGGAACCGAGAAGCTACTAAAGGTAAGTCCTCACAAGTAACTTCCTAGGTCTGTTTTTTGCCTCATTTTTAGAAGTTGAAGCCTAAGGAGAATGAGGCATTTTCGGGAAGTCTAAACATTGTGTTCTTCCCCTATGCTTCTATCAGGATTGATTGGGAGTGATTCTCCGATTTCATCTCCTCGCCTTGCTGCTTTTGAAAGGTTTTGTCCAAAATGTATTACAATATCTGGTGTCTTCCCGTTGCAGTTGTAATGTAGTGATAGATAACAGCTAGTATATGTTTAATATTATGGGACAACTGTTTGGGTGCTTTATATTATGTAAAATAGACGATCTAAAATTTGGAGGAAAAGGGAAGGTCAGGAATAGTAAAGATCAGGAGGAGGGAAGATACTGGATAAAGGCAGATTGGAAGTGTGGAGAGTCCAAAGGGGAGCACATGGTTTGCTGTTGTTCCTCCATCTCCATATGTGTAGTCTGTATTAGCTTCGCCGACCTGGTGATGCATGGATATAAAATCTGTATTATTTCTACCAGATGATCACTTTTTTTTTTTTTTTGAGACGGCACCTTGGTCTGTTGCCCAGGCTAGAGTACAGTGCTGCAGTCTCAACTCACTGCATCCTCTGCCTTCTGGGTTCAAGCGATTCTCCTGCCTCAGCCTCCTGAGTAGCTGGGATCACAGGCATGCACCACCACACCTGGCTAATTTCTGTATTTTTAGTAGTGATGGGGTTTTGCCGTGTTGGCCAGGCTGGTCTCGAACTCCTGACCTTAAGTGATTTGCCCGCCTAAGCCTCCCAAAGTATTGAAATTACAGGCGTGAGCCACCACTCCTGGTCAGTATTATATTCTTTTTAGAGGAGGCTACTGTGTAATTTGTCTTTATCATCATGGATGTTCTCAGTATTCCTAGTATACTAACCAGAATTGACCCTCATGTATATGGTAGCATCACAGAGGTTTTAGAGCTGGAAGAGATGTGGCAATCTCACTCAACTCTTGGCTAGCAAAGGCTGTTGGTCACCTGACTGGCTTAATGGTAGGAGGTAGAAGGCAGAAGAAAAGTAACTGAATTCAGAAACTATTTAATAAGGTGTTGCTGAAGCTAGTTAAACCCTCTACTTGTCTTTAAACCCTCTACCTGTCTTTGGGCTAATTTACATGTTTGTCATCCCCTTACCTGGATATTTATAGCTATACCCAGGAACCTTGTTTACACTGAGAATATATAGTGATGAGGATTTTCCTTTTTCCCAGGTATTCCTGATTGTCATCAAGCTTATAACAGATGAACCACTAAAATAATAGTACCATTTGACAGTAGTATTCTTGTACTTTATACTATTGAAATGAAAAAATACTATATTAAGTCAAGTAATCTGACAGTCTAAGAATGTTCTAAATGAATACCACCTCCAAGAAATATGGAAACGGTGGTAATGGTTTCTTTGTAAACTAATTCACACCTATAAAATGAGTGGAAATTAAATCGTGATGGTCATATAACAATATCATCATCAATGTGTTAAAGGCAAAGCTATTGACCACTTAGAAGTGGTATTCATTCAGAAACATTCTTAGACTATCAGATTGCTTGATTTACTGTACAGGATTTTCTTTTTCTTTTTCTTTTTTTTTGAGATGGAGTCTTGCTCTGTCCCCCAGTCTGGAGTGCAATGGCTTGATCTCAGTTCACTGCAGCCTCCGCCTCCCGGGTTCAAGCAATTCTCCTGACTCAGCCTCTCGAGTAGCTGGGATTACAGGCATGCACCACCACGCCTGCCTAATTTTGTATTTTTAATAGAGACAGGGTTTCTCCTTGTTGGTCAGGCTGGTCTCAAACTCCTGACCTCAGGTGAGCCGCCCACCTCGGCCTCCCAAAGTGCTGGAATTAACAGATGTGAGCCACCGTGCCCAGCCAGTGGACAGTAATTACAAACGTTGTCTTGGTGTAAACCAGCTCTAAATCTTGGTTCTCTTACAGTGCCATGGTAGGAATACCTTGAGATTGAACCTCAAGCCCACAGAGATAAGATAGTGGAGGCCTTCAAATTCAGAAAGATTGATAATACCTTAATATGGTTCCTATTTCTCATTAATAATAAAATGGATTTGTGCTTTTTTAATTGAAGGTTTCTACGATAAAGACAGTTCAGGGTGGAGTTCTAGCAAAGATAAGGATGCGTATAGCAGTTTTGGATCTCGCAGTGATTCAAGAGGGAAGTCTAGCTTCTTCAGTGATCGTGGAAGTGGATCAAGGGGAAGGTAAGTGATTTATCTTCTCACCTTATATGTGTATATAGTAACAGTTTAATTTTATCCTGACCACCTATTTGGATGTGAGAGGCTTTTGCTACGTTGAACCTGTTACATCGAATTAGATGAAAATTGGAATATGGTCATTGGCATAATGTGTAATCAATTACTTTTTTTTATTTCTCGAGTTTTCTATGTTCTACTTAAGAGTACATCTAGTGAATGACCTAATTTGGTTGGGATTTTTGTGGACTCTATAACAATTTTTAAACACGTTGGATTTTTGATTACACAAGTGTGGTGAACTGACCCCACGTGCCTAATAGCTGTGGTTAGTCCTGTGTCCTGATTTTTCGCAAACAGACCTAAAACTCTAAAAACATCTTAGTTCAAGTAAGGATAATTTTCTACTTTTTATCCAAAATCTGTCACACGGGTGAATTGTCCTTTAAATGAAATCCTAGTATAACTAGGACGATTGATATTTGGTGTATTATTTTCTTTTTTTCCCCACCACTAAATATATTTGAGCACTTTAAATGAAGGTTGTGAACTGTGTGCCAATTTCAGATAAAACCTTGATACTTTTTTGTTTTTTTTTAACTGTCCTGTGAAGTGAAGGAATTCAACCAAAAAACGTTGATTCTTAATTGTGGCATCTGTGAGGCCTTTTAGGCTATAAAACTTTATAGAAATATAAAGGTTACTAATTTTAGAAAATGAGGTTACGTAAATGATACTGGTTAGAGACTCTTAATTGTCAAATAACTCAGAATTGGCTTGATGACATCTTTGTAGTTAGCCATAACTTAACTCTCCAGATACAGTTCTAGAGTAGGGGTAGAAATCTGATAATGGTTAAATGATGCGATTCTGATTAATCGCTTGTGCTGTTCAGATTTGATGATCGTGGACGGAGTGATTATGACGGCATTAGCAGCCGTAGTGACAGAAGTGGCTTTGGCAAATTTGAACGTGGTGGAAACAGTCGCTGGTGTGACAAATCAGATGAAGATGATTGGTCAAAACCACTCCCACCAAGTGAACGCTTGGAACAGTAAGTTTTTGAAATGTATGTTACTTGTGATGAAGCCTTATTAGCTAGTATAACAAGTGAATTTACCAATCTTTTGATTTGAGGGAACTCTTCTCTGGAGGCAACACTGGGATTAATTTTGAGAAATACGATGACATTCCAGTTGAGGCAACAGGCAACAACTGTCCTCCACATATTGAAAGTGTAAGTATTTTTTGCTTGACTTTTTAAGACACAGGGAGATGTCAGTGTTTTCATGGTATGTTAGAATGTGAGATGGGCTTCATAAAGTCATATGTAGACCAAAGTTCATAGGTTTGTGGAAAAGGAGAAGTTGAGTTCAGTGTCACCATTATGAATAATTTATTACCTGAAATCGAAAATGGGTCAAACATAGGAAGAACCCACAGTCTTCTCCAATGTACATTAAGCCTGGGGATTCATTTTTCTCAAAGTATAATATGATAATTTTACTTAAAGCAACTATAAACTGAGTTACAAATTAGCTGTTAGTTGGTTATTTCTATTACTAGCATAAAACAGAAAATGGCTCTAGATAGCATTTCTAACCCCATTGAATTTCTTAACAGTTCAGTGATGTTGAGATGGGAGAAATTATCATGGGAAACATTGAGCTTACTCGTTATACTCGCCCAACTCCAGTGCAAAAGCATGCTATTCCTATTATCAAAGAGAAAAGAGACCTGATGGCTTGTGCCCAAACAGGTAAGCTCAGCTGATAAGAGTAAACATTATCATATTTGTTCTATAAAGGACTAGACAAAATATTTTGGTTTTTATGGGCCATGTGGTTTTGCAGCTGCTCAAGCACGGCTATTGGAGTGTGAAAGAAGCCATAGATGATACGTAAATTATTGGATATGGCTGTATTCCATAAGAGCTTTATTTACAAAAATAGTCTGTTTGCTGACTTCTCTCATAGATGGACCAAAGAAGCCACTTTTTGGAAAACTTAATTTGACCATAAACTAAAAGTACTAATTACTAGTAATAAGGCAGTTAAACACTGTCATCAGCAGGGCGCAGTGGCTCATGCTAGTAATCCCAGCACTTCAGAGGCTGAGGCTGGTGAATCACAAGATCAGGAGTTCAATACCAGCTTGGCCAACATGGTGAAACCCTGTCTTTACTGAAAATACAAAAATTAACCGGGCATGATGGTGAGAGGCTGAGGCAGGAGAATTGTTTGAACCTGGGAGGTGGAGGTTGTAGTGAGCTAATAAGATCGCACCACTGCACTCCATCCAGCCTGGGCGATAGAGCAAGACTCCATCTCAAAAAAGGGCCAGGGGACACTCATCTACCAATGTCTGTTCAAAAGTAATGAACGGGGTTTGTTTGTTTGTTTGTTTGTTTTTAAACAGGGTCTGGAAAAACTGCAGCATTTCTCTTGCCTATCTTGAGTCAGATTTACTCAGATGGTCCAGGCGAGGCTTTGAGGGCCATGAAGGTAGACATTTCTTTATAAAATGGGAAATTATTGTAGAACTTCAGTCTAATGAAAAACAGTTTTCAAGTGTAATCTGTAATCTGTAAATTACAAAAGTATTAGGTGGAGTTAACTTAAAAATTAACTCATTTCTTAGGAAAATGGAAGGTATGGACGCCGCAAACAATACCCAATCTCCTTGGTATTAGCACCAACGAGAGAGTTGGCAGTACAGATCTATGAGGAAGCCAGAAAAGTAAGTATTAGTTTCAGTGATTACTAGCTTTTTCATTGATTCTAATTAAATGTTTTATGATCATGTAAAAATGATAGCGTAAAAATTTTGACTTTGAAGTTCATAACATTTTTTTTGCTTACAGTTTTCATACCGATCTAGAGTTCGTCCTTGCGTGGTTTATGGTGGTGCCGATATTGGTCAGCAGATTCGAGACTTGGAACGTGGATGCCACTTGTTAGTAGCCACGCCAGGACGTCTGGTGGATATGATGGAAAGAGGAAAGATTGGATTAGATTTTTGCAAGTATGTTTTTTGTTCGTTTCTTTGAGATGGTGTTTTTTGTTTTTTTGAGATGTCGTTTTACTGTTGTTGCCCAGGCCGGAGTGCAATAGCACGATCTCTGCTCACTGCAACCTCTGCCTCCCGGGTTCAAGCAATTCTCCTGTCTCAGCCTCCTGAGTAGCTGGGATTACAGGCATGTGCCACTGTGCCCAGCTAGTTTTTGTATTTTTAGTTAGAGACAAGGTTTCTCCATGTTGGTCAGACTGTTCTCGAATTCCTGACCAATTTTAAGATTGAGAAGTGATGTATTTCAGTCATGTAACTTTTACAAAAAGCTTGTTCGTTGTAATTTTAATGTTGAAAAATCAGTAACATCTTGGTGGAGGCTTAGAATGACCAGCTCATGGGACAGTCATCTAGGAAGAGCTAATTTGGCTATGTGATCTTGGATGACTTATGTAGTGGCAAGAATCCTGTGCTGTGTCTTTAAAATTACGCAATATGAGGAACCAACTTAATGAATATATATTTGTAATAATTTATACAATGGTAATTACAATTGTACTAACAGCCATACCAAGACCATCTCTTGATTTCTCCTCAAATTCTAAACTCAGGCTTGTTTTTTTTCCCCCATGACATGACAGATACTTGGTGTTAGATGAAGCTGATCGGATGTTGGATATGGGGTTTGAGCCTCAGATACGTAGAATAGTTGAACAAGATACTATGCCTCCAAAGGGTGTCCGCCACACTATGATGTTTAGTGCTACTTTTCCTAAGGAAATACAGGTACTGTTTGATGTTGCAAATTTTATTTATTTAGAAATTTGTTTATCTCAGCAGCTAATGAAAAAAATTTTTTTTTTCTTCCAGATGCTGGCTCGTGATTTCTTAGATGAATATATCTTCTTGGCTGTAGGAAGAGTTGGCTCTACCTCTGAAAACATCACGCAGAAAGTAGTTTGGGTCGAAGAATCAGACAAACGGTCATTTCTGCTTGACCTCCTAAATGCAACAGGTAAAATTATGAATTTTTTATTTTTCTAGAGATGAGGGTTTCTCTGTGTTGCCCAGGCTGGGGCATAGGGGTTATTCACAGGCACAATCCCATTACTGATCAGCACAGGAATATTTGACCTGCTCTGTTTCTGACCTGGGCTAGTTCACCCCTCCTTAGGCAACCGGGTGCTTCCTTGCTCCCAGGAGGTTACCACGTTGATGCCAAACTTAGTGTGGACTCCTGATAGGCATAAGCCTCCAGAGTGGCTGGGACTGTAGACACAAACTACTGCGCCCAGCTAAAATTATGAGTAATTTTCATTTGGGCTGAGTGCAGCCTGTAGTCCCAGCTCCTTGGCAGGCTGAGGCTATAGTGTGTCGTGTCACCTGTGAATAGCCAGTGCCCAGCTTGGGCAATAGAGCGAGACCCCCATCTTTTAAATATATTTCGATTACCCTCGTTACTTTTCCTTCTCAATTTAAAACATGCTGTTAAGAGCCTGTTTTTAAGAAGATATATATATGTATTTTAATTGACACATTAAAATTGTGCATATTTTGTAAGTGCAAAGAGAACTGAGCCATATTAGTGATAAAAACCTGTAATTTTTCAACTATAGGCAAGGATTCACTGACCTTAGTGTTTGTGGAGACCAAAAAGGGTGCAGATTCTCTGGAGGATTTCTTATACCATGAAGGATATGCATGTACAAGTATCCATGGAGACCGTTCTCAGAGGGATAGGGAAGAGGCTCTTCACCAGTTCCGCTCAGGAAAAAGCCCAATTCTAGTGGCTACAGCAGTATGTATAAACATCTTTTACTCAAGTTGAGCATGTTCAAGTATTTGTTTTCTTTTAAGTGGGCCATATCTAATAAACGTTATTTTCCAGGTAGCAGCAAGAGGACTGGACATTTCAAATGTGAAACATGTTATCAATTTTGATTTGCCAAGTGATATTGAAGAATATGTACATCGCATTGGTCGTACAGGACGTGTAGGAAACCTTGGTAAGTATTTGATTACTTGATGGTTTCATTGTTTTTCATTGTGATGCATGCAGCAAAGAGCTTACTAGGATCTAAAATATATTTTTAACAATGAACGTGATAGGTTAGGTTTTGCTCAAATCGCTTGTTTAAGTATTAGATTGTAATATTTAAAAAATTTTACATGAGAAAATAAGAACAGTCGCAGGTTACTTTATGGAAGACCTTTGTTAATACGCCTTT
This sequence comes from Aotus nancymaae, assembly GCF_030222135.1. Classification (NCBI taxonomy): domain Eukaryota; kingdom Metazoa; phylum Chordata; class Mammalia; order Primates; family Aotidae; genus Aotus; species Aotus nancymaae. The sequence continues at coordinate 18,046,253 of NW_026988472.1, read as the reverse complement.
TTGGAAACTTTCAGGCCTGGCAACCTCATTCTTTAATGAGAGAAACATAAACATTACTAAGGATTTGTTGGATCTTCTTGTTGAAGCTAAACAAGAAGTGCCATCTTGGTTAGAAAACATGGCTTATGAACACCACTACAAGGGTAGCAGTCGTGGACGTTCTAAGAGGTGAGGTATACAGATGGCATATAATGAGGGGAATGGGTGTTCACTTACAGTTCCTAGTGTTTCCTCTGCATGCATAACATCCAGGGTTAACTTTGCAGTATTCAAAAAGCTTAATTATCTTAGGCTTCCTAGATTCTTTGGTTAAGGGGTTGTATCTGTTGGGGGAAATATGGCTGGATGGGGAATTGTTTGAATGGAAAAATTAGAAATTGGTCATTGGGAAGTATATAAGAGTTAGGTTACTTTAGTGGAATTTCATCTTCATGTGAACCAACACAATTTTTTTCCTATAGTAGCAGATTTAGCGGAGGGTTTGGTGCCAGAGACTACCGACAAAGTAGCGGTGCCAGCAGTTCCAGCTTCAGCAGCAGCCGTGCAAGCAGCAGCCGCAGTGGCGGAGGTGGCCACGGCAGCAGCAGAGGATTTGGTGGAGGTAGTGTTAATCTGTAACTTCATAGCTTTGGGAAGGGCTTTTTTCCTTTTAGTCATCTTTTTCAAAGCCTAATTAAACCATTGGGGAAGTTGAGCACTATAGAAACTTGATGGCAAAGTACTTAAGGGAAGGATTGTATTTAATGATGGATAACTTCATTAATTTATCTCTCTTTTAAATCTCTCATTAGGTGGCTATGGAGGCTTTTACAACAGTGATGGATATGGAGGAAATTATAACTCCCAGGGGGTTGACTGGTGGGGTAACTGAGCCTGCTTTGCAGTAGGTCACCCTGCCAAACAAGCTAATATGGAAACCACATGTAACTTAGCCAGACTATACCTTGTGTAGCTTCAAGAACTCGCAGTACATTACCAGCTGTGATTCTCCACTGAAATTTTTTTTTTAAGGGAGCTCAAGGTCACAAGAAGAAATGAAAGGAACAATCAGCAGCCCTGTTCAGAAGGTGGTTTGAAGGCTTCATTGCTGTAGTTTGGATTAACTCCCCTCCCGCCTACCCCCATCCCAAACTGCATTTATAATTTTGTGACTGAGGATCATTTGTTTGTTAATGTACTGTGCCTTTAACTTTAGACAACTTTTTATTTTGATGTCCTGTTGGCTCAGTAATGCTCAAGATATCAATTGTTTTGACAAAATAAATTTACTGAACTTGGGCTAAAATCAAACCTTGGCACACAGGTGTGATTACAACTTAACAGGAATCATCGATTCATCCATAAATATTATAAGGAAAAACTTATGCGGTAGCCTGCATTAGGGCTTTTTGATACTTGCAGATTGGGGGAAAACAAACGTCTTGAAGCATATTAATGGAATTAGTTTCTAATGTGGCAAACTGTATTAAGTTAAAGTTCTGATTTGCTCACTCTATCCTGGATAGGTATTTAGAACCTGATAGTCTTTAAACAAGCCATTCCAGTCATGATGAGGTGATGTATGAATACATGCATACATTCAAAGCACTGTTTTCAAAGTTAATGCAAGTAAATACAGCAATTCCTCTTTCAGCGTTTAGGCAGATCATTAATTAATGAGCTAGCCAAATGTGGGCATACTATTACAGGGAAAGTTTAAAGGTCTGATAACTTGAAATAGGTTTTTAGGAGAATTCATCTACTTAGACTTTTTAAATGCCTGCCATAAATGAAATTGAAATGGTAGAATGGCTGACCACAGCAATGACCAGCCCTCATTAGGGCCCTGGATGATTTTTGGTCTAATAACGCATGCTAGTGTTGATGTTTTTTGGTCAAGAGGGTATGAACAGGAAGAATTAATGCAGCAGGCTTTATTTTAAATGCCGATTCACATTACTCTGTTCAAGCTGCGTTGAGATGTTAAACTGGCTTACTATAGACTTTGTAAAAATGGCTCCAGAAGAGTAAAACTGAAATCTTTGAGATCACACAGGTTGGAAATATGTACATAACTGCACAAGGTGTCGATTCTGCTCTACAGTGCAGTTTTAGTCAGTTTTAGTTGCATAGGTTTCCATTGTATTTATAGTCTGTTTATGCTAAATCTGGCCAAAGATGAGCATTGTCCACCACTAAAATGCCTCTGCCACTTTGAATTCTGTGCTAACTTTGTGGCCAGAATGCGGTGATCAAAACGCTCCATCTTTTTACAGTGGCATAGGAAGACGGCAAAAATTTCCTAAAGTGCAATAGATTTTCAAGTGTATTGTGCCTTGTTCTAAAACTTTTATTAAGTAGGTGCACTTGACAGTATTGAGGTCATTTGTTATGGTGCTATTTCAATTAGTCTAGGTTTAGGCCCTTGTACATTTTGCCCATAACTTTTTACAAAGTACTTCTTTTATTGCACATTCAGAGAATTTTATATATATGTCTTGTGTGCGTGTCCTTAAACTTCCAATCTTATTTTGTCTCTTGGAGATTGTTGAACGCAGCTTGTCTAGGAAGGGGATGGGACTAGATTCTAAAATTTATTTGGGACCATGGGAATGATAGTTGGGAAGAAAACTATTTGCACACGACAGATTTCTAGATACTTTTTGCTGCTAGTTTTATGTAATATTTATTGAACATTTTGACAAATATTTATTTTTGTAAGCCTAAAAGTGATTCTTTGAAAGTTTAAAGAAACTTGACCAAAAGACAGTACAAAAACACTGGCACTTGAATGTTGAATGTCACCGTATGCGTGAAATTATATATTTCGGGGTAGTGTGAGCTTTTAATGTTAAGTCATATTAAACTCTTAAGTCAAATTAAGCAGACCCGGCGTTGGCAGTGTAGCCATAACTTTCTGATGTTAGTAAAAACAAAATTGGCGACTTGAAATTAAATAATGCCAAGGTTTTGATACACTTGTCTTAAGATATTAATGAAACACTTCAAAACACTGATATGAAGTGTCCACAGATTCTCAGATGTTTGTTGTGTGAATTTTGTTTAGTTGTGTGTTTTTTTTTTTTTTTTTTCAGTGAATGTCTGGCACATTGCAATCCTCAAACATGTGGTTATCTTTGTTGTATTGGCATAATCAGTGACTTGTACATTCAGCAATAGCGTTTGAGCAAGTTTTATCAGCAAGCAATATTTTCAGTTAATAAGGTTTCAAAAATATGTAAGGATTTAAACTTGCTGAATGTGAAGATTGAAACTCAAGTCACTGTAGCTTTAGTAATTGCTTATTGTATTAGTTTAGATGCTAGCACTGCATGTGCTGTGCATATTCTGATTTTATTAAAATAAAAAGTTGAACTGCACAGTCTCCTTTGTTGTTGTTAATTGTGGTTTATTTTCAGAGGTGAAAATAAAGTTGTGCTCTTGCCTGAAAAATTGTAAAATGTTATTTTTTTGGTTGTCCAGTGTTGTTTTTTGGGGATACAGAATGATACAAGTATTTACAATGAAAAATGAAGATGGTGTATGTTTGAAATAAAGTGAAACAGGATTTTTGTAATAGATGGAAATCTAAAAGGCCCTTCTTGATGTACAGCGTATATTAGAAATTGGCTTGTACTTTGAACAATTTGACATGGGTGAGAGTCTCTGTTCTTTTAAGTATCTGATAACGAAGAATGAACAGTGAAAGAATGAGCAGGATAAAATCAAGTGTTAGTAGTACAAGTGATGGTAAGTATGTACTTAGGGAAGGAATCAAGAATGTATTTGGGCCAGGTGTGATGATGATGTGGCCCTGTAGTGCTAGCTTAGTTGGAAGCTGGAGGGCAGGAAGATTGCTTGAGCCCAGGAGTTGAAGTCCAGCCTGGGCAACATACAGCAAGGACCTTCTCCTTTAAAAAAGCTGGTAATAGATGTCTACCATACATCTAGCAGCCTACTACTGTACATGCTGCAATTGGTTACTACTACATGTGCATAGGTGTTTCGTTAGGTTGAGCCATAAGAAATTACTGGTTTTGGGTAAAAATGGCCAAATACTAGCAGTTTGATATGGTTCATCCTAATGAATATGTGTATTCAGCTTTTGTTTCACCGTAAGTTGAAGGTTTGCAGTATGATAATAATTTTTTGCATGGTAAGGAAGCATGGTTGAACTCTAAGCCTAAGTATTTAGGACAGAATTTTGAAACATGGCCAAATGGATTTTGAAGATTGAAAAAACGATGGTACTTAGGAGTCTGTTTAGTCAAAATAAGCATGGTAAGGCTTGGGATTGCTAGATCAAATAATAGACAAAAGTGACTGGTGGAGTGAAATTGGATACTAAGGAGAGGGGTCCCCTTTATGTGAATTAGGAGTGAACACGACAGTCTGCCCTGGCGGAACTGCAAAAATTTGAGATTATTTCTAGTCTAGCATGGTTAGGATTATGGTGACATTCATTTATGTTTACATACTACATTAATCTCTGGTTTAATTGCATTTAAATGCAATTGTCACTCGTGCTCTGTTAATGTGTTTCCTGGATTCTTAATTTCAACTCAGGATTTTAAAAATGGCTTTATAGGAGCTGTGTCTAACCTTCATGCTTAAAAAAATAGATTTTCCTTGCTCCTATACTCTTAAGTGACCTGCATGAATGGCCACAGGCTTGTTCTTTGGAGCTCAGTGACTAATATATTGTTGATTCGGCCTCACCACTCCCAGAATGCAGAGGTTCCACTTACTGTAGATACAGGGCTTTGAAAGTTTTAGGACTCGTTGCTTTTTTCTGTCCCATTCTATTTTTAATACAATTCTGGGTATATTTAAACCTGCTTTGCTCCATGTCCTCATTTCAGTTTATGATCTATTTTTCAGCATGTTTAGTGTCGTTTCTAATGTGGCTGTCCTCTCTAATGACTACTATTCAGTTTCCTCATTTTTTTTCCTCTGAGTTTTCTCTACACACTTGACTGGGTTTTCTTTAGGATAAGTCTGAGAAAGGACTTTTCCGACAAAGCACTGTTTAATTATATTACGGAAGCATACTTTGTGACTTGGAAAGATGTTTATCGTGGAAGAAAACAGACCAATACAATTTAAGAGCAGGGAATAGGTGTCTCAAAACAAGATAAACATAATAAAGTCAGCAATTTCACTCCTAGGAGGATTCTCCCCAGGAGAAATGAAAATGCTAAGTATGTGAAGGTTTTGAAGCATTATTCATTGTAACCAAAAAGTGAAAACATGTCCATCAACTGGCAAATGGATAAACTAAATATATACATAAGATGAGATACTGTTTAGTGATTTAAATGAAATACTATCTCCTCTCTAGGGGACCAGCCACGTCCCCAATTTCCTCCCCACTCTTCAAAGCTCATTAGGCAGGCCTATCAGTACTATGACACATTTATATTCTAAGGTTTTCTGTGGATGTATATCCAATTTTAGTCCTGATGTTACTGTGAAGCAGATGCAATCATGGTTTTCTGGATATTTACTGTCTTCCTTGTTACATTGAAGATGTTTCATTTTTTGAGAGAAGTAAAGTGCTTCCTATCTTTCATTGGAAATCCTCCATTCACTTCCTTTTCCATTCATTCTATTCACAGCAGCCCATCTTATCTACCTAACAGTCAATTAACATTAGTGGTATGCAGAATGGTCCCTGAACCTCTCCTCCAGACCTCAATCACCTGATGGGATCTTTCAGTGCAAGGCGAGGGTTGACTTAGGGTGCATTCAAAACCTGATTTGGTGTCTGCTTGAGTATTGGCACTGGGAGATGTAGTGATTAATTTAGATTAGTCTTTTCTTTCTTGGAACCTAGCCGTTTTCTTTTATGTTTCTCCAACTTGGTGTTGCAACAGAAAGTACCTGGGAAATGATTCTAGGGCAGCTCTCCTAACAGGATCATCCACCTCTGGGGTTCTCTCGGGAATCTGGTTTTGGTTTTGGTTTTTGCTTGTGTTTTTATTCCTAAAGCTCCCCAGGCAATTCTGATAGAGCAGGCTCAGGTGTGGCGTCCACTGTTCTCTCCCCTTCTCTTTGTCATCTGTTTCCAACTTAGCATTGCCATGATGTTTCTGGTTCTTCATGGTGGAAGCATCTCTATATTCCAAATTAAAACAGATATTGCAAACAAATTAATGGCATTCTATTACGTGGCCCCTATGGTGGTGGTTCTAATCTATCATTGCAGCTTTAACTTATTCCCAGACCTTATCCTGTAGTTGAACGTCATGCTACTGTCTAGACACATCCTGTGCTTGCTTCTGCCTCTGCCGTAGTTTTTGCTCACCTTGTTCCTTCTAACTAGAATCAGAGCTAAATTAATGTTTTAAAATATTATATATTGTACTCAATATTAAGCTGCTGGCTGGGTGTGGTGGCTCACGCCTGTGATCCCAGCACATTGGAAGGTCAGTGGATTGTCAGAGTTCAGGAGTTTGAAACTAGCCTGGCCAACATGGCGAAACCTTGTCTCTACTAAAAATACAAAAAAATTAGCAGGGCATGGTGGTGCGCGCTTGTAATCCCAGCTATTTGGGAGGCTGAAGCAGAAGAATCGCTTGAACCGAGGAGGCGAAGGTTGCAGTGAGCCAAGTTTGTGCCACTGTACTCCAGCATCAGCAACAGAGTAAGACTCTGTCTCAAAAAAAGAAAAACAATTATATATATATATATAAAGCTGCCATTTACAATTACTAGTGACATAGAGAAAATACTTGCTCCAGTGGGTAGAGGAAAAAGTAGGTTACATCTCAGTGTGCAGAATGATCTCAAGTATTTTGAAAATACGTAGAAGACCAGAAGGAAATCTGCTAAAATAATAGTTCTTGCTTCTGGTTGAAATTATAAAGATTTTCTGCTGCTTTATCCTTTCCTGAGCAAATTTTATACAATTAAGATGTATTTTCTAATAAAACTTTATAGATTCACAGGAAGTTGCAAAAACAGCACAGAGAGATTCCACTGTACCCTTCACCCAGTTTCCCCCAATGGTAACATCTGGCATGCTGTAGTACAAAACCAGGAAATTGCCATTGGTACAATCCACAGACCCTATTCCAATTTCACCAGTTACTCAGTTGTAGGCACTCATGTATGTAGTTCTGCGCAGTTTTATCCTATGTGTAGATTTGTGTAACCCCCTCCACAGAATGGTTCCATCATCACAGTGATCTCCCTTGAGCTACCTCTTTTTTATTTTTATTTTTTGAGATAGAGTTGCCCAGGCTGGTGTGACCACAACTCACAGCAGCCTCAACCTCCCAGGCTCAAGCAATCCTTCCCACCTCAAACTCCTGAGCAATTGGGACCACAGGTGTGCACCACCATGCCTGGCTATTTTTTTTTTTTTTTTTAGAGATGGGGTCTCACTATGTTGCCCAGGCTAGTCTTAAATTTCTGGGGTCAAGTAATCCTTCCACCTTGCCCAGCACTCTCAAAGTGCTGGGATTATAGGTGTGAGCCACCACACCAGGCCTGTCATTATTTTAAAATTGTGGCTGCTCTAATTGGTGTGAAGTAATATCTCATTGTCTTAATTTGTGTTTCTCTAATGGCTGGTGATGTTGAACATCTTTTCATGTGCTTATTTGCCATCCTTGTATTCTTTTTGGTAAAATATATGTCTGTGTCTTTTGCTCTTTTTTTTTTTTTTTTTTTGAGATGGAGTTTCGCTCTTGTTACCCAGGCTGAAGTGCAATGGCACGATCTCGGCTCACCGCAACCTCCACCTCCTGAGTTCAAGCAATTCTCCTACCTCAGCCTCCCGAGTAGCTGGGACTACAGGCGTGCGCCACCATGCCCAGCTAATTTTTGTATTTTTAGTAGAGACGGGGTTTCACCTTGTTGACCAGGATGGTCTCGAGATCTCTTGACCTTGTGATCCACCCGCCTCGGCCTCCCAAAGTGCTGGGATTATAGGCGTGAGCCACTGCGCCCGGCCTTTTGCTCATTTTTAAATTGATAGTTTTTTACTGTTGAGTTTTGAGAGTTCTTTATTCTAAGTACAAGTCTTTTTGTCAGTTTGCAAATATTTTCTCTCAATACGTAGCTTTTCATCTTAACAAGGTCTTTTGCAGAGCAAAAGCTTTTAATTGTTCTTTAACATTTAAAATTTTGATGTAGTCCAATTTGTCAGTATTTCCTTTTCTTTCTTTCTTTCTTCTTTCTTTCTTTCTTTCTCTTTCTTTCTTTCTCTCTCTCTCTCTTTCTTTCTTTCTTTTTCTTTCTTTTTGAGACAGAGTCCCACTCTGTCACCCAGGCTGGAGTGAAGTGGCGTGATCTCGGCTCACTGCAATATCTGCCTCCCAGGTTCAAGCCATTCTCGTGCCTCAGCCTCCTGAGTAGCTAGGATTACAGGCACCCGGCTAATGGCTAATTTTTTTATTTTTAGTAGAGATGGGGTTTTACCACTGGTCTCGAACTCCTGACCTCAGGTGATCCACCTGCCTTGGCCTCCCAAAGTGCTGGGATTACAGGCGTGAGCCACCTTGCCCGGCCAGTATTTCTTTTATGGATCATGCTTTCCGTGTCATGTAGAACACTTCACCTAGCCCTACGTCCTAAAGATTTCCACCTGCTTTTCTTTTCTTCTAAATTTGTAGTTTTACATTTAAATCTGTGATCCATTTTGAGTCCATTTAAAAAGTGTGAGGTGTAGGTTGAGGTTCATTTATTAAATCTACAGATGTCCAATTGTTCTAGCATCATTTGTCAAAAAAACTGTCCTTTCTCCATCGAATTGCTTTTGTATTTTGTCAAAAATTAGTTGGCTGTCCTTGTGTGAGTCTATTTCTAGGTTCTCAAATCTGTTTCATTAATCTGTGTGTCTATCCTTCCACCATTTCTGCAGAATACTGCACTAATTTCTTTTCTACTCAAATTATTTTTTATTGTTGTGAGGTGCAGAGTTATGAAACCTTGCATCTGGCTAAGGGCAGTTCTTTTTTCTTTTTTTTTTTTCTTTGAGACAAAGTCTCGTTCTGTTGCCCAGGCTGGAGTGTAGTGGCGTGATCTCGGCTCACCACAACCTCCACCTCCTTGGGTGCAAGCAATTCTCCTGCCTCAGCCTCCCAAGTAGCTGGGATTACAGGTGCGCACCTCCACGCCCAGATAATTTTTGTATTTTTAGTAGAGATGGGGTTTCACCATGTTGGCCAGGCTGGTCTTGAATCCCTGACCTCAGGTGATCCATTCACCTTGGCCTCCCAAAGTGCTGGGATTACAAGTGTGAGCCACTGAGCCTGGCCTCAATTATTTTTATCTATATAGTAAGTCTTAAAGTTGGGTAGAGTAATTCCTCCCACTTTGTTATAGTTTTGCCAAAGTGATTTAGCTCTTCTAGTTAATTCGCCTTTCCACATAAATTTTAGAATAAGCTTTTTTTCTATGTAAAAACAAATCTCGCTGGAATTTTGATGGTAATTCTGCTAAACCTATAGATCAGTGGTCAGTTTTGAGGAGAATTGACATGTTTACTATGCTCAGTCCAAAACTTTTTTTTTTTTTGAGACAGGGTCGGGTCTTGCTCTGTCACTGGGCTCAAGCAAGCCTCTTGAATTCGCCTCCTGAATAGCTGGGACTACGGGTACACACTACCACGCCCAGCTAATTTTCGTATTTTTATTTTTAGTAGAGACAAGGTCTCACTGTGTTGCGCAGGCTGGTCTCCAACGCCTGAGCTCAAGTGATTCTCCCACCCCAGCCTCCCAAAGTTCTGGGATTACAGGCGTGAGCCACTGTGTCCAGCCTAAACTTATTTTTATGTTGTGAACTTAGAATATCCAACAACGGTAAAGATTGTCTAGTACTTCCTAACATGGAATTCTCCTATTTGTTCATCCTAGGATCGTGCTCCTCTGTGGAGCAGGTGCCTCCATGAAATGCCACATTTTGTGAAGGAAGTGCACATAGAAATATTCAGGAGTCCAGTGTGAAGTCATGGCAGCCTTAGGTATTTAAGACCAACCAACCCTCCTGCTGAAGACAACCATAACTCATGCAGGCATGAGTCTGTAAGCATTGTTAGTCTGTAAGCACCTTTTGGAAGGTTTCCTATCGGGGACAGAGATAGACGCTTTCTAATAGTCAAGTAAGTTAATAACTGCCTGGGCAGAAAATGCAGTATTCAGCTAATTCCAAACTTGGAAGGAATTTTCTACCTTTAAGTTTCATCTTCTTAAAACTCATCATTTTGAGAGTACTTTGGAGTTACTTGAGTATTAATTCTCAGCATGCATTCAACCTAATTACCTTAATGTCCCAAGATTTTAATAACGCTTACAATTTCCATGTCAGTTTTCATCAGGGAGCCTTGTCCTTGAATGCTGCTGCTGTGACTTCCTGTAGAAGGTCTTTAATTGGAACACACCTGGGCAGAGCCTTCCCTTTCACATGGAGCACAGAAGCAGCTGCCATGCTCAATTTGCAGTCCTCTATTGCACAGGGATTTTTTTTTTTTTTTTAAGGAGTTTAGGAGTGGAGGTTTAATAGGCAGGAAGAAAAGAGAGAGGAAAACAACTCTTTCTCTAGTGGAAGGGAGGGAACTTCTGAGAGGAAAAGACTTTTTGTTTTTTGAGATCGAGTTTTGCTCTTGTTGCCCAGGCTGGAGTATAATGGCGCCATCTTGGCTCACTGCAACCTCCACCTCCCGGGTCCAGGCAATTCTGCCTCAGCCTACTGAGTAGCTGGGATTACAGGCACCCACCACCACGCCTGGCTAATTTTTGTATTTTTAGCAGAGACAAGAGTTCACCATGTTGGTCAGGCTGGTCTCAAACTCCTGACCTCGTGATCTGCCCACCTCGGCCTCCCAAAGTGCTGGGATTACAGGCGTGAGCCACCGCGCCCAGCCTGTACAGGGATTTTGAAGAAATCTACAGTGTTAGCAGAACCCATGGGTATCAGTGTCACAAGTATGCTTTGCATCTAAGAAACATGTTTTCTTAGAAGCAACACTGGGGAAACTATGTGATTTCATTCTTACCCACCCACGGGAATGAAGTCTTACTGCATTTATGAGCAATACCCATGGTTGAATCTTCGTTTACTTATTTTCTCTTTTCCAACCTTTTCATTTTCTTGCATGTACACCTGAAAGTTGCCTTCAGGCCGGGTGTGGTGGCTCACGCCTATAATCCCAGCACTTTGGGAGGTGGGCACATCACCTGAGGTCAGGAGCTTGAGACCAGCCTGGCCAACATGGTAGAAACCTCTACTAAAAATACAAAAATTAGCCTGGCATGGTGGTGCACACCTGTAATTCCAGTTAGTAGGGAGGCAGAGGTTGCAGTGAGCCAAGATGGCACTGCTGCACTCCAGCCTGGGACACAGATTAAGACTCTGTCTCAAAAAAAAAAAAAAAAGTTTCTTCCAAATTTTTGAGTGAGTGAGATAAGGTATAAGAATATAAAATGGGCCGGGCACGGTGGCTCATGCCTATAGTCTCAGCACTTTGGGAGGCCGAGGCGGGTGGATCACGAGGTCAAGAGATCGAGACCATCCTGGCCAACATGGTGAAACCCTGTCTCTACTAAAAATACAAAAATTAGCTGGGTATGGTGGCACGTGCCTGTAGTCCCAACTACTTGGGAGGCTGAGGCAGGAGAATCACTTGAACCCAGGAGGCAGAGATTGCAGTGAGCCAAGATTGCACCACTGCACTCCAGTGTAGGCGACAGGTGAGACTCTGTCTCAAAAAACAAACAGAAAAAAAACAGAAAAAAATAAAGTCAGTCACCTATTCTTTGTGGTTTTACTAGAATGAAACAGCAGCACTGGACACTGAGCACACCCTCATGGACACCCTTTAGTCCCTAGGTTTCCTCTTTGGCCTCTCATGCTTGGCCCTCTTCATCCTTCACAACGCAAATATCAGACAATATATCACACGCAAATACTAGAGGCCCTCGGGATTCAGTTACTGACCAGCCTCTCTGACTCCAGTCTCTCTCTAAGTGCCTTCACCCATCTTTGTGGCTTTAGATGTCATCTCTTTTAATGATTTAATTTTAAAAATTTTGTTTTTTGAGATAGAGTCTTGCTCTGTTGCCCATGCTAGAGTGCAGTGGCTCAATCTCAGCTGACTGCAACCTCTGCCTTCCAGGTTCAAGGATTCTCCTGCCTCAGCCTCCTGAGTAGCTGGAATTACAGGCATGAGCCACCATGCCTGGCTAATTTTTGCATTTTTAATAGAAACGGGGTTTCGTCATGCTGGCCAGGCTGGTCTCGAACTCCTGACCTCAGGTGGTCTGCCTGCCTTGGCCTCCCAAAGTGCAGGGATTGCAGGCATGAGCCACCGCGTCTGGCCGCAAGTATTCTTAGGCACATTGCCATCCTGAACCAAATCGGGGTTCTGTTAGAAAGGAAGGAGTGGAAGGCAATATCTGTCACAGAATGGGGAGAGAATGAAGGCGGAGGGGCAGCTGTTGCTGGGGTCTAGGCTGAAGGAAGAATGGAAGAACAGCTGACATGAGCAGTGCTCAGAAACAATGAGGCAGCCTTAGGTCACTGACTAATGGAGAGAGGTGGTGAAATGCAGAGTGGTCAGGGTGGCTCTGAGCTTCCTCCCATGGGAGAGAGAGTAGTAGAAGGATTGGGGCAGGGTTGGGTCAGAGTTATATATTTTGTGATAGTCTACTTTTTTTTTCTTTTTCTTTTTTTATAGAGATGGGGTTTCACCATGTTGGCCAGGCTGGTCTCGAACTCCTGACCTCAGGTGATCCATCCGCCTCGGCCTCCCAAAGTGCTGGGATTACAGGCGTGAGCCACCGCGCCTGGCCGATAGTCTACTATTATATGTCCATAGGAACCATGGAATCATCAACTGACTTTTTTCTTTCTTTCTTTCTTTTGAGACAGGGTCTTGCTCTGTCACCCAGGCTGGAATACAGTGGCATGATCTCAGCTCACTGCAACCTTCACCTCCTGGGTTCAAGCGATTCTCCTGTCTCAGCCTCCCAAGTAGCTGGCATTACAGGCACCTGCCACCATGCCTGGATAATTTTTGTAGTACAGACGGGGTTTTGCCATGTTGGCCAGGCTGCTCTCGAACTCCTGACCTCAGGTGATTCGCCCACCTTGGCCTCCCAAAGTGCTAGGATTACAGGTGTGAGCCACTGTGCCCAGCAATGGCCAGGCATGGTGGCTCATGCCTGTAATCCCAGCACTTTGGGAGGCCGAGGCGGATGGATCACCTGAGGTCAGGAGTTCGAGACCAGCCTGGCCAACATGGTGAAACCCCATCTCTATAAAAAAAGAAAAAAAAAAAAGTAGACTATCACAAAATATATAACTCTGACCCAACCCTGCCCCAATCCTTCTACTACTCTCTCTCCCATGGGAGGAAGCTCAGAGCCACCCTGACCACTCTGCATTTCACCACCTCTCTCCATTAGTCAGTGACCTAAGGCTGCCTCATTGTTTCTGAGCACTGCTCATGTCAGCTGTTTTTCCATGCTTCCTTCAGCCTAGACCCCAGCAACAGCTGCCCCTCCGCCTTCATTCTCTCCCCATTCTGTGACAGATATTGCCTTCCACTCCTTCCTTTCTAACAGAACCCCGATTTGGTTCAGGATGGCAATGTGCCTAAGAATACTTGCGGCCAGACGCGGTGGCTCATGCCTGCAATCCCTGCACTTTGGGAGGCTAAGGCAGGCAGACCACCTGAGGTCAGGAGTTCGAGACCAACCTGCCCAACATGGTGAAACCTCGTCTCTACTAAAAATGCAAAAATTAGCCAGGCATGGTGGCTCATGCCTGTAATCCCAGCTACTTGGGAGGCAGAGACTGGAGAATCACTTGAACTCATGAGGCAGAGGTGGCAGTGAGCTGAGATTGCGCCACTGCACTCCAGCCTGGCGACAAAGCGAGACTCCATTTCAAAAGAAAAAAACAAGATACACTTTCCTAATCTTAACCCCCTCTTCCTAGGGGCAGCCATACTCCCTCCTTGCTCTATAGTTTAATCACCCAGATACCCAGCCCTAAATTTTGCTTTACCTGTTTTTGAGCTTCCTTTGTTGTATAATATTCCATTTCATGAACACCACAATGTATTTATTTATTTATTTGTTCATTTTTAAGACATAGTCTTGACCGGGTGTGGCGGCTTATGCCTATAATCCAAGCACTTTGGAGGCCAAGGCGGGCGGATCACCTGAGGTCGGGAGTTCAAGACCAGCCTGACTAACATGGTGAAACCTCGTCTTTTTAAAATAAATAAATAAATAAATAAATAAGTAAAAAAAAAAAAAGACAAAGTCTTTCTCTGTTGCCCAGGCTGGAGTGAAGTGGCCTGATCTCAACTCACTGCAACCTCTGCCTCAAGGGTTCAAGTGATTCTCCTGCCTCAGCCTCCTGAGTAGCTGGGATTACAGGCGCGTGCCACTACACTCAGCTGCTTTTTTTTTTTTTTGAGACAGAGTCTCACTCTTGTTGCCCAGGCTGGAGTGCAATGGCTTGATCTCGGCTCACTGCAACCTCCGCCTCCTGGGTTCAAGCGATTCTCCTGCCTCAGCCTCCCGAGTAACCGGGATTACAGGCATGCACCAGTATGCCCATCTAATTTTGTGGTTTTTTTTTTAAGTAGAGATGGGGTTTCTCCATGTTGGTCAGGCTGGTCTCGAACTCCCGACCTCAGGTGATCGGCCCGCCTCGGCCTCCCAAAGTGTTGAGATTACAGGCATGAGCCACCGTGCCTGGCAATTTTTGTAGTTTTAGTAGACACGGGGTTTCACCCTGTTGGCCAGGCTGATCTCAAACTCCTGACCTCAGGAGATCCCCCAGCCTCGGCCTCCCAAAGTGCTGGGATTACAGGCATGAGCCACCGTGGCCAGCCAACCACAATATATTTAATCCATTTTATTATTGCTGGACATTTGAGTTGTTTCCAGTATTTTGCTATTGAGAACAACTGCAAATCGAGATTAGTGGTTGCAGAATTTTCAAACCAACACAAAAGTAGAGAAGGAATGGTATAATGAACCCCCATAGCGCCATCTGCAGCTTCAACAATTAACACTGCAATGTAATTGTTTGTAACGAGGAATGCACATGAGAATCTCTGGAGGTGACTTTGCCAAACACAGAGGCTCCAGCTCAATCTCCGGAGATTTCTGAGTTGTTGGCTTGGCTTGTGGGTTGGGAATATGTAGTTTGCAAGCATTCCCCACGTGACTTGGGGGCACACCTCTGGGTAGGAATCACTGTTCCAGTGGCTCCCCCTTACATGTATTCTTTAATGTGACTGATATCGCCTGGTTCCTGCTTTAGCTTTCCTTTTTCCTTTTATTTATTTATTTATTTATTTATTTATTTTTTTGAGACGGAGTTTCGCTCTTGTTACCCAGGCTGGAGTGCAATGGTACGATCTCGGCTCACCACAACCTCCGCCTCCTGGGTTCAGGCAATTCTCCTGCCTCAGCCTCCTGAGTAGCTGGGATTACAGGCACACGCCACCATGCCCAGCTAATTTTTTGTATTTTTAGTAGAGACGGGGTTTCACCATGTTGACCAGGATGGTCTCGATCTCTTGACCTCGTGATCCACCCGCCTCGGCCTCCCAAAGTGCTGGGATTACAGGCGTGAGCCACCGTGCCCGGCTATTTATTTATTTATTGAGACAGAGTCTCACTCTGTTGACCAGGCTGGAGTGCAGTGGCACGATCTTGGCTCACTGCAACCTCCGCTTCCCAGGTTCAAGTGATTCTCCTGCCTCAGCCTCCCGAGTAGCTGGGACTACAGGCATGCACCACCACACCCAGCTAATTTTTATATTTTTAGTAGAGATGGGGTTTCACCATGTTGACCAGGCTGGTCTTGAACTCCTGACCTCTGGTGATCTGCCTGCCTCGGCCTCTCAAAGTGCTGGGATTACAGGCGTGAGCCACTGTATCTGGCCTATTTATTTATTTATTTATTTATTAGAAGGAGGGCTTTGCTATATTGCCCACCTTGGTCTTGAACTCCTGGGCTCAAACAATGATCCCACCTTGGCCTTTATTTCCAAAGTCGGATTACAGGCGTGAGCCACTGTGCCCAGCCCCTACTTTTTTAAAAACTACTCCTTCCTTCACACTCTCACACTAGCCACACCGAGACACGTTTATTCTTCTGATCTTTTTCTCACTTCCTGGCTTTGGCACATGCAGTTTCTTTCTTTCTTTCTTTCTTTCTTTCTTTCTTTCTTCCTTCCTTCCTTCCTTCCTTCCTTCCTTCCTTCCTTCCTTCCTTCCTTCCTTCCTTCCTTCCTTCCTTCCTTCCTTCCTTCCTTTCTTTCTTTCTCTCTCTCTCTTTCTTTCTTTCTTTCTTTCTTTCATTTTTTGGAGGCAGAGTCTTGCTCTGTCTCCCAGGCTGGAGTGCAGTGGTGCGATCTCGGCTCAGTGCAACCTCCGCCTCCCAGGTTCAAGCGATTCTCGTGCCTCAGCCGGTGGAGTAGCTGGGATTACAGATATGAGCTACCACACCTGACTAATTTTTGTATTTTTAGTAGAGACCGGGTTTCACCACGTTGGCCAGGCTGGTCTTGAACTCCTGATCTCAAGCAATCTGCCCACTTTGGCTTCCCAATGTGCTGGGATTACAGGTGTGGATTACATGCAATTTCTGTCAAAGACTCTCTTACCTTTCTCCTTCTGCCTGATTTATCCTTCAAATCTCTTTATAGTGGCTGGATCAGTCAGGGACCTGAGAGAAAACAGAAGCACACCTGGCAAGATTTTTTTTAATTTGTATTTTTTAAAGTTTACATAGAGTAAAACTGAATTTTTGAGGCTGTACAGTTCTGATTTTAATATAGTCAGGATACAGAGCACCTCTGTCATCTCTAAACTCTCCCTCTTGCTGTTTCTATCACACCCTTCCCTGACAACCAATTATCTGTTCTCCATCACTGTGGTCTTGCCTTTTCCAGAGTATCATATAAACGGAATCATATAGCATGTAACATTTTGGACTGGCTTCTTTCACTCTGCATGCCTTAGAGATTCAACCATGTCGTTGTGAGCATTAGTACATCTTTCTTTTTATCTTGGAATAGATGCAGTATTTCATTGAATTGACGTACCACAATTAGTTTAACCATTGACATGTTGAAG
Source organism: Aotus nancymaae (assembly GCF_030222135.1). Taxonomy (NCBI): domain Eukaryota; kingdom Metazoa; phylum Chordata; class Mammalia; order Primates; family Aotidae; genus Aotus; species Aotus nancymaae. Next base: position 18,029,163 of record NW_026988472.1, on the reverse strand, counting down.
GACATTTAGATGGCTTCCAGTATTTTGTGATTATGAATAATGATGTCACAAACATTCAAGTACAAGTTTTTCTATGAAAATAGTTTTTATTTCTCTAGGGGTAAATATCTACAAGTAGGATTATTGGATCACATGGTAAGTGGATATTCAACTTTATAAGAAACTGCCAAGCTGGTTTGTATTTATGTATTTATTTATTGAGACAGCATTTCACTGAGTCACCCAGGCTGGAGTGCAGTGGCACGATCTCAGCTCACTGCAACCTCTGCCTCCAGGTTTAAGCGATTCTCCTGTCTCAGCCTCCCGAGTAGCTGGGATTACAGGCTTGTGCCACCACACCTGGTTAATTTTTGTATTTTTTTTTTTTTTTTTTTTTTGAGACGGAGTTTCGCTCTTGATACCCAGGCTGGAGTGCAATGGCGCGATCTCGGCTCACCTCCGCCTCCTAGGTTCAGGCAATTCTCCTGCCTCAGCCTCCTGAGTAGCTGGGATTTCAGGCACGCGCCACCGTGCCCAGCTAATTTTTTGTATTAGTAGAGACGGGGTTTCCCCATGTCGACCAGGATGGTCTCGATCTCTTGACCTCGTGATCCACCCGCCTCGGCCTCCCAAAGTGCTGGGATTACAGGCTTGAGCCACCGCGCCCGGCCAATTTTTGTATTTTTTATAGAGACAGAGTTTCATCATGTTGGCCAGGCTGGTCTCAAACTCCTGACCTCAGGTGATCTGCCTTCCTTGGCCTCCTGAAGTGCTGGGATTACAGGTGTGTGCCACTGTGCCCAGCTCCAAACTGTTTTCCAGAGTGGCTGTACCATTTTGAACTCCCACCAGCAGTGTATGCGAGTTCCAGGGACTCTTCCGTCTCAGCAGCACTTGGTGTTGTCAGGGTGTTTTTTATTCCAGACATTCTAATATTTAAGTTGGTATCTCATTGTGATTTTGTTTTGCACTTCCCTAACAGCCAGTCATGTTGAGCACGTATCCATGTGCTTATTTGCCATCTATCTTATCTTATTTGGTGGAATATTCATTCAAATCTTTTCCCCATTTAAAAAATTGGCTTGTTTGTTTTCTTATTGTTCAGTATTGAGAGTTCTTTATATATTCTAGATATAGGTCCCTTGCCAGATATGTGATTTGCAAATATTTTCTTCCAGTCTGGAGCTTTTCTTTCTAGTCTCCTAACAGTGTCTCTCTCTCGATTTTTTCTGAGACAAGGTCTCGCTCTGTTGCCCAGGCTGGAGTGCAGTGGTGTGATCGTAGCTTACTGTAGCCTCAACCTCCCAGAGTTCAGCAATCCTCCCCTCAGCCTTCTGAGTAGCTGAGACTACACGCATGTGGCAACACACCTGGCTAATTTTAAACCTTTTTGTGGAAACAGGCCTTGCTATGTTGCCCAGGCTGGTCTCAACCTCCTGGGCTCAAGTGATCCTCCCGCCTCAGCCTCCCAAAGTGCTGGGATTGCAGTTGTGAGCCATGGTGCCTGGCACTAACAGTGTATTTAAGGGACCAACCTATTTTTAATTTTGGTGATGCCCAATTTACTGATTTTATCTTGTATGGATCAACTTTTGGACTCATGTCTAAGAACTTTTTTTTTTATAAAGATGGGGTTTCACTATGTTGGCCAGGCTGATCTTGAACTCCTGACCTCAAGTGATCTGCCCACCTTGGCCTCCCAAAGTGCTGGGATTACAGGGGTGAGCCACCATGCCCAGCCATGTCTAAGAACTCTTGTTCATTTTTTTTTTTTTTGAGACAGAGTCTTGCTCTGTCACCCAGGCTGGAGTGCAGTGGTGTGATCACGGTTCACTGCAGCCTTGACTTCCCAGCTGAAGTGATCCTCCCACCTCAGCCTCCTAGGTAGCCAGGACTACAGATGTGTGCCACCACAGTCAGCTAATTTTTGTATGTTTCGAAGATGGGCTTTCACCATGTTGCCCAGGCTGGTCTTGAACTCCTGGGCTCGAGCAGTCCTCCTGCCTTAGCCTCCCTAAGTGCTGGGATTACAGGCTTGAGCCACCACACCCGGCCAGTTGGAAGGTTTTTAACTATAAATTCAATTTCTTTATTAGACATGGGACTATTCCACTTATATATTTGTTCTTGGGTAGTTTGTGGCTTTCAAGAAATTGGTTCATTTCATGTAAGTTGTCAAATTTATGTAAATAGGAGTTATTTATAGTATGCCCTTACCTTTTTAATGTCCATGGTGTCTTTTGTGATACCCACTCTTGTTCCTGACATTGGCAATTTGTGTCTTTCTTTGTTTCTTTATCTGGTTAGAGGTTTATCAATTTTACTGATTTTTTTTTCAAAAAACTAGCTTTCAGTTTCATTGATTTCTTTTTATTTATTTATTTGTTTCTTTTTGTTGTTTTCTTTTATTTATTTTCTTTTTCTTTTATTTTATTATTTTATTATTTTTAAATTTTTTTTTTTTTTAAGATGGGGTTTCACCATGATGGCCAGGCTGGTCTTGAACTCTTGACCTCAGATGATCCACCCACCTCAGCCGCCCAAAGTGCTGGGACTATAGGCATGAGCCACTGCGCCCAGCCTCATTGATTTTCTTTATTGACTTTCTGTTTTCTTTTTTTCTTTTTTTTTTTTTTTGAGATGGAGTTTCACTCTTGCTGCCCAGGCTGTAGTGCAGTGGCACAATCTCGGCTCACTGCAACCTCCACCTCCTGGGTTCAGGAGATCCTCCTGCCTTAGCCTCCTGAGTAGCTGGGACTACAGGCGCCTGCCACCATACCCGACTAATTTTTGTATTTTTAGTAGAGATGGGGTTGCGCCATGTTGGCCAGGCTGGTCTGTAACTCCTGACCTTAGGTGATTCACCCGCCTTGGCCTCCAAAAGTGCTGGGATTACAGGCGTGAGCCACTGCGCCCAGCCTAAAGAACACATTCTATATGATTTCAATTATCCTAAGTTTGTTAAGGTTTGTTTTACGACGCAAGATATGGTCTACTGTGGTAAATGTTTCACGTGCACTTCAAAACAATGTATATTCTGATGTTGTTGGATGGAATGTTCTACATTCATTGATTAGATCCAGTTGGTTGATGGTGTTTCTCAATTATTTTATATCCTTGTGATTTTCCTTCTACTTGTTCTATCAATTACTGAGAGAGGAGTGTTAAAGTCTCTAACTATAATTGTAGGTTCGTCCATTTCTCGTTACAATTCTCTCAGTTTTTGCTCCCCATATTTTGAATTTGGACACTTGTACACATTTGGGATTATTCTGTCTCCTTGGTGAATGGCAAATTGGCCCTTTTGTCATTTTGTAATGTTCCTCTTTATCCCAGATATTTTCTTGCTCTGAAGTTTACTTTGATTTTTTTTTTTTTTTTTTTTTTTTGAGACAGAGTCTTGCTGTGTCGTCCATGCTGGAGTGCAGTGGCGCTATCTTGGCTCACTGCAACCTCCACCTCCTGAGTTTAAGCGATTCTCCTGCCTCGGCCTCACAAGTTGCTGGAACTACAGGCTCACGCCACCACGCTCAGTTAATTTTTGTATTTTTATTAGAGATGGGCCAGGTGCTGTGCCTCATGCCTGTAATCCCAACACTTTGGGAGGCCAAGGCAGGCAGATCATGAAGTCAGGAGTTTGAGACCAGCCTGGCCAACATGGCAAAACCTTGTCTCCACTAAAAATACAAAAATGAGCCAGGCGTGGTGGTGGGCGCCTCTAATCCCAGTAACTTGGGAGGCTGAGGCAGGAGAATCACTTGAACCTAGGAGATGGAGGTTCCAGTGAGCCGAGATGGCACCACTGCACTCCAGCCTGAGAGACTGTCTCTCTCTCTGTTTTTTTTTTTTAGAGACGGGGTCTCGCTATGTTGCCCAGGCTGGAGTGCAGTGGCTATTCACAGGCGCGATCCCACTACTGATCAGCACGGGAGTTTTGACCTGCTCCGTTTCCAACCTGGGCCGGTTCACCCCTCCTTAGGCAACCTGGTGGTCCCCCACTCCTGGGAGGTCACCATATTGATGCCGAACTTAGTGTGGACACCCGATCGGCATAGTGCACTATAGCCCAGAACTCCTGGGCTCAAGTGATCCTCCCACCTCAGCCTCCTGAGTAACTGGGACTACAGGCACGTGCCACCGCGCCCGGTGACAGTTTATTTATTTATTTATTTTTTCCCTGCCCCTCCCAGACTCTGTCTCAAAACAAATAAACAAACAAACAACAGATATATGAAGCACACACTGCATGCCAGACCCTTTGCTTACAGATACTATGGGGATACAGTGGTGAACCAGCCAGCCAGTGATGGAAGTAAGGAGATTACAGCTCTTCCTCCCACTGGAAGTCTCTCCCACTGCCCTGTCCTGCCCAGGTGAAGCTCAGGCCCCTCAGGCATCCTTTTTTATCTCCTCCAGAACTCTGGCCCAGCACACAAATATTTTTGTTTTTTAAGTATTTTAAATTTATTTTTTGATTTATTTTTGGAGACAGGGTCTCACTCTGTTGCCCAGGCTGGAATGTGGTGATATCATAGCTCACTGCAGCCCGGAACTCCTGGGTTCAAGCAATCCTTCTGCCTCAACCTCCTCAGTAGTTGGGACTACAGGTGTGTACCACCATGTCCAGCTAATTTTTAAACTTTTTGTACAGACAGGGTCTTGCTATGTTGCCCAGGCTGGTCTTAAACTCTTGGCCTCAAGCAACCCTCCCACCTCTGCCTCCCAAAGTGCTGAGATTACAGGCATGAGCCACTCTGCCTGGCTGTGCACACAAATAGAGTTTTCTTGCCCTTTCTTATGAACTGAGTTGTATCCCCCAAAACTCATATGTTGAAGCCCTTATCCCCAGTGGGATTGTATTTGGAGAAAAGGACTTTGGGCTGTGATTAGGTTTGCTTGAGGTCATGAGGGTGGGGCCCCCACGATGAGGTCAGTGTCCTTATAAGAAGAGACACAGAGAGCTTGCTCTCTCTATGTGATACACTGAGGAAAGGCCATGTGAGAACACAGTGAGAAGGTGACCGTCTGCAAGTCATAAACAGAGCCCTCCCCAGAGCCTGATTGTGCTGGCACCCTGATCTCAGGCTTCCAGCCTCCAGAACTGTGAGAAATAAATGCCTGATGCTTAAGCCACCCAGTCTGTGGCATTTGGTTATGGCAGCCTTAGCTGACTAAGACATCCCTTGAGGTGAGAAATCCCCCACGCCCTGCCCCAGTTCTAGGGGTAGGGCTCACTGTCCTTGGCTGCAGAAGCTGCTGATGGACCTGGATCTTGGGAGCTGTGGTAATAGCTCAAGATGCTGGGGTCCTGGGGTGAAGGGCCCAACCCAGAGAACTGGGGCAGATGTGGGCCTGGCTCAGGGGATTGGTGGGGGTGGTGCTCTGCAACCGACCTGGCACAGCAGGACTCCAGCCTGAAGCACATTTGGGGCTCTTCGTAGCTTCTGGAGTGAAGTTTAAGTCCATCACACCCACAGCCGCGCATCACTCTCGCCCCTTACCATGTCGAGGTTTAGCTCCTTTAACAAGCAGGCTGGTCACCGAGAAGCAAGATGCATGGCACAGGGCATCCCAGGGTCTTCAAGGGTGACACTCCCAGTGTTTAGGGCTTGCCCTGTGTCCTCTGGGTTGAGCTGGCTGGCCTCCCTGGGCCAGCAGCCTCTGGGCACTCGGCAGCATAGTCAGGCTGGCCTGGGGTGGCCAGGCAGCGTTCTGTGGCCTCACCTTCACTCTCCTGCCCAGCCGGCTGTGTCTCACTAACCCTTTTTTTTTTTTTTTTTTGAGACAGAGTCTTGCTCTGTCGCTCAGGCTGCAGTGCAAGGGTGTGATCTTGGCTCACTGCAACCTCCACCTCCCAGGTTCAAGCAATTCTCCTGCTTCAGCCTCCCAAGTAGCTGGAATTATAGAAGCATACTACCACACCTGGCTAATTTTTGTATTTTTAGTAGAGATGGGGTTTTACCATGTTGGCTAGGCAGGTCTCAAACTCCTGACCTCAGGTGATCTGCCCATCTTGGCCTCCCAAAATGCTGGGATTACAGACATGAGCCACCGCGCCTGGCCCACACTCACCTTTTTAAGGTCAGGATGGTTCCTGGCAAAAGTGTCCTTTCCGGGGGGGCTTCCAAACATAGGATTTGGAAGACATAGGAACAGGGCACGCAGAAGACCATGTTAGCCAGAGAGGGCAGCCACACTCAAATGATGCCTTATCTATTACTTGAAGCTTCTTTCTGTTCAGCCATTAAAGAAGAAACTTAACAAAATAGGAACAAGGTTATATTTCTCAATTGCAAACCTTTGTGAAAGGACAGTTGGCCTCTAAAGGCTTTTATTTATTTATTTAAATTTTTAGTAGAGATGGAGTTTTACCATGTGGCCCAGACTGGTCTCGAACTCCTGAGCTCAAGTGATTCATCTGCCTCAACCTCTCAAAGCCCTGAGATTAAAGGGTTTTTGGCCACTGCACCTGGCCAAAAGGCCTTCAAGTTTCAATTATTCAAGAAGGGGGCCTTGAGGAGCTGAACAGAGACCCACTGGACTGATTAGAGAAACCAAGGACTGATACCATGGCAGGGAAGCCAAAGCTTCACTACTTCAATGCATGGGGCAGAATGGAGCCCATCCAGTGGCTCATGGCTGCAGCTGGAGTGGAGTTTGAAGAGAAATTTCTAGAATCTGCAGAAGATTTGGAAAACTTAAGAAATGATGGGTATTTGATGTTCCAGCAAGTGCCAATGGTTGAGATTGACGGGATGAAGCTGGTGCAGACCAGAGTCATTCTCAACTACATTGCCAGCAAATACGACCTCTATGGGAAAGACATAAAGGAGAGAACCCTGATTGATATGTATACAGAAGGTATGGCAGATTTGTATGAAATGATCCTTCTTCTGCCCTTATGCCGACCTGAGGAAAAAGATGCCAAGATTGCCTTGATCCAAGAGAAAACAAAAAATCGCTATTTCCCTGCCTTCGAAATAGTGTTAAAGAGCCACGAACAAGACTACCTTGTTGGCAACAAGCTGAGCCGGGCTGACATTCAACTGGTGGAACTTCTCTACTTTGTGGAAGAGCTTGACCCCAGCCTTATCTCCAGCTTCCTTCTGCTGCAGGCCCTGAAAACCAGAATCAGCAACCTGCCCACGGTGAAGAAGTTTCGGCAACCTGGGAGCCCAAGGAAGCCTACAAATGCAAAATCTGTAGAAGAAGCAAGGAAGATTTTCAAGTTTTAATAAAGCAGCCATGGAGGCCAAGAATATGCAAGGCCAATATTCTAAAGCTTTGCAACAATAAAGTGCTTTACCTGACTGTTGATCGTGCCTGTTGTGAAGCTAATGAACTCTTTCCACTTATATGCAAATTAAATAATAAAAAACTCCTATTTGCCGAAAAAAAAAAAGAAGGAAGTGTGTTTTAGATCCTTAATTAATATTTATGAATTCTCTTACCCTGTGCAAGTAGCCTGGTGTTCATTTGTCCAAATGCATTTATCTATTATTATTATTATTATTTAAAGACAGGGTTTCACCATGTTGGTCAGGCTGGTCTTGAACTCCTGATCTCAGGTGATCCGCCCACCTTGGCCTCCCAAGTGCTTGGATTACAGGCATGAGCCACCATGCCCGGCCCTTTTATTTTTTTTTTTTGAGACAAGAGTCTTGCTCTGTCACCCAAGGTGGAGTGAAGTGGCATGATCTTGGCTCACTGCAACCTCCGAATCCCGGGTTCAAGCAAGTCTCCTGCCTCAGCCTCCCAAGTGGCTGGGATTATAGGCACCCATCACCACACCTGGCTAATTTTTGTATTTTTAGAAGAGACAGGGTTTCGCCATGTTGGCCGAGCTGGTCTCAAGTTCCTGACCTCAAGTGATCCACCCACCTCAGCCTCTCAAAATGCTAGAATTACAGGTGTGAGCCACCGCGCCTGGCCAAAGTGTACTTGCTTTTGAGAACAAGCTTTGCAGTTGCCAAATGTGTCCACAGATGCTGATGCCTCCCCTGTGAGCAGGATCCCAGGCCCACTCACCTGCCCCAGCTCTTGTCCTCATCCTCACTACCTTGGCCAGGTGCTGTCACCATGAACAGCCACTGCCATGGGCAGCCTGTCCCACTGTCCCCTCTGCTGACTCGCCCTCTGAGTGCTGCAGGGGCTTGGCACGTGGGGAAGGTTCTGATGAAGGCTTCCTCCCTGGTTTTTTTTTTTTTTTGAGACGGAGTCTTGCTCTGTCGCCCAGGCTGGAGTGCCATGGCATGATCTCAGCTAACTGCAACCTCCGCCTCCCAGGTTCAAGCAATTCTGCCCCAGGCTCCCAAGTAGCTGGGATTACAGGCGTGCGCCACCATGCCCGGCTAATTTTTTGTGTTTTAGTAGAGACGAGGTTTCATCATGTTGGCCAGACTGGTCTCTAACTCCTGATATTGTGATCTGCCTCGGCCTCCCAAAGTGCTGGGATTACAGGCGTGAGCCACCATGCCCAGCCCTGGTTATTATGTGTGTGTTTTTCTGTACGTCATTGCACTAAAAGTGGTATCCGGGTGCAGGCATAACCAATGGTGGATCCAGAAATAAGAACTTAGTGTGATAAGATTTTTTTTTCAACACGGAGTTTTTGTTCTTGTTGCCCAAGCTGGAGTGCAATGGTGCGACTTCGGCTTACCTCAATCTCTGCCTCCCAGGTTCAAGTGATTCCCCTGCCTCAGTCTCCCGAGCAGCTGGGACTACAGGCATGCGCCACCAAGGCCAGCTGATTTTGTATTTTTAGTAGAGACGGCGGTTCTCCATTTTGGTCAGGCTGGTCTCGAACTCCCAACCTCAGGTGATCCACCTGCCTCGGCCTCCCAAATTGCTGAGATTACAAGCATGAGTCACCGCGTTCGGCAGTGATAAGATTCTTACAATCTGTCCCTGTCTTACACCTGACCAGTGCCTGAACCCTTGGTCTTTTTCAGGAGCTGGGCTGTCTACACCTGTTGAAAATGAAACTGGAACAGCCAGGCGTGGTGGCTCACACCTGAAATCTCAGCACTTTGGGAGGCTGAGGCAGGTGGATCACCTGAGGTCAGAAGTTCGAGACCAGGCTGACCAACATGGTGAAATCCCATTTCTACTAAAAATACAAAAATTAGCCAGGTGTGGTGACACATGCCTGTAGTCCTAGCTACTTGGAGGCTGAGACAGGAGAATTGCTTGAACCCAGGAGGCGGAGACTGTAATGAGCTGAGATCACACCACTGCACTCCAGCCTGGGTGAGACAGAAAGACTCCTTCTCAAAAAAAAAAGCAAAAAGAAAAAAGAAATGAAACTGGAATTCCTGACATGGGAATTCGGTGTTTTCTCCTCACGCCACCAAAACACTCACTTCTAGAGTAGGGGTTCAGGAAATTGGCATGTGACGTCCAGAGTTGTTTTGGAATGTCACAGTCTAGACTTCTTGTCTTTCTTTTTTTTTTAAAACTAAAAGGTACCCAGCAGTGCCAGGGACGTGGTCAGGGAGCAGGTTCTGTCTTCATGCCTCCTTTAGGGATCCTGGGGCTGAGTCTGCCTAGAGCCCCATCCTAGGGCCATGTTAAGCACCTTTTGTAGACATTGTGTGTGTGTGTGTGTGTGTGTGTGTGTGTGTGTGTATTTTGAGACAGAGTTTCACTCTTGTTGCCCAGGCTGGAGTGTAATGGCAGTATCTCGGCTCACCGCAACCTCTGCCTCCCGGGTTCAAGAGATTTTCCTGCCTCAGCCTCCCAAGTAGCTGGTATTACAGGCATGTGCCACCATGCCTGGCTATTTTTTTGTATTCTTAGTAGAGATGGGGTTTCTCCAGGTTGGTTAGATTGGTCTCGAACTCCCGACCTCAGGTGATCTGCCCGCCTCGGCCTCCCAAAGTGCTGGAATTACAGGCATGAGCCACTGTGCCCGGCAGATATTATATTTTTATTAAAATGTCAAATCTGTGTTCCTATAACAGTGCAGAGCAGTATTTCTGAACCATTTGACACATGAGGCAGAATGGAAACTGTCAGCATTGTCTATATGTCTGCGTGGGCTGCAGTCTGGGTTCTGGGGAGCTGTCCAGTGATGTGGCAGCTGCAAGGCCCATTCCAGAAGGAACCTCGCCGTCCTCTGGGGATTTGAGTGCTGGGCCCCCTCCAACCCCTAGCTCCAGGCCTCCTGCCCTGTGGGACAAGTCTGCAGGGCTGGGACGCTCACGTTGCCTGATCTTTTGACAGCATGGGCTGCTCATGGAGCAGAACATGGGAACCCTGCTGCTCGGATGTCACACTGCGCCAGGCTGACCAGGGCCATGATGGTGACCAGCCACATGGCCATGGTTTGTAAGCACACCTTTTATATAAGGAGATGATTTAATAAAGCATTGTCTTAAAAAAAAATGGGGCAGATGGAAAAAGTTTTCATTCTTGTTGAACAGGTTGTACTGGGTATCCTTCAACTGCAGCAGTAGGGATGGAGGCTACACAAGGAAAACATGCTGTTGGCAAAAATGCTGAACTCTAGAATGGTGCTGACTAGAATGTGACTATTTCCTGTTTGGGGTTGTTTGTTTTGTTTTGTTTTGTTGAGATGGAATTCTCGCCTTGTCGCCCAGGCTGGAGTGCAGTGGCGTGATCTCGGCTCACTGCAACCGTTGCCTCTCGGGTTCAAGCAGTTCTCCTGCCTCAGCTTCCCAAGTAGCCGAGATTACAAGCATGCACGACCCCACCTGGCTAATTTTTGTATTTTTAGTAGAGATGGGGTTTCCCCATGTTGGACACGCTTGTCTCAAACTCCTGACCTCAAGTGATCTGCGCACCTTGGCCTCCCAAAGTGCTGGGATTACCGGCGTGAGCCACTACACCCAGCTGAAATGTGACCGTTTTCTACATGAAATTGCTATATGAGCTCATTTTGAGCTTTGTATATTTATTTTGGTAATGAGAACTCTGTGGGATTATCCTTCAGAAATCAACAATATACATCTATCAAAACTGAATATACACATTCCCTGACCCAGCAACTCCACTCCTAGGTAGATAGCCAATGGAAATGCTAATATTTTGTTTACCCAAAGGCAAAAACGTCCATAGCAATGCTCTACGTAATAGCCCCAACAGAAAACTACCCAAATACCCAGTAGCCTACTGCCTACAGGGAATGGAGAAATAAATGGTGTATTCACCCAGTGAAATACTATACAGCACCAAGAATCAGTAAGCTCTTGAGAAGACGTGGAGGAACCTCATCACGTAATGGTGAGTAAGCAGGCCAACAAATATAGGAGTCCATACTGCATGATTCCACTCATGTTCCAAAACAGGCCAAATGAATCCAGACAATAGAAGTCAGGATAGTGGTTATAGTTCACAAAGTTTTAAAAAATCCATGATTGCAAATGGTTTACAGGGTACAAAGTGCCTTTGCATATGCATTATCTCATGTTTTGCTCGTTTTCATGCCAACTGGACTTTGTCGAGATATTATTTACATATAACAAAGTGCATAAATTTTAAGTGACAAGTTCAATGAATTTTACCAGGTAACCCACACCGAGATCAAGCTACAGAACATTCCAGAACTTCTGAGAGTTCCCTCACATGATTTCCTTTGATCATCATGACAAGCTCAGGACAGCAGAGCCATTATCTGCCCTTGTCACCTCTGAGGAACATCAGCCTGAGAGGCCGAGACCTGCCATGGTGCCAGTGCCCCCTCAGGGTTGGGATGGTGCTGCCCTCATGGCAGAGAAATCGCTGAGAGGCTCTCAGCAGCCTTCTCGGAACCCTCTGACTTCAGCTGGCATCATTAGCCTATGAATTCGCTTTCTGGAAAATGAGGCTCTGTCCCCTTGCTACATAGCTGGGCAGGGAACTGGGGAGGTGAGGTAGGTGGCACTGGCTAGTTATTTATTATTTTTATTTTATTTTATTTTATTTATTTATTTATTTATGTTTGAGACAGAGTCTTGCTCTGTCGCCCAAGCTGGAGTGCAGTGGTGCGATCTCAGCTCACTGCAACCTCCGCTTCTCTGGGTTCAAGTGATTCTCCTGCCTCGGCCTCCTGAGTATCTGGGATTACAGGCACTCACCACCACACCCGGCTAATTTTTGTATTTTTAGTAGAGATGGGGTTTCACCATGTTGGCCAGGCTGGGATGAACTCCTGACCTCAGGTGATCTGCCCACTTTGGCCTCCCAAAGTGCTGGGATTACAGGTGTCAGCCACTGTGACTGGCCCTGGCTAGTCATTTTTTAGCTCCATTTATTTTCCAGAGCTATCTTCCAACTATAGCCATTCTGGACAATGCCCTGGAGTCTAAGGGTTGGCAGTGCCAGGTGAGGGATGTTGGTGTCTGTGAGAAACTGCTCTCAGGGAGGGAGTGGCCACCAACCAGCCCAACTGGGTGGGCAGGGCGCCTGGGAGAGACAGGCAGGCGCTCCACAGGAGCGAGGCTAGTGTGGGCCTCATGCTGAAGCTTCAGGGCCGGTCACTGCCCCCAGTCCCGGCCTGGGCCTGGGTGAGGTTTGAGGGCTGACCCAAGGCAAGTCCAGAGCAAATTCAAGGTGCACATTGAGCTTACCTGCGGCCTTCTCTCTCCAGTTCCAGCTCCTTTCTCAAACTGACTGCATCTCCAGTACAGGTCCCTGGGGGCAAGGCCAGAATCCCTGTGTGGCCCCTTTTTTATTTAGGGGCGACTGGTGGGCTCCTCTGGGGCAAGGATGCCCTTCACTTTGCTCAGAGCTCTGGGAAATTTCTGGGCCCTCTTAGGAAGTTCTCGAAACTCTCCCAGTCGTGAACGAAGGTCCCCATCCCCCACTGGAACTGGAACTCTTTGTTCTGGAAAGCTGAGTACTACAGGGCGGCCTGGGTCAGAGGCCACTGCCTGGTGTTCCCTCGGGGCAGAGTCCCCTCTAGCCACACTCTCACTGGCTTCTGAAAGAGGAAAGCTGAGGAACTGGGTGACTCATCCCATTTCTGGAAAAGAGGATCAGAAGTTCAGATGGGCGTGTTTATGACTGAGGTCTGGATGAGATGACACGATAAACATAAGGAAGGGCTTCACAAAATGTAACAAAGACTTGCGCAGCAGCCCATGAAGAAGCCTTTAGTTTTTCTTTTTTTTTTTTGAGACAGAGTCTTGCTCTGTTGCCCAGGCTGGAGTACAATGGTGTGATCTTGGCTCACTGCAACCTCCACCTCCAAGGTTCAAGCAGTTCTCCTGTTTTAGTCTCCTGAGTAGCTGGGATTACAGGCATCTGCCACCACGCCTGGCTAATTTTTGTATTTTTAGTAGAGACGGGGTTTCACCATGTTAGCTAGGCTGGTCTTGAACTCCTGACCTCAGGTGATCCACCCACCTCGGCCTCCCAAAGTGCTGGAATTACAGGCATGAGCCACCGTGCCCAGCCAAAGAAGCCTTTAGCTTTTCTGTTAAAAAAAAAAAAAAGAAGAAGAAGAAGAAGCCAGCTGGGTGAGGTGGCTCATGCCTGTAATCCCAGCACCTTGGGAGGCCAAGGTGGGTGGATCACCTGAGCTCAGGAGTTCGAGATCAGCCTGGCCAACAAGGTGAAAACCCGTCTCTACTAAAATTACAAAAATTAGCCTGGCCTGGTAGCGCACACCTGTAATCCCAGCTACTCTGAAGGCTGAGGCAGGAGAATCGCTTGAACCCGGGAGGCGGAGGTTGAGGGAGCCGAGATCACACCATTGCACTCCAGCCTGGGTGGCAAGAGTGAAATTCCGTCTCAGGAAAAAAAAAAAAAAAAAATTCCAAAGCCACAAATGAGCCTACACCATCTGCCTGAGTCCAATTCCAGGAGGTAGGAGAGGGTGACCTTTGATGGCCGAGAAGGATGTGATGGCTCTCTGTGGAGAACAGCTGTTTATTCTCAATGAATAGTTCCACATGGACCCACATCGGGGATTTGCTGTTCTTTAAAACATGGCAGAAAAAAACCCAAAACAGAAATTCCTGTGTACACCAGTCACCCCTTCTCTCTTCTGTTTTTTTGGCTAACATCAGGCCAGGGACACATGGTGGCCGTAGCTCAGTCTTTCCTGGGACTCGGTGACAAGCCCAGGGACAAAGAAAGACCAGTCTCTATTTCGACCTACCCCAAAGGGTACCCATTAGGGACAGGGCAAAGAAACACACTTTGCGATTTTTACAGGGAAATCTCAAGGCATTAAGATTTCACTCACTCTGATAAAACAAAAACAAAAAAGCCCTCCTTCTGTTCCCCGGAACTGAGCTTCAGAGTAACAACTGTCAGCCTCTGCCCACACACAGCTCAGTCTCGATTTGCAACAAGATCCTGGATGCTGGGCTTTGATATGAATGCTAACCCTTTGATTTCAGCACCTGTCTGTCCTGGCTGCGTTGTAAAAGTAGGGCGGGGGTGGGAAGCTATAACCACTTCTAGACAGGAAGTTATTTAGGCAAAAAAACAGGTGAAGTGTTGCAGCGAGTACAAACGTAGCCACACCTCAGCCTGGGGTTCCTTCCAGAGAGATAAAGTACCAGACGACAAAAGTCACACAGCTCCATGCGATCTGGGTGAAGGGAAACTTCCTGTTTATTTCAGTCCCTTCAGCATGGGGGTGGAGAGGGAGCAGAGCTGGAAGCTGTGCCTATTACGTTAAGAATCAAAACTGCTGGATCAGTCCAGAAGATTGTGGCACTGCCTGTCCCATCAACCATGCCCTCCCGCTCCCACCAAGGACATGACAGAGATAATACCATGAGAATATATGAGTTGCTCAAAACTGGCACCAGATGCTGTCAGCAGGCTCATTTTAACTTCACAGCATCCTTCTGGGGATGGGAATAGGAGGGAGCAGATACAACCCTCTTTTTTTGTTGTTGTTGAGACATAGTCTCACTCTGTCGCCCAGGCTGGAATGCAGTGGTGCAATCTCGGCTCACCGTAACCCCTGCCTCCTGGGTTCAAGTGATTCTCCTGCCTCAGCCTCGTGAGTAGCTGGGATTACAGGCGCCAGCCACCATGCTTAGCTAATTTTTGTATTTTTAATAGAGAGACGGGGTTTCACCATGTCGGCCAGGCTGATCTCGGACTCCCAAGCACAGGTGATCCACCCGCCTCGGCTTCCCAAAGTGTTGGGATTACAGGCAGTGAGCCACGCTCAGCCATTTCTTTTGTTTGTTTGTTTGTTTGGTTGGTTTTTTGAGACAGAGTCTCACTCTGTTGCCCAGGCTGGAGTGCAATGGTGCGATCTTAGCTCACCACAATCTCTGCCTCCCTGGTTGAAGTGATTTTCCTGCCTCAGCATCCCAAGTAGCTAGGATTACAGGCGCCCACCACCCCGCTCGGCTAATTTTTGTATTTTTAGTAGAGACAGGGTTTCACCATATTGGCCAGACTGGTCTCGAACTCCTGAGCTCAGGTGATCCACCCGCCTCGGCCTCCCAAAGTGCTGGGATTATAGGGGTGAGCCACTGCACCCGCCCTAAATGATGAAATCACAGTGAACTAGCAGCTCAGAGGCTGAGTCAGGACCTGGCTTGGTCTCAGACCCTGCCCCCACCGCAGCTACTTCCTCTTAAATATCTCTAATCACTCAGTTTCTTGGACCTTTAGTTTTAGCACTGGGACTGCCCTGATTAATTCCTTTAGCAATGCTCACACCCATAGGTACACCATTTCCACCCTCCCCACCCTGGGGCTCTCTGGGGAAGATGATCCAATCCAGGGCCACCCAACACCTCAGAGCAGTGCCAGGTAATTCTCAGGATGGTAGAAAGGGCTTCTGAGCTCAGTGCAGGGATGCCTGACCTTGTTCACGCCTGTGGAGAAAGGTAGAAATCCACATGCGGAGGATGCTGAGAGGCTGGGTCCCTCATGCGTTGCGGGAGGGATTGCTAAATGTTGCAGCCGCTTTGAAAAACAGTTTGGTGGTTCCTCAAAAGGTTAAACAAAGAGTTACCATTCGCCACAGCAATTCCACTTGTAGTGTAAATCAGAAAATGACTGATGGCAGGGCTCGGCGGCTCATACCTGTAATCCCAGCACTTTGGGAGGCTGAGGTGGGCAGATTACTTGAGGTCAGGAGTTGGAGACCAGCCTGGGCCACATGGTGAAACCCCATCTCTACTAAAAATTCAAAAGTAGCTGGTTGTGCTGTCTCACGCCTGCAATCCCAGCACTTTGGGAGGCCAAGGCTCAAGCAAGCTCAGGAGTCCAAAACCAGCCAGGGCAACATGACGAAACCTCGTCTCTACTGAAAATACAAAAATTAGCCTGGAATGGTGATGCGTGCCTGTGGTACCAGCGGCTCAGGAGGCTGAGGTGGGAGGATCACCTGAGCTCAGGTGATAGAGGCTGCAGTGAGCCAAGATCATGCCACGGCATTCCATCCAGCCTGGGCAACAGAATGAGAGCCTGTCTCAAAAAACAAATAACTAACTAAATAAAAATAAATGAAAAATGAAGGGGAAAGGGCCAGGTTTGGTGGGTGGCTCACACTTGTAATCCCAGCACTTTGGGAGGCTGAGGCCGGTGGATCATTTGAGGTCATGAGTTCAAGACCATCCTGGCCAATATGGTGAAACCCCGTCTCTACTGAAAATAAAAAAATTTGCTGGGCATGGTGGTGTGAGCCTGTAATCTCAGCTATTCAAAAGGCTGAGGCACGAGAATCGCTTAAACTTGGGAGGCAGCAGTTGCAGTGAGCCAAGATTGCACTATTGCACTCCAGCCTGGGCAACAGAGGGAGACTCTATGTCAAAAACAACAACAGCCAGCCTGCCCGTCAGTCTGGCAGGCAGGCAAGCAGGCCAAAAAAAAAAAATGAAAGAAAAAGAAAACGCCGGGCGTGGTGGCTCACGCCTGTAATCCCAGCACTTTGGGAGGCCGAGGCGGGCGGATCACGAGGTCAAGAGATTGAGACCATCCTGGCCAACATAGTGAAACCCCGTCTCTACTAAAATATAAAAATTAGCTGGGCATGGTGGCTCGCGTCTGTAGTCCCAGCTACTCGGGAGGCTGAGGTAGGAGAATTGCTTGAACCCGGGAGGCGGAGGTTGCAGTGAGGGGAGATCGCACCACTGCACTCCAGCCTGGGCAACAAAAGGGAAACTCTGTCTCAAAAAGAAATAAACAAATAAATAAATGGGAAGGAGCAATCAGGAGGGGGAAAAAACAACAGGGTAGATAGGCAATGAGGCATGTGGTTACATTCTTATGAGGCAGTGAATCTATGTTTTACATGTGAAAAGAGAGGGGATGGGGAGAGAGTCAACTATGCACCCCCCCTCAGTAAATATAGGTTTTACATAAGATAGAGCAAGCATGTGAAATTACAGCTCTCTGTTTGGGAATGAGAGGAAGGCAGTTTTTGCATGACTCAGTTCCCAAGTTTGACTTTCTCTTTGACATAGTGAGTTGGAGTTCCGAGTTTCCATTTTTCTTTCATGCTAGGTATCTACCCAAGAGAAATGAGAACGTATGTACGCATAAAACTCCTACACAAGTGACTGTTCACAGCAGCATTATTCATAGTAGCCTCAAACTGGAAACAACCCAATTATCTATTGAGAAAAGAAAAATAGCTCAGAGCAGGCCCAGGGAGACGTGAATATGGGACTTCAGTCATCACCTCCCCAGCCCCCACCACATACCTGGGGACAATTGTTTAAAGTCACTTTGCTCCTGACTAGCTGCCTCACCTATTATCTTCATGTACCTGGGATTTGTGACACAAAGACGAATATATAGCCAACCAATAGCTTATTTTATTTTTTTTATTTTAGTTTTTTTGAGACAGAGTCTCGCTCTGTCACCAGGCTGGAGTGCAGTGGCGTGATCTTGGTTCACCGCAACCTCCGCCTCCTGGTTTCAGGCAATTCTCCTGCCTCAGCCTCCCAAGTAGCTGGGACTACAGGTGTGTGCCACCACACCCAGCTGATTTTTGTACTTTTAGTATAGACGGGGTTTCACCATGTTGCCCAGGCTGGTCTTGATTGCTTGACCTTGTGATCTGCCCGCCTTAACCTCCCAAAGTGCTAGGATTACAGGCGTGAGCCACCATGCCTGGCGCTTGTGTTATTTTAATGTAAATTTGTGATAAACAACTCAGGAACTATCACTTCCTGTACTTTAAAAATCCACTTGGAGGCCTGGCACAGTGGCTCACGCATGTAATCCCAGCAGTTTGGGAGTCCTAGGCATGCAGATCACTTAAGGCCAGGAGTTCCAGATTAGCCTGGCCAACATGGCAAAACCCCATCTCTACTAAAAATACAAAACTTAGCCAGGCATGGTGACGTATGCTTGTGATCCCAGCTATTTGGGAGGCTGAGGTGGGAGGATTACTAGAACCAGGGAGGCGGAGGTTTCAGCGAACCCAGATCACACCACTGCACTCCAGTCTGGGCGACAGAGTGAGACTCCATCTCGAAAAACAAAAACAAACAAATAAAAATACAAACATTCATTGGGCATGTTGGCACAGTCCTGTAATTGCAGCTACTCGGGAGGCTGAGGCAGGAGAATCGCTTGAACCCGGTAGGTGGAGGTTGCAGTGAACTGAGATGGCACCACTCCACTTCAGCCTGAGAGACAGAGCAAGACTGTCTCAATTAAAAAAAAAAAAAATCCACTTGTAACTGCTGCTAAGCAGAATGTATATTCAGGGCAACCTGAATCTGTGCTCTCAGATAGCAATCTTTTTTTCTTTTCTTTTTCTTTTCTTCACCAGGGAGGGTTTATTGTAAGAACTGTATGAAGGAGCCCGCCTGCTGGCCTGGCGTGGGACCTGTTCCCCCTGGACTAGGCAGGAATGGGTGTCAGATAGCAATCTTAAAGCTTGGCCCAAATAAACTCTCTACTTATGTTAATTTTGCTCCAGCTTCTTCCTTTTAGGTTGACTCCATCAAGTGACAAATGGACAAACAACAAAATGTGGTATATCCAGACAACAGAATATGATTCAGCAATGAAAAGGAATAAGTACTGATACATGCCATAACACTGGTGAAACTTAAAAACATGTTAACTTTTTGGATACAAAGGCCACATATTGTATATTGTATGATCCCATTTATATAAAATGTCCATAATAGGTTGGGCGTGATGGCTCACACCTGTAATCCCAGCACTTTGGGAGGCCAAGACTGGCAGATCACTTGAGGTCAGGAGTTCAAGACCAGCCTGGCCAACATGGTGAAGTCCCATCTCTACTTGAAATACAAAAATTAGCCAGGTGTGGAGGTGGTCGTCTGTAATCCCAGCTACTCGGGGGACTGAGGCAAGAGGATCGCTTGAACCCAGGAGTCGGAGGTTGCAGTGAGCCGAGATTGTGCCATTGCACTCCAGCCTGGGTGACAGAGCTAGACTCCATCTCAAAACACACACACACACACACACACACACACACGAAGCCAGGATGCATTGAGGCAAGGGATATGGAGCCAAAGGCCATTGTGACGACATGAAGAAAGTAGAGTTTAAGAAGGAGTAGCCTGGCATTTATGAAAAATGTCTTAGAAGCAATGACTACCAATAGGACTACCAATAAAAGGCTGATTGAGAAGCTGGGGCAGGAATCCAGAAATGAAATGATGAGGGTCTGGGCCAAAGGCTGGAGAGGGGACTGGAGAGAGAAGATCCAATTTACAGTCTAAAGATGAAATTGGCACCAGATTACATGGTCCCCTTAGTGAACCAAACTAGGATCCACTTGCCCAGAGCAGCAAAGCCACTGACATCGGGATAACAGCGAGAGAAAGTGAGACATTTATTGCAGGACACCAAGCAAGCAGAATTGGCCGGCTAATGCTTAAGACTGGAACTCCATGATGGCTTACAGGTAAGGGTTTTTTTTTTTTTTTTGAGACGGAATCTCTCTCTTTCGCCCAAGCTGGAGTGCAGTGTCACGATCTCAGCTCACTGCAACCTTCACCTCCCAGGTTCAAGCGATTCTCCTGACTTGGCTTCCCAAGTAGCTGGGATTACAGGTGCCTACCACCACGCCCAGCTAATTTCTGTATTTTTAGTTGAGACAGGGTTTCACTGTGTTGGCTAGGCTGGTCTCAAACTCCTGACCTCAAATGATCTGCCCACCTCAGCCTCCCAAAGTGCTGGGATTACAAGTGTGAGCCACTGCGCCCAGCCGCGGGTAAGGGTTTTAATCCCAAAGTCCTGGGGTTTCGGCGGTGGGGAGCACAGCTCATAGGTGGATTCAAAGATTTTCTGGGTTTTTTTTTGAGACAGAGTTTCGCTCTTGTTGCTCGGGCTGGAGTGCGATGGTGTGATCCCGGCTCACTGCAACCTCTGCCTCCCGGATTCAAGCGATTCTCGTACCTCAGCCTCCCAAGTAGTTGGGATTACAGGCATGCGCCACCATACCCGGCTAATTTTTGTATTTTTAGTAGAGACGGGGTTTCACCACGTTGCCTAGGCTGATCTCGAACTCCTGACCTCAAGTGATCAGTCCGCCTCAGCCTCCCAAAGTGCTGTGATTATAGGCATGAGCCGCTGGGCCCAGCCAGGATTCAGATATTTTCTGATTAACGATTAGTTAAGGAGGTGAAGCTTCGTCTAAAACTTTGAGGTCAACAGAAAGGAATGTTACCTCTTGCTGGTGGGCATGACCTCCTCCGGGATCCTCAAAAAGAAATTTAGAGCAGAGGTCAGAGTTCAGTCCTCAGTTCCCCGTTAGCTGAGGTTTACATGCCAGCTGAGCCCTGTGATGGGGGCCCGAGTTTCCGAAAAACAACTCAGGGACATATATAAATATGTTATCTTTAATTTCTTTCTTTCTTTCTTTTTCTTTCTTTCTTCTTCTTCTTTTTTTTTTGAGACTAGGTCTCACTCTATTGCCCAGGCTAGAGTCCAGTGGTGAAATCTTGGCTCACTGCAACCTCTGCCTCCTGAGCTCAAGCCATCCTCCCACCTCAGCCGACTGAGTAGCTGGGACTATAGGCGTGTGCCACCACACCTGGATAATTTTTGTGTTTTTTGTAGAGACGGGGTTTCACCATGTGGCCCAGGCTGCTTTCGAACTGTTGAGCTCAAGCATTCCACCCACCTCGGCCTCCTAATGTTATCTTTAATTTCTATAGGGAACCAAACATCTCATTATTCTAACTTCCTTGGATATTGTTTTAAACTACTAATTACCTTCTTGCTTATCAAGTTGCTCATTTATTTCCAGGGCTAGCTAGGTGCCTGGAATTTCCCCTGAAGGAACTCAAGATTTTCCTTTCTTTTTTTTTTTTGAGGTGAAGTTTTGCTCTTGTTGCCCAAGCCAGAGTGCAATGGCACGATCTCGGCTCACCGCAACCTCTGCCTTCTGGGTTCAAACTATTCTCCTGCCTCAGTCTCCAGAGTAGCTGGAATTACAGGTGCATGCCACCACGCCTGGCTAATTTTTTATATTTTTAGTAGAAATGGGAGTCCACCATGTTGGCCAGGCTGGTCTTGAACTCCTGACCTCAGGTGATCTGCCCGCCTCGGCCTCCCAAAGTGTTGGGATTACAAGAGTGAGCCACGGTGCCCGGCCGATTTTCCCTTATTTTCGTGCTTGGGGGTGGGTGCAGGCCCCTAAGAGGAGTCCCTTCTCCATCTCAGTCCAGGGCACCAAAGGAGAAAATGTGACTGCTTCCTGCATGAGGCTAGGACCTGGTTTATTTAATTAATTAATTAATTAATTAATATTTTTGAGATGGAGTTTCGCCCTTGTTTCCCAGGTTGGAGTGCAATGGTGCAATCTTTTTTTTTTTCTCCCCTGTGGTATTTCAGGAATGGTGCAATCTTGGCTCACTGCCACCTCTGCCTCCCAGGTTCAAGCGATTCTCCTGCTTCAGCCTCTCAAGTAGCTGAGATTATAGGCATGCGTCACCACACCGGCCTCCCAAAATGCTGGGGGTCATCACATCACGCCTCCCAAAGTACTGGGATTATAGGCGTGAGCCACTGCGCCCTGCCGTGATCTGAGGTATTTAGGATTTATATTTAATTTGTTCAAGAACTTTGGAAAAACCTTCCCTGCTCCCAGGCAGATGGCTACAGGCTGCCCAGAGAAAGGTCATCTATACGGAAATACAAGAGAGAAAAGCACATTTGCATTCTTCCTAGTGTTTCTGCTGTTCCACATGGATTTTCTCGGTTACTGTCAGGACAACCTAGGAGGTAGTCACTACTGTTCTTTAATTTTTACAATTGGGAAGATTAAAGCACAGAAAGGTCACATGGCCTGAGCCTGTAGTCCCAGCTACTCAGGAAGCTGAGGTGGTAGGATGGCCAAGACTGCAACAGTGGCCTATAGCGGTAAGATTGGGATTTAAACTGAGTCCTAGCCGGACACCATGGTTCACGCCTAGAATCCCAGCACTTTGGGAAGCAGAGGCAGGAGAATCCTCTCAGCCCAGGGGTTCAAGACCAACCTGAGCAACATAGTGAGACCTTGTCTCTAACTCCAAATAAACAAACTTAGTCTGAGTGTGGTAGCAGGAGCCTGTAGTCCCAGCTACTTGGGAGGCTAAGGTGGGACGAATATTTGAGTCCAGTAGGTGAAGGCTGCACTCCAGAATGGGCTATAGAGTCAGACCCTGTATCAAAAAATAAAATAAAATGGGCTGGGCGTGGTGGCTCACACCTCTAATCCCAGCACTTTGGGAGGCCGATGTGGGCGGATCACAAGGTAAAGAGACTGAGACCATCCTGGCCAACATAGTGAAACCCCATCTCTAGTAAAATACAAAAATTAGCTGGGCATGGTGGCATGTGCCTGTAGTCCCAGCTACTCTGGAGGCTGAGGCAGGAGAATTGCTTGAAGCCGGGAGGCGGAGGTTGCAGTGAGCGGAGATCGCACCAGTGCACTCCAGCCTGGTGACAGAGTGAGACTCAGTCTCAAAAAAAACAAAAACGAAGCAAAAAACAAACAAAAAAAATCAACCAGGCCTGGCACGGTGGTCACGCCCGTAATCCCAGCACTTTGGGAGGCCGAGGTGGGTGGATCATCTCAGGTCAGGAGTTCGAGACCATCCTGGCCAACATGGTGAAACCCCGTCTCTACTGAAAATACAGAAATTATTTGTTTACACAGGCAAGGAAACAAACAAACAAAAAAAACGAAGAAACAACAACAAAAAAAGAAAATACAAAAATTAGCCAGTGGTGTCTCTTGCCTGTAATCTCACCTACTCGGGAGGCTGAAGCAGGAGAATCGCTGGAACCCGGGAAGCGGAGGCTGCAGTGAGCCGAGATCATACCTCTGCACTCCAGCCTGGGCGACGGAGTGAGACTCCGTCTCATAAAATAAAAAAAGGAACTCAAATCACAATGTCTCTTCCATGAGAGAAAGGAGACAGCTCTATGCCAACCTCAGTCAGGCTGTGAGGCTTGTTGCCTTTGAGTAGGAATATATGACCTGCAGGAACTGAAAACTCAAAAGTTATCCCTTCTGGTTCCCAGGACTTGTAGGCAGAAACATGGAAGGGGGGGCAGGAGAGGTGTGGCAGTGGGTCCCAAGGTCACTTTTCTTGGCTTATGGCCAGAGAAAGGGTAGAAAGTTGGTTAAATTGAAAGAGAAACTAGAAGCCAAGGTCTCTGGCTAGATTCACATCTGGGACCCTGAGAGGAGACTGTGTCCCACACTGCCACCCCCCACCCCGCAACCTGGGGGCCACGTGGAGCATATTGGAGGTGCAGGACAGAGAGCTAGAGGAGGGAGGGGGCGCTGCTGTCCAGGGTTGCCCTGTAGTGCCGCGTGGCCCGGACAGAAAGTTTTGTTCTGGCTGGATTTCGGCAAAGAGGGAATCAGGCTATGGGTAGAAATTGAAGCAATAACATCTATTGAGCCCCTAGAAAGCTCTGCCCTGGGAAATAGAGAGAGAGTGGGGCAAGGTTGAATTACAGCTGGAGCTCTCAAGGAATGATCTTTGAAGCCAAGCTTGGTGAGGTCACTGATGAGCAGGGTGGGGAGGGTGTAATTAGGGAAGACTGGGACAGAAAGAATCCTGGGAGCATTTGCAGCCCAGGAGAGGATGAAGGACAAAGAGGTGCTGCAGAGACCAGAAGTGCAGCAGGAAAACTGGGAAAGTGTCAGAGGCATGTGAACCAGAGCAACTCCATCTTGAATGGAGCTGGGTAAAATGAGGCTGAGACCTACTGGGCTGCATTCCCAGAAGGTAAGGCATTCTAAGTCACAGGATGAGATAGAGGGTCAGCACACAAGATACAGGTCATGGCCAGACGCGGTGGCTCATGCCTGTAATCCCAGCACTTCGGGAGGCTGAGGCAGGCAGATCACCAGGTCAGGAGATCAAAACCATCCTGGCCAACATGGTGAAATCCTGTCTCTACAAAAATACAAAAAATTAGTCAGGCGTGCTGGTGCGCGCCTGTAGTTCAAGCTACTCAGGAGGCTGAGACAGTGGAATCGCTTGAACCCGGGAGGTGGAGATTGCAGTGAGCTGAGATCCCACCACTGCACTCCAGCCTGGCCACAGAGTGAGACTCAGTGATAAAACGCGTTGCAGCAAAGGAGCCGCCTAAAACTCACCAAAACCAAGATGATGATGAGCGTGCCCTCCGGTCGTCCTCACTGCTACACTCCCACCAGCACCAAGCATTTACAAATGCCATGGCAACATCAGGAAGTTACCCTATGCGGTCTACAAAGGGAGGTATGACTAATACGCCTTTTGTTTAGCATATCATCAAGAAAAAACCATCTAAATGGGCAGCTGGCAGCCCTGAGGGAGTACCTATTCTTTTATTCCTTTACTTTCCTAATAAACTTGCTTTCACTTGAGTCTATGGACTCACCCTGAATTCTTTCTTGCACGAGATCCAAGAACCCTCTCTTATCAAAGCAGCTCTGGGAGGCGAGAGCTTCAAGGCCGTTCCATCAGCAGTAGGCTAATCCTCGTGTAAAGGACTGTTTTCGTCCATGCTGCTGAGCCCCTTGCTCTCCTTACATTTCTGGGTGGGTAAGCATAATCCCCCAGCACTTAAACGTACTCTTGCCAGGCATGGTGGCTCATGCCTGTAGTCCCAGCTACTCGGGAGGCTGAAGCAGGAGAATTGCTCGAACCTGGGAGGCAGAGGTTGCAGTGAGCTGAGACCACGCCATTGCACTCCAGCCTGGGTGACAGAGTAAGACTCCTTCTCAAAGAAAAAAAAAAAAGGCCTCTTTTTTGCAGGCCCTGGAGCAGTCCTGTTGGATCCCAGGCTGACAAGAAAGCAGGTCCCCATTCTGGGAGCCACCCAGGCCCTTACTGGCAGGGTCCCTGCTAAAACCGCACCTATTGAAGGTAGAGTGGGTGAGCTGGGGCCTTCAGTAGCCCAGGGGAGCTTTCCCTGGTAGCAGGGAGCCCAGGTCCTGGCTCCAGGCCAGAGGGCATGGGAGCAACTCAATCTCCTTCCACTTCCATGGCAACCTGGGTGGAGTGGCCCCATCCAGGTGTGGATGTCGCAGAGGCCGTGGGAGTGCTCAGATGGCCACGCCCACTGGCCCAAAAGCGGTGGGCAAGTTACTTGCATGGCCAGGCCTGCCCGGTCTAGATTTATGAACTGGGCCAGGAGGGTGTGTTAGGCAATTATGCGAGGAGAGCCGTCACTGTGCACACAACACCTGATTTCCACACGATTTGTTGCTACTTGTTCTTCCTGTCTGGGGTAATCTTAGTTTTGCCCTGGTTGTTACTTTCTTTGGTTTTTTTTTTTTTGAGACAGAGTCTCGCTCTGTCACCAGGCTGGAGTGCAGTGTCGTGATCTGGGCTCACTGCAACCTCCACCTCCCGGGTTCAAGTGATTCTCCTGCCTCAGCCTCCCAAGTAGCTAGGACGACAGGCGCGTGCCACCATGTCCGGCTAATTTTTGTATTTTTAGTAGAGATGGGGTTTCACCATGTTGGCTAGGATGGTCTCGATCTCTTGACCTTGTGATCCACCCGCCTCGGCCTCCCAAAGTGCTGGGATTACAGGCGTGAGCTATCATACCCAGCCTGGAAATGTCACCTTTTTTTTTTTTTTAAGTTGGAGTTTCGCTCTTGTTGCCCAGGTTGGAGTGCAATGGCTCGATCTTGGCTCACTGCAACCTCCACCTCCCAGATTCAAGTGATTCTCCTGCCTCAGCCTCCCAAGTAGCTGGGATCACAGGCGTGCGCCACCACGTCCAGCTAATTTTTGTATTTTTAGTAGAGACGAGGTTTTTCCATGTTGGTCAGGCTGGTCTCAAACTCCTGATCTCAGGTGATCTGCCCACCTCAGCCTCACAAAGTGCTGGGATTACAGGCATGAGCCACCGTGGCTGGCTGGAAATGCCAACTTTTAAATGAAAGTTTAGAAATTTTTCAACAAACTTAAAAACAAAACCATACTTCCACCCTAACTTGGTGAAGGGAAGAACGTGGATGCAGCATTAGTCAGTCCTTCACTTAGACACGCGGTAAATATCAATGCGGCACCTAGAGTGCACCAGGTAGGTGGATAGGGAGCACCAGAAGCCGGCAGGGAGTCGTTCTCACAGGGGACATTTGCCTGGAAATGAGCCATAGTGTTGATACCAAGTAGAAGAGAAAGATTCACCTGAACAGACGAGAAGTGGCAGTAAATCTTGCTCTACTCTTTTCCATCTTGCTCCCTTCCTCCCTCCTCCTTTGTCTCTGCCTCCCTCCTTTTCCTCGTTCCTTCCTTTATTATTATTATTTTTCAAGACAGGGTCTTGCTCTGTTGCCCATGCTGGCATGCAGTGGCACAATCTCGGCTCACTGCATCCTCTGCCTCCTGGGCTCAAGCAATCTTCCTACCTCAGCCTCCTAAGTAGCTGGGACTACAGGTGTGCACCACCGTGCCTGGCCAATTATTTTATTTTTTTAGAGACAGGGTCTTGCTATGTTGCCCAGGCTGGTCTTGAACTCCTGGACTCAAGTGATCCTCCTACCTTGGCCTCCCAAAGTGCTGGGATGGTAGGTGTGAGCCACCGTGCCTGGCCTCCTTCCTTCCTTTAAAGAAACTACATTCTCGGCCGGGCGCAGTGGCTCACGCCTGTAATCCCAGCACTTTGGGAGGCCGAGGCAGGTGGATCACGAGGTCAAGAGATCGAGACCATCCTGGTCAACAAGGTGAAACCCCGTCTCTACTAAAAATACAAAAAAAAAAATTAGCTGGGCATGGTGGCGCATGCCTGTAATCCCAGCTACTCAGGAGGCTGAGGCAGGAGAATTGCCTGAACCCAGGAGGCGGAGGTTGCGGTGAGCCGAGATCGTGCCATTGCACTCCAGCCTGGGTAACAAGAGCGAAACTCCGTTTCCAAAAAAAAAGAAACTACATTCTCTTCAAGTACCCACATGGGCAGAGCTACTCTTGTTCTTTTGTGTTTATTGTTCTGAACAGGTAATACAGACACCTTCTTTGTTCTCAGAAGAGAACAAAGATAACCCGGAAACTAACAGTGTATCTCCTTCTCGGGTCCTTCTCCAAAGGCAGCTGTCAGGCCCAGTTTCTTGTTTACTTCCAGACAAATCCTGTGCATTCACCAACATACCTGATGACATTTTTCTTTTTTGCCTCATATACATAGCATCCTACACACTATCGTAAACCTTACAGTTTTACTTGTAAGTAATTCCTGGAGATCTTTCTGTTTTAATATCTCTGGAGTGGCCTCATTATGAAGGCCACACACACCATCATGTATTTGGCTATCCTATTATCGATAGCTATTTATTAATTATTATTATTATTTTTGAGACGTAGTCTTGCTCTATTGCCTAGGCTGGAGTGCAGTGGCTCGATCTCTGCTCACTGCAACCTCTGCCTCCCAGGTTCAAGCGATTCTCCTGCCTCAGCCTCCCGAGTAGCTGGGACTGCAGGTGTGTGCCACCACGCCGGGCTCATTTTTGTATTTTTAGTAGAGACGAGGTTTCACCATGTTGGCCAAGCTGGTCTTGAACTCCTGACCTCAAGTGATCCGCCCGCCTTGGCTTCCCGAAGTGCTGGGATTACAGGTGTGAGCCACTGCTCCCGGTCAGCAACTTGAATTTTCATAGATATTGCCAATCTGTCCTCCATGGAGGTCATATCTATTTACATGTCAAAAAATTTATTTACTCATTTAAATGCAATAAATGAATGTGCTGGTTTCTCCACACCTTTTTAAACACACAAATTAGATTTCTATTGCTGCATAACAACCACAAACTCACTGGCTTAAAACAACACCCATTTATAAGCTCCGAGTTCAGGAGGTCAGAAGTCTGGCAAGGCATGACTGGGTCCTCTGCTCAGAGTATTGTAAGGTTAAAATCAAGGTGTTACCAGTCTGATGTCTTGTTTGGAGGCTTCCAAGCTTGGTTTTTGTTTGTTCTTGTGGGTTTCTTTCTTTTCTTTTTTTTTTTTTTTTGAGACAAGGTCTGGCTCTATCACCCAGGCTACAGTGCAGTAGTGCAATCTCGGCTCACTGCAACCTCCAGGGTTCAAGCCATCCTCCCACCTCGGCCTCCCAAGTACCTGGGATCACAGGCACACACTATCATGGTAGACTAATTTTTGTATTTTTTTAGAGAAGGGGTTTCACCTTGTTACCAGAGCTGGTCTCCAACTGCGGACCTCAAGTGATCCACCTGCCTCAGCTTCGGCCTCGGCCTCTCAAAGTGCTGGGATTACAGGCGTGAGCTATTGCACCTGGCCCCAAGCTTGTTTTTGCTAGTGTAATTCAGTTGCTTATGATTGTAGGACTGAAGTCAGCCTCTCCTTGTTGGCTGTTAGCCAGGGGCCTGCTCTCAGCTCCCAGAGACAGCCACATTCCTTGCCACGTGGACCCCTCCCATCCTTAAGGAAAAAACAGTGCATTGACTCCTTCTTGTGCTTTGGATCTCTGACTTCCCAGTCTCCAACCTCTAGGCCCAGCTTTAAGGGGCTCATATAATTAGGTCAGGCCCACCTGGATAATCTTAAAGTCAGCTGATTTGGGAATTAATCACATCTGCAAGGTCCTTTTGCAGCACCACCCAGATTAATGTTTGTGTGAATAACTGGGAAAAGGTGCCTGTATACCCAGGCAGTGGGAAGTTAGGGGCCCATCTTAGAATTTTGCCTGACCCACACAATGTTATCAAACTTTTTGATCTTTGCTAATATGAGAGATGAAAATGGGATTTTTTTTTTTTTTGAGATGTAGTCTCGCTCTGTCACCCAGGCTGGAGTGCAGTGGCGTGATCTTGGCTCATTGCAACCTCCTCCTTCTGGGTTCAAGCAATTCTCCTGCCTCAGCCTCCCAAGTAGCTGGGACTACAGGCACATGCCACCATGCCTGGCTAATTTTTTGTATTTTTACTAGAGACAGGGTTTTCACCATGCTGGCCAGGCTAGTCTCAAACTTCTGACCTTGTGATCCACCCACCTTGGCCTCCCAAAGTGCTGGGATTACAGGCATGAGCCACTATGCCCGGCCAAATTTTTTTTTTTTTTGAGACAGAGTCTCACTCTGTTGCCCAGGCTGGAGTGTAGTGGTGTGATCTCAGCTCACTGCAACCTGCACCTCCTGGGTTCAAGTAATTCTCCTGCCTCAGCCTCCTAAGTAGCTGGGACTACGGGTGTGCACTATCACGCCCGTCTAATTTTTGTAATTTTAGTAGAGACGAGGTTTCATCATGTTGGCCAGGCTGGTCTTGAACTCCTGACCTCAGGTAATCCGCCTGCCTTGGCCTCCCAAAATGTTGGGAATATAGGGGTGAGCCACCGCACCTGGCCGAAAATGGAACTTATTGAGTATTTCTCTTATTATGTCTGTGAATCTTATTTTATATTTAAGAACTATTTGCACTGTGGTTTTTTGGTTAATGATATCTGCATACATTCTTCGTTACTCACTTTTTTTTTTTTTTGAGACAGGGTCTTGCTCTGTTGCCCAGGCTGGAGTGCAGTGGCTCAGTCACGGCTCACTGCAGCAGATTCAGCCTCCTCATTCAGCCCCCTGAGTAGCTTGGACTACAAGGGAACACCACCACACCCAGCTACTTTTTCCTTTTTTTTTTTTTTTTTTTTTTTGAGATACAGTCTTGCTCTGTCGCCCAGACTGGAGTGCAGTGGTGTGATCTTGGCTCACTGCAACCTCCTCCTTCTGGGTTCAAGTGGTTCTCCTGCTTCAGCCTCTCAAGTAGCTGGGACTACAGGCAGGTGCCACCACGCCTGGCTAATTTTTTGTATATTTAGTAGAGACGGGGTTTCACTGTGTTAGCCAGGATGGTCTGAAACTCTTGACTTCAGGTGATCCACCCACCTTGGTCTTCCAAAGTGCTGGGATTACAGGCGTGAGCCACTGCACCCAGGCTCAATTCTTCCATTTTTAATGAGACAAGGTCTTGCTCTGTTGCCCAGGCTGGTTTTGAACTCCTGGGCTCAATCAATCTTCTCACCCCTGGCTCTCAAAATGCTGAGATTACAGGTATGAGCCACTGTGCCTGGCTCTGTGCTGCTTCTTCTACTGGGTTCTTGGTCTTTTTTTTGCTTTTTCTTTTTTCCCCCCCTTATTAATTAGAAGAGCTCTGGCTGTGCACGGTGGCTCCCACCTGTCATCCCAGAACTTTGGGAGGCCAAGGCAGCCAGATCACCTGAGGTCAGGAGTTCGAGACCAGCCTGCCCAACATGGTGAAGCCCCATCTCTACTAAAAATACAAAAATTAGCTGGGCATGGTGGTGGACACCTGTAATCCTAGCTACTCAGGAGGCTGAGGTAGGAGAATCGCTTGAATTTGGGAGGCAGAGGTTGCACTGAGTGAAGATTGAGTCATTACACTCCAGCCTGGGCAACAAGATCGAAACTCTATCTCAAAAAAAAATTAGCCCAGTGTGGTGACGTGCGCTGTAGTCCCAGCTACCCCGGAAGCTGAGAAGGGAGAATTGCTGGAACCCGGGAGGTGGAGGTTGCATTGAGCTGAGATCACATCACTGCACTCTAGGCTGTATGACAGAGTGAGACTCTGTCTCAAAAAAAGAAAAAAACTCTGTGTGTGTAAAGAATCTTTCCCACGTTAATGACTTTGTTTGTCTTATTTATTTTACCTGGCACTCCACCCTCCTTCTTGCTGTCTCCTGAAACATCATTCATTCCTTAGGGCCCAGGTCAAACCCATGCTCTGTCACCCAGGCTGGAGTGCAGTGGCATGATCTCGGCTCACTACAATTTCTACCTCCTGGGTTCAAGCAATTCTTCTGCCTCAGCCTCCAGAGTAGCTGGGATTGCAGGTGCACACCACCATACCTGGCTAATTTTTGTATATTTAGTAGAGACAGGGTTTTACCATGTTGGCCAGGCTGGTCTCGAACTCCCAACCTCAAGTGTTCCACCTGCCTCGGCCTCCCAAAGTACTGGGATTACAGGAGTGAGCCACCTCACCTGGCTTCAATTCTTGTTCCTTAGTATGATATGTCTAGGTCCTTATATTAGACTTCGGATCTTCTTTTTTTGTCCTCAGCGTTTGAAAACGTATTGGTGATATACTTTCCTACACGTCTTCCCCCGTCCCCCTCCATTTATTGGATTGATACTTGAGAGGCTCTTTCAATTTGGAGACTGCAGTTCCAGGAACTGCTATATAATCGTTTTTTGATCATTTCTTTTCTTCCATGGAACGAAGATCATAAGTTGGATGCTGACATTTCTGGATTAATATTCATCTTTGTATTCTTGTTCTACTTTCAGAAGATTCAACACTGTCTTCTAAGTATTCTGTTGAGTTTAAATTAATTTCTATTTTTCTGATAAGCAATTTTAAATTTCCAAGATCTCTTTTCTGTTTCTGATCCTTTCCAATAGCATTCTGTTCTTGTGTTATTATTGAAGCCTCTCCTGTTCTCATTGTCCTTAGGGCTAATGTCCTTAAATTTTTTTTTGCAAAAACTTTAGTGGGTTTTCATGAAGAAGAGGAAAGGGGCATGGGTTGTCAAGCTCCACTTTTTTCTTTTTCTTTTTTTTTTTTTTGAGATGGAGTCTTGCTCTGTTGCCCAAGCTGGAGTGTAGTGGCGTGATCTCAGCTCA
The DNA here is from genome assembly GCF_030222135.1 of Aotus nancymaae. Classification (NCBI taxonomy): domain Eukaryota; kingdom Metazoa; phylum Chordata; class Mammalia; order Primates; family Aotidae; genus Aotus; species Aotus nancymaae. The sequence goes on along the minus strand of NW_026988472.1, from coordinate 17,997,189 downwards.
CTGGAACCTCCCCCTCCCGGGTTCAATCGATTCTCTTGATTCAGCCTCCCAGGCTGGGATTAGAGGTGCACGCCACCATGCCCGGTTAATTTTTTGGTTTTTTGAGACGGCGTCTCAATCTGTCGCCAGGCTGGAGTGCAGTGGCATGATCCTGGCTCACTGCAACCTCTGCCTCCCGGGTTCAAGCAATTCTCCTGCCTCAGCCTCCCGAGTAGCTGGGACTACAGGTGCGCACCACCACACCCAGCTAATTTTTGTATTTTTAGTAGAAATGGGGTTTCACCATGTTGGCCAGGATGGTCTAGATCTCTTGACTTTGTGATCTGCCCACCTTGGCCTCCCAAAGTGCTGGGATTACAGGTGTGAGCCACCACGCATGACTGGTCCTGTGTTTATAAGAAAAATCTTATGAATAAAATCAAATTTAGTTATACATTTAATATATGATCTATAGTGAAATGAAAAATTAAATGCGTATGAAATAGTTAAAACACACATGAAAGGCCGGGCAGAGTGGCTCATGCCTGTAATCCCAGCACTATGGGAGGCTAAGGTAGGTGGATCATAAGGTCAAGAGTTCGAGACCAGCCTGACTGACATGGTGAAATCTCGTCTCTACTAAAAAAAATTACAAAAATTAGCTGGGCGTGGTGGCATACGCCTATAATCCCAGATACTCAGGAGGCTGAGGCAGGAGCATCAAGTGAGCCCAGGAAGCAGAGGTTGCAGTGAGCCGAGATTGCACCACTGCATTCCAGCCTGGGTGACAGGGTGAGACTCCATCTCAAAAAAAAAAAAATTGCACATGAAATTCAGCAACAAAACATATTCTAAATAGTACATTATTCGTGTTGTCATTTTCGCCATTTTTCATTATGAATTGAGGAAAAAATCATGTGGGTCTCGCTTTCTCTACATCCTTAAAGGGCTCAGCTCACTCAACAATTATTCTTTACAATTTCAAAAATTTCTTGGCCTGTCTCTGAGTAATTAATTTGAATTCTTAAGAGAGGTTTTCAATGGTCAATTACTATTCTAATCCCTCAAACTGGATAATCAACAAAACAATCTCACTTCCCCGAAAGTGAGGAGGCCAATATCCTCGTGTTCTTACGATGAATGTCTTTACCATTCCTGACTTGGAGATGATGCTGTGTGTTCCTTTTTTTTTTTGAGACGGAGTTTCGCTCTTGTTACCCAGGCTGGAGTGCAATGGCGCGATCTCGGCTCACCGCAACCTCCGCCTCCTGGGTTCAGGCAATTCTCCTGCCTCAGCCTCCTGAGTAGCTGGGATTACAGGCACGTGCCACCACGCCCAGCTAATTTTTTGTATTTTTAGTAGAGACGGGGTTTCACCATGTTGACCAGGATGGTCTCGATCTCTTGACCTCGTGATCCACCCGTGTCAGCCTCCCAAAGTGCTGGGATTACAAGCGTGAGCCACAGCGCCCGGCCCTGTGTGTTCCTTTTTAATTTTAAGTTCTGGGGTATGTGTGCAGGAGGTGCAGGTTTGCTACATAGGTAAATGTGTGCCATGGTGGTTTGCTGTACCTGTCAACCCATCACCTAGTTATTCTTTTTCTTTCTTTTTTTTTTTAGACAGAGCCTTGCTCTGTTGCCCAGGCTGGAGTGCAGTGGCATGATTTCGGCTCACTGCAACCTCTACCACCTGGGTTCAAGCAATTCTCTTGCCTCAGCCTCTCTGGTAGCTGGGATTACAGGCTCGCACCATCATGCCCAGCTAAGATATTTTTTTCGAATGTGTTCCCTGCCCCTCCCCCACTACCCAAGAGGCCCCAGTGTGTGATGTTCCCATCCCTGTGTCCTTGTGTTCTCATTGTTCCACTCCCACTTATAAGTGAGAACAGGCAGTGTTTGAATTTCTGTTCCTGTGTTAGTTTGCTGAGGGTAATGGATTCCAGCTCATCCATGTCTCTGCAAAGGACATGATCTTGTTGCTTTTTATGGCTGCATAGTATTCCATGGAGTATATGTGCCTCATTTTCTTTATCCAGTCTATCATTGATGGGCATTTGGGTTAATTCCATGTCTTTGGTATTGTGAATAGTGCTGCAATGAAATATACGTGCACGTATCTTTGTAATAGAATGATTTATATTCCTTTGGTTATATATAACCATTAATGGGATTGCTGGGTCAAATGGTATTTCTGGTTCTAGATCTTTGAGGAATCGTCACACCATCTTCCACAAATAATTGAACTAATTTACATTCCCACCAACAGTGTAAAAGCATTTCTGTTTCTCTGCAACCTCACCAGCATCTGTTGTTTCTTGACTTTTTAGTAATCGCCATTCTTACAGGAGTGAGATGGCATCTCACTGTGGTTTTGATTTACATTTCTCTAATGATCACTGATGTTGAGCTTTTTTTATATGCTTGTTGACCACATGAATGTCTTCTTTTGAGAAGTGTCTGTTCATGTCCTTTGCCCACTTTTTAATGGGGTTGTTTGGTTTTTTCTCATAAATTTGTTTAAGTTTCTTGTAGATTCTGGATATATTAGACCTTTGTCAGATGAATAGATTGCAAAGATTTTCTCCCATTCTGTATGTTGCCTGTTCACTCTGATGATAGTTTCTTTTGCTGTGCTCTTTAGTTTAATTAGATCCTATTTGCCAATTTTTGCTTTTGTTGCAATTGCTTTTGGTGATTTTGTCATGAAAACTTTGCCTGTGCCTATGTCCTGAATGGCAGTGGCTAGATTTTCTTCTAGGGATTTTGTAGTTTTGGGTTTTACATTTAAGTGTTCCTTTTGACTACTGCTCTTACTGAGGAATAATAGAAGGATGATGTCACACTATGATAAAGAAGGGAGAAGGATATTTATTTATTTATTTTGAGACTGAGTCTCACTCTGTCACCTAGGCTGGAGTGCAGTGGCACAATCTTGGCTCACTGCAACTTCTGCCTCCTAGGTTCAAGTGATTCTCATGCCCCAGCCTCCCCAGTAGCTGAGATTACAGGTGTGTGACACCACGTCCAGCTAATTTTTTGTATTTTTAGTAAAGATGGGGCTGGCCAGGCTGGTCTCAAACTCCTGGCTTCAAGTGATCCGCCCGCCTTGGCCTCTCAGAGTGCTGGGATTATAGGCATGAGCCACCGCACCCAGCTGGGAGAGGGATTTTTAAAAGATTCCGTGCTTTCCTCAGATCATCCCATTCAGAACCCTTTTTATTTTCCCTATTGAAATTAGAATAGTCAACAGATGCTCTCAGGATTTGTCTATACTGTCATTAGCAACTGTCTCTTACAATTTTCTTTCTAGGAGCAACAAAATTTCAGAAGTTTTTCTTTCTTTTAAACTTTTCTACAACTCTTAATTTTCACTTCTCCAAAGTCAGTATTCATTTTCTCTTGAGACAGGGGCTCGCTCTGTTGCCCAGACTGGAGTGCAGTGGTGCTGTCATAGCTCACTACAGCCTTGATCTCCTGGGCTCAAGTGATCTTCCTGCCTCAGCCTCTTGATAGGTGGGACCGCAGGCACGTGCCACTGTATTTGGTTAATTCTTTTTTTTCTTTTTTTGTTTGTTTTTAAAGACGGAGTTTCACCATGTTGGTCAGGCTGGTCTTGAACTCCCGACCTCAGGTGATCTGCCCACCTTGGCTTCCAAAGTGCTTGGATTACAGGCGTGAGCGACCACGCCTGGCCCTGTTTGTTTGTTTTTTGAAACAGAGTCTCACTCTGTCACCCAGGCTGGAGTGCAGTGGCATGATCTCATCTCACTGCAACCTCCACTTCCCAGGTTCAAGCGATTCTCCTGCCTCAGCCTCCAGAGCAGCTAGGATTATAGGCACACCACTGCGCCTGGCTAATTTTTGTATTTTTAACAGACATGGGGTTTCACCATGTTGGCCAGGCTGATCTCGAACTCCTGACCTCAAGAGATCGGCCAGCTTCAGCTTCCCAAAGTGTTGGGATTACAGGTGTGAGTCACTGCACCCAGCCTGTACTTGGTTAATTTTTTAAATTTTTTGTAGGGATCGGGGGCAGGTGTCTCACTGTGTTGCCCAGGCTAATCTCGAACTCCTGGGCTCAAACAAGTCTCCCACCTTGGTGTCTTAAAGTGCTGGGATTATAGGCGTGAGCCACTGTGCCCAGCCTAGTATTCATGCTTTGAACAGACACAACAGTGGTCTTAGTGCCATGTCCTTTATGGCTCACAACAGTGAAAATATTAATCTAATCAGTCGGTTAATTTCCACAGTAGAATGTAAAGTTCAAGAGCTTTTATGTTAACTATAATGTTTTCATGAAACATTTTAGTAATGACAGGAGCAAGTTTTTATGTTTGAGTTTAGATAAATCTATATAAGAGAGAAAGTTTCACCCAATATCATTGGCTAATTCTTTTGCAGTTTTGGAACGAAATGTTTCCACAGTTGTTCTACTTTTTGTTGGTGCTGATGAAAAAATGCAAGTTTTAACTCTGTGAAAATTGATGTTTAGTACAATCTGAAACCAAGGTTGTGTTAGATAATGATGTGAGCCATTTAAAAGATGACTTTTTCTGATTAGAAATGTACTCTTCCATTTTAACAGAAGAACTTCATGAGAATCTTCACACACACAATAGAAGCTGCAGAGCTGGCAGAACTGATGGTTCTCTGGTTTTGTTCATGAAGTCTGATTTCCTGCTGTAAAAAAGATTTATCCCACTTTTCCACTGAGTACAAAATGGCATAGGGTCAACTTTGTAAAACTACATGCTCTTCTCAGGCCTTTTGTACTCATTTTGACAGTAAAATAAAAATCACATTTAAATGTTTTTCCCGAACTCTTCAAACACCCTGGAACTGTTGACAAAGTCAGCCAGACTGACTCCCACACACTCCAACCAGGGCAGCCAGTGAAAGCATTCTACGGCCCCCCAGGCCTTCGGTCGGTGGGGAGTTACCCCATGCCTCCCTGCCTCCCACTACACTTGGCCACTCTGCGTTCTGGCTCCTGATGCTGGGTTTTCTTTTCTTTTCTTTCTTTCTTTTTTAAAATTTAAAAATTTTTTTTAGAGATGGGGTTTCTCCATGTTGGTCAGGCTGGTCTCGAACTCCCGACCTCAGGTGATCCGCCCGCCTCGGCCTCCCAAAGCGCTGGGATTACAGGCATCAGCCACCGTGCCTGGCTGGCCTGCCTTTCTCTCTCTCTCTCTCTCTCATTCTCTTTCTTTTCTTTCTTTCTTTCTTTCTTTTTATTTAAAGATGGGGTTTCACCATGATGGCCAGGCTGGTCTTGAACTCCTGACCTCAGTTGATCCACCCACCTCGGCCTCCCAAAGTGCTAGGATTACAGGCATGAGCCACAGCGCCCAGCCCTCTTTCTTTATTTTTTTGAGTTAAGAGTCTTGCTCTGTTGCCCGGGCTGGAGTGCAATGGCGTGATCTTGGCTCACTGTAACCTCCACCTCCTGGGGTCACGTGATTCTCCTGCCTCAGCCTCCTGAGTAGCTGGCATTACAGGCGCACACCACCACGCCCGGCTAATGTTTTGTATTTTAAGTAGAGACGGAGTTTCTCTATGTTGGCCAGACTGGTCTCGAACTCCTGGCCTCATGATCCACCCGCCTCGGCCTCCCAAAGTGCTGGGATTACAGGCGTGAACCACCGTGCCCAGCCCTGCTGGACTTTCTGATGGACTGTCCCATCCCAGTGCCACAATGATATCTGATATGCCTCACTAGCTGCAGTGGACAGACTGCCCCCAGCCCTGTTTATCAGAGTCCTTTTTCCTCCATAAGCCACCCTCTACAGGATTTCCATTGGAGCCTGCAGTTTTACATAATTATAGCCTTCATTGAGTGTTTTCTGTGTGCCACACACTGCACTAAGCATTTTGCACAGATTTATCTCCTTAAGCCAAGTAAAACCCTGTGAGGTAGGTACTATGTTCATCTCATTTCACAGATGAGGAAATAGAAGCTTCTAGAGTTACTATCACTGGACAGTAGTCACCACAGCTTTCCAATTCATGCTCCACAGCCAGACGGAATGACTCATCTGGCCCCACACTAAGTCATCATCTCTGAACAGGCCACCTGTAAATCTGCCTCTCTGTATCCAGAACATTCTATTCCTTGGACACTAGAGCTTCCATCCTTATTCCCCCTGTGCCCCATCATAATGCCAGCTGCCTGTTAATATCTGGCAAGACTTCTCCTTGCCCTAGTAGGACAGAGGCCACTTCAGCTTTTTTTTTTTTTTTTGAGATGGAATCTTGCTCTATTTCCCAGGCTGGAGTGCAATGGCGAGATCTCGGCTTACCTCAACCTCCACCTCCCAGGTTCAAGTGATTCTCCTGCCTCAGCCTCTGAGTAGCTGGGACTACAGGTGCGTGCCACCACAGATGGCTATTTTTTGTATTTTTAGTAGAGATGGGATTTCACTATGTTGGCCAAGCTGGTCTCGAATGCCTGCCTTCATGATCCACCCACCTTGGCCTCCCAAAGTGCTGAGATAACAGGTGTGAGCCACAGCACCCGGCCGTCCAGAAGGTTCTTTATCGTAGTCTTTTCCTCCCTGGGCCTGGGTGGGTCTACAGCATGGGCTTCTCCAGGCAGTAAAGGGAGCTCCAAATCCACTATTGTCCTTGGCCCAAGGCTAAATGGTCCTGCCCTGGGCCCCATGCTTTGGAGGCTGCCACACGTCACAAAAGCGTGCAGAGTACGTGTAGCAGAGATTGCCTGGCACCTCCGCTGTTTTGGGATCCAGCGGTCGGTTTTCCCTATAACCCTGAGCTATGCCCTTCTCGGGATAGCCACGAGAAGGAACGAACGCTGTTCAGACCACTCAGGGAAATACTGCACAGCAGTTGCCTTGTGTTCTTGAAACAAAAGGCAGCTATTTATGGATGCTGTGAAAGTTTGTGGGCTGTGCCTCCGCAGATCTTGGAAATGACCCATAATTCAGAGTGCGGGGGAGGATTTCAGCTGCAGAGGCTTAGGTGAAAGGAAAGACAAATTAAGTTGTCAAACCCTTCCTTTCAGATAGCATGAATGTGAGAGATTCACACAGAACCAAATACCATTTCCCACTGGTGCTGTGTGTCCATATTCTTGCTTCTATTTGTGTTCCAATTTTATGGTTCTAAAGGTACCACATGGTAGCTAAGCAACACTGTAAGACATTAAACATTTCATATTTCTTAGATGTATACATGTGCATGTTATACATACACACACACACACACACTCCTAATATACAGGGAGCATAATATCAATTCTTTACAATGGAACCTGAATGGACATTGAACACTGATAAATAGAAAAATTCATATATTTATAAAAACATGTGGCCAGGTGCAGTGGCTCACGCCTGTAATCCCAGCACTTTGGGATGCCAAAGTGGGCGGATCACGAGGTCAGGAGATCGAGACCAGCCTGGCCAACATGGTGAAACCCTGTCTCTACTAAAAATATAAAAATTAGCTGGATGTGGTGGCGCATGCCTGTAACCTCAGCTACTCGGGAGGCTGAGGCAGGAGAATTGCTTGAACCCAGGAAGTCAGAGGTTGCAGTGAGCTGAGATCGTGCCATTGCACTCTAGCCTGGTGACAGAGAGAGACTCTGTCTCAAAAAATACAAAAACAAACAAACAAAAAAAACCATGTAGGCCGGGCGCAGTGGCTCATGCCTGTAATCCCAGAACTCTGGGAGTCCAAGGTGAGAGGATCACCTGAGGTTGGGAGTTCAAGACCAGCCTGACTGACATGGAGAAACCTTGTCTACTAAAAATACAAAATTAGCTGGGTGCAGTGGCGCGTGTCTGCAATCCCAGCTACTTGGGAGGCTGAGGCAGGAGAATTGCTTGAACCTGGGAGGCAGAGGTTGCAGTGAGCTGAGATTGCGCTGTTGCACTTCAGCCTGAGCGCGGTGCCTCACTCTTGTAATCCCAGCACTTTGGGAGGCTGAGGTGGGCAGATCACGAGGTCAGGAGATCGAGACCAGCCTGACTAACATGGTAAAACCCTGTCTCTAGTAAAAATACAAAAAATTAGCCGGGCGTGCTGGCATGCACCTGTAGTCCTAGCTACTCGGGAGGCTGAGGCAGGAGAATCGCTTGAACCTGGGAGGCAGAGGTTGCAGTGAGCCGAGATGGCACCACCACACTGCAGCCTGGGAGTCAGAACAAGACTCTGTCTCAAAAAAAAAAAAAAAAAAAGAACAAACAAACAACATGTAACAAGGTTTAATTACATTTTCAAATAGCTAAATAAAATTTTAGCTTGATTTAGGTCATTTTTACTTTAAATTTTGATGTATACATTTTAAGTAATTAGATATTACATGAGGCCTTGCAAATGTGGGCCTGGGCCAGGCCTTGACCTTGTGCTCCAAGCCGTAAGGCAGCCCTGGATAATTTCTGTTTCTTTCTTGTTTTTTTTGAGGTGGTTGCCCAGGTTCGAGTACAGTGGGGTGATCTCGGCTCACTGCAACCTCTGTCTCCCAGGTTCAAGGGATTCTCCTGTCTCAGCCTCCTGTGTAGCTGGGATTACAGGCGTGCGCCACCACGCCTGGCTAATTTTTTGTATTTTTAGTAGAGACAGGGTTTCACCATGTTGGCCAGCCTTGTCTCGAACTCCTGACCTTGTGATCCACCTGCCTGGGCCTCCTGAAGTGCTGGGATTACAGGCGTGAGCCACCTCGCTCAGCCATACCACTTTCTTTAAAGCTCAAGGCTCGGTCTAGCCATTCTACTTTGAAAATGCTACTGTTTCCTCCTTTCTTTTTTTTGCTGATTTTAATTATGAACACATTACTTGATTAATTACAATCCTAAAAAACTTTCTATTGTTTATAACTCTTCTTGTTGGGAGTTATTCATATGAACCCCAATAAACTTTAAGAGAATTGATCCAGTTATTCAATGACTATTTACTGAGTGCCTACAAAGTGCCAGGCACAGTTCTGGGAGCTGGGGCGACAGCAGCAAAGCTTTAATTCTCTGAAATAAAATATTTATAGTTCTATCTGAAAAAGATCCAGAGAGGACTGTAGGATGAAGCCAAAGGGAAGATGGTTGGGAATGAGGAGAACCAGGAATAGGAGGTTGATTTAACTCTGAATTGATTCGGGATTAGTTTATTTTGTCTTATACCTAAGTCTCACTACCTATGAAACAATTTCAGTATGTTATACATAAGTTTATGCAACAAACCATATTTTAAATGGATAATTAGTAATGTTATAATGAAATGGAATAATTTTTGAAATAGGTTTCTGGGACATAGTGTGACTGCCCAAGGGGTTCACCTTGCCAGCTGCTAGACAGAGCGGATTCATCAAGACAGGGGAATTGCAAAAGAGAAAGAGTAATCCACGCAGAGCCGGCTGTGTGGGAGACCGGAGTTTTATTACTACTCAAATCAGTCTCCCTGAGCATTCGGGGAGCAGAGGTTTTAAGGATAACTTGGTGGGTGGGTGGGGAGACAGTGATCCAGGAGTGCGGATTGGTCAGAGATGAAATCATAGGGAGTCGAAGCTGTCTTCTTGAACTGAGTAAGTTCCTAGGTGGGGGCCACACGATCTGTCGAGCCAGTTTGTCGATCTGGATGGTGCCTTAGGAGCAGTTTAGGGAGAGTCAGAATCTTGTAACCTCCAACTTAGAAACAAGATGGAGTCAGTTAAATTAGATGTCTTTCATTATCTCAATCATAATTTTGCAAAGGTGGTTTCAATAGGAATACTTGTGTTTAAAAATACATATAAGAAAAGCTATGGGCCGGGCGTGGTGCCTCATGCCGGCAATTCCAGCTCTTTGGGAGGCCAAGGCGGGTAGATGACCTGAGGTCAGGAGTTCGAGACCAACCTGGCCAACATGTGAAACACTGTCTCTACTAAAAAAACAAACAAACAAAAAAAACATTAGCCAGGCATGGTAGTGCATGGCTGTAACTCTAGCTACTAGGGAGGCTGAGGCAGAATTGCTTGCACCCAGAAGGCAGAGGTTTCAGTGAGCCGAGATCACGCCACTGCACTCCAGCCTGGGTGACAGAGCAAGACTCTGTCTCAAAAAAATAAATAAATAAAAGCTTCAAGAGTCCAGGTGCGATGGCTCACGCCTGTAATTCCAGCACTTTGGGAGGCTGAGGCAGGTGGATCACTTGAGGCCAAGAGTTTGAGACCAGCCTGGCCAACATGGTGAAACCCCGTCTCTGTTAAAAATACAAAAATTAGCCACGTGTCATGGCATGCGCCTGTAATCTCAGCTACTTGGGAGGCTGAGGTGCAAGAATCGCTTGAACCTAGGAAGTGGAGGTTGCAATGAGCCGAGATCACACCTGTACTTCAGGGCGACAGATCGCGACACCATCTCAAAACAAAACAAAACAAAACTTCAAGAATAATCAAAATCAGCTTCCTTCACAGGCTCACAGGGTAGAAGACCAGAAGTCACCCTCCTTAAGTGAGAAGTACTCTGTAGATTTTGCACTGGTAGGCAATCTCAGCTTCTTGCACAGAGAAGGTTCTAGAATCTCCCTAAGCATGGGGGTGGGGGCAGGGGATGAGATAGGGCTCACACTTATGAAGCGGAGAACTTGCTAGCTGCTGAAATAGAATAGAGTTCAGAGCTGAAAAGGGCAGGCAGGGTGGAGACACCCAGCTAGCAGGAAGAACAAAGTTCAGTCCAAGCCCAATGCCCCTTCCTGGCCAGCTGCCAAGCTGCTAGCTTTGGCATTGTAAACTTTAATATTTAGTAAAATGGTCTCAAATTGAAGAGAGAGCATCTCTTCTGTTGGAGGAGTGAAAAATGATGTTATCCAGACAGGCCGAGGTTAGCAACCCCCTCGCTGTCCCTACTTGGTGGCAGGAAAGAGACAAATGAAGGCCTCAAAGATGGGCGCCTTGCTACCTTCCTGCATGCTTTGGGTCAGGTTTGGCTAAGCTGTCATTAGCTGTTTCCTGGTTGACATTCAGCTGTAGCCATGGTGGCACTTCCTACAAAAGCACCGATTTTTTCTCTTGTTTGTAGAACCGGGGCGAAACTTGGTAAACTTACTCTTGCCAAAGGTCTGGATGCTTATTTGCTTTTGGAATTCTTTTTTTTTTTAAGTAAGTCTCTCTCTGTGGCCAAGGCTGGAGTGCAATGGCGCAATTTCGGCTCACTGCAACCTCTGCCTCCCGGGTTCAAGCAATTCTCCTGCCTCAGCCTCCCAAGTAGCTGGGCACCCACCACCATGTGTAGCTAATTTTTTGCATTTTTATTTTTAATTTTAATTTAATTTAATTTTTTGAGACACAGTCTCACTCTTGTTGCCCAGGCTGGAGTGCAATGGCAAAGTCTCTGCTCACTGCAACATCCACCTCCCAGGTTCAAGTGATCCTCCTGCCTCAGCCTCCCAAGTAGCTGGCATTATAGGTGCCTGCCACCATGCCCAGCTAATTTTTTTTTGAGGTAGAGTTTTGCTCTTGTTGGCCAGGCTGGACTGCAATGGCACGATCTCAGCTCACCACAACCTTCGCCTCCTGGGTTCAAGTGATTCTCCTGCCTCAGCCTCCCGAGTAGCTGGGATTACAGGCATGTGCCACCATGCCCAGCTAATTTTTGTATTTTAGTAGAGACGGGATTTTTTTCTTATTGGTCAGGCTGGTCTCGAACTCTCGACCTCAGGTGATCCTTCCGCCTTGGCCTCCCAAAGTGCTGGGATTATAGGCGTGAACCACTGTGCCCAGCCTAATTTTTTGTGTTTTTAGTAGAGACGGAGTTTCGCCGTGTTGGCCAGGCTGGCCTCGAACTCCTGAGCTCAGCCTTGGCCTCCCAAAGTGCTGGGATTACAGGCATTAGCCACCGTGTCTGCCCTTGAATTCATTTTGACATGATCAAGTTCCCATAGCCAGTATTGCTCTTAGATCTGGGCCAGAGGCCGGGCCATGCATTTCAAAGAGCCCCACATGTCACAAACATACACCAAAACACGTTTATAGATAAACACATGGGCATGCTAGTCTCAGGGTCAAGTAGTCCGCAGAGGCCCAGCCTGGCCCATGACTGGCTCCAGGAAAACACTTCTCCACAGGTCTTGTTCTGTGTCCTTCAAGCAAAAGGTGACCATGGCCAGATGATGTGGAGATTTGTGAACTGTGCTGGTGAAGATGTCAGAGGTAGACAATGCTTTAGAATGTGAGGAGGAATTTCTGAGATGTGGAAGTGCTTGGTCAGAGAAAAGACAACACTGACCCTGTCAGCTCCTTCCTCTCAGATCCTTAGTTGGGGCTTCTCCCAGTGATTCTGAGCGTCCATTTTTTCACTTCTCTTAGAATCTCAATTCATGGGCTAGGTGCAGTGGCTAACGCCTGTAATCCTAGCACTTTGGGAGGCTGAGGCTGGTGGATCACGAGGTCAGGAGTTTGAGAACAGCCTGGCCAATAGAGTGAAACCCCGTCTCTACTGAAAATACAAAAATAAACTGGGTGTGGTGGCTCGCGCCTGTAATCTCAGCTACTCGGGAGGCTGAGGCAGGAGAATCGCTTGAACCTGGGAGGTGGAGGTTGCAGTGAGCTGAGATAGCACTACTGCACTCCAGCCTGGGCGACAGAGGGAGACTCCATCTCAAAAAAACAAAAAAACAAAAAAAAACCAAGGCTGGCGCGATGGCTGACACCTGTAATCCCAGCACACTGGGAAGATGAGGCGGGTGGATCACGAGGTCAGGAGTTTGAGACCAGCCTGGCCAATATGGTGAAAGCCTGTCTCTGCTGAAAATACAAAAAATTAGCAAGGCATGGTGGTGGGCACCTGTAGTCCCAGCTACTTGGGAAGCTGAGGCAGAAGAATCATTTGAACCCGGGAGGTAGAGGTTGCAGTGAGCAGAGATTGCACCACTGCACTCCAGACTAGGTGACAGAGTGAGACTCTGTCTCAAAAAACTTTTTTCTGATATCTGTTTTATATTTGCTATTTAGTTACAATTTTTATTGTAATAAGATACACATAAGATTTACCATCTTAATCATTTTAAGTGTACAGTTCAATGGTGGTACACTCCATGGTTTAACCATCTGCACCATCAATCTCTAGAACTCTTTTCATCTGGCAAAACTGAAACTCTGTACCCGTGAGACCAAGTGTCTGAACCTCCAGGCCACAGACCAGTACCAGTCTGTGGCCTGTTAGGAAGTGGGCCGCATAGCAGGATGTGAACAGCGGGCAATTGAGCATTGCCGCCCTAACCCCTTTCAGATCAACGGCAGCATTAGATTCTCACAAGAGCGCAAATCCGATTATGAACTGCACATGTGAGGGATCTAGGCTGCGCGCTCCCTTTGAGAATCTAGTGCCTGATGATCTGAGGTGGAACAGTCTCATCCTGAAAACATCTTCCAGCCCATCTGTGGGAAATTTGTCTTCCATGAAAACAGTCCCTGGTGCCCAAAATTTGAGGACTGGTGCATTAGACAATAACTCCTCATTTCCCTCTACCCGCAGCCCCTGGAAACCACTGCCATTTACTTTTGATACATAACTTTGAATATTTTCTTTTCTTTTCTTTTGAGATGGAATCTTGCTCTGTTGCCCTGGCTGGAGTGCAATGGCACAATCTCGGCTCACTGCAACCTCCACCTCCTGGGTTCAAGCAATTCTCCTGCCTCAGCCTCCTGAGTAGCTGAGATTACAGGTGCGCACCACTATGCTCGGCTAATTTTTTATATTTTTAGTAAAGACAGGGTTTCACCATGTTGGCCAGGCTGGACTCGAACTCCTGACCTTGTGATTTTGCCTGCCTCAACCTCCCAAAATGCTGGGATTATAGGTGTGAGCCACCGCGCCCTGCCCTATTTTGAATATTTTTAAAGAGAATTTGTTTTTGAGACAAGATCTTGCTCTGTCACCCAGGCTGAGTGCAGTGGCATGATCACGGCTCAGTGTAGCCTCCACCTCTCAGGTTCAAGGAATCCTCCCACCTCAGCCTCCCAAGTAGCGGAGACTACAGGCAGCACCACCATGCCTGGCTAATTTTTAAAGTTTCCCCTAGAGATAGGGTCTCTCGCTACGTTGCCCAGGCTGGTCTTGAACTCCTGGCATCAAGTGATCCTCCTTCCTCAGTCTCCCAAAGTGCTGGAATTACACACATGAGCCACCACACCAAGTCAAAAAAATATATATTTTTTGAGACTAAGTCTCACTCTTGTTGCCCAGGCTGGAGTGCAATGGCATGATCTTGGCTCACTGCAATCTCTGCCTCCTGGGTTCAAGCGATTCTCCTTCCTCAGTCTCCTGAGTAGCTGGGATTACAGGTGTGCACCACCATGCCTGGCTAATTTTTGTATTTTAGTAGAGACAGAATTTCACCATGTTTGTCAGGCTGGTCTCCAACTCCTGACCTCGTCATCTGCCTGCCTCGGCCTCCCAAAGTGCTGGGATTGCAGGTGTGAGACACTGCACCCACTCACCAAAATATTTTGCAAATAAAAAATGAAAATATTTTGATTTTTCCTACCTGCTGTGTTATGATTATTATTATTATTTTGAGACAGAGTCTTGCTCTGTTGCCCAGGCTGGAGTGCAGTGGCACAATCTCGGCTCACTGCAACCTCCACCTCCCAGGTTCAAGCGATTCTCGTGCCTTAGCCACCTGAATAGCTGGGACTACAGGCACATGCCACCATGTCCAGCCTATTTTTGTATTTTTAGTAGAGATGGGGTTTTGCCATGTTGGCCAGGCTGGTCTAAAACTTTTGACCTCAGGTGATCTGCCCACCTTGGCCTCCCAAAGTGCTGGGATTATAGGCATGAGTCACCTTGACCAGCCCGTACCAGCTTTAATTTAAATTTTGGATGTAAATATACTTAAAATGTGTCCAATTTTAATAAAATTTAAATTTTATTTTAAAATCCTTTATTATGACCAAATTAGAAATTATGTGAAATTTTTTATTGTAGTAGCATAATTTTGATTGTGTAAAATAAAGACAATAAAATAAGCTTTATGGACTACATATGCTAATATGTGAATTATCTATGTCTTTATTACTCATCCAAACTTCTAGAATAAACAGAGATGCACAAACATAGCTGATTTCAGTAGTCTTTAGATATATGCTCTCAATCTTGTCATTGTGGAAGTGTATGTGTCAAGATAGGAGAATGGAACACATTTTATTTAAAAGTTTGTTAGTTCAGAGTATGACGTAAAATCTTTAAGGCAGGGCGTGGTGGCTTATGCCTGTAATCCCAGCACTTTGAGAGCCTGAGGCGGGTAGATCACTTGAGGCCAGGAGTTTGAGACCAGCCTCGTCAACATGGTGAAACACTGTCTCTACTAAAAATACAAAAATTAGCTGGGTGTGGTAACAGGCACCTGTAATTCCAGCTATTTGGGAGGCTGAGGCAGGAGAATTGCTTGAACCAAGGAGGCAGAGTTTGCAGAGAGCCGAGATCCCGCCACTGTACTCCAGCCTGGGCCACAGAATGAGACTCCATCTCGAAAAATAAATAAATTTTTAAAAATCTTGCGGGGTGCAGTGGCTCACACCTATAATCTCAGCATTTTGGGAGGCCAAGGTGGGCAGATCATTTGAGGTCAGGAGTTTGAGACCAGCCTGGCCAACAAGGTGAAACCCCATCTCTACTAAAAATACAAAAATTATCCGGGTGTTGTGTCGCATGCCTGTAATCCCAGCTACTCAGGAAGCTGAGATGAAAGAATCACATAAACCTGGAAGGCGGAGGTTGCAGTGAGCTGAGATTGCACCACTGCACTCCAGCCTGGGTGACAGAGTAAGACTCCATCTCAAAAAAAAAAAACAACTTTCGATATATGGGCATAGGGCCTACTTTTGTACTCCTGTCCTGGACAGTTTACAATTGCCAGATTGAGCAAATAAAAATATAGATGTTTCAGTTAAATTTGAATTTCAAATAAACAAGGCATACCTTTTCTAGCGTTAGCATATTTCATGCAATACTTGAAATATACTAAAAAGTTTCTTATCTGAAATTCAGATTTACTGGGCATCCTCGAATTTATCTGGAAATCTTACCCAGATTCTTCAAATGTAAGGAGCAGACTTGCCTGCGGTCTGCTCTAATCTGCTTAGAATTCTTACTGTAATTCAAATTTGTGTAACCTGCTAGAGTTTTTTTTCTTTTAAGGCTTAGGTTTTTTAAAGTCTTCATTGCAAAGTACAAAACAGAGAAGTGTCTAAAACTTACATATGTGGTTTAATAGATGTTTCTAGAGTGAACACCCACATCAGCAACAATCAAACCAAGAAATACATCGCCCACACCTTGGAAATCCCCCAGGTATCCCTCTTGATCACAGTTCCCATTTTCCTTTAAAAATAATCCGTCTCTTGACTTTTTTTTTTTTTTTTTGAGATGGAGTTTCACTCTTGTTGCCCAGGCTGTAGTGCAATGGCTCGATCTCAGCTCACTGCAACCTCTGACTCCTGGGTTCAAGCGATTCTCCTGCCTCAGCCTCCTGAGTAGCTGGGATTACAGGCATGCGCCACCACACCTGGCTAACTTCGTATTTTTAGTAGAGATGGGGTTTCTCCATGTTGGTCAGGCTGGTCTCGAACTCTCGATCTCAGGTGATCCGCTGGCCTCGGCCTCCCAAAGTGCTGGGATTACAGGCGTGAGCCACCGCGCTTGGTATCTCTTGACTTTTATTGTAATCATTTCGTTGCTTTTCTTTATACTTTAACTACTCATGTCTGCATTCTTCGTGTTTGAGTTTT
This sequence comes from Aotus nancymaae, assembly GCF_030222135.1. Taxonomy (NCBI): domain Eukaryota; kingdom Metazoa; phylum Chordata; class Mammalia; order Primates; family Aotidae; genus Aotus; species Aotus nancymaae. Next base: position 17,980,493 of record NW_026988472.1, on the reverse strand, counting down.
AGAGAAATAAGTCATACTGTACGTATTTTGGGGGGAGGTCTAAACACTATATGTTGTGTCTTGTAGCTCTAGTTTGTTCACTCTCATTGTAGTATAGTATTCCACGTTACGGATACTGCATAATTTTTTTTTAAGAGACAAGGTCTTGCTCTGTCACTCAGGCTGGAGTGCAATGCCGTGATTATAGCTCACTGCAGCCTTGAAATCCTGGGCTAAAACAATCCTCCTGCCTCCGCCTCCTGAGTAGCTGGGACTGCAGGTGCGCCCCACTTCGTCCAGCAGACATTACATAATTTATTGATCCTTTCTTCTGTTGATGGACAGTTAAGCTATTTCCAGTTTGGAGCACCTAGAAATAATGCAGCCATGACTCATGACTGTTTTTGTTTTGTTTGTTTTTTGAGACGGAGTCTTGTTCTGTCACCAGGCTGGAGTGCAGTGGCACAATCTTGGCTCACTGCAAACTCCGCCTCCCGGGTTCAAGCGATACCCCTGCCTCAGCCTCTTGAATAGCTGGGACCACAGGCGCGTGCCACCATGCCGGCCTAATTTTTCGTACTTTAGTAGAGACAGGGTTTCACCTTGTTGAACAGCATGGTCTTGATCTCCTGACCTCGTGATCCACCCGCCTTGGCCTCCCAAAGTGCTGGGATTACAGGCATGAGCCACTGTGCATGGCCTGTTTTTTTTTTTTTTTTTTTGAGACGGAGTCTCACACTGTCATTCAGACTGGAGAGCAGTGGTGCGACTTCGGCTCACTGCAACCTCCACCTCCCAGGTTCAAGCGATTCTCCTGCTTCAGCCTCCTGAATAGCTGGGACTACAGGCATGTGCCACTACCGCCAGGCTAATTTTCGTATTTTTAGTAGAGCCGAGGTTTCACCATGTTAGCCAGGCTGGTCTTGAACTCCTGATCTCAAATGATCCACCCACCTCAGCCTCCCAAAGTGCTGGGATTACAGGGGTGAGTCACCGCACCCAGTCCTACCATGATGATTTCTGCACATGTATCCTAGCATACACATGCCAGGATTTTGCTTGGAACACTCTAGATTTTAGATTACCTAACTATGAAGATTAAATAAACATCCAAATAAAATGCATTGTACAAATTGAAAGTCTGTGCTTGGCTGGGCACGGCTGACCTCTATAGAGGTCAATAGATCAAGACCATCCTGGCCAACATGGTGAAATCCTGTATCTACTAAAAATACAAAAATTAGCTGGGTGTGGTGGCACATGCCTGTAGTCCCAGCTACTTGGGAGGCTAAGGCAATAGAATCACTTGAACCTGGGAGGCGGAGGTTGCAGTGAGCCAAGATGGCGCCATTGCACTCCAGCCTGGATTATAAAGCAAGACTCCATCTAAAAAAAAAAAAAAACAGTCTGTTCTTAAAGGAGACACACAAATGAAAATAAAAATGAAAAATTCTAGATTTCATCTTACCTAATTCAATGCACAAACTTATTAAAGTTTAAACCAGAAAACAGTGTCATTTTTGTGTATCCATGAGAATATACATTTCCATCCCCTTTTGCTTCTTTTACTTAAGTTTAGCTGGCCTATACTTTTAGTTTGCGGATTTCTGAAGTTCCCAGTCTTAGGAAAAGTGGAATACGAAGTAGTCATCTTCAATTTTCTTGGTTTTCCTTTTATCTTGCCAGTTTTGTGGCATCTACTTGCTTGTTACATCAACTCAGCTGAATTCGCCTATAATTATGGTGTCTATGTGCAGGAAACAAGACTTGAAGACGAGGCAGAAACAGCTCCTGCTGACCCAGATCAATTTTTTCCAAGTGAAATCTCTGCAATTAGGCCAGTAATGGTATTTTCCCGGAGAAAGAATTGAGTGCATTTAGGAAAAGAGTTTTAAAGCTCAACATACACGTCTCTGGGGGCAATTCAGATGCAAGATAATTGAAGAGTTTGTTTCAGTACTTACTCACCCCTTTCTGTAAGAAGCTTATTTTCAGTAACACCACCCCTGTCTTTTGGGAGGGGGAGCTCCCTTCAAGAGGGAGGAATAGAAAAATTTTAGACAGAAACACAGAGGATTAAAATATAGATATGGAAAAGCCTTTTAAAACAAGTTCCAAAACTCAGAATCTGCAAAGCAAAAAAACTGGTAGTTTTGATTATATAAAATTTAAAATGTCTATATGACTGAAAAGTACCATAACTAAAGACAGAAGATAAATGCAGGGTAGACGCGGTGGCTCATGCCTGTAATACCAGCACTTTGGGAGGTCTAGGCGGGCGGATCATGAGGTGAAGAGATCGAGACCATCCTGGCCAACATGGTCAAACCCTGTCTGTACTAAAAATACAAAAATTAGCTGGGTGTGGTGGCGCGTGCCTGTAGTCCCAGCTACTTGGGAGGCTGAGGCAGGAGAATTGTTTGAAACCAGGAGGCAGAGGTTGCAGTGAGCCGAGACTGCACCATTGCATTCCAGCCTGGGTGACAGAGTGACACTCTGTCTCAAAAAAAAAAAAGAAAAAAGAAAGAAATACACATGATAGTATATAGACTAGTTTCCTGAGTATACAAAGAGCTCTTTAATGAGAAAAAAGACCAATAGCCCAGCAGAAAATGGGCAAAAAGTCGGGGACCAGTAATTTACAAAATAAAGAAATACAAGTGGCTAACAAACATGTCATAAGATGCTAGATATAATTCCTAACTAAATAAATGCAAATTAAAACTGTCTTAGTTTGTCTGGGCACAGTGGCTCACGCCTCTAATACTAGCACTTTGGGAGGACAAGGCGGGTGTATCACTTGAGGCCAGGAGTTCAGACCAGCCTGGCCAACATGGTAAAACTTAATCTGTACTAAGAAAAAAAAAGCCAAAAATTAGTTGGGTGTGGTGGTGCACACCTGTAATTCCAGCTACTCTGGAGGCTGAGGTTGGAGAATCGCTTGAACCTGGGAAGTGGAGGTTTCAGTGAGCCAAGATCGCGCCACTACAGTCCCGCTTAGGTAACAGAGCAAGACCCTGTCTCAAACAAACAAACAACCAAACCAAACAAACAAACCGTCTTAGTTTGTGCAATGATCGGAGAATTAAAATAGCTGGGTTGGTGGTGCGTGCTTGTAGTTCCAGCTACTAGGGAGGCTGAGGCAGGAGAATCATTTGAACCTGGGAGACAGAGGTTGCAGTGAGCCGAGGTAGCACTACTGCACTCCAGCTGGGGTGACAGAATGAGACTCTGTCTCAAAAAAAAAAAAAAAAAAAAAGTGCATAAACTCTTTGACCCAGCAATCCTATTTCTAGGAATTTATCCAAGAGATACACTGAAACAAGTGGTAAGGATTAATGTAAAAGGATGCTCACGTAGCATCGTTTGTATTGTGTAATGATAGAATTGGTTAAGTAGGCTGGGTGTGGTGGCTCATGCCTATAATCTCAGCACTTTGGAAGGCCAAGGTAGGAGAATCACTTGAGTCCATGAGTTTGAGACCAGTCCAGGCAATGTAGTGAGACCTTGTCTCTACAAAAAAATTTCAATAATTAGCCACGCATGGTAGTGTAAGCCTGTAGTCTCAGCTTCTTGGGAGGCTGAGGCAGGAGGATTGCTTGAGCCCAGGAGGTCAGGGCTGCAGTGAGCCATGATTGTGCCACTGCACTCCAGCCAGAACAACAGAGACCCTGTCTCAAAAAAAAAAAAAAATGAATTCAGTTAAGTAATTTACAGTACATTTTCTGTGGTAGAATGAGGTAGATCTATGGGCACTGATGTGGAAGGATATTGGTGGTAGTCATTATTAAAGCTATTCCCAGGCTGGGCGCAGTGGCTCATGTCTGTAATTCCAGCACTTTGGGAGGCTGAGGTGGGTGGATCACCTGAGGTCAGGAGTTCGAGACCAGCCTGGCCAACATGGTGAAACCTGTCTCTACTAAAAATACAAAAATTATCCAGGTGTGGTGGCAGGTACCTATAATCCCAGCTACTCGGGAGGCTGAGGCAGGAGAATTGCTTGAACTTGGGAGGCAGAGGTTGCAGTGAGCCGAGATGGTGCCTCTGCACTCCAGCCTGGGCAACAGAGCAAGACTATCTCAAAAAATAAATAAAATAAAATAAAATAAAGCTGTTCCCCAATGTTCTGCCTCTCTCCTCCCTTTGCACACAGGATAAGGTTGCACTTTCCCAACTCCTTTGAAGATAGATGAATGTGGCCGTGTGGCTTGTGGCCAGTCATATCTAAAAAGAAGTGTCCCTTGTGGGTGAACACCTTATGTGCTGATGCATAGCATCTCCTTGTCCCTGGCCCAGTGACTGTGGACACAAATGCTGAGATGGCACCCAGGTCTCCAAGTGACTGTGGTGAGCATGGTTCTCTTCCTTGTGCCGACTGGACATGTATTATGAGTGGGAAATAAACATGTGCAATTTCAACCCACTGAGATCGCGGATGCTTTCTATTAGATCAGCATATTTTGGCCGATTCTGAGTAATAGAATCCCCACGGTAATTGTTAAATGATAAAAACCTAAGTGAGGGAAGATGATCTCATTTGTGTGTAAGTGTGTGGGTGTTTATATGCTTAAGAAATTTCTGGAAGGACTCATGAGAAACTTAATAAGGCTCACAACAAAGGTGTTGAAAGAAGGCAGAGATGGGGAAGGCAATTTCTACTTTTCACATTATAGCCTTCTGTACTGCCGGATTCTTTTTTTAAAAACTGTGACCATGGTAAGTTTACATTTAAAACTAGCTAATGTTTTGACAAAAAGATTTCTACAAGAATGTTCATGGCAACCTTATTCATAGTAGCCCCAAAATGGAAATAGCTGGCCGGGTGCAGTGGCTCATGCCTGTAATCCCAGCACTTTGGGAGGCCGAGGTGGGTGGATCACAAGTTCAGGAATTCAAGACCAGCCTGCCAACATGATAAGACTCCATCTCTACTAGAAATACAAAAAAATTAGCTAGGTGTGGTGGTGTGCACCTGTAATCCCAGCTACTCTGGAGGCTGAGACATGAGAATTGCTTGAACCTGGGAGAAGGAAATTGCAGTGAGCCAAGATTGCACCACTGCACTCCAGCCTGGGCAACAGAGTGAGACTCCGTCTCAAAAAAAACCAAAAACCAAAATGAAAATAGCTCAGGTATCCATCTACAGGAGAATATATAAACAAGCTATAGTCTATTCATACAGGGAATCATACAATAGAATACTGTATATGTGAATATGGATACACCATCATGCGAATATGATATATCATACAGAGGAATTTATATAATGTAATACTTGCTATTCAGCGATGAGAATGAACAAACTACATGCGGATTGCATGGATAATCACACAGATGTAACATTGAGCGAAAGCAACCATCTACAAAAGATGTACAGTTTATTCTATTTATGTATAGAAACTGGCAAACTAAGGCTGGGCTCGCTGGCTCACTCCTGTAATCCCAGCACTTTGGGAGGCCGAGACAGGCGGATCACAAGGTCAAGAGATCAAGACCATCCTGGCCAACATGGTGAAACCCCGTCTCTACTAAAAATACAAAAATTAGCTGGGCGTGGTGGCACGCACCTGTAGTCCCAGCTACTCGGGAGAGGCTGAGGCAGGAGAATTGCTTGAACCTGGGAGGCAGAGGTTGCAGTGAGCTGAGATCGCACCACTGCACTCCAGCCTGGCAACAGAGCAAGACTCCGTCTCAAAAAAAAGAAAGAAAGAAAAAAGAAACTGGCAAACTAATTTGGGGTGTTGGAAGTCAGGATGGTGATTATCTAAGTGAGTGGGAGGGATTTCACTGGGAATGGGGTCCACTGACGGGGGGCTGGGGGGCTTTTGGGGTTACCGCCACGTGGGTCGGGCTCATTTTGCAGGAATTCATGGAGTTGTATCTTATGATGCGTACCCTTTTCCATATCCAGGTTACACTTCAACGAAAAGTTCAAAATCAAAACTAGTTAATATAAAGAATAAACAAATAGAAGGTAGCTATTGGCTGGGTTGTGCTGGCAGTACTGGGCAGAGCTGGGGCAGGCTGGCAGGCGCCTGTGTTGTCCCGGCCTAATGATGCCCTGTTGGCAGCAGTTCCCCAACCCCCACGCCCTGCAACTTCTAAGCAGGGCAGGCCTGGGCACATCTGTGCACTGAAACTTCAAAAGCTCAAAGCCCTGGTATGAGTTCCTGAATAAAACCGGAGCAGGATACACAATCCTCACATGCATGACCTTAGCACCTGCTGCTTAGCATTGCGTTAAAAAAAAAAATCTGCATTGGCCAGGCGTGGTGGCTCACACCTGTAATCCCAGCGCTTTGGGAGGCCAAGGTGGGCAGATCACCTGAGGTCAGGAGTTCGAGAACAGACTGACCAACATGGAGAAACCCTATCTCTACTAAAAATACAAAATTAGCCAGGTGTGGTGGTACGTGCCTATGATCCCAGCTACTCAGTAGACTGATGCAGAAGTTGCAGTGAGCCTAGATCACACCATTGCACTCCAGCCTGGGCAATAAAAGTGAAAATCCATTAAAAAAAAAAATCTACAGAGAAGTTGTAATGATAGTACAGAGTTGCTATATAGCCCTCATTGTGCTTCCCCTACTGTTAGCATCTTGCACAGTATACATGGCACGTTCATTGAAATTAAGGAGCCAACAACTGGCACATGACTTTTATTTTTTTTTTTTTTGCGATGGAGTCTCACTCTATCACCCAGGCTAGAGTGCATAGCATGATCTTAGCTCACTGCAACCTCTGTCTCCCAAGTTCAAGCGATTCTCCTGCCTCAGCTTCCCAAGTAGCTGGGACCATGGGCATGCACCACTATGACCAGCTAATTTTTGTATTTTTAGTACAGACGGGATTTCGCCATGTTGGCGAGGCTGGTCTTGAACTCCTGACCTCAGGTGATCCTCCCGCCTCGGCCTCCTAAAGTGTTGCAATTACAGGCATGAGCCACTGCGCTTTGCCTGGCACATTACTATTAACCAAACAACAGATTGTCCAGATTTCCCCAGCTTTCCCCTTAATGTGATTTTTTTTGTTCTAGGATCCAGGGTGAGCTAGTATTTGCATTTAGAGCATGCAGCTTTTTCCAAATTTTCCACTTTCACTTTTTACTGAAGTATAACACATGTGCCGAAAAATATAATATACATATCAGAGGCCCATTGCTTGGTTATTGGGTTTTTTTTAGAGAGAGAGTCTCACTCTGGTGCCCAGGCTGGAGTACAGTGGCGTGATTTCAGCTCACTGCAACCTCCGCCCCCTGGGTTCAAGAGATTCTCCTGCCTCAGCCTCCCAAGTAATTGGGATTATAGGTGCCTGCCGCCACATCCAACTAATTTTTGTATTGTTAGTAGAGATGGGGTTTCACCATGTTGTCCAGAACTGGCTGGGCTTGAACTCCTGGCCTCAAGTGATCCGCCCACCTTGGCCTCCCAAAGTGCTGGGATTACAGGCATGAGCCACCATGCCCAGGCTGGTTATTGTTCACACACCCAGAACAAGAAACAGAACATCCTGACCTTTCATAGTACCGAATAGTTTCACCTGGTTTTGTCCTTTATGTAAATGGAATCATACAACACGTACTATTGTGGATCTGGCTTTTTTCTTCCCTCACAATCTGTGAGATTCATTCAGTTATTGCATGTAGTTGTAGTTCATTCATTCTCATTGCTACAAAGCCCAGGTCAGCAAACTTTTTCTGTTCAAGGCTAGAAGGTAAATATTTTAGGCTTGTGGGACGTGATTTCTAGCACAACTACTTAACCTGCAATTGTAGGGTGACAGCAGTTATAGACAATACATAAATAAATAAGTGCATCTGTGTTTCAATAAAACTTTACAAAACAGGCAGCAGGCTGGATTTGGCCTGCAGGCCATAGAATGCTGACCCCTGCATATTCTATTGTGTGACTATCCACAATTTCTTGCTCCTTTCTACTACTGACATACATTGGCGTAGTTTTCAGTTTGGGGCTATTAAGAACAGTGCTGCTATGAATATTCAAGTACAGGAATTTCTCTTGGTTGTATGCCTAGGAGTGGAATAGATACTGCCAAACAGCTTTCCAACATGATTGTACCAATGTACACTCCCAGCAACTGTGGATAGGAGTGTTGGTTATTCGATATACTTGTCAACACTTGGTATTGTCTTTTTTTTTTTTTTAAGAAGAAGTCTCACTCTGTTGCCCAGGCTGGAGTGCAGTGGCGCAATCTCGGCTCACTGCAACCTCCGCCTCATGGGTTCAAGCAATTCTCCCGCCTCAGCCTTCCGAGTATCTAGGATTACAGGCACACGCCACCACGCCCGGCTAATTTTTTGTATTATTAGTAGAGACAGGATCTCACCAAGTTGGCCAGGCTGGTCTTGAACTCCTGACCTCAAGTGATCCACTGACCTTGGCCTTCCAGTGTGCTGGGATTATAGGTGTGAGCCACTGTGCCCAACCAGTATCGTCTTTTTAATTTGAGCCATTCAGGTGGGTGTGAAGTGGTATTGCCTTATGGTTTTAATTTGCAACTCCCTGATGACTAATGACATCAAGCAACTTTACTGAGCCTGTTGGCCATTCAGACACTCTCTTTTGTGAAGTGTGCATTCAGGTCATTCATTCCTTTGTATTTACAATCAGTGCATGTCTGCAATTTTTCTTGTTTCTTTTACTTTATTTTATATGAACATCGTATTAGTCCGTTTTCATGCTGCTGATAAAGACATACTGGAGACTGGGTAATTTACAAAAGAAAGAGGTTTAATTGGACTTTCAGTTCCTCATGGTTGGGGAGACCTCAGAATCATGGCAGGAGGCAAAAGGCACTTCTTACATGGTGATGGCAAGAGAGAATGAGGAGGAAGCAAAACCAGAAATCCCTGATAAACCCATCAGATCTCGTGAGACTTACTATCATGAGAATATCATGGGAAAGACTGGTCCCCATGATTCAGTTATTTCCCACTGCATCTCTCATAACACGTGGGAATTCTGGGAGATACAATTCAAGTCGAGATTTGAATAGGGGCACAGCCAAACCATATCAAACATTTTCATGTTTGTACATGGTGCACACGTGTCATTAAATTTTTTTCTTAGTTGTCACTCATATTGTAGTATTGTTGTTTTCATAATTTGTTATCAATAGCCTGCTATGAATGCTTTTGTTCAATATAGGTTGTGTGTGTGCATGTGTGTCTGTGTGTGTGTGTATGTGTATGTGTGTGTGGTGGTGAAGGGTTCTTTGGATTATATTCTCCAGAATAAAATTACTGTGTCAAAGAGTTTGAATACTTTTATAGTTCTTGTTATATATAATTTTATATGTTGTATTCTATTTTCATTGTTTAAAAAACAGTCCGGGCAGGGTGGCTCATGCCTATAATCCCAGCACTTTGGGAGGCTGAGGTGGATGGATAATCTGAGGTCAGGAGTTTGAGACCAGTCTGACTAACATGGTGAAACCCTGTCTCTACTAAAAGTACAAAATTAGCCAGGCATGGTGGCGCATGTCTGTAATCCCAGCTACTCGGGAGGCTGAGTCGGGAGAATCACTTGAATCCAGGAGATGGAGGCTGCAGTGAGCCAAGATTGTATATGGCACTCTAGCCTGGGCAACAAAAGTGAAACTCTGTCTCAAAACAAATAAACAAGCAAACAAACATTCTCTACTGGGTACAGTGGCTTATGCCTATAATTCCAGCACTTTGGCAGGCCAAGGCAGGAGGATCATTTGAGTTCGGGAGTTTAAGACCAGCCTGAGCAACAGAGTGAGCCCCTGTCTCTACATAAAAATTTAAAAAATTTAGACAGGCATGGTGGTGCATACCTGTAGTCCCACAGCTCAGGAGGCTAAAGTGGGAAGATCTCTCGAGCACAGGATGTTGAGGCTACAGTGAGCCAAGATTGTGCCATTGCACTCCAGCCTGGGTGACGGAGTGAAACTCTGACTTTCTCTTTTTTTCTTTAAAAAAGATGGGGTTTCACCATATTGGTCAGGCTGGTCTTGAACTCCCAACCTCAGGTGATCCGCCCGCCTTGGCCTCCAAAGTGCTTGGATTACAGGCGCGAGCCACCACACCCAGCCGAAACTCTTACTTTCTCTCTCTCTCTCTTTAGACAAAGAGTTTGAATACTTTTCTGTCTCTCACAAAGTTGTGTTAGTTGACTCTTGATTACAAGGTACAGGTATCTAACTCAAAACAATTTAAGCTCAAAAGTGAATTCTCGGAGAGAGGAAGAATCAGAAGTTATTGTTTAATGGGTATAGAGTTTCAGTGTGAGATGAGGGAAGTGTTCTAGAGAAGGATAGTAGTGATGGTTACACAACAATGTAAGTGAACCTACTGCTACTGAATTGTACCTTTTTTTTTTTTTTTTTTGAGACAGAGTCTTGCTCTATCACCCAGGCTGGAGTGCAATGGCGCGATCTTGGCTCACTGCAACATCTGTGTCCCGGGTTCAAGCAATTTTCCTGCCTCAGCCTCCCAAATAGCTGGGATTACAGCCGTGCGCCACCACGCCTGGCTAATTTTTGTATTTTTAGTAGAGACAGGGTTTCACCATGTCAGCCAGGCTGGTCTTAAACTCCTTACCTCAGGTGATCTGCCAGCCTCAGCCTCCCAAAGTGCTGGGATTACAGGCATGAGCCACCAAGCCTGGCTTGCTTTTATATTTTTTAAATTGTATTGCCTTGTGGTTTGACCATTTGGTGGATGGTATTTCTGCACTTCTGTGAATACCAAAACAACCTAATACATTGAATAAACTGGTTAATGTGTGCTAAGCTAACGAAAGAACGAGTCTTTTTTTTTTTTTTAAGCCTACAGCACCCAGTATTCCCAGGTGGTCTCCCATCCAAGTAGTAACCAGGCGAAAGAATGAGTCTTTATGGTCCAATATAGGATCTTAGTTTTTTCATATGTTTGTTTGCAGATGGTACGATCTATGTACACTTGTAAAGAGACAATATTAACTCGTCCCATCTCTGTCTCTACTGTTAAATTCATATTGTTCATGCACTTGTCTTCTAAGCACAGACTTGGAACCTAGTAAGCCCTGAAAACAGTTTTTTGAATGAATGATTCAATTATACAGTTTTTTTTTGAGACAGAGTCTCACTCTGTCGCCTAGGCTGGAGTGCCGTGGTGCAAGCTCAGCTCACTGCAACCTCTGCCTCCTGGGTTCAAGCGGTTTTTCTGCCTCAGCCTCCCAAGTAGCTGGGACTGTAGGTGCATGCCACCATGCCCAGCTAATTTTTTTGTATTTTTAGTAGAGATGGGTTTCACCATATTGGCCAGGCTGGTCTGGAACTCCTGACCTTGTGATCCACTTGCCTCGGCCTCCCAAAGTGCTGGGATTACAGCGTGAGCCACCATGCCCGGGTCAATTACACAGTATTTTCCAATTTAGTTTGTGTCTTTTTTTTTCCAGAAATGGAATATTGAGGGTTCCACTTAAAATCACATTTGTCTTTACTTCTTCTTGCCTTTTTGTCTATTTTCTTTTATGGATTTGTTACAATGGTTTCGTAACACATACATTCAGTATTTTTGATTTTTATAATGTAATATACATTTGAGCATTATGTAATGACCTTATTTATTTATTGTACTGCCTTTTGCTATGACATGACATCTGCTTTATCTGCTCCTAAAATAGTAATCCCAGCTTTTCTTCTGTTCACATGGAATATCCTCCAACATTGCTACTCTCTTTATGATGATTTTGGTTTGTGAGTCTCCTGTTTGCAGCAAATTGTTAGATTTTGTTGTAGACAGTCAGTAGGCTGCCATTTAAAAAAAAATTATTTATTTGCCAACTCACTGAGAATTTTTTTTTTTTTTTAAGACAGAGTTTCACTCTTGTTGCCTAGGCTAGAGTGCAATGGCGTGATCTCGGCTCACTGCAATCTCTGCCTCCTGGGTTCGAGTGATTCTCCTGTCTCAGCCTCCTGAGTAGCTGGGATTACAGATTCCCGCCACTACGCCCAGATGATTTTTTTTGGTATTTTTAGTAGAGACAGGGTTTCACCGTGTTGGCCAGGCTGGTTTCGAACTCCTGACCTCAGGTGATCCACCCAGCTTGGCCTCCCAAAGTGCTAGGATTACAGGCGTGAGTCACCACACCCAGCCTAATTTTTGTTTTTCTAACCTTTCTATTTATTAGGTTTCTACGCAACTGTTTTGTTCCAGTATTTACTTCTGTTCTTAGGATACTTTGAATTCTCATGTAGCTTCTGTGTGTGTTTTTTTTTTTTTTTTTTTTTTTTTTGAGACGAAGTCTCACTCCATCGCCCAGGCTGGAGTGCTGCAGTGCGATCTCGGCTCATTGTAACCTCCACCTCCTGAATTCAAGCAATTCTCTACTTCCACCTCCTGAGTAGCTGGGACTAGAGGCGTGTGCCACTATGCCCAGCTAATTTTTGTATTTTTAGTAGAGATGGGGTTTTACCATATTGGCCTGGCTGGTCTCGAACTCCTGACCTTGTGATCTGCCCACGTTGGCCTTTCAAAGTGCTGGGATTACAGGTGTGAGCCACTATGCCCATCTAAAACATGTAGTTTTTAAAACTTTATTCTCTGTTTGTTCTCTGCCCACCCCCATCATCTATGATTACTAGATATTCTCATTGACATTCAACCTGTAACAATCATTCTAAAAAATTTTACTGATTTATTGTACTTTTTCTCGTCAAACTTGTCCTTTAGTAATGTTAGAATGTACCAATCTCTCATTTGCATCTTGCTGTTTGCAAACCTCTATTGTCTCGAAATTTTACTTTTGGCTTAAGCTGGATCATCAAAGAGCTGTGTACCTGTGCCCAATGAGGGTGAGCATTCGTGGTAGAACATTTATGGAAACTTGCCTTGGCACTATGCCCTCCACTCATGTTGAAGATAGTAATAAGTAGTCCTATTTAGCTCCTTCTTTATTATAGAGATGGGTTTCAAGGTTTGTTTTTGGTTTTTTAAATATCACAGTGCCTCTATGTATGTATGTGTGTGGGCCTGGGAGACAAAATTTTCCTTAGTAACAGTGGAATTGTATAATTAATTGCATTTCCATGTTTTAATTGGCTGTTGGCTATTAAGCATCAAATTTGAAAGTCATCTCTGTTAAATACAGTTTATGGAGACCATTGATTGGACTGAGCTCCTGCACAAAGCCCCAACAGACCAACCCAAAATGGAGTCACTCATGCTGCTTCTGTGGAGTCACACATGCTCTTCTGCCATGTGAAGACACAGAGGTTGTCTCTCTCTTGCCCGTCTGCCTTCTCCCATATAAGGATGCAGCAGGAAAGCCCTTGTTAAGGTGCCTTGATGGCCGGGCATGGTGGCTCACACCTGTAATCTCAGCACTTTGGGAGGCCAAGGCAGGCGAATCACCTGAGGTCGGGAGTTTGAGACCAGCCTGGCCAACATGGTGAAACCCCGTCTCTACTGAAAAATACAAAAATTAGCTGAGTGTGGTGGCAGGCAGCTGTAATCCCAGCTACTCAGGAAGCTGAGACAGGATAATTGCTTGAACCCCAGGAGGTGGAGGTTGTAGTGAGCTGAGATTGTACCATTGTACTCCAGCCCGGGAGATAGGGCAAGACTCTGTCTCGGGAAAAAAAAAAAAAAAAAAAAGTGCCTTGATTTTGGACTTCCCAGCCTCTAGAACTCTGAGAAATAAATTTCTGCTTTTTACAAATGACCCAATCTCAAACTGCCTTAGTCTGTTTTCTGTTAGTATAACAGAATATCTGAGACTAGATTATTATTATTTATATTATTATTAGAGATGGAATTTCCCTCTTGTTGCTCAGGCTGGAGTGCAATGGCATGATCTTGACTCACTGCAGCCTCTGCTTCTGGGGTTCAAGGGATTCTCCTGCCTCAGTTCCTGGCCTCAGGTGATCCGCCTGCCTTGGCCTCCTAAAGTGCTGGGATTATATGTGTGAGCCACTGCATCCGGCCAAGGCTAGATTATTTATAAAGAACAGAAATTGCCGGGCACAGTGGTTCACACCTGTAATCCCAGCACTTTGGGAGGCTGAGGTGGATGGATCACGAGGTCAGGAGATTGAGACATCTTGGCTAACAAGGTGAAATCCCATCTCTCCTAAAAATATTTAAAAAATTAGCTGGGAGTGGTGGTGGGCATCTGTAGTCTCAGCTACTTGGGAGGCTGAAGCAGGAGAATTGCTTGAACACAGGAGGTGGAGGTTGCAGTGAGCTGAGATCCTGCCACTGCACTCCAGCCTGGGCGACAGAGGGAGACTCGGTCTCAAAAAAAAAAAATTAATTTCTTACAGTTCTGAAAGCTGAGAAGTCCATCTGGTCAACTTCTGGTGAGGGCCTTGGGTTGTGTCATGACATGGCAGAAGGTATCATAGGGCGAGAGGGGCTCTGGGAGCAAAACTGGCTTTTATAACACATCCAGTCTTGTGATAACCAAATCACTCTTGTGATAACCCATCAATCGATTAATCCAACTACCCCTTAAAGACCCCACCTCTTTTTTTTTTTTTTTGAGACATGGTCTCACTCTGCCGTCCAGGCTGGAGTGTAGTGGCGCAATCTTGGCTCACTGCAACCTCTGCTTCCCAGGTCCAGGTGATTCTCATGCCTCAGCCTCCCTAGTAACCGGGAGTACAGGCATGTGCCACCACACCTGGCTGATTTTTGTATTTTTTGGTAGAGACTGGGTTTCCCCATGCTGGCCAGGCTGGTCTTGAACCCTTGGCCTCCTAAACTGCTGGGATTACAGGCATGAGCCACTGCACATGGCCAAGGCCCACTTCATTTTTTTTGAGACGGAATCTCACTCTGTCATCCAGGCTGGAGTGCAGTGGTGCCATCTTGGCTCACTGCAACCTCTGCCTTCTGGGTTCAAGCAATTCTCCTGCCTCAGCCTCCCAAGTAGCTGGGATTACAGGCACCCACCACTATGCCCACCTAATTTTTTTTGAATTTTTAATAGAGACGGAGTTACACCATGTTGGCCAGGCTGGTCTCGAACTCCTGACCTCGTGATTTGCCTGCCTCAGCCTCCCAAAGTGCTGGGATTACAGGCATGAGCCACCACGCCTGGTCGCCCCACTTCTTAATACTGTTGCATTGGAAATTAAGATTCAACATGAGTTTCAGAGGGGACAAACATTCAAACCATAACACAAGTATTCTGTTATAGCAGCACAAAATGGACAAAGGCATCCTGTCTGCTTTCACCCGCACAAGTAAAGTCACCTGAAGTAACCCGATGTTAACTAATACGATTTTTGCATCATGCTGTTTCCTTTTTCCTGCTGGGTCTGCCTTACAAAAGCTGATTAGTCTGCCAAGATCAGCAAAGCTCGTTCTATTTTGTACACAGGATACTACCCAACTCACGAATCATGAATAAAAACCAATTAGATCTTACTCAGTTTCTTGAAACTTTGCTCTTTGACACCTCTAAAAACAGTACATGTCCATTATCCTCCACAAACTAACAGAGGAACAGAAAATCAAACACCACATGTTCTCACTCATAAGTGGGAGCTGAACACTGAGAACACATGGACACAGAGAGGGGAACAAGACACACCAGGGCCTGTTGGAAGGTGGGGGGTGAGGGGAGGGAACTTAGAGGATGGGTCAATAGGTGCAGCAAACCATCACGGCACACGTATACCCATGTAACAAACCTGCAAGTCTTGTACATATATCCCGTTTTCTTTTTTTAGAAGAAATAAAGAAAAATAAAGCTCATCTCCCCCCCAAAAAAAAATCAAAACCAAACCAAACAACAAAAATTTTCTCTTAAAATGTCAAATCCCAGGCCAGGTATGGAGGCTCACCCCTGTAATCGCAGCACTTTGGGAGGTCAAGGTGGCGGATCATGAGGTCAGGAGTTCGAGACTAGCCTGACCAACATGGCAAAACCCCATCTCTACTAAAAATACAAAAAAATTACCTGGGCATGGTGGCAGGCACCTGTAATTCCAGCTACTCGGGAGGCTAAGGCAGGAGAATCTCTTGAACCCAGAAGGCGGAGGTTGCAGTGAGCTGAAATGGCGCCGTTGCACTCCAGCCTGGGTGACAAGAGTGAAACTTTATCTAAAAAAAATAAATAAAAAGTTAGCATGCTGTTGCTCACCTATAGTCCCAGCTACTTGAGAGGCTGAGGTGGGAGGATCATTTGAGCCCAGGAGTTGGAGGCTGCATTGGGCAGTGATCATACCACTGCACTCAAGCTTGGGTGAAACTCTGTCTCAAAAAAAAACAGGGAGCAAGACCCTGTCTGGAAAAAATAATAAAAATAAAAATTTAAAAAATTTAAAAGGGTCAGGTGTGGTGGCTCATACCTGTAATCCCAGCACTTTGGGAGGCCACGGTGGGCGGATCACAAGGTCAGGAGCTCGAGACCAGCCTGACCAACATGGTGAAACCCCAACTCTACTAAAAATACAAAAAAAATTAGCTGGGCATGGTGGTGTGAATCGCTTGAACCTGGGAGGTGGAGGTTGCAGTGAGCTGAGATTTCGCCTCTGCACTCCAGTCTAAGTGACAGAGCGAGACTCTGTCTCAAAAAAAAAAAAAAAAGAAAAAGAAAAGAAAAATTGAGGTATTTGTGGTAAAAGAGAGGGAGATGGTTTCACAATGTGGCTAGAGGCAGAGTTGAGTAGAAGAGATGCCCAGTGAAGGACCCTGGTGGGAATGAAGGGTAGGGGGAGATGGATGGATGGCTGATGGCCATCTACTCTTCTGTTTTAAACTCCCTGGTGCTCTTCTGTGAGGCAGCTCTCCATTGCTGCCTCCAAATCCTCAGTGAAAGTCTGCTAAACATTCATAGCAGCTTTGGCGAGTGGTGTTTAGGGAAATCAAGGAAAGGGAGTTTTATTACATGTCAGGCCTGACATGGAATGGAGAGAAAACAAGAGGTGAACTGCGGGTGACAAACAATTCTGAGCAAGCCAGAAATCGGAACTGGAAGTCACTGGGTGAAATGTAAGGTTCTCCTGTGCCCCATCCCACTATCCTAGCAGAATATCTGTAGATTCTGGAAAACGGAATGGGTTTCCCACTGCAAGGGATTTGAGCTCATTGCATTCAAATTTCAAAGTGCTGCATTACTACAACTGAAGTCTGGATTGTCAATGTGCTGGTCAGCTACTTTCCAGAGGGCTTGGCATTTAATGGCTAGAAAATTGCCCATCAGGTGCCAGGAGACAGGAAACTTGTAGCTCCTCACCTCCTGGTGAGGATTTAAAAGACAAGTACAGGTCTCCGAGAGTCTTTGGAGGCAGTCACATCGATTTTTCCAAACAAACAATCTCAGCATTTTATTTCATTACTGCTGCCCTCTGGGTTTTTGGTAGGCTTACCAAAAGTATGGCCGCTTTTCATGATCATTTGCTCCATTCACAAAGCAAAAAGATTTCTCTCTCCACAGGCTTTCACTCAGATATGGGGAGTTTGTACTTATTTGGTATGTTTTAAAAGCCTAATCAGGAGTTAGTAAGCATTTGGAAACTTTGCAGCTTTCAGGATGAAAGCAGTGATGGTGATGACATCACTACTGTTAATTACCTCTTTGCAAAATCTGCCTGAATGGTGAAGAGGTGGGTGTGTCTATGTGGGTATTTAACACGATGATTAAAATATATTAATGATAGTTTTCACTTCTCTAGCATCGTACATCTTACGATCTTCTTTAAAAGTACTTCCACAGGCTTTAATTAGGAAGTAAAACAGCCCCATTTTACAAAAGAGGAAAATGAAATGCTAGAAGGATCTTTGGGGAAAGGCTTTTGGGAGAATAAAGCTGCCTCCCCACAGCTCAGCAGTGAGCTGAAACTTTCTCCTTTTCTTTGACCAACAACTGACATTCAAAGGCTTTAAATGAAGAACACGAATTTGTTCCCACCTTGACACTTTAGACATCTGAGCCAAAAATAGCACATTTTGGGGTCCGTAAGAAATTGCTTATGATGAGCCATCTTCTAAGATTATCTTAACAAACAAGAAAAAAGATTGCTAGCTAATTATCCCACTTTTTATAGGTCATTTTCACTTTCAGATGAAGGAAATATAGGAATGTTGATAGGAATGCATGGGAAGAAATGCAGAGAAAAATTTCTTTGTACCAAATATATTTAGTTATATATCTGCAAGGAACAAAATGAGGGGCATATTCTTTAAAAGCCATTATGAAAAATTCAAGCATACACAAAAGTGGAGAGACCTCATGTATTCACCCACTTTTCACTTTGTGCTATTCTTGTTTCAATTCTCCCCTGCCACTCATTTCGTCAGGGCATTTTAAGTAAATTCCAGACATCATTTCACTATAAATACTTCGTGTTTTTTCCTAATGGATAAGAACTTTAAAAAACAGAACCATAATAACATTATCGTGCCCAACAGAAAATCAGTTCTTTAATGTTATCTTATAATGATTATAATCAGTCTATATTTTGTTTCTACTGATTATTTCAAAATTGTCCAAAAATGGCATTGATTGATGTCTCCTAAGGCCTTTTTTACTTAACGAGTCTCCCTTCCTCCTCCTCTCCCCCATTCCATTAATTTGTTGGAAAAACTGGATCATTTGCTCTGTAGAACTTTCCGGTCTATATTTAGCCGATTGTATCTTTGTCTGGTGTCTTTTTTTTTGAGATGGAGTTTGTTCTTGTTGCCCAGGCTGGAATGCAATGGCACGATCTCAGCTCACTGCAACCTCTGCCTCCTAGGTTCAAGTGATTCTCCTGCCTCAGCCTCCCTAGTAGCTGGAATTACAGGCACCTGCCACCATGTCTGGCTAATTTTGTATTTTTTTTTTTAGTAGAGACAGGGTTTCACCATATTGGCCAGGCTCATCTTAAACTTCTGACCTAAGGTGATCCACCTGCCTCAGGCCTCCCAAAGTGCTGGGATTACAGGTGTGAGCCACTGTGCCTGGCCTCTCATATTTCTTTAAATGCTAGTTAGATCTGGAGGTTTGATTAGCCTTGGGTTCTTTTATTTTGCTTTTTTAAAAAATATGAATACTTCTCCAGTAGTGGTGCTCTGTACTTTCTATCGATTGCCATCCCATTGGGAGCACATGATGTCTGGTTGTGCCATTTTGGGGGTATGTTAAGATTAGTTGGTACAGTCAGCTACAGTGTGCCTGCTTGTAGTCTCTGCTACTTTGGAGGCTGAGGTGTGAAGATCGCTTAAGTTGGAGTCCAGCCTGGGCAACATAGTGAGACCTCATCTCTAAAAAATGAAATACAATTTTTTAAAAAAAGATGGATTGCTGAGTGCAGTGGCTCTCACCTGTAATCCCAGCACTTTGGGAGGCCGAGGTGGGCGAATCACAAGGTCAAGAGATCTAGACCATCCTGGCCAACATGGTGAAACCCTGTCTCTACTAAAAATACAAAAAATTCGCTGGGTGTGGTGGTGCATGCCTGTAACCCCACCTACTCGGGAGGCTGAGGCAGGAGAATTGCTTGAACCCAGGAGGCGGAGGTTGCAGTGAGCCAAGATGGTGCCATTGCACTCCAACCTGGCGACAGAGCAAGACGCTGTCTCAAAAAAAAAAAAAAAAGGATTGATAGGATCCGTGATGTCATTGCAGCATACTGATTTTCTCATTCTATCATGTCTGCATCTATTAGCTGTCATTCTTTCATAAAGAAAAACTTTCAGCCAGGCTCAGTGGCTCACATCTGTAATCCCAACACTTTGGGAGGCTGAGGCGGGTGGGTCACTTGAGGTCAGGAGTTCAAGAGCAGCCTGGCCAACATGGTAAAACCCTGTCTTTACCAAAAATACAAAACTCAGCCAGGTGTGGTGGCATGTGCCTGTAATCCCAGCTACTTGGGAGGCTGACGCATGAGAATCCGTTGCACCCAGGAGGCGGAGGTTGCAGTGAGCCAGGATCACACCACTGCACTCCAGTCTGGGTGATGAAGCAAGACTGTCAAAAAAAAAAAAAAAGAAAAGAAAAGAAAGAAAGAAAGAAAAACTTTCTGCTGGGCACAGTAGTTCATACCTGTAGTCCCAGCACTCAGGCAGGAGGATCACATGAGCCTAGGAGTTCAAGACCAGCCTAAGCAACATAGGGAGACAACCATCTCTACAAAAGACCAAAAGTTAGCCAGGTGTGGTGATGCATTCCTGTGGTCCCGGCTACTCAAGAGGCTGAGGTGAGAGGATCGCTTGAGCCCAGGAGGTTGAGGCTGCAGTGAGCTATGATTGAGCCACTGCACTGCAGCCTGGGTGACAGAGTGAGACCTTGTTTTAAAAAAAGAACAAAAAACTTTCCTTTATCAACTACTGTATTTGGTTACCCTGAAATATAGTCCATAAAGCAAAGGCAAGATACATGTGTGAATATTTTCCTTTAGTTAGCACTTTTCAGAATAATCCCCTAGTAACCCTCAGAGTCTATCAATGAGGGTTTGTCTTTTTTTTGAGATGGAGTCTTGCTCTGTCACCAGGCTGGAGTGCGGTGGTGCGATCTAGGCTCACTGCAAGCTCTACCTCCCGGGTGTTCAAGCAATTCCCCTGCCTCAGCCTTCTGAGTAGCTGGGACTACAGGTGCGCACCATTGTGCCCGGCTAATTTTTTGCATTTTAGTAAAGACGGGGTTTCACCATGTTGGCCAGGATGGTCTCCATCTCTTGACCTCGTGATCTGCCTGCCTCGGCCTCCCAAAGTGCTGGGATTACAGGCATAAGGAACCACACCTGGCCAGAGGCTTTGCCTTTTTTTAGGTATTATAAACTTATGGACTTAAAAATATGTTTAGTTGATTCATTTCTATTCATTATAGTCACTATTCTTTTTTTAAAAAATTATTTGTAGAGATGAGGTATTGCTATGTTGCCCATGCTGGTCTCAAACTTCTGGGCTCAAGCGATCCTCCCTCCTTAGCCTCCTGAAGTGTTGGGATCACAGGCAGGAGTCACTGCACCCAGCCTACAGTCACTATTCTTATTGATGCTTGCTCTGCCTTTGGCCAGTGAAACCACTCAACTCTCCATTCACCTAAGTATCTTTGAAGGCTTGTCTTCTGAAATAAGGTGTTCCAGGACTATGTTGTGCTTTGTCTGCCTCAGATCTGGAAGGAGTCTTTTGTTCAAGGAGTTCTGGTTCCTTTTACAGTTGACCCTTGAACAAAGCAGAGGTTAGGGGTGCCAACCTCCGCACAGTTGAAATTCCAGGTATAACTTTTGAGTCCCCCAAAACTTAACTACTCATAGTCTACTGTTGACTGGAAGCCTTACCAATAACATAAACAGTCCATTAACCCACATTTTGTATATGTATTATATACACTATTCTTATCATAAAGTAAGCTAGAGGGCTGGGTGCGGTGGCTCGTGCCTGTAATCTCAGCGCTTTGGGAGACCGAGGTGGGCAGATCATGAGGTCAAGAGATCGACACCATCCTGCCCAACATGATGAAACCCTGTCTCTACTAAAAATACAAAAATTAGCTGGGCACAGTGGCAGGCGCCTGTAGTCCCAGCTACTTGGGAGGCTGAGGTAGGAGAATCACTTGAAGCTGAGAGGCAGATGTTGCAGTGAGCCGAGATCGTGCCGCTGCACTCCAGCCTGATGACAGAGCGGGACTCTGTCTCAGGAAAAAAAAAAAAGCTAGAGAAAAGAAAATGTTATTAAGAAAATCATAAGGAAGAGAAAATATATTTACTACTCATCAAGTAGAAGTGGATCGTCATAAAGGGCTTCATCCTCATCATCTTCACATTGAGTAGGCTGAGGAGGAGGAAGAAGAAGAGGTGTTGGTCTTGCTGCCTTAGGGGTGGCAGAGGGGGAAGAGGTAGAGGAGGTGCAAAGGGAGGCAGGTGGCACACTTGGTGTAACTTTTGAGATGGAGTCTCAGTCCGTCACCCAGGCTGGAATGCAGTGGTCTATCTCGGCTCACTGAAACTTCTGCCTCCCGGGTTCAAGTGATTCCCCTGCCTCAGCCTCCCAGGTAGCTGAGATTACAGGCGTGCACCACCACACCTGGCTAATTTTTGTATTTTTTTTTTTTTTTTTAGTAGAGATGGGGTTTTGCCATGTTGGCCAGGCTGGTCTGGAACTCCTGGCCTCAAGTGATCCACTCACCTTGGCCTCCCAACGTGTTGGGATTACAGGTGTTAGCCAACGTGCCCAGCCCTTGGTGTAACTTTTATTGAAAAAAAAAATCCAAGTGGATCTGCGAAGTTTAAACCCATATTGTCCAAGGGTCAACTATATCGGGAACTGGAGAGGCCTACCGTGTTTTTTGTTTGATATCTGCCGCAATGGGAGAGAAACCTACTTTGCATGCAATATCTGTAAAGAGTGATGATTTCAGAAAAGGCCTCAGGATGGTGTATTTGTGGGCAGTGGGCAGGGCTTGTTGATGAGCTAACCCTTCATTTACGTTGACAAACAGGTGACAAACAGGCCATCTGAGCTACATGGCCAGGTCACACTGAGAGACCTTCTCCAGAGTGTGAGCTTTGGCAGGTTAGGCCCCCACCCTGACATCACTTGCAGCCCGGGCATTCTGCGACTCCAGGTGCGTGAGGAACATTTCCGGCACCAGGGGCGCCGTGGGACTTTCCCGAGACCTGGCCCCCGCCACCGCCGAGTGGGCGTGGGTGCCGCGGCAGGGACCGGGAGCAGACGGAGGCCCGGGGCCGCCCCACCCCGGATCCCGAACCCCTCGGCGCCCTCTGTCGGCCACGCTGGGCGGGATGGGGCGAGTCGGGGGCGGGGCTCGCCCTGGAGGCTCCGCCCCTTCTTCCCAGGGTGGGGCTGGGTGGTGGTTACCCGCAAAGGCTGCAGAGGTTTCGCAAGGACGTGACATTTATGGGAAAAAAAACACCATCACGCACGGTTGCCAGTCAGGGCTAGTGAGATGAACGAGTTTTCCGAAGCCCGCGGAGGGAGGGGCCGGGGCGGAAACGTCCAGCCCAGTGACTCGCGGCCTACTGCCTCTCCAAAACCACGGCAGTGTGCCCTGAGCCCCGGGGCACCCGATGGGGCGTGAGCCTGCACCCAGACTGCGTCCGGGCCTGCCGCTGGGGCGACGTCGCTGTCACTACACTGGGAGTCAGCAGAATGAGGGCACTCTCGCCTCTCTTTCTCCTCCCTACAATTCCAGAAATGAGGCCCCAGAGCCCAGGCTGATCTAACCAGCCCCCACCCCAGCTGGGGTTTGGATTGGAAGGCTGTGAAACGAACGAATTAGGATGGCTTGGGAATAAAGAACAAGGGAGTCGGGTGCTTTAGCCACGGAATGGGCTCAGCCAAGGTCGTTTAGAGGTGCCTGGCAAGAGGGGAGTAACTACCCCTCCCCCATCCTGTTCTGAGGCAGGCAGCAGGGGTGGCCACAGGGGCTGTGTGTGTCCTTGTTAGGGCCTGAGAAAAACCCAGGGACTGGGAGGCAGGAGGACTGGGTACACACTGGGTCCCAGCTGCACCTTCATCTGTCACTCTGGGGAGCAGGTCACTTAACCTCTCTGGGCCTCAGTTTCCTCACTTGAAGAATGAGGGGTCTGGACAAGATTATGGAATATGTTTTGAGTACTATCTGCGGCCTAGGAACTGAGAGTCCCTGTCCTGACACCATCCAGTAAGTCAGAGAAAAAGGAAGGGTCAGAAGCCAAGACTGTCACTCACCTGGCTCTCTTTCTGTAGCTACAAATTCTCACATGGGCTTCAGTTCCCTTCAGCAAACAATTTTGAACTTCTGCCTGTGTGCCAAACACAGGCTCAGGCCCAGTGTTTGCGGAGCCTGGGGCAAGAGTATGCACAGAGGGCCATACAGTATATGTCTGAATATTTAAAACCTACACATCAAGCTAACAAACTGTTAAATAAAACATGTTCTATCCTCCTATCTGAGCAGATACACATTTGTAACAATCTGAAAGGTCAAGTTCAAGTCTGCAGTTCTTGTATTTCTCAGCATTCTGGGCTAGAGTGTGTTGGCACAGACAGTGGTCCCAGCTCAAGGCTGTGACGTGGCTTCCCTCTGTTCCCAGGCTGGATTCATCCTATGCTACGAGGGATCTTTCCCACACACGTCCTCATGTCCAAGCTCTGTCCATGTCTCTACAAGTGTCTGCCCCTTAAAGGGTCACTTCTTGAGTGTGCACATTGGTGAGACTATCCACCTTTAGGAGACTGGACCTAGAGAAGTGGGTTCAGAACCTGTTGGGGAGGCAGGGAATTCCCAGGCCCCAGATATCCAGAACATAGTTCTGGGTGGGCAAGTCCCTTGGGCCCAGTGACTCCTTGCCCTATGTCTCCCTGCATCTTTCCCTGTTTGAAGGCGACACCAGCTATTGCGGGAGTACAGACTTGGATCAAGCACAGCCCCTCCAAGGAGCCTAGCCATCCAAACACTATGAACTTTGGCTGGGTGCAGTGGCTCACACCTGCAATCCCAGCACTTTGGGAGCCCGAGGCAGGTGGATCAGGTGAGGTCAGGAGTTTGAGACCAGCCTGGACAACATGGTGAAACCCAGTATCTACTAAACATGCAAAGATTAGCCAGGCGTGGTGGTGCATGCCTATAGTTCCAGCTACTCAGGAGGCTGAGGCAGGAGAATTGCTTGAACCCGGGAGGCGGAGGTTGGCAAAATCATGCATCTTGGGCCATCACTATTTCTCAAGGTCACTTCCTCTCTCCTCCCTCCTCCAGTTTCTTCTTCTTCTTTTTTTTAATACCAATATACTTGGCAGATGCCTTTATTCAGCTTCTTTTATGGGCTACCACCTGCATGAATACCAAGAGCTAGCATGGGCACAAAACTGCCCCAGCAGGGCTGGGCACGGTGGCTCATGCCTGTAATCCCAGCACTTTGGGAGGCCAAGGTGAATGGATCACTTGAGGTCAGGAGTTGGAGACCAGCCTGGCTAGTATGGTGAAACCACATCTCTACTTAAAAAAAAAAAAAAAAAAAAAAAGTACTCAGGCATGGCAGTGCGCCCCTGTAATCCCACCTACTCAGGAGGCTGAGGCAGGAGAATTGCTTGAACCCAGGAGGCAGAGGTTGCAGTGAGCTGAGATCATGCCACTGCACTCCAGCGTGGGTGACAAAGTGAGGCTCTGTCTCAAAAACAAAAACCAAAAAAAAGTGGCTATTCCTCAAGGATCTAGAACTAGAAATACCATTTGACCCAGCAATCCCATTACTAGGTATATACCCAAAGGGTTATAAATCATTCTACTATAAAGACGCATGCATATTATTGTGGCACTGTTCACAATAGCAAAGACTTGGAACCAACTCAAATGCTCATCAATGATAGACTAGATAATGTGGCACATATACACCATGGAATACTGTGCAGCCATAAAAAGGATGAGTTCATGTCCTTTGCAGGGAAATGGATGAAACTGGAAACCATCATTCTCAGCAAACTAACACAGGAACAGAAAACCAAACACCACGTTCTCACTCATAAGTGGGAGTTGAACAATGAGAACACATGGACACAGGGAGGGGAACATCACACACCGGGGCCTGTTGGGGGGGTGGGAGGATAGGGGAGGGATAGCATTAGGAGAAATACCTATTGTAGATGACGGGTTGATGGGTGCAGCAAACCATCACGGCACATGTATATCTGTGTAACAAACCTGCACATTCTGCGCATGTACCCCAGAACTTAGTATAGTTAAAAACATAAAAACAAAAACCTCCCCAGCAGCCCATGAGTGGCTGGAGTAGGCTCTGAAAGGAAGGGCTTTTCTCCCATCTTGATCTTTAAGTTTCTCCCAGGGGATGTCAATCACATTTCCCGTAACAACCCTGGCCCACCTGCTTTTCTCCCTGGAGCAAGGTTTTGATTAAGGGCTGTTCATCCTCCCAAGTCGGTGACACCAGGGCCTGGTGGATGGGCTCCTTCCTTTCTATGCCAAGAGTCTCTGATGCCTCCTTATTTTCCACTTGGGAGAAGTGTTTCCATTCACAGGTTGGGGAGAAGGTCTTCCTTAGTGGGATCTTAGTGCCAGAGCACCAGGCCCATTGGCCTGGAGAAGGTGGAAGGCAAGATCGACCCAAAAACCTGCGAACGAAGGTTGTGGGTGCAGACAGGCTGGCTCTGACAGTTGCGATTCGGCCTCTGGACTGCTGTTGGGGGAGTGGGGGCTTCATTGGTCCACAGCTTGGAGTGATGGCTACAGGGACACCTCTAATGACGGTGGTCACAATGAGAAGGCTAACCATTATTGTCATCTAATAGCGAGGTGAGTCCAACCCTGGGGATAGAGATGTCATTTGAGAGGCTTCCCCCACCCACATCCCTACCACATCCCTAGTATTCTCCTCTTTCCAGCAGGTTAGACAAATTTAGCCACATTTTGGATTTCAAGATACAAAAATTCCCCAGGGCACGGTGGCCTGAGAAGCTTAGATTCGCATCTAGAACCCTTGTTGTGGGAAGGGAACTCCTGGCTTCTTCCCGTCAGCACTGGCTCACCAAGCCCTGCGTGGCCAGAACCTGGCAGGTTGCCATGGATACCTGGGAGTGCTGTCCTAGCAGACAGCAAAGGCTTGCTGGGGCCAGGAGAATGTGGGGGCACCTGAACTGCTGGCGAGAAGGGCTAGAGAAACAGGCCCCCCTGCTGCCCTCATTTTGATCAGACCCACTCCATCAGTCTCCTAAAACAGGGCTTTCCAAACTTTACCGGGCACAGAAATCCCCCTCTCCTCCCAACCTGGTTAAAATGCAGATGCTGGCCAGGCACGGTGGTTCACACCTGTAATCCCAGCACTTTGGGAAGACGAGGCAGGTGGATCACTTGAGGTCAGGAGTTCAAGACCAGCCTGGCCAACATAGTGAAACCCTGTCTCTACTAAAAATACAAAAATTAGCTGGGCATGGTGGCACACGTCTATAATCCTAGCTACTAAGGAAGCTGAGGCAGGAGAATCTCTTGAACCAGGAGACGGAGGTTACAGTGAGCTGAGATCTCATTACCACACTCCAGCCTGGGAAATAGAGTGAGACTTCTTTTCAAAAAAAAAAAAAAAAAAAATGCAGATGGTGATTCGACAGGTCTGGGGCGGGGGCAGCGGCGCTGAGATTCTGTTTTCTTAACCAGCTCTCAGGTGCTGCTGCTGGTCCACTGACCACACTCTGAGTAGCTAGGGCCTAAACTGAGTCCTGGTGGGTTTCAAAAACCTCAGCCAGATCCTGAAGGTGACCCCTGGACCCACTGCCTTAGGCCACCGCTTCCAGCCTTAACCTCAGTGGGAACCTCTAGCCTTCCTGTAGTGGAAGGACCCTCTCTCTAGTCTGTTTTTGGATCATTCACCATCAACCACTTCAAAGAAAGGAAATCAGCAGCCTGCATTTCGGGGAAACATCATTTTAAGCTGTCCTGTCCCTTCTCCAGCTCTCCAAGTTATGTAATGCGTCCTTGTTGAAAATGCTGATAATGCTATTTGGGTGGCAGGATGCCAATTTCGGGCTGCATATTGCTTCGGGTTGGGACTGGGGCTGGGGTCAGGGAAGGGGATGGGGCCTGGGGAGGGTTTAAGGAGAGAAAGGGGCCAAGCAGATGGAGAGAGGATGGGAGGGCCAGGGTGGTCAAGGCCTGGGGCTAAAGCCGATTGGTATGTCAGCAAAATCTGTCACTGGCTTTAGTGATTCGAAAGGCAGACACATTCTTTCATCTCTGTTAATCCTCATCTGATACAGAGGATTTTCCTGCCATTAAATCTGGAGAAAGAAAAATAAGCACTCAAACCTGCACAAGCAACTATTCCTCTTCACCCCTCGCTCCCGTCCCTGCACCCCGACCTTCACTTCTCTCTCAGACCATTTTTAGCCTCTGTGGCTGCCTGACTTGGGAGATGGACGGGCTGGGGGAGTGGAGGGGTGCCTTAGAGGAGCGGGACCAGGCAGACTCCCAGGACGGTAAGCAACCTTTGAGGACCATTCACTAACACTCCTCTGCAGAGGTTTCCTCTCCGTCCATTTCCTTGCTGGGTTGTGAGTGATGCCATCCGAGTTGCTGTCAGGGCTGTAGCCTGATGAAGGGTTTCCTGATAGATCCATCCACTTGCGGGTAGTTTCTGATTGTCTGTTGTTACTGGTTTCTCTTAGCTCAACACCTGGGTGGCTAAGGAGGAAGGAATGTGAGGAAGAAAGAAAGGCAGGGCATTCAGGAGGAAGTGTGGCATGGGAGGGTTCTCACGGGGCCCTCCTGGGCACTGGGTGACCTGTCCTTTCTCCCCTCAGGTAGGGATCCCGTGGCTGGGTGGTCCTAAGCCGCCGGGTGTATGAAGGGCCGAGGGATGCTGGTCCTGCTTCTGCATGGTGAGTTCTCCTGCCAGTGGGTGCAGGGGTGGGAAGAGGCGTGGAAGCCACAGAACTTCTACCGAAAGAGTCTTTAAGTGGGTTCTGGGACAGCTGAATCTGGGCTTCTGATCAGGTTTCATTGATGGCAGGTGGTGGGGATTTTTGTTTGCCTAAAGCAAAACTCCTGAGCCAAATATATGAAATAGTCCTCTTGGTGAATTTCTTACTCTGATTTCAGATATGAATTCATTGGTGTGATAACCAAAAGCTACAGTGTTTTTTTTTTCTTTTCTTTTTTTCTTGAGACAGAGTCTCACTGTCACCCAGGCTGGAGTGCAGTGGCATGATGTCGGCTCACTGCAATTTCCACCTCCTGGGTTCCAGCAATTTTCGTGCCTCAAGCCCCCTGAGTAGCCTGGAACTACAGGCACCTGCCACCACTCCTGGCTAATTTTTTTGTATTTTTAGTAAAGACATGGTTTTGCCATATTGCCCAGGCTGGTCTTGAACCCCTGAGCTCAGGTGATCCACCTGCCTCGGCCTCCCAAAGTGCTGGGATTATGGTGTGAGCCACTGTGCCCAGTCTACAGTGGTTTCTAATCACATTATTTTAAGCTCATTTAGTTAAAAACAAAAGTCCCTTAAAGAAACCACCTTCCCAAAGGAAAAAGAAAAAATGAAAAATGTCTTGGAATTGTGGGATTATGGATGTTGAAGTTATTTTTCAAAGTTTCTTGCCCTGTTATGTGCACTTTAATATACCAGGAAGACTCATTATGAAATAATTTCCCCAGCTCTAGCTGTTGCAATCTGACTGAGATAACCCGAGGAAACATCCTTTAAGTTCTTCAGTAAATGATTCTACACAAAGAATCTGTTTTCTTCTGACCCTCAAGTGAATTTAATTATTTGAGATATGATGGTCTATGTAACAGACCTCTGTATGCGATGCTGGTAGAGAATATTTTACCAGATCGTTCTAAAACAGGAGTAATGGAGTTTTCCTCCCTTTATTCACCTCTTCAAAAACCAGAACTTGCTCTGTTCAACCAACAGGCATACACTGGGTGCCTTCAATATGCTCGAGGGATATTTATGAGGGATATGATAACATGGTCTTTGTCCTTGAGAAAATTCTTTTATGAGAGATTCAATAAATAAGCAATACAAAAATTGGAGCAAGGCACATGGAACACTTTGATAAATAGGACAGGACTTCCTACCTCGAGGAGGCTCTAATGAACAGAGGTTGATATTTATATAATTACTAACAGCCAACTTCTTTTTTTTTTCTTTTTTTCCTTTGAGACTGAGTTTCCCTCTTGTTGCCCAGGCTGAAGTGCAATGGTGCAATCTCAGCTCACGCAACCTCCGCCTCCCAGATTTAAGCGATTCTCCTGCCTCAGCCTCCTGAGTAGCTGGGATTACAGGCATGCGCCACCACACCCAGCTAATTTTTGTATTTTTAGTAGAGACGGGGTTTCTCCATGTTGGTCAGGCTGGTCTTGAACTCCCAACCTCAGGTGATATGCCCGCCTTGGCCTCCCAACGTGCTGGGATTACAGGGGTGAGCCACCGCACCCGGCCAAAAGCCAACTTCTAGCCATTCCTCCTACCTCGAAACGATATGAAGCTTGATTGACTCATTGAGACAGAATGTTTGCTTCCAAGAGCCAGTATCATTTTAAACGTGCACCAAAAGCTCTATCGTTCCTCACAGAAAGCAGACAGTATTCATAGCTGCACACTGCAAAACAGGAACTGTCCCTGCTACAGAAACCCAAAATATATCCAGACTTCTTGTGACAAGTTGGAGAGCTCAGCAGTGATATCATCTGCTAACAATAGATGCACTTAAAATTAATGACCATCTCCACATCCCCTGGCACTTTTAATTTAAAACACACTCTAGCAAGCACAGAGAATATTTCTCTGACTGCAAGTCACAAGCAATACGGACAATATGTTCCCGAGAAGCAGGCAGGGATAGTGCCCTACCTCCTTGGCCAGAAAAAAAAAAATGACTAAGTGAGCCTCACAAAACAAGACCTTGGGGAAATCAGAAGTGGCTCACAGCAGGGAAATTTGGGGCAAGAGAAATTCTCCTCTGGACACACAGGGCTCCTGGAAGTGCCCCACTTCTCAGATGCATAGGTGCAAATACCTCGACCTCCTCCCCCCATGTTAACCCCTGGACTCGTCCCGCTGTTGACAGCATAATATCTGAACCTCTTAACTTGCTTTAAAGGGTCTTTCACACGTGACTTGCTCTACACTATGAGTCTTCAAAGAGGGTCAGGGGTTGCGTGTATGTGTTTTTTTTTGTGTTTTTTTTTTTGTTTTGTTTTTCTTTGAGACAGGGTCTTGCTCTGTTGCCCAGGCTGGAGTGCAGTGGCATGATCTTGACTCATTGCAACCTCTGCCTCCCGGGTTCAAACGAGTCTCATGCCTCAGCCTCCCGAGTAGCTGAGGTTACAGGCATGCGCCACCATGTCCAGCTAATTTTTGTATTTTTAGTAGAGATGGGGTTTCACCATCTTGGCCAGGCTGGTCTCAAACTCCCAACCTCAGGCGATCTGCCCGCGTCAGCCTCCCAAAGTGCTGGGATTATAGACGTGAGCCATCGTGCCCAGCCAATCCTTTTTTTTAAAGACAGGTCTCACTCTGTCACCTAGGCTGGAGTGCAGTGGCACAGGCACAGCTCACTGCAGCCTCGACCTCCCCGGCTTAAGCAATCCTCCCACCTCAGCCTCCCAAGTAGCTAGGAGCACAGGTGTGCATCACCACACCTAGCTAATTTTTGTATTTTTCATAGAGATGAGGTCTTGTCATGTTGCCCAGGATGATCCTGAACTCCTGGGTTTGAGTGATCCTCCCACCTTGGCTTCCCAAAGTGCTGGGATCATAGGCATGAGCCACTGCCCCTGGCCTCCACATGGTCTTTGAAGGATTTGTGCCTTGAGGTTAAATCCTGTGACAAGAATGGTTCATAGAACCCACGCCTAGCTTGGGTCAGTGTTTTCACATTTATCTGCAATGAGATGCATCTGTCCCCCATAGCTGTCTACACATTACAGATGAGGAAACTGAGAGACAGACGTAGTCTGAAGTTTTTTTTTTGAGACAAAGTCTCGCTCTGTTGCCCAGGCTGGAGTGCGGTGGTGCGATCTTGGCTCACTGCAACCTCTGCCTCCCAGGTTCAAGTGATTCTCCTGCCTCAGCCTCCCAATTAGCTGAGACTACAGGCACCTGCCACTACACCCAGCTAATTTTTTGTATTTTTAGTGGAGACAGGGTTTCACCATGTTGGCCAGGCTGGTGTCAAACTCCTGACCTCAGGTGATCCGTCTGCTCGGCCTCCCAAAGTGCTGGGATTACAGGTGTGAGTCACCGCGCCCAGCCTGAGGTTTGTTTGTTTGTTTAAAAAAAAAAAAAAGCAGTGTGAGAGAACAGGGAGGAGAGTTAGTGTCCTCAGAGTTTATGAGAGAACTAGGTCAAGAGGCTGTGCCCTTGGGGGAGTGTTTTAAGACTGAATGTTCTGGAAAGCCCTGCACGTGAATCCGGGAGTAATGACAGAGGTTGGCTGAGTAGGGACCTATCATGAGCCGAGGCCAGTCCTGCTACATTTCCCATCTTCCCCTCCCTGCCTCAGGCTGGGGAAAGAAAAAAGCATTGAAGCCTTTTCTGATTTCCAGATGGATCCTTCCCCAAAATACCGGTGCAAGGAGAGAAATTGCTAAGCAACTGCCAAATGAGTTTTACCTTCTCTTTTCACAAACTGTAATCTTTATTTTTAATTTGGTAAATGTTTTTCTGGCCAAGGTATTCCCATGGAACTCAGCTCTGAATGGCCAAGGAGATTTGATTTTGGAATGATCACTGCTGATTTCGGGAAAGACTATTTTTTCATTTGGATTCAGCAAAACCAGGGGTGTCCTAAACAGTGTTTGATTCGACGTTATATATTTCCTGTCAATGAATGGGGAGGAGTTTCCTTTTGGTTGAGGGGTGCTGCCTGGTACTGAATTTGAGTTGTTTTCTCTGTCAAGGTGAAGAGGTCACTGGCCGGGCGCGGTGGCTCATACCTGTAATCCCAGCACTTTCGGAGGCTGAGGAGGGCGGATCACTTGAGCAGGTGATTCAAAACCAGCCTGGCCAACATGGTAAAACCCTGTCTCTACTAAAAATACAAAAACTAGCTGGGTGTGGTGGTGTGCACCAGTAGTCCCAGCTACTTGGGAGGCTGAGGCAGGAGGATCGCTTGAACCCGGGAGGCAGAGGTTGCAGTGAGCCGAGATCCCACCATTGCATCACATGGTTCTTCAGGAAAAGGAGGAGAGGCCAGGAGGAGGGAAATGGTTCTAGAGAGATTCAGGGAGCCTGTCTGATTCAGAACGTTGCTCAGGACTCTTGTTGCAAAGCATCTACTCTAGGTCGTTGAAGCCAAGAAGGTGTTTAGTTAGGGACATCAGGTATTCCCAGGCTTCCTACTAGAGGCCACCCTGCCCAGAGCAATGCCTAAACCAGGAAGTGGGCAGCTCCAGCAAAAACCCTGTGGCCGCTGCCATTGGTGGCCATACCTGGCAGCGCCAGGGAATCATGTTGGGTACTGGGTGCCAGAAATGCAAGCCTAAAAGCCTCTGCCACCATTCTGGCCAATGGTTTCTGCCTGCTGCCTACTTCTGAATCCAAGTCTCACTGGGTGTCTGATTGACAAAGGTATGTCACATGCCTGAGCCCTAACTGGAAGGGGAGTTGAGAAAGAGAGTTTCTGGCTTCCATGTTGAGGAGGCAGGACTTATGATGTTGGAAATTCCGTAAATGTGGAAAGACTGCTTAAAATGTGCTGGGGAGCCAGAAAAGATGTCAAATGTCGACTACAATCAGAGATGGCTTGCTTGCAAGGAACAGATATCTACTTGTCCACAAAGATGTCTTTAGTGGATTTCTGAAATGGAACCAGAGAAATGCCATAAAAACAGCTCTAGTAGGGTCTCATGGGAAGTAGAGGGCTGGCCAGCAGCTTCCTGCTCTCCATGGGCTTTGTGAGCTCCATCTCTGTGATTCTCACATCAGATCTATTCCTCTCTCTGCTCGTGCTATGGTCTGAGTGTTTGTGACCCCATTCCCCACCCAATTCATATATTGAACCCAACTCCCCAAGACGATGGTATCAGGAGGTAGGGCCTTTAGGAGGCGATCAGGTCCTGAGAGTGGAGCCCCCATGAATGGAATTAGTGCCCTCATAAAAGAGTCCTCGGAGAGCTCCCATGCCCCTTCCACCATGTGAGGACACAGTGAGAAGACAGCTGTCTATGAACCAAGAAACGGGCCCTTGGCAGACACAATCTACCTCGATCTTGGATTTTCCAGCCTCCAGAACTGTGAGAAATCAATTTCTGTTGTTTGTAAGCCACCCAGTCTATGGTACAGTGTTACGGCAGCCTGAACTGATTAAAACAATACACCAGCTTCCTCACCTTGCCTTTGGCTCCTGCTCCCCCATAACTTTGACCTGCACATGGCTTTGGTACAAACCCCAGCCTCAAAGCTAGACAGGTTGACATGACCTTACTTACTGACCAGTCATTCAGTGCTTATTCCATTTTCACAGAGAAGGAAAGAATCTAATTAGTCCTGTTTAGGTCAAAGTGTTCATCTGCAGTGCAAACAGCTGTGGTTGGGAGGAGGCGGCAGAGACACATGGAGCTCTGAGTGGGGTATTTTTTTCTTAGAGGCAGTGGTTGGTAACACCTGCTGTCAAACCAGGGAAAATGAAAGCTACAACGGCTCTCAAAGACCAGGAAGTGCAGTGTCTTAGTCTATTTTGTGCTGCTATGACTAGAGACTGGGCAATTTATAAAGAACAGATATTTATTTCTTACAGTTCTGGAGGTTGGGAAGTCCAAGACCGAGGGGCTCACATCAAGGGAAGGCCTTCGTGCGGTACCGTCCCACGGCGGAAGGTGGAAGTGTGAGAGAGCAAGATGGGGCTGAACTTGCTTTTATAACAAATCTCCTTTTGCAATAATGATATTAATCCATTCATGAGAGCAGAGGCCTCACGACCTAACCACCTCTTAAAGGGCCCACCTCTCAACACTGTTGCAGTGGGGTTTAAGTCTCCAATATGTGAACTTTGGAGGACATGTTCAAACTACAGTATGCAGTTTCTTCAGTTTATAGTTAAAACGATGAAAGTGCAGAAGGGGTAGGTGTGTGGGGTGGGAGATAGTACAGTATAGTGAAAAACAAACAAAGGTTGACATCATTTAACCACTCTGAACGTCAGCTTCCTCCTTCATGAGAAGAGAAGAATGATCCTTACCTTGCATGGCTGTCATATTAAGTGGACTAATGTCTATAGCAAGCTTAGCCCTAAGCAAATTCTTTTTTTGAGATGGAGTTTCACTCTATTACCTAGGCTGGAGTACAGTGGCACAATCTTGGCTCACTGCAGCCTCTGCCTCCCAGGTTCAAGCGATTCTCCTGCCTCAACGCCACCCCCACCCCCGCTGCCTTGCCCCGCAAGTAGCTGGGACTAAGGTGCACACCACCATGCCCGGCTAATTTTTGTATTTTTAGTAGAGATGGGGTTTTTCCATGTTGGCCAGGCTGGTCATGAATCCCGACCTCATGATCTGCCCGACTTGGCCTCCCAAAGTGCTAGGATTACAGGTGTGAGCCACTGTGCCCTGCCAAGCATTTTTTCATGTTTGTTGGCCATTTGTATAGCTTCTTTTGAGAACTTTCCAATAGTCATTCCTTTTGATTGCTGAGTAGTATTCCATTATATGGCTATATCATCATTTGTTTGCCCATTCAATTCTCGATGGACATTTGCGTTGTTTCCAGTTTTGGGCTATTAAGAATAAAGCTGCCAAAGTCTTTGTATAGACATATGCTTTTATTTCCCCAGGAGTAGAATGGCTGGATTATAAGGTAGGCATTTGTTTGACTTTTAAAGAAACAACCTCGTTGTTTCCAATGGCGAAGTCCCATTTTCAATTCCACTGGCCTTGTAAGAGAGTCCCAACTGTTCCACATGTTCTCCTACACTTGGCACCTGTTCTAGTCCCTTCAGGCTACTGTGTCAAAGTTCCATAAACTGAGTGGCTTATAAGCAACAGAAACTTTTATTATCACAATTCTGGAGGCTGAAAGTCCAAGACTGGGGTGCCAGCATGGTTGGGTTCTGGTGACGGCTCTTTTCTGGGCTGCAGACTGCTGTCTTCTTACAGTATGGCCAGTCTTTCTAATTCTAGTCATTCTAATAGGTGGCTACTTTAATTTGCATCTCCCTACCAACCAATGATGTTGAGCATCTTTTCATGTGCTTATTTATCTTCTATCTTTTTGGTGAAATGTTTCTTCAAATGTTTTACCCATTTATTAATTGGATTGTTTATTTTCTTACTGAGTTTTGGGAGTTATTTATATATTTTCTTTCTTTCTTTCTTTCTTTTTAATTCTGAAACAGAGTCTCGCTCTGTCCCCCAGTCTGGAGTGCAGTGGCTCGATCTCAGTTCACTGCAGCCTCCGCCACCTGGGTTCAAACAGTTCTCTTGCCTCAGCCTCCTGAGTAGCTAGGATTACAGACATGTGCTACCACATCTGGCTAATTTTTGCATTTTTAGTAGAGATGGGGTTTCTCCATGTTGTCCAGGCTGGTCTCGAACTCCTGACCTCATGATCTGCCCTCCTCAGCCTCCCAAAGTGTTGGGATTACAGGTGTGAGCCACTGCGCCGTGCCTGGAGTTCTTTATATATTTTAGATACAAGTCTTTAATAAGATATGTGACTTACAAATATTTTCTCACAGTCTATTGCCCATATTTTCATTCACTTTGCAGTGTCTTTCAAAGGGCAGAAGTTGGCTGGGCATGGTAAACTAGTTGAACCTGGGAGGCAGAGGTTGCTGTAAGCCGAGATTGTGCCATTGCTTGGGCAACAAGAGTGAAACTCCGTCTCAAGAAAAAAAAAAAAGAAAGAAAAAAGAAAGAAAAAGAAGAAAGCAGAAGTCTAATGATGTTAGACATTTTGATGAAGTCTAATTTATTATTACTTAAAATTTTATGGTTATTGCTTTTTCTTCTCTTTTTTTTTGTCCTGAGAAATCTTTACCTACCTCTAAGTAACAAAGATACTCTCCTGTGTCATCTCCACAAAGCTTTATAAGTTTTAGCTTTTACATTTAGGTTTACGGTCCATCTAAAATGAATTTTGTGTATGGTGTGATGTAGGTGTTAAGATTCTTTTCACTTTCCAGGGATTATACTATGCATCCTTATCATGGTCTACCTCGAATGAATCTTACACTTCTTCAACTATAATATAAGATCCTTACGAGAGTACAACTAAATTCACCTCCCTTCTCATCCTTTATGTAATCATTATCATAGTTTTCATTTACATATGTTATAAACTCCACAATACATTGTTATTTTTGCTTTAAATAGTCACTTGTCTTTTAAGCAATTAAGGTGAGAAAACAGTAGTCTTTTATATTTAGTAACATACTTACCATTTCCATTGCTCTTTATTCCTTCCTGTAGATCTAATTTTCATCTAGCATTTTCCTTCAGACTGAAGAATGTCTTCATTTCTTGTGCAGAAGATCTGCTGGAGATGAATTTTCTCAGATTTTGTTTACCTGAAAGTATCTCTACTGCCCTTCATTTCTGAAGATATTTTCACTGGAGAGAGAGAGAGAAATCTAGGTTGCCAGATTTTGCTTTTCATTTAGCATTTAAAGATATCATTCTATTGTCTTATGGCCTCCACTGTTCATGAGAAGCCAGTCATTGTCTTAGTTCATTCAGGCTGGTATAACAAAAATACCATGAATTGGGTGGGTTATAAACAAGAGGAATTTCTTTCTCTCACTTCTGGAGGCTGGGAAGTCCAAGATCCAGGCAGCATCAGGTTTCGTGTCTGGTGAAGGCCCATTCTGCAGGTCCCTTCTCTTTTTGTCCTCATGTGACAGAAAGGGCAGGAAGTTCTCTGAGGTCTCTTTATAAGGGCACTAATCCCATTTTTTTTTTTTTTTAAAGACAAGGTCTGGCTCTGTGGCCCAGGCAGGAATGCACTGGTATGATGTCCACTCACTGCATCCTCTGTCTCTTGGGCTCAAGTGATCCTCCCACCGCAGCCTCCCAAGTAGCTAGGACTACAGGCACGTGCCACCACACATAGCTAAGTTTTGTATTTTTTGGTAGAAGACAGGATTTCGCCATGTTGCCCAGGCTGATCTCAAACTCCTGGGCTCAAGTGATCCAGCCACCTTGGCCTCCCAAAGTGCTAGGATTACAGGCATGAGCCCCTGCGCCTAGGCACTAATCCCATTATTATTTACTCTCATGACCTAAGCATCTCTCAAAGTCTCCACCTCCTAATACCATCACCTTGGGGGTTAGGGTTTCAATATATAAATTTGGAAGTTGGACACAAATATTCAGACCATAACTGTGATTATCTTTTACTATTTTTTATTCTATGTAATGTATCTTCTTGTTTTGGATACTTTTAAGAAGTTTCTATCTTTGGTTCTCAGCAGTTTGGCTATGATGTGCTGTATGTGTGTGTGTATGTGTTTTATGTTACTTGGGGCTTGCTAAGCTGCTTGTTTGCATCAAATTTTGGAAACTGTCATCAATTATCTTCTGGCCATATTCTCTATCTTCCCTCCTCTGGGACTCCACATACATGTATATTAGTCTAATTGCTTGAAATGGTTCCACAGGTCATTGAGGCTTTGATAATTTTTCCCCTAGTCTTTTTCTTTTTCTCTCTGTGCTTCACTTTGGTTAATAACTATTGACCTCTCTTCAAGTTTATAAAGATTTTCTTCTGCAGTGTCTAATGTGCTATTTATCTTGTTCAATGATTTTTAAAATTTCAGTTATTGTATTATTTCAGTACTAAGATTTCTACTGGGTTCGTTTTTAGAGTTTCCATACCTCTTCTAAAATTCAGATTCCCCGTGTCTTTGCCCGTGATACCCATCTTTTCCTGTAAATTCCTTAACATATTTACAGTAAATCTTTGCTTGGTAATTCCAACATGTGGGCTGTCTGTGAATCTGGTTCTGCTGTTTTTTTCTTCTTGATACGTGTCATGTTTTGCTGCTTCTTCACATGTCTAGTAGTAGTTGGTTGTACATTGGATACTGTGGATGGCAGTGGTGGAAACTCTGGATTCTCTTGTCTTCTGTTGAAGAGTATAGAATTTTGTTCTGGTATTCAGTTAAATTACTGGCAGATCACCTTGTTACCCAAAAGGCTTGGTTTCAGGCTTTTTAATGGTAGGCCTACTTGAGTTTTGCCCTTAGTCCTGGGAAATGGTCTTCATTCCTGAGGCATGGTGCTTTGGGGTTTCAGTGGAAAGCTCAAGGTATTTGGCAAGCTCCTCTAACTTGGCAGACCTTGAACTTTTTTTTTTTTTTTTTTTTTAAGACAGAGTTTTGCTCTGTTGCCCAGGCTGGAGTGCAGTGGTGTGATCTCAGCTCACTGCAACCTCTGTCTATAATCCCGTACCCCCAGCTACTCTGCCTCCCGAATAGCTGGGACTACAGGGGTCACCACACCCGGCTAATTTTTTTGTATTTTTAGTAGAGATGGGGTTTTGCCACGTTAGCTAGGCTGGTCTCGAACTCCTGACCTCAAGTGATCCACCTGCCTTGCTCTCCCAAAGTGCTGGGATTGCAGGTGTGAGCCACTGTGCCTGGAGTGGACCTTGACCTCTTAAACTGCC
Organism: Aotus nancymaae; assembly: GCF_030222135.1. NCBI lineage: Eukaryota > Metazoa > Chordata > Mammalia > Primates > Aotidae > Aotus > Aotus nancymaae. The sequence goes on along the minus strand of NW_026988472.1, from coordinate 17,941,492 downwards.
TCCTGTCACTGGGCAATTGCTGAAATCTGTTTAGGTCTTTTGGTGTTTGGTGTTTAGTTCTTGTTTTCCCCTTGGGCTCCTTGGAGTCATCCCACACATATGCCCTTCAGGACTCAGCCAAGGACATAAGGGAACCTGTGTACTAACTTTGTGGCTCCTCTTTCGAGGCTCACTCTTTTCCATGTTTTCCCTCCTCAATTTCCAGCCACTGTGGCAGCTATGAATGCTGACCTCTAAGTTGTCAACTTGCTTTCTGCTTGAGCTCCACTCCCCATGTGCTGTGTGGACTTGAAAGTGCCCTGAGAGAGCCAGGCACAGAGGCTCACGCCTGTGATCCCAGCACTTTGGGAGGCCGAGGCGGGAGGATCTCTTGAGGTCAGGAGTTTAAGACCAGCCTAGGCAACATAGTAAAACCTTGTCTCTACAAAAAATGAGCTGGCCATGGTGGTACATACATGTAGTCTCAGCTACTTGGGAGGCTGAGGTGGGAGGATTACCTGAATCCAGGGAGCTCAAGGCTGCAGTGAACCGAGATTGTACCACTGTACTCCAGCCTGGGCAACAGAGAGAAGAGACCCTGTCTCACCAAAAAAAAAAAAAAAAAAAAAAGAAAATGTCCTAAGAGAAAAATCAGTTAGATACACCTCTCACCTAGTTTGTATCTCTTCTTTGAAGGGTTGCATTGACTCTGATTGCTTGTTTTGGTTGTTCTCTGGTGCTTTAAAGCAGTTTTTTTTTTTTGAAACAGAATTTTGCTCTTGCAGCCTAGGCTGGAGTGCAATGGCACAATCTCAGCTCACTGCAACCTCTGCCTCCCGGGTTCAAGCAATTTTCCTACCTCAGCCTCCTGCGTAGCTGGGATTACAGGCATGTGCCACCACGCCTGGCTATTTTTTTTTTTTTTTTTTTTTTTTTTGTAGTTTTAGTAGAGACAGGGTTTCGCCATGTTGGCCAGACTGGTCTTGAACTCCTGACCTCAAGTGATCTGCCCGCCTCAGCCTCCCAAAGTGCTGGGATTACAGGCATGAGCCATTATGCCCGGCTAAAACAATTAAAAAATAATTTGTCCAGAGTCTACCATAGCTGGCAGTGGGAATGTTAGTCTGATAGAAGCGACTCTGCCATGATCGCAGTAGAACTTATCCACATATATTATTATTAAAAGAAGTTTTTTTTTGTACCTTGCTTTTCTGGCCCACTAAACATTACTTAGTCTTCATACCAGATAAACCAATACAGTTTTGCTGTCAGTTCTGAGAATTTACTTGACTTAATTTATTATTTTAGAGGGAGACAAGGTCTTGCTCTGTTGCCCAGGCTGGAGTTCAGTGGTCCAGTCATACATAGCTCACTGTAACCTCGAACTCCTGGGCTCAGTAATCCTCCTGCCTCAGCCTCCTGAGCAGCTGGGACTACACAGTGCACACCACTGTGCATGGCTAATTTTTCTATTTTTTGTAGAGACAGAGGTCTCACTATATTGCCCAGGCTGGTCTGAAACTCCTGGGCTCAAGCGATCCTCCCTCCTCAGCCTCCCAAAGTGCTGGGATTACAGGTGTGAGCCACTGTAACTGGCCTTAGCTTAATTTAAATTTCACTAAATAATCCAGTACATTAGTTATTGCTCCTAATGGCTATCAAAGTTTCAGAGGCTAAAAATAGGTCTCTAATAGTGACAATTTCTTGAGTGTTTAATTAAGGTTTAAACTCTAATCTAGTTTTTGAAATAGGTACTATATCCACATGGTTCAAAGTTTAAAAGGCTAAAAGAGGTGTACATTGAAAAGCTTCACTTTCATTCTTCTCGTATATGTTTTTGGAACGTAGGCAGCTATGTTTCTGATCTCTTGCATTATACAAATTGGTTGTATCCTGCCTGTTGTAATCCTAGGAGTTCCTTGACAAATATATATATATATTTTTGAGACAGAGTCTAGCTCTGTGGCCCAGGCTGGAGTGCAGTGGTGCGATCTCAGCTCACTGCAACCTCCACCTCCTGGGTTCAAGCGATTCTCATGCCTCAGCCTCCCAAGTAGCTGGGATTACAGGCATGCACCACCACACCCGGCTAATTTTTGTATTTTTAGTAGAGATGGGGTTTTACCATGTTGGCCAGGCTAGTCTTGAACCTCTGACCTCAAGTGATCTGCCCACCTCGGCCTCCCAAAGTGCTGGGATTACAGGCATGAGCCACCATGCCTGGTCAACAAACAGTTTTTAAAATAAATGGAGGAATCCTTACAGAGGAAGGCATCATTTAATTCTACAAACATTTATTGAGCCATACAGTGTGCCTGGAGCAACGCTAGCTATTGCGGGGTATAAACATGAGTCAAATGATGGAGAGTGTACTTTTCTTAATTAGAAAGGAGAAGAGAGTAGAATGAAGGGCTATTTGTAAAGAAACCTGATGCCTTCTACTTGACCTAGTTGGAAGGGTTGATAGAAAAAGGTTCCGCCTCTTTCCAGCTGAGGCCTGGAGTTAGGGTTAGATTCTTGGCCCTGTCTCCCTAACAGCCCAGCAACAGCCCTGTTTGCAGCCAGGCTCAGCACAGAGCCCAAGAACCTGGCTGGAAGCTGGTGTCTATCTCACAGTTTTTAGGGAGATGGAAAAGCTAAGTCAAGCATCCTCAACATCAGAATGTTGAAGTGGCTCCAGTTTACAACTGAAGGGCTGCTCAAAGACCTGAGTGCTCTTCAGCTACATCTGAGAGGGCTGGATCCACTTCTCAGCTGCTCAGAAAACATGGAGTGTCCCTAACAGATGACCTGAAAAGACACTGGAAACCAAGCAGAGCTACAGAGGCGGCACCGAGCATATTATACACATCCCTTTTGGGGCTTTCAGGTTTCTGCAGACACTTGGGTAGGCAAGGCTGGGTAATGTGTACAGAATGGGAGGAAGTGAACGGCAGGCCAGGGGTGTTTGCTAGGAATTCAGGAGTACTGATGAGGAGGGGTAGAAATTAGGAATCAGTGGGCATATTTACATCTGGGTTCCATTTGTTTCCCAGCAGGAATTTCAGATAGAGCTGCCCCTGGCCATGAAATAAACATTGTGCATCTACCATGCTGCCTTTCCCATTGGTCCTCAAGATTGGGCTCGGGGCCTCTGGCTTCCACAGGGTAGCAGGCCATGACATTGTACTTTTTTTTTTGAGACAGAGTCTCACTCTGTTACCCAGGCTAGAGTGTAGTGATACGATCTCAGTTCACTTCAACCTCCACCACTCAGGTTCAAGCAATTCTCCTGCCTCAGCCTCCTGAGTAGCTAGGATTACAGGTGTGCACCACCATGCCTAGCTAATTTTTGTACTTTTAATAGAGACAGCGTTTCACCATATTGGCCAGGCTGGTCTTGAACACCTAACCTCAGGTGATTCACCTGCTACGGCCTCCCAAAGTGCTGGGATTACAGGTGTGAGCCACCCTGCCCAGCCTTATGACATTATACTTTGCTGGAGGTGGCAAGCCTACTGGTGGGCTTTTGAAGTCTTTATCTGGTCTTCCATTCAAATGTTCAGAATGAAAGTAATATAAACAACTTACTCTTCTGTGATGATTTAAAAAACTTTCTAGCAGGCAAGGGCTGGTGAATGGAACTTAACTGCAGAGTGTCTATAATTAATTCTTTTGAGATGTGGAAGAAGGTCATTGATTTTATTTAGTATGCTGTCCTTTTGGCTGAATTTTAGTGACTGTTAAAAACAGAAATTGATTGATAGGCTTTTCTTTCATTCTCAGTCTCTGGCTCCCTAATTCTCCCTTCTCCTTGAGGCATAATTAACTCAGTGGGGCTGCTCAGGAATTCTTCTGGTGAGAGGGACTATAGTAGCACCAATAGAAATATAACACAAGCCACATGTTTAAAATTCTGAGTAGTCACAGAAAAGGTAAAAATAAACAGTTAACATTATTTTAATATTTTATTTAACCCAATAAATCTAAAATACCATTGTAACATGTAATCAGTATAAAAATCATTGATGCAGTTGGGCACGGTGGCTCATGCCTGTAATCCTAGCACTTTGGGAGGCTGAGGCGGGTGGACCACCTGAGGTCAGGAGTTCGAGAACAGCCTGGCCAACATGGTGAAACCCTGTCTCTACTAAAAATACAAAAATTAGCCAGGCGTGGTGGCACGTGCCTGTAATCCCAGCTCTTCGGGAGGCTGAGGCAGAAGAATTGCTTGAACCCAGGAGGCGGAGGTTGCAGTGAGCAGAGATCTCACCACTGCACTCCAGCCTGGGCAACAGAGGGAGACTCTGTCTCAAAAAAAAAAAAAAAAAAAAATCATTGATGCAGTATTTTACTCTTTTTTTGTATTAAGTCTTTGAGATCTGGCATATCTTCTATATGCATAGCACATTTCAATTTGGGTTCGCCACATTTCAAATGCTTAGTAGCCCATGGGGCTACTGGCTACTGTATTTGGCAGCGCAGGTCTAGAGAGTAGGCTACAGTGATGCCCTCAGAGATCCCCCTAAGCCTGCAGACAACAAACCCTTAAGGCTGCATTCTAGTGTTCCCGGACCAAACTGAGGGCAGGGCTGCTATTTCTCATGGCCCAATAACGAGATGCAGATGAACTAGGAAAAGAGGGAGTTATTATTTCTGTAGCTGGTTACAGGGAGGCCTCGAAATTATCTACAGGCTAACTCAAAATTACAAAGTTTTCCGGAGCTTATAATTTTTTTTTTTTTTTTTTTGCCCAGGCTGGAGTGCAATGGCATTATCTCAGCCCACTGCAACCTCTGCCTCCCAGGTTCAAGCAATTCTCCTGCCTCAGCCTCCTCAGTAGCTGGGATTACCCACCACCATGCCTGGCTAATTTTTGTATTTTTAATAGAGATGGGGTTTTGCCATGTTGGCCAGGCCGGTCTCGAACTCCTGACCTCAGGTGAAATGCTCACCTCGGCTCTCAAAGTGCTGGGATTACAGTCGTGAGTCACTGTGCCCGGCCCAGAACTTATATACCTTCTAAGCTATATGTCTACGTGTAAGTGTGCATTCATCTAAAGACATAAGTGAATAACTTCTAATCTATAACTAAAATCTGAGTTTTGAAGATCTTCCTCTGGAGCCTCAATAAATTGACTTAATCTAGATGGGCCCAGGTACCAGGGTGATTACCCATATCTTGTCTCCTGCTAAATCATGGAGGTTTGGGGAGTGTCTTCAGACCCCCAATAAACTTGTTTGTGGAGGTCTGGGGAGTTTAGATCCCCAGTAAAACTTGTTTAATCCTAAATGGGTCCTGTTAAGAATTGTTTCATTATCTTATCATGCTATAAGGTCCAGGAAAGACCTGGGCAAAACTCTTGTTGGGCTTTTGTTACCTTCCAGTGTTTGTATAAGGGCACTGGCTCTTTTAGCTTTTAATATTTATTTATTTATTTATTTTTGAGACTGAGTATTGCTCTGTCGCCCAGGCTGGAGTGCAGTGGTGTGATCTCGGCTCACTGCAAGCTCCGCCCCCTGGGTTCAAGTGATTCTCATGCCTCAGCCTCCCGAGTAGCTGGGATTACAGGTGTCCCCACTACACCCGGCTAATTTTTGTATTTTTAGTAGAGACGGGGTTTCACCATGTTGCCCAGGCTGGTGTGAACTCCTGAGCTCAGGTGATCCGCCCGCCTCGGTCTCCCAAAGTGCTGGGATTACAGGCGTCAGCCACTGGGACCTGCCAGTTTTTAATATTTAACTATTCAGTCAGTGCTGAAACAGTTGTTATGGAGGCCTGTGTGAGTGACAGCTGGCCTGCCACACTAGAAGCACACAAGTGGGGGGTACAGGCAGGAAGGAATTTAGAATGGGGTCAGCTGCAGGGATTGCAGCTGAGTTTTGCTGATTAAGGTAACTGGAAAGCAAAGGAGCGGGTATCTTAGGTGGATAAACCCGTGTGAGGCCACGGAGGTGGGAAGAGGCCATGTGCAGGACACAGGATAACTCGGTGGAGGGCCTGCATCCTGCTGCCCGGGCAGGCAGGATTTTTCCTGGGGTGACCTTTGGCTGACTGTTGCTCTTTTTTCTCTTTTCTCCTCCTTCCCAACATCTCCCCCCGACCCCCACGCCGCCCCGTCCCCGTAGCAGTGGTCCTTGGCCTGCCCAGCGCCCAGGCCATGGGGGCCTGCGCGCGCGCCTGCCCGTCCGCCTGCGCCTGCAGCACCATGGAGCGCGGCTGCTCTGTGCGTTGCGACCGCGCCGGCCTCCTGCGGGTGCCGGACGAGTTCCCGTGCGAAGCGGTCTCCATCGACCTGGACCGGAACGGCCTGCGCTTCCTGGGCGAGCGGGCCTTCGGCACACTGCCGTCCCTGCGCCGCCTGTCGCTGCGCCACAACAACCTGTCCTTCATCACGCCCGGCGCCTTCAAGGGTCTGCCACGTCTGGCCGAGCTGCGCCTGGCGCACAACGGCGATCTGCGCTACCTGCACGCGCGCACCTTCGTGGCGCTCGGCCGCCTGCGCCGCCTGGACTTGGCCGCCTGCCGCCTCTTCAGCGTGCCCGAGCGCCTCCTGGCCGAGCTGCCGGCCCTGCGTGAGCTCTCGGCCTTCGACAACCTGTTCCGCCGCGTACCGGGCGCGCTGCGCGGCCTGACCAACCTGACACACGCGCACCTGGAACGCAGCCGCATCGAGGCGGTCGCCTCCAGCTCGCTGCAGGGCCTGCGTCGCCTGCGCTCGCTCAGCCTGCAGGCCAACCTCGTCCGCGTCGTGCACGCCGGCGCCTTTGGGGACTGCAGCGTCCTGGAGCACCTGCTGCTCAACGACAATTTGCTGGCGGAGCTCCCGGCTGATGCCTTCCGCGGCCTGCGGCGCCTGCACACGCTCAACCTGGGTGGCAACGCGCTGGACCACGTGGCGCGCGCCTGGTTCGCGGACCTGGCCGAGCTTGAGCTGCTCTACCTAGATCGCAACAGCATCGCCTTCGTGGAGGAGGGCGCCTTCCAGAACCTCTCGGGCCTCCTTGCCCTGCACCTCAACGGCAACCGCCTCACCGTGCTCGCCTGGGCTGCCTTCCAGCCTGGCTTCTTCTTGGGCCGCCTCTTCCTCTTCCGCAACCCGTGGTGCTGCGACTGCCGCCTGGAGTGGCTGCGGGACTGGATGGAGGGCTCCGGGCGTGTCACCGACGTGCCATGCACCTCCCCGGGCTCCGTGGCCGGTCTGGACCTCAGCCAGGTGGCCTTCGGGCGCTCCTCCGATGGCCTCTGTGTGGACCCCGAGGAGCTGAACCTCACCACGTCCAGTCCAGGACCGTCCCCAGAACCAGCGGCCACCACCGTGAGCAGGTTCAGCAGCCTCCTCTCCAAGCTGCTGGCCCCTAGGGCCCCGGTGGAAGAGATGACCAACACCACTGGGGGGCTGGCCAACGCCTCCCTGTCCGACAGCCTCTCCTCCCGTGGGGTGGGAGGAGCAGGCCGGCAGCCCCGGTTTCTCCTAGCCTCTTGTCTCCTGCTCAGCGTGGTCCAGCACGTGGTGTTTGGCCTACAGATGGACTAACCTGGCCACAGGGGGAAAGTTTGCTTAACTAGGCTTGAGGGTGTTTGTGGTAAGGGAGAGGGATGGAGGGCAGAGGTGAAAATCCCAGTGGAGGATGGAAGGAGCAGACTGCCTCCAGAGATGGCCCCAGGGAGAACACAGGGACGTGCCACTCGAGAGGGGAGGATGGTATGGATTTCTGCTCTTGTCACACGGGCATCCATTGGAAGAGAGAAGCAAAAATGAACATGGGTCCTCACGTGAGAAGACTAGGAATCCGAAGCTTCTAGGGCTTCATACCCCCTCCCCTCCACTTCCCCCATCTTCCAGGCAACAGTGCCTGCAAGGCCTGAATTAGAGAGACATCCATTGGCTAAGTAGTTAAGGGCCGGGCCAATTCTCCTGGCAGGGTAACTCTTTATACTCAAGTCCTTTGTTTTCGACCACAATCCTCCTCCTCCCCAGGGGCCTGGGGACACTAGGATTCAGGAAGGTGGGCAGGATGTGAGAGAAGGGAGATGGGAGAGAGACTTAAGACAAGGGACGGCGGTGGTTCCTGGGGTCTGAGATGTATTAGGAGGCATTTAAAACAAAGATCCAGTTCATTTACTCCACAGTTATTCCCAGGGGTGGCCCCAGCCACAAAGGAACTTTAGGGGAAGGGTAGGGGAAAAAGGGGCAGCAGGGGGTGTTTGTGGACAAATAAATTTGTAAAATCCGAGGATTAAAAAAAAAAAGGTTAAACCGGTTTCTCTAGTGCTGGACTTTTCAGAGTCTTTCATATGCTAACATGCATTGTGACTCTCCCAGGAGGCCACACAATCCTTTTTTCTTAGGGTTTTGTGGGAAGAATGTCCGGAAGACGCAGGGAGCGGGGCAGAGGCTCCAGCTTGGATGATTCCATTAGGTGTGGAAATCATTATGGGCTGCACACTTCAGGGCTGACTAATGGCCAAGAGGGAAGGAGGCAGCCAGTAGCTGGGAAAGGGGATTTAGAGCTTTCTCAGGTTGGGGGTTGGCCAACTGTATTCCCCCTGACTGCAAGGGCAAAGGCCAGCCAGGCCTGCAGCGAGCATGCGTGGCCTCTGAGTGTGTTGTGCCTGAGGGCGGGGCTAATCCCACCTAGGGGCCCTACCAAACCCAGCTTTTTTCAGGGTTGCAGTGGGAACGAATGGCGTTTGACTGTTTTGTCCGCCTCAGGATCAGCAGCTCGTTTAGCATAGGCTCCAAGAATAAGGCTTTGCAGACTGAATTGCAAATGCGGGTTCTGCTGGCCTGCCGTGCCCATCTCTGTGGTTTGCAGCAGAACCGTCCTGAGCTGGTCACAACAGGCACGGATGCTGGACTATGAGGCAGTCAAGTCAAGAAAAGTGCATATGCTGCTCACCACTTACCCAAGAACCCAAGGTGTTCTCTACACGAGTGCTACGACTGCGTTTGTCAACATTCTGGAAATTGTAATCTTTTTAATGTCCTCTCTATTTGAAGAGATGGGTTTTGAAAACCAACATGAAGGCCGGCACAGTGGCTCACCCCTGTAATCCCAGCACTTTGAGAGGCTGAGACAGGCGGATCATGAGGTCAGGAGTTCGAGACTAGCCTGGCCAACATAGTGAAACTCTGTCTCTACTAAAAATACAAAAATTCGCCAGGCATGGTGGTGCACGCCTGTATTCCCAGCTACTTGGGAGAATCACTTGAACCCAGGAGGCAGAGGTTGTAGTGAGCTGAGATCACACCACTGCACTCCAGCCTGGGCAACAGAGTGAGACTCCATCTCAAAAAGAAAAAAAAAAAAAACCCACATGAATTCAGGGTGCACCAAGCTGTCACTTCTTCTTCTTTTTTTTTTTAGTTTCACTCTTGTTGCCCAGGGTGGAGTGCAGTGGTGTGATCTCGGCTCACCGCAACCTCTGCCTTCAGGTTCAAGAGATTCTCCTGCCTCAGCCTCCCGAGTAGCTGGGATTACAGGCATGCACCACCATACCCGGCTAATTTTGTATTTTTAGTAGAGACGGGGTTTCTCCATGTTGGTCAGGCTGGTCTTGAACTCCCAACCTCAGGTGACCTGACCACCTCGACCTCCCAAAGTGCTGGGATTACAGGCGTGAGCTACTGCGCCTGGCCAAGCTGTCGCTTCTTCATGGTGACACTCCCGTGTCTCTGTTTAATACTAAGTATTGGAAATGTCGCACAAAGTACTGCTGAGGACAGGTGTATTCAAATGTTTCAACCATTAATGGTCATCAACTCAATGGGTTTTAAAGTTTTAAAAAACCAGACCGGGCACAGTGGCTCATGCCTGTGCTCCCAGTGCTTTGGGAAGCTGAGGCAGGAGGATCGCTTGAACCCAGAAGTTCAAGACCAGTGTGGGCAACATGGTGGGACCCTATCTCTACAATAAAAACAAAAAACAAAAAACAAAACATTAGCTGGGCAAGGTGTTGAGCACCAATAGTCCCAGCTATGCAGGAGACTGAGGTGGGAGGATGTCTTGAGCCCAGGAAGTTGAGGCTGCAGTGAGCTGTGTTCACACCACTGCACTCCAGCCTGGGTGACAGAGCAAGGCCCTGTCTGAAAAAAAAAAAGAAAAGAAAATTTTTTTAACCAGCATTAAAAAAAAAAAAGAACAGAAAAGTCACAGAGTATCATGTAATATTGTAAGACTAAGTATTGTTTTGTGAAACTTTTTAATATATGTGCATTTGTTCAAATTATACATGTGTGTGTGTATACTGGGTTACTGTGTACAGTTTGTATTTTATTTTGGGTTATGGTTAAAATTTGAAAGCCACTGATCTGAAGCATGTGTGATTTTTATTTTGAAAAATTTCAAACCTACAGAAAAGTTGCAAGAATGAACACTTTGGCCATTCACCTAGGTTTCCCAATTGTTGACATTTTACCGTATTTGCTTTCTCTCTCTCTTTCCATTTTATTATTATTTCTTACTAACAGTTTGAGTTAGTTGCAAACGTCATGACCCTTTGAGCCCAGGAGTTTGAGGTACAGTGAGCTATGATCGCGCCACTGCACTCCAGCCTGGGCAAGAGAACAAGACCTCTTCTCTTAAAAAAAAAAAAGATTCACTCTATATTGAAATTTTAACAGTTATCAAAATTATTAAGCAGTAATTCTTTTTCCTATGGGTGAAAAATGAGGTTTCTAGGTCATGGCTTGCTTTGGTCACAATATTCAAAACTAGAAACCTGTTGATTGATTGTAATGTTTCAAAGCGAATTTGTTCTCCAAATGTCTTACTTCTGAAAAGTGAGAATCAGATGAGGGCAGAAATGTTGTTTGCTCAAACCGAGTGTTGTGGCCATGGTAACTGAGTGAGAATCATGAGAATCCTGGAGACCAGATCTCTGCATTGAGGTATCCATGGAAGTCCACGGCAGACACGCAGCCTGGGTTACTGAGGAACGAGGTGCCACCTTGAGAGGAATGTACTTCCTGTCATTTGTCGCGGGTTTGTGAGAGTCAGCCTCAAAACGCTGCTCCGGTTCTGCCTGGGTGGTTAGATGGCCAGCTTTTTAACGGACATTTGTTTGGCTGAATGTTTTTGAACGAGTATCAGCATTAAAATAGCCTCCAGGGAAACAGGTTTTTATAGAGCTACCCAGCCCAGTAGAATTCTGGGAACGTGGGAGCTACTTACTGCCAAACAGACCCAGAATTGCCTGGAATGAGTTCCCAGTGAATTTGTGGCTGTTATGAGCTCTCCTGAGAAAACAGGGAGCGAACAGTTCCCATTTTGAGTTCATTGAGGCTCTCACCCCATCACTGGCTACTTGGTACCTTAAGTAAATGTAGGTACCATAGATTCTGTTGAGCAAAACTGTGTGTACCAGCCAGGATGGGCCATGTTATGCCTCGGTAACATATAACTCCCAAAGCTCAGTGGCTTACGGAGGTTTATTTCTTGCTCATGCTACCTGTCCATTGTAGGATCATTAGCGGGGCTCTGCTCAGTGTAGCCATTCAGGGACCCAGGGTGACAAAGGATACACCATCTTAGGACATTGTTATCCAAATATGAGGCTCTAAGGTTTGCCACGGAAGAGGAGAGAGCTCGGGAGAGTGAAGCGTCACTGTTAAATGCCTCCTCCCAGATGTGACACATATCGCTGCTTGCATCACATTGACTAAAAAGGTCACATAGCCAGACTTAACTTCACTGAGACAAGGAAGCATGGTTCCCCTGTGCACCCAGGAGAGGGGAACTGGGAATATCAGTGAACACTAGTAATGCTCCAGGCTGGGTGTGGTGGCTCATGCCTGTAACCCCAGCACTTCAGGAGGCTGAGGCAGGAGGATCAATTGAGGCCTGGGCAACATAGCGAGGCCCTGTCTCTACAGAAAAATGCAAAAATTAGCTAGGTGTGCTGACATGTGCTTATAGTCCCAGCTACTAGGGAGGCTGGGGTGGGAGGATCACTTGAGTCCAGGAGTTTGAGGCTGCAGCAATCTATGATAATGTTAGAGTAGGTACTCAGACATGAGCAGGGCAGAAGAGGGCCCTCCCCCTACCAGGAATGGCAGGCGACCATCAGGTGATGGGCAGACAGTTGTTAGGTGTGGCTCTCAAATAATAATTTGTCACAGCTGGTGCCAGGGAGAGGCAAGCTGCTGATAGAGAGAAAACACCTGAAACTGGTGATCAGCAGCATCCCGATAAGATCTCAGGAGCTGGCCAAGTGGACTCAAACATGCACACAAAATGGCGGAGTTTAACCTTCCTCTAGGAACACTGGATCGGTAAGGGAAAAATGTGTCAAGTGAGCATGTGCACGACTCTAGTAAACGCACTGTGCATGCATCTCCTCCCAAGTCCTGGCAGGCCACTGGGCATGCAGACAGCTAACCCCAAGGGAAGACTCAAGGGAAAAGTAACACAACCCTGGAAGTATGCCAGCGTAGAAAACCCCAAGTCAAAGGTCACACCATGCACTTGAATCTCTCAAGTTGCCTGCTTGGCCCTCTTCCAAGTCTACTTTACTTCTTTTTGTTCCTGCTCTAAAACTTTTTAATAAACTCTCACTCCTGCTTTAAAACTTGCCTTGGTCTCAGTCTCTCACTCTGCCTTATGACCCTTGGACAAATTCTTTCCTCTGAGAAGGCAAGGATGGAGTTTGCTGCAGACCCAATCGGATTCACCGCTGCTAACAATCATGCTACTACATTCCAGCCTGGGTGACAGAGTGAGACTCCATCTCTAAAAAACAAATAAACAAAAACCTGTACTTCTCAGAACTGTCAAAAGGAATGGAGACTTGAAGGGGAAATGTGGTGAGCAATCCACTAGCCCCCAGCCAGGGAGGCCGAGGTGGGTGGATCACCTGGGGTCAGGAGTTCGAGACCAGCCTGGCAAACAGGGTGAAACCCCGTTTCTACTAAAAATACTCAGGAGGCTGAGAAAGGAGAATTGTTTGAACCTGGGAGACGGAGGTTGCGGTGAGCTGAGATTGTGCCATTGCACTGCAGCTTGCAAACAAGAGCGAAACTCCATCTGAAAAGCAAAAAGAAAAGAGGAAAAAGACTCGTATTTTTCCTGTAAAAAATGTTTTCCATACAAATACTCAACATATAATATTCAACTCCCCGGAAGCTTGATCTTTGGAAAATATTCACCCTTAGCCCTCTGGCTCTTTCTGAGAGGCTCCTCTGGGTGGTTTCACAACTGAGGTCAACAGCCCCCACACCCACCCAACCTTTGTTAGGCTACCACCGTGCTGCCCTCTAGAGGACACTATCTGCTGGGCACGGCTGTCTTTGGCTGTCCGTCCCTTCTGCCATCCTCAACCTGACCTCAAGGAAGGGGACCCTAGTCCTCTTTGATCCTCAGGCTCAAAGATAGTTTAGGCCCTTCCCCTTCATCCCTCACAGCCCAGAAGAGAACACCAGGCTGGGAAGTGAATGAGACTTTTCCAAAGGGTTGGTTACAGTGGAAGGGAAGTGAGCAGGCCACTGACTAACGCTGGATGGGGCTGTTGGCTGAACTGAACTGCCAGCCCCCAACCCCCTCAGAGGCCCCTGCAGCTGGCCTGGCCTAACTTCCCTCCACACCTGCACGCACTGGGAATGCTAAGGCCTCCCTCTGTTTCTGAGGCCAAACTCTTAGGGAGGAGGTTTTTTTGTCCCCCAGCCTAAAGCTCACCTCACCAGTCCCACGCGGGAAACTCTACTCTCCAGACAGTGGCCGGCCTTGCCCTCGACAGCACTCCCCGCGGGATGCCACACATAGTCCACCTACCTGGCTGCCTGCCTGCCTTCCAGTCCCTTCTTTGCCCTGGCTTCACATTGCCTAAAAGCTGCTGCTGAGAACTCCAAAAGAACAAACAATAATTCTGGGGACACCAGTTGGCCTAATGTTACACAGACTAAGGTAGCATTTCTCTCCAAAAAGCCCCAACATCTGGGAGACTGGGAGACACTGGGTGGCTGAGGCAGGAGGATCACTTGAGCCCAGCCTGGGCAACATAGTGAGACCCCACCTCTAAAAAAAAAAAATTAGCCAGGCATGGAGGCACGCATCTGTAGTCCCAGCTACTCAGAAGGCTGAGATGAGAGGATCCCTCGAGCCCAGGAATTTGAGGCGGCAGTGAGCCATGATTGCACCACTGCACTCAGCCTGGTGACAAAGCGACTCTGTCTCAAAAAAAGAAGAAGGTACAGCAACCCCTCTTTTTTTTATACTGTTGCATGTATGACCAGTGTTTTTATCTGGAAAGATACTTCCTTTTTCTTTGATGGAACAGGACTTCTCAGTTCCCCCTCTGAGACTGTGTTCAGGTTTCTCCGAAGGGCAAGGGGTGGGTCCTGCCTTTCTATTTGCACTGGACCTGATAACTTCACAGAGCAAAGTACAGTCTTTCTTGGAGGCCCCACCATCTCCACCCCAGAGGGCAGAAACTGCTTGTGACATTATATGAGTTTTTCAAATTTCAGAAGCCTGAGAGCTCCATCTTTGCCCCATTAATCCTGTTGGCCAGAGAATGTCCCTGCATCTACTACTGGCTCTCATGGGTGATGGGTGTGGGGATGGCACGACCTTGTCTTCAGTGTTATCCAGAAAGGATGAGGGGGACAGGAGTCATAGCAGGAGTATTAGTTCATTCTCACGCTGCTAATAAGACATACCTGAGACTGGGTAATTTATAAAGGAAAGATAGTTAATGAACTCACAGTCCTGCATGGCTGGGGAGGCCTCAGGAAACTTACAATCATGGCAGAAGGGGAAGCAATCACGTCCTTCTTTACATGAAGGCAGCAAGAACCAGTGTGGAGCGAAAGGGGGAAAAGCCCCTTAAAAACCATCAGATCTCGTGAGAACTCACCATCAGGAGAACAGCAGCATGGGGGGACCACCCCGGCAACTCAGTTACCTCCCACTGGGTCTCTCCCACAACACGTGGGGATTATAAGAACTACAATTCGAGATTTGGGTGAGGACACAACCAAACCATCCATATCACTAGGGGAGGTGGTATTCTTGTGTTTAAGCAGTAGTAGTGGCTGAATCACTACTCCTTGCTCCCCCTCCCCTTCCCCCCTCCCCCTTCCCCCTCCCCCCTTCCCTCTCCCCTCTCCCCTCTCCTCCCTCCCCCAGGACTGGGCTGATTCAAGGAGTCTTCTGCCTAATTCTCCTCCACCTGGTCTCAATCATTCCTGGTCTCAAAGAGCACTTTGATGTCTTACCCCACTGTGGTCTGGGGTACAGGCAGGGGTGAGGTGCAGCCACTCCCGGCCAACTTCAGTTCCTGAATGTTACTTCTATTCCTTCTATTTAGGTTCCAGGCAGGGGAAACGTAGAAGCACTTAGACAAACATTCGCGATCTTCAAGGGAGTTCCCTTGAGTTTTTGCTGACTTTTACAACTGTGATCCTGAGAGGAGAAAAGGAGTTTTTGTTCAGAGGTGGACTCGCTGAAACACCAACCTGCAGGGCAGCCCGTGGAGGTCTTTCCTTCGTGGTTCCCATTTGCCTAGCAGGGGTTCCCTAATGGGCCTACGTCACCTCCGGCCTAGGCCGGCTTGTGGCTCGCTTGCCGGCCAGTAGCAGGTCACATGGGTTGTGGCGTCAGTAGTTACAAGCTGCAGTAAAAAATAACAGTAACAAAGTAGATGGGGAAATTTTCACGTGCATCACAGGTAATAAGTATTACTTCAAAAAACCAACATCTTTTTCTGTCAGTCATGATCATATTTGAAAGTCAGTGTCGGCTGGGCATGGTGGTTCGTGCCTGTCATCTCAGCACTTTGGGAGGATCACTTGAGGCCAGGAGTCCAAGATCAGATTGGCCAAGATGACAAAATCCCATCTCTACTAAACAAAAATTAGCCAGACATGGTGGCGTGCCTGTATTCCCAGCTACTCAGGAGGTTGAAGCGGGAGAGTCACTTGAATCTGGGAGGTGGAGGTTGCAGTGAACTGAGATGGTGCCATTGCACTCCAGCATGGGCAACAGGGTGAGACTTCATCTCAAAAAAAAAAAAAAAGTAATGGCAAAAACCACAATTACTTTTACACCAACCTAATATTAGCTGGGTGTGGTGGCATGTGCCTGTAGTCCCAGATACTCAAGAGGCTGAGATGGGAGGATGTCTTGAGCCCAGGAGGTCAAGGCTGCAGTGAGCCAGGATCAGTATGCACTGCACTCCTGACTGAGAGACAGAGCAGACCCTGTCTCTAAAACAGAAAACAAACAAGCAAACAAAACCGAGAAACCTATAGCAAAATACCACACCTACTGGTGAAAGATTGAATGCTGATTTTTTTTTTTTTGAGACAGGGTCTCAAAATGAGGTGAGGATGTCCACTTTGTTTTGTTTTGTTTTGTTTTTGAGATGGAGTCTTTCTCTGCCATGCAGGCTGGAGTGCAGTGGCGTGATCTCAGCTCACTGCAACCTCTGCCTCCCGGGTTGAAATGATTCTCCTGCCTCAACTTCCCAAGAAGCTGGGACTATAGGCGTGAGCCATCACACTGGGCTAACGTTTGTAATTTTAGTAGAGACGGGGGTTTCACCATGTTAGCCAGGCTGATCTCAAACTCCTGACCTCAGGCAATCCACCCACCTTGGCCTCCCAAAGTGCTGAGATTACAGGCATGAGCCACTGCGCCTGGCCAGGATGTTTACTCTTACTACTTTTGTTTAACATAGTCCTGGAAGTTCTAGCCAGAGCAATAAAGCAAGAAAAAGAAAAAGAGACATACAGAGTTGAAAGGAAGAAATGAAACTGTCCTTATTTGCAAACAACACAATTCTCTATGTAGGAAATTCCAAATAGTCTACTCCCAAATTCCTAGAACTAAGAAGTGTGTTTAGTAAGGTCACAGGATGCAAGATCAATACACAAAAATCAACCACATTTCTATACATTAACAATTATGAAAGGAAAATATCTTGGGCCCCCAAAATCACTAAGCTAAAGGGAGAAGTCAAGTTAAGAACTGCTTAGGGCCAACCTGCCTTCCACTCTATTCAAAGTCACCCCTCTGCTCACTGAGATAAATGCATATCTGATTACCTGCTTTGGAGAGGCTAATAAGAAATTCAGAATAATGCACTCATTTTTCTCTTATTTGCCTATGATCTGGAAGCCCCCTTCTCCCTTCGAGTTGTCACGCCTTTCCAGACCAAACCAACGTTCATCTTACACATGTTGATTGATGTCTCATGTCTCCCTAAAATGTGTAAAATCAAACAAACTGTGCTCTGACCACCTTGGGCACATGTTGTCAGGACCTCCTGAGGCTGTGTCATGGGTACACGTCCTCAAGCTTGGCAAAATAAACTTTCTAAATTAACTAAGACTGTCTGATTTTGGGGGTTTACACAGTGAACACATGGAAGCTGAAATTCAAAACACAACATCATTTGCAACCACTCCAAGGAAAGTGAAATACCTAGGTATGCATTTAACAAAGCATGTACAGGATCTGTTCAAAATGCTGATGAAAGAAATCAAAGAAGGCTGGGCACGGTGGCTCACGCCTGTAACCCCAACACTTTGGGAGGCCAAGGTGGGCAGCTCACGAGGTCAAGAGATCAAGACCAGCCTGGCCAACATAGTGAAACCCCGTCTCCACTACAAATACAAAAATTAGCAGGGCGTGGTGACAGGTGCTTGTAATCCCAGCTATTTGGGAGGCTGAGGCAGGAGAATTTCTTGAACCTGGGAGGCAGAGGTTGCAGTGAGCTGAGATCATGCCACTGCACTCCAGCCTGGGCGACAGAGCAAGATTCTGTCTCAGAAAAAAAAAGAAAAGAAAAAAGAAATCAAAGGAGATCTAAATAAACAAAGAGGCATACTGTACTCAGGGGCTGGAAGAATCAACATAGTAAAGATGTCAGTTCTCCACAAATGGTTCTACAGGAGTAATGCAATTCCTATCCCAGTCTCAGCAAGGTTATTTGTAGACATAGACAAGCTGATTCTAAAATGTATATGGAAAGACACAGTCCCTAGAATAGCTAAAGCAATCTTGACAGAGAAGAATAAAGTGGGAGGAATCATTCTACGTGATACTAAGGCTAACTATATAGCTACAGTAATCATGACAGTGTGGTATGGTCAGAGAGATAGGAACATAGAAACATAGATCAATGAACAGAATAGAAAACGCAGACATATGTCCAGGTGCAATGCTTCACACCTGTAATCCCAGCACTTTGGGAGGCAGAGGCGGGAGGATTGTTTGAGCTTAGGCGTTCAAGACCAGCCTCGCAACATAGTGAGAACTTGTCTCTACTAAAAATAAAAGTAAAAATAATAAATTACCTGGGCATAGTGGCATGCGCTGGTAGTCCCAGCTATTTGGGAGGCTAAGGTGGGAGGATCTCTTGAGCCTGGGAGATTGAGGCTGCAGCAAACCATTATCGTGCCACTGCACTCCAGCCTGAGCAACTCAGTGAGATCCTATCTCAAAACAAAAAAAGTAAGAAAACCCAGACATAGACCAATGCAAATATGCTCAGCCAATTTTTGACAAAAGTGCAAAAACAGTTCGATGGAGGATTTTAAGACATCTAGCTACATAATCAAGGCTGTGTGGTACTAGTAGAGAGATAGACACACAGAACAACAGAAGACAGTAGAGAATCTAGAAATAGAGCCACACAAATATGCCCAGCTGACTTTTAACAAAGGTGCAAAAGTAACTCAATGGAGGCCGGGCACGGTGGCTCACACCTGAACCCAGCACTTTGAGAGGCTGAGGCTGGTGGATCACTTGAGTAGTTCAGTTTGAGACCAGGCTGGCCAACATGGTGAAACCCGTCTCTACTAAAAATACAAAAATTAGCCGGGCGTGGTGGCAGGCGCCTATAGTCCCAGCTACTCAGGAGGCTGAGGCAGGAGAATCGCTTGAACCTGGGAGGCGGAGGTTGCAGTGAGCTGAGATTGCACCACTGCACTCCAGCCTGGGTGACAGAATGACTCCATCTCAAAAAAAAAAAAGGTAAATCAATGGAGAAATGAGAGCCTTTGCAGCAAATGGTGCTGGAACAATTGAACATCCATAGGTAAAAAAGTGAACCTTTGACCTAAACTCACACCTTACATAAGAATGAACTCAAAATGAATCATGAAGTTAAATGTAAAATATAAAATTATAAAACCTTTAGGAAAAAATAGAAAATCCGTGGGCCTTAGGGCTAGGCAGAGTTCTTAGACTTGAGGAAAAATTGACAAATTCTATCTCATCAAAATTAAAAAATGTTGTTCTGCAAAAGCCCGTTTAAATAGGATGAAAAGAAAAAGTATGACCTGGAAGAAAATATTTGCAAACCACATATCCCACAAAGGAATCTCAAAACTTTATGGTAGGCCGGGCGCAGTGGCTCACGCCTGTAATCCCAGCACTATGAGAGGCCGAGGTAGGTGGATCATGAGGTCAGGAGTTCAAGACCAGCCTGGCCAACATAGTGAAACCCCGTCTCTACTAAAACTACAAAAACTAGCTTGGCATGGTGCATGCCTGTAGTCCCAGCTACTCAGGAGGCTGAGGCAGAAGAATTGCTTGAACCTGGGAGATAGAGGTTGCAGTGAGCCGAGATAGCGCCACTGCACTCCAGCCGAGGTGACAAGAGTGAGACTGTCTCAAAAGAAAAAAAGAAAGAAAAAAAAGAAACAAACTCTATTTCGTTTGTTTGTTTTCTCCTGCTCCTTACTAGTAATTTTCATTTATATATATATTTTTTGCTTTCTCTAGTTTTTTTTAAACTGTTTTTTCTTTTTTTGAGATGGAGTTTCGCTCTTGTTGCCCAGGCTGGAGTGCAATGACATGATCTTGGGTCACTGCAACGTCTGCCTCCCGGGTTCAAGCAATTCTGCTGCCTCAGCCTCCTGAATAGCTGGGATTACAGGCACGCGCTACCACGTCTGGCTAATTTTGTATTTTTAGTAGAGACGGGGTTTCTCCATGTTGGCTAGGCTGGTCTGGAACTCCTGACCTCAGGTGATCCACCCGCCTTGGTCTCCCAAAGTGCAGGGATTACAGGCGTGAGCCACCGCGCCTGGCCTAAACTTTGTTTTCTAGATTGTTTTATTTCTCTAGTTTTATTATTTATTTTTTTCTTTGTTGTTTTACTTTTGTTCTTCTCTAGTTTTAAAGTCCAGTCATCAAGTATACACCTACTATGTACCCACGAAAATTAAAAATTAAACATAAAATTAAATATATTCATCAACAAAACAGAACATTGTGAATTCTGTCACCAGAAGCTCCTCCCAGGGATGTGAAACTTTCCTCTCTCAAGCTGAGCGGTGACATTGCGTGTTTGCCTGGCATGGTTTTGACCTTATAAAACACCATCCTGTGGTTAGGAGCTGGTCTCTAGGTGAATGAATCCGCTATGGCATTTTAGTAATTTCAGGTGATGGCTGACGAGGAACGGCTTACGCTTTCTGGTTTCTCCAGCACATAGCTGACATGACAGGGCTTACTCCTTGTGATTTAGGTGGCAGTTGCAGGAACAGCCTTCTGGAAAGACAAAACCAGCATCATTTGTCTCACCTCTCCTCGGAGTGCTGAAGCTTCCCTTTCCTCATTAGGAACATTCCTTTTACTTCAAGGAGCTATTGCGAAGAAGGAAAAACAGAAATAGCTGGGAAGCACTTCTTGCCAGCCAAGGAAATGTGAGTCACCACTTGGGGCTCAAGTAGATTGGGCTCAGCTGTGAGTAACATAAACCCTGAAATACCAGTGGCTTAAACGAGGTAGATGTTTATTCCTGTCTCGTAATAAAGTGCAGGAGTGTGACAACACAGATGATCATGGAGAACATTATGCAAGTGAAATTAACCAGTCATAGAAGGACAAACACTGCACGATCTCACTTATATGTGAAATCTAAAAGAGACAAACTTGAAGAGTGGAGTGGAGTGGTGGTTTCCAGGGCTGGGCAGGCGGGTTGGGGAGATGTTGATCTAAGGGTACAAAATTTGTACCTCAAGAGATCTACTATTAAAATGTGACTATAGTTAATAAAAATGTGTTGTATACTTGAAAATTGCTGAGAGAGTAGATTTTTTTCTTTTTGTCTTTTTTTTCTTTTTGAGATGGAGTTTGCTCTGTCTCCCAGGCTGGAGTGCAATGGCGCTATCTCGGCTCACCACAACCTCCACCTCCCAGGTTCAAGCAATTCTCCTGCCTCAGCCTCCCGAGTAGCTGGGACTACAGGCACGTGCCACCATGCCCAGCTAATTTTTTGTATTTTTAGTAGAGACGGGGTTTCACCATGTTGTTGGCCAGGCGGGTCTCGAACTCCTGACCTCGTGACATGCCCGCCTCGGCTTCCTAAAGGGCTGGGATTACAGGTGTGAGCCACCGCACCTGGAGAGAGTAGATTTTTTTCTTTTCTTTTCTTTTTTCTTTCTTTCTTTCTTTTTTTTTTTTTTTTTTGAGACAATCTCGCCCTGTTGTCCAGCCTGGAGTGCAGTGGCGCAATCTCAGCTCACCGCAACCTCGGCCTCATGCCTTAGTCTCCCAAGTAGCTAGGACTACAGTCGTGTGCCACCATGCCTGGCTAATTTTTGCATTTTGGTAGAGACAAGGTTTCACCGTGTTAGCCAGGTTGGTCTCGAACTCCTGGCCTCAAGTGATCCGACACCTCAGCCTCCCAAGGTTCGAGGATTACAGCCGTGAGTCACCATAGCTGGCCAGAGATTAGATTTTTAAATATGCCACAAGACAATGATGTGAGGTAATGGATGATATGCTAATTAGCTTGATTTAGCCATTCCACAATGTATACATATAGTGCAACACCATAAATATATACACTTTTTATTTTTTATTTTTTTAGACACAGGGTGTCACTCTGTGGCCCAGGCTGAAGTGCAGTGGCGTTATCATAGCTCACAGCAGCCTCCAACTCTTGGGTTTAAGTCATCCTCCTGCTTCAGCTTCCTGAGTAGCTGGGACTACAGGCATGTGCCACCATGCCCAGCTACTTAAAAAAAAATTTTTTTTTAGACATAGTACTCTCACTGTGTTGCCCAGGCTGGTCTTGAACTCCTGGCCTCAAGTGATCCTCCCACCTGGGCCTCCCGAAGCACGGGGATTACAGATTCTAGCCACAGCACCCTGTTTACACTTTTTATTTGTCAATTAAAAATAAATAACTAGGCTGGACTGATGGCTAATGCCTTTAATCCCAGCGTTTTGGGAGGCCGAGATGGTTGGATCGCCTGAGGCCAGGAGTTCGAGACCAGCTTGGCCAATATGGTGAAACCGCGTCTCTACTAAAACGACAAAAAAAATTAGATGGGCATGGTGGCACGCGCCTGTAATCCCAGCTACTTGGGAGGCTGAGTCAGGGGAATCGCTTGAACCCAGGAGGCGGAGGCTGCAGTGAGCCGAGATCGTGATACTGCACTCCAGCCTGGGCAACAACAGCAAAACTCAGTCTCTAAATAAAAAAGTAAGTAAATAAATAGAAAGTCCAGGGGAAGGAAGCCTGGAGCCTGTGTGGTAGCTTTACCCATATAGCTCTGAAGGACTCAGATTCCTCATCTATTATAACTCCATTGAGTGTGATTTCTATTCTCACAGTCGTCTTATGATCCCAGGGGGCTGCCAGAGCACCAGCCAACACATTCCAGCCGGAAGGAGAGGAAAAAGGCAAAGAATATGTCTTCTTCTATCAAGAATATTATCTGTAGGTTGTACATACCCCTCTGCTCACATTTCATTGACCAAACCTTAGTCACCTGGCTGGGTGCAGTCGCTCGCGCCTATAATCCCAGCACTTTGGTGAAACCACAGGCATGTGCCACCACACCCAGCTCATTTTTGTTTTTTTTTTTTTGTAGAGACAGGGTTCTGCTATGTTGACCAGGCTAGTCTTGAACACCTGGGCACAAGTGGTCTTCCCACCTCAGCCTGCAAAAGTGTTGGGATAATAGGTGTGAGCCACTGCACCCAGCCCAAACTTCCATTATTTAGTTGGGCACATGACCAAATAGAATAACAATTACATTTCCCGGCTTCCCCTGTGTTTTGGCTTGGTCATGTGACTAGGGTTTGTTGGTTGATTTTTTTTTTGAGACAGAGTCTCACTCTGTCGCCGAGGCGGAAGGGCAGTGGCCTCCCAGGTTCAAGTGATTCTCAAGCCTCAATCTCCTGAGCAGCTGGGACTACAGGCGCCCAACACCACCACTATTTTTGCGTTTTTAGTGGAGATGGGATTTCACCATATTGGCCGGGATCGTCTGAAATCCCTGACCTCAGGTGATCCACCTGCCTCGGCCTCCCAAAGTGCTGGGATCACAGTGTGAACCACCGTGCCCAGCTCAGCACTACCTTCGTTTTTATAGTTCAATTACATTCCATTGTGTGGATGCACCGAATTGTGTTCGTTCATTTGCCATCAGTTGATGGCTCTTGGAACATTTTGTATATATTTTTTTGAATTTGTACAAATGTATGGGGTACATGTGCAACTTCGTTACCCGAGTAGATTACATAGTGGTCAAGTCAGGACTTTTAGGGTATCCATCACCCAAATAATATACCTTGTACGCATTAAATAATTTCCCATTATTCATCCCCCTTGCCCTCCCCTCACCCTTCTGAGTTTCCATTGTCTATCACTCCGCTCTCTACATCCATGTCTACGCCTTTTCTAGCAGCCACTCGTGAGTGAGAACGTATAATATTTGTCTTTTTGTGCCTGGCTTGTTTCACTTAAGATAATGACCTCCAATTCCATCCATGTTGCTGCAAAAGACATGATTTCATTCTTTTTATTGCTGAATAGTATTCCACTGTGTATATGTACCACGCTTTCTTTATCCACTTGGAAGCTTTTAAGCAAAGGAGAAATGGAGTGAGAGTTGTGATTTAGAAATATTATTTTGGTGAGTGAGGAGGTGAGAAATCAGTTAGGATGCCATTTCTGACCTCCATAAGAAAGGATGAAGGCTTCCAAAGTGGGGAGGGGCTTTGCCTCTCCCCCATCTTGGGATGATCTCCCCATATAGGAAGGGTAGTAGAACAATGTGAAATGACCGCTGCAGAGCACTAAAAAGACGCGTTGTCCTCCCATTCAAAGGAAAGCCCCAAAGGTTGGAGAATCTAGGAATGGAGGCAGAGATGAAGGGACACATTGGAAAGACGTTTAGAAGGCAAAAGTGACTTGACTTGGCCATGCTTTGGATGTGGGAAGTGAGGGAGGAAATGGGAAACATCTAGAACACATTTGTTTGTTTGTTTGTTTGTTTGGAGTCAGAGTCTTGCTCTGTCACCCAGGCTGGAGTGCAGTGGCATGATCTCAGCTCACTGCAATCTCCGCCTCCCGAGTCCAAGCAATTTTCCCTGCCTCAGCCTCCCGAGTAACTGGGATTACAGGTGCCCACCCCCATGCCTGGCTATTTTTTTTTCTTTCTTTCTTTCTTTTTGTATTTTTAGTAGAGATGGGGTTTCATCATATTGGCCAGGCCGGTCTCAAACTCTTGACCTCAGGTGATCTGCCCACCTTGGCCTCCCAAAGTGCTGAGATTGCAGGTGTAAGCCACTGCGCCCAGCCTAGAACACATTTTAATTAGTGTCTTGAGTGATGGGTAGATTTGGGGGCCATTCACTCTGAAGTGGAAGAAGACAGAGGAGAAGCATGTTTGGGTAGAAGCAAGAGGGAAATAATGAGCTTGGCTTTGAGTTGTTTGAATGTCATTTTGCAACCAGAACAAAGAATATTCTTCCCCAACTCTTTCTCTCAATGTTGGGGGTCAAGCATCTGAACGTGTTGCCTATTTGGGGAAATATTTCAAGATAGGCAGGGAGGTGGAGTCCTACTTTAAATGCTGAAGAGAGGCAAATATTCTTTCCTCTCCCTCTTTGGCAGGTGGGGGTATGATCAAGGCACCCCCAAATGGATGCTCCTGTCTGGGTCTCTCAATCTTTTTTTTTTGAGATGGAGTCTCACTCTGTCACCCAGGCTGGAGTGCAGTGGCTCACTGCAACCTCTGTCTCCGGGGTTCAAGTGATTCTCCTGCTTCAGCCTCCCAAGAAGCTGGGGCTACAGGCATGTGCCACCACTTCCGGACTTCTGACTAATTTTTTGTATTTTTAGTAGAGACAGGGTTTCACTGTGTTAGCCAGGATGGTCTCGATCTCCTGACTTCGTGATCTGCCCACCTTGGGCTCCCAAAGTCCTGGGATTACAGGTGTGAGCCACTGCGCCCAGCCCGGTCTCTCAATCTTGAGAGAGGGACAGAAAGATGGAGACATTCAGAGATTATTCAAAGCAATTGTGCAAATAACCCGCCAAGAAATTGTTCTGGGATAAAATAAAGGGAATAAATGCTGCTTTGGAATAAAGAAATGATAAAAAAAATTAAAAGAATAACTTAAGTATCTTTATTTTCCAAGTAGACAATATCAGGTTTCCTGCTATTTGTGAGTTTTGTTCCAGAAAGAAAACATCATCATAACCTGTAACTATATACTAATAAACTGATCGTTCATAAAATTGGTCCCCATTTAAACTCTCCTCTGTCTGAGAAGCCCTGCCCACCCCTTACTTCCATGTCTTTGTCACCAGTCTCTTGATGAGTGTCTGATGTTGTGATGCGTAATTAAACAGTGCTAAACAGTACTATGCACTTAATTACAAAGGGAAATTACAATTGTTGCAAAAAAGATGCAGATTTTATTATATCAATGAAAATGATGCTGAACTACATTGCAAAGCTCTTGACAAATGAGCCTCTGGTAAGGATACCAAGTAGCAGTTGAAGAATAAATTGACAATGATGATGATGGTACCATCAAAAGAGCATAATGCTATAGTTGGAATGTCCCCTCCAAGACTCATGTTGAAATTTAATTGCCAATGTAGTGGTATTAGGAGGTGGGGCCTTTAAAATGTGATTAGGTCATGAGGTTCTGCCTTTTTTAAAAAAAATTTACAAAGAAAAGAGGTTTGACTGGGTGCTGTGTCTCACGCCTGTAATCCCAGCACTTTGGGAGGCCGAGGTGGGAAGATCACGAGGTCAGGAGATTGAAACCATCCTGGTCAACATGGTGAAACACCGTCTGTACTAAAAATACAAAAATTAGCTGGGCGTGGTGATGCACACCTGTAGTCCCAGCTACTCGGGAGGCTGAGGCAGGAGAATTGCTTGAACCTGGGAGGTGGAGGTTGTGGTGAGCTGAGATAGCGCCATTGCACTCCAGCCTGGGCAACAAGAGCGAAACTCTGTCTTAAAAAAAAAAAAAAAAGAAAGAAAAGAGGTTTAATTGACCTGCAGTTCTGCAGGCTGCACAGGAGGCCTCAGGAAACTTACAATCATGGTGAAAGGCAAAGGGGAAACAGGCACGTCTTCAAGCGGCAGCAGGAGAGAGAGTGAAGGGAGAAGTGCTGCACGCTCTCAACCCACCAGGTCTCATAAGACCGCTGTCACCAGACAGCGCTCCGCAGATGGTGCTAAACCATTAGAAACTACTCCCATGACCCAATCACCTCCCACCAGGCCCCAGTTCCAACACTGGGGATCACAACTCAACGTGAGATTTGGGTGAGGACACAGAGCCATGTTAAACACAATGGATTTTTGCGTGTTCACTTTGTATCCTGCAGTCTTGCTAACCCCACTCATTGAATTTCATTGAATTCGCTTTTTTGTAGATTCCCTGGGATTTTCTACATAGACAACCATGTTGTCTGGGAATCAGGACAGGTTTATTTCTTCATTTTCAATCTGTATTCCTGTAATTTGTTTCTCTTGGTTTATTTTACTGGCTAAGACTTCCATTAGATGGATTTTTTTTTCTTGTTTGTTTGTTTTGAGACAGGGTCTCACTCTATCACCCAGGCTGGAGTGCAGTGGTGTGATCTTGGCTCATTGCAACCTCCGCCTCCCAGGTTCAAGCGATTCTCCTGCCTCAACCTCCCAAGTAGCTGCAACTACCAGCATGCACCACCATGCTCGACTTTTTTTTTTTTTTTTAGTAGAGATGGAGTTTCACCATGTTGGCCGGGCTGGTCTCAAACTCCTGATCTCTAGTGATCTGCCCCCCGCCCCTTGGCTTTCCAAAGTGCTGGGATTATAGGCATGAGTCACTGTGCCAGGCCGGTAGATGTTGATAACAGAGGCAAGAGTGGACCTCCTCATCCTGCTTCTGGTCCTGGTAAAAGGATTCTCTCACCTCAGTACAGCACTGGCTGTATTTTGTCAGAGCGCTTTCTGAGATTGAAGAAGTTATTTTCTGTTCCTACTTTGCTGAGATGTTCATTATGAACGCATGCTAAATTTTGTCAAATGCTCACTGTCTGTCACTTGACGTAAGAGGCTTACAGCTGCGTGTTGGTGTGTTTTCACAAATCCTAGTCTGTGCTATCTCAGTACTAGCATTTGCTGACTGTTGTTTTCCATTTAAATTGATATTTTTCTGGTTCACTTATGCCAGGTAATTTTGGTTTTTATCCTAAAGTTCAGGGCTTTTTTCTTTTTAGAGATGGGGTCTCTCTCTGTCACCCAGGCTGGAGAACAGTGGTGCAATCCTAATTCACTGCAGCTTCAAACTCCTGGGCTCAAGTGATCCTTCCATCTCAGCTTCCTGAGTAGCTGGAACCACAGCACCTGGTTCTTTGATGAATAAACACTCCTTCTTTGTTGTTTGCCTTTGGTTAAATTCCAAAGCACTGAAATGGTTGTTTCTGATTTTCATTCAGATTTACAGGTGCATTTTGGGGAGAGGGTTTGCTGACCTCCTCACCCCTTCACACTGGAAATCTTTAATATTTTTTATTATGCAATTCAATCTTCCGTCCAATATATGTGTTCAATGCCTCCCACACGGCTGGCTCTGCCTCAGCTACTGGGGACCCAGGGTGAACAGATACACCACCTTCTCCACAGTGCTTGTGCAAGCACCGAGCAAACGCACTGGGTTACTTCCAATAGTGAAAAGTGCAGTGATTAATATCCAGCTTTCTTTCTTTCTTTCTTTCTTTTTTTGAGACAGAGTTCAGCTCTTATCACCCAGGCTGGAGTGCAGTGGCACAATCTCTGCTCACTGCAACCTCCGCCTCCTAGGTTCAAGTGATTCTACTGCCTCAGCCTCCCGAGTGGCTAGGATTACAGGCACCCGTCACCACGACTGGCTAATTTTTGTATTTTTAGTAGAATTGGGGTTTCGCTATGTTGGGCAGCTGGCCTCGAACTCTTGACCTCGTGAGCCACCCTCCTTGGCCTCCCAAAGTGCTGGGATTACAGGTATGAGCCACCGTGCCCGGCCAATATCCAGCTTTCATTGAGCACCTGCACCGTGCCAGATACTGGTCCAAGCACCTGCCCCGTGCCAGAAACTGGTCCAAGCACCTGCAGGAAGCATCTTACCCCTCAAGGTTGCCCCAGGAATTAGATACGCCTATCTCAAGGACAGGTACACTGGAAAACAGGGCGCCTCGGCCCCCGCCCCCAGGACTTCACCTGGCCGCGTCAAGTGCTGCCGGCATAGTAGGCCTTCTTCAAATATTAGTCAGCACTTGTATTTTCCTCTGCAGATGGTGACACTATCAAGAGGTACCAGCTTCGGCCAGAGAGCCGTGTAGCAGTTGTCACCCAGGATGAAGAGCCTTTGACCCCAAAGGCAACAGGCAGAGCTGGGCCACCAGGACCATGGTGCAAACATGCCACTCTCCTCCCAGGTGCCAACCAAGGAGCCCTGGGGGTCCAATCCTGGCTCTGGCTTTGGCAGAACTCTCACCTCGCCCTCAGACACCTGTGGTAGGAGGACAGTGCAGGTGGCGGCAGCTCCCAGTGGCTGAGAGAGGGCTGTGCGCCTCTGCACTAGGAGACCTCTCCCATCTAGTCCTCCCCACACCCTGGTTAGGAAGGTGACAACATCATCCCATCCACAAGAGAAGAGACAGTGGCTACGGAATGGCAGGCATCCCTTACAAGTGGGACTGGAAGCCTTTCCCTCCTGCCCTGCAGGAGGCCTGTGGCCATCACCGCCCTAATCCAGCTATGCCCAGTCCTTGTCCTCTCCAACTGATCATCCCTGTTGATGTCATCCCTACCAAAAATCACATTCCAGCAGCAACCTGGACTGGACCAAAATCCTGCCTTTATGAATGGATTTATGTTATTTCAGGAGTGGGTTAGTTATCTTGAGAGTCTGGCTCCCTTTTACTCTGTCTTATGTTCTCTTGCCTTTAGCCATGTGATACCTTCTGCCATGCTATGATACAACAAGAAGACCCTCACCAGATGTAGCCCCTTGATCTTGGACTTCCCAGCCTCCAGAACGTGAGCCAGATAAATTTGTTTGCTTTGTAAATTACCCAGTCTGTGGTATTCTGTTACAGCAGCAGAAAACAGACTAAGACACGTGATAAGCAAAATACTGAGAGAGACTCTTGGGAAAATCAGTGAAGTCCCAGAACCTTTTACTGAAATGATTATCTTTCTACTGTAGAAGTCAATCATAAAGTAAAGGGCATAATATATGCCATCATACAATTTTGTACAAAAATATATTTAAAAAAATTTAATCCACTACTTTTTCTAAATATCACAAGGAAACATCAGAAACACCAGAATTGAGGAATGTTCAACAAATAACTGGTACTCTTCAAAAGTGTCAAGGTCATGAAAGACAAAGGAAGACTCAAGAACTAGCCCAGATTGAAGGAGACGTGATGACTAGGATGACCTGTGATCCGGAAGCAGAAAAAGGACATTAGTGGGGCAATTGATAACATTTGAATAAAGTCTCTAAATTATAGTAATGTATTAGTGTTTCTTAATTTTCATCTTTGTACTGTTATATAACTTTTTTACATTTCTTAATTTTAATTTTAATTTTTTTTTTTTGAGACAGAGTCTCACTCTGTTGCCCAGGCTGGAGTGCAGCGGCGTGATCTTGGCTCACTGCAACCTCTGCCTCCCAGGTTCAAGCAATTCTTGTGCCTCAGCCTCCTGAGTAGCTGGGTACTACAGGTGCCTGCCACCATGCCCAACTAATTTTTAAATTTTTAGTAGAGACAGGGTTTTGCCATGTTGGCCAGGCTGGTCTTGAACTCCTGACTTCATGTGATCCAACTGACTCGGCCTCCCAAAGTGCTGGGATTACAGGTGTAAGTCACCATGCTTGGCCTGTATTGTTATATAAAATGTTAACATTTAGGGAGTCTGAGTATATGGAAATTCTTTGTACTATATTTGCAACTCTTTTCTTTTTTTAAAAAAAAATATTCAGGCCGGGCATTTCTCCTGCTGGGAGACAGAATGAGACTGTCTCAAAAAAAAAAAATTTTGTATGTGAAAATTTTTCACATACAAAATGTGTGGGTCCAGTGTGGTGGCTCACGCCTGTAATCCTAGCACTTTCGGAGGCCAAGGCGAGTGAATCACCTGAGGTCAGGAGTTTGAGACCAGCCTGGGTAATATGGCAAAACCCCATCTCTAGTAAAAATACAAAAATTAGCTGGGTGTGGTGGTGCACGCCTGTAATTCCAGATACTGGGGAGGCTGAGGCAGGAGAATCACTTGAATCTGGGAGGCAGAGGTTGCAGTGACCTGAGATCGCACCACTGCACTCCAGCTTGGGTGACAGAGTCAGACTGGTCTCAAAATAAATAAATAATAATAAAATATTACAAGTAAACTCGTAAAAAAAAAGACTTCACTGATTATCCTGTCATAAAGCACTGTTTAAATTTGGAGATATTTATTCATATTTATGGTTAAGAGCCCTCAGGTCAGAGGGCTGAGGATGGGTACACTGAGGTGTACAAAACACTCGGTGACTGGAACATCAGAGTGACGGCTTAGTCAATGGAACTGGTTACCTTTTTACAAAAATGTTTCAGTCGGGGTTTTGCTATGTTGCCCAGGCTGGTCTCAAACTCCTGGCCTCAAGTGATCCTCCTGTCTAGGTGGGATTACAGGTGTGAGTCACCACACCCAGCTCGATTGCCTTTATTTATTTAGAGACAGGGTTTTGTTCTGTCACCCAGGCTGGAGTGCAGTGGTGCAATCATGGCTCTCTATAGCCTCGAACTTCTGGGCTCCAGTGATCCTCCTGCCTCAGCCTTCTGAGTAGCTGGGACCACAGGTGTGAGCCACCATGTCCAGTTTACCTTTATTATTTTTATTTTAATTAATTAATTCATTTATTTATTTTGAGACGGAGTCTCCTGTTGCCCAGACTGGAGTGCAGTCGCAGGATCTCAACTCACTGCAACCTCCACTTCCTGGGTTCAAGTGATCCTCCCACCTCAGCCTTCTGAGTAGCTGGGACTACAGGCACATGCCACCACGTCTAGGTAATTTTTGTATTTTTTGTAGAGATGGGGTTTCGACATGTTGCCCAGGCTAGTCTTGAATTCCTGGACTCAAGCGATTTGCCTGCCTCAGCTGCCCAAGGTACTAAGATTAGAGGTGCAAGTCACTGTGCCCTGCCACTTACATTTTCTTGATTGAGATATTTTTCAATGTTTTTAATAGTAGCTCTCTGTATAGTCTGTTAAACATTTATCTCCTTTGTTCATTTGTTGGGATGTTAGCATTTTTAACCACTTTATGTAACTTTATTTTGTAATAAATATATTAAGTCTTTGTATATTATATTTGCTGTAAAATGTCTTTCCTTTCTGTTTGTGGTCTACAGCTTTTTCATATAAAAGTTATAATTATTTCATGGGGTCAGATCTTTCAATTGCTTTCCGACTTTTTTCTCCTGCATGAACTTAAAAAGTTACCCTCTTCCAGAGTTATACTGACTACTCATTCTATTCGTTTTCATTTTCTAACACCGAATTTTAATATTCAACTCTTTAATTTGGCTGAAACTTATTATTATTTTTTTTTTTGAAAGAAAGAAAGAAAAAGAAGAGGAGGAAAAAGGAAGAGAAAGAGAGAGAGAGAATGGGAGTATTGCTTTCTTGCCCAGGCTAGAATGCAGTTTAGTAATGGGTATTGAAAACCTCTTTTATACCAATAATTATACTTGATGTAGACAGTAAGGAATAAGGGAAGAAAATAACAAACGAGCAGCCAACCAATATTTCATTTAAACCTATGAAATGCTATGCGATTACTGAGGAGTGATTTACTTCCAATTATGTAGTCACTTATGGAATAGGTGTGAGGTGGTAATGTATGTTTTATGTACTTGAAGTGGAGAGTTCTATAAATGTTTATTAAGTTTACTTGTTCCGGGTCTGAGTTCAAGTCATGGATGTCCTTGTTAATTTTCTGTCTCGTTGATCTATAAAATCCTTAGCTCTTCTTGTTACATTGATCCTTTTGCCATTACGTAATGTCCTTCTTTGCCTCTTTTGCTCTTTGTTGCTTTAAAGTCTACTTTATCAGAGGCGAGAATTGCATCTCCTGCTTTTTATTTATTTGTTTATTTTTACTCTCTGATTGGTTGATAAATCTTCCTCCTTCTCTTTGTTTTGAGTCTTTGTGTATCGTTGCATGTGAGATGGGTCTGGATGCAGCATACCGATGGGTTTTGGCTTTTTATCCAATTAGAATATATATAAGTTTAATACTGGCATTTGATGCTAGCTGGCTGTTTTGCCCATTAGTTAGTGTAAATTTTTCGTTGTGTTAATGTTCTTTTCTTTTTGATATATTTTTGGAAAGGCTGATACTGGTTGTTCCTTTATATGTATAGTGCTTCTTTCAGAAGCTCTTGTAAAGCAGGCCTGGTGGTGGTGAACTCTCTAAGTACTCGTTTGTTTGCAAAGGATTTAATTTTTCCTTCGATTATAAAGCTTAGTTTGGCTGGATATGAAATTCTGGGTTGAAAGTTCTTTTCTTTAAGGATGTTAAATATTGGTCCCCACTCTTTTC
This sequence comes from Aotus nancymaae, assembly GCF_030222135.1. NCBI lineage: Eukaryota > Metazoa > Chordata > Mammalia > Primates > Aotidae > Aotus > Aotus nancymaae. Next base: position 17,908,694 of record NW_026988472.1, on the reverse strand, counting down.
TGGCTTGTAGGGTTTCTGCTGAGAGATCTGCTGTAAGTCTGATAGGTTTCCCTTTATGGGTAACCTGACCTTTTTCTCTGGCTGCCCTTAGTATTTTCTCCTTCATTTCAACCCTAATAAATCTGGCAATTATGTGCCTTGGGGTTGGTCTTCTTGAAGAATATCTTTGTGGTGTTCTCTGTATTACCTGGAGTTGAATATTACCCTGCCTTGCCAGGTTGGGAAAATTTTCCTGAATGATATCCTGAAGAGTATTTTCCAACTTGGATTCATTCTCTTTGTCACATTCAGGTACACCTATCAAACGTAAATTAGGTCTTTTCACATAGTCCCATATTTCCTGGAGACTTTGCTCATTCCTTTTCATCCTTTTTTCTCCAATCTTGTCTTCTCGTTTCATTTCACTGAGCTGGTTCTCGACTTCTGATGTCCTTCCTTCTACTTGATCAATTCGACTGTTTAAACTTGTGCATGCTTCGCGAAGTTCTCGTGTTGTGTTTTTCAGCTCCATCAATTAACTTAGATTCCTCTCTAAATTGTCCATTCTCGTTAACATTTCGTCAAACCTTTTTTCAAGGTTCTTAGTTTCTTTGCATTGGGTTAGAACAAGTTCTTTTAATTCACAGAAGTTTCTTATCACCCACATTTTGAAGCCTGCTTCTGTTATTGGAACACACTCGTAATCTATTAAGCCTTGTTCCGTTACTGATGAGGAATTGCGATCCCCTGTAGAGGGAGAGGCATTCTGATTTTGAGTATTCTCTACCTTTTTACGCTGGTTTCTTCCCTTCATTATATATTTATCTGTCTGTTGTCTTTGTAATTACCGACTTTCTAAATAGGTCTCTGAGCGGCTTGTTGATTTCCAGCGCCGAAATCTGAGCAGTCCACTGCGCCGGCCAAAACAGCGGTGTTAAGATTGATGGTGCTTTTCTGCCCAGGAATCTCCGGACTTTGCACCAAAAACTGGCGTGCTAAGGCACCAGCAAAACCGCCGCGCCGGCCACAAGAGTTGCCCTGGCGACACGTGGGGCTCCTCTGCTGGGAATCTCCTGGTCCGTGAGCAACAAATATTCGTCTGAAAGTGTGGTGTCCTCTCGTTCTCTGCGCTTTCACTGGGAACTAGGAGCCCGAACTGCTAATGATCAGCCATCTTGGATCTCTCTCTGGCTGAAACTTATTTTGTTGTATATCTTTTTTTTTTTTTTTTTTTTGAGACAGAGTCTCACTCTGTTGCCCAGGCTGGAGTGCAATGGTGCGATCCTGGCTCACTGCAACCTCCACCTCCTGGGTTCAAGTGATTCTCCTGCCTCAGCCTCCTGAGTAGCTGGAATTACAGGCATGCACCGTCATGCCCAGATTGTTTTGTATTTTTTTTTTAGTAGAGATGGGGTTTCACCATGTTGGCCAGGCCGGTCTTGAACTCCTGGCCTCAGATGATCCGCCCGCCTTGGCCTCCCAAAGTGCTGGGATTACAGGCATAAGCCACCGCACCAGGCCTAGCGTATATCTTAATTGTTTTAGATGGAGAATAGATTAACATGGGAAAAGGCTATTCATCCTTCATTTACTCTTTTTTCCTCTAGAATTTCCTGTAATTTTCTGTTTATTGCTCTAAATGAACAGTCATTTTATAAAGGTCCAGAAAAATCATTGTGTGGAGTCTGATTTGGTATTAAGCCTACACATTAATTTGGAGACCACTGATACCATTAAAATATTTAATTCTTTCATCCAAGAACATTTCTCTCTGTTTATTCATGTCTTTTATATTCTCAAGGCAGCTTTGCCTTTTTTTCCTATCTAGCTCATGGATTTTATTAGTTTGAAAAAACTTGTTGCAGTTGAGAATGGCATCCTTTCCTCATTAAATTTTCTAACTTTACTGTGAATATATAAGAGTACTATTGATTTCTGGGTGTTTTTGTACTTGCTCTTATTTATTTATTTATTTGTATTTATTGAGACAGGGTCTCGCTCTGTCACCCAGGCTGGAGTACAGTGGCGCAATCTCAGCTCATTGAAACCTCCACCTCAGAGGCTGAAGTGATTTTTCTGTCTCAGCCTCCTGAGTACCTGCTCTGTAACGCAAATGGTTGTCTAGTTGTCCTTTTTTGTGTTTCAAGGTATACAATGATACTATTAGCAAATATGGACAATTTTGTGTCTCTCCCAGCAGTTATACTTCATTCGGCTGTTGAGAAATGCTTTAAGAGCAATAGTTGCACTTTGGGAGTCTGAGACCGGCAGATTGCTTGAGCCCAGGAGTTTGAGACCAGCCTGGGAAACATGGCAGAACCTCGTCTCTATAAAAACAAAATACAGAAATTAGCCAGGCATGGTGGTGCCTGTAGTGTCAGCTACATGGGGTGATGAGGTGGGAGGATCCCTTCAGCCCAAGTTTCAGGCTGCAGTGAGCTGTGATCATACCACTGCACTGCAGCCTGGGTGACAGAGTAGGACCCTAAAAAAATAAGTAATAAATAAAAGCAATAGTAAATAACTATGATGGAGGAGGTTGTTATGTAATAAAACAGAGTGTTATAAACTTCCTGAACTGTGTTAAAAATATGTATAGGGGCAGGTGGGGGGACTGACATCTGTAATTCCAGCACTTTGGGAGGCCCAGGTGGGAGGACTGTTGAGACCCACCTGGGTGACATGTTGAAACCCCATCTCTACAAAAAATGCAGAAGTTGCTGGGCGTGGTGGCTCATGCCTGTATTCCCATTACTTTGGGAGGCTGAGGCGGGTGGATCAAGAGGTCAAGAGATAAGAGACCATCCTGGCCAACATGGTGAAACCCCATCTCTACTAAAAATACAAAAATTAGCTGGGCGTGGTGGCGCACACCTGTAGTTACAACTACTCGGGAGGCTGAGACAGGAGAATTGCTTGAACTTGGGAGGCAGAGGTTGCAGTGAGCTGAGATCGCACCACTGCACTCCAGCCTAGCAACAAAGTGAGACTCCATGTGAAAAAAAATTTTTTTTTAAATGCGAAAATTAGCTGTGGCGCATGCCTGTATTCCCAGCTACTTGGGAGGATCGCTTGAGTCTGGGAGGTCAAGGCTACAATGACCTGCGATTATGCCACTGCACTCCAGCCTGGGAAACAGAGCGAGACCCTGTCTCAAAAACAACAAGAAAAAAAATGCAAGACATACACACACACACACACACAGACACACACACACACTCATATTAGCCTCCTAGCCTGACAGATATACATGTTTATAGCAGTTGGCTCTGCATAGCAGAATGTGGTTGAATCTACCTTTTTTTTCTTCATCCATATTTTCTAATGATTCTATGATGATCATGTGTTAATTTTTAAATAATGACAATTTTAATGCATTTGTTGTGTCACTTCTAGGTGGATTATCTTGGCTGTGGGTTGAAACAGTTATTCTGTATATGTTAAGAATATTTCCTATCTTATTTTTAAGGGTTTTTCTGTTTGTTTTTAAATTAGAACTGGGTGTTGAATTTTGTCAAGTGAGATTTTTGTTTTGGCAGCTGCAAAGATGATCATGGTTTTCCTTGTTTCTTTTTTGTAACTGAGATATATTTTGCAGAAAACAAAATGCACAGATCCTAGGTGTTCAGTCTGATGTGTTTTCACCATTGTATACACCCATGCAACCACCACTGAAAACAAGAAATGAATATTTCCACCACCCCCAGAAAGTTCTGGGGGAAATTCTGTGGTAAGTTGTTGATCTGTGTGGCTAAGCTACTGCCACCTGCTTTGTACATGATCTCCATTCGGCCTCAGTTGAACATCCTGCAGGCCTGAAGCCACTGTTTTTTTGTTTTGAGATGGGGTTTCGCTCGTGTTACCCAGGCTGGAATGCAATGGCGCGATCTTGGCTCACCGCAACGTCTGCCTCCCGAGTTCAAGCGATTCTCCTGCCTCAGCCTCCTGAGTAGCTGGGATTACAGGCATGTGCCACCAAGCCCGGCTAATTTTTGTATTTTTAGTAGACGAGGTTTCTCCATGTTGGTCAGGCTGGTCTTGAACTTCCAACCTCAGGTGATCGGCCTGCCTTGGCCTCCCAAAGTGCTGGGATTACAGGTGTGAGCCACCACGCCTGGCTTGAAGACACTTTTGAGGGCCTAGCAGGCTGCCCTCTCTGTCACTCTCAAGTTGTTCCTCAGACCACTCTGGTGGCAGAAGGGAGCTAGATTCTCTGCAGGGCAAGTGGCCATGGAGAGGGGTTATAAAGCTGCCTTTGGAGGAGAGAAGAGGGCAACAGCAGTGGATTGAAGGTTTTCGAGATCCTGCCAAATAATGTGTCTATGGCAAAAACATTTCTGGGCACCATTCCCTGAAAGGTTTTTTTTTTTTTAATTTTTTTTAGATGGAGTCTCACTCTGTGACCCAGGCTGGAGTGCAGTGGCACAATCTTGGCTCACTGTAACCTCCACTTCCTGGGTTCAAGTGATTCTCCTGCTTCAGCCTCTGGAGTAGCTGGGGATTACAGGCACCCGCCACCGCGCCCAGCTAATTTTTGTATTTTTTTTTTTTTCTGAGACGGAGTCTCGCTCTGTTGCCAGACTAAAGTGCAGTGGTGTGATCTCGGCTCACTGTAACCTCTGCCTCCTGGGTATAAGCGATTCTCCTGCCTCAGCCTCCCAAGTAGCTGGGATTACAAGTGTGTGACAGCACGCCCAGCTAATTTTTGTATTTTTAGTAGAGACAGGGTTTCACCATGTTGGCCAGGATGATCTCAATCTCCTGACCTCGTGATCCACCTGCCTTGGCCTCCCAAAGTGCTGGGATTACAGGTGTGAGCCACCACGCCTGGCCAATTTTTGTATTTTTAGTAGAGGTGGGGTTTCACCATTTTGGCCAGGCTGGTCTTGAACTCCTGACCTTGTGATCCGCCTGCCTCAGCCTCCCAAAGTACTGGGATTACAGGCAGAAACCACTGCAGCTGGCTTGAAAGGTTATGATGGGTGAGGAGAGTAGGGAATACATGCGGTGAGTGCAGTATTTCCGACACTGCCACAGCCATGGGATTTCATCTGCAGGCCCCATACCTTGTGTGTGTGGTCACTTGTTGATAAAGTCCCATACCACTTTCTGGAACATTCTTTCCCAGAGCATCCCTTCCTTTAGTGGCTGGGTTGCCCACTTGCACTACAGCATTGACCTTTTATGGGGCTTGCTACCCTCAGTGACCTTGAACTTTATTACCCTGCACCAATCTCATTGCATTCTTTTTGCTGATCACCAGTGTCAGCTGTGGCAGTTCATGGAATAATACCTAGTGTTATTTCTTCAGCTTATCATGTTAAAGCAAACTGGGCAAAAACACAGAAAGACATGTTTATGTTTTCTACCAGCTTAACACTGACATGTTGGATGTGTTTTAAACACCATGAAGTTCAAAAAATGAGCTTAATGGTAGCATTTTGCTTTCTGTCCTCTGTATATCTAGGGTAAGAAGTCTGTACAAAGGTAACTTGGGATTTCCCCAACTAAAAGGCCAGGGGCTCAAATTTTGGGTCTGAATGTGGCCTAGACTCTTCTATACAGTTTTTGTAGCGTGATGTTTACTTGAGTAAAGCAAATAATCACTGCTAGTTTATGTTTCCTTCATACGGGTCTTCTGAAAGTGAGCCAGGTAAGCTCATTCAGGCCTGGGCTCTTTCTGGGGTGTGTGTGACACATACACGTGTTGCCTCTGAAGCTACCATGGTTCCTTGCTTGGGCAAAGGCAGGGAAGGAATCGTGTGTAAAGGAGGTTAGTGAGGCACGCCAGGAAGCACGTCCCAGACTCCAGCCAGAAATCAAATCAAACCATGAAATCACAAAGGCACTGGGCGGAGCGGCAGTCCTGGAGCAGGCTTCCTCCCACGGCTCTTGATGCAAATGCCAACCAAGGGCCACGTTTTCCATGTTGCGGCGCCTACACCACCGAAATCAATTTAGACTTCTATTTCTAGGAGATGTCACAACTTAGACTTTTTCTTTTCTTTCTTTCTTTCGTTTTTTTTTTAAAGATGAAGCTATTTTAAGCCTGCATCCAAATGCAAGCAGCTGAGCTGGAACTGCTCGCAGGATGCCATCTGTTAACAGCCATGGCTGAAGACTGACACCTCCAGGATGGACACCAGGAGCCTGGGTGGTGCTCCTCTACAGGGGCAGGAGCTGTACTTCTGCAACACCCCCACCCCACCCCACCCATTGAGGGAAGGTGTCTGAGGCCTAACCGTGTGGATGAACTCTGCAGGGGCCTTTAGAAATCGGGCCATCCCTCTTCCTTTAACCCTCTGTTGTTTGTCCCCAAGCTGTTTGGCCTGCAATCTGAGGAGACAACTGATTTTTCATGTTTTATACATTTTATTCATACATTTCTCCAACTTTGAAATGACAAAAGCCCAATTCTATGGTTTCCCATTACACAGCATCCTACAGGTATGTATATTCTACAAAGAATACTATGGAGTTTCTCTTCTTCCCCTGTCACACAAGATAACTGATTAGGGTTTCATCAACCTGTACTGTGCCGGCAGCGTACCAGCATTCTGGTTGTTCCGGCGACAGGGCAAAGGGATCAGGATGGGAGGGCGTGTGCTAAGGCATGTAAATAGATACAGACAGAGAGAAAGAAAAGCAGGACATTTACAAAGAATCCAAACCTTTCCAATCCCTTCAGCTCCTGGGTGTTGAGGGACACCTCCTGCACAAACGCTCTTGCAAGCTAAGGCTCTGCTGTACCCTGCAAATACTTACAATTGGATACGGTGAAATATACAACAACCATTAACATCTCTCTCTTTTTATCACTGAGACAATACTTCAACACCTTTTATAAAAAGGCAATAATACATACAGAAAAAAGAACACGTTGGCAAAACTTTATGCAAAACCACCCCAGAACTGAGTTTGAATGGCGACACGCCTACACTGCAATTAAACACGATACTCGGGTCTCTCAGCATGTGAGGGTTGTGCGGCCCTCACATCAGTCACGCTGCCTGCTGCACCCGGCAGCCGCCCACCTTGCCTGCACAGATGACATTCCGGGAAACAGCTAAGACTGGAAATCAATTCCCCCAGTTCTTGGTGTCTTCCAAATAAAAAAAAATAGAGGGAGCTATTCACTGTGGAGGAATGCCTATTTCTGTTCCCAAGGACAACTACCACTACAGAGGTTGTACTTCCTCTGGGTCCAGAGATGGTCACCCATAAGCCTCTGTCAATAAGAACACTGGCATGTTCCCTTAGTCACACACCAGAGAGAATGGAGCGAACACATAAGCAGTAGCTAAATTCTGAGCTTCTGAGCATCGCAGAGATGGAGTTGTGCTTGGGGCCAGAAAGGAGGTCTCCTGTGTGGCAATAAACATCTCTTTCCATTTTCTTTTGCTCGGTCCATTTGCACAGGTTCAAGGGAGTTGATGGAGGGTCAGATGAGAGGTGGTGGGAGCTCAGGATTTTCTATCCACACGAAGAGCTAAGACTTGGGAGTGCTGGCCCCAGAGATGGTCTGGCCCTCTTTCTACTTCTGTTTCTGTGGGCTGTGTCTGCCCACCTGCTGCACAAAGCAAAGCAGGGGAAAGACCGGATGGGAAAATGGTAATGAACATCCTCTTCTTCTCCCTTTTCCCCCACTTCCTGGATGTATGTGACAGCTAAACCTCACCCACTAAGCTGGAAAATCCGAGACTCCCCATAGCTCCAAGTTTAAGGCAAACTGATGTGTGTGTGCATGGGCAAAGCCAATCAGGCCATGAACCTGGAGTAGAGTCCTGTATCCAGAGATTCCAAACAGAGAGGGAAATCTTATTTCTAAAGGAGTAAAAAAAGGAAAAGCTCTGGCAAATGAAATGATTTGTGATTAAAGCTTGTAGCCTTTCTGTAAGCTGCAGTGAAAAGGAAAGCATCTTTTAATAGAAGAATTAATTACAGGTGCAGAACAAGAGCACTGCGCTCAGGTACTTTTAACCTATTACAGGCTGTAATCGCTCTCAGTATTGTAAGCCCTAGTCAAGAGGATGGAATAAGGAGGCTGTGTTCAGTTCTGAAAAAAAGAGAAACAAGAAACACACACGAGTTTGATAACAGGAAGCAAGAAGGAGGAGGAACGAGGACAGCACGGAGCTTGGTTTCGGAATGCCGATTCCAAGGTGCCTGCTCCTCTTTCCCAGGAGACAGTGTGGGAGGCATTTCTACTAAGAATTTGTTAATCAAGCAGTTTTCTTGGTACCTTTAGCAACACATTCTCTTTGCCTCAAGTTAAGAAACTGGCCTGATATGGGGAAAAAAAAAAAGGACATGACATCAGTGGGGGACAAAACAGAGCTGGCTTTGGGCTGCCTTGTTTTTCAGGGGCAGTTCCCACTCTGGGAATCTTCCTGGAGGGTGGTTTGATTGACTAAACTTTTTCAAGAAATAAACTTGAAGCCTTAATAAAGAGACAAATACAAGTGATTTAAAAACAAAAGAACTCTGCAGTGATCAGATCAAAGGCTGTAAAAAGATAATAGTAGCTGCAGCCCAGGCCTGCCTGGAGTACAGAGAAAGGCTTGGCCCACTGGCTGGCTCCAGCAACCTGAGATGGAACAGGAACAGGGAACAGGAACACCTCCTGCATTTCTCCTGCAGTGGGGGACTTTGTGACATCTTTAGATATTCCGCCACCAGTAGGATGGGCTGGGAGGATGCCTTCTGAATGCAAATACCAAGAAGTAGGTCAACCATTTCTTTTCCTCTCTGAGCAAATATTTTAAATCATCTCACCTGACAAGAGATACATTTAGCATTTTAAAAGGCTACAATGTTATCTTGACACTGGGAAACTTCCAGATAAATTAAATTGAGTGACATTTCCCTTTTTAGCGTTAAAATGGGATATGCTTCATGTGCAAAGTAATTACTGCCTTGTGATTGGAAAATCAGGACATTTCGTCTTTTTAACAAAGAATTCAACATATAAAAACTCTCCCTTTCTTGCTGTGGGGAATGGGGTTGGGTGGGGGAGAGAACCTTCCAAATATGGCTCTCCAGTACTCCAACTGACCACTAATAAGATTTAGTACTCTAATCATTCGCTCTGGTCTTTAAAAGGAAAAAGAACACAAAGGTTCTGCTGATGGAATGGAAGCAGTAAAGAAGCTTTTAGCAATTTTCCCTGATTGCTTAGTGGACAATTGTAATGTAGCAGTAGTGGCAGCAGCAGCAGCAGCAATGTACTGAAATTACTCTAAATTCAGAAATTTACATATATGCAGCTAGGTCATAAAGACACTGCTTTAGAGAAGACATGTATTAGTGGAACGGAACAGATAACCTCTTTGAGAAGTCAATGAGTTCTTGATGCAGGAATTTCACCATCCAAATGATGGCAAGAACGACGCCTGCCTGTGTGCTTCTCAGAGGACTTATAAAGCCACTGAGAAGAGGACGAGTGCTACAGTGCCTGTGAATTCTAGGGCCACAGGCATTTAAGTTGGCATTGCTTTTCTCCTCCTCTGCTTAATCTACCTTTATAAACATGGCAGATAGCTCAAGACAGGCATCATCAGCATCTCTGGAGATACGGGCTCAAAGGGCAAGTGGGGGTGTGGGGGTTTCCACTAGAGGGAGGGAAGTTTCTGTTTCCCATGTGTTAGTTGTATTTGTCTTTGTGCTTCACCAGAAAAGAGGTAGAACAGGCATCTTCATATTAGTGAGCCCGAATTGTGGTCAGTACCATATCAGGAATGACTGTCTGGCCTTGGCATCAATCAAATTTGAATCAGTCCCTAACACAGCCCTAACCAACTCTTCTCTCTCCATCTAGAGTGAGACCACTGTTGAGCTTGTTTCTGGTTTGGTGGCTTGGTCACCCCACTGTGGGCCCCAAACAGAAGTAGTTCACTCAATACCTTGTTTGTAAGTTGCAGACTCATCTGGTCACTGACAAAGAACAACATCAGAAAAAAGATCGCCATCATTTCGTAATAGGTGGTGGGTTGGTGGGGGGGTAGTGTGTTGATAATGTAAAAGAAGTATACTAATGCCTTTGCTGTTTGGTCCTTTAAGAGGAGCTGTTCAGCTCAGAACACACCCTGCACATCCTGCCAAGGCACAAAGTGACAAGGCCATCTAACCTACAGGAAGCAAAAAACGATGGTATGTTTTCAAGGATCACAGGTTAATATAAGCACTTTACACCCTCACATGCTAATGAAAAACATTCTACTGACCTCTGGCAAAGAGTCTGAGAACCCCCAGCCTGAATCTCCTGTATTAGAAGAATGTGACTTCATGGAAGGGTTATGAGATGGTTAATGTCTCTAACGCAACAAGGACAGATGATTCCCCTGTGCCAAGGGATACAGCAAGAGGAAGGAGAGACCACAGGTGGCCTCCAGCACACCCGTGGCCCTCGGGTGCATGGCTCTGTGCGAGTCAGATGCGGTCCAGCTGTGCTCTGGCAGGCTACATTGTCGCCCTGCCAACTGATACTCACTCCTGGGCCTTCAATGGTTCGATGAGCATCTAATGAATTATACAATTGAAAAGATTATCAGCTTGGAAACCTGACGAAATCTATAACGAAATGAAGGACCCAAAGGCATTTAATTATTGAACACATAAAAGGAAGTATATTTAAAAAAAATTGGTTAAACTGTCCTGTTAGTTATCATTTGAAAGGAATTTACAGGGCTGTTATAGATTATTCTCTTGGAATATTTCAGTTTATGGCAAATGCCTAAACTGGTTTCTTCATTGCACAGTATTTTCTCTTAAAATGGGTGCTTTAAAACAATTACATACAGATTAAAAATCCTCATTTCTTTGCTTAATTAAAACGTTAATACTCTTAGACAACACAGATCTGAAATGGTGAAACCAGCAATTACCCCCCCACCTTACAACAAATTAAACTGAGACAAAATTACAAACACATTTCACTACATGATTATTATTAATAAAAATCAGTTTCTTTTTTTGTTATAAAGTTGCCCAAAATGCAAGGGATGTGCATAGGTTTACAACTTAGTCATAATAGCATTTTATTCTTATTCCCCTGGGTGTGCCCCATGAACGGAATGTAGAATGTACTTTGCTGTAGATTACAGATTGTTTTGTCCAACACAGACACACCGACAGCATAAACGCTCGCGACTGTCCACATGCATTAAGAGTCAAGACCCAACTTCAAATCTCTAAAAGGTTTACAGGGTGCTTCAAAGAGACAGTATCACATTATCTGGATGTTACATAAAGGACTTAAAAAAAAATACTATTCTAGAAAAAAAAAAGAGAGAAAAAAGGCCTTTAAAAATTTATGACTGTTTTGTAATTACTACACTAATTATTTCAAATAAATAAAGGAAAGAAAGATATTCCAATCCATAAAATCAGACTCTAAAAAGAATGTAGTGTTCCACCCCCAGTCAAGGTAACAGAATCATCGTTTATTATTATTAAAATAGATTATAGAAAGCAGCATCTATTTTGTGCAGTTTTTAGGGGCCTTGGAAATAAAAAGCTATGATTTCCAAAAATATAACATTCCAAAGGATTGAATAATACATACATTTAAAGATACATTTTATTAAAGTTTAGGAGAACTGATTAAAAAAGATACTGTCTCTTTAAATTAGTGTGTAATTGTTTTTCTCCTCCTATCTATTTGGACATGACAATAATTATAAATGTAGGTCACACTACAACTAGGTAGTCTCTAGGGACCATGACCTGCTGACACAAGGCCGATAACAGAGGCTTTTCCATGTATGAGGTGCTCCCAGTTATGGTCAGATATCTGGGGAGAGGCCTAATAGACCCAGGAGACAGGGACCCACTGTGGGGCTGTGCACACGAGCTCAACAGCTTCCTCCAGATGTCTGATTGTCTCATCAATTTCATTGTTGATAATTGTGAGATCAAAGTAGTGTGCATATGTTCTCTGTAAGATGTCAGACTCCTTCTGCAGACGCTGAAGAGATTCATCCTAAATGGTGATGAGATGGAGGTAGGGGTGGGCATGAGAGGAGGAAAAAGTAAACAGAAGACATCAATCAATTGGATTTGTTCTCTTTTCACATTTCTGTTCATCCCAGTATCAGAAACAGTCAAGGCCAGACCCTGACATGCCGTATTCCGGCACAAGGCCAAGTCCGCTCCATGACAGAGGTGATTGCTCAACATGCAACGGAGGGTCCATGACAAAGCAGATGAGCCAGAGAAAACAGACACTCTTCCGGAAACACACCACCCCCACTCAGGCCTAGCTGTGCCTGTCCCCAGAGTCAGGAGGGGTAGGGCCATGCCAGGTGTGGGTTGCCAGTGGCTACGGTGGCCCAAACAGGCCTGCAGGAAGCCCCCAGCTCTAGCCTCAAGCCACTCTCCCAATTGGCAGGAGGGTTACGGTGGCAAGGCTGGAATTCTTTACCAGCCTCCCCTTGGTCCTCCACACTCACTGGAGCCAGGCCCTGTGTTTGCATCAATAAGTCCCTGCCCTTGGATGACAAATTAAGTTGTATTTTTTCCTCTTCTACTTAAATGTTCCACATGTTCCAGGAATTCAATTACATATAATGGCCCTCACTCAGTAGCAGCTGATGCCAGAGGCAAACGCTCTTTAAATGTTACAAATAATGGCTGAAATAAGGCTGTTTCTCCAATAAACAGCACCTGGCATCTGATGAACCCCCTTAAATTGGTCTCCATTAGAAATGGCTAGACAAATGTCACTGTTCATAGGTCCTCATATCTCTTATGAAGAAAACTTATGGAAGAGAAGCTACTGAACTCTAGGGGAGGTTTGCTGCAACAAAGGACGTTCTCTAAACTATAGGTTGTCACAGATTTTAACTCTTGCAAGAGCGATCCAACAGTAGGAGGGAGTTTAGCGTTCAGCTTTGTCATGCAAGTATAGCTTCCGCTACAGAGTGGAAGTTCTTTCAAGACAGGGGTCTCTTACGAGCCACCAGAAAGAAGTCTGCCTCTACATCTTCATGAGTCAAATTTGTCATGCTGAACTCCCAAAGGGCAAGTTCAACCTTGACACTAGGGAACTTTGTGAGTGAAATTAACCACCCCCACCTGCCATACACTAGGTGGGTGAGCTCTTGGGCTGAGTCTTAAATATCTATAGAGATAATGAAATACCTCTTTATTCGATTAGTGGCTCTCTCCTCAGCTAGGACGTAAACTTGTCTTGTGTGCCCTGTAGTTGCTATGCCTCAGCATTAGGCATAGGGCCTTGCACATAGTAAGTGCTTAATAAATGCTGTCAAAAGAACAAGCACTTGTCTGACTAGTGCCAGTCATTACAGGGTTTTACAAGTATTAAATCTAAAATCAACAGACTGAGCAATTCTTCTAGGAAATGGGGGCCCCAGGTGACAGAGACAGATCTCCAGAGAAATAAAAGATGCGGTATCTTCAAGGACATAGGAGCTGTAGTGCCCAGTACTGGCTTAGGGCCCCTCCCCTCCTCTTCTCTAAGGCCCCTGTTACTGGCAAGAAACCCTTCCTGACGAGGCTGCTGGGAGGTCCAGGTAAGCCTCAGCTCTCTGGGTACAGCTCTTGAAAAAGGGGACTAGAAGCGAGATACAGAGACTTGCTTGATTCTGTCCTGGCACTGCAGTGGGCATGCGCAGACACCACAGCAGACAGGAACTCAATCTTTTCTCTCAGGACACTGTGAACCAAGAATGTCCTATCTGTTTTGTCCTCTTTTACACGCATTTCAAAGCAGGACAGGGCATGCTTTGAATGTTAGTGTTAAGAACTACAGTGTAGATAAGACCCCAGTTAATCATCACCTTCTAGTTCTGCTTGCACTTAAAAAGCATAGTATTTTCACTGTGGCTTTACTTTACAATCAACACAATGCAAAAAACGCCATTTTAGCAAACGTGCATTCACCCAAAGACAGGAGTGCTTCTTACCAGGATGAAAAGGAACAATTCCTACAACATCACTCTCTGGCACAGGGGATTCTATTTGAATATATAGTCCTGAGCTTCAAAAACCACTAGCAGAGTTTATGATTTGCTCAGCAAGCTGGGCTGATGAAAATATCCAAGAAAATTTATGGCTGAAAGTATCACATTTTTAATGTAGGACTCTTTACAGAAAAATAAAGCTCCCTCTTAAGAATCTTTTAAGACGAAGCTATATTTGTCAGTCTCTTCCTCGACAACAGCTTGTCTGTGTGCTTGACTCACACGTGAGCAGGGTTTAACTCAGTGAAAACAAAATGCCTTTATTCTAACAGCAAAAGCAAGGATTTGTGGGAACAAAATGTCTACATTCTAAATCTATTAAAAGAAACAAGGCTGTATTTCACCACCTCCTAGCTGGTACTTACAGGCAATTTTCTGCACCATTTTGGCAGCTATGGAAAATTAGTAAAAGGGTAGGAAAACAGGCAAAACAAAAACAAAGATGATGATTCAAGAAAAATACATGGCAACCAAAGGATAAAAGCTAACCACAATGTGGAGTTTCAAACATGTTTGTGTATTAAATAAGATGGGAAAGTAGAATTTTACAAAGGAATATACCTCTTGCAGATGAAATAACAAAAACATAATGACGGAAAATATGAGTAACACAGGTAAATCTAAATCCTGAATCTTCCTTAAAGGTACACAAAGGGAAAATTTCCAAGCCATGATTTAACTAGATTTTAAGGTTGGGTGAGTTTAGGCCAGTGCTGACTGAACAGAGTCAAGAGTCCTCTGATGATTTCTCGAAGCTGTGAAAGCAATGGTCTTCAGGATACCTTTGTATAAGAGTTCCCTCTTAACTAATGAACCTACAGCAGATAGGCACTGCTACACTTACCAGACACGTGATAACTACCCTCTGATCTGCTCAGCAATGGAAAACCTTCTAAGTTGGCAGCCAACTCTCATGAGCACCATCTCTGTGGCAGTATCTCACTTGAGTTGGCTGGATAGTGGACAGAGCTCATTTCTAGGTTTGGTAGTCTCCAGGGGCCCGGAGAGAAATTCTGCAAAGGTTCCACTCCAGGGGCTACACAATCCCTATCACGAGAGGGAGTGGGTTGGCAGCCTGGGACGCCTCCATTAACAAGGTAGTTCCTGTGGGAGTGAGGGGGTTTGTCCTCAGATTTTAGAAGTCAACTTCCTGATAAGGCTATCTCATGTACCATTCTATTCCACATCGAATTTCGTCAGAGTAGCCTTGCTGCAAATGTAGACTGACACACTTCCGACTGTGCTGGGGACTACGGCTTGATCCTTACAGTTTATTTGGGGAAAAATAGATTGATTCTTACCTCATTTAAACCTGGAGTAATAGTTGGGGCAGCAATGAAAACAACGAAAGGAGCAAACTCTGCAGTTCTCAGGACCTTCAGTGCCTGTGTTAAGAAAAAAAAAAAATCCCGACTTAAAAGAAGAAATAACTAATGTAACTTTCAAATGAGTCTATAAAAATTTTTATACAACTGAAAATTTCAAGCCCTTCATTCAAATTTTTGGCAAGGTATTATTAAATTTACCAATTTTATACATAACGTATATTACTTTTTTGTTCTAAAGGATGGACAGTAGCCATCAGAAAAGCTGACAAACTGGACATTTTTCTTATGACTCCTGAATCAATCTATTTTTCTTCATAAAAGTTAACATGATTATGTTGGTTAATGTTATTTAAACCTGGTTATTCATTGTAGCCTGAATTTTTATCAACAGGAAATGCATTTAAGGGGAGACTTGGACCTGCAGGCTGATTTTACCACTAATCTAGAGACTGCGCCCTCACATTTCAAATTTCAAATTGCTAGCCAAGGATTGCTAGCAAATCTGGCCACTGTAACTGTATGTTGCTCTGCAGAAAGGACCCCTGGGACTGCTGGGGAAGGGGTAACCTTGCCCAGGGCTGGATTTAGGAGCCCTAACTAAGACTTTGTGTCTTAGTCTTGTCACTAAAGACACTGTGTGGCTGTGGGCAATGTGTAGGCCTATGAGACAACGCTGCACTCAAGAGAGAAGGGCCTGAGATCCCTTTCAGTTCCTTTCCAAGGCATTGAAAACCTCAAACTGCAAGCTACTAGTTTGCATAGATATACTGCAATGCTGACGCTGCAGGAGTTGGTTCTGCTAAGGGATTACTGTTTCAGTTTTTCCCCAGGAGGATATGATTATCTTGGAGGTTACAAACTCCCTTCCAAGGAACAAAACCCAACACATACAGGTACCCAATTCACAAGTGACTGATGTGTAATTAATTCATATGCACTGGGGTAAACATCCTGCTGTCCTTTACACAAGAATCTAACTATCCTGTTCCCCACATATTTTGCTTTCTAAATGGTCTTTAAATTTGCTTGCTTTGCACTATTCCTATTGCTCCATCTTTTGCCTGGTTTATTTTAGTAGTAATTAGACTGGTCGCCCTGCCTCTGGTTTTGCTGCTTCCCAATCCATACTCCACCCTGCTACTGGAATGATCTTTCTAAAATGCAAATTCCATGGCTCCCCTGCTCAGAATTCATCGACGGCTCCCTCTTGGCCTCAGAATAAAATGTATACTCCTCAGCATGAATGTCACATCTCTCGCAGAAGCATGCCCGTGCTTAACCTCTTCAGCCTCTCTCTCTCTGCCTCTTTGCCTCCATGGACCAGCTTCCTGAACTACTTCCAGTTCCAGAAAGGGCCAGACTCTCTCTGGCTTCCTGGCCTTTTGACTTTCTACTCCCTCTGCCTGGACATCCCATCCTCTCTTCCCCTTCCCTACTTGCCCTTTTGCTTGGCTGAGTAATCCTTCAGAACTCAGTACTGATGCTCTTTTCTCTGGGAAGTCCTTTCCCATGTGCTCCTGAAGTACGCATCACATGGGAAACCCAAGACCCCAGGGACTAGCGAGTACCCTCCTTGAGGGCAGGGACTGTCTTGTTCAGCTGTCTCATTCATGCCCAATATGGCACCCAGCATAAACTGCCTTTATGAAAAAAATTAAAATGTACAAATAGTAGATATAATTTGCACAGAATTTATCTTGTCTTTTGAGGCACGTTCATGTATAGAGCACTCTACTCTCTTGGCTGAAGGGACTCTCTTAGCCTCTTTGTGTATATAGGCATATAAGAGACAAATCTGACAATTTATTTTTTTAGTGCAAGGTTAGCTTTCACTAGGATTATATTTCTGAATTTTAGTTACAGAGGATCTTCTTGTGGGTTAAGGGAGACTGGTACATTGTATTTATCCATCAAAGTTCTTTAATTCTTAAAGTCCTAGGCTCTGATTCCTCTTGTAAGAAAGCTCTCTAAGCTTGCATACTTTTTGAAAGAGGTAACTGGCAATTTCTTTGCCAATCCTTTTGTGACTGAAGACTTAAGCAAGGAACAAACATTATGACGAAGTCCATATATAGCTCAAGTGAGCTAACAGGGATCTTCACTTAGAAATATCCTTTATGTCAGTATTATCTTTGGCATTTTTTCCTTCCTTCCTATGCTCATAGGTCAGGTGAATACATGGTCAGCTGAGACAAGGTTTTCTCATCACCCCTACCCATTGTCACACACATATACCCATCCCAAGGACTGCTTCTGGGCAACTGAGATGGGAAAAAGTCCAATCTGCTTCTATCCCCAAAGCTACTCTAAGTGCTAGATGGAAGTCCACATAGCCTGGATGCTGAAAGGAACACACAGATGAAGTAGAGAATGACACTCTGGGCGTGAAATGTTTTTTTCTCCACTCAGTGGCCCAGCCTGACAGCTACCCAATCCTAATGTTTTCCATTTCAGCTATCACATTACAACAGCAGAAAACAAACTGCTTGGAAAACATTAAGTTTCGCTTCCTGCAGATTACCCATCTCTGTACTGCATTCATACCCTTGGTCTATATCCATAGACTGCACTTACTGCATAAAACCATCAATGGTGGCCATGTTCCTCACATTGCCAAATGCCTCTTATGTCTAAGAATCAGGTTATATTCCTTGATTTCCTCTTTTCTCTCTGGTTGTCAGGAAGTTCAGAGCCAAATTTAATGTTTATCACAGTAACTAAAGTAGCCCCGTGGTTAGCATATTTGGCTTCTCCTCCTTTTTGTGGCTTTTTCTATTTCTATACTTTATTATTATACTTTCAAAAATTCTAAGATGCCTCAAATCCTGATTAAGATTTTCCTGTCTAGTTGGCCTCATATTTTCAGCAGAGTCACATTTCCTCACTTGTTCTTGAAGGTCTCTGTGCCATACTCTGCACTACTTCTGGGTCTCAAGTGGGTGCCACTTTTGGTGCTATGGCAGCCTGGCTGAGGTTCAGAGTCACTTCAGGGACAGGAAATGGAACTGCTCACAAGGAGGATTACCCTCTCTCAGGCAGTTAATAGGTTACTTAAAGAGAACTCTAAACCCTCTCCCTTTCTGATTCAGAATGAGGCACAAATTTTTAAATGTACATGGGCAAATATTTCTCTCCAAATCTCTCTGGGATTCAGAGAGAGGGACAGAGAGAGAGAGACAGAGAGGGGCAGAGAGAGAGAGAGAGAGAGAGAGAGAGAGAGAGAGAGAGAAAGAGAATGAGAGAGAAACAGGGACAGATATGGACAGGGAGAGAAAGAGTGTACTCTAGAAAGATCTCTGAAAGCACACTAGATTCAGATAGTCAAAGTAACATTAATCTAACATTTGTGGAGATAAATGGATTCTATGACTCAGCTATGGCTAACCTCAGGTTATTATCCTAAAGGAATAGAAACTCATTTGACCCAAGTGTATAAGATGCAGATATCTATTCTGATTTGCAAACTTAAAAGGCACATGGGGCAAGCATCTGAGTCATTTTGTACACAAATCTAAGGGTTTAGGAAGAGTGCAGTGACTCCAAACCCATCTCTAGAGAGCTAACTGATTTTACAAAATAATCTCTGGCTGAGAACCTGGTTCTTGTTTTAAAGTACAGATTACTAACAAGACTGTACACTACCTCTTGATGATGACCTCTTCCTCTGTGGGCAAAAGCAAAACTACAAATATTCTGCTACTATTAACTTTTTCATGCTGCAAATGGATACATCAGAATAAAGTTAAAACCTAAAACCATTACATTAAGCTCTGATTACACACTGGGGCTATTAAAGTTTCAGCTTTAGGGGCACAGATTATTTTCTGAGCCATAGCTTTATTTTAGTGAGAAATAAATTCTATAGTTTATCTTAGATTTGACTGCATTACAGATTTTTCCGAACGTTAAAAAAATGAGGCTTTAAACTGTACTACTATGGATAAGGTGAACCGTCTTAAGGATTCCCAGGGTTACCTCTTTTAGGGTGGTACAGTGAAAGGAAGTGAGGATTTATTGTAAAAGAATAAAAATTTAAAAACCAACACAGTTCAACTTCACACCTCACTTTCAATTGGCTGTAAAGTCTTAATCAAGCCATTATTATGTTAAGCCTTGGTTTTTTCATCTAGAAAAGTAGATACTTATCTCCAGCTCATAGGGTTACAAGGTTTAGGTAAGGAGTCATAATGCCTGGCAAAGATACAGCACTATAAGAACATAATCTATTACCATTTTATGAGAAGCCAGGTTATTAATTTTTTTTCTAGTTTAATGTCTTATCCATCATCCTCTAGCTTTAAAATTGGACCACAACATCTTATCATATAGTATTATTAGATGTGCTCAATTTGGCCTTAGTTGTCTAAAACAAGATGGCATAAAGTATTAGACCTGCACTAAAAGAGCTGAACACATGTTAGGTGGTTTTCTTATGGCCCACATGTAGTTTGGTAGAAGTGAGAGGATTTTTAAAAATGCCACAAGGCCCTTCTGTTATGGACAGTTTTGGATATACAAAGAGGAAGGAATTTCATCCTCACCAGCTTGTCTTCTGAATTATATTCTTAGCTCCTGACCCTGTGCTTGGCATATAATAAGTGCTTAATACAAGTCTGTTGGATCGAACTGTCTGTGAGATACAGCAGAGGGATCATCTAAGAAGCTAGAGTGGGAAAGGGTTGGATAAAAATGTACTAAGGAGAGAGCCTCCCTGGAGCAATGAGACTCTGCCTGAAAGCAAGTGGTTCATAGCCATGGGCATCCTGAAGGCAGGATGAAGGCCTTGCCCAGCTGAGGAGAGACTGGGCTGTGGGAAGAGAAGCCCGACAGCGAAGCCCAGTTGGTGCAGACTGTGGGCATCCCCAGCTGTACCGTGGTATGCAGCGGTCATTGTGAGACCAGGACTGGCATGAGGCTGGCCTGGGCAGGAGGGCCTGGGACCAGTGTAGTCAACCAGACCAACAGGAGGGGCAGGACCCGGGTAATCCCTATCCCCAGGGCCGCTGGCCCAAAGAGGCTCAGGCAGCCAGGATGCCTATGGCCGGCCCTCAGGGCTAGGTGGACCTGAGAGATCACAGTTCTGAGAGACAGGGACCCAGGAAGCAGGAGAGAAGAGTGCAGGTGAGCTCATCCAGCACTCAGGGGAGCAGAGGAGAGTGTGCCCAGCTGGGGCGAGGAGATGCTCTGGGGCCAAATGCAATGGCGAAAAGTAACTGCTGTGGGTGTCCTGAGGAGGCTGAGAGAAGTGTCTCCCACTCAGCAGTGCAGAGCAATGCATGGCTGTGCAAGGGCAAGGAAACAGGGAGAGCTGGACGCTATGGGTGGAACAGCAGCAGCAGCGGCAGCAGCAGCAGTGGCGGTGGCGGCGGCAGCAGCGGAGGCAGGTAAGGCAGAAAGCCCTCGAAAGTGGACTTAGGTAATGCAGAGGGAGTCTGAGGAGCCCTGCAGCCAGCATACTGCTAGAGACATTACTACCAGCAGAAAACGACGTTCAGGTGAAGACCAGTGTGGAACCCAAGGAGAGGATGTCGAAGACCAGGACCAGGATTGAGACTTTGCCTCTAGCCACCCCTGGCCAGAAGATTTTTCCAATCCCTAGTAAGGAGGGATTAGTAGTTAAACAAAAATCAATCTGTGGTACACATCATATATTTAGTTCTATATAGGTCCAAGTTAATTGCTAAGTAAATGGCATTATTCACCCTACTGCTGCTCTCCTCCCTAGCCCCTTAAACAGATCATTTTGTGGTTTTCAAAGTTCCAAGTTCAAGAACCCCATCAGGTGTTGTAAAATGGAAATGGGTGAACCCACTGGCCATGAATTAGGATCTTGGAGCCCAGAAACTGAGCTGTCAGGCCCCAGGTCACACAGACTCTGGCTATATAGGTTCTGTCCTTGCTTTAGGGATGGTTAGGGGACCAAGTCTCATACAGTGGCCCTTGAACAGGGATTTGCCCTGCCTAGGATAGCCAGGTAAGCCTCCTAATGAAACAGCCTGCTTGAGGGGAGCTGGTCTACTATTTTAGCAGGTAGCATACTGGTTCTATTTCTATGTGTTAAAGGAGCTTTGGCACAGATCAGTCCTAGAAATGGCAGATTTGGGAGTCACATGGGTACCCACAAGCCTCTCTGGTAACCCACCTTGATGTCTACAACTCCCAAATCCTTCCTACTGTGCATTAACTCCCACTTCTACTTGGTTTGTACTCAGAGATGAAAAAACAGCTTGTCAGCATTTTTGAAGTAAAGCCTTCAGGTTTCTCTTTTTCAAGTTTAATAATTCCTATTGTAAGATGTATCTAGAAACCATTTCATCATCTCTGTGTCTGATTTTCTTTTGAGTCCTCTCCCAATTCTTCATCTCTCTCCTAGTTTTAGCTCAGGGGCAGGCATTGTGCTCAGGTAAGGAAATGGCAGAGACTGAGAGCCACCACGGGTTTCCATCCCTGCTGCCTCTGACATCTGGGCTCACTCATGTTTGCTTTCATAAAGCTAGTGCTGTGTTTCAGACCCAGGCCCCAGGCTCAGTTTCTCACTGGAGATTAATATAAGGTGCTGGTAGAGGCTCTGATGGTCCAGTGTGAGCCGCACCCAGAGAAGGAAGGTGGCTGTTGTGATAACAAAGTGCCAGAGTCTCATCCTGAGGTCAGAGGATTGTAGGATTTCTGGCAGGCATAGACCTAATCAGGAACCTTATTGGGCTTCTGCATATAATAAACCTCTTAAGAGAATAATCTCTGCTTCTTAAATGCACGGTGTGTGCACTGAGTCCAATGATTAGTCAGCTGGCATTCTAGACTATGAACCCCTGATGCCTCCATTACTGACACTTTTCTGTAGCTTATTAAACTATTATGTGACCTGTGACTTTCTGATGGCATTTTTGATTTCAGAATCTGTGCTTATTGGCATGCAGGCAGGATGTCAGACATTAGGAGAGGCTAGGCATTACCTGAGGCTCCACATCCAGTATTGCAATCAGCCCCTGCTCATGGATCTTCCGGATGGTCTCCAGTTTTGTCCCATACATCGCATCCTCGTGGCTGCCATACTCCAAGTACTCGTTATTAGAGATGTCTTGCATCATTTGGTCATGAGATACAAAGTAATAATTCTTTCCATTTTCTTCATCTTTCTTTGGAGGTCTGGTTGTATCTGCAAAGTCACATGGCACAAGAGGTTTAAAAGGCTGAGCAGACGAGCTTACTTCGTTCCCAATAGATTTACTCAAACCCAGTCTTCCTAAAAGGTATAGATTCTTTAGAGTATATCTCATTTCCCCTGTTCTCACCCCAAGTAGCCTTGTAGAACTAAATTCTGGAAACCATATTTATCTGTGTACATCACACCATAGTAGCCAGTGAGTTGTCTGGTTTGGTGAATCTTTCAGTGTTCAGGTGAGACGTATTTGATCACTTCATGAACCACCACAAGAAGATGACATGAAATGACCCAAGATTAACGTAACTCACTGTATGCCTTAATGCAGTTGGGTCTTGTGCAGAAGGAAAAAAGAAGAATAAAAAAATGGAAAACTGCATATGGTTATTTAAATTTAAATAAGCCAAAATTAAATAAAATTCAAATTTTAGTTTCTTAGTCTCACTAGCGGCATTTCAAGGATTCAATAAGGGCCACTGTACTGGACTGCACAGACGTCAAGTACTGTCAGTGTCACAGAAAGTTCTATTGAAAAGTGCTGGTGTATAACATCTTGCAAAAGGGGAATGTTAGGATACAGCAAAAGGCACAATACATTGAAAACACAATGACTGTAGCCAGACATAGCCATAATTATTATGGAAGATCTATATCAGGAGGTGACAAATTGCCTTATGGGCCATATATGGCCTACTGTCTTTTTTTTTGGTGAGGGGACAGAGTTCCGCTCTGTAGCCCAGGCCAGAGTGCAGTGGCGTGATCTCAGCTCACTGCAACTTCTGCCTCCTGGGTTCAAGAGATTCTTGTGCCCTTAGCCTCCCAAGTAGCTGGATTATAGGCGTGTACCACCATGCCCAGCTAATCTTTGTATTTTCAATAGAGACAGGATTTGACCATGTTGGCCAGGCTGGTCTCGAACTCCTGACCTCAGGTGATCTGCCCGCCTCAGTCTCCCAAAGTGCTAGAATTATAGGTGTGAGCCACTGCGCCTGGCTACTTACTGTCAATTTCTGTAAACAAAGTTTTATTGGAACACAGCCATGTGCGTTTGTTTATACATTGCCTATGGCTGTTTTCATGAGACAACAGCAGAGTTAAGTGCTTGTGACAGAGACTGTATGGCCTTCAAAGCCTCAAATGTGTACTATCTGGTCCTTTACAGGAAAGGTTTGCTCACCCCTCACCTAAGTGAGTGTAACAGAAGTATATGCCAACAAGCTCTAGTTCTGTGGCTACTAATAGGACCAGTATCCTGCAAAACACACTTTAGGAAATGTTTTCCTAGATGAGCCAGGAACACTGGTTTTAATATTCTCTCTTGCTCTTGCCACCCCCTTTTCTTTCTTCCCTTTTTTCCCTCCTCTCTATTTCCTCGTTTCCTTCTTTCCTTGAGAAAGAACAAATTTATGCTACTCTTTCTGTGTACATGAGCCTAAATCCACTAATGGGGAATTCCCCCTTTCCTGCTAGCCCATTAGAACATCAAGTGCTCATGGTCATCAAAATGTGGACATTTTAAGAGAAGCCCTTTCTCTAGGCACATCAAAAGCTGAAGAACAGGCATTACTTACTTACTTACTATTTATTTATTTATTTTTTGAGACAGGGTCTCACTCTGTTGCCCAGGCTGGAGTGCAGTGGCAAGATCTCCACTCACTGCGACTTCCACCTCCCAGGTGCAAGTGATTCTCATGCATCAGCCACCCTAGTAGCTGGGACTACAGGTGCATGCCACTACGCCTGGCCAACTTTTGTATTTTTAGTAGAGACGAGGTTTCACCATGTTGGCCAGGCTGGTCTTGAACTCCTAGCCTCATGTGATCTACTCACCTCAGCCTCCCAAAGTGCTGGGATTATAGGCGTGAGCCACCATGCCTGGCCAAAAACTGACAACATGTTGATGCTACATTGTCTTCAGTTATTTCAGTAGTTAGATATATGTTATATACACATATGGGGTCAAATATTTCAGAGATTAAGCATGATTGACGTCACCAAAGCTAAGTTTTAAAACCAAACTAGTTAACTGGTCATTTAATAACATGAAAGTTCAATTGTTACATGGTTAAGAAGCAGCTAAATGTTAGCTAAGCTTGCTACACTCATGATCTAGACAGAAGGAGAATTAAAATAACATTTCAAAGTGTTTTACTAGAAAACCCCAGGAGTGCCAAATGAGACACTATTGGATAAACTTATTTTCTTGTGTATATCAGACAGGGTTCTGGGATGAAGGTTGTCTCATGAAGCCTCCTGGCTCTCTGAGGTATACAGATAACTGTAAATAGTATTGACATTGCTTCAGGAAGGCATGTGAAGGCCCTATAGAATGGAATCAATCTTCACATTTTCTCCTGTTACTCTTAAAAAATCATTCTCCTTCAGCTCTTCCAACCCTGAACTGCTAGAAAGCTTCAGGGATTAAAATTTTAAACTTTAGAATAATGATGATAATAATGAAATGATAGTGGTAGATAGTTTCTACTCATCCATCATCTGCTAAGTGCTTCATACACATGATCTCGAATCCTCTTTGCAATCCTGGAATTACTTCATTTTACAGTTGAGAAAATGAAGAGGGCAAGAGGTTAAGAATAAGATACAGAAAATAAGGAGAATTAAAAATCTTACAGATTTGAAAATCTTTATGGAAACAACTGTTAGCATATTAATTGGATTTAAAAAGTGATAAGAAATCAACAATTTAAATATTGATTAAGGGAAAAATTATCATTTCAGAGAAACTTTACAACTATGAAAACTTATTTTTCTGAAGAATAATTCATCTAGGTAATGTGTATGACATACTGTGAGAAAAATTGTTACCAACAGAATGAATGAGCTTAATTTTATTTAAAACACACACACACACACACACACACACACACACACACACACACACACACACATTCTCTCTCTCTCTCTCTCTCCACATATCTGTACTAAGAGAAGCCTGGAAGGGTATGCAACAAAATATTTATAGCACTTTATAGGGAAAGTGGGGTTGGGATTATTGTTAACTCATTTTTTCCTTGTTCTTTTTTGGATTTTTACAAATTTCCTACAATGAACAGTTACACCTTTTGTAATCAGAAAAAAATACATAAATTATAGAGTTTAAAAAAAGTGATAGGAAAAATATAATGAAAAGAGATTGAGACATTGCTTACGTGGAATAGGGTACGCAAACCGGTCTGGGTGCTTTGTGATGAGAGTGTTTTTTATGTGTCTTCTCCCAACACCATGTGCGCCTATGTCATTTGGAAAAAAAAGAATGTTAACGTTGACAACTCTTACTAATGTTCACAAAATGTTTTGAAAGTGAGAAGCAGCAACCCACTTACACAATCAAACTTACCTAATAAGACTAATGTTTTCCTTTTGAATGCTGGCAGTTTTACTACTTCTTCATATGTGACAAGATCTAATTGATCAAACACTAAAATGCAAAGATTTAGAAGAAAGGTAAATTTATGGAATGACCATTTCATGTACATAAAATTATAATCTTACTGGCAAAACTACAGTTATATTAAAACCATGTCTTAAAAATATGAATCCAACTTATGATATATGGCTTACATGTAATTTAAGTCATATAGCATCTAGGGAGAAATTTTCATTTTTAAGCCCATGAAAATGTGCTTTAGAACCAGGGGCATCCAAAGCTGCTGAATACATGCATTAAAATGTTCAATTCTAAAAGATACTACATATCTTTTCATGCAGTATCCAACAAATCATATGAATTCATTTGAAACCACATGCTGTTCATATTTTTCCAATTCTAAGAAATCAGTAATACTAAAAAGAAAAAGTCTACAGACAGTGACCAACATGAATATAGCATGAATGCAACTAAAGTTAACCAGGAGATGGGCCAGCTAGATTATTTCTAGAGATGGATGAGAAATACATGGACAACTAGTCTTTAACTTCATGGTTCTTTCTTTCAACAGAGTTGATGAAGGTAGCATGCTAGATTCTGAAGCAAGTTCTTTATTTCACAAGCTTATCAATGAGCATCTCACAAGCTTGACTGTAACCCAGATATCCATTCAATGGAAAATCTTGAATACGCAAGGACAGATACATGCTTCCCTGGGCCTGAAAACTTGTCGCCCATTACTCGAGCAGCCTGTGTGTGGTGGATCAGGATGGAAAGAGTCATGAAGTAGAGTCTAAGCTCAGAAACCTTTGCAAAAGTGGAGTTCTCTAATCACGCCAGACTGAGTAGAAATACTTTAACAAATATTTTTCTGAAACCTGCCTCTTAACACTATCAGAAAAACAATTTCAAGCAATGTATGAAACTTTCCTGAGCAGAGGCCCATTCCTATTGAAATTCAACATGGTCCAATTCTCACACACATTTGGAAAATCTCACAAAGGGATAAAATTGTATGTCTGTATTTCCTATAGTATTTTTTGTATGGTCAGACCCAAATGCTGTCAGTTACATACTGACTTTCTTTTTCTAAAGAATATTAAATGAACCCTGTATTTTAGAGGGGTTAAAATAAATTCAGTAAAATTGATTTGCTGATGTAATAAAGGAATCTGGGCTACTTTATTTTTTATTTTATTTTTTAGAGATGGAGTCTTGCTCTGTCACCCAGGCTGGAGTGCAGTAGCACAATCTTGGCTCACTGCAACCTCCACCTCCTGGGTTCAAGCCATTCTCCTGCCTCAGCCTCCTATGTAGCTGGGATTACAGGCACCTGCCATTATGCCCAGTCAATTTTTGTATTTTTGTAGAGATGGGGTTTCACTCTGTTGTCTAGGCTGGCCTTGAACTCCTGACCTCAGGTGATCCGCTGGCCTTGGCCTCCTGAAGGGCTGGGCTTACAGGCGTGAGCCACTGCACCCACCCAAAATCTGTGCTACTTTAGCCAATCACTCATTAAGAGAACCTTCCACTCCCTGAAACAATATGGCAAAATGACTGTAAATATGACCTTAGTTCTTAAGATTAGTGATCTGCCCAATCACTTAAAGTGCAAAATAAGATACTTGAGAATAGAATAGAAACAAAGAAAAAGCACAGATCAGAAACAAACAAAAAGCACCCTTATCACAATATATAAAAACAGAAATACAATATATCAAAATAGAGGTTAGTGTATATTAATGGGTATTTGCGCATTTGTTTTATTTTAAGAACTTGATTTATAAAGGTTGATTGAAAGTCTTTAAAGCATATCCTCTAGCAATAGCTAAAAACCAAGAAATGTTTTGTGTTCAGAATGGCAGGCTCACAAAATTAAAACGAACAGAAGGCTCTCTGTGGTAGGGCTAGCTAGTTATACTGCAAAAATAAAAGCAGGAGTGCTGATGGCATTATTTTTTAGACTTATTGCCCTCTGAGTGATATTTCCATCAAGACAAAGTATGCTTATGAAAGAAGTGCATTGACAAGCAAATATGTTTTAATATATTTTAATAAAAATAAGCATCTCATGAAGGAGCAAGATGATGATGATGACACAAGCTTTTTGAACGGCATATACACACACCTATCCCTCTATAGAGCCCTAACTCTAATCCTACCAAATTAAGATTTGTCATTATTAAAAAAAAACACATAAGAATGAGTTAGATGTCAACAATCAACACTACAAACAAATGAACAGATATGTTAAGCATCAATATCTTAATCATAAATAAGCAGCATGAAGAGGTTACTCTGGTCTAAATGAAATTGTCACATGGTCATAGGGTTGAGAAACAATAAAAAAAAGGGGATATTTTAAAATAAGAGATACAAAGAATATTAGGAAAGCACTTAAAGACTGAACTTTTAAAGGTTTTAAGTTGCTTGCTGATTAAAAAAAAAGGACTTAATAAAAGGAAACCATCAAAAACACAGAGGCATAGTCATTCAACAGGTTACTTACATGCACAGAGGCCATTGGGAGTGAGACAGCATGAAAAATGTACAGGGGTCATTGAAATATGGTTTTTCATATATTAGTAAAATAAAAGTATAATATGTACAAAATAAACTTTATCATGCAATATTCTAAACACAAGGTAAATAAATCACATTAAGAAACAAACTCATTTTAATAGAAATTCAACAATATCCTTATATAAAAGCCAGTGGATTTTATATACTAGCATACGCATAGACATTTTATTGAGAATAGCTACAAGAAACCCTCTTCAGAGAATGTAGATGTGGAAGCCTTTTGCTTTTCACTTTGTACCTTCCTGTACCATGCATAATTTCTAACCACGTGTGCCTATTACTATTATTATTATTGAGACAGGGTCTTGCTCCTTCACCCAGGCTAGAGTGCAGTGGCAGGATCTTAGCTCACTGCAGCCTCTGCCTCCCGGGTTCAAGTGATTCTCCTGCCTCAGCCTCCTAAGTAGCTGAGATTACAGGCATACAGCACCACGCCCAGCTAATTTTTGTATTTTTAGTAGATATGGGGTTTTGCCATGCCAGCCAGGCTGGTTTTGAACTTCTGGCCTCAAGTGATCTGCCCACATCGGCCTCTCAAAGCCCTGGGATTACAGGAGTGAGCCACAGCACACAGCCTATTATTATTTTTAATGCCAACAGGGCAGTGAGGTTATGGGCTACTTTTTGTTTTCTTTAGAGTTGTTTGTATTCCAGAAAAAAAAAAAAAAGAATAGCTTTTAAAGTCAACAGTACTAATTTGTGGTATTAAGCATAATTTAAACACACCTATGAATGGTACTGTAGAAATCCCCTATGTTCAAATATGTGTATATAAATAGAGTATTTTGGGGCTCTAACATTTAAGAAAACAAATTAATGAAGACTTAATTTTTAAAAAGTTTACATTAGTAACTTGATCTAAAATTACTTTTGGAAGTCCTGGGGCTGCGGAATCTCAATGCTTCTAGAGTTCAGTTCTTCTAGCTACACCACAATGCTTTTTGCACCCAGTATACATGGCTAGAAACCTTTTATGTATTGCAGAAAATGTATTTGCTGTAAAAGCTACACACACCATAATCAAATCTATTCCCAAGGATTCAGAAATACTGTTTGTCATAGTTTGCTTATATTACCCTGATTTCCTGCTAAACTTCTCAACATTCCAGACACTTCTTTTAAGTATTTATGTAACTACTTTCCAGTTGAATTTTTTTTCCATAAAAAAGCCATTAACACTGAATCCTTGTCTCAGTTGGAAATACTATGAAGATCTTCAAATACTATAAAGACCTCCAATTCAAAAGAGCATTGCACACTGGTAACATTGGGTCAAGGAGTACCTACTTGAATGCCTGCAGGGACCAGATAGCTAATATGGTTGAATGGAGTGGTGGGTACAGTGTGTGTTGGAGAATGAGTATCTATTCAAAGGTAACATCAACCACCCAGAGTTACTAAGAGAGAAAGTGGGCCTGGTATTGCTGCATTTCTTGTTCTTCTAAGGGAATTCTGAAATCTAAATTTTTATGTTAAATATCCTGATGTTCACACATGATGACTTATTAAAAATTATTTTAAACACTGTGTGTGTGGGAGTTAGAGGGACAAAATTTACTTATGGGTCAAATTCAGCAAATAGGCTGTCACTTTATGATGGGAATTTTGGTAACACAGTTTGAACAGAAGTCCACTTTAACCAGCTATGTAGAATTTCCTGATGACAGAAATGGAAATAATTCTAGTATTATCATTCCCACCAGTTCTAGATATTGACAAAGTTCCCACCCTTCATTTGTACCACAAATACAAATAACGTCAGAATTTGATGATAAGGTTCGGATCTTGTCATCAATGTATGATGAATTCTCAAAGATTTGAAGCAGGAAACAAAACATATGTTTACTGAATACCACCAGAGTACTGTATTTTGCCATCAACGTCTAAAAAAGCCAGAAAAAATCCTTTTGAGATATAGTTTGATCTGTGGCCCATGGGCCCATGTGGTTTGGTATGAAAGGCTATAATATTTCTAAGTTCTCAAAGCAACTGCCTCACCAATGGAGGTCAATAGTATTTGTTTCTCACTCTTTTAGGGCAATGCTTTATCAGGGCACTTCTGTATATTGGGATGACCTTTCATCATAGCTAAAAGCAGAACAGCTGATTAAATACTTGACAATGTGATCTCTTATAAAGCAAAGGTAATACTGAGCAAATGGTTCTTGTGGACTTTCTAATGAACACAATGGAAGAGTTGGTTTATGATGCAGAAGAAACCTGAAGAGATGGTGACAGAAAGGAATGCTAGGCTTTGCAGGCAGTGTACTTCAAAAAGTCCAGGAAAAAGCTGGGAATCTTCTCCCGAAAAGCGAAACTAAAAAGAGGGCTCACAGTGATTATTTTGCAGGCGAGAGAAGCCTAACAATGATATCCTGACTAGAGAATCACAAGCCTAAACACAAAGTTCTACAAAGACACTTAAGGGGCTCTGCAAGGACCATCTAAGAAGCTCAGACTTTCTTTCAAAGGAGGGTCTTAAACACAGTGACAAACACTGACATGTAGAAAACCCCTTAAATGGCAAGGAAGGCTCTGATGCCCGGAAGACCGCTGGTTAGGAAAAACTTGATGATACCAAACAGGTGGTGGCAGTAGGCTCCCCTGTCCTCTCACCCCCTCCTTTCTTCATTCTAAGTTGACAAGAACTTAGACAGATCAATGGTTTGGGGTAGGAGATATAATGTCAAAAGGCAGAGGAGAAAGCAATTCTATTCTACCCCTATTAGGCTCCTGCCTTCTATGTCAAGGGTGATAGCTTTCAACCTGGACAGGCAATGTTTACCAGAGAGCAATAGCCTGAGATAGACAGTACAAGAACACTTGGCTTCATTGAATGATCCCCATTTGTCAGGCCTAGTGATGAAAGAACCTGAGACCTACTGATCTTTAAAATTAGAAAAGATCTCTTTGGTTGACTGAATTCCCTTATTTTAAGGCCTGCAGGAGTGAAGTGATTTGCCCAAATTGCACAGCTACTCAGGTGGGCTAATTCCTGGTCCTAGCTCCAGCTGCCTATTAAGCTTACAGGTGTGTTTGCAGGATCACTGTGCACCACTAAACAGAAATCAGAGAATGGGAGCAATGGAGATTGGTGATGCCCTAGTGGTGAAAGAGCGGAAAAAGTGAAAACACTGGCTGCCAGATGGGATGCTGATTCTCTGGCAAAATTCTTAAATGAATGATTCAACTGATTCTTTGACAGCATTTACAGAATTCTAGTTTTTCAATGAATTCATTTCTTTCCTCAGAACTGAATTAAAGAAGATTGGCAAATTGAATACTCATGTTTACATGCCCTCTATTAGTACAGCATAAATCTAATTATGAACTGACAGCCTGAACCAGCCATTTCTTTGCTTTTCTAGGTGTAAGCTAATTTCAATGCCATCTATATCTATGTATCATTTAACACTGTTGTAAAAATTACAAGGTGAGATGCATACATTTCTCATATTTATATGTTAACACATCTCCTTGTGAGCCTATTAGAGTGTGTTAGACTGTTAGAAGCTGACAGAAAAAAGGGCAACTAAAGAGGCTTGGTAATAACCACTGATGTTTTGTGTGAAGCAACATTCTGCTGATACTGCTGTGCATTTCTATTTATTTTATGTTGTAGAGACAGGGTATTGCTATGTTGCCCAGGCTGGCCTTGAACTCCTGGGCTCAAGCAATCTTCCTGCCTTAGCCTCCTGAGTAGCTGGGATTACAGGCACCTCACTGTGCCTGGCTCTGCAGTGCATTTCTTCAAACAGTATACTTGAGCATTTACTTAATAGTTGCTACATTTTGTGTAACTAGTCTGCTTTAACTATTTCTTGCCTTAATAAAATCAAAAAGCCATTATGAAACTACTGCTCTGTAGTAGTACATAATCAGAAATGATACTTTTGTTGGAAATAAAAATGTGGCACAATGTAACTAACGCATAGGGAAAGATTCCTTATTTAACTGAGCCATTTAAACATAACCCATGTGGCCACTCACATTCATTCCACATTCCACAGCAGCTTGAAATATTTACTTTTAATCTGATTGAGAAATGAATAACTCAGAGTTTTCAGATACTTTTTTCCTAGTGAATGCTAACACGTTACAACATTTACAGAGAAAAATGCATTTCATACTTGTCAGAAACATTATGCCGTCAAACTGGGTATGCATGACTGGATTCACTTGATTTTTTTTTGGCCACATTTCTAATTTTTGGAGTTATTTCTGAAACCTTGGGAACTAATCTAATGCCAGTCAGGACTTTCAATTCCTCAGAAAAAGTTCCTTCTAAAAGGAGTCATATTAAGAAGTTATTGAAAATAATTTCTTATGTACTGTTGTATGTCATCATGCATTTTCTTTTAGCTTATGTTGCACCCTGTGAATCTTTTGGGGATTCCATTGCAACAACCAATAATGACTTTTTGGTATTAATTTCAGTTTTTAACAAGACAAGTGAACATTTTGACTTAAGTTGAATACAAACTTCCATATGGGCAAACATACATATTATAATAGGAAGACCAAGATAAGATTCTTGCTCTTGAGGAGTTTGGAAATACCATGAGAAAAGAAGACTACTCACAGAAATGGACAAAACCAAGTTAGTGTCCATGTCATCTGTACTCTTTCAAACTAACCACTGAACCATTTGTGGCACAGCTGTCTAATAAAAGCACACCTCTAACCTTAGATGTTTATCACAGGCCATGCTCAAGGGCTAGAGAGGAGCCAGGAGGGAGGAGATCTGTTCAAGACCAATCCCAGCCAAGGAGATAAGAATCCTGGCGACTCAGTAAGCTCGCAAGCTTTCATTTCTCAGGGGAGGACCTAACGTGTTGGAATCTTTTGATTCCAGGTGATACTATTTCAAAATAACGTTTTTTGTCCTATAAAGTATAGCTCTGTAAAATATCTAGCAAATAACCAACATATTAATTGGAGGCAGGGGTTTCTTAAAGGTTTTGAAAGTTAACAAAGATCTCATATGGTAGAATTTTTTGG
Organism: Aotus nancymaae; assembly: GCF_030222135.1. NCBI lineage: Eukaryota > Metazoa > Chordata > Mammalia > Primates > Aotidae > Aotus > Aotus nancymaae. Next base: position 17,875,271 of record NW_026988472.1, on the reverse strand, counting down.
ATAGAGAACACTGAAGACTGAATTAAAATATTACACCTCTTTAGATCTTGGAGGTGCTTAACCCAGCCTCAGTAACAGTTGTACTTTTCCCTACCTGCATTGTGCTTTGCCAAATATTTATCTTTGTACTGCTTCTTTTTCTTGCCAAACCAAGTACAGCTGGCCTGCTGCTCCTGTTTGGTCTTCTCCATGGCAATGCAAGCTACTCGCCTAGCACACATAAAAAGAAAAATAAAATGAATTTATAGTTCTGGTTGATAAAATAGAAGTCATCCATTTGAAGAATTTACATAAAACAGCATAACCATACTCATCCTAATCTTTCAAGAAATTTGGATAAAGGCTATTCTTTGGTTTTCATGACAATTTCCTAGAAATGTTTTAAAATATAGGCTTATATTAAAATGGCATTGTATTCCTTGAACATATACTGACTGACAACACAGATTAGATGCCTAAACATGTGGCCAGGAGATGAAGAAGAATGTTTCAACACAGGCCTGGTTTGAATTCTGGCTTTGTTACTTATTAGCTGGTACTAAGCACTTTATGTTAGGCACTTTTCTAGGAACTTTACATGTATTAACTCCTTTAATCTCTCTAATAACACAGGGAATTGCATCACCATTTTACAGACAAGGGGATTGAAGGACTGAAAGATTAAGCAATTTGCCCCAAATCACACAGCTAATAAGTGAAAGACTGGGGAAGGACTGGCACCAGAGCTCATGATCTTAGCCAGAATATTCTATCTGCAAGGTCTTTAACCTCTTGGATGGCTGTTGTAAAGGTTTAGAACAAAAAATGTAAACAATGTCCCTAGCATAGTGCCAGGCACACAGTAGATGCTTAATAAATGGAAGTACTGCTAAATGGAGATTCTAGTATAAGACAGAAAAAGTGTGCTATGATTAAATTCACACTTATAACCACAATCAGAAAATTATAATTTTGTTCTATAATATCCAGCATTGTTAACATAAACAGAGACAACGTTAAAAAGTTGCTCTTTTAGGTTCACTCTAAGCAAATACTTGCCTTTCAGGATACTGCCACAAAAGATTTTGCTCTCTTAATGATTTTGCTCGTGGGGGCCAACCAGGGGTCCCCAAGTGAGTCACATATAAGAGGAGTCCAAAAATCACAATCAGAATGCCACATGGTGCTACTGTAAATAGCAAGTTATTTCCAATGACGTTGTACTGATTTACACTTCACCAGCAGTGTATGAACATTCCTATTGTTCCATTTCCTTGGCAACACTTGGTATTATCCATCTCTAATTTTAGCCATCATGGTGGATGAATAATGGAATATTACTGTTTTTAATTTACATTTTAGTTTATATTTCACTCATTAATAAGATTGATCATTTTTTCATATATTTATTGGCTACTGAATTTCCTCTTTTGTAAAGTGTCAGTTCAAGTCTTCTGACCATTCTCCTATTCAGTTGTCTTTTTCTCATAGATTTGTAGAAATTCTTTATGTAGTCTGGATATTATGGTTTTGTTAGTTATTAATATATGTGTTGCAGATATCTTCTCCCACTCTGTGGTTCGCCTTTTTGCTCTCTTTATGGTATCATTTGATGAGCATAACTTATTAATTTAGTCAAATTTATCAGTCTTTTATTTAATGGAAAGCATTTTTGATATCTTAAGAAATCCTCAGCCAGGTGCGGTGGCTCACGCCTATAATTCCACACTTTGGAAGGCCGAGGTGGGAGGATCACCTGAGCTCAGGAGCTCACACCAGCCTGGGCAACACGGTGAAACCCCGTCTTTACTAAAAATACAAAAATTAGCCAGGTGCAGTGGTGCGCACCTGTAGTCCCAGCTACTCCAGACGCTGAGATAGGAGAATTACTTGAGCCTGAGAGGTGGAGGTTGCAGTGAGTCAAGATTGCGCCACTGCACTCCAGCCTGGTGACAGAGCAAGACTGTATCTCAAAAAAACAAAACAAAACAAAAAACAAAAACAAAAACAAAAACAAAAATCTTTGTCAGGGCATTTCCCAACACTTTGGGAGGCCAAGGAGGGAGGCTCACTTGAGGCCAGGAGTTTGAGACCAGCCTGAGCAACACAGTAAGACCCCATCTCTACAAGAAAAAAAACATACAAAAATTAGCTGGGTGTGATGATACGTGCCTGTAGTCCCAGCTACTAGGGAGGCTGAAGCAGGAGGATCACTTGAGTCCGGGAGTTCCAGGCTGCAATAAGCCGAGACTGTACCACTGCACTCCATCTTGGGAGACAGAGAGAGACCCTGACTTTAGAAGAATAAAAATTAAATAAAAATAAAAAGAAATCCTTCCTGGTCCCAGAAGATATTCTCCAATTTTACCTTCTCAAAGTTTATAGTTTTATGTTTTACATTTCAGGTATTAATGTACTAGTACTGCTGGGGTTTTTTGTTTGTTTTTGAGTCTCTCTGTGTTGCCCAGGCTGGAGTGCAGTGGTGCGATCTTGGCTCACTGCAACCCCTGCTTCCCAGGTTCAAGTGATTCTCGTGCCTCAGCCTCCCAAGTAGCTGGGATTACAGGTGCGTGCCACCATGCCTGGCTTATTTTTGTATTTTTTTTCAGTAGAGACAGGGTTTCACCATGTCAGTTCAGGCTGGTCTTGAACTCCTGACCACATGTGATCCACCTACCTTGGCCTCCCAAAGTGCTGGGATTACAGGCATGAGCCACTGCACCCAGCCTAGAACTGATTTTTGCTTAAGATGTAAAGGAGGGGTCCAATTCCTTTTTTCTTCCTAATGAATACTCAATTGTTCCACTTCATTGAAAAGCGTGTCCATTCCTCATTGCTATGCAGTGCTATTTCTGTCACACATCAAGTGTCCATTTATGTATGGGAATGTTTTCAGGTTTTCTATTCTCTTCTGGTCTATTTGAGCATCTCTAAACCCACACCTTATCTGGTAGATACCAAGATATCTGCTTTGTTCTTTAAGAGCATCTTGGCTATTCCTGACCTTGTGCATTTCCAGGTAGACTTTAAAATTAGCTTGTCAATTTCAAAACTGTTGGGATTGTATCAAATCTATGAAATCAATCTAGGAGGAATAGACATCTCTACAATATTGAGTTTTCCAGTCTTGAACACAGCATGTCTCTCCATTTACTTATATTTTTTTAAATATCTCGGTATCTTTCTTTCTTTCTCTCTCTCTCTCTCTCTTTCTCTCTTTTCCTGAGATGGAGTCTTGCTCTGTTGCCCAGGCTGGAGTGCAGTGGTGCAATCTTGGCTCACTGTCACCTTGACCTCCTGGGTGCAAGTGATCCTTCCACCTCAGCTTCCTACATAGCTGAGACTACAGGTGCATGCCACCTAATTTTTTTTCCTTGAGATGGAGTGTCGCTCTGTCGCCCAGGCTGGAGTGTAATGGCACAATCTCGGCTCAATGCAACCTCCATCCTCCTGGGTTCAAGTGATTCTCCCTAGCTCAGGCTCCCAAGTAGCTGGGATTACAGGCATCCACCACCACGTCCAGCTGGTCTTGAACTCCTGACCTCAGGTGATCCCCACCGCCTTAGCCTCCCAAAGTGCTGGGATTACAGGCGTGAGCCACCGAGCCCGGCCAATTTTTGTATTTTTGTATAGACTGGATCTTGCTATGTTGCCCAGGCCAGTCTCAAACTTCTGGGCTCAAGTGATCCTCCTGCTTTGGCCTCCCAATGTGCTGGGACTACAGGCATGAGTCACTGTACCTGGTCTTAATAAATTGTATAATTTATTCTGTAAATATCTTAAACATCTTTGTTAGATTTGTTCCTAGGTTATTTTATTTTCTGAGACAGAGTCTCACTCTATTACCTAGGCTGGAGTGTAGTGGCGCAATATCGGATCACTGCGACCTCCACCTTCCAGGCTCAACCAATTCTCATGCCTCAGCCTCCTGAGCAGCCGGGCCTACAGGTGTGCACCACTGCACCCAGCTAATTTGTGTGTGTGTGTGTGTGTGTGTATATATATATGTATTTTTTTTAGAGATGGGGTTTCACCATGTTAGCCAGGCTGGTCTTGAACTCATGGCCTCAAGTGATGCACGCACCTCGGCCTCCCAAAGTGCAGGGATTACAGGCATGAGTCACTGTGCCTGGTCATTTTTTTTAAAAGGCTTTGTAAATGGTATTTTAAGAAACATTTTGCAATACTAAAAATTTCAAACACATATAAGGATATAGTGTAATGGAACTCCAATATCTACAACCTAGCTTTGACAATCATGAGTCATAGCTTATTTTATTTTTTTATTATTTTTAAATTTTTTTTAAGACAGAGTCTCACTCTGTTACCCAGGTTGGAGTGTAGTAGCATGATCTCGGCTCACGGCAACCTTCGACCCCAGGTTTAAGTGATTCTCCTATCTCAGTCTTCCAAGTAGCTGCAATTACAGGCACCTGCCGCAAGGCCTGGCTATTTTTTTTTTTTTGTATTTTTAGTAGAGATGGGGTTTCATCATGTTGGCCAGGCTGGTCTCGAAATCCTGACCTCAGGAGATCCGCCTGCCTTGGCCTCCCAAAATTCTGGGATTAGAGGCATGAGCCACTGCACCCAGCCTTATTTTATTTATACTCCCTTATCCTAGATTATCTTGGAATAAATCCAAGAATATAGTTTTCTTCTGAAATCCCTTTAAAATCTATAGGTTCCCTCTCCCTCCTCTTTCTTTTCTTACAATTTACTTGTTGTAGAAACTGGTTGTTTGTCCTTTAGTTTTTGTAGTCTGGATTTTTCAGACTGTGTCCCTGTGGTATCTTTAGTATGTCCCTCTGTCCTTTGTATTTCCTGCAAATAGGTAATAAAATCTAGAGGCCTAATCAGATCCAGTGTTTTGTGTGTGTGTGTGTGCAAGAATACTTTATAATATTATGGTGTTGCACGTGGTGTTATGTATGGTACCTTTGAAAAGTTTTATTTTCTGTTTGTGGCTTATAATTGATTTTCGTATATTGATTTTACATCAGCAACCTTTCTAAACCTTGCTACTAATTCTAATTGTTTATCTACAGATTCCTTTGAATTCTACACACAGAGTCATATCATCTGGAAATTTTTTCCCTTTCTAGTAATGTTAGTTGTAGGTTTACTATACATGTCCTTTATCAGGCTACTTAACTTTCAGGTTAAGTACTTAACCTGAGGTTAAGTACTTACTTAACTATCAGGTTACTTAACATGTCCTTTATCAGGTTACTCCCTTCAGTTTTTGAGAGTTTAATCATGATTGGGTTTTTAATTTTACCAAATGCTTTTACTGCATCTATTGATATGACTATGTGGATTTTCTTCTTTAGTCTGTTAATATAGTGGATTGGTTGACTGGTTTTCAAAGGCTGAACCAGCCGTGCATTCCCAGTAGAAACTCCACTGGCTCATAATATATTATCTTTATAATATATTGCTGGATTCAATTTGCTAATATTTTGCTGAGGATTTTTACGTCTGTGTTCATGACAGATACTGGTATGTAGTTTTTTTCTCTTGAATTGCCTTAACCGAATTTTGTTATCAGGGTAGCGCTGACATTATAAAATGATTTGGGAAGTGTTATTTTCTATTTTCTTAAAGAGGCTGCCTTCTATGTTTCTTACTCGCTCTTGTTCACTGAAGTTTTTATGTATTTATTTTTGGTTGGGGGAAAGACATTTATTGGAAAATACTGTGAACTCTCAGTAACAGTATCAAAGTCCATCTCCATATAGTCCCTATATGGCATACAGAGGAGGCTGATGAAGTCTTGCTTTGGGGATTCTTCTGGTGCAAGTCAACATGTGCTGTTAGAACTACAAGGCATAGGATCTTTGGAAACAAACAGAATTGAGAAATTTTTTGACAGGTTAAGAGTTAAAATTGTGACCTTGTGAAGCTTATGTTACAATGTAGAGAGTATCTTATAATAAATGTTTTTAAGCTTAAAACATAAAAATAACATGTTCCCAGGAAAAGTTTGTGGCATAGTCTAATGTGCTGTGATGACAGAGGAATAAAACTGATTTTTACCAGACACTCGGGAAATAAACATGATCTCTTTAGCTCAGTAAGTACACAGAAACCATGTTAAGGTTAAGGTCAACCTGGAAGGAAATTTCAAACACATGCTTAACAATTTATTGATGGCTTAGATCAGGATCTTGTAGCAAGACAAGGCGGGGGATGACAGAGTCAGGAACCTAACATATATCAAAGGACTAGATTGATGTGCCTAGAGTAAGGCATTTGGGTTCAAAAAAACTGATTCTCATCTATAAAATGTGAAGAATGTGACTTCATAACAATACATTTGAACAAAGCTTGGAGGGGGTCTGGCTGATACAGTTGTTTAAAATCTTTCTTGTTAGTATTGCATGCCCACTGACATCCTAGAGACAAATTCAGTTTCCAAGCAAAGGAAAATTGATCTTTCTTTTTTGCCAGGAATAGCTTCCTATACCCCCAAAGTCCTACTCAGGTCTTGGAGTATACACTGCCCAGTGGGACTCTTTCTTATCCTATTTAGAATCCCTTTCTCCCTCTATATATTTTGCAACTTTAAAAGTTCACTTTTTTGGCAATATACTGAACATATTCAAAGTACACAACTTCATCAGTTTTGATATCTGTATACAACCCATGAAAGTATCACTACAATCAAGAAAAACATACTCATGGCCAGGTGTGGTGGCTCACACCTGTAATCCCAACACTTTGGGAGGCCAAGGTGGGTCGATCACTTGAGGTCAGGAGTTTAAGACCAGCCTGGCCAACGTGGTAAAAGCCTGTTTCTACTAAAAATACAAAAAATTAGCCAGGTGTGGTGGCGGGCACCTGTAATCCCAGCTTCTTAGGAGGCTGAGGCAGGAGGATCACTTGAACCTGGGAGGCGGAGGTTGCAGTGAGCTGAGATCGTGCCACTGCACTCCAGCCTGGGCGACAGAACAAGACTCTGTCTCCAAAAAAAGAAAAACACATTCATTACCCACAGAATTTCCTCGTGCCTCTCTGTAATTCCTTTCTCCCTCTACCTCCATCCCTAGGCAACTGTCATTATAGATTAGCTTGCATTTTCCAGAAGTTTATGTAAATAGACTCATACAGCATGTTCTCTTTTTTGCCTGGCTTCTTTTACTCAGCATAATGAACTTGTGTTTCATATTACTGCATATATCAATAGTTTGATCCTTTTTATTGAGGAGTGGCATTCCATTATATGGCTCTATCATAATTTATTGATATTTACTTACTGATGAAACTTCAAAAAAATTTTAGTCATTCTAATAGGTCTGTGACCACTGAGATTTTAATTTTGTTACTGTGTTTCCCCCCGGATGTTCCTTGATTCTTTTTCAAATCTGCTATGTCATTAAAATTTATTTCTGCTCTCTAAAGATATTTTACAAACTTATTATTGATTTTGAAAGACCTGGGCTAGGTGTGGTAGTGCACCCTTGTAATTGTAGCACTTTGGGAATCTAAGGTGGAAGGATCACTTGGGTCCAGGAGTGGGAGACCAGCCTAGGCAACATAGTGAGACCTCGTCTCTACAAAAAAAAAAGAAAAAGAAAAAGATTAGCTGGGTGTGGTGGTACATGCCTGTTGTCCCAGCTACTGGGAAGGCTGAGGTGGGAGGATTGCTTGGGCCCAGGAGGTCAAGGCTGCAGTGAGCCGTGATCATGCCACTGCACTCCAGCCTGGGTGACAGCATAAGATCTTGTCTCAAAAACAAACCAATCAACCTGGCAAGCTTAATTTTAAAATCTTTTGTCTCTTAATTCCAATATATGTGGTAGGTTTGGGTTTGTTTCTGCTATCTGTCATTTCTGTTGGGTCTTACTTGTTTCCTTCTGTGCCTGATAATTTTGACTTGCTGGCTACTGCCCTGGGAAAGTTTACGTCTCAGGGATAGGATGAAGTTAGTGGGGGTTAGGATAAAAGTGTTTGCCTTCAGAGGCTTTCTTTTTGTTTATACCATATATCTGAAACTATTATTAGTAAAGAAAGGGGAAACTTCAAATCAAGTACATGGCTTCAGCTCCCCTGGCTGCCCCAGGCTATGTGTACCTGGGTGCAAATCCATTCAAGGTGGACTGGTGGCCACAATTCTTTCAGGGGAAGTTTGTTCCCAATTTCCTCATCCTTTACTTTGTTCGGTGACAAGACAGCTTTCTCTATAGTCCCCTGGTGTTGAAGGGAAATAAGGGTATGCTTATTTGCTTCCTTTTAGCTTGGCGGGATTGCCTTTTGCACTCCTAACAATGAGGAGGGTCTTCTAACAGATTCCCTAACTTGTACGGCCTTAGATCTTAACCATGGTTCTCTGGCACAGAAGTGTTCAGTAATGACAAATACCCTGTTTGCAAAATGGGCCATTTGGTAACTCTGATATTCCATTTATCATTTTGATTAAAGGCTTTCATATAAAAATTGGTCACTGAGGCTGGGCGTGGTGGCTCACACCTGTAATCCCACAACTTTGGGAGGTTGAGGTGGGTGGATCACCAGGTCAGGAGTTCGAGACCAGTCTGGCCAACATGGTGAAACCCTGTTTCTACTAAAAATACAAAAATTAGCTGGCCATGGTAGTGGGCACCTGTAATCCCAGATACTTGGGAGGCAGAGGTTACGATGAGCTGAGATGGCGCCATTGCATTCCAGCCTGGGGGACAGGGCGAGACTCTGTCTCAAAAAAACAAAACAAAACAAAACAAAACAAAAATAATTGGTTGCTGGTTTAGAACTCCTGACCTCAAATGATCCACCTGCCTCGGCATTCCAAAGTGCTAGGATTACAGGTGTGAGCCACCGTACCTGGCCTGATACCTTTTCAGCTATTCAGTGCTTTCAAGGTCATTTTAAAAAACATATTTTCTGCAGCACTTTTCTTTTTTTTTCATTAGGAGGATTTATCCAAATAATCTCGTCCACCATTAAAGGAAATAGGAAGCAAATCTGCTTTTTGCACTGCCATCTCTCAGGAATCCTCCAAAGGACTCAGAGTTCTAGACATTGGTGAAACATTTATATATATGATCTGACTAGGCAGAAGAGGTCTGGAATCTACACAATTATTTTCAGTAAATGCCCATAATATATGGTAACATTAAAGAAGACATTTTGTAAAATGTAAATATCAGTAAGAATATAATGGCATCATCATCACAGCAACTTAGAGATTGTTTTCTTCCTGCTTATGCTTAAACTGTTTCTTGAAGATCAGACTGAAAGACAATGCCAGATGGAAGGCTGCTGCTTCTCCATTTGGGCCCACATTTCCTTATGTATAAAATGATGGCATCTGAAGTCCTCATCAGCTCCAGCATTCTAAATTTAATACTATTTTTTGGGGAAACATGAGATAGCTGAAAGAGGCAATCAAGCAAAAGAGATTAACTCAGAAATCTCTTAACTAGTGAAGAAAATGGATAAAGGCAGGTAGAAATTTCTATGGACTCAATGTCTTTGGTCTGGGTTCAAGTATTTTAGGCGGAACTGAAAGAATGCTTAATGACTGTTATTTTTTGCCACATGAAACAAAACTCAGACATTATCTCTTTTATGCTAGCAATAATCTGGTCTATTGCCCAAGTACCAACAAAGGTAAAACTGTCAATATTTTCCAAAAGACAGTTCAACTAAGGAAACTGTAACAATAATAGCAGAAATAGATTTTATAAAAAATATATAGTGATCTGTGACTCCTCTTCTCTCAGTTAAAAACCGTGCCTAAAACCCCTAACTTTAGCTTGCTTTTAGGGCTTAAACTTTCTAGCAGAAAAGGTATTTTTAAAGGACTGTCAAGGTAAAGAACAAAGCTTCTGACTACCCTTTTCTTCTAACAGTGAAACACATTTTATCTTCAAATATCCTGAGTGACACTGAAGCCTGAAGCACAGCACCTACGTTTTTTTGCTGGTGGTGGGGTGGGATGGGCATGAAAGCATGTAGAAGGGCAAGGAGAAGGTACATTTTTTTTTCAATGCCATTCTAAAAGTATTGCAATCGCATACAGGAGTGAGTGGAGGGCTCTGCTGTGAGACCATGACTTGGCTCAGGGCTGGTCACCCAACCTTTTTCCAGACCTTCCTTTCTTTGTGTGTAAAATGAAGCCCTGACTCTGTAACTAGGATCTCACCAGATACTGAAGATAAGGAATTCTTGGATGACTAATTTAAATTTTGTTTGGCTCATAAAGGAAGGAGTATATCAAACAGGTTTTACACTCTAAAATAATATAAAATTGGAAAATGGATGGTCAGGGCTTTGTTTTTATTATCAAACAAAGCAAAACACAAAGAAAAACATACCATTCCTGAAGTTCAGGGGAAGGAATGAGACCTGCAGTTCCGTTTTTGGAGTTTTCCAGTTTACCCTGCCACCAATTATGATCATCCTTACTAATAATCTGGATGATGTCACCAACTCTGAATCGAATGCCAGCTTCTTTGCAGGGGATGAGGTCATCCTTGGCTGGATCATATTCAAATTGAGCTCTTACATAGATCTATAAAACAGGAGTTTGTAAGAAAGGATGCCATAGTAGTGTGAAAGAAAAGTCAGCTCTAATGTCATAATCACACACCAACACTTACAATACAAACAAGGACATCAGATGGTGAAAGCAAACGCGATGCATGGAAATACGACACAAAAAACTTCTACCACTAGAAACAATGTACTAGTAATCTTTTATGTGGTATAGCTTCAAAATTTTGCTGTTTTTATTTGGAAGAAACACTTGAAATATCTGCTTAATAAAAATAAAGACTTAATTTAAGCTTTTACTATAACAGATTAGGCCTATAATAATAGAAAAGTATGCTTGCCCTTTTTAAAACCTGTATTGGTGATGCTGGCATTATGAATAAGTTGTCACGACTGTGTGGCAGCCTTTAAGCCCAATACTAGCAGTCAGGATAGGGTTTAACCCTAAAGCAGCACACGATATAACACTAGCAAGAACTCTGGGTTGGTATCTTGCTGTAAAATATGACAACCGGCAGTGTGTCAGTGTGTCTACACACTGCTGATAAACTTAAGTGTAACTCAAACAATTTTTTTAAAAAGTTAAAAAAATAGCTTTTTTTCTTTTAAATTTAGGTTTTAGGTTTGTATTTTACTCATCTGAGAGAATAAAAATGAATTTGAACCCTAGCTTCCCCAGTGTAACACTTGAAATCAGCACAGAGCTTCAAGATATGCATAGTTCAAGGCTCTGAGTTTTATGATATGTAAATTTACTTAGGAAATAGATTAGCATTCAAGGGTTTATTATATGGCAGCATTTAATGAATTATTTGACTTTTAAATGCTTTAAAATAAGGTACTTCATATCCAATGTTCCATCAGTTATACAGTCTTAAGACAAAATTATGGGTGAATTCTATCAGGTACTAATTTATACATATCTTAACACTAAATCTGATTATTTTTAATACCATATTTCAAGATAAAAATCCCATAAAAATTCTATCTCTTGAAATTAAAATTGAATATTAATGTTTAAGTCACTGTAAAACCAACCTGAAGGTTTTGGAACCACTGTGTGATTATTTTTTGTGTATTTTAAGCAATCCAGCTTATAAAATTAACAAGTCTCTGCATTTACACTTAAAATCTATACCTTTAAAGTGCTGGCAATTTGAAAGTTACTTGCCAGTGTTAGGCAGCACTTAACTTTTCATATTTGAACTAGCACAGGTATATCAGGATGTAAAGCCAAGATAATTTATATTCTTTTCTTATTTTTCATTGCAAATGGCTTTTAGAAATACACATGCAAATACAAATTTAAGAAAAAGCTTTCAACTTCAGAAAATTTGTGCTTAAAAATGTTCATCAGCAGGTACTTTTTAGTTATTCTTAGAATTCTCAGAATTTTATAACCTTTAAAATTCTTTTGCATGCCAGAGGTAGGCCCATAGGCTCCCTGAAGGTTGAATTCTTAACCATTAATATAAAATTATCAGGTTGAAATTACAATAACCATCACAGCTACAAAGAAGTGAGGAAAAATTCTTTATAAAAAATTAGTCATGTGTAATGTGTTAAAATGGAATGGTACAAGCTCTCAATGCTCAAATGTTATGGTCCAAAATGCAAACATTATGGGATGGAAAGGGTTAATAAAGGATTGGCTATTAGCAGCTTAGTTTAGAGAAGTTTCTATAGAGGATATCTATTCACCTGTCGTCCTTTTGGTTGGGTAGTTGATGGCAAGTCCTGTAGAATAAAGCCAACCCAGGAGAAAAATTTTCATTTACTTTTCAAGAGTACAAAGTAATTTGTGTGTTCTGTTACAATATGGTTAAAAAATGAGCTAGATTTAAGTTGTAAAGAGATAATATACATTATTCCATTTCTCAGAAATGTTGAGTTATCAAAAAAATCAAACCCAGGCCATTTAGCAGCAAGCTGAAGAAAGCAGGTAAGTTTAAGCAGAGAGAAAATGTGTTCTTAAGAAACAACTCAGCATCTTCAACACAAAAACCACTGCAAGTTAAATACCCTATTAAAAAAACCCAAAAATAAAAGGAGCTGTTGCCCTTTTCAACTTAGTCACTGCAACCATTTAGATTTTGAAAAATTCAATGGCTATATGGCTTTTCACCATCTTAAAAGTATTAAATGTTAACTGTTATGAATGAATTCCTTTGGTAGCCTATTTTAAAGTTGAAAATAAAGTCATAGACAATTTTCTTGCATAATTTCTCTTACTGATATACTTAGAATATCATTCCATTTGAGATGATCTCTAAATTATTTACAATTTTACCTGATAAAAAAGTTGATATATTCTCAAAGGGCAAATTAAAAGTCAAGATAGAAGAATACTGCTGCATTATTAGAACTCTCAATAATTTTAACTAGGTGATAAACAGCAGTATTAGCAACCAAAATATTGCCAACCTGCACCTGTTAAGTGCTTCTATTTGTTTAAATAAGTGAAAAACAACTCTTTCTATATTCCAAAATGGATAGTTCTGGAAAAATTTAAAACTCCACGTTCAAGTCAAATATAAAGTACTTTGTGTTAAAGATGTGATAACAGCGTGGCTTAAGTGCAGTTTGAAGCCAGTTCTTTTTGCTTTTCATATCCAGGCAAGGCTTATAATTCACAAAAATATGTGCACGTACCACAATAACAGAGGGCACACCAATTCGTAAACTTAGATAGCGGAAACTATAACATGTTGCTGATATCACTCAGAGTAGAAAACTACAAAGCCCAAGAATACCCAAATGCCTACTCTAAAAAATTCTTACATTTATCTTTTTCAAAATAAAAAATATTTAGAAGTTTAAACAAATTTCTATTTACATCCTTTGCATAGGTTTGAGGAAAGTCATACATATGAGTGGGGTGGTATAGAAATATTTTTAGAATGACCAAGGCAGTCTTGAGCTACGTTTCTTCAAATTTAACTACTGAAGGGGCTTTTTAATGAGAAGGAAGTGTTGAAAAAGATTTTCCAGGAGTAAAGTGCATTGTAGCTGTAGTAGCCTTGTACATCAGCAGAAGACACTATTTCCACTGAACACATATAACTAGAACACTCATGGCAGGTGAGCACCAACAAAATTGTCACACTTTGTTGTGTGGAGCTAAAGTTCTTACCGAAACAGAATTGTTAGTGCTGCTATGACCATTAGCTGGGGACTGTCTGGAAGTGGAGGGGGAATCTCTCTGAAATAAGACACAAGGTTCATTAACATAGAACACCAGCACAGAAACACAGAGATATTTACATCAACAGTTACAACCACAGTCTGACAACCATTTCCTTTGAGGTTTGAGCTGTATAGGTGCCATACTGACTTGCTTGCTGATTTCACAGAAGTATGAAAAAAATTTTGCAGTTCGAAGATTCACATATTGTAAGTGATGACCGTGTCATTCATTAATCAATTCTTTCCTATCTCTAACATTCTATAACCTTTTCTTTCTTTTAATGAGACCCAGAAGAGTGACTTGATATTAAAACCCTGTCAAGTATAAGATGACAAATATCACTATAAACTTATTGTGCTGAAGATCCCAAATGTCTAATTTTTATTAAAAATTAGGTTTGAAAAATATTTAATAATTTTTAGTACCTCACTGTCAAGAATTACTGACTCAATCTGAAGAGAAACAAACCTAAGATTTCACATGTTATAATCACCTCAGAATCTTTCTATCATAGAATAAATATTATTACTAGTAAGGGTAAAAGAGATACACATCAGAGAAGAAATCTTTTTTTAAGACCATTTTAGCAGATTGATTAAAACAATAATCTCAAGCCTAAAACAATATTACTCTTCTGGCAAAGATCCTAGGAGCCACAGCCACTCTTTCTATATCCAGGCTCCTCCATCGCTTGCTTTCTCTCTACTATTCTACACACTCAAAATATTTTCCAGGCTCCATTCCCTTACTGTCCAAATCAACTTTAACGATAAGTACAAGGAGAGGAAGGAAATAAGTACTTTTTAGTTTTTGCTTTTGTAGAGTTCTTTTAAGCCTTAGAAATGTACATGTCTCTTTAAAAGACATTTGTTTTTTTTCCCTAGATGATTGAAGAGCATTTCTAGAACCTGTCAGCCTTAAAGGTAATGAGATCCCTTAGAAGAGCATTCTCATATGTTAGTGAGCAAGACTGATCTCCAGGTGCCACCCACAGAGACTCAAGTTAGTAGGACCAGGGTGAGGGACAGGGGTCTACTCTTTAACCAAGGGTCTCGGAGATGCAGTTGCAGGTGGTCAGAGAGCCTTCTTTGTTTGTTTGTTTGCTTTTTGCAAGTGTTGCCCTAGCTGGGAACAGTCCAACCACAAACTTTAATCCTGCCGGAGAACAGGAGGGCCAAAAAGGGTGGAGGTGGAGCTAGAAGACAAGTATTATTTTTTCTACTATTCAAAGGCAAAGAAGGTAAGAGGGATTCTTCTTACTCAAAAACATAGAATTTATATGCATGATACTGGTTACACACCAAACTACTTCAACCACTTAAAAAACAAAAGAAAAACTTATATTATATTAATAACTAGCAGTACCTTCTGGTTAGCCAAAAAGACAAAAATCAACTGTATTTACTAAATTTCTTCAACAGATGAGAAATTGTATGAGGACATCTGTAATTCTAGAATATTAAAATTATTTACATAAAATGTTAAGTGTGACGTTCTTTGTTTCTCAGCAACATTTGTGTTCTAGGTAACAAATTTCAATACTCTGAATCCTGGAACTGAAGCAATTTTGTATTTCCTTTTGAAATACACTATTAATTGAAGTTCCATAAAAAGCCACCAAGAGGAGCTCAAGACCCATTATAACGGACACCTCAATTGTCGTGGCTCACCAAAAATATGCTTGACAAAACTACCCATTTTAATATGTATCTTGAATAGGCTTTAAAAAAATAGGAAGCCTCTGATTTTTCTTATGAAATTTATACCATCACTAGAGACTAGAAGTATTACAACTTTTCTCTCAGATTCTTCTAAGTACAAATCCAATAAGTTACCTGTCAGTCTTAAAAATTAACTTTAGGAAATGTGTACTTCATATTGATGCACACATTCTTAGAAGATGCACATGAAAGAACAAGCTTCAATAAATAACACTTGAGTTGAACGTGCAATGACCAAAGGATGATAGCATTTATACCCATTTATAGATCCAATATAAAAAGAACAGATTTTTGAATCTCATTTAATAACCAACATGAAACTGAATAATATAGGTTGGAAGAACTATAATTTCTATTGGATAAACCTATTTTAAGAAAGAAACTTTGGGGCTACATTACTCTAGAAAACTTACTTGTTTACAAATCACATACCATTCTAAATTTAAACAATTTTACAAAGGGTTGCAAAATCCTATTTCCCTCTAGTGAAGTCAATTATCAATTCATTGCAGACTTAACTTCCATCTAGAGACCTGTCACAATTATATGAACAACTCTATCTCAACAGAAATCGATCGCTTCTCAGATTCTTGGAAAGAAGAACTATCTATGCGATTTCTCAACAAGGGAAGTGAATGAACTTCCTGGAAATATTATTGCAATTATACCCTTTAGTTTTTTCCCTCACAGACTCCGTTTTTTCCTTATTAAGCCTTATGTCATTATTTGAAACTTCTTTACATTTTGCTCAGATTTCAGCCTGCAAAAACTTCAAGTGCTGAGGGGATCCACATGGAAGCAGGGTTGAGTAGGTGGATGGGACCTACTCTGTTCCGTTATCTTTGTTGTAAAATTGGTGTGCAGTGATCTAACAGCACAGGCAGAAACAATTTCCCAGAAAGCAAAAACATTCAGCCATCAGCAGACAGTTAGTTAAGAACTGAGAGGAGATGGGGAATGGTTTGTTAGAGTCATTACCTCACAGGACGAAGACTGAGTGCGGTAACTTGGCACAATCTTGAAGGTAATACTCCCCCGCATTTCCCTCTGGTGGGAAAAAAAAAAGAAGTTTTCTTACAAATAAATAAGTACATAAAACCAAGTAAGAAGCTACTCAAAACATGTGGGGACAATTAGTACAAGCCATCTTAGAGCACATAGCAGGAAAATGAAACCTAGTCATGAAGCAGGGACTGCTAGCATTCACAGTAGAGGAAGTTCCTGGGAAAAGCCCAGCAAAGTCAAGGCCGATTGCCTGGCTCATACAGCAATGGTCTCACAGATCTTTAATGGTTACCTTTTTATAGACGTGAATACAAAACTTTCTAAGTGACATGCCTTTCAAAAGTGATTATACATTGAATTAGACAACAGACTAGGTAATTAACATGAAAATTATATCGAGTATGCCACATTATGATGGTGTACCCCATAACATTTGCTTTTTTTAAAGTTTTTCTAGAATTTTTATTTATTTATTTATTTATTTTTAAGATGGAGTCTCACTCTGCTGTCCAGGTTGGAGTGCAGTGGCGCCATCTCTGTTCACTGCCACCTCTGCCTTCCAAGTTCTGGTGATTCTCCTGCCTCAGCCTCCTAGGTAGCTGGGATTACAGGCAAGTGCCACCACACCCAGCTAATTTTTATATTTTTAGTAGAGATGAGGTTTCACCATGTTGGCCAGGCTGGTCTAGAATTCCTGACCTCAGGTGATTAGCCTACCTTGGCTTCCCAAAGTGCTAGGATTATAAGTGTGAGCCACCATGCCCAGCCACTTTTTACTTATTAATTTTGGGTTTTAAAAAAAAATTGTGGTGAATCTGTGAAGCTTATTTCATACTTAATAGGTATTCATAACCTGGGGGCTACTACCCTGCAGTGGGAAAAGGGACCAGAGACCCAAAACACCTCTGCTTGCTATGACAATGAACAAGGGCTGTCATTTTGCCTTTTTTTTTTTTTTTTAAATCCAAAGCCTAATTTGAATACAGATTTTGGATATGTATGGTCAAAAATGGCCTAGTCTACTGTGACGTTCCTCCCTTCTATGCTGTAGAGAAATCCACAACAGCTGGCTATGACTCAGCTCAACACAAAAGAGGTTTCTGACATTGCTGATGTCAGGAAAGTTGAGAGGTCAGTGAGAAACTAGTTCACATGTATAAACCATGAAAAGGTTTTCTTTAAACATCTGCTTAGGAAGAAACAGGAGACAAAGGATAAAAGGAGAGCATTGAAGCCTGCACTGCTAAAGACAGGCAAAATGTTTGTAAACTTTATTGTACGTCAACATTGTTCTAGCTGTCAGTTTTATGAATGTTATATTAAGTTCAAGTTCATATAAATATGGTATCAGAAATTCTCTGGTTATAAAAGTATACTCCTCATTTGTGTATTTAAAAACTAGCTAACAAAGTAAAAGTCAATTTTAGAAAAGGAAAACTTTCATTTACTTACAAGCATTTTTTGCAGCTGTTCCACTGTTTGGTTAGCCACACTGATGCCGTTGATTTCTCGAATTTCATCACCAACATGAAGTGTACCTAAGAAATTACATAGCATTATAAACATGAAATGATACATGCTTTTACAGTAACAAAATGCAGAGGCAGCAATGTAATTTTTAAAAACTAAGTTGAATATTGAGGGCCAATATTTCAGAGATAGGAACAAGTCTGGTTGCAACAGAATTATTTAACTCATATAGTAAACTCATCAAAACAGATATATCTACTTGGGGAAGGCACAGTTTTGATGGATGGCTGCAGAAATCCGTTTATTTTTCTGAGAGAGGCGGTATGCATAGTAGTTTAAAAGTGTGGCTTCTGGATCCAAACTGCCTGGGTTCAAATTCCAGCTTCCTTGCTTACTAGCTTTAAGATCTTGGATAAGTTACTGAAACTCTCTATACCTCAGTTTTCACATTTGTAAAATGGAGATGAAAACAGTACTCATCTCATAGGATTGTTTTAAGGACTAAACAAATTTAATATATGCAGAAGGCTTAGAACTGTTCTTGGCACATACCAAGCACCATGTCAGTTGTCTGCTGGTATTGTTATCTGCCAGATATGATATAAAGGTTGTTAATTTTCCAAGAGTTGTGATATGATAATATCTACATAACAGCAAACTTCTATTAAACATAATTTAATCTTTTCGTAGGCATTTCAGCATCTTTTAATACTTCAGCTAGAAAGAAATGACCAAGAACCAATGCTTAGAGTGTTATTTACAATTTTGCTTCCTGATTTATAAATTGTGCATAAATTTACATACTGACCTGGCTTCATTACAAAAAGAGAACTCTGCATGCAACAATTAAAGAATAACATTCATCTTAAGTACATGTGGGCCATTTATAAAAATGATTAAAGTGCTATGCCATCAAGCAAGTCTCAACAAACCTCAAAGAGATGGTGTCATACACATCACATTCTCTGACCACAATGCAATTAAGTTAGAAGTACATTACAAAAGGATATACAGAAAATCCTGTTAAGTGTAAAATGTAACAAACAATTCTAAATAACTTATGGGTCAGTGAAAATATCATAATGAAATGTAAAAAAACTTAGAACTGAGTTCTAAAAATGCTTCATATCAAAACTGGTGGGATAAGTTAAGACAGTACTTAGAGGGAGCGTTTAGTCTTAAATGCACATATTAGAAAAGAAGGCTGGGCCAGGCACGTTGGCTCACACCTGTAATCCCAGCACTTTGGGAGGGTGAGGTGGGTGGATCATGAGGTCAGGAGTTTGAGACCAGCCTGGCCAATATGGTAAAACCCTATCTCTACTAAAAATACAAAAATTACCAAAAGAGAGCCCGCATAGCCAAGTCAATTCTAAGCAAAAAGAACAAAGTGGGAGACATCACACTACCAGATTTCAAACTATACTACAAGGCTACAGTAATCAAAACAGTGTGGTACTGGTACCAAAACAGAGATATAGACCAATGGAACAGAACAGAGGCCTCGGAGGCAACACCACACATCTACAACCATCCAATCTTTGACAAACCTCACAAAAGCAAGCAATGGGGAAAGGAGTCCCCGTTTAATAAATGGTGTTGGGAAAACTGGCTAGCCATGTGCAGAAAGCAGAAACTGGACCCCTTCCTGACACCTTACACTAAAATTAACTCCAGATGACTTAAACATAAGACCTAACACCATAAAAACCCTAGAAGAAAACCTAGGCAAAAACCATTCTGGACATAGGCATAGGCAAGGACTTCATGACCAAAACACCAAAAGCATTGGCAACAAAAGCCAAAATAGACAAATGGGAACTAATCAAACTCCACAGCTTCTACATGGCAAAAGAAACAGTCATTAGAGTGAATCGGCAACCAACAGAATGGGAAAAAAGTTTTGCAATCTACCCATCTGACAAAGGGCTAACATCCAGAATCTACAAAGAACCAAAACAGATTTACAAGAAAAAAACAAGCCCATTCAAAAGTGGGCAAAGGATATGAACAGACACTTTATAAAAGAAGACATACATGAGGCCAACAAACATATGAAAAAATGTTCATCATCACTGGTCATTAGAGAAATGCAAATCAAAACTACATTGAGATACCATCTCACGCCAGTCAGAATGGCAATCATTAAAAAATCTGGAGACAACAGATGCTGGAGAGGATGTGGAGAAATAGGAACACTTTTACACTGTTGGTGGGAGTGTAAATTAGTTCAACCACTGTGGAAGACAGTGTGGCGATTCCTCAAGGACCTAGAAATAGAAATTCCATTTGACCCAGCAATCCCATTACTGGGCATATATCCAAAGGATTATAAATCGTTCTACTATAAGGACACATGCACACGAATGTTCATTGCAGCACTGTTTACAATAGCAAAGACTTGGAACCAACCCAAATGCCCATTGATGATAGACTGGACAGGGAAAATGTGGCACATATACACCACGGAATATTACGCAGCCATCAAAAACGATGAGTTCGTCCTTTGTAGGGACATGGATGAACCTGGAAACCATCATTCTCAGCAAACTGACGCAAGAACACAAAATCAAACACCGCATGTTCTCCCTCGTAGGTGGGTGTTGAACAATGAGAACACATGGACACAGGGAGGGGAGCATCACACACTGGGGTCTGTCGGGGGGAAATAGGGGAGGGACTGTGGGGGGTAGGGAGTAGGGGAGAGATAGCATGGGGAGAAATGCCAGATATAGGTGATGGGGAGGAAGGCAGCAAATCACACTGCCATGTGTGTACCTATGCAACAATCTTGCATGTTCTTCACATGTACCCCTAAACCTAAAATGCAAATAAAAAAAAATACAAAAATTAGCCAGGCGTGGTGGTGGGCACCTGTAATCCCAGCTACTCAGGAGGCTGAGGCAGAACTGCTTGAACCTGGGAGGCAGAGGTTGCAGTGAGCAGAGGCTGTGCCACTGTACTCCAGCCTGGGTGACAGAGAGAGACTCTGTCTCAGAAAAAAAAAAAAAGGAAGAAGGCTGGGCATGGTGGCTCATGTCTATAACTTCAGTGCTTTGGGAGGGTGAGGGGAGAAGATCATTGGAGGCCCAGGAGCTGGAGACCAGCCTGGGCAACAAAGCAAGACTCTATCTCTACAAAGTATTAAAAAAATTACTGGGTATGGTTGCCTGTAGTCCTAACTCAGGAGGCTGAGACAGGAGGATTACTTGAGCCCAGGAGTTTGAGGTTGCAGTGAGCTATGATTATGCTACTGCACTCTAGCCTGGCCAATGGAGCGAGACCTTGTCTCGAAAAAAGAATAAAAAAAGAAAGACTGAAAATAAATGAAATACATGCATATGTGTGAAATTTGTAAAGTTAGCCAAAACCAATAGAAAATTTAAAAAAGGAGATAATAAAAATTAGGTCATAAAACAGTGAAACAGAAAATAAACATACAATGAAGAGAATGAACCAAACCCAGAGGGGTTTCTGAACAAACCTCTGGCAAGGTTGATCAAGAAAAAAAGAGTAGGTACAAATAAACAATATTAGAAATGAACAGGGGACACAATGACAAAGACGGTAGAGAATAAAAAGGTGAGAGAATACCATGAAGAAGCTCTCTGCAATATTTTAAAACTTAGATTTTTTAGGAAAATGTAGTTTACCAAAACTCACTCAAGAAATAGAAAGCCTGGATGGCCTTATAAATTGAAGTAGTTGTTAAAAAACAAAAATAAAACTTTCTTAAAACTAAAAACCAAAACACCAGGCTCTCATACTTTTATAGGCAAGTACTGCCAAACTTTCAAGATACAAATCATTCCAATATTATATAAAGGCTTTCAGAGAATTGAAGAGAGAATACTCTCCAAGTCATTGTATGAGGTAAATATAACTTTGAAACTAATCAGACAGAGAAATACAAGAGAGGAAAATTAACCACAGGCCAGTCTCACTCATAAATGTAAATATCGAGATCTTATAAAGGAAACATTAGCAGACAGTAGGGCAGTATATAAAAAAGATAATATGTAATGATTAAGCTGAGTTTATCTGAGAAATGCAAGGGTGGTTTTTCATTAGGAAATCTTTAAAAGACATTCACCACATTAACAGATAAAAGCCAAAAAACAAATGATCGTGTCAGTAGATTTTTCATCTCTACTGAAAAAGCATTTGATTAAATTCAAAACCCATTCACAATTAAAATGCTTAGCAACTAAAATATAAAGGAATTTCCCTAGCCCTAATAAAAGATATGTACTAAACATCTGCATTATTCTTAAAGAATAAATATTGGAAAGATTCCTTTTTAAAAAAACATTTTTTTTTTCTAGAGACAAGGTCTCTCTGACACCCAAGCTGGAGTGTAGTGGCGTGATCATAGCTCACGATAGCCTTGAACTCCCGGGTTCGAGCAATCCTTCCACCTCAGCTTCCTGAGTAGCTGGGATTATAGGCAAGCACCACCAAGCCCAGTTAATTTTAGATTCCTTTTAAAAACAAGAATAGGACAGGATGTCTACTATACCACTCCTTGAAAGACTTCAGGTCCTAGCCAGTGCAGTAATATAACAAAGAGAAGTTAAAGAAATAATGATGTTGTAGCTTTACTGAATATATAAAAAATTATTAAAAATAGCAAACAAAAAATACATACTGGAATCTAAAACCAAATATCCTCCTGTGGGAGTGCTGTACACTCTCTATGCCTATAAATATTCCTCTGAAAGCAGCAATGATGCCAGATACCATCTTGTGTACACAGTGGTCTCCTCTTATTCTCAAGAGAATAAGGCACTAAAATGCTTAGGGTGTTACTTCTCGCTCTCTGGGGGTAAGGAAAGAGGTGTTAAGTACAAAAATAACCCTATCTCAAAGAAAGAGTCTGCTAGAAGAATCATTTTTGGAATATCCTCTGAATACTAGTGCATATAACTCAGTCCTTTCAAAGAAAAGCCTAAATCCACATGTCCAAACCCTGCCCATCTTTGAGAGTTAACTGAAGATGCATCTTCTTAAAAAATCATTCTTTGAGCTGGGCATGGTAGCTCATGGCTATAATCCCAGCACTTTGGGAGGAGGCAGGCGGATTGCTTAAGCTCAGGAATTTGAGACCAGCCTGGACAACCTGGTAAAACCCAACCTCTACAAAAATGTCAAAAGTTAGCTGGGCATGGTGATGTGCACCTGTAGTCCCAGATACTTGGGAGGCTGAGGTGGGAGAACTGCTTGAGCCCAGGAGGCAGAGGTTGCAGTGAGCCAAGATTGTGCCATTGCACTCTAGTCTGGACAATTGAGCTAGACTCTGTCTCAAAAAACCCCTACATTATTCTTTGTCTATTTCAGTTCTTAGTGAATTCTTTCCACAGAATGACTGCACTATGGCAGGCATTAATAATTTAATCATTGATTTAACATCTCTTACCATTTATTTTTGTATTATTATTTAACTCTATGATGTCCTAATTTATAAATAGTGTATCTAATTCCCAAACGAATGAGAGAACAGTTCTTAAACACTTATTTATTTACATATATCTTGTATTCTAGAACACATGTCTCCCCTACATCTTGAGGCCCAGTGTGATACTTTGCTTTATCTCTCATGGTCTCTTAATAAGTCATAATCTAACAGTGATACAGAGATGTTCCAGCTAACACAACTCTAATATGCTCTCCCTTCATTATCTACATGCTGGAGCATGTGCAGATGAATAAGAACCAATGGAGGCCAATAATGATTAAAATGAAAGATGATTTTAAAAGATCTTTTATATGTATCCTTTATACTTTCTTAGCTGAGTGTGATGGCATACACCTGTGGAAAGCGGAGATGGGAGGATTGCTTGCACTTAGGAGCTCAAGACCAGTTGAAGCAACATAGTGAGAACCTATCTCAAAAACAAAACAAACAAACAAAAACATTTTCTTCACTAGGCTACAGGGAAAAAAGTTAAGGAAGGCAAAGAAATATATATGAAACTTACCTTGCCTGTGAATCATGCCCCCATGCATAATTCTTGCAACAATACAATGATTTAGTTCATTCATTTTTAAAGTGATTCCCTGTATAAAAGAAAAAAAAGTTCAGTAAAAGTATTTTGGCAGTACTTCTCATAATATTTGTGATTTTGCATTAGATAATTTTAATTACCAAAGTTGAAAAACATTAAATAGGGAAAATGAAGACCATCCAGTATACCACACACACAAAACTGCTCCATGACAAAAATACTATTTTTGATTGCTATAATAGTATACATATATTTTATATAGTGCTTTTAATACACGTTTTTTTTTTTTTTTTTTGGAGACAGAGTCTCATTCCGTAACCCAGGCTGGAGTGCAGTGGCAGAATTGCAGCTCACTGCTACCTCCACCTCCAGGGTTCAAGTGATTCTCTTGCCTCAGCCTCCTGAGTAGCTGGGATTAAAGGTGCCTGCCACCATGCCAAGCTAATTTTTGAATTTTTAGTAGAGACGAGGATAAGGAAAGAGATGGTTCACTATGTTGGCCAGGCTGGTTTTGAATTGCTGACCTCAAGTGATCCACCTGCTTTGGCCTCCCGAAATGCTGGTATTACAGGTGTGAGTCACCATGGTGGGCCAATAGTGCTTTTAAATTTTCTAATTATGATTATTTTCCCTGTTGCTCTATTTTTAATATTGTCTATTATTTTAAAAAACAATTTTTATTGATATATAATTGACATACACATATTTAAAGTATACAATTTGATAAGTTTGACATATGTATGAAACTATTGCCACAATCAGGATAGTGATATATCTATCATTCCCAAAAGGTTCCTCATGCTCGTTGGTAATATTCTCCCATCACTCCATGCCCTCCCTGCCAGATCCCTAAGCAACTACTAATATGACAATCAAAAAGCTGATAATATAGTTGTTGACCAGTCAAACACTGATACAGTCAACTTTTGTTGACTACAGATTTGTTTGCACGTACCTAAATGAAATCATACAGTATGAACTCCTTTTTGTTGCTTTTTTCACTCAGCATAATTATTTTTAGATTCTACCATGTTGTTGCATGTATTAGTAATTCATTCTTTGTTCTTCCTGAGTGGTATTCCACTGTATGAACATATCAGTTTATCCACTCACCCACTGAATTGTTTCCTGGTTTGGGCTATTATAAGTAAAGCTGTATTCCTGGGTTAATCATCATTTGATCATAACATATATATATATATATATATTTTTTTTTTTTTAAGATCTGGAACACTTCATGCATTTGTGTATCATACTTATACAGAGGCCAGGATAATATTTTCTGTACTATTTATATTTTAGTATATGTACTGCTGAAGTGAGCACATATTAACATTTTCATATATTGTTGGATTTGCTTTGCTAATGTTTTGTTTAGAATTTTTACATCTATATTCATGAAGAATACTAGTCTGTAGTTTTCTTTGTTTGTAATGTCTTATCTGGTTTTGGTATCAGGGTAATGCTGGCTTTCTAGAATGAGCTGGGAAAAATTCATTCTTTTTCAATGTTTTGGAAATAGTTTGTATAGAATTGGTATTATTTCTCTATTGTATGTTTGATAGAATTTACCAGTGAAGCCATCTTGGCCTGGGGTTTTCTTTGAGGGATAGCTTTTAACTACAAATTCAATTTTCAAATAGTACAGGGCAATTCAGTTTATTCCTTCTTAAATGAGCTTTAGCAGTTTCTGTCTTCCAGGGAATTTTTCCATTTTATCTAAGTTGTTGAATTTATTGGCATAAATCTGCTTATTTCCTTATCATCCTTTTTATATCTGTAGACTCTGTAGTGATGCCCCTGCTTTCAGGCCTGATATTGGTAATTCATGTCTTTTTTCCCCCTGATTGCACAGTCATTTTTCTCATCAGTCTAATCTTCCCAAAGAAAAAGTATTTTTCATTTTATTGATACTTTATTGCTTTCTGTTTTCTATTTCATTAATTTCCACTTTGATCTTTATTACTTCTTCTCTTCTACTCATTTTGGGTTTAATTTACTCCTTTTTGTCCTAGTTACTGTTAAGGTATAAGCTGCAGTCTTTGATTTGAGATGTTTCTTCTTTTCCAATATAGGTGTTTAACGGTACATATTTCTCTTTAAGTACTGCTTTAGTGGTATCTTGCAAATTCTGATATACTGTGGTCCATTTTAATTCACTACAAAATACTTTTTAATTTCCCTTTTGATTTCCTTTAATCCATGGGTTAGTTAGAATTGTGTTATTTAGTTTTCAAGTACTTAGAGATTTCTCTCTCTGTTATTCATGTCTAATTTAATCCCAGTGTGGTCTGAGAATATACTTTGATACAAACTAAGCTACTCAAGCTTCCTTTTGATTAATGTTATCATAGTGTATGTTTTTCTATCTTCTTGGTTTTTTTTTGAAGAGATGAGGTCTCACTCTGTTGCCCAGGCTGGAGCACAGTGGTGTGATCATAGCCCACTGCATCCTCAAACTCCTGGGCTCAAGTGATCCTCCTCCCTCAGCCTTCCAAGCAGCTGGAACTACAGGCATGTGCCACCAAACCTGGCTTCTACCTTTTTACTTTGAAACTATTCTTTGTGTATAAAGTGCATGTTTTACAAGTAGAATATGATGATTGATACGGTTTGGTATAAATATATATTTTGCTATTTGACTTCTATTTGTTCCACCTGTTCTATGTTGTCTTTTTCTGCCTTTCTTTGTATTATTTTCATTCTGTTTTATCTCTTGTGTTATTAGCTACAACTCTTCATTTTGTTGTTTTAGTGGTTGTATTAGGGTTTATAGCATCTATCTTTAACTTGTCAGTGTACCTTCAAGTGATGTTATGCCACTTCATATATAGTATAAGAACTTTACAATAGTATATAGTACTTCTATGTCTTTCTTCCTGATCTTTGTGCTACTGTTGTCATACATTTTATTCTTCCATATACTATAAACTCCAAAATATATTGTTATTTTTAATTGCCAATTATAAGAGATTGAAGTAATAAGAAAAATAACTTAAAGGTTTACCCATGTAGCTATCATTTCCAGTGCTCCTTATTCCCTTTTTGTAAATTCATATTTCAATCTGTTATTATTTTCCTTCTGCCTGAAGAATGTCCTAAATATACTGTGGGTCTTATAGTGTGGGTCTGCTGAATTCTTTCAGCTTTGGTATATCTGAAGACATTTTTATTTTGCCTTTGTTCTTGAAAGATACCTTTGCTTGGTTTAGAATTCTAAGTTGAGAAATGTTTGTTTTTAGTACTATATGACACTGTTCTTGTTTGTAGTGCTTTGATAAGACACTGATGTCATCCTTATCTTTGTTCCTCTGTGTGTAAAATTTCTTCTCATTTTTTTTTTTTTTAATGAGATGGAGTCTTGTTCTGAAGCCCAGGCTGCAGTGCAGTGGCACAATATCTTGGCTCACTCCAACCTCCGCCTACGAGGCTCAAGCGATTCTCCTGCCTCACTCTCCCAATTTCTTTTTTCTTTTTGCTCTGTTTCTCATATTTTCTTTGCCATAGGTTGCAAGCAGTTTGGTTATGATGTACCTTGGTATTGTTTTCTTCATTTTTCTTGTGTTTGGGGTTTACCATGGTATTTGGATCTGTGGGTTTATAGTTTTCATCAAGTTTAGAATGTGTTCAGTCATTATTTCTTCAAACATTTCTTCTTTCTTTTCCTCTCTCTCTTCTTCATGAACTCCAATTAACCATATATATATTAGGCTGACTGAAGTTGTCCCACAGTTCAGTGATGCTGTTTTAATCTTTAAAAATTCTTTTTCCTGCTGTTTCATTTTGGATAGTTTTTATTGCTATGTCTTCAAGTTCACTAATCTCTTCTGAAATGTCTAATCTGCCATTAATCCCATAGTATATTTTCCTGCTAATTCTATTATCTGTTAGTTCTATGTAATTTTTGATTGATTATTCTCCACATAATAGGTCACACTTTCTGGTCTTTTTACATGCCTAGTAATCTTTGATTAGATGTCAGACATTGTGAATTTGTTGCACACTTGATGTTTTTGTATTCCTAAAAATATTCTTATGTTTTGCTCTGAGATTTAGATTGGTTACTTGGAAATAGTTTGATCCTTTGGGTCTGGCTTTCATGATCCATTAGGCAGGTCTGGAGCAGTTGTCAGTTTGGGGCTAATTACGTCTCATTACAGAGATAAGATTTCCCTGATCACTCTACAAATGTGCCATGAATTAGAAATTTTTCTAGTCTGACTGGGGGGAACAAGTAGTGAGTGTCAGGCGCTGTTCCTTCCAATCCTTTGTTTTTTTCTCCATTCAAAGTGGAGCATGCTGGGGTGTTTCTCAGTGTTGGGAAGTTTCCTATCAGACATGCACTGATCAATACTCTGCTGAATACTTGAGGGAGATCCTCTACAGATCTGAGGTTCTCTCTGTGTGCAGCTCTCTCCTCTTCAGTACTCTGTCCTATGAACTCTAGTTGCTTTGGTTCCCCCGGACTCTCAGCTTTGTCCTCTTGATTCAGGGAGTCTGCCTACTCTGCCTTAGTTCCTCTCCCTGTGCTGTAGCCTGGAAATTCCCTCAAGGCAGCATGGTGGGGCATTCATATGGGTCACCTTGTTTGTTTCTGGTCTTTTTTTTTTTTTTTTCGATTTTTTTTTTTTTTAATTTAAAGATGGGGTTTCACCATATTGAGCATGCTGGTCTTGAACTCCTGACCTCAGGTGATCTGCCTGCCTCAGCCTCCCAAAGTGCTAGGATTACAGGCGTGAGCCACCGTGCCCGGCTGTTCCCTGTCTCTTAAGAGATCACTGTCCTTAGCTGCCTGATGTCTAATATCTTGAAAACTGTTCTTTCATGAGATTCTGTGTTTTTTATATGTTGGGTTGTTTCAAATGAGAGGATAAATCTGGTCCTGGTTACTCTATCTTGGCCAGAAATAAAAATTATACAGGCATATTTAATGCCAGAATACTATTCAACAGATTACTTTTTGTTTTCTGATTATCCACTATTAAAAAACAAGCATTTATAAACATATTTTTTTGTACTAGATCTTATTAATCCTAAGAATCATACAGGGAAATTTTAAATAATGCTGACTCTTAAACCCACTCTTTAGATTTAAGCTCAGGAGGACTGGAATGGAGCCCAGAAATCTGTACTTTTTAACAGGCTCCCTTGCTAGAAAGTGGCCTTGAATTTGAGATGATTAAGGGTAGGGACTGCGTCTTTTATTTTTCACTAGAGAATAACACTGTTGGAAAGCTTCATAAAAATATCTGACACTTTATACTCTAACTTAATTTCTACCATTCCACGAACTATAACTTTGCATGGTTCCTATTTTGCAGTTTTCAGAAGTGGTAGGCGAGCAATGTGAAAAATTGGTTTATCAAAATGTTTCTAGTCCTAAGATTCAATTGTAACATTCAAGTTTCATTTCCAACTTGTGCATTCAATCAGCATGTGTGGAACTAAGAGAAGTGTTCCTGGAAAAATGCTGTAAATTAGTGTGCAAGTCAAATCTAATTTCATATGGGAAATGATAGTACAATAGAGGTTCTACCCTTGAAACTAATAGATTTATGTATTCATTCAACCAACATTAACATGCACTTACTATGAGGCAGGCACTCTGCTAGGTACAGTAGCAAATTAGACTAAAAGGGTCTCTCATGGCCAGGGGAAGTTTACCTCAAACCAACTGTAGTTAACATTTATTATTCTGTAGGCCCCAAACATTTCTCTGTAGAGAGGAATTGATTCATGTTCTCTCTGTTCCCAAGTTCACAAATTCTAGGGAAGGGACTGGCATAGCTTGGGTTAGGTGCCTACTCCTGAACCTACCAGTTTGAGGGGGGATATTAGGAAGGTTATACTCCTGGCCTTTCCCTTGTTTATATAAGTCTTTCCTCTATTTTGTAAGCTAGTTCAAGTTTGGTTTTTGTCACTTGCAACTATGGGGATCTCAGTCAATAAAAAAAAAATAATTATAAGTATGATGCTACGAATGGGAAAACACAGGGTGTAATAGGAATATATTACCCTTGGGGAATGGACACATTGTAGAGGGTCTGAAAAGCAAAAGAGATCATATAGGAATACCTTGCACTATAATATAATGCTTTGAATAAAGTGACTAAGAAAGCAAATAAAGTTGTATTAAATATATTAGAGATTTATACTCTATTATTGAAAATATATATTTTATATTTCACATAAAATAATTCCTGTTTTCATGGCAACCTATCAAAAAGAGAAGAAATACACATCTTCACTAAGATCACAGAAGACAGAAGAGCTTTTGGAAGGAGACTTTTAGGGGAGACTCAAGACCATTTAATGCTTTCTGAAAAAGTAACTCAAGGATGTAGTTTTATGCTTTTATTCAGTCTATGTTTCTATGTAGTGAATCTTCATACAATCAAGCAACTGTCATTGGGCTGCTTGAGAACATAATGATCCCAAGACACTTTGAGGCCTCCTTCTTGTGGTCCCTTTTACCTTCTTATCTGCTTTGCTTGGCTGAACATCACCCGTTCTTCCTGCCTCTTCAACACAGCTTTCTCTCCTTTCCAGCTCTGTCATAACTAGGCTTGTTAAATAAACTATGCTAAGATACAAATTTACTTGTTTAATGTAGCCAACCCTGTGGAATGTGAGCTCCAGTAAGGGGCAGTGTCTTATCTGACAATAGATCACTGGCATCTAATAAGAGTGATTTGCACTTAATAGGGACTTCAAAAATATTTGGTGAATGAATATATAAAACGAATGAATGGAATATTAGACTTTCAGAGCTAGGTGGGATCTTGGGGAACATTAGTTTAGTCAACTATGCTTTTTTTTTTTTTTTTTTTTTTTGAGACGGAGTGTTGCTCTTGTTACCCAGGCTGGAGTGCAATGGTGCGATCTCGGCTCACCGCAACCTCCGCCTCCTGGGTTCAGGCAATTCTCCTGCCTCAGCCTCCTGAGTAGCTGGGATTACAGGCACGTGCCACCATGCCCAGCTAATTTTTTTGTATTTTTAGTAGAGACGGGGTTTCACCATGTTGACCAGGATGGTCTCGATCTCTTGACCTCGTGATCCACCCGCCTCGGCCTCCCAAAGTGCTGGGATTACAGGCGTGAGCCACCGCGCCCGGCCTGTCAACTATGCTTTTAGAGATGAGCCAACTGAGGCCCACTGACATGAAGCGATTTGCCCAAGACACCCAAAACCTGCTGTAGCCTGCGCTCTTAAGCCAAAGAGTTGCCTGGACAGTACCAGAAGGGGTGAGGTGATCTGCATGCTACTTGTTTGCTGCAAGATAACACTGCATAACTGACAAAGATTACTAAATGAGAATTAGGACCAGAAATGTCTAGAGTTGATAGGATCACTGCTTTATAACTTTTCCCTTAATCTAAAAGGCAACTTTTAGAAGTAGGTAATTTGTTTTTCTATATCCTAATATCCCTTTTCTATGGTCTGAGGAAAAAGATATGAATGTATAAATTTGAATTTTTTTTCCTCTTCTAAAGATATACTTTCTCCTCCAACTTGGAACTTATCTGATGTTCCCTGTCTCAGTGTCCATTCAGTTGTAGAAGCCTAAAGCTTAAGGGCTGTCCGTGATCCTTGCTTCTCCCTCAGTCCCATTGTCAATCCATTGTTAAGGCTTACTGATTTTACTTACTCTTTCATTATTTCTTAAATGTGTTCACTTCTTTCCATCTTGACATCCATCCCTCAAGTTCAGAGTTCCATCATATCTGCCTTGCACTACTGCAATAACAGTCTCTGAACTGGTTTCTGTACATCCACTCTTGACCCCTCTCACACATTCTCTAGAGTGATACTTCAAAAATAAAAATATGATATTATTTCCCTGCTTAAAAGTCTTCAGTAGCCTCCCATTGTTTTTAAGATACTAAACAGAATCCTTAACATGTCTTCCAATACTTGTGTGATTCTGTTCCAGCCACTCACCTTGCTGTCTGCAGTTCTGCTGTGGTGCCTTCTTTCTATTGGGAAACTATGATAAGAGCCTTTTTACTACCAGGTTTACATATGTGCTGTTTGGTTTGCCTGAATGGTATCCCCCTGCTTCCCCTCACTCCCCTTGCTCTGTTAACATAAAGGAGCCTTTCCTTGATCTTCTCAATCTACAAGAATTCTATGAGAATGGTGAGGCAATCAGCATCAATTCTATTCCAACTCTACTCCCAAGCACTGAGTAAACTGATTCATATTAAGTAGGTAGATGGGAATGGAAGAAATTTCATTCCAGCAATGTTATTCAGTTTTTTGAATGCCTCCTTAATTAATCTTCCTCTAATTCTGTTGAAGACAAACGATCTGAAAACTATAAGAATTTTTTTTTTTTTTTTTGAGACGGAGTTTCGCTCTTGTTACCCAGGCTGGAGTGCAATGGTGCGATCTCGGCTCACCGCAACCTCCGCCTCCTGGGTTCAGGCAATTCTCCTGCCTCAGCCTCCTGAGTAGCTGGGATTACAGGCACGCACCACCATGCCCAGCTAATTTTTTGTATTTTTAGTAGAGACGGGGTTTCACCATGTTGACCGGGATGGTCTCGATCTCTTGACCTCGTGATCTACCCGCCTCGGCCTCCCAAAGTGCTGGGATTACAGGCGTGAGCCACCGCGCCCGGCAACTATAAGATTTATAAAAGGATGATGAGTTTTACAATGTTACTAGACATTCTCTTTCTCAATACCAATACCAATATTTCAAATTGTCTCTTTCTTTGCTGCCCCAAAGGTTTTTACACTCTAGAGGAATGTTCCAGTATAGTCCCCTTTTTTTTGGTTGAAGGGCAATTGTGAAAGGAGAGGTGAGAAAGAGAACCAGCATGCCTAAGACATAGTGTCAGGCAGAACAATTCTAGAAAAGAAGGGCATGGGGGAATTGAAGATCTGGAAACTGATTTCTTTAAAACTATCCATGTCTTCCTTCCTTCCTCAACTCCTAGTAGTATAGGTTGAACTTAGCTGATCTAACTCATGCTGGGATTTTATGAGAGGATTGAAAACTTTCTTTTCCTACTTACCATTGGTTCATCTGTGTTCTTTTGGAACTGTACCAGCCGAACTCTGGTCACATTCTCCATATCCATGTCTCCGTTAGCGCTTTCTGGAGAATCGCCGTTTAAATAGGGAGAGGTGGGAGGAGGTGTGACCCTCAATGCTTCATCACTGTAAACTTCATGTGCCACTACGTCGTGAGTCTGAAGTAAGGCCTAGTGTTTTATAAAGAAAAAAATATTAATAACATTACTATTTCAGCAGAAATTTATTTTTATCTATCTATTTACTTATTTATTTTGTGACAGGATCTCACTCTGTCACCCAGGGTGGAGTGCAGTGGTGCAATCTTAGTTCACTGCAGGCTTCGCCTCCTGGGCTCAAGTGATCCTTCCTCTGCAGCCTTCTGAGTAGCTGGGACCACAGATGCATGCCACCACACCCGGCTAATTTAAAAAAATTTTTTTTGTAGACATGGGGCTGAAAAATTTATTATATAAACATATATCATTCTTTTCCTCTCAAAGGTATCACTCATCTAAAGAGAACATAAAGTGCGTAATATCGATATACAACTATATCTCAATTTCTTTGTGACAAACAATCATGATGAATAGATTTTTTAAAAACATGAGTGAATGAATGAGTGAATCAATGAAGAGATGTGTTTATTGATTATCTGGGTCAGAGGTGGTACCAACTAACTTGTTCAAATAAAAGCAAAGGGTACAATTTCAAATAATTTAGCCAAAAGAATCCTCGATGAATAGAGTTGGCAAATTTGTGCTGGGGCTTAGAATTGAAACAAATTTAAAAAGAAAAGGTTCAATAATTGGTGTATTGAGCAAATATCTTTCATCAATGGCATTTACAATGACACTTTTATATAACCCAAAGGATGAAGACAATTTATAGCATATAATTTAGTAAAAGAAAAAATATATACACAGATACATCTTAAAAATGTGATCTTCTAAAATATCACACATGATATGGAAGTCAAACTCTAAACATGTTAAATGTTTTTGTTCATTTTATTTTTTGGAGCACTTCTTCAAATAAAAAATAAGTTGGGAATTACTATTAAGACTTCTTTTTGCAAAGCCTATTAACAAAGAGAAAGTGATTTCTTTGTACTGACATCTCTATTTGTCAGCTTGGTGAACTTCAATAATAAAATGTCCCTTGTCTCCCTAAAAAAGAATGTTCTTCTACTCACCACACGGTTTGTGCCATCATAATAAACACTTTTTAATAAGCATGAATATATGAATATTTCTATTTCAAAGAGAATTCATAGTTATCAGAATGTTTGGAGCTTCACACAGATTATATTTTCTTGTGTGCTAACTATATATTTGGTTCTATTTTAATTTGTGATCTGTGTGGTAATGAGATAACTGCAGATAATAAAATGCAATTAAAATTGCTTTAAAAGTATAACTTATAACATCTGAAATTAAGTTATTTTATTAAAAGGCTTAAAAAAGTCATGACTTGGCTATTTTAATTTTAAAGGCATGCATATGAGGCAAAAAAAAAAAAAAAAAAAAAAGAGGTAACAATCCAGTAAAATCAGAAAGAAGATAGTGCTGATTTGTCACCAGTAAAGAATATGCTTTGAGCGATATACACAGTTGGTTTTCTGATGGAAATGGCAGATATTTCCATAGTCACAGTCTCAGACAGCTGGTTTAAACTGGGATTTGGGTGAGGAGCACCAAGGGGCACTAAGCAATACATGGCTTGAAAGTAGGACTCCACAGTGGCCCTGGGGAGCTTAGCTTCCTCGCCGGTGCCCTGACTGCACCCTGCAATGGTACTCCTGAGCCCAAGTATAGAGGCTATGCTATGTGGGCAAATCCCTCTTCTTCTGATTTAATTGTGGTCACTTAAGAAACTAAGATTTAGGGCAAAAAGCAAAAATCAGTAACAGAAAAACTGGAACGTTTCGTTTGCTAAAATTATGTTTG
The DNA here is from genome assembly GCF_030222135.1 of Aotus nancymaae. Taxonomy (NCBI): domain Eukaryota; kingdom Metazoa; phylum Chordata; class Mammalia; order Primates; family Aotidae; genus Aotus; species Aotus nancymaae. The sequence goes on along the minus strand of NW_026988472.1, from coordinate 17,840,440 downwards.
TCATATCACTGCAGCCTTGACCTCTTGGGCTCAAGTGAGCCTCCCACCTCAGCCTCCCGAGTAGCTGCGACCACAGGCATGTGCCACCACACCCAGATAATTGTTGCATTTTTTGTAGAGACAGGGTTTCGCCAGTTGCCCAGGCTGATATTGAACTCCTGAGCTCATGCAATTCACCCGCCTGGCCTCCCAAAGTGCTGGGATTACAGGCCTGTACTCATTCTTTTAAATTATATAAGCAAACATTTGTATTTAATGCATTATTTACAAGGAAGGATAAGCCTACAATCATAAAATAATACTCAAATTGGACTTTAAAAGAAAAATGCTAGGCTTGGCTCAGTGGCTCATGCCTGTAATCCCAGCACTTTGGGAGGCCGAGGTGAGCAGATCACAATGTCAGGAGTTCGAGACCACCCTGGCCAACATGGTGAAACCCCATCTCTACTAAAAATACAAAAATTAGCCAGACGCAGTGGCAGGCCCTTGTAATCCCAGCAACTCGGGAGGCTGAGGCAGGAGATTCACTTGAACCCGGGAGGTGGAGGTTGCAGTGAGCCGAGACCATGCCATCGCACTCTGGCCTGGGTGACAGAGCAAGACTCTTGTCTCAAAAAAAAAAAAAAAAAAAAAAAGAAAAAAAGAAAAAAGCTCAAATGATGTCACCAAATAAGGTCATACTTGATATTAACCACAATTTGGCACTGTAAATGATTGCTACCACAAAATGAAACTTAACCTAAAGCTCTAATTCATATCCAAACAGAAAAAGGGGGCCACTTACAAACTATCTTTTTAAAATCTTAAAGAAGAATATGCAAAATAAAAAATAGGAAAACCAAAATTTGAACATTTTTCTTCAAGTATGTTAAGGTGTATGAGTGAGCAGTTGTTACTAAGCTGAAATAGCTGTCAGTTTCAATTACATAACAATCATGTAATAGGAAAAAACCACTTTCACTTTTTGTACTATAGTAAGGATATGCATAAGACAACTAACAATATTAGACTAGAGTGAAAAAACCTGATTATTTAATGTTTCATATTTTACAACTGCAACAAGCAAAGGAAATGTTCTTTTAAAACGTCAGTCTTTCAAATGGAATAACTAAAAAAGGAATCAGTGAGATAATATTCTTTTATCATGATCTCTAAAGATACAGATTTTAGGCTAGGTGTGGTAGTTCATGCCTGTAATCCCAGCACTTGGGAGGCCAAGGAAGGAGGACTTTTTGAGCCCAGGAGTTCAAGACCAGTCTGGGCAACAAAGTGAGACCCCCGTCTCTATAAAAAAATAAAAGAAAGTAGACAGGCGTGATGGTGCATGCCTGTAGTCCCAGCTACTTGGGAGACTGAGGCAGGAGGATCGCTTTGCCCAGGAGTTGTAGCCTGCAGTGAGCTAAGAAGGTGTCACTGCACTCCTGTCTGGGCAATAGAGCAAGACTCTGTCTCTTAAACAAAATAACAACAACAACAACAACAACAACAAAAACAGAGTTTTAAAGTCATTTAAATGTACCCTTATTTCCTCTCCCTTTAGTTACTGTAAATATTTACAAGTACCTACATTTTCTGTATCAAGTAATTCAATGGTAAATCCTCATGTTATAATAATCAGAAAGCAAATTCAGATGACTGAGCAAATAAGTGTGAAATTATACATTTGCCAAGAATAACTCTCAAACCTTGGCATAATAAAAAAAATTATAAGTATTTAACATATTTCCCTCTAGTTATTAATATTTCTTTAAAAATACCACGATTTTGAAACCATGATTTAAAAAATGCTTATAAGATAGAAAGCTCCAGCATTTAAAAGTTTACTTAATATAGCACATATATATATATATAGCTCAGAATTGTATTTCCCACATAAGATATTATCTGCACATAACTTATTTGGGAATGACCAATGAGCTCAACTTAAATTTATTAGAAAACTTATTAGCATTATAAATCAACTGACTTTTAAGAGCCTGGGCTTTGGAGCCAGCAAGAGCTGGCTTGAACCTCATTGAGGCCACTGACTAGGTGAGTAACCTTAAGTAAGTCTCTTTACCTTGTTAGGGTACAATTTCCTATCTGAACTGTGAAATGGGTTTAATCACACCAGCTTACATCCCAATCATCAGCAAGTCCTCTTGTATGTAACCATCCCCAACACAGAAACCCCATCTGTCCATGTTCTACCATTCTCACCTTTCACTATGCCTCTACCACCTCTCACAACAGTCTTCCAATTGGTCTCCCTAAACCCTTATCCCCCTACAGTCCATTCTCTATACATCAGCCCCAGCAATCTCAAAAGCATAGATCAGGTATTTTCCTGTGTGCCATCACTTAGTGTCATCCTACCGCAATCAGGAGAAAACTGCAGACTCCTTACAATGGCCTGGAAGGCTTTTATTTTATATATTAAAAATATAAATAAAATTGGTCTGGCCTCTGCTGACCTCTCTTGGTACTTCTTGTACCACTCTCCCTTGTTAATTGTATCTCAGCCACAATGGACTTCTGCTCCTTGAACCTGCATAGCTCTTTCCTGCCTCTGGGCCTTTGCATTTGCTCTTCCCCAAAGGAGTCTCAACCCAAGTGTCAACTCCTCAATAGAGCGATCTCGGCTCACTGCAACCTCCGCCTCCCATGTTCAAGCAATTCTTGTGCCTCAGCCTCCCAAGTAGCTGGGAGTAGAGGTGTGTGCCACCATGCCTGGCTTTTTTTTTTTTTTTTTATACTTTTAGTAGAGATGGGGTTTCACCATGTTGGCCAGGCTGGTCTCGAACTCCTGACCTCAAATGATCCTCATGTCTCAGTCTCCCAAAGTGCTGGGATTGTAAGTGTGAGACACTGCGCCAAGCATTTTTTATTTTTTGAGACAAGATTTGCTCTGTTGCCCATGCTGAAGTGCAATGCTGCAATCATGGCTCACTTCACTCTTGACCTCCCAGGCTTATGTGATCCTCCCACCTCAACCTCCTGACCTTAAGTAAGTCTCTTTACCTTGTTAGGGCACAATTGTAGCTGGGACTAGAGGCATGTGCCACCATATCTGGCTAGTTTATTTTTAATTTTTTGTGGAGATGGGGTTTCCCTATGTTGCCCAGGCTGGTCTTTAACTCCTGGGTTTAAGTAATCCTCCTGCCTTGGCCTTCCAAAATGCTGGGATTACAGGTGTGAGCCACTGTGCCTGGTCCAAAATTTATTATATATTCGTTTCTAGCTACGGAACACTGCAAAGAGCAGTCAGCCAAGGAGAGGCTAACCTATCTGCAAATGGGCAGGTTCCTAATCTAGTCAGTGTTTTACTGATAACTTACTATGTGCCCTATACATGATAGATACTATGGAGCAACTAATAATATGTATTAGATAATATCTGTTAGGCATTAAGCATATGTCAAGCATTGTGCTAAGCACAGTAGGTATATCAGCTACTTAATTCTTATTCTGACTCCACGAGGTTGGCTCAGAGTCAGAGTTCATAGAGTTAGGGTGGCTAGGATGGAGTTCAACCACAGGTCATCTGAATTCACAGCTTTCACCACTTTTATATTATAGAACAGTGGTCTCCAACCTTTTTGGTACCAGGGACCCATTTCATGGAAGACAATTTTTCCACAAATGGTGGTGGGGGGGGTGGGGGGGATAGTTTTGGGATGAAACTGTTCCACCTCAGATCATCAGGCATCAGATTCTCGTAAGGAGCACGGAACCTAGATCCCTCGCATGCACAGTTCACAGTAGGGTTCCTGCTCCTATGAGAATCTAATGCCTAGGCTGATCTGACATGAGGGGGACACAGGTGGTAATGCTTGCTGGCCTGCTGCTCACCTCCTGTTGTGTGGCCTGGTTCCTAACAGGTCACGGATGGGTACTGGTCTATGGCCCAGGGTTGGAGACCCCTGCTAGAGAAGATATGATGTCTAAAACAGAATGAATTATAATCTGGGGAAACACAGCACGTATGTATGAAACAGTGAACAAGATAATATTAACAGTAATTTAACTCCGGATATTTATGATCTATCAAATTTGAGGATACTACTAAAGGATATAGTTTCTTTATTCTCCTGCTCTGTGAAATAGAGATACTCACAATGACTAAATGAGATCACCAGCTCAATGAGAACAACAAAGCTGAGCTGGGATATGAAAGGACAAAGAAAAATTGCCCTGGCCCATTCACTGGGAAGGGACCTGCTCTGGCAGGCCAGCAAGCATTAAAATGTTATGCAGGTGAATACAAACAAGTGGAAAAGAGTTAGAGAAGAGAGAGTTCAAGAGAAGTGTAGAGGGGTTACAAGACATGTTGACAATACTCAGGTGAGATTTGAACGAAGTTCTGTGTTTATATACCTAGGTTGTAAAAACGCACTCATCCACAGGCATTAGAACCTGTATTCCTAATAGTAACTCACTGAACAGTGCTGCTATCATACAATAAAGTAAATACTCTTAAGGATTATACTTGAATTCAGCCTTTAATGCTTGGGTGGGGGAGTTAGGAAGGATGAATATGGTAATTGCTTCTTTCCAGGTAGTTACTTTGAGGAAAAGAAATTCATTTCAATAACTAGGTTTACAAAACACTATCATAGAACAGCATATATAACGGGCCGGGCGTGGTGGCTCACACCTGTAATCCCAGCACTTTGGGAGGCCAAGGCGGGTGGATCACGAGGTCAAGAGATCGAGACCATCCTGGTCAACATGGTGAAACCTCGTCTCTACTAAAAATACAAAAAATTAGCTGGGCATGGTGGCGCGTGCCTGTAATCCCAGCTACTCAGGAGGCTGAGGCAGGAGAATTGCCTGAACCCAGGAGGCAGAGGTTGCACCATTGCACTCCAGCCTGGATAACAAGAGTGAAACTCCATCTCCCAAAAAAAAAAAAAAAAAAAAAACCAGCATATATAAAAAACCCTCAGTGGTAATTCCTTTGATACACATACTGTTATTATTATTTTTAAAGTGTCATCTGCGGCCAGGCATTGTGGCTCACGCCCGTATCCCAGCACTTTGGGAGGCTGAGGCGCGAGGATCACTTGAGGTCAGAAGTTCAAGACCAGTCTGGCCAACATGGTGAATCCCTGTCTCTACTAAAAATACAAAAATTAGCCAGGTGTCGTGGTGCACACCTGTAATCCCAGCTACTAGGGAGGCTTAGGCAGGAGAATGGCTTGAACCCAGGACACGGAGGTTGCAGTGAGCTGAGATCACACCACTGCACTTCACCCTGGGTGACAGAGCAAGACTCTATCTCAAAAATAAATAAATAAACAAAAATTCAAAGTATTATCTGCAATAGTAGTAATAAGAACAAGGCTTTTAAGTCAGACTTTCTCCCAAAGGGCAGTGAGCTAAATTTTCTACTTTTCACATATTTTTCACATAAACTGATGTGGCTAATGCTTTTAAAATGGTATATTAAACATGGATTTTCATCTGTAATTGTGTTTTTGTATTGCAGTTAGGTAGATAAGCATGGACCTTTTTCCACAAAAACGTATCTTATCTATTTTGAGCTTTGTTTAGTTATTTAGCTTTATATTTGGCTAAATACAGGTGTTATCCCCATTTTCCATATAGTAGAAATGAATGAACAAAGTGCAAGTTTTGCATTGTTAAAAAAGAGATGCAATTCTTCCAATATATCACCTAGATTCAGAGAATTCTTTATTATTGAAAACTGTCTCCAATTTTAGTTCTTTGTGGTTTAAGTAACATAAACAGTTTCAGCGACTAAAGGACTATTCCATAAGGAAGAAAATCTCTTGTCTGATGAGTACACGGTCCCTGAAAAGCCACTTCACCAAGAGCATCTTTACAATTGTGACACAAAGTAAACAAAAGAATCTCAAAATATTTGGTATTACCTGATATTGTAATCTTAACAGTCTCATATGATATGGATAAAAATGCATTAGATGAAGCTGGCTACATTTTATGAGGGTAGTTTAAAAACTTCTTTTGAAAGTGAGGTTGTTTGTTACTTACCATGAAATGAGGTTGTGTTAAAATACGCTTTAGTTCCTTTGCATCATTATTCTCAGGGTAACATGAAATTTCTTCCAAAACCTAAAAAATAAACAAGATATAAAATAGTACAAACATGACACAAGATTTAAAAATGTTAAATTCTTTTAAGTTAAAAATTATGAGTGGATTTTTATGGCAGGCAAAACAATTATTTTGAGAAAGTTTTCATTTTATTCAAATTATATTAATACATGGAAGAACAGTATTGATGGCAATATTAATAAAAATGAAGCAAATTGTTCTAATAGTCTGTCAACTATAACCTGAAAGGCTATTGAAAAATACGAAACAAAATGACAATCCTGCAACACATATTTATTACAGATTCATGAAACTTAACAAAAGAGTATCTCTGAATATCCTTTTCCAAATTCACCATAAAAATCAATATGGACAAAAAGTTAGAAGTTTTCTGTTATATTAACAGCACTGCCAATTCCCTTTAGAAATGTTAAAATGACACAGGCACAGACAAAAATGATTTCAAGAACAGTAGTAATTAATTAGACTACTTAATTAAGTGTACACAAGTAATTTTTCTTTAAGTAATGTAGAAAATGCAAAAATGCCTGCAGGATCAATGTTATTCACCATATTCATCTGCCCATATAGAGAAAGCCATGCCTCTGCTAATGGCTCTTAGGCTTCAATGCCAGGGAACCTAAGAGAACAATTTTTAAAAAACCTTATTTTCTCTTTCCATTCAAATTTTCTTCACTAATTAGTTACTAACACTTTTCCGCACAGGTAAAATGGTTGTTTTCAAATAAAATTGTTCTTCAAAAGTTCTCCTTTACCGCCAGGACGGAGTTTACCTGTTTAAGTTATTTATGGGACATGAACCCATGGAAAAGCCTATGTGCTTTTTCTGAGTAAACACCTGCTGCTATTCTAATTGCAGCTGGCTGGATTCAGAGAGGTTTGCATTACACTCAAGTGAATTCCAACCATCAGGCCAATCAAGGATTGCTTCAGCACAACTGGATGGCAGGAGCATACCACCATCCATCCAGGAGGACTCTCACCTCAACCTGCGAAAACCATACAAAAGCTTCCTACTGGGGCAGGAGGGGATGCTGTGAGGTCACATGGCCTGAGCCTTAGATTTTAGCATCATAATTATAATGTTCTGTGCTACTCAACTACTGCCTCTGGGAGGAATAAGCAAGCAAAAAAACAACAACAACAACAACAACAACAGGACTTTCTTATCCAAATACCCTGTTCATTAGAGTGTTGGTTACGTTGTTAATTCATATTGTTTCAGGATGATAAACTAATTATCCTTGGTGTATTTTATGCTTGGAGTTTCTCTATCAGTGAAATGAAAGGAGGAAACCACATACTCTCTCTGGCTCCCTGCTCCTTTCCTAGTCTATTTTTAAATACAGAGGTGTGGTATTTCCACCAAAACAGGGCTAGGAGGAAACCTTCAGCAGGTTTTCACTGTCCAGTTGAGCCAAATAATTGTCCTCAGAGTCTCTCTGCTTCTATTTGTGTATTGTGAAGACAGGGTGGTAACTCATGCTTCTATCAGTGATACCTTAATTCCCTTCTATGATCCCCTAGGGCGAAGTCAGAGACAACCCCGCCAAGGTAGTCCTGACCAAGGGGGCAGGCCGGGCAGCCTCCACTGTATCGGTCTCATTTCTCAGTGAACATACACTATCTTCCAATACAGACTTTGTGTTTAAAATCTGGTAGGGAAGGGATTATGTCCTTCATACTCTTTCACTTAGTAATTTCACTTTAGAAGAAATAATTTTTTAAAAAGGAAAATGTTTATTTGCATAAAGACTTATATGATCAAAAAATGAAAAAAAACCTATGTGTCTAACAATGGGAGAATTGCTAATATGTTATATTTTAATAACAGCAAATAAAAATATTGTAGTCATTAGAAGTTATATTTGTAAAGATCAAATAGAAACATGGAAATATGCTTATTATATAATGTTAGGTTAAAAAAGATACATTTTGATTACAACTATAAAAAATTTATATGCAAATGGAAAGTGACTGGAAAATGTTATGTAAAAATGTAAACTACTGTGTTAGAGTGATGAGATTATGGATCTATTTTTATTTTCCAAACTTTCTGCAATGTCGTGTTTCTATCATAAATAGGTTTTTAAAAGTCTGTGACAGATATAGCCACATACATTGACAATTTACAAAAATGACTTCTTTGAACTCAGTATATTTAATTGCTCTAGAAATTTAATTAACTTTCAAACATTACCACCTTAAAAAAGCAACTAAAATTTTTATAGCATGCCTATTTCCACCAAGTGTTGTAAAATAACTTTCTTTTTTTAAAAAACAGAAAAAGAGAAGTAAAACTGACGGTAATGTATTCAAGGTTACATCACAGAACCAGAACTAGAAATCTAGGCAATATTGCTGCAAAGATTTTTTTTTCTTTTCTGTATGTTCAGTAATAAACTTAGAAATACTAAATCTGAATATAATGAGTCAAATTGTGACTCCACAGAAACTGCCTCTTAATGTTCAACAGAAATGTCTTCAATAAAGGTAGTCAATATGATGACGCCAAATACTTTTATAAAATGTATCACTTACCTCTTTGGCTCTCTGTACTGCATCGCTTGGTGGATTCCTGATTTGTGGTGAAGACTTTGTGTTAATTTTGTCATACAGCTAAAAAGCAAAGAAGAAAATCCAGTCAACACTCACAATTCTTTGCTAAAATTCAGAGCTTCATATTTATTACTTCACTAAACAATATTTTTCCTTTTAAAAAGGCAGGCTGATGATTTCAGTGGGATCCTCTCGGTAATAACCTCTTAATTGTTCCGTGAAACTTGTCAGAATATGAGTCTTATGCATATCTTTTCAAAAAATCACCTTTAAATAGATGGACCAAAATTCTGTCAATGTAGCAATTTCCTTGTCATTTTAAATTCGTCAATATTTCCTCAATCATAGTGTTTGTTTCCTCTGACAGAAGCAACTTTCAATAGCATGAATGCGCAGTAAAAATGAAAGAATGCTTTCTGGCCAAGGCACATCTACACGGAGTAAAAATGAAAGAATGCTTTCTGGCCAAGGCACGTCGGGAAGAATTTTCACAGAAACCTAAATCTTGGGAAAGGGCAAACTCAATTCCTTCTAGGAAGGAATGTTCTCACAAAGGTTTATGGTTGTTTTACCAGGGCTGTTCATTAACAGAATCAGTGCTGGTATCCTTCAGCAGGAAGTCAAGGACATAAACTTTTTTTTCTTTTGACTCTGCAAATTCAGAGTGAAGAAGACGCTGAAAAGAAAGTAAATACATGTTGGGCACAGTGGCTCACGCCTGTAATCCCAGCACTTTGAGAGGCTGAGGCGGGTGGTTCATCTGAGGTCAGGAGTTTGAGACCAGAATGACCAACATGGCAAAACTCCGTCTCTGCTAAAAATACCAAAAAAACTAGCCAGGCATGGTGGTGGGTGCCTGTAACCACAACTACTTGGGAGGCTGAGGCAGGAGAATTGCTTGAACCCGGGAGGCAGAGGTTGCAGTGAGCCGAGATGGTGCAATTGCACTCCAGCCTGGGAGACAGCAAGACTCCATCTCAAAAAAAAAAGAAAAAAGGAAAGTAAATATATTTCTAAAATTTCACAAACCTAAATGATCCAAAGTTTAACTTTCTGAAGAACATACATTTAATTCTTTAGAGAAAAGTATCTGTAGTTTAGAAATACAATTAAAATATTAACTTCTACCTCAAATAAAATGTTTCATAGTCAACTGTCTGCTTTGAAAAGTGAAAAGTTAAAGATGACCTTGGTTAGTATGAGCACTTCTATTTCCTAACTTCTCTAAAATAGGTGGGGATTTTTGTTATCGGGTTTTTTTTTCTTCACCTACTTTGTACACCAATGCTAGTTGAGAGGTCAAATATTGACATAAATATTCTTCAGATTACAGCCAAATTACTTTATACTGATGCAAGAAAAATCTTTATGACTCGTAAATATTTGGGCCACATCATACATAAAAATGCCTAACAAAAGCAATGTGAAGATAGAGCAGGACAATTTTTTAAATGATGTATTAATTAAGAAAGCACTACTAAATGAGAAATTAGGTAAAGAGTATAAGTAGACTAGTAAAATGCTGCTCTATTTAAAATATTATATTAACATTTTAGGGAACTGGTGATTTGTGACTGGTCCATAAAAGTTTGCCCAAATCCCTGTAGCATATATGTGGGTAGTCTCCATCTTCTGAATGCTTTCCATCTCTAAAGAAACGTCAATGTTGTAATTGGGATCGTATTTTCCCACAAAAATAATGTTATAAATAGGGATTAGATTTCCAGACTAGCCTATAGAAATGAATTGCACTTCACGTATGCAATTAAAAATAGTAAAACAACAAAAACCACCCCACAACCCAAACAAAATGCAAAACAAAAAAACCCCTAAGAAACCATAAGTTAAAACACACACACACACACACACACACACTCTCTCTCTCTCTCTGTTACACTTGCAAGATGAATAAGTTCTAGCGATCTGCTGTACAACATTGGTCTATCATTAACAATACTGTATTGGGTAGAGCTCATGTTAAGTGTTCTTATCACAATTAAAAAATACATAATACTTTAAAAAGACATTTAGTCATCACCTGATGTGTCATAATATTAATTATCAAGTAAAGTTTAAATGATCTAAGTGAATACATTAAAATTAAAAAAAAAACTCAAACCCGGCTGGGTGTAGTGGCTCACGCCTGTAATCCCAGCACTTTGGGAGGCTGAGGCAGACAGATCGTTTGAGCCCAGGAGTTGAAGAATAGCCTGGGCAGCATGGCAAAACCCTGTCTCTGCAAAAGAAATACAAAAATTAGCCAGGCATGGTGGCATACACCTGTATCCCCAGCTACTCAGGAGGCTGAGGCGGGAGGATTGCTTGAATTCAGAAGGTTAAGGCTGCAGTGAGCTATAATTGCATCACTGCACTCTAGCCTGGGTGGCAGAGCAAGACCCTGTCTTGAAAAAAATTAAAATTAAAATAAAAAAAATCTCAAACCAGTTTGGGGAAAAAAAGCAAATTTAATTTGAGGCTTTACAAGTTGATAGTGCCATTACTTTATATGTCTAATTCCATGACGAACTGTAGTTTTGCCTTTTTCTTGATCAAGGACTATTACTTTCAACATTTTCAACTATGATTACAATTAGTTTCTATTTAAACATTTAATAAATGCACATCAATTTTTCTCACAAAGAAACAAAAATCCTACAACTCCCCAAATTGGAGGCAATTTTTGGCCTGGTCTTACTATGTCAAATATAGTTCTTTAGGTCTTGTATCTGTAATTTCTTAAGAATTTGTGGTAGAGCCGGGCGCGGTGGCTCATGCCTATAATCCCAGCACTTTGGGAGGCCAAGGCGGGTGGATCACGAGGTCAAGAGATCGAGACCATCCTGGTCAACAAGGTGAAACCCCGTCTCTACTAAAAAATACAAAAATTAGCTGGGCATGGTGGCACAGGCCTGTAGTCCCAGCTACTCGGGAGGCTGAGGCAGGAGAATTGCTTGAACCCAGGAGGCGGAGGTTGTGGTGAGCCGAGATCGTGCCATTGCACTCCAGCCTGGGTAGCAAGAGCGAAACTCTGTCTCAAAAAAAAAAAAAAAAAAAAAAAAAGAGAGAATTTGTGGCAGAATCAGATGTAGTACTCATTAAACATAGATTCCTGGACCCCCCTCCATACCTACTACATGAGAATTTAAGAAGAAGGTCCAGAAATCTGTGCTTGTATAAACTCCTTAGATATCTGTAAATCTTATGTCCAGTGCCAAAACTTTTGAGAGTACTAATAGCACTACTGCTAATGGCAACAACAATTACTACTTTTCTTGAGCATTTACTAGATGATAGTTATGAGTCTAAGCTCCTAACATATATTCATTCATTTAACTTCAAACAATCCTATGCAGTTGGTTACCCCTACTATTCTCACTATAAGATGAGAAAAAATGAGGCACAGAGTGGTGAAGTGAGAACTGCTGTTCTATCCATACAACTTCATAGGTGGCACACAAGTGCCTGGAATCTCTTTTAAGGCCCTGCTCCAAGGAAGATGCTCAGGCCAAATTTTATTCTGTGCCTTTGGTCCGGTCTGATCCAGTTCAATCACCTAAATTAAATTCCATTCACCTAAAGTTCAGTGGAAGTAGTGGCAGGATGAGGGGGAGGTGGGATGTTTAATATGAGGCAGAGACAATGGGAAGGGATTAAAAGATAGGGCTTTTGCCTGAGGTGGGGGCATTGGGCTCTGCTTCTTCTAAAAACTGTAGCTCTCAAGTCCTAGGAACTGCACCTCTCAAGGCAGCCACAGGATAGAGAGGATGGTGTCCATGTGGCAAAGAATACACTGTAAATCTCAGCTGTTGGCTCATCAACCAAAAGGGCAAGTGAGAACTGAAGCAGGAGGGAGTGAGGAATGGGCTCATTTTGTCACTGTCAGAGAGAAGTGACCCTTTGTTGGTTCATCCACATACCCACCCACTCAATATTTACTGAAGTCTTACTATGTAGTAAAATGTGGGGTTCTATGTACTAGGGTTACAGAGATGAAAAAGATAAGAGTTCCTGTCTTCAAAGAGCTCACAAATTAAAAAAATCTGTATAACCAAAGGCTCAGAAATGTATGAAGGCTTCATTCCTTTGGAGACCTGAGAGTAAGTAGTTTGGTCTCCAGCAATATCAACTGGCAATGATCTCAGTGAGCAACCCGAAGTTGGAGACTATCTTGATGCATATGCATAATATGTCAACCTTCATTTCCCCCCACCAACTTCTGCATTTTTGTCATAGAGACTCAAAATATTTTAGTGATATCCATAGCATACACAAAGCATTTGAGAAATATGGCAAAGCAGGTAAATAAAAAGTCATCAATGGAGAAAATTTTGAATGTGATGTAACATTAAAATGTTTAAAAACAGTAGTTAGAAACATAGTGCTTTTGGATTTCTCATTTTCATGGGCAATCTGCATACTATATGCTGCCTGTAAGGATACGCAGGACTCAAATTTGAAATCTAGGTAGAGTTTTGCCAAGATTTGGGGCAAGTGAGAGGTAGCTGGGTTTTGAGAACAAAGGAAGCCTGCAGCTTGTCTTTCTTTTCTTCCCCACCCCTCCCCGCCCGAGATGGAGTCTTGCTGTCACCCAGGCTGGAGTACAGTGGCATGATCTCAGCTCACTGCAACCTCCGCCTCCTGGGTCCAAGCAATTCTCCTGCCTTAGCCTCCTGAGTAGCTGGGATTACAGGTGGCCGTCACCATACCTGGCTAATTTTTTTTGTATTTTCAGTAGAGATGGGGTTTCATCATTTTGGCTGGTCTTGAACTCCTGACCTCGTGATCCGCCCACCTTGGCCTCCCAAAGTGCTGGGATTACAGGCATGTGTCACCGTGCCCGGCCTGTAGCTTGTCTTTCTTACCCTTTATCCACCCCATTCCATCATATATAAAGAATATATAAAATAATGTCACCTGGGACCTTACCAGTAGTCTTGGACTTTCAGCTAAAGCCCAAAGCTAAGGTCAAGAAGAAATAAGTGGCACTGAGCCTGCTATGAATCTGCTAGACCACTTCTCTAGGGCTTGCTGAAAGGCAGTCAAAATGGCCCTTCCATATTCACCCCAGGACCCCTCATTCTGCCTATAGTGGCAGAAGTCTGGGATTTGTAGGAGTCACAGGACTAAGGAGAGCAAGTATTTGATTATTCCCTTCTCCATCTTGTTGGGGAGGAAAGGAGAGGGGATTGTGTCCTCCCTCATACAAAGTGAAGGATGGTAGATGCCCCAAAAGAACAACACATTAGACACTGGGGATGCCAGCTAGAAGAGCTCACTATCTGATTCTCTGGAGGGATGCTTGCTGAGTTGCAACTTATAGGTCCACCTTGGTACACTAGGAAGGATCTCTGTGTGAGAGAGAGTCCTTGGGGCAGCTTGGCATGCGGGGTCCTAAGCAAAAAGAGACTGGTGCATGCCCCTTTCATGGCTGGAGGCCACCTGGGGCACCTGTGCTTGTAGTATATGTTGGGTTAAGCATGTATATGTTTCCCATGAGTCAAGGAGACACTGCAGAAGGTAGCCTGGCTGGAGCCATCTGGATGCAGCCCTGCCCAGGAGGGCAAGAGGACTCAGAAGTAAAGAGTTGTGTGGTAACCCCTGGGAGCAGGGGACGAGAACATCCTTCTGAGACCAGCTGCTGAGTACACTGACGATGCAGAAACCACATGTCTACAACTCAGGACAGAGCCAACACTGGGGTGTCTGCCACATGAAGGGCATCAACAGCCAAGAGGGAACTGGCTGTCTGAGGTACATTATTATAGAACATGCTGTTTAAGTGGTTCTTTCTTCTTTCCCACCACCAGACTCTGGAGTTCTCTGATGTTAGGTAACAGCCCCTAGCAAGAGGCTGAGTACACAGTAGTGTTTAAGAAATGCTTCCTCTAAAAAAATAAGCGAGTATTATATTTGGACTAGTACATAGAAATTGTAAATTGATTTTTTGAAAATTCAGAGTAACATAAATACATCAGGAATATTTATTTCAGCTTGTTTCTTTAGGAACCAGATATTATTTCTTTTCGATTCCGCATGTGCAATTAAAAACGTTCCCTCAAAATCAAGAAATTATGTTTTGACTATATTTAATTCTTTCTTTTGTATCTTTAAAGTCTGATTTACTTAAAAAAATTTTCAAAGTAAAAGAGACCTTAGGGCTGGGTGTGGTGGCTCATGCCTGTAATCCTAGGACTTGGGGAGGCCATACGAGGTAGGAGGATCACTTAAGCCCAGGAATTCAAGACCAAACTGGGCAAGATAGTGAGATTCTGTCTCTACAAAAAATAAAAAAAATTGCTGGGTGTGGTGGTGAACGCCCATAGCCCCAGCTACTCAAGAGGGAGGATTCCCTGAGCCCAGGAAGAGTGAGCTGTGATTGTGCCACTGCACTCCAGCCTGGGTGACAGAATGAGACTCTGGGGGTGGGGGAAGAGGAAACCTTAGATGTCAACATGATTCAACTCCTCCATTTTGAAAAGTCGAAAGCTGAGGTCCAGTCAGGTGAAGTGTCATGGTCAGTGTCATACAGCCAGAGAAGCAGGAACCCGACCCTGCCCTGCTGATATGCTGTCCTTTCTCTCATCCAGATATCCTTGGCTTGTTACTAGAATTCAGTAATACACAATGCCTTATGCCAGGGAGTTATCTTTGGCAAATATGTGGGGAAAAAAAGCTGTATAAAATCAGTTTATAGGCTGCAGGGAAAAAATACACTAAATATGATTTGAAAGCTATTAGCTAATCAATTACAAGCCTTTCATGTTAAAGAATGTCAGGATCTTCACCTGAGGTCAGGAGTTTGAGACCAACCTGGCCAACATGATGAAACCCCACACCTCTACTAAAAATTACAAAAATTGGCCGGGTGTGGTGGTGCACACTTGTAGTCCCAGCTACTAGGGAAGCTGAGGCAGTAAGATCGCTTGAACCCAAGAGGTGGAGGTTGCAGAGAGCTGAGATTGCGTCACTGCACTCCAGCCTGGGCAACAGAGTAAGACTGTCTCAAGCCAAAAAAAAAGAATGTCAGGATCCTAATCCTATCCTGGCAAGACAGGAAATATTTTAGGCTTTGCAGGCCATATTGTCTCTGTCACAGCCACTCAACCCTGTTGTGTTGTGTGAGGGTGGCTGTTAATAATCCATAAATGAATGAGCATGGCTGTGTTCCAATAAAACTTTATTTACAAAAACAGGTGGCCAGCTGGATTTGATCTGAGGGTCATAGTTTGTGAATCCCTGCTGTAGAAGCTTAAATTCAAGGTGTATTGGAATGACAATATGTATTTCCTTTTGCTATTTGCTTTCCTGAAATTTGAAGATATCAAGCATATTTATAAAGCTGAGGTGTGAAGGGAGGAAGAGAGAAGGAAGAATGTTAATAAATAATTCCTAGAGGGAAAACAAGAATGAATGTGTTACTGTTTACTCTCTTTTTCTAATGAAATTACCATTACCCAAATTCAGCACTTTTTATTTGAAAACACACACACACACACACACACACACACACACACCCCACCAAGGCGAAACAAGGAAATGTGAACAGCTGTGAGGGGAATAGACTGTCTCACACTGTCTCACTCACAGACAGGCCTGCTCTCTGACAATCTCTGGCACTGAGTCAGGTATGACCACACATAGCTACACCAACATGCTTCATTCATCTTTTTGTCATAGGAAGTGTCGCTACAGTTCCGTAAAGAGACCACATTCTACATGTGACATGAGTTGTTTCAAATGAAGAAGAATAAACTTGGTGGTGACATTAAATTCAAATCTCCAGAGACTGTACTTTCAAACATAAAGATGATGAAATCAGTTAATATGTCACCTTTTATTGACATTCAAAGCACTAAATCAAGTTTCATTTTTTTATCATACTCCATTATATCGCATTATCTTCTGATTTTATTTTTTATTTTTTTTATTGCATTTTAGGTTTTGGGGTACATGGGAAGAACTTGCAAGACTGTTGCATAGGTACAGACATGGCAGTGTGATTTGCTGCCTTCCTCCCCTTCACCTATATTTGGCATTTCTCCCCGTGCTATCTCTCCCCAACTCCCCACCCACCACTGTTCCTCCCCTATTTCCCTCCCAACAGACCCCAGTGTGTAGTGCTCCCCTCCCTTTGTCCTTGTGTTCTCATTGTTCAACTCCCACCTATGAGTGAGAACATGTGGTGTTTGATTTTCTGTTCTTGTGTCAGTTTGCTGAGAATGATGGTTTCCAGGTTCATCCATGTCCCTACAAAGGACGAACTCATCGTTTTTGATGGCTGCGTAATATTCTGTGGTGTATATGTGCCACATTTTCCCGGTCCAGTCTATCATCAATGGGCATTTGGGTTGGTTCCAGGTCTTTGCTATTGTAAACAGTGCTGCAATGAACATTCGTGTGCATGTGTCCTTATAGTAGAACGATTTATAATCCTTTGGATATATACCCAGTACTGGGATTGCTGGGTCAAATGGAATTTCTATTTCTAGGTCCTTGAGGAATCGCCACACTGTCTTCCACAATGGTTGAACTAATTTACACTCCCACCAACAGTGTAAAAGTGTTCCTATTTCTCCCCAACTCTCCAGCATCTGTTGTTTCCATATTTGTTTTTTTTTGAGATGGAGTTTCGCTCTTGTTACCCAGGCTGGAGTGCAATGGCGCAATATCGGCTCACCGCAACCTCCGCCTCCTGGGTTCAGGCAATTCTCCTGCCTCAGCCTCCCGAGTGGCTAGGACTACAGGCACGTGCCACCATGCCCAGCTAATTTTTTTATATTTTTAGTAGAGACGGGGTTTCATCTTGTTGACCAGGATGGTCTCGATTTCTTGACCTCGTGATCCACCCGCCTCGGCCTTCCAAAGTGCTGGGATTATAGGCGTGAGCCACCGCTCCCGGCCATCTCCAGATTTTTTAATGATCGCCATTCTAACTGGCGTGAGATGGTATCTCAATGTAGTTTTGATTTGCATTTCTCTAATGACCAGTGATGGTGAACATTTTTTCATATGTTTGTTGGCCTCATGTATGTCTTCTTTTGTAAAGTGTCTGTTCACATCCTTTGTAGTTCTCCTTGAAGAGGTCCTTTACGTTCCTTGTTAGTTGTAGTCCTAGGTATTTTATTCTCTTTGTAGCAATTGTGAATGGCAGTTCGTTCTTGATTTGGCTCTCTTTAAGTCTGTTATTGGTGTATAGGAATGCTTGTGATTTTTGCACATTGATTTTGTATCCTGAGACTTTGCTGAAGTTGCTTATCAGTTTCAGGAGATTTTGGGCTGAGACGATGGGGTCTTCTAGATATACAATCATGTTGTCTTACAAGTTGACTTCCTCCTTTCCTATTTGAATACCCTTTATTTCTTTTTCTTGCCTGATTGCTCTGGTTAGAACTTCCAGTACGATATTGAATAGGAGTGGTGAGAGAGGGCATCCTTGTCTAGTGCCAGATTTCAAAGGGAATGCTTCCAGTTTTTGCCCATTCAGTATGATATTGGCTGTTGGTTTGTCGTAAATAGCTTTTATTATTTTGAGATACATTCCATCAATACCTAGTTTATTGAGGGTTTTCAGCATAAAGGGCTGTTGAATTTTGTCAAAGGCCTTCTCTGCATCAACTGAGATAATCATGTGGTTTTTGTCTTTGGTTCTGTTTATGTGGTGAATTACGTTTATAGACTTGTGTATGTTGAACCAACCTTGCATCCCCGGGATGAATCCTACTTGATCATGGTGGATAAGCTTTTTGATGTGCTGCTGCAATCGGCTTGCCAGCATTTTATTGAAGATTTTTGCATCTATGTTCATCATGGATATTGGCCTGAAGTTTTCTTTTCTTGCTGAGTCTCTGCTGGGTTTTGGTATCAGGATGATGTTGGTCTCATAAAATGATTTGGGAAGGATTCCCTCTTTTTGGATTATTTGGAATAGTTTCAGAAGGAATGGTACCAGTTCCTCTTTGTATGTCTGGTAGAATTCGGCTGTGAACCCATCTGGACCTGGGCTCTTTTTGGGTGGTAGGCTCTTAGTTGCTGCCTCAACTTCAGCCCTTGTTATTGGTCTATTCAGGGTTTCGACTTCTTCCTGGTTTAGGCTTGGGAGGAGGCAACTGTCCAGGAATTTATCCATTTCTTCCAGGTTTTCTAGTTTATGTGCATAGAGTTGTTTGTAATAATCTCTGATGATGGTTTGAATTTCTGTGGAATCTGTGGTGATATTCCCTTTATCGTTTTTTACTGCATCTATTTGGTTATTCTCTCTTTTCTTTTTTATTAATCTGGCTAGTGGTCTATTTTGTTGATCTTTTCGAAAAACCAGCTCCTGGATTTATTGATTTTTTGAAGGGTTTTTTGTGTCTCTATCTCCTTCAGTTCTGCTCTGATCTTGGTTATTTCTTGTCTTCTGCTACGTTTTGAGTTTTTTTTTTATCTTGCTCCTCTAGCTCTTTCAATTTTGATGATAGGGTGTCAATTTTAGATCTCTCCTTGCTTCTCATGTGGGCACTTATTGCTATATATTTTCCTCTAGAGACTGCTTTAAATGTGTCCCAGAGATTCTGGTATGTTGTGTCTTCATTCTCGTTGGTTTTGAAGAACATCTTTATTTCTGCCTTCATTTCAGTGTTTATCCAGTCTACATTCAAGAGCCAGTTGTTCAGTTTCCATGAAGCTGTGCGGTTCTGAGTTAGTTTCTGAATTCTGAGTTCTAACTTGATTGCACTGTGGTCTGAGAGACTGTTTGTTATGATTTCCATTCTTTTGCATTTGCTGAGGAGTGATTTACTTCCAATTATGTGGTCAATTTTAGAGTAGATATGATGTGGTGCTGAGAAGAATGTATATTCTGTGGATTTGGGGTGGAGAGTTCTGTAAATGTCTATTAGGTTGCTTGTTCCAGGTCTAAGTTCAAGTCCTGGATATCCTTGTTAATTTTCTGTCTTGTTGATCTGTCTAATATTGACAATGGGGTGTTAAAGTCTCCCACTATTATTATCTTCTGATTTTTTAGTTCTCAAGTAGAAACCATTGTTTTGCTCATAGTTTATGTGCAGTGTTTATCAAGATCAACATTTAAAATGGAATGCACGGCAAGAAGCTATAAAATAATTATCACTGAGTTGTGTGTCCCACTAACGTTTTTTGCACAGAGAAACCCAAATCTAAGGACCAGAATGTATATTCATTGAGACAAGATTATAACTTTTGTGACTATACTGTAGGCACAGGCATGTAGGGTTGCAAAGAACATTAATGTTCATTAGCAACCATCATCTTATCACTTAATTTATAGACACTGAAGAAGTTTACTGCTAGAAAAGAATTAAAGTTTGCAAGAGTCAAATATTTAGCTGCAAAATATTTGATGAATATGTCTGTGATGATCCTAATAAAACAGATAGTAACAGTGTGCACAGAATTATACTGTGTAGTAATAATGAACACTGAAATGACTTGTTCTGGAAACACAGACTATCTTATTAAGAACTTTCTTCGTGGGTTCTGTGAATTATCTGGGTAAACAGGAACAAAGTTCCAATGTCACAAAGATGTGAACTGAGCAGATCAGCCATCAATATGTAACATGTATTTTCTCATATATATTTGAAATCCAGCAAAATATTAGGGAAAGCTGATTTAATACTGAAACATAGGGAACTGATATTCAATTATTGTACTGGAACTGATTTTCTTAAGTTGGAGATCACAGAAAACCTTTAGGATCTAAAAAGTTATTTTTCTTGCTCAAGGTTATATATAAACTTGTTGAGGCCAGGTGCAGTGGCTTGCACCTGTCATCCTAGCACCTTGGGAGGCCAAGGTGGGCAGATCGCTTAAGGCTAGGAGTTTGAGACCAGCCTGGACAATATGGCAAAATCTCATCTCACAAAAAATACAAAAATTAGCCGGGTGTGGTGGTTCACGCCTGTAGTCCCAGCTACTTGGGAAGCTGAGGTGAGAGGATTGCCTGAGCCTGGAAGGTCGAAGCTGCGATGAGCTATGATTGCACCACCGCGCTCCAGCCTGAATGACAGAGTGAAACCCTGTCTCAAAAAAAAAAAAAAGTTCTTTCAGAGATCCTTGGCATCATTAAATACAATGTAGTTGAAGCTTGGAGAAGAGCAGTATATTTAGCAGTGGGCTAAAGATTGCATGATGGGAAACATAAGTGTGAAAGAAACATACTGCAAAATTTAAAATGGCATTTTCAAAAACTCAAGAAGCTACAATTAAACACTAGGAAAAACTTTTTTTTTTTTTTTTTTTGAGATGGAGTCTCACTCTGTTGCCCACGATGGAGTGCAGTGGTGCGATCCCGGCTTACTACAACCTCCACCTTCCAGGTTCATCCCAAGTAGCTGGAAGTACAGGCACGCACCACTACACCCAGGTAATTTTTTTTATTTTTAGTAGAGACGAGGTTTCACCACGTTGGCCAGGCTGGTCTTGAACTCCTGACCTCAGGTGATCCACCTGCCTCGGTCTCCCAAAGTGCTAGGATTACAGGCATGGGCCATCGTTCCCGGTCTAAAATATTTATTTATTTATTTTGAGACAGAGTTTCGTTCTTGTTACCCAGGCTGGAGTGCAATGGCGCGATCTCGGCTCACCGCAACCTCCGCCTCCTGGGTTCAGGCTATTCTCCTGCCTCAGCCTCCTGAGCAGCTGGGATTACAGGCATGAGCCACCGCGCCTGGCTTATTTATTTATTTTTAATAGAGACAAGGTCTCACCATGTTGCTTTGGCTGGTCTTGAACTCTTGGGATCAAGTAATCCACCCGCCTTGGCCTCCCAAAAGTTTGAGATTACAGGCATAAACCACCACGCCCGGCTAACTTTTGCAGGTTTTTATTCCAGAAACCTCACCAGGCTCACTGGATGAACAGAAAGAATGTGGAGAAAGATTCCTTCTTCCCCGCTGTGGTGCTAGCTGGAGGAGGGAAAGAGTAACCACACCACCTAGACCACCTAGCCTGTCACCCTTACAGAACAAATGGCTTAATCTAC
Organism: Aotus nancymaae; assembly: GCF_030222135.1. Lineage (NCBI taxonomy): Eukaryota > Metazoa > Chordata > Mammalia > Primates > Aotidae > Aotus > Aotus nancymaae. The sequence goes on along the minus strand of NW_026988472.1, from coordinate 17,818,797 downwards.
AGGGGAAAGTGTAAATCTTATTTGAGGGACTATGTCCCAGTTACGAGATCTCTTAATTCTTTGGGGATCTGTGTATCAGGGTGTGATATCTACGAACTATTTGGGGTTCTGCTTCTCAGGGTTAACCTAAATAATAGACAGGCTCTCTAAAGAAAAAGATATTCAGCTGGGCACAGTGGCTCACGCCTGTAATCCCAGCACTTTGGGAGGGTGAGGTGGGTGGATCACAAGGTCAGGAGTTCGAGACCAGCCTGGCCAATGTGGTGAAACCCCGTCTCTACTAAACATACAAAAATTAGCTGGGCGAGGTGGCAGTTACCTGTAGTCCCAATTACTGGAGAGGCTGAGTCAGGAGAATCGATCTCTTGAACCCAGGAAGCGGAGGTTGCAGTGAGCTGAGATTGAGCCATTGCACTCCAGCCTGGGCGACAGAGCAAGAGACTCCGTCTCAAAAAAAAAAGAAAGAAAGAAAAAGAAAAAGATACTCATTCAGGAATAGGCATTGCAATGGGAATATGTGTGCTGTAGTAAACTATGTGCAAGCGATTCCCCTGCCTTAGCTTCCCGAGTAGCTGGGATTACAGGTGCGTGCCACCATGCCTGTCAATTTTTATATAGTTTTTTTAGTAGAGACAGGGTTTTACCATGTTGGACAGGCTGGTCTTAAACTCCTGACCTCAGGTGATCCACCTGCCTCAGCCTACCAAAGTGCTGGGATTACAGACCTGAGCCACGTGCCTGGCTGGAGGAACTTCTATAACCTATCCTTCTTACAAATCTAAACACAGTTCTGTGTCATTGGGATATTATGAGTTACAAAAAAGAAATCAAAATCACTCAGGCCATTTTTCTTTTTTGAGGTGAAAAGAATGCTTATCCTACCAGCACCAAAAATTGTGTTTCCTGAAATTTTATATTCCATAAAATTTCTAAAACTTAATTTAACTATTTTAAATAGTTGAAAGCACTCAAATAATAGTCATACAGATAACTATCTGCATGGAGACAAACTCAATTCATTTGAAGAGTATACTTTCATTTTCTTTTACATTATCATTACAATTTGTACTATGTGTTAGCTTTCCTTCCAAAAGTTCAGAAAACATGTAAATAGCCAAATTGTGTAAATCTTAAACTAAATTTGCTTCTCATCTTAAAAAGTGTGTCAAATTCCTAAATGTAGTGACTGAAATCAAGCAGCCAGAGTTCCACCCTGGAATTTAGATTTTCCCTGGACTAAGGTTGAGAGCTACTCCCTATACTATGGCCCAGTTTGTACTACATAACTCAAGTTGAAGATGGACATGTAACGGACAACTGCTCACTGTATTTAGCGGCCAATAAGAATGTTCCTTATTATATGGATGCTCTTGAGTTACGTGTTCCAGGAAAGCTTTAGCTTAATAGCTTAGCAGTGAAATGTTAGCTTAAATCAAATTTTAGTAAAATCATGATGGGGAATATATCTTTACTTGAAGGTGCAAGAAGGAGTGCAGCTGGCCTAATAATATGCTGCTCTAAATCCATTATTAAAGTTTTCTTCTGTCAGCAAAAAAGGCAAGTGAAAAATCAGTATATCTGGGCCAATACAAGATTTCCTGAAAAAGTTGCAAAAATCCTTTGGATCCTGACAGCAAAAGAACCTCTAAGGAGGCCCTTGTCTTGTTTAGGTTTTATTTGTCTGTATACAGGCCTGCATTTGTTCTAATCTTATTAGAACATTGCACTTAAAGGGATTTATTTTTGAATTCAAGAAATTAAGACTTGCTTGACCTCCTAGTTCAATCCAAGAAGACTGTCCTTTTGGTGGCCTAACAACATAGGCCAGTGTGGCAGATTTCTGGTCAGTTGGTAGCTATTTCTGAGAAACTCAAACACTGGCCTCAGATGACCTAACTTGACTGTTTTCTATGCCTTTTTCAAGTAAGCAAATAACTCTAAAATTAAGCCCTGTAAAAAACAAATCATAATACCTATCCTTGAGCAAAAGAAAGCATGAGGGAAAAAAACTAGATGATATTATATAGGCAGATTTTATTTTGTTCTAATAAAATCTTCTGAAATATGGTATTTTTAATATCAGATATAAGAGCATGCCCAACTTTGAGAAACTTTCACTATGATATTAATTTCCTTTCCATTTTTTTTAAAGTGTTAAAATCACATTTCCTAGCTTGGCTCTTCTTAAGTAACTACAAGAGTTAAAGGATATTTACACTAAATGAATATCCCATTATTAATGTACTGCTTTAAAAGACAACATTTATGTTACATTAAGTGTGTCAGATGATATTTTATTTAATTATTTTTGGCTTTTGCTAGCATTTTTATTTTGCATAGGTAAACACCAAGCATTTGTACTTGGTGTAGCTATAGCAAAAATGAATTTCTGTCATGAAAAATTTAAAGAGAATAACACAAAGGCAGTCTGGCAGAAGAGTTTTATGAGATAATGTTTGAAGGGCCACAAAAAGAAGAAAACAGCTATGTTCTTGGATTATGGATGCTGCAAGCCACTCTATCGAACATTCTTTAACTGAGCATATCACATTCTTTCTAGGGGGAAACCCCTCCTTTCCTTGAGACTAGCATAAAGAAGAATCAGTGCTTGTTGCACTTTGAAGGCTTTTTGCAAATTCCTTTGCCTTTTGGCAAAGTTGATCATGGTGTCATAAAAAGAGAATGGCACTCAGTGGGTAACACTGGTACTGGTGACAAGCTGATTCATTATTCTTGGTATTCTAGAGTAAATTCCAAACTGTGTTTTAAGAAGTAATTTATCTGAGCAAATAAGGAAACTGGAGGGACTTCCATAGTCAGTAATACTTTCAGTGAAAATCACACATTCCTTTGCAAAGATGTATAACTTAGGATCTAACTTGCAACCTAGAAAGAGTAATTGTGTGGAGATGGAACAAGGCAGAATTCCCTACTATTAGACAGTCTTATTCTGAGAATTTGGTTTCTCCTAGTACATAATTATCAACCACAAAACATCAATATTGGATGAGTAGACAAACAAAATGTGGTATACACATACAATAGAATATTATTCAGCCTTAAAAAGGAAGAAGATTTTCACACATGCTACAACATGGATGAACCTTCAAGACATCATGCTAAGTGATGCTAAATAAGCCAGACACAAAAGGACAAATACGGGATGATTTCACTTATATGCGTGGTACCTAGAGTAGTCAAATTCATAGAGACAGAAAGTAGAAGGGTGATTGCCAGGGGCTAAGGAGAGGGGTGAATGGGCATTAGTATTTAATGGGTACAGACATTTAGTTGGGGAAGATAAAAGAGTTCTGGAGATGAATAGTGATGATGGTTGTATAACAATGCCATTGAACTGTACAGTTAAACATGATACAAATGGCAAATTTCATGTTATATATATTTTATCACAATAAAAAAAAGACCAAAATATTGATATGTTAAAAAAGGGTCAAAAAGCTGTGAATTTTTGGAAATGACAAATATGCACTGGAATGTAGAAGGAATGAACTAAAGTAAGTTGCTCTGAGGTGTCTTCCTAATTGAAAATATATAAAATTATGTAATTCATAACATTTTCAAACAAAAAACACAATTTGGACTTCTTCCATAAGGCCCAACTACACACTGCTTAATAAAACAGTTCTTGGGAGAAAAAAAACATATTTAGTATTTTTGAATCAGTGGTAAATTCTTAGCCACAAAGCTAAATTTTCGTTTAGTGTAATGGCCCTGTGAAATCTTGTGGGATGATAGTAAATTTATACAGTTGTACAAACACCATCTCAATCCAGTTTTAGAACATTTCCTTAATCCCCCTCAAATTCCCTTGTGTTACCTATAAGAACTCTCTGCCTAACCCAAGGTAATGAAGATTTACTCCTACATTCTTTTAAAAGTTTTATAGTTTTAAGCTCCTAAAGTGAATCTATGATCCATTTTGAGGCACTTTTCTTTTATGTATGGTATGAGAGAAGGGTCTAGTCATTTCTTTGCATATATATGGATCTCCAACTGCTCCAGGACCATTTTTTTTTTAAAAAAAGACTATCCCCTTTTCCATGTAATTGCATTGGCAATCTTGTTGAAAATAAATTGACCATAAATGTGAGGGTTTATTTCTGGACTCTTTTCTGTTCCAGTGATCTGTATGTCTATCCTTATACCCACACCATACTATTTTGATTATTGTAACCTTATAGTAAGTTTTGAAATCAGTCATCTAATTTTTCTCTCTCTCAAAATTGTTTTGGCATTTCCATATAAATTTTAGGATCACCTTGTTGTCTTCTACAAAGAAATCCTACTGAGATGTTGATAGGGACTGCATTGAATCTATAGATCAATGTGGAGAAAAGTGACATCTTAACAATATTGAGTTCTCCAATCCATCAGTATATCTCTCTTCATCTATTTAGTTCTTTCTTTCAGCAGCATTTTGTAGTTTTCAGTATACAAATCCTATACTTTTTTTGTTCGATTTATTCCTATTTTATTCTTTTTACAATATTGTGAATATTTCTTTAATTTTACTTTTGGGTTATTTCTTGCTCATATATAGAAATATAGATAATGTATGCATATTGATCTTGTATCTTGTGACCTTGCTAAGCTTGCCTGTAAGTGCAAGTAGATTTTTTGTAGATTCCTTAGTATTTTCTACACGCAAGATAACATTTCTGGGAAAGGATGATTTTACTTCCTCCTTTCCAATCTTCATGTCTTGAATTTCTTTTTCTTGTCTTAGCTGCACTGGCCAGTCTCTGGGACAATGTTTACTAGAAGTGGTGAGTGGACAGTCTTCATTTTATTCCTGGCTGTATCAGTTTTCTATTGTTGCTTAAGGAAGAGCCATATGCTTAGTGGCTTTTTTTTTTTTTTTGCTAAGTTTATTGACATTTATTTACATTAAGAAAGAAGAAAAACTACTTTGAGAATATTCACAACATACGGTATTTCTAGCTTTCAGGTATTTTGTTTCATGCAATACTTTCACACTGACAATAATACTTCAATACACGGAGGGAAACAGATATGAGAGGTTTTGCCCATCCACTTAGAAAACAGCGGAGAGACCCTCAAATCCAAAGTGAGCAGCAATGCACTTCAGTTTACAGCCCCAGGAGGCAAGAAGCACAAAGCCCACAACCACTGGGCAGGGGCCCACTATGCAGATGGTTTCACATTTGCCAAAGCTGACTCTTAAGACTGGATGGGACCCTGAGAAATTACTAGTAGCTCATCCTCTGAAGGTCCTCAGAGAGGCTTTATTATTCTAGACATTTAAATGCAAATTGACTGGACTACAAATTCATGGGAAACTTAGCTTTGGCATTTCCTGACTGGCAATCTCTTTAAATATCCAAACCTAACACTGTATTTAACTTACTTCTTAGACCCCAAATTGCTCAAAAACATTATCACCAGATTACTGTAGAAGTTCCAACTTTTTCCTTTAGGAAACTTCAGAGTTCTAAAAATATGCTCTTCTAAATATGACTACTAATTTAATGTAGTCTCAAAAAAGCAAAATAGTAAATCAAGAATTGTAGTTTTCCATGGCTAACTTCAGGCCAGATGGAAAAATGCTAACTCTCCCTAAACAGTAAAAAATTATAAAAAAAGATGTTCATCATACAAAATATGAAAGATTCCAAGTATCAGTTAATTGCTAATGCAATATTTAAAAGTTATCAAGTTTATTATAAAGGTCTACTTATACATTAATATTATAAAGACTTCTAAATTAATTGCTACTGCAATTTTTAAAATCCATCAATAAACTGCTATGTTAATCTAATTACCAATTATATTTTCAGAAAACATAATTTGACTTCCCACAAAAATAATCTTAATTAGGTGTGGGGGGGCATTTACTATGGAAACAGCAGTGTGTAACAAATGCTAACAGCTGTTCAGAGGTATGACAGATGGCCAGTTAATGTTTAAAACTTAGTTGTTAAAGTTTGGCAGAGAGATGTGTCATTTAACAATGTTTTGCAACACTGGTGATTTACAAACTAAACATTTATTCTTTTAATAGGAAAATTTATACTAGAAATTGAGAAGACTGAAAACTACTACCAAATAATATCTGTGAAATGCTTTTTATCTGAAAAACGTGGTTTTTTCAGTCCATCAAAAACTCACCCATCTACTGACCATCCAACGTATCACATACAAATTCTAACCCATAACTGATTCAAAATATAATTATAAGACATAAATAACACTTTAACACCAATTCCCAAGAAAGCATAATTAATTGATGACAGGGTAACATTTCATTATTTTATATTAGATTTGTGTAATCTGTACTCACACGTGAAGAATTAATTCAGGGTTAAATCAGTTTTCCATGCTGTATTGGGTTGACTATTGTCCCCCACCCAAAATTTATGTCTACCCAGAACCTCGGAATGTGACCTTATTTGGAAATAAGTGTCTTTGTAGATGCAATTAATTAAGATGAAGTCATATTGGATTAGGGTGTCCAATGACTGGTGTCCTTCTAAGAAGGCCACGCAAATATACAGACACACATGCACAGAGAATGACATATGATGACGGAAGCAGATTGGAATGATGCATCTACGAGCGAAGGAATGTCAAGGATTGCAGGCAACCACCAGAAACTGGAAGAGACAAGGAAGGATTCTTCCCTGGGTCCTTTGGAGGGAGCATGCCCCTGCCAACACCTTGATTTAGGAATATCCAGCCTCTAGAACTCTGAGAGAATCAATTTCTGTTGCTTTAAGTCATGCAGCTTTGTTATGACAGTCCTAACAAACTAATGTCAAATCGTACTTTACTAATTGATCTACACATTTCATATGAAGATCATCTTAGCACTACTGCTTTTAATTTTTTAATACAGGCATACTGCAACAAGCTGGATCAAGCAGTTCCTCATCCTCTGGATTTCTTCCCACAAAATGAGAAGCTGCGTATGTGTGCCAGGTTGGAACTACTTGGATAGCAAATATTTAGAGTTTTCTGGATCAGTTCCTAACTACAGATTAAACTAAATGAGTTTTATTCAAATTCAAAAAGCTTTCAGAAAGCATTTCCCTTTCAGTAGAATCACAGTACTTCTCCATTTTAATGTAAATGTTTCAATTTGGCAGTTTTGTTTCCTCTAAACAAATTCTAATAATGCTTCTTCAGATGTTGAGCTTATTATTTTAAGAACATGACTAGAAAAAATAAAGTCCTAGATAATCTTAAGTTTTTCTTAGGAACTTAATCACTTAATCCTGTTTATTTTTGTCAGTCTTAAAATTATGGCTTCATACCTAGCTATTTAGAATGTTATTGAGTTAACAGGAATAACATAAATATAGTAAAGATATTTCCTAAAATGGCTCAGTGGGATTAATTAGCCTTAATTAATCCATGGTCCATAAAACTATGCCCCAGGCTAGAGTGCAGTGGTGTGATCTCAGCTCACTGGTACATCCACCTCCTGAGTTCAAGCGATCTTCCTGCCTCAGCCTCTGAAGTAGCTGGGACTACAGGCATGCACCATCATGCCTAGCTAATTTTTGTATTTTTAGTAGAGACAGGGTTTTACTATGTTGGCCAGGCTGGTCTAGAACTCCTGATCTCAAGTGATCCTCCTGTCTCAACTTCCCAAAGTGCTGGGATTACAGGAATGAGCCACTGCACCCAGCCTGAAAGTCCAAAGTTTTAAGAGCTGCTTCTCATGGGTTGGTCATAGCCATGTTCCTTCCTTAATGCATACCATAAACCTTTAAATATTAATTTTAAAAAAATGATTAGATTTCTCTATATGGCAGTCACTTGAATTCTGCATTGATTATATTATTAAAATGTAGCCTGCTAACTGTGAAATGAGCTTAATAAGCCTTATTTATGGGATGTAGGGTATAAGGGCACATTCTAATGATGGTTTATCTCATTCATGATGATTAAGCTTTCATGCATGCATACAGGCATTCATTCATTCATTTTTGAGATGGAGTCTCGCTCTATTGACCAGGCTAGAGTGCAGTGGCATGATTTTGGCTCACTGCAACCTCCACCTCCCGAGTTCAAGTGATTCTCCTGCCTCAGCCTCCTAAATAGCTGGGATTATAGGTGCCCACCACATTTTTGTATTTTTAGTAGAGATGGGTTTCACCATGTTGGCCAGGCTGGTCTCGAACTTCTGACCTCAGGTGATCCACCCGCCTTGGCCTCCCAAAGTGCTGGGATTACAAGTGTGAGTCACCGTGCCTGACCTAAACTTTCATTTAGAAATGGCTCAGTTTGGAGATTCAGAACCACAGGCATGCATATGCATAGGGTTCGGCCTCATAGTTATTAATTCATCAGAGTTCTGGAGTTCATGTATGGCACCTGTTTCCAAAATTCAGAAGATTTTGCACCTTTTTTTTTTTTTTTTTTTTAAAGAGATAGAGTCTCACTCTGTTGCCCAGGTTGGAGTGCAGTGGTGTGATCATGGCTTGCTGCAGCCTTGAATTCCTGGGCTCAAGTAATCCTCTGAGCCTCAGCCTCCTGAGTAGCTGGGACTACAGACATACACCACCATGTCCAGCTACTTTTTAAACTTTTTGTAGAGATGGGGTCTTACTTTGTTGCCCAGGCTGATCTTACACTCCTGGGCTCAAGTGATCCTCCCACCTTGACCTCCCAAAGTGCTGGGATGACAGGGTGTGAACCACTGCTTCTGGTCTTATACTGCATCCTTTTAACAGGCATGGTTCATCTTCAGTCCAACAGCTCCTCTTTCAAATTGGCCTGCACTGACATGGCAGATGCCAATAATGCAGACACTTCTTTAGGTTTATTATGTAAAAGAATGCAAAGGAAAGTTAAGTATGTTTTTCTCACTAACATATAAGAATCTCTTCTGAAATTGTGACGATTTATATCAAACAGTGCAGCAGTTATGCCAAATGAATGTTTTCTGTGAGGTCTAAGATATTCACCATTGGGGAGTGAGAGGCAGGTTGACTCAGTCTGAAAGTCCAGTTTGTGTCTGAATACACTTCCTTTGTGTAAGCCAGTAATGTTCCTGCTTCTCCCCTGAAGTCTCAAGCTTTGTGTGCTCAGATACCTTGTTACATCAGTAAGAAAAAATACAACTTTGAAACCAATTTGGGCTTCCTTCAGTGTTTAAATTACAAAAAGTCTTTGTTACAAAACGTCCTTGATCAAAAGAAGGTCAGTTAATATACTTGGCAATGATCTAACCACTGACCAGACTGAAATAAACAAAAACTCCACACACTGCTGCAGCTTTTTCCAAATATTCCACTAACTAGTTCTAGTAAAGGGTATAACTTCCGTGGGAAATTCACAGTTGTGAAAACTTTCTGCAGAAATGACAGTGAATAGATATTACTTAAGATAAATTACACTAAAGAGAAGACCCAATTCCTTATCTTCCTGAGCACATTTCTAAACTATGTTTCCCAGCTCTCACATCCAGGTGGGCACATGACTAGCACTTGCCAAGGAATGTGAGATAAACCCATTTCCAAGCTTGACCCTGCAAGATTCTCCATGTTCTCTCTTCTCTCATCTGCTGGCTGGGTACAAAGGATATTGTAGAAAATTCTAAGACCCTGGGAAATGGCAGTGTGACCTACTGGAAGAGGCCTGGGTCCCTGAATGACAGTGTGGAAAAGACCTCCCTTATCTACCTGCATTGGACTGTGAGGTGAGCAAGAAGTAAACTTTTATTCTGTTAAGCCAATTTTAGAATTACATGTTATAACAGTTAGTCAGCCCTAATTAGTATATACACTATATACAAAAGCCAAACTAGCTATGAAAATCTGATAATTTGAACTGACCACATTTGGGGAAAGAAACAACTGTTAGATACCTGTGGCTGCATTTGGTGTGAAGCTGAAGCATAATGCAACACTCTTAGATGAGCTTTTCCCAAACTGGTCCGCATCAAAACAGAACTCATTAGAATTGTGAATAAAAGTTCTGTGCCTAAATTAGTTTGAGAAATGCTGTTAAACAAAGTTAAAAAGGTTTCTTTGCTTTAGATCATCTCAGAGCTGTCAATGTACTAATGCCAATTGTGGATCTGTGTAAAGAGACTAAAGAATGTAGCATTTCCCAAACTTATTTAGCCAATGAATAATTTAACCAATAAATTTAAGATCTACTTCCCCCTCCCACCATGGCAACAAGAATAACAACCTCACAGAGGAATGTTCTGTAGAACGCATTCTGGGAAATTTTGCTTTAGTTTCATTTACATCATATGGTGAATTATTCAGCACCAAACGGTTCTAGGCACCCCAAAGCAAGAATTATTCTCTCATTAAGGGAAGGTTTTTCTTATAAAAAGACGAACATGTTCAAACACCATCAAAACCACCTAAGAGCCAGGCGCAGTGACTCATGACTGTAATCCTAGCACTTTGGGAGGCCAAGGTGGGTGGATCACGAGGTCAGGAGATCGAGACTATCCTGGCCAACATGGTGAAACCCTGTCTCTACTAAAAATACAAAAAAATTAGCTGGGCGTGATGGTGCTCGCCTGTAGTCCCAGCTACTTGGGAGGCTCAGCTACTCGAGAGGCTGAAGCAGGAGAATTGCTTGAACCCAGGAGGCAGAGATTGCAGTGAGCCAAGATCGTGCCACTGTACTATAGCCTAGGTGACAGTGCGAGACTCCGTCTCAAAAAAAAAAACAAAAGAAAGAAAGAAAACCACCCAAGAGTTTTCACTGTTGAAGTGAACCAAGTTCTCTAAGAAAGGTATTTTATTTAAAATGTGACTGAAATGAAAATAGTCAGCTTCTGTTTTTTTCCTTTGTATCCCAGTCTGCTGACAGTGGAGCCTGTAATATTTAAAGATGGAGTATACTCTTATGTTTTAAGGAGAAGACACTGAGTCTATGGAATGAAACAATGTTAAATATGAAATGCGTGTGGGAAAACAGCCTATTGCACAATATCTCATTTGCTTTTTTCTCTCCTATACTCATGCTGGAAGCATAATGTTTTAAAACAATGTGCAAAGCAATAAAAAGTAATCACAGCTAACCTCAATGGATTCTTCTAATAGAAATAAAGATAATTCAGTAAATTAGGATTGTACTCTATTCTTTTTAAAAACTCACATAGCTTGTACGGCAGGACAAAAAAAAGTTTAAAAAAAACCTCATATACCACTTGCATGCATTATGTACATATAATTTATAAATATAAAGATATATAATTTTTCCCCACTGTAGCCTGCTAGGCTCTACTGCATTTGTACTGTACATATACTGTATTTCTTTTCTTTCTTTCTTTTTTTTTGAGACAGAGTTTCACTTTTGTTGCCCAGGCTGGAGTGCAGTGATCTCGGCTCACTACAATCTCTGCCTCCTAGGTTCAAGTGATTCTCCTGCCTCAACCTCCCGAGTAGCTGGGATTACAGGCATGCGCCACCACACCCAGCTAATTTTGTATTTTTAATAGAGACGGGGTTTCTCCATGTTGGTCAGGCTGATCTCGAACTCCTGACCTCAGTTGATCCGCCCGCCTTGGTCCCCCAAAGTGCTGGGATTACAGGTGTCAGCCACCGTGCCCGGCCATATACTGTATTTCAATCATGAATCTTTGCTGGATGATTTACCATATTTCTCAGAGACTTAAGACAACTGAAGATGATTGTTATGATGGACATCTGAGAATTCATATAAAGTAAAAAGATATGCTAAATATTCAATTTACCAAAAAACAAGAATAAGACAGACTTACATCTAGTAGTGTGTGAAGATGCTGATCCTGGAAGACACTGTGTAGAAAATCTAGGTCCTTTTCACTGCAGTCTGTAAGTGCGTGAATCTCTTCCAGGCTGTCCAGCACCTGTGAGACTGCTCCTAAGGGGGACAAACAGAAAAAGAATCAGCCAGTACAGAAAGTCAATGTCAAACTAACTTTTGTAACCTAAATCTCTTAGGAGCAATGAATTCATGTCAGAACTTCAAAGGCTAGTGTCTTTACTGAAGGATAGACTTAAATGAGTTTCATATCATTTAAGGACAGAGTATTTTCAGAGAGTTTACGTTCTTATCAATGTATTTGTGTGCTCTTCATTTTCCAAAGGAAACTGCAGCTTATCTTATTTGAATTAATGAAATTCATCAAGTATAACCGAAGCACTAGAAGATCTGGATGCAGCAAATTTTATGTCAGGAAAAGAGTATGGGTTTCATGACTCCAAGATGTTTTGAAATATTACAGAAACAAGATTGGCCTTTTACCCAGGTGCATTCCATCAAGAACTGAAGGTAAAGCCAGCTGTAGATACAGTGAACAGACCTTCAACTGAGAGCTCCTGCTGCTTAAAATAGGCTTGTTAGTTTTTAAGACTCAAACTTCAGTTGACAAAAATCCCAGGCCACTCCTTTTTTTCCTTTACATACACTCAAGAGACCCCAATCATTCTCATTCTGTCTTACTCTTACCCTTCTTACTCAGAAGATAAAGACAAGGGTAGATATACTGACTGACACTTCCAAATACCACATTAAATTTCAAGGCAAATCATTTTTGTAGGGCAAAGCAAATGAAAGTGCCATCACTTTAAGTTTCTTCTCATAACCAGGAAACCAGACAGATGTCAGTAGGGAAATATACATACTGAGGAGTAACAAAGCCAGTCGCACAGCCTTAAAGAAATGATAAGCCTCTTTTACACTGCAGACAAGATGCAGAATGCATATACATACTCCACAAGAAAAGGCCCCAAGATGCTAAGCTTCAGAACATTAGTACACAGCAGAGAAACTCTAAGAATAGTGCCTCATTGCACATTTAAATCTTTGGATTAGTGGTTCTCAACCAGGGGCAATTTTGTTCCCCAGGTGGACATTTCCCAATGTTTGGAGATATTTTTGGTTGTTACAACTACAATGGGAGGGCTGCTATCGCTATCTAGTGGGTAAAGGTCAAGGATACTGCTAAATATCCTACAATACCCAGGACAGCCCCTACAACAAAGAATTATCTGGCCCAAAATATCAGTAGCATTGTGGTTGAGAAATTCTATTTTTGATAAAGATAAAAATCTTTGTGCTCCAGAACTCTGTTTTTAATTCTTCTTGCCTTAGACCTCATCCATTCTCATGCAATTATTGGTGAGAATATATATCAGTACCACTTTTCTAGAAAGCATCTGGTAACATATATCAAAAAGCCTTAAAAATGTTCATGCACTTCGATTTAGTAATTCCATTTACAAAAACTCACCTTAAGGAAAAAAATGGAAGATTTATATACAATGATATTATCATACAAAAAGGAAAATAAATATAATAATTAGAGGATGATTATATAGGTTATAGAATATCCATATAATGGAATATGTAGCCAAATGAAAATGGCTTTTGAAGAATTTCAAAGACATAGATAATTCATGACATAGAATTCAAGAAAGTAGAATGTAAAACTATATACTGTATATTCCCAGTTACCATAAAAAAATCAAACCAAACATAAATGCAAACTCAGGAAAAACAAAAAACAGAACGAAACACATCAAAAATATTATAGTAGTTATCTTTACTGTCCTATTTCTATTTCATTCTGCTCTTGTCCATACTTTCCAAGTTTTTCAACAATAGCAAAAAAAAAAAAAAAAAACCTGTTATGTAAGCTACTGATTTTTGTAGCACTATTTAATTATGTTAAAGATTTGAGTCTTAAGCCATATACTGTGTGGCTGTCCATGTGGAAATTACTGTAGCTATTTTTTAATTATTTTGAGGTAATTGTAGATTCACATGCAGTTGTAAAAAAATAACACAAAGGTCTCATGTACCCTTAACCCAGTTTCCTCCAACAGTAACATCTTGCAAAACTGTAGTACAATATCACAACCTGGATATTGACATTGATAAAGTCAAGCTGTAGAACATTCCACTACCACAAGGATGGCCATGCTCATTCCCCTCCTACCCTATTCCCTCCGAACCTATGGCAACTACTAATCTGTTCTCCATTTCTATAATTTTGTCATTTTGATAATAAATGAGGCTGCTGTTCCGGGCATACGGCCTACGGGGTAGCCCTGGTCTGCAAGGAGCAGTACCTCTAAAAATAAAAATAAAAATAAAAATAAAAATAAAAACAATAAATGAAATCACAGAGTATGCAACCTTTTGGGACTGCATTTTTTCGCCCAGCATAATTCTCTAGGGCTTCATCCAGGTTGTTGCATGGATGTACCAGTTTGTTTGACCATTCATCTGTTGAAGTAACTCTGGATAATTTCTTTTTTTTGAGGCAGGGTCTTACTCTGTTGCCTAGGCTGGAGAGCAGTGGCACAATCTCAGCTCACTGCAACCTCAACCTCCTGAGCTCAAATGACCCTCCCATCTCAGCCCTCCGAGTAGCTGGGACTACAGGTGTGCACCACCACCCCTGGCTAATTTTTGTATGTTTTGTAGAGATGGGGTTTTGCCATGTTGCCCAGGCTGGTCTCAGACTCCTGAGCTCAAGTGATCCTTCTGCCTTGACTTCCCAAAGTGCTGGGATTACAGGTGTGAGCCACCATGCCTGGCTAAATAATTTTTAACTTTGAATAATTATGTCTGCCAGGCTATCGGTATCCTTTCACTGAAAACATGAAGTGGATATTAAGTGGGATAAAACAGATAAATGGCAGAAATCAGTCCTCATCTCCCCTGCTATTCCTAAAGAGGTATTAACTCAATCCACTTCCTCCTACCTGCTCTTCTCAGGATTTTTACTTTGTTCAGAGTGCCCCTCTCCCTCAAAAAATCTGGAAATTAGTTAGTTCAAAGCCAGTTTTCTCCTCATCCCTTATTGAAAGCTTTGGAAAGCAAGAGATGATGTGAAGAAGTTCACCAGCAACAGAATTAAATGATGCTAGGTTTATCAAGTTACTAAAGCCAGTTCTAAACTTCCGAACTTCTTCTGAAACCGCAATAATCAAAATACTAATCGAGTGCTTTTTTGTATATTAAAAAATTCAACTGAGGCCGGGCGCCGTGGCTCATGCCTGTAATCCCAGTACTTTGGGAGGCCGAGGCGGGCGGATCACGAGGTCAAGAGATCGAGACCATCCTGGCCAACAAGGTGAAACCTCATCTCTACTAAAAACACAAAAAATTAGCTGAGCATGGTGGCAGGTGCCTGTAATCCCAGCTACTCGGGAGGCTGAGGCAGAAGAATCACTTGAACACAGGAGGTGGAGGTTGCAGTGAGCTGAGATTGCGCCACTGCACTCCAGTCTGGGCAACAAGAGCAAGACTCCGTCTCAAAAAAAAAAAAAAAAAAAAAATTTAACTGATACCACAGAAACCTAATTATCATCTTCACTCATTTATCTTAGTGAAATCTTACTGAGTTGTTTTTTTTTTTTTTTTTGAGAAAGAGTCTCACTCTGTCACCCAGGCTGGAGTGCAGTGGCATGATCTCAGCTCACTGCAACCTCTGCCGCCTGGGTTCATTCGATTCTCCTGCCTCAGCCACCCGAGTAGCTGGGACTACACACTACCACACCTGGCTCATTTTTGTATTTTTAGTAGAGATGGGGTTTCACCATGCTGGCCAGGCTGGTCTCAAACTCCTGGGCTCAAGTGATCCTCCTGCCTCAGCTTCCCAAAGTGCTGGGATTACAGGTGTGAGCCACTGCCTGGCCTCTTACCAGCATTGCTCGTGCTGATATATAGTCTACGTAGCAGTTTACTAATAATATAAGATTAAAGCAAAAACAACCTTTTATCAGGTGAATACTAAGATGGTCAGTATCATGATTGGGAAGCAATTTTGGCTGTACCAGACCAGGGATGTATCATTTGTTGGTCTGTGAGCTTCCCAAGTGCTCCATGCCATTCCTGTACCACCAGCACACTCCATGGGTTACTTATGTGTGTGCTTGTTCAGCCTTTTTTCCCTGAGCTGTAAGGTCCTTAAGGCAGCTCTTTATTCATTTTATAATATCTAAAACTATACACTGAATTAAGTACTTAAGGAAACATGATATTAACAGCAGCTCACAATTCTTGAGTGTTCATTATGTTTCAGGAACATCCTCAGGACAACACAGTAAGGCAGATACATTATTCCACCTTCTAGATAGGAAATTGAGCTTCAAAAGGGTCAAGGAAGGCCATAGCTAGTAAATGGTGGAGCCAGGACTCAATCCTGGGTTTGTCTGGTTTCAAAGTCTATGCTTTGCCTAACTTATTACACTAATAGGCTACGCTAGGAAACATATGGGAAACCTTCAACAAGAAATTGTGTGAATTATGCATGAATATGGAGCTTGGAAAAGAACTTGAACAATGCCCTATTGGGTCAGACAATAATCCAAATCTTTATTGAATATTCCTGCTTTTTGTTAGGTACTAGGCAGGGCTTTGGAGAAATCAGAGATATGATCCCTGGCCCCGAGGGAAGGGGCTCTCAAACTGGTATGTGAAGTAGGCATATTATACCCTGAAGTAAACGATATAGAAGAGGTAAAAACAAACTGATACACAGGCTGCCTAGGGAGAAGTTGGGGAGCCGCAGAGAGGAGGTGGATGAGTAGGAATTCACCACCCCCACACAGGATCAAAGCTGTGTTGACAGGACCAGCAGATGCTTTGCTGGAAAGGACAAAGGCATCTGCTAGCAGGCATTTAGAGTAGGCAAGACTCACAATTCCAACAGGTCTGTCACCTCTTCTGAACTGATTTATAGTCTTATCTTGTACCCAAATATGATTAACTTGATGGGTTTTCAATCATGAAAAGAAGCATTTCTCTAGTTGTACTCAAGTTGTTTATTTCAAGCTCTAAAAAGTGCTCCGAATTTTAAGTTTCTGTAATTAGGTAGAAAAATTAGAGTTTTTATTCCATTTCTCCTTAATCTTTTCAAATGGAATAAACACACGTTTTTGGCTTACCCTCAAAATCTGTCTTTACCCTTGATCTTTTTAACATCTTCCATTAACACCTGTTCTAGTTCCATTATTTCTTTCTTTGGGTATGACAAAGAGAACCACAGAACACATTCTTGGTCGGATAGATGTGTAATTGGTATCTGTAGTTCAGTACCAACCATTTAAAAGTCCCATGGTGTTTCAATTCATTATAAAATATAAATAGACACAAAGGCAATTCTTGGGCTTTTCCACTGCTATTTGTTTTAGATTTTAAATGCCAAGGCAGTAGTGATCATTAATATAACACATGTAGCACATGCTAATTAAGCTGTTACTAGTTTTCATTTTGTAGATCAATACTGTCACATATAAAAGAACTATTTATTTTTCTCAAAGACTAAAAAGGATGTTTTTCCTATAAAACCTCTGAATAAACTTGTAACTATCTTGAAAACAAAATCAATCAATAAAAAGTATACAAGTTCACTTCAGAGGGCAGCTGATTTAATGGCAGGACTGTAGGTATCCTATTCACCTTTCTATTCTGGGGTGTACTTTGCAGAGTGCTTTTTACCAAAAGATGCTTCATAAAATGGCTCTTGATTAAAATGATTTTTTTTCTGAGCAAATTCTGAAGAATTGAAAATAAAGTGAGAAAGACTTAACCACATAAAACAATTTCTTTTATAGTCTGTTTCCTTAAAGCCACAGTTGAAATTATTTTAATACTTATATTTGTATTAACAGCTAATAATTTCCAAAGTGCTTTTACACCTACTACCTTATGTGATTCCATAATAACCCTGTCCTGCAGGCAAGTGTTTTTTGTTTTATTTTGAGACAGGATATTGCTCTGTCCCCTAGGCTGGAGTGCAGTGGCACGATCCTGGCTTACTGCAGCCTCAACCTTCTGGCCTTGAGTGATCTTTCCACCTCAGCTTCCAAACAGTTGGGACTACAGGCATGCTACCATGCCCAGCTAATTTTTTAAAAGTTTTTTGTAGAGATGGGATCTCTCTCTGTTGCCCAAGTTACTCTCAAACTGCTGGGCTCAAGTAGTCCTCCCACCTCAGCCTCGCAAAGTGCTGGGATTATAGGCATGAGCCACCGTGCTTGGTCAGCAAGGATTTTTATATTTCAAAAATCAGAGGCTCAGTAGGGTTAATAACCTTTCAAAGGGCCACAGGCAGTGAGCAGAAGAGCAAATCCTAGAACCCAGGTCTCTGACTCCTAATTCAGTGTTCCTTCCATAACAGACTGTCCTCCACCCCCAAAATCATGTTTTTTATTCTCAGCAATGCACCAGAATAATTTGCATTTGGTAATGAGTTGATGTACAATTTCTATTCTCTCTTTAATCTCAATTCGATTTACCATATAAGGCTTTTTTGTAGCCCTTGGTCTAAATTTTCATATTCATGGATTTATTGATACCATCATGCCCTGCCTTCAGAATAGTATTTTGTTTTCATAATTAATTTGGTAATCAAGTTTATATCTAAAAATCAGATTTATAATCACACCTTTTTTTTTAAATAGAGATGGGGTCTCACTATGTTGTGCAGGCTGATCTCAAATCTCCTGGCCTCAAGAAATCCTCCCACCCTGGCCTCTCAAAGTGCTGGGATTCAAAACATGAGTCATCATGACTGGCCTGCACATTTTAACTTTGAACACTTCTACTTTTTCAAATAACCTCACTGGTACAAACAAGTTTTTCAAAAGTTTTCTGCTACTATTATGAAATAATAGTCAAAAAAAAGCATAAATATGTCAACTGTTTAAAAATTGTTTCTAAGTCTATTTCTTTAAAGAGGAATATGCTTTTAAGGTCAATAAAAGCTTTGAGTTTAGAATAATTTCATTACAAGAGTGGAAGTCTCATAAAAAGTTGACCAAGTAAAAATAACCCAAAAGGAGGACAGAAAAATAAACAGTCAAATGTTTAGACTAAAAAGTTCTCAGTGTTAAAGTAGGCTGAGTCTGTCTTAAAACTTATTCCCCTTACATTTTACTATGAAAAGCTTCAAACATACAGAAAGTTCAGAAGAATTGTGCCCACCACCTAGATCCTACATATGTTGATGGTTTGCTGTATTTGCTTTATCCCATGTCTACCCATCTATCCATCTATCAGTTCATGTATTTTTCATTCACTTCAAAGTAAATGGCAGAGTGACCAGCATGAGTACACTTCACCCTTAAAGACTTCAACAAAGATTGCAATACTTTTTTCTCTCTGAGGAAATATTTATATAGAATGAAATACACAAATCTTAAGTATACCATTCCATGAGTGTTGACACACCCATGTTTTCACTGTAATTGTTTCAATAAAGATTTGTGTGCGTATTTCTTTTCTTTAAATAGTACAAACTTTATTCATAAATAAAACTTCATAAAGTTAAAAGCAGGGGCAGTTCCTGTTTTTAAAAGGGAATAGTGGAAGACAGCATGCCATTTTATTTAAAACCAAAAGTTAGGTTTTTCAGATGGATGACAGTTGGGATCATTAAATCCCATTCCTGCATCTCAGATTTTCACAAAATAACATATTAAATCCTTAGTATGTATGTATTTCTTAATCTACCATGTATAGCTATGAAATTCAGCATCACTGAGCAAATCTAGAATCTGAATCTAGCCTAGCTTCTTCTGAAGAGTAATCAATACCTTTTGTTTCTGATTATATTAGTGATGAATTAATACATTATTTTACTACACATACATTCTTATCACCTACTCAATCAAAGACCCTTCTTGCAAACGCAATAATTTTTAAAAAAAAAATTTTGCTTACTAAGGTATACTGTTTTAAGTTAAAATTCACCATTTAAGTGTACATTGTATGTGTAGATTATGATATAGACACCTTGAATTTTATTAAAGGAAGTAAGCTCTGCATATGTATTCTGTCAGAATATAGATGCTATAATGTCTAATGCCATTATGATTATTAAAATTGTCTATGCTTTCAAATAGAAACATCTTCAAGCTCAAATTTTTCGAAGTACTTTAATAACATTCTGCTAGCTGTTAAGTGTTCACTTGTGTAAAGCTTTACAACTAAGGAAGATCATGCCCATTCCCAAATAACATGATAGGTCTGCTAATTAAAAAAAAAAAAGAATGCTAAATCTAGGAAGAATCTTACATTTTAATAGTTATGAATTTGTTCCTGGTAGGCATCCTCTAAGATGGGCCCCAGTAACCTGGTCTCCTGGTATTTCCACCCTTGTGTAATCAATCTCCTCCCCTGGAGTGCAGGCTGGACTTACTGACTCATTTCTAATGAACAGAATAGGGCAGAAGTGATAGGATGTCACTATGAGATTAGATTGTAAAGACCGTGTCTTCTGTCTTGGGCACTCTCTCTCACTTTTGCCCCCTTTTTTATCTTTCACGCTGGGAAGTGAGCTACCATGCTGTGAACAGCCAGCCCTGTGAAAAGGTCCATAGCCAGTGACAAACTGAAGCCTGGTAACAACCACGTGAGTGAGCCTGGAAGAGGATTCCTCCTGCGGTCATGCCTTCCGGTGAGATAGCAGCACTGGACCACAATCTCATCAGAGACCTTGAGCCAGAAGCACACAGCTAAGCCACGCCCAGATTGCTGACCCACAGAAACTGAGATGACAACTGCCGCTTTGAGGTAATTCATTACCCAGCAACAGGTAACTAATATACTGTAAGATTTATATTATATCAGCTGCAATTTGAGCTACAGATAACTAATGTAAGAAAATGTGAAAATGAATTCAATCATGAGTACCCAGGCTTTCTCATTTATCTTTGAGTTCAAGGTTTATTTTTTTAATTAGAATTTTTACTGAGATAATTATAGATCCACATGCCCTTGTAAGAAATAATATAGAGATCCCTCGTGTTCTTTGCTCAGTTCCCCTGTTGGTAACATTTTACAAACCTATAGTATATTATCATAACCAGAATACTGACATTGATACAATCCACCCATCTTATTCGGATTGCCTCAGTTTTACATGTACTCATCTGTGTGTACATTCCTTACATTTTAATTTTCTCCCATACTCAAATTATGCCCCTTTGCAATTAAAAATCTAGTCACTACATTATTCCTTATAAATATTCTATCTGATGGTAAAAGTTAAGAGACATGATTTCAGAGTTTAATTCATAGCTCCAAATTAATAAACTGAAAATTGACTCAGTAACAGAAAGCAATAAAGACTACTTATAGGTGATGTAATTGTCAAAGAAAAATTCACTTACCCTGAAAGTTTTCTTGAAAGCAAACTATAAAAGAAATGTTACCCTTTCCCCAGAATTAATGTATTTGTATGTGAAATTCATATGTGAAGTATTAAGTGTGGTTGAAATTTTAACACTGCCTTTTTTCCTCTTATGAAAGAAGTAAGAAGTTAATATTATTTGAGTAACAATGCCTCAAAAATCAATATATCCAAGTTTTAATTTTATGATCCAGCAGTGTTAAAATTAATATGTAAACATCTAAACACAAACAGCCAAGGAAAAAGTCAAGCTGATGATAAACCATGCAAAGCCAAATACTTTTGCATAAAAGATACACCTTAAAGGAAAACAAAGGGATACCTACTTTCTGCTGCTAGAAGTCCTAGAGGAAGGCAGCATATGGACAAACAACAAACAGTATGATTTTAGAACAAGCAGGTTATCAAGCCGCAGTTGGGCCCACTACATGAGCCACCAGAAGCATGGTCCCCCAGACGACCCCAAAGTGAGCCCTCATGTTCCATGAGTACAATCACTGGAACTGTTTGGGATTTCAGACATCAAACATTGGGTTCTGATTCTGAATTATCTGATTTGAAATATGAGAAAAGAATATTTTCACTTTGAATTTTTTTTTTTTTTTGAGACGAGGTCTCACTCTGCCACCCAGGCTGGAGTACAGTGGCACAATCTTAGCTCACTGCAACCTCTGCCTCCTGGGCTCAAGTGATCCTCCTATCTCAGCCATGCTCCCTCCCCTCCCAATAGCTATGACTACAGGCGCATGCCACTACACCCATCTAATTTATGTATTTTAAGTAGAGACGGGGTTTTGCCATGTTGGCCAGGCTGGTCTGGAACTCCTGATCTCAAGTGATCCACCCACCTTTACCTCCCAAATTGCTGGGATTATAGGTGCGAGCCACCGTGCCCAGCCCCACCTTGAATTATTGAGTAACAAAGCAATACACAGTTTATTATAAGATTAAATGAATTCTAGTAAATATATACTGTATGAATTTCAATAATCAAAATAGAAAATTATCATTTATAGAAAAATTATTTTATGTCATAAACAATATACCTAAACATGTTTGACTTATTAGATGACAAATTAGCAAATTAGTTTTTAAATTATTTTAAATATTCATATTTTCCTAAATGTATAGAGTATTATTTTTCATTTTCCTTCCCCCCCACTGTTTTTTTTCGAGATGGAGTCTCACTCTGTCGCCCAGGCTGGAGTGCTGTGGCATGATCTCAGCTCATTGCAACCTCCGTGTCCTGGGTTCAAGTGATTCTCCTGCCTCAGCCTCCCAAGTAGCTGGATTATAGGCACATGCCACTATGCCTGGCTAATTTTTGTATTTTTAGGAGACATGGGGGTTTCACCATGTTGGCCAGGCTGGTCTCAAACTCTGGACCTCCAGTGATCCACCCGCCTTGGCCTCCTAAAGTGCTGGAATTACAGGCATGAGCCACCGTGCCCAGCCCCTTTTCTTTTTTTTGAGACAGTGTTTTGATATGTCATCCAGGCTTGAGTGCAGTGATGTACTCACAGCTTACTGCAGCCTTGATCTCTTGAGCTCAAGTGATGCTCCCACCTCAGCCTCCCTAGTAGTTGGGACCACAGGTATGTGCTACTATGCTCAGCTAATATTTTGACTTTTTGTAGAGACGGGGGTCTGCCTATGTTGCCCAGGCTGCTCTCAAACTCTTAGGCTCAAGCAATTCTCCTGCCTTGGCTTCTGAAACTGTTGGGATTACAGGCATGAGCCACCATGGCTGAGTCTTTTCTTTTTTTTCTTTTGAGACAGAGTCTTGCTCTGTTGTCTAGGTTGGAGTACACTGGCAAAATCATAGCTCACTGTAGCCTCAAACTCCTGGGCTCAAGTGATCTCCTGCCTCAGCCTCCCACGAAGGTAGGACTATAGGTGTGTGCCACCACACCTGGCTAATTTTTTTGTGTTGTTGTTATGGGGAAAGGGTCTGGCTCTGCCACCTAGGCTGGAATGCAGTGGCGCCATCTTGGCTCACTGCAACCTTTATCTCATAGACTCAAACAATCCTCCCATCTTAGCCTCCCAAGTAGCTGGGACAAACAGGCACATGCCACCACACCTGGCTAATTTTTGTATTTTTGGCAGATGTGGGTTTTGTCATGTCGCCCAGGCTGGTCTGAAACTCCTGAGCTTAAGGGATCCATCCGCCTCAGCCTCCCAAAGTGTTAGGATTACAGGCGTGAGTCACTGCACCTGGCCCGACTAATTTTTTTTTTTATTTTGTAGATACAGGGTTTAGCTATGTTGCCCAGGCTGGTCTTGAAGCCCTGGGCTCAAATGATCCACCCGCCTCGGCATCCCAAAGTGTTGGAATTATAGGCATGAGCCACCATGCCCAGCCTTTAGCCCCATTTCTAAAGATGAAAATGGTATTAGAGATCTTGAACTAAAATCTCAAAGAGATTTATCCTAAATATATTACAAGCATGTGACTATATCATGTAGTCACAGTATAACAATACAAACCATTACTGGATCCGTTCCTCTTAAATAGGGTCAACTGTAATCTGAGTGTGAGGAGAGAAGAGAGAGGTTCCAGCTAGCAAAGGAAGTTACAGATGGAGGGAACAAAATGGAGTGGAAGAAAAGACAGACGTGAAACAATAAGAAGCACTGGGGACCATTCCTATAAACACAACTAGATCCCTCCCTTTCATGTGGGAAGAGCTCTGGATAATGACCAAGTCAGCATTGAGAAAAATGGCAAGGCTTTCTCCTCAAAGAGTCTCTTTTCTCTTCTTTTTTTCTTTTTTGAGATGGAGTCTCGCTCTGTTGCCCAGGCTGGAGTGCAGTGGCGAGATCTTGGCTCACTGCAACCTCTGCCTCCCGGGTTCTTGCAATTCTCCTGCCTCAGCCTCCCGAGTAGCTGGGACTACAGGTGCACGCCGCCACGCCTGGCTAATTTGTTGTATTTTAGTAGAGATGGGGTTTCACCGTGCTGCCCAGGCTGGTCTCGAACTCCTGAGCTCAGGCAATCCGCCTGCCTCAGCCTCCCAAAGTGCTGGGATTATAGGCCTGAGTCACCATGCCCGGCCCAAAGAGTGTCTTCTCTAAGATTCCTATTTCTGAATGTTTTTGGAAATCACCTTCACTCAAAAGAGGAAGATTCATATCCCAATTAGTAAGGGTCAAAATGAGGAACTGTTTAGCTGCTAGAATCTTGATCTTGTCATTTTTAAAAAGTTTAAAATTTTTGTGGGTACATAGTATATATTTATGGGGTACATGAGATATTTTGATATGGGCATACAATGCATAATGATCATATCATGGTAAATGGGGTATCCATCACCTCGAGATCTTGTCATTTTGCATAAGGTATAAGCACATATCAATTGGTAAGAAATTCTGTGTGTGTGTGTGTATGTGAATGTGTAGGTGCACACACATGTATAAAGAGAAGAGAGGAGAGGCATAAATACTGACATGCTCATAGTCCCAACAGGGAAGAAGCATTAGCACACTCACATTCTTCCTGTATTGCTAACTGTGGGACAAATACCTCATGCTCTAGGAAGGGCCCGGGGCCCTAGTCCCAATGGTAATATATGAATATTGATGAAGCCAGTCCAAGAGTACAAAAATCAAAGGCAGCACAAAATCAAATATTACAAATATGGAGTGACTCTAACGAAAGAAAGAAAAAAAGCTGAGGCTAGAGGACGCACGATTCAGGAGTTAAGTAAATAAAAAACACATAAATAAAAATTTAAAACACACACACACATTTACATATAAATGGATCCTATGGGTTTTTAGTAAATGATCCTTGAGAATATCACACTGTAAGATGTAAATCTGAGCATTTTATAAAATGGTTTTGGTTTTTAAATTTTTTATCTCTTAATTTTTAAGAGGTGAGGTCTCATTTTGTTGTCCAGGTTGGAGAGCAGTGGTGTGATCATAGCTCACTGCATCCTCAAACTCCTGGGCTCAGGTGATCCTCCTGAGCTGGGTGCCTCAGCCTCCTAAGTAGCTACAACTACAGGCACACACCACTGCACTAGCTTACAAAATAATTTTGTGAACACTGGCAGGGTTTTTCAGGAGCACCTATATAGAGTTCATCAGAACAAGTAACTCTTTTATGTTCTTCCCCTTGGATACTTGTATGCATGTGCTCTAGATTTGTTTTTCCTTTGAGACAGAGTCTCACATTATTGCACAGGTTGAAGTGCAGTGACATGATCTCGGATCACTGCAACCTCTGCCTCCCAAGTTAAAGTGATTCGCCTGCCTCAGCCTCCCAAGTAGCTGGGACTACAGGTGCATGCCACCACGCCCGGCTAATTTTCTTTTGTATTTTTGCAGAGATAGGGTTTTGCCATGTTGGCCAGGCTGGTCTCGAACTCATGACCTCAGGTGATCCACTCACCTCAGCCTCCCAAAATGCTGGGATTACAGGCATGAGCCACCATGCCTGGCTGTGTTATAGATTTTTACAGAGAAAGAAGAACTTGATAATTGTTTCAAGAGGTAACTCACAAGACAGCTCTATACTGAAAGATTCCATTCAAAGCAGTGCTACCCCACAGTCTGATCTAATATAATTGATCTGGGGGAAAGCTTACATCAGAAGTTTTTGTTGAGAGAGAAGGTAATCAGAAAGATCCCAAAAGACTGACTAGGATTTTGGATTGGATGGAGTGCAATGCTGGGTCTAGAGTGTGGAAAGGGGAAGAAGTATTACTGAGGTAAAAAGAAAAAAAAGTGAAATGTTGGTTTTGGAACCACAGGAGAAAGCAATTTTGGTATTAAAAAGAAAAGGAACAAGACACATGTAGACAGGATTTGGTTGCTGACAAACTTCCTTAGGATCCGTTGGAGGATTTAACTAAATGCACAGAAAAAGTTTATTCACAATAGAAGAGAATGGATGTAAATACCAAATTACTCACACAGATGAATAAGTGAATTATCCAATTACCTGAGGAGGTAGGGTCTTCAGAGAAATCTGGTAACTCTTCAGGGGGATCCCCGTAGAATGAGTTGAATTTGTGACTTGACACAGCGGCTAGTACTGCACCCTAAAGCAAAGAGATCAAAAAATAGATTATTCAAACAAATACACAAATATAAGTCAGTTATTTAACAAATTATTTATCTTAAGGATTATCCATTAAGTGACTAGAAGAGAGATAGCTTTTAAATTATTTCAGATTCCTTTAAATAAATTACATATGCATATACCAGAATAACACTAATTGGGAATTGTAAAAGTATACAAAACCACTTACATCTTGAATTCAAACATGTACCACACAATGGAATATTCTGCAGTTATTATAAAATGATGCTGTAGAAGGGTGTTTAGTGGAGTGAAAAGATGTCTGTGATTACTTACATGAAAAAGGTTTAAAATCAATGTATATTATAATCTCATTTTTGAGAAAAAAAGTTAATATGCATATAAAAGACTGAGTATATACCAGAATGTTAATAGCATTAATTATCTCTGGGTGGTAGGACTATGAGTCATTTTTCTTTTTAAAATCTTTTTTCCCTCTTTTTGTTTTTAACAATGACAGTATGTTACTTTTATATAGTAATTCTCCATCAGGTCACACATCAGAATCAACTACATATGACTCTTTCAAGCCATGTGCATAGCCTCCCCTGATTCCTAGTTGGAAATTACTGCCATTTGAGTGCAAGTCATCCCTTAGGACTGTTGAGTGGAAAAAGGCTAGGAATTACTGCTTCAGTAAATCATATTTATTTATTTAATTTTTTATTTAAACAGCTTTAGGAGTACAAGTGGTTTTTGGTTACATGGATAAATAGTACAGTAGTGAAGTGTGGGCTTTCAGTGAAACTGTCATCTGAGTAGTGTACAGTATACTCAATAGGTGATTTTCTATCCCTTGCTCCTCCACCCTCCCCCATTCTGAGTCTCTAGTGTCCATTATACCACTCTGCATGCCTCTGTGTACCCATAGCTTAGCTCCCACTTATAAATGAGAACACGTGGTATTTGGAAGTAAATCATTTAACCTCTCTAGGCTTTCTTATCTGTAAAGAAGATTAAAATGGACTTATCTCACAGGATTGGCAAAAGTCACAACATATTCATGAAAGTGCTTTGCAAATTGTAAGGCATTTTGTAAGTGCAAATCATTACTAACCCTACTAATAAAGAACTAGAACATGACTACAGCTTTTTGTTGGTCTATGTAGAATCACTCATTTAGGTAGTTTATCAAATCACCTAAGTAGTCTAAGTCTAAATTTTAAATATTAACTCTCGAATTTTTCTGGAAATATAGACCTTGTGTGTGTTTGGTATTTGTTAATAAATATAGGAGAACATTATTATTATTATTGTTATTTGAGACAGGGTCTCACTCTGTTGCCCAGGCTGGAGTGCAGTGGCACAATCTTGGCTCACTGCAGCCTCAACCTCTTAGCCTCAAGTGATCCTCCCATATCAGCCTCCCAAGTAGCTGGAACTATAGGCATATGCACCATGCCTGGCTAATTTTTGTATTTTTTTGTAGAGAAGGGGTTTCACCATGTTGCCTAGGCTGGTCTTGAACTCCTGTGCTCAAGCA
The DNA here is from genome assembly GCF_030222135.1 of Aotus nancymaae. Lineage (NCBI taxonomy): Eukaryota > Metazoa > Chordata > Mammalia > Primates > Aotidae > Aotus > Aotus nancymaae. The sequence continues at coordinate 17,791,074 of NW_026988472.1, read as the reverse complement.
ATCCACCTGCCTTGGCCTCCCAAAGTGCTGGGATTACAGGTGTGAACCACTGCGCCTGGCCAGAAAACATTAATAAAATATATTTCCACAAAGTTTACTTAACTGTAGAAAGGGAAGAGCAAAAAGAGAGAAGTGATATTGATGCTAACATTCCAGTAAAACTTTTGAAATTTCCCAAAGTCTAAAGTTACTGAATGAGAGGTTCTTATGCAGAATTATAGCTACCATGTTGAAAAAACAGTACAACTGTATTTCTTAAGATGTTAGTTATATGTTTCAAGACTTGTTATAGCTGCTACTATAGTCAAAGATCTATAATAAATACTTACATTACTAGGAAAACACTATTTAAAAGAGCCCTGAGGCCGGGAGTGGTGGCTCACACCTATAATCCCAGCACTTTGAGAGGCCGAGGTGGGTGGATCACTTGGTCAGGAGTTTGAGACCAGCCTGGCCAATATGGCAAAATTCGTCTCTACTAAAAATACAAAAAATTAGCTGGGCATGGTCATGCACATCTGTAATCCCAGCTGCTTGAGAGGCTGAGGCAGGAGAATTGCTTGAACCCGGAAGTCCGAGTTGCAGTGAGCTGAGATTGTGCCACTGCACTCCAGCCTGGGTGACAGAGTGAGACTCCACGTCAAAAAAAAAAAAAAAAAAAAAAAAAAAGGTCCTGAGATGTAAATGCTTTTGAAACAGTAGTAAGTTTTAAATTTATCTGTCTTATGACTAGCAGTTTTATCTACGTAGTTTTTTGTTTTGTTTTGTTTTTTTCAATAATAGAAACTGAGTCTCACAATGTTGCCCAGGCTGGTCTTAAACTCTGGGGCTTGAGCGCTCTTCTGGCCTCAGCCTCCCAAAGTGCTGGGATTATAAGTGTAAGCCACGGCGCCCCTCCTAATATTTAGTTGTCTGAACCCAGTGATTATAGGTAGTTTAAATATTCAATTCAAGCCATTATGTAAAACAGTAACATAGTTCTGAAATAGGTCATGGATTAAAAGAATTTTATTAGAGTTTGAGAATCAACCTTAGAGATTATTCATTCTAAGAGACTCATTTTGCAGATGAGAAAACTGAGGTTCAGAGAGGCCTAGCAACTTGTTAAGGTCTCTGTCAACTTAGAGACACAATGAAGAGTAGACAAAATTGACATCCACTGACTACTCTCCCCAGTTCAAGGATTTCTACTATACTAGGGGTCAGCAATTTTTTTCTGTAATTAACCAGACAGTAAATATTTTGGGCTCTGAAGGTCATATGGTCTCTTTTGCAACTACTCAATTCTACCACTGTAGTGTGAAAGCAGCCATAGACAATATGCAAAGTAATGTACTTTGCTGTGTTCCAATAAAACTTTATATACAAAAATAGGCAGTGGGTTGGATTTGACCCCCAGGGCATAGTTTGCCAACCCCTATACTACATTATTGCTATTGAAGAGCATGTGGGTACAACAATAAAAAAATCAGATATTATACAAGTCGTTCTTCAAACTTTCTGGTTTATTAAACCCTTGACAAAAGTTTTCTATCCGCTTTAATTTAGAAGGTATAATTTAGTATCTTTTAAGGGTGAAACATAATACTTTTGAGTTAGACTATTCACAATCTGTTAAGATAAATAATATTAAAGTTGTAATTTTCTATCAAGCAAATTAACCTAGAAAGGAGAAGGTAGATTATAAATTCAGAGAAAAAGAGTACTACAAGTTTTTAATTTGTAGTTAAGAACGAGAAAGAATTCTTAATCATAATTATAGCTTTCTTGAAATGTCAACATGTCAAACATCAAAATGGAATGCTTCTGGCTAGATGATTCTGTCTGGTATTTAAGGAAATGGAAAACAAGAAAATGGTTAGGTCAGATTTCTGCTAAATTAAACTACTGAATGCACTTAAGAAGGCAAAACAGTTATTGAGGAACACAAGAGCTGAACAAAGATGTATTGCTGACTTGAAGACAAAAGCGAAAAAACCAGTATTCTCTTTTTGGTACTCCCTAAGCCCAGAAACATACATCATGAAATGTGATAGGCGCAATGGCAGAAGGATACATTTTAAAACATGTAAATACAAAATACACAAGTATTGGATATAGAATAATTGGTTTTGTAACTAAATAACAAGGTAATACAGAGTCATAGCAGGAGGGTACATTTTAAAACATCTAAATACAAAATATACAAGTATTGGATACAGAATAATTGGCTTTGTACCTAAATGACAAGGTAATACATAATCATATTTCTGAGTGAACAGGGAAATATTCAAAAGCTACTGCCCAACAGGAAGTAATAAATTTCACATTTCAGAATCATAAACCGGCTGGACATGGTGGCTCACACCTGTAGTCCCAGCACTTTGGGAGGCCAGGGTGGGAGGATCACTTCAGCCCAGGAGTTTGAGACCAGCCTGGGCAACAGAGTGAGACCCATCTCAATTAAAAAAGAAAAAACAACATATATCTGTATATGTATTTCTTAAAAAGAATCACAAATCAATTGCTTTGTAAAATCAATATATAAGATCAAAATCACTTTACTTATTATTTGTGAAACTGTTGATACCAGAATAACAGTTTTGAGTTTTTAGAATCAAGGACCCTACCCTCCTTATTTTTGAGACAGAGTCTTACTCTGTCACTCAGGCTGGGGTGCAGTGGTGTGATCATAGCTCACTGCAGCCTTGACCTCCCAGGCTCAAGTGATCCTCCCATCTCAGCCTTCCAAGCAGCTGGGACCACAGGTGTGTGCAACTACATCCGGCTAATTTTTAATTTTTTTTGTAGAGCCAGGGTCTCCTTATGTTGTTCAGGCTCAAAGGTTACCTTTTGGATATCAGATTTAATGTTCTGATTAGCTGAAGCCCATGATTGTTATCTCAGCTTATTGCCTTTGTACAAACCCTTACTACAGAGAGGACTGTACGTAAATGCTGGGTTTCATTAAGGCACAAAGGTCTTTGGTAAATCTTTAAGTTAGTTTTTGTTGAATTAACAGAAAGAAGAATGCCAAAAAGTATCTATTAAAGCTTCCTGGTTGACCTGTCAAAAAGTGCTGCTTAGGTATAAGCATTACCCTGGAGGTACCAAGACTCCATAGCAATACTGTACAATAGAACTATCTGTGATGAAGGAAATGTTCTAAACCTGTGCTGTCCAATACAGTAGCTATCAGCCCCATGTGGTATTGAGCATTTGAAAGGTGGCTAGTGCAATGGAGCAACCAAATTTTAATTTAATATTAATTTATTAAAATTGAAATGTAAGTAGTTACATATGGCTATTTACTACTGTACTAGATAGTACAGCTCTATACAGTACTAGAAAATGGCATTCTTATACAAACCTTTCCTAGTTATGCACAGTTCAGGGATACAAGAGACCAATCAGTAAGTCAGAGAATACTTTTGCAATCTGTAAAATTAATAAAGGCTAGGCGCAGTGGCTTATGCCAGTAATCTCAGCACTTTGGGGGGCCGAGGTGGGTAGATCACTTGAGGTCAGGAGTACAAGACCAGCCTGGCCAACATGGTGAAATCCCGTCTCTGCTAAAAATACAAAAATTAGCTGGGTGTGGTGTTGGGCACCTGTAGCCCCAGCTACTTGGGAGGCTGAGGCAGGAGAATCGCTTGAACCTGGGAGGTGGAGGTTTCAGTGAGGCGAGATTGCACCACTGCACTCCATCCTGGGCAACGGAGTGAGACTCTGTCACAAAAAAAAATTAAGAAAAATTGTAGAAAGTTACTAGAAAGCTCCCTTGCTTTCTGTATATATAAGAAATAAATGATTGTATCCCCTTAATTGAATTACATGGACTCAACTCACCATTTCTTAAATGGACTGCAATAAACTTACCCAAATATAGAATATTGCTTCTATTTGTATAGAATTTCTTCAACATACTTTACTGTGGGGAATTTGCTTTCTAGGGTAGAAATAATTGAAGAAGCAATGGGGATGACTTCAGAATACATTTCCTCCTGAGTTTCTTCTCTGGATAGACATGCTTGGATACACATAGTTACCATTTTCCTCAGTACCTCCTTCAGTAGGTGACATCCAGCGTTAGAGTACAGGTGTGCCTACTTAAGAGCCCCAGACCACAGAGCACAGATTTTCCACACAGCCTGGAGATCATGTAGCCTGTCTCATGTATCCTAATATTCAGTTTGAGAAAATAGGATACTCATATTCAGTTCTGTGCTTAGAACTGTGTGGTTTATTAAAGTATTGTTATCCAGAGGATTCTTTTTCTTAACTGAAGTATTTATAATTCCAGAGCTTAGTATGAATTAGGAAGAAAAAACATGACACATGAAATGTGTGGTAACCAAAATGGGGAAAATATATTTTCCATCATCATTCCATCATGACTAAATTACCAAAGCAATTTTCTTTTCTTTTTTTTTTGAGACAGGGTCTTACTTTGTCACCCAGGCTGAAGTGCAGTGGCGCAATCCTGGCACAATCTTGGCTCACTGTAACCTCCGCCTCTCAGGCTCAAGCAATCCTCTTGTCTCAGGCCCCCAAGTAGCTGGGATTATAGGCATGTGGGGCCACCACACCCGGTTCATTTTTGTATATTTTGTAGAGACGGAGTTTCACCACATTGCCAAGACTGGTCTTGAACTCCCGAGTTCAAGCAATTTGCCTGCCTTGATCTCCAAAAGTACTGAGATTACAGGTGTGAGCCACTGTGCTTGGCCACAAAAGTAATTTTCTACTGCTTTCTGTGAACTCCCTTTTAATCACTTCCAAGGGACACATTAAACAGTCACCCACCATTGAGGAGGTTAAGAATAGTGTCTGGATAGGATGAGGGCCTAGTTGTAAGAAAATAAAGTGTGTAGTAGACTCTGAAAGGCAAAGAAGTTGCAACCTCTGTTCTAAGAAGTTCATTGAAGAGGCAGAATGAGAATTAGTTCTTTGAGGATGGTAGGTGTAACATGTTTTAACAAGGTGGCTGAACTACTCAAAAGAATACAGCCTTACCAGAAGTCGAACACATTCACTAATGATCCTGCTGATGTTCCTAGTTCTAGATTGTTTGGTGGGTCTTAAAACTTTAAATAGCCCTGCAAAGGGATGTGGTAAATCCGCATGACCCCTCTCTGCTGTGACAGCTTGGTCCTATCCAAATAAATCTTAGTCACCACTTTGGCTATTTTAGGCCCACGTCTGATTTTGTGGCCCTGGGAGAAGTACAACATGTGTTTCTTGTTATGGGGCAAGCCCAGGCCCTCTGGTGAAATGCCTGTACTTGGGCAATGAAAGGTTCAACCCCATACAGTGTAATGTCACATGATGCCAAAGAAGCATTAGGTTTAGAAGGACTTTTTAGAAGAGCTGAGAACAAAGTATAATAATAGTTTCTTTGGGGAGGAAACTAACTTCACAAACAGTTGACCAAATTTCACTCTAGATAATAAAAGAGTTTTTTATTTGCAGGCTACACAGGTTTAGGTGGATATCAAGGCAAAAAGAATAAAAGTCTTGGAAACTTCTTTGGGTACCATCTCAATAATGGCTTATCATTAATAAGTATTTTGGCCAAGGATTTTTAAAGCAAATGGAGAAGGGCCAGTTTGAAACTTTGATTGCAAAATCAATGAGGAGAAAGCTAAAATGGGAATAATCAACACCAACAATGATATGTTAGTATTTCCCTTGTTCTATAGTAGCACTGTTGAATAGAACCTTCTGTAATGATGGATATCCTACATCTGTGCTGTCCAATACAGCAGCGACTAGCCATATGTGGTTATTGAGCACTTGAACTAGGAAACTGACCTTTTAATTTAATTTAGTTTTAATTAATTCACATTTAAATAGCTGCATGTGGTTAGTGGGTACCATGTTAAAAGTTTCAGCTCTATAGGATAATATTGTGGCCTAATAGTTTCCTCAAAATTCATATAAATGTTTTTATAAGTTTGGAGTTATACATAACAATTTACTAACTTCAGGGGCTGAATTATAAATTAATAGGATTATTAGAATTTATAACATATCTGAAAATACTTAAGAAGAAGTTTTATAGTTGGTAGGAGTCATGTGACTAAGGAAGACTACTATCCAATCAACGACTTAGAGAACAGTTAACATTTTTCAGTATCAAAAGTAAGTCAAACATAAATTAATTTTAAGAAGTGAAGATACTCAATTTTCCTTTGTTACTCTGGGGAATTAGATGGGGGACGCTGTCTCATAGCATTTTCTCTCAGTGCTGAAAAGACTCCATTGTTTTATGTTTGGTCTTTTTCAGAACCTTTTAAAGTCAAATGGACTTCCCATATGAGGTGATTACCAGTTTTCTTTTCTTTTTTTTTTTTTGTGAGGTGGAGGATAGGGAGAGTGGTAAGAGGGAGAAAGACACCTAGGAAGAATAAAGAAGGTGAGAAAAGTGATCTAAGCTGAAAATAATTTCTAGTAGATCAAGGTAGTGAAAGATTTTATTTACTGTTTTCTGATAGTTGTTCAATCCTAGTTCCAATTCTAATTCAAAGTTATTTCCATTGAACTAAACACACATTTGTCAAAATATTTAAGTTTGAAAAAACATGGTCTAGATTCATATTCAATAATAATGTAATTATATCTCTGCTATAAATTTAAGACAAATCTAAAATATAACTAATATATTTATTATAATTTATTGTTTAGACTCATACTGACATAGTACCTTAAATAACTTAAAAAGCCAAAATCTTATTGAAGTGATGATAATTTTTAGAAATGAGAATTTAGCCATAACAAAAACAATGGCCAGCATTAGTACATATTTATGGGCACCAAAACAGAATAAAAACATTATCATTAACTATATCTGTTTGGCTTTTTTGCTGATTTGTTTAATTTACCTTTAGTTTCCTCCTTGCATTGAACTTCCTCAGCTGCTCTACTGTTTCTGGAAGATGAATCTTGTAGGCATAACGATCCCGCTCCTATGTAAGATGAAAGACAATGAACATATATAACCATTAAAAAAGTGCAGAAGCTTCATCTAAAACAAATAATAAAGCTAAAATTCTTAAATATAAAACTTGGATTGAATTTTAGATTGCAGATTTTATTCCATGATAGTGGTAAGCAATCTGAAATGAGAGACATTAAGATTAAACTGATAATAATAAAATAATATTTAATTTTCAGCAATAAAGGGCTGAAATAATAGGTCACATAAATTTCATATATATGGCTATGCGGCTAAAATAACAAATAGTAATGATTATAAAGGCACTGTTAATTTTTTTTTTTTTGAGACAAGGTTTCACTCTGTCGCCCGGGCTGGAGTGCAGTGGCACAATCATACCTCACTGCAGCCTCGAACTCCTGGGCTCAAAGTGATCCTCCCACCTTAGCCTCCTGAATAGTTGGGATATAAGTGTACCATGCCTGGCTAATTTTTTTTTTTAATAGAGAAGGAGCATTGCTATGTTGCCTAGGTTGGTCTCAAATTCCTGAGCTCAAGCGATCCTTCTGTCTTGGCCTCTCAGACTGCTGGGATTACAGGTATGAGCCACTGCGCCTGGCCCCAAGTTACCTTTGATATGATGGTCAGGTAAAACAAGCGTTTGAAAAATCAATTCCACAACGAATTCAGCATTCTACACTGTCATGGACTATAAAAATTACAGACTCTTCTAACTAGGACAAACTTTTTTTTTTTTTTTTGGAGACAGGGTCTTCCTCTGTTGCCCAGGCTGGGGTGTAGTGATCTGATCATAGCTCACTGTAAGCCAGGTGTGGTGGTTCCTCTGTAATCCCAGCACTTTAGGAAGCTGAGGGAGGAGGATTGTTGGAGCCTGGGAGGTTGAGGCTGTGGTGAGGTAGGATCTCGCCACTGCACTGCCGCTTGGGTGACAGTGTGAGATCCTGTCTCAAAAATAAATGAATCCCCCATTATTTATTTATATATTTTTAGAGACAGAGTCTCATTCTGTCACCCAGGCTGGAGTGCAGTGGTAAGATCCTGGCTCACCACAGCCTTGACCTCCCAGGCTCAGGCAATTCTTCCACCTCAGCCTCCCAAGTAGTTGGGACTATAGGCATGTGCCACCATGCCTGGCTAATTTTTATATTTTTTGTAGAGACAGGGTTTCGCCATGTTGCCCAGGCTGGTCTTGAACTCCTGGACTCAAGCGGGGTCCTCCCACCTTGGCTTCCCAAAGTGCTGGGATTGCAGGTGTGAGCCACCGTGCCTGGCCCCTCATGTATATTTTAAACCTCTTCTTACTCTTCTCCCCACTTTGGTCCTATTCTAATTTGCCAATGTATCATGGGGATTCATATGCTATAAGTACTCACTAATTTCATAAATATTTTGAGAGCTGATTATATGCCAGGTATTGTCCTATGCATTTGGCATACACAAGTAAAACCAACGAAGATTCCAGCCCTCATGGAAATCATATTCTGGGCAACAAGATGAGAAAACACAAAAAAGGTAAATTACAGAGTATGTCAAAAGTACTATGGAATAAGGCAAAAAAGTAAATCAGGGTAAGAAGGATTGGGTACACTGAAATTTAAAACAGGGTGAGTATGGTGGCTAATGCCTGTAATCCGAGCACTTTGGGAGGCTGTGGTGGGAGGATCACTTGAGGCCAGGAGTTCAAGATCTAGTGAGCACCTGTCCCAGCTACTCGGGAGGCTGAGGTTTGCTTCAACCCATGAGTTTAGGGCTGCAGTGAACCACAACTGCCACGCACTCCAGCCTGGGCAACAGAGCATGACCCCATCTCTAAAAACAAAAACAAAAACAAAAACAAAAACAAAATTGGGTGGTCAGAGTAGGCCCAATTGAGAAAGTGACATTTAGAAGAGGCAAGGGAGTGGTCTAGGCAGAGAAAATAACCAATGCAAAGGCCCAAGGGAGGGAGTGTGTCTGGAATTTTCAAGAAGTAGCCAGGAGACCAATGTGTGTGAAGCGATGTGAGGGGCTCAAGGAGAATAGTGGATGAGATCAGAGAGATGATAAGGCTGGGGTTAGTCATGCGAGCTTTTGGCTTTTATTCTGAGTAGGAGAGGAAGCCAGTGGAGGGTCTTGAGCTAGAGTGACATGATCTGACTTTATTTTTACAGATTCTGGTATTACATATGGAGCTTTGCTATATGGATATATTGCATAATAGTGAGGTTTGGGCTTCTAGTGTGCCCATCACCCAAATAGTGAACACTGTATTCAATAGGTGATTTTTATTTTTTTCCCTCTCTTTTATTCAAGATAGTACAAGATGTCCAAGTCAGAGCAATTAGGAAATTAATAGGTAAATTTTCAACCCTCAACTTTAAAAAAACATTAGTGGTTGTGCTGAGAATAGATTGTAAGATGAGGGTTAAAAAAAATAGTGGGAAGACTAGTTAGGAGGCTTTTGCAGTAATCCAGGTGAAAGATGATGGTGGATGAAACCAGTTGGAAATAATTAAAAGGGTGAAAGAGAGAGAGAAAGACTCTGAATATATATACTTTTGTTTTCTCCAAAAAGCTTTACTGAGGTATAATTACATACAATAAACTGTACATGTTTAAAATGTACAATTTGGTAAGGTTTGACATATATCTATACCATAAAACCATTACCACGATCAAGATAATGAACACATCTATCATGCTCAAAAGCATCTTCATACCCTTTTGTAGCCCCCAACTCCATCCCCAGTCAGCCACTGATCTACTTCCTGTCACTTAGTTTGCATTTTCTAGAATTTTATATAAACTGAATCATATAGTATGTGCTCATTATTGTCCAGCTTCTTTCACATACCATAATGATTTTGAATCTTTCCATGTTGTTGCACGTATCAATAGTCCATTCCTTTTTAATGCTGAGTGGTATTCCATTGTATACATGTACCATAATTTATCCTTTCACCTGCTGATGGACCCTGAGTTGTTTGCATTTTTTGGCTACTACACATAAAGTTGCTGTGAACATTAATATCTTTGTATGAAGATGTGTTTAATTTTTCTTAGGTAAATACTAAGGAGTAGAATCGTTGGGCTATACGATAGGAGTATGTTTAACTTTTAAGAAACTGCCAAACTGTTTTCCAAAGTGGTTGTACCATTTCACATTCCTACTAACAATGTATGAGTTCCTGTTGTTCTATATTCTTGCCAATACTTGGTATGGTCAGTCTTTTTGATTTTAGCCACTCTAATACATGTGTACAGGTATCTTATTGTGGTATTAATTTGCATTTCCCTAATGACTAATGATAAACATCTTTGCCTTTGCTTATTTGCCATCTATATATCTTCTTTGTTGAAGTGTCTTTTCAAATCTTTTCTCATTTTGAATTGGTTTGTATGCTTTGTCATTATTGAGTTTGAGAATTCTTTACATATTGCAAATATGTGCTTTATCAGATATATTCTTTGCAAATGTTTACTCCCAGTTTGTGGCTTCTTTCTTCATTCTCTTAACAGTATCTTTCAAAAACAGAAGTTCTCAATTCCATAGATAGAGAAAACATTTTTCTGACAGACTGGATGTGAGGTGTGAGAGAAAGAGGAGTAAAGGACAACACTAGGGTTTTCAGTGTAAGCACCAACTGAAATGGGGAAGACTGGGATAGGCAGCCTGAAGAATGCATGTCAGGCCTGGATTCTACAGCAACAGATAGGCCCTGGAGCTTATTTTTTAAAACATTCCCTATTCAATAGAACAAACACTTTTCCTCAAAGTCTAGTGTTTTAGTCAGAGTTATAACAAGGAAATTGATGATTCAAAGGTGAAATATGAAGATAGAATATGCACATTTCACCTTATGGCTCTGCCAATTACACTAAAAACTCTGGATACAATATATAAAGCAATGAACAGAAGACTCTGAAAAGTGGAGAAAAGAAAGTAGGGATCCCAGGACTTGAGGTATCGCTGGATTTTTTTTTTCTTCCTAACATAGTTCAGCTGGGTGTGAGATCAGCCTGTGACCTGGAAACTCCAAGAACTAGGAGTGTAGACAAAATAAGCCCCTGCAAAAGGCCACTTTCTTTAGCCAAAGGAATGAGCAGATGTCCCTGCAGGATAGACCCTTTCTGTGTCTTTGTGTTATATCAGTAACATTTGACAAATCAATTTTATAGCCTGGCTATGTCATTTTCTTTCCAACAGACTGGGAAGTTTACTACATATCTGACTGTGAACTCTATTTCTAGTGAACACCTTTCCTGCTCACTATTCACTAAGGTGATGTGGAAAGAGAGGTAAGGAGAGAGTCAAAATGTATATATTTTTAAAAATAAAATTATGCTTCAATTCTGATATCAATTATTTTCTAAGCTAGTAAAATCACAAGATTAAAAAAAGTCTGTTAAGGTATCTCTTGTCTTTTTTTTTTTTTTTTAGACAGAGACTCTCTGTTGTTACCCAGGCTGGAGTGCAGTGGTATGATCTTGGCTCACTGCAACCTTTGCCTTCCTGGTTCAAGCTATTCTCTAGCCTCAGCCTCCTGAGTAGCTGGGATTACAGGTGTGGGCTACCACACCCAGCTAATTTTTGTATTTTTAGTAGAGATGGGGTTTTACCATGTTGGCCAGGCTGTTTTATCTGGATTAAATTGTACCTCCTGACACTAATGATAATGTAATATTAATTTAGAAATTCATATTTAAATTTCAGCCATTCTAAAATAATACCTCTTACATCCACAGTAATGATTTACAAATACACACAGACAAGTATTGAAATATAACATAAGCCTGCTCTTACCAGCTAGATGACATTCTAATTAAGTTTTTCCATATTCAGATGACACATAAGCAGTGAAGTTAAACTGTCGTTTAGACATGGCATGTGATACTCAGCTCAAAGAGCCATATTAAACTTTTCATTTAAGTTACTAACATTTTTTGTCTTCCTCGTGCTAAAAATTTATTATGTATTAAGCTCAGATTACTTAGAACAAGAACTATAATCACTGGCAGGAACAAAGGTTTCCAAAAATAAATATGTTATTAGCCAAGATAATCTTTGAAAGCCACTGTAGGTAGGTACTGTATAATGTTAAACTATCTTCTAAGAGATCTGAAAAATGACTAAAATGGCTGCCATTTTCATTGTTATTTGGCATTTAAACTAGCTTCGAATGAACAAAAGATCCCGTTATGGAGAAAGTGAGGAAAGAAAAGGAGAAATAGGAATTCCATCTAAACTGTTCATTATATATCTGGGAGGGCAAAAAACCAAACCAAACCAAAACAAAACCACGAAGACAGTATCTAAAAATTGTTCACCTACTCTTTTCTGGGGGAAATCAGGAATAACTAGTACTGAGTATCAGAGGGGTGAATGCATATTTGAGAAGTAGCAGTCCTTCCACCTCCGGCTCCTCAGTGGCTGGAACTACAGGTGTGCACCACCAAACTTGGCTAATTTTTTATTTTATTTTTTTTTATAGAGACAGGATCTCCCTATGTTGCCCAGGCTGAGAAGTAATATTCTTAAGGAGAATCAAGATCCACTGAAATCTTAAAATTGTTCTGTAATACTATTCCATGTCATCACCCTAAGATACATTATTCATCTGCGTTTTTATGTATTTTATTGTTTTGCATAATCTGGGGAAGTAGCATAGTATAATACAATGAACATGCATTCATGGATTAAATCATCAGTATTTATTGAGCACCTACTGCATGCCAGACACATTCTAGGTGCTTAGACAGAAGTGAACCAAGAGTTAAGAGCCAAAAATTCCTACACTTAACGCAGCTTGTATTTTATGAGGTAGACAGACAATAAACATATAAGTAACATATAGGTATGTCTTAGGGTGACAGATGCTGTGGAGAAAAATAATGCAGGGGAAGGGGAATAGGGAATCCTGGTAGCATTCCTTCCCCCACATTTTAAATAGGGTGGTCAGGGAAGGTCTTACTAAGATGCTGATACCTAAGCAAACAACTGAAGATGGTGAGGGAACAAGCCATGATATCCCAAGGAGGAGTATTCTAGGAAAGGGTCATACAAAGGAGCTGAGGTGAAATGTGCCTGCAGTCTGAATCACAGCAAGGAGGCTGATATGATGGGAAAGGAGTAGGAAGGGAGAGCAGGAAGGAAGAGGTAACAAGAGCCAACTATCAGGAAACCTAACTGTATAGAGAATTAAGAAAGCATATCTAGGGGGAGAGGCCTGGATTCAGGAGTCATTGTTGTACATATAGCATTCAAAGCCATCAAAACTAGATGAGCTCTCCAAGGGCCAGGAATATACATAGATGTGATATTGTAAAATGTATATTCGGTCTACAAAATCCTTAGAATGGTGTAAGGGATATCTTTTGTATGCTAAAGATTGGCTGATGACTGGCAGCCCCTAGGCAGTTTCAGGAAGAGGGCTGGTCACAGGAAAGACCAAGGAGGGATGAGAGGGTTGGGACTTTTGGCTCCACCCCCAACCTCCAGGGAGGGGAGAGGGGCTAAAGGTTGAGTTGATCACCAATGGCCAATGGTAATGAAACCTCCATAGAAACCCAAAAGGATAGGGTTCAGGTTTTCCAGATAGCTGTACTTGTGGCGGTTCCTTGAGGGTGGTGAATCTACACAGGGCATGGAAGCTCCCCACTCCATCCTCCATCAATGCATCTCTTCATCTGTATCCTCTGTAATTTTCTATATAACACACTGGTAAAAGTAAGTGTTTCTCTGACCTCTGTGAGCCAATCTAACAAATTAATTGAACCCAAAGAGGGAGTGTAGGATCTCTGATTTGTAGCCAGTCAGTTTGACGTTCTAGCGGCCTGGACTTGTGTCTGGTATCTGAAAAGGTGGGAAGGGGAGGCCTTGGGGACTGAGCCCTCAACCTATGAGATGTGATGCTTTAGTGTCAGAATTGAATTAGAGAATACCCAGCAGCAGGGTTGATTACTTGCTTCTTAATGGGAGGGAACCCCTGCACATTTGGTGAAAGAAGTATTGTGTGTCAATTGTTGTTGCTGTGTGGTGCGAGAGCAGAGGAAAACAGTTCTGAGTTTTTCCACCTTCAGTTAGTGTCAGTGAAGTAGGGTTTGCTAGAATGGCCCTGGTTCACAGAAATATGTGGTTTGGGAAGAGAAAGAATGAAAGGGTGGGAGATGAGGAACATTTGATTCCTATGTGGTCTCCCATGGTTTGGGGCTGCAACTGTGCTGCAATCAGTTACTAAAGGTAAAAGTTACCAGTAGAATTTAGAGATGGATCCAACTCAGGGAGTTGGTTCACTGGATGCATAAGGATATGCAAACTAGTAAGAAAAAGGCAAAATACTCAATCCCTTAGTGGTGGCTGTCTGTAATAGCTGAATGAAATGAAACAAGTGCTGGGTGAGGCCATGATGCTAGACCAGATTTCAGTCTGTCTGAGTCCAGGCCACTAGCCTCCAAGCTGACCCCCAAAGGAAAAATTATACAGGGATGACAGTACCTCTATGACCTGTGATTACCACGAAGGTAGTTGATGTGAGGGAAGGGTAAAACCAAGAAACTACTGAAACCAGGGGGTAGAGTGTGAAGAAATTATCTCATTTCATAGATTGGTATCATCAGTTTACTGAAAATCCTTTACTAAAATAGAGTGTGAGAGTTACTCATCTAGGGCAGTTTATTTGGTTTTAAATGCTGCAGAGTGGACAGGCATGTTTGAATTGATGCAGGACCCACAGCTCACTACTGAACAATCATAATGGGTACAATGTGATCCAGACACACAGGAAGTTATTCTCGAGGGAACAGTCAGCCTAGTGAATGGAATAAAAGCCATTGTAAGGTCTGTTTAACCCCGAGAAGGTAGAGACTATCCAACTCTACCTATAAATGCCAAGTGGAGTACCCCAGGTGAAGCAGCTTATTTGGTTCCTATGCAGGCCATGTGGGTCTGGCTTTATGGTGATTGGGATATTCACTCACTGAATATATCCATTACACTGGTCGAAGTACATGCTATGGCTAAGGGGGCCCCTTTTGTATGGGCACCGATGAAAACATGAGTGTAATTAATAAGAGACTCGGGAAAGGCAGAGGGGAGAGTCACAGGACTCATCCCAGGAAGGTGTAAAGTTTAAATGATTATTAAGAAATAAGGTGAATGAATAAAACATTGATTGGGTGAAACTAAGAAAAAAAAGAAGCCAGGCACGGTGGCTCATGCCTGTAATCCCAGCACTTTGGGAGGCTGAGATGGGTGGATTGCCTGAGGTCAGGAGTTTGACACCAACTTGGCCAATATGGTGAAACCCCATCTCTACTAAAAATCCAAAAATTAGCTGGTGTGGTGGGTGCCTGTAATTCTAGCTACTCAGGAGGCTGAGGTAGGAGAATTGCTTGAACCCGGCAGGCGGAGGTTGCAGTGAGCCGAGATCGCGCCACTGCACTCCAACCTGGCGACAGAGTGAAACTCCGTCTCAAAAAAAAAAAAAAAAGAGAGAGAAAAGAAAGAGGAGAATAATGGGAGTCATCCCAGCAGGGTGGAATCTTTAGAGGGCTATTAAGAAATGGGATGAATAGGGTCAGGTGTAGTGGCTCACACCAGTAATCCCAGCACTTTGGGAGGCCGAGGGAGGTGGATCACCTGAGGTCAGGAGTTCGAGACCATCCTGGCAAACATAGTGAAACCCCATATCTACTAAAAATGCAAAAAAAATTAGCCAGGCATGGTGGTAGGCGCCTGTAATCCCAGCTACTTGGGAGGATGAGGCAGAATTGCTTGAACTTGAAAGGTGGAGGTTGCAGTGAGCTGAGATCATGCCATTGCACTGCAGCCTGGGCAACAGAGGAAGACTCTGCTTCAAAAACAAAAACAAAGAAGCAAAAAAAAAAAAAAAAAACAAGAAATGGGATGAATAAGGTGGAAATTGATGGGGTTAAAACAAAGATTTCAATATAATACTATGGAAGGCTGGTAGCGAGTCTCTGCTCTCCCAATGTTAAGGGGTTCCAAACAGGTTTGCTGTATTCACCTCAGTTTGGAGAAACTGAAAAAGTCAGAAGGCAGAGATTATAGTGAGAAAGTTGACCAACAATTACTTGGGGTAATGTTGAGGCAGGTTACTCAAGACAAAGATTGACACAGGGGGCAAGGTCCCTTGGTTCAACCACCTGTTGGGGACTCAACGCCTTTTTTTAGAAAAGGGTAAAAGTAAAGGTTAATAGGAGTATGAGATTTGTATTGTTTAAACAGGATTTACATAAATAAGTTATGTCTCCTTTATGCAAATGTTTTATGGAACTGGATAATTATGACTGGGTGGGGAACACTTCCCCTACCTAATATTGTAAAACAGAAGAAATGTAAATCTGCGCTTCAAGCAATATTAATTGAACATACTAACCAGGCACCAGTAAGGCTGCTTGAGCTCACACAGTGTGGAGTGAAGCTGGAGTGCTGGTAGGGACAAATTCTCCATCTGCTTGCCCTTTGCGGGGTGTTTAAATGGGGCTTATGGCCAGAGTCTGTAAGCATCTCCCAGTGACGACTACTAGGACTTTGCACTAGAGAATTTCCACTTGGGGGCATTTATTACCTTGCTATGGGACATTAACTGAAGCTACCCCTATGACTGAAGGACATAAAATGATCTTGACACCTTGAAATACTCACGCTTTCAGAGAAACATTCAAATGGGGATGGCAGTGCCCAGAATAGTTCCATAATAAAAGGAAAATGGTTTATAAAACAGGAGCATCCTCCCTGGGAAGTACAAGGAGGAAACATTCTCAAGCAGGGGAGCCTCTTTTCCCCTAGGACTGACTCTCGAACTGTGTGAGGAACTGTGGGATTCTGCTGACACCTGGATAGGGACTTGTGAACAGCTCTCAAGTGACCAACAAAGTGCTGTTTGGTGTGTAGATGACACTTCCAAGGTGAACAGATAGTATCCTGTCTGGAAGTATGCCACTCTTGATCAAAAGGTAAGATCAAATTAGCTTGGCGGTTGAATTGCATTCTGAAGAAATGAACAATAACAAAAGCTCCTGTGTTTGGTTTTTTACTGACTCATGGACAGTCGCCAGTGGCCTGGTCACATGGTCAGGCAGGAGAGGTGTGGAAACCTGCTCTGTTTATTAAGGGATGCCCCTATGGAGAATGGCCCTATGGAAATCTGGGGGTGCAATAAGTAGAATATGTTGATACCCATCAGAAGAGCCTCTTTCTGGGTTCAGAAAATGATTGACATTGACAATCAGAAAACCCTGTGTGCTCCCTCGAGGTGGCCACCTGGAATTTATCCACTCCATGAAATGAGTGGATAAATGGGTACTGCAACAGTGCAGAGATGGGCTGCATCTAGACAGGTTTCTTTTGCATCATCTCAATCACAAAATGCCAATAAGAACTATTCTGTCTGCCAGCAAAAGAGACAGACACTGCCCATGGCTATGGGGCAGATTTCCTGGTGGGAAGGCCCTGAACAAGCTGGCAAGTGAGGCTGATGTTGGTAGCCCTGGGAGGCAACAAATGGGTCTTGACAGGAATGGACACTGAATCTGGACTAGGCTTTGCTCGCCCAGTGGAAGATGTGAATGATGAGAATGCCATAAAAAAACCAGAACAGAAGATACTGCATAGATTTGGAGAGCTGAACACCATTTCTTCAGGCCAAAGAACACACAGTACATCCCATAATGTTCCAGCAGTGAGCAGAGACATTCTTCTCAGAAACAGTTTGATAGAGAGTAAAACAGGGGGAGATGAAAGCATGAAGGGCTGGCTTACTTGCCTTTACCAGTGTGTACTTACACTCAACATGAGTGGGGCTAAAGGAGTGTGCCCACTATTCTTTTGTTTTTCTGATTGATCTGGGGAAGAGGGGGTGGTGGAGGATGCTGGTATGAGCATGCAATTCTTGCCAAGAGGGGAGTATTCTGATATAATGACTATACTTTTTTCTTTCCTTCTTTCCCATATTACCTAAACTCCCCCCACCCCTCCCTATACAGTGGTTATAGGACCAGAGCCATAACTACCAGTGGTAGAAGCAAGGATGATTCCTAAACAAGAAATTCTATGTTTTTAAACCTTGTGTCAGAATTCCTAAGGACCTGATAGGGGTGGGTTGTGCAAAATGGGTTAATTGTGAATATAGCTATATTGCCTAGTGGTAAAAATGGCCCACTAACTTGGCACGTAGGTAATCTTAGCCTCTCTGCATGCGAGTGGGCTGAGAAGGAGGTAATTAGTAGACTAGTATTGCTGCCTCCCATCTAGACCAGCACCATGTTTATTCTAATGTCTCTTCCAATGGTTATTAGTAAAGTGAGGAAAAAATTAACAGCTGAGAGTAAAGGAATAAATAAATGGGTCATGAATTCAGGGAAATCCATTATTACATTACATTAACACCTTGAAAGAGACTCAGAGCAAGAAAGGATCCTGTCTCTTAGCTCAATTATATCAGATGTCTGAAAGGGTGAAACCAAGACCATTCCTGCTTTTAGAACCTGACAAGATCAATGGAAAACCTGCAAAGCTGAGTGGCCTCGCCCTGGGAGACCTATTCATACAATGTGATGGTGGACTGAACTAATTATTAATGCTTGAATGACATTCTAGTAATGTGGCAGTGTCTTTTGAGTTATATATTCTTTTATATTTCTTTCTTTCTTTCTTTTTTTTTTTTTTTTGAGACAGAGTTTTGCTTCTCTTGCCCAGGCTGGAGTGCAATGGCGCAATTTTGGCTCACTGCAACCTCTGCCTCCTGGGTTCAAGCGATTCTTCTGCCTCAGCCTCCCAAATAGCTTGGATTACAGGCACCTGCCACCATGCCCAGCTAATTTTTGCATTTTTAGTAGAGATGGGGTTTCACCATGTTGGCTTATATTCTTTTAATGTAAGGAATCCAGGTTCGAAGACCAGAAGTATACTGTGAAATATATATTTGGTCCTCTAGCTCACTTCCTGGCACACAACTCCTAAAAGCCTTAGAAACTCTAAAGATGTCTGATGGCTGGCAGCCCCTAGGCAGCTTTAGGATGGGGACACAAAGATCCAGGCAGGATTAGAGGGTTGGAACTTTCAGCCCCATCCCTTAATTTCTGGGGCGGGGAGAGGTACCAAAGGTTAAGTTGATCACCAATGGCCTATGTTTAATCAACCATGCCTACAGTAATAAAGCCTCCATAAAACCCCAAAAGGACAGGATTTGGGGAGCTTTTGAATAGCTATACACATGGAGGTTCCTGGAAGGTGCTGTGCCTGGGGAGGGTATGGAAACTCTGCTCCCCTCCTCTCCTATAACTTGTCCTATGCATCTCTTTATCTATATGCTTTGTAATATCTTATGTAACAAACTGATAAACATAAGTAAATGTTTCCCTGAATTCTGTGAGCTGCTGTAGCAAATTAACCAACTCCAAAGAGGAAGGGGCTATGGGGTCCCCAGTTTGTAGTTGGCTGGCAGAAGTTTCAGTGGCCTGGAGTTATGACTGGTGTCTGAAGAGGGGAGGGTTGTACGACAGCCCTCAATCTGTGGGATGCTATCTCCAGGTAGATAGTGTTTGAATTTAGTTGGGAGGATACCCAGCTGTAGTCTGCTACAGAGTTGACTGCTTGCTTGTTTGTGGGGAGAAATCTCCACATATCTGGTCACAGAAGTCTTCTGTATTGATTATTGCTGTGTGGTGTGAGAGCAGTTTGAGTTTTTTCAGCTTTAATAGAGAAAAAGAGGAGGAGTAAGGACAGAGGCCTATGGGATTCCAGTGTGAAGAGGTGGGAGAGGGGAGGTGAGGAAGAATCAGCAGGATCTGAGAAGGAGCAGCCAGAGAGGTACGATAACCAAGAGAGCAGGTGTCCCGGAAGCCCAGAGAAGACAGTGTTGCAGAAGGATGGATGTCTAATGTTGCTGACAGGTCAAGGACAAGGCCTGGGATTTGAACACTGGACTTACTAACATGAAGGTCAGTAGTGACTTGACAATAGCTGTTTTAGTGGAATAAATAAGATCGTGATATTGACTAGATTGGGTTCATGAAAAAGAAACGGGAAACTGGAGAATGTGAGCAGTCTATACAACTCTTTCCAGGAACTGCTGTCAAGGGAAGCAAAGAATAGGGGCAAAAGGTGGAGGGGGTTGTAGGGTCAGGAGAAGGTATATGTCTATATATGTGTGTGTATAATACAAATAAACTATAGCATGTTAGATCCAACAGAGAGAGAACTCGATGCACAAAGGGAGGAAGTTATTGGGTCAATGTGGTCAAATAAAAAGGGATAGGATCTAGTGGACAAATGAAAGTGTAGCGGCAGGCTGAATTAGAATCTTGGTTCCACCACTGACAACTTCTGTGACTTTGTGCAAATTTTTAACCTCTCCAAGCATTAGTTTTCTAACCTCTAAAGTGAAAATTTCCTGGAATTATTGGGTTATATAATGTCTTAATCAAGAAGTACTTTCTGATGGGTTGATGGGTGCAGCAAACCGCCATGGCATGTGTATACCTATGCAACAAACCTGCACATTCTGCACATGTATCCCAGAACTTAAAGTGTGTGTGTGTGTGTGTGTGTGTGTGTGTGTATAAAGGTACTGTTGTTTCACTGCTGTCCCAAGTTATAATTTTCCTTAATACTCACTGGCAAGATGGGCTATAAAACAAACTTTTAAAATCTGCCTTTTGGCTGGGTGCAGTGACTCATGCCTGTAATCCCAGCACTTTGGGAGGCTGAGGCAGGCAGATTGCTTGAGTACAGGAGTTTGAGACAAGCCTGGGTAACATGGTGAAACCCCATCTCTACAAAAAATACAAAAATTAGCCAGGTGTAGTACTGCATGCCTGTGGTCCCAGTTACTGGGGAGGTTAAAGTGAGAGGTTCATTTGAGCCCAGGAGCAGAGGTTGCAGTGAGTAGAGGTGGTGCCACTGCATTCTAGCTTGGGCTATGGTGTCAGACCTTGTCTTAAAAAACAAAAAACTGCTGTTTTCCTAAGACAGTAAATTCATATCTAGTATCTACTGAAAAATAGTTAATGCTATAAAGCACACAGTCACACCCAAAATAAAGATAATTAATTTATTATAACATGGTATTATTTCAGTTGTTGGTGTTGCATATCTTTGAAACACATGCTGTCAGAGAACAAAGAGGCCTTCCCCTGATGTATTTTGTCTTAATCCTCTTTTTTACCCTCTGATAGGTGCATGACACTCAAATGGTATGTCTTCTATTCAGATGTTCACAGATGATGTGCAGGAACAGCAAACAAGATGAAAACAACTAATGAAAAATACTCAGAAAAAAGAAAAGGTAAAAAGGACCATCTCACAGAGCAATGCATTCCTGTCACTGGAAGTGTTCAGACAAAGTGTAGAAGGTGACCTGTGAATGCTCATGTACCTTAAGCCATGGGTGATTCAGTGCTTCATAAACAGTGATCCTTTCAGCTGGATCCAGCATCAGCATGCGACGTACTAGGTCTTTGGCACTTTCAGAGATATGGCTCCACTGCCTTGGATTCATCTGAGGAAGAGGAAAGGAAAACTACATAGTTATCTTAAGTGAGATATTAACATTCACTATTATTTAATATTCCTATACTGCTTCAATGTGAATAAAATTCTGAGAGCAAAGAACAGAAATTTGATTCTAAAGGCATGCATTCTGAGGAAGAAAGGATAAATGCAATTCTTTTACTGTTGTTCTTTACTACATAAGAATTTGTGTCAGTAAATATTCCATACACATATTCTTGTTATGTAAATGATAATATATTCAATAACTGAAGACCAGAATGTTCATTATTCCAGTTTCTATCTTTAGATCCTTGGCTAGGGAGACTAGAATACATTGATCCAGAAAGGACTAAAATAAAACTTAAAATTTTTAAAGAAATATTTAAAAAATATGTTTCTAAAAATTGAGGTTAGCAATAATTGTGAACTATGCAAAGTTATTAATAGGATATTCTAGTCACTGCATATCAATTTCAGCGTTTAGGAAAAAGTATTCTACTACCGTAGGTCCCACAGAATATTGCTCATATATTGTCCTCAGTGAAGATACTTTTGTTCTTTTAGAGATGAGACAACTAAGCCACATGGCTTAGTTGACTAAAATCAAACAAAAATAATTATGAATTGTTCAAAAGACATAGGACTTATGAGAAAGGCTGTGGATCTGTGAGGCAAGTGCTAGAAGGTTCCTGGGAAAAGGGGTATGTCTGAGACCCAGAATCATAAAAAAAAAAAAAAATCAGAGTGGTTAGGGAGTGGGGTTGAGAAGGCAAGTGGGGAAAGGAGGTAGAGACAGAATCTTATTCCCTGCTCAACATCAGTAAATTGACTGATGGGGTGAGCTTATGTGAGCTACCCAGTACCAGGACATTCAAGCAAAGCCATGGCTTTAACAGGCAGAGACCCATATCACCTTCTAAGGGAGAAAGATGAAGAGTAAATTCCACAACATTTTAAAGCCAAATGACACCACAATACTTGCACTGCAGTATAAATAAGTCATTAAAATTTGACCAGGGGCTAGCATTATCTCTGACTAATGTGAGGATTTGTACTTGAAGATGGGTAGTGAAAAGTGTCTTTACGTTGGGTATAGCCCTTAAAATTGAAGTATACTTCATTCCCTCCCCCCGCAACAGGCAGAATTTCAAATAGTAGTCACTTCTGTTTGTAAAATCCCATTAAGATTAATGCCATGAGGCTGTTTAAATATCATCATCTGGCTGGACACAGTGGCTCATGCCTGTAATCCCACACTTTGAGAGGCTGAGGTGGGAGGATCACCTGAGGTCAGGAGTACGAGACCTGCCTGGCCAACATGGTGAAACCTTGTCTCTATTAAAAATACAACAATTAGTTGGGTGTGGTGGTGCACGCCTGTAGTCCCAGCTACTCGGGAGGCTGAGGCATGAGAATCGCTTGAACCTGGGAGGTGGAGATTGCAGTGAGCCAAAATGGTACCACTGCACTCCAAGCCTGGGTGATAGAGTGAGACTCTGTCTTAAAAAAAAAAAAGAACATCATCCTAGTGGAATTGTGCTCAAATGACCAATTTGACATGAGGTGAGGGATTAGATGGGGCTTGGATAGACTTGTCTCCTCTCCCCATCCTGAAGCAAATGTGCTCTTTAAAGTCTGAATAATTTTTCCTTGACAAAGGGGTTGAGAAATCATCTGAAAGTAGTGGTATGATTTCTGAAATGAGTAGAGGTTAAGAAGGATATTCCCTTGTCCTTTTTACAAGAGAGTTCAATACAGGATTTTCTCTTCTTTCAGCTAAGAAGAGTAGCTAAAATAAATTTGGGAGGTTGAATTTTTAAGGTGGAACAAAATAAGGCTATAAAACAATCTTACTTATTTGATTACCAAAGCGATGGCAGCTTCAAATCTTGCTGTGTATATACTAACTGGCTACCTGTAATAATGATATGACATTACATCTCTTATATATAGTTTGGGAAATATATTTTTGCCCTTTATAAAGAACTTAATTGAGGTTAAGTGTTAGCATATATTCTAGTTAAATAGTATTTTCTAATAGCTACTTTAACAGATCCAAAAACCTAGCAAATGATAATTTGAAAGTCAAATTAAAATCACTTAAGACCAGTAGCAGTTTATAAACTATGACAATTTAAATGTACTATATTTAATGGTCCCACTTTTACAAGTGCTGGAGGTAAAAAAGAAAAAAAAAGTACTACATTTAAAAGGTGTCATCAAACTTTTCTTGAAAATATCCATTGAGATCAAGAATTTTGTTAATAGTTCTTTTGCTCAGAACCATTAGAGTGATGAAATGAGGCCAAGCGCGGTGGCTCGCACCTGTAGTCCCAGCACTTTGGGAGGCTGAGGTAGGTGGATCACTTGAGGCCAGGAGTTCAAGACCAGCCTGGCCAACATGGTGAAACCCCCATCTCTACTAAAAATACAAAAATTAGCCGGGCGTCCTGGTTCATGGGCCTGTAATCCCAGCTGCTCGGGAGGCTGAGGCATGAGAATCACTTGAACTTAGGAGGGAGAGGTTGCAGTGAGCCAAGATCGTGCCACTGCACTCCAGCCTGGCTGACAGAGCAAGACTCAGTCTCAAGAAAGAACTACTAGGGTGATGAAATAATTTTTTTGAAATCTACTTTTTTTGGGGGGTGGGGGGAGACAGGGTCTCGCTCTGCTGCCTAGGCTGAAGTGCAGTGGTGTGATCATGGCTCATTGCAGCCTTGACCTCCCAGGTTCAGGTAATCCTGCCACCTCAGCCTCCCAAGTAGCTGAGATTACAAGTGTGTGCCACCAGGCTTGGCTAATTTTTGTACTTTCTGTAGAGACCAGGAGGTCTCCCTATGTTGCCCAGGCTGGTCTTGAGCTCCTGGGCTCAAGTGAGCCCAGCTGAGACCTGCTTTAAAATAATGTAGTAATATGCAGAATACACATAAAACAAGATTGTCTATGTTATTGAAGCTGGGAGCTCATTATACTATTCTCTCTACTATTTTTACTTGTTTGAAACTTTTGATAATAAAAGAAAAATAAATGCTGACAGAATTATATCACAGTATACTAAAAGAAAAAGGCCGAGATTCATCATAGATGGTAGAGATGGATCTATACTTCAAACTAAGGTGCTGAAAACCTAGGCCTTTTGTAAGGAAAGTCCTGAAGATAAATGAGAGGTGAGGTTAGCCAAGTAAACGAGTAAATAAATTATTAACCTCAAAGCTTCAAATTCCAGGTACAAAAAAAATTATGATGTAGCTGCCACCATCCATCTGACTTACTATAATACTAGAAATAGGGAATTGTTAAATAACTTAATTTTTGCACATGTGTGAACAGTCTAAGTCTTTTTACCAAGAAACAAAAATAACTCTCCAATGTTTTAAAAATAGACGAGATAAAATAACAGAGTCTGCTGGAATGAAGCACATTGCCTTGGAAACTAGGAAGTTAACAACTGAACAAATACAAAGGAAGAATTCTATTAGCAAATGCCTATAACTCAAAAAGGCAGGTGGGGGATTATTATTATATGTTACCTACCTCACAAGTTGCTGTGAGGACTAAATGAATTAAACTGTTCTAAGCACTTTACTTATGTACTTAGAATAGTTCCTGTCATGGAGTATAAGTGGTATGCCTGAGTTAGCTATCATTATTGCTAGTATTGTTATTATGCTGATGTATCAATAATCATGTTTCTTTTAAAATGTCAGCATCTGTGATTTCATCTGGCTAAATTCAAACAGAATTTGGCTGTGCATTCCTGAGAGCAACTCACAACTTCCTTGGATTGAAGAGGGATGACTACTTACAAGCAGTTTCCTGAGACATTTAGTTACCTGGTAAGTATTGATTTTATTCCCCAGTGGCCAACTGATTAGAAGGAGCAGAAAAACCTATACTTAAAACATATTTCTCTGTTAACAGAGCTTTGTCATATATCTTAAACTAACTAAAACAACAGACAAACTTATTTGCACTCATAAACTGATGGTGAGTGAAGTAAATAAACCAACAAAAGTATATACCATTCTCATCTGCATAAACTTCGGTTATGGCTTAAAAGGATAAAGCTGTGTAACTCTGGGACCACTTTTATTTTTTTTTAATTTTATTTTTCCAAGTTCCATATAAAATTCTGACATTATTGAGGAACTGAAGAGAAAACTTTAGAGGCCTCACAGTTTTAGAGTGCAGTGTCACATATACATGTTTTTGGTTTTATGTTGTCAGTCATGGCCGAAAATGAAACAGTGATTAGGTTGAATAGAAAGTATGAGTTTCAGTAATAATGAGAGGAAAAAGAATTTCCCCAACTTAAACAGTCTTAACCTGATATCCAGACACACACTCCCCCATGCTTCCCATGCCCAGCCTCCTAGTCATTGTCAGCTATACCCTGTGGGACAGGACAAAGGAGTCTAAGAGCCGGGGTAGTGAAATCAACCTTAAGCTTATTGATTTCCAAGAAGTCCTTAGGTGTTTTTGATATCGCTATTCATAATGCCAGTAATGACTTTTCAATTTTTTACTAATTAAAGTAATTATTTACTAAGCACAAGTCTGTGATAGTACATGAGGCTGCCAACACATAGTAGCCAAAGAAGAGTAGAAATGTTTAAGCCACATTGAAATGCCTCTATATTGTATTATGAAATGCAGTTGTCATGGCCATTTCCTTTTATCCTTGAATGTAAATGGCTAATGTTTTCAGCTGTGCGGGCATAAATTTAAAATTAAGATAAAGAATGACTAAAATTACACCTGGATGAAATTCGATTTTAATTTTACAAATTAAGCAAAAAGCTTTAAAAGTAAGGCCCCTTTCTCAAATTACACTAAGAAGGGTCATAAGTGTTTTCTTCACTAGGGTGATAGCTCAGCTGACAGTGACTCAGAAATTTACTTGAGGCCTATGTTGCCTACCAAGGCCATCGGATCAATGATGTAAGCAAAGGTCTTTTCTCTGATTGGGTAACTATCTGGTAGTCAATCAGTGGGCAAAGACAGACAGTAACTTCAAAAAAACATTTTTCAGGATAAATTAATCTCAATGGAAAAAGAAAATGTTCATGATGCATTACCTTATATTTTCCTTTAATAATTCCTTCAAACAATCTTTCCTTGGTTCCGTAAAAAGGCAAACAACCACTGAGCAGGATAAAAAGGATCACACCACACCCCCAGACGTCTACAGGCTTTCCATAAGGCTCTCTTTTGACCACTTCTGGTGCCATAAAATGAGGTGTTCCAACACGTCCTACATTTAAAACAACATTAAGGAAAAATGTTTACATAAAATGGGGTTTTCCACTTGAAAACTAAAGATAATAGAACAATAACAATCAGAATAAAAAGTTTACCAATACATATACTCTTTCACCACTTCTCCCCTCCCCATAAAATCAAGTTCACACAGAAGAAAAAAATTACTTATCTAATCACTTCTTGAAAATATTGAGCCCAGATTAGGTATTTTGTCTTGTAACATTGGCACTCCCTATTGAATTCTGCATGCTACATAGTAGGTATTTATGTGGTTCTTACCTCATGAAGAAGTTTAAAGTTTCTAATTCTCACATGTTTGAAAGTCACTAAAAATA
The DNA here is from genome assembly GCF_030222135.1 of Aotus nancymaae. NCBI lineage: Eukaryota > Metazoa > Chordata > Mammalia > Primates > Aotidae > Aotus > Aotus nancymaae. The sequence goes on along the minus strand of NW_026988472.1, from coordinate 17,764,046 downwards.
CAGAGCAGAGGCAGGTGGAAGAGTCAACAGGCAGAGCCTGTAGCTGTCCAGGAAAGAGTAGGGAGGCCTGGTCTGGGCAGAGGCAGAGGCAGAGCAAAGGAGAGGAGGGGGCAGGCAGGCAGGCATGAGAAAAAAATCCGTGGAAAAAGGATGACTTGACTGCCAAATGGAAATTCCCCAATGAAACCTAATGCTGAGAACTGTTATTTGAAATGTGAATTTTACTCTGAAATCCTGTTCGGTTGATTTTACAGGTTAGTTATAGGAATTAACAATAGTTAGTAATATTTTGTTATAGCAGGAGTTTTTAGCTTCGTCCTAACATTAACATATGAAGAGAATGAGAGCAAATATTATATGGCATAAACAAAAGCAAAATTATGAAGCTCCTCCCATTCAATCCTCCTTGACTTTCATCTTCTTTAAAGAATACTTTCGTTTCTCTATCAAAAACTAGCTTTCTGTAAGGAATCTGATATCAGCTGTTTGCACATTCATACCTATCTTTAACTCAGTATCCCAAAGCAAGTCTTCTATTGTGGAATGAAAGTCTTGTAGACTGTAGAAAGATCATTGTGGGAGGGGGCACTGCCCACTGGACTTGGCAGCTCTTCTAGATGTATGCAAGCCCAGCCACCTCCCTTCCTCCCTGTGTCTCTCTCTCTCTTTCATCATACTGAGTTCAAGATAATTTTTACTTTGAAGATTGTGCAATACTTTATTTAGAACTCAGAACTGTAGTTTTAAAAGACCTTAGTTAGAGATCTTTTGGTTCGGCTAGAGAGAATATATCAAGTTCTGTTCATGATTATCAAATTCAGTTGGGATGGAGAAGGATAAAAGAGCTCTTTGCTTGTGTATCAGGATGTACCTTTGCTGCAGATAATGTAGTTTCCCTTCCTCCCCCCATAATAGAAAAGATTAAGTTCAGGGTTCAGTAGTGAAAATATTTTCATTTAAAATGTATGATAGATCAGTGAAAACTATTGGCTAGAAGGACCTAGCTAAAGAAATACTTTTATTTCTGTACTGCCCCATTTTGCCTCCTCAAGTAACATGAAGAAGCTGAAGGGATGGGAACTAAGCCTCCTATGCTTCATTAATAGCCTGGACAGGGAGTGGCCGCTGGAGAATTGGCCTTGTTCTGATGGACAGGAGCTAGTGAAGTAGGAGAAACCAGTATCATCCAGGGTACTGGTACCAGGGTACCAGTCAGGTACCTGCTGACAGTTTGGATGATGCTTTGAAACTCAACTTGACTCCTAGGACTTCCCAAGCCAAGCCACTCGAAATGGGGGCCTTACCCTGGGAATAATCAGAGCAACCATGGCCAGTCCCAGCCATCCTGAGAAAGTTCTCTCCATTTAGCTAGACGAAGACTACCCAATTCTGGAGAATTATTGTTCAATCTTGGGGAAGATGCCTGTGTTTGGTTCAATAATTTGCTCATAGATGACAGGGGAAAAACCATGGGAGAAAGAATGCAGAGGAATGCTTTTTTATTTCATGTAAATCAGTAGAATGTAACAAGGACCGGAGTTAATCTTTAATCTATACCAACTTCCTAAAACTCCTTGTTTTTGCTGATTCTACTTCAGTGACCTCTTGACTTTTATGACTTTGACCACAAAATTTTAAGAAAAGGAAACAAATTAGCAAATGAAATTAAATGTCAGTTTGAGATATTTTGGACAAATATTTAAATGTTATATATTTTGATAATACAATAAAACCTTCCTACCTAGAATCTCTGGGAGAGAATTGTTCTGAATAGCTACATTTTAAAATACATTGTGATTTTAATCTTTATGCACACAATCCTTTTTGCTTTAATAATTTCTTTTGGCCAGGTGCGATGGCTCACACCTGTAATCTCAGCACTTTGAGAGGCCGAGGTGGGCAGATCACCTGAGGTCAGGAGTTTGAGACCAGCCTGCCCAACACGGAGAAACCCTGTCTCTACTAAAAATACAAAATTAGCTGGGCATGGTGGTGCATGCCTGTAATCCCAGCTACTAGGGAGGTTGAGGCAGGAGAATCACTTGAACCCAGGAGGCAGAGGTTGGAGTGAGCCAAGATCGCACCACTGCACTTCAGTCTGGGCAAAAACAGTGAAACTCTGTCTCAAAAAAAAAGAACTTTTTTCTTTTTTTGAGTCTCGCTATTTTCCCCAGGCTAGTCTCAAACTCATGGGGTCAAGAGATCCTTCTGCCTTGACCTCTCAAGTAGCTGGGATTACAGGTGTGAGTCACAGTGACTGCCTTACTTAAACAATTTTGTATGGCTTTCTACAATTTCCTGACTTCTTTTACACAGAATGCTGTTCATAATTTAACCTTTTCTTGATGACTCAGAGTTGTCGTTGTAGATATCGATTAAAGAACTATCCTATAGAACAGAAACCACCCTCAGGGACTTCAGAGGTATGTAAGAGTTGCTTTCTTTCGTATTAAAAGGCTGCTGCACCTTCCAAGTTTTGGTGTCTGCTCTGTATATATACATATATATTTTTGCCAGGCTTTTATTTCTTTTCTCTCATGATGCTTTAGTTCTGCCTTCTACTAATTTGTTGCTTTTATAATCTGCTATTAACTAGAACCTGACTAGCAACCAGATTCTTTGATTTAACAGCAATTTACTAAGTGCTGGTAGGTCCTAGATACCCTCAGCCATGGTCCCCCTTACTCTTACAAATCATAGTCTTTGATGTAAGTCCCTGCATCCAATGCTACACGGAGGTATGTAGCCCAGATAGTTATGGCAATATGAAAGAGAAGGAATAGGGCTATCCAACTTGGGATGGTGAAGATAAGCCAGCTTTAAAGAGGAGACAGTTGTTGGCACAGCCTTCCAGAACAGTAGGAATTAACCAGACAGATAAAATGACAAAAGTCACTCCAACTAGAAGGAATAGTATGTGCAACATATGAAGGAACATGAATCTACACAACTTTTTAAAACATGGGAGCAAGTCAGCCTTAGAGAGTGTCTTTAGATGCCCAATTGTGAGGAGCATGAGTGGATTTTTAAAGGTGGAATAAATTTGTTGCTATTATAGTTATTTTCTAGGTTTCTATTTGTATTCTGGGTAAGTTTCCTAAATAGCTAAGTTTCAGGTAGGAGGAGTATAAATATGTTTAAATGATTTTTACTATACATAACATATAAGGGAATGAATTTCTTTCTATTTGGAGGACTAGGGATTGGAATTTCAAACTGACAGGAAAATGGCTTTGGGCTTTAAAATTGATAAATAATTAAATAATTGGCAGAATTTCTTTCTTTTTCTCTTTTTTTTTTTTTTTTTTGAGACAGGGTCTTGCTCTGTCACTCAGACTGGAGTGCAGTGGCGTGATCTCATCAGCTCACTGCAGCCTCTGTCTCTCAAGCGATCCTTCTGCGTAGCTGGGACTACAGGCTTTTGCCACCATGCCTGGCTAATTTTTGCATTGTTTTGGAGAGATGGGGTTTTGCCATGTTGCCCAGGCTGGTCTTGAACTCCTGGGCTCAATCTGCCTGCCTCAGCCTCCCAAAGTGCCAGAATTACTGCGCCCAACCTTAATTGGCAAAATTTCAAAAGTGCCTTAAACAACAGAAAAGCTTTTCCTAAGAGAAATAATTTCTCTATTTATTCATATTCTATTTTTAAAAATAGAATATGTAACATTCAAAGTTACATTGTAACTTTCAACGTTACTTCAAGAATACAAAAAAAGGTGTGCTAAGAAATGACAATATTTTGACCATCAGGAAGTATTTTAATTCTAGAAGCATGGAGAAAAATAAATTTTGAATACTGACACATAGGCGGGGGTTCAAAATTAGCTTTAAAAATAAACAATTTAGGGGAAAGGTTCATGGACTTTAGGAAAAGATTAATATGGAAAATATGTCCAGGTAAATGTAATGCATCTATTTTTCCCCTTCAATCAAGATGCACAATAAAATATGAAGTCCATGACATTCTGAATACTAACAGAATGTAGATCCAGAGTAACAGAAACAAAGTCATTATATATGGCCAGTATATAACACATAAATTCATTTCATTTCATCCCATTAACCTTGGGAATATAATCATCAGAAATTATTTGTTTTAAATGTATAGTCTTAACATAGAAGTGATCTGCATAAGTGCCAGAATTGAGAGTTAGTGTAACAGCAAATTTGTTTAAAAAATAATTTAGGATTTTCACTTGATTACAAGATCAATATGAATCATCAGTGCTATGTAGTTGCCCAAAAAGCTAATGCAATTTGGGGAACCTGATAGAAATGTAAGGCCCAGAACACAAAAAAGTGATAGCCCAATGCTACTGTGCACTGGACTGGCTGTACTATAATACCTGTAGTTAGAGTGTACAGTTCAGGACCCTGTATTTTGTGGATACTGAAGAGATTTTGAACCACTTTATATGAAGAATGGCAAAATTATCATAGGGAAGTTAACTTGGATAAGACCTAGGGGGACATGGTAGCTGTCTACAAACAGATGAATGGTTATCATATGGAAGGATGAAAATTGTTCAGAGTGGTTTCAAAAGTCAGGATTAGGACGACTGGGTAGAAGTTACAGAAAGATGCCAAGATGAAGTTTTTAATACTTAAGGAGTTGTCCAAAAATGAAATGAACTGTTCTGGGATGTAGTGACTACTTTGCTATCTGAGGTTTAATACCAGAACTCAGTCTTTTGCTGGGATATTATGGAAGAATTCAATCATTAGTTACATGACTGGAGAAGTTAAGGCCCTTTGGAACCCTGAGATTCTATGATTAAACTGTACTTTACTACCTGACCCTTTGGTCAGTCTTCCAATCACTAACAGAAAGTTTTAAATTAGGGGGAAAAAACAGCATTCTTTGAAACTATACTTAGCTTGCAGTTATGCATATTATTGGAAATGATTAACTGGAAGAGAATGTGAAACTAAAAGAAAATTTGAATGTAATTTAATTTTAGAGGGCAATGTGGTGAAAAAATTATTTAAAGAATATAACTCGCGGTGGCTCACGCCTGTAATCCCAGCACTTTGGGAGGCCGAGGCGGGTGGATCACGAGGTCAAGAGATCGAGACCATCCTGGTCAACATGGTGAAACCCCGTCTTTACTAAAAATACAAAAAATTAGCTGGGCATGGTGGCGCGTGCCTGTAATCCCAGCTACTCAGGAGGCTGAGGCAGGAGAATTGCCTGAACCCAGGAGGCGGAGGTTGTGGTGAGCCGAGATTGCGCCATTGCACTCCAGCCTGGGTAACAAGAGCGAAACTCCATTTCCAAAAAAAAAGAATATAACTATGGGCTGGGCACAGTGGTTTACACTTGTAATCTCAGCACTTTGGGAGGCCAAGGCAGGAGGATCACTTAAGCGCAGGAGTTCAAGACCAGCCTGGGCAATGTAGTGAGACCTTGTCTCTACTAAAAATAAAAAAAGTTAGCCAGGTGTGGTGGCACAAGCCTGTGATCCCAGCTACTTGGGAGGTTGAGGTGGGAGGATCACTTGATCCTGGGAGGTCAAGGCTGCAGTGCAGTGTGCCGTGATCATGCCACTGTGCTCTCCAGACTGGGTGACAGAGAAAGATTCTGTCTGAAAAAAAAAAATTACAACTATGACCTATGGTTCATTTTTCAGAAGATAGTCTATGTTGTTACTGCTTGATGTTCTAGCTACAATGAATTGAGTTATATGAAATATGCTGGGTAAGATTGTTTTTGATATTTATTATTTGTAACTGTTTTTCTTTTTATTCTGGCATGGGAATTTAAAAATTATGTTTTGCTTTGGCTAATAAAAAAATTAGCCTGCATTCACATCTGCTTGCTCTTTGCTAATATACAGACTGATGGCTTGAGCAAGATAAATGGAAAAAGGTAAACAGTATGAAATTAAAAATTAGCCATCAGTGTAAACCAGGAAGTGGCTAATCTACACATTTTAGATTTGACTTTATTTGGCCAGTTCAACTTTAAAAAGCACTATGCCTCAAACTTATTTTCTTTGTACACTGTTTTAATCTCTTACAATCTCTTAAGTACTGGAGAAACAAAGAGTAAAAAGATAGAGTCTGTTCTTAAGGGACTAAAATTCTAGTTATGACTATAGAGTTATTAAATTCAAAACTATCTGATGATGCTTTTTTGGGGTTGGGGTGGGGTGGAATGAGGTATGGAACACTGAGTTTGGGCTAATACGTAGCTTGAAAGTTTTACACCAGTCTGAAGGGACCAGGTTTTGATAAAATTTTTTTTAAACAGTCTTACCTCCAGCTACGAGTCCAGACTCCCCTAATTGAATAGCTACCCCAAAGCCCCCAAGTTTAACAGGTGCCGAGTTTTCTTTTGAGGCGAGGAGAACACAGTGGGGCTGAAAAGAAAAACAGACGAACAAACAAAAAACAAACCCAAATATGAGGATTAATTGAAGATGAACAATTCAGTTTACATAAAACTAGGTAACATGATAATATAAGAACACATTAAAAATTTCAAAATTATTTTGGATGCTTGAATTATTTGTCATATTCTCACTCCTGGCTGATTTCTCCAAATATATACCTGTTCCATCCAGTGTTCTTCAGGAATTATTTGCTTGTAAGGTTAGAGTACAGTGCTAAGAATTACTAAGGAAGCATGGATGTTCAAGAAACACAGATATATTTTTCTGCCTTATTATGCAATATTGTCTTCCTTCAAGTGACAGTATAGAGTTCTTTAAGAAAAAATATATTTTATACTTCTTGCCAAAATATTTCTTGAAACCTTTGACTTTACCTACAGAGCCATTGTATCCTGGTTGTTAGGAAATAGTCATGGCCCTTTCTTTGTCAACCCTCCCCAGTTCTCTTTTCTTTGTTTTATTCATTCCATCCTTAAGCCAAGGAGTACTGCGTGGATGGGTCAGATTTAATGATTTTAATTAAACCTTATTCCTAGGGACTTCAATGCTCTTTCTGGGCATGTCTTCTCTGGACCTGCTTTCCTATCTGTGGCGGTGGGAGGTGAGAAAGGAGAAGAGGAAAGGAAACCACTTGGCTGACTTCTAGTCTAGGGCAAAGACATCCTCTCCCCAAGGGATATCCTGCTTGACCAGGGCTCCCTTATATCATGTGATAACTCATTGTTATCACAATGAGTATCATAAAGAGACAAGTCGGTTCTTTGTAGGATGTTGTCCTCTGCATCTGTTTCTTACTGAGAACTAGTTGGCCTGGTGTCAGGAAAGAATTTCATTTTCGGGAGCTCAAATACTGTGCTCCCCAGTATGAGTAAAACTACATCTGACTGGCTCTCAAAATAGGGGCTAGTAAAAAAGCCAAGTCTCTTTAGTCATGGAAGACCAAAAATTTTTAAAAATTCTCTCCTATACTTTCGCATTCATAAAATGACACAGTTTTAGCCAACATGATAATAGGTATGAAAAAAATGTGTGCAATAAAACTGAGCTGGTACACCTGTGTTTGATGATGACATACAGGTGGAAGGAATCCTTACTCTGCCCAATGAGAGCATCAGGATCCTACTTTGGAAGTTATTCTTTCTGTCCAAAGTTTAAAGACCTTTACCATAGTCTAGCTCAAAGAGAGATGAGCCAGGACATATAAGTGTGTATGTGACAGCAAGAGAAAGAAGGAAGGCAAGTGTACAAATGAATAGTGAGCAAACCACAGCATGACACAAAGTAACAAGAAGAGTATATGGGAAAGCAGGCAAACCTCCTCAGAAATCAACTGATAGACTGCTGTTAGAACTTTCTGTGGGTTCAAAGAGAGATCAATGACAACAGACTAAGATGGCAATACCCCTAGCATGATTTTAGTATGGGACACAGCACATGAGCAAGCCTAGAAAAGAATGAACATGATACAGAAGAAAAAAATACAAACTAGACCCAAACAGGGGCTTCTGACCATGCATGTGTAAGTGTTTTTATCACCTTAGGAAGGAGTAGTAGAAGCCTAAATCAGAACTCCAAAGTATGTATACCCTTAATAGTGTGTTGATGATGTTTATGTTTAAGTTGATGTTACAAGGACATCTATATAATTCTCCTCTGTGTAGATTCAGTCACTCTTGAATCCTTAAGTGAGACAAGTTATAAAATTTGAACTTAATTAAGTTAAACTAATTTATGTTTAAAAAGAGATGGGGTCTTGATATGTTGCCCAGGCTGGTCTTGAACTCCTGGCCTCAAGTGATCCTCTCACCTTGGCCTCCAAAAGTGCTGAGATTACAGGCATGAGGTGCCTGGCCTAAAGAGTTGAATTTAAGACAGAAACTAAACAAAGCCATAAATGCCAATTAATAGAATGTAAAGCCAGGTAGTATTACGTGTTAGGAAGTAAAATTAAGCAGGTAAGGAGGTATTATAGGCTTGGGGACCAGAGAACTGCTATTTTAGTTGGGGTCAGAGAAGGCCTCTCTAGTGGGTAATAAGTGAACAGAGGCCAGAATGAAGTGAAAAAGCAAGCCACATGGAAGCAAGTTCCAGGTGAGAAGGATAGCCAACACAAAGGCCCTGAGCAACAAGGAGGGTTGTTTGGAGAAGAAGGAAACCAGTGTGTCTGGAAAGGCATGAGCAAGGACAGAGTGGTGGGAAATGTGATCTGAGAGATGACCAAAGATGTAGGGCCTTGGAGCTGTGGTTAGACCTCTGGGTTTCATGCCGAGCAAGATGGGAAACCACCATAAAGTTTTGAACAGGGGAATACTATTAACAGTTTTAGGTTTTAAAAGGATCACTCTCGCTGCTGTGTAAAGAGATTGTGAAGAGATAGGGAAAAAGGAGACCAATTAAGAGGCTACTGTAAATGCCCAGGCAAGAGAAGATGGTTACTTGGACTAGACTAGAGTGACAGAAGCAGAGATGATGAGAAGTAGTCAAATTCAGTTTGTGTTCTAAAGATAAAGCTGACAGGCATTGCTACTGGATATGAATGTGAGATAAAGAGACAAGTCAGTTATGACAATTAGGTTTCTGGTCTAAGCAACTGAGTGAAAAATGAAGATGCCATTTACTGAAACAGGGAACACTGAGGGAGGAGTTTGTAAGGTGGATCAAGAATTTGGTTTCAGGCTGAGTGTGGTGGCTCACACCTGTAATCCTAGCACTTTGGGAAGCCAAGGCAGGAAGATTGCTTGAGCCCAGAGTTTGAGGCCAGCCTGGGTAACATGGCAAAACTCCATCTCTATTTTATTAAAAAAAAAAAGAATTTGGTTTCATACATATTGAGTGTGAGATTTTATAGGATGAGATTAAGGGGAGGCTGAGATTAGAGATATAAATTTGGGAATCAATAGTACATAGATGGTATTTATAGCCAAGGTAATGAATGAAATTGCCTAGGAAGTTGTAGAGAAGAGTCAGAGGATTGAGTCCTGGTGCACACCAATATCTGAGGTCAGAAGATGAAAATCATCTAGAAAAGAAAACAAGGTCTAGACAGTGAAGCAGGAGGAAAATCAGTTTGGTATCCTAAAGTCAAGTGAAGAAACTTTTTCAAGTAGGGATGATTAGTAGTGATCAGTGTTACTTAGGTCATTTAAAATGAGAACTGACCATTAGATTTGGCGATTTGGAAGTCACTGGTGACCTTGATAAGAGTGGTTTTGTTGGCATGATGAAGGCAAAAATCTCCAGGTTCAGGAGAGAATGGGAAGAGATGATGTAGTTACAGTAAATACAGATACCTTTCAAAGTCTTAGTAGTAAAAATGGAGAAAGTGTGAAGCTGAGGAAGCCTCTTCTTAACATTTACAAGTGGAGAAAACAGATTAATAAACTTCCATGTATCTATCACCCAGCTTTGGCAATTATTTACATTCTTTCAGCTCCTCCCCTGGCCCCTGGGATGTATGGGCAGCTTGCCCATCTCTAGGCAAAAATAAAACAAAAACAAACAACCCAAAAACAAAGACATTCCTTCATTTTTGCTTCATCTATCCTCAACTGTTTACTTCTCCCCAGAAGTATTTTAAAATAAATGTAATTTAGCCTGTTAATAGTTCAGTATTTCTAACACAAAACTTAAAAATAACCATAATATCATTATGTCCAATAAAATGAGCAATACTTCTTTAGTATCATCTAATACCCAGTCCACATTTGGTTTTCCTTGATTGCCTCAAAAGTGTCTTTTCTCTACCAATAACTTGAAGGAGTAGAAGAGACTAAAAAAAAGGAAGAAAGGTCTTATTACGGTTGGTTAGTTCTAGACAGGATCAAGGCCTGTACATTGCATTTGATGTGTATGTCTTGTAAGCGTCTCTTACTCTGTAACAGATCCCCTTTCTTCCCTATGCTTTTCTTTTTTCAATGTTCATGTCATTAATTTTTTAAGATACTAGATAATTTTTCCTGTGGAATATCCCACAATCTGTTCTTGGCCAATGGTACCCACATGGTATCATTTAATGGTCTTTACTCTCCTGTATTTCCTGTAAATTTGCAGTTAGATCTAGAATCTTGATTAGATTCAGATTCAATTTTAGTTTTATGCACTAATACTTCATAGGTGGCATATCTATTGTATTGCATTAGGAAGAACATAGCATCTGGCTATCCTACTTTTAGTGACAGGATTGAGCAGTGGGTTCAGGTGTTGTCTGCCTGACCCATCATTGTAAGATTCACCATCAGGCCGGGCACGGTGGCTCATGTCTGTAATCCCAGCACTTTGGGAGGCTGAGGCAGGCAGATCGGAAGGTCACGAGATCGAGACCATCCCAGCCAACATGGTGAAATCCTGTCTCTACTAAAAATACAAAAATTAGCTGGGCGTGGTGGGACATGCCTGTAATCCTAGCTACTTGGGAGGCTGAGGCAGGAGAATTGCTTGAACCAGGGAGTTGGAGGTTGCGGTGAGCCGAAATCGCACCACTGCACTCCAGCCTGGTGACAGAGCAAGACTGTCTCAAAAAAAAAAAAAAAAAAGATTCACCATCAACTTTTCACTTGATGTTAGCAAATGTTGATACCTAGACCCATAATTAGAGGTTCCAAAATGGAGGTTTTCTTCAACATTTTGTTATGAAAACTACCAAACATACAGAAAATTGAAAGAATTATATTGCAAAGACCCACCTAGATTCTACAATTAAATACTGTTATATTTGCTTTATCAAATATCTATCTCTTTATCCCTGTATCCATCTTACTTTTTACTACACCTTAGCACACATATCATTGAAATTTAGTATTTGCTTAAAATTATGTCTCCACTAAAAAAAAAAAAGTAGCCAGATTTGGTGGCATGCACCCATGGTTCCAGTAATTTGGGAGGCTGAGGCAGGAGGATCACTAGAGCCTGGGAGCTTAAGACTACACTGTACCATAGTTATGCCACTGCACCCCTGCCAGGGTGACAGCAAGAACCTGTCTCTTAAACTTCTATAAAAAGTAAAAAAAAAATAATGTTTAAGATAAAAAATGTATATACTGTGAGATGCACAAAAGTGTACCATTAGAGTTTTGAACTGCATACATCTGTGTAATCCAAATCCCTAAAAAAATTAATTATCTTACAAACGTCCCTCCCTCATCCCCTTCCCCTTCAATCTCTGCTGCCATCTCCCCCTGTGCACCACTACTCTGATATTATTTCACCATAGGTTTGTTTTGCCTATATTAGAACTTCATAGACAGAAAACCATAGAGTATGTATTCTTTTCTGTAAGGCTTCTGTCATTCAGCATGTTTCTGAGATTCATCCACTTTATTGTGATCAGTAGTTCATTTCTTTTTAGTATTGCATAAGTATTCTATTGTATGAATATACCAGTTAGTCCATTCTCCTGTTGATAGACATTTGAGCTATTTCTAGTTTTTGGATATTATAAATAAAACTGTTATAATTTATTTCCAGAATACCAAGTTAGTTGCTAGGCAAGCTCCAAAGGTGACTGATGAGGGGTGTTTTTATTTATTATTACTATGAACTTATAGATTTTTATATATTTAACGTGTTTTAATCAATTGCTGCCTTTACAAATTTTTGTGCTCAAATTGTCCCATTTTGGGCCAGTGGGAGCCCCTTTAAGTCAGTTCTTTTGTATTTTTGTAAGACACCAGGAGTCTGATAACTTCCTTGCTTTCTGTCACAAGATGATGTTCCAGGCTTGTCAAGTCCATTTCTTGCCCCAGATCTGGAATCAGCCATTTATCTACATAGCCCTGTTTCTTTTAGTGTGAAAATGTATTTAAATCCATGATGTGGGCTGGGCGCGGTAGCTTACACCTGTAATCCCAGCACTTTGGGAAGGCTAGGTGGGTGGATCTCTTAAGGTCAGGAGTTCAAGACCAGCCTGGCCAACACTGTCCCTCCTAAAAACATAAAAAGTAGCCAGGTGTGGTGGCACATGCCTATAATTCCAGCTACTTGGGAGGCTGAGGCAGTAGCTTCACTTGAGCCCAGTGAGATTGTGCCACTGCACTCCAGCCTAGGTGACAGAGCAAGATCCGGTCTTAAAAAAATTAATAATAAAAATAAAATAAATAAATCCATGATGTGGGTACTAGGTATATTATGATTCCTGAGTTATTATCACTTTGGCTTTTCAGTGGACAGTGGTGAAAAAATAATGCATTTTTTAGGAGAAAAACCACAAGTTCATACTGATATTTCTTCCTATTTAATTATAGTGTTTTTACTTTAATTCTTTGATTTGACAAGTACAGTTGACCATTGGACATGGATTTGAACTGTGTGAATCCACTTATACATGGATTTTTTTCAATAAAATATACTGAAATTTATTTTGGAGATTCACAACAATTTGAAAAAACTCGTGAACCAATCATGTTGCCTAGAACTATTTTAAAAATTAAGAAAAAGGTGAAGGACGACTTCTGGAATAAAAAAATTAAGAGAAAGCTCTATCATAAATGCATAAAATATATTTAGATACTGCTTTATTATTTAGTACCATAAAAATGTACACAAATCTATTAGAAAGAGTTAAAATTTATCAAAGCTTACACCTACACAGACCGTAAATGGTGCCATTCACAGTCAACAGAAATGTGAACAAATGCAAGATGCAGTATTAAATCATAACCATAAAATTAACTGTAGTATATATTATACTACTGTAATGATTTCACAGCTCCCTCCTGTTGCTATTGTAGTGAGCTCAAGTCTTTCGAGTATTTACTTAATATGTTGTGATGCTGTTTATCTCTGCATGAGCAGTTCATCCCTCCAATAAATTACATATCACAGTAAAATGTGATCTCAGAGTTCTTACATTATTTTCATTGTGTTTAGTGCAATACCCTAAACCATAGGATCCATACAAAGTGCCACTGGTGATGCTAGAAGTGCTTCTAAGAAACACAGAAAAGTCATGACATTACAAGAAAAAGCTAGGGTGAGGTGGGTGGATCACATGAGGTCAGGAGTTCGAGACCAGCCTGGCCAACATGGTGAAATCCCATCTGTACTATAAAAGTACAAAAATTAGCCAGGCATGGTGGCGGGCACCTGTAAATCTCAGCTACTCAGGAGGTTGAGGTGGGAGAACTGCTTGAAACTGGGAGGCGGAGGTTGAAGTGAGCTGAGATCGCGCCATTGCACTCCAGCCTGGGTGACAGGAGCGAGATTCCATCTCAAAAAAAAAAAAAAAAAAAAAGGAAAAGCTGAATTGCTTGATATGTACTATAGATTGAGGTCTGCAACTGCAGTTGGCTGCTGTCTCAAAATAAATGAATCCAACATAAGGACCATTTAAAAAAAAAAAAAAAGGAAAGGAAATTAATGAAGCTGCTGCTGTAGCTACACCAGTAGATGCTAAAATCTTGCTCTTTTTGTGAAAAACCTTTTTAAGTAGTATTAAAAATGCACCTTTTATGTGGGTACAGGATTGACATAAGAAAGGTGTACCTATAGATTCTAACATAATTTGAGAAAAAGCGAAATGACAACTTAAAGCAAAAAGGTGAAGGGGCCAGGTGTGGTGGCTCATGCCTATAATCCCAGTAATTTGGGAGGCTGAGACAGGCAGATTACTTGAGTCCAGGACTTCAAGGCCAGCGTGGGCAGCATGGCAATACCTTATCTCTACTAAAAATATGAAAATCAGGCTGGGTGCGGTGGCTCACGCCTGTAATCCCAGCACTTTGGGAGGCCGAGGTGGGTAGATCACGAGGTCAAGAGATCGAGACCATCCTGGTCAACATGGTGAAACCCCGTCTCTACTAAAAATACAAAAAATTAGCTGGGCATGGTGGCGCGTGCCTGTAATCCCAGCTACTCAGGAGGCTGAGGCAGGAGAATTGCCTGAACCCAGGAGGCGAAGGTTGTGGTGAGCCGAGATCGCACCATTGCACTCCAGTCTGGGTAACAAGAGTGAAACTCTGTCTCAAAAAAAAAAAAATATGAAAATCAACCTAGCATAGTAGCGCGTGCCTGTAGTCCCACCTACTCAGGAGGCTGAGGCAGGAAAATTGCTTAAACCCAGGAGGTTGACACTGTATTCCAGCCTGGGTGACAGAGAGAGACGCTGTCTCAGAAAAAAAAAAAAAAAAAAAGTGAAGGATCTAAAAGCTGGAAAATTAAATGGTAGCAAAAGGTGATTTTATTTTATATATATATGTATTTTTTTAGGAGACCAATTTTTTTTTTTTAAAATAACTATGCCTGGCTAATTAAAAACTTTTTTTTTGGTAGAGTGTCTCGTTATGTTGCCCAGGCTCATCTCAAACTCCTGGCCTCAAGTAAGGCAGATTGGCTGACTCTACTGTTCTGTGCAAATGCAGTTGGGAATTATATCAGGATTGTACTTATTAGAGTTAGCATATCCCTTCTTGCCTTAAATTTTGGTGCTTGCTTCTGTTCCTTATTAATAGATGTCCTTTGTGACATTTTTTTCCCCAGAATAGGGCACTTTTCATCCACATTAACAGTCTGTTCAGGCAGATATTGTTCCTCCTCAATAATTTTCTGAAGAGAACTCATCTGCTGCCTCTTTGTTGACAAAAACTGATCTTCCTGTTATGCTGACATTATTTTAATTTTAATTGTTTTTTTCAGAGGTGGGAGTCTTGCCCTGTTGCCCAGGCTGGAGCACAGTGGCTATTCATAGGCACGATCCCGCTACTGATCAGCATGGGAGTTTTGACCTGCCCTGTTAACAACCTGGGCCAGTTCACACCCCCACTTAAACAAGTTAGTGGTACCCCCATTTTCCGGGGAGATCATACTGATGCCAAACTTTATGTGGACACCTGATTGGCATAATGGACCACATCCCAGGACTCCTGGGCTCTAGCGAACCTCCTGCCTCAGCTTCCTGAGTAGTTGGGACTACAGGTATGTGCCACTGCATCTTGCTATCTTGACATTTTTTTTTATCTTGACATTTTTAAAGCCAAACCTTTTTCTATAATTATCAAACCAGCTGGGAGTGGTGGCTCATGCCTATAATCCCAGTGCTTTGGAAGGTCGAGGCGGAAGGATCACTTGAGGCTTCCTTGAGGCATATAACCCAAAATATGTGTTAATCAAGTATGTTATTGGTAAGGCTTCCAGTAGTAGTTAAGTTTTGGGGAAGTCAAAAGTTACATGTGGATTTTCAACTATGCAGGGATCAGTGCCCCTAACCCCCATGTTGTTCAAGGGTCAACTGTAATCTTGGTACCTAATGATACTAACATAATTACTCATTTGATTTGTGCTTCAGAATGTGTGTGTGTATGAAAGTTTTAAAATAACATTAATACCTACATTATCAATAACAACATCACTGAACGCTGTTTCAGATTTTGTCCTTCTTTTTGACCTTATGATATATCCCACTAGGTATGCCCGGTCAAAATACCATTTTACTACTGAGTAAAGTAAGAATCCATGAGTCTGTGCTGATGTAAATAAATAAGCAAATAAATGAATGGGGAAGGAGGAAAAGCTTTAAGTAGAAAATCAATTAAATGTAGAAGAAATGCTGGAATGGCAGTTTTCATTATCATAACTGATCCAGGTAAGAATCACCAAGGATGCTAACTTGTGGGTGAAAATCTGAAGAGTGATAAGATATTTATGTAATCTCTAAATAGCTCCCTACTGGATACTTATTAATTACAAATGGGAAACTAGTAATTTTACAGGTGAGAAACCCAGCAGAAAGTAGCAAAGTTAACACTGCTTCTAATGGGACTGATTGATAGCATGGGCTTCCTGATATGATGCATTGAGAACTTGGCAGCACTGCTGTGGTATTCCTGACAAAGTACATAACCAGATATAATCATGAAGAAACACTGGGCAAACCGAAAGAGAAACATTCTAGAAATTAACTGGCTTAAGTTCCAGGTTAAAGTGACTAAAGGAGACTGAAAAGATAGACCTTGTTTCATATATATATTTGAGACAGGGTCTGACTCTGTCACCCAGGCTGGAGTGCAGTGGCATGATCTTGGCTCAGTGCAACCTCCACCTCCCGAGTTCAAGCCGATTCTTGTGCCTCAGCCTCCCAAGTAGCTGGGATTATAGGAGCATGCCACTATGCCTAAGTTTTTTGCATTTTTAGTAGACGGTGTTTTGCCGTGTTGGCTAGGCTGGTCTCGAACTCCTGACCTCAAGTGATCTGCCCGCCTTGTCCTCCGAAAGTGCTGGGATTACAGGTGTGAGTCACTGTGCCTGGCTTGTTTTTCTTTTTGCTATAAAGAATATTACTAGAACAACTGATGAAATTGAAACAAGGTCTGTAGAATACATAATGATATTTGGTCAATATAAATTACCTGGTTTTGATAACTGTACTGCAGCTATGTAAAAGAATTCCTTATTTTTAGGAAATATATAAATAAATGGATAACAGTGAGAGATTGAGAAGGTTTTTCTTCATTTCATAAACAAATGAAGAAAAAAATGTTAACACAGGGAATCTGAGTGAAAGGTATCTAGAATCCTCATACTTTTTCTCATAACTTTTCTATAAGTCTAAAATTACATAAAAACAAAACAAAAACCCCTACCCTATTTTAAAGTTACTAAAAGTAATTCTCCTTGTGGTTATGCTTTCACTTTGCAACAGAGTGAGGTTCATTTGTTTTAATTAGATTTTGCCTTAATTTGGTGTTTTAATGATATAAAACATGTACATAGGTTCTAAAGTACAAACTGTAAAACGGATACTATTCAGAGAGGTCTAGCTTTTGCCCTCTTCTCCCATGCCCAATCTTTTCCTCCCCATTGGTAACTATTTTTACTAGTTTTCAGTTTATCCTTCCATTTTTTAAAAATAAAAAATATATATAAATATTCAAAATTTCCACATAACAATATATTCTATAGGTAATTCCATAGTAGTACCCAGCACTTTTTTGTGGAGGTTTTTTTATTTTTTATTTTATTTATTTTGAGACACTCTGTCACCCAGGCTGGAGTGCAGTGGCATCATCATGGCTCACTGCAGCCTCCAACTCCTGGGGCTTAAGCCACCCTTTCACCTCAGCCTCCTGAGTAGCTGGGACTACAGGTGCATGCCACCACACCTGGCTAATTTTTGTAAAGACAGGGTTTCACCATGTTGTCCAGGCTAGTCTTGAACTTCTGAGCTCAAGGGATCTGCCCACCTTGGCTGTCCAAAGTGCTGGGATTACAGGCATGAAGCACTGCACCTGGCTTTTGTTTATTAAAGAGAGACATCTGTATATACCAGCAGAGGTGGACACTGGAAGACAAGAAAGGTTTCTTCTGAGTGCTTCTATGTTCTCAGTGAAATAAAAAGCAATCACCAGGTGGGAGTGAGGAAGGAGTGGTGTTCCTGGCAGTCTGAGAAGAGTACAGGTGTGAAAAAATATTTTCAAGGAATAGGAGAATGAACTGATTAAGCAGTGGTCCTCAAACCTTAGCATCAGAATCATACAGGTTGCTGGGCCCCATCTCCAGAATTTCTGGCTCACAGGTCTGGGATGAGGTCAGCAACATGCATTTTTTTCTTCTTCCTTTTTTTTAGGGACAAGATTTTGCTATGTTGCCCAGGTTAGACTCAAATGCTCCTCCCATCTCAGCCTCCCAAGTAGCTGGGACTACAGGCATGCGTCATCATGCCCAGCTAAGAACATACATTTCTAACAAGCTTCCGAGTGATGTTGATGCGACTGGTTTGGGATCCCTGTTTTGAGAACCACTAGACTAAGGAAATATACTAGAATTGTTGGCAGCCCAGTGGCGCACTTGAGGTTTGTAGTCATAAATTTGAAGTGAGACCAATCAGCATCATTGAGTGTTTGTATCCAGCAGTCCTCATTTTAGATGGCAAGGTTCAGGCCTGGAGTAGGTGGTGAGCTGAATTTAACCAGGGTTGGGCTTTAAAAAGAATGGTGATGTCAGTAATCGATGGCACCAAACAAGCATATACATTTGTTCTTTTCTACTTCTATCTTTATATAGATAAATAACTTACAATACCAACAAGAGAAAGAGGAAGCATGAAGGGAAGAGGTGATATCGAAAATGAGCTAAGAACACAGAGACAAAGCAGAAAGTTCAGAATGAACAGGAAAAAGCTCACATAAAGAAAGAACTAGAAAAAGATTATACTCAAATCTGGTGGTAGCTGTGCTGACTCACATTGAGGAGAAAATGTGGTCACAATATGAGGAAACTGAAGATGAAAACAATTAGTATTTTGAAAAGGGTTGTGTTAGGTGTAGGAAAATAATATAGAAAAAAATATATTCATACTAGATTTTATGAAATAGAATGCACATAGGTAAATATCTATTTAGTCATTAAAAAAATCCTGCTAGGGGCCAGGTGCCGTGGCTCATGCCTGTCATCCCAGCACTTTGGGAGGCCAAAGCAGGTGGATCATGAGGTCAGGAGTTCGAGACCAGCCTGGCCAAAATGGTGAAACCCCGTTCCTACTAAAAATACAAAAATTAGCAGGGCATGGTGGTGCACACCTGTAGCCCCAGCTACCCAGGAAGCTGAGGCAGAAGAATTGCTTGAACCCCGGAGACGGAGGTTACAGTGAGCCAAGATTGCACCATTGCACTCCATTCTGGGTGACAGAGCAAGACTCTGTCTCAAAATAATAATAATAATTAAAAAATAAAACAAAAATAAAAATCCTGCTAGGATCTTGAAGAGATATATGCATACTCATGTTCAATGCAGCATTATTCACTTAGCCAAGAGGTGGAAGCAACCCAAAAACAGATGAATGCATAGGGAAAATGTGGTGGATATACAGTGGAATATGATGCAGTTTGATAAAAGAAGGAAATTCTGTAACATGCTGCAACACAGATGAACCTTGAGGATATTACACTAAGTGACATAAACCTGTCACAAAAGGACAAATACTGTGTGATTCCACTCGTATTAAGTGTCCAAAGTAGTCAAAATCAATGAAACACAAAGAATCATGATCGTCAAGGGCAGTGGAAGAGAAGAGAAATAGTGTTTAGTGGTACAGGGTTTTAGTTTTGCAAGATGACAAACTTCTAGGAACTGTTGCACAATAATGTGAATATACCTAACACTACTGAATTGTACACTTAAAAATGGTTAAGATGGTAAATTTAACATTACATATTGTACCACAATAAAAGAAAATCCTTCCAGACCAATACAGTAACCACTTTCCTTCTCAGAGGTTCTAAGGGGAAGTAAGAGCTACAAAACATTTTTATTCTGGCAATTAAAAAATATCCTGTCCCATATACCATATTTATAACAAACTAAAAGCTCTGGAGAATAATGTTCAGAAGAGTGTACCCAGAAATAATTAAATGTTAGCTACAGCCCAATGAGTTAAATATTTAGTGTAAACAAAGCTGCAGGATAACAATTATGGGGAAAATAAAAACTAACTCTTCTTCATTTCAAATAACAACAAAAAAAGGGAAATAACACTAAACTGCAGAGCCAGCAGTTAAATAATTGGACAGATAGTGGTTAAATTTTGGACTAGAATCAAAACTAATACTGCAGAATCCCATCATCATTTTGTTTAAAATCCAGGTGATGTTTTAATTTGCTTGGGAGAGTTTATCACAGTGATAAAAAGGGGAGAATACCATCAGAAATCTCATCTAGTCTTAAGATTGTTTTAGCAAAGGTCTTAAAGGAATACATGAAATTTTGTTAAAATAATGTACAAATGGAATAAAACTTAAAAAAGAGTAAAATAATTCATTGCTAATGTTAGTACAATTCAATAAAAGAATGCCACTTTATCTGAATAACTTAGTTTCTAAAACGAATCCAAAAAGAAACAGAAATGTAGTTCTGCTTTGAAAGTCCATATATTATGCATCATTTCTTAGAAAAAAACAGAAAATACACATTTTTGCCTAGAATTTATAAAACTTTTAAATTTTGGGCGGGGGAGGAAAACTTCCCACAACTGTAGTTGGAAAGTATTCATAAAGAAGATATAAATAATTTCCTAAAGTTCAGTGTTGATTGAGCTTAAAGTTGTTCCATGGTTCTGGGGCTTATCTGAGGGTTGTCATACTGAAAAAACAAAAAAAAAAAAAAAAAAAAGGAGGGGAAAAAAAAACCCTACCACACCACATCACCACATGTGAACATAAAAAAGAAGAGAACCCCAACCAATTGCACCACGACCGGATGGAAGAGCCCAGCTGACACAACCAAGACAACTCTCAGTGTCTAGGGAAGCTTGGGGTTCAGCTCCTTTTACTTCAGGCAAACCTGAACTGTGAGTATTTCTTGATTTCAGTGACATAAATGAACCTTTATTTTGGCTAAAATTTGATTAGCTAAACATTCAAAGTGAAACCTGATTCATGGTGATTAGGCTACTCTAATGTCAGCAGTTGTTTGCTTTTAGGATCATTAAGTAAACTGCTTGAATGACACCTCTGCCTTGATTTCAAATGAGACTGTCTTTTTAGTTACTTTAAGTACTTTGAGACATTCAAGGTATTTAAGCTCCTACTGTCAATATAGTCACATTGTTGATTCTGCATTTGTACACTGCCATCAAGATTTGCAGATATACTTGATAATTAAAAGTTATTTTCATATGTAACACATTTTATTTCTAATGTATTATAAATTATCTATAACTTATTGACTTTATTTACTCTGTCTCCCTATTTTCAATTTCTGTCTTTTCTTTATTATATTATTACTATTTTATAGTATTACCAGATCATATAACATTTAAGTTTGATGTTTCAGAAGTAAATAAGGTAAATATTAGATAAGAGAGAAAGCAAAATACACTTTAGTTCAAATAATTTTTAAAATGTGTTTTTTATGGACAGAGTTAAAGTTGTAACACAACCTAACACACTACTAATATTATTTCCAAAGTAATATGTTTTCAATTTTCATTTTGTATACAGCAGTTAAAGCAATTTTTGAAGCATGTCCTGAATAGATTCAGTCATTATTGAGTCAAATGGTGAAAGGTTGCTACTATTACCAAATAGGTATGTATTTCAACAAGCAATGTGGTATTTTCACAAACATACCCAAACTGCATTTTAAAGGCTCCTGCTCATCTGGAGTCACAGTGGAATCTGTTGGGTCCTAACCTCTGGGTCCAGTACTCCTACATGAGCCACTTGAAAAACAACTGCAAAAGTAGGTGGTGGTGGGGGGTACAAGGCACTAATACTAGGTTTTTGAACTTATGAATAGGATTTGCCAAGTAACAACATTTAAAAAACACTATCTACTATTACAAAACTATTGTGACCACTTCAATATAGCACATAGGTCATAAGCAGTGTCCGCTAGGAAATAAATCCCCTATGTGAACACAGTAGTTTGTTTCTTGTCTTCACAAGCAATTCTTAACATATCAAACAAGTAGTTTTTAAAATATCAATAAATAGCCTTATATAGTGAATGACATTGTAATGTACCAACCAACTTTAAAGGAGAAAAAAAAAACCAGTCACCAAGTTTAAAACAGAATCTAATTGTGATTAAAAAAATTTTTCTTTTTTTTCTGAGACAGAGTCTCACTCTGTCACCCAGGCTGGAGTGCAGTGGCATGATCATAGTTCACTGCAGCCTCTGTCTCCTGGGTTCAAGCAATTCTCCACCCTCAGACTCTGCAGTAGGTGGGACCACAGGTGCCTGCCACCACACCCTGGTATTTATTTATTTATTTATTTTTGGTATTTTTAGTAGAGGCGGGGTTTTGCTATGTTGGCCAGGCTGGTCTTGAACTCCTGGCTTCCAGTGATCTGCCTGCCTTGGCCTCCCAAAGTGCTGGGATTACAAGTATAAGCCACTGCACCTGGGCAATTTTTTAAAAAAAATATATATATTTTTTCGAGACAAGGTCTTACTCTGTCACCCAAGCTGGAGTACAGTGGCATGATCCTGGATCACTGCAACCTCTGCCTCCCAGGCTCAAGTGATCCTCCCACCTCAGCCTCTCAAGTAGCTGGGACTACAGGTGCACATCACCATACCCAGCTAATTTTTTTTATCTTTTGTAGAGACGGGGTTTCGCTATCTTGCCCAGGCTGGTCTAGAACTCCTAAACTCAAGTGATCCTCTCGCCTCAGCCTCCCAAAGTGCTGGGATCACAGGCATGAACCATGGCACCTGGCTGTCAATTTGTGAATCAATAATTGCATGCTAGCTGTCTAATACATGTTTCTGAATTATGGCCACTATTATAAACAAATGCTTTATTCTCTTTGAAGACTAAAGCAAAACCAGAAAGGCTTACTGACAGACTTGTCCAACTATTACTTATTTTACTTGCGGATTAGAGCTGAGGCAAATGGTTTCAGGATATGTGCTTTGTGCTAACATCTAGAAACATCTTGATTTCTAGAAACATCTTGATTATGGCTATGGGGTCTAGAAGTAAGTTTGAAAAGATATGCTCTGCGGGTAGTGTCAAGCATTCTGATGAATTTGTGATTTTGTAAACTCTGGATTTACTTACTTACAATAATGGACATAGCAAATAAAAAGATTAATACCCTTTCCAAAGAAGTAAACCTAGATGGCATAATTTCTTCTTAAAATTGTTGAAGTGTATGTTAAAGGAATCATAAAAAAACTGCTGATAGAACTCAATAAAGAAAATGCTCATCTGGCTGGGCACGGTGGCTCATGCCTATAATCCTAGCACTTTGGGAGGCTGAGGCAGGTGGATCACAAGGTCAGGAGTTTGAGACCAGCCTGACCAACATGGTGAAACCCTGTCTCTACTAAAAATACAAAAATTAGCCAGGTGTGGTGATATGTGCCTGTAATCCCAGCTACTTGGGAGGCTGAGGCAGGAGAATCACTTGAACTTGGGAGGTAGAGGTTGCAGTGAGCCGAGATCGCACCATTGCCCTCCAGCCTCAGCGACTCTGTCTCAAAAAAAGAAAGAAAATGCTAATCCTATGTGATAAGGAGTGAGGTTTGGTGAAAAGGATCATGGGCTCTAAAATTCAGATCTGAGTCCTAACTTCGGCACTGTCATTTAAGAGTTGTGTGGCCAAGAGTAACGATCATAACTTCTTGAACTAATTTTCCTCCCTCCCTTAAGATCATAACCTCTTGAACCTTCCTTCCTTCCTTACTCTCTCTCTCCCTCTCTCTCTCTCTCTCTTTCTTTCATTTTATTTTATTTTAAAGCCACATTCTTGCTAGTTGCCTTGGCTGGCAGGCTGGTCTTGAATTCCTGGTCTCAAGTGATCCTCCAGTCTCAGCCTCCCAAAGTGCTGGGATTACAGGTGTGAGCCACTGTGCCTGGCCTATCTCTTGATCTTTCATTACCTCTTCTGTGATACCTATCTCACAGAGTTTTGCAAGGATTATGTAAATGAAGTAATGTAAATCTGTTTAATACAATGTCTGGTACACAGAAAGTACTAAATAAATAATTAGTTAATGGTTTGGCCATCTAGCTTAAGGGTTCGATTCTGACTGCACATTAGAATCCCCTGAAGAGCTTTTAAAGGAAACCAGTGCTTGAAACCCATTCCAGACCAATTAAATCAGAATATCTGGGGAAGAAGTCAAGCACTGGCATCTTTAAAAAGCCCTCAAGGGGATTCTAATATGCAGCCAGGATTGGGAACCACTGATAATCTCTTCTACAAAGAACCCAATTGGTGGTAGTCTCAAAAATCTCCAGTGATAAGATCCTTATATTGCCTCCTAAGAGAGATCATTTCAGTAGAAAAAAAATCATTTCCTTAAAAGGAGGCAACATCTGTCTCTGCAATTTCTATCATTATTTCTTGTTCTGCTTTGTAAAGACACATATTAACAAAGTGAAACCCTTTTTTCTATGGCTTTGTAAAGCATTCTCATCTCCAGGGTAAGGTGCCTATTTCCTTCAACTTGCTTCTATGACATGATTTGAGTTCTTCTCTCCATTTGGTCCATGGCCTTTTCTAAGTGTGCTGCTGTGGCTGAAACACTGCATTCCAGATGAGACCCTACCAGCTTGGATGGAAGCAGCTTAGTAGTAACAATTTTCATTTCAGACACCACATATCTAGGAATTCAACTAATGACGGGTTTTTTGTTATCACCACACCACGCTGATAGAGCAACTGCAATTGTGTTTGTTAATGCAGCTAAAGCTCTTCCTATACTTGTACAGCCGCTTATAATATCCACATATAGAACTTCATATGTATTTCTATTAATTCCCTCTTTCATTCAGTAATATTTATTGTGCTAAGCATTTGATACAGAGAGCCAAACAAAACTGACTTGGTTCTTAATCCTAATGGAACTTAAAATCAAGCACGAGAGAAGGAAAAAAAACCAAAATAACTACTTACAGATGAGTTTTTCATGTCATTTCAGCTACTTGAGCTCTCAAAATCACATCACTTCTTATGCCTCAATTCCCTGAACGTATGAGAGCTCCCTAGATAACCACACATAATACAGGTGGTCCCTCTACAGACACCCTTTTCCTTTTCCTGGTAGTGCAGGTTGCATTATCAGTTTCATTTTTGGCAGCCTGACATTCTTTCTAGATTGCTCTTTCCTTTTAGAATCTTAGATCACAGGCTGGGCGCAGTGGCTCATGCCAGTACTCCCAGCACTTTGGGAGGCCGAGGTGGGCGGATCACCTGAGGTCAGGAGTTCCAGACCAGCCTGGCCAACGTGGTGAAACCCCGTCTCTACTAAAAATACAAAAATTAGCCAGGCATGGTGGTGGGCGCCTGTAATTTCAGCTACTCGGGAGGCTGAGGCAGGAGAATTGCTTGAACCCGGGAGGTGGAGGTTTCAGTTAGCCGAGATAGTGCCATTGCACTCTAGCCTGGGTGACAAGAGCAAAGCTCCATCTCAAAAAAAAAAAAAAAAGTCTTAGATCACAAGAAACATGCCTATATCTTTCTGCAAACTTTCTGAAATTTGTCTTCCTGCAGTTGAGCCACATGACAGACTAGACTCAGTCCTTCCTCGCTCCCTTCCTTTCTCCCTTCACTTTCCTGAATTCTGGAGACAGGCCAGGGATTACATAACTTCCTCTTCACCAGCCAGTTCCTCTTCCATGGAATCAATGCTTCCTAACCTTACATTTGTTTTTTTTTGTTTTTGTTTGTTTTTTTTTTTTTGAGACGGAGTCTCGCTCTGTTGCCCAGGCTGGAGTGCAATGGCAAGATCTCAGCTCACTGCAACCTTCCCCTCCCGGGTTCAAGCATTTCTCTGCCTCAGCCTCCTGAGTAGCTGGGGTGACAGGTGCCCACTACCTTGTCCGGCTAATTTTTGTATTTTTAGTAGAGACGGGGTTTCACCATGTTGGCCAGGCTGGTCTTGAACTCCTGATCTTGTGATACACTTGGCTCGGCCTCCCAAAGTGCTGGGATTACAGGCGTGAGCCACTGTGCCCAGCTAGCTTTACATTTTAAACCTTAATGTTACCCTCTACCAAAATGCTTTGTTCTTAATCAAATTACAGGTAGAGTTTTAAGAAAGGCTATTTTTCTCTGTGTATAAGATCAAATTAGGAACTTAGTTTACTGCTATTCAAAGCCACTCTGCATGGCAGCAGTCAGGGTTTGAATGCCCACTCCTCCAAAATGTTTAATATGGTCTCTGTCTTATTCACCTTCCTTTTCCACACAGTACTTAGCCAAGTGCGAGATACTTACTAAAATGAGATTCATCAAGAGGTGTTTATTAAAGCTAACTTTTATTAAATAGTTGCTATGTGCCAGGATTAAGTTCTTCATATGTATTTTTCATTTTCACAAATGAAAAAACTCAGGCATAGAAAAGATTAAGTTATTTGCCCTTTGTCGCAAGTTAGTTGGGTCTGATTTTGAAAACCTTGCTCTGGGCATCTTTATGTTAACTCTGCTAAGTGGCTGCTGTACAGAAATAGGGCAGTCACTCTAAGAGAGGAATGTGATGAAACCTCCAGGAACATTTTCTTCACTTGTTATGAGCAGCTCTCAGACTAAGCTCTTCACAGCAGTCATGGGCCAGAACAAGTAGCTTTGCAAAATGTTCTCTGCTGCCACAAACAAGTAGAATGCAAACATTATCTCTTCAAAGGTTCTAGCAAGTCTCAAATTATTGAACCCAGGGCACATTTAAGCTTTGGTCAGGTTACTTTCAAAATCTTGGATTGCACATGATGTTTCCAATCTACATTATCACTCTATGCTTCTAGGTTAGGAGTGGCTAACTAGCAGCTGCCAGCTGACTTGGCTTTGTTTGGTTACATTTTTCTCCTGTGAGTGTTACAAAAGTCTGTGTAACCTTGCAGGTGCTGTGCTCTCTTAGTCTATTACGTTAATTGCATGCCCTATGGGCAATAATTTGAACACCCCTACCTTGGTCTTAGGCTGAGAAGAAATTTAGGATGTTCTTCTTTATTCCCACTATAGAATGAGACCACTGCAGTAAGTCACATGCCATGTAGCAATACATGTCAAAATGAATGAATGCCACATTTAAGGGAAAAAGTCAAGGCAGGAAGTGGTTCTGAAGCTGGGCAGGGCCAGCAGTGGGCCCAGCTCTCTTAAGCCTGTACATACCTTTAGAGAAACTGATGCTCATCTTTGAAAAATATGAGCTGTCATTTCTCTTCACCACCACCTCTATTCCCGTAAGAACTTCCCCAAGAGAAGATGATCTCATAAATTGAGTTATTTTAATATAATACATGAAACAGACCTTGAATGTAGGGCATGGCCACAGAAAAGGTTAGAGCATGAAACTTCATGAGATCCTACATGATATGCTGCTTGTTTTATGATACAATTGATACATTAATGTTACTACATACAGTAGGATAAAATTAAAGTTTCTCAAAATGTCTGAAAATAAATCATTTCTTATTTATACTTTGTCTTTTTTTTTTTTTTTAAGAGATGGGGTCTTGTTCTATTGCTCAGGCTGGAGTGCAGTGGCACAATTATAGCTCACTACAGCCTTGAACTCCTGGGTTCAAGCAATCCTCCTGCTGTAGCCTCCCGAGTAGCTAGTACCATAGGCGTGTGCTAGGAAGCCCAGCCTATTAATAGCAAATGACTCAATGTTTGGCATTCTATTGCAGGAAAAATCTGAAGACATAAGAACTACACATGAGGAATACGTCATTTAGCACCTTCACTTGATCTCCACAGAAGACAATGAGAAGTCACACCATAACAATGATGACAACAACTTCAGTCAGCAGCTGGCCTTACTCCTCCCACAGAATGCGCTTTATAACTAATCATAGCGACCAGTCACCACAAAACTTCTCAGGAACACCAGATGTTACTACATGTCCCATGGATGAAAAATTACTATCTACTGTGTTAACAACATTCTACTCGGTTATTTTTATCGTGGGACTGGTTGGGAACATAATTGCCCTCTATGTATTTCTGGGTATCCACCACAAAAGAAATTCCATTCAAATTTATCTACTTAATGTAGCCATTGCAGACCTTCTACTCATCTTCTGCCTCCCTTTCCGAATAATGTATCACATTAACCAAAACAAGTGGACACTAGGTGTGATTCTGTGCAAGGTTGTGGGAACACTATTTTATATGAACATGTACATTAGCATTATTTTGCTTGGATTCATCAGTTTGGATCGCTACATAAAAATTAATCGGTCTATACAGCGACGGAAGGCAATAACAACTAAACAAAGTATTTATGTCTGTTGTATGGTATGGATGCTTGCTTTTGCTGGATTCCTAACTATGATTATTTTAACACTTAAGAAAGGAGGGCATAATTCCACAATGTGTTTCCATTATAGAGATAAACATAATGCAAAAGGAGAAGCCATTTTTAACTACGTTCTTGTGGTAATGTTCTGGCTAATTTTCTTATTAATAATCCTTTCATATATTAAGATTGGGAAGAATCTACTGAGAATTTCTAAAAGGAGGTCAAAATTTCCTAATTCTGGTAAATACGCCACTACAGCCCGGAACTCCTTCATTGTACTTATCATTTTTACTCTATGTTTTGTTCCCTATCATGCCTTTCGATTCATCTACATTACTTCACAGCTAAATGTATTGTCTTGCTACTGGAAAGAAATTGTTCACAAAACCAATGAGATCATGCTGGTTCTCTCGGCCTTCAACAGTTGCTTAGATCCAGTCATGTATTTCCTTATGTCCAGTAACATTCGTAAAATAATGTGCCAACTTCTTTTTAGACGATTTCAAGGTGAAGCAAGCAGGAGTGAAAGCACTTCAGAATTTAAACCAGGATACTCCCTGCATGATATATCTGTGGCAGCGAAAATACAGTCTAGTTCTAAAGGTACTTGAGGTAAACATACTAAAAATAATGATATAATACAGCCTCTTAATTCTTTGAAGAACTAAAAAATGACGAAACAAAGTTCTAGCATTTACAAAACTCAGATCTCAAAGCTCTCTTTGTATCTGTGATATTTCAGTTGCTTAACTGTAAACCATTTGAAGGTACTATATTTTAAATCTGTATGTAAAATCTTTTCAAAATACATTTTTAAGCTAATACTCTTAACATAGATTGTGAAGTTAAGTGGAATTTATGGCTTTAACAGCAAAATAATTAAAGTGCCATAGTCTCTCAAGTCACTAAAGTAGTTATTAAAATCAAGCACTTGATACTAATTTAAAATGTGTTTTAAAGTAAATGATTCGGGAACTGACAATATGTCAGAAAATAGATGTTCCTTTATCATTTTAAAATCTTGTATAATTTGCCGCTGTATTCATTGATGCCTAAATCTCTATAACAAATGAAAAGATAATTAATAAAATCCTAATTAAAAAACGAGATCACCCACTATCTATCACTGCTTAGATAAAAAGGGCATGAGCCACTGAGCCTGGTGGGGTCTTAGTCTTGTTTGTCATTGACTCCGTGGAGCTTAGTACGTTTCTTGGCTATAGGAGATCAATATACATTTGTTGAATAATTAACAAGAATGGACAGATGAATAAGATAGGGAGAAAGGGAAGGAATGAGTGCTTACAAGAAAAAAAGTTGGGTGTAGTTAGCTTTTTTCCTAGTTCATTTGAATATGGCTGTATAGAACATCATACAATTGCTATCTAGGGGGTGTCATCAGGCAAACATTCTTGAAAGTTTGGCCAGCATTTATCCAGTTCTTTGGTCATACAGAGAACCAGAATGTTATTGACTAAATATGTAAAAGCCTCTTATGACAAACTCCAAGGAGTCATCTGAAAGTTTCTATCACGGAGTATAAAATTTTTTATACTTCTTAAAACTTAAGGTAGGCCATTGGCTGAGAAATCAATGTGAATGAGCATGAAGATTTTGATCAGAGCTGAATTAATTTTAATGAGATTTGGCTTGTATACAGTGCTCAGTTAACCATATATATGTTTTTTGAGATGGAGTCTTGCTCTGTTGCACAGGCTGGAGTGCCATGGCATGATCTTGGCTCACTGCAACCTCTGCCTCCCTGGTTCAAGCAATTCTCCTGCCTTAGTCTCCGGGGTAGCTGGGATTACAGGTGCTCATCACCACGCCCGGCTAATTTTTGTATTTTCAGTAGAGACGGGGTTTCACCATGTTGGCCAGGCTGGTCTTGAACTCCTGACCTCAGGTGATTCACCCACCTCGGAGTCCCAAAGTGCTGGAATTACAGGTGTGAGCCACTGTGCCCAGCCAGTTAACTATATTTCAATAAGTGCCCACAATTGGTTGAATAAAAAATAAGTCAAAGCAAAAGTACATTTTAAAAATAAGTAATATTTGAGGATAAATATTAAAATTTGTAGAAAAATTAGAGGGTCAGAAAAATGTGATAAAATTATATTAATTACTTTGCCCTGACAATATTAACAAATAACCATCTAAATGAAATTTAGCATTTATGTCTGTGTTATGAAAACTTCTATTTTCCTTCATGTCCTCAAACTTAAAAATTTATTTTATATTAGCTGGGCGTGGTGGCATGCGCCTGTAGTCCCAGCTACTTGGGAGGCTGAGACAGGAGAATCACTCGAACCCGGGAGGTGGAGGTTGCAGTGAGCCAAGATCGCGCCACTGCACTTCAGTCGGGCAACAAAGCGAGACTCCATCTCAAAAAAAAATTATTTTATATTATGGGTAAACACCTTACATATCTTATTGTATAGAGTTTGGCAAAATTATCAATTATTATCACTTTAAAGGAACATTAAAGTGAATATAAATACACTCATAGTTCTAGAAGCTGTCTCACTATACTAGATAACTGCTATAAAGCTCTGCACAATGGCATTCTTAAGAAAATTTTAAAGTATGCTTAATTAATTCTTGCTATATTATTTGCAATAAAATAAATTTTGATAGAAATCAATGTCTATTTATAACAGATTGCTTACTGAGAGAAATCTGATAACATGCCTTAGAGTAACCTGAATCCAGTAACTTGAATCCTGAGACGGTTTCTAAATTTTTAGAAAAAATATGCTACTGACTTACGAAAGTTAAGGCTACTTATTACATATAATCTTTTACTTCTTACTGAGCATTAGTGTTTGCAAGCAGGAAACAGTTCTCACCTCTCCTAACCCAAGGTTTAGTTCTAGAAGCACACAAAAAAAGGAAATTCAGAAGTATATACATATCTTTACCTCTCAAAGACCTTCAAAACAGGTTTCTAAATAACATCTCATATATGCAAAACCAAACATGTGCAAAATGAATTGTCTGGCTGTCAGAGTAAGACCTCAGTGTTGAGTATTGCTAGTTTTGGGAAAGTATGCTGTATACAGCCAGGTTTGATGGTGGCTGAATTTTTCTGAGATTAAGTCAGTAGAAAAAGACAATTCTCTTCCACTATAGTTTTCTTTTCAATTTTTAAAAATGAATTCTTTATTCCTGTTGACATAAAAGTAGAACTAATATAACTATTTTTATTTCTTTTTTTTCTCTTTTTTCTCAGCAGAAAAACCTGAATAACTAATATAACTATTTGAACCAAAGTCTTACTGACAGTTATGCACAAGAGAAAACCAATATGAAAAGAGTTCTCTCAACAAGCAACCTGGATGCTGCAGCAACATGTTAATAGGCTAATGATTTTTTTAGATCTTCAAAATATAATACTTTATCAGATATTAAAATATATTCTTATCCTTCAGTAAGGATAACACTGTGGAGCAGACACAAGGATAAACTTATCTGTGGAACTGAATATACTTGTCTAAGCAGATTCTAGATGATATATGAGAAAAGTACAAAATACGTATATGACTGTTTTTTTGGAGATAGGGTCTCACTCTGTTGCCCAGCCTGGAGTGCAGTGGCGCAATCTCAGCTCACTGCGACCTCCGTCTCCTGGGTTCAAGCAATTCTCCTGCCTCAGCCTTTGGAGTAGCTGGGATTACAGGTGCGTGCCACTGTGCCCGGCTAATTTTTATATTTTTAGTAAAGACAGAGTTTTGTCATGTTGGCCAGGCTGGTCTTGAACTCCTGACCTCAGGTGATCTGCCTGCCTTTGCCTTCCAAAGTGCTGGGATAACAGGTATGAGCCACCATGCTTGGCCTGTATATGACATATTAATGGCTCTCCGAAGAGTGAGGGCAGGAACACATGAGAGGGAGACTTAAGATCCTGTTAGTCAAGATGTGCCAGAATCTTGCAAAGGTGGGGTTAAGTGTATTTTTGCAAAGCTCAGGTGACCCTCATACATTCTCCTCCCTCAGAGAAAATCACTGTAAATAAAGGAAACATCACAAAAATCATCAGGAAGGAAGGGATGGATTAATAAATAATAGTGCTGTGCCTATTTAAAGTAAAAGGCCAATTTACAGCCTTACCTTTTATCTTACCCCCAAATTTTTAAGTATATTCAAGAATTAAGTGCAAATAATGAGACCACAAAAGATAAAAAACAACTAATTTATCTGTAGATGGGAAAGAACTTTCAAACAAAATAACAGAAATAACTATAGGGAAAAATTCATAGATCTCACTTAGAAATTTAGATTCTTTGTCCCAAATCATAAAAACTGAAACAAAAGTACAAAGCAGGAAAAATATTCACCACAGATATGATATTTACTGGAGAGCCTTTTATGTCAGCCACCAACAAACCGCACTCACTTGTAAAGAAGCTTGCAGGGGTATTTTTAATCGGAAGAAAAGATTTGAAACTCAGAATATAATCTGAATTATGTCAACTCAGACTAGGGATAAACTACGGGGCATTCCCATGTTGGATGATGCAGTGTCCTCTGTCATAGCTACATGGCCCAGCTGAGTGGCTGCCACTATGCCTCAGTTCAGTCTATCTTTTCAGATGAAGACTTGGAGAGCTGGTTGGGGATGTTAACAGTGAGCACAGAACTAGAAAGGAGGTAGTAGGTTTGTTCTAAACTTCTATTTTTCCTTTTATTTCCCTGCTTCAAGTTCACATGTAAGGGAATGGGAAGCAAAGTAATGTGCTTATTTACACACCCTTCACTGTGCTAGGTGCTTCCCATGCATTATCATCAGTTAATTTTCACGGCATTGTGATGTAAGCAGCAACTGTATTTTACATATGTAGGGATGCAAGTTGGTAGACTTCCATTCTACTGACATTGTCTCTGCTAATGCTTTTCACTTTTGTTTAATTCTGTCCAAGCACAAAGGTGATTGCTGAGATATCTTTCATTTAAAAAACATAAATTGCCATTAATATGTATTGGGGCCAAAAATTTCTGCTTATCCCTCATCAAAATTGAGTAATGCCAAAAAAACAAAATCTTTAAGACTGGTCTTCTAACCATCACACTTTTGTATATTCTCAAAGCTCTCTCTGAAACATGGATGATAATCCAGAACAAACTCATAAAGGTTGAACTGAAGAAAAAAATGGAATCAACTTAGAGCATCTTACCCTTATTAGTTTTGTTTCTGGCCCATGAAATGCATACAGAACAATCAGAAGATGGAACAGGCTTCTAATTATGGTTTGGATACAGGTGTTGATGATACAAGGAATCTCTTTTGCTTTAATAAGTCATGCAAGTTATTTTGGGAGCAACAGTTAACTGTTTCACTTATACTCTGGTTTAGTAATTTCACATATAAATTGTTTTTAGTTATAAAACATTTCAAACATACAAAAATGGAAAAATGCAACATAACAGGCAGCTAAGCACCCAGCACCCGAATTGAACAGATGTTAATGTTTTGGTTTTACTTAAAAGTTTTTTCGTGGGGGGGGAGGGGTGCTAAAAAAAAAAGTTTTTTCGTACTCATATACATCATCCAAAAAGTTAGATATATTAAAGCTCACTTCACATCCTTCCTTGAGTAAACCTCTTTCCTGAAGTTGGTGTCTATCACTCTGATGTATATTTTTGTGCTTTTACAACATACATATGCATAACAATATGCACTACTTTTTGTTTTAAAAATTTACACAAATGGTGTCTTACTATTACATCTTTTGTACCTCTTTTCACTCAAATTATGTTTATCTATGTAGGCTCATGTAGGTCTTGTTCATTCATTTTCACTGATGTAGTGTTTTACTGCATGAATAAACAAGAGCTCATTTCTCCATTTCCCTTAACAATGGGCAATTTGGTGGTTTCCACTTTTTCCACTAATTGAAACCATGCTCAAGTGAAGTCTTTCATATACCCTATGCCTGTGTGTGAAGTTTATGTGACACCTAAAAGCAGAAATGCTTGGTTGTAAGGGTATGTACGTTTTCAGCTTGTCTCAGTTTTGACAAATTGCTTTCCAAAGTGATTTTACCAATTTATATGTCCATCTCACTACGAGGAAGAAATGAGTTCCTTATAAAACCAAGTGTTGGTAAGGATGTGGGACTCATCCAAGGATGAGAGTCCCACATCCTTACCAACACTTTGTTTTATCAGATTTACTAATTTTTGCCAATCTGATAGGTGTGAAATCGTATCTCATTGTGGTTTTAATTTGCACTTCCCTGATTACTAGTGAAATGAAGTATCATTTCATATACTTTTTGCTCATTCAGGTTTCTTCTTGGGTGAATGGCCTATTCATATCTATACCCCTCCCCCTCCCTTTTCCCTTAATGAGTTGCTTATCTTTTTTTCCTTTTTCTTTTAAAAAAATTGTTGAAGTAGTTCTTTATATATTCTGGGTTCTAAATCCTTTGTTATTTATATAGTTTGTAAATAACTTCTAACACTATGCACTTGTCTTTTACTTTGCTTATGGTTTCTTTTGTCAGACACTAGAAGCAAAGTTAAAAAAATTTTCTAATCAATCAATCTAAATAAACACTGGCCCTTATGCATTCCTCAAGGACCAAGCTAAAGAACTTGCAGATGAAATTATCTTATAATTAGGTATCTTGGTATTTCAGTTATAAATAGTATAGAGGAGTCCAAATCAGTTGTTCCCTGAGAACATGAAAATAAAAATATTTTCTAAAGAGTTCAACTACAAAATCCAAATACCTGAGTATAAATATATAAAACAACTTTAGAGACAAAAAGTCTCTTAGACCAGGAGATAACTTGATTAAATGTATTAACATATCTAAAGAAAGAATTGGCCATTCACTAGGGGATGAGGGAAAATTAGAAGAAAAAAAAGTGCTAGTAAAATGTTGGTATAGCCCATCTAACACAGTCCAAGGGATTGATCTTGGCCAATGTATATGGATTATTATGATCCCACTGGTAAGGCTGTAGGAAGAATTATGGTAGGGCCAAATCCAATAAGTTTTCTTATCCCAATAATATTAAGCGTTATTAAAACATCAAACTGAGAGGCAGCATAAAGACTGGCTAAAAGGGTGAATGATGCAGTCAGGCTGCCTGAGTTATTTCTGCTGCCACCACTTACAATGTAACATTAGATAAGCTCTATTTTCACTACTGAGAAAACAGGAATAATAGTAGTACCTAACTCATAGGGTTGTTATGAAGACTCAACGAGTGAATACATGTACCTGGCAAGTAGAAACATGCAATATATGGTATCCAAATACCCAAATGCCAAGGGAAAGCAGAGAAAATACATAAAATGGAATGGCTAGAAGCTGAGGGTAAATATCAGAACCAGAAAGATACACAGTGGAAGTTGATCTGGATCAAGTGAGGTGGGGGAAGTAATTCAGAAAGAGTAATTTTATTTAGCGTCAGCTTTCACTAATAATAGCAATGTCCAGGACAGGAGAGGTAACAGACCCATTGTATTTTGTGCTAATCAGAACCATACTCTGAAACTTGAGCAAGTAAGGAGGAGAGTGTGAGCGCACCTGGCAGGATGCCATTAGAAGAAATGTTGGGCCAGGCACAGTGGCTCATGCCTGTAATCCCAGCATTCTGGGAGGCTGAGGCAGAAGGACTGCTTGAGCTCAGGAGTTCCAGACCAGCCTGGGCAACATAGTGAGGCTGTCTCTACAAAAGATTAAAAAATATAGCTGGGCATGGTGGCACATGCCTGTAGTTCCAGCTACTTAGGAGACTGAGGTGGGAGGATCACTTGAGCCCAGGAGTTTGAGGCTACAGTGAACTATGATCATGTTACTGCACTCCAGCCTGGGTGACAATCTTCTAAAAAATAAAATTAGAAGAGATGTCAATATATATCTGATTCTTGGTTTTTCTCTATGTAATCAGAGAGGCCAAACAGGTCACCATATTACATTCTGAAGTGAGGACAAGGTACCTTCATCTAAACCTGGCTCCATAGCATGAACTCAGGTAGGCCCAGTAATCATGTGAATGTGGTATATTTTGAAATTTTGTCTAACAGCAAATTCCTAAACCAAAAGTTCTTAATGCCTTCCATTAATACTGCCAGCATAGCTATTATAAGCCCTTTGCAGACAGTTCCTTCCTACGTTTCCTGCCTCGTCCTGTGTGCTACCACTTATTGAGACTTTCTAGAGCCCCGGCACACCTCCCCGGGGTCTCTTTTTTCCTTTCCTGGACTCAGCAGCACCTCTGTCTTCCCCAATTCAGTTTGTCTCTTTGTTTTCCTACTTTCTTTTTTAATGGCCTTTCTCACAATTTAGTGCCCTCTTCTCTTGTGTCCTCTGAACTGTCAGAAGATGAAATGCTTCATATTTGTGTGGAAACTCAGTTTGTACTCAAAAGAAAAATGCTGTTTCCTCTATATGAAAAACAACTTTCAGCTGGCTGCAAAGGGAACTGGTAAGGTTTGCATGCATGCTCATATTCAGTTCCCCTTTGTGGCTAGTGAAACTTGAAAAACACAGGAACATACAGGGTCAGCTCTTATGGGGACTGATTACAGGGTTCCAAATAGATGTGGCAAGTAGGGAGAGGATGCAGCTAAGCAAGTAAGTACAAGTCTCATGGCCCAGTAATTTGACATTTATGATCCTGAAAATAACAAAACCTTAAGTAATGACTACAACCCAGCATGGTAGGAGGGAAAGCTACCCTACCATGCTAGACAATCATCTTTCTACATCCTTTTAAGCTCTGGTATTGAAGATGTCAATGAATTTATCCAGCTCTCAGGATCAAACCAGCTATTGGGTAGCAGAAGAAACAGATTTTTCTTCCGGTTTTACTGAAAAGTTAGATTAATTCTGGAAAGAGAAGGTAAAGGGAGAGGATTTATAGAGGATAAAAAGTACAAAGGAAACACCATGGATTCATGGCATATTATGTAAATATATGTATATATATGGACACACACATACACACACACACACACACACTTTTTTTAGAGACAGAGTCTCACTCTGTCACCTAGGCTGGAGTGCAGTAGCATGACCACAGTTCACTGTAACCTCAAACTCCTGGGCTCAAGTGATTTTCCTCCCTCAGTCTCCCATGTAGTGGGGACCACAGGCAAGTGCCACTGCACCCAGCTGGATTCATGGCACATTGAATATACCTTTTAATACAAGAAACAACCAAAACAACATGACAGCTCCAAGACCAAAGTGGGACACAGTAGGTATCCCTCACAAAGTAAAATTTCTTTTCCTTTTAGGAATATTATCCAGGAAACTATGAACTCTGAGATACACATACTATAGTAATCCCTAAAGAAAGAGCTAATGATTCATTCATGTCAGATGGTCGAATAGGAACAGCTCCAGAATGCAGTTCCCAGTGAGAGTGGCACAGAAGGTGAGCGATCTCCACATTTCCAACTGAGGTACCAGGTTCATCTCAATGGGACTGGATGGACAGTGGGTGTAGCCCAGGGAGGGCAAACTGAGGCAGGGTGGGGTGCTGCCTTGCCCGGGAACTGCTACAGGCTGGAAGGCACTCCCTCCTACCCAACGGAGGCTAACGGCGATGTTTCTGGCCACTCTGGAGCTCTGGTTCCAATGCTGCGCTTCTCCCATGGTCTTTGCAGCTCATAGACCAGGAGCTTCTCGCATGCTGACAGGTGACGCAGGTTTCCAGGACAAATC
This sequence comes from Aotus nancymaae, assembly GCF_030222135.1. NCBI lineage: Eukaryota > Metazoa > Chordata > Mammalia > Primates > Aotidae > Aotus > Aotus nancymaae. The sequence continues at coordinate 17,726,281 of NW_026988472.1, read as the reverse complement.
TGGGTGGCTGATTCAGCCGGCCCGGCGAGTTTCCAGCACAAATCTGAGCAGCTGTTTTGACTGGCGCCTGTAGCACCTGCGAGACAGAGTCGCCCATACCCCAGAGAGAAAGTGTGCTGAAGGTGGGGAGCCAGGTGATCTGTCTCTGTGGGTCCCACCCCCACAGAGACCAGCAAACTGAATCCCACTGGCTTGGGATTTTCCCAGCTAGCACAGCAGTTTGAGCTTGACCCTGGCTAGTCGAGCTCCATGGGGGGGAGGGGCATCTGCCATTACTAGGCAGCTCTAACCTTAGCTGTGTGAACAAAAGCACAAAGAAGTTTACACAGCAGCTGGGGGGAGCCCGCCACAGTAGCAGCTCAACAATGCCTCTGCAGGCAGACTGTAACTAGACTCCCTCCTTGCTGGGCAGGACAACTCTGAAAAAAAGGCAGCAGCCTGTCAGGAACTTATAAATAAAGCCACAGCTTCCTGGGACAGAGGACCTGGGAAAAGGAGTGGTTGTGAGTTATGCTGCAGCAGACTTAAACATCCCTGCCCAGCAGCTCTGAAGGGAGCAACGGAGCCCCCAGCACAGCACTTGAGCTCTGACAAGGGACACACTGCCTCCTCAAATGGCTCCCTGACCCCTGTATATCCCAAGAGTCACCTCATACAGGAGAGCTCTGACTGATATTTGGCAGGTATCCTTCTGGGATGAACCTACCAGAGGAAGGAACAGGTAGCAATCCTTGCTGTTCTGCAGCCCCCGCGGGTGATTCCCAGGCAAGCAGGGTCTGGAGTGGACCTCCAGGAGTCCTGCAGCAGAGGGACCTGACTATTAGAAGGAAAACTAAAAAACAGAAAAAAATAGCCCCAACATCAACAAAAAGGACGTCCACACAGAGACCTCATCTGAAAGTCACCAACTTCAAAGACCAAAGGTAGATAAATCCACAAAGATGGGAAGAAATCAGTGCAAAAAGGATGAAAACACCAAAAACCAGAATGCCTCTCCTCCTCCAAGGGATCACAACTCCTCACCAGCAAGGAAACATGGAGAATGAGTTTGACAATTTGACAGAAGCAGGCTTCAGATGGTGGGTAATCACAAACTTTTCTGAGCTAAAGGAACATGTTCTAACCCAATGCAAAGAAACTAAGAACGCTGAAAAAAGGTTAGACAAAATGCTAACTAGAATAACCAGCTTAGAGAAGAACATAAACCACTTGAGGGAGCTGAAAAACACAGCAGGAGAACTTTGCGAAGCATACACAGGTTTTAATAGCCAAATCAACCAAGCAAAAGAAAGGATATCAGAGATTGAAGATCAACTCAACGAAATAAAATGAGAAGGCAAGATTAGAGAAAAAAGAATGAAAAGAAATGAACAAAGCCTCCAAGAAATATGGGATTATGTGAAAAGACCTAATCTACATTTGATAGGTGTACCTGAATATGATAGGGAGAATAAATCCAAGATGGAAAACACTCTTCAGGTTATTATCCAGGAGAACTTCCCCAACCTAGCAAGACAGGCCTACATTCAAATCCAGGAAATACAGAGAACACCACAAAGATATTCCTCAAGAAGAGCAACTCCAAGGCACATAATTGTCAGATTCACCAGGGTTGAAATGAAGGAAAGAATGCTAAGGGCAGCCAGAGAGAAAGGTCGGGTTACCCACAAAGGGAAGCTCATCAGACTCACAGCAGATCTCTCGGCAGAAACCCTACAAGCCAGAAGACAGTTTGCCAATATTAAACATTCTTAAACAAAACAACTTTCAACCCAGAATTTCATATCCAGCCAAACTAAGCTTCATAAAGGAAGGAGAAATAAAATCCTTTATGGACAAGCAATTGCTGAGAGATTTCATCACCACCAGGCCTGCCTTATAAGAGCTCCTGAAGGAAGCACTAAACATGGAAAGGAACAACCAGTACCAGCCAATGCAAAAATGTACCAAATGGTAAAGACCATCAACACAATGAAAAAACTGCATCAACTAACGGGCAAAACAACCAGCTAGTATCGAAATGGCAGGATCAAATTCACACATAACAATATTAACCCTAAATGTGAATGGGCTAAATGCCCCAATCAAAAGACACAGACTGGCAAATTGGATAAAAAGTCAAGACCCATCGATGTGCTGTATTCAGGAGACCCATCTCAGGTGCAAAGACATACAAAGACTCAAAATAAAGGGATAGAGGAAGATTTACCAAGCAAATGGAGAACAAAAAAAAGCATGAGTTGCAATCCTAGTCTCTGATAAAATGGACTTTAAACCAACAAAGATCTAAAGAGACAAAGAAGGGCATTACATAATGGTAAAGGGATCAATGCAACAAGAAGAGCTAATTATCCTAAATATATAAGCACCCAATACAGGAGCACACAGATACATAAAGCAAGTTCTTAATGACCTACAAAGAGACTTAGACTCCCACACAATAATAGTGGGAGACTTTAACACCCCACTGTCAATATTAGACAAATCAATAAGACAAAAAATTAACAAGGATATCCAGGACTTGAACTCACATCTGGACCAAGCAGACCCAATAGACATCTACAGAACTCTCCACCCTAAATCCACAGATATATATTCTTCTGAGCAGCACATTGCACTTACTCTAAAATTGACCACATAATTGGAAGTAAATCACTCCTCAGCAAATGCAAAAGAACAGAAATCATAACAACCAGTCTCTCAGACCACAGTGCAATCAAATTAGAACTCAGGACTAAGAAACTCACACAAAACTGCACAACTACATGGAAAATGAACAACCTGCTCCTGAATGACTACTGGATAAATAATGAAATGAAGGCAGAAATAGATGTTCTTTGAAACAAATGAGAACGAAGACACAACATACCAGAATCTGTGGGACACATCTGAAGCAGTGTCTAGAAGGAAATTTATAGCACTAAATGCCCACGTGAGAAGTGAGGAAAGATCTAAAATCGACACCCTATTGTCAAAATTAAAAGAACTAGAGAAGTAAAAGAACTAGAGAAGCGAAATCAAACAAATTCAAAAGCTAGCAGAAGACATGAAATAACTAAGATCAGAGCAGAACTGAAGGAGATAGAGACACAAAAAAACCCTTCAAAAAAATCAATAAATCTAGGAGTTGGTTTTTTGAAAAGATCAACAAAATAGATAGACTGCTAGCCAGACTAATAAAAAAGAAAAGAGAGAAGAATTGAATAGATGCAATAAAAAGTGATAAAGGGGATATCACCACCGATTCCACAGAAATACAAACTACCATCAGAGATTACTACAAACACCTCTATGCACATAAACCAGTAAATCTAGAAATGGATAAATTCCTAGACATACACCCTCCCAAGACTAAACCAGGAAGAAGTTGAATCCCTGAATAGACTAATAACGAGGTTGGAAGTTGAGGCAGAAATTAATAGCCTACCAACCAAAAAAAGTCCAGGTTCAGATGGGTTCACAGCCAAATTCTACCAGAGGTACAAAGAGGAGCAGGTATCATTCCTTCTGAAACTACTCCAAACAATACAAAAAGAGAGAATACTCCCTAACTCATTTTATGAGACCAACATCATCCTGATACCCAAACCTGGCAGAGACAAATAAAATAGAAAATTTCAGGCCAAATATCCATGATGAACATTGATGCAAAAATCTTCAATAAAATACTGGCAAACTGAATGCAACAACACATCGAAAAGATTATCCATCATGATCAAGTAGGCTTCATCCCAGGGATGCAAGGCTGGTTCAACATATGCACATCTATAAACGTAATCCATCACATAAACAGAACCAAAGACAAAAACCACATGATTATCTCAAGAGATGCAGAGAAGGCCTTCAACAAAATTCAACAGCCTTTATGCTAAAAACTCTCAATAAACTAGGTATCGATGGAATGTATCTCAAAATAATAAAAGCTATCTATGACAAACCCACAGCCAATATCATACTGAATGGGCAAAAATTGGAAGCATTCCCTTTGAAAACTGGCATTAGACAAGGGTGCCCTCTCTAACCATTTCCATTCAATATAGTATTGAAAGTTTTGCCAGAGCAATCAGGCAAGAAAAAGAAATAAAGGGTATTCAATTAGGAAAAGAGGAAGCCAAATTGTCTCTATTTGCAGATGACGTGATTGTATATTTAGAAGACCACATCGTCTCAGCCCAAAATCTCAAGATGACAGGCAACTTCAGCAAAGTCTCAGGATACAAAATCAATATGAAAAAGTCACAAGCATTCCTATACACCAACAACAAAGAGAGAGCTAAATCATGAGCAAACTCCCATTCACAATTGCTACAAAAAGAATAAAATATCTAGGAATACAACTAACAAAGGACATGAAGGACCTCTTCAAGGAGAACTACAAACCACTGCTCAAGGAAATAACAAAGGACACAAAGAGATAGAAAAACATTCCATTCCATGCTCATGGTTAGAAAGAATCAATATTGTGAAAATGGCCATACTGCCCAAAGTAATTTATAGATTCAATGCTATCCCCATCAAGCTACCATTGACCTTCTTCACAGAACTGGAAAAAAACACCTTGAACTTCATATGGAACCAAAAAACAGCCTGCATAGCCAAGACAATCCTAAGCAAAAAGAACAAAGCTGGAGGCATGATGCTACCCAACTTCAAACTATACTAAAAGGCTACAGTAATCAAAACAGCATGGTACCAAAACAGATATAGACCAATGGAACAGAACAGAGGTCTTGGAAGTAATGCCACAAACCTACAACCATCTGATCAAAAACAAGCAGTGGGGAAAGGATTCCCTGTTTAATAAATGGTGTTGGGAAAACTGGCTAGCCATATGCAGAAAGCTGAAACTGGACCCATTTCTTACACTTTATACAAAAATTAACTCCAGATGATTAAAGATTTAAACATAAGACCTAACACCATAAAAACTCTAGAAGAAAACCTAGGCAATACCATTCAGGACATAGAGATAGGCAAAGACTTAATGAGTAGAAGACCAAAAGCAATCGCAACAAAAGCCAAAATAGACAAATGGGAGGTAATTAAACTTAAGAGTTTCTGCACAGCAAAAGAAACAATCATTAGAGTGAACTGGCAACCAACAGAATGGGAAAAAATTTTTGCAAGCTACCCATAAAGATAAAGCTGCCACATTTTCTTTATCCAGTCTATTCTTGATGGGCATTTGGGTTGGTTCCAAGTCTTTGCTATTGTGAACAGTGCCACAATAAACATATGTATGCATGTGTCCTTATAGTAGAACAATTTATAATCCTTTGGATATATACCCAGTAATGGGATTGCTGGGTCAAATGGAATTTCTATTTCTAGGTCCTTGAGGAATCGCCACACTGTCTTCCACAATGGTTGAACTAATTTACACTCCCACCAACAGTGTAAAAGTGTTCCTATTTCTCCACATCCTCTCCAGCATCTGTTGTCTCCAGATTTTTTAATGATCGCCATTCTAACTGGCGTGAGATGGTATCTCAATGTAGTTTTGATTTGCATTTCTCTAATGACCAGTGATGATGAGCATTTTTTCATATGCTTGTTGGCCTCATGTATGTCTTCTTTTGTAAAGTATCTGTTCATATCCTTCGCCCATATTTGAATGGGCTTGTTTGTTTTTTTCTTGTAAATCTGTTTTAGTTCGTTGTAAATTCTGGATATCAGCCCTTTGTCAGATGGGTAGGCTGCAAAAATTTTTTCCCATTCTGTTGGTTGCCGATTCACTCTATTGACTGTTTCTTTGGCCGTGCAGAAGCTGTGGAGTTTGATTAGGTCCCATTTGTCTATTTTGGCTTTTGTTGCCAATGCTTTTGGTGTTTTGGTCATGAAGTCCTTGCCTACGCCTATGTCCTGAATGGTTTTGCCTAGGTTTTCTTCTAGGGTTTTTATGGTGTTAGGTCTTATGTTTAAGTCTTTAATCCATCTGGAGTTAATTTTAGTGTAAGGTGTCAGGAAGGGGTCCAGTTTCTGCATTCTGCACATGGCTAGCCAGTTTTCCCAACACCACTTATTAAACAGGGAATCCTTTCCCCATTGCTTGTTTTTATCAGGTTTGTCAAAGATCGGATGGTTGTAGATATGTTGTGTTGCCTCTGACGCCTCTGTTCTGTTCCATTGGTCTATATCTCTGTTTTGGTACCCGTACCATGCTGTTTTGATTACTGTAGCCTTGTAGTATAGTTTGATGTCCAGTAGAAATATAGTAATTTCTTTAACAAAAAAGACAACACCTCAAGTTATTTTACTTGAAAGTTTTGTGTGTGTATGCGCATGAGAGAGCGTGCGAGAGAGAAAGAGAGATTATACTTTCCAAGCCATTGCAGGACAGGGAGTGGTGGAGTTACTGAAGACTTAGTAACAAACCACATGTTCTCAGAGATAAAAATAAGTACATACTCCACCTGATGAAGAGAGCTGGATAAAGAGGCAAAGGTTATTTTAAGTTCTCTCTTAAGAGGAAGGGATATGCAGTGTAAGTTGTTATACTGACAGGAGGAAGTGACTATAGTCGAGGGTAGAGGTGACTTCTATACTGTTTTTGTGAGGTGAAAATACTTTAGATATAACATGTTTTTATTACAAGTTTTTCAGTATTATTTGACTTTAAAAACCATGTCCATCAATTTCTATGATTTAATAAAGTTAAAGAAAAACTGAGAGATACAGTAATAAAAACTTTTACATACTGAAATGTAAGACTTTCTTTCTACCACTAGGATAACTGTAGTTGTAAATATTTTACAAAAGTAAGTCTTGGGCCGGGCGCGGTGGCTCAAGCCTGTAATCCCAGCACTTTGGGAGGCCGAGGCGGGTGGATCATGAGGTCAGGAGATCGAGACCATCCTGGTCAACATGGTGAAACCCCGTCTCTACTAAAAATACAAAAAATTAGCTGGGCACGGTGGCGCGTGCCTGTAATCCCAGCTACTCAGGAGGCTGAGGCAGGAGAATTGCCTGAACCCAGGAGGTGGAGGTTGCGGTGAGCCGAGATAGCGCCATTGCACTCCAGCCTGGGTAACAAGAGCGAAACTCCGTCTCAAAAAAAAAAAAAAAAAAAAAAAAGTAAGTCTTGTGATAATCACTAGTACAAAACAAAGCAAAAACTATCCCTAAAGGACATATCCTATTAAATGCAGGTGAGGGGTACTGGGCTTCTCTTCCATCTTAAGGACAGAAATCCATTGTCTATACAATTATTTCTTTTCTATCATGTGTAAAGTGGTTTTTGGCTACTAAAATAAAGAAACTTATTGTTGTATTAGAGCTTTAAAAAAATCCCCAAACTTTTCTATTGCTTTACATTTCTAGCTGGAAAATACTGCAATGTGGGCAGTTCATGCGTCAGCAAAAGAGGTTTAACTAGGACTGGCAATATATTGCCCTCTGCTGGCCAAAGCACCATCAAAAAAGTGAGCCTCTTAAAGACTTTCTTCAGTGTTCTAAAATTTAACACAGGTTTCTTCTTCCCAATTTTTTTTTTCTACAGATATTTCTGGAACTCTAGATAACTTATACTTCCTAGATTCAATAATTTATTTTTAGATTTATTAAAACCATACATTGTAGACTGGTTTTTGATGGAGGAAGAGGAAGAAGAGGCAGCATGAAAATATTAGAAACTATGCCACATACAGTGCTGTGTGAGAAATAATCTAAAATAACAAGTCTTGTTTAGAGTGATGTCTTAAAAGGAGTACTTCAAGTCTAATATATCCATTCACCAAAAGATTACCAAATGCCACCACCAAGGAAACAGCTGATTTAGGCAAATAAAGAATCATCAAAGAATGCTAAAATCCGGTGGGTGAAAGGGAAACACAGTATACTTATACAGTCTCAAAATATGACCCTCAGATTACTTATCAATTAAAATGAAAACAGGGTACCTTTACATTGGAGAGTTGGCAGGAATTAATAAATTTCCAGATTGAAAACTGGAACAAGTACATAAATGAGATATATTTTTGATCATTGGGGATAGTTGGTCTCCTTATTTAAAGCAATAAACTAGATTCTAGTGAGTATTATCATATATTATGAGAATCCATGTAAAACAGTAGCTAAAGAATGTGGGCTCTAAAGTCAGATTATCTGGGTTCAAATCTAGGCCTTACAATATAGCAGTTGTATCACTGTAGCCAAGTTATCCTCTGTGGACCTACATCCATCATCTAGAAAGTGATAGTAATAATAGTATCTGTCTCAGAGATATTTCTAAAATTATATGAATATATATAAAAGCAGATCAGTAACTATCATTTATTATTATAATTTTCTAAATGTGGTTCTCAGGAAAACTTGTGACTTTAACGCTTGGGGCTCTTAATAAGAGAAAATGAATACAGATAATAACAGGTATAGGAGGGAAGACACGAGATACTCAATTCTTCTTTATCTTCCCTTAACATCTCTCTTTTTCCCTTGATTAAGGACAGGAAGTTACATGGAGCAGGGAACTTTACCTTAAGACAATTTTATCTAGAAATTACAAAGAAGTGATTGGCAATAAAATGGCATTGGTCCTGGAAAGAGACAGTGGGGTGGAGAATTCTGGGCACTGATATATGATGACTTTTAAATTCCCTAAATCTCACTGCAATCTCAGTCACTGTTTCCTGGAGTATAGACATGTGTGTGTGTGTGCGTGTGTGTTTGTGTGTGTGTGTGTGTGTTTTGTACCTGGGGGTTTACAGGTATACAATGGAATAAAGTTATTTTTGGAATCCTATCCTCAAATGTTTCATTCTTAGAAATCTTTATCTACTTTTGGCTTTTCAAAGAATCTACAGAAAAGAATGGTTGGTACTGAAGCATAATATGAACCAAATTTGACTGATTTGAATTTGTTAAAATTCAAAATTTGTCCCTCAAAGATATTTTTGCTTCATCTAATTCAATGCTAAACTTTCTTCCCTATTCTAAACCTGCTAATTTCCTGTCTGCTTTTCAACTACCACCCCTGAAGTGATTCTAATTCTTATCACTGCTACTGAAGTTGCTAGAGTTTCTATGCTGTGCATTCCTAAAAGACAATGTCTAGCCAGCACATTCAAGCTTATATGAAAAGCCAAAAGCCAAAGCTGATAGATAGTAAAACTTTGATTATCAGGTCTGTGATATGTAAAATATATATTTGGTCTTCTACCCTCTTTCCAGGCATACAACTGCTAAAATCCTTAGAAACTCCAGAATGATGTCTTTTTGTCTGCTAATGGTTCACTGATGGCTGGACCTTTTAGGCAATTTCAGGATGGGGCTGGTCACCTTAAAAGACTAGTCAGGATTAGAGGGGAGAGGGGGCTGAAGGTTAAATTAATCACCAATGGCTGATGGTTTAACCAATTATGCCTATGTAATGAAGCCTCCATAAAAATCCAAAAGGACAGCATTCAAAGAGTTTCTGGATAGCTGAACATGTGGAGTTTCCCAGATGGTGATGCCTCTGTCCAGAGAGGACAGGAAAGCTCCATGTCCCAGCATTATGCATCTTTTCATCTGTATTCTTTATAATAAATGGGTACATGTAACTGTTTCCCCGAGTTCTGTGAGGTGCTCTAGCAAATTAATTGAGCCCAAAGAGGGAGTCGTGGGATCCCTGATACATAGCTGGTCAGTCAGAGGCACAGGTGATACAACCTGGGGCTTGCCATTGGCATCTGAAGTTGGGGGCCAGTCTTGGGGACTAAGCCCTCAACCTGTGGGATCTGACGCTATCTCTAGGTACGAAGTGTCAGAACAGAACTCAATTAGAGGATGCCTAGCTGGTGTCCACTGCAGAAATGCTTGCTTGCTTGTTGGTTGGGGAGAAATCCCCACACATTTGGTCACAGAAACCATCTCTGTTAATTGTTGCTGAGAGAGTAGAAAAGCACTTTGTGAGTTTTGTTTTTTTTTCCAAACTGAATTGGTTTCAATGAGGTAGGGTTTGTTAGAATGGCCTTGGCTCACAGAAACGTGGTTTGGGAAGAGAAAGAATGAAAGTGACAGTAGCAGGAGGCAGAGAAAATGCCTAGACAGATAGGGGCAAGTCCCCAGTGAAACCCGACCTTCAAGCTGAAGACAGTTTAAAGCCTAACTACATGTCCCGGGTAAATCCACGGACCAGATTGAGAACTTGTCTTCCTGTTCGGTGCCCTTTCCTCTGATTGATCCCCATCCTCCACCTATTTTACCTATACCTACCCTTCCCTAATTGGTTTTCTACACTGTTGTGCCCACCTTTGAGTAGTGTCTTTGCTTTAACCTTTTCTGCACACTCACAAACCAGTCAGCACACATGCCCCATTCTGAACCCATAAAAAACCCTGGACCTAGCCACAATGAGAAAGACAAACCATCCGACTGCTGGTGTGGGGGCCACCCCCTATGTCCTCTCCCTGCTGAGAGCTGTTCTGCTGCTCAATGAAATTCTTCTCTACCCATCCTCACCCTTCAAATTGTCAGCGTACCCTCATTCTTCTTGGACGAGGACAAAAGCTTGGGAACTGCTGAATGCAGGTACAAGCTATGCACAGGTGGGCTGAGTGGGCCTGACGCCTCAGCAGGCCCATGGCCAAGCAAGGGCCAAGTAGGGGGATGCTGCTGCCTGTGGAGGTCCCTGGTTGGCAAAGTGGCTGACAAAAACCCTGCATCAAAAGGGTGGAAGATGAGGAATCTTTGATTCCCGAGTGGCCACATGGTTTCCCATGGTTTTGAGCTGCAGCTGTGCTGCAATCATTTACTAAAGGTAAAAGTTACTGGTGGAATTCAGAAATAGATGCAACTTTTGGGGAGTTGGTTCACTGGTTGCATTAAGGGTATGTGAACTAATATGAAAAAGTGAAATACTAAATTCTTTGGTGTTTATCTGTAGTGGCTAAATGAAATTAAAGGAGAGTGCTGGGTTAGACTTTGTCTGAGCCCAGGCCACTAGCCTCAAAGCTGACCCTCAAGGAAAAACTTATGCAAGGACAACGAAGTACCTCTACGACTGAAACTGCCTTTGCAAAACTGTAACTAAAAAAATTACGACAGTGAAAGATATCAGACCTAACCAACTCCGCCTTGCTTCTAACCTCTAAACTGTCCTTGTCCATTACTGGGCATAGGCCAAACTAGCCTTGGGAAGGAATTTAGGTTATAGTTTAAATAATAGCCCTTCCAAAAAGCTAAACTGTTTTTGTAAAATGAATGAAAGGTCACCAGCCACCAAGTATGGATGAGAGGGGCTGGACTTCTAAATATTGCCAGCCATTATTCTGGAGGTTGTAAGATTTGCAACTTACATCACTATCGTGAACCTAAGATTGGCCTTTTGAGATGTCTTTTCAGTTATTTGCATTTCTAACAACTGGATGGCCCCACCAACTAGTTCTGTGGCCCCCAACCAAGAAATGACTCAGCATGAGAGGACAGCTTTGACTCCCTATGATTTCATCCCTGAGCCGACCAATCAGCACTCCTGATTCACTAGCCCCCTACCCACCAAATTATCCTTAAAAACGCTGATCCCTGAGTTTTCAAGGAGACTGATTTGAGTAATAATAAAACTCCCATCTCCCACACAACTGGTTCTGTGTGAATTACTCTTTTTCTATTGCAATTTCCCTGTATTAATAAATTGGTTCTGTCTAGACAGGGGAAGATGAACCCACTGGACGGTTATACAACCTGTGGTTATCAAGAAGGTAGCCAATGTGTGGAAAGGGCAAAACCGAGAAACTATTGAAACTGGAGGGTATACTGTGAAGAAACTGTTGGAGCAGTTTCTTTGGTTTTAAATGCTCAAGAGTGGAAGAGCATGTTTGGTTGAGAGAATCTGCAGTTCACTATTGAACAATCACAGATGGATAGGTAGATTTCAAATGTTATTTTCAAGGAGGTTATTTTCAAGGGAATGACCAGCATGGTGGACTGGATAAAAGCCACTGTAAGGTCTCTTTACCCTGATAAGGGGACTGTCCAATTCCACCTACAAATGCCAAGCGGAGTACCGTAAAGCAGCAGCTCATTTGCTTCATATGCAGGCCATGTGGGACTGGCTTTATGATGACTGAATATGCCCATTATCCAGGTCATGGCAAATGCTGTGGCTAAGGTGCCCTTTTGTATGGGCACCAATAAAAACATGAGCATAATTAACAAGAGACTTGGGAAAGGCAGAGGAGAGAGTCACAGGACTCATCCCAGGAAGACGGAAAGTTTAAATGGTTATTGAGAAATAAGGCAAATGAAGAAAACATTGACGGGATGAAACTAAGAGGAAAAAGAAAGGGAGAGTCATCGGACTCATCTAAGCAGGGTGGAGTCTTTAGAGGGCTATTAAGAAATGGGATGAATAAAGTGGAAATTGATGGGGTTAAAACAAAGATCATTACTATAGAAGGTTGGTAGGGAGCTTCTGCTGTTCTCCCAACAATAAGGGGTTCCAAATTGAAAAAAATCAGAGGCAGAGATTACAATGAGAAAGCTGACCAACACAATTACTTGGGACAACATCGAAGCAGGTTAATCAAGACAAAGATTGACAAAAGGGCCAAGGTCCCTTGGCTCAACCCTCTGCTGGGGATTCAAAACTTTTTTCTAAGAAGAAAAGGGTAAAATGGTCTGGGAGTGAAGAAGAGAAATTCTGGGACTGGGACAGAAAGTAAGGGTTGGTAGGAGTATGAAATTTAGAATGTGTATAAACAGGCTTTATGTAAAGAAGCTGTATCTCCTTTACTTGAATGTTTGATGGAACTGGATATTATGTCTGGGTGGAGAACACATCCCCTACCTAGTATTGTAAACTCAAAACCTGTTGGTAAAATCATAATAGAGGCTACAGTTAGGAAAGTAAGTATTGAGAAAATTAAGATAAGTTGGTGCATTTGAACACACTTCACATGAAGTAGTTGTGTCTCTTTTATTTGACTGTATTATGAGGATATTGTGTCTGACTGGGGAATGTTTCCCTTATCTTGTATTGCAAAACAGAATATAAATTCACCCTTGTAGCAATATTAATTGAACATGCTAAATGGGAACTAGTGATATTACCCAAGCCCACAATGTGTAGAATAGAAGCTGGAGTATCAGTAGGGACAAATTCTCCATCTGCTTGCCCTTTGTGAGTGTTTACTGGGGCTTACGTAAAAGTCTGTGAGCATGTCCAGTGACAACTACTAGGACTTTGCACTAGAGAATTTCCACTTGGAGGCATTTACTACCTTGCTATGGGACATTAACGGAAGCTACCCCTATGACTAAAGGACATAAAATGATCTTGAGACCTGAAATACCCATGCTTTCTCACATGATATCAGAGAAACATTCAAATGAAGATGGCAGTGCCCAGAATAGTTCCACAATAAAATGGAAATGGTTTATACAGAAGCATCCTCCCTGGGACGTGCAAAGAGGAAATACTCTCAAGCAGGGAGCCTCTATTCCCCTAAGACGAACTCTGGAACTGTATGAAGAACTGCAGGATTCTACTGACACTTGCACAGGGTCCCATGAACAGCTCTTTACTGACCAACAAAGAGCTGCTTGGTATGTAAATGACAGTTCCAAGGTGAACAGTCCTATTTAGAAGGATATCACTCTTGATCAAAAAAGGTAAGATCAAATTAGCCTGGTGGCTAAGCTGCATTCTGAAGAAATGAACAATAGCAAAAGCCCCTGTGTTTGATTTTTTAAATTGACTCAGTGGCCTGGCCACAAGATCAGGCAGAAGGGCAGTGGAAACCTGGCCTATTTATTAAAGGGATGCACATATGGAGAATGGCCCCATGGAAATTTGAGTAGTGCATTAAAATAGAACATGCTGATGCCCATCAGAAGAGCTCCTTTCTTGGCTGGGCGCGGTGTCTCATGCCTGTAATCCCAGCACTTTGGGAGGCCAAGGTGGGTGGATCACCTGAGGTCAGGAGTTTGAGACCAGCCTGGCCAACATGGTGAAACCCCGTCTGTACTAAAAATACAAAAAAATTGGCTGGGCATGGTGGCATGCACCTGTAATCCCAGCTACTTGGGAGGCCGAGGCAAGAGAATTGCTTTAACCTGGGAAGTGGAGGTTGCAGTGAGCTGAGATCGCGCCACTGCACTCCAGCAGGGGGGCCAAGAATGAAACTCCACCTCAAAAAAAAAAAAAAAAAAAGAGCTCAAGAGCTCCTTTCCTGGTTCAAAAAGTGATTGATATCCACAAGCAGATAACGCTGGGTATTCTGTTGAGGTGGTCACCTGGGCCCATGAAATGAGTAGATAAATGGGTACTGCAACAGTGCAGAGATGGGCTGCATTTAGACATGTTTCTTTTGTACCATCTAAGGCACAAAATGCCAATAAGAACTGTTCTGTTTGCCAGCAAAAGAGACAGACACTATCCATGGCTATGGGGTGGGTTCCCTGGTGGGAAGGCTCTGAACAAGCTGGCAAGTGAGGCTGATGCTGGTAGCCCTGGGAGGCCACAAATGGGTCTTGACAGGAGTAGACACTGAATCTGGACTAGTCTTTGCTCATCCGGTGGAAGATGTGGATGATGAGAATGCCAAAAAAAGCCAGAACAGAAGATACTGCATATATTTGGAGAGCTGATCATCATTTCTTCAGGCCAAAGAACACATGGTACAGCCCATAATGTTCTAGCGGTGGGCAGAGACATTCTTCTCAGAGTAATAGTTTTCTCAGAGTGCAATAAAAAGCTAGAACAGAAGATATTGCACAGATTTGGATGGCTGTCACTTCTTCAGACCAAGGAACACACTATATAGCCTATAATGTTCAGCAACGGGCAGAGAGAGATCTTCCTCAGAGTCACAGTTTGATAGAGTAGAACAGGCAATGAAAACACTGGCTGTCTAAAACAGAGGAAGATGAAAGCATGAAGAGCTGCCTTATTTGCCTTCGCAAGTGTGTGCTCACATTCAACATGAGTGGGGCTAAGGGAAGGTACCCACTCAATAGATTCTTTTACTTTTCTGAGGTATCAGGGAAGAGGGGGTAGGGAAGGATGCTAGTATGACTATGCATTTCTTGCCAAAGGAGGAGGACATTGGTATAATGATTATACTTTATTTTTCTTTTCCACACCACCTCGACTTTTTTTTTACATTTCCCCTACCTGATGCATTGGTCCTAGGACCAGCACTGCGACTACAAGTGCTGGAAGCAGGGGTGATTCCTAAGCAAGAAACCATAACTATGCTTTTAAACTTTGAGTCAGAATTCCTAAGGGTCTGATTGTGGGGTGGACTCCTAAGGGGTGGATTGTGCCTTATCCCATCTGGCAAAATTGGGGCTAACAGTGAATGCAGCTACACTCCCTGGTGGTAAAAACAGCCCACTTGTTCTGCTGCACCTATGGAACCTTGCCCTATCTGAATGGGAGTGGACCGAGGGGGAGAACTTGCTAGACTAGTATTGTTGCCTGCAATCTAGACAAGTACAGTGGCTGATTCTATTGTCCCATCCAAAGGTGGAAAAGTTTGGGAGTTTTCCCAAACTTTTATAGAGATAAGGAAAAATAGTAGTGAGAGTAAAGAATAAATGGGTTGTGAACCCAAAGAAATCCAGTGTTATATTAATACCTTGAAAGAGCCTTAAAGCAAGAAATGATATCTTGTCTCCTAGTTCAATTATACCAGCTGCTGTAAAGGGTGAAGCTATATTTTTGCTGAGAGCACTCTGACAAGACTGAATGGAAGCCTGCAAACCTGAGAGGCCTCGCCTTGGGAGACATTCATACAATGGACTGGACTGATTATTACTGATTGAACGAGATTCTATTGATTTGGCAGTATCTTTTGAGTTGTACATCCTTTTGATGTGAGGGATCCAAGACCGAGGGTGGGCTGTGATACTCATATTTGGTCTTTGGCCTGTTGCCTGGCATACAACTTCTAAAATCCTCAAAAACTCCTAAGTGATGTCTTTTTGTATGCTAATGAGGTGACTGCTGTTCTGGCAGCTCCTAGGTAGCTTCAGGATGGGGCTGGCCATAGGAAAGACTCAGGCAGGATGACAGGAACATTTAGCCCTATTCCCACCCTCCAGAGAGGGGAGAGGGGTAAAGGTTAAGGTAATCAACAGTAGCCAGTGCTTTAATCAATCATGGCTGTGCAAAGAAGCCCTGATAAAACCCCAAAATGATGGGGTTCAGGGAGCTTCTGGATAGCTGTACATGTGGAGGTTCCTGGAGGGTGACATACATGGAAGCTCTGCATCCCTTCCTTCCCCCACGCCTCACTGTATGCATCTCTTCCACTGTATCCTTTGTAATATACCTTATAATAAATTGGTAAACAATTTTCCTGAATTCTGTGAGCTGCTCTAGCAAATTAATTGGATCCAAAGAGGGGGCTGTGTGATCCTTGATTTATAGCCTGTCTGTCAGAAGCACAGGTAAAACAACCTGGGACTTACCATTGGCATCTGAAGGTGGGGAGAAGTCTTGGGGACTGAGTCTTCAACCTGTGGGATCTGACACTATCTCCAGGTAGATAGTGTCAGAACAGAACTGAACTGAATTAGAGGACAGCCAGCTGGTGTCCACTGCAGAATTGTTTGCTTGCTTGTTCATTGGGAGAAATCCCCACACATGTGGTCATAAAGGTCATCTGTGTCGACTCTTGTTGAATGATAAAGAGTAGAAAAAGCACTTTGGAAAGACAGAGGGGGAGAGAGAGAGCAAAAAAAACAAACAAAAACAAAACAAAACAAAAAAAGAAAAAGCACTTTGAACTTGTATGTGATTTTTTTCTTTTTTCTACTCTCAATTGGCGTTGTTACTGATCATACGTTCTTGGGTTCTCAATGCAATAGAAATTGATATGAGGCCAGAAGAGCCCTTTCATAGAGAAAGCTTCACTGGAGCTTATGCCCAAACATAAGGGAGGCAGCACGAGAGAGAGAATTCTTAGACTCCCTCCTGAAGAGTCTCGTAGGGCTTTCTTACCAGGCAAAGTGCAGGAAGGGTATGCAGGCTGGGCTAAGCAAAGCAGCTCAGCAGATCTGGTTGCTATGGTTATCTTGAGTAATGGGCCACCTGGTGTTCTGGCCCGTGGCAACAAGGCTGTAAATCATTCCTTCCTGAGGGATGTTCAGCATTCCTTCCTGAGGCAATCTTAGTTATCTTCATAAGGTCAATTCCTGGAATTCCTTAAGAACTATTAGCATTTGAGGTAGTGATGTGGGTTTTGTGATCAGTGGGCATGCTCTAGTGGAAGTGAGCTGAAGCTAAGCCTGTCTCTACTCTGTCTCAGTGTCAATGAGGTGGGGTTTGCTGGAACAGTCCTGGTTCAGGTTCATGGAAACATGTGGTTGGGAAGACAAAGGATGAAAGGATTGGGAGACGAGGAACCTTTAATTCCTGGGTGGTCACCCACAGTTTGAAGCAGCAGCTGTGCT
This sequence comes from Aotus nancymaae, assembly GCF_030222135.1. Classification (NCBI taxonomy): domain Eukaryota; kingdom Metazoa; phylum Chordata; class Mammalia; order Primates; family Aotidae; genus Aotus; species Aotus nancymaae. The sequence continues at coordinate 17,708,902 of NW_026988472.1, read as the reverse complement.
GCAATCGTTTATAAAAGGTGAAGTAACCCAGCGGAATTTAGAGATGGATCCAACTCCTGGGGAGCTGGTTCACTGGATGCATAGGGAAATGCAAACTAATAAGAAAATGCCCTTTGAGTTTGTGTATGTGTGTTTTCCACTCACAAAGTCCATTTTTGTTTTGTCATTAGACTTTTCTTAAAAGTTAATAACTTTCTGTGTTATAAATGTACAAACTTTAGACTGTATTTCCTGCTGTTTTTAAAAATAATTATTGAGAGAAATACTCCCATTGCTTGCTGAGAAACCAGTTCTTCAGAACAAGGAGAGGTTTTTCTTCACACCCTGACTAAGGGTGGGACGCCAATGATCACAGCTGCTTGTGGCAGGCAGTGAGGGCCTGAGAACGGTGCAACTGGAAATAAGGCTGTGGCCAGACACCACTTCCTGGAGAGAGCAGGAGGCTCAGTGAGCCTTGAACAAACCATAGCTTTGAGTAACTGCACTGTTCCTCACTCCTCCTAAAGATAACCACTGGCTTGGGTGTATGTTGAACTGGACAAGGCTTCCTTACCACTGCCCCTGTTTTAAGGAAATAATTCTTTTTGAATATGATATTCTAATGTGTACTAAATTAGTCATGTCTTCTCTTTCTGCATACCAGCCTCTCAGTGCCTTGAGCTCCTGATTGGTCAGTGAGAGTACTTAAAAAGGCCAACTGCCCAGTTTAAACACTAGTTTGGATAGACTAAAATAATTTCTAGATGAAGCACATGGCTTCAGGTACAACTAAGCTGTCCTGTGTCCTCTGGGTCCTGGCTCTAGGGAAATTGATAAGGGACCCTAATTCTAACTCCAACAATCCATGTGAGTCAGGAAAGCTCTCATGTCCCCCTGCTATGTACAGCCCACCATGGACTGCCAAAATAAATGTTCATATGTCTGCCCTTTGATCATGGTATCTCCTCTGCTAGGTAAGTATGTGCCTGACCTTTGAAACACTCTCACTGAACCACTCCAAATGAATTTTGGGGCCAGATTAAAAAACAGACTTAATATACAAATCCATCTCAAAAGAAGGAAAATTAGCACAAGACAGAACTTCAATTGTAAGAGATAACTCTAACACTTCAAGGAAGAAGATCCTAAGGGTGAGAGCAGAACACTTAAGAGATCAATATTTGGCAGATGATAATAGGAAGCAACTAGAACTGTTGGGCCAAGTTGGACAATAGAAGGGGAACTTTGAAGAGATGGATGGGCAAGATGAATGAGAACCAAAGAAAACTATTGGTGATCTGAATGAGAAAAGTTCAAAGGGGCCACTTTTACAGAGTACTTGTAACATACTTTATTATTCTTGAAATTAATCTAGTATTCCCTGACATTTCCTCTTGTTACCAATTGTAATGATATTTCCTAATTTCTTAGAAGAATGAAAATAGGGCCGGGTGTGGTGGCTCATGCCTGTAATCCAAGCACTTTGGAGGCCAAGGCAGGCGGACCACCTGAGGTCAGGAGTTCAAGACCAGCCTGACCAACATGGTAAAACCTCGTCTTAAAAAAAAAAAGAAGAATGAAAATAAAATTTACCTATATTTCAATTGGGGAACTCAAAATCACTGAATCATAAAGAATTTATACTGACATTGTTGGAATAATAGTTTGCTTAACAAAGTCCAGAGTTTTCAAAGATAGAAAAAAACTTGATTTCTTCCATAGTCAGTTTCCGCTACCTCAAGTCTGGAACAGGATACACAAATATATAAATCAGAACAGGAAACCCTATCTGAACAAAGTTAAACATACTTAAAACATGACCCTATCACGAGTACCATAAGGTACCCTTATTGACCTGCAAGAACAACAAATAATTTCTTCCTAAGGCAGAGAAGGAGGTTGTTTTAAAGCTAATTTACTAATTGTATCCCTCTAGGCAAGCTATTCAACCTCTTTGAGCCTCAATTTCCTCTAGTGTAAAATGGGACTCCCACCACACATCTCTAGAGTTCTTAGATGTAAAATACTCTGTTCCATACCTGGCACAGAACTGTCACCCAGTAGATTATGTTCTGCTCTCTTTCCTTCCATTTGCTTTCACAAAGCCTTTCAGAACCACTTTGAGTCACTGTTTCTGCCCTTCTCTAACTCATAGAGCATTTGTATCACACATCACATATTAATCTAAATCCTTGGCTTGCTTGTGGAATCTGTTCAATTTCCAAAGACCCTAAATCAGCTTGTGACTAACATCCTACTTCTGTGACCTCCACATGCTGCTGGGAACATAGTAGAAACTCCAACAAATATTTGTCGAAGGAATTACATTCTTTAACAAAAATAGACCTAAAACACAAAAATAGTGTAAGAACTGGCAAAACTTACACCTATCCAGGCAGGTATGCTTGCCCAATAAATGATCAGTGGACTGACAATGGTTTTTAAGCAGTACTTCTGACTCTTCCTTTGGTTCAATGGCTGATTGACATCTGTGGTAGCCAGTTTCCAAGATGGCTCCCAGTGATCATTATATCCTGATACTTACCCCACCCACATTGATCCAGGGCTGTCTCTGTGTGACCAATAGAATACTGCAGAAGCGACAGTGTTGACTTCAGAGGCTAGATCACAAAAAGGCTTTGAAGCTATGGACTTGTTCTTGAATTACTTGCTATGAGGTGAGCCAATTACCATCCTGTGAGGACAGATGGCTGCATGACCTCGGGCAACTTATGTGGTCTTTCTGAGTTTCAGTTTTCCTCACCTTTAAAATGGGATATTTATTTCACAGGGTGTTGTGAAAACCAAATAAGACTTGAAATGTAAGGCACATAGCAAGATATCTGGCACATAGTAAGCTCTCATGAAATGTGGCTAATGAATGATGGTATAGTGATAGTAGAAGCTAGAGTACTACCAATTGATTGGATGTAAGATGTGAAAGAAAGAGAAATTAAGGATGATTCCTAAATTTTTGGCTTGAATAACTGAAGGAGTGATGGTATCATTTACTGAGTTTGGAGACAATGGAGGAAAACAAGAGCATTCTTTATTTGGACCAAAGGTGCTTATGCCTGAACAGATAAAATTACAACTATTTTTCAATCACTTAGAAACAGCATTCCATTTCCATTCTCTAAATTACTTAAAACTGGTTTCTGTTCTATTTAATTCCTTCCCAAATATGATACATTACTGAAGTAAAAGTGATAGAAATTCTAGAAACCAAATTACTCTGTAATGAATGGCCCGTAAACCTTGATGATGAGTCACTGTTCTTAATTAAATGGTGGTAAGGCAAAGATGAACAGCAGCAGAACACAATCCGGACACTGTAGGCAGTTCTCACTTTTGTTTTGGAGAGAAATATTACCAAACATCAGAGAGAATTTATGAAATAAACATGAAATAAGGTAAGCATTGGGGGTTTATGAGAAACGGTAAAGTACTTCTGTTAATTTTAAGTGAAGATTTACTGATAACTAAAGTGCTCAGGTTTGATGAAATTAGATTTCTGTTCTCTTTTTCGGACTCCCACTGGTTTAGCTACTCAAGAAAGAGAGGGAGTGCTTGATACAAGTTTGGCTCCCCAGATGTACACATTTAGCTTTCATTTAGTTAGTAGGTCACAGACTGATTTGACAATCCTGTACAAAAAATTGGTTTCACAATTCTATTTTTTTTTTTTTTTTTTTTGAGACGGAGTCTCGCTCTGTCACCCAGGTTGGAGTGGAGTGGCGTGATCTCGGCTCACTGTAACCTCCGCCTCCCGGGTTCAAGCGATTCTCCTGCCTCAGCCTTCTGAGTAGCTGGGACCACAGGCACGTGCTACCACGCCTGGCTAATTTTTGTATTTTTTAGGAGAGGTGGAGTTTCACCATATTGGCCAGGCTGGTCTCGAACTACTGACCTCGTAATCTGCCCATCTCAGCCTCCCAAAGTGCTGGGATTACAGGCATGAGCCACCACTCCCAGCCTCTATTTTTTATCTTTAAAATTTTTTATTGTTTTAGACTAGCCATGGTTTCACAATTCTTGATAATATAATTAATTATTCATTTAATCTGAGGCATACTTGGCACTTCCCAGGATTTGGCAAATCCATTATGAAATGCCCCAAACAGTGTATTATGTTGCCAAATGGAGGTAGTGCAAGGCAATTAGAAACAGAGTGAGTTAACTCATTAGTAACCAAACTGGGACCCCATCCTGGGTGCAGTCTGTGCTTACAGTGAGTTTCTCTGGGCCTCAGCTTCTTCAACTTTAGAACAAAGGGTCTCAATTCACAGATGATAATGAAGTTCTATTTCAGCTCTATTTGATTCTAGTAAGTTATAAGAAAACTTTGAGTTTTGTTTCTATTTTTGATAAGGATGGATTGCAAATAAGCCACCCACAAACAATTTTACAGAAAAGTTTGCAACAATATTTTTAGTGGGTTACTGCAAAGTGGTTCCTTCTATCACTGTATCATATAAAACTAGCCATGGGGGCTTAAACCTGTGAACTTAACTTCAGTCAATTGTGCAAACAAAGCTTACTGGGGTATAACTAGTTCATGAAATAATCATAAGGAAGTATAATATGTATATATTGTCCACCAACTTCCTCCCACTACAGAAATAGAGAAATGAGGGTTTTTTGAGGAGGCATTTGCCACATTGACTGTAACTATTGACTTTTCTCAATACTCTGTTTAATTTTCCCTTTTTACCCCACTGTAGTTGGTGTCATGCAAGAATCTGTTTACATTGACTAAGGATATTGGAAGAGTGAAGATCAGAGAATTTTAAGTCTGAAATTTGGCATCACTGCCCTTAACAATATAACCTTAGTTGGCGTAAACTACTCATACAGGTAAGAGTGATTATTTATTCATTTTTAGCTGAAAAATTAATGCTATAAAAATGAACAGGACCTAATGGTTTACATTTTGAAAGCTGATCATTAAGAAAGGCAGTCAGCATATTAATTATGTAGATAGTTGTTAGTAGCTGTAGTTAAGAGTTGTAGAACTTTTTCATTTGTCAAATTAGCAGAGATAAAATGTATGCAAGAGTGACTTGAGACAGACATTCTCCTGAGGGGAATATAGACATAGAGACATTTTCTGGAGACCAGTTCTGCAACTGTAACATGTAATTTTTATTTGATTTCTTAACAGTATTTTCAAAATTTTAGAAAATAATTATCTAGTAGTTTTATAGTCAAAGTTTATTTTTGAAGGAGTATTTGCACATAGTAGATACAAGTTTGGGAAGGTAAAGATGGTGACCTAATTGTTGATTACTATACTGAGAGTCCTATAGAGACTCAACTTCTGTCTGGTAAAGCCAGCCTCTGCAGAAGTCTTTTTATCTCCCTTTTGTTTGAAAGCATTTAATATTTATACAGAAGCAGCATCACCTTTGCAGTTTTTAGTATACTATGCAATATCTACAAAAGGCAGGAGTTAATGCTTTTAACAACATCATAAAAGGAAGCTCAATTCCTTATGTAAAATCAAAATCTACTGTGAGCAGATAATTTTTTCTTAAATAAACTGGCTCATTTCACTCTCTATCTGACTGATTTTTGAACTGGTAAAGTTATAGATTAGGTTTTATATATTTATATCATGGTCTACATTAATTGCAACCAGATTACAATTCACCAGGTTGCACTAGATTCAGATACAAACTTGCAATGAAGCATATGGACTGTTTTCTAAATAAAAATAGCAAAGAAAATTATAAAGACACTGGTAGACATTAATTAAGGACCTTGGTATTTGAATCCACAGACACTGCACAGTCCTCAAGTTTTCAAGACTTTGGGTATGGATTGGTTTAAAAAGCCATTACAAAATTATAATATTATATTTGGGATAAAAAACAATTTCTGTAAGCCAAGATGCAGAAAATAAATCAAACCATAATTCTGAAGAGGGGTGGAGAGTAAAATCGCCCTGAGGGGCTGAGGGGATATAAGAATTTCAAAAGGCTGTGTATAGTACAATTTTTATGTTTATCAAAAGAGAACATGATTAAAAAAAAGATTGAGAAACCTTGCTCGAGATCATGAAAGAGTGGAGAATGTGGTGCCCAGAGGCTAAGTGAAGAACACAGAGAATGTGGCACATTCTGAATAGAGATCATGGTTCTTATTTGACCAGAATCCAGTAACTTTTGTTATTCTCGCCTGAAGGAAGTGAGGAAATAAGGAGAAAAATAAGAATAAGAAGCAATTTGTATAAGATTCTTCAGCACTTCATGTGTACCCTTTGAAGTGAGAAAGATTTAAATATGACACAAAAAAGTAAAAACCAGCGTGTATGCTGTGATTAAAACATCATATCCTTTAAAAAAAAATTCTCTGAAAAACTCAGATACCAAATTACACATGAGGACACTCTAACCAACAAGCATAGCGGCCACAGTTTTTTTTTGTTTTTGAGACAGGGTCTCTTTCTGTTACCCAGGCTGGAGTGTAGTGGAATGATCATAGCTTGCTGCAGCCTTGAACTCCTAGGCTCAACTGATCCTCCTGCCTCAGCCTCCCAAGTAGCTGGGACTTCAGGCACATGCCAGGATGCCTGGCTATTTTTTTGTGTTTTTTGTAGAGATGTGGTTTTGCCATGTTGCCCAGGCTGACCTTGGCCTCCCAAAGTGCTGGAATAACAGGCATGAGCTACTACACCAGGTCTAGTTTTTGCATTTTTTATAGAGACAGGGTCTTGCTATGCTGCCCAGGGTGTTCTTAAAATCCTAGTCTCAAGCAACCCTCCCACCTTGGCCTCCTAAAGTGCTGAGATTATAGGTGCAGAGCCACATCTGGCTGCAGCTACAGTTTTGACATACATGTGTAAAGTAAACTTTTACTGAAGTATGACAGTTTAACATTAAATGTTTGAAATGAGAGTTTAAATACTCTTTGGTAATGATCCTGGGATTTTGGAGTCTGTCCTTGGTTGCTATACTTTTCTTCTGTTCAATTCAGGATCTTGCCTAAATTTTTCTTCAAGTGGAATTGAGTTAACTTCTGAAATATGAAAAGAGACTCTTAACACGTTATAGAGGAGTGTTTTAATCTAGCCACAAAATGACACCATTTTGAAAACTATACATAAGTGATGTGCTAATTAAAAACCAGTCAATTGTCTATTATTATGGCCACAAAATACTTCTGTAATACTTTGGCCAACATATATTGACTGTATGTGCCTTAAAATTTTTTAAATTATATTTCTAGGGAAAATCAGTCATTATTACACTACTTAAATTGTTTTACAATCTAAGAACTATTCATTTCTCTAAATAAAACCATAAATCTCAGGCATGTAACTATTTACATCGAATTTTGTTTTTTAGACAAAGGCATTATCCATCACATTAAGTAACTTTTTGTATTTATTTCAAGTGGACAATCGTGATTAGAAAAGGTAAGAAGCCATCTATACTTTCCCATTCCATCTAGTACATTTTTGTTACTATTTTGTTTCATTCAATGCTTTAAAAAAACTATTAAGCTTAAACACTGTACCATAAATAATTTTAATATTAAATATCTGCAGTTCTGTTCTAGCTCCTGTGTCAAAATTCAAGAAAATCTGACATAAATGAACAACAACACAACATGTATTCAACCATCTATGATCTCTTCCATGGCTTTACCAATCATTTACACCCTCCTTTGTATTGTTGGTCTTTTTGGAAACTCTCTCTCTCAATGGATATTTTTAACAAAAATAGGTAAAAAAACCTCAACGCACATCTACCTGGCACACCTTGTGACTGCAAACTTACTTGTGTGCAGTGCCATGCCTTTCATGGGTATCTATTTCCTGAAAGGTTTCCAATGGGAATATCAATCTGCTCAATGCAGAGTGGTCAATTTTCTGGGAACTCTATCGATGCATGTAAGTATGTTTGTCAGTCTCTTAATTTTAAGTTGGATTGCCATAAGCCGCTACGCTACCTTAATGCAAAAGGATTCCTTGCAAGATACTACTTCGTGCTATGAGAAAATATTTTATGGCCATTTACTGAAAAAATTTCGCCAGCCCAACTTTGCTAGAAAACTATGCATTTATATATGGGGAGTTGTACTGGGTATAATTATTCCAGTTACCATATACTACTCAGTCATAGAGGCTACAGAAGGAGAAGAGAGCCTATGCTACAATCGGCAGATGGAACTAGGAGCCATGATCTCTCAGATTGCAGGTCTCATTGGAACAACATTTATTGGACTTTCCTTTTTAGTAGTACTAACATCATACTACTCTTTTGTAAGCCATCTGAGAAAAATAAGGACCTGTACATCCATTATGGAGAAAGATTTGACTTACAGTTCTGTGAAAAGACATCTTTTGGTCATTCAGATTGTACTAATAGTTTGCTTCCTTCCTTACAGCATTTTTAAACCCATTTTTTACATTCTACAGCAAAATGATAACTGTCAGCAACTGAATTATTTAATAGAAACAAAAAACATCCTCACCTGTCTTGCTTCAGCTAGAAGTAGCACAGACCCCATTATATTTCTTTTATTAGATAAAACATTCAAGAAGACACTGTATAATCTCTTTACAAAGTCTAATCCAGCACATATGCAATCATAGGCTTGACTTTTGAATGGAAAACCCACGATATAGAAAAGTATTCATGTGACTTTATTAGGGATGCTAAACTACATCATTAACATGTCACAGCTTAGATGACAATAGTCACCAAGAAAATCTCTTTGGTTTTTAAAAATAAATAAATATATTCATAAAACTCAAAAACCAGTTCTACTTATACTGAAAGTTGAGATGGCAGAAACTTTCAGAGGGAAAAATTAAGCATATTGAAAGGATCTCACTCATATGAAACTAACAGACTACTGTTTAAACTCAACTGTGAGTGCTTCTGGTCAGAACATGTTATTTCATGACTAGGATAAAGAAGCAAATGGTCTATGACTTGTCTGCTTTCTGGTGGTTAGAATACAAGAGTCAATCTATGGCCAGTGTTTATTGGCAATTTAAAAATCTTTAAAAATAAGTAGCTGGGTGCAGTGGCTCATGCCTGTAATCCCAGCACTTTGGGAGGCCAAGGTGGGCAGATCATTTGAGGTCAGGAGTTCAAGACCAGCCTGGCCAACATGGTGAAACCCCGTCTCTCCTAAAAATACAAAAACTAGCGGGACATGGTAGTGGGCACCTGTAATCCCAGCTACTCGAAAGGCTGAGGCAGGAGAATCACTTGAGCCCTGGACGGAGGTTGCAGTGAGCAGAGATCACGCCACTGCACTCCAGCCTGGGAGGCAGAGTGAGACTCTGTCTCAAACAAAACAAAACAAAAAAATAAGTTAAAAAAAAAAAAGGGCCGGGCGCGGTGGCTCACGCCTGTAATCCCAGCACTTTGGGAGGCCGAGGCGGGTGGATCACGAGGTCAAGAGATCGAGACCATCCTGGTCAACATGGTGAAACCCCGTCTCTACTAAAAATACAAAAAATTAGCTGGGCATGGTGGTGCATGCCTGTAATCCCAGCTACTCAGGAGGCTGAGGCAGGAGAATTGCCTGAACCCAGGAGGTGGAGGTTGCGGTGAGCCGAGATCACGCCATTGCACTCCAGCCTGGGTAACAAGAGCGAAACTCTGTCTCAAAAAAAAAAAAGAAATAGCTTCACTCAAGTCTTATCTAAATGCATGAATAAATAATACAGTTAAAAACTCCAAGGTTTTATAAACACATTATTTATTTGGAATTATCTGGCTCATGTTATTGGGGAGAAGCAATATTCATTGACTCTGTATTTTTTAAAGCAGATGTTACTTATAAAAATGCTTAAATATTTGAATTAGACTGTTAAAGTAAAAAGCTATGCCATTATATGCCCATCTTCATCACATTGTGCATATTTTCTTCTGTATTTAATATAAATAATGTTATTAGTGACAAACAGTACCTGGCAGTTCAGTTAATTTTTTTGTGAAATAAATGGATGAATAATAAGTGAGTGTAATAGTATCTCAATTAAGAGATTGGTCTCTAAGTTATACTTCTTGGGTTCAATCTTGGCTCTATTTTTTATTTAGCTGAACAATCTTAGGCAAATTACTTATCCTCTTTATGTCTTAATTTCTTCATTTGTAGAGCAGAAAATACTATCATATTCATAGATCCTGTTACTACTGTGAGTAGATATTGCTTAGCACTTGCTGTTTGCTAAGCATTCTGCTTATATGCTTTACATGTATTATTTTAATCACTACAACTCTAAAGTATACTAATTTACTGATGAAAATATTGAAGTGGGCCGGGCGCGGCGGCTCACGCCTGTAATCCCAGCACTCTGGGAGGTCGAGGTGGGCAGATCACCTGAGGTCAGGAGTTCGAGACCAGCCTGGCCAACATGGCTAAAGCCCTCCTCTACTAAAAATACAAAAATTAGGTGGGTGTGGTGGTGTGTGCCAACTATTCGGGAGGCTGAGGCAGGAGAATCACTTGAACTCAGGAAGTGGAGGTTGCAGTGAGCCAAAATCACGCCATTGCACTCCAGCCTGGGAGACAGAGCAAGACACTGCCTCAAAAAAAAAAAAAAAAAAGAAAAGAATGAACTGCACAGTTAAGTAAATCACACTCTGATTTTTTCCAATATCTAAATAAATCTTTAAAGATAAGCATTTCTTAACGGTCATTTCTTTCTTCTATGTAATCTTGTAAGTAGACAAATGATGGTGACTATATTCTGTATTAAGTACATACATTATGATTAAAAAAAGCATGTTCTATCTGCCCAAAGAGATCATAATCATTTTTGGAGCTATAAACTTCTTGTCTATTTCTACTTCCATGGTACCTGTATTCCCTTCTCAGATAACCAAACAAAAACAGCTGACTAAAATCAACCGTTAATAGTAACTTGCCACTTTGTTAGAGACTCATTTTTTCTCCACATAGTAATTCCTTCAGTGTCCAGTAAGAAGTTTAAAGTAAATTCATGTAATCCTTCCAAGTCTTTAATCTCATAGTGTGTTTTGTTCCTGAGTTAGAGCTGTAAAAGCAATTCACAGTACATTGCCTAAGAGCCACGTGTTCAAAAATCACTAGAGGTTATTACAAAAACAAAACAAAACAAAAAAAACCAGTAAATTTTTTTTCCCTTTTCTACTTCAATGCTTAACTGAGAGATGAAAATGTTCAGAGAAAAGTCTGAACACATCCTTGCTTCAAATATTTACAGTGTATATCAATTTGTTTATAGTAGCAATTGGATTTTTGGCTCATTAATGTGCAGGGACAAAGGAGACTTGGGAACTTGAGATGACCTCCCTGAACGCTAGCTGTAAATGGAAGTGTCCAATCTAGTGACTTCCTAGACATGCAAATCACAGAGTAACTCAAAGTCCATCAGGAAGAGCTCCTGAGACGCACAGATTTCTCCACAGTTACAAAAGTAGTTTTATTCTTTTTATTTTTTGTGATGGGGTCTTACTCTGTCACCCAAGCTAAAGTGCAGTGGCGAGATCTGGCTCACTGCAACCTCCCCCTCTCCCTCCGGGGTCAAGTAATTCTCCCACCTCAGCCTCCTGAATAGCTGGGACCACAGACACCCACCACCATGCCCCACTAATTTTTGTTATTTTTTGGTAGAGACAGGGTTTTGCCATGTTACCCAGGCTGGTCTCGAACTCCTGAGCTCAAGCAATCTGCCCATCTTGGCCCCCCAAAGTGTTGAGATTACAGGCATAAGGCATTGTGGCCAATCTAAGTAGTTTTATTCTTATGTGAATTTTGAGACCAAAACTCATCAGACTAAGATAGTAATGTTTGTTTAGCATAAGCTATACTGCATTTAATAATCTCACCGGACTTAGGAGTTTTAAAATATATAACTCTGGCCAGGTACAGTGGTTCATGCCTGTAATCCCCGCACTTTAGGGGGCTGAAGTGGGGAGATCACTTGAGCCCAGGTATTCGAGACCAGCCTGATCAACATAGCGAGACCATGTCTCTACAAAAAATAGAAAAATTAGCTGGACATGGTAGCACATGCCTCTAGGCCTAGTTACTTGGGAGGCTGAGGCGGGAGGATCTCTTGAGCCCAGGAGGTTGAGGCCAAAGTGAGCCATGATTGTGCCACTGCATTCCTACCTGGGTGACAAAGCAAGACCCTGTTTCAAAACAAACAAACAAACAAACAAAAAAAACCCAAATATATAACCTCTAAAAATAATTATTTAAAAATCACTTAACAGCTCTACCAGAATTTAAACAAAAAATATTTCTAGAGTTTCTTACGTTTAAAAAGGCAGGAAAAGAGACACACAATTTCTCTTTAAGTTACTCATTCTGATAAACTCACACTGTAATTTCCTATATTGAAGAATGAACTACATACTCAGCTCATTATCATCATGGATATCTTTACACTATAGATGCTTTCCTAAACAGTTGATTTTAAATCATGTTGAATTTTTTGTGTAATTGAAGAATTGGCTATTTAATAGCATAGTAAATATTTTATTTAAAATACCACTTTTGTTTTTGGAGACAGAGTCTGTCTCTGCTGCCCAGGCTGGAGTATATGGTGATCATAGCTCACTGCAGGCTCAAACTCTTGGGCTCAGGTGATCTCACCACCTCAGCCTCCTGAGTAGCTAGGACTACAGGTGCATGCCACCAAGCCTGGCTAATTTTTGTATTTTTTTTTGTACAGATGTGCTCTTGCTATGTTGCCCAGGCTGGTCTTGAACTCCTGGGCTCAAGTGATCCTCCTGCTTCAGCCTCCCAAATCTCTCTCAGCTGAGATTATAGGTGCAAGCCACTGTGCTTGGCCTTAAAATCACCTTCAAAACTTACCCTATTTTAAAGTTTGGATTTCAAAAAGAACAGTGTTTTCAGTGTGTCTGTGTGAGTTAAAGTCAAACCCAAATTTGGGGTTTCAGAAATCTCAAATTTTGATTCAAAGGCCAAAAAGATTGTATCTTAAACTTTAGAAAACAGGCATCTACACAGTCTCATTAAGGCAGCTTTCAAACTATAATCAGGAACACAAACCATTAAGACTAGACAAACAAAATTTAGGATAAACAACTTAACAGGGATCACGAGTTCAGGAGTTCGAGATCAGCCTGGCCAACATGGTAAAACCCCATCTCCACTAAAAAAAAAAATACAAAAAATTAGCCAGGCGTGGTGGCAGGCACCTGTAATCCCAGCTACTCGGGAGGCCGAGGCAGGAGCATCACTTGAACCTGGGAGGTGGAGGTTGCAAGGAGCTAAGACCATGCCACTGCACTCCAGCCTGGGCAACAGAGCGAGACGCCATCTCAAAAAAAAAAAAAAAAAAAGAGATGGGTTTTAAATATGTTGCTCAGGCTGGGAAACTTAAAACCAAGAGTTAATTTCTTTTTTTGGAGGAGTAGGCTGGGCACAGAGAAGTATGGTAGTTAGAAACAAAAGATAAATTTATAATGATCATGTAATCCATGAGATCTTCCTAAGTACAATTATTAAAATGTCACATTCAAACTGAATGTGCACATTATATTCAAAAAACTTACAAAAGAAATGCAGAAGATTAACCAGTGTTAATATAATAATAAAGAATAAATATATTTTTGTTTTAATGAGAATTTAAATTTCTTTATACAACATGATAAACTTTCGGCAGTTGTGGTAGCAGATCTAAAAGAAACATCAGTAATGGAGAACAAGAGTCGACAGAATATTTTAAGAAATCCATAATGCCATGCTAACCAGTGTTCTGTGATAAACACAAATTTATCATAAAGTCTGGCCCTAAACAGGTAAAAGGAGAACTGAGACCAGAAGGGAGCCACAAAACAGCCAGGCGTGTTCACACTGGCTAGCAAGGAAAACCATTTAAAGGAAGCACACTCAGAAACACTCTGTCATCTGGCTGAGTGTCTGTGTGACTGGGGTTTGCATAGTTCTGAGAACTAAAAACAGCAGCCAGACCTTCTGGGCACAGGAACTGTTCAGAATAGAAAGTGATTGTGTATAGCAATTTGCATTCTCAGAGAAACTGTTTCACTTCAACTTCAGTTCTTCGAATTATACATGAGTAGGTTAGAGTGACAGAAAGGTCTAAAACTGAGTCTCCCCACACCTTCATAATGTAAGGCTGCCTGCAGGAGTTAGAAGAGAGGAGAAAATTCCACAAATTCTAAGTGCTTAGTAGAGCCCATGAAAAAGGCAAGGAGCCAGGAGTTGCATTTACCTTGATAACTGTGCCATTTCTTTCTAAAGTACTTTTAATTTAGAGGTGAGAGGAAGAAAAAAAATACTGGAAACATAATGAAAGTTTTCACATTCTTTCACGAGAAAAAGAATTAAAGGGAAGAAGATGACAGAAAAAAATAGAAATTTGTATGCATGCCTTAATTAATACCTGCAGGGAGTCAAATCTTGAGAATTATAACAGTATTATGACAGTGGGCCTTAACCAGGGATCATTTTTGTGCCCCAGGGGACATCTAGCAATGTTTGGAGACATTTTTGGTTGTCACAACTGGGGGGAGATGCTTTTGGCATCTAGTGGGTGAAGGATGCTTAGGTGCATCCTACAATTCCCAGGACAGCCTCCCACAGCAAGGAATATAGCCCAAAATGTCACTAAGTGTGGCTGTGGGGAAGACTCTGTACTATGTTCACACATTTCTCAAATTTCAAAGGATTATACGATTGCTTTTTATGCAATTTCATGTGAAATTGCTTCTACAGAGCAAGCAGTTCCCAAAAATAGGTCACACGGTACCATATACTCAAATCTAACCAAGCAATCCTTTCAAGACTCAGTTACAATAATTACAAAAGAAAATGTCTACCAAGTAAAGAAAAAAGTATTAATAAATATAATAATAGGATCCTTGGGAAGTGTAATGCTTTTGGATCATATGCTAAGAAAAGAGAGAGAGAGAGAGAGCGAGAGAGAGAATGAGAATATTCTTTTTTTTTTTGAGGCAAAGTCTTGCTCTGTCACCCAGGCTGGAGTGCAGTGGTGTGATCTTGGCTCATTGCAACCTCTGCCTCCTGGGTTCCAGTGATTCTTCTGCTTCAGCCTCCTGAGTAGCTGGGACCATAGGCGCATGCCACCATGCCCAGCTAATTTTTGTATTTTTAGTAGAGACGGGGTTTCACCATATTGGCCAGGCTGGTCTTGAACTCCTGACCCTGTGAGCAGCCCACCTCGGCCTCCCAAAGTGCTGGGATTACAGGTGTGAGCCACTGTGCCTGGCCTAAGAATATTCTTGACTAGATGAAACAGATGAGTAAATAAAATTTTTCTTAGAGAAATAAAATATTGTAATGCTCTTCTATTTTCTTTACTAAATATAAGGAAAGAAAATTTAGACAAAAACTTTAACTACAGAAACAAATCTACATACAAACCAAATCTACATACAGGTAAGTCACAGAATATATATCTGAATGCAAAGAAAAGCTCATAGATTGCTTTATTGGCAAAAATACTAACAAATCAAACCAAGTGAAAATTTACATTATTAGTTTATTGTTCTTAAAGTTTAACAATGACTACTATGTTGGAATACCCCATAAGAAGGTCTTGAATAAAACTAAGTTTTACCTAGGTTACCAAAGTTACATTAGGAAATCCTATTGACATAATCTTCAAAATATATCAGGAATCTAACTAATTTTTTACTACCTCTAACGCTACTACTCTGGCCTGAGCCAGGCAGGATCATCTCCTGTCTCCTTTTTACTCTCCCCTTTGCACATTTTGCCTCAGCCGCACTGGCCTCCTTGCTGTTTTCTCAAGCTGGCTACTTGTGATCCTGTCTTTCTGTCTTTGCACTGGCTGCTCCTTTTACCCAGAATGCTCTTCCCTCAGCTATCAGATTAGCCCACTTCCTCTTTTCCAAGTCCTTGCTCAGATATCATCTCAATGTGGCCTGCTTGACCACCGTGTTTACAAAAGTAAGCCCTTCTCTGGACACTCCCTAACCTTCTGACCATTCTAGTTTTTTCTGTGATACTTTCTACCTTCTAGCCTACTATGTAGTTCATTTCTGTTTACTGAGTATTGTCTCCCTGAACTAGAATGTCAGCTACATGAGGGCAGTAATTTTTGTCTGTTTTTTTTTCACTGAGGTAGCTCCAGTTCCTAGGACAGTGCCTGCCACACAGTAGACACTCAGTAAATATCTTTTGGATGAATGTTTTAAGAAAAATACACCAAAATTAAAAATTCTCAATTAACAAAATGTGAGTATTCTAATTATCCATGTAAAAATGTATAGATTTCAGCTTCTGAAATATAAAGAATATCAACACTGGGCATGGTGGCTCACGCCTATAATCCCAGCACTTTGGGAGGCCAAGGCAGAAAGACTGCTTAAGCCCAGGAGTTGGAGACCAGCCTGGGCAACAGGGTGAAACCTCATCTCTACAAAAAAATACAAAAAAAATTTAGCCGGGTGTGGTGGTACATGCTTGTAGTCCCAGCAATTCTGGAGGCTAAGGCACGAGAATTGCTTGAGCCCAGGAGGTGAAGCTTGCAGTGAGCCGAGATTATGCCACTGCACTCCAGCCTGGGCGACAGACTGAGACCCTGTCTCAAAAAGAAGAAGAAGAAAAAAAGAATATCAACATTAACGTGTGCTGTGTTGAGTGTGCCTCCCAACTGAACAATGGCATTTTTTGGGGTGGTTTCTTCTTACTAATTTGCAATTTGAGAATCACTTCTTTTTCATTCCTTGGCATGTTTCTAGGTGCTTCCTTTAAATTATTTAGCATGTACTTCAGAAATAATAAACTAATCTAATATACTCCAATGTAAGACTACTTTTGGGCCTTTGCACAAACTGTTCCTTCTGCCTGAAATGTCTTTTGTCTCCATATAACTACTGCATGATTCAAGACAAAGCTCCAATGTGACTTCCCCCAGGAAATTTCTCTGACCTTGTCTTTTAATGATACTCATCACCTTCTACCTTGCACAATAATTATCTGTCTGTCTAAAGGTAGCCACCAACAAGTTCTCCCATCCTTGTATATATCTGGCACTCTGCCAATCAAAATATGAATCTATGTTTCCTTCCCTTGAACTAAGACTAGCCTTGTGACATTTTTGTGAGGTATGTTTCAACTAATGAAATGCATAAGATGTGACACAGAGTCAATTTGCTTCAGGAGGCCTAGCACCTTCCATATTTGCTCTTTTGGAGCCCTAAGACACTGTCTTGCTGGAGACAGGGCCATGTGGAAAGAGAGAAAAGTTTTGAATGAGAGACCGCAAAGAGCACCCAGCCAGCTCCCAGGCATTCTAGTCAGCTCAGTTAAGATGCCAGAAAAGTGAGTGAAGCCTATGTGGAAACTAGCCATGCTACCTCACCAACATCCTGTGAAACAGAATTGAGCAGTCCCTATCAAGCTCTGCTTAAACTGCAGAATTGTGAGCAAGTAAATGGCAGTTATTGATTGAAGTCACTATGTTTTGGCATGTGTTGATCTGCTGCAGTAGATAAGAGATACCGAGCCTTATTTCCCTACTGAGACCATAATACTTTTAGGGCTCCAAGCACATAATCTATATAAAGTAAGCACTCAAATATTTGTTAAATAAATAAATCAGAAAGTAAATTAAAAGGTGAGGTCAAATTATCTACTTTTGGATATTATTTAGTTTTAGGTTGTCATTAATCAAATACCATTGCTAATCAAAAGCTGATTGCATTTTTGAAAGAATTAGGCCAGGTGTGGTGGCTCATGTCTGTAATTTCAGCACTTTGGGAGGCTGAGGTGGGCGGATCACCTGAGGTCAGGAGTTCAAGACCAGCCTGGCCAACATGGCAAAACACTGTTTATACTAAAAATACAAAAATTAGCCAGCTGTGGTGGGATGCCTGTAATCCCAGCTACTCTGGAGGCTGAGGCAGGAGAATCACTTGAACCCAGGAGGCGGAGGTTGCAGTGAACTGAGATCGCACCATTGCACTCCAGCCTGGGTGACACAGCAAGACTCTGCCTCAAAAAAAAAAAAAAAGAAAGTATTACAGTAGAGTATGTTGTCAATTACTATTATATAATGTTGATATAATTATCTTTCCTGGACAATTCATTCAAAATAAAATTTCCTCTTGTGCAAAATAGTTCTTAACAATGCTATTACATAAACACACTTTAGTTTTTTAAGTTATCATTATTTCTTGTATATATTTTAGAATATATACAAAGAGATATTTTACTCTCTATGAACTTTCTTACATTAATTAATGCAAAATAATTGCACAGCAAGCTACTATAGTTCACAATTTCCCGTTTCACACTTTTATTTCTCTTTGGATAACTGAAGAATACTTTTTTATAAAGGGGAACCCATTGAAATGCTTGGTGTTGAGTTTTGATAATAACAATATCATTTTCTTAACATATCTGAAAAGGATGAGTGAGATATTTTACAACGAATTTGCACTAATGTATATTTTGTACAATTCTCCAGTGATTTTCATTTGGTATTAAAACATTCTACTAGATGGTTTTGGAATTGCTCATGCTTTCCCTCAGCTTTTAACTACAAGGATTTCTGTGACAATTTCCCAAACATTATAGAAATTTTAATTAAACTCTACTTAATTTTCTTAACCATTTGAAATATTAAATACATTGAAGAAGCCAGGCCTTTAATAATATATCTTGAGGGAAGGAACACTATGTCTGTGCACGCTGGAGGTTAGAGAAAGGCCAGTGACAAAATATCAGAGCTTAAAAGTGCAGCCCAGGGCCAAAGGGACCTCAGGGGCTCCCTAGTGATTCTGGGCCTTGGGAGAAGCTAGGGATCAGGAGGAAAGCCCACTGGTCTCCTTTCTTGCCTCCTTCTATGTTTGGCTTGACACTGTTAAAAAGCCAGGAACTGAGAGTCCTCATTAACTCGATAATGGGATCAAATAGGCAGAAAGACTGAATAATGATAATATGGGTATTCCAAGTATACAAATCATATTATGTGTATAATTATGATTTCATACTATATTTAAAAAGTATCTGCAAAAAATACAATGTTGACTATTCTGCATTGCAATATTATGAAAATATGTGTATGATTAACTTTTACCATTTAAACCAAATTCTAATTTTCCCCCCAATTAACTCAGTATAGATATTGTATGGTTTTTCCTATTTATTGGATTTTCCATTTCTCTCAGACACACAATGGCAAAAAAGAAATAATACAATTTTAGACTGCATGAACACTTTAGTAAAAATAAATTGAAATTATAGTGTTCCTAGTAAGAATCAGTACAGTGACTTCCCAAACACAAAGCAATTATATACATTTTTACTTATAAGTAAAATTGAGATGTTCTTTATGACAATAGAAAAGAAGAATTCTTGATTATCACTGTTATATCAGTTTTCCTTCACAAACATTAAAGTTAGTGATAAAAAATGACTTACCTTCACATCTCTGTGAATTATGTTATTGTCATGACAGTAGCGTAGAGCTTCCAGTATCTGTCTCATGTAATGGCTGTAAAAAACAAAAGAAATCTAAAAACTGTAAACGATTTTTATTTTAAAACTTAATATACAGTGCTCCCAGTTTATAACTCCTACTCTCAGCTGTCCATGGACACTTTTCATTTGAGCAGACAAGACCGGTGTAAAGTGAGGCTTCGCCGGGTGCGGTGGCTCACGCCTGTAATACTAGCACTTTGGGAGGCCGAGATGGGTGGATCACCTTAGGTCAGGAGTTCAAGACCAGCCTGGCCATCATGGTGAAACCCTATCTTTAACATAAAAAAATAAAAATAAAAAAAGTGAGGCTTCATAATGAAAGTGTTGGCAGACTGAAAAGTTTATGGGCTTCATGAAGAAATAGTATGCTCTATATTTTCTAAGCTATCTAAGTCAAAAGAATTACACACAATTTATAAGTGAAATTGCTTTGCAAACTAAAAATTCAAGCTTAAAACATGACAATATTTTTCCCCAATCCTCAGGTAATTCTACTTAGTTAAACTGGACTGCAATTAAGGAAATTGCTCAGCGCTGCACCAAGGATTCAGACTCAAGCCGTGGTAGCCTTTGATCTGCCAGCAAATAATAAGATGCTCTCCATCTTACTTCCATTTAGCTCTGAAGACAAAAGAGGGAAGAACCTCCTTTATTGGACAATTTTTTTCTGTAACATAATCAAGTTTTAGTTGGGGCTCCCTTGAACAAAGTGGAGTTAGTTCTAGGCCCATGTCCTAGGAAGCCTGACTCCTTACGTGGCCAGCTGAGGCTCCCTCAGGGAGCACAGGTGAAGAACAAAGAAGAAATCAGCATTTTAAAGAATGAACAGGCATTAAAAAATGGTAATGGGGTCAACTAGCAACTACATGTGACAAGAGTAGTTGATTCAGTAAGACTTTAGAACCTCCTTCTCCTGTTTCTGAAGTTCTTCTATAATCGCCGTTTCTCTTTCTCTGAGTATGTTTCATTTCTGTATTTTACTCCTTCCATATTTGTCTTTCTCCTTTCTTCCTATTATCCCCCTTCTTTTCTCATTTCCCCTTTCCTTCCCAACCAGCATGACAGAAATGAAATAGACTTAACATTATTCATTGTATAATATTTATAGAATTTTGTTTTGTTTCCAGATCTTATATTTCTGATACAAATGATCTTGAACATGTGTATATGACTCAGGACAAAAAAAAGTTCCCTATTCTGGCTTTACAATTAAAAGATATTTCCATCAAGTTCCCTCTTTGGCATGATACCATCTAATCAAGCTCACAGGCATATTCCTCTAGTTAGCATATGCATTATTTCACGTATTACAACTGAATGGAAGGGTTCCATTTTAAAAACGACAGGTAGGAGGAAAAACAAAAACAAAAACAAACCCAAGCCTTGTTCCTGTACTAATCACAGGCTCCTTACAACTGGGCTTTAAGCCAGAGAGCTAGGCTCATGTAATCATTAGTTCTGATGTTTAATTTCTCTTACTTTGCAAATGCAAATATAAGAGGTTGCAAATATACTCTTTGCTTGGGCCATTGCAGCCTGTAATTAAGTTTTGTTTATTTTTTATTTTTATTTTTTGATATGGAGTTTCGCTCTTGTCCCCCAGGCTGGAGTGCAGTGGTGCAATCTTGGCTCACTGTGACCTCTGCCTCCTGGGTTTAAGTGATTCCCCTGTTTCAGCCTCCCAACTAGCTGGGATTATAGGCATGAGCCACCACACCCAGCTAGTTTTTGTATTTTTAGTAGAGACAGGGTTTCACCATGTGGGCCAGGCTGGTTTTGAACTCCTGAGCTCAAGTGATCCGGCTGCCTCAGCCTCCCAAAGTGTTGGGATTACAGGCATGAGCCACCGTGCCCAGCCATAAGTTTTGTTTGTTCGTTTATTTATTTATTTATTTTGAGATGGACTCTCACTCTGTCACCCAGGCTGGAGTTCAGTGGCATGATCTCTGCTCACTGCAATCTCCGCCTCCTGGGTTCAAGCAATTCTACTGCCTCAGTCTCCTGAGTAGCTGGGATTACAGGCGGGTACCACCATGCCTGGCTAATTTTTGTATTTTTAGTAGAAACGGGGTTTCACCATGTTGGTCAGGCTGGTCTTGAACTCCTGACCTCGTGATCCGCCCGCCTCGGCATCCCAAACTCCTGGGATTACAGGTGTGAGCCACTGCGCCCAGCAGTTTTGTTTAAATGAGGGGTTGTTAACTTGGTGTTGTGGCCCATTACTGGTTCAAATCAGGTTTTGGAGATCTGTAACCCCTTGAAATGGCTAACAGACTACACCTGTCAAAGTGCTTTGTAAACTCTAAATCATGCTACAAAGGTTAATTCATTATTATTACAATATTATTATTGTTAAGTTCAGTCAAAGATTTAGGAACAGCTTATTTGTCCATCTAGATGTCAACATGAAAATAATGGGTAAATTTAAATTAGTTAAAGTGGACATAGCTTGTACCTACAGAATGAACTATTTTGGATACAAAGCACTGAGACAGCCACCTAAATTATCTTTAACCTAAAGAAAATTCCTATTTCAAAGTCTCATCACACAAAACACAACTCAGTGAATGAGGATTTTTTTCATTTGCATATGAAAACACTCAATTATTTGATCCAAATGTATGTACATAGCAGAATCTTTGGGGTGTGTGTGGAGACTGAACTGTTTTGCTCTCCAAGTTATAACAGACATGAACTATCTTTCTCCACCTTCCCAGTCATGATCCTCGGAGGCAATGCATGTCAAAGTGTGCAAGCAGAATAAAACAAGAACTAAAATCTGCCCACATGTTCTAGAGAGTTGCTGATTAAACTTTTAATCAAAAAGCTTCACTTCATGAAGCATCATAGGAACCTGTGCTTTCAGAGGAACTCAGCAATACATTTGTTTATCTTTGCTAAGGATCAGGAAGATGATAGCTCCATGGAAGGAAAGAACTGTCAAGCAATGCATTTACTTTCTTTGGAAGGAGGCATTTCAAGGGTGGGGTATGGCAGAAGAGAGATGATTCAGTCTGCTTTCCTTGTCAATGCAGGTGAAAAGCCTAAAGCTATTTGCTAGGCAGAAGAGACCTTATCTCTGAAATGCCCTTAACAGGGTATCTCTGGCTAAGGATTACCTATGGTAAGTAGAACCTGGGATCTTTGAGGCACAGATGGCTTCCTGGAGAATGTCATGGAACTATCCTAATCTTTGGGGTACAAAATGAAGATATTTGCAATGCTCCCCTCTGTGTGTGGAATCCCACAAACCTCACGTATAAACCTCATCTATTCTGGGCCAGAGGTGCATTTCTGAGGCAGTAAGAAGTGACATGGGGAACTGCCCTTGCCTTCTCTCTGCTTCACTTGAGCCTTTTGATTGCCTGTATCCTTGAAATTATTTAGTAAAGCTTGGTACTAGTTAAGAAGATCTCTGAGAGTTTGATTTGATAATCTGATCTTGTATGTTAGCTCACTCCAGAACTCATCAACTCTGAAAGGATGGAGGTAATCACTAATTGTGTTGCACTAAGGACTGAACACAGTTTTATTTTATGCCATGCTTTGCTGCTCCTCTTGAAGCTCAGCCAGTTGGAGAAAAACAACATTATCAATTTGATTACTTGGTGTCTCTGAGTCTTCTTGCAGCTGGTCTCACTAGACTACTGATACAAGCTGAATTTCCTTATAATAAATTTCAGAATCAGAGAGGATGAAGAAAGATTAGAAGTCATCTGGTCAAACACTAAACCAATGGAAGAATCTACACACCCTTGTCATGTGGTCATTGATCCTTTGCAATAGGAAACACACATAACAATACTTTTTGAGTCCCCTCCTACTTTTTTTACTATTCAGGTGAAAAGTCTTTAATAAATTATCTTCAAATCTCTCTCTTCGCAATGTCACCTACTGCTGCGCCTCTTCTCTGGTCTACTCTGGAAAGTTCCGTTCACCATTTTAACAGCTTATACAGGTGGATTTAAAAATCAATAGGCTTTCATTTTGATGTGTATAAACATCTTTTCTATAAATCTCAAGATTAGGAGAGACCACAAGTCATTTCACTGTATGACATCATCTCTTCACACTACCATCCTGCCTATCCTGACATGTAGCCCAGTGGCAGAGATAGGCTTGAAGTTAAGAAAAAGCAATAAAGATGACTGGGGACCAGAGTAAAAGTGGTACTGGTTTCACAACAATCCTGTTAGCATACCTGCCATGTATCCTAGTATTATTGTGGTTGAAAAAATAAAAAATCCTTTTCTTCCATTGACTCTCACTAGCATTGACTATTTTTGGTATAAAAGAATGCTTTAAAATTATGAAGGACAAGGAAGAATAAAAATTTAAAACTGTAATAAAAACTCAAAACAATAGAAGATGGGATTAAAAAACACCTAGATTGTGCTTTAGAGAACACGGCACAAAAGAAAAGAGGATATTTAGCCTCAATTCTACCATGTATACATCAGAAGCCTAAAGAACACACATAAACTTTCATTTGCTTCTTCATCCTAGCCCCAGCAGTACAAAAAAACAGCGACCACACACTGAGCATATTCTTTACTTAGTGCTATAGCCATGGTTGCTCCATCCCTGAGACTAGGTCCCTTGCTCTTTAGCCAGGAGGAGTCAGGGAAATGAATCTGAAGACATTCAAGTCATGCTAAGCTCAAAGCTCTATTAAGGTGGTCTCCAAGTTGTTTGCAGTTATGTCTGTCTAAGATGCCATAATTACAACAGAAATTATAAGAGGGAGTAAATCATTTAATTTAACTGTTTTTCAAATGACAGAAAGTTTTCATAAACGCTAGGCTGGGAACAGTGGCTCATGCCTGTAATGTGAGCACTTTGGGAGATTGGGCAGGCGGATCACTGGAGGTCAGGAGTTCGAGACCAGCTGGCCAACATGGTGAAACCCCGTCTCTATTAAAAGAAATACAAAAATTAGCTGGGTGTGGTGGTGCATGCCTGCAATCCCAGTTGGGAGGCTGAAGCAGGAGAATCATTTGAACCTGGGAGGTGGAGGTTGCAGTGAGCCAAGATCAGGCCACTGCACTCCAGCCTGGGCAACAGAGTAAGACTCTGTCTCAAGAAAAAAAAATCCTAATATGTTTGTGGGTTTAAACCCTTCAACATATTATGGCTGGTGACTGAGGAGGGATGCTGTATTCTATGTATTTAAAAGGCAACCCACAGGAGTGAGTAATTAGGATATGATTGAATATAACCAAAACAGAAGCTGTGTTGCTCTAAATTTATAAGCAAGTGGCCCAGCACATGCATGGCTCCTGTGATTTTTCATATTTACTGATTTTGAGTCATTAGGTCTTTACAACAACTTCTCCACTTAGAACAGTTGCCATTTGATTGGTAGGTTTCACATTGGCCTGAAGAAAATATATTCTTTAAAATGGTGCTCTTATTTCTCTTCCTTTTACTGTTCTATACTTTTCCTTAGATTAACTGTGACATAATTTGATATCACTAAAAGTCAAAATGAAAAACTGAGGCAGATTTGCGAAAACAAAAATAAAAAAAAACCCAAGTAGAATTCTACATGGTTCCTGAGCTATCAGATCCCCGCTTCTTGTACAAAAATCATCAGAAATGGGAAAGATAGCAGTACTGAAAATGTAAACCCATGTTAAAAACCCATGTTAATGGAAAACTCATTGTTCAGTATTTTGCATTTCCAGTTATTATCGATTCTACTAACACATACTAAAACAGAGATGTTCCTTGTAGAAAAGAGCAGCAGCAGGCTCTTCATCAGTTTATCATGTGATATCTTTGTCATTTTCTTTTTTTACTTTCACCTTGACCTCTCAGGATTAGATATACACTACATACCTGGCTACAGCTTCACTGTACACAAAACCAGCGTCAGCTCGCTTTACGATTTCAAAACACAGATCTGCTCCATCCATACTGTAGAGAAATGTAAAAAAGAACATAAGAAAAGAGAAAATTCCAGGAAGACAACACTGAAAGTAAATACATTATAATTAAGTTATTAGCTGATTTACTGCTAAGGATTATGTTAAATCTTCTTTCTTTCAATGAAATATAGACATAAATTATGAAGGGCATGATAGTCATCTTAACATTGAAAATCTGCAGGGAAAGAAACAGGAAGAGCAGGCTAATAGTAATATCAAATAACAGGAGTATATAAAATTGACTATAAATTTTCTTTAGGTTTTCATTAAAAAAAAGCATCAGAAAACAGCAATGCTAGAGTTGTGGGCATATTTTTAAGTCAAATTCCAAAGATATTCAGTTATGTAGAATACAAGGATTAAAAAAAATCTTGCTATTGTTATTACCACTAAATGGAAAATTCAGGCTATATACTGTAGAAGGAAAAAACAATATTTTTGTTTATGCTTCCATTCTCAAAGTTAATTGCTACAAACATTGTAACACGTAGATGTGTTGGTAACACAATGTCATGATATTTTCATAGAACTTACAGTGGTTTTCTATTTCTCACCAGATAAGTAAGGCCTCTTGTTGTCTTGGTCACACCTTGCCTCTTCTACCTATTCTGTCCACTGATGTTTCAAGAAAATCTTCCTCTCTAGGCAGAATGGTCTTAATAGCACTCCCTGAGTATACCATTTTCTTTTTTACTTTTGTATATATTGCTTTTCATTTTCAAAACCTACCTTAATTCAAGGTTTCATTCCAATCCTACCTTCCCTGGAAGTCCCCTCAATGATTAACAGCCATATTAATGTCTTCCTTTGCTTTTAATTCCATAACAACCCTATAGAGTCCATAACATTTAGCAGTTACATACAAACACCTCCCCCTCCCCACTGCATATACCTATATATGTATACATGAATTTTGCCAGATTATACATATTAATGAAACTATTCAGATATTAATAGCTAACATTTTCATAATGCTTTAAGGCTTATAACATATTTTCAAATCAAGTGTTTCATTCATTCATTCATTAGTTCAGTTTTCAATATACCTACTGCAGGTATTATACTGAGGAAATAGAAACTTCTGGAAGGGAAAGTAAAGGAACTAACATCCTTCCTATTCATGAGGCATCACGGGAAGCAGTCCTTGTTATGCCTCCCTTCATACTTATAACCACCCCATCAGGTCACAATCATTTTCAAATAATTTGTCTAAGCAAGTGGACAAGTATGTGATAGGGACAGGATCCAAATCCCTGTCTAGCTATGTCCTGTGCTCTTCCCATTGATTACAGCTGTACCTACTGGGTGTGCAAGGAACAAATGTACATCTTTAAGCCCTGCAACAGTTCCATGATAGTGTAAAGTCCTAAAGAACAAGAATAAATATATTTATACTTTCAACATACCCTTACCCAATACCCAACAGAAGACTGAGCACACTGTAGATACTTAATGAACACTTGATTCTATTATTTGGCTCTTAGTGTGGTTTTATATAAATGGGTGAAAATACTTTCATATTTATACAGGCTCTAAAAACTTTACCAAGTTTCTTATTTCACACCTAAGGAACATTTTCCAATGTCAAATAGAATTCTTCTCCAAAATAATGTTTATAGTGGCCTAGTCTACTATAAACATTACTATAATGGCCTAGTCTACTCCCTAGTATGGCAGCACTCATTTTCCACCATCAGAAGTAAAGCCTGGATGAATGTGATCATACATCTTGGTGAACAACTCTGATCACCTATATGGTAAAATTCTTACAAGCTGAGTTGCTAGGACAAGGGTATATACAATAACACTTTTGATAAACACACAATACCAGAAACAGTTTAACAATTTATACTCCCACTACCAAGTGTGAATGTGTCCCTTGCTCCACTAGGATAATGATTATTTTTTTTCATCTTTGGCAATTAGATAAGAGGAAAAAAGTCATTCATGATTGCTTTAATTTGCATTTCCTTGATTACTAGAAAGAATGAATATTTTTCATTTCTTTTTACTGTGGGGAGAAAAGAAATGCTCTTTTTAAAACTGGCTGTACTCTAAGCTGGTTAGTTGATCTATGAGGACTAAAAAACATTTCATATTGAAGGAATTAGTTTTGCTTAGATGTTTTCCTTTGTAATTGTGATATATGAGGGTAAGCACTATTCGACTTAGATGAGAGAGGGGCTAGGAAAAGGAGAGAGCTAAACTGATTGCATAATGAAGCAATAAGAATTTAGGCTCTTTCTGCCATCTCTCCATGCTGCCATAACGGTGTGCATGAATGTCCTGGCTGATGACTCCAGAGCATTAACAATACCAAAAAGAGTCAAACACCAGGTTCTTATTAGGTTGTGCTCCAAAGTCACTGTCCAGTTTCTAACTGTGATGATAAAGCATCGTTACATTGGTGAATTTGAAATCACTGATGATCAAAAGTTGGGAAAACTGTTGTGAACCTCAGGCAGGTTAAACAAGTGTGGAGTGATCAGCCTCAGATTTGATGTGCAACCCAAAGATCTAGAAAAATGGCAGAATTATCTGTTCCCATCCTAACAGTTTGGAGTCACTGTACTAATGACCTCAGCTGGCATCATAGACCATGAAGAAGCAAGATGAAAACACACAGGAAGGAAAATCCTGGAATTCTTTTCCTAGGGATGTAATACATACTTACAAATAAAATGCCTCAGTGGACTCTGGTATTTCCAAAAAGAATGTGGGAGATGTTCTGAGAGCTAGAGGACTTTCTGGAGGGACCTAGAATGGATGAAGGAAAAGACAGGGCCTGGGGAGGAGGCAGCAAAGTGATGAGAGGTATAAAGCATAAGGAGGTCAGTGAAAAATGTCTGGAAGTTATATACTGCCCTGTGCTATAATTATCAGCATGGATCAATCCATTTTGTCTGGTCATATCTGAAATACTAGTATTTGAAATGACAATCTCTACACATGTACATACACACATGGGGGTATTTTTAGGTTTCTACTCTCTTCCACTTACGTACCTATTCTTGCATCAAGTTCCATACCATTTAAAATACTGTAGGTCCGGATGCCATGGCTCACACCTGTAATCTCAGCACTTTGGGAGGCTGAGGTGGATGGATAGCTGGAGGCCTGGAGTTCGAGACCAGCCTGGCCAACATGGTGAAACCTCGTCTCTACTAAAAAACTTCAACAAAAAAAAAAATTAGGCAGGCCTCATGGCCTGTGCCTGTAGTCCCAGCTACTCTGGACGCTGAGGCAGGAGAATCACTTGAACCCGGGAGGCAGAAGTTGAAGTGAGCCGAGATTACACCACTGCACTCCAGCTGACAGAGTGACACTCTGTCTCAAAACAAAAACAAAAACAAAAACATGGATGGACAAAATAAAATACAATAGTAGCGGATTTTAATATTTAGCAAAATAAATCTCATTATTCTTCACCAACGCTTTTTTTTTTTGGAGACAGAGTCTTGCTCTGTCACCCAGGCTGGAGTGCAGTGGTACCATCTCGGCTCACCGTAACCTCTGCTTCCCAGGTTCAAGTGATTCTCCTGCCTCAGCCTCCCAAGTAGCTGGGACTACAGGTACCTGCCACCATGCCCAGCTAATTTTTGTATTTTTTTAGTAGAGACGGGGTTTCACCATGTTTGCCAGGCTGGTCTCAAATTCCTGACCTCAAGTGATTGGCCTGCTTTGGCCTCCCAAAGTGCTGGGATTACAGGCATGAGCCACCGCAACTGGCCTTCACCAACATTTTCTTATGATTTTTTTTTCTTCCCAGTTGACCTTTAAAATCATCTTGTCAAACTATAAAAAATTTTGATTCAGAAGGTAAATTTATACATTAACTTCTAGAAATTAACTTTTTCTAATATTATCACCCATGGACATGATATGTCTCTCCACTTCCTTTCATGTGTCTAAGTTATAGTTTTATGATTTTCTTTATATTGGTTTAAAATATTATTAGTTTTTTTCTATACATTTTATATTTTTATTATTATAAATGGGATCTTTCAGCCATTATAAGTTTTTAAATTCAATGCCTTATAATCAGGGATATCAAACAAAATCACGTGTGCAACTTAGCACATTCTTTGACAGGTTACTGTGAAAGAAAGGCATCACTGAGAAAATATTTTTCTATTATTAAAGCTATTTATTTATAATATTAATTAATATTAAAGTAAAAGAAGTAATCCACTAATTTTAAATTTCATGATACAGAAATAAAAACTAAAAATACTGTTATTTATGCAAATCTTATTCAAAGAAATTTAAAATATACATATTCATAATACACACCATCCTGATATCCTAACCTTGAACCTTCTGAACAAAATTGATGACTTAATTCTTTGATAAACTTTATTTAATAATACGATGATTCTACAAACTGAAAAGGCATCTTTTATTGCTTTTCTCTTTGCTTTCCATCTTGGGGTGATTCTGGGGCTGTCAAGAACTCTCAAAGAACACATTCTGAATTTTCCTAGTTGGCTCCATTCTGAAATGAAAGGAGAGGGAGAAGAAACCCTTCTACAGAAGAGTATAGGGGAGGTGGACTTCTATACTGTATACTGAGAGAGATTAAGGGCAATTTAGTCTGAATTGTGAAAAGCAGTGGGATTATGAATGAGCTTAGCTGTCTCTCCTTTTCATCCATCTGAATTTTAAAAATTTATAACACGCATTATATTATATATTATATAATTAAGAAATTATCCAAAACCAAACTCATCAAACAAAACAAATCACAGTTCTAGAGGCACAAGGTATTACTGGCTGCACATTGAAGGAGATCAGAATATGCCACTCCAAAATATGCTGCTTTGGCATCAGGATTATCTGGAACTGAAGGCACAAAATCATGTGCTACGATTTCACAGCAATGTCAAATTGCTATAACAGTTTCTAAATGTTTACTCTCAATTTCTGTACGTATCTCATGGCAGACTGGTGACAGATTGGCACTTATCTGCAAATATCCTTGAAGAACACTGTTGGAAAGTACAGACCAAATTCGGATTTCTCCAACCAGCATTTTTTTCTGAGGATGACAAAATGACAACTATAAAAACTGTACAAAATTAAAAAATTTATTTATTTTTTTAATGGATACAGGGTCTTGCTCCGTCACCTAGAGCTGGAGTGCAGGGGCACAATCATGGCTCACTGCAGCCTGGAAGACCTATGCTCAGGTAATCCTCCCGCCTCAGCCTCTGAAGTAGCTGGGACTACAGGCATGTACCACCACACCCACTTAAATTTTTAATTTTTAATTTTTGCAGGGACAGGATCTGGCTATGTTGCCCAGGCTGGTCTGGAATTCCTGGGCTCAAATGATCCTCTTGCTTGGATCTCTCATCTCAAAGTGCTGAGATTACAGGTATGAGCCACTGTTCCCAGTCAAACAAAAAGTTTTTGTTAAAGCTTCTAAGAATTAACAGTATAGTCAGTGAAAAACTAGTCATGAGAACAGAGAAAGGATTACAGCTCAAAGAGGTGAACAACAGCTGCTTCTACCCTAGGGAAGAATGTGAGTTTTGGAAAGGAAGGGCACTTTTAGGAACTCTGGAGAGGTAGGAGGGGGTGGGGCAGTCAAATGGAGAATGACAGGGTTCAGCTGCTTTTGCACCAGGATGATCTAAGAAGTTAAGGATCTGAGGAAACACCCTTTGCTCCTGGCTGGGACCATAGAGCTGCAATATGAAAACTGGGGTACAGAATATATTCTGGTATGTAATGTTGGTAGCATAGAAAAACCTCAATGCTGGCTGGGCACGGTGGTGGCTCAGGCCTGTAATCCCAGCACTTTGAGAGTCTGAGGCAGGCAGATTGTTTGAGCACAAGAGTTCAAGACCAGCCTGGGCAAAAGAGTGAGACACCATCTCTACAAAAAATAAAAAAACATTAGCTGGGTGTGGTGGTGCACACCTGTGGTCTCAGCAACTGGAGAGGTTGAGGTGGGAGGATAGCTTGAGCCCAGGAGACTGAGGTTGCAGTGAGCCATGACTGTGTCAGTGCACTCCAGCCTGGGTGACAGAGCAAGACCCCATCCCCTCCCACCAAATAAAGTTAAAAATAAAAAATAACCTCAATGCTTACCATGGAGCTAAAAGCTCAGCGTAAAAACTTCAGCAAGAAACAAGCACTCAGAGTGTGTTTCCTAAGCACAAAGTAGTTATGTTAGTAAATTAACAAAATAACTAGAAAACCCTAAATGCTTGAGAAATTGAGAAATCATGCTAAATAACCAATTAATCAAATGAGAAATCATTATAATGAAAATTAGAACTTTATTTTTGGAGACAGGGTCTTTGCTCTGTTGCCTAGGCTGGAATGCAGTGGCATGATCTCGGCTCACTGCAGCCTCCGCCTCCCAGGGACAAGTGATTCTCATGCCTCAGCCTTCTGAGTAGCTGGGATTGCAGGCGCACACCTTACGTCCAGCTAATTTTTGTATTTTTAGTAGAGGCAGGGTTTCGCCATGTTGGCCAGGCTGGTCTCGAATTCCTGACCTCAAGTGTTCGGCCTCCCAAAGGGCTGGGATTACAGGCATGAGCCACCACGCCCAGCAGAACATATTTCTAACAATGATAATGAGAAGAGTACTACGGAACCTTGTACAGGATTGGTGAGTTACATTTCAAGATCAGGGTTTCTAAATGTTTACTCTCTATGTTGCCATTAATAGACCCAAAAACATAGAAAAATGGCTGAAAGGAGGAAGGCACAGGTCCAATCTTACAGTTTGAGAAGCTGGTGATCCATGTTACATATATAACTTGGCATTGGAGAAACCTTGCTTAAATTAGGTAATCCACTGTTGATAGAAAAATACATCAATACAACTTTCTGACGGGCAATTTTATAATGCATGACAAAAACTTTAAACACGTACATGTCCTTTGACTCAATTATTTCCTTCCAGAAGAAATAATTAGAAATACTGGTCAAGTTTTAATGACAAGGGTTTATCACAGCTATTTATGATAGGGAGAAATTAGAAACAAACTAAATGCCCAACAATAGAAGAACAGTTACATAAATTGTGGTAACTCTATAGTAGAATATTATATTGCTATTAAAATGATGTTACAGACATATATTTATTGACATAAATGTTCATAATACATTAACATGTATAAACATACACATTCATACGTATGTATAAATAGATGCAGTGCGAAGGCTTTGGTATTAAAATAAGGTGTTAAAGACTGGGTAGAAGTGTATTTGAAATTTTTTTGTTTTCTTCTTTTTACTTTTACTCTTTAAAAAATGAACAGGTACTATACTTTTGTCATAGGAAATCAGTTCTGTTAAAAAAAAAAGCAGAATGCAGATGAAACAGTAGTTACAAAGTAGTTTGTATCCATAAACTTGTAAGTTTTAAAACTTTAATTAGAAAGTTAATAGAAATATTGTGAATACTGACTTAAATTATTAGAAAATGTGAAAAGTAAGTCTGTGACATCTCATCATGAGACATGTTTTAAAAAACAGCAAATTAAACCCAATGAAGGTAGAAGGAAATAATAAGCAGAAATTAATGAAGTAAAAAACAAAATAGAAAAAAAGAAAAGCAACAAATAGATTCTTTGAAATGATTAATAAAGGCCAGCTGCAGTGGCTCATGCCTATAATCCCAGCACTTTGGGAGGCTGAGGTGAGAGGATCACCTGAGGCCAGGAGTTTGAGACCAGACTGGGCAACACAGTGAGACTCCTTCTCTACTAAAAATTATGCCTGTAGTCTCAGATACTCTAGAGGCAGAAGTGAGAGAATTGATTGAATCCAGGAGTTTGAGGCTGCACTGAGCTATCACTGCATCACTGCACTCCAGCCTGGGCTACAAAGCAAGACCTCATCTCTAAAAAAGTAAATAAATTTTAAAAAGAAAAGATTAATAAATCTAGAAAATTCCTAACATTTGGAAATAGGACAATATACATTTATTACATAGATCTCAGAATAAATCATTAGAAAATATTTTAAACTGAATAATAATAACAGTAAACACATTAAAACTTGTAAAATGTAGGTAAAGCACTACTGAGAGGGAAATTTACTGCTGTAAATGTACATATTAGAAAAGAAAGGCTGGGCAAGTGCAGTGCCTCATGCCTGTAATCCCAGCACTCTGGGAGGCTGAGGCAGGAGGATCACTTGAGCCCAGGAGTTTGAGACCAGCCTGGGCAACATAGTGAGACCCTGCCCCATCTCTTCAAATAATAGTAATTAAAGAAATTAGCTGAGCATGGTGGTGCCTATAGTCTCAGCTACTCAGCAGGCTTGAGCCTGGGAGGTCAAGGCTACTGTGAGCCATGATTGCACCACTACACTCCAGCCCACAACAAAGTCAGACCCTGTCTCAAAAAGAGAAAGGCTAAACATTTAAGAACTAAACATCAGGCCAGGCGCAGTAGCTCACGCCTGTAATCCCAGCACTTTGGGAGGCTGAGGTGGGCGGATCACCTGAGGTCAGGAGTTTGAAACCAGCCTGACCAACATGGAGAAAGCCCTTCTCTTAAAAGAAAAAAAAAGAAAAGGAAAGAAAAGAAAAGAAAAGAAAAGAACTAAACATCTACCTGTATAAGTTACATAAAGGTCATCAAATTAAATTCAAACAAATTAGATGAAAGAAATAGAAGCAGAAATTAATGAAATGGAAAACAAACATTAAAGGAATTAACAAAGCTAAAAGTTGTTCCCTGTGAAATGATGAATCTCTGGCAAGACTGATCACAAAAAGAAAAGAAAAGACACATATAGCACCCAATATTAAGAATGAAGGGAGATATCATTTCATATACTGCAGAAATAAAAGATATTGAAACTTTATGTCACAAATTTAAAAATGTACATGAAACCAACAAATTCTCCGAAAAATAAAACTCACCAAAACTAACAAAAAGAATTAGAAAACCTGAATAATCCTTTACTAATTGAAGGAATTGAATGAGTAATTTAAAGTCTTCTGAGACAGAAAACTCTAGGCCTAGATGCCATTTCTGACAAGTTCTATTGAACATTCTAAGGAGAAATAAAATGAATAAAAAGCAGGAATAGTTTCCAACTCACTTTATGAAGACAGCTTAATCTATATACTAAAATCCAGTATGGACAGTATAAGATAATTAAAAGACAACCTCACTAAATAACATAGATGCAGGTAACCTAAACAAAAGTTTAACAACCCGAACTGAGCAATATATAAGAATTACACCAGGTCCAAATTGAGTTTACCAAAGGAATGCAAAACTTTTAACATTTGGAATTAATGTAATTGTATACATTGACAGATTAAAGATGAAAAATTATGTGATCATGTCAATAAATGTCAAAACACTTGAAACTATGTATTTGTGATTAAAAACTTAAAAAACTCTTAGATCAGGAACAAGCCAAGAAAGTCCACTCTAACAACTTAAACTCAGCATTATTCTGGAGGTCCTAGCCAGGGCAGTAAGGCAAGATAAAGAAATAAAACATATAAGAATAGAAAAAGAAGAAACAGTCATTAATTACAGATGGTATATATAGAATATCCAAAATAATCTAAGTTAAAATTAGAACTAATCAGAGTTTAGCAAAATCATTGTAAGTTACATGAAATTTTAAGAGTGTTTCTTTAAGAATGTAGAAGTAAATCTAAAAGAAAGGTATATAGGACCTCTGTGGAGAGAAGTATAATATTTTTTAAGAAAAATTAAACAAATGAAATAAATGGAGAGAAAATTATCCTGCTCACTGACTAGAAGACTCAGTACTGTAAACAGCCGATCTCTTCCAAGTTGAAGCTTAGATTCAACAGAATTTGAATGAAAATCCCAGCAGGTTTTGTGGAAACTCTAAAGCAGAATCTAAAATGTATATGGAATTACAGAAGTCCAAGAAGACTCTAGATACTCTGGAAGAATAACACCTCCTGGAATTTTTGCTGTACTTGATTTCAAAATTTAGCCCCCCATGTCTACAGCTACCATGTATGGAGTGACCTATAAAGCTCAGTAATTAAGACTGTATGATATTTATACTAGGACAGACAAACAGCACAGTAGAACATAACAGAGAGCCTAGAAACAGATCCATACACAGAGAAGCTTGATTTATGATGAAGGAGGATACTGGGAAAACACAGTCTCTTCAAAGAAATGTGCTTATGTGGACCAGGGTATGTGAACCTGAATGTTCATAGCAGCATTGTTCACAACAGTCACAAACTGTCAACAACCCAATGTCCATCAATAGTAGAATAGATACATTTCAATGAAATGAAGCAGATGCAGCTGAACCCAAACTGCATAGTTTTACAGTTCAAAGACAGAAATAACCTTATTTTGCTGTAATAAATAATTAAAGCTAGCATTTGTTGAGTGCTTACTATGGAAAGGCTTTTTCTAAGTCCCTTATATGCATCAACTCATTCAATGTTTACATGAGAAGTCTATGAGATAGGTATTATGACCAACTCCCCTATTTTACTTAGGAGAAAACTGAGAAACAGCAAAGGTTAAGTAACCAAGAGATTACACAGCTTGTAAGGGATAGAGCCAGGATTCCAACTCAGGCAAGCTGACTTAAGAGTCTATGCATCATCCTCCACAAAATGCTCAGGTTACAAAGAGGGAAACTTCCTCACTTCTGCTCCAGACTTTCAGTTACTTAATGGAAGACAAGATATTACAACTAAATAGGTGAAATCATAGTGTAAAGAAAGGCTCTGTAGATGAAATCCATTTTCATGCCTATTTAAGCCCCATGTTCCAGAACCATCTAGTGGGGATTTTCAAAATGTAGACCCTGTGTCCATATGTATTCAGATGATACATATGAATACTATATTACTGATATAATTTAAATGTCTGTATTTAGTAAGTTTGTTGATAAATGCTGTAAATCCTTGCATATACAATATAGTCTTTTAAAAAAAAACTTTAATTCTATATATTTCTTTTCTAATTCAGGGCTTTGTTTGTGGTACTGTTTTGATGTCTTCACAAATATCCCATAACTACCATCTTTTTCCAACACTTTTTTTTTTGAGATGGAGTTTCACTCCTGTTGCCCAGGCTGGAGTGCAATGGCATGATATCAGCTCACTGCAGCCTCAGCCTCCTGGGTTCAAGCGATTCTCCTGCCTCAGCCTCCCGAGTAGCTGGGATTACAGGCATGCGCCACCATGCCTGGCTAATTTTGTATTTTTAGAAGAGACAGGGTTTCTCCATGTTGGTCAGGCTGGTCTCGAACTCCTGACCTCAGGTGATCCACCGGCCTTGGCCTCCCAAAGTGCTGGGATTACAGGCATGAGTGACCGCGTCCAGCCCACTTTTACATTTTTTTTTTTTTTTTTTAGAGACAGGGTCTTGCTATGTTGCCCAGGCTGGAGTGCAGTGGCTATTCACAGGCGCAATCCCACTACTGATCAGCATGGGAGTTTGATCTGCTCCGTTTCCGACCTGGGCTGGTTCACCCCTCCCTTAGGCAACCTGGTGGTCCGCTGCTCCCGGGAGGTCACCATATTGATGCTGAACTTAGTGCGGACACCTGATCGGCATAGTGCACTATAGCCCAGAACTCCTGGGCTCAAGCGATCCTCCAGCCTCAACCTCCCGAGTAGCTGGGACTACAGGCACGCACCACCGCACCCGGCTGCTTTTGCATTCTTTATGCTCCTGCCTGGGATGTCCTTTTTTCACTTTTTCACCCATCTGACTCCTACACTGGCATTGATGGCCTTTATCAACTTTCTACAAGCCTGCCTCCCTATTCTAGCTCCCAACTGTTTCTTCCAATGAACTTATGAGGCCCTAAGAATCTGTGCCTCTCTATGGTCATTTAGACCTATACTATCAGTTGTTTGTTTGTGTGTACATATGTATTTATTTATGAATGAATGAATGGCAGTCTTGGTCTGTCACCCAGGCTGCAGTGCAGTGGTGTAATCATAGCTCACTGTAACCTTGAACTCCCAGTCTCAAGTGATTCTCCTGCCTCAACCTCCCAAGTAGTGCTACCATGCCTGACTAATTTTTAAAATTTTTTTGTAGAGATGGAATCTTTTTATATTGCCCAGGCTGGTCTCAGTGATCCTCCCACCTCGACCTCTTGAAGTGTTGGGATTATGGGCATGAGACACTGAGTCTGGCAGTTATTTATTTCATGGGTAGGTGCCTTCTGGTCTGTACTATAGGCCAATAGTACGAATTGACTATAGACAAATAGAGAGCATCAGCAGGTATTTTATCTTCAGTATACTATCCCACATATTGATGAGTATTTACAAATATTTGTTGGTGATGAATTCATTTCTGAAAGAGAGGAGTCAAGTACATACAATCTTTTTCATCCTTTCCCCATCTAAACTACTCTGTTTTTGTGGGAGGATTATGTTTCATTTAGCATTCAATCATTAAACAACTACTATTTGTAGAGGATAGAAGGACCAGTTACATGAAGATCCCATCTTCTAAGAGCCTAGACTACAGAAGGAGAGATTAAGTCTTCATGGAATAGTCAGCCTCTAAGATAGTTCCTCAAGAAGCAAGTGTGTGTGCACATGTGAGTGGTGGTGACTTCATGGGAATTAAGAGGACAGCAGCATTTCAAGGCATTTCCTCCCACAAACAACAATAAGGCCTGTAGCACCAGGAAATGTGTCAACATAGTAGGTAGGTTGGGGCTGGGAATGTCTGAGGTGCTATAACTGGAGCTAAGGCTTCCTCTTGCATTGATACTGTAAATAGGATATAATCATATTTTTTCAGTATGAATGGTGCTTTTTCAGGATTGTTAATTAAGATATGCAAGTAGATAGAAATCTTCACCTTTCAATGCAGAAAGGGAATATTCACTGTTTAATAAAGGAATTCTGTTATATTGCCAACGGGAATTTAACTGCTTACTAAAGCAATTCTGATATCCTGTTGAAGACATTAAAATGACTGAGCATATCCCCAGATGCCTCTTTACTAATTGTAGCTCTTTTGGTGGAAGCTATCTATTCCTGTCCTTGCCCATTTGTGTATGAAGTTTAATATCTTCCCTTTCATTGGGGTGAACTCTTTATCTATGTTCAATAGAATGTACACCTTTTATGTCAAGATTGAAGCAAATTAATTTTCTAGTTTTTTCAATTTTTGTTAAATTTATTGATGCTTTTTTCTTTGTGGATCCCAGTTCTTTGAAGTTTTAAAAGCTCTCTAAAGATCTGTTAAATAATTTTATCTTTTGCTAGCTTTCCTATGATTTGATTAGCTTCTATCAACTCTATTCTGTCTGTAGTTTTTCGTTCTATGTGTACGTGTGTGGGGAGGGTGAATCTAAATTGATTTCTGAATTGTTAACTTGTTTTCTCAACACTGTTTAAAAATCCTTCTTTTCCCTGTTATATTTACTGAACTTTACTGTATATGCTACTGAACGGACTCCTACTGAAGAGAAATGCCTGACTAAAAAGCTGTTTTTTTTTCCCCTGTCCGGTATCCTTTTAAGTGAATCTGATGCCAAGTGTGGCCTGTGGTAGTTTTGTGAGCCTAAATGTTTAGTAGTGCAAATATCTGCCATTTTTAGCTTTTATAGTAGAATATGGGATTTTTCCCTTATCAAGACTCTTAAGATGAGGGATTCTCCAAATACTTGAAGACAGTTCAGATGTTGGGATGGCCAAAATCAATGAGAAATGTCCCCTACACATTGGTCCTAGATTCAAGTCTACCTTTTAACTGCCTGGCAGATCGTGATCATGACATTTAACCTTTCTGGGCTGACAATGACTCCTCAATAAAGATGGGATTTGGCTTAGTAATTTCTAAGCTGTTTTTTCACATCCTATATAGATTTGTTTCTTTGAAAAAAAGACTGCCTTGAAAGATTTTGCCACTTCCAAAATTGAAATGTAGTCTGAAATACTGCTTATCGAATTTCAGAACCTGAGAACTGCTCTGATGTCCATCTAGATATCAAAGATTGATTTGTTACAGTTTCCAGGGTCCTATATTTACCTCTTTTTTTCTTCTTTCTAGACATTTTTCCTGTCCAGTTGCTTAAAGGATCAAGAGCTCTTGTGATCCTTAATCAATGTTGTTTGACAATGGTGCCTCCTAGTGGATAAGGAAACTCCAGCTACAAGGGATAGCAAGTAATTCAAGGATGACCCTTGGATTTGTTGTTAATGTTAACATACATCTCTGTATGGTTTCTAATAATTTCCAGAAAAAAAGCAAGGCAGATGAGAGAAATAGCACTTATTCTATTCTACCGTCTACCATGTAGGAACTTTACTGTTAGCCTTCAGTGTATTCACTAATCCTCACAGCTAAACACCCACCTCCCTAACCTCTAACGCTAAAGCGATAGGGAGGGACCTCCAGATACAAATCACGATGAGTTACATCACAGGATCTCAGAACTGGAAGTTTAATTAAGAAACTTGCTTGAGGTTAATTAATTAATAGCAGATAGGATTCGAACTTCAGTCTCTTGATTCTCAGCCTGCTATATAACTTCATGCTTCTTGTTCACCCTTCTGAAGGAGGAGGTTGCTATTGCCTTAACATGCACTTAGAGGGGTTATTCAGAGACATAGACAGTGACATTCTAATTCTTCAAGGGGATTATTATTTTAAATTACTGAAATCCTCACAAGTTCTTTCTCAACCGAGTAGGAGATAGACAGGGTTTCATGGAGTTAGGTAGGAACTAAGTTTCAAGCTACTATTGTTTCTATACTCAAATGAGCTCTGTTCAACTAGGACACTGGTTAGTTAGTAAATGGTCCCAGTTACGCTTGCAGTGTCTAAAGACCCAAGTCCTCAAGCTTCTCTTTTTTCTACCCAGCTCTTTCTCCCCAAATTTTTAACTTCATTAATTCCAAAAAATAATGATTATACAAATAGCTTACATGCAATTCTTTATCTACTGGATGTATTAGTTCGGCTAGTTTAAACACATTCTTGTTTTAAGTTTCTTAGATCTTTGATCTAGTCCCACTTACGTTTGCAGGTAGAAGCTGGGATGGATCCTCTGCCATCCCAAACCAAATCAATCATAACCATTGCATCAGTTTGCTTGCTATCCTGTGTAAGTTCTTGTAACTCTGGTATGGATGAGTATCTGTGATTCTTCCTAAGTCTCTCTAGCCCTTATTTCCATTCTTCTCTCTAGAAATAAGTTCTCCCTCTTGCTCCTCCAAACCTTCTCTTCACTCAGAGGCAGGTGCATCAGTGTAGCCCCTGCCACCACTAACAGTAAAGCTCCTGATCTCTAGGAGAGGGAGTTCCCTTTCAAACGATGTAGATATGAAAACCACAACAAGTTCCTTCTAGTCACTTGCAAAATTCAAGGGTTTTGGGTCATTTTTTGACAGTTTTACTTGTGTCATGTCTTCTGTTTATCTGTCTCACAGAACATCTAAACTATGTTCTGTAAATAACTATGCCAGCTCTGATATGGACTTGCAGATCAGGAAGGTGGTACAGGTGAAGGATGAACTTGGAAAATGATCTCACCTTGAACAAACACACCAGGGATTCCAAAATAATCATACAGTTAATTATTGATTTTCTGCTTTCATTTTACTACCATTTGCAATCTGAGATCAAACTAGCTCGCATAATTTTACTTTTAGGCAAGTTCCTGGCTAAAATGAAAATGTCAATATTGGTACTTGTAAAACTATAGATGTATACAGATATAAACAAAAACAAAAGCATAAGCATAGGTATTTGCTCAAGACTAAATTATTCCAACTTGGCAAGAAAAATGGAGCCATTATTGTGTCTTCAGGAGAATATCCCATATGCCCATGAATTATTTCCAAGTTTCAGACATTACCAAAAAAAAAACAGAAGTCCTTGAATGTTCAAATAACATCACGAGCAATTTGCAAACAGCCACAAAACTCTTTACATAGACAAATAAAAGCCAGCAGTTAACTAAACTGATCCTTTGAGTATTACAGGAAGACACAGATACCTAAATTTATTATCCTCATAGACTATGATTTTTACATTAGTCACTCCTTTGGAATAAGATACTGAAGGTTCCTGTTAAATGAAGGTACGTTAATAGCTAATAGCAAAGATTTACTGGGCATTTAACTACATGCCAAATACCATTTAAAGTGCCTTACAAGTAATAACTTATTTAATCCTCATAAAAAACACTAGGAGACAGGTACTATTTCACAGACGAGGAAATTGAGGCTTAAGACAAATGTTATATAACTTGTCCAAGGTCACACAGTTACAACGTAGCAGAGCCAGGTTTGAACATAGGCAATCTGGCTCCAGGTTCCTGAGCTTTTCTTAATACTGAGGCGCTATACTAAATAGAATTTATGACAATGACAATGAAGACAATGGTAAAACTATGTAGTGTTGTGATTATCAGAGTACTTTCACGCTTCATTTCATTTTCAAAAGTTGGTAGGGTAGAAACTGAGGTGCCAAGAAGTGAAACGGACCCTGTGCTAATGGTAATGCCCCCTAAACTCTTACTGCTAGCCTAGGTTCTTCTCCTGGGGGCCAGACTCAGGCAGTTTGGAGCAGACACCTACAGGTGGGTGTTCTACAACACCATATTAAATGATCCAAGAAAATTAGCAATTTTCTTCTCCAAACCTTACATCTGAGGTTACAATGTTTCTCAATTTGGGAAAGTTTTGGGCTATTATCTTTTAAAATAAGGCCTCTTTTCTTCATCATTCCCTCTATGCTCTACTTCTAGTCATAGCCCACCACTATTAGCAGTGCTCCAACCACACAAGCTGACTTATATTTCTGGCCATTCATTCCACAGGCTCTTTGCCTGCCTGTAATGCCTCTCTCTTTTACCACTCATATAGCGGATTTGCCATCTATATTCTATTAATAAACTCTCCCATCTAGAGCCCCAGCCCAAGCATGGAAACAGCAGTGGGCTTTTATTTGCCCCTGGTTGGACAAGGAACAGATCCCTGATTCAAAAGTAGGTTATCTATAGGGGGGTCAAGTCAACAACTTAGGATACTCAGTTCTAGAAAAAAGGGGGGAAACTGAGATAATCAGATAGATGCATTCACTCATTCATGTGTATTTTTTTCTCTCTCTATCTGGAATGTGAAGTAAGAAAAGTAGAAAGAAATTACTTTGGCTTCAAGAGAAAGCTGGTTCTTCCAGACCAAAGCAGATGCAAAACCCTAAGGACTGAAGAGAGCAGTAACTTGGGTTCCTGAGATCTGTTATCCTAGTTCCTAGGAGGCCTGGTTTCATTCTATTTTCTTTCTTTAAATTTTATTATTTTGCCAAGCGCAGTGACTCCTATCTGTAATCCCAGCACTTTGGGAGGCCAAGGTGGGCAGATTGCTTGAGCCCAGGAAATCGAAATCAAGCCCGGCAACATGGTGAAACCCCATCTCTACAAAAAATACAAAAATTATCCAGGTGTGGTAGCATGCACCTATAGTCCCAGCTACGAGAAGGCTGAGATGGGAGAACTGCTTGGGCCCAGGAAATCAAGGCTGCAAAGAGCCATGATTGTGCTACTGCACTCCAGCTTGGGAGACAGAGTAAGACCCTGTCTCAAAAAGAAAGTTTTATGATAGTTCTGTATCTTTATAATATCTTTACTACTTTTGTCTAGTTTCATTCTTGCCATTACCACTTGGCAAACTCCTGGTAATCCTTCAAGTCTTAATATCACTTCCTCTATGATGGCTCTTTATCTTCCTCTCTCTTTCTCCTTACCTTTCATTGTAATTGTTTCCATGTGTAGCCATCTTTGCCCTGACATTCTAGCTAGATCTCACAGATAATAGGCATAAAGAAAGAAAACTACTAAATAAAGTTGGTGACAGAGCTAGGACAACAGTATAGGCCTTTCCATTTGTCCTCTTATGTTCTTTCACTCACATGTCTGAGATATCAGATAGGAATACCAAATGGCAGCAAAGAGATACCAATAGATACCAAAAAGGCAGCACACCTCAGAAATGAGCCAGAATGGGAGCTGTGCAGAGCACTAACACTGGACACTGGTTGAAGAATACAGGCGTTTAGTAAAGGATGGAACTAAGAATTACCCAAACCCTTCATTTTCCTACAATATTGTTCCTGATACACTCTTTTTTTTCTGGCTTCTGCAACTCCTTGGTGTCATGATTTTCTATCTCTTCAGCTATTCCTCTTCTATCTCATTTGCTAGCTATTCCTCCTGTTCTATAACCTTCAAAATTTGGAAGAACCTCAGTCCTCAAGTCCTTTTTTCTTCTCCCTCTATATACTCTTCTAAATCATCTAAGTAGCAACCATTCCCAAATCTCTGTATCTATCCAAAGTCTCTCTCTGTGCTCCTAATCCACATATCCACCTTCCTATTTAATCATTTCATTCAGATATCTTACAGAGACTTCAAACTCAATATGTCCAAAGTATACTGCATCATCTGCTTCCAGGGTTGCCCGAGTTAGTCAATGGCACCATCATATATCAGGTGCTTAAGCCAGAGATGGCAAGCCACCTTTTATCTTACATTTTCTCTGTCCCAGTGCTAGAATTTATAATCATTTCTCCAAGGATCCCTGGCTGCTTAAATTAGAGGAAGACATTCAGAAATAAAAATCTAGGTGTGGGTATACTTTAGGCTCTCTAAGTGGACAGAGCTGGGAAACACATGTCATGTATGCACATATAATTTATGATTTCTGTATGTATCTGTACATGTATATGTGTATATGTGCATGTTTGTGTATGGATAATAAATTCAATGAGACTATACTGCTGTCTTCAACTCTAATCTAGCAGCTAAGAGTTCATTCTAGCCTTCCCTATTGCTTATCTGTAATTTTCTGACAGGATTTTAATGTTCTGCATGTTTAAAAAAAATCAACAAACAAAATAAAACAGGCAGATTTGGGGAAAATATTTACAAATACATGAAAAAGGTAAATATCCTTAGCAAATAAAGAAGTATTTGCTAGGTGTGGTGGCTCACGCCTGTAATCCCTGCACTTTGGGAGGCCAAGGTGGGAGGACTGCTTGAGTCCAGGAGTTCAGGACCAGCCGAGGCAAGCAAGGGAGAGCCTGTCTCCATTAAAAACAAACAGACAAACAAAGCTTAAAAAAAAAAAAAAAGAATTCTTACAAACTAAAACAACTAAAGAAAGCAAAACAACTAATGAAAGTGACTAGATGGAAAAGAAATGGGTAAACATACTTTCAAAATATTTGACTACACTAATGACAAAATAAATGCAAA
The DNA here is from genome assembly GCF_030222135.1 of Aotus nancymaae. Classification (NCBI taxonomy): domain Eukaryota; kingdom Metazoa; phylum Chordata; class Mammalia; order Primates; family Aotidae; genus Aotus; species Aotus nancymaae. Next base: position 17,664,287 of record NW_026988472.1, on the reverse strand, counting down.
TTAAACCAAAACATCCTTTTGACCTATCAAAATGTAAACATGGGACTATAGGCATGCACCACCATGCTTGGCTAATTTTTAAACTTTTTTAGAGATAAGGTCTCACTACATTGCCCAGGCTGGTCTCTAATTCCTGGGCTCAAAAGGGAAAATGAGTCAGAATTCAAGAGAATCTGATAAACTCTACTCTCCAGCATTGAGCTGCCGCCTTAACGGGCGAGGGGTGATCTGGAAGTAATCAGTCCCTTCATAGACTTGCAACCTGGCTTTACATCTAGATGGCACAGAAAATCTAAGCCTTGAATCTTGAGCAAGACAGTCCCAAATAGCTAGTGCCTGAAGGTTCCCAGAAGAAGCGAATAAAAATCCTCTTTGGGCCAGGCACAGTGCCTCATGCCTGTAATCCTAGCACTTGGAGGGGCAGAGACAGGATGATTCCTTGAGCGTAGGAGTTTAAGACCAGCCTGGGAAACATAGTGAGACAATGTCTTCATTAAAAATTTTTTAAAAAATTAACTGGCTGTGTGTTGGCATGTGCCTGTTGTCCCAGCTACTCAGGAGGCTGTCAGGAAGATTGCTCGAGCCCAGGAGGTAGAAGCTGCAGTGAGCTGTGATCGAGCCACTGCATTTCAGCCTGGGCAACAGAGTGAGACCCTGTCTCAAATTAAAAAAAAATTCCTCTTTGGAGAAAGAAAGCATCATCTTAAGCCAATAAGTTTTAACATAATTTATAGTACAAGATCAAAATGAATCAGGTACATGAAGAAGTAAGAGATCTTGACAAAGAACCAGCAAAAATAACAGACAATAAAAGCAAATGCACAGGGGCTTCATATACTGACATTATCCAGCACGGATTATCAAATAACGAAGCTTACTATGCCCTAGAACATAAAAGCTGAGCTTGTTTCTTTTTTTTTTTTTGCAAGAGAATGAAAGTAAAAAATAATACAGTAGATCTTTCTTTCTTTCTCTTTCTCTCTTTTTTTCTTTCGAGATGGAGTTTTGCTCTTGTTGCCCATGCTGAAATGCAATGGTGCGATCTCAGCTCACTATAATTTCTGCCTCTCGGGTACAAGTGATTCTCCTGCCTCAGTCCCTGAGTAGCTGGGATTACAGGCACCTGCCACCACATCCAGCTAATTTTTTTGTATTTTTAGTAAAGACGGGGTTTCACCATGTTGGCCAGGCTGGTCTCGAACTCCTGACCTGAGGTGATCCGCCCGCGTCAGCCTCCCAAAGTGTTGGGATTACAGGCGTGAGCCACTATGCCCGGCCAAAAAAATAATACCGTAGATTTAAAAAAGGAAATAGAAGCTATAAAACTGAAAAAATATAATTAACATTTAAAATTTAGTGAATAGATTAACATCAGGATTAAACAGTACTGAAGAGAAAGAGACCTGTAAGAGAGGACAGAAGAAATAAAAGACCAAAGCACAGAGAAAAAAATATGCAAAATACAGAAAAGAAGGTAGGAGACATAGAAAATATCACAAGGTATACCTCTACCTATATTTAATTTGGTCATACAGGTGATGAAGAGACAAAAGGGCAGAGGCAACATTTGAAGAAATAATGGCTCGAAATTCTCTAAAACCATGAATAATATCAATATACTGATTTAAAAAACAAAGAACCTAAGGCAAGGTTAAAACACACATACACTCTGAAGACACATCACAAACTACAGAAAACAAATGATGATGAAATAATTTTTAATAACCTGAGAAATAATGACATTACCTTCAGAGAAGTAACAGCCTACTAGCTAAATTATCCACATCGAATATATGCCAGAAGATAGTGGAATGATATCTAATGGAAAGAAAATGCCAATCTAGAATTCTCTACCCAGTAAATATCCTCATGACTGCAGGGGATATAAGAAATAATTCTGAAACTAAGAAAAATGGGAAGTTTGCATTCAGCAGACTGCCACAGTGAAAATGAACCCAGATAAAACCTTAGAGATGCTGAAAGAATAAAGAACAAGGAAAGGATAAGCATGTGGGCAAATCCAAATAAATACAAATGATACTAAGAAATAGATGATATAAATACATGAGACTTATGCTTTTACACACACAAATATAATTTAAATACATGAAAAACATAACCTAAAAGTCAAGGAAGGCATTATATAAAATTGATATGTTCTACAGTACTTGCACTGTTCAGAAGGACAATAATGGTATCAATATCAGAATTTGATGTGTTAGGAGCATACTGTAATTTCTGGGGTACACACTAAGATAACAGAAAAGAGTGCTTAAATTTCAAAATTAACAGAGGGAAAACAGAATGATAAAAATATTCATTTGATTCAAATAAATCAAGAGAGGAAAAAAACATGGAATAGGTGGTGCAAATAGAAAGCACATAGGACCATAGATGTAACTCAAAACACACTAAAATGTAATGAAATGTAAATGAACTAAATGATCCAGGTAAGAAACAAAGATTGAGAGGCTGGAATAAAACACAACTATATGCCTTTAAAGAGACACAACTAAAACCCAAGGATACAAACAGGTTGAAACTAAAAGAAAAGGAAAAAGACCCCAGAAAATTAAACCCCAAATAAAAGGATGGAAATAACAGTGAGTAGAAATTACTAAACAGAAAATAACACACAACAAAAAGAAATTACAGGCTGGGCACAGTAGCTCACGCCTGTAATCCTAGCTAAGGCGCAGATCACTTGAGGTCAGGAGTTTGAGACCAGTCTGGCCAGTATGGTGAAACTCCTCTACTAAAAATACAAAAATTAGCCAGGTGTGATAGCAGGTGCCTGTAATCCCAGCTACTTGGGAGGCTGAGGCAGGAGAATCACCTGAACCTTGGAGGTGGAGGTTGCAGTGAGCTGAGATCACGCCACTGCACTCCAGCCCGTGCATCAGATCAAGACTCTATCTCAAAAAAAAACCAACCAAAAAAAAAAACAAAAAAAAACCAGAATTACAAAGCTACAAGTTGTCATTACTAAAAGTGACACAGTAATGAATAAAAACCCTGAATATTCCTATAAATATTTAAGGAATTGAACCAAGATTGACTCTGGCCTGGATGGATTTAGAGGTGAGTTCTACAAATCATATAAAGAGAACAATATACGCTGGGTGTGGTGGCTCACATCTGTAGTCCCACAGCTTTGGGAGCCCAAGGTGGGCAGATCACTTGACGTCAGGAGTTCGAGACCTGCCTGGCCAACACTGTGAAATCTCGTCTCTACCAAAAATACAAAAAATTAGCTGGGCGTGGTGGCACATGCCTGTAGTTCCAACTACTTGGGAGGCTGAGGCAGGAGAATTGCTTGAACCCAGGAGGCAGAGGTTGCAGTGAGCCGATATCTTGTCACTGCACTCCAGCCTGGGTGACAGGAGCGAAACTCCGTCTCAATCAATCAATCAATCAATCGTAACAACAAAAAAACTCAGAGAACACCCCCCAATTCATTTTATGAGGCTAGTGTAATCTAGGTATGAAAACCAGGCCAGGTACAGTGGTTAATGCCAGAATCCCAGCAGTTTGGGAGGCTGCGCGGACGGATCACTTGAGCCCAGGAGTTTGAGACCAGCCTGGGCAACATGGCAAACCCTCATCTCTACAAAATTAGCCAGGTATGGTGGTGCACCTGTGGTTCCAGCTACTCAGAAGGGGGCTGAGGTAAGAGGAATAACTGAGCCCAGGAGGTTTAGGCTGCAGTGAGCTGTGATGGTGCCACTGCCCTATGGCCTGGGTGACAGAATGAGACCCTGTCTCAAAAATAAAAAAGTAAAAATAAAAATAAAAAAGAGAGACATAAAAAACCTAAACCAAACCCAGCAATATGTAAAAAGGATTATGAAGATTATAAATCATGACCAGGTTTGGTTAACTGAAGAATCAATGCAATCCACTGCAGCAATAGATTGAAGGATGGTATTATGTACTTATTTCAATATAGTCATGTGTTGCTAACTATGGGGATATAGGCTACAAACCTGCATAGTATGTGACTGTACTGAATGCTGTAGACAATTGTAATACATATTTGGGCATCTAAACATTTCCAAACATAGGAAGGGTACAATCAAAATACGGTTTAAAAGGTAAAAAATGGTACATCGGTACAGGGCACTTACCATGAATGGAACTTGCATTCATGAAAGTTGCTCTGGGTAAGTCAGTGAGTGGTTAGTGAATGAGAAGGCCTAGGACATTACTTTCCACTACTGCAGACTTTATAGACACTGTACACTTAGGCTACCCTAAATTGATATAAAAATATTTTTCTTTCTTCAATAATAAATCTTAGCTTACTACAAATTTTTTATATACTAAACTTAAAAATTTTTTAAACCTTTTGACTCTTGTAATAACACTTAGCTTAAAACACATTGTATAGCTCTACAAAAACATTTTCTTTCTTTATATCCTTACTCTATAAGCTTTTTCTATTTTTGAAATTTTTTATTTATGTTTTACTTTTTATACTTTTTTGTTAAAAAACAAAGGCATGGCTGGGCACGGTAGCTCATGCCTGTAATCCCAGCACTTTGGGAGGCTGACTCGGGTGGATCACTTGAGGTCAGGATTTTAAGACCAGCCTGGCTAATATGGTGAAACCCTGTCTCTACTAAAAATACAAAAAATAGCAGGGTGTGGTGGCAGGCACCTGTAATTCCAGCTACTCTGGAGGCTGAGGTGGGAGAATTGCTTGAACCCAAGAGGCGGAGGTTGCAGTGAGCCGAGATCCCGCCACAGCACTCCAGCCTGGGTGCCAAGAGCAAGACTCCGTCTCAAAAAAAAAAAAAAAAAAAAAGGGCTGGGCGCTGTGGCTCACGTCTAAAATCTCAGCACTTTGGGAGGCCGAGGCGGGTGGATCACGAGGTCAAGAGATCGAGACCATCCTGGTCAACATGGTGAAACCCTGTCTCTACTAAAAATACAAAAAATTAGCTGGGCATGGTGGCGCGTGTCTGTAATCCCAGCTACTCAGGAGGCTGAGGCAGGAGAATTGCCTGAACCCAGGAGGCGGAGGTTGTGGTGAGCCGAGATCGCTCCATTGCACTCCAGCCTGGGTAACAAGAGCGAAACTCCATCTCAAAAAAAAAAAAACCCCGAAAAAAACAAAAACCCCACAAAGGCACACACATTATCACAGCCTACACAGGGTCAGGATCATCAATATCACTGTCTTCCACCTCCACATCTTGTCCCACTGGAAGGTCTTCAGGGAAAATAACACGCACGAAGCTGTCATCTCTTATGATGACAATGCCTTCTTTTGGAATACCTCCTGAAGGACCTGCCTGATGATGTTTTACAGTTAACTTTTTTAAAAAAATAAGTAGCAGCATATTCTAAACTAACAATAAAAGTATAGAAAATACATAAACCATTAATATAGTTGTTTGTTATCATTATCAAGTATTGTGTGCTGTACATAATTATATGTGCTATACTTTTATATGACAGCTAGCACAGGTTTGTTTACAGCAGTAACACCACAAACATGTGAGTGATTTGTTGAGCTACAATGTCATGACAGTTATGATATCACTAGTCAACAGGAATTTTTCAGCTCCATTATACTCTTATGAGAGCACCCATGTATATGCAGTCTGTTGTTGACTGAAATATCATTATAGGATGCATGACTGCATATGCAGAAAAAAGCATTTGATAAAATTCATGATCCATTCATGCTTAGCAAACTCTAAGATCAGATATTAGAAATAAGATAACTGCCGTCACCATTGTCCTGAATGTTTTATCCATTGTAATAAAGGCAAGAAAAGAAATAAAATGTAAAAAAAAATGGAAAAGACAAATCAAATCCTCCTTATACATAGATGATATGATTATGTATGCAGAAAATCCAAATGATCCTACAGATTAATTATTGGAATTAATGAAGCCTGATGAATAGAAAGGAACACAAATAGAAAGTTAGTACAAGGAAAGGGAAAGTGAGAGAAACTGACTTATCCTTAAAAGCAAATACCTAAGAATAAATCTAACAATACATAAATCTAATACAGATGTATACAACCTCTATAGAGGAACATATAAAACTTTACTGAAAGAAAAAGAGCTAAATAAATGGGAAGATAGATACTATGCTCATGAATTGGATGATTCAACACTGTAAAGATGTCAATTATTCTCAAATAGCTATCAAGATTTGACATAGTAATTCAAGAAAAAAATCTCCATAATTTTTATGTTTTGGTAGAAATTGACAACCTCATTCTAAAATGTATATGAGAAATGCAGACAAGTACATCTCTTAAAACATGCCTGAAAGAAGAACAAGGTGGAAGGATCTGCTCTACAAAATAGCCAAATCTGGGAATCACCCAAATACTCATTAACATTAAAATGAACAAATGGTGCAAGTTTGTTCATGTAATACCACATAGCAATAAAATAAAGGAACAGCTGCAAAAAGCAACCAGATGAATCTTGGAGACCAAAAACAAAGTATATACTGTAGGATTCTATTCAAATAAAGATTTTAGGCTAGGCGTGGTGGCTCATGCCTGTAATCCCAGCACTTTGGGAGGCTGAGGCAGGCAGATCACTTGAGGTCAAGAGTTTGAGACCAGCCTAATTAACATGGTGAAACCCCTCTCTACTAAAAATACAAACATCAGCCAGGTGTGGTAGTGCAAGCCTGTAATCTCAGCTACTCAGGAGGCTAAGGCATGAGAATCGCTTGAACCTGGGAGGCGGAGGTTGCAGTGAACTGACATAGCATTGCACTTCAGCCTGGGCTAGAGAGTTAGACTGTCTCAAAAAAAAAAAAAAAAGATTTTAGCAGACAACACTGAATTTTATTGTTTGAGGATTCCTATTTTGATGCTAGGGATATAAAAGCACAGAAGTGAAGTCCAGATTAAAGTTATTTCTTAGAGAAGAAGGGGATTATGATCAGAAAGGGGAACTCAGGTGCTGTTGAGGTACTGGCAGTTTTTAAATTTCTTGACCGGGTTGTAGTTGCATGGTTGTTCACTTCTACAATAATTCTTTAAGTTGTATATTTATGTGTATGTATTTTTCAAAATGTGATGCATTATACTGAGAAAAAGGTTAAATCTAAGTATGATGTATGTATTTGTATGTATTCATATACTCTTTTACTGAGCTATTCTACTTTCAAAAACGTATTCTGGGAGGAGAGATCCAAGATGGCCGGTTAGGAGGAGCTTGGGATTGCAGGTCCAAGTGAAAGCGCAGAGGGTGAGTGGACGCCGCATTTCCAGACGGATTTTTACTGCCCACAGACCAGGAGATTCACAGGCGGAGGAGCCCCACGGGTCACCAGTGCCACTGTTTTGGCCGGCGCGGCTGTTTGGCCTGCGCCCGGGTGCAGCGGTTCCCAATGCAGAGTGAGCGAGACTGAGTCCCCTCTTAGCCAGCAAGGGGAGCTGAAACGGGGAGCCAGGCCAGGAGATTCCCAGGCAAAAAAGCGCCACAAATCTCAGAGCCGCGGTTTCAGCCGACGCAGCGGCTCCCTGTGCAGAGCAAACGAGACGGTGTCCCCCTTAGTCAGAAAGGGGAGCTGAAACAGGGAGCCAGGCCAGGAGATTCCTGGGCAAAAAAGCGCCATGAATCTCAGAGCCGCGGTTTCAGCCAATGCAGTGGCTCCTGGTGGAGAGTAAACAGGACGGTGTCCCCTCTTAGCCAGCAAGGGGAGCTGAAGCAGGGAGCCAAGCCAGGAGATTCCCGGGCAAAAAAGTGCCATGAATCTCAGAGCCGCGATTTCAGCCGCACAGTGGGTCACCGCATGGGAAATCACACAGGCCCCGGCACCTATTCAACAGGCGACCAGGTCACCTGGTAGAGAGCCGACTGTTCAACTAAAAAACAAAAGGCTCTGAGGCGGGGAGCCAGGTGACCAGGCCCGGCTGGTCCCACCCCCACAAAAACAAAAAAACAGCAATTGGAAATGCTCTGGGTTGAGACTTTCACGGCAAACACAACTGAACCCGGGACGGTCCAGCTCTGTGGAGGAGGGGCGTCCGCCATTACAGAGGCACCCTGCAGTTCCCAAGGAAATCTGCCGTCGCCAAGGCAACACGTCACTACAGAGGTGGGCCAACATAGCGGAAGCAGTTCTAACTACACCCATATAAACAGGACTGCAGGGAAGTTCACACGGCAGCTGGGCGGAGCCCACAGCAACTCAGCGAAGCCTCTGCAGGCTGAGTGTGACTAGGCTGCCAACTTGTGGGCAGGGAAAATGGCAGCAGCACAGTGGAAACACATAAAGCCCTAACTCCCTGGGACAGAACACCTAGGGGGAAGAAAAAGGGGTTTATGAGTTCTGCTGCTGCAGACTTAAACTTACCAAAATCAGAAAGTCATCAAATACAAAGTCGACAGGTGGATAAATCCACAAAGATGGGAAGAAACCAGCGCAAAAAGGATGAAAACACCCGAAACCACAACACCTTTCCTCCTACAAGGGATCACAACTCCTCACCAGCAAGGGAACAAGACTGGATGGAGAATGACTGTGATGAAATGACAGAATCAGCTTTCAGAAAGTGGATAATAAGAAACTTCCATGAGATAAAAGAACATGTTCTAACCCAATGCAAAGAAACTAAGAACCTTGAAAAAAGACTTGATGAAATGCTAATGAGAATGGACAACTTAGAGAGGAATATGAGTGAATTGATGGAGCTGAAAAACACAACACAAGAACGTCGTGAAGCATGAACAAGTTTCAAAAGCCGAATTGACCAAGCAGAAGAAAGGATATCAGAGGTCGAAGATCAACTCAATGAAATAAAACGAGAAGGCAAGATTAGAGAAAACAGGGTAAAAAGGAATGAACAAAGTCAATAAGAAATATGAGACTATGTGAAAAGACCTAATCTACGTTTGATAGGTGTACCCGAATGTGACGAAGAGAATGCATCCAAGCTGGAAAATACTCTTCAGGATATTATCCAGGAAAACTTCCCCAACCTAGCAAGGCAGGCCAATATTCAAGTCCAGGAAATACAGAGAACACCACAAAGATATTCCTCTAGAAGAGCAACCCCAAGGCAAATAATCGTCAGATTCATCAGGGTTGAAATGAAGGAGAAAATGCTAAGGGCAGCCAGAGAGAAAGGTCAGGTTACCCACAAAGGGAAGCCCATCAGACTCACAGCAGATCTCTCAGCAGAAACCCTACAAGCCAGAAGAGAGTGGGGGCCGATATTCAACATCCTTAAAGAAAAGAACTTTCAACCCATAATTTCATATCCAGCCAAACTAAGGTTCATAAGTGAAGGAAAAATAAAATCCTTTGTGAACAATCAAGTACTCAGAGATTTCATCACCACCAGAACGGCTTTACAAGAGCTCCTGAAGGAGGCACTACACATCGAAAAGAAAACCAGTACCAGCCACTCCAAAAACACACGAAATGGTAAAGAGCATCAACACAATGAAGAATCTGCATCAATCAACGGGCAAAACAGCCAGCTAGCATCAAAATGGCAGTATCAAATTCACACATAACAATATTAACCCTAAACGTAAATGGACTAAATGCCCCAATCAAAAGACACAGACTGGCAAATTGGATAAAAAGCCAAAACCCATCAGTGTGCTCTATACAGGAAACCCATCTCACATGCAAGGATACACAAAGGCTCAAAATAAAGGGATGGAGGAAGATTTACCAAGCAAATGGAGAGCAAAAAAAAGCAGGAGTTGCAATTCTCATCTCTGATAAAATAGACTTTAAAGCAACAAAGAAGGACATTACATAATGGTAAAAGGATCAATGCAACAAGAAGATTAACGATCCTAAATATATATGCACCTAATACAGGAGCACCCAGATACATAAGGCAAGTTCTTAAAGACTTACAAAGAGACCTAGACTCCCACACAATAATAGTGGGGGACTTCAACACACCATTGTCAATATTAGACAGATCAACAAGAAAGAAAATTAACGAGGATATCCAGGACTTGAACTCAGACCTGGAACAAGCAAACCTAATAGACATTTACAGAACTCTCCACCCCAAATCCACAGAATATACATTCTTCTCAGCACCACGTCACACCTATTCTAAAATTGACCACAAAATTGGAAATAAATAACTCCTCAGCAAATGCAAAAGAACGCAAACCATAACAAACAGTCTCTCAGACCACAGTGCAATCAAGTTAGAACTCAGAATTCAGAAACCAACCCAGAACTGCACAGCTTCATGGAAAATGAACAACTTTCTCCTGAATGTTGACTGGATAAACAATGAAATGAAGACAGAAATAAAGATGTTCTTCGAAACCAACGAGAACGAAGACACCACATATCTCTGGGACACATTTAAAGCAGTCACTAGAGGAAAATATATAGCAATAAGTGCCCACATGAGAAGAAAGGAGAGATCTAAAATTGACACCCTATCGTCAAAATTGAAAGAGCTAGAGAAGTAAGATAAAAAAAACTCAAAACCTAGCAGAAGACAAGAGATAACTAAGATCAAAGCAGAATTGAAGGAGATAGAGACACGAAAAACCCTACAAAAAAATCAATAAATCCAGGAGCTGGTTTTTTGAAAAGATCAACAAAATAGACAGACCACTAGCCAGAGTAATAAAAAAGAAAAGAGAGAATAACCAAATAGATGCAATAAAAAATGATAAAGGGGATATCACCACAGATTCCACAGAAATTCAAACCACCATCAGAGATTATTACAAACAACTCTATGCACATAGACTAGAAAACCTGGAAGAAATGGATAAATTCCTGGAAACTTGCCTCCTCCCAAGCCTAAACCAGGAAGAAGTTGAAACCCTGAATAGACCAATAACAAGGTCTGAAGTCGAGGCAGCAATTAAGAGCCTACCACCCAAAAAAAGCCCAGGTCCAGATGGGTTCCCAGCCTAATTCTACCAGACATACAAAGAGGAACTGGTACCATTCCTTCTGAAACTATTCCAAATAATCCAAAAAGAGGGAATCCTTCCCAAATCTTTTTATGAGACCAACATCATCCTGATACCAAAACCCGGCAGAGACTCAACAAGAAAAGAAAACTACAGGCCAATATCCATGATGAACATAGATGCAAAAATCTTCAATAAAATACTGGCAAGCCGATTGCAACAGCACATCAGAAAGCTTATTCACCATGATCAAGTAGGATTCATCCCGGGGATGCAAGGCTGGTTCAATAAACGCAAGTCTATAAATGTAATTCACCACATAAACAGAACCAAAGACAAAAACCACATGATTATCTCAATTGAGGCAGAGAAGGCCTTTGACAAAATTCAGCAGCCCTTTATGCTAAAAACTCTCAATAAACTAGGTATCGACGGAACGTATTTCAAAATAATAAAAGCTATTTACGACAAACCAACAGCCAATATCATACTGAATGGGCAAAAACTGGAAGCATTCCCTTTGAAATCTGGCACTAGACAAGGATGCCCTCTCTCACTACTCCTATTCAATATAGCACTGGAAGTTCTAGCCAGAGCAATCAGGCAAGAAAAAGAAATAAATGGTATTCAATTAGGAAAGGAGGAAGTCAAATTGTCTCTATTTGCAGATGACATGATTGTATATCTAGAAGACCCCATCCTCTCAGCCCAAAATCTCTTGAAACTGATAAGCCACTTCAGCAAAGTCTCAGGATACAAAATCAATGTGCAAAAATCACAAGCATTCCTATACACCAATAACAGACTTAAAGAGAGCCAAATCAAGAACAAACTGCCATTCACAATTGCTACAAAGAGAATAAAATACCTAGGAATACAACTAACAAGGAACGTAAAGGACCTCTTCAAGGAGAACTACAAACCACTGCTCAACGAAATAAGAGAGGACACAAACAGATGGAGAAACATTCCATATTCATGGTTAGGAAGAATCAATATCGTGAAAATGGCCATACTGCCCAAAGTAATTTACAGATTCAACGCTATCCCCATCAAGCTACCAATGACCTTCTTCACAGAACTGGAGAAAACCACCTTAAACTTCATATGGAACCAAAAGAGAGCCCACATAGCCAAGTCAATTCTAAGCAAAAAGAACAAAGCAGGAGGCATCACACTACCCGACATCAAACTATACTACAAGCTACAGTAATCAAAACAGCATGGTACTGGTACCAAAACAGATATATAGACCAATGGAACAGAACAGAGGCGTCGGAGGCAACACAACATATCTACAACCATCCAATCTTTGACAAACCTGATAAAAACAAGCAATGGGGAAAGGATTCCCTGTTTAATAAGTGGTGTTGGGAAAACTGGCTAGCCATGTGCAGAAAGCAGAAACTGGACCCCTTCCTGACACCTACACTAAAATTGACTCCAGATGGATTAGACTTAAACATCAGACCTAACACCATAAAAACCCTAGAAGGAAACCTAGGCAAAACCATTCAGGACATAGGCGTAGGCAAGGACTTCATGACCAAAACACCAAAAGCATTGGCAACAAAAGCCAAAATAGACAAATGGGACCTAATCAAACTCCACAGCTTCTGCACGGCGAAAGAAACAGTCAATAGAGTGAATCGGCAACCAACAGAATGGGAAAAAATTTTTGCAGCCTACCCATCTGACAAAGGGCTGATATCCAGAATTTACAACGAACTAAAACAGATTTACAAGAAAAAAACAAACAAGCCCATTCAAAAATGGGCGAAGGATAGAAACAGATACTTTACAAAAGAAGACATACATGAGGCCAACAAGCACATGAAAAAATGCTCATCATCACTGGTCATTAGAGAAATGCAAATCAAAACTACATTGAGATACCATCTCACGCCAGTTAGAATAGCGATCATTAAAAAATCTGGAGAGAACAGATGCTGGAGAGGATGTGGAGAAATAGGAACACTTTTACACTGTTGGTGGGAGTGTAAACTAGTTCACCCATTGTGGAAGACAGTGTGGTGATTCCTCAAGGACCTAGAAATAGAAATTCCATCTGACCCAGCAATCCCAGTACTGGGTATATATCCAAAGGATTATAAATCGTTCTACTATAAGAACACATGCACACAAATGTTCACTGCAGCACAGTTTACAACAGCAAAGACCTGGAACCAACCCAAATGCCCATCGATGATAGACTGGACAGGAAAAATGTGGCACATATACACCATGGAATATTATGCAGCCATCAAAAACGATGAGTTAGCGTCCTTTGTAGTGACATGGACAAACCTGGAAACCATCATTCTCAGCAAACTGACACAAGAACACAAAATCGAACATCGCATGTTCTCACTGATAGACGGGTATTGAACAATGGGAACACATGGACACAGGGAGGGGAACACTATACACTGGGGTCTGTTGTGGAGGAGTGGGGGGGACAGCAGGGGGTGGGGAGTCGGGGAGAGATAGCATGGGGAGAAATGCCACATATAGGGGAAGGGGAGGAAGGCAGCAAATCACACTGCCACGTATGCACCAATGCAACAACCTTGCATGTTTTTCAGATGTACCCCAAAACCTAAAATGCAATTTAAAAAAAAAACAAAACGTATTCTGAGAAAACAAAGCAATCAAGGGGCATGAACAAGTAATTATGTACAACATATTAATTATAACATCATTTCTAGTAGAGAAAAACAATGTTAATGTTAAACTATGGGGAAATTATTAAATTAAATATCACACATGCACACATGTAGATGTCTTAATGAAGTCATTAAAATACTATATCCAAAAAATATTTAGTGGTATTGCAAAATGCTTCCAATAGAAGAAAATGATCCAAAATATTTGTGAATGAGATTTATTTTTGTCATAATTTTTGTGACAAAATTATGGCATTATTTTATGACATAATTTATTTTTTATCAAAATTTTCCATAATTTCTAATTTTTTACAAGTTATGTATATGGCAAAGGTTGTACACTAAGAATTTTTTGTTTTTGAGACTGAGTCTTGCTCTATTGCCCAGGCTGGAGTGCAGTGGTGCGATCTTGGCTCCCAGGTTCAAGTGATTCTCCTGCCTCCGCCTCCTGAGTAGGTGGTATTACGGGTGCCTGCCACCATGCCTGGCTAATTTTTATATTTTTAGTAGAGATAGGGTTTCACCATGTTGGCCAGGCTGGTCTCAAACTCCTGACCTCAAGTGATCTGCCCGCCTTGGTCTCCCAAAGTGCTGGAATTACAGGCATGAGCCACCGTGCCTGGCCAATAATTTTTATTTTTAAACGAACAAACTATACGTCTTTTAAATAACAGAAAATTAACTGAATTTCTTCATATTTTATATGTACACAAATTTATTCAAAATTATTTTAGTAGCTTGAAGATTAGTTTTCATAGACGAAAAATTATTAGTTACAACTTCAAATGTATTTCTAAGATAGCAGCATCTGAATATAGCTTATTTTCTAATATAGCATTCAAAGTTTAAAATCTGTTCTACACTGTAACATCTCAATTCAGGATTTGTTTTATACAAAAATCTGATCACCTAATTTTTTTTAACAGTTATAAAAATGATACTGTATTTACAGTTAATGAAAACAACAACAACAATAACCCCAAAACTCCAAACCCTGTCATTATCTTTATAGGCAGTTATATTTTGTTTGCAGATTCAGGAGTTTATATAAACCTTTTAAAATCCTTCTTCTATTTATCTCTATTTTAGTTTGTGCACAAGAGTTAACACTGCAGGCCTAAACTACTATCTCGTGAAAGGCTTCAAAGGCCTACTAACGTTGGCCTTTGAGAGGTGTATATGGGAACTTGGATTTCAGGAGGGTCCCTACATTCCTAACTGAAAAGTGTGACTCACTGTGTCTAAACTGTTTGTGCTAACAATATGATTTATGCTGAACACCTGCTTTCTTTCTGGGAGTCTGGAATTTGGTTAAGTGCCAAGTGGAAGATGCCTATGTGACCAGCCCCCAATAAAAACCCAGGGCACCAAGTCTTTAATAAGCTTCCCTGGTTGGCACCACTTCACACGTGTTGCCACAACTCATTGCTGGGAGAGGACCCTTGAAAGCTTGTGCTTGGTTTCCCCTGGACTTCAACTCATGCATCTTTTCCTTTTGCTGATTTCTCTTTATATCCTTTAGCTATAATGAATCATAGCTGTGAATATGACTATATGCTGAGTCCTTTGAGTTTTCTTAGTGAATCATGAAGCCTAGGGGTGGTCTTGGGGATCCCTGATACATAGTTTGTAAAACTAAAATCAACTAAACATTTTGATACTGTGAGTCAAGAGAAATGTTTACTTTGCTGAAAAAACAAATAGCAATTTATATCATCACGCATAAAAACAAAAAATCAAAATAGATTATATAAGACTAGTGATAAAAATATGTGCAAATCTTTAAATAGATTAAAATGCTACAGTGCAGATATTTATTGCTTGGTATGAGACACACATATTTTCCCTTAAGCAGCAAGTTTGTTGGTAAGTAGTAATCAGTTCCACTCTATCAGTGTAAATAAATTTCACAAACACTCCCTTCCCCAGGCATAAATACTAGACCAAAATAAAATAAAATAAAATAAAAAAAGGGTTTTCAGTTTATCACCTTTGTGAGCTACAAAAACACAAACTGTTAATATTATTTTAAAAGATACAAACTATTGTTTTCATGTCAGATGTGTTTTAAATCCATGTTTAATTATTGTAAAAGTCTCCCCATGGTATATGTAATCACTCTGTAATAAGGTAATTAAAATTCCTTGGCCAGCCAATTTAGGATTTACAGCTTAACTCAAGTACCAGACACTACTAAAGAGAAGCCCAAATGTGTTACTTAGAAATAAATATTTAATTTGTGGGGATAACCCAACTCAGCCTGTCTTCAAAACTGAACCTGTATTTAAAATACGTTTCAGCAAATTGCTACAGACAGGTTCAAATTTAAGTGTAATCCCAAAGTAATGGATGTACAAACATATGCAGATGTCTACAAAATTACTGTGTGTGTTGGGAAAATGATGATATAGCCTTTAAGTTAGTTGTATTACCCCTATTTTAAAGGTGATTCATCTCTTGACCTGCCCCGTCAGAATTCACATCTGCAAAAGCGAATGTCTGGGGTGGGACCTGGGTTCCCGCTTGTTTAACAAGTTTTACACTGCGTTTTAAAATTTGAAATTTACTAATCTAATCTTTTCCATATCTAAAATTCTGGTTTTGTGAGTCTCTGTATTTAAGTATGCTTTAAAGTTATAAACCATTTGTGATTAAGCAGATATCAACTAGTTATTATTATTATTATTTTTAGAGACAGAGTCTTGCTTTGTCACCCAGGCTGGAGGGCAGTTGCAGCTCACTGCAACCACTGCCTTCTGGGTTCAAGTGATTCTCCTGCCTCAGCCTCCTGAGTAGCTGGGATTACAGGTGTGTGCCAACACATCCAACTAATTTTTGTATTTTTGTAGAGACAAGGTTTTGCCATGTTGGCCAGGCTGGTCTGAAACTCCTGACCTCACGTAATCCATCCGCCTCAGCCTCCCAAAATGCTGGGATTACAGGTGTGAGCCACCACGTCCCGCTTGTTATTTTTGAGATGGGGGTCTCACTTTTTTGCCCATGCTAGAGTGCAGTGACACGGTCTTGGCTCATTGCAACCTCTGCCTCCCTAGCTCAAGTAATTCTCCCACCTCAGCCTCCCAAGAAGCTGGGACTACAGGTGTATGCCACCATGCTTGGCTAATTTTTAAATGTTTTCCATAAAGATGAGATCTCACTATATTGCCCACGCTGGTCTCAAACTCCTGGGCTCAAGTGATCCTCCTGCCTTGGCCTCCCAAACTTCTGGGATCATATGCATAAGCCACTGGGCCCAGCCATCAGCTAGTTCTAAGGATTTTTCTAACATGATAAACAACATTCTTGGGCCATATAATTTCATGACTTCAGTTTAGGAAGAAAAAAAGAGTGTTGGTTATACATAGTCTGTGGCAAAGACAGATATGGACATCATATTAAGAAACTTACTGATAATCCAAATATCAACGTTGTTTTGTTTAGCCTTTTCTCCACCAAAACGGTAAGTGCTGTTTCTAAGTAGCCAACAAACAACAAAATTAACTGACCTAATTTTATTTTATTTTTTGCCTTTCATTGTCTACACTGTATGGGTGTCATGTTATGAAAACTGTAAAAAGAATCCAGATAACCCAAATAAGTCCCTAAATGCCAGGGTCAATTACATCTATTGCCAGAAACATGGAACTAATTCTGGAGTAGTTTAGTCTACATTGCAGCTATAGAAGCAATCTCTCACCTAGCCAGTAGATGGAACTATACACAAGTGCATTGGCTTTGTTTTTTGATCCACATGACCTTAAATCTTACTGTAACCACTATTTTTGGTTTGTTTGTTTGAAACCCAGGAGATCAAGGAGGATGCACAAAACTGGGCAAGACCAATTGTTGAGGTAAATTTACAGAACAATGATACAAAGAATAATTTTCTATTTCTATTTTGTTTCTGGCTCTTTTGAAAAATAACTATTTGAACTGAATTTGTAATCTACTTCCAGGTCCCTAGAGCTAATAAAACAATTCTAAATTTAGAAATCTGTTATTTAAAATTCATGTTCAATCAGGGAAAATTGAATATCAACTGATCATGACATGGTATTGAGGAATTCTTGTTGATTTTGTTAGGTATAATAATATGGTCATTTAAAAAATCCTTATCTGTTAGGAATACAAACAAGAGTATTTCTAGGTGAAATGATAGTGCTTTAGAAATCTCCAAGGGAGAAAAAGACATCCAGAAGAACAGAATAGGAATGGCAAAATGTTTTGATAACTATTGAAGCTTGGTGAGCAGTATGCTGGGGTTTATTATACTATTCTCTCTTTTCATTTGAAATCTTCCACAATTAAACAGTAAAAAAAAAAAAAAAAAAAAGAGAGAGAGAGAGAAAGAAAGAAAATAGAAGGCCATGTCCTAGTGATTTGGGTTAACACTGGGATCAGGTCACTGGAAAATATCCAATTTAAGCAGGTCTCATCTTGATATTCAGCCATCAATAAATTATTTTAATCACAACTAAGTCAAAATTAGTTACATAAAATCCCATACAGACTACTTCAACAATGAGGGACTAAAACTAGTCTGTTAAGGCCACTGGAAATAATACTTTACAGTTAGAAAGCACTTCAACATTTACAAAGGGAAGTCACATACAGTTTCTCATCTAGTTCTCATAATCTTAGGAAGACTCTGAAGGTAAGCAAACTGAGGCTCAGGGAACTTTTAAGACTTGACCTGTATTTAAGTATGCTTTAAACTTATAAACGAATTATGCTAACCTCACATAATTAGTAAAAGTGACAGAGCTGGGATACTAACCCAGGTTTTATGAAACCAAAGATCCTCTTTTCTCTACTACACTGTCACTTAGGTCCCTTTGATACAAATAGCATATATGGTAAAATTTGGGCAAAGTTTTAAAATTTTCTTTCTGTGATCATTATTTTATAATATATGATAAAACTTGCTTTTCAGGAGGCTGGGTATGGTGGCTCACACCTGTAATCCCAGAATTTTGGGAGGCTGAGGAGGGTGGATCACTTGAGGCCAGGAGTGTGAGACCAGCCTGGCCAACATGATAAAACCTCGTCTCTTCAAAAAATACAAAAATTAGCCAAGTGTGGTGGCACGTGCCTGTAGTCCCAGCTACACAGGAAGCTGAGGCAAAGAATCCCTTGAACCCAGGAGGCAGAGGCTGAAGTGAGCTGAGATGGCACACTCAGAAAATAAACACACAGACAGAAATAGATTTCTTGAATAAAACTAAACCAGAAAAGTAATTTTAAAAGAATTACAGTGTCTTGGCCAGGCATGGTGGCTCATGCCTGTAATCTCAGCACTTTGGGAGGCTGAGGAGGGGTCTCTATTAAAAATACAAAAATTACCCAAGTGTGGTGGTATGCGCCTGTAGTCCCAACTACTTGGGAGGCTGAGGGAGGGGAGTGGCTTGAACCCGGGAGGCAGAGGTTTCAGTGAGCCAAGATCACACCGCTGCACTCCAGCCTGGAGACAGTCTTGCTCTGTCTCAAAAAAAAAAAAAAAAAAAAAAAAAAAAAGAATTATAATACTTAAAATTAGAAGGAATGTTAGAGGCTCTCTCTAGTCCAAAATTAAAATCTTATCTTCAGCCCCCTTGGATGAGTCTAGTTTCAACTTGAGTGCTTCTAGTGCGGAATTGCATAGTCTGTGAGACAGCCTGCTTCACTCATGGAGTAAGTCTAATCACGAAAAAGGTCTTCTTTACTTAGAGGTGACGTCTGCCACTTGTTGATTCTAGTTACAGCCTCTGATGCTGCACTCAAGAAGTATATAGTCTTATATATGACAGTCTTTCAAATAACTGTGGACATTGATTATGTTCTATCTACGGGCTTCTGCTTTGGGAACTCTTCTAGAAGAATAATAAAATGAATACATTTATAGATAACTAAAGCCTCCCAGTCTTTTCAAAAGCTCTGCTATGCCAGTGGTCTTCAACCTTGGGTATCTCTGAGAATACCCAAAGTCCTTCCAGGGGACACATGAACTAGGATATATTTTTAAGGCAATCAATTTCCATATCTTTATTTTCCATAATTTTGTCTGTCTGAAAACAAGTCTGTGGTCTGTTTTTCTTTTACATCTCCACATCTACAATCACCTATCTACACATCTACAATTACCCATCCAAAAGGCAAACTACTCCTCCATCCCAAAAAGCCTAACTTCAAAGAGACTACTGGGAAATGCATGGTCCCTGAGGGAGGAAGAGACCCTTGAAAGCAAAACAAAGAGAGTTTGAGAAAAAAAGGGAGGTGCCGCCTTACTTTATCCAGGCAATGTATTCATGGTAAGCTGTTTTAGAATTCAAAATCAATAGTAAGATGAGTGTCACAGGGATGTCCATTTAACACTTTAATTTTGTTTGAAAAATGAAGTCAGATTTTTTTTTTCCCTGATAGAAAACGAGTCTGATTTGGCTGAGTGATTTGACAGTAAGGACTAGTATTGTCATGTGAGTCACACAGCAGACATTTTCCATACAGTGAATGAGATAAACAGGCAGTTCTACAGTTGTGCAGAAAATATATTTAAGGCTGGGCGTGGTGGCTCACGCCTGCAATCCCAGCACTTTGGGAGGCAGAGGCAGGCGTATCACGAGGTCAGGAGTTCGAGATCAGCCTGGCCAACTTGGTAAAACCCCATCTCTACTAAATAATACAAAAATTAGCCAGGCATGGTGGCGCGTGCCTGTAGACCTAGCTACTTGGAAGACTGAGGCAAGGGAATCACTTGAACCCAGGAGGCAGAGGTTGCAGTGAGCTGAGATTGTGCCACTGTACTCCAGCCTGGGCGACAGAGCAAGACTCTGTTTCAAAAAGAAAACATATTTAAAAGAATATTCCCTTTGTAGGGACATGGATGAATCTGGAAACCATCATTCTCAGTAAAGTGACAGAAGAACAGAAAAACAAACACCGCATGTTCTCACTCATAGGCAGGTGTTGAACAATGAGAACACATGGACACAGGGAGGGGAGCATCACATACTGGAGTCTGTTGGGGGGCAATAGGGGAGGGACAGTGTGTGGGATAGGGAGGTTGGGGAGGGATAACATGGGGAAAAATGCCAGATATAGGTGACAGGGGGATGGAGGCAGCAAACCACATTGCCATGTATGTACCTATGCAATAATCCTGCATGTTTTGCACATGTATCCCAGAACCTAAAGTGCAATAAAATATATATTTTAAAAATAAAAGCAGAAAACAAACAAAATCAAAGAAGATAAAAAGATAATAAAACTCAAAGTTTTTTGATAAGTCTAAAATAAAGTCTGTTTTCAGAAGTAGAAAAAAAAGAATATTCAAGATACTGAGAATTATATTCTCACAATAGAAGTTTTTAGATATCAACCTAAAAATACGTGAAGGGGTACATATGTTTTTCAAAATTCTTCTTTTTTTTTTTTTTTTTTTTTTTAGGCAGGGTCTTGTTCTGTTAACCAGGCTAGAGTACAGTGGTGCAATCATGGCTCACTGCAGCATTGATTTCCCAGGCTGAGGGGATTCTCCAACTTCAGCTCCCCAAGTAACTGGGACTACAGGTGTGTGCCATCATGGCCAGCTGCTAGTTTTCATACTTTTTGTAGAGACAGGGTTTTACCATGTTGCCCAGGCTGATCTCGAACTCCTGAGCTCAAGCAATCCGCCTCCCTTGGCCTCCCAAGGTGCTGGGATTATAGGCATGAGCCACCACACCTGGTCTCAAAATTCTTTTAGCAGTTTTGCCAGAAAAGACTTTGAAGGCTGTGTCTCTATGACACAATTTCCAGGCTCCTTTACATTCTGGTTATCCAATTCCACAGACATTCCAGTGTCCTGCTAACTGTGAACACTCCAGGATGAACAGGGGGAGTATGGCTTTGTTCTGAATACTATCTACTCCTAACTAATGTAGCCTAACCTTCCATTTAGGGCTTTTTACCCTGTTGCAAATGACAACTAAAATGTTTACATCTTTTTTCACATAGTCACAACTAAATTCACACTAATCTTGCACTTACTCATTTTTGAATGAAGGCGTTAACATTAACTGGTCTCAAATTTCACCTTCTTTGTTTTAGCTCCTTTGCTACAAACTTGTAAAAATATTTTTGAATTTTGATATACATAGCCAGTGTGTTAGCTAGCCCTTTGTAAGGGGCAACTTGTGAAATGCCTCCCAGTGATCCTTGCCTCCTGATATTCAGGCCCTGGTATAATCCCATCCATGTATGGGCTGGATCTAGTGACTCATCTCTAACTGCAGAAGTGATGGTGTGTAATTCTGGAGATTAGCTTACGAGACCGTGACTTCTGTCTTGCTCACACTCTCTTGTCCTCTTGCTTGCTTGCTCTGATGAAGCCAACTGCCATGCTGTAACTTGCTCTATGGAGAGGCCCACCTGACAATGAACTAAGGAAGGGTTGGGCCAACAGCTCTTAAGGAATTATGGCCCTCAGTCCAATAGCCTGTGAGGAAGATAAGACTGCCAACAATCATGCGAATGAGCCTGGAAGCAGATCCATGCTCTAGAGGAGCCTCAAAATGACTTTAGCCCTGGCCAACAGCTTTATTATCACCTGTGAGAGATTCAGAGCCAGAGAACCCTGCTAAGCTGTACCCACATTTCTGATGTACAGAGACTGAGATAGTAAATGCATGTTGTTTTACGCCATTACATTTTGGGGTATTTGTTATGAAGCAATAGGTAATGAATACACCTCTGATCTTGGTACCTTTGAATATTTAGCAAGCATATCTTCTGTTTTATTTTCCCCCTAAACAAAGTCACTGATTACAACCCTTTCTTATTAAAGAAAAAAAAAAGAGAGACAGGTTTTGGTACATTTCCCAGGCTGGTCTCAAACTCCTGGCCTCAAGCAATCCTTCCTGCTTCAGACTCTCAAAGCACTGAGATTACAGGCATGAGTCACCACTCCCGGCCTGACTACAATTTTGAACAGAATAGGATCAAAGATAAAACCCTGCAGGATGCTGTCCTATAAAGCTTTATACAATCTCTTTGGACACAATCACCCGACCAGAGCTGGATGACCCAGTTGTACTATCCTTAGCTCACATTTCTCCATCTTACTGACAAAAATTCTGTGACAAACATATCAAATGGCTTATTGAAATCAAGATAAACTGTGATCTATAGAATTGCCTTTATATGCCATATGGTAATATCAAAAAAGGAAGCCAAGTCTGTCATTACTTGTTTTTAGTTGCCAAGAGTCTTGCTACATGGACACCTTCACTTTCATCTTACTCTTCTTCGCTAGGACTTCTATTGGTCAGAAGTTTATATTTTGGGGCCCTCCTATCCCTCTGAACTCGATTTCCTTTTGGAGTCTCTTCTCTGAAGTGTGCTGAAAGCATGAGAGTAACTGAATACGCCCAGCTTTTATATCTTTGGCCACTGTAAACCTTATGATAACATAACCTTTTTTTCCTGTGACTTTAGGTCTTTCTGAACAGCTAAGTTCACAACTGCTGTTAAATTCCAAGACAAAAGTGTTAGCGTTATCCCAAACCAACATAGCTTAAAGTTTCACCCTTTAAGAATTAAAATACACACTCACAATTCGAAAACCATGTAAAGCATTCCATCTGAGCTATATGTCTCCAATAACTCTACAATGTGTGGATGTTTCAGCATATGACAGATACTGGCTTCCCGCTTTAAATCTGTAAAACAAATATACAGCATACTTCATTAGGTAGGAACAAAAGACAATTAGAGTGAATGATGAATGAATGGATGTGATCTATGGTAACATGAATACTTCTCTAACTAGAGAGATGAAATCCCCCATTTAAACTTAGCTTAACTTTTTACCCTTTAAAATCTTTGACAATATAGCTTTTCATATTTTTTACAAGCTTAAATCTATATACCGTATAAAGTAAGCTCTTATTAATAAAAAAGTATACATTTCTTAATATACTTTCCCCAAAAGTAAAATAAATATACAAATAAATACTTTCCCCAACTCTTGTAATCAATGTCAGCCTCCAAATTTGTAACTCTTCCTTGATCTGCTAATAAGCTAATAACTCAATTTACTGTTTTTTTTACCTCTTTTTCTTAGTTTTCCCTAAATAAAATAAAAATATGTTGTCTATTCTTTAGCCTAAAATCTAGCATTTATAGACACATCAGGGAAGTTATATGGAATAGGGAGCAAAAAATACTATGGTTTAAACAGAAAAGACACTACTCCTAGAGTCCAAGTCAGAATTTTTAAAATATCATCTATAAAATGCGCTGGGGTTGGGTGCGGTGGCTCACGCCTGTAATCCCAGCACTTTGGGAGGCCAACACAGATGGATCACTTGAGGTCAGGAGTTTGGGACAAGCCTGGCCAACATGGTGAAACCTCATCTCTACTAAAAATGTAAAAAATTAGCTGGGCATGGTGGCAGGTGCCTGTAATCCCGGCTACTCAGGAGGCTGAGGCAGGAGAATCATTTGAACTTGGGAGGTGGAGGTTGCAGTGAGCCAAGATTGTGCCATTGCACTCCAACCTGGGCAACAAAAGTGAAACTCCATCTAAGAAAAAAGTGTTAGGTAATTCTCAACTCTAACTACCTACTTCTTCAAAGTAACAGTGTTACTTTGAAAAACAAATCCAAATAATGTATGTAAGACTACTGTGGAAGCTCTATAATACTGTTTGGAAAACAAAGTTGTTAATATCATCATCATCATCATCTAAAACAGTTTGGGCATGGAAATCGCTTGCCATGTCTACATGGAATAGGATAATGACAGCCATCCAGTGCTAATAGCGCTGGGGCTTTATCTGTTTGCTGATGACTAAAATATAATGGGACATTTTTATATGAGAAAGTAGAAGGAAGACAGGTAAGAAAGAACCAAGGCTAAGGACGTACTGCACAAAGCAAAACAGGTAACATTACCTCCTTTCTGATTTATTAATTCAACTTAGTCTTGTCAACAGAGCAATGATTGTGGATGTAACCTTAGAAGATTCACATACATAAGGGTAGAATGAGAAAAGGAAGCCAGAAAATTTGACAAAAGAGAAACCACAACGAAAGAAAGAATAATAAATATTAAGAAAATCAAGGGAATAGAGGAAATTAAGGTGTAAGTGTAGCTGGAGAAGGCTGAAAGCTGAGAAAGACTGTAAGATTCAGCCATAAAAGGTCATGAAAATTCTGGGCAAGATCAGTTTTTGTGGAGGAGTCAGGGTTGAAGTCAGTATGCAGGAGACAATTATGTCATAATCAATTAAAATTATCACACCTCTCACTGGGTTAAGTACTTAATATAGTCACTATCATTTGATGTCCCAACCACCATGTGAGGTATGTATTTTACAGATGGGGAAACTGAGGCTTAGAAACGTGTTCAAGTCATACAGCTATCATAAGGGTAGGTTTTGAACCCTGGCCTGCCCAGTTCCAAAGTCAGCAGTCCTTCTATTATGCCATGCTGGGTTTGAGCACAATCTTATTAGAAGAATCTGGCAGTAGGAAAGAAATAGCAGGGTTAAGGGGAAGGTTTTATTTGTTTTTTTTAAAGGAAGCACTCTGTGTGTTTGTAAGTGGCAGTGATGAAAAGCCGCAAGGATCTGGAGTCAGAAAACATGGTGCTGGTCCTGCCTTTGTCCTACCACCTGCAGGCTGACTGCTAACTTCTACAAATGGCTTCCTTAGAATCAATGAAATGGGGCAGTGCCGAGTGATGTGGTTCCTGCAGAGTCTACCAAATCAGTTTGAAAGGGCAATGTTAAGATTCAAATGAGAAAGAACAAAGCTGGAGGTATCATGCTACCTGACTTCAAACTATACTACAAGGCTACAGTAATCAAAACAGCATGGTACTGGTACCAAAACAGAGACATAGACCAATGGAACAGAACAGAGGCCTTGGAAGCAACGCCACACATCTACAACCATCTGATCCTTGATAAACTAGACAAAAACAAGCAATGGGGAAAAGACTCCCTGTTTAATAAATGGTGTTCGGAAAACTGGCTAGCCATATGCAGGAAGCTGATACTGGACCCCTTCCTTACACCTTATACAAAAATTAACTCCAGATGGATTAAAGATTTAAACATAAGAACTAATATCATAAAAACCCTAGAAGAGAACCTAGGCAAAATCATTCAGGACATAGGCACAGGCAAGGACTTCATGACTAACACACTAAAAGCAATGGCAACAAAAGCCAAAATAGACAAATAGGACCTAATTAAACTTAAGAGCTTCTGCACAGCAAAAGAAACAACCATTAGAGTAAACCAGCAACCAAGAGAATGGGAAAAATTTTTCGCAATCTTCCCATCAGACAAAGGGCTAATATCCACAATCTACAAAGAACTAAAGCAGATTTACAAGAAAAAAACAAACCCATTCAAAAGCGGGTGAAGGATTTGAACAGACACTTTTCAAAAGAAGACAAATATGTGGCCAACAGACATGAAAAAATGCTCATCATCATTGGTTATTAGAGAAATGCAAATCAAAACCACATTGAGATACCATCTTATGCCAGTTAGAATGGCGATCATTAAAAAATCTAGAGACAACAGATGCTGGAGAGACTGTGAGAGAAAAAGGAACACTTTTACACTGTTGGTGGGAGTGTAAATTAGTTCAACCATTATGGAACACAGTGTGGTGATTCCTCAAGGATTTAAAAATAGAAATTCCATTTGACCCAGCAATCGCATTACTGGGTATAGACCCAAAAGATTATAAATCATTCTATCATAAAGACACACGCACACATATGTTCATTACAGCGCTGTTTATGATAGCAAAGACCTGGAACTAACCCAAATGCCCATCAATGATAGACTGGACAAAAAAATGTGGCACATATACACCATGGAATACTATGCAGCCATAAAAAAACAATAAGTTTGTGTCCTTTGTAAAGACATGGATGAACCTAGGAACCATCATTCTCAGCAAACTGACACAAGAACAGAAAACCAAACACTGCATGTTTTCACTCATAGGTGGGTGATGAACAATGAGAACACTTGGGCACAGGAAAGGGAACAACACTCACAGGCCTGGGTTGGGGGTGGAGGAGAGGGATGGGGGTGGGGTGGGGAGGATGGGGAGGGATAACACTGGGAGAAATGCCTGACATAGACGACTGGGGGAGGGGGACAGAGACAGCAAACCACCATGGCATGTATGTACCTATGCAACAATCCTGCAGGATGCAGGATGTGCACATGTACCCCAGAGCCTTCCCCCCAAAACAAAGATTCAAATGAGAAGCTGGATGTGTAGAGCCCAGCACACAGTGGGCTGCAGGCCCAGGGGGCCCAGTGTGAGCTGGGGACTCAGTGTTTACTGCAAAGGAAGAGATCAGAGGCACAGGAAAGATGCCTCCATCTCCAAAAGTAGTTAGGAAGGCACTGCAGGAGGGGAGATGTGAAGCAGCTGTGGGGTTTGTGCAGCGAAGTCATAACCATGAGGAAAGCTTTTAACAAGTGCGCTGGAGGGCCAGGCTGAGCCAGACAACATCAATCACATGCCTGCAGATTTTTCCTCTCCAAGAGTGTTCTGCCTTCTAATTCTAGGAAAAGCTTAGGAATTTTATTACTCATTTTTATGTTTATCTCTAGCTTCTCATTTTATTAGAACTCGTCCTTTCATATCTTCTGTTTTCATCTTAAGTTCTCTCTTTCCATTCCTCTCTATTCTAATCAAAAGCCTGATTTTAACTCTATCCTACGACACTGGAGTCATGAAGTAAACAGATTTGGTGTTTGCCACAATTAAAACTGATCTTTTCTCTTCTTTTCAGTTTATTTTCTATTTTGCCTCTTTCATGTAACTAAATTGTATTTTTCCTTTTTTGAGACAGAGTCTTGCTCCATTGCCCAGCCTAGAGAGCAGTGGCACGATTACTGTAGCCTCACTGTAGCCTCCGCCTCCCAGGTTCAAGAGATTCTCCTGCATCAGCCTCCTGAGTAGCTGGGATTACAGGTGCCTGCCACCATGCCAGGCTAATTTTTGTATTTTTAGTACAGATGGGGTTTAACCATGTTGGCCAGGCTGGTCTTGAACTCCTGACCTCCAGTCGTCCACCGCCTCGGCCTTCCAAAGTGCTGGGATTACAGGCGTGAGTCAACGTGCCCAGTCTAAATTATATTTTTATCTCCACATTCACCATTTGCTATGTGATACATTGGGTATACTGAAAGTTTGTAAGCAGAAATGGATGCTCTTTAGACCCCTCCATTTGAGCCACATATTTCGATTTGGTAAATGGCTGAACAAGTCCTTGGTCTAGTCTCTTATCACCTACCCATCCTCAAAGGCAGAATTGCTGGGGGGCCAGCCTTCAAAGCAATTTAAATGTCACTGGATCTGACATTTCAGAACTAAAATCAGAACAGTTATTGGACAATATAAAACTAACAACATAAAAATATATTTCAAATGATAAGGGCAGTGATGCAAAAGATGGCTTACATCTAGAAAAACTGTGGTCTCATGTTTTCCTGAATTCAGGTATTAATTAAATAGCTCAAATAGATAAGCACAATTAAAAACATAAATGCATTATATATGCATTACAACTATAGAGTCCATGAATATTAAACTCAAAATGTTTGTTTCTAAATGTGACTGTGAATTAAAGATATATGTATTAAGTGCTATTAAGTCCATGTTGATACAGCAAACTAAAAACACTATTTGCCTACAAATCAACTCTAGAGGCAAAGTAGGAAGGAATTTGAAAGCAGGTGATAAAAATATGATTTAAACTTGTGATTATCTGACTGCTTACAGATGTTAGCACAGAATGTAGCTGTGAATGACATGGCTCAGGGTTATCATCTCTGTTTTGAAGTATTGCTTTGTTTATAGACTAGTAACTGGTAACCTCTCTTCACTCTCCTTGTACTTTCTTTTTTTTAATGAGTAGTTTTTTTTATTTCAATAATTTTGTGGAACAGGTGGTGTTTAGTTGCATGGAAAAGTTCTTTAGTGGTGACTTCTGAGATTCTGGTGCACCCGTCACCCAAGCAGTGTACACTGTACCCAGTGTGTAGTCTTTTATCCCTCACCTCCCCTCCTACCCTTCCCACTGAGTCCCAAAGTCCATTGTGTCATTCTTATGCCTTTGTGTCCCCATAGCTCAGCTCTCACGTATGAGTGAGAACATACAATGTTTGGTTTTCCATTCCTGAGTTACCTCAGTTAGAATAATGGTCTCCAGCTGGTCACGGTGGCTCACGCCTGTAATCCCAGAACTTTGGGAGGCTGAGGCAGGTGAATCACCTGAGGTTAGGAGTTTGAGATCAGCCTGACCAATATGGTGAAACCCTGTCTCTATTAAAAATACAAAAATCAGCCAGGCATGGTGGCATGCACCTGTAGTTCCAGCTACTCGGGAGGCTGAGACAGAAGAATTGCTTGAACCAGGGAGGCAGAGGTTGCAGTGAGCCAAGATCATGCCACTGCATTCCAGCCTGGGCAACAGAGTGAGACTCTGTCTCAAAAAAAAAAAAAGAGAATAATGGTCTCCAGCTCCATCCAGGTCGCTGTGAATGGCATTATTTTGTTCCTTTCTATGGCTAAGTTGTATTTTCTTATTTTGTAATTTCTCAGGAAATTTAAAAAATATTTTAAACTATTTCTGTGTTTAGTGTCCTTATATTTAACTATGTGCCTATATTTATTTTATCAATTTATTTCCCTGTAAAAGGGGAACTAGTAATACGGTAGCAATATTTAATTTTCTAAACCAAATTAAACACACTTAAATGAAATCAACCTGCCATATGGCATTAGAACTACTATTAAGTTCCTAAAAAGTTCGGGCTGTCCAACAATAGTAAAGTGAGTATCCCACCAGGGTCTACCTATCAGACTGGTTCTTAAATAAGGGAAAGTTAGGGAAGCTGCTTTAAGTGGTTTGCTTTAAAAATAACTTTCCTGTAAAGTATTATTTTACTACTATTTGTTCTTGGAGAACTAGGAGAATTCTTCATTTTATCTTTATCTGAA
Source organism: Aotus nancymaae (assembly GCF_030222135.1). Taxonomy (NCBI): domain Eukaryota; kingdom Metazoa; phylum Chordata; class Mammalia; order Primates; family Aotidae; genus Aotus; species Aotus nancymaae. Next base: position 17,634,724 of record NW_026988472.1, on the reverse strand, counting down.
TTTAAAAGATCTAAATTTAAGATTTAGTTTGCTTAAGACCATTCAAAAAGGATGTTTTTTGGAGCTAGGGTCTCATTCTGTTGCCCAGGCTGGAGTTCAGTGGCATGATAATAGCTCACTGTAACCTCGAACTCCTGGGCTCAAGGGATGATCCCACCTCAGCCTCCTGAGCAGCTGGGCTACTGGCATGTGCCACCATGCCCAGGTAATTTTTAAATAGTTTATAGAGACAGAGTTTCGCTATGTTTCCAGGTTGATCTTGGATTCCTGGCCTCAATCAATCTTCCTACCTTGGCCTCCCAAAGTGTTAGGATCACAGGTGTGAGCCACTGCACCCAGCACTAATACTTTGGGAGGCCAAGGACCCAGCACCATCCAACTGAAGTATGTGAGCCACGTATATAATTTTAAGTTTTCCAGTAGCCATATTAAAAAAGTAAAAAGAAACAGGTAAAATTCATTTTAATAGCATATTTTATCCAATTCAATGTGTACAAAGTATTATTTCAACATATAATCATACTAAAATTAATAAAAAAAGTTACATTCTTTTTTTGTACTATGTCTTTGAGATCCAGCATATATTTTACACTTATAGCAAATCTCAATTTGGTCTCGCCACATTTTAAGTGCTGAATAACTACATGTGGCTAGTGTCTACCAAATTGGAATTGTGCCGCTCTAGATAAACTGACTTGCTTAAATTCTTATCCTCTCCTGATTGTGAGTTCTTCTGTAATTCTTACAGATATTTATAATGTCAGTTATTCAAAAAAGAATCTAAACTCAAACAGATGTGTTTTTAAAAAATACTTTCACAGAAGGAAATCCTAGAGCTTCTTTTAATAGCCCAAATCCATCATTTAATAACTGAACCTAGAATTTCTTCACTATTGTTAATCTAATGCAATCTTTGAGACTTTCAAGTACCCCTCTATAAGTTCTCATTTAATTATTATTGTAATAACCCTGCATGACATAGATATACATATATATGCATCTATATCTCCCCATTTTACAGAGGCAGAAAGAGGTCCAGGGCTCAATGACATAAATCACATAGCTAGTAAGTGGAGGAAGCAAGACTAATAACCAAAGCCCTTTGCTCTTTACATCACACATGGGTCTGCATAGTTTTTATATATCCTAAAATATAATCACACAACAGTGCTAATATGGTAATACTGACTTGAATGACAGGCCATCAAGACTGTCACAGAATCGGCTTATTTCAGCTGCACTGTAACTAGTGATAGTCAGAAACTAGACACTGCTCTTTTCCTAACAAATATATAAGTATTCTCATTCATTTCCAAACAATGTCTAGGTTGTGTTAGAAATTCAACAGTTAAACAAAATTCACTAAGAGCTGACCTGGACTCCAAATCCAAATAAAGAATATTCTAATCTAGTCATAGAAAGAATTAGGACAAGTATTAATGTGTTTATTTCAATAAATATTAATAACAAAATAAGTAAATGAAAGTCATTATTGACTCAACATATTTTTCCTTAGTGTACTGAAATTAATGACCAAATGATATTTTAAGAAAGGAATCCAAGCAGAACCTTGGCAGGATTATAGTAGCAAAGTCAATTTCTGCTGCTGGATTCTACCTTTATCTAATGACTAAGTTGAAGAATAAAGATCTCAGCTGCCTTTGGCAACAACACAGGTCAGGTTGGCTTTAATGAGGCTATCTTCCTCATTGACCTTCAGGAAAGCTGAACTTCTCGGCTAATGAAGAGTAGAGGCCTGGATAGGCCCCCACAGAAATCTGGGTCAATTGCAAACTCATCATTTCTTTGATTTTTTTTTTTTTACATGTTTTACTACTAGCGCTATACATTTTATTGTCTTTTTCTACACACAAAGAGAAATCCAAGCAGCTTCTAATTTCTTTGAATTTTTGCCCACTGAAAAAAAATTCCTATGGCCCCAAATATCATCATCAGGTGAATAAAGAAAGAAAGCAGCACACCATGAATTCAGAATGTTTGACTGATGTGAAAATGTTCTTAAATAGGCAAATGTGTATTAATTAGAAATCAATCTTAAATGCATTAAGCATTTACAAACTAATGGGGTTTTGGTAATATATTTCCCAAAGAGTTCTCAGTTCTGATAAGCGTAACCAATTTGTATATGACAAAAATAGAAATACAATGCTCGAAATTTAAAAGGTGCAATTGCTCTGCTTCTTTTCATTTTGGGAAATGTAAACCAAAGAGGGGAAGATCAGGGCATTTTACTATTAGAAAAACCAGACATCTATTTCAACATGGTATTCCTTACTTTATAAAAGAAAATTAGAGAAATATCAGTTTATAACTCAATTACTTTTCAATATTAAAGCCTTAAAAAGCATACATGTTAGAGCCCGAAGGAACTTTGTGGGATGACAGAATGCATACATTCGTTAAAATTCACTGAAGTGTACAATTAGATGGGTTCATTTTATCATGCATATGTTCTTGAATAAAATTTAAAAAGCAAGAGAAGTTACTGCAATAAAATGGGAATTCAACTAATATGTCAAAGTAAAAAAAATGTTCTTCACATACCTGTGCTTTATACTTTCATAATTGTGTTATCTATAATTTACTTACTATATTTATTAACTGATAGCCGAGGAGCTCAACAAGGACATGTTGACAGGACAGATTTCCTTACTACCCACTTCTCCCCCAAACTTCCTTCTTCTAGGATGGAGCCAGCCCAGGAAATACTGACAGCAAGGCCAAAATTTTTCCCAGAAAGCAATTTGTGGTCTGCTTCAATATGTAAAAAATGAATGACTGAGGTAAAAATTCTGTATGGCATAGTGAAATGATTATTTGAGTTTTTTTTTTTTTTTTAACAGTATGGGTTTCCCTATCCAGCTACAGAATCCTTTTGTCAACAAAGTCTCTAAAAATGGTATAAAACAAATTTGTCATAAGGAAATACCTACCAATATGTGACACTTATTTGAAAAAGGACCAAGAAAGATAAATTGTTTCAATAAATACTGTGAAATCAGGGATACTGACAGCCCTGCAAACTCATAGCCTCAACTGCCAAATTATTTCTATATTTTATTTTGTTGGTCTACTGCCAAATGCAGATTTATACCAAGAGATAGTTGCTAAATAACAGGTGTATATAAGTTAAATAGCTTGTCTTGCATTCCTATTTTTTTTTAATGGGTGAAGAAGCGTCAAAGAGCAGAAGAAACTTGTTGTAAAGCAGAATCACCTACATTGGTTGCAAAGTGACAGAGGAGATACTTTTTGTACATAGTGAAACTCTGGACTGAGGGAAACAGGAATTTTGAAAAGGCCATATTTATCCTTGTTTTAGTACAATTTTAAGTAATACATTGTCCTACTCTTGGACTATACTGTTTTCATTTGATCTTTTCTATAAAACCAGGAAGTACCATACTCAAAGACCTGAAAATATAGTAGCTCTATTGTAAATTAGCAATTTTTAAGTTATTTGGGGCCAGAAATCATTTTTAAAATCTGTTAAAGTAATAGATGATCTACCCCAAAATATTCTGCGGTAAAATTTAGGGGAAGCACAAAAGCCAAAGTGACTGATCTAGACATTGATGTCCTAAGATCAGATCATGGCAGACAATCATCTAACCCACCTCCTGGTTGCTACCAGAGCACTGTTTAAGACTGGGAAGCCATAGAAGCTATTGCCTCCTTTTATACCCTGGGCACAATTTTGAGGATAACTATTATTTAGATAAAAATACGTACACCCCTAATATCACTTTAGCCTTTTGCCTCCAAACCCAGCACTTTACTTTGTGAAATGCATGAAACTATGATAAAGTATGCTTTTTTCCTTACTATAAAAAAATTCACAGAAAGTACCCTTGGGGATATCGTATGTGGCCCAATTTCTTGATTTCCATCTTGGTGTCAACATAATATAAACTGTTTACTCATTGGAGTGTAACATTTAACATAAATATATTTTAGAGTACCTGCCAAGTCATAATGCTAACGGTTTTCCCTGTTTGTGGCAGACCGAATGCCAGAATATGTATTTCCTTACTTTTTAAAGAATGTACATTTATAATCAATCTACCTTCTTTCTTGATTTTTCCTGAATAGCTCTTTTGCCATTTCATCAAATTTGGAATGGGCAAAACATAAGTTCCCTTAAAAACTGAGTTAGAGGCCGGGCACAGTAGCTCATGCCTGTAATTCTACTAGCACTTTGGGAGGCTAAAGCAGGTGATTCGCTTGAGCCCAGGAGTTTGGGACCAGCCTAGGCAACATGGTGAAACTCCATTTCTACAAAAAAATACAAAAATTAGCCAGGTGTGCTGACGTGTGCCTGTAGTCCCAGCTACTCAGGAGACTGAGGTGGGAGGATCACCTGAGCCCAGGAGCTGGAGGCTGCAGTGAGCCAAGATCATGCCACTACACTCCAGCCTGGGATACAGAGTGAGACTCTGTCTAAAAATAAACAAATAAATAAATAAAAATAAAAAATAAAATAAAACTGACTTAGAAGCAAAGGCTAGTATCTGATTCACACACACTTGAGTGTAACTGCAGCAAGGCAGGATGCTCACAGCCAGTGAAAACAAACAGATGGAAGGCAGGCAGGGGCTTAATTCCTCTTCACTTAGGAATCATTTGTCACTTAGCATTGATGACACAGTATTATGGGAAAGAAATACAGTAAATACATTATTTAAGTCATTCTAGATAATGGTTTATTTCATATAAGTGACTTCTGGACAGGGTACCAACCTTTCCTGGTTTGCCTGGGACTTTCTCAGTTGTAGCACTGAGGATCTTTCCAGGTTAAAATTTCTGGGTTCTGAGAACCCACCCTCATTCCCAGGCAAACCAAGATGACTGGTTACCCTACTTCCACAGGTCTGGCACCTATCCTTTTAACCATTAACATATTCTGCTGGCAGGCAATTATGATATAATAGGGCAACAGACTTGTAGTCAAAAGGCTTGTCTTTCATGTCTTCATCACTTAGTAGCTGTAATAACCTTGGAACATCTGTTTCCTCATTTGTAAAATAGAAAGAATAAGATAACAACTCCTATACAGGGTTATAGTTAGGCCTGGATGATTAATGAAGTATGTGAGAGTGCTTGCCATGGTGCACATGCACAATAAGTTGTTTTCTTTTCCTTTCACCATTTTTGGTGGAAATCATTCTTTCCTATGTTTAACAAATGTCAATCAAACCAAGTTTGATGACAAGAAGGCAGCAATGTGAACATCTATTAGTAAACCACACTGCTATATAAAGTGTAGTTCTATTTCTACTTTAACTTTGCAGTTTTTCATCTACACTTTTTGGGGAAACCATAAAATATATTTCAAAAAAGAACGTCAAGCTGACCGGAGGATTATTTGGAAAAAAAACTAGGCACATTCAAAATGTTTAATAATAAGGACACTAGTTAAGAAAAGTAAAACAGAATCCACATAGCTGTATGTGTGTGGACTACTGATTACCAAAATTATTAATCTTCCAGACAGCCCTTGGAGTCATCTTCACACCATCTACCACTTTTCTATTTCCTATATGCAGCTGCCAAAACCTGCCCATTCTATTTCTGCAACACCTGTCAAAACTATCTTTCCCTTACTGCTGTTACTCTAGTTTCAGCCCTCACTGATTCTTGACTGGATCACAGCAAAGCTCTTTAAATGGGTTTCTTTGCCTCTAGTTTCTTCTCATTTGACTCATTAAAGTGTCAACATAGTTTTACTCTAAAACAGGTATTATCATATTACTCCAAAACCTTCACTGAGCTCCATTCCATACAGCAGACATTATAATCCCTCAACATGGCTTTGAAAGGCTTCCAAAAAATCTTAACTAGGGTTCACAGAGCTATTTAACGGCATAACTGGAAATAGAAGCTAGCTCTCCTGTTTCTCAGTCAAACAATTTAGGTTTTGCTTTTCTTCTTTTTTTGAAGTCACACATTTATACATTTCTTTCCAGCAGCTTCTTCTTTCAGCCTCCCTGACCCCAATCCTGAACCACCCACAGCTTCTGCATCAGCCCCCTGTGTTGTTCCCTCTGTGTGACACTCCACGTGCTTCCTTCTCTGCCTGGTAAACCCTTACTCATTCATCAACATCCCAGTTAGATGTTGCCTCAAAGTTCTCTTTAACAATCTCACAAGCTGAGGGAGGCATACCCTGCTGCAATCTAGCAACCACCCCTGTAGATGCCTCAAGATCTTGGCATTTACCAAATTATTCCACTGTGGGTGATTTCCATTCCTGCCAATCCTGCTAGAAGGCAGCATGAAGTATACAGGACCCCTTTACCCAACTTGGACTCAACGTCTATTACACATCTCCTGTCTCACATCAAAGTGTATGTATCACTGAATCAGAAAATGTTAGAAACAAAAGTGACACATCACATACTCCTCTCTATCCTCAAATTTTACTAAGAAGGAAAATGAGGCCCTAGGAAGACAAGCCTGAATTCACACAGATAGTTCATAGCAGAACTGGAAGATGAACCCAGGTCTCAGATTCTCAATCTAGTAATCTTTCTGTTACCCCAAATGCTATGTGGAAGAAGATGCTAAAAATGCCAAAACTTTAAGGAAATCTACTCCAGGTGGCATATCACAATGATTAAAGACTTTTCAAAGAATGACCAAAAAATGCCATCTACTTGTAGAAAACTGGGTATGAATGTTAAGATGGAAAAGTTCAAGGTATGACTACTATGAATGCACTTGCTTTAAACAAAAGTAATATATGCCTAACTTTTTATGTCACTGGACGGTTTATATACTGTATTACTTAATATTATAACTTATATGGCCCTGAAAAAGTTTTGTTTGGAAAGAATATTTAAGATTGAAAGTTTTAACAATTTTTTAAATCTATTTATGTAGGTGGATATTGTCTTTGGTTAACTATTCAGGAGTAATTTTTTTAGGTTAAATTATCACAATTCCAAAAGCAGCACGTTTATGCAAAGAGCATATCTAATTTTCTTCCACTAGAGGGAACTAAAGATCCTATTACAGCTAGTTAGGCACCCAGCATTTCACCAAGGTCTCTGCTACAGACAATATTATTGGTCTCAATAATAAAACACAAAGATGAGATGATTATTTGCCTTTAATATGTCTAACAACAATAATCATCAGCTAACATTTACTGAGTACTTACTATGAGTCAGGCTCTATTTTAGATGTGTTGACCCATTTAACCTAACAATAATTCTAAGAGGCAGATGATGCTCATGTTATATACGAATAGACAGAGGGCAGTTAAGTAACTCACTCATAGAACTAATAAGCTGCAGCTGGGCATGGTGGCTCACGCATGTAATCCCAGCACTTTGGGAGGCCGAGGTGGGTGGATCACCTGAGGTCAGGAGTTCAAGACCAGCCTGGCCAACATTGTGAAACACTATCTCCACTAAAAATATAAAAATAAGCTGGGTGTGGTGGCACACACCAATAATCCCAGCTGCTCGAGAGGCTGAGGGAGAAGAATTGCTTGAACCAGGGAGGCGGAGGTTTCAGTGAGCTGAGATCATGTCACTGCACTGCAGCCTAGGTGACAGAGCAAGACTGTCTCAAAAATAAAAATAAAAATAACTAATAAGTTGCAAAGCAAAGATTGGAACCTAGGTAGAACTAATATGCTGCAAAGTAAAGATTGAACCTAGGCAGTCTGGCCCCAGAATCTCTGGCTCTTAATACTCCGCTATACTGCTTCTTAGGCCTACAACGACTCAATTCTGAAGATGAACTTTACAGGTTAGCTATTTTTCTGAATTACTTCTAAAAATGGAAATATAAAGTCTTGATTAAAGTAAAGCTCAATCAAGCAAATTTCCATAATAAAATCATATCTTTCAAAAACTCTTAGGTTAGTCCTTTCAATTTAAGTCACTTGATTATATTTGTGAAAAACTAGTTTTTTATTAAGACAGAATCATTAAAAACACAATGACAGCCAGATGCAGTGGCTCATGCCTGTAATCCCAGCTCTTTGGGTTGCAGAGGTGGGCGGATCACTTGATGTCAGGAGTTCAAGATCAGCCTGGCCAACATGGTGAAACCCTGACTCTACTAAAAATACAAAAATTAGCTGGGTGGGGTGGTGTGTGCTTGTAATCCCAGCTACTTGGGAGGCTGATGCAGGAGAATCACTTGAACCCGGGAGGCAGAGGTTGCAGTGAGCTGAGATCACACCACTGCACTCCAGCCTGAGTGACAGAGCAAAACTCTGTCTCACAAAACCCCACAATGACTAGGTGGGGCTTCTGGAATGGCTGTATAAAGTTGCTGAGGGATATCTCTCCCCTGGAAAGACGTATTATGCAGCTGGTCAAAAATGACAATCATTCAAACTCCTTGGAGACTGATCAAAGAGCTTACAACAAACTGAGAAGCATTTATTCAACAGAATCTACAGAAATTTGGTAAGAATAAGAGGCTGTAGCATTTGAGATAGGGACTGTATAGGGACTGCACCTGTCACCCAACAGCTCTTTTTTTGCCGAAGAACTGTTTTACGGAGTTCAGCAGCTAAGGGCAGATCAGCTCCTTGAGATGGAAGAGCTACTCAGGGTGGATTTGGCAGCGAATAAACATTGGCAGATCCCATTTTCCATGACTCCAGGCTGTGGAAGGCCTATATTGAGCAAGCGGCAGAAGCTGATGGAAGCAGCCATTTCCCCACCCTAAACTCCAGCTAAAAGCAGAGGAATGAGGTGAGGAAGCTAGTAAAGAGTGTAGTCCCCCCTTCCTACACACCTCTGTCTTGCCAAGAGAGCTACAGAGGTGGGCTTGGCAGATGAGTAGCAGCTCCCATCTCCTTCAACTTCCTAGGGTGAAAGAACTATTCTGAGTACATTCAGCACCTGGTGAACACTGACAGATATCATGCTCCCTAGTTTTGGGCTGTGGAAGATCCATACTGAACAGCAGCAGAGGCAAAAGGAGGCACAGTTCATGCTTCCTCCTCCCTAGCAACACAAAGACCCAGATTCAGAGGGAGGATCTGGGTAGAACAGCCAGTGAGGAGTGAGTTCTCCATTTTTCCCAGCTCCTGCTCATAGTGCAGAGATTCTGCTCAGGGAAGAGTATAGTAAATCTCAAAGACTAGAAAACCTTGTCCTTGACAAGGGACCCAACTTTAATTGGATCAGACCATGGAGCAATTTACACCACAGGACACTGTCAAAAAGAAGAAGGGAGCAATCAGCTATTGACTGGTTAAGTGTAACACCAAAAGAGGTAGTAGAGAAATGCATGGATAAGAACCATACCTGTCTTGAAGAGGGACATCAGAGGTTGCACTGAACTAGTCCAGGAAGTTGCTAAAAAAGAACAAGCCCTGGAGTGGAGGAAGGTGTTAGCATCCACAGTTGCTATAACAAAATGTTAGGAGACATGCTCAAAACGGAAAAGTGGGACCTTTACAAAGGAGGAAAAAAAAAAAAGCAGAAAATCGAAACTGCCTTTGAGGGAGCCCAGATGTTGGAATTAGCAGAAAAAACTTCAAAGCAGCTACTATAAATACTCTCAGCAGGAGACTAAGAGCAGCAGGAATACTTAAGGCGGCTAATTGCTGTGAGATATGGGTCTCTGATGGCCAACTTTGGCTCAAAGACTCCCAACAGGCCTTGCCAAAACATCTTTGAAACTGCACCTTAGTAGTCAAATAATTTTCCTACCCAATCTTCCTTTTCTTCCCTTTCTCCTCCAACAGGGTCAGAGCTGCATAACCTGTGATGACTATCTCAGTCTCCTCCAGCTCCCTACCCATTCATTTTCACTCGCAATAAATTTCTTGCATATCGAATCCCTTCTTGATGTCTTTTTGTAGAACCTGAACACGCCAAGCTTTCAATAAGGCAAGCCAGTAAGAAGCACACTGATATGTCTCTTAAAACGTCCCCAAGAAAGGTTTAGGAATAGGAAGCGCCAGCTGTGTTTTGAGGGTAGGATTGCATGGTAGAGCAGATAACAAGAGGACTGGCTCAAACTTTATAGGAGGAGTATGACCCTGGATATCTTTGACCAAGCAAATTATCCTCCTCCACTTTTTGGAGACTTTGGACACCAGACCCCTAGCTCATGTCAAACTGAAGTGCTGTACTAAAACAAGAAGATTAATGGGAAAGTTCCATGTATTAAACCTGTTAAAATAAAGACCCTCAGCCTTGATTCTCAGAACCACTGCAGTCAGACTTAGATGCCCCTATGTAACCTTCCTCCCCCAACACACATACCCCTAGCCCAGGCAGAAGATCAGAAGATTCTTCAGTCAAACTGACTGGCTTAAGAACAAAAGATCTACAGATAACAGATAAGGCTTTCAAAAAATGGCCTAGTCAAGGTTGGAGAGATCCAAGATGGCAGGTTAGGAGGAGCTCAGGATTGCAGGTCCGAGTGAAAGCGCAGAGGGTGAGTGGACGCCGCATTTCCAGACGGATTTTTACTGCCCACAGACCAGGAGATTCCCAGGCGGAGGAGCCCCATGGGTCGCCAGCGCGGCTGTATTGGCCGGCTTGGCTGTTTTGCCTGCGCCCAGGCGCAGTGGTTCCCAGTGCAGAGTAAACGAGACTGTGTCCCCTCTTAGCCAGCAAGGGGAGCTGAAACAGGGAGCCAGGCCAGGAGATTCCTGGGCAAAAAAAACGCCACGAATCTCAGAGCCACAGTTTCACTCGGCGCAGCGGCACCTGGTGCAGAGTAAACGAGACTGTGTCCCCTCTTAGCCAGCAAGGGGAGCTGAAACAGGGAGCCAGGCCAGGAGATTCCTGGGCAAAAATCACCACGAATCTCCGAGCCGCGGTTTCAGCCAGCACAGCGGCTCCCGGTGCAGAGTAAATGAGACTGTGTCCCCTCTTAGCCAACAAGGGGAGCTGAAACAAGGAGCCAGGCCAGGAGATTACCGGGCAAAAAAAGTGCCACGAATCTCAGAGCCACGGTTTCCTCCGGTGCAGTGGGTTGCCGCACGGGAAATCACACAGATCCCGGTGCCTATTCAACAGGCGACCAGGTCACCTGGTAGAGAGCCGACTGTTCAACTAAAAAACAAAAGGCTCTGAGGCAGGGAGCCAGGTGATCAGGCCCGGTTGGTCCCATCCCCGCAAAAAAATCCACAAAAACATAAAAACAGCAATTGGAAACAAGCTGGGTTGAGACTTTCACAGCAGGCACAACTGAACCCGGGATGGCCCAGCTCTGTGGGGGAGGGGCGTCCGCCATTATGGAGGCAGCCAGCAGTTGCCGAGGCAACCTGCCGTCACCAAGGCAACCCGCCAGTACAGAGGCGGGCCACCGTTCCTGAGGCAGTTCTAACTACACCCATATAAACAGGACTGCAGGGAAGTTCACACGGCAGCTGGGCGGAGCCCACAGCAGCTCAGCGAAGCCTCTGCAGGTTGAGAGTGACTAGGCTGCCTCCTTGTGGGCAGGGCAGCCCTGAAGAAGAAGAAGAAGAAAAAAAAACAAAAACAAAAACAAAAAAAACGGCAGCAGCACAGCGAAAACTCATAAAGCCCAACTACCTGGGACAGAACACCTGGGGAAAAAAAAAAGGGTTTATGAGTTCTGCTGCTGCAGACTTAAACTTACCAAAATCAGAAAGTCAACAACTACAAAGTCGACAGGTGGATAAATCCACAAAAATGGGAAGAAACCAGCGCAAAAAGGATGAAAACACCCGAAACCAGAACACCTCTCTTCCTACAAGGGATCACAACCCCTCACCAGCAAGGGAACAAGACTGGATGGAGAATGAGTGTGATGAAATGACAGAATCAGCCTTCAGAAAGTGGATAATAAGAAACTTCCGTGAGATAAAAGAACATGTTCTAACCCAATACAAAGAAACTAAGAACCTTGAAAAAAAGATTTGACGAAATGCTAACGAGAATGGACAACTTAGAGAGGAATATGAGTGAATTGATGGAGCTGAAAAACACGAGAATTTCACGAAGCATGCACAAGTTTCAACACCCGAATTGACCAAGCAGAACAAAGGATATCAGAGGTCGAAGATCTACTCAATGAAATGAAACAAGAAGGCAAGATTAGAGAAAACAGGGTAAAAAGGAATGAACAAAGTCAATAAGAAATATGGGACTATGTGAAAAGACCTAATCTACGTTTGATAGGTGTACCCGAACATGACGAAGAGAATGCATCGAAGCTGAAAAATACTCTTCAGGATATTATCCAGGAAAACTTCCCCAACCTAGCAAGGCAGGCCAATATTCAAGTCCAGGAAATACAGAGAACACCACAAAGATATTCCTCAAGAAGAGCAACCCCAAGGCACATAATCGTCAGATTCAACAGGGTTGAAATGAAGGAAAAAATGCTAAGGGCAGCCAGAGAGAAAGGTCGGGTTACCCACAAAGGGAAGCCCATCAGACTCACAGCAGATCTCTCAGCAGAAACCCTACAAGCCAGAAGAGAGTGGGGGCCAATATTCAACATCCTTAAAGAAAAGAACTTTCAACCCAGAATTTCATATCCAGCCAAACTAAGCTTCACAAGTGAAGGAAAAATAAAATCCTTTGGGTTGAACAAGCAAGTACTCAGAGATTTCGTCACCACCAGACCTGCTTTACAAGAGCTCCTGAAAGAGGCACTACACATAGAAAAGAACAACCAGCACCAGCCACTCCAAAAACATACCAAATGGTAAAGAGCATCAACACAATGAAGAATCTGCATCAACCAACAGGCAAAACAGCCGGCTAGCATCAAAATGGCAGTATCAAATTCACACATAACAATATTAACCCTAAACGTAAATGGACTAAATGCCCCAATCAAAAGACACAGATAGGCAAATTGGATAAAAAGCCAAAACCCATCAGTGTGCTGTATCCAGGAAACCCATCTCACATGCAAGGATACACAAAGGCTCAAAATAAAGGGATGGAGGAAGATTTACCAAGCAAATGGAGAGCAAAAAAAAGCAGGAGTTGCAATTCTCATCTCTGATAAAATAGACTTTAAAGCAACAAAGATCAAAAGAGATAAAGAAGGACATTACATAATGGTAAAAGGATCAATGCAACAAGAAGAGCTAACGATCCTAAATATATATGCACCTAATACAGGAGCACCCAGATACATAAGGCAAGTTCTTAATGACTCACAAAGAGACCTAGACTCCCACACAATAATAGTGGGAGACTTTAACACACCATTGAAAATGTTAGACAGATGAACGAGACAGAAAATTATAAGGATATCCAGGACTTGAACTCAGACCTGGAACAAGCAAACCTAATAGACATTTACAGAACTCTCCACCCCAAATCCACAGAATATACATTCTTCTCAGCACCACATCACACCAACTCTAAAATTGACCACATAATTGGAAGTAAATCACTCCTCAGCAAATGCAAAAGAACGCAAACCATAACAAACAGTCTCTCAGACCACAGTGCAATCAAGTTAGAACTCAGAATTCAGAAACCAACCCAGAACCGCACAGCTTCATGGAAACTGAACAACTTTCTCTTGAATGTTGACTAGATAAACAATGAAACGAAGGCAGAAATAAAGATGTTCTTCGAAACCAATGAGAACGAAGACACCACATATCTCTGGGACACATTTAAAGCAGTCACTAGAGGAAAATATATAGCAATAAGTGCCCACATGAGAAGAAAGGAGAGATCTAAAATTGACACCCTATCGTCAAAATTGAAAGAGCTAGAGAAGCAAGATAAAAAAAAACTCAAAACCTAGCAGAAGACAAGAAATAACTAAGATCAAAGCAGAATTGAAGGAGATAGAGACACGAAAAACCCTACAAAAAATCAATAAATCCAGGAGCTGGTTTTTCGAAAAGATCAACAAAATAGACAGACCACTAGCCAGATTAATAAAAAAGAGAGAATAACCAAATAGATGCAATAATAAATGATAAAGGGGATATCACCACAGACTCCACAGAAATTCAAACCACCATCAGAGATTATTACAAACAATTCTATGCACATAAACTAGAAAACCTGGAAGAAATGGGTAAATTCCTGGACAGTTGCCTCCTCCCAAGCCTAAACCAGGAAGAAGTTGAAACCCTGAATACACCAATAACAAGGTCTGAAGTTGAGGCAGCAATTAAGAGCCTACCACCAAAAAAAAGCCCAGGTCCAGATGGGTTCCCAGCCGAATTCTACCAGACATACAAAGAGGAACTGGTACCATTCCTTCTGAAACTATTCCAAATAATCCAAAGAGAGGGAATCCTTCCCAAATCATTTTATGAGACCAATATCATCCTGATACCAAAACCCGGCAGAAACTCAACAAGAAAAGAAAACTACAGGCCAATATCCATGATGAACATAGATGCAAAAATCTTCAATAAAATACTGGCAAGCCAATTGCAACAGCACATCAAAAAGCTTATCCACCATGATCAAGTAGGATTCATCCCGGGGATGCAAGGCTGGTTAAACATATGCAAGGTCTATAAATGTAATTCACCACATAAACAGAACCAAAGACAAAAACCACATGATTATCTCAATTGATGCAGAGAAGGCCTTTGACAAAATTCAACAGCCCTTTATGCTAAAAACCCTCAATAAACTAGGTATTGACGGAACGTATCTCAAAATAATAAAAGCTATTTACGACAAACCAACAGCCAATATCATACTGAATGGCAACAAAAGCCAAAATAGACAAATGGGACTTAATCAAACTCCATAGCATCTGCATGGCAAAAGAAACAATCATTAGAGTGAATCGGCAACCAACAGAATGGGAAAAAATTTTTGCAGCTTACCCATCTGACAAAGGGCTGATATCCAGAATTTACAACGAACTAAAACAGATTTACAAGAAAAAAACAAACAAGTCCATTCAAAAATGGGCGAAGGATATGAACAGATACTTTACAAAAGAAGACATACATGAGGCCAACAAGCACATGAAAAAATGCTCATCATCACTGGTCATTAGAGAAATGCAAATCAAAACTACATTGAGATACCATCTCACGCCAGTCAGAATGGCGATCATTAAAAAATCTGGAGACAACAGATGCTGGAGAGGATGTGCAGAAATAGGAACACTTTTACACTGTTGGTGGGAGTGTAAATTAGTTCAACCATTGTGGAAGACAGTGTGGTGATTCCTCAAGTACCTAGAAATAGAAATTCCATTTGACCCAGCAATCCCATTACTGGGCATATATCCAAAGGAGTATAAATCGCCCTACTATAAGGACACATGCACACGAATGTTCATTGCAGCACAGTTTACAGTAGCAAAGACCTGGAACCAACCCAAATGCCCATCAATGATAGACTGGACAGGGAAAATGTGGCACATATACACTATGGAGTATTACGCAGCCATCAAAAACGATGAGTTTGCGTCCTTTGTAGGGACATGGATGAACCTGGAAGCCATCATTCTCAGCAAACTGACACAGGAACACAAAATCAAACACCGCATGTTCTCACTCATAGACGGGTGTTGAACAATGAGAACACCTGGACACAGGGAGGGGAGCACTATACACTGGGGTCTGTTGGGGGGAAATAGGGGAGGGACAGCGGGGGGTGGGGAGTCGGGGAGGGATGGCATGGCGAGAAATGGCACATATGGGTGAAGGTGAGGAAGGCAGCAAATCACACTGCCACATATGCACCTATGCAACAATCTTGCATGTTCTCCACATGTACCCCAAAACCTAAAATGCAATAAAAAAAAAAAAGAAATAAATTTAATATAAAAAAAAAATGGCCTAGTCCAAAAATTCAGGACATAGGCATAGGCAAGGACTTCATGGCTAAAACACCAAAAGCAATGGCAACAAAAGCCAAAACAGACAAATGGGATCTAATTAACTCCAGAGCTTCTGTACAGCAAAGGAAACAATCATTAGAGTGAACTGGCAACTAACAGAATGGGAAAAAATTTTTGCAATCTACCCATCTGACAAAGGGCTGATATCCAGAATCTACAAAGCACTAAAACAGATATACAAGAAAAAAACAAACAAACCCGTTCAAAAGTGGGCGAAGGATATGAACAGTCACTTTACAAAAGAAGACATACATGAGGCCAACAAACATATGAAAAAATGCTCATCATCACTGGTCATTAGAGAAATGCAAATCAAAACTACATTGAGATACCATCTCACGCCAGTTAGAATGGCGATCATTAAAAAATCTGGAGACAACAGATGCTGGAGAGGATGTGGAGAAATAGGAACACTTTTACACTGTTGGTGGGAGTGTAAATTAGTTCAACCACTGTGGAAGACTGTGTGGCAATTCCTCAAGGACCTAGAAATAGAAATACCATTTGACCCAGCAATTCTATTACTGGGTATATACCCAAAGAATTATAAATTGTTCTATTATAAAGATACATGCACACAAATGTTCACTGTGGCACTGTTTACAATAGCAAAAACCTGGAACCAACCTAAATGTCCATCATCGATAGACTGGATAAAGAAAATGTGGCACATATACACCATGGAATACTATGCAGCCATAAAAAACGATGAGTTTGTGTCCTTCATAGGGACATGGATGAATCTGTAAACCATAATTCTCAGCAAATTGACACAAGAACAGAAAACCAAACACCGTATATTATCACTCATAGGCGGGTGTTGAACAATTAGAACACATAGACACAGGGATGGGAGCATCACACACTGCAGTCAGTAGGGGGTGGCTAGGGGAGGGACAAGGGGGTGGGGAGGGATAATGAGGGGAGAAATACCAGATATAGGTGATGAGGGATGAAGGCAGCAAACCACCTTGCCACGTATGTACCTATGCAACGATCCTGCATGATCTGCACATGTACCCTAGAACCTAAATTATAATAAAAAATGAAAATTAAAAAAAAATGGCCTAGTCTTTGCCTGATCACCAATAACAAATTTACCCATATACAAAGTGTTCCCAGGCACCTATTTAACACTTCCAAACTGTTAATATTTTTCTGAGGAAACTGTTTCCTGTATAAGGCAAAGAAAATTTCAAAAATATACTACTCTGAGATAGATAAGAATATGAAACCTATAAAGAGTATGAAACTATATAATAGTTCAAAAGAAAAACATCCAGAAAAAAGTCCTTGAAAATAAAAAATGAGAGCTAAACCAGGAGACTCAAACAGAAGCGTTAGAAGATCAAGTCGAGGGAATCTCTCAAAGTAGAGCAAAAAGATAAAGAAGGAGAAACAGGAAAGAAAAGGTTAGAGATGAAGCCCAATCTTATAAGCCCTTATATTATTTGAATAACAGCAACTCCTGAAAAGAAGAACAGAGAAACTGGAGAAAAGGATGTTATCTAAGAAATACTTGTAAAAATTTCTGAACTGAAGAACAATGAGTTTCCTTTCCAGATTTCAAAATACTTCTAAGCACTCAGCATAATGACTTTTATTTTATTTATTTATTTTTTTACTGCATTTTAGGTTTGGGGGTACATATGAAGAACATGCAAGATTGTTGCATAGGTGCACACGTGGCAGTGTGATTTGCTGCCTTCCTCCCCTTCACCTATATGTGGCATTTCTTCCCATGCTATCCCTCCCCAACCTCCCATCCCCCGCTGTCCCTCCCCTATTTCCCCCCCAAAAGACCCCAGTGTGTAGTGCTCCCCTCCTTGTGTCCATGTGTTCCCATTGTTCAACACCCACCTATGAGCATAACGACTTTTAAAAAGGCCTACAGTAAAGCAAATCATTGTGAAATTTTGGGGTACTGGGATAAAGAGAGTATCATTAAAGCTTTTGGAGAAAAACAGCCAGGCACTGCTCTAAGTGCTTTACATACATTATTCAATTAATCTTCTCAATAACTGTAAAGGCAGGTAAGATACTATGCCTGATTTTTAGATGAGGAAACTTAAGCACAGAAGGGTAATGTGATATGCCCATGTCACACACAGCTGGTTAAGTATGATATGAACCCAAGTAGTCTGGTTGCATCATACAACCTTTTATCATATGCTATATATTTTCAAAATTGTGACCTAGAATTCTACACCCAGCTAAACTATCAATCAAATTATAGAGTAATATAAAGACATTTTCAGCTACCTCAAAAAATCACTAGAGGGCATGCTTTATAAAAATTAAGAAGGAAGCCAAAACAACAACAACAACAACAAAACAATAAACCTAGGGAACAAAGACTCTAGCACAGATGAAAGGCAAAAGGAATTCTCATGATGAGTCCAGTAGGCCAGGACAGCAACCAACTTAGCATGAAAGAAATGAAAGGCTCACAGGGAGGGGGGCCCCCTGTCACCAAGAAAGACAATGAATGTGATAAATTATCCAGTGGGGTTGAATGTACTGAGGAAAGTTACACAGTTTAGTGGGACAGCCTAGGGATAAATTAGCAATAATACATTAAAAAGCTATGCAATCAGGCAGGGCATGGTGGCCCACACTTGCAATCCCAGCAATTTGGGAGGCCAAGGCAACCGGATCATGAGGTCAGGAGTTTAAGATCAGCCTGGCCAACATAGTGAAACCCCGTCTCTACTAAAAATACAAAAAAAAAATTAGCCAGGTGTGGTGACATGCTCCTGTAATCCCAGCTACTTGGGAGGCTGAGGCAGGAGAATTGCTTGAACCTGGGAGGTGGAGGCTGCAGTGAGCCAAGATCACACCACTGCACTCCAGTTTGGGTGACAGAGCGAGACTCTGTCTTAAAACAACAACAACAACAACAAGAACAAAAAATAAAACAACAAAAAAGCTAAGCAATCAAAGAAATGAATCAATGATTCACCCCAGATATAACAATAAATTACACAAGAAATACAATCATATTATCTGAATGACTGAAATTTGAATATTATAAAAACGGAGATGGGAAAATAAGTAGGGACCAGGAAGTGGAGTGGGAGGGGAGCAACATAAAAGAGATACATCTTTCATAGCAGAAAGGCAATAACTGATGATATCTGAAACTATGAAATCAAGCAATAGTAATATAAATATACGTCGTTAGTTACAGAACAGCAAAAATGCTTAAAGTAGTTGAGTTGGAACAAATTAGGACAGAAACTGCTTTTTTGTTGTTAGAAGTAGTTTTTAAAACCATGTGCTTACAGTACTTAGATAAAAGTAAAACCCAACCATATAAAGAACCAGGATAGAATTTTCTATATGGTCCATTAAAAAGCATACATTTATGATGATTGGCCAGGTGCGGTGGCTCATGCCTGCAATCCTAGGACTTTGGGAGGCCAAGGTGGGCAGATCATTTGAGGTCAGGAGTACAAGAGCAGCCTGGTCGACATGGTGAAACCCTGTCTCTACTAAAGATACAAAAACTAGCCAGGTGTGGTGGCACGCACCTGTGGTCCCAGCTACTTGGAGGCTGAGGCACTAGAATTGTTGAACTTGGGAGGTGGAGGTTGCAGTGAGCCAAGATCACGCCACTACACTCCAGCCTGGGTACAGAGGAAGACTCTATCTTAAAAACAAACAAACAAACAAACAACCCTCAATTGGTCATATTCTCCTAAGAATTTCCCATGACATATTGAGCTCTGAAATTGTTGGGGCTAGGTTAAAACATTTTCTTACATAGGTGCCAACATCTGCATAGTTATTTACATGCCCATACATAGAGACACACATATTAAAATAAGAGAGAAAAAAAAAACTTAAATCATGAAAGACAGAAAAGAGAGAGAGCACAACTGTGAACTAGTGTCCTTAGAAACTCCATCTTTCTCACTAAAACTACTAAGGTGACACCAGGGACAGGCTTGCTTTTAGTTCAACACGGGTCCTGGCTCTCTTCTTTTTTGGGAAGGGTTATTTTACATATTACATATTATAAAGCTCCTTGTTGAGGGTAACAATGCTGATTTGATTTGCTGGGGCTGCAAAAGCATATTACCACCAACAAAAGCAAGCGATTTCTAACTTTTATTTCTTGTTTAAACTTCATTTATTTAGTCAATTTAGTGTTTGTTCTCTATAATACTAAAAAAACACCCTTTTGTTAAAATAGACGTTTATGCATTATCTAATGGTGGTAATACTCATTCAGGTCTGGGATACTCAAATAAATACAAGGCTCTGTACTGCAGACTGATGGCTTTCCTACTTTAACATAAGCCCTCATTTTATACTGTCCCAATTCATAAGGAGCTTGATGCACTGTTAATGGAGTACTAAAAAACACAATTAAAATGGCCTTTTCTTGTTTTATTTCTTGGTTAATTACAATGTTCAAACAGACCACTGGAAATAACTCCCTTTAAAAATTCTCAATTTTGCCCATTTTTATCCTTTGTTTTAAAAAATATAGCATGGCTCTCATTAATGTCATTAGTTGTGATGCCTGCTGAGAGAAAATGCTGACTTAGTGAACATGGAATCAATTTTCTGAATTAAAAAAGGTTTTTGTGAGGCTACTTCAGGAAAAGTATTTATTTTCTCAGATGCGTTCACTGTAGGAAATACTTTAAGTAGTGCAGTAGGTGCTAGATTACCACATCTACATTCATGTAGTGAAATCATATTAAACTTCTTGAACATGTTCCTTCACCGCTTTTCAGCCATTTTACCTTACTGCAACCTACAATTGTATGAGGAAGCATATAAAGACCTGAGAAATTTCCTTCTCTAGGAAAACTAGACAAGTAACATTTCCTAGCTTTATATTTGTGGATTTAGGGACAAAGGTTACTCTTGACTAAAGCCATACATGGAATGTGAAAAGAAATTAGAAAACCTAGAGGGTAAGTGGGGAAAAGGAGAGGGAGAAAGGGAAGGAGGCATTATATGCAGAGTTCAAGAGCAACTAGGTCCAGGATGAAAGGGCCAGGAGTACGCAAACAATAACATGAATAGGTTTCAGGGCCACTACTGGAGGACAGGCAAAGAAGAGGAAAACCCAAGGTGTAAGCAAGAAGACTTTAAGGAGAGACACCCTATTCAAAGATGCAAAGTCAGACTCAGGACCCTGAGAGATGGAGTGCCCCTAGGAGCCAACACAGAGATAGGAAGGACAATACCTAGCACAAATATGCCCACTCCTATGACAAAGTACCATAGGTGAGCTGCTTTCAATAAGTCTAGGCTAGTACCCCCACAGCCTCAATGCCTAAGTCTTCAAAGAAAAGTTCAACACCTTATGATGTAGGGCTATTAAAGAAATAAGGAAAATTGAATAAGAGTACAGAGAAGTGAGTGAGGTACAGAACGGGAACCTGTTACAATGATAATGATTGGAGTAATATTGGGAATAAAGAAGTGCTGAGCTTTTAAAAGAATGGTATAATCATAGTAATTCAGACTGATATATTCTGACTTTAGAGGGATTAAAATTAATAGCAAATATTTAGAAATAGAATACATTCATATGATGTACTTCTGTGCCTCACACTTTACAATTATGTAGCTAAATATTTTAAATTTTGGGATGTGCTCCTAGAATGCTTATAAATACTACTGAAATGACATTAAATATAATAGAAACAATAGATGGCAAAAAATTTTTACTCAGTGTTCTCTAAAAAGGAGATGGGCAAAAATAAAAATAATTACTACTGCATCAGCTACTGTAGATCAGGGAGAGGTATGCATTTTTAAAAGTATTTTAAAATTTTGTTTCTTGAGGGTGAAGACTATATGTTGCTAATTTCTGTTTACCCTATGATGCTATGCACTACCCTTGACAGATGACACACACAGTAGACAGTAAATGTTTATCAAATGAGATTTTGAAAAATGTAAATCCAGTGGAATATCCTGGAGTTTTAAAAAGAAAAAAGGACAATTTCAATATCATGCTGTTGAACGAACTCCAGAACATCTACTACTTAATAAAACAAGAAGATGTAGAATAGTGTGTAGAATATGTCAACTTGTATCCAAGAAACAGGGAAACGTGTATGTACGTATATGTGTACATAAAACACACACACATACAATATTTTGAATTTTAAAGAAAAGACAATGAGTATAAACTGAAAGCTAATGAAAATGATTACTTATGGAGGAGGGTGGGAACAGGGATAGAAAACATACTTCTTTGAATATACTTTTTTTTATGGCTTGCCTTTAGAACCATGTAAATGTTTTACACAATTATAAAAAATTAAATCACAATAAACCCCCCCAAAATCAAAATAAAACAATCTAAGAATATTGGAAGCTGGTGGCTAAATAAAAAAAGAGAATTATTTTAAGTAAATTTTTCTTAAAAATCTTTTTATTTTGAAATAATTTGAGACTGAGAACATCATTAACTGTTTTGCTTTTATAAACCTAGCCACCACTTTCTCAGTATTGTAATTCTGCTCCCATGGTACTTTATCAGTCTCAGATGACAACAACAACAACAACAAGAACAGCAACACGCCACTTTAATGAAGAGTTACAATAAAAATAATAGTCAGTGACAAGATTCCCAAATGCTCTTAGATTTTCCAATCATATGCAGATATAAGAAAGATGCCATCAGAACCTACCCATAAATGCTGCTTAAAAGATTCCTGACTTGACCTTTTGAAGTAAGGAGCAGTGAAAATGTGACCCAAGAAAGACTGCTGTACAAAACATGAAAATGGGCCCCCAAACCATTGCAATGCAGACTCTTAGTACTGAAGGTGATTCCTTAATTGTCACAGCTGCCCACCCACTTCAAAGAAGCAAACTATGGTATCTTAGTCTGTTTTCTGCTGCTATAATAGAAACCCACAGACTGGGAAATTTATAAACAACAAAGGTTTATTTGGCTCACTGTTCTGGAGGCTGAGGAGATCAAGAGCATGGCATGAGCATCTGGTGAGGCTCATCCCATTGCAGAAGGACAACCAAGCACAAGACACAGAAAATAGGCCCAAGCTCATTATTTTATAAGGAGCCCACTCCTGCAATAACTAGCCCAATCTCGTGATAACATCAATCCATTCATGAGGGAAGATTCCTCATGACTGAATCATCTCTGTATATATGTATGTATGTACGTATTTATGTATGTATGTATGTATTTGAGATGGAGTTTTGCTCTTGTTGCCGAGGTTGGAGTGCAGTGGTGCAATCTTGGCTCACTGTAACCTTTACCTCCTGGGTTCAAGCGATTCTCCTGCCTCAGCCTCTCAAGTAGCTGGGATTACAGGTGTCTGCCACCAAGCCCAGCTAATTTTTGTATTTTTAGTAGAGACAAGGTTTCATCATGTTGTCTAGGCTGGTCTGAAACTTCTGACCTCAGGTGATCCACCTGCCTCAGCCTCCCAAAGTGCCGAGATTACAGGTGTGAGCCACGGTGCCTGGCCAATTACCTCTTAAAGGCTCCAGCATTCAATACCATTATAATGGCAACTAAATTCCAACATGAGTTTTGGCAGGGACATTCAAACCATAGCACGTGGTGATGATAAGCAAGGCCTTGGCAGTTTGACAAGACTGACTTTGAATCCAGGTTTTGCCATTTACTTGACTGATATGTGAGCTTGAACATATATCACTTAACTGTTTTTAAGCTTTAGTCCTTCTGTCTGTAAAATAGGCATAATACAGCACCTTTATAATAGGATTATAATAGAAACTGAGACACCTCTTAGCAAGGTGCCTCACACCACTGAAATGATAAACAAATGTTAGCTTTGTTGGACAATATTCTGTAATAGTCTGTCCCTATTTGAAAGTAATATCATTAGAATGAAGATTCTTTAAAATCACATTAAAACTCATGATAAGAGCTTCTAACCATGAAAATTTTAATTGGAATAGGACTTTCTTTACCCACTGAACTAGAATATTGAATAAGATGTATGAAACAAATATTATCAGACATTGAGACAATAGACAGTAAAAGATTGTGATTCCTATGGAAAGGGAAATGAATGGGATGACTACCAAATGAGAGCCTGGCTTCTTCCTGGAAGCAATTTCCGGTATCAGCACAGGGAGGGGAAACAAAGCAGTGCATGCAGTATCACTGAGTAGAGAAGACAGAGATTATGGTTTGTAGAGGATGAGGGAGACGAAATGTTCAGGAGAGGGTACTGAAAAGAAGGGACCCAGGTATAGAAAAAGTTCCAACAATACTTTAATAATAATTTGTCCTTGCATAACTTGAAACTCCATGAGGCTGGTCAAAAAGAGCAGGGAGATATTGGGGTTTAACCAGACACAGTAGAGAGACCCAACTGAATGCTAAGGATAATTCACACCTAAGTAGTGAAGCTACATTAGGCACTAAAATAATGAAAATAATGGCTATTCTAGATATATAGACTAATGAAGAAAGCAGTGAATTGTAAAATATAACTAAAAGAAAAACTAGTCAATACAAATAGACCTATGAATGATAGATACGTAGGCATTACAAGGCAGGAATTTCAAAATAGCTCACAAATATGCTCAAGGATTTAAAAGAAGGCATGGACATAATGAGAAAAGAAATACAGAAAATAAATAGGAAAAAAATGGAGCTTCTAGAATTAAAAAAAAAAATTTTCCTAAATGCAAAAGTTACTGGATGAACTAAATAAATTAGACAATGCATGAAAAAGTATGAAATTAAAATACAGAAGCTTAATGATATGTGGGATAATATTAAGGGGTCTAACATACATGTAACTGGAGCCCTTTAAAGGAGAGGAGAGACAAATGGAGAAAAAAAATACCCTGAAGAAATAAAGTCAAAAAATTTTCAAATGTTATATAAACTAAAAGCCCATAGATATAAGAAGATCAAAGAATCTCAAGCAAATTAAAATACAAATAAAAAAGGCACTAAGGCACATTATCAACAAGTTACATAAAACCAGTAATAAAAACAAAAATTTTTTTTAGACAGGAACTGGCCCTGTTGCCCAGTATGGAGTACAGTGACGTAATCTTGGCTCACTGCAACCTCTGCCTCCCAGGCTCAAGTGATCCTCCCACCTTAGCCTCCCGGGTAGCTGGGATTACAGGTGCATACCACCATGCCTGGCTTATTTTTGTATTTTTGTAGAGACAGGGTTTTGCCATGTTGCCCAGGCTGATCCTGAGCTCAAGTGATTCACCCACCTCGTCCTCCCAAACTGCTGGGATTACAGGCATGAGCCAAAATTTTTTTTTTTTTTTGAGATGGAGTTTTGTTCTTG
Source organism: Aotus nancymaae (assembly GCF_030222135.1). Classification (NCBI taxonomy): domain Eukaryota; kingdom Metazoa; phylum Chordata; class Mammalia; order Primates; family Aotidae; genus Aotus; species Aotus nancymaae. The sequence goes on along the minus strand of NW_026988472.1, from coordinate 17,609,606 downwards.
TTGCCCAGGCTCCAAGCAATGGAGTGCAATGGCACCTTCTTGGCTCACCACAACCTCTGCCTCCTGGGTTCAAGTGATTCTCCTGCCTCAGCCTCCCGAGTAGCTGGGATTACAAGGCAGACACCACCACGCCTGGCTAATTTTGTACTTTTGGTAGAGATGGGGTTTCTCCGTGTTGGTTAGGCTGGTCTCGAACTCCTGACCTCAGGTGATCCACCTGCCTCGGTCTCCCAAAGTACTGGGAGTAGAGGCATGAGCCACCACACCTGGCCCAAAATTTTTAAATTCAGAAAAAAGGGGCTGGGTGCGGTGGCTCACGCCTGTAATCCCAGCATTTTGGGAGGCTGAGGCGGGTGGATCACGAGGTCTGAAGTACAAAACCAGCCTGACCAACATAGTGAAACCCTGTCGCTACTAAAAATACAAAAATTAGCTGGGTGTGGTGGTGCATGCCTGTAATCCCAGCTACTCAGGAGGCTGAGGCAGGAGAATTGCTTGAACCTGGGAGGCAGAGGTTGCGGTGAGCCAAGATCACACCACGGCACTCCAGCCTGGGCAACAGGAGCGAAACTCCATATCAAAAAAAAAAAAAAAAATTTCAGAAAAAAGGACACACTTCATAAAGGAAGAACAAAGAAAAAAATCAGTTCGTGATAATAACATGGTCAACTCATCAAGAGGACATAATAATCCTAAATGTATAAATATCTAATAAAAGAACTTCAAAATACATAAAAGACAAAATTGATAAAAGTATATGAACAGACAAATCCAAAATTATAATTGATAAAACAAGTAGGTAGAAAATCAATGAAGATATAGGAAAGTTGAACAATACTATTAACTAACTTGATCTTAGTCTCCAACTTAATAAACTAGAAGATGAGAAAATTAAAGTAAAATAAGCCTATGAAAGGAAAAGATAAAGACCAAAGTTGAAATAAATAAAACAGGAAAAAGTAAATCAACAGAAAAAAATAAATGAAACAAAAAAGCTAGTTCTTGAAATAGATAAATGAATTAATAAACATCTAGCCAGGTTGATCAGGAAAAAAAAAAGGGGGCCGGGCGTGGTGGCTCATGCCTATAATCCCCACACTTTGGGAGGCCGAGGTGGGTGGATCACAAGGTCAAGAGATCGAGATCATCCTGGTCAACATGGTGAAACCCCGTCTCTACTAAAAATACAAAAAAATTAGCTGGGCATGGTGGTGAGCGCCTGTAGTCCCAGCTACTCGGGAGGCTGAGGCAGGAGAATTGCTTGAACCCAGGAGGTGGAAGTTGCGGTGAGCCGAGATCTGGCCATTGCACTCCAGTCTGGGTAACAAGAGCGAAACTTCATCTCAAAAAAAAAAAAAAGGGAAAAGACATGAACTAATAATATTAACGACAAAGAAAGGTAACATCACTAAAGGTTTTACAGATATACCAAGAAGAATAAAAATTTTACAAACAACTCCATGCCAATAAATTTACCCACTTAGGTAAAATAGACAAATTTCAGGAAAGAAACAAGCAAACCTCACTTAAGATGAAATAAACTAAATGTTCCTATAACTATAAAAAATAGAATCTTTAGTTAAAAAATCATCCCTCAAATAAAACTTTGGACCCAGATGAATTCTACCAAACATGAAAAAATAATACCAAACCTACAGAAACCTTTCCTCCAAAATTGAAAAGAAACACTTTCTAATTCACTCTATGAGGTCAGCATTACCTTGATATCAAAACCAGATGAAGACATTATAACAGGGCCGGGCGCGGTGGCTCACGCCTGTAATCCCAGCACTTTGGGAGGCCGAGGCGGGTGGATCACAAGGTCAAGAGATCGAGACCATCCTGGTCAACATGGTGAAACCCCGTCTCTACTAAAAATACAAAAAATTAGCTGGGCATGGTGATGCGTGCCTGTAATCCCAGCTACTCAGGAGGCTGAGGCAGGAGAATTGCCTGAACCCAGGAGGCGGAGGTCGCGGTGAGCCGAGATCGCGCCATTGCACTCCAGCCTGGGTAACGAGCGAAACTCCGTCTCAAAAAAAAAAAGACATTATAACAAAAGAAAACTATAGGCCAATATGCATTTTTTAGGAATACAGGTTGGTTGATCACTACAAAATTAATCAATGTAATTCATGATGTCAATAAACTAAAAAGATCATCTCAACAAATGCAGAAAAAGCATCTGACAAAATCCAACATCCATTCCTAATGAAAATTCTCAGCAAACCTGGAATAGAAAGAAACTTCTTCAACCTGAAAAAGGTCATCCACAAAAAACATATAGCTAATATTGTATTTAATTGTAAAAGATCTAAAATTTTTCCTCTAAGATAAGGAATAAGAAAACATTTGTTGTCATGACTTCCATTCAACATTATACTGGAGTAGACTTCTAGCCAGGCAGTGCAATAAGGCCAGAAAACCAAACAAGAGGAATCCAGATTGGAAAGGAAGATGTAATTAATGCTGATTATATTCAAAGTGACATAACTGACATATAATCATCCATAGATAAAATCAGACACAATCTACAAAAAAGCTATTAGAACTACATGTTAAGTATCTCTTATCCAAAGTCCCTGGGACCAGAAGTGTTTTGGATTTAAGTATTAGGTATGGAATTTTCCAGTTGTGATGTCATATAGGTACTCAAAAAGTTTCAGATTTTAGAGCATTCTGAATTTTTGGACTAGGGAGCTCAACGTATACTAACTGAGTTTAGTAAGACTGTAGAATACAAGACTGATATATAAAGTTGTATTTATGTATCCCAGAAGTTAAAAAAAGGACATTGAAACTAGAAAAATTTTACAATAGTGTCAAATATATGAAATACAGAGAAACATTCTTACAAAAGTTTGAAAAACTGTTTATACTAAAAACTACAAAATGCTGCTGAGAGATATATGAGAGATACAAATAAAAGAAAGATACTGGGTTGATGGGTTGGAAAACTTAAACTTTCTTTGCACAGTACCAATACTGTGTTAACTCAAATGTACACATTGGAACTGTGTGTGGTGAGGCCTTGGTTTCAATATGTACATTTCATTTAACATAGTACCATGCAAGGTAAGGACTACCTGTATTCGACATAATCCCAATAAAAATCCCAGGAGGTCTTGTTTTTTGAAACTGACAAACTAATCCTAAAAGTCATAAGAAAAGGACCTAGAAAAGTGCAAACAATTTTGATAAAGTAGAACAAAGTTGGGGCACTGATATCTGATTTCAAGACTTATAAAACTACAGGGCCAGGTGCAGTGGCTCATGCTTGTAATCCCAGCACTTTCAGAGGCCAAGGTGGGTGGACTGTTTGAACCCAGGAGTTCAAGACCAGCCTGGGCAACATGGTGAAATCCCATCTCTACAAAACATACAGAAATTGGCCAGGCATGGTGGTGCATGCCTGTAGTTCCAGCTACTTGGGAGGCTGAGGTGGGATGACAGATTGAACCCAAGGGGTCGAGGTTACAGTGAGCCGAGATCACTCCATGGCACTCCACTCTGGACAACAGAGCAAGACCCTGTCTCTATTTTTTCAAAAAATCCAAAGACATATAAAATTACAGTAATCAAGATAGTGTAGTATTACCCTAAAGACAGATCAATAGGTCTATGAAACAAAATAGAGTTTTGAAGCATAGCCACACATATATATACAATATAATTTTTAAAAAATTACAAGAAGAAATTCAATGGAGAAAAGACAATCTTTTCAACAAACGATGCTTGAACAACTATATATCTATATGGAAAAAAAAAAGACAAACCCCCCTCCCAAAAAAAGACAACTTGTATATAGGCTTCATAAAATATCTAAAAATTAACTTAAAATGGACCAAAGATGTAAATGTAAAACCTAAAACTATTAAACTTCTATAAAAAAATAGGAGAAAAGCTTTCCAACCTTGGATTAGCCAAAGATTTCTTAGAAACAGCACTGAAAGTACAATTCATAAAAGAATACATTAACAAATTGGACTTTACTAAAATAGTGATAGAAATGACCCAGAAAATGAACAAACAATAAAGTTAATGACACCAAAAGCTTGTTCAATGTATGATCAATGAAAATGATAAACCTTTAGCTAAAAATGGTAAACTGGAGTTTGTCAATACTAAGAATTTCTGCTCTTTGAAAGACTCTAATGAGCAAGGAAAATGAGAGAAGACCAAAGTTATCAGTATCAGCAATGAAAGGGGAGACATCACTACAGATATGTCAGACAAGAAAATTTTAAGAAATATAATATATACCAATATATTCAACAAATAAAATAAAACTGACAAATTCCTTGAAATACTCAAATTACAAGAACTGGCACAAGAAAAAATAGGAAATCTGAATAGCCCTAAATCTATTACAGAAATTAAATGTATAATTTAAAATATCCCCACAAAGAAAACCCCAGGCCCAGGAGATAGCTTCACTGGTGAATTCCACAATACACTAAGAAAAAGTAATACCGGCTGGGCGTGGTGGCTCACGCCTGTAATTCCAGCACTTTGGGAGGTCAAGCAGGGCAGATCACGAGGTCAGGAGATCAAGACCATCCTGCCTAACATGGTGAAATCCTGTCTCTACTAAAAATAAAAAAATTAGCTGGGCGTGATGGCATGTGCCTGTAATCCCAGCTACTCAGGAGGCTGAGGCAGGAGAATCGCTTGAACCAGGGAGTTGGAGGTTGCTGTGAGCCAAGATTGCGCCACTGCACTCCAGCCTGGCGACAGAGTGAGACTCCATTTCAAAAAAAAAAAAAAAAAAAAGAAAAAGAAAAAAAAGAAAAGAAAAAGAGAAAAAGTAATATCAATTCAACACAAACATTTTGAGAAAATAATGAGCTAATTATATGAGACCAGTAAACCTGACTCTACTGATACCAAAGCCAGTAGAAACTTTAAAGCAATAACCATCATAACCATTGATGCAAAATCCTTTAAAATATTAGTATTTTTACTACATTGGTATATAAAAAATATAATAAACCATGGCCAAGTAGGGTTTATCCTTGGAATGCAAGGTTAGTTTAACATTCAAAAATCAGTTAATGTAACTAACAGAATAAAGGAGAACTATATGAAAAACTCAATTCAGAAAAAAAAGCATTCTAAGAAATTCAACACTTATCCATAATAAAAATTCAACAAATTAGGATGAGAAAACAAATTCTTGAATGTAACAAAGGGCATTTAAGAAAAACCTTCAGATAACACTTAATGGTAAAAGACTGGTTTGCTACCTAAGATCACTGAATTGGATGTCCTAGCTACAGCGTTAAGGTAAGAAAAAGAAACAAAAGGCATACAGAATGGAAAGAAATAAAATAACACAATTGTTCAAACAGAAAATATTATTATTATTATTATTATACTTTAAGTTCTGGGGTACATGTGCACAATGTGCAGGTCTGTTACATAGGTATACACGTGCCATGGTGGTTTGCTGCATCCATCACCCGGTCATCTATATTAGGCATTTCTCCTAATGCTATCCCTCCCCTATCCCCTCACCCCCTGCTATCCCTCTCCTAGTCTCCCACTCTCCAACAGGCCCCAGCGTGTGATGTTCCCCTCCCTGTGTCCATGTGTTCTTATTTTTCATCTCCCACTTATGAATGAGAACATGTGGTGTTTGGTTTTCTGTTCTTGTGTCAGTTTGCTGAGAATGATGGTTTGCAGCTTTATCCATGTCCCTGGCAAAGGACATGAACTCATCCTTTTTTATGGCTGCGTAGTATTCCATGGTGTATATGTGCCACATTCTTTATATAGTCTATCACTGATGGGCATTTGGGTTGGTTCCAAGTCTTTGCTATTGTGAACAGTGCTGCAATAAACATATGTGTGCATGTGTCTTTATAACAGAATGATTTATAATCCTTTGGGTATATACCCAGTAATGAGTTTGCTGGGTCAAATGGTATTTCTAGTGCTAGATCCTTGAGGAATTCCCATATTGTCTTCCACAATGGTTGAATTAATTTCTACTTCTACCAACAGTGTAAAAGCATTCCTATTTCTCCACATCCTCTCCAGCATCTGTTGTCTCCTGAATTTTTAATGATCGCCATTCTAACTGGCATGAGATGGTATCTCAATGTGGTTTTGATTTGCATTTCTTTAATGACCAGTGATGATGAGCTTTCTTTCATATGTTTGTTGGCTGCATAAATGTCTTCTTTTGAGAAGTGCGTTCATATCCTTTGCCCACTTTATGATGGGTTTTTTTTTCTTGTAAATTTGTTTAAGTTCTCAAATAGAAAATCTTAAGGATTTTTTTTAAAGCCGCTAGAATATAGCACAGTTGCCAAATATGAGATCAATATGCAAGGATCAACTGTACTTCTATATACTATCAATAATCATTAAATTAAATTTAAAAATAATACTATTTACCATAGCATCAAAAACATAAGGCCCTAATAATAAAATCTCTACTCTTAAAACAACAAAGATATTTTCTGGGAGAATGTAAAAAAGATCTGCATAAATGGAGTAGTGTTCATGAATTAGGGGACTTAATATGGTTAAGATTTCTATTTTCCCCAAATTAATATATAGATTAAAAGTAACCCCAATCAAAATCTCATACTTCATTGCAGAAATTGACAAATTTACTCTAAATTGTTTATGAAAATGTAAGTAACCTAGAATAGCCTAAACACAAAATCCTTATTGTAGGATTTTGGCTACTGGATTTTAAGACATAATACAGAATAACTTAGACAGTGTGGGATGTGGTGGAGCAAGGTCCTTTTAGCTCTATACATTTTATTGTCTTTCATTCTGTCATTCTGATATAAGGACAGACATACAGATTAAAATAGGAAGTGCAGAAAATGGACCAACACATTATTTTTTATAAAGGTGCCAAAATAACTCAATAGGGTTATTTCAACAACGAGTGCTGGAGTGAATGGCTCCATGAATCTCAACCCTTAGACTTCACACGATACACAACTCTTATGTTAAAGTGGACCATAAACCTAGCTAAAATACAATTATGCAAGAAAATATAAAGAAAAATTTCACAAATTTGATGCAGGTGAAATTTCTTAGGTCACAAAAACCATAAACCATGAAAGAAAAAAACTAAACTGGACTTCATCAAAATCAAAAACTTTTACTCTTTGAAAGATTCCATTAAGTATATAAAATGGAAAGTTACAAACTAGGAGAACATATTTGCAATATGTACATTTGACCAAGGAAGTGTATCCAGAATATATAAAGAACTCCTACAACTTAATACAAAAGACACACACCTCAATCAAAAATAAACATAGGTGTAAGATCTGAAGATATATTTCAACAAAGATATATGAATGGCCAATAAGTACAACATTTTTAGTCACAAGGTAAATGCAAATGAAAACCACAAGAAACACCATGACATCCACCAGAATGGCTAAAATTAAAAAGGATGGCAATACCAAGTATTGGCAAGGATGTGGAAAAGCTGTTAATTCTATTACTGGTAGGAACATAAAATAGTGCAACCACTATGGAAAAGTTTGGCAGTTTCTTAATGACCCAGCAACTGCACTCCTGCATTTATGTAGAGAAATGACAGTATGTCCACTCAAAAGATTTACATGCAAATATTCAAAGCAGCTTTACTCAGCCCCAAACTGGAAACAATCTTTATTTCTAAGAACAGGAAAATACTTTGGTATATGCATGAAATGGAACATTACTCATCAATTTAAAAACTACTATCGTGAAAATGGCCATACTGCCCAAAGTAATTTACAGATTCAATGCTATCCCCATCAAGCTACCAATGACCTTATTCACAGAACCCGAAAAAACCACCTTAAACTTCATATGGAACCAAAAGAGAGCCCGCATAGCCAAGTCAATTCTAAGCAAAAAGAACAAAGCGGGAGGCATCACACTACTGGACATCAAACTCTACTACAAGGCTACAGTAATCAAAACAGCATGGTACTGGTACCAAAACAGAGATATAGACCAATGGAACAGAACAGAGGCCTCAGAGGCAACACAACATATCTAAAACCATCTGATTTTTGACAAACCTGACAAAAACAAGCAATGGGGAAAGGATTCCCTGTTTAATAAGTGGTGTTGGGAAAACTGGCTAGCCATATGCAGAAAGCAGAAACTGGACCCCTTCCTGACACCTTACACTAAAATTAACTCCAGATGGATTAAAGACTTAAACATAAGATCTAACACCATAAAAACCCCAGAAGAAAATCTAGGCAAAATCATTCAGGACATAGGCATAGGTAAGGACTTCATGACCAAAACACCAAAAGCATTGGCAACAAAAGCCAAAATAGACAAATGGGACCTAATCAAACTCCACAGCTTCTGCATGGTGAAAAAAACAGTCATTAGAGTGAATCGGCAACCAACAGAATGGGAAAAAATTTTTGCAGCTTACCCATCTGACAAAGGGCTGATATCCAGAATTTACAATGAACTAAAACAGATTTACAAGAAAAAAACAAACAAGCCCATTCAAAAGTGGGCAAAAGATTTGAACAGACACTTTAAAAAGAAGACATACCTGAGGCCAACAAGCATATGAAAAAATGCTCATCATCACTGGTCATTAGAGAAATGCAAATCAAAACTACATTGAGATACCATCTCATGCCAGTTAGAATGGTGATCATTAAAAAATCTGGAGACAACAGATGCTGGAGAGGATGTGCAGAAATAGGAACACTTTTACACTGTTGGTGGGAGTGTAAATTAGTTCAACCATTGTGGAAGACAGCGTGGCGATTCCTCAAGGACCTAGACATAGAAATTCCATTTGACCCAGCAATCCCATTACTGGGTATATATCCAAAGGATTATAAATCGTTCTACTATAAGGACACATGCACATGAATGTTCAGTGCAGCACAGTTTACAATAGCAAAGACCTGGAACCAACCCAAATGCCCATCAATGATAGACTGGACAGGGAAAATGTGGCACATATACACCATAGAATATTATGCAGCCATCAAAAACAATGAGTTTGTGTCCTTTGTAGGGACATGGATGAACCTGGAAACCATCATTCTCAGCAAACTGACACAGGAACACAAAATCAAACACCGCATGTTCTCACTCATAGGCGGGTGTTGAATAATGGGAACACATGGACACAGGGAGGGGAGCACTACACACTGGGGTCTGTTGGGGGGAAATAGGGGAGGATCAGCAGGGGGTGGGGAGTTGGGGAGGGATAGCATGGGGAGAAATGCCAGATATGGGTAAGGGGGAGGAAGGCAGCAAACCATACCGCCATGTATGTACCTATGCAACAATCTTGCATGTTCTTCACATGTACCCCAAAACCTAAAATGCAATTAAAAAATAAATAAATAAATAAATAAATCCAGATGCAGGAAAAAAAAAAACTACTAATACGACAGACATGGGGATGAAACTCAAAACCATTATTTTGAGCAAATGAATGTCTCTCTCAATATTTGCCCTTGGAACTCAGCTGCCATGCTGTTAGGAAGCCTTTTCACATAGAGAAGTCACAGGAGAATAGCCAAAATTCCCAGCTAAAGTCTCTCAGTCAACAGCCAGCATCAATCCCCAGATGTATAGTGAGCCTTTAGAAGATTCCTGCCCCTAACCCTCAGTCTTCTGGCTCATGCCCCAGATTTGCCCTGTCGAAATTGCAGAGCCCCAGAAGCTGTGACTCTATTAATTAGTTGCTTTATGACACTAAGTTTTGTGGTAATTTGTTATGCAGCCATACATAGTACCTTGAACACCATGTGGTAAAGCAAACTATTCTAACCAAAACTGGCTATTATAGCCTTAAATTAAAATTAGAGCAGATGCTAACTTTTTTCTTTGTGCCAGAATGGCATCCCTAATGTGTTATATTGCACCTTCTTATTTCTTGAAATAACACTTTATATTAAATATTTGTTGAGCATTTACTATGTATAAAAATTCACGCAGCCAGGTGTGGTGACTCATGCCTATAATCCTAGCACTTTGGGAAGCCGAGGCAGGCGGATTGCCTGAGCTCAGGAATTTGAGACCAGCGTGGGCAGCACAGTGAAACCCCGTCTCTACTAAAATACAAAAAATTAGCTGGGCGTGGCAGCATGTGCCTGTAGTCCCAGCTACTCGGGAGGCTGAGGGAGGAGAATCACTTGAACCTGGGAGACAGAGATTGCAGTGAGCCAAAATCATGCCACTGCACTCCAGCCGGGGCGACAGAACAAAACTCTGTCTCCCTCCACTCCCAAAAATTCAGGCTTAGAAGTTTAGTAACTTTCACAAAGTCAAAATAAATAAATGGCAGGATCATTATTTGAACCCAAGTCTCCTGAAATTAACTTCCTCTTCTTACTCACCACAGTATTGTCCCTCTTATGGTGATGTCATGACAACTATTGTGACTAGTAAGGAGACTTGCCATAGAATATTTTTGATGCACCTCTGAAATCTTCCTCCCCATGCAGCTCCATGGTCTTTTCTCAGGCTATTACTGTTACTTTCATCTCTCTTGATTCCTTTGTCTATTATGTCTGCCATGTGTAATTAGCACAATCTGCCCATACAATTTTCCTTTCCTCAATTGTAGGCTACTTAGTGTTGCTGAGAGAAATCATATCTGCATGTTGATAAGCACTGCTACAAATTCCTTGCATTCAGCCTCAGAGGGGAGTGGGGTGGGGCCTTGAGGCAGCCTAGCAATTTCTCTTATCTCTCTTAACCTCTAAGGTGCTATTACTAACTTTTATGTCTCTACTCTCTACCACCATGCCTACTCTCAGCAGGTGGCTCTGCCTCTCACCTGCTGAAAATCAGGCCATTTGCTGAGGGATGTCCTCTGGTTCTCCCTCATGCCTGCAGGCCTGGCTCTATTGTACCTTGCCTTTCTTTTGGTCTTGATGGAAGAGGGGCTCACCCTCCACCTGCTGCCTATCAAAGATCTCTGTCCATCAGTGCACCCCTTTCTTTCCTTTTAGCTCTCTCCTCCAGCAAAAAAGGAAAAAAAGATATTGGAATCCTTCCCCTTTTAATGTCTACCCCTGCTCCACATGCCCCCATCTATGACTGTTTCTCTCTTCTCTTCTCAGTCTAGCTGTTTGAAAATTATCCTCTATTTATTTTCCCCACTCTATTTATTTTCCTCACTCTCCATTCCTTCCTCTGCCTACTACAATCTGGTTTTTGTCCCCAGTGCAACGCCAAAATTGCTCTGGCCAAGGTTTGCACTGGTTTCCACATTGCCAAATACCACAGACATTACGGTTATTCCCTCATTTGGCCTCTTTATAGCATTTGACAACACAGAAAATCTTTTTGATCTCAGCGTCTATGACAGCATTCTCTGATGATAATTCTACTTCTCTTTCCCCCTCTTGGTTTTCTCTGTCTCTTCCCATACTTTCTTTAAATTTAGGTGTTCCTCAGGATCATTTCTCATGACCAAAAATGGTTCCTCATGACCTTTTTTTTCCATTGTGGCCTTATAATGTATTTTCTTTAAGCAATCATAGATATTTATGAAATTTTATCTATTACCCACATAGTGAAGATTTTCGAATCTTTTCTCTTTTGTTCAGACTGTGGTCCTAAGTTTTAAACTAAAATATTTAAACTGATCAACATTTGTATTTCAAAAGTTCCTCAGATGCAATATGCTAAAAACTCATTTATTCTCCCTGACCCTTTGATAGTATCCATCTGAATAAAATAAGTAGCACTACTATTCAAGTAGTCATATGAAGCAAAAACGTGGGCATTTCCTTCATTAAGCCCTATGCCACTAAGTTGTATTGAAAGCATCTTCTTAAAGAAGAACAAGAGAAAAAAGCAAAATGAAATAAAATCATTGCCAAGTATAATGAATGAGGTTGCTTGATACATGTCAGCAAAACCATACTCACTGTCATATACATGATCTCTCCACTTCTCATGCCACTTATCAATCTATTGTCTCTCAGCTCCAAATCCACACTTCATTGCCTGCTCTGCACTACTGGAGACTGACTGTGAATATTTTTCCAGCTGGCATAACATTAAGCTTTGTCCATAAAGGGCACTGGAGGGGCAGTGGAAGAGAAAGGGTTAAGTTGTCCCGGTTCCAGTGTTTTGCTCATTAGGCTCCTGCAGTGTGTGCAGCTTATCTGCAGGGCACTGTGGCCAGCAGCATGCAGCACCTTTCCATAGGCAGCTTCTCTTGGAACTCCCTTCAGGTGCCTTTGCAGCAGAGCGTGGCTGGTAAGGTACTCTCCTTGTTACTGGTTTCCCCCAGCAGCCCCTCAGTGAGCTTGCTGCACGTTCAGAGGTCTGTCCCTAAGGATGGCTTCCCCTGGACTCCAGAGGGCAGATTTCCAGTGAGTCCCACTAGCATGGTGTCCCAGTGAACCTCACTGTGATCCAGTGAGCCATGGCCATGTTCTCTTCAACAAAGTTCAGATCTTAGTGCTGCCAGGAAGTAGGCCAAATCTCTTCCTTGAGCATTTTATCTCAGCCGTTGGGATAGCAGCTGTTCCTTATGCCTGCTATTCTTGTATTTTTCATAGTTCTCTAATTCTTACTAGCCAATTACCCCAAACTCTTGGCAATAATTCTTTATACTAAACTTTGCATGTTCAAATTAAATTGCTGTTGAATAAGACCTAGTATTTGATATCGCAACAGGGTGATTATAGCAGACAATAATTTAATGGTACATTTTAAAATAACTGCAAGAGTATTATTGGATCTTTTGTAACATAAAGGATAATTGCTTCAGGGAACAGATACCCCATTTTACATGATGTGATTAATACACATTGCATACTTATATCAAAACATCTCATGTACCCCATAAATACATACACCTACTCTGCACTAACAAAATTTTTATTTATTTATTTATTTATTTATTTATTTATTTATTTTTTTAAGGTTTAGTCAATTTTCTTTTTTTTTTTTTTTACACACCCAAACCTTATCACTGTCCCAAATAATTTTTTTTTTTTTTAAAAGAGAAAGAGAGAGAGAGAATAGGAAGGAGGAAAAAGGAAGAGAAAGAGAGAGAGAGAATGGGGAGGAGGGAGAAGGAAAAGAAAGAGGGAGAGAGAATGGGAGTATTGCTTTCTTGCCCAGGCTAGAATGCAATTTAGTAATGGGTATTGAAAACCTCTTTTATACTGATAATTATACTTAATGATGTAGTCAGGAAGGAATAAGGGAAGAAGATAACAAACAAACAGCCAACCAATATTTCATTTAAACCTATGAAATGCTATGCGATTACTGAGGAGTGATTTACTTCCAATTATATAGTCACCTTTGGAATAGGTGTGAGGTGGTAATGTATGTTTTGTGTATTTGAAGTGGAGAGTTCTATAAATGTTTATTAAGTTTACTTGTTCTGGGTCTGAGTTCAAGTTCTGAATATCCTTGTTAATTTTCTATCTCGTTGATCTATAGAATCATTAGCTCTTCTTGTTGCATTGATCCTTTTGCCATTATGTAATGTCATTCCTCGCCTCTTTTGATCTTTGTTGCTTTAAAGTCTACTTTATCAGAGGCGAGAATGGCATCTCCTGCTTTTTGTTTATTAGTTTATTTTTACTCTCTGTTTGATTGGTAAATCCTCCTCCTTCTCTCTGAGTCTTTGTGTATTGTTGCATGTAAGATGGGCCCGGATGCAGCATACCGATGGGTTTTGGCTTTTTATCCAATTAAAATATATATAAGTTTAATACCGGCGTTTGATGCTAGCTGGCTGTTTTGCCCATTAGTTGATGTAAATTTTTTATTGTGTTGAAGTTCTTTGCTTTTTGATATATTTTTGGAAAGGCTAATATTGGTTGTTCCTTTATATGTATAGTGCTTCTTTCAGAAGCTCTTGTAAAGCAGGCCTGGTGGTGGTGAACTCTCTAAGTACTTGTTTGTTCGCAAAAGATTTAATTTTTCCTTCGCTCATAAAGCTTAGTTTGGCTGGATAGGAAATTCTGGGTTGAAAGTTCTTTTCTTTAAGGATGTTAAATATTGGTCCCCACTCTTTTCTGGCTTGTAGGGTTTCTGCTGAGAGATCTGCTGTAAGTCTGATAGGTTTCCCTTTATGGGTAACCTGACCTTTCTCTCTGGCTGCCCTTAGTATTTTCTCCTTCATTTCAACCCTAATAAATCTGGCGATTATGTGCCTTGGGGTTGGTCTTCTTGAAGAATATCTTTGTGGTGTTCTCTGTATTACCTGGAGTTGAATATTACCCTGCCTTGCCAGGTTGGGGAAATTTTCCTGAATGATATCGTGAAGAGTATTTTCCAACTTGGATTCATTCTCTTCATCACATTCAGGTACACCTATCAAACGTAAATTAGGTCTTTTCACATAGTCCCATATTTCCTGAAGACTTTGCTCATTCCTTTTCATCCTTTTTTCTGCATTCTTGTCTTGTCGTTTCATTTCACTGAGCTGGTCCTCGACTTCTGATATCCTTTCTTCTGCTTGATCAATTCGACTGTTTAAACTTGTGCATGCTTCGCGAAGTTCTCGTGTTGTGTTTTTCAGCTCCATCAATTCACTTATATTCTTCTCTAAATTGTCCATTCTCGTTAACACTTCGTCAAACCTTTTTTCAAGGTTCTTAGTTTCTTTGCATTGGGTTAGAACAAGTTCTTTTAATTCACAGAAGTTTCTTATCACCCACGTTTTGAAACCTGCTTCTGTTATTGGAACACACGTGTAATCTATTAAGCCTTGTTCCGTTACTGATGAGGAATTGCAATCCCCTGTAGAGGGAGAGGCATTCTGATTTTGAGTATTCTCTACCTTTTTACTCTGGTTTCTTCCCTTCATTATATATTTGTCCGTCTGTCGTCTTTATAATTACCGACTTTCTAACTGGGTCTCTGACGTCCAACTTGTTGATTCCCTGCGCCGAAATCTGAGCAATCCACTGAGCCGGCCAAAACAGCGGTGTTAAGATTGATGGTGCTTTTCTGCCCGGAATCTCCGGACTCTGCACCAAGAACTGGCGTGCTAAGGCACCAGCAAAACCGCCACGCCGGCCACAAGAGTCGCCCTGGCGACCCGTGGAGCTCCTCTGCTGGGAATCTCCTGGTCCGTGAGCAACTAATATTCGTCTGAAAGTGTGGCGTCCTCTCGTTCTTTGCGCTTTCACTGGGAGGTACGTGCCCAAGCTGCTAATCATCAGCCATCTTGGATCTCTCTCCACAAAAATTTTTAAAAAGTTAAAAGAAACACATTAAATTACTGTTTGTTTTCTGTCTCCTAACTGGACCTTGACTGATACACTACACCACCTGGGGACAAAAATAACCAAAACTGTTTTACTGGGCTTAAGAGGCCTTTGATGTGACTAGATTATCTAAAGTGATAAAATATTCACTCTAGATACCCAGCAAATTATTTGATTGCCCTGAATTATAAAAATTAAACTGGTCACATATACAATCAAAGGAAAGACAAATACCAGCTTTAGAATTTTTCTTTCAGTATCAAACATGTTAAAACGTATTATAAGCCAAAAATAGCAAAGTATGCTTTATTTCATGAAATTTTCATAATCAATCTATATCTGCCTTTTGTAACGAAATCAAACTAGCTATGCACTCAACTCCAAGAATTCCCTTACATGACAATTTTATGATGTGTTTCAGGACTCCTGAGCCTTCCAGTGGATACTCTACCACTGGGTGGCAGATGACCTATCTTTTCAGATTGTTTTATAGACATAAATCTCTAGCTAAAAATGAAAAGCCCTTTATCGTTCAAAATGCAATCACTACCTGTTTCCTTATAATATTATTCATCCTTAAAAGAAGAATGCCAAAACCAAATTATAAAAACAGCCTGCCTGAAATAATTTCCCTATCTTTTGATTATAAAAATATTAAAATTCTGTTTTAACAAACAGCGCCAGACTGGATTTTAAATAGTCTGTAATTGTAGAACATGATATGTCCTTATTTTAGTCTCCTATTCACAGTGACAAATTATCCATTGCTGTCATATGTATCCTGAATTGGGACTTAATGAGGACATTTGATCCTCTGGGAGGATTTTAGTACTGCTTTGGAATGCAGTAGCATCAACTACTACAATCTCACTCAAACATTAAGGCAACAAAGTTTAAGTTTAAAAATTACTTGGTGTGGCAGATTAAAGATGGCTAGAAATTTTTTTGTCATCTCTCCTATCCAGAGGTGGGATCTACATCCTTTCTCCTTCCAACCAGGTGGGCTCTGTGACTTCTCTAACCAATAAAAATAGTGGAAATGAAACTGCCAGTTTCCCTGTTAGCCTGATGGAGTATTTTCCTCAATATATTCTTAGACATTAATCAATGGTGTGTTATCACCATGTCCTCACATGGTGGGTAAAAGGGATGAGTCAGCTCTCTGGAGTCTCTTTTATAAGGGAAAATATAAAATATTTCCCTGTCACCACACCACTTTGGCCTTTGGTTTAGTTTTTTGTTTTGTTTTGTTTTTGAGACAGTGTCTCACTCTGCTGCCCAGGCTGGAGTGCAGTGGCACCATCTTGGCTCACTGCAACCTCTGCCTCCTGGGTTTAAGCAATGACCACCTCAGCCTCCTGAGTAGCTGAGACTACAGGTGTACACCACCATGCCTGATTAATTTTTGTATTTTTTGGTAGAGATGGGGTTTCACTATGTTGGTTAGCTGGGCTGGTCTCAAACTCCTGACCTCGTGATCTGCCCACCCAGACCTCCCAAAGTGCTGGGATTACAGGCTTGAGCCACCATGCCCAGCCAACATTAGTTTTAAAATACCAGATTTTGAGAGAGATCCAAGATGGCTGACCACTAGCAGCTCAGGATTGTAGCTCCCAGTGAAAGTGCAGAGAACGAGAGGATGCCACACTTTCAGACGAATTTTTGTTGCTCAAGGACCAGGAGATTCCCAGTGGAGGAGCCCCACGGGTCGCCAGCGCGACTTGTGGCCGGCGTGGCGGTTTTGCTGGCGCCTCAGCGTGGCAGTTCTTGGTGCAGAGTGAGCGGGACTGGGTCCCCTTTTGGACGATTCCCGGGCAGAAAAGCACCATCAATCTCAACACCGCTGTTTTGGCAGGCGCAGTGGATTGCTCAGATTTCGGCGCTGGGAATCAACAAGTTGGACGTCCATTCAGAAACCTAATTTGAAAGTTGGAAATCACAAAGATGACAGGTGGATAAATTTACAATGATGGGAAGAAACCAGTGTAAAAAGGCTGGGAATACCCAAAATCAGAATGCCTCTCCCTCTACAGATGATCACAGTTCCTCATCAGCAACGGAACAAGCCCTGATGGAGAACGAGTGCGATCCATTAACAGAAGTAGGCTTCAGAAGGTGGATGATAAGAAACTTCTGTGAATTAAAAGAACTTGTTCTAACCCAATGCAAAGAAACTAAGAACTTTGAAAAAAGGTTTGACAAAATGCTAACGAGAATAGACAATTTGGAGAGGAATATATGTGAATTAATGGAGCTGAAAAACAACACGAGAACTTCGTGAAGAATGTACAAGTTTTAACAGTCAAATTGATCAAGCAGAAGAAAGGATATCAGAGTTCGAAGACCAACTTAACGAAATAAAATGAGAAGTCTAGATTAGAGAAAAAAGGATAAAAAAGAATGAGCAAAGTCTCCAAGAAATATGAGATTATGTGAAAAGACCTAATCTACGTTTGATAGGTGTACCTGAATGTGACGAAGAGAATGAATCCAAGGTGGAAAATACTCTTCAGGATACCATTCAGGAAAACGTACCCAACCTAGTAAGACAGGACAATATTCAACTCCAGGTAATACAGAGAACACCACAAAGATTTCCTCAAGAAGACCAACCCCAAGGCACATAATCGTCAGATTTATTAGGGTTGAAATGAAGGAGAAAATACTAAGAGCAACCAGAGAGAAAGGTCAGGTTACCCACAAAGGGAAGCCTATCAGACTTACAGCAGATCTCACAGCAGAAACCCTACAAACCAGAAGAGTGGGGATCAATATTCAACATCCTTAAAGAAAAAAACTTTCAACCCAGAATTTCATATCCAGCCAAACTGAGCTTCTAAAGCGAAGGAAAAACAAAATCTTTTGCAAACAAGCAAGTACTTAGAGATTTCACCATCACCAGGCCTGCTTTGCAGAAGCTTCTGAAAGAAGCACTATACATATAAAGGAGCAACCAGTATCAGCCTTTCCAAAAATATATCCAGCTAGTATCAAATGGGAGTATTAAACTCATATATATTATTAACTGGATAAAAAGCCAAAACCCATCGGTACGCTGTATCCAGACCCATCTCACATGCAACGATACACAAAGACTAGTAACAAAGGGACAGAGGAAGATTTACCAACCAAACGGAGAGCAAACATAAATAAACGAATAAAAAGCAGGAGTTGCAATTCTCACCTCTGATAAAATAGACTTTAAAGCAACAAAGATCAAAAGAGGCAAAGAAGGACATTACATAATGGTAAAAGGATTAGTGCATCAAGAAGAGCTAACGATCCTATATATACATGTACCCAATACAGGAGCACCCAGATACATAAGACAAGTTCTTAATGACTTATAAAGAGACTTAGCCTCCCACACAATAATAGTGGGAGACTGTAACATCACATTGTCAATATTAGACTGATCAACAAGATAGAAAATTAACAAGGATATCCAGGACTTGAACTCAGACCCGGAACAAGTAAACTTAATAAACATTTATAGAACTCTCTACTTCAAATACACAAAACATACATTCTTATCAGTACCATATCACACCTATTCCAAAAGTGACTATATAATTGGAAGTAAATCACTCCTCAATAATTGCATAGCATTTGATAGGTTTAAATGAAATATTGGTTGGCTGCTTGTTTGTTATTTTCTTCCCTTATTCCTTCCTGTCTCCATTGTTAAGCACAATTATTGGCATAAAAGAGGTTTTCAATTCCCATTTTTAGACTGCATTCTAGCCTGGGCAATAAAGCAATACACCCGTTCTCTCTCCCTCTTTCTCTTCCTTTTTCTTCCTCTTCTTCATTTTTTTTCCTTTCTCTCTTTCTTTCTTCCTTTCTTTTTCTTCAAAAAAAAAGTAGTCTTGTCAGAGAATAATAAGATTAAAAACTTTTTAACTATTGTTTAAAAAGATCTTTATACTTGGAAATTTTTTAAATGTATCATATAAATCCTGAGTGAAAGGGGCAATAAAAACCAATAGTACAGAATTTCTTTTAAAAATAATGATAACAAAAACACTACATATCAGAATCATTGGGATACATATAAAGTGATCTGAGGAAAATTCATAAAAGAAAGAAAAAAAAAAGAATTCCATCCTAAAGTCAGTAATCTAATTAAGAAACAAGTTAAATTGAAAAGACTGCCCCCCGCAAAAAAAATACCAGATTTTGTGTATGGCTAGTCTAATAATTGTCAATTTTCACTTAAAAGAAATCTTTATAAGATATAAATATCACTTCAGTGTAATTGTATCCCTTTCATTATTCTTGGCTTAATTTTAATAATTATTGACTATTTAATGGAACCTCCTGAATAACTCCCATCATTTTCAATGTGCATTGGTAAAATTGTTAATAACTCCTCTTCACTGAAGTGTTAGCAGTTTATTAAGGCAAAAATGTTTTAAAAATACATTTTTAAAGATTTTAACATTTTTTACATTTTAAATGTAATGCATTTACTTTAAGAGAAAGCTCTAAAAGAGATACCATATAGAATTCAAATGGAAGAGGGAAATTCACTTGATATCTGTTAATAATATTGAGAAAATTTTTTAGAAAAATGTAAACATGAAAATACTCTCAAACTAAATCCAAGTCATAGAAACATACTAGAGAAAAGAGGGGTTCTGACTAGTAAAATAGCCAGATATAGTTAAATATGGTAAGCCAGAACATAAAAGGGCCCTGTCTTAGTCTGTTTGGGCTAGCTGTAACAAAATATCATAGACTAGGTGGCTTATAAACAACAGGAATTTATTTCTCATGGTTCTAGAGATTGGGAAGTCCAAGATCAAGGTAACAGCAGATCTGGTGTCTAGCGCAGGCTGCTCTCTGGTTCGTAGATGGCATCTTCTCACTGTGTCCTCACATGGTAGAGGGGGCAAGGGATCTCTCTAAGGCATCTTTTATAAGGGGACTAATCCCATTCACAAGCGCAGAGCCCTTCCAAAGGCACCATTTTCTAATACCATCACCTCAACAATTAGGATTCAACATACAAATTTGGGTGGGGGAAATAAATATTCAGGCCATAGCAGGCCCACACTTCTGAAATCAGCAGTCTTCAATTAGCATCTCACACTAATGAGTAGAAAATTTATTTTATCAGTCTCCCTGGTGACAGAGTTTAAAAAGACAGTAACTTCCTTGAACATGTTTGGTTTTTTACTTAAAGTTTTTTTTTGATATTTGTTTTAACATTATTAAAAGAAGACAAATGTATGTCTTCTCAGAGTCCAGAAAAACTACTCTCCGGTAGCTTTTTTTAGGAAAAAAAGTAAGAGGAAGACAAAATAATTAAAATAAACAAATGGAAATTGTAGAGAAGGGATTAAGGTGGGCAAGATAAAGGTAACTCCAGAATTAATAGAGGATAGATCACAACAGAGAACAGGAAAATTACTGACCACCTGCAGTGTCCTAAGCATTAAGGTGAGGTGCTTCACAGATATCATCACCCTTAATCCCTGCACCAGCCCCATGAGGACAGTATCATTCTCCTCATTTGACAACTAGGAAAGCTGAGGTTTATGGAACTTAAGGTCACATTATACAGGACAGATTTGGAATGTTTGGCATGTCTGACTCCAACTCTTCTCATGATTTTCCTACTTTGATGAATCTGTAAGAAAAACTATAAAGCCTTTAACTATCATCCACTTAGTACTTAAACTTTCTTTGGATTTTAAAAGAACTCAACAGGACAGCATTGTTCTTTACTTAATCTCGTGCAAGAGATGGGTATTTTCTTTTTTTCTTCTTTTTTTTTTTCAATTCCATTTTTTTTTTAATTGTACTTTGGGCTCTGGGGTACATGTGCACATCCTGCAGGATTGTTGCATAAGTAACATACATGCCACATCCCCCCAACGCCCCACCCCATCGCCTACATCAGGCATTTCTCCCGGTGTTATCCTTTCCCATCTGCCCTGCGCCCTGCTGTCCCTCCCCTCCCCTCCCCTCCACCTCCCCTCCTAGCCCAGTGAGTGTTGTTCCCTTCCCTGTGCCCAAGTGTTTTCATTGTTCATCACCCGCCTATGAGTGAAAACATGTGGTGTTTGGTTTTCTGTTCTTGTGTCAGTTTGCTGAGAATGATGGTTTCTAGATTCATCCATACCTCTACAAAGGACACAAACTCGTCATTTTTTATGGCTCCATAGTATTCCATGGTGTATATGTGCCACATTTTCTTTGTCCAGTCTATCACTGATGGGCATTTGGGTTGATTCCAGGTCTTTGCTATTGTAAACAGCACCGCAACAAACAAACGTGTGCATGTGTGTTTATAATAGAACGATTTATAATCCTTTGGGTATATGCCCAGTAATGGATTGATGGGTCAAATGGGATTTCTATTTCTAGGTCCTTGAGGAACTGTCACACTGTCTTTCACAATGGTTGAACTAATTTACACTCAGAGATGGGTATTTTCAAATGACATAAGGGAAAGGATCATACTAAAAAGACAAAAGGTTCATTTCCAAAGCTCAATAAAAATATCATTGAATGAACCAAGGTGGAGATCCAGGAGAAACTTGGTAGCATTTTCACTTATATATTAAAAGTATTTAAAAATACTATATATTATAGAGACAAATTGGTGAAGCGCCTCAGAAAGTTGGCATTGATTACTGACTTTACACTAAAAAATGGGCAATTTGGCAATCATTCCTCAATCAGTAGTCTTAAAAATCCCCTGGCAGTTATTTCTGAAGAGTAAACAAAATAGATAAAATCTACTATACTGATGGAAAGGAAATTTAAGCTACCCAAGAGAAAGCCAAATACCACAGACAACACAAGACCAATTCAAAGAGACTAGTGGAATTCTTTTCAAAATGCTTTAGAAATGGCACTTACGTTGTAACTTTAGATACATTTTACACCAATGCCTTTGTCATTATTTTTAAAGTAACCAATAAGGATAACAAAGCAGATTCACCTGTGTCCTGAGTCACGCTGTCTCTTTAGTATTCACTATTGAGGAAGAGAATCGTATGTCTAGATTACTAGATTTAAAGGCATCTATGTTTTCTTTCTATTTTTACATATCCCAGTACTTAGCACTTGGAATACAGTAGGTACCTTATCACCCTTTTCTCCCCAAGACTGAATGAATACTTTTGTGAACAAGTTAGATCCCCATTATGCAAAATACAAATATTTAAATAGCCCAGACAGATCTTTATCCCAGACCACGTGAAGTTACAAAATAAAACTGTTCCACTCTTTCCCTTAGGACAATGTATACCTATCCTTTGTACAAATATCATAAATGTATAGCTTGATGAATTTTCAATGAACTCCCCCTTGTAACCAGCATCCAGATCAAAAAACAGAACATGACCAGCACCTCAGTAGCTCCCATCATGTCCCCTCCCAGTCACTACCTTCCCCCAGAGGTAACCACTACTTTGACCTCAAACTTCATACATTAGTTAACATTGTTTTTGTACTTTATATAAATGGAATCATAGAGTAGGGATTTTTAAGCCTGGCTTCTTTCACTTATCATTATGTTTGTGAGATTCATCTGTTTTTTGTGTAACAAAGGTCCATCCATTCTCACTGCTTTGTTGTGCTCCACTGTATGAATACAGTAGAATTTATTTATGTCATTCCACCACTGTTGAACATTTGGGTTGTTTCTAATTTAGGGCTATTATAAAGAATTCTGCTAAAAACATTCTTATACATTTATTTTATTTTATTTTTTGGTGAACACATATACGTTAAGCCATTTCTGTTGGGTATATACCCAGGGATGCAAATGCTAGGTCACAAGATATATATATGTCAGTTTTGGTAGATATTCCTGAACAATTTATCAAAGTGGTTAAACTAATTTGCATCTCTATTAGCAGTAAGAGTTAATGGTGGCACTCCATCCTCACTGCCACTTTGGAATTGTCTGTCATTTTTACTTTTTAGCCATTTTGTTAGGAATGCAGTGGTATCTGAGGCTTTAATTTGCATTTCTCTGATGACTAACGGAATTGTGCCTTGATTATTGTTCATTTGGATACTTTTTTTTCTGAAAAAAATTTTTTTTTCTGAGTAGGGTCTCACTCTGTCACTTAGGCTGAGTGCAGTGGCGCAATCACGGCTCACTGCAGCCTCAGCCTCCCAGGCTCAAGCAATCCTCCTACCTTAGTCTCACAGGTAGCTAGGACTATAGGCACATAATACCATGCCCAGCTAATTTTTTTTATTTTTTGTAGAGACGGGGGTCTCACTATGTTGCCCAGGCTGGTCTCGAACTCCTAGATGCAAGTTATCCTCCTGCCTTGGCCTCCCAAAGTGTTGGAATGAAAGACATGAGCCACCATGCCCAGCCTCTGAAATATCTTTCAAGTCTTTTGTCCATCTCTGAGATTTCCTAATCTGTCTCTGGGATCTCTGCATACTTTACTTTGAGGATACCTAAACATCTTCCTCATAGTTGGAGAAGGGTCCTCATCTACTACCATAACTAATTATATGACCTCATTATATTAATAACAAGCTGCACAACAAGCTTGTACAATAAAGTAGTTTGGATAAACTAGCATGCCAGCCAGGTAAGAAGTGATAGATAAACATGGATTAGAATCATGTGGTTTTATAGCCCAGCTTTGGAGTCCTGACCATGAAAATATTACTCAGCCTGTTTACCTTTTACAGATGGAATCTTTGCCAAAAAGCAGAAACTTTCCTTTGTTCATCAACTATCACACTGTTCCTTTACTGCACCATCCTTAGACTCCTCAGCAAATTCACAAAACATATGGCATTCCTTCGTTCACTCAGTAAGTATTACCTATATTGCGCCAGGCACAGTTCTAGATGGTCAGAGTAAAGCTGTGAAAAAACAAATTCAAAAAAACAAAATTCTCTGCCTTTACTTCACACACACAGCACTTTTGTGTTTGGGGGTACAGGACACATAAAGCAGCTGAGCACTAGGATATAAAGGGTGAGGGCTAACAGCTTGAGATGTGGGAAAAATACATGTTTTGGAGTCCAAAAGACAGACCAACTTGGATTCACCTGGTGTTACCAAGTTATTTAACTTCTTTAATCTTCAACCAAGTTATTTAACTTCTTTAATCTTCAACTGCAAAATGTAGATAAAGTATTTTTTTGCAGGGTTTCTCTGAAGATAAGACAACAGATATAAACAGCACCTAGCAACATGCCTGGCATTTTAAATAGTGTTTGATTAGTACATGGCAATGATTTAAAAGGAGAATATGCTTACTGATTCAGTTACAGTGTTTACTACAAACAAGCACAAAACTGCTGTTTGTAGATATTACTTTTTGATGTATTATCACTAAAATATTTTAGTTATATAATCAATTATTCATGCTGTTGAAGAAGTAAACAATTGAGATATCATAAGCAACAGTTTGGCTGGGCACGGTGGCTCATGCCTGTAATACCAGCATTTTGGGAGGCTGAGGTGGGCTGATCACCTGAGGTCAGGAGTTTGAGACCAGCTTGGCCAACATGGTGAAACCCTGTCTCTACTAAAAATACAAAAATTAGCTGGGCATTGTGGTGAGTGCCTATAATCCCAGCTACTCAGGAGGCTGAGGCAGGAGAATCACTTGAACCCCAGAGGCAGAGATTGCAGTGAGTTGAGATCCTGCCACTGCAATCCAGTTTGGGTGACAGAGTGAGACTCCGTCTCAAAATAAATAAATAAGCAACAGTTCATATGAAAATGCTTTTTAAAAAACGTGAAGCTTAAAAAAATATAAAACAAAACACTAAGCTTTAACCCACTTGTAGCCTCATCAACTTTCTAGGTAAGGCTTAAACTCTCTAGATTCAATCCCATAAACCGGCCATGAAGGAACTGGGCAAGAAGAAAGTGAGACAGATGGTGGAAAGCTGGTATAATGAACAAAGAAAACAATCTACTCTAGGAAAATTATAATTGAACAGCTTTGGACTTTCCTGAATGTGGTGATTTCTTCCACTTGGCCATGTCTCTTCAGGGGTCCTTCGAAGTTATATCTATGGAAGTGTCACAAAAGGTGACATTCCTGCGTGTCATGGCTTTCTAATCAAGGGCCAGTTCCACACCAACCCAACAAGGATCTCACTTTCCTGCACCTGGTAGAATAAGACAGGGCTCAACACAAATTCTACTCCTATTTTCACTTTTATAAAAATAAACACTGAGGAACCTTGTTCACAAAACGAGCAATGTTATTATATGACCTAGCAATTCAGATTCTGGGTATACACCCAAGAGAACTGAAAACATATGCTCACATGAAACCATATACAATCGATCTTCAGAGACAGTACTTACATTCTATAAAGTCAACACACATACTGAATGAGAAAATACAGAAACACTGTTCGTTAGGGAAAATACAGGTTCTTGTGAATCTCTGGTTGCAACATATTTCTCCACAGATCAATACATAATCTATTTTATGTGTGTTTCAGTTTAAAGACATGTTATCTCATATATATTGTTGATTTATTAACACTGAACCCATGGCCAACAGCCCTATAACTCATGCCTGAACGACACTTGTCTAATATATGTATTTTCTCTGTAAGGCACATCACAGCCTTCTCACACTTAGGAACACTAGACAGCACTCAACACTATGCTTGAGGGCCTCTTTAAGAAGCAAAATCACTAGCAAAAAACACAAAAATGCGAAAAAATGTGGAACTAAATAGACATAGAAAAGGGTACTCACTTATGGTATGAGAGCCCAAACAACAAGGTAGAAGAGTGTTGCCTTGTCTGACCTTAGCTGGGAATGTGCATGTTGAATGATTCAAAATTGCTGTCACTTTGCACATGTCTGTGAGTGACCCCAAGAGTATTAGTTTGGGGGTTATAAATATTATCAAGTAGGTGAATTTTTAAATAAAGAATTATTGAATAACGTGGATCAACTACACATGAATATTCATAGCAGCATCATATGTAATAGCTAAAAAACAGATACAACCCAAATGTACATCAACTAATGAATCAATATATAACTATACAATGGAATATTATTTAGTCATAAAAAGGAATAAAGTACTGATACCTGCTACTACACGGATGAACCCTGAAAATATGTAAGGCGAAAGAAGCCAGATGTAACACCTATTGTATGATGTCATTTATATGAAGTGTTCAAAAAAGGCAAATCCATACAAATAGAAAGTAGACTGGTAATTGCCAGAGGCTGGGAGTGGGTGAAATAGTGGGTGTCTATGAAAAGGTATAGGGCTTCTTTTGGGGGAGATAAAATGTTCTACAAATAGGTAGTAATGACAGTTGCACAACTCTGAATATACTAAAAACCACTGAACTGTACAATTCGAAGGAGTGAATTTTATGGTGTGTGAATTGTACCTCAATCAACCTATTATTTGAAAAAACCAAGTATATAGGAATGGATGGAATTTTGTTGAAGTAAACTCTTTTTAAGTTATATGCCATGAATTATAGTGACTTAATAAAAAATTATGCTTTTTTTGAGACAGGATCTTACTTTGTTGCCCAGGCTAGAATGCAGTGGCACAATCATAGCTCCTGGGCTTAGGCAATCCTCCCACCTTGGCCTCCCAGGTAGCTGGGACTACAGGAACATGCCACCATGATCAACTAATTTTTTGTAGAGATGGGGTTTTGCCGTGTTGCCCAAGATGGTCTTGAACTCCTAGGCTCATGTGATCTGCCTGTCTCTGCCTCCCCAAGTGCTGGGATTACAGGAGTGAGCCACAAAAATTATTCTTAATAATCTATCTACTTACAAATTGATAAGGTCATCCATCAATTTTGCTGAAAGCAAAGCAAGAATCGATCTAACTTGAAAAAGTATGTTATTGGTCTTTCAGAGTCATTTACTTTCTCAACACTGATGCCAATTTTCAAACTGTTCTTTGGTTTGGCACCTTGGAGGTTTTGATACATATTACAACAGATCTTGTAACACACCACAATTAAGATTCTGGATGGGTAAGAGGAAGGACAATAGTAAAGTGAGAGAAGAAACATTATGAAAGAGGATATGAGAAAGGAGAATTTCTATGTTCATTACAGACATTTTCTTAAGTATATCAACTTTATGAAGAATACATATAGAAGTAAGAATTTGAAACATGGTTCCCTTAAAACTATTCCTGCTTGATACTGTGTAGAAGTTTTTGTGAACACTTAGGAGCACTTCTACCCAGTCTGAAGTTGCTTGTCAATCAAACTGGTTAAGCTTCTCTCCTTGCCCCCTGGCCTTCCCATTTCCTCCCACCAAGTTCTTTTTAGTCTTCTTTATTCCTCCCATAAAAGAAAAATATTTTTTGCCTACCCCTTGAGATATTCATAGATCTTATGGTGAGAGTGTTCTCTCTATTAAAATAGACCCCACTCCCTATTGTAATAGTTTCTCCTCTGTGCAATAATTCTTTTGAATAAACTGTCTCCTAAGTTAGAATTTATTATATTTTCTGACATGTATCATTTAGTTGTGTAATGCAAATTTCTCACAGAGTAACATTAATAACAAAAGATACTTTTTAGGTTACTTCCAAAGCCTATTCATATAGATGGGATAACGGTAACTTATTCAATATATCTAAGAACCACCCCTCATCTAATTCTTCAGACTCAAATTTTAATTATCAAGTATACTGCAAAATTCATCTTGTACCTAGTGTATAGACTGAATTTTCCAGCTACTATAGCCCATATATCAAAGCTATGTCAACCCGCCAAATTCTCTGTCTTTATCTATTTTCTATTCCCACAGCTTCCTAAGGAATTCTCTACATCACATCATGCAAAAACTAGCAAAACGCAGATTTGAAACAAAATAGCTAGCTATTTGTATAGAAAAGGGAACAACAATGATGAAAATAATTTTATAATTTGTGAAAAACAAATTCCACATATAGTAGAGCAAAAACATTTTTTAAAAAATTAGTAAATTAGCTCAACCATTGTGGAAGACAGTGTGGTGATTCTTCAAGGATCTTGAACCAGTAATCCCATTACTGGGTAGATACCCAAAAGATTAGAAATCATTCTATTATAAAGACACATGCACACATATGTTTACTGTGGCACTCTTGACAATAGCAAAGACTTGGAATCAACCCAAATGCCCATCAATGATAGACTGGATAAAGAAAATGTGGCACATATACACCATGGAATACTATGCAGACATAAAAAAGGATGAGTTCATGTCCTTTGCAGGGACATGGAAGATGCTGGAAACCATCATTCTCAGCAAACTGACACAAGAACAGAAAACCAAACACCGCATGTTCTCACTCATAACTGGGTGTTGATCAATGAGAACACATGGACACAAGGAGGGGAACATCACACACTGGGGTCTGTCTGGGGGTGGGGGTGGGGGGAAGGATAGCATTAGGAGAAATACCTAATGTAGATGACGGGTTGATGGGAGCAGCAAACCACCACGGCACATGTATATCTATGTAACAAAACTGCACATTCTGCACATGTACCCTAGAACTTAAGGTATAATAATAAAAAAAAAATTTAGTAGAGATGGGGTTTCACCATATTGGCCAGGCTGGTCTTGAACTCCTGACCTCAGGTGACCCACCTACCTCGGCCTCCCAAAGTATGGAGATTACGGGCATGAGCCACCGTGCCCGGCCACTGTGCCTGGCCTGGAAAAACATTTTTGAAAAGCTGCTTTATCTCAGAATAAAAAATGAGCAGAGAAACTCATCTCACATTGTTTTCATACTGCTACATTTCCTGAATGTAATGTTAAGACGATACTAAGATAAATTGAATATATGAGCCAATGAGCTTTGAGAGCTCTATTATATAAACATGAAGCCTCCTTATCAACATACCAAAGTCATATGAGATAAGAAATTCAGGTTAAGAGACATTTACAGACAAAATGTTGATACTGGGGATTATGGCCAACATATTATATGTAATACTAAGCCATGTTTATACCTAGAATTATATTGAACAAGTATTAGTCACTTTAGTTAACAAATAGCCATATACTTTCAGAAGTAGGTAATCTGTACTGTTTTCTAAAAGGCAAAAAACAAGATGAAAGAAATAAGTTTTCTTTTCCTATGCAGTTGATCTCAAGCATAATCACTATAAATTGTCTCAGGTTTAGAGATTAATCAGCCGTTTCTCTCAGAAGAGCAAGATATGATTAGCAAGCCAAGTATAAACTTTACATTTTATATCATTAAGAAACTGATGTTATTATTTTAAAGTTGATTCTTTAGCCTGAAAAAGTTCAAAACAGAAACACATACACAAAGCCACTAGGAAAAACAACCAAATACATACAGTTTGCTAAAACAGTACTCATAATTTATTGTCTAAAGTCTACAGATAGAACTTGCCCTGTGGAGAAGAAAAAAATATATAAGGTCTACAGAAATATATGAAATTCTATGCAAAGAATATTTGCTTTAAAAGTGAAGAAAAACAACAACAACAAAAAAAAAGAAAGGGAAATCCCCTTTAGGAAAATACTAGCAAATGAGCAAAACAATAATTAAATGACTATTATGATCAGGAACTGTCAAAAGGAGGTATTTTATTGAAAATTATTACAGCAGCTAGATGGTCTCCAGCAGTTCTGCTCAAACTATTCCATGAAATACAAAGCCCTTTTCCCCATAGAACCACTTAATGAATATGTTTAAGTACTAGCCAAGTTTAAGGATTTCATCATCCTTAAGAATCTATAATTAATAATACCAATGTTCAAAATGATTATATTACAACTCAAAAATAAAATATTACACACATATTATGTGACATGTTCATTATGTCACATAACGAACATAATTCTAATGTTTCAAGGAATAAGTCATTATTCATTTTAAATATTAAATTTATAAACTATAGTTTGATACATTAAATATGGGATTAGAGTTTAAAAATACATGAACAAACTCTTCTGGAAGCATATTCTATAGCATTCTGCATGATAAAATTAAACAAAAGTATAAGCCTTAATATCTTGAAATTTGGTGGACTATTTCTAACAATATCAATTACAAGCCATAGTCACGCAAATGATGACACTAAGAAAATGCAACTGCAAATGAAAGGTTTTGACAAATGACTTCTGCATGCAAAAAGAAGGTACACAAATTTATTAACTAAACGAGTAATTATTCCACAAAATGAGTTATAAATTCCCTATGTAAATTAAATCTATTAAATATTCATGTTTCTTGAGGAAAACAAGTAACAGTTTTTGATGATGCTATCTATCAGTTACATCAGTCAGGGTTTGCCTATACAGAACAATCTCGATTGTTTGGAAACCAAAACCTTTAGTTAAAATGTTTTTTACCTATACTCCCAAATATTTGTGGGCTAATTATCTCTTCCATGGAAGAGTTTACAGTTCATAAGGAAACTTTAGAATTTTAAAAAAATTTTAAATAATTGTACATTAACAGAAACTTGCAAACATATTACAGAGATTTTGTATACCTTTAACCCAGTTTCCCCCCATAGTAGCATATAATAGTACAATCAACATCAAAACCAGGAAACTACTGACACAAGTAACAGACTTCATTTTGATTTCAATAGCTTTACATGCACTCACATGTCTATGTGCACAGCTACTCAATTTTATCACTGTGTGTAAATTCAAGTAGTCACTACCAAAATAGAGATACAGAACTGCTACATGATGATCCCCCACAAAGACCCCATGTGCTAACCCTTTCTAGTTACACTCACTCACCCATCTCACAATCTTCACCTGAACTTTGCAGTGTCCCACACCTGACAATCACTAATCTGTTCTCCAGTTCTATAATTTCATCACTTTGAAACTTATATAAAGGAAATCATACAGTACATGACAATTAGAGATAAGTGTTTTCTGATGCAGAATTTCTTGAGATCCATCCAAGTAGTTGCATGCATCAATAGATTTTTCATTTTTATTGCTTAGTTGGATTCCATGGTAGATGTATCACAATTTGTTTAACCATTAACTCATTGTAGGATATTTTGGTACTTTCCAAATTTTAGCTATGATGAGTATAGCTGCTATAAAAACTTGATTACAGGTCTTACTGTGAACATAAGTTTTCATTTCCTTGGGATGTACATTTCCCAGGAGTACAATTGCTGGGTTGTATGGCAAATGTATGTTTTAGTATTTTAAAGAAGCTGCCTAACTCTTTTCTGGAGTGACTGTACCGTTTTATATTCACACCAGATGTATGAAAGATCCAGTTCTCTGAATCCTAGTCAGAATATGGTATTACAATTATTATTAGTTTTTAGGAGACAGGGTTTCCCTATGTTGCAGAGACTGGTCTTGAACTCCTGGGCTCAAGCAATCCTCCCACCTCGGCCTGTGAAAGTGTTGGAATTACAGGAATGAACCACTGCCACTGGCCTCACCTTTTTATTATAGCTGTTTTATTAAGTGTGGAGTGATATCTTATTGTGGCTTTAATTTGCATTTCCCTAATAGATAATGATGTTGAGCATATTTTCATGTAATTGTTTAGAACCAGTATAATCCTTTTAGGGAAAAATGTTCATGTCCTTTAACCACAATCCAACTGAACTATTTCTTACTGTTCAGGTTTTTTTCTTTTTTCTTTATCTACGAACTATGCATTTGGTGTCATGTCTAAGAATTCTTCATCTCCCTCCATGTCCTAATAATTTTAGGGTACATTTTCTTACAAAAGTTATGCAGCAGAGGAACGATCCAAGATGGCCGATTAGGAGGAAGTCGGGATTGCAGCTCCGAGAGAAGGCGCAGAGGGTGAGTGGACGCCGCATTTCCAGACGATTTTTTACTGCCCACAGACCAGGAGATTCACAGGAGGAGGAGCCCCACGGGTCGCCAGTGCCGCTGGTTTGAGCAGCGAGGCCACTCGGCCTACGCCCTGGGGCGGGGAGCAGCGGCTCGTTGTACAGAGCGAGAGCGACTGAGTCCCCTCTGAGCCAGCAAAGGGAGCTGAAGCAGGGATTCAAGCCAAGAGACTCCTGGGCAAGGGCGCGCCACGAATCTCAGAGCCGCTGCTTTGGCTGATGCAGCGGCTCACAGGGCAGCGGATTTTTACTGCCCACAAACCAGGAGATTCACAGGTGGAGGAGCGCCACAGGTTGGCAGCGCTGCTGGTTGGACCGGCGAAGCCGCTCGGCCTGCACCTGGGGCAGGGAGGAGCGGCTCCTTGTGCAGAATGAGCGAGACTGGATCCCCTCTGGGCCAGCAAGGGGAGCTGAAGAAGGGAGTCAAGCCAAGAGATTCCCGGGCAAAGAGGGCGCCACTGGAAACACGGCTGAACCCGGGACGGTCCAGCTCTGTGGAGGAGGGGCGTCCCCCACCGGGAAACACCCTGCAGTTCCCAGGGCAATTTGCCGTAACCAAGACAACCCACCATTACAGAGACTACGTCACTCCGGGGCGGGCCAGCATAGCGGAAGCAGTTCTAACTACACCCATATAAACAGGACTGCAGGGGTTCACACGGAAGCTGGGCGGAGCCCACAGCAGCTCAGTGAAGCCTCTGCAGGCTGAGTGTGACTAGGCTGCCACCTTGTGGGCAGGGAAAACAATTGCAAGCCAGCGGAAAATCATAAAGCCCTAATTCCTCGGGACAGAACACCTGGGGGGAAGAAAAGGGGGTTTATGAGTTCAGCTACTGCAGACTTAAAATTACCAAAATCAGAAAGACAGCAACTACAAAGTCGATAGGTGGATAAATCCACAAAGATGGGAAGAAACCAGCGCTAAAAGGATGGAAACACCCAAAACCAGAACACCTCTCCTCCTACAAGGGAGCCCAACTCCTCACCAGCAAGGGAACAAGACTGGATGGAGAATGAGTGTGATGAAATGACAGAATCAGCTTTCAGAAAGTGGATAATAAGAAACTTCCGTGAGATAAAAGAACATGTTCTAACCCAATGCAAAGAAACTAAGAAACTTGAAAAAAGACTGGACGAAATGTTAACAAGAATGGACAACTTAGAGAGGAATATGAGCGAATTGATGGAGCTCAAAAACACAACACGAGAACTTCGTGAAGTATGCACAAGTTTCAACAGCCGAATTGACCAAGCAGAAGAAAGGATATCAGAGGTCGAAGATCAACTCAATGAAATAAAACGAGAAGGCAAGATTAGAGAAAACAGGGTAAAAAGGAATGAACAAAGTCAACAAGAAATATGGGACTATGTGAAAAGACCTAATCTATGTTTGATAGGTGTACCTGAATGTGACGAAGAGAATACATCCAAGCTGGAAAATACTCTTCAGGATATTATCCAGGAAAACCTCCCCAACCTAGCAAGGCAGGCCAATATTCAAGTCCAGGAAATACAGAGAACACCACAAAGATATTCCTCTAGAAGAGCAACCCCAAGGCACATAATCATCAGATTCAACAGGGTTGAAACGAAGGAGAAAATACTAAGGGCAGCCAGAGAGAAAGGTCAGGTTACCCACAAAGGGAAGCCCATCAGACTCACAGCAGATCTCTCAGCAGAAACCCTACAGGCCAGAAGAGAGTGGGGGCCAATATTCAACATCCTTAAAGAAAAGAACTTTCAACCCAGAATTTCATATCCAGCAAAACTAAGCTTCATAAGTGAAGGAAAAATAAAATCCTTTGTGAACAATCAAGTATTCAGAGATTTCATCACGACCAGCCCGGCTTTACAAGAGCTCCTGAAGGAGGTACTACACATAGAAAAGAACAACCAGTACCAGCCACTCCAAAAACACACGAAATGGTAAAGAGCATCAACACAATGAAGAATCTGCATCAACCAATGGGAAAAACAGCCAGCTAGCATCAAAATGACAGGATCAAATTCACACATAACAATATTAACCCTAAATGTAAACGGACTAAATGCCCCAATCAAAAGACACAGATTGGCAAATTGGATAAAAAGCCAAAACCCATCAGTGTGCTGTATCCAGGAAACCCACCTCACATGCAAGGATACACAGAGGCTCAAAATAAAGGGATGGAGGAAGATTTACCAAGCAAATGGAGAGTAAAAAAAAGCAGGAGTTACAATTCTCATCTCTGATAAAATAGACTTTAAAGAAACAAAGATCAAAAGAGACAAAGAAGGACATTACATAATGGTAAAAGGATCAATGCAACAAGAAGAGCTAACGATCCTAAATATATATGCACCTAATACAGGAGCACCCAGATACATAAGGCAAGTTCTTAAAGACTTACAAAGAGACCTAGACTCCCACACAATAATAGTGGGAGACTTCAACACACCATTATCAATATTAGACAGATCAACGAGACAGAAAATTAACAAG
Organism: Aotus nancymaae; assembly: GCF_030222135.1. Lineage (NCBI taxonomy): Eukaryota > Metazoa > Chordata > Mammalia > Primates > Aotidae > Aotus > Aotus nancymaae. The sequence continues at coordinate 17,575,081 of NW_026988472.1, read as the reverse complement.
GATATCCAGGACTTGAACTCAGACCTGGAACAAGCAAACCTAATAGACATTTACAGAACTCTCCACCCCAAATCCACAGAATATACATTCTTCTCAGCACCACATCACACCGACTCTAAAATTGACCACATAATTGGAAGTAAATCACTCCTCAGCAAATGCAAAAGAACGGAAACCATAACAAACAGTCTCTCAGACCACAGTGCAATCAAGTTAGAACTCAGAATTCAGAAGCCAACCCAGAACCGCACAGCCTCATGGAAACTGAACAACTTTCTCCTGAATATTGACTGGATAAACACTGAAATGAAGGCAGAAATAAAGACATTCTTCGAAACCAATGAGAACGAAGACACCACATACCAGAATCTCTGGGACACATTTAAAGCAGTTTCTAGAGGAAAATATATAGCAATAAGTGCCCACATGAGAAAAAAGGAGAGATCTAAAATTGACACCCTATCGTCAAAACTGAAAGAGCTAGAGGAGCAAGATCAAAAAAACTCAAAACCTAGCAGAAGACAAGAAATAACTAAGATCAAAGCAGAATTGAAGGAGATAGAGACACGAAAAACCCTTCAAAAAATCAATAAATCCAGGAGCTGGATTTTTGAAAAGATCAACAAAATAGACAGACCACTAGCCAGACTAATAAAAAAGAAAAGAGAGAACAACCAAATAGATGCAATAAAAAATGATAAAGGGGATATCACCACAGATTGCACAGAAATTCAAACCATCATCAGAGACTATTACAAACAACTCTATGCACATAAACTAGAAAACCTGGAAGAAATGGATAAATTCCTGGACAGTTGCCTCCTCCCAAGCCTAAACCAGGAAGAAGTCGAAACCCTGAATAGACCAATAACAAGGTCTGAAGTCGAGGCAGCAATTAAGAGCCTACCACCCAAGACTATACTTTCAGGGATCATTTCTATAGTTTGTTACTAGAGAAGTTTCTCTGAATGTGTAGAGCACCGAAACATTCCATGTTCATGGTTAGGGAGAATTAATATCGTGAAAATGGCCATACTGCCCAAAGTAATTTACAGATTCAACGCTATTCCCATCAAGCTACCAATGACCTTCCTCACAGAACTGGAAAAAACCACCTTAAACTTCATAAGGAACCATAAGAGAGCCCGCATAGCCAAGTCAATTCTAAGCAAAAAGAACAAAGTGGGAGGCATCACACTACCGGACATCAAAGTCTACTACAAGGCTACAGTAATCAAAACAGCATGGTACTGGTACCAAAACAGAGATATAGACCAATGGAACAGAACAGAGGCGTCGGAGGCGACACAACATATCTACAACCACCCGATCTTTGACAAACCTGAAAAAAACAAGCAATGGGGAAAGGATTCCCTGTTCAATAAGTGGTGTTGGGAAAACTGGCTAGCCATATTCAGAAAGCAGAAACTCGACCCCTTCCTGACACCTTACACTAAAATTGACTCCAGATGGATTAAAGACTTAAACATAAGACCTAACACCATAAAAATACTAGAAGGAAACCTAGGCAAAACCATTCAGGACATAGGCGTAGGCAAGGACTTTATGACCAAAACACCAAAAGCATTGGCAACAAAAGCCAAAATAGACAAATGGGACCTAATCAAACTCCACAGCTTCTGCACGGCAAAAGAAACAGTCAATAGAGTGAATCGGCAACCAACAGAATGGGAAAAAATTTTTGCAGCCTACCCGTCTGACAAAGGGCTGATATCCAGAATTTACAATGAGCTAAAAAAGATTTACAAGAAAAAAACAAACAAGCCCATTCAAAAATGGGTGAAGGATATGAACAGATACTTTACAAAAGAAGACATACATGAGGCCAACAAACATGAAAAAATGCTCATCATCACTGGTCATTAGAGAAATGCAAATCAAAACTACATTGAGATACCATCTCACGCCAGTTAGAATGGCGGTCATTAAAAAATCTGGAGACAACAGATGCTGGAGAGGATGTGCAGAAATAGGAACACTTTTACACTGTTGGTGGGAGTGTAAATTAGTTCAACCACTGTGGAAAACAGTGTGGCGATTCCTCAAGGACCTAGAAATAGAAATTCCATTTGACCCAACAATCCCATTACTGGGTATATATCCAAAGGATTATAAATCGTTCTACTATAAGGACACATGCACACGAATGTTCACTGCAGCACAGTTTACAATAGCAAAGACCTGGAACCAACCCAAATGCCCATCGATGATAGACTGGACAGGAAAAATGTGGCACATATACACCATGGAATATTATGCAGCCATTAAAAAGGAGGAGTCCACATCCTTCGTAGGGACATGGATGAACCTGGAAAACATCATTCTCAGGAAACTGACACAAGAACACAAAATCAAACACCACATATTCTCACTCATAGGTGGGTGTTGAACAAGGAGAACACATGGACACAGGGAGGGGAGCACTATACACGGGGGTCTGTTGTGGGGGAGGGGGGACAGCGAGGGGGTGGGGAGTTGGGGAGGGATAGCATGGGGCGAAATGCCAGATATAGGTGAAGGGGAGGGAGGCAGCAAATCACACTGCCACGTATGCACCTATGCAACAACCTTGCATGTTTTTCACATGTAGTCCAAAACCTAAAATGCAATTAAAAAAAAAAAAAAGAGCCTACCACCCAAAAAAAGCCCAGGTCCAGATGGGTTCCCAGCCTAATTCTACCAGACATACAAAGAGGAACTGGTACCATTCCTTCTGAAACTATTTCAAATAATCCAAAAAGAGGGAATCTTTCCCAAATCATTTTATGAGACCAACATCATCCTGATACCAAAACCCGGCAGAGGCTCAACAAAAGAAGAAAACTACAGGCCAATATCCGTGATGAACATAGATGCAAAAATCTTCAATAAAATACTGGCAAACCGATTGCAACAGTACATCAAAAAGCTTATCCACCATGATCAAGTAGGATTCATCCCGGGGATGCAAGGCTGGTTCAATAAACGCAAGTCTATAAATGTAATTCACCACATAAACAGAACCAAAGACAAAAACCACATGATTATCTCAATTGAGGCAGAGAAGGCCTTCGACAAAATTCAACAGCCCTTTATGCTAAAAACTCTCAATAAACTAGGTATCGACGGAACGTACCTCAAAATAATAAAAGCTATTTATGACAAACCGACAGCCAATATCATACTGAATGGGCAAAAACTGGAAGCACTCCCTTTGAAATCTGGCACTAGACAAGGATGCCCTCTCTCACCACTCCTATTCAATATAGTACTGGAAGTTCTAGCCAGAGCAATCAGACAAGAAAAAGAAATAAAGGGTATTCAAATAGGAATGGAGGAAGTCAAATTGTTTCTATTTGCAGATGACATGATTATAGATCTAGAAGACCCCATTATCTCAGCCCAAAATCTCCTCAAACTGATAAGCAATTTCAGCAAAGTCTCAGGATACAAAATCAATGTGCAAAAATCCTATACAAGCATTCCTATACACCAATAACAGACTTAAAGAGAGCCAAATCAAGAACGAACTGCCATTCACAATTGCTACAAAGAGAATAAAATACCTAGGAATACAACTAACAAGGAACGTAAAGGACCTCTTCAAGGAGAACTACAAACCACTGCTCAACGAAATAAGAGAGGACACAAACAGATGGAGAAACATTCCATGTTCATGGTTAGGAAGAATTAATATCATGAAAATGGCCATACTGCCCAAAGTAATTTACAGATTCAACGCTATCCCCATCAAGCTACCAATGACCTTCTTCACAGAACTGGAAAAAACCACCTTAAACTTCATATGGAACCATAAGAGAGCCCGCATAGTCAAGTCAATTCTAAGCAAAAAGAACAAAGCGGGAGGCACCACACTACCGGACGTCAAACTCTACTACAAGGCTACAGTAATCAAAACAGCATGGTACTGGTACCAAAACAGAGATATAGACCAATGGAACAGAACAGAGGCGTCGGAGGCGACACAACATATCTACAACCACCCGATCTTTGACAAACCTGAAAAAAACAAGCAATGGGGAAAGGATTCCCTGTTCAATAAGTGGTGTTGGGAAAACTGGCTAGCCATATTCAGAAAGCAGAAACTCGACCCCTTCCTGACACCTTACACTAAAATTGACTCCAGATGGATTAAAGACTTAAACATCAGACCTAACACCATAAAAACCCTAGAAGGAAACCTAGGCAAAACCATTCAGGACATAGGCGTAGGCAAGGACTTTATGACCAAAACACCAAAAGCATTGGCAACAAAAGCCAAAATAGACAAATGGGACCTAATCAAACTCCACAGCTTCTGCACGGCAAAAGAAACAGTCAATAGAGTGAATCGGCAACCAACAGAATGGGAAAAAATTTTTGCAGCCTACCCGTCTGACAAAGGGCTGATATCCAGAATTTACAACGAGCTAAAAAAGATATACAAGAAAAAAACAAACAAGCCCATTCAAAAATGGGCAAAGGATATGAACAGATACTTTACAAAAGACAAACATGAGGCCAACAAACATATGAAAAAATGCTCATCATCACTGGTCATTAGAGAAATGCAAATCAAAACTACATTGAGATACCATCTCATGCCAGTTAGAATGGCGGTCATTAAAAAATCTGGAGACAACAGATGCTGGAGAGGATGTGCAGAAATAGGAACACTTTTACACTGTTGGTGGGAGTGTAAATTAGTTCAACCATTGTGGAAGACAGCGTGGCGATTCCTCAAGGACCTAGACATAGAAATTCCATTTGACCCAGCAATCCCATTACTGGGCATATATCCAAAGGATTGTAAATCGTACTACTACAAGGACACATGCACACGAATGTTCACTGCAGCACAGTTTACAATGGCAAAGTCCTGGAACCAACCCAAATGCCCATCGATGATAGACTGGACAGGAAAAATGTGGCACATATACACCATGGAATATTATGCAGCCATAAAAAACGAGGAGTTCACGTCCTTTGTAGGAACATGGATGAACCTGGAAACCATCATTCTCAGCAAACTGACACAAGAACACAAAATCAAACACCACATGTTCTCACTCATAGGTGGGTGTTGAACAAGGAGAACACATGGACACAGGGAGGGGAGCACTATACACGGGGGTCTGTTGGGCAGGAGTGGGGGGGACAGCCGGGGGGTGGGGTGTTGAGGAGGGATAGCATGGGGAGAAATGCCACATATAGGTGAAGGGAAGGGAGGCAGCAAATCACACTGCCACGTATGCACCTATGCAACAACCTTGCATGTTTTTCACATGTACCCCAAAACCTAAAATGCAATTAAAGAAAAAAAAAAGTTATGTAGCTTGGCTGGTCATGGTGGCTCATGCCAGTAATCCCAGCACTTTGGGAGGCCAAGGCAGGTGGATCACCTGCGGTCAGGAGTTTGAGACTAGCCTGGCCAACAAGGTGAAACCCCATCTCTACTAAAAATACAAAAAATTAGCCAAGCATGGTGGTGTGTGTCTGTAGTCCCAGCTAGCTACTCAGGAGGCTAAGGTACAAGAATCACTTGAACCTGGGAGTCAGAGGTTGCAGTGAGCCAAGATCGTGACACTGAACTCCAGCGTGGGCAACAGAGCAAGACTCTGTCTCAAAAAAAAAGTTATGTAGCTTTATGTTTTATATTTAAATCTATAATCTGAGTTAAATTTTTTATAGGGCATGAGGTTTGAGGTTCATTTTTGGCCTATGGATGTCCAATTGCTCCACCACCACTTGTAGAAAAAAATTACCCTTTCTTCATTGAATTGGGTTTGAAACTTTCTCAAAAACTATTTGGCTGTACTTGTGTGGGGGTACTTACCAGTATTCTAATCTGTTCCATCAAGCTACATGTCTATCTCTCTGCCAGTACCACCCTGTATTAATTCCTATAGCTATATAAATATTAAAATGGGAGTATAATGATTCCTCCCACTTTATTATAGTTTTGCAAAATTGTTTTAGCTATTTTTATTCTTTTTCCTTTCCAGAAATATTTTAGGATAAGCCTTCCATACTCATAAAAAAATCTTCTGAGGATTTTAATTGAAACTGGGTCAAATCTAGAGATAAACGTGGGGAGAAATGATATATTTACTATGTTAAGTCTTCCAATCTATGAACAGAGTACATCTCTTCATTTATTTAGGTCTTTAATTTCTTTCATCAGAGTTTTGTAGTTTTTACCATATAAGGTTTGTATATTTTTTTGTGGGATTTATACCTAAGCATTTCATTCTATTTCAAGCAACTGCAAATGGTACTATGTTTTTAACTGTGGTTTCCAGGTGTTCTTTGCTAGTATAGAGGAATAACTGATTTTTGGTACGTTTATCTCATATCCTTCACAAACTTCCTCATTAGTTCTAGGAGGTTTTTTTTTTTTTTTGGTAGATTCCTTTTAATTTTTCTATGTAGAGTGTCATGTCATCAGCAAATAGGGACAGCTTTATTTCGACCTTTCCAATCTATATGCTTATATTTACCTTTCTTCCCTTACTGTGGTGGCTTCCAGCAATATGTTGAAGAATGGTGAAAGTGGTCAACTTTGCCTTATTCCTGGTCTTAGGGGAAAAGTATTATGAAAAAAAACTTACTGGAAAAAATGTAAGATATATGTCTAGATTCAGTTTTATTCATGTGGATGTTCAGTTGTTTCAGTACCACTTGCTGAGAAGACTATCTTTTTTCCATTGGTTTGCCTTTGCCACTTTGTCAAAGATCTATTGACAATATTTGTGTGGATCTATTTCTAGAATCTCTATTCTATTCTATGGATCTATTTGCTTATTCTTTCACCAATAGCACAACATCATGATTACTGTAGCCTTAAAGTATTGAAGTAGGTAGTGTCAGTTCTCTTTGTTCTTATTTTTCAATAATATGGTGGCTATTCTGAATCTTTTGCCTTTCCACATAAACTTTAGATCACATTATCAATATCCACAAAGTAACTTGCTGAGATTATACTTGGGATTGCACTGAATCTACAGATCAAGTTGGTAAGAACTAATTCTTAACAACATTGAGTCTTCTTATCCATGAACATGGAATATCTATTTATTTAGATCTCTTTTGACTTCTTTCACTACAGTTTAAAAATTTTATTTGTATATATCTTGTATATATTTTGTTAAGCTTATACATAAGCATTTCAATTTTTTAAAATATAATGTGTTGTATTTTAAATTTCAAATTCCAGTTGCACATTGCTGGCATGTAAGAAAGCAACAGACTTTTATATATTAACCTTGTAACCTGCAACCTGCTATTTGTTCCAGGAGTTTGCTATTGTTGTTGATTCTTTGGGACTTTCTACATAGACAATCATGTCATCTCTGAACAAAGACAGTTTTATTTCTTTTCCCCCAATCTGCATAGCTTTTATTTCCTTATCATATCTTATTGCACTAGTGAGGATTTCTGGTAGGATGTTCAACAGGAGTAGTGAACAGGAATATCCTGGCCTTGTTTCCAAATTTAGAGGAAAAACATCTAGTTTCTCACCATTAAGTAAGATGCTAGCTGTAGGTTTTTTTTGTAGATGTTCTTTATCAAACTGAGAGTGTTGGATTTTGTCAACTGCCTTTTCTCCATCTACTAATATGATCAAGCTTTTTCAGCTTGTTGATGTGATGGATTGCATTAATTGATTTTCAAATGTTGAACCAGTTTTGCATACCTTTCATTCCTTTTTAAGGTTGAACAATAAATATTCTATTGTATGTAATATTCATTTTGTTTACTCAATCATCAGTCGATGAACATTTGGTTTGTTTCCACATTTGCCTGCTATAATTAATGCTGCAATGACTATTCATGTACCAGTTTTTGTGTGTAGGTATGTTTTCAAGACTTTTGGGTAAGTACCTAGGAGAAGAATTGCTATAGGGTACTCTAAGTTCAACTTTTGAGGAACTGTCAAACCTTTTCAACAGTGACATCATTTTACATTCCCAATAGAAATGTATGAGGGTTCCAAATCCTCCAAAACCTTGCCAACACATGTTACTGTTTTAGTACAGCCATTTTAGTGGGTGTGAAATGGTATCTAATCATGATTTGGATTTCCATTTTCCTAAAAGCCAATGGCACTGAGCATCCTTTCATGTGTTTATTGGCCATTTGTAAATATTATTTGAAGAAATGTCTGTTCAAATACATTATCATTTTAATCAGGTTATCTTTTTATTTATTATTGACTTTTAAGAGTTCTTTGTATATCTGAGATACTAGATTATCAAATATATGATTTGCAAATAGTTCCCCCAATGCTGTGTGTTATCTTTTTCTTTCTTTTTTTGGGGGGAGGGAGTGGGGGGACAATCTCGCTCTGTCACCCAGGCTGGACTGCAGTGGCATGATCTTGGCTCAGTGCAACCTCTGCCTCTCAGGTTCAAGCAATTCTCATGCCTCAGCCTCCTGAGTAGCTGGGAAGCTGGGATTACAGGCATGCACCACCATCCCCGGCTAATTTTTGTATTTTTGCTAGAGACAGGGTTTTGCCACGTTGGCCATGCTGGTCTCAAACTCTTAACCACAAGAGATCTACATGCCTTGGCCTCCCAAAGTGCTGAGATTATGGGCATGAGCCACTGCATCCAGCCTCTTTTTACTTTCTTGATAGTGTCTATTGAAGCGCAAAAGTTTTAAATTATGATGAATCCCATTATCTATTTTTTTCTTTGGTTGCTTATGCTTTAGGTGTAATAATAAAGAATCCATTACTTAATCCAAGGTCATAAAGATTTATGCTTAAGTTTTCTTTTAAAACTTCATGGTGTTAACTCATACATTTGAATCTCTGATCTACTCTGAATTAATTTTTGTATATGGTGTGGGGTACAGGTCCACCTTCATGCTTTTGCATGTCAGCATCCAGTTGTTCTGATACCACTGTTTTGAAGAAACTATTCTTTCTCCATTGAATTGTACTGGCACCACTGTTGAAAATCATTTGACTGTGAATATATGGATGTACTACTGGACTCTTAATTCAATTTCATTAATCTACATGTCTATCCTTATGCCAGGATTATACTATGTGTATTAATATAGCTTTAAAGAAAATTCTGGGCTGGGCACAGTGGCTCAGGCCTGTAATTTCAGCACTTTGGGAGGCCGAGGTGGGTTGATCATCTGAGATCAGGAGTATAAGACCAGCCTGGCCAACATGGTGAAACTCCATCTCTACTAATAATACAAAAAAATTAGCCAGGTGTGGTAGCACATACCTGTAATACCAGCTACTCAGGAAGCTGAGGCATGAGAATTGCCTGAACCTGGGAGGTGGAGATTGCAGTGAGCTGAGATAGTGCCATTGCACTCCAGCCTGGGTGATGAGCGAAACTCCATCTCCAAAAAAAAAATTCTGAAATTGAAAAATCTGAGTACTCCAACTTTGTCATTTGTTTTTCAGGATTGTTAAGGCTATTCAGGGTACCTTGCTTTTCCATGTAAATTTTTAGATCAGTTTGTCCATTTTTACAAAAAGCGCCAACAGAAATTTTGATAGAGATAGCACTGAATCTACAGATCAATTTGGGAAAAATTGCCACTTTAATATTAAGTCTTCTAATGGACAAACATGAGAGACCTGACCATTTACTTAGGACTTCTTTAGTTTTTCTCAACAATATTTATAGTTTTCCATTTCTTTTTTTTTTTCTCTTTTTTCTTTTTTTTTTTTTATTGCATTTTAAGTTTTGGGGTACATGTGAAAAACATGCAAAGTTGTTGCATAGGTGCATTCATGGCAGTGTGATTTGCTGCCTCCCTCCCCCTCACCCATATCTGGCATTTCTCCCCTTGCTATCCCTCCCCAACTCCCCCCCCCGCTGTCCCCCACACTCTCCCGCAACAGACTCCCGTGTATAGTGCTCCCCTCCCTGTGTCCATGTGTTCTCCTTGCACTTGCTTGGTTAAATATCTTCCTAAGTATTTTATTCTCTTTGATGCTATGGTAAGTGGAACTGCTTTCTTAACTTCATTTTTAGATTTTTCACTGCTTGTGTATAGAAATACAATTGCTTTTTGTATATTGATCTTGTATCCTGCAACCTTGCTAAGGTCACTTATTACATCTAAGTATTTTTGTGAATTTCTTTGGATTTTCACATATACATGATAATGTTATATTCAAATAGAGGGCACTTTAAGTCTTCCTTTTCAATCTGGATGCTTTTTATTTCTGTTTCTTGCGTAATTGCCCTGGCTCAAATTTTTAGCACAATGTTAAATAAACATGTTGAGAACAGATATTCTTATCTTATTCCTGATCTTAGGAGGAAAGTATTATCTTAAAACATTAAATATAAAGCTAGACTTTGGTATTTCTTAGATGCCTTTTAAAAGGTTAGTTCCCTTCCATTTGTAGTTTGTTGAGTGTTTTTATCATGAAAGTGGGTTGAATTTTGTTAAATGCTTTTTGTCTGTTGAGATGACCATGTGACTATTGTTCATTTTTCTATTAATAAGGTATATTACACTGATTTTTAAATGTTTAAACGAGCTTGAATATCTGTTATAATTCTACTTACTGGTGGTACTTAAAAAATCCTTATTGAGGTATAATTAACTTATCATACAATTTGCCCACAAAGTTTACAATTTAATGGATTTTAGCATATTCACAATCATGCAACCATTACTGTGCTCAAATTTTGAACATTTAATCACTTCAAGAAGAAATCTCATACCCATTACGAGACACTTCCCATCTCATCTTTCTCCATATCCTGGGCAACTATTAATTAACTTTCTTCTGTTCCGATAGATTTGCGTATTCTGGACATTTCACATGAATAGGATATATGTAATTTCTTGTGACTTGCTTCTTTCGCTTAACACAACGTATTCAAGGTTCCTTCATGTTGCAGCTTATATCAGTATGTCATTCCTTTTTATGGTTGAAAAAAAATCCATTGTATGGCTATGCCATATTTTGTTTATACATTAATTAGTTGGTAAACATTTGGGTTCTACCTTTCAGCTATTATGAATAATGCTGCTATGAACATTCATATTCAAGGTTTTATCTGGATATATGTTTTATTTCTCTTAGGCATATGCCAAGGAGTGAAATGCCTGGGTCATATAATCTTAGATTTAACTTTCTGAAGAACTATAAAACATTTTTTAAATTGTTAAACTCAGTTTGATAGTATTTTCTTGAGAATGTATGTGTTTATACTCATAAGGGATATTGGTCCTTTCTTGCAGTGTCTTTGTCTGGTTTTGGTATTTTGGTATCAGGGTATTGCAGGCCTTATAGAAAAATTTGATTAGTGTTCCCTCTCTTATTTTTCAGAAATATGTGTTAAGAAATTATATGAATTCTATAAACATACAGTAGAATTCACCATTAAGCTATCTGAACCTGGGCTTTTCTTTATGGGAAAATAAGAAATAGACATAGCAGTCTATTTCTTATTATAGGTTTATTCAGGTCTTCTAGTTCTTCTTGAGTCAGTTTTGGTAGTCTGCCTCTTTATAGGAATTAGTTCATTTCATATAGGTTATCTAATTAAGTGGCATACAATTTTTCAGCATATTCTCTTATAATCCTTTTCATTTTTGTAATGTCAGTAGTAATGTCCCTTCCTTTATTATGGATTTTATTACTATGAGTTGTTTCTTTTATATTGGTCAGTTTAAAGTCTACTCAATTTTATTTTTACCTTTTCAAAGAAATAACTTTTGGTTTTATTGACTTCTTCCATTTTCTACTCTCTATGTCTCCTATAATCTTTATTACTTCCTTCTTTCTGCCTGTCAAGTTTAGTTTTGTTTTCCAGTTTCTTAAAGTGGAAGGTTAAATTATTGATTTGAGTTCTATCTTACTTTTCAAGGTAAGCATTTACAATAATAAATTTCCCTCTAATCACTGCTTTTACTGTATCTCATAAATACTGGTATGTTACATTTTTGTTTTCATTCATCTCAGAGTATTTTTTAAGTATTCTTGTAATGTCTGCTTTGACCCACTGGCTATTACATTAATTTCCACATCTTTGTGAATTTCCCAAATTTGCTTCTGTTATTGATTTCTAATTTCATTCCATTGTAGCCAGAGAAGATACTTTGTATGATTTCAAATATTTTAGAATTGACGGAGACATATTTGATGGGCTAATGCACAGTCTATCCTAGATAATGTTTTATGTGTACTCGAGAAGAATGTATCGTCTTCTGTTGTTGAGTGGAGTCTTCTACAGATGTCTGTTAGGTCTAGTTGGTTTCTAGTGTTTTCTGAATCTACCTTTTTCTTCTTTAATGATCTTCCGTTTAGTAGATGAATCCATTATTAAGTCAGGTTTTGAAGTCTCCAACTATTATTGCTGAATTCTCTATTTCTCCCTTCAATTCTGCGTTTTTCTGTTTCATGTATTTTGGAGCTTTGTTCTTAGGTGCATATACGTTTATAATTGCTAAATCTTCTCAATGGATTAATGCTGCTATTGTTATAAAATGCCCTTCTTTGTCTCTAGTAACAATTTGTTTGATTATTAAATTTCTGATGTAATTATTAAAGTCCATTTTATCTGATATTAGTAATACCCACTTCAGAGCTCTTTTGGTTACTGTTTGCATAGTATATCTTTTTCTACTCACTTCAACTTATATGTATTTTTAAAATCTAAAGTATGTCTCTTGTAGACAGCAAAAAACTACAATACCATCTCATCTGTTTTTCATCCATGTTGCCAATCTCTGCCTTGTAATTGGAATGTTTAATTCATTTATATTTAATAATATTACTGATAAGGTACAATTTATGTTTGTAATTTTACCACTGGTTTTCCGCCTTTTTTGTTCCTGTATTCCTCCAATACTGCCTCCTTTTGTGTTAAATAGATATTTTATAGTGTTCTATTTTGATTTCTTGACATCCTTTTACTATACTTCCTTTTACTACACTTAAAATAGCTTTAATCTAAAAGTTAGGCAGTAACAAATGCTGGCAAGGATGTAGAGAAAAGGTAAATCTCATACACTGTTGGAGAGAATGTAAATTAGTACAACTACTATGGAAAACAGTTTGGAGGTTCCTCAAAAAACTAAAAATAGAGCCATCAAACAATCCAGCAATCCCACTCCTAGGTATATACCCAAAAGAAAGGAAATCAGTATATTGAAGAGATACCTGCACTCCCATGTTTACTGCAGCACTATTCACAATAGCCAAGACTTGAAAGCAACCTAAGTATCCGTCAACAGATGACTGGATTAAAAAAAGTGGTACATATACACAATGGGACACTATTCAGCCATAAAGAAGAATGAGATCCTGTCATTTGCAACAACATGGATGGGACTGGAGGTCATTATGTTAAATGAAATAAGCCAGGCGAAGAAAGACAAACATTGCATGTTTTCACTTATTTGTGGGATCTAAATATTAAAATAATTGAAGTCAGGAAGACAGAGAGTAGAAGAATGGTTACCAGAGGCTGGAAAGGGTAGTTGGGGGTGGTGGTGCTGGTGAGGGATGGGGAAAGTAGGACTAGTTAGTGGGTACAAAAAATAGAAAGAATGAATAAGACCTAGTATTTGCTAGCAGAACAGGGTGACCATAGTCAAATATAATTTAATAATTTAATTGTACATTTAAAAATAACTGAAAGAGTATATTGGGATTGTTTGTAGCACAAAGGTTAAATGTTTGAAGTGATGAATACCCCCTTTACCCTGATGTGATTATTACACATTGGATGCTGTATCAAAATATCTCATGTAATCTATAAATATATACACCTACTATGTACCCATAAAAATTAAAAATTTTTTAAAAAGGATTTTTTTCTTTTTAGCATAAATGACTACTTTTAGCATTCCTTGTATGGCAAGGAAACTAGTGACAAATTCTATCAGTTTTTGTTTATCTGAAAATACCTTCATTTATCCTACATGTTTGAAATATGGTTTTGCAGGATAAAGAATTCTTGATAGATATTATTTTTCTTTCAGCACTTTGAATGTTATCCTGTTGCCTTTCAGTATCCTTGGTTTTTGAGAGAAATCTGCTCATTCAGTTCTCCTTGTTATTTTCAAGATACTCTCCTTGTCTGTAGCTTTTGACAACTTGATTATGGTGTGTTTTTGCATTTATACTACTTGGAGTTTGCTGAACTTATAGGTTCTGCAGATTTATGTTTTTCATCAAATTTAAGAAGTTTGGGCCATTATTTCTTCAAATAGTCTTTCTACTCCTTTTTCTCCTTTCCTTTTGAAGTTCTCATTATGCATATGTTGGTATGCTTGATGGTAACCCCACAGGTCTCTGAGGCTCTGCTCATTTTGCTCATTCTTTTTTCTTTCTGTTCTGGAGACTAGATAATTTCAATGAACCTATCTTTGCGTCTTCTGGGTCTGATTCTTTATTCTGCCTGCTCATATATGCTGCTGAGCCTCTTTGGTTATTGTATTTTTCAATTCCAGATTTTTGATTTGATTTTCTCTTTTTGTTTTTTATAGTTTCCTTTTTTTTTTAATTGTATTTTAGGTTCCGGGGTACATGTGCAGATCATGCAGGGTTGTTGCATAGGTGCAAACATAACTAGGTGGTTTCCTGCATCCATTCCCCCTTCATCTATATCCAGCATTTCTCTCCATGTTATCCCTCCCCACCCTCCCCACCCCCGCTGCCCCTTCCCTAGTCCCCTCCAACTGACCCCAGTGTGTGATGCTCCTCTCCCTGAGTCCACGTGTTCTCACTGTTCAACACCCACCTATGAATGAGAACATGCGTTATTTGGTTTTCTGTTCTTGTGTCAGTTTGCTGAGAATGATGGTTTCCAGATTCATCCAAGTCCCTACAAAGGACATGAACTCATCACTTTTTTGGTTGTGTAGTATTCCATGGTATATACGTGCCACATTTTCTTTGTCCAGTCTATCACTGATGGGCATCTGGGTTGGTTCCAGGTCTTTGCTATTGTATACAGTGCTGCAATGAACATACGTGTGCATGTGTCTTTATAGTAGAACGATTTATAATCCTTTGGGTATATACCCAGTAATGGGATTGCTGGGTCAAGTGGAATTTCTATTTCTAGTTCCTTGAGGAATCTCCACATGTTTTTCACAATGGTTGAACTAATTTACACTCCCACCAACAATGTAAGAGTGTTCTTATTTCTCCACATCCTCTCCAGCATCTGTTGTCTGTTTTTATAGTTTCTATCTCATTATTGATACTTTCTATTTGGTAACTCTTTTTCTAGTAAGTCCAACATCTAGGTTTGCTCAGGAACAGTTTGTATGGATTGCCTTTCCCCCCAGAGGATGAGCTATATTTTATTTCTTTGCAAGCCTCGTAATTTTTTGAAAACTGGGTTTGTTAAATGATGCTATGTGTCAACTCTAAAAATCAGAATCTCCTCTTCTGCAGGATTTATTGTTGCTATTTATTGTTGCTCCTGCTCTTTGCTTAGTGATTTTTTTGGGGAAATTCTGTAGTCTGTATTCTTTTTTAATGTGTGGTCACTTAAGTCTCTGCTTGTTTAGCTTAGTCTTTGCTCAAGTGTTTTGTGGATGTGTAGGGCATTCCTTTAACACTCAGTCAGGGAGTTCACATGTCTACCTTATCATTCAATTCCTGTTTGCATAGCCTGAAACTCAGCTAGAGATGAGAAATTAAGGCCTTCTTAGATTTTTTCTGAGCATGTTCATAGGCCTATATATGAGTATGGCTTTCTTAACATATTATTTTCTAAAGAATATGTTGTAGCTTTTTCAAAGCCTCTATGGGCATCCAATGTCCCCAGTTTTTTGTTTTAAGCTTTTATGTTAGTTTTTTGTTTGCCCCAGCTGTTGTTATCTATGCCTCAGGTAGCAATGAAATTAAACAACTACCTCTAAAAGTTTTTGGCAAATGCCCCCAGAGGAAATGTTTTTTGCACTGGGTGATTTCTGAGTCAGGCCAATTAAAGATAGTCTTGCAAGAGGGGTTGCTATAGTTGGGATGTTTGTCCCCTGAAACCTCATGTTGAAGTCTGATCCCCAGTGTTGGAGGTGGGGGCCCAATGGAACTGTCTGGGTCATGGGTTGATCCCTCATGAATGCCTTGGTGCCATCCTGGCAATAACGAGTGAGTTCTCACTGTTAGTTACCATGAGAGCTGGTTGTTAAAAACAACCTACTACCTCCCATTTCTCTCCTGCTTCCTCTCTTGCCAGGTAATCTCTGTACACACTGGTTCCCCTTCCCCTTCCACCAGGATTGTAAGTGTCCTAAAGCCCTCACCAGAAGCAGATGCTAGTGTTGTGCTTCTTGTATAGCCTGCAGAACCATGAGTCAAATAAACCTCTTTTCTTTATAAATTACCCACTCTCAGGTATTCCTATATAGAAACACAAATGAACTAAGACAAGTCTTCCAGGGAACTACCAGACAAGTAAAAAAATGACAATATTCTGGGAATGAGGCCTTGGAGGAGCTCCATTCCCATTCAGCCTCCTTTGATGGCTGTCAACTTGCTGATTTTCATGAATGTGAACTGTTTATTTTCAAGGTTACTACAGAACTAGAAGAGAAGGGGATGCAAATGGGAAAAATTATTATATAATGCTATGAAATTCACTGTTCTTACCAAGAATCAGTCAGTTTTCTTGAATAAATTATTCCTGGATAGCTGTAGGCCTTTGATCAATTTCCAGAGCCCTGAAAAAGTTGATTCTGACATTTGTCAGTTTTCTCAGTTTTTTAAAAATGAAGGTGAGAACTGTCAACAGTCCTTACTTCTTCAGTTTCACTGATATCACCTACTATCTGGGACTTTAGAATGATATATTCTTGAAAACTAAGCAAACTAGAACCCAAAATATAACAACTTATAACAATCCCAAATAAAAATTGCTAATTTTGGACTTTTTTTGTTGTTGTTGTTGTTGGGACTGAGTTTTGCTCTTGTTACCCAGGCTGGAGTGCAATGGCGCGATCTCGGCTCACCGCAACCTCCGTCTCCTGGGTTCAAGCAATTCTCCTGCCTCAGCCTCCCGGGTAGCTGGGACTACAGGCGTGCGCCACCATGCCCAGCTAATTTTTGTATTTTTTAGTAGAGACGGGGTTTCACCTTGTTGACCACGATGGTCTCTATCTCTTGACCTCATGATCTACCTGCCTCAGCCTCCCGAAGTGCTGGGATTATAGGCGTGAGCCACCACGCCCAGCCAATTTTGGACTTTTACAATAAACCATAAAAAATGAGTCCTATCAAGAACCCAGAACTTTGATAATTTGGTTTCCAATTTTATATATCTTACTTTCCTTTAGTTTCCTTATTATTATTTGTCTGAATAATTTTGATACCTACTTTTAAAACAAAAAGTCTAATTTAATTAGTGGCTCAGCAAAGTAAGAGACAAAAAGTATATTAATTAAAAATTCAAGATAATAATCTAGGAAACTCATTAATGGAAGTTGTATACATAAGCAAAAAATTTCCCACAATCAGAAGTCATATCCTAATATAAATTCATCCAGCTTTCATTTAATAGAAATTTCTTATTCCTCTGAAGTTCATAAGCATTAATTTCATTTTTTCATACATGTGAAAGGAGAAATTATAAACCATTTAGGAATAATATGCCGTTTTAGGAATCTAATAAGAGCTATGAACTCTCTAAAAAAAAAACCATAATTCTGCTTACAATTTCAAGGGATTATTGAATATCTGGCAACCTGCAAGTTAAGAAGCCCCATAAAATAAAAATTAAGATTTTGATGGCAAAAATAGAGAACAGATATTTAAAAACATCTCATCTTTTATGAAATATCTCATCTTTAGCTTCATCAATTATAATATCTCATCTTCATTAGCACAATGAGAATTTAAAATATTAAAACATGTACAGGTGGCCTCCAACAAATCAACACATTTCATTTCAAAAGTAAATTGGTGGGCTGGGAGTGGAGGCTCAGGCCTGTAATCCCCACACTTTGGGAGGCCAAGGTGGGCAGATCACTTGAGCTCAGGAGTTTGAGATCAGCCTGAACAACACGGCAAAACCTCATCTCTACAAAAAATACAAAAAATTAGCTGGGTGTGGTGGCGCATGCCTGTAGTCCCAGCTACTAAGGAGGCTGAGGTGGGAGGATAACCTGAGCCCAGGGAGGTCAAGGCTGCAATGAGCCATGATTGCACCACTGCACTCTGGCCTGGGTAACAGAGAGAGACCCCATCTCAAAAAAAATAATTTGTAAATTATTTACTTAGAATTTATTACACATTGTTTTCCTAATAAAAACCATGTTATAAACAATGGTTCGAGACAATTGAAATGTAGGTCCCTTAAGGGTAGGGGCGCTTTTTATTTATTGTTTGCATTATAATGACCTATCCAAATAAACAGCATATGGTAGGTTCTTAGGTAACCCTTTAAAGACCTATTTCGCTCAATAATGTATTTGAATACAAGTGTGCTAGAAAAACAAGAAAAATAAATTGAGGTAATAACAAAGAGAAAACAAACCACTAAGCCAAAAATAAAATAATAAAATGAAAAAAAGGAAAGAATAAAGAATAAAATAGATTTTTAATTAATTGTTGTTTAAGAGGTAAGTTTATTTGGGAAAGAATGTAATGGTAAATATAGCTATTTCTAGATATTATTTGAACTTATGGATTCCTTTTTACTGTGTTAAATTTTACTTCAAAATATGTGTCTTCTTATATAGCATCTCCTTCTATGCAAAGTCATGAATGAGGTCATTTTTGGACCCTAACAATTTGCAAATGGACCAGAAGAGCAGAGGAGTTAAGATGTGTTACCTATAGTGATTGGAAAAGGGTTGAAAGAAGTTGAGGGAGGGGAAGCACTGTTCATAGAGACTTTATATAATAAAAAATTTACTCTTTATGAAACATATTATATATCTTATAATAAAATGTGTCCAAGTTAGAATCAAGAAAGCTAGTGTGAACATGAGCAATAGAGGGTAGGGGAATCCCACTGCAAAAAAGGTAGAGGTGGTGGAGATGGAATTTTGATTCTGTTTCCTAACTTTATACTGAGTTGTTGTGCTAAAGAAGATGTAAAATCTTAATTCTGGTGCCATAAATATAAAGGGCCAATTGCATATTTTCACTTGACTACTATTAAGCTCTGACCAAAATCAGATAAAGTCATGAGTAATATCCAGAATCCAACTGGATGTCATTTAATATCTATACATTGTGGTCCTACCATACAGGATGGATATGAAAAGAGTACAGGATTCTGTTAAGTTCAAGAAGCCTTAAGAGTCTGAGGGATCAATAGAATGGCTGGCTTTGTCTTTAGAATAGGACTTGAAGACATTTATATAGCCAAAGCAATGGCAAAGCAATGAAGGAGTGAGCTACAACTTCAGTGATACGCTCCCGTATATTATATTAAATGAAGACAGGACTTAATCCCAGGTATATGAACTATATACTAAGTCTTCTCCCCTTTTGTAAATTTGGAGTTTGACTCCCTGACCCAGGTGACAACAGACAGAGATTCAGCTTGGCATTCTGGGTCTGTAGCTCAAGAGAGCTGGCTGAAGAAATCAATAAACAACCTGAGCCAATGAGAAGATAAGTAATTATTTCCTGAAAAAATGTCTTTAGCCTGGAGAGATTTAGAATCTGGTACAGCAATGAGATAAGTGAAACGTCTGGTATTGATAATTTGGGGTTGAAAAAGAAGCTATTAATATTTATTTCAATTATAACAATGCTTAAGAGAATTTGGCTTATATTATTCCAATGTAATATTGGTAACTGAGTAATTGACTTAGACTTGTGATTTTAAACTGGAATCTTACTAAGTTTATAAACAGAATCAGAACATGTGTAATGAATTAGGGTTATACAAAATTACCTCAGTATTTGGTCAGACAGCAGAGGTACAGAAATATCAAATACAGAATATTAAACTTAAAGGCAGTTAAAAGTTTAAGGAAATATAATTCTGTTCTAAAACCTACTTAAAAGTTGATTTTAAATTTACATTCAAAAGCAATAATAGCCAATTCCAGAGTATAAAACCATAAAAGATAAAATCTCTAAATCTTTCATATTTTAAATATTAAAGCACCAAAACCAAATCAATTAGTTATTCTTTGTGAGTAGCAACTTCTAAGAATCTTCCACAATTATTATATGAATAATAATAATTCAAAGGGTCACAAAAGCATTTAAAAGAAAAAAAGATCTCCAGGAACAGATTAACTTGAAGCTCACAATATGTGGGCTTCTACTTCCCAAAGTAAAATAACTGAATAAAATATAAATAGGCTACACTGCCCTAGATTTTCCAATCTAAATTATCAACTGTATTGCTCTTGGGATTAAAAAGGGAAGGACTAAAGAAGGATTCATTTTTTACTTAACGTGGAAAAGTGAAAAAGTTAGTAATAGGCTAATTAGAAAAGTTAATATCATGATCAATTGTGTCATTTGAAGTATGAGCATGTACACCATAGCTACATGAAGTTATGGCTTAAAAAGCAAAAAAATAAATAACTTTAAAATGTTTGCAGACTGTATAAATATTTACACATATAAATATGGTTATCCATAATCATGTATTAAAAGTCCTAACAGTACTGATCTTTCAAATTTTAACACATATATCATATGTTACTTAAGGCAAATGTGAGATATGAATCTTTTCATTCCACTAGATCATAATCCTAAAGGTAGTAAATGATGCATTTGGAGGTAACTAAGTTTCTTCTGAATCTGCAATCATCATCTTTGCCATTATTTCACCTCCCTCCTTTCCCATCCCATGACCCACACCATAGAATTCAAAATTAGACCCTAAAAAATATATGTCCAGATTTTGCTTTCTTCCTAGTCAAAAAGCAGAGGCCCACAGAAATCGTAGATGATTTTATAACTCTGTAAATTACTCTGTTTTTCAAATATTATGTCCTAGAATTCTGACAAACTGGAATGGAGTTTAAACTGTCTCCACCCACTTCCCTCTACATCACACCCTCTGCTTCCCCACCCCCAGATGAAGGTTAGGTTGGTAAATGGATTTTGGAGATGGAATAAAGCCAGACATCAAATAACTTACTTGAAATCCATCTCTTACCTTCTGTACTTAACCCTGGACTTGATGTGAACTTGGCTACATCAACAATTTTTACAGCAAATTGTTGTCCAGTTTCTCTGTTGATACATCGTCGTACAACACTGAAGGGACCCCTATAAAACAAAAAGTCAATTTTAATTCATTGATTTTCTTAAGTTCCTGTTTCCCATTAATGTCTTACTGTTTCATTATCTACTATAGCCATACTACATAACCACAAAGCAATTCTATTTTAGACTGAAGAATTTTCAAAATAAAATTTAAGAAATATAATTTCTAGCACATTTTTCTATAATTCAAGAGGTAATAATTTAAAACATCACTAAACCATAAAAATGGACCAACAAATTTTCAATTTGCAGTAATTTTCAAAAAATTCTAAATAGTAGTTAGTCTTATGTTCAAGGCAAATAATGATTGTACAAGTCTATATAGATTATCAACATCTTAAATAAAATAAGTGAAGTCCACAGTAATGGTGGTATTATTCTGAATCAGAAACTGAAGCCATTCTTGACACTTCCCTCTCATCTTACCCACCACTTACCTAATCTTCACTAACAAATCCTACTGAGTTTATCTCAAATATCTTTTGGACCTGTCCTCTTCTCTCCATTTCCCACATCCTAACACCATCTTCTACTAGAACTACTATAAAACTTGTTTCTCCCATTCATTCTTGTAATGATTTAAAAAATGAAAATCTGATATGATATCCCTGTTTAAAATCCTAGAGAAATACAAAGTATTTGCAATATACAATCCAAGTCAAGAACCAAAATATGTAAGTAACTTCTAAATACAATAAGAAAAAAAGAAACACTCCAATAAAATCTAAGCAAAAGACTTGAACAAACACTTCATAAAAAGAAAGCCCTGCATGATTTAGTCTCCACCTCTCCAGTTTCACCTGAAACCACAGAGAAATCCTTAATGTTCCTCTAACTTCAAATTAGACTCGTTTTAAATTACCAGAGGAAAGGAAGTAATTTCTACCAGCAGAGCCACTGATCTAGCTATTTCCTTACCCAGACCTCCCAGTTGAATCAGGTGAGATGATTTAAAGATGTCAATACCAGGGAACACACACACACGCATGTGCCCACACACACACGGTTCCTTGTGATTAACAGTTATAAAAGAAATATCTGAACTCAATGAAGATAATCCAAAGATAGATTTGTGTGTTTGAATTGACTATAAAATACAGAATGCAATAGCAATGTGATTAGTTTATCTGAAGGTTAATATGGTTTAAGTCACTAAATACATGTGTATATGTATACATGCATATTTTTCCCCTCTTGGGGAGAAGGCAAACAACAAAAAAACCCACCTTCATTGGCTTTTACAGGTACTGTTAGGTGCATGTGCTCAATTAGCAGATAGAAAAAAGTTCTTCATTTACAGTACTACACTTGTGATACTGCTGGCCTTAAAGTTTGTCTTTCTTCTTTCAATTACAGGATGAACTACAAATTTAATCTTAAACATTTATCCAAGATGACATGAATGCCATCATGAGGACATCAACTATACCACAGCTTCATTATCTCTCTTTTCAAACAACCTTAAAAAGCTAACCTGGAAGGAAAAGAAATGGTAATAATGTATCTATCAGAACTCTATAGAAAGAGGATCCTTTTGATAGTCTCTCTCAAAACTGTTCTAAGATTTTCCTCTGTGGGAAGACAATATTACAAAGTGAGGCAGGATTCCCACAATCGTTTTCATTCTCAACCTGGATGTCTTACTTATGATTACTTATCCTGACAATAGCAAGCAATTTCAGAAAATACTTCATGTAATTGGTTTTTGTCCACACATAAACCCTCGGGACTCTATTTATGTATACATTTGTATAGTCTACTTCAATTCACTATATCTTTTTGGAAACTTCCCGAGATTTATACATGGGGTTGATTGTTCATGTTCAATCGAGTCAATACTTTTTCCTGCTTGAACAAAGGTGAGGAAGAAAGCATACCTTCTCCCTTCTTTTCTTTTAGTAACAATAAAATTAATAGAGGTAGGGAGAAGAGAGAATACTTAAGACAACAAAACACAAACTTGTTTTCCTTTTTAAATTATACTTTAATATACTTTCTGAGGTGCATGTGCAGAATGTGCAGGTTTGTTACATAGGTATACACGTGCCATGGTGGTTTGCTGCACCCATCAATACGTCATCTACATTAAGTATTTCTCCTAATGCTATCCCTCCAGTAGCCCCCCCACCCCCTGGCAGGCCCCGGTGTGTGATGTTCCCCTCCCTGTGTCCATATGTTCTCATTTAAAACATAAACTTTAAAAAATCTGTCAATAAAAATCAAATCAAATCCCCAATTCTTTAATTTTATAATACGAGGCAAAGAAGATAATTATATCTGTGAATTACTGAGGATCTGAAGACATGTTACAAGTACAGCATTTTAAAGGTCTGTCCATCAATGACATCCAGGGGGTTAACAAAGGTAAACCAAATTTAACACCCTAAAAAGATACCAAAATATATTTTGAGGTTTTTGTGATTTAACCCATTAACTGGAAACTCAGCTGAAACTGAAAAAAATTTAAAATTCGGCTTGGTTTCCCATCTTTTTTTTTTTTTTTTTTTTTTGAGACGGAGTCTCGCTCTTTTTACCCAGGCTGGAGTGCAATGGCGCGATCTCGGCTCGCCGCAACCTCCGCCTCCTGGGTTCAGGCAATTCTCCTTCCTCAGCCTCCTGAGTAGCTGGGATTACAGGCACGCACCACCGTGCCCAGCTAATTTTTTTGTATTAGTAGAGACGGGGTTTCACAATGTTGACCAGGATGGTCTCGATCTCTTGACCTCGTGATCCACCCGCCTCGGCCTCCCAAGGTTTCCCATCTTAAAAGGGAGGAGTGATAAAGTAGTGTAACACACCTACTATATTACACTTATTACTTATACTTGGATGACAGTTTAGGGAACATAAAAAATTCAGGAGGCATAGGTTTCAGTCTGGCCTGTACCTTTTACTGATGTTTGAAATTTCACCCTTAAAAATTTAAATCTAAGGTACAGTCAATTCTTGAATGTGGTGGAAAATATTGGTAGAGATAGTCATAAGCCATCATCATAAACAACTATCTTTCTCATATTTCTACTAATTATGACCACAGTATTAATAGAAATGGAATAAGATCATTGATGGCATTTCAGATTTAATGGAATATATTGAAATATATATTCTTTATTCAACTCTTTTCAAATTAGGAATATTGATTGGGATGGTAACACAAGGTTCTACTTGAGGCAGATGGCTGCTAACAGCAGTCTATGTTTTTAAGCAAAAGGTCAATTAAACCAGAATATGTCAAAAGTGAATACTGCTATAATATTCACTAAGGTTTCGAAAAGAATACAACTGTGTCCTTATGCAGACACAGAATAGTATCTTCTAGTTTTCATCTTTGGGAATAAAACCTAAGTCTAGGAAATAATTCTGATAACAAAGGTAAATATATCAAAAAAAAAAAGACTAGAATTAAATGAAATTATGCTAGAATATAGTATGTTGGTTTCCAGGATCATGGGATAGATTGAGCACAATGTATCTAATTTATTTCTCAATCCAAACGCCACTAAAATGATATCAAAGGGGTTTTAAAAAAGGATTGGGAGAACAAGAGAGGAGATAATAGTAATAATTAAATTTGGAAGGCAAGAAAGCAGATGGAGAGTGGTAATGGACTTAGCAGACTTGGGAAAGCTGAACTGCAAAGAGAAAATAAGGGCAGTTCAAAACCAAACCCATCTATACAGTAGAGTCCTCAAGAAACTCACAAAAGGGTTCCAGATAACTCTGGAATTGGAAGGGAAGAGAGGGTGGAGTTAAAATAACAAGGTTTGAATGAAATGCATTAGAGAAGCAGTTAGAGCCCTAGGTGGTCTCCTCTACTTCATACCATGGATAACTGCTGCTCCCTCATCCCAACAGGTTCATTCTCTGGAGAGGGTAAATAAAACATAGGGTCTCAGAACCGGAAACACAGGCTGTTGAGGAAGTGAGTATTATATGAAAAGCAAAGGTATTACGTGGTCACATATACACTGAACGCAGACAGCCCCAATCCGTTTTTGATTAACAGGAGGAATATTGGAAGCCAGATCTTTACCCGTAAGGCAGGAGATGAAAGACTTTTCTATTGAATATCTGACTAGCTCAGAAGAAAAGACCTAAAGATAATGAAGAGGTTCTCCAAACTACTTAAAACTAGATCATCCTCCAGCGAAACCCAAAGTCAACACGTTCCACCTGCACCTTCGGAGCTCTCTTAATCAGCTTTCAGGTCCTCTATTATGGAGTTTCCAGTATCAGCACTATTAACATTTTGAGCTAGATAATTTTTTGTTGTGCAAGGATATCCAATGCATTGCAGGATGCTTAGCAACATCCCCAGCCTCTACTCACTAAATACTAGTAGCATACAATCAAAAAGGCCTCCAGATATTGCCAAATGTCCTCCTGGGGTGGGGGAGGTTCAAATTATCCCCAGCTGAGAACCATTTCTCTATTCCTAATCATGAGTATACAACCAAGATTCCTAAGACATCTGAAGAGTCTCTAATTTGGAAGATATAACCAAAAACAAACAAAAAGAGCAACTTAGAGGAAACACACTACACAGCAAGACTTCAAATTACCATTAATATCCTCAGCATGATATCACTATTGTGAAACAAAAACCAGAAGTTTCAGAAAACTAAAAAAGAGCTCTTGAAAAACACACAGAAAAATTTATCAATAGAAGCACTGGCTGATAAATTTGGGAAAAGTAGAGCATAAATAACAAAGAAAATTGAAGGGGAAAAAGGAATAATCCAAGAAAATTTCCCAGAATTTAAATCATGAGGAGCTCAAATTAAAAGGACCCACCAAGTACTCAGCAAAATAAATTACCCATGTCCATACACATACCACTGTGAAATTTAAAATCACTGTGGACAAGGAGATTGTCAGGTTTCCAGAAGTGGGGGTAAAGATGTGCAGTGATGAAGGATGACACAGTTCACACAGAATAGCTTTGGATCTCTCAATGGCAACACCAGAAGACAATAGAGCAGCACCATCATAATCATGAAGGAAAATGATTTCTAATCTTGAATTCAACATCCAGCCAGCCCATCAATAACCATAAGGACATTTTCAGACACAAAAAAAGCTCAATAAATTACTTGCCATGCATACTTTCTGAAGAAATTATTGTAGGATGTGTTTGCCAAAACAAGAGTAGACCAATAAAAAGCATGCCTGGAGGCAGCAAATAGAAGATCCAACACAGAAGAGAGATGAAGGGAATCCCCAGGAATGCAAGGAAGGGAAATCTCAGGGTGACAGCTGTGCTTCAGGCACAGAGGACCACCAGACCAGACTGAGAGCCATCAGTTTCCCACTGCACTGATCACCTTTCTAAACTGAAAACAGAATGGGTAGATGAGCTGGATCCAGATTCTTCTGTTTTTCTTTTCCTGGCCATGGGCTGAGGAGATTTCTGCCCTTCTCTGTTGCCTAGACTAGCAGAGGACCCTAAATTTCATCCTACAGCAGCGCCTGCTTTGACCTATTCCTGAGAACTGGAGGCAGGCATCAGGGAGCTGAAGAGCAGGAAACGCAGGGCAGCCATTACCCCACACCAAATTCTTGCTGGGTGCTCAGTACCTCCCCCTAACCTGCACTACAGTGGAGATGTCCTGCCTGTGAAGAGCCCCTTGTCTTGGGACTTATTTGTATGTGACCTTGAAAACCAACTTCCCAGAATGGCCTCCTAACCACTCTCAGAACATCTGAAGCCAGACTGTGAACAAGAGCTTGTTCAGCTTCTCTTCTCCTTAATGTCTTCATACAATAGTGGTAATATTGGTCTTTCTTTACCCAGCTAAGTTTGTGTTTGCTACTCAGTTCTAAAAGACTAAACAATATACTCCTTAGAGATACAAACATGGGGGTAAAGCTATAAAGAGAATTTTTAAAAAGATTAATATAAAAGGCAGGATAATGGTTTGAGGGAGCGGGGGTTGTGATTAGGAAGGAGCACAAGGGGCTTTTGAAGGCACTTCAAGAAAACACTGCATCTCAAACACAATAAAGTCAATATGAATTGTCAAGTTGTAATTTTATATCTAATGAAATAAATTTAAAATAACACTTTGAGTTGCTACATATAAACTTTGGAGTTACAGCTATAATATAAAATTTTCACCCTATGAGAGGTCTATAAACAAAAACACATCATATCTCAGGAAACCTTTAATAAATGGGATGAAATTTTTGTCCATATCACAGGCCTAGAAGCCCTATTACATTTATAATGAATTGTGCAATGTACCACAAGATATGTAGGAAAACTGTGAATGATTTAAAAAAAAGGCAAAGGAGGGGAAAGTGAAGGCCAAGAACAAAGTTTTACACACATATACACAAAACACACACACAAAGTTGATATACAGCTGATCCTCATTATTCGCAGAGTGCAAGTTTGCAAATTCACCTACTTGGTAAAATTCACTTATAACCCCCAAATTAATCATCATGGCACTTTCAGTCATTTACAGACACACATGTAATGGTGAAAAATTTGAGTCACCCAATGTGCATGATGCCAGCTGAGGGCAAACAAGATGATGCTCTTTTTGTTTCAGCTCTCATACCATCAACAAGTGATCTTTCTTTTCAAAGTCTATTTAGAGCATTTTTTTGCATTTTGTGCTCTTTCTTGGTGATTTTGCTGTACGATGGTCACCAAACATAATGCTGAAAGGACTGTCTAGTGTTCCTAAGCACAACAAGGCTGTGATGTGCCTTATGGGGAAAATAAGTGTGTTAGAGAAACTTCCTTCAGGCATGAGTTATAACAACGTTGGCTGTGAGTTCAATGTTAATGAATCAACAGTATACATTAAATGCAGTATCTTTAAACAGAAGCACACATAAAACAAGGTTATGTATTGATTGGCTGATGAAAATGTTGTAACCAGAGGCCTGAAGGAACTCAACTGTGTATTTTCCCTAGGAACAATGGTTCAGTATTGGTTCATTCAGCGTTCAGGTTAACTTTGTAGAACACAACTACCATGAATAATGAGAATAAACTGTATATTCACATATATACACACACACATGTATTTATATTATGTAATATATATTTATAATATGAAATGTTATATTTATGTGTGTATTCATATTAAAATATAAACTCAGTGAGTACCTCATACATATTAAGCCCTCAAAAAATATTTGGTGAATGTTATGAGAAAAATGACAAACTAGAAATGAATAAGCCACTGATACATTTATTAAATAATACAATTTTATGTAAGCATATAAAATTTTGAGAAAGCATGGGCTTCTAGATATTTCTCTACCCATTTTCTAAATCTGTATCTTCCTACTACTTTTTGTACAGTTCTGATGTTACGAATTACGGGACACACATGGTGGGTAGGTAAAAAGGAAACAAAGCTAAAATAAGATAATTATAAATGACAACATTAGCAGTAAGAATAAAATCTTGAAAAATACAGAGACATACAAATTTATATAAAAACTATACTGAACAAAGATAATGATGGTTTTTTCCCTTTCATTTCAACACTATTTAGTCATTGCCATTAAAGAAGAGTTTATGCATATAATTTCATCAATAAATCCTTTCCTTGTCTTCCTGTGCTTCATGATAGCAGTAAGGGAACAGACATGCTTTCCTGACACTTTTTCTCTTTAAAGCTTCTGGTACCCATCCCCAGCTCCAATACACATGCTTACATACATTCACAAAGCTGAGTTGCTTTAGGTACAGTGATTAAACTGAAGGAAAAAAAGTTTTCTTACTCATTGCTACTGCAAAAAACACACATGAAGTGGAAATTTATTAAAATCAAAGTCTCAGAAACTGTTGCCTAAATGTTAACAATTAAAGACCTGACAAAGGAATTAAGCTCAGTATGATTCAGATCATTCCTTGAAAATAGAAGGGGGAGGCTTATTTGAAACAGCTAGCAATGAATCTCCAATAAGCTAATGGAACAAATCTAGCTCACCTGTCAAAGCTGAGCAATTCACAGAGTTAAGACTAGTATTTACTAACTCAGTACTTATATTGGCATAATTAGTACCTCTGTCACACCTTGATACTTCAGTGAAGTTTAGTAGACTTCACTTTAGATTTCATGAAGTACACCATCTTCTGGTCTGAGTCTACATATTATACACTCATCATTTACTACTTTTATGAGAGGACTGCTGGTCATATAGGGCAATTCTGCTCAAAGCAAAGGTTCTGGAAAATATAATTGGTGCATGTGTGTGTGAGAAGGGTTGGGGTTAGAGCCAATGTAGAGGGACATCGATTCTAGGTATTTGTTAGCTCGTACTTGATGGAGGATATATCAAGAACTATTAACAGAGAAGAAAAAAGATTTTTATAACATAACAAATGGGAAGAAGGAGATTAGACATGGATGGAAAGAAGCAAGAAAACATATGAAGATAAACACATTACAAAGTGAGAATTCTGACTTCGTTATACACTTTAGGCAATCTTAGCCAACTCACAAATAGATATTAAAGCAGTGAGATTTAAAAAATTCTCTTGACATTTGCACATTTTATCTTACTTACCTCACTTCCCCAATGGAAATAAGATAAAGAATAAGCAAGAAAAAAAGATTAATAAAGCAATTCTTGTCCTCAGGCAACTATGAGTTTTAAAAATCTGCAGATAGCATGGTACTCAGGGAAGGCCTCTATGACACAGGGACATCCTGGAGGGCTTGGAACCATGAATAGGAGTTTTTTGGGCTAAGCAGGGAAAGGAGAGGATTCCAGAGATAAGTAATAGCCTGTGCAATGGCCTAGAGCCAAGTCAAAACACAGTGTCCGGCTGGGTGCAGTGGCTTATGCCTGTAATCCCAGCACTTTGGGAGGCTGAGGCGGGCAGATCACTTGAGGCCAGGAGTTCAAGACCAGCCTGGCCAACATGGTGAAACACTGTCTCTACTAAAAATACAAAATTTGGCCAGGTATGGTGGTACACACCTGTAATCCCAGCTACTTGGGAGGCTAAGACAGGAGAATCACTTGAACCCGGGAGGGGGAGGTTGCAGTGAGCAGAGATCATGCCACTACACTCCAGCCTGGGCAACAGAGCGAGACTGTTTCAAGAAAGAAAACAAACATACAAAAAAAACACAGTACGCGCTGGGCACTCCAAGCTATTTTGTACTGCTAGCATGAAAAACTAGAGGGTGAGAAGTGGCTGGAAAAGGAAAAGTGAGCCAAAGATCACTATGACAGAGAGTGAGAGAGACACTGGGGAGTGGGTGGGAGCCACTCAGGAAGCTATTGCATTAGCTCAAGCAAGAGGTGATAAAGTAAAGGCAACTAAGAGATACTTAAGAAAATAAATTCACAAGATAACACAGTGAATGATTAGCTAGAGGGTAGCTGGGGATGAGCTGTAAGAAAACTTACAAATTTCTGGCAACAATTACTGGGTGAATGAGAAAGGAATTAAAAGAGAAAGAACTGATAGAAAGCTGAGAAAGAAAGGAAACGCATGGCTATGTTTGGAAAATATTGGTTTCCATGGAATATCCCAGTAGAGATTTATAGAGGGCATATAAATAGGAGTATAAAGTTCAAGGAAGGGATCATGATGATGAAAACATCAACAAATGTCGTGTATAATATACCATGTCAGTTGCAAGCATGCTGCTAAGAGGTTTACATAGATTCTCATTATTTATCATAATTTATTTGTCATCGTAGCTAACATAACACCAGCCCATTTTATAGATTAGGGAACTGAGGCTAAGAGGTTGTCTGTGGTCAAACAGTTAGTGGATGTTAGAGCTAGGATAGGAGCCTAAATATATGGAACTTGAAATCTAAATTCTTAACCTCTATACTCCCTAGGTAGCACGAGTGAATGAGGTAACTGAAGCCATTGCTGCTAATGACAGCACTTAGGAATACAGAGGACAGAGCCCCAGAAAACATAAATATATCCCCAAACCCCTCCCCAAGGGATTGCTGGAAACATCCCCATAGAAAGACTATAAGAAGCCCAGAAAGGAAAAAGAAAAATTGCTAAAGGCAAGCTCTGAGGGCACAGTATCTTGTGGAAATAACAAACAGGAAGGCCTAGCAGGGTCTGCCCTAAACAGAAACACTCCTCTTAAGGCTGGTGCAAGAAAACCATAACTTTCATTTTTATGTTAAGAGCTATGCATTCACATTTTGCTATTTTCTAAATGCGGGCCTATATATCAGAAATTGGCCCAATGAAAATATTTAGTAGAGAAACAACTTTTTTGAAACTCACTCCTGAGCTTTTTCTCCTCCTCTTCGCTCCTCCTTCTCTACTAGTGCTCATGAACCTAATTACTTTTAACTAGCACCTAGCGTTATCACAATTGTCAAATTCTCTGTGCATAATCCACTCTTTGTAAATGGAAACTAATAATTATGGAAGTCTGGAAGTCTGAAATTACATTGTAAATCATATTTCTAAGGGGTGTGTTCTGTTAATATGCCACTAACATAGGTTGTTTTCCAAATGCTACATTATCCTATAACAGTATCATTGCAAGCCATTAATCACAACTCTGCAACTAAGGGGTGGAGGTTAATATCTGCACTCTGAAGTTATCCTCCTTAACAGATTTTTATTTCAGTGATACTTCTGTGGAATACTGCTAATCTCTTCTCATTTAAAATCATGTTTTAAAGATCTCCATAACCAAGTAAACCTACTTCTGAATTAAATAAGATTATCTAATTTAAATTAAATAAGCTAGTGAAAGATATTTCAAGGCCACCAATACACCTTTCTCTACTATTCATTTCAGTTGCATCAGGATTATACAAAATTGTACTGTAAAACAGAAACAAAAATGTGATTACCTAACACTCTTAAGTCAGGGTTTCCCAAACTGGCATCTTGTGGAGTCCTTAAAGAATGAAAGTTTCTCATTCAATTAAGTTTGGGAAACACCATATAAAATACCCACCTCCCGCCCCCATACTCATACTACACATTAGCAGTCCAGTCTTGTAGTTAAGAAATCTCTCTCTTCTGAAACACTCCACCCCTCATTGCCCATGTAGCATTTATTATGAGTGGACTTTGAACATGATAATCTAAATTTTAATATTTATAATAACACAAATACAAATTATGAAATTGAAATGGCTAAGAACCTTCTGATTTCAAACAACTTTTTTCTGTAACAAATATTCCCTACCCAAATATGGCATGTAAACAGTCAATTAAATTCTTATTGAGGGTAATCCAATGGTTTGCTTAGTAAAGGATGGAAAAGATTTAACTATGCAATTTAAATGCCTATTCATTAATACTCCCAAAAGTCATTTACTTTTTTACAATTGTTAATATAAGCATATTCAGCAGGCAATAATGCAACCTCTGGTCTTTTAACCAAAAAACACTTAACACAAAGGCAAAGCATGCAAAGGAAATAACCATTTACACCCAATTACTCAGCTCAGTGCAGGGCAGCAGAAAATAGGTTTTGAATCATAATTGTAGTAATCAGTTTCTAGGTCTAAAGACATAAAGTAGATGATCTGGAAAATAATTGCTTTAGAAAAAAAAAATCTGAAAATAAGACTATAGTGGATGTAACTGTTTAGGCAACATAGTAAAATCAAATATTGAAACACTTGGGGAATTTTTCAAGTTAGGTAAGAAACCAAAGTCCCTGCATGTGAGTATGCAAGTTAGTAATGCTCACTTTTAACCAGTTTCCCATGGATAGACCAACCTCTCAGTCTCCGTAATGACTCCTGTGAATCAATAAGGCACACAAGAGAGCATGAAGACAAAAAGAGAAAGGGCAATCATATCCCCCAAAACATCTGAGAGTGAACTGAGCTTTCTAATCTCTCCTCTCCCTAACTCAGTTGAAGGCAACTCCATATTTCCTTCTAATAGCTTAGCCAAAAATTATGGCACCATTCTTGACCCTTTTCTTTCTCTCACATTCCAGTTCATTAGGAAATGCTCTTGGCTCTACTTTCCTGAGATCTTCTATCTTCATTTGTTTCAAGAAAATGTGCAACTGACTGTTGGATAAATTGTATGACAGCTCAATCAAAACCCTCATCAAATTCCCATATCTCATTCAACTGGATATTGGCATCAGTTGAATGTCTTTTCTCATTCATATTGTATCCTAGATATTTTGTGGTGCTTGCTATGACAAGTGGTTTTCAACTGTATCCTGGATGTTTTGCTTATTGTTAGGAGATTTGATGATAGGATCTTCTATTTTAGCAGGGTAGTCACCCTGCTTAGGTTTAGTGTGTAGGTTCTAGACTACTTCTGTGGGCTTCAGTTCCAACGACAGTTTAATTTTCTGAGCCCTCACAATGCTATTTTGGTGTGCTTCATTCTTCTGGTGATGTTGGGACTCCCACTCAATCCCTGCTGATGCCATCTGCAGGGACAAAAGGTAGTTCCCAGGGCCACTTGCTATTGCTGGGAAACCCTGAAGGGGAGGGGGTCACCTACTGGGGCCTGGGTCTTCTTAAGCCATGAGGTGGAGGGCAGGAAGATACATGGCTTCACTGCTGCTGCAACTGCTTACTGCTCCCTACAGAAGAGATCACCTACTGGGGCCAGTTGGGAGCAGAGGCAGTAGAGCCTGGGCTTTGCTGTTGCCGCTGTCTACAGAGCAGACCACAGGGGATGAAATGGCCTGGTTTTACCGTAGTTGGGAGAACAAACCACCTGTCATGGCCCCAGTTGTAGAGCAGGGGCTGGGAGGGCCAGGGGCTTTGCTGCTCCTACAGCAACTGGGGCCATAATGGGGATAGATCAGAGTGCCCACTGGGACCCACTGTGAAACAGTGGGGATGAGCACTCCCACTTGGGTCTTTGTTGGGCTTTCCCCTTCCTGGTCCTTTGGCCAGAGAAAGCAGGCTTTTGGTTCTGTTTTCTTTGCCTACTGGTGATTCTGAGTTATAGGTCTCTCCAACATCCAGTCTAGGAGAAAATGGGGGATTAAAAGAAAACCCAGTGAACTTGCCCTCATTGTCCTCAAACCTCTAGTGCTGAGGTTCCTAGTACTCTGCTTTCTTTCCCACTTTCAGAATCCTTTTACGGCTGTCAGTTGAATAATTTGCAGGACATTTAGTTATATTTATAGAGGAAGGAAGGCACAGTGAAAAAAAAAGTCTATGCCTTCTTGTTCTGGAAACAGAAATCTGTGCATGTTCAACATATTTTACTCTGGCTAGCATTAAGAGTCCATTCTTTTTGTTGTTGCTGACAATCCCTATTACAGAAGGAGTCCTTTCTATTTAAAATTAGTGTACAAGCTACAGTTCTCTTATGACCAACATACTCAGTTAAAAATGGCAGGCATTAAACTCATCAGGTCCATAATGTAATCTTCCATGATTCCTGGTTCTACCTTAGAATTTCAGGGTCTCAAACAACTGATGTTTCTCAATCTTTTCGGGTTTGATGAATACCAACTAGCCAAAGCATACTAGGCTAGGAGTTCTGCTCTGTTGTTTCCTCATGCATGTGTGTACACACATGTGTATATATACATATACACCCTCACTCACTCACCCTCACAGTCTTCCTGAGTCAAAAAGGAAATCTAACATTGCCACAGTTTATTTACCATATTAAAGTCATGGCACACTGTTTGGGAATTGGTATTTTTTTTTTTTTTTTTTAGAAAGAAAGAAAAAAAAGAATGAAGAAGAGGAGGAAAAAGAAAGAGAAAAAGAGAGAGAGAATGGGAGTATTGCTTTCTTGCCCAGGCTAGAATGCAATTTAGTAATGAGTTTTGAAAACCTCTTTTATACCAATAATTATACTTAATGATGTAGTCAGGAAAAAATAAGGGAAGAAAATAACAAACAAACAGCCAACCAATATTTCATTTAACCCTATGATATGCTATGCGATTACTGAGGAGTGATTTACTTCCAATTATGTAGTCACTTTTGGAATAAGTGTGAGGTGGTAATGTATGTTTTGTGTA
This sequence comes from Aotus nancymaae, assembly GCF_030222135.1. Lineage (NCBI taxonomy): Eukaryota > Metazoa > Chordata > Mammalia > Primates > Aotidae > Aotus > Aotus nancymaae. Next base: position 17,539,945 of record NW_026988472.1, on the reverse strand, counting down.
TTTGAAGTGGAGAGTTCTATTAATGTTTATTAAGTTTACTTGTTCCGGGTCTGAGTTCAAGTCCTGAATGTCCTTGTTAATTTTCTGTCTCGTTGATCTGCAGAATCGTTAGCTCTTCTTGTTACATTAATCCTTTTGCCATTATGTAATGTCCTTCTTTGCCTCTTTTGATCTTTGTTGCTTTAAAGTCTACTTTATCAGAGATGAGAATTGCATTTCCTGCTTTTTGTTTATTTATTTTTACTCTCTGTTTGGTTGGTAAATCTTCCTCCTTCTCTTTGTTTTGAGTCTTTGTGTATTGTTGCATGTAAGATGAGTCTGGATGCAGCATACCGATGAGTTTTGGCTTTTTATCCAATTAGAATATATATAAGTTTAATACTGGTATTTGATGCTAGCTGGCTGTTTTGCCCATTAGTTGATGTAAATTTCTCATTGTGTTAATGTTCTTGCTTTTTGATATATTTTTGGAAAGGCTGATATTGGTTGTTCCTTTATATGTATAGTGCTTCTTTCAGAAGCTCTTGTAAAGCAGGCCTGGTGGTGGTGAAGTCTCTAAGTACTTGTTTGTTCGCAAAAGATTTAATTTTTTCTTCGCTCATAAAGCTTAGTTTGGCTGGATAGGAAATTCTGGGTTGAAAGTTCTTTTCTTTAAGGATGTTAAATATTGGTCCCCACTCTTTTCTAGCTTGTAGGGTTTCTGCTGAGAGATCTGCTGTAAGTCTGATAGGTTTCCCTTTGTGGGTAACCTGACCTTTCTCTCTGGCTGCCCTTAGTATTTTCTCCTTCATTTCAACCCTAATAAATCTGGCGATTATGTACCTTGGGGTTGGTCTTCTTGAAGAATATCTTTGTGGTGTTCTCTGTATTACCTGAAGTTGAATATTACCCTGCCTTGCTAGCTTGGGAAAGTTTTCCTGAATGATATCCTGAAGAGTATTTTCCAACTTGGATTCATTCTCTTCATTACATTCAGGTACACCTATCAAACGTAAATTAGGTCTTTTCACATAGTCCCATATTTCCTGGAGGCTTTGCTCATTCCTTTTTATCCTTTTTTCTCCAATCTTGTCTTCTCGTTTCATTTCACTGAGCTGGTCCTCGACTTCTGATATCCTTTCTTCTGCTTGATCAATTCGACTGTTTAAACTTGTGCATACTTCGCGAAGTTCTCGTGTTGTGTTTTTCAGCTCCATCAATTCACTTATGTTCCTCTCTAAATTGTCCATTCTCGTTAGCATTTCATCAAACCTTTTTTCAAGGTTCTTAAGTTTCTTTGCATTGGGTTAGAACAAGTTCTTTTAATTCACGGAAGTTTCTTATCACCCACATTTTGAAACCTGCTTCTGTTATTGGAACACACTCGTTCTCCATTAAGCCTTGTTCCGTTACTGATGAGGAATTGCGATCCCCTGTAGAGGCAGAGGCACTCTGATTTTGAGTATTCTCTGCCTTTTTAGGCTGCTTTCTTCCCTTCATTATATATTTATCCCTCTGTCGTCTTTGTAATTACCGACTTTCTAACTAGGTCTCTGAGCGGACGTCCAACTTTTTGATTCCCAGCGCCGAAATCTGAGCAATCCACTGCGCTGGCCAAAACAGCGGTGTTAAGATTGATGGTGCTTTTCTGCCCGGGAATCTCCGGACTCTGCACCAAGAACTGCCGCTCTAAGGCACCAGCTAAACCGCCGCACCGGCCACAAGAGTCGCCCTGGCGACCCGTGGGGCTCCTCCGCTGGGAATCTCTTAGTCCGTGAGCAACAAAGATTCGTCTGAAAATGTGGCGTCCTCTCGTTCTCTGCGCTTTCACTGGGAGCTAGGTGCCCGAGCTGCTAGTGATCAGCCATCTTGGATCTCTCTCGAAAAAGGAAGTTTCTTGAACTGCCCCCCCGGGAATTGGTATTTTTAATAACAATTTCATCACTTGGCCTTCCATATTACACAAACAGTGAGCAAAGTTAGGGGTTATTTTACACATATACAGTTATGCATTACTGAAGGTCAGCTCTTAATAAAGGACCTACCAGTTGACTAAACTAGTTCTTCGAAGGCAGGAATTTTCTGTTATACATCCTGTGTCTCTAACATGTGGAACTATGCCTGACATTGTGCTAATGGAGACCCAGTAAATGCTACTGGATGGGCAAATAGATAAATCCATTTTAGGATGCACAAATATTGGTGCCATCTTCCAGACATTTACATTAGCATAATTATGTTTAAGTTAATTTGAAGTTATAGCTCTTTGATACCTTGGGGGAGATATTCACTTATCTAATACAAATAAAAAATGTTAATTTGTCAATGCCAATTACTGAAAGGTAAACAAAAGCGGTAAAATCATACAACATGTTAACTATTTTTTAAACACATCTTCAAAAATAAATTATTTTATTTTACTAGAGGTGTTGATTGCCAATTCAACATCCTCCTAGTGATATTATAACTAAGACTCAAAAAGCAGACTTTTAAACTTCTACCATGTAATAACATCTGTTCTTAAATACTTTAATGATTAAAATAGGCCTTATAAACTTGAGGCATTTTACAAAATAGCATTTTGTTATAGCTGAGAACTGAACTGAACATAGCTCCTAAAATTCAGAAAGCTTTTCAACCTAAAGGTTTACAAAATCAGCTGTGACAATCAGCTCAGAATTAATTCAAGCTTTTTGTTGGTTTGGATGTTTTAATAGGTTGCTAAAAAATTTAGTTTGTATGATCTGGCAAGAATATGATACTCAATCACTATAATAGCTTACCACCAGAAAATATCATTAAATGGAAATAAACTACTTACATTATCCACAGGATCACTTTTCTGTGCGGTTAGAGGTATATAAACTCAATTAAGAGTCAGATGACAAAGAAAACTTCATGGTTGCTAATTAATGCTGGACTGAAAACTGATAATTTTGAGCACAAGTTTAAACCAGTAAATAGACACAGGATGAGATCATAAAATTAGAAACATTTTGGCCAACGACTGTTTATCAATTCGTTAAAAATCAAGACATATGCAATTACTATGTCCTGTCCTTTAATGGAATCCTTTATTTTATATCAACCAATAGGGAAAAAATAAGGAATGTTACATAGGTACACACATGCCATGGCTATGTAACAATCCTGCAACATCTGCACATGTACCCTGGAAATTAAAGTATAATAAAAAAACAAACAAACAAAAAAACAAAAAATAAGGAATGAAGCATGAAGAATATCTATTATAGATACAAACAGATGGCTTGAGGTCATATAAAAAAACAAGATGTTTTAACACGAATTTTTAAAGGCAGCTCCACTGAGAAACCACTCAACCTTTTAAAGAAAAAAAAATTTATTCTATTAATCAAGAATCCCTGCACATTAATATTTTAGAATAAACTTACAACTTCCTTTTGGCATGCCCAGGCAACCTGGAAGTACAGACATTCCAGCTGCAAACACCCCTTAATTATGGGAAAGTCCCTTTGAGAGAATGCACTTTAGCCCCTGATAGACTTTAACTTTTTCCTCTTTGAATCAAAGCCAGTACAATATAAACAGAGGAAGGGATTGATAGTTCAAAAGACCTGGGGCTGAATCCTAGATGTGCCCATTACTCATTACTAACTATAATGAGAGGCCAGTTATACAATCTTTCTGGATCTACTTTATTTACACTGTGAAATGGAGATAATAGCTACTTTAGAGGGTTCTGAGCAGTACAGGAAATAACAAGGCATAAAGTGTTGTATCTGGTGCATACAAACAAGAGGAGACTTCTTCTGGGGCTGATCTGCTATTGTACCAATATTTCTTCATTACTTCTCCCCTAAAAAGTATTATGTCTCCCATACTACAAGGGTACCCTTTCACTACCAAAACAAAGAATCAAGGAAGAACCAGAGAGAGTTCACTTCCAAAGATCATGAAATAGATAACCTGGACTAACCCTCCTACTGAAAAACAAAATAAAACCTTGCCGCCTCCACCATTTTTTGAAAGTATCAAATATCTTATAAGGGACTTAAATTTTGCCAGTTGAAGATCTAGGAGAAAAAGGGAACCCACGGTAGTTAAGTTCAATTACATAAAAATACTTTTGCCTGGAGGGCAATTCTCCACCCCTGGGAAGCAGCTGCCTCATAAGACTCATAGGGCCTCATAGGAATGAGTGAGTGAAGAGAAGACCTACAGTCCATTTGATAAATCAGCCCCCACCTTATTCTGGTTTCTTCTGAAAGGCGAGGCCTAGGGTGGAGGTGAACCCAAAACAAACCTGGCCTTGCATGGACTTGGAATCTGGCTCTCTCTTATCTGGTGGTCCATGGAATTTCAAATCCTGGCCATGAGCTGCCCAACCCCCTAAACTTGGTAGGCAAAAAAAAAAAAAGAAAAAAAAAGTCAAAAAAATAAAAAAGCCAAAATTTAAAACTCAATAGATGGATTCAGAGGAACTGAAAGCTGAATAAAATAGGTGAAGAGAAATATAGGTCAAAGTAAATGATCCAGAATATACCATGGAGAAAAACAAAAAGATGAAAAACATAGAATTAGGGTAAGAAACTTAGATGAAATAATGAGAAGATTTAATGTATATTAACTGGAGTCCCAGCAGGAAAGGAAAAAGAGAATGAGTTAGAGGAAATCTATGAGGAAATGGCTGAGAATTTCTCATAGGATCTTTTTATAGAATTTTCATCAGATGTGTCTATCTATAAATTCAAGATTCCATTGAATCATGGCAGGAAAATAAAAAGAAATCTATACCTAGACACATCACAGAAAAATAAAGATAAAGAAAAAACCTGAAAATAACCAGAGGTAAAAAGTATCTCCAAAGAAGTGACAGTTGGACAGCTGACAATAGAAATCAGAAGACAATAGAATGATGATGTACATTATGAGCTAAAATAAAGTGCTATCCAAATAACTTTATAACCAGGAAAAATAATCTTCCAAGATAAAAGCAAACTTAAGACAACACAAACTGAAAGAGTTTGTCATAGCAGATCCACACTGAACAAATTTCTAAAGGATACTTCAGGTAGAAGGAAAACTACCCCAGACAGAAAGTCAAAGATGCAGCAAAGAATGAAGAGCAAAATAAAACATAAATATGTGAACAAATCTAAGTAAACTGACTATGTAAGTAATAACAACAATGTCTTGCTGAATTTTCAAATACAGAAAGAATTAAAATATATGATAGACATTAACATGTAAATCAAGAAGGGATAAAGTTAAAATGTCCTAAGATCCTTGCATTGGCTCAGATAAGGCTGAGACTTACTAATATTACACTTGGTAAGTGTCTAATACATGTTGTTATTTTAAGGATAACCACTAAAAGAATTAAGACACAGTGTTTAAATTCCAAACTAAGTGGGAGAGGAAATGGAGTGATAAAAACAATCACACAAGGAGAGAAAATTAAAAATTGAACAGAACAGGAAGGACAAGCAAAGTACAAAATAAGATAGGAGATTTCGGTTCAAAAATATTACTACTATGTGCCAGGAACATGAGGAAATATAGAAACAATAAACGTGAGAAATTACAAAATATATTAAAAGGAAAAAAGTTTATGGGAAAAAAGGTAAACTACTGTAGAGAAATTGGAAATATTAAGGTGGGTTTGGGACAGCTTTTAGTATTAAATAAGGTAGTCAGGGAGGCCTCATTAAGAAGGTAAACTTTGAGCACAGATTCCTTTACTCCATAGCTGACCTAAAGGTACATACCTCCATCTACAGCTCTGCTGCTAACTTTGTGGTGAACATTATTTTCAATATATCATATCCTTTCCACATCTGTCACTCCTCCATTTCCTCCAGGGCTTCCAAAAAAATTCTTTCATCCTGGACTTGCCCTGATAATGACAATAGCAGCACTGCTACTACTGATTTGATACCTACTGTTTGCAGCAAGTACTCTTACTAAGTACTTTGCAAGAGGTCTCATGCAATTTTCTCAACAGCTCTAGAAGAAAGACACTATGATTCTCATTTTACTGACAAGGATGTTAAGATTTAGTTAACTTTATTTTTTTTTTTGAAATCACATTCTTTAATGGTGGAACTATGAATTAGTTTTATTCTAGTATCCTTTGTTTTGTAAAATACATAAAATGAGTATGTCTCAATTTATATCTAGAAGAAATAGGAGTTTTACAAATAAAAAGTTGCTCTCTATTTTTGAATGGCGCATACTAGCCTCCTTGATCAGTTTATAAAGCACAATTTACAAACATTGTAAAGGGATAGAGGAAGATTTATCAACCAAACGGAGAGCAAAAATAAATAATAAATAAATAAAAAGCAGGAGTTGCAATTCTCACCTCTGATAAAATAGACTTTAAAGCAACAAAGATCAAAAGAGGCAAAGAAGGACATTACATAATGGTAAAAGGATCAATGCAACAAGAAGAGCTAACGATCCTAAATATACACTCACCCAATACAGGAGCACCCAGATACATAAGACAAGTTCTTAATGACTTATAAAGAGACTTAGCCTCCCACACAATAATAGTGGGAGACTGTAACATCACATTGTCAATATTAGACTGATCAATGAGATAGAAAATTAACAAGGACATCCAGGACTTGAACTCAGACCCGGAACAAGTAAACTTAATAAACATGTATAGAACTCTCCACTTCAAATACACAAAACACACATTCTTATCAGTACCATATCACACCTATTCCAAAAGTGACTACATAATTGGAAGTAAATTACTCCTCAATAATTGCATAGCATTTGATAGGTTTAAATGAAATATTGGTTGGCTGCTTGTTTGTTATTTTCTTCCTTTATTCCTTCCTGTCTCCATTGTTAAGCACAATTATTGGCATAAAAGGTTTTCAATTCCCATTTTTAGACTGCATTCTAGCCTGGGCAATAAAGCAATACTCCCATTCTCTCTCCCTCTTTCTCTTCTTCATTTTTTTTCTTTCTTTCTTCCTTTTTCTTTTCTTCAAAAAAAAAAGAAAAAGAAAAAGAATGAGATCATGTCCTTTGCCGGAACATGGATGGAGCTGAAGGCCAAAAAAAAATCTATATAAAGCACAATTTACATTGAGTTGACATTTATTTTAAAAACTTTTAAATTATTGTGGGTATGAATAGTTGTATATATTTATGGGGTATATGTGATATTTTGATACAGGCATACAGTGTGTAATGATCAAATCAGGGTAACTAGGGTATTCATCACTTCAAGCATTTAGCACTTCTTTGTATTAGGAACATTCCAATTCTACTCTTTCAGTTATTTAAAAAGATAAAATAAATTATTAACTATAGTACTCTATTGTGCTACTGAATACTAGATCTTATTTCTTCTAACTGTATTTTTTGTACCTGTTAACCATCCCCATTTTATCCACCAGTCCACCCCCCACCCCTACTCTTGCCCACTATCCTTCCCAGCCTCTGGTACCCAATATTCTACTCTCTTATCTCCATGAATTCAATTTATTTTTAGCTCCTACATATGAGTAAGAACATGCAATATTTGTCTTTCTGTGCCTGGCTTATTTCATGTAACATAATGTAAGACTTAGTTAACTTTAAAATCTTACACAATATCCCATAGTTAATACACTGCAGAGCTAGGGTTTTAACATGAAATCCGCATGGCCATAAGGTCTGTGAACTCTCCACTATCCATGCTGTATCTTGTGCCAGCCACTGTTGCCAAGAATGAGGAAAGGTGAATTTAGAAAAATTTAAAGATTCCATAAATGGTCAGTAGATGCTGTTCGACACATTAAAGACACTCAGCATGCATTTGGCTGGCTGAGAAATCACAGAGGAGATTTTCATGATCAAGGACAAGCTACAAAAAAATGCAGAAAGAACAGGGTTTACAGACTACAGTAGAAAGCCACTGCTCAGTCCTTTTCAACAACTATACCTCCTGTCACCTTTTTGATCTTTCTCTTCCCTTGCATTGGTTTGTAATGGTTCTTTTCTTTTGAGTTTATCATCCTATGTACATCTAAGAAATCTGAACTTTTCTTAATCTGTAGGCAATATTGTGTTTTCCTGCCTCATTCCCTTTCTCTAAGCTGCTTCTTGTATTATATGCTGGGGAATTTTCCCCAAATAACAAAAATTTAAAGTATAGAAAACAGGGAAGTTGAACTAACTTCTCCAGGCATGGTGGTTGGTTCCAAGAAATTCTTATGCAATGCCTTATCCTGTCAAGCTAGCCATGCTATACCCAGAGAAAAGAGATCTCTCTGCTACCACACCAGGAGTACCCTTGAAGACCTAGAATTAGACTACTACTAACCTACTTGTTGTTTCCCCAAAACTCCTCAGTCTCTTTGTCTTGGGGGAAAGTAGTGGTGTTGGGAGAGGAGGGCATGGTGTCAGTTTGAAGAGAAGTAAGAACAAAGCCTACAAGCTGTATTAGCTTTTGACTCTTGTACAACAAATGACTACAAATTTATCAGCTCAAAACACACATTTATTATCTAACAGTTTCTGTAGGTCAGGAGTCCAGGTGTCTCAGCTAGGTTCTTTGCTTAGGGTCTCACAATGCTGAAATCAAGCTGTTACTTGGGCTGGGCTCTTATCTAGAGGCTGTGGGAAGAATCCACTTCCAAGCTCATTCAAGTTGTTGGCAGCTGTAGGACTGAAGGTCCATTTCCTTGTTGGCAGGGGCCACTCAGTTCATGACACAGCCCTTCCATCTTCAAGTCAGCAAGGGAGAACCTCTCTCATATCAATTTCTTCTCATAATTCGAATCTCTTTCTTCAGGAAATCTCCTTTAACTTAGACTCTCTTTACTTAGATAGTTTAAAAAAAAATTATACCACTTTCATTAAGAGGAAACAGTATCACTTGCCATAAACAGAAGGTAACCTTAAAAAGAAATAGAACAAACTAAAACAATAGCACTACAAAAGTCCAGGAAAATATTGTTCCTTTCCAAATGCTGTGAATTTGAGGGCTATTTTCACTTAAACAAAAACAAAAAACAGAGGCTATGTTAGTTGTTTATGCTATATTCAAATTAAGTTTTCTCAAATGTATTAGCAAGACTGAAGGAAGACTAGATAATTCCGTTTATTACTGTTTATTTAATGACTTATTGGGGTATCACCTAAAAGCACAGCCTACCACAATACCCCTGTCACCTACTTGGGAAAATATTACTTTAAGCCCTGGTTAGAAATTTGGTTGTAAAGAGAAGTGGTATAGGGTTTCCCTAAAGGATTCTGAATACTGTGTCATAGTAAAATCAGTTAGGAACAAACAAAAAGACCATAATCAGACTAAATCTAAAAAGAGTGTGGTTAATAAATTACTCTGAGTTCAGATACAAGACCTTGAAGCTTCCAGATACAATGATCATATGTACAAGTAAATCATGTACTTCTATCCCTCCATTGCTGCCATTTCTACTCTCCTTGAAAACAGAGGGAAGGCAATATTATTCTGTCTTGCTCAGATCGCATTCCTTTATGAATTTTTGAAAGAGACATTATAGTACACCTAATGGAGCTGGGCAGTATAATCACTTAGATCAGGGGTCAGGAAACTACAGACCACAGGACAAATCCAAACTGCCGCCTGTTTCTGTAAATACAGTTTTATTGGATTGCAGCCACACTCATTCGCTTATGCATTGTATATGACTGCTTTTTCACTACAGCAGAGTTGAGTGGTTGTGACAAAAACTGTCTGGCCTGCAAAGACTAAAATATTTACTGTCTCGCAGTTTACAGAAATAAGGTTGCCCACTCCTCACTTAGATGTTCCTAACAAGTTTTAGTCTCAATCACATAACGCATTCTGAGTAACAGTTTCAGGTTATGCTAAATGACTATGTTTCCTACCTCTTCAATTCTGTTTCAAGTGAATCCAGTGTGTCAATCTGACTTAGAATTGCACTTGTCTAAGAACTGATACTGCACTATCAGGATTATCAAAGTCTAGATCTCATGGCATACACCTACCTATGCTCCTTGTGCTTTTGTTAAACATTTCTCTTACACCTTCATTACCAAAAGGTCATCTAAACAGAAATCAGACCACCTCTTATGATGCTGTTCTTTTAAAAGAATAAACTTTATTTTTCAGAATAGTTTTAGATTATAAAAAAAATTACAAAGATAATACAGAGACTTCCATATACCCTGAATCCAGTTCCCCTATTATCAACAACTTCCATTAGAATGGTATATTTGTTCTAATTAATGGACCAATATTGATAAATTAGCATTAACTCAAGCCCATTCTTTATTTGGATTTCCTTAGTTTTTACCTAAATGTCCTTTTTCTGCTCCAGGATCCCATCCAGCATACCACATTACATTTAGTCATCATTCTCCTTTGGCTCCTCTTGGCTGTGACAGTTTCTCAGACTTACCTTGTTTTTGATGACCTTGACAGTTCAAATCACCTCATGGAACTAATCTAGCACTAATCCTGTATAAGATGTCTAACACATTAGCTGAGGCCGTGGGCTACTCCTTATTTCTTCCTGTGTCCTCATATAATCAAATACTTCATGGCTGAAGATTAAAATAAATTAAAAGCTTACAGAAAAGTGCTTTTGTCAGAAGTAATAAACAAAAGGACTGAAATGATGCCATTTTATTATTACCCAAAATGCAACATTTCAGAAGGGGTTTTTTTACAAAAAATATGTAGTCATTCTACTACATTTTAGCTAAAGAAGAAGTAGCAGTAGTAGTCAGTATTTTTGACCCTGACCCAACTCTGACTCCATTCAAGGAACAATAACCTGAGAAGAAAATGCAAAGCTAATGCTGACCTTGCTTTCTTCCTCACAAAGAAAAAAAGAAAAAAAAGAGAGAATCCAATTATGTCACCTAGAAAGACACACTTATACTGCTTAACATTAAGTGCTACAAACGAAAGACTAAAACTGAAGTAAAAGGTGAAAAATGCATGCCACGAACCAAGACTTTAAAACAGTACATCTGTTGTGCAATTCATTGCAGGGCTGTAGGCAATTAGAGTTTCCTCAAACAACCTTCAAAGAGCCAGAGAAGAAATGAGTTCTACTACACATTCCTATTTTATTTTGGCGATAATATCAGTAAATAACACCTAAAGCACTAAATAACAAAAAGTGTATCTACTGAAAAGATGATAGACTACAATTCTTTCTAGGGAACACATCAAAAAAGCCATTATCATTCCATTTTTGAGAAAATTCTGGTGCTTCCACAATATACAATGCAGAGTTACTGTGCTTAATGAGATTGTATTCGGTTGGTGTAAAAGTAATAGTGGTTTTTGCTATTACTTTTTTTTTTTTGGAAGATGGAGTCTCACTCTGTCGCCCAGGCTGGAGTGCAGTGGCACGATCTTGGCTCTCTGCAACCTCTGCCTCCCGGGTTCAAGCAATTCTCTTACCTTAGCCTCCTGAGTAGCTGGGTCTACAGGTGCATGCTGCCATGCCTGGCTAATTTTTTTGTTATTTTAGTAGAGATGGGGTTTCACCGTGTTGCAGAGGCTAGTTTCGAACTCCTGAACTCAGGCAATCTGCCTGCTTCGGCCTCCCAAAGTGCTGGGATTACAGGCATGAGCCACCGTACCCAGCTGGTTTTTGTTATTACTTTTAATGGCAAAAACCACAATTACTTTTGCACCAACCTAATAGTTTGTTAATTCATGTAACAGACTAGCTTTAAAAAAAAATTTAATTTCTGGGGTACATGTGCAGGACGTGCAGGTTAGTTACATATGTAAACATGTGCCATGGTGGTTTGCCGCACCTCTCAACACATCACCTAGGTATAAGTTCAGCATGTATTAGCTGTTTTTTTTAAATGCTCTCCCTCCCCCACCACAGGCCCCAGTTCGTGTTGTTCCCCTTCATGTACATATGTTCTCATTGTTTAGCTCCCACTTATAAGAACATGTGGTGTTTGGTCTTCTGTTCCTGCATTAGTTTGCTGAGGATAATGGCTTCCACCCATGTCCCTGCAAATGACATGATCTTGTTCCTTTTTATGGCTGCATAGTATTCCATGGTGTATATATACTGCATTTTCTTTATCCACATATCAGAGTAGATTTTTAAGCATTTTTTAGATTTCTAATTTCCCACAAATATTTAGCTGATCTGCAATACAAATAACCCAAAGTACTATACATCTTCTGCTTTCATTTCCTGAACAGATAAAATGTATCTCAACACCAACTAAGAAAAATACATTATGCTAAAAGTCTCATCTATAGGTAATACACCATTGATCAAGACTAATCATTCTTTTTGAAAGTGATCACTCACCTAAAACCTTAACTGTAGTAGATAAAATGCATTATAACGATCAGAAAATAAAGACAGTTGTAGTGATCAGTCTAGCTAGCAAAGGCTACTATTTCAATCACTGCTGAAGATACTCTTAGCTCTTCGATAATATTGCTTTTCACAGAACAGAGACAATTACAAATGGTAACAGATGCTTACTGGTTTGGATTAGTGGTTGATTCAAATACACAATGCTTAATGTTTCTCAGTCTTAATAAAACATTAAATAAACTACCAATGAGAGTGTATAACACTAAAGCCATTAGAGCAAATCTGTTTTTATTGCTTTATTTAAAAATCTTGGTGAGTCCCACCCTAAACCAAGAAGTCGTTGCTTAGCAGAATAGTTTCAATAATGTGTTCTTTAAAAAGTGAAATTCTGCATTATATCTTTGCCTAGAGTAGAACTGATGGAAGAGGAAATATTTGAAAATAACCATGGAAACATTCTTTGATTTTTCCTTAAGTTTCAGTGAGTCTTCTTCACCACTTAACTAAACATTGTGGCCTCCTTTTCCTGTTGAAGTGCCTCTCTTCATAACTCAGATGCGGTAGAGCACTTACAAAATCATTTTAACTTTCTTCCTTTTCCCATCTTTAACCTCTCTGCAGAACATCTTGGTTTACTCCAAGGCTCAGCCATGCTACTCTTCAAGTTACTAGAAATAGCACTACGGGGCCATTTCACTTTCATCCGCAATCTACTCTGTTTATGCTCTCTCACTCTAGAGTTATTGAAGAAAGTGATGTTCAGAACAATATGAAGGTCGGGGGTGGAGGTGGTGGAGAGGACTGTAGGGGAAACAAAAATGCATTTTAAATGAAGCATAACAATCAGAGAGGTGTAATAATGCTTCTTTAAAAAAAGCTATATTGGTTAGTTCGTTAGTGTATAATGATAAAGAAAAAAATAATGTACCTCAATATCAGTACAAAAGAAAACTTACAATAGTGGAAACCATGATTAATAAAATTTGATACTTAAAAAAGCCTGGTTTTAGTATTTAAACAGAAAAGAAGTAATCCCAATGAATATACTTCAGAAACATAAATATGAAAATGGAAAAATAGTTTAACTGCATGGGACAGAAAATTGATCAAGGAATTAAGTTGACTTAGTGGAACCATCTGGACTGGGAAATCTTTTCTTAACAAAAAATTTCATTAATGGTTGTTTAATTATGATTAAAATATTTGTATTTAAATCCAAGTAGTCAAAAGCTTTCACAGATTAAAAGTCCTATACTTATAGAAGCATAAAAGGATTCACATGTCACCTTTATCATAATCTTCCAACAAGAGCAACAGTAACAATGATTAATTGTATTAGTAACAGGTACTTTATTAGTATTAATATGTATTGGTATATTCTTATTATTACAGCTATTGAGTACTCACTATATGCCAGTCATTTTTCTAAGACATACAGGTATTAACTCATTTAATTCTCATAAGGTAGTGTATTTATCCCCATTTTACAGATAAGGAAATTGAGTTTCAGAGAAGTTAAATAACTTGCTATAGCCCCAGAGCAAGTAACTGGTTCAGTCGAATCCGGATCCCAAAATTCCAGATCCAAAGTCCATGACTTTTTTAATCAATATGCTATCCCTGTCTCATACCTATTATCACATATATGCCAAGGTCCCCAGTTGAAGTTATCTAATCTTTGTCTTTCATTAGAAGCAAAGATTTACTTATTGTATATATTGAGAAGGTGTACAGATTTCAGTTGCTTTATATGTTTGTGTTCTGTAGGACTTTAGGCTTTTAAAAAATAGTATAGCCAGGCGCGGTGGCTCACGCCTGTAATCCCAGCACTTTGGGAGGCCGAGGTGGGCGGATCATGAGGTCAAGAGATCGAGACCATCCTGGCCAACATGGTGAAACCCCATCTCTACTAAAAAAATACAAAAATTAGCTGGGCATGGTGGCACATGCCTGTAGTCCCAGCTACTCAGGAGGCTGAGGCAGGAGAATTGCTTGAATCCGGGAGGTGGAGGTTGCAGTGAGCCGAGATTGAGCCACTGCACTCCGGCCTGGCGCCTGGCAACAGAACAAGACTCTTGTCTCAAAAAAAAAAATAGTATATAGTAAGTATTCACTTATATGAGAAAAATACTGTATATGTACCCATCAAAATTTACAGAAAACACCTCTTTATAATCAATGTTTACTTTAAAAATAATTTTCACATTAAAGTGAATTTAACACTGCATATTGATTTAGATTCCTTTCTGCTGAAAGACTGCACTATTAACTGGCACGAAAAATGTCTTGTTATTAATTGGTTAAAAGGTAATACAAAACTAGAATGTCAAAAATATTTCTTTTGAAGTAATTCTATAGTAATGTGGCACTGACAATTCCACTAAATATCTTGTAGGCAAATAAACTATTAGGGGCAGGCACAGAGTCACACACTCTCATATATTTGGCAATAGGGCAAAAGTCAAGATATATGGGTGTCTAGTTCTAGCTTTGCAACTGACTGGTTATATATTTTTAAGTTACAGTCACTCTGCCAGCTTCCTCATTTTTAATAGAGTGGGGTTAGAACTAGATAAATGCTTTCATTTTGTCAAGCTCTAAATTCTGACTTCAGAAAAAACCATAAGGCACTGGAGGTTTATTATAGGTTTTTCTACTGACCCTGTCCCTCTCTGTTTCATCGACCACCATAAGACAATCAGCTTCACTGACTGGAGATAGGAACAGGTGTGTTCTAGTTCTAAATGCATCATTAACTATTAGTTCCAACTCTTTGGGACTTCCTTCAAATAGGGGAATTACACCGGTCTCCAATCTTTTTGTTACAGGTGAGTAACTTTATTTACCCAAAGATTTAGTATTAACCATTTGGAGCAGGAGTGAGAATACTTAGGAGACAACAACCATTTCCGCAGTGGAGAGGAAAGGTTTGTTCCTGATAGAAGTTACAAGATTTCAGTCCCGTTGCCAAATAGATACTATGATCAAGGGAGAAATCTATAGTAGTAACTTAAGACCACCAGAAAGATCAAAAACCAGAGGGTGAGGGTATGGCAATAAATATTAGACATATCTCTAACCCTCTTTTGTTTGAAATACTCATTACCCTGTGGCAGTAGAATACCTGAGCCTACAAAAGCAGCTATTCAATAAGGTACTTACTGGTTGAATTCTGGCCAATCAGATCCAACTATAACATTTACCAAAGGAGTTACTTAATCCAGATTAAAAATAATAAAACTATCTTAAGAAATCATTTAACAATTCTATACCATTGTAGATATTATGGGAAGAGTTTTTCCTTCTTCCCATAATATCTACGTAGGGTAATATAGCACAAAGATATAGACATAACAGTGATGGCTACACAACATTGTAAATGTAATGAATGCCACTAAATTGTACACCTATAAATGGTGAAAATGGCAAATTTCATGTTATATACATTTTACCACAATTAAATTTTTAATCGGAAAGAAACAGATATACATCTTAGACACAATGCATCTTATTTTCATGAGGTGTGAGGATACATTTTAAAAATTAACTAGCACATGTTTTAAGTGAAATAAGTAGATTCTGGTGCTTCAGTTTTAAAGCACCAACTTCTTCACTAACAGCAGTAACCAATATCAACCACGTACTAGCACAAAACATTCTTTAAAAAAAAAAGAAAATGATATTTGGGAATAGGGCACTGCCATGAAAATATGTGTGCTGCAGTAAACTACGTGTGTATTCAGGGAAGTAAAGGAAGACAAAGGTTTTCAAAGAAAAAATGAAGAGGATTACATAATTGTTTTTAGATCATTGTCCTTGGCTTCAAGGATCAATAATAAGGGTGATGCCAGTCCAAGGCTGGGCAGATGTCCTCAACAGAAGTGGTTTTTTTTTTTTTGTACAAGGTTGCAATCGCCTTTGTGCAAGGTCATGGTTTTTGCAGTCTTTCATGACTTAAAAATTTTTTTTTTATTTCCATAGGATTTGGGGGAACAGGTGGTATTTGGTCACAGGAGTAAGTTCTTTAGTGGTAATTTGTGAGTTTTGGTGCACCCATCACCCAAGCAGTATACACTGAACCCAATTTGTAATCTTTTATCCCTCACCCCTCTTCCACCCTTCTCTGCCACCAGTCCCCAAAGTCTATTGTATCATTCTTAGAAACATTCTAAGAACCTCATGTTACAGTGCTGAAAACTGTTACAGTTACACTTGCTATACTTCTGAAGACTTTGTTACATGTGAGTTACAAATGAATAAATTTGAGGGAAAAACTGACAAAACTCAGCTTGAAAAGGAATCCACAGTGATTTCTCTACAGTGAAGGGTATTTTTTGCAAAGCGAGCTGCCAATAAATTATTCACAAATTCTGGCTTCTGTACTTTGTCTTGTTAAAGAATAAAGTAAGGTCAGATGTAGAGATGACCCTGGGACTCACTTGATCCAGTTCTTCATTTTGTAAATCAAAGACTCTAGATCTGCAAAAGGCAAGAAACAAGCATCACCTCCCACACACCTCAAAACACACACACACACACACACACACACACACGCAGCACTAGTGACACAGCAGAAGTCAAACTCTGAAACTCAAGGTGTAATGGTCTTCATTCACTTCATGTTCTCCATTTGTTCTCCTTTCAAACATTTATCATGGCTCAAAAATGTCAAACACATTTTTAAAATTCATATGAAATCCTAGGGCTTTAGGAAAAGACAGACAATCTAGCACCAATGGACCCTATAAATGTGTCATAGTCCATGACTGATGCTTTTCATTTTAAGACCATTTCCATAACTGGTTATAATGCTTTTATTTGATAAGATGAAATTCATTCCAATATCTGGATGGATCCTTAGTCTAGATATTTTCATAATGTCATCATCTTGTCAAAAAAAACTGGTACTCTGTGGTCTCAGTGGTATACTGGTAAATAAATAGAAAGTTTGAATTTTAATATATTTTTTATATTCAATCAAAATTACTTTTTATAAAAGTAAGCCTAGCATCTTGGCAATTCAAGTTCATTTACCAAAATTATTCCGTATTGGAGATTGAAATATGAGGTGTTCTGGGAGCTCTGTAGCATTTAATGTTTTATTTGATAAAAATTATATATATATATTTATGGTATATGATACGGTTTGGCTCTGTGTGCCCACACAAATCTCATGCTGGAGGTGGAGCCTAGTGGAAGGTGATTGGATCATGGGGTAGTTTCTAATGGTTTAGCACCATCCTCCTAGTGCTGTCTTATGACAGAGTTCTCAGGAAATCTAGTTGTTTGAAAATGTGTAGCATCTCCCCTTTGCTTCCTCTTTATCTTCTACCATGACTGTAAGTTTCCTGAGGCCTCTGCAGAAGCAGAAGCCTGTACAGGCTACAGAACCATGAGCCTATTAAACCTCTTTTCTTTATAAATTACCCAGTCTCAGGTATGTCTTTATAGCAGTGTGAGAATGTACTAATAGAGTGTATATGATGTTTTGAAAATGGTTGCTCACATTTTTAATTATCTTTTTATCCCTATCACATTTCCCAAGGTGTGTTCTGAGGCTCACTACTCCTTTACAAAATGCTCTACAACTCAAAGATTCCACAAGGGTTAAGTAAATTTAGGAAACATGCTATAAAATCTCCATCTTAAAAAAAACTCAATGCATATTGGCAAATTAAGGCTCTGAAAGGTCCTCCAGAAGATACTTACTAAATTTCATTACAACTAGCATATCTACTATGTTTTGAATGATAATGTTCCCTCCAAAATTCATATCAAAACTTTATCCTCAGTGCAACATTTAATACTGATGACCTTTGGGAGGTGGTTAGGTCATGAGGGCTCCATCCTCAAGAATGGGATTAGCACCCTTGTTAAAAAGTTCAAGGTTGAAGGGGGTGTCCCTTCTTGACCTCAGTCCCTTCCACCAGATTAGGATATAACATTTGTCTCCTCTGGAGGATGCAGCAACAAAGTACCATCCTGGAAGCAGAAAGCAGCCCTTGCCAGACATCAATCCTGTTGGTGCCTTCATCTTGGACTTCCTAGCCTCTGGACTGTGAGGAAATAATTTCTGTTCTTTATAAATTACCCAGACTCAAGTATTTTGTTATAGCCACATGACATGAACTAAGACAACTTCCTGTACTTCTTGGCACATGACTTTTAAAAAAAATGGAACCAATATTCTTTGAGGCATATTTTGGGAGATGCTATCCTCATTTAAGACCTGGAGTATACATGCATTTGTGGAACTGAATTCAACTTAGAATATATCAAATAAAGTGTCAACAAGCAGCATAGCTACAAACTAACCACATATTTGATATTTAGGTAGGAAAATGTATTACAACATGCAGAGATAATAGACCCTTCAAATCAGGGGTCAATTCTGCCAGATAATTTTTATTCAAAATTTGACAGTTTAAGGTCATTTGAATATAAAAAGCAAAACACAAGTTCTGATATGGAACACATTCATTATATGGACTCAAAGAATTTTCAAAGAACAAGATTGTAACATATCAGAGGTAGACTAAACACATGCTACTCCTACTCCTAAGAATAGCTATTCTTAAGATTGACATTCTCTCTGTGGTTTTTAGGAACAGTCTTTCTGTTGAAAAGTGATTATATAGATTTGGCAGCAACCAGAAGAGATTATATAGGTTTCCTGCTAACCTGAAGGGAGTAGCATTGGCTGAGTCTACGCTAAACAACCAGAACAGCATTTTGTTAACTCTTCTACCAAACACTGCATTTGGGGAATTTGATAAAATGTTATTTCATACATCCTATGTAATTTGAAATATTCTATTTGTACTAACTAAAATGGCAAACTATGTCTTGGTACCATGGCTCATGCCTGCAATCCCAGCACTTTGGGAGGCTGAGGCGGGTGGATCACTTGAGGTCAGGAGTTCGAGACCAGCCTGGCCAACATGGTGAAAGCCCATCTCTGCTAAAAAACAAAAAAACAAAAACTAGCTGGGCATGGTGGCGCAAGCCTGTAATCCAAGCTATTTGGGAGACTGAGGCACAAGAATCGCTTGAATTCAGGAGGTGGGAGGCGAAGGATTGCAGTGAGTTGACATGACACCACTGCATTCCAGGCTGGGTGACAAAGCAAAACCCTGTCTCAGTCAGTCAATCAATCAATCAATAAAATGGGAAACTATGAAATGTTAGTTATAAATGTTTCCAAACTTCTATCAGTTGTGTACTAGATGGCAGGGACAAGTTTTTAAAAATCCCTTTCTATCCTACTGAACAGAAAATCTGTCTTAGTGATAAGCCTCTGTTGCCTGAGAAAGACAGACTCTAATGTTGTAAGGGAGAGTACTTGATCCAGTGAGGAAGAGTTTCCTTTACTTATGGGACCATGTGATTACTTGGTAACCTTTTCCTTCCGTCTAAACAACTATGATAAATTCTAGTACTTGAGAAGGATTAAGATAGTTTCTTTTCCTGGATGGATTTTAATTTAAATTACCTTATGCTGCATTCATGTTTAAGATACCCTCTGCAATCACAAACCTAGATTCTACCTTCTTACTCCTTGATATTAAAAAAGCACTCCCACTCTTAGGCATGCCCATCTACACACCTACCTCAGGTCACCTATCAATGATAACTAAAGTTTGCCCAGAAGATGTGGAAAATAAACTAACTTTCTGAAGGAACTGAGAATCCCATGACAAATGAGTGATGAGGGAATTCTGCATCTGAAGCATGCCCTGTTGGCAGCATTATTACAGATGCTCAGCCAAGTCAGCCCTCCTCTACTCTGACTCAGGCTATGGTTAAGATCCAGAGTTGGTCATCCCCATTGGAACATAGACTGAAGTCACTATGTGGAGCCGAATGGGAAAAATTCAAATGCCCAAGCATGTCTATGAAAGTATTAGTCAAATAATATTTGTTCTAATTTCCTTCTAATTACCTTTTTCAAAATTCTATTTTAAAATCTGGAAATCCTGCAAAATAGCTAAATATTTATTATAAATAAAGCTGTTCTATTTGCCTCTTAGAACTGTACTGAACATGTAAAAATATACAAGTTGTCTATTGAATCCTAAAAATAACACCTTATAGGAACAAAAGGCATCACATATACTATGCCCATACATCCTTATCATTCATTTTAGACAACTGTTTTGTTCTTTGCTTTGTGGTTTTCAGAGTTACCTCCTCATGCATCCCCAATTTAATAGGTTTACTAATAATACTATAAGTAAGTTCTATGTACTTCTGTAATTTTGGAGGCTAATCTTACTTCCTAGCATCTCGTTTCACTTGTATAACAACACTGAGAGAGATCAAGGCAGTTTTCAATTTGTCATTTTCTTAGCACTCCTAATAGTGAAGAAGACATTATTACGCTTATTTTAAAGATCAAACAAATGGAAGTGCAGGTAGCACAAAGAAGGATTCTGGTAACATTCTAGTTTCTTGATGTGGGTGCTGGTTACAGGAATGTGTTCAGTTTATAAAAGCTCATCAAGCTACATACTTAAGATTTATATACTCTTCTGTATGCCATGTTATACTTCAACAGGAAGTTCGGATTCAGATTCCAAAATACCCAGAGACTTGCCTATGGTCAGTGGTAGAGACCAGCTCAGATGCAAGCCATGGACTCCTATGTAGTTCTCAGTGCTCTACATCAAACTGCCCATGTTGCTTTCGCTGTTAATAATTTCTTCCCACTTGATCTCTTATTTCTCCTTTGATCATTAACAAAATATTCTGCCTCACCATCAGAATATACCTGGAACACCACACTTAAAAAAACCTTCTCTTCAAGCAGACCCAATCTTATACACACGCGGTAATATCTATTTCTACAACACTCAAGCCTCAGTCTAGCCAGAAGATCCAAATGTATTTCACTAATCAATTGCCTTGCTTTGGAAATCTGACTGCAACCCTTCTACTTATTGCATTATATACATTTTAAAACTACAAGATATCTCATTATACATCTATTTAAGCCAATCTTTATACTTTACTTTAAAATGCTAACAATTAAAATATGGGGGAGAAAAGAAAACCCCACATCTCTTAGATCCTCTGAAATATGGGAAAAGGTTAATAAACCAACTCTACAGAAACCAGATTTGGTTACATAAATGTTTCACATTTCTATCTATCTTTCCAACCTCATCTTTCAATACTATCTAGACACACTGCCTCCAGTTATACTAACCATAATTATCTTTACGGGATTATGTTCTCGTCTGCCTCCAATGCCTTTGTGTAAACTGTTTCCTCTGCCTAGAATACACTTCTCCTTGTCTAATTCATCTCTACTATCCCTTCAAGATTTAGCTTAAGTATCTAAGAATTGTTTTCATTTCCCCTCAGACCAAGTTAAGCTCTCTTCCCCTTGGTGCTCACGAAGCACACGACTGCAGTATACTAGTAGAAAGAATAACAGATCAAGAATTACAAGACTCACTGATAAAATATTGAGGTATGTCATGGGGTTTGAAAGACAGCTCTACTCAGAAGGTGAATCACTTCTCTGATTGTTACTCTTGAAGTAGGTTCAGTTCCCTTTTTATATTGTTACAGCACTCCCATGGCTTCCTTCACAGCACTCACCACCATTGAATTTTATACAGTTGTTTGTAGAATTATTTAACCTGTCTCTCTCTCTCTAAATTGCAAGTTCCATGACAGAAAGGACAGCTCATATTACGCATAACTGTATCCTCTGGGCACAGAAGACCCTGTACCATAATAATTGTTCAATAAATTTTGTTGAGTGAATGTTTCCAAAAAGCTTCATGACATTTTGGGTCACTTGATATGCCACTTCAGTTCACGACTTTAAAAATGATATTCTGACATCATACCAAAGGTGCTTCATATGTGCAACTTATATTTATAGAAATGATTATTATGAAATGACCATAACAACTATGGCCAAACTAAGAAAGGGAAATCATTCAATTTATTATTTCCCTGTTTACTTCCCTTATTAAACCAAGTTTAATAGATGGCAGCAATAATCTATAATTATAGCAAGGTAGCTACATAGTTCAGACTTTGGAGTTGAACTTCCTTAGACTCCTAGCCTTACCACTCAATAGCCTGGTAACCCTGGGCAAGTGGCTTACATCTCTCTGAGCCTTGGCTTACATATATTCGTAAAGTGAAGATAACATCACCTATCTCCTGGGATTGTTGTGAGGATAAAATGAATATATATAAAATGTTTACCAATGTGCCTGGTATTTAATAAGCACTCAATAAAAACCAACTACTATTTACTGTTATTAAGCCTTATGGTTAACTATAAAGGCTGATAGTTGATGTTCAAATGTTTATTGTTTGATAACTCTTCCCTTCATATCTCATAAGATATGAAAATATTTAAAACATTATGAAAAATAAGATTCCAATAAAGGCTAGGTATTATTTATCCTCTTCTTTGACATGTTAATTTTTTAAAGATTAAAAACAAAATAAATATATTGAAGAATCCTAATCAAGAAACACTGAAAGGTAGAGAAGTCACAACACTATACATCTCAAGTTAAATAGCATAAAAGATTCTCTTTCAGAACTTGGCTTTTGAGATTCTCAGTCTAGGACACTGTTAAAAGGTAGAGTTTATGAAGTTTAAGTCTTACTAAAATTGATTGAGCACATTTACATAAAGGTAAGTTTAAGAATATATAAGACGGAGGAAGTTCCAAGATGGCTGGTTAGTTGCAGCTCAGGATTGCAGCTCCGAGTGAAAGTGCAGAGGGTGGGTGGACGCCGCATTTCCAGACGGATTTTTATTGCCCACAGACCAGGAGATTCCCAGGCGGAGGAGACCCACGGGTTGCCAGAGCGGCTGTTTTGCCTGCGCCCCGGCGCAGTGGTTCCCAGTGCAGAGTAAAGGGGACTGTGTTCCCATTAAGCCAGCAAGGGAAGCTGAAACAGGGAGCCAGGCCAGGAGATTCCCGGGCAAAAAAGTGCCATGAATCTCAGAGCCGCAGTTTCAGCCGGCGCAGTGGGTCACCGCATGGGAAATCACACAGATCCCGGCGCCTATTCAACAGGCGACCAGGACACCTGGGAGAGAGCCAACTGTTCAACTAAAAAACAAAAGGCTCTGAGGCAGGGAGCCAGGAGATCAGGTCCGGCTGGTCCCACCCCCACAAAATCAAAAACAAAAACAAAAAATCAGCAATTGGAAACGCTCTGGGTTGAGAGTTTCACAGCAAGCACAGCTGAACCCAGGACCATCCAGCTCTGTGGGGGAGGGGCGTCCGCCATTACTGAGGCACTCCACCATTACGGAGGCATTCCACTATTCCTGAGGCAGCCTGCTGTTGCTGAGGCAACCCGCCATTACAGAGAGAGTCCGTCATTACAGAGGCGGGCCAAAATTGCGGAGGCAATTCTAACTACACCCATGTAAACAGGACTGCAGGCAAGTTCACATGGCAGCTGGGCGGAGCCCACAGCAGCTCAGCGAAGCCTCTGCAGGCTGAGTGTGACTAGGCTGCCTCCTTGTGAGCAGGGCAGCCCTGAAGAAAAAAAAAGGCAGCAGCACAGCGGAAACTCATAAAGCCCTAACTCCCTGGGACAGAACACTTGAGAAAAAAAAAGGGGGTTTATGAGTTCTGCTGCTGCAGACTTAAATTTACCAGCCCAGCAGCTCTGAATGAACAACGGGGCTCACAGCTCAGCACCTGAGCTAATATAAAGGACAGACTGCTTCCTCAAGCAGCTCCCTGACCCCCATATATCCAAAGAGTCACCTCATAAAGGAGAGCTCAGACTGACATTTGGCAGGTATCCTTCTGGGACAAAGCAGGAGAAGAAACTGGTAGCAACCTTTACTGTTCGGCAGCTGCTGCAAGTGATCCCCAGGCAAGCAGGGCCTGGAGTGGACCTCAGCAGTGCTACACCAGAGAGACCAGACAGTTAAAAGGAAAACTAAGAAACAGAAATAACTTCATCAACAACAAACAGGACGTCCACTCAGAGACCCAATCAGAAACTCAACAACTACAAAGTGGACAGGTGGATAAATGCACAAAGATGGGAAGAAACCAGCGCAAAAAGGATGAAAACACTCGAAACCAGAACACCTCTCCTCCTACAAGGGATCACAGCTCCTCACCAGCAAGGGAACAAGACTGGATGGAGAATGAGTGTGATGAAATGACAGAATCAGCCTTCAGAAAGTGGATAATAAGAAGCTTCCGTGAGCTAAAAGAACATGTTCTAACCCAAGGCAAAGAAACTAAGAACCTTGAAAAAAGACTTGACGAAATGCTAACAAGAATGGACAACTTAGAGAGGAAAATAAGTGAATTGATGGAGCTGAAAAACACAACACGAGAACTTCGTGAAGCATGCACAAGTTTCAACAGCCGAATTGACCAAGCAGAACAAAGGATATCAGAAGTCGAAGATCAACTCAATGAAATGAAACAAGAAGGCAAGATTAGAGAAACCAGGGTAAAAAGGAATGAACAAAGTCAACAAGAAATATGGGACTATGTGAAAAGACCTAATCTACGTTTGATAGGTGTACCTGAATGTGACGAAGAGAATGAATCCAAGCTGGAAAATACTCTTCAGGATATTATCCAGGAAAACTTCCCCAACCTAGCAAGGCAGGCCAATATTCAAGTCCAGGAAATACAGAGAACACCACAAAGATATTCCTCTAGAAGAGCAACCCCAAGGCACATAATTGTCAGATTCATCAGGGTTGAAATGAAGGAGAAAATACTAAGGGCAGCCAGAGAGAAAGGTCGGGTTACCCACAAAGGGAAGCCCATCAGACTCACAACAGATCTCTCAGCAGAAAACCTACAAGCCAGAAGAGAGTGGGGGGCCAATATTCAACATCCTTAAAGAAAAGAACTTTCAACCCAGAATTTCATATCCAGCAAAACTAAGCTTCATAAGTGAAGGAAAAATAAAATCCTTTGTGAACAAGCAAGTACTCAAGAGATTTCATCACCACCAGACCTGCTTTACAAGAGCTCCTGAAAGAGGCACTACACATAGAAAAGAACAACCAGCACCAGCCACTCCAAAAACATACCAAATGGTAAAGAGCATCAACACAATGAAGAATCTGCATCAACCAATGGGAAAAACAGCCGGCTAGCATCAAAATGGCAGGATCAAATTCACACATAACAATATTAATCCTAAACGTAAATGGACTAAATGCCCCAATCAAAAGACACAGGCTGGCAAACGGGATAAAAAGCCAAAACCCATCAGTGTGCTGTATCCAGGAAACCCATCTCACATGCAAGGATACACAAAGGTTCAAAATAAAGGGATGGAGGAAGATTTACCAAGCAAATGGAGAGCAAAAAAAAGCAGGAGCTGCAATTCTCATCTCTGATAAAATAGACTTTAAAGCAACAAAGATCAAAAGAGACAAAGAAGGACATTACATAATGGTAAAAGGATCAATGCAACAAGAAGAGCTAACGATCCTAAATATATATGCACCTAATACAGGAGCACCCAGATACATATGGCAAGTTCTTAATGACTTACAAAGAGACCTAGACTCCCACACAATAATAGTGGGAGACTTCAACACACCATTGTCAATATTAGACAGATCAACGAGACAGAAAATTAACAAGGATATCCAGGACTTGAACTCAGACCTGGAACAAGCAAACCTAATAGACATTTACAGAACTCTCCACCCCAAATCCACAGAATATACATTCTTCTCAGCACCACATCACACCTACTCTAAAACTGACCACATAATTGGAAGTAAATCACTCCTCAGCAAATGCAAAAGAACGGAAACCATAACAAATAGTCTCTCAGACCACAGTGCAATCAAGTTAGAACTCAGAATTCAGAAGCCAACCCAGAACCGCACAGCCTCATGGAAATTAAACAACTTTCTCCTGAATGTTGACTGGATAAACACTGAAATGAAGGCAGAAATAAAGACATTCTTCGAAACCAACGAGAACGAAGACACCACATACCAGAATCTCTGGGACACATTTAAAGCAGTTTCTAGAGGAAAATATATAGCAATAAGTGCCCACATGAGAAGAAAGGAGAGATCTAAAATTGACACCCTATCGTCAAAATTGAAAGAGCTAGAGGAGCAAGATCAAAAAAACTCAAAACCTAGCAGAAGACAAGAAATAACTAAGATCAAAGCAGAATTGAAGGAGATAAAGACACGAAAAACCCTTCAATAAATTCAGGAGCTGGTTTTTTGAAAAGATCAACAAAATAGACAGACCACTAGCCAGACTAATAAAAAAGAAAAGAGAGAACAACCAAATAGATGCAATAAAAAATGATAAAGGGGATATCACCACAGATTGCACAGAAATTCAAACCATCATCAGAGACTATTACAAACAACTCTATGCACATAAACTAGAAAACCTGGAAGAAATGGATAAATTCCTGGACAGTTGCCTCCTCCCAAGCCTAAACCAGGAAGAAGTCGAAACCCTGAATAGACCAATAACAAGGTCTGAAGTCGAGGCAGCAATTAAGAGCCTACCACCCAAAAAAAGCCCAGGTCCAGATGGGTTCCCAGCCTAATTCTACCAGACATACAAAAAGGAACTGGTACCATTCCTTCTGAAACTATTCCAAATAATCCAAAAAGAGGGAATCCTTCCCAAATCATTTTATGAGACCAATATCATCCTGATACCAAAACCTGGCAGAGACTCAACAAGAAAAGAAAACCACAGGCCAATATCCATGATGAACATAGATGCAAAAATCTTCAATAAAATACTGGCAAGCCAATTGCAACAGCACATCAAAAAGCTTATCCACCATGATCAAGTAGGATTCATCCCGGGGATGCAAGGCTGGTTCAACATACGCAAGTCTATAAATGCAATTCACCACATAAACAGAACCAAAGACAAAATACACATGATTATCTCAATTGATGCAGAGAAGGCCTTCGACAAAATTCAACAGCCCTTTATGCTAAAAATCCTCAATAAACTAGGTATTGACGGAACGTATCTGAAAATAATAAAAGCTATTTACGACAAACCAACAGCCAATATCATACTGAATGGGCAAAAACTGGAAGCATTCCCTTTGAAATCTGGCACTAGACAAGGATGCCCTCTCTCACCACTCCTATTCAATATAGTACTGGAAGTTCTAGCCAGAGCACTCCAGCAAGAAAAAGAAATAAAGGGTATTCAATTAGGAGAGGAGGAAGTCAAACTGGCTCTATTTGCAGACGACATGATTGTATATCTAGAAGACCCCATCATCTCAGCCCAAAATCTCCTGAAACTGATAAGCAACTTCAGCAAAGTCTCAGGATACAAAATCAATGTGCAAAAATCCTATACAAGCATTCCTATACACCAATAACAGACTTAAAGAGAGCCAAATCAAGAACAAACTGCCATTCACAATTGCTACAAAGAGAATAAAATACCTAGGAATACAACTAACAAGGAACGTAAAGGACCTCTTCAAGGAGAACTACAAACCACTGCTCAACGAAATAAGAGAGGACACAAACAGATGGAGAAACATTCCATGTTCATGGTTAGGAAGAATCAATATCGTGAAAATGGCCATACTGCCCAAAGCAATTTACAGATTCAACACTATCCCCATCAAGCTACCAATGACCTTCATAGAACTGGAGAAAACCACCTTAAACTTCATATGGAACCAAAAGAGAGCCCTCATAGCCAAGTCAATTCTAAGGAAAAAGAACAAAGTGGGAGGCATCACACTACTGGACATCAAACTATACTACAAGGCTACAGTAATCAAAACAGCATGGTACTGGTACCAAAACAGAGATATAGACCAATGGAACAGAACAGAGGCCTCGGAGGCAACACAACATATCTACAACCATCCAATCTTTGACAAACCTGATAAAAACAAGCAATGGGGAAAGGATTCCCTGTTTAATAAGTGGTGTTGGGAAAACTGGCTAGCCATATGCAGAAAGCAGAAACTGGACCCCTTCCTGACACCTTACACTAAAATTAACTCTAGATGGATCAAAGACTTAAACATAAGCCCTAACACCATAAAAACCCTAGAAGAAAACCTAGGCAAAACCATTCAGGACATAGGCGTAGGCAAGGACTTCATGACCAAAACACCAAAAGCATTGGCAACAAAAGCCAAAATAGACAAATGGGACCTAATCAAACTCCACAGCTTCTGCACGGCAAAAGAAACAGTCATTAGAGTGAATTGGCAACCAACAGAATGGGAATAAACTTTTGCAGCTTACCCATCTGACAAAGGGCTGATATCCAGAATTTACAACGAACTAAAACAGATTTACAAGAAAAAAAACAAACAAGCCCATTCAAAAGTGGGCGAAGGATGTGAACAGATACTTTACAAAAGAAGACATACATGAGGCCAACAAACATATGACAAAATGCTCATCATCACTGGTCATTAGAGAAATGCAAATCAAAACTACATTGAAATACCATCTCATGCCCGTTAGAATGGTGATCATTAAAAAATCTGGAGAGAACAGATGCTGGAGAGGATGTGCAGAAATAGGAACACTTTTACACTGTTGGTGGGAGTGTAAATTAGTTCAACCATTGTGGAAGACAGTGTTGCGATTCCTCAAGTACCTAGAAATAGAAATTCCATTTGACCCAGAAATCCCAGTACTGGGTATATATCCAAAGGATTATAAATCGTTCTACTATAAGGACACATGCACATGAATGTTCACTGCAGCACAGTTTACAATAGCAAAGACCTAGAACCAACCCAAATGCCCATCGATGATAGACTGGACATGGAAAATGTGGCACATATACACCATGGAATATTATGCATCCATCAAAAACGATGAGTTCGCGTCCTTTGTAGGGACATGGATGAACCTGGAAACCATCATTCTCAGCAAACTGACACAAGAACACAAAATCAAACATCACATGTTCTCACTCATAGGCGGGTGTTGAACAATGGGAACACATGGACACAGGGAGGGAAGCACTATACACTGGAGTCTGTTGGGGGGTGTGGGGGGACAGCAGGGGGTGGGGAGTTGGGGAGAGATAGCATGGGGAGAAATGCCACATATAGGTGAAGGGGAGGAAGGCAGCAAATCACACTGCCACGTATGCACCTATGCAACAATCTTGCATGTTTTTCACATGTACCCCAAAACCTAAAATGTAATAATAATAAAAAAAAAGAATATATAAGACAAGCACTAGAGAAATCAGCCACAAAAGAATGTAATACTTTTCATTAAGAGGAGAAAATGATTAGACACCATCCAAAGGATTTAAATGTGGGAGAACATATAAACTACTGGTTGTAGGTTCACCTTCTTAACCATGGTTCCTCTCACCGAGGACTGGAACCAAGACCTTGGATAAACAGCATCACTTGGTGGCTGAAATAGGAAAATGGCTGACACAATATCTATTCCACCTTACCAGGATCAAACAGAGACCATACTGTTCATTTTTTCTTGACCATTTATTCATCACTGATTAACTCCTTTCTTGGCAATTACATCCACATATTTCTTCTCTCATACTTTTTCTTGTCTTTTATAAATGTTCATGTCTTTAGAAAAATCATTTCCATTAGTCCTAATTTCTTTCAATTTAAAAGTCTGAAAAGCAAATAAACCCTAAGCTGCCCATCAACACTTGGAATATACCTATATCAAGGGAAAAGAAAGACTTTAAGGAAAATTAGCCTTAACTAATCCCATCAGTCTCTAACCAATTCACAGTGACTCTTAAAGTTGGTTACTCTTGTTAGGTAGTGGCAAAACATTTGGTAATACCATATGCCAAATGAGGCTATAGTTTGTAGAAATGTAGGACATTTTCAGGATATGAATGTATGATAGTTTCCTCTTGCCGTTTTTGAACCTAGTCCTAGAAGAGACCAAATGGAACTTGAGCCAGCCATTCTATGCCTGCAGCCTTCAATCTAAATTGACTGCAAGTCTCATAATTTGAAGCTTTGGAGGACTGTAAACATCAACAGCTCCTGTACTCTCAAACTGAGGTGATTATAAGCAGTAACTAAAAGAAGTGGCTGTCTTAGCAGGAGATGAAACCACAGTCCCAAGCTGTTTTAAGAGTTCCCTTCAGGACAAGGAAGAAAACTAGCCAGCAAAAATCAGATTAAGGGTGTTGCCTACCTAGAGGCAGCTGGCAATTAACTTAAAAGCTAGAAGAAAAGGGCAGAGCACAGAAGCCAGCAAGTAGAAGAATTTTCAGGCTAAGAAACTATGTCTAGATGTGGCTTCTCCCCCATGGAGCTTACTAAAAACAAAAAGAAAAATATTGACATTTTTTGAGGGAATTATATTGTCATGGAAACCCCAAAACTGCCCTACAGCAGCCAACAGCTATTAAATCTCTAAAATAATTCATGGCTCCAAACCCTCACCAACAATACGTTAGCTATGAAAGCTGTGTAGTCCCCAAGAAAAATATGCTCCCCAAAGAACATTTCAAATAGGGCCAAGGAGAAGAGTGGATAATAAAGAATTTCCAGAGAACAGCCAGGGGCCTGCTTGGGGCAAAGGAAATCACTCTGTACTAGTCAGATAATTCTAACTGCTGCTTTGACTCTGCTGTCCATTTCATAACCATGCCTGCTCTGCCTCTGGCAATTAAGTGCTACTGCTCCTTGCCATCCTAGGATCCAATTACCCCCATTGTATTTAGGTTTCCCAATCAGTGGCAGCAGTTCCCCCTCTTAATTTCTCACTGATCACAGAGCTCTTCAAGGATGCTGCCGCTCCCCTCACAAATTTCTTTCCCAGGCAAAGGAAATGCCCCTAGAGCAGAGCCAGGGACTGCCAGATGGGCCATCCAAGAAGCCAGGACAGTCTTGGCTTTTCTTGGCCAATAGGATTTGCTGAATGCTACATTTTCTATTCTCTCCTTTTTGGTTGGGTGGAAGCTTTTACTAAAGTTATCCTATTCTTTTTCTATCTATGTAACAATAGAGGAGGGGGCAATTTGTGGGACACTAGACCACAAGAAGCCATACCTAGACCTAACTGAGAGGACTGTACATCACCAAGAAATCAAAGACTTAAAAACCGGATATAGTAACTAAATCAGACTTTGGAGTTGTTTCCATTAAGGAAGGGGTAAACATGTTCTTTGCATGGGAAGATGACTGAATAAGGACTGGATAGCTAAAGAGGTGTACTGTAGCAAAGATTATTAATCATCCATCCAGTACTCATTTGCCGCTTCTTTTTTTGCCATCAGAAGCCCATTGTTGCTGGGTTCCAATGTGCTTTAAGTAAAAATACATTTCCTAGCTTTGCCGTAGGTGAGACAGTCATGTGATACAAGAAAGCCCTTTGAAGAGGTCTTACTCAGCTGGCAGACACCATTTTGCTCCTCCCTGTCTTCCACCTTGCTTGGAACGCAAATAGGATGACTGGAGCTTTAGAAGCGCCATTTTATAACTAGGAGCACACAACAAGGATGGCTGGGAAGAAGGTGAGAAGGCTCTTAGGGCCCTAATGACATCTTGGAGGCACCCTATTAACCCTGGAATGTTTAATTCTCTCATTTCATGACAGAAAAATGAATCCAAATTTACTTAAGCCACTATTATTTGGGTTTTCTGTTCCACATTGCAAAATTCAATTTTTGATATATATATAGAATCCTGTAACTTACTGAGGAATTTGCCAAGTTTATTACAAACTCATGTTAGACGGAATCTGTAAAAAGCTGTATCAGGTATTTTCAAAATGGGATATCAAGTTTACTTAGTCTGACTGCCACATATTTGTCATCAACAGGTTGCCCCACGTCCACTTCAGGCATGGTTAATCAATCAGGGCACTCTCTGCTAATAAATCGGAAATAAGTCAACAAAAATGTCTCAACTCCAAGTCTCAACAGCTACAACTGATACTAACCTTGTACTCGATAGAGAACCTACTTTCCATTTGTATCAACTTCAGTTTCTCTCAGCTCTAGAATTCTAGGATTCTGAGACAAAAATTACAAACCCTACACTGTCGAAAATTTGTCAAGTAAAGATTTCTACACATATTAAGTAAGTCAGATCTGTTTATAATATCTAATTTTACAACTTTGGACAAGTCACATTTTCACAAAAAACCTGTTTTTTCATTTATGAGATGGAAAAAGAAAAATTTACTTACCTCATACAGTTGATGTGAACATCGTATACAAAATAAGTATTTAAAATTATGAAGTTTAAATTACTATGAACATGTAAATTATTAATAAATCTATAATGTGTAATTTATTTCCCACAATTAGCAAAAATAATTTGCCACCCTTTAGGAACATTCAACATCTAAAATTAAATCTATCTCAAGGGTATGGTTATACGGTCTTATGTAGTGGCATGAGAACTCTACTAAGATTTCATTCTTCTAATTTCATACCAAAGAAATAACGGACCAGGGTGGAGAGAGAACAAAAAATTCAAGGTTATATACTAATGGTCTCCACTGCTTTAATTTTGCCAGACAGAAATAATACCACCATTCATGGAAGAATTCAGTTTTTACCCTACTGGGTTAATGTTTTACAAAGAATGAAGAAAAAGTAGTTTCATTATGGTAAAGGGGAGTTTACCACACATATTTGGCTTTTTTTTAATTCAAAGAAAAGGGGAGAAATCTCTTCAACTCTATAATAGACTAAAATTCACAATAAGGTAAAAATAACTAGGCAACTTTAATTAAATCAGCAAGCATTTGGTTGCCTACTAAGCATTATTATAATCTCCTGCTATTACAATAGTGAGTAACATAGGATCCCCTCACCTCAAGAAGAGCAGTGAAGTAACCCTTTGAATTCAAGTCTTAGTGCCTAGGATAAAAGTATAATTGAAGGTTCGGTGCTTAGAGGAGGCTGGGTAATATTAAAAAAAAGTACTCAATTAACATCTCACTATCAGTGGCCTTTAAAATAGCTGCTACCATACATATTTCCAGTTGAAGCTTATTAACATATTCCAAAGTTTACTTCAATTTCCTTTTCAACACATTGGAACCCCTGGGAAAGTCTAGGAATGTAAACTTAAAGCTTGGAAACTTAACTTTCTGAAGGAAACAGTAACAATGTAGAACAAGTTACAGAGACATCTTTAAGATCAAGCTTGATTAGATACCTTTTAGAGTACCTTACACATTGATTATATAAATGTAATACAGATCTCAACTACAGAAAATAAAAGGCATATATGCAGATATTGCAACTGATTGCTCTACAGGTGCTATAAATTAATGTGTCTAACTGCTAAATGATAGTTTTAAAAATAAACACATGAGGACATGCAAGAAGAGTTAGGAAATTTCAAGTTAAAATCAAAACATTCTTCTGGCCAGATGAGAAGATAAAAGCTTCTTTCAAAGACTTAGCTATCTGCCAGAGATAAAAGCACTACATATATCATGTTGTCTAACGCATCCTTCTAGTTGGCTGATATGGATAGAAATGCCTTAGTAACTTTTTAAAAGCCATAATAGGTATGCCGCAGTATATTTTTGACACCAGGCATATATACCCACAATCGGGAGACATATGCTAGAAGCTGTGATATTAACAGCTTTCTTCCTTGCTATTACTATCCATAATGGCCACCATCTGTACTGATTTAGAGATTCGTATAAACAAAAACAGAAGTTTCAAAATATATTGCATACTCTCCTGTACAAAGTTATCTGTAAACAGCTACCTAATCAATGATACTAGGTAGTATCATTGGCAATTTTTGCCAATCCAAAAGTGCCAATTTCTGAGGAAAATGGTCAATAATTAAAAGTTGTATCAAAACATAAAAACAAAATACTGCACAACCTTCAAAATCAGCCACATGGAAGAGAAATTAGGGGGTGAATTCTTCATCACAGGTACATCCCAAACTAAGTTTTCATAGGTTTTTTTCCCCTCTAGCTTCTAAGAGGCATTTATCTTTCTTCTAGACTAGTTGAGTCCACACACACACACACACACACACACACACACGTTAAATCCCAACCCAAATACTCAAATATTGAATATTTCTGAAGTTTTTATCTGCTACCTACACAAATAAAACTGGGTATGATACATCTCTGTATTTCCAAGAAAAAGGCACTTGAATATTCTAGACATGTCCTAGACATACAGTGAAATGTTAAAAAAAAGTATGAGGTTGAAGAATCACCTTGGATTTAAAAAGGGCAGTAAGCAACACAGTGTGCATGAGTAGAAGGGAATAGCTGAGATCAGGACCATTTTATTCTTTTCAGTAATGTACTCTTTTCTCTAAATGTATCAGGCACAGCAGGCTCAGCTAATATTGAATTAAAAGTTTAACAACATTCTTTTTAAGACCTATACAAAGCAATGATATCTTTCTAATTAGTCTAAGCCACTCCTCTGAAGGCACTACCAACAAAATCATATCTATTAAGACCATCAGTACAGATGCCACTTTTCCTCAGCTCATTCTAGGTGAAGAAATGTGACTCTTAAAAAAAATCCACCACTACCACTATGACCAACAAAAGACCCCAAGTAGTAACAATATCATCTATAGTAATATTCTTCTGAGAAATGTCAATATTTCTTGAACTTCACAGAAAATACCACAACCTTCAATGTCCTTTTTCTCCATTTAATTTTCTCTTCTATTCTGGAATTTAAAAATAAGATAAAAGAACACCCTGACAAAAGGATCCCAGTTTAGCCATCTGCCAATAGATCCTAAGGCCCTCTGAAGTTGTAGACTGCACAGCAGCCACAGGTAGCTCCAGATGGTCTGAAAAACTTGGGGACACTGGTTGCATGTGCTTTGCCTATGCTTTCTAGTAAGAACCCCCAACACCCTATAACTGGGAGGAGGAAGAAGGGCTTTCCAGAGCAAGAGAAGAAAACAACTTTGAGACTAAGGCCCTCCAGCTGAAACAAATCTCCCATATTGGTTGGTTGTTGGTTGGTGACTTATTTATTTTTATTTTTTTATTTCTGAGATTTTGGTGCACCCATCACCCAAGCAGTGTACACTGTATCCAATGTGTAGTCTTTTATTCCTCACCCCCTCCCACCCTTTCCCCCGAGTCCCCAAAGTCCAATGTGTCATTCTTATGCCTTTGCATCCTCATAGCTTAGCTCCCACTTATGAGAACATACAATGTTTGGTTTTCCATTTCTGAGCAACTTCACTTAGAATAACAGTCTTCAATTCCATCAAGGTTGCTGCAAATGCCATTATTTCATTCCTTTTTATGGCCGGATAGTATTCCATGGCATATATATACCACATTTTCTTTATACACTCATTGATTGATGGGCATTTGGGCTGGTTCCACATTTTTGCAATTGCAAATTGTGTTGCTATAAACATTCACATGCAAGTATCTTTTTCACATAGTGACTTCTTTTCCTCTCAGTAGATACCTAGTAGTGGGATTGCGGATCAAACAGTAGATCTACTTTTAGTTCTGACTTTCCACTCCCAAGACCCAGGCCCATTCAACCCCTATTCTAATTGTTGAGAACAAGAAATGACATTTTTGATCAGTCCCTTTGAAGAACACACTTGCTATATGGGGCGGGGGAAATGGTATGTTATTTGAGGGTGGAAAATCTATTTAGATATTAAGGAATCACCATACTGTTTTCCATAGTGGTTGTACTAATTTACATTCCCACCAACAGTGTAAGAGTGTTCCCCTTTCACCAAATCCATGCCAACATCTATTATTTTTTGATTTTTTGATTATGGCCATTCTTGCAGGAGTAAGGTGGTATTGCACTGTGGTTCTGATTTGCATTTTCCTGATCATTAGTGATGTTGAGCATTTTCCCACATGCTTTTTGGCCATTTGTATATGTTCTTTTGAGAATTGTCTATTCATGTCCTTAGCCCACTTTTTGGTGGTGATTGGTTATGTTAATGCAATGCTGGTGAGTCACTATGAAGTGACCCATAATACAAATTAATGTTGGGAAGAGTAAATAGAACCTATCAACACTAAACAATAATACTTTGAAAGTAACATTTATACAGTGGTCATTTAAAGATAAAATGTTTTAAAACTTAAACCCAGCATAAACATCACTGCATAATAAAATTTTCCACTGGTAACATTTTCTTCATAGCAGCTTGTTAATATTAATTTCATATTTTTCATACAGTACTTCGAGGCCATTCACAGCCTTAAAGAGTATCACACCTAACATTTAACTAATTGACCTAACGCTATGGCCCAGGAAAAAGCAATGACTGCACTGAGAGAAGTTGACTTATTCAAAAGACTGAGGGAATGATCATAAAGAATTTCCCAGTAGAAACTGGCAAAATTGGTGGGGAAAAACATGCTTTCAAGCTTGACAGCTCTGTAGAACTTTGCATAATTACTTCCTTGTTGGCATTTTTTTTATTAATAAACAGTAGCTTATTAACTATTTAGGTTTATTAAAATGCTTAATAAACTACTTTACCTCACTATTATTCAAATAGAGCCCAAGTACCCCTTCAAATTTTCATTTTGGAAAGGGCCTGCATTCTAAAGAGGGTTCCTTAGACAACATCCTCTTCTTACCAGCTCTGTTATTATCCGATTTCCCAGTTCTCTTTTTCTCATCATGTGTGTATACGTACGTGTGTGTGTGTGTGTTTTAAATTCCACTCTATGCTCTGCCTGCCCTACCCTAACCCCAAGGACCATACTGACCTTCCATTCCCAAGTCCCATACCCATTCAACCCCTATTCTAATTGTTGAGAACTAGAAATGACATTTTTGATCTGTCCCTTTGAAGAACTGACTTGCTATACTGGAAACAAAACAAAACAAAACAAAACATCACGTTGAGGATGGAAAATCTATTTAGGTACTTACATCCTTACTTTTTACTAAAAAACAAAATAAATTTCAGATGAACCAAAGAGTTAAATGCATGAAATTAAAAGAAAGGGAGAAAAATGTAGATGAATTTTCACATAACTCTCAAGAAGGGAAAGACTTTCTAAGCATAACAATCACAGAAACAACAAAGAAAAAGACAGATCAGATTTTGATCATGGTAGAAGCACTCTTAATTAACCCCACTTAACAAATTTCACAGACTCATCCATTCTCCATTCCCATGTAGAAACCTAATGAGTATCCACAGCATGCTGACTGCTCAATGCTAACAAGGTACTGTGTAGAACATATAAGCCCATGCACCCCACAAATTAAGTTGTCTACCTACCAAGAGTTATTTGTATTTGTTCCTAAATGTGGACCTCTTATGCTACTTGTGTAGATGTTACTCTCTCTCTCCATATATATATATATATATATATATATATATATATTTTTTTTTTTTTTTTTAAGACAGAGTCTCACTTTGTCACCCAGGCTGGAGTACAGTGGTGCAACCTTGGCTCACTGCAACCTCTGCCTCCTGGGTTCAGGTAATTCTCATGCTTCAGCCTCCTAACTAGATGGGATTACAGGTGCATGCCACCATGCCGGGCTATTTTTTGTATTTTTAGTAGAGATGGGATTTTGCCATGTTGGCCAAGCTGGTCTGGAACTTCTGACCTCACGCAATCTGTCCTTCTCAACCTCCCAAAGTGTTGGGATTACAGGCCTTAGGTACTGCAACCGACCTATAATTCTTAATTATATGTTACATATATGCTACAGCAATCGAATGTGACTACAAAAAGAAAAGACCTGGCTGCAAAGACCAGATAAAGGTGATACTGAATTAAATATGGGTGACAAAACTGCAAAAGACTGGGTGGGGAGTGGGCAGCAAGGATCTATAAAGTAGCCGAAAGGATTTTGCACTCAGATTACAGCTCATTAAGTTATTATTCCACTTTAAATAAATCATAACTGGAAATCGATGATGCATTTTGGATGAGATATATAAAAAAATATAGAGCAGGTTTCTAATCAGTTAGACTTATTTAAAGAAAAGGGTCACACAATATCAAAGGATTAGCTACTTAACATATATTTTGTCTTTAAGTTAAAATATTGAAGAGATATTTGTAGACTTTTTTTAATACTCCTCCCTCTTTAAGAGACCAGTTGTAAGAACCAATCATATCAAATAAAGAGGCTTCTTCTGTATGATTTTTAGTTTCTGCACATCCAAACTCATCAGTAACAAAAAGAAAAATTTGAAAAATATATAAAAGACAATAGATAAATCTCTTTGATATATAAAGTTTACATAAAGTAGCAAGAAAAACATTAGGCAACTAAGAGCAAAATGGGGGAAAAACAAATGGCCAATTTATAGAAAGAATTTTTTTAAAAAGCATGAGGAAAACAAATACTTTCGTTGGTTATGAAAGAGACACAAAATAGCTGGGCATGGTGGCTCATGCCTGAAATCCTAGTATTTTGGGAGGCCAAGGTGGAAGGACTACTTGAGACCAGGAGTTCAAGACCAGACTGGGCAACATGGTAAGACCCCATCTCTTAAAAAAAAAGAAAAAGAAAAAATTAGCTGGGTATGGTGGCACACACCTGTGGTCATTATTTGAGAAGCTGAGATGGGAGAATCATTTGAGCCCAGGAAGTTGAGGCTGCAGTGAGCTGTGACTGCGCCACTGCTCTCCAGCCTGGGTAACAGACTGAGACCCTGTCTCAAAAAAAGACACAAAATAGTTCAATGAGAATTTTTTTTTTTTTTTTTTTTTTGCCAATAAGGTCAATAAAACTTGAGCAATTAGCACAATGTCGCCAAATACACAATACAACAGATAGGAATGCTGCTGAAAAAATAGGATCTATTTTCTTTTCTTTTCTTTTTCTTTTGAGACAGAGCCTGGCTCTGTCACCTAGGCTGGAGTGACATGGTCTCAGCTCACTGCAACCTCTGCTTCTGGGGTTCAAGCGATTCTCCTGCCTCAGCCTCCCATGTAGCTGGGACTATAGGCGTGTGTCACCACGCCCAGCTAATTTTTTGTATTTTTAGTAGAGACAGGGTTTTGCCACATTGGCCAGGCTGGTCTCAAACTCCTGACCTCAAGTGACCCACCTTCCTTGGCCTCTCAAAGTGCTGGGATTACAAGTGTGAGCCACCACACCCAGCCAAAGGTTCTATTTTGATGGCACCTTTTAAGAAATCAATCTGGCAACCTATGTCAAGAGGTTTAGAAATGTCTATATCCTTTGACCAAGCAATTCCATTTCTGAAACTCCATTCTTAGAAAATAATCTGAAAATTGAATAAAGTTTTGTAAGATCCACCTCAAAATGTTATTTATATTATTTTAAAAATTGTGTGGTGACCTTTATTTAATAAGAATTACTGTGTCAGACACTGACGATATAGTAGTAAACAAAGCTGTCCCAGGCCTCATTCAGGTTAGAGCCTGTTGGGAAAGGCAAATTACACCAGTGATTATCTGAAGTCCAACAATAGGGGAAATTACCAAATCAATTATGAGACATTCAAATGATGAGAGCCATTACAAATTAGTGATAATGAGTTATCAAGAACATGAGGAAATATTTACACCAAATGAAAAGCCACACAACTATAAACAGCTATAAAAACATATCGAAAACCTAAGGCAAAGGTGTGGGGTAGGACTTCTGGAATGGTGGAGTGAGGACCTCAGCTACTAATGATCCTCGGTAAGACCAGCAGGGTCTGTGGCATTTTAACTTGGGTCTGCTTCTACCACAATTCTCTGGCCTTATAGCTTTGTGGACAGCTCCACTGAAGGAAGCTGATTTGATCTGGAGCTCCAAGAGAAAGCCCAGTGGCCAGGGGCACTGTCAAAAACAATAGCAGTCATTAGCAAACAATCACAGCTGCTTAAGTCTGCAATACTGGTTGGAGCAAGCAAGACACTAGCCAAACAAGTAAAAGGTAGATGTGTAGAATAAGGCAGCCATAGAAAGCTTAAAGCTCTCTCTGACATACTTGGGGGTTCTGGAAGGCTGTGTTCATTTGGAGGGCTGTGTGCATGCATGCATATTCAAGAGAGACCAGAGAGATTCCCAATTATCCACTGCTCCTGGCTGACTGCGAGGCCCTGCACAAGTAGAGAGTGAAAGCCAAGGCAGACTTGTAAAGTGCCTGAACTTTCAATGTATGCCCCAACCCACAGAGATTCCCTCAGCAAAAGATGGAATGCTTACTAGCTCAAAGTGTTTAAGGAAAACTTGTGGCCAACCATTGGATGACCCACGGGAAACCTTTAGGAAGCCAGGCTTAAAAATAAAAACAAGAATTTAAAACAAAACAAAAAACCCTAGCAGAAACTTCAGTGGCCACACATTTCAACAAAGACAGCCTCTGTAGAATTAGTCCAGAAAAGTCATTAAGCAACAGAGAAACAAAAGAAAAAACAATAACCACCACCTCTGAGGGGATCGGAATCCAGAGTTGCCACAATATATTATCTAAAATGTTCAGTTATCGACAACAGAAAAATTATGAGATATGCAAAGAAATGGGAAAAGATGGCCCACGCGAAGAAAAAAAAGCAGCCAATAGAACTGTTCCTGAGGGGGCCCAGCTGTTAAGAGTTAGTAGATAAAGACTTTAAATTAGCTGATATAAATATATTCAAAGAATTAAAGGAAACTATACTTAAAGAATTTTTTTAAAGTATGAGGAGAATGACATACCAAATAGAGAACATCAATAAAGAAAAATAATTCTTAAAAAAAAAAAAAGAAATTGAGGAGTAGAAAAGTACTATAACTGACGTGAAAAATTCACTAGGAGGACTCAACAGCAAGTTTAAGCTGACAGTAGGAAAAAATCAGCAAACTTGAAGCTAGGTCAATAGAGACTATCCAGTATGAAGAACAGAAAGAAAACCTGTAAGATAAGACAGGAAAATATTAATAATATATAGTTAGATTACTAATTTTTGTTCTTCATAATTAAAAACATTTCAGCTATTAATCCATTTATTCTTTTCAATATACAGTGACTTAAGGCCCAGTATGTGCCAAGCACCGGATACAGCGGTAACAGGTATGTGGTGCAGGCTTCAAGGAGCATATAGAAAAAAGAGAATACAGTAAGAAACCACCCAAATACAAAAAAACCACAAAGCAAATTAGTGAAGGTCAGGGGTAGGAGGTAGAGAAAGGAGGTGAATAGCAGACCAAGAACAATTCTAAGTTCAAAGTCATTCAGAATTCAGTAGGGAGCTTTACAGAGGAAGGAACCTGTAGATATTAATAGATAAAAGTGGGGGCAGGGATGGTGGTACTTAGAATATCTCCCACATAAATAAACTGAAAAAGAAATAACCAGAAATCACTTAGCATTTAAAAAGCAAGGTAATGACAAAGTTTCTACCAGTACTTAAAGTGGGATTCCTAATGGTATACGTGAATTATCTAATTTATGTACATTGGTTTTCATTTAGATTTTTGTTTCTAAGCAGCATCAGTGTATCTTTGAAATGGTATATCCCACCTCTCTATCCTATTGCTCCTGGTTATGCTAAATAGAATAGTATACCTACCAGGTTCATTAGGAAAGGTAGACATGGTATTTAGAAGCCACAAAAAATACCTTTCTAGAATCTCAACAACTTAGTACTAGAAATAGCCCAACTTACTCTTACTTTGCACATTAATTTGAATAGCTCTGAAAGCCAAATGCTTTACCAATGAGGAAACTAAGAAAAAATGACCCATTCTTTTCCTTCACAAGATGCACTGTGAATAAAGAATAAGGAAAGAGGAGAGCTTCCTAACTTATCTGTAAGAGAGACTTAACTGTTTTATTTCAAATTATTTCTCAAGTCAGAGAAATCTATAATTGAAAATAAAAGCATGTTCATTTATTTAATAATCCTACTACACTCCAGGCATTATACAAGTTCTGGAGCTATTAAACACCCTGGTTCCTGCCCTTGAGAAGCTCTTATTCTAATGGTGGAAACAGAGTCTAAGAAACAGAAGTCCAAGAAAAGGAGAAGGCATCAAGGGAGGGAGGGGCTTTTGTTTAAACATAACTGATCAAATATAAGCATTTATCTAACTTGCCCAACAAATCGAAAGACTGAAGAATTAGAAAAGATATAAACCAACGAGATTAAGAGAGTGGGGAGATGATGACAGCTACGGAGATAAGTCCACAAAATTTAAAATGAAAAGCATTTGGAAAAGAGGCAACTGACTTGATTGAATCTTTCTTCTTTGTGCCAAGTACCTGCAGTGGGGGAATCTAAATTGAGACAAAGCACCCTGGAAGAACAGAAGGTAAAAGCTCAGTAATTGCAGCTTATGGGCACATTTGAAGAAAATAAAACTTTTTTTTTTTTTTAAACAAGTGGTGGGGGATGCTGAAAAACTATTTAAAAGAGAAGTAAGATTTTCAGATACTCTCACCCCAACCAGAGCATCTGGCAACTGCATTTTCTCCACACAGCAGAGGACTTAAGTTACTCTCTGGAGAGGTTGAATCAGAGTCCCTGAACTCAGGAACACCAGCCGTAACTGAGAACAAAAATGGGATGCCTTACTGAAAACAAGGATTAAATAAAAGTCTTTGCAGCCAATGATTAAAGATCCAGCCCTAGATGTGAGTTTATTACTCCAAAACTCCCTCCCACAAGAGATTCAATTTAGAAATCCTATTTAGAAAAGCTGACTGGCTTAAGAAAAAAGAGCTGATAAGTTCCCTATAAATACTCAGGTTTTCCCCAAACACACCAGGTGAGGCCCATCACTGAACAAGCCAGCCATGAACACAGTTTCCAATAAACTTTTCCTTAATAGCAACAAACAGCTAAAGATGCTTGAGATCTTAGCTCTCTAACATGAAAGACAGACAAGTACCTCTAACATGAAAGACAGACAAGTACCAAAGCTAACAAATAGGAGAAAAGAAAATCAGAGAAAACAGATAATATAGGGAAAAGACAATGTCAAAATAATTATAATTCCATTTCTCTCTCTCAGAGGACATTAGACATAGCATGCAAGAAATAAAATCTTGAAGCTATAAAAAAGAGAGAACAACAAAAAAAATCTCTTAGAAATGAATTATATATTTTTGATTCTATTGTAAATGGGACTTTCTTGATTTCTTTCTCAGATAGGTCATTGCTAGTGCATACAAATGTTATTGTTTCTATTTTTAATTTTTATGGGTACGTAGTAGGTGTAGAGATTTATAGGGTACGTGAGATATTTTGATAGAGGCATAATAAATAACCATGTCAGGGTAAATGGGATCTCTATTAGCTCAAGCACTTATCATTTCTCTGTGTTACAAATATCCCAATTATACTCTTCTAGCTATTTTCAAATATACAATAAATTATTGTTGACTGTAATCACCCTGTTGTGCTATCAAATACTAGATCTTATTCATTCTATCTAACTATATTTTGGTGACCATTAACCATCCCTAATCCCCCCTCCCCAACTATTAATTTTTGTAGGTTGATTTTGCATCTGCCACTTTAGTGAATTTGCTTATTAATTTTAACAGGTTTTTTTGGTGGAGTTTTTAAGGGTTTTCTATGTATGATATTAAATCATCTGCAAACCAAAAATTTTATTTCTTCCTTTCTGATTTGGATGTATTTTTCTAGTGTACTCTGACTAGGACTGACTTCCTATGTTATACTGAATATAAGTGGTGTGAATGGATATCCCTGTCTTCCTAATCGTAGAGGAAAAGCTTTCAGCTTTTCGGTACCGAGTGTGATGTTAGCTGTGGGCCTGTCATATACAGCCTTTATTGTGTGTTAAGGTATATTCTTTCTACATCTAATTTCTTGACAGTTTTATTGTGAAAAGATTTTGAATTTTGTCAAATGTATTTTCTGCATCTATTGAGAAAATCATATGGTTTTTGTACTATATTCTGTTAATGTGATTTATCAATTTGTATATATTAAACCATCCTTGCATCCCAGGGATAAATCCTGTTTGATCATGCTGTATAATCCTTTTTTTTCTCCCATTCATGCTGTCAGAAATTTATCAGAAAGTAAATGAAGTGTGATAATAGTTTCTAAATGAATTTGACAGGTAATGAAGAAAAAACATAAGATCATCTAGTTAATGAATTAAACACTTAGAAATTATAAAATTACTCATTTCACAGCTCAAAGGGACTTTAGAAATTATTGGAGCCAACCTTTCCATTTTCCCATTGACAAAAACTTAAAGACGAGATAAATGAATTTATTTTGTTCAGGTCACACAGTAATATTCTGAGCTTTCTGTACACTAAGAGGTAGTGACAATTAAGAAGAAACCAACCATAGAGAAAAGAGTCTCTTCAGATATATTTGTTGTACCAAGTATGTATGATCCTTTTAATATGCTGTTGAATTTGGTTTGCTAGTATTTTGTTGAGGACTTTGGCATCTATATCCACCAGGAATTTTCTTTTCTTGTATTTTCTGTAATTTTCTTTTC
Source organism: Aotus nancymaae (assembly GCF_030222135.1). Lineage (NCBI taxonomy): Eukaryota > Metazoa > Chordata > Mammalia > Primates > Aotidae > Aotus > Aotus nancymaae. The sequence continues at coordinate 17,495,277 of NW_026988472.1, read as the reverse complement.
TTGTACTGTTCTTGTCTAGCTTTAGCGTCAGGGTAATGCTGGCTTCATAAAATGAGTTTGGAAGTACTCCCTCTTCTTCAATTTTTTGGAAGAGTTTAAAATGGATTGGCATTAATTTCTCTTTACAGGTTTCACAGAATTTGCCAGTGATGCCATAGGTTCTGGGATTTTCTTTTGGGGGAGGTTTTTGATTACTAATTCAATCTCCTTTCTCATTATAGGTCTGTTCAGATTTTCCATTTCTTCATGATCCACTTTTGATAGGCTGTATTTTGAGGAATTTATCAAATTTTTCTAGGCTATTAAATTTGTTGATATATTGTTCATAGTAGTCTTTTATAAACCTTTGTATTTCTTTAAGTTGTAATGTCTTTTTTATTTATAATTTTGAGTCCTTTTTTCTTAATCTAGCTAAAGATTTGTCGATTTTACTTTTCAAAAAACCAACTCTTAGTTCTGTTGATATCTTCTATTATTTTTCTAGTCTCTATTTCATTTATTTCTGCTCCGGTATTTATGATTTCTTTCCTTTTTTGGCCTTGAGCTTAGTTTGTTCTTTTTCTAGTTCCTCAAGGTGTCAAGTTAGGTTGTGTATTTGAGATCTTTCTTTTTTCTTCAGGTATTGGTATTTATTACTATAAACTTCTCTCTTCAAACTGCTTTCATGGCGTCCCATAAGTTTTGGTATGCTGTGTTTCCATTTTCATTTGTCTCAAGATTTTATTTCCTTATAATTTTTTCTTTGATCCACTGGATGTTCAGGAGTGTGTTGTCTACTTTCCACATATTTATGAATTTTCCATTTTCTTCTGATTTCTAGTTTCATACCACTGTGGTCAGAGAAAAACCACTTGGTATGATTTCAATCTTCTTAAATGTGGTAAGGCTTGTTTTGTAGCCTAACATACGATCTATCCTAGAGAATGTTCCATGCGCACTTGAAATGAACACTGTATTCTGCTACTGTTGGATGAGATATTCTGCAGATGACTCTTAGGTCCATTTGGCCTATACTGTAGTACAAATCTGCTATTCCCTTATTGATTTATGTGCATTGCTGAAAGTGGGATATTAAAATCTGCTAGTATTACTACCTCTCCCTTCACTTCTATTAATATTTACTTTATATATGTAAATGTTCTGATGTTGGGTGCATATATAATTGTTATATTATCTGGATAAATTGACCCCTTATCATTATATAATTATCCTTTTTTGTCTCTTGTGAAAGTTTTTGACTTAATAGTCTATCTTGCTTGATATAAATATAGCCACCTCTATTTCTTTTGGTTACCATTTGCACAGAATATCTTTTTCCACTTCACTAGCAGCCTATGTGTGTTTTTAAAACTAAAGTGAGTTTCTTGCAGGTAGCATATGGTTGGATCTTATTTCTTTTTATCCAGTCATTCACTCTAAGTCTTCTGATTGGAGAATTTAAGCATTTAAAGCAATTATTGATGGGTAAAAACTCACTGCTAGTATCTTGTTTTCTGTTTTGTAATTCCATCCAGTCATTCACTCTAAGTCTTCTGATTGGAGAATTTAAGCATTTAAAGCAATTATTGATGGGTAAAAACTCACTACTAATACCTTGTTAGAATTCTGTTTTGTAATTCCTTTGATCCATTCTTCCTCTCTTGCAGCTGTTCTTTCTGATTTGATGATTTCTCTGTAAGAGTATGTTTGATTCCTTTATCTTTTTGTGTATCTACTACAGATTTTTTTCTTTGTGGTCACCATGAAGTGTACATAAACCATCTTATTAATTATAAAAGTCTATTTTAAGCTGATAACTTTAACCGCATACAGAAGTATGACACTTTAACTTCTCCTCTGCTCCACTTTGTTATTGATGTCACAATTTAGATCTTTTATATATTGTGTATCAACAAATTATTGCAACTATGGTCATTTTTAATATTTGTCTTTTTTATACTAGAATTAAGAGATTTATGCACCATCATTACAGCATTAGAGTATTTTGAATTTAACTATATCCTTACTTTTATAGTGAGTTTTATACTTTCATATGTTTCCATGTTGTTAGAGTCCTTTTGTTTAAACTTGAAAAACTGCCTTTAGCATTTCTTGTAAAGGTCTAGGGGGCCATGAACTCCCACAGGGAAGTATTTATCTTCACTTCATTTCTGAAAAACAGCCTTTCCAGGTATAGAATACACGGTTGGCAGGTTTTTTTTTTTTTTTCTATCAGCACTTAGAATACATCATCCCATTCTCTCTTGGCCTGGAAAGTTTCTGCTGAGAAATCCACTGATAGTCTGATAGAGGTTTCCTTGTAGGTGATGGTTTTTCTCTTGCTGCTTTCAAAATTATCTTTGACTTTTGATAATTTTATTATAATGTGTCTCAGTGAAGACCTCTTTATATTTAATCTATTTGGGGGTTCTTTGGACTTCATGGATCTGGAAGTTCATTCATGTCTCCAGATTTGGGACATTTTCTGTTATTATTTCTTTAAGCTTTCTTCCCCTTTTTCTTTCTCTGTTTCTTCTGGAAATCTTATATGCATTTATTGTTGTGTTTGATTATGTCTCATAACTCCCATAAGCTGTCTTCACTCTTTTTCATTTGGTTTTCTTTTTATTCCTCTAACTGGGTAACTTCAAATGACCCATCTTTGAGCTAATTTTTTATTCTACTCCATCAAGTCTATTATTGAAGCTCTCTGTGGAAATTTTCAGTTCAGACACTGTGTTCTTCAGTTCTAGAATTTCTGTTTGGTTCTCTTTTTTTGAGGTTTCCTTGTTAGTCTTGCTCTGTCACTCAGGATGGAGTGCAGTGGCATGACCTCAGGTCGCTGCGACTTCTGCCTCCCGGGTTCAAGCAATTCTCCTGCCTCAGCCTCCCAAGTAGCTGGGATTACAGGCACACACCATGACATCTGGCTAATTTTTGTATTTTTGGTAGAGATGAGGTTTCACCATGTTGGCCAGGCTGGTCTCAAACTCCTGACCTCAAGTGATCCATCCACATTGGCCTCCCAAAGTGCTGGGATTACAGGTGTGAGCTACTACACCTGGCCTTAAATTCTTTATCAGTCAATTCATAGATGTCCATTTCTTTATGACTGGTTACTGGTGCTTCATTTTGTTCCTATGGTGGTGTCAAGTTTCCCTGATTATCCATGATCCTTGCAGGCTTGCATTAGTGTCTACACATTTTACGAAGTAGGCACTTGGCTGGGCATGGCGGGTGAGCCTGAAGCTTGGGTCCATTAGAACAGGCCTATGGCTTGAGTTTGCTGGGGTGGACCTGAATCCTGGTGTGCATGAGGGCTGGCCTAGTACCAGGGTCCACTCAGGTGAGCTTGACAACTGGGCATGCAGGGCAGGCCTATAGCCTGTGTTCACAGGGGCCGGCGTGAATCCTGGGTGTCCATAAAGCTCATCTAGTGCTGCACTGGGCCTTGAGCCTGAGTCCTAAGGGATGAACGTGGTGCTGGAATGAGCCTGGAACCTGGATGCAAGGAGGTAGGCTTGGTTCCTGGGATCATAAAGGTAGGCCTGAAGAGTGGGTCTGCAGGGGCAGGCCTGGAGTCTTTGAGACAATCAGGGATGATCCTGGAACCTGGATCCACCAGGGTGAGTCCAGAGGTCAAGTTTGCTGGGGTGGACTTGAAACCTGAGTCCACGGATGGTGGTCCTGGGTCCTGGGTCCACTGCAGCATGAGGCCATGGAGACTAGTATGTGTGTATATATATCAGGTCTACATAAACTATCAATCAAGTCAAAGCGCATAAGGACATTTTTATACATGATGCATTCATGATTTCCTACTACTGTTATAATAAATTACCACAAACTTAGTGGCTTTAAACAACACAAATTTATTCTCTTACAGTTCTGATCAGAGGTCAGAAATCTAAAATCAAGGTGTTGGCTTTAGGGGAGAAGCTTTTCCTTGTCTTTTCCATCTTCTAGAAGCTGCCTGCATTTCCTGGTTTGTGGCCCCCTTCCTCCATCTTCAAAGTGCATCACTCCAAACTCTGGTTGATTCCATTGTCATGTCTCCTTTTACTTAATTTAACCCTCCTGTCTTCTTACAAGAACCCTTGTGATTAAATTGGGCCCAACCAAATAGTCTGGGATAATCCCCCATCTCAAAGTCCTAAATTTAATAACATCTACAAAGATCCTTTTACCATGTAAAGTAACATATTCACAGGTTCTAGTAATTAGGATGTGTATACCTTTGTGGGCCATGATTTAGCCTACTATATGTAGTCTCAAAATTTGCTTCCCATTAAACCTTTCTTCAGAAGCTATAGGAGTACATACTCCAAATAAAACCAGAGAGTAAAACTGATGTTAGCATACCGTTAGAAAATATGACCTCAGAATCAGGCAAAGTCATGAAAGCACTTCAGAATTCAATCAGGTATCTTTTTTTGTCTTAAATTTACTTATTAGACTTTAAGTTCTGGGGTACACGTGCAGATTGTGCAGGTTTGTTACATAGGTATACACATGCCATGGTGGTGGTTTGCTGCATCCATTGCCCCGTCATCTACATTAGGTATTTCTCCTAATGCTATCCCTCCTCAATCTCCCCAACCCCTGCTATTCCTCCCCTAGCCCCCACCCCACAGGCCCCAGTGTGTGATGTTCCACTACCTGTGTCCGTGTGTTCTCACTGTTCAACACCCACTATGAGTGAGAACATGTGGTGTTTGGTTTTCTGTTCTTGTGTCAGTTTGCTAAGAATGATGGTTTCCAGTTTCATCCATGTCCCTGCAAAGGGCATGAACTCATCCTTTTTTATGGCTGAGTTTTATCATTAAGAGTTTTATAAGCAGAAAAATATAAAAACATGGCAGTATGTCATCAAGTTCAAAATGCTTAAGCAGAAAAAAATATGACGAGGGAAAGAAAGGCAAAGTTCAGTCAGGTACTACAGCAGTCAGGGTGGGAAGGAGATAATGTATAAATGGGGGCCAAGGGCCTGGACTAGAAGACCACTTCCTTGTTAGAGTCACCAACACAGCAGCTATGAATTGGGCTCAATGTGTCGTAGTGTCAAAACAAGAATCCTATAAGCATTCTTGCTTATATCTTGGAGCACTGTGTAATCTTAACCAGGTGAGAGAGTAGCCCCTAAAACTATGGTCTCACATAGCTTCACAAAGGAAGAGAACTGTGCACCATGCTTTTAGGTGAGTGGGGCCAGTAAATGTGTGCACATGCACACACTAGTGTTGGGAGACGGCAGAAGGAGAAAGGAGGACTAGCATCTGCTATGGCACAAAAAGAACTGTGCATTTAGGGTACTGAAAATAGCTCTACTGGGCTAGCAACAAAGTGGGAGTAGAGGATGGTTGGTAAGAAAATCAAATACCATAAACATAAGTAAACAATGTAACAGAGATTATGTACCTAGGTTAGAAACTTTGCTTTACCCTTACTACACAAATCTCTTAAAACTCATTAAAGCCTCAATTAATTCATTTATAACATATGAATATAATAGTACCTACCACATGAATTTGTTTTGAGATAATGTTGAGGGCTCCTAGTAGAACAGTCAGAAGGCAACAAAGGGTAAAATTACCCCAATGTAACATTTCTTCAAAACATAATCTGTTTTCCATTCCTTGTGGTTTTTAGACTGTGGTTTTTCCTTCCTTTATTTTTCGGTCTCAGGTTGAGACTCTTAAATCAGTGCTGCCTAATAGAACTTTTGGTGATGATGGTAACGTTCTAAAGCTGGACTGTCTACCATGCAGTAACTAGCTACATGTAGCTACTGAGCAATTGAAATGTGGCTAAAGGAAGGAACTGAATTTTTAAAAACAATGTTTATTGAGATATAATTCATATACCATAAAATTCACCATTTTAAAGTATACAATCTACTGGTTTTTAGTATATTCACAAAGTTGTGCCTTGTTCACTAAGAACTACCTAATTCCATATAATTTTCATAACCTCAGAATGAAACCCCATACCCATTAGTAGTCACTCCCAATACTCTCCTCCTCCCAGTCCCTAGTAACTACTAATCTAGTGTATATATCGACAGATTTACCTACTGTGGCCAGTTCTTAAAAATGAAATCATACAATACATGGTCTTTTGTGTCTGGCTCCTTTTACTTAGCATAATGTTTCTGAAGTTAATCTAGGTTGCAACATGTATCTGTACTTCATTTCTTTTTTGGGCAAAAGGAAGTCTTTATTCACAGAAGATATGATCATCTATGTAGACTATCCAATGCAACATACATCATTCAACTAGAATAAGTGAGTCTAGCAAAGTTGCAGGACACAAGAGCAATATACAAAAAAAAATTACATTTCTATATATTAACAACAGTCAATCAGAAATTTGAATGAAAAACAGATTTACAACAGCATAAAATATGAAAGATTTAAGAATAAATGTGACAAAAGATGTATAAGACTTGTACTTTTAAAACTACAAACACTGCTGAGAAATATTAAACAATACCCAAATAACAGAGATATACTTTGTTCATGCATTGGATGTCTCAATAATTTAAGCTATCAATTTTTCCCAAAGTGATCTTTTTTTTCCTCTTTCCAACTTTCATTTTAGGTTCAGGGGATACATATTACATGGATAAACAGCATGTCACAGGGGTTTGGTGTACAGATAATTTTTTCACCCAGGTAATCAGCATAGTATCCAATAGTTTTTCAATCCTAATGCTCCACCCTCAAGTAGGCCCCAGTTGTTCCCTTCTTTGTGTCCGTGTGAACTGAATGTTTAGCTCTTACTTAAAAGCAGGAACATGCGGTATTTGGTTTTCTGTTCCTGCGTTACTTCACTCAGGATAATGGCCTCCAGCTCCACCATATTGCTGCAAAGGATATAATCGTGTTCTTTTTTATGGCTGCACAGTATTCCATGGTGTATATGTACCATATTTTCTTTATCCAGTCCACCGTTGACAGGCATCTAGGTTGATTACATGCCTCTGCTATTGTGAATAGTGCTGTGATGAACAATCGCATGCGTCTTCATCTTGATTTTATAGCTGAATAATATTCCACTGCATGCAACTACCACATTTTGTTTATCCATTCATCCACTGATGGACACTGGGGTTGTTTCCACCTTTTGGCTATTATGAAATGCTACTATGAACGTTCACGTATAAGTTTCTGCGTAAATATACATTTTGAATTCTCTTGGGCACATACCTAGGAATGGAATTGCTGGGTTGTATGTAAAATCTATTTTTAACTTTTTGAGGAACTGCCAGTGTATTTTCCACAGTGGTTGCAACATTTTACATTCCCACCAATGTATGGATATCCGATTTCTCCACATCCTTGCTAGCCATCCTAGTGCACCTGAAGTGGTATGTCATTGTGGTCTTGATTTGCACTTCCATAATGACTTGATATTGAGCACCTTTTTCAGGTATTTATTGGTCATTTGTAAAACTTTTTTGGAGAAATGTCTGTTCAGTGAATTTTAAATTTTAATTTTAACTAACTTGAAATAGCCACATCTGGCTAGTGGCTACAATATAAAGCATATGGCAGGATTTGGCATATGGCACCTTAACTTCTTTGCCCAGGGCTGGGTGGGACTAGCTAGGTGACTGATTAGGAAGCTCTCAAAAATTACTGTTGATGTTTAAAACAATTCATGCTTACTGGGCACCTACAAGGGTTCAAGGACTTCATACTCACTATCTCATTTAATCTTCACAACAATACTATCAGTTAATGTCTACTGTCTCCATTTTATAAACAATTTAACAGTTTCAGATAGATCAGGTAATCCAGTCATTAGTAATTTTACTCACTATAAAATTCTTCATTCCATTTCAACCTTAGAAACTTATTTTCTTCATCTGGTTTAATCATAGCATTGGTCTTATAGATCTCAACTAGGGAAACCAGTTATTACTCAGAATTCCACTACTATGTTTGGCATATACTACGCAATTCTATGTCTACTAACCTATTTCAAAAGAACATTATGAGAACGAAATGGTTTTGAAGCAGCAAGATATTAGCACTAAAAGAAAATATGAACTTTGTGCATTATAGGTCATAAATTTTATATTTTCTAATGTGTTCAGCCACTTCTTCCCCTTGTTTGAACTGTTTCAACTATATACTGAACATCTACTATGTACCAGACACTACTCTAGGTTGTAGAGATACAACAGTGACTATGACAGCCAAGAATCCTGACCTAATGAAGTTCAAAATATGTACTAAACATATGATTTTAAAAGTACACAAGCTCCAATAAGTTTATGTCACATGGAGGCCTTGTTGTAGCATCAATTTCATAATGAACCTTATCCAATACTGCAGCATAAGTACCCTTAAATAATACTCTCTGCCTACTAAAAAAATTGAGTCTGAACATTACAGCCTTTAAAATGGCTCAAAATCTACACATTTGGCAGAACTTTTCTACAGCAGTTGCTACTCTGTAAGTAGCACCCAGCTCCTAAGCATGGCCAGCTGCCAAGGAACCCAGGGAAATTATTAAAGCTTACCTCTAGTTCTTGGAGCTGCCTCAGACTCCTATGCACATGAGGGGAGGACAACACAGCAAGAGTCACCACAGCATTTCTCTGGCCTAATGCATGTATAGCATGATTTCCCAAGCTTTCATCATCACCTACCGCTGATCCCTATTTCAGGTAGATAAAACAGAAATGAGGAGGTTGTTCAGATGATTTGTGTGGGTGGCTATTGTGCTAGCTGGGACAGTAACACTACTCTCTTTTCAAGAGTTCACATTTTATTCACTGCTATAAATAACAATTTAATTTTTAAAATACTGCATTTCCAACATTATACTGCAGAAGACAATAAAGCTCAAATTTTCCAGTAGATAGGTTGCTTCTGGCAACAGACCTAAGTAACCACACTCTGAGGGCTGGCCTTTGCCTGACCCTCTTCTCATTCGTTCCTCACCTCTGGGATGAGTAAGCAGTGCAAAAGGTATGAAGTAAGTTGATTGGGAAAGCGTAATTTAAGTGTCTAACTCAATCATTTCCAGTCTCAAACTCACTATTTCCTGTATCTTACCCAGTATCCACTACTAAAGTATTTAACCCAGATTTACTGAAATAAATCAAGAACCAAACAAACTCACCATTAGTATAGCTCAGTATCATTTGGCAAAGTCTTATTTCCTGACTTAAAACATCAGTTACATAAGGAAAAATACAACCATGGAATGACAACTGCAAAAACAACACTTTTGTCTGACCTTGCTACCAGAGCCAATGGAGACTATGAGAAGGCCTTTCTTTCAAAGGCTATTATACTTCCCTCAGTGATACGGGTAAAGAAAAAAATTCAAGTGCATCAATAAGAACAATGGTAAAATTCAGTTGTATTTTATATGAAGTTGACCACCAATCACCTTAATGGCTGAGAGCAGGTACAAAGGAGAATCAAGAGTACATGACATTCCAACTACAGAGAGAAACAGCCATCCTTGGATAGATGTGGGAAGGCTAACTTTTAAAATTCTTGCAGTAAACGTTCTAAGATTGCCCAAAATATTAAAATTCTATGTGCTCACTTGCATCCTAGTCAAATACCAGTGACTACAACACTCCAAGACAAGAGTAACAATTTTCCAGAAGGGATGGCACTATTTCAGTGGCTTAGAACAGTGGTCCCCAATCTTTTTGGCACCAGGAACCGGTTTTGTAGAAGACAATTTTTCCATGAACAACAGGAACTGGGGATGGGGGTGGGGGGCTTTGGGATGAGACTGTTCCATCTCAGATCAGCAGGCATTAGATTCTCATAAGGAGCATGCAACCTAGTTCCCTCGCATGTGTGGGTCACAATAGGGTTTGTGCATCTATGAGAATCTAATGCTGCCACTGATCTTACAGGAAGCAGAGCTCAGGTGGTAATGCTGCCTGGCCTGCTGCTCACCTCCTGCTGTGCAGCCCGGTTTCTAACAGGCCATGAACCGGCACTGGTCAGCGGCCTGAAGGTTGGGGACCCCTGACTTAGAACACCCCAAACAGTCCCAGCACTTTGGGAGGCCGAGGCAGGTGGATCACCTGAGGTCAGGAGTTCAAGACCAGCCTGGCCAACATGGCGAAACCTGGTCTCTACTAAAAAATACAAAAATTAGCTGGGCATGGTGGCAGGTTACTGTAATCCCAGCTACTTGCGAGGCTGAGGCAGGGAGAATTGCTTGAACCCGGGAGGCGGAGGTTGCACTGAGCTGAGATCATGCTACTGTACTCTACCCTGGGCGACAGAATGAGACTCCATTTCAACAAACAAAAAAAAAATGAGACTCCATCTCAACAAACAAAAAATGAAAAGAACACACCAGTCAGCTCACATGAATCCCTAAACTTAGCAGTCACAAGGTGGGTTTTCTCTTGAGGAAGTAAAAAGGCAGTAAGACTGGGGAAAAATGAAGATTATAATAGACGATTAAGTTAGATTACACTAGAGTACAGAAAAACCAAGGACACACCAGCACAAAATCAGTGAGAAAAGGTCACAGAATTGTTAAGCAGGCTACTACCATTAACAGAAAAGGAAAGGGCAGAGTAGTACATTATTTTCATTTACAAGTCTCTAGTCACCGAATTAATAATTTGATAACAGAGAAGAATGGGTCTGTAGAAATAGGAGGGTCAGGTGTAAAGGGAAACACAAGTGTTTACCTAATGATTTTAGCTGTTTGCAGTTCAGAATTACAGGCAAAAAAACAGCACCAAGGCTTCATCTTGAGTAGGGATTGGCAAGCTTTTATGTAAAGGGTCAGATAAATAGTTGAGGCTGTGTGGATCATTTGACCTCTGTCACAACTACTCAACTCTGCCCTATAGCATGAAAACAACTACAGATGATACTTAAATAAATGACGGTGGCTGTGTTCCAAATAACTATTTATAAAAACAGGCAGTAGGATGATTTGGCCCATGGACCATAGTTTACTGACCCCTGTTCTAGAGTTCTAAGTTGGTGGTTCTCAATTTTTAGTGTGCCTCAGAATTCCCTCAGAGGGCTTGTTACAACAAAAATAGCTGAACCCCAACCCCGGGGATTCTGATCCTGTAGGGCCAGGGTAAGGCCCAAGAATCTGCATTTCTAACAAGTTTCCAGATGCTGCTACTGGTGAGAAGACCCACACTTTGAAAACCACAGATCTAAACTTCACTAACTAAATAGGATATTCAGTATCAGACGGAACAGGACATTCCATCTGATTGGCCACAAACATTTGTCACTTGTAGTAAGTTCCAAACATCAAAGCTCCAACAAAATTAAGGATTGTAAAAAGATGCTGGGAAAAGCAAAATACTCAAGTCTTTCTTTACTTTGACTTCAGTGTAAATTTATTATGCCCCATGAGAGAAATAAACCCAACTCATTCTCAAATTTCTTTATTCAATATTTTTACCTAACATGTTCTAAGCCCTATAAGGAGCTGAGAAGTATTAATGGCTATAAATCAAACAAGAAAATAAAATCAGTTTTAAAGACAAAGGTAAATGATTTTTACAAAATCAAGGAAAAGTCAACGAAGCCCATGTTTTTGTTTTTGTTTGAGACAGAGTCTCGCTCTATTACCCAGGCTGGAATACAGTAGCATGATCTCAGCTCTCTGTAAACTCCGCCTCCCGAGTTCACGCTATTCTACTACCTCAGCCTCCCAAGTAGCTGGGATTACAGGCACATGCCACCATGCGCAACTAATTTTTGGACATTTTTAGTAAAGACTGGGCTTCACCATGTTGCCTGGGCTAGTCTCGAACTCCTGGCCTCAAGTGACCCAACCGCCTTGGCCTCACAAAGTGCTGGGATTACAGGTGTAAACCACCACCCCCGGCCAAAGTACAAGTCCATTAGAAGTGTTTTAGTTCAGGCCAGGCAGGGTGGTTCATGCCTGTAATCCCAGTACTTTGGGAGGCCAAGGTGCACAAATCGCCTAAGGTCAGGAGTTTGAGATAAGCCTGGCCAACATGGCGAAACCCCATCTCTACTAAAAATACAAAAATAAGCTGGGCATGGTAGTGCACGTCTGTAGTCCTGGCTACTCAGGAGGCTGAGGCGGGAGAATCACTTGAACCCAGGAGGCGGAGGTTGCAGTGAGCCGAGATCGCGCTATTGCACTCCAGTCTGGGCAACAGAGTGAGACTTCTTCTCAAAAAAAAAAAGTGTTTTCTTACAATAAAATTGAAATAATATGTAAGATAGTTTAAGACTTAAGAATTGTATAATTTTATGTGCCTAAGAATCTCATGAGGTAGATAATATAGCCATTACTATCCTTTTACAAGATGAAGAAACTGAAAAAAAATTAACTGGTGATATCACACAAATTATTTAAAATTTTTCCTTAAAATCCCTTTTAGAAAAAAGAAAGTAACTTTTAAATTGCATTTTTCAAATTCAACTTATACATATCTTTTTAAGACCATGTTTATGAATGTGTCTTCACGGGGGAAAAATATTGTTCTAGTAAGATCTTCAAAAGTCCATATTCATATTTATGGGCCTAATTCTGAAGCCACCCAGGCAAGGCTAACTAAGAAGCCTGAACTTTAATCAGATGGCAATTTATAGCCCACTCTACCATTACAGCAAGTGGGTCATAGATTATGAAACTGTGGTGATCCAGCAGTATAACAGAAATACTCAGCAATGGGAGAAATATTAATGTAGATAATCCAAAAAGTAGAGCAGCAAGCTTAGAATGCTCCCTCTTCAGTTACCTACACTGTCTGCAATGATGATAATGAATAGATATTTTCATTTGAATACATATTTACGCAGATTACTTTTACATCCATAAGAGCAAAATGTTTTCTGGGGTTTTTTTAAAGCACTGCCTACAACATGTACGGTTGGTAAAGGTTTTTTCCATCATTAGCATGCTTTTAAAAATGTTATGCATGTTGATTATGTGAGATACATTCTCATTTTAACCTGTGAGTTTAATATTCTAGTAACAGTTCTTTTAAATTTATATGAAATGTAATTAAAGAAAGTCCTCAGTGAAAACAGCTTCTTGCTTGTTTTACAAGTATCTAATTATTCTACAACTGACAAAATTTAAAAAAATTATTTATTAAAAAGATAATCTCAAATTTAATGCCACACTATACTGCTGGAACAAAAACCCAGTTAAGAAGATATTAAGCCTAAGATGAGGACCAGCAGAGATTCTATATAAATAAAGGCTGATGATTCTGCTTTTGAACTAATAACTCAGATAGAAGTCAGCAAAAATTTCTAACCTAAATAATGCAATATAAATAATACTGTCCAAGGATTTCTGAAACCAACCTAAGCAGTATTTCCATAGAAGTGGTCTAAATAGACCAACCACTCAATTTCAACATGATCATTCTTACACCTGACGATGTAATACAAACTAGTAGATGAAATGCTGTTCTGTGGATTTACATTATTTAGATTCAGTGCCCAGTCGTGTCAGACTACAACTTCAGAATCTTTCCACCTCATTTTGCTCACTGTTAAGATGTAGAAATTGCTGTCATAATAAAATTTGGGGAAGTTATATAAAAGAACACTATAATATTCATAAATCCTATATATGAGTGTTTCTGAAATATATATTCTGGGATTTTCCTTTTTTTCAGTCTTGAAATTTCACATTATGAACAATTAACTAATCTGTCAATTGTCCAAATGCAAACATGAGAAGTTAAAAAAATTCCTTCTTTCAACAATCTTGGGAGCTTTTCACAATACTACAGAATTATAATCTAGAACAGACTCACAAACAAATTATAAAAATCTATAACTCAATACTACCTTTTCTATGTATGTAAGAGACAATGACTTTTTTAAACTTTTTTAAAGTTGTACTTTGAGTTCTAGGATACATATGTAGAAAGTGCAGGTTTGTTACATAGGTATACATGTGCCATGGTGGTTTGCTGCATCCATCAACCTGTCATCTACTTTAGTTTTTTCTCCTAATGCTATCCTTTCCCTTGTCCCCCAACCCCCGACAGGGTCTGGTGTGTGATGTTCCCCTCCCTGTGCCTATATGTTCTCATGGATGAAGCTGGAAACCATCATTCTCAGCAAACTAACACAGGAACAGAAAATCAAACACCGCATGTTCTCACTCATAAGTGGCAGTTGAACAGTAAGAACAATGACAGTTTTAAAAGCATTTTTTTAAGACAGCGTCTTGCTCTGTTGCCTGGCTGGAACAAAAAAACACCTCACTGGACAGTTTTTTTTTGTTCTTTTTTTATTTATTTTTTTTGAGATGGAGTTTCGCTCTTGTTGCCCCAGCTAGAGTGCAGTGGCGCAATCTCGGCTCACCGTAACCTCTGCTTCCTGGGTTCAAGCAATTCTCCTGCCTCTGCCTCCCAAGTAGCTGGGATTACAGGCATGTGCCACCATGCCTGGCTAATTTTTGTATTTTTAGTAGAGACAGGGTTTCACCATGTTAGTCAGGCTGGTCTCGAACTCCTGACCTCAAGTGATCCACCCGCTTCAGCCTCCCAAAGTGTTGGGACTACAGGCATGAGCCACCACGGGAGGCCAAAGTGGGTGGATCACCTGAGGTCAGGAGTTTGAGACCAGCCTAACTAACATGGTAAAATCCCGTGTCTACTAAAAACACAAAAAATTAACCAAGCATTGTGATGCGTGCCTGTAATCCCAGCTACTCAGGAGGCTGAGGCAGGAGAATCACTTGAACCCGGGAGGCGGAGGTTGTAGTGAGCTGAGATTGCACCATTGCACTCCAGCCTGGGCAACAAGAGTGAAACTCCATCCCCAACACACGCACACACACACACACACCCCACTCTTAAATATATATATCTTTATGTCTTTAGGCTGGGTGCAGTGGTTCACGCCTGTAATCCCAGTGCTTTGGGAGGCTGAAGTGGGAGGATTTCTTGAGGCTAGGAGTTTAAGACCAGCCTGGGCAACACAGTGAGACCCTCTTTCCCTCCCTCTCCCTCCCTCTCTCTTACAAGTAATTTGTGTGTGTGTGTGTGTGTGTGTGTGTGTGTGTATGATTTAAGAAAGTTATACTTTTCTTAATATATAACTTTATTAAAATTCAGTTTTCCCTACCTGTATTCCTCTACTCTGTTTTATAAATGAGGAAACAGGCCTACAAAGATAACATGAGTTACCCAAGGAGAAGACCAACAAATCATTCATGCCTCACCTCCTCTGTAAAGATTTCCCCAACTTCCTTCTCATACTAGGTGGTCACATAGTCGCTGGATTTCTCAGTTAACATACTCACTCACTCAACAACTGCCGATCAAATGTTTTACTATATGTCTGTCAGTTACCAAGTTATGCAGAGGATATGTGCATGAGTGTGTGAACAAATCATTTGAGCTCTTTGAGGCCAGAGAACTCAAGTGTTTGGGGAATAATAATGACAATAGCAATTAAAATAATAACCTTTAGGCATTTTACATAGATCATGCTATTCAATCCTCATAGCAACCTTACAAGGTATATACCATTAACCACATTTTACAGATAAAGAAACTGAGGTTCAGAGAGATTAACTACCTTGCCTAGGGCCTCATAGATAGAAATGAATGCATAAATGAACAATGAATAAAAGTTAGCACCACTAACAATTTTACACACATGGTAGAAAAGAATGTTCATTTCACCATATTATTTATGTAATAGAGCCTGTGTTTAGCACTGAGAATGTGCACATTTGGAAATTTTTGAAACTTACGTACATAACTGCCAAAAGTAATTTGAGTATCTCAGAGACATTCTAGAAATTAAAAATACTTATGCTGCACTTTACAATCCACTAATCCATGCAAATGGTTTGTGAAGCAGCTATCGTTCCTTTTATAGATAAGGAGAAAATAGCCACACTGTGCCCAAAGGTTACCAGATCGGAAGGGGGCTGCCTAACAAGCCACAGAGCCACGGCAATCCATATGTTTAGGGGAAATCACATACCAAGGGTAAGAAAAAAGGCCGAGAAACGATGATGTTTTCTAAAAACACAAATTAAAGTCTATGAAGTAGCAGTAGTATAATGGTAATCTGCACACCATGGAAGGACTAGAGAGAGACCTCTGTAACTGAATGAATATCACCATCCTTTAATTTAAGAAAACATTAAGACCAGGCGCGGTGGCTCATGCCTGTAATCCCAGCACTTTGGGAGGCTGAGGTAGGCGGATCACAAGGTCAGGAGATTGAGATCATCCTGGCCAACATGGTAAAACCCCATCATTACTAAAAATACAAAAAAGTTAGCTGGGTGTGGTGGCGCATGCCTGTAGTCCCAGCTACTAGGGAGGCTGAGGCAGGAGAATTGCTTGAACCCAGAAAGTGAAGATTGCAGTGAGCCGAGATCACGCCACTGCACTACTGCCTGGGTGACAGTTCGAGACTCCGTCTCAAAAAAAAAAAAAACCATTAAAATCTGCATGTAATTGAATAGTAATACAGTGTACTTCTATCCTAGATCTAAATATACCAAAATACTCTAACTTCAGGATTAGAAGCCTGAAATACAGACTCAACATAGTATATTTTGGATATTATTAAACTACATGAGAGAAAGAACAATTCTCATTCTTACCTGCAAATGATGCAAATACTCAAAACAATGATTACAAAGCAGAAAGGAATAAAAAAGTGTATTAAAAGAAATCACAAAGATTGGGGAGAAAACAATGTACAACAGCCCAGTAATAAATAGAATACAAGAAGCTGAATGAAATAACATGCACTTAGATGCCAAAAAACTGGCTTAAGTACAATGAAGCAATCATTTCTTATTGTGAATGGATGTGGACAACCAAAAATAGCCAATGAACAAATTTAGTTAGGAGGTGATGGGAGGAGGAATGTGAAAGGAGAGGAGAGTACTACACTCATCCAACGTGGACAAAAACCCTCAAGGCAAGAAATAATTCAGTTTCCTATAGTAGAAAGATATAAGACAGTAACAATGGTTTGACAAATGCCAAGAACTTAAAGTAAATGTGAAGTATCTAAAATTTACTTTGTCACTTCATGAAAGCCTTCTGTTTGACAGTCACGCACAAGTTTGGGAATGAAAAGGACATAATCTAAGGAAAACCAAACGATTTTACCTAAAAGCCTGCCATCAGAAATCTGCAAAACACAATTACAGTGAAAAAGAAATCTACTTTGTTTTTCTCCTAAATATGTTGGTTCTGAGATAGATTTACAGAGAGATAGTATAAAATTACTAGCACACACAGAAAAGAAGCCAGACCTAGCTTTTCAGACACATCATGAATTGAATATTAAACATGATATTCATTTTGATAAGTGCTTTAAATTGTCTCTCCATTACAGCCACGCCTGTTCTTAGTCCTCAGAGTATATTGGCATTTTACATTATTGACCCTCCTCCCCACTTTTAAACTTTTGTGCAGTCCCTTATCCTGACTCTTCTAACTCTATGAGTTATACTCCAAACCATGAGCCCTAGTGCAGTCAACCCCCAAGAACTCGTTCACTCAGTTTTTACTTCCACACAGATGACTCCCAAATTTTCACTGCCATTCCATACCTCTCACCCAAATTCCAGTTCAGTATTTCCAGCAACGTACAATTACAAATGGCTTGCACTCAATCCAAAGCCAAAGTAACAATCCATATGACAGAATACTGGACAGCAGTTAAAGAGGAGATAGAGACAGACAGATACATAGACGGATATGACAAGATCGTCAGATATCTACTATTATTAATGAAAAATAAATACTTCGGCATAGTATACAAATGTGATCTCATTTTTAAACAAAAAGCCTCCAGAAAGATGTAGAAGACACTCAACAATGGTTACCTCTAGAGAATGGGGATATGGATGGTAGGAAAATGGAGACAGACTCACTTCTTATCATTGTATCATCCATATTATAAAATTTACAGCCAGGCACTGTGGCTCACACCTGTAATCCCAGCACTTTGGGAGACCAAGTCAGGTGGATCACCTGAGGTCAGGAGCTCGAGACCTGACTGGCAAAATCCCATCTCTAGTACAAATACAAAAATTAGCCAGGCACGGTGGTGCATGCTTGTAGTCCCAGCTAGTCAGGAGGCTGAGGCAGGAGAATCGCTTGAACCTGGGAGGCAGACACTGCAGTGAGCCAAGATTGTGTCACTGCCCTCCAGCCTGGGAGACAGAGTGAGACTCCATCTCAAAAAAATAAAATAAAATAAAATAAAATTCACTATGTGCATCATTACTTGTATAATTTACTGTATGAAAACTAGTTAATTAATAAAGAAAAGTAACATAAAATTATTAAATCTCAATGTTGGAAATACACATTAACTTCAAAACAAACTAGCTTCAAAATAAAATTTTCCCAGGGTAGAAGTCAGAGACCCTATACTGACTTGGGCTCTACAACCAATACCATAGTGGCCCCAGGATAGAAAGAAAGGAGAGCAAGTTCTGTAGCATCTTAAATCCTATAGCATAAATCCAGAGCCATATTTGGTGGTTCTAGAATCTTCACTGTCAGTTGCCACTACAAAATAAAACCAAAAATATAAGAACAGCACATCCCATCAGCTTGTCAGCTGTGGTCAGGTACCTGCTCTGCAGTACTAACTTGGTGTCTTAGATTATTTAAGGTATACAGTGCTGGCGAACAGCTAGAAGCTCACAGACTCAGCAGATGCAGCTCACTACATGGTTTTCAGAATGAGAGAGAACAATTTCCGTATTTTTATCACAGGATACAGGAATAACTACCCTGTGGAAACCACTCCACCCCACTCCCAACAAACATCTACCTCTGAAACCTTATTACTTCTGGTTTGGCAAGTCAGGAGTAATTAACTATCCTGTCTATTGGGGCGGGGAAATGGAAGAAAAAACTTGCAGAGTAAAAAGGTTAGAGAAAGTTCCAAACCAAATTATATTTTGGACAGATGGCCAAGAGTCTATATTTCCATTGCTAAACAATACATAGATTTACCAGTTAGTTTGGTAACAAATGGTGATGTTTCATTAAAGAGAAAGACAAAAATAATAAAAAAAAAAACAGATGAAAGAATGAATAGTATATGGAACCTCTACTGAAGAGGTAAGAAATTTAACCAGAAAGTCAAACAACTAAAATTTGCAGTATAGAAACTCTAAAAACGAAGATATGTGTCTTTAAGAAAACCCAATGCAGTATTTTCACAACTTGAATTAGCAGCAGAATGCAGCATGAAATGAATAGACTGTGAAACCATGTTGGAATCCATGTGATCTTGGGTGAACTACTGAACACCCCCTCTGAATTTCAGTGTTCTCTGTAAAATGGGTACCATAATACATGCAAAATGCCTAACATTAGAGGGATAAATGTCAATTCCCTTTATAAAGTAAGCTTTAAGTTATAAAAGTTTTTTAAACAACCTTATGTCAAAGTTCCTTTAAATGCAATGCTCCTACCACATTTAAAATGTGAAAACATTTACAAAAATGTAATAATTCAAGAATAATCTGAAGAAGCAAGGTATACCTGCTTCTTTAATTGATTGAGTAGAACTACAGCTGGCAACAGAAGAATTTTCAGTTTAAAGGAAATATCCAGGAACACAATTTAGTGACATTTGAGATGTAGTTCATCAGGTGAAACCATTGCAGATACAAGGAAAAAATGGAGGGAGCTGAACTGCATATGTCAAGTACATAGAAGCATGTTACAGTCATAAAAATTAAGGGAGTCCACAGGAAGTATTTATGAAGACAACTTCAAACAACACGCCCTAAAGCAATCTGTAAAAAGCAGACATGAAGAGACTTGAGAAGGTTGTACACATGCAGAAAAGCA
This sequence comes from Aotus nancymaae, assembly GCF_030222135.1. Taxonomy (NCBI): domain Eukaryota; kingdom Metazoa; phylum Chordata; class Mammalia; order Primates; family Aotidae; genus Aotus; species Aotus nancymaae. The sequence goes on along the minus strand of NW_026988472.1, from coordinate 17,475,473 downwards.
ACGGAGTAGCTCTGTTCCCCCTCCAAATGGTCCCAGAATCAAATTCTGTCATCAGGAATCAATATTGCTTCCCTACTATCAATGAGGCCTGATAGCTGTAGGATACACACCCTGTGTTCAGTTTTTCCTCTGTAGAAGTACCGCTTAACTCCCATGGCTTGCATTCTTTCTGGGCTACCAACAATTTAGTTGCTGATCATTTCTTTTACCTTGTTACTTGGCTGTCACTGTGATCATGCACTTCTTTCACGATCACTGGTATTTTTGGAATATCTACTCGTTTCTGGAAAATTCTTGGTTCCTTCAGGCAAACACTTGATCTTTTCCTAACATTAAAAACTAGTTTACCAACAATGCCTAGTTAAAATTTCCAGGAAAGATTTTTTCAACACGATGTGACATTCTCCCTACGGTACTAGAAACCCAAATCACTGCGTGAATCAATACATGTGAAAGCCATAGTAATTAGTAAAAATCAGTAAAGCTGAATTTATCTGTATGCTGAATTATATACTTTACATATTATTAATCCAGTATTTACATAAAGACTGCATTAACTCAATTCTCTGGCTAACAGCATTACCGGAATCACAAGTATGTAATTTAAAGCAGACCAGCAACTTAACTGTACTCTTTTAATAGAGTGTATGTACAAACAAAATCCATACTAAACTGATAAATTTCTTAATATTAAATCAAGCCATTAGAGTGGAAAACCATCATCAACTGTTATTGAAGCAATCCTTGTTCTGTGTTGTTCCAAACATCAGACAATCGCCATGTTGGCATTAGATGAGTGTCATAAATCAATGTGGATCTTAAAAGGCCCAAGAAATCAAAGCCAAACACAAGCTAAAACTAAATTCTCACACAATAAGGCTGAGAAACACAGGTGCATAGAAGACAAAAATCCACGTTTTGGCCATTTAGCTTCAATACCTTCCAAAAAGAGTTTATTCTACTTTGTAAAAATTGCAAGCCTCTGAAAAGCCAGTCCCAAAATATTACATACATAATCTAAGGTTTAAGCCAATGACTCCCCATCATAGCTGCACATGAGAATCACATAGAGAGCTTTAAAAAATACCAGTGACCACGACCCACTCCCAGAAACTCCGATTTCACTGCTTTGACACAGGACTCTGGCACTGATCTTTTTTAAAAGCTCCCCTGATGATTCTAATATGCAGCCAAGTGGAGAACCACTACTTTAAACTAATACAGACTCTCGAGACAATAATTGCTCTGAGGTTGATAAACATGCTTTTTTGCCTTTTAATGAGATTTTATTAAAACTACTCAACTCATTTCACAGCTAACGAAAGGCTGTTACATTGCAGGCACTGTGTTAATGGAGAAAGGTGTGTAAGAAACATTCCCTGCCCTCAAGAAGCTCCTTATTAGTGAACTAGAGAGATCCATAAATAAGTAACTGTAATTAAATATAAGTGCTCTCGAGGTGTAAGCAAATGCCTCACAAAGTTGCATGTCATCCTTGAGCAAGGGTCATGCTGCATCATTCCAATTTTAGTATATGTCCTACCAGAGCAGGAAAATCAGAAGCTACAGGTTACTAAATACCAGGGCAAATATTCAGCCAACACAAGGTAAAAACGGTATGAATGGTGTACATTATCTTTGACAGACACTGCTGTACCAAGAAAGTAGGCATTTTTCTATGTTTTAATTTGGATGAATTGTCTTAAATTTCCTTCATGTAGTATTACTAGTTGTACACTTATAATTGTAAAAGATACAGTATAATGATCATGACATAAAAATTAGTCGTTAACCTGTATTTGCATAATGCCTTTCTTTTCCAGTAATTGCTACATTTTATTTGCTAAAACAAGAAGTTTTGGGACTATGATAAGGTCCTATTATTGGAGATTTGTTTCAATCATCTGAAAGATAGTTACATAGAAAATGTTACAGAAACAACAGGCATTCAAAGGAGTTTCTGCAAGATTTTCAAAAATGAGAAACACAGGGAAAAGAGTTTTAATTCTTAAAAAGGGAAATGGCATCCTTCCAACATTTGTAAAGAATCAGGCACATGTTCCCTCAAAGATAGTGTTAACAAGGGTAAAGGCTGCAGTCACTGGAAAGAAAACATATTCCAAATAATGATCTTATATTTCAAAACCTCATTAACTCTGTAAGTTGTCTTTCTCAACCAAGGGAAAAAAAACACATTGAAAGGTCTAAATTAAATGAGAACTTTCATTTATGCCATCAAGTAAGGCCAAGTACACAGTGGGTAAACGAATAGGTGGTTGGGTAGGTAGAGGAGTGAGTGGGTGGTCAATTAGTCTTGAAAAGTGAAATCTATTTTAAAGTACCTTAGTAAAAATTTAAACCTATTAAGATCTAGTGGCGAAAAACAATTTGTGATACTAATTTGCTATAAAAGAAAATCAAAATTCCACAGAACTTGGATTGAAATCAATAAAAAGGTTTTCAGTACATGCGAACATCTTCAAGTCTTTTCTGTTCAAATTCAGAGGTGAAGAAATTCTAAGTTAAAAATGTATGCTGTCAAGGTCCCTGCAAGAAAATCTCAAGCTAATTTCAATTTCCATATCAATATATACTAAGACAATTTACCAGAGAAACCTTCAACCTCTACTCAGGTTGAGGAACACTATTATTACATTCTTTAACAATAAGACTAGCTTGAATTCATTATTTCATGTAATGGCATTTTATAATTGGCACTGACCGAGCCAGATTTTGTAGGATATGAATGAGATTTCACAGTTCATAATAGTTAAGATAGCCATAGAGTACCTATCACCTCAAAATTAGCTTGCTGCCCCTCTTTATGCAGCTCTGAAACAGCCAGAAAAGATGAATTTTCTTCTCCCAGGGGTGTTTACTGAAAATATTCTATCAATTACAAATCAGTGGAATACTGACTGTTAATGTGATGATGACCATTTCTGTTTGATATCCAAAGAGATCACATCATCATCCTTCCCGACCTTAAGGAATCAGAACTAGTTACCAAAACTGATTCAGTGATGGCTATTTTCCATCTTCACAATATAATTAACATTTTAATCTCACATTTTCCAATTATGAATTGCTAGTTTATTTACATCAGCTATAACTAAGATGCAACAAACATCATTCACCCACACATACAGTCATTTGGAGGCTTTTGGAAAACACCTAATTTACCTTCACTGGGTGCTCTTAAGAATAAGGAAACCAAGGAGATTTCTGAGACATTTTTCTCCCCAAAACTGTGCTATTCACATGTGGGTACTGAGCACCTGAAACGTGGCTGGTCAGACTGGGAAACGGAATTTTGAATTTTATTTAATTTTCATTAATTAAAATTTAAATTTAGAAAAAGGTACTTGATTGGGTTATTGGAAAACTTTTATATATGCTCGGAACCACTTGGGTATGTGAATCTACTTTTGCAAATGCACATTTTATGAAACTTAAATACAGATTAAGAATTTCTGATGAAAATTTAGCTTAGTGTCAGAATTGAGATGTGCTGTTAGTGTAAAATACACAGTGGGATTTCAAAGACTTAGTATAAAAGATGTAAAATATTTCATTAATATTTTTTCATATTGATTACATATTGAAATGTTTCAATCTACTGAGTTAAATAAAATTATTTTATTAAAATTAATTATACCTATTTCTTTTTACTAAATGTGGCTACGAGAAAATTTTAAATTACAAATGTGGCTCATAATACAGGTTTTGGACAGTGCTGTTCCAAAACACTTCCACAACCACTTTAACAGGACACATTTGGATACTTTTCTTTTAACAGTCTGGCTGATCATGTAACAATAGGGCAAGGAGTAACATGTCCTCATATCAATTGTGTCTGAGTAAAGTGTGTAGCAAGCTCTATCCACAATTTCACCATGAGAGGCAACACTGTAATACCTCAATATGGAAAGAAAAGGAAACAAATTAGCACTCAAATTGAAATTGAGTACTGCAGACAACTTAAAAGAGATAGCGCCAACTGCTCTAAGGTCTTGGTTTCATTTCCCAACTGTGGACCTTAAAAATAGACAATAAAGCACTGCTTCCAAAAAAAAAAATATTTCAATGGTAGCTCTAGTGATCCTTATTAAGCCACGGAATACACGCTGTGTTAGGAAATCAAGTTCAGATTGCCAGCATTTCCTTCACAAGCAAATTAGCAGGATTGTGCACTTGGAATACTGTTTGACAAGAATGAAAAGGAAACTATTCAAAATAGATTTAAGGAATGGACAATTAGATGAGGAACTGCAGATTTAATTCTCAATCAGCACTGTGATTAATCTGATTCCCTGCTTTTCCCTAGCGTAATTATACAACACAGATGAAAGGATGAGCATTTGGACTGTCAGTTCTATATTCTAGACCAGCCCGGTGACTCAAAGCAGACGGCTCTACCATGCTAACCACCATCCCATCAACAGTCTAGGGGAGCCTCGAGCACTGATTGAACAGTCATTGCATAACAAGGCATTAAAAATTCGAAGGCCCCCAACTCTTTCCACGTTCGTGTACACCAGGGGGGAATTTGCTGAAACTGAAGGCACCCCGTCTTAAATGACCCCTTCCAATCCGGGCATGGGGTGTACACAAAGGCATCTGTCTAATATCCTGCACAATAGACACACACCCCACAACTAAAACCTTGGACTATCTCTCTCTCTCTCCACACAAGCAAAGGAAATGCAAGCTGCTCTTTTCAAAAATGGTCTATGGTACATGCAAGGTAACAATAACCCTAACTGAAGCAACTATAAAATCGGTTGTGCCACGTCCCTGTGCAACCGTCAGATAAAATGCAGGCAGCTGGCCCCACGCCTTAGTGGGTGGCTAACCTAGGCTCGTTGGCCTCAATGGATCGCTGAGAACCCCAAGGCCCCGCCTGGCAGGAACTCCAGGTACACGTCTATAAATACTCCAGGATGAGGAGGACGAGAGGGGAAGAGGGGAGGGAGGGCAGGGGGCAGGCCCAGAGCGGGTGCGGGAAGACCGGGGTAGCACTGAAATGCATTTTTCCACACTCCCGCTCCCTTGCGTGGAGACTCACTTGCCGATCACCTCGCACAGCTCGTACACATCCTCGAACAGCACGTCGTCGTCGGCCATGGTCCGGAGGGGATAGCGGCCGCAGCGTGGAGGGCTTCGAAAACGGGGGTGGGGGCGCCCAAGAGCTCAGTGCCCAGCCCCGGGCTCGCCTCCTCCCCTCAGGACCCGCGAGCCCTCGGCGCCGAGGACGCTCGAGTGGGGCCGCGAGGCCCAGAGACTGCGGCGCCTTCCTCTGCGGGCTACCGCCCCGCGGCGGGCGGCGGGGCCGGGGCGCGGGAGCGAGGGCGGCCCGGGCCCGGCGCCGCCCGCCCGCCCGCTGCTCCTCGCGCTGCTCGGGCCGCGCTGCCCGGCGTGCGGATCCTCGGGGACCGCGCGGCGTCCCGCTCTCCGCTCGTCAGCCCGCGCGGGCTGCGAGGCCGCGACCGCTCCCTCTGTCCGAGACCGGCTCCGTCGCGTCGCGGAGCAGCTCGGACTACAGAGGGGGCCGCGGCAGGACCATGGAGGAAGGATCGTCGCGGAGGGAGGTGGCGGCGGCTGATCGGCGCTGGGGACCAGGAGGCGGTGGTAGAGACGCTCCCTCCTCTTTCTCCTCCTCCTGCAGCCGCCACCGCCCGCCCAGGAGTGGGAGGGGGCTTCGCGGGACCGGCGCTCTGTGCGGGCGGGAGCCGCGACTGCCGCCTTCTGCTCCGCCCCTCAGCCTCAGCAGCCGACCGACTCGCCAGCCCCGCACACCCGCCTCGCGCAGACACGCCCTCCTCCCCCGTCGGCGGCGCCGCTTCCAGAACCACAGGCCCCGCCCACTCCAGCCCGTCGGGAGGCGGTGGCCCAGGGAAAGGGGAGCGGGCTGAGCGGCGCATGCGCGCGGCGCCGGTCGCGTCACGGCGAAAGGGCGGGAGCTGGGATTCTAGAGGGCGCGGAGGGTTGGCGAGTGGGGCGCGTCGGCTGCAGCTGCTGAGGCGGGGCTGGTTGGGGTCGTCGCCTCCGCGCCTAGCCGCGACCAAGCCGCGAAAGAGGATGGAGACAAAAGGTCCATGGCTGCACCCTCGTTGTCCGGCAAGAGGCACGGAACTCCCCGGCCGTTACCCCTTCTTTTGTAATCGCAGGGAGCCTTTCCCAGTTTTTTGTTGGGAAAAGAGGCAGGGAAAGGGTGCGAATGAATGAGAAGGCTAAAAGAGAGGTAGAGAGAGGTTGTCACTGAAGCCGTGCTTGGCAGCGGATGCTTTAGTGCCACCCTGTCATTCCTTAATGAAGACTAGGGCTGGGGATAAGGGTAGGTCGTCCGATAAAAGGACTAGACAAAAACTGCCTAGGAAGGTGTGCGGCAGCAGCACAGGGTCATCTATGGAGACAGCTTCTTCCACGTTCTGGCCCAAACTCAGCGAATATCTATCCAGCGCTTACCCTCACTAGAGACAACCTAGAGAGAAACCAGGAAGGCAGGGACAAACTGCGACTTTAAGCTCCTTTGTATATTGCCCCCAAACTCCCAACACCTACTCTGCTCTCTATACTTTCTATAAATGTTAGACTTGTCAGGAACAAAATGCAACTAGAGGGAGTGCAGGCACAGGAGCAGCCAGGGAGTGAGGTTCTGGGTGTTGCCGCTGTACTAGGTTGCATTCAAAATGAAGATTTCTGTTCAACTGAGCATGTGCGGAATGAGCCAACGCCATCAGACAGGTATATGCCTCAGTTGAAGACCAAGAGTCTTTGTTCCTCCGCACAGCAAAAGTGCCCAATTAGTTCATAAGTCAGTTTCCAGAAATCGTCTGGCAAATTTCTCAGTGAGGTAATTTTTTCAAAAAAATTATTAATACCAAAGCGGAGGGGGTGATGTGGAGACTCACAGCCTATTTTCTCTTCAGAAACGTTTCATGCAGACCCTTGACCACTCCCTCAAAAGGCTGAGAGATTTGCCTGCTAAGGATTTGAATACTAAACCTTTTTTAAAAAAACATGCAGACCAGAGGACAAGCATAATTGCACACGGTTTTCCTCCTTTCTCAGAGAGCTTGTGCATTCTCTAGAGAAGGGGGCTTCGGAACTTAAGAAACGTTGCCTCCTTTGAGGGTCCAAGAGTTACTCACCACAAGTTGGCATGTCCAGCTCCTGCCCTATGAATAAGGCGTCACTCTATTCTGCCCTGAAGTGCCCAGGAACCCTCTCAAGTCGCCTTGTCAGCTTCACTTCTTTTCCCCAGCCCAAGACTAAGCTATACCAAGCTTTGTCAACTTCATTTTGGGGTTTGTTATCTTCCACAGGGACCTATGCTCAGAGGCAGAAAAGGACGATTATAAAGGAAAACAGAAAAGAAAGTGGAGGTGAAAAAAAAGAGACGATTGTAAAGGTAAGTAACGCTCTGCTCATGGAATCACAGCTAGTTTGGATCTGGAAAGAGCCTCCGAGGTCAGCTGGTCCAATTCCCTCACTTACAGATGGGAAAATGTGGTGGTTGCTCTCCCAAAAGCCATCCCACCCCTCTCCCCCATCATAGGGTAGCAGCTCTGGGCTTGAGGTGAGATTGTAACCATCTTAGCTGGAGAGGTGGACTCTGATTAATTAAACTAACACATGCAGTGCCCTTGCCACGGCGATAACCCTAATTTAATCAGCTATTGGCATTCCCTGGTCACAGGCTTTGAGTGGTTCGAGGTCTGCCAATCGGCACAAAGCTCAGGACTTTTTCCTCCTAATCTGAACTTACATCTCCCAGTTCCCAGCGTGATATTTAGTCATACAGAAACTCTCTGCTGTACACATCCCTCAGAAGTTGTACCATGTATAATGACTAGAGGTAGATCCTCTCTGCTTCAGGGACTAAAATAACCAAACCTTTTAAATTAATTTTTCTCTGGGTGTCTTCCAAAAATTCAATACTGTTCCAACAAATAAGCCCATGTATTAGTGGGTCAGGTGTCAATAATTTAGTTCTGTTTCATTTCCACAAAGAAAGTGTTCAAGTAAGCGCATCTATTAGATTGTGTTCAGATGTCAGTAACTGAATATTCAACTAACAGTGGTTTAAACAAATGCAAGGGGGCCGGGTGCTCTTTTCCATGTAGCAAGGAGCCTGGAGATGTGTGGTTACTAACATTGATCAGCTATTCAACTGCGTCATCAGTGACCTAGGTTTATTTGTTCCACTCTGCCATCCTTGTAATGTTAGCATCTCATTCTCAGGCTTGTCTTATCATGAGATGGCTGCCACAATTTCAGACATTAAAGGCAGGAAGCAGGAGGGCAGTAATGACAGGAGAGGCCTTTCTGCTCCCTCTCTCATTTATGAAGGAAAGAAAATATCTTTTTTCCATCTCATAGGCCAGGACAGAGTCACACACAGCAACACTTACCTGCAAGGGAAGCTGGGGACATGGGTATTTGTCTTCTCTTGCCTCCTCTTGGGAGGTGGACAAGGGAGAAGTAGGGGGAAAATGGGCTTCAGCAGCAGGCTGGAGTGCGGTGGCACGATCTTGGCTCACTGCAACCTCCACCTCCTGGGTTCAAGCGATTCTCCTGCCTTAGCCTCCCGAGTAGCTGGGATTACAGGTGCTCGCCACCATGCCCGGCTAATTTTTGTGTTTTTAGTAGAGGTGGGGTTTCACCATGTTGGCCAGGCTGGTCTCAAACTCCTGACCTCAAGTGATCCTCCCTCCTTGGCCTCCCAAAGTGCTGAGCTACCGCGTTTGGCTGATTTCTAATACTAGGAAAATTACCAATAAAACAGTTCTACATCTTCATCATAATGTAGATATACCTCTAGTATATAACTGATGGGCCTTTAAAAAATTCAGAAACATCTAAAACCCCACGAGGATGAAGTTGCTGCTAAACAAATTTGATTCTCAGCTGTCAGTGCAAATTTTCAGTGACTTTGAGGTCTTGGACTTTCCTCACAACTGCATTAGACATTCTCAGGTTGTCAGGCTCCCACATCATTTCAGCTTGACACAGATATACAAGGGAAACACACACACCAGAGAAATATTAGCATGAGGGCCACACACAGAGGTCAGTGTGGCACAGGGCTAATTTAGGCAATTTACAGTTCAGCCTTACTCTGTAGTGTGATTGTTTAAGGATATAAATTATTACTGAATTAATGAATAAAATTAAGAATGACACTGTTCTCAACTGGAGTAGTTATTGCCTCATGATATAAACAGGATGTTCTAAGCTAAAATGAAAGACACCCCCCCCCAGAAAGAGCTAGATATATTAGACTTATACTCTGATAACATTTTGCAAATGATTTTATATTTATTCAATGAATGTCTGTTTAGTCATGGGGGCTATAGCTGAAAATGGTCCCTGCCCTGTCTGGACTTCATTCTAAAAGAAAACAAGTTGTTGGCAAGCAATTACATTGAAGAGTGATGTTTGTTAGGGTTTGGGAAGTACAGGAGCAAATACTGAGAGGATTTATGGGTTTGGAGAAGGCTCAATTGAAAAAATGTTTAGACCAAGACTAAAGAAAGTATAGAAATTAATCAGGCAAATGAGTAGGGGCCAGTTGATTCTCGGTAGAGAAAACAACATTTGTGAAGTCTTGAAGGTGAGCAAGAATATGCTCTTCTAGAAGAAGAACATGCTCTTTTGGAGAAGTAAGTCATGGCTAGATCATAGCCTATAAGAAGAAAGAGGCAAGAGGGAGTCAGAGAAATAGGCAGGGGCCAGATACTGAGAGGGATCAATTGCCATTTTAAAGAGTTCACTCACTGAAAGATTGCAGATTTCAGTGGTACTAGAGTCTTATGTGTAGACTGAGTTCCTTGAAAACCCCATGCATGAACAGAATTCTACTTTTAAGTAATTATCCCCTTTGCATTGGGTGCATGTTGTTCTCTCCCTTAGTTACTTTTAAAAATCCAGATACTCCTATAGTAAATATGAAATCCTTTAAATGGTTTCAGCAGACACTGTAGGTGCTCCATTCAAATTCCCTCGGATCCCCTTTGCCATTTCTGTGTGGCTTGACTTCAGTGTATTTTTGCTTCCAAAGCCCATGCCTGTGACTCCAGAGGACTTTCTGGAAGCTACTGGAATCATTTGCCCACGTGGAAGTGCCTGGGAGTTTAGGTTTCCCCTATCCAGTGATTAGCTGTTAGCCAATGTCCCATAGCGCAAGAATATGAAAGCCTTGACTGGGGAAGAGGGGACAACTCTGAGGGGTTACTTACACTCCAGAGGTCCTCTGTGGGATCAGGCTGAAGCTACCCTTCCCAGGACTTTGCCTGAAATCTGACCGTTGTTTGGTTCCCTTTCCTACTTCTCTCATTAACGACGAAGTTTCTCCTGAAAGCACTTCCTTACTAAATCACTTGCTCATGAATACCCTATCAGGACCAGCTTTTGGGGAATCCATCCTAAGACAATGGTGTTTCTCCAAGTGATAACTGCATCAGAATCACCTGGAAGCTTATGAAAAATGTTAAAAATGTTGATTTCTGGGCCCCACCCAAGACATACTGAACCTGAATCTCCTGGAATATGTTGCAAGGATGTGTATTTTTATGAGCTCCACAAGTAAGTCTAGTACACCTAAAAATTAAGAACCACTGTCCTAACACTGGCTGCTGAATAAGCTCTCTGGAAACAAGGATCCAGGGCTGATCTCATCACTAGGTTGGAGAAGACATAAGAAATGCAAAAGAGCACTCCAGGGAGCAGAAGAGGACCTGACTACAAATGTGTTTCCTTCCCCATTTCTTCTGGTGCCTGTCCTGTAAACCTCTGTCTAAAGATTCATTTTGTGTGGTATCTATACATACATATGTATACACACACACAGTGGAATATTATTCAGCCATAAAAAATGAAGTCAATTCTTTTGCAGCAACATGTATGGAACTGGAAGCCATTGTCTTATGTGAAAAACTCAGAAACAGTCAAATACTGCATGCTCTCACTTATAACTCAGAGCTAAACAATGTGCGCACATGGACATGGCATATGGAATAATAGACATTGGAGACTCAGAAGGGTGAGAGGGGGTCAGGAATGAGAAATTACTTAATGAGTACAATGTACATTGTTCAGGTGATGGTTATGCTAAAAGCCTAGACTTCACCACTATGCAATGTATCTGTGTAACAAATTGTACTAGTACCATACAAATAAAAATGATTTATTTTGCCCTCCTTTCTTTAATATCAATGAATAAGTCACTAAAAAGTTTTGACAGTGGAAACAATATTGCCTTTGGAAACAGCACAGTGTCAGTGTACACTGAACATGTGGTTTAAAAGTCAACAAAAATATATCCAGTCACAGAACCATTTATGATTGCAAATACTCACCGGCCTCCTGGGGACTCAACACTATGCTAAATGCTAACCAGGAATGCATTAGTCAGGATTCTTTGAGTTGCAAGTGACAGAAAACTCAAACAAACTTAAAAATACAAAGAATCTATTGGCTCACATAATTGAAAATTGAGAGGTACGCTAACTTCAAGTGAGGCTTGATCCAGGGCTCAAATTATATCACTGAAGATTCACTTCCTCCCAGTCTCAACATTATGCATTCTGTGGTATTGGCTTTATCCTTAGGTGCAACAAGGTAGCTCCCAGAGCTCCAGGCTCTCCCTTTGAAGTAGCAAACCAGCTGCCACTGTTTCAGACTTCATCTCCTTATACATCTAAGACAAGAGAAAAGGAGTCTTATCCAATAGATCCTGCCCATGTTCTAGGATTCACTCTCTTTGGTCAGCTTGATAGTGGGGCACATGATTATCCCGGAACCAATCAATGTAGCTGGGGAATGAGAATCACTGAATAACGTAACTAATCAGGGTTAAGTTAAGAAGGGCAGAATGAATGGTGGGAAGGCTCCCTATTCTCCTAGTCATCCAGACACTGGTATTGGCTTTGTCTTAGCACTCTATTTTTTTCTACATGTTCAGCTAGTTACCATACCCTGTCAATTTTGTCTTTCAAAATTTCATTTAGATCCTCCTTTCTTTTCCCTTTCTTCAGTCCCCACCCCAATCCACTTCCCCATCAACCCATACTAAAATGTCATTTCATTTTACTAACTGGGCTCCTCCCTTCAACTGTTTGTCCTATCCTACTCACCCTGAGGAGGCTCAATTCACGTCCATGAGAGAGGATTCTCAGTATCTAGAACAATGCCTAATGTGTAGTAATTGCTCTAAAGGCATTTGTTGAATGTTGAATGATTGAGTGGCTTTATATCCCTTATCACTTCTTGGAATTCTCTTTTATTCATTTTGTTTATATCCTTTTTTTCCCCTTCACCCGAAACTCCTAGAAAGTGTCTGAAGCGTAGTGATACTCCATATATATTTGGTAAAAAAATAAATGACTATGTATTTGTTGAATTAGAGAATTATGCATAGTTAGGAAAAGAATGAGAAGTCAACAGAAACAAAGTGGTTCAATTCTTGGGTAGAAAACACCTAACAGAAGAAACAAGATTTTCTCAGACAAGGGGAGAGTCAACAATATTAGGATTGAAAAGGTATCAAACAGAGCAGGGACAGAAAAGAGGGCACTAGACTTGTTTCTACTAATTGAAAATAGTTCACTAGCTATCTTTTATGTAGAAAAACAAAATCTCACACATCACTGGAATTTTTCCTTCTGTTTTTAGCTATGAAAGATTTCAAAGGTAAACATGGAAAATTAAATCTCTCCCTTAAGTTCTTTTATCTATATTTCTTGGTGCTTTCTTTCCAAGCTGCCACAAAACTGTCACACCACATGGTAAAAACAAGCAATTAGCTACAATATGTTCACTGGGTGACTTATATTGAGCCCAGCCCTGATTAAGTTGCAAAGAGTCATGTAAGTCACCCAACTCCCAATAGAAGAGTATAATTTACTATCCTAAGTGCACTGTGGAAAAGGTCAAGTAATTAATAAGTCACCAATATGAGATACAAGCCTATCAACGCTGGAATGTTTAATCATTTACCCTCCTTGGGGCTTTGGTGAAGCAGATCCTTTCTGGGGGTCTTTTCTGGCAGTATGAGTCTGTAAAACTCTCAAGGAGATATTTCCTTCTTAGCATACTTTCTCATAAAACAATACCTTCTTAAAAATGGAGGCACTCTTCCTGAAAAATCTTTATTCTCACAGAGGTAATCTATAATGTCAGGATCTGCACTAATAAGATGTTTTCCATTTTGGTCAAGAGAAAAAATGTGTAGGCTGTTTGTGCTAATTTCCAGGTCTGATAGGAACTCTTTAGTGATATTTTTTTTTTTTTTGAGATGGAGTTTTGCTCTTGTCACCCAGGCTGGAGTGCAATGGCGCGATCTCGGCTCACCGCAACCTCCGCCTCCTAGGTTCAGGCAATTCTCCTGCCTCAGCCTCCTATGTAGCTGGGATTACAGGCACGCGCCACCATGCCCAGCTAATTTTTTGTATTTTTAGTATAGACGGGGTTTCACCATGTTGACCAGGATGGCCTCAATCTCTTGACCTTGTGATCCACCCACCTCGGCCTCCCAAAGTGCTGGGATTACAGGCTTGAGCCACTGCGCCCAGCCTCTTTAGTGATATTTTGCCTTAAGTGTCCTAGTTGAATATTTTCCATTCAGGCTTATTTACCCTTGTCATTGCTTTTAAATTGTCTTATAAACGGAGACAATAGCTAAGAAAGTAACCTTTTTAGAGATGATAGCAAAACCAAACTAAGGGGAAATGATAGAGATTCTAATGAGCTGTAAAGAAATAGCAGAAGAACCATTTATTGGAGGCTTATTATAAATGCCAGATACTATGCAAAGGCATTATACATGTTTCATTCAACCCATATAACAATCTTATGAGATAAATATCACCTTCATTTTACAGATGAGGAAACTGAGACTTGGAGAGAAGTTGATTAATATGTTAAGAATCACACAAGAAAGAGATAGGACCAATGTTTGAACCAAATCTGCCAGATCTCAAAGGCTGAATCATTGCACACTCTGCCTTTGACTTTTGTGTATTTCTCTGAGGAAGTAAGTTTTATTTTCACTTTCTTCATATTAAGCCATGTATGCCCCAGGCAAAAGGTACAATGGGTTGAATAACAACAGCAATGACAATAATCATTCCTGTCTATTGAAGTTTTATTTAGTGGCAGGCACTGTGCTAAGTGTTTTTCAAGCATTTGTTTGCTCATTCAATAAAACTTTTTTGAGCCTTTATTATGTACTAGGCACTAAAGGTACAATAGTGAGTAAAATCAACAGGATTCTTGCCCTGTTGGAGCTTATAGCTCAGTGAGAGAGACAGACATGAATCAATCACAAAAATAAAAGTATAATTATTTTGGTAAGAGTGCAAAGACCATTCACTGGGCGAAAAGATAGTCTTTCCAACAAATGATATTGGGCAAACTGGATATCCACATGCAAAAGAATGAAGTTAGAGCTAGCCTTACCTTATACCATACTCAAAAATTTATTCAAAATGGATCAAAGAACTAAATGTCAGACCTAAAACTATAAAACTCTTAGAAGGAAACATAGAGGAAAGTTTCATGACATTAGATTTGTCAATGATCTCTTGAATAGGACACCAAAAGCACAGGCAACAAAAGCAAAAACAGATAAATTGGACTGCATCAAAAGTAAAAGTTCTGTGCATCAAAAGAGTGAAATTTTTGTGCAATCAACAAAGTGATTACCTAACCTACAGAACGTGAGAAAATATTTGCAAATTACATATCTGATAAGTCATTAATATCCAGAATATACAAAAAACTACAGCTCAACTGCAAAATGCCAAATAATCCAATAAAAAATGGGTTGGAATATTCATTTCTCCAAAGAAGACACATAAATGGCCAAAATGCTTATGAAAGGGTGGTCAACATTAGAGAAATGCAAATCAAAACCACAGTGAGATATCACCTTATGCTCTTTCGATGGCTGCTATCCAAAAAAAGAAAGAAAGAGAGAGGAGGGAAGGAAGGAGGAAAGGAAGGAAGGAAGAAAAAGAAAGAGAAAGAAAGAAAAGAAAAGAAAAAAACGTGGTGAGGATGTGGAGAGATTGAAACCCTTGTGCACTGTTGGTGGGGATGTAAAATGGTGCAACTGTTTATGGTGGATGCCACGAAAAGTTAAAAATAGTATTATCATATGATCCAGCAGTGCAGTACCATGTCTGGGTATACATCTAAAAGAACTGAAATCAGGATCTCAAAGAGATATTTGTACATAGATGTTCATAGCAGTATTATTCACTATAGCCAAAAAGTGTAAGCAACCCAAATGGCCATCGACTGATGAATGGTTAAACAAAAGTGTAAATAAATGGTTACACATACAATGAAATACTATTCAGCCTTAAAAAGGGAGGAAATTCTGACACATGCTGTAACATGGATGAACCTTGGGGATATTATGCTAAGTGAAAGAGGGTAGTCATAAAAAGGCAAGCACTGTATGATTTCCTTTATATGAGGCATCAAGAGAAGTCAAACTCATAGAAACAGAAAGTAGAATGGTGGTTGACAGAAGCTAGCGGGAGGGAAAAAGGAGAAGTTGTTTAATGAGTATGCAGTTTCAATTTTGCAAAACAAAAATGTTCTGGAGATTGGTTGCAATATGTGAATATAATTAACATTACTGAACTGTATACTTAAAAATAGTTAAGATGACCAAGTGCACTGGCTCATGCCTGTAATCCTAGCACTTTAAGAGGCTGAGGCAGGAGTTGGAGATCAGCCTGGGCAACCTAGCGAGACCTTGTCTTTACAAAAAGTACAAAATTAGGCTGGTACGGTGGTGTGCACCTGTAATCCTAGCTACTTGGGAGGCTGAAGTGGGAGGATCCGTTCAGCCCAGGAGTTCATGGCTGTGGTGAACCATGATTTTGCCTCTGCACTCCAGCCTGAGTGACAGTGCAAGACCCTGTATCAAAAAAAAAAAAAAAAAAAAAAGATGGTAAATTTTAAATGTGTTTTATTGCAATTAAAAGCTTTTTTAAAATTTAAAATGTAAAATTAAAACACTTATCTCCTTTGATTTTTAAACAGCTCTGTGAGAGCTTTTTATACTGCTCATTTTATAGAACAAATTGAGTTTTAGAAAGGCCAAGTCACTTGCCCAAGGTGACACAATTAGTCATGGGTGGAGATAAAATTTGAGCCCATTTCCTGAGCTTAAAGTTCATGCTCTAAACTGTTACTCAGCTTAGATAACCAGGTCTTCAAATGAGTGAACAAAACTACCTCTTGTTGGGTTGAATCACTGCCATTAAAGAGATCACAGAACACCAAGTTTAGAGTGTGAGTACCAGTGGATATCAAGGGTGTTCATAAAGGGTTCGTCTCTCATAATAATGACACTCCCTCTATGCACCCCACCAATGAGAAATGCACCTACATGTAGAATCAGGATAACAGTTTTTGGTTTCCTTGGTTTTTATTTTAATAACTTTCTTTTCTCCTGCACCAAAGATGTAACACTTTTAAACCCTGGTGGAGGTAGAGCCTAATTTTTTTTTTTAAGTCGAGTAGCTGCCTTAACAGCCTGTTGTTGGCAGGGCAGAGTGGCAACTGAGGGCATGACTTCCTAAGACAAAGCCCTTGATTACATGCCAGAGTTCCGGTTAAATCACAGATTGCTTTCACTTAAATAAGGTAGTTGGTGGGTATGAGCTGGAGAGCGGTTCTCCCAGGGAAAGGAGAAAAAAATGGCAGATGCCCTGGCTGGATAATCGTGGGGACTGTGTGGGGGCTATGACCTGTTGGGGCTATGACCTGTTGGAGCTACTGAAGCACTTCAGACTACTCACAGCTACTTTGACATTAAAGAAAACCATTCACACAAAATTGTTCAGCAGAGCAAGGTTGATGGATGCTATTGGGAGGAATGTGCTTTAGGCCAAAGGGAGAATACTGGCAGGCAGCCTGAGGTCAGGAAGTGGGTGTCAAGAATGGACTTGGGGAGGGGTGGAGGTGCTACTGGCTTCCATGGGACCAAACAGGGACAGAACTTGGGTCAAGTGAAGAAACGTAGTCCTGCTGTTCCTCTATAAGCTCACAAATACTGGGGTAACATGGAGGTGGTAGATGGAGTTCACAATTGCACACGCAGGTTAGAGCTTCATTCCAGAAGGCCTAAGTCTTTAGAAATTCTTTAGGGCCATGAATTTGAGGATATAAAAATGGCTGGAAGAAGATTCTGGATAGCTTCCCTATCTAATGTGATGCTTTTTAGTAAGAAGAAAAACCTGGGCAAACTGTCCGCCCCTTAGCCTGTGAGCAATTTTCCTTACAATTGCTTTTTCTGAAAGCAGTGTAACAAACATTAAAAAGAATGCTAGAATCTACGATGGTTTGGAATAAATGTTTTAAGGAGATAAGGCATCATTTGAGCAGATTTATTATGTAAAAGATCATATAGAGTACTTGGAATAGTAAATTGAGGCTCTCCAGCCAAACTACATGATGCCCATTGCCTTATAGATACTTCAGTTAAGGAAACTAAATTGGGCTGGGCACGATGGCTCACGTCTGTAATCCCAGCACTTTGGGATGCTGAGGTGAGCAGATCACCTGAGGTCAGGAGTTCAAGACCAGCCTGGCCAACATAGCAAAACCCCACCTCTACCAAAAATATAAAAATTAGCTGGGCGTGGTGGTAGGTGCCTGTAATCCCAGCTGTTCAGGAGGCTGATGCAGGAGAATCGCTTGAACCCAGGAGGCAGAGCCTGCAGTGAGCCAAGATCGTGCCACTGTACTCTAGCCTGGTTGACAGAGCAAGACTCTGTCTCAAAAAAAAAAAAAAAAAAAAAGAAAGAAAGAAACTAAGTTAGTATGAGGCTTGTGGAAAAACCTACTAAACTTGAATGTTTAGAATTTTGAGACTTCTAAGACATAGGGGGTCATTTTTTAAGCCTAGGGTTATTGGAAGTCATAAAACCCACCATTAAAATTCATTACATATCAACATACACATAAATAATTATACCACCAAGTACTATGATCTCTTTTTATATCAGCCTTTAGATTGAGTAGAATAAATACTGCAGCTGGTCTATACACTGAAATTTCCTGAGTCATGAATTCTTCTCTTTCATGACCTGGGAGGTAGGACAAATGCAGAGAAGGGAGGCAGGGAGAGGTTCCTGGCTAAGTCATCATTTATGTCTAGAACACAGAGGCAGTTTTATTGTACCTTACCAGGCACTTGTGGGAAGCATTGCCTCGTCTGGGAGACCAGGCGCTGATGCTGTGCTGGAGAAAACGGTTGCAGGAGAATGATGGAAGGCATCATAGCTCTCAGAAATGAACGGATGGGAACACATTTTGGCAAGGAAAAAACTGCTTTCTTTAGCAGGTTCCTCTATAACTGGATTTTAAAGCTAATTTTCTTTCCCATATCCACTTTAGCTTCTGCCTGAATAAAAGAAATTAACTCAATTTTAAGTTAATTTACTAATATTAGACTTTTTACATTTACATAATTTATTTAATATTAGTTTTTCATTCTTTTGTTCTTTTAGTGCCCACTAAGCTCCTGGCACAGTGCTCAGCATAGGATACATATTGGCTAACAAAATAGAGGAAGATAACCTCATCAAAGGATCACACCAAATAGATATAGAATTACAACCTAAGATAAGTGCACTCAGGAAAGAGACCATCGTGTATAAAATAGAAACAACCTAGAACTGGGGGTGTGATAGTGGGAGGTCAGGTATGTCTTCCCCAGAGGAAGTGTGGACTAGGCCAAGGGTTGGGTTGGGGAGTGGGAAAGTCCAGACAGAAAAATAGCATGGACAAAGGCCCTGGGGTTGCAAGATGCACGGCATATTGTAGGAACTGAAAGAAGGCCTGTGATGGCAGGAACAAAGGAAGTGAGGAGAAAATTGACCCAAGATGAGATTGGGGGTATAGTGAGGATTTTGATCCTTTTGGGGAAGCCATTAATGGGTTTTAAATAGGGATTTACCATAATCAGATTTGCATATTGGAAAGATCACTTCAGCTGCAGTTTGGAGTATATACTGGAGGGGAGACAGAGTGGATGGTGAGAAACCATTTAGGCTTTCGTGTGGTGGAGGGATGGTGATCGATGGCATGAGGGGGGTGTGCTGGACTTTCTCCATCCCCCCACCCCCAGTTTTCCTCTCCACCTTCTCCATCCTGCTTTATACTCTGGGAAGCTGACCTGTATAAACTACAGAAACTGCATTTGTGCCCTCTGGCTTCTAGCTGAGTTTGGCCAATGGGAAGCCCCTGTAGGAGACTGGAATTTGAAGGAGAATGAGGTCAGGGCATTTATTTCCCCAGTTCCTTTCCTCCTGGGCTGCTTCTGGCTGGCTGTGTCCTTCAACAAGAGATGTATTCCTCTCAAATTTATCTACTGCACATGACTCTTTCCAGGCTGTTCCCTTCTCTGGTCCCTTCAGGGCTGGGGGTGGTAAAACCTTTGCTTTTATTGCCAAGGGTTTGTATATTTTCTCTTTGGTGTGGTTTGTCTACACTCACACCTTTATAAATAAACCGTTTCCCCATTCTCCCAACTTGAGTGTGTCACATATTTCCTCTTGGTACCTTCAGTGATGTATGTGGTGGCAGGGTATGAAGGGAAAGTAACAGATCAGAGATAGAGTTAGGAGATTAAGTTAGCAGATTTGCTGATCATACAAACATTTATAGACATAAAAATATTAAAATAATAGTACTTTTATTTTTATTACTAACAAAATAGATGCCATGGACAATTAGCTGAGGATAATAATATATGTGTCCATTGTCATTTACAGGAATCATGATTTTCAAAAGCAGCAAGATTCTAATAGCAAAAGGGAGACAACAGTGATGGGAAGGTTGTATTTGGGAATTCCACTTCAACCCTCCCTTTCTTTTCTTTTCAGTTTGCTTGTCTTCTCCCTCCATAAATCTGTTGAATATCTTAACAGGAAAGTAAGTCATATAACTTTAGTTCCAAATTCTAGGCAAACACTTTCTCCAATTATTCTACCTGTTTTTCTAACACATATTTCCTGGTAGCATCCCCTGGGCTTCGCTCCTAAACTCTTTCTAATCATAGAGAAATATAAGCAAATCTATTGGAAGGTCGCTTGTGATCTGTGCAACTCATAAATGTTTGGTGTTGATTCTTCTTTCAGCTGAATTGCACCTAAACCATACCAGGGTGGTAAATTAAGCTTCCCCAGTGTTTAAGTTCCTTCTGAAGAAGACACCACAATTTTCTTTGATGAATTAAAATGCCTAATGATGTTACAAATCTATGCCTCTTCCTGATTTCTGTGGGGATTAAGACTAGCTTGCCATTAGACAACGAATAAAAAATGTTCATTTGCTTGAAAACTTGATCTTTCCAGAATTATCTGCTCCATTTACTTGAGTTAGCCTTTAGCTTCTGTAATGGTTTCCTATTGCTGTGGTAACGAATTACCACAAATGTAGTGTCTTAAAACAACATACTTTTTTCATCTCTTAGAGTTATGGAGGTCAGAAGTCCTAAAATGAGTTGGCAAGGAGGTGTTTCTTTTGGAGGTTCTAGGGAACAATCTGTTTCCTTGATTTCTAGCTTCTAAAGGCCACTTGCATTCTTGGCTCATGGCCCCATCCTCTATCTTGAAAGCCAACAGTGTGGCATCTTCTTTCCCTCCCTCTCTCTCTGTTTCTTTCTCTCTCCTTCTATTATCACATTGCCTGTTATCTTCTCTGTCTGTGATCCTCCTGCCTCCCTCTTACAAACCCCCTTGTGATTGCATGGGGCCCACCCAGACAATACAGGATAGTCTCCCCATATCAAGATCTTTACCTTAATCACGTCTGCAAAGTCCCTTTTGCCATGTAAGGTAACATCTTCACAGGTTCCTCGGATAAGGACATGAACATCTTGGTGGGGAGAGGGCATGATTTGACTTACCCCAACTTCATTCCTATTTGTCTTTTCTAAACATAAGCCATTTTTCCCAAATCCACCTCATTTGTTCCTATTGCCTAAGTGTTTTGCTACTACCTCTCCATGTATCAAAATCTTCCTTCAATTCGATGGCAATTAAACAAATGTTTTCTGAGTATAGTGCTAGATTTGAAGCTGTAGTGGTGAACAAGACACTGCTAATATGTTAATTTCCTCTGAAACCTCCCCAGTGTGCTGATTTTTGGTGGGGATCCCTAAGGATGGGAGGTTTTAACACACATTTATCTTCAACACACCCTAATCATTTCAGCATTATTTTCTAGAGAGATAGAGAGGCAAGGTCTACCTCCACTGCCCAGGCTGTAGTGCAGTGGGACAATCATAGTTAACTGTAACTTCGAACTCCTGGACTCAAGTGATCTTCCCACCTGAGTCTGCTGAGGACTTCAGGCATGTACCACTGCACCCTGGCTAATCAGAATTCTTAGAGGTCTTCCTTTCCACATCCCCTTTAGTTTTGGAACCTGGTACAAGACACACTTCTCTAGTAACATTTTAGATGTTGCAGGAAACAATCAAAGAAAGGTTAATCAATGACATGGTTAATAGTATCTTTGCAGTTACAGAGGGGGCACAAGAAAGCTATATTTCTGGGTGATTTTGTTTATGTTTTATATACTTACTAAATGTTCTACAATGAATATAGTTATGTAATTTAAAAAAATACAAAATAGAAAGACAAAATATTTTCAGTTTCCAGATCTTAAAATTCTTATTTCCTAAAAACAATTAATACTAGATTTTGCATAGACCCAGAAAATAAATGTGCTTCATAGTTTAAGCAATTATTTATAATCAGGACTGGCTACATAATTTGTGGGGCCCAGTATAAAATGAAACCTTGTTAAAAAATTATTAAGAATTTCAAGTCAGCTTCAGCAGAACATTAAATGAAGTGTGAGCCCCTTCTAATTGCAGGGTCTTGTTTGACTGCATTGGTGGTCTGCCCAAGAAACCAGCCCTGGTTATATTTATTGTCACACATAGATACAATGGTCTATTCATTATGTTAGGCAAAATCTGAGAGCTGGAACTAACTTTTGCAAATTTCATTGATGAGAAAGAAACTTTATATGTGGTGATAATTACCCTTGCTATTTTTTGGTGTTTTCCTCTACTTTGTACCATTTTGATAATAATTACTAGTTTGGCTGTGTCTACCTGATACCAAAATTCATAAAAAATGTGAAATAATCAGTCAGTTACCTCGATCTTTCCCCAGAGCTAGATATTTCATATTATGCAACAAACAAATGGGTGTTCAACCTTCAATAACTAGACTTAATGTCAGGGTATTGCCTCCTACCTACCCTGCCATCAGCAGATTGGAATATTTTCTTCAACTAAAAAACACCTTGACCATCAAGTTAGTGGTTAAAATATGAGCCCCTAAGACTGCTGAAGTTACTTTCTGGCTCTGTGTTTAAATGACTTTGAATAGCTTATTTCATCCTGCTGTGAATGGGAAATAATTAAATTCTTCAAAGTCCCAATCCAGAGAGAAACCAAATGAAGTCAATGCTTAGAGAGCCTCAGATCAAATATGCTGTGAAAATGCAAATATTCCTCCACTTCTTCAGCCCTGGCTATTTTTTAGCTGAGGGGTCACCTCTCTCTGGAAGCCATTTTTTGATCCCCTCTTGGCCCAGACCCTGCTCTGTTTTTTTTTTTTTTTATAGCAACCTACACACACTCAATTATATCTTTCCCCATTATTGTGATTAGAATTCTATTTGAGTAATATCCTTCCCATCAGATTATAGTGGACATAGTGATGCACTGCCCAGATCCTCCTTTGAGGGAGGACTTGCTGTCCAGCTGCAGGGAGGGTGGCCAGCCCCTTCAGGGTCTGTTTCTGCTGTGGCATTCCCTTGCCCTAGGTCCCTTCCTAGGCAGCCCACAATCAATGACTGATCAAGCTGGGGTGCCTCGCCAAGTTCAGGCAGATTCAGGACAACTTGGATGAACAATTCTTGCTCCAGAGCTCCCTGCTAGGTTGGGGGAGACTCTATCAGACTTGGATTGCACTTCAACTGCTCTCTTGGCTCAATCTCACTCCTTCCATGTTCCTTTCACAGGTGTTGATCAATAACAACCACTATGTATTCCAAATTCCATCTCATTGTTTGCTTCTGGAGAATCTATCCTATGACACAGATTCTGAAAATCTTGTCTTATATGTCTTTATATTCATGACTTTTAGCACTTTGTTAAGGCCAATACACACCCAATAAATGCTGGTTGAACTAAATGGTTTACTATGGACTTAAAAAGACACTATTATTCTTGATTTTCTCTCTCCCTGTCACAGAGAATCGTATGATGAAAATCATTGTGAAGATTTTTAACATTGTTAAACATACAACCAATAAAGAAAAATGTAATAAAATGGTACTGAAATATCTTTAAACAAATTATTCAGCCAATATGATCTTTATGTGTCTGTATAATTTTTAACATGATAACATCAGCATTTTAATATAGTATCAGATTTTACCAGTCTCTTTATAGACTGTTAAAGCAGTGCCTTTGTTTAAGCCTTGGGAAAATGTTTATTTGTTGGTAGAAATGAAGGCGCTCCCCAAAGTGCTTTTTTAATATGAAGAATGCAGCATGAATTCTTAGCTGTGGGTTTTCCTTGTAATACATTTTTGTTTGTTTGTTTTTGAAAAGATGCTTTAGAAGAGAAATTAGGTTGGGGGAGCTGAAGGAAGCAATGAAGAAAAGAAATAAACAAGTTATGAGCAATGTCAAGAGGTTATGAGTGACGTTACAGCTGCTGTATCAGTTCCCATGGCATTTAGGATAGGGAATGAAATTGAAGGGAAAATCAAAAGAAAACAAAGCAAGTGCCAAACAACATGCCTCCAAACACCCTCCTGAAGACTTTCCCTAAAGCCACAAAAATTTACCTGTCCAATAATTTAACATACAGCACATTTGATTTCCAATCAATAGACAGTCATCTAAATGCCATGGCTTTGCAGCTTAAAAGATGCCAGAAGTAGAGGGAGAGGGGTATTCAAGTGCACAAGAGTAAGAAGAGGCAAATTGGGGTAAGACTAAATTTGCCAGAGCACAACAGGATCTGATAGATAGCTTGTCTATTCAAAAAAGCAAGTTTATCAGTTTGTAAAATAATCTCCATTTCTTCCTTTGAAAACAATAGAAATTTTGACAAAACAAAATGTTACCATTTTCAAATCGTTTACAAGTGTTTGTTAAAAATAATGTTTCAGTCAACACTGCAGAGATAGTAAAAAGATCAATGGTTTCAGGGATGGGAGGAGGTAAGGAAGGGATGATTGGTGGGCACAGAGGATTTTTAGGGCAGTAAAACTGTTCTGTATGATCCTGTAATGGTGGATACAGCCATTATACGTTTGGCAAAACCCACAGAATATACAAGGCCACGAGTGAACCCTAATGTAAGCCATGGACTTAGTAAATAATAATGTACCAATATTGATTTATCACTTGCAACAAATGTACCACACTAATGCAAGATAGGGGAAATGGAAGAGGAAGAGAGGGAGTATATAGTATCTTTCTGTACTTTCTGCTCAATTTTCCTTTAACTGTTCCAAAAATAAAAACCTATTAATGTTAATTTTAAAGTAAACAAACCCTATTTCTGTCTATGGTAATGACTGCTAAAATTGAGATGAACAGTTTTAGTTTTTGTTTGCCAAGAGCTCCTTCTTCCATACTTCTACTGGCAGCCAGACCCCTTTTCCCATCTCAGTAAGTGGGTAAGTGACCCAGGCCTGGCCACTTTTCTTTGGTCACAGGAATTGGTCCAGATCATATGAGTCAAAGCCAGACCTCTCAGAGAACTTCCTTGGGATTTTTCAAACTGGAGCGGGGAGAAAGGAGTAAGTCCTCTTTCTACCAGCCGCCTGCCTACAATTCCATGCCTCAAAACCTGATGAATGTTTCAAGGAACAAGGCAGAGTGAAACGATGGGCAGAAAGAGGGTGTCCAACGTCCCAGCATCCAGTCACCTGAGGCCAGCTTACCCATGTTCTTTGGTTCCGTGGCCCAACACAAGCCCCTTTCTGCTTAAGCTTGTTTGAATTGGGTTTCTGTCCATTGTAAGCAAAAGAAAACTAACTAATGCATGTTGGGCTTAATGCCTAGGTGTTGGGTTGATAAGTGCAACAAACCACTATGGCACAAATTTACTTATGTAACAAGCCTGCACATCCTGCACATGTACCCTGGAACTTAAAATAAAAATAACAATTAAAAAAAAGAAAAAAGAGAAACAAAATTTTTGTTTCTTTCATTTGGAGCAAGTAACCATTTATTTATTGAGCACATACTATGTGCCCGGCACTTGCTACATGATATCTTATATAGTTTTCACAGGAAATTTATGAGAGAATTAAATTGTGTATGTGATGAAGTGGCAGCTCTGCGGGATTAGCAAATGTGCTAAACATTGCACACTGATAAGACACAGGATTTAAATCCAAGTCTGACTCAATTCAAAGCCCAAGCTCATAACCAGCATGCAAAATGTGTACAATAAACCTTTATTGTCTACTGAAGCACGGTTTATTCAACCCTGGGCCACACCTATTAGAATCACTTTGAACCCACAAGCTTTGTTCTCAATCTGGATTCAAACTTCCACTCTAATATTTACTATTAATTTCAACCAGATAAAACTGTTGACATTTGACCATTTTTGGCCTGCAGAAACAACAGTTTCATTTAGTTCAACCTAGCAGCTATGTAGTGTGGTGTGTGTTACCTACCCACTTAGAGTCTCAGTTTCTTAACCTATTGCATGGTGATGTTGTAGCCTAAGAAAAACCCTGAGATAAACATTTGGTCGGTAGGCTCCAAGACAAAGATTTAGGTGTAATTATTTTGTTTTGGAGAATTTTGCAGGAAACCCAGTGAAGGAGTGGGGAAAGTGGGTCAAGGAAAGGAGAAAACCAGCAGAGGGTGTGTTGATGAGCAGGTTACTGCTATGGACAACTGGGGCTCAATCTTACTGGGGACATCTGAGGGACTGTGTAGCACACACTTTGAAAACATTGCCCATGAAAACCAAGGAAGCAGGGGTATTTATTCACCAACTCTTGTCACTCAGTGGATGAGGGGCACTTGGTGGCACTTCCAGCCCACACCTCCTGCAAGTCCAGATGGTTCCTGTACCCAGGGAATATCCCCAGGCAAAGAGATGCAGGAAGCAGGGACTGTACTGGAATTTTTTGTAGGTCACTTCTGAGGTGGGTCATGAAATATGAATAGGGCATTGACAGTATTACTCTAGAGGATGTTTTTGTTCAGTTTGTGGAATTTTTGGTAAGGGTGAAGTAAATATAATATGTAGTTGTCAAAATAGCCAATCAATTTAGTTAGATGGTAAGGGCCAGAATAAATAAAATGGTTCTATGATGTCTCATGATTTGGAAGCTCAGTGGTTTGATTTCTAGGTATTTTATCTGCACAAATAAGTATACCTATGTTGCAAATATCCAGCCTCCCCTTTGTTTTACACATATGGGATCATACTGAGCATACTGTTTTGCAATTTGGTGTTTTTTTAAAAAAAACGTATCTTGGACTTTTTCTCTGTCAGCCCATATGGCTATATCTCATTCCTTTTAATGCCTGTGTGGTATGCACAGGATTTCATTATATGGATTTACTATAATTCATTTAATCTTTACACTGTTGATAGTTAACTTGTATTCTAGTTTGTCACTATTACAAAGAATGTTGCAATAGAAATCTTATATACATATTGTTGTACCCTTATGCAACTGTGTCTGTAAGATAAATTCTTACTAGTGTAGTTGTTGGGTCCAAAAATATGTACATTTAAGATTTTGATAAATATTGACAAATTGGCCTTCAAGAAGCTTGCTCCTGTTTGCACGCTCACTAACAGTGTGCAAATTGCTATTTCCTCACACATTTGGCCATGCTGTTTGGTTTTTTAGATGCTATTTTTGAAGGAGAGCACATTTGGAAAGAATCTTCAAATTGTGTGATGAGCTTCTGCTGTTTAAACATTGCACCAGTAATAATAATAACGGATGGGATAAATCATTTGTTGATTCATTCAACCAGTATGTTTTAAGAACTACCCGTAACAGCATGGTACAAAAGGCTGGGGATTGGAGGCCAGCAATCACGTTGTTAAGGATTTATAAATACAGTTATAGTCACTACTTCAGTGGCAAATTGCAGTGTGCAGTGAGAGAGGGTAGTCGTTGCTAATGGCACCCTGTCTGAATTCCCTCACCCTTAACCACCTTAAAGCACATTGGCCCGAAAGTTTTCTCTGACCTCCAGGGCCTACTTTGCATTCATGCAGCAGGCCGGAAGTACAGGAAAAGTAGTGCTCCCCTGGAAGTATTGCTCATTCAATAAATAACAGGAATTGGTGTATAAATACCCCTCTCAGGTGTATGTGCTCCATTGGCTACCAGGACTCCTCAGCGAACCTGAATTCAAGTCGTCAACAGTGAAAACAGGCAGTTTTATTGGCCCCTCTCTGTTTCCTGTTTTACTTCTTCACTCTGCTATTGTGTATTTCATTTGCCTTCCAAATAAACTACGTGCACTCCAGTTCTTTTCTCAGGGTCTACTTTGTAGGGACCCCAAATTAAGGCCTATGCCTAACCTACATTTTACCCTGATGAATTGTGCTGTAACTAATCCTTACTGCTAGATGTTATTTTCATAATCTCTTCCATTTACAGTCCATGAAACAATAGTAGAGTTGATACCTAAGAGATTACTTTCAAAATATCTCTCAAACTCAGAGTTCATAATAAGCATTGGTGATTTTAGTTTCAAATGATTAAAGAAAACTTTTGAGAACAGTCACCATGCTGTTTATTCTTCCATAGCTCAAAAATAATCTTCCCCTGAAGTGTGGAGTTTGTTGTTCTCATTTGAATGAGGTGTTTTCTCCCGCTAGCACCCTGGATGTGACAGATGCCTGTGCCCTTTGTCCTCTGGGATTTTAAAATATGCAACAATTGGCACACATGGCCTCTAGTTTTAAATCTTTACAACCCTTTATGGCCTTACCTGACTGCTATGTTTAAAAGACCTAATGGTCTTTTCTTTTGCTAATTCTGCCCAAGCAATGTGAGTGCAAATATTTAGGGTTCATTTGGATTCTCCAAACTTAAACCCATCACATAAGCAGTCAGTGACCAAACTGAAAAGATTTCTTTGTCCCTAGTGGATTGATTAAACATGGAATTCCATAAAGCTACTATGGTCCTGTGAACTGTGAGTTGACAATATGTTGAGTTAATTTGTTCCAACAAAATGTTGTAGGCTCCATTATATGTCATGATTTTTAGATATAGTGCAGTGGCACTTTCTGCAGCAAAATAATTTCATTTTAAAGCTATAATGCAAATTAGAGTTTTTCTTTCAGATTTTAATTACTTAAATTTCCACCCCCTGAGGGTTGTGAGGGAGAAAAAGGGCCAAAAATAAAGAGAACATTTTAGAAATTGAGGTCTTTAGAAACAGAGTAGGTGAAAAGGATTTACACACTTTCAGGAGCAAACAGACTTGAACCACTGTTGTCATAGCACCTACCGGAACATTTTTTTAAATTTGCAAATGAAAAATAAATTTAAAAGGGAGACCCTCTCAAGGAAATGCTAGAGGAGGGTACTTAACCACCGATGATCCATGAAGGTCTACCGGGTGGCTTGGTTCTGGTGCAAAATGGAAATGCAGGGTAATGAGGACAGCATTGGCATAACAGAACAAGAAAGGCTGTTTGCTAGATACTCTCTGCTGTCAGCCTAGGTACAGAGGGCATAATCCAATTGCAGTTGAATCTCCCAGTTTCTTGGCTGTGAAAGGAAGCAACAATTCCTTCAAGGACAGAGCAAACAGGAGAAAGAGAAGTGTCTTATCTGATCTTCTGGGCCTGCTCCTATTTCTATGCTTACAGTTTGTCCCCAGTCTGGCCCTTCCGCTGTAGTGTTAAATGCCACCACGCTGCCTCCAAGGAGAGGGGATCAAAGGGACGGTGCTCTGCAGAAGTTTCTGTGTGTAAGTCCTGGAAGCATTTAATGCAGATGCTGTCTGGGAACCCAAAGCTTTAAAAAGTTTTAGGTTGAAGGTTTGAGGATAAACTTGGTTTCCTTGGCACTAAACAGACCCCATGTGGAGCATCATGACTGATATCTAAATTCTTTCTCTGTCCCATGTTCTGCCACCAAGTCTGTGACAGGATCCACACCTGATTCAGCTCCGCAAATTGTAGTTGTTTTAAGAAAACAGAGGATGGTTATTTACTATGTTCCAGTTAAAAGTATAAAAATGTAAGTTCTGTAGGAAATGAAATCTACTCTACCTGTTTGGCATGGACCAAAAGCAGTAACTTCTTTCATAAAAATGATTTTCTCATATTTCTACTCCTGGTTCCATTAGACTTCTTACATTGCTTCATTCTTTATTGATTTAAATTCTAAATGTTCTGTGCCTTATACTTCTCTTAGTGGCTTCTATTCGCCTTTATTTTTCTTTGTTATTAGCTTTTTGGGCTTAATAGGCAGTGACATGAATTTCAACATTGGCTCCTCAAATAAAAATTTCAGAAATAACTCCGTCTCCATCTCCCTTGCCAAATAAACAGATTTCTTTCTTTCTTTTTTTTAGATGGAGTCTTACTCTGTTGCTCAGGGTGGAGTTGCAGTGGTGCGATCTCGTCTCACTGCGAACTTCGCCCTCCAGGTTCAAATGATTCTCCTGCCTCAGCCTCCCGAGGAGGCTGGGACTATAGGCACATGCCACCACGCCTGGCTAATTTCTTATATTTTTAGTAGAGACAGGGTTTCACTGTGTTGGCCAGGATGGTCTCGATCTCCTGACCTCATGATCCGCCCGCCTCAGCCTTCCAAAGTGCTGGGATTACAGGCATGAGTCAACAAGCCCAGCACAAATAAACAGATTTCTATGCACAAATATCTTCCATGGTGCAAGCTTCTTCTTCCCTTTCCCTTGTATTCTTCCACCATGCAAGTAGACCACCTACTTGTATATATATATTCATATCCACATGGTTCAGAAGTCAAATAGGTACACAAGTCTACGTAGCAAAATGTGTCCTTTTAACTCTTATTCTCAGCCACCTGGTTCTCCTGCCTGGAAGTGATCATGTTAGCAGTTTGTGTGCATATGTGTGCAATTCCAGATATACTAGGCATACACAAATCACACACACACACATATACATTATATATATACACACATACACACACACAAACATTTATCTATGTATCTTCCCCCTATTTTTACAAAAATGGAAGCATGTCATGCATACTGCTCTGCATCTTGCTTTTTTCTACTTAACAAAATGTGAAATAATCTCATTTTAATGCATAAAGAGCCACCTCATTCCTTTTTATGGATTTATAGCACTTTATTGCATGGATGTGTCATGGTTTATTTAACCAGCCCCTTATTGATGAAAAATTAGAATGTTTCCATTCTTTTTTTTTTTTTTTTTTCTGATACAAGGTCTCCCTCTGTTGCCCAGGCTGGAGTGCAGTGGCGTGATCTTGGTTCACTGGAACCTCCGCCTCCCAGGTTCAAGCAATTCTCCTGCCTCAGCCTCCCAATTAGCTAGGATTATAGGCATACGCCACCATGCCCTGCTATTTTTTTTTTTTTTTTTTTGTATTTTTAGTAGAGGTGGGGTTTCACCATGTTGGCCAGTCTGGTCTTGAACTCTTTACCTCAGGTGATCCACCCACCTTGGCCTTCCAAAGTGCTGGGATTATAGGTGTGAGACATCGTGCCTGGCCCCCATTCCTATTTTTTTTTTTTTTTTAAACAAACAGTACTGAAAAGCATAACTTGGTATGTGCTTCATTTTTCCCATGAGGAAATCTATCTGTAGAAACACACATTAAATGATGCTAGTGTCATGTTAAAAGACAGCAAATACTAGTTTTTGTTTTCCATGGCCTCCCTTCAATCTCATCACTGGTTTATCTCACAGGATTCATAGCGTGTGTTAGTTTTCTAGTGCTGCACTGCAAATTACCACAGATTTCATTCTAAGAAGTAGGAAATCATTCTTAGAAGTAGAATTGCTAGGTTAAAGGTCATAATCTTTTGTAATTCGGGTAGATGTGGTCCAATCATCCCTCACAGAGTTATTCCCATTTGCTGGTGTTATATTGCCTTCTGAGCACCATCACTGAATCTGAATCACACTTGCACATTTCCCCATATTGTTTTCAACTGCCAAACCCAGGACGGTCTTACATTAGTAACTCTTTTCTTCTTTTTGTCAAGCACACATCACGCAAAATATTTTGTTTTCATTATGAATAACAGTTTAAAAAGAAAATGAAATAAAGGAAATAGGGATCAAAAGACTTGGGTGCAAGTCTTAGCTATATTTCTTACATGCCTTGTAACATTGGGCAAATTACTCATCTACTCTGAGCGTAGTTTTTCTCATGTATGAAAGCTGGATAAGGCCCTCATCTCAAAAGCTTTGTGAAAATTAAGAGGCAATACATAAGAAGCACCCAGTATTGTCCTGGCATTCAGTAAGAATCCCATAATTGATGGTGCCTCCCCCTCTTTGTCGTATTCCTATCTTAGTTTTTTTATTTTTAAAAATAGGCATTAGGTTTCTGAGAGTGTGAAATAATAACTATATTGAAATGTTTTGTAAACTCTGTATGATAGGCAGAACTGTAAGATGACCCACGATGGCTCATACCTTTATATAATCTCCTCCCCAGAGAGTGGGAGGGGGAGCTACATATATGATTATTTTATGTTATATGACACAGTTGACTATAAGAAAGGGTTATTATCTTTAGTGGTGCTGACCTAATGCAGTGAGCCCTTTAGAGCCAAGAGTTTTCTCCAAATGGTCACAGAAGAGGAAAGCAGAGTGACACTGACTGGCTGGCACAGAAGAAAGCAAACATCCACGTGAAGTGCCTAGGGGTTATGTGGTAATGAACTTTGAGCAACCTCCAGAAACTGAGCACAGTCTCCAGCCAACAGTTAGCAAGAAAATGGGGATCTAAGTTATATAACTGCAAGGAAATAAATCCTGCCAACAACCAGTGATCCTGGAAGAGGACCCCAAGCTCCAGATGAAAGCCACAGCTCTGGCCAATTCCTTGATGTCAGCCTGGTGAGACATTAAGCAGAAAAATTCAGGTACACTGTGCTCAGGCTCTAACCTACAGAACTGTGAGATAATAAATCTGTGTTGTTTTAAACCACTAAGTCTGTGGTAATTTGCAGTGCATCACTAGAACACTAATATATGATATGAATCCCGAGTCTGTGAGATAAACCGGTGATGAGATTGAATAGACACCATGAAAAACTAAAACTAGTATTTGTTGTCTTTTAGTTTCATTTAATTTGTGTTTCAGTTGTTTCAATGCTTATCTTCTTTCTAGGAGCCAATTTCCTCAAGCAGAAGAATGTGCATGGCACCATAATATTCCTTTTACATTTTTAGGGCCTGGCAGTCACCAAATGCCCATTGCTTGCTTCTAAGAAAACCCTTTTTACTTTTCTTTTTCTTAACATAGTTTTTGATTAATTTGTGACTTAACTGTACTATGTTTCAAATGACAAAAATCTGACTTAAAATACATTGATGTAATTTTTGGTAAGTTTCATTCTATTACTTAGGGACGGTAGAACTAACCCTCTCTCAAAGAGTAGGCTGAGAATTCCATGTTCTGATTTGGTTATTGTTTTTTATTACCCATTCACTCTGCATTTGTTTAGTGCATTTTCTATCTCTTATAAACATAATTGTTCATTCAAAGTTAGATGAGCAGCTAGTTGTGCATTTTCTAAAGAGAACGGTATTAGGTGACTTGACTTTAACTGATATCAGTAGTATCCATAAGAACAAAATTATGAATCAGGAGAGCATGTAGAAGCTTAATTTGAAAGTTTATGAAGGATATAAGACTAGCTATTATATAGTAACAATTATCTGAGAGATAAAACTGATAGATCCTATAAATGTTTTAAGTGTGCTGGCTAAGACTTCTTAACTTTTCAAGTTACTGCCTTAGTCTGGTTTTTTAAACACCAGAAAATTAAAACAATTATTCATTAAACATATATTTAACAAGAGCAATATAATAATCAGATATGTTTTGTCTAATTTTGAAAATTGATGACATTTTAGGGCACAATGTATGAAATTTTATATTTACAATTTAGCATTCTCAGTGCATAAGTCATGGAACCTTATGCACTGAGCTATTTGGATGACTTAAAAAAGGATTTGGTGTGCAAGTGTCCTTGGATGGTCTCTATCTCTTCTAGAGGGTTCAAAAAAAGGGTGGGGAGCAAATTTCTAGATGGTGCTTCTACTCCTGGTTGTTAACTTGGTGGATTAACTGATTAGGCATTTCTAACATAGATGTCTGTATCTGACAATGATAGATGGTGCTTAGGTTTATTATTCTTTTTTCTTAAAGGTATCGATTCTTTAAAAACTAGTTTCCGATGGTTTATTCTTCCTGAGTAAGAGAGGGAAATGTCAACAGCACAGGCAATCTGCTTCTATAGTGGTCTATTAGCATCTAGTTAATAGACTTTGACTGTTGTCCATGTACCTCACTGTTCCCTTTGGAGCTCAAGGGATTGTACAATTAATCCTCCTAACATCCATTTACACTTGATTAAGAACAGGTGGTAGTATCTTCATTTCACAAATAAGACTCATACACATAAAGAGGTTAATGATTTGCTGACAAGCCAGCAACAAAACCGGGCGGCGGTCCTTACGGCAGCTCTCCCAGCCCAGCATTCTCTGCTCCACACCATCACACTTCTGCCTTTGCAGTCATACTTCAGTGAAACTAGCTTTCATCATTAACCACATGCTTGCTTAGGGGATGAAAATAGAAAACCAGACAAAGCAGACCTTATATAATACTGTTTTTATCATATTGTTAAAACAGTCACTGGTCAATGTTTATGTTTACAAAACCATTTTTGTTAAGACTTTGTCCCCTCTTTTGTCCATCTATGTGAAGATATTGGAAAGAAATGAAGTAGTCTATCATATTTTCATTTTTGACAGATGCCTCTGGAATGCTATTATAACAATAAATGATTTTAAGGTGAAGGGCTGATGTGAGATTACCCTCCTTGTAACATTAACATAGCAGAATATCAAAGAATATATTTTTTATTCCATAAGTGTTTTATGAAATGAGCTTCCTTTGTAACCATGTTTGCTGCTGGAGATACCGAGAGATTTCATACAGTCATGATTATAAAACAAGTCTTAGAAGTTGAGGAAACATCAACACCTCAGGACTGCATTGTGCAATTTGAGTAGCCCTACCATGTTTTAAAATTTAAAATGGAGAGAAGTAATTGCTGGCCTCACTTTGAAGATATCAAACATGAAAATTTCACTCAAGCTGTTGTCCCTCTCTCCAGCTGGCAGCATTACCACTAGAATCACAAACAACAGCACGTAATTTTAGCAGAATGTACCTCATCCAAAAGGGGGAAAAAAAGTTTACTTGTACCAACAGACGAGAATGTTCAATAATTTAGCAACAATTAACAAATAACGTGACATCAGTTATATAAAGAATATTTAAAAATTATAACTGAATGTGGGAAAATGCAGATCCAAAATACAGAAAACTCATAGTTGTCTAATAGCATCAGGAGATGGAACGTTCTTATAAATCAACATTTTATTTATTTATTTATTTTTATTTATTTATTTTTTTTCGTGTGCCACCACACCTGGTTGAGTTTTTTATTTTTTGTCTCCCTATGTTGTCC
This sequence comes from Aotus nancymaae, assembly GCF_030222135.1. Lineage (NCBI taxonomy): Eukaryota > Metazoa > Chordata > Mammalia > Primates > Aotidae > Aotus > Aotus nancymaae. The sequence continues at coordinate 17,440,666 of NW_026988472.1, read as the reverse complement.
AGGGTGGGCATTCTTTATTTGTTATTGTCATCAATTGCTAGTTATTTTTATTTCTGTGGGGTAGTCTCTATATAAGCTCTTTTTTTTAAAAAAAAAAAAGGAAGAAAGAAAGAAAGAAAAAAAAAGAATGAAGAAGAGGAAGAAAAAGGAAAAGAAAGAGAGAGAGAGAATGGGAGTATTGCTTTCTTGCCCAGGCTAAAATGCAGTTTAGAAATGGGTATTGAAAACCTCTTTTATACCAATAATTATACTTAATGATGTAGACAGGAAGGAATAAGGGAAGAAAATAACAAAAAAGAGGACCCCAAGGTTTAAATATTTCATTTAAACCTTTGAAATGCTATGCGATTACTGAGGAGTGATTTACTTCCAATTATGTAGTCACTTTTGGAATAGGTGTGAGGTGGTAATGTATGTTTTGTGTATTTGAAGTGGAGAGTTCTATAAATGTTTATTAAGTTTACTTGTTCCGGGTCTGAGTTCAAGTCCTGGATGTCCTTGTTAATTTTCTGTCTCGTTGATCTATAAAATCGTTAGCTCTTCTTGTTACATTGATCCTTTTGCCATTATGTAATGTCCTTCTTTTCCTCTTTTGATCTTTGTTGCTTTAAACTCTATTTTATCAGAGGCGAGAATTGCATCTCCTGCTTTTTATTTATTTGTTTATTTTTACTCTCTGATTGGTTGATAAATCTTCCTCCTTCTCTTTGTTTTGAGTCTTTGTGTATCGTTGCATGTGAGATGGGTCTGGATGCAGCATACCGATGGGTTTTGGCTTTTTGTCCAATTAGAATATATATGAGTTTAATACTGGCATTTGATGCTAGCTGGCTGTTTTGCCCATTAGTTGGTGTAAATTTTTCATTGTGTTAATTCTCTTTGCTTTTTGATATATTTTTGGAAAGGCTGATATTGGTTGTTCCTTTATATGTATAGTGCTTCTTTCAGAAGCCCTTGTAAAGCAGGCCTGGTGGTGGTGAAGTCTCTAAGTACTTGTTTGTTCGCAAAAGATTTAATTTTTCCTTCACTTGTAAAGCTTAGTTTGGCTGGATATGAAATTCTGGGTTGAAAGTTCTTTTCTTTAAGGATGTTAAATATTGGTCCCCACTCTTTTCTGCCTTGTAGGGTTCCTGCTGAGAGATCTGCTGTAAGTCTGATAGGTTTCCCTTTATGGGTAACCTGACCTTTCTCTCTGGCTGCCTTTAGTATTTTCTCCTTTATTTCAACCCTAATAAATCTGGCAATTATGTACCTTGGGGTTGGTCTTCTTGAAGAATATCTTTGTGGTGTTCTCTGTATTACCTGGAGTTGAATATTACCCTGCCTTGCCAGGTTGGGAAAGTTTTCCTGAATGATATCCTGAAGAGTATTTTCCAACTTGGATTCATTCTCTTTGTCACATTCAGGTACACCTATCAAACATAAATTAGGTCTTTTCACATAGTCCCATATTTCCTGGAGACTTTGCTCATTCCTTTTTATCCTTTTTTCTCCAATCTTGTCTTCTCATTTCATTTCACTGAGCTGGTCCTCGACATCTGATATCCTTTCTTCTGCTTGATCAATTTGACTGTTTAAACTTGTGCATGCTTCGTGAAGTTCTCGTGTTGTGTTTTTCAGCTCCATCAATTCACTTATATTCCTCTCTAAATTGTCCATTCTCGTTAGCATTTCGTCAAACCTTTTTTCAAGGTTCTTAGTTTCTTTGCATTGGGTTAGAACAAGTTCTTTTAATTCACGGAAGTTTCTTATCACCCACCTTTTGAAACCTGCTTCTGATAATGGAACACACTCATTCTCCATTAAGCCTTGTTCCATTGCTGATGAGGAATTGCAATCCCCTGTAGAGGGAGAGGCATTCTGATTTTGAGTATTCTCTGCCTTTTTAGGCTGGTTTCTTCCCTTCATTATATATTTATTCCTCTGTCATCTTTGTAATTACCGACTTTCTAACTAGGTCTCTGAGGGGACGTCCAACTTGTTGATTCCCAGCGCCGAAATCTGAGCAATCCACTGCGCCGGCCAAAACAGCGGTGTTAAGATTGATGGTGCTTTTCTGCCCGGGAATCTCCAGACTCTGCACCAAGAACTGCCACGCTAAGGTGCCAGCAAAACCACTGCACCGGCCACAAGAGTTGCGCTGGTGACCCGTGGGGCTCCTCCGCTGGGAATCTCTTGGTCCATGAGCAACAAAAATTCATCTGAAAGTGTGGTGTCCTCTCGTTCTCTGCGCTTTCACTGGGAGCTACGAGCCCGAGCTGCTAGTGATCACCCATCTTCAAATCAACATTTTGATTAATAAAGGTAGTATTACATTACATAAAAAATTTTATGCAATTATGGTTCAGAAATCAACTCTGCTTCTGGGATAGCTGGGTGACTTTTGTCCATTCATTTGACCTCTCCAAATTAGTTTGTTTCACTTGTAAAATGGAATAGTGGTAGGAATAATACATATTCTTTCTATCTCACAGGATTATTATAAAGAACAAATGTGATTGTAAATATGAGAGTCTTTCTTTTTCTTTTTCTTTTTTTTTTTTTGAGACAGGGTCTCACTCTGTCACCCAGGCTGGAGTGCAGTGGTGCCATCTTGGATCTCTGCAACCTCCGCCTCCTGGGCTCAAGCAATTCTCCTGCCTCAGCCCCCCAGGTACCTGGGATTACAGGCATTTGCCAGTATGCACTGCTAGCTTTTGTATTTTTAGTAGAGACGGGGTTTTGCCATGTTGGTCAGGCTGGTCTCAAACTCCGAACCTTATGATCTGCCCACTTCGGCCTCCCCAAGTGCTGGGATTACAGGCGTGAGCCATCACACCAGGCCAATATAAGGTTTTTCAATACCATATGCAAGGAGTCAGTTTTAAATGATTGGGCTAGAATAAACTTTGTATGGCATGAAAACTAAACTATGTAAATACCTCTTTGGTAAAGCAAGCATGTAGCATTAATGAATGTCAGTCCACAAACCCATGCCTGCAAAAAATGACCTTTTGCAAATTTTTCTAAAATGCCACTTTCATCATTTTTGGGTTTCCCTTCCCTAAAGCCTATTTAATTCCCATGGCTGGGATCTTACCTAGAGTCAATGTACTATGTATGTGGAAGTGTCTATCTGGTGTTCTGTGATTGGTCCACACTGAGACATACTCTACCTTGACCATGTGGTGCCTATTAGTCTCTTAGGTGTTGCTCCCTCCCCAAGGGCATTGCTGAGAAGCAGGGTACCAATCCTTTTGCTCTAAGGTCCCATGAGCCCTTATTTCTGCCAGTTTGAGAAAATTTCTTTCTAGTCTGAGGGAAATCCTTTTCTTTACTTGTTTTTTCAAGAAACTCTATATAGACCTACAAATCTTTTCCAAAGACTTAGGCTTTTAGAAAACAAAAGTCCGGAAGATTTGCAGCCTTTTCCCACTCTCTGCCTTGCCACATACCTTCCCTGAGGTTCAGAGCTGGCTATCTGACTGAAGGTGTATATGAGAAAGAAAGGAAAAATTCCAGATTATGAATTTGGAATTATGAGATTGCAAAATATCCATATTCATTTATTTGACACATGGTTATTGAGCATCTACTATATACTAGGTACTCTGCTATGCCCTTGGAATATACAATTTGTAAACAAGTCAAGTATAGTCTCCATTTAGGTGCTTACATTCTAGAGGAGATAGACATTAAAGAGTGACTTAAATGATTATACAGTTACACTTGTAGTAAGTGCTGGAAAGGACATGCTGAAGGTGTTAATAGTGGGTAGAGGAGGCTGAGGCAAGAGAATTGCCTGAACCCAGGAGGCAGAGGTTGCGGTGAGCCAAGATCACGCCATTGCACTCCAGCCTCAGTAACAAGAGCGAAACTTCATCTCAAAAAAAAAAAAAAAAAAAAAAAAGAGTGGGTAGAAAGAGAACCCACTGAGTCTGGGGGTGGATATTTCTTTGAGGAAGGGCCATTGAAGCTGAGCTTTGAAGGATAAAATAGCAGTCCATTTGGGGTGGAGAAGGAGCATTCAGGTAGAAGGAATGGTGTGTGTCTTACAAATGATAGATGGACCTTACAATGGTCCATTGAGCCAGGTTGACATCACATATCATGGCACAAATGTGCAAATAAATATAACACCATTTTTTGCTATCAAACTCAACTTTAGCTATGTATTAGTCTGTTTTCACACTGTTGATAAAGACATACCTGGGACTGGGCAATTTACAAAAGAAAGAGGTTTAATTGGACTCACAGTTCCACATGGCTGGGGAGGCCTCACAATCATGGCAGAAGGCAAGGAGAGCAAGTCACATCTTACATGGATGGCAGGAGGCAAAAAGAGCTTGTGCAGAGAAACTCCCATTTTTAAAACCATCAGATTTTGTGAGACCCATTCACTATCAGGAGAAAACATGGGAAAGACCCACTCCCATGATTCAATCATCTCACACCAGGTCCCTCCCACAACATGTGAGAATTATGAGAGCTACAAGATGAGATTTGAGTGGGGACACAGAGCCAGACCATATCAAGCTAGATCAAGGAGACTTTAGCTAAAGCAGATAAATTTATTTTATCCTTTTCCAGTATATTTGATACAATTTACTAATATTTCCCCAAACTCAATGACCATTATTTGTCACTACCCAATTCAAAAGGATGTTAGTTATAATTATTTGCCACCATCCAACACCACTCCTGATATTCTTGGATTCTCACACAACTATGTGAGTTTCTACTGTCTATCCCAGATTTTGAGCCCAAGGTGGGGTGGGATCCTGGGTACTTCTGGGCAAACTTGTGTGTTAACTTACCCTTTCTCTGTAGAATCTAAAATGGATGTAAGGGATGTGAAAGAACATAGGAGGCCACCTGCAGTGGTCCAGGTGAACAATGGCAGTATTTGGATCAGAGAGACAGGTCTGATAATGAAAAACATAGATGAATTTAAGACACATAGAGGAGGGAGAATAGAACTTGGTGATTGATTGGATATGCGTTTGAGAGGAATATTTAGGGAAAAGATAGTGAGTTATGGATTTCAGGATAGATGGTATTGCCACTTAACTGAGATATGGAACAGTGGAGCAAGTTCAGCTTTGGAGGAAGAAAATTGTCAAGGAGTCTCTTGTAGGGAGATACATCGTCAAAACGTGTCTCTCTGGCAAGGGTTGGCATCCTTTGAATTGAAGGCTAGCAATTACTTGGATAGACTGTCTACTGTGTTGTTGCAGATCCTGAGAATTTTCTGATGATACAACAGTCTCCTTAACAGGTCCACTTGGGTGTGTAATTGACATCTTACACATAACGTGTCCCAAACAGAGTTTCCAGTCTTCCTTCTAAACCTGCTCCTCCTGAAGTGTTACTTATCTCAGGAAATAACTGTCTTTCCAGTTGCTCTGGCCAGATCCGTGGAGTCATCCTTAATGCCTCTCTTCTACACCATACACATGCAATCAATCAGCAAATCCTATAGTTTTACCTTCAAAATATATTCAGAATCCAGCTACTTCTGACTTCCACTGCTACCTCATTTGCTTCAAACCAATATCATTTTAACCTTTCTCTCCTGGACTGTTGCAACAAACTGTCACTGGCCTCCTTTCTTCTACTCAAGCTTCCCATCCATGGAGCAATCAGAGTGATCCTGATAAGCCTGATCATGTTACTCCTCTTATCAAAACCCTCCCAGACTCCTCACTCTTGTCAAAGTCGAAGTCCCCATTGTGGGTGTCCTACAAAGCCCTACATGACCTGACTTTAGCTACCTCTTTGACCTCTCGTACCACCTCTCTCCCTCTTGTAGACTCCTCTGTAGCCACATTGGCCTATGGATGTTTCTCAAATTATGGTAAGCATGTTTTCATCTTAGGGTCTTTGCAAATTCTTTCTGCTTGGAATGCCTTTCCTCTCTATATGCATGGCTCACTTTCTTATTTCTTACTCAAATGACACCTTATCAGTGAGACCTTCCCTGACATTAAAGTTGAAGCCCTATTCCCAGCCATTTATATCCCCCTTCTGTGCTTAATTTTTCCACAGCATTTATAACCATTTAACATATAATATACTTGACCATTTTATTATCTGTTTCCATCCCTTAATACCCTGCTAAAATGCATGCTTCATGAGGGCGGGTTTTTCTTTTTCTTTCTTATTGCATCTTCGGTGTCTAGCTTGGTAGTTGACAAATAGGATGAACTTCAGTGGCTCCTGCTTGTAACCAGTCCAGTTGCATGTCAGGCTTGGTTTTATGTTTGGAGGAATCATCACATTTGTCCAGCTGAGAGGACTCAGATGTTTGGAGGAGTCCCAGGGTTCAGAATTTTTCAATTCCTTTGCCTCCTCCATGATATTCCCATCCTAATGACTAAAATTGGAGTCTTTTCCAATTAGGGCATTCATTTTAATCCAAGGAATCCAGAACAGCATAGAAGCCAGATAGTGCTATTTGGCCAGGCTCATGCCCACCGGTGTCCAGCTCGGCTCTCCTCGTTTGGGTCCCAGTAAACTCAAACCTCCAGAATATTGGGTTAGTTATGGCTTAAAATCAGTAGTGGAAGATTTTGTTCTTTTCCTAACAAGTCGTTATGAAAATAGTGTTAGTCATAGAGATGGCAGCAGCCAAAGGTGAAATTGTGTTGTGTCAGTTGGGTCCTCTGCAAAGCCAATGTGGAGATGGAGTTAGACGGGCAGTAGGTTTATTGAGGGCAAAGCTTGTGAAAGATAAAAGGCGGATGAAAAAGGATTGGTAGGGAAAACCTACAGATTGCTATGCAAATATAGCTAAGAATCAACCCATCCATGAGGTATGGAGCAAAGATTGCCATTAGAGGAGTCTTGCATTAGGCAGAAATGGCCAGTCCCTGGTCCTTCTGCCATGATTAGTCATTGGCTGGGGTTGCCTGAGCAAAGGCAGATCCTGAAGGTATTACATCTGGGTGCAGTCAGCTGCCTGAGCTTTTTGCAGCTGAATGGCAAGTTTTTTCTTGCAGGACAATCTGAGCAGCACACCTCTATGACTGCCACATATACTCACTTTATGTTATTATTTTGACTACTCCTGGATCTCCAAATTGGTCCATGGTGGATTGGGAAAGAAGGAACGAGGAAGGCAGGCTTACATAATAATTCACTGTGTCTGTGGGTTGTATGCCTTCCCTCAGTTGGCTGAGGAGGGGTTGGTGGCAAGATCTCTTTTCTTTCTTTTTTCCCTCTTTGGTTGGGGGAGACAAGAACCAATAACACTGGATTTTGTGAATTTGCTTGAGATAACTGACTTAAAATAGGAGCTTTTGAGCATTAACCAAAGCCTTATATTTTAGTGACAGGGCAATCCAGGGCTATAGGAGAGCATCAATCCTGTTTATGTATTTAAAAATATCTCTCACAACTAATACAAATCAGGTATTTTAAAAGTTTAAATCATTCTCACCAGTGTGCACTTCAAACAACAAACTAGCACTGGTAGTTATTACATCATCTTAAAAAAAAGCCACTCTTAGCCGGGCATGGTGGTTCATGCCTGCAATCCCAGCACTTTGGGAGGCTGAGGTGGGTGGATTACCTGAGGTCAGGAGTTCAAGACCAGCCTGGCCAACATGGTGAAACTCCATCTCTACTAAAAATGCAAAAATTAGTGGGGCACAGTGGCGGGCACCTGTAATCCTAGCTACTTGGGAGGCTGAGGCAGGAGAATTGCTTGAATCCAGGAGGCGGAGTTTGCAGTGAGCTGAGATTGCGCCACTGCACTTAGCCTGGGTGACAGAGCAAGACTCCATCAAAAAAAGCCACTCTCTTATAATCAGTTAAACTCATTACACCCGAATAATCATTACCAATGATGTATAATTTAAATTATCTCTGCAAGATGATTTATTTATGTCTATCAGGCCTACTAACAACTTTCCAAATCATCACTCAGTAAAGTATAAACTTTCCTGCCAAAGACATTTCGGACCTTAGAGAGTTTCCAGCATTTCCTTGGGACAAACTGTTACAGACAGGAAGAACAGTCTACGAAAATGACCTAAGTTTCCTGCTTTTCTTTATCTTCCTCCAGCTGCGCACTTGGGAAAGAATTTGTCTTTTTCTAGATGTTCTTTACTTAAGCCACCAGAGGTAGCTCAGTCACTCAGATATCCTTATATTTGACTGGCAAGTCCCCTAAACCCTTGTTCTTGATGGGTGTCCCTTCAGAGGCACTTGAGACTGCTGGCTATAACTTAAGCAGTTGCTTTGCCACCTATACATGGATTGCCATTTTCCCAGCCCGGAACTGGAGACACGTTATGACCACTGATTCTACCATCACCCTATGGGTAGTTTCAGATTACCTCTCTATTGTATGCAACTTCTCTCCTATTTAGGCGTATTTGATAGCAAGAGATAAAAATCTACTCAAGCTACCTAGAAGTAAAGGAGGATTTATTGTCACATAAATGCTACGATCTCATAAGCACTCAAGGATAAGAACTGGACTGCAGCCACACCACACAGGAATGGAAACTGGGATGTCAGGCACTGAAGGGGGTCCTGCCAATGCTTGTGGAGCCACAGAACAGTTTCTTCTCTTGGCAAGGTTGCTTGGCGCTGCCTTGCATGGCTTTTTTTAATACCTCCAGAACTTCAGCTCATGTGTGGCTTTGGCTTGCCGTGGCACTGGCTCCTGCCCTGTCTCTACTTGATTTTCTATCCAAGATTCAGTCTCTCAGCACCCTGATTTCTGAATTCAGTTTCACTGTGTTCCAATTCCAAATTTCTGGGAGAAAGTAGCTGATTGTCTCAGATTGGGTCAGGTGTAATCCCATGGCCCGATCAACTGTGACTGAGGATGGAGATGACATAACATGGGATGTAGTAAGCTATAACATGGGATGTAGTAAGCTTACCATTTCTATGGTGGAGGATAAAGTAGGTTTTCAAAGAAGAGGATATTTGTGGCAAAGTAATGATTGGCCTGACAACTGAAAGCTGAAATTCAGCTTCTTCATTCTCAGAAAGTAGTTAGGAAGGGCCAGGCACAGTGGCTCATGCCTGTAATCCCAGCTCTTTGGGAGGCTGAAGCAGGTGGATTGATCACCTGAGGTTGGGAGTTCAAAACCAGCCTGACCAACATGGAGAAACCATGGAGAAATTTTGCAAAAATACAAAATTAGCCGGGCATGGTGATGCATGCCTGTAATCCCAGCTACTTGGGAGACTGAGGCAGGAGAATCACTTGAACCCAGGAGGTGGAGGTTGCAGTGAGTTGAGATTGCGCCATTGCACTCCAGCCTTGACAACGAGAGTGAAACTCTGTCTTAAAAAAAAAAAAGAAAGAAAGAAAGAAAGGAATTAGGAAGAAGAATTTCAATAAATGTTTAAAATAAGTTTATTATCTAAACATCAAGAGGCAGTATAGCATAGTAATTAAGAACATGAACTCTAGAGTCAGACTTACTATGTGACCTTGGACATGTTATTTAACTTCTCTGTACCTCTGTTTTTTTAATCTATAAAATGGAGATAATGGTATCTATCTTATAGTGTTGTCAGTTAAAATATGTAAAACATAATATATGTTATTAATAATTAATTTAGAGTCACCAACACAGGCTTCATTGGATAACTGGGTGCCATTGACTGGACAATAGGTCATAGGCCTATGGTGCCTGGCTCATATTAAGTGCTAAATAACCATCAATTATTGTGACCTTATATTTATTAGGTTCCTTGCTGTGTAGCAGTCCAAACTTTATTTACACTTTACTGTTCAAATTCTGTTTATATAAAAATATATATTATTCATGTTATCCTATTGGTATCAACTGGTTGACAAATAGTTGGTGTGTATAGACAGGTAAGTTCAGTTTTATGACTATTTGGAGGCATTTGCTTTAATTCACAGTACAGTATTTCACATTTTAGTCATGTAAATACTGACTTTTGTTTTATCTTACCACTTATCCTACTACTTAGTATTTGTCTTTAAATTAATATGCTTAAATGAAGAAAAATATTAACTATATTACCTTAAAGGAGGAAACATTTCATTATCAGTGTAAATAAATACCCTGTATCAATTGCCTTAAATAGAAGATTACCATAGAAAGAAATATAATGAAAACAGCACAATGTTACTGAATTCTAACTAGATACACTTGCTTGCTCAGAGCCTGAGGTTGGCTTTCTGTTGAGAGAGAGAGAGAGAGAGAGAGAGAGAGAGAGAGAAAGAAGGAAAGAAAGTGTTACAGAGTATTAAAGACTAGTACACTGAATTGAAACTTTGGTAGTGATGTAATCAGAGGATTAAAAATAATTGAACAAGGAATAATGCTGTCACTATGTGACTTAGTGTTATTTAATGCTAGGTGTGGGGCCTGCCAAAAGCCATCTCTGAAATTATCTCTCCTACCACTATCAGTAGTACAAATTTCACACAATGGGAAACCATTGTTCTGAAGAGACTAAAAGCCTAGAAGCAGGGAGAAGAATCAGAACAGTGCTTTATTATTTTTTTTTACTCCATTTTCTCTACAAGAGAATTATACCTCAAGGAATATCTTGAGTTGGGGGGTCTGGCATTCAAATCTTTTCTGCAACACGTAGTAGCCTTGGAAGTGACTTATCATCTCTTAGTTCCTCACCTTCAACGTGGGGGGAAATAATAATGACCAATTTGTAGAGTTATTATGAAGATTAAATATGACAACACATGAGGAGTGCCTAGCACAGGTTCTGACTAAAATAAGTACTAATAATATGTGTTTTAGTGTTTATAATAATATGTGTTTTATATTACAAATGCAATCATGCATTACTGACTTGCTTTTTACTCTCAATAATAACTTACAATTATCTCTCCATGTCAGTTCCTATAAATTTACCTCATTTTAAAAAATGGCTACATAGAATCTCAAAGTATGTATATTCCATATCTTCTTAAAGAAGTGTTTTGTTGGGGTGTATTCAAGTTGCATGCATTTTTTTTTTCACAAGTGAGGGGATTGAAGCTCAAAGAGGTTAGGGAAGTCTGAGCATGCCAAAAGTAACATCACTTCCTGTGCCTCTACACTTGGAAACATTGTCAATAGCAGTTTCATCTCCACCAGTGATGATGACTTATCTACATATGCCAGAAATATCAGCTTACTCTGAGTGTACAATTCCTAAACTGGAGTCAAGGTAGGTTTGATTGACATGTAAAGGGGCAAATGATGTTACTTAAGGGGTATGGAAAAGATCTGCCTGTGGAAGGAGCTTAAATGTGTGGAGTAGAAGAGAAAGAGGGTAGCCAGAGGCTGAAGAGAATTGAGAAATACTGGAAGGATACCTGGGAGGTGGCAATACCAAGACTCATCAGAACAGAAGTGAAGGGAAGAGGCAGGAAAAACTTTCTAGGCTCAGTCTACCCACATCTCAACTTCACATCCTCTTCTGTCACCTGTTTATGGTGTAGAGGAAACAACAAAGGACATGTCAGTGCCTGTCTAGCGTGGTGCCTCATCTTGCAAATGCTCAACAAATATTTATTGAGTGAATGATGAGATTTACATTCCTGATTACCTAAGACCCAGGAACTCTTGAGCCAGGCATCCAGGCGTGGCAGGGACGCCATCTGGGAATGAAGGCGCCATTCGACTTGGTCCCACACAGAAAAGCCAAGAGACAAGTACTGCAATTTATGGTTACCACATGGAGTTAGACACAATTAATAAAGTTGCTTCAGGTGCTACTGGAAGAAAAAAATCTTGAAAGAATTATCACAAGACTTCCCATGCCCTTTGTGCAGCACCATTTTTTAGTAAATCCAAGGAAAGTTATTGAGTACACATCACTTTATCCAAGTTAGTTTGCAGAACATATTGAATTGGGCTATGTGGCCCCCAAGAGCAAACTCTATGAGTTATTTTTAGTGGAATGAGAGCCTGTCTAAATAAGTACAAGCCTGTCTTCTTTGGGTTGCTCTTTATGTGCAACAATAGTATCTCCATTATATACTGGACATGTTTTCAAGGTGCAATACTTTGAGCACAGGCAGGCTGCCTTCAGGTCAAATAGCTGTGAACTGAGTACTTACAGAACAGTGTCTTAAATTTATTAGAAGTAGTTCAAAGCAAATGTGGGCTATGGAGTTTTAATTCTGGTTGTGCCTTGTCTCAGCTCTGTGCATTAGTCATGATTCTGCTAAAATAATACTGTGTAAGAAATAACTCTCCCTTATTTTTCTCACTAAACCATTGGGTTAACTGTGGTTCTTTTGAGCTCAGCTGGAATCAGGGTGCAGATTGGATTCATGTCTGTTCTGTGTGTGTCCTTATTCTAGAGAAGCTATTCAGGCCATGTTGCCCCATGGCAGATGGGCAGAATTTCAAGAAAGAAAGCCAAACTACACAGGTGCATTTAAAACCTTTACCTGCGTTATGCCAACTAACATTTCACGGCCAAAGCCTATGTCAATGGAGCAGGGAAGTATACTTCTCCCATGGAGGTGGGATATGGCAAGAAGAAAAAATTGTGAGCAAATAATGCAATCTAACACACCATGGGACTTTGGTTAATATGGAAAACCTCTTTGTGCCTCAGTATCCATCACCTGCAAAATGGACATCATAATGTTATTTACTTTAGAAGGCTGGTTGGAGACTTATATGAGTTAATATGTATAAAGTAGTTGGAACAGTACCTTTCCCATAGTAAAAACTCAATAAATGTTAACTTTTCATACTTAAGCCATTTTCTAAGCAAGAAGAGTCAAAAGTTCTTGACTTCTAGTAACCTGAATTTCAAGAAGTTTTTTTCATAATTATATGTTCATACTGGTGAACATATTAGCACATATTCAGAAAAATGATAAAATAGAGCTAGAATAAGTATAACCTTGATTAATCAGAACTCAGGTAGCATGCTGTAACAATTTTAGATTGTTGATACTGCAGGAGACATGGAAGATCCTTTCTTCTGAAATAACATGGGATTGGGGTCTACAGATAAAGGTTAAGATTAAGTCTTTATTACTTGGGCATGTTTATGTTCTTGAACCTAATTGGAAACATCTATAAAATTGGGATAATGAGGTCATTATTATGACCAATAAGTGATATGCAACTATCGCACTGAAAAATGTAAATGTAAAACACTACACAAACAGTATTTTTTTTTTTTTTTGAGATGGAGTCTCACTGTGTTGTCCAGGCTGCAGTGCAGTGGTGCAATATCGGCTCACTGCAACCTCCACCTCCTGGGTTCAAGTGATTCTCCTGCCTCAGCCTCCCGTGTAGCTGGGATTACAGGCCCATGCCACCACACCCACCTTATTTTTGTATTTTTAGTAGAGACAGGGTTTCGCCACATTGGCCATACTGGTCTTGAACTCCTGACCTCCGGTTATCTGCCTGCCTCGGCCTCCCAAAGTGCTGGGATTACAGGCACGAGCCACTGTGCCCTGCCTAACAGTATTGCTCTTAACCCAATCTCTTTTATATTAAAAAAAGGCAGAATTGAGGCTCAAGAAAAGACCCAAGTTGTACAAAGCCATCTAACTTGTAGCAGAGCCAAGGCTAGGATATAGTCTACTAAATCAGATGTATTAAAAATACAAAAGTTAGCTATTTGACCTGGAGGCAGCCTGCCTATGCTCAAAGTATTGCACCTTGAAAACATGTCTAGTATATAAAGGAAATACTACTCCTGCACATAAAGAGTAACCCAAGGCACTATTCTTATAAAAGTAGAAAAGCTAACCAATATATTTTTAAAGGATGTCAAAAATTAAAGTTGTAACAAATAAAATGTTCTAGTTGATCTCCAAATTACATGTACTCTAATACATGCAGTTGTTACCATTCATCAAGGTTTTAATCCATTTATAAAATGTGGCAGTTTTGGTGTTGAGAAATTTTGTGCTGGAAAATGTGAGCTACTGACTACAGTGAGACCATGAGAGGTAGCTTGATTCAGTATAGAGAATATAATTGTTGGGATTAGAGAATTAGGGTCAAATTCCAGCTCTGACACTTAATAGCTGTGTGGTTTTGGGCAGGTTACTTAAGCTCTCTGGGCCCTTTGTTTCTTTGTGCCTTGCTGACTCGAGTCAAGGATTATAAGAGAACATAAGCTCCTCCTTTCAGGTAGGAACTTTGTTTTGTTCCCTGTTGTATCCTTAGGGCCAAAATAATGATTGGCAGAATAAGCATTAGAGATAATCTGTCCCCTGTCCAGCACAATATCCAGCACATAGTAGATGTCAATACAAAGTAGCCACTTTATTATCATGAGGAGAAGAATAATGATTTTGGGAAGACTGTATAATCTCTGTTTCTAGCCAAGCAAGAGGTACAGGTCTCAAACCCAGGGTAGAATTTCAGGAACTAGAGGAAAGATAGGCATGGAGCCAAAGGCATTCAAAAAACTACAACCAGGGGCAGAGCTGGAATGGACAATTAAAGAGCTAGCCCCAGGGAAATACCACTCCAAAGCAACTGGGCAGAGAATAGAAAATTCCAGCATCAGATTCAGTGCCTGGCATATAGAAGGATTTGACAAGTATTTGTTAGGTGAATGAATGAGTGAATGAAGCAATGAGTCTTTAACTTGAGGCCCCAAGATGGAACCCATGACTGGGAGAAGAAAGAGAGGCAGGGTCTGGAAAGGTTCTTTGATCTAGTCCTGACAATCTGCAAACAAAGGATGGGGTGGGGTGCTTCCAAAAAACCATTGAAAGAGGAGTAGGAGGACAGTTTACAAACTGCCTGTCCATAGGACATTCTCAGCTAGGGGAGAATTATATGACAGTGTAGAGGGACTTGGGGACAGACCAGGTGGACTGAGCACGGCTCACTGAAAGAAACAGCCTTGACCTTAGTTCACAGAAATCACTGAGATATTCTGAGGACAGGATTAGCAAAACTAATGAGAATAGAGGGAAAAATTAAAGAAGAGCAAATAGCCATTACCCTATAAAAGTTGCTCAAGAAATAGAGAAGTATTCAATTCATTTTCAACAAGGGTGTCAATGCAATTCAATGAGGGAAGAGCAGTCTCTTCAACAAATGGAACTGGAGCTAGTAAATATCCACATGTAAAAGAATGAAGTCAAACCCTTACCTGACATCATATACAAAAATTAACTCAAAGTGGATCAAAGGCCTAAAGATAAGAGCTAAAACTTAAAACTCTTTTTTAATTGCATTTTAGGTTTTGGGGTACATGTGAAGAACATGCAAGATTGTTGCATAGGTACACACATGGCAGTGTGATTTGCTGCCTTCCTCCCCATCACCTATATCTGGCATTTCTCCCCATGTTATCTCTCCCCAACTCCCCACCGCCCGCTGTCCCTCCCCTGTTTCCCCCCAACAGAAACTCTTAGAAGAAAACATAAGGGAAAGTTCTGCATAACCCAGATTTGGCAGTGGTTTCTAAAATATGACACCAAAATCACAAGTGGCAAAAGAAAAAAGAGATACATTGAATTTCATCAAAATTAAAAACTTCTGTATATCAAAGGACACTGTTCAGAGAGTATAAAGGCAACCCACAGAATGGGAGAAAATATTTGCATATATTGTGGACTGAATATTCATGTCTACCTATAATTTGTATGGCAAAGCCCTATCCCCAATATGATATATTTTGGGGTGGGGCCTTTGGGAGGTAATTGGGTTTAGATGAAGTAGTGAGGGTGGAACTCATAATGGGATTAGTGTCCATATAAGAAGAGGAAGAGAGACCAGAGTGTGCTTGCTCTCTGTGCTGCAAGAAGAAAAGAAGTGGGATGGTAGCTACCTGCAAGCCAAGCCAAGAGGCCTCAGAATGAAACCCGTCTTGCCAGTACCTTGATTTTGGACTTACAAGCCTTCAGAAATGTGAGAAAATATATGCATATATTTTTAAGACAGAGTTTTGCTCTGCCTTTCAGGCTGGACTGCAATGGTATGATCTTGGCTCACTGCAACCTCTGCCTCCTGGACTCTAGTGATCATTCTGCCTCAGCCTCCTGAGTAGCTGGGACTACAGGAGTGCACCACCATGCCTGGCTAATTTTTGTATTTTTTGTAGGGATGGGGTTTTGCTATGTTGCCCAGGCTGGTCTTGAACTCCTGAGCTCAGGTGATTTCCCCGCCTCAGCCTCCCAAAGACTGGGATTACAGGTGTGAGTCACCACATCCAGCCAAATTTCTATTGTTAAAGCCACCCAGTTTATGGTATTTTGTTATGGCAGCCTGAGCAGACTAAAACATCGTATATCTGATAAGCATTTAATATCCAGAATATATGAAAAACCCATACAATTTACAACTCAACAACCAAAAGACAACTTAAATTTAAAAATAGGCAAAGGACTCTAATAGACATTTCTCCAAAGAAGGTATACAAATGGCCAATAAGTGCATGAAAACATGCTCGACATCATTAATCATTCGAGAAATGCAAAGCGAAACCGCAATGAGATATCACTTTGCACCTACTAGGGTAATTGTTTTTTTAAAAACCCCAGAAAATAACAAGTGTTAGCGAGGGTGTTGATAAATAAGAACCTTCATACATTGCTGATATAAGTGTAAAATGGTGAAGCTGCTGTGGAAACCAATTTGGTATTTTTTCAAAAAGTTAAACATAGAACTATTTGTTCCTGCATAGAATTATATGTTCATGTAATTCTACTCCTTGGTATTTACCCAAAAGAATTGAAATCAAGGAATCATGCTGATACTTGTATGCCAATGTCCACAAACTAAAAGGTGAAAACAACCTAAGTATCCAACAACAGATGAATGAATAAATAAAATGTGGTATATACATATGTCAGAATATTATTCAGCTATACAAAGGGATAATGTGAAATAAGCCAGACACAATAGGATAAATTGTGTATGATTCCACTTATATGAAATATCCAAAATGGGCAAATTCGTAGAGACAAAAAGTAGATTCTTAATTACCCGGTAGAGAGAGGAATGGAGAGTTATTGATGAACAGCTATAGAGCTATGGTTTGGGATTTGAAAGGATTTTGGAAATGGATAGTGGTGATGATTGCACAACATTGTGAACACACTTAATGCCACTGAATTGTACACTTAAAATGGTTAAAATGGCGAATTTTATGTTACATATATTTTACAATAACAATAATAATAAAAAGAGAAAAGCAATGCTCTCACGTGGAGTCACTGCAATAGGCTGAATAAGGCCCTCCTCCCCCAAAAATGTCTATATCCTAATCCCTGCTGTTATGCCTGTATGTGTTATATTATCTGGCAAAAGGGACTTTGCAGATGGAATTAAGGTTAGGGATCTTAAGATAAGGGGGTTATCCTGGATTACCTAGGTGGACCCAATGTAATCACAAGGAGCCTTAAAGATAGAAGAGGAAGGCAGAAGAGTAGGTCAGAGAGGCAGGAGAGAAAGGCAGTGTGAGAGGGACATGCCTCACCCACTGTTGTTGGCTTTGAAGCTAGAGAAAGTGGGCCATGAGCCAAGGCATTCAGAAGACCTCTAGAAGCTGAGAACAGCCCTCAGCTGACAGCCAGCAAGGAAATGGGACTTCAGTCCCACAACTATAAGGAACTGAATTCCGCCAACAACCTGAATGAACAAAGAAACAGATTCTCCTTTAGAGCCTTGTGGAAAGGAATGTAGCACTGCAGACACCTTGATTTTATCTGGCGAGACCTGTGTTGGACTTACAGAACTGTAAAATAATAAACTTGTGTTTTAAAAAAGAAAAGAAATAGAGAAACTATTGCAGAGGAGGCTTTTACTATGTGATTGGAAGATAGCCAGGGCTCAGATGAGGGGTTTTGCCGAGTTGTTGCAAAACAGAGAGCAAAAATGACCATCAAAAGTGTTGTAGCAGATTGTATTTTCCAAAGATGGCTACAACAATATCTCCCATCCCACATGCTCTTCTGCAGTGAGAACTTGCCACTCCTCCATCAGGAGGCCCCTCCCCTTGAATATGGGCTGTCCATAATAACTTGCTTGTAACCAGTGGAATGTAATGAAAATGATGCTGTATGATATCTAAGGCTATGTCGAAAAAGACCAGGCAGTTTCTACCTGCTTCCCTTGAAATACTCATTCTGTACATGCTACTTCTCAGGATACTGACTCTTGGAAGTGAGGCTCTACACTGTAAGGAACCCCAAGCCACACAGAGAGGTCATGTGTAGGTGCCCAGATCAACAGTCCCTGTGCTATAGCTGGCCTAGAGTTAGAACCTAAGTAACGCCATTTTATACAAGATAAAGCTGTTTTTCCAAAAATAAGTTGTAACTGCTGCCCCATCCTTCTTGCAATATCAGTAACTGCCAGAATAAGCTTCTGTAAAGTTGCTTGCCCTGCATCCCCTCACCCTCTTGGTCCTAAAACCAGGATGTGGTTTTTCAGCTTAAAAACCCTGCTTTCCCTGAGCTCGGGGCCACGGGTTGGAGAGACTTGAGTCCTCCGTGGCCGCCGGCAATAAAGACCCTGCAATTTGGCATACTTTTGTCTTGGTGTTAATTTTTTATACTCAATCTGATATTACATTCCAATCGAGCCCAGCCTTGAAGTCATCCTAGTCCAGATGACAGATGAGTGAATGAATAAGCCTTCAGATAATTCCAGCTCCCAGTCATTTGAGCCACCTCCAGCTAAATCTGAATCTGTGTGTCCCCCAAATTGCAGCACGTAGACTAGGCATCCTTTTTGGACCCTGTCTAAATTTCTAACCCACAGAATCTGTGAGTATTACATGGCTGTTGTTTTATGCCACTGAGTTTGAGGTGTGTATTAGTGTATTATTCAGATACTCCAGAGAAACAGCATAGGATATGTGTGGTGTGTGTGTGTGTCGGTATGTGTATATGTGTGGTTTTGCTTCGTAATTATAGAGGCTGAGAAGTTCCAAAATCTTCTGTCTGCAAGCTGGGGATGCAGGAAAGCTGGTGGTGTAGTTTAAAGGCCTGAGAGCTGGAGAGCTGATAGGGTAGATTCCAGTTTGAGTTTGAAGGCCTGAGAACCAGGAGGGCAGAAGACTGATGTTTTAGCTCAAGCAATCAGGCAGAGGAGCTTGAATCCAAACTCTCTCCACCTTTTTGTTCTATTCAAGTCCTCAACAGGTTGGATGATGCCTACCTACACTGGGGAGGGCCATCTGCTTGACTTGGTCCACCAATTCAAATGCTCATATCATCCAGGAACACCCTCACAGAAACACCCAGAAATAATGCTTCACCAGCTACCTGGGCATCCTGTGGTCCAGTCAAGTTGAAACATAAAACAAATGATCACAGGATGTTTTGTTACACAATAATAGATAACTAGAATAAGTGTGAAAGAAGACAAAACAGAATTTAATAACACCCACAGGGAAGCATGGGAGTGAAGAGGCAAAGATCTTTCCTGAGTCTCTTGCTTGAGGGCTAAGGGAATGGTGGTCCTTATTACTCATAACATGCAGGTTGCCAGCAATAGAGAAGAATCAGGGAAGGAGATAAACATGATCATCCCTTATCCCTCAGAAGCAGCATCAAAATGAGGGATCCCTTCTGTTTCGATAGAAATCTCCCTGTTGCCATTCTCAGTACTATGAGGAACACCACTGAATTTCTCAAAAGTATTGAAGTTTCAATTCATTGCAGCAAGGATGACCCTGAGTAAGGACTGACCAGCTCACAAGAATTATTGTCAGTTGGGTAGAGTACAGACCTGCATATTGAAGTACCAGTGAGAAATGCATTCCAACATATTGAATTCTTATGAAAACTGTTAAATAATGAAAACTACCACTGATGCTTGCTGCAGACCTTTTCAAATAAACTAAATTATGACTGTTCAATAAATATAAAACTGAAAAAAATATGAGATTGAAGAATTATGTCCATAATTGAGCCATCTTCAGAGGATACAACAAAAAATGCTTTAATAGCCTCTTAGCATTCCACAAAAATAACTATACTAAGACATCAAGCTGTGATGCAGATTAAAATAAGAGAGCCTTTAGCTGAACTAGAGATTCATCAAATTGGTACCCATAACCTTGGCTAGAGGACAAATTAAGGAAACAGTAGACTACAGGTAATTGAGGTTTAACAAACGACTCCTTGAAAAGAACCTCATGAAAAGCAGACTTCTTTATTTTTAATTAGTGAAGATCCCAGTAGGTGGCCACACCTATGTTCTTTAGAATCCTCTGGAATCTGCATTACCATTCATTAGAACTGTGTCATTTAAGAGCACCATTAAAACCATTTGACTAAAGCCAGTGGTACAAATTAAACTTTCGTTCTTAACTACTCAGTTGTGCTACATTAACTACTTGGGTCTCTTTAAATCTCTCTCCTCTGTTAAATTCTGACATTGGTTGTGTTTTTTCTTATCTGTTTGACTCTCCTGTGTCTTTGCTAATTTTTCTCCTCCGTTAATGATAGTTGGTTTCTAAGCACCATGCTGTGGTGTCTATTCTTTTCATTTTGGGCTTTGTGCCTTCAGGAAGCTTATCCACACATGCAATGTCAGTACTCCTTCAAGAACTACTTACTGATTCTTACATCTGTAGCTGCCAGTTCTTCTCCTATCCCACTCTTCAGTTCTGTCCCTCCACTGAGCTGTTTTTCCCAGTTTAAAAAATGGAAACACATTATCTAACGCAGCTAGAAAGATTTTTAAGCAGAAATGTTCATCAAATCTTTTTATTTTAATCTAATTAATTTGCTTTGCGAATCCTGTTTGCAGTAGTAAATATTCAAGTAAAAACCCAATCGGCCACTCTGAATTATTCTGATACAAATTATGAGGATTTTAAAAAGAAGGAGAAAGTCAATGTTAGATAACATAGTATTACCTTGAAGACTTGGGGGGAGAAAAATTGGAATTCTCTCTCCCCATTAGCAAGAGAAGGTTGGAGTAGATCAATGCTTGTTAAATTGGGCCAAATGAGCACTAAGGGTTCTCTGACCTCCTTCAAGGGTGCCAGTGGGATGCAAGGGAGGGGGCACTCAAAAAAAGATAAAACTCCTCAACCTTTGCTCTGTCACAAGTGTCAACCCGAACAACTTCACTTTCAGCTGTGTATCCTATTATAAGATTTTATTTGCAGAAAGATTTGAGTCTAATTTTTTTTGGAAAACTTGCAAACAAGCTGATCTTTTAGACCTTCTCTAGTTTTTACTTTGTATGATTCTGTCAAGTTACTGGAAAGAGGGTATAGGATCAGGACTATAAACAAAATCTTTATAATATACCTTCATGCCTTTGACAAGTTCAGACAGCAAGTGCAAAGGGAGCTTTATTGTACTGTATTGTGCAACTCTGCCTAGGCTCTTGATTTTCAAGGGCAATCATACTCCTGCTTCATTCACTACAATTTTTTTTTTTTTGAAATAGAGTGTTGCCCTATTGCCTAGGCTAGAGTGCAATGCTATGATCTTGGCTCACTGCAGCCTCTGCCTCCCGGGTTCAAGCGATTCTCCTGCCTCAGCCTCCGGAGTAGCTGGGATTACAGGTGTGCATCACCATGCCCAGCTAAATTTTTTGTATCTGTAGTAGAGACAGGGTTTCAACATGTTGGCCAGGCTGGTCTCAAACTCCTGACCTTGTGATCAGCCGCCTTGGCCTTCCAAAGTGCTGGAATTATAGGTGTGAGCCATGGTGCCCAGCCGCTTCACTACAATTCTTTAGGCAAAATTAAAGGTGCCTACATTTCATAATCTCCTGTGCCACCTAAGGCAAGTTTGGGCTTTGAATAGCGAGACCTTGAAGACTTAACAATCAGTGTAGCAGTTGCTGTTCGTACTCGCCTTTTTGTCCTCACCATTCCTGCAAATGACCATATATATATACAGCTGGTGCTGGTGTCTTTGTGCTGAGAGAAAAAGTCTCACCAGGTCTGAGCCCAGATTTCTGAAGAAAGGATACTGGCTGGCTGGGTGTCTCTGAGAAGGGAGCATAATGAGACTGGTTCTTGCCATAAGCACCTGTGACTCTGTCTGAGGGCTTTCTTTCTCTGATCATGAATTTTTCAAAAAGTTAAACATAGAACTATTTGTTCCTGCATAGAATTATATGTTTATGTAATTCTACTCCTTGGTATTTACCCAAAAGAATTGAAATCAAGGACTCATGCAGATACTTGTATGCCAATGTCCACAAACTAAAAGGTGAAAACAAGCTAAGTATCCAACAACAGATGAATGAATAAATAAAATGTGGTATATACATTTACTAATATCATGAAGCATGCTTAGTCTCTGCACAAAGAAGACTGGAGGTGCTAGGGGGTTATTGTTTCCAGGACTAGCTCTCCAGTAATGAAGGACAGGAGCTGATAGATAAATACTCTAGCTTCATCATCCCTTCAGTGGGACAATTCTGAGGCATGTTCTACAGAGTCACTCAGAGGTTCCCAGGAGGGTTAAATCCTAATTGCCCATAGCAGTAACTTCATTAACCCACCCTTTATTGCCTTCCTTCCTTTCCTTGTTCCTCCTACTGGTTATTATTGGTATCACCTCCAAAATAAACTACTCCCAAATAAGCTACATCCCAGATAAACTACTTGGAAAAGAAAAGGAAAGTGGCAGATAGGAGGCAGGACTAGATTGCAGCTCCCACTTAGACAGACAGAGCAGCATGTGGAGACTCGCACTGTGGACTTTTGCTCCAAAACTACTGCATAAATATATGAGAAAAGCTGAGGAAATCTAGTTTCCCTGAAGGAAGTGGATTGCTCCTGCAGGACCCAGGAGACAGCTTAAATACTGTGAGTGCCCAAGCTGTGAAAGTGGGAAAGGGGGATTGTCAGCCCCCGAAAACACACCCTCACTAGGGAACCTGAAGGTCTAGATCACAGGAGAAGGATTCAACCTTAACTGGACCTGAATCAATTTAGAGAGCTGAGTGAAATACAGGGTTAGAGGAAGCAGCGGGAAAAGCCCTGTGGGCTCTTTGGGTCCCCAGGGAAGCTATTTCTGACTTGTCTCACAGGGGTCATTGAGGAGGGCTGCCAGAGATACTGGGAAAAGACCACAGGGAGAAGGAAACCTCCAGCTGCACTTTGTAACAATTCCAACTGATCAGAAAGTCTCCTAGCAAGAACTCAGGGGAGAGTGTGAATCCAGTGTGCAGACTTGACAGGCAGGGAGGTGCAAAAGCCCTGCTTGCTTTCTCAGTAGGGAGGCTGGTAGCCTGGGGCAAGTTCTCAGTCCTGCTCGCCCACTGCCTGGAAACCAAATAAACTACTTGCATTCACATCTTTTTTTCAGGGTCTCCTTCTGGGGAGAATCCCAAGTATCAGTCAGGGTCTAGTTAGGAGACAGAAATCCCACCACTTATTTTATTTTATTTTATTTTTGAGACAGAGCCTCGCTCTGTCACCCAGGCTAGAGTGCAGTGGCACAATATCGGCTCACTGCAACCTCTGCCTCCTGGGTTCAAGCGATTTCCAGCTAATTTTTGTATTTGTAGTAGAGATGTGGTTTCATCATATTGGCCAGGCTGGTCTCAAACTCCTGACCTCAAGTGATATGCCTGCCTCAGCCTCCCAAAGTGCTAAGATTACAGGTGTGAGCTACCACACCTGGCCGCCACCACTTATTTTAACAGAGAGAATTTACTGTAAAAATTGTTTATTAGGTGAAAAGTTGTCAACTTGATATTTGTATTAGTTTCTTGGGACTGCCATAGCAAAGTACCACAAACTGGATGGCTTAAAAACAGTGAGAAATTTGTTGTCTTACATCCTTGGAGGTCAGAAATCTAAGATGGAGGTGTTGGCAGGATTGGTTCTTTCTGAGGGCTGTGAGGGAGAATCTTCCAGGTCTCTCTCTCTCTCTTAGTTTCTGGTAGCTTCAGGCTTTTCTTGGCTTATAGATGGTCTTCTCCCTGTGTCTTCACATTGCCTTCTCTCTGTGTATGTCTGTCCCTGTGCCCCAATTTCCCCTTTTTGTAAGGACACCAGTCATATTGAATTACAGCCCATCCTAATGACCTAATCTTAACTCGATCATCTACAAAAACTCTATTTCCAAGTAAGGTCATATTCACAGGTACTGAGGGCTAGGACCTCAACATCTTTTTAAGGGACACAATTCAACCCCAAAAATACTTAAAGAGGCAAAAAGAAAATTCTAACATATCATGCAGGTAGCAACTTTAGGAAACAGCTACCATCCTTAGGGCCACGGAAACAAAGGGAGGAAGTTGAAATCATTAAAGGCCAGGAGGAGGGATTACATGATACTGAAATGCAGATTCTTGAGGAATGGACACCAGCCAGTTGGCTGGTGCTGGTGTCTTTGTGCTGAGAGAAGAGGATCCATGGGGACTGGACCCAGCCTCCTGAAGAGGGGGTGCTGGCTGGCTGGGTGTCTCTGAGATGGAGGCATGGTGAGACTGGTCCTATAAGTGTGGGAAAAACTGCAAACTGGATTCAGCTGATGCTACAGGTAGGGACTGTCACTGATGGGATTAGGAAGTGAGGTTGGGGTGACTCTCACAGAAGCAAGAAGCAAATAGGAAATTCCAAGAAGCAAAGAGGAAGTAAACTGGAAGGAGCATGTCTCTTCTTCCTCTTCTAATCTTGCATCTCTCTCTAGCATTCTCTATAGGCAGTGCCTAACAGGGGGCAGTTAGCAAAGCAGAAATGTGGTTTGTATTTATTTGCACCATAAAACAAAGTATAGAAGGTTGGATTTGGAGCTGTGAGAGAATAGCTTAATAACTGGCACTTTTAACAAAAGGCAACTCAGAAAAGTTAAGATTTCTAACCCAAGGAAAGTAAAGATTAGACCTAAGAACATTAACATGAGTGCTTGATTAATGGCAATTAATGAGGCAGTATCTGAGTGAGAAAGAAACACCTTATGCTGAGGTGTGGCTATAAAGTAATGTGACTGAATTTTTAACAACACACTAGAACTTCAGCATACAAATGAGAACCATTCTCTTCAAAGTAGTTTCATGGGAATTTTTTCAACTCATTCTTACAATATGGCCATGGTTCAAAGAATCTTTGAAACTTCTACTTTGGGAGCCTGTGACCTAAAGTTTTGAATTAGTCTATGTTGTCATTTATTTGTCTTTTGAGGGTGAATTAGCTTTTTGGAAATAATGTCATTTCAAGCTAAACATGGTAAATAAAAGTTATACAATTAGGTTTGATTCTACTTTTTTTTTTGGACAGGTTGGGAAGAGGGATTTTGGAGGTGATATGTCAAAATCAAGGTGTAATTTTTGTCTTAAGATGGTATCTGTCTGGTGGTTTCTGGTTTCTGCTGCTATAATTCTTAACTTGTCAGTAAAATAATCACGAACACAGGAAAAGATGAAGGCTTGTAATAACAAAGAAAATCAGGACTGATATTTTGTCGTTTGCCAACTCTGTAAAATTTCACTTAATTACAAGGGTGATATACTTGTTTGAAAAGTACAATTTGTGATCTACTGGTATTTTGCCATCTATTAGAGAAAACAAAATCTGCCAATGTGATAAAGGAGGCTATTTCATGCTTCTTTCACTGTCTGTTCTGTGGCTCAGAATCATCACGTATGGACCTACCAGAAAACATGGCAGCCATCCATTTTCTAGTGGGGAGATTTTATGAGACAGCCAGAGCATTCTTTCTTGCATATCTACTTTTCTATTAGTATATCTCTTCTTATATTTAGTAGAGACCAAAAATCTTTCAGAAAACAATTGATAATACCTAATTTCAGTTGAACAGGCCAGAAGAACCCTTACATATATATAAGGGTTGCACTTTTGATTCAATCTATGTTGTCATTTGTTTGTCTTTTGAGGATGAACTAATTTTTTGGAAACAACTTAATGTCATTATAGTTTTCCATGTTCTTTACTGACTTAGAGCATTACAAAACCAAGCTATAGGGGTAGGAGAAAGTTCCAACTTAGTATGTCAGAGTTGCCCAAAATGAATAACTTCTAGGCAGTGAAAATTTGGATTGAGAACAGTGAATATTAACACAATTGAACTCTCAGAAGGTGAACTGAGCAATACCCAAAGGAAAATGAGAACAACCAAAGTCTGTCTTTTGTCAAGAACTGGGCCAGTCTAGATTTCTCTTTATTTTTGGAATGCACAAATATTAAAGAGGTACATAGGAATCTGTGAAAAACCCACTGCAAAACAAAGAAATACCACTGTGAAGACTCAGGAGCAAAATAGGACTGTGGAAATGATTTACTATTTAAACTAGTAGAAAATTATATCTTGTAGGTGTGCAGTCTTAAATTAGTTCAGCCATTGTGAAAGACAGTGTGGCAATTCCTCAAAGACCTGAAGACAGAAATACCATTCAACCCAGCAATCCCATTACCGGATATATACCCAAAGGAATATAAATGATTCTTTTATAATGACATATACATTCATACATTCATTACAGCAGTATTCACAATAGCAAAGACATGGACTCAGCCTAAATACCCATCAGCGATAGACTGGATAAAGAAAATGTACATACACACCATGGAATGCTATGCAACTATGAAAAAGAACAAAATCATGTTTGCAAAAACATGGTGGAGCTGGAGGTCATTTTTCCTTGCAGAAACATGGATGGACTGGAGGCCATTATCCTTAGCAAACTAACACAGGAACAGAAAACCAAATACCACATGTTCTCACTTATAAATGGAAACTAAATGAAGAGAACACATGGACACATAGAAGGGAACAACACACACTGGGACCTATCAGAGGGTAGAGAGTAGGATGAGGGAGGGGATCAGGAAAAACAACCATTGGGTACTAGGCTTAGTACCTTGGTGTCAAAATAATCTATAAACAGTCCCCCAAGACACAAGTTTACCTATGTAACAAACCTGCACTTGTACCTTTGAACTTAAAAGTTAAAAAAGAAAATTATGTCTTTAAGGTTAGAAGAAGATGTGACTTCTATAAAAGAGGAGCAGAAAGCTTAGGGAAACTGTAGCAGAAATGAAGAAAATTGTGAGAGAATTAAGAGAAAAACAATTGAGATAAAAAAATTTAAAAAAGAAACCATGAGACAGCTAAAAATTCAATAGCTGAATCAAAAATCCTTTCAGGTGATGGAGAAGAGCAGAATTGACACTAAAAATTGAAGTGGTAATGCAGAAAACAAATACAATTTTTTTCTCCAGAATGTATGGAACAAATAGACAAAAGTGAAAAGGCATGAGTAAGAACAATTATCAAACCAAAAATTATAGATATACTAGAGAAAGAGATCAGTATGACTAGAATACAAGCAATAATCAGATATAATTGCAAAAAAAATGCTCATGAGTGGAAAAAGATCTGATTGTGCAGTTTGAAAGCTTCTAGAATCCTCCAGGCATGAAAAATAAAAAGAATTTACCATGTAGACATATTTTGAATTATAAGGATTTAAACATATTCTATAAGTGTCTAGATATTTAATTAGTTTACTTATAAAATAAGGAAAAATAAGGTTATCGCCTGTATTTTCCACTAAAACAAGTGCTAAAAGATTACAGAGCAATGACTAAAATGTTTGGACAAAAATATTTGGTTCAAGTAGTCCATTTTCTTTTAGGAATGAAGGCAACAGAAAGACATGATCAAAGACTCAGAAAATATTCCATCCATGTTGCTTCTTGAAAAATAAGTTGAAATTATATTCCATCTGTGTAAACATTTACTATATGGATTACAAAAGTGTGTGTGTGTGTGTGTGTGTGTATACACTTCCTGAAAATAAAGATAAATTATGAAGGTTATATAACTACCAATGAATAATAAAAATTGGAAAATGGCATAGCAAGTGAGGGCAAGTTAAGTGGAAGAGCCAGAGGATATCATAATATAATTTTTAACTTGGAAGACTAAAGTACTAGAATGTATGAAACAAGTAGACAAAACTCACATAAATCTAATAGCTTTGACAGACTTTGATATAACTCTATTATAAAAACAAAAGGATGTATAGAATTTGAATAACATAATTAATAAAGTTAATTTAATAAAAAATATTGAACCTGATACCTTACAGAGAATATATTTTCTTTCTAATTAGCCACATAATTACAAAATCAATTTTACTATGTTTTAAAACTTCAAAAAGTGAAATCATGCAGGCAGTGCATTATGAGCTGAGGATAAAATGGTGAATAAGATAGACACAATTATTCTCCTCAAGGAGCTTATAGTCTGGTGAAAGAATATAGATAAGCAAACACTCAACAGACACAATTATCCCACAATACAGTATAATACCCTATAATTTGAACAAATCATATTTGAGAAATTGAAAGAAGCTTGGTATTCCTGGAGCACAGGGTTTGAAGGGCTGACTGGTGAGAGATAAATTAGGAAGAGGTTAGCAGGGGCCCCTATCATACAGGACCTTTTATGCCCAAGGAATCTGAAATTCATCTTAAATGCAATGGGGATTTATTAAAAGATTTTAAGCAGAAGAGGTTTAGAATTAGATTTTCATTTTGGGAAAATTACTATGGTCACAATATAAAGAATGGTTTGAAGAGGAGAAAATTGAAGGATACTTTGTAGACAATTTAAATAATCTATTTGGAAGTATATCTTCTGAATCCAGGGGGATGGAAAAGGTGGGTGGTTTTGAGCGATATATAAGAGGCAGACATTACAGGACTTTGTAACTGATTACATGTGAGGAGTGAGGGAGAGTGAAGAGTCACAGATGATGCCAAGCTTTCTGGTTTGTACAACTGAGTGGATGGTAGTGCCTTTCACTGAAGGGAAGATTCAGGAGGGGCAGGATTTAAGGAGCACATCACCAATTTTGTTCTGGATACATGCAGGTTTAGAGAATTGTGGGGCTTCCAAGTAGAATAACATCTAGAAAATTGGATCTATGGGTGTGAAGCTTAGAAGAAAACTTTAGGCTACAGATACAGATTTGGAAACTGTCAGCACATGGAGATGGTAATCAGAGCTATGGACATCCATGAGAGTGCCCTGGAAATAAAGAGTGAAATAGAACTTGCTACTTGGTTATATCATAATAGCTGCTGAGGTGCCTCAGTTTACCTATCTGAATGAGCAGACTGAAGGAAATAGTAATTTTCATATAGGGAGTGGACACTTATTTACTAGTTACAGTAATGATCTAAATTGTAAGGCTTTTTTCTGGACAAGTAAGCCAAACCATTCCATCCCTAGAGACAGTCATATCCCTATTTCCTTTAGTGAAGACAGTCTATTCTATGTGATTGACAGTAGACTTCATCTTGAAAACCACCAACTTCTTTGAGTTTTAATTCTTGGTTTTCAAGATGAAATCCACTTTTCCACTTTTTGGCCCACTGCATGGTCCAAGATGATTTTATGAACCATTGCAAGGACAGTGGAACAGTCTTTCTGTAAAATTACTGAACTATATCAGTGCATTGTAAAACCATATGAAATAATATTCTTTTAACCCCAGCAAAACTCAAATATGCACCCATCTTGCCATTATTCTAATTTCCCCTACTCATAGGAGAATGCTGAATCCTCCACTGGAAATATTTGGAACAGAAACTCAAATACTCACATGCTTCAAGGACTTCAAATAGCTATTTCTTGTTTGTCAATAGATGCTGAAGGCTGTTGGTCTAGAAGGGAACAGGTACATAAATTCTTCAGAAAGAAACCCAAGATTTTGTTCAATTCATCAGAGCCTACCAGACTAAAGTTGCCAGAATCAAAACACAATTTTGAAGAAGGTCCCCTTTGCATTTGTTAACTGTTAAATAAGCAGTAAGATTTTTGATTAGAATATATAAACATTTCATAATCTTTGGGCATTCATTGAAAAATAATAGCCTTTGGAGGTTGAGAAGGAATTGTGAGTGACTATAGAAAATCATACCCCCTCTTTTCTTAACTAATTTGTTTACTGAGAAAAATATGTGGAATAAAGGTAAATATGGATCATCAGGCAAATTGGCCATTTTCCTTTGTTTTTAATGAAAATTTAAATAAAGTTGGAAATATAGAATAATGGACACTCATATACCATATACCTAGAATCACCAATTATTTATGCTTTCTCAGATTTGGTTCTCTTTCTCTCTTCCTCTTTCTCTGTATACATAAAATGTTCCCCGAAACCATTTGAAAGTGAATTGTAGCCATTATGACTCTTCACCCCTAAATATTTCAGTACATATTTCTTAAGAATAAGAACATAATGAGAATACATAATGAGATATCATTTACAACAAATAAATTAATATTGTTATAATATCTGTTTTGAAATCTGTATTTAAAATATCCCCATTGTCCCTAGTAACAGCTTTTATAGCTATTTTAAAAAAATCCAGGACACTTTCAAGGAATGCATATTGCACTTAACTATGGTGTCTTTCATTTTATTTCATCTAGAACAATTTTTGAAATTATTTTCTGGGAAGGCTGAGGAGAGAGCTTTTATGACAATGACATTTTTGAGGAGTCCAGACAAGTTGTTTCGTGAAATGTCTCACAATTCAAATTTGCCCAATTATTCGCTTATAATTAGATTCAGTTACACATTTTTTTGCAAGAATCGTTAGTGTGTAGTGTTCAGTGCATCACGTTGGGATACATATTGTCTCAGGCTTTCCAATTATTGCACTAAATTTGAGCACTTGGCTAAGATAAGTGTTCAGCAGATTTCTCCATTGGACCTTTTCTCCTTTGTGCCTAGAAAGTGGTCTATGGTCAGATGGGATCAGGCACATTCAGGGTAGTAAGGGGAGGGAGAGCATTAGGACAAATACCTAATGCATGTGGGGCTTAACACCTAGATGATGGGTTGATAGGTGCAGCAAACCCCCATGGCACATGTATACCTACGTAACAAACCCGCATGTTCTGCACATGTATCCCAGAACTTAAAGTAAAATAAAAATTTAAAAAAAGAGAAAGTGGTCTATGGTGAAGAAAGCAAGACTGTGTGTAAATATCTTGTTCTTCAACAAGCTTTTCACCAAAGCTTGAATAAATTATTTCAATGGTGGTTGCAAAATGATAACATATTAGTTTGTTTTGGCACTGCTATAAAGAAATAACTGAGACTGGGTAATTTATAAAGAAAAGTTTAATTGGCTCATGGTTCTGCAGGTTGTACAGGAAGCATGGTGGCATCTGCTTCTAGCGAAGCCTCAGGGAGCTTTTACTCATAGTGTAAAGCAAAGAAGGAGCAGGGGTCTTATGTGGCAGGAGCAGGAGGAATAGAGAGAGGAAGGAGTTACTACATGCTTTTCAATAACCAGATCTCATGAGAACTCAGAATTCACCTACTATCAAGAGAATAGCACCAAGAGGGAAATCGGACCCCAAGATCCAATCCCCTCCCACCTGGCCCCACCTCCAACATTGGGGATTATAATTTGACATGACATTTGGGCGGGGACATAGATCCAAACCATATCAGATAATGTTCTGATTTCTATCATTTTCTTGTTTGTTAGCTGGCATTCTTCTGAGAAAAAAGACTTTCTCTCCCTCCTCTTTTCTAGAGTATCACAGTAGACTTATGAATATTTCTTGTAAAAGTCAATGTGTTATAATGTATTATCATTAGTATTTACTTTGATGTTCAAATTGACCCAAAGTTGTCCACTCTGGCCATTTTTGTTTGAGAAGGAATACAGGTAGAAGTCAAGGGAATATAGCTACTCATACAGTAAAGAAGGGGATGATTAGAGATGAAATGCTGGAATATTAGAATGCATTCCAATCTCATTATGCCACAGGGCTTAGGAACATCTCTTTCTTTTCTCCCCTGAAAGCAACAAGGACTCTGGCTTCCACATTTCTCAGCTTCTGTAAGGAAGGGTTTTCATATTTCTGCTTACAGAGACTGGGGGCAACTACTTTTCTCCAAAATATTTTGGTCCTGCCTCTAGGCCTGGTTTTGGCTCATCCATCTAAGATAATACCTTGTCTTATCCTTATTTGCTGCTATAACTAAGCATGCTGTGGTCTAATCTCAAATTCTGTTTTTCTGCCTGCTATAGGGTTGATTTTGCTTAGAAAAAAAAATTATCTATACTAGTTAGGATATTGCTACAGCTGTTGTAACAGAGAAACCCAAACTAATAGTGGCTTAAACAAGTTGGAAAATTTAATTTCCTTTTAATATAAAAATCTAGGTAGACCATTCAAGGCTGGTATGTTGGCTCTATTATCATCATGGACCTAAGCACGTTCTAACTTGTTTGTTTCTCCTCTATATTTAATTCATTGCTTCCAACTTATGTCCAAGATGTTTGCTTCAGCTGTCACCATCATGCCAGCTTTCTAGTAAAGAGGAATGAGTCAAGTGCAAGGTGAGGGCAGGCCTCTGCTCTATAAGGGCACAACCCAAAAATTGAACATACTACTTCCATTCACATTCATTGGCCAGAACTGGATTATTTATTATACCTAGCTGCAAAGTGGCTGGGTAATGTATTCTGGGTGGTCATATGCCATTGCCGTCACAATGAAAGTCAAAGAGAATGGACTTAGGAGGAAAAAACAAGCAGTCTCAGCCACAGCCTCTTGTTTCAATTCTCAGAAATAATTTCTCAGAAAATTTACACAGCAATAATTTTAATCATGCAAAAACCAATGTCAGTTTTCAACTGAGCACAACACCCTCCTGTACAAACCCATATAGAAGGGATGCAAGAGGGAAAGTATCAGATGGCATGGGTATGCTTCTGTCATGTTCTATTTTCTAGCCATAGGGCTATGTGTACGCCTAAAGCCCACTAGAGGAATCTACTTGGAAAATTAGATCAAACACATGTGGGGACAGAAGATGCATTAATATATAATGTCCCGACCTTAGAGATGCTTGATCCTAATTTCTTTAAGATTTTACAGCAGTTTGGGTTTCACAGACAGAAACTGCTGAGTCACAGTGCAGGCAACCCAGACTATCTTGCCATAAATCTTTTTTTTTTTTTCTGGACTGGAAAAATAAGTAGGTGCGAGCTTAATTAGTGTACGCTATGTGGGAATGAGTCACGATCAGTTAAAAACCTTTTCTTTTTCTTGGCCACACCTACCTAATATTCAGGCTGATGTAGGCATGAGCACATCATTCCAAGCAAAATGTCTGGGCAGTTACATCCTTCTATCCCCGATTCCCCATCTTCCTTATAACAATTAGAAAGACACTTCCCTTTACTCTTTTCTTTCTTTCCAACCTACCAATGCTTTATAGAATTGGAGTAGGTGGTCGAAACAGTGAAGATAAGTTGTTAGATGGTAGAAATAAAGCTTCATGACAGTTCTCAGGATTGATGGCATTAATAGTAACAAATATCATGTGCCTCACTCTTAATTGCCAATGGCCTTGTTTAGCAATTCATCATCCCTACTGGGAAAGGAACAGTTGTGATACTACTAAAAGGCAGCTGGGTGGAGAGAACCTGTTGTCTTTCAGTAAATGACTGAGAAGGTCAAGGACTTTACAGATTAAAATTCTTTGTACAAGTTAAGTTCAATAAAAAACTAACATTGATAAAGATTTTGTTCAACGTATTATTTCCTAGAATAGTGAATTTTAATCAGAAGCAGTAAGTATGAAATGAGTCAACTTAAAAAAAGAACTTAGCATGAATATATCAAATTTTCTACATCTAAGGGATGGTTTCCTTCAGGAAAGATGGAGATCTAGTCAGTGAAATAATTGGTTTAGGTTTAAAAGTCTACAGTGACTCCTAGACTTTTGCACTCAGGCTGTGTAGTTAATGAATGCAGCCCTGAAACTTAGATTTCAGGGACTGTCTTGTGACTGAATATCCAGCTAAATTAACAGCAACCTGAGTAAGTCTGCAATAGCCTAGTGGACCAACCTGAAAAGAAAGAAAATTCACAGTCTGGTTCCAGCAATACAAGGCAAGTATGTGCCAGATCCAACTGCACTTCTGTGCCATTCTAATTTCTGGTTGGACATGTGGTCTTTACAGGGAGACAACTCTGTTTTGTCATGAACGTGGAAATAGAAAACATGGACATATATTCATTCAATTGTCCTTTGATCTAATATGTGTTGAGTTCCTATTGGGAGTCAGACACTGTGTTAGGCTGTGGGGATAGATTCTGATAGATTCCCCCTAAATTTTCTGATAGATTCCCCTTTACAATCCAGCCAGGGGAAACAGACATGTAATTGTATACATCACGTGTGATAAATGTTGGGCCAGTGCTTCTTAAATGTTAATATGCATAAGAATCACCTGGAGAGCTTGATGAAAACACATGTCCAGATGGAAGCACATCCAGGGCATGGTAGGTGCATGAAGAGGGAGTCATCTGTTTTATCTGAAGACAGTGCTTGAACGGAGTCTTAAAAAATAAAATACATAGATATTCATCAGGCAAAAAAGGGAAAGTGGATAGAATTCAGAAACACAATTTGCTATGTTCAGGGCACAATGTGTGACAGATAAGACTGTAGAGATGGGTGTGGGTCACATCATGGAAGATCTTAAGTGCCATGCTCAGGAGTTGAAATTTTATCCTGTAAGCAATGGGGAGCTAGTGATAGTTTTAAGCAAGGGAATAAGCCATGCAGGTATTTAGTGAAAAATATTCCCATGAGAGGAAACAACAAGGGGTAAGACCTTGAAGATGAATTATCCTTGGCCTGTTCATGGACAAGCAAGGAGGCCAGTGTAGCTAGAATACAACGAGTGGGGAAGGCAATACTAGGTGATGAGATCAGAGAAGTTATCAAGGGGCCAGACTATGTAGGGCTGTAGGGACCATGGTAAGAACATTGGATTTTATTTTAAGCCTGTTGAGTATGGGTATGACTTGATATGACTTAGGTCTGAAAGTATCATGCTGGCTACCAAATGCACTGTAAGGGGGCAATACTGCAGGCAAGAGAGCAGTTAGGAGAGCACCGTAGGAGTCTAGGGCTGAGTTGATGGTGGCTTGGACCAGGGGAGTTTTGACAAATTCATGTATTTACATATCCACCACCACAGTCATGGTATAAAACAGTTTCAGATTCTGACCATTGCCTCATGCTGCCTCTTTGTAGTCACAGTAGTCCCTCAAGCCCAATAGCTGGTAACCACTAACGTGTTTTCTGCCCCTATGGTTTTTGTCTTTTCCAGAATTTTACATAAATGGAATCATATGGTTTGTAGACTTTTGTGTCTGGCTTATTTCTCTACACAAAATGCATTTGACATTAATCTATGATGATTGATATCATCATAGATTCAAAGTTTATTTCTTTTATTAATAACTGCTGAGTAGAATTCCAGAATTCTTTTATTAATAACTGCTGTATAGATGTAATTCAGTTTGTTTTTCTGTTGACCAACTGAAGGACATTTGGGTTGTTTCCAGTTTTTGGTGATTATGAAGAAAGTGGCTATAAACATTTGTGCACAGGTTTTTGTATGAAAATAAGTTGTCATTTTTTGGTAAACATCTGGGAATATGATTGGTATATGTGGTAAGTACATGTTCAACTTTTTTTTTTTTTTTTTGAGTTAGTGCATGTTCCCTCCTTTTCCATTGTCTGAAAGAGTTTGTGAAGAACTTATTTTTTTTTTTAAAGAGAAAGAGAGAGAGAGAATAGGAAGGAGGAAAAAGGAAGAGAAAGAGAGAGAGAGAATGGGGAGGAGGGAGAAGGAAAAGAAAGAGGGAGAGAGAATGGGAGTATTGCTTTCTTGCCCAGGCTGGAATGCAATCTAGTAATGGGTATTGAAAACCTCTTTTATACTGATAATTATACTTAATGATGTAGTCAGGAAGGAATAAGGGAAGAAGATAACAAACAAACAGCCAACCAATATTTAATTTAAACCTATGAAATGCTATGTGATTACTGAGGAGTGATTCACTTCCAACTATATAGTCACCTTTGGAATAGGTGTGAGGTGGTAATGTATGTTTTGTGTATTTGAAGTGGAGAGTTCTATAAATGTTTATTAAGTTTACTTGTTCCGGGTCTGAGTTCAAGTTCTGAATATCCTTGTTAATTTTCTATCTCGTTGATCTATAGAATCGTTAGCTCTTCTTGTTACATTGATCCTTTTGCCATTATGTAATGTCATTCCTGGCCTCCTTTGATCTTTGTTGCTCCAAAGTCTACTTTATCAGAGGCGAGAATTGCATCTCCTGCTTTTTGTTTATTAGTTTATTTTTACTCTCTGTTTGATTGGTAAATCTTCCTCCCTCTCTCTGAGTCTTTGTGTATTGTTGCATGTAAGATGGGCCCGGATGCAGCATACCGATGGGTTTTGGCTTTTTATCCAATTAAAATATATATAAGTTTAATACCGGCGTTTGATGCTAGCTGGCTGTTTTGCCCATTAGTTGATGTAAATTTTTTATTGTGTTAAAGTTCTTTGCATTTTCATATATTTTTGGAAAGGCTGATATTGGTTGTTCCTTTATATGTATAGTGCTTCTTTCAGAAGCTCTTGTAAAGCAGGCCTGGTGGTGGTGAACTCTCTAAGTACTTGTTTGTTCGCAAAAGATTTAATTTTTCCTTCGCTCATAAAGCTTAGTTTGGCTGGATAGGAAATTCTGGGTTGAAAGTTCTTTTCTTTAAGGATGTTAAATATTGGTCCCCACTCTTTTCTGCCTTGTAGGGTTTCTGCTGAGAGATCTGCTGTAAGTCTGATAGGTTTCCCTTTATGGGTAACCTGACCTTTCTCTCTGGCTGCCCTTAGTATTTTCTCCTTCATTTCAACCCTAATAAATCTGGCAATTATGTGCCTTGGGGTTGGTCTTCTTGAAGAATATCTTTGTGGTGTTCTCTGTATTACCTGGAGTTGAATATTACCCTGCCTTGCCAGGTTGGGAAAATTTTCCTGAATGATATCCTGAAGAGTGTTTTCCAACTTGGATTCATTCTCTTCATCACATTCAGGTACACCTATCAAACGTAAATTAGGTCTTTTCACATAGTCCCATATTTCCTGGAGACTTTGCTCATTCCTTTTCATCCTTTTTTCTACATTCTTGTCTTCTCGTTTCATTTCACTGAGCTGGTCCTCGACTTCTGATATCCTTTCTTCTGCTTGATCAATACGACTGTTTAAACTTGTGCATGCTTCGCGAAGTTCTCGTGTTGTGTTTTTCAGCTCCATCAATTCACTTATATTCTTCTCTAAATTGTCCATTCTCGTTAACACTTCGTCAAACCTTTTTTCAAGGTTCTTAGTTTCTTTGCATTGGGTTAGAACAAGTTCTTTTAATTCACAGAAGTTTCTTATCACCCACGTTTTGAAACCTGCTTCTGTTATTGGAACACACGTGTAATCTATTAAGCCTTGTTCCGTTACTGATGAGGAATTGCAATCCCCTGTAGAGGGAGAGGCATTCTGATTTTGAGTATTCTCTACCTTTTTACGCTGGTTTCTTCCCTTCATTATATATTTGTCCGTCTGTCGTCTTTATAATTACCGACTTTCTAACTGGGTCTCTGACGTCCAACTTGTTGATTCCCTGCGCCGAAATCTGAGCAATCCACTGAGCCGGCCAAAACAGCGGTGTTAAGATTGATGGTGCTTTTCTGCCCGGGAATCTCCGGACTCTGCACCAAGAACTGGCGTGCTAAGGCACCAGCAAAACCGCCACGCCGGTCACAAGAGTCGCCCTGGCGACCCGTGGAGCTCCTCCACTGGGAATCTCCTGGTCCGTGAGCAACTAATATTCATCTGAAAGTGTGGCGTCCTCTCGTTCTTTGCGCTTTCACTGGGAGGTACGTGCCCGAGCTGCTAATCATCAGCCATCTTGGATCTCTCTCCCCGTACATGTTCAACTTTATAGAAACTGCCAAACTGCTTTCCATACCAGCTGTATCATTTTTCATTTCTGCCAGCAATGCAAGAGAGTTCCAGTTGCTCTGTAACCTTGTCACTATTTAATATTGTTGATACTTTTTACTTTAGTCATTCTCT
The DNA here is from genome assembly GCF_030222135.1 of Aotus nancymaae. NCBI lineage: Eukaryota > Metazoa > Chordata > Mammalia > Primates > Aotidae > Aotus > Aotus nancymaae. The sequence continues at coordinate 17,402,818 of NW_026988472.1, read as the reverse complement.
TGGGTATGAAGTGGTATCTCATTGTGATTTTAATTTGTATTTTCTTAACAACTAATGATGCTGAGCAAAGCAGAGCCAGATTTACTGATGTGTTGGATATGGAATGTGAAGGAGTGAGGAGTTAAGGATGATTTCAAGGACTTTGGCCTGAGCAAAATAACAGTGAAAGGGGTGGATAGAGTTTAGAAACAGAGTTAATGTGACATGATCTCAGTGGTTCTGGAAAAACTCGGAAATAGTCATTAGGAAAGAGAAAATGGGTGTTGCTACTGGGCAAAGGAAAAGTGATAGCATACGTTTATCCCACATTCCCATCAGGAACTGTGACTAAGATTTATTCAGAGCAAATAGAACTGAAGATGATTAAAGAACTTTTATGGGTGGTGTGTGGGTGGAAAATGAAAGGTGTTACCCACAAGGAAAGACATGTCACTCTGGGAAAAGCAGGCTCCTGTTAACATCTCAGGTATGTGATTCACTATGAAAACCTGAAACCTGTTTTATAGCTTCGGTGGGTGGTGGCTGGGAAACAGTCGTTTTAACTGACACAGAGTAGAGAGGAGGTGACGAATTGGATAATGGAAACTGATACCTGAGTATAATGGACCATGGTGTCATCTTGAATAAGCAAATCTAAGGAAACAGTTGCACTGGCCCGTACCAAGCAGAATGACAGGAAAGCTGACAAAGCAAGGAGGCCTGCCAGAAATATTATGCCCTGATTTCTTCTTCTGGCTTCTCAGAGGGACCCAGGCTAATTATTCATGGTTGGATTGTCAATCATCTCTGGTTCAAATATAGATGAGGGTCATTTAAGGAACCATAAAAGAGAGATTATCTGGAATCCCCTGATTCTGGTGCCATGGTTCCATTTCTTTTAGGTTCCACTAAAAGAAGACACAGAGATTTTCTCGCCATGTTTCTGGGATGCTTCATTGCCCAATTTCTAATTCTACTTTGGCTTTTTCCTCCTTTCAGCTTACTACCTTTATTTTTACTTATTGTTTTACCAATAAAAATAGCTTTTTAAAAATTTTTACTTTTCCAAAAATTCAAACTATTTAGAAAAACATGTATGGAAGAAAGTAAACATTTTCTGAAATCTCACCACCCCAGGATCTTCAACATTAATGTTTTAGGAGACTATCCTTTCATGTTGATGCATGCATATTTACATCTGTATTTTTACTTAAAAGAGAAAATATAATACATACTATCTTCTAAATTGTGGACAACTTTTTTTTAAAGAATTTTTCTTTTAAAAAATTTAATGTTTTTTTATTTTTAATTTTTGTGGGTACATAGTAGGTGATGTATTTATGGGGTACATGAGATGTATACAGACACATATTGAAAAAAATGAATTTTGTTTTAATTTTTTATTGATACTTCAGCCTCCCACTGACACCTACACTAACCTGTATAAATGACTTGATATTTATTTTTCCAGACCTTTTCTCAAGATCATAGAATTTCACACACACACACACACACACACACACACACACGTAAGAATCATTTAACAAAAACAGGATCTAGGAATGCAAGCACTATACCTCAACACAGTGAAAGCCATATATCACAAACCCACAGCTAACATGATACTCAATGGTAAAACATTGAAAGCCTTTCCACTAAGACCAAGAACAAGACAAGGATGCTCACCTTTGCCACTTCTATTCAACATAGTACTTGAAGTCCTAGCCAGAACAATTAGGCAAGGAAAATAAATAAAAGGCATCCAAATTGAAAAGTAGAAAGTTAAATTGTCTCTGCAGACAACATGATCTTCCATATAGAAAAGTCTAAAGACTTGACTACAAATTGTTAGAACTGATAAATAAATTCAGTAAATTTGCAGGGTACAAAATCAACATACAAATATCAGTAGCATTTCTATATACTAAGAACAAACTGAGAAAGAAATCAAGAAAACAATCCATTTACAGTAGTATCAAAAAATACTTAGGAATACATTTAACCATGGAGGTGTCCCTCCCTTGGGCCCCCACAACAGACCCCAATGTGTGATGCTCCCCTCCCTGCATCTCTGTGTTCTCATTGTTCAACACCTGCCTATGAGTGAGAACATGTGGTGTTTGATTTTCTGTTCTTGTGTCAGTTTGCTGAGAATGATGGTTTCCAGGTTCATCCATGTCCCTACAAAGGACACGAACTCATCATTTTTTATGGCTGCATAGTATTCCATGGTGTATATGTGCCACATTTTCCTTGTCCAGTCTATCGTCGATGGGCATTTGGGTTGGTTCCAGGTCTTTGCTATTGTAAACAGTGCCACTATGAATATACATGTGCATGTGTCTTGATAAAAGAACTATTTATAATCCTTTGGGTATATACCGAGTAATGGGATTGCTGGGTCAAATGGAATTTCTATTTCTAGGTCCTTGAGGAAGTGCCACACTGTCTTCCACAATGATTGAACTAGTTTACACTCCCACCAACAGAGTAAAAGTGTTCTTATTTTTCCACATCCTCTCCAGCATCTGTTGTCTCCAGATTTTTTAATGATTGCCATTCTAACTGGCGTGAGTAGTATCACAATGTGGTTTTGATTTGCATTTCTCTAATAATCAGTGATGATGAGCATTTTTTCATATGTTGGCCTCATATATGTCTTCTTTCTGTTCATATCCTTTGCCTACTTTTGGATGGGTTTCTTTGTTTTTTTCTTGTAAATCTGTTTTAGTTCTTTGTAGATTCTGGATATTAGCCCTTTGTCAGATGGGTAGACTGCAAAATTTTTTTCCCCTTCTGTTGGTTGCCGGTTCACTCTAATGATTGTTTCTTTCACTGTGCAGAAGCTGTGGAGTTTAATTAGGTCCCATTTGTCCATTTTGGCTTTTGTTGACAATGCTTTTGGTGTTTTAGTCATGAAGTCCTTGCCTATGCCTATGTCCTGAATGGCTTTGCCTAGGTTTTCTTCTAGGGTTTTTATGGTGTTAGGTCTTATGTTTAAGTCTTTAATCCATCTGGAGTTAATTTTAGTGTAAGGTGACAGGAAGGGGTCCAGTTTCTGCTTTCTGCACATGGCTAGCCAGTTTTCCCAACACCATTTATTAAACAGGGAATCCTTTCCCTATTGCTTGTTTTTGTCAGGTTTGTCAAAGATCGGATGGTTGTAGATGTGTGGCATTGCCTCCAAGGCCTCTGTTCTGTTCCATTGGTCTATATCTCTGTTTTGGTACCAGTACCACACTGTTTTGATTACTGTAGCCTTATAGTATAGTTTGAAATCAGGTAGCGTGATGCCTCCGGCTTTGTTCTTTTTACTTAGGATTGTCTTGGCTATGCGGGCTCTCTTTTGGTTCCATATGAAGTTTAAGGTGTTTTTTTTCCAGTTCTGTGAAGAAGGTCATTGGTAGCTTGATGAGGATATCATTGAATCTATAAATTACTTTGGGCAGTATGGTCATTTTCATGATATTGATTCTTCCTAACCATGAGCATGGAATGTTTTTCCATCTGTTTGTGTTCTCTCTTATTTCCTTGATCAGTAGTTTGTAGTTCTCCTTGAAGACGTCCTTTACATCCTTTGTTAGTTGTATTCCTAGGTATTTTATTCTCTTTGTAGCAATTGTGAATGGGCGTTTGCTCATGATTTGGTTCTCTGTTAGTCTGTTATTGGTGTATAGAAATGCTTGTGATTTCTGCACATTGATTTTGTCTCCTGAGACTGCTGAAGTTGCTTATCAGTTTAAGGAGATTTTGGGCTGAGATGATAGGGTCTTCTAAATATACAAACATGTCGTCTGTAAATAGAGACAATTTGACTTCCTGTTTTCCTAATTGAATACCCTTTATTTATTTTTTCTTGCCTAACTGCTTTGGCTAGAACTTCTAATACTATATTGAATAGGAGTGGTGAGAGAGGGCATCGTTGTCTAGTGCCGGATTTCAAAGGGAATGCTTCCAGTTTTTGCCCATTCAGTATGCTATTGGCTGTGGGTTTGTTGTAAATAGCTTTTATTATTTTGAGATATGTTCCTTTGATACCTAGTTTATTGTGAGTTTTTAGCATAAAGCACTGTTGAATTTTGTCGAAGGCCTTCTCTGCATCTATTGAGATTATCATGTGGTTTTTGTCTTTGGTTCTGTTTATGTGGTGGATTACGTTTACAGACTTGTGTATGTTGAACCAGCCTTGCATCCTCGGGATGAAGCCTACTTGATCATGGTGGATAAGCTTTTTGATGTGCTGTTGCAATCAGTTTGCTAGTATTTTATTGAAGATTTTTGCATCAATGTTCATCATGGATATTGGCTTGAAGTTTTCTTTTTTTGCTGAGTCTCTGCTGGGTTTTGGTATCAGGATGATGTTGGTCTCATAAAATGATTTTGAAAGGATTCCCTTTTTTTGTATTGTTTGGAATAGTTTCAGAAGGAATGATAACAGCTCCTGTTTGTATGTCTGGTAGAATTCAACTGTGAACCCATCTGGACCTGGCCTTTTTTTGGTTGGTAGGCTATTAATTGCTGCCTCAACTTTAGCCCTCGTTATTGGTCTGTTCAAGGTTTCTACTTCTTCCTGGTTTAGGCTTGGGAGGGTGCAAGTGTCCAGGAATTTATCCATTTCTTCCAGGTTTACTGGTTTATGTGCATAGAGTTGTTTGTAGTAATCTCTGATGGTAGTTTATATTTCTGTGAAATCGGTGGTGATATCCCCTTTTTCGTTTTTTATTGTATCTATTTGATTCTTCTCCCTTTTCTTTTTTATTAATCTGGCTAGCAGTCTGTCTATTTTGTTGATCTTTTCAAAAACCAGTTCCTGGATTTATTGATTTTTTGAAGGATTTTTTGTCTCTATCTCCTTCAGTTCTGCTGTGATCTTAGTTATTTCTTGTCTTCTGCTAGCTTTTGAGTATTTTTGATCTTGCTCCTCTAGCTCTTTCAATTTTGACGATAGGGTGGTGATTTTAGATCGTTCCTCACCTCTCTGGTGGGCATTTATTGCTATAAATTTCCCTCTAGACACTGCTTTAAATGTGTCCCATATGATCTGGTACATTTTGTCTTCGTTCTCGTTGGTTTCAAATAACATCTTTATTTCTGCCTTCATTTCATTGTTTATCCAGTCGACATTCAGGAACAGGTTGTTCAGTTTCCATGAAGTTGTGTGGTTCTGAGTTAGTTTCTTAATTCTGAGTTCTAATCTGATTGCCCTGTGGTCTGAGAGACTGTTTGTTATGATTTCCGTTATTTTGCATTTGCTGAGGAGTGATTTACTTCCAATTATGTGGTCAGTTTTAGAGTAGGTGCAATGAGGTGCTGAGAAGAATGTATATTCTGTGGATTTGGGGTGGAGATTTCTGTAAATGTTTATTAGGTCCACTTGGTCCAGTTCTGAGTTTGAGTCCTGGATATCCTTGTTAATTTTCTATCTTGTTGATCTGTCTGATATTGACAGTGGAGTGTTAAAGTCTCCCCACTATTATTGTGTGGGAGTCTAAGTCTCTTTGTAGGTCATTAAGAACTTGCTTTATGTACCTGGGTGCTCCTGTATTGGGTGCATATATGTTTAAGATCATTAGCTCTTCTTGATGCATTGATCCTTTTACCATTATGTATTGCCCTTCTTTGTCTCTTTTGATCTTTGTTGGTTTAAAGTCCATTTTATCAGAGACTAGGATTGCAATTCCTGCTTTTTTTTGCTGTCCGTTTGCTTGATAAATCTTCCTCCATCCCTTTATTTTTAGCCTATGTGGGTCCTTGCACGTGAGATGGGTTTCCTGAATACAGCACACCGATGGGTCTTGACTTTTTATCCAATTTGCCAGTCTATGTCTTTTGATTGGGGTATTTAGCCCATTTACATTTAGGGTTAATATTGTTATGTGTGAATTTGATCCTGCCATTTTGATGCTAGCTGGATATTTTTCCTGTTAGGTGATGCATTTTCTTCATTGTGTTGATGGTCTTTACCATTTGGTACGTTTTTGGAGTGTCTGGTACTGGTTGTTCCTTTCCTTGTTTAGTGCTTCTTTAAGGAGCTCTTGTAAGGCAGGCCTGGTGGTGATGAAATCTCTCAGCAATTGCTTGTCCATAAAGGATTTTATTTCTCCTTCGCTGGATATGAAATTCTGGGTTGAAAGTTCTTTTCTTTAAGGATGTTGAATATTGGCCCCCACTCTCTTCTGGCTTGTAGGGTTTCTGTGGAGAGATCCGCTGTGAGTCTGATGGGCTTCCCTTTGTGGGTAACTCAATCTTTCTCTCTGGCTGCCCTTAGCATTTTCTCCTTCATTTCAACCCTGATGAATCTGACGATTATGTGCCTTGGGGTTGCTCTTCTTGAGGAATATCTCTGTGGTGTTCTTTGTATTTCCTGGACTTGTATTGTGGCCTGCCTTGCTAGGTTGGGGAAGTTCTCCTGGATAATATCCTCCAGAGTGTTTTCCAGCTTGGATTCATTCTCTCTATCACATTCAGTTACACCTATCAAACGTAGATTAGGTCTTTTCACGTAATCCCATTTTTCTTGGGGGCTTTGTTCATTTCTTTTCACTCTTTTTTCTCTATTCTTACCTTTTAATTTTATTTCATTGAGTTGATCTTCAATCTCTGATATTCTTTCTTCTGCTTGGTCGATTTGGGTATTAAAACTTGTGTATGCTTTGTGAAGTTCTCGTGCTGTGTTTTTCAGCTCCATCAAATTGTTTATATTCTTGTCTAAGCTGTTTATTCTAGTTAGCATCTCATCTAACCTTTTTACTAGGTTCTTAATTTCTTTGCATTAGGTTAGCACATGTTCTTTTAGCTCTGAGAAGTTTGTTATTACCCACCTTCTGAAGCCTGTTTCTGTCAATTCATCAGATTCATTCTCCATCCATCTTTGATCCCTAGCTGGTGAGGAGTTGTGATCCCTTGGAGGACGAGAGGCTTTCTGCTTTTTGGTGTTTTCATCATTTTTGTACTGGTTTCTTCCCATCTTAGTGGCTTTATCTATCTGTGGTCTATGTAGTTGTGACTTTTGGATGGGGTCTCTGAGTGGACATCCTTTTTGTTGATGTTGAATCTATTTCTTTCTGTTTCTTAGTTTTCCTTCTAACAGTCAGGCCCCTCTGCTGCAGGACTGTTGGAGGTCCACTCCAGACCCTGCTTGCCTGGGGATCACCCACAGGGGCTGCAAAACAGTAAGGGTTGCTGCCAGTTTCTTCTTCTTCTGTTATCTTTGTCCCAGAAGGGTACCTGCCAGATGTTGGCATGAGCTCTCCTTTATGAGGTGTCTCTTTGGGTATATGGGGGTTGGGGTGCTGTTTGAGGAGACAATCTGTCTCTTATAGGGGCTCAGGTGCTGTGCTGGGAGCTCCGTTGTTCTGTGCAGAGCTGCTGGGCAGGTACCTTTAAGTCTTCTGCAGTGGAACTCATAACCACCTCTTTTCCCAGGTGCTCTGACCTAGGAATGTCGACTTTATTTATAAGTTCCTGTCATGCTGCTGCCTTTTTTCATAGATGCCCTGTTCCACATGGAGTAGTCTAGTCACAGTCTGCCAGCAGAAGTGTTGCTGAGCTGCCGCAGGCTCTGCCCAGCTGCTGTGTGAACTGCCTCGGTATTGGTGGACTTCATTGGTAGTGGCAGATGCCCTTTTCCTCACTAAGCTGGACCATCCCGGGTCCAGCTGCGTTTGCTGTGAAACTCTCAATCCAGAACGTTTCAGATTGCATGTTTTGTGGGGGTGGTACCCGCTGAGCCAGATTGCCTGGCTCCCTGTCTCAGCCCCCTCTCTTTCAATGGGCAGCTCTGTCTCACAGGCATTCCAGGTGCCAGTTGAAACGGCTGCCCAGATTTGTGAGTTTCTGTGCATCAACCTGCAGCACCAGCTGTGCTGAAAACTCATGACGCTTTTTGGCCTGGGAATCTCCTGGTCTGTGGGCGGTGAAAACTTGTTTGGAAATGCAGTGAGCACTTACCCTCTGCATTGTTCTTGCTGGGAACTGCACTCTGGAGCTGTTCCTGTTTGGCCATCTTGGATCCTCCTCCCAGTGTTTTTATTTCTATGTGTTAGAGTTCAAGGATTGGGATTTCTGAATTGAAAAATATATATAATAAGAGTTTTAATAAATATTGCCAAATTACTTTCTAAAAAATTATTCATGATATCATTCTTATTTTATTTTTAGTCTTTTGGATCTGTAATATCCTCTTTTTCATTCCTCATATTGGTAATTGATAATTTTGTTCTCTTTATTTCTTGATCAGTTTTGCTTGGAGTTCATTGGTTATATTCATGTTTTTAGGAAATACTTTTTGGCTGTGGTAATTTTCTTTCTTGCACAACTGTTTTTTGTATTATGGTGCTCTTCTCTTATCTTTATTTCCTTGTATTTCTTTAGGCTTGATTTGCTGCTTTTTTTCTTAGCTTTCTGTAATGGATATTTAGATGACTTAATTATTATTCAGCCTTGTTTATTTTCTAATTTATGCATTTATGGTTACATGTTTCTCTCTAAGCACTGAATTCTATAAGCTTTTGATATGTTGTATCTTCATTACCATATGGTTCATATATTTTCTAATTTCCCTTGTAATTTCTTCTTTGCTCCATGGATTATTCAGAAGCATATTGATTAATTCTAAAACATTTGGGGATTTTATTTAATTCACCTGTTTAGGTAATTCAATTTATGTCTGATTTTAACTATTTGAAATTTGTTGAAACTTGACTAATGGCTCTACCTTATGTTCTATTTTGGCAAAAGTTCCATATTCACTTGAAAAGAATGTTTATTCTGCAGTTGATTGCAATGTTCTATATGTGTCTATTAGGCCAAGTTTATTAGTCCTGTTGTTCAATTCTTCTACATTCGTAATGATATCATTATAATTAGTTACTACAAGAGGCATATTAGAATTTCCAAATATTATTTTTGATTTCCCTATAATTTTCTTCTAAGTTTTGCCAATTTTGCTATACATATTTGAAGCTTTTTCGTTAGTCTCATACAAATCTAGGATTGTTATAGCTTCCTGTTGAATTGAATGCTTTATTTATTATAAAATATGATTCTTTATCTCAAATAATATTTCTTGCTTTAAATAATACACTGTCTAATATTATATTTCTACCAGTTTTCCTTTGGTTAGTATTTTTCTTTCCTTTTACTTTTTAACTTTCTGTGTCATTATATATAAAGCATGTCTCTTGTAAGCAGAGTATAGTTGATTTAAAAATTCCAGTCTGATAAATTTGTGTTTTATTTTATATTTTACTTTTTTTGGTTAGTATTTTTAATTGATACACAATAATTGTATATATTTTGGAGACACAGTGTGAGATTTCAATACATGTATACCATATGTAATTATCATATCAGGGTAATTAGGATAGCCATTATGTCAAACATATATTCTTTCTTTGTTTTGGGAACATTTAAAAACTTCTCTTCCAGCTATTTGGAAATATGCAATAAATTATTAGCTATAGTCACCATACGAGACTATCAAACATCAGTTCTTATTTCTTCTATCTAATTGCATTTTTGTTCCTATTAATCAACCTGTTTTCATCCTTCCTCTCCCCTACCTTTCCCAGTCTCTGGTAACCACTGATTTACTCTCTAGCTTCATGAGATCCACTTTTTTAACTTTCTCATATGAATGAGAAGATGCAGTATCTATCTTTCTGTGACTAGCTTATCTCACCTAACACAGTGTTCTCCAGACTCATCCATATTCACATGAATGACAGCATTTCATTCTTTTTTATGATTAAATAATGTTACATTATGTATATTGACCACATTTTGTTTATTCACTCATCTATTGATGGATACTTCAGTTGATTACATATATTGTATTGTGCATAGTGCTGCAATAAACATGGGAGTGCATATATCTATTGGACATAGGGACTTCCTTTCCTTTTGATATATACCCAACAGTGGGATTGCTGGATCTTATGGTAGTTCTATTGTTAGTTGTCTGAAGAACCTTTATATTGTTTTCCATAATGGTTGTACTAACTTACATTCTTACCAACAGAGTACAAGAATTCCCTTTTCCCACATCCTCATCAGTGTTTATTTTTTGTCTTTTATAATGGCCATTTAAACTGGAGTGAGATGATATCTCATTGTGGTTTTTATTTGCATTTCCTTGATGATTAGTGATGTTGACCTTTTTTCATTTATTTTCCAGCCATTTAGGCATCAAGAACATACACTGGGTAAAAAACAGTCTTCAATATATGATGCTGGGGAAACTGGATATGCACATACAAAATTGTAAAATTAGAACTCTATCCCTTACCATATACAAAAGTCAACCCCAGATGGATCAAAGACTTAAATCTAAGACCTGAAACTCTGAAGCTACTAGAAGAAAACCTGGAGGAAATGCTTCAGGACAATGGTCTGGGCAAAGATTTTATGGATAAGACCTCAAAAACACAGACAACAAAAGTAAAAATAGACAAATAGAGTATACCAAACTGAAAAGCATCTGGGTAGCATAAGAAACAATCAACAGAGTGAAAAGACAACGTTGTCTACATAATGGGAGAGAGTATTTTCAAACTATCCATCTGACAAGGGATTTATAACTAAAGTATATAAGGAACTGAAACAACTCAATAGCAAAAAAACACAATCTGATTTAAAACTGGGCAAAAGATGTGAATAAACATTTTGCAAAAGAAGATGTACAAATGGCCAACAGGTACATGAAAAAATGCTCAGTACTGCTAATCATCAGGGAAATGCAAATCAAAACTACAATGAGATATCATCTCACCCTGGTTAAAAGAACTTTTATCAAAAAGACAAAAAATAATGGATGCTGGTAAGAATGCAGATAAAGTTGCAGAACCTTTGTACACTGTTGGTGGGAATGTAAAGTAGTACAGCCACTATGGAAAACAGCAATGAGGTTCATCAAATAACTAAAAATAGAACTACCATATGATCCAGCAATCTCACTGCTAGGTGTATATCTAAAAGAAAGGAAATTAATATATATCAAAGAAATATCTGCACTCCTATGTTTATTGCAGCACTATTCATAATAGTCAAGAAGTGGAATCAAACTAAGTGTTCATAAACAGATGAATGAATAAAGAAAATGTGGTATATACACACAATGGAATATTATTCACCCATAAAAAAGAATGAAATTCTGTCACTTGGGGCAACATAGATGAACTGGGGATACATTAGTGAAATAAGCCAGGCACAGAAAGGCAAATATCACATGTTCTCACTCATATGTGGGAGCTAAATAAGTGGATCTCATTGAGATAGAGAGTAGATTGGTGGTTACTAGAGGCTGAGAGGGGAAGGGGAAAGGGAGGGTGAAGAGAGGTTGATTAATAGGTACAAAAATATAGTTAGATAAAGGAATAAAATCTAGCGTTTGATAGTTCAGTAGGGTGACTATAGCTAATGATCATTTATTGTATATTTCAAAATAGCTATAAGAATTAGAATGTTCCCAACACAAAGATAAATGTTTGAGGTGATGCATATCCTAATTACCTTGATTTGATCATTACATATTATATACATGTATCAAAATGTCACATGTACCCCCAAATATGTACAACTATTATGCATCAATAAAAACAAAACAAAACAATCTGATTTAAAAGTGAGCAAATGATTTGATTAGACATTTCTCAAAGCAAGATATATTAATGATAATTTTATCTTTTGAGTATTTAGTTCATTTAGATTTAATGTAATTAATGATAGAGTTGATTTTGTCTACTATCTTACTTATATATTATGTTTGTCAAATCTGTTCTTGTTTTCTTTTTCTTCCTTTATTGCCTTCTCATACACTGTTGAAGTATTTCTTATATTTCATCTTCTGTTAGCTTATTAGTTATATAGTTTATGATTTTACTTTAGTAGTTCCACTTCCAATATGATAGTGTGACAAGCTCTGTAACACTGTGCTGGTCCAGTGTGACAAGTGGACCCATATCCCAGTAAAACTGGTGAAGATTTTAAAAATAGCACAACCAGTTTTAGTCTCAGAAAGTGGCCCTATGGACACAGAAAATGACTAAACATATATTTAAGAAAATCTTCTAAAACTTGGAAAGAATTGCAAGAGTCTTTGGTATTTAAACCAATATCTGTGCCATCCTTCCCCCTCCCACTTTGGTGAGATGGAAACTCCACTCCAGACTGGTAAACCAAGAACACAAGGCTCCCTCTCCCCAGCTCCCAGATAAAAGGCTAGCTTCCAAGGAGGGGCAGAATGTCAGCATTTCTCATCCTGCTCCTAGCTACCTGTTGGTGAGACTAAGTTTCACATGAGTGGGGCTGAGAGATGGGGCTCCCTTCTACCCAGCACTACTCATGAGATGGAGGCTCTACCTTGGGAATTGTGCTGCTTAGAATACTGGGGTCCAGACTGCCCTTGCACCCAGCCCATGGGGCAGGGGTTCCATGCTGACAGGTATAAACTGATGCTCTCTCCTCCCCCATCCATTGAGTGCTCAGCGTCTAAAGCAATGGTGTCATTGGGAAAGAAGCATGTTCTCTATGTACTCAGCGCTAGAATCTTGGCTCAAAGGTTTGCTCTGGGGAGAGAAAGCAGACTGTAGAACATAGAGCTACAAATCTCTACTCCTAAAAACTAATTTTATTTGCAACAGACCTGGAGCAATTCAAGCCCAAGAAGCTCACAGAAACAGTGGAAATGGTAGTGAAAGGCAACTGTGAAAAGATTGATTGATTTATTGGACATACAGGCCGTATTGTAAGTCGACTAGTTTGCTAGAGAGAAACAGGAAAGAGACAGCTGGAGAGGACCTCCTGGGGTCAGAACAAATTTCAAACCCTGACCTCAGGAACTATCTCTTCAAAGGAGCTAGAATTACAATTAATGGAGCTTAAAATGGGGTGTGGTCAGAGAATGAGATAGTCAAAGACAGCTGTGGAGAACCACTGTCATTCTAGAATGACTCTAGGCATATCAAAGGCTGTTTCCCTGAGATGCAACATCAGAGACTTCATACTACAGGGAAGAAGGGAATAGAGTTCCTTAAAACGAGCCATTCACTAAACTAGTAAACAAGCAAATAACAATGACCAGGCTGAGACAGGGAGAATGGGTATCCAGAAGTGGTACAATATATTATTTTAAATGTTTGATTTTCAACAAAAATTATGAGATATGCAGAGAAACAAGAAAGTACGGTCCATACACCAGAAATAAAAAGCAGGCAGCTGAAGTGTTTGTGTAAGTGACTAGATGTAAGAAATAAAGATTTCAAAATAGCCATTATAGTTATGTTAAAAAACTAAAGGAAACCATGATTAGACAAGTAAAAGAATGTATAATGACTATGTCACATCGAGTAGAGAAAATGATAGAAATTTTTAAAAATGGGAATTCTGGAATTGAAAAGTACAGTAATTTAAATGAAATATTTACTAGAGGGGCTCATAATATATTAGTACTGGCAGAAGAAAGAATCAGAGAACTGAAAGATGATTCAAAGAGATTATGCAATCTAAACAACTGAGAAAAAAGAATGACAATAAACAGCAAGTCTTAGAGAAATGTTGGACACTATTAAGCACACCTCCAGTGAATGGATTAAATAATACAATAAAGTAGGCAGTGATTGCCAGGCTGGGTAGGAAAACAACATCCAACCATATGCTGTCTATAGGAGAAACACTTTAGATGCAAATATACAAAGAAATCAAAAGTAAAGTTATGGAAAAAGATATATCATGCAAACGACAACCACAAGAAAGCTGGAGTGACTATACTAATATGAGAAAAAACAGACCCTAAGAGAAAGAATATTACTAGGGATAAATAGGAACATTTTGTAATAATGAAAAGGTCAACCATTAGGAAGATATAACAATGATAAACATATGTATATCTAGTGGCAGAACACCAAAATACATAAAGTAGGAACAGACAGAAATAAAGGAAAAAAGCAGACAATTCTACAGTAATAGTGCCTTGAATACTCTGCTTTCAAGAATGGAAAGAACAACAAGGAAGAAAATGAACATGTAAATAGAAGATTTGAACAATACTACAAACCATCTAGACCTAACAAACATCTCTTCATCTAACACAGGAGAATAAATGTTCTTCTCAAGAGTAGATGGAGCATTCTCCAGGATAGACCATACATTACATACATTAACTGAATACATTTAACATGATAGAAAAACACAAAGTATGTTTTCTAACCATAATAGAACAAAATTAGAAATCAGCAACAGAAAGAAATTTTGGAAACTCACAAATGTAGAAATAAGTATGTAGTCCTAAATAACCAATAGATCAAAGAAGAAATAAAAAATGAAATTAGAAACACTTTGAGATGAATAAAAATGAAGACACAAAATACTAAAATGTATGGCGTGCAGCTAAAGCAGTGCTAGTGGGAAATTTATACCTGTAAATGCCTATATTAAAAAAGAAGAAAATGTCAAATCAATAACCTAACCTTCCACCTTAAGAAACTGGAAAAGGCAGAGCAAAGTAAAGCTAAAGCTAGCAGAAGGCAAAAAATAATAAACATTAGAAAGGAAATTAATGATACAGAGACTAAAACGATATAGAGACTGCATAACAGATAAAATGATTTTTGACAAGGGTACGAAGACCATTTAATGGGAAAGAAGAGTGTTTTCAACAAATTATGCTGGAACAACTTGTTTAAAAAGAATAAAGTTGGACCCTTTATACCATATACAAGTATTTATATCATATACAATAATCACCTCAAAATGAATCAAAGACCTTAATGTGAGAGCTCAAGCTATAAAATTCTTAGAAGAAAACATAAGGGTAAATCTGCAGAAGTACAAAAGAAAAAATAGGTAAATTGGATTTCATCAAAATAAAAAACTTCTATGCCTTGAAGATCATTATCAAGAAAATGAATAAACATCTCATAACAATGGAAGAAAATATCCACAAATTATATATCTGATAAGGGATGTGTTTCTAGAAAGTATAGTAATCTCCCCTTCTTACCTTCAGGGGATATATTTCAAGACCTTCAGTGGATGCCTGAAGCCACGGGTAGTACTGAATTCTATCTATACTATGTTATTTTTAAAACCTGGTAACTGAGATGGCTACTAATTGATGGTGGGTAGTATATACAGCATATGCTGGATAAAGGGATGTTTCACATTCTGGGTGGGTTGGAGGAAGATTTCATGCAACTCAGAATGAAATGCAACTTAAAATGTAGATTGTTTATGTCTGGAATTTTCCATTTAATATTTTTGAACTGCAGTTTTGACCATAGGTAGCTGAAACTGTGGAAAGTGAAACTGCCAGAACAATTATAACTCAGTAATAAAAACAAATAACATTATTAAAAATGGGCATAGAATCTAAATAGATATTTCTCTAAGCAAGATATATAAATGGTTAATAACCACATGAAGAAATGCTCAACCTCATTTGTCATCAGGGAAATGCAAGTCAAAGCCACATGGTGAGATACCTCTTCATACCCACTAGGATGGCTATAATTAAAAAGTAAGATAATAACTAGTGTTAGTGAGGATGTAGAGAATTTGCAACTCTCATACACTGCTTGTGGCAATGTAAAGTGGTGCCACCACTTTGGAAAACAGTCTGACAGTTCCTCAAATTGTTAAACATAGAGTTAACCTATGATCCAGCAATTCTACTCCAAGGTATATACTCGCAGGAAATGAAAACACATGTCCACGCAAAAACATATTCATGAGCCAAATTACTTATAATAGCCAAAAGGTGGAAACTACTCATTTTTTTAAACCAAACACAGGATTAAAAAATGTGATATACACAAAATCAAACACTGCATATTCTCACTCATAGGCGGGTGTTGAACAATGGGAACACATGGACACAGGGAGGGGAGCACTACACACTGGGGTCTGTTGGGGGGAAATAGGGGAGGGACAGCGGGGAGTGGGAGGTTGGGGAGGGATAGCATGGGGAGAAATGCCACATATAGGTGAAGGGGAGGAAGGCAGCAAATCATACTGCCACGTGTGCACCTATGCAACGATCTTGCATGTTCTTCATATGTACCCCCAAACCTAAAATGCAATAAAAAAATTTTAAAAAAATGTGATATATCCTTAGACTGGAATATTAAATGGATAAACCTTGAAACTATTATGCTAAGTGAAACAGACCAGTCACTAAAGATGTATGATTCCATTTATATGAAATATCACGGATAGACAAATCCCTAGAAACAGAAACTAGATTAGTATTTGCTTAGAGCTGACTGGGATGGGGAGATGGGCAATAGAGTACAGACAGAGTTTTGTTTTTTTTCTTTTTTTGAGATGACAAAAATGCTCAAAATTGAATGTAGTGATGGTTGCCTGCAGCTGTGAATATACTAAAAGGCCGCGTTGAACTGTGTACTTTAAATGCATGAATTGCATGGTATATGAACTATATCTTAATGAAGCTGGTATAAACTTTTATTTTAGTGCCTGCTCTACAGATTATAACATGCATAATCAACATATTACAGTTTACTTTAAATGAATGCTTTTATCATTTCTTGAGCAACCTAATAACTTCATAATCCTTTTTTGAGACAGGGTTTCACTCTGTCACTCAGGCTATATTGCAGTGGTGTGATCACAGCTCACTGAAGCTTTGACCTTCTGGGCTTAAGTGGTCCTCCCACCTCAGCCTCCTGAGTAGCTAGGACTACAAGTGCACACCACCATGCCTGGCTAATTTTTGTAGACACAGGGTATTGTTATATTGTCCAGGCTGGTCTCAAACTCCAAGACTCAAGCAATCCATCTGCCTTGGCCTCTCAAAGTGCTGGGATTACAGGTGTGAGCCATTGAGTCCGGTTCTTTGTAACTCAACTCCATTTGTTCTCCTTTACCTTTTTGTGTTACTGATGTCAATGTTTACTTCTTCATATATTTAAAAATTTTGCAAGGATATATTAAGCTTATCATTTTAAGTTCTAAGGAAAGTATACCACTTAAATTTAGTCACATATTTCTTTTTCCCAGTGCTTTTCATTTCTTCTTGAATTATTCTATCTGAGATCATTCTCCTTCCATCTGAAAAACTCCCTTTAGCATTTCTTTTGGTGGAGTTTTGCTGGAACTGACTTATTTTTATTTGTTAGAACATTTATTTTTTGAAATAGTTTCACTGAGTGTAGAATTCTACGTTGGTACTTTTCTCTTAAAGCATTTAAAGATGTCATTCCATTGTCTTCTGGATTCTACAGTTTCTTTGGAAAAGACAGTTGTTGGTACTATTACTATTTTGATGGTAATGTCATTTTTCCCCTCTGGAAGGTTTTAATGTCTTCTATTTGTGTTGGGTTTTTAGGAAGCTTATTATAAAGTATCCTGTTAAGAGTCTATAGAAATTCTTTAATTGATATTTTTATTATTAATTTATTTTTTGTTTTGGGAAATCTTGGCCAGTATTTCTTTAATCATTGTTTTTGTTTTGTCTCTCTTCCTGGGACTCAATTGCACATCTTAGATTCTTTAATTTTGTCTCATATGTTTATTTTCTGCGTTTTCCATCTTTTTATTTTCTCTCAATTATGGATATTTTCTGTTGATCTATTTTTCAGTTTGCCAGTTCTCTCTTCTATGAAATTCATCTATTGAATTTTTAATTTCAATAAATGTGTTTTTCAGTTCTTGAGTTGTATATATATATAATTTCTTGAATCATATATAGTGAAGTTCTTGAATTATATATATATATATATTTTTTTCATCCTTTGCTTTCTTAAACATATTATTCATAATTATTTTAAGTTCCATGTCTGATAACACCATATTTTATTATCTGGTTTATATATTGATTTTCAGGCATCTATTCATGTTTCTGGATGTGTCAAGAAATTCTTATTAATTGAATGCAGGACACTGTACATGAAAAACCATGGTTGCTTTGACTAATGTTAGCTGTTTCCTTGTAGTCACACAGCATTGGAAGATCACCATGATGCAATTGATGGCAGGTGTTAGCCTTTGTCATGGCTGGTCTATTTCCAGTTTGTTGTTACTGGCAGAATATTACCTTTACGCTTAGGGATTTTCCCTTCTGGAGTCTCAACTTAAACTCTTACATGCTTAATAGGACCATCCCACTTTGCTGAGCTTGAATTTCATTCTCTGATTCCGTAGCACTATTAGACTGCTGAAGTCCTTTAAGAACTCTTTAGCCTCTCAGATATGGCTTTCTTCTTGGTTTCTGGGGCTCTCACTTAAGCATGCACACAACTTAGGAATTAGCAAACATCTCAAGGTGAAGTTGATGCTAGAAATTTTTTAGTTTACTTCTCTCCTCTTATTTGAGACACTAGTCCCTGGGCAACACCAAACTAACTTTTCTCTGCAGACCAAAGAGATTTCCACAAGCCCATGATCACTGATTTCTGCTAGGCTCCAACTTTCAGTGCAGTGAACTAGAATATGTCCTAAAGGAAAAGTTACACGTGAATGTGGAGCTCACCTCAATGTACTTCCCAATTCTAAAATTTTGACCCTTAAAGTTTTGCCTGCCTTGTTGTTCTCCAGTGATGTTAAACAGATACTTGATGTATCCAACAACTTTTATAATGGTTTTTGGCAAGAAGATTATTCCCAGAAATGTTGCTCCTTTGTGGCTGGAAGTTGAAGTTCTTTGCATTGTGTTTTGTAATATTTTTCCCCTTTGATCTTTCATACCATCAATATGAGTGTCGAAAGTGTCCATTTTCTCTTTCATTTCATCCACTGATTTTCCTAAAAGTGAAAAAAAATCATGCTTATTGGTCTCAGAAACTCTTATTTTGAACTGTTTGACCCTCATTAGGTGTTTTTTCTTTTCCTTTATGATGCCTTTAGGAATTCTGTTTTAATATTGCAGTTCCTCTCAGGCAAGTTTTTTGCTACACTGTTCACGGTCTTTTCAGAGTGAAAGACCAGATTCTCGCAGTCTCTCTGGCAGGAAGGACTCACCTCCAGATTTAGCTCTCCCACAGCTCCTCTCTGGACTACTCCCAGTGGCTTTCACTACCTCACCTCTGGGGTGGGGTGAGTTCTGAGATTTTTAGGGAGCGAATGTATCTCTAGGAAGTGAGAACAGAGTTTCTTGCCACGGGAATTTCCCAGATTCTAGTTCAGTCTGGAGGGAAGCAAAATTGTGTGAAAGCTTCTTCCTCAGAACTCCCAAGATGTCTGACCAGGACTTTCTCACACTTTTCAGCCCCCACCTGCCCTCTGGGCCCTGTGGCTGCCCCTGTGCAGGACAGGTAAAAGGCATTTGGATTGGCTATGTGAGGCATTGGGCAGCAGGGATGCATGTTTCTGTTGACATCTTTCTAGAATCCTTTTAAACCTTCTTTCTGCCTCTGAGCGTAGGGGGTTCCCACAGAAAATTAGGTCAAGGCCATTGGTGCATAGAATGCTGAGAGTCTCAACAGTATTGAACATTGCTTAGGGTAAGGCATTCAAAAATCAATCTGCTATCATTAGCAAACAACTGAAAATATACTTGAAAAAATGAAAATTTGGCTTAAAACTTTGAATATTTGAACACTAGCAAACATGTTTTAATTTGGCTCTGGGTCCCTATGAAAGAAGAGTACATTTCATTAAAATTAGAAATACATCAATATCAATTCCAGCACTTTCCAAACTGGCTTTAACTGGGAAGCTAATAAGGGTGCCAAGTAAGTTTGGTTAACTCTCAAACAATGTTAAATAGGTTTTGGTTTTGCCACTTGACTTTTCTTTTTTTTGAGATGGAGTTTCACTCTTGTTGCTCAGGCTGGAGTGCAATGATGTGATCTTGGCTCGTTCAACATCCGCCTCCTGGGTTCAAGTGATTCTCCTGACTCAGCCTCCTGAGTAGCTGGAACTACAGGTGTGCACCACCATGCCTGGCTAATTTTTTGTATTTTTAGTAGAGATGGGGTTTCACCATGTTGGCCAGGCTGGTCTAGAACTCCTGACCTCAGGTGATCCACCTGCCTTGGTCTCCCAAAGTGCTGGGATTACATCACTGGACTTTTTAATGCTGTCCTTATCCTAATGTGTATTCTAAATCTCCAAGAAGAGCAAATCAGTGGTGACAGATATCCTGTGGATCACCGTTTGGGAAAATGCTGCTCTATTCCAGTGACTTGTAAAATAACAAATCATTCTGTCAGTCATCAGTAACAGCCCCACTTGGCTGAGTTATTGTGTTTTAGTTTGGATTCCCCAAAAAGCTGATCTTATGAGTAGTCTGAGTGAAGAATTTTATATGGGAGGTAATGTTGGGAAGCACTGCTAGGGAAATAGGGAAGTTAAACAGGGAAGGGAAAATAGCCAATACATAGTCTATTAATGTGGGTAATTGGTATCCATCCTGCTGGGGACCTCTAAGAGAGGGTACCAGTACCTCCTACTTGAGAGGTGAAGAAACAGAGGATTGATTAACCAGCTTTCATGCTTCTGTGTCTGAAGGTAGTGTGCAGAGAACAGAGAGTTACAAAGGGATATGGGTTGAGTGTCAATAGTGTCTGCTACCTATCGTATATAATATTGCAAAAGGTCATGCATTTACGCTGTATATTTTCCGCCTTTTTCCCTTTATTCCTGGTACTACTGCTTCTTGAAATCCTAACCAACTTTACATTCTATGTCAAATACTATGTCTTCTCTTATGTAATTTCCTGCTATTGCATTATAGTTACTCATAAGTAAATTCTCTCTCTCCTACCAAGACACTTTTGGAGAGATAGATGTATTTCATTCATTTTTCTAGACTTGCAACACAGTGGCTTGTACAGGATGGGAGCCCAATCAATGTGTGTTGTCTGCAGGTCTTCAAATTCTAGAATAGAAACAGTGTTAGTACAGTATGAATTAAAGCATGAAGAATTCAGTTGTTACTTCTACAAGCAAGTGGATGGTTTGAACCACTTATTTTCGGAATAGTAATTCTTTTTTTTTTTTTTCATTTACCCTGTCCTTTTTGCGATGGTTGTCATATATATTACACCTAATACATTATAAACCTCACGAGACAGTATTGTAATTTTTGCTTTGAGAAGCCATGTATAGTTTTAAAAATTGGGTTGAGGGAGATAGTTCTTTGTATTTACCCACATAATTACCATTTCTGCTGCTCTTCGCTCCTTGAATATTTATGTTTCTATCTGGTACCATTTCCCTGAGCCTGAGGAATTTCCTTCAGCATTTCTTTAATGCCAATTTTCTGGTGAAGAATTCTTTTAGCTCTCATTTATCTGAAAACGTCTTAATTTCATCTTCATATTTTTCACTGGGTATAAAATTACACGTTGACAGCTTCCTCCCCCGACCACTTTGAAGACGTTCCACCATCTCTGGCTCCCCTAGTTTTTAATGGAAATTCAGCAATAATTTATGTCCTTGTTCTTCTATTTGTAATGTGTATTTTATCTTTGGATGATTTCAAAATTTCCTCTTTTTCTCTGGTTTTCCGCAGTTTGGCTATAATGTGCCTATGTGTGATTTTCTTTTTCTTTCTTAAAATTATACTTTAATTGCGGTGAGCCGAGATCGTGCCATTGCACTCCAGCCTGGGTAACAAGAGCGAAACTCCGTCTGGTGTTTCCTTGGCTATTCCCTGATCTGGTAATGCTCCATATTTCCGATGTTGCTCATACCAGTCACTCACCGTCATAATTGCCAGACTTGGATAACCAGCTCCAAATACTTTGGCTTGGGCCGTGTTTTGAGTGAGAATGAAGGGTTTCATTGAAGGCCTCTCCAGGCGAGATGCGTTAGAAGTTGATGCCTCTCTTGAAGTATCTCTTTCTCTCAGGATCTTTGTTTCCTGGTCAATGCTCTCAATCTCTTCTAAGCTGATATCAATCCACCTCTGAAGGTGAAGAAGATAATATTCACGAACACGCTCATCATATGCTTGACCACTTTCCACAGCAGATTTCATTGTAGACAACCTATGCTCCAACTCCTTCTTCTGCTTGTATCTCTCTATTTTAGCCTGTCTTTGAGATGCCATAGCAACGAGGCTAGGATAAGCCATGGAGGAATTAGCAGTGTGATTTTCAGCTGAGTTGTCCTTGGTTTTGGGCAGCTCAAACTCTGCCACATGATGGCAACGGCACTCAGTTAAGTAGTTTATAAAGTGTTCTCAAGCCCGCTGCAAATGATCTAGACGCTTGCTGGGGTTGACTTGTTTCATGGTGAGGGCTCCTTGAAATGCTGGCACCAACAGATACTTCAGGTCGGTGGAAGCAATCTCTTCCAAATCTTCATTTCGGCTGAACAAGTCAAGCTGCTTTAACATTTCGGCAGCCTTCTCAAGGAGGTCCAGGCCCTTGAACACCTTCTCCTGGACTATCCGGGAACCGGCGGGTTCAGTCGCTACTTCTACTTCATCTAGCAACTGTTTGCTGGTTTCGAATAGCTCTGGGAGCCGCGGCAGCAGTAACTCGTCTTCAGCGGCCATCTTGAGGAGGGAGAAGCCCGGAATAGTAATTCTTATTTGTTGGATAAAGTTTGTATCTGGACAGCCAAACATTTAAATAAATGCCAAGAGGGTCTTGGAAGTTTCATCATTCCATCTGGACTGCAAGACACGTATATGGGTGCGTCTGTTCTGAAAGCATGCTTAGAAGTAGTTAAGTATGTCCTTGGGAATTTTCTGACTTTATTCAGCCAGATGTTTTCTCTGACTAGTATTGGCCTTTGTTTAGACAAATCTAAAAGTCAGGATAGTTCCATTTTGCTTTATAAAAATAGAATAAACAGTGTTCTGCATTCATAATGGATGTTTATAGTCATTTATATATATTAAATGCTATTAATCAAAAGAAGTAAATGAGTTAAGCTGTTGCCCTAAATAAGTAAAAAATGGGAACATAATTGGAAATGGCTTCCCCTTTCCTATTTTTGTACTGTTCTACTTAATAATTGGCAGATGGAGTATGAATAGAAATGCCTAAATTGGAATGCTTTATGGGGTTATAAACTGTTGTTAATTAGTCGTGAAATAATTTTAATTACTTAAAAATTCCATTATGACTGTGCCTCAAATACATGCCACATATTGGCATCCTATTACAGGCCATCATTTTGCAAATCCAAAGTGGAGTGCGTTGGCAAGATCACAGCTCACTGCATCCTTGACCTCCTGCACTCAAGTGAGCCTCCCACCTCAGCTTCCTGAGTAGCTGAGACCATAGGTGTGCGCCACCACATTCAACTTTCTTTTACTTTTTTTGTAGAGATGAGGTCTTTCCATGTTGCACAGACCGGTCTCAAACTCCCAGCCTCAAGCAATCCTCTTACCTTGGCCTTCCGAAGTACAGGGATTACATTACAGGAGTGAGCCACTGTACCCAGCCTGTAAATCATTTTACTTACACTTATATTGATGAAAAGAAAATAAGGTGAATCTATTTGATATATTTATAGAAAAGTGATTTGACAAGATAAAGAAAAATAGTTTACCTCAAATTGGGCTATAAAAATACTGAAGCCTTTGGGATTTTATCAGCCATTCAAAACAATTAATTTTTAAAAAAATTAAATTTCACAACTAATTTTAAAAAATGGAACAAGTAATGTGAAAGAAAGAGGAAGATCAATTGGATCTAGCCCTCTTCTTCTAAACTCCTCTTTTTACTCTATTCATTATTTTGTCTATTTGTAGTTTCACTCCTAGCCTATAGGAGAAAGTCTCAGTCATGACTACCAAAAGTAGCCTATTTTATTTTTTTCCAGCTTTAGTAAGGTGTTATTGACAAAAATTATATACATTCAGGTACACAAAGTGATGTCTTGATATATATATACATTATGAAATGATTATCACCATCAAGCTAATTAACATACTCATCACCTCATACAGTTACCTTTCTTGTGATGACAATACTTAACCACAAATTTCAAGTATACAATATAGTATTGTTACCATAACTATTGTCACCATGCTGTACATGAGCTATCCAAAAGTTATTCATTTTATTAGTGAAAGTTTGTACTCTTTGACCAACATCTCTCCATTTCCCCCACTCTCTGACCCCTGGTAACGACTCTCCTACTCTGTTTCTATGAGTTCAACTTTTAAAATTTATGTGTATAAGTGAGATCATGCACTGTTTGTCTTTCTGTGCCTGGCTTATCTCACTTAGCAGAATGTCCTCCAGGTTCATCCATGTTGTTCACAAATGGCAAGATTTCTTTCTTTTTTAAGACTGATAAAGTATTCTGTTTTTAATAGCTCTGGGAAGATTTTCAGAAGAAAGATGATGTTATATATAAGGTACTGGGGAGTAGAGAGAGATTCATTCCTTAGTTCATTCAATCATTCAAATATTTGTTGAATGAGTAAATAAAAGGTTAAGAAGGCAGTTTTCAACTTTAAGGTATTTATTATCTAGTAGGAGACAAAACATGTAGTCAAATTATAAATTTATAAATATTATAAATTATAGACTATGTAAGTACTTAAAGACAGGTTAAAAATGTTAAAAAATATAAAACAGAGAGACTTTTAACTAAGTATACACTTACAGTTTGGGTTCATGGTGGTGGAGTCTGAGAAGACTTCTTTAAAGAGGTAGCATTTGTAGAAAACCCTGAAGTTTTGACCAAAAGGCTCCTATAGCTGATAAAAAACTTCAGTAAAGTTTCAGAATACAAAATTAATGTACAAAAATCAGTAGCATTTCTTTACACCAATAATGTTCAGGCTGAGAGCCAAATCAAGAATGCAATCTCACTTACACTAGCCACACACACACAAAGTACTTAGGAATACATCTAACCAAGGAGGTGAAATAGCTCTACAAGAATAACTACAAAACACTGCTGAAAGAAATCATAGATGACATGAACAAATAGAAAAAGCATTCCATGCTCATGGATTGGAAGAATCAATATTATTAAAATGGCAATGCTGCCCAAACAATCTGCAGATTCAGCACTATTTCCATCAAACTACCAATGCCATTTTTCACAGAATTAGAAAAAAACAGTTCTAAAATTCATATGGAACCAGAAAAGAGCCCAAATAACTGAAGCAATCCTAAGCGAAAAGAACAAAGCCGGAGGCATCACATTACCCAACTTCAGATTATTCCACAAGGCTACAGTAACAAAAACAACATGGTACTAGTACAAAAACAGACACATAGAACAATGGAACAGAATATAGAATCCAGAAATAAAGCCACACACCTATAACCATCTGATCTTTGACAAAGGTGACAATAACAAGCAATGAGGAATGGACTCCCTATTCAATAAATGGTGCTGGGATAATTGGCTAGCCATATGCAGAAGGTTGAAACTGGACCCCTTCCTTTCACCATATACAAAAATTAACTCAACATGGATTAAAGACTTAAATGTAAGACCTCAAACTATAAAAATCCTAGAAGAAAACCTAGGAAATGCTATTCTGGACATCAGCCTTGGCAAAGAATTTATGACTAGGTCCCCAAAAGCAATTGCAGCAACAACAAAAATTGACAAGTGGGACCTAATTAAACTAAAGGGCTTCTGCACAACAAAAGAAACTATCAGCAGAGTAAACAGACAACCTACAGAATGGGAGAAAATATTCACAAACTATGCATCCAACAAAGGTCTAATATCCAGACTCTATAAGGAACTTAATTCAGCAAGCAAAAAAGAAATAACCCCATTAAAAAATGGGCAAAGGGCATGAACTGACACTTCTTAAAAGAAGACATATAAGTGGCTAACAAACATAAAAAAAAGCTCAATATCACTAATCATAAGAGCAATGCAAATAAAGACCACAATGGGATATATCTCACACCAGTCATAATGGCTATTATTAAAAGGAACAACATGGGGAGTTGGGGAGGGATAGCATGGGGAGAAATGCCAGATATAGGTGATGGGGAGGAAGGCAGCACATCACACTGCCACGTCTGTACCTATGCAACAATCTTGCATGTTCTTCACATGTACCCCAAAACCTAAAATGCAATATAAAAAAAAAGTAACAACAACAATAACAACAACAGATATTAGTGAGGTTACAGAGAAAAAGGAATGTTTATACACTGTTGGTGGGAATGTAAATTAGTTCAACCACTGTAGAAAGGAGTTTGGAGATTTCTCAAAGAACTTCAAGCAGAACTAACACCATTTGACCCAGCAATCCCATTACTGGATGTGTACCCAGAGGAAAACAAATTGTTCTAACAAAAAGATATATGCACTCATATGTTCATTGCAGTATCTATTCACAATAGCAAAGACATGGTATCAACCTAGATTCCCATCAATGATGAACTGAATAAAGGAAATGTGGTACATATACACTATGGAATACTATGTAGCCATAAAAAGAATGCAATCATGTCCTTTGCAGCAACAGGGATGAAGCTGGAGGCAGGTATCCTAAGTGAGTTAATGCAGGAACAGAAAACCAAATATCAGATATTATCACTTATAAATGGGAACTAAATATTGAGTAAATGTGGACATAAATATGGGCTCAGTAGACACTGGGGACTATGGAGGTGAGAGTGGGAGAGGAGCAAGGGTTTAAAAACTACCTGTTGGGTACTGTGCTCACTACCTGGGTGACAAAATCATTTGTACACCAAACCTCAGTGACATGCAATTTACTCATGTGACAAACCTGCACATATACCTCCTGAAACTAAAATAAAGCTTGAAAAAAAAAAGTAAAGAGGTAGCATTTGAATCTTATCCTGAAGGGTTGGTAGAATTATTTCAATAGGCATGCAGGAGAACATTCACAAGAGACATATTACCCAGTCTCCTTCCTAACTATACCCTATCCTTACAGCCCATGTATGTTAGAGAGAGCTGACCCCATTCCAGTCTCCTGGGATGGCCTTGGTTGACTTAAACAGATCTGCATCTTTTGTTCCCTGGACTGAGTTAGAAGAAAACCCAGGGTAATTTACTGGGTCAGAAATTCAGGTGAGGTCTCTGAATCAGAAACCTGGATTGAAGGAGGATGGAGAGCGAGAAGTTGAAGTGATTGGGCAGTGGAGCTGTAAGAGTGTTAGGGACTTGGGTTGAGTAACATATGTCCAGGATCCATAGTTTAGGTCAGCAAAGTTGATTTGACTAACAGAGGGAAATTATTCCCATGCTGTGTCTGGAACTCACTGCCTTTCTAACACACTGGCTCTGGTGCACCAAACAGTTTAGCTTGATTTTAACTGGACATCCCCCTCAATTCAGTGATTAATTCTTCAATTGTATCTTCATAAATTTCTCAGATCCATTCACTTTTCTCTGTCCCCACTGAAGCCATCCCAGTTTCCCCTTCATTACTTCTCATCCATATGACTGCAATCCCCTCCTAATTGGTCTCCCTGGCTCCCATCTGGCCTCTTCCTATTCCAGAATGACCTTTTCAAGACAAAAACTGAACGATGATGATATTCTCAAACCTTGTCTTTCATCACTCTTCAACCTCTATCTATGTCCCACACATCTGAACATGTAATAGCTTCCTAAATACAACAATGCCCTCTTCCTTTACACACAATGGTTCTGTGCCTATAACAATTGTGTCGCCTTCCCTCTGTCCCCAGATTATGCTCTAATTCTTACCCAGAGAATGACTGCTCCTACCTCTCAATTCTCAACCCACAGGGACTCCAGGGCATTTTGCATTAATCCACTGTGACTATGGGGGTGAGCACTAGGCAGTAGAATGTCAGCTGACTTGGGTGTAGTGTTTAAGGAAATGTGCAAAGCTGAGCCTCCTATTCTTGCTCCTGCCCCAACTCTCATGAAGCTAACAGTGAGTGAGGCCAGGGCATCGAACAGGCTGACCAAAACAGCCAGAAGTCAGGGTCTAGAGGAACACAGACTATAGAGCAGTACAGGATTTTGAAGCAACACTGGGAGGGCAAAGAGTTAGAGGTCCTAGACTCTAATCCCTCATCTGTCCTTGGCTAACTAGTCTTCACCACCCCCACCTCCCACAGGTGGCTGATGAAAAATTATTTTGATGCTTAAGGAGACTATTTTGCATTATTTTAAAGACTCCTTATGAAATTTAACAAGTACTTCTAGGTTTTGAAAAAGTTTACATTTGAAAAATTTTCCAGTAATACTCATCTCTAAATTAATTTTGTTCTATAGGTAGAGAAGGCTAATTAAATCATTCATAAGATTGAGCATTTACAATAATTCCTCTCTTGCCTCATGCCCTGTGGAATTTTAACTAAGTACCAGATAAATTAGTTCTGCCTCTGTGGCATTTTCCATAACTAATGTTTTACAACTGTTCAAAAACATAATCAGTCATTGTAGGACAGCAGTTTTTGCAGCTGCATTACAAAGAAAGTTGCATGGTCTAGATTTGTCATGTTTACCAATCTTAATGTTATTGCTATTACACTCACATTAAAAGAGATAAAATAAACTCATTTATTCAACAACTGTTTATTGAGCACTTGGTATAAACAACACATTGTTTTAGGCACTGGGAGGCATACAAAGATGTAGAAGACCAATTCCAGCTTTCAGGGAGAGAATCTGGAAGGGAATATAAGATACACAGAGAAAAAGTAAAATAGAAGGAAAGACGTAATATGTGTCACTAAAGAGATATAAAGTTCAATAGTTATTCCACCGGTGTGATTGAAGAATGGAGTCTTTGATTATCTGCAGGGAGCAGAGATGGGAAGAGAGATAAATATCTAGGGAGAGAGAATTCCATGAGTAAAAGCTCACTGATAAGAAAGTATAGGGATTGCTCAGTGCAGTGATGAGGAAGTATTTGGGAAATGTTGATTGGAACAGATTATCTAAGGCTTTTAAAACATGCCAGAGTAAGATGCTTACTTTTTTGACCAGTATTTCTTAAAATGGGATCTACAGACCTAGTCTACAAGATCCATGTGTTTTCTTTTAGATTATTTTTACAACAACAAAGGATTATTTCTAGCTCACATTGCATCTATGTTTTGGGTCTGTGTGGCTCTGCTTTACCCTAGGGCCCAAGCTTTTACAATGGCATCTATCTGGGACATTCCTTGTTGGAGGGCAGAAGCAAAGACAACTATGGAAAGCCATACAATGTCCTTTGAAGCTTTTATTCTGAAGTAATGCATTTCATTGGCCAAATAATGTCTATG
This sequence comes from Aotus nancymaae, assembly GCF_030222135.1. Lineage (NCBI taxonomy): Eukaryota > Metazoa > Chordata > Mammalia > Primates > Aotidae > Aotus > Aotus nancymaae. Next base: position 17,373,716 of record NW_026988472.1, on the reverse strand, counting down.
AGAATTGAATAATTTTTTTGTTTTTGTCTAAATGACAATCTAAAAAACATAAATTCAATGTATTCTGGATGATCCTTTAAACTGAGGACAGCTGTAAGATTTCAGAGGCTGCATTGGCTCCAGTGATTAGATGGCACAAAATAATACCAGTTGGGTTGTTTGATTAGGACTCCTTAGGCAATTAGAGACAGTCGGAAAAAGTAAATGATCCTGATGTCTTTGCCCTAGTTCAAGCCAAATGACATCACCAGTTTACAATGAAGATGTTCCAGAGCTTTGAATAAAGAAGTGGGAAGATTTAGTCATCACAGGTGCATTGCAGTATAGGTGTGCCCAAAATAACAGCAATAACAACCACCACCACCAAACTTGTGCCATAACATTCAGTTCCATACTTATGTTTAGAAGGATAATTCAGTGTAAGCAAGTTATTATCTGTTACATTAAAGTATTGTAGTTAGTTTGACTTTTATTGATTTGGTAGTTTTGTTTTGTTTAATTAGTAAGTTACTTAATCAGATCTAGATTAATTTATGGGTTTTATTGAAATTGTAAGCAACAGATTATTCTAATTTTATACAAAGTCTTATTCAAAGTCTTCTAGAAAAGTTAGCAATTGATATACTTCCCAACTTATTCTATAAGCTTTACCAAAACCAGATAAGGACATTATAACAAGAAATTACAGACCAATCTTATTACTGAATCTATGCTGACATCTTAAACAGATATTAGGAAACCCAATCCAGTCATGTATAAGAAAGGTAAAAGTAGAATTTATCCCAGGAATGCAATGGGTAGCTCAGAAAGAGACCCATACATATATGGAACTTAATTTATGCTGTGGATGTCTTTGCAGATGAGTGGGTAAAAGAGGAATTATTAAATAAATGGATATTAATATATATATGAATATATAAAAAAGTGAAATTGGATCCCTACCCTACACCATACACAGAATTCAATTCCAGGTAGATAAACGAGAAAAATGTAAAAAGGAAAAGCTAAAAACCTTTAACAGGAGATCTAGAAGAATATATTTCAGACCTAGGGGCATGGAAGGATTTCTTAAGATAAAAAGTTTCAAACTATAAAAACATTGTTGATAAATTTGCCTACATTAAAATTAAGAACTTCTGTTTATTAAATGACAGCTGAAAAGCAAATGAAAAATAAGCTACATATTGTGAAAAGATATTTATAACACATAAAACTGACAGTATACAAAGAACTAAAATCAACAAGAAAAGGAGAGCAACCCATTAGGAAAATGGGCAAAAGACATTAGTTAGCATTTTATTTAAAAGAGAGAGAGAGAGAGAAAGAGAGAGACACTATCTTAGGCTGGATTCTTTGGAAGCCTGAGACAGGGATTCTTGAGTGAGAAGGGAGTGCGCTAAGGAGAAACTTGTAAGGAAGTGAGGGAAGGGAAGTAGAATAGAGCAGGAGACGAAGCCAAACAAGAGATATGTTCTCAGTCTGATCCCATGGTAGGGCACTACAGATTTGTCCCCCTAGAAGAGAAGGGACTAGGCCTTTTTATTCCCATATGGCCAGTCATTGGCTGTGAGCTGCCCCAGGCTTCTTCAGGTAAGATGACTCACATTGGCCAAGAGCATTTCTCCAGAGAAGAGAGAAGCTGTGAGCCACTAGCAGCCAATCTGGCAGCATCTGAAGGAAAAATGCACTGGCCCAATAAAGATCTGCTCAGGGCACCAATAGTGTCTACCACACTCACTCTTGTTAGTAGTCAGGGAAATGGAAATTGTGACTGAAATAAAATATTAAAAACACTTTTAGCTTGCTAAGGTACAATTTACATACAATAGAAGTCTCATTTTAAGTGCAGTCTGATGAATTTTGGTAATTGTATGCATTCATGTAACATCCACCACAATCAAGGTATAAAACAGTTCCATCATCTTAATGATCCCCTCTTCTACCCCAGCAACCACTGACCTATTTCCTATCACCAGAATTTTGATTTTTCTTGAATTTCATATAAACGGAGTCATACAGTATTTAATTTAGCCTTTTACGTTTGACTATTTTCACTTAGCATGTATTAATATCTGAGATTACCCATGTTGTTTTGTGTATTAATATGAAATAAGATTTTTATACCCACTATATTTGTAGTAATGATGCAGTCTGACAATACCAAGTGCTGGAGAGGATTGGATTAATGGGAACTCATATGTTGTTGATAGATTGTAAGTTGTTGCAATCATTCTTGAAAAAAATGTTGGCATTTATGCTATAAAGTTAAGCATTTGCTTACCTTATGAGCTAGCAATTCTTCTTTTTTAAATACCCAAAGTAAAATTTTTCCTATGTGTTCTGGGGGTTATACACACATGGAAAAAACAAAAAACAAGATCACTAAATGTCCCACAGAAAAATGGATCAAAATGTGCTATATGTATAAAATCGAATATTATACACAAATGAAAATAAATGAACTGTATCTCCAAGTGACAACATTAATTATTTTTGGGAGCATAATATTTAGTGAAAAATCAAGCTATAAACGTTTGTACTTTTTAGTAATAAACTTTCCCTATCACTAGAGTTTTGATTTTTCTTGAATTTCATATAAATGGAGCCATACAGTATTTAGCCCGTATTACTTTTTTAGTAATAAACTTTTACACTCAAAATAAGGAAACTTAATAATATAGGTTCAAGCACACACACATATTTGATAAAACTGTAAAAAAGAATAGAATGAACAGAAAATCAAGATAGTAAATACTTCTGTAGGGAGGTAGGAGACTTGGATAGGGAAGAATATATAAGTAGATGTAAGTTATTTACAATGTTATAGTACTTAGGTAAGGATTTCACTGACTTTTATTATATTCCTAAGTTTTTAAACTTAAGTATTTCATTTATCTTTTCACATGGATAAAATATTAAAGAAAATCACAACATTTGAAATTAATAATTTATAAATTGGAAGTAACTTTTTTCCAATTGAGACATTTGGTGGCAATTTTTATCTAGATTCTTTGAGTAACCCATCCTTTCCTCAAGCTCTTTATTCATAGTAACTCATGTGTCATATTCTTTTTCTTTGGAAAAAGTTCCAGAGTAAATATTTGATCATAGTTGCTTAGCAGTTTCTCCTCCAAAAGCGTTAGTCACCTGAAACTGCCACAAGATTTAAACAGCCCCAAATTGAAAAATTTTCACCCAAGTAAACTGTATTAGATTATGTCACTGTCATATAATAGTAGTTCATTTAAAAAATATGACTTCATTTATCCTTCAAAAAGCCTTTTATCCAAAAATGTCCAGTGAAGCATTATTTTTTTTTAAAGTTGAAAGTTACTTTAATTTTCAATAAAGAATAATCATTAAATTAAAAAAATATATATGACTTACTTTCTATTTGTCTGTCATGTTCTGTGAGGTATTGCTTCATGTGGCCTAGGAAGATTAAGAACCAGATAAAGGAAACTGAACTCAAGGATGACCTACACAGATCAAGTGATGGCTTGTGAAGAAAACCATTATAGTATCCTCCTTCCCCCTTTTCAGATATAGCTGCCTTTTTCTCTCCAATTAGGACATTCCGGGAAATAATTTTTCAATGTCTATTTGTTATGAAATTCTTTTGAGATGTTTCTTGGTTTTCCACTTCAACATTCAATCTGCTAGTCTCTGCTGAAGAAAATGAAGCAAACTTGGGGACAATATCACAAATAATAATGGCCTCTAACTTTAGCTAACTTACAATGCTCATATCAATCCACCTATCCCATTTACATTCAACAGATAAAATGAACTGACAATTTCAAGGAGAAAATAGATGCATGTTAGACACGAAGACCCTCAGTTTTACATTCCATCTCTGTAAATTTAGGACTTTTCAGTTCTTATTTTACTTTAGCTCTCTGTAGCCCTGACCATGCTGGGCAGGTAACTTAAATAAGTTCAGTGAACAAAGGTAAGATAATAAGGAGGGTGAGGACTGGCTAAACTGAAGAGCTGATTTTTGCTGTGTGAAAATGTGAACTGAGATCTTTGGAGTTTTCAAGAGAATCTGGATCTATGGATGTTAACTAGCTAATGAAGCCCAGAAACATCTATTCCTTGTGACTTCCCCCATGATGAAAACTTCATCTCTTTCTCCATGCTGTATTCTGGTTTCTTAAAGAATCTATTGCTGCCTCACCACAATTGGACTACAATATCTCCCCCCACCTCACCTGCTATAATATCTGTTGAAATGGTGGGGGGGCCCTTTTGTGAGTTAGAAACAAGATGCATTTTCTTGTAGGAAATAGGACCCTTAGTACAATTTTTCAGGTACATTATGAGTTAAATAGACTGACAGTTCTGATTTGCTTGGGAATCTAAATAACCTTTTATGACACTGCTTCTAATGAAAAATGCACACAGTGTTCCAAATAATTGACTTAAAACATGATTTTAAAAACACAGCCAGGGCCTGAGTTGGGAACTGCTTGTTCTGAAAGGTAGAAATGTAGTTGTTTTTAAAAAGTGACTTTTCCCCTTCTTTCCTTAGGTCAGCCATACTTTTCTGAATCTTGCTTCGTGTGTTTCATAACATCAATTAAAATCGTTTTCTTTGATATTATACTAGAACATCTATTCATCCATCCATCAATATGTCTAGCTGCTCCTTTGGATAATATGCTCATTTTTGATGTGATATTGATATAGTATTTTAAAGCATCTCTACTTTTGAACTGTTCCCCTACTTGCAAATAACTTTTTGCATTAACTGTGTACAGTTTTAATGTATGAAAGTTAAATGGGAAGGTCCAATGGTCTCTAAACTTCTCTACTGGACTGTAAGGTTCTCCAGGATGGGACTAAGTCTTATTCTTCTTTGTATACCCTTTGCTTATCATAGGTCCTGGATGGTAGGTGCTGAAGAAACCTTCTTGCAACTAACTGAAATACTATAGTAGTTCTGTTCCATTTTGGAATATGTTAGCAGGACAACTGGCAATGAGGAAACTACTTCATTATAACTTTCTTGACTATTGAGATTAAACAGGTTAAAAATCTCAACTATATTATAGTATTTTCAGGAATAAGGAAATTATTTTATATCTTTGTGATAGAGAGTGCATGCTTGCTCATCGAAACCATTTCCTGTTCTTGGGTTCAGAGCTAGAGTGCATTTCCCTGAGATATTTTGTAGTGAGAGGCAGCCTAAATTCTAGGCAATGGAATGGAATGTGAGTATGCTTATTTCCTATGCTCTTTCCCCATTTGTTGAGTGAGTGTGTGGAGTACTCTGAGGCCTGGTAGAAGGTGGATACCCAAGATGGAAGACCACCACTTTTGGACTTAACATCAGACTAAAATTCTACCTTTTTCCCTCAACGTTCTTTTATTTTATTTTATTTTATTTTTTGAGACAGGGTCTCACTCTGTCACCCACACTGTACAGTGGCATGATCTTGGTTCACTGCAACTTCTGCGTCCCAGGCTCAAGCAATTCTCCCACCTTAGCTTCCTGAGTAGCAGGGACTACAGTTGTGCACCACTACACCCAGCTAAATCTTTTGTCTTTTCAGTAGAGATGGGGTTTTGCCATGTTGCCCAGGCTAGTCTCAAACACCTGAGCTCAAGTGATCTGCCCTCTTTGGCCTCCCACAGTGCTGGGATTACAGGTGTGAGCCATCATACCCAGCTCTAAACATTCTTGAGTACTGTTTTTCCCGTTGTATATGTAGATGATGGTTTTGTTCTGACAGCAATTATCTGACACCAACTGGGTGTCCTGTGATTCAATTCAATGGTGACATTAACTACTCAGGAGTTAGTGCAGACCCCACAAATTAAGGGTTTCTGTCTCACAAGGTGTCCCCTACCTCAGATGCCAGTCACAAGTTCTGGGTGTTCCCAAGCCACCTGCACTTCTGCCCAGCCAGCTACATATTTGGGGGTTCTTATGACCACTCCTCCTTTTAGGTTCATTAAGTCATTAGAGTGAGTCAGAACTCACTGAAAGTGCTATACTTATGATTGTAGTTTTATTGTAAAAGATACAACCCAGGGGGAGAAATGCCACATATAGGTGAAGGAGAGGAAGGCAGCAAATCACACTGCCACGTATGTACCTATGCAACAATCTTGCATGTTCTTCACATGTACCCCAAAACCTAAAACGCAATTAAAAAAAAAAAGACACAACCCAGGAACAGTCAAATGGAAGAGATGAATAGGGCAAGGTCTGGGTGAGGAGTGTGTGTGGTGGGAGGCATAGAGCTTCCATGACCTGTCCTCATGAAATCAGCACACACCACCTTCCAAGAATATCAGTGTATTAACCAACTAGAAGCTCTACTGAGACTCAAGGTCCAGTGATTTTATTGAAGTTTCATTATATAGAATGAATGATTAAATCACTAGCCACATGATTGAACCGAATCTCCAGTTCCCTTCCCCTTTCTTGGGGCTGTATTTCTGATGACCAGCTCTTGTCCTGAGGCTATCTAGGGAAGCCACCATAAGTTACTTCATTAGCATAAACTCAACTGTGAAGGAAAGGGTCTTGTTATAAATAAAGACACTCCTATGGGGAATTTCAAGTTTTGAAATTCTGTACCAGGAACAGTGGACAAAGACCAGATATATTCTTTGTTATATCAAAATGGCATGACAAAGGTCAACCTTTTGAGTATAAAACATTCGTTATTTGAGCTTATTGACCAAACAGTCTCTGGACTGAGGCTTGCCCATGAGATCTTTCCTCCTCTAGCTCTAACAGTTTCTTCTTTATCCTGGATCTTCTTAGTTTCTCACCCCTATTGCAGCTTCAACATGCACTTGCTTTCAAGTCAGAAGAAAAGTTCACACACATTTGACCAACCAATAGCCTGTTTACCTATTTTAACTTCAGTATTGTTTTGTATCATTTTCTGTCCAGAATTCTACTATGTTGGCAATTTATGGAAAATGACTCCAATACCTCAAACTAGACCCATACACTCATGAGCATGATACATAGATGGAAAAAATGATGTGAGTATGCTACTACTTGGAAATATGTATACAAACTCATGTTAAGTGAAAAAAGAACAAGGTATAGGAAGTATACACTGGCCAACTAAGAAACAATATATTGCTGTATATTGATAAAAATTGAGAGAGAATTTAGAGTAACATCAATATTGGTTATTTAAGCCTTTGAGAATCTTTTTGGTAAGCTTGTTTAAATGTTGTGACAATTTACCTTTTAAGCTCACTCCTTCAAGTTAGCTCAGGAGAAAGGAGGATTTATTGCTTGGATGTCCACATCCTAGAAATAAAGAGTAGGAAGACATCAGCAATTGATGTAGTTCTAGAAACCAGTCTTTCTCTCTCATTTCTGTGCATCATCTTTGCTTCGAACAAGGTTCTGCCCTCACTTGGCTTTGCTCTGTTCTTTTCTTTTTTTCTACCTTCTGCTTCTTATAATCCTGTCAGGCACTCAGGATTATAAGTAATTCCAAGTTACGTTATGGAGTGAGGTGCTCTGATTTTCTTGGGAAATGTTAACTTAAAGGCTGGGGTTCGTGGGTACTGACTAGTCTTGGGCCCTCTGCCTAGTTCTGCCCAACTCATGCTATCAGTAAATGATATAGTACATGGCCACCTTGACTCACCTCTTTTGTGATGCCACAGGCCATGTGGTTTCCTCAGAAGTTAAGGCAAGCACATTTAGCCTATAAAAGTGTATGTGTGTTTTTAGGTAGTAAATGAGCCTCCAGGTGTTTGAAGTTCAGGTAATATAGAGAAGATATTTGGGAAGGACTTGCCCTTAGGCCATTGGATCACCCAATTGGCTCCTTATACCATAAATGAGTAAAAAATTAATTCTTCTCTAAATCCCACATGGGTTTTAATGAAAGAGGCACACTACTTCATCAGATCCTCCTTGGGAGGAGATGTTAAGGTGGGAGATGGAAAGAAAGACCTGGGTCAGACAAAGATAGAAATGTCAATAGAGTAGCTTCTAGCTTTTCTCTGTGCAGAGAAACTAGCTTCCCTGAAAGTGAAATCTATGATTTATAGTTTGTGAGCCTTGTATTGTAACTAAACCAAGTGTCCCTCACTGAACATATTCCTACACCTTTAAAATTTCCCAGAGTATGAAAAAGGTCTGTGCTTCCATCTTATGGCTCTACTGTATTATGGCTTCAAAGAAGTCCTGGTGTCAAGGGGCTGGAAGACAGTGTCAAGAGAAAGCATGGAGGATTAAACATGTAACCACCAGACTTAGTCCATTTGTGTTTTTAATAAAGGAATACTTTAGATTGGATAATTTATAAAAAAAAAAAAAAGAGGTTTATTTGGCTCATGGTTCTGCAGGCTGTATAAGAAGCATAGCTCTGATATCTGCATCTGGTGAGGGCTTCAGGCTGCTTTCAATCATGGCAGAAGGGGAAGGGGAGCCAACGTGTGCAGAGATCACTTGGCAAGAGAGGAGGGAAGAGGTGGGGAGGTACCAGGCTCTTTATAACAACCAAATCTCTGGGGGGACTAATAAAATGAGAACTCACTCATTACCTTGAGGACAGCACCAAGCCCTTCATGAGGGATCCATCTCTATCACTCAAACATCTTCCATTAATTAGGCCCCACCTCCAACATTTAGGATCAGATTTCACTGGGAGATTTGGAGGGGATAAACAAACCAAACTATAGCACCACCTTAATCTGGAATAAGCATCAGTTCCACTGAATTCCATTGGGAAGGATTAATCACATAATCCCAACTAGTTGCAGGATGGGAGCAGGAGGAGCTGGTAAGTATAGTCTGTCTAGATAGCCACTCTCAAGCCCCAACTCTATACCAGAGAAGGGTGTATTTTTACTGGTCATCTAGCTGTCTCTAGACACTTTCCTAACTTGTTTTCTGGTCCTTTCTATCTCCTTGATTGAATCTAGCCTACACATTGATAATGAGTTAAGTAGCTCTAATTATAACAGTTAAATTGCTCAAAGAATCTGCGACTTTCTACCATCTGCCAAATTAAGTACCAACTCCTCACTCTGGTATTCAACCCTCAAAGAACATACTCCCGACTAATACTTTGGTTTCATCCTCCAATATTTCTCTAACTTTTAAAAGTGCTTCAGCTAAAATGGACCACTTGCTGTTTTTCAAACATGAGATCTTTGATTCATCCTCTGTTCCCATCTGGTACCTGTTTACCTCACCATTTTTCCTCTCATGGATGGTTACATTTTAAATTCAGAATATTTCTTATTTTATGCATTTCTGAGTCCTTGATTGAGGGAAGCCACCGAATTCTAAACTGTCAGGGTCAAAAATTATGTCCCTGTTTAACATTACAGCACTTGGCAGCAGCAGGAGGCTCGGCCCCAGCCCAGGGAGCTGGGTCCTTTTACTAACATGTTGCAGTTAACACCCATGGAGACAGTCCCTTACATACATTCTACTGTGCATAACTACTAGTTGAAAACGTCACTGTGATGTCATTTCCTGGGGAACAGTGCCTACCTACTAGACATCAAAATTTTACCTTCTTTATAAAGCAAAATCTAGGATGTTGCCTGATGAATACAAGGACTCATCAGTGTACAAGAGAAAACAAACTTGAAGCAAGAGGCCTTATACAGAATACAAAAGACGATGAGGAGAGTGGTGCAATAAAGAAGCAGAAAATTATATGAGGACTTCTAAAAAGAGCTCTTTAAGCTTATTAACCTAAGGTTCCCAGTACCAGAAAGCTAATCTAGCTGCTGACACTTCATTACCTTCATGTTTAGTAACTCAGTTTACCTGGTTTTCCTGAGGTTTCTGGGTTTTGAATATTCTGTAGAATATTGCCTCCAGGCATCCAATCAAACTCATCAGTCTATGCAGACCAATCTTTGCTGTAGTCACCATTTCCTTTCACTGGAATTACCTCTCTACTCTGTGAGTTTCTCAGTCTTCTGAAGATGTAGACATTACGTCTGTTAGCTGTCTTTTCAACATTTACTTTACTGCACCCTGAATTCATTTGGACTTGGCAGACTCAAGGGTACCTACTCATTTTCATAATCGGTAAGCTCCTCAGAAGTTTGCTTAATGTTCAGTTGTTAGGCTGAAGTGAACTTTAAAAATGACTATATAAAAAAAGTTACATTTGTAGTCTTCAATATATGAAGTACCAGCACTGATATCCAGGTTCTCTAAACTGAATTATTAAGTGGAAAAAATGCTTTGACAGCATTTCTTTCCCATCACTTCTTTTAGCTATCCATTTCTTCATCCATTTGTTCATCTATTTACTGTGCACTTATTCTGTGTAACCATTCTACTAGGTGCTCCTGCAATAAGACAGGAAGTTTCTCACTTTGTACTTACTCAATTTTCCTTTTACAAACTTCCTGATATTGTTTGAGCTGTTTTATTCTTAGGTTTGGTCATCACTAGACTAACAGCACTGACTGTGTTGCTTCCATGATAAAAAAAAAATTCAGTTCTTTCTTTTTTAGATGGAGTCTCACTCCATCTCCCAGGCTGGAGTGCAGTGGTGCAATCTCGGCTCACTGGAATCTTTGCCTCTCAGGTTCAAAGGATTCTCGTGCCTCAGCCTCCCAAGTAGCTGGGATTACAGGCACCCGCCACCACTCCCAGCTAATTTCTTGCATTTTTAGTAGGAACAGGGTTTCACCATGTTGGCCAGGCTAGTCTCCTACTCCTGACCTCAGGTGATCCACTCACCTTGGCCTCCCAAAATGCTGGGATTACAGGCATGAGCCATCATGCCCAGCCTAAAAACATTCAATTCTTTAAAAACAAGCAAAATGCCCCAAACCTACTAGACAATGTAAAGAGAGTGAAGTATAAATCTCACAATTTGGCATTCAAAGCCCACTATCATCGGGGCTTTACCTTGTTTCCCCAGCTCATCTTTTGGTCAGTCCCCTTTGTTTCATCCTGACTGGACTCCTTGTAGTTCTTTGAAATTCTCCCCTTTATGCCCCCATGCCAAGATTTGTCCTAATATGATCTTTTTTCCCTTAATGCCTTTTTACTTAACTCCCCTGTCAAAATCCTAATTGTCCTCAAAGTGTTGTGCAAATGATGAAGTCTTAAAGTTTGGTTTTTAAATTTAAACCAAATCCATTGATCCCTCTCCGTGAACACTGATAGGGTTTAGTATGTTATGTTATATTATATGTTATGCGTGTGTGCACATGTGCTTGTGTATACTTCTCTCAAGGCAGTTGTTAAATACACAAATAACTTTAATTTAAGGGCCATTATTTTTTCCCTCCAATTAAGGACTATCTCTTTCAATTATTGAATCTCAGAGAACACCTAGAATGGTGTTATGCATAATTAGGTTTGAAATAAATGTTTGTTGGCTGGACTAGGCAATGTTCAGTCATTTAATGTCTGTAAGGAGGAGAGAAAGCACATAGCCAGACTAGAAGAAAGAGATGACAAAGGACAACTAGGAAGCCACTGTTGTAAATGAGACATTTGGGCCCCAACCAGGGAGGGGGAATGGAAACAAAGGGAGGAATGGATATGAATGTCTACACAGAGAATAGATTCTAGGAGAAGGTGAAACGAACAGAAATAACATCAAGGATTGGAGCCTGGGTAACTGAGAAAATGGTGACATCCTAAACAAAAATAAGAAATTCATAGTGGAGTTGTTTGGGCAAAGGGGTAGGGTAGGTAGGAGACAATGAATTTAGTGTTTTAGGTACTGAATTAGAGGTGCAGGTGGAACCAGGTGGAGGGGTACAGCAGGTGGCTCGTAATGTGGCATTGCAGCCTTGAAGGGCCACCAGCTTGGAGGTGATGGTTGAAACTAAAAGAGTGAAAGAGATTTCACAAAAGAAAACCTTGTAGAACCAAGGAAGAGGGCTATGAAGTAGACCCTAGTGAATGCCTGGATGCACAGAGCATTGCCAGGGGAGACTCCTTTTTTTGTCACAAGATTTGCTGACATAAATTACATCTAGCGCTTAGCCATCTGTTTCATTGTAGCTGTTGAGATTTTTTCTCTGGTTGTGAGTTTTCTCTCCTTCATCTAGACCTTAAACTGAGGGAAGGAAGCTATTTACAAAACCCTCTGATCTTGCCTTTCAGAAGGCACCAGATAAAGTAGTTACTTTTTAACCAGAGAGCAAGACTAAACGTCCAAATATTAGAGAACTGAATTCTTCTGCATATCAGAATTAAATGTACTTTGAACTTGGAGTGTGATCAAGGAGACATACATAACTGAGATGGGAGCTGGACAAAATAGTCCTTGGGAATTCTATGTTTTGGTAGAAGCCAACCCAGAAACTCTCTGCCTTTTTTGTAAAACTTGGAAAAGCCTCCTAAATAGACTCAAGAAACATCTATTAAGCATCTATTTTGCTCCAGGTCCTGTGATCAGTTTTTTATTTTGGCATAGTTTTCCCCAAACCCTGTGAAGTAGATATTCTCTTCATTTTCAGAAGAGAATGTATCCTGACATTTTAAAAATAGTGAAGCTTGAACTGTCTCTGCTAATACCATTGCCAGAGGCATGGGCTGTCGTGCTCACTGCTGCCTCCAAAGTGGTAGATTCCATCGTATCAGAGTCCTCAAATGCCGGCTCAGACCTCTGATTGGCTAAACCTGGGTCATGTGCCTGTGTCCTAGCTGCGACTTTGTGGATTTTGTAGTTGCTTCCTCCAAGGTTCGCACAATAGGATCTTCTTCTCTACGGGAAAGGAGATCAGACATTGGGGGGCCTCCAAACCCCGTTAGTAAATATCTACTCCAATGAGGAAAGCAGAGTTTGTATGTCCAAGGACAATATAATGGTCCAAGCATTGGAGCTGAACGAAACCCAGGTCCGGGGTTTCACCATGTTGGCCAGGTTGGTCTCAAACTCCTGACCTCAGATGATCCGCTAAAAAAATATAAAAACAAAACAAAACAAAACAAAAAACCCAGGTCTTCGAAGTCTGACTAATCTTTCCATTATACTATATCTCTTTTACTGCAACTATTTGAAAGAGGACAAAGAATTAATTTCCCTCACTTTTCCTAAACTCTCTACAATTAACAAAACTTCTTTCTGTGTATTTGTAATGTACCAGACACTGTGTTAGGTGCTTTACACCTAACGTTGTTTAATTTCTATGAAAACCTTTGGAGACAAAGATTATTGGGATGAATTAGAATCCTCATGTTACAGATTAAGAAAACTGAGGTTCAGAGAGGTTATGTGATTTGGTCCAAGATCGTCAGTAAATGAAGGACTCTTTTTATTTAGTTGCAAAGTTAGAGGTCTTTATATATCATGGTGCCATCAGAAGCTGTCTGGGTAAATGTTTGAGCCTTATTTATATTTGCTTGTTCTCCTACTTCCAGCTCCTAATTCGATGACTGGCACATATCAAGCTCTCCATCAATGCTTGTTGAATGAGTGAGTGGGTATGCCTGAACTAAGTGGAGAGGGGAGGGAAGAAAACTTTAAAGAATGATAGTGACGATTAACAAGGAGGAATTTGGGATGTAGGTGAGAGGAAATCACTCAATGAGGTAAAATTGTCTCTTACTAGATTAAATCAAGGAAGGTAAATAGGTTAAGAGTTAAGACACATTTAGAAAACTTACCCTGTGGTGATTCCACCTAGGAGTATCGAAGCCCAGCTCCCTTGCCTTACATCTGGACAACTCTGCAGTGTAACTTACGCTCCAGAATGCTCCTCTTGGGGTCAGAATGCACTCCTCTCCAAGGGACTTTGCCTGAAATCACCCCCTTGGTTGGCTTCCTCCCAATCTCTGTCTTGCTTCCCCTACTCCCTGCCTGGCTTCCCTGGCGGGCAAGTTCTTATTAAATCTCTTGCACATGAATCTTCAACTCAGGGGTCTGCTTCTGGGAAACCCAACCTAAGCCTGGCAGTCATTCTAGAAAAGTTTGCAGTGTATCTAGAACTGGTGGACACTCAATAAACACATATTGAATGAATGAATGAATAAATGAATCCTAGAGCTCTTCCTCTCCCTCATGACAAATGACCATAGGGCCATAGCTCTCTCTTTTAAAAAAATATTTTATTAAAAAAAAAATTTTCCATAAGTTATTGGGGTACAGGTGGTATTTGGTTACATGAGTAAGTTCTTACACTGCACTATATTTATAGTCTTTTATCACTTGCCCCCCTTTCACTCTTCCCCCCAAGTCCCCAAAGTCTGTTGTATCATTCTTATGCCTTTGTGTCCTCATAGCTTAGCTCCCACATATCGGTGAGAATATATGGTGTTTGTGTTTGGTTTTCCATTCCTGAGTTACTTCATTTAGAATAATAGTCTCCAATCTCATCCAGGTCACTGCAAAGGCTGTTAATTCATTCCTTTTTATGGCCGAGTAGTATCCCATCACATATATATATACACCACAGTTTCTTTATCCACTCATTGATTGATGGACATTTGGGTTGTTCCACGATTTTGCAATTGTGAATTCTGCTGCTATAAACAAGCATGTGCAAGTAACTTTTTTGAATAATGACTTATTTTCCTCTGGATAAATACCTAGTAGTGGGATCGCTGGATCAAATGATAGCTCTACTTTTAGTTCTTTAAGGAATCTCCACACTGTTTTCCATAGTGGCTGTACTAGTTTACATTCCCACAAGCAGTGTAGAAGTGTTCCCTATTCATCGCATCCACACCAACATCTACTGTTTTTTAATTTTTTTGATTACGGCCATTCTTGCAGGAGTAAGGTGGTATCACATTGTGGTTTTGCTTTGCATTTCCCTGATCATTAGTGATGTTGAGCCTTTTTTCGTATGTTTGTTGACTATTTATATATCTTCTTTTGAGAATTGTTTATGCATGTCCTTAGCCTACTTTTTGGAGGGATTGTTTGTTTATTTCTTACTGATTTGCTTGAGTTACTTGAGAAATATGTGTATTCTGCCAGTATTAGGTAGAGTGTTCTGTAGATGTTTGTTAGCTCTAATTGGTTTATGGTGTTGCTGAAGGCTTCTATTTGTATTGATCTTCAAACTAGTTGTTCTGTTCATTATTGAGAACAAAGTATTGCAGTCTCTGTCTATTATTGTTGAATTGTCTACTTCTCTCTTTATTTTGGTCGGTTTTTGCTTCATGTATTTTGGTGCTCTGTTGTTAGGTTCATATATCTTCCTGATGGATTGAACTTTTTGTCATTATAATGTGTACATCTTAATCTGTAGTAATCTTTTGTATTAAAGCCTATTTTGTCTTATATTACTAGAGCCACTTCAGCTTTCTTGTGGTTCCTATTTGCATGATATATCTCTTTGCATCCTTTTACTTTCAATCTATTTGCATATTTGAATCTAAATTGTTTCTTCTCTAGTTAGCATATAGTTAGATCTTATTTTTTAAACCCAGTCTGACAATCTGTTTTTTATTAGATTGTTTAATCCATTCACATTTAATGTTATTATCAGTATAGTTGCATTTATATCTGCCATTTTACTTTTTGTTCTCTATACATCTTCTGTCTTTGTATTTTTCTTGTTCCTCTGTTCCTGCATGTGTGCTTTCTTTGGCATTAAATGAATATTTTCTAATGTAGCATCTTCATTTCTCTAGTGATTTTCTCATTATGTATTTATTAGTTATTTATCAGAAATAGCTTCACATCTATACTAATTTAATTCTAATAATATATAGAAATGTTATTTCTCTATAGTTGTATTCCTTTCCTCCTTCTTTTTCAGCATTATTATACATATTACATCTATAAATGTTAAAAATCCAAAAATATACTTTATAAATTATAAAGTATTTTATAATTATTACTTTATAAAATTTTATGTCTTTTAGAGTCTAAGAGAAAAAGGAGAATAAGCATATATTTGTAGCTTTCAGTGTATTAATCTTCTTATTTATCATTTCTGGTTCTTTATATTTTTTCTTGTGGACTCCAGTTACCATTTGGAATTGTTTTCTTTAGCCCAATACAACTTTGCTTCCACCCCTTTTTTTGTGCATTTATTGGCAAATACCTTACGTTTCTATTTATTATAGGCTTAATGATACATTATATACATATTGTTTAACAATATTGATTTTTAAAAGCAGTTAAGCAAAGAAAGGAGAATAAATATGCATCTGTACTGTCATTGAAAATTACATAATTAACTTTATTGATGTCCTTTGTTTTTTTGTGAGGATTAAAGTTACTACCTGGAGTTACTTGATTGCAGCTTAAAGAACTTTTACTATTTCTTTTAAGATTGGTGTGCTGGCAACAAATTATCTGTTTTTGTTTACCTGGGAATTTTTTAAAGTTTGTCTTCATTTTTGAAAGTTAGATTTGCTGGATATAGGATTCTCCATTGACAGGTCTTTTCCTTTGTGCACTTTAAATATGTTATTCCCTTGTCTTCTGACCTCCATTGCTTTTGATGAGATGTTAGTTATTTTTATAGTGGTTCTCATGTAAGTGATTGTTTTTCTTTGTTTTCAAGATTTTCTCCTTGTCTGTGGCTTTTAGCATTTTTACTATGATGTGTCACTTTAGACCTCTTTCTACTTATCATACCTAGAACTTATTGAGCTTCTTATATGTATAGATTAATATTTTCAATAAACTTTGGCAGTTTTTAGCCATTATTTCTTCAAATATTTTTTCTACTTTTTTCTCTCTCAATTTTCCTTTTGGTACACTCACTATACAAATTTTTCTTTATTGGTATTTTATATTTCATGCAACATTGTTTCCATACTTTTTACTTCTATAATTATTATCTTTTTTAGTTCTTTGAATATATTTATAATGGTATGTCAAAGTCTTTGTTAAATCTGACCTCTGGTCACCCTCACAGGCAGCTCTGGTTGCTTGATTTTTACCCTACAGCATATGGGTCATATTTTCCAGTTTCTTTGAATACCTTATATTTTGGAAACTAGACATTTTCAATAATATATTTCAGCAATGGGTACTTCCCCATCACTGTCTTCAGGGCTTGTTATTATTAATTGCTTCCTTATTTATTTAACAATTAGCTGTATTATTTTAGTGAAGTATACTTATTCCTACTCTCACAGTGTGAGCCTCTGATGTTGCTCCTCAGAAGTGTCAGTCTTGACTATGCCCATAGTCACCTTGGGATGGTAGTGGTTTTGGCATTACTCTCTTTGTCTTTTTCCCTGACTACACTCAACTTCTAAGGCACTTCTCTAATTGTCAGTTGAATGTTCTGTTTTTTTTTTCAACAAAGTTCTGGTACATAGATTACTTCTGAGTCTAATCCAATCGCATTTGGATTCCTTTAAAGGGATCGATCCTGAGATCAGTGTTTTAGATATATTCTGACTCCAAGAGAACTCTTCTCAGATGTCACTTTCCTTGTTTCTCTCCAGCAAACTAGTTGGCCTACAATTTAGCCTATATCTCCAATGAATCTACCAATCATTTCCCTGTTGCTTTTCAGCACAACTTCCACTATTTTTGAGAGTTCTTAGACTTGAACTTCTTTATTCTCTGTTCCAAATGAAGCCAATATCTTTGGAGTGGGATTTGGAACTCTCTGTTCAATGGATTGCTTCTCCCCTCAGGCAAAATCTCTTAGTCATGGCTCTTAGTCAAGAGTGAATGACTTGTCTCTGAGTGACACCCTAGTTTTAGGAGCTGAATGCTTGGTGGATGGAGTGTGGGCAACAGTCTTGGTCTCCTAGACTTGCCTATTTTGGCATGAAAACCCTGTCCCAGGAACTAAGGCAAAGACAACTGGGGGTCCATTATTCTTAGAGGCATTGAACCCAAGGTAGAACTTCTATTTTGTGCGTGGTGGCTAGGCAGCAGAATGGAGCACATACCTCTCTGTCTCACTCACCTGGAATTTAAACTTAGCAGCAGCTACCTGGAGACAGGATGTGAAATGCTATTTTCCTGCTCCCTTCCTTGGATGATCGCCTTCTGACTGGGAGCATGGTAAGGGGGAGTACTGTATTCCTGGCTGTACCAGTCTAAAGTAGAGTTTGCATCTCACTTAGTTTGTAAGTGGGAGGGCATAGGTTTTGGTTCATATGCTGCAGACTCTTACAGTTCTTATCAAGTTTTAGTAGGTTTTCTTGAATAAACATTTATTCATTTGCCATATGCTCCTATGGCCATTTCCAGATGATTAAATGATTATTTTTTAAACAATTTTCACCAATTTATTAATAGCTGAGGAGTGGGTCCATGGAGCCTTTTGTGCTATCATGTCAGAAGTTGAACTCCTCCAGTAATTTCATTTCCACGCATAGATTATTATTTTTTGTATAACCAGATTCTGGCTGTATTGATTTCCATAGGCATCTATCTTAATGCTGTCCCCTAATCAGCAGTAGTGAAAAAACACTAAACCAAAGTCTTCTATACATTGATTAGGACTATCTGCAAGTTCAAAAAAATAAAAAAGAAAGGTAAAACTGTGTTTTAAAGCATATTTCAAAGCTATGAACAATTCTAAAATTTTTAATGGAAAATTCACTGTCTCATCCACAGGTCAATGCAACCTATGGTCACACATTGCCCTTTGTGAACTGAACTAAACTGAGTTGAATTTTGTTCTGGGCATTTGCCAGTCACAGTGCAGCAGGTGAGCAGGAAGGCTGCTTTTACTGCTTGAGAACTAAGTCTTGGTCATTTCAGAGTTTCTAACGTGGCCATCAAGAGTTCAGTTTCCAGGGAGCTATTTTGTGAGTGACTGCTTTAGTTGTCATAGAACAAGGTTTTGACATACATGGATGCTCCCACACAAGCAGAGTACCTGTCATTTGGCAGCAATAAGCCTCTTCACAAAGGAAGGACAATTGTATTTATGTCAGGTCTTAATTCTCTGTATTAATTTAGTTCAGGGAAAACACTTGCAAATCTGAAATCCACATACGAACCCCTAAACTAAATTTAGTTATGAAGCCCACTGGCCCCTCAACTAAATTTTATTTTAGTCCACAAACTTGAGTGGATAAGAGACATTACATTGCATTCTTTATTTTTCTCAAATCAAACTAAATCTGACTCTAGTCTCCATCCTGCTGGGGCTGAGAGAAATACGTCAGATACAGACAGGTCCTTATCTCTTCCTCCCTTGGGCTGTGTTGGAGCCTGGTTTTTAGATCACATGATTACTACTGTTTTGTTTTTTGAAGTCTAGGCTGCTTCCAGGTCAAGCAGCCACTGGAAATTTTTCTTGGGGCTTCTAGTGCCATGGTACATGTCTTTATGTGGTTCTCTACTCGCTCCCTACTGAGGTCCTCTCCAAGTGAGGGGTCAGGGTTCCATACCAGACTTAGAGATGCCCTCTCCTCTCATTTGGCTGCTTCTGCTCTTGAACTCCCTAAAGCCAAAGAGGATAATCCCTTTCCCCTCCTTTCTAAGATCTAATTTAATCACCCCAATAAGCTCAAGGATTTGAAAAAAAGATCCAAAAAAATGTATGTATCCCCTGCTTTCTGCTGTGTAACAACACTTTCCCCTCTTGCTTGCACAATCTTCCCATACCCTACACAAAGGAATACAAAGGCATTTGTCCTTCCTTTGGGGAAGGGAAAAATACAGCAAAAGCAAAAGCAAATCAACTCATCAATAAATAAATTTTTCATGGTTACTAATAGCCTGTAGGGACCACTTTATCCTCATGCCTTGTCTACTCTCTAGTGGAGTGTCTTAGTAAGATGGTTAAAGGAAGAGAGAAAAAAGTAAAGAAGAAGTTTAGGGGACTAAGTTAATTTAGCCTGCTCAGTGAGTAATGGGCTCCTATGTTATTAATTGTTTTCAAACTTCGTGTGTAGCAGTGCCAGGTGTGAACAGTATTTGGTAACACTTCAAATATCCTTATACCTGTGGTGGCCACACTGACCCCTATGCTCTCTCAAGGGTTTGGTTTTTGCCTTAAAATACCTGGTATGCTTTAAGGGAGATTACCCATAGGCCCTATGACTCTTCAAAAATCTTCCCCACCAGCAGGCTGATTCCTGCAGTTCCATCATCAGAGCTACACCTTTTTTAAAGTGCAAATAAGAGGGTTATATTAGTTTTCTGTGGCTGCTGTAACAAAGACCACGAATTTGGTGGCTTTAGACAACAAATGTATTCTCTCATAGGTCTGGAGGCTAGAAGTCTGAAATCATCTTGTCTGCAGCACCATGCTCCCTCTGAAGGCTCTGGAGGAGACTGTTCCACATCTTTCTTCTAGCTTCTGGTGGCTGCCTATGATTCTTGGTATCCCTTGGCTTATAGCTGTATCACTTCAATCTTATCTTTGCATCTGTGGTCACATGGACTTCTTCCCTGTCTGTCTTTGTGTCTCTCCAAATCTCTTTCTCCTTATAAGGACACCTGTCGTTGAACTGAGGACCCACTCTAATCCTGTATGACCTCATCTTAACTTGATCACATCTTCAGTGACCTTATATCCAAAGGTCATCATCACCATCACACATGTGCATGACATTCACATGTACCAGGGATTAGGATTTAGATATATCTTTTAGGGGACGCAGTTGAACCTACAGTAAGGGTTAACACTAATTATTGTCAGTTACTTACAATTTAGTGGGAGCATTTTTAGCAGACTTTATTTGAGAAGGAATTCAGAATCAGAGACATGATAGTGGAGGATGGGGGCAGATAGAAAAGAGTGGAAATGAGCTGTTAACTGCACATTAACGCCGAGGGTGGGTGTGCTGTGGCTGTGGCCCTGTGACTCTGCCAATTTGACCATAACAAAAAAGAGGAAGCTGAGAAGACAGAGTAGCTACAGCTGGATGGAAATACAGGAATTAAGGGACTTTGGTGAAATTTCAGATGAGACCAGAAGAAAAGAAATCTTGGTACTATGATACACGATTTGAGTAAAATCTCTCTAATTTAAATAGATTTGAGAAGTGATTGAAATTTCACATTCTTAAGTTTTTAAATTTTGCTTCATCGTTGGTTGTTTCATAGTTGGGCTCCTAAAAGTTTAGCTTTTTGTTTCCTTTAATAGGATTTGTGTTATAATTCTAAAGAACCACTAGGTCTTTATTCCTTCTTGATTGTATCATCTTAATTATTTAAAGTTTAGAAAAACTGTCAAAACAAAGTGTCAAAGACAAAACTAAGCCTGTGGCAAAATTAACAAAGGCTGTTTATTCATCATCTTACAGCAAGGGAACCCTTGTGGAGGTCATTTCCATTTCAGCAGAGGTTCAAAGGTTAGAGAGGAAAGTCAGTTTTATAGCTAGTAAAGAAATGCTAAGACAGTCTAATTGGCAAGTGTTCTATTAAGGTGAGATTTTTGGAAAAGAGGGAGACTTTCTAATGGCCCCTAGTTACATTTGGCAGTCACAGCTTGGCTTCAAGGGACAAGTGAGCTGTTTGGGAACATTTCATAAGAGGAAGGATTGCTTAGTGTTGGGATGAAGGGTTTTCTATGGCTTCCCATATCCTGGAAGGAGAGGGGGCTCATGGTGTGCTTTTTCTTTTTTTTTTTTTTTTTTTTTGTTTTGAGACGGAGTCTCGCTCTTGTTACCCAGGCTGGAGTGCAATGGCGCGATCTCGGCTCACCGCAACCTCCGCCTCCTGGGTTCAGGCAATTCTCCTGCCTCAGCCTCCTGAGTAGCTGGGATTACAGGCACGCGCCACCGTGCCCAGCTAATTTTTTTGTATTAATAGAGACGGGGTTTCACAATGTTGACCAGGATGGTCTCGATCTCTCGACCTCGTGATCCACCCGCCTCGGCCTCCCAAAGTGCTGGGATTACAGACTTGAGCCACCGCGCCCGGCCGGTGTGCTTTTTCTTTGAAGTCAAATTGTCACTGTGGTCCTTACTGGGGACAGGGAAGCTACCATGGCAGACAATTTCTCAGAAGCAGTGAGAGCTATAGCTAATACATCTCATTGTAATGGGATGGAAAGGATAAAAAAGAAGACACCCAAATGGCAGTTTGAAACAAAGCTAAATTTATTTGCTTGCCTGACAACACTCAAATACTACGTCAGCAGACTCTCTTAGCAGAAATAAAGCTCTAGGTATGAAGGGAGAAAGTACATCAAATGATGAGACATTCTGAGTTCAGGTCTCCGGCTGGCTTATAAAACAGATTGTAAACTTTTCCATGCCAGTGTCTGGTTTCAGGTGTTTCATCACTGAATGCCAGGAAGCTGAGTTTCAAAGAAGTTCAAGATGGGATGTATTAAATTCCAATGTGTCTAGGTTAATTCAGCAGAATACTTATATGCACATGCAAGCAGCTCTGGCAAGCTTTTTCTTCAACAGGGAAAACAACATAGCAATATTTTAAAAAAAATTACAGGCAAGAAAGCATCCACCCTCTTACAAACTTAGCCACTGTACAATGCTTTATTTTGGGATATTGCTTTTTTATTCAATGCACACATTTATTTTTAATTTTTGTTTGTTAAATTTTTTTGAGAGAAAGTTTTACTCTGTCACCCAGGCTGGAGTGCAGTGGCGAGATCTCGGCTCACTGCAACCTCTACCTCCTGGGTTCAAGCGATTCTTCCTGCCTCAGTCTCCCGAGTAGCTGGGATTACAGGCATGCACCCCACACCTGGCTATTTTTTTAATATATATATTTTAGTAGAGAGAGATGGGGTTTCACTATGTTGGCTAGGCTGACCTCGAACTCCTGACGTCAAGTGATCTCACCAGCCTTGGCCTCCCAAAGGGCTGAGATTACAGGTGTGAGCCACTGCACCTGGCCAATAAACACATATTTAATAGTTACAAACACACCACATGTGCTGTTTTGTATTTCAAACTTACTTTATGACCTTGAAAATATCCTAAAATATTTTTCCATGTTACTACATGGTCTTTATTATTAGGATTTAATGACTAAATAATATTCTTTCAAGTCGATACAACATCTATTTTTGAACATTTGGTGAGTCCAATGACCTCTGTGTAGTGTGTGTGTCAAGGGGTGGGCGGGTGGGGGGGGATAGCAGTGAGCATCTTTAATGATTTGGTGAGTACAATGACCTCTGTGTAGTGTGTGTGTGTGTGTGTGTGTGTGTGTGTGTGTGATAGCAGCGAACATCTTCACTGATCCAAGAATTTATTTCTTCTCTTAAATTATTTTCTTTTTTCTTTTTTTTTGAGACAGAGTCTTGCTCTGTCGCCACGGCTGGAGTGCAGTGGCGTGACCTCAGCTCACTGCAACCTCCACCTCCCAGGTTCAACCAATTCTTCTGCCTCAGCCTCCCGAGTAGCTGGGATTACAGGTGTGCCCCACCACATCGGCTAATTTTTGTATTTTTAGTAGACACAGGGTTTCACCATATTGGCCAGGCTGGTCTCAAACTTCTGACCTTGTGATCTGCCCTCCTTGGCTTCCCAAAGTGCTGGGATTATAGGCGTGAGCCACTGCATCTGGCCTTAAATTATTTTCTTAAGATTAATTCCCCTAAAGTAAGCATTCTATGTCAAAGTGAAGGAACACTTTCTGACTCTCAATATAGGGGGCCAAATTTCTTTCCAATTTCTAGGGGGTATTTCCCTGACTCTCACCCCAGAACAGTAGAAATATACCAGTTTTATCCCTAAGTTGCCAGCACACAATGTTCTTGCCATTAAAAAATCTTGCTAATTTCATGTAAGTGTAAAATAACAGCCCAAGGTTACTTTAAAATGTATTTCTTTATTTGGAAGGATAAACATTTCCTCATATCTTTATTTTCTAATGTGAATTACTTCTTTATGTCTTTTGCTCTTTTGATGTATTTGATTTTGAACCAAAATAATACCCTGCACATCCTTCCACCTATCCAAATGAAGACTTAATGTAAAATAATGCACTTTTGTGTTTTACCTTCTGCATGGGGCGGCTGCTCACAGCAAAAGTAGTTTTTATTATTAAAATTTTCGTCTTGAAGTTTAGCCCCTGCAATATAAATAAGAATTATTTGGTACACTTGTCCTCGATGAAAAAACAGATTTCTGCAAGCAAAAGAGCCTCTCAAGAATAATACAAATGTCTTTAGCTTCTGATTTTTTTCTCAACCAAATTAAATGGTACATTTTAATGTCTGTGATCTATTTAGTCAAGTTGTGTGCCTTGTAGCCATGTGCTATACAAAAGTGTTCCTCGTGAATTTTTTTTAAACTTTGATTTTAGGTTTGTGGGTACATGTGAAGGTTTGTTTCATAGGTAAACTCGTGTAATGGGGGTTTGTTGTACAGATTATTTCATCATTCAGGTATTAAGCCCAGTTCCCAGTAGTTATCTTTCCTGCCTCTCCCTCCTCCCACCCACCTTGTCAAGTAGACCTCAGTATCTGTTGTTTCCTTCTTTGTGTTCCTAAGGTAAGATTTTAATTTTTTTGTTTGTGAGTTAAGTAATGCATGACTAGCATTAGTTAGCTGGTTGTTTATTTTTTCTTTTTAAACAATAGCAAAAAGCATATTCATGGCAGTGAGGATGGACCCCATTTGAATGGCTAATATTTATCTCAACACAGCTATTTTTGAGTAGTTGATGATATTCTCTTACCAAAAAGAAAGAAAACAAAACAAAGCTGCCAGACAGTACTTGAAGCTTGGGTTTATTTTCTGCAACACTGCAAGAAGGTCTTGCAATGAGAACAAAAAAAATTATATTTTCTGATGGTGCATTGTGAAAACTAGTGGTGATTGTAAAAATGTATTTAGAGTTTAATTAAAACAGTCACTGTAGAGGCTTCATAATAATATATTGTTTTTCTGCTTAGATTTGTATCATCAGTGTGCTGGCTAGTTGTGCTTTACATTGACCAAGAGGACGTACTGCACAAGTATGCAGATAAAGATTACTGGAGTTTACCTTAGAAAATATTTTTCAATAGGCCACATAATGAAGTATCTCAATTAAATTTTCTTTTCTAATACTATATTGGAATTTTTTAAAAAGTAATTTCTTAGTTATCCAACAACTCCACTCTGACATAACACAGGCAGAATACTGGAAGTTGGCAGTCCACTGATATGGTTTGGCTATGTCCCCACCCAAATCTCATCTTGAACTGTAGCTCCCATAATTCCCATGTGCTGTGGTGGGACCCAGTGGGAGATAATTAAATAATAATTAATTCCCCTATACTGTTCTTGTGGTCTTGTGTTAGTGAATAAGTCTCATGAGATCTGATGGTTTTATAAGGGGTTTCCCTTTTCACTTGGTTCTCATTCTCTCTTGTCTGCCACCATGTAAGATGTGCCTTTTGCTTTCTGCCATGATTGTGAGACCTCCCCAGCCACGTGGAACTGTGAGTCCATTAAACCTCTTTTCCTTTGTAAATTACCCAGTCTCAGATATGTCTTTATCACAGCAGCGTGAAAACGAACAAATACACCCACCCCCCTTCAAAAAACAGAGATAAAAACAAAAACACCCTTCGCTATGTGGTGTGTGTCTGTTCATGCTACAGTAACTGAATACCAAGGACAGGGTGGGTTAAGCAATAGAAATTTATTTTTTCACAGTTCCAGAGGCTGGAAGTTCAAGATCAAAGTGCTCTCAGGGTCAGTTTCTGATGAGGTCTCCCCTCCACCTTATAGATGGCCATGCTTTTCCCTGTGTCCTTACATGGCCATTCCTCTATGCACACATGGAGAGAGGGAGAGCTCTTTGGTGTCTCTTCCTCTTATAAGAACACTGCTTTTACCAGATTAGGGCCCCACCCTTATGACCTCATTTAACCTTTATTCCTTCTTTATAGGCCCTGTCTCCAAAAGACAGTCACATTAGGGGTTAGGATTTCAACAGGAATTTAGGAGGACACAATTTAGCCCATAACACAGTCAAAACAGATATTTCAAAAGTATAACATTCCTTGCTCTCTCACTCAGAATCTGCTTACCTTTCAATTCTAAATTCTATTTTTGCTTTTTTTTTTTGAGATGGAGTCTCGCTCTGTCAGCCAGGCTGGAGTGTGGTAGCACGATCTCAGCTCTCTGCAACCTCCGTCTCCTGGGTTCAAGCGATTCTTCTGCCTTGGCCTCCCAAAGTGCTGGGATTACAGGCGTGAGCCACTGGACCCAACCTAAAAAAACTTTATTTCATTTCTAAGGCTACACAAAGTTTGTAATAGCAAATGAGAGTGAAAAAGGAGAGGAGCTGCTGTGGGGAGACATATTGATTGATCCCAGGCAGGAAGGGACATTGGACGAGAGGCTGCCAGACATCAGGATACAAAAAAGAAAAAAAAAAGGAAAAGAAGATTCAAACATTAGTTTAGCACTGTAGTCTGGGGCCACAGATTGCAGAAGTAAATAACCCTATGGATTTTGAAAGAACTGTAAGGTATCACTCACTGGAGCTGCCCAGTAATGAATGTGCATAATGACCAATGAGCATAAGTCAAGAAGAAAAGATGCCTTGTTTAGGAAGGAGGAATGAATGTAACACATTTTAGACAGGATAGTTTAGGACAAGCAAGTGTGATTGCTTATAACAATCAATCTGTAAGTCCCCTGGAGAGGGCCTGGCCCATCTCTAGGGTCTTTCCTTCCTGGGAAGCAGAGTCTAGAGCCCAATCTACTAGAGTTCAGAGCCCAGAGTTCAGAACTGTCCCTGCTCTTCTCCTCTTTTCCCTAACCTCTGCTTAGAGGAATCTTGCTCCAATCTGGATTCTGAAATCTTTCTTCCTTCATTTTTTTCCTCAAACTTTTGTTCTGCAGTTCAGGGGCTCTCTGTTCTCCTAGGTCCCAGGGGATTAGGCTTTTGTAAACTGAAACCGGGAAATGTGTAGACTGTTTTAGCTTTCAGCCCAGTTCTTCTCCTTACCCTTCTTCCAGGCAAGGAACTTAAAGCTGACTCTAGCCTTGAATGGGAAGGGAGGCTGACCAACCCTGAAAAAGAAAGAACACATACACTGTCTCCCAGACACTTCACAATAACCTTTTGAGGTAGATACTGTCATCATCCTTGTTTTTCAGAGTAGGAAACTGAGATTTAGAGGGGTTAAGTTGCCCAAGGTGAAACAATTACTTAAGCAATGAGGTGTTAGAGAGAGGCAGGATTCAAACTCGGTTTTGTCTGCTTCTATGCCTGTAGCCCCTCTGTGCATCCTCAAAAGGTAGAAAGAAGGCAGTTTCCTAACTGATGTGATGAACTTTGAAGGAATTAACTCTGCATTAATTACTTAACAAGTAGGAATGTCTGCAATTCTACTTTATGAGATCTCGTATTTTCCAGCAGCAAACCTGGGGCAGGAAAATGATTTTCCTGAGAAATGGGGCTCAGCAACCAGAGCCAATCATAGGAAAACCAACGTCAATATAGGCAGATCATGTGGCCCAAATGGCTGGGCCTTGTTAGGGCATTAAATAACATGGTAAATACACAAAGGATATGTCCTAATTGTATGAGTCCAAGGGCAGTATTTATTTTCTAAATAAAGCAATGGGCAGCCTTCATAATTAGAAATTAACTGCCGTACTTGGAATTATGCAAACAGCATAGCAGGAAGAAAACTAATAAAAAATGTAAACAACTCTTGTCAGCAATTTTGTACTTAACTTGAGTCTTCATGGTTGACTTTTGCAGAGTGCTTCTCTTTTGTGTTAGTAGCATTTTCCATGTGGAAGCTGTTGGTCTTGATCCCAGATTCAAGAGCTGGAAGCTTTACCCTGCTGAAAAGTTTAGGCTGGCATCATTCAGCAGGCTGAAGCTTCATTAACGGCAACACCTCTCAGCCATATGTCAATAAATCAATGCTGTAACAGGAAACAAATGCAGAAGGCATATCATCAGCTTCCTGTCTCCTCCTTAGGAAAGTTGTGTTAGTCATAATGAAGGGCAATTTCACCCCTTTCTCTTCACCTTTGTATAAGTCTTGCTTCCCTTGAGTTTCCAAGGCACTGCAAGCTCAGTTGGAAGCAACAAGTAACTTAGATGGCAAGTTCCCAATGGAATTGGAAGTGACCACCACAGACAAGCACATCATGAAACGGAAAACAAGCTGCTATGCAGCTGGTTGGTGGATTCGGAGGCCACCCTTTCTTAGAGTCTGGATTTTAGAATGCTTCGTAGGATGAAGTAATCATATAAACAACCAGCTGTGGAAACTAAATAAGGCTTTTCATAGTTTCCATTTTTGCAGCTAGGAAAAAACATGTAAAATAAAGGTGAACTTTGTCTGAGCGCCTAATGTTAATTAGGGCAGGGCCTTCAAGGATTGAAATTCATTATATGTTAGGGAAGGGTTGATTATCCCTACTACTTATCCCTTTAACAGACCAAATTGACTTGTTCTTAAACATGGAAAGAATGCGTAGCACCTCGAGATGGATTATTGTAATCTTAATCCCACTGTCCCATCCAACGAGGCCCCCATAGCAAGTACTATTGAAATTACTTTTTTCATCCAATCAGCAACTGGTAAATACTTTGCAGTCATAGACTTGGCTAATATTTTTTGTTCAGTGACCATTTCAATAGGCTCTCAGCCACAATTTGCCTTCACCTCTGAGGGGACACAATTCACCTTTACCAGGCTATGCATGGAGTATCTCAACAGTCCTGCTGTCTCACACAATTTCATGGGGAAAATCTTAATCACATCTGTCTTTCTCAAGGATCACAGGTATGACATCAAACTGACATCCTCCTCTGATGAGATTTACTTGACATACCTATTTAGGCCATACAAACACAAAGGAGCTCTCAAAAAGGGAATGGGTCATTGCCTTACACATAATACTAGGCCCTGCCATCTCAGTTAAATTTCTGTCATTGTTGGGAAACAAACATTTACTCTCTTAATGCCCACAATGTTAAAGAAAGCCCAACATCTTTTAGGCATTTTTGGGTTCTGGAGGTAATGCATTCCTCATGTACATATTTTACTTAAGCTCATTTATGTTGTTACTTACAAATTGGCCTACCTTGGGTAGAGTCGCCAACAACAAAAGCCTCCAGAATCTGTCCAAATTGCAATAAAACAGGCACTCCTGTTCATGCTCCATCCTACCCTGAGACTCCTTCACTGTAGAGGCTTTAGCAATCTCCTATTGGGCCTCCTGGAGTCTCTGGTCCACCCATTATGGTCATAAATTGCCAATGCCTTCTGGTGCAAGAAACTGCCCTCCTTTCCCCCATCATATACACTGCTGGAGAGAAAAAAGTCCTGGTCACATACTGGGTGCTTCTGAATATGAAGGCTCACGTTGACCTTGAGCCTATGACCATCCACACCCAGCTTCCCATTATGTCATAAAAGCAGCACCCTGCAAGCTTGTCATGGACACTGAGGCCTCCTTGCTATCAGATGGAGTCAAACCTGGGTCTTCTGGTGTATCCCACTTGCAGGAGGTGGTAGATAGCTTCCCCTGTCCTTTGTTTCTTGCTAGATGCCATGGAGCTGGCGGTCACCCCTTTCCAAGCCCCCGTTGTTTATCTGGGAAGCCTCTTGGGATCAACTGAGTGAATGACAATGGGACTTTATACATTTTATGTATGGTATCACCACCATTACATATAATGAATCTTATGGGAGAGCTGCTGCTTTTCATCCCTTAGCCAGATGTTACCTGATCAAGGATGATACTTCAGCACAATTGGCTGAACTTCAGCCAGTCATTTTAGTAATGAATTCCCTGGCCAATAATTAGTTCCCTTTGCACATTTATACACTCATGGGCCATTGCCAATGATCTGGCTGTCTGGCTTGGTCAATGGCAGCAGCAACAATTCCTTGTCCAAGGTTGCCCTCTTTGAGGGTAAGGAACTCTGGGAAGCTCCTGCCTCGTAGATCCTCAAAGTATAAATGAGTATGACGTGTCTACACATCCTGAAGTCACAATAAAAGACTTCACTGACACATTCATTATCCCTTTCAGAGTTCCAAAAATTATGGACAGTGATCAGTGTACTCATTTTACTTCTTAAAATACACAATGCTGATTTCTTAGACAAGACATTCAATAGAACTTTTTCTTCTCTTTCTGGCTTCAGGTAGGCTATATGCTTTGTAGAACACCATAATGGTTTAATTACAAAAGCTTATTCAATTAAATGAAACATGACACATTTTTGTCATCAGTCAAACGTTGGGGGTAAGTTGTAATGAAGAGTTGGATATAATTGTTGATGTATGACTGCTGACAGCTGTCAAGTCCACCACTTCACCTTCTCCTTCTATTGCATATCTGGGCAAGCCGATAAGAAAGCCTGGGCATTCCCTTTTTTGGTGCTGGTGGGAAGATCAAACCATGTAAACCTTGGTCCATGTGTGGGAACCCTCACCCCAGCCCTACCCCCTGAGCACCATTAAACTCCAAGCCAGTTTCTCCTTCATCTTCTCTCAAGTCATTTTCTGACCTTGTTGGGAGCCTGCCCAGAAAACCTCATTATGTGAAGTAATAAATCCTTTTGTATGTTCTTGGTGCATGTGTGGCATCATCAATCTCAATATCCAAACCAAATTTCAAGTGGTGGTCTATCCTGTTTCTGCCAAAATAACTACAACATGTACAATGCCCCAATATAATAGAAGTTTATTTCATGTGCATTAATATTCCAATTGAATATTTCTCATTAATTTCATTAATGGTTGGTTTTCTTCTACATGATGGTTCAGGGACCCAGGATCCTTCCACCTTATGGTTCAACTATACCGTAGGACATTATATTCATTATCTGCATGTAGCCATGGAAAGGGAACAAGTATGGTGAAGGTACACCTGTTTTTCTTAAAAGTGTTGGCCTGGAATGATACACTTCATTTTTTGTTCTCATTCCATTGATAATGATTAGTTTGTTTGTTTGTTTGTTTTGAGATGAAGTCTTGCTCTGTCACACAGGCTGGAGTGCAATGGTACAATCTCAGCTCACTGCAACCTCTGCCTCCTGGGTTCAGGCAATTCTCCTGCCTCAGCCTCCCAAGTAGCTGAGATTACAGGCACCCACCACCGCGCCTGGCTAATTTTTGTATTTGTAGTAGAGATGGGGTTTTGCCCTATTGGCCAGGCTGGTTTCGAACTCCTGACCTCAGGTGATCCACCCGCCTCAGCCTCCCAAAGTGCATGATTACAGGCATGAGCCACCGCGCCCAGCCAATAATAACTAGTTATATGGCCATACCTAGATAATAGGGGATGGTGGGAAATGTAGTTCTGTGTGTCTTAGCAACATCTATTTTATTGAAGGGGCAAGAACTTTAGTGGACAAGTAATTACTTTTGCCACAGGGACATAGCCTACCTATATCTACAGATGTTTGAGAATCTGGATGGAATATGGCCCTGCCCTGGCATAGGAGAGAATATACATATGAAAGCCTACTCTCTAGACTATGGAACAACCATTTTTAGAGTGGAATTGCTTGCTGGGAGCAGATGTTTCAGTAGCTTAATTTTTGCTTTCCCTCGAACCCTCCCTTCTTGCTGCTGCTGCTTTTCTTCTTTTCCCTTCTCCTTCCACATTCATGAATAAAGGCCAAAGTGATGGGGGATAATGGGGTTGGGAAAGAGAAGCATGGATAAATCTTGCTTGGTCATATTAAGAGGGGTGGGTGGAGAGAGGAGGACCAATCCATCCTTGCATATCTCCATTGCAAGAACTGAGCCAAATTCCAGTGAGGCCTGTATATGAAAGCTTTTGTTGCTGTTCACACGGTCTTGAGCTCCTCAGCTACTTTAATTTCAAGCAATTAATTTTGGAGACAATCAATTTGGGGACAAATATGCTGTCTCCTGAGAAAAGAGTCCAAAGAAATATGTATTTTTATTTGTTTTCCCCTATCAACTCATCATTTCCACAGTGCCCCCGCCTGCTTCCATTTCTCTATTTTATTTCTTGAGAGCTTAAGAAAAAAAGCACCACGATGGCCTAAGAGCTATGATGACACCACCTAGATTATCTTTATGTTAGAGTGTTTTTTGGTTGGTGTTCAAGTAACCACTTCCACTGTGTTCATGTTTATGTACTGCGTTTTAACACTGTTCCATGAATCAAAATATCAATAACAAGCTAATAAAATAATATCGAGCTGGGGTTGAATGAGGGGAATCAGTGAGCTACAGGACTTTCATGCTCTTCTTTGGCATATAGATTTAACATCACATCTGATTTAAATCCATACAGTAACTAAGCCCACCATGTGCTGTTTTCATTTAAAAAAATCCTCCTCAGACACATCTTGCCAGGTCTACCTCTTTTTCACTTTAATACCCTTTAAATGATTGAAAATCAGATTTTCCCACTGACTGTGCCTTTTGTCCCAAATGATAAATGATGATTTCTGTCTCCTCCTTTCTCTGTCTGGTTCTGAACGTTGTTCAAAATAAGCCGGCTTTTTGCACTGAGTTTTTGCTGCTGTCAGGGGATTTATGTAGGATGTGAGCTGAGCTATGGCAACTGCAATGATTGGATAACGGTTCCTTCAGAGCTGCAAGCAGAGCACAAACCATGGTGGGGCTTTTTTTGGTTCTTCCCCAAATAGCTGCAGTTCTTGTTTGGGGATTTAAAATGTTCATGTATTTCCAAGTAAAAGAAGAAGGAATGAAAAAAGGAAACTCTTGGCAATTTGTGATTTGGCAAATGACCCTTACTTCATTACAGTGGAGGCATGACTTTAGGCAAAACATTTAACCTTTCTGAGCCTCAATTTATTTATCTGTAAAATGAGGAGATTGGTGCTGCATGAATTTTAAGATCTCGTCCATGTATGAAATTCCATGTTCTATATTTGATGCCTTAAATTACTTGACTGAAATTGTCTTTAATAGCTCTTTTCTTTCTCTTTAAGTAGGGAATTCAAGAGAGGGATGGTATTCTTTTGCACTCTGTGTTCAAAAAGTGAATAAATAGCATTCCTCCATACTTAAAATGTCCAATACTGAACTCATTATGTTCTTCTCCACAAACCCCCTCTTCTCTAGCATTACCCATCTTGGGTAACAGCACCACATTCACCCAGTTTCCTAATCTAGAAAATTCAGAGTCATCCTCCCTGTCAGCTCCTTCCTGCATCTCCTAATGGTGCCTTGAACACCAATCAGCCATTCATTGCATTTGTGGAGGCTAGGCCCACCTTGCTCCTAGGCTGGTGGTTCCTTGGAGGCTAGGCCCACCTTGCTTCTAGGCTGGTCACAGAAGGCAGAAATTCTTAGTGGAAAAATGCCTGGATCTAATCAGACAGCCTGGGCTCCAATCCTAGCTCTGCCCCTTTCTACTAGCTCTGTGACTTGTCCTGGGCTAGACTGGGAGTGCTTGGCTCCTAGAAAGTAGGACAGGCTGAGCCCCATGTATGAGTGCGACACTACAATTACTAGCCTTATGACCTTTCTGCATTATAATTTCTTTTCTGAAAAATGCTTATAATGATAGTTCTCAGATCTCTGGGATTTAATGTATGTGAAATGCTTAGCCCAGTGCCTTGATGCATCATAAGTGCTTAATAAATGTTAGTAGTTATCATTACTATTATTACAGTAGAATGCTCGTTATCAGCCTTAGCCTCCATGTGTGGTAAAGCCTAGAATAAAACATTGCTGCCCAAAACCTTCTGTTGGTTGGGTTAGGCATTCACTCTGGGTGCCTTTGTGACCATGAATCTTTAGCTTACTCCGCCACTTTTCACTGCTTGCTATGGTTCTGGTGAATTAATAGGCTCTGATTCTCTATTTTATTTATTTATTTATTTATTTATTTATTTATTTATTTATTGAGATAGGGTCTCACTCTGTCACCAGGCCGGAGTGCAGTGGTGTGATCACAACTCACTGTGGCCTTGACTTCCTGGGCTCTAGTGATCCTCCCACCTCAGCCTCTCGAGTAGCTGGGACTACAGGCGTGCCCACAAAACCTGGCTAATGTTTTATATTTTTTGTGGAGATGCAGTCTTGCTATGTTGCTCAGGCTGGTCTCAAATTCCTGGGCTCAAGTGATCCTCCTACCTTGGGTTCCCAAAGTATTGGAATTACAGATGGGCACCAGCACACCTGGCCTGATTCTTCTACCTTTAAAACTCCTGTCACTTTGCTTGGTGGGTGGATGGTCAGTAAAGAGTAGATGAATTGCTTTGACCTGGTGCCACCTCCCACCCAACTTTGAGAATCACCCACCATGCCCTGTGCACAGGACCTGTGCCCCTGAATTTTTATTTTTTCTTGGGATAGGGTCTTACACAATCTCAGTTCACTGCAGCCTCGACCTCCTAGGCTCAAGAGATCCTCCTACCTAAGCCTCCTGGGTAGCTGGGACTATAGGTGTGTGCCATGATGCATGGCTAATTTTTGTATTTTTTGTAGAGACAAAGCTGACCAGGCTGGTCTAGAACTCCTGGGCTCGAGTGCCGCTGCCTTGGCCTTCCAAAGTGCAGGGACTACAGGTGTGAGCCACTGTGCCCTGCCCTCTTGAGATGTAAATGATAGTCTCCCCTACCTCTGACACAGCTATAGTGCTACTAGCTGGGCCTTGTCCATTGAAGGTCCATTTTTCCTCAGACCCTCTTCTGCCTGGCCCCACCTTCCTCCTCTCCTCCCCCTCAACATTGCTGAGATGGTATTTTCCAAAGATGGCCAAACCAAAGCTCCCATCCCACAGGCTCTTCTGCGATGGGACTTGTCATTTCCCCATCAGAAGATGAAGTCTAATTTCCCTCTTCTTGAATGTGGGCTGGCCTTAGTGACTTGTTTAATGATTACTATTAAGATTCTTAATATTAATCTTAATTAATTAAGATTCTTAATGTTATTGATGATTATTTGGCTGGCTCTCTCGTCACTCAGGAGTCTAGCCCAAACTTTTTTACATGGCAGCAGGAGCATTCCAAGAGAACAAGAGTAGAAGTGGCAAGACTCTTGAGGTGTAGGCTCTGAAACTCACAGAGCATCACTTCTACCATATTCTACTGGACAAATTTACTTGTAGTTTTTATATTTATTAAGGTTAATTATTAATTGAATGTGGTGGAAATGACTACTTGTGGGCTAGGTCAGAAAGGGCTGTGCAGCTTCCACCTGGGTGTCTTGGAATCCTAGCTCACTGGGTGCTCCTTCTCAGGGCACTTCCTCCCAGAGCCCAGTCCCTGTGTCATGAGAAATATAAGCCATATGGAAAGGCCACGTGTGGGTACTCCAGTCAAAGTCTCAGCTCAAGTCTGTCCTTCTGCCATCACAGACCAGGCCCTAGCCATATGAGTGAGGAAGTCATTTGGGAGAGGATCCTCTGGCCCTAGCTATTTGAGTCACTCTTAGCTGTTCAAGTCATTCTAGACATTGTGTAGCAGAGATGTCTCCACTGTACTCAGTCCAAATACCTAGCCCACAGAATCCATGTGCATAATAAATTGGTGGTTCTTTTACGCCACCTCACCTGCTCTCATCTGAGGCCATTGAGTTCACATGTGCCCACCTGTGAGCATAGCATGTCCTGTTCCTTTCCATTCTCCATCTACAGTGACTCTGCCTTCATTTGGGTCTTCATTGTCTGGTGCCTGAATCTGCACCACCATCTCACACCCACTCTTCTTATTACTAGTCTTTTGCCCTCCAATTCAGTTACCAGTCTTTCATCCTTCAATTCCTGCCAGAGTCGTTTTTCTAGAAAACAAGCCCAGTCATATCAATTTCAAAGTGCTAGATGTAGCCTTCCCATTCTCCACAGTCTCTAACTCGGCAAACAAGGTTCTTCATAATCTAGTTTCAACCAAACTCTCCAGCCTCATCTGCCTGCCACTTTCTTACTGGAATTCTGTACTCCTGCCACCCAAACTTCCTACCATTCTCTAAACACATTGTGTTCTTTCACACTCTGCAATGTTGCGCTTGCTGTTTAGAATGACCTTCCCCCAACTTTTTCTTTTCTTTTTTCTTTTTCCTCTCTCTTCACTCTCTCCCTCCCCGCTCCTCATTCCCTCCCTCCTCCTCCCTCTCTCCTTCCTTCCTTTCTCAAATAATGCCTAACTCTTAGTTTTCTATTGTGTAACAAACCACTTACTGGGTGAAAATAACAGCAATTTATTATTTCTCATAAACTCATGGGTTAACTGGGTGTTCTCATCTTGACTCACTCATGCAGCTGCAGTCAGCTGGCAGCGCAGCTGGCATTGGAAGGTCTAAGGTGGCCTCACTCACATTTCCAGAGTTTTGGTGCTGGCTCTGTCATCATTCAGTAGTCTAGCCTGGGCTTTCTTACATGGTGACAAGAACATGCAAATAAATCAAAAGTGGAAGCTGCAAAGCGCTTTGAGGTATAGGCTGCAGAACTCACAGTTTCACTTTCAGCACATTCTATTGGGCCAAACAAGACACATGCCAATCCAGATTGAAGAGGTAGGGAAATATACTCTACATCTTAATGGGAGGAGCTGCAAAATCTTGTGGCTGTATTGATCACAGCTCCATGTATACTTTGAGGTCAAGTTCATCTGCAACCATTCCCTGTTCATTAATTATTTTTAAATTCAATCATGCATTCTTTTATTTCACTTGAATTTGAAGATTTTTTCTCTTATTTATTCATTCATTTATTTATTTTTATTGATACATAATAGCTGTATCTATTTTGTGGCACATATAATAATTTGATACATTCAGATAATCAAATCAGGTTGATTAGGATATCCATCAGCTTCAATATTTATTTTTTTCTTTACTGTAGGAATGTTATAATTATTCTCTTCTAGCTATTTTGAAATTGATTTATGTTAACTAGAATTGATTAATGTTAACTATAGTCACCCTACTGATCTATCGAACAACAGGTCTTATTTCTTCTATCTAAGTGTATATTTATATCCATTAATCAACCTTTCTTCATCACCTCCTCCCTCTACCCTTCTTGGCCTCTAGTAATCACCAATCTACTCTCTACCTTTATGATATCCACTTCTTTAGCTCTCACACATGAGTGAGAACAGGCAATACTTGTGTCAGCCATCCATTCTTCCATTTACTTAGAAAATATATCTAGCATCTTCTATAAGCCAGGTACTGAGCAGTGAGAACCCAGAAGCAAACTCCTTATTGTCCTACCACCTTTTGTCCATACTCCTTTATAATACGTGTCTCATTGTGTTGTAATTGTTTGTTTACACGTTTTATTCTTTTAGTAGACTCTGAAGTCCTGTAGGGGAGAAATGATGTCTCTTCTCACTTTTGGTAGGAGTGACAAAGTATTCTTTAAAGCGAACAATAATTATTTTGTTTGTTTCCTATTGTTCCTGAAGGAGTAGCTGATTTGTCTGTGGAGGATCCTACACTGCTGTTTTACTTAAGGGTAAAACACTGATGAACTTTTTGTCTATGGAAAGCCTGAGCTCTCACGCAGTTCATAGAGAAATTAAGGCTAAAATGCAAGTGCGAACCTGAACATGCTTCCCTAAGGACTTCTCTACTAGTGCTTGCCATTTTAGGAAGGAAATGAAGACCCCTGAGTGAAACCTTAGGGGAAGACTAAGCAGGTTTCCCCACAGGAGAACAGTAATCAAGGCTCTTTATTCTTTGGATGTCATAATCACACTTCCTGCAGTGAAATGTTGTTAAATAAGATGACCCAACAATTGGATTTCATAGGGATTGTTTCTTTCATATCCTGGGAAAATATGGAAGGATGTTCTAATTAGTTCCATAGTTTATACAACCGGGCAGGTACTTCGTTTGAGTGGTTAAATGATTTCATTTTGCATTTTGCCTTTTAGCTTGAGTTCTCATTTTCAAGTTAGTTTTTCCCATCTATAAAAAATTTTGTGACCCATTTTGCTTAATTCATATATATATCTACATACAATTATATCTATAAACTTATTCACACATCCACACACATTATAACCTGGATGAAGTAGTTTAAAGATTTATAGTTTTTTTTCCTTTTAGCAGAATTGGGATTCTAGAGTATAAAAGCTGATGTACATATATTTTCTCTTAATATTATCATGAACTCTTTCCCATCTAATTAAATGTTCTTTGAGGAAAGAATTTCCAGTAATGTAGCACAATTTGTTTAAACATTTTCCCACCATTGAGTAGTTTTTAGCTACTGTAAATAATGTTTCAAAGTATTTCCATGTACATAAATTTTTGTGTTTATTACCATTTCCTTGGTATATGTTTCTTAATGGCAAATTATTGGATCAAAGAGCATGATCACATATAAGCTTCTTGCTCTATATCACCACATTGCCCTTTAGAAAGGTTGTAACACAATTTCATGGAAAATAAAGAACTTGAGAACTTTCATTTTTCTCTAATAAAATTCTAGTTTAGAAAAAAAGAAAGGTTGTAACAATGTACAATTTTTCAAAGAGTGTAGGAGAGTCCATTTCTGTGCAGTTTATTCTCCCATACTGGTAATTTCATTAAAAATCACTTTGCTGAACTGATGGTGAAAATGCTGTTGTTTTTAATTTGCCCTTTTTTGTTGTATTGATGTAGGTTCTTTTTTTAATAAACTGTGGGCTTCATCTTCAGATCCTTGCAATCAGAGAGGCACAGTATGTCTGTGTCCTTGGATTCTGAGAGTTCACGTTCCCATTTTCTGTGCTAGAACTTCACTCTTTTTTATTGAATGTGAAGGCCAGGCACAGATAGCTCCATAGCAACCTCTCTGAACTCCCCAAGGGGAATTAACTCACACAAAGCAAACAGTGTCCAATTCACTGAAGATTTTGCAGGGGAGACAGAAGAGAGAGCTGGTATTGCACACCTTACCGTAAATGACATGAAATCTTTGGATATTTTACTTACCTTCAAGTTCCTCCCTTTCCTTTCTCTGTTGCCCAATAGTCCAAGGTCTTCTTTCGGTTCTTCCTACATATGGCATTCAGTCTCACCAAGCTCTCCTTAGTCCTCGAATGTCCTTTACTATCTCAGCCAATTAGTGATCACAATTTGTGATAATCAGCCATGACATTTGAGGCTCTCAGCCACACCTCTAAGGAATTCACACTTCCAAGGGATTTTTAACATTTTCCTATTCTGAGGCGTGATTCTGATGTAGCAGCTGATAAAAGAACAATATTTTCCCATATTATTCCAGAAGCATTATGTAAAATTATCAATTAATTTAAAAACAATTTATTTCTTAGGCCAGATTCTCAGGGGTTTTTTTTTTGTATATGGGAAGGTGTCCTTATGATTAGAATTTTTCAGAGATAAGAGAAGCAGGATTGGGCAAAGGGAGGAGTTAAGTTGAGAGGCAATGACAACAGAGGCCTCAGCCAACCCTGTGGGGAGCTCTGAAACTGGCATGGTTCTTCAGAATTACCTCAAATTGAGTCAAGAGGGCCAGACTTTCATATCCCACACCCATGGACCAGACCTTGGATATGACTGCACTTGAGGGAGTGAATGTAACTTTGGCAAGTTCCTGTTTACCAAGGGCAAATTCTTGAAAGGGACTCAGCTTCCAACCTTCAGCAACCAACACTTTCAGCAAGAAGAGAATGTGTCTTGGCTCTGATGGGTGATCTGGGTGATTTTCTCAGGGTCTTTATTATTTTTGAGATATACTTACAGTGCAAACCTCTCTTACTCTAAGGTATGCTTGAGGATTAAGGCTGAAAGTGTGTTTGAAGTGGAAAAGTAGAGTGAGGGCTTCAGAGTTGGATGGAGATTGGGTCAGAACACTAGTTCTGGCTATTTTATCTATATGGTCTTATGCAAGTTGCTTACACTCTCTGAGCCTTTGTTTTTTCATCTGTAAAATGGTGTAAACAATGCCTTTCCCTTTAAGCGATAAGATACAAGAATTTCAATAAGATGACTAATATTAGATATTTAGCACTGTGCCTCCTGGAACTTTGTAGATGCCTAATTCATGTGAGTTTCCTTTTTTCTTGCTCCTTCCTCATTCTCTGTAGCATTTCTCTCAAATTTTCTTCCTTTTGACAATGTGGAGCCTGTGTACACAATATTATTGCATAGTTATTTTTAAGTAGAAGCCTGGGTTGTAAAATTAGGAACTTGGATCATATGATCTTTAAGTTTATGTATTTGGCTGTTCTTGTATTGTTATAAAGGAATACCTGAGACGGGGTAATTTATAAAGAAAAGAGGTCTAATTGACTCATGGTTCTTCAGGCTGTATAAGCATGGTGCTGGCATCTGCTTGGCTTCTGGGGAGGCTCAGGGAGCTTTTACTCATGGAAGAAGGCAAAGTAGGAGCAGGCAGGTCACATGGCAAGAGCAGGAGCAAAAAGGGAGTGGGAGGTGCCACACACCTTTAAACAACCAGATCTTGCAAGAACTTACTATAGCAAGGACAGCATCAAGCCATGAAGGATCCACCCCCATGACCCAAACACATCCCACCAGGCCCCACCTCTAACACTGGGGATTATTACATTTCAACATGAGACTTGGGCAGGGACAAATATCCAAACCATATCAGTTTAGTCCCAACATTTTAAAGTTCTAACATTTAGTGATTCAATGCATTACAGCACACCGCATGATTCTTATCTCATTAGTATTCTCACTATTATCACCTTGGTTTTAATGAGCTACATTGGCTATCCTAGTGCTCTGTGTATTCAGATCTTTCTGGTAATTAGAAGAAGTACATGAAGAGAGTCTTTTGGGACACTTTCAGGACCAATGGCACAAAATGATATTTCTTTGTTGTCAGTTTCTTGTGAAGGAAGCACTGATCCTCTATCTTTAAAGAAATTATTCCTACTACATGAAGAACATTAAAGGAGAATATTTAAGTATTTTATATATTATACATTAGCTTTCTCTCCCTCACTAGACTGTGAGCTTTTTGTTGGGATGAATGGTCTCTCCTATTTCTTGCAGGGCTATTTTCTTATTGATTGATTAACTCTAAAACCCCTGTGACCAACCATCACCATTAGAATCACACAGATACACATACAGACACAGACACAGACACAAACTTTGGTTAATTGACATTATAGCAGCTCAGTCAATTGGCTGCTGCGTGTACTGATTGACACTACAGGTGATTTGGAAATCACTTTGTATGCTGTGGACTACCAAAATATCTCTTATTAGTCTGCCTGGGCTGGCATAACAAAATACCATAGATTGGGTGGCTCAAACAACAGAAATTTAATTTTCTTACAGTTCTGGAGGCTAGTGAGGCCTCTTTTCCTGGCTTGCAGATGGCTGCCTTCTTGCTGTGTCCTCATATTGCTTTTCCTCTGTATGCATGTAGGGAAAGAGCGAGATCTCTCTCTTTCTTTTCTAATAAGGAC
Organism: Aotus nancymaae; assembly: GCF_030222135.1. Taxonomy (NCBI): domain Eukaryota; kingdom Metazoa; phylum Chordata; class Mammalia; order Primates; family Aotidae; genus Aotus; species Aotus nancymaae. The sequence goes on along the minus strand of NW_026988472.1, from coordinate 17,332,599 downwards.
ACCAGTCCTATCAGATTAGGACCTTTCTTTTATGACCTGGTTTCACCATAATTACTTCCCTAAAGGCCCTAACTGTAAATACAGTCACACCGAGGGTTAGACCTTCAAATATGAATTGGAGTTGGGGGCACAATGCAGTCCATAACAATCTAAATTTGGTATTGGCACTTGTGTAATTATCTAGATATTAAATAATCAGTTAAGCAATCACTCACTGCTATAATTCATTAGCTGTTCATATGGAAGAGTTAGCTATACATAAGTGAATATGCACAAAGTGATGTTGACTTGCTCCTGAATTCAGGAATATTAAGTGTTCACAGGCTCCTCATTGTCAAAAGGAAGAAAACATCTTCGGACCTCTTATAAGATTTGTAGAATCATGACTTGTTAAATTCGGCTATTCCCAGTTGGATGGTTACTTGGAAGTGGTCTAAGTCTTCAACTTTTAATTCCTGTTTTCTGTTCAAATTTTCTTTGTATTTTAAACATTTTTTTTTTTTTCCTGAGCACTGATTTGCTATGTTATGACTGGTTTTCAGAGATGAAGCTCTTCTGTTTCATTTAGGTTGAAAAGTTGCTGTTTGAAGCTGTTTTATGTGAATTTTGCCTCCTCTTTCAGAGCAAATAAGTTTTGTTTATTTATATTCAAGGGAACTATTTTTCAGAAAAATGATTCCCTGCAGGTTTGTGATGGTTTTAATACATCTATAAACAAGGCCATTTCCCCAGAACTGCCATTGTTACTTGAGAGAATTTTTTATTTATCTTCATTCAAACCTATACTGTATTTGAAAATAATAGATTTTTATTTTATTTTATCTATTCAAATCTCACTTTAAGCTGTATTGACTCATTTCCAAGCCCCTTGGAAAATTTGACAGTAGGTACCCAGAGCTGTGCGAGACTGCCTGTTCTGAGCTTTATTTGGTGTTTTCAGCTTTTGTTTGCAAGGAGAAAAGATGTTTGTACACTGGGTCTCTGACTGTTCCCCAACATAAGAGCCTCTCATGTCTTATCTTGGTTCCACTCTAAACAAAATATTATTGAGAAGGCATCCATGGCCATCATGCCTTCAGTTGCATTACTGATTGCCTCCTTTCTGGAGGAGAATGAGGCTCTCTAAAAGAGAGCTGCTCATAGTCAGGGCCATTCTATGTGTTTGGTAAACTAATCACTACTGGTTCGTGAAGAGATAAGTTAAAAATCAAGAGTAAGCATTTAAAAACTGACATTGCAAATATATCCAAGTATATATTCACTGAACTCATCTTGAATAGGCCATACACCTGCACTATTCAGTATGGTAGTCATTATCTGCATATGGCTAATTAGCATTTGAAATCTAGCTACTCTGAATTGAGAGATCTATAAATGTAAATTGGACACTGGATTTTAAAGATTTAGTGTGATAAAAGAAATATAAAAGATCTCATTGATATTATTCTTACATGTTGCAATGATAATATTTTTCATATACTGGGATAAATAAAATATAATATCAAAATTGAAGTAACTCATTTGTTTTTACTTGTTTTTCCTTGAAATAGATTGTATGTTTTAGTGCAGTGTTAGCTTCACCATAAAAATGAGCAGAAAATACAAAGAGTTCCCATAAACCTGCTGCTCCCATACATGTGCAACCTCTCTTACTATCAGTATCCCCGAGTACAACGGTACATTTGTTAGAACTGATGAACCTATATTGACATCATTATCACCCTGTATTAGTCCATTCTTGCATTGCTATAAAGAAATATCTGAGACGGGGTAATTTACAAAGAAAATAGGTTTAATTGGCTTGCAGTTCCACAGGCTTTACATGAATCATGATGCTAGCTTCTGCTCAATTTCTGGGGATGCCTCAGGAAACTTACAATTATGGTAGAAGGTGAAGGGAGAACAATGGGGGTGCAGGTGCTACACACTTTTAAACAACCAGATCTTGTGATAACTCACTCACTATAACGAGAGCAGGACCAAGAAGATGGTGCTAAACCATTCATGAGAAGCCCACCCCCATGATCCAAATCATCTTCCACCAGGCCCCACCTCCAGCAACATTGGGGATTACAATTGAATATGAGATTTGGGTGGGCACACAGATCCAAACCATATCACACCCAAAGTCTAGTTTACATTAGGGTTCACTTGTGGTATTGTACATTCTGTGGGTTTGGACAAATATATAATGACATGTATTCACCATTGTAGTATCATACAGAGTACTTTCACTGCCCTAAAAATCCTCTGGAGTCCACCAGTTTATTCCTTCTTCCCCTCAACTGCTGGCAACCACTAATCTTTTCACTGTCACCATAGTTTTGCCTTTTCCAGAGTGTCATGTAGTTGGAATTATACATTATTTAGTCTTTTCAGATTCGTTTCTTTCACATAGTAATATGCATTTAAGCTTCCTCCATGTCTTTTCATGGCTGTATAGCTCATTTTTTTAGCACTGAAAAATATTTCATTGTCTGGATGTGTCACAGTTTATTTATTCTTTCACCTATTGAAGGACATATTGGTTGTTTCCAAGTTTTGGCAATTATGAATAAAGCTGTTATAAACATCTGTGTGCTGGTTTTTGTGTGGACATTAAGTTTTCAACTTAATGGGTAAATACCAAGTAATGTGATCACTGGACTGTATGGTAAGAGGATGTTTAGTTTTGTAAGAAGCTGCCAAACTCTCTTCTAAAGTGGCTGTCTTATTTTACATTCCCATCAACAATGAATGACAATTCCTTTTGCTCCACATCCTTGTCAGCATTTGACGTTGTCAGTGTGTTGGATTTTGGCCATTCTAATAGGTATGTAGTGGTTATCTTATTCTGATTTTAGTTTGCAGTTCCTCAGTGACATGATGTTGAGCATCTTTGTATCTTTTCATATGCTTATTTGCCATCTGTATATTTTCTTTGGTGAGGTATCTGTCCATGTCTTTTGTCCATTTTATTTACTTATTTATTCGACTAACCGAAAAACAAGTTTTTGTTTCTTACTTCTATAAGTATAGCTTATTTTCTTGTGAGGGAATAGATCCATGCAGCTTAGCCACAATTCACATGTAGAAGCCCTCTTTTCTTGTCATGAGGATAAAATGACTGTTGCATGGTGATGCCAAAGACATCTGCCAGAAAAGAATTTTCCTGAGGATTTTCATAGCAACACCTAGGCTGCCACTGATTAATTTTCATAGCATTTTCTCCAAAAGTTTGTTCTTCCTTAAAATTTTCTTAGTGATATAAGAAGAAAATTGCCTTTGCATTATGGCAAAGACAGTAAAAAGTTTGTTGGCATCCCAGTATATTTTATTAAAAAATGAACTAGATGTTTATGCATGTCATGCTACATTAATAATTTTCTTTCTTCTTTTTTTCAAAATGATTTCAACTTCTATTCTAGATTCAAGAGGTATGTGTGCAGGTTTGTTACCTGAATATATTGCATGATGCTGAGGATTTAAGCATAATTGATCCTGTCACCCAGGTACTGAGCAAAGTACTTAATAATTAGTTTTTCAGCCCTAGCCCCCTCCGCTTCTCCTCCCTCTAGTAGTCCTCAGTGTCAATTGTCACCATCTTTGTGTCCTTGAGTACCTGTTGTTTAGCTCCCACTAATAAGTGAGAACATGCAATATTTGGTTTTCTGCTCTTGCATTAATTTGCTTAGGATGCTGGCCTTTAGCAGCATCCGTGTTTCTGCAAGGGATATGATTTCATTCTTTTATATAGCTGTGTAGTATTCCATGGTGTATTTGCACCATATTTTCTTTAGCCAACTCACTGTTGATGGGCACATAGGTTGATTCCATGTCTTTGCTATTGTAAGTAATGCTGTGATGAACATACAAGTGCATGCATCTTTTTGGTAGAACAATTTATTTCCTTTTGGATATATACCCAGTAATGGGATTCTGTTAAATGGTCAAATGATACTTCCAAGTTTTTTGAAAAATCTATAGACTGCTTTCCACAGTGGCTGAATTAATTTACATTCCCACCAACAGTGTATAAGTGTTCACTTTTTCCATAGCCTCACCAGTATCTGTTATTTTTTTGACTTTTTAGTAATAGCCATTTTGACTGGTGCAAGATGATATCTCATTGTGTTTTTGATTTCTACTTCTCTGATGGTTAGTGGTGTTGAGCATTTTTTCATATGTTTGTTGGCTGCTTGTATGTCTTCTTTTGAGAAGCGTCTGTTTCTGTCTTTTGCCCATTTTTTAATGGGTTTCTTTGCATTTTGCTTGTTGAATTGTTTAAATTCCTTACAGATTCTGGAGTAGAATCTTTAGACAGATTAAACCTTTGCCAGATGCATAGTTTGCAAGTATTTTGTCCCATTCTGTAGGTTGTCTGTTTACTCTGTTGATAGTTTCTTTTTCTGTACAGAATCTCTTTAGTTTAATTAGATGTGTGGCTTTGTTTTTTGGATCCCTATTCCGTTCCATTGGTCTATGGAACTGAAAAGTGTCTGCTTTTGTCCCAGTACCATTTTGTTTTTGTACTGTAGCCTTGTAGTATAGTTTAAAGTTGGATAATGTGATCCCTCTGGCTTTATTCTTTTTGCTTAGGATTGCTTTGGCTATTCAGGCTCTTTTTTGGTTCTGTGTGAATTTTAGAATAGTTTTTTCTAGTTCTGTGAAAAATGATGCTTGTACCTTGATAGAAATAGTGTTGAATCTGTAGTTTCCTTTAGGCAGTATGGACATTTTAATGATACTGATTCTTCTAATCCATGAGCATGGGATTTTTTTTCCATTTGTTTGTATGTATCATATATGATTTATTTGAGCAGTGTTTTGTAGTGTTTTGAGGATTTTTGCGTCTATGTTCATCAAGGATATTGGCCTGTAGTTTTCTTTTTTCACTGTGTTTTTGCCAGGTTTTGGTATCAGGGTGATCCTGGCTATGTAGAAAATGTTAGGAAGGAGTCCTTCCTCTATTTTTTGGCATAGTTTCAGCAGAATTGGTACCAGCTCTTCTTTGTATGTCTGGTAGAGTTTGGCTGTAAATCCATCTGGTTAGGTTTTTTTTGGTTGGTAGATTTTTATTACTGATTCAATTTTGGAATTTTATATTGGCCTGTTCAGGGTTTCAATTTCTTCCAATTTCAATCTTGGGAGATTGTGTGTTTCCTGGAATTTGCCCATTTCCTCTTGATTGTTTAGTGTATGTGTATAGAGGTGTTCATAATAGTCTCTGAAGATCTTTTGTATTTTTGTGGGATCAGTTGTAATGCTACTTTTGTCATTTCTGATTGTGCTTATTTGGATCTTCCCTCTTGTTTTCTTTGTTAATCTAGGTAGTGGCATATTAATCTTGTTTGCTCTTTCAAATGACCAACTTTTGGTTTCATTGATTCTTTGGGTCTTTCATTGGATTTTTGGGTCTCAAGTTTGTTCTGTTCTGCTCTGATTTTAGTTATTTTTTTCTTCTCCTACCTTTGGGGTTAGTTTGCTCTTGTTGTTCTAGTTCCTTTAGGTGTGACATTAGATCATTAATTTGAGATCTTTCTAACTTTTCGAAGTAGGTATTTAGCCCTATAAACTTTCCTTTTAACATTGCTTTTGCTACATCCCAAAGATTTTGGTATGTTGTTTCTCTTTTCATTTATTTCAAATGATTTTGAAATAATTATTTGATTTCTGCCTTAATTTTATTGTTTACCCAAAAGTCATTCAGAAGCAAGTTGTTTAATTTCCATGTAATTGTGAGGTTTTGAGAGATCTTTTTGGCATTGATTTCTATTTTTATTCCACTGTGGTCCAAGAGTATGGTTGATATAATTTTGATATTTTTTTGAGTTTGTTGAAACTCCCTTTATGGCCAAGTGTGTGGTCATTCTTAAAGTATGTTCCATATGCAGATGAGAAGAATGTATATTTTATGGTTGATGGCTGGAGTATTCTGTAGATGTCTATTAGGTTCACTTGGTCAAGTATCAAATTTAAGTCCAGAATTTCTTTGTTAGTTTTCTGCCTCAATGATCTGTCTAATGCTGTCAGTGAGGTGCTGACGTCCCTCATTATTATTATGTTGCTGTTGAAGTATTTTTGTAGGTTTAGAAGTACTGATTTTATGAATCTGGGTGCTCCAGTGCTGGGTATCTATATATTTAGGACAGTTAAGTCTTCTTGTTGAATTGAACCCTTTATCATTATGCGATGTCCTTCTTTGTCCTTTTTTACTTGTTAGTTTAAAGTCTGTTTCATCTGATGTAAGAAGAATGACTCCTGCTATTTTGTGTGTGTGTTCCATTTGTTTGATAGATCTTTCTCTAATCCTTTACTTTGAGCCTATGGATGTCTTACATGTGAGATTAATCTCTTGAAGACAGCAGATGAATGGGTCTTATTTTTGTAATCCAACTTACCATTCTGTGCCTTTTACATTGGGCATTTAGATCATTTACATTCAAGGTTAATATTGATATGTGAAGTTTTAATCCTGTCATGAAGTTGTTCTCTGGTTGCTTTGTAGATTCTATTGTATGGTTGCTTTATAGGGTCTGTGGGCTATGTGCTTAAGTGTGTTTTTGTGGTAGCAAATATTGTTTCATTTTCATGTTTAGAACTTTCTTAAGGATCTCCTCTAAGATTGTTTTAACATTTTTAATGAAGTGTGTAAAGTCTATGTTCAGATTTATGTTTTTGTATCTGGTTTCCAGTTGTTCTAGCACCATTGTTAAAAAGAATGTCTTTACTGCATTGTAATGCCCTTATTCCTTTGTCAAAGATTAGTTGACTGTATTTATATGGGTCTCTTTCTGGGCTCTCTATTTTGTTCCATTGGTCTATTTATCTATGCTTTTGCCTATACCACACTGTCTTGATTGTTCTAGCTTTATAGTAAGTCTTGAAGTCAGGTAGTGTGAGTCTGCCAACTTTGTTCTACTCCTTCAATATTTTGTTGACTCTTATTGGTCTTTTACCTCTCCACATATACTTTAGAGTCAGTTTTATTCGTATTCATAAAATAATAGATTTGGATAGGTATTGGTTTGAATCTATAGATCAAGTTGGGAATAACTGACATCTTGACAATATTGAATCATCATCTTTTTAATTTTTTAATGTGGCTATGAGAAAATTAAAAATTATATATGTGGTTCAACTTATATTTCAATTTAACAGTGTAGGTATAGATCACTCTGGGTGCTGTCTACAAGCAGTTTGAGAAGCACTGCTGTCTACACCCTGGTGCCATTATGGTGTCTTGTGAAGCAAAGGAAGAACTGGTCGCTTCTGGTAGTGTTTCTTGATTCTGATTATTAGTTACTCCAAATATCTTCTAGGATCATTGGCACCTTCTCAGGTTTTGTCCTCAAGTCACCTAACATCGCAGTTAGCATGTCCCACTGAAGTCAGTCAAACTTGCATAAATTGGGTGTTACTTACCCTAAAGGACACTGTGTGTGTGTGTGTGTGTGTGTGTGTGTGTGTATGTGTGTGTGTGTGTGTGTGATCAAAAGCATTAATCTTCCCAGCTCCCATGGTGCTACATCTGCACTGGGGCCCTGTTTGAGATTGTGGACACTTTACTTCTGTGGCTACTGTTTTCCTGACTTCAGCTTGTATGATCAGTCCATCATTATCTCCAGATTCGACATATTGATGGGCAAATCTACCCACTCCTCTCAAACTGAGCTCCAGTGTACCTTCCTCTGTGAAACTGCCTCTTGCCTTGCCCTGAGCTGGATATTCTGTCATATGACTTCTCATAGTACCTTCTCCTTTTCCTACATCTGAACATTTACCTGGTTACATTGTAAATGTGATCTAGTAAGCTTGCCTTATTTTACATCTCTAGAGTACAGAGAGTTCACTTTATTCATCTTAGTAATGATAGTATCTAAGCAATTGGATGCATAATGTAATACTTTACAATATCCCTCAGACTGAAGCTGCAATGAGTTTTAAAAAGTCAGTAACATATTTTGGCTGGCTAGTGTCATTCATCCAATCAGCAAATATTTTTTGGCTATTTCGTTTGCAAAATGCTGTTCTGGGTAATTTAGAGGGGATATGGTCCCTACTCTCTAAAGAAGCCACATCAGTTATCCTTTTCTGTTATTCAGCCTCCAAATCCCCTTCTCATGTGTGAAGTCTCACTTCATGAGACTTGATGGTGAGAAAGATCCACCTCCGACTAGGAAAACGTAAAATGCCAGATCCTCACGTTTACAACTTCCTTTGCAGCTAAAGCATGGGCACTTGACTGAGGTTTGACAACTCAGATATATTCCTTCCACTTTGGACCTGGGAGCAGTGGCTCAAAGAAGCAGGCACTGTGGGGAACCCTTGGATTCCCAAGGAGCAGTGTGGGTGGTGTAGTGGCAGTGTCTGGCACTTTTGGGTGGTAGCAGTGAAGTCCTCTCTGGTTTGTCGAGGGGAAGTATTGGGTATCGTTTTGAGCTGGGTTCTCCAGATCTTTTGGCATTTCTGTGAGCCACCCAATATCCTTTTGATGAATTCCTTTTCAGTATAAATTAGTCAGAGTTGGTTTCTTTTGTTGACCACTAAATATACTGATTTATTCAGGATAATAAGAAATAAATACATGAAAAGTCAAATGACAATTGAACATCCCAGTATGGAAAATGTCACAAAAGTGGCAGATTCAGTGAAAAATGAACCATGTGAGAAATATGATATTATTGAAGAGGTAATGGACTCAGCAAGTTGCTTCAATAATCTGAGAGGCTTTACAGAGGAGGTGGCCTTGCCTCAGGCTTGGAGAGTCGGCTGGGCACATGGATAGAGTCACTGATGTAAAAAATATGAATGAAGTAAAAGATGTGCATCCAGTCATAAAGTAGATTTGATTGTAAAGGATCTACAGAAAATATAAAAGTAGAAAAGGCCAATAATTACCTGAAAGGAGGCTTGCCAAATTTAGCAAATAACAAAAAGGATGCCCTGTTAAATTTGAATTTCAGATAATGCATAATTTTTAAGTGCATGTCCCTAATATGTTTTATAATTTTTATGAGTTATTATATAATTTATAAATGTATAATTAAATAATTTTTTTGCATAAGTGAACCCTTATTTTATCTGATGACTCTACCTGAAAGGGTATAGAGAACTTGATTAGAATAGCATGGAATTACCAAAAGAAAATTTCTAGGACTAGTGAATTTGAGCTCAGCTTTAAAGGACATTTGGCAGTCAAACTAAGAGCCAAATCAGGAACAAACTACTATTCACAATTGCCACAAAAAGAATAAAACACCTAGGAATACAGCTAACTAGGGAGATTTAAAAGTCTCTAGAAGGAGAACCACAAATCACTGCTCAAATAAATCACAGATGACACAAACAAATGGAAAAACATTTCATGCTCATGGATGGGAAGAATCAATTTCAGTAAAATGGCCATACTGCCCCAATTTATAGATTCTAAGCTACTCCTATCACACTACCATTGATATTCTTCACAGAACTAGAAAAATCTATTTTAAAAATCATATGGAACCAAAAAAAGCCCAGATAGCCAAGGTAATTCTAAGCAAAAAGAACAAAGCTGGAGACATCACGCTACCCAACTTTGAACTATACTACAGGGCTATAGTAACCAAAACAGCATGGTACTGGTACGAAAACAGACACATAGAGCAATGGAACATTATAGAGAATGCAGAAATAAGACTGCACACCTATAGCCATCTGATCTTCAACAAACCTGACAAAAACAAGCAATGGGAAAAGGATTACCTATTTAATAAATGGTGCTGGGAGAATTGCTAGCCATATGCAGAAAATTGAAACTGGACCCCTTCTTTACAGGTTATACAAAAATTAACTGAAGATAGATTAAAGGCTTAAATGTAAAACCCAAAACTATGAACACCCAGGAAAATAACTCAGGCAATACTAATCAGGACATAGTCCCTGGCAAAGATTTTATGACAAAGATGCCAAAAACAATTGCAACAAAAGCAAATATTGACAAATGGGATCTAATTAAACTTAAGAGCTTCTGCACAGCAAAAGAAACTATCAATAGAATAAACAGACAACCTACAGAATGGGAGAAAATTTTTGCAAACTATGCATCTGACAAAGGTCTAATATCCAGTATCTATAAGGAACTTAAACAAATTTACAAGAAATAAACCCAAACAACCCCATTAAAAAGTAGGCAAAAGACATGAACAGACACTTTTGAAAAGAAGACATACATGTGGCCAACAATCATATGGAAAAAAAGCTCATCACTGATCATTAGAGAAGTGCAAATCAAAACCACATGAGATACCATCTCATGCCAGTCAGAATGGCTATTATGAAAAAGTCAAGAAATAACAGATGCTGGTAATGTTGTGGAGAGAAAAGAATGCTTATACACTGTTGGTGGGAGTGTAAGTAGTTCAACCATTGTGGAAGACACTGTGGCAATTCTTCAAAGACCCAAAGACAGAAATACCATTTGACCCAGCAATCCCATTACTGCGTACATACACTAAGGAATATAAATAATATAATATATAAGTATAAATATAAATATGAATATAAATTATACAACTATTATATAATTATATACTTTATATTCCTTTTGGTATATATCCAGTAATGTTCTATTACAAGGATACATGCACATGTATGTTCATTGCATCATTATTCACAATAGCAAAGACATGGAATCAACCTAAATGCCCATCAATGGTAGATTGGGTAAAGAAAATGTGATACATATACACCATGGAATATATGTAACCATAAAAAGGAATGATATCATGTCCTTTGCAGGGACATGGATGTAGCTGGAGGCCATTATCCTTAGCAAACTAACCCGGGAACAGAAAACCTAATACTGCATGTTCTTACTTATAAGTGGGAGCTAAATGATGAGAATATATGGACACATGGTGGGGAACAGTACACACTGGGGCTTGTTGGAGAGTGGAGGGTAGGAGGAGGGAGAGGATCAGGAAAAATAACTAATAGGTAGTAGGCTTAATACCTGGGTGATGAACTAATCTGTACAACAAACCCCCATGTAATAAGTTTGCCTGTGTAACAAACCTGCACATTAACCCTGAACTTAAAATAAAAGTTAAAAGAAGAAACACAAAAATAAAGGAAGTTTGGAAAATGTGATGAAAGAAATAAAAGATGCCAATTAATTAAACTTCTACTATTTTCTGGATGCTCTAGTGGGCACTTTGACTCATTTCCATATCAGAACAATGCTGTGAGGTAGTTATAATGAACTTTTCCCCCTTTTTATACGTCAAGAAATTAAGAATCAGAAATTCAATAACTTGTGTAAAAGCCAGAGTCATGCTGGGGCAGGGGGTGCTCCTGTAAAGCCTACGATCATCAGTAGGAGAAAATATGCATGTGACGGATGATAACCAGCTTTTCTTACATGCAATAAGAGCAAGCCCTGTGTTGAGTACACAAGAGATGTTAACTCTGACAACCAAGAAATGTTGAGGTTGGATTCAGCATGCAAGAATAGGGAAATTATTTTGGATGTGCTATGTAGAGTTTAGTTTCCAATGGATAAATGGGAAGAATATAGAGGCAGGGAAATGAATTAGAAGGTTTTTTCAATAATTTCCATGTGAGTTTTTGGGGGCTTTATCTGGGGTGGGAATTTGGATAGAGTAGGGAAGGGACATGCATAACTGGAAAATCTTAATCCTGATGATAGAAAGCCTAAAAAGAGAGACATTGAAGTGATAGAACAATGAACTTAATTTTATAAACATTGTTGGATGCCATTGAGCAAGTGTACTAAAATAACTGGCGATGGGAGCCCAGACAAGTAATGGGAGGCATCTGTTATTACGTGGAGATTGGAGATACATGAGAGGAGTATACCCTGGAGGAAGAATGGGAAGATGAAAGAGAAGAAGGCAAAGCTCCAGGTCTTAGCAAAGGAGATAGTGGAGACAGGTCAAGAAAGAGTGAAGAAAAGAGGGTGAGAGGAGGGCAGGGAGGTAAGGGAAACAGGAGAATAGCCTGTGGGGCAGAGGGGAGCAGGAGGGTTAAGTGACCTATCAGTGAGGCCGTGACTAGGCTTTATTCATTTGTGTGAGTCAGCCAGTCACAAGCAGTGGCCATTGTAGTCCTATAGAAAGTCAAATTTCTATTTTACAGTGTGGGCTTAATGTAATTGGAAGACAAATATCTTTGAAAGATTTGATGCTTCAGTCTAGAACTCTACCCTGAACTCAAATCTTTAGTGTGTTCTTGTTTTAAAATAAGGTGACATAATCCAGTTTTGGAGTTTTTACAGCTGTTCTGTGCATTGACAATTACGCAGTATGCTGGGTACCCTGACTTGCATGCTGTGCCTTACATGATTTTTGGTCATGGTCTTTTTTATACTGCACTGAATTTCAAAGTTATTATCTATTTCAGTCACTGGCATTATGGTTATCTTTAGAGAAAATTAAACAAGTAAACGATTTACATGCCCTAAGTAGATGAAAAATGATCTAAAATTGCATGCTTCTTTCCTGGAGATCTCTTTGCCAAATTCTTGGGCTAATCCTCTAAATACTTGGATTCAACACTTTTTATTGGATCCTGTTGTCTCATGACCGGTATGTTCAAAATTCCAGATGTGGAATTTGTCCCTCATTATTTTATTTAACAAAGATGTTACTCTGGTTTGGAAAAATGTCTTAAAGGTGGTGGGCAACAATGGCTTAAACATTTAGTGTATTTGAATACTGTCTTCTCAATAGGAAAATATACTGCATTCTTTTGTTGGATAATTGAAATGTACTAAATGTAGTATTTGGGCAGTAAAACCTAATTGAACACCCTGATGGAAAGTCAGGCTCAGGGTCCTGTGGTAGACCTATAACCTTTAAACCCAAAGGGAGGGGAGCCCCCATATGCACATTCATGCTTTTGGTCATTTAGAAGGACATCCAATTTTGCGGCTTCTTAACTGGCTGCCGAGAGAGAGATGGGATGGATGTTTTGAGCACTATCTAGCTTAATGCAGTTTAGGAAAGTTACCTCCTGAGCTATAATGAGGAGTTTCCCCTACCTGTTGAGCTCATGCCCACAGAGAACTTGATTGTGATTCTGGGCCAGAGAAAGGGCTTGACTTGCAACTCCTCCTAATCCACTTAGCTGCTGAATTCCCTTTCTGAGGGGCTTTTCCTTCTGGTGCCAAGCTTCTGTTTTCAGAGAAGAGTCATCTGATGTTTCACACACAGGCATTCCTTGCTTCTCTTTTTCTTCTTCAGCTCACAGTAGCCCAGGCCTTTAGGAAGCTTCTATAAAAGGCCTTGGAGAAGTTCCAGATATGTGAGGGTGGCAACTCAGATCAGAAAAAACCACTGGGACCTAAATGCTAGTTTCAATATCCTTCTTTAGTTCTGTCTGTTTGAATGTGGCAGACATGACTGTACATGAAAGATTTGATCAGTTGATTCATGATGGCTCATGGACTGATAGGCCTCTGAGACGTACTTGTCTCTCCTCTGGTGTCCCAAGCTTTAGGGAGAGAGTCTCTCCATGCCACACTTTACCCCACTGTGCCCTGACCCCAGTACCGTCTGGTTTCCCTCCTCTTGTAGTAGAAGCTTAAGGATTAATGTTTTGAAGAAGCCAAGAATCCCTATGTCCTAGCTTATGTTATGTACTGAATGTTTGTGTCCACCCACCCCAGATTCCTATGTTGAAATCCTCACCCCAAGGTAGTGGTATTAGGAAGTGGGGACTTTCAAAGGTGAGTAGTTCATGATGGTGGAGCACCCCTTGAATGGAGTTGGTGCCCTTATCAGAAGAGACATGAGAAAGATAATTTTTTCTTGGCTATGTGAGGATACAATAAGAAGATAGCCATCTGCAAACCTGGAAGCAGCCCCTCACCAGGCACTGGATATGCTGGCACCTTGGTCTTGGACTTCCCAGCCTCCAGAACTGTGTGAAATAAATGTTTGTTGTTTAAGCCATCTAGTCCATAACATTCTGTTATAGCAGCCTGAACTGACTAAGGCAGATTGGGTTCCTCCAGAGCCTGACCCTGAGACAAGGATTTGAGGGCAAATAATTAATTTGTGAAGTTATTCTAGGAATCAGTAGTAGGGGAGTGGGGAAGAGACAAGGGGAAGGGAAGGAAGACAATTAAAGGTGCAGTATCAAGCAGGTTACTTCTATGGGCAGCTGGGGTCAGTCCCACTGGAGATCTCTGGGAGACAGTGTGGAGCATGCCTCAGAGTAACCTGAGCAAGGAAGCTGGGGTATTAATCTGCCAGCTCTCCCAAATCATCCTCTAAGGGCTGCTCACAGGGGAATTAGCTCCGTAAAGCATTTGCTCCACTGAACTTCATGATATATACCAAGGAAGAGAGAGACTTGCTGGTTTAGATGAAAAATGAAAACACTGGCACATTTAGGAAAACCAGGAAAACCAATGCCCATGTTAATTCTTGGCTGCTTCTTCTGATTCTGTCTTTTGGGGAAGAGAGTGGTGAAGCATTGTTACAATGACCAAGTCCTCCTGCCTAGTAGGAGATCCTGAGAGCCCAGTTGCTTCTGACCTGAGTGGTAACTATCCTTGTCATAGGGATTGCTCTAACTTCTCCCTACTTCTCAGTCCATCTGACACATGGTTCCCAAATAAGCCTTTCTGAAAATGCTGCATTTCTTTGCTGCTCATCTCCCTAACCTGTCTTCTAAGGGTACTTTCCCTAATTTGATTCTAGCCTACTTGACAGGCATATCTCCTATCTGCATTCCATGCTCCATCTAAATGAGGTTATCCTGGGTCGGCTTTAGGATTTCTTTCTCCTGGACCTCAGCTTATGTTGTTTCTTCCACTTGGAATACCCTGCATGAACCTGGTTCTTTATTTGGTTTGTTGAAATCCTACCAAGTCTTTAAAACCCCACCCAGATTTCTCTTTAACAAACCCTTTTCTTTGCCCTTTAACTCTCTGTGACACTTTTACTACTGTCTTCTATTATTGTTTCTGGTATGTATGTTCTCTATTGTACTAGATTTTAAATGTCTTAGGGGCAAGGACCATGTTTTATTTATCTCTATATCATTCCACATTCATCCGGTTAATTTAATAAAGATTCATTGAGTGTCAGAGACTGCACTCAAAACTGGAGCTCCAAAGATAAATGAGACATGGGCCTTGCTCTCAAGGGAGCTCACAGGCCAGGCATAAGAAAGTGACTTGTGTAAATAAGTGTGTGTATCCATCTTGGTGCCTCAAATATTAGAGAATGGGCAAAGATCATGAGCGCACAGAATGAATGAAGGTACGGGAGAACATTTATTCTCATCTTATTTCCTGCAAATGCTCAGAAATTAGTTTGGGAAGATAGTTTTTTGGGGAAAAAATGAAGATGCAGTAGTCTTCCCTTATTTTTCAGAATATGTTCTAAGACCCCTAGTCGATGTTTGAACCCAGGGGTATTACTGAATCCTATATATACTAGGTTTTATTCTATACCTACATACCTATGATAAAGTTTAATTTATAAATTAGACACAGCAAGAGATTAACAATAACTAATGATAAAATGGAACAATTATAACAATATACTGTAATAAAAGTTATGTGTATGTAGTCTTTCTCTCTCAAAATATCTTATTGTATGCAATATTTGTGGACCGTGATTGACTGCAGGTAACTGAAACCTTGGAAAATGAAACAGTGGAGTGGGGGGGAGAATATTATAATTAGATTATGGTGGGAAGCATTTCTGTGTATCTCTCTTGGGGTGATAGAATGGTTTAGAAAAGGGCAATAAATTTCAGAATCAGATTGCTCCAAGCTTGAATGCTAGCTGTGTCAATTTATAGTTATGTGACTGTGGGTTTTCTGTTGGTTTATTTCCTTATGTATAAAACAGATAATACCCAACTAATAGCATAGTTGTGGAATTAAATGAGATAACACTTGCATAGGGCCTAGCAAATGTTTGGAACTTATTAGATGCTTGGTAACTAATGGGCTTCACCCTACCATCTCTGCTTTTAAAAAAGAAAGGGAATTTTTTATTTTCTGTCTATAGTAGAACAATCTGGGTGGAGAGAGGTTTGATCTTCTCTTCACTTTTCTCTACCTAACTGGAAAACTTTTAACTTACATTTCTTTTTCATTGCTTTTGAATCTCCATGTCCATTTCAAGAAGATTTCAGGTACTATTGGGCTCAGTGGTGGAAAGAGGGAGAAGTTGGCCTTTCTTTGGGGGACCTTTAGATAGGATAATGTTCTAAAAGTAGGACTTGCTTTTAGAAATTAGATCTCCTTTCTACTAGAATTTGTGACTCATTAGAGCTTAAATAGTCCTTATGGTTTTTCCATTTTTAGATCATTTCCATTTATTTGTAGAGGATTCAGTGAAAAGATGCTGGTTATGGTGTGCTGGGGTCAGCTTTTTTCTTTATCTTTTTCTTCTGATAAACAGTTATTGAATACCTACTGAATGCTAGGTGCTGATTATTGAGCAAAACAGACAAGGGCACTGCCTCCACAGACCTTATGACTTGTGGAAATGGGGGCTGGTAGTGATTAAATAATTACATGGATAAATGTATAATGCTAAACTCTGAAAGGAAATGAATTAGAAATTCTAGGAAACTGAGCACTGTACTAATCTAGATGAAAAGGGAATTCTAGGAAGCTTTAAGCCCTGTACCAGTCTAGATGGTGACTCATAAAACTTTCTGGAGAAAGGGGGGCATTTGAATTGATTTAGATTTGTGGGTGAAAGGTGCTAATGAGGCAAAAGGAGATGGGGTGGGTCTAGGCATACTGGGAGAAGGGGATGACTTATGGGTGCCCCCTTAAGCTTGCAGGGACATGGTTTGATCCTGGAACATGAAGGAGAGCAAGAAATGAGGCTAAAAAGGTTGGTGGTGACCAGATTTTATAGAGCGTGGTGTGCCATGGGAAGGTATTGGTTTTCCTGGGAGACCCTTGAAGGATTTTAAGAGGATTGATGTGATTAGACTTGCGTTTTGAGAAAGTTTTTTTGGCTGTAATATGGAAAAACAGATTAGAGGGCCTAAGAATGGAAGCTAGGAGAACAGTTAGGGTGGATCAGGTGAGAGTCAATGGAAGCTTAATTTGGGGACTTGGCTATATGACTGGGGAGAAAGGAGTGGAGTCCAGAGAGATTTAAGAAGTAAACTAAACAGCATTAGGTATGGATTGACTATGAGGATGCCGCCTGGCTTGTAATCTTCTGTCTTTAATCAGTAAAGCCCTGAGAACCATGCACATGCTGATGACCATTGTAAAAATCACCTGCAACCTCAGAGATCTTCAAGGTGATCAGGGGCCCAAGAGAACACTGGGCTGGGTGTGAGGAGAACACTTTTCTTTGCGGTCTTCTCAAACCATTGAACTTTTCTAGATTTGAATTTTATCATCTGCAAAACAAATGGGTTGTATTAGATGATCTCCACATGGGAACTGCATACAGCTCTCTATTCTTCAGCAGCAAAGCAATCATAGATTTTCTATATTAACACTTTACATTTGCAGAACAATTACTGTATGTGTGTGTATGTATGTGTGTGCTTTCATATTAATGATCACATAGATTTTCCTAACAGTCTTGTGAACTCTTTAGATTTTCTCCCCAGTGGGCAAATGAGGAAACTGAGACCCACAAAGATTAGAAAGTTTGTCTAAGATTACAAATTGTTGACAAAATTAGAGACCTTAAGGCTGAGTGTGGTGGCTCACAACTGTAATCCTAGCACTTTGAGAGGCCAAGGCAGGAGGGTCGCTTGAAGCCAGGAGTTCAAGACTAACCTAGGCAGCAAAGCAAGGCCCCATCTCTAAAAAAAAATATTAGAGTCCTTAAGTCTCCTAATTTTTCTGACCCCCTTTATTAGTTCTTTCTTTCTTCTACTGTATATTTATTTGCCTTTGTATTCTGTTTATCCCCCTCCCATTCCATTATTTTTAAGTATTCCATCCAAGAAGGCAGAGTGAGGCAGTGTAACTCCCTTTAAGCACTTCTGATATTTGGTTTGAAACTATAGGCTCACTTGAAGCTTGGACTTCTTTGTGATTATTCTTGCTATTCCTGACCCAATTACTAAGAATAAATAATAATTTGGGCAAATTTCAAGTGTTCACATAGAAAGAATGCAGATATAGAGGTCATGAAAGACTGGCCTGATTAGGAAGATGTCTATTATTATGATGTCTTTCAACTTTTGCTTCCAAAACCAGGCAGTCACCATTTTATAAGTGGGTTTGGTTCTAAAGCAATCTTATAAATTGTGTTGAGTATTGGGATTGATCATATTTGAACCCTATTTCATGCATTCTATATCTCAGAGGAGATTCAGCTCAAGAGAAAAATCCAGCCCAATGAATAACTGTTATTTGAGGGCAGTCTTTCCTTCCTGGTTAACTGGGCTGCATATTTATCCAGAAGGTCATTTGGTCTCTATTCAACAAGCAAATATCCAGCCAGTTCTGACTGTTCACCTACTGTGTCAGTTTGTTCTTGCACTGCTATAAAGAAATACCTGAGGTTGGATAATTTATAAAGAAAAGCAGTTTAATTGGCTTATGTTCTGCAGGCTGTACAGCAAGTATATTACTGACATCTATTTGGCTTCTGGTGAGAACTTAGGGATCTTTTACTCATGGTGGAAGGTGAAATAGGAGCAGACATGTAACATAGCAAGAGAATAAGCAAGAGAGAGAGAGAGTGGAGAGGTTCCAGGCAAATCTGAAACACAGCAGGGAAGGCATTAAATCTTAGAGCTCCAGCACAGTCCTCGACTCCATGCCCTGCATTCTGGTATGAGGGGTGAGCCCCCAAGGCCTTGGGCAGGCCTGCTCCTGTGGCTTTGCTGGGTGCAGCCCATCTGGCTGCATGGGTTGGAGTTGAGTGCTTGTGGTTTTTCCAAGCAGGGGGTGCAAGCTGCCAGTGAATCTACCATTCTGGCAGCCAGAGGGCTCTGTGTGGGAACTCCAATGCCAGATTTCTTCTCAGCATTGCCCTAGTAGAGTTTCACTGTGGGGGCTCTGCTTCTGTAGCTGGCTTCTGTCTGGCCACCCAGACTTTCTCATACATCATCTGAAATCTAGGCAGAGGTTGCCAAGCCTCCCTTACTCTTGCATTCTTTCTTTGTACTTATAGGCTTACATCATGTGGAAACCACCAAAGCTTATGGAAGGTTACATTCTCCAAAGTTGCAGTGTGAGCTGTGCCCGGGGCCCCTTGAGCCGAGGCTGGAGCTGGAGCATCTGGGATTTGGGAAGCAGTGTCCCAAAGTGGTTCAGGGCAGTGGTGCCCTGGGCCTGGCCCCTGAAACCATTCTTTCCTCCCAGACTTCTAGGCTTGTAATAGGAGAGGCTGGCTGCCTTGCAGATTTCTGAAAACGCCTTTAGGGCCTTTTCCCCATTGTCTGGGATATTAGCACTTGGCTCTCTTTCAGTTTTGCAAATCTATCAATCAAGTGGTTGCTCTGTAGCCTGCTTGGATTCTTTCTCTACCACAGGGGCAGTTTTCCAAACCTTTATGTGCTCTGTTTCCATTTTAAATATAAGTTCAAACTTTAAGTCATTTCTTTGTTCCCACATCTGATTGTAGGTTGTTAGAAATAGCCAGGCCATTTCTTGAATGCTTTGCTGCTTAGAAATTTCTTCTATTAGATACCCTAGGTCATCACTCTTAAGTTCAAACTTCCACAGATTTCTAGGGCATGAACATAATATAGCCAAGCTGTTTGTTAAGGCATAACACAGGTGATCTTTACTGCAGTTCCCAATAAATTCCTTATTTCCATCTAAGACCTTGTCAGCCTGACCTTCACTGTCCATACTTCTTTTTCTTTCTTTCTTTTTTTTGAGATAGAGTCTCTCTCCGTGGCCCAGGGTGGAGGGCAGTGGCATAATTTCAGCTCACTGAAACCTCTACCTCATGGGTTCAAGTGATTTTCCTGCCTCAGTCTCCTGACTAGCTGGAATTATAGGTGCGCACCACCACATCCGGCTAATTTTTGTATTTTTATTCGAGACGGGGTTCCACCATGTTGTCCATGCTGATCTCAAACTCCTGGCCTCAAGTGATCTGCCCACCTTGGCCTCCCAAAATGCTGGGATTACAGGTGTGAGCCACTGCACCCAGACTACCGTCCATATTTCTATCAGTATTTTGGTCACAACCAATTAACAAGCCTCTAAGAAGTTCCAAACTTTCTCTTATCTTCCTGTCTTCTTCTGAGCCCTTGAAACTTGTCCCAACTCTGCCCATTACCCAGTTCCAAAGTCATTTCCACATTTTCAGCTATCTTTATAGCAACATTCCACTCCTTGGTACCAATTTTCCTACCATGTTCTCATTTCTTACCTTTTTTCTTCTGGAACCTTCTGGCTTTCTAAATAGAGGATACTGCTTCAGTAGTCTAAACTAGAAAAATAGAAAGAAAGCCCACAATGGCCTGGAAATCCTCAACACTCCATAGATTTAAAAGCTTGAAAAGTACATAGGCCAAAAAGGATCTTTGACCAGTGTCTCACTATCTATTGCTGCATAACAAACAACCCTAAAACTTAGTGCTCTAAAACAACAACAAATTTGTTACATCTTATGAATTTAGGGTCACGAATTTGGTGCAGGGTTCTCATAATCAATTATCCTGTTCCATGTGATGTTGACTGAGGTCACTCAGTGGTATTCAGTTAATGGCTCATTTGGTCTGGAAGTTTCAAGATATCTTTAGTCACATGTATGGTACTCTGGTGAGGATGGCTGGAAAGATGACTGGAGAAAGAGACTCAACCTCTCTTGGAAGACGTGTCGAAGAATTTGTAGCCATGGTTAATCCACCACACTTTAAATTTTATAATTCTTTCATTTCTTCAGTCCCAGCACTAAGTTTGAACACACCATTTACCCAAGGAACTAGTGTTGCTCTAGCTCTTCTAACTTTCCTTGTCTGGCCTGTCCATGGTTGGGACCCATTGGTAAGGAGTGCTTTCCCTTATAAGGCCCAGGGATCTTGACCTTCTGAGTATATAATTCTCTTTTAGATGTTCTTGTTGCTTCCTTGAAGGCTCTTGCCCTGAATAGGCTCCTGATCTTCTGGAAGAGTGTGATGCATTTTTAAGAAATTTAATCTTAATAAGTCTCTTACATATATATTAGCAAATCCCTCTTTGGTAGGTTTACAGCTGTGTGACAAAATAAACATAAATATGGGAAGTGTGTTGGGTGAATCATACTTGGGCACAAAGTTCCATGCATACTGGTCTTACTTTAGTTCTTCAAACATACCAAGCTCTTTCCCACTTTCCAAGAACTTGTGTATGCCTTTTCCCCTGCCTGAAACAGCTTGTCTTTCCTTCGGCTGGGCTTAACATCCACTTAACCTATTGCAGCTTTGATGGCATTCATCCACAAAGGCTTTCACTTAGTCCTTTGTCTAAATTAGCCTCCTCATTTTTTGTCTTCTAGGCCCTGTTCTCTTCCTTTATAATATGTATCATAATTTATAATTAGGTATTTATTTTCATGTTTCTTTGTCATTTGTCTCCATGATTTGTATGCTTCTTGAGGGTAGAGATTATCTGTTATATTCACTGCTATATTGGCCCAACAAATATTTGCTAAATGAATGTGTGTGCGTGTGTGTGTGTGTGTGAGAGAGAGAGAGAGAGAGAGAGAATCATATAGATAGGCAGGCTGTACATCAAGTTGTGCTTCTGGCATCAGTTCCCAGACTTGTTTCTGTTTTTTGTAACAGTTCTGTCTCTATTAGTCTAAACACTTAAAGCCATTTTTAAGAGGCATTCTCATGGTGAGTGATGGCATCAGAATGTGTGACCCTGGAGAAGGAGGTCACATTTGTAGCTAAAGATCAGCCTGGAAATGACCTTTTGTCTGGATCTACTCCCTCAAAATATTGAACATGGAATTGGAGGAAAGACTGAAAATAAGCTGGAGTAATGATTGATAGTTTTTCCTCAATAGCTTTTCTCTCTTTTCACAGTATTTGAAATAATGAATACATTTCCCACCCTCCTTTGCTGCTAAGTATGGCCAGGTGTCTCTATTCTGGCCAATGGGATATGAGCAGAAGGATTATGTAACTTTTTTTTTCTATTATTTTGTCTATCCTGTTTTTTATAATCCAGATGCTGCCATCTTGGACCATGAAGACAAAAGGTAGATCCTCAGGGTAGAGGAGCAATGAATTGGAAGGAATTTGTGTTGCTAAAGACTTTGTGAGCAGAGCTACTTTATTAGCATTGGCCTGCATATCTCCAGACTTTTATGGGAGGGTAAAATAAAATTCTACCTTTAAAAAGTACTTTTATTAAATAGATTTCCTGTCCATCTCTGGAAAAGCTTATATTAATGGGTATGACATTATGTCTCACATTAGATTATATAAGTTTGGTCCCCAACAATGTCAGAAAAACAAAAGATAAGACAATACCAATGGTAAGACAGAGAGTGTATCACTGATCATGGGCTCCAGGGTATTTCTTTTTTCTTTCTTTCTTTTTTTTTTTTAAATGAGACAGGGTTTCACTGTGTTGGCCAGGATGGTCTCAGTCTCTTGACCTTGTGATCCACCCACCTCGGCCTCCCCAAGTGCCGGGATTACAGGCGTGAGCCACCGGGCCCGGCAAGGGTATTTCTTAAAATATTTCCAAAGGGGATTTTTTTATGTAGAAAATAAATCCTCATTTCAGGCTCTCATTTCTTGACTGTTACAAAGGATTGGGAAAATTATTCCATGCCTAGAGGGCGTTCTGATTTCACCAGCAACTTCTGCTGTATCTTAAAGCACAAATTGATTTCTTTATTACTGTTAGAAAGTTCATCTGCCAGATTATACTGATTTCCTGAAGTCATTTTGGACAAAGGAAAGGTCACATTGTTTTTTAGTAAAGACATATTTTTTCTCCTGTATCACTTGTGTGGTTTTCTTTTTTTCAGGCTTTCTTTTGTGATGTCTTAAATAAGACATTTCCCCAAGATATTTAAAGCAACAGTACTTAACCTTTGTACAGCCCTCTCATTTCTAGAGTCTTTTGCAATGGGTCCTGAAGTCAGTAAACTTCTTGCAGAGGATCACTGGTGGCTACAAGTGAGTATGGGGAGAGTTTTGAGCTCATGAAATATTAGATACAATTTTAAAAGTAGAGAAAAAAAATTATCAAGAGTCATTGACACAAGATGCCATGCTTGATGCTAATGAAAATAATTCTGGACCCTGAAGAATCTGGTGTAGTAGGGTCTCACATGGATATACTTACAAGCATTGGGCATAGAAAGGGCATCTCTATCATAATTACTCTTGTTCTGGTTCTTTCCATTCCATCTTCCCTCCTTTCTCTGCCTTTCTCTGTTTCTTAACCCTGTCTTTACAGATATTTCACATTTACCTTATGGAGATACCATCTCCCATGGTCTCAGGTTGGATTTCTCTGGAAGTGGACTTTGAGACAAGGACTTGAGTGCAAGGAGTATATCTGAGAAATGATCTGGTTAGAACTAATAGGGGAATAGGGGAAGGGAGACAAGAAAGGAAAAATGAGCAGGTTGTGAGTGTGAGCAACTGGAGCTCAATATCACTGGGGACCTCTTGGAGAGAGTGAAGAATGTGACTCAGAGTTCTCCCACATGAAGGATGAGGGTGCTGGATTATTTATTATAAGGAAAATTAAAGGGAAAAAAAGTGTGTTTGAGGACAACTGAGTTTTAAAAATAAGTCTTGTAGAACTATTTGACTTCCTGAACTATGTGCATATATAATAAGAAAATAAACAATCTATAGGGATTACTAAGAATTATGTTGCTTTGCCTATGTCAAATAGAAAAATATAATAAGTTTAACATTAAAACAGAGGCTTTTCTTTACCTTTCTAGTATTTATTATTTTTAATTTGACTTTGGGGCTCAAGGGGTACATTTGAGCACTCACTAAGTATGTGGGGGAGAGGAAATTGGAAGATAGGAGAACTTTAGTCCCAGCCTTCTAAAATTTATACCAGAACAGGGAGAAAAGTCATCTGTTGGAACTTACAAAGATTAATTCTATAATTTATTGGAAGTGAATTGGAAGTTAAATTTAAGGTTTATACAAGCCAGTGTAAGGCAGTGTCATTCAGGATATATGTAGTAACACTAAAGGAAGGATAAATAAGGTAAATAGCACTGTACAGTAAGTAAGTACAGGAGAAAGTGAATTTAGTACTTGATCTGAAGGACCTGGTTCACAGAAATGGAAGAGGGAGGGAAGAGCAGAGAGTTGGAATGGCATGAGCAATACCATAGTGATGATGGGGTAGGTGTTAAGTTGCAGATGGAAACTGGTGGAATTGATCAGGTGGGAGCAAGTGATGAAGAGCCAGGTAAGAACAGGTGATGGAGAACCCTGACAGCCAGGCAGAAGTCTGGAAACTGGATTCAATTCAGAAATAGGAAAAAGATAGCTTGAAACGATTGAAAAAAATTCTGGCTAATACTGCATTGTTTATTTTTAGTTGAGGTATAATTACATAAAATAAGATGGGCAATTTTAAGTGTAAGTGGTGCCCACCACCACACCTGGCTAATTTTTACAGTTTGATGAATTTTAACAAATGTACACCCATATAACCACCACCCAAATATGGAATATTTTCATCACCCAAAAAGGGCCCCTTATGAAGTTTCCCAGCCAATAATTGCCCTGTCCTTACCTCTTAACCACTGTTGAGGCATTATTGAACTGTTTTTGAACTTCATATAAATTGAATCATACGGTATGTATTCTTCTATGACTGGCTTCTTTTTTTTTTTTAATTGCATTTTAGGTTTTGGGGTACATGTGAAAAACATGCAAGATTGTTGCATAGGTTCTTTTGTGGCAGTGTGATTTGCTGCCTTCCTCCCCTTCCCCTATATGTGGCATTTCTCCCCATGCTATCTCTCCCCAACTCCCCACCCCCCGCTGTCCCCCCAACTCCCCCCAACAGACCCCAGTGTATAGTGCTCCCCTCCCTGTGTCTATGTGTTCCCATTGTTCAACACCTGTCTATGAGTGAGAACATGCGATGTTTGATTTTGTGTTCTTGTGTCAGTTTGCTGAGAATGATGGTTTCCAGGTTCATCCATGTCCCTACAAAGGACGTGAACTCATTGTTTTTGATGGCTGCGTAATATTCCATGGTGTATATGTGCCACATTTTTCCTGTCCAGTCTTTTCTTTTTTTTTTTTTTTTTATGACTGGCTTCTTTCACTCAGCTTAATTTTTTGAGATAAGTAGTTTGTTCCTTTTTATTGTGGAGTGATAGTCTATTGAATGAATATACTACAATTTGTTTATCCAGTCTCCTGTTAATGAAAATGTGGGTTTTTTCCAGTTGTGGACTATTATGAATAAAAAGTCTGTAAGCATTCTTGCACACATCTTTTGGTGAACATGTGCACTCATTTCTCTTGGGCATATAATTAGGATTGAGGTCATTGGTTCTAGGGTAGGCACATGTTTAGATTTAGTAGTTACTGCCAAATAGTTCTCCAAGATGGCTGCATCAATTTATACTCCCACCAACAATGGGGGAGAGTTGTGTTTGCTCTGCAGCCTTGTAAATACTTGGTATTGTCAAGTTTTTCAATTTTTGCTATTCTGGTGGCTGTGGAGTGGAAATTATTTTTTAAAAAGAAAGATCAATTATATACTAAGTAAAGGATAGATTTGGTGGGAGAGGAGACCAGACACAAATAAACCAGTCATAAAGCTGTTGTCCCAATGCCAATGAGAAGACTCAAGACCCTGGCCTGGGGTACTTAGGAGGTGTGAGGAGAAAGGGTTTAAACTGAGTGACTTTACAGAGCTTGGCAGAGGTTCAGAGCTCATTTCTTAGGATGTCTCTTCTATCTAGAAAAATCTTGGCATTTAAATTACTTGCTATTAACTGTAGCCAGAAGAGTGGGATCACCTTTACTAAATCTGCCTGAGAGATATCTTATTGTATTGCGGATACTGTAAACATTTGGAGAAATTTACTAAGAGAGCCTGGAGAGGGTTTCAGAAGTGAGAGAGTTTGCTGTGAGTTTAATGAATTGCCACATGAGGTTTTTTTTTTTTTTTTTCTGAGATGGAGTCTCGCTCTGTTGCCCAGGCTGAAGTGCAATGGCGTGATCATGGCTCACTGCAACCTCCGCCTCCCGGGTTCAAGTGATTCTCCTGCCTCAGCCTCCAGAGTAGCTGGGATTACAGATGTCCACCACCACACCTTGCTAATTTTTTTGGTATTTTTAGTAGAGATGATGTTTCGCCATGTTGGCCAGGCTGGTCTCGAGCTTCCGACCTCAGGTAATCCACTCACTTCGGCCTCCCAAAGTGCTGGGATTACAGGCGTGAGCCACTGTGCCCAGCCCACACATGAAGATTTTTAATGTACTTTTCTGTTTGCTCCTTGACCTGAGGACCTGGTGTTAGGATTCCTTCATTTCTCCCTTCTTCCACTGCCCTCCTTCCTTCTTTCCTTCCATTAATCCATCAGTGAATAAACATTTGCTGAGGGCCTGCCCTGTGCTAGGCCCTGGCTGGGCACCACAGTGTGTCCAAAAATTAATTTGACATGTTCCAGTCTTCCAGAAGTTCAGTGCATTCAGTAAAGGATTTAAAAAATTTACAAAAGCGTACAATGCCAGGCAATGCTGTGTAAATCCCCACTGTCCTGTGTCTGTGAGTCTGTGACCACCCCTCTTCTATGCTACTGCTTAGGACTCTTCAATGAAAAGAATGAGTAGCTAGGTTTGAAATGGAGGGTGAGGTGAGTAGCAGGGAAGGTGTCTTGTTTGAGGTGGCAGCTAGGTTAAGCCACAGATGGATAAGATTTCAATAGCAGAGATGAAGGAAAGATATGATAAGAAACAGCCTGAGTAAAGGCGTGGAGAGGCAAAATGTATGGCACAGTGAAGGAATTACAAGTAGAATTTGGCCAGAGCACAGGGTGAATGGAGAGGAGTATATCACGTAGGAAGGCAGGATGGACTGTGGGCCAAAGTAGGAGCCAGGTTGCAAATTGTGTCTATTTCATGGGCAATAGGGAACCACTAGAGGTTTTTGGTGAAAGCAATGTCATCAGAGCTGCCTTTGCAAAGATGGCTCTGGCAGTGATGAGCTGCAAGACTGAAGGCACAATAATGTTTTAGGAGGCTGTTACAATAGTCCAGGGAAGACTTAATGAGGGCATGGATTAGGTTGGCTGAGATAGAAAGGAGGAGATAGGTAATATGAGAAATAATTAGAAAAAAAAAAGAGGGTTCAGAAAGGAAAGGGATGGCAGAACAGAAACAACTGTTTTCCCTTTTCTTTCACACTGTTGTGTTTTGAAAGTGAGCTGAACTTCGTGTGAAGTAGGTGTGGGTGTTGATCAGCATTGCATTCCTGATAACTGAGCTGTGGGTAAGAGGTCAAACAGACAGAACCCAGAGTGGAACATTCTGCTGTGCTCAACATGGGATTCCTTAGGAAACAAAACCCAAGCAAAGCCAAATGCCCTATTCCTCAACTCCATACTTTTCCTGCTGCTGCTCTCTCTCTCATGCCTGCCTTTCAACATCAAACTTAAAGAAAAAGTTGCACATTCTTAATGCCATTACCTTTTCACTTCTTACCCACTCAGCTCCCTTCGATCTGACTCTCTTACCTCCTACACTGCAACAAAACCATGCTCATGTCACCAGGGCCTTCCATGTTGCTAGAATTAATGGCTATTCTTCTAGTCGCAGCTTACCTGCAGTCTCAGGTGTATCCAACACCGTCAGCCACTCCCTCTCTTTAGAATGCTCTCCTCTCCTGGATTCTGTGACCCTGCTTCTCATATTTTTCTCATTACCTCATTGACTACTCCTCCTTAGTCTTCTTTTCTAGCACATCCTCTTCTACTAAGCCACTACATATTGGAGATTTTCGCCTTCTTTTGTTTTTTATCTATGCTCTTTCCTTAAGTGACCCCATTAGATACTCATAACTTCTGCTTTTATCTATATGCTAATGGTGCCTCCTTTTCTAGCTCCAATCTAGATGCCTCTCTTCTGAACAGCAGACCTGTAAACCCATCTGTCTGTTTAACATGTTCACTTGACTGTCCCCAAAGCAGCTCAAATTCAGCATGTGCAAACCTGAATTCATGATCTCTTCCCCCCATGTATGCATTCCAGAAGGTGGAAAAACAGTCTTGACCACCACCTCTCTCTTAACTCTTCATATCAAATCCATTAATTTCTTATTGATTTGACTTGTTAAAATATTTCTCAAACTCATTCATTTCTTCACCCAAGTCATAGTTACCAACAGCTCTCATCTTGACCACTATCATGAATTTAACCTGAATCTGAGCCCCAGCTGCCCTCTACTTCAATGCTTCTTCCACTCAGAGCCAGTGTGAACTTAAATAGGCTTAAAAAGGAGAATGTTATTGTCTTCTTAAGTGACTTGAATGGTTTCCATTGCTCATAGAACAAAGACCATAATGTTCATCTGGCTTTCATGGCCCTGCAGGGGCTGGTCATTACTGTCCTCTTTGGCCTAACCTCTCCCCACTTTCCCCCATTCCCTTCTTTATGCTGCAGCCACTCAGACCTTCTCTCTGTTTCTTCTATCCCACAAAATCCACTCCTCCAACAAGACTTCTGCAGCTTCAGATTGCCCAGAATTATCCCTTCTCACCACTCCTCTGCCCAGTTAACTTCTACTCATTGTTTGAATCTCAGATTACATACCAATTGCTCAGGGAAGTCTTCCTTGATGCCCTAATTTAGATCATACCAGAACCCCCCTTGTTATATAATATGTTTCTAGCTCTGGGTACCTTTCCTTGGTAGCACTCTGCATAGCTTATAATGACCCACCTATTACTTTGATTATTTGATTAAGGTTCATCTAACCCACCAGACTATAAATTCTATGAGGGCAGGAACAGTGTCAGTTTTTGCTCACCCTTGTCTGGCTGACATGATTGGTAGTGTCTGGAGCACAGTAAGTGTTCAATAAATACATGCTGAATAGGTAAATTAGCAAATGGGTTAAGTTAAGCTGTATTATACTGTCTCTCATGGAGGGGTATTGGAGAAGCCTTCAGTGTACACAGTGGCTTTTCCATTCGAAATAAGTATGTTAATAAATATTCTAATCAGAGGTTGATAATTGGTGATCCTGGGCCATATACAGCCTGGTAGAAATTTTTAATTTTTCCAAAACAATGTTTTGGGAAAAGTACGTACTGTATGCAAAGATTTGAAAATGTGGAGATTTCATTGTAAAAATCTGATTTTCTCTCTTTTCCTGAAAAATAAAGCTCTTGCATCACTGGGCCCACATTTTCTTGTAGCAATAATTGAATGGAACTGAAAAGAGGCTGCCCCATTATGATGAGACATTAGCTCTTCAACTCACTATTGTCACCAGCCAGCCTCCTTCACTCATTTAATTACCTGCCTGGTCTGTAGGGGTATATCCCTCATCAAGTTTGCTATTTTTGGTCTAAGCCTCCTTTATTAGAAATTGTTGGACCCAGCTAATTGGGTAGCCTGTAAAACCCCTGAATTGTTGCCATGAAAAGCCACAATTTCTTTTTCTTAATTCTTCGGAGGTTTTCTTCGAAATGCGGAATTCTTTTATCTAACCCTTTCATTTTAGAGATGAAAGAGCCAAGGACCAGAATAGGTAATGACTTGCTCAGGCTCACAGAGCAACTTCTTTGTCTTTCAACTAGTGTGCTTAGAAAGACCAAAGAAAATAATTAGGGAAATGTATTCCTTTATAAAATTTCCATTTTAATTTTTATTTTCTTAAATCTAGAAAAACTAATTTAAACAGAGGAATTGATCTTTCAAGTCTCAAGTTAGTCTCGTTAATTTTTTCCTTGAATTGTTTGGGAGACTTAGTGTTGGTTGTATAGAAGTGGTAGTGTGGCAGTAGTAGTAGTGAAACTGCCTTTGCAAAAATTATAACTTTGCAAGACAGTGAAAGAGACCTGACCTAACTGGTTCCATTTTGCTTAT
Organism: Aotus nancymaae; assembly: GCF_030222135.1. NCBI lineage: Eukaryota > Metazoa > Chordata > Mammalia > Primates > Aotidae > Aotus > Aotus nancymaae. Next base: position 17,302,614 of record NW_026988472.1, on the reverse strand, counting down.
AACCTCCAAGCTGTCCTTGTTCATTCCTGGGTGTAGGCAGAATTAACTTTGGGAGGAACTTAGTTTATGATTTAGCTTTGAAACAAAGAAGATGACAGCCCTTTCCCCCAAACAAACCCCCTTCCTGCCTGGGAACTAGTCTGCCTTTGTAGGACTGACAAATTAGCTACAAGATTAGAAATTATGGTTTAGGGACCATGCAGCCTCTGGCTGCAAGAATCTGAACCTCCCCAAATTGTTCCCTATTGTAAAACCTAAGATCAGTGCTTGAGATGTTTTGCAGACCCTGCACTCGATGGATCAGCTTACATCACCTGGACCTTTAATCTGGCTCAATGAGTTCTGCCATCCCACCCAGGAACAGAAGCCAGCAAGAAAAACTCACTTTGACTCCCCTATGAGTCCATCTCCAACCTGACCAATCAGCACTTCCCAATTCTCAAGCCCCTACCCACCAAATTATCCTTAAAAACTATGATCACTGAAGGCTCAGGAAGACTGATTTGAGTAATAATAAAACTCCAGTCTCCCACACAGCTGGCTCTGCATGAATTACTCTTTCTCCATTGCAGTTCTCCTGTCTTGATAAATCAGGTCTGTCTAGGCAGTGGACAAGGTGAACCCACTGGGCAGTTACAATAGTAGTAGTAGTAATAGTAACAACACCCAGTATGTGAAAATGTGAATTGATAATCCTGGGCTAATAGTTTCCTTCTATAAAGGCTGCTGATTTTTTTTTTCTTTGTGGGTTTTTTTCTGAGCCTGTGAATTTTGATTCCAGTTTTATATTTAGCTTTTTAAAAAATGGTGGTAAAATACATATACACATTGATAAAATTTATGACTGTAGCCATTTTAAAGTGTACAATTTAGAAAATGGAAGCCCCATATTCATATCTCTGTTTCTGCCTACCCGCAGACCCTGGCAACCACTAATATGCTTTCTGTCTCCATCGATTTGCCTATTTTAGACTTTTCATATAGATAGACTCAAACAATATGTGACCCTTTGTGTCTCACTTATTTCACTTAGCATGATGTTTTCAAGGTTCACCCATGTTGTAGCATCTGTCAGTGCTTCATTACATTTTATAAGTGAATAATATTCTGTTGTATGGATAAGCCACATTTTGTTTATCCATTGATGGACATGTCCTTTAGGTTGTTTTCCTCCTTTTGCTATTGTGAATAAAGTTGCTATGAACACTCATGTATAAATTTTTTTAATTCTAATTTATGATGGATGTTTGCATTTCAGGAACCCATTTATCATTTCTCAAGTACTGCTTGTCTATTGTGAATGAAGGTTAAAAAAAAAAAAGGCATTGGTAGGTCAACCAGGTATCAATTTCTATTGATTTCTATTCTGTATCTCTGTATCCAGCTTGAAATTGCAGACATTTACAGGCAAGAAATAGCAGTTCATTTTCAGTAGACATCTACCTGGAAAGTACCAGGTGCTTTAAACAAATTACAAAGAAGAAATCAAACTAACCAAGTGATGTGGCCATTATAAGCTATCAAATCTTATGGGGGAAAGTATGGATCTTATTCAGAAAGGAATCGACAAAAGAAGAGCTTAGCTCTGAGTCAAAGTACATCTGTTGAGCTTTTCACTTTCATTTAACAAACATGTATTGAGTGCCCGTAAGGCTGATCTATACACAAAGGGAGATTAGAGTCTAGTGAAGAAATGCAGATCAGAAGTAAATACACACATGTAATTACAAATAGTCCTTGAAGGAAGTGTGTAAAGAGTATGACGGTACATAATAGTGCTACCAGCTATCTTCTGGGGCTATGACAAGGCCTTGCTGAGGAAGTGACTTTTGAGTAAGAGTTAACAAGGTAGGCAAATTGAGTACCTAATGTGTGCTAGTTACTGCCTTAAATGTTTTGGCTTCAAGGATCTATAACAAGTGGCCTCTGCCCAGAATAAATTTTGTTTTCTAGAGAATGGTTAGGAAACCCCCTCCTGAATAATTTATTAGCAACTTCTTTATCTTAATGAATGACAAAGAAAGGGCTCCTGGAACCCATTTATTTTCCTGGTAGTTTTCAGGGGATCTCTCTCAGGGACAGGCTCAGTATAAGCAGAGTAATTTTGACAGGAAAGTTTTCAAATTATTCAATTGTAATTCAGGTCTAAAGTTTGATAGCCTTATTGACAAGAAAGGATCTAAGTTGAAATACTGAAATCAACTTCCTTCAGGAGATAAATACTTGATTTCAGCACATTTTCTTGGGCAATTGTCAGTCTGGTACTTTTCACAGTGAAGTTCATACTCTTATTCAGCAATGTGCTCCTCAAAATCAAGCCAAGAATGATTGTTAGCTTCAGAATATTGGGCAATATTTATAGTACACCAGTAAACTTTGGGCTGGACATGCAAAAAAGTTCTGACCATTAAAGACACTCAACTTTCTAATGAAGCCCTATGCTGCCTAGTGTCACAGTGCCGATGAGCAGGATAACGAAAAATGATCATAATAATGAGAAACAACAGGCTGTGTGGTCAACAATGGGACGGGGTCGATTAGAATGTCAGACAGTACAAATCTGCATTGTTTAAAATAGATCTGGATGGAAATACACCATTCTCATGGAATGGTGCCCTTCTTTGCAGATCAATTTCTTTCTTATTTTTGGGGTTCAGAGTTTTTAAAATTTATTATATTTTAAGTTCTGGGGTACATGTGCAGCTCGTGCAGGATTGTTACATAGGTATATACATGCCATCTTCTAAAGAGGACCAAAAGAACACAACAATTGTTTATGGATGACAAAAAGTTTTAGGGCAGCCATAGTCAAAGACACACTATTGACAAGGAAATTTGCTACCTGTGTGGCACAAAATAATTTGACATAACAATTATAATTATTACTGATAATGTATAATAAGTCATATCAGAATTATAGGAGTTTCCCATGATTTTGGATAATAAACCGATAATATATTTTTACAAATACAGCCCCCAAAAAACCAAACAGCATTTTATATTTGACTATGCTTTCTGTATAATTTTTATACCAAATAAGCCAAATTATGTCATTTTTGGATTTTAGAGAACCTAATATCTTAAAGGATTATTTAGGTCAGAAAAAGACATAATTCATAATTTGATTTTGGAAGGTTTGTCAAATATCAAAAGTTCAAAACACTTTATATCACAGGTCATTGTAAAATAGTCATTCATTTGACCAAAGTGTTAACTCAAGGATTTCAAGAAAAGGTGAATAGTTTCATTCTTAGAGAGGAGACTTAATTTTCCAAACAATGAGCCCTAATAAAAACAGCATGAAGCTAATTAAATTTATTTTTCAACATTTTATAAGCAATCTATGAAATTTTTATCTTGGCCAGGTGCAGTGGCTTATGCATGCAATCCCAGCACTTTGGGAGGCCAAGGTGGGCAGATCACAAGGACAGGAGTTCGAGACCAGCCTAGCCAACATAATGAAATCCTATCTCTACTAAAAACACAAAAATTAGCCAGAGATGGTGGCATGTGCCTGTAGTCCCAGCTACTTGGGAGGTTGAGGCAGGAGAATTGCTTGTCCTCAGGAGGCGGAGGTTGTTATGAACCGAAATTGCACCACTGCGCTCCAGCCTGGGCAACAGAGTGAGATTCCATCTCAAAAAAAAAATTCATCTTGATCATAAGATATAACTTCCATAAGCCTTTTACAAACTTTATAAGCTTTATTAAGGAGTTGGCTAATGCTTCAAGAAAATCTTGTTAATCTGACACAGAGGCCCATATGCTGGTCTTGCATCAGTGTGCTTTTGACATTAATGATTAATTTATAGAGAAACTAAGCTTATTTTACCTCTCAAAATTAGCCTTTACAATCTCACACACCCACCTTTTCTGCAATAGTCCCTGGGCCTTGAGGAGTTGAATAGCTTTAATTTCTGGCCCTGTGTCTTAGGAATGCAGTTTATTTTTATTGGGAACTTCTAATGGGCCTGAAGATGAGGCTTTAATTGCTATCAGTGTTTAAGATTTAGCAGGACTTGGTGTCCTTTTTAGACCCAGGAGTCAAAACCCTGTAACTCAAAGTTACAAGGACTTTGAAGGCACATACAGAAAGATACATGGATGTAATAACCTTAATTAATATTTTTATCTCAGTTTTTTTCCTATGCAAACCAAAACTTAATAATAATGGCATAGGAATTGTTTCAATAAACTGTAAAATCTGTTAGGCCAATTATCAAAAGGCAAAATAAAAGACCTTATGTACTGCACAGAATATTATGTTGGTAGAAAACATTTTCTTTACACCTTTCATAAAACTTTGTTAGCATCAGGCCACAACAAACAGAACTTGAGGGAAAAAACTTATATGAGCTGAAAATGAGTTGAAGGAGAGAATTACTATTTCATGCCCTTTAAAAGGGAAGAGAAAACAGAAAATGGTGGGATGCAATAAAAGTTGAACTTTGGGTTAAAAAAATTAAAATCTCTTATAATTTATTAAGATTAAATCAATCCCTTATGAAAATTTCATTGTTCTAACCAATTATTTAGTGTATAAGTTTTTTTTTTTTTACATCAAGCCCAATTTCTAGAAACACCATTATAATTTCCCTTTAGTTACAGACAAGTTGATCATATAAAAGTTTTTTTTAATAATAAATCCTCCCATTGTGACATAAACAGACTGTTCATGACATTCTTGAACTTTCTGGTTTGTCCTGAATATCCCTCTTTCTTAAACAACCAGTCACTATTTTTTTTAAATTTTTTTAAATTTTATTTTAGGTTCTGGGGTACATGTGCAGGTCATGCAGGGTTGTTGCATAGGTGCATACTATATCCAGCATTTCTTCCCATGTTATCCCTCCCCACCCTTCCCACCCCCTGCTGTCCCTCCCCTAGCCCCCCACAGCTGAACCAAGTGTGTGATGCTCCCCTCCCTGAGTCCACATGTTCTCATTGTTCAACACCTGCCTATGAGTGAGAAGATGTGGTGTTTGGTTTTCTGTTCCTGTGTCAGTTTGCTGAGAATGATGGTTTCAAGGATTCATCCAAGTCCCTACAAAGGACATGAACTCATCGTTTTTTATGGCTGTGTAGTATTCCATGGTGTATATGTGCCACATTTTCTTTGTTCAGTCTATCATTGATGGGCATTTGAGTTGGTTTCAGGTCTTTGCTATTGTAAATAGGGCTGCAATGAACATACATGTGCATGTGTCTTTATAATAGAATGATTTATAGTTCTTTGGGTATATACCCAGTAATGGGATTGCTGGGTCAAATGGAATTTCTATTTCTAGATCCTTGAGAAATTGCCACACTGTATTCCACAATGGTTGAACTAATTTACACTCCCACCAACTGTGTAAGAGTGTTCCTATTTCTACACACCCTCTCCAGCATCTGTTGTCTCCAGATTTTTTAATGATAGCCATTCTAACTGGCGTGAGATGGTATCTCAATGTGGTTTTGATTTTCATTTCTCTAATGACAAGCGATGATGATCATTTTTTCATATGTTTGTTGGCCTCATATGTGTCTTCTTTTGAAAAGTTCATATCCTTTGTTCATATCCTTTGCCCACTTTCGAATGGGGTTGCTTGTTTTTTTCTTGCATATCTGTTTTAGTTCATTGTAGATTCTGGATATTAGCCTTTGTCCGATGGGTAGATTGCAAAAATATTTTCCCATTCTGTTGGTTGCCAGTTTGCTCTAATGATGGTTTCTTTTGCGGTACAGAAGCTCTGAATTTTACTTAGATCCCATTTGTCTATCTTGGCTTTTGTTGCCATTGCTTTTAGTGTTTTAATCCTGAAGTCCTTGCCTATGCATATGTCCTGGATGGTTTTGCCTACGTTTTCTTCTACTGTTTTTATGGTGCCAGGTTTTATGTTTAAATCTTTAATCCATCTGGAGTTAATTTTAGTGTAAGGTGACAGGAAGGGGTCCAGTTTCTGCTTTCTGCACATTGTTAGCCAGTTTTCACAGCAGCATTTATTAAACATGGAGTCTTTTCCCCATTGCTTGTTTTTGTCAGGTTTGTCAAAGATCAGATGGTTGTAGATGTGTGGTGTTGCTTCTGAGGCCTCTGTTCTGTTCCATTGGTCTATGTCTCTGTTTTGGTACCAGTACCATGCTTTTTTGATTACTGTAGCCTTGTAGTACAGTTTGAAGTCCAGCAGTGTGATGCCTCCAGCTTTGTTCTTTTTGCTTAGGGTTGTCTTGGCTATGCGAGCTCTCTTGTGATTCCATGTGAAGTTTAAAGTGGTTTTTTGCAGTTCTGTGAAGAAGGTCATTGGTAGCTTGATGAGGATAGCATTGAATCTATAAATTACTTTGGGCAGAATGGCCATTTTTACGATATTGATTCTTCCTAACCATGAGCATGGAATGTTTTTCCATCTGTTTGTGTCCTCTCTTATTTCATTGATCAGTGGTTTGTAGTTCTCCTTGAAGAAGTCCTTTACATCCTTTGTTAGTTGTATTCCTAGGTATTTTATTCTCTTTGTAGCAATTATGAATGGGAGTTCGCTCTTGATTTCGTTCTCTGCTTGTCTGTTATTGGTGTATAGGAATGCTTGTGATTTCTGCACGTTGATTTTCTATCCTGAGACTTTGCTGAAGTTGCTTATCAGTTTGAGAAGATTTTGGGCTAAGACAATGGGGTCTTCTAAATATACAATCATGTCGTCTGCAAATAGAGACAGTTTGTCTTCCTCCTTTCCTAATTGCATACCGTTTATTTCTTTTTCTTGCCTGATTGCTCTGGCTAGAACTTCCAATACTATATTGAATAGGAGTGCTGAGGGAAGGCATCCTTGTCTACTACCTGGTTTCAAAGGGAATTCTTCCAGCTTTTGCCCATTCAGCACAATATTGGCTGTAGGTTTGTCATATATAGCTTTTATCTTTTTATGATATGTTCCATTGATACCTAGTTTATTGAGACTTTTTAGCAAGAAGGGCTGTTGAATTTTTCGAAGGCCTTCTCTGCATCTGTTGAGATAATCATGTGGTTTTTGTTTTTGGTTCCGTTTATGTGATGGATTACATTTATGGACTTGCATATGTTGAACCAGCCTTGCATCCCCGGGATGAAGCCTACTTGATCGTGATGAATAAGCTTTTTGATGTGCTGTTGCATTCGGTTTGCCAGTATTTTATTGAAGATTTTTGTGTTGATGTTCATCATGGATATTGCCCTGAAGTTTTCTCTTTTTGTTGAGTCTCTGCTGGGTTTTGGTATCAGGATGATGTTGGTGTCATAAAATGAGTTAGGGAGGATTCCCTCTTTTTGTATTGTTTGATATAGTTTCAAAAGGAATGGAACCAGCTCCTCTTTGTACGTCTGGTAGAATTCAGCTGTGAACCCTTCTGGACCTGAATTTTTTTTTGTTGGTAGGCTATTAATTGCTGCCTCAACTTCAGCCCTGTTATTGGTCTATTCAAGGTTTCAACATCCTCCTGGTTTAGTCTTGGTAGAGTACAAGTGTCCAGGAATTTATCCATTTCTTCCAGGTTTACTGGTTTATGTGCATAGAGCTGTTTGTAGTAATCTCTGATGATAGTTTGTATTTCTGTGGGATCAGTGGTGATATCCCCTTTATCTTTTTTTATTTCACCTATTTGATTTTTCTCTCTTTTCTTTTTTATTAGTCTGGCTAGCGGTCTGTCTATTTTGTTGATATTTTCAAAAACCAGCTCCTGGATTTATGATTTTTGGAAGGGATTTTTGTGTCTCCGTCTCCTTCAGTTCAGCTCTGATCTTAGTTATTTCTTGTCTTCTGCTAGCTTTTGAGTTTTTTTGATCTTCCTCCTCTAGCTCTGTCAATTTTGAAGATAGGGTGTCAATTTTAGATCTTTTCTTCTTTCTCATGTGGGCATTTATTGCTATAAATTTCCCTTTTGACACTGCTTTAAAGGTGTCCCAGAGATTCTGGTAAGTTGTGTCTTCATTCTGATTGGTTTCGAAGAACATCTTTATTTTTGCCTTCATTTCATTGTTTATCCAGTCTACACTCAGAAGCAAGTTATTCAGTTTCCAAGTGGTTGTGCGGATTTGAGTGTGTTTCTTAATCCTGAGTTCTAATCTGGTTGTGCTGTGGTCTGATAGACTGTTTGTTATGATTTCCATTCTTTTGCATTTGCTGACAGGTGATTTGCTTCCAATGATGTGGTCAATTTCAGAGTAAGTGTGATGTGGTGCTGAGAAAAATGTATATTCTATGGATTTCGGGTGGAGCGTTCTGCATATGTCTATTAGGTCCGCTAGGTCTAGTTCTGCATTCATGTCCTGGGTGTCCTTGTTAATTTTGTCTCGTTGATCTAATATTGACAGTGGAGTGTTGAAATCTCCCACTATTATTGTATGGGAGTCTAAATCTCATTTTAGGTCATTAAGAACTTGCTTTATGTATCTGGGTGCTCCTGTGTTGGGTGCATATATATTTAGGATAGTTACCTCTTCTTGTTGGATTGATCCTTTTATCATTATGTAATTCCCCTTCTTTGTCTCTTTTGTTCTTTGTTGGCTTGAAGTCCATTTTATCAGAGACTAGGATTGCAACCCCTTCTTATTTTGTTCTCCATTTGCTTGGTAAATCTTCTTCCATCCCTTTATTTTGAGTCTGTGTGTGCCTTTGTATGTGAGATGGGTTTCCTGAATACAGAATACTGATGAGTCTTGACTTTTTATCCAGTTTGCCAGGCTATGTCTTTTTATTGGGGCATTTAGGCCGTTTACATTCAATGTTAATATTTTTATGTATGAATTTGATCCTGCCATTTTGTTACTGGCTGGTTTTCTTGCCTGTTAGCTGACTCATTTTCTTCATTGCATTTTTGGTCTTTGCCATTTGGTGTACTTTTGCAGTGGCTGGTACTTGTTCCTTTCCATGCTTAGTGTTTCTTTCAGGAGGTCTTGTAGGGCAGGTCTGATGGTGATGAAATCTCTCAGTAATTGCTTGTCTGTAAAGGATTTTATTTCTCCTTTACTTATGAAGCTTAGTTTGGCTGGATATGAGATTCTGGGTTGAAAATTCCTTTCTTTAAAGATGTTGAATATTGGTCCCCACTCTCTTCTGGCTTGTAGGGTTTCTGCCGAGAGATCTGCTGTGAGCCTTATTGGCTTCCCTTTGTGGGTGACCTGACCTTTCTTTCTGGCTGCCCTTAGTATTTTTTCCTTCATTTCAACCCTGGTGAATCTGATGATCATGTGCCTTGGGGTTGCTCTTCTTGAGGAATATCTTTGTGGAGTTCTCTGTATTTCTTAGATTTGAATGTTGGACTGCCTTGCTAGGCTTGGGAAGTTCTCCTGGATAATATCCTGGAGCATGTTTTCCAGCTTGGATTCATTCTCCCCGTCATATTCAGGTACACCGATCAAGCGTAGATTAGGTCTTTTCACATAATCTCATATTTCTTGGAGGCTTTGTTCATTTCTTTTCACTCTTTTTTCTCGTCTTCTCTTTTTATTTCATTAAATTCATCTTCAATCTCTGATATCCTTTCTTCTGTTTGATCGATTTGGCTATTAAAACGTGTTTGCTTCACATAGTTCTCATGTTGTGTTTTTCAACTCCAACAAGTCATTTATGTTCTTCTCTAAGCTGGTTTTTCTAGTTAGCATTTCGTCTAATCTTTTTTCAAGGTTTTTGGTTTCTTTGCATTGAGTTAGAAGTGTTCCTTTAGCTCAGAAAAGTTTGTTATTATCCACCTTCTGAAGCCTGTTTCTGTCAATTTGCTGCACTCTTTCTCGGTCATGTTGTGTTCCTGTGTTGTTGAGGAGTTGTGATCCCTTGAAGGAGAAGAGGTGTTCTGGTCTTTGATGGTTTCATCTTTTTTGCACTGGTTTTTTCCCATCTGCGTGGATTTTCCTGGCTGTGATCTCAGGGAGCTGCTTGATGAGGTTGCTTGTCTGCCTGTGGAGGCACTACTTGGTTTCTATGGACTCCTTCAGGTTGCCAGGTAGGCTTCTTTGTTTACACTGGGAGATTAGGCCTGTCTCTTCCGCTGACCTGGAGGCACTGCTGGGTGGTCAAGAACACCGTCCAGTTGCTAAGTAGGCTTCCTGTGTTTTTTGTTAAAACCTGAGGCCTAGTCCCTCCCCTTTAATGGTGGGCTATGTCCTTTAGCCCACAGGGCTGGATCATTCAGGGTTCACCTCAGACTGTGGCACTGCCTGCGCAACCTGCTAGAGTTAGTGCTTCAGCCCTCTGGGGTTTGTGGGGGAGGGTAGGGACCTGCCCAGCCGCACTGCCTGTCTCCCCAGTTTCAGCTCCCTCTCTCTGGTCATGGGGGAGGGACCCGCCCAGCTGCTCAGTCTGTCCTCCCGCCTTCAGCTCCCTCTTTCTCCAGGCACGGGGAGGGGGCAGTAGCTCATCTGCAGGCTCTCCTGGCCGGCTTAGGGCTTATGCGTTTGCTTAGATCTGTGCACCAATCTGGGACACCATCTTGGATTATTATTCAACTCTGCGCTTGTAATTCCCATTGCTTGACTGGCAAAGATCCCCTGTTCTGTGTATTGCTGAGGCTTTGGGGGAAGTGCTGTATCTGGACCAGAGTGCCAGAGGGGGAGCCTCTGACTCACCAGTCAGATGCACTTTCTGGGTGAAGCAGCACCCCTCTCCGCCTTGGTCTGCCCTGCCTGGGCTTTGCTCACTGAAGCAGACCTGTTGAAATGCACCTGGTACCTTGGTTGGAGCTAGGAGATCTCTGGATTTCTGCATCTCTCTCTCTGGGTGTTGTGCCAGTCACTTTATTATAAGACTAAATTTGCCATACAAGATTCTTTCTCATATAAAATTATTTCTCTTTACGCTTTCTTACCAAAAAACCTCTTTATTTTTATAACTTTCTTTACATATTTCTTATTCCTCATTCTCTTTACCTTGTTTTATATATAACCTTTAAATAAGCTTTGAATTAGACAAAAATTGTTCACCTTTTTAAAAAACCATTTTTTGAAAGAATGTTTTCCTATGATACATTTTTATTGGAAAATACCCAAATAATGAAATATCTATTATTTAATTTAATATAACTTTATATTCTAAATTATGATGAATTTGTCCACAGGTACTTATTCCATTACATTTACCTAATTATTTTAAATGTTTACCTAGATTATTTATGAAAACTGCAATAGTCATTATTTAAAGCTATGGAACCACTGTTGCAAAATTATAAGTGAGAGTGAAAAAGCTCTGATGTAACTCACTCCATCTTGCTTCTAACCTCCAAGCTGTCCTTGTTTATTCCTGGGCATAGGCCAAACTAACTTTGGGAGGACCTCAGTTTATAATTTAGCTTTGAAATGAAGACAGCAATAGTCCTTTCCCAAAACGAACCTTACTGCCTGTGGAAAGCCACAAGATTAGAAGTTATAGTTATCTTACTAAATTCAAGATATAGCTATTTTCATTAAACCTATATTAATGCCTTATTTATTAAAAATTACATAAGCAAAGATCATTCTGTCTTGACTGTGTATACAGTTTTGTAACCCCTATGACAAATTTTGACACCTTATAGTATTTGTCAGAGATAAGTGTAAAATTGCTTGATTAATAAATACAAACTAAAATGTATACTGGTAATTCTTAAGACATTTCTAATATTACTTTACCAATAATTTTAAAGCTAGCTTATTTACTAAAGATTTTACTTGTTACATAAACATGAAAAAGCATTTGACTAGTCTTTTCTTTTTTTCCTGATATAGTACTTGATTCAAGCACTTTTATTTTCTTAAGCCAATTAATTGGAGCTCTTTTATATATTTTCAGTAGTGTAACACTGTGTTACACATAAATACATAGATGTATTAGGCGTGCCAATAGATGTACATCTTATAGATTCATAATACTTTTTTTCCGTAGACTTTCAAATTCTCGATAACCTGTTTCACAACTCTAGGCAGTTGTCAGCTAAATAGCCTTAAATTTGCATATTAAGGAAAGAACTCAGGTGAAAATCAAATAGCAAAATTTACATCATAAGGTAGGGAGAGAAAAAGTCTGATGCGCTAGAGGGAAATTAAAACAGATTTAATTGCCAATTAAAATTATAAAAATTATAAAGACTCTTAAAATATATATGCACACACATACAAAGATCCTATAGCTTTTACTTCAGAACTTTAGCCATGAGATAAATACAAATTCACCTGTTTACAAAAAAAAAACCTGTTGGATCCAAACAGTGTTTTTTATCTTAATAGAAAAACAACAGCAGATTTAAAGCATGCAGACGAGAAAATAGAGAGAAAGAGAACTTGGGAACTCTATAGTTTTCAGATCAACCTCAGGGCTCGTTTTCCTTAATGTAAATGTGCACCAAGACCATATTACTTCCATTTTACATCTATTAAACCTATGGAGTGCTGCAAAGGGGGTCATTCTCCTTGTTTTCTCCTCATTCTTAGATTATTTGTTTTCTACTTTGGTCTTAAAAGGAGGAACTGAGCTATGGCCTAGAGTTTTGTGTGGTGGATCAATGTGTGCTGCTTGTGGGCAGGACTCCACAGTGTTTCACCAGAGTCATTTCCACCCTCCTATGTGTCTCAGTTTCTCTCTCCAGAGGTCTATGACCTCTGAGAGAGCTTAAAATGCCAGGTGACCAGCCCTTACATGCGTTTCCTGGATGAGCTATTTTTTTAAAAAGCAGTTTTTGTTGGGAATTTCCCTGTAAGGCCACTGTACATCATGGAAGGGTCAACCCTCCAGACAGGCCCATGAGGCCCCTGGTCACCCAGGAGTGCCTTTTAGCTGGGAGGAGCAAAATGCCCTTTCTTTTTGGAGCTGAGAAAACTCAGTCTCTCATTTACCTGTGAAAGCAACAGTTCAGTTCCTCATCCAAATGCACAAAGATAAGCCAAATTGAGGTTAATTTGGGGAGAAAGAGCAATAGAGAAGACCCTTTAGAATGTATCTCCGAACTAGAATTAAGATCCTTAAACAACTTCCTAGGAGAAAAGAAAAAAACAATAGCCAAGACCACTTCCTGTTGGGGTGAGTGGCACCTTTGTTCTGAATATTTAAAGGGGTTATCATTAGAAGCCTTCTGTAGATTTTTTGGTACTGCAGATGGCAAAGGGGGAAGGCAGTATAGGGTGGAAGAAAAGTAAATGAAAGAACATTTGTTTTCTTTTAAGACAAGAAGCAAACACAGAAACCAAGTGCATTTTTTTCCCTCTTTTGAAGCTGCAAGGAGTTAGCCAAATTAGACAGGATTTGTCACTCATAATTTGGAATTCTCACTCAGATTTGACCAAGTCAGGTAGAGTTGGTCAAATCTGATGGGAGAAAGACCAGAACAAACAATAACAGCAACAATAACAACAACAACAACAAAACAATATGATCACTGAGTGCTCTAATAAGTGGAAATTAAGACAAGCTGGCTGTTAAACTGTAGCCAAGATGAAACTCCAATTCAGCTACATACCTAGGGATGGGTTTCAGGCTGAAGACTGCCCTCTACCATCCTAGAAGCAGAAAAAAAACCCTCAAACTTGTCCTCCCTTCCAGGAGCGAGCTCAAACTCCATAAAGGAGTTACCCACCTTCCATCATTATGGAAGCTGAAAATCTTGTCTTTCTTGTTGGAAGCAAATAAAACTCTAAAAAAAAAGGAGGGGGGAGTTGTACAGCAAAATAAACTTTCGATTTTGACCAAATTTTGGGAGATCAGGGCTTCTCTGGAGTGGGTACTCCCAAACCTCAGCAAATTGTCCTCTTGGTTTGAGCCATAGAGTTAGCTCATGCTGGTACCAAGCACTGATAGGAGATTTGGCAAAGGTCAGGGCTACCTCCACTCAGAATCCCTCCATGGTTACCAAAATGTGAACCCCGAATATCTGAGACAGGTCTCAGTTAATTTAGAAAGTTTATTTTGCCAAGGTTGAGGATATACATCTGTGATACAGCCTAAGGAGGTCCTGGCGACGTGTCCAAGGTGGTCAGAGCACAGTTTGGTTTTATACATTTTAGGGAGACATGATACATCAATCAACATATGTAAGATGAACATTGGTTTGGTCTGAAAAGGTGGGACAACTCAAAGCAAACTGGGGACAACTTGAAGTGGGGAGATAGCTTCCTGGCTATAGGTAGATAAGAGACAAATGGTTGCATTCTTTTGAGTTTCTGATTAGCCTCTCCAAAGGAGGCAATCAGATATGTATTTATAATAAAATGGGAGACAGGTTTGTCCTGAGCAGTTCCTGGCTTAACTTTTCCCTTTAGCATAGTGATTTTGGAGCCCCAAGATTTATTTTTCTTTCACGATATGATTAGGTTAATTATGATTTGTCTTATAACCTTTCAGGAACCCCTTTACTGAGAATGAGGATATTGTGAATGAATTATCATTTACATGCTCCCATTGTAGAATGTAATCATAATTTTAGCAAAGGGCTTGCTGATTACTAGACTGAGAATCACCAAAGAAGTGAGATAGCATGTGTGGAAGGGTTTGGAAGGCCTATGCAAAGAGCAGGGAGAAGGGAGTAGGGAAAGATAAAGCAAAAGCACACAGAAATGAAAGAGTACAGTAGGTCCTCTGTACTTGAGGGTTCTCCATCAGCAGATTCAACCCACTACAGATCAAAAGTATTTGAAAAAAATAATGAGAAATAAACATAAAATCCTAGGCTCCCCAACTGACTGAATGGACCTCCTCTTGGCCAAGGGGAACACCAGTGAAATCTGAAAAATGTAATTCCTGGCCATGAAAGGAGAGGAGGTAAGACATGCCTCAGTAGGCCTTTTTCTTATTAATTTTTAACCAGAATTTTTTTTTTCCTAAGGAGTAAGCAGAAATCAGCAGTGGAAAACCAGAAATGGACAACTCATTCTTTTATCATTCTTAGCCAAGTATCTGGGGCTGTTACCAGATTCTCCTTCCCATTTGTGGTTTCAACACAGCAACTGACCAGCATTCCTTCCTGATAAGAAGCCACCAACCAAGGAGTGCTTCTGGCTAATCTGCACAGGATGTGCAGTGAGAGTTTTCACGTCCTCTGCTTCGGAAGGCTGAAAACTCCACCTTCTGATCATGCTAACACACCATTTTTTGTACATGTGACCCATGAAGAGGTATGAAACTCAACTGGATATATGTATGCTTCTTTCATAAATCCTCCTATAGCTTATTAAATATGTATATTTACCCAACCCCTCCAGCACAAATTCCTATCTTATCCTTCCCTTCCTCAAAGTGCTTGCCCTTAGGTTTTGCTGGAAGCTATGCATCCCAGCCTGTGGGATGGCCAGCCTGTAGGCTGCAACCCTTTATGAAAAATACAGCTCTCCTTTCCAAATTTATAAACCTTGTGATTCTTCAGTTGACAATAACAATACAACAATAAAAAATAATCCAAATAGAAATACAGTATAACAGTTATTTACATAGCATTTATATTGTATTAAGTGTTATAAGTAATATAGAGATAATTTAAACTATATGGGAGGATGTGTGTAAGTTATATGCAAATATTGCACTATTTTATATAGAAGACTTGAACATCCACAGATTTTGGTATTCTTTTGGAGTCCTGGAACCAATACCCTGTGGATATGGAGGGATGGACAACTATATTATGACGTGTGGGTGTGACTGAGAACCAAATGACATTGCCTTAGTGTCACTGGTCAGTTGCCTGAAGAGTTTTGGGCTGCTCAAGCAGAGCTGGTAGGAAGAACAATTTTCTGCGGCCTATGCCTGTTAAAACTGCTCTTTCAGAATCTAGATGGTTCTAGCAGAAACAGGTTCTATCCCCAGTCTGTTTGGAAATGCCTGGAACTTTTTCAACAAAAGCAGATTCTCTTCCTTGATGGTGGAGGAGTACAAAGGGGAACCAGGGAAAAGCACACATTTTGCTCAAGAAGGCTTTAGAGAAACAAAATCTGTGGAGAGAAAGTAAGTGAACACTATAGAATCAAAACAAAAACAAAATCACTATTTATGAAGAAAAACTGGAAGGAAATAACAGTTGATATTATGGTGATGGGATCTGAGCTATATTTTCTTTATTCCAAATTTTTGGTGATGTGATTATATAGTAAGTTTTTCATTTTAAGAGAAAGTAATTCTGGCAGTTTGGGGTGTGTGTGTGTGTGTGTGTGTGTGTGTGTGTGTGTGTGTGTGTGTGTGTGTACTGGGGTAGGAGGTGGTGATCAAGCCCTAAAGTTGTAATCAGGGACTCTAGGTTAAAACTCAGCTCTGTTACCAGCTGCCTACTTCTGAGCTAGTTATTTAACCCCTCTCTGCCTTGGTTTCCTTATGTTGAAAGCTGAAATCAACATAAATTCCTGTTCCTGTGTTTAACAATACTGAGACCAGGCATATGTTCCTGTTCCCATGTTAAAAAATACTGAGAACAAACAAAAATAACAAGCTACTTGCTCTAGGAAACAATAGTTCCTAGAAGATAAGACTGTTAACTAACTAAAATAACTCACCTATGAAGACTAACAACTTATTTATAAAGACTCGTTCTAGTCTTTTGCTGTGCCCACCAATCCAAAGCTAGTATGTCATAAACTCAGCCCAATCCTAGTTTTGCACCTTGTAAAATCCACCTTAAAATCATCCAACTCAGGCCCTAAAACTCTATAAAGATACTTCCAACTTACCCCTTCTGAGATACTACTAAGACTGTCAAGATGGCGTTCTTCCTTACCACAGGGAGTCTGATCAGTATACCCCTCACCTGCTTTGCATGGTACTATAATAGGTTCTTCTGGCAGGTTTTTTGAGGATTTGACAATATGTAAAAGAGGATGGTTAGACCCTATACTCTCAGAAGTTCCTTTTATTTCTCACTTTCTTAGATTCATGTTGTTGACATTTTCTTCTTCTTGGCTCTCTTTCTGCCATGGATTCAGCCAGTTTTACAAACTTATTTTTTTTCAGGCTTTATTATTTTTCTCTTTCCTTCCTTAATTTGAAAGTGCAATCCAAGCTGGGCATTTCAGAGGAACAGCCACTGGTAGGTTCTAGCTGCAATTAAAAAGCTGAAAGATGGATAGTGATGATGGTTGAACAACAGTGTGAATGTTTTTAATGCTACAGAACTGTACAATTAAAATGGTAAAAATGATAAATTTCATGTTATATATATTTTACCAGAATTTTTTGAAAAGAAGAAGCTAAAGGCAATTTCCTCTTTCCAATATTTATACTGGCACCACAGGATGCCAGGAAAGGGCTGCTGGAAATTTTTCCCCCTTCTAGGTTAAAAGACATATACATAAAATGTACAGGTCTAAAGCCTGTTAGAGTAAGAAGGTGCTCAGTGTGTCCAGCCTCCTCCTTCTCTCTCCTTCTTCTCCTTCTCCAGGGAAGAGCAGGAGAGGCAACATTTTCCTTCCTATTCCTATTTAGCTGGATTTCAAACCTAACAGTATAAAGACAGAGTGGGTAAATAGCTAGAACCTGGTTCAGGAGTGTCTTGGGTCAGTATACCCTCTATTCTGACTCAATTTTTGCACTGGTGGATTTGGGTACAATGACAGGAAGGGTAACATTATGGTTAGACCGATGTTAAGCTTAGGGAGAAGGTAGATGTAACTTGAGGAGAGGTAGATGTAGTCAGAAATAGCAGATATAAGCAATATATCTGAGTATCAATTTTTCTTTGGCAGTAGAAGCATAAGGAATACACAGATTATTTTATGTACCTATAAGCTTGATAAATCTGGCATTTCTAGCTCTCACCAAAAGGTCCATCCAGTATCAGCTATATAATTTGTGGGGCCCAGTGCACAATGAAAATGCAAGGTCTTTTGTCCAAAAAGCAGTGAAAAAATGCTGTTAAAAGTACTTAAAATATAAAGCTTTTCTCCTTCATCCATGGTCATTCTCTTTGGACTTCCATGGTGTTCTTTTAATCTGCTATTTAATGTGAAGAAAAATTAAAAATTTAAATTATTACCATGAATTTTACCATTCATCTTTGTACTGTGCAATGGCAGTTTTAAATGCAAATATAAGAGCATTTAAGTCATATGTGGAATAATTAAATGCATGATTTGTATTTTGTAGTTTTTATGTGTTTATGTATTTCATTCTTACCAGAACAGTGGTAATGCTGCAAAAGAGGAACCATTTTTATTCTCCTTCTTGATGCACACACATTCTGCCAACAGTCTCTACTTTCAGCTTACTGATGAGTAAGGAAGAGTTGAAAGGAAAGGAAAAGGTTTGCAAAGACAGGGCAACCCTTTTCCTTTCCTTCTATGTTATCATTTTCTGTGGAAGTGGTTGGTTAACATGGAGGAGTAATATGAGTAAGAAAATATATGACAGAGTCCGTTGGTCATTCATGTTTCTGAGAATGTCACTGCTTTCTTTCTGTGTTCAAAGCAAATTCTAGTTTGTATGGAAAACATGATCTCTCAGGACTGTCAGCAATCACACTTATTTACTCATGGATGTAACACACTTACCTTGTACTTGCTGTGAGCCTCACTGAACTCTCATGCATTGTGGGCCCATTGGAATTCTGTGCTCATGGAGCATCACAAAAGCAATATCTGAATGCGGTGGCAAGAAATGGTGGACCCACATATAGGGTGTATCTCCTTTGCTCATGCTCCATTGAAGTCCCATTGGACATCTACAAAGCATAACCTCAAATATAAAATGATTAAGAATTTCAAGATGGTGACAGCAGAATATCAAACCAAGCCTGAGTTCTTTCTGAGTGTGGGGCTCGATGGGACTGCACAGGTTTTGAGTTCATGAAGTGGGCCCTGGACCCATCAGAGTATGAAATTACATCTGAAAAAAATACTAATCTGACTCAAAAAAACCCCATGAAAATCAGCTTTGTTTTTACTAAAATTTTCTTGAGATTAGTGAGGAGAGGGTGTCAAAGCACACCACCAGGTAAAATTTCCCACAAATCCTTTTATGTTTCTCTCTCACCAAAGACAGCTCTTTGAGGCTGTTGGCAGGCTCTGGTGCCTGGAGTTCCAAGCATTAGGATGAATGAGGGGGAAGATGGCCTGGATTGGTTTATAGCTAGCACCCCTAATTGATCATAAGCACTTGCTTCCCTAAAGAAGCCAGTTGTCTAAGGAGAACCAGTTGGGATGGATTGAAGGATTTACTTCCCTTTACTTTATCAGAATGGCTAGTTCATTTTTCTCTTAATGGACATATAAGGCAACTGAATTAATTTTTGTAAGTTTTGAGATAAAAGGGTGAGGTGAGAAGGAAAACAAATTCATAACTCTTTAGGGCATGATGCACATGGAAGTTCATCGGTGGCCCAAAGTGAGTGCCTCCACTGGGATTTGAAACCACCTCTCTCTGCCTCTAAAGCTGAGCTCTTTCCACTTGATCGTGCTGGTTCCCATAAAACGGAAGGCAAGTCTTGAGCAACCACTGTATGCCAGCCATGTGAAAGAAATTTTTTGTGGCAACTATGTAATGGAGGTATTATGAGTTCCCATTTTCCTGATGAGGAGACAGAGGTGGTGAGGCTAAGCACCTTGCCCAAGGTCACAGAGCAAGTGTGTGACAATGCCAACACCTATGTCATTTCTGAATGCAAAATTCATGTTTCCTCCATTTGCATGAGGTAAGGGAAGAACCTAGCTCTTCTAGCTTCCCCTTCATTAGTCTGTTCAGAATATCAGGCTGCTTCCATCATTAAATCATTTTTGGTTGATTGACTGATAGACTCTAAAGGGCTGTACATTGCTTGCCCAAGGATATAGGACTTGACGTGGAGGAAGGAAGAGGTGTTCCACCAATCACCTCTTAAATTCAATTTTTCAACAGCCAAGCCCCTTCTTCAGGGCCTGTTAATTTTCTCCACTTTGGTGCTCCCCTGAACAGTTTCTAGGGTTGGTGGGGCATGGAGGTGGGGTGGGGTGAGGATGGTCAGGAATGAAGAAAGCAGAGGACCATATTTGTAATTCATTTTCTTTTTGTCCTGCTCCAAGCTCTGTTGGGATATTTCTTCAAACATGTTTAGTGACCTATCACCACAAGGATTTGCTGAGTTAGTTCAGTGGAAAGAGTTTGAACTCATATGAGATTTTAATTTCAGCTTCCAACACTTTAACCCAGATAGGTTAGAATTGCAGTGCTTGTAGCCAAAGGCTATCAAAAAATTTCTGAAATAATAATCAGTTAATATGTTTTTTTTTCAGAATAAATCATAAGATAAAAACCAAGTATCATTTCTGGTTTTCACATATAATTCATACTTAATGTACAATGGTCTGTAGTGGGAGGTCTACTTTTCTTTCTTCATGTCTAGGGGAATGAATGAAGTGACGGTGAGGAGATCTGTGAGGTGGCAGCATTCCTGGGCCTCAGCCTCTGAGATTTGTCTGATCATTTTGTGTTTTGTATTGATGGGTGACTCTCAGCTGAATAGATTGGGAAGTTTCTCCCAAATAACATCCCGCTGAAAGAAAAGGTGGTCATGGTGGGAGGGGCAATGGAGAGAGGGAAAATACACCCTGAGGTTCTCTTCTAGACTCCTGGGCCTGTGAGGAATAAGGGTAGGAAGGAGCTTCTGTGCAATGTGAGAAGCCTTGGTCTCTCAGGTTCTTTGGCTTTCTGAATCCCTAGTGACCATTCTGTGCTGTCTGCATTCCTGGGCATAGCCAGTGGCCCGCTGCCTTTTAAATATGACCCGCTGTGAAATTTGCCTACAGGCTTTTTCTGGATGCTAGTGCAGGGCAAAAATGCCAGAGAGTTAATTCCCCCATGCTCTCTTTCTCCCCAGAGGCCCTCCACAATGAGTGAAGTGAGTTGGTGGAGAAATTCCCTAAGATCCAGAGAGTTAATTCCCCCATGCTCTCTTTCTCCCCAGAGGCCCTCCACAATGAGTGAAGTGAGTTGGTGGAGAAATTCCCTAGCTTCCTAATCCCTTGGCAGGGGAAACTTCGAGGTGTGTCCCATCCAATCTCATGGAGTTCTCTAGCAGGATTCGGCTCCATGTATTGGCTTCCTTTCCTTCCCTGACTCTCCTTCCCTGACTCACCTCCCCCTCCTCTACTGGTGTTTTCTGGGATCACCTCCCAAATAAACTTGAAGTCTTGTCCTGTTTCTGTGGGAACTTAGCATAAAACAGACCTTTTTGTAGCCAAAATGGCTTTCCTCTGAAGTGAAAAGGAAGCTGCAGACACTGCCCCATCTGCTGGGGGCAGTATGGGAGGGCTTTATTGTTGAGCAGCTTAGAAAAAGCCAGTTGAATGGTATCACCTACATTTTCATCTAGGGTTTTTACAGTTTTGGGTTTTACATTTAACTCTTTATTCCATCTTGAGTTAATTTTTGTATAAGGTGTGAGGAAGGGGTCATTTCTGCATGTGAATAGCCAAAAAGCAATTGCAACAAAAGCAAAAATTGACAAATGGAATCTAATTAAACTAAAGAGCTTCTGCACAGCAAAAGAGACTATCATCAGAGTGAACATATAACCTACATAGCGGAAGAAAATTTTTGTAATCTATCCATCTGACAATGGTCTAATATCCAGAATCTACAGGGAACTCAGACAAATTTACAAGAAAAAAACCAAACAACCCGATTAAAAAGCGGGCAAAGGACATGAAGACACTTCTCAAAAGAAAACATCCATGCAGCCGACAAACATATGAAAATGAGCTCAACATCACTGATCACTAGAGAAATGCAAATCAAAACCACAATGAGATACCATCTCATGCCAGTCAGATGGCGATTATTAAAAAGTCAAGAAACAACAGATGCTGGCGAGGTTGTAGAGAAATAAGAACGCCTTTACACTGTTGGTGGGAATGTAAATTAGTTCAACTATTGTGGAAGACAGTGTGACAATTCTTCAAAGATTTAGAACCAGAAATGCCCTTTGACCCAGCAATCCCATCACTGGGTATATACCCAAAGGAATATAACTCATTCTATTACAAAGATACATGCACATGTATGTTCATAGAAGCACTATTCACAGTAGCAAAGACTTGGAACCAACCCAAATGCCCATTAGTGATTGACTGGATAAAGAAAATGTGGTACATATACACCATGGAATACTATGCATCCATGAAAAGGAATGAAATCATGTCCTTTGCAGGGACATGGAATGGGTCTGGAAGCTGTTATCCTCAGCAAACTAACACAGGAGCAGAAAATCAAACACTGCATGTTTTCTCACTTATAACTGGGAGCTGAACAATGAGAACACATGGACACAGGGAGGGGAACAACATACCCCACCTGTTGGGGGGTGAGGTGAGGGAGGGCATTAGGAAAAATAGCTAATGCATGCTGGGCTTAATACCTAGGTGATGAGTTGATAGGTACAGCAAACCACCATGACACACGTTTACCCTATGTAACAAACCTGCACATCCTGCTCATGTACCCCAGAACTAAAAATTAAAATTAAAATAAAAAAAAAAGAAAAAGTCAGTTGAATGAATGACTCACAGCTAGAGGGTATCTTGGGGCTCCAGGTGTGACTGAGCACTTGGGGTCTCAGAACAGCCACAAGGAAATCGGCTCCCCTCAGCAGGGAGCTCTGGCAGGGCTATTTTCTGTCTGGGTTGGCCAGGTAAAAGGCAGAGCTGTCTGGAGTCTAAGGGAAGTCCTGGGGTGCCTGTAGTTCTGTGAGCTCTCAGGGGTGCTTTCAATTTTAGCCTGAGGTCTTATGACAGATACAAAGACAGCAGATCTCAGCTATACCTGCTAGTAGCTTATAATCCAGAGAGGTAGGATGAGTCAGGTGTTCAAGCACTTCCTATCCATGGTGCAAGGGAACAGAAGTAACAAGACTTTTCTGTTATGAGTGTTGACCATCATGGATTTTCTTAAGCATCTGAGCTGTTAACTTGAGGCAGTTGTTGGAAATAAACAGGGACACAAATTACTTTCACTAAATGGCACTGTTATAGGAAAAGCAACTTATCAATCATAGAAAATAATGAAGGCACAAAGGTTAATATTTAGAAGACCCACATAAAATGGCTGATAATGACCAAGTGGCAGAAATATAGATTGAGAAATATGTCTTGGAATATAATATTCAAAAGGAGCTATTTTATTTTAGATGAGTTAGGCCAAAGAAAGCTGTATTTTTTTAAATTATTATATTATTCATGGCAATATTTTCAATTTGTCTAATACCTTTCTTTTGAGGAGTTTTAGACATTTCACATATATTATCTCATTTATCTTTTATAACATCCCAGTGGAATATATATTATTAACTCTCTATTGCCATTGGTCTATATTTTTGCAAATTCTCTTTCCTGGCAATGAATGAAACTCCATCATTAGAGAAGCAGATGCTGGCTGGAAGTCACCTACAACTTGCTACCAAATGGAAGTTAATTATAATAGCTCAATATTCTGATTTTTCTTTGGGAAGCCATTTTGCCTCTCTCCACATCAGTTTATAGAAAAACAAAGGAGCCTAGTTAATCAGAATAGTTATGAAATCAACCATAACCTTTGGAAAGAAAAAACTCTCATGCATAGTAGAAAAAGCCTCCTGCAGAGTTAATTATTACATATGGAGTTTGCAGTTACAGTTAAATATTGATATAACATTTTCAATAGAAAAAAGGTTATATAATGAACTTTCTCTGCCACCCATTTTTAAGTGGGGAAAACTCCACTTAACAGAAAGTGCCTGGTTTTTGTCCTAGCTGAAAGGTAAATTTCTTTGTCAAGTTAGGGAACACTCTGTCCAATCATTATTGAATAAATAATGTTTTAATTCCATTTCTACAGTGCCCAAGAGGAAAATTTAGATACGGCTTTTCTCATTAACTTGAAACACTACAAAGTTCATCCATGACTTCTTCTCCATAAATTACTCTCTAGTAAGGTTTGCCAGAAAAAGTAAAAAAAAAAAAGAAAAAATTCTTTTTCTAGGTCATAACTAAGGAGTAGCACGAGGTCTGTGAGCAGCACTGTAGAACTTTAGAAGCCATTCTCATCTCTGGGCTTGACGATATGGGTGCTAAAAATGGGCCACCTATGTAGTCTGGGGAGGAGGACTGTCCTTTCCTTTCCCCATAGTCTGCATGGCTTTCTGGCTTCAATCTTTGTCGAGGCCTTCAGAATATTGGTGAACAACTCATTAAACATACAAAAAAGAGGCTCTCACTCAAACATTGTCAAAAATCTCAGTCAAGAGAAGTCTTTTAACCCTGAAATGTTGTCAGGCTTTACAGTCTGAATTTAGTGTAACCCTTTTGAGAATTTAATTTTTGTTTTTCTACTCTGCAGAAAGTTCCACAGGATTTACAAATCTGCCTTCTGTTGGAAAGGCATGCCAAGAGTACAGAAATGGTCACCCTGTGAAATACAGCAGAGGAAGCTCTGCTCCCCCAGGGAACCTCACAATTGCTCCACAGTCTGTTTGAACTGGATGAGGTTCTTTTGTTGATTTCAGCTCAGTTTCTTCCATGTCTGATTAATGGAGGTGCCTCACTTCCAATCTCC
Organism: Aotus nancymaae; assembly: GCF_030222135.1. Classification (NCBI taxonomy): domain Eukaryota; kingdom Metazoa; phylum Chordata; class Mammalia; order Primates; family Aotidae; genus Aotus; species Aotus nancymaae. The sequence continues at coordinate 17,278,165 of NW_026988472.1, read as the reverse complement.
TGCCAGGGTTCATCCTGTACTTGGTCAGAAAATTCTCCAGCAGTCATACTAGACCTCTTGCTAGGCTTTAAATAGATAACTTTATAAGCATTATATTTTCTTTTCAGTAACCTCATAGTCATCTATAAGAATGATTAAGCAAATCTGGCTTCTTTTAGTTCTTTTGATTGAACAGAGCTGTCTCCTGTTTATAAATCCCTTTCCATAATCCAATCCTTCTGGCCATTACTTGTAGCCTCTTGACTCCAAACAGTTACCCAAACTGTAAATAAAGGGCTGCTGGATACTTAAACAATCCCTTTCTGCTGTCAAGAAACATGTGCTTTATACGAGCCATGAAAATGGAGAGTAAGAAGTAGATGAAGTAGAAAGTAAGAAGAATAGATATGTCAGTGCTTGTACACAGTAGAAATGCTCTAAATATGTAGTGATTGCAACCAAAATTAAAAGTAGAGTCAGCCACATTGGTCAGGCCTTTCTTTCATCCTGTGGTGTCAGAAGTGGGGGTTATGTTATACTTAGAATGGTGGCTAATGGGTCAGCAGGTCTAGTGACAAGTTGTTGGCTGATATGTTTTGGCTGCTTAAGTTTTCACATGCAGTAAGGATTTTCTGCTTGTTATTTCTTTAGTTTTCATAGCATCCCTGACAGTCCCAAGAGCTGCTTGGGTGCCCATTGGGTACAGGGTATGGCACACATTGCAGTGGGATCATGGACAAGATATAGGACACAGGTATTATACACCTGAAAGAGACACAGTATCATTTAATGGGATGGATTCACATTGTGAATCCTCATACCATTTTATTAGTATATTATAATTATTTTTGAATAATGGAGAAAAGTAGGGGAGGCAGTAAGTCATTTGGAAATTATAAGCCTTATCACTTGTTTACAAGTCCAGGAATTGTGACAGAGGTAAGCACACAGTACTATACAAACACAGAAAAGGGGAACTTGGTCCAGCCTAAAGATTTAGAGAAGGCTTCCTGGAGGACGAGATAGTCTAAGCTAGGTCTTGACTGATACACTGGAGTTAGCCACACTCAGAAAGAGGGTGAGAGCAATATGGACAGGAAATCTAACATGAGTAAACACACAGAGACCTTCACATACAGAAATCCTGGTCTTTCAGTTTTACCTAAGAGTGGGAGGTAAGGTTGGAGACCAGTCATAGAAGGCCTTAATTTATTCATTTATTTACTAATTATTCAACAAATATTTGCTGAGCTTCTGCAAAGTGTCAGGCAGTGTTCTAGGCATTTTGACTCCACAAATGAACAAGATAGATAAAGCCTGGTGCACAAGGAACTTACATTCTGGTGTGTGTGTCGGGGTGGAGGGGGGCTTGTAGATTTCACGAAGTAGCTAGATCTTTATGCAACAGAATAGGCATCAGAGAGCCACTGAAGGGTTTTAAGCAGTGAAATGATATGGTCAGATCTGTGTTTTAGAAAGACTGCTTTAGTCTAGATAGATATAAGTGTGACTCTAATACTTGGTGACTGTAATCAGAGTAGTTAAGCCAATGATGCCAGGAAAATTTTTGATTATTTGCCTATTTGAGAACAAGGGACATTTGGGTTTACATAAGAAAGAATTTATTCATGCTAAAACACTGAAATATGGAAGGGCTTATCATTCAACCTGAAGATTTATTCAAGAAGAGATTGTCTATACTTTCTTTATGAAAAAACAATGAACAAAATGTCGTGAATGGGTCAATTGTTCTCTTAAGTGAGAAGGTTGAAAGGTTTAACAGATGCCCTTTTGGAGTTTCTTACAGCTTTATTACTTTATGATTTATGAAGTGAAAATAACTACAGTATAAACTGTATACTTAAGACTGGGAGTAAGGATGTGATCAAAGTTCTGTGGGCCTTGTCAGGGCAGGAGGTTTAATTTTTTTTTTCAATTTTGCAGAGAAATGATTTACAGAGAACTTATCACAGAGTAGCTGGAACACGAGAGACCTTGATATATTATATGATTTTTAGTTGTCTCCTCTTTCTCCCTTTCCTTTTCCTCCTTCTTCAATCCCACTGTTTTCATTTGTCCTAGAGGGTTGAGATTCCTTTTACCATATTATTGTGTATGTTTTAGTTGAATGAGTTTATTAGAAATGCCTACTAAATGGGCTTTATTTTTATTCACTGTGAATGATTATAACATTGTTCCCAAAAATTCAAGCTTGCCTTCCCTGTAAGAGAATTATGTATATTCACCTGTTTCCAGGTAAAATTGCCATGGCTCCTTGAGGAGGACTATATTTCCCTATCCTGTTGTTGGTCTTGACTGTGTGACTTGCTTTGTCTAATGAAATATGAGCATAAGTTTTACGTGCATTTGCCAACTCTCTTATTCATTGTAAGGTCCTAGGTAGGACCTAAGATGAAGGAGCATCCCCTAAAATGAAAACAGACAGCTGGTGTCAACCCATGGCAGTCGAAAAATCCTAAGTGAGAAATACCCTTTTTTGTTTTAAGCTACTAAGATTTTGAGATTATTTGTTACTACAACACAATGTAGCAAAAGCTGCCTGATACATGTAATCGATAGATGTTAAATTCAATTACAATGAAAGATAGTAGCAATGAAAATATCTTTACTTTTAGATTTCTAAGGCTTGCACTAAACAATATTTATGCAATGAAAGTTCAGTTTCTTACAACTTTGAAATTAGACCATTCCTTGGTATTCATTTGTTGAACCCTAAACTACGGTCTTTATTGGCATAAAAAAGCCTGCCCTACTAAAGGATTTGAGGATGTTAGCTGGTACTGTGTTTTAATACAAAAATGAACACTGAATTCTGTTGGAATGTGAGCTAGTGATCCACAGTACTAAACTGATTTTCTCTTCATGTTTAGAAATGAAATAGGGGTTGCAAAATGTTGTCCCAGCTCCTTATGTAACCCAAGACCAAGATGTTCACTTGATTTAATAATCTTCTGACTTCTAAATTTTTTGACTTGTGAATGTGTCTATTTTTCGAAGCTGAAGATGTTTGACTAAGTTTTCTTTCTTTGTTTTAGCTAACTGAATCCACACTACTTTCATAGTGTGGCACTATTAGGATGCTCTGGTGGGACTTCCTATCTGCTTCTTCCTATGTTGGCTTTCTGAAAGGGCCACTTCCTCACTTTGATCAGCTTCTCCTCCTGTTTTCTCCTCTACCTGATGGTGCTTTAAACCCACTTGGTATCTTTTTATTATCTTATCAGCTATCTATGCTGAACAAGTATTAGAGATTCTTTAATGAGAGAAAATACATACTGTCTGGCAGGAGACCCTTGGGCCCCCCTCTCACCCCACCCAGGTCCCAGCCACGTAGAAAGTACTCGGCTTCTCCACTTAAAAGGCCCCTCTTCCTTTTCTGCCCAGCAACAGGCCTGACCAATCACCGACCGTCCCGTCAGCTCTCCAGCACCTTCCCGCCCAACTAACCCCTGCCCAGCAAACTTCCCGCGTGACATCCCACCTACCCAATCGCCACCCGACACGTCAGCTTTCCCACTCCCCCAGTCACTCTACCTCTATAAAAACCGCCGAACAAAGAAAGCCGGTGCGAGACTGCTGACTCTTCCCCCGGCACGAGTCCAGTCCGCCCGGAGGCTCTCCAATAAAGCCTGAACTCCTAAACTGTCTATTTGCCTGGTGTAATTCGGTCGCTCTCTGGGGTTCACGCAACGAGGGTCCGGGCGGGTCAGACACATACAAAGGTAAAACCTTCTCTTTTTTTCTCTTAAAAATTGTGAATGTCTCAATGAATGGGTGATATGATTGTCCTCAGGGATTTGAATGGTGTAACAGAACTGGCTGCCACAGTAAAGAATACATTTGTGATGATAGAAACCCTATCCTTACCTTCATCCAAATTCAGTGTATCCAAGGGGACCCTAGCATAGGCCACAAACCTTGCAGTCTATTCACTATTATTAGTTATGAGAGGCAGAAGTTGACTTCTACCTATATATATGTGTATATATGTATACATGTATGTGTATATATACACACATACATATCACACATATATGTACACATACATGATATGATATATAAAATGACTGCTTGCTATCTACATATTGTGGGAGAAAAACTTTACTAACTTATGTTCAAGTGGTGGGGGCCTGTGAACTAATTGACATATGAGAAAAGTTTGTTTCACATACATGTGGGGACACTCAATAAGAGTTGGCATGCTGAACAGCCAGTGCTAAGGGTTTATATACCAGCTTAACAAAAAAGGGGTTGTAGGGCTTCAATGGGAAGTTATGGAAGGCTCTATTGGGCTTATTCATCCCAATGCTAACTGACAGTCTCCTTCCAGGTGGAACTCCCATCCCCCATCCCCCTGGGGTAGGGGAAAGGAATTTGTGGCAGCTGAATTCAAACCTCCTTGTGCTAAGGGTCAGTAATCTCCAGAACAGGAAACTCCCTTAGGGTTAATAGCAGCTGTATTTTCAGGAGGCTCTGCCTAAGTTTAGATAAGCTTTCTTTCTGTGGCTGTTGTTTGTTCAGATGTTTTCAGTTTAAAGTAATCTTCAGATGTTTTCAGTTTAAAGTGATCTTCATGCCACTCTGTTGGCCCCTTCTCTCTATCTCTCTGTCTCTCTCTGTCTCTGTCTCTGTCTCTCTCTCTCTCTCTCTCTCTCTCACACACACACACACACACACACACACACACCCCTATTTAAAATCTATTTAAAACATCTATTTAAAATCAGAGGTAGAATAACGTGAGGACACAGGGACTGAAAAGAAGTAATCAGGGTTTACCCTATCTTCCTTTCCATCTTTCTGTCAGGCTACCTCCATGTGGGAGGCTGACCACTACCAGCCTCAAGCTGACTGCTACCAGCTCCAAGCTCATATCCTACCAGCTAGGCAGCTCCAGCAAAGAGAGCACCTTCCCATCACTGCTCTGGCAGCAAAGCTCCAGAGAGGATGCCACTTTACCTGATTGACTTCATGTGATCATCTTCAACTCAACCATGGGCTAATGAAAGGGGTCCTCTGGGACATATGTTCTCTCATAGGCATGAGGCCACATGGAATGGGTATTCCACAGAGTTCTGTTTTGAGAAGAGAGGGGACTCCAGGCAGGGAAAAACACAGGTTCTCCCTCTACTATTCTGCCTGTCTCCTTTGCCCTTGAATCTCCACCTCTATTTTAAGGAACTCTAGTAAAATAACTAAATGTTTCTAAGGGAAATGGCATAAAATCAGTGAGATGGAATAACATTTGAAATCATGTTTAATGATTTGTTTTCCCCAAACCTAGTGATTCTTGTGTAAGTCTGAATCTTCTCTCTTGAGTTTTGTTCTGAGCTTTTGATTTTGATTTGGTGCTGAGACATACAATAAGCCACTAAACCTTTCTATCTCATAATTACACACCCTTAAATTAAGACAATGATAACTTCACAGAGGTGTATGAGGTCTAATTAACTAAGGACTATAAAGTTCTTAAAGATCCTTGAATCAAAAGCACTTTACAGAAGTACAAAATGGTAATATTAGGGGTGAAGCTCATGACAATAAGCTTCAGATTTTTTGGTTGTATTGAAATTGTTATCAAGTATCATTTGAAATATGCAGGCTGGAACTAGGAAATTCATTTAGTATACAGACAATATGTTGTATCATGGTATATGAGTCCCTTCTCACAGATCTATAAAGAATACCACCCGAGACTGGGTAATTTATGAAGAAAAGAGGTTTAATTGACTCACAGTTCTGCATGGTGAGGAGGCCTCAGGAAACTTACATTCATGGTGGAAGGTGAAGGTGAGGCAAGGCACATCTTATGTGGTGACAGCAGTGAGAGAGCAAGCAAGCACAAGGAAGTACCACACTTAAACCATCAAGATCTCATGAGAACTCCCTTACTATCACAAGAGCAGCATGGGGGAAACTGCCTCCATGATCCAATCACCTCCCACCAGTTCTTTCCCTCGACATGTGGGGATTACAATTCAAGATGAGATTTGGGTGGGGACACAGCCAAACCATATAATTCCAGTCCCAGCCCCTCCCAAATCTCATGTACTCACATTTCAAGACACATTCATGCCTCCCCAAGAGTCCCCCAAAATCTTAACTAATTCTAGCATTCACCCAAAAGTCCAAGTCTAAATAAAGTCTCATCTGAGATAAAGCAAGTCCCTTCACCTGCGAGCATGTAAAATAAAAAACAAGTTAGTTACTTTCAAGATACAGTAAGGGTATAGGCATTGGGTAAATACTCCCATTCAAATGGCAGAAATTGGCCAAAACAAAGGAGCTGCAAGGCCCCATGCAAGTCTGAAACCCAGTGGGGCAGCCATTAAATCTTAAAGCTCCAAAATGATCTCCTTTGACTCCATGTCTCACATGCAGGGCATGTTGATGCAAGGGATGGGCTCCCATGGTCTTTGGCAGCTCCAACCCTGTAGCTTTGCAAGATACAGCCCCCACAGCTACTTTCACAGGCTGGTGTTGAGTGCCTGTGGCTTTTCTAGGTAAACAGTGCAAGCTGTCAGTGAATCTACAGTTCTGGGATCTGGAGGATGGTGGCCTTCTTCTTACAACTTCACTAGGCAGTACCTTAGTAGGGACTCTGCTATGGGGCTTCAACCCCACATTTCCTCTCTGCATTGCCATAGTAGAGGTTCTCCATGAGGGTTCTTCCCCTGCAGCAGACTTCTGCCCTGACATCCAGATGTTTCCATATATCCTCTGAAATCTAGGCAGGAGTTACTAAAGCTCGACTCCAACACCACATGAAAGCTGCCAAGGCTTAGGGATTGCACCTACTGGAGCAACAGCCCAAACTGTACCTTGGCCCCTTTTAGCCAAGGCTGGAGCTGGAGTGGCTGGGATGCAAAGCACCAAGTCCTGAGGCTGCAAAGAGCAGCAGGGCCCAGAACCTGGCTCATGAAACCGTTATTTTTCCCTCCTGGGGCCTCTGGGCCTTGTGATGGGAGGGACTGCCTTGAAGATCTCTGATCTGCCCCTGGAGATATTTTCCCCATTGTCTTGGCTATTAACATTTGGCTCCTCGCTAGTTATGCAAATTTCTGTAGCCAGCTTGAATTTCTCCCCAGAAAATGTGTTTTTCTTTTATACCTTTGGTCAGGTTGCAAATTTTCCAAACTTTTATGCTCTACTTCCCTTTTATGTGTAAGTTCCAATTTCAGATCATCTCTTTGTGAACACATCTAACTGTATACTTTCAGGATAAGCCAAACAACCCCTTGAATTTTTTGTTGCTTAGAAATTTCTTCTGCCAGATTCCCTAAATCATCTCTCCCAAGTTCAAAGTTCCACAGATCTCTAGGACAGGGCAAAATGCTGACAGTCTCTTTGCTAAAGCATAGCATGAATGATCTTTGCTCCAGTTCCCAATAAGTTCCTCATCTTCATCTGAGACTACCTCAGCCTGGACTTCATTGTCAATATCACTATCAGCATTTTGGTCAAAACCATTCAACAAGTCTCTAAGGAGTTCCAAACCTTCTGACATTTTCCTGTCTTCTTCTGAGCCCTCCAAGCTCTTCCAGCATCTGTTACCCAGTTCTAAAGGCACTTCTACATTTTCAGGTTATTTTTATAGCAGTGCCCCAAACTCCAAGTACCAATTCTCAATATTAGTCTGTTTTCACACTGCTATAAAGATACTACCTGAGACTGGGTAGTTTATAAACAAAACAGGTTTAATTGACTCACAGTTCTGACTGGTTAGGGAGGCCTCAGGAACCTTAAAATCATAGTTGAAGTCAAAGGGGAAGCAGACACCTTCTTCATAAGGTGGCAGGGGAGAGAGAAGAGAGATCAAATGAGGAAGTGCTACACTTTAAAGCCCTCAGCTCTTGTAAGAACTATCACAAGAACAGTATGGGGGAAACTGCCTCCCTCCTTGATACAGTCATCTCCCACCAGTCCCTCTCCAGACACCTGGGGATTACAATTCGAAATAAGATTTAGGTGGGGATACAGAGGAAAACCATATCATATGGTTTGATTTATGTCAGTCTCCAAATAGTTGTGAAGTTCTCTTTGACAGGTGGACAACTGAGGTGGGCTATCTAATTTAACTGAAAATTAACATTGGCAGCTGTTCCTGCTAAAAAGATAATCTGTCTTTCAAATTGAGTAGAGCAGTGCTGACCCTTTCTAACTTCTTTCCCATAATTTTGGACAAATGACAGTTTCCCTCCTGCAAACACTAAAGTCAGAGACATGCCAGGCCCTTTGTTCTATGTCATGTCAAATGAGATCCACAGATGCCCTCTATAGTAACAGCCACTGATAGCAGTACTTGCCTCTGTTTAACCCTATTTTCACCATGGTACTTGCTGAATGAGATAGATCAACACTGGCCTCTTATTTAGTCTTAACCCCATCTAAAATCCTTCTGAAAATCTTTACTCCCAGTGTAAAAAATTCTATTCACTCATGTTTGGAGGGCATGAATTCACTTACATTTTTGGATTTGGGGAATTTTGGAAAATACCTTGGATGGGTTCCCTGAAAGCAGACACCGAGTTGGAGATTTGCATGCAGGAGGTTTATTGAGGGGGTGTGAGTGATGAGGGAATCAGCATTAGGTAGAGGGAGATGCTGGGCTACAATGTAGTTGTAACAGTGGCCTCAGTGATGCCATTGAGAGCTCTGGAGTTAGGCTGGCCCCTCAGAGATGTTTCACATTAAGGAAAATAGGACAAACTAAAGGAAGTTGGATCCCTATATTGACTAGTGATTGCTTGAGGGCTGTTTCCAGGGAAGAGGAGTAGCTTTGGATGGGGCTGTTCTTTTCAGTAGAGAGCAAGACTTAGAGAGGCACTCAGCTGTGAGCTGTCAGTAGCCAATGCTCCCAGCATCTAGGAGAACATGTGACTTGTTTTGTAGAGAGATCTGGGTGGTGCATTGAAGGCCATTACAATCTCAGAAAATACAGTGATGCCAAGAACCATTTTCCCTACTCCTTTTTACCCAGAATAAATTCTGGTGACATTTTGACACATTTGAGTCCTGTCTTTCATTTATGTGTATATTTAAAGATTGCTTGAGTAATCTATGAGTGTAATCTCCTAAGAATTAGAACATTACAAATAAAGTTCCTTGCGCTACCTCCTCTATCCTTGTTCTATCCTTGCAGTTCTGGCAGAACCAAAACTAGCATAAGGCAAGTGAGGCACTTGCCTCAGGTGCAAAATTTAAGAAAGCACCAAAACATTCAAGAATCAAGATACATGGTATCTGGGGAGGTCATTTTGTTAATTGAAATAAACCAGGCACAGAAAGACAAATATTGCATGTTCTCACTCATATGTGGGAATTAAGAAAGAGTGGATCTCATGGAGATAAAGAGTAGATTGGTGGTTACCAGAGGTCGGGGTTGGGGGACAAAATGAAATTGATTAATAGGCACAAATATACAGTTTCACAGAAGGAATAAGACCTAGTGTTCAAAATGTCAGTAGGGTGTCTATAGTTTACAATAATCTATTGTACATTTTAAAATAGCTACAAGAGAATAATTTGAATGTTTCTAGCATCAAGAAAGGATCAATTTTTAAGGCGATGAATATTCCATGTACACTGATTTGATCTTTACAATTTATATGAATGTATTAAGTTATCATATGTACCCTGAGGGTATGTACATCTACTATCCATTAACAAAAAATCAAAAAAGATACATAGTATTTAATGTAATATTAAAAAATTTAAAATTGGTACAAAAAAGTCCTCAGTGAACAAAATATCAAAATGTTAAAGACAGGATCAGCAACTGTGCTGTGTTGAGTCACACTGGAGCTTGAGGCAGAATGAAAAATTAGCAATAGTGATCATGTCTTTATTTAACATTTTGATATTTTGTCATAGTTTTTAAATTAATTTTGATTTTAGAAATAATAATGCATTAACATATTATCTATCTTGATAACTGAATATTTTGGCACCCCCTTAACTTTTGTGCCTGAGTTGAGTGCTTCACTTGTCTCACCCTGATCCCAACCTAGAGATGCAGCTGCTCAGTGCATATGCTTCTGGCCATTTCCAAGTTTCTTTGCGTAGATGTACACATAGTCATCAGAATCCTGTTGACTTTATTTCTAAGAAAGATTTCCTAGTCCTCCTACATCTCTGCATCCCACCACTACCATCTCAGACCAAGTCATCGTTTTCCCTGACGGGAGATGTTTGCATTAGCCTCCTAAATTTTAAATTTTAATGACATTCAAATTAATGAGTTCATGTTATCTAAGTCATTGCCATACCCACACACCCAATGTTGTCTAGAATGTCTCCTATGTTATCTTCTAATGGTTTTATAGTTTTGCATTTTGTATCTAGGTCTGTGGTGTATTTTCAGTTAACTTTTCTGAATCTTTTAAAAAAGCACTGTTCTCCTAACTTTTTTACTCAATCGTGAATTTTTGAGATCTCTCTCTTGCCCAATCCCCTGTGGACGTATATGTATAGTTTCACACATGTTACCACTCTGTTGTTTTCTATCATATGTATATATCACTTTCTATTGACATGGTATATTCAGTGATGGGTATTTGGATTTTTCCCCTTTTTTTGATAGTGCAAGCAATGCTGCATCCCTGTCTACATCTTCTTGTATATGTATACAGGTGTTTCTCTAAGGGAGATGCATGGAAGTGAAACTTCCACTTCAGAGTGGATGTGTATTTTCAGTTTCAATAGATCCTGGCAGAGTACTGTCCAAAATGACTGAACCAACTTGCTACCACAAGCAGATGATGAAAGTATCTGTTTCCCCACAACTCAGTCAACATTTGATGTTGTCTAACTTTGCCAATCTTAAGGTTGAAATATGGTATCTTATAAAAATTATTTCCCTAATTATCAGTGAGGATGAACATATTTTTACATGTGTATCGATTTTTAAAATATTTTATCTGCTGTTAAATGATCATTTTCTTTGGCCATTTTTTTTCTATTGGGATGTTTGTCTTTGGTGAATTTGAAGGAGTTCTTTACACTGGATATTAATATTTGATTGTTATACTTATTGCAAATACTTTCCCCCACTGTCTTTGTTGTCTTTTAAAGTTGTTTATGGTATATTTTGCCATATACAAGTTTCTAACTGACCTGTAGGCAAATACGTTGATTTTATTCCCCTTATTGTTTCTGTTTTTTGGGTCTTGCTTAAGAGAAATTTTCCTGCCTCTAGATTACAAAGTTATCACTCTATATTTTCTTATAATAATTTTAAATATATATTTGCTTGTTGATTGATTTGTAGGTCTTTTGTTGACCTGGAATCTATATTTCTGTATGATGTGAAGAATATAATTTTATTGTTTAAATTAATGAATTTCTAATTATTTGCTTATACTCTACACATCAACTTGTTTCTGTACTGAGTTTATCTTTGTGGCCTGTATCTTGGTGGATATGAGGGATAAGCCTGATATCTACAGAGTCTGATCTATTCCCTTCTGCAAACAATAAATACTTATCTACTTCACTAAATGGTCAGAATGGGACCTTCCACTGTATCAGTGCAGGCTACCCAATGCCAGACAAATGTCCTTAGATCTAGATTGGTGAAAATATTCCTCAAAGTTCCTTAAGAAAGACAATGTAGTATATTGTCTTTGCAATCACACATAGCTGGGTTTGAATCTCAGCTCTGCCATTTTCGTCCGTGTGGCCCAGGGCAATCTCTAAGAGTCAGTTTCCTTATCCCTAAAAAGGAAATAATAATTCTTGTTTTGTGGGTTCGTTGTGAAGATCTGAGACAACACAAAGTACTTGGCACATGTTTAGTCTTTAGTCATGTTAACCATTATTCTGGTTATGATAATGACTTGTGCAAATATGTGACTATTGGGGGCGTTGGGTGCACAGAAGAAGAGTAAAAATTGAGAAATGGCAACCATTCTTGAAGAGTTGAAGTGGGAGAGATGTGAGGTTGGTATCCCCGGAAAAGCCCAGGAGAGACATTGGAGCCAGCACCAAAACTGTCTAGTACTTGTGCTAGGCCAGCAGAAAAGCCCCCAGGGCTCTAGACTGTTGCCTTGTTAAACAAAACCATGAGTCATGACCTTGGGAAAGAGTGTGGGAACCCAGAGAAGCAATGTTTGAACAGATGGTCTATTGTCTGAGAGCAAATAAACTGGGGATATCTTCAGACAGGGGTAGAACAAGTTATCACATGGGAATGACTTAATAGGTTCCAACAGAAAGCTGGCTAGGGCCAAAGCTGGAGTAACAAAAAGGATCTCAAAGGGATGCCGAAGCAGAGCATACTTGGAGAATCATTGAATGCTACTATAAGCCTCATTGGTTGGCACTGGGAAGCCCTGCACCATTCTCAAGGTAGGGCACAGTGGTTCTCATTTTGCTGGGGAGCTTGAGCTAAAGCAGTTCAGATGTGGTAGATGAAGGCAAAGAGGAAGGAATGGGTTCTGAAGAACATGGTCATAGAGCAAGTCTTGGTGACCTGTTCCAAGCAGAGCTGTATAGACCCTTTGTACTCAAAGCGGAGTCCATAAACCAGTAGCATAGGCCTCATCTGGAAGCTTATTGGAAATATAGACCCTTGGTTTCCACTCCGGAACCACTGAATTAGAATCTGTATTTTACCAAGATCCCCAGTGATTTGAATACATTCTAAAGTTTGGAGAAGTGCTCATCTAGGCCTGGGATAAAATAGGCTCAAGTGAAAGGAGGATTTCCTGGAAGATTTGTTGATTCACTTCTCAAAGTCAAATTTTTAGCATAAAATATTTTTTAACCCAAGGATTTCAAATAATTCTATTCTAGAAGTGTTGGATCTACTACTTGGGTCAGATAAAAAATACTTTGTTTTGGGATTATTATTAATACCCAAATAACAAAACCATTTTCTTACTTTAGATAAGATAGAAATGCTACTTCAATTTTTTTCATAGGGCAAGAGGCTTATAAGTATTAACAAGTACAATACTATCTTTAATTATTTGTCTCCAATGAGAATCATGCTTAATTATTGAACTGCTTAGTAAGAAAAAACAATGCCTATTAGATATTAACTGAGATAATTAAATCTACTCAATTAAATAATTTTGCTGAACTGGGATCACCTCAAACACTGAAAGAGCCTTTAGAATTTTCTTTTCATCTTGGTGATTCCAGGGGAAAATCCCTGGGCAAAAATTCATTTTCTTCCAATTGTCACACTTTTGAGTAAAATCAAAACATCACTTAGCTCATTACCTTCTAAGAAAGTATTTTCAAAATGTGGTCCCTGGACCAGCATTGTCAATATCACCTGGGAACTTCTTAGAGATGCACATTCTCTGGCGCCACTCAAGACCTACTGAACCAGAGTCTCTGGGGGTGAGGGTGGGGAGGGGCTCAACAATCCTTCCGGGTGATTCTCATTCACGCTACAGTTTGAGAATCAGTGTTCTAAGCCATGTGGTCCAGGAGATAAAAAGTCAAGCGCATAAGCAATGGAACGAATGTGGAAGTTGGTCCAGAAGCTGTGGATTCCAGTCCCATCTGTGAAACTTTGTTGTGTGACCTTGGATAAGGCATCACGCTACTCTGGGCTTCAATTTCCTCATTTTTAAAATGGAAGAGTTGGAATCAATGATACTCAACATTTTTTTTTTTTTTTTTTTTTTTTTTTCCGAGACGGAGTTTCCCTCTTGTTACCCAGGCTGGAGTGCGATGGCGCGATCTCGGCTCACCGCAACCTCTGCCTCCTGGGTTCAGGCAATTCTCCTGCCTCAGCCTCCTGAGTAGCTGGGATTACAGGCACGTGCCACTATGCCCAGCTAATTTTTTGTATTTTTAGTAGAGACGGGGTTTCACCATGTTGACCAGGATGATCTCGATCTCTTGACTTCGTGATCCACCCACCTCGGCCTCCCAAAGTGCTGGGATTACAGGTGTGAGCCACCGCGCCCGGCCCGATACTCAACATTCTTTAAGTTTCTGATAGGTTAGACGTGGCTATTGGAACAGAGTGAGTTTTCACTCAGGCACTTTCTCCTCGAATTACCAAAATAAAAAGAAAAATCTAGGAAGATCTTTAATGTTAAGTAAAATGTATGTTTTCAGGTGATCCGAATTGAGAAAAATTATTTTGATTAAATTTAGTGACTTCCCATTCATGTATCAGATGTCTGTTAGTGATAGATAATATTGCTAGTTATCTATCATATGGATATGTTTTGCTACAAGTTAAGCATGATACTTGATTCCTTGTATGGTAAACATAAATTCTAACTTAAGAGAACTTATTTTCTTTTTGGAAACATTTCAGCTTCCACCTTGGAATTATACTAAATGTATTCCCATGTGGTTGAGCTAGCTATCACGGTGTCAGTGTAGTCAAGCGCGTTTAATTTCTTTTTTTTTTTTTAGCACATTTGGTTATGTGGTTTTCTTGCACTTGAGTGATTAGAAGTACCTAACTCTACGGTGATACTAGCTGTCAACAAGAAGAGGCTGCATTCGGGTATCAGAAAAAAAAGAGCGATGTCCTGCTGCACCAGCCTCCTTGCTGTCCCTTGAGTTCCTTCTCTAAGCAGGCTTCCATCTTAGAACCTGTGCATTTGCTGTCCCATCTACCTGGGAAACAGGTCAACACAGGTGTCATTGTGCCTAATTAAAATCGGCATTTGAAGATTGCTCACTGGAAGAGTTTTATTTACATGTATGGTCTGATTATCTTGAACTAGCAAGCAAAGCCATGAAGTTATTATTTATGCACAACCTTCTTATGTAAACAGACATTCTCTGTATAGAAGTCAAAATACAAAAAAGATTAAATATAGAATTAAAGGGAAGGCTACATCTTTCTACTATTTGACTCAATCATGGTGATTTATTTTTAGCAAAGCAACATAATCCATCATATTAAATTAATGCTGATCATCTGAATTTATTGGCTCTGTAATTTTGTTTGCATTCAATTTATTAATTAGTTGTATAGTTGCATAAAGAGTGATAAGCATGAGGAGTTTATTTTTAGTTTGTGACTATTTAAGTAATATTATGATAGAAATAATGAGACAACACTGGAGTCTGCAAGCATAAGTCAAATTGGAAAAATACATTGTAGGTGATTACATGATGATTGTCACAATAAAATTCTTTGTAAGAGAGAAGACAAGGGGGAAAGTGTGAGAGGCTTAACTATTTCAGACCAAAGTTAAATAACAAGAAAAGTCTTGGCAGTACATTTAGCCAGTAATAAAGAGAACTACAGGAAAAAAAAAAAAAAAACTGGTGAAACCACGCTTCTTGGCTAAGGAATTTTAAAACATTTAGAGCTAGGAAAGAAGTTTATATTAATTTTCCAGACACTTTCTACTTTCCATTCTTCCATTCCATTAGACACGCCCCGAAGAGAAAAAAAAGGTAGAGATCTGAAGATGAAATTAAATAGCATGGAAAATATTGAGAGACTTTTTCCCCTAATATAAAGCTAGATGTATTCATGCGTTTTCGGCATTGTAGGAAGTGGCTCTCATAAAGGGACATTTGAAAAATTGGTGCCATTGTATCTGGTGACTGCAAGACAAACAAAAACACAAACACAAAGCACCTCTAAACTTAGAGGTGCTTAAAAAGGGAAACTTGGAAGGAGTTTTGAAAACTTGCAAAGTTTCCTCATGATTTCACTACCCTCAAATCTCTGACAGAATGACCAAGCTTTCTAAAACACAGTTAAAATCATTGAACACTTAGTTAAATTAGCTGTTTGGCATCATGGAGAAAGAAATTGCAGTAGGCAGAATTCTAAGATTCCCACCTTACCTAGTGTACCTGCACTTTAGCTCAGTTATTCCTCAAACACTAATGTAGGTGACACTGTGAAGGGATTTTGCAGATGCCATTAAAGTCCCAAATCAGCTGACTTAAAGATTATCTGGATAGGCTTTGCCTAATCATGTGAAGCATGATTAGAAGCATGAGTTTTCTCACCCTTTAGAAGCAGAGTTTTCTTCCACTGGTCACAGAAGAGAATCTTAGAGAGACACTCTGGCTGGCCCAGAAGAAAGCAAACATCCTAGTGAATTACCTTTGGGCAGTTTTCAGAAGCTGAGAGCAATTCCCAGTTAACAACAGGACAATGGGTACCTCAGTCTGACAATCACAAGGAACTGAATTCTGTCAACTACCAGTGAACCTGGAAGAGGACTCTAATCCTTAGAAAAGAACCACAGCCCTGGATGACCCTTTGATGTTAGCCCAGTGAGAATAATGAGCAGAGAATCCAGCCACTCTGTGCCCAGACTAACACCTACAGAACTTTGAGATAATAAATGTATGTTGTTTTAAGTCAGTAAGTTTGTGGTAATTTATATAGCAATAGAAAACAAATATGGAAATACAGAAATTTCTCTTTTCAAACAATTGTAATCATATAGACATTGTCAGCGTTGCCTGTTGGAGCAAGGAAGGGGAGAACTAGAAATAGCTATTTCCATTTATTCCATGGCCCTACATTTAATTAAGTTAGGACTATGTCCTAAAAGCCTTCAGAATGTCAAATAATACAGAATAAATAATCAAAACTCAACAGCAACAAGACAAACACAGGGTGTAACATGGGGTGTCGAGTTCTTTCCACTCTGGCAATGAACACCCAGCTGTGAGTCTTGACTTAGTCTTGAGGAACCTGTGATGTGATGTATAGAATTATAGGTATATGCCCATTTCACAGTGGCCCAGGGATAAAACTCATAACATAATTGGAAGTCAGTTTTAAATGACAAAAACTGTGATAAATCAACACTATAAACTGACTGCATACAAGGCAGGCACTGGGCACCATGAGGGCAAAATTGTTGGTTTATTCTCCTTGGTGGCAAAAAATAGCTCTTAGCAAGTAAAAGTCAAATGGTGTCTCTTGTCTTGCAGATTTATTCAGGCTGTCTACACCAGGGGCTGGCAGACTTTTTCTGGAAAGGACCAGATTTGAGGCTTTGTAGGCTGTTTAGTCTCTGTTGCAACCACTCAATTCTGCAGCTATCATGTGAAATCAGCCATGACAATATGCAAATGAGTGAGCACAGCTATATTCCAATAAAACTTTATTTACAAACATAGGTGGAGGCCTGGATTTGGTTTAAGGGCTGTAGTTTGCTAACTCTGATCCAGACTGATGAGGAGAGCATGAATTGGTGGTGGCACCTGGGGGAATAGAAAGGCGAGTATAAATCCAAGAGGCATTGTGGAAACTGAGCTCACAGGACCTGACAACTAAGGGGCTTTAAGGGGAAAGAGAAGATTGAGAAGATGACGTCTTGACTTCAGACTTTCTAATCTTGAAGGACAGTGGCACCATTATCTGAGTTGGGAACAAAGGCGGAAGAGATGGTGTGTGTGTGTGTGTGTGTGTGTGTGTGTGTGCGCGTGTGCGCGTGTGTGTGTGCGTGCATATGCATTGGGACCATTGTGGGGAAAATGAACTGAGTATTGAAGTAATGAATTTGAGATGTCTTCAGAATATTTATGTGGAAAGGTTTAGGGGGCAGTTAAGGTTAGAAGTTGAGAGAGAGAGAGAGAGAGAGAGAGATTTGTTGGGCAATTTGGGAGTTATCTCCATGCAGGTCATATGTCTTGAAGTCATGGGTGTAGGTGAACTCATACATAGAGGGTTTGTAGACTGTGACCTAATATATAGAAAAGTACTCTTTAAACTGTGAGGCATTATACAAGTGTAAAATATTCTTATTATTAAATGTGACAAACAGAAGCATAAAAGGCAGTAACAACCGTTTTATGTCTCAGAATCCCTACTAGTTCCCAATTATTGCATTTTCATCCTGTGACAGCCTTTGAACAACTCTCTTTTCCTCCCTGTGTGTACATCCTGAGATTATAATGCATTAAACAGTATTCATGTGATGGCGTAATGCTTTTTTTCTTCCCCTAACACATACTCTCAAACCTCTTTTGGTAGACACAAATTTCTAAGAGGGCTGAGACAAAGACAGAGATGCCACTTTGATATTAGGGTCCAATGCTTGGAGTTTTATTTACATGAGGAATGAGGCAGCAGGTTTAGGGGTATCAATGTTTAATCACTTGGATAGAACAACAGAAACAGAATGTAGGGGTGGAGTAGACCTAAGAGAAATTATCACATTAGAATTGAGGTGTCTTGAACCCTTGAAAAGTGTTTTCCATGGGGAATTGCTCTTTTCCCTCTCAAGGAGAGCAGTGCTATCTCTTAATCAGGCTTGACTTGGATTTTCAGGTGTTTTAGTTATCTGTTTTTGCTGAACAAAAGATTCCCAAACATAGTGGCTTAAAACAACCATGTTGTTATATTTCATGATATAAAATTTGGGTACAGCTTGGCTACATTATTCTTCTGTTCCTTGTAGTGTCAACAGAGGTCACTTACTAGTATTTATCTGCTGGATGGACAGGTCTGATAGGTCTGAGATGGCTTCATTCACATGTTGTTTTAGTCTGTTCAGGCTACTATGACAAAATACCATTAACTGGGTGGCTTAGAAACTACAGAAATGTATCACTCACAGTTCTTGAGCCTGGGAAATCCAAGATCAAGTTGCTGGCAGATTTGGTGTCTAGTGAGGGCTAACTCTATTGTTTACTGATGGCACCTTCTCTCTGTGTCCTTACATAGTAAAAGGGGCTAGCTACTTTTCTGGGGTCTCCTTTTAAAGGCACCAATCCCATTCATGAGGGCAGAGCCTTCATGGCCTAATAACCTCACAGAGGCCCTATCTTCTAATACTATCACATTGGGTATTAGGTTTCCATGTATCAATTTTGGGGAGGACACAAACATTCAGACCATAAAACATGTCCAGCACCTTGATCAAATGGTTGGAAGGCTGGGCTCACCTGAGACTGGGGAATAGAGTATCTATACATGGCCTCCCCAACATGGTGGCCTCAAGATAGTCAGATTTTTTATGTAGTAGCTCAAGGTCTAGGAGTGAGTGATCTAGAAAACAAAGCACATGTTGCATGGGCTTGTATGACCCAGCCTTGAAGCCACATTGTGTTACTTTTGCTATATTCTATTGGTTGAAGTGGTCACAAATCTGCCTAGATTCAAGGGGAATGAGTGGTCATAAACCATACCTATTTATGGGAGGAGTGTCAAATGATTTTTGGCTATGTTTTAAGACCACCACAAAAGCCATCTGGCAGAAGGACATGCCTCCTTGATGGCAGCTCAGATGATATGAATGCTAGGAAGCCCTGTCCTCCCCGAGACCTAGCATTTCTTGGAGTGATGGAGACTGTACTATTCCACATGGGTTATAAATTGATGGGATGGGTTCTCTTACCCAGAAATAGCAGCTCCTGAGACCAGAACTTGGAGGCAGGTAGTTTCTTTAGGGAAGTGATCCCAGGGATAAGAAGTGGAGAACTGGAAAGAGTGAAACAGGGAAGGAAGGAGAGCCACTCCAAGGATGCGTTGTGGAGTTAGTCACTGCTGTGGGCTACTGGGGCCTAGACCAGTTGAGAGCATCTGAGGAGCTATGTGGCTGTACCTCTGGATTGTCTTTGGGGAACAAAAGATAAACTCACTAATTCTTCTCCCTCATTGGTCAGGGGCTGCCCCATGGGAGGTTGGTTTCCTCTTCCAACTCTACCCATGCATGAGTCATTTTATTATGTTATTTTATTTTTGATTTAGGGGGTATGTGTGCAGGTTTGTTGCATGAGTATATTGTGTGATGCTGAGGACTTCTAATGATGCCATCGCCCAGGTAATGAACAGAGTGTCCAATAAGTGGTTTTTCAATCATTGCACTCTTCTCTCTTTCCTCTCCTTTGAATCCTCAGTGTTTATTTTTCTCATCTTTGTGTCCATGTGTATGCAATGTTTAGCTCCCACTTATAAGTAGCAGCAGCCATGCATGAGTCTTGAGGATAGCCCATACTGTAGCATCAGAAGGATCCTGGGTTAGAGAGTCAGACACACAGTGAGCTGAACTGAGGTGCTGTCAAGTTATATGTGCATAAAGTGGGTAGCCATGGCAATGGATAAGGTAAAAGGTGGACTGGGAGTATGTGAGATGGTCTCAGAGGTATCTGATATGCATGCACACACATTTGAACTTCACAGCTAACTAAGTCAAGGATACAGACTTTGAAACAAGGGGCTATGCAACATAGACAGATACAATCTAGCTTGTTTCTATTATTTTCCCTTTGGAATTTTCTACTGGGCTTGCAGCTACCAGAGACACTCTCCCCATGTGGGTCCTATCTGAGTTGGGAAAATAGCCAATACAACTCTCCTTTTCTCCTCAAGACTCATATCAACATTCTGGAAGTACTTACGTTAATAATCACTGTACTTCTAATTAGGAAAAGTTTTGCAAAGATCAAACTTTCCAGTTTGTGAAGAGGAGAAATCATAGTCAATGACCAGTCCAGGTGTGCCCAAACCATGTCCCTGCCCCTAGCAATCTAGTGAACAGGAAAATCCATTCTTCACAGTGCAGACTAATAACCATTTAGTCCCTAAAGGGGAGTTGACACTGAGAGTGGCTAGTGGTGTTTATCATTTTATCTGCTTGCTGGTATCAGAGGACATACCAGTGGATAGAACTGAAAGGAGTAAGGAGATCAGTGTAGTCCCAGAGGCCAATTTCAAGGCTTCTGGTGAGGGAGACGATA
The DNA here is from genome assembly GCF_030222135.1 of Aotus nancymaae. Lineage (NCBI taxonomy): Eukaryota > Metazoa > Chordata > Mammalia > Primates > Aotidae > Aotus > Aotus nancymaae. Next base: position 17,257,522 of record NW_026988472.1, on the reverse strand, counting down.
AGCTCACCTCATTCCAAGTGAACCTACATGTGAAATCCATATTTTCATATTATAGGAGGATGGTTCATCTCTTTACAAAAGGCATCTGCAGGGGACTAATCTGCCTATTGAGCTCCCCTGGGCATTTTATTTGTGGTTTCATTTATTGAAAGCACAGACCTGCTTGGCATGCTGTAACAGTTCTCAAAATGATTCCAGAGTGTGGATATGTTGTTTCAATGAAAGCTTTTATGAAAGTTCAATCTGATACTCAGAGGGAAAAGGGCTGCTCAGCTTCACTTTGGGGTTAGGGGCCTGTAATTGTAGATTCTTCTCTCTCTCTTCATCCCTCACCTTTCTCGACTCTTAAGAGACAGCAACATATTTTGTATAGCTCCTAAAATCACAGCTTGGGATGTAGTACAAGTTAGGAGCAGTTGCTTAAAGAAGCAGGGAGTTATTTTTCTTTGCTTATCAGGAAATCTGGAAGTGGGCAACTGCTTTTGTTTCAGCAACCTAGGTTCTTTCTCTATTTCTGCTATACTTAGTCTATTGATTTGTTGTCTTATGGTTGCAAAATAACTGTAGCATCCCTACATGTGACACCGGAGTTCAAGGCAGAAAGAAAGTTGAAAGAGATTATTTGTTTTCCCTCCTGAGGTTCTGTATTTTTCTTGGGAAGGAGGAGAAGTTACATATTACCAGAAGACTGTACTTTAGATCTCACTGGACAGAAATAAGTCACAGGTCCATGGCAGACCAATACAGGTCAAAAGATATGAGAAGACCATTTAGGGGCTCTTCTTTTCTGAAATCACAGATTTTCCACCTGTTTTTTTTTCCTTTTTAAACAAATCGGGGTTTTATAAGCAGGGAAATAGGAGATGGGGAAGGGTAGTGGGATGGACAATTGGATAGGCAACAAACTGTGTACGTCAGAACCAATGAGCCAGAAAATCTGATTACGAATTCTAACTTGGCCACTGAACTTATTGTGAAACATTGGACAAGCCACTTGACATGGCCTGGCTGCAGTGACTTTGTGTATAAATTGAGAAAAGTGAAGGACAGCATAAGTGCCAAATTTCCTTCTCGTGCCAACATTCAATGATTCTGTGCAATTTTAATAATTTCCTGAATGTTCATGGCTAAACCAAAACTGGTTTGTAATTGAAACAGATGCCCTAATGGTGCTGTTCTGGTTCCAAGAACTGGCTGCTTGTACTTTCATGCAGTAAATTATGTGCTGCAGATTTCAAAGAAATTCTACCTCCCCACATTTCTTTCATCTTTGAAGAAAAAATCATCTCTCCATTTCCTCCTCTTCCCACTTAGTTAAATTCTGTATTTGAGTAGTACAGCTTTCTTCCTTCTAGTTCTTAGTTTTTCTTAATAAAATGAGAAAAAAACAACCTTTCTGTTTGGCATAAAGCTCCTAGTAACAGGAAATTATTATTAGCCCTCTGATTGATTGTTGAATATTAAATGAAAGTAGATGTCTTTTAAAATATACAATTGCAATTTGTGTTTGGCTGTATTGTGTATACAGTTGCTAACAAGGTAAAGAGTGAAGGTTCCAATCGGGTCATGTACCTGTGATTAACACAGTGTCTGTCTTTTGCTAATTACTCAGTAAATGTTTTGAATCAGTGAATTATAATAAGACATAAATGAGCCAGAGTAGACTAGGGCAGAATTAATTCCTCAGAGTTAGATTTTCATAGTTTTAATATCCCTGATGTCATTAAGGAGGGCATTGGAAAAGACCTTACTTAAGATATTTGATTGATAGCTTATATTATTTGTACATTAGTGGATGTACAAAAGGAAGTCAGAAATAGTGCAGCATGCCAATTCATTCATTGACTATTAATTGAGTGCCCTCTTGGTGCCAAGCACTCTTCTAGGTAGTGCCATACTTCAGTGAATAAGAGAGACAATGGTTCCTGTTTCCATGGAGCTTGCATTGCAGTGGAGGACACAGACAGTAAACAAGTATGCAAAAACTATTTCAAATAAGTGCTATGAAGAAAATGAAATGGGGTAATATGATCGTGAGTGGGTGGGCAGAGAGTATTAGCTAGGGCAGTCATAGAAAACTTCTCTAAGGCTACTTTTATGACACTTGAGCTGAGACCAGAAGGGAGCTAGTCATGTGATGATCTGGTTGAACAGTGTTTTAGGCAGATAGAAGAGTAAGTACAAATGCCCTTCAGTGAAAATAAGCATGGTGGATTCGAAGACAAATAATAAAGCCAGTGTGGTGCAAGTGCAGTGAACAAGTGGGGGGCAGTAGGAGGAGATTAGTTGGGAGAGGTGACCTGTGTAGAACCTTATAGAACAAGGACATCATTATTCTAACTGCAGTGGAAATATGTTTCAGATTTTAAGCTGAGGAAGGACATGATCTGCTTGAAATTTTTATAAGATCTTCCATTTTCTGGGTGGAGAATGGATTGGAATGGGCAAAAGCAGAAACAAGGACATCAGTTTCAGGATCACTGCAATAGTTCCAGTGGAAGAAAAAGAGGCCTTCTGAGCAGAGAGATAGGAAAAGGTGGTTGGATTTGAGACCTATTTTGAAAGCAGGGGGATAGGACTTGCTAATGAATCATGTATGGGGGCTGGTGAGGGAGAGAAAGGAATTAAGCATGGCCTCTGGGTTTTAGGCCAAATCGACTGGGAGGAAGGAGGTGACTTTTTTCTAATAATGGGAAGGTGAGGGTGGGTGGTAGGGAGAAGTAGTTGGGGTGGAAATGGTTGCCAGAGTCAGAAGTTCTGATTTGGGAATATTAGATCTGAGCTACTTTGCAGACATCTGCACCTCAAAGGTCTTTGAAGCAGAGGCTTCATAAGGAGTCTTCTTAGGAATGCAATGGTTAAAGACAGAGGACAAAGGAATAATCCTTTCTAACCCCTCAATAACAGAATCTCAACAATGCTGTGCCTCTTCCAACCTCTCTTCTTAAGGAGACAAAGATAACTCTTCCAAGGTAATCTCCCAGATCAAGAAAATAATTGAGAACACACATGCTTAAAACCTTTAATATGGACCTCTCTAATCCCCTCTTCACCTTTTTGATCAGCCCAAGCAGTTATATCAGCAGAAAATCTAAGTGAATAGAGGTAACTCTGTAGAGAAATGAATTGTGGGGAAGTCTGCTAGGATTACCAAGATTAATGAAAAAGAACAGAATGGTCCTCAAATAAGTGCAAGATAAAATGACAGAATGATGCAGGGGGAAATTACCATCTAGAGTTATGTTTTTATTTTAATAAAGTGGAAATATGTAGGCAGAAAATCATTTAAAAGTTTTTCACTTGGTGAAGCTGTTCAAATAGAAGCTACACACTTTTGATTATAAATGGAACAGAAAGGACTTTGGGTGTCTCTGAATTTGGATCTGATTTTTATGTTGTCGATGTGGTAGGAGATGTGAGTGGCAGAGTAGGGCCAGGTTTGAGCTCTCACAGGCCCCTATAAGTTGTCTTAAGGTGGTACTAAACAAGGTAAATTTGTGAGTAAAGTCTACTGAGATACTCTGGTTGTAGGGAAACATGAGGTTTTCTTAGAATCTCTTAGTCTTTTGGTATGTTGCTAAGAATTCTGTTACTGTACACTTTATTTAAGGCAAATAGATTGCCTCTTTCTTTTCTTGCCCTTCTCATGGCTAGATTCTGGCTTAGTGTATCCTTGAGTAGGGACGACTAGCCACTGGGTGACTTGCTCAGGCTTTTAGCTTTCTCTTCCTCCTTCCTCTGGCAGGTGAAGGGCTGTAGTGTAGGCAGATGTTCAGACTGGCAGGTAGTGGACTTTGATGGGCATACCTAAAGAGGTCTTGAAAGTTTTTGCGGAGTCGCATCTCAATGTGACTATACAGGTTTTTATGTGTAGTAGTATTTTTAAAATTATGTTAGTGGTACTGACAAGATATTTGACTACTACTTTTAAGGACAAAAAATGTAATTACTTTTGCACCAACCTAATATTAAAAAGTAAAATAAGACAAATAGAATAAAAATATTTTGCATAGTAAAGGTTAAGTATTGTTTTGTGAAACTCCATTTACAGATACACTTGTATGTCCTGGGTCATGATGTATTAAAGAAAGTAAGCTTGAGGAACATGGCTATAGAGAGTAGGGGCTGAGAATTCAGTCTCGGCAGGTAGAAGGCTCAGAGGGAAGAATTTCACCTCCAGTAATTACCAGCCACAAGATCATGGGTGAGTTTCATAACCTCTTCAGGTCTCAGACTCCTCATCTGTAAAGTGAGGATAAGGATGAATCCTGCGTCATAGGGTTATGTTTGTTGAGAGGGTTGAAGCCTTGACTACAATGCCAGACACACATGCCAGACACACAATGTGTCCAGTAAATGGCAACTATTATAATTATTCGTGAAAATTGGTTTTTCATCTGTTGTGGGTGTCTGGGGCGGGAGACTTGTGATTAAAATGAGTCATATGGGCCTGTTTCCAGTGTGGAAAATGGGTGTGGTATCACTGAGTCCTCTTTAAACCCCAATATTCACTACTGGTCTTATTTCTGGAAGGATATCTGATACTTTAGTTCAAAACACTTGTTTGAAAACCAAGACTCCCTCGATAGGCATGTAATTATTAGGATTTTCAGAATAGTGTAAATTGTAATTTTCTCTCTCTTCTCCTTTTGGAAAAGTATAAGATTGGGAGTAGTGAATGCAGCAATGGGATATGGTTGCACCCTTTTCAAAACCTCCTGGGATGGGAAGCACAAGACTGTGCTCCTCTTGTTCTTTGTGGGGTCTCTCTATTTGTTGAAGTCAGGCTTCTGCCTCTAAGAATGAATTTCTTTCCCTCAGGCTGTGCTTTTGGTAAACTCATCCACACTGCTCTTCTGGTGGCTTACCATGATTAATAGCAATTTATTTATGGGTAGACTTTTTATTATCATAGTTTTGTTTAATTTTTTTAAACAGCTTTATTAAGGTGTAATTTATATGCCATTAAGTTCACCCATTTTAAGTGTGCAATTCAGTGATTCTTAGTGAGTTTACGAAGTTGAGCAACTATCACAATCCACTTTTAGAACACTTCCATCACCTCAAAAAAGAAATCCCTCGTGCTTATTTGCAACTCTTTCTTTTACCCCCAGCCTCAGGCAATGACTAATCTACTATCTATTTTTGCAGATTTGTGTTTTCTAGACATTTCATACAAATGGAATCATACAATATGTAGTCTTTTGGGTCTGGCTCCTTTCACTTAGCATAATGTTTTTGAAGTTCATCCATATTCTAGCATATATTAGTACTTAATTCTTTTTGATTGCCTGACGATATGCTACTATATGGATGTACATTTGTTTCTTCATTCCCGGTTAATCGATATTTGATTGTTTCTGCCTTTTGGCTATTATGAATAATGGTGCTATGAACATTCACATACAAGTCTTCATGTAGACATAAGGTTTTATTTCTCTCGGGTAGATAACTAGGACTGGAATTCATGGATTGTCTGCTAAAATTATGTTCAAATTTTAAGGAAATAACCAAATTGTCTTCCAAAGTAGTTGCATCACTTTATATTCTCACCATAGAAGTATGAGGGTTTTAGTTTCTGTATATCCTTGCCAATGCTTATTATTTTCTGTCTTTTTGATGATAGCCATTCTAGTGGGAGTGAAGTGGTAGTTCATTGTGGTCATTATTTGAATTTCACTAATAAACAATGAGGTTGAGCATCTTTTCATGTATTTTGGTGAAGCATCTATTCAAATTTTTTGCCAAAATTTTAACAGGTTTGTTTGTCTTCTTATTGTTGAATTGGAAGAGTTCTTTATATGTTTAATGGCTTGCAAATATTTGTCTTCATTATTTGGCTTGTCTTTAAATTTTCTTAAAGGTGCTTTTTGAAGAGCGAAGTTTTTTAATTTTGGTAAAATCCAATTTATTAAGTATTTTTAAATGGATTTTGGTTTTGATATGGTATCTAAAAACTGCCTAACTCAAAATCACAAAAGTTTTCTCAGGAAAGTTTTATACTTTTAGCTTTTAAATTTAGATTTACAATGTGCTGAGAGTTATTTTCTTTTTGTGGATAATGTGAGGAAAGTGTTTAAATTTAACTTTTGGCATGTGCCATTTGTTAAAAATTGTCTCCGCTGTTTGTTGAAAAGATTGTTGTTTCTGTATCATATTTCATTGACACCTTTGTAAACAATCAATTAATCATAAATGTAAGGGTTTATTTCTAGAATCTCAATTCTGTTCCATTGATCTTTATGTCTATCCTTATGCTAGTACCATATTGTCTTCATTACTGTGGCTTTGTAGTAAGTTTTGAAGTCAGGAAGTACAAGTCCTCTGACTTTCTTCTTCTTTTTCAAGATGATTTTGACTATTCTGGGCCTTTGCATTTCCATATAAATTTTAGGATAACCCCCAAGTTTCTGTAAAAATGGCAGCTAGGACTTTGATAGGACTTGCATTGAATTTATAGACCAATTTGGGGAAAATTGCCATCTTAATAATATTGAATCTTCCAATCTGTGAAAATAAAATCTTTCAATTTATTCATACTTTCTTTAATTTATTGGCACAATGTTTCATAGTTGTCAGTGTACAAATGAAACTTCTTTCATCACACTCATTTCTGAGTATTTTATTCTTTTAGGTGCTATTATGAATGGAACTGTTTCTTAATTTCCTTTTCCAATAATTTATAATAAGTACCTGGAAATACAATTTTTTTTGTCTATCGCTCTTCTATTATACAATTTTGTTGATCTTGTTTATTACTGCTAATAGTTTTTCAGTGGATATTTTGGGACTTTCAATATACAAGATCATGTCATCTGTGAATAAAAAATGAAATAATTGAAAATGGAGTAAGGAACTCCAGAAGTCTGCCTCTTCATAAAAGCAATGAAAAAAAGTGGCAAAAACTGTCAGAATCAACTTTTTAAGAAGTTTGAAAATCAACCAAAAGCTTGCAGCAACTCAGAGAGTGCTTATTCAAGAAAAATTGCTGATTACTATCAAGAACAGAGCTTTGTAGCATTTTAACTCACCCTGGTTTTATTTACCACTCCCCGGCTTAGTTATAGCCTTGAAAATAATATCCTGCATTACAATACCAGTACTAGATGGGGCAGAAGGACCTCATTTGCAAATAATTGCCTTTAGTTGATCTGTCTGGTGACCCTCTGGAATACCTACTCAAAAGGTACGTCTTTATCTTGCCTAGCTCCAAACTCACCCAGTCCTAAAGTCATTACCTGGGGGTGTATTTGTTGAAATATTTACAGGCAAATATTTTATTTATTGCTGCCTGAGGCAATGGATAATGGTTGAGACAAAAAACAGAGTAACCAAAAAGCTTGGGAGGCAAGTCTGAGATGTGTAGGAGAATAAGGGCTTTGAAAACTTCCAACATATTTCTGGGAAACTAGAAGGCTGCATTCAAGTCCAAGGCTGTGTGCATGCTCAGAAAAGACCTGAGAAGGCCCTAAGCTCACCTCTCTGGCCAACCTTGAGGCTCTGCACAAACCGGAAGTAAAGACCAAGGTAGTGTCACACACTGCTTGTCTGAATGTTGAAGACATGCATCAACATGCACAGAGAACCCCTCTGCAAACAGTGGGAGAATTTTTGGTTCCGGGCATTTAAGGAAATCTCTGTCCAGTTGTTGGCTAATCATAAGGCTGACAGAACAGAGACCTCAGTGACCAAACGTAACAAAGAGTATAGACTTTACAGAATTATATCAGTAAAGTTGTTAGAAAAACAACAAGTAGTAATATCAACAAGCGCTGGGGATTAGGGAATATCTGATTTGCAGAGTTGCCATATTATGATATTCAAAATATCCAGCTTTCAGCAAAAATTTATGAAGTAAGCAAAGAAACAAGAAAATATGGCCCATACAGAGCAGAAAAAAATGACAATCAACAGAAACTGTCCCCAAGGAATCCCAGATGTTTGACTTTGTAGATGAAAACTTTAAAATAGATATTTGAACATTTTAAATACGTTCAAAGAGCTAGTGGGAACCATGTTTAAAAAGTGAAAGGAGGAGAACAATGTCTCACCATATAAAGAATAAGCATATAAAGATAGAAATTACAAGCACACCTCATTTGATTGCACTTCACTTTATTGCTCTTTGCAGATACTGAATTTTTTACAAATGGAAGGTTTTTGGCAATCCTGCACTGAGCAAGTCTATCAGCACCATTTTTCCAACAGCATGTGCTTACTTTGTGTCTCTGCCAGCAGTTTTAAAGCAATAAAGTATTTTTAAATTAATGTGCATTTTTTTAGACATAATGCTATTGCACACAATAGGCTACAGTATAGTATAAACATAACTTTTATATGCACTGGAAAACCAAAAATTCACGTGACTTGCTTTATCATAATATTTGTTTTATTGTGATGATCTAGAACTAAACCTGCAATATCTCTGAGGTATGCTTTTATAAAAAAGAACCAAACAAAACATCTGGAGTTGAAATGTGAAACAACTGAAATGAAAAATTCACTAATGGGGCTCAACAGCACATTTGAACTGGCAGAAGAAAAAATGAGGAACAGAAAGAAAAAATAGTGAATAAGAATGAATAGAGTCTCAGTGACCTGTGTACTAACATACATATAACGGGAGTCCGAAAGAGGAGCGAAGGACAGGGGAAGAAAGAATATCTGAGAAATAATGAAAAACATAAATCTACATATCAAAGAAACTCAACAAACTCCAAGTAGGATAAACTCAGTAAACTGGGAATAGAGATAGTTATACTTCTTTCTTTCAAACCTGGATGCCTCTTTTGGTTTCTTGCTTGATTGCACTAGCTAGGACTTCCATTACAATGTTAGATGGTACTGATGAGAGTGAACATCCTTGCCTTATTCCTAGTCTTAGAAAGAAACATTCAGTCTTTCACCATTAAGTATGGTTTTATCTATAGATATTTCATAGATGATAGTCTGTTGAGAGTTTTTTAATGAATGGATATTATATATTGTAAAATATTCTTTCTGAATTTGTTGAGATGATCCTATGGTTTTTGTCCTTCATCCTATTAATATAATATATTACATTAATTTTCACATGTTAAAGCAACCTTGCATTCCAGGGATTAAAAGAATCTCTTGGTATGATGTTTAATATTTTTTTACGTTTCTGGTATTTTAGCTTTCTGAAATTGTATTACAAATTTTGCATCTTTATTCATGAAGTATATTTGTCTGTAGTGTTCCTTTCTTGTCATGTTTTTGTCTGGCATTGGCATCAAGGTAATATTGGTCTCAGAAAATTAATTGGGAAGAGTTTCCTCCTCCCCTATTTTCTGGAAGAACTTATGAAGGATTGATTTAACTTCTTTAAATCTTTGATTGAATTCATCAGTAAAGCCATCTTAGCCTGGACTTTTCTTTGTGGGAAGATTTAAAATTATTAATTCAATTTCTTGTTATATGTCTAGTCATGTTTTTAAATTTCTTCTTGCATTAGTTCAGGTGATTTGTGTCTTTCTAGGAATATGTCCATTTCATTTGTTGAATTTTCTGGTACACAGTTGTTCATAGTCTCATTTAATCCTTTTAATTTCTATAAGGTCAATTGTGATGTTTTCCCTTTCATGTTTGAATTTGGCGATTTATGTTTTCTCCTTTTTTTATTGCCCAGTTTATCTAAATTTTTTGTCAATTTTGTTGCAAAGAACCAATTTTTGGTATCATTGATTCTGTCTATTGTTTTCTGTTTTCTATTTCATTAATTTTCACTGTGATCTTTATTATTTATTCTTTTTGCTTGCTTTGAGTTTAGATTTCTCTTCTTTTTTTACTTATTAAGATAAAAGTTTAGGCTATTCATTGGAGATCTTTTTTTAAATATAGGTATTTGAAGATACAAAGGTCTTTCTAAACACTGTTTTCTTTCTATGTCATAAAATTTGATATATTGTGATTCTGTTTTCCTTCAGTTCCTTTCCGATTTCCCTTGCAATTTTTCTGTGACCCATGGGTTATTTAGAAGTGTGTTGTTTAATTTCCAAGTATTTATTGACTTCAAAGTTTTTTAATTCATTTATAATTTGATTCCAATATGGTTGGAAGACATATTTTGTATTGTTTTAATCCTTTTATGTTTATTAAGTATTATTTTGTGACCAAGTGTCTTAACCCATTCTCTGCTGTGACAACAGAATATCTGAGACTGGATAATTTATAAAGAAATGAGGTTTATTTGACTGATAGTTCTGGAGGCTGGGAAGTTCAAGATTGGATGGCTGTATCTGGTTGGCTTCCAGTGAGGGCTACATGCTGCATCATAACATGGTGGAGAAGCAGAAGGTGAAAAAGCAAGTGCAAAGAAACCAAACACAAGAGGTAACCTTACTTTATAATAACCTACTCTCATGGTAACTAATCCAGTCCCATGAGAGTGAGAACTCAATCCCACGAGAAAGGCATTAATCCCTCTTAGTGACCTACCCATTTCTTAAAGGTGCCACCTCCCAGCATCACCACACTGAAGACCAAGCGTCAACATGAATTTTGGTGAGGATGAACAATATTCAAACCATGGTACCTGGCATATGGTCTATCCTCAAGAATATTCCTTGTGTACTTCAAAAGAATGTATATTTTGCCATTTTTGGGTGAGGTGTACTATAGATATCAATTAGATCCAGTTGGTTGATAATGTTATTCAATACTTCTATGTCTCTGCTGATTTTATGTCTAGTTGTTTTATCCATTCTACAGAGTGGACTATAGAAGTCTTCAACAATTATTGTGGAATTTTTTATTTCTTACTTTAATTCTGTAAGTTTCTGCTTCATGTATATTGGAGCTCTGTTGTTAAGTATGTGTATACTTTGTAATTGCTGTATCTTCCTGATTAACCCGTTATAATCATAAAATGTTCTTTGTCTGAAGCAATATTTTTTATCTTAAAGTCTATTTTGTCTGTTACTAGTATAGTGACTTCATCTCTCTCATGATTGTTATTTGCATGGTATAATTTTTGTACTTTTACTTTCAACTTTTACTTTTTGTGTTTTTGAATCTATGTGTTTCTCTTGTAGGCAGCATATAGTAGGGTCTTGTTTTATATCCAGTATAACTGTGTCTGCCTTTTAATTTGGATGTTTAATCCTTTTACTTTTTTTCATTAAAATTTTTATTGACATAATTGTATATTCATGTATAGTACTGAGAAATAACCCAGAACAGTCCCTGGTACATTTTGCCTAGTTTTCTCCAACAGTAACATTTTGCAAAACTATAGTATAATATTACAATTCGGATATTGTTGTTGGTATAATCAACAACAATAAAGCTCTTATTTCTATTATAAATAAAGCTCTTATTTCTATTATAAATAAAGCTCTTATTTCTATTCCCCCAGCTTCATTTGTAATCATGTGTGTGTGTTTGTTTTCTTGTGGGGGAGGGGGGTTTATTAAGTTCTATGTAATGTTATCACCTGTGTAGAATAGTATATCCACCCACCACAGTCAAGGTACTGAACAGTTCCAACACCACAAGTATCACTCATGTTTCCCTTTCATAATTATACCCACATCCCTGCCACCCACACCCCTGCCCCATCCCTAATCCCTGGAAACCACTAACTTGACCTCTACTTCTAAAATTTTGTCATTTCAAAAATGTTATATAAATAGGACTATTCATTATGTAACCCTTTGGGATTGGCTTTTTTTAAAAACTCAAAAGTATGTGTAACACTTCATGAACTTGCATGTCATTCTTGCACAGAAACCATTCTAATATTCTTTGTATCATTGATGTTTTAGGGTATGTGCTGCTGAAGTGAGCACAGTAATTTATTTTTAATGTAGTTATTGATATATTTGTATTTTAGCTCATATTTTTCAATTTGTTTTCTATTTGTCTCATGCCCTTTTGTGCCTCTATTCCTTCTTTACTGCTGTTTTTTTCTAAATACTTTTTTTAGTGTGCTATTAAAATTCCTTTTATTGTTGTTTTTAATTATATTTTTGGGAATAATTTTTTTAGTGTTTTTTCTATGGGAATTACAGTATGTGTCTTAACTAAAAACAAGGTATTTCAGGTAATACTAACAATTCAAGTGAAATACGGAAATTTTGCTTCAATATAGTTCTATTCCATCCCTCCTCTTTTCTGATATTGTTTATAAATATTACTTCTTTGTATGACATATTTCCAACAGGAAGGTTTTTATAATTATTCTTTTGCACAATTTTCTTCTAAATAAATTAAGAGAAGAAAGAAACTATCTTTATGAAGTTTCTTATGTTTAAATACATAGTTACTTTTACTCATGCTCTGTATTTTTTGGGTGGATTTGAATTGCTGTCTAATGTTATTTTCTTTCATCCTGAGGAATTCCCTTTAGTAGTCTTTGTAAGAGAGGTCATGTTTATCTGGAAATGTCTTTGTTTTGCCTTCAATTTTGAAATATAGTTTTGCTACATATGAGATTCTTGGTTGATAGTTTTTTTTTCTTTTAATACTTTGAATATGTCATCCCACTGCATTCTGAGTCTCCATTATTTCTGAAGAGAAGTCAGCTGGTAATCTATCAAGCCTCCTTTTAACTTGTCTGTGATGAATTGCTTTTCTCTTCCTGCTTTCAAGATTTTCTCTGCCTTTGCCTTTCAACATCTTGGCTATGATGTGTCTCTGTAAATTCTTTTAGTTCATCTTACTTGGAATTAATTATGCTTCTTGGGTGTGTAGATTAATGTTTTTAATCCATTTGGGGAGGTTTGGGATATTATGTCTTCATTTTTTTTTTTTTTTGCCCCTTTCTCTTTTCTTCTTTTTGAACTCCCAGTACACATATGTTGGAATACTTAATGGTAGCTCACAGGTCTCTCAGGCTCTGCTAATATTTCTTCATTATTTTTTTCTTTCCATTATTCAGAATCAACAATTTATAGTGATTTATCTTCAGATTTGCTGATTCTTTCTCTTGCCACTCAAATATCTTGTTGAGCCTGTTTGTGAATTTTTTATTTCTGTTATCATTCTTAACTCCAGAATTTAAAAATAGTCATTTAAAAATAATTTCTCTTTGATAGTCTGTATTTGATGAGTCATTGTTATATTTTCTTTTTTATCTTTTACATTTCTGTGATTACATAATAGTTGTACATATTTATGGGATACTTGTGATATTTTGATACAAACATACAATATGTAATGGTCAAATCAGGGTAATTGGGAAATCTCTCACTTCAAATACTTTTTATTTTTTCTTGGGACCATATTTTCATTTGATTCTTTAAAGAGGGTTTCCTTTATATTTTTGGAACATATTAACAACACCTACTTTGAAGTCTTTGCCTGGTAAGTCCATCACCTGGGGTCTTTCGGAGAGTTTCTGTTGGCTGCTTTTTTTGTTCTTGTGTATGAGTAACACTATCCTGTTTTTCTTTTTTGCATGTCTTGTAATTTTTTGTTGAAAACTGGACAGTTTTGATAACATAGCAACTCTGGACTCTGATTCCTCTCTCCCCTGATTTTGTTGTTGCTATTTTTGTTATTATTTTATTTTATTAATTTGTTATTTGCTATTATTGTTATTTATTTACTGAAATAACTATATATTCTCTGTCTCTCCAGCAGTGTGCAGCCACTAATGTCTCCACTCAATTAAAAAAAAAATTCTTGATCTTATTTTTAAGCCAGGTTTTTTTGGAGTCACGTCTGGGTCAGCATTGCATAGTGGTCAGCCAAAGATTTAAACACCTTGAGCCAATAAGGCTTTTACCATATGCTGATGAATCTGTGTATGGTTTGGAAAATGGCATTCAAAGTTTAGGCAGTTTGCAAGTCTGTCAGTTTTTACTTTCTGTGCTTTTAGAGTCTCACATTCATTCTGGGACAAGTAGCTCACTAAGACCCTCTTCAGTCTTTCCTGAGCATAAGCACAGCCATGTGTACACATGCAGCCTTCCACATCGCTAGGGATATGCGGGAACTTACTGAGGCCCACTCTGGCTGTCTTGATCCCTGGATCTTGCTGATACATTTCTTGTTCTTCTGCTGGTATGATGTTTGGCCCAGCTGGTAAGGCAACCTCAGGATAGCTATGATTTTGTTTTTTTTTCCAAGTGTTTGCCCCCAACGTTGCTTTTGTTTTCAACCATGCCCTTGGGCATGAGTTTTTCCATCCTTCATTCCATATCACATTAGCCCTTCCAGCTGTGGAGCTGCTTGTCCTCAAGGCCTGCCCTGCCCTGGTAGAACTACAGTGGCATGAAGCTGGGTGGAACAGCATGAAACAGTCTTGGACAAAAATACCAATACCTCTGTATTCTTATGAGATTCAATCATTTTTGCTGAATAAATGCTTCTCATTTTTTTTTGTTTTTGGTCAACTTCCAGATTCCTGAAATGATTGTTTTTGACAATTTAATTCAGTTTTATTGTTACTCTTTGGGATGAGGATTCGGTGAGCTCCTTGCTTAGCTATTCTGGAAGTCCTGCCCTAGTAATAGCCTTGTGAGGCTGTGTTTGCCACACACAACACCCAAATTGGAATACTTCTTAGAAATACTGGTTCATATCCAGAGTAGTGTCTGCTCATTGTGGGCAGGGCAAGGGTGGAGCAAGTTCCAGTGATATGCCTCCATAACATCTCATCAACTTTCGAAAGGAAACTTACAAAGAGATTGAACATCCTGTATTCAGAGAGAGGATGAACAATCAATGCCCAAGAAGTTTGCCATTCCATGTGGCATTAAATGTGAAGGCTGGTGTGTATGGGGGTGCCACACATCCAATTGAGTAACAGTCTTCAAGATGGGGAATCAAGAACAGGGGAACATTTTCCTTCCTAAAACATTAACTGTGGGAAATGAGAGGATGGAAAACCACCTGTGAGGGATACTTCCAGTTTAAAAAAATTACTAAGGAATTTATTTCTCATCCTCTCTACAAACTTGTATATCTAGAAATACTTCTTTGTCTGTTTGTTCACCGTTCAACTCAGTGGTCTCTCTGGACCAGGCTGTAAATATATCCATGAAGCTGGACATCCTTCATAGTTGGAGGAAATTATGGCTCCTATAGCATTGTGAGGGGTTTGTATATGTCTGTGTGTGTTCGATAGGGAATCCCTTCCCACATAAAGCTTCTCAGAGTACAAGAACTGCTAAATGCAAATGAAGCTCTTTGATGTGTATTTTCAATTAATCAGTGACTCTTGCACAGGATAAATGAAGTTATTTTTTCCCTTTACCAGTTTTAATTCATAGGTTATAATGCTAATGAAGGTTGGCTTTTTTTTTTTGATGTTGTTTCTACTTTTATCACCATCTTTTCCTTATTTTACTGATTACCTGTGCAATAACATGGTATCTAAATTGATCTAAAGGCATCATTCTAAATTTTAAAAACCAACATTAAAAAAATAGTAATTTCCACAAGTATCGTATGAATGAGGTTGAACATTTAACCAATTAGTATGCAGAAACCACATGTCAATTGCCAAACAATTGCCTGAAGGGAGCAGCAACTCACATAACCCCATTTTGGAAAAGTAGATCTGTTTTTATTTTATCTTTTTCAGTTTTAGCTGGTGTTTTAAAGAGAGATGTGATTTTGCAGCTTTGGGGAGCACTCGTCTATTTCAGGAAATTGTCAGAACCAAGAACTGGAGGAATTCAGGAAGAGGGCTCTAGAGCTCAGTTCTAAAAAATATTGTAGAAGCAGAGTCTTAGGTTTTTAATGGCCAAACTCCGTTCATTTTGTGAGCAAATGTCACAGTAAAAGGCAGAAATACAGCTCAGAGAATAGCTTCAGAAGGCAAATGGCAGGGGCAGTCCAGGTAGCTATAACTTAGTGCTTTAGTCATCTTTAATGGAAATGGAGCCTCTAGCCAAGCCTAATATATAATGTATCATAAAACATATGTCTGTCAGTCTCCCAGGTACAATAAATAGGGAAAACACAGACCTCAAAGGGAGGCTATGGCAGGCCTTGCAGAGGGGCTCAAATTACTTGGCTTGTTGTTGGGGGTTGAAGGCTGTGGGGGAGGAATGATGTAATGTATATTTTTAGTGTTTCTAAGAAATGACTGTCTCCAGCCCTGTTCCGGTGGGCTGAAGGAGAGGGAATGGAAAGGGAGGGGCTGGGTTTATAGATCTACATGGGAAAATTGAGTTGAGTCCCTATTTTACAGGTGATTAAGCTCTTTCTTTTTTATTTGGAGTGTAGTATAGCAAGGAAGAGATGGGACAGGTTCAACTGATGGCATTTTCCAGAATGCCCATCAACTTCTTTTCATTTTACTGTTGCCTCATGCTTTTTCCCTGGTGAGATGGCAGCCCAGGGCACCCTAGTAAAGACCAGCTGTCTGATCCTGTGCTCAAGAGCTCTCGTTACTCTCCTTCAGTGGGGACTCAGCCACCATCTGAATTTCCTGTGGTGCCAGTATGTTCTGCCTCTGAGCTGGACAATCCTTCTGGGTATATTCCTATCTTTGCCTACTACTGAGCCTGCTTCTTTGAGTACCAGTTCTTCATATGAGCTGTACAATCTTGGGTTAGTAACCTCTATGACTCTCAGTTTTCTAATCTATGTAATGGCAAGAATAGCTATTTCTCTGGGACTCAAATACAGGTCTGCTTATTTTATCGCCGAAGCATGTTTTATGGCTCACCATAGATCCCATGCTCAGAATGTCATCTCTGCTGTGTTTTTCTAGATTATGTCCTGCCTCTTCTTAGAAAAGCCCACTGAAGTCCTCTCAAAATGAATTAAACCAGCTCCATTCATTCTGTTTATGCTAGGAATCCTCAATACTTCTTGATCTTTCCACTGTCCTACCTCTCCTGTGTCTTATCACACAGGTAAGCATGTGCTCAAGCATATACATGTGCACACACACATGCACATACACACTCATGCTCATACACAGCCCCACACAGTATCAAGAGAGTGGCTGTTTGTGTGATGTGACTGGAAGTTATAATGAGATCAGATATGATTCTTTGCTCTAAAACGTGAGAAAACGAGCCCTTGATTCAACTTTGACAGCCTCATTCTTTCGATTCATGATGGTTTTTCCATGCAAGTTTTGCTAGAAACTTAAATTATCCCCTCATACTTTGCATGCATGGGCATAGGTGAGATCCTTGGAGAATAGGGGTGGGCTGCTGTCAGGGGAGTGGGTGGGTACCTAAGTCCAACCTGACTCAGTTGCCAATGCTAGTGTTTCTCAGGATCAGCCCAGTCTACACAGCTGTGTCTGGTTTGTTCATGATATTGTCACTTACGAATATTTAAGCATGTTCACACTTGCCCAGTTTCTTGGTGATTTTAAAGCTCTCTTCAGAGCTTGAGCCTTTATTTTTTCCTTTGGCTATCTCTTCTAATACTGTTTATATGGAACTTTCTTTGGTAGAATGGCTTTAACTTTTTGACTGTGACCCAGTGTAAGAAATACATTTTATACACAAGCGTGCATACAAATACATAGATAACTGAAACAACGCTTTTCTAAAACTATACTAACCATTCTTATATTCCAGGTCAAATTAATTTTGGCTTATTCTATTCTATTCCATTTAAAAATGATGTCCTTGACTACTGTGGCTAAATTATTTACCAAACTGATTTCCTCATCTGTTTGAAATCAGTTCAAATGAGGTAAATTTTCCTCATTTACCAAACTGATTTCCTCATCCTCATGTACACAGTTAGACTACATTTTCTAGTATCCCTTATGGTTTGATGTGAAGGGACTGAGTTCTCACTAATAAAATGTGATCAGGAATGGCATGTGCCTCATTCAGATATGACTTATAATTCCATGTAGAATCCACCAAGCCTTTTTCCAATTCACTGGCTTGATACAGACCAACATGGTGGATATAGACAGAATGTTTGTGTACCTCCCCATTCATATGTTGAAATCCTAACTCTCCATGTAATGGTATTAAGAGGTAGGGGCTTTTGGGAAGTGGTTAGGTCACAAGAGTGGAACCCTTTTAAATGGGATTAGTGCACTTACAAAAGAGACCCCAGAGAAGGCTCTTCCCTCTTTTATCCCTGTGAGGATACAATGAAAAGTTGGCTATCTGCAACCTAGAAAAGGGCCCTCTTCAGAACCTGACCATGCTGACACCCTGATGTCTGACTTCCAGTCTCCAGAACTATGAGAAATAAATGCATATTTTTTATAAGCCACCTAGTCTATGGTAATTTGTTATAGTGGCCCCAATTAAGACATGTGGAAATCTTGGAAGCCACATATTAAAGATGCCAGGGCCTCAAGATGAAGTGAGGCTTAACCCCAGCCTCCAAATCTCTGCCTAGAATACACATTTTGAACTTTATATAAGGCACTAATAAGCTTCTATTGTTTCGAACTACTATTCATCTGGGGTTTCTTTATTATAGCAGCTAACATTATCCTAACTAATTTACCGTCAACAGACTCATCAATTGACTATTTTTACAACTACCTATATCATCCTTTATATTTTTTGAGAGATAAAAATTTACATTTATTTGCTCGTATTTGTAGAAATTGTTTAAGTATACAAGAATAATGAGTGTAATCACATATGAAGGTAGGGTGACCATATAATTTGTTATTCAAGTGGAACTGTTTCTAGAGTGAAAGGTATTATTAATAATGACTCCAGGACAATAGATGGAAAATGACATTGTCCTCAACAAACTGGAACATATGATCAACCATTATAAGGGTACAGAGTGGGAGGAAGAATGGGGACATTTTTTATTATATTCTTAAAAGTATTGGTCTATGGTGAATTGGAAACAAAAACAGTTAATTCTTTACCACAGGTAGTTTAAACACTGCCTTAAAGACTGAAGAATGGCAAACCATAGATGTGAGACACGGAACTTGGTGAAAACGCTGCCAGGGATGCACAAGAGACTCATTCCCTTGTAGTTTTTGGCCAATCCAAAGTCCAGGAATCGAAGCCAGAGCCTGTAAGAGAGGTCTGGACGAGCCTCAGACATAAGCAGTGGACCTCCATGTCTCTCAAGCCTGAGGACAGAGCTGGCTCCTCCATCTTTTTTAGTTTAAGGTTTTCCAAATGGTGACTTTCTGTAGCACCTGACACCACTCTTTGATCCCTCTGAATCCACCAGACCCACAAGCAGTACTTTGTTATTGAAGAAACCAAAGCACTGTACTAAGCAGATTGTTGGAGTGCAGTTGTCAGAATATGTCTATGACAAGTATTTGGGCCCACATTTGCAGGCCACTGATACTTAACCTAATCGTCTTGTACTCACAGCCCAGCATTTCTAAAAATAGTAACTGTGGGTTGTGATAGTGAGAGGTTTAACTTGATTAGTATGGAGACTTCTTACTATAGAACTTGAATGAAGCAAAATTCCCTGCCTGGGATTAGAACAAGTAAAGGGAATTCCTTAAGAATGGTCAAAGTACACTCTGCCCTTCCCATTACTTATGCTTTCTGGGATTTTTAGGGTTTTGTGGCCCATGATTATTGTTCTTAAACTCTGGCTAAATTCACAGAATAGAATTAGCCTGAACAGGAGACAGGCTTCCTGGCAAGTTACAAATACCTTCACCCCTGGGGGGAAAAATCAAGAGAATACATAAGATTGCCATACTTATACTTTGTGTGTGTAGCCTTTCAGTCTTCTCCCTGACTTCTTTCCTAGAGCCCAAATTGAAAAAGCCTGGCTTCTTACACAGTGCTGACTTGAGATGAGTGGCTTATGTTTTTCATCTGTCGCCTTCTTTCCCATCCTGCTAGGGGGGGATACTAATAACACCTGCACTCTGTAAGCCCTAAAACTCCCCAGGTGATTCCAGTATGCAGCCAGGCCTGAGAACCACTTTTGCACCCTGCAGAGAGATCAGTGCTTCTCAAGCTCTCCGTGCATATCAATCACCAGGGGATGTTGTTAAAATACAGATTCCGTATCATTAGATCTGGGATGGGTCCAGGATTCAGCACTTCTAACATGTTCCCAGGTGATGTCTTTTGCTGCTGGTCCTCAGACCATATGTTGGGTAGCAAGGAGGCAGGTGATCTGGTGAGATTGCTGTTCATTATCAGATGCTGCAGGCTCTCTTCTGGTAGAATTAGAGTCAGGGATCATTTTTCACGCCTCTTATATTGATTGGGTTATGTAGCTCTATTCCACAAGGCAGGCACCATGAGGATTAACAACTATCTCCAGACAAGGTGGGATGCTTTTGCCAGACTTTGGTAGTCTAGGAACCTTAATGTTTGGATAATCACGTTACTTGGTGTCTTATTCCATTTGTGCTAGTATAACAAAATACCACAGACTGGGTAATTTAGAAACAATAGAAATGTATTTCTCACAGTTCTAGGGACTGAGAAATCCAAGATCAAGGCACTGGCAGGATTGGTGTCTGGCGAGGGCTGCTCTCTGCTTTCAGGATAGTGCCTTGTTTCTGCATCCTCTGGAGGAGATGGATGCTGTGTTCTCACATGGCAGAAAAGGCACAAGTGCAAGAAAGGGCTCTCTTCAACCTTAAGCCCTTTTATAAAGGTGCTAATACCATTCGTGAGGGCTCTACCCTCATCACTTAGTTATCTTCCAAAGGCTGCATCTATACCTCTTAATATTGTTGCACTGGAGATTAAGTTTCAATTTAAGGAGGGGACATCATCACTCAAACTGTAGAACTCAGTGATAATTTTTAGATTCTTTGTTCAGCTAGAATTCACTGTTAATGTAACCATCCTTAAATCTTTCTGAAGTTTTTACTTTGAAAATTTATCTGACAAATAACCTACCCTACTAAATACACCATACATTCATGGAAGGAACATACAATATTGGTACCAGAAGGGTCTTGGAACCTGGCTCACCAACCACTCTGCATTTGACGAGACTGGAGAAACTGCAGACTCATCCCTAGTACTGAAATTTAATTTCTAAAATGTTAAACACAGGACTCTTATACAAATATAGAATGAATGCCATCAAATATGTTATCCATCTCATTAATTAATGAGAGAGCCAACAAGATAGTAAGGTTGTCTCAAAGGACAGATGTTTATATATAGTCAGTCAGCGGAATAATGAAATAAATTTGCCACTAGGTACAAAACTGGTAAATGTCTTATAGGACCGTAAAACTGTAGCTAGTGGGGTCATTTTCTCTACTGAACAAAAATATACAGATTAACAAATAAATTCACAGTGTCTGGGTTCTAATTAGATAGAAATAGTAAAGCCAAACATAGGTGCATTCTCCTGTACAATCAAATAATTCTTGGGTGAGCCTGGTTAAAATGGCATTGAAGGGACATGAGTCATTTTCTTGCATTAGTTCTCAGTTTTGGGTATATATATATTTAACACTAGGCAGAACCTCAACCAGCATCAGGATCCCAGTGCACTTTTAAACTTCCCTGTTCTTGGTATATCAGTAATGACATCATGTTTGGCAGCTGTTTTTAAGCATTTCCCCACCGAAACAATGTTATCAGATGACAGTAACATGTGTGATACACTCCCCTGGGCTTGCCCGGGGTAATATGGAGCCTCAAACCCAACCTTTTTTTCTCCTACTAGAGAAAGCATATGTAAATGTGTGACCTTGATAATATTATAAGATATATATATATATATATCAGCATTGCATACTATTTGTATGATATATATGTTATATATATATTTGCTTTTTACTTAAGAACCTCTTCTTAAACTTTGCTGCTTAAACTATTACTAGTAAAAAAAAATTTCTTCACAGCTTACATCATAGCTGACCTCAACATATTAGTATGACATGGCGTGGATTCAGGAATGATAATGTAGGAGATGCAAAGCTCCCATATTTTACAAAATCCCATTCTGCCTTGCTTCAATTTGTTGCTATTTCTTTCTATCTGGCCTTGCCTTGTTCTGTGGAATCTCAAATTCCATGCTCTTGGCCTGAAAGCAAGAAGTGCTGGAACATATGTTGTTTGAGACACATTGAGTAATCCTTAACCATTTACTGCCCACCTAACAGTTACAGCCTTGTGGTCACAGGGGACACTCGACAAGCTTCTCTAATGCCTGGTGAACTGTAGTTCATCACATAGCATCTGCCAAACCTATATTTCAACTATTAAACAGGGATAAGGATGCATTTTTCAAATTCTCTGGGTCACATGTCTCAGTGGTTTTCCTCTGCTGAGATGATGTTCAGGCTCCTGGCTACTTCAGGATTCTGGTAAGCACCCTTTGTCTGGATGTGTCCTGAAACTTGGCAGAGGCCTTATCTGAACATGTCGTATGCCATAGGTGACCTTGTCCCTCTGTCTATGGTTGATTGATGAGTGAAGGAGAGTAGAAACCCAACTCCATTGAGATTGATGAGGCTCTCTCTCTTGAAAATTTGGACCTTGGAACAGAGAGAGACAGTACTTGGAGAGGTATTGGCACTGAGTCTTTCCTGAACATAGCTTTTTGTTAGTTCGTTTTTAGTTTTCATGCTGTAGTTAAGTACAAAGACCTTTCCATCATGTTGTCTAAAGATAATTTCACCCACTGCTGGGTTTGGACATCAGTCTCTTGTCTTTCTCTTCAGCAATGGTGAGGTGGATACCTTTTCCCTGAGGAAGACAATCTCTATGGTTTGTTGCCTTTGCTAATAACAAAAATGTTGGAGAGCCAGGTGGCAAAGCTGTTGCCATTGGCATGTTTTACATGAACCACATTAAAACAACCAGAATGTCTTTCTCTGTTGGTCACACCAGCTCTTCCCTACATGATCAGGTTAGTACCCTACATGATCAGAAGCACTTTAGTAACATACTATAGAAATAATCCCTGAAAGTACAGTAGTGCCCCCTTATCTGTGGTTTCCTTTTCTGGGGGTCTTGAACATATCCCTGTGGTTAAGGGGGAGACTAATATGTAGTCTTCAACCACAGCTCTATAGAAATTCAATGAATGCCTTTTGAGGGCCCTGGAACTGCCTGAGGCTCACCTCATCTGGTAAGCTAACAATTCTTTTGACTCTGAGATATGTTGAGGGTTTTTCTATTAAATTTTCCTCCATCTTTTGTTATTGTTGTTATTAATTTTGTAAAAGTTGGTTTCAGTTGTTTAAAAGTTAGAACACATTAATTAATAGAAACCTCTACAAAGCAATAGAGTAGATGGAGGCTGAGCTGATTTGAGTTAAGGGAACTTTGGTTCTAGCCTTAACTCTGTCACTCAATTGGTGTGACTGTGAATAAGCCATGTGCATTCTCCAAACCTTGATTTCCTCTACCATAATAAAAGGGGGTAAACCTGAAGAGCTTTAAGCTGATGCTGTTTTTTCAAGTGACTCCAATACTCTTTGACATCCTTCCATTAAGACATGGAGCTATGTTTCCTCTTCTTGAATCTGGGTGGTCTTGTGACTGTTTCCACCAATAGGGAATGGCAGAAGTGATACTGTGTGACTTCTGAGCCTGGGTCCCATAAGGCAAGGTAGCTTCTGCATTGTTTGCCGAGAACCTTGTGCTGGAGCCCTAAGCCACCATATAAGAAGTTTGGCTATACTATGGTGGCCTTACCATAATGAAGCCCAAGCCACATCCAGGGGCCACATGTCGGTGTTATAGTTGAGTCTCAGCTAAGCTCTTTGCCAGTAGCCATTATTAACTGTTAACTATGTGAATGGCCATCTTGGATGTCCAGCCCAAGCTAGCCTTCAGATGACATCTGCCTACAATCACGTGACAGACCCCAAAGTGAGAACAGTCCAGACAAACCTTTCCAAAATTCCTGACCCAAATTCTCCTTATAGCTCCCTGTGACTCTAATAAAATGATTGTTTTACACCAATAAATCTGGAGGTTGTTTATTACACAGCCAGAATCATGGAAACTGTTACCCTCTGGCCTTGACACTCCTTTACATCCTTCCTCCATTCTTCTATCTGTCCATCCAGACAGCACTTTTAAAGGTATGACTGTACATGGCACTGGGACCTCAAAGATGAATCAATAACTGTTTATGGCTTTGAAGAGCTTCTGGAGTATATGGGAAGGAGAGGACCAGCATGAATCAAACCAGCACAAACCACAGGATGTATTACAAAAGCGTAGCAAGACAGCATGGGCAGCAAGCATTGGAAACTTTGTATTAGGAATGGTTAAATCTGAATGGTAAGCAAGATTCCTAAGATCCTGGATTGCCTGAGGGGATATTGTAATAGAAGAGACAATCAGTAAATTACAAAACAAGGGAATACATAGGCAATGGGGAGGATGGAGTGAGGTGAGTGAGGCTCTAGCTTGCGATGTCTATTATGAGCATGAGGTAAAGTGCAGGTGAGCAAGGAAGAGAAGGGAACAGGGTGAGTGAAATGGAAGAAGGCTGGCAGGAGAGCCAAGAAGCAGTGGGCACTAGAATGGGCTTGGCAATTGATTCAAGTGTCTGGTCTGGGTTGGCTGCCTCACATCATTTCTAGGCTCATCCACCCTCTTGGTTGGAGGGTGCATTTTCCTTCCAAGGGACTGTCCTTGGACTCTTATCAAAACCTCCATCTCGAAACGTGCCTTTTTGAAAGATTATGAAAACGTCATTCACATGGAGGTGTTAGTGACCAATAATAATATTTAATACATGTTAAACTAGAGGAATAAAACCCTAAGGATCAGAATGTCTGGAATTGATGAGAGGGGATTGTGTATTAATGAAGTCAGCCTGAGTCAAAAGCGGGTAAATGCAGTAGGACTGTATGAGGGACCATTCAAATCCCTTCCTCTTTCTCCCCTAGCTTTCTATGTGTCTTCTCTTTCATTCGCTCTGTGACTTTGCATCATTCTCTCTTTCAGGTTGAATGGCTTTTTCTGCTTCTCTGAACACATGGGCCAAACACAGCAGCCCCAAATGATGCCCTAGACCCCCAAGTCTGCATTGTTTTACAAGTCCATCACCTGTATTTAACTACTGACTCAGTTCAGTCCCACTTCCAAATTTTGGGGAAGAGACCAAAGCCCAGCTTGGATCCAAGTCTTCCCCATGACACTGAGCTGTGAGCAGGCTTGTGGGGCTCTCTGGCAAGTCAGGAGCAGGTTGCATGGCAGAAGGTTGCCTGAGCAGAGCCCTGCATAAGAAGGAGACAGTGGTCACCTCTGTTGCACTAGAGGGAGTTTTTGGTGAAGGGCACCCCGGGATGCATATTCCATCTGACATATGATTACTCATAAGGCATAGTTTGTCCTCAGTATTTATTCTGGAGACTATTGGCAGCTATTGCTAGAAACATTCTTCCCGTAGCTACACTGTTCCCAAAGGAGATGAAAAAGATCAGTGACAGCTGGTGGTTTGTTTTGATTCTTTTAAGTCTCAGATGACTGTAGTTGTCTGTTAATTAGCCCTCGGGAAAGCCCTCCTTTACTTAGTTTCCTGTGATGGAGAGATGGGGATTTAATCCTATACATGGTGGTACCTTCACTGCAATTTAGCTTGGCCTGTTTTCCTAGAAGTTAAGGTGAATGCACTTCTTGTTGACTCAGTTGCTACAAGAAAGAAGAGAGTCTGACGCTTCTGAAAAAATCCTGCCCACTCAAGCCTCAGGGGGCAGGGGGCAAGGCACTAGCCATCATTGAGTTCCCATAATGTACCAGGCACTGTGCCAGGAACAGTCCCACCAACCTCCTCCATTGATCTTATGGCAATGATATGATGCTTAGCAAAGAGAAGTCCCATGTAGTGGATGGGTTTGTAACCACAACTACACAGCTTCTTATTTAGACATTTTTTTCTATACGTGACATCATCATGGTTGTTTTTTGGAACATGAAGTCACAGGGTTATTAGACACCTTGTTTGAAGTAATGCAGCATAACTGTATTAGAAAATAACCTTCCTCTAGAATCTTCTGATACTTCTAAGTGGGGATGGTGTATATGGATGGAGGATTTGCTATGAAGGGAGGGTCTTCATTTTTGGAGGATGAAGGAACCACAAGAAGTGGAACCTCAAATGGAAGGTCTAGATTTCCTTTGTTTGAACTTAGATTTTCTGCTAAGAGAGCTTTAATATTTGAAAATCTTGCTTCTTGGAATGGAATAACTCCTTTAATAGGCTTCAAACAGAAAATTGCACAGTAGTGTGTACTTTCTTGGATTGACTAATCATTCTTTAATGGCTATAGTGGATTTGCTGGCCACTTTAGAACCTTCCAGGATTAATCTCCAGTTTCCTATACTGGAGAACTTCTCAGGAGGACAGTAAGCTGAAGGACTAATGTTGGTATTTAACTCAAAAGCTGTAAATGGCTGGAAATTCTGTAGCCATAATAAAATATTGATGAAATCTATTGAATACATCAATCACACAAGGCACATTAATTATTTTTCACAATTATCTTAACTGTAAGCAGTATTATTCCAGCTTTAGAAACAAGGGAATTTCAGGTTCAGAAGTTAAGTAACTTTCTCTGGAGAAGCATAAGTGAGCAGAGCTTAATAAATATAGATTCAAGTCCTGACTTACTGCTTGTTAGGTGAAGAATCTTAGCCTCAGTTTTCTCATCTGTAAAATGGTTACGATCAGAGTCATCTATCTTACAAGGTTTGAGTGGGGTTGAGATAAATTTGTATATGCTTGGCTGCTGCTCTGACTACTCCACAAGGCCATGCAGTTCATAAGAGGCAAGCCTTAGACTTGAACCCAGGGCCACTGGATTCACATTGCCTTCCTTGGTGAGATTTTGATTTTAAAGTGAAGATAGACTGGTCAAGGAAAAAGTCTGGGGCTCAGAGTCGGCGCCTACATTTAACCGATGGGTGACAACCAGTCCCTCTTCCCTATACATACATACAAACACACATATTTCTTTAAGAACAGATGTGTATGGATTTAAGGAGAATTCTATTAGGATAGAGCGAGATAAATCACAGAGTGATGTGGAATGTATACTTATTGACAGATATTCTGCTAGGCAATCCTTTTGTGGTTACTTGTTTTTCTTCATAAATCAACTTAATTGAAGTTTAATTTATATACAATAAAATAAACCTATTTTATTTTTGCTAAGTTTTGATAAACATATACATCTGTGAAACCAACATGACAATCAAGTGATGAAGCAATCTCATTATACCAGCAAGTTCTTTCATGCCCTTTGTAGTAAACTCCCCCACCCTTGGTCCTAGGTAATCACAAATCTGCTATTCCTATAGATTCTATCTATCTGAATTTCATAGAAATGAAGGAAATGAAGTCATATCGTTTGTACCCTTTTTTCTGCTTTCTTTTACTTAACATAGTATCTGAGATTCATCCATCTTGTTTTGCTGATGGATAGTTTATTCCTTTTTATTGCTGTGTAGTATTTCATTGTATTTATATGCACATGTGTTTATCCATTCATCCTGGCCTCAATTATTCAGCAAGGGTTAGGGCAAGATAGTACCACCTTAGACCTGGGCAACTGGAACCCCTCTTGGGGCCCTCTTGCAAACACGTTCTTCCCCATGAGTTAGAATGATTGTGAGGCCAAGGGGATGTGACCACCTAGAACCCTTGCCTGGGTACACAGAACCAGAGAATCCCCTGCCCAAATGGCCATGAGCTTTGTTCCAGGGCCTGCACAGACTGTTTCCCTGGATTAGTCCTTCTGAGAGTAGACAATAATATACTTCCAAGCATCAAGCAGGGTGGTCAGCAGTGGAATAGGAGAGTGTAAGGGGCCAGGGGAATAGGGAGAGTACACAGACCTTGGATATGAAGGTTGAGTTGCTCATGTTTATGCAAGAAAGTTTGCTCATGGGAAGAGAAGAGAGAGTCTCCTCTATGCTGGGAGCCTTTATTTGTATTAATCCCCCAGCCCACAAGTGGTAGAGGGAGGCACGTAGCTATAGGAGTAGGAACAGAAGGAAGGGAGAAACTCTAAGGAAGAGATAAAATTGTAAAGAGACAGAAAAGCAATTTTAGAGGTGATAGAACAAAGGGTTTTATAATTGGAAACTGTTTTAGATTCCATGTTCTCTCATTCTTTAATTGCACAGATGAGAAAATGGAAGCCCAGAGAGGTTAAGTAATTTCTATAAGATCACACAGCTAGTTAGTGACAGAGCTAAGATAAGAAGTGAGATTTTCCGATCTTAGGCCAGAGTTCTTTCAATGCACACAAAAGCAGTGGTCATCAAACTCTTGCTTGCATATCCCCTAAAATATTTTTTTTAAACACTGAACCCTCTTCACATATTTTGAGGTTAACTTCTAAAATATTTTTAATTAGAAAGTTAAGTAGTTACAAAGGATATAATTTCTAGCATATTGAAAATATTGTCATTTTTAAATAAAACTGTCATGTCACTCTTGGAAGCAAAATCTAACTGCCATAGTCATTTGCTATCCATCAACATTCATTTTTTTAAACTTTTAAGTTCAGGGGTTAAGTGCAGGTTTGTTACATAGGTAAACTTGTGTCATGGGGGTTTGCTGTACAGATTATTTCATAATGCAGGTATTAAGCCTAGTCCTCATTAGTTATTTTTCCTAATCCTCTCCCTCCTTCCACCCTCCACCCCCAGGTAGGTCCCAGTGTGTGTTGTTCCCCTCTGTGTGTCCATGTGGTTTCATCATTTAGCTGCCACTTGTAAGTGAGAAAAGGCAGTATTTGGTTTCCTGTTCCTGTTTTAGTTTGCTAAGGATAAAGGCCTCCAGCTCCATCCATGTTCCTGCAAAGGACATGATCTCATTCTTTTTTATGGCTGCATAGTATTCCATGCTGTGTTTATACTGCATTTTCTTTTCCAGTGTACCATTGAAGGACATTTAGGTGGATTTCATGTTTTTGCTATTGTGAATAGTACTGCAGTGAACATACACATGCATATGTCTTTATGATAGAATGATTTATATTCCTTTGGGTATATACCCAGTTGTGGGATTGCTGGATTGAATGGTATTTCTGTTTTTAGCTCTATGAGGAATCACCATACTGCTTTCCACAATCATTGAACTAATTACACTCCCACCAACAGTGTATAAGCATTCCTTTTTTCTCTGAAATCACATCAGTATCTGTAATTTTTTTGCCTTTTTAATAATAGTTATTTTGACTGGTGTGAGATGGTATTTCATGATTTTTATTTGCATTTCTATAATGATCAGTGATGTTGAGCTTTGTTACATGTGCATATAGGTCAAATGTATGTTTTCTTTTGAAAAGTGTCTGTTCATGTCATTTGCCCACTTTTTAATGGAGTTATTTTTTGCTTGTAAATTTGTTTAACTTCTTTATAGATGCTGGATATTAGAGCTTTGTCAGATACATAGTTTCTAAATATTTTCTCCTATTCTGTAGGTTGTCTGTTCACTCTATGGATAGTTCCTTTTGTTGTGCAGAAGCTCTTTAGTTAAATTAAATCCCATTTCTCAAATTTTGCCTTTCTTGCAATTGCTTTTGGCATCTTCTTCATGAAATTTTTGCCTGTTCTTATGTCCAGAGTTGTATTGCCTAGGTTGTCTTCCCAGGTCTTCATAGTTTTTGATTTTACACTTAGGTCTGTAATCCGTCTTGAGTTGATTTTTGTATATGATGTAAAGAAGGGTTCCAGTTTCAATCTTCTGCATATGGCTAGCCGGTTATTCCTGAACCACTTATTGAATAGGGGAGTCCTTTCCCTATTACTTATTTTTGTCTTCTTTATTGAAGATCACATGGTTATAGGTGTGCGACTTTATTTCTGAGCTTTGTATTCTGTTCCAGTGGTCTATGTGTCTGTTTTTGTACCAGTACCATGCTGTTGTGGTTACTTAGCCCTGTAGTATTGAAGTCAGGTTTCAAGTCAGGTAGTGTGATGCTTCCAGCTTTGTTCTTTTTGCTTAGAATTATCTTGGCTATTCAGACTCTTTTTTTTAATTCTATATGAATTTTAAATTCGATTTTCTAGTTCTGTGAAGAATGTCATTGGTAGTTTGATAGTAATAGAATTGAATCTATAAATTGCTTTGGGCAGTATGGCCATTTTACCAATATTGATTCTTCCTATCCATGAGCATGGAATGTTTTTCCATTTGTTTGTGTCATCTCTGGTTTCTTTCAGTAGTGTTTTGTAATTCTCATTGTAGAGATTCACCTCCCTGATTAGTTGTATTCCTAAGTATTTTATTCTTTTTGTGGCAATTGAGAATGATATTGTATTACTAATTTGGTTATTGGGTTGGCTGTTTTTGGTGTATAAAATGCTAGTGATTTTTGTACATTGATTTTGTATCCTGAAATTTTTCTGAAGTTGTTTATCAGCTCAAGGAACTTTTGGGCCAATTCTACGAGATTTTCTAGATACAGAATCATGTCATTTGCAAACAGGGTTAGTTTGATTTCCTCTCTTTCTATTTGGATGTGCTTTCTTTCTTTCTTTTGCCTGATTGCTCTGGCTAGGACCCCCAATATTATGCTAAATAGGAATGGTGAGAGAGGGCATTCTTGTTTTGTGCCAGTTTACAAGGAGAATGTTTCCAGCTTTTACTCATTCAATATGATGTTGGCTGTGGGTTTGCCATAGATGGCTCTTATTATTTTCATGTATGTTCCTTCTACTGAAGGAAGGAACTCTCTATGAGAGTTTTTAGCATGAAGCAGTGTTGAATTTTATTGAAAGCCTTTTCTGGATCTCTTGAGATAATTATGTGATTTTTTTTCTTTAGTTCTGTTTATGTGATGAATTACATTTATTGATTTATGTATGTTCAACCAACCTTGCATTCCAGGGATAAAGCCTACTTGATTGTGGTGGATAAGCTTTTTGATGTGCTGCTGGATTTGGTTTGCCAATATTTTCTTGAGGGTTTTTGCATCAACGGTCATCAAGGATATTGGCCTGAAGTCTTCTTTTTTTGTTGTGTCTCTGCCAGGTTTTGGTGCCAGGATGATGCTGACATCATAGAATGAGTTAGGGAGGAATCCCTCCTCAATTTTTTTTGAAATAATTCCAGTAGGAGTAATAGTACCAGCTCTTCTTCTTCTTCTTTTTTTTTTTTGGTTGGTAGGCTATTTATTAGTGATTCAATTTTGGAGCTCATTATTGGTCTGTTCAGGGATTCAGTTTCTTCCCAGTTCAGTGTTGGTTTGGTGTTTGTGTCCAGGAATTTATCAATTTCTTCTAGATTTTCTAGTTTGTGTGCATAGAGGTGTTCATGATCTCTGATGGCTATTTGTATGTCTGTGGGGTCAGTGGTAATATCCCCTTTGTCATTTATAATTGTGTTTATTTGGATCTTCATTCTTTTCTTTTTTATTAGTCTAGCCAGCAGTCTATCTGTTTTCTCTTTTTTTTTTCTTCAAAAAACCGACTCCTGGGTTTATTGATCTTTTGAATTTTTTTTTTAAATGTCTCAATGTCTTTCAGTTCAACTCTGATTTTGGTTATTTTCTTCTGCTAGCTTTGGGGTTGGTTTGCCCTTGGTTCTATAGTTTTTTAGTTGTGATTTTAGGTTGTTAACTTGAAATCTTTCTCATGTTTTGATGTGGGCATTTAGTGCTATAAATTTACCTCTTAACACTGCCTTAGCTGTGTTCCAGAGATTCTGGTATGTTGTATCTTTGTTCTCATTAGTTTCAAATAACTTCTTGATTTCTGCCTTGATTTCATTATTTATTCCAAAGTCACCCAGGAGCAGGTTATTGAATTTCCATGTAATTACATGATTTTGTGCAATTTTTTTAGACTTAATTTCTAATTTTATTGTGCTGTGATCTGAGAGAGTGGTTGGTATGATTTTAGTTATTCTGCATTTGCTGAGGATTGTTTTACATCTTATTGTGTGGTTGGTTTTAGAATATGTGCCATGTGATGATGATGAGAATGTATATTCTGTTGTTTTTGGGTGGAGAGTTCTGTAGATATCTATTAGGTCTGTTTGATCCAGTGCTGAGTTCAGGTCCTGAATATCTTTATTAATTTTCTGCCTCAGTGATCTGTCTGTCAGTGGGGTGTTAAAGACTCCCACTATTATTGTGTGGCAATCTAAGTCTCTTTGAAGGTCTTTATAAACTTGCTTTTTGAATCTGGGTGCTCCTGTGTTGGGTGCATATACATTTATGATAATTAGGTCTCCATGTTGAATTGAACCCTTTACCATTATGTAATTCCCTTCTTTGTCTTTTTTTTTTTTAATCTTTTGTTTAAAGATTTTTTTAAATGTTGGTTTAAAGTCTGTTTTGTCTGAATTAGATTTGCAACCCCTGCTTTTTTTTTTCCATTTGCTCGGTAGATTTTTCTCCATCTTTTTATTTTGAGCCTATGGATGTCATTCATGTGAGGTGGGTCTCTTGAAGACAGCATATCATTGGGTTGGATTTTGCTTCTTTATCTGGCTTGCCATTCTGTGCTTTTTAATTGGGGCATTTAGCCTGTTTACATTCAAGGTTAGTGTTGATATGTGTGCATTTGATCCTGTCATCATGATGTTAGCTGGTTATTATGTGGACTTGCTTGTGTGGGTGCTTTATAGTGTCACTGGTCTGTGTACTTAAATATATTGTTATAGTGGCTGGCAATGGTCTTTCCTTTCCATATTTAGTGCTTCTTTCAAGAACAATTGTAAAGCAGGCCTGGTGGTAACGAATTCCTTCTGCATTTGCTTGTCTGAAAGGGATCTTATTTTTGCTTTGCTTATGAAACTTAGTTTGGCTGGATATAAAATTCTTGGTTCAGATTCTTTTGTTTAAGAATGTTGAATATAGCCCCCCCCACCAACTTCTTGTGGCTTGTAGGGTTTCTGCTGAGAGGTCTGCTGTTAGTGTGATGGGCTTCCCTTTGTAGGTGTTCTGCCCTTTCTCTCTAGCTGTGTTTAACACTTTTTTTTTTTTCATTTCAACCTTGGAGAATCTGATGATTATATGTCTTGGGGATGATCTTCTAATGAAGTATCTTTCTAGGGTACTTTGCATTTCCTTAATTTGAATGTTGGCCTCTCTAGATAGGTTGGAGAAGTTCTCACAAATAATAGTCTGAAATATGTTTTCAAGCTGTTTCCACTTTTCTCATCTCGTCCAGGGACACCAATGAGTCATAGGTTTGTTCTCTTTACATAATCCCATATTTTTTGGAGGCTTTGTTTGTTCCTTTTTATTCTTTTTTCTCTATTCTTGTATCACTATCTTGTTTCAGAAAGCCAATCTTCAAGTTCTGAGATCCTTTCCTCTGCTTGGTCTATTCTGCTCTTAATACTTGTGATTGTATTATGCAATTCTTACAATATGTTTTTCAGCTCTATCAGGTTAGTTACATTCTTTTCTATACTGGCTATTTTATTCTGTCAGCTCCTGTATCATTTTATTGTGATTCATAGCTTTTTTTGGATTGGGTTTCAACATACTCCTGCATCTTGATGATCTTTGTTCCTATCCATATTCTGAATTCTATTCCTGTCATTTTAGCTATCTCAGCCCTGTTAAGAACCATTGCTGGAGAAGTAGTCAGTTGTTTGGAGGAAGGAAGGCACTCTGGGTTTTTGAGTTGTCATAGTTCTTGTGCTGGTTCTTTCTCATCTTTGTGGGTTTATGTTCCCTCAATCTTTGAAGTTGCTGTCCTTCAGATGTTTTTTTTTTCCTTTTATTCTGTCTAATGACCTTAAGGATTCTCTTGTGGTGTAAGGTGGGTTCAGTTGACTGGATTCAATTCTGGAAGATTTTAGGGGGCCAAGGCTCAGATCAGGACTCCTTAACTGCATGCTCTAACTCTAGGGGACTGGTATTGGGCCCCAACTTTGTTCTCTGGCTCTTCAAGGTTAGGAACCCAATGAGTTGGAGGGGCCCAGGTGCTTCTGGATCACTGGTCACAACTGGTGTCAGCCAGAATGTTTTATAGAACAGTGGCAGTGGGATCCATCCTCATTTTCATGTGTCAGCAGCAGGGGCAGCAACAGCATGGTGGGGTGCATGCTCATCAGCTGTAGCAGGGTGCTAGTGGATGCTAGGGTGCTGGCCTCTGGGCAGGTGTTCACAACAGCAGAGACAGCACCACTTGGGGTTGGGAGCAAAGGGGGCTTCTGTTGGTGACTGTTTGTGGTCATTCTGGTTGTGGTGTTAGCATGGGGCCAGGGCACTGGTGAATACAGGACTCTGTATGCCCTTTGTGCATTTTCATGCAGGTGGAGGTGGTGCTCAGGGTGGGAGCAGGTCCACTGTTCTCCATGCCTAGTTTCACTCAGAGGTAGTGTTGGCACAGGGGCAATGTGCTGGTAGGAGTGAGGCTGGCAAACTCTGTGCCTGCCAAGGCTCCAACTGCAATGACAGTATGGCAGGAAAATGGGGTGGAGTGCACTCATGCTGGCAGCAGTGGCAGGGCAGGGTGCATGTGAATACATGTGATGATTGGGAAAGAAAGACAAGATCCCTCCATGCCCACACATGCAGGCAAAGGGATGTGGGAGATGACTGTGGGCATGGGGGAAACCGCAGTGGTGGGAGGGAGCAGACAGACTGGTTCATGTCTGCAGGGGCCATTGTGCTGGAGCTCTCTGCTGGCCAGGCACAGTCCTCCAGTGCAGGAGCTATAATATGGGCCTCCAGGGTGCCCAAGGCTGCACTGCAAGCAGATGTGGCCAGGCTGGGGCCCTGGGAGAGGCTCAGCAGACCAAGGGTGCTCAGGTTGTTAGACTGACCTCATCTGATGTGAAAGACCACCATGCAGGGTTCAGGTTCAAATGTTCTGCTGGGGCTAAAGTCTTCTATGAGAGCAAGTCCAGCCTAGAGGGATGGGCGTCACTGGCTGATCTGGTCTACAGATGCTCCCACACAAAACCCTCTGGACCTGCACAGGCTGGAGTGCTTCCCCTAACACTTCTCTTGGCAGCTCTCCCTGACAACTCAAGTATCTGTGGTGGTCAAGGGGTGTCCTCCTGCTGGGATTCCAGAGGTCTGTAACAAGAGCAGATTGCTCATTGCCAGTTTAACTCACCCTTTTCCCTGGAGTCACTAGGGGACAAGAATGAGAATTGGTGCACAATAGCCCCATGCAGGGTTCCCAGCTTCCTTCCCCTTCAGCCCAACTTGTGTGTCTTCCCCGCATCCACACTCAGTGTCTTCCCTCTGAAAATCTTTTAGTAGTGTGCCAGTGGTCCCAGTTCCTCAGTGGCAGCTGTTCCACCTGGCTGCATCTAGTCAGCCATCTTGCCGCCAACCTCCAACATTCATTTAAAAGAACACATGAACAAGTGAATCCTTAATAGATACAAATGTTATATCATTTCTTTTTTCTTTGAAGTTGAATGTTCTTTCTATTCTCCCCAAGTAATTGTCTTAACTTACTTTATGCTTGAAACATTTTTATTCATCTTGTTATAATTTTCTACATACATCTATGTCTATCTCCGACCACACACCTACACATGCATATACATATATATATGCTGAAATTAAATGTTGTCATTTTCTGTGGTCTTTCATTTGTTTATTAAACAAATATTTGTTGAACGCTCATTATGTACCAGACATTGTCCTAGTAAATTAAACAGACAAAATTCCCTACCCTCATTGAACTTACTTTATATTGTGAGAGACAGTCAATAATATACAAGATAAATAAGCAAAATCTATATAATTTTAGATATTAAAAAGTTTTAATAAGAGAGACAAAGCAGAAAAAGTAGATATATAATGTCAAGTGTCAGCTGGTGTTGAAATTTCAGATGAGGTGGCCTCTCTGAAAAGGTGACTTTTATATACAGATCTGAAGGAATTAAAGGACCCAGTTATGTGCATAGGAGGGAAGAGCATATCAGATAAAGGGAAAAGCCAGTGCAAACACCTCAAGGCTGGAGCATACCTGTCATGTTTGAAGAAGGGCAAGAAGGCTAATGTGGCTGGAGTCAGAAGGAAGATGGGAGCTCTGGAGATGAGCTCAGAGGTAAGGTTATCTAGATTATGTAGGGCCTTGGAGGATATTTTAAGGATTTTTGGCTTTTACTCAGAGTGATTATGGAGGATTTTCAGCAAAAAAAAATTATTTCATCTGACTTAAACTTTAACAAGATATTTTTGGATGCTATGTTGAAAATTGACTGTGACAGAGTGTGAACCAAGACAGGGAGAGCTGTTAGTCAGTGTAATGATTTATTTTATGTGTCAACTTGACTGGGCTAAGGGATGCCCAGATAGCTGGTAATATATTATTTCTGGGTGTGTATGTGAGAGTGTTTCTGGGAGAGATTAACAGATGAATCAGTAGACTGAGTGAAAAAGATCTACAGTCACTAATGTGGGTAGGCATCATCCAATCCATTGAGGGCCTAGATAGAACAAAAAGGCAGATAAAAGATTAATTCACTCTCTCTGTTTGAGCTGGGACATTCATCTTCTCCTGCCCTTGGACGTTGGCCCTCCTGGTTCTCAGTCCTTTGGACTCAGACTGAATTACACCACTGGCTTTCCTGGGTCTCCAGCTTGCAGACACCA
Source organism: Aotus nancymaae (assembly GCF_030222135.1). NCBI lineage: Eukaryota > Metazoa > Chordata > Mammalia > Primates > Aotidae > Aotus > Aotus nancymaae. The sequence goes on along the minus strand of NW_026988472.1, from coordinate 17,221,143 downwards.
GATTGTGGGACTTCTCAGCCTCGATAATTGTGTGGGTCAATTTGTGTGTGTGTCTGTGTGTGTGTGTGCTCCATTGGTTCTGTTTCTTTGGAGAACCCTGACTAATATGCAATCTGCTCAATATCTTTTCTGATTTACTTATAACTTTTTCCCACCCTACTCTGTACCATGGGAGGCTGACCTACATGGATTACATCAGTGGACAGCATGGCTTCTGGCTTCCAGTGGGTTCAATCAATAGGGGCCAGTAGAAGTTGAGAGGTAGAGAGAAGAATGAGCAGAAATTTATCCCATTTATTCCTCTGACTTCCTCCCTAGCAAGAGTCACTGCAGATTAGCTGTGTCCCTCTACCTAAGGCTGTAATTCCTTTCAGGTAATCCTGCCCCTATAGCTACCCTTTCAGGATTCTGGTAACTGCTCTCTCTTATTTCTCCTTTAGGCCAAGAGGTAGACATGGCAGCTCCCTGATGTGAGTCCCAGGTGCTTTACTATTCCTTGTTAGTTTCCATAATCCTGGCCATACTTTTGTAAACGTAGTCCCTTAATTAAACTCTCTTCACTTACCTCTTCAGTATGCCATCTGTTTTCTGTTGGGACCTTGAGTCTTGATTATTTATTGTTGTACAAAAGAAATACCCCAAAACTTACTGGCTTAAAACAACCACAATCATTTATTTACTCATGATTTTGCAATTTAGGCAAGGCTTGGCAGGGATAGTTCATCTTTGTCTCATGTGGTATCAGCTAGGGTAGCTGGGACTGGAGGATCCATTTCCAAGATGGCTCACTCACATGACTGATAAGTTGGCCTCGTCTGGGAGCTCAGCTGGGGCTGTTGGCCAGAGGGTTTGATTCTCCTCCAAGTGGGCTGCTAGTACTTACAGCATAAAGGCTGAGTTCCAAGAGGCAGGAAACAGAAGCTGCCAGTCTTCTTAAAGCCTAGGTCTCTAGCTGGCACAGTATTGCTTCTATATGCAGTTGGCAAAAGCACTGAGAGGCCAAGCCCAGATTCGAGGGAATAGAGAGGAGCACAGTGAATTTATGGTCATCTTTAATGTACCACACTGACTGATACAGAAGGCTGTTTCCATAATCCAGGTGAGAAATGATGATGGCTTGAACCAGATTGATGATAGTGAGAAGTGGTTGGATCTTGGTTATACAGTTGACCCTTGAACAATGTGGAGGTTAGGGGCACTGAGCCCCACCACACAGTAAAAAATCATATAACTTTTGACTCCCCCTAAATTTAACTACTAATAGCCTACTATTGAGCAGAAACCTTACAGATAATATAGTCAATTAATATATAGTTTGTATGTTATATATATTATATACTGTATTCTTACAATGAAGTAAGCTAGAGAAAAGAAAATGTCATTGAGAAAATCATAAGAAAGATAAAATATATTTACTATTTATTAAGTGTAAGTGGATTATCTTAAAGGTCTTCATCCTTGTTGTCTTCATGTTGAGTGGGTTGAGGAGGAGGAGGAAGAGGAGGGGTTCACCTTGCTGTCTCAAGGGGTGGCAGAGGCAGAAGAATATTTGTGTATAAGTGGACCCATGTAGTTCCAACCCATGCTATTCAAGGATAAACTGTATTTTCAAGAGAGATGATGGGGTTTGCTGATTGGGTATGAACTATGAGAGAGAAGGAGAGAAGTTGTGTTAATCTGTGTCTTCTGTAAAGCAAATGCCCAGATGCAATTAAGCATGTAAGCATTTTATTATTATTATTTCCTGTGTGAAAAGGAAACAGGGACAGAAGCAGGGAAGTCTGGGAGAGTCATCATACCATGATGGAAGTCTTACCCTTGATGAGGTGGAGAGGAAGAAAAAGTTGGGTGGAAAAGTCCAGAACCACCATGCAGTCTAAGAAAGGTTTTGCAAAACCTTTGGAGAATTCTTGAGTCACAGTTGGCCAACAAAGGAGTCCTGTGTTTCCCAGGAATAGATCTTAGTGTCCCTGCCACAATCAACTATTGGTAGGGAGCAGCCCCTAGAAGAGATGACCTCAGTGTGAATGCAGTGATGAATTTCAAGCACAGCATGTGGGGCTTTAGGTCAATTTCACTTCCTGTGTAGGAGGCCTGTGAGACACATTCTCATTGCAGCCTCTGGAGTCAAGGATAACTCTAAGGTTTTCAATCTGAGCAGCTAAAAGAATGAGAATGCCTAACTGAGCTGGGGAAGTGAGTAGGAAGAGCTGGTTTGAAGAGGCATATCAGACAGGGGAGATTTCCATGTCTCAGAAAATAAATTAGGGACAATAAGACTCTAAATGTTAAGAAAAAAATCTCTTCTTGATGAAGTTACTATTACTGTATTATTAGCACCCAATTGAGTTATCTTTACTGTATTATCGTTTATCATTATTATATATCAAACAACACAAATATATATGCAATTTTGATAAATGAAATAATTATGAAATATAAAAGTAAAAATTTATTGGAAATGCATCTCTTTATAAGCTATATCTGTGGATGAATGTCACTTATTGCTAGAAAGAATTCAGCATCACACTGTATTCCCATTTTTCATACTTACAGGTTTAAGTGCTTATTCACATAAATATGCAGATTGGAGTAGAAAGAATTTTATTATGGTAACATCATTTGGATCATTAAACTCCTTCTGCATCATATGTCAAAGATTCTATAGTAAAGTATTATGAATTTCTTTGGAGGCAGGGTCTTGCTCTGTCACTCAGGCTAGAGAGAATTGGTGCAATTTTGGCTCACTGCAGCCTTGACCTCCCAGACTCAAGCAATTCTCCCACCTTAGCCTCCCAAGTAACTGAGACTACAGGCATGCACCACCATGGCTGGTTAATTTTTTAAAAAAAATTTTTTTTGTAGCAACAAGGTCTCATTATGTTGCCTATGCTGGCCTCAAATTCCTGGACTCAAGTGATCTTCCTGATTTGGACTCTCAAGGTTCTGGGATTACAGGTGTGAGCCACCATGCCCAGCCCCAAAATTAATTTTAATTATCAGCTGATGACACTCATAGGTCTCTCAGCAATTTTGGTGAAAACAAAGAATTGGATACAGTGATTAGAGTTATTTGCATGGTCAGCGCTAGCCCAAATGTGAAATTATCTCTCTGATACCTAAAACATTTTTACTGCCCAGGGCAGTACACCAGTGGAAGATTCTGTAAGGTGAGAGGTGGTCCTTTTTTCCAGTAGAGTTGGAGAGAGAAATTGCGAAAAGGGGAGTAGGAAAGCTGCGTCTGCCTATCTATCATGAGTGTGTCCTAGGGCAGATTTCAGGAGAGAAATTATGAAAATTGAATCCCTTAAATCCTTTTGCATACAGGATGGAAAGTCTTCTCATATATCTGACTGATTGGAAAGGTTCTCAGACAATGTGCTGGGTTTTTTTTTTTAGAGGGCAATTGGAGTAGTCTTCCAAGGCATATGGGCACAGGAGCACTTTGAGGACCTGAGCTGAGAGGCCATGAGTTGGTATAGGGCGAGGTTTTCCTAGTCTGGAGGAAAGTGGTTTTGCTTTCCTGGTGTCTCAGGCCATGCTGAAGAATAAAGTCCAGGTTTAGGCTTGGGTCAAAGTTAGGTGACGGTATTGGAGAAAGCAAGCTTATATTGGTGATAAGGGGGTTGCCTGATGGACATGGAAGATGGGGGGCTTCTAAGAACCCTAGCAACGAGTTAGGCCACTCTGAACCAGTTCAAAAATTGAGGCTGGGTGTATGGATTAGAGATGAACTTAGGTTCTGAATCAGCCTTGAAGGGTTGTGTGAGGAGCAGTGATAGTTTGGATGGGGTAGGAGGTGGATAAATTACTTCATCTCAAGAGGTCTGACTTCTTAGATCATTTCTTCCTACTCCCTTGGCATCATAAGGTCTCCTCACAGTGAAGGTGGCTGGGAAGTCTGCTATAAGGTGCCCCAGTGCCCCTTACCCTCTTAGTGTCATGGAGAGATCACTGCATTAAAGTCAGGAAGCCAAAATTACACCTGCATCTATCCCCACTGTCTATGTGGCCTTTGGAAAAGTCCATTATTAGCCCCAGTTTTCTTGCCTCTAAAATGAGAGCAAAATATTTGTTTCTGCTGCTTTTTAATGTAGTAAAAATAAAAGGTTAATATTGGAATGTGCTTTCTAAATTATTATGCACTGTATAAGTAAAGGCACAAACAATTCAATTTGGTGTCAGTGGGTACCCACTATGTGTCAGGCAGCATGAGGCAGGGAGTTGGGGGGTTAGACATAGAGGGCTGTATGAGGACAGAAACTGCCTAGGGTGAAAGCCAGATACTGATAAAACTCAAAATAAAGGAAAATGAAAAAGATATACTTGCTGTGCTGGTAAAGCAGTCTGGAGACGCAAGGGGGAGGGGTAATCAATTTCAACTCAGGGGATCCAGGAAGGTATACACGGAGGTGGAGGGGTTTGCCTCTGGCCATGAAGGCTGAGTGGGAATTTGCTGAATAGAGAAGTGACACAAGAGCATTACAGGCTGAGCACCAGCAAGGTGGTAATATCAAGGTGTGGAAATGCCTGGAATGTGCAGACGACTGTGGATGTATACATTAGGTTCTTTTTTCTTTCTTTTTAAAATTTTTATTATACTTAAAGTTCTGGGATACATGTGCAGAACGTGCAGGTTTGTTACATAGGTATACACGTGCCATGGTGTTTTACTGCACCTATCAACTCATCATCTACATTAAATATTTCTCCTAATGCTATCCCTCCCCTAGTCCCCCAACCCCCAACAGGCTCCAGTGTGTGATGTTCCCCTCCCTGTATCCATGTGTTCTCATTGTTCAACTCCCACTTATGAGTGAGAACATGCAGTGTTTGGTTTTCTGTTCCTGTATTAGTTTGCTGAGAATGATGGTTTCCTGCTTCATCCATGTTCCTGAAAAGGACATGAACTCATCCTTTTTTTATGGCTGCATAGTATTCCATGGAGTATATGTGCCTCATTTTCTTTATCCAGTCTATCATTGATGGGCATTTGGGTTGGTTCCAAGTCTTTGCTATTGTGAATAGTGCTGCAATAAAACATACGTGTGCATGTGTCTTTATAGTAGAATGATTTATAATCCTTTGGGTATATATCCAGTAATGGAATTGCTGGGTCAAATGGTATTTCTGGTTCTAGAATCTTGAGGAATTGCCACCCTGTCTTCCCCAATGGTTGAACTAATTTACACTCCCACCAACAGTGTAAAAGCATTCCTGTTTCTCCATATCCTCTCCAGCATCTGTTGTTTCCTGATTTTTTAATGGTTGCCATTCTAACTGGTGTGAGATGGCATCTCATTGTGGTTTTGATTTGCATTCCTCTAATGACCAGTGATGATGAGCTTTTTTTCATATGTTTCTTGGCCACATAAATGTCTTCTTTTGAGAAGTGTCTGTTCATATCCTTTGCCCACTTTTTGATTTTTTTTTTCTTATAAATTTGTTTAAGTTCCTAGTAGATTCTGGATATTAGCCCTTTGTCAGATGGATAGATTGCAAACATTTTCTCCCATTCTGTAGGTTGCCTGTTCACTCTGATGATAGTTTATTTTGCTGTGCAGAAGCTCTTTAGTTTAATTAGATCCCATTTGTCAATTCTGGATTTTGTTGCCATTGCTATTGGTATTTTAGTCATGAAGTCTTTGCCCATGCCTATGTCCTGAATGGTATTGCCTAGGTTTTCTTCTAAAACCATAAATGGTTTTAGGTTTTATGTTTAAGTCTTTAATCCATCTTGTGTTATTTTTTGTATAAGGTGTAAGGAAGAGGTCCAGTTTCAGTTTTCGGCATATGGCTCGCCAGTTTTCCCACTACCATTAATTAAATAGGGAATCCTTTCCCCATTGTTTGTGTTTGCCAGGTGTGTAAAAATATGGAACGCTTCACGAATTTGCATGTCATCCTTGTGCAGGGGCCACACTAATCTTCTCTGTATTGTTCCAATTTTAGTATATGTGCTGCTGAAGCAGCACAGATCCTCTTTTATTCTTGCTATTTGAAATGCTATTGCCATGAGCATTCATATACATGCATATATTCTTAAAATTTCTCCAGTTATTTTCTGAATATAAATGTTTAAAACTGAGATTAATGCATCAAAAATTCCTTGTAGGCGTTTGCATTCATACTACTTACCATATTACCCTCCAGAAAGGTGGTGCCCCTGTCTGCTGTAAGACAGTGCTGGCTTTACCACACTCTTCCCCTGAGCCTACAATTACTTTTTATACCAATAGAACAAGATAACAATTTCTGAGGATGGCGTTTGATCCATGATCTACAACTTGACCCCAAACCTCCTTTTCAATTTTGTTTTTATCTCAGAGGTAGTATACACAGTGGTTAGAAACACATCTTTGGAAGAGGCTGCTTGGCATTGAATCCTGAATCTATTGCTTTATAGACAAGTATTCCTACAAAAGTGACTGAGTCTCTCCCTGCCTTGATTTCCTCATCTCTGGGGGAAGTGGTTCTATTAAAATTTGGGAGGGAGCTCATTTTTAGTTGTCAAATTTTCTTATGTTGATTAAGCATTATGAGTATTATTTTTTAAAATCTTGTAAAATATGAGTGGTTTGCCATGATCAGATGCCATATGGACAATGAATCTGAGAGGCACGGGGAGGCTGGCAGAGCAGCTTAGACAGAGGTGCTTGGGGCTGGGGAGGAGAGATGGCGAGGGCTGAGTTGGTGGGGGTGAAAATGACAAGGGAAAGGGAACCATATATAAGTATAAGCAGAGAAGGCTAGCAGAGGGAGAGCTCGGCTGCATGTGAATGTCTTGAGGGCTTGAGGCTCCCTTTCTAGTGTGCCTGCTGCTGCGCTCTGCCCACTATCCTTCCAAAGTCTAGGGGATGCTGTGGTTTTCTTTCACCTGCCTGTGGGGAAAATATTAGGCTGTATTCAGCATGCTAGGGAGAGCTGAATTTTATCGCTAGCTCACTGCACGACTGGTTTTATCCCAGCTTCAAAAGTGTTTTTTAACAGAAAATGCCATTTGGATGAGACTGTCTTTCTCATTCTCCACCTTTGCTCTTCCCTTGCTCGTCTTTACTCCTTCATTACTGTATCTCAGGATGTGTACCACAGGTAAGCACCGTGGCATATGCTGTGGGGGACATATATAGGAAACAACATGAACTTCATTCTGCAAGGGACACAGAAGGGTGCCTCCAATCAATCCCTCATTGCTTCTTTCTTCAGAAGACTTCAGAGATCACAGCTTTGACTAGGGAACTAGGGAAGAAGACCACTCTTTGTTGAATTCCTACTGCTACATGCCAGGTAGCATGCTAGACACTTGTATTGTGGTGTGTCCCCCACCAGATTACTTAAGGGTATATGCTCACTGCTTGGGCCCTAAAGGTTAGGTGAGGAGCCAGGGCCATGGTACCCAGCTGAGGGACAGGTGTTCCCAAGAACCCAGACATCCCAGAGAGTGTCTAAGAACCTACCAAGGAAAACAGTCCCATCACACACATACACAGTAAAAAAGAGCCAGAAAATCAGCTTAAAAGCAGCTTAGAGACAGAAAGTGATATAGATCTCTACAGTTGTCTTGCTGCCACCCAGGAGTGTCCCATATCTAAGTCTTAATAAAGTCATCTACTCGCCAAGCTGGACTTGTCTGAGTCCTTCTTTGGTCTCTTAGCACCTTCCCAGTTTGGGAGGCAGGAGCGGGTGTTACAGTCCCAAGTTTTTCTCATTACAACACTGTATATAAATGTTCTTGTTTAATCCTCTCAATGACTATATTGGTATTATTATCTCATTTTATAGTTGAACAAATTGTGGCTCAGAGAGTTTCCGTAACTTGTGCAAAGCCATACAGCTAGAGATTGCAAGACAGGTTTGTGTGGCTGACATTTGGCTCCACTCTGGCCTTTTCTATCTTTACAATTGTTGGCCAAAGGACTATGGAAACCCATATTCATCCTTCTGCTGTTCAGAGGACCTCACTTGTACTTATTCCCGGAAGGAGGTGAGATTATGGAAGTGAAGTCAAAAGCAGAGTTTTCCCACAGATTCTGGTAAGTTATTGCTTCTGAAAGGAGGCATGCACATTGGCTAGTGCTATGAAGGGTATTGATGTCTTTGGACTAGTAGAAGTTCTGGAGAGTGGTGAACTTTCAGGTAACCTCCTCTCTCATGTTCCTTAGGTCCACACTGAAAATCTGGCTTGGTTACCTATGGCATGAGGAAAGCCATACCCAGTTCAGCAAGAAACCTAGTGTCCTAGTTTTCTGCAGAAAACCCTGGAAGTCACATTGCTGCTGCAGCTGCCACTTCTGACTCTGGATTTTGGTGATTGATTATGAGAAATGGGCTGACTGCAGGGCATCCTGCAGAAGGGAAGTTAGTAAGCAGCCAGGTTCTGGGCCGATTCGGTTTTATCCATGGCATGACTTCTTTCAGGTTTCTGTTGATTAGCTCTCTTGAGAACAGTGGCAGCTTGGCTACTCTGTGGCAGCCTGGGGTGTCTCCCAGGACAGGCTGGTTGCTAGGCATCCTGAGGTAGTGGCTGCCATGAGAACTGCAGGCAGCCCAAGCTGTGCTGTGCTTAGCACTCCAGGGCTTCTGACAGCCCTGGTCTGACCATCTGATATACCAGGAAGGCGTGTTTCTTGTTGAGGGAGAGGAGGACATTCCCTAGAGGCTGATAGACTTTTTTTTTTTTTTTTTTTTGAGACGGAGTTTCGCTCTTGATACCCAGGCTGGAGTGCAATGGCGCAATCTCGGCTCACCGCAACCTCCGCCTCCTGGGTTCAGGCAATTCTCCTGCCTCAGCCTCCTGAGTAGCTGGGATTACAGGCACGCGCCACCGTGCCCAGCTAATTTTTTGTATTAGTAGAGACGGGGTTTCACCATGTTGACCAGGATGGTCTCGATCTCTTGACCTCGTGATCCACCCGCCTCGGCCTCCCAAAGCTGATAGACTTTTAAGGCTGCACATCTCTTGTATTCCTCCCTGTGGGGAGCTCCAGGAAGCTCTTCTGACAGGCTGGGTAGAAGGCTTCCCTGTGGGAGTTCGTAACATCACATCTACACTTTTATTCATGCAGTTATCTCGGTAAGTTGAAATGATGTACCTAAGAAGTTAAAAACAGATCACTAGAGGAGGATGGGGAGTCAGTGGCCCCAGTACCCAGAGTAGTGCCTGGAACACGAGAGATGCACAATCAATGGAGAATTGTTTGTGGAGCTGCGAGGGCTGCTCTCGGAGACTCAGGTTCCTTCTGTCTTCCTGATCTGCTTCTGTCCTCACAAGCAGTTGCAAGATGGCTGATCTGTTTTTATACCACATGTATACATTACAGACAGTAAGAAGGAAAAATTGAGACAGAAAAAAGTTGGACTTTTATTGTATAAACAAGGCTTTTCCAGAAAGGCTTTTCCAAACTCCCTTGGCTATCTCTAATCCGTGAGGGAGTTTGGGAAAATAAATGTTTTCACCTGGGCTTCTTGCCCTCTTAGACAAAATCAGGATTCTTTTAGCTAGTATGAGAATGTATTAGTTTTCCAGGGCTACCATAACAAAGTACCCTAAACTTAAATGGTGGAAATGCATTGTCTCACAATTTTGGAGGCCAAAAGTCTGAAGTCGAGGTGTTAGCACGGTTGGTTCCTTCTGAAGGCTGTGAGAAGAATCTGTTCCCTGCCTGTCTCCTAGCTCTTGGTAGTTTCTTGTCAATCTTTGGTTTCCCTTGGTTTGTAAGTGCATCACCTGATCACTACCTTCATCTTCATATGATGTTCTCCCTCAGGACATGTCTGTTTCTGTGTACAAATTTCTCCATAAGGATGCAATCATATTGGATTAGGGCTCCTCCCAATGACCTCATTTTAACTTGATCATCTGCAAAGACTATATTTCCAAATAAGGTACATTCACAAATACTGCAGGTTAGGATTTCGGCATCTTTTGGGAGTGCACAAGTCAACATATAATAGGAAGTTTTAAAACATAGCCTTCAAAATCTTTGACACTCCTCTTATCAAGAGGTGATGTCTATGCCCCTTCCCTTGAATCTGATTGCTTGTGATTGTGTCAACTAACAGTGTATGGTGGAAGTGACTTCCAAAACTAGGACATAGAAGGCCTTGCAGCTCCTGCTTGACTTTCTTGGGATAATCTGGAAGAAGCCAGTTGCCATATTAGAAGTCTGAACATCCTGAGACTACCATCCTAGAAAGACCAGATGTAGGTGCTCTAGCCAACATCTGCAGCTGAGCTCCTTGCCAGTAGCAGTGTTAATGCCAGCCTGTGTGTGTGCCATCTTGGATGTCCAGTCCAGTTGAGCCACCAGAGAACTACAGCTCCAACTGGCATGTGACTGCAACCACATGAGAAACCCCAAGCAAGAACTACTTTTATAAGCTTTTCTTAAATTCCTCGAACAAAGTTATGAACAAAAGCAAATGGTTGTTTTTAAGTCACTAGTTTGATAAGTTGTTGCTTAGCAACAGAAAGCTAGAATAATCAGTAACTCTGATCAGCCAAGAAGAGCAGTGGGGCCTCTGAAATTCAGGAAGAGTTGTCATCAGGAGGATGACCCCAGGAACCCCCCTTGTCAGAGGTTTTGTATTTTTAAATTTCCACTGGAGTTGGGACTCTCTTCTTCATGCTGAGATATTTGGTTGAGTGTTGATAATGGTAATGTCATCTGACTGTTAAAATAATTATCTTCAAGGGAGAAGTTACATCAGGGATTATCACTGTTAACTGGTGTAATAAAGGTGTTGGTCCCTGGCTTGCCCTATCATCAATAGGCTGCTGAGCCAAGGGAGAATTGTCATTGAAAAACACAATGCTAGCTTGTATAACTTGTTTCACCAACCAGCAGGTACCTTCCCCTCCCCCATTTTACAGGCAAAGGCACTAGGTGTAGGGTCTTCTGCAAGACCTTCAATTCTACAGCAAAGTTCTCAGCTTCACAGTTTATTCTGGGGACCCCAGAGCCAGACTCTGCCTCTCAAATGATGGGTGAAAAAGGGGCTTGTCTTATGATAGAATTTTCTGAATGTGCTTACAGTCATTCTGTGCTGAATAGCTCACCAGTGGGTGGCTGTTCTGCCTCTGGTGTCCAAATTCCACTGCTTTTCTATTCTCTGTGTGCTTTGCCAGATCTCAGGACTTGTCATTTCTCTTTTAGCCCTTCTTCAGACCATGCCTAAGCTGAATCCTTCCTTGGGTTTGACCTTTATTCCATTTCTCTTGGCTTCTTCAAATTCACCTTTATGCTTTGAGCAATCTCCCCAACAGCAGTTACCAAGCAACTTCTTTTCCTTTCTATACATTCCTCTTAAATTTCCATCTGTTTCATCAAGCCCTTTGCTCAGCCATGCTGCTGCTTTCTAGTTTGCACTGTGTTGGAACTATAGACTAAAAACCAAAGTTATGCTATGTGGAGCAGGGTTCAGGGTAGTTAGGGCACAGCCTTTGGAGTCAGTGATGTTCAAATTCTGGCTCTGCTACATATTAGCTGTGTGACATTAAGCAAGTTATTTAACTTCCAAACCTTGATTTCCTTCTCTGTAAAATGGGTGTAGCAAATTATATTTTCCAAAGATGACCACAACAATTTCTCCTGTTTAACATGCTCTTCTAGAACCTTCTTACTCAAGAGATGGGCTCTATGTCCCTTTCCTTTGAGTCTGGACAAGTTCATGACTTTCTTGTAACCAGTTGAATGCAGTGGAAATAATGCTGCATGACTTTAGAAGTCAGATCAGGAAAGGTGATGCAGCTTCTGCCTTCCTGGCTGGAATACTCATACTGGAGCCCTGAGCAGCCATGTAAGTTGCTTGGATCCCCACAGCCCACTAGACTGTGAGAAAGCCCACATGAGCTCATGTGAGAAACCATATGGAGAAGCTCTGAAGGTATACTTGATTTTTATTATTCACAGCTTCTGCATTTGCAAATCTGCCTAGTCACTGAAATTTATTTGTAACCCAAAATGAATACTTGCAGCACTTTCAAGGTTATTTGTAGACATGTGTAGAGTGGTGAATGATTTGAGTCACCTGATGTGAAAATTCTGAGCTGAGATCAAACAAGATGATACTCTGCCTTCTTATATCAGCTCTCATACTATAAACAGGTGACATTTTCAAAGTCTATTTAGTGGTATTTTTTTGCATTTTGTGCTTTTTGTTGGTGATTTTGCTATTGAAAATGGCCCCCAAGCATAATGCTGAAGTATGTCTAGTGTTTCTAAGCTCAGGAAGGCTATGTTGTGCCTTACAGAGAAAATGCATATGTTTGATAAACTTTGCTCTGCCATGAGTTATAGTTCTGTTGATTGTGAATCCAGTGTTAATGAATCAACAATACATATTTTGTATGTATACATATATATATATATATAATAAGGTATCTTTAACAGAAACATATACTAAACAAGGTTATGTATTGATCACTTGATGAAAACATCGTGACCAGGGACTCGCAGGAACCTAATCCTGTATTTCCCCTAGGAACAATGGTTCAATATTTGTTCAAGGTGACTTTATAGAACATAACTACCACAAATAATGAGAATAGACTATACATGAACAAAGAGAGATGCTCAGTCAGCCCCTGGCTTCTGAGTTCAGAAGAGCTGAAACAGACTCCTGCAGTTCTGTCTCAGTCACTGTCTGACTGTGACTACTTGAAAGACCCTGAGCTAGACAGCCCAGGAGAGGTACTTAAATTACTGACCATCAGAAACTGTACAATATGATAATTTTATCTTTAAACAAAAATACTTTTAATATTTTGTTATCCTTATTTATATAGCTATATTGTTAATACTTTTTGTTACTATTAAAAATGTTTTAAGCTGCAATAGTAACCAGAATAATGGAGTTAACAATGTATCCCTCCCAGGGTAGGTGGGAGGATTAAATGAGAACATCATTAGATCATGTTGAAAGGGCTAAACGTTGTTAAGTTCCAAGTACTTCACTACCATTAATATTATGAGTCTTCTGTATTAGCCTTTATTTTATAGAAATACGATTATTACAGTTGGAAAGAGGCTTTAAAGATCACCCAGGCTAATCTGTGTATTTTTTAAGAGAACAGAGATGCAGAGAGGGGAAATTGTCTGCACACAGAAAGTTGATGGCAGAATATGAATTAGAAGTAAGGTTCTTCCTCTGTGCTGAATAGAAAACCCTTTTAACTGTTTTTTTTTCATGTTTCAATTATAGATGTACCTTAGTTATTGACAAAGCAAAGTAGAATCTTGATTCAAATACACAGAAGCCTTGAAGTATAATTCATCCCTTTGGTCCTAGAATCACAGGCGAGATGATATTTTATTATCTGACTGCACAAAAGAGGGTTGTTGTGGGGGATGGAAATTGTGCCCTGGAATATACCTTAGTAGATATCAATGTTACTGGTTTTAGATTATAACCTGAATAAGAGCTTGGTCCCTGCATGGCAGTTTCTAGCACACAGTGGCAGACTAGGCCTTGACTGCTGGAAGAGCAAGCAGATTTTGAAAGGGCTTGGGTTGAGAGAGGTGGTGATGTCTATAACCATGGTCTTAAAAACTCTTGATTTCAGATCCTGTTGACAGTAGCTGGTATTTGACCCTAGTTTCTATTATATACTAGAAATGAGTTGCTTCTGGTGTGATTCTGAGAGTCACTTTTTGCCCTGTATATTCTGGGTAATGACATATCATCTCTGATGACACAAAATAAAACCAATAAAAACTTTCAAATATTTGTGCATGTGGGCTCTAGGCAAGGCTGGTGAGTAGTGACAGGGAGATATGCATGGGGCCCCAGTCTAGAGTTCAGGATTTCTCACCATCACAAAGGAAATGAGGGGCTCAGGGTTAGTGTGAGGAGGAGGGTTTTCATTCACCCTTGCCCATTCTGTACTAAATATCTGTCCCTTTAAAGGTACTTAGACTTATAAATGTATACCTCATCTACTGCATTTAATGAATCTTCTCTCTTTGCACAACTGGTATAATCTATCATTTTGAGAATAAAATGGAAAGATTATAATTTTGATGTAACAAAATGCCATTTTGGATAAACTTGAAAAGTACCAAAGCCAAATGCAAAATCAAACCAGTAACTTGGCCATATACTTTGTCTATCTCCGATGACTCAGGAGGCCCTCTGAAGAACTTAGGAATGTCCTTCCAGTTCCCTTTATTTGTCTCTGGCCACACAGTCACAGGGACCACCTCTAGAAAGTGGCTGCTTTGACCCTACTTCTTCACCCACAGCCAGAAATGTTCTTTTTCTTTCTATGTCTTGGGCTCTGGAAACTTGAAACTGTTGTAAGCCTGAACTTAAATTACATTCCAAGAATGAATGAAAGACAGATTGCATCTCTTTCCTTTGATCTTTTACATGTTATAGTTTAAGTCTTAGAGAGAAAATTTCCCTTAAAGAGATAGGATGACTTCTAGGTCTATAAACCATTACATAATGTATACAGATAGAGGGGATTCCATTATTATGAGTTAATTAATAGTTCGACAGATATTTATTTTATGACTCTAAGGAGGGCATGTACCCACCAGAAGATAAGTTGGCCCCTTTATGGACACATAGACAAGGGCATATCACTGAGACTAACAGCAGTTCTCCAAGTGTTGCCCAGGGTAGAGGCTGTCTTAGCCCATTGGGTCCTGGGAGGAAGTAGATCTCAATTGTGTGGACAGAGATCCTTGACACTCTTAAGCTCATGGTGCCCACTAGTGATTTCTTTACCCAAAGTCCTTGCCTGATTCCACATCCAGTAAGCAAATTGTTGATTATAATCTATTTCCCATGCAGATTTCTTCTAGGGAGATGTCTTAGTCCATTTATATTGCCATAAAGAAATACCTGAGGTCAATTTATAAAGAAGAGAGGTTTATTTGACTCACAGTTCTGCAGGCTTTATAAGAAGCATGGCACTAGCAACTGCATCTGCTGAGGGCCTCAGGCTGCTTCTACCCACGGCAGAAGATGAAGGGAAGCTGGTATGTACACAGATCACATAGCAAGACAGGAAGCAAAGAAAGAGTGGGGAGGTGCCAGGCTCTTTTTAACAACCAGTTCTATGGGAACTAATTGAGTAAGAACTCCTTCTCCACTCCCCTGAGGGAGGGCATTCATAAGGGATCTGCCCCCATGCCCTAAACACCTCCCAATAGGCCCCACCTCCAATGTTATGGATCAAATTTCAACATGATATTTGGTGAGGACAAACAAACGTCATTCAAACTATAGCAGGAAAGAATGCAGTGAAAGCAAGAGTCAAGCCCCACCTGAAGACAGACTTTTTAAAAAAATAAATCAGTAATCTGGCATTCCAGTTTTACATATCAATTTCACTGAAGGATTTGGTTAATGAGAGTCTATCATGGAGAGGCAAATCCACAAATTCTTCCTGGAGAAGCTACTGAGTAGCACTGGGTAGGACAAATGGAGGTGAAGTAAGAAAACTTGTCAGGACCCAAACTTTTTGGAGTATTCATAAACACTGAAAAAGGACCCAAAGATGTTATGTAGGAATTTAAACAAGATGACTAATTAATGTGTGTGTGGGGTGGGGAGAAGTGCAGGGAAGATGGCACTGGGCAGATATAGGGGCCCACTTTTGTAAGCTATAGCTCAGCATGTTTCACAGTATAGTCCCAATTTACTGAAACAGAATCTTTGGGTTTGGGTCCTGGGCATTTGTGTTTTCAACAAACTTCCATGTGATTCTGATGCCCATTCAAGTTTGAGAACCACTACCCCGGTCCATGTAATCTTTGTTCAATTCTCCCTTCCTCCATGCCATGTGAGAAACAATGAATAAAAAGATAACATTATGTGTCTAAATCTAATTCCTCTTATTTCTATAGTTCAGATAAGCAGAGGTCCCCCAAGAAATGAATTTTCCATGGACTCATATCCCAGTGCCAAATAAACCAGCTTTCTAAAACTTTTAGCACCTTGGTTCAAATATTAATAGGATAATGAAATAATTTGGGGGAACAAGTTTTGGAATGAAGAGAGACAACCATAGATGTAATGTTTAAAGGGGTGTTCAAATACTTTTTTCTCAAAAATGAGATTTTATGGCCTTAAACAACTGTTTATTAAATAAGCATTTACTTAGAACATATGGTATTCTTTGCATCAAAGACTACTTAGGAAAGTGTGACTAGGGGAACCTTGTCTTTCTTTTTTTTTTTTGAAAGAAAGAAAGAAAGAGAATAAAGAAGAGGAGGAAAAAGGAAGAGAAAGAGAGAGAGAGAATGGGAGTATTGCTTTCTTGCCCAGGCTAGAATGCAGTTTAGTAATGGGTATTGAAAACCTCTTTTATACCAATAATTATACTTGATGTAAACAGGAAGGAATAAGGGAAGAAAATAACAAACGAGCAGCCAACCAATATTTCATTTAAACCTATGAAATGCTATGTGATTACTGAGGAGTGATTTACTTCCAATTATGTAGTCACTTTTGGAATAGGTGTGAGGTGGTAATGTGTGTTTTGTGTATTTGAAGTGGAGAGTTCTATAAATGTTTATTAAGTTTACTTGTTCCGGGTCTGAGTTCAAGTCCTAAATGTCCTTGTTGATTTTCTGTCTCGTTGATCTATAAAATCATTAGCTCTTCTTGTTACATTCATCCTTTTGCCATTATATAATGTCCTTCTTTGCCTCTTTTGCTCTTTGTTGCTTTAAAGTCTACTTTATCAGAGGCGAGAATTGCATCTCCTGCTTTTTGTTTATTTGTTTATTTTTACTCTCTGATTGGTTGATAAATCTTCCTCCTTCTCTTGTTTTGAGTCTTTGTGTATCGTTGCATGTGAGACGGGTCTGGATGCAGCATACCAATGGGTTTTGGCTTTTTATCCGATTAGAATATATATAACTTTAATACTGGTATTTGATGCTAGCTGGCTGTTTTGCCCATTAGTTAGTGTAAATTTTTCATTGTGTTGATGTTCTTTTCTTTTTGATATATTTTTGGAAAGGCTGATATTGGTTGTTCCTTTATATGTATAGTGCTTCTTTCAGAAGCACTTTGTTCGCAAAGGATTTAATTTTTCCTTCGATTATAAAGCTTAGTTTGGCTGGATAGGAAATTCTGGGTTGAAAGTTCTTTTCTTTAAGGATGTTAAATATTGGTCCCCACTCTTTTCTGGCTTGTAGGGTTTCTGCTGAGAGATCTGCTGTAAGTCTGATAGGTTTCCCTTTATGGGTAACTTGACCTTTCTCTCTGTCTGCCCTTAGTATTTTCTCCTTCATTTCAACCCTAATAAATCTGGCAATTATGTGCCTTGGGGTTGGTCTTCTTGAAGAATATCTTTGTGGTGTTCTCTGTATTACCTGGAGTTGAATATTACCCTGCCTTGCCAGGTTGGGAAAGTTTTCCTGAATGATATCCTGAAGAGTATTTTCCAACTTGGATTCATTCTCTTTGTCACATTCAGGTACACCTATCAAACGTAAATTAGGTCTTTTCACATAGTCCCATATTTCCTGGAGACTTTGCTCATTCCTTTTCATCCTTTTTTCTCCAATCTTGTCTTCTCGTTTCATTTCACTGAGCTGGTCCTCGACTTCTGATATCCTTTCTTTTACTTGATCAATTCGACTGTTTAAACTTGTGCATGCTTTGCGAAGTTCTCGTGTTGTGTTTTTCAGCTCCATCAATTCACTTATATTCCTCTCTAAATTGTCCATTCTCGTTAACATTTCGTCAAACCTTTTCTCAAGGTTCTTAGTTTCTTTGCATTGGGCTAGAACAAGTTCTTTTAATTCACAGAAGTTTCTTATCACCCATGTTTTGAAACCTGCTTCTGTTATTGGAACACACTCGTAATCTATTAAGCCTTGTTTCATTACTGATGAGGAATTGCGATCCCCTGTAGAGGGAGAGGCATTCTGATTTTGAGTATTCTCTGCCTTTTTACGCTGATTTCTTCCCTTCATTATATATTTATCCGTCTGTTGTCTTTGTAATTACTGACTTTCTAACTAGGTCTCTGAGCGGACGTCAAACTTGTTGATTCCCAGCACCGAAATCTGAGCAATCCACTGCACTGGCCAAAACAGCGGTGTTAAGATTGATGGTGCTTGTCTGCCTGGGAATCTCCAGACTCTGCACCAAAAACTGGCGCGCTAAGGCACCAGCAAAACCGCTGCGCCGGCCACAAGAGTCGCCCTGGCGACACGTGGGGCTCCTCTGCTGGGAATCTCCTGGTCCATGAGCAACAAATATTCGTCTGAAAGTGTGGCGTCCTCTCGTTCTCTGCGCTTTCACTGGGAACTATGAGCCTGAGCTGCTAGTGATCAGCCATCTTGGATCTCTCTCCCTTGTCTTTCTTTACACCTTTATAGCATCTTTCTTTGCCCTCCTGGTTTTGGGTCCAGGGTTCTCATACTGGTCCCTGATGACTGAGTCTGTCTTGACACCTCAAATTGCCTTTGGTACAGACTTAGCTTTCTCTCATTAAAACTTACCTGTTGCTATGAGCTGTATGTTTGTGTCACCTCAAAAATTCTGTGTTGAAATCCTAACCGTCAATGTGATGGTATTAAGAGAGGAGGCCTTTGGGAGGTGATTAGGTCATGAGGGTGGAGCCCTCATGAATGAGATATGTGCCCTTATAAAGAAGCCCGAGGGAGCTTGTTTATCCCTTTCACCATCTGAGGACACAGTGAGAAGACGGCCATCTGTAAACTAGGAAGCAGGCCCTCACAAGACACAGAACCAGACCATGCAGGCACCCTGGTCTCTGACTTCAGCCTCCAGATTGTGAGAAATAAATTTCTTTTGTCTATAAACTAAGCGGTCTCTGATTTTTTTTTAATAGTGAGCTGACCAAGACACCTGTGTTGAATTTCATGCTCGCTACTCAACCAGTTGTCTGTCTAGAAAGCAATCTGAGTAATTTATCCATGCCAAACTGTTGATACAGGATAATAGCTTAGAATGCATTCCTAAGGACTCTTTTGGGTCTACTCTGTCAAATCAGGTGAAATGCGTTTCTAATGGAGGAGTCTAAGGCATCATAGAAGGTAAGAGAGGGGAAACTATTTGGGTAGGTAGACCTTCTTAGGATTCCTAAAGCAATACCATGGAGTGGACTAATCTGATTAATTTTAAGGACAGTTTTCCTTAATCCTAACGTTAGGAGGAGAGAGCATAAGATTCTGAGTATACCTGGAGACTCAAAGCCAAGTAAAATAGGTGACAAAACTCCCCATGTTTCAAATAACATATGTAGAATTCATTACAATTTAACAAAAACCATCTAGTGACTATTACCCCCAGCAGCATATTTAAGATGAGACTAGAAATTTTAGAAGGGGATTTAAGGAAACACTAAGTGCTTGGCTTTTCTCCAGCCATTCCAGTGTCTTCTTGGACTGGAACAGAAGCACTGTCATGCTGCTCCTGGAAGAAATGTATATGCCTCCCTTGGAATTTAGAAGTACTGGTGATCAAAGAGACTGATACCTGCTTCTCACCTGGGGAAGTCTAAAGGGAAAGGTTGGCTAAGGAAGTCACTAGAGCAGTGCAAGGGTAGGGGACTGAGACAGGTGAGTACTTTTCGCCACTTAGTGGGCAGGATGCAGTTCCTGGGGGCCAAAAGGACTGTGGGCAAGGTAGCTGGAGTCATCTTTCAGGGACCCTATCCAAAAGAGTGGCCTGTTGGGGCGAGGGGATCCTGCAAATAAGAGGCTTTAGGTTTTCTTTTGGGTGCAAAAACTGAGGAGGTCAGAATTGATCAGAGTGTGTTATCAGAGTCAGGAAACTGCCACCCAGAGGTCCATGCAGACTATTCAAAAAGCACATTCCCCTTGTATCTGCATCCCTTAGAGGAGCCAATACTTGGATGGTTGCTATGACAGAGACATGTAACGATAGCATCATTGAAATGAGATATTGCCTTGCCCTATAATTTTTCTCTCTATTTCAGAGAAGCAATCATAATATGGAAGAAAGGGTAGTATATCAACATGGATCCCACAAGAAAAGTAGTATTACTATGAGTGATATAGAATGAGTGATTCGTTATAGGAATTAGACCTTATACATTGTGGGAATAGGTAGAGAAATCTGTGAGCAACTGTTGCTCCATGTCTGTTGTTGGGGCCAATATCTTTATAGGTCAGTCAGGCCAGATAGTCAGGAAAGGCAACTGGATATGAAAGTGAGAGAGAGCAAGGACAACTTGGAACAGGTGAGGTCAAATTGGAACTTTCAACTCCCTCAACCCTGATGAAAAGGGTGACCTGTGAGAGAAGCTGGCACTGTCTGCTACAGAGCAGCACATATGCCTGGCCCAGGACTTAGAGAAACTAAAGGATAGGATCTTGTTGGAGTTGGAAAAACTGTGGGCCTGGGTGCTGCTCACACCAGCAAGGGGAATAAGCAGATGAGCAGCAATGCCTGCGAGCTGGCTGAGGTGCCTGGCACTCTACTTCCACTTTCAGAGCACAAAATGGTGGTTCCTTCACTTTTGTGTAGTGCAAATTTCTCTTGTGCTCCACCCTAACTCGTGGGAAATGTAGTTTCAGTTTAACTAAGTGGCTGAACCATGCAAGAAAGTGTAGAAAGAACTGTGATGGCGTCTGATCCCTAAAATAAGTTCTCTGAGCCAGGGGTCCGACCTGAGCCAGGGAAAGGGGAGAAGCTTTGAATTGTTTATGAAATTAAAGTATTGATTTAGATTAGAGTTTTGAATACTGAAATGGGGCTTGTTCTTAAATTGGCCTAAAAGTCACAAGATTTGTTTAAGATGTTTTCAGGAGGCAGGGAGATTTGCTTGATATAACCAGGTTAAAAGGAGTGATGGAAAATACAGCCACTTCCCATTTATACCCAGTCGAGTTTAGCCTTTTAAATAAATCAGTTCTACAGGCATTTAACTTGTGCAAATTTCACTATATACATTGCTACATTCTTCCATGTCAATCTTTCTTTCTTGCATAATTCAAAATACTTGAAATTATATTTTGCATCTACCTTTTTTTTCTCTATCACTGTGTACTTTAAATGTGCATATAGGAATATATAGTACTAGGAGGGTTGCACTGTATATACAAAACTACCTATATTATTCATTGTGAACAATGTAAAATGCTTTTCAAGGGTTGTTTTCACAGTATGGAATTTTTACTTTGTGGTCTTATTATAGAAATTAATACTCTGGGCCAGGCGTCATGGCTCATGCCTATAATCCCAGCACTTTGGGAGGCTGAGGCGGGTGGATCGATGAGGTCAAGAGATTGAGACCATCCTGGCCAACATGGTGAAACCCTGTCTCTATTAAAAATACAAAATTTAGCTGGAGGTGGTGGCATATGCCTATAGTCCCAGCTACTTGGGAGGCTGAGGCAGGAGAATCACTTGAACCTAGGAGGCAGAGGTTGCCGTGAGCTGAGATCATGCCACTGAACTCCAGCCTGGTGACAGAGCAAGACTCTGTCTCAAAAAAAAAAAAAAAAAAGAAAAAGAAAAAAGAAAAAGAAAAAAGAAAAGAAAGAAAGAAAGAAAATAAATTAATACTCTGTATAAAATGAAGATGTCATTCTTCTATTCCCCAAACTTCAGGGGCAGAGGGGATAGGATGAAGAGATCATATGGCTTTAAAACTTATTGATATTTCTAGCACATCCAGTTCATCTAGTCCCTTCTAAATCATCCAGTCCCTTCTAGCACATCCAGTCCACTCAGTCCCTTCTGAATGTTTTCACATTTTCACTTTAGGAAATTATAACATGTTAAAGATGAAAGAGACCTTAAAAGTCATATTAGTCACTCCTTATACTAGGAGAAGGAATCCAGTCCTTAGAGGGGTGATGTGTCCAGGATCACCTGATACCTGGGTGGCAGGTCCAGAACTAGAACCCAGTGTTCCCATATAAAAATTGACTTTGCCTTCCATTTTGCATGCTGCCTTCCATCTCATGAGTCTCTTTAGCAGGCACTGTGAGCCTGACAAGGTTTCAAGCCATCTAGGGACAGAGGGTCCTCACAGCTTGGGCCAAGCCATTGTTCTTTGTACATTCTGGGGCAGACAGGAATACAGGACTCATCTCAGAAATGACAAGGGCTCTCCTGCCTTAGATCTAGTTTTGCCTTTACTGCAGGATTTCCAGGGTGCATCAAATCTTTTGTTCTTCCCGTGTGCCCCCTTGTATGCAGGCTGAGCCTCTCCTCTGGGCATGTACACTGCCCACCGCCCTGCTGTGGTCCAGGCCCTGGAGCTGAGGCTCATCTGATGACCACAGCCAAGGCTGTGGCCGTCAATCATATCAACAGATTGACTGTGAGGGTGTAGTCTCGGCCATGCACGGTCTCTTTAAAAAAACACTGTTAGACAAGAATGCTTATCACAGTGGTTTGAACTCACTCTTGAAATCAGTGTTCCCCAAGCCGCCTCAGGCTTCCCTTGGGATTCTGTTCTCAGTGCTCTCCTCTGTAAAGGGACTATAAGAACTCTTATAGTCCCATAAGAGTTCTTTGTGAATAAGAATGATCATTTTCGTCTACCCTCTCTATGGCCCATCTGATTCCAGGGGAGATAGCACTTAGAATCTTTGGGCACTTATGATCTTCAATTCCTTTGGGTTGTCAGATACTGAATGCCATTCTTCCCCCATCAGAGGATTGTCTTGATTTGGTATGCTTTTCCTTCTAGAGTTTCAAAGCAGGTAAAATGAAGCCTTCCTGTGACATTTGGCAACACCACTGCTCAGGTCTTTTTCTGTACCTCAATTGGGAGAGAAAAGCAAGTGAGATCTCTTGATACTACCAAATTTCTAAGCATTTTGGTTTCAGACCACCACATAAAATCTGAGCTTCTATTTTGTTTGTTTACACCTGTTGCTCATGGACCAGAGTGAGTGCTGCTGCTGCATTTCCCAGCCTGAAAGAATTCATTTTCATCCTCCACTTTCCCTTAAGACGACATAAAAACATAACAATGCCCGTATAAAGAGCAGAAATGCCTGTCAGTAGGGGGATTTTTCTACTTCAAATCAATATTGCATTTTTCCTGTTCAGTTGTTTTTGGCAGCTGACCACATTGAGACATCTCAAATAATCCATTAATTGTAGCAAGCTGAAGGTCTCTCTCATGGAACACACATCTGATTCAGAGCTCCTGGTATTTTCTGCTGCTCTGACACTGTGATGATGATGCAATTGTCATATAAATCTTCTCTTTCACACTGGAGCAAGGACTACAAGCAGAGCATGCACCAGGCCCTCAGGTATTGTGGGATAAAAGGAGGCAGCTACAGAGCTGGAATGAAGTGGATCCTGTGTTCTACCAGGGTATTTCCAAGGGTGTTTCCCCGTGTGGGGTGGGGGGAAGAACTCTAGAGAAGCCACCATTGTCAAGTTGGCCCTTTTGTATGCTCTGAACTGTCCTTGAGGGCTTGGGAGGAGGCCAGGGATGATGCCAAATCTGTTTCAACAGATACATGTTTTTATGATGTTTTTCTAAGGCTTATTAGGGAACTTCAGAAGATGGGGGCTCAGCCCTTGATCACGACATCATATCAACAAGTGCTCAGACATCAATTTAGTAAAAGAGTTGAAAACAAAGAACTTTTCCTGAATCCAGCTGGGAAAGTCCTAACAAAATGTTGATCAGGAAATATCAGTCTTCAAAGGGCTTTGCCTT
The DNA here is from genome assembly GCF_030222135.1 of Aotus nancymaae. Lineage (NCBI taxonomy): Eukaryota > Metazoa > Chordata > Mammalia > Primates > Aotidae > Aotus > Aotus nancymaae. Next base: position 17,197,493 of record NW_026988472.1, on the reverse strand, counting down.
CTTTTTCTCTGGGCCTAGGCCATTCAGGCCAAGGGTACTCACCATATGCCAAACACTTGTGTAAAGGCCTGGGTGCTGTGGATACAGTATGGAGCACGATAGGCATGTTTAAAAGATCTGAAGACATAAAAGAGGTTAAAGAAGAAAGATATGGCAATTCCTGGCTTTTTTGGAATGGGTCCTTCTGCATACATATTAAAATGTGCACATATATATTAGGCCTTATATATGTTCTCATCCAACATGCACCTATGTCCAAACAGCAGAGTATTTTAAACTGCAACTAGATGTTTCAGATTTTCTATCTTTAGGCCAGTAGTTCTTATAGTGTGGTCCTCGAACTAGCAGCATCGGCATGACTGGGAACTTGTTAGAAATGCAGACTCTCTGGCCCTAGTCCCAGACCAGTCAGAAACTCTGAGGTGAGCCTCAGCACTCTGTGTTTTCACAAGCCTTCCAGGAGATCCTGATGCATGTTCAAGTTGGAGAACCACTGCTTTGATAGATCTGTGCTCACTGCTTTAAGTGTCAATGAATGTCCTTTACTTGCCTCCAAATAGCAATTAATATGGTCAAATAAAAATCAGGTGGAACACTTCATATGGAGAAAATGGTACAATTGTTGCATATGCTCACTTGCTAAGATTTCCCTGGTTTCTTTCACTACCTGAATGGGAAAGTGGGTGGCGTAGGAAAACAAAGGATCTGTGTGCATGATGACCCAAGAGATTTTTAACTCTAATGATGGTGAGACTGTTCCACAAGCAACTTACATTTTCTTTGACTTCAGGAAATCTCTTTCTTAAAAAAATAATTTGAGTTGCAAAAAAGCTTCATATTAGATTTCCAGTACAGATAAAAGGGACATAGAGAATAGATGGTCTTATAAGATGTAATGCTGTATTGAATTGAATGTCAAGGTAATGATCTATTTTCTTTGAAGTTAAGGTTATGGAAGATCTTGACTCAAAACAATTCAATGAGGCAGAAAGGCAGCAAGTTCCTTTAGTGATTTACTTGGTAACTTTGAGTAATTCCTCTGCCGTCTGCCTCATCTACTTGCCCTACTTCCTTTAATGACATAACTGTATAGACTGTGTTTGGTATTGATGGTGGTTCACAGATCTAACATCTCATAAGCATGACGATTTTGGTGTGAAGAATTACCATGTATATAGGGCAGACAAGAACTTTAGTATTATGAAACGGAGGTCTTGGGTGCTGTTATGCTCAAGGAGAGTAATTCCCCATTATGCCAATGAATGAACACTGGAGCTATGCCATCTCCCTGCCTAATTGGACCCATTAATCTCTGCTGATAAGAGTTAGCTGATGTACAGTTGGGGACAGGTAACTACAGTGAGTGAATCAATAAACGTCTATGAAAGATCAACTGGGTGTGGAAGATGCTGAGTTTAGGGTTCAGGGAGAAGAGAGGTATATTGGATATGTTTTTTTGCTTTTTCTTTTTTGTTTTAGACAGAGTTTCACTCGTTGCCCAGCCTGGAGTGCAATGGTGTGATCTCGGCTCACTGCAACCTCCGCCTCCTGGGTTCAAGCGATTCTCCTGTTGCATCCTCCCAAGCAGCTGGGATTGCATGCTACCACGCCCAGCTAATTTTTGTATTTTTAGTAGAAATGGGGTTTCATCATATTGGTCAGGTTGGTGTCGAACTCCTGACCTCAGGTGATCCACCCGCTTTGGCTTTCCGAAGTGCTGGGATTACAGGCATGAGCCACCGAGCCAGGCATGTTGGATATGTTACTTGCTTTCAAGGAACTTAAATTCTGCACAAATGAGATGTCGTCAAAGTCTTGGCCCCAATCTCTGGGGCCTCTTTAAGAAAGCCCTAGATGGTGACCAAATGTGGGCATTATTAAAATGTAAATCAGAACATATCATTGTTCTGTGCAAAACTCTTCTAGACTTCCTATGTCACACAGAGTGAGGGCCTGCAACCCTACTAGACACTCCATGTGCCAGTTCCCTGTGACCCTTCTGACCACATCCTCCTCCTACTTGCTCCTCATTCACTTGCTGGTTGGGGGACCATGCCAGGAACATTCCTGACTCTCTGCTTTTGGACTTCCTGTTGCCTTAACCTAGAATTTTTTCCCATTTATGCTTGCTTTCCTTACCTTTCTTTAAAAAAAAAAAATCCTTAGCATTGCACACCATTTAACATATTCTATATATTTTATAGATCTTATTTATTATTTGTGTCTCCTAGTAGAATGCAAAAGTCCATGAGTTCAGGGTTCCTTGTTTGTTTAATTCAGATAATGAAAGAATGAATGAATGCACTTGGGTGGGCCAACAGAGGACAATTTTCAACACTCCTCCTGTCACTTACTTCTTCACTGGACAAAAAGAGCCTAGCAGAAAATTGGGACCAGTATTGAAAGTTATTCTCTTGTTAGCATGACATTGGCTAAGGCTAAAACCATTGTATTTTTCTTCTTAAAAAATTATTATCAAAATTCTCAGGCAAGTAAATAAATTAACCTCCAATAATGATTCAGTTTACATGTAATGCTTTAATTCATATTTCAGGATTTTTTTTTTTTAATTTAATTTTTCTTTTTTATTGCATTTTAGGTTTTGGGGTACATGTGAAAAACATGCAAGGTTGTTGCATAGGTGCATACGTGGCAGTATGATTTGCTGCCTCCCTCCCCTTCACCTATATCTGGCATTTCTCCCCATGCTATCCCTCCCCAACTCCCCACCCCCCCCGCTATCCCCCCTCCCCCCCAACAGACCCCCGTGTATAGTGCTCCCCTCCCTGTGTCCATGTGTTCTCCTTGTTCAACACCCGCCTATGAGTGAGAACATGTGGTGTTTGATTTTGTGTTCTTGTGTCAGTTTGCTGAGAATGATGTTTTCCAGGTTCATCCATGTCCCTACAAAGGATGTGAACTCCTCGTTTTTGATGGCTGCATAATATTCCATGGTGTATATGTGCCACATTTTTCCTGTCCAGTCTACCATCGATGGGCATTTGGGCTGGTTCCAGGTCTTTGCTATTGTAAACTGTGCTGCAATGAACATTCGTGTGCATGTGTCCTTATAGTAGAACGATTTATAATCCTTTGGATATATGCCCATTAATGGGATTGCTGGGTCAAATGGAATTTCTATTTCTAGGTCCTTGAGGAATCGCCACACTGTTTTCCACAGTGGTTGAACTAATTTAAACTCCCACCAACAGTGTAAAAGTGTTCCTGTTTCTCCACATCCTCTCCAGCATCTGTTTTCTCCAGATTTTTTAATGATCGCCATTCTAACTGGCGTGAGATGGTATCTCAATGTAGTTTTGATTTGCATTTCTCTAATGACCAGTGATGATGAGCATTTTCACGATATTAATTCTTCCTAACCATGAACATGGAATGTTTCTCCATCCGTTTGTGTCCTCTCTTATTTCGTTGAGCAGTGATTTGTAGTTCTCCTTGAAGAGGTCCTTTACATTCCTTGTTAGTTGTATTCCTAGGTATTTTATTCTCTTTGTAGCAATTGTGAATGGCAGTTCGTCCTTGATTTGGCTCTCTTTAAGTCTGTTATTGGTGTATAGGAATGCTTGTGATTTTTGCACATTGATTTTGTATCCTGAGACTTTGCTGAAGTTGCTTATCAGTTTCAGGAGATTTTGGGCTGAGGTGATAGGGTCTTCTAGATATACAATCATGTCGTCTGCAAATAGAGACAATTTGACTTCCTCCTTTCCTAATCGAATACCCTTTATTTCTTTTTCTTGCCTGATTGCTCTGGCTAGAACTTCCAGTACTATATTGAATAGGAGTGGTGAGAGAGGGCATCCTTGTCTGGTGCCAGATTTCAAAGGGAATGCTTCCAGTTTTTGCCCATTCAGTATGATATTGGCTGTCGGTTTGTCATAAATAGCTTTTATTATTTTGAGATACGTTCCGTCGATACCTAGTTTATTGAGAGTTTTTAGCATAAAGGGCTGTTGAATTTTGTCGAAGGTCTTCTCTGCATCAATTGAGATAATCATGTGGTTTTTGTCTTTGGTTCTGTTTATGTGGTGAATTACATTTATAGACTTGCGTATATTGAACCAGCCTTGCATCCCCGGGATGAATGCTACTTGATCATGGTGGATAAGCTTTTTGATGTGTTGTTGTAATTGGCTTGCCAGTATTTTATTGAAGATTTTTGCATCTATGTTCATCATGGATATTGGCCTGTAGTTTTCTTTTCTTGTTGAGTCTCTGTCGGGTTTTGGTATTAGGATGATGTTGGTCTCATAAAATGATTTGGGAAGGATTCCCTCTTTTTGGATTATTTGGAATAGTTTCAGTAGGAATGGTACCAGTTCCTCTTTGTATGTCTGGTAGAATTCGGCTGTGAACCCATCTGGGCCTGGCCCTTTTTTGGGTGGTAGGCTCTTAATTGCTGCCTCGACTTCAGACCTTGTTATTGGTCTATTCAGGGTTTCAACTTCTTCCTGGTTTAGGCATGGTAGGAGGCTACTGTCCAGGAATTTATCCATTTCTTCCAAGTTTTCTAATTTATGTGCATAGAGTTGTTTGTAATAATCTCTGATGATGGTTTGAATTTCTGTGGCATCTGTGGTGATATCCCCTTTATCATTTTTTATTGCATCTATTTGGTTATTCTCTCTTTTCTTTTTTATTAATTTGGCTAGTGGTCTGTCTATTTTGTTGATCTTTTCAAATGTGTCCCAGAGATTCTGGTATGTGGTGTCTTCATTCTCATTGGTTTCGAAGAACATCTTTATTTCTGCCTTCATTTCAGTGTTTATCCAGTCAACATTCAGGAGAAAGTTGTTCAATTTCCATGAGGCTGTGCGGTTCTGGGTTGGCTTCTGAATTCTGAGTTCTAACTTGATTGCACTGTGGTCTGAGAGACTGTTTGTTATGGTTTGCGTTCTTTTGCATTTGCTGAGGAGTGATTTACTTCCAATTATGTGGTCAATTTTAGAGTAGGTGTGATGTGGTGCTGAGAAGAATGTATATTCTGTGGATTTGGGCTGGAGAGTTCTGTAAATGTCTATTAGGTTTGCTTGTTCCAGGTCTGAGTTCAAGTCCTGGATATCCTTATTAATTTTCTGTCTCGTTGATCTGTCTAATATTGACAATGGTGTGTTGAAGTCTCCCACTATTATTGTGTGGGAGTCTAGGTCTTTTTGCAAGTCTTTAAGAACTTGCCTTATGTATCTGGGTGCTCCTGTATTAGGTGCATATATATTTAGGATCGTTAGCTCTTCTTGTTGCATTGATCCTTTTACCATTATGTAATGTCCTTCTTTGTCTCTTGCAACTGATGGATTTTGGCTTTTTATCCAATTTGCCTATCTGTGTCTTTTGATTGGGGCATTTAGTCCATTTACATTTAGGGTTAATATTGTTATGTGTGAGTTTGATCCTGTCATTTTGATGCTAGCTGGATGTTTTGCCCATTGGTTGATGCAGATTCTTCATTGTGTTGCTGCTCTTTACCATTTCGTGCGTTTTTGGAGTGGCTGGTGCTGGTTGTTTTTTTCTATGTGTAGTGTCTCCTTCAGGAGCTCTTGTAAAGCTGGTCTGGTGGTGATGAAATCTGTGAGTACTTGCTTGTTCACAAAGGATTTTATTTTTCCTTCACTTATGAAGCTTAGTTTGGCTGGATATGAAATTCTGGGTTGAAAGTTCTTTTCTTTAAGAATGTTGAATATCGGCCCCCACTCCCTTCTGGCCTGTAGGGTTTCTGCTGAGAGATCTGCTGTGAGTCTGATGGGCTTCCCTTTGTGTGTAACCCGACCTTTCTCTCTGGCTGCCCTTAGTATTTTCTCCTTCATTTCAACCCTGTTGAATCTGATGATTATGTGCCTTGGGGTTGCTCTTCTAGAGGAATATCTTTGTGGTGTTCTCTGTATTTCCTGGACTTGAATATTGGCCTGCCTTGCTAGGTTGGGGAAGTTTTCCTGGATAATATCCTGAAGAGTATTTTCCAGCTTGGATGCATTCTCTTTGTCACATTCAGGTACACCTATCAAACGTAGATTAGGTCTTTTCACGTAGTCCCATATTTCTTGTTGACTCTGTTCATTCCTTTTTACCTTGTTTTCTCTAATCTTCCCTTCTCGTTTTATTTCATTGAGTTGATCTTCGACTTCTGATATCCTTTCGTCTGCTTGGTAAATTCTGCTGTTGAAACTTGTGCATGCTTCACGAAGTTCTCGTGTTGTTTTTCAGCTCCATCAATTCACTCATATTCCTCTCTAAGTTGTCCATTCTCGTTAGCATTTCATCAAGTCTTTTTTCAAGGTTCTTAGTTTCTTTGCATTGGGTTAGAACATGTTCTTTTAGCTCACAGAAGTTTCTTATTATCCATTTTCTGAAAGCTGTTTCTGTCATTTCATCACACTCATTCTCCGTCCAGTCTTGTTCCCATGCTGGTGAGGAGTCATGCTGCCTTATAGGGGGAGAGGTGTTCTGGTTTTGGGTGTTTTCATCCTTTTTGCGCTGGTTTCTTCCCATCTTTGTGGATTTATCCACCTATTGACTTTGTAGTTGCTGTCTTTCTGATTTTGGTAATTTTAAGTTGCAGCAGCTGAACTCATAAACCCCCTTTTCTTCTCCCCAGGTGTTCTGGCCCAGGGGGTTAGCGCTTTATGCTTTTCAGTTGTGTTGCTACAGTTTTCCCTGCCCACAAGGTGGCAATCTAGTCACACTCAGCCTGCAGAGGCTTCGCTGAGCTGTTTTGGGCTCCGCCCAGCTTCCGTGTGAGCTTCCCTGCAGTCCTGTGGGTGTAGTTAGAACTGCTTCTGCTATGCTGGCCTGCCCCTGTAGTGACGGAGTCTCTGTAGTGGCGGGTTGTCTTGGTTACGGAAAATTGCCCCGGGAACTGCAGGGTGTTTCCCGATGGAGGACGCCCCTCCCCCACAGAACTGGACCGTCCCGGGTTCAGCCGTGTTTCCAGTGGCTCCCTCTTTGCCCAGGAATCTCTTGGCTTGACTCCCTGCCTCAGCTCCCCTTGCTGGCCCAGAGGGGACACAGTCTCGTTCACTTTGCTCAAGGAGCCGCTGCTCCCCGCCCCCGGTGCAGGCCGAGCGGCTGCTCTGGTCCAACCAGCGGCACTGGGAACCCGTGGAGCTTCTCCGCCTGTGAATCTCCTGGTCTGTGGGCAGTTAAAATCCGCTGCCCTGTGTGCCGCTGCGTCAGCCGAAGCAGCAGCTCTGAGATTAGTGGCGCTCCCTTGCCCGGGGGTCTCCTGGCTTGGCTCCCTGCTTCAGCTCCCCTTGCTGGCTCAGAGGGAACTCTGTCTCTCTCGCTTTGTATAAGAAGCCACTGCCCCCCACCCCAGGGCGTAGGCTGAGCGGCCAGCCTCTCAAACCAGCGGTGCTGGCGACCCGTGGAGCTTCTCCTCCTGTGAATCTCCTGGTCTGTGGGCAGTAAAAATCCGTCTGGAAATGCAACGTCCACTCACCCTCTGCGCCTTCTCTCGGAGCTGCAATCCCGACTTCCTCCTAAGCGGCCATCTTGGATCTCCCCCATATTTCAGGATTAAGTAAATTCTGATATGCTTCCTAGCTCTAAAACATACACATTTCTTTTCTAAAACATACACCAAAATGATATTCACTTTATTGAATATCATTATCCCAGAACAGTCCCTATTCATTTTGTTAAGTCACTGAAGCTGTTATTTATCAAGTACCTACTATATGCTAGATACTTTTCTAGGTGCTGTGGATACAGATATGAACAGACAAGACTAAAGCCCCTGCCTTCATGGAGCTTACATTCAAGTGGGAGTGGTAGATGATTTTCAAGAGAAATATGTACTATGTTAGGAGGTGATGAACATTATGGAAAAAAAGAAAATTGGTACAGGGCAGGGAGAAGGGCTGCTATTTCCAACAGAGTAATTAGGAAAGGCCCCATTGACTAGGTGATTTTGGACAGATCCTTGAAAGAGTTGAGTCAGTGCGCCACATGGCTATCAGGAGAAGACCTTTCTCTGTAGGAGGAATAGCATTTGTAAAGGCTTCAACGTGGGACAATGCCTGGAATGTTTGAAGAATAGCAAGGAGGCCAGTGTGATTAAGGCAGAGTAAGCAGGAAAAGGATTGGTACAAGATGACATTGGGACGGTGGGACATGTAGGATCTCAAAAGCTTTGTGGAGACTCTGACTTTTACTCAGAGTGAGGTGAGAAGCCACTGGAGGACTTTGAACAGAGACTGACAAGAACTAACTTGTGCTTTTGAAATATACTGCTTGCTTGGAGAACATACTGGGTTGGGACTTGGGAAGATGAGACACAGGGAGACCACGTGGGAGACTATTTCCATATGCCAGGCAGAGATGATGGTGGCTTGGACCACAATGGTAGCAGCAGAGGTGGGGGCAAGTAGCTAAATCCTCATATATTTTGAAGGTAGAGCCAGCAAAATTTGCAGACTGATTAAATGTAAGGTGTGAGAGAATGAGATGAATCAAAGATGTCACCAAAGTCTTGGCCCCAATCTCTGGAAGTACAGAATCACTATTTACTGGAAAGGAGAAGACTGGGGAGAAGTTGGTATGGAGTGAGGGTTAGAATTAGGAATTCAGTTTGGGCCGTGGGGAGTTTGAGATGCCTATTTGACATTCAAGTGGAGATGTGCAGTAGGCAGGTGGATGCAAATCATTGATGTAACCAAAGAAGCTGGTGCATTTTACAGTAACATCATCTGATTTAAGAGTGAAACTGGGCCATAACTCATATTTTAGGCTGACTTTCTTGAACACATTTCTCCTCTAGTTCTGAAAGGGCCTTGGTGATGTCTGTAATCCTGTGATGCTTTACTTTGTTAAAAATCCACATCCCCATCAGCGGAGCAATTCAGGGGAGCAGATGCCATTGATACTACGTGAAATTTCTTATTAGGGTAACAGACGCATGTGAAATTTAAGTTTACTTTTTTTTTTATATACTCAAAGACAATAGCTCCTCAGCTTCTGACTTTTTCTTCTCTACCAACTGGTTATACATGTTTTTACTTCTGTATTATCAGTGAGGTTAATGGGATGATCATCACAGTCCAAAACAGTTTAAAGCACTTCTTGATGTTTGGTGCTAGGCCTAGAGGTGTGAAGAGCCTTCTGACTTCTTGCAGGTGAGTTATACATGGGGTGAGAAGTGCCCAGAACTCAAGCTGACCACTGGCTGTCATACCAAAGTCGACAGCAGGTGGGTGAGGGGGAGTGGAGCAGCCACCAATGATTGGCACACCATTTTTGCCATACTTGCCATAGGTTGTTAACTTGTGTGTTAGAAGATATACAAAGCAGTTAACAGGCTTCTAGTGATAAAGACTACTAAATACACACACACAGGTTTACACACACACACATATGTTGTATATTTATTAGTGAGCACTATAGTAGGCTACATAATGACCCCAATGACCTGTGAATATGTTACCTTACATGGCAAAAGGGACTTTGCAGATGTGATTATGTTAAGAACCTATGAGAGGGAGATTATTGTGGATTATCTGGCTGGACCCAATGTGACGACAAGGGACCATATAAGAGAGAGGGAGGAGGGTCAGAGTCAAAGGAGATGTGATGATGGAATCAGAGGTTGGAGCGATGAGGCCACAAGCCAAAGAATGTAGGCAGCCTCTGCAAACTGGAAGAGGAAAGGTGGATTCTTCCCTAGATCCTCCAGAAGGAACGCAGATTTTTGGCAAACCTTGATGTTAGCCCTGTAAAGACCTATTTTGGACTTCTCACCTCCAGAGCCATAAGGCAATAAATGTGTTGTCTTAAGCCACCAAGTTCATGGTAATTTGTTATACCAGCAGTGGGAAACTGATACAAGCATTTTCTATGTATAAGGCACTGTGCTAAGCCCTTACATTTATTATCTTATATAAACTTACAAACAATACTGAGTAGTAGGTCCTATTACTACTGTCCATTTTGAAGATGGTAAAAGTAAAGCTCTGAGTATTTCTGGCTACTGAACTCACCTGTGGTCATATAGTGAGTGGCAAAGCTAGGTTTTGAACCAAGATGTTTCCAACTCCTAAGTTGGAATTCCTAAATAACATGTTATACTTTCTTTCTGTATTTTTTTGGTAGGAAAATTGACTTTAAAAGCATAAGCCAAAAAGCAGAATGGAGTTTTTTTTTAAGGAACGAAGGGCAAAATTTACTAAACTGAAGTCTTGAGGCTCCATGCTTGCCACCTGATAAACTAAGAGGTATTTGTTGAATGGTCAAACCATCAGGCCAGGGATGCTGGTGGGACTACAAAGAATACATGGTATTCTTTTATGTATGCTGTAAATGTATCCAGCTGCATATTTGTAGCCAGGCTTGGATGGGAAGCCTCGGCAAGGTGACCAATCCTTCCCACTGGTGTATGTCTCTTGGCAGAGTTGTTTGTGCAGTTACTTCCTGAGCTACTATGCAAATGGAGGGAAGCTGTGAGCCCAAATAATTAAAACGACTCAGAATAATCAGAAATCATTTCTCCTGGGCTTTTGCATGCACATGAATATCTTCATCTCCTCATCAAATTTATCTTAAAATGGCTTTGCATTTCTTGAATATATATCAGCCTACATTCAGGGAAGTTACCAGGTAGTGTGGATGTGAGAGGGAAGCCAGGTTAGAGTGTAAATTTTGCTATTCATCGTCTACCGGCTAGATAATCCACCTGAGCAGGATGAAGTATGGATGAATGCTTCCAGGTTTTCCTTCCTGATGTTTATTTGTGCAGATATTTTTTTGGTTCTGTCCTCTCTGGAGGCTGGGTGTCTTGATAAACAAGACTGTTTTGCACCTCTCACACTCACCCTCTGTCCCCTTCTGGGCTTTGCTTGACATTTCCCAACACCTCTGCCCATTCTTGCCTGTGGTCATCAGTTTCTCTGCTACTAAGGCCAGCTTCTCTGTTCCAGTATTCCCAGTAGCTTTTGTCATTGCCACTATTAGCTGTTCTGTGAAGAGTTCTCTGACCTTCAGTAAACCTTCAGCAGCAGTGCCTGAAGTGGGGTGGGAGTCACCAGAGCTGGGATCCTACCCAGTGTCCTTCTCTCTGTCCTCTCACCTTCCCTCTTCATACATCTCAGGGTCAATGTATTAGTTCATTTTGATGCCACTGATAAAAGACATACCCGAGACTGGCTAATTTATAAAGAAAAAGAGGTTTCATGGACTTGCAGTTCCATGTGTCTGGGGAGGCCTCACAATCATGGCAGAAGGTGAAAACCATGTTTTACATGGTGGGAGACAAGAGAGAATGAGAACCAAATGAATGGGGAAACCCTTTATAAAACCATCAGATCTTGTGAGACTTATTTACTACCATGAGCAAAGTATGGGGGAAACCATCCCCATGATTTAATTGTCTCCTGACCCCATGATTCAATGGTCTCCCACTGGGTCCCTCCCACAATGTGTGGAAATTATGGGAGCTACAATTCAAGATGAGATCTGAGTGGGGCACAGCCAAACGATATCAGTCACTTTTGTGAAAATTAGAGCAAATGATGTCTCTGTTGTATAAATTCCCTGGTGTCAGAAACAAGGTCTCTGCATCTTGAGGCCCAGATTCTGTATGTAGTCCTTGCATTCTTTGAACCATCGTTGATCTAGTGGAGGATAGGCTTTTTTTTTTTTTTTTTTTTTTGGCCCTCTGCATCAGTCACACCTCAAAATGAATGAATTTTAGGCTCTTTCCTGAAAAGAAAGTTAGTTTAATGAATTAACTGATTAACCAATTAATTTTTAGTGGATAGTCCAAGGAAGTTATCAGAAGACTTGGTACATGATTAGAGTTCTAAAATGATGTGTGTTGAAAAAGTGAGAGGATTAGGTTATAAGAGAGAAGGGTTCTGCTTTAGGATGCGGTCCTCATGAAGCCGACTCTTAAGGATATGAGAGGAAGTAGTTTGAGAGGTAGAGATCCTAGGAGGCACGGGATGGGGGTGGATGCTGAGACCGCAGACAATAAAAAGTATGTACTCCTGAGCCAGTTTCCATGGCAGGTGACTGGAACTCAGAGAGACAATGGGGAGGAGACAGGTCTCAATCTCATTCCACTTGAGGGGTGAGGAAGCTAGGGTATTTGTCCACAGTTCCAGTCTGCAACTGGTTGAGAGCTGCCCCTTGGGGCACTAACTGCTTTCCACTTCCAGTTTGCCTGTGTTCCAGGGAAGTATTTGCTGAGTCTAAAAAAGGCCCTAGGCAGATGCTGCAGGTGTTTGCAGTAGGAAGCTCTTGGCATGCAAGGGAATCTGAAATGTGAGGTGTGAGCTGAGACGGTTAGGCGGGACTGACAGCAGCTGACACAGCATCAGAGTCCCCAAGGCAGATTCAGCTGCAAATTCTGCTACTTTATAAGGTTTTTTAAGCTTGGGCCTGAAGCTCCTCAAACTACCTGGCTCCTAACAAAGGGCTTTGCAAGTGGTAAGCCCACAATGCATACTAAGCGATGGATCAAATGAGTATCCCGTAGCAGAGGTTGGACCCTCATCCCAGGCATTACAAAAAACTATTTCTTGTGTGCCAGGCATGTGCATTCTCCAATTGCATTTTATACTTGTAGAACCTGGGTTTTCTGGGAACAGAGATTTTTTCTGTTGCTGCCTCAGCTTAGCCTATAGTTTGCAGGTAATATATTTCAGTAACATTTAGAAAAATTTACTGCACAGCTTGTTCTACACACAAAAGCTAAATGTTAATGCAGTGTTTTACTAACTGTGCTAAAATCAGCTAGCCAGCTGGTGAATTACCCAGAGGCCCTTTACTGTTGAGACTCACATGGGGTTTTGTAGCCAGCCTGAATGTCATTTATGTAAAATGGCAGTGGTGATGTCAGGCGGGTGCTCTTCAGCTTTATGGTCAGACTGGGCAGATTAGGTATTTGCACAGGGTTTGTTCCTATCCCCTGGCATGCTCCTCTTCAGTAACCCTGCCAGGTGGATGTGCTTACCATGTGGAGGGCCCAGGGCATGGCAGAGTCACACCGGGGTGCCAGCTGGGAAGCCTTCTTGCTCAGGGGGTTCACCATTAGCAGAAGGAGTCACAGATGTAGAGTGAAAGTGAGAAGTCCAGCTTTGCCGCTCAGTCAGTCTGGCTCATGGTTAGAAAGCAGAATAGTGCCAGGGTAGACACCAGTGTGGTTGTCAGCACAAGAGAATCAGACTTAGTCTGGTGGGCTGGAACACTGAACTGGGTCTCTAGGTTTGGGATTTGGCCTCAAGGGTTTTCCCTGCCATTGTTTTCTCTGTGGTTATTTTCAGTGAGCCATTTTATACCCTTAGAGCTCTGGCTTGCTTATTGGTAGAACATTCAGTGAGTATACTTTACTTTTTTAGTATACATTGAAACTGGTACTGGGGTGCATGTTCATTCATGTATTCATTCATTCACTCAATGCCTTGAATGCCCACTATGTAGATGGTGAGAATGCAGCTAGCAACTGAAAGAGCCCTGGCTAATTCTATCAATAGTACTCTGACCCAGATTGGAGGAATTAGGAAGCTGCGCTTCTAGTGACTTCATTAGTAGTGGCTGAATCGGGGGCAAACAGTTGGGTTATTGCCAGGTGGTAGTCGTTTTAAAGAGTGCAGTGTTGCTACTGCTTCCTTGAGGAATTGGGGAATCCTTATCTCTGGAAAGGTAAAATCTTGTTGATAGCCAGGTGGTTCTTGTTTCTTTTTGTTCTTTATCATGCATTCATATCCAGGGTTTGATCTGCTAGTGAAAACATTATTCTTACCATGACAAATCTTGCTTTTAATCTCAAATTATTCCATCTAACATACTCGCTGACCTGGTTTGAGAAATTTTCACCTTCTGGCTCATGTTCTGTCCTGGTTTCTGGAGCTCTCTACCAATGGGAGGGAGTGGCCTCAAGTGAATTTCCAGCAAGAAGGACGTCTAAATGTGCATCCTGAGAGGGTGGGTGGGTATAAGCTTAATGTAGTGAAAAAGAAGACACAGTATAAGGAACACACTTTTCTGCATTTGAAAGCTACCTTAATTTCACACTTGCTCATCTTTTTTTTTTTTTTTTAAATGCATTGCCTAAGGACACAAAGATAGACGGGATTCAAACCTAACTGTTTCACTCCAAATTCCACACTCTTAACCACTCATCTATAATGCCCCACTTCTCATCCATGGAATTGCCACATCACAGGAACTTTTTGCATTAAAAAAAAATTGGACTTCAATTGGCCTAAGTCTCTTAAACCAAGTCTTTCTTTGTGTATACCAATTCTAGGTCCTAGAGGTATCCACCTGCTAAGCAAGCCTGTTTCAGGGGAGGAAGCTGGGAAAGAGGAGCATCAATTATGACCAAGGCCTATATTCATGTAGTTTATATTTTAATTATGATTACGTATATTTTGTTTTTAATTGGCAAATAATAATTATATATATTTAAGGGATTCAGTGTGATGTTTTGATACATGTATACATTCTGGAATGAGCAAATAAAGCTAATTAACATATCCCCTGCCTCACCTACTTACTTTTTGTTGGTGAGAACATTTAAACTCTACTTTTTTAGCAATTTTGAAATATACATTAACTGTATCACCATGCTGTGTAATCAATCACTAAAACTTATTCCACTTAACTGAAATTTTGTACCCTGTGGCCCACTTTTCTTTACTCACCCCTCTTCTCCCAACCTCTGGTAACCACCATTCTACTCTTTACTTTCGTGAGACTGACCTTTTTAGATTCCACAAGTGAGATCATGCAGTATTTTTCTTTCTGTGTCTGGCTTATTTCACTTAGCATGTTTTCTTATTCCATCCATGTTGTTGAATATGGCAGGATTTCCTTTTTCTTAAAGCTGAATAGTATTCCATTGTGTATATATATTGCATTTTCTTTATCCATTCATTTCTTGATGGACATTTAGGTTCTTTCCAAATCTTAGCTATTGCAAATAATACTGTAATGAAGATAGGAGTGCAGAGATCTCTTTGACATACTGACTTCATTTCCTTTGGATATATATGTGGAAGCAGGATTGCTAGATAATGTGGTAATTCTATTGTTAGTTATTTGAGTGACCTCTATACTGTTCTCCAAAATGGTTGTACTAATTTACATTCCTACCAACAGTGTGCCAGGGTCCCTGTTTCTCTACATTCTTGCCAACACTTCTTATCTTTTTTTTATTTTTTGAGACAGAGTTTCGCTCTTTCTCCCAGGCTGGAGTGCAGTGGCCTGATCTCAGCTCACTGCAACCTCGGCCTTCTGGTTTCAAGCGATTCTCCTGCCTCAGCTTCCTGAGTAGCTGGGATTACAGGTGCTCGCCACCACACCTGGCTCATTTTTGTATTTTTAGTAAAGACTGGGTTTCAGTGTGTTGGCCAGGCTGGTCTCAAACTCCTGACCTCATGATCTGCCCACCTCAGCCTCCCAAAGTGCTGGTATTACAGGCGTGAGCCACCGCGCCTGGCTTCTTTTGTCTTTTTTATTTTAGCCATTCTAACAGGTGTGAGGTGCTATCTCATTGCAGTTTTAGTTTGTATTTCCCTGATAATTAGTGATGAGCATTCTTTCATATATCTGTTGGCCATTCATTTATCATAATAGTGGAATGTTTGGTGATTTCATTCTGCCTCTACCGGCCCAGAGGGGAACAAATTAAACAATGCATTTCTTTCTGATACTCACTTCATGATAATGAAAATCTTCACACATCATTTCAAGCACTGGGAAACTGCTGTGGTTTGCCCATTATTTGTTCTCCTCCTGTTTCTCTAAATCACATTTCTCCTTTTTCAGCTTGGAAGGTCGAGCTTATTCAATACATAAAACTGGCAGTAAGTGCAGCCCTGATGGGTGGTGCACTTACTTCCACCCATGGGTGGTGGTTAGGGAAGGAGGCAAAAAGAGATATTTAAGATGGAAGTGGAAGTGCCTACTCTTTCTGGGTGAGGGAGCCAGTCAGACTGTACTGTGATGAGGAGTTATATCTGAATTCATGTTATTGGAGTAGTGAGGACATCTCATCACGGAATTTAAAGATAATAATAATTATTATGTTTGCAATTCAGGGAGCTATCAGGAGAGGTCAACAGATTTATAAAACAACCCATGCCTGAGGGAGAGTGGAGGGAAGCTGCTATAGTACCTGACAAACAACTCTCTGTGTGTGTGTGTGTGTGCGCGTGTGTGTGTTAGGAGTGGGGGAGAGAACTTTTATTCTAACTTTGGTAAAGTGG
This sequence comes from Aotus nancymaae, assembly GCF_030222135.1. Classification (NCBI taxonomy): domain Eukaryota; kingdom Metazoa; phylum Chordata; class Mammalia; order Primates; family Aotidae; genus Aotus; species Aotus nancymaae. Next base: position 17,181,273 of record NW_026988472.1, on the reverse strand, counting down.
TTACATAATGTATAATGGGCAAATATAATGCAAGAATGTAGCTGAAAATAACAGTAAATGAAATAAAATACAAAAAAAAAACCTGTGTACAAGTTGAATAGTTTTTTGTATACTGCAATTCTATTACTGCCAGTTTAACTACAGTCTTCCTTCGTTTCATATTAACCATCCAGCCTTCCAGCATTAGTCAGGTGAATACATAGCCACCTTTAAATAAACTAATTAATCCCTGCTGCAACTCATCATGGAGCATCTTCTTAGAGTTCTCAAGTGAGAAATATCCCAATCACAATTCAATGATTACAGACCACAGAATCCAATTAAAGACTCAAAGTTGAAGTCTGTCTTTTTCAGGTATTTCTCTTCTCATTGGGAGTCTTATGGGTATCTTGTACCTCAGTTTTGCCTGCCTTAGAGACTGACTACTTCTCTTATGAGGAAAGGCATCTAATGGGCAATTCAGTATGTATTTTCCATACACTACTCAGCATATATTTTATCAAGTAAGTCAAAACATCCCGTCAAAATTTGATAAAAATCCATTCAGTGATTTCAACATGATGTGGCAGCAGACAGAAACTTGATTTTATTTATTTAGAAGAGAAACTTTTGATTTTTACCCTATGCTTTTTGTGTTCAGAGCTTTCTGATAGCTGTTTACGACTGAAATAAATAATGAGGAGTACCTTTGGACATCAGCATTTTTCAGCATTCAGAGCAATGCTATGATCTTTTCAATACAGCCCTAACAACCAATTGACAGTATTTTCCAGAGCTCAAGAGCTACTCGATAGTTTATTTGAATTCTTGGCCATGAAAATTTGTGGCGTCTTCAATTTATGTGTCCTGCATCCAAGAACCCATCCTTTGTATCCTGGCTGTGGGATTCAGAAGTGAGGAGAGTTAGATGTTACTTCATTACTGAATATTTTTGAGCAAATCAAAAAGATGGTTATGGTATATGGGCAACTAGATTTCAGATATGGGTTGTAGTGAGAAATGGGAGTAAACAATCATAACTCATTCTCATTCATTTAGAAAGTGTGGTAGGAAAATTCACTGAGGTATTAAATAGTGCTTTTTTTCTCACTATAATCTTGCCTCTTGGGTTCCAAGAATGTTTGCCAGCCAGATTGTTCCCCTGTTTTGGGGGAGATTTATGCCATTGGGCTAAATATCCAATTGTGTTCCACTTCTCCTTCTCTAGCTATTTTTTGTTTATTTGTTTGTTTGTTTGTTTGTTTGAGACAGAGTCTTCCTCTGTTGGTAGTCTCAGCTCACTCCAACCTCCGTCTCCCACACTCTATCAATTCTGACTCAGATTCCTGAGTAGCTGGGATTACAGGCACGCGCCACCACACCCGGCTAATTTTTGTATTTTTAGTAGAGATGGGGTTTCACCGTTTTAGCCAGGCTGATCTGGAACTCCTGACCTCAGGTGATCAGCCCACCTTGGCCTCCCAAAGTGCTGGGATTACAGGCACAAGCCACTGTACCCAGCGTGGCTTTTGTTTTTAAAAGCCACAGCATGGAGTGTTAAGGTTGGAGAGAGAGTTGTATTTTCCTCCATAATTTATTATGAAAAATCTCAATCATATTGCAGAAGTGAAAAAAGTTTGCAATGAATTCCCATTACCCATCATCTAGATTTTGCCATTAATCTTCTACTATACTTGTTTTATTACATTCACTCATCTTTCTATCCACTCAGAGAGCTACATTTTTTGGAAGCAGGTGTTATAACAGCAGAAAGAAAAGAGGGAAACCTCTCCAAGACTGGAAAGGGGATAGTGGTTTGGGGCTTTATGGGTGGCTTATAGTCCTGGCTTTCACAGTGCCTGAGAGGAGGAAAAACCTGTGAGTGGCATAGCTAGGAGGTGTGCAAGGGAAGTAAGCCCCCAGGCATTGGGGTTCTCAAGTGGGGCACAGACACGGCAGATCTGCATTCCAGGGACCGTGGTGGCTCCAATACTAATGGTAGTGAATGTGGATTCAAGACTGGAGGGCCTTTCCTGACCTTAGAGTGCTGCATCAAATCCCTGGGGGTGTTTGAGCAACTTTCCAGGAGTCAGGGAGGTAGAAATCTCTAATGACAGTTTTTTTTCTTCAGCCCAATGCAGTTCACGTTGAATGCAATTCAGTGTTAAATGCAACTTCATTTTTGGAAAATAATGTACTTTTATTTGCCCACCTGGGTTTTTGGAGTCCAATTCACTTGTTATAAATCTGCTTATATATGGAAACTTTATCTAGGGCTGTTTTTCAACAATTGGAGGGGTAGGGGAGTGTGGAAGGGATGAGAAATTACTTAATAGGCACAATGTACATTATTTGGGTAATGGTTACACTAAAAGCTCAGACTTCAGCACTACGCAGTACATCTATGCAACAAAACTGCACTTATACCCTTTAAATAAAAATTAGATGATACAGGAAAAAAAATTGTTAAAGTTGTTTTCTGCACCTTTCTGGTAAGCAGTGGTTAAAATGTCTCAAGAATTGAGGGAAGTGTCTTTGAGGGTGTTGCCTGCTTCTGCTTGCTTAATTGAGAGCTACAGTCACTTCAATTCTGTCTCTACCTTAATGTTACCTTTGTAACCAGTGCAATTATTTTTTTCATTATCTACCTGCAACCTCCTACTTAAAAGAGATGAGGAGGTATAATTCAAAGTATAGCTGTGGGAGGGGTACATCAAAGCAAAAACCAATAATAAGCATTGATTAGTTTCCTGATTTCCACTGGGTAAATGATGTCAAATATTTCTTCACAAAAGCAGAAAATTATATCAATTTTCGTTCTTTTGACCCAATCTCCTGTTTATGAAGAAACTCTATTCAAAGAAACTGTCCCTTTAGAATAAGGCATTTGTAGACTCTGTTTTATCCTCACCCCCAAATACATGTTTGACTGCAAGATGTGATATGGCGGTTGTATGGATTAATGGATCTTTTCACATCCAGGGACGCTATTTGAATCGTACTGTTATAAAGCCAGAGGAGATAAAGTCTTTGGTGGCTCAACTAAGCACCTCTGGTCTGTGTTCTATAATAAATCACACATTGGGAGGCCTGATGCTTTAGCTTGAGGCCCTGGATTTCGATCTGTGCTTGTTTCCTGTTTCCTTTCCCAGCCTTTGTTTTTCCATAAAGGGATAGTGTCAGCTTAAGAAGCAGCTCCACCATTGGCTTATGTGCGGCTGCTCTGTTATGTGTGAACAGGTTTTTGAGCTGAACTTTAGAAGAGTTGGGCAAGGAGCTGCAGAGACCTTGAGATTAAACTCAGCCCACCAGTCACCATGACAGGAGCAGTGAGGCTGGAGCAGGTTGACTACTACTTTAGATGTTATCCTGCAGCCTGTACAGGAGCAAGCCTTCCAGCCATGAAGCATTCCCTGCTCTCTGGACTTTGGGTTTTAGAAAATAGCCATATGCAAGAACTGTATACTGCCTGACAGACACAGAAGCAGGTTAAATTAAAGGGAGATGAGCAAGGCCAGTGTATTATAAAATAGAGAGGATTGGCAGAAGACTTCATCTAGACCTTCATTTCTCGTCTTTAAGTTGCCCTCTGGTCTGGCCTATGCCTTTGTGTGCACCATGAGTTAGAAAAGGGCCCAGCATAGTGCCTGGCACACCACAAACCCTAAATAAATATTAGAATGAAGACCCAACACCCAAACGAAGACAAGACACCTAAGACCTGTCTCTAGTTAGAGACCTCATATTTTTATTCTCTTTTTTGTTTGGCTAGACTTCTTAAAGAATGTCTAGAGAATTATGCTTTGTTTCAGCCATTTTTCTTTGAGCATATTAGGCAAAAGTCAGTTAGGCTAACCTATCACATATGTGCTGGTTTCTGCTTGGTGAGCCAGCTGAAATGTTCAAGGAGCTTCTTACAAAGCTTTAGACCCAGGAAGTGTTACCAACTGCCCTGGAACCCTGAGTAGCAGGCAGAATGAGTTTAAGCAGTCAGAGACACCTGTCATATGAATGGTTGATTTAATGCTACCCAAATGGTCAAGATGTGGTATGGCTAATTTGTTGAGGATCAGCATAGGAAATGGTAGACAAGTAAAGGTGGACGGTTGGAGATGAATGGAATAGAGGACTATGGCATCTTAAAACATTTGTGATTGACATAAATGATTATTGGTTAAAAATAGAAGTGTGTTGGCTGTGTTGAATACAGATTCCTAGAGGGAGCCAAGAAAGGATCTGATTCATTGGCCATATGATCCATCATGATAGTTGAGCAGCTACCATGATAGATATCTACCACTGTGTATTGTTCTTCCACATACAGAGAAGAATATGAGGTGTTGCCTCCAAGGAGACAAAAGCGTGTTTTGTCTTAACCTACCAGAATTGCAAAGTGTCATTTCATTGTCTGCAGTAGAAGAAGATAATATGGAGGTATACTATGGCAAATGCTTTGGCAGTTATCAATTCTGTACATGTTCTGACTTCCAGCTGCCACCAAACATGACTCTCTGTCTGTGGGTGTTCTCCAAGCATGGAATATGTTAGTGCCAAGAACTTAACTTCAAGAGCAACCTACCACCAATAACTGAAGAGTTTTGGTATGTAATACCCCAGCTTCTTTACCTCTAAGTAGGGATAACTCTACAGTGTGTTCAGTAGTGTCCCTAGAGTGATTCAGTTCCAGTTGCTTACAGTGGTAACTTCTTTGAAAACACTTTCTTTTTAGATTGGCTTCCTTCCCTTCCCTGTCTCATGTGTTTATTTCTCTGTGGGTGTTTCCTGGGGTCACCTCCCAAATAAACTATTTGCACTTGAACCCTTGTCTCAGGGTTTGCACACTAAGATATGTGTATATGTGTGTGTACACATATATGTAATTTTATACACACACACACACATACACAGTCATGCACCACATAGTGATGTTTTGGACACCAATGAACTACATATATAATAGTAGTCCCATAAGATATAAAGAAGATGAAAAATTATTCTTGCTTTGTGATCTCTTGATGATCCTGACCCTGTATAGGGCTAGACTAATGTGTGTGTGTTGTCTTAGTTTTTAATAAAAATGTTTGAAAAGATTTTTTAAATACAAAAAAACTTCATGGAATAAGGCTATAAAGAAGATATTTTTGTACAGCTAGACAAGTGTGTTTTAAGTAAAGTATTATTATAAGAGTCAAAAAGTTAAAGTTTATAAAGTAAAAAATTACAGTAAGCTAAGGTTAATTTATTATTGCAAAAAGAAAAATATGTTTTATAAATTTGGTGTAGCCTAGGCATGCAGTATCTATAAAGTCTACAGTAGTGGACAGTAAATGTCCTAGGCCTTCACACTGACTCACCAGTCTGACTTCCCCAGAGTAACTTCCAGTCCTGCAAGCTCCAGTCATGGTAAGTGCCCTATACAGGTGCACCTTTTTTAAAAATATGTTATATCATATTTTTACTGTACCTTTGTCATGTTTAGATATGTTTAAATACATAAATACTTACCATTGTGTCACAATTGCCTACTGTGTTCAGTACAGTAACATGCTGTACAGGTTTGTAGCCTAGAAGTAATAGGCCATACCATATAGCTTAGGCGTATAGTAGGCTGCTCTACCATCTAGAGCCTACTACAGACCTAGGTTATACTCTGTGATATTTGTATAACAACAAAATCACCTAACAATGCATTTCTCAGGATGTATCCTTGTTAAGTGATATATGACTATATTTGTGTATATATGTGTGTATATATGTAAATATAGTTAAGTAAAATGTGTTTTTGTCACATTTAAAAAATGAAAATAGGTGTTGATCCATGCCAGCACATATATTTATCTTATTATTTTTAGTAATTCACAGTATGGCTACATCCTGTGTATCCATCGCATTTCACAGTATGGATGCATCCTATTTTATTAACCATTTCTCAATTGAAGAAAATTTAGTTTCATTTTTCTAGGTTTTTTTCCCCCTCTCATTAACAATGAAGCACCAAACTCCTGTTGAGACTCGGTTTGCATTGTGTCTATTATGATGCTGGTACGAAAACAAAACAAAACAAAACATAACAAAACCACCCTGAACTGAAGAAATCCTTCTGAAAGTATATACTAATAAATTTTAGCACATGTGATTGAGGATCACGAATGGTTATGGGGATAGTAGAATCATTTGCTAGGGGTGACAGTGGTATCTGCATAACTTATTCCTCTGGGTCCCAAGGGAAGACTCCTTTGTTCATTGGGTACCTGTGAGTTCCAAATTCAAGTTCTGAAGGGAAGGGGAAGGTCAACTGTAATTACTTTGGGAATCTAGTAAAGCCAGAAGGGATGGGGTAGGGATTAAGAAACCTGCAACCAGAGCGGCCACTTCAGGTTTTGGCAGAGCCAGTGGAGATGAGGTTATGTGGGCTTCTCTATCCTATCTTTGAAATTCTCCATTTCGGAAAATCTTTGAATTTAAGAGCACCAGATTTGTTTTTTGCTCTTACTTAAGTAGCTACTTGGAAGGACCCTTAAAGTGATCATGTGGAGCTACCTTCTCATTTAACATAAGTGGAAACTGAGGCCCAAAGCGATTTTTGTGATTGTCCAAGGTCACATGGTGAGATGATAGGTTATATTTAGTTGGGGACATTTATAATCAGGAATGTTCTCAGACTGTATTGAATTGAAAGGCATGTTGGCCATCTATGGGAAGATGATTCTAGATGTAAGCTCTGATAAACACTGAAATGGAGTCATCTTCCCTGGAGATTTAAAAAGGAAGACAAAAGCACAATGAAGTGTTCTGTGTGTTTTAGATGATCTTCCTAGAAACAGAAGGTTAGACTAGATCAATTAATAGATGTTTCTCAAACACCTGCTACAGGCGGAGGGTGCAGAGGAGGTCATACATGGTCTTTGCTCTCCCAAAGCCTATGGTCTACTTGGTAGCACAAAGTGTTGTCACCAAATGACTGCTCAGAAGGCTGTAAGCAGAGCCAACTTGTTTATTAAGCAAAACAGACACAGTGACTGGGGCTCATTATACTTTCATGGGCCCATGAAAATGGTTTAATTACTTTTAAAATCAGAAATAAAAGTGAACTTTTAAGTCAAGGAATATGTTTAAATAAATAATATTCCAATATTTATCTTTATAACAATGGAATCATACATAAAATATAATTTTAAATATTTTTGTATACAGAAAGGGACCCAAGAAAGCAAGTGTTTAGAGCCATAGATGTCAAAATGTGGCCCTGGCCCCAAGTGATAAATCCTGAGTGAGGATTAGTATATTAGTTTGCTGAGGCTGCCATAACAAAGTACCACAAACTGGGTGATTTAAGCAACAGAAATGCATTGTCTCACAGTTCTGGTGACTGGAAGTCTAGGATCAAGATGTTAGCATGATTGATTGCTCCTAAAGGCTGTGAGGAAAAGATCTGTTCCAGGCCTCTTTCCTTGGATTATAGACGGCTGTCTTCTTTCTGTCTCTTCACATAGTCTTTCCTCTATGCATGTCTCTTTTTTCTTTCACATGGCGTTCTCTTTAAGGATGTCAGTCAGATTGGATTGAGGTCCACCCTAATGACCTCATCGTAACATCTGGAACTACCCTGTTTCCAAATGAAGTCAAATTCTGAGGTACTGAGGTTTAGGATTTCAACATGAATCTGGAGGAGAAGGATGCAAGTCAACCCATAACAGGTAGTGATAGTAATTGCCCAAGAGGATCAGAACAGGAGGGAAGGGGAGGTCCTGGAAGCTGGAGGACAGAAGAAGGGGACTTGGGTCACTCTCAAAGGATGATATGGGGAGAGGAGGAGAGAAAAGATATCAAGGGTGCAGGAAGAGTGAGAGGGAAACTGAATAAGCAAAGTGTCGCAGGTGGAAATGCAGAGCACAAGCTTGGGGGGACACAGAGGAGGCCAGTTTGTCAGGTATCAGGGAAATAGCAAAGGAAAGATTGGAAAAGGAGCTGTGGTTTTCATCCTGCAAAGTCTTAAACACAGACTAACTGGGAACACTGGAAGATGCTATGATTTCTGACAGTCTATTCCAGGTTAATTATTGTTGCCTTTTCCTCTTTTGTCTATCCAAACTAACTAGTGCCTGGAGATTTAAGAACCCAAAGGCTCATTCTTATTTCAAAAGCTATTGCTTTGTCATACAAATTTCTTATTTGTTTCTCCTCATTTTGGGGCAATACCTCAGCAAGACATCTTTATTCTGTATTTCCATCTACTCATTGAATTTTTTTTCCTGTGAATACATGAACTTATTAAAAACAACTGAGGCCTCAAAGTAGTGAAAAACAGAGTTGGATTATTACAGATAATCTTAAAATAGTAATCAGTCCATGTGTGTTATTGGTTAGTTGGCACACATTTCCTATATTAAGGGCATGGTAAGAGGGAATAGAAACCTCAGTCTGTCGCAGCTTTTCTATAAAATTCAGTCCCTTTGAAAAAACATCTGGGACTAATGTGGATGCTAAAACAGTTACCTCACACACACCAGACTTTCATTTTCTCTTTCATGATAAAAATTTTCCCCTTATAGTTGCCCAGATCCACACGTATATTATTCAGGATCTGATGTAGCATGGGCACCATTTGTGGCCACATCCTCTGAAAACCACTTCAAGTGGGTTTCCAGAATCTTTAAAAACAGGCTGGGTTCTGGCAAAGCTTATAAGCATAGGAGGGAAAAAACAGTAACTCAGCCTTTTGAAAACAGTTTTAATTTTAGCCATCTCTTTCTGCTGTTGCTCCCTTACAGATCTTCTCAGGATATTAGTCGGGCTAATATTCCAAATTTCCTAGTTGTTGTTGTTTTTTACAATAGACTCAGATTGATCATCTAATTTAAATTCCTCAACTACAAAAATCCTGTTTCTGTATTGTTCTGATTTCCTAAAAGCACTTACTTCTGTGTTTTCTCTACTCAGCAAAACAGAGTGTGATACTGTTTGAGCCACTCTATATGGTGACTGAACCACTCCTGAGTCACCATTAAGCAGTGGTGTGCATCCCTTCCAGTGGTGACATTAGAATAAGTTGCATCTAAATGGCTGTAAAGCATGTTGCCATAGCAATGGAGCTTTCCTGGTCAGCTGGAAAGAAAGTTCTTCAGTTCTGCCAGCATTTGGTGTGCCACAGGAAGAATTATCCAGATGCTTGTTAGAAATGCTCACTCCCAGACTCCACCCGTAAGCATCATGCTTCAGGAAATTTTGGGGGTGAACCTGCATTTATAGCCATCTTTCCAGGTAATGACCATTCTGGTGGCTCACAACCTCATCATCAGAAAGACTGTGTACAGTACCCAGATATGGCCGAAGTTACGCCCCTTAGAGAATGCTGATATTCATCCCCACTGGGTTGTGTTTTGGACTGTCCCCTCCTCCAAGTTGCTGAAGAATCTGCATTCTGCCTTTTTCAGGATCTTTATATTGGAGCATCTGCCATGCATATGCTTTGTATTTACTCTCCAGTCTTTCAGGGTAAGATTCCCCAGCTTCAAAAACAGGGTCATCTATTAGTAATTCTCTGCTTCAACGGGCAAATGACCTACCTACCAAGGACATGCAGTTGAAATGAGCATGTGCATCCCGAGAGGGTTACAATTTCCTTCTGCCTGTGACCTCTGGGGATAGCTCATCATGGTGTGTCTACAGAAGGTGAGGTAAATGGAGTCCCTGTGAAACCGTTTTGAAAAGACCAGCACATCATCTACGTGAGAAAGCAATTTCTGGGGTCTGGACTAATAGGGTGTTTGTGACCTTGAGAGTTCTCTTGATCCATTTGAAATCTTAGGTTTTTTTAAGGAATAAGGATCAAGCATGTTGGTTTATGAGACTGGAAATAATGAATTCTCTGTTGAAAACAGTGATTGGTATCCTTGTAGTGTGTACTATCCACCCTTAGGACTGGATGATTTTATCTTTATTGATTACTTTGTAGAGTTCCAGAGAGAAAGGTGAAACTGTTTTTTTTTTTTTTTCTTGATACAGGGTCTCACTCTGTCACCCAGGCTGGAGTGTAGTGGCATGGTTGGTGATTAGCTAACTCTGAAGGGGATGAAGTGGATGGGTGGATAGTCGTAGTGTCAGCATTGACTTAGAGAAGTAGGTAAGACTTCTCAGCCCCTATTATTGTGGAAAGCCTATTTCAGCTACCTCAGATGGAGAAATACCTATTTATTTGTTGATTAAGCTGTCAACCTCTCAGCTTCTCAAAGGATATCCTCAGTGACTCATTTTCTGTTTAACAATTGCTCCTAAATTCAACTGTATTTATTCAGTATTATGCATATATTGAAAGCACCAACCATGTCTCAGGCATTGTGTTAGGTGCTATCTGAAACAGAGATAAAAACAATCCTTTCTGAAAAGTGTTTCAGCTTCATGTTTTCCCCAAATGAGGTGGCTCAAGCAGGACTTCACAGGGTATGTAGCAAATATGCCTATTTGGAACCAAAAACTCACATAGCACAGGGCTGGGTGAGTACTTCTTTTTCAGTTCCCAGGAGGCTAGAGAATAACTGACTCTATTTTGCATTTTATGAAGGAGAATAATCCTTCAGAGCTCCAAAACTCTTGTTAAAATGCTCTCAATCTCAAATCTCTTTTCCAGGCTGAATACGTTCAGACACCTGTGATCTTTCTCTTTTGGTCTGAGTTTTTAACTTTGTGAAACTTTATCATCTTGAAACAAGTAAACATTGCTGTAAACTGGAAACCAAGGCAGATTTTTTGCATGGAAAATACATTGCTACTTGGAAATGATTTCAATGGCCACAAAATGCAAGTGGATTGCAGTGTGGAGAAGAAATGGCGTCAGTGTGGGCTTTGCAGTCAGACAGATTTAGGTTCAAATCTCATCTTGGCCAATTAGTAGTTATTGGAAATTGGGCATGTTTCTTAATATCTGAGCCTCAGTTTCTTCTGTGTGAGGGCATAATAACTCCTTGAGAATGTTTTTGTGATGATTAAATGAGATGCTCAATATAAAGCACCTGGCATATAAATGTGTTTTCTTTCTCAGCTTTTCTGCTACCCAAAATAAGAACATTTAAAGATGGAAATGCATTAAGCAAAGGCTGTACATCAAGAAGAAGAGAGAGTTTTGAGCTTAAATGACCTTGATCTTTGGTTATTTATGAAGTTATCTCTTGGTTCTGAGCAGATTTCAAATTAGGCTTCTAAAATATGTTGGCTGTTACTAGTTTAGCAAAGCCAACTCTTGGATATTTGCTTTCTCTTTCTGCCCACCCAGCACTCCTCCACAAACCCTTTCTTTGAAATGAATATTGTGAAAATAACTGGCCAAATGCATTCTTTAAAGCTATAATGGATGACTATGTAGTAATTCTTATTTAGAACGGTGTCTAGGAATCACCTGGGAGCTTTTTAAAGCTATACATTCTGGCCCCACCTAGTAAATCCCATACTCTGGGCATGGGGAGCTGGCATTAGAAAGCCACCCTGGTAACCTCAATAATAACCATTGCTTTAGGGCAATGTTCATGCATCAGAATCACCTGGAGGGCTTGGCACCACTCCCCTTCTTCCCTCCAAACCTTGACACTATATGTCAGGGATGGAGCCCAAAAATGGTATTTTCAACAAGGTAATGCTGATGCCAAAGGTCTGGGAATCACCCTTTGAAGACAACTGATTTAAGGCTTACTATTATATTAGTAGGCACCCAATTCTAACTTCAGCAACCTTAAACCATTTACTGTATTTCTGAGCCAAAAGGATAAAGTCTAGGGAAAACTTAGCAACTGAGTTCAGCAACCCTAAACCATTTACTATACTTCTGAGTCAAAAGTATAAAGTCTAGGGAAAAAGATTCCAGTACATTAAGAAATAAGCTTTAACAGTAAAGTGAAAAACAATTGGTAGTGTTAAGCACATAGATGGTAAGGTTAAGTGGTAAAATTTACTGTCTTCAATAATATGAATATTTTTGTTTATTTAATAAGACTGACTCCAGTGGTTTGCAGAGAAACTGGAATTGACACCTTGCTAGTGAAGGGTGGCTATGCAAACACATTTTAGCCAACTCTGGAAAAAGGGGCAGACTCTTGGGGCCACTTTCTCTGATCTCCTGACAAGCTATAGAGATATTAGGCCCACAGTCTGAGATAAAACCACAGGCCCAAGTGCCCTCTTATGGTGGTGGCGTGGGATCAGGTGCCCCTCTGACTCGTGCATTTTTAAAATAGATTTTATTTATTTATTTTTAGAGCAGTTTCAGTTATAGAGCAAAATTTAGGGGAGGGTGCAGAGATTTCACATATATTCCCTAACCCAACACATGCATAGCTTCCTCCACTATTAACATTCTCCACCAGAGTGGTACAATGTTATTATTACAATTAATGAATCTACATTGACACATCATTATCACCCAGAGTGCATAGTCTGCATAAGGGTTCCCTCTTGGTGTTGTATACGCTATGGGTCTGAACAAATGAATAATGACATCTTTCTATCATATAGTATCATAGAGTTGTTTCGCTGCCCTAAAAATCCTCTGTGTTCTGCCTATTCATCCCTCAATGGAGTTTTTAAGAGTAAGAATAAAAGAGTCTTAGCACAGCAAATAGAAAGAACAGACTTTCTGTTCTGCTTCCAGAAAAAGCAGAAAAGAGTATATAGGAAGCAATATTTTAAGTTATGAGAAGAGTAAAACAATGTATAGTTTTATTTTTTGATGTTTTGATCACATCTCTGAAAGTCCACAACCTGAGCTTTCCAGCATCAGTCAAATAGAAATGTGATTCCCAGGGTTGCAGTGTCTGCAGGAGTATTAGGCTTCTTTGTGTAAAATATCATCTTACCTTTTGGGAAAGATCCTTAAACAATTCCTTAAAATATGGATTTTTAATGAAGCTTAAAAGATAAAGTCATAATTTTTACATTGATGAAAAGTAAGAGGATGAAGTTTTCAGAACACATTTAAAGAAGTGGATGGAATTGTGAGTGCTGCTAAAAAAAAACATAAAAAGAATCAAAGAATCTAGGGGCTGGTATTCTACTATCTCACAGGAAATGAATGTATGAATATATGAAGGGCTAGTAGAGTCTGAAAATTATATAGTTTGGTCAATTTGATTATCAGTGGGTGGATTATTCAGCTTGTTGATTATCTGCAACAAAATTTTAATCCCAGTATGACTTCTTCAGCTTGCTTTGTCTGTAATTAGTTAGCATATGCTTGGGGAATGCCAACCAACTCTAATATTAGCTCCAGGAAAACATAATCACCAAGGTAAATCTGCAGCTGCTACAGGAATGAATGTGTCCCAAACTAGATGCCACTGGGTTTTATATTGGATGTGGTTTTGGATTATTCAGGCTACAAAAATGCAGATAATCATGAATGGAGTGAAATTTTCCTCTTGCAGCATGTAGGACTTCCTTTTGGTCATCTTCCTATAGCCCTGCTTTCTAGTGAGTTGCCTTCCTGCTCAGCATCCACCAAGGCTTCCTGAGCTGAGAGTTAGAGAGCTGGGATTCATGTGCAAGTATGTTTCCCTATGGCTCATGCCTGAGATGGGACAACCGTGAACAACATTGGGCTTGCCCCACCACAGTTGTTGCTAATTGCTACTGTCAATTTCAGGCAAGGTCTTCGAATGCCCCTTATGAATCACAGGCAAAGACGACTCTGTCCCCAGGAGAGTGTGTACATGTGAGTGAGCAGAAGGCAGTAATGGAGGGTGGTAATGAGTTGAAGTTTAGCTATAAATAGAAATGTATTTTTCAGAAGAACAACTGTAAATTGAAATTCCTCAGGAAAACAGTGCAAACTTTCCTAAGGGCTCCTTTTGCCAGCAGTTAGGATTAGGTTCAGCTGCATGTGACAAAGAACCCAAAATAACAAAGTCTAAAAATATCTGAATAAAAAATTTCTTCTGTAGAAGGCAGTTTTACAACATCATCATACTCACAGTCTTCTGCCATCTTGATGCTCAGCCATGCTCAGCAGGTGGTTTTCATCAAAACGGTTGCTCAGGCTCTGGTCAGTGTAAGGTCTGTTCTTGCCGAGGACGAAACGAAGAAACTGAGGCCAGCACGAAAATAATCCAATGCAAGGGGTTTTATTCAGGCTCCCAGACGAGGTTCCGCAGCCCGACAGGAGGGGCCGGAGAAGTCGCGCCGACTCCTCTCAGGCACGGGGTTTTATAGGGAGTGGAGGCGTCCGATTAGCTGTGCCCAAGGTGAGTAGGACAAAATGGAGGGGAGTGGGACCCGGATGAAACAAAATGGAGGGGAGTAGGACCCGGATGGAGGGGAGTGGGGCCCAGATAGGACAAAATAGTAGGCAGGGAGTGGGGCCCAGATAGGACAAAATAGTAGGCAGGGAGTGGGGCCCAGATAGGACAAAATAGTATCACGTAGGTCCTGATGGGGCTTTTTTCCCGGGCTCCCGGAGTGGGGTGGGGGAGGAGGCATGTCTGAGCTCCTGGCAAGGGAAGGAGGCGTGTCTGAGCTCCCGGCAAGGGAAGGGGGCGTGTCTGAACTCCCCGTGAGGGGAGGAGGCGTGTCCGAACGCCCCGTGAGGGGAGGGGGTGTGTCCGAACTCCCCGCGAGGCAGCCAGCCTTACAGTCAGTGTTTCCACCTTTTAGCTGGCAGAAAACTGGAAGAGTCAAAGAAGGACATATCTATTCCTTATAAGGACCATTCATGGAAGTTGCCCAGGCCTCTTCAGCTTCCATCCTATTGGCCAGAAGACTTAGTCACGTGATCACATCTAGCTACAAGTGAGGCTGAGAAGACTTTATTCTGGGTGGCCCTGTGCCAAACCGAAAATGGAGGATTCGGTTACTAAGAAAGACTAGGAGAATGGTTTTCAAGAGATCATTAACTGTCTTTGTCACAGACTGCTTACCTTTCATTAAGTGCAAAGCAAACAGAACCCTAGCAGGGATGGTATTAGATTATATTACAGGTTGTCCTTATGTTTCAAAGGAAGGAAAAATCCCGTTCTTTTTCATTGTCTCTTTCTAATGTCCCTTCACTTCTTCTGCCCTTTTTTCCCAGTGCCCTGACCTCAAGGGACAACTATAGGCTCAGATAACTTTGTAGGACTTATCAGGAAAAACTGTGAGTCTTCGAAATAGAAAAAAACTGAATGTCCTGTCTAGTATACCTTTCATGGTTATCTCCACCATTCATTTTCTTTTAGCTTTTTTACAACCCTGTGGGCTGTTGAAAACTCCTCATAATAATGCAAATTATTTTTGCCCATAGAAATACAAATTAGTTGTGTCTGGTGGAATGCAATTGAGTTTTGACTCATTTTGCATCTATTTGCAATTTTATTTCAGTATTCTTTGTCTGCCTATGTACCTGTGGTGCTTTGAATTCTCCTTTGGACAAGTTGCAACGTCTTACTGGTTCCCTCATTAATTAGCAAGTGAAATAAAATATTTAACATGTGTTCATTCTATAAGAGAGTTATGTTTATATCTTCTTTTAAAAATTGTCCTTTATCAGAATCTTGAGCCTGATTCTGTGCCTGGTGTCTTGGTATACTCTGATGTTCTTGATCCTCTTCACTCCATTAAATCTATGATCTCGCTGTCTTTCATGTACTCTGTCATACTTTTACAAAACAACTTAAAACATAACATCAGTAATAATAGTAATGACAGCATCATTTACTTAGTGCTAACTAGTCAGACCCCATACATACCCAACCCATTTAACTCTCCTCAGGCCACCCTGCTGAGATGAGTACTATTATATTCACTTTATAGGTGTGAAATTGAGCTTGGAGTAGTTTGATATCTTTCCCAAATGCACACGGCTGGAATGTGGCAGAGGCTAGATCTCAACTCAAGTCAAACTCAAAACCAGTATCCAATTCCCAATTTCATGGGCTTGAGAGTTAATGGCTTGAAGTGGTCACTGTTGCTACCTCTTTCAAAGATACTTGCACATTAACAGAGAATACTCAAAGAAATGAATTCCTGATAGTGGGATCTGAGACATTTTTGGAGCTGTTGGTGCTGAGATGCTTCCTCAGGTGGCAATTCCAATTATTAGATAGATTGTTTTCTGCCTAGTCACCTTATTAACAGAACTCACTCTGTTAATGAACTCACTCTGAGGGAGCAATGACTACTGGGGATGTTAGAAACAGCCCTAGGGGCTAGAGACCTGACTTTAGTCCCAACTCTGCTACTGACTGGCTACAGGACGTACCCTAATAGAGCCATGAAAGTCTTCATTACTCATTTCACAGATGAAAAAACTGAGGGCTGAAGGAGAATTTCTGACTTGCAGAGATCTGTTCACTAAAACAGCACATGGCACAGTAAAGATTTAGATGGCAGTGATGAGAATGCAAGGGGAGACAGCCAAGGAAGTTGAAAGTGTCTGAGATGTTGACTTGAAAGACTTGGATTTGAGGCTGACTCTACTGTGTGATGTTGGATAAGTTACTTTGGCTTTTTTCATGCAACAAATCTCATCTTTAAAGTCAGGGATACATGGTTTCTAGGATCTTTCTAGCACTAACTTTTAAAAAATTGTACAAATTTATAAGGTACATGTGAAATTTTGTTACATATACATAATGTATAGTGATCAAGTCAGGGTATTTAGAGTGTCTACCATTTGAATATAATCCATTTTTTGTTAAGTACTCTGCTATTAAACATTGGATTTATTCCTTCTATCTTACTGTATGTTTATACCCTTTAACCTACTTCTCTTCTTCCTGTCCCCTTCCCTCAACTCAACCTTTCTGGTCTCTGTTATGTCTCTTTATACTATCCACCTCCATGTGACTAAATTTATTAGCACCCACATATATGTGAGAACATATGATGTTTGTCTTTTTGTGCCTGGTTATTTAACGTAATGACCTCCAGTTCCATCTATGTTGCTGTAAATGACAGGATTTTGTTATTTTTTATGGCCAAATAGTATTCCATTGTGTGTATATATATATATATATATATGCATGGCATTTTCCTCTTCCATTCACCAGTTGTTTTACATTTAGATTGATTTCATGTGTTTGCTATTGTGAAGAGTGCAGCAATAAACATGTGAGTGCAGGTATACCTTTGATATATTGATTTCTTTTCTATCAAGTGGAGTAGATATTCAGTAGTGGGATTGCTAGATAGAATGGTAATTCTATTTGTAATTGTATTAGAAATCTCCATACTGTTTTCCATAATTGCTGTACTAGTTTACATTTCCACCAACAGTATATAGGAGTTCCCTTTTTTCTGTATCCTTTCCAATATCTGTTATTTTTAATAATAGCCATTCAATAATAGCCCTTTTAATAACATCCATTCTGACTAGGGTAAGATAATATCTCATTGTGGTGTTGGTTTGCATTTCTCTGCAGGTAAGTGATGTTTAGAATTTTTTCATATACCTGTTGGTCATTTGTATGTTTTCTTTTGAGAAATGTCTATTCATGTTATTTGCCTACCTTTTAATGGGATTACTTGCTTTTTTCCTGTTGCATTGTTGGAGTTTCTTGTATATTCTGAATATTAGTCCCCTGTCAGGTGATTAGTTTGAAAATATTTTCTCCCATTTAACAGGTTGTCTCTTCACACTGTTGATTATATCTTTTGCTGTGTGGAAGCTTTTTGGTTTAATTAAGTCCCACTTGTCTATTTTTGTTTTTGTTGCCTGTGCTTTTTAGAGTTTAATCATAAATTCTTTGCCTAGATCAATATACAAGAGAGTTTTGCCTAGATTTTCTTCTAGTATTTTTATGGTTTCAGGTCTTACATTTAAGTGTTTAATCCATTTTGATTTAATTTTTGTATATGGTGAGAGATAGGGGTCCAATTTCATTCTTCTGCATGTGGCTTTCCAATATTCCCAGCACTATTTATTGAAGAGGGTGGCATTTCTCCAGTGTAAGTTCTTGTTGGCTTTGTCAAAGACTAGTTGTCTCTAAATATGTAACATTATTTCTGGGTTCTCTATTATGATTCATTAATCCTTGTGTGTATTTTCATAACAACATCATGCTATTTAGGTTACTATTATTTTGTAAGATATTTTGAGGTCAGGTAATATGATGCCCTAGCTTTGTTCTTTTTTGCTCAGGATTGCTTTGGTTATTTGGTCTCTTTTTGGTTGCATAGGAATTTTAGGATTTTTTTTTTCTAATTCTGTGAAGAACCACATTAGCATTTTGATAGGGATTGCATTGAATTTGTAGATTGCCTTGGTAATATGGTCATTTTAATGATTTTAATTTTTCTATCCATGAGCACGGGATGTTTTTCTATCTCTTCTTCAATTTCTTTCATTAGTGTTTCATAGTTTTCCTTGTAGAAATGTTTAATCTCCTTGGTTAAGTATATTCCTAGGTATTTTTTTGTAGCTATTATAAATGGACCTGCCTTCTTGATTTCTCTCAGCTAGATCATTTTTAGTATATAAAAACACTACTGATGTTTATATGTTTATTTTTTGTATCCTGCAACTTTACTGAATTCATTTATCACATCTAAGGGTTTTTTGGTGGAGTCTTTAGGTTTTTCTAGCTATAAGATTATGTCATCTGCAAAAAGGTATAATTTGACCTCTTCTTTTCCAATTTGGTTGCTTTTTATTTCTTTCTCTTCCCTGATTGCTCTAGTTAGGACTTTAAGTACCACATTGAATAGCAATGATGAAAATGGGCATCCTTGTCTTGTTCCAGTTCTTAGATGAAAGGTTTTCAACTTTTCCCCATTCAGTATGACATTAGCTGTGGTTTTGTTGTATGTGGCCTTTATTATTTCGGGATATGTTCCTTCTATGCCTAGTTTGTTGACAGTTTTTATTATGAAGGGATGTTGAATTTTATCAAATGCTTTTTCTGTGTCTATTGAGATGATCATGTGGTTTTTCTCCTTCATTTTGTTGATGTGATGTATCACATTTATTGATTTGCATATGTTGAACCATCCTTGCATCCCTGGGATAAATCTCAGTTGATCATGGTGTATTATCTTTTTGATATGCTGTTGAATTCAGTTTGCTAGTATTCTGTTGAGGATTTTTGTGTCCATGTTCATCAAGGATATTGGTCTATAGTTTTTTGTTTTGTTTTGTTTTTGCCACATCTTTGTCTGGTTTTGTTATCAGGGTGATGCTGGCCTCGTAGAATTAGTAAGAGAGCATTTCCTCCTTTTCAATGTTTTGGAATTATTTGAGAAGATTTTGTATTAGTTCTTCTTTGTAAGTTTGGTAGAATTCAGTAGCAGATGTTGGTAGAAGTCATATGGTCCTAAACTTTTCTTTGTTGGGAGACATTTTATTACTGATTCAATCTCTTACTCATTATTGGTCTGTTGAGGTTTTCTGTTTCTTCCTGATTCAATCTTGGTAGGTTGTATGCGTTCAAGAATTTATCCATTCACTCTAGGTTTTTCAGTTTGTTAGCATATAGTTGTTCATAATAGTCTCTGATGATATTTTATATTTCTGTGGTATCAGTTGTAATGTCTCTTTTCATTTCTAATTTATTTATTTGCATCTTTTCTCTTTTTTCTTTAGTCTAACTTGTGTTGTATCAATTTTGTTTATCTTTTCAAAGAACAAACTTTTCATTTCTTTGACCCCTTTGTATTTTTTTAGTTTCTGTTTCATTGAGTTCTGCTCTGATCTTTATCATTTCTTTTCTTCTGCTAATTTGGGGTTTCATTTGTTCTTGATTTTCTAGGTCCTTGAGGTACATTGTTAGATTATTAATTTGTAATCTTCTTTTTTGATGTAGATGTTTCATACTATAAATGACCTTTTTAGCACTGCTTTTGCTATATCCAGGAGACTTTGATATGTTGTGTTTCTATTCTCATTTGTTTCAAGAAATATTTTGATTTTTGTCTTAAGTTCTTTTATGACCTAATGGTCATTCAGAAGAATGTTGTTAATTTCCATGTTTTTGTATAGTTTCTTAAACTATACTATTTCTCTTTATTTCTCTAACAAAAAGGATGGGTGGCTGTATTGTCACTTAAATACTTTTAATTGTGAAGAAACTATACAAAAACTAAACTATAGTTTCTAAAGTTCCCCTTGATATGATTTCTAGTTTTATTCCACTGTGGTCTCCAAATATACTTAATATGATTTCAAGTTTTAAAAATTTGTTGAGACTTGTTTTGTCACATAACATATGGTCTATCCTGGAAAATGTTCCATGTGCTGATGAAAATAATGTATATTCTGTATTTGTTGGATAGAATGTTCTATAAATGTCTGTCAGGTCATTTTCATCTAAAGTCCAGTTTAAATGGAATGTTTCTTTGTTGATTTTCTGTCTAAATCTTTCTAATGCTGAGATTGGGTGTGAAAGTTCCCCACTATTATTGTGTTGCTGTGTGTGTCTCTCTCTCTCTTAAGAGCTAGTAATATTTGCTTTATGAATCTGGGTTCTCCTGTGTTGGGTACATATACATTTAGAATTGTTATACCCTCTTCCTGAATTGATCCCTTTATCATGACCTTCTTTGTCTTTTTTTTTCTGTTCTTGACTTAAAGTCTGTTTTATCTGATATGATATAAGTATAGCGACTCCTGCTTGCTTTGGTTTCTATTTACATGGGATATCTTTTATCCATCCCTTTAATTTCAGTCTGTATGTGTCTTTTCTAGTACAGTGAGTTTCTTGTAAACAGCATATAGTTGGCTTACATTTTAAAAAATCGATTCAGGCATTCTATATCTTTTAAGTGGAGAATGTAATCTGTTTACATTCAGGGCTATTATTGATATGCAAGATTTTGTTCCTGTCATATTATTAATTGTTTTCTGGTTGTTTCATATATTCTTTGTTCCTTTCTTTTTCTTTTATCATTTGTTGTGGTCTGGTGGATTTCTGTAGTGGTACTATTTGAGTTAATTCTCTTCCTCCTTTGTATGATTGCTTTATCAGTGAATTTTATTCTTTTGTGTGTTTCATGATGGTAAATGTCATCATTGTGCTTGCAAGTTTAGGACTGTTTTGAGCATTTCTTGTAGTGTTGGTCTAGTGGTAATTGGTTCCCTCAGTATTTGCTGAAGGGAAATACTTTATTTCTCCTTCATTTACAAAGGATAAATGAAGGATAATTTATGAAGGATAATTTGGTTGGATATAGTATTCTTGCCCAACAGTTTACTTCTTTCAGCACTTTGAATATATGTATCATCCTATTCTCTTTTCTCCTGTAAGGTTTCTGCTGGGAAATCTTCTGTTTGTCTGATGGGGTTTCCATTATAAGTAGTGAGGCATTTATCTCTTGCCATTTTTTAAATTCTCTGTTTATCTTTCATTTTAGGTAATCTGATTATAATGCATCATGGGGAAGAGCTTTTTGCATTGTGTCTTCCTGGGGATCATTGGGCCTTCTGTATTTGAATGTCTAAATCTTTTGCTAGACTTAGGAAGTTTTTATCTTTTATTTCATCAAGTAGATTTTCTAATCCTTTCATTTTCTCTTTGCCCTCAGGGATACAGAATTCCTATATTCAATTGCTTTATGTTGTCCCAAATGTCATAAAGTTTTTGCTTATTAAAAAAAATTTTTTAAATTTGTATTACGGTTATTTCAAAAGATCTCTCTTCAAGTTCTGAGATTATTTTTTTTTCTGCCTGATCTAGCCTTTTGCTAAGGCTTTCAAATGTATTTTATATTTTCTTCAATGAATTCCTTAGTACCAAAATTGCTATTTGGTTCTTTTAAAAAAAATCTATCTCTTTGGTGAATTTCTCATTCATATCTTGAATTGTGTTTCTCTATTTCTTTGTATTGTTTTTCAGAATTCCCTGTTATCTCACTGAGATTCTTTAAAATCAATATTTTAAATTCTTCATTTAGAATCTAGAATGTTTCTGCTTGATTAACACCTACTGCTGGAGAATTATTGTGTTTCCTTGGAGGTGTCATATTTCTTTGCTTTTCATGTTTCCTGTGTCCCTACATTGATATCTGTGCATGTAGTGTAACAGTCACTTCTTCCTATTTTTGAATTTGCTTTGATAGGGGAGGACTTTTTCCTGAAGATGTATTTGTGGTGTTGGTTTGGTTGGACCCTTTGGCTTTGATTCTGGGTCTATGCAGTAGTATAGTCTCCATATGGTTTCTTTGGCTGTAACAAGTGTTAGTGCTTTCTGTGATTTACTTGGAGAGTTAAGGTGAAGTTATTATTGAAGGTTGTGGCGAAGTTATGTTGGTTACTGGGAAGCCAGGTAGACCAATCTTCAGGTCCCATGGTGGCAGTCATGGGCTGAGCACGCATGTCTTTGTGCACCAGGGTGCTATACATTGGCACTTGTATTGGTGGTTACTGGTGGGCCAATTATTGGGCCTTCAGGTGGCTTGCTCATATGCCAGTAGTGGCAGTACTGGACTGGGTAGGTGAGTGGGTTCTTGGGTCCCTGGGCAGTTGGCCTGCTGTGGGTGATGATAGTAGCAGTGGTTTGACCACCTTCTGTGTCCCAAGCCTTGTGGCCTGGTGTTGATGGTGGCTGCAGTGCAGAGTTGCCCCAAACACTATCAGACATGCTGTTCTTAGGCTCTTTCTCTCTGTGGCAACAGTGTTGCAGCATCATGCAGAGAAAAAGAAAGGCCCTGCCTTCAAGTGGGAGTCTGGGCACAGAGGTCACTCCACCAGTGAGGTAACACTCACCATTCACCATCTTAAAGAGGTGGCCCTCTGGCTTGCCCTCCCCAGCTTCTGGTGGCAGCAGAAACAGGTGGGCAGAGGGAAAACAGGGGGCCCATTCTCTGTGAAGCACACAGGCCACTCTGCCAGTGGAAGGGGATTTCACTCTTTGCTTGCAAAGCTGAGTACAGAGTTTATGCTGCTCTTGGTGGTGGAGTCATTTCTTACATCTCAAACAGGATGCTCTTAGTCTCTGGAAAGCACACACTTTGGTTTTCTTTGTCCCAGAGACTGCCTTATGGTGTGCTGTACCATTCTTTCCCCAGGTAGTAGCTCCCTGTGGGCTAAGGCACTGGGGACCCTGAAGCACCTTTAGGTCCAGCCAGTGCTGTGCTGCAGTAGCCTTCCAAGTAGACACGGGGGGATGTCAGTGGGGGATTCTGAGATGTGGCGATATGGGGGCTATTGTTCCTAGGGCACGATGCAGTTCTGTGATGGCTGCATTCCCAAAATGTTACCCTGCTGTAGCCGTTCAGGTCCGGATGGGGTGAAGTAAGTGACCCAGTGTGAGTTCCATGTCTGGCGTAATGTACTTGTGGGGTCTACCAAATCAATACCCATGTTAGTATCAGAGTTTGTGTGAGCAGAGGATCTTTCCCGTTTAGATTGCAGAAGTTCATGGCAGGGATGTGGACCTCTGAAGCTATTTCACATACACTTTCTCTGTAATTCTAAGTCCTTCTGGTCTACCTGCTGGTCTCAGCTGAATTGGCCACTTGCTTCCTCCTCCTTCTGTGCCTCAGGTGTTTCCCATGAGTTTTCTGTTGGACTCTAGTGTTTTCTCCTAGATGGTCTATTGGAGGTATGATTGTCTATTCATAATTTTGGCTCTCTTTGCAGAGGGCTGGTGTCCGATGTCTCAAGTCAGCCATCTTGAACCTCATACTTGCACTAAAAGTCTGACTCTCTGAAGTAAATTTATTCAGAGTTTATTATGGTTGACTATAAATCTTTCTTTCTTTCTTTCTTTCCTCCTTCCTTTCCTTCCTTTCTTCCTCTTTCTTTCTCTTCCTCCCTCCCTTCCTTCCTTTTTCTTTCTTTCTTCCTTTATTTACTTCTCTTCTTTATTCCTTTCCTTTTTCCCTTTTCCTTTTCCCTTTCCCTATTCCTCTTTCCTCTTTTTCGTCTTTCTCCTCTTTCTCCCTTCCCTTCCCTTCCCTTCCCTTCCCTCCCCTCCCCTCCCCTCCCCTTCCCTCCCCTCCCTTCCCTTCTTCCCTTCCCTTCTTCCCTTCCCTTCTTCCCTTCCCTTCCCTTCCCCTCCCCTCCCCTCCCTTCCCCTCCCTTCCCCTCCCTTCCCCTCCCTTCCCCTCCCTTCCCCTCCCCTCCCTTCCCCTCCCTTCCCCTCCCTTCCCCTCCCTTCCCCTCTCCTCCCTTCCCTTCCTTCCCTTCCCTTCCCTTCCCTTCCCTTCCCTTCCCTTCCCTTCCCTTCCCTTCCCTTCCCTTCCCATGGAGTCTTGCTCTGTTGCCCAGGCTGGAGTGCAGTGGCATGATCTCTGCTAACTGCAGTCTGCCTCCCAGGTTCAGGTGATTTTCCTGCCTCCACCTCCCAAGTAGCTGAGATTACAGGTGCGTGCCACTGCACCTGGCTAATTTTTGTATTTTTAGTAGAGACAGGGTTTCCACATGTTGGCCACGCTGGGCTATAATCTTATTATGTGTAAAGAAAAGCCAAAGACGCCCCTTATTCCACCACTGTACTTGAATTTTTCATTTAATTACTCTCTTTAATTCTTCTGACAACCTCTTAATAAGTGGGTTAGGAGAGAATTTCTATTCCCATTTTAGAGATGAAGCATTTGAGGACAGGAGTGTTCAGTAATTATCCAAATGCCATATTTGACTTTAAAGGCTCCCACAAATAAATTTTTGCAGGGAAGAGCTCCTGGACATGTTGGTTCGTCATAGGGCTTGGGGTCTTAGGGAAGTGCCAAGTCCTCAAAACTATGGTTATAATTAAGCATAACTCCTAAATGTGGTTTTAGCCATAGCAAATTAAAACATTTGAAAAGTTAATTGAAGGGATTCATTAGCTAGGGAGGTAATAGTTGGTTTCATCTCTGAAGTGAAATTAATAATATCTGCCTTGCAAAGGTGTTGAAAAGATTAGATGAGATAATGCTTACAAGACATCTAGAACTCTACTGGGTACATATTGGGCAGGCGATACATCTAGAACCCTGCAGGGTACACATTGGGCACATGCAAAGATTATCTGATGTTGTTACTATTAATACTGTTGTTGTCAGTACTACTATTCAGTCATCTTGAAAGAAATTTGCTCATGGTTTCTATCAATGAGGCTGCCTTTGCCAATAGGCATTCAAGTTCAGAACTTTGTATCAATACAACAGCCCCGTGAGTATAGCTCACTTATCTCTAATTTAAAATCAAATAAAATTCCTCTGGAGGAAAGCAACTACCTAATAACATAGAGAATACAAACACAATCATCGACTTGGGCAAGAAGTGCATCTGTCTCTTTAATTTAAGATGTTGGACTTGATGGAGTATTTTCAGCCTGCAGGACTTCACAGGATGATAGGGATTTTAAAAAAACTACTTTCTTCTTTAGCATAAAACTAATACATTTGCACAATAAATATTTCAAGCAGAATATGACTTTATAAAATGAAAACTGCTATATAAACTATTTTTTTCTTTAACCCCCATCTCATCATGCAAATAACCCTGTTATCCATTTTCAGAATACTTCTACAAATTTTTGATGCATATACAGGTATATTTATCTCATCTTTTTTTGAAAAAACATAAATAGGACCACATTGCTTTGTACCTTGCTTTTCTTCTCTTAATAATGTATCTTGGAGATTATTCTAGATTAGCACATCTTTGCCCATTTTTTTTATTTGTAGCAATGACATAGTGCCCCAGGCATACATATATGATTATTTACTACATCTGTCTCTTTCATATGGTTACTTGGGTTATTTTCCTTTTTTCCTCTATTACAAACCACACCACAATAAACAGCCCTATAATGTATTTGAATAGTTGTGGGAATATCACTAGGGCTGTGCATGGACACATGATTGGGCTGTCCATTATTATGGGATGGATTGGGGGCTTAGAGGACTGTTACTCTTTCCCACAATGTTTATGCCTTGATTGAAAGCAGTGACTAATGGAGGGACTATTAGAGATCACTTCAGCCCTCTTACTCATGTGCAAGTGTTTATTAGGCTCTTCCCAGAATAGGTTATCATATCAAGCTAGTATGGGTCACAACGTTACAGTAAAATAAATTAAGAGATTTGAATAGGCTCTTGGAAACTCAAAAATGCTATACAGGTGACCAATCCTGTTCTGACTAGCATTATGGTATTTATTACTAGAATGTGTCACTGAAGTGGGGCTCATTGAAGCCCCAAACTGAGTCCTCTCTGCTTTATTCCTCTCCTTCAACCTTCTCATCAATCATTTATTGAATTATTAAATATGTTTGATTTGTCTTTCATAGTTGGTCCAGTTCTACATCTTCTCTTTACCACTACCTTCTTTCAATGTGCCATCACATCCGCAATTTGTGCTAGGCATTATGTTAGGAGGCTTACATACATTTTCTCAGGTAATCCTCAATAGCTCTGTGAAGTAGGGGCCGCTCTCCCTCTTTTACAAGATGATGAGGAGGAAAGTGGGGTTCAGAGAGGTTAAGTGAGGTGTCCAAGATCACACTGCTTGTATTTGGTGACCTGGGATTGAAACCTAGATCTAATCACCCCTAAAGGCTATGTCCTTCCTTCTATATCAGCTGCCTGCTAATCGGTCTCTGTTCAGACCTATTTTTCCTTCCTAGTTCATTCTGCAGGCCACTGCTAGATTAGACTGTATAAAATAGCATTTAAACACAACACTTTTCTACTCAAAGGCCTACAAAGACCTACTTCCCAAAGATTTGTTAATCTTATCAGTGAAATGGATATGTTAACCTGGAATTTAAAGCAGTATGAACTAGGGACCCTACTTAAATTTCTAGGAATATTTTCTCTGTATTTTTGCCTTTCTGTAGTTATAGGAGAAACAGTTTATGTGAGAGAGTCAGAAGGAAATCTTTCGAGTCAGACAGACCTGGGCTCCTTCCCACTCTACCACTTATTAGCTGTGCGTGACATTGGGCCAGTGAGGTAACCTTTCTAAGCCTCCATTTCCTCATCTATAAAATGTGGATAACATACTTACAAGGTCTTAAGTCCTTACACCACACGAATTATATAAAGGGCCAGGGAGCTATTGTTGTTACATATATTCTATTCCAAGCCCATTACTCTATACTTACTGGATGGCCAATGGCAGGTATTTGAATGAATTAATTGAATGAAAGATTTGATAGGTGGAATAAACTGGGCCAGGCAGACTTTGGCAAGGTACTAGTATGAGAACCTTGGGATAACGTGTGTGATGTGCATGGGGAACTGTGATGAGAAGAAAGATGTGACAAAGAGGGGAGTCCCTGAGAGAACACATTTTTGGACAGAAAATCTGTAAATGATTGTGCTTGATTGATCCTCAATGGAGAGTCAGGAAAGTCTAAGAAAAAGGCATTTATATATTTGGCTCCTCCTTTCCATCAGATTGTATTTGGGAAATTTTTTTTTTTTTACTCTTCAGCTGAGGAAAGTGAGGCACAACTTACATTCTGCAATTCCCACAACACAGAACATGCATGGCTAAATTCTCAACATTACAGGTATTAGAGTTTGATATTCTCAAGTGGGAAAGTATATTAAAGGCATACTACTATTTAGAGAATTTTGATTGATGTTCACTGTAGTTCCTTTGCATTCTCTGAAGGCCTTTATTTGCTCACTCCATAAAGGTAGGGTCCACTAACATTAAACATAAACATGTTTGCAGTAGGTTTAGATTGACCATTTAAAAGCCACCTGGCTGGGGATTTGATGCTTTGCAAGAGTGGGGAAGAAAAGAAAAATGAAAGCAAAGACAAAACAAAGCAAAAACCTTAGGGAAATACATTTCTAGTAATGTGAAATTGTAAATTGTTCTTTGTGTTATTATTTCACAGCTGGATCAGTTCAATGTTTACAAAAATTAAAGTTACTCAACGTCACTTTTTTAGATTTCTGACTGTGTGATTCACAGTTGAAAATGCAGTGAGAGGCAATTGTGGCTGAGGAAACAAAATTAAAGTCTAAAACAATAAAAAGGTAAAAGTGATCATCAAATAGATAAGCATGTTCAAATTCAAATGGTATTTTAGAAATAAGTAGACTTAAACATATGAGGAATAAAACAGGTCTGTGCAGAAAAGTAAAATAAAAGTACAAAGACAGTGATGAAGTAGATCTGTTCATTTAACATCCACTGGTATATATGTTTGCTTCTCTGCATAATTTAGATACAAAAGCATAATATATTTTGTTAAATCTTGGAAGAAAACCAAATGACATTACAGTTCTACCTAAGGAAGAATTTCAAGGGTATCAGAGGAGTTGGCCTGGGACTCACTCCCATATGGTAACACTTGCAGGTGGATGCATAAGGCTGACCTGGGCAGAGACGTGTATATAGGAGGGGAAGGAGATGAGAGGAGTTTAGATCACCCCAGGGGAAGTGCTGGTGGGAATCCAGAAGAGGAATATTTTAAGAGAGGGAAGAAAAGAAGGAGTTTTCATTTGGGTGATAGATATATGTATAACACACGCCTGGGGTTTTGAGAGCATCTGGGAAGTTCTGCAGATGTAGTGTTTTTCTAATTTATAAATAATTAAATGTTGGAAGTTTTACATTTCCTCTACTCCACTGTTTATATGCAGTAGGTCTCAACTTTAGCTGTACAATAGAATCACTTGGGAAGCTTTTATAAAATAGGTTGCCTAGGTGTTAATACAGACTATTTAAATCAGAATTTCTGGGGAGTAGAATCTGGGCATCTCTTTGTGTTTTTTTTAAAGCTTCCCAGGTGATGCTGATGCACATTGCGGATTAGTTACTGGCGTAGGATTATTGCTTTAAGTGGAGTGCTTGCGACTGCAATTGATATAGAAGCAAGCAACCCTCTTTTGGTACTTCAGGGTTTCTGGTGGCCATACAGATGAGATGGTCTTTAGGTCACAGCTGTATGTGGATTTTGGTGACCCAAGTAGGAATCCTGGTACCACCACTTGCTACATGTGAGGCCTTAAGCAAGTTTCTTACTTATCTAAGCCTCAGTTTTTGCACCTGTAAGTTGTAGATACCATTAACTTAACAGGATGATTGAAAGGATTAAGTGAGAGAATGTATGTATTAATAAATTATCTGGTACAAGCCAACATTTATTCAACACCTTCCACATGTTCACTGGGCTCTGCCTCACAAAGACTCAATGAAGATGTTTCAGACACTCATCAAATCTGCAAATACAAAACTGGGAGACATAGCTGATATAAGAGATATTAGAATCAAGATTCAAAAATATTTTGATCAGCTAGAAGGATGGTCAGCCTTTGCAAAATAAGTAGAGGGATTTGAACTTAAAATTTAATGAAAATAAGTATAGAACCACAATTTATACCAGGACAGGATATGAGAGTAATTCCTGTGCAAAAGGTCTGTGAGTTTCACAGACAACAAATTTAATAAGAAGTAGCTGTGTAGTGTTATATTTCAGAAAGCTGAAGTGATTGGAGGTTGAATGAAGAGAAATGTGGGATGCAAGTCTCATGTAGCCACAGACTCTCTGGGCCCTGCTTTGGATTGACTTTCATTTTCTTAAGGCTCATTTATTCATACAACAAACATTAAAGACCTACTATGAGCAGGGCCCTGTTCTAGGCTCTGGGGATATAACATTCTTATCCCCATGGAGCTTAAATTCTATGGGGGTGGGGTGGGGAGACAATACACAAATACATAAGTTATATGAGCAATTAGAGATAAGAGCTATGGAAAAAAATAAACAGAGAAGGGGGGAAGACAGTACCATAAGTAGAAGGGCTTATTTGCAATTTTAGATAGGTCAGCCAGAGAGGGCTCACTAAGAAGATAACATTTGGACAAAATTTGAGGACAGTAAAAAAGATAAGTGGATATTTGCGGGGGAAGAGCACTCTAGGTAGAGCGAACTGCAAGTACAAAGATCTTGATGTGGGATGTGTTTATGTTATTAAAGAAAAATGAAAGAAGCCCTAATTGGAATGTTGTGTTAAATCCTGGGCCTCATCCGTACCGTTTTTAGCTGAGTATAAAAGGAAAATATTTAGAAAGAAAGCATTTGAAAAATATAAAAAATGTAAAGACAGTATAAATCATCTACTATTCAAGTATTCTTGGTAATTTGGCATACTTGTAAGCTTGTAAGTAGACTGATATGCAGAAGTAGCAGAAAATAGCATAGGCGAATTGAGATTTAGTTTTTAGGAGCTCTCCAGGGCTCCATTTCTAGTTCTGGTGACTTCATTCTGCATTCCTATCATGTGGTATTGAAATGTGAACCTCAACATACTTTGAAATTACTATGGATCAAATCTAGCCTTTGAGTTGTTTTCAAATAGTTGAAATCCTTTACATTCAAGTATTTACAGGTTTTAAACTCTTTGCTACTTTGGTAGGTGAAAAATGCCCTTTACTTTCAGGTTTCTACCAATGGTGTTGAGCATTCTTTTCTGTTTATTGACCAATTGCAAATCTTCTTCTGTGATGTTCCTGCATACCAGTAACCTTTTACACAATGTAGTGCCTAAACTAGAGTATTTCTAGAGGATGCTGAGCTGAATGGCAAAGACCGTATCATTTTATTCAAGGTTGTAACATTGAACAGTAGGTTGTCACCAAAAATGGCTACAATCATTCCTCCTATCCCACATGCTCTTTTGCAATGTGACATTGCCTATCCTCCTACCAAAAGGTAGACTTTATTTTCCCTCCCTTGAACTTTGACTGGCCTTGTGATTCACTTTGGCCAATAGAATGTGGCAGAAGTGATAATGTGACCTCAAAACTTACAAGGTTAAATTAAGTGCACAGTTTTGTTTCCTAACTTAGACTAGACATTCCAATTTTTGAATTGAGACTTTGGGGATGCAAAGTAAGGATAGGATGCTTTTACCTTTGAGTAAGCAGAAATTTCAGAGGCCTGCAGGCACTTTCATTCAGAGGCACAGGGTAATCCCCACCTAATTAACCCTAAAGGGACAGCATAGGGACAGTAAGATCATAGTAGAGATGAACTTTCAGTATCTCATGAGTTGATCACCCCTCACTTGGCTAGAAGTCCAACAGCCCCTTCTAGGGAAGAAGCATACATTTTCCTGAGTCCGAGGCACTTCCCTAGTTTTTTGGCAGCCCCAGGCTCTTGACGATTCTTGACTATCATTCTGTGCTCTGTGATTATTGCCCTTTCTGACATTCCAACTCTGACCCCCCATAGTAAAAGGTCTTCCTTTTTTGATTTCCCCAAAGTGTCACCCACCCAAGGTTTAGTTGTGTAGCAGCCTTTTGGGGTCTCAACCACCACAGCAAACTGCATTAAATTGGCTACTATAAATTCATATTCTTACAAGTCTTTCAGCTAGTAAGAAACTCCCAGTGATAGGAATGGCTGCTTCTTACCTTGTATGTTCTCCCATCTCTCCTATGTGGTATCCAGCCTCTGAACACCCACATTTCTATTAATTTCTAAAGCAGAAGAGTTCAGCTCCTACCTCATATTACCTTCAAGCCTACCTTCACAGGCCCTCAAACTCATCAAGGCACTCTACTACACGTAGCCATACACACTATGTTAGGTTGATGATAATGGCCAACGAACATTTACTGTTGTTCCCTAGTGGCCAGGCACACCTGTCAAGTCATTTAATATTTACAAGGTAGATATTACAACAACCCCTTAGTCTCATTTTATATTTAAAGAAACTGGGGAGCGTAGAGGTTAAGTAAAGTGTTCAGGTCACACAGTTAGGTAATTGAGCCAGGACTCAAGTCCAGGGAACAGAAGCCACCAACTTAACACTAGTACTGCCGTTAAAATTTTAACTCTCTCTTTAAATGATAACATCCTTAGATAAGGCCTCACTTCTCACAGAGCAGTGTTGAGAAACTGTATATACATTTATTCATCCCCTGTTTAGAAACAGTACCACAAAGGGCATGGATTTTTTCCCTTACTCCGTCTTTATGTTTACTATAAAAAACATTCAAAGACAAATGATAGAAATTGTAGTGATATGCAATGTTATGAGGTGACATTAGAAATTTGTAATCCTACCTCCATCTCTTACTCCTACTCATTAAATGCTTAGAGAAATGACATGCCTGAGAAAAAGGCTGGCAAATACTGGCATAACAGTAGTTTTGGGTGAACTGTGGCTTTCTCTCCAAACACCAATACTGAACCCTGGCGACACACTGGACTTCAACATCCTGGCTACAGACTTAATGGGTTTCCTTCCAAATTAGAATCTTATCTCTCAAAGAGAAAAGGGTGTTCTAATTCCTACTTTGTATTCTAGAGGAAAGAAGGAAACTTCCCTTGTGTTCCTTAAGGTAGCTAAGTGCTACCTTACCTGTTAGGCAATAGGGGAAAAGTTGAGGACGTGATAGATGCAATGCCTTCTGTTATGGAGCTTATAGCTTGGTGGGGAGACAGACATTAAACAGAGCAGCACTTAATGATAATGATAACGATAATTGGAATACATATTCTGAAAAACAAGTGCAGAATCGTATGTAGATTGGGGATGGAGGTGAGGGCTGCTGTTCATGAGAGGGCCTTAGTGGTAAGCAGGAGTCAGCCAGGTGAAGACTGGGATAAAGTGTGTCTCATGTAGAGGGACTAGTAAGTGGAAGGCTTGGAGTCAAGGATGGGTTTGATGAATTGCAGGCCTTGGAACCTGGTGTGGAGAATGAGGCAAATGGCACAGCTGATGGTTGGGCGATGGGGCAGGGCCTTTGAGACTATGGTAAGTGTGAGGGATGACCCCTTTTTTGAAAACCAGACCCACCCTCTTCCCCTACTTGATATGGTCCCAGTGGCCAAGGAGTCATCACACAAGCTAGGCTAATCAGAGTGTGTGTCTCGAGGATTTGAGTCTTAAGTGGAGTGACCTAAGGACAAAAAACCATCAACAGTGAGCTGTTCTGATGTCTTCACCGTTCTACAAGTTTCTGTCTGAGCTTTCTAGAGTCACTGGATCTCCTGCTCTTCCCAAGGACTACTTATTGAGATTTTCCTTCAATTCTGAAAAGTCTGGCTGAAGTTAGCCACGGTGGATTTCTGCGGCTTGTGACTAGGAAAAAAAAAAAAAGCGGGAGCCGGGTGCGGTAGCTCATGCCTGTAATCCCACCACTTTGGGAGGCTAAGGAGGGTGGATCACCTGAGATTGGGAGTTTGAGACCAGCCTGATCAACATAGAGAAACCCCATCTCTACTAAAATACAAAATTAGCTGGGCATGGTGGCACATGCCTGTAATTCCAGCACCTCAGGAGGCTGAGGCAGGAGAATCGCTTGAGCCCGGGAGGTGGAGGTTGTGGTGAGCCTAGAATGTGCCATTGCAGTCCAGCCTGGGCAACAAGAGTGAAACTCCATCTCAAAGAAAAAAAAGCGGGGGTGGAGGTGGTGCTGAACAGGATCCCACATCAGTAATAATAAAAGTAGTTTAGAAAGCCAGCAATGTTGACCTTTAAAGGCCAGCATAGCATAGACATAATCCAATGCATTTTAAAAATCACTCTGCTCTTCCTGTTTCCTCTTTTGTTCTTTCTCCTTTCCCTAATAACCCATCAGTGATATGTTCTATAGTTAGATGAGAGGTGATATGCTTGGCCTAGAGAGAGAACAGGGCAGTTGCAGAAAATGAGACACAGGGAAAAGCCTGCTTATCCTTAATGCCCTATAGTAGGCAGGTAAGAGAACTTGGTGGCCTGCTTGCCCTCCCCTGCCATCCTTCCAGCAGAGTTGGTCTTAATCTGCCTTATCCTCTGCGTGGGGTAAGAAATAGGATATATTATAAAAATATGATAGAATATAATATAAAAAATACAGTGACTCTGCCTCCTAGAAATTGTGATCCATATAGAATCTTACAATTTGACCAAGTAGAGTGAGTGAAATGCCTTGAGATTTTGACCCATCTTTGCAAGAGGAATGAAGGAATGGGAGTTAGATGGAGGACTTTCTTATCTTTTAAAGCTAGCAGAGAGTTGTATCAATTTCCTCAGTTTATACTTCCACTCTTCTTTTTGCCTGTGCCTGCTAGAAGGCATAATTTTCCTATGATTCTAGTCTGCTCTAGGCCAGCTGGTCAAATTTCTGAGGCTCACAGGGAATGGACAGAATAAATACCCAATACCAAAAGTAATCTGTGGCTGAGAGTGCAGAGAATTTGTGGCGGAAGAAGAATTTGCCCCTTCAGCAACATAATCCTGTGAGGACTGAGTTTTCTTGGCTGAAGTGGGAGCTGTGGGCCTTCATTGGTAACCTGCGAAATAGTCCTAAATGGCTTAGGGCCATAGCCATGAGCAGAAAAAACCCATCTCATTCTTGTTGAAGTTCCAGAACAGAAATTGGGTAGGCAGAGAATTTGAGTGGGTTAT
Source organism: Aotus nancymaae (assembly GCF_030222135.1). Lineage (NCBI taxonomy): Eukaryota > Metazoa > Chordata > Mammalia > Primates > Aotidae > Aotus > Aotus nancymaae. Next base: position 17,147,052 of record NW_026988472.1, on the reverse strand, counting down.
TTGCCCAGAAGGGTCCCCCTAGTTGAATTCCTTGCTTAGCCCACATATGGTTGTCTTCAGCTCACATCTGGGCCCTGATCCAATCCCCTGTGGACAGAGCAGGGACATAGAGCACCCTACCCTGATGTGGTAAGTAGACAAGGGAAATTATGGTTGGGGCTGCTTTTCTCCTTAGGTGTCTGAAGAACCCATGAGTCCTTAAAGCCCCTCTTCACACCACCTTACCCCGTTTATCTTCATGTTTTTCATCTGGGTACCAGTCCCGCCAGTTCACCTTCCTGTTACCACCTTTCATTCTGACTTCTCCTTTGGTTGCTTTTTGCATTATTTCCTGGGTTTACAGTAGTGCTTAACTAGGAATTGAAAGAACAATATAGATGCAGAGCATTCATTTTCCCTTACCGAACGGAAGAAGGTTACCAGGGCTGGTGTTTCTGTATTCCTAACCTGGAAACAGAAGGCAGCCAAGGTAAGCTTGTTTTACCCCTGGATCAAATGGAAGGACCTCTGACAATGAAGGCAAGCCCAGCATCACCAGTAAGGGGGATTGATAAGGAGTGCTGTAAACAATAAGTTGTCAAAGGAGGTGTTCTCTTTCCCTGCCCAGCCTGAGACTCCCCTCCCCTTCTAAGAGATACCTAGCGACCAGTACAAGTGGCCCAGCATGCCAGGAAGCCTTTTTATCCCTGTGGACCTAAGACTAGCCTCACCCATTCAGATATACTTGGCTGCCTAACCTGAGGAAATCTCCCCTGCTACCTCAGGCAACATACAAATGAAAAATATAAAATCTCAGCAAAGAAATAGAACAGACATTTTATGGAAGAGGATACACAGATGGTGAATAAGCATATAAAAAGATGTTCATATCAGTAACCATCAGGGACGTGCCAATTAAAACTACAATGAGATATCACCAAGTTCCTATCAGAATGGCTAAAATAAAAAATAGTGACAATACCAAATGCTGGTGACGATGCAGAGAAGTCAGATCACTCATACATTGCTGGTGAGAATGGAAAATGATACAGCTACTCTGGAGAGCAGTTTGGCAGTTTCTTAAAAAACTAAATATGATATTACCATATGACCAACCAATTGCACTCTTAGTCATTTATTCCAGAGATATAAAAAAGTACATTCATACAAAAACTTCTACATGAATATTTTTAGCAGCTTTATTGGTAATAGCCCCAAACTGAAAACAACCCACATGTCCTTTGACTGGTGAATGGTTAAACAAACTATGGTACATCCATACCATGGAATACTACTCAGCAATAAAAGTGGATGAACTCTTGATATATGCAACAACTTGGATGAATCTCTGGAGAATTATGTTGAGCAAAAAAGGCAATCCTCAAAGGTTAGATGCTGTGTGATTCCATGCATATAATAATTGTGAAATCATACATTTTTAGAAATGGAGAATAGATTAATGGTTTTCAGGGATTAAGAACTGAGGTGGGTGGTAGGAATGGGTTGGGGTGGGGCTAGAAAAAGGTAGTTGTGGTTATAAAAGGGCAATAGGATGTATCCTGTCATGATGAAACTGTTCTGTATGTTGATTGTGGTGGTGGATACATGGGCCTACACATGGGATAGAATTGTACTAAAACTAAACATCCCCCTCCAACACACACAAACAAGTACAAGTAAAATTGGGGAAAGCTGAATAAGATGGGTGGATTGTTATAGTCTTGCAAAATGTTAGTACTGGGGGAAACTGGGTAAAGGGTACACAAGATCTCTGTATTATTTCTTAAAACTGCATGTGAATCTACAATCATCTCAAGAAAAAGTTCAATGAACAAGGAGGGCATTTCCAAAAGAAGGAAGTAGATGGTATACACAAACCACCATCCTAGGAAGGACAGGCATTGGAGTAGTCTGGGCAGCTCTTGGCTCCTAGAGAGAGCAGTGACTGTGGACAGAATGTGAGATTCAGGCGGCCACACTTTCCCGCTCCTAAAGAGAGTGCTTAAGTACTGAATGCTCTTTATTTAAATTTGAAAAATGAAGTAGCTTGCTTTTGTTTGGGCCTGCAACTAAATAAGACTGTAATTAGTGACGTATTTTCAGGAGCACTAGGGTTCTTACTCACTGGATCTAAGATGTTTTAATTGCTCTTTTATAACAAATGCCTTGACAGACACTTTTGCCTTTAGTCTATGTGTGAAAAAAAAATCCACAACCCCAAACACCACAGCTTAGAAGTAAAACCCTTCTGAGAAAACATGTTTTGAATATAACTTCACATCATTGATGGAATTTAATTATATATGAGCACTTAAGTTTAGCACCTTGTAGCCAATTTTTACACTTGAGATTTTAGATTTCTTTAATATATTTACTCAGTATGCCAAATGTAACTTATTTTTTTCTAAACATTGAGTCTACAGGGAAGTTTCCTCTCCAAGTGAAGGCTAGCTGCCGAAAACGGAGAGATGATTGAATTTGCAGGGTTGTCAAAAGTTGCCAAGGAGGGATGAGGCAACGATGCAAAAACTCTCTAGTAGACTCTACTGCTGGGCCTAGATACCACTTCAGAGCCAACCACTCATACCCAAGCTGCTGCAAATATTGATTGCAGATGGCCAATGACTGGCTGAGCTCCCTGCCTCCATTTGGGACAACTCTTAGGAGCCATGCCAGCTCTACAGAGCCCCCTGTTAGAATTGGCTGAGGTCTCAGTTGAACCACCTTGTGGGTCAGTTTGGCCTTCCTCACCCCCTTACAAATGTATCTCTTGAGGTTTCTCCCTAATAAGTCCTTTGTACAAAACTCTTTATCTCAGAGTTGGCTTCCAGGGAACCCAATCTAAGATAATGTATTTAATTGGGTTACCTGAAAGCAGAGCCTGTAAGGAGAACTTCATTGCAGGAGGTTTATCTCCCAAAGGATAATTCTACATATTGAGAGTGAAGGAGCAGGAGGAATGAAACAGAAAAGGAAACAGCCAATATGAAGTGCATCATCAAGCTGGTTGTTGCTGTGGGCAACTGGGGATCAATTCCTCTGGAGATGTCAGAGGAATCTGAGGGTGGCTCGGATTTGTCTCAACAAAGAAGGAGATGCTGGGGCATTTATCCATATACTACTGCCTCCAATTTTTTAAGGGATATCTCTAGAAACACTGATGACCCCAGACTTCTGGTTGTTTTGTGCACAAATGGAACAATTTCTCAGCATTTCTGAGAGTACCCTAATGCAGAAAATAAGGGAGCCTCAGCAGGTATTGAGGTGGGATAGTTCCCAAGTCAGAAGTAGCTGAGGGTCTATGGTGTGGAGCACCAAAAATGTCTGCCACTTAGGAGAAGGAATACCAGCCTTTTTATTTCACAGGAGTCAGAGGAGCTCATATAATTCAGGTGAAATTTTCGGGGTAAACTAGATCCTTTTCACAACAAGCCTCTGTGTGCGGCACTGAAGTGGCAATGGAAAGGAAGGATACAGGAAAGTCAAAAAGAGACTAATGAAAAGGTCTTTCAGTTACTTATCTACTGAGCTGGCTGTGAAGTCATTTTATTGGTCCCTCTTCTCTCTATGTAAAGCTAGACATATAAAAATTAGGTTCTGAGATGGAGTCCAACAATATCTCAATTGTGTTAAGATGCGTTTATCTCCAGGAGTAGAAAGAAGACAAAATAAGACTGGTTTTGCCAGAAAAATACACAGGAAACAGCTGATGAGAAAACACCGATGGCTAATCTACATTCACTCTGAAATGTTCAGGCTGGCGAATCTCGGAGCATGGGCTTGAGATTAGCAATATTAGTATCATCTGGGAACTTGGCAGAAATGCAAATTTTCAGGCCCTTTCCCAGACCTGTAGAATCAGAGACTGTGGAGGATGACCTGGCACTCTGTGCTTTAACCAAGCTTCCAGGGGATTCTGATGAGAGCTAAAGTCTAAGAATTTTAATGGTCTAATTGTAGGCCATTCACTTATACCTGAGATTTCATCAATGAAACCATAAATCTAATTCACAAATTTTGCTCCGGGTAGGCCTGGTTTTGAAATAACGTGGCATACATAGTGAAAGTTATTTGGCAAGTATTCACTTTGTTAGTCTCTGTGTTGGGTATGTGTAATATGAAGAGAAATTTTAACATCTGAAAAACATCTAGAAGATAGCTTTACTCTTTTATATCTCTGTAGTTGGCCATTGCCTATTTCTCTCTTCCTTGCCCAACAAATGCTGACTCATCATCTATCATGTGCTAATCACTCATATAGATGCTAGAAATATAGCAATGAATGAAAGAGATACAAATTCTTGACCTCATGGAGATTGGTGTGTGTGTGTGTGTGTGTGTGTGTGTGTGAGAGAGAGAGAGAGAGAGAGAAAGAGAGGGGGTAGGGATGACAAAATAGTCATTAAACACAAAGAAATGGCATAGCATATTAGAGAGTTGTTAGTGCTCTGGAGAAAAATAAAGCAGGAATAGTGAATAGGGAATTTTAAATAGGGTGGTTAGGGGAGGATTCACTGAGATGATGTTGGAACCCAGTTTTGAAGGAGATGAGGGAGGGAACAGTGAAGAGAATTTGAAGAAAGAATGTTCCAGGTGGAGGAGTGGCAAGATCAGATGCCTAAAAGTGGGAGTGTGCTTCTAGATTTCAACATCAGCTCTGAACCTAGGCATGGAGAAAATGCTGTGTGACTGGAGAGCTTTATTGCTTACTGTTGGCAGGTGAGCAGCAAAACCCTGGCTAATTTGCAAGTAGAAGCATTTGAATCTGTGTTGAAGTCAACTTTATGTATAATATGTGTGTAGATGGCTCTTGTTATCCCTTTAAACACAGGTGCAAATGCCTATGTATAAATAAACTGGTATACATTTTATTTATAATATGTACTTAACAGTTTATCTAAACTTGTATCTATACCTATTTGTGCAGATATTTCATATTTGTCAAACTGATCTATAAATATAAATCAAACTGAGCTGCAGTTTTAAGGAGACAAGGAAGCCTGAGTGGACGATGGGACTTATTTTTTCTGCTAACAAACAAAACATTTAGAAAATGTCATGGAGCCTTCTGAAGTCATGTTCAATGATACAAGCACAAGCTCTGAGCCCAACAGGAGTAATTGCACATGGTGTGTGAGGCTGGCCTGCCAGGTTTGCCTCAGCATTTTCTTCCTTTTTTGGCTTTGTGTGGGACTTCAACTCACTTGCGTCTCACTTCAGGTTCAAATAATTTCATAACACAAATAACTTTTTGGAAAAATTGTAATGTCGAGTCTTAATGGCAACTTGTTTCTTCTGGTTATATAAGAAAATTAGTAAGGATCTCAGAGGGTGGATAATTTCACCCTGGCTAGTAAATCAGGCAGTTCCTTACATCAAGGCAAATGGCAGTTGGTGCTGGAGAGCTGGCTTGTGATAACTACAGGAGAGTTTCAAGTGATTATGAGAGAAGCCTGCTGATGTGCAGCTTTGGACTTTTTCGTGTCAGCACTGAATGTCTTGATTCAGGTTAAACACAAACCACCTCTGCTTGGAAGAAGCAGTCCTCAGCACAATCTTTCCTAATCAGTTTGCCAGAGATAATGATTTATTCAGTGTATGAAGCATAGGGGTGACTTTTCCAATCAGCACTGGGAAATATCTGGAAGGCAGCCTTGAGTCTCCATAGTGAACAGGGTTATTTTCTGCATATGTTTCCAGACACTCCCTCAGTTTATGATACTCTCTGTGAACACATTTCCAGGAAACCTGTGAAGTTGAGTTACTGTGGAGTCTACAACTGCTGAATTCCAAGCGTTGTTTAATACAATAAACGATGAACAATTCAATGCTGAATGATGTGTCCTACTGTCAGCCACAGAGAATTTTCCTTCTGAGGGATATTTAAGAAAGCATGTATGTGAGGAAGTTTCTGAGCAGATTTGTCAGAAAATGATGGGAAGATTATACTAGCAATTCTTAGTCTTTTCAGGTATAAATATTTTAAAAATCCAAATATTTTGGGAAGCTGCTGCTGCTTTTATTTCAGTATTCACTATATAATAGATATGATCATTTAAAAACATTACTTAGTTTACTAAGTTAGGCTTAAAGAGTTTATTCCTTACCACAGCTTCTACAAATAATTAGAAAAAATTTAACAGTCCATATATGAAGTCCTCTGTGGATCAGTTAAATAAACTAATATGCCTCACATATTAGTAGATTTCCCTCCCGCAATTCCCTCCAAATAAAGCTCGTAGCCCAGAGATTGGGAATTTAGGATGAGGTGGCTTTTCAGAATGAATTCTTGTAGCTCCAGTGGTGCTGTTAGTTAGTGTATGGCACCTATAAGGCAAGATGGACTCCTTTGTACCTAATAGCCTTCCACCTCCATCCTCAACAACATATACTTCGTTGAATGCCTACACTGGCATTCGGGGCAGCGGGGATAAGGTAGGACTAATGAGTCTACTCATTTGTGGCAAAGAGCAAAAAACAGGACCCAGCAGGTGTCATTGTGCAAGCTTTTAAGTCTAGTGTCACCATATTATGTCCACAGTGCTTAGTCACTAGACTGTGCTTAAAATGACTTCCTGCTGTTTTCTCTTCCCTGAAGGGATTTCCTTAAGTGTTAAGGTCATTGTGTTCCAGTGTCATTACTTATAATCTCTCTTGTAAGGATCTTCTCTTCTCCCATGTCACTCATCCATGGAGGGTGCCTCCTTTTAAGAACAAAAGGCTCAGTGTGGATTTTATTCTGAAAGGACAACCTAATTGTAACAAAGGCACTACTGATCCTGTAGCTTATGTTGGTAAGGCTTCATTTTATTTTATTCTTAAAGATCTAATTCTTTATGAACTTGAATTTCAAAACAAGAAATTCACTCTTCCCCAAATGATAGTCAGATGGCTTTGGAGGAGCTCCAGTTCCTTCCCTCACTCCTGCGATGGGGGTGTGTGTTTTATATATCCTATTATGTGCAGGACTCACACAGACCTTTTAAAGTTAATTAAAAAGCCTTCCATAGGCTGCCAGATCTGGGCAGCAGCATTCCTCTGTAACCTTTTGTACCAGATTAAAAACCTCTGACAATCAAGGATGTTGCCAAATTTCAAATGAAGTGTTCAGAGTAAATTCAATAAGCTGTACAATTCAGTCAGCTTTAGAGTGACTCGCATTTCTGGTTCAGCAAGAACTAGAGGATTGATGGGGACTGAATTCCTTCCTTTGAAGACTTCTTTACCATCCTGCTCTTTACAATAACATCCCTCCACCCCCACTGAACACCCATAATGTTTCTAACCATAGGAAAGTGTTACTCAAAGGCTCATGGGCGTGCCTTTGACAAAAGTGTCCTTGTTATGTACAGGTTGGGAAACTCTGCATACTATATTCCCTGCTTGGAGAGACACAGTGCACAGGAGCATATCCAACTTGAGCTTTTCTGCAGAGAATGGTTTCATTTTGTTTAACACAGTGTTTCCCAGATATATTTGACCACACTATCTGTTTTCCCCCAATAACCTGTAATAGCTTCCCAAAGAGCTTGCAATATCTCACAAAGGACTAGGTTGAAGGTTCTGTGAAAATAAACTCTATGATGTATAAATCCTGTACAAGTCACAGTTTCCTGTGATAAGCACAAAGGATACATTCCCAGCAGAGAATACCAGGAGACAGTACTGAGAGGGATGTTTGGTAAGCAGAGTTCAGAGTTGCCACAGTTCCTTGCAAGAGACATGCTTGGTTGGTGATGATGTAATTATTCTGTTGCTTTTGAGAGGAATTCTGCCAGTTTACAAGATCAAGTGAACCCCATGCTCCCAAATATATCATTCTAAAATACCACCTTATAGGTATGGTTGCAAAAACTGTCTTTAGCAAACCATGTCACTATGATCTGTCATCCAGCTATAATTTCTTTCTACCCTACTAGCTCATCTTGCTCTTTTGCCCACCATGTTTATAGTAATGAACAGGGCATCACCCCTGGGTAGTAGTCTTGCAACTATATAAGAAAGACCAGTCTGTAGGCACACACACTTAGCTCCTCATGAAGTTTAAGTAGAACTTAGCACAGCAGGGATGGTCAGGGTATTCTGAAGAGAACATTGTGACCTGTCATTATCAGTTCCCAAGCTCTCTAATAGTCTGGGTCAGTAGAGTTTGGAGAATACTGAACATTTTGAATTTTTTTTTAGCAAGAGCAGAGCCAGGGGTCCTGGCAGAAAAACAAATGGCACTCCCAGAGGGGTTTAACTTCAAGGGAATTTTAACAGACAGCTCATAGAAGTAAGCATGATGTTAAGGCAACAATAAGGGATGAGAAAGCACCCAGAGAATAGCAGGAGCAGGAAGCTGTTACTACCCTAGGACTTCTCATTTTAAGGCCGATTTATCCCTATTTGTGAAAATAAAATTAAATGACAGTGTTTCAAATGATACATTTGAAAGCCATCAGAAGTCAGATACAATTCTGAGTTTCTTAAAAACAGTCATTCCAGGACAGATTTTGAAATTAAACCTCTGTCTTACTGTAGGTCAAACAAATAATACTTATAAACAATTAACTGTAGGCCTGCATAAGCTAACTCTGGACAGCAGGGAGAACCTTGTGGAAGTTTAACCGTGTGACACTTTTGATGCTTCCCCAGCTCCATTTTCATATTGGGCAATAGGAACAACAAAAGCAAATTTGAAGAGGAAAAGGAGTTTCACAAGAAATGCCTGGCGGATCTAGCTAAGACATGGGATCTTTCCACACTGGAGCCCTATTTTTTGTTGTAAGAAAATAATGTGTTACTAACACTTAAAGTGTGAAAGTTTTGTAAATTATTTGCTTACAAACCCAAAAAAGATAAAAGGTATTCCTTGTATTCTAATACGTTTCTTTAGTGGGAAAGAGGGTAACAACAGCTAGCTTAGGCAAGGAATGCCATGCCCATGTGATCAGAATTCCACATGGTATAGCTGCACAAAATTTTTAAAAATAAATAGCAACAGTGAATCATAGATTGTTAGTTTCATACAAATGTAGTTTTTGATATAAATATAAAAGTAGTCCACAAGTAGTTTAATCAACTTTATTCATACAAATTTGCAAATTTCTAGGTTAAGTGCTGGTCATTAATCAATTTTTGAGAAAGTTGCTGTGAATCTTGACATTTTACAGATTGAATGGGATCTATGTTTCTCCAGAAGAGCTTAATTCAAGTACTTGTAGATTCATTTGTCGCTTCTAGACTGTTGCTCTCTCCTCAACTCTTTTGAGAGTATACTATCCTTTCCTTTTTCCTTTGGAATCATTTGTTAACTTCCCATGTATTCTCCTCCTCATGTATTAAAGATTTGGCTCCTATATCGAAGTTTTTACAGTTTTCTCCCCATTATTCTGGGAGTAAATTAAATGTCCCCATGGGGAAACCACCCAACACTGTGTTTGCTGTTTTTTAACCTTTTCATCTTCAATTGCTTTCTTATTCACTCTTTTCTCAGCCACCCAATCCCAGTCAAACACTGGATATCATCACCATTGAAAACCACACCATCTCCACATTACTCTTTGAACATTTCACTCTATTCACAACTTCATACCTTTCCAGCTTATCACTGAGATGCATTTTCTATAACAGTTTTTTAATTTCAACAAGTTCCTCAATCCATTGACCTTTCCACTTTTTCCCTGTGGACCACACTCCTCCTGATCCCACTCCCCTCTTTATTCAGTATAGATTAGATAGTTCTTATCAATACAACCATTCCCTATTTTTAACCACCCTTTTCCTTTTCCTTCAGTCAGTATCACTTGGATGAACTCAATCATTTGTTATCTTCACATGGGTCAGTTGCATAACTCACTATTTCTGGAGGAACTTCCACAGCAGAATAGATTATCATGATAAATTGATGATCATCAGGCCAAAGTAGACCTTCAAAACTTCCCAGCAGGCCTACTTGCTCATTTTCTACTTCCTGGAGTCACTATCTTACACATCTTTTATCTTCCTCAAACTTCTGATAATCTCCTCCACCATCACTCTGTTCTCATTCTTAGTGGATGACTTTACTTCACACTTCATGTGGAAATTGAGCACTGATATTTTATTTATTTTTGGAGACAGGGTTTTACTTTGTCACCCAGGGTGAAGTGCAATGGCATGATCATAGCTCACTGCAGCCTTGAACTCCTAGGCTCTAGCAGACCTCCCACCTCAGCCTCCCAAGTGGCTGGGAATACAGTGTGTACTACCACACCTGGATAATTTAAAAAAAAAAAGTTTTTGTAGAGACAGGATCTTACTCTATTGCCCAGGGTGAACTTGAACTCCTGGCCTCAAGCAATCCTCCTGCCTCAGCCACCCAAAATGCTGGGATTATAGGCAGGAACCACTGTTTCTGGCCTGAACACTATTGAAAGGAACTCCCTCAACCTCTGGTCATTGACTTTCAAAATCTACTTGCATCTTATTTCATGACTCGTTTCTTTATTTCTTTTACAATGGACAAAGTGTTCCTTTTTATATCCAAGGTCAAACCCTCCACTCTCCTCTACATTCCATTATTCCTCATTTTTGGTAGAACTTCATTTCATTATTTTTGTTCTTTCTTTTTTGTGTCTTTAGCCCATTACTTTCTTTCCCAGATTTTTCCTAAACATTAAGCTTGACTTAAGCACTGCTATCAAAGCACGCACAGACTCATAAAGACACACACACACACACACACACACACGCACACACGCACACACGCACCACTTCTCCCAGGCATTATATCCCTGTCTAGCTCCTTTCCTATATCTTTATTTATTTTTTAACTAAGCTTTCTAAAATGGTGCCTTACACTCACTGTCTCTGTTTCTTAATCTCCTATTTATTTTGTAGATGTTACTAGAAGCCACCAATGTGTGGTTCTCTTTTTCCTCAGCCGATGAAAATCTTTACTTTCTGCCTCTTTGGCAGTAGGGCACCATGTGAGTAGTCTGGCCAACAATGAGTTCATGGGTCTCTATGCTTTCTTTCCCTGCCACAGCAACTGAGGTAGATGATAGTGTAGGTAGTCCAACTTTAAGATGATAGAGCCTCTGATGCTCTAGGCAATCCAGTGATTTTAGCAGAAAACCCCTGCTGATGTGCATTGTACATGTTACAGTAGCAAGAAATAAGGTTTTGTGTGTTAAACCACTGAAAATTTGCAGTTCATTTTTACAATAATATCTAGCTTATAATGACTAATTCACTCTTTAATTTACTCTGCTCTGGCATTTTTTTCTGATTACCATCAACCCACACTGCTTTTGATAAGGTCACTGATGTCCTCTATATTGCTAAGCACTATAAACATTTTTCAATCCTATCTCTGTTGCCCTCTTAGCAGTATTCAATACAGTCTTTCTTTCATCCTTCTTAAAATATTCTACTTGCTTGGTTTCTAAGATACCAAATTCTCCTTGGCCACTCCTTCTTGGTTATGTTTCATGGCTCCTCCTTTTCTTTCTTATCTTTACATGCTAGTTCCTCAAAATTCAGCCTGAGAAGCTTCAGCCATATTGACCTTCTCTCAGCTCCTTGAAAGAACCATATTCCTGTCTCATGACCTTCACACTTATATATTTCTTAGCCAAGAAGAAAGAGGGCAATGAAAGGGTGAAGGCAGACAAATGAAAAAGAAAAATTATTGCTGACATATTCATGCTTATATTTTAGATTTTAACCTGACTACCTGTTCTTCAGTGAATATGTGAATAACCTCTCCACACTAGGTTGGATCTCCCCAACTATTCGCTCTTATAGTTCTCTGTACATTTCCTTTACAGAATTTATCATATATGACTATAATAATTTGTGCAATTATTAAGTATGTCTCTCCTTCATTAGTACACAAGCTGCTTAAAACAAAGGTTGTTTGTATTTTGCCTAACATTGTATCTTCAGTGCCCATCACAGAACTTGGTATGTAGTAGGTGGCCAATAAATACTTGTTGAATAAATGCATGATTGGTAATTTTTATCTTTGCTATTATATTTTTATAAGATATGTATTTTTAAAGTCATGTGGAGATAAACATTGCCAGAGTATGACCATACGATCAGAAGTTTCAGTTTAGTTCTAGAAATTATATACATCTTCAGATTCCAGGGACAGTATGTCTTAGAGAAGCATAGTTCATGTTCACCCTAAATGATTGTTCCTGAAACTGAGCCACACATCTAGAACAGATGCCTAATACAGATACATTGTGAGGTCTGCCTTTCAAAGAAAGCTTCATAAGTTTGAAGTATAATTTGATGCATAAAAGTATATGACTCTTTTCTGATATTGTCATTTTATTTCTACCTAATAGGTCTGTAATTTTTAAAGTCTCATGTATTACATTGAACTCAGTGGAATCTATACAGAATAAATGCAGTCTTAAGGTTAATTTGTTCAATCAGTTTGAATGTAAAAGCTTGTACTTTTTGATTAAATAATCAAATTAGTCAGCACCAAACCCTGTAGATTTTTTTTTTTTGAGAAAAATACAATCTGTGGAATTAATTGGTATCTGTCAAAATCCTTTTGAGAAGGGGTCCCAGAATGAATAAATTAACAATTTTTGATAAGTTCCTCCATCTCTTATGCAATGAACCTTATTGCAAAGTTAGTAGCACAAATTCTCCTTACAAATGTTGCAGTGGAAGCAGTACATGAGTACCTTCTATTTTCACTCAAAAAGAAAGAGATAAATTTCTGACCACATGATCACTTCTATAGATGCAGAAAAAATATTTGACAATATTCCACACCCATTCATGATAAAGAACTCTGACCAAACTAGAAATAGAAGGAAACTTCTTCAGCCAAATAAAGGTGATGTATGAACACCCTACAGTTAACATCATACTTAATGGTGTAAAACTAAAGCTTTCCCCTGAAGATTAGGAACAAGACAAGTATGTCTTCTGTCACCACTCCTATTCAACATCATACTTGAAGTCTTAGTGCAATAAGGCAAAAAAAACAAATAAAAACATTCAGGTTGGAAAGGCAGAAGTAGAACTGTCTTTATTTTTAGACAGCATGATCCAGGATGTAGAAAATTCTGAGACTTTGATCATTATTGTGAGGCCTCCCCAGCTATGTGGAACTGTGAACCTCCTTTTCTTTATAAATTACCCAGTCTCGGGTATTTCTTCACAGCAGTATGAAAATGGACTAATATACGCATGGAAAAATGTTCAATAGCGCTAATTATCAGGGAAATGCAAATCAAAACCAAAATGCAATACCACTTTACTCCTACAAGAATGGTCAAAATAAAAAAATAAAAATAAATAGATATTGGGTGAAAAAGGAACACTTTTACACTGTTAGTAGGAATGTAAACTAGTACAACCACTGTGGAAAATAGTGTGGAGATTTCTTAAAGATCTAAAAGTAGATCTATCATTTGATCCAGCAGTCCCACTGCTGGATATCTACCCAGAGGAAAAGGAGTCCTTATATGAAAAAGATACTTGCACACACTTGTTTATAGCAGCACAATTTGCAATTGCAAAAATATGGAACCAGCCCAAATGCCCATCAATCGATTAGTGGATAAAGAAAATGTGGTGCATATATATATATATATATATATATATATATATATATATACACACACATACACACACACACACACACACACACACCATGGAATACTACTCAGCCATAAAAAGGAATGAAATAATGGCATTTGCAGCCACCTGGATAGAATTGGAGATGCTTATTCAAAGTGAAGTAACTAAAAAATGGAAAACCAAATATTGTGTATTCTGACTCATCTGTGGGAGCTAAGCTATGAGGATGCAAAGGCATAAGCATGATACATTGGACTTTGAGGACTTGGGGAAAAGGGTGGGAGATGGTGAGGAATAAAAGTCTACATGTTGGATACAGGGTACACTGCTTGGATGACTGGTGCACCAAAATCTCAGAAATCACCACTAAAGAACGTATTTATGTAGCTAAACACCACCTATTCCCCAAAAACCTGTTTAAATAAAAAATAATTTTCTAGCAATGTTTTCATTACCAATGCCATTTCTGTGGTAACTGAACTCAGTTTCTCCACAGTAGATCAAACTTTAAAAATTATTTACTTGTAGGATGTTAGTCCTTTGATGTTTACGTGAGCAAACTAATTAGGCAATGGATTTTTCACTCTTTCTTTGTTGGTTATTTTTTATCCATTAATAGCTCAGGAGTACTTTTGCCCAGGGTCGACTGAATTACATTTGCTGTGTGGTGGTTAAACCCTCAGACTGTGGGATCTGAGGATCCTGCCTCCATCACTTAGCTGTGTTAAATTTGGGGCACAATTACTTAAACTTTCTAATTCTCCCTCTTCTTTAAAGAGGGGGTAAAAAATAGAAATGACTTCATGTTTATTGAGAGGAATTAAAATGGACTTTTTACAGTACCTGACACATAGTAAATGCTCGATCAAAATAAATGCGATCTACTCTATGGACTGAATGCTAGACACCCTGGTATAAATGAATAAATCATTTATTAATTACAAGATTTGCCTCAAGCTTGTCTAAGGCTGAACTGGGACTAAGATCTTCTGGATGGTTTTCTGTTTTATTTCAGATTTCAGCATGTAGAGTGGCAGCCCTATCTGTTCCTCCTCTCCAATCTCTACCTGGTCTTGATTTCGAATTTCCTCAACTGCTTGTATGTAAAAGTCTCAGGATCAGCTCTTACAGTCTAAGTGCACCCCTGAGTCACTGTCCTCCAGGTGGAAAAAGTTCTAAACCCTCAGAGCCTCTGGGTAAAGCTAAAGTGGCTCTGAGGGTGATCTTAGACCTATAGTGTATATGCAACAAGAAGAGATTTTGCTTTCCATTGGTGGTATCCATCAAATTTTACTTTCTGATCATACATCATGGGATTTTTCACAGCTTCAAAATCAGACAGGAACTGTGCCTAAGATGGATTTTATAGCCTGGATATAAAATGTAATGGATATCAAAGGGGAGCAAGTGTCCCATAAAATAAAATCAGAGAATAGGGAGCAATGGTCTTAGAAGTGATGCCTCTGAGAGGGATTCATAAGAGAATCCAACTCAGAGTTAAATTAGCAGTTTGTACAATAAAATATCATGTTCTGGCTACATGGATTGTCATATTAATTTATACATTAATAACAAGACTCCATGTCGAAGGCACACACTGACATGTTGAAAGAGAATTTCTACCACTTTGGAAAAGAGTTGTTTTATAAAAAAAAAGCCCTCCACAAAAGTTTTGACTTGCCTGTATTCTTTCTATCTCTTCATTCTCTTTTCTGCACTTCTTCCTACCTCTCCATCTTCCTTTGCTTTGGTGATTTCTACCTGGCTCCACTGTGCAACAAGGTGAAGAATGAGGAGAGACATGAGTGAATGTGGTGCAGCCTACACATCGATTTATCTTTGTCCAGATCTTTCCTTGTTCACTTTAAGACACAAAACCAAACATTTCCTTCCCAGTCTCCCAAGGATTGGGTGGGCCTCATCCAATAAAGATCATTAGAAGCAGAGAACATTTTCCAGCTATAGCTAGGAAGAGATCACAATAGAGCAGGGTGAGAGAGAGAGAGAAAGCAGATGTTGTTGGCTTTGGAGGTAGAGAAAGGGGCGGTGAGCCAGGGGATGTAAATATCCTCTAGAAACTGGAAAAGGCAAGGTAACACATTCTCCCCTGATGACACTAGAAGGAAGGCAGCCCTTCCAGCACCTTGATTTTAGCCCAGTGATATCCATGTCAGACTTTTTACCTACTGTATTAGGGTTTTCCAAAGAAACAGAACCAATAGGATATTTATAAAGAGATATCTAAGAGGAGATTTAGTATGGGAATTGGCTCATGTGATTATGGAGGTAAAGGAGTCCCACAGTCTGCCATCTGCAAGCTGGAGATCCAGGAAAGTCAATGGTGTAATTTAATCTGAGGCAGAAGGCCTGAGAATTTGAGAGAGGGCTGGTATAAATCCCAGAGTCTGAAGACCTGAGATCCAGGAGCTCCAATGTCTAAGGACAGCAGAAGATTGATGTCTCAGCTCAAAGGCAGAGTGAGGGAATTTACCCTTCTGCCTTTTTTTTATGTGAGCCTTCAGTGAATTGGATGATGTCCACCCACATGGGTGAGTGTGAATCTTCATTACCCCATCCACTGATTCGAATGCTGATCTCTTCTAGAAACACCATCACAGACACTCCCAGAAATAATGTCTTACCAACTACTTGGGGATCCCTTAGCCCAGTTAAGTTGACACATAAAATTAACCATCACCCTTAAAGCATTGTAAGATAATAAGTTTATGTTGTTTTAAGCCACTAAATTTGCCATAATTTGTTACAGTAGCAATAGAAAACCAATATACCTTCCCATTCTTTTTCTTTCACCTGTATTCTTCCCACACCATTGTAAGTAGATCCTTCATTAACAGCCCTTCATTGAAATAATTTAAAGCAAAATCTGTTCTCTGTTCTTACAAATGTGTACTCTCATTTTATTCTTCCTTCCTTCTGCCATTTATTCTCTATGCCCATGCCCATTTTTCTTTTCAGTTAGGCACCCTTTCAAATGTTTAATACATGTCCTTGTATATGTAACCCACCCAAAAGATACATGTGAATGTACACATTTTAAACTTAAATAAACTATCTTGTATGATAAGTCTAATTTTTCTATAGGTTTTAGTTTTTATTCAATGCTACATCTTTAAGAATGATCAGTATAGCAATATATGAGCTGGTTCCTTGCATTTGATTGCTGTATCCTTGAATCCTGAGATCTAGGCATCAAAGAAACCAAGTGAAACAAGGCCCTGGGGCCTGAAGGATCCTGAGAAGAGAGCAAAGTTCCCACCTCAGAAGATGGGGTGAAGGCAAACAGCAGGGAAGTTGGGAGTGGAATGAGATAGAAGGTGAAGAGATGTGACTGGATGTCCTCAGGAACCAAAAATTTGTGAAATGAGTGTAAAAAAGTGAGTTCATTCATAACAAGTAGCTTACAAGCATTTTCATTTGATCCAGCCTCCCTAAATTTCTCTGCTTTTTCTTGGCTTACCTTGGACATTTATCTCTTGATGCTAGGAAGCAAAGCAAAGCAAAGCAAAATGAAACAAAGCAAAGCCCCGTCTGTCTCAGCTTGGTCTTAAATCTTGGTGCTAACGAAGACCTTATTTACTATTCTGACACCTGAATATTTATCTTCTCTGTGTGAACTTACAGTCTCCTGAATTTGGAGCTGTATGTAGATTTAACTCATGCAAATGACTTCTTGTCAGACTCATGAGAGTATTTCTTTCCAGATAGTTATATATATATATTTTTTCTTAGTGAAAATAGTTTTTTTGCTTTTACTCCAGATTATAAAAGCAATTCATGTTTATTATACAAAAACATTATTACAATACAGAAAAGTAATATCATACAGGAAAGAATGAAGACATAAATATTACTTATTCTATCATCTGATTTTAACATATTTCATGTATATTATTTCAGCCTTTCTTAATATTAAACCAATAAATATTTATTATGCAATTTAATGGTCTAAGTGCTGGAATATAATAAAGAGCAAAAATAGACACACTTTCTGCCCTTTGGACCTTGTAATTTAGTGAGGGAGAATTACATTTAATTATATGATTATTTAATGTCAGCAATAGTTAGGATGCTTTTGCTGGTATATCAGCCAGCTATTGGCACAGCAATGCTCTATAATAAATTACCTCAGTACTCAGTGGCATACAACAATAAACACTTTTTCCCATGCTCACAGATCTGCAGGTCAGTTTGGGAAACTCTGCTTTAGGTTATAGGTCTGTGAATTGGCAGAGATGGCTCTGTTTTAGGGTGTGAGTTAAATTTAGGTCTTCTTTATATGCGTTCATTCTACCCAGACTGGCAGGAAAACAGCTACTTAGAGGATGGTCTTCTCATTTAGAGAGAACAAGAAAGGAAACCAAATTATGAAAGTACATGTTGAGTTTTTTCTCTCATTATGTTTGCTAACATACCATTTGCCACAACAAGTCACATAACCAAGCCAAAAGTCAAGGGACAGAGAAGAACATTCTTACCACGATGAGGACATGGCAAGGGTATGGCTATCTATTACAGAGGTATAAAGAATTGTAATAAGTAATTGAACTAATCAAAGTATGTACAACCAGAAGTGTTATTTATCAACTGTTTTCTCCTCATGGTCATAAAATGTCTGAAACATTTTTAGACATCATATCATCTTATGATATCATCTAAAAGCGAATAGTCCTATCTTATTCCTTCCTAGAAGGCCCATTCTCCATCTCCCTGTTATTTGACTTCTCATTAGCAAGGGTTGCTTCATATGCCCATTCTTAATCCAATAACTGGTAGGAGAATAGAATTGACATGATTGGCCTACACTAGAAAACATTCATTTCCTGGGGCTGGAGAATGGCTCCTGAAACATGACTGTAGAGGGGTCCAGAGCATACCTTTCAGAGCCTTGCAGATCAAGTTAAAGTTTTTATTCTTCATCCCAGGAGTAATGGAAAACCACTAACGAGTTTTAAGAAAGAAAGCGATATAATCAGAATTGAGTTTAAAGGAAGGTCACACTATCTATAGTGTGGAGACAAATTGAGGAGTTGCGAGAATGGATAGAGGGATCAGTTGGGAATTTATTGTGTAGTTCAGTTGAGAGAAGATAATAGCTAAGCTGGAATGGTAGTGGTAGATATGAAACAGATGTGACTAAATCTGAGAAATATTCAGGAGGTAAAGTTGATAGTATTTAGTGATGAATTAGGTTTGGGGATAGTGATGAGAAAAGGTATCAAGGACTATTTTTAGATATTAGAACTACATAGCTAGACCAATGTTGGTACAATTCATTGTGACAGGAAATAGAAGAAGAGGTTCAGATTTGAGCAGGAGGACCTCAAATGCAAATGTTGAGCTTGATATACCTCTGAAATGTTTACAAAGAGATATTAGATTTATGTGTCTGAGATAATACATATGTATCTACACAAAAATGGAAATTGATGCCAAATAGGTTAATAAGGAAGAATATAAAATGGCAAGAGTAAATGGTCTAAGAATAAGCTTTGAGGAATACCAGCATTTAGTGGGTTAATAGAAGAGGGCGAGCCTATGATATGGCAAAGGAAGCTGAGAAAGACCAATCATTGAGGTAAAAGAAAAACTCAAATGTAGAAAGATGACTAGAAGCCAAGAGAACAGAATGTTTCATTAAAAAAGTGGTGACGTGAACTGAAGTTAGATTGGTTAGTAACATTGAGATCATAGCTCATAAGTAAATCAGCAAGAACTGTTTTGGTGAACTGATGGGTGCAAAAGATGAGAAAATGGAGGTGTTGGGTAGAAGAAATTTTTAAAGAGCTTGGCTTTGGAGGGGACAATATGAAGTGAGAAGTGTAACTAAGGGAGCATTACGAGATAACTGAATGGGCTTGATGCTGATGAGAAGTATCCAATTGAGAAGAAGCTTTACACACAAAAGAGAGATGGTATAAGAAAGACTAAGATTCTTAAGAAAACAGTGGGTAACAGAATCTATATATGTGTATTTATTTAGTTAAATATCTCATCCTTATACAACAGTATCCCGAAGAAAAAAGCAAGTAGACAGGTATGAGTGACTAAAATGCTTTCTATATCCACTGATCTCTTTTTATTTGGGTGAAATTTCTTTTTTTTTTTTTTTTAAGACAGAGTCTCACTCTGTTGCTCAGGCTGGAGTGCAGTGGTATGATCATGGCTCACTGTAATCTCAACTTCCCAGGCTAGGGTGATCTTTCCACCTCAGCCTCCTGAGTAGCTGGAACTACAAGCATGCACCACCATGCCTGGCTGATTTTTTAAATTTTTGTAGATATGGGGTTTTGCCATGTTGCCCAGGCTGGTCTCCAGCTCATGGACTCAAGTGATCTGCCAGCATTGGCCTCTCAAAATGCTGGGAAAATGGATGTGAACCACCACATCTGGCCAGGGTGAAATTTTAACCTGAGGCCATCAACAAACTTCTTCTACATCTCATTAGGCAGAACTGTGTCACATGCTTACCTCTAAGTCAATTACTAGCAATGGGAAATGAAATTTCCATAATTGGCTTACACTAACCCCTCATTTTTCATGCTTGGGGCTGGGTACATTGCCACCAAAAAACATTGAGGCAAGAAAGAATGTGTAATAAGTTTTGGACTGGTAGCTCTGAAACTGTCTACCACCAAGAATGTTTGCTTCAGTAGCTATTTTGATTGGCTCTTGTATGTTTGTGTAATTATAAAATTAACTGATAATATAAAAAATTCATCTAATATTAAAAGATATAATAAAAAGTGAAAACAAAATAATGCATAATTCTACTAACCCCAAAATAAGCAATTGTGATTGACATTTTGGTATAGAGCCTTTCAAAACTTTTATATGCTTCAACATGATTTTTCTTTTCTTTCTTAAAATTGGGAGCATACTGTGTGTGTATGTATGTATATGTGTGTGTGACATATTCTACTTTTTTCACATGAAACATATTTTTTGAAATGAAATACTAAAATGCAAACTAGATTTGGTAAATTGTGTGTTTCTATTTATTAGGTTTATGGTTGTTTCATACATTGTTCTAGGTGTATATGAGCATGCATGCCTGTTTCTTTATTCCCTGAACAACATTAGGTATATTAATTGAAAACATCTTCGATAATCTTATAAAATAAAAGTGATAAATCAATCTAATTTACTTTTACGTTTAGGTTTAAAAAGCTTTCCATGGATACATTTGCCATTTTAACTTTTTATTCTTTCATTTTGCTTATATTTCTTAGATTTGTGAGAATCTCTTTATGTATTAAGGACATTTATTCTTTAACATATGTTTCAGGTGTTTTAATTTTTTTTTAGCTCGTGTTTTCTCTTTTAACCATGTTAATAATCTTTGGAGGTTTGTTCAATTTTTAAATTTTTAAAAAATAAATTCATCAAAGCTTTCTCTTATATTTTCTGAGGCAGTACAATGTAGTATTTAACATCCAGGTTTTTGGAGTTAGAAAGAATTGGGCTTGAATACTGGCTGTTTGCATGATTCCATTGTAAAGATCTTTGAGAAAATGACTCAACTTTTCAGACACTTTGTTTCACCGTCTATAAAATGGAGACAAAAATGCCTCCTTCAAAAGACTGTTACACAAACTATATACAAATCATGAATGAGAATAGTTCAATGAATGAGAAGAGTGCATTAATTTTAATTAATTATTTTGCTCAATAATTTTAGATATTGCTATAAGAATAAATATTAATATGATTATAAAATATCTTTATATTCAAATTTTATAAAAATATTCATGTATTTCTTGTCATTAAATGTAAATACAAAAATATAAATCATTTAAAACAGAATGATAATACTGAAACAGTTTCACATGGATTAAAATTGAATTTGAGTAGCATGAATTCAAAGACTTTATTATTGGAGGGTTTGAAGGCTAACACAAATATAGTCCACTAAATTTTTTTTAAGTATGGTCTCTGTTTAATGGTTAAAAGTTATTTTATGAAGTTATTTATCCTTTATTCAACCATTCTAGCTTTTTAAATTTTCAGTGAATCAAACGAATTATCAGCTATGGAAGAATTTAGATAGATATTTTTTATATTCATGCTTGGTTTGTAAGTGTTATTTGAAAGTCAGAGAATTTTAAAGATTTCATGAAACCATTAAGTAAAGAAACCATAGCTCCCTTTTCAGCATTTTGAACCTCATTCAGTTAATATCCAGAAGGGATGGCCATATTTGGGTAGATGACCACAAACAGACTACTTATGTAGTCTTGGATTTCCTCTGCATTTCATGAGTGATGAGTTCACTATATACATATATGTGTGTGTATATATATGCTTGTGTATATATATGTGTCCATATGTATATATAAATATATAAAGTGCTGACTTGTGATGATAACAAGAATTATTGCTTTGAGAATGCTGAATGTGTAATGATTCCTTCCATTGGATAAAGCTGTGCTTCATAAGAACCCAGAGAGGATGGGAGGGTTTCAGAATACTGTGCTCCTCTTTTCCTTAGACAGGCAGTGTGGCATACACCTTAGAACAGGATTTTGCAGCCTTACTGCCTGGATTTGAATTCCACTGTGTTGCTTAGTAGCTCTGAGGCCTTAGGCAAATTATCTAACTCTCTGTACCTCAGTTTCTTTGTTTGTACAATGGGGATAAGAGTAGTACCTACCTTGAAGGGTTATTGTGACAATTCAATGACTTAATGACTTTAAAGCACTTAGAATAGTATCTGACATAATTAACAGTCAATAAATATTATTGTGATGATCCTGTACTCCTCTATCCAACTTCTGTCATAGCACTGTTTACAATTTAACTATAGTGTTCATTACAATTATAGCAATATCTTGAATTTGTTGGTTGTCCTTATGGAGAGGAAAACCCTGGATCTCTTGAGGTTTCATGCTCCAATCTGAGTAGAAAAGGCAGGACAGGCATAGAAGGTAAGGAAAGTGAAAAGCATTTGACAGTGCATCAAGAAACCAACAATAGCACCTCTCCTTTTAATGATGAAAGGCAATTTTTATATAGTATACTAAATAAAATTTATTGCAAGCATTCATAAGATAGCATCAAAATCCATTCATTATATCCACTAGCTATTTCATTATTCAGGTATCTGTTGGCATATTGCTTGGTATAACTGAATAATGAAACTTTCATTCAATTTGCAGATCTGCAGTACAGTGTATTTAGGAATTAGCTCAATGTTTCATCTGTGTCTGTTATGAAAGGGACAGATAATAGAAAGATTGCCATGCTGTCTGGTAGCAAAACCATCTCAAGGGATTGCTGAATGAGGTGCAGCTCATCTGGAAATCCAAGCAATCTTCCTTTCCTTTCTTACCTTTCCCCCTTTACATGAGAAATTCTTCCATTTCATCTGTGCCAGCTTTGACAGAGAGGTGTAGGAAATTATGATTAAATGTGGCATTGCAATTTTTGCGCTTAATTTTGGTTGTTCAGAATTAAACAGCAGCCCTTTAAGCCGAGAAGTATCTACAGAGCCAGCCCTGACATCAAGCACTGACATTGTTTCTCTACTGAAGATGCTGTCTTTGTAACACAGTGTGGTTGAGATATAAAAGATAAAACAGAATGCTTTTAAATAACCTCAACACTGAAGTAAGAGAGAAAAATTCAGCAGTGCTGTCTTCTTTTCTTATTGGTGACTTGAAAAATAATCCTTGGATTTAATAAAATTCAACATCATTTGTTCAACTCATTATGCCTCAGGTAGCATTCCACTTTTAAGGCTCTTATTACACAGTGCATTTGTAACCAGATTTAAAATAATAACATCTTAGATTCAAACAGGTCAACCCAGTGTCCATTAGTATACACCACTTGAGGGAATGTAGAATTATTGGCAAAGTCAACATCAAATGTCTTATACATGTAATTATTGGCTGAGTGGCACCAAAGTACACTTTAATTCAAAGTCATTGCAATCTCTGACTTTATTTTTATTCACATGTGAAGGGAAAGATGGGAAAGATGTGGGCTTCTCTCTGTTTTGGCTACTCCTTCAAGCAGCTCCTTCAGCATCTGGCCTGTTCCTGAATAGAGAATAAATCCTGTCCCAAAGTGGTTTTGAAGATAAAATGGACCAATCTATGTGTGAGTCCGTAGTCTTCTGCCACATATATATTACATCCTCTTACATTCCTTTTTATTGTGATTAAAATATACATAACATAAAATTTACCATTTTAGCCATTTCAATGTGTATAATTCAGTGGCTTAAGTACATTCACATTGTTATACAACCATCACTGCCATTCATCTCCAGAACATTTTCTTCTTCTCAAAAAGCAACTTTGTACTATTTAAATAATAATTCCTGATTTCCCCCTCCCTCAGTCCCTGGTAACCTCTAACCTACTTTTGATCTCTTTGAATCTGCCTGTTCTAGGTACCTCATATAAGTAGAATCATACAATATTAGTCCTTTTCTGTTTGTCACATTGGCATGTAATATATTTTTTTCTGAAACACTGGCAACTGGAGACTTGAGCTGTGATTGATTTGAGTGATTGACAGTATTGTATTGAAAAACTTAGTCATATATGTTGATAAAAATAGGTACTATTTATAACTAAAGAGTTTAGGGGTAGAGTTTGAGTTTTTCATGAATAAATTTTCCTTTGACTTTTTAACTGGAAATTTTGATTAGTTCCCTTTAACTAAAGTACACTGCTATATTTTAGTTCTAATGTTAAAAATAATCACTACATCATTGTGTAAAAGAGAGTTGAAAAGAAGCATAATTTCCTATGGGAGTTAAAAAGCCTATCCCTGAAAGTTTTGCTTTATCCAGAGTTCCACTGAAAACGTCAAGTTGTCTGATACCGTGTCTATAGAGATTACTTGTCTGTGTGTTAACAGGTGAAGTAAATCCAACATTAGTATCCAGTTTTGTTGAGACAAAGGGGAGAAAAGAAAGTGACATCACCTTTTGGTGATATCATGCAAAAGTCAATCTTCATTTTGAATTAGCTCTTATTCTTTGAATAAGCTTGCCTTAGCTTAAAAGCCTTAGGAAAAACTCTGAGTAACACTATAAAAAGCGGATTAAGAAATTCAGGACCAGAATATGATGTTGTTCAATGTGCAAGTGTGGTTTGTTTAGAGGATTATTTTAGGAAGTGTATATGTGCATGTGTGCACACACACATGCACACTCACACATTGCACTGAACTGCAATATTGCAGCTTCTGACATTTAATCCTTCAATTTTGCTGGAATTTCCAAGGGCATAGTTTGGGGTAAATAATAATCATTTACTGCATTAATCTTGCATTCTCAAAAATGCCATTTTGTTTCCTCAGGACAAGAGTGTCAACTCAAATTTACTCACGGACCAATTTCTCTTCATGAAAATCCTGGTGGGCTGAACTAATATTTCATTAAAAAGTATGCCAACTGAAATAAACCTGTTTTCACTGAGGGTGTTATCATTGAATGATGACTTTCTGCAGACTAGAGCTGGCCTGCAGGCCCAATATTTGACATTTACACTCTAGTATATTTCAGGTTTACTTATACTAATAATCAAGGTAACACTGTTTTATAGGCTCTTAGGCATGGAAGGGGTTTTGAGAACCCATTTGTTGATCTAGAAATGAATCCTTTTCTCTTCAATTGGATTTTTTAAATATATGTGAGACAGATTGACAATATGTATCCTGTTTGACATGCTTTTGGAAAAATAGCAAGAGGAAATAAGTTTAAGGTGGAGGAATTTAAATTGGATACAAAGAAATAGTTGCTGAAAGAACAAGCAAAACACATTAGAAATAGCTATCAGTGTTGGCTTGGTAAATCTCTCTTTCCCCTTCTCATTTTGTGGGTGAATATTTGTGGATGCAATTTGTTAGTGCATATGCAGAATCTTTTTTTTATTTTTCTTTTTCTTCTTATTTTAATTAACTCAGTTCTTGCTTTTATAGACTAAAAAGTTCTCACCATAGTGAGTAGTGGCCTAACCTGAGTGATTGTAACTTGGTCCAATGATTGGGATTGGCCTTCAGCCTTGTTAGACATGGTTCTAAAGCAAGGTTGTTTATTCAAAGTAAGCAAATTATGAGATACAGAATTACCAATGAAATGCAGGTGTGTTACGTTTCAGGGGACAATATCCCTCCCTGGTGAGCAGAATGATCCTATCCTCCACTCAATGTACCAATCTCCCAGAATCAAAACCAAATGCAATAGGAAATGTTGGTTGTTATCCTGGCATTCATTCCCTTTTTTTCCATTCCTAACTAAATTGTAATTTTTGTGTAGGTGTCATCTATTCCCACACATAAGCCACATGCCTCAGGGGGAAGCTGGTCCACCCCAGACCTTGAAGCCCTGATTAGTCTAATCTTGTCATGTAAGCCAGTCTGTTAAGCAGATAGTCTGGCCCAAATCAACTTGGTCTAATGAAAAACAAAAAGAACTTCTCTGAGAGTTTTTGGAAATACAACTTTCTTGGTAATCGATAAGCACAGCTACAGGAAGTCAGTCTCTCACTGGATATGAACGAGTAACCATTAGCACTAGTTGCTATAAGAGGGTATTCTATAGCCATGAGGGGAATCAGCTTCAGGATGAAGCTGACAGTGTTGGTGTTAGAATGAAGAAATGGAAGTAACCTGTGTCCTTGATGATTTTCTTGATCAACTAACCCTGAAGTCTATCTTATAGGATGAAGCACTATGAGAAGATATAGTAGGCAAGCAGAGGTCTGAGATCAATTGACTTTAGTTTTGTCCAACAATACATTTTATTATTATTGAAGAGACTTTGAGACAGGTTTTCAATTTTATACAGCTCAAAGAACTTTAATTGTTGCAGAGTTGTTACTAGTAGTGGAGTGCATCAAGTAACAAATCTCAGAATTGGCTGTGTGGAAGAAGTAAGCCACAGGGAAGCTTGAGTTTTCTATCATTGTCATGCCAGAATGAAACATTTGCCATTCTTTAATTAAATAATGTACCTGCCACAACTGGAACATTAAATGATTTGGTAGAGAAACTTCAGGCTATTGACTACTCCTTACGTATTCCAGTAAAGTCTTACAAGAATGAGATAAGCTTCAATGTTCATCTCAGATGTTGCTATTGAAAGAGCATGGGGTTTCTTTTAGAGAGAACTGTGGGATGCCAGATTGGTTGACTCTCTTGAATATCCTTTTCTACTAGAATAGTAAACCTTGCTATCCTGTCCAGAAAGAAATATATCATATATCCATAGACTAATGATTATTGGTGGTATTTTTCATTCTTTTTTTGTTTTATTTTTTGAGACAGAGTCTTACTCTGTCGCCCAGGCTGAAGTGCAGTAGTACGATCTCAGATCACTGCAACCTCCACCTTCCAAGCTATTCTCAGGTTCAAGCTATTCTCCTGATCTCAAGTGATCCACCCACCTTGGCCCCCCAAAGTGCTGGGATTACAGGCATGAGCCACCATGACTGCCCATTTTTAAAAATTTTCTTAAGGGAAGGTTTTATTAGAGCTTTGGTGCTTTATCAGCCATTGTGTATTACATGTGCTCAAGATATATTATTTAATTTATAGCCATCTATTGCTTGATCACCAGGAACTATATCTTGACCTGATAGAGAAGACTCAGTGTCAATCAGGGATGGGCTTGGAGCTAAGTATAACAGCGGGAAAGACTTTGGGTTGCTTCCTTTTAGTAGTGGCCAAAAAAGGAAGAGGCTTTCTATGTCTTATGTTTTTATAAAGTTTTCAAAAAACTTTTACCAATACACTTCTTTTATCTTGTTGGCAAAAATGTGGTCACAAATCTATTCCTGGACCAATCATTGGCAAGGAACATGGGATTTACCTTAAACCAATCATTCTTGTCTAGAATTGAAGCTAACTCACCAACTTCCTCTAAATCTCTCATCAGAAGAGAGATAGAATGGATATTGGAGAGTCAGCCACAGCATGCTTCATGGATTTAGTAATCAGAGAGTTTTTTCATAAGCATAGAATGAGGTGGAGGGCTGAGACTCTGCATATGACAATAAGGAGAAATTGTACTTTTCTTCCAAGTTCTTAGGGGCAGTCACACTTGCTACCATGTACTACCATCCATGGGATGGTAGATCCTTAAGACCTAGGGGTCTAATGTTAACTTTCTCACATTTTCATCTTTGATTAGGCCTCTCTGGCACATAACACAGTGAGACTATGATTATATGATATCAAAATTACTAAGCTGGCTATGTTGAATAAAGGATTTTCAAGATATTGATGAGTCTTATATGCAAAAGCATTCTATATTTCTGATAATTTTTGAAATATATGACTTACACCAAAATATGACTCCTGATGATTTTTCCCCCTCCCTGTATATGCAGGCTACTCTTCACGTTAAGACTCTGTCCCTCCCTGCCCCATGAGTCAAAGCCAGCTTTGTGACTTATGTGGACCAATATAATGTGAAAGAAATGATGTTTTGGGATTTTCAAATGCAGGCCTTAATAGAAATAGCAGCTTTGACTTCTTTTGTCTGGAAGTCAGCTACCATATAAGAAGTGTGACTGCTCTGAGATCACCATACTGTGAGAAACTCAGCCTAGCCATTTGGTGAGGTCACATGGAGGAGCACTGAGGTGCCATCCATGTGAGTGAAGCCATGTTGGGCTTTCCAGCCCAGCCACTAGCTGAATGTGGACAAATGCAGCCTGAATTCCTGACCTATAAAATCATGATAAAAAGTAGAACATTGTCTTTAGCCACTAAGTTTTAGGGTAGTTTATTATAGAGCAATAGATAATGGAAACAGTTAAACATATTTACTGTAGAACTTTTTCAAACTTTTAATATGCACATAATCTTTAAACATATCCAAAGTGTGACAGGGTGATTGGCAATTGGGAACCCTCTTCTCCTGTTACAAACATAAGTGTATGTTCTGCAGGTCAGAATATGAGAAATTACTGCAGAGTGTAGTAGATGGGGAGTTCTCCATGGCCAGCAGAACTGCCAAGGAAGGAGTCCCTGGGTGCTAGGCAGATCAGTGGAAATGATCAACATCAAGGTCATAGAAAGTGTTCTAGCCAGGCAGGTGAAGCAGAGTGTATAGAAAGATTGAAAGATTGGGGCAAGTGTTATATAGGAGGAAGAGCAAGTAGTCAGCCTCAGGGAAGTCTAGCACAGTGTTGTTACACATGAGTAGAGCATGGCTTCAGGGATCAGGCATTATGAGAAGACATAGCAGGCAATCAGAGGTCTGAGATTAGAGATCTGGAAGTTTGCACATCCTAGTCACTGAGATGGAGTTTAAGAACAGGATTCCAGCTTACAGGGGGCAAAAAGAGGAGACATTGCTGAGAACGAGGCAGGATCCCAGACTTAGAGTCTTTGGGCACCAAGTAAGTTATAAAGGCAGGGTCTTGCAGTGTTGCCTAGAGAGGGCAGAACTTAGTCCCATTGCTGCTGGAAGGCTTTAACTGTCAGCCCTTTTGGGGGATTGTCTCAGCTGAAGATAGCCACTTGTACTGAAGAGAGCTGTCTTGCCCAAAACAATATTTCCTACTCAAAGACGGTGCAATACTGAGGTATAAATGTCTGAGCCCTCATCCTAACTTGGTACAACTTTGAAGGGCTATCCCAGCTCCAGATCTGCCTGTGGGGTTTGAATGGGGCCTTCATCAGGACTGTATGTTAGTCTCTTCGGGCTGCCATAACAAAATACCATAGACTAGGTGGCTTAAACAACAGAAATGTATTTTCTCACAGTTTGAAAGTTAGAAGTCTAAGATTGAGGTAATGGCAGGTTTGGTTTCTGGTGAGGCCTGTCTTCCTGGCTTGAGTAGCCACTTTCTCATTGTGTCCTCACATGGCCTCTCCTCTGTATTCTTGGGGAGAGAGGAAGAGAGTCTCTGGGGTCTGTTCCTCTCCTTATAAAGACACCAATCCTGTCAGATTAAGGCCCTACCCTCATGACCTCATTTAACCTTAATTACTTCCTTATAGGTCCTATTTCCAAATATAGCCACATTGAGGCTATGACCTCAACAGATGAATTTTGGGGTAGATAATTCAGCACACTGGACTCCTAGCATTCTCACTCCTCTCTCTGCCCACTCCTGTTTCCGTGGCAATTTTTCCACAGGTGTGGATCCTAAGCACACTCCCTAATAAAATTCCTGCACACAAATCTGTGCTTCAGAGTCTCAGTTGCAGGGATTCCAACCTGTGCTGGATTTGAACTGTTCAAACTGAGGTACAGATTGAGGATTGGCCATGGGAAGTGCAAGCTTTTCTAGGAAAGAGATACCAGGCTCACTCTCTCTTTTAGATTTGTCTTTTTATTCTCTGTACCTGACTTTGAGATTGGCAAATGGGCAGTGTTTAATGGTTAGTTGAAAGAACTAATGGATGAATGAATAAACAGGAACAATGTCTGTTTCCTACACTTGGAATACAAGTCCTGAGCTAACCTGGTTCCCTAGATCAAGCCAAATTACTTAACTTGTTGAATCAGGACTTCCTAAATATACTGTGAAGCTATAGGATCAGACCCAGAGTCTGGGATGGGGCTGAGTCTGCAGATGGAGGTCAGCTAGATCCAGTTTTGAGGATTGTAGCTCTGTGAAGACACACAGGTCACTAGAGTCCATAGAGTGCCTTGTAAGATTAACTTCCAAAGCATTAGGATTTTAATATGGCCATTTATTTAAGTTAATGTCTTTCAAAATATCTGTCCTTGATACTATCCCACTTACACTAACATCTTAGGGTTCAAGGAGGTAATTAGGCCCTAACACATTGCCAAGTATTTATTAATTCTGTTGGTCATTTAAAACAAATATTTATTGGGCATCTATAATACCCAGGCTCTATTCCAGGCATTGCTGATTCAAAATTAGTGTTCAACAAACACCATAAACATTTTTTTGATGTTTTACATCTTACTGGGAATATAGATGGAAGAAAGGCTCAAGGTCACAGCTGCTGGTTTAATACACAAGTTTTGGGGTCAAGATGAGTTTAAATCTTGACTCAACAATAAACCTGGGCAACTTACCTAACTTTTGTGAGCCTCAACTTCCTCATTTGTAAAATGGGAATAGTAATACTAACATTTACCTGATGAGTTCATTGTAATGATTATATGAGATAATCTTAGAAAAGTATCTGATTTATACTTTGTTTCTTACAGTAAATTCATAGAATAATGATAACCTCTTCCCTAACAGATTACCACTTTCCTTATTCCACACATAATCCAGATATGAATGATAAAAGAAGATATGGTTGTGTGAGATGTATAAAGAAACAACATGTACTGATAGCTCTGGTAGGTTGGAGTATTGTTTCCAACTTTGTGGTTCACCCTGTAATAGAATGATACACTCACTGACTTTGCTATATGACTTTGTGGTATCCCCCATATGAATAAGCAGGGTGTATTTCTCCACCTCATTGCTTTTAGGACTTGGCCATGTGATTTGTTTTGGCCAATGGAATGTTAGCATATGTTGGTATTGTAGTGGGTTGAATAATGTCTCCCCCAGATTTATGTCTACTTGGAACCTGTGAATGTGACCTTATTTGGAAATAAGATCTTTGCAGATATAATCAAGATGAGGTTATGCTAAATTAGGGTGGGCCCTAAATCCAATGACTGGTGACTTACACACACACACACACACACACACACACACACACACACACACACATGGTATAAGGTCATGTGATGATGGAGGCAGAGATTAGAGTGATGCAGCTACCAGCCAGGAAAAGCCAAGGATTGCTGGGAGTCACCAGACACTAGGAAAGAGGTAAGGGAAGATTTTTTCCTAGATCTTCAGAGGGAGCATAACTCTGCTGACACCTTAATTTTGGATTTCTAGCCTCCAGAACTGCAAGAGAATAAATTTCTGTTGTTTTAAGACACCTGGTTCATGGTATCTTGTTATGGGAACCCTAGCAAACTAATACACACAAGTCCAGAGGATTTAAATGTGCTTGTATGTTTGACTTGGTCTCTTGCTTTTCTGGCATTTGCCATGAGAAGAACATGCTCTGCATAGAGGCTAGCTCCAAAACGAGGAGACTTGTGGAGTACATGTGAATCCCAACCCATAGTTATGGGCGATGTCCACTAAATCTCAGATGATCCTAGCAGAACCATAGTTAGCCTCCAGGCCGTGAACAAGAAATAAATGCATGTGGTTATATTGCATTTTGGGCTTGCTTGTTGCACAGGATTAGTGTAGCAATAGCTGAGTACTATAGAGATGGATTGGGAGTGAGAGACAAAGGAGAAGAAGCAGTTTCTTAGAACTTTAAAAAGTTCCAGATCACTTTATTCATTGCATTCAGGAATAGATGCAGCCCAAATGTATAGCGGGCAGTGGTGGGAGAGAGTAAGGTTTCATTCCAGAGAGTAATTTTCTTTTTTTCATGGGAAGATGGAAAGAAAATGAAACCTACTTTGGAGTCACTTATCTATCCAGTTTTCCAGATATCCTTTTGGATGAACAGGCAACAAAATAAAATACAGTGGAAGGAGAGGGGAGAACCAGGGAGGCCCCTAAGCTGTTTCTGTCTTTGCCAAAGGAGCCAACAACCCAAACAAGAAGGGGTTGTCTTTAGAAATGACATATGGTTAGGTAGGTTTTGAAAAGTTAAAAATAGCAGAGGGTTTCTAGTGTTTCTAGCTTATTATGGGATAAAATGAGAACCAATTTGCAAAGATGTGGGTAGTAGCAGAATGAATAGTGGAGGCAGATTAGGTACATTTGCCCAGGGCAACTCATTAAAAAGTACCCGACTATGGTACTGAAACCCCTGTAATTTCCACTGCCTCCCACCATTACCACTTTATCAGCTTCAGAGAGAAAGTCAGCTTATTATTCAAAAAGTCCACTCTTGAAATTCATTTGTTCCCAAAGCCCTTTTCTTTCCTATAGAAACACACCGGAGTCATTCAGTTACTTTTGGATGGGGATGCATGGCAATACCTCTCCTTAGCCTTAAGGCAGGAGGTTAAAGATTGACATTGTGCCTCTATTTCAGTCACTTTTTTACCTTTGTCCTCCTTTTAGTCAACAACAGACCATTACAGATGAGGTAAGACACCATGTGTTCATTCTCTGTGTGCATTTAAAATGTGGATTCAGCAAGTTCGTCTCTTCTCTTTGTTTTGACAATGGGGAAGGGAAGACTGCTTTGATCTTTGAAAATTATGGCTATAAATAATGCCTATTCAAATATTGGCTCAACAGTGATTGCTTTTGAGTTGTTTTTAGAATCTTTCTAAAGCCCTCTTTCCTCCTTTGGATATGTTAGATGCTGATCAAATTCAAATTCCCACATCATATTTATATATCTGAAGTATATTTGACAAACAGATGCTGTACTGTATCTCAGGTAAATATTTTATGTTTTGGTTTTTTCTTATCATAAAAGTTGGACTGTATACCAAAAAAGTATAAATGAGGAAAAAACTTTAAAAATCCATAAACTCACCACTCAGAAATACTGATAGAATCTATATTGGTATATTTTTATAAATATGTGTATATATAAATTTTATATATGTCTATTCATTTTCTTTATAAATTTGGTATCGTGTTGGTTATACAGTTTTGGATTTCCTGTTTTTAAAATAAGCTATTATACCATGTACTAGATGGTACTCAATTTGGTATGTCTGTTGTGTTTGTGGTAAGATTTATTCTTTTTCCTATTGGCACTTTGCTTAGGGATTTCTTTAATCCCAGTTCTTTTACTCTGTCTTCATAGTGCATGGAAATGTGCTCTCCCCTATGCATCAATGAGAATCTTTCATTTGCTACTCTTTCTGGAGAGAATGACAAATCTGATTCTACAGTTTTGATTTAACTGTAAGACTGATATGTATGTGGCCATAAGTTTAAGTGCTAGGTAGTCAGACTTCCAACATGTATTAATCCCATGCCATGTGCAGAACTTGATGCTAATTGTTTTAGAGTTTCTTGTGGATGTAGAAATACATCAGTCTTCAAGTGACCAGCAGTCCATGAAATAGTTGCTGAGGAGAGAATGGGTTCCGATGGAGTCAGGCACTGACTGGTTCTTGGGGAAGTGAACAGAGTAGACTGGCTAAACTCTAGAGTTCATCCTTGGAACAAGACATGCAATACTCACAGGCTCAGAGGCAGAAAAAGTCGTTATAAGTGTAAAGAATGGCAAGTAGCTTGGCTTGGCAACAGCAGAGGAGCCATGCAGGGGAGAACAGACTGGAGGCTGATTTGTTTGTAGGACCTGGACGCTGAGCAGACAAGCCTGAATTTGACGACACAGATGGGAAGGATCCCGAGTAGGTTTCTCAGCAGGGCAGTGATATAAAGATGAGGGCATTCAAAGTAGATGATTTTATTGCCTGTGTGGATCTGTAGCTCTCATTATCTAGTGTGATCATTCTAAGAGCATGCCTGCTAGGCTTCAGCCCCGTTGGAGTCTGGCCATCTCAGTTGTGTGCAGCTTGTGCAGCTAGTATCACATCCTGTCCCACTGGGAAGGTCTGACGTGGGCCAATTCCGGCCCCTCAAAATAATTAGTTCCCGCTGCTCTCTGTGTACAGAACCAAAAGGAGCAATTTATTGGCATTGTGGGTAATGCCCAGACACTGCCAACAGAAAGTATTAAACTAACTGATTTGTAGAAGAGGGCAAGGGGGATTATTTTTTAACCATAAACCCAACTTGAGAGGGAGTAGTTGTCTACTTTTTCAAATAGTTTTACCTCACAAAATACACACTCCTGCTCCCATACATTGCTGGCAGGGATGCAAAATGGTACTTGTGAAAGAGAATTGGTAAATTCTAACAAGATTGCATATGATTTTACCCTTTGAATTATGAATGCCACTTCTAAGAATCAACCCTAAAGATATAATGGCAAAAAATATAGAAAGACACGTAGGTAGGGTTATTCATTATAACACATTGTAGCAAAAGATTGGAAACAACTCAGATTTTATCACTGAGACTAAAAAACTATCACACGTCTACACAAAGGAATACTATGTAATTATAAAAAAGAATGAGGAATAGAACTATATATTGCTGGGGAGTGGTTTCTAGCATATAGTATGTGAAAAAGCAAGGTAGGAAAAGTATATATTATAAACTATCACTTATTCTAAGAAAGGGGGTATGAATGTATATATGAATATGTATATATGAATATATATCTCCATATGTGTATATGAATGTACAAACAATATAATACATGTGTTTGCTTATAGTAAAAAAAGAACGATACACTTGAAGCTAAAAATGAAAAGAAAAAAGATTACCAATGGGGAAGGGGAACAAGAAATAAGAAAATGTGGTGAAGGGAAAGGGATGGAGTTGGGACTTCTCTGAATATACCTTATTTTGTAGATTTGAATTTGGAAACAAGCAATTATTTTATATAATTATATTACAAAATTAAGTTTTAAAAAGCTTTCCCTAAAAATAAAAAAGCAATGTAGAACAGATGAAACAAACTATGTAATAAGTTTTTGGCTTACCCACACAGAGAGGAACTGTTCCATATTATTTCAATTAAACACAGTAATTTGGCTTTACATTCCTAGAGGAATTTTGTGCTAAGGACAGAAAGAACTGCAAAAATATCTTGGAAATGTTAGTGTTATAATTCTGATGCTGTGTGTGTAGTGTAGGAAAAGGCAAATGAGTATGCTGGTGTTGTTGGGAATTGGGATTTTGGGCATGGATAACAGGAGATACAGATATAATATGGGGAGAGTAAGTAAAAATCTTATATTCCTGGATTTGAAATGAAAGTATCATTACAAACTCACATTGTGTCTCATCTTTTATAAAGTAGATTTTCTAGCTTTGAACGCTGAAAAGACCTAAAAACAGTGACCACCCCAGTAGCAATGCACATCCCTGGTGTCCAGGTTGTAGTCTTTAAGTATTATTTTCCTATAAAAGGAATCTGGGCTCCTTGGAAAAATAGCTGATATCAGAACTGGGGCAGAAAATGTGTAAGAAAATGTGTAAGATAAATGGGGCAGAAAATGTGTAGAATTTACCAAATTCTCCTTCACAAGTACCATTTTGCATCCCTGCCAGCAATCTAAATGCTATGTAAATAGTTATACAGTATTGTTTTTTATCTGTATTTTTATTGTTGCATTGTTATTTTATTATTGGGGGAAATGTTATTTTATTATTTTATTACTGGGGCAGAAATGTGTAAGATAAGCCTAGAACATCTTATTATACTAGGAGGCAAAGAAACTTTCAAAGACTACTGTGGATTTCTTAAAAGGACACAAGAGCCACTTGAAGGGGGACGATTTGATTATCAATAAGAATAACAATTGCAATGGATTGAAACATTTGTATATGTTTAATCCTTCCTTATGCTTATTCTGATTAAAAAAAATAAAGCTCGCCGGTCACCTTGGATGTTCTTTGGATGTATTAGAGAACCAATGGATATGCTGAAAACTGGAATATAAGTGGAAAAAAATCTAGCTTTTATCTTTGTTTCTTACACAAAAAGTACATCATTATGATCAATTAATTGATGAGTGGAAGTTCCTTATTCTTCTTCTTTTACGTTTAGTTCAAAGTACTCATCATGAAAGTTCCCTCTTAAAGAAACATATTAGTTGGTAAATGAAGGAATGATAGAATTATAACACTTCTATGTTGCAACCTCTAATAAAATAGTGATCTGGACAATGATAGTCAGTGACTGCTAACATCACAAAAAGAGAGAAAACCAGTCTTTGTTGGCCTTTTAATGAATACTCACAGCACTACCTATTAAAGATTATTGCCAAATATAAGCAAATATGATCAAGGTTTTAGTTTTAATAACCGATTTACAGGAAATACAGGGACAGAGAAACATGTTAAATAATATTACGAGATATGCTATGGTTTGAATGTCCCCTCCAAAACTCAGGATGTTTGAAATTTTTTTGTCATTGTGATATTGCTAAGAGGTGGGACCTTTAAGAGGTGATTAGGTCATGAAGGCTCTTCTCTTGTGAATAGATTAATGCCTTTATTGTACGAGTGGGTTAGGTATTACAAGAGTAGACTCCTGATAATGGATAAGTACAGCTCCCATTTTCTCTCTGTCTTGTGTGCTTGCTTGCCCTTCTGCCATGTTATGATGTAGCAAGAAGACCATCATCAGATGTGGCCCTTTGATCTTGGACTTCCCAGCTTCCAGAACTGTGAGGTAAATATAGTTGTCCCTCAGTATCCATAGGGGATTGGTTCTAGGGCCCTGTACCGATACCGAAATCAGAGGATGCTCACATTCCTGACATAATATAGTATAGTATTTGCATATAACCCACACATATCTTCTCATATACTTTAAATCTCTAGTTTACTTATAATATCTAATACAATCTAAATGCTATGTAAAGAGTTATACTGTATTTTTTATCTGTATTTTTATTGTTGCATTGTTATTTTATTATTTTTTCCCTAATATTTTTGATCAGTGGTTTGGTTGAATCTACAGATGGAGAAACTGTGATACAGAAAGCCAGCTGTAAATCTCTTTTCTTTATAAATTACCTAGTCTGTTGTATTCTGTTATGGCAGCAGAAAACAGACTAAGGTACAATTTTCAAAATCCAGACTGTACAAAACATTATGGGACCATCAACCTAGTTTAGCCAACAAAAAATTGCAAAATAAGAGATATGAGTGAACTACAAGAGACTTAAAAAAAGGAAACCAATTGCTATGTACGGATCTTATTTGGATTCTGATCCAACACATCACAAAAATGCAGATATGAGACAATCAGGGAAATTTGAATATTGACTAAATTTTAACAATACTAAACAATTATTGTTATTTTTTACATGTGATATTAGTGTTATTATTTTTGGCAGTAAATACTGAGATATTTGCAGATTACATGTTAGGACATTGCGGATTTGTTTCAAAATAAGAAAGTAGCATGGGCTGGGGAGGGCAGTAGGCGGGCAGCGTATGAGACAAGATTGGCCATGAGCTATTGGTTGAAACTAGGTGATGTGATGACTGCATGTATTACCACATCATAATAATCAGGCTAATTCTGTCAAATAAATGAAGAAGTAGATATGAGGAATAGAATACAGAGGAAAAAAGCAATGTCTTAATTTCTTCAAAGTTTACTAATCTGCTTTAAAGTTCTTGAATAATCTTTAAGGATTCTAAACTTCTATTAGGATTTCAAAAATACAATTTATTTAGTTATTTTTGACTCTTTTAAAATCATCATTTGGAAACAAGAACTTCCATAGCAAATTTGTATTTTAACTCAGTATTTAGTCATGAATTATACAATTCTAAATGTATGGGCTTGTTAGAAAAGATGACATTTTCAACTGTAATGTTTATGTATGAGTTATCTCTCTTATGGGAGTCCACTGCTTATAGTAGCCTAGGCTTTTGATATGTTATAGTTGCTGCAGGCTGTGTGCTACATTTCTTGGTAAGTCTTGGTGGGTGTTAGCACAAACACTGCTCATTTGTCATCTTTTACTAAGCTCAAACTTTTCTGTGCAGATGGCACGCAAGTCTTCTCTTTTATCCCTGACCTTCTTGCGACCTTTATCCCTATCAGCAATCCCTTCTTTGACTGCCTCACTGTCATCTCAAATGGAATCTACCAGTATTGTATTCCTTTTATTTCTTGTGAAGTGGTTCTCTCTTGACATAGCCTAGCATCTGATAACCCTAGACTCAAGAAATATTCTTTGTGCTTGTCTTTCTTTGGCTATGACTGCGGGTCATCTGGGGAACTGTTTACAGTTGCAGATATCACCAGCCATTACTGAGAAGGAAGAAAGGTAAAACCTATCTTTGAACTCTGTGGAGATAAAGATTTTCAAACTCTGAAAGACAGGAAGGGAGGGCCTTATGGAAACCTTTCCCTTCATTGTCACAAGGGTCTCTACTCTTCTTATTTCAGGGTGGCTACTGAATTGTTTTCATTACAGTCCAATTCAGAGTATAAATTTATAGTAGATAATAAGTATATGACTTCTTTTTATAATTTTATTAAATGGATGTACTCATCCAATTGAAAAAGCCTACTTGGGAGTTAGATGGTTTTAAATTTAAGATAATAATTTATGCAATTAATAAATCTGTGCCATCCTTTAAACAGATTAATCAAATTAATTTTGATAACATTATTCTTCATATTTCTCTTTGTATGTGCTAGAATTTTGATCCAGTGAGGTCAAAATTAGAACATTTTGATCCACTGAGGTCAGAAGACTTACTAAGTTAGTGTTAGAACCCAGAGAATCAAGGAATGCTCTTTCTACATCCCTTCTTCCCAAGCCACATCCCCAACTAATGTATAGGCTTGATTCCCACTTCACTATTCAGTGGACCAAGTTTTGGCTTCTTTTTTCTTTTGGCTTGGAAAAGGACACATTTATTGTTTCACTAAGCTATAATTTGAATGTTTGTATCCCCCCCAAAACTCATGTGTTGAAATCCTAACCTCCAAGGTGATGGTATTAGAAAGTGAGGCCTTTGGGAAGTGATTAGGTTATGAGGGCATAGCTCTCATGAATGGGACTAGTGCCCTTAAAAAGGAGGCTCTGGAAAGATCCCTTGCTCCTTCTGCCATGTGAGGACTCAGTGAGAAGATGGCTGTCTTTGAACTGGGAACAAGTCCTCACTGAACAGAGTCTGCAGACACCTTGATCTTGAATATCCTAGCCTCTAGAACTAGGAGAAATAAATTTCTGGTTTTTGTGAGCCACCCAACCTATGGTATTTTGTTATAGCAGCCAAAACAGACTAAGACACACAGTTTTTTTGTGGTTCAGGAGTCTGGGCATTGCATAGCTAAATCCTCTACTTAGATCTCACAAAGCTACCATCAAGGTGTCAGCCAGAGCTGTAGTCTTATCTGATGCTTAGGAACCTCTTAAAGTTCATTCAGCTTATAGACAGAATTCAGTTCCTTAAGGCTGTAGAACTCATGGAAGCTTTTATCTTCTTTGAAGTTAGCAGGAGACTCTCCCTCTAAGTGCTTCATCCTCTTTTAAAAACTCCCCCAAGTAAGTCAGGCCCACCCAAAATATTTTCTTTTTATATTAACTCAAAATCAACTGATTAGTAACCTAATGACAAGAGTGAAACCTCATACTCAGGGAGAGAAAATTATATAGGGCATGTATACCAGGAGGTGTAAATCTCGGCCAACTATAACCTATATGCCAAAACCTTTAAAACATTATTGTGAGAAATTAAGAAGAACTAAGTAAATGTGTGTGTGTGTGTGTGTGTGTGTGTGTGTGTGTGTGTGTGTGTTCATGGGTTGGAAGGCTCAATATTGGCAATGTATTCTTTTGAAATTGATTTATATATTTAGTACAATCCAAGTTAAAATCCCAGCAGGCGTTTTTTGTAGACATTGACAAGTGATTCTAAAATCCATAGAAAGGACCTAGAACAGCAAAGACAATTTTGAGAGAGGATCAAAGTTAGAGGAGTAACACCACTTAATTTCAAAACTTATAATGAGGCTACAATTATCAAGTCAATGTTGTATTGAAATAAAGATAGACAAATAGATCAATGAAGTAGAATACAGATTAAAGAAATGGACCCACACATATATGAGCTACTGCTTTTTATCTTCATTTATTCATTCTGTAATATTCCTTTATATGGATCTGTTTCTAACTTATATCATTTTCTTTCTTACTGAGGGATTTCAAAAACATTTCTTGGAAGAGTCTCATTGATTTTTCTCTATTGCTTTTCTGTTTTCAATTTCATTGATTTCTGCTCTTAAATTTGTTTCCTTCTGCTTGTTTTGAATTTAATTATTTTCTCTTTCTTGTTTTTTAAGGTTGAAACTTGGATCACCGATTTGAGACCTATCTTCTTTTCTAATATAAGCATGTAATGCTATACATTTTCCTTTAAATACTGCTTGAACTGCATGACACATATTTTTGTTTCTTTCAATTCAAAATGTTTTCTATCCATAGGTTATTTAGAGGCGTGTGATCTATTGGGTTATTCATTTCTAGTTTAATTCCATTTTTGTTATATAACAATATGTATGATTTCACTTTATTTTGTTAAGTTTTGTTTCTTGATTCAGAGTGTGGTCTGTCTTAGTGAATTTTCCATATACACTTGTAAAGAATATGGATTTTACTGTTGTTGAGTAAACAAATTAGGTTATGTTGAATGATAGTGCTGTTCAGGTCTATATCTGTATTAGTCAGCTCAGGCTGCCAGAACAAAATATCGTAGACTGAGTGACTTAAACAATAAAAATGTACGTTTCACCATTTTGGAGGCTGGGAAGTCTAAGATCAAGGTGCCAGCTCATTCCCTTCTTGGTATGGACTCTCTTCCTGACTTCCAGATGTCCCCCTTCTTCTGTGTTTTTCATATGGCCTTTCCTCAGTGCTAGGACTTCAACATATGAATGGTGAGGGAATATATTCTGCTTATGGCAAGGCCCTTGTTAATTTTCTAATTATTTTATGTAATCATTGCAAGAAGAGTGTTAAAGTCCCTGAGTATAATGGTAGGCTTGTTTATTTCTCCTTTCTGATCTATCAGTTATTGCTTCATGTATTCTGAAGCTGTACTAGTAGTGCTTACATATTTAGGATTGTTATTTCTTTGTGAACTGGCTCTTTTGTCATTAGGTAATGTTTCTTTATATCATTGGTAATTTACTTGTTCTGAAGTTCTCTTTGTTTGATATTAATATAATCCCTTCAACTTTCTTTTGATTAAAATTTGCATGGTATATTTTTTCCTATTGTACTTTTTATATTTTTATATAGACTCTTTCCATTTAATGTTAGTTTCTTGTAGACAACCTCTTGTTGGGTGTTGTTTTTCATCCAATATGACAATATCTGCTTTATAATTGTGCTTTTAGACCATTTAATGTAATGTAATTATTGATATGTTTGGATTTAGGTCTACTACTTTTTATTGGTTTTGTTTGTTCCCTTTGCTTTTTGTTCTTCTGTTTCTCTCTCTCTCTGTCTCTCTCTTTTTTTCCTGACTTCTTTTGGATTATTTGAATTTCTTCTATTTGAATTTTGACTTTACTATTTTTGGCTGTATCTCTTTGCATTGATTTTTGTCGTGGTTCTAGAGATCGTACTCTCTCTCTATATATATATATATATGTGTGTGTATATATATATATTTTAGAGCTGACAGTATTTCACCACTTCAAGTAAAATATAAAAGCTTTATAACCAATATATTCCTTTATTCTTCCCCCTTTATATCATAGTTGTCATATGTATTTTATCTATACACATTGTATTAGTCCGTTTTCACACTGCTATAAAGAGTACTACCTGAGACTGGATAATTTATAAAGGAAAGAGATTTAATTGACTCACAGTTTCACATGGCTGGGGAGGTATCAGGAAACTTAGTCATGGCAGAAAGCGAAGGGGAAACAAGCATCTTCTTCACAAGGTGGCAGGAGAGAGAGAAGTGAAGCACAGAAAAACTGCCACTTTTGAAACCATCAGATCTCTGGACTCACTATCACGAAAACAGCATGGGGGAAACCACCCCCATAATCCAATTACCTCCCACCAGATTCCTCCCTTGACACATGGGAATTACAATTCAAGATGAGATTTGGGTAGTACACAGAGCCAAACCATAAGACACATTGAACTCCCCACCAGACAATGTTATAATTTTTGCCTTTACAGTCATACATTCTTTGACTAACTTAAGAAAAATAGTATTAATATTTTATAATGGCCCTCATATTTATAATTTTTGTTGCTCTTTCTCATTTCTGATGTTCCAGATTTCCATCATGTATCATATTGCTTCTGTCTAAAAAATTTCCTATAACCTTTATTTTAGAGCAGGTCTGCTGGTGAATAATTGTTTTAGTTTTCCTTTATCTGAACATGTTTTATTTTGCCATCATTTTGAAGAATACCTTTGTTTTACATCGAAGCATTGACACGCTTTTCTTTCAGCACTTAAAAATGTTGTTCCATTGTCTTCTGGCTCCCTGGTTTCTGATGAGAAATCTGTTCTGATGAGAGCAATTCAAGTCATGGTCCTCCTAATATGCAATGTATCACTTTTTTTTTTGGCTGCTGTTTGTTAAGATTTTCTTTTTCTTATTACTGGCTTTCAGAAGTTTGATCATGGTGTCTCCAGGATGGTTTTCTTTGGTTTGATGCTGTCTAAGGCTTGCTGAACTTCTTGAATCTCTAAATGAATATATTCCACCTAACTTTTTTTTACATTTTTGGTAAATGTTTTTTAATTTTTCCTGCATGAATACGTTTATTATCTTCTCCTGG
The DNA here is from genome assembly GCF_030222135.1 of Aotus nancymaae. NCBI lineage: Eukaryota > Metazoa > Chordata > Mammalia > Primates > Aotidae > Aotus > Aotus nancymaae. The sequence continues at coordinate 17,104,163 of NW_026988472.1, read as the reverse complement.
GACTCATTGACACAAATGTTAGATATTCTGATATTGTCCCATAGGTGCCTGCATTTCTGTTCACTTTTGAAAATCTTTTTCTCTGTTATTCAGATAGATAATTTCTACTGACTCATCTTCAAGTTCACGGTCTCTTTCCTATGTTATTTTTATTCTGTTGTTGAGCTCAACTAGTGAATTTAAAAATTTAAGACATTGTATTTTTCAATTCTAAAGTCTCCTTTTAAAATTGTTTCCATATTTACTTTGTGAACTTCTATCTTTCTATTTATATCAAATGTATTTACCTCATAGAGCGTAGTTATAATAGCGCCTTTAAAGTCTTCTTTGATAATTTCAATATCTGAGTCATCTTGGAATTAGTATCTGTTGATTACCTTTTTTTCTGTGAAAATTGGTCACATTTTCCTAGCTCTTTGCATATGAAATAATTTTGAAAAATATCTGGACATTTTGAATATCATACTGTGAAACTGAATCATTTTAAACTCATCTAAGAAATATAGATCTCTCTCTCTTTCTCTCCTCTGTGTGTGTCTCTCCTCTGTGTGTGTGTGTGTGTGTGTGTGTGTATTTTAGACCACAAGTTCTGTATCATCCTCCGTCAGCAGTAATTCCAATGTCTGTTCAGTTTTCAAAATCTGTGGTTTGTTTCTTTGAGTCTGTGCCATATATTTGGCACTTTGGGGTCAGTCTGGAAGTTGAGAAGTAGTTTATGTTGTATTTTAGTTCTGAAAGCTTTTGCTATGCTCATTTTGTTCTGCCCAATGCATAAATTACTCATGGATTATTCTATGACTCAGGAGTGAGTTATATCTTAGTTCAGTTCTCAAAGTCTGCTATACTGACTTGGGTCTGTCCTGTGTATTTACAGCTCAGTTGTGAGTTCACATCTTATCGGAGATGATACACAATATTCAGAAATCGTTTCCCTTTTGTCTGGGATTCTTCAATACTTCACCTACCACCTTCCCCCACACAAAATATACACATCAGCTTACAGAGACCTCTTTTCTTGGTCTTATGGCTAGAAAGATGAATATTTTATTGCCTGTGCAACCACTGCCAAAACTCCTAACTAGTGTCCATCTTTGGGCCGTGAGAGAAAAGAGGAAAAATACCTGAGAATCTTATTCTCCCATATGGGTCTCTTCTTCAAGATTTGATTCCTGTCCCCAATCTGCCTAGTTTTGTCTACTTTTGAGTATTCAGGTTGTTCCTTTTTGTGTTTTGTTCAGAGTTTTTAATTACAATCAATGAGCTCACTCCATCTTGGTCAGAACTGGAAGTCTGTCTTCACTACACTTTTAAGAAGAGAACTTGGTCACGCCTGTAATCCCAGCACTTTGGGAGGCCGAGGCGGGTGGATCACGAGGTCAAGAGATCGAGACCATCCTGGTCAACATGGTGAAACCCCGTCTCTACTAATACAAAAAATTAGCTGGGCATGGTGGCGCGTGCCTGTAATCCCAGCTACTCAGGAGGCTGAGGCAGGAGAATTGCCTGAACCCAGGAGGCGGAGGTTGCAGTGAGCCGAGATCGCGCCATTGCACTCCAGCCTGGGTAACAAGAGTGAAACTCTGTCTCAAAAAAAAAAAAAAAAAAAAAAAAAAGAAGAGAACTTGGGCTTCATGATTGCTCCACAGTCTCCTGTCAGATTCTAGGTAAAACACAAGACATTTAAAGAACTCATAGAAATGTTTCCACTAGGGGGCAGCACTGAGAAACCCAGCATTTCTCCAGGTCTCTACAGCCTCAAGGACATGGGTGAAATCTTAGCAGCTTGTGGCTTCAAATTCCCACAAAGAGAAACACTAGGACCTTAATTAAGCTCCTCTCTGCACTCTACCTCATTCCCATTCTTTCCTTAAGGGTTGTAGGTATGTGGCCGGTGCTGCTGCGTGTCTACCTGCTTCCAGTGCTTGTTCAATCAACTTGCGTTGGCTGCATGGATGGAAGAGGGCTTCTCCCTGGTAGTGTTTACAATTCTTTCAATAGGCTCCCAAAACTGACTTTTTCAATATCTTCAAAGCCTCTTTGAGAAAAGCTGGAATAAGTGCCTCTCCCTGGCCCCATGTTAGGTTGAAAACTGAAGTCACTAGTTGCTGCTCATCACACACTTCTGGCTCTCTAATTTCTCAGCACTTAGTACAGTTGTCTTCTTGGCCCTTTTGTGGTTGAGTCAGGCCAAATGATTAATTCTGGTCTATAAGTTGAGTTGGAAGTGATGAATATTACTTCCAGGCTGGAACATTGCATTGTTTGAAATTTTGTAGAGTTCTCTTTCCCTCTGTCAAAATGACTGTAATGCTCCAGGTTGTAGCTCCTCTATCAGGCAAGGTCTCAGAGTGAGGACCACATAGTGAACAGCCTCCTGTCAACCTACAATGGCTATGTAGTATGAGTGAGAAATAATTTTTGTTATGTTAAGCTACTGAAGTTTTGGGGTTATTTGTTGGTTATTTATCTAACCTACCCTGACTGAAACAGAAGCTATATGAGGAGTACTATCTAGCATTATACTAAAAATTATTTCTCCTTACCCACTTCAAATAAGGGTCTCGGAGCATAGACAAATTATCTTGAGGTGGTTCTAGTTAATTGTTAGTTTTCTATCCATTCAGGCACTCCTCTTAGAACCTGAAGCTATCTCTGTCTTGCTGGAATTTGAATCTTAGTTTCCAGGACCTGAGTGTCATTTCTTAAATTTATCCCCTACATTTATTCCTCAAGACCAGGTCATCTTCATGCAACTGAACGAATGATAACCTGCCAACAAAACCCAGAATTCAAGAGGTGGGCTAGAGTTTAGACCCCTCTCTTTCCTCCATTCTATTACACTAAAGTTGTTTATTTCTTTTTTCTTCCGTTATTCCAGTCATTTCTGGCACTTTTACCTTTTAATACTTTTTTCCTTTATTTCCCCTTTATAACATCCCACCCTGAAGACATCTGGTTACTTATTGCTATACTTTTATATCCTTCTTTTTCTTAGTGGACTTCCCTTTTCCTTATTTAGATTAAATTTAGTTTTCTCACCTCAAGGCCCTTCAACATTTTTATTAAAGTTGATTCTGTCTGTGGCCCTTGTTTAATTCTTGCATCCCTCGCCTAAAGAAGTAATGTACTAAATCTCCTGGAATAAGAAAATATAGAGAAGATGTTACATAGTCATTACAGCCCATATATAGCACTTGTTACATACCAGACAGTTTTGTAGGCTCACTAAGATATATTAACTAATTTTCTGCTCACAAAAGCTCCATATATACGTTAAGTATTATAATCTCTATTTTGCAGATGAGGGAACAGGCACAACAATTATATGACTTGTTCAGGACCACACAGGTTATAAGTGGCAGAGAGAGAGAATTAGAAATCAGGTTGTTTGCCACCAGAGCCCATGTTTTAGTCATTATATTCTATTGCTTCACTATAGATGCTGAAGGTTTTAAACCATGGATCGATAAACTCTGGTCCTCAGACCATATATGCCTTGGCATACATTTGTATAAATGAAGTTTTATTGGAACACAGCCACATCCACAATATTGTCCATGACTGCTTTCATGCTATAAGGGAAGGGGTGAGTAGTTGAGACAGAGACAATATAGCCCACAGAGTCTAAAATATTATTATCTGACCCATTTTAAAAGATGAATAGGAGTATTTCAGACAAAATATTCCTGAAAAAGGGAATGGCATGCAAAAAATTATGGGACATACAACCTCAGAGTCTTTTTGCATCTGCACTATAAATGTTTTAAGAGAAGAGTCTCATCTTCTCACCACAGTGAGAACACTATACGTGCTGAATACACAGTTGTTGAAAACATTTGTCCAGTTTATCCACAATGTTAAGCCACTCATAAATGCATACTGCTGTACATTTGTGTTTTCCAGCATTACCTTTTCTTCTAATTTTAATTATTTTAATATTGGTGCGTGATATGGTTTGGATCTGTGTCCCCACCCAAATTTCCATGTTGAATTGTAATCCCTAGTGTTGGAGGTAGGGCTTGGTGGGAGATGACCGCATCATGGGGGTGGTTTCTCATGAATTATTTAACATTGTCCTTTCCCCTTTGGTGCTGTTCTCATAACAGAGATCTCACAAGATCTGAATGTTTAAAAGTGTTTAGCACCTCCTGCCTCATTCTCTCTTGCTCTTTCTCCAGCCATTTGAAATGCTGCTCCCCCTTTGCCTTCTGCTATAATTTTAAGTTTCCTGAGGCCTCCCAGAAGCCAAGCAGATGAGCCAATTAAACCTCTTTTCTTTATAAATTACACAGCCTCAAGTATTTCTTTATAGCAGTGCAAGAACAAACTAATAAGGTGGGTATATAGTAGGTGTATATATTTATAGGGTACATGAGATGTTTTGGTACAGCCATGCATAGTGATATTACTTATGACCATATGAGTCAGAAACAAGGAAGGATAGAGTAGCCCAGTGAACTGAGTATATTATAAATTCACATTATCATTTTTTAATTATGTTACATTTATTTATCTAAGTATTTGTTGATAGGTTGTATATTTTGTGTTCAAATGTGTTGTATAACAGAAAATGATCCTAGTGAATCTGATGACATGTCAAAAAAATTATTTGTCCCTGAATTTCTAGTAGTAGTGGTAAGGGGCTTAGACCACACATACATACACACACTCACTGTTACCAGACCTTGCGTCTTCCCAACAAACACACTCACAGACACATTTTAATAATTAACATTTTATTTAGCCCCATTTCAAAGATCAACATTATGATGACAATTATTTAAAATATAAACAGGATCCAATAACTGACATGATGTATTTCTTGCTTTAGAACTGAGAAGGATCATCAGAGGGAGTCACATTGCTTATTCAGTTCACACAGTTGTTTATTGTTTGCAGCAGTAGAAAGGAATAGTTTTGTGTCATAATAATTTCACAAGGCTTTGACACTTAGTAAAATGGGGAACTGTTGCCTGGGAAAGTTTTTTTTTTAATACAGAAGGAAATAATTGCATGTACTAAAAACTTTTGAAATTTAGTGTATGTGTTAAATTCAAGTTTATAGGCAGAAAAGTGTTTCATCTCTCTGATAGATCATGTTTTTTTAATCTGATGAATAAAATAGTGTTTTTATTTATACCTGTTTTTACTAAATACCTAAGATAAATGATTCATTATATAAAATCTTGTTGCAATAAAAATTAAATAGTTTCCATATTATGATTCCATAGTTTTAAAATTATTATCTATTTAGAACACTCTTTTTAAAAATGTATTTTTTTTATTATACTTTAAGTTCTGGGGTACATGTGCAGAACATGCAGATTTGTTACCTAGGTATACACATGCCATGGTGGTTTGCTGCATCCATCACTCCGTCATCTACATTAGGTATTTTTTCTCATGTTATCCCTCCCCTATCCTTCCACCTCCTGCTATCCCTCCCCTAGCCCCCCACCCCCCAACAGGCCCCAGTGTATGACGTTCACCTCCCTGTGTCCATGTGTAGAACATTCTTTTTTTTTTTTTTAAGAAAAGAATCTTTATTTTAGGTTTAGGGATACATGTGCAGGTTTGTTATATAGGTAAACTCACGTCATGGGGGTTTGTTGTGCAGATTATTTCACCACCCTGGTACTAAGGCTAGGATCCAATAGTTATTTTTTTCTGATCCTTTCCGTCCTCTCATCTTCCACCGTTAAGTAGACCCAGTGTCTGTTCTCCTCTTTGTGTCCATGCAGAGTACTATTATTTACACATTAGGATTTTTTTTGTTTATGTAATATGTTTTAGAAACTATAAAAGTGGCCTACTTGTTGAAAAAGTATTTTTTAATATTCTAAAGATCTGCTATGTTCTTTTTCATGTTTCAACACCATTGAACTGTTTATCTTAACAGTGTCATCTAATAATCTGAGCCTTCCTGAAGAAGCAACCTCATCATTTTCAGAGAGCATAATACTTCAAACTATATTTTGCTTGACTGTACAGGGAATACTTGACAAAGGTTTCAGTGGGGACATGTATAAGAAACTCTATGATCTTTCCTTCAGCAATTAAATTCTTGTTTACTAACTGTAGCTTAATTAATTGAATATGCTAGGTTTGTCTAATTTTTTAAACTTTTATTTTAAGTTCAGGGATACATGTGCAGGTTTGTTATAACAGTAAACTTATGTCATGGGGAGGGTGTTATTCAGATTATTTTGTTACCCAAGTATTAAGCCTAGAATGCATTAGTTATTTTTCTGGGTCCTCTCTCTCCTTCCACCCTTTATTATTAGGTAGACTGCAGTGTGTGTTCTTCCCCTCTATGTGTCTATGTGTTCCCATCATTTAGCTCCCACTTATAAGTGAGAACATGTGGTATTTGGTTTTCTGTTCCTGTGTTAGTTTGCTAAGGATAATGGCTTCCAGCTCCCTTTGTGTTCCTGCAAACGATATGATCTCATTCTTTTTTATGGCTGCTTCATATTCCATGGTGTATACATACCACATTTTCTTCATTCAATTGACCATTGATGGGCATTTAGGTTGATTCCATGTCTTTGCTATTGTAAATAATGCTGTGGTGAACATACGTGTGCATGTGTCTTTATAATAGAAAAATTTATATTCCTTGGGGTATATATAGCCAGTAATAAGATTACTGGGTTGAATGGTAGTTCTGTTTTTAGCTATTTGAGGAATCACCACAGTGCTTTCCACAATGGTTGAACTAATTTACACTTGCCTCAACAGTGTATAAGCATTCCTTTTTCTCCAAAATCTTGCCAGCATTTGTTATTTTTTGACTTTTCAATAATAACTATTTGGACTGGTTTGAGATGGTATCTTATTGTGGTTTTGATTTGCATTTCTCTAATGATCATTGATATTGAGCTTTTTTCATGTGCTTGTTGACTACATGTATGTCTTTTCTTGGAAAGTGTCTGTTCATATCCTTTTCCCACTTTTTATTGGGGTTGTGTGTTTTTTTCCCATAAGTTGGCTTTATTTCCTTAAAGATGACAGATGCTAGGCCTCTGTCAGATACATAGTTTGCAAAATTTTTCTCCCATTCTATTTAGTCTGTTCAATCTGTTCATAGTTTCTTTTGCTGTGCAGAAGCTGTTTAGTTTAATTAAATATCATTTGGCAATTTTTGCATTTGTTTCAATTGCTTTTGGTGTCTTTGTCAAGAAGTCTTTGCCTATTTCTATATCTAGAATGGTATTGCCTAGGTTATCTTCCAGGATTGTTATAGGTTTGGGTTTTACATTTAAATCTTTAATCCATCTTTAGTTTATTTTTGTACATGGTATAAGGAAAGGGAACAGGTCCAGTTTCAATTTTCTGCATATGGCTAGCAAGTTACCCCAGAACCATTTATTAAATAGGGAATCTTTTCCCTATTGCTTATTTTTGTCAGATGTGTTGAAGATCAGATGGTTGTAGGTGTGCAGCTTAATTTCTGGCCTTTGTATTCTGTTCCATTGGTCTATGTGTCTGTTTTTGTACCAGTGCCAAAGAGAAAGAGAAGGAGTATACTTGATAATTTTTTTCTTTCTTTATTGTTACATAATATTTGTACATATTTATGGAGTACATGTAATAGTTTGTTATATGCACAGAGTGTGTAATGATCAAGTCAGGGCATTTGGGGGTGTCCATCACCTTGAGTATTCATCATTTCTATGTGTTGGGAACATTTCAAGTCCTCTTTTCTAGCTATTTTGAAAAATATAATACATTGTTGTTAAATATAGTCACATATTTGTGACTATATATATCCTAATTATGTATATAATATATAAAAATAAATATCATATATATTTATAGATCACATATATATAATTTATGTTATATATATATATAATTAGGATAACATGGTATTATCTTGGAAATAGGCACATAGACCAATGAAACAATATTGAGGTTGAGTGCAGTGGCTCATGCCTGTAATTCCAACACTTTGGCAGGCTGGTGTGGGGAGATTGCATAAGCTCCAGAGTTCAAGACCAGGCTGGGAAACGTAGGGAGACCTTGTCTCTACAAAAAAAGAAAAAAAAAGCCAGGCATGGTAGTCCATGCCAGTAGTCTCAGCTGCTCAGGAGGCTGAGGTGGAATATTGCTTGAGCCCAGAAAGTTAAGGCTGCAATGAGCCGTGATTGCATCCCTCTACTCGAGCTTGTGTGACAGAGTGACACCCTGTCTCAAAAAAAAAAAAAAAAAAGGAAAAGAAAAAAGAAAAACAAAAAACAAAACTGAGGTTGCAGAAATAGCTCACATATATGTGGTTATATGGTACTCAATACATGACAGAGGTACAGATGTGGCACTATAGGTCAGTGGGAGTATATTAGTTTTGTAGAAATCCCATAGAAAATTACCACAAGCTTGGTGGCCTGAAACAAGAGAAATGTATCCTCTCACAATTCTGGAGACCAGAAGTCTGAAATCAAAGTGTTGGCAGTGCCACGTTTTCTCTGAGGATTCTAGAAAAGAACCCTTCCTTGCTTCTTCCAGTTTCTAGTGACTCCATACGTTCCTTGACTTGTGGCAGCAGAATGATAATCTCTGCTTCCATCTTCACATGGCCTTTCCCCCTGTGTGTCTATATCTTCTCCTTGTCTTATAAAAGCACTTGACATTGAGTTTAGGGCACACCTTGTTAATTTAGGATGATCTCATATCTCCAGATCTTTCACTTACGTGCATCAGTACAAACCTTTTTTCAAATTTTGGTCACATTCATAGGTACTGGGTATTAGAACTTGAATGTATCCTTTTGGGTGCGGGGGGACACAGTTCAACTCCCATAAAGAGAGAATTAAATAAATGTTACTGAGGCAATTGGCTATTAGTGTAGGAAAAAAATTGCATTCCTAAATCATCCCATATGAAAACCAGACTTCCATGTGGATAAAATGCAAAAAAGAGAATTTTAGTGGGAAAGAAAATATGTAGAATATTGTAATCTGTGTAGAATCAAAAAAATTATTGTTTAAAAAAAGACCCTGAAAGCACAGGCATATTGGAAAAAACTGATAAATTCAGTTAAGTTTAAATTTAATACTTTTATACATCACAACTACTATAATGAAAACATAATTCATATTAGAAGAATATATTTGCAGTATATATAACTAATAATGAGTATGTACAAATCAGTAAGAAATGGAAACAAAACAAAGCAAAATAATAATTTTTAAAATGGGGAAAGGTGTAAACAGGCAGTTCATAGAAGAGGAAAGAAACCTATGAAAAGATACTTCAATTCCCTGCTAATATGGGAAATGAAATTTCAGCAAAGAATGAGATTCCTTTTTGCAAACATCAAACGTGTAAAAAACGGAAAATCTTCAGATTACCAACACTTGGTATAGTATACATTAGTGTAACCACTTTAGAGAGCAATTTGGTTCTGTCTAGTAAAGTTGAAAGTATATATTCCTAGAACCTAGAAATTATCCTGGAGACATGTGTATTGCAGCTCTCAGTCATCAGTGAGAGAATGAATAATTTGTAATAAATTCATACAATGTAATATTCTGTGACAATTGAAATAAATGAACTAGCTGTATCTGTGTCAACCTGGATAAATCCTTAAAATAATGTTAAGATAAAAAGCAAATTTCAGAAGAGTAAATATAGTGTGAGAGTGTTAAACACCAAACTCTGGAGAATTGCTCCTTTGGTGGAGGTGGTGGATAAAAGGAAATTTAATGGAAAGAGAGAAATATAGGGCTTAAAATTTATTTGCTATATTTTCATTAGGGGGGATCATGAGTACATGAGTGTTTATTATATTATTCTCTGGATTCTTGGTATTTCTTAAAACTTTAAAAGTCTTTCATCATTTCAAAAGCAAAATGTAAGAGATGATTGAGTTATTACAGGGAAGATGTTCTGATGATTTCCGTCCTCTCAAATTTTAAATAATATGAATTGTAACTAAAATTATAGCAAGATGGAATTTAAATACAAGGAAGAATAAGCAAAGAAGGAACATGGGAAATCTGGAGGCCTGGGACTCAATTTTGGTTCTGTCATCAACTAGTTCTAGGACCATGGACAAATCCCTTAACCTGTCCGAACCTTTGTAAAGTTGGATTGAAAACAGACTGTGATCTTGATTGTACGTAAAATGTCTATGGTTTGCCAAATTTACAAAAAACATGACCATGTGAATTGACAGATAGGAGGGCTGCTCCAGAGGAGTTAGGCAAAAGCTACATCTTTGTTGATTGAAGTTTCGGAACATTGTGATTCTTTGATGTTAAGGCTGTGGAGTGAGGAAGATTTGAAATTGGATAAATTTGGGGCGATCTAGTATAATTGAAAGTGCTCACCCCCACCCCAGAACCTAGTATTTCCTCTGGAAATGTGTGTTCACAACAGCTTCAGAAGACAATGAAGAAGAAGAAATAGGAATGCAGCAAAGAATACTCTTTAGTGCAGACATGAAGATGATCAAAGACTCCAGTCTTCTCCCTAGATAAATTGGAAAATATTTTCTGTGTGATGTTTCTCATCTTGCCAATCATGTTACACATGGCACTTTGCAAACTGTGTAAAACAACACAATGTTGTAGAACAAGCATTAACTGAAGATTCCTTTGAAGAGGAGGGCTGGCTGACTGGCTGACCCCTAAGGATCCTCAAAGGGTGACATTCATTATGATAGACCAGAGCCTGCTTCTCAGTCAGTGGAAAATTCTTCTAATCATCAAATGTGTAAAATTGAAGCCAAGGATTCAGATCTTATCTATGTCTAGTCAAAAATGGAAGTTTTCTCCTTGAAAGAGATTTTCCCTAAATCTAACAGATAATCATAAGAAACGCACACTTGACATTATTAATAATAAGTTGTAAGTTCAAACTTTTCTAAACTATTAATAACAAAATTTTTTGAACAGCCATTTTAGGAAACTGAGTTATCTTTCTATTCTCTCTGTTATAATGACACTACAAAATCAGTATCACATGAAAAGGCAAAGTGCATGCATCAAAAAATGTGACAAAACAGTATTATAGAGGTGGGTCAAGCGTTCAATTAGTAAAAACATTATGTTAACTTTTGTGGATTTTGTTTTAATTATGGTATTTTCCAGCTATTTAAAATGTGTATTTATTGTGAGTCTTCTCATTCTAAATTAATATTTTCTTTTACATGTAAGTTTTATTCTTGTTTTCATTTTTTTTTTATTTTCAACTTTTATTTTAGGTTTAGGGGTTATCAGTGCAGGTTTATTTCATGGGTAACTTGCATGATTTAGGGGTTTGGTGTACAGATTCTTTTGTCACTCAGGTAATAAGCATAGTACCTAATAGGTAGTTTTTTTATCCTTATCCTCCTCCAACCCTCCACCCTCAAGTAGGCCTTGGTGTCTGTTGTTTCTTTGTATCTATGTGTACTTAATGTTTAGTTCCCATTTATAGGTGAGAACATGCATATTCTCTTCCCAAAAGGCTGTCCCTCAAACTGCATAAGCTTCAGATACCACAGAACATGTATTTTCCCTGAGCTTAAGAAAATGTAGATTCCAAATGCCAATTTACCATCTACTTTATGGATCCTGTCAGGAATTGTGATACTTGAAATTCTTATGACCAACCTTTTCAAAGCCTGGTGTCAGACTTGCTAAATTACAATTATTAGTAGAAAATGGGCAAAAAAAAGTGACAAGAATTCACATAACCTGGTTAAAAATCTATATTGATAGAGCTATATAGAAATAGTGATTATAAAAATGGTAATAATTATAGATAACCTTTGTTGAGTACTTACTATGTGCCAAGCTCAGTATTTTATGCCTTTTATGTCAATTCTCAGTTGATCTTTGCACTAACTTCATTAAAGTCGTTTTTATGGAAAGAAGGGCAAGTGCCCAGACAGCACACATGTTGAGACCTGCTAGCTCAGTGATCATCTGGAAAATCTCATGGAGATTTTAAGCAGTAGCAGGTGTAAAGCTCCTTGCTCATTCATTCTAGGGTAGTGCATGGTGATTTAGCAGAGCCAGACATTCAATTCCAGGAGAGGTGCCCTTACTCTTAGCTCTGGGACTTTTAAGCTACACGATTAGCATGATAGTTTTGTAATGTGTCAACTTGGCTAGGCTAAACTACATTTCCCAAAATTCCTTTCTTAATATATTTCTGGTTAAGAGGACTACAAAGGAAATTCTGAAGAGATTTGGAGAGCTAGGGAAAGGCAGCTGCCATTTTATAGTATACACACGTTGTTGCCAATCTGCTGACTTACCTCCTTGGAGTGACATATCAGCTGGGTTAGGGGTATGTGTTTAGCTCTTTGATAAAGGACTCTGCTTCCTCCAAGATATTCTGGTGTCACTGGCAACACAAACAAATACTGATTTCAGTCAACCCTTGTGGGTTTCCAGCTTGTGATCATGGGGTTCCAGGCTGCATGTATTCTTCCTTTCCTGGCTGCTTTCCCTGTGAACTTCAAGCTCTAACATGGGCATGAAGACAGCCTCACAGAGACTGCTTAGCTAATTCCCACAACTGTGTAAGCCAATTCTCTGTAATATCTATAGATATAAATGTAGATGTAAATATATAGATATAGATATATATATCTCCTACTGTTTCTGCTTCTCTGGTTAAGCCCCAACTGATACAATTAGAGAAGTATTGGCCCCTTCCTTGGTATGATAAGGGCCCTGAAGTCCATCATTTGCAGTTCCAGGTGATGACATAGTGCTAAGATTCATCAATTCATTATTCATGATTAGAGAAAAATTAGTTCTCTTCCTGGCATACTCAAGGAGCTAGGTGCCAGGCCTTAAAACTGAATAGGGTTGATTGTTCTTATTACTAGACCATAGCTGGTTTGCATGGAGCTTTGCCAGAGGCTAATTCCTTTACTGAGAGGCCAAGTTGCAGGGATCCATTCTTGGACAAGTATGGCAGATGGTATTTTCTAAAGATAGCTATACCAGTATACAGTGCATCCCACATACTCTTCCTAACAATGAGATGATGTTGCCACTCTTCCATGGAGAGATGGGGTCTGTGTTCCATTTTTTTCGAAACTTGGAAAATCTTTGTAATTGCCTTCACTACCAGAATGCAGCAGAAGTGATACTATGTGACCTCCAAGGCTATATTATAAAAGGCTATATGATTTCCATCTAGTTCTCTCTCTCTCTCTGTTTCTCCCTCCCTCCCTCTCTCTCCCTCGCCCTTCCCCCGTTCATGGCACACAGTCACCATTACAGAAGAAAGCCTAAACTAATCCATGCAGGGAGACCACACAGACACACCCACGTGGAGAGGAGCAAAAGTCTCCAATTCTTTCCCAGCATCAACCACCAGACATGTGACTGAGTGAGGCTTTAGAAATTTTGAGCCCCTGGTTTTTCAGTCTTTCAGCAGAGGCTTTAGATACTATGGAGCAGAGTGGAACAGAGATGAGTTGTCCCCAGAAAACCCTGCCCAAATTGTAGATTTGTGAAGAGAATAAAATTCGTTGTTTTTACCACTAAATTTTGGAGTAACATCTTGTTTGGCATTACTTACTGGAAAAGGCAAGTTAACTGTGTGTAATAATGATCTACTGCTGTGTAACAAATTATTTGAAAATTTAGTGACTTAAAAGTGTAAACATTTATTACCTCACAGTTTCTAAGAATCAGTAATTCAGGAATTGCTTAGCTTGGTAGCTCTGGCTCAGGATTTCCCATGAGGTGGTAGATGAGATGTTGGTCAGAGCTGTAGTCATTTGAAGGTTTTATTGGGCAGGAGGATCACCTTCCAAGATATCTCCCTCATATGGTTATTAGGAAAAAGCCTTAGTTTCTTGCTGGATATTGGCAATAGGCCTCAGTTTCTTACCACATGGGCTCCTCACAGAGCTGTCTTAATGTCTTCGTGATGTGACATTTGGCTTCCCCGGAGCAGATGAGAGAGAGAGAGAGAGAACAAGAAGGCAATCTTGCATGTTCTTCACATGTACCCCAAAACCTAAAATGCAATAAAAAAATTCTTCTCATGATCTAGCCTTGCAAGTTACCCACCATCATTTCCACCACATGCTGTTTGTTAAAATACAGCCCACATTCAATGGGAAGGCAATTAAGCACCACCTTTTGAAGTGGGGAATATCAAAGAATTTGTTGATTTGACCTTAATTGTAGTTTCTATGCCTCCTTCCCCCATTCTGTGACCATTCCATTCTCTTTCAACAAAAGAGGGCTGTGAGGCTAATTACTGCCATCATTCTAGGAAACACTTGAGAATAGTTCAGAATGGCTGGGTGACTATCCAGGGGTGCAGGTCATGTTTACCTGAGGCAGTTGGGGGAAGGCAATTTGTAAGAAGGAACCAGAAGGCATGCATTGTGTGGTCTGCAAAGTAATAAGGCTGACACCTACTACTGCTGTGTGGAGGTTAAGGAAATGTTAAACACAAGTTGCAGAATTGCTCTTGAGTTTCTTCCAATGGCGGGAACCTGTGTCATTCTGGAGGAAGAACGAGTTCTCCTGCCTTGTTGCTCAGTGTTGGATCTTAAGATCCATTGTTGATATTTTTATTGATGAGGATTAGTGTTTTAACTTAGTGGAATTTGCAAGAGACTGGGATATGCCAGTGGCAAAGTGGTGATGTTAGGAGACACTGGGATAGCCTTTATTTACTTCACAGATTCATGAGGATGACAGTTTTCCTGGAATGCAAGGTGGTTGGTAGTTACTGATCTCTATCCCCTTCCTCCTATAATTTTTGGTGATGTTTTACTACTAGTTGAGGTGCTTCTTCTTCTACTTCAGATGAAGTATTTATTTCATCTGGTTCATATCCAGGGTGATAATCTTGATGGAAACTGAGACACTCAGTTACCGCCACACTGAAATAATTTGTTATTAGTAGTTATATCTTGCTTTTTAAAAATGGAGGTACAATTCACATAAAATAAAATTAACCACTTTAAAGTATACAAGGAAGTAGCATTTAGTACATTCAAAATGTTGTGCAACCACCTCTCTCAAGTTCCAAAACATTTTCATCACTCTAAAATAAAACTTGTATGCATTAAGCAGTCACTTTTCATTCTTCTCCTCCTAGACCATGGCAACGATTATTCTGCTTTCTGTCTCTATGAATTTACCTATTCTGAATTTTCAATGGGCTATTCTTCAGCCATAAAAATTGAAGTACTAATACATGTTACAATGGGGATGTACCTCAGAAACTTGCTAAGTGAATGAAGCCAGACACAAAATGTCTCATTACTGTACGATTCTATTTGTTTGAGTTCCCTTCTATTTCTAGTTTGTTTTAATCAAGAGTGCTGCATTTTGTCAAATTATTTTATTTTGCATCAATTGAGATGATTGTGTGTGTAGATTTTTTTCCTTCATTCTATTAATGTGGCGTATTACATTAATTGGTTTTCAATGTTGCACAATTCTTACATTCCTGGGATAAATACCACTTGCTCATGGTGTATAATTCTTTTAATATGCTAGTGGATTCAGTTTACTAGAATTTCATTGAGATATTGTATCTAAATTCATAAGGAATATTGGTTTGTAGTTTTCTTGTGATAACTTTGGCTGGCTTTGTTATTAGAATAATTCTGGCATCATAGATTAAGGCACAAAGTATTCCCTCCTTTTCTATTATTTTTTGGTAGACTTTGAGAAGAGTTGTTGAAAATTCTTTTTTAAATGAGTGGTAGAATTTACGGGTAAAGACATCTGGTCTTGAGCTTTTCTTTGTTGGGAAAATTTTGATTACTGATTTAATTACTGATTAATTCTCTTATATATTTTTTTAAAAAAATTCTATTGTTCAGTTGTAATGTCTCTATTTTTATTTCTGATTTTAGTAATTTGAGTATTCTCTTTTTTTCTAGTCAATCTAACCAAAGATTTGTCAATTTTACTGATCTTTTTAACTGACCAACATTTGGTGTCATCAATTTTCTGTATTTTTAAAAATTTTTAGATCTCATTTAATTTCATCCTAATCTTCATTATTTCCTTCTTTCTGCTGGATTTGGGTTGGATTTTTCTCTTCTCCTTCTAGTTCCTTAAGGTGTAAAGTGAAGTTATTGATTTCTTCTTTTTAAATGTATAAGTTTTTACAGCTATAAATTCCCTTCTGAGCACTGCTATTTCTATATCCCGTAAGTTTTAGAATGTTGTGCTTTCATTTTCATTTGTCTCAAAGAAAGTATTTTCTAATTTCTCTCATAATTTCTTCTTTGATCAATTGGTTTTACTTTATTTTTGTTGAGATGGAGTCTCACTCTGTTGCCCAGGTTAGAGTACAGTGGCACGATCTCAGCCCACTACAACCTCTGCCTCCTGGGTTCAAGTGATTCTCCTGCCTTAGCCTCCACAGTAGCTGCGATTACAGGAGCTCGCCACCATGCCCAATTAAGTTTTGTATTTTTAGTAGAGATGGGGTTTTGCCATGTTGGCCAGGCTGGTCTCAGACTCCTGACTGCAAGTGATCTGTCTGCCTTGGCCTCCCAAAGTGCTGGAATTACAGGCATTAGCTACTGCGCCTGGCCTTGATTGGGTTTTAAAGAATGTTGTTTAATTTCCACATATTTGTGAATTTTCTACTTTTCCTTCTATTATTGACTTCTAGTTTCATTTCATTGTAGTAGAAGAAAATATTTTGTATGAGTTCAGTCTTTTAAAATTCATTGAGATTGTTTTGGCCTAATGAATGTTCTCCCCTGGAGAATGCTCCATGCATATTTAAGAAAAATATATATTCTGCCATTCTTGAGTGGAGTGTTCTGTGTATGCCTCCTAGGTCTAGTTGGTTTCTAGCATTCTTTAAGTTCTCTACTTCCTTATTGATCTGCTGTTTTGTTGCCCAATCCATTATAGAAAGTAGGGTGCTAAATTTCCCAACCACTATTGTAGAATTATTTTTGCTTCACATATTTTGGGTCTCTGCTGTTAGGCAATATATGTTTGTTATTGTTTCTTATTGTGGGATCTTCTTGATGAGTTGACCCATTTGTCAATATATAATGTCCTTGTTTGACTTCTGTGACAGTTTTCTTATTTAAAGTCTATTTTGTTTGATATTAGTATAGCTACTTCATCTTACTTCTGTTTATAATATGCATGTAATATTTTTCCTATCCTTTCACTTTTAACTTCTTTATGTTTTTGCATCTAAAATTAGTCTCTTGTAGATAACATATAGTTGAATCATGTTTTCAATCTATTCTGCTAACCTCTGTCTTGTACTTTTAAAATTTTTAATTTTTTTTTTTACTTTTGTGACTACATGGTAGGTGTTTATATTTATGAGGTACATGAGATGTTTTGATACAGGCATGCACTGTTAAATAATCACATCATGGTGAATGGGGTCCACATCCCCTCAAGCATTTATACTTTGTGTTGTTAAGAAAAACTTTGGCTGAATAAAATTTAAAGGAGTTTAGGGGCAAGGCTAAGGTAGCCGACTAGAAATAGAACCATTTGGAGGCTCCCATCAAAAAAAGCACAATAAGCATGTGAATCCTTCACCAGCAACCAGGGTATGCAGGTTCTCTCTTCAGAACTGACTAGGAGGCTGGAATGACCCATGGAGAGAAGGAAGAATAGTGTGGTATTCTTCCCACCTGATAGCCACACAGGCTAGGGGAGTCCCCTCCCCCCATATTCTCAAAAGAAGACATTTATGCAGCCAACAAACATATGAAAAAAACTCAACATCACTGATCATCAGAGAAATGCAAATTAAAACCACAATGAGATACCATCTTAAGGTAGTCAGAATGGTGATTATTAAAAAGTCAGGAAACAATAGATGCTGGTGAGGCTGTGGAGAAATAGAAACACTTTTACACTGTTGGTGGGAATGTAAATTAGTTCAACCATTGTGAAAGACAGTGTGGTGATTCCTCAAGGATCTAGAACCAGAAATATAATTTGACACAGCAATCTCATTACTGCGTATATTCCCAAAGGAATATAAAGCATTCTACTATAAAGACACATGCACAAGTTTGTTTATTGCAGTACTATTTACAATAGCAAAGGCATGGAACCAACCCAAACGCCCATCAATGATAGACTGGATAAAGGAAATGTGGTATATATACATCATGGAATATTATGCAGCCATAAAAACAAATGAGATCATGTCCTTTGCAGGGACATGGATGAATTTGGAAGCCATCATCCCCAGCAAACTAATACAGGAACAGGAAACCAAATACCGTATGTTCTCACTCATAAGTGGGAGTAGAACAATGAGAACACATTGACCCAGAAAGGGGAAAAACACACAGCAGGGCCTGTTGTGGGGTGGGCGGTGAGGGGAGGGAACTTAGAGGACATGTCAGTAGGTGCAGCAAACCACCATTGCACATGTATACCTATGTAACAAACCTGCACGTTCTGCACATGTATCCCATTTTTTAGAAGAAAAAAAATGAATGAATAAATAAATGCTCTCATCACACACACATACACACACACACACACACACAGACACAATAAATTTAAAGGAGTTTAACTGAGCAATGAACAATTTGTGAATCAGGCAGCCCCCAGAATCACAGAAGATTCAGACAGACTCCAGGAATGCCTCATCGTCAGAACAAATTTATAGACAACAAAAGTAAAGTGATGTACAGAAATTGGAAGTGAGGTGCAGAAATAGCTGGATTGGTTACAGGTTGGTGTTTGCCTTATTTGAACACAGTTTGAACACTCACCAGTGTATGAGTGGTTGAAATACGGCTACTGGGAATGACCAAGACTCAGCTATTTTTATAGGTGTGTACTCCTAAGTTAAATTTTTCAGTCTTGTCTACCTATTAAGTTACACTGCAGTTCATCCCCAAGGAGTCAAATATAGAAGTACAGAGTCCTTCTCAGGCCATATTCAATTCTCTTTAATAGTGTTACAAACAATCCAATTATACTCATGTAAAATTAAGTTGTTATTGACTGTAGTCACCCTGCTGTGCTATCAAATAATAGGTCTTACTCATATTCTCTATTTTTTGTACCTATTAACCATCCCCACCTTCCCTTCCAGCCCCCCATTGCCCTTCCCAGCCTAGGGTAACCATCCTTCTACTCTCTGTGTCCATGAGTTTTCAATTGTTTTGATTTTCAGATTCCACAAGTAAGTAAGAACTTGTAATGTTTGTCTTTCTGTGTCTGGCTTATTTCACTTAACATAATGATCTCCAGTTCTATCCATGTTGTCACAAATGACAGGATGTCATTCTTTTTTATGGCTGAATTTCATTGTGTGTATGTACCACATTCCTTTATCCATTCATCTGTCAGTGGACATTCAGGTTGCTTTCCAATCTGGGCTATTGTGAACAGTGCTGCAACAAACATGGGAGTGCAGATATATCTTTCATATACTGATTTCCTTTCTTTTTGGTATGTACCCAGCAATGGGTTTGCTACATCATATGGTAGTTCTGTTTTTAGTTATTTGAGGTACCTCCAAACTGTTCTCCATAGTAGTTGTGCTATTTACATTCCCATCAACAGTGTATGAGGGTTCCCTTTTCTCCACATCCTTGACAGCATTTGTTATTGCCTGCCTTTTGATTAGAGAATTTAATCCATTTTTATTAATTACTAATAAGAAAGGACTTACTTCTAATATCTTGCTATTTTTTCCTTTATTATTACCTTATTTTGTGTTTAATTGACTTTTTGTAGTGTGCCATTTGATTACTTTTTCATTTCTCTTTCTTTCTTTCTTTCTGAAGATTTTTTTGTTGATTTCTTGAGGATTACTATTAACCTCTTACATATGTGACAACCCATTTTGAATTAATACCATTTTAGTGCCCTCTTAATGTTTCATACAGGGAAAATCTGCTAGCAGTGAACATTCCCAGCTTTTGTTTATCTGTGAATGTTTTACTTTCTGTTTCATTTTAAAAGGAGTGTTTTGTAGAATAGAATTCTCGGTTGACAGTTTTTTTCACTTTAAATATGTCATTCCATTATATTCTGGCCTTGAATTCTGCTGAGAACGTAGTTGTTCATTTTATTGATGATCCCTTGTACATGATGAGTTGCTTATCTGTTGCTACTTTTTAAGATTATTTCTGTCTTTTGAAAGTTCAATTACAGTATGTCTTGATGTGACTCTCTTTTTCTTTATTCAATGTGTTGAGCTTCTTGGAAGTGTAGATTAATGTGTTTTATTTTTTAAAATGGGAAGTATTTCACCATTATTTCTTTAAATATTCTTTTTGTACATTTCACACTTTTTTTAATGGAAATCTCATTATGCATATGTTGGTAGGTTTGATGGTGTCCCATAGGTCTCTTAGGCTCTGTTCTTTTTCTTAAACTATCTTTTCTTTCTGATCCTCAGATTGGATAATTCAGTTGACCTATCTTCAAGTTGACTGATTATTTTTTCTCCTTGCTCAAATCTGTAGTTGAGATCCTCCAGTGAATTTTTCATTTTACTTATTATATTTTTAAGCTCCAGAATTTCTGTTTGTTACTTTTTATAATTTTTAATCTCATTAGTAATATTCTCTATTTGTTCCATACATCACTTTCTTGGTTTCCTTTACTTCTTTGAGCATGTTTAAGTCAGTTGGTTTAAAGTCTTTGTCTAGTAAGTCCAATGCCTTTGCTCCCTTTGGTACAGTTTCAGTTAATTTATTCAGTGAATGGACCATACTTTCCTGTTTCTTTGCATTTTTTGGGTAATTTTTGGTTGGAAATTGGACATTTTGATTAATATAATGGGGTAACCCTGTAAATCAGTTCTTCTCTCTTCTCAAGGGTTGTTTCATTGTTCACTGTGGGTTGTAACTATTTTTTTGTTTAGTGGCTGTTTAAACTATCTTGTAAAGACTGCATTTTTTTTCTTGTATAGTCTTTCATGTCTCTGTGCCTTTAGTTTATGTTATGGTAGAGATTTTCTTGAATGCCCGGAGTCAATAAAGGAAGAAGAAGAAAAAAAGAAAAAATCTTTTAGTCTTTCAAAATTGGCTCTGTTGGGACTGAATTAGTCTACTCTCACACTGCTATGAAGAACTACCTAAGACTTGTAATTTATGAAGAAAATAGGTTTAATTGACTCACAGTTCTGCAGGCTGTACAGAAAGCATGGCTGGGAGGCCTCAGGAAACTTATAATCATGGTGGAAGGTGAAGAGGAAGCAAACATGCTTTACCATGGCAGAGCAAGAGAGAGAAAGGGCTAAGGAGGAAGTGCCACACACTTTTAAACCATCAGATCTCATGAGAACTCCCTATCACAAGAACAGCAAGGGGGAATTCTGCCCCTATGATCCAATCACCTCCCACCAGGCCCCTCCCTCAACATTGGGAATTACAATTCAATATGAGATTTGGGTGGGGACCCAGAGACAAACCATATCAGGGATATTCCTTCAATGCTTAGCCAGTTTCTTTATAACTCTGCCTTAGTCTTCACTCTATATTTGTGCTGAGCCTATTGATAAGTCTTAGGTGAATACTTAGGGTCTTCTCAGGACTTTTCTGAGTGTGAGCCCTCCCCTAGGAATGCATGAATTTGTAAATTCCCCAGCTGGCACAGGTATTGTTCAATGTCCTAATCCGTCAAATAATATTTATCTCCAGTTTTTTTTTTCCTCCCAGGCTTTTTAGTGCATCTATTCTTTACCTTGACTGCAATCTTTTGCCATAGACAACAGTGCTTTGTTAATTTACCTTTTAATATTTTTCAGGAATATCCTCTGTATAGCCTCTTTTCCTCCCTGAGAGGGTTCTGACTTGGATGAAGCAACGGCAACTGCCTTGTGTCAGTCCTTTAGGCAGTTGCCCTGTAGATCAAAACAACAACAATAAAAACCCCACAATTATTTGAGAACACAGCCTACTCTCTCTCTCAGGAATAAGGGACCAGGGTCTTACACTGGGACCAGAGGAACTATCTTCAAGACTGTTGTCAAGTTAGAGATTGAATAGGGCAAGGGCAAGTAAAAACACTGAAAAGTTCTTCTACCATTTTTAAATTGCCTTTTTCTTGACTCAGCATTTACCTGGTTTCTACAAAACTTTGACTATTTTCCAGAGTTCCTACAAAGGTGACTCTGAGCATTTTTGCTCATTTCTTGGTGTTTTTTGGAGGAACAGGCCCTTGGAACTAACTACTCTGACATTTTTGCTTACATCACCCTTCCAAAATTTGTTTTGGATTCTGCTAGTATTTATTAAGGACTTGCTATGCATCAGGTACCATGTTAAGTGTTTTACGTTTATTTAACCCTCATACTAATTATGTGAGGGCAACATTATTATCCCCATTTCACAAAAGAAGAAATATAGGGAAGAATTATTCAAGGCAATACTATAGACAGAAAGAGATACACATGAGCTTGAACTCAGATCTGTATGATTTCTAGCCGCAGGCTCTTAACTGCTAGGATAAACCAATATATTAAGAAAGGCAGGCATAATAAAAGGTGTTAGGTGACCTAATTCTAGACACAATTTTATGCTAAGGGATTAACTATAATTTGTTTGTATATAAAATGGCTTTTATTTTCTATCTCTCATTCATGCTCTGCATCTGAGTGGTGTAAGTGAGTGTGAAGGGTCTCAGTACAAGTAAGAAAAAGAAAAATATATCCCAGATAATCCATCAGTAGTCATGTAGAATGAATAACAAATGTTGATTACTGTTTGTGCTAGCTTGTAATCTTTTTATTAAAAGATTTAAGCTAGCAGGATGGCTAAAGTAAATAGAAAAGGAGTGAAGGGAGGATGTGTGAATATTTGACTCATGATTATCCTATTCTTGTGTGCTGCAGTTGTTCCTGATTATTTTGATGGAGCACTATTAGGGAGCTGAAAGGGTTGCAGATTTAGACTCCCTGAGTTCGAATTCTGACTCTACTTTTTGCCATCTCTATGGCCTTGGGCAAATTAATTAATCTTTCTATGCTTCAGTTTCCTCACTATGAGATATGGGGATAATAATGGTACCTACTTCATAGTGTGCTTCAGAATCAGATAAGCTAGTAAAGTGAACAGCATTGGGGGGCCAAAGGAGGGACAGCAGAAGAGTGGGGAGGTCGGGGAGGGATGACATGGGGAGAAATGCCAGATGTAGGTGATGGGGGAATGGAGGCAGCAAACCACATTGACATGTGTGTACCTATGCAACAATCCTGCATGATCTGCACATGTACCCCAGAACCTAAAGTACAATTTAAAAAAATGAAAAAAAAAAAAAAAAAAGAACTGTGTCTGGCACAGAGTAACCATTTTAAAACATTGGCTCTTAGTGTTATTATAAAATTAAGTAGAAAAAAAAACACATTTTTTCCCAATAAGATTTTAATGATCACACTTCATTATCACCTCCCTTTGTTCACTTACTTATCCTGGTGAACCCTTATGGGGCACATGGCACTTTAGAGGCATCTCTTGTTTTGCTTTTGACCTTGTTAGGGTAGCTGTAACTCAAAAAAGAAAAAGAAAATTGAATGACTTTCCTATTATGCTTCTTTCTGACAGCTTCTTCAATTTTCCTTAATTTCAAAGAGGATGAAAATGTACAGATAGGCGTTTTTTTAAAATAACTGAAATTATACAAACATCCCTCATACTTGTACTGAAAGTTCCATTTTCATTTAGCATTTTATTTCCTTCTGTGTAATTTTAAGTTTATAAAATCTCAGATAACATTAATCTTAACAAAATTTTGTTAATGATGTTACCTCTGGTACTCCAATATGATGAAGGCTAAAATAAATGGAAGTCTTTTTATGAATTTTTATTTGAGAGTATCTTGGGGATCCTATGGACACGAGAATTTATATATTGTTTTTCCACTGTGATACATATGAAGGATGATGTTGATGAGGTTAACACAGTCCTATGGACTCATCTAAAAATTCTTTGTGTGTGCTAATAGATGGTAATCTTCATATTTACTCAAGAAGCCATTTAGGAATGCCAGCAAATAAGTGTGACATTATTGTTTTTAAATAAATTTTATATTTTAGAGCAGTTTTAGGTTCACAGCAAAGTTGAGCAGAAGATACAGATATTTACCATATATTTACACATAATATCTTTTCCCATTATCAATATCCCCCACCAAAGTAGCACATTTATTGCAATTGATGAACCTATATTGACATATCACTATCACTCAAAGTTCATGGTTTACATTAGGGTTCCCTCTTGGTGTTGTACATTCTATGGATTTGAAAAATGTATAATGACATATATCCATCATGATAGTATTATACATAGTAGTTTTATTGCCCTAAAAGTCCTCTGTGCTCTGCCAACGTGACATTATTTTAACAAATAAATTTGACCTTTTTCTTATACTATAAAAAGCAAATCCTTCGAGTATGTTGAAACTTTATAATTAGTGATGATACTGACAAGAAATCTAAGAAATGACTTTGAGTCATGATGGACCCCGAGATTGAGAACCAGGTAACTTGTCAAAGTGCTTCACCTTACAAAAGAAGAGAGTGGTGATCAGTTGCTCTAAGTCACACAGTGGTGAGAAACTCCAGGGACACTTAACTCTGGGCTTAGTTATTTAGTCCACAGACACTTATTGAGCTTCTTCTGTGTCTAAGACCTCTTGCCCAACAAAATGGTGAATAAGACTTCACCTACTACAAGGATTGGGAGAATAGAGAGTGGAATGGGAACAACTGGTGAGTAAAGCATCAATTATGTAACAGTATTAAGGTGAAATACAGAAGTTGGTAGAATCACAGATTAGGGGAATCAAACTGGAATTTGTAGTAGGCTTGAGGAAGGCTGCCCAGAAGGGATGATATCTAAGCTAGACTTAAAGAATGAATGGGCGTCAAGTCATATTCAGCCAATTGATAATTGATATTAAGGTAAGACTAGGTCCAAAACTGGCATCATGGAGAAAAAAATAGCCCTTTAACAATTCTCCTTTTACAACCTTAGCCAGAGTTAGAACCTTTACTGGGTAATGATAAACAATAATACTCATTGGTTTATTGTTGTTAATTTTTAAGTGTAACTGTAATAGAATTTCATGTGATTCTTTCAGTGATTCCATGAGTAAGGAAGAGCAGGTAAAATCAATGTCTCAAAAAATGACCTAAAATAAGGTTGGAAGTAAATAAAGTGAAATTACAGTGGATGTGACCCTTTTGATTTTTTCTTTGAGATATGAAGTAGCCTTTGGTTGCTGAAACACACACTGACCATCTTGTGGAATAAAGTTTGGCCCATTGGAGAAGTGAAAAATGCCATATCAGTCATGTCAGTCGATGTTCTTCCCATGACCACCTTGTATTCTAATTGAACTACCTCACCCACAGCCTGTGACCCTACATCTACAGGATGTTCCTATCTTTCTTTTGTTTGGAACTAATTGACTAGGATTGGATACTTTGATCCTGATTCTATAAAGCAGGGCTATACTGATCAGAATTTCTTCATGGAAGATTTAATTATTGGCCCCAACTTTTACTCTTCTGGTTTAGTCTGTGTTGCTATAAAGGAATACCTGAGGCTAGATTATTTATAAATAAAGGATGTTTATTTGGCTTATGGTTCTGCAGGCTGTACAGGAAGTGTGGCAGCAGCATCTGCTTCTGATGAGGACTTTGGGAATCTTCCAGTTATGGCAGCATCTGCTTCTGGTGAGGGTTTCAGGAAGCTTCAGGGAAGGGGAGCAGCCATTATATGGTAAGAGTTGAGGAAAAAGAAAGAGAAAGGAGATGCCAGACTCTTTTTAATAATAAGATCTCTTGGGAGCTAATGGAGTGAGAAGTCACTCATTATTGTGAGAACGACAGCAAGCCATTCATGATGATGAACCCCTGACCAAAGTACCTCCCACCAGACTCCACCTCCAACATTGGAGATCAAGTTTAAACATGAGATTTGGAGGGAACAAATACCCAAATTATAGGACCTTCCCTTGCACCCATATTGTCATGGTCTCCTTATGGGCAGAAAGTACTTTCTCACTCAGGACTTTGGGCTTGCTATGTGACTTGGGTTGGCCAGTGGCACACAGGTAGAAGTGCCAGCCATTCTGACCCTAGGCTTTAAGAGGGCTTCTGTGTTCCTTCCCATCCTCTGTGACTCTGTCATCTCATAATAAAAACTTCTCCTGGATAACTTCTGCCCCTGCAGCCTAAGTCTTAGAATAAAACCATGTGGGGCCACGTGCGGTGGCTCACGCCTGTAATCCCAGCACTTTGGGAGGCCGAGGCGGGTGGGTCACGAGGTCAAGAGATCGATACCATCCCAGTCAACATGGTGAAATCCCGTCTCTACTAAAAATACAAAAAATTAGCTGGGCACAGTGGCGCATGCCTGTAATCCCAGCTACTCGGGAGGCCGAGGCAGAAGAATTGCCTGAACCCAGGAGGCGGAGGTTGCGGTGAGCCGAGATCGCGCCATTGCACTCCAGTCTGGGTAACAAGAGCGAAACTCCATCTCAAAAAAAAAAAAAAGAATAAAACCATGTGGAGCAGTGCTGCCAACCTAAGTCAGTTAAGGTTAGCTAACACCAGCTGACTCACAGATCCATCAGAATCAATGGTTCATATCTTGCCATTGATGTTTGCAACTAACTTGAAGGCCAGTAGATATTGTCCTCTTGACCTGAAACCTAAGGTAGACTTTGTGACTTGGTCTGCCATTTTTGGCTACAGCTAAGTATGTAGAGGAAGTCAGTCTACAGAGAAAGATAGGAATTGAAATATACAAGTGACAGAGACAATCATCTTGGCTTCTAGCTGTACTCTAGACAAGGCAAGGAGCTATAAGGTTAGGTAGTGGCATTTGGACTGGCTGGCATTCTCATCTATGAAGGGACTGGTTATTATTGGACTGTCTTGAAAAAATTGGGATACCATGTGGTTTCTTGAAATTAGGCAGAATTACTAGCAGTAAGACTGAGGAAAAATGTTAAAGCATGGTTTCTGCAAGGTTGTCTTGAAGTTGAGTCACCTTAAAACAAGGACAGTTTACATTTTTCTCTTGGTGAACAAGATCAGTCCAAAAGTCTAAGAAGTGGCTGCTTCTACAGGGGGTCAAGTTTCCAGAGATGAGTAAAGGAGATACAAGAGACAGTTGTTATTTTTTGCCTGTACAGTTTTCTTTCTCAGGTTTCCTCTAAAAATGTTCATGTGAGAAATATACTGCCTTGCCTAACTTCTCTTTTCAGCTTAAATTGTACTATCCCCAGCCAGACTCAGAAGGGTCAGTCTTAATACCATGTCACTCTGCCTTCCCTCTCTCTCATCACAAAGTAAATTGAACCAAGAGAGTACTTCTGCCCGACCCAAAGGAAACCAGTCCACATGGCTTCTGTGGGGCTCAACCTGGGGTTACAGGGGTATAAAGATCTGGCAAGCAGACCAGATCATCTGCTTGGCTACAGTGATTGGTTCAGTCTTAATTTAGGGCCCCAGCTAGGGCAATCATAGTCCTCTCTAGGGTTTTTCTTCCAGAAGGTTGAGGAGAGACTATTATTTCTACTCTGATGGTCCAGCTGGCAGCATTTGAGGGAAGAGCTGCTTGTGGCTATTTTGATACAATCAGATGAAAACCTAAGGATTAATTCTGGAAGATTCAAGAAGTATGGTGAAGAAGTAGGAAGGTAGGAGGGAAGAAGGGAGAGACAGAGGAAAGAGAGTAAGAGGGCGCTGAAAATAGTGCCTGAACTCCTGGTATGCAGCCCTGCTAAATCTAACTCTACTCCTTGGTTTTTGCCAGGTGCTAGGCCAATAAATGCCCTCTACTCTTTTTCTTAAACTGGTTTGAGTTAGGTTTCTATCACCGCTAACTGACAGTCTTGATGAATCCAGAAGGAACATTGAGGTAGACAGGAGGCAAGCCATTGTGGGGACTAGATCTTCTTTATTGGCACAGAGATCAGCTCCTTAAATTATGAGAGAGAAAGCATAGATTCCTCTGAAAGCAGAAAGTAAATTATAAAATTATGAAGGAAACTAAAGCAAAAAAATATTAGGCGTAATTCAATTTACATTCTAATTATTGGGTAAAGGTTTTTGTAAGACTTTTAAGACTGGCTGTAATTTCATAATGTCAGTGGTAGGTACTGGTCAAAGTAAACTGTGTGGATTCAAATTCCACCTTAAGTACTTACTAACTGTGAATATTAACCTCTCTGAATAGTAGGCTCATCTCTAAAATAGGGATAAAAGTAGTGCCTATCTCATGCAGTTGTTGCAAGAAATAAATGACTTAATTTATGCAAAGCTTTTAGAAGAGTGTTCAATAAACACACAATAAGTGAGACTGTTATAATTAGCTGTTTTTATTTCTCACATTTGTTTCCTTGATTTGTAAGAGAGATGGTGTATTTGTGTAGGCTCAAGAAGTTATGGAGAAGAAAGCTTAGGGGATGATGAACGACACAGGTGAACAAATCCCCAAGGTTTCTGGGAAAGAGGAAGTAGGTAAACTGTGAGTAAACCAGAACTCATAAATATCCCTGGGTGTTCATTCTGGCTTAAGGTATTTGGAAATCAGGTATCTATAATGTACAGGTAAAGACATTGAGGACTAGAGACTGATGTTCTCCAGGCCCATCAGAAGTTACAGGCAGAGCTGAGACTTGAGCCCAGATCTTCTGACCTTAACTGGGCACCCTTTCCAGTTCACCATAGTATGAGGAATGTGAAGGCAGGGACTATATTTGTTATCCTGAGGGTTTCAAGAAATTTAAATGTAATAAATGAATGAATCTAATCCAAAGTGACTCTTCTGGTCACAATTGCTATTTAACAAATTACTCCAACCTTGGTGGCTTAAAACAATAACCATTTTATTATGCTAATGGATTTGGGGTGAGGAATTCATGAAGAGCTCAAGTAGGCAATTTTCATTTGAGGTTTCTCGAGCAGTTACAGTCAAATGAAGTCTTGATTCAGTTGGATGTCCAAGATTGCTTAGTCATGTTGCTGGTGGTTGGATGATGGTTGTTTGCTGTGAGCTCAACTGAGGCATCTGAAGCATCTATATATGACCTGTTCATGTTGGACCTCTTACAAGATGGCTCAGGCTCCAAGCAAATGTGTTGCAGTGGCAAAGTGAAAGCTACCTTTCCTTTTCTGACCTACCCTTAGAAGTCATATAACATTACTTCTACTGTATTCTGTTGGGTACAAGTGAATTGCAAGCTTGCCTATGTTCAGGGGGAGAGGACATAGATTGCACCTTTAAGTAGGTAGAGTGTCAAAGAATTTATGGTCATAAAAATAAAACTTCCACAATGACCTTCAGTATATTTGTAAGTTCTATCCATATAAATAGACTCTGCAAGGGTGAGACTTGATGCTGCTCCTGTCCCAGGTTACCTGATGTTCTTCAGAGCATGAGTCACTAAGGTGCCTCCTGCTTTGTTTACCAACCATGGCTACACACCCTCTTTGTGCTGCCGCTTATTTGTGTCTCAAGCCACCAGTGAGATATTACTCTTGCCTCTGTGTGGCACGGTTCTTACTCTTTGCTCCATTCCCATATGTATCCTCCTCTTTCCCTGGAAGTCAGGCTACACCCTTTGCAGAAGCTATTCCTGAGTGAGACTGTCACAAGCCCATTCTCCCATCAGAACCCACTCTGAGAACTCCACTTAGCTCACGGCAATGCACACCACTTTGGTGCCACTCCCAGTCTCACTGCCTACAGTTCAAAGGGGCCCTAGATTAAGTCCCTTTGGTTTAGGAAAATATCCTTGTTAAAGTCTCTTTAATGAAGGATGAACTGGTGAGGCGTAAGAGTGATCTATGCTACTAACAAAAATGAGACAAAGTCCTGAAAATGTCTGCTGCTTTTCCTGCAGAAATCCTTCCTCGGGGACATTAGAGTCACCAAACAATGGTTTCTGAAGATGATGCTGATTCTGAATCTGGTAATTTTTCCAGGAACCACCTAGAAATAAAACGTAACTCTGAGACTTTTACTGTAGTAAAAAATTCATAGCAAATTAAAACACAAGGAATGCAATATGTAGATCAATGCAATAAATCTCTAATTGCTATATTTAATATTTTCAATTTTTGAAGGGGTTTGGTTCACTGACAAAATAATCTGAAACACTAGAATCCCATTAGTCATTAAGGACCAATTAAGTGGGAAGTTGTCAATTTGTAAGCTAATTTTGGACTTATAAGAGAAAAAATAAACTGAATTATTTTAAGGGACCACAAGTGTCTCTCACACTTCTAAGTATAATTATGCTACAACCAATGTAGATGATGCCGCCCAAGATGCAACTTTAAGACTAAACAAAACCTGTTAAGCCCTAAGGAAAATATTTATGAACAGTCTAAAAGAAGAATAATGCTAATTTATAAGGTGGATTGGGAAATGAGAGTCAAAGGAATATGATGTTCAAACTATATGTTATGGTTAGAGTATCCCTGAAGCTTACAAGAAAAAAAATCATGAAATTAGAAAGCTAGTCCTAAGGAATTGAAAAATGCAGTAATTATCTTGGTTGTGGTTAAGGGTACAGGTAATTCATATTAAGTAACAAACGAACTGTATTTTCCTTCCTGAAATCTCACAAAAAAGCAATTTCAGTAAGATGAAAAACAACAAATTGAAAAAATGGTTGATTTGGCTTTCTTCATCACCTCATGGACCAAATCAAAGAGACTGCAGAACTCACTGCCCCAATTGTGAAAAAATAAACTTGCCAAGATAAATGAGTTCTCTCAAAGCAAATTTAGGAACAAACTAAAATTGGCGTATATTTTTCTTAATTCTTTTTCATTTGAGAACAAATAACCTATATTGCTCAGATTAAAAAAACCAGAGAATTCAGGAGTCATAACTAAACTACTGTGATGATAGAAGGTGACATTATTAGAAGGTTTGATAGAATCAGAGTGGGTCATTGAAGATGGTAGACCTGGGATAAGATACTTGAAAGTCTGTGTTGTGTGTGTCCTTTTGTTCCTGATAGAAAAACATGCAGTATGCTTCATGGTGAGAAGGCCTGTACCTTTACTAACTCTTGCTGGCTGCCTTGTGTTAGCAAATAATTAATAGTCATTACTATAAGATGTGACATTCTTATTAAGAATTTCACAAGTTAGAGGCTTTCCATAAGCCTCAAAGGGAGAAAAACTTAGCATTGGGTGGTGAAAAATCTGGTCCTTTTTGGAAGACATACTATGTTCAAGAAATTATAGATGCTGCTTCCCATGAACTTAAATTGATCCATTTGTAAGTTGAGGCACGTGTTAATAGAGGCCACCCAAAGGCTTGGTTGTGGAGGAGGAGGCCTATACTGCTTGTTCAAGGTTGTGGAACTGACCCCTGCAGTTTCCCCTTGCCTGCTCTGCTGTCTCTCTAACAGCCCCAGTGGAGGGGCCAAGCTGTGTGGTATGGTAGTTCTGGGCTCCTTGGGACCACATAGGAACCTAAAGCAAGTTAAAGAGAGTCTCCCCAGAGCCCTGTTTTTTTAGGGACCAAGCAGAGTATGTCCCATGGCGTTTTGAGTGTTGTTTTGGCCTCCAATTTATTTAAATAATCTGTTTACACAGGACGTTCCCTTA
This sequence comes from Aotus nancymaae, assembly GCF_030222135.1. Lineage (NCBI taxonomy): Eukaryota > Metazoa > Chordata > Mammalia > Primates > Aotidae > Aotus > Aotus nancymaae. The sequence continues at coordinate 17,072,630 of NW_026988472.1, read as the reverse complement.
AATAACTAACATCCAGCTAATAAGAATCCTTGCTTATAGAAATGGCACCTAGCTCACCTTGTTCCACCTGTTTTAGGCTCTCTTTCTCCAGTAAAAAATTTTGAAACTTATTTTTGGAAAATTTGAAGTTTAATTTTGGAGTGTTTGTGGGCTCACAGGTAAAGGAAGGAAGGAAGCTGGAAAAGAGGGTATATTCTAAGGTAGGAATGGGGAGTACTTCTCTCCTACCATCTTTCTCTCCTGCTGCTCATTTTTACTTTTTTTGTCCAACTTTGGTTGAAGTTGACAGGTAAATATTTGGGGAGCACAGATAGTACTTATTTTGAACTCAAACTTCTCTGGACTCTAGTTATATAAATGTAACTCCTATACCATACCTCTACTTGGACAGATCAAAGGCACCTCAAACTCAACGCTTCCAATGCAAAACTCATACTTTATTTCTCCTCCACCATCCACTCTTACTGCTCTTCCTACTGAATTTTCATACAGCAACCAAAGGCAGCCTTTAAATATGTAAGTCATTGATTTCTTTGAGCAGTGTTTTCTAATTCTGATTGTAGAGATCTTTTAGCTCCCTAGTTAACTGTATTCTTAGGTATTTTATTCTTTTTGTGGCAATTGTGAATGGGATTGCATTCCTGGTTTGGCTCTCAGCTTTACTGTTGTTAGTGTATAGGAACAGAAGTGATTTTTTTACATTGATTTTCTATCCTGAGACTTTGCTAAAGTTATTTATCAGCTGAAGGAGCTTTTGGGGCAAGACTATAGGGTTTTCTAGATATAGCGTCATGTCATCTGCAAACAGGGATAATTTGACTTCCTCTCTTCCTATTTGAATATTATTTATTTCTTTCTCTTGCCTGAATGCTCTGACCAGGACTTCCAATACTATGTTGAATAGGAGTGGTGAGAGAGGGCATCCTTGTCTTGTCCTGGTTTTCAAGGGGAATTCTTCCAACTTTTTTCATTCAGTATGATGTTGGCTGTGGGTTTGTCACAGATGGCTCTCATTATGTTGAGGTATATTCTCTCAATACCTAGTTTATTGAGAGTTTTTAACACGAAGGTTGTTGAATTTTATTGAAAGCCTTTTCAATAAAATCAGAAGACGAGATTAGAGAAAAAAGGATAAAAAGGAATGAGCAAAGTCTCCAAGAAATATAGGACTATGTGAAAAGACCTAATCTACGTTTGATAGGTGTACCTGAATGTGACAAAGAGAATGAATCCAAGTTGGAAAATACTTTTCAGTATATTATTCAGGAAAACTTTCCTAACCTAGTAAGGCAGGACAATATTCAACTCCAGGTAATGCAGAGAACACCACAAAGATATTCCTCAAGAAGACCAAACCCAAGGCACATAATCATCAGATTCATTAGGGTTGAAATGAAGGAGAAAATACTAAGGGCAGCCAGAGAGAAAGGTCAGGCTACCCACAAAGGGAAGCCTACCAGACTTACAGCAGATCTCTTAGCAGAAACCCTACAAGCCAGAAAAGAGTGAGGGCCAATATTCAACATCCTTAAAGAAAAGAACTTTCAACCCAGAATTTCATATCCAGCCAAACTAAGCTTCACAAGCGAAGGAAAAATAAAATATTTTGTGAACACGCAAATACTTAGAGATTTCACCACTACCAGGCCTGCTTTACAAAAGCTTCTGAAAGAAGCACTACACATATAAAGGAACAACCAGTATCAGCCTTTCCAAAAATATATCGAAAAGTAAAGAGCATCAACATAATGCAGAATTTACATCAACTAATGGGCAGAACAGCCAGCTAGCATCAAATGGCAGTATTAAACTCACATATATTATGATTAATCCTAAATTTAAATCGACTACATCCCCCAGTCAAAAGATACAGACAGGCAAACTGGATAAAAAGCCAAAACCCATCGGTATGCTGACAAAGACTCAAAACAAAGGGATGGAGGAAGATTTACCAACCAAACGGAGAGCAAAAATAAATAAATAAAAAGCAGGAGTTGCAATTCTCGCCTCCGATAAAATAGACTTTAAAGCAACAAAGATCAAAAGAGGCAAAGAAGGACATTACATAATGGTAAAAGGATCAATGCAACAAGAAGAGATAATGATCCTAAATGCACCCAATACAGGAGAACATCACATTGTCAATATTAGACAGATCAACGAGATAGAAAATTAACAAGGATATCCAGGATTTGAATTCAGACCCGGAACAAATAAACTTAATAAACATTTATAGAACTCTCCACTTCAAATACACAAAACATACATTCTTATCAGTACCACATCACACCTATTCCGAAAGTGACCACATAATTGGAAGTAAATCACTCCAACGTAATTGCATAGCATTTCATAGGTTTAAATGAAATATTGGTTGGCTGCTTGTTTGTTATTTTCTTCCCTTATTCCTTCCTGTCTCCATTGTTAAGCACAATTATTGGCATAAAATAGGTTTTCAATACCTGTTTTTAGACTGCATTCTAGCCTGGGCAATAAAGCAATACACCCATTCTCTCTCCCTCTTTCTCCCTCTCCTTCAAAAAGAAAAAGAAAAGAAAAAAAAAAGAAAGCCTTTTCTGTACATACTATTCGACCCAGCAATCTCTTACTGGGTATATACCCAAAGGAATAGAAATTGTTCTGTCATAACAACACATGCACCCGTATGTTTATTGCAGCACTATTCACAATAGAAAAGACATGGAATCAGCCTAAATACCCATCAATGGTACAACGAATAAAGAAAATGTGGTACATATATACCATGGAATACTGTGTAGCCATAAAAAAGAACAAGATTGTGTCCTTTGCAGGAACATGGATGGAGCTGGAGACCGTTATCCTTAGCAGACTAACACAGGAACAGAAAACCAAATACCGGATGTTCTCACTTAGAAGTGGGAGCTAAATGATGAGAGCACATGGACATATTGAGGGGAACAACACACTCTGCAGCCTACCTGAGGTGAGGGTTAGGAGGATGGAGGGAACCAGGAAAAATAACTGATGCATACTAGGCTTAATACCTGGGTGATGAAATAATCTGTACAAGAAACCCCCTTGACACAAGTTTATCTATGTAATAAACCTGCACATTACCCCAAACTTAAAATAAAAGTTCAAAAATAAAATCAAATGAGGGAAAAATATATGTGAATCAGAGCATGTCTTTGGTCTGCCTAAAACCCTTGGATGGCTTTCAATGGCTCTAAGAATAAAGATCCAAATCTATTTTAAAAACTGGCTAGCCATGTGCAGAAAGCTGAAACTGGACCCCTTCCTTATACCTTACACTAAAATTAACTCCAGATAGATTAAAGACTTAAACATAAGACCTAACACCATAAAAACCCAAGAAGAAAGCCTAGGCAAAACCACTCAGGACATAGGCATAGGCATAGGCAAGGACTTCATGACTAAAACACCAAAAGCAATGGCTGCAAAAGCCAAAATAGACAAATGGGATCTAATTAAACTTAAGAATTTCTGCACAGCAAAAGAAACAATCATTAGAGTGAACCGGCAGCCAACAGAATGGGAAAAAATTTTTGCAATCTACCTATCTGACAAAGGGCTAATATCCAGAATCTACAAAGAACTAAAGCAGATTTGCAAGAAAAAAAACCCATTCAGAAATGGGCAAAGGATATGAGCAGACACTTTTCAAAAGAAGACATTTATGAGACCAACAAACATATGAAAAAATACTCATCATCACTGGTCATTAGAGAAATGCAAATCAAAACCACATTGAGATACCATCTCACACCAGTTAGAATGGTGATCATTAAAAAATCTGGAGACAACAGATGCTGGAGAGGATGTGGAGAAATAGGAACACTTTTACACTGTTGGTGGGAGTGTAAATTAGTTCAACCATTGTGGAAGACAGTGTGGCGATTCCTCAAGGATCTAGGAATAGAAATTCCATTTGACCCAGCAATCCCATTACTGAGTATATACCCAAAGGATTATAAATCATTCTACTATAAAGGCACATACACCCACATGTTTATTACAGCACTGTTCACAATAGCAAAGACCTGGAACCAACCCAAATGCCCATCGATGATAGACTGGACAAGGAAAATGTGGCACATATACACCATGGAATACTATGCAGCTGTAAAATCAAAGAGTTCGTGTCCTTTGTAGGGACATGAATGAATCTGGAAACCATCATTCTCAGCAAACTGACACAATAACAGAAAACTAAACACCTCATATTCTCACTCATAGGTGGGTGTTGAACAATGAGAACACATGGGTACAGGGAGGGGAACACCACATACTGGGGTATTTTGGGGAGTGGGGTCTGGGGAGGGACAGCAGGGGGCAGGGAGGTTGGGGAGGAATAACACTGGGAGAAATGCCTGATGTAGGTGATGGGGGGATGGAGACAGCAAACAACCATGGCATGTGTGTACCTATGCAACAATCCTGCAAGATGTGCACATGTACCCCAGAACTTAAGTACAATTAAAAAAAAGGTAAAAAAAAAAAAAAAGTCTCTTGGCCGGTTGTGGTGGCTCACACTTATAATCATCCCAGCATTTTGGGAGGCTGAGGTGGGTGGATCACTTGAGGTCAGGAGTTTGAGGCCAGCCTGGCCAACATGGCGAAACCCTGTCTCTACTAAAAATACAAAAACTATCTGGGCATGGTGGCATGGGCCTGTAATCCCAGCTACTTGGGAGGCTGAGGCAGGAGAATTGCTTGAACCTGGGAGGCAGAGGTTACAGTGAGCTGAGACCATGCCACTGCACTCCAGGCTGGGTGACATAGCAAGATTCCGTCTCAAAAAAAAAAAAAAAAGTCCCTTATGACCTGGCTCCTCCTCACCTTTCCTTCATCTTACAATTCCCCTCATCTGGGTTTTCCAGCAGCAGACACTAAGGCAGAGTTTGGAGTATACAGTGTTTATTAATAAATGCCAGTATCTATGAAAGGAAAGGAGAAAAAAGCAGAATGGGGCAGAGGAAGAAGTTGAGCTTCATGTAGGGCCAAGAAAGCCTTAGCCAACATAGTGGGGAGATCCAAAGTGAGTTTTGCTCATCACAATTATCCTGCTTCAGGCCTTTCTGTCTTGACTAACATGTGTTTGGGTATGACCCTAGGCATGAATTTAAGCAGAGTGGGTCTCTTTAGCCCTGGTAGATGTTGCTGGAGCTGACAGCTGGCACAAGTTCTTCCCTGGAGGGGGGTCTGCGTGACCCCTCTCCATGTCTATCATGCCCTTCACCATGTGCTCCAGCTGTACTTGATTTCTTCACTTTCTCAAAACTCACAGAGCACCTTCCTCCCCTCAGTCCTTTGTCTCTGCCGTTCCTTTTTCTTGAAGCACTTCTGTTTCCCCTTTCCCCACATTCCATGATCTTGGGCAAGACATTTTTTTTTTCAGGTATCAGCAATAATGAGTAAAGAGTTACTTCTCATAGCACATCTCATAGTTTGTAATTTGTGCTTTCTAGGGGAGTAGATCCTTTAAGTCATTATTCTGCATAATTATTTGTATATTGCTTATCTCCCCTGCTATGCTGTAAGTTCCATGACAGCAAGATTATGTATATATCTTCAGAGACTTAGTGGAGTACCTAGAATATAATAAATGCTCCATAAATATTTGTTGAATGAATAAATGGATGAATGATTAAAAAGTAACCTGGGGGCTCTGGGGTCCTACTGAAGGAAGTACCAGGAGGTGGGAGAAGGTTATAGGTGGAAAGATGGAACAGCATTCAACTAATATAGAGAACTGGCTTCTTAACAATGAAGCATGTGTTGCTTTCCATTTAGAAATTTACAATGATCCCCATTTTCCTAATGTTGTTGAACTGAGCATATATTTAGGATCTGGCAAGCCATTTTTGAGCAAAGAATACAGGTCAGAATTTTTTCTTGTCACTGTGGCTCATGGGCAATTCTGTCCAAATTTTTACCAGTAAGCCTGTTGGAAAGTGTAACAATCTGTAATCTCCCTTTCAAGAATGTCTTGAGATCGAGAAGTCTAACACCCATACTGTGCCTAGTCCTGAAATCAACCAGATTCAGGTCCTTACATGGATGGTCTAGCCCCACAGGAACAAAGATATCTTAAACTGCTTACCTAGATCCTTAAACCATGTAGTTCAGCCTGGCAGTTCATTCAGATCCATCTTATGGACAGTTAGGGTAGAAGCAAGTATAGTCGCCATCAGTCCTGCACATGCTAGGCTTGGTAGAATGTGTTCATGTGGGAATTCTTTCCTAGCATTTCCCAAGAAACTTATATTTTCACAAATCTAGGATCCACAGGAAGATCAGTTGAGAAATCAGAAAAATTTGAAAAAGTGTGATAATATTATAATTCCCCCACAAGAATTAAAGCTTAACGATCAACAAAGAGATGTTACTGGTTGTAAGGAATCTGCTGACCTCAAATGGAAGGCAAGAGCAGGAAACACTGGGATTCTGAGCAGGAGGTTAAGTGGACAGTTTTAGGGCAGGAACACAGAAGAGAAATGGTTGCAATTGAATCAGTTAGTCTTGCTTGTAGCTGTTGCCATCTAATATGTGAGTGGTGGGCCTGTCTGCTGCCAATGGTTAATTATTCTTGCACATAAAATAAACATTAGGCAGTTTATATACACAGAATACTTTAAACAAATCCTATGAGTGGTGTTCCAAGAAATAACAAATTTTAGGATCAAAATAAGTCCTTAAATTGGCAATTTTTATATGTGATTTTATGTCATACTGTTAAGCTTGGTAGGATATACAAATATATTATCTGAATACCACCCAATAATGTTCGTTGCCATTTTTCAGTTTGAATATCTGTTAATAGCTACAAAATATTACAAAAATTAATATTCTTATTTATTAATATATATATTGCAGATATCAGCTGTACTGAGTGGAGAGTATGAGGGATTTTGGAAATGTTTTAGGAAGAGCTTGTGATTTTGAGAATTCCTGACAATACCCATGAAGTCTGATTTCTCATTTCTGAATTCCGAAGATTAATGACTGTTAGAAATGTGGAAGCACTAGCCCAGCATGAGCCTCAAGCACCCCCAGGCTCACTCAGCAGCAGCCCTTCTTGTCAGTTTCCTCATATAGGCCTCAGTTTCCTCATGTAGGCCTAAGGTGGGTGGCTCACTTATTGGGAACTAAGGATTTTATTTCAACTTGGAGGCTACTTAACTGTTTTACCTCTGGATGTCATCCTGAGCTCCATTTTCCTTGACTAAAGTCTTTTCCTCCTGCCCAGCTTCTCCTAGAGTCATCAAGGAGAAGAGCAGTAGACATTGTTCTTCATATCCCTCCTGAAGAGTGAGTTGTTGCTTTATGCCAAATGGGCTACCTGAAGAATTGTGTGCTGGTTAGTTGCTATTTGTGTCTCTCTCCTGGCCCCAGAGCCATGCTCTCTCTGCTTCCCTACCCTGTTCTGTGTCACAAGTGGCTGATTCTGGCAGACTGCCTCACCTAGACTCCTTTTGGGTTAGATTTTGGCCCGTAGACTGAATCCATCCCACTGCCTGTTTTTGTAGATAAAGTTTTATTGAAACACAACCATGCTTTTTTGTCTCTGTATTGTCTGTGGCTGTTTTTATACCACAGTAGCAGATTACAGAAGTTGTAACAGGGATAGTATGTCCCACAAAGCCTAAAATATTTGTTACTATATCTGACTTAGGCCAATGTGAAGCAAAGCTCCAACATTAGATAAGAGGGTGGAAGCTTCTGGTTGATGCTCAGCTCTGGAAGCAGCAGTATCTCTCTTGGCCTGTAGCTCCTACCAGGAGGCTCCTCCCCAAGGCTCCAGCTCTGAGCTGGAGGCCTAAGAATAGTGATGGCTTCCTGCTGCTGTTAGTCTCTGGTGACTCAATGTCCCTTCCTTGTTCTTAATTCTGCTCAGAATTTTGTAAGTAGGCCTTAAAGTGTCTTTATTTGCACCATCTGGAGTGATTGTTTTCCTGCCAGAATCTGACTAATGCAACTTGACTACATGCCTCGCCTTGACCACATACTTGAGCAGACCCTCTTCGCAAGGGATACCAGTCTAGATTGAGCCAGAGTCTGATGTACCACCACAAGCAAGGCAATTTACCTCTTGGCTAGCCTAGCAGTCCTTACCGATGAATAAGTGTCCCTAGTCCAAACTTTGCCTTTAAGTTTATCCCTTTCTACTGTTGAACCATCTTCAAAGTCTTAGCATGCTCTGTGGCTGACTCTTATACAAATTATACAAGAAAGCAGGAAGTTTCTTTATACCTTTTTCTAGTAAAATATGATGTGCTTCGAAATCTCTGAGTTAGGCTGGTATCTGAATTAATTCATTCTAAAAGGGAATTGAAATAATTTCTTCTTTCAAGTCTTATCAGAAACACAGGTGAGTCTCTGTCTAAATTTGTAGAATTTTGGTTGGAATGGGGATACCATGACACCAATTCTAAATCTGGCTTTTTGTATTTTTTATTTGATGCAGTGATTTTCAAATCTCTTGTTTCACTACCCAAATAATACATGGTTGCTCACGTTTCTATCTCTGGAGTTTATAGAAGAAACCTTTTTCCACTTTTTGCAATGTTGACTGTCACCCAGGTTGCGCCCAAAGCTTTCTCAAGAATAAAAATATAATTTTCACATTTTCAGTTATACTTGCTCTCTGAAATAGTAACTACAGAATATGAATTTGATCAAGGAATGTTGTGGAAGAAATAACATTTGAAAATGAGAAATCCCCAAGTAGTAGAGTCATACGTGGTGCTATTGACTTCAATAATCTTACGTCCCTTCTTTTTTCTGCCTCTCTGTTGGACTATATATAAAATTCTCTGTAAAATAATTAATTAAAAAACTGACACCCCCATTCAAGGGGCATTATGTACAAATTTTAGGAATGTATGTGCTACATCTATAATATTGGTGGTTGTTAGATTACTACTTATGAGTTTGTGCTCACTTTGGCAGCACATATGTGCAAAATTGGAATGACAAAGAGATTAGCATGGTCCCTGTGCAAGGATGACATGCAAATTCGTCAAGCATTCCATATTTTATAAAAATTAGTAAAATAGGCCACTAGCTAGATTAAGAAGAAAAGAGAGAAGATTCAAATAAACACAATCAGAAATGATAAGGGGGAATGTTATCACTGACCCCACAGAAATACAAACAACAATCAGAGAGTATTATAGACACCTCTATGTAAATAAACTAGAAAATCTAGAAGAAGTGGATAAATTCTGGACACATAAACACCCTCTCAAGACTGAACCAGGAAGAAACTGAATCCCTGAGTAGTTCAATAATGAGGTCTGAAATTGAGGCCATAATAAATAGTCTGCTGTGATGGTTAATAGTGTCAACTTAATTGGATTGAAGGATACAAAGCATTGATCCTGAGTGTGTCTGTGAGGGTGTTGCCAAAAAAGATTAATATTTGAGTCAGTGGGCTGGGAAGGGCAAACCCACCCTCCATCTAGGTGGGTACAGTCTAATCAGCTGCCAGCACAGCTAGAATATAAGCAGGTGGAAAGATGTGAAAAGAGAGACTGGCCTAGCCTCCCAACCTACATCTTTCTTCCTGTGATGGATGTTTCCTTCCCTCGAACATTGGACTCCAAGTTCTTCAGTTTTGAAACTCAGGCTGGCTCTCCTTGCTCCTCAGCCTGCAGATGGCTTATTGTGGGACGTGGTGATCATATGAGTTAATACTTAATAAACTCCTATATATATATGTACATATATATGAGACAGAACTAATGGAATATATATGTGTGTATATATATTCTAGAGGTACAGAACTAATGGAATATATATCTAGATATTGAAATAATTTCTTCTTTCAATTCTTATCTATAATAATATATCTATATATTCCATATATATTCCATTAGTTCTGTCTCTCTAGAGAAACCTAATACACCTATCAACCAAGAGAAGCCCAGGACCAGACAGATTCACAGCTGAATTTTACCTGATTTACAAAGAAGAGCTGATAACATTCCTACTGAAACTGTTCCAACAAATTGAAAAGGAGGGACTCCTCCCTGACTCATTCCATGATGCCAGAATCATCCTGATACCAAAACCTGGCAGAGACACAACAGAAAATAAATCTTCAGGCCAATATCCTTCAGGCTAATATCCTTGATGAACATCATTGCAAAACTCTCCAACAAAATACTGGGAAACTGAATCCAACAGAATATCAAAAAGCTTATACACCATGATCAAGTAGGCTTCACTCCCAGAAGGCAAGGTTGGTTCAACATACACAAATCAATAAATGTGATTCATCACAGAAGCAGAACTAAAGACAAAACCATATGATTATCTCAATAGATGTAGAAACGGTTTTCAATAAAATTCAACATTCCTTCATGTTAAAAACTCTCAATAAACTAGGCATTAAATGAACATACCTCAAAATGATAACAGCTACGTATGACAAACCCACAGCTAATATCATACTAAATGGGCAAAAGCTGGAAGCATTCCCTTTGAAACCTGGCACAAGACATGCATGCTGTCTGTCACCACTCCTATTCAATGTAGTATTGAAATTTAGGGCAATCAGGCAAGAGAAAGAAATAAAGAGCATTCAAATAGGAAGAGAGGAAGTTAAACTATTTTTATTTGCAGATGACATAATCCTATACATAGAAAAAGCCATTGTATCAGCCCAAAGACTTCTTAAGCTGAACAACAACTTCAACAAGTCTCAGAATACAAAATTATTGTACAAAAACTGCTAGCATTCCTATACAGCGACAACAGGCAAGCAGACAGTCAAATCAGGAATGCATTTCCTTTCAAAATTGCGATAAAAAGAATAAAATACCTAGGAATACAGCTAACAAGGGAGATGAAAGATTTCTACAAGGTGAACTATAAACCACTGCTCAAAGAAATCAGAGATGGCACAAGCAAATGGACATTTTATATTCATGGATAGAAAGAATCAATGTCTGTAAAATGACCGTACTGCCCAAAGCAATTTATAGATTCAATGCTATTTTCATTAAACTACAATTGACATTCTTCACAGAACTAGAGAAAATAATTTTATAATTCATATGGAACTAAAAAAGAGCCTGAATAACCAAGGCAATCCTAAGCAAAAAGAACAAAGCTGGAGGCATCATACTACCTGACTTCAAACCATACCAAATGGCTACAGTAACCAAAGCAGCATGGTACTGGTACAAAAACAGACACATAGACCAATGGAACAGAATACAAAGCCCAGGAATAAGACCACACATCTACAACCATCTGATCTTCAACATACTTGACAAAACTAAGCAATGGGGAAAGGATTCCCTATTCAATAAATGATGCTAGGATAACTAGCTAGCCATACGCAGAAAATTGAAACTGGACCTTTTCCTTACACCATGCACAAAAATAAACTAAAGATGGACTTAAATGTAAAACCCAAATGTATAAAAACTCTGGAAGACAAGCTAGCCAAGACCATTCTGGATATAGAGATGGACAAAAATTTCAAGACAAAGATGCCAAAAGCAGTTGCAACAAAAGCAAAAATTAACAAATGGGATCCAATTAAACAACTTCTACACAGCAAAATAAGCTATCAACAGATTGAACAGACTGCATAGAATGGGAGAAAATTTTTGTAAACTATGCATCTGACAAAGGCCTAATATTCAGTATCTATAAGGAACAAATTTACAAGAAAAAATAATCAGCCCCATTAAAAAGTGAGCAAAGGATGTAAACACTTTTCAGAAGAAGACATACATGCGGCCAAAAAACATATGAAAAGAAGCTCAACATCACTGATCATTAGATACATGCAAATCAAAACCACAACAAGATATCATCTCTCATCAGTCAGAATGGCTATTGATAAAGAGTCAAAAAATAACAGATGCTGGCAAAATTGTGGAGAAAAAGGAACAATCATACCCTGTTGGTGGGAGTGTAAAGTAGTTCAACCATTGTGGAAAACAATGTGGTGATTCCTCAAAGGCCTATAGACAGAAATACCATTCAACTCAGCAATTCCATTACTGAGTATATAGCCAAAGGTATGTAAGTCATTCTATTATAAGGACACATGAACATGGATGTTCATTGTAGCATTATTCAAAGTAGCAAAGACATAGAATCAACCTAAATGCCATCAATGGTAGACTGGATAAAGAAAATGTATATATATACACCATGGAATACTATGCAGCCATAAGCAATAATGAGCTCATGTCCTTTGCAGGAATATGGATAGAGCTGATGGTCATTATCCTTAGAAATCTAATGCAGGAAAAGAAAACCAAGTATTGCATGTTTTCATTTATAGGGGAGGTAAATGATGAGAACACATGAACACATAGAGGGGAACAATGCACACTGGGGCCTATCACAGGGTGGAAGGTGCGAGAAGGGAGAGAATCAGGAAAAATAACTGATGGACACTCAGGTTAATACCTGGGTGATGAAATAGTCTGTATAACAAACCCCCATGACACACATTTACCTAAGTAAAAGTTTCAAAAAGATTGTTACTTATGAGTTTAATGCCATGCATATAGTAAGTTCTAAGCAAAAAACTCAATATCGAACACTTAGTTCTTTGTAGTTGGCAAAGCATTTGCTCATGCATTGACTCATTGATCCCCATAATTATCCTATAAGATAAATGTTATTAACACCAACTTTACAAATTAGGAAGTAGATTTTCATATTGTTGCTGGGCTCAAGGATGGTGTAGGACTGAGGGTTGATATGTGGAACCTTCAATAAGAAGCAATGAGAGGCTGGAAAACTGAACTAGCTACAGTGTATGGCCTCCACAAGAAACCTGAGCAGGTTGATCTCAGGGGCTGACAGGAAGATCAAGTTTGGGCTTTAGGCAATATCCAGAATCAAGGGAGAGACTGCTCCAGCAGATAAATCACAGCAGGGAAGAAGGACCCTGAGCTATTCTGAAATATTCAGCAGAGAATCCCCAGATAGGAGCTCAGAGTCATGGACTGGTTCAACACAGTAAGCAGGGAGATGTCCATCAGTGCTGTCAGTTCTAGGTTCCACCCATGGGAATGCTGAGGTTCCTGTTATGTATCCTGCCTCTGTCCCATTGACTGGCCCTGTGGGTGGGTACTTTCAGTAGTAGGGACATGGATAATGAGAGCAAGAGGCATTAGGCAGGACTGAACCTGAGGGAGCAATTCTTTGCCTTTTTACTTCATAACCTGTGCAATTTCTACTGTACCTCACTGGTTGCCATGTATAAGGGCAGAAAATTAAGAAGAGGCAAAGAGATAAAAGTCAAGTGACCAATTGGTGTATAGAAAGATGGGTATACTAACTAGAATTAATGTTAACTTGTGAAAGAAAAGGAAAGATGGGTGTAATCATTAATGGCTTCACAGTGCAATTGATTTTTTAGCTTATTCTTAAAGAAAACAGATCATGTAGCCTGACATTTGTTATAACCCTTAATACAGTTAAATGATAACATTAATTGTACTGAAGGAAGACCAGTTATCTATTTTATCATGTTCTCCAAGGAAGTCACTTTGGTCAACTTTCTTCCAATCTTCTCCTCTAAGTACCTATTCTTAATTCCAAAGAGAGTGAAGCAAGTGATCCTGCCTTCCATTTTTCATGGATATAAGCACTTTTTAGAGTTGCATTGTTCAGTATGGTAGCCATTAGATACATGTGGCTATTGAGTGCTTGAAATGTGTCTACTCTTAAATGCGATGTGCCCTTAGTGTAAAATTTGCACTGGGTTTAAAGACTTGAGGTGAAAAAATGTAAAATAAGTTTTATATTGATTGGATTTTGAGATAATTGTTTTGGATATATTGGATTAAATAAAAATATTATTAAAATTAATCCCACTTTTTTTCTTAATTTTTAAAATGTGGCTACAGTAAAATTTTAAATCACGTATGTGGCTCACATTATATTTCTATTAGACAGTGCGTTTTTTTAGAGAGAAGTGCCAGATTCTTAAAGGGTTGCTCCCTTTTAGCCTTTGCCAAGTGATTCTCTCCCCTCCAGGCCAGTTTTAACAAGTCAAAGAATAAAGATTTCATAATTGGAAGGAAGGCTGCAAGTCATTTAGAAATTACGTGATGAAGCTGCAATGGGATCATAACTCCTGCATGACAATTTGCTTTTCTGAACGTTTCTTATTCCAAATGAAATAGTCATTGCTCTGTTCTCTCATCTCGCTAATTTACATCTTATTTTCTCTTTGTCAGAAGTGTCATTTCCTGTGATTGATGAAACCATCTTTGTTAAGTGCAAAAACAAGGCCACCACATTATTCAAACTGGATTCACACCAGTGAGAATGGCAATTATTAAAAAGTCAAGAAACAATAGATGCTAGCAAAGCTGTGGAGAAATGGGAACACTTTTACACTGTTGGTGGGAATGTAAATTAGTTCAATCATTGTGGAAGACAGCATGACAATTCTTCAAGGATCTAAAACCAGAAATACCATTTGACCCAGCAATCCTATTACTGGGTATATACCCAAAGGAATATAAACCATTGTCCTGTAAATACACATGCACATGTATGTTTATTGCAGCACTATTTACAATAGCAAAGTCATGGAACCAGCTCAAATGCCCATCAATGACAGACTGGATAAAGAAAATGTTGTACATATACACCATGGAATGCTACACTGTCATAAAAAGGAATTAGATCATATTCTTTGTAGGGACATGGATGAATTTGGAAGCCATCATCCTCAGCAAACTAACACAGGAACAGAAAACCAAACACTGCATGTTCTCACTCATAAGTGGGACTCGAACAATGAGAACACATTGACACAGGGAGGGGAACAATACACATCAGGGCCTGTTGTGGGGTGGAGGGAGAGGGGAGGGAGGGTGAGGGAACTTAGAGGACAAGTCAGTAGGTACAGCAAACCACCATGGCACACATATACCTATGTAACAAACCTGCACGTTCTGCATATGTAACCTGGAACCTAAAGTAAAATAAATTTAAAAAATAAAAATTTAAAAAAGAATGAACAGCAATGTAGGACTAAAGCAAATTGAAAAAAAATTAGAACAGAAATCAATGAAATTAAAAACAGGAAATTAATAGAGAATATCAACAAAACCAAAAGCTGGTTCTTTGAGAATGTTGATGAAATTGATAAACCTCTAGCCAGGTTAACCAAGGTTAGGGGGAAAGAATGAAGACATAAATTGCTAATATCAGAAAGGAAAGCTGAGACATTATTACTGATTTCACATGGACCTTAAAAGCACAATAAAGGAATACTATGACAACTCTTTGCCCACATACTTGATTACTTAGATGAAATGGACCAATTCCTTGAAAGATAAACTAGCAAAACTCACACAAAAATAAATATATATTATTCAAAAATAATCCTATTAAAGAAATGGGATCAACAATTAAGAACCTTCTGAAAGAAAACACCAGGTTCGGATAGTTCCACTGGTAAAATCTACCAAATATTTAGGGAAGAAGTGATACCAATTCTCTATAATCTCTTCTCGAAAATAGAAGCAGAGAGAATACTTCCCAATACATTCTATAAGTCCAGCATCACATTAATACCAAAATCAAATAAAGATATCACAAGAAAGAAGAGTTACAGACCAATATCTCTCATGAACATAGACACAAAACTCCTCAAGAAAATATTAGAAAACTGAATCCAACAATGTATTTAAAAACTATATACCACAACCAAGTGAGGATTTTTCCAGTTATGTAGGGCTGGTTCAACATTTGAAAATTAATCAACATCAATCACATCAGCAGGCTAAAGAAAAAAATATAATCATGTCAATAGATGCAGAAAAAGCATTTGACAAATCTAATACATGTGTGATTAAGATGCTTGGCCAACTGGAAACACAGGTGAAATTTCTTAACTCAGTAAAGAACATCTACAACAAATCCATAGCTACCATTATACTTAAGACTAAAGTATGGATGCTTTCTTACATGGGAACAAGGAAAGAACATCTCTCATCACTCCTATTCTACATGTACTGGTAGTCCTAGGTAGCACAATAAGACAAGAAAAGAAATAAATGTGTACAGATTAAAGGAAGAAATAAAGATGTTTGCTATTGTAAATAGTGCTGCAATAAACATACATGTGCATGTGTATTTACAGGACAATGGTTTATATTCCTTTGGGTATATACCCAGTAATAGGATTGCTGGGTCAAATGGCATTTCTGGTTTTAGATCCTTGAAGAATTGTCATGCTATCTTCCACAATAATTGAACTAATTTACATTCCCACCAACAGTGTAAAAGTGTTCCCATTTCTCCACAGCTTTGCTAGCATCTATTGTTTCTTGACTTTTTAATAATTGCCATTCTCACTGGTGTGAGATGGTATCCCATTGTGATTTTGATTTGCATTTCTCTAATGATCAGTGATGTTGAGCTTTTAAAAATATGTTTGTTGGCCATGTAAATATCTTCTTTTGAGAAGTGTCTGCTCATATCTTTTTTTTTTAAAAAAAATTATACTTAAAAAAATTAAAAACAAATTATACATGTATTTTGGGATACATGTGCAGAACATACAGGTTTGTTACATAGGTATACACATGCCATGGTGGTTTGCTGCACCCATAAATTCGTCATCTACGTTAGATATTTCTCCTAATGCTATCTTTCCCTTAGCCCTCACTCCCCAACAGGCCCCAGTGTATGATGTTCCCCTCCCTGTGTCCATGTGTTCTTCTTGTTCAACTCCCACTTATGAATGAGAACATGAGGTGTTTGGTTTTCTGTTCCTGTGTTAGTTTGCTGAGAATGATGGTTTCCAGCTTCATCCATGTCCCTGGAAATGACATAAACTCATCCTTTTTTGTGGCTGCATAGTATTCCATGGTATATGTGTGCCACATTATTTTTATCCAGTCTATTATTGGTGGGCATTTCGGTTGGTTTCAAGTCTTTGCTATTGTGAATAGTGCTGCAATAAACATATATCTGCATGTGTTTTTATAGTAGAATGATTTATAATCCTTTGGGTATATACCCAGTAATGGGATTGCTGGGTCAAATGGTATTTCTGGTTCTAGATCCTTGAGGAATTGCCACACTTGTCTTTCACAATGGTTGAACTAATTTACACTCCCACCAACAGTGTAAAAGCATTTCTATTTCTTTGCATCCTTTCCAGCATCTGTTGTTTTCTGACTTTTTAATGATTGCCATTCTAACTGGCGTGAGATGGTATCTCATTGCGGTTTTGAGTTGCATTTCTCCAATGACCAGTGATGATGAGCTTTTTATCATATGTTTGTTGGCCACATAAATGTCTTCTTTTGAGAAGTGTCTGTTTACATCCTTTGCTCACTTTTTGATGGGGTTGTTTCTTTGTTTTCTTGTAACTTTGCTTAAGTTCTTTGTAGATTCTGGATATTAGCCCTTTGTCAGATGGATAAATTGCGAGAATTTTCTCCCATTCTGTAGGTTGCCTGTTCACTCTGATGATAGTTTCTTTTGCTGTGCAGAAGCTCTTTAGTTTAATTAGATCCTATTTGTCAATTTTGGCTTTTATTGCCATTGCTTTTGGTGTTTTAGTAATGAGGTCTTTGCCCATGCCTATGTCCTGAATGCTATTGACTAGGTTTTCTTCTAGGATTTTTATGGTTAGGTCTTATGTTTAAGTCTTTAATCCATCTTGAGTTAATTTCTGTGTGAGGTGTAAGGAAGGGGTCCAGTTTCAGTTTTCTGCATATGGCTCGCCAGTTTTCCCAATACCATTTTTTTAAATAGGGAATTCTTTCTCCATTGCTTGTTTTTGTCAGGTTTGTCAAAGTTCAGATGGTTGTAGATGTGTGGCATTATTTCTGAGGTCTGTGTTCTGTTCCATTGGTCTAAATATCTGTTTTGGTACTAGTACCATGCTGTTTTGGTTCCTGTAGCCTTGTAGTATAGTTTGAAGTCAGGTTGTGTGATGCCTCCAGCTTTGTTCTTTTTGCTTAGAATCATCTTGGCTATACGGGCTCACTTTTGGTTCCATATGAAATTTAAAGTAGTTTTTTTATAATTTTGTGGAGAAAGTCAATGGTAGCTTGGTGGGGATAGCATTGAATCTATAAATTACTTTGGGCAGTATGGCCATTTTCACAATTCTGATTCTTCTTATCTATGAGCGTGGAATGTTTTTCCATTTGTTTGTGTCCTCTCTTACTTCCTTGAGCAGTGATTTGTAGTTTTCCTTGAAGAGGTCCTTCACATCCCTTGTAAGTTGCATTCCTAGGTATTTTATTCTATTTGTAGCAGTTGTGAATAGGAGTTCACTCATGATTTGGCTCTCTGTCTATTATTGGTGTATAGGAATGCTTGTAATTTTTGCACATTGATTTTGTATCCTGAGACTGCTGAAGTTGCTTATCAGTTTAAGGAGATTTGGGGCTGAGATGATGGGGTTTTTTAAATATACAATCTTGTCATCTGCAAACAGAGACAATTTTATTTCCTGTCTTCCTATTAGAATGCCCTTTATTTATTTCTCTTGCCTGATTGCCCTGGCCAGAACTTCCAATACTATGTTGAATAGGAGTGGTGAGAGAGGGCATCCTTGTCTTGTGCCAGTTTTCTAAGGGAATGCTTCCAGCTTTTGCCCATTCATTATATATTGGCTGTGGGTTTGTCATAAATAGCTCTTAATATTTTGAGATACCTTCAATCAATACCTAGTTTATTGACAGTTTTTAGCATGAAGGGCTATTGAATTTTATCAAAGGCTTTTTCTGCATCTATAGAGATAAGCATGTGGTTTTTGTCATTGGTTCTGCTTATGTGATGGATTACATTTATTAATTTGCATATGTTGAATCAGACTTGCATCCCAGGGATGAAGCCTACTTGATCATAGGGGATAAGCTTTTTGATATGCTGCTGGATTTGGTTTGCCAGTATTTTATTGAGTATTTTCACATCGATATTTATCAGGGATATTGGCCTGAAATTTTCTTTTTTTTTGTTGTGTCTCTGCCAGGTTTTGCTATAGGATGATGCTGGACTCATAGAATGAGTAACGGCAGAGTCATTCTTTTTCTATTGTTTGGAATAGTTTCAGAAGGAATGGTACCAGCTCCTCTTTTTACCTCTTATGGAATTTGGCTGTGAATCTATCTGGTCCTGGGCTTTTTTTAGTTGATAGGCTATTAATTATTACCTCAATTTCAGAACTTGTTATTGGTCTATTCAGGGATTCAACTTCTTCGTGGTTCAGTCTTGGGAGGGTGTACATGTCCAGAAATTTATCAGTTTCTTCTGGATTTTCTAGTTTGTTTGCATAGAGGTGTTTGTAGTGTTCTCTGATGGTAGCTTGTTTTTCTGTGGAATCAGTGGTGATATCTTTATCATTTTTTAATGTGTCTATTTCATTCTTCTCTCTTTTCTTCTTTATTAGTCTAGCTAGTTGTCTATCTATTTTGTTAATCTTTTGAAAAAACCAGCTCCTGGATTCATTGATTTCTTTGAAGGGTTTCTCATGTCTCTATCTCCTTTAGTTCTGCTCTGATCTCAGTTATTTCTTGTCTTCTGCTGGCTTTTGAATTTACTCTTGCTTCTCTAGTTACTTTAATTCTGATGTTAGGTTGTCAATTTTAGATCTTTTACACTTTCTCCTGTGTGCATGTAGTGCTATAAATTTCCCTCTAAACACTGCTTTAGCTGGGTCCCAGAGATTCTGGTAGGTTGTATCTATGTTCTCATTGGTTCTTAGAGACCGATAAAGAGACTTAGACTCCCACACAATAATAGTGGGAGACTTTAACACCCCACTGTCACTCTTAGACAGATCAATGAGACAGAATTCTCCACTCCAAATCTGTTGGGGGCGGCTAGAGGAGGGACAGCGGGGGGTGGGGAGGTTAGGGAAAAATAACATGGGGAGAAATGCCAGATATAGGTAACCGGGGGATGGAGGCAGCAAACCACATTGCCATGTATGTACCTATGCAACAATCCTGCAAGATCTGCACATGTACCCCAGAACCTAAAGTACAATTAAAAAAAATATATAGCTATGTGTGAATTTTATCCTGTCATTGTGATGCTAGCTGGTTATTTTGCCTGTTATTTTATGCAGTTTCTTCATAATGTCAATGGTCTTTACACGTTGGTATGTTTTTGCAGTGGCTGGTACCAGTTTTTCCTCGATTCTGCTATTGATACTTGTGTATGCTTCATGAATTTCTTGTGCTGTGTTTTTCATCTCCATTGGGTCATTTATGTTCTCTAAATTGGTTGTTCTAGTTGGCAGTTCCTCTAACTTTTTTCCATGGTTCTTAATTTCCTTGCATTGGGTTAGAACATGCTCCTTTAGCTCAGAGGAGTTTGTTATCACCTACCTTCTGAAGCCTACTTTTGTCAATTCATCAAACTCATTCTCAATCCAGTTTTGTTACCTTGCTGGTGAGGCATTGTGATTCTCTGGAGGAGAACAGGCATTTTGGTTTTTTTAATTTTCAGCCTTTTTGTGCTGGTTTTTCCTCATCTTTGTGGATTTATCTACCTTTGATTTTTGATGTTGATGACCTTTGGATAAAGTTTCTGTGTGGATGTCCTTTTTATTGATGTTGATGCTATTCCTTTCTGTTTGTTATTTTTTCCTTCTAACAGGTCCCTCTGCTGCAGATCTGCTGGAGTTTGCTGGAGGTCCACTCCAGGCCCTGTTTGCTTGGGTATCACCAGCAGATGCTGCAGAACAGCAAATATTGCTGCCTGTTTCTTCCTCTGGAAGCTTCGTCCCAGAGGAGCACCCACCAGATGCCAGCAGAGCTCTCCTGTATGAGGTGTCTGTTGGCCCCTGCTGGGAGGTCTCCCCCAGTCAGGAGGCACGGGGGTCAGGAATTCACTTGAGGAGGCAGTCTGTCCCTTAGCAGAGCTCGAGCACTGTGCTAGAAGATCCACTGCTCTCTTCAGAACTGGCAGGCAGGAACTTTTAAGCCTGCTGAAACTGCCCACAGCTGCCCCTTCCCCCAGGTGCCCTGTCCCAGGGAGATAGGATTTTTATCTATAAGCCCCTGATGGGCTGCTGCCTTTCTTTTAGAGATGCCCTGCCCATAGAGGAGGAATCTAGAGAGGCAGTCTGGCTACAGTTGCTATGCTGAGCTGAGGTGGGCTCCACCCAGTTTGAACTTTTCAGTGACTTTTTTTACACTGTGGGGGGAAAGCCGCCTACTCAAGTCTCCTAATGGTGGACACCCCTCCCCTACCACCAAGCTCCAACATCCCAGGTCAACTTCAGACTGTGGATCTTAGCTTGTTGGGCTCCATGGGGGTGGGATCTGCTGAGCTAGACCACTTGGCTCCCTGACTTCAGCCCCCTTTCCAGAGGAGTGAATGTTTCTGTCTTGCTGGCATTTCAGTCACCACTGGGGTATGAAAAAAACTCCTGCAGCTAGCTCAGTGTCTGCCAAAATGGTCACCTTGTTTTGTGCACCAGGGCCCTGGTGGTGTAGGCACTTGAGGGGATTCCCTCAAGTGGGATTCCCTGGTCTGTGGGTTGCGAAGACCATGGGAAAAGCATAGTATCTGGGCTGGAATGCACCATTCCTCACAGCACAGTCCCTCATGGCTTCCCTTGTCTGGGGGAGCGAGTTCCTCAACCCCTTGCATTCCTGGGTAAGGCAACACCCCACCCTGCTTCAGCTTGCCTCCATGGGCTGCATGCCTAACCACTGTCTAACCAGTCCCAATGGGATGAGCTGGGTCCCTCAGTTGGAAATGCAGAAATCACCAGCCTTCTACATTGATCTCACTGGGAGCTTGAGACCAGAGATGTTCCTATTTGATCATCTTGCCAGCCACCCCCTTCATGATATGTTTTTCTGTTCATATCTTTTGGCCACTTTTTGATGGGGTTGTTTATTTTTTTTTCTTTTAAATTTAAGTTCCTTGTACATTCTGGATATTAGAACTTTGTCAGGTGGGTAGATTGCAAAACTGTATAGCCAAGATAACCAATCCTAAGGAAAAAGAACAAAGCTGGAGGCATCATGCTACCTGACTTCAAACTATACTATAAGACTATATTAACCAAAACAGCATGATACTGGTACCAAAACAGACATATAGACCAATGGAACAGAACATAGACCTCAGAAATAACAGCACATATTTACAACCATCTGATCTTTGACAAACCTGACAAAAACAAGCAATGGGGAAAGGATCTCTTATTCAATAAATAGTGCTGTGAAAACTGGCTAGCCATACACAGAAAACTGAAACTGGACTCCTTCCTTATACCTTATAATAAAATTAACTCAAGATGAATTAAATAATTTAAAACCCAAAACCATAAAAACCTTAGAAGAAAACCTAGGCAATACCATTCAGGACATAGACATAGGCAAAGACTTCATGACAAAAATGCCAAAAGCAATTGCAACAACAGGAATTATTGAAAAATGAGATCTAATTAAACTAAACAGCTTCTGAAAAGCAAAAGAAACTATCATCAGAGTAAACAGGCTGTTTATTCTTTAGTTTGCTGAGGTGGATTCTCAGGTTACTTATTTTAGATCTTTATTCTACATATATATACATACAAATACTATATATACATATAGAGAGAGTATACATTTCCCTCTACACATTGTTTTTGCTGTATCCTACAAAGTTTTATTTTAATTTTTATTTAGTTCCACATGCAGATCCTGAACATATTTTATTAGAGTTATATGTAAATATTTCATTGTGGTTGCTATTGTGAACGGATTATTTTTTAATTTTGGTTTCCTATTGTTTATTGTGGGTGTATAGAAATATAATTGGTTGAATGTTGACTTTGTATCTGTGACCTTGCCAACTCATTTATTAGTTCTAAATGTTTTTCTATAGATTACTTGGGATTTTCTATATAAAGAATCATGTCATCTGGGTATATTAATAGCTTTATTTATCCCTTCCTAATCTGTATACCATTTATTTATTTTCTTGATTAGTTGTACTTGCTAGTACTTCCAATATGATACTGAATAAGAGTGGTGAGAGTGGTCATCCTTGCCTTGATCCCAATCATAGAGAGAAAGCATGCAGGTTTTCACCATTAAGCATGATGTCAGTTGTAAGGTTTTTGTAGATGCCTTCTATCATATTGAGAAAGTTTTCTTCTATTTCTTCTTTACTGAGAGTTTTTATCTTGAATGAATGTTGAAATTGTCAAGTGATTTTCTGTATCTTTTGATATAACCATGCGTTTTTTTCTCCTTTAGACTGTTAATACAACGAATTACACTGATTGATTTTCCAATGTTGAACCATTCTTGCATTCCTAGAGATAAACCATACTTGGTGATGATGTATTGTTTTTGTAATATATTGCTGGGTTAAATTGCTAAGATTTTTTTTTGAAGATTTTTGCACCTATGATCATGAAGGATATTGGTCTATAATTATCTTTTCTCGTATGGTCATTGCTGGTTTTGATATCAGAGTAATGGTGGCACAAGTTAGTTGTGACATGTCCCCTCCTCTTCTTAGATGCTTAGAATTCTACAGTGAAATCATCTGGGCCAGGAGTTTTATTTTTCAGAATAATTTTTATTATGAAATTAATTTCTTTAGTACATATAAGACAATTGAGGTTATTTATTTTATCTTGTATACATTTTTATAGGTTATATTTTTCAAGGAATTGGTCCATTTTATCTAACTTGTCAATTTATGTGCATAGAATTGTCTTTAATAATCCTGCATTGCCCTTTAATGTCTCGGTCTGTGGTCATATCTCCTCTTTAATTCTTGTTATCCATTATAAGTGCTTCTCTCTTTTACTTGATCATCAAGCTAGAGATTTATACATTTTATTGACTTTTTTCATAGAATCAGCTTTTAGTTTCATTGATTTTCTTTGTTGTTTTGTTGTTCTCAAGATTATTAATTTATTTTTCTTTATTATTTCCTTTTGTCTTTGTTTTAGTTTTAGTGTCTTCTTTTTCTGGTTTCTTAAGATGAAGCTTAAATTATTGATTAATCTTTCTTCTTTTCTAGTATCTTTAATGCTATTAATTTTTTTCTAAGTGCTTTCTAGGGCACATTTCACATATTTTGATATTTATTTCTATTTTTGTTCCGTTCAAAATACTTTCTAATTTCTCATTAGAATGCCTCTTTGGGCCATGGATTATATGGTAATGTGTGGTTTAATTTCCAAATTTGGAGATTTTCCAAAAATCATTTGTTATAAATTTATAGTTTAATTATATTATAGTTAGAGAATATATTTTAGATAATTTCAATTCTTCTAAGTTTAAGAAATTTATTCTGTGTCCCAGGATATGGTCTATCTTGGTGAAAATTTCCATGTGCACTTGAAAAAATGTGTATTCTGTAGTTGTTGGGTGGTGTGTTATATAAATGTCAACTAGAATTACTAGTTCATCAACCAACTACTTGGTTGAGATGTTGCTTAGGTTTCTATAGCCTTGCTGCTTTTCTATTTGTTTCATCAGTTACTTTAAGAGACAACTTGAAATTCATACAAATAATTGTGAATTTGTTAATTTATCTTTTTAATTCTGTCAATCTATGATTTACTTATTTTGAAGCCCTGTTGTCAGTTGCATACACATTTAAAATTGTCATGTCTTCTTGAGGAACTGACCTTTTTATCATTATGTGGTGTCCCTTTTTGTCTCTGGTTATTTTCCTTTTTTGAAGTTTACTTTGTCTGATATTAAATACCCACACCAGCCTTTTGCTTCTCATTAGTATTTGCATGTTATATCTTTCATATAGATATAATTTATATTTCATTTTTAACCTGTATATATCATTATGTTTTGAGTACATTTCTTGTAGACAGCATACAGTTGGTTAGGGTGTGTGTGTGTATGTGTGTGTGTGTGTGTGTGTGTGTGTTTAAAAATCCAATCTAATAATCATTTCCTTTTAATTGTTTTGTTTAAACTATTTACATTTAATGTAATTACTGATATGGTTGCATTTTGGTGCTGCAATTTATTATTAGCTTCTGTTCTTTTCTGTATTTTATTACTTTGGTTTTCTTTTTTTGTTGTTCTTTCGAGTTATTTACTTTTGAGAGTCCCATTTTAATTTCTTTATTGCATTTTAGACTATATCTCTTTGAATTTTTGTTTTCAGTGACTGTTGTAGGAAATGTGATATACACACCAAAATTTATACAATATAATTAGCATTGATATTTTACCATTTCATATAAAAATAAGGAAGAAGTATACATATATAATCATTTTAGTCTTCTTACTTTTAGAAAATTTTCACATTTACCTATTGAAAATCCCCTCATACAGCATTATGCTTTTTGCTTTCAACAAAAATATATTGTTACACAACATTGCGGAACAAAAAATAGTCTATTTTATTTAAGAAGACATTTACTATTTTTGTTGTTCTTCGATCATTATTGATGTTCTAGATTTCCTTTAGTTATTATTTCCTTTCCACTTAAATTTCTTTAGCATTTATTTAAAGTTGATTTATTAGCAATGAATTATCTTATTTTTCCTTCATCAGAGAACATCTTTGTTTTTCCTTCATTCTTTAATGATATTCTCATTGAATATAGAATTCTGGGTTGACAAGCAGGTCTTCTCTTTCAGCACTTTAAAAATGTTGTTTCACTGTCTTCTGGTCTCCATTGTTCCTGATGAAAAATTAGCACACATTTGGATCTTTGTCCTCTAAATGTAATATGTTGTTTTTCTTTGCCTGCTTTCCAGACTTTACTTTTGATTTTCAGTAGTTTTTAAATAATATGTACAGGCATGATTTCTTTGAGTGTATCCTGTTGGGGATTCACAAAGCTTCTTACATTAGTAAGTTTTGTTTTTCCTGGAATTTGGGGATTTTTTAGCCACTGCTTAGTCAGATATTTTTCTGCACATATGTTTTTCTCCTGTCCTGCTGGAACTTTGATGAGATGAATGTTACACCTTTTGTTACTGTTCCACAGGCCCTTAAGCTCTGTCTTATTTTTCAAACTGTTGAATCTCTATATTTCAGATTGCATAGTTTCTATTGACGAAATTCACTAATTCATTCATCTGTCATCCTCATTCTTCTATTGATCCCTTCCAGTTTTTATGTATATTGCAGTTTATTTTTATTGTTGTATCTTTCAGTATTTTCATTTGATTCCTTTTTAGATCTTCTATTTCTCATAAGAGAACTTATATCTTTACATTTATTTCAAGATTGTCCACACTTACATCATGTAGCATGATCGTAATAGCCATTCTAAAATCTTGCCTGGTAATTGCAACATTTAGTCACCTCAAGGTTAGCTTCACTTGATTACCTTCTCCTTTGACAATTCCTTAGGTTTTTATAATTCTTTGTACATTGAATAAACTTCGATTGCATTTGATTGCATTTGGGCATATTCAATACTATGTTATGAGACTCTAAATCCTGTAAAATATTATAGAGAATATTATTTTTTTATTTTGTTTTAGCTGGCAGTCAAACCAGTTGCATCTAGACTGTAAATCCTAAGCCAACTTCTGTAAGATATAGTTCCAATGTCAGTTTAGTTAAAAAAGCCATTACAGTGCTCTTCTGGTTTGCACTCTTTTGCACATTCTTGGTGCCACTTTGGGATCTGGGCAGTGATCTATGGTGTTGTGGAGTTCATAGAGCCTTTGCTGTGTTCATTACATCTGGTTTCACACATGAGTAGCTTGGGTCTTCAGAGATTTAAAAATCCCATTTTCCAGCTTCATCATCTCTGTAGTTCTAATTCCAAGGGGTGCTTTTCCTGGTAGTCTAGCTAGAAACCCAGAGCTTCAGCCTCCCTGCATTTTTATGTACTTCTTGTGACTGGGTCTAATTTGGGACAAAGTAGTGAGAGCAAAGAGCCTTTGGGGTTGCTACTGCTGCCTCTACTGACAACAT
Organism: Aotus nancymaae; assembly: GCF_030222135.1. Lineage (NCBI taxonomy): Eukaryota > Metazoa > Chordata > Mammalia > Primates > Aotidae > Aotus > Aotus nancymaae. Next base: position 17,045,738 of record NW_026988472.1, on the reverse strand, counting down.
CTTTGCCCAATGTAGTGCAGGGAGACTAAAAAGGGGCTTCTCCACTTCATAGTGGTAACCTCTGTCATACCAGTGAAGGATGACATGACTTTTCTTTACTGGCACTCAAAACAGCTTGGGGCAACCTCCATCTTGTTTGGAGCAGCGGACTCCTGTTTTGTTGCTTATGCTTGAGAGTAAAAAGGGGTTTGTTCCACACTGGCCCTCACTCCTGCTTCTCTGGCTAGAGAGAGTGAACTTCTCTTTAATCTTACTTTATCTGTTCCTGTTAGTAGTTTTGATTTTTGCCTGCCCAGAGTTTAAGCCAGTATATAGAAGACGGGAGAAACAAACCAACAGGCAGCTTATTGCTGATTTGTTCTTTGAGTACTGGATTCTATATTCAGACTGCCTGCTCTTATCTTCCTTTCAGAGTCTTCTGAGAGCTGCTTTATGTATTTTGTGCAGAGTTCTTAGTTGTAATAAGTCGAGGGGGTAGGATGGAGTTATTTACTCCATTTTTACTGAAACTAGAAGTCATCTGCTTTGCTTTTACAACTACATTGTATTTATGATATGAAAATATATATCTGGTAGGATTTTTAGAAATGCATGTTCTGAGGTCCTATCCTTAGACAACATAAATCAAAATATTCTGGGAATGGAGACTAATAACCTATATTTTATGGAATATCCCCCTATGGGATTCTGATGGAACAGTCAGGTTTGGCACTTACTTTTTCTCATCTCATTTGCAGATGAGAAAATGGAGACCTAGGTTGTATTCTGTCCTCATCCAGTTTTTTGTTTATTGCCCATGTTTTTTCCCCCTGTGAGCCATGTTTTGTGCTAATAGGGAATATTTTCCCACTGTGTCAAGGGCCAAGCTTATTAGTGCAACTGTAAGTGTTTAAACCACAAGGCAGTGGAAGAGGAGAAATGAGCAAAATTGGCTACGTGTGATAGTTGGATTTGGTTTCTTATAAACATTTTCCATTGTGAAAGCTTCATAGCCAATCTGAAGAGAAAAATCTTTTTACAGAAATTCATGTAATTAAAAACTTGGGACAAATTACCCAATTGAGATATAAGGAATAGACCCGAATCCCAGTCAGGGAGAGAACTAGAAAAGAAATTTTCAGGTTTGGGCTGAGGACATAAGAGAAAATGGGGAGGAAGAGCTGATAAAGGTCTAAATGTTAGAATAGAGGCAAAAATAGGACTAGTTGAGCTACCTGTGAAATTACTTACAAAGTGAGTGAGCATCATAATTAATAAGTAAAGCTATGTCAATCTTGTTTAATTTAATGGGACTCTGTATTTGTTTGTTCCCTAAGATATGTCATTTTATACACTATGGATAGCTATGCAGATTGTATACCACACAACTCCAAAGGCACCCTATGCAATATATTATAATCCCTAAAGTTGTATACAACTGTATGTGCTACCCTTTCTTGTATCTTGAAGGGTTTTTTTTTCACTAAATAGTAAAGTAGTACCTTTTCTAGATGATTGAGTGTGTATTATGATTGAAAGGCAGTAGAAGAGGATGAGTGGAGAAAAGCAAAGTGAAGGGGTCTTAGTGTAAATCAATTTTAGGATGTATGGGGGTCTAGAAATAGAACTTATAACCTGAACTCATTAAATTCTCTACTATCACAATCAATTTCTTCTCCCTTCAGCACTCCTCTGCAACCTTCCCACAGAACAGACTTCTAAAGGAAACATTTGGCCAGAGGACAAGGCCCAGCAAACATACATTCTTTTTACTATTATTCCAGTATAACTCCTGGTGAGCCAAGTTGAGTGACATGGAAGATCCTTTTGTCTAAAATTAAACATCTTCTTTCTGACCATCCTGTGCTAACACCCAAGCCTTAGTCCTTCAAATTTTACCCTGCAGGAGAAACAGATTCATAACATGAAAGCTACAAGGTAAATTGGAATTGGAGGTGTAGTGGAGTGGTATGAAAAATCTTTTATAAGACTTGTTTTTCAAAATACAATCCTCTGTAAGCATTAGGGCCACCTGTTTTTTTTTGTTTGTTTGTTTTTGTTTTCCAAAAGAGGCATATTCCTGAGTTTCACCACAAGAGAGTTTCTGATTCCACAAGTATGGATTTGAGATCAGGAATCTGTATTTTTCAGGCTTTTCAGGTTATTTCTAGAAACTTTAAAGTTTGAGAGGGAGGAGAACAGTATCATAATATTGGAGGAAAGTTGACCTTATTTACCCACCTTACTTTGATTATAACACAGACCCCTGATTATTCATTGAAATGAGTAAACCTAGAAAACTAAGAATAATTTAGTAATATGTATATAACGGCAGTCAGGTGTACTATCTTAATAATACAATACTTGTCCAATTCTTACTGAGCAATTGACTCAGAAAAGACAAATTATTTTCGTAATTATAGATAAGTTACCTTACAGTTTATGTTTGCATTTGTGTTTCTTTTTTCTTCTAGAACTTATTGAAAAAAAATGAATGTAAACAATTTGTTTTTCCTTATTCATTCTTTTCTTTTTAGAGTTTCACTTATTTTAAGTATTTTTTTCCTTTTTATTTGTACATATTTATTGGGTACATATGTAATTTTGTTACATGCGTAGACTGCACAGTGGTCAGGTCAGGGCTTTTACAGTATCTGTCATCTTAATAGCATACATTGTACCCATTAACCAATTTTCCATCATCCTCCCCTCTCCTATTCCCTCACTCTTCTGTGTCTTAATTATCTATCATTCCACTCTCTATGTCCATGTGAACATATAAAATAATTTTCTGTAGTTTTTATAATATGTAGCATACAAATAGATGGAGTTATCAAGGGGTATAGACAATGGAGAAAGAAAATTTGTGATATTGGGAGGACTGAGTCACATGGGACTTCAGGATTTACTTAGATTTCACTTATAAATTAGAAGACAATTTTATTACTTCTGGTTCACATGTAGTGTCTTCATATATTACGTTGGTATGTAGCACTGTAACGTTGTATTTATTTATTTATTTATTTATTGAGACAGAGTTTCATTCTTGTCACACAGGCTGGAGTGCAGTGGCATTTAAAGTATCCCACTATTATTGTGTGGGAGTCTAATTCTCTTTGTAAGTCTTTAAGAACTTGCCTTATGTATCTGGGTGCTCCTGTATTGGGTGTGTATATATTTAGTATCGTTAGCCCTTCTTGTTGCATTGATCCTTTTACCATTATGTAATGTCCTTCTTTGTCTCTTTTGATCTTTGTTGCTTTAAAGTCTATTTTATCAGAGATGAGAATTGCAACTCCTGCTTTTTTTTGCTCTCCATTTGCTTGGTAAATCTTCCTCCATCCCTTTTTTTTGAGCCTTTGTGTATCCTTGCATGTGAGATGGGTTTCCTGGATACAGCACACTGATGGGTTTTGGCTTTTTATCCAATTTGCCAGTCTGTGTCTTTTGATTGGGGCATTTAGTCCATTTACATTTAGGGTTAATATTGTTATGTGTGAATTTGATACTGCCATTTTGATGCTAGCCGGCTGTTTTGCCCGTTAGTTGATGCAGATTCTTCACTATGTTGATGCTCTTTGCCATTTGCTATGTTTTTGGAGTGGCTGGTACTGGTTGTTGTTTTCTATGTGTAGTGCCTCTTTCAGGAGCTCTTGTAAAGCAGATCTGGTGGTGATGAAATCTCTGAGTACTTGCTTGTTCACAAAGGTTTTTATTTTTCCTTCACTTATGAAGCTTAGTTTGGCTGGATATGAAATTCTGGGTTGAAAGTTCTTTTCTTTAAGGATGTTGAATATTGCCTTCCACTCTCTTCTGACTTGTAGGATTTCTGCGGAGATATCTGCTGTGAGTCTGATGGGCTTCCCTTTGTGGGTAACCCGACCTTTCTCTCTGGCTGCCCTTAGCATTTTCTCCTTCATTTCAACCTTGGTGAATCTGACGATTATGTGCCTTGGGGTTGGTCTTCTTGAGGAATATCTTTGTGGTGTTCTCTGTATTTCCCGAACTTGAATATTGGCCTGCCTTGCTAGGTTGGGGAAGTTTTCCTGGTAATATCCTGAAGAATATTTTCCAGCTTGGATTCATTCTCTTCCTCACATTCAGGTACACCTATCAAACATAGATGATGTCTTTTCACATAGTCCCACAAACATGGTACAACTATGGACATATTTTTCATATACAAGTTTTGTATCTCTTATCCAAAATGCTTGGGGTGAGAAGTATTTTGGACTTTTTACATTTTTGAATATTTGTATATACACAATGAGATATTTTAGGGATGGGACCCAAGTCTAAATATGAAATTCATTTATGTTTCATGTACACCTTATCCTTATATGCATAGCCTGAAGGTAATTTATTATTCTAAATAATTTTGTGTATTAAAGAAAGTTTTTTTTTGAGACAGAGTCTCACTCTGCCACCCACGCTGGAGTGCAGTGGAGTGATCTTGGCTCACTGCAACCTCTGTCTCCCGGGTTCAAGTGATTCTCCTGCTCAGCTTCCCAAGTAGCTGGGATTACAGGCGTGCGCCATCATGCCTGGCTAATTTTTTATATTTTTAGTAGAATCGGGGTTTTACCACGTTGACCAGGCTGGTGTCAAACTCCTGACCTCAGGTGATATGCCTGCACTGGTAAAGAAAGTTTTGGAAGGCAGCTATGCTCTCCACTATGCCACCAATGTTAAAGAAAGTTTTGACTGTGACTCATCACATGAGGTAAGGTCGAATTTTCCACTTGCAGTGTCATGTTGTCACTTTAAAAGCTTTGCATTTTGGAGCATTTCAAATTCTGGATATTTGGATTAGGGATGTTCAACCTGTATTTCCATTTAACTGCTCAAGATTGCATTCCTTTGAAGTACAGTTTCTTGCTCTCTCCCAAGACCCTCCCTTTCTCCCCTCCCTACATATAGTCTGGGAATCCAAGGGCTTATGGTCTCAGTGGAAGTCAACCTGGCTTTCAAGTCAAGTGGAGGGAGAGCTGGGCCTGATCAGTACACTATGGCTCTTGCTTCTGGAATCCATAATGTGTTGTTATCGAACACTCATCCTGCATGGTCCATAGGAGATGCTTGTTGACTGTTGCAGTGAGGCTCTGGTGACCAGACTCTGGAAAATGATGCCATGATCTTTTCTGGGCAGACCAAGCCATTATCACAATGCGGAATCAACCAAATATGCCCTATGATGGTCGTTTGCACTTCACATACATTCATAATCCTGTCCCCTCACCACCCCAAGGTTTAAATTGGCCCCTAAAGTGTCAGGACAGGTTTAGCTATCCATCAGCTCATGAAGTCTGCACTGTGATTCCACTTCATTCCCTGGGGATTTACACCCTGGAAGTCGAGCTTCTTTTACTATTAGACATCAAGACAGAATACAATGTATATGGTGATACCCATTTTCTATGGCATCTGAGATCCTGGGCAATTCCTCAGGGAAACACTACCTTCAGGGACACCAAAGTGGTTTTTTACTTTTTTCCTGCTACAGATAGAGAAAAAAAACTCTACAAATATATTATATAGTATAATTATATATATATATATGGGTTAAAAAGGCTTTTCTGGTCCAACATGGTGACCTACTTAGTGCATCTAATAGTATATTTATAGATATGTGCACCGGGTCCAAATAATTGGCTTCCGTGTAACATATACAAACAGTGTATTAGTTTTTTGGGGCTGCCATTACATATTACCACACTTTCTGGAGGCTTAAAGCAACAGAAATTTATTCTCTCACAGTTCTGGAGGCCAGAAATCCAAAGTCAGTTTTATTGACTTAAAATCAATATGTCAGCAAGGGCACATGCCTCTCCCTCTGGAGGCCCTAGTGGGGAACCTTGCTTCTTTCAACTTCTGGTGGCTGCAGGCATGCCTTAGCTTGGTCAGCATCCCTCCGGTCTCTGCCTCTATGGTCACATGGCTTTCTTCTCTTCCATGCATGTGGAATCTCCATTGGGCTTCCTCTAATAGGGATATTTATAAATATTACAGGATAATTTCCCCATCTCAGGATTTATAAACTAATCACATCTGCAGTCTTTGCCATATAAGGTAACCTCACAAGTTCCAGGGATTAGGATGTGGACATACATTTTGGAACCATTATTTAGCCTATCACATGTAGCTAATTTAAATTTAAGATTGACTGTGTAATACATCCCACTTGTCTTTTCCTTATTCATAGAAACTCATGGCACTAAAAAAATACTTACCATGTACATATTGACTGACTGGATAATGAAAGTGTAGAATGAAATGGCATTATTCAACAAAAGGATATTAGTAACTCTACAATATGCTTCTTAGACAGATAAGCTTGATCAGTTATAACCATTTGCAAACACTGAAAGGAATTGCATGAGTATCTTGGTATCTCTGAGAATAATTTGGTGATATAAAAACCCAGGAAAACAATAAATCGATAGAAAAAGTTACAGAATGTTTAGAAAAAGAAACATTGCTATATATTGATCACCCACTTTCTCCCTGGTTTAAATTCAAGCACTGCAGAATATGTTAAATAAGCACATTTAGCATGCTCAGTTACAAAAGTGTCTTTTGTCAATTTGATGCAAACTACATTGAGGGAAATAAAAAATAAACTCCAGAATTAATGTTCCAAACTGCAATTGCTGAAAGCAGGGAGGGATAGTGAAAAACCCCAAATAGAAATGACACTTAAAAATAAATCCTTGAGTGACTTCCAGCCTGTCTGATATCTATTTCCTAAAGCATACAGCATTTGTTGTCTCACATCTGAAATAGATGGTTTTGTTTTGCTGGAGCTTACACATATGTACATTTGTTTATTCTCTGAAGGTGATTCTTCATCATAAGGTATGGGAAACAGATTCTTCAGGGAAAACATCTGTTCAGCTATAATGCTAGCATCTGCCAAGTTAGGTGTGCTAAGAAAAAAGAACTTTATCTTAGTGGTTCAGGGACCTCAAGTTTACAAGCTGACATAATATCAAACACAGACAAGCTGCATCTTTCCTCCATTGCTCTTGCACAGAGTCTGGAGCTATATCCAGAATCCTAGCCTAGTCCTGGCCATGCCAGACACAGAGCACAAAAGTGAGATGGCATTAATCCTAGGGTCAGTTCTAGAGGAAGAGGCATTGGGTCTACTTAGCAAAGGGGTCTGAGACAAAGCAGACCTTGGCCTTGCTTTACAGGCTGGCTTGATATTTATAGATCTGAGATCTTGGATGTGGCACATAAGGTAGTCATTAGGAGCATGAACACTGGAGCCAGGTTGCCATGGTTCAGACTCTTGGCTCTGCCTCTAACTGCATGAACCTGGGAAAGTTACTTAACCTCTCTGAGCTCCTATTTCTTAATTTGTAAAATAGGAACAATTATTTCAGAATTGAATATAAATGGACAAGATGTGTAAAAGTGCCACTACAGACTGAAAATATGTACTCTTAGAACTGTTTAGAATGAATAGCAAAATAGTTCATACTGACCTAGTTAAACCTGGGGAGTAACTAACCCATTGATAAAAATCCCCCATGGGAAAAGGCTCCGTGCCTTCAAAGAATTGTAATCTACATATATCCTTACATTAATCCAACTCTCTTTACTCCAACAGAATCTATTGGCCTCCCTTACCTTTAATTTGTGCTCCCTGCTGTGGGAGTGGTGAGCAAGTTGAGTACTTTCTGGAATTTGCAGAAGATTTACAAGTCCTGAGCTTATGAAGCTTCAGGACTCACTCCTTTCACATCCCACAAATGTTTTCTGAGTGTTTGTAGGGGGCAAGATATTTGGTCCTGAGTAGAAGTTTGGTGCTAGCAAAAGCAACTATTAGTTATAAAATCTGTTCCCTTTTCTCTTGATCAACCATTATCTAATTCTGCATTGTGTATTTAACTCTGTGCTAACAGCTTCCTTTGCTTCTTGTTCTCCATTGTTCTTATGTCTACTGTAATGTGGCTCCAGATTGTCATCATTCCTGGAGGCTGCGATGAGGTGCCAATTTAGGAACTTAGAAAAACTTAGAGAAAATTAAAATAAGATTTCTGTTTGAGAGTTAAATTTTAAAGGCCATATGTAATAGATCAGAAGGAAGAAAGAGTTGTGTAAAGAGGCAGCATGGCTCTTGGGCCAGCAAGGCTGGACAGCAACCGGACCTGTTATGTTCACATTTCTGAAGAACAAAACGGCCTTGATAGTGGTGCCAGAAGGAGTCATACACAATCAGGACCCTTCTAAGTACAATAGAGAAGAAATCTGGGCCAAGCTGACTAGCAGGTACAGCATTCTTGGTAAGACTCTCCCTATGCTAAGTGAGGAAGCTCAGGTACATTAGCTAAGGAATATTTCTCACCTAAATTCTTTCTTTGAATCTATAGTCATCTAGTCATCAAGACCTTTTGTCTCTATAAAGAGGGAGAATATACTGATCTGCTATTTTGAGCCTTCTATTACACTTAACATTTGAATTTCTCATGGTAAATGGATGAGTCAGCATATTTTTCGATGTACCATTTTGGTTCCGTGACCTCGATGAGTATGAGGACAACCCTCAGGGTGCTTGGGTCTGCTACCGAAGTCACAGGCCTTGTTTGATGATGCTATTGCCTACTATGTTTTAATTTTGACAAAAAATAACCTCTTGACTAGATTGCAGCATCACTTTCCAAATAAATTTTCCGTTTTCCTGCCTCCTTAAGTCTATCCTGCACCTAACCACATGTACTTCTTTCCCATAATTTGCATTTCATCATGGCACCTACTCAAGAAACTACTATGATTTATTGCTCTCCCAAATAACATGAAAAGGCATGTAAAAGATTCTCACCAAAGAATGTTGTATCCCATCCTGATTGCCAAACTACGAGAAATTTTACCATCAGAGCTTTATTCCTTTTAGTTAAAGGCCCAGAATTTTGGACCATTCTGTTTCCATTATATTCTGGCCTGCATTGTTTTTGAAGAGAAGTCAGATATCATTCTATTTTTGTTCCTTTGTATATAAATATGCCTTTTAACCTTGGGCTACTTTTAAGATTTTCTCTTTATCTCCAGTTTGCAGCAGTTAGACTATAGTGTGCCAATGTTTGGCTTCCTTTGTGTTTACATTGATTGAGGGATCACCAAGCTTCCTGAATATCTAGGTTGTTTTTCTTTATTAATTGTGGGCAAATTTTACTCCATATGTCTTCAAATAGTTTTTATGTACTATTACCTCTCTTCTCTCCATCTGGACTCCAATTACATTTGTGTTAGTCTGCTTGATACCATCCTGCAGGTCACTGTGGCTCACTTTGTTGTTTTTTCAGATTATTTTTCACCCTGTGTTTCAGTTTGGGTAATTTTATTGTCCTATCTTCAATTTTACTGATTATTCTTCTGTTGGTTCCAATCTGGTATTAAAGCCATTCTGTGAATTTTTTATTTTTTATTTTTATTTTTGTTGTTGCTAGAATTTTTATTTGGCTCTTTTTTTTCAACAATTTAAGAATATCTCCTGAAAATGATTTTTATTAGTCCATTTTCACGCTGCTGACAAAGACATATCCATGACTGGGAAGAAAAAGAGGTTTAATTGGACTTACAGTTCCACATGGCTGAGGAGGCCTCAGAATCATAGCGGGAGGTGAAAGGCACTTCTTATATGGCAGCAGCAAGAGAAAATGAGAAAGAAGCAAAGTGAAAACTCCTGATAAACCCATCAGATCTCATGAGACTTATACACTATTATGAGACTAGCAAGAGAAAGAACAGTCCCCATGATTCAATTACCTCCCCCTGGGTCCTTTCCACAACACATGGGAATTCTGGGAGACACAATTCAAGTTGAGATTTGAATGGGGACACAGCCAAACCATATCATAATTGTTCTACCATTTATCCATTTTTCTCTGTAAATTTTTAACATATTTATTATAGTAACTTAAAAATCTGTGTTAATTCTAACATATGGATCACCTATGCATTTTTTATATTAATAGATTTTTTAAATATATTTCTGGTTTTTTCACCTGCATATCTAGTAATATTTTATTGTACACTTAATGTATGTTATAGAGATTCTGGATTCTATTTTCCTATTCTGAAGAGTGTTGAGTTTGTTTTGGTAGGCAGTTAAGTTACTGGCGGATCATCTTGATATTTTGGAGACTTGGTTTTAGGCTTCATTAAGTCAGATCTATTTTAGTTTTGCCTTTTGTTGGCTAAACCCCTTCACCCTGGCATGTGATAGAATTATAATGGAAAGTCCTAGGTGTTTACCAAGCCCTTCCAATTTGAGGGTACTCGAACTCCAAACTCTTTTTCCTCTGCAGGGACAGTTGGTAAAATTGCTATTCAGTGTTTCAGCTTTCCAGCTGTCTTCCTCATGTGTTACAATTCAGAAGTCAGTCATGAATTTGAGAAATGTCTGCATGCCATTTTGTAGTTCTCTCTTTGAAACTCTTTCTTTCTGGGATTTTCCCTGCCTCAATTCTCAGTTTCTTCGTCAGGTCCAAACTTTGTCCTTTGAATCTTCAGGTCAATAAAACTCAAGCTTTTTGCTTTAGGCACATCCTGGAGATTTGTGAGAACTGAGGGATGTCCTAAGAAAAAAAACATATAAATATGAATCTCAGCCAGTATGATTCCCTGTTATATAGGCCAAATTTCCTCTAGTTTCTTCCTGTCCAGTGCCTCCAAACAGTGGTTTTATATGTTTTTCAGAGTTTACGGTTGCTATCATCAGAAGGGCGTTCAGTACCAGCTATACCACTATTACTAGAGGTCCTGAGCCTCCTCTTTGACATTATAAATCAAGCTTGTCCAACCCGTGGCCCAAAACAGCTTTGAATGCAGCCTAATACAAACTTGCAAACTTTCTGAAAACATGATCAGATTGTTTTGCAATTGTTCTTAGTTCATCAATATCATTAATGTTCATGTATTTTATGTGTGGACTAAGACAATTCTTCCAGTGTGGCCCAGGGAAGCCAAAAGATTGCACACTCCTGTAATGTAAACTATCCCTAGAGTGGTTAATGCATTGTATTAGTCCGTTTTCACATTGCTATAAAGAACTTCCATGAGACTGGTAATTTATAAAGGAAAGAGATTTAATTGGTTCACAGTCTACATGGCTGAAGAGGCTTCAGGAAACTTAGAATCATGACAGAAGGGGAAGCAAGTACCTTTTTCACAAGGTGGCAGGAGAGACAAAGTGTGTGAAGGAAGAACTGTCAAACACTTATAAAACCATCAGATCTCATGAGAACTCACTCATGAGAACAGCATGGGGGAAACCACTTCCATGATCCAATCACCACCCACCAGCTCCCTCCTTTGACATATGGGCATTATAGGGATTACAATTTGAGATGAGATTTGGGTAGGGACATAGAACCAAACCATATCATGCATGAAACTTATTGCCTATTAATAGATTTTTAAGAGAAAAGCTGGGGTTCTCATCGATTTATTGACCATGACCACCTGTCCCCAGTGACCAGCTGTTTGCTGCCTGCCTTATCTGCCTACCCACAGTGGTTATTTTGGCACAAAAGGAGCTTGTGGGAATAATGTTTATAAAATGGTGTGAATTATAGTGGCTGACCAACCACCATGAGGTTAACTGAATGAGCACTGGAAATATGCATTATGCTAATGGAGCTCTATGGGAGGCCAGAGAATGTAAAAATTTGGAACAAATGCTTTGCTGTCAGATCTTTTGGGTTTGATTTTGAAGCAATTTGCTTAACTCCTCAGTCCCCATTCTTTGATCTGTGAAATGAGGTTATTATCTTACATGGTCATTGTGAGAATTAAACAAACAGATACACATAGCTAACTACAATGCCTGTTATGTAGTAAGTGTTCATTAAATCTTTACAGTAGTCCCCCCTTATCTATGGGAAATACATTCCAAGATCCCCAGTGGATGCCTAAAACAATGTGTGGTACCAAACCTGTACAGTTGGCTGTCTGTATCTACACGTTCCACATTCTCAGATTCAATCAACCTTGGATCAAAAATTTTGGGAAAAAAACAATAAAAAATAATATAGCAATAAAAATAATAAAAATTAAGATAGAGTATAACAACTGTTTACCTAGTATTTACATTGTATGATATATTATAAGTAATCTAGAGATGATTTAAAGTATATGAGAGGATGCACATAGTTTACATGCAAATATGATGCTATTTTGTATAAGGGACTTTAGCATCCATGGATTTTGGTATCTTTAGTGGGGGATCCTGGAACCAACACCCTGAAGATACTGACAGACAACTGTATAAACTTTATTTTTGCTTACACATATGTACCTTTGATAAAGTTTTTAAGTTGGGTACAGTATGAGATTATCAACAATAACTAATAGTAGAACAATTAAGTAAAATAAGTATTACTTGAACACAAGCACTGTGATACCATGACAGTCAGTCTAATAACCAAGACAGCTGCTGAGTGACTAACAGGTGAGTAGTGTCTACAGAGTGGATAGGCTGGACAAAAGGATGATTCATGCCCCAGGAGATACAGTGGGAGATTTCATCATGCTACTCAGAACAGCCCACAATTTAAAACATGAATTGTTTATTTCTAGAATTTTTCACTTAATATTTTTGTTCCACAGTTGACCATGGTTAACTGAAACTGTGAAAAACAAAAATGCAGATAAGAGGAACTACAGTATTAAACATTTTTTAAAGTCAAGAAAATCTTTGCTATAAATACACTGTTTAGAGAGGGTTAAAGTAGCACATTCACAATGTTGTTACTGAAAGAGTCACCCTTTCTCCATGTGTAATCAGCAGACCTCTGCAGCAGAATTATCTGAGGTTGCTTTTTAATAAATCTGATTTCCTGGCTCCCACCTCAAAACTACTAAACTAAAATTGACAAGAGTGGGGCCTAACAATATGAATTTTTAATAAGCTCTCCAATAACTCCTATGTCACTAAGTTCTGAAAACTACTGGATAATTCAGAGGCAAAGAGAAATTTCTTGAGAGAGGAGTGGAGGAGACTGACTTTGAACTCCCATCTAACCTTCCAGAAGTCTAGATTTTATTGCCTTTCTGGCATTGATGCCTGTAAGCTTATTACTTCAGATGGAGACCGAAAAGTTTTAGTCATTCTTAAGTGTCTGGCTGGAGGGCGGTCGGCAGAGTGATTAAACCAAAAGAGGTTATAATTCATCCTTCAAATCTGTGGTTAAAGGCATTCTGCTGCATAACTTTTCACCTGTGAAGTACTCCAAAGCTTTTAAATCATCTTTTACTAAGGGGAAATTCCAGCTTCCTAGCAAAATAGATAGCACTTTTATCCCTCATTTCTCTTACTTTCAACAAATATGTTAAAAACAATTACGTTTCAGGGTGCAATTTTCATTTCCTTTTTATTGTGAAATTGTGGCAGGGCTTTACAATCTGCTTAATATTACACCTGGACACAACATAGGGTAATTATAAGGGTCTTCAATACAGTGTGATTACAGTTTTTAAGATCTGAGGTTATTTTTGAAAGAAAACAGAAGCTCCTATCTTTAGTAAGCAAATAGAAAAACCAAGATGGTGTCAACCAAGGTCAAAGGGAAAAGAGGAAAGGATCAAGACTCATTAGGATGATCTTCATATTGAGTATATTGCCTGTCAATCAGTAGAGATTTATTGCATGAGTTGAATGAATGAATGGCCATTACGTGCTTTATATTTGGAATTGAAAAAGTCCCACTTTTGAGTGGGTAAATGAGTATGTTCTATCCTAGGGCAGCCCACCTTTCACAATTTCTCCAATTTCATTTAATCAAATGTCCTAAGATGGAACAACCTGCTGATTGTGAAGTTGCAGATTAATATCCAGGCTAAGATAGTGTGTCCTGGTTGGTCTATCAGTGGGCTCCTGCCTGTGGCTCCCTCTGTAAGCATGCTCTTCTCCACACCATCATTTACCCCACAACTCACCTCTCAGATTTTCCAGTTTTCTTAGCTTACTCATCTATATTGCCTCCCAGAGTGCTACTTGACTCTGGATCCTTCTCTACTGCCCCTCAAAGGGATGCTTTTGAAAATCATAACAGATAAGTAAATGAGAAGTAGAAGCTATAACCATGGAATGAACCACTTTGAGCTGGAAAAATAAATCCAACACTCAGCAAAAAGTGACAGACACCTGCTCATGAACAGCAGAAGCCGTGCTATGGATTTGCTTGCTAGCTGTTTCACCTGCTGAGGGAATTGTTTCAATTTTGCAGGCTGTGGCAGAACTGGGGAAACATACTATAATATGCAAAGCACAGACTCCAATTAATATTTCACCCATTGCGTGTGGCTTGATGGCTTTCCTGACTTGTTACAATCATAAGTGTGAAACTCTGGGGGTTTCAGTTAAATAATTTTGTGACAGGTAGTCTAATATTTTTGTTCCCTAACCTCACCTTCTATTAAAATAATTTTAGGTTATTGCTTGTATACAGTGATACTATATATCTTATATAAACCATGTTTTATTTACAAAAAGGTTTTTATAAGTATAAGGACATCCCATCCCTGTTTGTTGTTGTTATTTATGTTTGATAAAGATCAATTTATGTTTGATAAATAACCAATAATCCCACAGTTCCGTATAAGGCAATGTTGGAAATACATGCTCTGTGCCGCAAAGAAAAGTCAGCACTGAGACAAAGGATCTTTCAGCAATGCAATTTTTACTTCCTGGACTGCAGGAAGGGTACTCTTGCTAGCCATCTTGCCACAAGAGTACAATGAACAAAGGAAAACAGACAAATTTATCCCTTACACATTTGGGGTTGTCCTTACTGCTGTGTCTGATCTCTAGTTGGCTGGAGCCAGACCTCACAGTCTAAACTAAAACCCGATTGACTAACAACTTAAAACTTTTCTAAACAGGTAAAAGTAATGGAGAGCTGGGACATGCCTGTGAGCACGTCCAGCACAGATATCTTGGATAACGTACAAGGGCATAGAATGTACCACGTGCTTGTAAGCATGGCATGTCTAACAGCCACATAGGATAGGGCTTAACAGAGTTATTAGCACACTTATAATTTATTCTTTAACAAGAAAGGAAACTTTAAAAAGGAACTTTTCTACTTGCCACAGCAAGTATTCACATTATGAAAACATATAGAGGAAAGGGAAACAAGGTCAACAGTTAATGCAACACACATACAAGCGATCTTGGGTGAATGATTTGTACTGGTGGGTGAAGGGTGAGAGGGTATAGAAATGATTGACTGTGATTGTTAGGAATTACTAGATTGTAGCAAACACTATTGAGGTCCTTCTCATACCTCCCACCCATACTACCTGTAGTGGATAGAATAGTGACCTCCCAAAAGATATGTCCATGTCCTAACCCCTAGAATGCATGAATGTGACCTTGTTTGGCAAGAGCCTCAGCAGCTCTCATATAAGGACTGATGGGGCAGGGGGCATCAGTGTATAACAACATCAGCTCCCTTGCCTCATGGGTGGGGTAACTCTACAGCACTCATCCTATGCTGACTCCTGGGATTTAGCTCCAGCTCTTCACTGTGTTTACCAGCTTGACAAACTCTGTACTGGGAAGCTTCCCAGTACAGAGTCTTGTCATTCACGGTTTCAATTGCCCACTCCCATACTAGTTTCTGCTGGAATCATCTGCCAAATAAACTATTTGTATTTGAATGCTTGTCTCAGGGTTCATCTGCTTCAAGGGGAAACCCAAACTAAAGCGTAAATATAAAAGGACATTACAGATCATCCTAGTAGCTTAGAGAAAGTACCCAACTCAGTGATGTGAGGCCCTGCGCATTTTCCTGGGCTGTTTGATGAGAGTTGTCTGATTTGACCTTATACCAACAAAAATCTGCTGTAATTAAAAATGATCTCTCTAGTTATATATTTATCCACAGTTTCCTTTAGAAAAGGATTTAAAGTAGCATTAGAATTATGATATTTAATATATCATGTCATATTCTTTTATTCTCTCCACTTCAAAAACATTGTGATGATTTGATAATAAGTAAAAATATCAATTAATTTTTCAGATATTAGATTTCAACTTTCCTGTTATTTGTTTTCATTTAATATGTTGGCCCCCTTTTTAAAAATTTCCCATAGACATGTTCTTTGCTTTCATTTAAAAGAGCAAACGATAAATCTCCAAGTGAAGGAAAATGTGAATATTTTCTCTTACGATAGTTTGTACTGAATGCAAAACCTGGTCTCATATTCAAAAATGTTGTAAGGAATGTTTGCTTGTTTGATGTTTGTTTTAAATGGCTGAATTAATCTTCTCCAAATTTTGACCAAAAGTTTTGAAGCCACTGACTTCCTTATTCTTTTTTTTTATTACTATACTTTAAGTTCTGGGGTACATGTGCAGAATGTGTGGGTTTGTTACATAGGTATACATGTGCCATGGTGGTTTGTTGCACCCATCAACCCATCATCTGCATTAGGCATTTTTCCTAATGCTATCCCTCCCATAGTCCCCCATCCCCTGACAGGCCCCAGTGTGTGATGTTCCCCTCCCTGTGTCCATGTGTTCTCATTGTTCAGCTCCCA
Source organism: Aotus nancymaae (assembly GCF_030222135.1). NCBI lineage: Eukaryota > Metazoa > Chordata > Mammalia > Primates > Aotidae > Aotus > Aotus nancymaae. The sequence continues at coordinate 17,029,208 of NW_026988472.1, read as the reverse complement.
CTTATGAGTGAGAACATGTGTTTGGTTTTCTGTTCTTGTGTTAGTTTGCCGAGGATGATGGTTTCCAGCTTCATCCATGACCCTGCAAAGGACATGAACTCATTCTTTTTTATGGCTGCACTGACTTCCTTATTCTTTTTATCTCTCTTCAAGACACTGAGGAGATGCTCTGAAGTTGAAGTAAATAAGTTTACAAACAAAGGGTAATAAGCTTTACAGGATTTTAAAAATCAAACCTTTTGAATGTAGTTAAGCTCTGGTGCAGCCAACGTGTTTTAGTCACAAAATTATTTAGAAATAACTAAACAGTCCAGTCTCTGTAGAAAGTATATAATTGACCTTTATAAAAATATGTGCTCCCCATGCTGATAACTTTTTTCCTTAAGAAAATGTAGGAAATTATGACAAAAAATAGGCTGGTTCATGTTTCTTGAGAAAGAGGGCATCTGGCTGAGGGAAAGTCTGCTGAAGTCAGACTAAGAAATGACTATTTTGCTCCTTCCAAAAGTAGCGGACTCCCCTTAAATATTTTTTAAAATTTATTTTTATTTTTTTGTGGGTACACAGTAGGTGTTTACATTTATGGGGTATATGAGACATTTTGATACAGGCATGCAATGTGAAATAAGAACATTATGGAGAATGGGGTATCAATAGCCTCAAGCATTTATCCTTTGTGCTATAAATAATCCAATTATACTCTTTTAGTTGTTTTAAAATTATAATTAAGTTATTACTGACTATAGTTACTCTGTGGTGCTAGCAAATAGTAGGTCTTTTTCATTCTTTCTATTTTTTTTTTTACCCATTAACCATCCCCACCTCCCCTGCCAATCCCCCCATTACCCTTCCCAGCCTCTGGTAACCATCCTTCTACTCTCTATATCCATGAGTTCAATCTTTTTAATTTTTAGATCCCACAAATAAGTGAGAACATGTGATGTTTATCTTTCTGTGCCTGGCTCATTTCACTTAACATAATGATCTCCAGTTCCATCCATGTTGTTGCAAATGACAGGATCTCTTTCTTTTTAGTGGCTGAATAGTTCTCCATTGTGTATAAGTACCACATTTTCTTTATCCATTCATCTGTTGAAGGACCCTTAGGTTGCTTCCAAATCTTAGCTATTGTGAACAGAGCTGCAACAAACATGGGAGTGCAGATATCTCTTTGATATGCTGATTTCCTTTCTTTTGAGTATATATGCAGCAGTGGGATTGCTGGATCATATGGTAGCTCTGTTTTTACTTTTGAGGAACCTCCAAACTGTTCTCCCTAGTCGTAGTACTAATTTACATTCCCACCAACAGTGCACAAGGATTCCGTTTCCCAACATCCTTGCCAGCATTTGTTATTGTCTGTCTCTTTGATATAAGCCATGTTAACTGGGGTGAGAAGATAGCTCACTGTAGTTTTGATTTACATTTCTCTGATGATCAGTGATATTGAGCACCTTTTCATATGTCTGTTTACCATTTGTAGGTCTTCTTTTTAGAAATGTCTGTTAAAACTTTTGCTCACTTTTTTAATCTAATTACTAGAGTCTTTCCCTATAGACTTGTTTGAGCTCCTTATATATTAATCCCTTGTCCAATGGGTAGTTTGCATACATTTTCTCCCATTCTGTGGGTTGTCTCTTCACTTTGTTGATTGTTTCCCCTTTAGTTATTATTACTCATTTCTTTTTTAAAAGTTTTTAAAACTTGAGAAGGGATAATGATTGAGTTAATTTTCCAATGCTAGCAGAGAAATTATTAGAGAGGCTACGGAAGGTGCTGATTGAAGTGGTAAGGCCTGTGCTGAGTTCAGTAGTAATTTTTTTTTTTTTTTAGACACTTAGGGAACTGGTTACTTTATTATTTTTTATTTTTATTTTTTAGGAAGAAAGAAAAAAAAGAATGAAGAAGAAGAAGAAAAAGGAAGAGAAAGAGAGAGAGAGAATGGGAGTATTGCTTTCTTGCCCAGGCTAGAATGCAGTTTAGTAATGGGTATTGAAAACCTCTTTTATACCAATAATTATACTTGATGTAGACAGGAAGGAATAAGGGAAGAAAATAACAAACGAGCAGCCAACCAATATTTCATTTAAACCTATGAAATGCTATGCGATTACTGAGGAGTGATTTACTTCCAATTATGTAGTCACTTTTGGAATAGGTGTGAGGTGGTAATGTATGTTTTGTGTATTTGAAGTGGAGAGTTCTATAAATGTTTATTAAGTTTACTTGTTCCGGGTCTGAGTTCAAGTCCTGGATGTCCTTGTTAATTTTCTGTCTCGTTGATCTATAAAATCGTTAGCTCTTCTTGTTACATTGATCCTTTTGCCATTATGTAATGTCCTTCTTTGCCTCTTTTGCTCTTTGTTGCTTTAAAGTCTACTTTATCAGAGGCGAGAATTGCATCTCCTGCTTTTTGTTTGTTTATTTTTACTCTCTGGTTGGTTGATAAATCTTCCTCCTTCTCTTTGTTTTGAGTCTTTGTGTATTGTTGCATGTGAGATGGGTCTGGATGCAGCATACCGATGGGTTTTGGCTTTTTATCCAATTAGAATATATATAAGTTTAATCCTGGTATTTGATGCTAGCTGGCTGTTTTGCCCATTAGTTGGTGTAAATTTTTCATTGTGTTGATGCTCTTTGCTTTTTGATATATTTTTGGAAAGGCTGATACTAGTTGTTCCTTTATATGTATAGTGCTTCTTTCAGAAGCCCTTGTAAAGCAGGCCTGGTGGTGGTGAAGTCTCTAAGTACTTGTTTATTCGCAAAAGATTTAATTTTTCCTTCGATTATAAAGCTTAGTTTGGCTGGATAGGAAATTCTGGGTTGAAAGTTCTTTTCTTTAAGGATGTTAAATATTGGTCCCCACTCTTTTCTGGCTTGTAGGGTTTCTGCTGAGAGATCTGCTGTAAGTCTGATAGGTTTCCCTTTGTGGGTAACCTGACCTTTCTCTCTGGCTGCCCTTAGTATTTTCTCCTTCATTTCAACCCTAATAAATCTGGCAATTATGTGCCTTGGGGTTGGTCTTCTGGAAGAATATCTTTGTGGTGTTCTCTGTATTACCTGGAGTTGAATATTACCCTGCCTTGCCAGGTTGGGAAAGTTTTCCTGAATGAAATCCTGAAGAGTATTTTCCAACTTGGATTCATTCTCTTCGTCACATTCAGGTACACCTATCAAATGTAAATGAGGTCTTTTCACATAGTCCCATATTTCCTGGAGGCTTTGCTCATTCCTTTTTATCCTTCTTTCTCCAATCTTGTCTTCTCATTTCATTTCACTGAGCTGGTTCTCGACTTCTGATATCCTTTCTTCTGCTTGATCAATTCGACTGTTTAAACTTGTGCATGCTTTGCGAAGTTCTCGTGTTGTGTTTTTCAGCTCCATCAATTCACTTATATTCCTCTCTAAATTGTCCATTCTCGTTAACATTTCGTCAAACCTTTTTTCAAGGTTCTTAGTTTCTTTGCATTGGGTTAGAACAAGTTCTTTAAACTCACAGAAGTTTCTTATCACCCACCTTTTGAAACCAACCTGCTTCTGTTATTGGAACACACTCATTCTCTATGAAGCCTTGTTCTATTACTGATGAGGAATTTCAATCCCCTGTAGAGTGAGAGGCATTCTGATTTTAAGTATTCTCTGCCTTTTTAGGCTGGTTTCTTCCCTTCATTATATATTTATCCCTCTGTTGTCTTTGTAATTACTGACTTTCTAACTAGGTCTCTGAGTGGACGTCCAACTTGTTGATTCCCAGCACCGAAATCTGAGCAATCCACTGCACTGGCCAAAACAGCGGTGTTAAGATTGATGGTGCTTTTCTGCCCGGGAATCTCTGGACTCTGCACCAAGAACTGCTGCACTAAGGCACCAGCAAAACTGCCGCGCCGGCCACAGGAGTGGCCCTGGTGACCCGTGGGGCTCCTCTGCTGGCAATCTCCTGGTCCGTGAGCAACAAATATTTGTCTGAAAGTGTGGCGTCCTCTCATTCTCTGCGCTTTCACTGGGAACTAGAAGCCCAAGCTGCTAGTGATCAGCCATCTTGGAATTCTCTCCTCAGTAGTAATTCTTAACACTGTAAGTAAGGGGATTAATGGAATGACCCACTTGTGTTGTGTTGGGACCACAAGGGGAACAGGGAGGCTTTTGTCCTCATTGGCAAACTGAATTTTGGGAATAAGGAAAACTAGGGTACAAGTGCCTGTCCAGTTGGTAGGAAGGCAGATGTCAGAAGAAGAACCACAGAGGAGAAAAAGTTCCTTGGCTTAGGCACAGAACTGGAAGTGTAAACTGAAAAGATGAGAAAGTGTTTTGAGGGGGCTGGGGCTTTGGACCTGAATGCCAAGGGAACCAGCAAGGGCTGTGGTTGTTAAAGGTTGCAGTGCGGCTTGGTAGGGTAACTGTGTGGAGGGAGTGCTTTTGTTTTCATGGTATATGAGGAAGTGTGTGGTATTTATAAGCAACCACTCACTTTTATTAACAAGATTGGGTATGAGCAGAGAATGGGAGCCAGATTAAGAGTGAAGTATTAGCTGTAATTGCCTAGAGGAAAAGTGTAAACCGGCAACTTAAACAAAAGCAGGGCATGTAAAAGTAAATGAGTACAGTGAATTTGATTACAGTTAGACAGAAAATGATAGAAACAGAGACTTTTTGAGGTGTGGTTTAAGTAGTAGGGGTGACTGCATAAAGCTGGAGAAGGCAAGGGGCTGAAAGTAAGTGTGTGAGGTGTAAAGAGAAAACTTTGGAGATTGTGAGAGCTATAGAGGGTAAGTGGGGCATAGTCTGTGATCCTGAAGGATTTTAAGAGTATTAGGGAGCAGCTACTGTCACGTGTAGTCATGAGGGCCAGCCCAGAACTGTGAGATTAAGTTGTTTGGATTAAAAGGCTACAGGCTGTGGGCCTGGCTACTGTGTATGAATTTCAATGGCACAGCCTTTTATTTCTGCTATGTACATAGAGAAGTGTTGAGAAGAGTTGGAGAGCGCTAGTGTAGGGGCTGTCTCTAAGGCCTTCTTTTTTTTTTAATTGTGTTTTAGGTTTTGGGGTACATGTGAAGAACATGCAAGATTGTTGCATAGGTGCATACGTGGCAGTGTAATGTGCTGCCTTCCTCCCCTTCACCTATATGTGGCATTTCTCCCCATGCTGTCTCTCTCCAACTCCCCACCCCCGCTGTCCCTCCCCTATGTCCCCCCCAACAGACCCCAGTGTATAGTGCTCCCCTCCCTGTGTTCATGTGTTCTCATTGTTCAACACCTGCCTATGAGTGAGAACATGTGGTGTTTGATTTTGTGTTCTTGTGTCAGTTTGCTGAGAATGATGGTTTCCAGGTTCATCCATGTCCCTACAAAGGACGCGAACTCATCGTTTTTGATGGCTGCATAATATTCCATGGTGTATATGTGCCACATTTTCCATGTCCAGTCTATCATTGATGGGCATTTGGGTCGGTTCCAGGTCTTTGCTATTGGAAACTGTGCTACAACGAACATTCGTGTGCATGTGTCCTTATAGTAGCACGATTTATAATCCTTTGGATATATACCCAGTAATGGTATTGCTGGGTCAAATGGAATTTCTATTTCTAGGTCCTTGAGGAATCGCCACACTGTCTTCCACAATGGTTGAACTAAATTACACTCCCACCAACAGTGTAAAAGTGTTCCTATTTCTCCACATCCTCTCCAGCATCTGTTGTCTCCAGATTTTTTAATGATCGCCATTCTAACTGGAGTGAGATGGTATCACAATGTTGTTTTGATTTGCATTTCTCTAATGACCAGTGATGATGAGCATTTTTTCATATGTTTGTTGGCCTCATGTATGTCTTCTTTTGTAAAGTATCTGTTCATATCCCTCACCCACTTTTGAATGGGCTTGTTTGTTTTTTTCTTGTAAATCTGTTTTAGCTCATTGTAAATTCTGGATATCAGCCCTTTGTCAGATGGGTAAGCTGCAAAAATTTTTTCCCATTCTGTTGGTTGCCGATTCACTCTATTGACTGTTTCTTTTGCCGTGCAGAAGCTGTGGAGTTTGATTAGGTCCCATTTGTCTATTTTGGCTTTTGTTGCCAATGCTTTTGGTGTTTTGGTCATGAAGTCCTTGCCTACGCCTATGTCCTGAATGGTTTTGCCTAGGTTTTCTTCTATGGTTTTTATGGTCTTAGGTCTTATATTTAAGTCTTTAATCCATCTGGAGTTAATTTTAGTGTAAGGTGTCAGGAAGGGGTCCAGTTTCTGCTTTCTGCAGATGGCTAACCAGTTTTCCCAACACCACTTATTAAACAGGGAATCATTTCCCCATTACTTGTTTTTGTCAGGTTTATCAAAGATTGGGTGGTTGTAGATATGTTGTGTTGCCTCTGACGCCTCTGTTCTGTTCCATTGGTCTATATCTCCGTTTTGGTACCAGTACCATGCTGTTTTGATTACTGTAGCTTGTAGTATAGTTTGATGTCCGGTAGTGTGATGCCTCCCGCTTTGTTCTTTTTGCTTAGAATTGACTTGGCTATGCGGGCTCTCTTTTGGTTCCATATGAAATTTAAGGTGGTTTTTTCTAGCTCTGTGAAGAAGGTCATTGGTAGCTTGATGGGGATAGCGTTGAATCTGTAAATGACTTTGGGCAATATGGCCATTTTCACGATATTGATTCTTCCTAACCATGAACATGGAATGTTTCTCCATCTGTTTGTGTCCTCTCTTATTTCGTTGAGCAGTGGTTTGTAGTTCTCATTGAAGAGGTCCTTTATGTTCCTTTTTAGTTGTATTCCTAGGTATTTTATTGTCTTTGTAGCAATTGTGAATCGCAGTTCGTTCTTGATTTGGCTCTCTTTAAGTCTGTTATTGGTGTATAGGAATGCTTGTGATTTTTGCACATTGATTTTGTGTCCTGAGACTGCTGAAGTTGCTTATCAGTTTCAGGAGATTTTGGGCTGAGATGATGGGGTCTTCTAGATATACAATCATGTCGTCTGCAAATAGAGACAATTTGACTTCCTCCTTTCCTAATTGAATACCCTTTATTTCTTTTTCTTGCCTGATTGCTCTGGCTAGAACTTCCAGTACTATATTGAATAGGAATGGTGACAGAGGGCATCTTTGTCTAGTGCCAGATTTCAAAGGGAATGCTTCCAGTTTTTGCCCATTCAGTATGATATTGGCTGTTGGTTTGTCATAAACAGCTTTTATTATTTTGAGATACATTCCGTAAATACCTAGTTTATTGAGGGTTTTTAGCATAAAGGCCTGTTGAATTTTGTCAAAGGCCTTCTCTGCATCAATTGAGATTATCATGTGGTTTTTGTCTTTGCTTTTGTTTATGTAGTGAATTACGTTTATAGACTTGCATATGTTGAACCAGCCTTGCATCCCTGGGATGAATCCTACTTGATCATGGTGGATAAGCTATTTGATGTGCTGTTGCAATCGGCTTGCCAGTATTTTATTGAAGATTTTTGCATCTATGTTCATCATGGATATTGGCCTGTAGTTTTCTTTTCTTGTTGAGTCTCTGCCGGGTTTTGGTATCAGGATCATGTTGGTCTCATAAATGGCAGTATCAAATTCACACATAACAATATTAACCCTAAATGTAAATGGACTAAATGCACCAATCAAAAGGCACAGACTGGCAAATTGAATTAAAAGCCAAAACCCATCAGTGTGCTGTAACCAGGAAACCCATCTCACATGCAAGGATACACAAAGGCTCACAATAAAGGGATGGAGGAAGATTTACCAAGCAAATGGAGAGCAAAAAAAAGCAGGAGTGGCAATTCTCATCTCTGATAAAGTAGACTTTAAAGCAACAAAGATCAAACGAGACAAAGGAGGACATTACATAATGGTAAAAGGATCAATGCAACAAGAAGAGCTAACGATCCTAAATATATATGCACCTAATACAGGAGCACCCAGATACATAAGGCAAGTTCTTAATGACTTACAAAGAGACTTAGACTCCCACACAATACTAGTGGGAGATTTCAACACACCATTGTCAATATTAGACAGATCAATGAGACAGAAAATTAACAAGGATATCCAGGACTTGAACTCAGACCTGGACCAAGGAAACCTAATAGACATTACAGAACTCTCCACCCCAAATCCACAGAATATACATTCTTCTCAGCACCACATCACACCTACTCTAAAATTGACCACATAATTGGAAGTAAATCACTCCTCAGCAAATGCAAAAGAACGGAAACCATAACAAACAGTGTCTCAGACCACAGTGCAATCAAGTTAGAACTCAGAATTCAGAAACCAAGGTTAAGAACAAAATAGTGAGTTGTGGAAGTGGGTATGGAAGATAGGAGGGTATAGGGGTTTGGTACAGCCAAGTGGATGGGAAGTACAATCTGACTGAAGAGGCAGTTATTGGACTAGTCTGTAGAATTTGTCTGTTTTTTTGGACAGCTAGGATAGGGGAATAAATTTGGGCTTTGGAAAGGGATACATGATACCCCTTTGAGTATAGATACTGAAGAAGCAGGAGGGTGAATCAAAAGGCTATGTTGCAATAGACATGTGATAACAGGCTTTAGGCCTTTTAAAGCCTGTTGTGGGATGGGGTACTTGTGCTGGGCGGGGTAAGGGTGATTAGGTTTTAAAGGGATGATGAGGGGTGAGTGGCTTGTAGCAAGGGATGGGAAGGCGGTATTCCACACCCTTGGGTTACGATAGGGGGACATAGGAGGAGCTATTAAAGGAGATATGGGTTCAGGGAGGAGGGCAGCAATTTGGTGTGGCTCTTCTTAACAAAAATACTTTTGGGTTCATGCAGTTGATCAAGAAATCTTTGTTGGAAGTTTCTTAGATCTTCAGAATGATGTAGATGATTCTTCTTGCTTCCATTTATTAATTTATTATCATAACATTCACTGAAAAATATGAGCAAACGTTATATTAATATAACTAGATAGTATACTAACTTTAATCTTTAATAAAAATTTACAGAGTGGGACAGACAGAAAAGTGATAACGTTTGAATTGAAAGCTTATCCCTGTTTTCTCATAGCAGGAAAGAATGTATTTTTTATCAAAAGGAAGCCATTTGCTGACATGTGGATTTGTATGTGATTTTAAACATTGTTGAAAAGTGCAAAGTCTGGGGGAAAAATATCACATAAGGAAGAAATTAAACTGAGATATTTTGTATTGAAGTACAAAATCCAGGAATTAAGGAACTGATTGATCCAAGGACAAAGCCTATGTTAAGATTCCATTATTGTGCCAGCTTTTGAGGGAAGAAAGAATCCCATCATCTAGATTTTATCATAAATGCTGGTGCAAATAAGTTTTCAGTTGAGGTTATGAATTGAATTTAAAGTAGCACAAAGTACTTTATTAATAACTTTCTGATATTTTATTACTTTAAGTAGCAATCCATCCAGACATCACATAAATAAAAAGGAAAGCTGCAGCATTTCTTTGCTGCAGAAGTAACTATTTCACGTATTTTTTTTTCATTTCTATACTAATCTACTATCGACATGTCTCTCTTAATGACTTTACCATGATTTTTAATGGGTTTTGGATGGCTTCTTTTTACCTTTGTGACACAATTTCAGGTGTAAGTATATAACACTTCCCAATTATGCTTAGGAATGGCGAGGGCTTATGGTCAATGATAATTGAATAATTCATAGACCACTTTGCAATGCATTTTCTGATATTCTTACATTGATCTGCCTAATTGAGTTGTTTATGCTCAGTAGGATCCTGACAGTTGTCTGCATTTTCTGAATGGTTACTGGGAACTGCTGGGGTGTGTGTGAGAGGCAGTGTCAAGGCGACATGGTAGGATGGTAAGAGAAAGTCAGAAATTCAGAAAACTTTGGGGGGTCTCAGCAAAGTGTATTCTCAGGCACTGACTGTAGGTTTTAGGATATAAGGTCTCATCTAGCAATCTAGCTCAGCAGTCATAACAGTGGGATATGTACTATTCTTCACTGTGGGTCACCTTACCAGAAACTGTGTGCTAATCAGGATCCTCTCCTACTCAAACTCTACAGTCAAGGCTCCTAGGCTTCATTCCATGTTTACCAGGACGGGGGGATCTATGACAAATCTCTTCTGATAATGTATCCCTCTCACAGAATGATTTAGTTTCAAAGTTTTTGTAAAGAGATTAAAAAGAGAGATAGTCCAAGTCTCACCTACGAAAGAGATGGAACCACCAGTCTGTGTGAGATGGATGTTGCAAGGAACTGAACTGACAAGTCAGAATTTCCCACAGGGTTAGGTTGTTGTTGAAGTCGTGTTTGAGGCAAGCTTCTTATCAGCACACAACACAAAATATTGCAGTTCGTATTAAGAGCATGTGAGCTGAGAGTCACTGTCATCCATGTCTGAATGGACATTTTCAGAGATTTTGTCATTGTTTACCACTTTTCAGGCTGTCTACGAGAAGGAAAACACTGAACAGAAGATTTAAACACTCATGTATGTGAAGTAGGCTTTAGCAGCTTGCAATGAAAACCATCCGTCCTTGTTTTCATCACCAGCCTTTAGAAAAGAGTGGCAGGATGGAGAGGGCAGTGTTCTGTTGTCACCAGCTTTGCTTCTCTGCTCTCTGCCATGGCTGAGCCTCACAAACATTAGAGCAGAGTTCTAGACACAGTTCATGCACTTAGAATGGATGCTGGGGAAATGTTTGTTACAATAAAAAAAAAAGCAAAGCATGATGGAGATTTTTCTCAGGGTTTTTCTAGTCAAGCAAATGTGTTTGTAGAGTGATTGGTTTTAGAGGTTGTGTGAGACACCATCATTTAAGGTATTTCCAGACACAAACTAGATGATAGCTTACGTAAGTCAAATACACATGAATCTTTCTCCTGCTACAGATTTAAGCTTTATGATACTAAAGACATCAATACTTGTGTTTGGTGAGAGATATTCTGTCTACGGGATGAGTGATTTATGGCAACATTATAATCCTACGAAGCCCAAGCAATGTCTTCTGTATTCCTTGTGGAACTGGGCCCCCCATGTAGATTATAAAGAACAAAAATTATATCAATTTGTCAGACTGTACCCATTGCAGCTTTAAATGACAAGTCTCCAAATTATATTTATTCCTGGGATCAACTGAGATGAACTCCTTTTACTTCATCAAAGACTGGTTATGCTGGCAATGTATAATTTTGAAAAAATTAGAAGCATGACTCTTGTATGCACCTAGTATGAGCACATGCTCAAGATTTATTAACTCTTTAATGAAGAAATCTGTAACATGGTAAAACTGGTTGAAAAAGTATTTTGAGGGCCTGAGTATACACATTTAAAAAGAATATTAAATTGCTATAAGATACAATCATGATTTATATCTTACAGGACAATAAACATCCATAATGTTTGGGATTTTTTTTTCAATTCTGTAGAAATTATTTGCATCATAACTGGAAAAGATCTACAAGTCAACATGTAACTTCACAGAATCTCAGCCAATAATTAACAGCAAATAACAAAGTCAAAGGTACATTCCTGTAGATAATTAAACAATTCTTGGTGAGCTAGTTGTAATATGACATTGAAAGGGCATTATTTCTAAGTTTTAGACATTGTTAACACTTTGTGTTCCATTTAATAATACCAGCCTAGGTTTCATTTCTTCCTGCCCCAGTTTGATTTAAGGCCTCAGACTCTGCAAAATACTCATTTTCCTCTCTGACAACAGGAATTTCAGGGACTTACCAGGCGGGGAACAGATCCTCTTTTTGTCTGACTGCAGTTTTATTTGGTGAGTGCCTTGGCTGCCACTCTGCCCCTCTGACAGTCACAGTCTCTAAGTCTCTATTGTTGCTCAGCTGTTCATGGAGTCTCTCTAGTTTCTATAGAGACACTCATTACATTTGGTGTTCTAGATTTAGCCCTCAGACCTTCTGTAGAGTGCATGGTACTCTTTTCTGAGGTCGATCTACACTGTGCTAACAAATGTTTATCATTTGATTCTCAAAATAAAGAGCTTGAATGATTTGTAACATTTGCCAATTTCCATGGTGTAAATACTTCTACCATGGTCAATTTCAAGCTGCCAACATGATGTTAACAAGCTAGCAAAATTCCTGAAAATGTAACAGTCAATTCTGGCAAGCCAATGTAAGCCAGCTTCTGCACACCACTGCCTGTAGAGCAAGGAGGGATGCCTCCCACTACTGGGATAGGAGAAGAGATGAACAGTATTCAAGAATCTCATAGCAGTGCTCTTTAGGCTGTTTCAATGGTTTTAGTTAAACAAATAAACAAACAACCTCTCAGCATTTTTCCTTACGGCTTCCAGGTTTTACTCAGTAACCCAGTAAGAAAGCCTCAGTCATTGTAGGGAAAGAGGCAGTTCCAGTTGGATCCACAGCAATCCTGATGCTGGCTTGCCTAGAATGACAACTGCTTGATTCATGGCTGAGTCTTGAGAGGCACATGAAAAGCCATAAGAAAAAAAAATGCTTAGAGCTGATTTACTAAAATCCTGAGAAATACAGCCTCAGGAGCATTACTGTGGGATCCTTGAGCAGCTGGATTTTATTTATAACTTGTTTGGTACTGTTATAAACTATACAAGTTTAAATGTGTACAACTCAAATACAAAAAATGTACTCAGTATTCTGCGTTAGATACAGGTGAGAATCATATATTTGTGAGTAGGCTTAGAGGTTACCTATTTGCCAAAGGGTTAACACACTACCACACATTTATGTCTTACTATTGTATTCAATATCCAAACTCTTGCCAATTCTGAATAGCTAATGGATTTTTTCCTCCGTTGATATGGCTAAAATTGAGCAACATAAGAATTGTCTGCCAACCTTCATCTTTCCTGAAGAATTGCTCATTCAGGATCCTGTTTCACCACATCATCTAGAGCATTTCATTTCCTAGGACCTCTTCATTATCCTTTATGTACTTCTTGAATGTTGTGCCCAGAGCTCTACATAGCATCTCAGGTGTGCCTACATTGCATTTGGTACAAAGATAGAAATAATTTCTGATTTATTTTACATACCTCTTTAGAGGCTTTCAAACATTTTGCTGGGTTCTTTTTTCTGTAGAGCCATGCCAGATGAATGTCTTCAGGTATTCAACCAGGTATCTGCATGCTTTGGAGATTTTCCATTCATTTCATCTCTCATATGGACAGGGACCTAACCATGGTCCATACTAGCCCATTTGGGGCCTTTGTCCAAAACAAAAAGATGTGTTTTTCTATAAGTGAAAGTAGCCCTGCATCAGAGCACAAAACTTGTTGAGCAGAATATGAGCTAGGCTTCAGTATTATCTCCTAGGGGATCTGACTGCATTCACCATCCTACCCAGAGCAATGCTGATCATCCATCCCTATGCTTTGTCTACTGACTGTAAACCAGACCTTTAGCCTCTGCAAGAGTCTCTGAAAACAGAAACGTTTTCAGATCCTCTCCTGAGAGATGCTACAAGGGCATTTATTCCAATTTATTTCATTGGGAAATGAAGCAGGCTGAGCATTAGCCCCATGTGACTGAGATACCGTCCATGTCCCCATCTCAGACTTCTAAAATAATTTTAATAAAAACTACATGACCTCTAGAACATTTTTAAGCAGACATGTAAAATATTTCATCTAAAACCTAAATGCTGACAGTATGTAATTTGTGGTATATTATAAACATTGGTACTGAAAAATATAACTCTTATATCACTTTTCTGAATAAATCTAAAGAAATATAAATATCATAGTGATTTGACACCAGCTATCACCATTAAAAAATACATGAACAAGTTCTTCTTTAACAGAAAGAAATTCTAAATCTTTGATTTATTTCATTGAACTCCTTTTTCATTCTGCTTCCCTTGTAGAATTTTATTCTAACATAACATATTTTTATGTATGAAAGAATTTTATTCATTGTATTATACTTCTCTACAGCTATATATATATATATATATATATACACATTACTATTTTTATTTCCTGTGACAATAAGGCTACAAGTGCTTAAAATGTCTTCTGGATTGAGTTACTGTTACAAAAATTAGCTATTCCAAGCTGATTACAATAGTATAAATATATTACAAATTTTGATAATTATTAAGCATAAAAAGTAAAATTTTATTGAAAATACATTTATTTATTTATTTATTTTTTTTTTTTATTGCATTTTGGGTTTTGGGGTACATGTGAAAAACATGCAAGGTTGTTGCATAGGTGCATATGTGGCAGTGTGATTTGCTGCCTCCTTCCCTTTCACCTATATCTGGCATTTCTCCCCATGCTATCCCTCCCCAACTCCCCACCCCCCCGCTGTCTCCCCCAACAGACCCCCGTGTATAGTGCTCCCCTCCCTGTGTCCATGTGTTCTCATTGTTCAACACCCGCCTATGAGTGAGAACATATGGTGTTTGATTTTGTGTTCTTGTGTCAGTTTGCTGAGAATGATGGTTTCCAGGTTCATCCATGTCCCTACAAAGGACGTGAACTCCTCGTTTTTTATGGCTGCATAATATTCCATGGTGTATATGTGCCACATTTTTCCTGTCCAGTCTATCATCGATGGGCATTTGGGTTGGTTCCAGGTCTTTGCTATTGTAAATTGTGCTGCAATGAACATTCGTGTGCATGTGTCCTTATAGTAGAACGATTTATAATCCTTTGGATATATGCCCAGTAATGGGATTGCTGGGTCAAATGGAATTTCTATTTCTAGGTCCTTGAGGAATCGCCACACTGTCTTCCACAGTGGTTGAACTAATTTACACTCCCACCAACAGTGTAAAAGTGTTCCTATTTCTCCACATCCTCTCCAGCATCTGTTTTCTCCAGATTTTTTAATGATTGCCATTCTAACTGGCGTGAGATGGTATCTCAATGTAGTTTTGATTTGCATTTCTCTAATGACCAGTGATGATGAGCATTTTTTCATATGTTTGTTGGCTTCATGTATGTCTTCTTTTGTAAAGTATCTGTTCATATCCTTCGCCCATTTTTGAATGGGCTTGTTTGTTTTTTTCTTGTAAATCTGTTTTAGCTCATTGTAAATTCTGGATATCAGCCCTTTGTCAGATGGGTAGGCTGCAAAAATTTTTTCCCATTCTGTTGGTTGCCGATTCACTCTATTGACTGTTTCTTTTGCCGTGCAGAAGCTGTGGAGTTTGATTAGGTCCCATTTGTCTATTTTGGCTTTTGTTGCCAATGCTTTTGGTGTTTTGGTCATAAAGTCCTTGCCTACGCCTATGTCCTGAATGGTTTTGCCTAGGTTTCCTTCTAGTGTTTTTATGGTGTTAGGTCTTATGTTTAAGTCTTTAATCCATCTGGAGTCAATTTTAGTGTAAGGTGTCAGGAAGGGGTCGAGTTTCTGCTTTCTGCATATGGCTAGCCAGTTTTCCCAACACCACTTATTGAACAGGGAATCCTTTCCCCATTGCTTGTTTTTTTCAGGTTTGTCAAAGATCGGGTGGTTGTAGATATGTTGTGTCGCCTCTGATGCCTCTGTTCTGTTCCATGGGTCTATGTCTCCATTTTGGTACCAGTACCATGCTGTTTTGATTGCTGTAGCCTTGTAGTATAGTTTGATGTCCAGTAGTGTGATGCCTCCCGCTTTGTTCTTTTTGCTTAGAATTGACTTGGCTATGCGGGCTCTCTTTTGGTTCCATATGAAGTTTAAGGTGGTTTTTTCCAGTTCTGTGAGGAAGGTCATTGGTAGCTTGATGGGGATAGCATTGAATCTGTAAATTACTTTGGGCAGTATGGTCATTTTCACGATATTAATTCTTCCTAACCATGAACATGGAATGTTTCTCCATCTGTTTGTGTCCTCTCTTATTTCGTTGACCAGTGATTTGTAGTTCTCCTTGAAGAGGTCCTTTATGTTCCTTGTTAGTTGTATTCCTAGGTATTTTATTCTCTTTGTAGCAATTGTGAATGGCAGTTCGTTCTTAATTTGGCTCTCTTTAAGTCTGTTATTGGCGTATAGGAATGCTTGTGATTTTTGCACATTGATTTTGTATCCTGAGACTTTGCTGAAGTTGCTTATCAGTTTCAGGAGATTTTGGGCTGAGGTGATAGGGTCTTCTAGATATACAATCATGTCGTCTGCAAATAGAGACAATTTGACTTCCTCCTTTCCTAATCGAATACCCTTTATTTCTTTTTCTTGCCTGATTGCTCTGGCTAGAACTTCCAGTACTATATTGAATAGGAGTGGTGAGAGAGGGCATCCTTGTCTAGTGCCAGATTTCAAAGGGAATGCTTCCAGTTTTTGGCCATTCAGTTTGATATTGGCTGTCGGTTTGTCATAAATAGCTTTTATTATTTTGAGATACGTTCCGTCGAAACCTAGTTTATAGAGAGTTTTTAGCATAAAGGGCTGTTGAATTTTGTCAAAGGCCTTCTCTGCATCAATTGATATAATCATGTGGTTTTTGTTTTTGGTTCTGTTTATGTGGTGAATTACATTTATAGACTTGCGTATATTGAACCAGCCTTGCATCCCCGGGATGAATCCTACTTGATCATGGTGGATAAGCTTTTTGATGTGCTGTTGTAATTGGCTTGCCAGTATTTTATTGAAGATTTTTGCATCTATGTTCATCATGGATATTGGCCTGTAGTTTTCTTTTTTTGTTGAGTCTCTGCCGGGTTTTGGTATTAGGATGATGTTGGTCTCATAAAATGATTTGGGAAGGATTCCCTCTTTTTGGATTATTTGGAATAGTTTCAGTAGGAATGGTACCAGTTCCTCCTTGTATGTCTGGTAGAATTCGGCTGTGAACCCATCTGGACCTGGGCTTTTTTTGGGTGGTAGGCTCTTCATTGCTGCCTCGACTTCAGACCTTGTTATTGGTCTATTCTGGGTTTTGACTTCTTCCTGGTTTAGGCATGGGAGGAGGCTACTGTCCAGGAATGTATCCATTTCTTCCAGGTTTTCTAATTTATGTGCATAGAGTTGTTTGTAATAATCTCTGATGATGGTTTGAATTTCTGTGGCATCTGTGGTGATATCCCCTTTATCATTTTTTATTGCATCTATTTGGTCATTCTCTCTTTTCTTTTTTATTACTCTGGCTAGTGGTCTGTCTATTTTGTTGATCTTTTCAAAAAACCAGCTCCTGGATTTATTGATTTTTTGTAGGGTTTTTCGTGTGTCTAGCTCCTTCAATTCTGCTTTGATCTTAGTTATTTCTTGTCTTCTGCTAGGTTTTGAGTTTTTTTGATCTTGCTCCTCTAGCTCTTTCAATTTTGATGATAGGGTGTCAATTTTAGATCTCTCCTTTCTTCTCATGTGGGCACTTACTGCTATATATTTTCCTCTAGAGACTGCTTTAAATGTGTCCCAGAGATACTGGTATGTGGTGTCTTCGTTCTCGTTGGTTTCGAAGAACATCTTTATTTCTGCCTTCATTTCAGTGTTTATCCAGTCAACATTCAGGAGAAAGTTGTCCAATTTCCATGAGGCTGTGCAGTTCTGGGTTGGTTTCTGAATTCTGAGTTCTAACTTGATTGCACTGTGGTCTGAGAGACTGTTTGTTATGGTTTCCATTCTTTTGCATTTGCTGAGGACTGATTTACTTCCAATTATGTGGTCAATTTTAGAGTAGGTGTGATGTGGTGCTGAGAAGAATGTATATTCTGTGGATTTGGGTTGGAAAGTTCTGTAAATGTCTATTAGGCTTGCTTGTTCCAGGTCTGAGTTCAAGTTCTGGATATCCTTATTATTTTTCTGTCTCGTTGATCTGTCTAATATTGACAATGGGGTGTTGAAGTCTCCCACTATTATTGTGTGGGAGTCTAAGTCTCTTGTAAGTCTTTAAGAACTTTCCTTATGTATCTGGGTGCTCCTGTATTAGGTGCATATATATTTAGGATCGTTAGCTCTTCTTGTTGCATTGATCCTTTTACCATTATGTAATGTCCTTCTTTGTCTCTTTTGATCTTTGTTGCTTTAAAGTCTATTTTATCAGAGATGAGAATTGCAACTCCTGCTTTTTTTTGCTTTCCATTTGCTTGGTAAATCTTCCTCCATCCCTTTATTTTGAGCCTTTGTGTATCCTTGCATGTGAGGTGGGTTTCCTGTATACAGCACACTGATGGGTTTTGGCTTTTTATCCAATTTTCCAGTCTGTGTCTTTTGATAGGGGCATTTAGTCCATTTACATTTAGGGTTAATATTGTTATGTGTGAATTTGATCCTGCTATTTTGATGCTAGCTGGCTGTTTTGCCCATTGGTTGATGCAGATTCTTCATTGTGTTGCTTCTCTTTACCATTTCGTGCGTTTTTGGAGTGGCTGGTGCTGGTTGTTTTTTTCTATGTGTAGTGTCTCCTTCAGGAGCTCTTGTAAAGCTGGTCTCGTGGTGATGAAATCTGTGATTACTTGCTTGTTCACAAAGGATTTTATTTTTCCTTCACTTATGAAGCTTAGTTTGGCTGGATATGAAATTCTGGGTTGAAAGTTCTTTTCTTTAAGGATGTTGAATATCGGCCCCCACTCTCTTCTGGCCTGTAGGGTTTCTGTTGAGAGATCTGCTGTGAGTCTGATGGGTTTCCCTTTGTGGGTTACCCGACCTTTCTCTCTGGCTGCCCTTAGTATTTTCTCCTTCATTTCAACCCTGGTGAATCTGATGATTATGTGCCTTGGGGTTGCTCTTCTAGAGGAATATCTTTGTGGTGTTCTCTGTATTTCCTGGACTTGAATATTGGCCTGCCTTGCTAGGTTGGGGAAGTTTTCCTGGATAATATCCTGAAGAGTATTTTCCAGCTTGGATGCATTCTCTTTGTCACATTCAGGTACACCTATCACACATAGATTAGGTCTTTTCACGTAGTCCCATAATTCTTGTTGACTTTGTTCATTCCTTTTTACCTTGTTTTCTCTAATCTTCCCTTCTCGTTTTATTTCATTGAGTTGATCTTCGACCTCTGATATCCTTTCTTCTGCTTGGTCAATTCTGCTGTTGAAACTTGTACATGCTTCGTGAAGTTCTCGTGTTGTGTTTTTCAGCTCCATCAATTCACTCATATTCCTCTCTAAGTTGTCCATTCTCATTAGCATTTCATCAAGTCTTTTTTCAAGGTTCTTAGTTTCTTTGCATTGGGTTAGAACATGTTCTTTTAGCTCACGGAAGTTTCTTATTATCCACTTTCTGAAAGCTGATTCTGTCATTTCATCACACTCATTCTCCATCCAGTCTTGTTCCCTTGCTGGTGAGGAGTTGTGCTCCCTTGTAGGAGGAGAGGTGTTCTGGTTTTGGGTGTTTTCATCCTTTTTGCGCTGGTTTCTTCCCATCTTTGTGGATTTATCCACCTATTGACTTTGTAGTTGCTGTCTTTCTGATTTTGGTAATTTTAAGTCTGCAGCAGCTGAACTCATAAACCCCCTTTTCTTCCCCCCAGGTATTCTGGCCCAGGGAGTAGTTAGGGCTTTATGATTTTCAGCTGTGTTGCTGTCGTTTTCCCTGCCCACAAGGTGGCAGTCTAGTCACACTCAGCCTGCAGAGGCTTCGCTGAGCTGCTGTGGGCTCCGCCCAGCTTCCGTGTGAGCTTCCCTGCAGTCCTGTTTATATGGGTGTAGTTAGAACTGCTTCCGCTATGCTGGCCCGCCCCTGAAGTGACGGAGTCTCTGTAGTGGCGGGCTGTCTTGGTTACAGCAAATTGCCCTGGGAACTGCAGGGTGTTTCCCGATGGAGGACGCCCCTCCCCCACAGAGCTGGACCATCCCTGGTTCAGCCGTGTTTCCAGTGGGGCCCTCTTTGCCCAGGAATCTCTTGGCTTGACTCCCTGCCTCAGCTCCCCTTGCTGGCCCAGAGGGGACACAGTCTCGTTCACTTTGCTCAAGGAGCTGCTGCTCCCTGCCCCCGTTGCAGGCCGAGCGGCTGCTCCGGTCCAACCAGCGGCACTGGGAACCCGTGGAGCTTCACCGCCTGTGAATCTCCTGGTCCATGGGCAGTTAAAATCCACTGCCCTGTGTGCCGCTGCGTCAGTCGAAGCAGTGGCACTGAGATTCGTGGCATGCCCTTGCCAGGGGGTCTCCTGGCTTGACTCCCTGCTTCAGCTCCCCTTGCTGGCTCAGAGGGAACTCTGTCTCTCTCACTCCGCATAAGAAGCCGCTGCCCCCCGCCCCAGGGCGTAGGCTGAGTGGCCACGCTGCTCAAACCAGCGGCGCTGGCGACCCTTGGGGCTTCTCCTCCTGTGAATCTCCTGGTCTGTGGGCAGTAAAAATCCGTCTGGAAATGCGGTGTCCACTCACCCTCTGCACCTTCTCTCAGAGCTGCAATCCCAACTTCCTCCTAAGCGGCCATCTTGTTCGTCTCAAAAATACATTTCTTAATAAAAATGGGGATCTTTAAAAATATTTCATGTATCTGTGGATGAATATTTTTATTGCTAAAATAAAACAGAGCTTAGTATGATTTTATTCATGTATTTTTTTTAAATGTGAGCCATAAATAAGAAGATGAAAGGAAGGGGTTTGCTTTATGGGTTTTACTCAGTTATTTAAACTTCTTCCAAGTTGTGTATCAAAAAATCACATGGAAGTCTATTTCCAAAAGTAATCTTAAATGATCTGTCAGCTGACAACTCAAGAATCTGATTAAAGGTGGAACCACTCAGGTTGCAAAAGTTTGTGACCCCGTCTTGAGGGTCCTTTGCTTTCTCAACATCAATCCCACTTATTTTGAATTGTACCTTTGTTTGGCATTTGGCGGTTTTCACACCCCAGGGTAATGCACTAGAGTAAGATTCAGGAAAGAAGGAAGAAAGAGAGGTACTCCCTTATTGTATAAAGCAGGGAGAGGCAACTGTGAAAGGGGAGATGGGAGAGCGAGATAATTTGCATCACAGGCGTGTTTCCAAGCAGATCACATTTGGAAAAATTGAGGAATTGTACATTGTTCTCCTTAATATCCAGCTGTGTCCACGTACCTCATGGAATGTCTTCATGTGTCCCCAAGATAATTACCACTTTGAAGACCATTGTATCTGCTACTTCTAGTTGCCAGACTTAGCAAATGAAAGTACAGGATACTCAGTTAAATCTGACGTCAAATAAACAATGGATACTTACTTAGTATAAGTTTGTCCCATGGACTAGCTATGACATGCAATATTTAGGACATAACATATGCTAAAAACGTATTTATTGTTTATCTGAAATTCAAATCTAACTGGTTGTCCTGCATTTTATTTGGCAACGTTAACTACCCTTATGGTGCAATTTATTGTCAAAGCTCTTAGAAGGTGGTTTCTTCCCTGCAGATGACTAAACTCCTCAAAGGTAAGTTTGTATCTGACTCATCTTTGTAGTTTTTGTTTTCTCAGGAAATAGAAAATTAGTAAGCATCAAAGAATATGTGTTGACTGAACAAATGAATAGTTGGCATATAATAGGTTCTCTGTAAATATTTATTGAAAGGAGAGGAACAACCTGATCTTGGCCTCTGGATAATGGATTTCTGGACTGCCCTTTCAATAATATTTAATGTCTTCTATGTGAATAATCAACTGTTCCCGACTCTGTGACTCACTCAGCCTCCTGCTTCTACATCTTTGGTTACATAAATTCTCATCCTCAGATATGTACTTGTTTGATTCAACATATGTATGCATAGCAGTCATTTCGTGCAGTTTTCATGCCCCTGCATATGAAAGAACATTCCAATGGCTTCTCAAATTACTCTGGATAAATCAAAATGCTTTTTAATGGTTTATACGGCTATCCATGATTTAGCCTGTGCTATCTCTCTGGGCTCAGCTCTCCCCATCCCTAGTTCTGCCCAAGCCACATTGATTCTTACCTCAGGGTTTTGCATTTGCTGTTCCTTCTGCCTGAAATATTTCCTCAAGATGTATTACTTACTTCATTCAGGTCTCTGCTCAAATGAAGCTTTCTCAAGAAGATCTTTTTTTTCTTACCACCCCAAATATTATAGTTCCCTTCCTCCCTTCACCTTGAAGGCTGTCCTGGCTCTTCTAGTTGTGACCAAACCCTGAGCTTTCTGCTAAAGATGCTGAAGAAAAAATCAAAATGCCTTCATCCTGAGCTTGCCAGCCCAAACAGCAGGGGGCTTTGAAGCAAAGTCTGTCAATCACTTTCACCTTTCAAATCTCATCTAATTAAAAGAGACTTGATCATACCTAGGAGTCTAGCTGTAAGGGAGTCTGGGAAATGTAGTTTTTAGCTATCTGGTTGCCAACTTCTGCAAAGTACAGGATAGGGAGTGTGGAATGAAGGTCATATCCACCACAACTATGTGGCTACTACATATAATGTTTCAAAGAAGATTTATATGTGAAAAAGTTTATAAAACAGTAAGAAAATATACTATAGTTGTTTTAAAAATTAACCTGGTGCCTACACACACACACACACACACACACACACGCACACAAACACAATTAGATTATATACCAAAGTTAGTGATGATTTTGAGTTGTGGCTGTAATATGTTGACAGAATAAATTTTTGAATAGAATGGGGATGAAGACAGGATTCAAACATGTGATGGGATTAGGCTTGGAACAGAAGAAAGGCCATCTTCTCCTATGAAGTAGGAAAGGAAAATATAGGAACAAGTGTTCAGAGACAAGATGTAGGTGGGGCAGGAGCAGTGAGATGGTTCTTAATTGTTGGCCTCCATTTTTGCTGTGAAATGGAGGCAAAGCCATTTCTGGGAGTGAAAGGGGAAGCTGTAGGACTGAGGGTGATGAATTAATGGTGAAGGTTCCTGACTACAGATATGGGGAATGGTAGGACAACTGGCCAGGCTCTGACACAATTGTTTCTGGTGGGAAATTAGGGCCCAGATGCTGTGAAAACAAAAACAAAAACAGAAAACCAAAAAACCAAAAAAGTAAAAACTAACATGTTCTACCAAGGTCATTTCTGCAGAAGGATTTATCAGCCATAGAGGCCAATTGTGGCTTGTTGCGGTCTTCAGCCCACCTGACATTTTCTGAGTGAGGTAAAGTTCCCTATCATCAAATATTAATTTCAACTATAGCAGAAATGACTAGGCATTCATTAAACAGTCATTTTTATTAGAGAGGCAGCACTACTGTAATCAATAAGATCTTGGGTTCTCAAATACAACTGCCTAGGTACAAATCCAGGCCACATTATTTATTAGAGTTATGTGACTTCTCTATGCCTCAGTTTTCTCATCTGTATAATGGAGGCAAGAATAGTATTTATTTCATAGGGTTTCTTTGAAATTTAAATGACAATACAAAGTGTTTAGAAAAATGTCTGGCACATAGTAATCTCTTGGTATATCTTATTTGCCATTGTTATTATTATCTGTGTTAATATGGAAAATGAAAAGTGTGGAGGGAAAAAGTGTGATTTAATTTTATTACCTATTTCTACCCCCACCTGACCTCATCTCAGTCCTGCTTGTTATACCAACATGATTGAGACGTAGGGAGCCTTTAATTAATCGAATATTCTTATTTGTAGATCATGGCCATATATTGATTGGCAATTGTCAAAGCAGCACAGTACAATAGAATAGGCAGAACATAGACATTTTCATTACATGTAATCTACTCTTTGATGGATTAGGAAGATTTAAATACCTGTTACAGATTGGTTTCCTCATAGAGCAGATTTCGAGTTATAAATTAACACACAGGAAGTTTATGAGGGAGAGCTCTTGAGATCAACACCAGTGAAATGAAGGAGAAAGAAGCAAGAGTGAACAGGTGATATGGCCTGTATCGATACCTTAGCTTATCTCATGAGGAGCTCTGAGCCTTAGATGACCCCTGAGAGTTGTCATGAATTGGAGTAAGGTTGTCCAGCCCTTATATCTGTGCATCGATCAAACATTTGATGCAGGTTACTCCTGGAAGGAAGCTTGACCTTGGGTGAGGTATTTTATCAGAGGCAATTCTCAAAAAGGGCTGTCAGCTGAAGGCCACCTTCTACTAGTACTCCCAACAGCTGAGAAAATTGTCCTTCCTTCTTTCTGAAAGGGCTTCTGGGTGCCTCATCAGAGTGTACACCACCTGATTCTTTGAGTGTCATTATTTGAATGTCAGTTACTCATATATGGTAGACTTATGGGTTTGTTAAAACATGGCCTTGACCAATTAAATATCAGGTAAAAGAGATTCTTGCAGTTTGACTTTTT
Source organism: Aotus nancymaae (assembly GCF_030222135.1). Lineage (NCBI taxonomy): Eukaryota > Metazoa > Chordata > Mammalia > Primates > Aotidae > Aotus > Aotus nancymaae. The sequence continues at coordinate 17,005,098 of NW_026988472.1, read as the reverse complement.
ATGGCAACAGAATTCAAGTGGTCTATTTATTGCCTGTGAAATGATGTCATCCTTCTAGTGTGGAAGAGTTTTGAGAACATAGGTGTCTACACTTGTGTGCGTGAGTGTGTGTGTGTGTCTTCCAATACAATATAAAATACACTTTTCTCTTTCTCTCTCTTCCTGCAAACCATCTCTCCCCTTTCCCAGTCTTGCTTTATCTGTCTCTTCTGTTCAATGTTCTTTAATACTACGTTTCCTTGTAACAGAAGGGAATGTGAGCCAGAGCCACAGGAAACTGACCTTCTTGTGTTGTTTTCTACAGATGCAAAGGATTAGCTGAAACAGGCACTTTTGAGGAGAAGGATTACCCAAAAGACACAGTAGGCCCTAGGGAAAAGAGGTCAGTGTTCTGGCAGAGGTGATAGTCACAGCAGCTGGTATCAAACTGCAATGATGGCTTGAGGACAGTGGGGTAAACACTGGTCAGTAGGTCTCTGTTTGGGAATCATGAGGGAGAGGCCTTCTTTGTACCTGACCACAGTATTTCACTGTGCCCAGTGTCATCTGGGGCTGTGGATTAAATATGGAGCTGGTGATAGCTTATACCTCCCTTCACCCTCATATTAACTTGCTCCATCTGGGACTTAAATTTTTCAAGCTATTGGAGAGCATTTCTCTCACCAGGCTGCTTGTTAGGAAGGGCCTGAGAAGGAAGGCAAGACACTGCTATTGTTCCTACCGCTGTTTCAGTCTTGATGGTAGTGTAGGTGATTATTCTTTGGTAGCATTTGATAGCATTTATGGTAAAATGAAACAAAGAAAATCTCAGAGACCTTATCTGTAATTAATGGGAAATTGTGGCAGTAAGTGGTATTCAAATGAAAGTTTCTGGCATTGTTTCCCCCATAACCTGACCCCACTAGGGATTTCTTATTTCTTTTTTGGACATAGGTTTTGAGAATTGAGAACTGGATGGTAGAATACATGGCCTTTTAACTGAGAGAAAAAAATGCTAGTTGTAGTGGAGTGGGTGTGGCAATACAGGATGCAGTCAGCCAGATAACAGATGCTTATTGAGTGCCTACCAGCACTATGCAGTGCACTGAGGAGAGCAAGGGAGCTTGCAGTCAGCAGTAGAAGCCATCCGTGTCTTGTCCCTGGACCTTGCCTATCCTGCATCAATGCACACAGGTCCCTCTTACAATTGTCGGCACCTGTATTCTGTGACAAAGGGGTTGGGGAGGGAGAACAGGGTTAGAGAAGGGACTTTACATCCCACTTGGACTTGGGGTCTTTCTCTGGCTGTCAGAGCTCACTTGCCTGTACCCTGGAAATGCTGGAGAATTAACATTCCCTCTGAGCAGCCCTCAACCATGACTGACAGGAGTTGGTATGTAAATATCTCACCTTTATCATTCTCTATGCTGCCTCTGGAGGTCCACGCTAGATTAAGTTCCACTGGCCCACAGTAATAGCTATCTTGATAATGGACCTTGATAACTGGTTTCCTTCTCTGTTTCTATCTCACTTCCCCACACCCTTATGGATGTCCCATATAAATGACTTTCATTCCAATTCTGAGGGCATCTTGAGGTCTTCTGAGGAACCCAAGCTAAGATACAGTCTGTAGAGTAAGGCAGACATATTGACTAGTGCTAATAGCATCTAGGGTAAACTGCACTAAAAATCTTGTTCTAGGCTGGTTGTGGTAATCCCAGCAGTTTGGGAGGCTGACGTGGGTGGATCACTTGAGGCCAGTAGTTTAAGACCAGTCTGGCCAACATGATGAAACCCTGTCTCTACTACAAATACCAAAAAGTTAGCAGGGTGTGGTGGTGCGCACCTGTAATCTCAGCTACTCAGGAGGCTGAAGCAAGAGAACCACTTGAACCCAGGAGGCAGAGATTGCAATGAGCTGAGATTGTGCCACTGTACTCCAGCCTGGGCGATAGAGTGAGTGAGACTCTGTTTCAAAAAAAAATGTCTTGCTTTACAGGGGCATAAGGAGGCATGGCTGCCAGTCAATTCAGTCACTGTTGACTGGCCTTTCATTTTCCTGCCTCTTGGCTAGAAGAAAGTGTTGTCTCAGGGTTCTCCCAGGCAGGGAGGAACCTCGGGAAGAAAGACTGGGCTTGAGCCTCTGATCAAATGCTTGCCGACATGCAGGAAATAGATTGTTTGCTCTACATGAAGGATCTCTTCTGTCATGTTCCCTTTTATCCAAATATGTGGAATGTATGGAGAAACACATTAAATATCCAACACCAATAGAACATTAGTATAGCTTAGTTCATCAGGTTCCCTTTAGAGAAGAACCTTTCTCCTTCTGAGTAATATAAAGTAGTGGTGGTGGTGTTTCCTGCAGGGAGAATAATAGACATTTTGATGTGACAGATTCTGTGTAATGGAGAACCCTGGCTAACACAGCCTGCTGATTTCACAGAAAATAATTTTATTTATGAAATCATTATTTAAGGAGCACATGTCTTTTTTTTTTTTTTTAATGAGGACTCCACCTGCTGTACAGGGAGGAGTAAAGGAGAGATGCCAGGAAATGAAAGTCTGGTGAAGGAAATTAGAGATGACTAAGTATTCTTAAGAAGCCACATCTAACACTAAGCATAAAGGCTGGCATTGGAGAGGGGCCAGCCTGAGAACAGGAGCTGACTGTACTCCTTGCCAACTGCAGTAGGCAGAACCTAGTGGAGAGGAAGCTGAAAAAGGGCAGTTGAGGGGATAAAAGTGGATAGAAAGGAGGCTATTAATTCAGAGGCTTTAAGAATCATTTGTGCTTTTACATTGCAGCTGTTATTTAAGTTAAGGGAATCAAAAGAGGGAAAAAAAAAGGATAGAAACACATGTCTTCTCTCAGAAGAGCTACTAATAAAGAACACAGACCTTTCTGTGTCACTTCATCATCAGGCTTTATTTGTTCACTGCATAATTTCCTCTGGTCTTTGCTCCTCTGTAAGGGCATCGGATGAATTAAGCTACACTGATGTGTTATTAGGTACTGTACATTCATTGTATTTCTCTTCACAGGTAGTATATTTGTATTTCAAAGGGGATTCAAACTTGAGAAACTAATTTATCATGTGAGGGTGGTAAACAATTAGGTCAAAGCCAAATTTTGCCCTTCCTATTCCTGTCACAGATCCATTAGTTGTGAGCTCAAAAAACATTATCTCTACAGATTTCTGTTGAACTATTTATCACATCACTTAAACATGTGGAGTATAAAATATAAACTATTATCTTAGAAGGGTTTAAGAAACAACAAAGGCAAAGTACAGGACTGAAGGGCAGAGATAGGTTACTTTACAAATACCCTCACTTCTACCAACCCCATGCTTGGGTGAAGGCATCTTCAGAAGCTGTAAGTTTCACCACTGTATGATATTTGAATTGATAATCAGCAAAAGACTTATGCAGAAGTGATTCATTCAGAGTTGGTTTCTTGCCAGAGTTTTCTAGGATACAATGGATTGTCCTGGAGCCTCTCTATATGCCCGTGGCACCTTGTCAAGTGACCACCTAACATAATTTATACTCTGAGGCACTAGGCAGGGCACAAGAACACCAATTTTCAGTCAACAGTGAACAGCTTTATTTCACTGTGCTTTAAGGTAGACCAGCATTGCTGAGAAGATGCAGGGAATGTTCTGCATCTGTGCTGTTCAATACATAGCCACTAGCCACATGTTTTTGAACACTTAAAATGGCTAGTTTGACTGAGAAAATGGAATTTGAATTTTATCTCATTTTAATTCATTTGCATTTAAATTTAAATTACCACATGTGGCTAGCAGCTACTATCTTATACAGTTCAGAAGTAGACCTTGGAAAATTAGGAAATTGAATAATTAGCAACTTTTATCTTTAACATTAAAGAGAAGCCTGTTAGCCTGGAGTTACATTTAAATCACTGTTTTTCCTGGTAGTTATGTATGTCTGTGAATTTGAGTGGCTATGATGTGACCCAATGTTTCTCCGGGAAACATGTAAATTTGGTGTTAAGAGTAGAGTCCCCTTGCCCTCTTTTTCAGCCTCCAGGTAAGACTAACAAGTAGGGCTGCTTTCTCTTCCAGATGATACAGCAGGCATTGCCTCGCAATGCTGGATTGGGCTTTTTTGGTAATAGCAAGAAGCTGGAGTCTTTCCAAAGAATAAAAGCCTTCCTTAAAGAAAAGACATTCTCTAGGTACTAGCTGTGAAAACAAGCAGAGGCCTCTTAAGTAGAAATAATGGCAGCCCTTCCTTCAATTTTCCCCAGGAATGACAACATTAGCGGTTTGAATACATTAAAGGCTGGATCACTCTATCCCCACTCAAGGCGGATCAAATATATACATATTTTTAATTCCTTGCCCTTGGTCAACCAACAAAAGGGGATTGGGACTGAAATCCCACGTGAGTCTCCTTGTAATTTAAAGCCCACTTTGCTGAGACAGGATTAGGCAAGATAAAGGAAAAAGCAAGAAAATGAACACAAACACAATTAGACTAAACCAGCCCTGGAGTCAAGTCATGTGTAATTTCCAATAGAAAATGATTTAATTATGCCATCATGACCAAAATACTTATTAAGTGCCCATTTATATGTGATGCTGGACTGAGAAGATATACAGAAAAAGGCAGACTTGGTTTCAGCCCACTAGACAGACAATAATGAAACAGAGAGATATTCAGGATGGGAATTAAATACATTAATGAATATTTACATTCAGTGCAAATGTAGCCCCCATAGAGCGGGCTTGAAACTCAAATAACTAAAGAACAAAGCTCTGGACTGTTCTCACTTGGATGCGTTGGATGCAGAAGGTTCGGGGAGGAGGGTGAAGGAGGTTACTTGGATCTGTTCTTCTCTCTGTGATATACACGATGTGCTGTTTGTCCAATGGGGAAGGTGTATGGGTAGTGTCAGGTGGAGAGGGAGGAAGTCCAGGACTTACACAGCCTGGAAGCTGTTCTCTTTCTGCTCCAAACCAGAGAAACACAACCAAGCCCACGCTTCTCTCTGTAGCATACACTGATATAGGTCACAGAAGGTGTGTGGAAGAGAGAGACAGCAAGTGAGTCATTGAACTCCATGAACTACCAGGAGTCCCTCTAAATGGGGTGGAGCAAGGATTTTCTTACCCCAGGCCATAGAGATAAGAGAGGCAAACTAGGCTTAAAGCTAAGCTTAAGGCTTAGAAACTAACTGAAGGCACCCAAAAGTTTGCCAAACCAAAGGAGCTAGGGGTGCAAAGTAGGTATGAAGTAGAGAGCCAGGAATCCAGAAACCAGGAAGATGGGTGAAAGAAAATGGGTTGAGAAAAAGAGGAGAAATTTGGAGCAATTACTTAGAACAGTTACAATCATCTGAAGCTTGTTTTTAGGCTGGTATGTGCTGAATTTGAAAAGTTAGTTGAGTCATGGAGGTAAGACAAGTGGTGACTTTGTAGGGCACAAATTGGAAGTTCCAGCATTGAAAAAATCTGTGCAATAGCCAATTAGGAACCTAGAGCTCGAGGATAGTCCATATCCAAACCAAAGTGTTACCTTTGAGAGATTAGGGAAATAAGGTGTGAAAATTCTCCAAGAGTGCTGGCTCTGATACGAAGTGTTTCTTTCATCACAGACGGGTGTGGGGTATGGAATAGCTGGAACACAGACAAAGGCTGAGAAGAAGACAAATCTAAAAGGACACAGGATCTTTTTCTAAAGCACAACTCCTAAAATGTTTTACCTCACTAAATCCAATGGGAATTTTTCAATCCTTGTTTATTTTCTTGGTTACATTTCATAGAATGAATCAGTGCTACCCTCTTGAAAACTTTTGGCATTAGTTCTGTGACAACATTCTTCTGACTTCCCTCCTCACTTGATATCAGTTTCCTCTGTGGAGTCCATAGATGGCCTTCAGATAGTTGAATGAACTTCTAAAATTGTGTATGAAATATTGCTTGTTTGCACTTGAAGATTTTTTCCCTTTGGAAAGGAGTTTTAAGCTTTCTGGATCCTCAAAGTAGTCCTCCTTCACTCCCAACAAGTTAAGAATCACTGCTCTATTCACTCCTCTTGGATGATGTTCTTCTTTTCTGAGGTTTCAGTTAAACTCTCTTTGACAAAAATGTCTGAATCCATATCTCCAGCCTGTTTCTTTCACCTGTGCTTTAGATACACATATCTAACTCTCTACTGGAAAACACCACCTGGCACATAAAATTCATCATGTTACAGATCAAATTTATTATTTTTTCCTACTGGCCTCAATTCTCCTCCTTTACCTGTGTTTTCTACTTTGATTAATGATACTATGTTTTCTTAAGTCTCCCCCAAAGTAGACTTTGAGACAAAGATTTGAGTGTAGTATATTTTAGAGATGATCCCAGGAAGCATTGTGAAAGAGTAGGGAAGTGGGGCTGGGAAGGGAAAATGGTCAATAAAGTGTAAATAATCACACCAGAAACCACTGTGGGAAACCAACACTTATTCCTACTGAGAAAATTCTGTGAACACTATAGAACATATGACTAAAGCTGGGATATTTCTATACCAGCTCCTACCAATCATTTATTGAGGACTGCTTTCCATGGGTGTTACTTCTCGAGCACTGCTGGCTTCCTGCATGTATGGGCAAAATGTGCTTCAGCGGCCAGAGAAAGACCTTAAGTGAAGGAATCTAGGTGCTGGGAGTTGGAAATTTGGGTGGCATTTTCCAAAGGGGTAAAGGCAAGAAGACATAAGTGGGGCACCAACAGCATATACTGCAACCATCCACCCAGTGGGTCAGGTTAGAAACCTGAGCATAATCCTTTATTTCTTGCCTTTTTTTCGTTCCTCACATGCAATTATTCAGCGGGGACTGTTAATTCTATCTCCGAACAGCTTTCAAATTCATCTACCTCTCTCTTTAATCCCTATTTCCTCTCAGTTCAAGCTACCATTTTCTTTCACCCAGACATTCCACAGCATCCACCTTAATTATTTATTTTTAAATAGTGGGTATTTTTTTCTCTCTCTTTGCATTCTTGCCTCAGTTCATGAGATGGGAACTTCTGCTGGATTTTCTTCCCTCAGGGAAATGCTGGTGAATGCCAACACTGCTACCCTCTCCATGAAGTTTAGTGGAGGAGACCCTAACAGCTTTTGATTCCTCTCCACTCCTGACTTCATTGTCCCACAAAGAGTATTGAATTTGTCTCAGGGATGGTATTGGTGTAAAGGTCATTGTTCAGCATGGGGCTTTCTCTTTCTCACCCAAGCAATGCCCTCCACCTGTCTGCCTATGAAGTAGCACCTTCTCCTTTCCATTCCTGCTTCCATGCGGTAAACTAAGCAGAGAAAGTCCTCTCCACCTTAAAATGGAGTTTGTATATTTCAAATTCATCCAATTAGATAAACTCAATTCAAAAGGAGGAAATGGGAGGAGGTATTAGAACTTGGGTGCCGGTGTCTGTCAGAGTAATGTAAGTCAAAATCACAATGATATATCAAATTCACACCTGTTATAATAGCTGTTATCAAAACAACAAAAGATAGTAAGTGTTGCCCAGGATGTGGAGAAATTGGAACCTTTGTACACTGTTGGTAGGAATGCAAAATGATGCATCCAGTGTGGAAAATGGCATGGAGATTCATCAAAAAATAAAAAATAGCACTACCATATGATACAGAAATCCCACTGCTGGGTGTTTATCTGAAAGAATTGAAATCAGGATCTTGAAGAGATATCTGCACTGCCATATTTGTTACAGTACTATTTACAATCATCAACATGTAGAAACAACCGGAATGTCCATTGACATATAAGTGTATGAAGAAAGTGTGCTTTATACATGCAATGAAATATTATTCAGCCTCAAGAAAAAGGAAATCCTTCCATATGTGGCAACATGTATGAAACTTGAGGACATTACGATAAGTGAAATAGTCACAGGACTAAATATTGTATAATTCCATTTATAAGAGGAATCTAAAATAGTTCAACTCATAGAAGCAAACAATAGAAGGGTAGTTGTCAGTACTCAGGGTGAAGGGTAAATGTGGAGTTGCCGTTCAATGGATATGAAAATTCAGTTTTGCAAGACAAATAATTTCTAGAGATCTGCTGTAAAACATTGTGCCTATAGTTAATAATACTGTATTGTACACTTAAATTTGTTAAGAAGATAAAGTTAGGTTAAGTATTCTTACCACATACAAACATGCACATGAAAGTGTTCAGATGTGGACAATAAAATATATGATCACCTTTCATCTAACCTGTACCTCCCCTTGGCTTAACTTACTTAATTTCGCCTTGGCTTTCCTTCCTCCTGTCATTGCCAATCTTCTTCCCCTGCTCTCTCAACTCCAGCCTGTTTTTATCCTGCATTCTGCTCTGCCTTACCTCTCTGAGTGCTCTCAGCCAGAATATGCTTCTGTGCCTGCTGCCTGATTCATTTGCTAACCTTACATACTGCTTTTTGGGTCATAGCTTTGTTATCACTCCCTTTGGCAAGTCTTTCCTCACCATCTTAACCTAGGTTACTGCTCACAGCACTCTGTGCTTTCCCTATTATGACACGTGTCACACTGCATTGCAATTGCCTATGAGGGTATCTGTAACCCTGCTAGACTATGAACTCCATTCAGACAGGGATTGTGCTCTATTTGCCTTTCTGTACACAACACTTGGTGTAATTTACTCTCTGCACACTTTAGATTCTCAGGAGATACTTGTTGAAAAAAGAAAATGTATAGAAAACCAAGATGTAACCTCATTATATACGTTCCATAGTTTATTAATGTAGTACGAGAGTCAGATGGATGAATTTTGAAGTACATTTCTCAAAAATTACGAGGCACTTTAAATACAAAATTCCTGTACAGGCAAGGGGTAATGGCTATGACCTGGAGTGGGTTGAGCAAACTTCATGGGAGAAGAAAGGACTTGAAGAATGAATTGACTTGAGAAGATTGGAGAGCACGGAGGATAGATCCATGAGGACACTCGAGTGGCCAAGGCACACACACCCTTGACTTGAACCTAGCATGTTCAAGGGACAGTAAGAAGAGCAGTTTGCTTCAAAAACACTAGAAGTAAATCAAGATGGAATCCTAAAATGTGTTTAAATAACCCACAGAAAGGCAAGAGAAGATAAACATGGGAATAGGAAATAAAGGAAACAAATAGAAAACAAGTAATAAAATGGCATGCTTAAGCCCTAACATACCAACCTTAGTAGTAAACATAACAATAACCTTAATAGTAAAATGCTGTAAATGTACCAGTTAAGAGACTGAGTGAACAAAGAACATAATCCAACTATATACTTTCTACAAGAAACTCACTTTAAATATAATAGCATATGCAGGTTCAAAGTTAAAAGGATAGAAAAAGATACACCATGTAAACATTAATATTTTTAAAAAAGCAGGAGTGGCTATGTTAATACTGGTCAAAGTAAACTTCAGAGTAAAGGAAATTACCAGGGACAGATAGGGGCATTACCTAACGAAAAAATTCAATCCACTAAGACATAACAATTCTAAATGCGCACGCACAAAGCAACAGAGCTTCAAAATATATGATACAAAATCTGATAGAGCTGAAGAGATGTGTAGGTAAATGCATAATTATAGTTGGAAACTTCAATGCTGCACTCTCAAAAATTGATAGCACTACGTTAAAAGGATAAGAAAGAAATACCGTGTGTATTAGAGTTTTCCAGAAAAAAAGAACCAATATTTTATACACATAAATTGTGTGTGTGTGTGTGTGTGTGTGTGTGTGTGTGTGTGTGTGTGTAGGGAAGGGAGAGAGAAGGGGAGAGAGAAAGAGGTTTATTAAAAGGTATTGGCTCATGCAGTTGTGGAGGCTGAGAAGTCGCCTGATCTGCCATTTATAGGCTAAAGACCCCAGAAAGTTGGTGGTGTAGTTGTAAGGCCTGAGAACTAGAGGGCTGATGATACAGAGTGCAGCCTAGGTCTGAAGACCTGAGAACCAAGAATGCTGAGGGCAGGAGAAGATCAATATCCCAGAGCAAGTAGTCAGGCAGAGGGACCATAAACCCAATCTTCCTCCACCTTTTTGTTCTATTTAGGCCCTTACCTGATTAGATAAGGCACATCCATATTGGGGAAGGCCATCTACTTTACTTAGACCCCAATCCAAATGCTAATTTCTTTAGGTAACACCCTCACAGATACACTCAAAATAATATTTAATGAACTATCTGAGCGTCTCATGGCTCAGTCAAGTTTTATGACACATAAAACTAACCATCACATTGTGAACAACTGTATACTCATAAAATCAACAACTTAGATGAAACAAAGCAATTCCTCAAAAAGTACAAACTACCAAAACTCACCAAGATGAAATAGATAATCCGAATAGACATAACATTTTTAACTGAAAGCTTTCAAAAAAAGTAATCTCTAGGCCTAGATGGTTTCATTAGTGGATCCTACCAAATATAAAGAACTAACACTCAGTTTACACAATCTGTCCTGAAAATAAATTGTTATGGATGTTTTAAGCCACCAAGCTTTGGTGTGGGTTGTTATATAACAATAGATAACTGAAACACCAGGCCACTTACATTGTCTTCTAATGATCTTATTCTTTCTGTAACCCATGACAGTCCAAACTGGCTCCTTCCTTGAAGATGAGCTAGTATATTAATTATGGAGAATGTGGCTGGTCTATATGCAGTTGTTCAGTTTCTACACTTGGCATATAGTTGACTAGTGCCTTACTTACATTGTTCTGTTATTTCTGTTTCTAAATGTTTCTGCTTCATGTTATGCAATTTAGAAACTCTTCCTAGGACACACTGAAGTAAAGTAAATCTCAATGCATACTCCAGCTGTTGTCATCTCAAATCCCTCTATCTTTCTGCCTTAGATCTCTGCTCTGCTCAGCGTGGCCATGGAGCATCTTTGAATCTTATGGTAACGGACAATGTTAGGTTGGTTTTCATTGTTATAACTGTTATTTACTGCTAACATTTATTTTTTTATTTTATTTTTATTTTATTTTTTATTTTTTGAGACGGAGTTTCACTCTTGATACCCAGGCTGGAGTGCAATGGCGCGATCTCGGCTCACCGCAACCTCCGCCTCCTGGGTTCAGGCAATTCTCCTGCCTCAGCCTCCTGAGTAGCTGGGATTACAGGCACGCGCCACCGTGCCCAGCTAATTTTTTGTATTAGTAGAGACAGGGTTTCACCATGTTGACCAGGATGGTCTCGATCTCTTGACCTCGTGATCCACCCGCCTCGGCCTCCCAAAGTGCTGGGATTACAGGCTTGAGCCACCGCGCCCGGCCACTGCTAACATTTATTGACTAATTACTATGTATCAGGACTATATATGTATTCCTCCACAGTTTTTATGTCTGTGCCTGTTGGCAGTTCTGGGTTGGAGATGTCTGCAGTCTGGTATACATGAGGATCAATAAGGAAACCCAAGAAACTCATTGCTGGGTCATTCCTCAAGTCCCAAGATCCCTAGGCATTTCACTTTCTTCTTTCCACCTTTCAGAGTTTTCCTATACTCAGTTACTATGTTGTGTTATATACTTGGTTATGTTCAGGATTTTATTTTAATTGTAAGGAGAAAAGACCTGAGATGAATGGAACTACTCCATTTTGGCCAGAACTAGAAATCCATAACCATTTATTTAGCTTATGAATCTACAATTTGGTCAGGACTCAGTGAGGAAGGCTTATATCTGCCACTTATGTTGTCAGCTGGGGTGACTCAAATGGAGGCTGGAGGATCCACTTTGAAGATGGCTCACTCCCATGACTGCCAAGTTGGTGCTGGCGGTTGGCTAGGAGCTGATCCAGGGCTGAGAACTGAGGACTTGGTTTTCTGCCAGTCTGGTGGCTGGGTTCTAAGGGCAGGCATCTCGTAATAAAAGAAAAACTGCATTATCTTTTATAATAGCCTTAGAAGACACATAGTATCACCTTGGCCTTAGTCAAAAGTGAGTCCTGATTCAAGGGGAGAGAATGTAGCTACCAGTCTCTCAATGGGATGATTATTGAAAATTCATTTTAAGAAACCAGGTGGCATGGCAGATATTGTTGTGGCCATTTGGAAAGTATTAATATAATCTGCCATACCTGGAATTAAAATAATAAAAGGAGCGGGTAGTCTGTCAGGCCCAGGACAGAGATGATTGTTGGTCCTCCCTCAGATAAGAGGTTCTTAAATGGGGAGAGCTTGGAATTTTTTTTTTCTAATGTGGCAATTAAGAGCATGGGCTTTTGAGTCACTTGTCATGGGTTCAAACATTATCTCCCCCTTCTTGGTTGTGTGTCCTTGGACAAGTTGATTTATCTTCCAAATCCTCATTTATCTTCCAAAGCCTTATTTTCAGCATGATAGTAACAATAAATACTACATAGGGTTTTGTTAGTATTTAATGGGTTAATGAATAGAAAATACTCAGCACAGTACCTGGCCCATACAAAAGTATCAAGCCATGGTGATTATTAAAGCTTTAGATGCACATATCACAAATACATACATCATATGCATTACTAGAATTTTAAATTATATTTATCATATGAATTTATAGAGCTACACACATTATGCTTTAATGCTTTAATGTTCAGACTCGGATAGTGCTGGCAAAGATGTGATGCCTCGAGCAGCCATTCAGTATGGCAGGATCCTGACCCGCCTCACCTGCCACCCCGTCTACATCCTGAAAGGGGGCTATGAGCATTTCTCAGGCATGTACCACTTCTTCCGGACCCAGAAGATCATCTGGATGCCTTAGGAACTGGATGCGTTTCAGCCATACCCCATTGAAATCGTGCTGGGAAAGGTCTTCCTGGGCAATTTCAGTCAAGCCTGTCACCCCAAAATTCAGAAGGACTTGAAAATCAAAGCCCATATCAATGTCTCCATGGAAATGGGGCCCTTTTTTGCAGGCGAAGCTGACAAGCTTCTGCACATCCAGATAGAAGATTCCCCAGAAGCCTAGATTTTTCCCTTCTTACGCCACCTGTGTCACTTCATTGGAATTCATCTTCAGCTTGGCTCTGTCATTCTGATCTTTTCCACCCGAGGTATCAGCCGCAGCTGTGCCACGGCCATAGCCTACCTCATGCATTGTAACGAGCAGACCTTGCAGAGGTCCTGGGTCTATGTCAAGAAGTGCAAAAACAACATGTGTCCAGATCGGGGGCTGGTGACTCAGCTGCTGGAATGGGAGAAGATTATCCTTGGAGATTTCATCACAGACATCACGGATCTACTCTACTGATCTCCACGGCCCAGTGAAGGGTGCTGAAGGGCCTCGCTTGGGGGCTTTTTGTGGGTGGAGGGCCAGAGTGTGTATACCCAGGCTTGTCTGGAAGAAGGCCTTTGCCACCTGAAAGTCTCAAAAAAAAAAAAAAAAAATAGTATCCAGCCTGGGCTCAGCAAGGGTGATGGAGGTCCTTGACCTCCATTTTTTTTTCTTCTGTGATGGGGCCCCCCGGCCTCCCCGACTTCTCACTCTTTTCTTTTTTTAAAGACGGAGTTTCACCATATTGGTCAGGCTGGTCTTGAACTCCCGACCTCAGGTGATCCACCCGCCTTGTCCTCCAAAGTGCTTGGATTACAGGCGTGAGCCACCACGCCCAGCCGACTTCTCACTCTTTCCCAGAACGTTGTGTCCATCCTTCAGTCCCTCCCGACACCCATCAAGTTTCTATGACTTGTCTGCACGAGACACAGCTTCCCCCCTGAATAAGGAAAAGACTCTCGTCCACGCCTGAGTCCCAGGCTCCAGTGCAGAGCGTCAGTGTCTCTGAAGAATATGACTGACAGTGGATTCTGGTCCCAACGTTCGCACAGACCCAGGGCACAATGTCACCTCATCCCTGCCCCTCCCGTGTGAGTTTTGTCCGGCTCCCCCGGCCTCCCCAGTGACACACGTTGTCTTCTTCTGTTTATATTTTCATCCCACACTGGACACCTGAGCCATCCCTGGGTTTTTTTCATTGTTATGTTTGAGACGGAATTTCGTTCTTGTTGCCTAGACTGGAGTGCAGTGGTGCGATCTCTGCTAACTGCAACTTCCGCCTCCCGAGTTCCAGCGATTCTCCTGCCTCAGCCTCCCGAGTAGCTGGGATCACAGGCACCCGCCACCATGCCCGGCTAATTTTTGTATTATTAGTAGAGACAGTTGAATTCAGTTATTTTCAATGAACATTTTGTTTTTCTTCATAAAGTCCTCTGTTAACAAATCCCTCTAGGTATCATTAAATATAACTAATTCAGACAGGAATTTCCAGAACAGAAATTGCTGCCAAGATCTTGGTACACTGAGTTGGGAGAAGAGAGGAGGTAAGCTCCTCTCTTACAAAAAGCTGGCTGCCTTCATTAACCACCTGGACACCCATGAATATCCCACATCTTTCACTACTGCAACACCTACACAGAGTAGATGCTCTTTAAATGTATCAGTGGCTTTAAATTCACATTAATATCAGTCTCTCAGAAAACTCTTGGTTGCAGATTGCTAGCAATTACATATCTAAAAATTTCTCAGTAGGGAAGAGCTGGATAATAATATCACTTAATCAGAAGATACCTGTGATCTAGCTGTGACTGTGTTTGCAGAAGTTCTAGCATCTCATCAAATTCTGGGCCTGCTAGATTAAGAAAATGCCTGAAATTCTGATGCTCTGAATATGAACTTCCTGATCAACCAGTTACTCTGATGCAGGCCCCAGATAAATCTCCAGAGCTCTGTTTCCCTTCGTGCAAAATAACATTCTCCTTCTTCACCTCTCATTTCTCTTGCTGAGTGGAGAAAGTGATATCTTTATGACCCTAAGAGGCAATGCATGATTTAGAATAGCTAAGTAAAGAGAGCCATAAACAATGGTTTGGATGCAGAGCACTCGCCACCTTCTAATTTATTTCCTCTCCATCTGACTTTAGATGGAAAAGTAAAAGTTGCTGTTTATTTGCAGGAACAATATTTTTATGTCTCAGCTTTATCAAGCTAGATTTCAGTCTGTTTAACATAAATTTCTGAGTTAAACCTCAATTCCAACTAAATTTTCTAAGATGGAAGTATAAATTAAATGAAAGTTGGACAGAGTAAATATTTCAGTAAAAGTATCTATGTTGCAGCCTTTGTTGAGGCTTTTGGTCCACTGTGCTCAATGTACTCAGAAGAAGGTGGGTAGGCTCTCTCCCCTGTCACCCAGACTCTAGTAAACCAGGCTGTGTTGACCTGCGAACCTCTTCATATTATGAGATGCTTCCTACGCCAGACCTTCCCTTCTTTCTGCCACTATTTTGTGTGTCTAGCCTACTATCTTGGTTTGGTTGATCTTCCCCCCACCCAAAAGCAGACCCCGAGATAGGGATTTAGAGGAAGATTGTTTGGAACATGCCCAGGAAACATATGCAGGAGAGAGAAGTGAGAAGGAAGGATGCCAGTAAAAGTGGCATTAATGAGAGGGTTACATCTGTGGGCAACTGGGGAGCATTCCTACTCAGGATTCCCCGAGAAATTATGTGGAACACTCCTCAGAATTGAGAAGCAAGAAATGGAGTATTTATCTGCCAACTCCCATCTCTCTTTGGTTGAGGGCTGCTCCCGGTGCTGTTAACTCCCTGACAATTTCAGCCTGTCCTGCAGGTAGGCTGAGAATTATTTTGTAGCCATAGAAAGCCCTTAGGCAGAGTCACAAGTGTTTGGAGTAGAAAGTCACTGTAGGTGTACAGATGACAATAAGGAAACTGTCCACTGAAGCTGGGTGGGTCAAGGGAGTATGAGCGGGGCACCAACAAAGCAGCTGCAACACCTATATTCTGCTTCCTTTATCCCTTTTCACTCCTATCTCACACCCCAACACCAGGCCCACTCTTACCTTGCCTTTCAAGTTTCATTTCAATTAGCTCAGTTCCATTCAGCAACATTCCCTATTGTCTCACACCATCCAAACTCACATGTTTAAATACCTGCTTGACCTTTGTAGGTGTTTACTTTGTGATCCTTGGAATAAATAAAAATGTAGACATGGCTGATAATGAATAAGGCTTTGGGGAACCAGAGTAATTGATGTGACTGTGGGTAGGAATAGCAGAAGTTGGGAGTAGGAAAAGAGATTGGGACTACATCATGAGGCATGGGGAATTTTGTTAAGGAATGTGAGCTGCATTATATATTTCATGATGAAGTATGGATTTTAAGTAGTGTAATCAGATAGGCACTGGAGATAACTTCAGAGAAGTATGATAAGAATAGTAATTTGTGTGTGTGCAAGTGTGTGTTTAAATCACTCTGGGTAATTTTGATGTAGCTCTAGTTTTGAGATCCATTGACACACAGGATGAAAGAAAGGGGAAGACGTTGAAAGCAGACATTAGTGAGGGGATATGATGGTTAGTTTTATGTGTCAACTTGTCTGGACTATAATATCCAGTTATTCAATCAGACACTAATCTAGGCATTGCTGTGAAGGTATTTTGTAGATATGATTAACATTTACAATCAGTTGACTTCAAGTTAAGGAAAATATCTTCCATAATCTGTGTAGGCCTTACCCAACTGACTGAATGGCCTTAAGAGTAGAACTGAGGCTTCCATGAGGAAGAAGAAATTATGCTTGTGGACAGTGGTGCAGCTCCTACCTGGTGGCTCCTAGTCTGCTACCTATCTATAGATTTTGGACTTGCCAGTCCCCATAATCATGTAAGCCAATGTCTTTTTTTTAATTGTATTTGGGCTCTGGGGTACATGTGCATGTCCTGCATCCTGCAGGATTGCTGCATAGGTACATACATACCATGGTGATTTGCTGTCTCCATCCCCCCTCCCCACCGTCACCTACATCAGGCATTTCTCTCAGTGTTATCCCCCCTCATCCTCCCTGCCCCCTGCACTGTCCCTCCGCTCCCCTCCCCCCCACCCCCCCACCCAGCCCTGTGAGTGTTGTTCCCTTCCCTGTGCTCAAGTGTTCTCATTGTTCATCACCTGCCTATAAGTGAAAATGCACGATGTTTGGTCCTGTTCTGTCAGTTTGCTAAGAATGATGGTTTGCAGGTTCATCCATGTCCCCACAAAGGACATGAAGTCCTCGTTTTTTATGGCTGCATAGTATTCCATGGTGTATATGTGCCACATTTTTTTTTGTTCAGCCTATCATCAGTGGGCATTTGGGTTGGTTCCAGGTCTTTGCTATTATAAACAGCACCACAATGAACATAAGAGTGCATGTGTCTTTATGACAGAACGATTTATAATCCTTTGGGTATATACCCAGTAATGGGATTGCTGGGTCAAGTGGAATTTCTATTTCTGATCCTTGAGGAATTGCCACACTGTCTTCCATAATGGTTGCACTAATTTACACTCTCACCAACAGTGTAAAAGTGTTCCTTTTTCTTCACATCCTCTCCAGCTTGTCTTCAGATTTTTTAATGATCGCCATTCTAACTGGCATGAGATGGTATCTCAATATGGTTTTGATTTGCATTTCTCTAATGACCAGTGATGATGAGCATTTTTTCATATGTTTGTTGGCTTCATATATGCCTTCTTTTGAAAAGTGTCTGTTCATATCCTTTGCCCACTTTTGAATGGGTTTGTTTGTTTTTTTCTTGCAAATCTGCTTTAGTTCTTTGTAGATTCTGGATATTAGCCCTTTGTCTGATGGGTAGATTGCAAAAGATTTTTCCCATTCTGTTGGTTGCTGGTGTACTTTAATGATTGTTTCTTTTGCTGTGCAGAAGCTCTTAAGTTTAATTAGGTCCCATTTGTCTATTTTTAGGTCCCATTTGTCTATTTTGTAAGCCAAAGTCTTGAAATAAATCTCTCTTCCTCTCCCCTGATTGTTTCTATTTCTTCTCATAGAATGCAGACTGACATTGGCTATTGACAAAGTTCAGATCAGTGAAAATCTATCTGGGACTGTGGGAACGGAGATATGAATTGTGTTTAAGAGACATTTTTGAGATGGAATCTTGAAATTAGAGGTAAGGCTTAAGGTAAGGGTGAGAAGTAGAAAAGAAAAATAAGGTAAGATTTATAGTCCTGTAGAGTGCATGGATGGTAATGCCATGAGAGGAGATTAAGAACTAAGGAACGATGGCATGTTTGGGATGGCAGAGTCGCCAGTATTTGAGGACGTGGTGAATTTAAGGTGCTTGAGGAACTTTGCTATATGTCCAGCTGACATTTGAAAATTAGTTTGATTCTCAGAGAGCTATCTGGGCTAGAGAGAAGAACGTGATTGTTGAAAGCATGTTCTCTTTTTCCTAAATTATTCCTATTTCCTTTAGGAAATTTTTATTTGGTCATCTTTTTTTTTTCCATGATAACTGTTTTTCTTATATATCTGGCGATCCTTGGAGGTCAGTTCATATGCAGGCAGAAGCTATAGTCAATGCATATGCTGTGTATAACTATGAGGGATGGGATGAAGACCCAGTGACAGGTGTACCTAAGACAATTCTTTAATAAAGTAACCAGAGCTTTTCCATTCTTTAAATTAATAGGCTCTAATCTTGAGCCCTTGAAGATGGCTGCCATATTTTAAGTTTCTGGTTCCTGCCTTCCTTTTCCATAAATTCAATCCCATGTGCTTTTCCTTCTTCTTGGATTTCAAAATTTTGAGTTCAAGTTTTTAAAACATTTCTTTTCTTGTGTTATGATTTAATATTTTTGTATATTAAAAAATTGTATTTTTCTTTCCTTGGTATCTTAGAGGAGAGGTGTGGTGGATATTCTATATTTGCCACTCTAGATTCACATTACACACAACTCCGCCCTGCTCTGTGTCTCAGGAGCTGACCTGTATGGGCTGCATCAGTAGATAGGCCCTCTTGCCCTCCATTCTAGTCGACTTCAGCTGACAGAAGGTATCTACAAGAGATTGGAAGGCAGGAAATGAGAGAGAGGTTAGGCGAGACCAAAATTTGATAAGGGCTTCATTCCTCTACCCATAGCTCCTATCCAGCAATTCTTTCCTACAGCCACGAGTCTCACCACCTTCTGGTATTGGCCCATTCCCCATGCCCACTTCGTGCTGGGGGTGATAGTAGCTTAGTATTCTTGCTGAATCTGTGGTGCTTCACTATTCCTTTTGCTTTCTCTTAATCCTATATATACCTTGTAAGAGTCTTTTAATTGTGCTCTTTTAAATCATACTCTTTAAGAGTTTCCTCTAATTCCTACCAGGATTCAGACCTATACAGGAGTGGAGAGAGATACATGAATTAGAAGCCCAGTGAAAGAGATTATGAGGGCATTTAGAGGTTTTCAATGACGATTATTTAACTTGAAATGACTAATTTTTCCATTTGTTTATTGTTGAGACACAATTTAAAAGTTAAAATTCCAACACTGGAATGAGATTGCTTAGGTCTAAATACTAATTCCACAATTACTAGCTGTGAATCCTTGGAAATCTACCTTACCATTTTGAGCTCCAGTTTTTTCATTTTAAAAATAGAGATCATAATATGTACCTTATTGCTGCTATTGTGAAGATTAACTAAGTTACTATAAGTGAAATGCTCACAACAGCTCAAAAAGGACTTATTAAATGTTAGCTGTTATTATAATAGTTGTTACCACTATTATTATCTTTTCTTCTCATTCTCTTGTCTAACATGTAATAGGCAGCATGACTCAGCACCACACTTAGAGCTAGGAGGACTATTTTCTTTACAACAGGCTGCTGCTTTGGTTTCCTTTGCGAAATTATTTAGCTGAACAGAGAGAAACTGAACACTTTCATCAATTGTAAGAAGTTCCCACATTCATTCCATTTGTTGTGCCCAGCATGCTAGTGCCCATGCCAGGATTCTTGAATTTTCTATCTCCTTTCTTCTTTTCAACCCTCTACAACCAGGCAAAATTCTAAATTATGCTCTCTACCCCAGTAAAGGGAAACACAGTTTCTGTTGCCCAAACTTGAGTGTGTGAGTTTGGTGAGGGACAGTTCTAGCCTCTATACTCTGGTGTCATATGCCTGTTTCATCAAGCCCATTCTCTTCTTGGTGTAATTCGTTTCATGCCTGACTGAGACGGAAAATCTAGGATTTTACAGTTTTCAGATCTGCAGCTAACATTCTGGAGACTCTACAAACAAGACACGATGGAGTGTGAATCAGTTACTACTCAATGATGTTAACAGAATAAGAAGCTGACTTAGTCAAGGTTCTTTTAGTTGTAAATAATAGAAACCCACTCAAACTTGTTTCTGCCAAAAGGAGGAATTTATTATGAGAATACAAGGATAATCACAGAGCTCAAGGGCAGGAAGTAGATCCAAGCTTCTTTGTGAATTGGAACCATGAGTAGAAAGCTATAACAGCAGGTTTAGCTTGTCTGTCTGTCTCACTGCTTGTTTTCTTCCTACGTGCCTTTCTCACTCTTTATCTCCATGCATAGGAGGTAGTAACTGGCCTGCAGTTCACACATTTACTTGTCTCCCTTCCAGCCACAGGAAGAGATTAACCAGCTATTCAGAATCTCCATTGTATATTCCAAGGAGAGAGACTGTGATTGGATCAGTTTGGGGGCAATGTCTATCTTGGATCCAATTAGCTGTGATCTGAGGCTCAAGGTCACATATTGCAATCATGGTTTTCAGACTCCTATCTCTATGGATGAAGGGAGCAGTTCTCAGAAGGAGAAAAATGGTTAATGTTGGGATGGACAAACATCACTAAAGTCTCTCCTTCACTTTCGTTTTCCTCTTTCCTCCATTTTTTCCTATTCCCCCATGGTAGAAACAAATTTTTCTTATATGATTAAAAAAATTAAAAAAACTATTTTCACTCTTCTAATAATTTCTCCATACTACTGAAATAACTGAATGTGACTCACAAATTAGATCTTAAATTACAAACCACCAGGATCTTGGAATTTTCTGGAACTGGAGACTGTAGACATTAAGGGTTTCTGGCAATTTAAAGCCAAGTTTTATGCTCATTAGTTTGGGTATTTAGTGGGTATTACAAATATCATTGCGCTTTGTGGGAACTATCTTCTTGGATTTTACTTTCTCTTCTAGAAACTAGCTTGATGGAATGTTTGTCATGTTTTTGATGTCCTGTGGTCTGAAGCGAGAGGCCAGGCTCCCAGTTTGGGTTGCAGTTACTTCCTTGCTTCAGGATATTGTAATGTCACAGTAGGTAGTCAGGCAAACATAAGTAGGGCAGCAGAGCACCCCCCTCTTACCAGGAATGTCAGGCAACCACCATGTGATGATCAGGTAGTCGTTAAGCTGTCACGCTAAAATAATAATTGGTTGCAGCCAGGGCCAGGGAAAGGCAGTCTCCCAATAAACAGAAACACCTGAAACTGGTGATAAGCAGCTTCCCAATGAGATCTCAGGAG
This sequence comes from Aotus nancymaae, assembly GCF_030222135.1. NCBI lineage: Eukaryota > Metazoa > Chordata > Mammalia > Primates > Aotidae > Aotus > Aotus nancymaae. Next base: position 16,983,773 of record NW_026988472.1, on the reverse strand, counting down.
TTGGGTGAGTGGGCTGAAGCATGTGCATTAAGAGTCAAAACGGGAGCATTTAACTGGTATCTGACCTTCTAGGGATGCTCTACTGGTTCCTATGGAAGGGAAGAATGCCTCAAGTGAGCATGCATACAACTTCAGTAAACACACCGTGCATGCTCACTTCCCAAGTGCTAGCAGGCCACAGCGCATGTAGACAGCCTATCCCAAGGGAAGAATCATGGGAGAAGGGACGCAAGATGCCAAGAAGCATGCCAACATATAAAACCCCAAGTCAAAAGGTCAAACCATGCACTTGATCTCCCAAGTTGCCTGTTGGCCCTCTTCCAAGCCTACTTTCTTCCTTTCATTCCTGCTCTAAAGCTTTTTGATAAACTTTCACTCCTGCTTTAAAACTTGCCTCAGTCTCTCCTTCTGTCTTATTTCCCTCAGTTGAATTCTTTCTTTTGAGGAGGCAAGAATAGAGGTTGCTGCAGACCCATATGGATTCACTGCGGGTAACAGTAAACCCATTAATGGCTTGACTGTAGTTTATTCTTATGAGTTGGTATCTGAGTACAGAATAGGATGAGGATTTCTAAGCAGTGAGAATAGTGGTGGCAGTAGCAGAGAAGAAAGAATGACTGTGTGATACATTGAATACTCAGCAGTATCTTATAGAATATTGCAAGATACCCATCTCTTTATGTGTGCGAAGGCAGGTAATGATCATTGGGAAAAATTCTTCGTGATTTTGGGATTTGTATGTTGGTGAGGACCTTAAGAGAGTACTTGGAATAGTCTCAAGATAAATGACACAAGTTTCTAGCTATGATCTTCCCTTCTTTCCAGGTTGACCTGTTTTCACTTTGTGTATTTGAAGAACATCATGCATTTGTCATTTTGCTCAGTGTCAATCCCAAAGCATCAGTGTAGTCATGGCAGGGTAATTCCTTTCAGCAGACTGAAAAAGGAAGACCTAAAGTATGGGGAAGATGAAACTCTGTTGCTTTACAATAGTCAAGCTGGGACATCAGGGGCAATCTGATTAAATATCTTGGACAGAGAGACAAAGAAATTGCTGAGAGCTCTCTGTGGGGCACTTTTCAGTTTAGAAGTTTCTTATTCACAAGACTCATCTTCTAGCAAATAGCACAGATAGCAATTAGATACTATGCATTCAATGGATATTTTATCTTCTGCCTTTTCTTATTTGTTTTAACTGTTGAAATAACAAGCTTTGAAAATATCATCAATGTCAGAGACATATGCCTTGACCTTCACCACTGGTTCCTGCAAACCCGCAGGAAAAGCAGATAGCACCAATGAGTGAGGGCTTGATCCAAAGCTGGATTTTAATTTATCGTTTCTGGAACACAAACTGTAAAATGGATGCCATAAGAGGTACGAGTAGGTTTTCCTGCTGCTTTGTGAGTTTAACCACGTATATCTTCTTACTGGCCAAGTAAATAAAGTCATCATCCAGAACATTTAAGATAATAAACCCTGAGAAACCATAAAGTAATGAAATGTACTTTTTTCACTAATTCTGTAGCACCGCTTTTACTTCGCTGTGGTTGAGTAGGAAAGAGTTGTTTTTATGAGGTTGTATTATTCATTTTTTGAATAAATAAATGTTTATTGAGCACCTACTATGTGCAAAGGATTATCTTAGGCCTTGTGTAAATAAACACTAGCCCATGGACAGGTATAAAAAGGGACAAATGGCATTAAAACTAGGGGGCTGAGTGTAGAGATTTTCATTTATTTCTTGCTGTCTTTGTCTCATCCTGATTCTTTTTTTTTTTTTCATTGATCTGAAAGGACATCCTGGTAACTTGAAAGCTTATGACATTTCTCTCCTGATCCCCTTATTATTTCTGTGGCAAAGAAGCCCTTAGAACTTGTGCTGAGTGGAGAGTGGTGAGAGCCTCCTTGCTGATAACGTTCCCCTAAGGCCTGAGTGTGACTGAAAGAGAAAATACCACTTTAGTCCAGGAAGCATTTGAATTGATTTTGGTGCACCCACACCGAGTTCAGTAATACACCATTCTCTAGAGCACAGGCTTTCAGGAAACTCAACTATGGTGGATGCCATGATGTGCTGATTGCCCTTCAGAAATGAAGCACTTACTACCTCAGTTGCTGGGAATGCTTCCTGCAGACTGTCTTCAGCTGTCAGCCTTTTTGGAGATTGCCTCCACTGAAGAAGACTGCCTCAGCTGAGATCTCACCTCCTTCCTGGGGAAGTTTGCATCCAATGACAGCAGTGTACAGACATGAAAGTCCAACCCCCTCATTTTAACCTGATATGACCCTGAAGGACCATCCCAGATCCAGAGCTACCTTGGGGTTGGCTGAACCTTTGTTGGGCTTTCAGAACAGCCTAACTTCTTCTTATGCCCACTCTTGCTTCCTTCCCCTCCTCTTCACAGGACTGAACACCTAACAGCTCCTAATAAATGTCGAGGCATGCTCATCTCTGTCTCAAATTCTGCTTTCCAGAAACCCAAACTGTGATATCAACCCTCCAGAACACAGCCTGAACTCAGAAGCAGGTAGGAAAGGAACATGAGAAACTACAATAGTCATCATGAAGCCCTTACAAAAAAGGCTTCTCTGAAAAGGATATTATTTATCCTTCGCTTATGAAGCTTAGTTTGGCCAGATACGAAATTCTGGGTTGGAAATTCTTTTCCTTAAGAATGTTAAATATTGGGCCCCCAATCTCTTCTGGCTTGTAGGGTTTCCCTGAGAGGTCTGCTATTAGTCTGATGGGCTTCCACTTGCAGGTAACCTGGCCTTTCTCTCTGGCTTCCCTTAACAATTTTTTTTTTCATTTCAACCTTGGAGAATTGGATGATTATGTGTCTTGGAGATGATACATTCTTGCAGAGTATCTTACTGGGGTTCTCTGCACTTCCTGAATTTGAATGTTGGCCTGTCTTGCTAGGTTGGGGAAGTTCTGCTGGATGATATACTAAAGTAGGTTTTCCAACTTGGTTCCATTCTCCCTGTCTCTTTCAGGTACCACAATCGGTTGTAGATTAATTCTCTTTATGTAATCCCATATTTCTTGGAGGTTTTCTTCATTCCTTTTCATTCTTTTTAAAATTATAATTTAAGTTCTAAGATACATGTGCTGAATGTGCATGTTTATTACATAGCTATACATGTGCCTTGGTGGTTTGCTGCACCCATCAACCCATCATCTACGTTAGGTATTTCTCTAATGCTATCCCTTCCCTAGTCCCCCACCCCCCGACAAGCCCAGGTATGCCATGTTCCCCTCCCTATGTCCATGTGTTCTCATTGTTCAACTCCCATTTACAAGTGAGAACATGCAGTGTTTGGTTTTCTGTTCCTGTGTTAGTTTGCTGAGAATGATGGTTTCCAGCTTCATCCATGTCCCTGCAAAGGACATGAACTCATCCTTTTTATGGCTGCATAGAATTCCCATGGTGTATATGTGCCACATTTTCTTTGTTCTCTATTCTTGTCTGCCTAATTCAGAAAGCCAGTCTTCAAGCTCTGAGATTCTTTTCTCTGCTTGGCCCATTCTGTTATTAATACTTGTGTTTGCATTTTGAAGTTCTTGCAGTGTGGTTTTCAGCTCTAACAGGTCAGTTATGTTCCTCTCTAAACTGGCTATTTTGGCTGTCAGCTCCTGTATTGTTTTATCATGATTCTTTGCTTCTTTGTGTTGGGTTACAACATGCTCCTTTAGCTTAGCAAAGTTTGTTATTATCTACATTCTGAAGCCTACTTCTTTCATTTCACACATTTCAGCCTCAGCCCAGTTCTGAGTCCTTGCTGGAGTAGTGTTGCAATCATTTGGAGGAATAGGGGCACTCTGGCTTTTTAGTTTTCAGCATTTTTCTGTGGATTTTTTCTCATCTTTGTGGGTTTATCTATCTTTGATATTTGGGGTTGCTGAGCTTTGGATGGGGTTTTTGTGTGTTTTGTTATTGTTGTTTTCTGTTTGTTTTTCTTTTAACAGTCTGGCTACTCTCCCATAGGGCTGCTGCAGTTTTCTGGGGGTCTGATCCAGAGCCTACTTGCCTCAGTTCTTCCCATACCTGGAGGTATCATGAGTGAAGCCTGCAAAATAGCAAAGATGGTAGCCTGCCCCTTCTGGAAGCTCCATCCTGGGGGTTACTGACTTATTTCTGGCCCAAATATGCCTGTAGGAGATGGCTGGGGACCCTGGTTGGGAGGTCTCACCATGTCAGAAGGAGTGATATCAGGGACTTGCTTAAATAAGCAGTTGGGCTGCATTTTGGTAGAGCAACTGTGCTGTGTTGGGGATCCTTTCAGACCCCAATCAGTTTGGGTTCTCCATAATATGTGCAGGCGGGCAGGCATAGCTAGAGGGCCTGGCTGTGAGGTCCTGCCCAGTGAGGAGGAAGGGACTGGGCCCCATTTAGAGAAGCAGTCTGGCCACAATATGGCAAAGCCACTGTGGGGCACTGCTGGGGGGATCCTTCCTTGATTGAATTGTTTGGAGTCTCCAAAGCCCACAGACTCGAATGGCTGAGTCAAAGATGGTACCCACCCCTCCCACTGCAGGCTCCAACTTGTCTCAGGCAGGCTCCACCTTGTTTCCAGTGGTTGGCTGGAATTCCAAGCCAGTGGGTCTTGTCTTGTGAGGTTCTGTGGAAGTGGGGTCCACAGAATGATGCTACTTGGATTCCTGGGTTCCGCCCCTTTCCTAGGGGTATGTGTGGACCTTCTGCCTTGCCTGAGTTGCAGACACATTTGTTGGGGATCCTAGGATCAGATTATGCAAAGCTCCTGGGTCTGTGCATCCCTGAGCAGCTGCTCTGCCAAGACTCCACATAGCTCTATGTGTCATACCCAAGGCCCTGGTGGCATGGACTCATGAGGGGATCTTCTGATCCATGGTTTGCAAAGATCTGCGGGAGAAGCATGGTTTCCCATGATCGTACAATCATTCACTGCTTCCCTTGGCTGGGGTTCCCTTGGCTCTGTGTCACTCCCTGGTGGGCCATCACCCCACCCTGCTTTTCTTTGTTCTCTGCAGGTCGAGTTATCTTCCTGATCAGTTCCAATGCGACTACCTGGATATTTTAGATGAAGTTGCTGTATTCACTTGCCCCTTTCATTCCTCTAAGTGCTGCAGATCTCAGCTGCTTCTAATCTTCCATCTTGGCCCCTCTGAACTCTCTTTAAGTTATACCCTGACTGTTTTGGTTATTTTAGGTTGACATTTGATGACCTGCAGATGGGACCTGTAGCAAGCTTCCTACAATCCTCACTGCTTTGTTAACATTTGGAACTTTAGTACAGCATGAGTGACTTTCACTTATTTGACTTCATCAGAGCTGAAGAGGGTCTCTGGCATGGTTTCGCTCAGGTTTTGAATCTCCCTTGTTTTGGCTGAGATTTATACTTTATTCAACCATCCTGATTCCACTCAACAAAACTGGAATTGAAGCTTTACTTTTAAAAGTAGGAGTTTCATTTGTTATTTCTCTAAAGATTCTGCTGTTTGCTGATACTATTATTAGTATCATTTGGTTTTGTTTTAAAAGCTCATAAAGTACTGATACATGCAACAACATGGATGAACATTGAAAACATTATGCTAAGTGAAGGAAGCCACTCACCAAGGACCACATACTGTATGTTTCCATTTATGTGAAATCTCCAGAATAGGCAAATCCATAGAGACAAAAGTCAGATTAGTGGTTGCCAGAGGTGGAGGTGGGTGGGTGGAGGAATGGGGAATGACAACTAAGGGGTAAAGGGTTGCTTGTCAGGTAATGAGAATATTCTAAAACTGATTGTGGTGACTGATGCACAACTATGTGAACACACTATAAGCCGTTGGATTGTACACTTTAAACGGGTGAATTGTATGGCGTGGTATGTCAGTTACATTTCAATAACGCTGTTTAAAAAACACTCATGAAGACTAACTGGAAGATCCTCAAGTGAAAAACATACTATTATCTTGCAGCCTGAAGCAATCTTTACAAAAGGCTCTCCAGACTATCTTCTTGTTCTCTAACCTAGATGGACTACTTCTCTGAGTTTCTATAAACTACTTTCCTTTGGCTGCTCACAGCAGTTCTGCCCCTTGGCTGACTCCCGTCTCAGACCTAGCCCTTGCCCCTCAGTCTGTCATTAGTGCGTTGAACTTTTTCCCCTATGACTCAGACTGGTTCCACAGTTTTACCCTCATCTCCACCAGTCCCAATACTGCTCTTCCTCCTCCTGCCTCAGTCTGCTGTGCAAATTTCTAGCACATCATCAAATTAGCCTCCCTTGAATCCTTGCAGCTATATCCCCCTTACAAAATATCATCTAGTGCTCTCTACAGAGATAAGGCTAGGAGACCAGTGGCCAAAGATGCTGGAGAGAGGGGTTTGAGCACTAGGAGGAAGATTGAATTAGAATGACCAATGCTTCTGAAAGTTTAATGTAAACACGAATTAACTGAATCAACTGGGGGTCTTGTTAAAATGCAGATGCTGATTTGGCAGCTCTGAGGCCTTAGATTGTGCATGACTAAAAAGCTCTCAGGTGATGCTCTGGTGGTCCTGGGACCCCACTATGAGTATTAAGGAGACAGACCATCTCTGAGGTCTATTTTAGCTCTTACATTCCATCTTATACTTGACCAAGTTGATCACAGGAGACCCAGCTACATCCCATCTGACACTGCTGTTGCAGCTCATGAACAGCTCCTGCAGAGTTCTCTCTGGAGGCCCTGGCAGTGCAAGTTACAATGTGAAAGAATGGAAAATGACTTTTCCCTTAAGCGGGATAATATTGCTAGCATTAAGAGTCATATCAACCAAATATGGAACATAAAATATGATCAAAGTACCATCAAATCATCTGTCTCACCAAAGTTGATTAATTTCTGAGGAATGTTTTTATTTGACTTATATTTAAGTGTCATTTCTTAACGGATGGCATATAAAACCATTTTTAGAAGTTGGCAAACTGTGCCAGGAGTAAGAGAAAAAGAGAACTCAAAAGTGTTATGATAATTTTTATTTCAACGATTGATTCAGAACACTAGGAAGTCAAGAGAGTAAAATCTATAGATTTCTAGATTACAGTAATTATTACCATCACCATGTTATTATTAACTTTATTATTTTAAATCAGAATAAAAATCCATTTGTACAGAAATGTGTGTCATAATAAACAGTAGTCCCTGATATCACTCCTTCCCAGTTGTATTTATTTTTAAATGCATTTGCCCCCTTTTTCTTTGTAGCTACCTCCACATTCTTAAATACAATATATTATTCTACTATTTCTTGATATATCAGTTATATACATGATATATTGACTTTCTCTATAATGAATGAGAATTTTGCTTCTGTATTATCTCCTCATCTTACTAACAAATTCATATCCCTATTTCAGTTCCATTGTTCGTTACCTCTGTAGATTTAAGTAATATATTTTAATTTTACCAACTAGATACAAAGTACAGAATCCTTAACTCCTGACTTTTTAATGAGAATCTTAAGGATGCTCCACTTTCTCAACTCTTCTCTCACATGTCCACCTCCTAACTTTGCCCCCATACACTTGCATTTCTATTTGAAGGTTCATAACAACCATGAACATATAATTCAAGTAAGTAAATCCTCTCCTTTTCTGTGGGTTAATTCTACAAGCGGAAAATAAAAATATTTACATCATTGTAGCTATGTAAATATAGTTCGCTGTCAGACAAAGTAGTATGCTATAACATTTCATTTCTCCAAAGCTATTTCTTAAATTTTCTTATTGTCTTTTTATTGCAGTAATAGATTAGGCCCTGAAACTGAGATAGTCTTACTCAAAAAGTACTTACTTTTTTAGTTAAAAGTCTCAGAAAATTCCCAGATCTTCTTTTCTTACCTTAACATAGTGTCTTAATCCATTTGGTGCTGCTATAACAGAATATCACAGACTGGGTAATTTATAATGAATAGAAATTTATTAGCTCATAGTTCTGGAGGCTGGGGTGCCCAAGATCAAGGGGCTGGCATCTTGCAAGGGCCTTCTTGCTGTGTCATCCCATGGCAGAAGGCAAGAGGGAGAGAGAGATCAAGAGGTTGAACTTATAACCTCAAGTCTTTTTATACTCAGCATCAATCTATTCATAAAGGTAAAGCCCTCATGACTAATTAGGCCCCACCTCACAACAGTGTTGTATTGGGAAATAAGTTTTCAACACATGCTTTTGGGGGGACATAGTCAAACCATAGCACATGGGTTTTGCACCTGTTTGAATTTTGTTATGTCCCGAACTCTTCCTTCTTTTCTAATTCTTAGTGAAGTTTGAGCTCACATTGCTCCAGGGTACAGGATAATAAGAAGCATCTGGCTCTTTAAAGCTTGCTCTGGAGTAAAAGACTTACAAATCTTAGATGGTTATCTGGGTTCTGGAAGGTCAAAATTCCTTTCCCTTGCATTAGTATTTTTTTTTTTTTGAGACGGAGTTTTGTTCTGTCACCCAGGCAGTGGCATGATCTTGGCTCACTGCAACTTGTGCCTCCTGAGTTCAAGCGATTCTCCTGCCTCAGCATCCTGAGTGGCTGGGATTACAGGCATGTGCCACCACACCAGCCAATTTTGTGTTTTTAGTAGAGACGGGATTTCTCTATGTTGGTCACGCTAGTCTCCAATTCCTGATCTCACATGATCTGCCCGCCTCAGCCTCCCAAAGCGCTGGGATTACAGGTGTGAGCCACTGCGCCCAGATTGCATCAGTATTTTTTAAACTGCAGCTCACTACCTGATAGTGGGACATGAAGTTAATTTGCTGGGTCACAACCAACGTTTTGAAAAAGTGAAATAGAATAAACAGACTTAATCATCCATAGTAAAGTTTAAGTATTTTAAAAATAATATGTATGTATATATTTGTGTGTTCTGGTTGCATGTAGAATATGTATTACTGTTGATTGCTATCAAAAAGGCTTGAACAATTCTGTCTTGCATGCTGAATGGGTCTCTTTTTGGCCTGATTTCTGGTTTTAAAGTTGGCCTTTTGATCAGTGTATAACTCTCCTTGGTATTTTAGAGATAGGACCTCAGTGTGTCTAACAGAGCTTCACGCTCTACTTCTTTTTTTCTGAAATTCATCTTCCCATGTGAATTACTGAGTCCTGTTGTGGCTCAAGTTCCCTATGGATTTCTGGACATCATCCTCCCTGGGATTCCTGATGGGAAATGGCTGGTCTCACTTTGTGCCTTGCCTGGTATATTGAAAACCAGAATAGATCATTTATTAATCAAATTATCTTCAAAAATAATTATGATATAAAATGAGTAATACTGTCCAGAAAAGAATGTAGACAGTGAATGCTTTCTTGAACTTTAAATATATTATGTCAGTTTTAAAAAATAATAAGAATAAAGATTATAGTACATAAAGGGCCAAAATGTATATATGAACACTTTTTAATTACATGACTGTCATTTTGGGGGAAAATGGTGACATGGTGAGGGGACACATAAAGAAACATGTCTGAAAGCATTAATGCCACCAGGTTCAGAGAACAATTTTGTTTATGAAATAAGAGAATTGAAGTACCTTGATTTCTGTTTCTCTGTATTTATAGTCATTTTGCTATCACTTTTTATTTTGAATCTACTGTTTAAATACAGGGATGTGCTGTACCACAGGGGATGGAGCAAGGAAATTCATCCAAAGTGAGCTCCATTCACTTAGAACTGTTACCTTCTCTAAAAATGGGCCCATGTAGCTGAGATTATGTGTGTCAGGATGACTCTATAACTGGGACTTCTCTGAATTTATTTCCTTGTAAAAACAATGTTGATTGAAGAATAAGCAATACAAAATTTTTGTATTGCTTATTCTTTTCAAGTTTACAGATATATAACAGTTTTACAACTTAAAAGTAATCACAGGAACAAGAGATTTTTTTTTTTTTTGCAGGGGGAGTATTTTCTTGCTGACTTGTTTAGAATTGTTAGCACATGGTGAAAATCAAGCAGACAGACTAGCTGGTGTTATTACTGTTTTAAAATAATCTATAAACAATGTGGTCTCTTATTGTCTGTACCTGGGACTGACTGTTTCCACTGCCCTACCTGTGGTACTCCAAATCCCAGGAAGAAAAGTCACTCCCACTCTTTTATAAGTTCTTTTGATAATGTGTTTAAAGCCCTCAAAAACAATTAGGGAAATGAACCTGTGAAACAATACAATGATTCTTGCCCACAGCTAGGCCTTCATTTTCTTTTGGTAGGCTTTAAGCCAGGGAACAGGTTTATGGACTTTTCTTGGCTCTACGGGAGTACTCCCAGCAAGAGTGTGTGTGTGTGTGTGTGTGTGTGTGTGTGTGTGTGTGTGTGTGTTTGCAGGGGTGGGGTGGTGGGCAGGGGACGGATGGTAGGTATTGGGTGGAATGAGGAAAACACACGGAAAGAAATTTGGCTACATAGATAGATACATAGTATCTATCTATGATAGATACTATGTGTATCTATCATAGGATACACATAGATGCCAAGTGAAAGGAAATCCCTGAACATCCATAATACTTCTAAGATAAAGTCTAATCAAAATATTGGGTTATATTTGCCAATATACTTGCAAGTTTACATGGGCACTGCCTCTCTGCTTCTCACCCCCATCCTCAGTTATTTTTCTCTCAGTTACAAACATGAACTCAAACTTTCCTCAGATTCTATAAGCAGAGCCACAGGTTGTTTGGTTTACCTTTGCTTTTATTTTTCTTCACTTTTCAAATAGGAGAATATCTGTGACTGACTTAATCTGCCTCCAGCATTATAAATGTGCCTCTGTTGCTTACTGTCTCACCTGTTTCAGTGGCAAGGGTCCTAGCTTTGTACACATGTAGCTTACCAAGTTAAGTCCACCCAACCTAGTCTAACTTTCAGAGCTCAGTGGGTGGATTTCTTCTAGAAGGAACAAGATACTTAAAATGGAGGAACAGCTTGGTGCTAATGAAATTGTTTCAAACAGGAACTCTCTGTCTTCAAATTGTCTTCCTGTCTTATTTTGAGCTCATCATTCTCTTACCTGAATTTCACATAAGAACCAGCCTGGGCTTCTAGATTTCTCTTCTTGTTTTATACCCACTTGTATCCTGCCATGTAACCCTGCCATGTATCCCTTCTGGCCTTAGGGCCAGCTTGGCCTGTGCTTCCCCTTCAGATTCGTCTATTGGAGAAGGTACTCTCCTCTTTCAAGGTTCAGTTTCAAGGCTGCACCTTCAATGCAGTGTGCCATCCCAGCCAAATGCTCTCTGTCCTTTCTCCATAGCCTTAAGTCCCTTACTCTGTTATTGCCCATGTGACTTTCGTAGCTTGCTGCTCTGCACTATAGATATCCACTTGTGGGGGTGGGCAACTTATTCAGCCAATGGACTATAAACCACTTGAAGGTAGAGCCTAACTTACTGAACAATTTTGTGTTCACTATACAGTGTATCGTGTATCCTTGAACAAAATGTATGCACAATAAGTTTTGTTAGTGGATATAATGTTTAAAAATGGAATGAGAGTCACAAAATGTATCCCTGCATTAACTGTGTGTGTATATGAAGGTATTATTTAAACAGTTTCCATGATTCTGTTAATACAAAGCAATGCCTTTCAAAACAACAAGAAAAAGACAAATATTCCAATAGATAATTTGGAAAATAGTGTGATCATTTTGAAAATATGTTGATTAGATATTTGTGTTTCTTCTTTTGTAAAATGTGTATTGACTATCAATAGTAATCAAGGAAATACAAATTGAAATGACAGAAAGAAAACCACTTTTTGGCCTGAGGGGCAAAGGTTTTTTAAAATGGTATAACACCTAGTGTTTGGAAAAATTCCATGTGAGATCTGATATACTGCTGGGAAATTGTAAGACTGGAGAATCTTTCTGAATAGCAGTTTGCATCAAGAGACTTAAAACGTGCATCTTCTATAACCATTTTAGAAAACTGTTTGACAGAATGTACTGAGAATGAAAATATGCCATCTCAATAAACTAGTAATTCCACTCCTAAGTATTAATACATATCCAACAGAAGTTTGTGTGTATGTGTCCCATGGTGAGCAGATCTATGCAAAGCTACCCCCAAAAGGCTGAGGAAGATGAGGGGCTGAAGAAAGAGGGTGACATATGGTACTGGTACAAAAACAAACACATAGAGCAATGAAACAGAATAGAGAGCCCAGAAATCAGGCTGCACACCTACAACCATCTGATCTTTGACAAAGCTGACAAAAACAAGCAATAGGGAAAGGATTCCCTATTCAATAAATGATGCTGGGATAACTGGTTAGCTATATGCAGAAGATTGAAACTGGACCCCTTCCTTATACTATATACAAAAATCAGCTCAAGATGGATTAAAGACTTAAATGTAAAACCTAAAACTCTAAAAACCCTGAGAGACAACCTAGACAATGCCATTCTGGACATTGGGCAAAGATTTCATGACAAAGCTGCCAAAAGCAGTTTCAACAAAAGCAAAAACTGACAAATGAGATCTAATTAAACTAAAGAGCTTATGCTCGGGAAAATGAACTACAAAATAAGTAATCAGACAACCAACAGAATGGGAGAAAATATTTGCAAAATATGCAACTGACAAAGGTCTAATATCCAGCGTCTATAAGGAACTTAAACAAATTTATAAGCCAAACAAACAACTGCCTTAAAAAGTGGGCAAAGGACATGAACAGACCCTTTTCAAAGGAAGACGTACATGTGGCCAACAAGTGTATGAAAAAAAGCTCAACATCACTGATCATTAGAGGAATTCAAATCAAAACTACAATAAGATACCATCTCACACCAGTCAGAATGCCCATTATTAAAAAGTGAAAAAATAAAAATAAAAGAGATGCTGGTGAGGTTTTGGAGAAAAAGGAATGCTTATATACTGTTGTGGGGGTGTAAATTAGTTCAGCCACTGTGTAAAGTCATGTGGCTTTTCCCCAAAGAGCTAAAACCAGAACTACCATTCAACCCAGCAATCTTATCACTGGATATGTATTCAAAGGAATATAAATTGTTCTGTCATAAAGACACATGCATGCATATGATCATTGCAGCACCATTCACAATAGCAAAGACATGGTGACAACCTAAAAGCCCATCAATGGTAGACTGGAATGAAGAAAATATGGTATATATATACCATGGAGTACTATGCAGCCATAAAAAAGAACCAGATTATATCCTTTGCAGTGACATAGATGGAGCTGGAGGCCATTATCCTTAGCAACTAATGCCAGAACAGAAAGCCAAATACTGCATATTCTCACTTGTAATTGAAAGCTAAATGATGAGAACACATGAACACATAGAGGGGAACCACAGATGCTGGGGCATCCCTGGGGGTGTAGGGTAGGAGGAGGGAGAGGATCAGGAAAAATAACTAATGGGTACTTGACCTAATACCTGGGTGACAAAATAATCTGTACAACAAATCCCCCTGACGTGAGTTTACCTGTATAACAAACCTGCATATGTGTCTCTGAACTTAAAAGTCAAAGAGGCTGATATATTCTGTTTCTCAGAAGGAAATATTTAATAGAGACTTATAAACAGAAGCCATGTATGTCTCAGGTACTGATGAGACAAGATGGTGGATCCCCATACCATCATCCATCAGACCCTGGGCTCCATAGGGAAAGGGCATATATGACTCAGAGGAATGTGTAGGACAATTGCTTAAAGGCAGGACATATGGTAAGTATGATGATAACATCAAGGTTGTTTTGACCTTAGGGCAGGATTTACAGTCAGTACATGCTCCTATACAAGGAACAATAAACTGAAAATCTTGGAGGGCCTCCTGGCACTGGAATTAATCAGAGGTTGGCATGGTGGATTAGCATTCAAGATGGAGTTGCTTTAGCCTCTGCAATATGTTTAGCAAAAGACATATTTTAGAACGTTCACAGCAGCACTGTTCATAATAGCTCCAAACTGAAAAGTACTCAAATAATCCTCATCAATAGTAGAATGGATAAGTAAGCATGGCATATGCACACCATGGAATACCATCCAGCAATGAGAATGAAAAAATTATTGCTACACTGAACTACATGGATGAATTGCACAAATGACATCATGTTGAGTGAAAGGGGCTAGATTATAAAAAGATTATAAATGATTCTTTTTATATGATATAAACAGCAGTAAAACTAATTTATTGTGTGAAAGGTCAATACAGTGGTTACCTTTGGGCTACTTAGGAACTGAGAGGGTAGCTGCTGGGGTGATTGAAATATTTCTTGTTCTGGATTTTGGGTGTTGGTTCCATGGTTGTATTCACTTGATAAAAATTCAAGCAATGCCCTTATGGTTTGTGTATTTTTCTGTATGTATGTTATACTTCAGAAGAAACTATCTAAAGTCTGCATGTTCTTTTACCCAGTAATTTCACAACTAGGACTTTATCTTGGTGAAATAATTATACATTCCACAAAGAATTTATATGCAATTATTTTCATTCAAAGTGCTGCTTTCAACAGTGACAAATTGGAAATAATAGAAGCATCAACAATAGTGAAGTGGTCAAATATAAAATGGTAGGATATTTACAGCTCTGAAAAGTCATGTTTAAGATGACTACATAATGACATGGGAAAATATGACTTTATGTAAAGTGAAAAAAGCAGGATGTTAAACTGTGTACAGAGAATGATCACAATTTCATAGTGAAATGTATTCATGTTCAATGTCAACACTGGTTATTTTGAAGTGATTGATCTTCAGGTGGTTTTATTCTCTACATTATACTTCATAGTCTAAATTATAAGCAATGATTACATAATTACTTTTTGATCATAAAATGTATTTAAAATGTTTATAAAACCAAGATCCAAAGAGGATTCTGCCATCCTCAGTCCATGCTTTTGCAAAGCTTATCAAAGTAGTAAAGTCAAACAGGCAAACTCTTTTCTTGTTGGCTGGTCACGCAAGCTGGTTTTCTCTCTCCAGGCCTACTGGCTCCAATAGAAGTATCTGAAGCCTACGAAAAATCTCACAAATCCTATAAGGAGTTAAAAGCGAATTAACCTCATTTCTGAAAGACAAATATGGACTGATGGTAGAAGAAGATAGGGACTGTAGGAGGCAGGAGGCCAGATGAGAGGAATCCATTATTTTTCCATTTCCTAGGCTTATAGTGCAGTTACTATCCATGGACTAAGAGAGAGAACTATTGTAACAGCTACCTATTCTCTGTAATCCCCACAGCTCCAAAGTTGGATGGTGGCAGTGGAGGAAAAAACCTGGGTAATCCTTTTCTATGTGTGATGCTACATAATAAACTACTTTGTGCGTGCCTTGGGAGAGATGGCTTGATTCAGCCTACATTCTTGAAGCCAATCAGAGGCAAAGGAGGGTGGCATTTCTTAGACCAGGGCACCAGAAATTCATTAATTGATCTATATCATGAGCAAAATATTCTACTTTTAAGTGTAATATAGATAGTTCATCTTAGTTACAATAATTCACAAAGCATCTTTAAAATCAGCATACAGAAATTTGTGGTAATAGTAGTCAAAGTAGTATGCCATACCTAACAGTTTATTCCATGGTCAAAAGGACACTGCATGTGATTATTTGCAGAACGTTCAGAACATTTGTCAAGGTCACAGTCCCTTTGTTGAGTGAAAGGTCTCAGCCAAAAGTGTCATCAAATGTCCAAACCATTTATGTTCAAATCCCCAACATCTGCAATTATATTCATTGTAAACATAATAATACAGTATTAAATATTATATAAACGATGTAGCTACATGAAGTGGTACCTCAGGAGCTTAGTAAGAAGGCAAACATGTGTGCTCTGTGAGAGCGAAACAAACAAAATCTAAACATAGGATGTGAGTCTGTCTATCTACCTAATCGATCTATTGGCAGTTGATGGGAATTAAAGGAGACTGTATAATTGAAGAGGCGCTGTGCAAAAAAGGGAATGGCCAGCTTGGTACATTAAATAAAAAACATAGAGAATTGTCTGGAGGAAAGAAAGTGTCCTTCTAGCTGACAGGAACTTCGGTTTGCCTGCATGTTATGTATTGCCACCATAGCAGCAATACAGAAGGTTATGGAGACCTGATGCAATCAAATCTTAAATCTTCCTACCACCTACTTTGATGTTTCATGAAGATGAAGATCATACAGATCTGGTTGCCACTAATATTTCTCATGTGCAAATAGTTGGCAGGCACAGTTGGCACACATACTTTGTGCTTGTATTAATTTTTTAGGGCTGCTGTAACAAATTATCACAAACTTGGTGTTTTAAAGCAACAAGTTCGTTCTTTCACTGCTCTGGAGGCCAGAGGTCTGAAATAGTTACCATTGGGCTGATATGAAAGTGTCAGTGGCAGAGCTGCACTCTCTCTGAGGGCTTTAGTAGAGAGTCCATTCCTTGACTTTTCCAGCATCTGGTGCTGCCCAGGTTCCTTGGTGTGTGGCCTCATAACTCCAATCTTTAAGACCATGATCTTCAAAACTCGCTCTGCTCTGTGTTCACATGGCCTTTTTTCCTTTCTGTATGTGTAGTCAAATCCCCCTCCAGCTCTCTCTTAGCAGGATGCTTGTGATTCCTTTTAGGGTCCATCTGGATAAATCCAGGATAATTTTCCCATATTGATCACTTTTGCAAAGAGCCTTTTACCAAATAAAGTAACGTTTAAAAGTTCTAGGGATTAAGACCTGATATCTTTGGGCTCCATTATTCAGCCTACGACAATGTTCAGTAAATATTTGTTGAATGATTATTGATTCTGCTAATATGACTTTTCAATCTATCTAGAAGTTTTATCTCTCACTGAAAATTAATAAATTTTCACTCTGAATTTACATATGAATATCTAGTAAGCCTCGTTAGTTAGAGGTAGCATCCGGCATATAATCATCTCAAAGTCTCTGAGAAAGCTGAGTATGTTGACGCATACTCCTGGACAGTGATGAAATCACTAAGGTGCTTTGTGAGAAACACTCACATTCTGACTTTTACTGAAGAAAGCTTTCATTAAAATATTTCCTGAACCAAAAATTGTACTTCTACAGCTTTGTTTGAAAAAAATTAAAATTAAATTAAAAAATTAAAAGTTAGATAAAATACTTTAGTGAAACTTTGCTGCTGGCTTAGCATTGCTCAAAAATTCAATTAAATATGGATTTTAAAAGTCACAGCAAAATCACAATGAAAATACATGAATATGCTTTTTCTTCCTGTTAGAGGTTAGCCTGAAGTGCATGCCTATGTTTGTTGGTAGGATCAAAGTCCCAATTAAAGCCCTGCCCATTTGTTTGAACATAAGCTGCAGAGTAAAATATTACAGGGCTTGATATCTTTCTCTCTGCTTTCAAACACAGAGAAGATGACTGAGCTGTTGAGCCCCAACAGCTTCCCCCTCCTTCCCTGGTAGGACTCTGCACCTTTCACTCTCTTTGATGCTGGGTAGGGATGATGCTGCTCACCAATCTGGACTCCTCCTCCTCTGCCAATGACAAGGTGCGCCCACTGGGTGAGCAGCTTTCCTTGTTATCACCACTAATACCTTGGATTTTGTTGAAGGCTGCTCTTTGAGGACTCTGAGGAAGTTATACAGATATATTTGTTATCCTCCCTGTAATCCTTTGAAGTGGCAGAGACTGTGGACATTTGTAAATGACATAGATGATGCTGGTCCTGCCCTCAAGTTTATTTAAGCTTATTATGTCTGTTATCTGGCATTTTGTCATCCAGGACTCTCTCTTAATCAGCAGATCTGAACATCAAAGTAGACTGAGATAGAAAAAAAAAATCCCTGTTATTCATGTAACCCTAAGTCACTTAAGAACCCTAAAGGGCCTTTAGAATTATCTGACAGAAAATTTGATGTGTTAATCCATGGCTTTACAATTCAGTATGGATTTTTAATAGTCAAAATCTTTAAGGATTTTTAACCTTCAAATGCCATATCCTATTGCTTGATTAATGAGACTGCCAATGAACTTTGGACCTTTTAAAAAATTCAGATACATATACCTTATGCCAGGCTCATTAAATCAGATCTCTCAGATGGGACCAAAGCTTCTCTTTCTCTCTCACTATGTGTGTGTGTGTTTCTGTCTATATCCATATACAGTATATTTATGTATATATGTGTATAGCATATTTAAACTTCTTATTATGGAATTTTTTAAACATAAAGAAAAGTAGAAAAAATAGTATTCTCCACATACTTATCATCCAGATTCAAAGTTTATCAACAGTCTGCTGTTTTAATTTTAACTTTTCTTCCCCTCACCCACTTCTTTTTGTTTGCTGACTTCTTCCAAAAAAAATGTCAGTATTTACCTTGATAGACAAGGAATTTCTAAGAAAAAAAGACCAAAATTTTATTATCAATCACAAAAATTAACAATAATTCTTTATTATATGTTGTCTAGTCTGTTTAATTTTTCCTAGTTGTCTCAAAAAAGTCATTTACATATTATACATAAAATCAGAATCCAATGTTCACACAGTGTATTTGGTTGAAATGCTCCTCATATATCTCCTAATCTATGATAGCTCTTCCCTTTCTTAATGTAGTATACACACTTTTCTCCATGTAGCAGTATATTGAAATAGTCTTATTGCTCAGATGCACTGGACTTCGTTGGGCGAATGTACAATATTTTATTTAATCTCTCTCCTGGTGATCAACATTTGAGTCATTTCTAGTCTTTGGCTACAACAAACAGTATTGCATGCCTGGTGAATATCTTTTACATTTCTGCCAGTGTGTCTTTGGTATAAATTTTCTAGAGGTAAGATTGCTGGGTCAATTACTGCATATTTGATTTTGCTCTATTATTAGGAGATCATGTTACTTTGATAATATACTTTGTCCTCATCTCAATTTTAGTGCTGTTTTATAGGGAATGATGTCAATTACTAACCTGCTGCTTTGCCTGTCACCAGCTTTCTTTTCACCCCCTGTGACTTTCTTTCACTGGATAGATGACCAGCTTCAAAGCCTTGGGGTCTTTGTTCTTCATGATTATTAGGTTTGGAAGACTATACACAGTCAAAAGCTAACTCACTTATAATTCAATTTATTGGCACTGTTGAATTACATGTGTTACCCATTTGGTTGCAAATTTCCTGAATACTTTATGCCAAAAAATTGGCATTTACATTTTAAAATCCACAAACAGCAGCTCTTTGAGTCCCCTGTCCACCACTACTCTAACTCCAATATGTCACAACTAAGATCATTTTTTCTACAAAACATACAAGAACAACGGTTGTATTGCCTTGAAGTTCCTGATTGAAAAAGAATGATTCAGCAAATTTGGAGGAAAAAAGAAAGTACTCTATTATATATTTTAAAAATCAGATTCATTATTGATAGCAAACATAGGGAAAACTTGAAATGTAAGAAAACAAGACTATAAGAAGAATAGGCTAACATGCAAGCACCCTAACATGCTGCCACTGCTGGCACAAACACACAGATATCACTGCCCTGTCCCCATTGCCACCCCACCCCAGCTGATGCACATACATCCTCACTACACTGCTGTAGCTGCTGGCACATGTAAGTGAGTACAGATCCTGCTACCACCACTGACAAACTGCTTTGGTTAAGCACCCCCATTGGAATGTTGTGGCCAGAGGACTGGGAACACCCTGGGCCCTCCTGCACAGAATGTTACTGACCTTGTGTGCCCAAAGAACAAAGCCAGGGGCCAAGTACCAGCCCCACAGAGTTAGAACATGAAACCTAGGAATGAAGTTATTAGGAATGAAGATTTCCCCTGAAATCTTCCAGAAATGAAGCCAGTTGACTGAATCCACCTTATACCACAATCAAACTGATATGGTTTGGCTATGTCCCCACCCAGATCTCATCCTGAATTCCCATGTGTTGTGGGAGGAACCTGTTGAGAGGTAATTGATTCATGGGGGGTGGGGGGAAAGGTCTTTTCCATGCTGTTCTCATGATAGTAAATAAGTCTCATGAGATATGATGGTTTTAAAAACCATGCAAGGAGTTCCCTTGCACAAGCTCTCTCTTTGTCTGCTGCCATCCATGTAAGATGTGACTTGCTTCTCCCTGCCTTCCACCATGATTGTGAGGCCTCCCCAGCCATGTGGAACTAAAAGTCTAATAAACCTTTCTTTTGTAAATTGCCCAGTCTTGGGTACATCTTTATCAGCAGCAGAAAAATGGACTAATACAGTAAATTGGTACCAGTAGAGTGGGGTGTTGCTGAAAAGATACCCAAAAATGTGGAAGCAACTTTAGAACTGGGTATCAAGCAGAAGCTGGAAAAGTTTAGAGGGCTCAAAAGAAGACAGGAACATGTGGGACAGTTTAGAACTCCCTAGAGACTTCTTGAATGACTTTAACCAAAATGGTGATAATGATATGGACAATGAAATCCAGGCTGAGGTGATCTCAGATGGCGATGAGGAACTTGTTGGGAACTGGAGCAAAGATGACTCTTGTTACATTTTAGCAAAGAGACTGGCAGCATTCTGCCCCTACCCTAGAGATGTGTGGAAATTTGAACTTGAGAGAGATGATTTAGGGTGTATGGTGAAAGAAATTTCGAAGTGGCAAAGCATTCATGATGTGACTTCAGTGCTGTTAAAGGCATTTGCTTTTATAAGGGAAGAAGAGCATAAAAGTTCAGAAAATGTGCAGCCTGATAACGTGATAGAAAAGAAAATCCCATTTTCTGAGGAGAAATTGAAGCTGGCTGCAGAAATTTGCATAAGTAACAAGGAGCTGAATGTTAATCCCCAAGACAATGGGGAACATGTCTCCCGGGCATGTCAGAGGTCTTCATGGCAGCCCCTCTCATCACAGGCCCAGAAGCCTAGGAGGAAAACATGGTTTGGGCCCAGGGTCCCCATGCTGTGTGCAGCCTAGGGACTTGGTGCCCTGCGTCCCAGCCACTCTAGCCATGACTTAAAGGGGCCAATGTAGAGCTTGGGTTGTGGCTTCAGAGGGTGCAAGCCCCAAGCCTTGAAAGCTTCCACGTGGTGTTGAGCCTGCAGGTGCACAGAAGTCAAGAGTTGGGGTTTGGGAACCTCTTCCTAGATTTCAGAAGATGTATGGAAATGGCTGGATGCCCAGGCAGAAGTTTGGAGATTGATGGAGAACTACCGTTAGGGCAGTAAAGAAGGGAACTGTGGGGTCAAAGCCCCACACTGAGTCCCTACTGGGGCACCACTTTGTGGAGCTGTGAGAAGAGGGCCTCTCTCCTCCAGACCCCAGAATGGTAGATCCACTGACAGCTTGAGCTGTGTGCCTGGAAAAGCCACAGATGCTGAATGCCAGCCTATGAAAGCAACTGGAAGGGAGGCTGTACCCTGCAGAGCCACAGGGGTGGAGCTACCTAAGACCATGGGAACCCACCCGTTGCATCAGCATGACCCGGATGCAAGACATGGAGTCAAAGGAGGTCATTTTGTAACTTTAAGATTTGATTGCCCTGCTGGATTTTGGACTTGCATGGTGCCTGCAGCCCCTTTGTGTTGCCCAATTTCTCCCATTTGGAACAGGTGTATTTACCCAATGCCTGCACCTTCATTGTATGTAGGAAGTAACAAACTTGCTTTTGATTTTACAGGCTCATAAGCAGAAGTGACTTGCGTTGTCTCAGATGAGACTTTGGACTGTGGACTTTTGAGTCAATGCTGAAATGAGTTAAGAATTTGGTGAACTATAGGGAAGGCATGATTGGTTTCGAAATGTGAGGACCTGAGATTTGGGAGGGTCTATGGGCAGAATGATAGGATTTGGCTGTGTCTCTACCCAAATCTCATCTTGATTTCCCATATGTTGAGGGAGGTAATTGAATCATGGGGGCGGGTCTTTCCTGTGCAGTTCTCATGATAGTGAATAAGTCTCATGAGATCTGACGGTTTTAAAAATGGGGGTTCCCCTGTACAAGCTCTCTCTTTGACTGCTGCCATCCATGTAAGATGTGACTTGCTCTTCCTTGCCTTCCACAATGATTGTGAGGCCTCCCCAGCCATGTGGAACTGTAAGTCCAATAAACCTCTTTCTCTTGTAAATCGCCCAGTCTTGGGTATGTCTTTATTAGCAGTGTGAAAATGGACTAATACACAAATTCTCAAGGGTATCAAATAAGATGAAAGCAACAACAACAACAAAAACTAACCACATCCAAAGAACAGAAACTCTGAAGAGTAAAAAAAGTCAGTCCACATGAATGAGAAAGCACCAGCACAAGAACTCTTGCAATTCAAAATGCAAGAGTGTCTTCTTACCTTCAAAGGACTATAATAGTTCCCCAGCAATAGTTCTTGACTAGGCTGAAATGCCCGAAATAACAGACATAGGATTTAGAATATGGATAGGAATGAAGATCATCAAGATTCCAGAGAAAGTAGAAACCTAATTTGATGAATTTTAGGAATACAATAAAATGATACAGGAGCTGAAATATAAAATGACCATTTTAAGAAAAAACAAAACTGATTTGATAGAACTGAAAGAATCTCATAATACAATAGTAAACATTAGCAGAAGAACAGTCCAAGCTAAGGAAAGAGTCTTAGAGCTCAAAGATCAGTTCTCCAAATTAACTCAGTCAGACAAAAATAAAGTAAAAAATTAAAATGAATGAACAAAACTTCCAGGAAATATAAGATTATGTAAAGAGACCAAATCTACAACTCACTGACATCCCTGAAAGAGAGAGAAATCAAGCATCCTGGAAAGCATACTTGAAGATATCATCCATGAAATTTTCCCCAACCTTGCTAGAGAGGCCAACATCCAAATTCAAGAAATATAAGATGACCATCCCCAAGACATAGTCATCAGATTCTCCAAAGTTAACATGAAAGAAAAAATATTAAAGGCAGCTAGAGAGAAGGGCAGGTCATCTAGAAAGGGAACCCAACCCCATCAAGCTAACAGTGGGCCTTTCAGCAGAAACCCTATAAACCAGCAGACATTGGGGGACTACATTCAACATTCTTAAAGAAAAGAAATTCTGACCAAGAATTTTGCATCCAGCCAAACTAAGCTTAATAAGCAAAGAAGGAATAAGATCCATTTCAGACAAGCAAATGATAAAGGAATTCATTACCACCAGACTTGCCTTACAAGAGGTCATTAAGGGAGAATTAAATATGGAAAAGAAAGACTGTTACTGCCACCGAAGAAACACACTAAGGTGCATAGACCATTGACACTATAAAGCAATTATACAATCAAGTGTGCATAATAACTAGCTAACAATATAATGACAGGATTAAATTTACATATATCAATATACACCTTGAATGTAAATGGGCTAAATACTCCAATTGAAAGACACAGAGTGACAAGTTGTGCCTTGTCATATCTCACATGCAATGACACCCATAGGCTCAAAGTAAAGGGATGGAGAAAGATCTACCAAGCAAATGGAAAATGAACAAACAAAAAAAGCAGGTGTTGCTATTTCTAACTTCAGAAAAAAAACAGACTGTAAACCAACAACAATAAAAAAAAAGTCAAAGAAGGGCATTAAATGGCAGTAAAGGGTTCAATTCAGTGAGAAAACTATCCTAAATATATATGCACCCAATACAGGAGCACCTAGATCCATAAAACAAGTTCTTAGAAACCTACCAAGAGATTTAGATAACCATACAATAATAGTAAGACTTCAACACCCCACTGACAGTATTAGACGTATCATCAAGGCAGAAAACTAACAAAGGTATTTGGGACTTAAACATGACACTTAACCAGATACAGACATCTACAGAACTCTCACACCAAAACAACAGAATACACATTCTTGTCATCTGCACATGGCACATACTCTAAAATCGACCACACCATCAGTCATAAAACTATTCTTACCAAATTCAAAGAAATCAAAATCATACCAAGCACATTCTCAGACCACAGCATAATAAAAATAGAAGTCAATTCTAAGATAATCTCTCAATGCATACAATCACATGGAAATTAAAGAACCTGATCCTGAATGACTTGGGTAAACAATGAAATTGAGACAGAAATCAAGAAATTATTTGAAACTAAGGAAAACAAGTATACTACATACTTGAATCTCTGGGACATAGCTAACACAATGGTAAGAGGAACATTTATAGTGCTAAACAATGTAAAAAAGTTAGGAAGATCTCAGATTAGCAACCTAAAATCACACCTAGAGAAACTAGAAAAAAAAGAGCAAACCAATCCCAAAGCTAGAAAAAAAAAAAACCAATAAATAACCAGAATCAGAGCTGAACTGAATAAAATTGAGATGCAGGAAATCATACAAAAAATCAACAAAGCTAGAAGATGATTCTTTCAAAGAATAAATAAGATTAATAGATTGTTAGCTAGCCTAATAAAGCAAAAAAAAAAGGGGAGAAGATCCAGATAAACACAATCAGAAATGACAAAGGGGACATTAACCACAAACCCTACAAAAATACAAAAAAACCTTCAGAGACTATTATGAACACCTCCATGTGTGCAAACTAGAAAACCTGAAAGAAATGGGTAAATTTTTGGAAACATACAACCTCCCAAGATTAAACCAGGAAGAAATTGAAATCCTGAACAGACCAATAGGTTCAGAAATTGCAATAGCAAAGACCTGGAACCAACCCAAATGCCCATTGATGATAGACTGGACAGGAAAAATGTGGCACATATACACCATGGAATATTATGCAGCCATCAAAAACGATGAGTTTGCGTCCTTTGTAGGGACATGGATGAACCTGGAAACCATCACTCTCAGCAAACTGACACAAGAACACAAAATCAAACACCACATGCTCTCACTCATAGGAGGGTGTTGAACAATGAGAACATATGGACACGGGGAGGGGAGCACTATACACTGGGGTCTGTTGGGGGGAGTGGGGGGACAGCGGGGGGGTGGGGAGTTGGGGAGGGATAGCATGGGGAGAAATGACAGATATAGGTGAAAGGGAGGAAGGCAGCAAATCACACTGCCACGTATGCACCTATGCAACAATCTTCCATGTTTTTCACATGTACCCCAAAACCTAAAATGCAATTAAAAAAAAAAAGAAATTGAATCAGTAAAAAAACAAAACAAAACAAAAACACCTACCAACCAGAAAAAGCCTAGGACCAGAAGGATTCACAGCCAAATTCTACCTGATATACAGAGAAGAATTGGTACCATTCCTGCTGAAACTATTCTTAAAAGTTGAGGAGGAGAGACTCCTCCCTAACTCATTTTATGAGGGCAGCAACATTCTGATGCCAAAACCTGGCAGACACACAACAACAACAATAACCTTCATGCCAATAACACTGATGAACCTAGACACAAAAATCCTCGATAAAATACTAGCTAACTGAATCCAACAGCACATCAAAAAGCCAATCCACCACAATCAAGTAAGTTTTATCCCTAGATGCAAGGTTGGTTCAACATATGCAAATCAATAAATGTGACTGATCATATAAGCAAGAGGAAAAACAAAAACCATATGATCATCTCGATAGATGCAGAAGAGGTTTTTGATAAAATTCACTGCTGCTTCGTGTTAAAAACCTTTAACAAACTAGTCACTGAAGGACCATACCTCAAACTAATAAGAGCTATGACATTTGTCTATGACAAATCCACAGCCAAAATCATACTGAACAAGCCAAAGCTGGAAGCACTACCCCTGAGAACTGGAACAATACACGGATGCCCACTCTCACCATTCCTATTCAACATAGTACTGGAGGTCATAGCCAGAATGATCAATCAAGAGAAAGAAATAAAAGGCCTCCAAATAGGAGGAGAGTAAGTCAAACTATCTCTCTTCATGTGCTGTATGATTTTATATCTAGAAAACCCCATAGTCTCTGACCAAAAGCTCCTAGATCTGATAAACAATTTCAGCAAAGTTTCAGCATACAAAATCAATGTACAAAAATCACTAGCATTTCTATACCCCAACAACATCCAAACTGAGTGCCAAATCAAGAATGCAATCCCATTCACAATAGCCACAGAAAAAAGTAAAATACCTAGGAATTCAGCTAACCAGGAGGCAAAAAATCTCTACAAGAATTATAAAACACTACTGCAAAAATCAGAGATGACACAAACAAATGGAAAAACATTCTATGCTCACGGATAGGAAGAATCAATATTGTTAAGATGATCATGCTCCCCAAAGCAATTTACAGACTCAATGTTTTTCCTATCAAATTACCAATGACATTCTTTACAGAATTAGAGAAACTATTCTAAAATTCATATGGAACTGAGAGAGAGAGGGAGGGAGAGAGAGAGAGAGAGTGAGAGAGAGCCCAAAGAGCCAAAGCAATCCTAAGCAAAAAGAACAAGGCTGGAAGCATCACGTTATTCAACTTCTAACTATACTACAAGGCTACAATAACCAAAATGATATGGTTAAAAAAATAGACATGTAGACCAATGGAACAGAATAGAGAGCCCAGAAATAAAGCCACACATCTATAACCATCTGATCTTTGACAAAATTGACAAGGAAAAGCAATAATGAAAGGACTCCCTATTCAATAAATAATAATAGAATAACTGGCTAGTCATATGCAAAAGATTTAAACTGGACCCCTTCCTTATATAATATAAGAAACCAACTCAAGATGGCTTAAAGACTTAAATGTAAAACCTAAATCTATAAAAACCCTAGAAGAAAACCTAGGAAATACTATTCTGGACACAGGCCCCAGCAAAGATTTCGTGACCAAGATGTGAAAAGCAAATCCACAGCCAACAACATACTGAACAGGAACAAATGTAAAAATTGACAAATGGGAAATAATTAAACTAAACAGCTTCTGCACAGTAAAGCTATCAGCAGAGTAAACAGACAATCTGTAGAATGGGAGAAAATATTTGCAAACTCTGCCTATGCAAATGTCTAATATTGAGCATCTATAAGAAACTTAAATTTACAATTTAAAAAACCCATTAAAAGGTAGGCAAAGGATATAAACAGACACTTTTCAAAAGATGACATACACATGGCCAAAAAGCATATGAAAAATGCTCAATATCACTAAAGAAATGCAAATCAAAGCCACAAAGAGATACCATCTCAAGTCAGTCAGAATGGCTATTATTAAAAGGTCAAAAAATAACAGATGCAGGCAAGGTTGTGGAGAAAAGGGAACGTGTAAACACTACTGGTGGGAATGTAAATTAGTTCAGGCATTGTGGATAGCAGTTTGGTGATTTCTCCAAGAACTTAGAACTACCATTCAACTCAGCAATCCCATTACTGAATATATACCCAAAGGAGTATAAATCATTCTGTCATAAAGACACATGCACATGTATATTTATTGCAGCACTATTTATAATAGCAAAGATGTGGAATCAACCTAGATGTTCATCAGTGGTGGACTAGATAAATAAAATGTGGCTGATATAAATCATGGAATACTGTGCAGCCATAAAAATGAATGAGACCATGTCCTTTGCAGGAACATGGATGAAGCTGGGGGCTGTTACCCTAAGTGAACTAATGCAGGAACAGAAAACCAAATACTGCATGTTCTTACAAGTTGGAGCTAAGCATTAAGTCCACATGGACACAAAGAAGGGAACAATAGACACTGGGGCCTACTTGAGGGTAGAAGTTAGGAGGAGGGTGAACGTTGAAAAACTGCCTACTAGGTACTATGCTTATTATCTGGGTGATGAAATAATCTGTGCACCAAACCCTCACAACATGCATGTTACCCATATAACAAACCTACACATATACCCCTGAACCTATAATAAAAGTAAAGAAAAAAAAAAAGAACAGCAACTACTAAAAATGTTCATAGCAAATAGGAACAAGTTTTTATGGGTAAGTGGCAGTCCAGACATTCAAGAGCACAATCTTCATATTAAAATATTCATGTTACCTAACCCATAATTGTACTTTACCTGAAACTTAGATAGACTGGGCCAAGTCACAGGTAAATGTGCTAAACAGCCATCTACATAGGTTAGGAGACCTTGGCATAAGCAAATGATGGCTCTCTCCACTCCCTGGTACAAAGTATTTGTGAAGATGCTTTCCAGTCAAATGCTGGCAACTCTTGGGCATATAAGGGAGAAATATTCTGTTGTAAGTTGATTTCAGGCAGAAAATGGTATATTCCTTCTTTTCAGTAATACTTTTCATACTTCCTAGAAGTCATATCGAAATGTTGGTTAGAAATTGAAGATGTCCAATTAACAATTTGTAAACTAAATATGACTTTGAATTCTTAAAGATCTGGGTCCAACCTTAATATTTCAGGAGCTGTATAAATTCGCTCATGATTTAAGAATCCTGAACTCTATTTCCTCATGTATAGTTGTAGTGTAAGACCTAAAGGTCAGGCTCAATATTATGTTCTGCCTTGATAGCTGGTAAAATTAGAAGGGCTTTGTACGCACTAATTATGAGTTTCCATTCCTACTCTGTTTCTACGGAAATGGTCCGGAGACAAACAACTCTTTTTATCACAGGAACCAGGCACAGTTTGTATATTCCTTTGAGTAGTGGGTTTCAGTTTCCTGACAGTTAATGGAATTGTTCAAACAAGCCAATTACATCCTCCCATGGTAACCAGGGGGCACCCCGTCCTATACTTGATATTACAAAGCCTGCTTCCTATACCCCTGGTTGTTCACTGTGTTCTTGAGTACAATCTTCATGTAGCCCTGCATGACATGGTGTCCTCCTCCCCTGGTATATGAGTATATGTAACAAATTCCTGTCAGTCTAATGTGGCTAGTGTCAGGTGTTGTGAGTTCAGCCATCCCATAACCTAAGGTTAGGAAACTCTCCCTCACCATCGGAGTGAATAGGAGGCTACTAAAGCAGTATCTCATAAGGCTATTGTCAGGAATAAATTGAATTAAGTGAAATACTTGGAGGTAAAGATCTGTGTAACTTCTCTCGAAATATTTTAAAGTACTAAAGAGGAGAGAGAGAAGAGTTTCTGCCCTCAAGGCATTGAAAGCATAATGGAAGAGAGACAACACACAGCACAATAATCCTTGATTTACACTTGGAAGTGAAGGTGTAGAGGTAAACCCAGGGTTCTCCATGAGCCAAAGGAATGAAGACAAATAATGCATAAATCCCTTAGCTCAGTTTCTGGCACATAGTAGGGGTTTAATAAATAGTAGACTGAGTTGAATTTGAAGGACAAATAGCCATTACTAGATGAAAAAAGTATTTTACAAAATATGAAAGCCCCTAATTTATTTCTAGGGATTACTATTCATTCTTGGTTTTTCAAAGAATGTATTTTCTAGGAGAAAATAGTCAATTTAGATGAACAGAATAATATGGCTTCTTCATATTAAGCAGTTACACAGTTTAAATGTTCATACCACTGTCACGAAAATCCCCCAAGTATCCTATAAAAACACACAGAATTCAACCATTTTGGCAGCCCTGGCATGTTTGTTAGGCAATTAGAACCACAATTGACTTCACAGATTTTGTTCTCTTGTTCACTTGTTTGTTTCATGTTTTGTTTCCTTTCGGTTTCTTTTAAAGGCTTTCCTTAGACACTGTACCATTTTGTTAATAAGTAAAAAGTACAGGCGGTGTCCAGAGTGCAATGTGATAAATATCACTTCTGTCTTGTGATGCCTCGTCAAAGATGACCCATATGCAGTAGATTTTGTAATGGCACTATCTTCTTGTGAACTTGGGTTTAATTGACAATTATCTGCTACCTTTGGCTG
This sequence comes from Aotus nancymaae, assembly GCF_030222135.1. Taxonomy (NCBI): domain Eukaryota; kingdom Metazoa; phylum Chordata; class Mammalia; order Primates; family Aotidae; genus Aotus; species Aotus nancymaae. The sequence goes on along the minus strand of NW_026988472.1, from coordinate 16,954,084 downwards.
TTTATATCTGATTATCAGATAAAAGGGCAAAGAGAACCATTCAGGTGTCACCAGATAGTCTTTTGTGTCAGTTCTGCCCTTAGCTAATTTTAGAACTTAGAGAATAGCTTTTAACCTCTGGGAGCTTCAGTTTTTTTCTTCTGAGAAATGAAGTATTGGGCTGAACTCAAAGATCTCTCATAACTCTAATAGGCTATGAATGTGAGAGTCAGAGCTAGGGGTTTGGAGCCTGACAGATTTGGTTTAAAATTTTGATTTGCCACTCGTTAGCTCAGAAGTCTAGATAAACTTTCCTTGAGGGTTAGTTTTCTCATCTTACATAAGTTTTATTACCTTTATTTTACTAAGAGTTGACTAATATTTTTTAACCAATTCATCAGTAATCCTGTTGTCTGTACTTTCAAAATAATTCTGGAACCTGATTCAATCTTATTACCTCCAAGCCACCATCATCTCTTGCCTTGATCATTCTGGTAGAATCCTAATTGTTCTCTGTAGCTTCTATCTTGTCCTACCCACCCCCAACAGTCTGATTTTCAATGTATCAGCCAGAGTGATCCCTTTAAAATATATCAACTTATACCAGTCTTCTGTTGAAAATTCCCCAGTGGTTTCCCACATGACTCAGAGTGAAAGTTCAAACCTTACCATGGCGGATGAGGTTCCACATGATGAGGGTTCCTGCTGCTTCGTCTCCAATTTAGCAACATCTGCCTTCTTTATGTTTCCTAAATACTTTGCTTTTAGATATCCTGTAGGGGCATTCCTTCACTGAGGGGGTAGTCTTTTGAAATTTTATCTTATTACTGGTGCCTCTTTTCTGTTGTCTTTAAAATAGTATTCCCCAACCTCCATCCCATTGCTCCCTATTTCCCTTACTCAGTTTTATTTCACTTTATAGGATTTATCATCATTTTCTGTTTCCCTCTGAGTCAAACGGAAGTTTCATGAAAGCAAGAACTTCATTTCATTCACCTCTTAGAATAGCTAACCTCATCTCTTAGAATAGCTTCTGGCACATAGCAGGCACTCAATAATTATTCGTTGATCAAATTAATAAGCTATATAAATTTTTAGGCACTCAGTAAATGCCACTTCCCAATGACCCTCTTAGAAACAAAATATTTGGCATCCTTTCATCCTGTTATTTGATTAAAATGCAATGCTAGACATACCCTGGTTTTAGCTCTGACATGTGAAGAATTTGGAGGTTGTTACCCCATCCTTATAAGAAAAAAAATATAGACAAAGTAAAAATCAACAACTTTTCCTGAACCCACTAAAGAGCCAAATTCTATAATCTGGTGATTAGTGGGCCTGTATCTCAGGGATGCAACCTGCACAAATATTTCTCCAGTGTCACAGCTTTCCTTCTTCCCTTATAGGACAAATTGTCTCCCTGAAATCTGTATAGACAGGTGTATCCAAAGAGTCACAGCTGAGATCTGCTAATTTGGAGCAGAAATCTCTGGAGACAGAAACTGATAGGAACATTTAAACAGTAATTTGGTGAATTGCTGGCACCTCAACATAGTCTAACGTGAGAGTAAGAAACTCATGGGGTTTCAGTCTTAGAGGGGCCCCACAATTTTGTGAGTTTTGCCCCCAGGAACCCACCAAATTCTTTTACAGAAGTTTGGAGAAAGATCCCCTTGTAGCAGAGAAATGGGAAGCATAATCATTGTGAAATTCTTTCAGGGCCTTCTTCATAAGAAAGACCCATTGTCTAGGAGAAAAAACATTTCCAGAAACTTAGCTGGAGAAAGGGCATTCCTCCCACACAGACAGCTCCTGCTAGCCCTCCAGTCTCACTTGGTGAGAAAGGTGAGAAAAAAATACTCATATCATCAAGGGTCAAAGCTTCAAGGAATTAGACTGAAAATGTTGCAGTCAGAAAGGCAGGAGGGGCCAAGGGAGAAAAGAAAGCTGTGCCACTGCAGAAATACTTGTGAAGGCTACATCCCTGAGACACAGGCCCACTAAAACACTAAGAGTTAATCACCAGATTATAGAATGCTCCCCTGCCACATACCACCACCCCAACAGGGCTCCAATATGATAGCAGATTACAGCTGAAAGAGCTGCAAGACACAAACTATCTCTGAGCATGTGTACTTTAGGAAACATAAAGTCAAAGAGAGGAGACAAAAACAAAAACATTAGAAGATTTTGAAATCTCTGGCACCTATAGCTGTGGGAAATTTTAAACACAGCCCAACTTCTAGTCATATTAACATGAATCCTCACATTCAAGGCCTATTTACCTTAATTCCTATTTTCCAATATAAACTATCTGATTTTCAACAACAAACTACAAGGGAAATACAGCTTAAAGAGACAAAGCAATCATGAGAACAAGACACAGATGCTGGAATTATCAGACAGATAATTTAAAATAACTATGATGATGTGTCAAGGGCTCTAATTGAAAAAGTAGGCAACATACAAGGACAGATGAGTAGTATAAGCAGAGAAATGGAAACTCAGAAAGAATCAAAAGGAAGTGCTAGAAATTTTAAAAAGTAACAGCAATGAAGGATATCCTCAATGGACTTATCAGTAGATTTGACATGACAGAGGATAGAGTCTGTGAGCTTGATGACAGGATCATAGAACCTTCTCAAACTGAAATGCAAGGAGAATAAAGAATGGGTGAAAAAAAGAAAAGAACATTTAATATACACTGTAAGGTTTGTTCTTGCTGAGTTTAAAAGGAAGAACCTGAGGCCAACACAAGAAGATCCAATATGAAGGGTTTATTCAGGCTCCCGGGCGAGGTTCTGCGGTCCAACAGGAGGGGCTGGAGAAGTCGCGTGGACTCCTCTCAGACGTGGGGTTTTATAGGGAGTGAAGGAGCTCGATTGGTTTTGGGAGAGTAGGACTATTATTGGGTAAGGTTACAAGCCTTTGTTTGCATACAAGACTTGGCTGCTATTGGTTAGAATTACTCGGCTGCTATTGGCTAGAAAGATTCGGCTGCTATTGGCTAGAAAGACTTGGCTGCTATTGGCTAGAATCACAAGACCCCGCTTGCATACTGGGTTCTTTAAGGGAAGGCCAGGCTGTGCGAGAAGGGGAGAAGGGAACATGCCCGAGCATGTCCGAGCTTTCAAAAAAAAGGGCGGTTGTGCGCCCGAGCTCCCAGCGAGGCAACCGGCCTTACACACATGTTTAATTGGAATACCAGGAGAGCAGAGAGACAGTGAAGCAAAACAGCAATTTGAAGTAATAATGGCTAAGAACTTTCCAAAGCTAATGACAGACACCAAACCACAGATCAAGGAAGCTCAGAGAATACCAGCAGGAAAATCTCTGCCCCACCCAGCACCATGAAGTCCTCACATCTTGGCATATCACATTGAAACTACAGAAAACCAAAGACAGAGAAAATCTTGAAAGAAGTCAAGTAGGTGTGTGTTTCAGGGCGGCACAGGGATTGGGAGGTGAAGGGAAGAGAAAACATCTTACCTATAGAGGAATAAGGATAAGAATGTTTATAGCAGTGCAATTTGCAATTGCAAAAATACGGAACCAGCCTAAATGACCATCAACCAATGATTGGATAAAGAAAATGTGGTGTGCATATATATATATATATATATATATATATATATATACCATGGAATACTACTTTGCCATAAAAAGGAACAAAATAATGGCATTCGCAAGAACCTGGATGGAGTTGGAAACCACTATTCTAAGTGAAGTAACTCAGGACTGGAAAGCTGAATGTCATAAGCTCTCACTCATAAGTGGGAGCTAAGCTATGAAGGCACAAAGGCATAAGAATGATATAATGAACTTTGGAGACATGGGGAGAAGTATGGGAGGTGGGATGAGGGATTAAAACCCACACATTAGGTACAGCATACACTGCTTGTGTGATGGGTGCACTAAAATCTCAGAAATCACCACTAAAGAACTTATCCATGTAACCAAAACCCAACTGTTCCCCAAAAACTATTCAAATAAAAAATGAAAAAGAATTACAGTGACTTTTTCATCAGAAACTGTGTTGCAGGAAGAGAATGGAGTGAAATATTTAGTGTAGAAAGAAAAAAAACTCACCAATCTAGAATTCTATATCCAAAGAAGTTATCTTTCAAATGTGAAGAAGTAAAAACTTTCTTAAAGAAAAACTAAGAGAATTCACTGCCAACAAACTCACCCTACAAGAAATGCTAATAGAAGTTCTTCAGGCAGAAGAAAAACGATATAAGCCAGAAACTTGGATTGAAATAAAGATAGAGCACTGGAGAAGGAATAAATAATGATATGATGAAGTACTCTGATTTAAAAATTTTTAATTGGTGTAAAAGATTACTGTTTGTTTAAAGTAATAATAGTCAGAATGTATTGGGTTATTATGGTATATGGATAAGTGAAATGAAATCTGAAATAAAATTAATAATAGCAGTGTTACAAAGAATGGGTGGGAAGAATTTGGGATACACTGTCATAAGGCATCTATACTATGCTTAAAGCAGTATAGTATTATTTGATGGTGAAATTAGACCAATTTAAAATATATATTGGAAACTCCAGGGCCATCACTACAAAATTTTTTAAAGAACTGTAACTGATATGCTAAGAAAAAAGATAAAATGGAATTACATAAAATGCTCAATTAATGCCAGAAAAGAATAAAAAGAGGAGAAAAGAATAAAAAATGCAATATACAGGAGACCTTTATTAAAACTAAAAATTTTCCTATTCTGAAAAATATACAGCTATAAGAATAAAACGTCAAGGAACATACTATTCAATGAAGAATTTATATCTAAAATATGCAAAGAACTTTAAAAACTCAACAATAAGAAAACAAACAATTCTATTTAAAAATGGACAAGTGACCTGAACAGATCCCTCACCAAAGATGGTATACAGATGACAAAGAAGTCTATGAAAAGATACTTGCCATTATTTTCAAGCAAATTAGAAAAATGCGAATTAAAAAAGCAATATGATATTACTATACAAGTACTATAAAGGCTAACTCCCACAATCTAACAATACTTATTGGTGGCAAGAATGAAGAACAAAAAGAAAACCTGTCATTTATTGCTGGTGGGGATACAAAAAGGTACAGTCATTTTTAAAAACACTTTGGCAGTGTCTTACAAAGGTAAACATAGTCTTACCCTACATTCTAGCAATTGGACAGATACCAGATACCAAACCACAGGGTATTTATCCAAAGGAGTTGAAAATTTATGTCTACATAAAAGCCTGCACATAAATGTTTATAGCAGGTGATTGGAGGTGGAGCAAGATGATGGAATAGAAGGCTCTACCAATCATTCCCCACTGTCTATACTCATAAAACACCTGTCTATACTCATAAAACACCTTCATGAGAACCAGAAGTCAGACAAACAATAGCTGTGGGATTTTATCAACACCAGACTTGTCTTGCAAAAAATGTTGAAAGGAGTACTTCGATCAGAAAGAAAAAGACATTAATTAGCAATAAGTAATCACCTGAAGTACAAAACTCACTAGTAATAGTAAGTAAACAGAAAAACACAGAATATTATAACATTGTAACTATGGTGTGCAAACAACTCTTAAGTCAAAAGATTAAACAATGAACTAATCAAAAATAATAACTGCAACAACTTTCCAAGACATAATATAATCAAATATAAATAGAAACAACAAAATTTAAAAAGTGAGGAATGAAGTTAAGGCATAGAGTTTTTATTAGTTTTCTTTTTGCTTTTTTGTTTATGCAAACAGTGTTAGGTTGTTATCAGCTTAAAATTAGGAGTTATAAGATTGAATTTGCAAGCCTCATGGTAACCTCAAACCAAAAAACATACAACTGATATACAAAAAGTAGAAAGGAAGGTACTAAATCATATCACCAGAGAAAATCACTTTCTTTAGAGAAAGACAAGAAGGAAAGAAAGAAGGAAGAGAATACTACAAAACAATCAGAAAACAAATAACCAAATGGCAGGAGTAATTCCTTACTTATCAATAATAACATTGAATGTAAATGGGCTAAACTCTCCAATCAAAAGACATAGACTGACTAATGAATAAAAAATCCAGACCCGTTGATCTGATACCTACAAGAAATACACTTCACATGTAGAGCCACACATAGGCTGAAAATAAAGAAATGGAAAAAGATATTTCATGCCAATAGAAACCAAAAAAGAACAGAAATCACTATACTTATATCAGACAAAATAGATTTCAATACAACAACTATAAGAAGAGACAAAGAATATCACTATATAATGATAAAGTTGTCAATTCAGAAGAGGATATAAGAATTTTAAATATATGTGCACCCCACATAGGCGTATCCAGATATATAAAGGAAATATTATTAGAGCTAAAGAGAGAGATAGGCCCCAATACAATAATAGCTGGAGATTTCAAGACCCCACTTTCAGCATTAGACAGATCTTCCAGACAGAAAATCAACAAAGAAACATTGGACTTAATCTGTACTATAGACCAAATGAATCTAATAGATACAGAACATGTCATCCAATGGATATAGAATACACATTCTTTTCCTCAGCAAATGGATCATTCTCAGGGATAGACCAAATGGTATGTACAAAAAGTCTTAAAACATTAAAAAAAATTGAAATAATATCAAGCATCTTCTCTGAGGACAATATAAAACTAGAAATTAATAACAAGAGAAATTTAGGAAACTATAGAAATACATGGAAATTAAACAATATGCTCCTGAATAACAAGTGGATCAATGAAGAAATTAATAAGAAAATTGAAAGATTTACTGAAACAAATAATAATGGAAACACAACATACTGAAACATATGTGATACAGCAAAAGCATACTCAGAGGGAAGTTGATAGCTATAAGTGCCTATATAAAAAAGAGGAAAAACTTCAAATAATCTAATGCTGCATCTTAACGAACTAGAAAAGCAAGAACAAACCAAATCCAAAATTAGTAGAAGAAAATAAACAATAAAGATCAGAGCAGAGATAAATGAAATTAAAATGAAGAAAACAACACAAAAGATCAATGAAACAAAAAGTTTATTTTTTGAAAGGTTAAACAAAATTGACAAATTTTCAGCCAGACAAAGAAAAAAGGAGACCCAAATAAATAAAATCAGAAATGAAAAAGGAGACATTCCAAAGGATACTGCAGAAATTCAAAGGATCATTAGTGGCTACTATGAGCAACTATATGCCAATAAATTGGAAAATGTAGAAGAAATGAACAATCTCCTAGACATACACAACTTACCAAGATTGAACCATGGAGAAATGCAAAACCTGAATAGACCAATAACAAGTAATGAGATAGAAATCATAATAGAATTCTACTGGTCAAGGAAAGCCTGGGACCCAATGGCTTCACTGCTGAATTCTATCGAACCTTTAAAGAAGAACTAATACCAATCCTACTCCTCCTATTATGAAAAATAGTGGAGGAGGGAATACTTCCAACCTTATTCTATGAGGTTGGTATTACCCTGATACCAAACCAAACACAGACACATCAAAAGAAAAAAGCAAAAAAACAAAAACAAAAACAAAAAACCCACTACAGGCCAATATCTCTCTAATGAATAATGATGCAAAAAATCCTCAACAAAATACTAGCGAATTGAATTCAACAACACATCACATGTTCTTATTTATTTGTGGGATCTAAAAATCAAAACAATTGAACTCATAGACATAGAGCATAGAAGGATGGTTACCAGAGGCTCGGAAAGGTAGTGGGGGGCTTGGGGTAAGATGGGGATGGTTAATGGGTACAAACAATAGTGAGAATGAATAATACTTAGCATTTGATTGTACAATAAGGTGACTATAGTCAATAATAACTTACTTGTATATTTAATATAACTAAAAGTGTGTAATTGGATTGTTTATAAGCAAAGGATAAATGCTTGAAGGGATGGATTTTCTCTATGATGTGATTATTACACATTGAATGCCTGTATCAAAACATCTTATGTACCTCATAAATATATACACTTATGTACCCACAAAAACTGAAAATAAAAAATTTAAAATTTAAAAATGTTTATGGCCAGTTTATTTATGAATAATCACCAAAAACTAGAAACAACAAAAATGTCCTTCAATAGGTAAAGGAATAAGCAAACTATGCTACATCATATAATGTAATACTATTGAGTGATGAAAAGGAATGAGTTATCAAGCCATGCAAATACATAGATGTATTGCAAATGCATTTTGCCTAGTGAAAGAAGCAAATTTGCAAAGCTACATTTGGTGTGATTCCCTTTATATGATATTCTGAAAAAGGCAATACTCTAGACACAGGTCAGTGATTGCTAGAAGTTCAGTGGAGGTGGGGGAAGGTTGAATTCAAGAATCAGAGGTGATTTTTTTAAGGCAGTGAAGCTATTCTGAATGAGACTGTAATGGTGGATAAACAATACTGTGTATTTGTCAAAACCCATAGAACTATAGCCCAAAGAGTGGACTTTAATGCATACAAACTTGAAAATCGTTTAGGAGATCAGTGGATCTCAGAATGGAATGCAGCATGTGATTTTAAAGAAGCTAACTGTATCGCACATGTATTAAACAATATAACTGAAGGGAGGTAGGGGAAATGTACAAGGTAATGGGTACAGTCTATAAGACTAAAGATAAAAGGAACTGTGTATAAGCAATGTACTCTAAATAATAAAGTTGTTTCCCATTGGAATATGGGTTAACAATTCTAAAACCACTATACATGGATACTAGAATTACACAATAAGGAAATGGATGGCAGATGGTGGGAGCTAGTTTTCTCATTGTTGGAGCAGAAAGGTTACAGATAAGGAGAAAAGGGTAGAATAATTCATGTGGTAATGGACTGGAATTGAAGATGTCAGTATGAACTCAAGATAAGTTTAATATAGATACAGAGAGATACATATAGAAACGTTTATAGATACGTATGTATACAGCGTTTATATACACGAATGTATTTCCTTATGCTGTCAGTTTACAGGGCTAGAAGCAAAAGCACTCCAGTAGCAGTGATCACACATAGTACACAGATCTTGGTTTCTAATACCATTTTTCAGTAAAATAAACCAGGGCTCCTAGGAGAAATGGCTGATTCTAGGACTGGGCAGGAAATATGCAGATGATCCTGGAATATTTTGTACTGCTAGAAGATAAGAAAGTACTCAAAAAAAAAAATCCACAGTGGTGGAAGTATGTTAGAAAGACACAGGAGTCAATTGAAAGAGCTCCCAATAGTTGGAATTGGAATGATTTGAGGAACAAAATAAATAAAGTAGTATCGGATTATAAGCCAAAGTATAAAATAAATATCCATGAGTTCATACTGACATAATAAATGATTGGATAAATAAATGGGGAAGAATATACAAATATCCTATGTAGAAGAATTCCAAATAATTTATGTAGATACTCCCCCTTCAATAAGGTACAGCATAATTTCCTATTCCCTAAGTGTGAACTGCACCTAGGGACTTTCTTCCAAAGAGTGCAGTAACAGAAAGGGGGGAAATGAGAATAACTTTATAGTGGAGAAACATGGCAATGACTACCTAAGCCAGGTGATAAAGGTAACATAACGGTGATAAATCACGTTGATAGTATGTACCATTAATATCATGTGATGTAAATAGCACTTTACCTGTGTAGTCTTCTTTCCCCAAACTCATAATCCCTATCTAATCATGAGAAAAACAGAGAAATCTCAAATGAGGAACAGTCTACAAAATATCTGACCAGTATTCTTGAAAACTGTCAAAGTCCTCAAAAAACAAAGAAAGTCTGAGAAACTGTCATGGCTAAAAGGAGCTTAAAGGAGACATGATGACTAAATGGATTATAGTATCCTGGATGGGGTTCTGGAGCAGAAAAGAGAATTAGGTAAAAACTAAGGAAATCTGAATGAAGTATGGAGTTTAATTAGTAACCTCATGTTTCCCAAAAGCACAGGCAACAACATAAAAAATAGACAAATAAGATTACCTCAAAATAGAGAGCTTCTGTACAAAAAAGGAAACAATTAGCAGAGTGAAGACACAACCTATAGATTGGTATAAACATTTGGAAGCCATACATCTAATAAAAGGTTAATATCCAAGACATTAGAAACTCAAACAATGCTAAAGAAATGAAGCAAATAACCTGGTTTAAAGAATGGTCGAAGGACCTGAATAGACATTTCTCAAATGAAGACATGCAAATGACCAACAAGTATATGGAAAAAACATTTAACATCACTAATCAGAGAAATAAAAATCAAAACCACAATGATATATCACCTCACTCTTGTTAAAAAGGCTATTATCAAAAAGCCAAAAGATAACAAGTGTTGATAAGGCTATGGAGAAAGGTGAACCCTTGCACACTGCTAGTGGGAATGTAAATTAGTACAGCCATTATGGAAAACTGTATGGAAGTGCCTCAAAAAACTAAAAATAGAACTACCATATGATCCAGCAATCCTAGTTTTTTGCATTTACCCAAGAGGTTTGCAATAGGTATGTCAAAGAAATATCTGCACTCCCACTTTGATAGCAGCACCTATGCACAATAACAAAGTTATGGAATCAGCCTAAGTGTCTATCAACAGATGAATGGATAAAGAAAGTATGATGTATATGTAATGGAATCCTATTCAGCCTCAAAAAAAGAAATTTTGTCATTTGCGACAACATGGATGGAATTGGAGAGCATGTTATCTGAAATAAGCCACACACGGAAAGACAAATATTGCCTGTTCTCACTTACATGTGGACTCTAAAACAATAAAACTCAAAGCAGCAGAGAGTAAAATGGTGATTACCAGAAGCTGGGGGTTAGGGGAAATGGTGAAATGATGGTCAAAGGATAAAAGCCTCAATTAGGCAGGAGGAATGAGTTTTTTTGTTTCTTTTTTTGCTTTGAGATATATCGCACAGTGTAGTAAATGTAGTAAAAAATAACATTGAACATTTAAAAATTACTAAGAGTAAATTTTAAATGTTCTCAACATAAAAAAAAGTTAGGTATTTGAGGTGATGGATAGGTTAATTAGCTTGATTTTATTATTCCACATTGTATTCATAAATCAGAACATAATTTTATACCCCATAAATAGAACTAGAATTTGTCAGTTTACATTTAAAAAACAAAAATTAAAAAAGAAGCAATGTATTAATATCAGTTCATTAATTGTTACAAATGTGCTATACTAATGTCTGATGTTAATAATAAGGGAAACTGGGTGTGAGATACATTGGAACTCTGTACTGTCTTAATAACTTTTCTGTAAGTCTAAAACTTTAAAATTAAAAAAGGTTTATTTAAAGTTGCAATGCCTGAATAGAATATTCAATTTTTTAAAGATATGAGACCTTTATTTTTTAACACAAATGAGTTGCTCTGGAATCTATTACTAGGGCAGATCATTGGGAATTCAGTGAGCTGGGATTATTCACAAAGTCCACATTTTATCAGCAAAGTCTCCCCATCTTGTTCTTCTGCCTTTATTAACATTTGCAACTCTCTCAATTTAGCATCCTTCGCAATGTCATTACTATGCTGGTTATTTCCTCTTCCAGATCATTAAGTTAAAATAGACCAGCTCCCGCACCACACCCTATGGCAGTTTTGGGACCTTGTCCTCAAATGGCTGCAGATCTGTGAAGTTAGAAACCAGCTAAATAATAATTATCTGTAAATGGCAATTTCCTAACTTAATTGGTTGAATTTCATTCTGCAGGTGGTGATATTAAAGCAAACACTTTCCTGCTGTCCAAACAGACACACTCTGATTCTGAATTCTGAAGGAAAGGTAACCAAGTGAGCTTGTTGTGGCATATTATTCGTCACTCCCCAGGGCTAATTGTTTGTACTCCTTTCCTGTATGTAGAGCGTACTTGTTTTAGGTTTTCCTGTAGTAGAAACTAGACCACATGTCTGTTACCAACAACATTCTTCCTCTGGACTTACTAGTCATACAGAAAAGTACAGGTATAAAGCTCAATGAATTCTTAAAAGGTTAACACACTCTTGTAATCGGTGTAATCAGGACCCAGATCAAGAAACAGAACATTACCAGCACCCAAAAACCCTTCTTTGCCACCATCCAGGCTTCACCTGCCACATCCTCAACGTCAAAGAGTAACCACTATCCTGATTTTGAAATCATAGATTCATTTTGACTATTTATTGCATGTTTTAAACAAATTGAATTATAGCGTCCATTGGGTCTGACTTCTTTTGCTCAACATTATGTATGTGATATTCATCCATGTAGTTGTAAATAATTCATTCATATTGCTGTATAGCATTCCATTGTGTAAATGTACCAGAATTTATCTGTTCAATTGCTGATGTGCATTTGGGTCATTTCTAGTTTTTGACTTCTAAGAATAGTGCTGCCATCTAATCTTCCAGTTAGCATGTGTCTTTTGGTGACTATATGAATGTATTTTTGTTGGGTATTGTTTACCTTTAGCAGATATGTTAGACAATGTATAATTAAATACTTGGAGCTGAAATTCAGCTAAACCTGGTCTTAAACTTGGACAAGTTACCCAACCTCTCTAGGCCTTGCCTTTTATAATCTGTCAAGTGAAGATTCAAAAAGTTTCTGCCTCGTAGGGTGTCTGTTCAGATTAAAAGAAATAATGTATGCCCAAGATTTCATACAGTGCTTGGCATAGAGCAAGCATCAATAAATATCAACCATTGTTATTTTTTAGTATTATTTATTGAAATATTGTTCAGTATTATTTAAATTGCAAACAAAGGTGAAATAAACAGATTATTTACAGAAACTTTTTTTACTTGTAAGATCCGAAAATATGTGTTCCGACACTGTGAATACTATTCTTAAGACCTCTCCACCCAGCCACGCCTCAGCTATTGTTCCTTACTCCCTCAAATTCTTAGCACAAGAACATGCTTGCAGTTAAACTTTCCCCATCCCACAGGCTGCCATAGAAACTGAGAAGAAAATAAGGGGAATAAGTCTTCATTTCTGTCACAGTTTCCTTGTGGAAAGAACTGAAAGGCTATTTGATACCTGGGACTCACTGTCAAATTTATATCCATTTTGAACACTTCATCTATTCTAGATTATTCAGACCAGATCTTCATTATTAAAAATATATTTCATAGTATTATGCAAATGCTATGCAGTTCATGTTGAAAATGTCACATATAAGAGATACTTATATCTTTTTGTGTTAAAAAACAAGGACTCTTTTCTTTCAATATAAATAATTTATGCTTTTGTTACAGGTAGTTAGGCCTGAGTGGGGCAGGAGAAGGCTCTTCCCCCACCCACTAGAAATGTCAGGTGATGATTTGGCAATTATCACATTGCCTCTCTTAAAAAGATAATTCGGCAGCCAGGGAGAGACTGATGGTCCACACCCGTTAACATTAATTAAAACTGTTAACTGAATGCAGACGCCAGGAAGAAACAGTTTCTTGGGCACGCATATTAAGAGACAAAAATGGTGAAGTATGACCTTTCGGGTACATTCCACTGGGAAAAGAAAGAAAGCCTCAGATGGGCATACCTATAACTCCCTGAACACACTGCATGAGCTCACTTCTCAAAGGTAAAGAGGGCTCTGTGCGTGCAGGCAGCCCACCCTAAAGGAAGAATCATGGTAAAGAGGCGAGCTTATAAAAGTCCCAGGATCACAGTTAAATGGGGCACTTGACCTCTCTTTAACCTTTCACGTGCCCGCTTGGGTCTCCTCCAAGCGCACCTGACTTTCTTTCCTGTTCTACGGCGTTTTAAAATAAACTTCTATTCCTGCTCTGGAACTTTTCTCAGTCTCTTTTTCTACTTTATGCCCCTCACTCGAATTCTTCTTTCTTCTGAGGAGGCAAGGACTGAAGTTGCTACAGACCCCTAAGGATAGACCATCGGTAACTCTGGGTAACTCAGATCTCTTCCACCGGTAAGACTTTCTATAAAAATATTGAAAAATACAAGAAGTAGTTTTGTATGCTGTAAATATTCTTGTATGAGAAAAAGAAAATGAAAAATAGTTGTAATCCTATTGCCCAGAGATTTCTGGGTAGTCTTTTCAGACTCACATAAACAATTTTTCAAATACAAAAATGTACAAAATTGGTTAAAACATAGGAAAGCAAAAACAAAACATCAAATAATAAATCCCTTGTGATCCTACGATATAAAACAAAATTTCAACAGAGCTTGCCATTACATTTTTTTCATTCTCTTTTCCTCTCTCCTTCCCTCCTTTTCTCCTCTCTTTCTTCTGTTTCAAAATAAGTGTCATTTTATTATTCTCTTTTGTAGTCTGCTTTTTAAAAACCTTTTATCGGCATATCAAATATTTCACCTAAAACTTGATTTTTAATGAATGCATAGCATTCTGTCTTATGAATAATTTGCCTAACAGTTCCCTAGGGTTGAGCATTTATTTGAATTACACTTTTTCACTATTATCAAGAAGGCTATGGTGAAATTTCTCGTATATACATCGTTTTGCATCTCTGATTATTTTAGGATGATTTTATAGAAGCAGAATCACTGATTCAAAGTTTATATACATTAAAAATGTTTTGATAACCATGACCAAATTGCCTTCTAGAAAGCTTATATTATTTTAATTTCTACCATCAGTTTATGAGAGGCCTATTTCATCATGCCTTTGGCAGTACTGAACATTATAATTTTAATTTTTACAAATGTAATGGGTAAAGAAAATCATTGTTCTTTTATTTTTCTTTAACAGAGAGGTTGAGTTTTTCTGAATTTTTAAATTTTTATTCTTCTATGAATTCATTTTCTATGCCCTTTGACCATTATTCCTAATGTGTTTATGTTTTCTTGTTGGGTTATTGGATTTTTATATCTTAAAAGATTTTTTGCATGCTTTTTTATATATTTTAAAATATCTTCACAGACATTTTTGCTTTTCTTATTTATTTTTAATATATTTCCTAGTTCATTATGTAACATTCATGGTGTCCTTGGATATACAAAAGTTCTAGTGCTTTAAGCCAAGATTCAAGTCTTCTTTTTATGTAGTCATATTTTTAGCTGTTTACATTATGATTTCTTACATTATTTTTATACTTAGAAATCCCTTGTCAGTCAGAAATCAATGAAGTTGTCACTTATAGTTTCTGCCTTTTGAAAAAAATAGTTTTGTTATTAACATTTGACTCTGATTTGTCTGGAATTTACTTGACATTATGAGATAGAGATCTAACGTTATTTTCTCCAAATACATAACTTTCCAAACCCTCTGCATTTAAATAAAACATCTAATTCCTATTGCTTTGTGATTCCTTCTTTATCACATTTGAAGTTAATGGTATATACTAAAGTGTATTTTACGTTCCTTGTTAGTTGTATTCCTAGGTATTTTATTCTCTTTGTAGCAATTGTGAATGGCAGTTCGTTCTTGATTTGGCTCTCTTTAAGTCTATTATTGGTGTATAGGAATGCTTGTGATTTTTGCACATTGATTTTGTATCCTGAGACTTTGCTGAAGTTGCTTATCAGTTTCAGGAGATTTTGGGCTGAGATGATGGGGTCTTCTAGATATACAATCATGTCGTCTGCAAATAGAGACAATTTGACTTCCTCCTTTCCTAATTGAATACCCTTTATTTCTTTTTCTTGTCTGATTGCTCTGGCTAGAACTTCCAGTACTATATTGAACAGGAGTGGTGAGAGAGGGCATCCTTGTCTAGTGCCAGATTTCACAGGGAATGCTTCCAGTTTTTGCCTGTTCAGTATGATATTGGCTGTTGGTTTGTCATAAATAGTTTTTATTATTTTGAGGTACGTTCCATCGATATCTAGTTTATTGAGAGTTTTTAGCATAAAGGGCTGTTGAATTTTGTCGAAGGCCTTCTCGGCATCAATTGAGATAATCATGTGGTTTTTGTCTTTGGTTCTGTTTATGTGGTGAATTACATTTATAGACTTGTGTATATTGAACCAGCCTTGCATCCCCGGGATGAATCCTACTTGATCATGGTGGATAAGCTTTTTGATGTGCTGTTGCAATCGGGTTGCCAGTATTTTATTGAAGATTTTTGCATCTATGTTCATCATGGATATTGGCCTGTAATTTTCTTTTCTTGTTGAGTCTCTGCCGGGTTTTGGTATTAGGATGATGTTGGTCTGGGAACAGCGGGGGGGTGGGGAGTTGGGGAGGGATAGCATGGGGAGAAATGCCAGATATGGGTGAGGGGGAGGGAGGCAGCAAATCACACTGCCATGAATGCACCTATGCAACAACTTTGCATGTTTTTCACATGTACCCCAAAACCTAAAATGCAATAAAAAATAAATTAATTAATTTAAAAAAAAAAGTGTATTTTGTGGTTATCTATTTGCTCCCATTCATCTGTCTTTTATTTATGCAACTTATTTTTTAATTTTATTTTTTATTTCAATAGATTTTTGGGGATTCAGGTGGCTTTCGGTTACATGGATAAGTTCTTTAGTAGTGATTTCTGGGATTTTGGTGCACTCATCACCCGAGCAGTGTACATAGTACCCAATAGGTAGTCTTTTATCCCTAAACCCCCTTCTACACATCCCCCCAAGTCCCCAGAGTCCATTACATTATTTTTATGCCTTTGCATGCTCATAGCTTAGCTCCCACATACAAGTGAGAACATACGATATTTGGTTTTCCATTCCTGAGTTACTTCACTTAGAATAATGGCCTCCAGCTCCACCTAAGTCACTGCAAAAGATATTTCATTCCTTTTTTATGCCTGACTAGTATTCCATGGTGTATATATACCACATTTTCTTTATCCACTTGTTGGCTGATGGGCACTTAGATCGGTTCCCTATTTTTGCAATTGCAAATTGTGCTGCTATAAACATGGAAGTGCATGTGTCTTTTTGAGATAATGATTTATTTTCCTTTGGGTAGATACCCAGTTGCAGGATTGCTGGATTGAATGGCAGTTATACTTTTAGTTATTTAAGGAATCTCCATACTGTTTTCCCTAGTGGTTATGAGACATATTTTTATTAAGTACCTAGACCTGCTATGTCCCAGACCCTATGGTTGCCACTGGAACACATAATGCTGAATAAGACAGGCAGTGTAAGCTCCATAAGGACAAGGACAGTCTCATTGTGTTTCTTCCCTTACATGCTTCTTAACATCAATTTAATTTGAAAGCCTTCGGAAGGTAGGAAACAAGTCTTCATTTTCCGTGTACTCTCCATGGTGTTTTTGCCAGGGCCAGATGGACTATAGGGCCTCATGAGAAAATTAATCAAAAAAATGTTCTGCTCCTTTCCTCCCACCTTAGCAAAGGCATAGAGTCTCTTTCTCAAGATGCAGCTGTGGTGAATGAGAACATTAAATCTAGAGTCACAAAACCTGGGTTTCAATTGTGATTATGAACTAACCTCATGCCCTTCAAAAATATCTTCACTTCTTGGAACCTCAGTTTTTAAAATGGAGTTAATAGGCCAGGAATGGTGGCTTATGCCTGTAATCCCAGCACTTTAGGAGGCCGAGGCAAGTGGATCACTTGAGGTCGGGAGTTTGAAACCAGCCTGGCCTACATTGTGAAACCCCATCTCTACTAAAGAAATAAAAAAATTAGCCAGGAGTGGTGGGGCATGCCTGTAATCCCAGCTACTCAGAAGGCTGAGGTGCGAGAATTGCTTCAACTCAGGAGGCAGAGGTTGCAGTGAGCCAAGACTGCGTCACTGCACTCAAGCCTGGGTGACAGAGTGAGACTCAGTCTCAAAAGAAAAAGAAAAAAAAACCCATAAAAATAAAAAATAAAAATAAAATGGAGAGTTAATAATACAGGAATCTTTGAGTGTGAAATGAAAATTGGTGTTAAAACTCTGAAATTGTAAAATGTCATGGAGATAAATATTATTTTCATTTTTAGTCAAACTAAAGTACAAATAACCTGAAAGCAGGGCTCATAATTTGCTGCCTTTGTGACCCCCCTCTGCTTAAATATACTATTTATTTAGTATTTATACTGATAGGAAGCCCTAACTAAATATTTATTGAATATATAAGTAAATTCCACTGCTCAGGTAGATGCTCTTCTAATATAACCTATTGGAAACACCCCCTGCCCAGAAAGTCTAAGCAAATAACTCATTATTTGCCGTGGATTTTAGTTTGCTTTCGTAGCTTATATACATATCCTGATACCCCAGAGTTTGGGAGCCATCTTAAATATTGTTTAAAAGAATAAAAAGGATCTATAAAATAACACATTAAGCCTTTGATATTTGAAAGAGAGACTTCCCTAAACCCTCACAAATCTCCAAATTTGCAAGTACTATCATAAAGTACACTTTCCATCACTGAATACAGTAAAATGTAACTAAAATATTTGTGATCAAATTGTTTGCAATTCTGTAAGTCTACTGGCTCTTTAGACATTAGTTCAACTAGTTGGCCTTTGCTTTCTTCTTGGAAGTAGTTTTTCCTGTTAGCGCCTTAGTCTGCCCTGGTAACATGCACCAGCAGACTTCTTTAACACTGAATCCAGCATGAACAGAGCTTATACCCAAATTGACCTCCCTCCTCAACTTTAAATATTTTCTGTCAGGTTAACAATTTATAGACCTTAATAAAATTGGTAGTCCAGACAAATAGCCAGGAGGTTGAGGAGACTTGAAAGCTGAAAAAAGTGAGTATTTTGAGCTCATTGGTCCTGTCAGAGTTTTAATCTCATTTTACAGATGAGGAAAAGGAAGACTCAAGAAGATTTAGTAACTTGCCTAAGGTCAAGGAGCTGAAAGAATCAACCCTTCAAACCCTGCTGGATCTATATTTCATACTCCTAACCATCTTGTTCTATGGTAATGCCAGGGACTCTTTTAGATGCCAATTTTTTCCTTTTAGGTACTCAATAAGTGCCCAGATAAATTTAAGAATTGTGGGGAACAATTTAGACTTGCTATGCAACGGGAAGGTGAATTTTATTCTATTTCAAATCTCTCTGTGAACAATAGGAAGGATTAAGCAGCTGGTAAGCAATTAGGGGTCTGAACAGCTGAGCCTCACACTGAGCAAGACAGGCTGCCAAGTGGCAGTGAGGGTGGGACCCGAGTGCTCAGTGCCAGTTCAATCTGGCAACTTGGTGACCCCACAGATTCTGATCCCTGCAGCCCCACAGCACCTCCACTGCTATGTTTAATAATTCCTGCATCTGTCAGCAGATACCCAGACATCTTCAATTCTAGTGCTAATGGGCATTTGCTCTCAAATGAAAACTGGGATGAGTGAGGAAGGCCTGTCTGGATCCCCAGCTTAGAAAGGGGTTTAATTTGTTACTGCAGTACCAGAGGGTTCTTGTGCTTCTACTCAGCACCTGCTTGTCATGTTGAGGATACAAAATGTGCCTCCCTATCGTAATGCACCCACCCCATTCCACACCCCAAGTTATCTGAAAGAGAGGACTCATCTCACTTATCCTATTTTCTTAGGTTCATCTTCCCACCAATCCCAGCTTTCCTCTGGGAGAACCAAACCCTCTCTACAGTCCTCCCCTTTCAAATTTGAAGGCATAGGTCTCTCTTTTTTATTTACTTAATTTTTTTTTTAAATTATACTTCAAGTTCTGGGATACATGTGCAGAATGTGCAGGTTTGTTACATAGGTATACACATGTCATGGTGGTTTGCTGCACCCATCAACCAGTCGTCTACATTAGGTATTTTCCTAATGCTGTCCCTCCCCTAGCCTTCCACCCACAGGCTCTGGTATGTGATGTTCCCCTCCCTGTGTCCATGTGTTCTCATTGTTCAACTACCACTTATGAGTGAGAACATGTGGTGTTTGTTTTTTTGTTCCTGTGTTAGTTTGCTGAAAATGATGGTTTCCAGCTTCTTCCATGTCCCTGCAAAGGACATGAACTCATCCTTTTTTATGGCTGCATAGTATTCCATGGTGTTTATGTGCCACATTTTCTTTATCCAGTGTATCACTGATGGGCATTTGGGTTGGTTCCAAGTCTTTGCTATTGTGAACAGTGATGCAATAAACATACGTGTGCATGTGTTTTTATAGTACAATGATTTATAATCCTTTGGGTATATACCCTGTAATGGGATTGCTGGGTCAAATGGTATTTCTGGTTCTAGAGGTTCTAGATCCTTGAGAAATCACCACATTGTCTTCCACAATGGCTTAACTAATTTACACTCCCACCAACAGTGTAAAAGCGTTCCTATTTCTCCACATCCTCTCCAGCATCTCTTGTTTCCTGACATTTTAATGATCACCCTTCTAATTGGCATGAGATATATCTCATTGTGATTTTGGTTTGCATTTCTCTAATGATCAGTGACAATGAACTTTTTTCATATGTTTGTTGGCCACATAAATGTCTTCTTTTGAAAAGTGTCCGTTCATATCCTTCGCCTACTTTTTGATGGGGTTGTTTTTTTCCTTGTAAATTTGCTTAAGTTCTCTGTAGATTCTGGATATTAGCCCTTTGTCAGATAGATAGATTGCAAAAATTTTCTCCCATTCTGTAGGTTGCCTGTTCACTCTGATGATATTTTCTATTGCTGTGCAGAAGCTCTTTAATTTAATCAGATCCCATTTGTCAATTTTGGATTTTGTTGCCATTGCTTTTGGTGTTTAGTCATGAAGTCTTTGCCCATGCCTATGTCCTAAATGGTATTGCCTAGTTTTTGTTCTAGAATTTTTATGGTTTTAGGTTTTATGTTTAAGTCTTTAATCCATCTTGAGTTAATTTTTGTATAAGGTATAAAAAAGGGGTCCAGTTTCAGTTTTCTGTATATGGCTTAAGGAGATTTTGTGCTGAGACGATGGGGTTTTCTAAATATATAATCATGTCATCTGCAAACAGACAATTTGGCTTCCTCTCTTCCTGTTTGAATACCCTTTATTTCTTTCTCTTGCCTGATTTCCCTGGCCAGAACTTCCAACACCATGTTGAATAGGAGTGGTGAGAGAGGGCTTCCTTGTTTTGTGCCAGTTTTCAAAGGGAATGCTTCCAGCTTTTGCTCATTAAGTATGATATTGGCTGTGGGTTTGTCATACATATCTCATTATTTTGAGATACGTTCCATCAATACCTAGTTTATGGACAGTTTTTAGTATGAAGGGGTGTTGAATTTTATCGAAGGTCTTTTTTTGCATCTTTTGAGATAATCATATGGTTTTTGTCATGGGTTCTGTTTATGTGATGGATTACGTTTATTGATTTGCATATGTTGAACCTGCCTTGCATCCCAGGGATGAAGCTGACTTGATTGT
Organism: Aotus nancymaae; assembly: GCF_030222135.1. Taxonomy (NCBI): domain Eukaryota; kingdom Metazoa; phylum Chordata; class Mammalia; order Primates; family Aotidae; genus Aotus; species Aotus nancymaae. Next base: position 16,932,854 of record NW_026988472.1, on the reverse strand, counting down.
GGTGGATAAGGTTTTGATGTGCTGCTGGATTTGGTTTTCCAGTATTTTATTGCAGATTTTCACATCAATGTTCATCAGAGATATTGGCCTGAAATTTTCTTTTTTCATTGTGTCTCTGCCAGGTTTTGGAATCAGGATGTTGCTGGCCTCATAAAATGAGTTAGGGAGGAGTCCCTCTTTTTCTATTGTTTAAAACAGTTTCAGAAGGAATGGTACCAGCTCCTCTTTGTACCTCTGGTAGAATTCAGCTGTGAATCCATCTGGCCCTGGTCTTTTTATGGTTGGTAGGCTGTTAATTACTGCCTTGAATTCCAAATTGTTATTGGTCTACTCAGAGATTTGATTTCTTCCTGGTTTAGACTTGGGAGGGTGTATGTGTCCAGAAATATGTTCATTTTTTCTAGATTTTCTAGCTTATTTGCCTAGAAGTGTTTATAGTATTCACTGGTGGTAGTTTGCATTTCTGTGGGATCAGTGGTGATATCCCCTTTATCGTTTTTTATTGTGTCTATTTGATTCTTCTCTCTTTTCTTCTTTATTAGTGTGGCTAGCAGTCTATCTATTTTGTTTATCTTTTCAAAAAAAAAAAAAAAAAAAGAAAGAGAAAGAAAAACCAGCTCCTGGATTCATTGATTTTTTGAAGGGTTTTTTTTTGTCTCTATCTCTTTCGGTTCTGCTCCGATCTTAGTTATTTCTTATCTTCTGCTAGCTTTTGAATTTGTTTGCTCTTGCTTCTCTAGTTCTTTTAATTGTGATGTTAGGTTGTCAATTTTAGATCTTTCCCACTTTCTTCTGTGGGCATTTAGTGCTATACATTTCCCTCTAGGCATTGCTTTAGCTGTGTCCCAGAGATTCTGGTACGTTGTATCTTGTTCTCATTGGTTTCAAAGAACTTATTTCTGCCTTAATTTTGTTATTTACCCAGTAGTCATTCAGGAGCAGGTTATTCAGTTTCCATGTAGTTGTGTGGTTTTGAGTGAGTTTCTTAATCCTGAATTCTAGTTTGATTGCACTGTGGTATGAGAGACTCTGTTATGATTTCCATTCTTTTACATTTGCTGAGGAGTGTTTTACTTCAAATTATGTGGTCAATTTTAGAATAAGTGTGATATGGTGCTGAGAAGAATGCATATTCTGTGGATTTTGAGTAGAGTTCTGTAGATGTCTATTCAGTCTGCTTGACCTAGAGCTGAGTTCTGGTCCTTAATATCCTTGTTAATTTTCTGTCTCATTGATCTGTCTAATATTGATAATGGAGTATTAAAGTCTCCCACTATTATTGTGTGGGAGTCTAAGTCTCTTTGTAGGTTTCTAAGAACTTGCTTTATGAATCTGGGTGCTCCTGTATTGGGTGCAGTTGTATTTAGGATAGTTAGCTCTTCTTGTTGCATTGATTCCTTTACCATTATGTAATGCCCTTCTTTGTCTTTTTTGATCTTTGTTGGTTTAAAGTCTGTTTTATCAGAGACTAGGACTGTAATCCCTGATTTTTTTTTTTTTAAACTTTCCATTTGCTTGGTAAATATTCTTCCATCCCTTTATTTTGAGCCTATGTGTGTCTTTGCATGTGAGATGGATCTACTAAATACAGCGCATTGGTAGATCTTAACTCTTAACACAGTTTGCCAGTCTGTGTCTTTTAATTGGGGCATTTAGCCCATTTACATTTAAGGTTAATATTGCTATGGGTGAATTTGATTCTGTAATTATGATGCTAGCTAGTTATTTCGCACGCTAGTTGATGCAGTTTCTTCATAGTGTCGATGGTCTTTACAATTTGGTATGTTTTTGCAGTGGCTGGTACCGGTTTTTCCTTCCCATATTTAGTGCTTTCTTCAGGTGTTCTTGTAAGGCAGGCCTGGGGGTGACAAAATCTCTCAGAATTTGCTTGTTTGTGAAGGATTTTATTTCTCCTTCACTTATGAAACTTAGTTTGGCTGGATATAAAATTCTGCATTGAAAATTCTTTTTTTTTAAAGAATGTTGAATATTGGCCCCCACTCTCTTCTGGCTTGTAGGTTTCTGCATAGAGATCCATTGTTATTCTGATGAGCTTCCCTTTGTGGGTAACCCGACCTTTCTCTCTGACTGCCCTTGACATCTTTTCCTTCATTTCAATCTTGGTGAATTTGACGATTATGTGTCTTTGGGTTGCTCTTCTCAAGGAGTATCTTTGTGGGGTTCTCTGTATTTCCTGAATTTGAATGTTGGCCTATCTTACTAGGTTGGGGAAGTTGTCCTGGATAATATCCTGATAAGTGTTTTCCAACTTGGTTACATTCTCCCTGTCACTTTCAGGTACACCAATCAAATATAGGTTTGGTCTTTTTATATAGTTCCATATTTCTTGGAGGCTTTTAATTCTTTTTTCTCTAATCTTGTCTTCACACTTTATTTCATTTAGTTGATCTTCAATCTCCAATATCCTTTCTTCTGCTTGATCAATTCAGCTATTGATACTTCTGTATGCTTCACGAATTTCTTTTGCTGTGTTTTTCAGCTTCATCAGGTCATTTATGTTCTTCTCTAAACTGGTTATTCTAGTTAGCCATTTCTCTAACCTTTTTTCAACGTTATTAGGTTCCTTGCATTGGGTTAGAACATGCTCCTTTAGCTCAGAAGAGTTTGTTATTACCCACCTTCTGAAGCCTACTTCTGTCAATTCATCAAACTCATTCTTTATCCATTTTTGTTCCCTTGCTGGCGAGAAGTTGTGATCTCTTGGAGGAGAAGATGCATTCTGGTTTTTGGAATTTTCAGGCTTTTTTCGGTGGTTTTTCCTAATCTTCATGGATTTATCTGCCTTTAGTTTCTGATGTTGGTGACCTTTGGGTGGAGTTTCCGTGTGGACATCCTTTTTGTTGATATTGATGCTATTCCTTTCTGTTTGTTAGTTTTCCTTCTAACAGTCAGGCCCCTCTGCTGCAGGTCTACTGGAGTTTGCTGGAGGTCCACTCCAGACCCTGTTTGCATGAGTATCACCAGCAGAGGCTGCAGAACAGCAAATATTGCTGCCTGTTTTTTCCTCTGGAAGCTTCGTCCCAGAGGTGCACCACACAGGTCTCTTTTAAATATTGCAAGGATTATCTACTTCCCATCAAAACCTATGGTCTCTATTATAGTATGCCAAATATGCATTTTGGCCAAATGCTAAAAGGCCAGTATAAAAATTCATATTTGGTCAAAGCTGAAGCCAAAGTGGAAAATAACCCTCATAAAATGACCTTCTAGGTCATAAGGATACATCTGAAAATGTATCAAAATATTTATTGTTAAAAATCTAGAAGTTACCTTTTATGAGATTGATATTATAAACCAGGGACAATATTCAGGCATTATCATCTGCTGGATTGTTTGTGTGGTCACTATACTGTACATGTGTGATACCAAATAGATGCTCACTTTCAAATGAAGTTGGTGGATAAGCAAGATCTTTTGAGGCTTGTTTGTCAAGTAGGATTCTGCTGGGGCTAAGGCTGCCACCACATTATTGAGCCTTTCTTTCTCTTTCCTAGTAACCAAGTAAGGTTAGGGATATTTCCTCCTCATCTCTTAGACTTGAACACTGGTTCATTATGATGCACTTTAATTGAAGCAATCCTCCCCAAATGAACCTCTGTGCACTGCTTGGGGAAGATGCTTTCTTAAATTTTCAGAAAGAGTCTTACATGTTATCTTGTTTCATATTATTAATGATAGGAATAATCATGATTGTTCACATCATTATAATAATATTTCATATGATTATTCTGAAAATAATCTCCCAAGATATAGATGTATGATATAGTCTAATCTGTATTGTTTGTCCCTGTATTGTTACTGAATTTAAGTTTTTATAGAATACTAGTTGGCTTAGAAAGGAATTAATGTTCTTTTAAAACTTATCAATGAATACTCAGTATGTATAAACTGTCAATCTACATCTGTACTTATTTAACTACTTGGAAGTTCTTAATAGTTGTTTTTGAACATAAAATTAACAACTTTCACATCACTGTTAATTATAGTAGTGTTTAACTTTTGCAAAGATAAATATGCATTCATACTTCAATGGTTTGAAGGAATTTCAATGTATAAAGCACATAAGGATATTTTTATTCAGTGTTACATGAATATCTACCTCTAAGTTTCAATTAGAATTTGAATGTGAACATTCTGATAATATCATTTAATAAGGGTGACATGTCTTGTTCATTTTACAAATGTTATGTTTACTAAATATGAGGATAATATGTATCATTACGTGATCATCAGTTGTTTACAAATAATCTGAAATGATATAGGTGTTTAGTTGTTTTTTGGTTTTGCCTTCCCAGGGTCAAGACTAATGCAGATTTTGTCTTAGTGCTGAGTCTAAACCGTAATGCTGGATACATATTTAGTTTTCATCTTAAATAACTTTAGGACTGTGTTCAAACCAGTCCTCCTTTGAAAGGTCATCCCTTCACTTGACCTTGATGTTCCTGCTAACTACAGGTCCACTACTTCCCTTCTTTTATGAGCATACCTCTCAACAAAGGTCTTCCCTCTTTCCTTCTATTCCACAGTACTCACTCATTCATTCATCAAAGATTGTGTGAGCTTGTGTAATGTGGCAGGCAATGTGTTAAGTCCTAGAGATACAGCTGAAAGTAAAACACTGCCTTCTCTCAAGAAGCTTATATTTCTATAGGTGGAAAGATGGCTGTATATGGGATTACTATATATAGTGTGTGATTAATGTTATGAGGCAACAGAGTATGGGGTGCTGTGGGAACTCCCAGGAAGGTGGCACCTAACCCAGCCTAGAAAGGCTGAAGTAACCTCTTGGGGTTTCCCACTGAGGCTGTTTACAAGGAAGCCAAGAAAACTCCAAACCAAACCAGACATAAATATTAATTTGGTTCTTATCCTCTTTGATGACCCCAGCTGGTATTTGGTGTGATTAAATGATCTTCTTGTAAAATTAAATGGTCCCTGTTTTTTTTTTCCTTCTTTCAATGTGGCCTCTGAAACTTGCAACAATGCACATTTTCCGTTTACTTTCCTGTTACTCTGTCTCTCATGGCCTCACTTGCTCCAATAGCCCCTATCCTTGTTGACATCTTTTGTGCTTTCTTTGATTATATCTCTTTCTCTTATCTCTATCTATGTATGGAAACATACCCAGGACTCAGCCCATGCCCCTGGAATTGTCTTCTTCTTCTAGGACAGTTCATCAACCCTCAAGGTTTCTATATCTTTAGTCCAAAACTTCTCTCATTTAATTCCTTTGCACCATACCTCAAACTACCTGTGGCTATGTCCCATCGTCTGTCTTTATGTCTATCTCATTCCTATCCTGGCCCTCCTCCTGTAGCAAAGCTCATCACTAGGAAGAGAATGGACATTGGTCATCAACATGTCAGTTACAATTGGTTTTCTCCTTCTGGCAATGGTAGCAATGGTTGCATTTCAAGCCTAATTTCAAATTGTAGGATATAGATTTTATCCTATTAGAGGAATTTTTTATTCCAGCAGACATGTGATATAGTTTTTTGTTTTATTTTTCTGACTGGGGCTGTGTGTACTTCCTGACTCTCTTAAAATAATATCACTGAGAATACATATGGAGAGGGGTTTGTAGTATATTATTATCAATCAAAACTGAAGAAGATATTTAAAAATATACAGAATGTAAATTATGTGTGTATATATACGTACATACATATATATACTATACATACACACTCACACACACACACACACACACATATATATAATGTGTATATTTGTTATTTGTTGCTATTTAACAAATTACCCCAAAACTTTGTGGCTTAAAACAACAATTTATTATCTCATACTTTTTGTGTGTTTGGAATTTGGGAACAGCTTAGTGGAGTGGTTCCAGTTCAGGGTCTCTTGTGTGGTTAGAGTCAGAATTTTGGCTAGGTCTGAAGTCTCTGAAGACTTGACTGGGGCTGCAGTATCTGCTTCCAAGATGGCTCACTCACATGGCTGTTGGCAGGAGGCAACAGTTCTCCAACATATGGGCTACTCCATTGGGCTGCTTGAATGTCCCCATATGGCAATTGACTTCCCCTAGAGAGAGTGATGACACAAAGTGAGAGAAGGAGCAGGAGGAGAGGAGGGGGAGTGGGAAGAAGAGATCAAAAATTTCAATACTTTTTATGACCTAGTTTCAGAAATCACAAACCATCACATCTGTCACATTCTATTAGCTAGAAGTCAGTCATTAAGTCTGACCCACTCTCAGTGGGAAGGGAATTAGGTTCCACCTTTTGAAGAGAGGAGCGGCAAAAACTTTGTGGACATATTTTAAAACTACCACAATTTGTGGAAAGATATCTGCAAGAATAAATGCAACATTTTAAAACAACAATTTTATCTGGGAGGTGAGATTATAAATTATTTGTTTCTATTTTCCCATTTTATGAACATGGCTATATTAAAATAATAAAAATTTTAAAATAGACCCCAAAATTGTATAATGCTGATGTTGCATAACACTGAACATATTTCCTGAAACATTCTCAAAGGATTTACTTGAAATGGTTTGGCCAGAAATGTTGCCATTGCCCAGAACTTCTGAAGTACATATTATTGTTATCCTCAGTTTATCGGTGATGAAACTGAGGCATAGGGAGATTAACTGAGGTTAGCAAACTGCCCAAGGTCCTGGAGTAAATAAATAAATGGTATAGATGACATTGGAACCTAGGCAGCAGGGTTCTATAGCCCAAGCTCTTAAACTAAATGAAACATCCACAATAATTGGACTATATAGAATTACATTGTAGATCATACAAACAGTAGCTCAGAAATATGAAAGAGCCAAGGGCTCGCCTAGTCAGGGAAATCTTCATAAAAGAGGTGGACAGTGAGCTGTGCCTTGAAGAAAAAGTGGGATTTGGGTAATCTATAGATGACATTCCAAATGAGGGACACAGCCTGGCTGAGGCTTAAAAATGGGTTGAGACCTGGCGTTTCCAAAGATGTCCCAGTGAGAAGATTAGTGCAGGTAAAGTTGAATGATTCCTGGTAAGTTGTGTGAGTTAAGGCAAAATGAATTGAGATGGTGGTAGGAGTGGGATGCCAAATTCAGAGAAACCCCAGATGCAGACAGGAGGTCATTGTGTGTTCACACAGAGACTTGGAGATCATGGCCCTTTACCATCAGGAAGGAACTTAGAAATTTTTTGGTTCATGCCCCTTATTTTAAATATAGGGAATTAAGGCCCATGGAAGAAAATGATTCATTCATCCCAAATATATTTCTTATTTATTCTGTTATGTTAGAGGTTGTTAAACTGTTAAAGCATTTTTTTTTTTAAATCTTAATTATTACATTTTTGCCATTTTTTTTTCTAGTAACAAGGAAGAAGGAATCCTTTTACTAAATTAGGCCATTCCAGGCTATAGATTATTCCATACTAATTGAACCTATATGAATTCCGTGTGCTAGACTAGGACATTGGATTCAAAGAAGATCCATTTCCAAAATTACCCAGTGCACTTCATGTTGACATGGGGAGATTTATTTATTTATTTGTTTGTTTGTTTAGTACATCATGCTTTGAATACATAGGGCTTTTCAAGCCAGATATACAAACCTGTTTCCAAGGACTAAGCAGTTTAAAGTCCATGAAAACTTGAAAATCATCAAAGTTAGATATTTTCAGCAAACATTGGAATTTTATTAATCTCAAAAATAATTTCCAGATGGAAAACTTAAAAATATCCAAATAATGAAAGACACCCTATTTGGTTTCCTTTCTGTGTGTCAAGGTCTATGTTGAAATAAAGCACTTTAAGAGCTGGAATCAGTTCTCCATGTTACTTAGTACCCATTTCACACTGTGGGTTCTTAGATGATCTCATAATGTTAATTACCTAGAAAGACTGGATGAAAAAATTCTTTTCCTTCAATGACTAATGATAGCTGGTAGATTTTTATCCCCTCCCCAATGATTTTTTTTAGCAAGCATTCAAGGAGGTTTTGCCAACAAACTAGATATGGGTTTCAACTCCTGGATCATTTTGAATTCCCTAGTTCAGACTGAAGATCAGAGGTGATTCAGAGTACACACACACACACATACACACACACGCGCGTGCGTGCGTGCGCGGCCCTGGAAACTAAGCAGGTTGTCTTTATCTTGCTGGGTAATTTCCAGGGTAAGAACCTTGCCTTATATATGGGCTCTAGTAGTTTCCAAGAATGAATTATAGCTTGCTGTTTCCACCTCTCATCTCTTTCCTCCCTCCCTACTTTCCTTCCTTTCTAGCAACAATGTAAGAGAAACAATAAGCAATTATTCCTGGGGCACTTCAAAGCCAATCAGGGAAAGGAACTGTATATGTGACATTGTCAAAAAGGTCAGGCCATTAGCAAGGCAATTAATGTACCCTATGGTGCCTCTCATTGAGGGTCAAGTCTCCTTAATAGCTAATGTGGGGAAATGATCTTCAAGCATCCATTAAGGCTCTGAGATAAATGTCCAAGGGAATTAGTTCGCTGGCTACCTCTAGTTGGGAACACTGCTGTCCCCTGACCTGGGGCCTTCATACCCAGTCACAGCTCTAGCCTCTCTTAGGTGACTCACCTGGCTCAGATCCACATCCAAAGCACTACTTAGCTTTGCCCTCTTCTCACTCCTCTTGCCATCTGAGGGCCTCCTATTCACATACTCCCATAATATCCAGTGGACTCTTTCTCACTTCCTTCCCCAACCTAGAATCATGCAATCAACATTAATTGTCACTATTTTATGTTACCACTTCTCAAGCTTCTTATTGAGTGCCATTTCCTCTACAAGTTTTTTTTTTTTTTTGCATCTTTGGTTTTTCTTCAGTTATACTTTCTATCCTTCAGCACTTTACCGTGGTATTTTTTAAAAAAGAAAATTGCTCCTGCTGATGGAGATTAGATTGGGGGTGTATTAAGGCATACATTGAGCAAATGTTTCCCAAAGAAAGCATGTATTATTTACCTCTTTCTGTATTTTGTTTGTAGTTTTTTAAACGACAACTTTGTTTTGGAGTGAAATAATGCTATAAATGTAATATTGGGGGAAAAAGCTTTAGATCAATACTTGGTTATTCAGTTATAATTTCTGTCACATATTAATCAGATTTCTGCTGAGATAATGCTACATAAAAAACAATGCTCCAAATCTCAGTAGTTTACAAAAAGCATGTTTTCCCCTCACTCTTTGGTCTACAGGTTGACTGGGAGAGCAGCAAGTAGGAGCATGTGAGTGAAACACTGACGTGGGATGGGGCCAGCAAGGAACAGGTGGAAGAAGATAAGACCCCAGAGGTAGGCAGTTGGCAGGTTTACAAGGGCCTTATGCCACAAGCAGACAATGGGGAACCCCAGAGCTTTTAAAGTAAAGAAGTGGCATGGTTTTATTTCAGAGAATAACACTGATGTTGTGTGGAGAATGGGCCAAAGCTGGAGTCCCCTGGAGTCAGATGCCTACCCAGAAGGGTATCACAGCAGTTGAGGCAGGAGCTAGGTAGCCTATGTAGGACTTTGGGCTGTAAGGAAGAGATGCAGAGCACAGATACTAGAGATTCGTTCCAGGAGTCAAAAATCGTCAGTCTATTCAATGTAGGGAGTAAGAGGAGGAGAGGCTAGGATGAAACTAACATTCCACAGCCATCTAGGAAGAGGGTGGTGCAGCCCTGGAGAGAGTAGACGAGTGGAGTAGAAACTGAGGAAAAGGAAGACCTTGGCATCCTGCAGACCTCTCCAGAAAAGAAGGGAAGCTGTAGAAACTTGTTTCCTTAGCCAGAGAATTAGTTCAGAATGTGGGAGAGGCAACTGACTACTACTATGATGATGATGATGATGATGATGATGATGATGGCAATTGTCATTAATTATGTTGACAATGAGCCAGATGTTGTTTCTTTTCATTGGACTATTTGAGTCTCGCAACAATCCTATGGAATAGGTACTATTACTATCCCCATTTTACAGATGAGGAACTAACATGTAGAGTTGGTAAGATTCCAAAAGCACCCAGCTGGTAAGTGGTAGAGTGGAAATTTGATTCCAGATGTGTCTGCTTCTTCATCTCTTCTTGGTGAAACAGTTGTTATCCTACTGCTAGGCTGATATTCAGGTAGAACAGACTGGTCTATGACTAGAGGGATGATTTCATACTTCTCTGAAGTCCTCTTGAAATAGTCTGAATCATATAATTCGGTGCCTTTATTTTACACATTCATTGTTCAGTTGATGGATTGATTGACTGCAGTGGTTTCATGACAATCATCTTCCTAACTACTAAAGTTCACCTCTTACAAGAGTAGCACTTTTCACCTCACAAAGATCTTTTACACGCATCTTCTCATTTGCTTTCTACAAAAATGCTGAGGGGAATGCACAGTGGATATTATGATCACCACCTTTTAGTCCAAAGGTCAGCAGATATTTTCCTTAAAAGGCCAGATTTTAAAGATTTTAAGCTTTGTGAGCCATATAGTGTCTATAACACTACTCAGCTCTGCCATTATAGCATGAAGGCAGCCATAGACAATACAATACAATACAATACAATACAATACAATGCAATACAATGCAACACAATACAATACAACACAATACAATACAATACAATACAATGCAATAGCAAATTATTGAGCATAGCTGTGTTCCAGTAAAACTATTTACAAATATAGATGACTGTCTATATTTGGTCTGTGGGCCATAGATTGCCAACTCTTGCTCTAGGTAAACAAACTTCCATGCAAAGTGATGAAATAATTCTCCCAATTTTATATAACTTGTAGAAGTATGAATGGAACCTAGGCCTCTTGCTTGCTTTATTCATTTAATAAATATTTATTGAGTCCCCACTACGTGTCAAGCACTATTCTAAGTACTGGGGACAAAGAAGGTCCCTAGCCCCAAGGAGTTTGCATATTTCAGGGAGACATATGATGAACAAGTAAATGAGCAAAGATGATAACTTCAGAAAAGTGCAAAGTGCCATGAGGAAAATACAACCATGATAGAGGGCAACTTTACCTACAGGAATCAGAGTAATCTATTCTGAAGCAGAAAAATGTGAACTGTAATCTGGAAGAAGAGAATAAGCAAATCATGCAGAGATTTTTGGGATGATTATTCCAGGCAAATGGAATAGCCAGTGGAAAAAAAAATAAGTGTGGCTAGAGCAAAGTAAATAAGGAAGAGGAGATCTGAGAAATAACAGGGGGCAGATAAGGGCAAGAATTATAAACCATGGCAAAGGATATGGATTTTATTTGAAGTGAAGTGGGAAGTCAGTGCTTTCCTGATGATAACATGCTGTCTTTAAATCCTTTTGTGTCTCCTCTGCTGCCCAAGCACAAGGCAGATGCTTTCAGAATATATTGGTTGATTGACGGGTTCTGTCACTGAGGTGCCTTCAAGGCATGAAAGACCTATCAACATGCTGGGCTCATTGAAGACCCTTATGAGGGGACACATTTAATAGATCCTCTTTCATTGTAGCTTTCCAAGAAGACTGTGCCTAATGCTTTTTTCCCAGAGATAGCATGGTGGCCCTTTGTTCTCTCCTGGGGTGATTCTGGGCATCATCCGGACCATCTGCTCTAGCCCAGGCTCCCTGGTCATATAAGCTTTGCTATCATTTGACAAAAGACTCCAGTAGCTAGGATTGAGATGTCTCTGATATCAGAGCCACTTTGTCATGATGAAACATCATGGTGGATTAATAGTTTTGTGGCAATCTAGTTCTAAGTGTACAGTTGACCAGCTGTAAGATTTTCTGTCTCTGTTTTCTTACCTGAAAACTGAAAGACTTGTTGAACTGGTGAAATAAACTTATGTATGTTTAAATCCTAGTATAGTGCCTGGGCCTTATGGTGGCCAGTGGAAGTCAACTGTTTTTCCTTACCAAATGCTCTTGTATTTAGTTATTACTAGCCATGTCTCATTGACAGCAGTGATTCACTTAGCATCTTCATTTTGTTAGGGCTTACAAAATACAAAAATATTTTAGCAAGCCTTAAAGTAATTGAAAGTAAACTGATGCAGTTTGGCCATCTCTGTAATTATTGACTTTTCAGAGAGAATTGTTGTGGTGTATACTGGGATGCTCCTCCACTCAGATTCTCCTTCAACAGGGGATAGGCTGCCCCAGCCCCTGGAAGGGCAGTCAGCAGTCAGCCTTCAGTGTCAGCCGCTTTGAAGATTGCCTCAAGCTGCAGAGGAGCCTCACCAACTATTTTGGCCCAATTTGGGATAACTCTGAAGGCTTCAGAGCTTCTTAAGGAGGTTAGCTGAGGCTATTGTTGAGCTTGCTTCACAACTCAACTTTTCCCTCTACTCAAACCTGCTGCTGTCACCTTCTTTCCACAGATCATTAAAGAGAATGATCTTTAATCCTAAGATCATTCTCTAAAAAACATCACTCATGGTTAAACTCCACCAGTGTCTGCTTTCCAGAAAATCCACCCTGTAGCAATTGGGTACAGGTGTTGGTGGCAGCATTCCTATGATCTTCTATTATTGAATTTGGTGCTCATGTGAAGTACTTCTTTATAATCATTAGCATTTATTTCCTGTGTCTGAAAGGGTATATGACCTATGTATTGTTTACAAATAACTTTTCTTCTGTAAAGTTTAAAAATGACAGAAATGTAAAATATTCACTCAAGCACCTGGAACATATTTCCCAACTAAAAAAAATTTAAGGGATCCTTGATTACTAAATATTCATTAAAAATGAATGACATGGATATATATCAAATAATAGGTTAATTACAGACTTATCTATGAGGTTATGTATCATATCAGCATGCAAGAAAAGGAGGACATCCTGGTATTTGAGGGGTTAATTCAGGGTCAGAAAGATGAATTCCAGGCAACTGACAAATGCTTTTAAATGATTGTACATGACAATTTGCATCCTTAGCAGAGAGTATACTTGGGCAAATTAGTCTTAGAGAGGTTAAATAAGGGTTGTTGTGGTGATTAAATGAGAAAACGGATAGATGGTACATGGTAAGTGCTCAATAAATGTTAGCTTCTGTTGTTGTTGTTATTCAAAGTGGCATCTGGCTGGCAGTCCTCAGGGAAGCTTCTCTCAATCTCTAACAAAAACACTAATGAAGGCCTGGGGAAAAAAATAAAGCTCCCAACATGGAAAATAAGACTGATGGATAATATAGTATCAGAACCATGAAAAAACTGGAACTAATTCCAGGACAGAAGGAGCTGGGTTTCAACACAAAATCAACTTCATGAAAGGTAAAAAAAAAAGTTCGTCCTTCTGTCACTGGAGATTCATAAAGATTCAGGATTTGAACCAGCCAGAAACTTAGGTGCATCTCTCTTTTCTCCTGAGTATGGGAAGAGACAGTACATTTACAGGCAACAGAGTAGTAGGCTATTATTTCCATGGGGCCTTTGTAGGAAGACCCCAGGTAGCAGTGTAGGCTGAGAATTGTAGTTTTTGGCATAACACATCAGTTCAGAGTACCAGAGAACCAGATGGTGGGGTAGGAAGAAGACATCAACTTGCAAGGAACAAAGTTAAGTTTCACTTAACTTGCTCGTTAACTTGTCATTTTGTTGTAAGTGGTAAAGGGTGTTTTACCACTAGCATAGGACAGTGCGCACGACAAAGGACTAAGATGAATAAAGAAAAAAGTAGCAATGGGGCCTGTGAAATATACCACAGAACCAGGAAACAGAGACAGTATCTATAAGACTCAGAAGAAAAACTTTTGGTAATTAAGTGAATCCGGAGGAAAGCCTAAAAAAACTATTTGACATTTGCAACAGAGCATAGGAAGACATAATCTTCATGAAATAGCTGTGGAACATTAGAAGGATGGCACTGAAGATTATTTAAAAATTTGATTATAAAATCAAATTAAAATGTCAAAAATTATTCCAAAATGAGAAAATACACGATTTTAAGAAGATGATAGATTTAAAATCCTTTATTATGTTATTAATAAAAACTGAAGTTTATTGGGCCCTGGTAGTGAGAGTCAAGAACGTAAGACTGTATTGTATCCCTTCTCTCAAATGGAGGAAACTGTAATGATATAATTTCACTGCTCGTTCATAAGGATTATATAGAGTGTAAAGTGTTTATAAAAATAACTTCTCAATGACTATTAACAGAATTAAAGTCAGTTATTGTCAAAGAACAGCAAACAAAGGAAACCAGAAGGAAGAACTAAAGATAGGAAGGCATAGAATAAGATGACAGAAGCCAAATTAATAATAACAATATTGTAAGTAGGTTAGTGATTTTCAAAACTGTAAGCACTTGACTGTTATCTTCAAGTGAAATACTACATTTAGTCACAAACTACAAAGCTGTACTCTTTTCAGTTGCATGTGTTTATTATAAAGTCAATTAATGAGACCAAAGTTGATGAAAAGTAGCCTCCACTGAGTGCATACCACAGATCTTGAGCTGTCAGATTTTCTGAAAATTGATCTGTAGATGAATGCAATTCCAATCAAAATATTGTAGGTGTGAAAAAGGAAAGTTTCCCCCTTCATCCTCTAAAGGCTTGCTGAAAATGAACCGGCAAAAGGCAAATTCATAGGAAAAAAAGGCATACAACGTGTATTTTAACATGTATAGCATGGGAGAATCTCAGGAGAATGATTACTCAATAACTCAACGGTATACAGATGCTTATGCCCTTTTTCATAGGGGAAGGAAAGTGAAGGAAATGTGGCAATTTGAGGGATAGTAAATTATTTTTAGGGAGAAATGAATGGGCCTAATGCTAAGACAATGGTAAGTGTTAAAATGTGTGCTCTGAAAGAAGAGACCCCCGAAACAGGCTTTGTGTGAGCAACATGGCTGTTTATTCACCTGGGTTTGGACACGCTGAGTCTGAAAAGAGAGTCAGTGGAGGGCGGTGGGATAGGAGTTGGTTTTACAGGTTTGGGGTAGGCAGTGGAAAGTTACAGAAGTTACAGTTTAGGGTGGTTTTTGCAAGCTGGGAGGGGGTCGTAGTGTCTGGAGTCACTGAGGTTGACCAAGGTTGGTTACAAAGTCCAATTGCCTTATCAATTAAGGCAGAAATAATGAACAATAGAAGAATGTCTCAAGTTAATTAGGCACAGCAGGGGTTGATCGTTCTTCCTTTTTTGTGGTCTTCCAGTTACTTCAGATTTTCTAATTCTGGGAGGCCATCCCGAGGTGTACGTGTGGGTCATGGGGGTCGCCATGGCTTGACTTAGGGTATGGCTTATGGTGCAGCCAGTTCAAAGAACCTTACAGTAAGCAAATAATTTTCTTTGGAAATTGAGTGGGATAGAGAGTAGACAATGGTTTGGGATGAAGTTTTTCTGGGCTTTGGATGTGATGTGGAACTTTTAGTCTTTTTAGGTCCAGTAGCAAGGGAAGGTCAGAGAGAGTTTGAGGTTGTTTCTTTAGTTCAGCCATATTTCAGAGTAAGGTAAAATATTCTGGTTTTCTTCATAACAATGCAATTTTTATTAGAACATGAAAAAATGAGCCTAAAGAACATTTTGGAAAAATTAGGAGAAAATAAACCACAAAGACCTAAAAAGAAGAGTATGAGGGGTGTCAAGTTGCTATGCCAGATATTAAAACATACTGAAACACTCTAATAATTAAAAGTGTGATACTAGCTCCAGAATATCCATAAAACTTTAAAAATCCAACTATATGTACATGTGTTTATATTTTTTAATTTAGAAAAAATTGCATTTAACTCAGTTAGGTGAGTATGGATTATTCAATAAGTGATGTTAAGATGTTTAACACTGAGAAAAAAATTCAATCAACAAAATTATAAATGTATTAAAGATAGAAAGTTTAAAAGTGAAGAAATAAAAGTAAGAATAGAATATATACTATAATATAATATAGAAAATAGTATATTCTTGTGGTGGAGAATCACTTTCTAAGCATGACATCAATGGTTTATACCAGAGATTCACTGCTGAATTTAGAATGTAGCTATGCCCATTCATTGGCATATTGCCTATCACTGTTTTTGCCCTACAAAAACAACATTGAGTAGTTGCAACAGAGACCATTAAGCTGGCAAAGCCTAAAATGTGTATTTTCTGACCCTTCACAGAAAAAGTTTGCTGACACCTGGCATAAACCACACAATAATTTTATGTAGTCAAATCTAAAAACCTTAGCACAGAAAATAGCATTGTAAACAATAAGGAACCGGGAAGAATGTTTGTAGTATATGTAGCATGAAATGGTTGAAATATATATGTTAGATATATAAACAGCTTTTACAAAAAACTAAGAAAAGTTGTATACTAGTAGAAAAATGGTCAAAATACAGAAACAGGCAATGTACAGCATAAGTATGACAAGTAGCCAATAAACCAATGTTTAAAGAAATGTGTTAAAAATACCACAAATAGATATTAGCATATTTCCCCAACTCCCAGGCCGTAGACTTATACCATCTGTGGTCTGTTAGGAACCAGGCTGCACAACAGGAGGTGAGCTCAGGTGAACATTACCACCTGAGCTCCAACTCCTATCAGATTAACGGTGGCATTAGATTCTCACAGGAATGTGAACCCTATTGTGAACTGCATATATGAGGGATCTAGGTTGCATGCTCCTTATGAGAATCTAATGTCTGATGATCTGAGGTGGAACAGTTTTATCCCAAAACCATCACCCCTTCTCCCCCTATTTGTGGAAAAATTGTGTTCCACAAAACTGGTCTCTGGTGTCAAAAAGGTTGGGGACCACTGGATATTAGGAAACCAAAAGAAGAAAAATACTCAATGTGGGCCCAAATGTGGAAAAGCAGAGTTATGAGCTTTTAGGGGGTGTGAAAACTGAAGAGGAATTGGCAGCATATAGGAAAAGCTTTAACATGTATATACCTTTTGATAAAGCAACTCCACTACTAGGATTTACTCTATGGAAATAGTTAAGAGCAGTACAAAGATTAAGTTCCAAGGATGTTTATTGCAGGATTGTATACAATGGTAAAACATTGGAAGCAAGTTTAAATATAAAAGGATATGGTATTCTTTTAGTAAATTATCAACTCATGGGATAAAAGATTCTAAGCTATTAAGATTGTGTTGTTGGACTCTTTTTGTTTTTTAAAAGACAAATGTTCAGAATATATTCCTGAGAATTGAAGCTAGGTCAAAAAACAACAAATACATTGTAATTGCCTTTTTGAAAAGAAATTCGCCTAAGAATTTTTGGCAAACATCGGTTAATATTAGTTATAGCTGCCTTGTGGGATAACAGATGATTTTTATTTTCTCTTCTTTGCTTATTCATATGTAAGTGTTTTATTGAACTGTCTCATCCCTGTGGGGTATGAAGAGGAAATGGTTTTATTTTTCTCCATTCTCAGCTCTCACTCCCACAACTGTGCCATATGAAAAATCCCTCCCTGCTGGCTCACGGATTCCTTAAGGACATTTTGGGATGATTCCTTAACTTTGCTTTTGGATATTAAAAATCTGTCCATTTCGTTTACCCTTCAGAACTTTTCTCTTTCCCCAGGGCCTGCGAGGTTTGTGGTTTGAGGGGCATGAATTGAATATGGTTTGTGGTGAGCTCCTCTGGGATGCTCCCTCTCTGCCCCTTGCTCTTCCTGCCACTTGTGGGCAATGGAAAGGAGGAGGAATTAGGGAAAAGAGCCACTTACTTAGCTGGGCTCCTTTGCAATCTGCTTTTGGTTGTTGCTCCTTCTCTTGCAGGTCCTAAGTGCTTCATTTTGAGGAGGTCTAAACCCCTGCTCTCCTAAGGGGCAATGAGATGTTTACCATCTGCCTCTTTTTTGATCTGTTCCAACTCCCACTTCTCTCCAGGCCTGCTGAACCACTAGCCTTTGTGGGGGGCATCTGCAAAACTTGCTCAGCTTGGCTTCCTTTGCAGTCATTCGCATGACACATGTGAAACTCAGGCATGAATGTCAAGCCAAAATTGGGAAGCGCAAGCTGAGCTTTGACAAAAGGGAGTGCTCTGGTCCATTGAAGGGTAGGGAGGAGAGGGAAGGGAATTCAACAGCCCCGCTCACTTCTCCAATGAGCTGGGACTCCAGAAATGTCTCCCTTTTCCCTCTCCCTGTCCCCTCTCATAAATCAGAGATGATGGAATGATGAAAATCCTAGTAGGATTTTTCTCTTGGAATATTATAGGAAGTTCTTTGTGAAGAATGCACTGATGAATAATGTTACAAAATGTGAAAATCTGAAGTTATTTGATTTTTTTTTGAAATAATGTTATGAAATGTGTGGGCAGTTGGAACGACTTGCTTGACCAGATCTCAAACACATTATACAATTACAGCATAATTATGACCAGAAGTGTTGAATAATCAACTTAAGAGAATAGATAGCCTTCAAAGAGATTCTAGCATATGGAAGAACTTAGTTTTTGCTAAAGGAAATATCAGACTAATAAGAAGGGATGACATATTCAACAAAAGTGCTGAGAAAATTATCTTGGAAAAAATATCATGTTACATTCTCATACACCAAAAGAAATTTCAGATGCATTTAGAATTTAAAATGTAAGCATGAAAATTCTCAAGGACAAAGTAGGTAGTTGTAGAACTGATCTTGAATTGAGTAAATTATTTCTCAGCCCCAAAGCAGTGAAGAAAGATACAAAGAAAAAAATGATTGCTTTGATACACATATGCTAGTATGTTACGGGTCTATTGAAAACTCCATCTAAATAAAAGCAAGTGAGATATGTCAAATACGTTATAGTATAACAGGACAGAAAACAGGTTACTATATTTAACATATAAATATACTACCAATCAGCAATCAAAGCACTAATGTCTTTATAGAAAAATGGGCTAACATAGAAATAGAAAGGAAAGATGTACTCATGACCCCAAATGATATCAAAAACATATCTGACCTCCCTCGTAATAAAATAATACAAACTGGGTGCAGTGGCTCATACCTCTAATCCTAGCACTTTGGGAGGCTGAGGCAGGAGGATTGCTTGAGGCCAGGAGTTTGAGGACAATTTGAAGAACATAACAATACCCAATATCTACAGAAAATTAAAAATTAGCTGGGCATGGTGGTGTGCACTTGTAGTCCCAGCTATTCTGGAGGCTGAGGCAGGAGGATCACTTGAACCCAGGAATTGGAGGCTGCAGTGAGCTATGATTATGCCACCACACTCTGGTCTGGGCAATGGCACAAGACCCTGTCTCTACAAATATATAAATAAAATAATGCAAACCCAAACAACAATAAAATACCTTTTTGCTTATAAAATAAGAGGTTTTAAATATGTGCAAGATGATAACAATACAGTGAGGTGGTCATTTTTATCCACAGTGATGAGAGAGTAAATTGCCCTAAACTTTTAGGTAAACACTTGAGCATCAAGTAAACAGAGCCTTAAAACTCCTGTCCTCTTCCACTTAGCAATTGTACTCCTAGGAATCTATCCCAAGGGATGAACTGAATGCACAACACAATTTATGCACAAGAATATTAATCATATATTTATTTATAATCATGAAAAGTTGAAAAGAAAGACAAACTTTGAGTGTTCTCACTTATTTGTGAGAGCTAAAAATCAAAACAATTGAACTCATGGAGATAGGGAGTAGAAGATGGTAACCACAAGCTGAGAAGGGTAGTGGGGTGCAGGAAGTGGGGATCGTTAATGAGTACAAAAACATAGTTAGATAGAATGAATAAGATCTAGTATTTGTTAGCACAACAAGGTGAGTACAGTCAATAATAATTTAATTGTACATTTCAAAATAACCACAAGAGTATGACTGGCTTGTTTATAACACAAAAGATAAATGTTTGAGGAGATGGATATTCCATTTACCCTGATGTGATTATTACATATTATAATATTATTACATATATAATATACTATCAAAATATCCCATATACTCCTTAAGTATATGTACCTACTATGTACTCACAAAAATTAAAAATTAAAAAAGTTCAAAATAAACTGTTATATTTTTATTTGGCATTCAAAAAAGAATTACAGTCTCTCTATTGGATGGTTTTAGTATCTGTGAGATATGCCAAATATTCCATGTGTTGAAGAATTTCAATTGACATGGCCAAGTGCTTATGTGAAAAAAAAGCTAACTACCAAACTATTTATAGAATGACTGATTTTTTTTCAAATCTCAGAAACATGGCTTTGATCATTTTAGTGCTCATGCCTGTTAGATTGTGCTTTTTTCATACAGACAGAGAGAACCTTCCCAAGGCATGAGAATTTCAGCCCAAAAAGGAAACAGAAGGGATTTAGTCCTATATTCCAGTTATAGCAGTCATCCCCATCCTCTTCACTCTCCTTTCTCAATGCATCTTTTGTCAAAAATTTTTTAATTGTACTAGATTCAAATATTCAATTTCTATTTTCTTAATTATATTTCTAAATATTTATTTTTCTTATATTGTTTACATTTTAAAAAACAGCTTAATTGAGAGATAATTGACATGCAACAAACTACATGTATTAAGTGATGCAATTTGGCACATTTTGACATATGTATATGCTTGTAAAACCATCACCATAATCAAGATAATGAACATAGCATGATTGGGATTTTATTATAAGAACATATGGCTTAGAAAGACCTATGCCATAAAGCTCAGATTATTTATATTTAACAAATTTTATTTTACTCTTTTGAATGTGTTTTCAAAATTTTCTATGATGCATATGTGCTACTTTTATGAGCAGAAAAACCTTGAGGAAAAGTTAGTGACAGTAACTAAAGGTGGGTGGCAGAGTGGTAGGTCAGGACATGCTACCTTATAAAAACCAAATAAACCGAAATTCTTAGGGAGGAAGGCTCAAGACTTTGAAATCTCATGTATCAGATAATCAAGCTCTACCAAAAAGGGTCCAGCTCCATTTTTGTGGAAAACTGATAGAGGAGATTGGAAGAAAGAGAGAGAGAGAAAGAGAGAGAGAGTGTGTGTGTGTTAAGAAATGAATGGGCTTGGCAAAATGGAAGAGAAAGGGTTGGGGTCCAGGTGACAAGATAAGCCTAGACCCTGAGGAGGGATACTTCCTCCCCTGAGACCAGAAGTAATGAAACTAGAGGGAGAAGAGATGTTAGACAAATTTTTATATTGGTGGGTGGAGAGTTAATGGCTACATGACAGCATCACTTTTGCTTATAGTGCAGGAGGCAAGATTGTCTCCTACCGATAATTTGACTTAGATGTAATGAAGGACGTTGATACTTGTATTGAAGAACTACCTGGTGGCAGAAGACCACTGTTTGAAATAACCCCTATTTTCCTGTTTCGCTAAATTTTGTCAGTAGACTGGGGCAAAAGAAAAGTGAGGTGTGGGATTAATTCAACGTTGGAGTTGACAAAGAAGAGGAGGTGAGTAAAGAATCAAAGAGTTGTAGGGGAGGATCCAAGATGGCTGAATAGGAACAGCTCTGGAGTGCAGTTCCCAGCAAGAACAATGCAGAGGGTGAGTGCCCACCACATTTCCAAACAAATTTTCACTGCCCACAGACCTGGAGATTCCCGGGCCAAAAAGTGCCACAAGTTTTCAGCATGGCAGTTTCAACCGGTGCTGACTTGGTGCACAGAAACTCACATACATCTGGGCAGCCATTTCAACTGGCACCTGGAACGCCTGGGAGACAGAGTTGCCCATTCAACTGAAAGGGAAGGGGCAGAGACAGGGAGCCAGGTGATCTGGCTTGGCAGGTACCACCCCCACAAAACAAACAATCTGAAATGCTCTGCATTGAGAGTTTCACAGTAAGGGCAGCTGGACTCAGGATGGTCCAGCTCAGTGGGGGGAAGGGTGGCCACCACTACTGAGGCAGTCCACCACTACTGA
The DNA here is from genome assembly GCF_030222135.1 of Aotus nancymaae. Classification (NCBI taxonomy): domain Eukaryota; kingdom Metazoa; phylum Chordata; class Mammalia; order Primates; family Aotidae; genus Aotus; species Aotus nancymaae. The sequence continues at coordinate 16,911,033 of NW_026988472.1, read as the reverse complement.
GGCAGTTCACACAGCAGCTGGGCAGAACCTGCGGCAGCTCAGCAATGCCTCTGCTGGCAGACTGTGGCTAGACTACTCTGTGCGGGGCAGGACATCTATGAAAAAAGGCAGCAGCATGACAGGAACTTATAAATAAGCTGACCTTCCTAGGACAGAGCACCTGGGAAAAGAGGCAGTTATGAGTTCCACTGCACCAGACTTAAAGTTATGTGCCTAGCAGCTCTGCACGGAATAACAGAGCTCCTAGCACAGCACTTGAGCTCCTATGAGCGACAGACTGTCTCCTCAAGCAGCTCCCTGACCCCTGTATTTGCAAAGAGATACCTCATAAAGGAGAGCTCAGGCTGACATCTGGCAGGTACTCTTCTGGGACGAAGATAACAGAAGAAGAAACCGGCAGCAACCCTTACTGTTCCGCAGTCCTGTTGGGTGATTCCCCAGGCAAGCAGGGTCTGGAGTGGACCTCCAACAGTCCTGCAGCAGAGGGGCCTGAATGTTAGAAGGAAAACTAAGAAACAGAAAGAAATAACTTCATCATCAACAAAAGGGACATCCACTCAGAGACCCCATTAAAAAGTCACCAACTACAAAGACCACAGGTAGATAAAGCCACTAAGATGGGAAGAAACCAGTGCAAAAAGGATGAAAACACCAAAACCCAGAATTCTTCTCTTCCTCCAAAGGATCTTAACTCCTCACCAGCTAAGTATCAAAGATGGATGGAGAATGAATCTGATGAATTGACAGAAACAGGCTTCAGAGGGTGGGTAATAACAAACTTCTCAAAGCTACAAGAACATGTGCTAACCCAATGCAAAGAAACCAAGAACCAAGAAAAAAGGTTACATGAGATGCTAACTAGAATAAACAGCTTAGAGAAGAATATAAACGACTTGAAGGAGCCAAAAAACATAGCAGGAGAACTTCACGAAGCATACACAAGTTTCAATGCTGAATCGACCAAGCAGAAGAAAGGATATCAGAGACTGAAGATAAACTCAATGAAATAAAAGGAGAAGGCAAGAATAAAGAAGGAAAAGAAATGAACAAAGCCTCCAAGAAATATGGGATTATGTGAAAAGACCTAATCTACATTTGATAGGTGTACCTGAATGTGACGGAGAGAATGAATCCAAGCTGGAAAACACTCTTCAGGATATTACCCAGGAGAACTTTCCCAACCCAGCAAGCCAGGACACGATTCAAGTCCAGGAAATACAGAGAACACCACAAAGATATTCCTCAAGAAGAGCAACTCCAAGGCATGTAATCATCAGATTCACCAGTGTTGAAATGAAGGAAACAATGCTAAGGGCAGCCAGAGAGAAAGGTCGGGTTACCCACAAAGGGAAGCCCATCAGACTCACAGCGGATCTCTCCGCAGAAACCCTACAAGCCAGAAGAGACTGGGGGACAATATTCAACATCCTTAAAGAAAAGAACTTTTGACCTAGAATTTCATATCCAGCCAAACTAAGCTTCATAAGCGAAGGAGAAAGAAAATCCTTTATGGACCAGCAATTGCTGAAAGATTTCATCACCACCAGGCCTGCCTTATAAGAGCTCCTTAAAGAAGCACTAAACGTAGAAAGGAACAACCAGTACCAGCCACTCCAAAAACGTACCAAATGGTAAAGACCATTGACACAATGAAAAAGTGAGTCAAGTAACAAGGAAAACAACCAGCTAGCATCAAAATGGCAGGATCAAATTCACACATAAGAATATTAACCTTAAATATAAATGAGCTAAATGCCCCAATCTAAAGACACAGACTAGCAAATTGGATAAAAAGCCAAGACCCATCAGTGTGCTGTATTCAGGAAACCCATCTCATGTGCAAGGACACACATAGACTCAAAATAAAGGGATGGAGGAAGATATATCAAGCAAATGGAAAGCAAAAAAAAAGTGAGAGTTGCAATCCTAGTCTCTGATAAAATGGACTTTAAACTAGCAAAGATCAAAAGAGACAAAGAAGGGCATTACATAATCGTAAAAGGATCAATGCAACAAGAAGAGGTAATGATCCTAAATATATACGCACCCAATACAGGAGCACCCAGGTACATAAAGCAAGTTCTTAATGACCTACAAAGAGACATAGATTCCCTCACAGTAACAGTGGGAGACTTTAACACCCCATTGTCAATATTAGACAGACAACGAGACAGAAAATTAACAAGGATATCCAGGACTTGAACTCAGATCTGGATCAAGCAGACCTAATAGACATCAACAGAAATCTCCACTCCAAATCTACAGAATATACATTCTTCTCAGCACCACATTGCACCTACTCTAAAATTGACCACATAATTGGAAGTAAATCACTCCTCAGCAAATGTAAAAGAACAAAAATCATAACAAACACTCTCAGACCACAGGGGAACCAAATTAGAACTCAGAATTAAGAAACTAACTCAGAAATGTGCAGCTTCATGGAAACTGAACAACTGGCTCCTGAATGTTGACTGGATAAACAATAAGATAAAGGCAGAAATAAAGATGTTCTTTGAAACCAACGAGAATGAAGACACAATGTACCAGAATCTCAGTGACACATTTAAAGCAGTATCTAGAGGGAAATTTATAGCAATAAATGCCCACTTGAGAAGCGAGGAAAGGTCTAAAATCGACACCGTATCGTCAAAATTGAAAGAGCTAGAGGAGGAAGATCAAAAAAACTCAAAGCTAGCAGAAGACAAGAAATAACTAATATCAGAGCAGAACTGAAGGGATAGAGACACAAAAAGCCCTTCAAAAAATCAATAAATCCAGGAACTGTTTTATTTTTTTAAAGATCAACAAAATAGACTGCTAGCCAGATTAACAAAAAAGAAAAAGGAGGAGAATCACATAGATGGAATAAAAAAAGATAAAGGGGATATCACCATTGATTCCACAGAAATACAAACTACAATCAGAGATTACTACAAACAACTCTATGTACATAAACCAGCAAGCCTGTAAGAAATGGATAAATTCCTGGACATTTGCACCCTCCCAAGCCAAAACCAGGAAGAAGGTGAAACCTTGAATAAACCAATAACAAGGGCTGAAGTTGAGGCAGGAATTAATAGCCTACCAACCAAAAAAAGTCCAGATCCAGATGGTTTCACAGCGGAATTCTACCAGACATACAAAGAGGAGCTGGTACCATTCCTTCTGAAACTATTCCAAACAATACAAAAAGAGGGAATCCTTCCCAAATCATTTTATGGGACCAACATCATCCTGATACCACAACCTGGCAGAGACTCAGCAAAAAAAGAAAACTTCAGGCCAATATCCATGATGAACATAGATGCAAAGATCTTCAATAAAATACTAGCAAGCCGATTGCAACAGCACATCAAAAAGCTTATCCATCACGATCAAGTAGGCTTCATTCCAGGGATGCAAGTCTGGTTCAACATACACAAGTCTATAAACGTAATCCGCCACATAAACAGAACCAAAGACAAAAACCACATGATTATCTCAATTGATGCAGAGAAGGCCTTCAACAAAATTCAACAGCCCTTTATGCTAAAAACTCTCAATAAACTAGGTATCAAAGGAACGTACTCAAAACAATAAAAGCTATTTATGACAAACCTACAGCCAATATCATACTGAATGGACAAAAACTGGAAGCATTCCCTTTGAAATCTGGCACTAGACAAGGATGCTCTCTCTCACCACTCCTATTCAATATAGTACTGGAAGTTCTACTGAGATAAATTAGGCAAGAAAAAAAATAAAGGGTATTCAAGTAGGAAAGGAGGAAGTGAAATTGTCTCTGTTTACAGAGGACATGATTGTATATTTAGAAGACCCTATCATCTCAGCCCAAAATCCCCTTAAACTGATAAGCAACTTCAGCAAAGTCTCAGGATACAAAATCAGTGTGCAGAAATCACAAGCATTTCTATACACCAATAACAGACTAACAGAGAGCCAAATCATGAGCAAACTCCCATTCACAATTGCTACAAAGAGAATAAAATACCTAGGAATACAACTAACAAAGGATGTAAAGGACCTCTTCAAGGAAAACTACAAACCACTGCTCAAGGAAATAAGAGAGGACACAAACAGATGGAAAAACATTCCATGCTCATGGCTAGGAAGAATCAATATCATGAAAATGGCCATACTGCCCAAAGTAATTTATAGATTCAATGCTATCCCCATCAAGCTACCAATGACCTTCTTCACAAAACTGGAAAAAACCACCTTAAATTTCATATGGAACCAAAAGAGAGCCCACATAGCCAAGATAATCCTAAGCAAAAAGAACAAAACCAGAGGCATCACACTACGTGATTTCAAACTATACTATAAGGCTACAGTAATTAAAACAGCATGCCACGGGTACCAAAACAGAGATATAGACCAATGGAACAGAACAGAGGCCCTGGAGGCAATGCCACACATCTACAATCATCCAATCTTTCACAAACCTGACAAAAACAAGCAATGGGGAAAGGATTCCCTGTTTAATAAATTGTGTTGGGAAAACTGGCTAGCACTGTGCAGAAAGCAGAAGCTAGACCCCTTCCTGACACCTTACACTAAAGTTAACTCCAGATGGATTAAAGACTTAAACATAAGACCTAACACCATAAAAACCCTAGAAGAAAACCTAGGCAAAACCATTCAGGACATAGGCATAGGCAAGGACTTCATGAGTAAAACACCAAAAACATTGGCAACAAAAGCCAAAATAGACAAATGCGATCTAATTAAACTCCAGAGCTTCTGTACAGCAAAAGAAACAATCATTAGAGCGAACCGACAACCAACAGAATGAGAAAAAAAATTTTGCAATCTACCCATCTGACAAAGGGCTACTATCCAGAATCTACAAAGAACTAAAACAGATTTACAAGAAACAAACAAACAAACCCATCCAAAGGTGGGCAAAGGATATGAACAGACACTTTTCAAAAGAAGGCATATATGAGGCCAACAAACATATGATAAAATGCTTATCATCACTGATTATTAGAGAAATGCAAATCAAAACCACATTGAGATACCACCTCACACCAGTTAGAATGGCAGTCATTAAAAAACCTGGAGACAACAGATGCTGGAGAGGATGTGGAGAAATAGGAACACTTTTACACTTTTGGTGGGAGTGTCAACTAGTTCAACCATTGTGGAAGATAGTGTGGCGCTGCCTCAAGGACCTAGAAATAGAAATTCCATTTGGCCCAGCAATCCCATTACTGGGTATATACCCAAAGGATTACAAATCATTCTATTATAAAGACACATGCACACATATGTTCATAGTGGCACTGTTTACAATAGCAAAGACCTGGAACCAACCCAAATGCCCATCAACGATAGACTGGACAAAGAAAATGTGGCACATATACACCATGGAATACTATGCAGCCATAAAAAATGATGAGTTTGTGTCCTTTGTAGGGACATGGATAAATCTGGAAACCATCATTCTCAGCAAACTGACACAAGAACAGAAAATCAAATACCACATGTTCTCACTCACAGGTGGGTGTTGAACAATGAGAACACTTGAACACAGGGAGGGGAGCATCACACACTGGGGTCTGTTGGAGGGGCCAAGGGAGGGACAGTGTGGGGGTGTGGAGGTTGGGGAGGGATAACGTGGAGAAATGCCAGATGTAGGTGACGAGGGGATGGAGGCAGCAAATCACATTGCCATGTGTGTAGCTATGCATCAATCCTGTATGATCTGCACATGTACCCCAGAACCTAAATTACAATTAAAAAAAAGAAAGAATCAAAGAGTTAGGGATACAAGTTAGTTCAGGGGTACTTCATTATTGCAGAAGCAATTGTTAGCTGGGATATAAATTAGAAATACCTACTGTTAAAAAAAGCAGAATATGTGTATGTTTAAAAAATTAAAATAACCACTCATTATTATTACTGGAACATGGTTGATTTTTGTCATATTTCAAGTTGGATTATCGCATTTGCCTCCAGTGAATTGTTCACCCTATATCATTTAGGTAGCATTTTTTAAACACTCCCTGCGCTAACTCATGCCATTGTTACAATACAGCAGTTAAATCAGCTCCCTTGTTTTAAATCAAATGCCAGGAATAGTACCTGCCCAAAGTAGACATTCTACAAATATGTTCAATAGATGACCAAGCACTCTTGTGCACTTACAGTCACATATGAAACAGTGCATCATTAAATAATGGCTTTGATATTCTTTCAGATAGCCACTAATAAGACAGTGTTAGCATTATCTGTAATAGATACTTGGGAAGAAAATAAATTTATCAGTATTCTAGGATCTCTAAAATGGAAGAATAGCCTACGCAACCAAATCAATGGCAAATGCAGTATTGTCCTCAGTTCTACACAGATCAGATGACAGCTGCGGATGGATGTTATCTAGTGAAAATTTCCCACCATATTATACTTGCTTGCTTCAGGCATCTTCATGTTTTATTAAAGTCACTAAATAAATTGTCATTTCCTTTCCTTGCTTTTGGAATGTTCTAAAGTTTCTGAGAGTCATTACTTTTCAGAGAGCACATGAAATTATAGAAGTTGTTTATCAGCACTAGGTATTTCCTTTGAGAGTTGAGCTTTAAGGATAGCATATATTTATTTCTACCAATCATGCAAGCTAAAGGAAATTGTCAAGAACTAATATTAAACAGCCTGAATATATTTGCATTAACCCTAGATCTAGTATTCACCAAATATCATTTTCAGCAGTTTTTATATGCTTCCTATTTCTGCCGTTCTCATTTAAGCTGTGTTTATAATTGAAGAGTCACTGTCTTGAATTTATATTTTCAAAGATGCCAGCCTGTTGTTAATTTATGGAGTATTTTGGTTCCTGAGTTTCAGATCTAAGTTTCATCTGCTTTCCAGGAGGAGCCTCATACAGTGGCTGGGTGAAGTGACTTTTGTACTCTACTGCAAGTAGTGATGTCTCAGTGAAGGTACTTCAAACTTTCTATGCCTCAGTTTCCTCATCTATAAGATGGTAATTGTATGTCTGCTTTTATACAACAGAACTTTTCAGAGATTCAATATGTTTTTTATGGGAAAGCACTTTGAAAATAATTCAGGACAAAACAAATATAGGAAATTTTTCTTCTTATAAGAAGAATTTAACTCAATGCAAAGAACTAAAGTTTTCCCTTCTGGAGTATTACCATTGGGATCCTGAACATCATTTCTCTCAGTATTTTGGTAAAAACTTCTGGTTGAACCACTCTTCCATCATTGTTTAGAGTCCACCATACACTATTCATTTTAGTCTCTTATAGGTACTAAATATTGTTCCTCTCTGACTCTCATCATGTGTACTTGGGGCAAAATGGCACCCAAGGCTCTGAGAGACCCATTTAAGACTCTTGAAAATTTGGTAGTTGGAACTTGGTAGTGTCAACCAAAGGGGAAAAGCCATCCTTAGTTATTGAAGAATAGTTTTTATGTTTAATTTGATTTCATTCCTGATAACTTAATTGTTATACTGATTTGTTTATAATGTCAAAATTACCTCTTAGCTCAGTCAGTAATGATTTATTTTAATATTACAAAAACTCATTAAAGGTAAGATAATACTCCTTCTTCTATTACTTTGCTGCTTTTCTAAAGATAATTGCCTTAAGATTTATAGTTCTTCTATTCTTAAAATAAGAACACTTATCCACACAAAAGTATTTGCCTAGTTCTAATAAAATATTATCCACATATATTTTTTTCTGGAGAAAGAAGTATACTTGAATTCTGAACACTTTTGCTCTGGATTTAATCTCTACTGCAAACTACAAAGGTTGTCAGTGTGAAGATAGGAAGTAGGTATAGTGGGATGAGTAGTAGTAGCATTTAGTGCTTTGGGTTGGAATGACAGGGATTTAGTTGAAGTAGTTAGGACTTTGAATAAGTATTTTCTCTAAGTTTCTTTTCTTTTGTAAAGGCTATTGGAAGGGCTTCTACCTAGATACACCAATAACAGAGTTATCATATTACCCCTGACTATTTGAGGTAGCAAATACTGTTAGGGCCCCACCCATATCTCTTCCGCTTTGGGGATTTCATTGCATGCCAGTCCAATTTCAAATGCCAGCAATTGCATTTTTTCCTAAGGGCTTTCTCTGGCTACTTGAGCCAATTCTACTTTTGCCCATAGCAGGCCAGAAACACCAGGAAATTAATGCCACCTAAGAATAGACCTCAATTAATGGCTGATGGAAATAGCTTAATAAATTCCTCAGTCTTTTTGCTTCTGGGACAGTTAAACACTGAGGTGTGTTCTACAGTATTTCTCAGAGTTCTCCAGTGGGATTTATTTCACATTGCCCTCAGTGGTAACTTCATGGTAATGCCTCTTCTACTTGCACTTAAATCCTTGACTTATGGTTTGTGTCTGGGACAGTTGGGAATCTAGAACAGTTGGAAATTGGCATTCTGTCTGTAAAAATATGTTTAGGGAGGGAGAGGGACAGCTGTAGTCAGGAGAGGGATAATGAAGGATGATGAGTGACCTTACAGATTCAGATAGGAGAACTATTCACAAGGGCTGTGATGGCATCAGGGAGAAGGCTTTCTGCCTTTATTAAAGGGGTAGGTGAACAAGTAACCGAGTTCATGTAGCTGAGAAAGAAAGAAAGAGAGAGAGAGAGGGAAGGGGCTTGAGGGCCAGGGGCAGGAAGGGAGCTTGAAGTTGAGTGACATATGATAGCACGGGCAACAGAGTTCACAGGTAAGAGGAGATAACAGTGTTGCTTGTGGCAATGCAGTGCACAGTCCATTCTGATCAGCACAGTGGCAGTAAGAGCTAGCTTTTCTGAGATACCAGCATTCCCAGCATACACCATCTTTTCCTGACTCTTCCTTCACTCACCCTACATTAACACCACCCATAGGAGGCAGGGCTAGGACTTGGTTGGTGCAGATTTCCATACATCTCTACCTAACTATGTTATTTAAAAAGCAAATGTGGATGGACCATTTTTGATGAGAACGAGAAACCTGTAGGTAGTTAATATTCCCAGTTCAGGGTAGAGAACAGCACTGTAAGAGGAGCAAGATGTTGTCTGACATTTAAAAATAAACCTAACTATACCAATTAGTCTGTTCTGTCCATGGTAACCTTATTCAATGTTATGGTGGTAATCGCTTCTGGAAAGCTTTGACATATTTTATAATTGAACTGCCAGGTTCACACTTAGCTATAATTCATTCACAGATAAGTGTGTCTTGTTAACCAAATTATGTTGACTCCCTTGGAAAGCCTGTGTGAGGACTTTCCTGTTTCTTGTCTTCATGTGGTTTTACAGTCTTATGACAGACCATTAGCATGATGAAAGACTGTTTATTGTCTTGGGCACCAAACTGTAATTTGGCCCCATTTTCATTTTTCTTTTTCATCAGCTGCAGAATCATATGCATTTATCAAAATGGGTGTCATCTGTTTTGAAATTCATGAAGTTAGATTGCACACTTGTCAAACATTTTTTTTTCTGGCATTGACAAAAACATCAACATCAAGCTTTACTTAAGTTGTTTAGAAATAGAGATGTCCAGGTGAAAGAATGGTGGAATCAAAATGAAAGACTAGGGGCTGGAATGGCTCATTCATTCTACCGACATTTTCTGAATGCATTCAGTGCACATAGCAAATTGCCAGATGGTGAGCTGAAGTCTGTGATGGGTTGGAGAGACGTGAAGCTGATTCATTCACTCAAAAACATTTAGTGCCTAAAGTGCTTGACACTGTACTAGGCACTGGGGAAACAGCAGTAACAAAACAGGCAAAGTCCTTTTCCTCACAGAGCTTATATTCTAGAGAGCTTATATAATATAAAAGAAAGGGAATATTTAGTCCTTATCCTCAAGGATCTTACAATCTACTTGGAAAGATAAAGTACATGTATTAAGTTAAAATTACACAGCAAGGCAAAAATGGGACAAATGAATTAATAATGTGTTTTACATGAAGGTGGTCAAAGCAAGTGCAATAAAAGAATGACCCAACACTGCTCTGCCAGACACTTGCTAGGACATCAAGGAAGTCACTTAACTGGACAAAACTGTTCCTAGAGCAGTGATTTAGGGGCAGTTTGGCTGCGGATTAGAGCCTTTGACTATGCGTATTGAAGGCCATTCACAATGAGCAATCTGGAATAAAGGCAATCTCTGAATGCAACTTTAACAGCCTAAAGTGAATATCATATGAAAGGCTGATGCATATATTCATTTAAGATTTGGTGATAAGGTAAGGTTGCCTGTTAGCACTGTTTGGATTTAATATGGTATTAGAGATTGTAAGCAGTGCATCAGATAAGGAGGACTAATACAGTTTTAAGAATTGGAAGAAAGAAGTTAAATTGTCATTATTTTTATGCAATCTAATTGTTTACAGAGAAAATTCAAGAAACCCAACAAGCTATTAGAACTAATAAGAAATTTCAACCAGGTTGGTGGATAAAAATAAAATTAGAAATTCAGCAATGTTCCAATATATCAAAAACAACCAATTAAAAATGTAATTTTAGGAATCCTATTAACAAGAGCAAGAAACATTTAATAAATGTAATAAAAATATAAACAACTTGATATAGAAAAACTAGGTAGAGAGTGCTACATGTTTATAGATGTTATTTCCACAAAATTCCCAATAGTTGTGTCTGTGTGTGTAATTTGATAAGATGATCTTAAAATGCAAATAGGATGGTAAAAAGCCAAGACTCTGAAACAATTTGAAAAAATAATTAAATAAGTTAAAATAAGGTACAAAAATATGACCTAACAGATATGTAGATAGATAGATAGAAAGATATAAATGAACATTTATATATGTAGATGTATAGATAGCAATATTACATTAATTTAAACAGTATAGTGTGCTACAGAGATTGAAAAGTAGACCATTTATCATAGGAATCTATAAGCATTTTTGTCTGAGTTTGCTTGTGTATTGAAGTGTGTGAATGTGTGTCCTATTTTGAAATAGAAGTATTCTAGTCTCAGTTCTCATTGAAGCATGAAGACAATAAATCCTATACTCCAAAGACACCACCATACAGACATTTCAAAGTCAAAATTTGACAATTGTTTATTTTGCTTTTGAGCTCTTTCCTTTCATAGAGGTTGTAGATAACAGGGGAGACTTGAAGGGGGTTTGTGAAGAAAATTTCTCTGGCAGTTGCTGTCTCACTGCAAACTCCTGCCAGAGCAGGACGGAGTGCTGTCCCTTTGCCTCAAGTCCAAGGAGAGGAAAGGATTGTGAGAAGTTGGTGTGGAGGTCCTAATGGACCGGTGCTGGGCCCCTTCCAGGAAGTTTAGAGGCTGTGTAAGGAGCAGGGACCTGCTTTGGCGATGGAGCAAGTGTACTTGTGCTGAGATTGGCTTCCACTATTGGACTTTGCTGGTGCTAAGGGTGTCAGAGTGGTTCCTGTGGATGAAATGGAGCCATGTACAGAAGAGATAGGCCGGCCTGGAGCTTTACACAATCCTGTCCTAGAGAACCACCAGTAGGGGAAAAGACATTCCAAGAGAGAGTGATCTATATGGAATGGGCACGGGACAAGGAAGAGCCAAGAGAAAAGTGGCCAGCAAGAGGAGAGGCATTTGCCTGGCTCACATGATGTTCACGTCAATGCCTCAGGCAGAACATTTGTTCAAAGAAAGAAAGTCAATTCTGGTGTCTGCCAGGCTCAGAAAGTATAAAGTCATCTTTTACTCCCTCTTCTCTCCTTAGCTCCTTTAGAATCAGAAAGCTGGACAGCAAGGTAGGGGCAGGGAGTTAGAAGTTTAGGCAGAGAGAGAAATGGGAAAGATCATGCACTGTTCCTACAACACAGTCTTCATGTCTACAGAAGACCCAGCTGGGTGCAAAAATATAACTTTAAATCAGTTTGAGTTTTGATTATTACATAGGACTAAAATTTCATATGTATGTATATATTCAGGCTCCTGCTATAACACCAAGTATGTATTTCTGAAAAACCTCTCATGTTGCAAAATCACACACTATAAATAAATGGCTTGTGGGAAAAATAGAGTTGGGGCAGACCACTCAAAATATATGGAAATTTCTAACTAGACTACTAACCATAACAATTCTAATAAAAACTCTGGCATAGTTCCATCTCTACCAATATTTACACTCAGCCTCACAACCAGCTGATCCTTGTTTGCTCTTGGCCATAGATTTCTTTCACATTTGAGATGCAACATAGTGAGGGCATTCAATTCTGCTGAGAACTTTAATCAAAACAAAAAATCAGATGCGGAGTGCAGATATTTTAAAATCAGGTCTTTCCTTCCTCCCCCTTCTCTCCCCACTTCCACATCCTCCCTCCCTCCCTCTCTCCCTCCCTCCTAATTGATTCCCTCCCTCCTTTCCTCCCTTAATCTCACTCTCTCTCCCTTCCTTCCTTCTAATTGGCCAGTTTCATATAATATCTTGTTGAAGGCAAATAATCTCAATATCAAATTTTGGAAGGTGCCAAGAAGGCACTGAATTGAAATTATTGAAAGGAAACTTTCAGCAAAACCATGAAGGATGCTCATCAGCACACTGGCCCTCCTGGGCTCTTATTTCTTTATCATCATTTGCTCAGCTTATCATGATTGCTTTATCAATGGATTATTTTGCCAGCCATCATTTCCTTCATTTGGCCCTTCATCCATTACTCAACTGCCAGACCCAAGTCTCCATGGTCTATGTCTGATTTGTGTGCTTTTCTCCTGTGTTTTTTGTTCTTCTCCTTGTTTCTGTGTTTTCTGTGTGATACAGAACTTAAAAACAGCCAGCTAAACTATTTAAACAATACTTCCAAATACCACCTAAAAACCCTAATGTCATGGCTCTGATAACTGTATCCAGGAAATTATACTATGTAAAATGTAAAGAAAAAAAATTCAACACTAAAAATGTACTGAGTGCTTGAAAAAGAAAAATACATGTTTCTCAGGGAGGATCCAAGATGGCCGAATAGGAGCAGCTCTGGAGTGCAGTCCCCAGCAAGAACAATGCAGAGGGTGAGTGCCCACCGAATTTCCAAACAAATTTTCACTGCCCAGAGACCAGGAGATTCCCAGACTGAAAAGCGCCACGAGTTGTCAACACAGCAGGTTCAGTCCATGACAGGTGGGCACACAGAAACTCATACAAATCTGGGTGGCAATTTCAACTGGCACCTGGAATGCCTGGGAGATGGAGCCACCTATTCAACTGAAAGGGAGGGGCAGAGATAGGGAGCCAGGTGATCTGGCTTGGTGGATACCACCCCCACAAAACAAGCAATCTGATACGCTCTGGTTTGAGAGTTTCACAGCAAGGGCAGCTGGACCCAGGACGGTCCAGCTCAGTTGGGAGGAAGTTCGACCACCACTACTGAGGCAGTCCACCACTACCGAGGCAGTTCACACAGTAGCTGGGCAGAACCTGAGGCAGCTCAGCAACACCTCTGCTGACAGACTGTGACTAGAATATTCCGTGCGGGGCAGGGCATCTATGGAAAAAGGCAGCAGCATGACAGGAACTTATAAATAAAACTGACTTTCCTAGGACAGAGCACCTGGGAAAAGAGGTGGTTATGAGTTCTGCTGCGGCAGACTTAAAAGTACCTGCCCAGTAGCTCTGCATGGAACAACAGAGCTCCCAACACAGCACTTGAGCTCCTATAAGGGACAGACTGTCTCCTCAAGCAGCTCCCCGACCCCCATATTCCCAAAGAGACACCTCATAAAGGAGAGCTCAGGCTAACATCTGGCAGGCACCCTTCTGGGACGAAGATAACAGAAGAAGAAACCGGCAGCAACCCTTACTGTTCCGCAGTCCTGTTGGGTGATCCCCAGGCAAGCAGGGTCTGGAGTGGACCTCCAGCTGTCCTGCAGCAGAGGGGCCTGACTGTTAGAAGGAAAACTAAAAAACAGAAGAAAAAATTTCATAATCAACAAAAAGGACGTCCACTCAGAGACCCCAACCAAAAGTCACCAACTACAAAGACCACAGGTGGATAAAGCCACTAAGATGGGAAGAAACCAGTGCAAAAAGGATGAAAACACCAAAAACCAAAATTCCTCTCCTCCTCCAAGGGATCACAACTCCTCACCAGCTAGGGATCAAAGATGGATGGAGAATGAATCTGATGAATTGACAGAAACAGGCTTCAGAAGGCGGGTAATAACAAACTTCTCAGAGCTTAAAGAACATGTGCTAACCCAATGCAAAGAAGCTAAGAACCTAGACAAAAGGTTAGATGAGATGCTAACTAGAATAAACAGCTTAGAGAAGAATATAAATGACTTGATGTAGCTGAAAAACACAGCATGAGAACTTCATGAAGCAGCTTCATGAAGTTCTTACACAAGTTTCAATAGCTGAATCGACCAAGCAGAAGAAAGGATATCAGAGATTGAAGATCAACTCAATGAAATGAAATTAGAAGGCAAGAATGGAGAAAAAAGAGTGAAAAGAAATGAACAAAGCCTCCAAGAAATATGGGATTACGTGAAAAGACCTAATCTACGTTTGATAGGTATACTTGAATGTGACGGAGAGAATGAATCCAAGCTGGAAAACACTCTTCGGGATATTATCCAGGAGAACTTCCCCAACCTAGCAAGGCAGGCCACCATTCAAGTCCAGGAAATACACAGAACACCACAAAGATACTCCTGAAGAAGAGTAATCCCAAGGCACATAATCGTCAGATTTACCAGGGTTGAAATGAAGGAAGAAATGCTAAGGGCAGCCAGAGAGAAAGGTTGGGTTACCCACAAAGGAAAGCCCATCAGACTCACAGCAAATCTCTCTGCAAAATCCCTACAAGGCAGAAAAGAGTGGGGGCCAATTAGAAAAGAAGTTTTGACCTAGAATTTCATATCCAGCCAAACTAAGCTTCATAAGTGAAGGAGAAAGAAAATCCTTTATGGACAAGCAATTGCTGAAAGATTTCATCACCACCAGGCCTGCCTTACAAGAGCTCCTGAAAAAAGCACTAAACCTGGAAAGGAACAACTACTACCAGCCACTCCAAAAACGTACCAAATGGTAAAGACCATTGACACAATGAAAAAAATTCATCACCTAATGGGCAAAACATCCAGCTAGCATCAAAATGGCAGGATCAAATTCACACATAACAATATTAACCTTAATGGTAAATGGGCTAAATGCCCCAATCAAAAGACACTGACTGGCAATTTGGATAAAAAGTCAAGACCCATCAGTGTGCTGTATTCAGGAAACCCATCTCACGTGCAAGGACACACATAGAATCAAAGTAAAGGGATGGAGGAAGATTTATCAAGCAAATGGAAAGCAAAAAAAAGCAGGAGTTACAATCCTAGTCTCTGATAAAACGGACTTTAAACCAACAAAGATCAAAAGAGACAAAGAAGGGCATTACATAATGGTAAAAGGATCAATGCATCAGGAAGAGCTAATGATCCTAAATATATATGCACCCAATACAGGAGCACCCAGGTACATAAAGCAAGTTCTTAATGACCTACAAAGAGACTTAGATTCCCACACAATAACAGTGGAAGACTTTAAAACTCCACTGTCAATATTGGACAGATCAACGAGACAGAAAATTAGCAAGGATATCCAGGACTTGAACTCAGATTTGGACCAAGCAGACCTAATAGACATCTACAGAAATCTCCACCCCAAATCCACAGAATATACATTCTTCTCAGCAACACATTGCACCTACTCTAAAATTATGACCACATAATTGGAAGTAAATCACTCCTCAGCAAATGCAAAAGAACAAAAATCATAACAGTCTCTCAGACCACAGGGCAATCAAATTAGAAGGCGGAATTAAGAAACTAATGCAGAAATGCAGAGCTTCACGGAAACTGAACAACTGGCTCCTGAATGTCGACTGGATAAACAATGAAATGAAGACAGAAATAAAGATGTTCTTTGAAACCAACAAGAATGAAGACTCAACGTACCAGAATCTCGGGGACACATTTAAAGCAGTGTCTAGAGGGAAATTTATAGCAATAAATGCCCACATGAGAAGTGAGGAAAGGTCTAAAATCGACACCATATCGTCAAAATTGAAAGAGCTAGAGGAGCAAGATCAAAAAAACTCAAAAGGTAGCAGAAGACAATAAATAACTAAGATCTGAGCAGAACTGAAGGAGATAGAGACACACACCTTTCAAAAAATCAGTAAATCCAAGAGCTGTTTTTTTGGAAAGATTAACAAAATAGACCACTAGCCAGATTCATTAAAAAGAAAAGGGAGAAGAATCAAATAGATGCAATAAAAAATGATAAAGGGAATATCACCACAAATTCCACAGAAATACACACTACAATCAGAGATTACTACAAACAACTCTATACACATAAACCAGTAAACCTGGAAGAAATGGATAAATTCCTGGATACTTGCACCCTCCCAAGCCTAAATCAGGAAAAGTTGAAACCCTGAATAGACCAATAACAAGGGCTGAAGTTGAGGGAGCAATTAATAGCCTACCAACCAATAAATGTCCAGGTCCAGGCAGGTTCACAGCTGAATTCCACCAGATGTACAAAGAGGAGCTGGTACCATTCCTTCTAAAACTATTCCAAACAAAACAAAAAGAAGGAATCCCTGCCAAGTCATTTTATGAGATCAACATCATCCTGATACCAAAACCCGGCAGAGAGTCAACAAAAAAAGAAAACTTGAGGCCAATATCCATGATGAACATAGATGTAAAAATCATCAATAAAATATTGGCAAACCAATTGCAACAGCACATCAAAAAGCTTATCCATCACGATCAAGTAGGCTTCATTCCAGAGATGAAAGGCTGGTTCAACATACACAAGTCTATAAACGTGATCCACCACAGAAACAGAACCAAGGACAAAAACCACATGATTATCTCAATAGATGCAGAGAAGACCTTCAACAAAATTCAACAGCCCTTTGTGCTAAAAACTCTGAATAAATTAGATATCGAAGGAACATATCTCAAAACGATAAAAGCTATTTATGACAAACCTACAGCCAATATCATACTGAATGGGCAAAAACTGGAAGCATTCCCTTTGAAATCTGGCACTAGACAAGGATGCCCTCTCTCACCACTCCTATTCAATATAATATTGGAAGTTCTAGCCAGAGAAATTAGGCAAGAAAAAAAAGGATATTCAATTAGGAGAAGAGGAAATCAAATTGTCTCTATTTGCAGACGACATGGTTGTGTATTTGGAAGACCCTATCATCTCAGCCCAAAATCTCCTGAAACAGATAAGCAACTTCAGCAAAGTCTCAGGATACAAAATCAGTGTGCAGAAATTACAAGCATTTCTATACACTAATAGCAGAATAACAGAGAGCCAAATCATGAGCAAACTTCCATTCACAATTGCTACAAAGAGAATAAAATACCTAGGAATACAACTAACAAAGGATGTAAAGGACCTCTTCAAGGAGAACTGCAAACCACTGATCAAGGAAATAAGAGAGGACACAAACAGATGGAGAAACATTCCATGCTCATGGTTAGTAAGAATCAATATCATGAAAATGGCTATACTGCCCAAAGTAATTTACAGATTCAACACTATCCCCATCAAGCTACCAATGACCTTCTTCACAGAACTGGAAAAAACCACCTTAAATTTCATATGGAACCAAAAGAGAGCCCACATAGCCAAGACAATTCTAAGCAAAAAGAACAAAGCTGGAGGCATCACGCTACCTGATTTCAAACTATACTACAAGGTTACAGTAATCAAAACAGCATGCTACTGGTACCAAAACAGAGATATAGACCAATGGAACAGAACAGAGGCCCTGGAGGCAATGCCACACATCTACAATCATCCAATCTTTCACAAACCTGACAAAAACAAGCAATGGGGAAAGGATTCCCAGTTTAATAAATTGTGTTGGGAAAACTGGCTAGCACTGTGCAGAAAGCAGAAACTGGACCCATTCCTGATGTCTTACACTAAGGTTAACTCCAGATGGATTAAAGACTTAAACATAAGACCTAACACCATAAAAACCCTAGAAGAAAACCTAGGCAAAACCATTCAGGACATAGGCATAGGCAAGGACTTCATGAGTAAAACACCAAAAGCATTGGCAACAAAAGCCAAAATAGACAAATGGGACCTAATTAAACTCCAGAGCTTCTGTACAGCAAAAGAAACAATCATTAGAGTGAACCGACAACCAACAGAATGAGAAAAAATTTTTGCAATATACCCATCTGACAAAGGGCTACTATCCAGAATCTACAAAGAACTAAAACAGATTTACAAGAAACAAACAAACAAACCCATCCAAAGGTGGGCAAAGGATATGAACAGACACTTTTCAAAAGAAGACATATATGAGGCCAACAAACATATGGAAAAATGCTTATCATCACTGATTATTAGAGAAATGCAAATCAAAACCACATTGAGATACCACCTCACGCCAGTTAGAATGGCAATCATTAAAAAATCTGGAGACAACAGATGCTGGAGAGGATGTGGAGAAATAGGAACACTTTTACACTGTTGGTGGGAGTGTAAATTAGTTCAACCATTGTGGAAGACAGTGTGGCGATTCCTCAAGGACCTAGAAATAGAAATTCCATTTGACCCAGCAATCCCATTACTGGGTATATATCCAAAGGATTTTAAGTGATTCTATTATAAAGACACATGCACACGTATGTTCATAGTGGCAGTGTTTACAATAGCAAAGACCTTTAACCAACCCAAATGCCCATTGATGATAGACTGGAGAAGGAAAATGTGGCACATATGTACCATGGAATACTATGCAGCCATAAAACGTGACGAGTTTGTGTCCTTTGTAGGGACATGGTTGAATCTGGAAACCATCATTCTCAGCAAACTGACACAAGAACAGAAAACCAAACATCGCATGTTCTCACTTATAGGTGGATGTTGAATAATGAGAACACATGGACACAGGGAGGGGAGCATCACACATTGGGGTCTGTTGGGGGGAGCTAAGGGAGCAACAGCAGGGTGGGTGGGGAGATCGGGGAGGGATAACGTGGAGAAATGCCAGATGTAGGTGACGGGGGGATGGAGGCAGCAAACCACATTGCCATGTGTGTAGCTATGCATCAATCCTGTATGATCTGCACATGTACCCCAGAACCTAAAGTACGATTTTATATATATATATATATATATTTATATATATATATATATATATACACACACACATTTCTCTACCAATGACCACCAACTATAGGTAGTCACATCCATAGCAGGAAAGAGTCAAGAGGAAGAGGTAAATCACAGGGAAAAAGAGATGGATAATAAGAAAAATAAGCTATCAGGTTACCAAGTTGATTTCTAGGAGAGTCTCTGTTGAAATTTCTCTCTCCTTCTACCCCTGTCTCACGCCATGCCTCCCACAGGGCACTCACCTAATTTCCTGGTGACCAAGTCTTCTGGGTCCACTGCACATTTATTTAATATGTATCTAGGCCTCACTAGGTTCCACTGATTGTGAACTTCTCACTTTTCATAGCAAAATCTGTAGCCTGTAACAGCAGTGTGATTGAGAAAATTGCAATCCTGTTTCCAAGTGATTCACAGAGATCAGAACAATTGCTGAGGAAGACTGTTTCTTTTGAACTATGTAATCTTCTTTTGTGGTCCTATGGTATCCAAAGGAAATCTAGCCTTGTGACTTTATCAGGGACGAGAGAGAAAGAAAAGGACCTAGAATCCAAGATGAGTAACTGGCATTTAGGTTTGACAGGACACAATGGATTTAAATTGTTTCAGAGGTTAACTTTTTTCCATGACTTTGAATTTTTTTATTATTGGTCAGGGGCCCATGTTTCCCACCCAATAATAGAACTGGAATCAAGGTTCTTATCCACTTGTTTCCAAAGTCCAGGCTTAGGTAACAAGGTCATTAAATTCAGAATAAGGGACATAGTTTGCTCGGGAAATTAAGTGTATGATATCTTTGTGACTTGGTAGGCATTGTATCACCACAAAAGGAGCAGATTCCCTTTTATACAATATTAAATTAGAATCCCTGCAATGATTCTTGCCTGCCATGTGACTTTGGGCAAGTTTCTTAACCTGAGTTTCTACATCTTAATAAAGGGTGTAAGGATTTATACATGATGAAGTTGTGAGAATTAAATGAGATTATGTATGTAAAGTACTTCATACAGTGCCTGGAACATTTTAGAACAGTCAAATAGTACCTTGCTTCTCCATTTTGAGCCCTGTATTACTTTTTAGCAATTTAGCTGACTGGGGCAAGTTTGATGTTTGTCTTAGTAAGGATGGGCTACGTTATATGGTCATAAAAAATAATCCTAAAGTATAAGTGTCTTATAACAACAAAAGCTAGCTTCCTTCTCTCTGGGACCTTGGGTGGCAGAGTGGCCTCGACCTGGAACATTGCCAGTAGTTGTGGCAAAGAAAAAGAGAACACAGGGAGAAAAGGATTGGCCCTTAAAACCTCCATCTGGAACTGACACACATCACTTCTGCCCACATTCATTGGTTGAGGCAAGTGACTTGGCCATAGGTAGGTTCAATGGGATGGAGAAATAAACTCCTTCCACATGGACAAGCAGCAAATATTGGTGAAGAATAGTACTTTACTAGAGGGTTAGTTCAGCTGAATATTTATTTCCCAGCTTTATTTCTCTGAACTCTCTAGACAAATATATGGAGTGCGTATCTGATCATATGATTATAAGAACTTTTTATACAATGCTACCTACTTATCCTTTAAGTTTCAACTCAGATGCTAGTTCCACTATAGTCTTTTAGTATTCTCCTTACTGAAAAATAAACTCTTTCCACTGTGTTATGACACTTTGCTTCCCAGAGCATGCACCACACACTTTCATGTGTTATGTTATTTGTATATATATTTTTATATATATATATTTTTCTAAAGAGTAATTATCTTCATGGAGTTTACTATCTGTGTCTTATTCATCTGTAGGAAAATACCTAGTTCAGTGTCTTGCACATAGTTGATTAAAATATTTGTAGAAGCAAACTGAAGATCTGAGGTGAGAAGTCATAGTATTGGTAGGTGAGGTGAAGGAAAGTGGATATTACACAATAGAGAAGTGTCTCCTCTTGAAGGCAAATATATGTTTTCTGGAAAGTCCTTGGTAGTAATCATGGGAAACTCCCTGGGGAAACTGGAATGTCAGCTGAGACTCCTGAGAACTACTTGTGCAGGGTTCAGAAACGACAGAGACTGTTAGAGGAAATTAAAGTCATCAGACAACTATATCAGCTAGTTTATAATTAGCAATTATGGCAGGAAGGAGAAACATTTATCCAATTCTGACAATAAACATTGCATAATTGCACCAAGAGTGTTTGCCCACACCCTTTCTAAGATGTGTTAAGCATTTACAAACAGAAACAAATAGCCTTAGCATTGGTGGGAACAGCAAAAAAATAGGCTTTCTTAGGCTGTCACTGATCCATTAACACTAGGCAACAACATGGTTACCATGTGGGTGGATGAATCATGTCTCCATGTTCCTTTTCTTTACCAATATTCTCTAGTGCTTAGTCAGGTCTGAGAAAGAACCACAAAAATTCAATTCATCCCCAGTTACTGGAGGCACCAATGAATGAACTGTATATTTTTAATTCAATTATTAGTTGTTGAGAATCTACTACCTGCCAGACAATGATTGAGTCTACACAGTCTTTTAAACAGCATAGAGTCTTATTGTCAGTGTCTTTGCAAATGTTTTTCCCTCTACCTGAAATGTTCCGATCTCTGTCCCCTACATATCCTATACCCTTCTGGTTTTAGTTTAGACATCATATCACTTAGGAAGAATTTCTAGACCTCCAGACAAATGTTTAGTTTCCCTTTCAATTTGCTTTTATAACAATATAAACTTCCTCACACATACAAAAAAAGCACAATTGTATTTTCTTGTTTAAATTGTCTGTAGTTTCCATTGGCCTATACACACTTAGAGGGCAAGGCCTGTTTCTTGCTCATTTCTGTATCTCCTGCACCACTGTGATGCCTGATGAAAGTTGATTAGTGTGTCATTATCTTTTTATGACTATTATATGATTATATTATTACAATGTATTACCATGTCAAAGCCCTATAATAGTGTTAAGTGTCTATGTACTTTTCAGGGATTTAGCGATTTGCAACTAGCTGTAATTTTTGAAGCGCTATCTTCTATGAGTAGCATGCTTTGTGTTTCAGTGAGATAAACAAAGTCAGATTTGTCTCTGTGACTATCTTGTGGTGTGGTCTTGGGAAATAACTTTACATCTTTAAAATTGCTCCCTCATTGTCAAAAAAGAATGTGAAATAAGAGATGCCATATGTTTGACATTCTGTGACTGCAATTGTGTGGTGATTTTGAAACATGACCCAAGCATTGTTTAATTCTCCTCCCTTTGAGTGGTGGGTCTATGTTTCCTCCTCTTGGATCTGGGCTCTGTGACTGATTGTCTAATAGAATATAGTAGAAGTGATGCTATGCCAGTTTCTAGGCCCAGACTAAGAAACTGACAGCTTGTACTTCCTACTTCTACTTTCTGCATCTTGGGATGCTCACATTTGGAACCCAGCCACCATGCCACAAGGAAGTCCAAGCATTTCAGAGAGGCCTGCCATGGAAACAAACTGAGTTCACTGGTCCCCAGTCCCAACTGAGCTCTCAGCTGACAGCCAGCTCTAAGTTGCCAGCCATGTGAGTGAGCCATTTTAAAAGTGAATCCTCCAGCCTTCCATTGAGCTGCCCTAGCTGATGCTGCCTAAAGCACAGAGGAGCTGTCGCTGCCCAGCCCGTCTCAAATTGCAGATATAAGAGTAAAATAAATGATTGTTGTTGCTTTAAACCACTAGGTTTTGGAATGGTTTGTTAAACAGAAATAGATATTGTTATACACCTTTTGCTACTTCACAGTGTCTCAGACCTTTCATCCACTACAATATTCTGGTATGTATAAAATTAACTCCAGACCTTTGACAAATCAATGCTTACCCCAAATTTATTACAGGAACAACAGCAGTAAGGATAAGATGCCATTAAACGATCAAATGCTGGTTGAGTAGTGCTCCTCCTGGGCTTCTCAGCAGAGGTTAATGGAGAAAACTTTGGTTAAATTAACTGATATAGGTGACAAATGGGCCAACCACTCTCCACTGGAATGTAAGTTCTATGATTGATGATGGCTCTTTGAAGAACTTTCTGGAGATGATTGTCAATTACGGGTGGATCCCCAAACCACATGGAAAGCTTTCTCTTCATTTATTTTGTGCAAAGTAATGTTCTCAACAATAGTACAGAGGTGTCCATTTACCACTGACCCCTTCAGTGGCCTGGGGCTTGGAGCTGAGACCATTTCTTTCAAATGGCATTATACTGCATATAAAATAAGATATTTTCAGCCCCCAATAAATAAATCTCTAGCTAAAACAGTCTAGGGTGTGTAATGAAGAGAAGCTCTTCTTTCTTACTAAGATGTTAATCTTCAACAGGCTTGGGAAATAAAGATTGATGGTGACATCTTTGTGCCACCATTGTGGTTTCTGGGACTGGTGGCTTCTGGACTAGGTACTAGGACTGAACTTCTGTGATGATTACCCTTCTACATGAGGGAATACCCTTTCCCTCTTAGAGCACAATGGTTTTGAGCAACAGCACTGGAGCCAAACAACCTGTATAAAAGCCCAGCTCACTAGCTGCATGACATTATACAAGTTACTAGGTCTTTCTATGCCTCTATTTTCTCATCATGATGATAATACTAGTGACCGTTTAATATGGTTATTTTTCTAAGGTTAAATAAATTAATATGTGTAAAGCATTTAGAACAATGCCTGTGATATTGTTTGGATGTTTGTCCCCTCCAAATTCATGTTGAAATGTGATTTCCAATGGGAGGTGGACCCAGCGGGAGGTGTTTGGGTCATGGAGGTAGATCATTCATGAATAGCTTGGTGCTGTCCTTGTGGTAATGAGTGAGTTCTGACTCTATGAGTTCACACAAGATCTGGTTGTTTAAAAGAAACTGGCACCTCCTCCCTCTCTCTCTTGCTCTCTTGCTATGTGATGTGCCTGCTACCCCTTCACCTCCTGTCATGATTGGAAGCTTTCTGAGGCCCTCACTAGAGACAGATGCTGACACCATGCTTCCTGTACAGCTTGCAGAATCATGAGTAAAATAACCCGCTTTTCTTCATAAATTTCTCAGCCTCAGGCCTTTCTTTATAGCAGTGCAAGTGGACTAACACAGCCTGCAATGTAGAAAGCACTATATAAGTGTTAGCTATTACTATTACTATTAATATTTTCATTAATTTTATTTTTATTTTCTTCTTACCTTAGAGATAATTACCTTGCCTATAATCAGATCCTTTATGTATGGACACCAAGCAGAGCTGCTACACTCAGAAGGCCTTTTATTAATTGCAAAAGTGCAAAGCATACCATTAGAACAGGGAACACTTTGGGCATCCTCTTTTCCTCTCATATTCCTGGGACTTTGTCCCTGACAGCACTCTCCTCTTAGTTATTCCTCCTTCTAGGAAATGCCCACTCCCATTCTACTTCTACTAGTCACTTTTTATACCATATTTTGAGCAACATATTTGAGAAGAGATTTGGAGTTTGAAGCTTCATGTATTTTGGAAGTTTTTGTCTTTTTCTTTTTCCCCCAACACTCAGATTTATAAGACTCTACGTCAGATTGCATTCCCTGGAAATGGATTCTGAGATAGAGTTGTGTGTGGAAGGTTAACTGGGTTGTGCTCCGGGGAAACACATCCATAAGGAAGTGAGGAAGGCAGGACTGGACAAAGGCAGAAGACTCAGGATGGGGTTGCTACAGAAGCCTCAGTTGATCCTATGGGGAGCACTAGAGCAGGGAAGGCCCTTCAAGTTGTGCCAAATTGAGGTTTACAGGGCCAGGCTTTTGAATCTCCAAATCAGACACTGAAGCTTAACTACCTGGAGGAGGTATAAACTTGGGCAGGCTGTTTCTTATAGCCAAGGGTACTTCATGTGAAGGGGTGCAGCTGTGAATCATCTGCAGCTGATAGTTCCAGCAGCTGGAGATGCGGGCATTGACCCTGAGAAGAGGATCTGGACAGAGCACCACGGTGTCCACTAAGTGCAGACGATTTGTTTCAAGAAAGACATATTTCTGGTGAAAAGAGCTTTAAAGTCTACCCACAAGAGGTACATGACTCAGGCAAATTATTTAATCTCTCTGACCCTCCTTTTCTCCTATACATTGGAGATGAGATCATTTATAAAGGCTAACAGAGCTCTGCCACTGCATCTTTCCCATGGGGAATACTCAGTCAAGTCTAGCTCCCATCCCATCTTGCTCAATTGCATAACACCAAAAATCTTGGGTCCAGAAATTCTAGCCCCTGTATTTTCAAATGGCTCTGGGGCCTGTATGTCTGTTCTCACTTAGGGCTAGCTCTGAGGGCAGGAAGTGAATGCCACTTAAATGCCTACAATGAGCCAGGCTCTCTGCCAGCTTATGTCACCTTCACCACAACATTCAGGGCAGCTGTTAGGTCCTCATTTTACACAGGAGGAAAGTGAAGCTCAGACAGGTGAAATGACTTGCTCAGGGTTATACAGCTAATAAGGGCCAGAGACAAGGCTCAAATCCAGGTTCATACACTGCTTCATGTATGGCTGCCCTGGCCCAGGAATGGTGCTCTCACTTTAAAGCCCAAGCTTCCAGAATATAGCTGGAAACAAGAAATTAAAATTTTAAGGGGGATTAATATTTTACAAATATTGATGTAATTTTCTATTCTGCCTTCCTGAGCATATGATTGTACTCTTGTTGGCTCATGATACCCAAGTGTCTAGAAATATTTTTGAAGCTATGTGCATATATGTGTGTCTGGGTATGTGTTGGGGTTAAGAAATGTTAAAGAAGGATGTAGAAAGACCATGATCATATTTGCAGAATATGATTGCACAGCAGGGCAACAGCCTTGTAAGTCAGGCTATAGTCTTAAAAAAATTTGCTCAGTTTTTAAAGCTCATTCCCCTTTTACAACATAGCATATCCAGCCTCAAGGACTTAGAATAGAACTAAAACACACTGAATCCACACAGCAAAGCCATGAGTCTTGCTGCTCAGTACTAGAAGGAGAATATGACCCAGGGAACTGAGGGACAGCTGAACCCCTTTCCCTCCCAGAAGAAAGTGGGAAGGAGAAAGAGGTAAAAGGAAAATGGAGATCAAACCAAGCTGTTACGTGGCCTCCATTGTTTTCGCTCCAAGTGTTAGTAGGGAGATGGTGGGGGATTTAGAGAAATTAGGGTAACACCAAGAATGAATGAGACACAGCATGGCTGGACAGAGGAAGCCCCTAGGTTAAACTTTGTGGTACTGCCAGTGTTCAATTTCTAGACTTGAAGTTACCATAGACTTGGAGTTGAGAATCCACGAACTTTTCCTAGGGATCCCCTGCGACAGAATGAAGAACACTTTAGCTGAGTCTTGGGGTAGATATCTGGGCCAACAGTCATGATGGAGTACTTGGCAGAGACCCAGAGATTGGTCAGTAACCAGTGGGGGTTGAAGTAAAGCCAAGTCACTACTGAGTTTAAAACAAGCTGAGAGGGTTAGCAAACAGGGTTATACCACCCACAGCCCTCAGTGGATACTGGGGACACAGTAAATAGTCCATTCAAAAGGGGACTAAGGTGTTCCCCTTATTTCTTTGGAGGCAGAGGTCACTGTGCTCTTCCTGCCATCACAAGGATGCATTAGTCCCTCCTATCCCATCCCATTGAATCATAGTGTATTAGATATTCTTTTCTCTACTCCCACAAAAGATCCATTTTCACGCTTATCTGCATCTACCGGCTCCCTTGACTTCTGGCTTCTGGCTGCCTTTGCCTAATGGAAGTCACCAACAGAAAGGCAAGAGTATGGGTAGAAAGATTGGGCTTATTTTCTTCCTGCTCCCTCCCTTCCTGGCAGTGAGTTAAAGGGGACTGCATTCCCCTGAGGAAGGTCACAGCTTCTTATGGGCAGCCCTCTCCCAGGCTCTGTAACTCTTATCTCCGTTTACATTTTTAGGTTTAGGGGTGGCAGCATCCTCCAACTGTTGTGGGCCTTAGGTGCTTTTCCATCTCTCATTGGCTTCTCTTAACTCTATCTACACCTTTGAAAAATAGACCCTTAATTAAATGAACCTCTTTTGAATGTGGTTTCCATCTGGATAGAATGACTTTCTGTACTGGTTTGTCCCCAGACAGTCCCAGTCTATTCCAATTATTCCAGTGTAATTATTTCAGCATCCTAGTTTGCTCTCAAAAGATCCTGGTTTGGACAGTATTCTAATCCTGGGAACCTGACTGCTGTAGCATCTTAGGGAGGGTTGCAGGAGGAAGCATTATAGGTTATATTTGAACCATACTGCACCTTTAACTAATTTGCTTTCCCGCTCACTCAAAGGAGAGTATCTGATTAGTTATAGACACAATCAAAGAAGGTAAATTTCCTCTACCCTTGCAGGTTGTGGTGTGAATGATTTTTCAAGTCCTGTTGCTCAATTTTCACTCCTGGGGGACAGTACTCTACCTTATGCATCTTTGCCAGCTCAGCTACACCTAGTTCCCTGCCTGGCCCAACGTTCATAAACACTGTCTGAATGAACAATAAAGGAATGGTGTCACTGTATTTAATCAGTGTGACAACTCACTCACACATAGAGGTAACCATGGTATCAGTTCCTACAGGAGCTGCACATATTTCACAGAAGAAGCTGCTGTTAAAGAAAAAGAAACTGGAGGAATGGTTGTGTGTGTCGGGGGGAGGGGTTGGACATGAGATTGTAATCTAAACATGAATTCACAGTGAAGTCTCATTTCTGTTATTAGGATGAACAAGAAATCTAAAGATTGGCCTGTAGATACCGTGGTCCCAACAATGAGCATCCCTGAGTGCAGTCAGTCTCTTTGCATCAGGAGTTAGAACTCACTGCCTCTACCTCCTGTCTGACCTCATTCTTTCTTTCTTTTTTTTTTTTTTTCCTGAACCAGAGTCTTGCTCTGTTGCCAGGCTGGAGTGCAGTGGTGCAATCTTGGCTCACTGCAACATCCTCCTTCTGGATTCAAGCAATTCTCCTGCCTCAGCCTCCCAAGTAGCTGGGATTACAGGCATGTGCCACCATGCCCAGCTAATTTTTGTACTTTTAGTAGAGACAGGATTTCACCATGTTGGCCAGGCTGGTCTGGAACTCCTGACCTCATGATCCACCTGCCTTGGCCTCCCAAAGTGCTAAGACAGTGTTTATCTGAATAAATATGAATAGAAGAATCTCAATAGAACTCATTTGTTTCTTTTGAGAAGCAGGAGTCTGGGGTTACTCAACAACCACAACTGCCTATGACAACTTCTCAGAAATTCAGCCCCCCAAGAGTAGCCTTATCCCTTCTGGGTGGGCTTGCACTTTGAGCCAATGATGTTCATTTACTGAGATGCTGGTGATCAGAGGTGGGTGTTGTGACAGGAAACTTCCTGTGCACCTTGAGCCAGGCCTGGGTGATTTCACAGTTGTAGTCCTGAAAATGACACTCACCTCATACTCATCACGATGGGTCTCTGAGTGATCTTTGATTTTGACTACTACTCCTCTGGGCTCTTTCTCCCTGCCATGCAGGGATCACCCTCATATTAAGCAGCTCTATCCTCAGGTCTGGGATCCGTTTGGGTTCACCTTTTTGCTACAGCACCTTATCATGACCTCCCCTGCAATGGACTTGTCTCTGTTATTTTTTGGTTCTTTCTTACCTTTTCTCTGGCCATGACCACAAGCATCCCTGAGATTCCTGATAGATTCTCTGCATTCTCATTCTATGTCCTTATGACTGCCCTCACTTGTTTCTTATACCCTGAAAGGACGATGGGTTCCCCAACTCAAGAAATGTATCATGCTTAACGCATGACTGCAAATTTTTGTCACCCCTCCCATCAAGAGGTAAAGTCTAATTCTCTTCCCCTTGAACATGGTCTGGCCATAGTGATTTGCTTCTAACAAATAAAATCCAAAGAAAATTATTCTTTGTGATCACTTATACTACATATTAAATTATTTCCTCTTAAAAGATGAGACTGTATTGGCCTGACTCTCTGTCTTTCTTGAGAGGCTCCCTCTTGAAACCCAACCCAGGCACCACGGACAGGCCACATGTGGGCATTCTGGCCTACAACCCCAGCTGAGGTCCTAGTTAACAGGCAGCATTAACCACCAGATACATGAGTAAGGACACCTTCATGAGAACTCCAGTTTCAGCCTCTGTCTGAGTGCAACCACTTAAGAGACCCTTAAGAGAAAACCAGCTGGCTGAGTCCAGTCAAACCCAGGTCTATGAAAAATAATATTAATAAATGGTTGTTGCTGTTTTAATGCCATTGTGTTTGGGGTGGTTTCTTAGACAGCTATAGACAACGATAATGGGAGGCAAGAAGAACTTGGATAAAGCTCCCAGAGAGCCAGAGGGTGATTAAAAGCTTATATCTAAAACATGATAACATGCTGGGGAGGTTGAGCTTCTTAGTCAACCAAAGGAAAGACCAAGAGGAAATTTTAAAAATGTCTTTAAAAATATGACAAAGAAGACTAAACCGTCTTGAGTTCCAGTGAGGACAGCATAACAAGAAATCAGCTTAAATTGTAGCATGAAAAATTTGGGATTGATGTAAGCAGTGATTTTTTTGAGTGGGGAAAAAAGCCATGGGCATTCATATTTTCACAAATCATATATTGTCTTTCTTGTCCTCCTACCCAGTTAGGTGCCTGCCCTCTCTTCATGTTCACTGTGGTTTCTAAAAAGTATTAATGTAAAATATAATAAATAAAAATTGAAGATAAAATACATTAATAACTTTAGATATTCATTATTTGACTTATAAAGAATTAACTAAGAAATTATGTCCAAACAAGAGTTCCTTAGAATGGTATCATCTTACATAGTATGATTTTTAAAATAATAACACAACTGGGTTAGTTGGTTTGGAGCTATGTAATATAATATGCCAAAAGATTCATATACAAGTGTGTACTGGAGAGACATCACTTAGCATTCTCATTATACACGGGACTATTTTGCAATTCCATGGCTTTCAACTTTCTTCAACCTGGAAGCACCCTCTATCTTACCTCATCTGACTGTATAGTTACCTATTGCTAAGTGACAACTTTACCCTACCCAAAATAAAATACAGCCTTCCCTCTGTATCTGTGAGTTCCATATCTGTGGATTCAACCAACCATGAATTGAAAATATTTGAAAAAAATAAAATGGATGGTTGCATCTGTCCTGACAAGTAGGCATTTTTTCTTGTCATTATTCCCTAAACAATACAGTATAACAACTATTTACATAGCATTTACATTGTATTAGATATTATAAGTAATCTAGAGATGATTTAGTATACAGGAGGATGTGCACAGGTTATATGCAAATACTACACTATTTTACATAAGGGACTTGAGCATCACTGGATTTTGGTATCCTTACAGGTCCTGGAACCAATCCCTCTACAAGTATGAAGGGACAACTGTATTATGTAGCTTAGCAGCTATTTATATAGCTCATTTATATAGCTCATTCTGAGGGTTGATTGAGTCCCATGGTGTCTTTGAAACTCTAGTCTGAGACTTTGCTATACTGTATATAGTTTGGAGACATGCTGAGCCATCAGCAGGTGAGGTGCTCCATAGCCACCAGGAATATTGTAGCTCATGAACAAAGACTCAGAAACCCTTGACCAGACCTCCATCCTCACCCACTCTTGAAATATCCTTTTGTTTCTTTTCCCCACCCCTTCCACACTTAACTCACCCAATGCCACTCTTTGGACAGGAACCTGAATTTACAGAAAACATCCAGAAACCTCTTGAAAGAATAAGGATGACCTGCCTGCTTCTTAAAGGTAAGCACGAAAGCTGAACTCGGGAATTTTTTTCCTACTGCTTCTGCTGAAATTTTTTGATGCTGGAGGGCATTTATTCAGCTTTTATTATTTTCTTGTTAAAGAATATTTAATCTTACTAGTGGTTTGGTGTGGGTGGTGATCACTTCAGAGGGAAGAAAAAGAAATCCAAGCATATTTCCATGGAAAAAAATATGTATTAACCATTATATGGTGGCGCATTCTTTATAGTTAATATACAGTTCAGGAAAGAACATAAAAGAATAGCTTCCAAACTATGCAAAAAGCAGAATCAACTCTGTGTAAACCATACCCTCCATTAACAAACTCTGAGCTGTGTTATCTAGTAAACCAGATTCATTTGCTGGCGGACAATTTTTCTGAATCAACTTATTGTTTCTAAAGTACCCTGGAGCTAGAAAGTAACATTACAATGGATTAGAAGTTCTCTTGACCTACAGTGTCAAAGGCTCAAAAAAGTAGGCCCAAGAGAACTAAGAGAGGGCCTTGGAATGTTTAGCATGTAAGTACCAAGGCCAGAATCTTGAAGAAAACATGTAAATCACACTGCCGTGAAACAAATCACGGTGTAGTAAAATGTTAATCTATGTTTGTTCTACCGTTTATTATGTTAGTTTAACTGTCCCAGGAAACAATACTCTGTGATAGACTACTTATTTCTTAATGTCTTCAGTTTCCTGATCTGTGAAATGGAAAATAATAATAAGAAAATAGTGATAATACCCTCTTCATGAGGTGGTTTTGAGTATTGCATGAAGTAACACATAAATATGTGTAAGCCAGTGACTGGTACATAATTCTAGCTAACACTTAGGGTTATGAGGACTGTTACTGCTAGCAGGTTCTATAATATAGGGAAGAACATGTGTTTTTAAATTTGGTAGAATTGAATTTAAATGCCAGTTGCTTTTTTAAAAACATAAATAGCAATGCATCCTTGGGTATATCACCATAAAATTGTGATAATGTTACCTATCTTATATAATTGCTATGAGGCTTAAGTGAAATTACTTACAAAAATAATTGAAGAAAGTGTCTGGCAGATGGAAATTAATGAATGAATGATAGCTCTTATTACTCTTAGGAATTTTTGTAGTATCTGGAGAGATATGTTTGGTCTGTGCCATACTTGATGCTATGTAAAAATGAGCCACTATGCCTCAGGATTTGTGGTAATAGTGGGCTGAGTCAGCTCAGGTCTTCCTAGAAGATGGTATTAGATGCAAAATGACTTATTGGGAGAGATCTATTTTGATGGATAAATGGGCAGTAAGCAAGAGTAGGCAGAGAGAGCCTTCAGAATGGGAGGCAGATCTGACTCCTGTGGAAAGAGAGAGGAAGGAAGGAAGGGTGGGTAGGGAGAGACTCTGATGGTAGTGAAGCTCTGAGAAAGTCTCAGTCAGGCTGATGGGGAGCCCCAGAGCACAGACTGCACATAGGAGAGGTTCCCTGTCAGGCAAGAATAGCCTAGCTCTAGCTCTCTTGCTGTGCTTTGCCATTGGCCTGGGGTAAGCATAGCCTTGGTATGGATGCCACAGTGGATCTGAAGGTGTTGCAGCTGTAGGCTGTCAGCAAATTATCCTCCTCCTCTGAGCAGGGTTCTTGAAGGGAGATCTGAATGCTGTACCTCTATGGCTACTGAAAGGGGCCAAGTTAAGCAGCATCCCAGTCAGAATTATCTTTGTTCATGTTAGTTAGTTCCTAGTTTGGCCCAAGCTCTCATAACATACCTTCTCTAAATGTGAAATTGAATAGAATTGTTTTAAAATAAGAAATACTACATGGAATATTTCTGCAGAACAATTGAGGCACTTAATTGAAAAACTATGATATTATGAAAAATTAACAGTTTTCATTTAGAGAAGGGCAACACAGGTGCCAGCTTGTCCTGTTTGATTCCTGGAAGGAAGATAGACCCTAAATTTCTTTTCTATATGTAACTGAAAAAACAAACAAACAAATGTAGATTTTAAGTGACATCTTTAGTTATGAAGTTTCAATCATTCATTCCTAATTGCATTAATCAGATTTATTTAAACTTTCTGTTTTAGAGGGATCTCAGGAATATAATAGTGGAGGTAGGTTGTAAGAATATAGCCAGTCTACATTTACCTTTTATTTCTCCTTCTACAAAACCTTTGCTTTTTCCATATTTCCTTTGTATTTTCCCCTTATTTTGTGATGCGAGGAAGGAAACTCTTTTCCTTTACCCTGTTAGGTTTTGTGATTGGGGCCTATGAACTAAACTGACAAGAAACACATTAGGAAGAGAAAACACAGTGTTTAATCATCAACATGCGTGTGCATATGGGAGTTCACAGAGAAATATCACTCAAGGGGCAGTTAGAATTTGCAGCTTATACACCATCTTCATACGGGAAGTGGGGAGAGAGAAAGGGTATTTATGGGAAAACAAATGACATTTTCTTGGAAAGATAAATAATCCCTTAGGAGAATAATGGGAGATATGAGCATTTCTGTGGCAATATCTGTTTAACTGTGGTGTAGAGACCTCTCAATCTCTGGTTATAAGAGTCAGTCTTCCCTAGTTTCTCCCAAGATGAGGATTTATGACAATTGAGTTCTTCTGAGTTCTTTGGGAAGCTCTACTTTTAGGCAGATAAGGGATTTTTGAAAGTCAAATGTCTTCTCAAAATAATTTTTTATGCTATGGAGACATGCTCTGAACCCCTTTGGTGACATGGATACTGAAATATTGGTTTGCCACACAATTTGAGGACACAGATCAAAGGTGGTGTGTAAGGCTCACTAATACTACTGGTATTACTTTGCCAGTTCAGTGTTTACTTACCAGAAATAATTTAATAGTGGTGGAAAACAATCCAGAGGAGCTCATAAGTGACATTCACTGATGGCATAAGTCATAGAAACAACTTATTGGAAAGAAAAAAAGTTACAACTTTTCTAATCAGAAAATTACCTTAATAAGGAAAAGGAATTGGAATTAAGGGAATGAGGAAAAGGAAGAGAAGGTATGAACATATCAGACAGGAAATTTCAAAGACAAGAAATAACAGATTTGTGGCTAGATAAACTGACTGCTTAAGAAAAGCCAACAGGTGTGAACCAATGAAAGTGTCACATCACTAGGGAATTGACAAGACTAGTAAATCAGCAGCAGGCCTGAAGAAATTAAACCTTGACAGTCCAGGCAGAGACCATGAACACAGTTGCTATGACCCGTTCTGAATTTTCTACCTGAGTTGAAAATGAGATGAGAGTGAAAACGAAGGTTGTTGTTGATGCTGCTGGTATCCTATGGAATCATTTTAGAGTTTTTGATAAAAACAATGTAAGTTCTCTTGTTTTTATTTTTTTGAAAGATGAGCATCTCTGAAAAGCAAGGGAAACAGGATTATACACTAGATAAGTTTGTTGACATAACTTTGCCTTTGACCAAAGCAATGTAGGACTAAATAGTGTACTGAAACTGTTGTCAAGATTGTGTTTGAGGTTCTGCTAGAGGTGGGTGATTACTTGATACCATTGACCAAACAAAACTCCTGTACTATCTGGGAATTGATCCTCTTTGAACAAATGGGTATATTCAGTAGTATTTGTTGCATCATTGTTTTTGGTGACAAAATATCTGTAGACCATCTGTATATCAATACAGAAATTATTGAATAAATTGCAATATATTTATACTATGCAGCTGTTAAGAATGACTATCAATACTTACTGACTTTGAAAGATATCTATGAAGAAAAAAATACCATGATGTTAAAAAATATTCTAAAATTACACCTGAGAGACTTTAAAACTTCTTTCCATCTTATTGATAATAAAAAGCAAATTATTCAATTATAGTTCTTTGAATTTAGCTGGTAAATAGATGAACTCCTTGTCTTATGCTTGGGCCACTTTTCCCTGCCTCAATATAGCTGATATAATCTTGAGAAAATAATATTATAATAGTAAAATTACTACTTTTTAAAAGTTGAAGGGGTAAGTAGATTTGGGGTGGTAAAAGTTGGAGTAATAAACGTGCTAAATTGTTTATTTACAGTTAGCTACTTTAAAAATGTTTCAAATTAGAGACGAAAAGAAAAGATGTTGTATACCACCTTTTGAGTAGTAGTAGAGGAGATAGAGAAGCAAAATTGGTCAATGTAAAAGGTGTAGAATTGCCTATAGGACCTCATATTGATACGGTTCCCCTGAGTGGAGGAACACCAGGGTTCTTGGTCCTTATGCCCGTTTAGATAAAATGACACAGACACATGTGGAGTGGAGTGGTTTTAAGGAGCGGGAATTTTAATAGGCAAGAAAGAAGGAAGAAGAAAGAAGGAAGAAGCCCCTCCCCTATAGAGAGACAGAGGGCAGAGGGCTCCAAAGTCCAAAGCCGAGAGAGGAGACCCCAAGTGCCACAGATACCAGCTAGCTTTATGAGTAGGCTGGAGGAGGCGGTGTCTGATTTGCAAAGGGCTCAGGGGATTGGTTTGACCAAGCATGTCATTCACGTAGCCATTGAAAAAGCTGGCCCTCCCACCTTAGCCTTTTCATATGCAAATGCAGGGCACCCTGAT
This sequence comes from Aotus nancymaae, assembly GCF_030222135.1. Lineage (NCBI taxonomy): Eukaryota > Metazoa > Chordata > Mammalia > Primates > Aotidae > Aotus > Aotus nancymaae. Next base: position 16,875,543 of record NW_026988472.1, on the reverse strand, counting down.
GTTCTATAAACGTGGGGACAGCCATGTTGCCAGGAACATGTGAGGCAAGGACGTGAAGGCCTGTGGGAATCCCCACGTTTGGGTGGACTGTTTCTAATGGCCAGGATTTGCATATCAAAGGTTGCTGGCCTGGCTCTAACAGCTTCTTTAAAAAGGAAAACTTCCCAAGGACCCCTTTTACTCTCTATCTGCCTAAAATAATTTCTTAATTACTCCCACAGCAATATCTGTATAGAGCATTGCAGTTTTAAAGACATTTTCACATCTAGTTCCCCACTTGTCAGAGAGCTGGATATACGCCAGCCACTTCATAGAAAAAAATGAAAGCAGAAGTAGATTAGTTCTACCTAAATTCTGTCTCTGAGTGCTGGCTAAATTGGACAATTGATAAAATCTGTATGTGCAGTCAGTCAAGAGAAAATTAAGGTTTTCTTCATTGGAGTTTAGAATTGAGATATTCTTCAGTGTGAATAAATACATGAGCTGTGCTGTGGATGAACTCACACCTCTCCTGTATTTTACAGAGGCTCTGAAATATTTGGAAGCAGAATGAGGATGGAGTAGAAGGGACACCATCTGGGTTGTGATGCAAGTTAAGAGGAAAGAGCAGAGGACTTGGGGTATGGAGGTCACAGATGAATTAAAGGGATGATTGTATTAGTCTGGGTACAGAACTCCCACTTCTGGTAAGGTTGGACTAGTTAATTAAGACTAGCCCTCCTGCTGAAGACAACTAGGAAAAGCTGACACATACACACACACCTCATATTAAAATGATATTCTTGAAAGTGCCAGATAAGATAGCTGAAAACAAAAAAATAGAGTAGAGAATTACTGAGCCAGAAACCACAGGAAGATAGATTTCCAGGAACTGAGGCAGGGTTTGAGGCCACTTTTCCCTTGGGATATCTGCCGTTATTTTAGTAGGTGATTAAGAACCTAAAAGGTTGAATGCTGCTTTTGATAGCATTATAAGTGTAGAGATACAGGGTTTAACATTCGGGGCTCTCTGAGGCCGTGGGACCATAGAAGGGCTATATCCTAGGAGTAAGAGTATACCTGATACAACAAGCTTTCACAAATACTGTAGCTCAATTCATTTCAATCCCTGAGTGGATTGCAATGATACTGAATTACCTAAATCCTCAGATAATGGCAGAAGCAAATGAAAACTTAATTTGGAAGAGGGTAATATTTTCCTAGGCCTCACATCATTTCTATGAATATTTTATAAATATAATGTCTGACAAACAAAAAATTAACCAGATGCATAAGAAGACAAGATCACCTAAAAGAAACCCAGCAGAAACAACAGATATGGAATAATTAAATACACAGCTTAAAATACTTTTTACTGTGCTCAGAGGCAGAAATTAAAATTGAGAACATTGGCATATAATTGTAAATATGTAAAAGAACCAAAAATAAATTTTAGAAATAAAAAACACAACAAAAAATTAAGAACTGGTGGCTGGCAAGATGGCTGAATAGGAACAACTCCAGTCTGCAGCTCCCAGTGAGATTAATGCAGAAGGTGGGTGATTTCTGCATTTCCAACTGAGGTACCTAGCTCATCTCACTGGGACTGGTTAGACAGTGGGTACAGCCCACGTAGGGTGAGCTGAAGTAGGGTGGGGCATCACCTCACCCAGGAAGTGCAAGAGGTCGAGGAACTCCCTCCCCTAGCCAAGGGAAGTTGTGAAGGACTGTGCTGTGAAAAACAGTGCACTCCAGCCCAGATTCTATGCTTTTCCCATGGTCTTTGCAACCCACAGACCAGGAGATTCCCTCAGGTGCCTATGCCACCAGGGCCCTGGATTTCAGGCACAAAACTGGGTGGCCTTTTGGGCAGATACCAAGTTAGCTGCAGGAGTTTTTTGTTTGTTTGTTTGTTTCGTTTTTGGTTTTCTTTTTTCATGTCCTAGTAGTGCCTGGAACACAAGTGAGACAGAACCGTTCACTCCCCTGGAAAGAGGCTGAAGCCAGGGAGCCAAGTGCTCTAGCCCAGTGGATTCCACCTCCATGGAACCCAGAAAGCTAAGATCCACTGGCTGCCAGCACAGCAGTCTGAAGTTGACATGGGATTCTTGAGCTTGGTGGGGAGAGGGGTGTCTGCCATTAGTGAGGCTTGAGTAGGCAGTTTTCCCCTCACAGTGTTAAAAAAGTCACTGGGATGTTCGAACTGGGTAGAACCTACTGCAGTTAGGCGAAGTCACAGCCATGCTGCCTCTCTAGATTCCTTCTCTCTGGGCAGGGCATCACTGTAGTAAAGGCAGCAGCCCTAGTCAGGGGTTTATAGATAAAACTCCCATCTCCCTGGGACAGAGCACCTAGGGGAAGGGGCAGATGTGGACACAGCTTCAGCAGACTTAAACATTCCTGCTGGCTCACTCTGAAGAGAGCAGTGGATCTCCCAGCACAGCACTCAAGCTTTGCTAAGGGACAGACTGTCTCCTCAAGTGGGTCCCTGACACCCATGACTCCTGAGTGGGATACAACTCTCAGTAGGTGTTGACAGACACCTCATACAGGAGAGCTCTGGCTAGCATCTGATGTGTGCCCTCTGGGATGAAGCTTCCAGAGGAAGGAACAGGGAGCAATCTTTGCTATTCTGCAGCCTCCACTGGTGATACCCAGACAAACAGACTCTGGAGTGGAACTCTAGCAAACTCCAGCAGACCTGTAGAAGGGGGCCTGACTGTTAGAAGGAAAACTAACAAAGAGAAAGGAATAGCATCAACATCAACAAAAAGGATGTCTACACAGAAACCTCATCCAAAGGTCAAGAACATCAAAGAGCAAAGGTAGATAAATCCACAAAGATGAGGAAAAGACAGTGCAAAAAGGCTGAAAATTCCAAAATCCAAAATGCCTCTTCTCTTCCAAAGGATCACAACTCATCACCAGCAAGGGAATAAAACTAGTTGGAGAATGAGTTTGACAAATTGACAGAAGTAGGCTTCAGAAGGTGGGCATTAAGAAACTCCTCTGAGAAGAAGAAGCATGTTCTAACCCAATGCAAGGAAGCTAAGAAACTTGAAAAAAGGTTAGAGAAATTGCTAACTACAATAACCAGTTTAGAGAAGAACATGAATGACCTAATGGAGCTGAAAAACACAGTATGAGAACTTCCTGAAGCATACACAAGTATCAATAGTCAAACCAATCAAGCAGAAGAAAGGATATCAGCGATTGAAGATCAACTTAATGAAATAAAGTGTGAAGACAAGATTAGAGAAAAAAGAATGAAAAGGAACAAACAAAGCCTCCAAGAAATATGGAAATATGTGAAAAGACCAAATCTATGTTTGATTGGGGCACATTAAAGTGATGGGGAGAATGTAACAAAGTTGGAAAACACTCCTCAGGATATTATCCAGGAGAACTTCCCCAACCTAGCAAGACAGGCCAACATTCAAGTTCAGGAAATACAGAGGATACCACAAAGATGCTCCTCGATATGAGCAACCCCAAGACACATAATGGTCCGATACACCAAGGTTGAAATGAAAGAAAAAATGTTAAGGGCAACAAGAAAGATCGGGTTACCCACAAAGGGAAGCCCATCAGACTAACACTGGATCTATCTGCAGAAACCCTACAAGCCAGAAAAGAGTGGGGCCAATATTCAACAGTTTTAAAGAAAAGAATTTTCAACCCAGAATTTCATATCCAGCCAAACTAAGCTTCATAAGTGAAGGAGAAAAATAATCCTTTACAAAGAAGCAAATGCTGAGAGATTTTGTCACCACGAGGCCTGCCTTATAAGAGCTCCTGAAGGAAGCACTAAATATGGAAAGGAAAAACTGGTACCAGTGGTACCAGCCATTGCAAAAGCACACCAAATTGTAAAGATGGTCAACACTATGAAGAAACTGCATCAACTAATGGGCAAAATAATCAGCTAGCATCATAATAACAGGATCAAATTCACACATAACAATATTAATCTTAAATGTAAACAGGCTAAATGCCCCAATTAAAAGACATAGACTGGCAAATGGGATAAAGAGTCAAGATGCACCAGTGTGCTGTATTCAGGAGACCTATCTCACATGCAAACACAAACATAGGCTCAAAATAAAGGGATAGAAGAATATTTACCAAGAAAATGGAAAGCAAGAAAAGCAGGAGTTGCAATCCTAGTGTCTGATAAAACGGACTTTAAACCAACAAAGATCAAAAAAGACAAAGAAGGACATTACATAATGGTAAAGGGATCAATGCAACAAGAAGAGCTAACTATCCTAAATATATATGCACCCAATACAGGAGCACCCAGGTTCATAAAGCAACTTCTTAGAAACCTATAAAGAGACTTAGACTTTCACACAATAGTAGTGGGAGACTTTAACGCCCTGCTGTCAATATTAGACAGATCAATGAAACAGAAAATTAACAAGGATATTCAGGACTTGAACTCAGCTATGGACCAAGTGAACCTAATAGACATCTACAGAACTCTCCACCCCAAATCAACAGAATATACATTCTTCTCAGCACCACATTGCACTTATTCTGAAATCAACCACACAATTGGAAATAAAACACTTCTCAGCAAATGCAAAAGAACAGAAATCATAACAGTCTCTCATACCACAGTGCAATCAAATTAGAACTCAGGATTAAGAAACTCACTCAAAGCTGCACAACTACATGGAAACTGAACAACCTGCTCCTGAATAACTACTAGGTAAATAACAAAATTAAGTCAGAAATAAATAAGTTCTTTGAAATCAATGAGAATAAAGACACAATGTAACAGAATCTCTGGGACACAGCTAAAGCAGTATCTAGAGGGAAATTTATAGCACTAAATGCCCACAAGAGAAAGGAGGAAAGATCTAAAATTGACACTGTAACATGACAGTTAAAAGAACTAGAGAAGTAAGAGCAAACAAATTCAGAAGCTAGCAAAAGACGAGAAATAACTAAGATCAGAGCAGAACTGAAGGAGATAGAGACACAAAAAACTCTTCAAAAAATCAATGAATCCAGGAGCTGGTTTTTTGAAAAGATTAACAAAATAGATAGACTGCTGGCCAGACTAATAAAGAAGAAAAGAGAGAAGAATCAAATAGACAAAGTAAAAAATCACCACTGATCCCATAGAAATACAAACTATCATCAGAGAATACTATAAACACCTCTATGCAAATAAACTAGAAAATCTAGAAGAAATGAATAAATTTCTGGACACACACACCCTCCCAAGTCTAAATCAAACAGAACTTGAATACCTCAATAGACCCATAACAAGTTCTGAAATTGAGGCAGTAATGAATAGCCTACTAACCAATAAATAAATAAATAAATAAATAAATAAATAGAAACCCAGGACAAGACAGATTCACAGCTGAATTCTACTAGAAGTACAAAGAGGATCTGGTACCATTCCTTCTGAAACTATCTCAAACAATGGAAAAAGAGGGACTCCTCCCTAACTCATTTTATGAGGCCAGCATCATCCTGATACCAAAACCTGGCAGAAACACAACAAAAAAAGAAAATTTCATGCCAATATCCCTTATGAACATTAATGAAAAAATCCTCTATAAAAAAACAACCAAATCCAGGAGCACATCAAAAAGCTTATCCACCACAATCAAGTTGGCTTCATCCCTGGGATGCATGGCTGGTTCAACATACAAAGATCAATAAATGTAATTCATCACATAAACAGAACCAATTACAAAAACCATATGATCATCTCAATAGATGCAGAAAAGGCCTTTGATAAAATTCAATACCACTTCATGCTAAAAACTGTCAATAAACTAGGTATTGATGGAATGTATCTCAAAATAATAAGAGCTATTTATGACAAACCCACAGCCAGTATCATACTGAATGGGCAAAAGCTGGAAGTATTCCCTGCAAAAACCGGCACAAGACAAGGATGCCCTCTCTCTTCACTCCTATTCAACATAGTATTGGAAGTTCTGGCCAGGGCAGTCAGGCAAGAGAAAGAAATGAAAGGTATTCAAATAGGAAGAGAGGAAGTCAAATTGTCTCTGTTTACAGCGGACATGATTGTATATTTAGAAAACTCCATTGTCTCAGCTCAAAATCTCCTTAAGCTGATAAGCAACTTCGACAAAGTCTCAGGATACAAAATCAATGTCCAAAAATCACACAAATTCCTAAACACCAATAATAGACAAACACAGAGCTAAATCATGAGTGAACTACCATTCACAATTGCTGCAAAGAGAATAAAATACCTAGGAATAAAATTTGCAAGTGATGAGGATCCTCTTCAAGGAGAACTACAAACCACAGTTCAAGGAAATAGAGGACACAAACAAATGGAAAAATATTCCATGCTCATGCAAAGAAAGAATTAATATTGTGAAAATGGCCATACTGTCCAAAGTAATTTATAGATTCAATGCTATCCCCACCAAGCTACCATTTACTTTCTTCACATAATTAGAAAAAACTACTTTATTATTATTATTTTTTATTATACTTTAAATTCTGGGGTACATGTGCAGAATGTGCAGGTTTGTTACATAGGTATACACGTGCCATGGTGGTTTGCTGCATCCATCCCCCCGTCATCTACATCAGGTATTTCTCCTAATGCTCTCCCTCCCCAGTCCCCCCAGCCACTGCTATACCTCCCATAGCACCCCAACCCCTGACAGGACCCAGGGTGTGATGTTCCCCACCCTGTGTTCATGTATTCTCATTGTTCAACGCCCACTTATGAGTGAGAACATGGACTGTTTGGTTTTCTGTTCTTGTGTCAGTTGCTGAGAATGATGGTTTCCAGCTTCATACATGTCCCTGCAAAGAACATGAACTCATCCTTTTTAAAGGCTGCATAGTATTCCATGGTGCATATGTGCCACATTTTCTTTATCCAGTTTATCATTGATGAGAATTTGGGTTGGTTCCAAGTCTTTGCTATTGATCTAGAAATAGAAATACCATTTGACCCAGCAATCCGATTACTGGGTATATAGCCAAAGAATTATAAATCATTCTGTTATACAGACACATGCACACATATGTTTATTTTGGCACTGTTTACAATAGATAAAAACTAGTTTAAATTTCATATGGAACCAAAAGAGATCCTGTATAGCCAAGGCAATTCTAAGCAAAAAGAACAAAACTGGTGGCATCACGCTACCTGACTTTATACTACAAGGCTACAGTAACCAAAACAGCATGGTACTGGTAACAAAACAGATATATAGACCAATGGAACAGAACAGAGGCCTCAGAAATAACACCACACATCTACAACCATCTAATCTTTGACAAACCTGACAAAAATAAGCAATGAGGGAAGGATTCCTTATTTAATAAATAGTGATGGGAAAACTGGCTAGCCACATGCAGAAAACTGAAACTGGACCCCTTCCTTACATCTTATACAAAAATTAACCCAAGATGGATTAAAGACTTAATCATAACTGAAACTGGACCCCTTCCTTACATCTTATACAAAAATTAACCCAAGATGGATTAAAGACTTAATCATAAGACCTAAAACCATAAAAACCCTAGAAGAAAACCTAGGCAATACTCAGGACATAGGCATAGGCAAAGATTTCATGACTAAAACACCAAAAGCAACGACAACAAAAGCCAAAATTGACAAATGGGATCTAATTAAATGAAAGAGCTTCTGCACAGCAAAAGAAACAATTATTAGAGTGAACAGGCAAACCTACAGAATGGGAGAAAATTTTTGCAATTTATCCATCTGACACAGGGCTAATATCCAGAATCTACAAAGAACTTAAACAAATTTACAAGAAAAAACAACCCCATCAAACAGTGGGTGAAGGATATGAACAGACACTTCTCAAAAGAAGACATTTATATGACCGACAAACATGTGAAAAAAAGCTCATCATCACTGATCATTAGAGAAATGCAAATGAAAACCACAATGAGATATCATCTCATAGCAGTTAGAATGGCAATCATTAAAAAGTCGGGAAACAACAGGTGCTGGAGAGGATATGGAGAAATAGGAACGCTTTTACACTATTGGTGGGAGTGTAAATTAGTTCAACTATTGTGGAAGACAGGGTGGTGATTCCTCAAGGACCTAGAACCAGAAATACCATTTGACCCAGCAATCCCATTACTGGGTATATATCCAAAGGATTATAAATCATTCTACTGTAAAGACACATACACCCATATGTTTATTGCAGCACTGTTCACAATAGCAAAGACTTGGAACCAACCCAAATTAATGATAGACTGGATAAAGAAAATGTGGCACATATACACCAGGGAATACTAGGCAGCTATAAAAAAGGATGAGTTCATGTCCTTTGCAGGGACATGGATGAAGCTGGAAACCATCATTCTCAGTAAACCAACACAAGAACCCTAAACCAAACATTGCACGTTATCACTCATAAGTGGGAGTTGAACAATGAGAACACATGGACACTGGGAGGGAAACATCATATACCAGGGTCTGTTGGAGGGTGTGGGGCTAAGGGATGGATAATAACATGTTGATGGTTGCAGCAAGCCACCATGGCATGTTTGTATACCTATGTAACAAACCTGCACATTCTGCACATGTATCCCAGAATTTAAAGTATAATAAAAAATAAAAATGCAAAAAAGTACGAACTTACTGGATGGGTTACAGCAAATTAGATAGAATTAAAATAATTAATGAATGGGAAGATAGTTCAGAAGAAAATATCTAGAATTAAGCTAGGTAAGTTAAAAGGATCAAACATACAGAAGATAGAGTAAAAATATATGGTAAAATGATCTAACACATATGTAATTGGAACCTCAGAAATACAAGAAAAAAGAGAGATTGGAACAGAACAGCATTTGAGTAAAATGGCTGAGAATATTTCAAAAATAGATAAAAGATATCAAGAAGCCCTATTGAGTCCAAGCAAGATATATAAAATGGAATTTTATATAGGCATATGTATAATGGAATTTTATATAGGCACATATAAAATGGAATTTTACCTAGGCACATCACAGTTAACCTACTTCACACTCAAAATAACAACATTAAAAAATGTTAAAAGCAGCTTGAATAAAAATAGCAATTACTTTCAAAGAAGCAGCAAATGGAATGACAACTGACTTCTCAACAGAAACATCACAATCCCAACACCTTGGAATGACATCTTTAAAATGGTGAAGGAAAACATGCACCACCCTAGAATTCTATACTAAGTGATAATTTTCTTCAGTAGTAAAGGTGACACAAACACATTGTTTTAGTTCTTTATTGTTGCATAACAATATTACACAAACATAGCAGCTTAAAATAATGCATATTTATTATTTCACAGTTTATGTGGGGCAAGAAACTGGGCATAGCTTAGCTGAGCCCTCTGCAAGGCAGCAATGAAGGTATTGTCCAGAACTTGGTTTTCATTTGAGGCTCTTCCAGAGAAGACTTTGTTTCCAGACTCATGTGGTTGCTGGCAGCATTTATTTCTTTTCAGGTTGTCAGACTGAGGTCCTCAGCTTCTTGCTGGCTTTCAGCTGGAGGCTGGAGGTTTTCAACCCATGTATTATAAGAGGAAGGCTAAAAATCAATAAGCTAAGCATTCATACAAATAAATTAGGAAGAGGCAGCTAAATTAAAATCAGAGAAAGTAGAAAGAAGAAAATAAAAAAGCATCAATAAGGATAATTATTGATACTTTTTATTACTTTAAATCAATTGGTAAAATTTATAAAAGTCATAAAATGTCACTGTGCATCCTAGACATAAAAATATATTAAGAAGTTTTCATATACAACTTCATGCCAACAAACTTGAAAAATTTACATGAACTAGACAAATTTATAGAAAAATACAAGTTTATAAGCCTGACACAAGAAGAAATAGGAAACCTGAAGAATAGAAAAACATTTGAAAATGGAATTTAGCTTTTCTACATGTAGAGGAGGAAATCTATATTGTTACTTCACAGGTTCTTAGTTGAGACACTCTCCTGAAAGTAAAAGTCAGATTAACAAGAGAAAAACCAGCAGAAGTTTATTGACAAATGCTATACATATCACACAGGAGAGGCCTCAGTTCAAAAGTACTTTTCTCTCAAGGCAGTGGCCTAGGGGTTTTGCTTAAATAGTATTTTAACCAAGAGGCATAAATGCTACAGTAAAAAGACAAAAAAAGAGTATCTTCAGGCTTCCAAAATTGGGAAAATGTGAGAAGTTAAGTTTATGGAAAGAGTGAAGTCTGCTTCTAGATCCTCGGGTACCACTGTCTCTGAGCTGAGAAGCAAGCTTGTAAAGGGGCCTGTCTTTAGGTGGGAAAAGGTAGAGAGGAGGGAAGAAAAACCTTTGTCTTTGTAAATATTTGTCCTGCCATCGGGCAAGCAGAGGGAGGAGCAGAGTGTCCTCCTGCTTTTTAATATTCTTCAGCGCAACAATTCTCAGTATTTTAGACAGCAATATTTTTGTTTTCTTTATACACAGAAAATTCCCAAATGACTTCACTAGTACATTTTACCAAACATTTAATGAAAATAGAATAACAATCTGTTAAAAATGATATAACATATAGAGAAAAATAGAACATTCCCCAACTCATTTTATAGGCAAGCATAATCACAGATACTAAAAATCTGGAATATAACAAGGGACATTTCAGGTCAATATTACTCAAGAACATACAAGAAAAATCCCAAATAATAGCTATTCATATCTAGCAATATATTAAAAATATAATATATCTGAACCAGGTTGAGCTTACTCCAGAAAGGCAAGGTTGGTTTAACAATACAAAGCTGAGCAATGTAATTCATCACAACATAATTAAGGGCAAAAATGATGTGTTCATCTCTATAGATGCTGAAAAAAATTGATAAAATTCCACATTTTAGGGTAAAAACTCGAAGCAAGCTAGTAATAACAGGGCACTTTCTTAAACTGATAAAATTACCTACAGAAAAAAGCTACAAAAAAAATCATACTTAATTATGAATTGCCAGAAGCTTTTCCTTTATGACTGAGAACAAGACAAGTTTGCCTGTGATCACTTCTATTCATTGTTGTACTGGAGGACCTTAACAGAGAAATAAGGTAAGATAGAAACTTGGAACTGATACAGAGGAGACCAAAAATAACTGAAGTCTACAAATTTGCTTGGCCCTGCTTTATTTTGGGAAGAGTGTCACTAGGACTAATTTGTTCTAACTTTTGTATATCTTTTTTTAACCTTTTCTTTCTTATATTTGGTTCTATGCAAGTTAAATGGCATATCTGGGAAAAAATATAAAATGATGGTTAGTGGCCATTTGAATTGACTTCTGAAGGGAGGAGACATTTTGAATCAGCCTTGCTGTAGTCAAGGGGGCTTTCTGAGGCTTAGTGAAAATCCTCACTTGTGCCCTATTCAGGCCAATGTTGCTGGAATATCTTATTTTGATTTTACTATGGCTGATAACAGGCAGAGTATGGAAAGAGTATTATTTTGGAAGATATTTTCTCTTGGGCTATTATTTAGAATAAAATCAACAGGGTACTGACATATGTTTGGATACTGGAGCACTGACTGATCCTACTTATATATGTTTGGTTACTGGAGCACTGATTGTGACTCATGTACTCTTAAAGAAAATGACATACGTCTGGCTATTGCACATGCATGAAAATGTCTAAGCCTGATACTAATGGATGAGTAAGCTTAGCTTTAACAATCGGAATGAAAATAAAACAATTTGTTTTAAGACTTGCTATTAGTAGACAAATTCAAACAACAAGGATTATCATGATGGAATTAACAAAGATCTTTGCATAATAGACGGACAGGCCATGCAGTTATGAAAGAAGCAGTAGATGTAACCTACATAGACATCAGTGTAGCTTTGATTATATTAAAATGATATTCTCCTCCAAAAAGGGAGGAAGATTTCTCTACTATTCTTATATATCTATTGGGAGGGTAATAAGAAGGAAAAGGTAATTGAGGGAGTCACTGGGCAGGTGAAAAGTATAGTCAGAATGAGTATACTTGGGAGTGGGGTCATAGGTTCCTATGTGAATTTAGGATGTTTCCATAGATGGCATTAACCTTCTTTCCTTTTTAGTCTGACTCAAGTGGTTACAACTAAACATGGTGAGTTTTTTTCCACTGATTTGGCTGCTGTTGGGCTGCATACATGCAATGTCAAAACAACAGATCACTTTTGAAACTTTGCCAACATAGGCGATTGACTCACACCACCAGTTACAAATAAATGTTTAAGGGTCTTCCATATACTGAAGAGCTGATGTTTAAATTCATCTTACTTCTCACAAACACATAAAGTGTGATGAAGCTTGTTGCTCCTGGGTAGGCAATGAAAGATCAGCAGCACACCACTGAAAACATGTGAGTGTAGCCATATGTTGAGCCTCACTAGCAATTATGGAATGCTTTAAAATAGATAGGTATTCACATATTGAAGTTATGAGTTTTAGATGTTTATCTTGTTTGATGCAGCCATCTGAACCAAATCGTGAGATTTGGTTTTTCTTTTTCCTTTTTTTGAGACAGGGTTTTGCTCTGTCACCAGGCTGGAGTGCAGTGGCACAATCTCAGCTCACTATAGCCTTGATCTCCCAAGTTCAAGCAATCCTCCCACCTTAGCCTCCTGAGTAGCTGGGACCACAGACAAGTGCCTCTACAGCTGGCTAATTTTTGTGTGTATGTATGTATGTATGTATGTATTTATTGGTAGTGACAGGGATTCGCCATGTTGGCCAGGCTTGTCTTGAACTCCTGGTCTCAAGCAATCCTCCCACCTTGGCCTCCCAAAGTGCTGGGATTACAGGTGTGAGGCACCATACCCAGCCAAAATTTGATTTTTCAATGTGATTTCAGGATTTTAGAATGGGTGCTGTTTCTCCTATACTTTCCTTCCCTCAGTCTCCATGTTAGTTTGTTCAGAGTATGCACTGTACAGGGTCAGCACATTTGAGGAATCACCATTCACACTGGGGACATATACAGAACTAACTATATGGGATTGCTGCAGGTGAGTGTAGACATTCCAGGCCTCTTGGCTGAGTCCTGAAGCAGCAAGAGAGCGCCCTCTACTCCATAAACTTTCACTCTCTCAGCTGGTCATGCACATCTCAGCAAAGCCTGCACTCTCACATTTACTTCGACATGAACTGTACTTTCATGGCTGTACTTTCTTCTGGCTCTACTCTGAGTATCTGGATTCCAACATTTCCCCTTACTCTGAACTTTTCATGGTCACCTTATCTGGGGATGGAGTATGTGTACTCTTTATGTTTTATGTGCTGGGCAGGAGGTAAGTGCACAGGAATGTATCGTTGTGTGTGTGTGTGTGCACAAACAGCTGCCACCCACAGGCTCTGGGATGATCTGAGGACTCAAATGGACTACATTCGAATAGGCTTTTTCCAATCCCTAGAGGCAGTGTTCCCCTGCTTTCTTCTCTCTCTCCTGCCCTTCTCTGTTTTTTACACACTGGCTACCTCTATGATCACTGTGGTAGGCTGAAAAAAATGACATCTCCCCCAAGATATAGTTACTTCCTAAGCCTCAGAACCCGTAAATATTTCCTTATATAGTAAAGAGTGAATATTACCTTATATGGCAAAATATGTGATTAAGTTAAAGACATTGATAGGCAGTGCTTATCTTGAATTTTCTCGGTGGGGCCTAAATGCAATCACATTATCCTTGTAAGAGCGAGACAGAGGGAGTTTAGAGACAATTATAGTCACCTAATGTGGCCAGAGTGGTCAACAGCTGATTGCTGTGTATGATTGTTGGGATGACATGTTAATATATATATTAGTTTTCTATTGCTACATAACAAATTGCCACAAACTTAGTAACTCGCAACAACACATATTTATTGTCTCACAGTTTTTGTGGGTCAGTTAGCTGACTTAGTTGGGTCTTCTGCCAGGCTGCAATTCAGGTGTCAACCAGAGCTGAGTTCTCATCTAGAGGCTCACTGACAATGGACCTACTACCAAGCTCTTGTGGTCATTGGCAGAATTCATTTCTTTGTGTTGGTAAGACTGAGGACTCTGGCTTCTTGCTGGTTATTGACTGGAGACCACCCTCAGCTCCTAGAGGCTTCCACAGTTCCTTGTCACATAGCCCTTTCCATAGATACATTCGACATGGCAGCTTACCTCTCCAAAGCCAGCAAGGAAGAAAGATAGCAAGCTGGCTAGCAAGGTGGAGTTACATAATGTAATGTGATTACAGGAGTGACATCCCATCACCTTTGCCATATTCTGTTGGTTACAAACAAGTCACAGGCCCCACCACACTCGAGAGGCAACCATACAAAGGTATGAACTCCAGTGGGTGGGGATCATAAGAGCACCTTAAAGCCTGTCTACTACAATATATTTGTTTAAGAAATTGTATGGAAAGATGTTGATCAAAGGGTACAAAGTTTGTTTTGCAAGATAAATAAGTTCTGGAGAGCTAATGTACAGTCTAGTGACTATAATTAACAATACTGTATTGTATACGTTATGTAGAAGTTGCTAAGAGGGTAGATCTTGAGCGTTTTCACCGCCCCCCGCAACACACACACAAAGAAAATGGTAACTATGTAAGGTGATGAACATGTTAATTAGCTTGATGGTGATTATTTCACAATGTGTATGCATATCTAAACATCAGATTGTACACTTCAATTATATACAATTTTTGTCAATTATACCTCAATAAGGCTGAAAACAATTATCAAAGAATGAGAAACTTTTCCTAATTCACACAAAAGTTTCATATAGGTAGTAGCAGCTTTTTGTCCACCCCAACGCTTTTTATTTTTTTCTGACAAAAGTAGTGCTAATATGATAAATCAAGGGACAGACATGTAGTTATTAGCTGACGGAAAGTGATAAAATTGGAGAGAATGTAATCATGGTGTAGTTTTACAGGCATTCTTTCCATTCTGATAACACTTATTAGAATGTGCCTGACAGAAATCTTCATAAATAAACCACCACAACTTAAAATATCTCCTCTTGGCTTGAATTCTTTTGTTTTATCAGAAAATATCTCCCATACAGGTCCTATAAATATGCATTTGTTATAAAGTTGTGTTTTCATCTTAGTGAATTTAGAAAGTAGAGGTTGCTCATTAGTGTTGATCTAGTTTTTCTCGGTAGCTGTAACTAGAAAGTATTATGAGCTATAGTGTGTTGCATGTGAAATACTTGAAAATAATTTTCTTCTTCTTCAAAATCTTGTCCATTCCCATTGGCCCAGACAGGTTTTAGGCCCGAGTCACCACTTATCTGGACTGTTGCTAAAGTCTCCAGACTTCTCTTATTCTAGTCTATGCCTATCTGATTTGTATTTCTCCTCAGCTTATATACTTTTTGTAGTGCTTCATTCCCTTCATCTTAAATTCTGAGCCCTTTTGACTATTCTCCAAGGCCCCATATGGTCCCCCTGCTGGCTAGTTCCTTCAGGCTCTTCATATCAGAGCGAATGAGGAAAACATGCTCTTCTTTTCTTTTTTTTTTTTTTAATTGCATTTTAGGTTTTGGGGTACATGTGAAAAACATGCAAAGTTGTTGCATAGGTGCATACGTGGCAGTGTGATTTGCTGCCTTCCTCCCCTTCACCCATATCTGGCATTTCTCCCCATGCTATCCCTCCCCAACTCCCCACCCCCCCGCTGTCCCCCCCACTCCCCCACAACAGACCCCCGTGTATAGTGCTCCCCTCCCTGTGTCCATGTGTTCTCCTTGTTCAACACCCGCCTATGAGTGAGAACATGTGGTGTTTGATTTTGTGTTCTTCTGTCAGTTTGCTGAGAATGATGGTTTCCAGGTTCATCCATGTCCCTACAAAGGACGCGAACTCCTCGTTTTTAATGGCTGCATAATATTCCATGGTGTATATGTGCCACATTTTTCCTGTCCAGTCTATCATTGATGGGCATTTGGGTTGGTTCCAGGTCTTTGCTATTGTAAACTGTGCTGCTATGAACATTCGTGTGCAGAAAACATGCTCTTCTTATGTGCCACAGGCCTTTGTACATTCTGTTCCCCAGGTCTTTGCTATTGTAAACTGTGCTGCTATGAACATTCGTGTGCAGAAAACATGCTCTTCTTATGTGCCACAGGCCTTTGTACATTCTGTTCCTTCTACCTGAAATGTCTTCTCCCCTTTCTTCGACTCGTAAATTCCAATTCACTTCTTTAGTGCTTTGCTTTGTTTTGTTTACATATTTATTAACTTGTATTATGAAACATTTCAAACATAAAAGAAATATACAGAGTAACATAATAAACAAGCATATCCCTACCATCTGTTTAAAAAATATTGGTATCTTGCCATATTTACCTCAGATGTATATTTTTCCATTTCTGTAGTAAACATTTTCTAACAAACAGAAAGTTGAAAGAGTGGTACAATGAACACTCATATACCTGGTACTGAGTTTTGACAATTGTTAATATTTTGCTTATTTATTCTCCTTCTCTCATTTTATTTATTTTATTTATTACCACCTCCCCCAACACCACATACATGGGAAACATTTAAAGCTAAGTAAATCATTGCAGGCATAATCATGACACTTTACCTCAAAATATTTCCACATACCTCTCCTAAGTGTAAGATGTTCTTCCACATGACCTCGACATCATTGCTGCATTTACGAAAATTAACAAGAATTCTCTCACCTCATGTAATACTCCGTCAATATAACAAGACAATTTCCCCCTGAAGTATCTTTTTATACCTTTTTTTTCTTCTCAACATCCATTCAAATTTCACTTATTACATTTGGTTTTGTTTCTTCAAATTATTTCATTCTAGAATGGTCATCCCTACAATTTTTTCGTATGATACTGACTTTTTGAAGTCATCAGGACAATTGACTAAGTGGCATAATGCATAATCTGGACTTCTAAGAATCTTTTCTCTTGTTTTCATTTAACATCCACTTTAGAACATATGTCTCCTGATATCTGAATGTTTTCCTCTTTCCCATCACTCTTTTACCTCATGGTTTTAGCATACCTTGATGCCTGAATCAATGATATAATTAGTGATTCTAAGATGGTAATTTTCTAATTCTGTCAATTATTCTACATTTATTAGTTGCCATTCTGCTAAAAGGAAGAGCATTTATCACTGATCAACTGGAAGTGAACTTCAGTTCCTCCTCTAGGGTGATTACTTCATTCTTTTCCTTTAATTAGCAATTTTTAAAGTAAGTCATCTCAGTGATGGCAGATGAGTGGGTTTTTCCTTCTTTTCTTCCTTTTAAGTATTATTATGGGCTATCTTAGTATGAGTTTCCCCAGAAACAGACCCTGAGACAGAATTCAAGTGAAGGTATTTATTTAGAAAGTGATTCCAAAAACACTGGTAGAGGAGCAGGGAAACGAGACAGAGAAGAGATGTAAGACAATCAGGCACTGTTACTTAGTGGCTCACCACTGCAATTGACTAGAGCTTAAACCTGATGCAGAAAAGAGCCATGTAACACATGTGCCACAGAGCTATCTCATTTGAGAGGTGTTTATTCACCAATTTGTGTCAGTCATTCTTTGGAGACTGCTCCTAGGAGCATTAATTAATTGGTATTATCAGCTGGTCATGTGGGCAGGCAAAAGGGCTCCAATATCCAGAGAAAGCCCTCCAGCAAAGAAACACAGGTGCTGGCAGGTGCTGGCACTCACAAGTCTCCTGACGATTCTCCTGACGAAGGGATATGAGTAAGGCACTAACAGTTAAGTTCAGCTACACTTATTCATGAGTTTTTATTTATTCAGTGTGTTACCATCACTTAGAATCATTACTTCTGATGCTTAAAGTCGCCCAAATTTGGCCAGTGGGAACCTTTTCAAGCCTGCTTGCCCTGGATTCTTTTGGTACACTTTTCATTAGCTTTGGGAACGTTCTTACTTTCTGAGACATGATGAACCAGACGTGGAATTAATCATTTCTCCAAGAAGTTCTGATTGATATTATGAAGGAAACTAGGATCTGAGATACTCACTGTTTCTGAGTGTGTGTTTCTTGGCCCTTTGAGTGACCTAGTTTCACAAATTCATATTGAAATTTTCAATTCAAATTTATACAGAATTCTTAATATATTTTTAACTTTTGTTTTCTTTTCTCTTACACTGAATATATGGTTTCTAATACCACTATTATTTAAAAATTAGTATACCAATATTGCTACTGAGTATACATTATAATTTCTTTGTAATTATTTTTGTTCTTACTATATTCTAATAAGTACATACAGAACACTGTGTTCTACAATCACTTGAAATAATTTTCTCTCTCTTCTGTGCCTTTTAAAAAACATTTTGATATAGTTATGATCATTTCTTGCCATTTTAGAGGTTTCTTTTATTTTTGAATATAGTAAAACATTTGCACAGTGCATATATCAAAACATATATAAGAAAATGCTCAGAGAAATCTGCCTATTTTAGTTTTCTGGTTTGCCTTTACTGTGCTTGTTTTTGTATATGTATTTACATTTCCCTTGCTTTCTTACCAAGATGGTAGACTAGTACATATACTGTTATATACTTTGCCTTTTCTTCCTGACAGTGTATCCTGGACTTTAATTCACAGAGATCTCCCTCATCATCTTTTAAAGTTGCATAGCACTCCATTTTGTGGCAGACACACAGTTTATAACAGTGCTGTTGAATGACATTTGGGTTGATTCCAAACTTTTTCTTTCTCAAATAAAGCCTCAATGGATAATCTTGTGTGTGTGTGTGTGTGTGTGTAGTGTGTGTGTGTTTATAAAGGTGTAACTTAGAGTAGATTCTCTGACATCCATAGCCTCACCAGTAGAGACTGTTGTTATTAATGCACTTGCTTATTCCTATTATACTCTCATATTATTCATACTGTTGCACTTTTCCTTCTAAAGTCTTTTGTCTCCAAGTTTCCTTTTGTCTAATTGCATTGGATAATACCTACAATACAATGTTAAGAGTAGTGGACATAGTGAGATCCTTGCACTGTTTCTAACTATACTGTGAGTGCCTGCACCGATTCCCTATTAAGTAAGATGCTGGCTTTATTTAATCTTATTTTATCATGATAAAGAAGGACCAATGCCTATTTTATTAAATGTTTTAAAAGAATGGGTTTTGACTATTACTAAATGCCTTTTTAAACATATATTTATAATTTTAAAGATATATTAATATAAAGTATACATTAACATATTTTTTAAAACATTGCAACTTTCTTACATTCTTGGAATAAACCCTGCTTGTTCATGATATGTGAGGAGCTCTGTGGACCCACTCCCCAGTAAAACCGATAGAAATTATAAAAAACAAACAAGCATTTAAAGTCTCTGGAAATAGCCCTAAAGGCATAATGAAAATGAAGAAACACTTATTCAAGATTACTTACTAAAACTCAAGAAGAACTGTAAGTTTGTGGTATTTGTATCCTCCCTCCCTTCTCTCAGTTCAGTGAGTCAGAAACTCCACTCAATACTGGTATAGCCAAGAATACAGGGCTCCTTTTTCTCCTAGCTCCCAGTTGAGGGCTATCTTACTGGGAGAGGCACAAAACCACCATTTCTCATCCCGCCCTCAGCTGCCTGTTGCTGAATCTAAGCTCTCGATAAGTGCAGGTGAGAGGAGGGGATCCCTTCTTCTGCCCAGCCCTCACTTGTGGAATGGAGTCTCTCTACCTTGGGAATGGCCAAGAACAAATCAAAAGAACAGTGCTGGCTGAGTGCAGTGGCTCACACCTGTAATCCCAGCACTTTGGGAGGCCAAGCAGGAGGATCACTTGAGCCCAGGAGTTTGAGACCAGCTTGGGCAACATATGAGACCCCTGTCTATGCAAAAAATTAAAAAAAAATTAGCCAAGTGTGGTGGCATAGGCCTGTGGTTCCAGCTAATTGAGAGGCTGAGGTGGGAGGATCACTTGAACCAGGAGGTGGAAGGTTGAGGCTGCAATGAGCCTTAATGTCACCACTGCACTCCTCCCTTTGAGGGAGGCTTTGTCTCAGAAAAAAAAAAGTAAGAGGACAGAAGTCCAGAAATGTATTTCACATAGCCAGCCAAAAAAAAAAAAAAAAAAAATACAATAACAACAACCTTTAAGGCTAAAAACAAAGCAAAACCAGTTACTACTAATCTTAAGAGGATAAATATTATGAATAATGAAAAAGTTAACGTTAATAAAGCTTTTGTAAGTATACAAAAGAAACTTGCACACTTCTCAAAGAATGAACTGATTTTGAACCTCTGTGGAATGAACTGATTCCTCTGCAGTGTCATGAAGGAAAATCAGCTAATATCGATGAACCTCAGAATGAATGACTCACTTGTAATATGGTAGTGATGCATCTAATTTCCCCAAAAGACCAATAACTAAATGTTTTTTACAAAAAAAAGTCTTTCTTTAACCTAGAATGCATTCACATATTATGAGGGTTGGAAATCCAAGGTTGGTTTATTATACCATTTGTTGTATAATCCACATTTTCTCCCACTGATTTGTAAGATCACATCTGTCATAAGCAAGTAGAGCAAAGTGTCCAGAAATAAACTTATGCATATATGGAAAGACTGTATTTATCTAGACATATGCTAGTACCATACAGTATTAACTACCATAATTTTACAATGGTTATGATATTTGATATGGCACATAATGCTGCCCTTATATCCAGTTATTCATAATTTTCTGACTATAGCCATGTGTATCTTGGGATTCATTTGTCAAGTTTTATGTAAAATCCTACTTGGATTTTAATCAAAATTGTGGTGAAATTATTCTCTAGAGAGGTCTTGTACATATTTGCTAACCTTATTTCTAGATATGTAATGACTATTGTTCCTTGTGAATAGAATATTTTTCAATAGCATTTAAAAATTTAGTTATTAATAGTATATAGGTATGTTGTTGATGTTTGTATGTTAATGATATATTGAACAAGTTTGCCAAATCTTAAATCCAGTTATTTTATTCAAAATTCTCCTTTATTTTCTATGTAAACAGTAATAGATAGAAATGAGAATAGATATGCTAAAATGTGAAATGGTATGACTTTGTGTTTTAACTTCATTTTCTTGCTTATTAATGAGGATGAACATCTCTTCATTTGTTTGTCGGTCATTCAGGTTTCTTATTAATTCTTCCTTTTCTAGGAATTCCTATTCCTAGCTCCTAGTCTGTCCATTCAGGAATCCCATTCCTGTTCCTGTTCTGACCTGAATAGAATTGAACACAGAATTATTTTATTTTAAAAAATCTGTACTGTTATGTAGAATCTTACTTACTTAATATTGCATTTACATATATTTTCCCCTTGTAATTATCTCAGAACATGGCTTAATTTGAAGATAGGGAATTTATTAGTTTCTTGAAACAAGCTTCTTTTCAGTGTGTTGATCTGTTCTATTTTTTTTTGTTTTCTATTTCACTATATTTCTCACACATTTATTATTTTTTCTCCTTATACTTTCTTTAGGTTTAATTATATTTTCCTAACTTTTCCATTGAATGTTTACCTTTAGTTTGAATCCATTTAATATTTTAAACAATGAATTTGAGTTACTAACTTTTTCTAACTGCTGTATATCCCAAATTTTGATGTCATTCTTTTGTTAAATTTTACTTTCTAAACATTTAAAAATTTCTTTTATGATTTCTCTTTAACCTGAAATTCTTAGCCCTTGAGTTTCAAAATTATGTGCACTTAAATTGTATTTTATTTTTAACCCTGAAAAAATTCCCATCATTGTATTACATATGATCCACAGGTGCAGCTAATAGAATATAATTGGAAATGAAGTGAATTCGATTTTTTTAGAATTCTTGGTGGCTGCAGGAAGAATACTTCTATTTGCTTCAACCTTCCTACTGGTATAACTGTGACAATAATAAAATATAACCTTTTTCTAGCAATAACCTCAAACAATCAAATCTTTCTGGCAATCAGAGTGACTGTCAGTGTGCAGAAGCAATAATATAATGCCCATAACTTTACAAGGTAAATGTGTAAGCATCCTAAAATGTTTTAAGCTTTGGTGGGAATTGTGTCTAACTTTGAGGAGAATAATCCCCAAAAGACTCTAGGTAGAGCCAGTATTTTAGGAGGAACTGTGAAGCTATGCGAAGAAATAGAACTGCTTTTTATTTTTAAGACTTTTTTTTTGTTTTTGAATTTAATTGCATTGTGGTCATAAAATATGATATGTAAGATATCAATTTCTCATACTTTT
The DNA here is from genome assembly GCF_030222135.1 of Aotus nancymaae. Lineage (NCBI taxonomy): Eukaryota > Metazoa > Chordata > Mammalia > Primates > Aotidae > Aotus > Aotus nancymaae. The sequence goes on along the minus strand of NW_026988472.1, from coordinate 16,853,349 downwards.
TGAGATTATTTTTGTGACACAGTGTTTGGTCAATTTTTGTAATTGTTCCAAGTATACTTAAACTATGGTCTCTGTTGGGTTCATGCCATTCTCTCTCTCTTTCTGTATATAAATATACATATGTAAGTATGAATATATATGTATAATATATATTTATATATATTATATATGTGTATGTAAACATGTGTATATTTATATACATATATATGTGTATATTTATATACACACACATATGTATATATATAATTATAATAAATATAATGTATATATCTTTCTGTATATAAATATACATATGTATGTGTGTATATACATATATACATATATATACACACACACATATATACTTACAAACTGTTTTTCAAGTCTCAAACCTATGCTGTTACTTTATTTGCTTGATCTATCAATTTATAATTCAATTATGTTTAATATTCATCTAATACTGGATTTAACAATTTTTCCTTGTGACACATCTTGCTTTATGTGTTTTGAGGCTATATTATGTGGTGCACTTACATTTATGATTTATAATACTGATGGTTATTTTTTTTGCACTGACTCTTTTTCTTTTTTTTAATGTAACATTCCTACTAATCCTTAATAATGCTTTTCATTTAAATCTGTTTTGTTTAATATTAATGTGACTATACTAGTTTCCTTTTGTTTAATGTCTTCCTGGTATAGCTTTCCTATATTTTTATTTTAAAACTTTCTCTATGGTTTTAAGTTTTTTATATGAAGTATATAGATGGAGTAGATTTTTTTTTAGTATTCACTATCTTTTTGCATAAAAAGGAAGTTAGTACATGGATTGATAAATTTTTCTTTATATTTCTATTTATTCTCTGCTTATTTTGATACTAGATGCTTTTAATCTTTTTCACTGGTTATCCTTAACACTTTGACATATACACTTAAGTCTTTTTTTAATACTATACAGAATCATTTCCTAATTTTCGTCTTTTCCCTAACATACTAAAGACCTTATCATGCTTTTACTATCCGTAAAATAACACCCATCTTATTATTGATGTCTAGAGATTTAGTTTAACCATTTATAAGAGAAAGGTTTTTTTGCAAAAAATAATGAATTATACTTTCATGTTTTCTTGTTATTTTTTTAACGTACTCTTTCCTCCAGTATTTATTTTTTCTTCCCAAAGAACATCCTATAATATCTCTTTTAGTAAGGATCTAGGAGTGGTAAACTTTCTTAATATTCGTATATCTGAAAATTTTGTTATTCTCTCCATTCACCTCAACTAATAAATAATTTTTAATCTGGGTATAAAATTATAGGTTGATAGGTTTTTTTTTAGCACCATGAAGATGTGATCTTCCATTGACTTCCAGCATTTATTGCTGATATATGTTCTGCTGACAGTCTATTATTGTTTAGTAGGCAATCTTTCCTTTTTGTATAATAACTCTTTCATAACATTTTTCTTTCATATTTTTATTCAGTGCCTTTATTATGTACTTGAGTATGGATTTATATTTATTTATTCAACATGTCTCTTGAAAAGCACTTTTGGTTTGAGGCTTCTTCTCTTCCTTCAACTTTAACTGTAAGATTTATTCTGTTCTCTCTATAAGTCTCAGTATAACCCCAAACTCACCCCGCTGCCTCCCAATCATCAAATCCCTTCCAATAGGTCTTGGAGCTCATAACCTATCATCAGCATGTCCATTATATCCAGAGACTCTTCTCTGTATTTCTCTTTTCTATATCTACTTAATCTTGGTTCATTCTGCTAATTAAGTACTTTGTCTCTATGTATTTTCCTGTTTGCTCACTCCTCCCTTCCACTTGGGCCCCAGACCCCTGGTGCAGAATCAGCTCGGTGTTTTCTGCCCTGGTGATGTTGGTGTTGTGATAAATACATTCTCTACGCTGTCAGCTTGGCCTAGTTCCTGATTTTCAGGCTAAATCTGCCTCTTCTCTTTCACAGCTGTGTTTTTCAGCCTCTTTCTAGGAGTTGGGGACGTATATCCCAGCCTGTTGCTTCAATTTGTGGGCCAGGCTCTTTCTCATTTTATATGAGGTGTTTTTAGTCCCTTTATCCTATAGAAGGTAAACTGCCAGTCACCAAAGTCTGCTCTAGTCTCAGAGGCCAGCAAGCCTCCCAGGCCCATGGTCTCTGTACTTCACCATTGTGTGTTTTTGTTCGATTTGTGATCTAATATGTATTTGGTTTGCAAGCCTGGTTATGACTATTTTTGGTTTTTATAGTCTGTCAATCATGCAATATATTGGAGCAGATGCAGTGCCTTACAATATGGGCTTGCTTCCACATCTTGTCCAGAGGTTCACTATTCATTCTTAAAATCCCAGCTTAGACAATACCTCTTGCAGAATGCCTCCCTTGGTCACCCACAGCCCATTCCATCCCCAACCAAAGTTGACAATTTTCTCCTTTTTGGTTTCTCTGCATATGTTTTGTCACTACACTCATAACACTGTAAGACATGCTGTATTTGGTATTTTCTTCCACTTGTACAGAATCTCCTTTCCCCACAAATCATGGAGTCCTGATACATTGAGCAATCCTCAAGTTTCAGAATCTGGCTCATTAGAATTTGCTGCGTTGATTACAGTATGCTTTCAGCATTTAGATCACTGTGGCAGATATCGTTGGTGCTAAAATCCTCTCACATCCCGTTTATCCTTTTTAGATCCCCCTCTTTCGGCCTTGGTATGCTTTAGCTTTGAAAACCTAACACCTGACATTCTTCTTTGGAGGCTTGCCCTTGGGCTACTGGAGGGTCTGCCTGTATGTCTGGGAGCAGGCAGTACTTGTGTGTACATGTTAGCCCATGGCTGCCCTCAATCAATGACTAATGAGTATGGGAATATAAAAGCTCAGCTCACTTACTTTTGGCAGCAATGACTCTGAGGTATAACTCAGACTATGGAGTTTCCTTGCAGGATAAGGCAAAAGCTACCCTCTGTAGGATTTTGCTTGTAATTGTACCCTTGCTTGATTTCTTCCCCTTTCCTGACCTATTTCTTCCATTCCCTTAGTGTTTTTTCCTGGGAAAAATACATCCTTAATAAATTGCTTGCATATGACACCTGATCTTATGGTCCACTTTTAAGGATTTTAACCTAATACATCAACGGTTAAGAAAGCCCAGATCTAGAGGTAGAAAGAGGTAGATTTTCTCGCCACTGATGTACCCAGGTGTCTTCACCCCAGCGCATTTACTCTTGTGTGTATCTAAGGTTTTTCTTCTTTGTTCTTTATCTATCTCTCTTACCTGGTAATTGCTCTGTCCCTTCTTTGAGTAGAGGCTCTATTTGTCCTTTCCTCCGTTTCTTTTAAATTTCCTTCCTCTTCTCACTTTCCCTGAGGCTAATGATTACTCCTAGTTCCCAGGAACATATGTCTCAGGTATTCCCCTGGTTCATATTAATTGGAAGCCTCATATACTAACACAGTTGTGATGCAATTTTGAGCTGAAAGACAGAAGGAACCATGGGGTCCCCTTTTAATATAGGGGTTCTGGTTGTCCCTGGATTACTGGGAATTTTAGGACTATGTATCATGACATGTTTTTGATATGTTTTCCCCATGTGTTAGACTTGGAGTGCACAGATTAGATTAACTTCATATTTGCATCTAAAGCTCCTAGAAAAAGTGCCTTGGGAAGTGGTTTTTAAATCATCTGCAGATGGGGAGATGGGGAATTTAGTGTGCTGCAACCCACCCCAGATACACTGAAACAAAATCTCTAAGGGGTAAAGCCTATAATTCCACTTTTTAAATAAAATCACCAGGGAATTTTTATATGGTTTGAAAATGCCTGGCCTAAAACTTAGATCCCTCAATAAACATTTATTGAATTAAATGGGCCTGCTTACTTAAATGACAAATATGCGAAAGAAAGCATATTACAAACATTAGATTACTGCAGATTTGATAACACTTTTTAAATTATAAAAGAATTCTGGAAATATTCTATCCCCCGACTGATGGAAATTCAAATAGATAACTTCTAAAACACAAATCAACTTGAAATAAAATTATGGAAAGAGGCACTAGCCTGCAATTAAATGTTTGGGTCAGCAATCATTAGGTAATACTCTTTTCCTCAGATAACTAGTCCTTGGTTTTGGTTGTGAAAAAAAACCTCTAACTGCAGAAATTAGTTGGACTTTCATATCTGTTGGTGTTAAAGAAATTTAGTCTCAACAGATCCCAGCTTGAGCTCACCAAAATTGATAAGCCATCTCTGACGTTTTTACTGCAGGGTGCAGTGACAGCCTGTTTCCATGGAAACAGACACCAGCTTGCTGAAAACAGAGGAAAGAACTTTAGCATTAATTACTGTTTCAATTTGAATTCAATTGATTTCAGAGTAAATCTAGAGACAACTTTTCAGTATTATTGTGAGAGTGCTGTAGGCATACCCCATACTATATTAAAATGGTTTAACAAATATAACAAGGTGCTGTGGCTTATAAGAGAACTAGAGCTCAACTGTTGAAGTAAGCACAAGAAAAGTATACACCAAAGTCTCAAAAGTCAGTAGTTTATTATTCTTTTTTTTTTTTTTTTTTTTTTTTTAAGATTCAGAGGGCACATTTGCAAGTTTGTTACATGGGTGTATTGCGTGATGCTGAGGCTTGGGCTTCTAATGATCCTGCTGTCAAAGTAGTGAAGAGAGTACCCGATTGGTACTTTTCCAACCATTGTTACCCTTCCTTCCTCCCCACTTTTGGAATCTCCAGTGTTTATTGGAATTCCCGGTGTTTATTGTTTTCATCTTTGTGTCCATGTGTACCCAATATTTCACTCCTACTTATAAGTGAGGATACGTGGTATTTGGTTTTCTGTTTCTGTGTTAATTTGCTTAGGATAATGACCTCCAGTTGTATCCATGTTGCTGCAAAAGACATGCTTTCATTCTTTTTTATGACTATGTAGTATTTCATAGTGTATATGTACCACATTTTCTTTATGAAATTCACCACTGATGGGCACATGGGTTGATTCTATGTTTTTGTTGTTGTGAATAGTGTTTTGATAAACATACAAGGGCATGTCTTTTTGGTAGCTTAATGGGATGGGATTGCTGGATCAAACGGTAATTCTTAGTTCTTTGAGGAATCTTCAAGCTGCTTTCCACAGTGACTTAACTAATTTGCATTCCTACCAACAGTGTACAAGTGTTCCCTTTTCTCTGCAACCTCCTCCGCCTCTGTTATTTTCTGACTTTAATAATCACCATTCTGACTGGTATGAGGTATCTTATTGTGGTTTTGATTTGCATCTCTCTTATGATTAGTGATGTTGGGCATTTTTCATATGTTTATTGGTCAAAAAACTCACTTTTTGAACTGTGTAGATGAATGAGTGACTTGCTTTTAATGAATCTAAATTCCCCTCAACAAAGCCACATCATTAGAGGATTGCTCCTGATGTTCCTTCCACCAACACTGAGGAAGAAAATGCAAAAAGGAGTAAATTTTTTAAAAAGTCTAATTTTGGAGCACTCTATGTTTGGCTCTATGAGGTTTGAGGATGAGAATGCTGGGTTCCTTAAATTATTTATACTACTATTAGCCATTGGATTGCTTAGCCTCATTTCCTGGCTTCCTTAGTGTGTGTGTGTGTGTGTATACGCTAAATTCTTAGGAATCTTTTATCAATTTTGGTGCACTCAAGCTTGGACTGGTTAGGACCGAATTTCTCTCCAACATCAACAGATATGAGAGTCTGACTAAGTTTTAGAATAGTTGCAGTATGTATTTATATGTATATACATATACACACATATATACACACATGCAGTATATATATACATATACATACATATATACATACACACATATGTATACATACATATATATACACACATATAATCAAGAGTTTCTATTTTGAAAGTCCTGAGAAGGGGTTATACCTTAGAACATTATTTGCCCTGGAAAGTAATAGGTTGGTGCTCGAAGTGAATACAATAAATAATTGGTGAGAAGTCAGGATGAGGAGTCCAAAGGAGAGAGAAAAACAACAGCAAATCTTGAAAAAAGTGGACTTTGTCTATTGAACGATTATATTGAGATTATAAAATTATATATAAGGTATATATAATATTTACATATAAATATATAATTAATATATAATATATTGTTAATATGTAAACATTTATAAGGCATAATATATATATTAAATATTAAATATATACTATAATTATATATAAATATGTAATATATAATATATAATATGTATTTAAATGTATTATTATTTAAAACCCTAGATAAGCAAGATAGCATAATGTCTATCAAGAAGGGCTTCAAGAAAGTCACATTTCTCTCTAGAGAAGAGTGTACAAGGTGTGCATTTCTTGGTCACAATTGTAAAGCCGAAGATCTTAACAAAGTCAAAAGCCAAATGTTGCAAGATAGTATTTCCGAGTGGGAATTCTAGAGTAGGAGATAACCCAGAGTAGAAGGAAGTTGTTAGGGCCTCACCTAGATTCCCTCTGTTCCCTTTACTGAGTCTCTGAGCCCAGCTCCCAGCTTCTGTGTGCTTTCAATAGCTATTAATAACATCTGTGACCTTTCTGGTACTATCTTTTTGGTTATTGGAACTGTTTCCTTTGCATAGACAGTCAGAAATGCCTGGAAGTTCACAGGCCATGCATGTATCTTACTATTGTGGGACCATAAAAGCCTGGATCTTTTTTTCTTGGAGTGAGACAAACTTTGAGATGCAACTATCTCACTGTAGGATTGGGGTAAGGCAGGGACTTTGCCTGAAATCTTACTCTTGGCTTGGCTTTTATCCCTTCTTGGCATATATGGTAGCTGGCCTCCAAAATGACCTCTGATGATTCTTATTTTCTGATTTTCATGCCCTTGTATGGTAAGTACCCTTCCACAATGAATAGGGCTTACCTATGTGACCAATAGGATATTGGGAAAATGATGATGTGTGACTTCCAAGGCTAGATCATAAAATTCATTGTGGCTTCTACCTTGCTCTGTCTTGGTCTTTCCTCTTTGGGGAAGCCATTTGCCTTGTGAAGCAGACATTCAAGTAGTCCTATGAAGAGGCCCACGTGTCAAGGAACTAAGCCCTCTCACCAATAGCCAGCACAAGTTTGCTGTTTACATGAGGGAGCCATCTTGGAAGTGGATCCTTCAGCCTCAGTCAGTCCTTCAGATGACTACAGCCTCAGCTGACAATGTGACTGCAACCTCATGAGAGACCCTAAGCCAGAACCTCCCAACTAAGCTACTCCAGATTTCTGACCCACAGAAAAATATGAGATGATAAAGATTTGTTGCTATTTTAAGTTACTAGGTTTTGAGGTACTTTTTAATGTAGCAATGAGAAAAGTGATGAATATTCCTTCCCCCACTTCCTTTGCTGGTTTCTTCTGGTACCATATGCTTCATGAATAACTCACACCTGAATTTTATCTCAGGCTCTGCTACTGGTGAATTTGACTTGGGACATTTGGATTCAAATCTGAACTCTGCCATCTCTAAGCAGTGTGACCTTGGGCAAGTCACTAATCTTTCTATTGTAGCTCAGTAAAATGTGAATAATGATAGTATGACCTCTTAGAGTTGTATGAAGATTAAAGCGGCAATGCTCATAAAGTTTATAGCATTGTGGCAAGCACATTGCTGGAGCTCAATAAATGTTAGTAATCAGTATGAGGGTAGTATAGGGTGACAGTTGTTAGCCTTAAGATCTAAACCAATTGAAATTTTTCTTCTAGTCTCTGTGGTCCCTGTTATTCACCATGCTGGCTTTCAACCCTAAGGAAGTATGAACGGGAGGCTGTGGATGCCTCAGCCCAATTTGGTAAAAAACAAAACAAAAAAACCCCACAAAACATAAAAATAATTCAAGGCACATGTGTTCCTTCTCCTTATGGTAGGTCAATAGTGTCATCTTTATAAATGAAACTCAAACCATTGCATTATTGTGATAAAATCTGCCATTTTACCTTAAGTAAACAAACCTTGCTGCCTGATCCATCACTGTTCCTACCACGAAGGAGGTATAAAGCTGAAGCATTTATTTCAACAGCTAATTGACAATATTTTTCTGCTGGAAACCACAGACCAGACAGTGTCAGCCTCCCATAGCTCTTTAAATTCAGGAAACTGTATAAGGCAATGCCCCAATTAAGAATCTTTATAAAAGGAGACTCTTTTCTTCTAGTTAGGCTGATGAAAAAAAATCTTCATGTAATATTAACATATGCATATGAATAGATACTGGGTAATTGTAGTAGACTGGAGAAAAAGATGATCATGTTCAGACAATGAGGATATAATGAAGAAAAATCAGAATTCTGCAAGCTTAACAGGGAGTGGAAGATGAGGGGATTCTGGACATTGGAGTCCAGTTAACTAGAGAGAGAGAATTCTGCCTTAATGAGGGGTATAAGGGAAGAATCTCACCTGTAAAGCTGCCAGATGAAATGGCTTCATGCACAGAGACCCTTTAGAAGCTTTCTTAGTGCCATTTCTTCCTCTACGATGGCTTAGAAAAACACCTTCAGCAGCTCCAATAAACTCTAGGAAAACGTTTTGTCCTAAATTTTGTTTTAGCATCTATAGCCTAATTATCAGCCACAAAGATGTGTTGTTTTTTTTCTTTTTTTTTTTGAGATGGTGTCTGGCTGTGTCTCCCAGGCTAGAGTGCAATGTCAGCATCCTGACTCACTGCAAACCTTCACTCCCCAGGTTCAAGAGATTCTCCTGCCTCAGCCTCCCAAGTAGCTGGGATTGCAGGCATGCACCATCATGCATGGCTAATTTTTTGTATTTTTTAGTAGAGACAGGGATTCCCCATTTTGCCCAGGCTGGTCTTGAACTCCTGAGCTCAGGTGATCTGCCCACCTTGACCTCCCAAAGTGCTAGGATTGCAGGTGTGAGCCACTACACCCAGCCCCTAGAAAAAGTTTTGACACTCAACAGTTTGTGGGTCCATTACACTTTGTCCTATTTCCAGGATTCTCTGAGGAATACTCCCTAAAACAGACATGGCTAGTTATGTTGCTTATTCAGAGCCTTTCTTGAGATTTCTGTGGAATTTTTGATTAAGCCAACTCATGAAACTGGCATCTGATACCAAGAGAAATGTTCCTTTTGGCTCAGTAATAGTTCTGCTTCACTGCATGTGGGCTGGGCCTGCCAATAGTCATGGAAATGGTGCACTGAAGTTTAAAAAAGGGACGTTTGATTGAGAGCAAAAGTCACACAGAGAACTTTTCTGAAGGGCTTTGGTCAGCTCAAGAATTATTCTTTAATGATACAGGGAGAGGGGAATCTTAAGCAGCTCTGACCTTTTATCTATCGTGATGAATTGGCCATCATTGTGTACATCATTGAATTTCAAAGCATTTAAGCTCTTGCTTATCCAGTACTCCCTCTAGCAGTCTGTACAAAGTGCGTTAACTGGGCACTCACACACTGTTAGGAGGACAAATGGGTACAGCCTTTTAGTAGACAATTTAGGAATATGCATCAAAATTCAAAATGCAATATCAGTCAAGGTCCTGGCATGAAACAGATGGCACTTTCAAACTGGGTAATTGAGAGCATTCAATAAAGGTCTTAGGGAAGCCAACAAGGGATGGTTGGCCAGAGCAGGAAACCATTACCACCCTAGGTCTGAGGGGGTGAGAGCAGGGAGTAGTTAGCAGAACTTGGAGCTGTATGGAAGGGCAGCTTGCCAGAAGCTGTGGCCTTTGACAAAAGGATATAACCAATCTACCATGGTAGCAGGGAGGATATTGAGAGACACAAATAACCCAGACTCACTCTCTTCCTTTCTTCCAATCTCTTGCCATACCTCCCACTAGCAAAATCCAAACAGAAGCCAGACACAAGGGAGCCTATAGTTATAGTCCATATGGGTCAGCCTTCTTGGGCAAGAAAAGAGAGCGCTAAAGGATACAAGTGGGTCTGCAGTGACAGGCAGAAACTATCTGGCATATGCATATACCTTTTGACTCTGCAATCCTATTTTTACAATCCATCCTGTAGACATATTCCTTCAGGCTTTCAAAGACCATCAGTATAGCATTTCTTTGTAATAGAGAAAAACTGGAAAGAACCTAAATTTCCAGTAATAGAAAAAAAATTCGGCTGAGGGTAGTGGCTCATGCCTGTAATCCCAGTGCTTTGGGAGGCCCAGGCAGGAGGATGCCTTGAGCCCAGGAGTCTGAGACCAGTCTGAAAAAGATAGCAAGACCCTGTGTCTAAGAAAAAAATCATTTTAAATTAGCGAGGCATGGTGACGTTTGGCTGTAGTCCTAGCTACTCGGGAGGCAGAAGGATTGCTTGAGCCTAGGAGTTCAAGGCTGCAGTGAGCTATGATCCTGCATTCCTGCCTGGGTGACAGAATGACATCCTGTCTCTAAAAAATAAATAAGTAAATAGAAAAAAAGGAAAAACATTAAATAAAGGCACATCTATCTTATAGAATACCATGCAGCTATTCGGAAGAATAAGATAGAATCTCTATGCGCTAACATGGAAACATGTCCAAGGTGTAGAGTCATGTCAGAAGATGCAAAAACAGTAAACAAACAAACAAAAAACACAAGTGGCAGATCAGTATCTAGAGGATGATCCTATTTTTTTCAGGGAAACAATAATAACAAAAACATAAACAGTGACATGTGCATTTAAATACTTATACTCAAACCTGATTGGGGGTGAACGGGTAAAAAGGAACATTTATTATTTTTCCTAGATGCATTTTTATTGTTTGAAGTGCTTAGAAAAACATTTTTATATATTACTTGTGTATTTAGATAAATCTAAGAAATAAACTGCAACTGAAAAACTTGGCGTAGGTAAAATGGTTAACTCCTGATGGGCGGAAATGAATCCTCTCCTCAATTCCTTTCCTTCCTTGTCTCTCTGCCTCCACTCTGTTTTGTGAGCAGTGATGGTCTTTGATGTTCAGTCTCAGACCTGCCACTTGACAAGACAATGTTTGGCAAACCTAGGGAATTAGGCTTCATGTTTAATTCTCCTTCAGTCTGTTGGGCATAGGATATGCTTCCTGAGCTGTTTTCTTTCACTTTTTGATCTTGCTGTGTTAGTTCCTAAACTCAACCATGTTGTACTTAAGCAAAATGTAAGAAATGCACAGTAATCCCTGCTTGTAGATCACTGTGTAGCTGGAATCTTTGAACTTCCTATCTGAGTCTCTCACCTTTTCTATTGCACATTGTTCTGTTGCTTTATCTCTTTCCTACTTTCTGATTGCTCACGTCCTCCCATTTGGCATCCACAACGTTTGAGTACTCTAGTTTACCATTGTAACTTATTATTGTTGTTTCATTCTGGCATTTTTTGGTTGCACTTCTACTAACCTTCCCCTTTGGCTAGATGAAGGAGCCACTGCTGTGCCCTGCCTTGTCTGACAGCCCTGCCTGGCATGGCCCCATTTCTTCCCTGTACTCTGACTCTGACCTAAGAAGTCCATGTCTAGAGAAGCTCCTGCCTTGGTTTCCTAATGCACTAAGGTTTCTTCATGTGTTCAGTCTTGCCCTGGACCCAACTTGCATGGTTGGGACCTGCCGTCTTGTCTGGCTCTTACTAATGTTTTCTCACCAGAGGGATATTCACCTTGCTTCCTATACATCCAAGTTCTTTCTGTCTTGCTCTAAATCAAGCAGACCACGTGGAACCACTTGCTGCAAACTCTTGAGTCTTTTTGTTATTGAGTGGCTCTCAAAGTGTGATTCCCAGCCCATCAGTATCACTATCACTTGGAAACTTGTAAAAAATGCAAATCCCCATTCTCACTCAGACTTATTGAATCAGAATCCCTGGAGCAATCTGCTTTTATGTCTTCCAGGAGGTTCTGATGCATGTTGATGTTAGAGGACCACGGCCTAGATACTGTGGCTGTCCCATGATGGCTCTTAAATTTGAAGTTCTCAGATTTTAGTGTGTATAGGAATCAGCTGAGGAACTTGTTTATAAATGTAGATTATAACATTCTACCCACAGACAGACTGATTTATAGAGTGAGATTAAAAGATTTTTATTTAAAATATACTACTCAAGAAGTCTAGGGAAGGTATTTTAAGGAATATTGTCTTAGTTTTTAGATGGGCTCCAAGGTCTCCAGGGAGTTGGGCCACTTACAAGTGACTCAGGACCCTCCTTTGGAGTGAGTTAGATGTCTATTCTCCAGTCTATTTCTACCCATTAATCACTTTCCCCATTTATAAACTTCTTGTAGCTGAGATCCTAGAATGCCTCACAGCGGGGTTCAACACAGGAATTACAATAATATAGAATTACTATCTGGTAGATTATCAATTCAAATGGACAGCTATTTCTTCTCTATGATAGGAGTGGGGGTGTATTGTGAGATGGATTTTTTAGACCTTCTGTCTTCTTCTATTTCAGTCAGGAAAGTTTTCTGGTGGCCAGAAAAACCGTTTGCCATATGTTGGCATTGACTCAAATAATGCATTCATCTAAGAGGTCCATAGAGGCTGATGCAGTGTTTATAACACTACCTGGGAAGTCTTATCATTTCAGTTAAGCCCATATTTTGGAGCATAGTTTATATGGGGCATAGTTATTGACATAGAGTTGTATCTATTGGCATACTTAATTAACTATGCCAAGCAAATATGTGTCTATTAACTGGTTTCCCTTTCCTATTGTGAAAAGTTGACCTATCATCTCCCCACTATTGGAAGTAACCTTCTAATTTTCAGAGCAAATATCCTTCCAAATTTGCCCCTAATTGCAACCTTCACGACCAAATCTGTTCCTGTTCGGAGATTGTAACTCAAGTCTGAACTGCTTGTCTTAAACCCTTTCAGTTGATTCAGTTCATTCAACTCAAGGTTCAAATCTTGTTTGGTGTTCACTGAACAACTTAGCCTGACGATATAGGATCCTTCCTCGTCTGACCTCAAATCTGACTCATCATCCAAGTCCAGGATCTAGTGACACCTGCTTTGTCAAGCCTACCTTGACAGGTCCCCTCCCTATTAGTGTTCCTCTTAAGCCTCTGTATTTATACTAATCATCATTTTTTTGTTCGCAAGAAACTGAAAAAGGACATTTGAAATTAAGTACCAGTGTGCCTATCTCTCTCTACTGCATGGTTCTTGAAAGTAAGAATTATATTTTCATACACCGTTGTATATCTTGTAGCATATCATGCTGCATATATGTGTTCTGCATATATGTGTTCAGAATGTCATCTGGATTGGATAGAATGAAAGACTACTTTATTGTCCAAAGGGTACCTGGGAATCAAGTTGTCCATAGCACAGTCTACAGGGATTAGACATCTTGGTCCATGTTGATGAACTGGATGTGACTATTCTTCATGCCAAAAAAATAAGAAATGGTAATACATAGTAAAGCATTTAAGGCAGCACTGAGTGTGCTAACGTGGAGTATAGATGGTAGAAGTATTTATAGTACTTTTCTTGTTCATTTACACATCTCTTCAACTTGTCTCTATCGAGCATCCACTATATGTAATGCACTGTGCTGAGTACTAAGGAGGATAAAAAAGAGAACAATATGAGGTACTCACTTCTGACTCCTTTGACTTCAAGGAGCTCCTAAACTCCAGGAATAACTTTTCGAGAGATGAGAAATGTACATAAAAACAGATGATAATACAAGAGTACTTAAGTACAATATGAGAATTCTTGAAGCTCAGAGGATGAAGTGATCATAGTGGACTGGAATGGTCTGGAGAAAATGTGTTCCACTTTCTCCAGTGGAAGGCTGGAAAGATTTAGATTACAAGATGTTGGATATTCTAGCCAGGAGACATGTTGATGGAATATGAATGTGTATCTATGAAACGATAGATAAACTATACTTTTTAAGGCAGGGAACCTAGCAACTTTGAGCTCTCAGATCTCAGTGAGGTCATGAACATTGATTACTAGTGTGATTTTTATTGCTCAATCATAATCGGGTTCCTGTAGCACTCAAATCTCATGGTTACTAGATATCCACACACTAACCTGAGCTACCTGGTTATCTTCCTAATAGATCATCTCTTCTTTAAAGATGCTTACCTTTCAAATAGTATTTTTCTTTCTTTTCTCATAAAGTTGCTCCTTTGGGGTTTGGTTATGCATGTCTTCAGAGACAGCATTAAGGGAAACTCAAGCTCAGTTCACTTTACTACCTATATTTTGCACAATTTGAAGCAGGTGGCATTGGTTGTCCACTCCTAGTATTGCAGTGTGTGTAGTTAAACCATAAGCTCCAAAATTATATACACAGTTCCTCCTATGGGGCCTAGGAATTTTTCTATTTATTGAGCCCCAAGGCCTGCCTGACTACCCCCAGGGCTTCCTGAGGAGTGCATGCAAATTACACCCAAGCAGTGACACCAGATGACACTTAATTTTTATTTGTGTTTGAATACCTCTTAAAAATGCAAATAAAATCTAGAACCACCCTCAAGGGACTTATTTTGACTATCTCTTCATGGAAATAATGAATATGGGTTCAAGCTGAATATATTATGGAACTATTTCAAAAAAGATTTCTTGGGTTTGTTTTCCCTTTCTCAAGGATATCATTATACTCTTCATAACTGGCAAATTAGATATTATGAAAGGGAAGGAAGAAGTGAACAATGAGAGCAGTAAAATGCCAAAAGGGCAGCAGTAGAAGCAGCTAATGGCGAGGGCTGCTTCATAGGCTTACACTGTGCGGGTGTAGCTCCCTTTCTAAGGAAAAGAGCCAATCTATTATGCCACAGAAAGACAAAAGAAGCAAGTGAGAGCGTTTGGGTGTTGATAATTGCTTTGCAAATATTTTAAGAGCTGTGTTTTTGACTTATTTTCCTCTCTAGAGATATTGCCTTGGTACTACCATTTATGTGACATTGCCAGGAAGCTCTCTTGACCAGTGATGCCTTGTTAGCCTGGGCCTCCATGCCAAGAACAGACATTCAGGCTTCCATGAGAATTTTCAGCCAGGGATGACTGAGATAATCTGTAGGCTAAAATCAGAATGAGACTCACTGTGTGTTCGGCCAGTACTGTACAGCTTCCTAAAGCTGCCATGGCAGAATTTGTGTTTCTAATGGCACAGCTTTTACTCAACCAGTGTGGCTCCTTTCAAAATTGTAAACATTATTATTATTTTTTTTTTTGGTAAAGAAAAAGAGGCAAAAGAGGCTGGGAGGGGTTGTAGTAAGATGGCAGAATAGAAGGCCCCATTGATTATTTCCCCCAACAGGGATACCACATTCAACAACTAGCTACACTAAAAAAGTACCTTCATAAGAACCAAAAATCAGGTGAGCACTCACATTACCAGTTTTAAATTTCATATCACTGAAAGAAGCACTGAAGAAGATAGGAAAGACAGTCTTGAAATACCAACACTACCTCTCCGCCATTCCTTCACAACAGCTGCATGTCATGGAGAAAACTGTGAACTTGGGAGAGAAAGAGTGCAGTGATTGAGACTTCATATTGAATTCAGGGCTGCCCTGTCACAGAAGAAAGCAAAATTGGGCTAAACTCAGATGATGCCCGCTTATGGAGGAAGCATTTAGGTGAGCCCTTGCGAGAGGGGAATAGCCCATCTCAGTAGTAGGAACCTGAGTTCTGGCAAGCTGTGCCACTGTGTGCTGAAGTGCTTTGAAAGGCAGTCTAGGCCACAAGGACTGCAAGTCCTAGAGCTGAGCTGAGCTGAGCTCAAAGCCAGTAGACTGGGTGGGGGGCAGGTACATAACTTACTGAAACACCAGAAAGACAGCTTAGAGAATGCTTTTGCTATACCTTTCCAAACCCTAGGCAGCACAGCTCACAGCTTCAAAAGAGACCCCTTCTTTCTACTTGAGGAGAGAAGAGGAAAGAGGAAGAGGACATTTGTTTTGCATGTTGGATACTAGCTCAGCCATAGCAGGATAGGGTATTGATCAGAGTTGTGAGGCCCCCATTTCAGGCCCTAGCTCCTGGATGACATTACTAGACACATCCTGGGCCATAAGGGAACCTGCTGCCTTGAAGGGAAGAAACAAATCCTGGCAGGTTTCATCACCTGCTGATTAAAGAGCCTTTGGGCCCTGAATAACCAGCAGTGATACCCAGATAGTATGCCATGGGCCGTGGGTGAGACTCTGAGACATGCTGGCCTCAGGTGAGACCTAGCAATTTCTGGCTGTGATGGCTATGGAGAGAGACTCTTTCTGTTTGAGAAAAGCAGAGGGTAAAACATTGAAAACTTGGTCTAGCACCTTATGGGGTGGAGCACCAAGCAGGCTCTTGGGGTCCCCAGTTTTAGGTTTTGGCTCTTAGACAGCATTTCTGGAGCTGTCCTGGGCCAGAGGAGAGCCTACTTCCCTGAAGGGTGAGTCCTAGGCCTGGCAAAATTTACTACAAGCTGACTGAAGAGCACTTGAGCATTAAGTGAACATCAGTAGTAGCCTGAAAGTACTGCCTGTGGGCCTGTAGTGGTGGTGGCCACAGAGAGAGCCTTCTCTGCCTGTGGAAAGGGGAGGGAGACGGGAGTTAGAAGGACTATGCCTTGTGATTTGAGGGCCAGCTAAGCCACAGTAGAACAGAACACCAGGTAGACTTCTAAGGTTTTCTATTTCAGTCCCTAGCTCCCAGATAGCATTTCTAGGCCTGCTTAGGGCCTGGGGGAGATTACCACCCTGAATAGAAGAATGCAAACCTGGATAGCATGGCCACCTGTTGATTGTGGAGTCCTAGGGTCTTGAGCAAACATAGACAATAGCTAGGTAGTGGTTACAGTGGTTCCTGGGTGAGACCCAGTGCTATGCTGGCTACCAGTCTGACCCAGACAGTCCCAGTGGTGGTGGCTACAGGGGTGCTTATGTCACTTCACCCCCAAGCCAGGCAGCACAGCATGGAGAGAGAGACTCTGTTTGGGAGAAAGTTAGGGAAGAGAACAAGAGTCTCTGCCTGGTAATCTAGATAATACTTCTGGATCTTATTCAAGGTCACCAAGGGAATACCTCTATGAATCTGCAAGAACCACAGCATTACTGGGCTCGAGTTACCTTCTAATGCAGATACAGCTTAGATCACAACACTCAATCCTTTTGAATACCTGGAAGACCTTCCCAAGAAGGTTGGGTACAAAGAAGACTAGACTGCAAAGACTACAATAAATACCTAAAATAAATACCCAGACACTGATGAACATCAACAAGCATCCAGACCATCCAGGAAACTATAACCTTACCAAATGAACTACATAAATCACCAGGGAAAAAATTATGGAGAAACAGAAATATGTAACTTTTCAGACAGCTAATTCACAATAGCAGTTTTAAGGAAGCTCAAATAAATTCAACATAACAAAGAGAAGGAATTCAGTATTCTATAAGATAAATTTAGTGTATAGATTAAAATAATTAAAAAGAACTAAGCAGACATTCTGGAGTTGAAAACTGAAAGTGACACAGCAAAGAATACATCAGTCTCTCAATAACAGAATTGATCAAGCAGAAGAATTAGTGAGCTTGAAGACAGGCTATTTGAAAATACAGAGGATACAAAGGAAAAAAGAATAAAAAAAAAACAATGAAGCATGCCTATAGGATCTAGAAAGTAGTCTCAAAAGGACAAATCTAAGATATATTGCCCTTAAAGAAGAGGCAGAGAAAAAGATAGGGGTAGAAAATTTATTCAAAGAGATAACAGATAACTTCCTAAACCAAGATAAAGATATTAATATTCAAGTATAAGAAGGTTATATTCCACCAAGCAGATAAAACCCAAATACGACTGCTTCAAGGCATGTAATAATCAAACTCCCAAAAGTCAAGGTTAAAGAAAGGATCCTAAAAGCAGCAAGAGAAAAGAATAAGTAACATACAATGGAGTGCCAATACATTTAGCAGAGGCCTTTTAAGTAGAAACCCTGCACACCATGAGGAAGTGACATGACATATTGAAAATTCTGAAGGAAAAAACTTTTACTCTAGAATAGTATATCCAGCAAAATCATCCCTCAGACATGAAGGAGAAATAAAGACTTTCTCAGACAAGCAAAAGCTGAGGGATTTCATCAATACCAGGCCTATCCTATAAGAAATGCTAAAGGAAGTACTTCAATCAGAAAGAAAAGGATGTGAATGAGCAAAAAGACATCATCTGAAGGTACAAAACTCGTAAGTAATAGTAAGTACACATAAAAACACAGAATATTATAACATGGTAACTGTGGTGTGTAAACTACTTTTAAGTAGAAACACTATAGGATGAACCAATAAAAAATAATAACTACAATAACTTTTCAGGACATAGTACAATAAGATATAAATAGAAACAACAAAAAGTTGAAAAGAGGGGGACAAAGTTAAGATACAGAGTTTTTTTGAGATTTCTTTTTGCTTATTTGTTTATGCAAGCAGTGTTATGTTATTATTAGCTTAAAATAATAAGTTATAAGATATTTACAAACCTCATGATAACCTCAAAGCAAAAAACATACAACAAATACACAAAAAATAAAAAGCAAGAAGTTAACTTTTATCATCAGAGAAAATCACTGTCACTAGAGAAAGACAGGAAGGAAAGAAAGAAGACCATAAAACAACCACAAAACAAATAATAACATGGAATAAGTTCTTACTTATCAATAATAACATTGAATGCAAATGGACTAAACTCTCTAATCAAAAGACTGAGTGAATGAATAAGAAAACAAGACCTAATGATCTATTGCCTACAAGAAATACACTTCACCTATAAAGACACACATATACTGAAGATATTCCATGCTAATGGAAACAAAATAAGAGAAGAAGCTATATTTATATCTGGCAAAGTAGATATCAAGATAAAAACCATAATGAGACAAAGAAAGTCGCTATATAATGATAAAGGTATCAATTCAGCAAGAGGTATAACAATTATAAGTATATATGCACCCAACACTGGAGCACCCAGATGTATAAAGCAAATATTATTAGAGCTAAAGAGAGAAGTACACCCCAATACAATGATATCTGCAGACTGCAATACCCGACTGTGAGCATTGAACAGATCTTCCAGACAGAACACGAACCAAGAAACATTGGACTTAATTTGCAGTATAGATTAAATCAACAACTTAATAGATATTTACAGAACATTTCATCCAATGGATACAGAATATACATTCTTTTGCTCAGCACATGGATAATTTTCAAGGATAGACTATTTATTAGGTCACAAAACTAGTATTAAAGCATTTAAAATATTGAAATAATATCAAGTATCTTTTCTGACCACAATGGAACTAAACTAGAAATTAATAACCAGAGGAATTTTGGAAACTATACAAATACATGGAAATTAAACAATATGTTTCTGAATGACCAATGGGTCAGTAAAGAAATTACGAAGGAAATTAAACAATTTCTTGAAATAAATGATAATGGAAGCACAACATACCAAAACCTGTGGGATACAGCAAAAGTAATACCAAGAAGAATGTTTATAGCTATATGTGCCTATATCAGAAAAGAAAAAGATCTCCAAATAAACAACCTAATGATGTAACTCAAAGAACTACAAAAGAAAGAGCAAACCAAACCCCAAATTAGTAGAAGAAAAGAAATAATAAAATTGGAGCAGAGATAAATGAAATTGAAATGAAGAAAACAATATAAAAGATCAATAAATCAAAAATTGGTTTTCTGAAAAGTTAAACATAATTGACAAACCTTTAGCCAGACTAGGGAAAAAAGGAGAGAAGACCAAAATAAATGAAATTGGAGGTGAAAAAGGCAGCATTGTAACTGATACCAGAGAAATTCAAAGGATCAATAGTGACTACTAGGAACAACTATATGCCAATAAATTGGAAGACCAAGAAGAAATGGATAAATTCCTAGACACATACAATCTACCACAAAGAGATCGAGACATGAAAAAATCCAAAACCTGAATAGAGCAATAACAAGTAATGAGATAGAAGACATAATAAAAACACTCCCAGCAAAGAAAAGCCTACAACCCTATGACTTCACTGCTGAATTCTACCAAACATTTAAAGAACTAGTACCAATCATACTCAAAGTATTCCAAAAAATAGAGTAGGGAGTACTCCAAACTCATTCTATGAGGCTAGTATTACCCTGATACCAAAACCAGACAAAGACACATCAAAAAAGAAATCTGTAAGCCAGTACACCTGGTGAATACTGATGCAAAAATCCCTAGCAAAATAGCAGCAGACTGAATTTGACAACACCTTAAAAAGATGACTTATCATGACCAAGTGGGATTTATCCCAGGGATGCAACGATGTATACAAATCATTGATACAGCATATCAACAGGATGAAAGACAAAACCATATGATCATTTCAACTGATGCTGAAAACGCATTTGATAAAATTTAACACCCCTACATGATAAAAACCTTCAAAAACTGAGTATAGTTGAATCATATCTCAACATAATAAAAATCACATGTGACAGACCCACAGCTAGTATCGTACTGAATGGGAAAGAACTGAAAACCTTTCTTGTAAGATTTTGAAATCCTAGTTACTTGAAATAGGACTTGAAATTTTAACTAAAGTAATCAGACAAAAGAAAGACATAAAAGGCATCCAAATTGGAAAGGAAGAAGTCCAATTATCCTTGTTTGCAGGTGATATGATCTTACATTTGGAAAACCCTAAAAACTTCACCAAAAACCTATTAGTACTAATAAACAAATTCAGTAAAATTGCACGATACAAAAATAAACATACAAAAATCAGTAGCATTTCTATATGTCAATAGCAAACGATCTGAAAAAATCAAGAAAGTAATACAATTTACAACAGCTGCAAATAAAATAATATATCTAGGAATTAACCAAAGAACTGAAAGACCTCTGCAATAAAAACTATAAAACATTGGTGCAAGAAATTGAAGAGGACACACAATTTTTAAATTAAAGTATAAACAATCAGATATGAACTATGAACTCTTCTATATGTAACGTTCTTTGTTTATACCTATCTACTCAATCGGACTGTGAACTTCTCTAAATGGGGATGCATTTCATTACTCTCCATAATCTCATTCAACATCACAGAAGTTGCTACATAAAAGATCTTCAAGAAGAAAATTTGTGTCAACTAAATAAATAAATAAATGAAGGAAAGAATGCTGGGAGGAAAAGCTGCAGAGACCTTGAAAATGTTCTGAACTGTCGGGAATGCTACAAAAATTGCAAGGATCTATCTGATGCTAGAATGAACAGCTGGGCTAAATTCTTGATCTTGTGATATTTCAACTTTGGAGCAGTTAAGGAAAGATTCTAAAGTAGAGTTCTGGGGAGGATAAATTTAATGTCTTCACCATAATTCTAAATCCTGCTTTGCAAACTTATCAGTTTCAGATTTACTTAGGAAATTGACTGGACTTGCCAATATCTAGGAAGAAAGCTGTTAAACTTACTACAGTCATTCTTCACTTACTGACAGAGATACCTTCTGAGAAATGTGTCATTAGGCAACTTCTTCACTGTGTGAACATACCTAGACTGTATGGTATATAGCCTATTGCTCCTTGGGTACAAACCTGTGCAGCATGTGACTGTACTGAATACTGTAGGTAATTATAACAAAATGGTAAGTATTTGTGTATCTAAGCATATCTAAGCAGAAACAGTACAACAAAAATATGGTACAAGCAATTTTTAAAAATGGTATACTTGTGTAGGGTGTAGGGCATTTACCATTAATAAAGCTTGCAGGACTGGAAGTTGCTCTGGGTGAATCAATGAGTGAATGGTGAGTGAAAGGGAAGGCCTCGGACATTCCTGTACACTACTGTAGATTTTATAAACAGTGTACATTTAGGGTACACTACATTTGTTAAAAATGTTTTTCTTTCTTCAATACATTAACCTTAGCCTACTATAACATTTTTACTTTATATAATTTATAAAGCTCATTTATACCAGCATCACCACAAATATGTGAGCAATGTGTTGCGCTGCAACATTCCTGCGGCTATGATATCCTAGGCAATAAGACCGTTATAGCTCCTTTATGATCTTTTAGGACCACTGTCGTATATGCAGTCAGTCATTGACCTACATGTCATTATGTGGCGAATGGCTGTTTACATATTGCCTTATTCCAAGGGTACTTGAATGGCGTTACATAAAGGGAAAATGTGATAAATTAATAATAGAGAATAATTTGATGAAGAGGGAAATGAATTAATAATTTGAATTTTGAGGTAATATGTTTTAAATTATTTGAAGAAAACAGTTATTTTTTTCCCCCTTGGTGCCAATCTCGGAGAGCAGCTTTTCATATGAAACACTGAGTAGAGGTATGGAGTGTTAAGCAGCTGAGGCAGATGTGATAGTCACAAGTTTAGCTATTTTTTGATAGTCACTTTTGCTAAAAGTTGAAAGCACAAACTTAAAAATAATAATTCAGTGAGGTCTATTCTCTGAGAAGCTAGCCTCTGGGCTCTAAAATGAGGGACAGAACTGCCTAGTTCTAAGGCATCTAGACCCAGAGTTAAACTTGTATTGCAGTAGAAGTTCAGCTCTGTCGTTTACTAACAAGGAGACCTGAAGCAAATTAACCAGCAAAAGACTAAATTTCTTCAACCAAAACTAGTATAATCATTTATTTCCTAGGGAAGCTCTGATATTTAAGTGAGACAATATGTGAGAAGTTCTTAGTATAGTGTCTGTCTATATAAATGTTAAAAAAATGTACCAGCTCTTAATACCCTTGTAGTAGTCTCAGTTATCTCAGTTGACATTTAGAATACTCAACACAGAGAAGTAGTGCATCCGAAGAATGTTAACTTTGTCAAATTTTGTTTCAAGTGTACAAAAGGAGCGTATTTAGAGTCTATAATTTAAATTTACCTATGCTACATGACATTGTGTTGAACCACATTCTCCATGCATAAATTCTTCCCTAGTGGGCAAGGATTCTGAAAACAGTTTATGGAAAATAGTTTCAAGGCTAATTCATGTGAATCAATTAAATATTTCAAAAGATAGAAACATAATTTTTTTCTGGTCAACAAGTGGCCTTAGAGTAACAAGTGTTCTTATATAACACTGAGTAAAAATCTCTCCAAGGCTGTATTGTTACTAGGAACATACTAGCAATCATCATCATCATCATCATCATCATCATCGTAGCATAATATTCTATAATAATCATCATCGTAGAGTAGTATTTGATGAACATCTCTCATGCTAAACCTTATTGAATCCAATTTTCTTAAAGAATTTTATTTCATTTTATCAGAATAAACTTTGAATTAATGGCAAACATATCTGTTCTGAGTTGCATCTCATTTTTGTTAAATTGGGTTTATCTTCAGATTTGCTGGTAGCGTTGTAAAGAGCCATAATATCTATTTGTTGTCATAGCCACTAGTTTGGTGCTTTGTGTAGGTTATCATATCGTATTTCATTGACTATATAATGAAGTTGATTATAAGATATACCATAATTTTATGTAATGGTAAAATGCTGCCATTTAAACTATAGCATAAATCTTTCTTATCACCTGCAATTTCTATTGGTACTGTTTGAAATAGCTTCTTTAGACTTATATAAATACAAATTTTAATCATATATCGCACATGTGCATACATATAAATGGGAACATGAATGAAATACGTTGATTAATGTATTCCTAAAATTTCACATTTAGAGTCTTTTCTTTTTAAAAAATCTATTTTTTTGAAATGACAGAAAATTATATGTATTTATCCTGTATAGCATGATGTTTTGAAGTATATATACATTGTGGAATGGTAAAATCTAGCTAATTACCATAATTACCTTATATAGTTTTTTTTTGGTGATAATACTTAACATTCACTCAATATTTTTCAAGAATACAATATATCATTATTAACTATAGTCACCTCAATGATGCCTCCATGTCTTCCAGATTTTTCATCTTTGTTGTTCACTGAGAGGCAGAAAGCAATTTACTGTAATGAAGGGTTGGAGTTGAAGAAGTGGCAGGCTTTTAGTTTAAGTCCTTCAAACAAAATGAATCATTCAGAAACTACTGTCTTTTGGCTTTAGCACATCCACCTGATCTTAGAGTCAGTCATGAGGGATTTATGCCAAATGTAGCAAACTAGGAACAGAACTTCTTGGGTTGTTTTTTAGAGGCCTCTGTTCTGTGAAACCTTTGAATTATTATTTCCTTCTCCTTTCAATCCTCCTCCTATTGTTATTATTCTTCTTATACTTTGTTGTTTTTCTTCCATTGTCTTTCAGTGCTCAATATTATTGCCTAGTAAAATATATATGATTGGAAATCTACCCTATAAAGAAACCCATGTTTGTCAAGGTGAAATCATACTCCTGCCCCATCACATTTATTTTTTGTACTACCCTAAATGAATTATGTTGATGTTTTGATCACCATTTATGGCAGAGAGGCAAAACACATCATAATATTACTAGAGGAACCCAGATGACTGCAATTTTATAAGTTTATATAAGAAAATTAAAAGGGATTCTGGAGTCCACCGTTGAGTATTCATCATTTAACAGATACTTACCAAGCACCTTGTATGTGTTATGTACAGTATTCTAAAGATTCTAATTGTGAGTAAAAGTAGACATAGATTCTCCTGTTATAAAATTTATAATCTGGTGATTTAAAGTCCCATCACTAATCTGATGACATACAAATTTCCCTAGTTAAGACCTCTTCTTTGAGTCCTAGAGTTGTATGTCTAACTATCTACTTAATATTTCCACTTAAATATCACCTCAAGGTCAACCTGTCTAAGACTGAACTTATAAAATTAAACTTATGGCCTCTTTTAGATTTCCATATTTTAGTGAATGTCACCTTTATCAACAGTGTCTCAAGAAAGCAACAGAGGTATAGATGATACCTTCCCTTTTATATGCCAGTTTCTTATCTATCTCCAAGTCCATTGATTTTACTTCTTAACATCTCATAACCCTGTCCACTTCTTTTCATTTCATCACCACCACCATTGCCCTAGACCAAACCACCATTATATTTTGAGTGAACTGCTGCAAAAGCTCACAAACTAGTCTCCAGAGCAATGCTGATCTTCTTCCAGTCCATCTTTCAGTCAGAATGAACACAAGTAGCATCATGTGTGTTTGTATTCATTTCTCTATCCCCAGCACCTAGCAATAGTAAGCATGCTGAGTATATGCTGATTATTAAAATGAAAGACTTTCCTTAAGACATTAGAGAGCAATATCTTTGACATGGTCAATAGGATGCTGCATTACTTGTCCCTGCCTAGCACTTCAGTATCATCTCTCATCAGTGTCCTTCCCAAACTCTTGCTTTTCTGTGCGTCGACCAAACTGGAATTCTTTAAGCTTCTTGAACAAATCCTGCTCCTTATATCAACAGGGTCTTTGCACATACTGTCACCTTGGTCTGGGTTGTACTCCTCCTTCAACTAATGAGCTCCTACCCTTCATTCAACTCTTAGGCCATATGCTGCCTCCCCAAGAAAGCCCACCCTCCCTGTCCTCCTAGAGTTCACAGATTTCTTAGTAATTTACCTAAGAGGCCCAAAACACTTTCTTTTACATCACTTTTCTCCATTTGTACTGATGTATTCATTATTGTGGTCAATTGACTAGTTTCTGTCTTCTTATTTAAAATGGAAGCTCCACAAGAGCAGGGAAAATGTCTCTTTTGCTAAGTAGCACCTAGTACCTTGCCTGGCTTATAACTGGTACACTATGAATGTTTATTAGTTTATTGAGAAATTAATTATAACTAAATATATGATTATGTTATGACATTTCTATATGTCACTGCAAATAAGATAACAATTTGAGCACACTTATGGTATTCTCTATCTTTTCCATTACTTTTTCTTCAGTAGAGTGTAGTCTACTATAGGTATGTGGTTTTTAAAAATTGAGTTGTTCTTCACCTTAGGGAAGACAGTAATGAAAGTATTCATTTAGAATACAAGCTGTGACAGAAAACCAAACACCACATGTTCTCACTCATATGTGGGATTTGAACATTGAAAACACATGGACACAGAGAGGGGAACAACACGCACCAGGGCCTGTTGGAAGGTGGAGGGTCAGGGGAGGGAACTTAGAGAATGGGTCAATAGGTGCAGCAAACCACCACGGCACACGTATACCCATGTAACAAACCTGCATGTTCTGCACATGTATCCCATTTTTGTTTTAGAAGAAGTAAAGAAAAAAAAAAGAATGCAAGCTGTAAACAGACTGAATCCTGACTTCTATGCTTATAACGTTAAAGCTTAGAAGTTTATCGTTTGTAACAGTCATCAGGTAGCAAAACACTTTTAATTGGTGTTTCAGGACCTAAGAGAAAATGAACTGGGTAAAAGCAAATAGAGTCAGCCATAAAATTAAATGGCTTGATTCTTTACTCTGCCAAGTGTCTGAGGAGAAATTATTTAATTCAGCCAGTGAGTCAACAAGTCAGTCTAATTCTCTAAATCTGGTTATTTTTCTTAGCAAATGTATTCGTTTTCTTCACCACAAAAGCATATTTGCAGAAGGCGTTGACTATGAAGTTCTCATTGCCACAGTTATTGGAAAAGAATATAAAGAGCCACATAATAATTAGACAATTGATATTCTCAAAACAAGACTAAGATTCTCATTCCCACTCAAAGCAATTCTTTGTCAACTGAGATATGAAAACTCTCCACCCAAAAGGGAACCAAATTTAAGCACTCAAATGTCTCTAATATAAATCCTGAAAACTTATGACACTTTTAGTCATTCAGTGGTATGTTCTTTCTTAAAATATTTGGAATTATTATTTTAAAAGTCAATAAAAACAACTATGTATTTTTCTTGGTAGGTATTCCAAGCAAATCACTATGCTCTGTAACAATATCCTTTTATAGTTTACAACATGCATTGCTTAATTTGATCCACAGGATAATCCTACGAAAAAAGCATTCTTATCCTCCCCTGCTGTTCACAAATGGCAAAATTGAGTGTTCCCCTCATTGTCAAGTAGTAAATAATGAAGCTTGTATTTCATTCATGTCTTCAGATTCCAGGTCCCGTAATGTTTTGCTCTACATCACTCTGAAGAGAAGACCTATCAATATTTTAAATCATTGGGAGAATAAGCCAGAACAAATTGTCAAAGTTTCCAGTATCCCCAAACTTCAATAAGAGAAATCTGAGGAGGGCAGTGATTGTGATTGTCAAATTTCTGCAGAGTGATTAAGAGCTGTTCTTGTCCCTTCTAATTCCAGAATAAAAAGAAATGGACTCACCTAAAAATAAGATCTGTTCATTTATTGAGCTCCCAATATATACCGAGGACTGTCCAAGGTGCTGGAAATGCAAAGATGGCTAAGACATGGCCCCTGCACCCTAGGACTTCATGGTCCTTTGGAGAAGATGAACACATAAACAGGTAGCCATGAGTCAATGTGGCAAATGCAGTGAAAGAGATATGCAGAAAGACTTTTGGAATACAGAGAAAGCCATCTACGTTGGCCTCCAGTATGTCAGAGAAGTATCCATACTGAAGATAGCCCCAAAGGCCAACTGGCCATCATGATGCTTTTGTATTATAAATTCTGTGAGAATAAGAGGACTAGTTTTACTTATTTTTGTATCCTCAGCACCTAGTACATGGCTAGTACTCAACACATTAGTTTATGTAACCAAACTGAACTGCCAGATCAGAGATTCTGAGGAGGCTCATGAAATGCTGGTCCTCCTTCTTGGAGACAAATATGGCCCTCAGGCCTTGTGTGAGGTCATTCTTGCATTGCTATAAATAAATACCTGAGACTAGTTAATTTATAAGTAAGGCTGGGTGTGATGGCTCACACCTGTAATCCCAGCACTTTGGGAGGCCAAGGTGGGCAGATCATGAGTTCAAGAGATCAAGACCATCCTGGCCAACATGGTGAAACCCATCTCTACTAAAAATACAAAAATTAGCTTGGCATGGTAGAGCATGCCTGTAGTACCAGCTACTCAGGAGGCTGAGGTTGGAGAATCGCTTAAACCTAGGAGGTGGAGGTTGCAGTGAGCCGAGATCACACCACTTCACTCTAGCCTGGCGACAGAGCAAGACTCCATCTCAGAAAAAAAAAAAATTATATGTAAAGATGTTTAATTGGCTCCTGGTTCTGCAGGCTGTACTGGAAGCATAGCACCACCTGCTTCTGGTGGGGCCTTAGGAAGCTTTCAATCATGGCAGAAGACGAAGGGGGAGCAGGCATATAACATGGCAAGAATGGAGCAAGAGAGAAAGAGGATGAGCCATATACATTTAAACAGCTAGATCTCATGAGAAGTCTCTCACTGTCTCAAGGACAGCACCAAGGGGATAACACTAACCTCTTCATGAGAAATCTTCCCCCATGATCCAATCACTTCACACCAGTCCCCACGTCCAGTACTGGGGATTGCAATTCAACATGAGATTTGGGTGAGGACAAATATACAAACTACATTATTCTGCCCCTGGCCCCTTCCAAATCTCATGTCCTTCTTACATTTCAAAATACAATTGTGCCTTCTCAATAGTCCCCAAAGTCTTAACTCATTCCAGCATTAACTCAAAACTCCAAAGTCTCATCTGAGACAAGGCAAGTCCCATCACCTATGAGCCTGTAAAATAAAAAATAAATTACTTCCAAGATACAATGGGGATATAAGTATTAGGTAAATATTCTCATTCCTAAAGGGATAAATTGGCCAAAAAGGGGGCTACAGGCCCCAAGCAAGTTTGAAAACTAGCAGGGCAGTCATTAAATCTTAAAGTTCCAAAATAATCTCTTTTGACTACATGTCCCCCATCCAGGATACTCTGATGCCGGTGGTGGGCTCCCAAGGCCTTGGACAGCTCCACCCCTATGGCTTTGAAAGGTGCAGCCCCTGAGGCTGCTCTCACAGGTTGTTGAATGGCTACAGCTTTTCCAGTCACAGGGTGCAAGCTGCCGGTGGATCTACCATTCTGGGGTCTGAAGGATGGTGGTCCCCTTTCCATAGCTCCACAAGGCAGTGTCCCAATGTGGATTCTGTGTGGGGCCTCCAACCCCACCTTTCCTCTTGGCACTGTTCTAGTAGAGGTTTTCTGTGAGGGCTCTGCCCCTGCAGCAGGCTTCTGCTTGGGCACCCAGGCTTTTTTATAATTCCTCTGAAATCTAGGCAGAGGGTGCCAAGCCTCATTTATTCTTGCACTCTGTGTACCCACAGGCTTAACACTACATGGAAGCTGCCAAGGTTTATGGTGGCTTGCACTCTCCAAAGTGGTGGCAAAGCAGTATATGGGGCTCTTTGAGCCAGTGTTGGAGACAGAGTGGCCATAATGTGGAAAGGAGTGTCCTGAGGCCGCACAGGGCGACAGGGCCCTGGGCCTAGCCCACAAAACCATTCAATCCTCTTAGACCTCAGGGCTTGTGACGGGAGGGCTGTCTCTTAGATATCTGGAATGCCTGAGACCTTTTTCCCAATGTCTCAGTTGTTGTTAGCACTTGGCCCCAATTCAGTTATGCCAATATTTCTAGCAAGTGGTTTTTTGACAGCCTGATTGAATTCTCCTCCTGAAAAAGCTTTTTCTTTCTCTGCCACATGGCCAGCCTGCAGTTTTCCAAACTATTATGCTCTGCTTCCTGTTTAAATGCCAACTTTAGATCATTTATTTGCTCCTGCATTGAGCATAGTCTGTTAAAAGCAACCAGGCAACATATTGAATGCTTTGCTGCTTAGAAATTTCTTCCACCAGATACCCTAAATCATCACTCTCAAGTTCAAACTTCCACAAATCCCTAGAACATGAACATAATGCAGCCAAGCTCTTTGCTAAGGCATAACATGTGTGACCTTTGCCCCAGTTTGTTTCTCACTTTCATCTGAGACTTCATCATCAGCCTGGACTTCACTGTCCATGTCACTATAAGCATTTTGGTCACAACCATTCTTGTCTATAAGAAGTTGAAAACATTCCCTCATCTTCCTGTCTTCTTCTGAGTCCTTCAAACTCTTCCAACTTTTGCTTGCTACCCAGTTCCAAAATTGCTTCCATATTTTTAGATATCTTTATAGCAATGCCTTATTATCCGGTACCAATTTTCTGTGTTAGGCTGTTACTGCATTGCTATAAAGACATTCCTGAGACTGGGTAACTTATAAGCAAAGAGATTTAATTGTCTAATGCTTCTGCGGTCTGTACAGGAAGCATAGTGCTAATATCTGCTTCTGGGGAGGCCTCACAAAGCTTACAATCATGGAGGAAGGCAAAGGGGGAGTGGGTAGTACATCACATGGTGAGAATGGAGCAATGTGTGGGAGAGGGAATATGCCACAGCCAGATCTCATGAGAACTCACTATTGCAAGGACAGCACCAAGAAGATGACACTAAACTATTCATGAAAAATCCATCCCTATGATCTAATAACCTCCACCAAGGCCCATCTCCAGTATACTAAGGATTACAGTTCAATGAGATTTGGAAAAGGACCAATATACAAACTGTATCAGGCCATATGATGAATATCTTCAGTTCCTCAGTTAACCTGATTTTTCCTATCATAAAATATTTTCACATCTGTGAAATTTCCTTCTATTATGACTCTGGGCAACAAATTTAATCTTTTTTTTAACCAGTGGTTCTATCTGAGAGAGAAGCACTCAAGATTTCCTCCAGCCCAATGATCTTTGACTCTTGCCTTGGATTTTTCTTACTTAAAAGAAAAAGTGTTTTTGTATGTCAATCAGTGCCTCTTGCATTGAATGGCCTCACATATTATCATTGCATTTGATAAAACTGTAAATTGAATAGTCTCTCATTTATTCAGTTATCAAGTTCTATTAATGCTACCTCAAAACTGACTCTTGAATCTCTCCTTTTTTCTTATTTAAAAATTGTATACTGCCTTGTCATTCTCTGTTGCCTAGACTTTTGCATTAACATTCTAATCTTCTGTTTACAAAGCTTCCTAAGTTATCTGGAGATGATTTTTCAAAAACCTTTGATGGCTCTCCATCACTAATGGGATAAATTCAACATGCTTTAGCATGGTTTACCAGGCCTTCATGTCCTGAAAAGTGGATTGGATTGAAGTGAATTACATTTTGTTATTTGTAAACAGAATGGTCACAGCCCATGATCAGTGAGTTACCTTAATAAGTTGAAGTCAATCTTTAAAACACTGTCTTGTGATATACAAATTTCTTATCCTACCAAATATATTTACAAAACAGGGCTACAAAGCAGAGTTACAAAATTGCTATGCCTAGATACTGAAAAGACTGCCTGTTTGACAAAAATATTGCTCTCTTGGAGCAAGTGGAACTTTAACTGCTGAAAACTGTAAAGTTTCAAAAAAATTTTCTTTATCCAGTCTAACATTGATGGGCATTTGGGTTGGTTCTAAGTCTTGGCTATTGTGAATAGTGCTGCAACAAACATACGTGTGTGTGTCTTTATAGTAGAATGATTTATAATGCTTCAGGTATATACCCAGTAATGGGATGGCTGGGTCAAATGATGTTTCTAGTTCTATATCCTTGAGGAATCGCCACACTGTCTTCAACAATTGTTGAACTAATTTACACTCCCACCAACGGTGTAAAAGAATTTCTATTTTTCCACATCCTCTCCAGCATTTGTTGTTTCTTAAGTTTTTAACGATTGCCATTTTAACTGGCATGAGATGGTATCTCATTGTGGTTTTGATTTGCATTTCTTGAATGACCAGTGATGATAAGCTTTTATTCATGTTTCTTGGCCTCATAAATGTCTTCTTTTGAAAAGTGTCTGTTCATATTCTTCACTCACTTTTTGTTGTTTTTTTTTCTTGTAAATTTATTTAAGTTCCTTGTAGATTCTGGATATTAGTACTTTGTCAGATGGATAAATTGCAAACATTTTGTCCCATTCTGTAGGTTGTCTGTTCACTCTGATGATAGTTTTTTGTTTTTTTTTTTTTTTTTGCTATGCAAAAGCTCTTTAGTTTAATTAGATCCCATTTGTCAATTTTGGCTTTTGTTGCCATTGCTTTTGGTGTTTTAGTCATAAAGTCTTTACCCATGCCTATGTCCTAAATGATATTGCCTAGGTTTTCTTCTAGGGTTTTTATGGATTTAGGTCTTACATTTAAATCTTTAATCCATCTTGAATTGATTTTTGTATAAGTTGTAAGAAAGGGGTCCAGTTTCAGTTTTCTGCATATGGCTGGCCAGTTTTCCCAACACCATTTATTAAATAGGGAATCCTTCCCCTACTGCTTTTTTTGTCAGATTTGTCAAAGATCAGATGGTTGTAGATGTGTAGCATTATTTCTGAGGCCTCTGTTCTGTTCCATTGGTCTATATATCTGTTTTGGTACTAGTACCATGTTTTTTTGATTACTGTAGCCTTGTAGTATAGTTTGAAGTCAGGTAGCATGATGCCTCCAGCTTTGTTGATTTTGCTTAGGATTCTCTTGGCTATATGGGCTCTTTTTTGTTCCATATGAAATTTAAAGTAGTTTTTTATAATTCTGTGGAGAAAGTCAATGTAGCTTGATGGGGATAGCATTGAATCTATAAATTACTTTGGGCAATATGGCCATTTTCACAATATTGATTCTTCCTATGCATGAGCATGGAATGTTTTTCCATCTGTTTTTGTCCTCTCTATTTCCTTGAGCGGTGATTTGTAGTTCTCCTTGAAGAGGTCCTTCACATCCCTTATAAGTTGTATTCCTAGGTATTTTATTCCCTTTGTAGCAATTACAAACGGGAGTTCACTCATGATTTGGCTCTCTGTTTGTCTATTATTGGTATATAGGAATGCTTGTGATTTTTGCATATAGATTTTGTAACCTGAGACTTTGCTGAAGTTGCTTATCAGCTTAACAAGATTTTGGGCTGAGACATTGGGGTTTTCTAAATATACAATCATGTCATCTGCAAACAGGGACAATTTGACTTCCCATCTTCCTATTAGAATTCCCTTTATTTTTTCTCTTGCCTGATTGCCCTGGTCAGAACTTCCAATACTATGTTGAATAGGAGTGGTGAGAGAGGGCATCCTTGTCTTGTACCGGTTTTCAAAGGGAATGCTTTCAGCTTTTGCCCATTCAGTATGATATTGGCTGTGGATTTGTTATAAATAGCTCTTATTATTTTGAGATATGTTCCATCAATACCTAGTTTATTGAGTATTTTTAGCATGAAGTGGTGTTGAATTTTATTGAAGGCCTTTTCTGTATCTATTGAGATAATCATGTGGTTTTTGTCATTGTTTCTGTTTATGTGATGTATTATATTTATTAATTTGCATATGTTGAACCAGCCTTGCATCCTAGGGATGAAGCTGACTTGATTGTGATGGATAAATTTTTGATGTGCTGCTGGATTTGGTTTGTCAGTATTTTATTGAGGATTTTCACATAAATGTTCTTCAGGGATATTAGTCTGAAATTTTTTTTGCTGTTGTTGTGTCTCCACCAGGTTTTGGTATATGGATGATGCTGGCCTCATAAAATGAGTTAAGGAGGAGTCCCTGTTTTTCTATTGTTTGGAATAATTTCAGAAGGAATGGTACCAGCTCCTCTTTGTACCTCTGGTAGAATTCAGCTGTGAATTTGTCTGGTCCTGGACTTTTTTTGGTTCATAGGCTATTAAGTGCTGCCTCAATTTCAGAACTTGTTATTGGTCTATTCAGGGATTCAACTTCTTCCTGGTTTAGTCTTGGGAGGGTGTATGTGTCGAGGAACTTATCCATTCTAGATTTCAAGTTTATTTGTGTAGCAGTATCTAT
This sequence comes from Aotus nancymaae, assembly GCF_030222135.1. Lineage (NCBI taxonomy): Eukaryota > Metazoa > Chordata > Mammalia > Primates > Aotidae > Aotus > Aotus nancymaae. The sequence goes on along the minus strand of NW_026988472.1, from coordinate 16,819,612 downwards.
ATTATTCTCTGATGGTAGTTTGTATTTCTGTGAGATTGATGGTGATATCCCCTTTATCATTTTTTATTATACACCCCTAGAAGTGTTAGCATGTACCTCATGCTCAGTTTTCTAGGCAACCCAAGCTAAAACGATAAAATACTGTTACAATTAGTAACATGATGAGTTGGAAATTAAGGGCTTTGAATATTGTGTTTAGGAATTTGGATTTGGGCTTTATCCATATGCTGTGGATAATGAGGATGGTATTAAAATAAAGCTCCTGTCTTAATACTTGGGTGATAAAATAATCTGTACAGCAAACCCCCATGACACATATTTACCTATGTAACAATCCTGCACATCCTTCACATGTACCACTGAACTTAAAAGTTAAAAAAAAAGTTGCTTAGAAGCTTTGTTACTTTAATTTTGATATTAGAGAGAAAAAATATCCACAGTGTCCTCAAAAAAGAAATGTAATGATTGATGTTTTTAGCATTTATATAGTAAATACAATAACATATTTAATAATGTAATTTCTTATAACTTCTTTTTTATAAGTAGGCCAGGGCAAGATACCATAGAAGCAATGTACTTTATTATTTTGTGTAATATATTTAGAAATTGGCCCACTCAAATGGCCTCTTAAAACAGCCTAGACACAATAGAAAACATTCCTAGTGGAATAACCATGCCAAAGGAACTGCATTGCACCTGGGTGGTTCAGACCAATGGCTAATGGCCACTCTATAAACAAAACCTAGACGATCTGACTCACTCTGCTGGCCCTTCTCCAAAAAAGAACAGCAGTCTTGAAAGAAGTGTAAGCTCAGGATTATTCTCAGTTTGTAAAAGGTTCTCTCCAGTCCTTGTACATAGTCCCCTACATCTCAGAACCAGCAATAGGATGTTGAATCTTTCTCATGATGCTATGTCTCTGACCTTTCTACTTTTGTCACATCTTTTTCAAACCAAGCTGGGAAAGATTCTCTGCTTTTCAGGATTCATGTGATTAGACTTAGTTAACCCAGGTCATATAGCCAATTGTCCTGTCTCAAGGTCAGTATCCTTAATCACATCTGCAAAGTCTCTTTTTCCATGTAAGGTGACATATTCATAGGTTCCAGGCATTAGGTTGTGGATATAATGGGAAGGGGGGGCATTATTTTATGTATCACAATGCCTGTTTTGATCAAGGTGTAGTAGTGGAGATAGTGAAAAACGGGAGATTCTGGATATGTTTTTTAAGGTAGAAACACTGGGATTTGTCTATTTTGTTGAGATTACAAATGAAAGAGAAAATTCAAGGATGACTCTAAGTTGTTTGGCCTGAGTAATGGGAATTATTGAATTGCCATTAATTGAGATGAGAAAGACTATATGAATAGGCTTGCAGGGTCTATATGTCAGGATAGGTTAGGTTTCGTTGTAGTAGCTAACAATTATAAAAGCTCAGTGGTTTTGCAAAGGACATCATAGCCACATTTTTAAAAATTTTTATAGATTTAGGGGGTACAAATACCATTTTCTTAGATGAGTATATTGCATAATGATAAATTCTGGGCTTGACAGCCACATATTTTATTTGGTCCTTGCCTCAGGTTTAGTTTTAAAGGCCTTGTGGTTCAAAGCATTTCTCAGTTTTACATTTGATAGTTGGTGGTGAAAACCACCTGCATCTTCCAATCCTGCAAGTCCCTGGAGTTTCAAATTCTATTTCCTCTCACTCCTGTTTCAAATTGGACACCTCTTTTCAGAGCTCATCTCTTTCTTGAGGTACAGTGTCAAATACAGTCAATAGTAGCACTAACATTCTGTTTTCCAACATTTTAAGCCATAAAGCAACAAACTTATTAAGATCATTGTTTAGCTTACAATTTGTTGCAGGCAAATTTTTTGGCGCTGCATGCTGTAGATCATCATCTGGTAACATTTTTTTTCCTTCTCACTACCTAGCCTTTAAACCAATGCCATGTTTTTTTCTATTATAGCAGAACAGACTTCTGGCACCAATTTCACTATCAGCTAGGATAAACTAGGTCATGTAGCAGCATCATACAACAATAAATTTCTAATGACTTATAACTACAAACACTTATTTCTTGCTCACACAACTCATTCATGTCATCTTCACTCTGGAACCCATAATGATAAAATACCTACTATCTGGATTATTGCTAGTCTTGTGAAGGAGAGGGGGAAGAGAGAACGTGAAAACTGTGTATTGACTCTTAAAACTATGCCTAGAAATGACACATGTCACTTCTGCTTATATTTCTTTTGGCCGGATTAAGGCACATGGCCAACTTGATATCATCAGGACAAGGAGTATCATCCTCTGCCATATTGGGTTAGTAAATACTTACAAACAGTAAAATAGTCTAATACAGGAGACCAGCTCAAGTGTTTGGTTTTGGATGTATTATGTTTGAACTATCTCTTAGATTTCCAAGTGGAGATACAAAGCAAGAATTTGCATTTGAAAGTTTGGAGCTCAGAAGAGATAGAAACTTTAGGAATCGACATCATATGTAAGGTAGTTAAAATCAGGAGAGTGGAATGATTATGATCATTAAATAAATGAGTACATCTAGAGAAGAGAAGAGATCTACCATCATTTAGAAGTGAAGCAAAAATAAAGTAAAAATTTAAAAATAAATGGGGAGAATTTGTCAATAAGTTAGAGGAAAAACTGGGATGTACGATGTCCTGACAGCCAAGCAAAGAAATTATTTCAGTGATGAGGCAGTGATCATCTTTGTCCTGTTGCCAATAGGTCAAGTAAGGTAAAGACTGTAAATTGACCTTTGGCTTCATTTGCGTGGATAAAATTGGTGATCTTGAGACAGTGTTTTGTGGGGCAGTGAGTATGGAAGTCTGATTAGAGTATACTTAAAGAGAGAATGAGAGAAAAGGAATTAATGATAGTTAAAAATGGGATAATAGATGGAGGGCTAAATAGGGCCAAGAGAAGATTTTTTTTTAACAAAGGAATGTGAATGATATCAGCATGTTTGTGTGTTAATTAAAAAGATCCACTCTAAAAAGATCTTACTATCAAAAGAATTAGAGTAAGTGATGATACAGCACAGATAGAGGGGAATCGCTGGAACAAGGTCTTTGAGTAAGTGAGAGAATATGGGACCCAGTTACAAGTTGAAGCTTTGGTCTTAGCTAGAATCATAGACAGTCCATTCTTAGTAACAGTAGAAAATATTGAGCATGCAGTATAAATGCTAATACACTGATAAATGTGTTGGTGGTACCTTATTGAAGTTCTCTATTGATTTCTTCTATGTGATCAATGAAACAAGCATCAAAGTCATCTGAGACCAAGAGGAAGAAAGTGTTAGAAGGCTGAAAATGGTGGAAAATGTATAAAATTGTCCTATGAGAGAACAGTAGAGAGAAGAAACTAGGTAAATATAATTTAGTGACCAGGTAGCATTAAGAACCTTTCTGAGGCCAATAATCATAAATATAAAGACCATTCAGCATGGATTTATATTTTCCTTCAGCCACATTCATATATAGAAGTAAAGCCATGAAAAAGGTGAAAAACTGAATTTAACCATGGTTGGAGTTTTGGCATGTGAAGATAACGATTTGACAGAGGAGAAAGAGTATTTGTGTTATAAGCATGGTGGTGATCGTAATTGCCCATGGGCTTTTTAAACTGGATAATAAGGGAAGTAGTATCATTCAGAGGGCTGCAGACAGTGAAAAGATGATAGGCTCAATACATTTTAAATCTCAGTGGGATTGAAGAATTATGGGACTCAAGTTACTACAGGAAGTGAACTGTAAAGAGAGCAGCAATGGTTGGAGGCTGGGATGCATGAAATTGAAATTATGAAAAGATACTAGATATATGTAACAACAAGATCTATACATAATCTTTGTTCTGTCTTTTGTCAGAAAAGGCACAGTTATTTCCTCTAGTCAAGAAGTAATGTATCTGTAGCACTAGAAACCCATGGGTGACCTTAAATTATTTGAGTATCTGTTATCTCATCTCTAAATGGGATTGATAATATTGTCTCTTCTTTGGATTGATGCAAGTATTAGACATAATATATGTTTGAGCCCAGGAGTTCAAAGTTACAATGAGCTATGCTCACCCAACTGTACTCTAGCCCAGGTGACAGGGTGAGAGCCTGTCTCTGAATAATAATAATGATAAATGTAAAATGTCTGACACATAACTTCTCTGAATGCCTATTATTATTTTTGTTATTGTTATTATCCTTATTCAAACAGAACTGGCCCTTGGCATTTCTTACTTAGAGTTTGCTTTTGATAGTTTTGGAGTGAGGGGAGAGATGAGACTTACTGAAAATCAGAAAGCCTGTGAGGTGATGAAGAGAAATGGCAATATCTTTTTCGAGCCTTCCTGTACTCATTCTTCTTTTTACCTCACACTATATTTATGACATTAAACTGATATGGTTGAAAGTCAGAAGGTACATCAACACCGTGTTCTATAAGAAGTGATCTATTGAGAGTTTATGCATAAATTGTTAACATTGTGACAAATCTAAAAGCCAGTCTCAGTCGAACTACCCCCATCCCAGGTAGTTTGATATATTCCTTATTAATTATTCTGCATTTATCCCCAAGAGCTGATAATGCCAAGGGCTGAGAGCCTTGGACACTTGGACATAACCTGCTCCAAGCTCAACTCCAGTTATCCTTGAAACAGGGCTGGGGTAGGGTTGTCCCAGAATGACAGCTTCAGCCAGTTTCCTGTCTGACTCTTCTGCCCCAGAGTTTCTTTCTTGTGGTAAAGAGAAGGAGGACAGCAGGATGTTGGTGGAAACCTTGCTGGCTGAAGTGGACAGAAAGGTGTTCAGACACTGTTCACCCCCAAACCTTCTGTTTTACTTTTATGACAACATTCACATGGGTAAGGTAATCTGGCTATCTGGCACACTGATCCCCCATCTTCTGCACGCCAGATTGCTTCAAGACCTTTGTTTTGAGTTCTTGGCAAGCTCGGTGAAAAGGACCAGGAGGGGACATAAATTTTGAGTTGTTAGTACTGGCTAACTATGTGACCATGTCATTTTCTCTTTTTGGGCTTCAGTTTTGGGGAAGGGCTAGGCAAGATACCAACGGAATTCTATAATCTCATGGGAACCCAAGAACCCAGTGGTGCAAATAATGTAATTATTTGAAAAAAAAGTTTGAAAACAATTATTGAGAAACTACCATGTTTTAATTTAAATTTAAATTTAAATGGCTGCCTCAGAATAATGTGGATGAAATGCACAGCATTAACTTTACCTGGGTTTCCTGAGCCCTAACATTCTTAATTTAGACAATGCATTGCTATTCTTGAGAAATATTAGATTATGAAAAATTCAAATTCAATGAAAAAAATAATTTTAAACTTATATTTTATATTGTTCCCATTAACTTCTTCACTTTCCGATTAAAAACTATTACCCTTTAGTGATTATATTTCTCCTCACTAATTATTTGAAGGAGTTATTTACTTATTTTTTGGTCAGAGTTGCTGCAATGTTGAGCTTTTTTGTGGGGTGAAGAGTGTGTATAAAAACTTCTAAAAGTGTTTGTTTAATAGGCATTTTTGTTTGATCAAAATATTAAGAAATCATGATGATGGATAATAAAAAGCTTAGTTTTAAAGCAGTGGACCACCTGCACATGGCAGCTGTTGTCAATGTTAATGACTGCGCCATGTGAGAATAGGCATAAGGGGCCTAACCGGAGGTCTGGAACCTATAGTATCTGTTTTAAGTTTCCTTCCTGGACATAGAGCCTACATGGTATAACAGACAACCCTTACATAGATCCTTTCTGCTTCATCTATCTCCAGGGCTACCTATTCTGCCCTAGTCACTCTGTTGATGGACTCCATGGGAGACTGTTGCCACCAGGAGTCTCTGGCTTCTTCTACCACTTTTAGACTCAAATATGGCTTCACATAGTCATGCAAAGGATCTGCCTTCCCCAGCTGTTGCTGAAGGGGCCATGTGATGCAACTCAGAACTGGGAGGCTGTTCGTTCCCTATGAAATTAGGGTGTGAACTTTAACAAGTTGGGTTAGAAGATAAGAGAAAACTGGTTGATGAATTCTCAGTCTGGTATCCCCTCACACTGTTTAGAGATGGTAGCTTTATAAATCTCTCTGAACATATCCAACATGAGTGAGCAATTGATTGTATTATTACAAAGCTTTAGTCAGCTTGGTAATGCATTCTCTTACATTTGCTCTCTCTCCTTTCCTGTCTTATTCCTTCTTTTCCTTACAAGTGATTACCTTGAATTGCACACCACTAAAAGTGTTAGCATGTACCTCAGGCTCTGTTTTCTAGGCAACCCAACCTAAAACAGATAAAATATTGGTGCAATTAGTAACATAATGAGTTGGTAGTTGAAGGGCTTTGAATATTGTGCTTAAGAATTTGGATTTGGGCTTTATCCACAGGTTGTGGATACTGAAGAGGGTTTTTAGATAGGGTTCCTGGCTGCAAGCAGCAGAAACCAACTCTGACTAAAGCAAAAAAAAAGGATATTTATTTGAGAAATATTATAGAAGTCCTTAGGATAGAAGGTAGGACTTGGGAGGGATAGGCTTGAAGATAGTGCTGGAAAACTGGTGGTGGAGCTCCTGTGCCCTCTCTTTAAAGGCTATCATCAAATCAACTTCCTGCAAATTAGAAGTGGACCAGGTATGAACCAATCATTGTCAAGATTTGAGAGTGAAATAAAGGGGAAATAGAGTATAAAAAGAAGATTAAAGATGTTGAAGAAAAGAGGAACTGGTGAAGGAGTTCTTCCTCAGGCAGTTGGGAGAGGTGGTAACTGAGACTGTGAAGCCTTTAGAAAGAAGTAGGATATGTTCTCTTCCTAAATGGGAGAGAAAGAAGATTATTATTTTAAACACAAAAATTATCTGAGATGGTGAGAAGTACTAGGTGAGGGAATGAAGGCTGGACAGAACTTCCCAGAGGATGTCTGCATTTGCTTATGTGCTGCCTCTGCTGTGTGATTATGTTATTTACTTCACTTCTGTGATTCAGTTTCTTCATATTTTAAACGAGGGTTTCGGACCCATAAGTCTTTTTCTACCTAAATATGCTATAATTCTCTATCTCCTTTGGTGGTAGAAAGGGTGAAGAGTAGGTTGAGGGGACTCTTTGGTCTATCTTCGGTAGATGGAGCTCTTTAGGTTTCCCCATTTGCACCAACATTTCTCAGACATTTTCCTCCAAAGTTATGCCATCTTAGACAATATTTGTATACATGGATGGATTAGGCTGTGATCATTCCATATCACCAAGAAGGGACATTTTCACTATCTAAATCACTTGACTTCTCTTCCATTTGTCTCTCCCTATAGGAAGATGCTCTCCTGGTACCTGACCATCTTACTGAGGGTGAAATACACTCAAGTGTGGTATAGAAAGCTGGGAGCTGCAGTAGCAGAATACCTCCCCATTGTGTTGTCAGGATTAGCCATATGACTTGCCTTAACAATGAATTCTTAGCAGAAATTATGTGAATCACCTTTGGCAGAAACTTTCGGAGCCCATTTGAAGCTCCTTTTTCCTCTGCCATGGTAAGTGGAAACGTTCTCCAATTGTGGTTGTTCCTTCAGCCTGAGACTTAAAGTGAAAATAATGGCAAGGGAGGGCATAGCCCCAAGCCAACCTTCTAGAATTGTCACAAAAGTGAGAAATCAACTTTTAGGCTACAAGGACTTGAGGATTGTTTATTACTGTGGTGTTTCCTAGTTGTCCTGATTGACACTAGGCCTTAATACTCTTCTACTGAGTGCAGGATTGTTTAAGCCACCAAAAACCAAAGAGATGCTGGTGGTGCATGCCCCCTTGGCTTCTTTAATTGCAAAATAGTGTGATACATTTACAAAGACCATTATGCCTTTAGCTTCATTTCCCCCTCCCCTTCCATTGTTCTTTTTCTATCTTGCTGCTGTGCCTCTTTATAATGAGGGTTTTAAGACTCTTACTTTTCTTTTGTAGGAAAGAAGTCACCCATGCTTGACCCAAAGATCTGGAGGATCACATATTATCTCTTTCATTGTAGGCATCAAGACATTTTTTAAGCACATATTATTCAACAAATGATATTCTCAGTTTCAGTAGATAATAAAAAATAAAAAGCTCAAGGCATATTCTGCCTATTCCTGTAGAAACAGACAACCAGTGATTTATTTCATCATAATAAAAAGTATTTATGCCATGATTCATATCTTTAATGCAGTGTCATTATTCTGTGGCTGTGCTAACTGTAGAGGAAGAGTTGTTTATAGTCACAGACAGCGTCAGACTGAGACCCAAGAGTTATTCCGAGAATGGTGACAAGAACAGAGTGTGTTAGAAGGAGATGCCCAGCTGGGAGAAGAATGTGTGAAGTAGAAGTAACCTAAATATTCTATTATCTTCTGTGCTTTTCTTCTCTCCAGGGAGAATTTCTTTGTTGTGCTCTTCATCGGAGTCCCTGGTTCCTTCACATTTCACTCTTTAATGATGATTTTTTTTGAATATCCAAGTTTGTAATGGAATCTCTCTCCACAAATTTCACTGGGGTTTCCACAGAAGAAGGTATACACATATACATGCGCCAGTATGGGCTGGTCCAGACCAATCACAGAACACTAGTGCACAGTGTATAGTCTGACCATTTGACTACTACTAACAAAGCCTATTTTTCTCTTGTCCTGACACAGATACAACAATTATAACTCGGAGATAATGCTAGGGAACTTGATTTTCTTTTAGAAAGTTAGACTTTTTCAAACGATAATATAAGCAGACACCAATATACTCATGTCCCCGATTTAAAAGCTCTTAATAATTTTTATATTTTTGTATAGCCTTTCTGCGTATGCTTTTATTTTTTTTAAAAAAGAGCACAAGTTATATAGATATATTCTTTTTCAGGTTTAAAGTTTTTTAACTTTTATTTTAGGTTCAGGGATACATGTGCAAGTTTGTTATATAGGTAAATTGCTTGTTGTAGGGGTTTGGTGTATAGATTATTTCATCACCCAGCTAATAAACATAGAGTTCAATAGGTAGCTTTTTGATCCTCGCCCTCCTGCCACCCTCCACCCTCAAGTTGGCCCCAGTGTCTGTTGTCCCCTTCTTCGTGTTCATATGTACTCAATGTTTAGCTCCCACTTGTAAGTGAGAATATATGGTTTTTGGTTTTCTGTTCCTGTGTTAATTCACTTAGGATAATGGCCACCAGCTCCATCCATGCTCCTGCAAAGGACATGATCTCATTCTTTTTTATGGCTGCAAAGTATTCCATGGTGTATGTGTACCACATTTTCTTTATCCAGTCTACCATAGATGGGCATTTAGGTTGATTCCATGTTTTTGCTATTGTGCATAGTGTTGCAATGAACATACAATGCATGTGTCTTTATGACGGAATGATTTATATTTCTTTGGGTATATACCCAATAATGGGATTGCTGAGTCTAATGGTAGTTTTAAGTTCTTTGAGAAATCTCCAGACTGCTTTCCACAATGGTTGAATTAATTTACACACTCTCTAACAGTGTATAAGTGTTTCTTTTTTTCCATAGCCTCACCACCCTCTACTGTTTTCTGACCTTTTAATAATAGCCATGCTGACCGGTGTGAGATGACATCTTATTGTGATTTTGATTTGCATTTCTCTAATAATTATTGATACTGAGCTTTTTTTCATATGCATGTTGGCTACATGTATCTCTTCTTTTAAAAAGGGTCTGTTCATGTCCTCTGCCTACTCTTTAATGGGGTTGTTTTTCTATTGTAAATTTGTTTAAGTTTCTTATAGATTCTAGACATTAGACCTTTGTGAGATGTATAGTTTGCAAAACTTTTCTCCCATTCTGCATGTTTACTCTGTTGATAGTTTCTTTTGGTGTGCATAGCTCTTTAGTTTAATTAGGTCCTATTTGTCAATTTTAGTTTTTGTTGCAATTGCTTTTGGTGTTTTCATCATTAAGTCTTTGCCAGTACTTTTTAAAAAATATATAAGGTGTAAAACTCCCCTTTGACTATATTTCCAGACCATTGCTCTCTCCCTGTTCCTCAGAGATAACCATTATGATAAGTTTGATTTTCATCCTTTTAATATTTTTACATATATCAATAGAAATTTAGAAATAAAATAAAATATTTCTGAGTTTTGAAAAGCTATATATATATTGAATTGTTCTATACATTTCATTCTGCAATTTGTTTTTTAAATTTAACATTAAGTGTTTTAGAGATATTCTTACTGATTGATACAGCTCTGATCTCTTTCTTTTATCTGGATAGGAATCCATTTTATGAGAATCCCATATTTTATCTATTCCTTTAATGATGGATGTTTGGGTTGTTCTTAATTTTTTTTTTTTTTTTTTTTTTTGCTATTCCTAACAATGCTGTAACAAACATCCATTTATGAGTCTTCTTGTATACACGGTCAAATATTTCTCTAGGGTGTACACCAAGAAGGGGAAATGTTAGCTTTTAGGGTTGACACCTTTCTCATTTTACTAGATACTGTTACATTCCTCTCCCAAGTGGCTGTTCCAATTTACATACCCAAAAGCACGGTATGAGATTATCTGTTTATTCATTCTCCTTCTCTATACTGGTAGGATTGTCACACTTTTTAATTATGGTTAGTCTGATGAGTAAAAGATGCTCTCTCATTGTAGTTTTAATTTACATTTCCCTGATTACTGATGAGATTGAATTTCTTTTTATATGTTTATTGACCCTTTATGTTTCCTCTGGATCCATTATATGCTTACATTATCTCTGCTGATTTTTTTCCTACATACAGAAAAAGTACACTCAAAAGCATTTATGCATAAAAAGAAGCTGGACAAGAGGGAAAACCATCTTCAGCATTGTTTACTAGAGCAGTTTTCTTTGATCTACCTGAATAAAATCACTTCATTGTGCGATTTCATTTTAGGAAGAAGAGACTAAGGTATCACATTTATTTACTCCATAGATGTTATCTAATCACAAAGCACCTTCAAAATGGAAACTAATTCTATGCAACTTTCTTCCGAATTAACACATTAGCATGCTTTAAGTAAACATCACTGTGTAATAGCTAAAACGGGTTTTGGAATCAGAAGGAGTTGGCTTCCTATTTCGGTTCTGCCACTTTCTACCTAGAAGGAACTTAGGAAGACCATTTAGTGTCTCAGAGTCATTTGTATATTTTCTTGGACTTTCAGCTCCAGACTCAGCATTCACCTCTCCATCCACTTCCTTGTTTTCATGACAATTATACAGCTTGGTTTCACAGTCTTTGAATTTTTCATTCGGATACTGTCTCCTTGCTGCTTCCATGATCTATTAGCATGATCTCACTTAGAACCAGGTTATTACTTATGACCTGCCTCCAAGAATACCAACTCCAAACTTTTCCTTTCTGGCCATCCTGCTCTTTCATTTCTGATCCTTCACTTTCCTTGTTACAGTATCTTCCATCCCACTAGCCCTACCCTATGTTCTCAGGTCCTTAGCCCCTTTTCTCCTTACTAGTTTGTCTAGCAAGCTAAAGCCTTGTTCAACAATGCCTTCTCTCTCCAGGGTTCCCCTAGTCCTTAGCTTGCATCCACCTTGTAAGTGTTCTATCTCAAGCACATCTGCTGTGAGTTTTCTCTGCTCTTCCCATCATGAGCTATTCAGCACCAGGATAATTAGATTAAATACAGCAGTGGTTTTCCAAACATGGGTCCTGGACCAGCAGCATCCACATCACTTAAGAACTTATTTAAAGTATGCGTTCTTGAACCCCACCACACACCTACTGAATTAGAAATTGTGCGCCTTGGACCCAGTAATCTGTGTTCAACATTCTCTCCAGGTGATGTACTGTACCTTCTTGACCTCAGCTGAGGCTTCTTGACAAATCTTTGATTGACCCTTCAATTGACTGCCCATCTGCCAAAATTTTCAAACTAAAGTGCAGATTCCCCAATGTTAACAATTCTGGTTTAGTATATCTTAGTGCAACTCAAGAATCTGCATTTCTAATATGCACTCCATGAGTTCTGATTCAGGAGGATCTGTGGACCACACCATAGCAAACATTGGGGAAAAAAGATCCCTTATGGGATTTAATACCATTAACTTCAACCCATCTCTCTTTCATTTGAAAAGGACATGGCCTCTCTATTGAGCTCAGGGAGTTGAAAGCTTAATCTGATTCTTTCCTGCCTTTTCTGATAACTCATTCAATTACTTTCCATTTATGCTCCCCTACATACAGAATTCTCTTTTTTGCTTAAAAACATTTCCATGATATTGCTACACCTTTGGATTCTAATTTTATTTTATTCCATTTCTTCATTATCAAAGCACTTGAAAGAGTGAAGTAACCACACAACTTATATATCTTCACACTCACACTCACTTCTACCACCATCAACACTTCACTGAAATTATTCTCTTGACATTTCCTAGGGACTTCACAATTGTCCAATCAAATGACCTTTTCAGTTTGCCTTCTCCTCTCCCATTCTAAAATTTTATTCTGATGATCACCCTCTCTTATTAAAACTCTCCCTTCGACTGGCTTCCCATGACAACAACTTCTACAGTTTTCCTTCTATGGCTCAGCTTTCCCCTTTTCTTTATCTGTTTTGTGGCTTCCATACCTCCAATTCTCCTCATGAAGAGTTTGTTTTCCTTGCTCTTTTGTTTTTTACATGTGTTAATCAATTTTTTTCATTTTCAATTGAGATGTAATTTACATACGATAAAATTCAGCATTTAAAAAATGCAATTCAGTAGATTTTGTTATATTCACAGAGTTGTGAACCACCATCACAGTGTACCTTCAGAATATTTTTATGGCCTCCCTCCTGCCCCCTCAAATAACCCACCCTGTACCCATTAGCAGCCACTCCCTCTTCCCTGTGGCCTCTGGCAACCACTAATCTTTTTGTCTCTATGGATTTGCTTGAGACATTTCATATACATGGCATCGTGCAGTATGTGGCCTTTCGTGTCTGGCTTCCTTCACTCAAAATAATGCTCTCAAGATAGATCCATGTTGTATCATGCATCAGAATTTCATTCTTTTTATGTCCAAACACTATTTCATTGTATGGTTATATCATATTTTATCATTTCATTAGTTGATGGAAATTTGATTTGTTTCCACCTTTTCACTACCATAAATATTGCTTCCATGAAATTTTATGTACAAGTTTCTGTGTGGATGTATGTTTTCAATTGTTTTGTATGTATACCTAGGAGATCAGTTGTTAGGTTATATTTTAGCTCAGTGTTTAAGTTTTTAAAGAAACTCCCAAACCATTTTCTAAAGCAGCTGCATCACTTTGCATTCCTACCAGCAGTTTATGCGGATTCTGGTTTCTCCACATCCTTACCAACACTTGTTATTCTTTAATTATAGCCACTCTAATGGGTGTGAAGTGGTATAATTTTGTGATTTTGATTTGCATTTCCTTAATGACTAATGATGTTGATAATGTTTTCATGTGCTTATTGGCTATTTATATATCTTTCTTGGAAAAATATCTATTCTAATTTTTGCCCATTTTAAAATGACTATTTTTCTTTTCTTTCTTTTTTGTTTTTTTGGTTATCAGGGCTCTTTGTATATTCTGGATACTACTCCGGTATCAGATTTATGTGATTTGCAGATATATTCTCTTTTCTTCTATGGGTTGTCTTTTTACTTTCTTGGTAGTGTCCTTTGTGTGTAAATGTTTTTAATTTTGTTGAAGTATAAGTTAACTATTTTTTCTTTCCATGTTTATGCTTTTGATGTTATATCTAAAATTCCACTGTCAAATTGAGGTAATTCTCTAGAAGGCTGTGTATGCTCTGAATCAGCATCCAATATATGGTAGTGTTTCTCCCATATCCAAAATTCACGGATCCAGGAATCAAGGAGTGGAAGTGGAAGTGGCACCACTCACCATCACCCCTAGTGACCTATTAGCAAAATTTTTTCTTTCTATTCCTGCAACATTATGTTCTGCTTGCCTACAGGTCTTAGTTCAAGAGGGAAGAATGCTTCCACCAGGAGACACAACAATGATTCCATTAAACTGGAAGTTAAGATTGCTACCTGGCCACTTTGGGCTCCTCCTGCCTCTAAGTCAACAGGCTAAGAAGGGAGTTACGGTTTTGGTTGAGGTGATTGACCTGGACTATCAAGATGAAATCAGACTAGTACTACACAATAGAAGTAAGGAAGAGTATGTGTGGAATACAGGAGGTACCTTAGGGTGTCTCTTAGTATTACCATACCCTATGATTAAGGTCAATAGGCAACTACAGCAACCCAATCCAGGCAAGACTACAAGTGGTCCAGATCCTTCAGTAATGAAGGTTTGGGTCACTCCACCAGGTAAAAAAAAAAAAAAAAAAAAAAAAAAACATGACCAGCTGAGGTGCTTGCTGAAAGCAAGGGAATACAGAATGGGTAGTAGTAAAAGAACGTAGTTATCAATACTAGCTACAACTGTGAGACCAATTGCAGAAACAAAGACTGTAATTGTCATGAGTATTTCCTCCTAATTTTGTTTTTCTATCCTGTATTTCATTAATTTTTGCTCTAATCATTATTATTTCCTTCCTTTTCTTTGCTCTGGGTTTAAGTTGCTTTTCCTTTTCTAGTGTCTTAAGGTGGAGGTTTAAGTAATGTATTTGCTATCTTTCTTCATTTTTAATATAAATATTTACAGCTGTAAATTTTCCTATAAGCACTGCTTTCACTGCATTTCATATGTTTTGGTGTGTGTATCTTTGTTTTCATTCATTAAAGTATTTTTGAATTTCCCGTAATTTCTTCTTTGGCCCATTTGTTATTTAAGAGTATGTCTTTTAGTTTCCATATAGTTGTGATTTTCCCAAATTTCCTATTACTTTCTAATTTCATTCCACTATGCTTGAAATACATACTTAGTATCATTTTAATTCACTTAAATTTACTAAGATTTATTTTATGACCTAATATATGGTCTATCCTGGATAGTGTTTCATGTGCACTTGAGGAAAATGTGTTTTCTGCTGCTGTTTGATGAAGTGTACCAGACATGTCTTTTAGGTATAGTTGATTTGTAGTGTTGCTCAAGTCTTCTATTTCCTTGTGGATTTTCTGATACCTGTTCTTTTTTTGAAAGCGGGTATCGAAGTCTCCAAATTTAATTGCTATATTATCTATTTCTCTCTTTAATGCTATCAAGTTTTCCTTCATACATTTTAGGACTCTGTTGTTAGACGCATACTTACTTAGAATTATTTTTTCTTCTTGATGAATTAACCACTTTATCCTCATATAACATCCTTTCTTGTCTTTAGTAACAAATGTGTTATCTTAAACTCTATTTTGTCTGATATTAGTATAGCTATTTTATCTCTCATTTAGTTACTGTTTGCATGGTATATTTTTTTCCATCTATTTACTTTCAACTATTTTATATCTTTGAATCTAAAGTGTGATTGTAAAGCATGGACGTAATCAGCCATCTCAACAGAAGCCAGGAGTAGAGATGGGACTATTCAGCAGAAACACTGCTATAAGAGACTAAATAAAACAAGGAAAGTGTCATAAAATGAAAGAAGACTGTTGGATTTCTTAGACATTACAGGACTGGACCATAGAGCTATTTCTGTCTCTTTTGATATTCTCAGACATCATTCTTATATTTCCTTTCATTCTTTAGAAGTGGGTTCCTTTGGTTCTTTGAACATGTATAAAATAGTTTATTTAAAATTTTGTCTAGCAAGCCTAATGTCTGGTTTCCTCAAGTGTAGTTTCTATTCACTGCTTCTTTTCCTACATATGGGCTATATTTTCTTATTTCTTCTCATGTCATTTTTTTTTTGTTGAAAACTGGACACTTTAAATAATAAATTGTGATAACTCTCGAAATAAGATTATTCCCTCTCTATAGGGTTTCTTGTTGCTGCTATTGTTGTAGTTTTTATATGTTTCCTCAGTGACTTTTATGAATTGATTCTGTAAAGCTTGTATTCTTTGACATGTTTGGCCATAAAAGTTTCTATTCTGTTAGTTTAGTGGCCAGCTAATTTTTGGACTGAGATTTCCTTAAATATCTAAAACCAATAATTCTCCCAGTCTTTGTAGAAAGGCCCTGTATGTGTTTTAGCCCGTGCCAGCAGCACTCAGGAAATTTACAACCCTATCATAGCCTTTACTTCCTGCTTGTGCAAAACCTCAATGTCAGCTAAAGGTGAGTGCTTAGAGCCTTCTCAGGCTTTTTCCTGTATATAAACATAGCCTTGGGAATGCACACACCCCTATGTATGTGCATCGCCTTCTTGGATTCCTAGAAATGTAGTAGAGCTTTGCAAAGTCTCCTGTGAACATCTCATTCTCTAACAATTTCTTTTGATTTTTTGGCCTGGTTTTTGTATGCTCCAATTGCTGTCACTACCTGAGGCAGCTGCCTTGTTGAGCAATTGCTGCTGATTGTTTTCACAAATGCCTCCAAGAATTTTTCTATACTGTTGACACTGAGTGAAGTGTGAGTCAGGTCGAATAAAGGCAAGTCCTGAGAATGAGGGTTTACAGGTAACTGCTATTGATCAACTAACGGCAATTCTCTAAGAATGGTGTATTGAGGAGACTCCATTATGAAAAGACTTCAAAAACATTCTGTCCTGTCCCTTCACCATTTGCTAGCCTATTTGGATGGGAATAGGAAAAGCTAAAATGCTCCAAAGCTTATTGCTCTTAATGAGATTTAGTTATTTTTCTTTAATTAATGCTCTTCAGATTGTTGCAAGATTTTAGTTAATTTCCAGAGTTTTGAAAATATTGATTTTTGACAATTTTTGCCAGTGTTCTAATTGCTTTTGTGGGGGAATTGGCATTATGGAGATCCTTATTCTGCTTTTCCCATCGATATCATCACTGTTAATTTAATATTGACTGCTACATCTGTATTCCCATTTCACCTGACCTCCACTTGAATTTCCCTTGATACATACCTCAAATTTAATAAGTTGTAAATAGAACTAATAGTCTCTTTTCTCAAATTTGCTCCCGCTTCCAATGTTCCTGTTAAAGGCTTCACTGCAAGGCCAGAGAAAATTAAGCTGGCAAAGCAGATGGAGGAGTCATCAAAATGGCAGTAGAATCTAATCATAATTATCTGTGTTAATCTGGTGCTGCTGAGTGTGAAAGGAATGAAAAGATTAAGACTTGGAAATTTCGGAATTTGATTTACAAGACTGACACCAAACTACCCACTGCCTCTATAATATCAGACTCAATTGAATAATTATTTGTGCTGTGTAATTAATTGCTTGCTCCACAGACCAGCTGAATTGTAACCCACTTCATTGAATTTCCTACACCAAGTAGGTGCTCAATAAATGACTATTTAATAACAGCCTAAAACTTAATTAAGTAAATAACATAAATGGGTTCTTTTATTTCTCACTTGCTCTCTTTCTCTGTTTCATAAACCAGGGATCTTATCTCCTTCCCAGCTAGAAATTTCTCCAAAAATCATGAATATAATTACTTTTTAAAGTATTTCATTGACATGTCAACCTGAATTATATATCAAAGAGAGCCCAAATGAGAGTTTGGTATGCGATATAAGACCTAATATGATTTCATGCCTCCTTGTGGGCATTCAATAAATATTAATTGTGCTGGGAGTCAATCTAGCAAATCATGGCTGATTCTGTTATTGCCCATCTTTTACATTTCATACCTGTACGCTTGACACAGATCCCTGGAAATCAAGGACTGGCAT
Organism: Aotus nancymaae; assembly: GCF_030222135.1. Lineage (NCBI taxonomy): Eukaryota > Metazoa > Chordata > Mammalia > Primates > Aotidae > Aotus > Aotus nancymaae. Next base: position 16,801,860 of record NW_026988472.1, on the reverse strand, counting down.
TCACCACAATGAAATAAACAACAAAATTTTTAAGCAGGGAGCATGACCCATGGAGCTGACCTAAAATAGTAAAGCGCTTCATTTGGGCCTTTAAGAAAAAAGTGGCACTGAAAGACTCAAGGACAGGCCCACATGACATAAGTATATCTAAACTATTTTTTATGATGGGAGATTTTTACTTTATTGTTTCTGTGTGCTTGAATGTGCATGCATATGAGAGAGAGAAAAAAAGAGACAGAGAGAGGGAATTGTGTAGACATGTCTGAATAGGTTTATATTCTCTATTCCTCAAGCTGAAAGCTTTATAGAGTAAAACAACAGAATGTAAAAATGGAATTAAAATTCATTAATAGATGCCTACATGAAATATTTCAAGATTTAAACATTATGTACAATTATTAGTTTCCTTACAATTCAATAAAAATAAATATATGTAGTTATCTGAGTAAATACATTCTTGGATAATAGTGAGTTTTCATCATTTGTTACATGAATGGATGAACAATGAATGCAAACAGTTTCTTTTAAAAATTAAATGGAAATACAGTGTTGCATGTAGGTATTTAAGTAAATAACGTTTGTGTCTTTTGCAAAATCATAATCAAGTCCAAGGTCTAGTGTGTTACATAATGTCCCTTATTAAAGGAAAGATTTCTTCTATCAGTCTCCTAAAACCTGAGGCTGCAGTATTATGTTAACTGTCTAAGGATGTCTGGCCAAGGTTCAAGTACATTTTTTTTAAATTTTTTTGACAAGGTATAGTTTACATATAGTAAAATGCACGTATCTAAAGGGTATACAGCTTGATGAATTTTTACTCACTTTGAGAAATTAAACATTTACATCTCAGTAGACTCCCAAATCACCCTTCTCAGTCAATACCCTTGCCCAAAGGCAACTACTTTCCTGACCTTTTACAACACAAATTGTCTGGTTTTGAATTTTACATAAATGGAATTATATAATATTTATTCCTTCGTGTATGAATCCTTTTATACCACATAATCTACATTGTTGTATGTAGCTCTAGTTTATTTTTTTCATTGTTGTGTAGTATTCCATTGTATCAATATAGCACACGTTATTTGTTCAGTCTACTACTAATGGACATTTGACTTGGTTTCCAGTTTTTGGCTATTTTGAATACTACTCTATGAACATTCTTTTGTGAACATAAACACATTTCTTTGTTGGTAATAGAACTCTGTGTCATATGATATGTGTATATTTAGCTTTGGTAGATACTACTAAAGAGTTTTCCAAGGTGAATGTACCCATTTTCATTACTACTAGCAATGTATGAGAGTTCCAGTTGCTTTACATTATTACTTTTTAATATATCATTCAGAATCATAGGTCCTCTTTGTTCATTTGAGTTTTATTAGAAGTGAGTTATTTTTTTAATTCCATTTCTTCTAATTCTAAACTGATTTCAGTTGGTGGTGAAAGGTTCCCCCCAAGTATATGATTTTTTTCCAACTGAGAAACAGATTCCTTTTTCAATGGAAATGGAGATACAGACTTCTACAACATATTTATTTGCTCTGCCGGTCTACCAATGAGAAGAAAATGCCAACTGAAAACTTTTTAAAAAATACCCAGTTTACTCTAGGAAAATAACATGCATTGAAGGCAATTGCTTAATAGAGAGAAATTGAAACAGCAGACTAATTGCCTGTTTGTGACACCCATGTAATCAACTTGGTAAGTAAATACTCAAGATAATGTTCAATATTCCCTAGAGTGGGCCAGAAGCCCTTCAATGTAGATTCAGGCGCTCTCTCTCTTTCTTTTTAATTTATGTCTTATGATAGATCTCTCTTACAGTCAGTAGAGCACATGCAGATTTCACACTATGCACTCTCTCTGTGCATGATAAAATCAAGCACAGACTTTATCATGCTGAGATCTTCATTTATAGTTGTGGTAATTTCTATTATATTTCATAATGCCAAACACTACTTTTAATCTGGAACTTTAGGTCATTTTTTCCAACGTGGCTCTTTACAGTCTAGTTCCAACTATGAATAAGTACTAGTTGTTACTCTTAGCACAATCATTATTTTTCTTTCTTTAAACGACATATACTATACTCAAGAGTATATTCAGTTAATGGTTTGAAGTACATCAGAAAAATTAGATGACATTAAAATACAGTTACTTCTGAAGAAAGTTTGTGGGACTGTATAATAGTGGAGAGGTAAAACTGTTTAACATATTAAATATTTTTTTTCATGGTTCACGGAAAATTTGAAAAACAATTCTAAATGCAGAGCTATTTCTTAGACTTTTATGTTGCTCCCCTAATCTGTTTATTCTAATTGTAAATTAGATGCTTATGTTCTCCTTTATCAATTGCATCTTGATGTACAAGATGATCAGTCCATGCACACATGGACAGTAAGAATAGCATGAAATTGTATTTTGTGTTTTGTTTCACTCAGTCACTTAACATTTGTTCATCTATCAAATGCCACTCAGTCATGTCCCTTAGCATTGGCCCTGTCAATATAACGTGGAAAATCTAGGAAGAAATTCTTTGTTTTTCCTCAGGAGCCTGGTTTTTAAACAGAAGTTATGTCTTCTCAGTGTCCACCAGAGTCACATACTATCCAGCAGTACTGAAGTAAGAATGCTTTAAGCAGTATTTATCTTTAATACCTTTACGTAATAAATTATAACTTTGGAAGTAGTAACATTTTTTAAAGATACATACAATTTGGCCTTCAAAATGCCCAGCTTGCCTGTGTCCCATAAAGATCCCATTAACAGTTTATCTCATTAACAGCCATTTGTACTCATCAGTTCAGGCTGTGTTTTCCCACTGGGACATCATTTACAGTGCTCTAAACATATTTTCACAACATTCATCTGACAACATCAACTGAGAGAAAAATCTTCAGACTGCAGAGAAACATCAGGAGGCCATGAATTCTTAATCAACTCACCAAATTATGAAAATGGTGTGTATATCTCTTTGAAAATATCCTTGGCAATAATTAATCAAGAAAAGAAACAGTAGATAGTCCAAAGACTTTGGCTTAGTATCCTACTTCCTAATTGTTAAGAGGAGTTTTCAAGGTGTCATGTGATGGCCAAGGTTCATGACTGCTGTCTCCCTTGGGAATTGCCACTAGAGAACATGTGGAAAGAAAAATGGTTTTTGTTTTTTGAAGTTCTCAAGGAAGCAGAAACAGGGTAACCAAGAATCACCTGGTGAAAGATCTCCTTTAATGAGCAAATAAAAATGATTTATAATTAGTACATGTGCATAATTTTAAGATGAGACCACACCAAAAAGAAATCTATTCCCTTAACTGGTAAATAAATAATTCTTCTTCTAATCTCCTTTAACACATTTATTTCTACAACAATTTACTTTTACATTTCCTTATAAAGTGACTCTTTAACTTAAAACAGAGTTTCTGTATTGTACTTCACTCCAATTGCATTTCACTGTACTGGGAACCTGGAGATGCCTGATATGATAACTTAGGGTGTGAATTAAATTTACAGCTGCAACCCTTGGTGATGTGGTTGGTACCCATATTGTATTTCCTTGGATAGCCTTTCATTGTGATCTAGGTCCTTGCTACTCAAGCCTGCTCAAAGTATGGTCTTCAAACCATCAGCATTAGTATCACTTGGGAACTTGTTAGGAATTCTGGATATCCCAACGAGATTTTATAAATCACAATCTTGGGGTGCAGTGGAGGACCAGTAGTTGCTGTTTTAAGAAACATTCCAGGAGGTTCTTCTGCATGCAAAATGTGGGAAGCACTTGTCTAGGGTATAGTGTTCATAAAATCAAAACTATTTATTTTGCCATATTGCCTCACATCTTACTGCCTTTGGATGAGGTGTAGCCTCTATCATAAATCTCCTTTTTATTTTTTTCACTGTAGCACTCCAAATGGCTTAATATTTTTCAGGTGCTGAAAAAGAACTGTGAATCAGTGAATATTTATAGCAGTTTTATTTGTAATAGCCAAAAACTGGAAACACCCAAAATACCCTATAATAGGTGAATAGGTAAACAAAAGATGGTACATTCCATAATTTGAAATGCTACTCAGCAATAAAATGGAATGAACTACTGATATACCCAACAACTAGATGGATCTCAAGGGCATTATGCTGTGTTTTAAAAAGCCAATCTCAAGAGGATACATGGTGCATGATCTTACTTACATAATATATTTTACATGACAAAATGATAGAGATAAAGAACAGATTAGTGGTTGCCAGCGGTTAGGTATAGTAGGGAGGAGAGCTTGGTATAACTAAAAAGGTAGCACTAGGGAGATCATTGTGGTGGGATAATAGTTCTGTATCTTGATTGCTGTGGTGGTTACACAAATCTACACATCTGATATAATGGCAGAGAAGCATGCATGTACATTGTATCAATGTCAATTTCCTGCTTTTGATCTTATACTATAATTTCATTAGCTGTAACCACTGTGGGAAACTATGTCAGTGTATGTGGAACTTCTCTGTAGTATTCTTTGCAATGTCCTGTGAATCTTTAATTATTTCAAAATAAAAAACATTTAAAAACAACAATAGACTTACTATTTGGCATTAGACAAAGAGATAGGAAATGTTGAGGGTGAGAGTAAGACTTCAGGTATTTCAGTGCTAGAGCCAGAGAGAACTCAAGAAAGAATATATTCAGGTTGAAAGGAATCCTGGAGAGAGTTGGAAACTTTCTTTTATAAGTACTAGGAGGCAGAGAAGCCCCACATTGGACTGTGAAATCCCTAACAGCCATGAACGTGATGTGATGTACATGACAGTCACACAAAACAAATAAAAATATTCGTGGACTGAACAAATGAATAAATGAGTGTCAGGTCCTAGGTAGTAGCTTATTGGTGGCAGGCAGAAAGAAGAGCTGGAAATAGGCTTTGAGGACTAGGAATTTCAGCCAGTCTCATACAGGTACCTGTCAGAAGCTATCCTAGGTTAACCTAGTTTTCTGAATGTATGGATTCTAGTGTTTCAAAGTAGGAAGGAGAAAAGGAAAAGTCTTAAAACCTCAGTTAATGTCAAAGCAGTCGATCTCTGGCCAGACTTGTGGTGTCAGGACTATGATTCTGTGTGCTTAGGCATTTATTCTACTTTTGTAAAAAAGTTCTTCATTTCCTTTTAGATTCTTGGTGAAGTTCTTTCCAAATTTTTAATTTATGATGAATTTCATAAGTCACAGTGACCTGCTTATGCCCAGAAGAACTCAGAAGACAAACGTAGAGGCCAGACCATAGCAGCAGGAATTTTTCAAGCTAGACATCAGGGAAAAAAAAAACTAAAAGAAATGATGCAGTTAATGAGGTGGACCCTCCTAGAGAGAGATGTCAGAGAAAGGTGTGACCTCTGCTTTCATTCCAAGAGGACTGATAATTTTTATGGGCCCTGGATATTGCTCACTGTGTAGATGTATTAGTCCAATCTGATTATCTTGGGCCTGTCTACAATATAAAAGTATATAACAATAGAGTAAAGTACACTTACAGTATTGCCACTCTCCTCCAGTAGGGATCAGCATGCAATTCAGTGAGAATAACAGATAACAAAAATGTCTTATAAAATAGTCAACAACCTATAAAACCACTTCATTCAGAGTAACAAATACTTGATTTCAAAACCACAAAGCTGAAGTATACACTTGGATTTTAAAACTAATGCAAAATGCATTAAGAATCTATCCTAAAACATTTTTGAAGTGAAGATCAAATCTACATATTTTCAGTCAATGCTTTTGTAACTGTCATGTGAACTTTAGGACATCAAACAGTCAGATATTTATTGAATACCTACAGAAGCAATGAATTTTATGTATTGAGGATCATAGAAAGAAGTAATTTTGCTGGAGGTTTTAAAAAGTGTGTGTGTGTGTGTGTGTGTGTGTGTGTGTGTGTGAGAGAGAGAGAGAGCACGCAAGAGAGAGAGAGAGAGAGAGAGAGATTATTTCCTTCACCTTAGACATATACTCCCACAGCCCTAAAAGTCACATATGACCTCAGTCCATGTATCTATTCATTCATTCTACAAAATTGTATCCAGAACTAACTATACATCAGGTATTGTAAAAGGATAAAGGACTCCTAAATGACATGAAAGAAGGATTCAAGAAGAAAAATACATGTGAGCAGGTGGAGGAAAATTCAAGCCAGGGAACAGGAGGCTAGAGGATGAAAAATGAAAAGGGAACAACAGAAAAAATGTAAGTATTTCTGGAGATACTCAACAGAAAGGGGTTCTGACATCTTGAAAGAACTTGTACAGGCATCAGCAAACATGAATACTCCAATGACCATGCGAAAGGACAGTGAGCTCTTTAGGTTGGGAGTTAAATCCTCCTTATTCATCTTTGATTAACCTATGCCCAGTATAGAATTTTATCCATAGTAAGCATTCAATAAATATTAGTTCAATGAAGGAATGAATAAGGAAAGTTGATACTTCTTTTCTGAGAAACCCAGAAATGCTATGTATGTACAAACCAGACATGACACATTGCGGGTACACTGCCTCCCTACAGAATCTTTCAAGACTTACTAAAACCACTGGTTGATACCCAAGCAAGAAAGTCAAAGAAGTGATGGAAACATCCCTGAGCCCAAGATCCTTCACTTTTTCTTTATAGGATTTGACTTCAAAGTCTTCAGAGAAATTCTTCAGTTTTCTTCCAGGTTAGGAAAAGATTATAATTTTCTAAAAGAAAATTACTATAGCCCATAGTTTTCTGTCTTTAAGTATTTGGAATACTACTACAGATAATGGAAATGTATAGTAGGAAATGCATAGGATTAGAGCTTTGGAGAAGCTGATACCACAAAAATACAAAAGGTCCTCAAAAAGTATTATGAACACTCATATGCACATAAACACGGAAATCTAGAGGAAATGAATAAATTCCTGGAAACACACAATCTCCTAAGTTTGAGTTAGGAAGAAATTGAAACCCCGAATAGACCAATATCAAGTTCCAAAATTGAATAACTAATAAAAAACCTTCATTAAAAAATTCCCCAGACCAGATGGATTCACAGCTGAATCAGATGTATGAAAAGATCTAGTAGTACCAATTCTACTGAACACTATTCCAAAAAATCAGAGAGACTCCTCCCTAACTCATTCTATGAAACCAGCATCACTCCGATACCAAAGCCCAGCAAAGATGCAATGAGACAAGCAAATGGCAGACCTATATTTCTGATGAACATACAAAAATATCCAACAAAATACCAGTAAACCAAATCCAAGAGCAAGTCAAAAAGTGAATTCACCATAATCAAATAGGCTTCATTCCTGGGATGCAAAGTTGGTTCAACATACACAAATCAATATATGTGATTCATGACATAAACAGATTCACCACATAAAACAGAATCCGATCATCTCAATAGATGCAGAAAAAGCTTTTGATAAAATCCAACATCCTTCATGATTTAGAAAAAAAGCTGAAGAAACTAAATATCGAAGGAACTTGCCTCAAAATAGTAAGAGTCAACTATGACAAACCTGCAGCTAACATCATACTAAATGGATAAAAACTGGAAGCATTCCCCTTGAAAACTGGAACAAGACAGGATGCTCACTCTCACCACTCCTATTTAACATAGTAGTGGAGGTGCTAATCAGAGCAGTTGGGCAAGAGAAAGAAATAAAAATCATCCAAGTAGGAAAAGAAGGTAAACTATATCTCTTCATGAATGATATGATTATATACCTAGAAATCCCAAAAGATTATGCCAAAAGCCTCCTGAAAATGATAAACAACTTCAGTAAAGTTTCAGGATACAAAATCAATTACAAAAATCAGTAGCATTTTTATACACCAATAACATTAAAACTGAGAGTCAAATCAAGCAAACAATCCCATTTGCAATAACTAGAAAGAAATAAAGTACTTATGAATACATCTAACCAAGGAGGTGAAAAATCTGTACAAAAAGAACTATAAAACACTGCTGAAAGAAATTGTAGATGACACAAACATGTGGAAATAACATTCCATGCTCATGGATTGGAAGAAACAATATCATTAAAATATCCATACTGCCCAAAGCAATCTACAGATTCAACATTATTCCTATCATGCTACCAACGTCATTTCTTCACAAAATTAGAAAAAACTATTTTCAAATTCATATGGAACCAAGAAAGAGCCTGAATAGCTAAAGCAATCCTAAGCAAAAAGAACAAAGTTGGAAGCATCACATTACCTGACTTCAAACTATACTGTAAGGCTATGGTAACCAAAACAGTAATGTGCTGGTATAAAAACAGGCATATACACCAATAGAACAGTATATAGAACCCAGAAATAAAGCCACACACCTACAGCCATCTGATTTTGGACAAAGTCAACAAAAATAAGCAATGGGGAGATGGCTTTCTGTTCAGTAAATTGTGCTAGAATGGTTGGCTAGCCATTGCTAAAGAATGAAACTGGACCCCTACCTTTCACTATATACAAAAATTAACTCAAAATGAATTAAAGATTTAAATGTAACACTTCAAACTATAAGAATTCTAGAAGAAAACCTAGAAAACACCATTCTGAACATCAGGCTTAGAAAAGAATTTATGACTAAGACCTCAAAACCAATTGTAACAAAAGTGAAAATTGTCAAGTGAGACCTAGTTGAACTAAACAGCTTCTGCACAGCAAAAGAAACTGTCAACAGAGTAAACAGACACCCTACAGAATGGGAGAAAATATTGGCAACCATGCATCTGAGAAAGATCTGTCATCCAGAATCTATATGGAATTTAAACAACCGAACAAGCAAAAACCAAATAACCCCATTAAAATATTGGCAAGGCTTGGCCAGGCATGGTGGCTCATGCCTGTAATCTCAGCACTTTGGGAGGCCGAGGGGGCAGATCACAAGGTCAGGAGTTTGAGACCAGCATGACCAACATGGTGAAACTCCGTGTCTACTAAAAATGCAAAAAAAAAAAAAAAAAAAAAGTTGCTGGGCATGGTGGCACACACCTATAATTCCAGCTACTCAGGAGGCTGAATTAGGGAAATTGCATGAACCAAGGAGGTGGAGGTTGCAGTGAGCCAAGATCATGCCACTGCACTCCAGCCTGGGTGACAGAACAAGGCTCTGTTTCAAAAAAAAAAAAAAAAAAATGGCAAGGCTCACTGCAACCTCCACCTCTCAGGTTCAAGCGATTCTCCTGCCTCAGCCTCCTGAGTAGCAGGGATTACAGGCACATGCCACCACACCTGGCTAATTTTTGTATTTTTAGTAGAGACAGGGATTCACCATGTTGGCCAGGCTGGTTTCTAACTCCTGACCTCAGGTGATCCACCCATGTGGGCCTCTCAAAGTGCTGGGATTATAGGCATGAGCCACCACACCCCACCTAACCCAGAGGACTATAAATCATTATACTATAAAGACACATGCACATATATGTTTATTGCATCACTATTCACAATAGCAAAGACTTGGAACCAACCCAAATGCCCATCAATCATAGATTGGATAAAGAAAATGTGGTGCATATACACCATGAAATACTATGCAGTCATAAAAAAGGGTGAATTTACGTCCTTTGCACGATCATGGATGAAGCTGGAAACCATTATTCTCGGCAAACTAACACAAGAATGGAAAACCAAAAACTGCATATTCTCACTTATAAGTGGGAGTTGAACAATGAGAAAACATGGACACGGGGAGGGGAACATCACATACTGGGGCCTGTTGGGGGCTTGGTGGGGTAGGGTAGGAATAGCATTAGGAGAAATACCTAATGTAGATGATGGGTTGATGGGTGCAGCAAACCACCATGGCATGTGTATACCTATGTAACCTGTACATTCTGGACATGTACCCAAGAACTTAAAGTATAATAAAAAAAGAAAAGAGGAGGGAAAATTGAGAAATAAGGCAGGAAAGATACCTGATGGCGATTTTACTTCATCAGGGAGACTTTTTAGTAATGTCAGACTGAGAAACTGAGACAATTTTGTAGACTGAAGAGACAATGAAGATTTCTTAACATTAAAATAACATAATTGGAATAGGAACAGCTCTGGAGTGCAGTCCCCAGAGAGAACAATGCAAAGGGTGAGTGATCACTGCATTTCCAAATGAGTTATTACTGCCCACAGACCAGGTGATTCCTGGGCTGAAAAATGCCACAAGTTTCCAGCATGGCTGTTTCAGCCGGTGTAGCTGGTCTCCACACAAAAACTCACACAAATCTCGGCGGCCGTTTCAACTGGCACATGGAACGCCTGGGAGACAGAGCTGCCCATTCAACTGAAAAAAAGGGGGCTGAAACAGGGAGCCAGGTGATCTGGCTAAGCAGGTTCCATGCCCACAAAGACCAGCAATCTGAAATGCTCTGGATTGAGAGTTTCACAGCAAGCGCAGCTGGACCCAGGACGGTCCAGCTCTGTAGGGGGAAGGGTGTCCGCCATTACTGAGGCAGTCCACCACTACCAAGGCAGTCTGCCATTACCAAGGCAATCCGTCATTACTGAGGCAGACTGCCATTACAGAGGCAGTTTGCCATTACTGAGGCAGACCACCATTACTGAGGCAGTTCTAACTATACTTCTATAAACAAAACTGCAAGGAAGTTCACACAGCAGCTGGACAGAGACCACGGCAGCTCAGCAACACCTCTACTGGCAGACCGTGACTAGCCTACCTCCTTGCCTGGCAGGGAATCTCTGAAAAAAGGCAGCAGCATGTCAGGAACTTATAAATAAAGCCCCAACTTCCCAGGACAGAGCACCTGGGAAAAAAGGCAGTTATGAGTTCTGTTGCAGCAGACTTCCACCCAGAAGCTCTGAATGGAACAACGGAGCTCACAGCTCAGCAGTTGAGCTCCTATAAGGGACAGACTGTCTCCTCAAGCAGCTCCCTGACCCCCATATATCCAAAGAGACACCTCATAAAGGAGAGCTCAGGCTGACATCTGGCAGGTATCCTTCTGGGATGAAGATAACAGAAGAAGAAACTGGCAGAAACTCTCCAGACAAGCAGGGTCTGGAGTGGATCTCCAGCAGTCCTACAGCAGAGGGGCCTGACTGTTAGAAGGAAAACTGAAAAACAGAAAGAAATAACTTCATCATCAACAAAAAGGACGTCCACTAAGAGACCCCATCCAAAAGTAACCAACTACAAAGACCACAGGTAGACAAATCCACAAAGATGAGAAGAAACCAGTGCAAAAAGGATGAAAACACCCAAAACCAGAACACCTCTCCTCCTCCAAGGGATCACAACTCTTCACCAGCAAGGGAACAAAGCTAGATGGAGAATGAGTCTGATGAATTGACAGAAACAGACTTCAGAAGGTGGACAATAACAAACTTCTCTGAGCTAAAAGAACATATTCTAACCCAATGTAAAGAAACTAAGAACCTTGAAAAAAGGTTCGACAAAATGCTAAAGAGAATAAAGAGCTTAGAGAAGAATATAAATGACCTGATGGTGCTGAAAAACACAAAATGAGAACTTCGCGAAGCACACACAAGTTTCAATAGCCAAATCAACCAAGCAGAAGAAAGGATATCAGAGATTGAAGATCAACTCAATGAAATAAAATGAGAAGGCAAGATTAGAGAAAAAACAGTGAAAAGAAATGAACAAAGCCTCCAAGAACTATGGGACTACGTGAAAAGACCTAATCTACGGTTGATAGGTGTACCTGAATGTGACAGAGAGAATGAATCCAAGCTGAAAAACACTCTACAGGATATTATCCAGGAGAACTTCCCCAACCTAGCAAGTCAAGCCAACATTCAAGTCCAGGAAATACAGAGAACACCACAAAGATATTCCTCAAGAAGAGCAACCCCAAGGCATGTAATCGTCAAATTCACCAGGGTTGAAATGAAGGAGAAAATGCTAAGGGCAGCCAGAGAAAAAGGTCGGGTTACCCATAAAGGGAAGCCCATCAGACTCACAGCAGATCTCTCAGCAGACACCCAATAAGCCAGAAGAGAGTGGGGGCCGATATTCAACATCGTTAAAGAAAAGAACTTTGAACCTAGAATTTCATATCCAGACAAACTAAGCTTCATAAGCAAAGGGGAAATAAAATCCTTTATGGACAAGCAATTGCTGAGAGATTTCATCACCACCAGGCCTGCCATATAAGAGCTCCTGAAAGAAGCACTAAACACAGAAAGGAACAACCAGTACCAGGTACTCCAAAAACATACCAAATGGTAAAGAGCATCAACACAATGAAGAAACTGCATCAACTAATGGACAAAACAACCAACTAGCCTCAAAATGGCAGGATCAAATTCACACATAACAATATTAACCTTAAATGTCAATAGGCTAAATGCCCCAATCAAAAAACACAGACTGGCCAATTGGATAAAAATTCAAAACCCATTGGTGTGCTGTATTTGGGAAACTCATCTCACATGCAAGGACATACATAGGCTCAAAATAAAGGGATGGAGGAAGATTTACCAAGCAAATGGAGAGCAAAAAAAAAGCAGGAGTTGCAATCCTAGTCTCTGATAAACTAGACTTTAAACCAACAAAGATCAAAAGAGACAAAGAAGGGCATTACATAATGGTAAAAGGATCAGTGCAACAAGAAGAGCTAACAATCCTAAATATATACACACCTAATACAGGAGCACCCATATCCATAAAGCAAGTTCTTAATGACCTACAAAGAGACTTAGACTCCCACACAATAATGGTGGGAGACTTTAACACTCTACTGTCAATATTAGACAGATCAACAAGACAGAAAATGAACAAGGATATCCAGGACTTGAACTCAAATGTGGACCAAGCAGACCTAATAGACATCTACAGAACTCGCCACCCCAAATCCACAGAATATACATTCTTCTCAGCACCACATCACACCTACTCTAAAATTGACCACATAATTGGAAGTAAATCACTCCTCAGCAAATGCAAAAGAATGGAAATCATAACAAATAGTCTCTCAGACCACAGTGCAATTGAATTAGAACTCAGGATTAAGAAACTAACTCAAAACCGCACAACTTCATGGAAGCTGAACAACTGGCTCTTGAATGTTGACTGGATAAACAATGAAATGAAGGCAGAAATAAAGATCTTCTTCAAAACCAACGGGAATGAAGACACAATGTGCCAGAATGTCTAGGACTCATTTAAAGCAGTGTCTAGAGAAAAATTTATAGCAATAAATGCCCACATGAGAAGCAAGGAGAGATCTAAAATCGACACCCTATCATCAAAATTGAAAGAGCTAGAGGAGCAAGATCAAAAAAACTCAAAAGCTAGCAGAAGACAAGAAATAACGAAGATCAGAGCAGAACTGAAGGAGATAGAGACACAAAAAAAACTTTCAAAAAAATCAATAAATCCAGGAGGTGGTTTTATGAAAAGATCAACAAAATAGAAAGACTGCTAGCCAGATTAATAAAAAAGAAGAGAGAAGAATCAGATAGATACAATAAAAAACGATAAAGGGGATATCACCACTGATTCCACAGAAATACAAACTACCATCAGAGATTACTACAAACAAGTCTATGCACATAAACCATTAAAGCTGGAAGAAATGGATAAATTCCTGGACACTTGCACCCTCCCAAGCCTAAACCAGGAAGAAGTTGAAACCCTGAGTAGACCAATAACAAGGGCTGAAGTTGAGTCAGCAACTAATAGCCTACCAACCAAATAAAGCCCAGGTCCAGATGGGTTCACAGCAAAATTCTACCAGACATACAAAGAGGAGCTGGTACCACTCCTGAAATTATTCCAAACAATCCAAAAAGAGGGAATCCTTCCCAAATCATTTCATGAGACCAACATCATCCTGATACCAAAATCCAGAAGAGACTTAACAAGAAAAGAAAACTTCAGGCCAATATCCATGATGAACATAGATGAAAAACCTTCAATAAAATACTGGCAAACCAATTGCAACAGCACATCAAAAACCTTATCCAGCACAATCAAGTAGGGTTCATTCCAGGGATGCAAGGCTGGTTCAACATACACAAGTCTATAAACGTAATCCACCACATAAACAGAACCAAAGACAAAAACCATATGATTATCTCAATAGATGCAGAGAAGGCCTTCGACAAAATTCAACAACCTTTTATGCTAAAAACTCTCAATAAACTAGGTATCGATGGAATGTATCTCAAAATAATAAAAGCTATTTATGACAAATACACAGCCAATATCATACTGAATGGGCAAAAACTGGAAGCATTCTCTTTCAAATCTGGCACTAGACAAGGATGCCGTCTCTCACCACTCCTATTCAATATAGTATTGGAAGTTCTAGCCAGAGCAATCAGGCAAGAAAAAGAAATAAAGGGTATTCAATTAGGAAAGGAGGAAATCAAATTGTCTCTATTTGCAGATGACATGATTGTATATTTAGAAGACCCCATCGTCTCAGCCCAAAATCTCCTGAAACTGATAAGCAACTTCAGCTAAGTCTCAGGATACAAAATCAAAGTTCAGAAATCACAAGCATTCCTATACAGCAATAACAGAGCCAAATCAAGAACGAACTGCCATTCACAATTGCTACAAAGATAACAAAATACCTAGGAATACAACTAACAAACGATGTAAAGAACCTCTTCAAGGAGAACTACAAACCACTGATCAAGGAAATAAGAGAGGACACAAACAGATGGAAAAACATTCCATGCTCATGGTTAGGAAGAATCAATATTGTGAAAATGGCCATACTGCCCAAAGTAATTTATAGATTCAACACTATCCCCATCAAGCTACCTGTAACCCTCTTCACAGAACTGGAAAAAACCACCTTAAACTTCATATGGAAACAAAAGAGAGCCCACATAGCCAAGACAATGCTAAGCAAAAAGAACAAAGCTGGAGACATCACGCTACCTGACTTCACACTATACTACAAGGCTACAGTAATCAAAACAGCATGGTACTGGTACCAAAACAGAGATATAGACCAATGGAACAGAACAGAGGCCTTGGAGGCAACACCAAACATCTACAACCATTTGATCTTTGACAAACCTGACAAAAACAAGCAATGGGGAAAGGATTCCCTGTTTAATAAATGGTGTTGGGAAAACTGGTTAGCCATGTGCAGAAAACAGAAACTGGACCACTTCCTGACATCTTACACTAAAATTAACTCCAGATGGATTAAAGACTTAAACATAAGACCTAACACCATAGAAACCCTAGAAGAAAACCTAGGCAAAAGCATTCAGGACATAGGCATAGGCAAGAACTTCATGACTAAAACACCAAAAGCATTGGCAGTAAAAGCCAAAATAGACAAATGGGATCTAATTAAACTCCAGAGTTTCTGTGCAGCAAAAGAAACAATCATTAGAGTGAACCAGCAACCAACAGAATGGGAAAAAATTTTTGCAATCTACCAATTGAAAAAGGGCTAATATCCAGAATCTACAAAGAACTAAAACAGATTTACAAGAAAAAAACAAACAAACCCATTCAAAAGTGGGAGAAGGATATGAACAGACACTTTTCAAAAGAAGACATTTATGAGGCCAACAAATGTATGAAAAAATGCTCATCATCACCAGTCATTAGAGAAATGCAAATCAAAACCACATTGAGACACCATCTCATGCCAGTTAGAATGGCAATCATTAAAAAATCTGGAGACAATAGATGCTGAAGAGGATGTGGAGAAATAGGAACACTTTTACACTGTTGGTGGTGTAAATTAGTTCAACCATTGTGGAAGACAGTGTGGCGATTCCTCAAGGACCTAGAAAAATTCCATTTGACCCAGTAATCCCATTACTATAGTCCCAAAGGACTATAAATCATTGTATTATAAAGACACAAGCACACGCATGTTCATTGCCACACTGTTTACAATAGCAAAGACCTGAAACCAACCCAAATGCCCATTGATGATAGTCTGGACAAGGAAAATGTGGAACATCTACACCATGGAATAATATGCAGCCTTAAAAATCAATGAGTTCATGTCCTTTGTAGGGACATGGATGAATCTGGAAATCGTCATTGTCAGCAAACTGACACAAGCACAGATAATCAAACACCGCATGTTCTCACTCATAGGTGAGTATTGAAGAATGAGAACACATGGACACAGGGAGGGGAGCATCGCACACTGGGTCTGTTGGGGGGAATAGGGGAGGGACAGCAGGGAGTAGGGAGGTTGGGGAGGGATAACATGGGGAGAAATGCTGGATATAGGTGACGGGGGGATGGAGGCAGCAAACCACATTGCCATGTATGTACCTATGCAACAATCCTGCATGTTCTGCACATGTACCCCAGAACCTAAAGTGAAATTTTATATATATATATATATTAAAAGAAAATGCAGATTGATTCCACTACTTTGAGCAATGAAATATCCCTTTATAAAACAGATCATTAGAAATACTGCCTGGGAAAAGAATCAGCATTATATTTTGACAATAAATTTATGAAAACATAACAGGATAATCATCCTAATGCTAAAAAAAAATTGGCAAAAGACATGAACAGATGCTTCTCAAAAGAAAACATATAAATGGCCAACAAAAGTGAAAAAATGCTCAACACCACTAATAATCAGAGAAATGCAAATCAAAACCACAATGAGATACCGTCTCACATCGGTCAGCATGACTGTTATTAAAAAGTCAAAAAACAACAGATGCTGGTGAGGCTCTGGAGAAAGAGAAACACATATACACTGTTGGTGGGAATGTAAATTCATTCAGCCATTGTGAAAAGCAGTTTGGCAATTTTTCAAAGAACTTCAAATGGAACTACCATTCAACCCAGAAATCCTATTACTGAGTATATATCAAAAATAAAAGAAAAATTCTACCAAAAAGACACATGCATTCACATGTTGATTGCAGCTCTATTCACAATAGCAAAGACATGAAATTGACCTCGGGTTAAGAAAATGTGGCACATATACACCATGGAATCCTACAAGGCTGTAACAAAGAATGAAATCATGTCCTTTGTAGCAACATGGATGCAGCTAGAGGCTATTATCCTAAGCAGATTAACTCAGGAACAGAAAACCAAATACTACATGTTCTCCCAATACACTGCATATTCACGGACATAAAGATAGCAACAATAGACATTGGAGACTTCTAGAGGCAGAGTCAGGGGAGCAAGGGTTGAAAAACTATTGGGTACTAAGCTCAGTATCTGGGTGACAGGATGATCAATCATACCCCAAACCTCAGCATCATGCAATATAACCAGTTAACAAACCTGCACATGTACCCCTGAATCAAAAATAAAAGTTAAAAATTATGAAAATAAAAAATAAAGCCTACAGCTTTTAAAAAAAGGAAAATAATAAATTTTAAACATTTCTTGCCTTTTTCATATCTTTATCTTTCATATATTTTCTGGAAGCTTTTATTGACTTTATCTTCCATCTTCTACATACATTTTAGAAATTTCAGCAATCATCTTATTCATTTACTTTATAAAGCTCTTTCTTGTTTTTTGTTCATTTCACAGTCTCCTTTTTCTATCAATTAAATAACATTATTATTCTTTTTAAATACTAAGTGCTTTTGTGTTTTCCAATTTAAAAAAAAGACGAAAAAATAAAAATAAAAATAAAAGCAGATTGGGAAATTTAGGTAAATTAGCTTCTAGATACAGGGATAATTTTTTATTCACTATTATGATTTTTTTCTGAAAATAATTCCAGCCATAGCCATCACTGGTCACTGGCTTGTGAGAATTGGGGCTTAGTGGGATTTTACCTGGAATGAGAGACTCCCATTTCTGTGCAAATTTTTGCTTTCTTTCATTGATTCTGTTAATGCCTCATTTACCAATGATCGTTAGATAATTACACTATTTTTAAAATAGTCTTCCTTGCTAAAGAGGGACTAAAAATGTTTTGACAGTAATGTTAGCTTATTTTGCAGAGATAATCCACCTTCTAGTCGTTATGAAAAATAAATGCAATGTGTTAGTGGTGCCAGTTGCTTTTTTTCTGTATTGTGAAACTGAATCATCAATTTTTAATAATAAAACTTTAAATAAGCTACATAAGAAATATCAAGCTTGTTCATTCATCTTCAAAATTTACAACCAAATACCTTTATGATTCCTCTTCACATTTGCTCCCTAATTATATGACTGGCCTCTACAGTTATATGTTATAATTCCTGGTGTATCTAAAATGGAGATCTGACATTCTCTAAAACCCTCTATGAAAGGGTGCAGGATATATGTTTTTTGTGACCCTAGGGCTCTATCAGAAGAGATAGCATTTGGGGATTCCCTAGACACTGACTCTATTCCCTCTCATGAAGGTGACTCTATTCCCTCTCAAAAAACTGGCTCTTTTGGTTAGCATTCTAGCAGAATAAAAATGCATACTCAAACTGGGCAATTTGAGGAAAGTTTAATAAAGGGAATATTTTTAAATGCATGGGCATAGGGATAAGGAAACCAACAAAGAATAGTATAGTTCTCCACATTTAGCAATAGTGGGGACCCATAACCATCATTAGGTCTGAAAGGGCAAGAGGAGGGCACAGAGACAGGATCTATATTAAGAGAGCAGCCTGACAGAAACAGCTTTCCATAGGAACAAGCAGCCAACCCATGGTGATCCTGTAGAGAGGCAGCCAGAGAAGTAAAATATCCCAGCCTGAGTCTTCTCTCATCTTTCCGTCTCAGCCAGTGTCTCTAATTGGCTGAAGCCAACCAGAAGGACAATTACGCCTGTTGACAAGTTCATACAGGTCAGTTTCCTGGAGTGCAGAGCAGGGTGGGAAAGGCCAGAGTGGATGTGGCAGACAATGAAAAATATTCTGCACACCATGAAAAGCTCATGCTTGTAAACAATTTCTTAAATGGAGTAGTTTTTGTCACTTCTTCCAGAATGGTAACATAAGTCCATGAATTCAGAAGGAAGTAGTATAGTAAGATCTGGCTTATTTCTCAATTCTGGAGGACTCTACCTGCATGAAGAATGACACAGGCAGTTTCATATCCTGTAGAAAAGCCAGGCATGAGAGGAAAACCATGTGAAGATATATTACATCTGCTCACACTCTGTATGGTCACCTCATTCTATATCCTTGGTAAAATGATTGAAAACTTCTATTGTAAGTGTATATATGTCTGTCTGTGTATGTAGTTTGTTTCTCCCCATTAATTTACAATTTACCTGAAACACTATTCCTTCATATTTCCCAAACACATAAACATTTCACGGTATACATATACTTGTCCTTTAACCATAGAAATAGATACCACTTAATTTTGCTAAAGAGTATGCTTTATGAAACACAGGTGGAGTATGATTCATTTGATTACTGCTGACGCTAGTATTTGATTTCCATAATTAACCTCCATACTCATTGATAATGTTAATAAAAGCATCCTAAGTATCTTTGGATGGAGAAGGAACCCTGGGTAGTGGCCAAATGAAGGTGGGAGAGATAGCTGGGAATAAAATAAACTGATAAAGAAAGGGAAAGTATTTGAAGTAGAGTGCTGCATTTCTGTTGCTGTAGAGTAAATCCTTACATGGGTGCATTAACTTGGGAGAAGGATCGTTAACCAGAAACAGATCTATGTTTTATGGGGCCTAAAGATGATACAATTTGAAAGATCTTCTTTGAGAAAAACAATTCAAACTTATGAATGTGAAGTTTTCTATATGAAAGTAAAATATTTTGAGAAATTGCATCAAATAAATTTTAAGAAATTAACATCACAAATATCAAAGAATCTTGAAATACAGCATAATATGACTATAAATTAGTTGCCTTACATACCTCTTTATATTTTGGCTGTGTACTCCTTTATTTCCTCCTCATATGCAACCTTTTTATAATATCATTTTCTATAAAAAGAGTAGAAGATAATTCAGTCTTTTCTCTAGTGTGCTTTTGTTCCTCTATCATTATATTTCCCATGCTGGGCACTATAGTTTGTGTTCTTATTCCATAAAAACTTTGGCCCTGCATTGGCATAGTTGTTCTGGGTTAGTTGGCACAATGGATGGCAGGAGTATTTCTGGAAGCCATTCTTGCCCTTGATTGGCTAACAATAGCTTAACTCTACACAGTGACTGTCTCCCACATAAATATATATATCTCCCTAACTCCAAATTAAAATTAAGCCCAACTCAAGTTCCCTCTAAAATGTCTGTGGCCACTCCATTGCTACCTGACATGAGTAGAAATGTGACAGAATGGAAAGTTGTCATAAAAAGAGTCAATGGTCTTAACAGGTCATGATTAAAATATCTTATTTTGCAATTATTCCAAAATACATAATGTTAATATGTTGCTTGTGCCTCTTCTATGACCTTGGAAAGGAACTATGTAAGTTTTACTTGCTTCATGATAAATCCAACTTTAGGTAATTGAAATAAACTGAACAGTGCCTCACCTTCCTCCCGTGAAGGTAACAAGAAGAGGATTCAGGGTGGAGTCAGTTCTGCTGCTTCTCCCATAGAAAGAAGGTAGAATTTGGATATTTAAGTTCTCATTTTTGCCCATTTATCACTCAGCCTGGCATGGGCCAGAGCTTGGGGCTTAGTGGGGAGGAATGCTTGTAAGTAAGAGCTATGATAACTTATTCATGTATTTACTCATTCAATATATACTTGCCGATTATGTGCCAGGCACTATTTGAGATAATAGGTATAAAATGGTGAGTAAAACAGATGTAATCTCTGTCTTTCAGGGATCTTAAAAGTCTAATGGAGGACAGACAACTTACAATTCCATCTTTAAGTAAAACAAATATGTGAAAAGTAATAGAATAATTTGTCTACCATCCTGTCCATACCTTGGCACAAAGCACTGGTAATCCCAGAAAAAAATAATTCTCTACAGTCCCATTCATGGCCTTGGAATCTGTGGTCTCTTTCTGTTCCTAAAAAATAGCAGAAAGGGAAGGTAAAAACTCTAGAGTGGAGAGGATAGAAGTTGAGAAATCAACCTATCTCCAAGTCTTCGTTCTTTGCAGTCTTGTGCTTCACTGGACTGTGGACAACATAGAAGAGGTATAGTTTCCTATATTCAACCGATCAGTGATGAAAGATAAGAAATAGGCACCAAATGAAGCTTCTCTTCTTCTACTCTCTCATGTCATTCCTATCACAATGGCTGTAAAACATTTGTTGGCAATGTGAAGGCTTCCATTATTGAATAGGGAGAAAGATAAAAAATTTCCTTCTATGTTCATCCTTGCCACAGACTTTCAGAAACTATCTAATTTCTTAGCACCTCAGCTGCATACCAGTGAAATGAGGTCAACTATATAAATTCCTTACTTAACTAATTGGGATACAAACTGCTGCAAGAATTACAGCTGTGAATTAGTGGGTTCCAGAGGACTTGTCTGTGGTTAAAAGAAAACAGGCAGAACTCCATAGGCCCTCAAGAAAGGATAACCATACAAAGTTGTATATAACTAAAGAGGAATAACTTTTTAAAAGAAAATCCTTAGACATAAAGGCATTTTAATCAATATTGAATGTTGAATCAATATTAAAATCAGTACTCTCTATGGCCCAGCCATGCATACTGCTCTCATAGGTCTCTGATTGATCTTTTTGTCTTCAGATATACCTTCACAGGAATGTCAGTATTCTGGAAACGGTGATGGGAATCCTACTACCAGGTAAAAACTCAATGATGTAATGAATATGCAAATGACATATCTACTATGCCCATTACATTTCTTAAAGTCTGTCAAGCTCTCACTAAGCCAAGCCATGTGATCTTTGGATGCATCAAAGCTCAGGAAAAGAACACTGAGTTTGAATCCTGGTTCTGCAACTTTCTGGGTTCCTATGACCTTGTACAAGTTACCTAACATGTGAACTTCAGTTTTCCTGGCCTATGAAATAAGGATAGCAATAACACTTGCAGGATTGCTTAATTATTAAAAAATTTCTAGTCATATAAAAGATGTGCCACAAAGCAGGTACTCAATGAATGGTCGGTACTACTAATTGTAAACTTCAGCACAAGCATAAACTTTTTAAAATTATTTGTTCTTTCTAGTATTTAAACTTTGGACTAAGAAAGATTTTATCGTAAGAGTATTATAATTTGTAAACATGAGCCAACTTCTGTATAGCAATTATTTTGCTGGGAAGTAAGCAAGGTCATAAATCAATAATAACTCTTGCAACCTCAGGACTTATTGATCTTGCTGTTTGTCTTCTGTAATGTTCCTGGAAAACCCAATTATTTTTGGAAGTTATCCAAACTAGTTTACCCATTATTCTATATTAGTGTTATTAGTAACAAGTTATGAAAGCATTTGATTGATTTTCTTGGAAAACAATCCATTTATAGTATAATAGAGATATTTACTCAATAAATTTCTTAACATTTTATATCTTAAAAAGAACAAGTTGGGACAAGTGGCTAGAGATTCTAGAATCACATGCTTCTGATAAATTCCACTTTTTTGGCCACTGCGGTCAAGAGTCCTAATGAGCACTTTAGGAAAAATTCTAGAGATATGTGAATCCCATCTATCTTATGGAGCTGACCATTGGGAATAATTTAAAGTAGAAAAATCTTTTAATATATCTGGTGTTGTTCTCTGATACTCAGTATAATGCTTGGTGTGGATTAAATGCCCAGTAAATGTTTGTTAGATGAATGAATAAATGAGTGAATGAAAGCATAAACAAATCACAAATGCATAAGTACTTACCCACTGTAAATGCTTGTGAAGGTGGCTCTACTTTCTCAGTACTAATGTTTTCTTGGATTTATAGTGATGTCTAAAAGGCCTATTTCTTTAACACTGAACTCTATTGGCAAATTCAATTGCCTCTCTGTTCCCTTTTTCAATTTAGTCTGTTTGATAAGAAGTAGTCACTAAGATGCATAAAACTTTTCTTTATGATGGTGAGATAGCTTGCATTTGAGCCTAATATTTGGAAGACCAAAGGGAGCTATTTATTAAAACAAAATGGGGCATGGAAGAGGTTAGTAGTTCCCCAAATTTGTCTGATGTAAGAATCACTTTATATACATGTTAAAAATACAAATTCATAGGTGTCAGTCAAGAAAGTCCAAAAGAAATACACCAAGTGGTTCTTATGACCAGGCAGGTTGGGCAAAGACCAGGCTAGGGTACGACTGTCACCTTACTGTCAGAAGACCAATGGAGCTTGCTTGAGGTAACAATTTTCCTTAACTTCTATAGGGATATCGGTATCTTCCCAGACCACATCAAAGGGATTCTAAGAGAATCATAAGAGGTTTAATTTTCAAACCTTTATACTGTGTGCAGACTTTTGAAATCTATCCTAAAGATACTAACAAACCCATCAGGATTGCAATGTTTCTGCGAGAAGACACCGTCACAGTTTGACAAATCCTTGTTTGGCAACCTCCCATGTGACCTTTCCAAAATCACTGTGGCCCACCCACACTAACTAGGAGCTCCCAGTCTACCTTTTCTGTCACTATTTCCCTGGAAATGAGCTAGTATACTTGTGCAATTAATAAATATTGAAGTGGAGAAAAATGTGTGTCTTTGCCAAAGGAAAATAAGAACCTGGTCTTATTTAATAGTAATAGTAATAGTAATAGCAAGTTACTATTAGAAATTAATCATTTCCATTTGGCTGATTTTCTTGTCTAGACTAATATTCTCTGTTCTTAGCAAATGCTCCTACAGGTATATTGAGAAGAAAATAAAAATAACAAAAACAGTTGTCACTGCATTAATAACCATTGTAATATTAACACTTTTTTAACTCAGTATGTATCTGGGCATTTTGGCTAGAATTGGGAATTTGAATTAGTAGAATAAGACTTCTCTAATGTAAAATGAAGGTGATAAATGTAATGTTAATCTAGTCAAGAAAGTACACTTGGTCCCTTCATGGTTATTGCCTAATAAGATCCATGCACAAAAAAAGATTTTCCCTTTATTTTAACAATAAAAGTTATTATTAATAAAACTATTATGAGAAAAGCTTTGAGCTAAGTGTTTTACATGCTGTACTTCTCTTAAACTTCATGATGTCCTTCTGGAGCAAGTATTATTATTATCATCATCATTTTACAAATGAGGACATTGAGACTAAAAAAGTTACAACTTGCCAGAGGTCTTGCAGCTAAGTGGCAAAGTCAGGATATGTATTCATCTCCATAAAACTCCAGAAGCCAAATTCTTAATTACCATCATTTATCGATTTTTAACCAAAAACAAATAGAAACTTAACAGTTCATATTCCTGTTTTTTTAAGATAATGTGTCTTCATTTATTTATACTTCCTGCCTGATTTTCTTGAAGATCTAAAGAAATTGATAATAGTACCATTACCAATTGCTTTAGACTAAAACTATTTTTTATTTAAATAGCCCTTTCTAATTCTTGTTATTAATAAAAACTACATGTTTATATATATGTATTAATATATGCATATTTGTGTCTCTGTGTGCATATATATAAAATAGACATAAATATATCTTCATAATGATGTGAGAACCAAAATATGTAATTGTAACATCTGTTATCTTCATTCTGAAGCCTTTCTTCTGGGTCTTTCCAGTTTTAATATCTATCCTAGAAGCTGCTAGGTACAAGTAGTTGGTGAATGATCCTAGGTTTATGCTCAAATTTGACTGAACAGCTTTCTCAAGAGATTACAAGGTGACTTTATCTGGGTTTAAATTTCAATGTTGATGCATGCTGGATTCTCTGGAAGCATAGTGGAGACAGAATTTGGCATAAGAAGTATTTATTAGGGAGAGGGATGAAGCAGGATTGGGCAGAGCAAGAAGTTGAACAGCAAAGCAGGCCTGGCAAAACCTTGGTGGACCCACAGGGGGCTTAGGTGACCATAGGGCCCGTCGGGGTTGCCTGAGTTAGCAAATAAAATATGGGACACCCAGTTAAATCAAGTTTTTGATTAAAAAAATAACTTTTTAGTATGAGTATGTCCCATGCAATATTTATCCTATGCAGTATTTTGTCTGGCAACCCTACCTCCATTGGACCAAAATGTCTGGATCTTTATATACCAATTTTGATCAGTCATTGGATATAGATCATGCCAGGAAAGATACAACCTTGGGAGAGGTGGCTTTTTACAGCAGAGGCAGACCCTGAAGGAGCTGAGAGGTAGGCAACAAACCCTTCCACAAAAGGAGATCTGGGAGGCATATACCTGTGTTCACCACAAATTTATAGCCACGAGGAGTCTCAAGGCAACTGAAAACTCTAGTAAAAGGGTTTTAATGAAGGGATTTTAGCAGCTCCAAATTTTGCTGCTTAGTGGTGGACTTGCATTGATACTACAAAGGAATGACCTAACAAGAAAGCTCTTTTCAGTCAAGTGTATAAGCAGTGAGACTGAACACATATTCATGAAAGAAATGTAACAACTGAAAAGTCTGGAGCAGAGCCAGCTTTCTGGGTGTGTGACCAATGCAGTCATATAGGGCCTGGGCTCAGAAGGGCCCTGAACTTGATTTAATACTTTGATATCTCTGTCTTGAAGTTATTGGTAGTTTTATCTCTTTTATTTTGTTAGTGAAGTCTGATGGACAAAGGAACCTGCATGTGAGCAGAGAAGAAGCATGCAGGATATGTGTGTGTCTGCCATTCCTGTGTCCCTGTTCACATGTAGTGTTCATGATACCACGTGAGTCCCCAGTTTTTGTGGATTAGCTATCCATGGGAGTTCAGTGAGACTCAGAGTGAAGATAAGATAAGCAGGTTACATTTACGACCAATAGGCCAGGGTACTGACAGCCACAGGAGGCCATGTTTTCTATTTGAATTAGAGCTTTCCTTGAATGCAGAAGGAAGGAAATTGTATTCTAAGAAATACAAATTACCAGGAAATCTACCATATTCTTTCTTATTCACATTATATTCTGATATTAGCCAACCACTTGTGCTGAAAATGATGACAAAGAAGGAAATGATGAGCATCCCATAGTTATTTTTTCTTTTCTCTTAGAACTTTCTAACTCACTAGCAAGTTGAGGGTAGCAAGTGCTGGTAGAATGTGTGCCTGTGTATCAGGAAGTGAAATAAAAACAGTTAAGTTAGTTTTTCCGGTGTCTCCACTGTTCTGGTAAGAATAAAATACATATGCATGTATAAACTATGAAATATATATTGGGTGTTTTTAGTGATACCACATATGAATTAAATCCTCTTATATTTTCATTTAATACTAGCATTGTACAATATAAAAGTGGACAGTAAAATTCATGCAGTAGTTTAAAATTTGAATTTTTTTTTGCTTAGAATGACATTAAATGGCTGATAAAATCTTGGCAAATCAAGAAAGAAACTACAGAAGAAAAGAAAAGGCTTTATCTTTTAGTATCTTTACAGACAGTTTTTGAACAAGAGGCCCTAATTTTCATTTTGTACTGGGGCTCAAAACTATGCAGATTTTAAGTCAGACAAATAGGATTAGCAAGTATAAATGGAGTAGAGTGAGACAGGACTCTGAAAAACAGTTTTAGGAGAAATTCTGGTCTTCCAGGACCATGACTGTGGATGGATGGACTTGCACTACTTTGAACAATTTATTTTTTGTATCTTGTGACCTAACATACCAGCAATAATTTTCCTCTTTATTCTGTGATCAGTTATCAAATATTTATTGCGCCTGTATGGATATAGCAATGTAATAGGATATATGAAGGGGGAAAACTGGTGTTGAGCTACAAGGACAATAAATATCAGCTACCCTCAAGGAGCTTGCATCCAAATAATTGACTTTTCTAATTATTTCTAGATTCTAATATGTGCCTACATGATAGTACTTGTGCACATAAACACATACAAACACACACACCTGACATTATCCTTTCCTCCCCTCTTAACCATATTTTGTTCCCTTTCTCTTTCAACTCTCTGGACGTTGTTAGGATGGTGATGATGGTGATCGTAATGGTGATGATAATGATAATAGTGAACATTATTTATAAGCACTTTGCACATATTAATCCAGATAATCCACATAATAGTCCTGTGAGATCTGTGCCATTTTAGTCTCCTTATTATAAATGAAGAAACTGAAGCCCGGAAAGGTTAAGTAATTTGTGCCCTAAATCAAATATCTAAAAAGTGGATGAGCCAGGATTTGAACCAATATGGTCCCCACTATACTACACTATGAAATTTCCTCAAAGTTTTAGGCAATAGTGACCTTGAACAGTGGTCTGCAAATTTACATATGTGTATTGCAGCAGAAGAGAGGTACTAGAAATTCCAGCAAAGTTTTAGGGAATTATTATTTCCAGCTCCTCAGCTTCATTGAGCTCCTTTTCCTGTAGTGGTTTGCCAAGAACAAGCCTGAAGTTGAGGCTGGTTCCCTTTCCCACCTCCCCTTTCACAATACCCCTCGTCCCTTCTTAGAGAAAAGAGGCCCTCATACTAAATCTTATTATGTCTCATTGTCCTGGGGTATATATAGCAGCCTCCCCTCAGAGTACCAACTAAAGGGTAATTTAAAGTACTGGTAATAATATTGATAAAGTAAATGACTTTAAGACCGTGTAACAATATCTTTTATAACTCAGGAATTTGTGGTTCTTTGTTATCAATAAATTAAAGGAGGACATAAACAGAGTACTAGCTGATAGGTTATTAAAGATAATTTTTGATGACAAAACGCTATTTGAATTTTGTCATATAACTTAGAATGAATTCTAAGAACTAGGTGACAGTTTTATGATAAATCCATTCTCATTCTTTTATTTAAGGGACAAGTTTTCTCAGTGTTTATGTTTACAGAAATAGAACAGAGAAAGTGAGTTCATGTTGAATTGTTTCATTCTATGTACCATTCATTCAGAAATACATAAACTAATTGTATAAATGCAGTGCCATCCATTTCATTAAAAAGCACATTTCTGTTAAGATTATACTTTTGTTTAATATATGAAGAAAACTCAACATCACTGATTATTATAGAAATGTAAATCAAAACAATGAGATACATTCTCACACCAGTCAGAATGGCTATTATTAAAAACTCAAGAAACTACAGATGCTGGTGAAGCTGTAGAAAAATAGAAACAACTTTACACTGTTGGTGGGAATGTAAATTAGTTCAACCATTGTGGAAGACAGTGTGACGATTCCTCAAAGACCTAGAAACAGAAATACCATTTGATCCAGCAGTCTCATTACTGAGTATATACCCAAAGTAACATAAATCATTCTATTGTAAAGATACATGCATGCACATGTTCATTACAGCACTATTTGTAATAGCAAAGACATGGACTCAACCCAAATACCCATCAGTGATAGACTGGATAAAGAAAATGTGGTACATATATAGCATGGAAAACTATGCAGCCATAAAAAGGAATGAGATCATGTCCTTTATAGGAACAAGGATGGAACCGGAAGCCATATCCTCAGCAAAGTAATGCAGGAATAGAAAACCAAACATTGCATATTCTAACTTGTAAGTGGGAGCTGAAAAATGTGAACACACGAGCACAGGAAGAGGAACAACACACAATGGGGCCTGTCAGGGGTGAAGGAAGGGAGAGCATCAGGATAAATAGCTAATGCATGCTGGGCTTAATACCTAGGTGATGTGTTGATAGGTGCAGCAAACCACCATGGCACACATTTACCTCTGTAACAAACCAGTACATCCTGCACATGTACCCTGGAACTTAAAGATTGTACTTTTGTTTAATAATTATTTATCAAAATCTGTAATGTATTTGTTGTGTCTGATCATTATTTCTAATAATAATTGTAATGACAATTCAATCCTGAAGAAAATTTTAATAAGTAATGTTGTTTGATCAAAGGAAGTTTTTAAAAAATAGATTTCAATTTACATATGTATATTTATTGCATAGAAAAAATAGGTTTTTAAAAGATTTTGAAAGGTAAAATACAGGCATAGTATAAAATTTCTGACAGTTAGAAAAGAGCTTATTCACATAATGTTTTTTCAAATAAATGATGAGTAGCACTATAGTAACAGATTCTGATGGCTACCTTTAAGAACGATGTAACAGTTTGTTTAAAAATGTCAATATGTAAAATATATTCTTCATACTTAACATTATAATGAAACAATTTAAAGGCCAACTTAAAAATATATAAAGGGGTATTTAGTTTAATACAACTTTTTGTAGGTATACTAACATAAAAGTTTGAAGACCTCATGACCTGGGGGAATTATCTTGTAACCTAAGTATGTTATGTTCAATTCATCTCCATTACACACTATATATTCCTTCAGCTCTTTTTAATGCCCAAAGCATCCTTTGAAGTTGATGAAAGCCTTGTGCCAAGAAGGAAGAAAGGGGTGATAGAAACCCATCAATTGTAGTGTCTCCAGAGGGGCTGTTTAAATGAGTAATCAATATTTTCTTCTCTTCATCATGTTCAGGGAACTTTCAGCCTTCTTACTTATTTAATTTGAAAATTGCATCTCTCATAATTGCTTTTGGACTTACATATAGCATTTATAAGTAAAAAAGTATGTACCTTATAACTTCCCGCTGGTATAGCCCTAGGTAAAAATAAGAATATGATTGTATAAGTGAGAAAATGAGACAAGACAATTGCTTTCACCTTGGAAATGGAAAGCAAGATGACCGATGGAGGTGTAATCAAGATATAAAGAATGAGGAAGCAAATTCTTTCTGACTAGCTGTGTGTGCCTAAAGTTACTTAATTAACCTCTCTGAGACTGTTTCTTCAAATAGGGAAAAAAGTAATAACTGTCTTAGAAGTTTCTGTCAGGTATGAATGAGATTAAATGTGAAGAGCTTGGCAAAATGTCCAATATTTTAAAAATGTTAGAAATCTGTGGAGTTGGCTAGGGAAGGAAAGAAAGAAATTCCTTGAAAAAAAAAATAAGGTCAGGAATTCGTTTTAATATTTCAGAGATTTCCTCTTCTAAGAAATGCCCTTTAAGGGCTATATGATTATTTATTATTTCAGAGATATTGTCATTGCTAATATATTTTAGTAACTACTTTTTAGGGATTGTCTTCCAAACAGTAGTTTAGAATATCCTCTCTTAATGATTTAAAAGGATATCCTAAACTTTTAAGAAACTTTTTTTGTTAATTGTAGAGTTGTATGCAGTCATGAGATATAATTCAGAAAGATCCTGTGTATCTCCTCCCCTAATAACATGTTACAGAACTATAATACAATATCACAACCAGAGAGATACAATCCACCAGTCTAACTCAGATATCCCCAGTATTTATATGGGCTCATGTGTGAGTATTTACTAGATGAAACCTTTCATAATTTTCAGTTATCGGGCCCTGCCTTCCTAATGAGAATCTGGATCAGAATTTGAGGACCCCTAAAAAGGAAAACAGATGGAAATCCAGCAAAATCTTACTTCTTGGTAAAATGTTGTTATTACCCTGAAGTTGAGAAAATCTTCATAAAATATAAAAATCACAAAACTGGAAAGGGAAAGTTTGATATAATAGAGTATATCAAAATTAAAACTTTCCATACAAGAAAATAAGCCATTAACTAAGTTCAAATACAACATAAAGGCTGGGTGAAAATATTTGCTACAGATATGAAATACAAAGTTTTAGCATTAAGAACAGACTAGAAATAGAAATTCCATTTGACCCAGCAATCCCATTACTGGGCATATATCCAAAGGATTATAAATCGTTCTACTATAAGGACACATGCACACGAATGTTCATTGCAGCACAGTTTACAATAGCAAAGACCTGGAACCAGCCCAAATGCCCATCGATGATAGACTGGACAGGAAAAATGTGGCACATATACACCATGGAATATTATGCAGCCATTAAAAAGGAGGAGTTCACATCCTTCGTAGGGACATGGATGAACCTGGAAAACATCATTCTCAGCAAACTGACACAAGAACACAAAAACAAACACCACATGTTCTCACTCATAGGTGGGTGTTGAACAAGGAGAACACATGGACACAGGGAGGGGAGCACTATACATGGGGGTCTGTTGGGGGTGGGGGGATAGTGGGGGGGGTGGGGAGTTGGGGAGGGATAGCATGGGGAGAAATGCCAGATATAGGTGAAGGGGAGGGAGGCGGCAAATCATACTGCCAGGTGTGCACCTGTGCAACAACCTTGCATGTTATTCACATGTACCCCAAAACCTAAAATGCAATAAAAAAAAAAAAAAAAGAACAGACAAAACGATTTTGTGAATAAATATGAACAAAAACACAATAGAAATAATGACGACTATACGCTAACAATTCATAACAACAGGTTCTTTTCTCTCAGGGTGCAAAAGGCATTAATCTACTGTCTTCTGGCCTCCATGGTTTTTGGTAAACAAACGAACAAATAAACAAAACAAAATTAAAAACCTGAGTAAATCTTTTTTGTTGTATTTATTTTATTTATTATTTTTTATTTCCATAGGTTTTTGGGGAATAGGTGGTATTTGGTTACACGACTAAGTTCTTTAGTGGTGATTTGTGAGATTTTGGTGCATCCATCACCCAAACAGTATACACTATACCCAATTTGTAGTATTTTATCCCTCATCCCCTCCCACCCTTTTCCCCAAGTCCCCAAAGTCCATTGTATCATTCTTATGCCTTTGCATCCTCATAGCTTAGCTCCCACTTATGAGTGAGAATATACGATGTTTGGTTTTCCATTCCTGAGTTACTTCACTTAGAATAATGGTCTCCAATTCCATCCAGGTTGCTGCTAATGCCATTATTTTGTTTCTTTTTATTCCATGGTGTGTGTGTGTGTGTGTGTGTGTGTGTGTGTATGTGTGTGTATGTACATATGTATGTAATATATATATACACACACACACATATATATATATAGTTGGGTTTGCTTAGGTAGTATTTTGTTAAGGACTTTTGTGTCCATATTCATCAGGGATATTGGTCTGTAGTTTTCTTGTTTTGTTATGTCCTTCCCTGATTTTGGTATTAGGGTGATGCTGGCTTCGTAGAATGATTTAGGATGGATTCCCTCTTTCTCCATATTGTGGAATCGTGTTAATATGGTTGGTATCAATTCTTTGAATGTCTAATAGAATTCAGCTGTGAATCATGTGGTCCTGAACTTTTGTTGCTGTTGTTGTTGGCAATTTTTTATTACCATTTCGATCTCGCTGCTTGTTATTGGTCTGTTCAGGGTTTCTAATTCTTCCTGGTTTAAGCTAGGAGGGTTGTATCTTAACAACCAGGACTTTATCCATCTCCTCTTAGTTTATGTGTGTAAAGGTGTCCATAGTAGCCTTGAATGATTGTTTATATTTCTGTGGTGTTGGTTGTAATATCTCCCATTTTGTTTCTAATTTATTGGGATCTTCTCTCTTTTCTTGGTTAGTATTGCTAATTATCTATCATTTTCATTTATCTTTTCAAAGAACCAGCTTTGTGTTTCATTTATCTTTTGTATTTTTTTGTTTAAATCTCATTTAGTTCTGCTCTGATTTGGTTATTTCTTTTCTTCTGCTGGGTTTGGGTTTGGTTTGTTCTCGTTTCTCTAGTTCCTTGAGGTGTGTGACCTTAGATTGTCTATTTATGCTCTTTCAGACTTTTTGATGTAGGCATTTAAGGCTATGAACTTTCCTCTTAGCACTGCCTTTGCTGAATCCCGAAGGTTTTGATAAGTTGTGTAACTATTACTGTTCAGTTCAAAGAATTTTTTAAATTTCTGTCTTGATTTCATTGTTGATCCAATAATCATTTAGGAACAGATTATTTAATTTCCATGTATTTGCATGGTTTTGAAGGTTGCTTTTAGAGTTGATTTCCAGTTTTATTCCACTATGATCAGAGAGAGTACTTGATATAATTTCAATGTTCTTAAATTTATTGAGACTTGTTTTGTGGTCTATCATAGGGACTATCTTGGAGAATGTTCTATGCGCTGATGAATAGAATGTTTATTCTGCAGATGATGGGTAGAATGTTCCATAAATATCTGTTTGTTAAGTCCATTTGTTCTATGGTATAGTTTAAATCCATTGTTTCTTTGTTGACTTTCTATCTTGATGGCCTGTCTAGTGCTGTCAGTAGAGTATTGAAGTTCCCCACTATTATTGCATTGCTGTCTATGCCATTTGTTAGGTCTAGTAGTAATTATTTTCTAAATTTGGGAGCTCTAGTGTTAGTGCATATATATTTAGGATTATGATACTTTCCTGTTGGATGAAGCCTTTTATTATTATATAATGTCCCTCTTTGTCTTTTTAAATGGCTGTTGCTTTAAAGCTTGTTTTGTTCACTATACAGATAGCTATTCTTGCTCGTTTTTGGTGTCCATTTGCATGGATTGTCTTTTTCCACCTCTTTTTTTTTTTGACAGAATTTTTGCTCTTGTCGCCCAGGCTGGAGTGCAGTGGCATGATCTTGTCTGCAACCTCCGCCTCCCAGGTTCAAGCGATTCTCCTGCCTCAGCCTCCCAAGTAGTTGGAATTACAGGTGCCTGCCACCATGCCCAGCTAATATTTTTTGTATTTTTAGTATAGACGGGGTTTTACCATGTTGGGCAAGCTGGTCTTGAACTCCTGACCTCAGGTGATGTGCCTGCCTTGGCATCCCAAAGTGCTGGGATTATAGGCGTGAGCCATCACACCCAGACTTTTT
Source organism: Aotus nancymaae (assembly GCF_030222135.1). Taxonomy (NCBI): domain Eukaryota; kingdom Metazoa; phylum Chordata; class Mammalia; order Primates; family Aotidae; genus Aotus; species Aotus nancymaae. Next base: position 16,768,269 of record NW_026988472.1, on the reverse strand, counting down.
CTACCTTTTTACCTTAAGTTTATGTGAGTCCTTATGTGTTAGGTGAGTCCTAAAGACAGCGGATACTTCATTGATAAATTCTTATCCATTCAGCCTTTCTGTATCTTTTAAGTGGAGCATTTAGGCCATTTACATTCAATGTTAGTATTGAGATGGGAGGTACTATTCTATCTATCATGCTATTTGTTGCCTGAATGCCTTGGTGTTATTAAATTCACTGTGTTGTTGTTTTATAGATCCTGTGAGATTTATGCTTTAAGGAAGTTCAGTTTTGATGTGTTTTGAGGATTTCTTTCAAGATTTAGAGTTCCTTTTAGCAGTTCTTGTAGTGTTGGCTTCGTAGTGGCGTATTCTTTCAGTATTTGTTTGTCTGAAAAAGACTGTATGTTTCCTTCATTTATGAAGGTTAGTTTTTCTGGGTAGAAAATTCTTGGCTGATAATTGTTTTTTTTTTTTTTAAGGAGGCTAGAAATAGGGACCCAATCCCTTTTAACTTGCAGGGTTTCTGTTGAGAAATCTGCTGTTAATCTGATAGGTTTTCCTTTATAGGTTACCTTGCACTTCGGCCTCGCAGATCTTAGTATTCCTTCCTTTGTCTTGACTTTAGATAACCTGATGACTATGTGCCTTGGCAATTATCTTTTTTGCGATGAATTTCCTAGGTGTTCTTTGAGCTTCTTAAATTTGGATGTCTATATCTTTAGCAAGGCTGGGAAAATTGTCCTCAATTATTCCCTAAAATATGTTTTCCAAACTTTTAGATTTATCTTCTTCCTCAGGAATGTTAATTATTCCTAGGTTTGGCCATATAACATAATTCCAAACTTCTGGGAGCTTTTGTTCATTTTTTAAAATTCCTTTTTCTTTGTGTTTTTGGATTGGGTTATTTAAGAAACCTTGTCTTCAAGCTCTGAAGTTCTTTCTTCTTGTTGTTCTAATCTATTGCTGAGACTTTCCAGTGCATTTTCCATTTCTGTAAGTGTGTCCTTGATTTCCAGAAGTTGTGATTGTTTTTTATTTATGCTACCTATTTCACTGAAAATTTCACCCCTCATATCCTGTATCATTTTTAAAATTTCATTAAATTGGACTTCACCTTTCTCTGGTGCCTCCTTGATTATCTTAATAATAATCAACCTTCTGAATTCTTTTTCTGTCAAATCAGGGATTTCTTTTTCATTGGATGCATTACTGGTGAGCTACTGTGATTTTTTAAGGGTGTAAAAGAAACTTGCTTTGTCATATTACCAGAATTGTTTTTCTGGTTGAATTCTTTAGTAAATAAGTCTTCTAGGTCATTTAAAATTTAATGTTTGTGTTTTATTTTTTCAGCAGCATATCTACTGTATAAATCCCGCTATACTTACTCATTATTACTGGCTACATGTTCCAGAATTTTCTGGAATATGTAGAATTTTCTAAAGTGTGACTTAAAAAGTATTTTGGATTGCTTCTGAATGTAAAAAGCCATCATAGGTATATAATTTGGAGATCAAAATTTTGAACATTGAAATGGGTTATGGACTTGCTGGAATAGAATATTTAAAATAAAACCACTCCAAAAAAAATCTATGACTTATAGGGACATCATTACTAGGACTCACAAGAACCAAATGACAGACACTAAGGAGCAGCTCTTATGCTCATTGCCTTTTTATCAAAATTCTGCCTACTCTTGTGGTATATTAGGTTATCCACTGGAAATGGTTACTACTTGCCCTGATGTCTGTAATGCAACCACATCTTTCTTTTTAACATCCAGGCTAGAACTTTTTCTATCAATACAATGTTTGAACTGAGTTTTGGCTTTTTTTCTACTGTGTCTTCTCTTTTTCTTCTCTTTTTTTAAGGTTGAGTGAGTTTCTACTTTTCAGGTTAGGGTCATAAATGACTCATGTTCACAAAATATGGCATAGAAAGCAATGCCATGATACTTTTGTGTCTTATAATTCACCCGAAATTTACAGCATATGAATATTTTGTCTTTGGTATAAATAGACAGCATATCTCTAGGCCTGTGTTAGAATCACCTGGCAGACTTATGAACACAAAGAATGCTGGGCTCCATCTCCAGTGTTTTGACTCTGTAGGTCTGGAATGGGGCTGAAAATTTACCTTTCTAACGAGTTCCAAGTGATACTGAGGCTGCTTCTCCAGGGACTATACTTTGAGAACTACTGAACTGCTATTCTAGGAGGATGGGAAAATGGGTTTTCATCCTGGAGCACAGATTATTCGCATGAGTTTAAGCAAGTCATGAGTACTCTTTTCCTCAGTTTCTTCATCTGATAGTTAAGATCAATAATACCAGTTCAACCTACTTTGTTGAGTTGTTGGGAGGAGCCAGTGGAATAATGCATAAGAAAGTGCTTTTGAAAATTAAAAGAAATAAACAATTATGTGAAATTGTTAAATGTTTTCAGAGATGTAATGATGATGTAGGAAATAGTCACTCAAGAATGCCATGGCTCACACACAATATTTGCAATTTTATTTCCTTCATATTTTTCCCTCTCTTTACACTTTTATAGCACATAAGTGCTTGCCTTCTGGTTATTAACAAGCAGCAGATAAGTGGTTGGTGAATCAATAAACTCTTTGGCATTGAGTCTCTGGTTCTGCTTTTTTCCCACCCATGGTCTCTGGGTATCCTTGTCTTTTTTTCCAATGCTTATTGTAGAAATACTTCACAGGAAATGGGTTGACACTAAGCCTCAAGATATTGCTTCTTTTTCCTAAACAAACACTTTTATCACTAGGGGACAATCCTGCCTTAGTTGATGACATATTAGTTGATATAAAAGGTGTTCCTGTTAAGCTAGCCCCTTCAGCTATTCAGGTTTCCTACCTATAAATCAGTGAAAGATGCAATTTGAACTTGATTGCTTAGAAAAACACAAAGGCAGAGAGGATGGGTTGCACTTCAACACCAAATATTAAAGGATAAGCTTGTTGTCAAAGACAGACCACTAGCCCCATTTGATCTATTGGTTTTAAGCTAAAGGGAGGCTGGAAAAGGGAGTGATTACATCATACTAACAGCTAATAAGGAAACATTTTCAGCATTTTTTATTTGTACCAAATGTAATAATGGAGTGGAGTTTTTTTGACACAACAGTCATTTCTTTCATTTGAATGCTAATTATATTCTCAATGTATGAATTAATTATAATTTCTATTGACTATGTTGATATTGTTTAGAAAAATCATCTCTTGGATCAGATAAAAAGTTTTCCCTGTGTATGAAAGGCTCACATGAATTGTTCTGCATATGGCATTAATATTCCTTGATTTAAGCTACATAAAACATTAAAACCCAATTAAACTCAGAAAGGGAACCAGCCCTGCCGACTTATTTACTTAAAGCCAAGGCAGTGGAGATCACTTTTTTATTGTATGTGTTGATAAAGACATATGTCTACCCCACTCCCCATGCGTATTTGGAGCATATTTAAAGATTTCATCAAATTTACCTAAACTTATTATCTTCAAAGCTAGAGCAAGATTTATTAAACCTTGAAGTGTTTGAGCAAAGGCAGTAATTTTTAAGATCATAGTTTGACAAGGCTGTTTTGAGCATTCCCCTTGCCAGAGAGCTCCCAAAATGTAGGAAGGAAGGCTAAGGGTAAATGAGAATTGACACTTTCTGCACAGATCTTGTTCAACAAGCTAGAGGATTTTCAGGTGCTTCATTGCACCACCTTACTTTTTCCCCTTAGGGACTGAAGTGTAGTGTAAAGCAGCCTATGGTGTGGGAAACTAAAATGTAAAGAAATCCACGATGAGGCCAGCGTGGGAGGATTGCTTGAGCCCAGGAATTTGAGACAAGTCTGGGCAACACAGGAAGACCCCCATCTCTACAAATGATTTAAAAATTGGCAAGGCATGGTGGCACACACCTGTAGTGCCAGCTACTTGGGATGCTGAGGTGGGAGGATCACCTGATCCCAGGAGATCAAGGCTGCAGCCATGTTCATACCACTATACTCCAGCCTGGATGACAGAGCAAGACTGTGTCTCAAAAAAAAAGAGAGGAAAAGAAATCTATGATGATAATTAACCATGAATTACACCTCTAGAAGAAAGACCATAGAATTTAGTTCTCATTTGTTATCATTCCTTCATGGGCCAAAGAGATTCCTAGCTCGAGAATAAGAGTTGGGACAAAGTCTATATTTTGATTCCTAAATGCATACATACATAAATACACACACACACACACACACACACACACCCCTTATTCATTTGATGAATATTTATTAAATGCCTACCATGTGTCAAGCAATGTTTTAGGTACAGAATGTACAATAGTGGGTAAAAATAATCCCTACTCCTAAGAAGCTTACACTAGTGGAAGAAGGTAAAAAATAAGTTAAAAACTAAGTAAATTTGGAGTATGTCACATGATGCAATGTGCAAAGGAGAAAAAACATGCAGGGTGGGAGGGACAGGCAGAAAGGGAGAATGGAAATAGAGTTGCTGTTTTCTTTACAGTGGTGGGGAAATGCCTCACCTATGAGGAGGAAAAAGGGTGCTCCCAGAACAATCTTCCAGATGGAAGTGTTCTTGGCATGAATGCAAATAATAAAGAGGTCAGAGAGGCTGGAGAAAAGTGAATGAGTGGGAGGGTGGAAGGATATGAGATCAGAGAAGTAGTCTGTGTGTTTGATGTTAGAATGTCCCCACTAAATATAATAATAATGATAGTAGGTGCAATTCTTTTAAAACACACTTAACTGGCAAAATAAAAGGTCGATGGCTCTTTTTTGGCCCCATGCATTTCCTTTTTTAAAATTTTGCTCTTTAAGACATGCAGGTCTGAAAACCACCACTTGAAGCAATGCAAGCTGAATAAGGTGTAGTTACTGTCGTTGAGAATCCAAAAAAGTAACACGAAGGAATAAAATCAAGACACAAAGTTGAAGCCTGATATGAAGGACAATATTGAAGAAGTACAATGTGTCACGCATGTGAGTGCATAGAGGGTAGGGAAGTGGTGGGTGGGTGGTGGACCAAGAAAATCATCATTAAGTCTGAATTTTGAAATAGGCATGAAAGAAGAGATGATTTTGAGAGTTAGGGAGAACACAGAAATAAATATTTAAGGAGGTTGGAAAATAGGAATTGAATAAATAAGCCAGCATCTAGAAATCTAACTTAGTTGGTTTTTAAGGGATACATACTAGAAAGTACTGAGAAAGAATGGCTGAAAGGCAAATTGAGGTCCAATGGTAAAGAGCTTTGCTTTGAGGAGTTTAGACATAACCCCCTCAATTGTTATCAGTAAGTCAATAAGGCGATAAGCCACTGAAAATTTTGTTGAGAAAGATAATAACATCTGAGCTAAGCTTTAATAAGTTACTTCAAGACTAGCTGTAAAATTAATGGTTTCGTGGTTTTCAAACAGGGTCACAAAATCTTTAACATTCCTCCTATCAAGAGATGGAGTTTCTGTCTCTTTCCCTAGAATTATGTGACACAATACAGCAAAATTGACAAGGCCAGGTCATAAAAGGTCAGGTAGTTTCCTCCATGTTTGCTCTTGGATCTTTAAGATATTATGTAAGACTATCATGTAAGAAATCCAACTACTCTGAGGTTACCATGCTCTGAAAATACGCCACATGAAAAGGCTGCTTGGGGGCTTTCTGGCTAACAGCCCTAATTGAACCTGGGATTTGAGTCACTCTAGACTGGGTGGCAGGCTTGTGAGCAAACAGCCTTTAGATAATTTCAAACCCCAGCTGTTAAGTCAACATTCAAGTTTCTCAGCTGAGGCCACAGATACCGTAAAGCTGATATAAGCCATCTTCACTGTACCCTCTTCAAATCCCTGATCCATGGAATCAATGGTTTTTTTAAAATCACTGAGTTTGCAGTAATTTGTTCCATAGCAGTGGATACTTGGAACAGATGGGACTAAAGAGATAACTGGGAAGCAAAGAACACCCTGGAGGCTTTAGTGATGGTATGTGTAAGAGACATCTCCACCTCTACAGTATTTAGTTCAGGGACTGGAAAACCAGGCAGAAAATGTGATCCAGGGGCTCTTGTACCATATTTTAAGTGAGCCTCATTCACTTTACTGGAGTTTGGAGTTTTACTATTTCTTTTAAGTACATGGGCTAGACAAGGGTGATGAAAAAATTGGCTGCAAATATCTTTGTGACTTAGGAACAGGGACTAATTTCTTTAAAAAGCTCAAATCACAGCAAGAACATCAAAATCAGGAACATTATGAACAAAGTTAATAGCAGATTAAAAAGAAGAGAAGGTACTTGTCTAAAACTAACATCAAATTAATATCTAGAACATCAAAGCAACTCCAGCCAATAAACAAAAATGATAATAATTCTCAATAGAAAATTGGGGAAAATATGCATAAAATTTTACAGAATAAAATATTCTAAAAGCCAAGAAGCGTATGTGTGATCAAAATCAAGAGTAATCACAGAAATGAATATGAAAACAATAATGAGAATCCACTTTGTACCTGGCTGACAAACATTAGGAAAATTGATAATATTAAGCGTTATTGGAGATGTGAGAATGTACTATTGCTGGTGGGAGTGAGCACCAGAGCAGCCACTATGTTGGAGAGCAATTTGGTACTGCTTAGGATAAGAAGTACCTTAGGCTAAGTACATTATGGCCTGCCAATTTTCTTTACCCGTGATTAATCTGAAAACATTCTCACGCAACTTCACAAGGGAAAATATGTGAGGTTGTTCATTACAGTATCACAGTCATAATGAGTTACCAACTACCTGGGTGTCCATCACTGGGAGACTGGAGGAAAAAAAATGTGTTGGATACTCATTGTGGAATATTATGCATCAAGTAGAAACAAGAACTTAGAACATGTATGGATCTTAAAAACACAGTGTAAAGTGAAAAAAAGTAACAAAAGAATGAGAAATATAACAGAGTATTGGTTTCATAAATCAAAATTTCATCAATACAAAATAATGATACCCATTTTACAAGAGCATTCAAGAACAATCAAGAAAATAGTTCCTGATAGGTGGGTACTGGGAGTGAATAAGAAATGAAAAAAGAATAAATAAGTAAAGAAAATAAAAGAGGAGCCATACACAAACCAATAATGATGATGTGTCATGAACTGAAAGATATAATGAATTTACCCTTCTGCCCCTGAGATCCAAATATCATAAATACAAACCAATAAACTCAGATAAAACCTTCTGGAATTTCTGACTAATCTGAATTGTTTTAATTACTTCCTGGAATCTAGGTCTTTTGTTCTCTCTACATTTCTCTATGGACATATAAAATTATTTCAGACTACCAGGTGTGGGTTATTCATGTGCTATATATTTTTATCAGGAAATTTCATTAGAGTTATTTGGCAATTTATGATTCTGTACCTTGATTCAAGTGGCTTAAAGTTTTTTCCTTGATTATTAAAATATTCCATATTCATATTTTCAAAGTCCAAGAAAAAATAATTCAAGAAAAATATTTTCAAAGGCCAAGAAAAAATAATTCAAAAAAAATTAAGAGGAAAATTATCTTTACTATAATCTCACCACCCAGAAATAATTACAATTAATATTTGAATATATTTATTTTCAGCTTTAACAAAATTATATCTATGTAAGTATTAATATTAAATATGCATATTGATATGTAAATGTCTATGTATACTGTATCTTCAATTGTACTATATGTAAATTTCACTGTTGTCAGAATTAAGTAGCATATCTTTAAAAAATCTTTGCTTAGTTTACAGGTATTAATAATAATCTCATAATTCAGTTTGTGTTTATTTGATTACTAGTGAAGTTTTATTTCTTATATTTTTTAGCTATTTTTATTTTCCTTTTTGTGAATGATCTCAAAAACTTTGTTCATTATTCTATAGGATTCTTGTTAAAAATCAATCTTATATTTTCCCTATATCTGAATATCATTACACCTTTGCTATGCTTCTTGTTGTCATTTAATTTACTTTATGCAAAAAGTATTACAGATTTTCTTTCACAGGTAGTCAAACCTATCATTTATTCTTTTCTATGTTTTTCTATATCATTATAAATCTTAAAATGTCTTTACTCACCTATAATTTCTTCTCTTTTGTCTGTGTATCTGTGTGTGTTTATTTATGTTTTTATAAATCTTATTATTTGATCAAACCAGGAACTTATTTTATTATACAGTATTAAGGAGATGTCTCAGTTGATTTTCTCAGCCCCTGTCATTAAATAGTCCTTTATTTTTCTATTAATTCTCAATGCATCCCTTATGGTGAATTAATTCAGACACACACTTCTATTTATTTCTGTCTCTACTGATATTAATTAAAGTTGTCTCTCCTTGTACCAGAAATATAATAATTATTATTAGCGTCTAATATATTTTAATAACTGAACACAGGCATGGCAATTCCTGTAATACTCCTTTTTAAAAATAATATTCTTCTTTGCAAATGAACCTTAGAATTATTTTAAGTTTCAAAACAAACTCCATTTGGATTTTATTGGCAATTACATTTAAACAACATAATCATCTGATGATTATCAGAATCTTCAAAGCTTTTTTTTGAATTTATATCCAAAACAATGTGTCCCTTCATCACATATGAGTTATTTTTAAAACCTCTTGATGAAGTTGTCATTTTTTTCAAATGTATCACTCACATTGTCTTGATTAAGGTTATTCTTTTCTTCTACCAGTCATTGAGCACTATACAGTGTAGGGCATCTTAACTGCCCGAATGTGGAAAGAAGGGTGTCTAATGGAGACTGAGAGTCAGGAGTCTTTCTTCTACCTGCTTTAGGAGGAATTTTCAGTGCAAGACTGTGGTGGCTCTCCAGGTGTATTTTTTTCCATGGATCCTGCAATTTCTGTGGGAAGATGGTATGGGTAGGGCAAAGGCCCAACTAACATTCTGTTTTTCAAACCATACTGTTATTTCAGAGGAGAAATTCCCAGCATTTTTATAAATTTAGTCCCACTCCAACCGTGTTTTGTGAAAATTCCTTGCAGGATTCAATAAATGGTTAGGTATTACTCCTATTGTCATTGTGATTATGGCTTTGTATCTTATTTTGCTCTTTTATGAGCATTTTAATGGAAACATGGGTTAATTCAGGATAGTCTAAGGAATGCTGCAGTAACGATCAACCCTCACATTTCAGGGACTTTATACCAGACAAGTTTATTTTTCATTCCTACTGTTTGTCCAGTACTGGTTGTCTGGGGAAATCCGATCATTGTAGGCTTATGGAAATTACGTGTTATCATAGGCTTACACTATCACTACAGCAGGAAGAAGAAACATGGTGAATCACATGCTGGCTCTTACAGCTTTCATATAGGAATATCACTTCAGCACTCTTTCCTTGGCCAAAGTAAGTCACATGGCCTTATCTGATTTCAAAATGGGGGAGAAATATAATCCTACTATGTTCCCAGAACAAGAACAGACTATTTTTGGACAATCCTAATGATTAGCATACATTCACAGTATGAAAGCCTCACTTCAGCAACTTTTAAAGAATCGCTGTCGTTGGGCGTCTTAATCTTTTACAATATACGGACTAAGCCACTTATCAGATGAGCAGTGCTTTAGAAGCTAGAAAACAATCCTTGTAGTAAAGCAATCTATTTCTAAAGGCAAAGACAAAATAAGACAGTAGGTGTTATGCCTTTGATACTGGAAGGTCTTTATTTCAGCATTTGGTGTTCAGATGTGGATTGAAGGGCATAAACATCTCTGCTGTTCTATCCATGGGACGACTGTAAAGCACAGGCATTCTGAACTTGCTTTCATTGCCTGAATACATTATTATGTATATTGACTTCTTCCTCTTCCTTCCAAAGGCAAAACCTTGGAGCATGAGTGTAATCACTTGAATGCAGAGTGTCATCTTCTATTAGTTTTTATGCATTCACCGTTTCTTTTTAACAACAGAGGAGAGGGAAGTCTTGTTGCTATAATATGCCACTTCAAACAATCCTGGACTGTGAGGCTGCCAATTCTGGCATCAGTTAAGTCAAGATCAGGGTACAATGGGTAGTGAAGGGATGGGAAGAATCCACCTAATACATATCTCATATTGATTAAAATAAATGAATGGTCTATTTCTAACTGGTGTCAAAAGACATTTACAGTTTCCCTAGCCTGTTTCCCACGTCTGCTTGGCATAGAGACTGCCAGCATCAATGGTCCAATTTTAGTTCCACTTTCTTCTTCCATCATTCCCTGTATTCAGCTCTTCGGAAGTGAGTTAATAATGTAAAATCTGGCTGAATTAAATTCATTTAACTGTGCTGCCAATTCCCTTCTCTTCATGCATTTTTAAAGAGATCTCAAACCGGTGATGGATTTCTAATGCTCTAGGAAAAGAAAGCAAGGATGAGACAGTAAACCTGAATGGAGTGGATTGTTTATTATAATTACTTCAGTGAATTATCTCACTTTGTACCCAGAAGGAAGAGGAAATATACACCCATATAGGCTTTGCAAGTGGCAATACGCATGGTGGAAAAAAAATTGTGGAAACAGCCCCTTCAGTCAGTCAAAGAAGTGACATAGTGCAGCTTCACGTGGAAAGCTGTGAACAGTAAAATATGAGTTGAGGAGGGGCTGTTTCTATAGCAACCCAGCATATTCTAGCTAGGACTATGAATGCTTTTTAAAAAATTAAACTTACAGTTAGGAACGTGTTAGAAACCAGGCCTCAAACACTGCCTGTATGTGACACTGTAGCTACGTGACCTAGACCTACCTGGAAAAATTGTCTAATTTGAATCCTGTTCCTTGTTCCCAGACTGTCTCTGGTTCTCCCCAAATCCTCTTGGCTTATTAAATTCACTGATGCAACTATAGTGTATAATCTTAAAGTAATATTTAGAAAAAGATAAAAAGATAAATTTTTTGTCAAATGTATAATAACAAGTGGTAAAGATTTCAGCAAACAGAAATCTTTTAATGAGAGAATATTCCTAGAAATTAAATGCCCATATGTCTATTAGTTTGGATGAGTCTGTTAGCATTCAACTGTTAAAGTCACTTGCTTCCAAAGCAAGATGTTAGAAGAAGAGATTGTTAATGGCTTTTTAAATATTCCTAATAATTACTAAATAGATTTTTCCTATCATGGCAAACAGCCATCACCTGAAATTTGGACTGTGTTTTATTACCTACCTCTCTACTTACAGTCTCTGGTCCCATGAAGCTGTTTTGTGTATCCTAACTATAAAGTGGTTCTAATGGTGTAATTGGTTAATAACACAGTCAATTCTGTAGTTTATATTCTCCTGTCAAATCAGAGAGCAAAAGACTTCACATACTGATTGCACGATCCCATTTTTTTTGTTGTTCCTTAAATGGAACCAGGGACTATCCTGCTACTAGACATGTTCTTCATCACTGCAAATATCTAGAGACTTCATCTGTGCAGTATGGACAACAGTTTCAATGTCTCCAGAAACCATGCTCCTATTAATTTCACGTTTAGCAAGATCACAATGGAAATCCAGATGATGGCAATGATGAAAAGTTGGGTGGCTAATTCAGTCTATCACCTGGCAAAGCTCAGCATCCAGTAGAGCTTTAGGAGTGAAGGTGCTCCTAATAAAATGGAAAATACCTTTCCTATTAATAATGCAGCACATTCCTCTGTCTTAGATCCTTGTCTCTGGATCCTTTTGCTGACTCAAAACAACAACAAAGCACTGTGTTGTCCTTTCACACAAATACCAAATACCTCTGGAGAGAACACTATATTTCAGGCAGTGACAGAGGGAAGATTTGAAATTCAAGATGCAGGATTTGAGAAGAGTTTTCTATTAGTCTGAGTTTTCTCCTTTTTATTTTATTATCTACCAACCATCCCCCACCCCAATCTTGAAAGTTAAGATTCTGAAAGTGTCTCATGTAAACTCTGAATAAATTCTTGCTGTTTAGCATAGCCAGTTTCCCTTATTGCTTTGACAGTCAAACCCCTCTGGAGCCGAATGGGGCTCTTTGCTACATCAATGCAAAGATAGATTAAGTTTGGCACCACAGTGGCTTCTCCTAACAAGCAATTCATAACTCTGACAGGGCCACATCCTAATATTTTCTCCTATGATTTGACTATTGATATCAGTTAAACTGACCAAGTCCCCCATCTTGTCATCCCAAGCCATCACCCAAAAGGGTAAACTCTTCCAGTAACCTGTCTGCCTACGTATACTTGTTCTAATGTGTTCCTCTCTCATGACCCTTTCTTTTGCTGCTGTCCTTCTTACACTCAGCTTCTCCTATGAGCACAGAACCCCTGTTTCATTGTTGAAAAACTCCATTCTATTCTTAGCCTTGCCACAGAGTTCCTTGCCACTTCCAGACTTTAACTGAAAAATGATTTTCTTTTAAGGACTCATCCCACAGGTTTCCTGAGTGATTGTGGTTGTTCCATATTTCTTGTTCCAGCCATCTTCTTGCAGCAAAACAAACTATCCTAAAACATAGGGGTTTACAAAGATTTTTGTGGGTTTGGAGTTCAGGAAGTTTCTCAGAGCCATGTGGCATCAGCTGAGAGATGGGGCTGGAAGATCCACTTCCAAGATGGCTTCTTCACTCACATGCCTGGTGCATCAGTGCATCTTGGCCCCTGCCTCCAAATATTTCATGTAATCCTTTAGGGCCTGTTCAAAAGGCTTGATGATATGGTTTGGCTCTGTTTCCCACCCAAATCTTATCTCAAATTGTAATCCCCATGTGTCAAGGGAGGGACCTGTAATCCCCCCATGTTGAGGGAGGAAAGTGATCGGATTATGGGGGTAGTTTCTCCTATGCTTTTCTTGTGATAGTGAGTGAATTCTCATGAGATCAGACGGTTTTAAAACTGGTAGTTTTTCCTGTGCCACTTGCTCTCTCTCAATTGCTGCCATGTAAAACATGCCTGCTTCCCCTGCCACCATGATTGTAAGTTTCCTGAAACCTCCTCAGCCATGCAGAACTGAGTGAATTAAACCTCTTTCTTTATAAATTATCCAGTCACAGGCAGTTCTTTATAGCAGTGTGAGAACAGACTGATACACTTGGTCTTCCTCACAAACTAGTATGTCTCAGGATAAACAGTTTTGTTACAGAGTGGATGGCTTTTCTCAGAGTGTCTTCCAAGAGACTCAAGTGGAAACCAGGAGGCTTCTTATAGCTCAGCCCAGAATATCACTTAGGCCATAGTCTATTAGCCAAGCAAATCATTAAAGCCCACTCAGGTTCAATGGCTGGGAAATTAAACTCCACTTCTCAATGGGAATAGTAGCAAATAAATTTTGGCCATGTATAATCTACCATATCTCATATTTCAGAGATCAGAGATCTTAGCCTTCTCTCACCTCTCCTTTTTCTTACTTCCAGCTAACTCCTCCATCCCCTCCAGTTTGGGCCCTGATTCCATTCCTTCCTTCAAATAGCCCTCCTAGTTATGCTAACATCTTATTCTGAATCACTACATCTAATAGAAGTTTTCAGTCTCAGCTTATTGATTACACCAACATTTGGCATGTTGCCCAATCCCTTTTTCTTTGGCTTCCGTACACAACACTCCTGGCTTTCTTTTTCCTACATCTCTGGCCATATCTTATTCCCTTTATAGGCTCAGCCTCCTCTACCTGGCCCATTACATATTGAGTTCCAAGAAGTAGGATCACAGGGTCTCTTGTACTTTAGATCAGGAGGGGTACAAATTATACTCCACAGGCTAGCTACCTGTTTTTTTGCAGATAAAGATCCATTGGAACAGAATCAGGCCCATTTATTTATGCATTATCTATGGCTGCTTTTAAGCTACAGTGACAAAGTGGTAGGGACTGTATGGTCTGTACGTCTATAATATTTACTATGTGACCCTGTATTGCAAATGTTTGCCCACCCCTCTAGAATCAGTGGTTTTCAAGGTCCCTGGATTAGCAGCATTCCTGTCCCCTGGAACACGTTAGAAATGCAAATTATTGGGCCCCACCCACGACCCGCTGAATCAGAAACTCTGACTATGGGACCCAGCTACTTATGTATTTGTTTACAAAGCCTTCCAGGTGACTCCAATGCATGCTTATATTTGAGAATCACTGCTCCAAATAGCAAGAAAATCAAGGAGAGAGTCAGACATAACGACGGTTGGAAGCAACCACTACATCTGCCATATTTGAGCTGGGGTGGTGGAGGCTGAGCATCCCTGTCTACTGATAGGATCTGGAGCAGCAATACAGAAGAAAACTGCATCAGTCCAGGGCTAGAAGCAGCAGCTATGGCAAACCCAATGGCTTGTGGGCATTTCCTTTTTTTCTGTAGAGTGGGTGAATGTTTAGGAGCTCTGAGCAGGACCCCAGCTCTGTGGCCTAAGGAAATTATGTTTTTTAACTTAGGGTGACTTACGTAACTTCAAATGTGACCTGAAAAATAAGCATTATCATTTGTTATTTTTCTGTTATGTGCAAAGAACCATGTAAAGCACTTTATATATTTTTATATACATATTTAACCATTGTAACACACTAACAGAGACCATAAATCCTAAACTCAAGTTTCTGGCTTCCAATTCAGGCCCTACTGCTTTATAGTTATATACCCCTGGCCAAGGTACTTACCCACTCTCTGTCTCTAACATGATTAAGTATAAAATAGGGTCAATGGCTGTATCCACCTCATACAGTTGTTGTGAGAATTAATGCATCTAAAATGCTTAGATCACTGCCTGGCAAATAGTAAGAATTTAATGAATTAGCTATTTGTATTATCTCATTTAAATTTCATGTCAGTACTCCAAGGTAGATATAATTACCTCCAGTTTACAGGTAATGTCTCTGGGCCTTTGATTCCTTAAGCTAATTTTGCTTAAATTCCTAAAGGAAACTTTGTTAGGATTCAAAGACAAGTAGTTTAAAAGCCAGTGATCAAGGTCTTAACCACAAGACACACACAAACACATGCATACACACACACATGCACACACACAGAGTCTACATAATTTGGATCTTTCTGAAAACTATTTTCTTTTGGTAGCCACATTTCTACATAGCTGTGTTACTATTTAAAAGATTGATCAGAAAAGGAGTGGTTGACAAGATGGCTGAATAGGAACAGCTCCAGTCTGCAGCTCCCAGCAAGATCAACACAGAAGGCAGGTGATTTCTGCATTTCCAACTGAGGTACCTGGCTCATCTCATTGGAACTGGTTACACAGTGAGTGCAGCCCACAGAGGGCGAGTGGAAGCAGGGTGGGTGTCACCTCATCTGGGAAGCACAAGGGGTCAGGGAACTCCCTCCCCTAGCCAAGGGAAGCCTTGAGGGACCCTGCCATGAGAAATGGCGCCCTCCAGCCCAGATACTATACTTTTCCCAAGGTCTTCAGAATCCACAGACCAGGAGATTCCCTCGTGTGCCTACACCACCAGGGGCCTGGGGTTGAAGTACAAAACTGGGTGGCTGTTTGGGCAGACACTAAGCTAGCTGGAGGAGTTTTTTTAAATACCCTAGCAGTGCCTGAAATACCAGTGAGACAGAACCATTCACTCCCCTGGAAAGGGATCTGAAGCTAGAGAACCAAATGATCTAGCTAAGTGGATCCCACCCCCATGGAGCCCAGAAAGATAAGATCCACTGGCTTGAAATTCTCACTGCCAGCACAGCAGTCTGAAGTCGACCAGGGATGTTGGAACTTGGTGGTCGGGGAGGAGTGTCCACTATTACAGAGGCTTGAATGGCAGTTTTTCCCTCACGATGTAAATAAAGCTGCTGGGATGTTCAAACTGGGTGGAGCCCACTGCAGCTCAGCGAAACTGCTGCCTCTCTAGATTCCTACTCTGGGAAGGGCATCTCTGAAAAAAAAGGCAGCAGCCCCAGTGAGGGGCTTATAGATCAAACTCCCATCTCCCTGGGACAGAGCACCTGGAGGAAGGGGTGGCTATGGCTGCAGCTTCAGAAGACGTAAACTTTCCTGCCTGCTGGCTCTTAAAAGAGCAGCAGATCTCCCAGCACAGTGATCCAGCTCTGCTAAGGGACAGACTGCTTTCTCAGACTAAGCTTCATAAGCAAAGGAGAAATAAAATCCTTTACAGACAAGCAAATGCTGAGAGATTTTGTCACCACCAGGCCTGCCTCACAAGAGCTCCTGAAGGAAGCACTAAATATGGAAAGGAAAAACCAGTACCAGCCACTGCAAAAGCATACCAAATTGTAAAGACCATCAGCACTATGAAGAAACTGCATCAACTAATAGGCAAAATAACCAGCTAGCATGATAATGACAGGATCAAATTCACACATAATAATATTAACCCCATTTAAAAGACACAGACCAGCAAATTGGATAAAGAGTATAGACCCATTGGTGTGCTGTATTTATTCACATGCAAAAACACACAGAGGCTCAAAATTAAAGGGTGGAGGAATATTTATCAAGCAAAGGGAAAGCAAAAAAAAAAAAAAAAAAAAAAAAGCTGGTGTTGCAATTCTAGTCTCTGATAAAATAGACTTTAAACCAATAAAGATCAAAAAAGACAAAGAAGGGCATTACATAATGGTAAAGGGATCAATGCAACAAGAAGAGCTAACGATCCTAAATATATATGCACACAATACAGGAACACCCAGATTCATAAAGCAAGTTCTTAGAAATCTACAAAGAGACTTAGATTCCCACACAATAATAGTGGGAGACTTTAACACTCCACTATCAACATTAGATCAATGAGACAGAAAATTAGCAAGGATATTAAGGACCAGAACTCAGCTCTAGATCAAGCAGACTGAATAGACATCTACAGAACTCCACCCCAAATCCACAGAATATACATTCGTCTCAGCACTATATCACACTTATTCTA
Organism: Aotus nancymaae; assembly: GCF_030222135.1. Taxonomy (NCBI): domain Eukaryota; kingdom Metazoa; phylum Chordata; class Mammalia; order Primates; family Aotidae; genus Aotus; species Aotus nancymaae. The sequence continues at coordinate 16,751,427 of NW_026988472.1, read as the reverse complement.
AAATTGACCACATAATTGGAAGTAAAACACTCCTCAGCAAATGCAAAAGAATGGAAATCATAACAGTCTCTCAGACCACAGTGCAATCAGATTAGAACTCAGGATTAAGAAACTCACTCAAAACCGCACAGCTGCATGGAAACTGAAAAACTTGCTCCAGAATAACTACTGAGTAAATAACAAAATTAAGGCAGAAATAAATAAGTTCTTTGAAACCAAAGACAATGAAGACACAATATGCCCAAATCTCTGGGACACAGCTAAAGCAGTGTTTAAAGGGAAATTTATAGCACTAAATGCCCACAAGAGAAAGCAGGAAAGATCTAAAATCGACACCCCAACATCACAATTAAAAGAAGTAAAGAAGCAAGAAAAAACAAATTCAAAGGATAGCAGAAGACAAAAGATATCTAAGATTAGAGCAGAACTGAAGGAGATAGAGACACGAAAAACCCTTCAAAAAATCAATGAATCCAGGAACTGGTTTTTTGAAAAGATTAACAAAATAGATAGCCTGCTGGCCAGACTAATAAAGAAGAAAAGAGAGAAGAATCAAAAAGACACAATAAAAAATGATAAAGGAGATATCACCACTGATCCCACAGAAATGCGAACTACCATCAGAGAATACTATAGACACACTACACAAATAAACTTGAAAATCTAGAAGAAATGAATTCCTGGACACATATATCCTCCCAAGACTAAACCAGGAAGAAGTCGAATCCCTGAATAGACCAATAACTAGTTCTGAAATTGAGGCACTAATTAATAGCCTACCAACCAAAAAAAGCCCAGGACCAGATGGATTCACAGCCACATTCTGCCAGAGGTACAAAGAGGAGCTGGTGCCATTCCTTCTGAAACTATTCCAAACAACAGAAAAAGAGAGATGCCTCCCTAACTCATTTTATGAGGCCAGCATCATCCTGATTCCAAAACCTGGCAGAGACACAACAAAAAAAGAAAATTTCAAGAAATCTCCGATGAACATTGATGCAAAAATACTCAGTAAAATACTGGCAAACCAGATCCAGCAGCACATCAAAACCTTATCCACCACAATCAAGTCAGCTTCATCCCTGGGATGCAAGGCTGGTTCAACATATGCAAATCAATAAACGTAATCCATCACATAAGCAGAACCAATAACAGAAACCACATGATTATCTCAATAGATGCAGAAAAAGTCTTCAATAATTTTCAACACCCCTTCGTGCTGAAAACTATCAATAAACTAGATACTGATGGAACATATCTTAAAATAATAAGAGCTATTTATGACAAACCCATAGCTAATATCATACTGAATGGGCAAAAGCTGAAAGCATTCCCTTTGAAAACCAGTGCAAGACAAGGATACCCTCTCTCACCACTCCTATTCAACATAGTATTGGAAGTTCTGGCCAGGGAAATCAGGCAAGAGAAAGAAATGAAGGGTATTCAAATAGGAAGACAGGAAGTCAAATTGTCTCTGTTTGCAGATGACATCATTGTGTATTTAGAAAACCCCATTGTCTCACCCCAAAATCTCCTTAAGCTGATAAGCAAATTCAGCAAAGTCTCAGGAAGCAAAATCAATGTGCAGAAATCACAAGCATTCTGATACATCAATAATAGACAGCCAAATCATGAGTGAACTCCCATTCACAGTTGCTACAAAGAGAATAAAATACCTAGGAATACAACTAACCAAGGATGTGAAAGACCTCTTCAAGGAGAACTACAAACCACTGCTCAAAGAAATAAAAGAGGACACAAACAGATGGAAAAACATTCCATGCTCATGGATAAGAAGAATCAATATCATGAAAATGGCCATACTACCCAAAGTAATTTACAGATGCATTACTATCCCTATGAAGCTACCATTGACTTTCTTCAAAGAATTAGAAAAAACTACTTTAAATTTCACATGGAACTGAAAAAGAGCCCATATAGCCAAGAAAAACCTAAGCAAAAAGAACAAAGATGGAGGCATCATGCTACCTGACTTCAAACTATACTACAAGGCTACAAGGAACCAAAACAGCATGGTACCAGTACCAAAACAGATATATAGACCAACGGAACAGAACACAGGCCTCAGAAATAGCACCACACATCTACAGCCATCTGAACTTTGACAAACCTGACAAAAACAAGCAATGGGGAAAGGATTCCCTTTTTAATAAATGGTATTGGGAAAACTGGTGAGTCATATGTAGAAAACTAAAACGGGACCCCTTCCTTACATTTTATACAAAAATTAACTCAAGATGGATTAAAGACTTAAACCTAAGACCTAAAACCATAAAAACCCTAGAAGTAAACCTAGGCAATACCATTTCGGACATAAGCATGGTCTAAGACTTCATGACTAAAACACCAAAAGCTATGGCAACAAAAGCCAAAATTGACAAATGGGATCTAATTTAACTAAAGCACTTCTGCACTACAAAAGAAACTATCATCAGAGTAAACAAGCAAGCTATAGAATGAGAGAAAATTTTTGAAATCTATTTGACAAAGGGCTAATATCCAGAAACTACAAAGAACTTAAACAAACTACAAGAAAAAAACAACCCCAACATCAAAAAGTGGGTGATGGATATAAACAGATACTTCTCAAAAGAAGACATTTATGTGGCCAACAAACATATGAAAAAAAGCTCATCAACACTGGTCATTAGAGAAATGCCAATCAAAACCAGAATGAGATACCATCTCACACCAGTTAGAATGGTGATCATTAAAAAGTCAGGAAACAACAGATGCTGGAGACGATGTAGAGAAATAGGAATGCTTTTACACTATTGGTAAGAGCATAAATTAGTTCAACCATTGTGGAAGACAGTGTGGCAATTCCTCAAGGATATAGACATACCATTAGACCCAGCAATCCCATTACTGGGTATATACCCAAAGCATTATAAATCATTCTACTATAAAGACACATGCACACTTACGTTTGTTGCAGTACTATTCACAATAGCAAAGACTTGGAACCAACCCAAATGCCCATCAATGACAGACTTGGATAAAGATAATGTGGCACACATACACAATGGAATACTATGCAGCCATAAAAAAGAATGAGATCGTGTCCTTTGCAGGGATGTGGATGAAGCTGGAAGCCATCATTCTCAGCACACTAACACAGGAACCAAAAACCAAACACCACATGTTCTGACTCATAAGTGGGATTTGAACAATGAGAACACATGGACACAGGGAGGGAAACATCACTCACCGGAGCCTGTTGTGGGGTGGGAACCTAGGGGAGGGGTAGCATTTGAGAAATACCTAATGTAGATGATGGGTTAATGGGTGCAGCAAACCACCATGGCACGTGTATACCTATGTAAGAAAGCTGCACGTTCTGCACATGCATCCCAGAACTTAAAGTATCATAATTTTAAAAAAAGATCAAATCTGTAAAACTAGAAATTCTTTAAAATGTCACATATAATTTAATTTCTTTTATTTCATTTCAAAGAACTTACCAAACATATTGAACCTATTTTGATAGTTTGGCATTTGTTACTGTTACACTGATGAAGGTAATATTAGCTAATGTAGAAATTGATGATGCATAGCATATGAGAGTCTGCCATTCAACCCTTAACACCTCTTTTCTTGACAAATTCCTTTGTAGTATTTTTAAAAATTATTATTTGCAGTAAAACATATATTCCTATGTGGCTCATTTGCTTACTTTTCACAAAATCAGTTAGTGAAACAAAGAATAGGACATCCTTCTCCAAAGTGGTTTTCATACCTTCTAGAAAGTCCAAGTCCTTTAATTTTGGTAACAGCATTCCAATTCTTTTCTGTACAGTTAAAAATAAAATTTCATCACTCTGGAAAATGGAACGTACTCAGTTGCTAACAATGTTACCTCACTTGCATATTGAAAGTATGAGATAGGGCAAGGGGCATCTCTGGCATTTTGGCCCTCTTAGAAATTCATGCTGTAAGGTTATATGGAGGACTTGGTTTGAACTTCATTTGTTTTTTAATGTGAAAGGAAAGACACCTAAACTGAATGATACATTGGCTGAACCAGCATTTATGAAGAATCAGTTAAGTGTTTGCAATACACAGATAATTAAGACACAGCTCTTGCCTAAAGAAAATTAGAGTCCAGAGGCTAAGACACCACAGTGGGGTAAAGTGAATGACTGGAGGGGACTTCAGATGCAGATGAAAGGCAATCTTCTGCAGGAGCCTCAGTGAAGGTATTCTGGAGGAGATGAGATTTGGATGAGTGGGAATAGCAATAGGAAAACTGGGGAGTAAGAAATCAGGTAAAGGAGGCAGCAGAAGCAAAGATACGGGTTTAAAAAATTCCCATGATATAGGTAGAGCACCATCATTACTGGAGCCATCTATATGAGAATGTGCATGTGGCAGGAGAGAGAGCAGGAAAGGTCAGAAGGGACATCCTTGTCATAGAGGCCCTAGTATGCACTGGAAAGCAAATTATGTTCAATGTGTGAGCTTAATATTTCTTATCTCACAGATGTAGCTTCATTGCCAGTCTGGGAATTGTCTTGTCAGTTCTGAGCAGATTTTATTTCTGTTTTGTATATTGGCTTTTATTCCTTGGTCTCTGTACTTATTTCTTTCACCATATTCACTTTTTTCTGTATCTTTCCTTTTGCATTCCAGCAGGATTATAACGTTTTTTCTTTACATTGTGGATTCAATTTTCTTCTGAGTCATTTTAGATAGCTATTTTCACCAGTGCAGGTTTTAATTCCATTACTGCCTTTTTGATTATTTTGTCATTTCTTTCACATACAACATGTTTTCTTTTTATCTGATCCCATTGTTTTTTCCTATTGCAGCTCTGTTCTAGATTAACATTGCTATGGTTTGAATATGTCCTCTCCAGAAGTTATGTTGAAACTTAATCCCCATTGTGGCAGTATTAAGAGGGGGGCTTTGGGGAAGTGATTAAGTCATGAGGGCTCTGCCCTCATGAATGAATTAAAATCCTCACAGAAGAAGCTTCAAAGAGAACTTTGTCATTTTTACCCTTTCACCTTTGGCCATGTGAGGACACAGCAAAGAAGCTCTCATAAGACACTGACTGCTGGTGCCTTGACCTTGGACTTTCCAGCCTCCAGAACTGTGAGAAATAAATGTTTGTAGTTTACAAATTACCCAGTTTTAGATATTTTATTACAGAAGCACAAAAGGATTAAGACAAACACAAAAATTTTATGAATTTGAGATTAAATTAGAAATTTCCTTATTTTTTTTTTCAGTCTCTGCAGTGATTTCACCAAGTGTTTTCCTTTCTTCTTCTAAATGATCAGGGAATTAACTTCTCTGTAAGTAGAATAGAATACTTCCCAGGACCTAAATTGTCAATTGTTTTGTTTCTAATCATACCAAATGAGAAATCTATACTGGCCCCTGTTTGTAACAGGTAGAGGCCTGATCATCCTCATTCATTTTTACTATCCACTGAGAAGCTAAGAGAACCCCCTTCTTAGCCATAAAGCCAGGTGCTAGTTTGATCTGCAAAATCCAAAGCCTGATGTTCATTGCTCTGTGTTAAATTTTCACAGATTTGCTGAGCTGGAGTGGAAACTTTTTCCCTTCAACTATTTCATTCTTTGACTCTGTAGAATGCATGAGTGATGATGATGTTGAAGGAGAAAGAAGATAGCAGAAGTAAATAATCTTGACTACTCTACCAGGCACTTTTCTAAGATCTTTAATTAGTTATCTAATTTAATTATCTTCAGAACTCTTTGAAATAGCTATTATCCTTGCTCCACATTACTTATAAGGGAACTGAGGTATGGATAGATTAAATAACTCAAAATCTTGCCACAAGATTGCAAGAGATCAGACTGTACTCCAGGTCTGTCTGATTCCCAAGTTCATGCTCTTGACCTATATGCAATGCTCTATTCTATATAGACTCTTTCTTGAATACGTTGGTGCATGTCAATCTACCCCGGACCTCTGAATATAGCTTGCCTAGCCCCAGAGGAAATTTCAGGATTCAATGATCCATCATTCACCCTTTCTACTGCTTTCGACTGCTCATCATGTTGCACATGGAATTCTGTGTCTACTGTAGGTTTGTGCTTGAAGCTGGAGGCAGAGAGTGGCAGTGGCCCTAATTTCCTTCCACCTACTTCTTAAATTTGTTTTTCTGTTTAGGGTTTGGACATGCCTTGGCTAATGCTTGTGGGTTTTTTTTACTTTGTAAAAAATTTTTAAAAATAGAGATGGGATCTCACTGTGTTTCCCAGGCTAGTCTCAAACTCCTGGGCTAAAGTGATGCTCTTGCCTCATCCTCCAAAACTGTTGGGATTACAGGTGTGAGCCACCATGCCCGGCCATGATTGTGTTTCTTAATTCATACTTATGTGATATAGTTAATGAAAATTTCTTCCTGCTCCCACACTATACTGGACTCTCCTCCTTGGTTTATTTTGTTATCTTATTTTAATTATTAATTTATTATGCTGACACAAGTTTTCCCTTTTGTTATCATATATTTTTAAAGGGAATGTGAGAAAAGTTGTAATCCAAAACCTTTAGCTAGCCATCATTTTTTTTTTGAGACAGGTTCTTTCTCTGTTGGCCAGACTGGAGTGCAGTGTGCAATCACTCACTGCAGCCTCAACCTCCCAGACTCAAGTGATCCTCCCAAGTAGCTGGGGTCACAGGCATGTGCCATTATTATTTGTAGTGATGGAGTTTTGCCATACTGTCCAGACTGGTCTCAAACTCCTAGCTGAAGTAATCTGCTAGCCTCTGTCTCCCAACATGCTGGGATTACAGGCATGAGCCACCATGCCCAGTTGCTAGTTATCATTTTTTATGCCAAACCTCCACGCTCTATTCAATGTTCAATTTAAAATAATATCTTAGAAGAAACATTAAGAATTGCTATCTTAGGTATATTGATATTCATTCAAATTGACAAATATTTATTAAGTACTAGGAATGTGCAAAGTGCAGTGATCAGTAATTTGGAGATATAGATATAGAGAAGTCATAATTCTTACTTTCAGGTGCCTCATGAGAGGGGCAGATATATCTATGATTCACTGTGTCTTTTGTAATGTCCAGTATGACACTCTAATGTGACAAAATGTTATGGGAACTCAGAAGGAGAGGGAATTATTTGCTGCAGGTTTACTGGAAAAGGACTTCGAGGATATCTTAGGTTGAATTCCCCTAGAAGAAGGTATAAAGAGTAATATTTGAGCACAAGGTTTATTTGGAAGGTGATTTAGGAAACCAAGCAGACTTCACTAATAAGCAGCTTACTGTTATGGGCAATGGGGGCTCATTCCTACTGGGGACCTCTGGGAGACAGTTAAGAATAAACCTCAGTGTTGTTCTCCTTGAGATGGGCAGAGAAAGATGAAGTATTTATTTACCAAATTTTATGTATCATTGTTTGAGGGCTTTGCCAGAGATGTTAATTTTCCAGTACTCCTCACCTGTCCCATATGTGGGCTGAGTCTGTATTTGTGCAGCCAGTGAAAGGCCTCAAACAAGAGTTATAAACTTGAGTAGTGTGTGGAGATGGGATTTGGCTGAGGCGCAGACAGCATTTGCTTCACTGGAGGAGGTAGCATTTAAATTGAACCTTGGATGATGAGAAGGTTTTTCAGCAAGTCGTGATATGGGTGGGGGTAAGCCTTTCAGCATGTAAAAATAGGAAGGACTAAGGCAGCATTTGTGTGGTCCATAGCAAATAATAATAAGGCACCAAAGTTTGAGAATGATTCACATTTTTAAAATTAGAGAAAATTCAGGGTTATCCCTATAAATATTCATTCTCACTCCCTTGCTTTGAGTGGGAGAGAACGTAGCTCTCAAGAGTTTGCTCAGAGGGAATCGTGCTTCACCAGCAGCCTGTTTCCTCTAGTTAATATCTAGGTTGCTTTGACTTATTACATTGTTTTACTTCTCGGCAGAATTGTGGGGTTTTGTCAAAATGTGGGCATGACTATGTGAATTGTGTTGTTGCACGTGGGGGATGTCATTACTTATATGTGTCACAATGGGGAGAAGGTTAAGAATTGCCAATACAAGACTTGGCAATGTGACAGGCAGGTGTAAGGAAGAAACAGTAATCCAGTGGTTGGAGCATAGCTTGTAGTGTATGGGGATGGGAACTGAGGGTGGATGAGAAGGGAAAGGAGAGGTAGTATATGTTTATATCTATATCTATATTTATCTACATGTATAGATATATTCCTAACTTAATATTTGGGCTAATATTTGGTGTGTGTTTTAAATTCAGCATCTCTAAATTAATAAGGAGAGACTAAACATCCCAGGAGTTAAAATGAGTCATGTGAATTTTCCTTTTACTTGCATGTAGAATGAGGAGAAATACCCAACCATATTATCTACTTCACAAGGTGCAATTGCTCCCTGCTAATGAAACCCATGTGAGGTTTCGCTTCAACCTTAGAGAATATTGAAATTTTTGACAAGGTAGGTTATTAGTAAGTTGAGAGCCTGCATCAAAATTTGCACCTGTTTGAAAATGCTTCATTCTGGACAGGCAGCTAACATTTCTGGTAATTCACACCTGTGAGCCCCTGAAGCTTTGGAAAACTGAGTAAAAGCAACACCACATCACTGCAGTACTTATCCCAAATTTCCCATGGGGCACAAGACAAGGCATATTTAAAACATCTTCATTTCTGGTTTGCATAACATGGAATAGACTATCACATGCCATATGAGTACATGGAATACTGAATACATAGAATACTTGTATGAGAGCTAGGCTTGATTCCATAGACTATCATAGAAGTAGAAATGACATTCTTCTGAGGGTTTTTAATAAAACAGTGACAATGCATTGAAATTCTGTTTAGAGAGAAAGACAAAAAAAAAAAGATGAGCTTTGTTTCAAAAATAATATCAAAGATGAAGGATAGTTTTTAAGACTCTATGGTTTGTTTGTTGTACTTTTTTTTCTTTTTTTTTTGAGACAGGGTCTCACTCTCTTGCCCAGGCTGAAGTGCAGTGATGCGTGCAGTGATGTGATCATAGTTCACTGCAGCTTCAAACTGTACTTTCAAAGTTCAGCATCTTCTGGGGTAGGAGGAAGTTTTATAGCATTTCCATTCCAGTTGTCTACCCCACAGTGCTGCTGAGCCATATACCACTCCTGCTTGGCAGCTCCATGGCTGCCGGTTGAACATCTCAACCCCCTGAACATTATTCAGCTGTTTCTCCTTTATGAAAGCCAGTGGGGAGTTTGCACTGGGACCAGCCACACTTCCCTTTGATAACCTCTGTTTCTGTTCATCACTGTATCTCCACACGAGGTAAAAAGGATGGGATAGATTTTACTGAGGAATTGGGGGAAAATTTTAAGATGGAGAAAACTTCAAAATCAGTGCTATACAATGATTTTTTTCTGCAATTTTTTGAGACAACCTGGTGAATTAAACCTCTCACAGAGAAGTTACCAATTCTATCTCTTTTCTTGACTTGTTTTTCCCCATTCATTCTCTCAAAAAGAGAAAGAGAAGTACTTTTCTATTTTCTCTGTAATTTTTAAGTTGTCATTCAAATGAATTATTAATTTTAAATAGGCCCCTTGTTGAATTTTTTGCCCTTTGTCAGCTATTTTCTTAGCTACCAATAGAGAAACGTGAATTTATCACCTTATTAGCCAATGACTTTAATTTTCTCCATCTATTCTCCTGCTTTTGAGGAGAGAAGAGGGAGGACAGATTATTTGTTAATTTTTTTTAAAAAAAAGATAATATAAAGATCTTTTGGAGTGATTTTGAAGGATACTGTTGTTTTTTAAACTTTATATATTCAGTGAACTCTATTGTAAAAACTGGTCATAAACTCCTACATTACCCCATCCATTTTCTCACACCTCCTGATACATATTCTACTGTGGCTCTTATCCGACTGGCTTAGACTTACCTATTCATTGGTCTTCTCCTGGGTGCAATGTCAGAGACCATAACACATTTGTTCTGGTTCCTCTGAAGTCCTATATTGAGAAAGACAAATAACAAGTAATTAATAAATGCCTGTTGAATGCATTTGTATCCAAGCTGCCAACTCACCTTCTGAAACAGTTCCATTTAACAAATTCTAAAACAATGACATTCATATTTTGAAAATATGAAACCTGTTTCAATATTCACCACCAAGGAGAAATGGGATAAGAGAGAATGGAAGAGAATCCACATTAACGGAATATCAACTCTGTATCACATAGTAAGTATAACATACTTTGTCTCTTTTATTCTTTAAAACAGTCCTATTAGGTAAGTGCTATTAAATCTCCATTTTTTCAACAAGGAAATTGGGGTAAATAAAGTTAAAAATTCTGCAAGTTATATCATGAGACAAAACCAAGATGTAAACCTGAGATGGTCTGTTTCTAAGGCCCAGATTCTTTCCACCTTACTTCTTAATCATTCCCTAGTAAAGAAAGAAAGTAGAGTTGACTCTTGAACAGCATGGTTTTGAACCATGAGTGTCCACTTAGATGCAGATTTTCTTCTGCCTCCACCATTCTTGAGACAGCAAGAGCAACCCTTCCTCTTCCTCTTCCTCCTCAGCCTTCTCAACATAAAGATGATAAGGATGAAGACCTTTATGATGATCCACTTCCACTTAATAAATATATTTTTTGTTCTTATAATAACATTTCTTAATAACAGTGTTTCTCTGGCTTATTTCATTGTAAGAATACAGCATATAATACATGTAACATACAAAATATGTATTAATCAACTGTTTATGTTATGGGTAAGGCTTCCAGTGAACAGTGGGCTATGAGTAGCTATGGTTTGGGGAGTCAAAAGTTATGCATGGATTTTTCACTTCATGGGGGTCAGTGCCCTTAATCCCTGAGCTGTTCAAGGGTCAACTGTATTTTTTTCCACACCTCATTGACAGATCAATTTTTCTTGATGCTTTCTTTTTGCCCAAATCCTCTCAGTCATTCCTTTTCATCTAACATTAGAATTCATACTACACAGCCTGAGTAGTAAGGCAGTACATCCCATTGGTAAACAAGTTATGTGGGCTTCTGTGACAGTGATAATGAGGACTCTATAATTTCTTACTTGATCTCATGAAACTCTTCTGTTAAATGGGCATAATAATAGTACCTACCTCACAGCAAAGCTTTTTGAAAATCAAGTGATATAATACATATTAAATGCTCAGCATAGTACACAGTAAGGACTTGATAAATATAAGCTGGTACTACTATGTGTTGCCCTTGTTGTTATTAATATAACTTTACCATACCCTTCCTTACTTTTTTTTTTTTTTTTTTGAGACGAGATTTTGATCTACCGCCTAGACTAGGGTGCAGTGGCATGATCATGGCTCACCATAGCCTCAACCTCCTGGCTCAAGCAATCCTCCCACCTCAGCCTCCCGAATAGCTATGACCACAGACATGCATCACCACACCCAGCTAATTTTTTTTCTATTTTTGTGGGGACAGAGTTTCACCATGTTGCCCAAGCTGGTCTCAAACTCCTGGGCTCAAGAGATCCACCCACCTAGGCCTCCCCAAGTGCTAGTATTACAGGTGTCAGCCACTGGGCTCAGACCATATCCTTCCTTTCTAATCTTTGGTTTTTCCTGAAAAAGTGCTCCATAGAACAAACTTGCCTCCAGCTGGGCTGGGTTCCCCAAGCTGTGCCAAACTCTATGATTATTATTGCCTTTATTCTTTTGCTTAAACTAACACCTCTTCCTCTTCATCTGTTCATGCAAATCCAGTCAATTCTCTCTCTCTCTCAGGCAAAGCTGGTACTCCAAATAGTCATCTTGTGAATATTGGCTTCTTTTCCAAGCCACCTTGTGGAAGAGTGCTCGATTTGCAAAGTGCCATCAGGAATGGGGGTTACACATGGGCTTCACAATGCTGACTTCGCCTGACTAATGCTGGTCCAGCTACCACCACTATTGAATGCCTGCTTGACAACATCAGAAATAAAGTTGAACCCTGATATGACATTATTTTCAGAGGATGAAGTTGGGAGAAGTCAGGTTATGGGAGGAGGGGAGACCAGCCAGCTTCTTGGTGGCATACTGGTTGATTACATTCAACCTCTTCCAATGTAGAGGAAGCAGAAATTTGTCCTTACTGGAATATATATTCTGAATATGGATTGGCATCCCTGCCCAGGATACTACTGCCAGGACCGCCATTCATAGATTTATGGAATTCATTATTTATTATATTATTTTTCATAGTATCGCTGCTCAACAAATACCAAATTTTTCAGGCAAAAAAATGTGGCTTGGCCTCATGGTTATGAAATTCATTGCCCTTATCATGTGTTCCACTATTCAGAAGCAAGTAACCGCACAGAATGTTAGAATAGTGTGTTGAAGATACAGCTTCAACAGGTCTAGTGTCTATTGCAGTGGAATACTATATCTATGTGGTTGGAAAACTGTCCTCAGGGACATGATATATATTTTAAACCAATGACCAATATTGTCACTTTTTTCCCATAGCCAAAATGCATAGGTCTCAGAACCAAAGGGTGAAGTCACTAGTGATTTTTTTTCACCATTCCACCTAATAATCCATTCATAGAATTTTGCCAAAAGTTCCTGAAACTTTGGACCCTGCTGGTTGAGAAGTACTGATTCCCCAGGGGGCTGAGAAAACGTTTCTACTAGTGGACACAATAATGGATCTGTTAAATGGAAAACTGAGAGTGCCATCTGATCTATTTGGTTCCTCAGGCCACTAAACTTACCGCAGGCAAAGAAGGGGATTATTATACTGGACAGAGTGCTTGATCCTGATTATCAAGGGGAAGTTGAATTACTGTACATAATGGGACCAGAAAGAACTATGACTAGAACTCAGCAGGTTTCATAGGACACCATTTCTTTAATTATAAAAGTTAATTAAAGACTACCTAATTACAGCAGGATCACTAAGGACTCAGACTCCTTACAATGAATATTTGAATCATCCAACCAGCTAAAGAAATTTGACCAGGTAAAGGGAAGGGTAATTATAAAAGAAGATAGATGAGGCAGTGAACAAAAGAACTTCAATTTCCGCTATGGATTAGTGTCCAGTTACGGAAACAAGAACTACTGCATACTCTGTGCAGTGTGTGTATTTTGTTTCTTGCTTGATTTATATGCATGTGTGCTTTTATCATTCACTTCCCTTTTCCCACTATTTTATGTAAGCAGTGTTGGTAATACTTAATTTTTTAATTTAGTCTTGAGCTATTAAATACCTTCAGGTATTTAATAAATACTTCAGGTATTTAATAAATAAATAAATAAATAAATAGAAAAGAAATTAACCTTTCCAGAAAGGGCTATGGTAATTAATAAGATCCCATGTTTCCCCCATTTGGGAGAGAGAATAAGTATATCTTAATTTGTGCAAGAATGAGTTGTAGTGGTGAGGTCATAAAAATGGTGGAGTAGGAAACTTCAAGAATTGGTCTATTCATTGAAGCAAGAATTAAACAAAACTAAAATAATCATTTTTTTTTGGAACTCTGGAGTCTAATCAAAATCTTACAGCAATGAGGAAAGTGTTTAGTGAAAACACACTGCTAAATTTTGGTAAAAAAATATTGTGGCATTTTTGCTTGCTTGGCTAACATCTCTCACTTTCCAGCTCGATATAATGGCTGTGGGAACAGCAGCTTGTATGTCTGGCATGGTTTTCTGGTATTGGGATGGGGGACAATATGGATCTCATTCTCAATACATTTTGGTTTTGATCAGTCTAGTGTTTCCCTGAGGGACTGACACAGAGACTGACCTTTGTTTGCCACTACCTGCCTGCCCTGGGGCTAGCACGACTTTTTAGGTGACATCTATCAAAAGTATTTCAAAACATACTGTACATGGCTGCCTGGGGCGAGGGACAGAAGATGGGGCAAGCAGCAGACAGACCCAAAAGTCTGGGAAGGAAAAGACTAAGGAAGAAAATCCTTCAGGGAATAAGTGCTCTGAAAGGTTACCATATATACTGGGAAATCCAGGGTGCAGCATGCATGCCCAGGGCCAGATGCATCCTCACAAAAAACTCGAGAGGACCTTAGGTTTGCACCTCTGGTTGATCTTTGGGCTTTGCATGAGTATGAGGTAAAGTAGAGTTTTAGGTAGCCTGGCTTAGTGTTGAAGGAGTGCCCCAGCACAGAGCCAATCTTGAAAAGCTGGGAGAGTAGATTTTTTTTCTTTTTTCCTTTTCCTTTTTGGCTCCAAGTATTTAAAGAAATTTCTGGCAAGTCAATGACTGAATGCTGAAATAACAACACAGAGACTTGCGTGACCACATACGACAAGAACCTATTGCAAAAAATTGTTTAGAAAAGTCATTAAATCAGTGGACAATTGAAGCCCTTGGCAATCAACAACAGTAAACCCAGAGAGGATGGGGAGAATATGATTTACATAGTTACCACTTTATCATATTCACATTTTCTGGTTTTCAAAAGCAATTCAATGCATACAAAGAAATAGGAAAGTATAACCTATTCACAGGTGACAAAAAAAAAAAAAAGAAATGGGCAGAAGGAAAGCTTGTACCTTGGACTTAATAAAGACTTTAAATCGATTGTCTTAAATTTGCTAAAAGAGTTACAGGAAACCATAGACAAAGAACTAAAGGAAACAAGGAGCAACATGTATGGACAGATAGAGAATATCAACAAATAGATAAATTATAAAAAGGAACCAAATAGAAATTCTAGAGGTGAAAGGTACAATTGCTGAAATTAGAATTTCACTAAACTAAATAGACAATTTACTCTCAGAGCTTCCAGAAGGAATAAGCCCTGCTGACACCTTAACTTTAGCCTAGTGAAATTGATTATGGGCTTCTGACATCCAGAACTGTAAAATAATAAATTTATGTTGTTTTAAGCTACTAAGTTTGTGGTAACTTGTTATAGCAGCAATAAGAAGTTAGTACAACACTTTAAACTCAATTCTAAGCATTAAATTCCTCTCTCACTAAAGTACTTAGAATGGTGCCTGTTTTCCTGTCTGAGTATTGTAAATAGGTGTTTTATCAATGTTTGTGGAAGAAATGAATGTATAAAATCTATAAGGTCCAAAGCTAAGGTCCAAAGTCCTCCACTGTCTTCATTTGTGTTCCTCTAGAAGCTGACCCTGAGCTAAGGAGTTGGTTGCAGTGTTTCCTGGAAAATATTGGTAGGAGAGTGGAGAAGTGAGACAGGGAAGGGAACACAATCAAGGTCAATGCAGGGAATGACATCAAGCAAGTTATCACTAGGGAAAATTAAAACCTAATCTTATTGGGGAATTCTGGGAGCCAGTGTTGAACATGTATCTCTGAGTTATTCTACCTGGGCAGCAAGGAAGCTGGAGAATTTATTACCAGCTGTCATCAGTCATTCCTTGAGAGCTACATCAACTCCTTGGCACCTCTGATCTGTCACATGTAGGGGCAGAGCAGGCTCTGGTGCTCAGAGAGAATTCTCAGACCATGAGATGTAGATTCTGGCAGTTGATAGGTGGGTGGGCATGCCCTGAAGTGGTAAGGGCTTGGAGTTGGGGGTAGAGCATCCAGAACTTCATCCGTACTCACAAAATCTACTTTAGCCAATCCAATCCAGGTGTACCTCCTTCCTATTAGCCAACAGCCACATATTACAGGCACCACTCCTTAGCAAACAGTGCCTTGGAGGCAATAATGTGCGCATTTTGTCCCTTACTAGGTCTGCAGGATTTCTGACAGCAAGGGCCATGACTTTGTTTCTATGTTTCTCACAATACTGAGTGCCAAATATATCTTAAGCACTTAATATATATTGTCGAATTGAATTGATTATCATAATTGTGTAATATCTATTATTTATCCTTGAAGGTGGCCCTCTGCTGAGTTTTCTCTGTTTCTTCTTTTTAACCTTTTCCTTCATTGCAACATTTTAATTACACATTAACAAGTGGTAATGAAGGAAACAACCTAAAGATTTTATTTTTAATGTAAGTATCTCCCTATCTACCAATGTGTTCACCCTTTGAGGAAATCAATGTACATACCTACCATTAGCTTTTCACAGCCTTTTTCATTTCCTTACAAATATACATGAATGTGCACAAGCTATGCTTTTGTTTTTATAAAACATATGATTATATTATGTACTTTCCTTTGCCAATTGTCAATTTACTTGATAATAGGTCATACACAGCCCCCAGGTCAAAATAGATTTAGTTCATTTATTTTAATAGTTGCAGAATATTATCTCTTGGATGTACTGTAATTTATTCAACCATTATTTTATTGATGAACATAATTTGCTTCCAGTTTCTTTTTGCCTCCTTAAACAATGCTGCAGTAACATCCTACTACAAATATTCATTTATATTCCTCAAAGTGCTATTAGTGTGTGCATTTGGAATTTTTATAGATATTGCCAGATTATCTGCCACTTCTTAGCCATAATGAGAAATGAGAAAATTCTCATTTCTCTTAAACATTTCATATTTTATTTATATGTAATGGGATTTGTCTAACCAGCATTAATACATCCATGGTTATGAATGATAAACTGGCATGATACTGCTAGAAATCATTTACATGTATCAATTGTCATGAGAATTTTCTGCTGAAGGGGAATTGTGAGGGTTTCTTTGTGTCTTGGGGGGGAGAAATGTGGCAGAAGCTGAAGCACGCAGACTGTATGCTTCTTTTGTCTAAACAATAAAGTATGATCTAGCTTTGGGAAAGCAGGAGTTTGTCCCCACTTCTAAATGGAACACAGCATACTTGTGGCAGCAAAGAATCTGGCACACAAAAATGCCTACTTAGCTTGGAACATTCTAGGGGATTAGCAGAAATAACTGGGTTGTACTTAGTTCAGCAGTGGGTAGCAAAAGCCAATGAGACAAGTGTTGCGATTAAGGTAGCCACTTTCCTCCCCCTAGATTTGTACCCATTGGCTAGCAAGGTATGGGAAATTTACTTTACATACGAATGGACTTGAATTCTCAAATTGGTCTAAAAATATCACTTTGAATAGACTCACTTCCTGAAATAGCAAATTATTTTTCTCTGTTGATCCTTTTGTTACTGTGAAATCATTTTAGAGTACAGAAATATAGTGATGAGATGATGAAACATTTTATTAATATAGTTGTGAACCTTTTAATTGAAATTTATGCTTTATATTGTTTGCAAATGAGTTTCAAAAATCATAAGCAAAACATTCCTCCTGTCTGGAAATTCCCACTTCAAAGCTAAAATGAAAGCATTTTAAAAAAGAAATTTTCAACAACAAAACAGTGTTAATGGATATACCTAAAGGCAATTTAGTGGTGATAGAAGGTATATATGTTTTATGTACGAACTCAGCTTTCCCAAATTTCCAGCTTTGCTGCAAACTTCATTTTCAAAACATCAGTAATCTATCATTTGATAGCTTGTTTCTTCTGAAATTCTAAGTTTCTGATATACAGCTAATGTATGTACATTTAGAAAATATTGGATCTGAATTCGTATGTATGCAACTCTTAAATTACATGCTGCTGTCAGGTATTGACTTTTATGGTTGATAGGTTTAATATTATTTGTGTCTCTATAAATTATTTTATCTGAAGCCAAAAAAGATGAAAATCCAGGTTTTGTTAATAGATATACTAAGCATAACATTCAAGACATAATTGATATGAATATCAATAGCATGATTTTAATAACATCAAACATTTTGATGTCATAGGGAAATGTCTTCTAAATGCAGAGTGCAAATGGTGCAGTGAATCAGGGGCAGGCTCGTAGGAGGAAATACCTGACTTGAATCTATGAAAAGAATGGAAGAGTCTGAAAACCATTAGAGACAGCATTTGAAATAGTCCAGAAGATTCACATTTATCATAACCTTGATTTTACAACCATAAAAATTCATATTTTACGAACCAAAAAACAAAAACTGGCTGCAATGAGGCCATCAAGATTCCCAGAAGTATGCAAACAATAGGGATTTGTTATTCTCTTTAAATTTTGTATGAAAAATTGTGTGTGTGTGTGTGTGTGTGTGTGAGTGGGTGTGTATTGAGAGGGCAAAAGGAGATGTTTAATTGAAGAGAGAGACTCCTTTAAAGTATTTCCTGATGAGAGGGATTTATAACTTTAGGGCTGTTTGGTTTCTCTCCAAGCTTGGGTTTTAGCTTTGTAGAGTGGCAGATGTATGAAGAAGGAGGTCTTTGACAGTGTTTCTTTGAGAGTGTGAGAGAGGACAAAGTAATGCAGATGTAACAGAGGGCGGAGAATCCCTTAATGAAACTCTTGGCTGATTAAGTTTGAGAGAAGCACACACAGAGGAAGTCCTGACACAGAGCCCCACAAAGTGTTCAACCCCAGACATTTGACTCACGGAAAAAGGGCCATTGATTGAACCAAAGTGAGGTAGGGAAAAGTGATCTTTAATACTTCCCATTCAATCCCTTCTCTCTCTTTCTAACTTCAAGATCTATGGCCTCGGCCGGGTGCAGTGGCTCACGCCTGTAATCCCAGCACTTTTGGAGGCTGAGGAGGGTGGATCACGAGATCAGGAGATCGAGACCATCCCAGTCAACATGGTGAAACCTCGTCTCTACTGAAAATACAAAACTTAGCTGGACGTGGTGGCACACACCTGTCGTCCCAGCTACTCGGGAGGCTGAGGCAGAAGAATTGCTTGAACCTGGGAGGCAGAGGTTGCCATGAGCCGAGATCGTGCCATTGCACTCCAGCCTGAGCCACAAGAGCAAAACTCCTTCTCAAAAAAAAAAAAAAAGATCTATGGCCTCAGCTTACTCTGCAGTTACCCAGAACTTGATGTGGTTTGGCTGTGTCCCATCCAAATCTCATTTTGAATTCTGGTTCCCATAATCCCCATGTCTCGTGGGAGGGACCGAGGGAGATAATTGAACCATAGGGGCAGTGCCCCAGGCTGCTGTTCTGATGATAATGAGTGAATTTTCATGAGGTCTGATAGGGCTTCCCCCCTTTTCTCTGCACTTCTCTCCTGCCACCATGTTTGCTTCCACTTCCACCATGATTGTAAATTTCCTGAGACCTCCACAGCCATGCTGAACTGTGAGTCAGTTAAACCCCTTTCTTTTATAAACTACCCAGTCTCCAGTATATATTAGCAGTGTGAGAATGGACTAATACAGTAAATTGGTACTGGGAGTGAAGTACTGCTGTAAAGATACCCAAAAATGTGGAAGCAACTTTGGAACCGGGTAACAGGCAGAGGTTAGAATCGTTTGGAGGGCTCAGAAGAAGATAGGAAAATGTGGGAAAGTTTGGAACTTCCAAGACTTGTTAAACAGCTTTGAACAAAATGTTGGTAGTGATATGGACAATAAAGTTGAGGCCGAGGTCGTCTCATATGCAGATGAAAAACTTTTAGGAAATGAGAGGAAAGGTCACTCTTGGTATGCAAAGACTAGTGGCATTTTACACCTGCCCTAGAGATCTGTAAACTTTGAAGTTGAGAGAGATGATTTAGGGTATCTGGCAGAAGAAATTTTTAAGGGGCAAAACATTCAAGAGGAAGAAGAGAGTTACATCATCATGGCAGACAGGAGACAGGACTAGATTGCAGCTCTTGGCAGAGCAGTGTGTGGAAGCTCACATTGTTAATTTGAGCTCCAGATACACGGCAAGAACAAACTGGCAATACTGAGAGGACCCACAGACCCTCTGAAGGAAGCAGACTGCTCCTGGAGGAGCTGGGAGACACCCCATATACTGTGAATGCCCCACTTGTGGAAGTAGGAAAGGAAAATCTTCCTCTCCACCCCACTGGAGAAACTGAAGGTCTGTTTGCAAAAGTTTCCAATCTTACCTGGAGCTGAGTTAATTTAGAGAGGTGAATGAAATACAGAAAACAATAGAAAGGCCCTAGGAGCTCGCTGGGTCCCCAAGCAGCCCATTCCTGCCTGGTACCACAGAGATCCAGCTGGAGGGTGGCCAGAGGAGCAGGGGGTAAAACTCCACAGGGAGAAGGAAATCTCTAGCTGAACTTTGTAACAATTTGAATGGGGCGAGTTGCCTCCTGGCCAAAAGTCAGGGGAAGGTGCAAATTTGGTGTGCAGACTCCTCAGGCAAGGGAAAAACAAAGCCCTTTTATGTTTTTGCATCTGGGAAGCAGGTAGCCTGGGGCAAGTTGTCAAGCCCACCACCTGAAAACAGACTCTGGGCTGTTGGAGTGGGGAATGGTAGGAGTGAAACTGGTCCTTCAGTTTGCATGGGAGCTAGGTGAGGCCTGTGACTGCTGGCTTCCCCCCACTTTCCTGACAACCTGCATGACTAAGCAGGGACAGCCATAATCCTCCTAGGTACACAACTCCAGTGACCTGGGAATCTCACCGACATCCCCCACAACAGCTGTAGCAAGACCTGCCCAAGGAAAGTCTGAGCTCAGACACACCTAGCCCTGCCCCCACCTGATGGTCTTTCCTTACCCACCCTGGTAGCAGAAGATGAAGGTGATGTAATCTTGGCAGTTCTAGGGCTCTGCCCACCATAAGTTCCTCTCCATACTACCACAGCCGATGCTCTCTGGAAAGCACAACCAACTGTCAGAAAGCCAATCACCACAAAAACAGGGCATTAAACCAACAAAACTGAGAACCCTCACATAATTCATTGCACCCCCAACCAACTCCACTGCAACGGGTGCTGATATTCGTGGCTGAGAGACCTATAGATGGTTCACATGACAGGACTCTGTGCGGGCAACCCCCAGCACCAGCCTGGAACCAGGTAGACTTGATGGTTGCTAGACCTAGAAGAGAGAAAACAATCACAGCAGTTCAGCTCACAGGAAGCCACATCCATAGGAAAAGGGAATATCCCATGGGACAAAATAATTTGAACAACAGCCTTCAGCCCTAGACCTTCCCTCTGACAAAGCCTACCCAAATGAGAAGGAATCAGAAAACCAACCCTGGTAATATGACAAAACAAGGCTCTTTAATGCTCCCAAAAATCACACTAGTTCACTAGCAATGACTCAAACCAAGAAGAAATTCCTGATCTGCCTGAAAAACAATTCAGGAGGCTAGTTATTAAGCTAATGAGGGAGGCACCAGAGAAAGGTGAAGCCTAATGCAAGGAAATCCAAAAAATGATATAAGAAATGAAACAAGAAATATTCAAGGAAACAGATAACTTTAAGAAAAATCAATCAAAAGTTCAGGAAACTGTGGACACCTTTTTAGAAATGCAAAATGCTCTGGAAAGTCTCAGCAATAAAATTAAACAAGACCTTTACAAGGAAAACTACAAAACACTGCTGAAAGTAATCACAGATGACACACAAAAATATAGAAACACATCGCATACTATGGATGGGTAGAATCAATGTTGTGAAAATGACCATACTGCCAAAAGCAATCTACAAATTCAATGCAATCTCCATCAAAATACCAGCATCATTCTTCACACAATTAGATAAAACAATTCTAAAATTCATATGGAACCAAAAAAGAGCCTGCATAGCCAAAGTAAGATTAAGCAAAATTAATAAATCTGGAGGCATAACACTACCTGATTTCAAACTATATTGGAAGGCCATAGTCACCAAAACAGCATGGTACTGGTATAAAAATAGGAACATAGACCAATGGAACAAAACAGAGAACCCAGAAATAAACCCAAATACTTACAGCCAACTCATCTTCAACAAAGCAAACAAAAAACATAAAGTGAGGAAAGGACACCCTATTCAACAAATGGTGCTGGGACAATTGGCTAGCCACATGTAAGAGAATGAAACTGGATCCTCATTTCTCAACTTATACAAAAATCAACTCAAGATGGATTAAGAAATTAAACCTAAGACCTGACACTATAAAAATTATAGAAGATAATGTTGGAAAAACCCTTCTAAACATTGGCTTAGGCAAGGATTTTATGACCAAGAACCCAAAAGCAAATCCAATAAAAACAAAACTAGATAGCTGGGACCTAATAAAAATAAAGAGCTTTTGCATGGCAAAAGGAATAGTCAGCAGAGTAATAGATGACCCACAGAGTGGGATAAAATCTTCACAATCTATACAACTGACAAAAGACTAATATCCAGAATCTACAATAAACTCAAACAAATCAGTAAGAAAAAAACAATCCCATCAAAAAGGGGGCTAAGGACATGAGTAGACAATTCGCAAAAGAAGATATACAAATGGGCAACAAACATATAAAAAATGCTCAGCATCACTAATGATCAGGGAAATGTAAATCAAAACCACAATGCAATATCTCCTTACTTTTGTGAAAATGGCCATAATCAAAAAATCAAAAACCAGTAGATATTGGCCTGGATGCAGTGATCAGGGAACACTTCTACACTGCTGGTGGGAATGTAAACTAGTACAGCCACTATGGAAAACAGTGTGGAAATTCCTTGAAGAACTAAAAGTAGAACTACCATTTGATCCAGCAATCTCACTCCTGGGTATCTACCCAGAGGAAAATAAGTTATTATTTGAAAAAGACACTTGCACACACATGTTTATAGCAGCACAATTCACACTTGCAAAAATATGGAACCAACCCAAATGTCCATCAATCAATAAGTGAATATATCAACCCTGGGGCATTGCCTAGTGGAGCTATGAGAAGAAGGTCACCATCCTCTATACCCCAGAATGGTAGATCCACTGACAGCTTGCATTGTGTGCCTGGAAAAGCTGCAGACACTCAACAACAGCACAGAAAAGTAGCCAGAGGGAAGCAGTACCCTGCAAAGCCACAGGGGCAGAGCTGCACAAGGCAATGGGAGTCCACATCTTGCATTAGCATGACCTGGGTGTGAGACATGAAGTCAAAGGAGATCATTTTGGAATTTTAAGGATCAATGACTGCCCTTTTAGTTTTCGGACTTGCATGGGGCCTGTAGCCCCTTTGTTTTGGCCAATTTTTTCATTTGGAATGGGTGTATTTATCTAATGCCTGTACCTTCATTTTACCTAGAAAATAACTAATTTGCTTTTGATTTTACAGGCTCATAGGCAGAAGGGACTTGCCTTGTCTCAGATGAGACTTCGGACTTGAACTGTTGGATTATTGCTGGAATGAGTTAAGACTTCGAGACACTGTTTGGAAGGCATGGTTTTGTTTTGAAATGTGATGACATGAGATTTGGGAGAGGTCAGAAGTGGGATGATATGGTTTTGCTGTGTCCCTACCCTAATCTCATCTTGAATTGTAGTTCCCCACGGATCGTGGGAGGGACCCAGTGGGAGGTAATTGAATCATTATTTCCTCGCTGTTGTTCTCCTGATAGTGAGTGAGTTCTCATTAAATCTGATGGTTTTATAAGGGGCCTTTTCTCCTTTTGTTCAGCACTTCTCCTTGCTGTTGCCATGTGAAGAACATGTTTGCTTCCCCTTCCACCATGATTGTAAGTTTCCTGAGGCCTCCCCAGCCATACTGAATTGAGTCAATTACACCTCTTTCCTTTATAAATTAGCCAATCTCAGGTATGTCTTTATTAGCAGCATTAGAACAGACTTACACAGAACTCCTCTGTTAGTTGTTTCTTATCAGTGTATATACTTCCTGGGCAGTATTGAGTTTGGTTGGACATTTCACCACTAGCTTTCATTTCCTTTTACCCTAATAAAATCTTAGCCTTCCTGAAGTTTATTCCCCCAGAGTTTTACAATTACAGCAATTTGGATCATTGGTCAATATGGTGTTTCTTATCTGACATACTGACATCCTAACAGAATCTCTCAGAGCTATTCAAAGGACAGGTTTTGTTCAATTGGATAGGATAGGTTCAAATGGTGGTCTTTTCAGTTGAGCAGGTGGGTGGGGGAGCTTCTTTAGGGGTGGAAGATTTCTTGCTTTTCCTCAAGCCACATGATGTAGAAAGCTGCCTATTCTGCCTAAGCATAAGCCCATCTCTGATGCCTTGTCCATGTTGGTTTCCCTTGAGATGTGTAGCTCATTGTCATATACTCAAGGTGATGTCCAGCATACTGTGCTCAACTTATGTTACTGCTCATCTCCTAGGTCTCCCCTGTCCCCATGGACCTTAGCTACCTGACTTGCTTCCTAGTAAGAGTGGTCTTAAAGAGGACTCAGACTTTTCCTGTGCTTTAAAGAGGCCCTTTAAAGATCAGAGAGGCCCCCATGCTCAGTTCTGACTAATAAGGAAAGGCTGTCATGCCTGCAAACTGGCTGGAGTGGGCCCACAGAGGGCCTGCTTTCTCAGTGATTTTTCAGAAGGCCATGGAAACTCAATTCAGAGTACATGTAAGCTAGTATCCTGTTGACCAATAAGAGACTTTTTGTGTTTGCTCTCCTTCTCTCTCTTCCTTTCTTTTGTTTTTTTTCCCTCCCTCTTGCTTCCCTGGGAGAACACTCCCCAGCAAAGGGTTACTATATAAGCTTCTACCACTGGCTCTGTTTTCTAGAGAATTAGGGCTAAAAAAAAAGTAAAAATAGATTAATTATTGACAATGTCAAAGAAACATCCAAGTGTATATCTATTTTCCTAACTATATGCCAAATTTAGTCCTGTTTTAGTTGCCCAAGGGTTATGGGATACAGGAAGTGGTCAAGTGTCACATGATGTAGCATGGAGTGATGGGGGTGAACATGGCCAAAATGCCTGGAGCCTGGACTTCAAAGGACAATGACACAAATGCATTAGAAAGTTCATATTAATGCAAGGTGCTCAGATGTGTTTGGATACAACAATAAGTGTCACTTGTGACTCAGACAGTGTGGAAAAGAAATTGAGATAAGAAAATGATAAGCAAATCCTGAGGGTGCTTTTTTCTTTTCATACACAGACTTTGTGGACATCTTGTCTCTTTGGCTTGGCCAAGAGTCTAAGAGCTGGGTCCAGCTGGGGGTTTCTAGGGAGTCCCGAGCAGCAGCATACTGTTCAAGTTTTCCTCTGGGTCCACATGTTCTCAAGGTCGTGTAAAGCTTATGCGTGTATAGACTTGATCATTGACCTGCAAAACAAAGAACCCACGTTTACATGTGGTTCTTAAAATACTTTCCACTTTACAACCAATTTCTACTCACCATTCTTAATAAGTAGAAGATTTGAAATAACCATATGCGTAACAGGATAAGTGTCTCCACAGGTTCATGCATGAAACTAGAGGCTGGGAGTAGACAGTGTCCTTTAAATGAAATGAAGGGAAAATGTAATAATGGCTTTTAACAAGGTCACATTGAAAAGGAATGACAGGATAAATTGGACCATTTGAGAACTTTGCCAAGTGTAAAAATTAAGGTTACATTACTAAAAACTCTATCTAGATAATCTTGGACTCTGAAAAAAAATTAATGGGAAGTGGACCTAATTATTTGAACTGAGATGCAGAAAATGTAGTTCATGTACCTATTAAGGATACATCAGATGCCCAAGGTATCTGAACAAAAATGCTGACAAAGATCAATTTAATATTGAATGATTTATTTCAGGAGACCTAGAAATTTTTAAAATAAGAGACTTAGGGGGAAAGTCTGCTGAAATAAACAAATCCTGAGATAATATTTAATTTAGAGTTGGGTCAGTAGATAAGTTTGATTTTTAAAATATATTTAAAATTGAGAGTCTAAAAACGACTTAATAAAATAGGCCAAGTGCTTTTTAACCTAAACCAAGGAAGAATTTAAAAAACATAGAAATAGTCAGGTATAACAATATGCTTAGTTTACTCCCTTAAAAGAAAAAAAAAACAACATATTTTAGGAATGTACAGCTTTCAGGTGGTTTTAGATGAATTTATACTATTTGGACAATCTTTGAAAATATAAATATGGTTAGAAAAAAGAATCTTATAAAACTTCAGTCATTTAATTTTGAGGAATTAAGGAAAACCATTCCAAGCACTTGGTTACATCTTTTCTATATAATAACTTGTTGATTTTTCAGAATAACTTCTTAAGAAAATAATTTTTGTAACCTCATTATAAACAAAACAGGTTTAGGGAAGTTAGCTAATTTGCCCAAAGTCTTACCCCTTGTCAGTCTTACCCCTTGAACAGTATCGTTAGACAGCAGGACTTAGACCCTGTGCTGTCACCAATCTGCTAGGTTCACAGAGCATTTCATGCGTGCAGTTCAGCCATACAGGCTAGGTTTTTAGCCTTCATTCTTGGTTAACTGTCATTGACAAAGTCTGACTGCTCTTGCTTCTCTGGCATTCATTTTTGGTATGATCACTTCTTCTAGCATGTGGAAGAAATATTTCCATGTTTGGATGTTTCTTTTTGTTAATCAAGATACAAACTCATATGGAAAAGAGGTGAAAAGCTCATCTCCATTTGAGTAACTCCATAGATTTTGGACAAAGCAAAAGAATTTGGTGATGATGATGCTCTAAGAATGATTGAATGGATAAAGTTCCTAGTGACAACACCTAGGGAGGTATGATTGATTTTCTTTTGCTGCTTTCCAGGAAGTGTGTACTCTAGCCAAATTTAGGATGCCCCATATTTTGTGACACCAGGAAATATGTCACAAAATTTTGCACAGTAGAAAAAAAAAAAAAACTTTATAGGCCAGGCATGATGACTCATGCCTGTAATCCCAGCACTTTGGGAGGCCGAGACGAATGGATCACCTGAGGTCAGGAGTTTGAGACCAGCCTGGCCAACATGGCGAAACCCCATCTCTACTAAAAAATACAAAAACTAGCTGGGTGCAGTGGCAAACACCTGTAATCCCAGCTACTCGGGAGGCTGAGGCAGGAGAATCGCTTGAACCTGGGAAAAGGAGGTTGCAGTGAGCCGAGATTGCACCATTGCACTCCAGCCTTGGAGACAGAGCAAGACTCTGTCTCCAAAAAAAAAATACCTTTATAATGTATAAGATTCCTTCATGTTTAGCAGCCTTGGATTCCATTTTTAACCAATTTTATAATATACCAAATTCAATGAGTTATTGTCTGAAGAGTTTGTCTATTTTAAAAAAGAAAGTAATAAGACTGAATTTGTTGTGACCTATGGGATCATAAAATTTGCTATCATGGGCTTTGAAATTAAACTGAGTTTGAATTTTAGCTCTGTTACTTGCAGGCTGTGAGACTGGGAGAAGTTAGTTAGCCTCTGTTCCTTGCTTTTCTCATCTCATTGTAAGGATTAAATGAGATCATGTATTATAAATGTATTCATTGTATTCATTTATTATTATTTATAAACCATACTTGTACAATTAGTGTAGCAAACTTGATTTTATAAGCAAATCAAGTTTCTTCAATGTATATATTTTGGATTCTTAAGTCAGTGTACTGATTTTAAGGGGTAAAGGACTTTAAAAAATAATATATGAATGATGTTTTTTCATTTTCTCTTTTCCCCTACTTTCTTATCACCCACCTTCCACCTGTCATAAAAAGGAAAGAGAAAGAGAGAGAGGGGAATAAGAAACGAGAAGGAAGAACGGGAGGGAGGGAGGAAGGAAGGAAGGAAGGGAGGAAGGGAGGGAGAGAGGGAGGGGGGAGGAAGGAAGAAAGGAAAGAAGGAAGGAAGGGAGGGAGAGAGAAGAAAGGAAGGGAGGGAGGGAGGAGGAAGGAAGGGAGGGAGGGAGGGAGGGAGGGAATGGAGGGGAGGGGGAGAGAGAAACAGGCTAGGAAAGAATAAAATAAAACCAAAATTAATTTTTTAAATTTCTTCATAATTCTTGGAAATTTAACTTCTTTAGATGCTGCTATTTAAAATACATACATAATTCAATAAATTCAGGAAGGACACTAGGCTGAAAAATTTTCCCTTCGGTAAAACTGACACCAGCAACTCATACAGCTTGTCAGGATCTAAGGTCTCACTGGGAGGCACAAAGGAAACAGGCAGCAGAAGGAGGCATCAAATGGTGCAGCCTGCAGTTCCCAGCAGTGACTCTCAACGGGACTGCAGGCATTAGCATGGTTCCTGCAGGAACTACTGCCCAGCTGGTTGTCAGTGGAAGTGTGGACACAGGCTACCCTCCTTTCTCCTACCCTTATCTGGTTTCCCAGCAGCAGATGGTGATGGTAGTCACATTTTTTCAACTGTCCACACTACAGAGAGGGACCCAAGTTTGTCTCTACACTCCCTTCTCTCGTTTTGAGGAGTCTGAGGACTGAAACGTTATGTAAGAGAAAGTATCTGGTTTGATACTTCGGATCCTACTAAAATTCTGTAATTTTACTTTAATAACAACTGCTAAATAGTACAAGTTTGGATAGTGGAAAATTAATAAATTCAAGAACTCTATAAATCACTAAAGTATTAAGCATCTGTAAGTGTTTGGGCAGAAAATTATCTTAATCTTACATTATTAGGGAGAGGGCATGAAAAATTACTTAATCATAAGATACATAATACTTATCAGGATAATCAATAGAGGGGTAATATAATAGCCAAATGTTCTATTGTGATTTTAAAGCCATTATCCAAATTAGTTGCTGAAGAAAGAAACTAAATGTAATAAGAACTGTAGACCCTTAGTGTTTTGGTCTCACTAAAAGTAAGCTATAAGAATACTCATCTAAAATTACAAGCATAATTAAAAAATCACAGAGGCCTTGAAACAAAACACAAAATGACAATCATGAAATCCATCAATCGCTGTAATACCAACTTATGTTTATATGGTGACTTAAACACTTGAAATGTGATTGCACGGATGTTTTCTTAATACAATATCCTTTGAAGTAGATGGACATGCACTGTTATTCTTGTTTACTAGATGAATATACTGAGACTCAAAGAGATTAGGTAACATGGCAACATCAGACCTATAATCCAGTTTTCTTGTCTTCAGAATAGGTCTTTTTATTTCCGTCTTTGCAGCTAATAGATGTTAATTTTCATTGTATAGCAGCCATTGGAAACATCTCAATTTGCTCAAAGAGCCTAAATATTCATCTATATTTTGTGAATATATGTATGTATGGGATACTGGTGCTAATGTTGTGCTTCTCTTGCATTTTTGGCCCCAAATGAAACACATCTCTTGATATTCTTGTCTTTGCATGTTCTCCCCTTTGTATCTGAGCTGGACCTGTGTTTGCTTAAACCAAAAGAACACAGTCGAATTGCTATTATGCCAGTTCTGGGCCTAACCGTTAAGAAGTCCTGGTATATTTTGCTTTGTACTCTTGAAAGCCCAAGCTATTCATGAAAGAAGTCTGACTAGTCTGCTGAAGAGGCCACTTGCATAGAGAGATCAAGTGGAGAGGCTACTTGGAAAGAGAGTACTTCTAAGGCAACAAGGAACGAGAGAAGCTCACCCATTTCAGAACCCTGGCTGAGCCTAGCCCCCAGACAATCTGCCTGCTGAATTTAATCACACTAGTGACCCCAGGGATGACTAACAGAAGACACCCCAGCTGAGCACAGCCTAGGCTGCAGGACTGGGAAAAAATAAAATGAATGTTGTTTTAAGCTACTAGGTTTTATGGTGGTTTGCTACAGATAGATAACTGAAATAAATGTCAAAGCAATGGGCTTCAGGCTTCATTACTCTTTCCAAGTACACAGTTATTGAATGAGCAAGTATTCTTCAATTCTGTATCTCAAAATCCAGATGACAGTTCTATGAGTTCTGCATTGGATGTGTTTCATCATCAGGGAAAAAGAAAGGTCTGCTGTGAAAGACCAAAACATTCATGAAATTGACTTATTTTGTATCAGAGCAATAATGCTGCTAATTGTTTAAACCAAAAACCCAGGCACAATGTGGCTGCTTAGATATGAAATGACACTCCATAAACTTGCAATTTAATTTCACATCCGTGAATGCATTTTCATCCTATGAGGAATGCTGTGTATGCGGGTGCTTTCAATTCTGGGAATGTCATCTGGGAAAAGAGAGCAGCAGCTTAGCCATGAAACTGCAGGTTTGCAAATTAGCAAATTTTCAGCACTCTGCTCATTAGTGAAATCAATGAGACTTTTAAAAGACTGAGAAAAATTGTCAAAATATGAGCATATGAAAATGATGACATGAATGGGACTTGAGAAACTCAGGGGTGAATGTGGGAGAGACATGGCACAGGAAGAATCCTTTGATACACTCCCAAACAAGCTACAGTTGGTTACGTCAACCAAAGTGACTGCTCTGCCTCTAGGTAACTTGCAACTGTGGAGTTCTTGCTTGGAACTGGCTTTTTGGGGTCATTACTTGGTTTAAATTATTTTCTCTTCAGATTAAGAGTACACCAGATGTTAAGTGATTCCCTTCAACTGTGTGATTTTAGAGAAAGTTACTTTAAGGTAGTTATTAACTTAACTGTATATTTAAGATTTAATGCAAAAAAAGTAATGGTTTACATAATAGAAGCACATGATTTCAGAGGGAGAGGGAAAGGCCTAAACTGGTATATGGTAAGATCTAGCTTTTCCAACTGTTTTATCTTGTCTGCCACTGACTTGTGTGAATTCTTCTAGAGGCAGCTGATGCTTGTTAAGTAAGTTAAAGATAGTCAAGAAAAGCCTAACATACAACCCCTGCCTTCAAGGGACTTAGAATTTAGTTCAAAAAACAGTGACATGGTAGGCTCTTAACCATTCTGAGAGTCAGCGAGCCTCAGAGATGCTAATGATGAAATCGGTCTTTCCTTTATTTAGAAAAATGGACTCAAACTGGATATACGCATTGCTTTCCTCTTGCTTTTTCGTGCCAATAGGCAGCAAGATTCCCTAGTCCCCATCTCTTTTTAGTCACCCCAAACATCTACAATCTTGAAATATATCAACTACCCTATAGCAACTTACTTTAAACGATGCCTTACAGTTTAAAATCCAACTTCATAGTTTTTTTAAAAAAACAAAATAATCCTAAAATGTAGGTGAAGCATGAACTACTATTCTTATTTTATTAAATAAATAAACTGATTGAGAGAGATCTGCACAATGTGTTTAAAAGTCAAGAGGTTATACACTCATAGGTAATAAGTTGTTGACTTTCAGCAAAAATTCTCCAGAAACACATTTCTTATTCTGTCCAGTTACCCCAACTGGTAATCAGATGGGGTGACTGTGGAGTAGAGGACTTACATGGAAATAAAGAGGAGTATCCTACGGTGTGCTGAGGATAACTCTTCTTGTGGAAAAAGAAAAGTCATAAACTCAGAGGCCATTTGAGCTTATGACTTTTCTGGGGTTGCTGGGATGCCATTAGGAAGGAGTCAGCCTCTCACTTGACTTCCCACTTTTAAGTGGATGTCAACCTGTATGTTAATTGCAGCACTATTCATAATAGTAAGGACATGGACTCAACCTAGGTGCTCATCAATGGTGGATTAGATAAAGAATATATAGATAAGAATAAAGAATATATTAGATAAGATAAATATATAGATAAAGAATATATTAGATAAGAATATATACACCATGGAATACTACATAGCCACAAAAAAGAATGAAATCATGTCCTTTGCAGCAATATAGACGCAGCTGGATGCAATTATCCTAAGCAAACTAATGCAGAAACAAAAAACCAGATACTGCATGTCCTCACTTCTAAGTGGGAGCTAAACGTTGGGTACACATGGACATAAAGATGGGAACAATAGACACTGGGGACTAAAAGAAGAAGGAGGGAGAAATAGGGATAAGGGTTGAGAAACTTCCCTGTTGTGTACTATGCTCACTACCTGGGTGGTGGATTCCATGATACCCCAAGCCTCAGCATCTTGCAATATAACTTTGTGACAAACATGTATATGTACCCCCGAATCGAAAATAAAAGATAAATAAATACATTAATATATAAATCATTTCCAAAAAGTACATAGAAACTGCCAACTCAAAGCAGAAAAGAAATGATAGGACCAACATGGCAGAAGGCTCCTTTTAAAAAAAATCCAGTGCTGAAATAACGCATGTTTCCTGGTGTGTAGTAGAGTGTTAGGCTTACCCTGTCTGAGCTATTTTCACTATGGTGTATGCATGCACACGTACATGCGTACTCACATGCATATGTGTATGCACATGTGTACATGCACACATATTCATGTTATTGCTTTAATCTGCTGTATTTAGTGGACACATAACCTGAAGAAAGTACTGTGCCTTTTCTGTTTTCATCTGTACTGTACCTGCCGAGAAGCTTTCAGTATCATCTTGAATAGAACTAGAACAAACTGCACTATTTTGTGCAATCTAAACTGTCCTCGAGCTTGAACTATAGAGCACAGAACATTTTCCATCTTCCCACACTAAACAACATCCTTCAGAAGTATTTAAACAGGACATATTTTCTAGAACAAAACTAAGACATGAACTGGACTAATGGAACATTTAGTTTGAATTTCTCATCTCTAGTACATGATTCAAATTCTCTTTGCCTCAGTTGTCGTTTTAGTAAATTGAAGAGGATTAGGATTATTTTCTGATAGGAAATTTTAACCATGTGAGAAAAATTTTTTGATATTACTTCAACATGAAAGCAACAGGTTTACTGTAAACATAGGATTGTTTTTATTTTTTCCCAATGGTTCTGTGAACTCAATTAAGAGATAATCTAGTATACACCCTGTGAGTACTGACGTTTATTTTATCCTTTTTCATGAGAGCTAAAGGACAGACACAGTTAATCCAATCATGGCAAATGAATAAACCTCCTCCACAGCCCAGGCCAGACATTTCTCATGCTTTGTCTAGCTGTCTCTAATTTTCTGTTTGATTTTCTACCACTCACAAGCAAGATAGAGGGCTGCTTTGGCAGAAATTAAATGTGCAAAAATGTTTTACCATCTGCTGGAATATTCTTGGATGTTATCCTTCCAGTAGCACTCATTATTAAAAATATTTATTGGACATGAACAATATATCAAATTCTGTTCAAAATATGGCTGCCTCACAGTTACTACTCAAACAAGAGTGAAAAAAAGTCACATGATTTTAAAATGATGATTGCATTCGTTCTGTCCTTGAATTTTGCTACTCTTGACACTATTTTTCCCATCTGAGAAAGAGTGGCACTATTTTTTCCCTCTGAGGAAGAGGAAGTTATTTAAGGCAAGAACTGTGTTTCTTTTATTTAAAGTATGAACAGCCCTTAACATGATGCATATTAGTAGAGGCTAAAAATGTTGATTCACTGATAAATTTTTAAAGCCTGTTTTATCATCTAAATTGCAAATTTCTTAAGGGGCAATGACAGGATTTACTATCTCTTAGGTATGTGAACATCTGTTAGTTTTTGGTTTTGCATTTCATTTTCAATGCCCAGAATCTGATGTTCCAGTCAAGATTTAGAAAAACACCAACTATAAAAGCTGAAACACCAGATACTTGTTTTTCCCAGCCTCCCTTGCAGTTAGGGTACTGGAAGGCAACCTAGTTAGATCAATTAGGAGTTAATAATAGTAAGAATAAAGTACTATGTAGAATTTATTTGCAGCAAAAATATTTGACATTACAGAAGGGGCAGCAGTGACAGAGTTAATAGTGAAGGCTGTAGTGGCCAATATTCATAGAAGTGACAGAAATCCTTTCTCCAAATCTTTCACAGTTCTCATTGTTTTCCAAGCCTGATTTTATGACTTTGTAAGTAATTATCTAGCCATGAGATACATTCAGTCAATTCTCTTCTGCTGAAATCAGGTACAGCAATTTTTGTGGTTTCCTTCTAAAGAAACCTAGCTGACGTATTGGGCTTATTCTAAAGTCTCTTCATAATAGAGTTTAAGCAAACACCCTATAGTCCATTTACCCAACACCATTTTGTGTTCCACCCATGGACAATTCTAATTCTATATTCTGTTGTATTTTTAACTGGTTTTATGTATTAGTCTTGCCTCTCCCATGATATTATAAGGACCTTGCAAGCAAAAATCACATTATCCTTCCTTTTAACCTCAGAGTCATACAGGGTTCTTAAAAAAGAGTACACGTTGAATACACACTTTACTGATTGATATCAGGTAAATAACATCAGAACAATAGTCATTAGCACAGTGGGTATATGACTGAGTAGAAAGATAGGTACCATTTTTTTCTGGAGCAAGATAAAGAATACATGAGTTACTTAAAATTAAAATTCAGTGCCATATAAGAGGAACAAAAGATTTTTACTGAGTTCAAACTGCTCTGAATTTAATTTAGTCAAATCAATTTTTGTAACTAGACAGTCTTAAAATGGAGACTAATTGTAGGTGTAACCTTCAGGCTAAAATTAGACGAAATAAGAATAAAAGGATGGATTTTCAATGTCATTGGTCTAATGTGAGTGTTAGATTAATGATAATAGTGCATGTTCTACCCCTTTCTTTATTTCTTCCTTTCCTGCCCCAAACACAATCACATAACAAAGTCAGAGGAAATTGGTTTGAGATTGAGTGTCAAAGGGATTCAGGAAAGGATTGGGGGAGAGAATTGGTGGAGGGGAAAATCTCTGAAAATGTGGCCTTGGCTGTAGAAATGGGCCTAGGGACTGAGCTGTATGTTTCAGGGAGGGAACTTGGGTAGTCATTTGGTGGTGGGAGGTGGTGTAGAGAACTGCTTGTGTCAGAGCAGAAAAGATTATATCTGTATTTAGGTAATTAGAATCTGATTCTACAGATTTCAGTGTTATGATGAATCAATGTCAAGCAGTTCCTTCTGTTATTCATTAATTCAACAACCATTTATGGAAGATTTTTTTTCTGTCGTGCATTGCTCTAGGCTCTAGAGCTAGAACAGTGAGTGAGACAGATAAAATCCTGAGCCCAAGGAGCATATATTCTAGTAAGAGAGATAAATAAAAAGCCATCAAGGAGGTAGAAATATATTATAGGTATTAGATAGTGATAAGTGCTATAAAGAAAAATAAAGTAGGATAGGGAGTTAGAGGGTGATAGGGGCTGCAATTTTAGGCAGGGTTGTCAGAAAAGTTTTTCTCTGAGGTGTTTACATTTGAGAAGAGACTTAAAGTGAGGAAGTAATCCAAGAAAACGTGTAGGAAGAGGAAAAAACAAGAGAAAAGTCCCTGCGGCATGGTTGTACCTGACTTGCTTGATGAAAAGCAAGGAGGTAAGTTTACCTGGCACTGACTAAACCAGTGGAAGAATCATAGGAGATGAGGTAGAAGAGTGTGTTGAACACTGTGATGCACTGACCAGATTCCCCTTCAATGAATGAATTGTTGCTCCAGCTGTTCAGAGTGGTATGGGCAGACAGGCATCAGCTGTCAGACCTTCCAGGGACTGCCCCACCTGCTGAGAGCCACCTCAACCAAGGTCTTGCTCCTTTTGGGGGCAGCTATGCTCAATCACTGATCAGTGAGGCAGTATAAAAGGCCAACATCTTGACCTAACTCAGCACAACTCCAAAGAACCATTCCAGCTTCAGAGGTTGCCATGAAATTGGCCAAAACTATTGCTGTGCCTAAATCCCAGTTTGCCCTCTCCCTCTGCCCACTCTTCCTTTGTTTTCTTCCCTACCATAGATGTCAATTCCCTAATAAAATCTCTGCTTTCTAAACTCTAGAGCGATAATTCAACCTGCTTCAACAGTGAGGCAGATGATTGGATTCCATTAAAAGTATTATGGAAAGACTGTGGGGTTCTGAGCAGAGGAGTAATGTAATCTAATTTATATTTTACGGAGATTACTTGGCTGCTGTAAATTATAGAAGGAAAAGACAGAAAGTTGGGAAGGTATTGAAATAAGCCAGGCAAAAGGTGATGATGACTTAGACTAAAGAAGCATTGATGGAAGTGATGAGAAATGAATACGTTCAACATGTTTTCTGAAAGGAGAGCTGAAAGGATCAAGCAATGTTCTTTAACTCATCAAAGAGGCTATAAAACTCAACAATTAGCATGAGAAACAAAAGTCAGTTAAAAACATCGCTATTTTACAAGGACCAGTATTGTTTAAAATGCATAACAATACTGATATAAGTCAAGTCATCTCTTATATTCATATTCAACCATTCAAGTACAAAACCTAAATCATTTGTTTATATCACAGAAACAAATATTGCTGGATTACCTGGTAGAGTGCCCAGTTAGGGCTGGTGGGCTACGCACGAGTCAGCAAACTATAGCCCACAAGACAAATCCAGCCTGCCTCATGTTTTCATGTGGCCCATATCCTAAGAATGATTTTTATATTTTTAAACAATTAAAAAAAATCAAAACTGCAATAATATTTTATAACACATAGAAGTTATATGATATTCAAATTTCAGCATCTGTATACAAATTTTACTGGCACATTACCAAGCTTATTTGTTTATGTGTAGTCAATGGATACTTTCAGGTTATAAGAGCAGAGTTGAGTAACCGTGACAGAGACCATATGGCCCACAAACAATAAAATATTTACTAACTGGTCTTTACAGAAAGTTTGCTGACCTCTAGTTTATCTTACAGAAGTACAGCCTGGTGGAATGTCCAGTTAATGCTGGTGGGGCTAGTGGCCTGTTCACTTGCTCTAACTTTGTTCCTGCTGGATACCAGTGTGATGAGCAATCATTTAGGGTCAGTTTGTTTAGAAAAGACCTGTGGAATTTTGGCTTTTTCCATGGTTCCTTTTCCTTTTTTCAAAGTCTATCATGATACCATGGTTGTTAGCACTTTCTTATGATAAATCATGGGCTTGAGACCTCTTCAACTGTGCTTGTAATTTTCAACTAATCACATCCACAGTGCAGCATGCAGTGACAAATAAAAGCAAATGGCAAATATTTCACTACCATTCTCCACAATTTTCTGTGCTCCTATTTCTCCTTGTTCTCCTTGTTTCCCCCCTGCTCCAGCAATTTGGACTAGACATTTAAACTTGATCTTCCAAGTATTGATCCTTAATATCCTCTAAGGATTTTGCTTCATGCTTGCCTTTGTATTCTTCTGCTCATAGCTATCTAGAGGAAGCTCTAGACTGGCTTTGGCCCCAGGACTCAATCCCAGTACTGCCTGTCCTAAAGGACTCTCCCTTCCACCAGAGTCTGCCTTACCAGTTGGTTGTTTTTCCACTGTGCTCCTACTGTTCCTCCATGGTCATCTTCTCTCCTCTTTGTATGATGAACACATTCTGCTCCCAGCTTTACTTTGCCTAATCCCCCTCCTTTGAGCTCTTCTTTGCATTCACTCTTAATTAATGCTTTTCTCTCCTGACAAGAGCACTATATCAACCGAGAGAGGCCTCTTGGGCTTCTAAAGGTGCAGGAACCACGTCTTTTGCCACGAGGTCTATCAATTTACTTACTTTAATTATAACAAAAAACAAGTTGTTACAACTCATATTTATTGAGCATATATCTCTGTCTCTGATGGTGCTTGTATTAGGCTGGTTGAGCTGCCATAATAAAATACTACAGACTGGATGGATTAAACAATAGAAATTTCTTTCTCAAAGTTTGAGAAGCTGGAATTCCAAGATCGAGGTGCTGGTAGGGTTGATTTCTGGTAAGGCCTCTCTTCCTGGCTTGCAGATAACTGCCTTCTTATTGTGGACTCATGTGGCCTTTTCTCTGTGCGTACACACTCCTAGTGTCTCTTTGTCCTCTTATGAGGACTAGACTGATTGGATTAGGGCTCCCACTTTATGACCTCATTTAACCTTAATTACCTCCCTGAAGGCCTTATATGTAGAAATACAGTTATATTGGGGGTTAGGGCTTCAGCACATGAATTTTCGGGTACACAGTTCAGTCCATAACAGTGCATTACAAACTTTACTTACAATATGTCATTTATTTATCTCAACAGTTCCATGAGGTGGGTGCTTTTATCATTTCCATTTTACATATGCAGAAACTGAGATTTATTTGGACAGGGCTACGTCTGTGCTACTTTTAAGTAGATTTAAGACTGAATCCCAGGTCTGATGAAACCCACAGCTCCCTCCTTTAATCTTTCTTGTATATGGCCTTTGAAAGATTACCTAGCTATTTTAAAGGATTTACATAAGTTAACTCTGATTCATTGGATAACTCTTTTTCTTTCATTGGTTATGAGCTCCTTAGCAACCTCTAGGACTATTTAGTCAAAAATCCTAGCTGACCACATGATCTGCAAGGCCTATACTGCCTCAGGCTGATTGTGGAGGAGTCCTGGAAGACAGTGGAAGTCAATTCAATGTGAGGATGTTAACACTGGAGCTATAGCTGTGTGCAGGATTCTGTGATTCAATTTTATAGCATTCTGGTAAAAGGACTATTTAACAAGCTTACATGATTTTGAGTAAGAAGAAAAAAGTGTGTGTGTGTTGAGAGGGAGTGAGGGTGGGTGGGTGAGTGTGTGTAAATGTGGCAGCAGGAAGGGTGGAAGGGGAATGAAAATGAAAAATTAATATTTACGGAGCATCAATTATGTACTAGAAAATCTGCTTTGCTAAACTATAACATTTTGTTTCATCCTTGCTAGGCCTGCTTTTCTAATTAAAATTTTTACTGAAATAATTATAGAGTCACATGCAGTTGTAAGAAATAATAGAATCTGTATACTTATTTTGTGTGTGTATGTGTGTGTATATATATGTATTTGTGTTTAGTACTATACAATGTTATTATACATGTACGTTTATATCCATAACCACTGTTAACACCCTGAATAAATAGTTTCATCAAGGCAAAGATACCGTATCTTCTCCTTTTATAACCTGCTTACCTTCTTTCCTGTCCCAAAGCCCAGCAACCATTGATCTGTCCTAAATCTATTTCTAAAATTGTATTGTTTCAAAAATGTTTTATAACTGGAATCATACAGCATATAATATTTTGGAATTGACTTTTCTCACTCAGAATATGTCCCTGAAGATTCATCCAAATTGCTGCATGTATCAATAGTTTATTCTTTTTGTCAATGAGCAGTATTCCATGTATGTATGTATCACAGTTTGTTTAACCATTCTCTTTTTAATAGATATCTAGGCTGATTCCAGTCTGTGTCTATTACTATTAAAGCTGCTATTGACATTCATGCACAGGTTTTTGTGTGTATATAAGTTTTCATTTCTCTGGAATAGATGCCTGAGAGTATAATTGCAGGATCTTTCTAGGTGAGGGAAGAGAGTTTGGGGGCCAGAGTCACAAAGAGATTTCTTGTATGGGGCCAATTACTGGAGTTCCCTCTTGCTGGCTCTACTCACCCATTTCAGCATCTCCTGGTGGGGTGAGGGAGTCTAAGGCATGACTGAGATGGAGAGCACTTCTTCAGGCTGCTTATTGTTGGTAAAGCTTTCTGTTGGTCTCCCTTGTATGAGTTGCTAGGTCAGGGGTAGGGAACCGCCAAGTCTGAGTTACTTTCTCTTCCACTGAGTTGGGGCACATGTACTGCTGGGTTGTCCCTCCAGTGTTGTAGTCTCAAAGGGTTTCATCTTCTCATCACCTTTCAGATATCTCTTTTAGTTGTCCCTTTTATAATTTAAGGGGCTTAATGAGGAGGGGCAAGGCAAAAGGGGTCTTTGGAGTCTTGGCTAGACAGGAAATCTAAGTCTAAGCAAAGAGATGGGAAATTCAGGACAAAACAACTCTGAGCAATTGGCAATGGGTGTGTTCACTGACTTTTATTGTCTAGTCATAACAGTGTTATAGAGCAGTGACCCTTACTGGTTTCAGCCTTTTGCATATGAAAGTTTTCGTAGTTTTCATATATCTAAGTAGATCGTCATCTTCACACCTTTGATTATGTGGTGGACGCAGAGTGGGTAGACAGGCAATAGAAGGTTCATCTTCACACTGGGCATCTGGCCAAGAGTCATGCCACTTTTATAATTTCTTCTAGGACAGAAATGACTGGGTATGATAAAATCCAACCATGACTCTATGACCTTATTGAGATGGATCAGTGGGCAGGTCATCCTTCCCTGTTCTTTGGAACCAACACTGAACATCAAGCTGGCACAAGCTTTGGACAAAGAAAACTGTCAGAGGCTTTGCAAGTATTACATGTTTCATTTGTTGTGAGAGCATGAAATTTACTTTTCTGAGAAAAGAGCACTCAGAATTTTGTTGAACTAATTTAATAAGTTATATGATTTTGTATGTCCATCTTTTTCTTGAGAGACAGAAGACTAATAAATCTATGATAGAAGTCAGGGGACTTTTAGCTTCTATATTAGAATTTCCCTAAGAGTTTAGCTTCTATATTAGAATTTGCCTACAATTGCCAATGCTCATAAGAATCTTGTAAGCTAAGTATTATTTTCTCTATTTTACAGATGATGGAGCTCTATTTAAGCAAAGATAAGTGACATAACTTCTAGTTAATAAGGGACAAGAGAATCCACCTAGCTTTGAATCATAGTGATGACTCAAAAGCCCATGCTCTTCCTTTAATTTGGTTAAACTTTTATTCAGTATCATGTTTTGTGTTAAGATCTGAGGTAAAAATAAGGAGTTAGACATGGTTACTACTTTCCAGAGATTCACAATCTTATGGGTACAATGGACTCTTTGCTTTAACTTTATTTGCACCCCATCCCCAGCCTTTCTTGTTTTGTCCATCCAACAGTAATTAAAGCTACCCCCTATACCTATTATATGCTGGCCTTAGCTAAGAAATGTCCTATTGTAAATTTTAAAATTCTGAGTTTTTCTGTTTCTCTCCCCAATTTACTTAAGGTGAAAGTTACATGGAAACAGACACATGCTAAAAATTTGATGGCCAATAAGGGACATGATCCATTTCCCAGTGTAAGGAATCTGTCACTCTCTTTTATATCTGATATCTTAAAAACAATAGCATTGATTGTGTTTCCATCAAAAAAAAAATCAGCCTTACATGATTTCCTGAATAAATGACATAAATAGTACCTATTTAAATGGTAGCTTAATGGGAAGCTTTCATAACAGATTAAATGTTTTAATGTTCAAAAATGTAAATTTTATTCATAATAAGAAAAACTATTTCTTACTTTTTGTATCATATCTCTCTTACCCTGCTATGGTAAATATTTTGTCTCTTTTAACTTTATTTAGATGTGGCAGCAGGTAGAGAAGGAAGACTCCAACTATAAAACTTTTATAGTCAAGGGCATCTGGTTAGAATCCTAGCTCTGCCATTTACTTGCTATATGACTTTAGGCAAGTGACATAGCCTTGCTTGAACATTCGTGTCTTTGTTAAGAAAATGATAACACTTCCATCAGGTGGCTGTTTAGAGGTTAAATATGATGAAGTACCTGGCACGTAGTAAGGTTACCAAAATGCTAGTTCTTTGGTCTTTTCCTCTGTCCACTCTCAGAATTATCTTTGATTAAAAAGATTTGTATTAAATTCTTACAGAAGAGCAAGTCCAGTTTCCCATTATGAATCTGAGTTCCTGAATTGAATCCCTTGTTTTGTGGTTGACACGTATATCCGAAAAATTTATGGAGATATTAGCCTATGTTTTGTTCTCTTCCTCTTGCTATGAAAGGTATATATATGAAGTATTCTTACCCCCACCCAAAACTCAAAAGGGAAAGGGTTTCTGAGTTCATAACTTTTTGCTGATGGGATTGTTACTGGCTTATGTACTGAAGAGCTACAAGTATAATTTTTAAGACACTGAGAAATCCTTCCTACCTAGGTTTTTGTTTAAAAAAACTCCAGGCTCTGAGAAGGAGAAATGGGCAAATAAAGAGGTAGATGTTTGAGGGGACATTTTTCCAAGATCAGAAGAGGGTTTATTTTAGGTGGAAAATTCCCATAAGCTGTTCCATGCTGTACAGTGGATGTCCATGACCCTTTCTCTACAAATCTCCAAGAGGTGATCAGAGGACTGAAGGCTAAGAGACTTACAGTTGAGAGTTCAGATTCAGATCCTTGAGCCACTTTCAAGCTTGGACAACAAGCATCAGCCAAGACCACAGGGTCCTGCCTGTATGTCCTGGAATGTGTAAGACCTTGTGTCAGCTGGGATAAGCCAGGCTACATGTGGTAACAAGCAACCCCTGAATCTCAATGGCTTCAAACAACTAAGACTTATTTATTGCTCATATCCTTCATGGTTGACTGTGGATCCTATTCCACAATGTTGATATCCACACTCTAGGTTCCAGACTGAGGGAGTAGCCACTCTCTGGGTACATTGCTAAGCATGCACTAGCTTTTAGAGCTTCTGCCTGAAAGTGGCATATGTAATCTCTGCTCACATTTTACTAGCCAAAGGAAATCATATGGATGCACCTAACTTCATGTAGGTAGAAATATAATCCTACCAGATGCCTGGAATGAGAGAGAACAAAATATTGTAAACAATTAGTTATAATGCATTTAACAGTCTGCCCTTCCGATTACTGCATGTTCAGTTTACTTTCTTATCTCACGCAGAAAATAGTCATATTAATCCCAAAGGAGACAACCCAGAAGTCCCATTGCATGTTGGTATCAAGCCCTAAGTTCAACATCTCTGGATGATCCATGGCATTCTTTACATATAGGAATGATATCCAGTGATGACTACTTCTGGTCTGGATGAAACTGTTCTTGATCCAGAGACTTGTGGACTAAAAGTAAGTATCCCCATATATACTGTATATATGGTAGAACACAGGCAGGCTAATGGCAACATTTCTATTTTAAAATTGGAAAAATAGAAGATATTGGTCTTTAGCAATTCTACTGGGCAGACATTGAAATGGCCCTTTATCAGAGGGTAGGGGATGCTTAATTATTTAGCACTAATTTTGCGCCTTAGTCCTTAGTTATCATCCTTGGCCTCATGTCCAAAGGCATGGGAGACTATATCATCCAACAGTAATATATTCTCTCACAGTTTTGGAGGCCAGATGTCCAAAATCAAAGTGTCAGCAGGATGCCCTCTGGAGGCTCTAGGAGAGAATTAATTCCTTGCCTCTTCTAGCTTCTGGTGGCTGCCAGTGTTCCTTGGTGTTCTTTGGCTGGTGGCCACGTCATTCTAATCTCTGCTTCTGTCATCACATTGCCTTCTTCTGTAATCTCCTTCTGCCTGTCTCTTATAAAGACACTAAAATGGGCTGGGTGTGGTGGCTCACACCTGTAATCCTAGCACTTTGGGAGTCCGAGGCTGGTGAATCACCTGAGGTCGAGAGTTTGAGACCAGCCTCACCAACGTGGGGAAACTCTATCTCTACTAAAAATACAAAATTAGCTGGGCATGGTGGTGCATGCCTGTAATCGCAGCTACTCGGGAGGCTGAGGCAGGAGAATCACTTGAATCTGGGAGGTGGAGGTTGTGGTGAGCAGAGATTACACCATTGCACTCCAGTCTGGGCAACGAGCAAAACTCTGTCTCAAAAAAAAAAAAGACACTAAAATGGTATTTATGGTTCACATGGATAATCGAAGATAATCTCCTTATCTCAAAAGCCTTAATTATATCTTCAAGACCTTTTTGCTTATAAGGTAACATTTACCTGTTCCAGAGATTAAGACTTGATATCTTTGAGTGGCCATTATTCAGCCTACTACAGGGTCCATTGAGGTAAAGCTTAATGGGATGTATCTATGTATTTTCACAGTCATTTTCTTATACAGTTGTTACTAGCCATTCTGATAGAATAATATAATTCTACTTCCCATGATGCT
Source organism: Aotus nancymaae (assembly GCF_030222135.1). Taxonomy (NCBI): domain Eukaryota; kingdom Metazoa; phylum Chordata; class Mammalia; order Primates; family Aotidae; genus Aotus; species Aotus nancymaae. The sequence goes on along the minus strand of NW_026988472.1, from coordinate 16,708,003 downwards.
AATTTATCTCGCACTGTAACATGAAGGTTCAGGACCATATTGTGACATGAACCTGTCCTTTGGAACTTGGAACCAGGAGTACAAAGGTAAGTAGTAGAGGAGAAGCAAATGTAGGGAGTCAGAAACTGACCTGCGAAAAATAATTATAAATATCACAGTGTATCTATGAAAAAATTTGATAGGGATTTTTATAAATTTGGCAATCCTAATAATGTACCTATCATTGTCAATAACAGGTAGTAAAGTGGAAAGAAACTTCCTAAACTATGGATTGTTAACAAATTTCCATCATTTGTGCTAGAAAAAAGACTGAATTATCTTTCTGTTTTCCATATAGAAAATATTATAAAAGATCAAGGAATGTGCAGCCAAAAATGTAGAAAATAATGTACAATACAGGTGTAACAGGCAGTTAATTCATCAAAAATATTACTTAATTTTTAGAATTTTTCATGGTATCTGCCAGGTTTTAAAGATTTTGTAATTTGTTGTGTTTTCTCATTCTAAATAAATATGAACTTTTGTAGGTGATTTTGTATGTATCTTCTAAAATGGTTCCCCAGAATTGTTTAAGTTTTAGGTACAAGAGCTCAGGCCCTCTCCAGACTGCTCTGTGGTTCAGGTATGCTCTCTTGGGAATGAATGAAAGGGCAGTTTTTCATATGCATAAAGAAAAGCTGCCTCAGGAGACAGAGCTCTTCAACAACAAGAAGTCAGTCTTATTTACAACTTGGCAAAGCTGACAACACAGAGCAGTTGCTCTCCAGTTACTTGTCTGGGGTGTCTGCCTGAACTCAGTGATTCTCCCAAGTGTGGCCAAAAAACCAAATACTTAGAGTAATTTATTGAATGAGGTGTATTCATGCATTCTTTGCACAGGCTAAGCTCTTTCCCTGGACCAAGGCAGACCATCAGTGATGTGTGTAGATGTCCTTGCCAAATTGCTCTTCCTGGATTATATTTATATGGTGGCACCAAGGGGAGTGTAATAACTTCCCTTTGAACCTGTCTCTGTATTTACTGTAGGGATGTTGTTGAGGAAGTTGTCCATTATATTCCTGTTAATGAGAACCCAGGGGAGACATTCTCTCTGGCTCTTTTAAGTATCAAGTCTGATTTTTACTGTATGGATGTTGTAAGACATGTCTGGTTTGGTCTCTCACATTTTGTGTCTCTAGCAAAACAATGAGAACTTAGAACATGCATTTGGAGTATCAATATTACCCCGTCTCCATCTCAACTACTTTTATTTTCTCCTTTACCCTACTTTTCTTATTTGCTTCTTATTGTTTTTTTTTAATCTTATATAATTAAATATATTTATGTAAGCCTAAAATAAGTATGCAACAATGTGGGCAGAAATAAATAATCATTTAAAAACCATGTTAAGTGATTAAAAAAAACAATAAAACATCTAAAGCACATTTCCCCTCAAGGCATTATTAATTACCTGATATTTATGCACAGGCCTTTTGCCAACAGGTCAGAACCATATTTAATGAAAAAGGATCCAGGTTTCATTAATAAAACTTTAGACATTTTCAGCCAAAAAGAAAAAAATAGTAACCTTGTTTTTATCCCCATTTACTTTTTTCTTTTCCCCTTTGCATTGTATTGTTCATTTAAGAGTACAAAGGTTCTCTGAGGACCCCAGTTCTTTCTTATTTAAGGTTTAGTCAAATTACACATGACAAAGATGACAAAAGCCTTTGTAATCTGTAGCGCTTTCTGCTCCTGGGAAAACTCAGATCTTGTGTTCTTGTTTCCCTTTCCTGAGTCAGCACTTGGCTAGTCCAAGGCTATGGGGCTCCAGATCAGGCAGTTAGAAATAATAAGCATGCAGAGATAGAAAGAACAACAGCCCATAGTTGAAATTTGGAAAGGAGCCTTGCTCTTTATATATATATATATATATATAAAATTGCGTTTTAGGTTTTGGGGTACATGTGAAGAAGATGCAGGATTGTTGCATAGGTACATACATGGCAATGTGGTTTGCTGCCCTCCTCCCCATCACCTACATCTGGCATTTCTCCCCATGTTATCCTTCCCCAACTCCCCACACCCTGCTGTCCTTCCCCTTTAGGTGGCAGAATAACTGTGTTGTTAGCACAGTTCTGAAAAGAAGGACTAGGGCTAGGGGCTGTCAAGAACATGAAAAACATGGTGTTTCTTTAACCCCACTTAAATTAATTGTGATGCTAAACTTCAGAATGGGATAATACCCCTCTGGCTAAAGAGATACTGAAAATATATAGGTATGATCATAAAGTACTAAGGTTATTTTATGTACCTGAGGCTGAATCCCTTTTTCCTATTCTCCAAGGAAAAGTTTTCTGGTCTTTTGCTGATTGAGTGATATAAGCTTTGTAAGTCTTTAATTCTGATACTCTTATTTTTTTCCATTTTTTTTTTTTTAGCTCTGGTTAACATAGCTTCTACTTAATGGTTAATATAATTTTTAGATTATTTCCAACTAAGATATAATTTGATGATTTTTTTCCTTTGTAGGAGAGGAAAATGTGTAATACCTTTTCTTATCCATCATAAAAATCCCAGCCAAGACTCTTGTAACAAAAGACAGGTTAACAAGAGAAAATTATAACAAATGTTTTTAATCAAAATTTTACATGACAAGGGAGTCTTCAGAAATGAAGATCCAAAGACTCAGGGAAAATTGTCTATTTTTATTCTTAGGTTTGATGAAGAATGTACTGCCATGTACAAATGTGATTCTACAAGAAAAATGTATGATCTAATAGCAACAGACTGAGTGGGAAACCCAGGAAATTCTGCTTGTTTGGATTCTCCCTGACTTCTGTGTAGCATTCCTTTCTCCCGGGTATGGGGCAGAACCTCTCTGGAATAAGGATCTTATGACCTATTATCAGACAAGGTAGATCAGAGAAATTTTTTATGGCCAGCTCCTACTGTTGTGCCAGACCCCTACTGACTCCAATAGGGATAGCACCATGTCCTAGAGGGGGAAGAAGAGAGGAGACCCAGATCCAGCAAATTACACATAGGATTTATCGAGGACTTACATATGGGGCAGTCCAATGGTGGTGGGCTGGACCAAAAAACTGCTACCACCCTCCACCTAGCAACTTCCACCTAGTAGCCTCCATATAACCCAAAACAAGGACCTTGATCCCCTGTATGGCCTACATTCCAAGGGATGGGCCAGGGGTTTGAATGCCCTTTATAGATAAGGAGTGAATCTCTAGGTTTGCCACTCCTGGATTTCTTACCTCAGAGCTCCAAACACGCATTCTTCTTAGACTTGAGGGTCTTTCTCAGGGTATGCTTAAGTTATTGCTGTCAGGTACATCTGCTTTACACCTACACAAAAAGGTAGGGGAAGGTTAGAGTGGCTTTGCTTCTGAGGCTTTCCAATCTCCTTTAGTTCAAAGGACTCAGCACACTGAAGTACCCTAATTTGGCATGTCATTTTCTGAGCCCTGACACCTTCATTACTGTTATTGCTAAAATTTCTTGCCCCATCAACATGGCCAATTTTTTATTACATATCTACATTAGATTCATCTTATAATTTATTTTTGACCTGGTGGCTGTCCGATTTAGAGTTTAGGTAGTAATGTTTTCTTTCAGGATTTATGAATCAGTTTTCTATTTGACATCTCCCTGACTGTTGAAATTTTTGTGACCTTGACACGGCATTATTTTATGTACTTCCCTAGGCTCATACTCCATCTTATACACCATTCTCCACTTTACGATTTACCGTCTGTTTCTATATCCTGTCTACTGGCCATTCACAGGAACACTTCAGATCAATGTTCGCCTTGTGGACCTATGCAAATTACCGTCCCATTTTCTTGACAATCTCTGCTCATGCAGCATCCATTCATGATGGTTTCTTGTCTGCCTTTTCCTGGGCTGCCTTAGAGCTTTTCCAAGTTCACATCCTATATTAAATAAAAGGAACATAAAATTAAAGCCCCAAAACAAATCATCCAAAATAAACAAGAAACTCTAAACAAAACCATGTATCAGAGAGGAATGACATTGGTACAGAATAAAAATGATTCATATTGATTTTGAATGTCCCTCTATACCTAATGGGGCATGTGTAAAAGTGTATAGGTAAGTAGGAGAACATTTGCTGCCTGGAAAGGAACTAACAGTGTAGATGCTGAACTACAGTGAAAAGACATGTGAGCTACACTATCAGGGGCTTATTTACTCCAGCTGCCTTGAGTGGAGGGGTATGATGACTGTGCCATTGCACATATGCACTTGGCACCCTAGATGTTGGCTTTCTCTGATATGGGAGGGAATGCTGGAAACTCTTCTTGCTTGTCAGTAGGTAACAGGAAAGCCTGCAAATCTTGCCACCATGCCATTTCCCAAAAGGCGCTCACCTGCCACCCTCTGTCTCTGCTGTCTTACATCAACCTTTCTGAGTGCAACCAAGTCAAGTGCTCCATGAATGCTTAATTTCATGAACTGGCAGGCCTGTTTTACTTAGAGTGTCATTTCCGCTTCAGGATAGCTCCATCTTTGATTCATTAAATGTGTTTATACAATAATTGTTATATTAGAATCTTTTCCTTTTGGTTGCTCTGTTGTAAGGTTCTAGAAGTTATGTACACTGTGTGTAAATCATGCTGCACATGCATTCTCTTTCTTTAACCCAGTCCCCATAATCTCAGTGCACCACATTAACAAAAGCATCCAAAAAAATCCAAGAAAAATGTTACACATCATTTGATCAGTAAAAACCATATCATACAGTCAAAGGAACATTAAAACAAACAACAGCAATGCTTGGCATGTTGAGCACTTACGAGGTGCTAGGCACGTACAAGGCAATTTGCATGTAGTTTAACTAATCTAATAACAACCTTAGAAGTGTGTAATTATAGAAATACAGAAGCATACGGTTCTTGTTCTCTACTCTAGAGGGGAAAAGGCCAGCTGGCTGGTTCCTAAAGGAATTCACTACCCTTGTGAATTTCTTGAGAGCCAGGACCTGGCTCTCAGCCTCATAGGCCTAAATACCTGATCAGCCTAGTGAATATAGATTCATCTCTCAGGGGTGAATCATAAACCAAGAAGAAATCACCATCAGACAAACCCAGTACTCAAGCCCACATGCTCAGCATATGTGTCAGTCTGGAGCTCAACAGGAGACAGATGGCATGCTGAAATTAGGATAATTGAGGGAGGGCTTAATAAAGGGAGTTATTTATTAATAATACAAAAGCGTAGGCAAGAGAAGAAATACCATACAGGTTAGTATGTAACTGAAAGCTAGTAAAAATTGCTCTCTTTGCACCTAGGCTTAAGAATGGTAGCCCATTCTCTAGGCCTGAAGGAAAGAGTAGAGGAAGTAGTTTCAATGAGAGAGTCTTGGGGTGAGAGGACCACCTTGACAAGAGCTGCAACCTTTAGTCAAAGAATTCAGCCAGCCCAAAGCAACCTTACAGGGAGAAAATTGTGAGAACAAATGCCCTGAAATCACTTTTTCTCTCCAGCCTCCAGGTAGGGCTTTCTATTGGTGGAGTCCCACAAGAAGCCACAAGGCAAGACTTTGAAGGCAGTCTATACAGATCAGCTTCCTGGAGTAAAGGGCAGGGTAGAAATGGTAGAGAGTAAATGTGGACAGGCAAAGGGAAGTCATGCAGCATTGAATATCTTCTCCTTGAGCCAAACCTGGGTCAGAACCCACTTCACAAATTCATCATGAACAATTTCCACACTAGGGGCTAGGAATCCTTAAAGTTCATGTAGTTTGCCCATTGCCCACTGTAGGCAGATGATGTGAGAAGCCAGATAATGATTAGAAATTTATTGGCAAGCACAGACTCAAGGGAAACTAGGAGAATGGAGTGATTTATGATGTCAACCCTTGGGGACTGCAATACTAAAACCTACAAAACCCTGTGGTATCTATTGCTACATAACAAACTACTATAAAACTTAGTGACTTAAAACAATAAACAAGTACTTTTCATAATTCCATGGGTTGGCTGGGTGGTTTTCTTGGGCTGGCAACTTCTTTGAGGCTGCATGGTCTAGTATGGCCTCACTTACACGTATGGGGCCTCAGATAGGTTGGCTGCACAGCTGAGGCCTCTCTATATGTAGGTTTTCATTCTCCAGAAGATTGGCCCAGGCCTGTTTGTGTGATGTGGAAATAATTCCCAGAAGCAGAGAAGGCAACCCTACTATGTGAGCTCTGTTCAAACCTCTGTTTATTTATATTTGCTAATATCCCATTGGCCAAAGCAAATCACATGTGCAAACCCAGATACAAGGGTGGAGGAATAGACTCCACCTCTTGATGAGAGGAGTTTCAGAATATTGTGGCTTTTTTTCCCCCATCTACCACACCTGTAGTTCCACGTTAGGAATGATCTATCCTGTTAGACAGAAAACGCTCAAAGTTTCTTTGCTTATACTCTTTCTCCCTAACCCAGTGCTTGGGCAATTGTGTTTGTGATGTTCTGCTATGTTTCTATGGTTGATTACAACCCCTGCTGTGATTGCAGTTACTACCAGTCCTTCAGCCACTCTGTCTTTTTAGAGCTGTTGGGCCATGAGTCATCGTGTTGATGCTTAAGCTTAATTCTCAGATATAATTTTATTTTCCTTGTTTCTGATTTTTAGGTAACTCTTACATTTAGTCCACAAGTATTAATAATATGCATTATTATCCTCATTTTACATATTATGAGATTAGGAACAGAGTAGAGGTTGGATCTGAACCGAAGTCTAACAGAATACACATCCTGCTCATATATATATATATATATATATATATTCAGTTGCTTCTCAAAACTGACATAGAAACATCTTCTGAATATAAAGGAGCATTGTCATCATCATCACTTTTATTAGAAGTATCAGTATTATTGAGAGTAGAGCCCCCCAGTCCACATTGAGGTAACAGCATTACAGCAGACAATTTTATTTTTCTTTTTTTTTTTCTCCTGAGCCAGCAATAAGCACTTCATAAGACTTCCATAAAAATCAGTCTTGATTAGAAGGTTCTGAGTTAATGGTTTTCCATTCTATTAAATTGCCACTTATTCTTTTAAATTAGCTGTGATTGCAATAGGGAAGCCAATTGGTTGAGCAACCAGGCTATAGGGTGTACAGATTAAGCCATCTGTGGAGCAAGCATGTTTCATGCTCCCATTATATTCCACATCAGGGACAAGGACAGGCCCATAGGTTGCTGAACACTCAGTCTGTGCCTTCCAGAAAATTACTGTCCAGTTTAGGGCCATCAAATAATATTTAATTATGAGTTACCTGAGTCAATATGCCTTTCTATTCAAATAAATTGTAGGTCTCTTAGTGACAGGAATTGGGATGTATACTTCTTTTGTCTAGCACCTAGTACATAAGGCACTTATTAAGTGTCTGAGAATATTCTTGATTGGTGTATTGATTGAAGGCTGAAAGAAGTTATGAGTAGGGGTTGATGGGGAATAGTGGTTCCTTCAATAAAATACTATTAGGTGAACATTAATCCTTTGTATCAGTAAAGAATCAGGTTTCCCTCCACTAATGGATGCCCAAATCAGAGTAGCTTACAAAAGATAAGAAGTTTATTTTTATTTTACATACCTTTAAATTTAGAAGTAGGCAATAAAGAAGTATGGAGGCTTTGTGGATGACATCAGTGACACCATCTCCTTGAGTTTTTCTGCTGCATCATCTCAAGCACAAGAATTTACAATGTGCATTATCAATTTATCAGTGTCTCACAACACATATTTTGGGAAATGTTAATCAAAGCGAAATCTTTTGCTTTGCAAATTCAATAGAATATAATTTAGCAAATATTTATTGAACAAACACTATATGTCAAAAAACTGTTTTTGAAGCCCTGAAAAAGGATAGAGAAGGAAATCAAGATCCTAAGAGATGAAGCAACTTGAAAGTTGACACATCAAATGAGTGGACTGAGCCAAGGCTAGAGTGTGAGCCATGTTTCCTACTTTTAATGAACATGACTAAACCTCAAAGAATTACATAGGGTAGACTTTCAGCATTATTATAATAATTCTCCCTTTTCAGGTTAGTAAATGTGACTGAGAGACAGTGAGCAACTTGCTCTAGGTCACCCAACTATCCAAATACTGAACAACAACTCTTTCCTGACCCATGTGACACCAGATTCTTTAAATTTTTTTATCGTAGCATGTTGATTATTTTCCTATTTTATCTTTGATAATGGCAAAATATAGAACCTGCTTCAGTTATGAGAGGTGGCAGGCTCAAAGGAGTCCAGTGCTTGAGTTTCAGGTTAGTTCCTTGTCCTAGCAGGGAGCTCATGCAGGAACATGGAAACAGAGGCTTAGACATTCATGAAGTCAGTGAGCTGGCCATCTTTGATGGCAGTTGGCCCACACATTAGCTTTATCTTGCCCATCTGAGGTCACTGCAAAAATCAGATGTGTTAGTGCCAGTATTTATATAGTATAAAGTATTTATTTAATGGGATACTACTCAGCAGTAAAATGGAATGAACTATTGATATACAATGAATCTCAAAATAAATATTCTGAGTGACGGAAGCCAGACTAAAAAGTATATATTAGTATATATCATATGATTCTATTTATATAACATTCTACAAAATGCAATTTAATTTATGGTGACAGATAACAAGATCAGTGCTTTTCCAGGTAGGGAGGTTTGGAGCTGTGAGGGGAATGAAGGAGTTATTCTAAATGAACACAAGGAGACTTTTGAAAGTGATGAACATTTTTATTATTTTGATTGTGGCTTTGGTTTCATGTATGTATATGTATGTCAAAATTATCAAATAATATACTTTAAATAGTTGCAGTTTAACATATGCCAATTATATCTCAGTAAAGCTGTTGTTAGAAAGCAATTGCTTTATTTTCAGTTCCTCAAATTTTCCTAGCATCAGTAGCATTAGAGCTTTACATCCCCTTTGTCATCTCTTTTCAAAGTGTCTTCTTCACCTATTATGACATTTTACCAACTGTCATAATAGGTGAAGAAGAATGTTTCTGCATTTGGAATGTTTCTTGAAACTTCTCTGACACAGTATTTTGTTTTAAAATGTTACAAACGTTTAGATGTTAAAAATTGTCTTAATATGATTTTTATAAGGCAAAAAATGATCTACAAATGCAAGGTATAATACTTATATTTATAACTTGGGCTCAGCAGAAAGTAGAGCTGAGGCTTCTGGAGCTATTTGCTTGCACGTTATTAGGGATACAATTCCGGGGAGCAGGAGAGAAACAAAGAGAGTGGAGCAGCTAAAGGAGAACAAATACATAATTGTGCTGTTGAGCTTAGTGTTGCTAAGTGCAGCAGAATGCTGGGTTTGTGAGACTCGGCCTCCAAGAAGCTATCTCTATAAAGTACATTCAAGGGCTCTCCTGGGGGCAATATGTGGATAAAAAGGAAGGATTTATCCACTGGTTCCTGTTTCCCACTGGCCAAAGGTTTACTCCACAGGATATTAATTTGCCTATACTTCTGGCTTATGCAGGCCAGGATGAGGGCACAGGGCAGGGAACCAAAAAGAGAGGCTTTAGGTTCAGGCAGGAGGTAATGACACTCTCTGCTTGGGATTGTACAAAGAAAAGCCCTCATTGAGCTGCCTGCCACAACAGCTGAAAAAAAGAAAAAGAAAAAGAAAGAAAAAAAAAACAGGAAAAGAGCATGAAGCCAAGAGGATCTGAAATAATGCAGCAGAGATATCTGATACGCGTATGTTCTATAGCTATTGCAAACAGCAGTAAGCCTAAAACAAAGTGGTTGTTTTTTCTATGTCCTAGGTAACATATGTAACCTACAGCTCATCCTATTTGACATATGTAGCCTACTGATTTGTTTTACATGAGTACACTCTTAATCATGCTTGTGGCACTCATCTCTGAGGTACCCTAAATTTACTTGGATCACTTTTATAAACCATTGACTTCTGTGCTCCATCACACATCAATCAAAACAGAACACCTGGGATGGGGCTGAGTATCACTATTTGTAAAAACTTTCAAGTGATTCTAATGTGTAGCCGGTAGAGAATCATTGATTCACTTCAGTCTTCCATCTGTGCACTGTATGTTTCATGTTTTTACCAATTCCAATTACTATTCACACCTTCGCTACTTAATGAAATGCTATTTTCTTTTTCTAAGTACTACCCATTATTCAGAGTTCATTTTGAATCTTCTTACCTACATGTCTTTTCCTAACCATTTTATCCTTCATGATTTTTCCCTTATTTGACTCCGTCATCTGTATTAGCAAAGCAATTTCTATATCCACCTTAGAAGTCTGTGGTAAAACTCCTTTTTATTTCTTTCCAAACTTAATTGCTTTCCTCTTTCTTTCAACTTTTGGCATCCTCAGTGTTAACATATACGTGTTCTCAACACAAAGATTTCAGGGTAAGATTCCCCTGAAAATTGTGTTAGCTCTATTTATTTTGAACAAGTTCAGTGTGGCAAACAGATTTTAAGGTGGCTCAATAATCTCTACTTTTGTATGTTCATATCCTTGTATAATCCTTTCCCGTTGAATGTGGGTGAAATCTGTGACTTGCTTCTGACCAATAAAACATGGCAAAGGTGATGTCATTCCCAGGATTATGTTTCATTATATAAGGCTCCATCTTATTAACAGTCTCCTTCAATTACTGTTTCGAAGAAGTTTCCATGAATTCTACAGTCACAAAGAATACATTCTGCCAACAACCTGGGAGAACTTGGAAGTAAATAATTCCTCACTTAAGCCTCTGATGAGAACCTGGTCTGGCTGATATTTTTATTCTGCCCTTGTGAAACCCTAAACAGAGGACCAAGTTAAGTAGTGCTCTGACTTCTGACTTACTAAAACCAGTATAATAATACATGTGTGCTGCTTCAAGCCATTAAGTTTGTGTTAATTTGATATGCAACAATAAAAAACTAATACATATTTTGGTGCCAGAAATGCGATGCTTTTTATCTAAAGTGGAATTCTGTTGTAAAATACCTAAAAATGTAAGAGTAGTTTTAGAATTGGGTGGGTGAACACTAGAATAATTTGGAGAATAATAGAGAAAGTATAAATTGCCTTGAGGGGACTGTTAATAGAAATCTAAAGTTGAAACATGCTCCTGCTGAGGGTGAGAGCTCAGAAGAAGTAAGGAATATGCCGTTGAAAACTAGAGGAAGGAGGAACCCTTGCTAAGTAGGGGAAGAAAACTCAGAAGAATTTTCTCCAGCATTTTCTCTTTATATGTAAAGAAGAATGTGTAAGTAATGAACTTGGTTATCTAGTTAAGGAAATTTACAAGAGAAATATTGAAGGTGCTGTCTAGCTTCTTCTTGTTGCGAATAGTAAAATGTGAGAGGAGAAAAATCAAAAGAAGAACAAAAATGAACAAGAACTTGATGATTTTGAAAATCCACTCTCTTTAAATGGCAAAAAGTTAATGGCTGAAATTAAGATGGCTTGGTCTAGAGAAAAACTTGACCTTATGACTCTACAACTTTTTGCTAAAATTTCAGAAAAATCAAAAGATTAGAATATTCAGTCAAACAAAGGACTCTTTCAAGAGATTAAGGTGTGGCTCACAAATCTTCTTAATCAATCTGTAGGGCTTTCATGCTCTTGTAAATCCCTTCCCCTTGAATGTTGGTGGAACCTGTGATTTGTTTCTAACCAGTAGAATATTGGAAAGGTGATGGATTACCACTCCTATGATTGTGTTATGTTGTAAAGACTCCATTTTGCTAATATCTCATTTTCTTCATTGCTGGCTTTGAAGAAGAAAGCTTTCATGAATCTTACACATACAAGGAAATGAATCCTGCTAACCTGAGGGAGCTTAAAACTAGATCTTTGTTTAGTCAAGCTTCTGATGAGAACTCAGTCCTGGTCAACATCTTGATTGGAGCTTTGAGAGACACTAAGCAGAGGACCCAGCTAAGTCATTCCCAGACCCAACCTACAGAAACTACGAGGTAATAAGCATTATTTTAAGTTACTAAGGTTGTAGTAATTTGTTGTGCAGATCTAGAAAACTAATACAGTCAGACTATTTATTGCTGTATTTTAGTCACCATTTCTAGTCATCTAAGCCACAGATAAATTATGAGATTATAGTTGCCTTCCATTTTTAGACATTTGTTTTCAATTCTGTATTATCCACAATCTGCACATGTGGACATTGAGAGTTGAAGCTGAATTGCCTGACCCTTAGTGCGATGGTTCCTACATTTTAGTGTGCATCAAAATCAACTAAAAGGCTTGTCAAAATACAGATTGCTGGACCCTGGCCATAGAGTTTTCGATTCAGTAGATCTGGCACGAGGTCCAAGAATCTGCACATTTAGTAAGTTCTCAGGTGATGCTACTGCTGCTAGTCCAGGACCAATACTTTGAGAACCACTTCTATAGATCATCTTTACTATAGTTCTTTCTGTGGTCTCCATGATATTCATTTTTGCAATTTACTCTGACCCTCTTCTCATGATGATTAATATTGTAAGTTGCTGGAATTTCTAGATTCTGGCTGGCAGTTGCCATGGCAACACACACAGGGTTGCCCAGTGCCTGAGGCTCTCTGAGTGAGGTTGGCACCAGATGAATCACTGGAATAAGTGACTTGCAAGTGGCAGAGACATTTTTCCCTGAATTGTCTATTTCCTTCTGTGACCCCTATTCCTGGTCTTTTCTCCCTCTCGCTCTCTTTTTTTTTTTTTTTTTTTTTTTGGTAATGTCTTTTTTGAGACTCCCTCCAGATTTTTCTCTGTATAATGTAATAATGACAAAATCTTAGATTCATGTCATTCTTCACATTTATAAAATAAGCAATACCCTTTCCAGCACAAAATCAAATTTTATTTGCATAACAACTTGGTGAGATGTGCTGTATAGGTCTTATTATTCATAGGTCTTATTATTCCCATTAACAAATAGTTAATGTAAGGCTCAAAAATATTCAGAGATAACTGATATCCAAAGTTACACAAGGTAGAGAGTAGCAGAGCCAAGTCTGGAGGCAAGAACTCCCGATTTCTAGCTCAGAGCTTGTATCACCCAGGGCCCTAGCAGGAAACAAATTTCACAGTCAAAAGGATAACTGAAGAGAGCTTAGCAAAGGGAACCGATGAGTGATGGTGACATATCCCAGCCTAGCCTGGAGGGTCAAGACGATAGAGTGGTTAGTGAAACCCGGAAAGAGATGTAGCTACAGGTGTAGCTGTAGGAGGACACCCAACAGGAGCTGTGGCTTTTAGTGGAGAAATGCAGTCACTGCCAACCCAAAGCCTATAAGGAAGGGTGGCAGAGCAATAAACAACCCAACTTCTTTCCCCAGATTATGAGGGAGGCTTAACATTTTGACTTACCACAGTCTGATTAGGTCATTGCAGGTTTCTGAACAGGGAGCAATACATGAAAATGAGGCCTTAGGAAAATTGAACTCACAGCATCATGCAGGGCTGGTTGGAGGGAGAAGCTGGAGCTATGGAGATCAGTCAGAAGGATGCTACAGAGCTTAGAAAATCTTCCATTTCTGTCCACACTGCAGTGGGTTTGAACAAAATGGGCAAAGGCAGACATGAATGTTGTAGAAGAGTGTTATGCCCCATCCCTAGGGCATCTTGGTTTGAAGGAAATATCCCACTGTACCTGCATATTCAATATTGATCTTGAAGCCTTTTCAGGATTTATGTGGGGTATGAATGGCCTTTTGGTCTTGATTTGGGTTCTGGAAAAGCAGACTCAGAGATAGGGATTCAAGTATAAGTAGTTTATTAAGGAGGTGCAGGGAATACCAGCAGAAATATAGTAAGTGAGGGAGGGAAAGCAAAAAAGGGGGTATTATTAAATCAGCTATCACAGTGAGTGACTGCCACTTAAGATCACGAGTAAATTCCAGGAACTAGTGTAACATGCATACCTCAGAATCATTCCACTTGAGGGGAGAGAGTTGGAACATTTGTATACCAACTCCTGAGCATCATTGGTTGAGGCATGCTCCCGGGAAGCAGTAATTCCTGACACTTCCAGCCTGACACATACAAAGGCAGAATTACCTTCTGTGGTTCTGGAAACAGCTTCCTGATGCAGAAATGCAGATACTGGCAGTTGGAAGTCATTTTGAGCACAACGAACGGGACATGGGTGGAGCATTGACAGTACCTGCTACATTTTCATTTGCAGGACTGTGTTCATCACCACTATAGTCTCTACCCACTTGATACAGTACCCACCCTGCCATGTCCACATGAAATTCAACTTGCTAACGCACAAATCCAACCCAGCATGATTGTTTTGAAAGTTATAGCATTGTTGGATAAATATCATAATGGGCAGCGGAATTTGTAGTAAAACACAGGAGGTAAATTTTGGTAATTTTTAAAGGTTTCAGAGGAGAGAAAAGACATATTACCAAATGACCAGGGGATCAATGTAACATATCTGTTTGTGGCCAACCAACGATCTGTTCCCAGAATGCAGGTGTCAGTCCAAAAGCAAGAGAAAAACACAATAAGGAAATGCAAGTACCCGTGAAAAAGAACTCATCCTGCATTGCATAACATATCTGTTTATAGTATCAACATGGCTGCAAAAGTTACCTAATTGCTTTTACTCCACTGAAAAATAAAAGCTTCAAAGTGCTGTCATTTTCTACCGAGTTTCAGAACAGCCGATCATCTCATGCACTCGCTCTGTACTTAGACCTCACTAAGTTTGCATCTCCCAATTCAGCCAGGACATCTGTCCTGCTCTGCATCAGAGCCCTCGGCATGATCTTGAATCTACACAGACACAAGGCAAAAAAAAAAAAAAAAAAAATGAGGCAGAGGGAAGTATTTTCTATGCCACACTGTGCTGAATTATTTACTCCCAGCTCTGGGATTCAGAGAGCTAGTGCTTTCTCAGCCTTGAATTTTATTGCAATACAAAGAAATAAAATAAGTAAATAAGGAGAGAGAGGAAGTAAATCCCTTGGAGACCTACTGGCATATGAAATATCTTTTGAAATGGAGCCTGATGCTGAAATAATTGTGTCATTTAGAGTGCAATACTAATATGCTCACATCTATGGCTAAATGCCGGAGCGAAGAACATTTTTGCAGCAGTAAATGTGTGGCCATTTGTTTAAGCAGAAAAAAAAAAGAACCTAAAAATTGAATGGATTTATTTAATTAACCGTTGGCAAATTTAGACATTGACTACAAAATAATGCCTTCAAGCATTATGTGCAAAACAATAAGTACAGGTAATGGAAATGAAGGTGTGTTTATTTCATCTGAGATCGGAATGAGAAAAAGGAATACATTATGGTCGGGAGGTATTTATGTGGCCATAAAAGAGAGAAATCCGCCTCCTTTCACGATATGTGTCACAGAGGGAGATCATGAACATTCCTAATGTATTCTAAAGGGGCTGTAATCATGTAATCACATAAATATAAAGTAACTTTATTTTTGTCTCCCACTATTCTTTTACATATTTCAGAAGGATAATTTCTTCCCAGCCTCTAAACAAAATCCTGGGCCCCCCATTTCTTTTCTGGGGTGCTTAAATACTAAAAAAATCCTATGATCACTTGAAGTCCAAAGTACGTTCTCTTTTTCGTGATTGTCAGTAACTATAATCTCCAGGTCCATGTAATGCTCAAAACTTTGAACATTACTTGCTACTCTGATAGGAAACCTGGAGCAGGGGAAGGGTAGGAGAAACATGGTCAGCTTTTTTCTGGAAGAGAAGAAATAGCACTTCTTTGTCTTCCTTCTCCAGCTGCTTACCTCTTTCCTCACTCCTCCGGCACCTGTGTGCAGGGAGAGCGAAATACACAGAGAAAGAAAACCCGTTGTAACTGGAATGCTTATGAACACCATCCATTTAGTGGCCTGCTTGGCATAAAATGCTGACTTTTCCTCATGGATGCAACTGTGATGTTTTTGGAGATCCTTTTCCATGCCAAATACTGGAAATTTCACACTTTCAGTTCTCTTGCCCCTAAATGATGGACTCTCTCCTATCCCACCTTTGCACTGTTTTTTTAGTCCCTAGCTGTCCCCTTGGGTTCATTGTTAGCTCTTTTCTCTGGAGATCTTTTCACTTGTCCAAGTCAGCACTCTTGGCTAGTCCCTAAATTGATTTTATGCTCATTCATTCTGTTTCTGTCCCTCGCTGGCTATCTCTCTCTCTCTCTCTCTCTCTCTCTCTCTTTTTCTCTCTCTCTCTCTCCTCTTTTTCTCTCACACACATACATACACACTTGTCCAATTCTGTTTCAGAGGAAACACTTAAACACTCATGAATTATTTTCTCCAATAAATTTCAGGATGTTGGTCAATCCCAATGCAGCCACCCATCAGAGCAGCCAGGCTATCCAATTCAGTTATGATGTAGACATTAATCTGCTGTGTCTACCCCTCAGATTTTGGGTAACAAATATTATCTTAAAGCCCCTCCGTTTTGACTTAAAGTAAAAAGAGAACCCCTTTCTGACCTTCTAAACAGAGCTTGCTCAAATAAATTATGTCTAAAAATCTTTCTCCAAACTCTAACCCTCCACCACTTTTGCTCACATGGTGGGTGAGTCATAAAACTCATAAAATTGGTGTTTGGTCATTTCTTTCTGGAAATCCTATAGTAAAGCCTATCTCACAAGTCATTTTGATATCTGTATCTATTAGTGTCTCAGCACACATTTCGATTTTAACATCCAATTACGAAATAAAAAGTGTGAGGAGCCTAATTTTCTTAGTCAACCCTTGGAAGTGCCCACAGACTCAGCAATAAGGAAACCCTTGGCTGCTATTTTTGGGTTTGCAGAGGACTTCAGACCCATGTTTTACTAAAGGGTAGTAGTACATCAACAGTATTTATTAGAAAACCACCATGTGCCCCCAAGATAGCTATAATGTGTAAAATGGTATTTTCCTTTTTTTTTTTTTCCCCGAGAAAAAGAACTGGAGGTATAGACAAATAAAGTGGCTGGCCTAGAGACATTAGTGAGCTGTTAGAACTTGAGAAAGAACTCCATTATTGTGTGGTCAGCTACTTAAGTTTGTTAATGGACATGTGGCATAATTTAATCTAATAATTGTTTCTATCCCCCACGCCTATAGGTTGAGGTTGATCTGAAAGATAGGACTATTTGTGAGCTGGAATCAAAAGAGTCAAGAAAAGTGTGAGAATTTCATCCTTGAAGCAGAAAGCAAGTGTTCCGGAGCCATAAGTGGTAACAAAGATGGAGGGCAAGAGATCATCGGATTAAATCATATTGGCAGACCAAACCAGAAGAATCACCACTCCAGAGACAAGAAGAAGTTGAAGTTAAAGCAAAGTTCCCTTATATTGGAGAAGTCTTCTGCATTCTCTGCTCAAATATGATGTCCCCCCCAACCATGAAGAAGAGATTCACCTTGGATATAACCACAATTTATCCCCCTCAACAGATCCCAGAAGCCTGCTGCCTACTAGGGAGCCCACCTGCCTCGCTGTTTGCTCCCCAGTCATATCCATCTTGCTCCATATGGACTTTCCCATGCGCAACCTGTAGATATGAGAATGATAGCTACATACCAAACCTTTTTCCTTGTCTGCCTGAGCACAAAGCTGGACCCCATTTCAAAGCCTCTATTGAGGTTAGATGTGGTCATGTGCCTGAGTCCTAGCCAATAGAATGTAATTGAGAACTGTTGTGTGTCTCTTTGAAATCTGGCTGATAAATATCCATCCCCATGCTACCCTCCATGTTGTTTCCCTTTGTACTGACTTGATGCAACTGAGCCCAGCAAGCTTGGAAGCTATATGCTGAGGATGTGTTTGATATTACAGAAGAAGCCTGTATCCCTACACCACTGCTTTGAGAACTGCTGCCCACGTTTTGGACAACCCATTTTGGACTTAACATGAGCAAGAAATAAACTTTTCTGTTTGAACCATTCTTTATGTTTAGATTTACTTGTTGCAGCAGCTAGGATTACCTTAACCAATACGGACCTCCTGAGAAAAGTTGTTGGACCAATGTGCATTTAAGCTCGGGTTTCAATTAAGAATTTCACACATGAAAAATTACAAATACATAAAACTTTGAGTTTCTTTAGGAAAGAACAAATATCCTAATTGGCTTGGTATTATCCCAATAATAGTTCTTGAAAAGTCTTTCATATAGTAGAAATTCAATGACTACCTGTTCAAAATGTTTAAGTGTTCAAGTCTTAAGAAAAAATAATAGGCCATGAGAAGATTAAAGAGTCATTTACATACTAAGAGCTAAATGAAAGCTTACTGAATAAATGAATGAGTGAATAAATGGCATATTAGATGAAAAATAAGTTTCACATTAAGATTCACAGAGAAATTTGCTCATCTGTAAGATGAGGATTGTGATACCTTGCGCTTTCTACCTCACACATAATGTGTAGGTATCAAATCAGAGAATTTACTTTTAAGCATTTACTTTGTAAATTACCAAGTGGTAGATACATATAAGTTACCCAATATAATTTAGATAGATTACTTTATGTTTTGTCAGTATGTTGACAGTTTGTTGATAATGGAGTCGAAACTCAAGGAAAGAGAATTAATCTGTGAAGCACTTCTGAACATCGTGGAATTTTTTTTAAGTTATATTAGTGACCTGAAGATTTCAGACCTCTTAAAATTCTAAATTACTACTAATCTGCAGATAAAATAATGCCCATTATTTACCGCCGGACTCAAGAGAACATCTTTGTGTATCATCGATATCCTGCAATTATAACTAATCATATCCCCTCTGTATCTCCCTAGGATGTACCTGTCACTTCTTAGGTTGCTGCTTAGTGATTAGAGTCAGAAAAGCATTAATCAACACTGCTGTGCCAAATACTACGGAAATTTATTTAACCATATTACATAATTGAAATATCAGAATGTTTAAACACTTTCAGTCATATGAAAATATATTTAGAAATGTCTGGAACCAAGCTGGAAGAGAAGAAACACAAGGAATGTTCTTATAAAATGAATAAGCTCTAACTGGGCATGGTGGCATGTGTCTGTAGTTCCAGCTGCTCAGGAGACTGAGGTGGGAGGACTGCTTGAGCCCAGGAGTTTGAGGCCAGCCTGAACAATATAATGAGATCCCCATTACTAAAAGTAAATTTTAAAATAATGGATAAGATTTAATGATCCATGGAATGGTTCTGTGTGGGCTTTTGGTCAGAAACCTGGGAGTGGGGATTAGACAAAAGTCGCTGTCCAGTGTACCAGGAGTGATGCCAACCTCTTACCAGCTCTGATAGAATGGATTAGACCACGCTTGAAGGACCTCAGAAGGTCTAGTCAAATTGTCAACTAACCCTCATAGTTTGCAGAGCTGCTGGGAGGTAAAATCATGTCCAAAACTCTGAAGTCACAGGATTCCTTTGGGTCCCAGAACCTCTTTGAAAAAGATTATAATGGCTTTAATATCATTAACGTTTATCAAGTTTTTACAGTGGAACAGGCATGGTTCTATGCACTTTACACAACTAGTTCATTGAATTCTCTTAACAACCTAATGAGGTCAGAACTACTATTATCCTCATTTTAGATGTGAAAAAACTGAAATACAGAGAGGTTGTGTGGCTTCCAAGTCACCTAGTGTAAAAGTGGCAGAGACTGGATTCAAATTTAAACACTAACCACTGCCAGGGTATCATGGGACGTTGCGGTCCAGAAACTATATCAAGCTGCACCCAAGGAGTCCTAATCCTATGCCTTCTTTCTCCACTGGATGAGAGAGAAAGAGCAGGACCAAAGTCTGCTAATTTTGTAGGAATTTTCTTTCCTGTTCCATGTTTCTCCCTCCCCTGCCCTTGTATGCATTGATGTGATGGGCAGGGGAACAGTTCCAGCCTCTGGAGGCAGGCAAGCAAAGACTCAATGCACTTTTCCACCTCTTGCACTGGGTCATGTTTTAATGGCTGGAGGTTTAAAATCACATCCCAAGCTTCTCGGAACTCAAAATTCAGTTATCTGACTTAGTAAAATGTAGCTTTCTCACTTAAAAGGATTTGCCTAAGGGCCCTCTGGGATTTCAAATATACTTAAAAGCAACAACTGTGTTGAATCATAGAATCATAAGGGATTGCATTTCCGCGGAGAACACACAGGATGTTTTAAACAGAGGGGGAAATGTTTGAAGTTCAACAAGCTTTGAGTTTCATCCCACCCACCACATCTGAAAACTATCTGAGTCATTTGATGAAGGCAAAATACAGCTGGGCTCATCTTGACATTGTGATGCCATCTCTGCAAGAACATTTCACTGACATCTTCCAACCCTTTTCTACTGGAATCAGGAAGAGTCTGTTCTCTAAAGCCTATCTGGAGTCGAGTGGGCTGAGGGTGGCGTGGAGTAAACATTCTTATTGACAGGAGGCAAATATAGCTCTAAACAAAACAGTGAAGAGGAATAGGTTTGTCCATGGCGCTGAACTGCTGTCAAGGAGGTTAAAGGGCCTTTATCTATTTCACGGTGCTGCAGTCTAGTGTAGTGTGTTTATGAACATAGATTTGGGAGTCAAAGAGATACATGTTTAATCCTGACTCTACCCGTTTATTTACTCACTGTGTGTCCTTGGGCAGATTACTTAACCTCTCCAATTAGATGTTACTTTCCTTATTGTAAAATGGGGAGAGTTATTGTGAGGATCCAATGAGAAAATATTTGTAAGGTGCTTGCAACAGTATTGGACTCATAGCAAATACTTAATAAATGTAAATTATTAGTATTTTTCTTGTTATTACTGCCTGTCTCTCAAATGCTCATTGCTTTTTACCATTTATTGTATTATTAAAATCTGCTTTCAAATGTTTTATTCAATCAAGGGATGAATTAAAACAATTCAAAGTCTTACTTTCCATCCTAAATTCTTGATCCCAGATTACCACCTAACATAAAATGCAGAGTCCTCCCAAAAAGTAAATTTGTTCCAGGCCTGCTCTACAATGAGGCAGTTAAAGAGCACTAGCTTTGGAGCCAGATTTGCAGGTCAAATCCAAGGAAATCTATATAACTTTGAACATTGGACAAATTATTTCAACTCCTTGGGTCTCTTTATAACTGATGAAAAGATATAGGGGGTCCTAGATCAATGTTTTTCAAACTTTTTTTTTTGCCATGGAACTATTTATTCAAATACACTCCCACAGGGAAATACAATGTATAGGATACAGGAGGTAAGTTTCCTGAGCCGCTCTCCCCAGGCATTGGGAGTATTCTGTGAACCCTCAAGCAATTTACACTGCATACTACTCAACTGTGTGATTACCAAAATTCCTACTGTGTCTAATGCACTAGGTATGCTGCCTTTTTACCTTAAACACCAGGCTACAGTCCCATCATCCTCTCAACCTGCTCTGCTTATATCTACCTGTCATCTTGGGCTTCCTCATACTTGAAACATATTCTGGTTTCTCTTCCCCATAGGATCTATATGGCATACATCTTTCACTCGATCAGCACGTTAAAAAATGTAATCTCTTTAGGCAAATATACATTCTCCAGCTAGGCTCCATTACTCTCTACTACCTTCTCTTATCCAAGTCAAACATTTATATTACTTGCCTGGCCCCTGAAGGCATCTGAATTCACAGTGTCAGATCTTCCATGTCATTCAAGGCCCTCCCGAAATCTAGCTTTTGGACGCCTCTAGTTGCTCTCATCTCAATGATTCTATTGTACTTGCAATATAGTTATATAAATAAAAATAACAACATTATCAAAAAGAGAATAACGAGAGAATTTCAGAGGACTAGTTAAAAAAGAAAGCAGCCAGTTGACTTCTTTTGGATATCTTATAACAACTTATAACAAGTACACAATCTTTTATTGATTGAGAAGGTAATCATGGAATAGAATTAATTTGAAAAGATGCTGCTTAATTATAATGATCAGTAGTATATTAGGGTAAGACTAATTTCAGTTAAGAAAAACCCTGAAAATTTAAAAAACTTAACAAATGGAACTTAATTTCTTACATACAAGTCCAGCATGGGTGTACTTAGTATATGAAAAATGTTTTAAAAAACCTTTTATTTTAAAATGATTTTAGGTTTACACAAGAACTGCTAATATAGTACAAAGAGTTCTCAGATACTCTTTCCTCAGCTTCCCCTAATGCTAAGATCTTATACAATCATGATGCATCCATTTAAACTATAAAATTAACACTGATACGACACTACTAACTAAACTACAGACTTTAATCAGATGTCACCTGTTTTTCCTTGAATATCCTTTTTCTGTTCCAGTGTCCAGTCCAGGATATAACATTGCATTTAGTAGTCATGTCTCTTTAGTCTCCTCCCATCTGCTACAGTTTCTCAGTCTTTACTTGTTTTTCATGACTTTGGCATTTCTGAGGAATAGTGGACAGGTGTTTTGCAGAATGCTCCATAATTTAGGCTTGTCTGATGTATTCTTATCTTTAGACCACGATTTTGGGGAAGAATATCATAAAGGTAAAGTGCCCTTCTCATCACATCATATTAAGGGGTGCGTGATATCCATAGACCTTTCACTGCTTATTAGACTTGATTCCTTTGGTTAGGGCAGCATCTGCCAGGTTTTTTCATTGCAAAGTTGCCACTTTTTTCTATCCTATACTCCATTCTTTTGAAGCAAGTTACAAGTCCAGCCCAAATTCAAGAGAAGAAAAACTAAGTTCCACTTTCTGGAGAAAGGAGTAGAAAGAAATTTGTGGACATACATTAAAACCACCACAATAATGAATAAATAGTGGGTTCTGTCTGCAGCAATTATTATTGCTGTGTTCTAACACTGATTTTTTATTTCTCTAATTTCTTCAATATATATTATCTGGAATTGTTTTGTGACAAGTTTTTCCTCTCTCCCATTTATTTATTTATTCAATTATTATATCAGTATGAAATCATGGATATTTGTTTTCCAAGTTATAATCCAAAATTAATATTTACTTTGTTGCTCAAATTGTTCTAGCTTTGGTCATTAGAACACTCTCATGTGAGCTCCTGTGCCCTTTTTGACATACCCACACTTTAAAAATTTATTTTCTATTTACTTTTATTTTTATTTATTTACTAGAATTTCCTTACTTTCTATCACTACAAATGTGCTAAGATCATTCCCTGCCCTATCATTTCAATCAGTATTTCCAGATAGAGTTGTGGATTTCTCTTTGCCCTTAACCTTTTTTTCCTTTTTTTTCCCCAGAGCTCTACTGTTAGGTGCATACACATTTAGGATTATTTGGAGCGTTAAAAGATAAATTGAGATACATTAAAATATTAAAGAGTTTATTTGAGCAAATAGTGATTCATGAATCAGGCAGTGGTTTGGGGCTCCATTGAAAGGGCACAGGGAGAAAACTTTTATAAAGTGTTCATAGAAGCAAGACAAAGAAAACATTTGAGCAGTTAAAGTGAGGCAATAGCCTTATTTGGATCATTCCAGTGGAAAAGTCCCTAGTTAGAAGTTAGATGATGGTTTCTGATTGGTTGATCTTAAAGTTTGTTTTACCATTTACGCTGAGTTGGGTTTCAGTTTGCTTACATAGGAACCCAAGATGTTGGATGCCATCTCAGCCTAATGGCCTCCCAAGAAATTTTTTTTTTCTCAGAAGCATTGATACCTTTATCATTATGTGATACCTCTGTATCCCTGATATTATTTCTTTTCTTTTTTTTTTTTGTTTGAGATGGAGTTTCACTCTTGTCACTGGGCTGGAGGGCAATGGTGCAATCTCAGCTCATTGCAACCTCTGCCTCCCACGTTCAAGAAATTCTCCTGCCTCAGTCTCCTGAATAGCTTGGGATTACAGGTGCCTGCCACCATGCCCAGCTAACTTTTGTATTTTTAGTAGAGACGGGGTTTTGCCATGTTGGCCAGGCTGGTCTCGAACTCCTGACCTCAGGTGATCCACCCTCCTCTGCTTCCCAAAGTGCTGGGATTACATGTGTGAGCCACCACGTCTAGCCAATGTTTCTTGTTCTAACCTTTACTTTTGTGGTAATTAATATAGCTACTTCAGCTTCCTTTTGTTAGTGTTTGTACAGTGTATATTTCTTTATCCTGTTACTTATAATCTACCTATGTCTTTACATGTAAAATGGACTTCCTGTAGACAGTACATATTTAAGTCTTAATTTTTTAATTAAATATGAAAATCTCTGTCTTTTAACTTGTGTTTTTAGACCATTCAAATTGAACCAAATTATATATGGTTGAACTAAAATCTATCACCTTGTTCACTGTTTGCTATTTGTTTCATTTGTTCTTTTTTATTTCCTAATGTCTGCCTTCTCTCAGTGTAAATGAACATTTTGTAACTTTATTTTCTCTCATCTATTGAATTGTTGTTTATACCTCTTTTAAAAAGCATGTTTAGTGATTTACAATATACATTTTAAAATAATCTTAGTCTACCTTCAAAGACTATTATACTGCTTCATGTGTAGTATAAGAACCACATAGTAGTTTATTTCCAATTTATCCTCCCATCTCTTGTGCTTTTGACACACATACAGAGGAGAAGAGGGTGTGAAGACAGAACAGAGATATTTAAAGATGCTGGCCTTAAAGACTGGATTGATTTAGCCCCAAGCCAAAGAATGCTGGAAGCCACCAGAAGTTGAAAGACCCAAGAACAGAATTCTCCCCTATAGCTTCAGGAAGGAGAATGGTCCTTCTTTGATTCTGGCCTGTGATACTGATTGAGCCTTCTGGCTTCCAGAACTGTGAAAGACTAAATCTGTTGTTTTAAATCACCACGTTTTTGGTAATTTGTTACAGCAGCCACAAGGTAATAATAACATCTAGGTTTTTTTTTTTTTTCTTTTCCTGCCTGATGTTTTTTGAAATTCTTGGAACTGTGATTTGGTATCTAACTAATTTTGGAAAGTGCTTAGTCATTATTTAATTGTTTCTTCAAATATTTTCTTTTGCTCTGTTCTCTCTTCCCTTCTGGAATTTCATTACAAATGTATTAGATCATTTGATATTGTCTCATAGCTCTTGGATCTTCTGTTTTTCTCTTCTCTTTTATCTCTTTGTGTTTCAGTTGAGGTAATTTCTATTGATGTGTTATGAAGGTCACTGATTATATCTTTGTGTGTATTGAGTCTACTGATGACTCCTTTGATGGCATTCTTTACCCTTGTCACTGTGTTTTTCATTTGTAGCGTTTGTTTTGTTTTTTCTTATAGTCACCATCTTCCTGCTACAATTAACTACCTATTCTTTCATGTTATCGATCTTTTCATTTACAGCCTTTAATATATTACTCATAGTAAATTTCCTACTAGTTTCAACATCTGTGTCATAATTGAAACTGCTTCTGATGGTTGCGTTGACTCTTCAGACTGTTTTTCCTTTTTGTTGAGAGCTAGACATACAGGACTGTAGGTACTAACATACATTTTTTATGACTGGCGATGAGCATGTGTTTCCTCCTGCTATGCCTTTGGTGTGAGAGTTTGTAATAATATAATAAGAAAATGGGCTGAGTTTAAGGTTTCCTTTCCACTTGGCTTTGGGTCTTCTCTTTGTCATACCCCCCAAAGAGAATTTTTCTTCTGCAGCCTCCCCAGTTCATTCCACTGCTAGTTTTACTTGACACCTGCTAATTTGGCAGTAGAGGTATGGGTGACGGAAACATTATCTAATGTTCTGATTAAACCTTAGTCTTAGGCAAGTGGTATGAAACTAGGTCAAAGCTTGTGTTTCTTTTCACAAGTATTCCTATCCCTCCTCCAGATATAATGCTAGGCCAAGCATGCATTTCCTTCTCATCCCAGGAGCAGAAGTATTTTTTGTTTTTTTCCCTGTTTCATTCTCCCAGGTAAAGTTTGGTTTCCACTAGTGCCATCAGTCTACGGTTTACTTGCCTTCATCCTTGTAGATTAAGGCTTTTATTTCTTATGCGAGGTAAGGGAGAAATCTGGTTGGTGTTCTTCTCTACTGGTCGGCACCACAGAGGAAGGTTTCTCAGGGTTCTCCCCATCTCCCCAGTGCCCATTTATGACGTTTCTATAGGAAAATCTTGAAAGAAGGTGTGGACTTTTCTGTGTCTGCTTTGCCCAAGGGCTTTATATTCTTATACTAGCATTAAGCTTTTAACAATTGGACTTTTAAAATTCTAGTTAAATTCTCTTTCTCACTGATTTGGCTTTTGGCAGCCTCTGTGACAGGTAAACAAAGGCTAGTATCCCATTTCTCCCTGCAGACACCTGTTTCTTTCTAGGGTTCAGGTTACTTGTTTGCCCTGTGACTTCAGTTTTCCCATGTGTTCAAAAGAAGTCATTAGTTTTATTCCTTTTTGGTCGTTGTTGTTGTTTAAAGGGTAGGAGCCATGTTTTTTTCCAACTTTCTGCATCTCCAAACTGAAACTAGTGGTTGAAATTTTTCATACCTTGATTCAGGGACCTAGGCTTCTTTCTCTTGTAGCTTTCCTATGCACTAGGGCTTGCGTATGATTATTTATACTCATAGTTAACTTTTACTTAGAATAAACTAGTAGATGTTAAATTGCTGGGTGTTGCTATGTGCATTCTCCAGGAAACAGACTCTAAGACAGAGATTAGTATTCAGCAAGTTTTTTCAGGACATACTCTTAGGATTAAACCTCTAGAAAGGAAGGGAAGAAGGCAGGATTGGACAAGGCAGACGTTCA
Source organism: Aotus nancymaae (assembly GCF_030222135.1). NCBI lineage: Eukaryota > Metazoa > Chordata > Mammalia > Primates > Aotidae > Aotus > Aotus nancymaae. Next base: position 16,681,340 of record NW_026988472.1, on the reverse strand, counting down.
GCTGTGATAGAATCTCAACAAAGGATCAGTTGATCCCATAGAAAGCTCTGGAGCAGAGATGGCTCTGAAGTGTTGTCCTATATGCAGTGAGGAAATTAACCTTTAAGTCTTCTCATCAGCCAGTCATTGAATGAGGGCATATCCAAAGTAATACCTTGTCAACGCAATGTCTCTAGCTGAGGACAATTTCTAAAGAGGACTGAGAGCTGAAGACTATTATATGGTAGCTCTGGAGGAGTAAGTCCTGAAAGAGATCTGGGCAATGCACCACAGCTTCCACTACATTGAGTCAAAGAATATGAGTATTTTAAGGCTCTTGATAGGTATTGTGAAATTATTCTTCACAAAAGTTGCTCTAGAAAAGGTGTACTTAAGTACTCTTGTACTTAGTTTTCTCATTGGTAATGTAGAAATAATTTTAAAAATTTGCCTCATAGAGTTATTGTGAGAATTAAATGAATGCTTAGAACAGTGCCTAGTATATACTAAATATCAAATGTTTCTTAGCTATCATAATTATTGCTGTCATTTTGCCCTGATACCATTAGTACATAACATTGCCTATTTCTTTGCACTATAGCCACTTGTGGGGATTGTCATTAAAAATAGAAATTTTCATTTTGAAATATGTCATAATGTTTTATTGACCATTTATACTTTTTCTTTTGTAGGTTATTTTCTGATCCCCTTTGCCTATTTTCTATTAGAATGTAATTTTTTCTTACTAATTTATGAGAGTTAAAAAAGTCTTTAAGGTATTCCTTTATTATTATGTATCATGTAAGTTAGAAAAATATTTTTAAATTGTATATCTTTTAGCTTACTTAAGCTAGAGTATATTTTTATATACTTTCTGTAGGAAGCCTAATTAGTGGATCAATGTCAGAATGACATTAATGATGATGATAAAAATGTTGTTTAATGGCAACTAATATCTATTGAGTATTTACTATCTTAAAAAGGTAAGAAACACTCATCCTTTCATGCATTATCTTATTTAATTCTCAGCATACATCTCTATGAGTTAAAATCTTCTATTATGCCTATTTAATAGATACAAAAACTACGGATTAGAAAGATTAAATAACTTGCCCCGAAGTCATAAGTGGTAGAGCTGGTATTGAAACTCAGGTATCTTAGATTCTAAAGCCATCACTTCCTAAGGTGTGTGTTTTGTGAAACACTATCCCATGAGACATTATGTACACACACACACACACACACACACACACACACACAAATATGTACATGCCACATGTGCCCCATAATCAAATTAATCTAGTAGAGTCTTGAATATCTGATTCTAGAAATAATCTATGTAGATACCAGCATATGAAAAACTCTAAGGGATGCTTTAGGAAAGAAATTGTTTAACTTGTTTAACTCAGGATTTCCCCCAGATTATTTAATCATGGATCTTTTATTTCCCATTATACCACTAACAGACTGTAGAAATACTGCTCTGTTTCACACACCTGGTAAAATGCTGCACTATACCTCAGTCCCTCAACGATTGAGTGTCTTCAGTACCCAGCTGTTTGAGATTCTGTTCACTTATCATTGATACAGAGGAAAACAAAGAGAATGACCTAATCAAATTAGCGGGTGACTCAAAGTGACGAAGAAAATCTGCTACACTAGGTAACAAAATAAGGATTTAATAATCTGGAACAGTGGACAGAAGTAAATAAGATACAATCTGACAGGGATAAATGTAAAATCCCACAGTTAGGTTAAAACAAAAATCAATGACATGAGTACAATTTAGAAGGAAGTTAGATTTCACCGTAGTTTGTGTGAGGAAGCCTGGGGAATTTAATTGATCATAAACACAATAAAAAAGCAATTTAAATGTATTCAATAAGAAAGGGAACTACAGTTTTAAACCTACATTAATACAGGGTAGTGTTCAGAATTGTCAGAGATTGGTATCCACTGCCCTGGCTGTTGTGCTAGTCAGACAGTGTCTGGAACATTGTGATACTTCTGGCAGCATGCTTTAAGACAAGTAATGAATGACAATCCAAAATCTATCCAAGTGGTTTTGACTTAGATAATGAGGAGTCCAGTAGCCATCACCTTTTGAGCGGTAGTAGAAACAACTCAAGCTGTCTACTCTGGTAAGAGTAGGTTCAGGGTGGCCACTGGGAGTGGATGATTGTACTTAATATGTTTTGTTTGTATCTCTCTATTTATTTTGCATTGTGCTTTGTACCCTAGGAGGCTCTCTGCCATGTATCTGCCAGTGGGAGGCACCAGGAGGAGATCAGAGATAGGAGGGGAATCAGTTAGGTATTTACTCCCTTGGCTGGCTGCCTGATGACTCACTGAGTGGTTTTGTCCTCCAGCTTCAGCTACCTCTCAGCCTATCCTTCCCCTTGAAACTTCAGGCTTAGGACTCTTCTTGCTAGCTCTAGAGTGGTCCTAAGTTTCGCTTAATCCTTTATAAATAACACATCTTTATAAATAACGCTTTTATCTTGCTCTTCTCAATTGCTGCTTATGTGATCTGTTGCCTGCTAGAACCAGCCCCAGACGAATGCTTGGGTAATTAGGATGATCGTATGAATATTTCAAGGGCTTTCATATGGGAAAGGGTAGAATTAAGACAAGAGGGTGGAAGTTGTGGACAGATTGGATTCATGTACTCATTTATTCATTCAACTAATCTTATTAAGCCTCTACTATGTGCCAAGCCCTATGCTAAGCATAAGGCAGTGCTCCAAATGCTTATGGCAAAAGGACTTAATCTAGGTTGGAAGTTAGGGAGGCTTCCCAGAAAAAAATGACCCCAAAAATGAGTAGGGATTGCAGGGTAAAGAGAGGAGAGCATGGGAAGAAATGTTTCAGGAAGATGAATTTACAGGTGAGAAGGCTTGAGAAGACTTTTTATGGGAGGTGAAAATAGGCCCCAGTGTCTGGAGTTTGTCTGCTGGTTGGGTGAGAGGAGCACATCAAGGGATGAGGCTGAGAGATGGGAGGAGGGCTGAACATGCAGAGCTGTTGTGAACATGGACTTGATCTTAAGGGCCTTGGGAACCCCTTGAAAAGTTTAAAGCAAGAGAGACAACTATTATGATTTTCCATTGCAAAGCAAAAGGAACAAGAACATCCAAGAATATTCAGCTATAAATCACACGACCTTATCAAGGAGTGAGCAGCCAGCTCCTGGAAATATCCAAAGTGAGACTGGATGACAGCTCTAGCATATTTTCAAGGAGGCAACTACACTGAATGACAGGTTGGACTAGCAGACATCTATGGCCCTTTCTAATCCAGAAAATTTTGAGACTCCTCTGGTCTGGCCCCCATGCTCTATGGTGGGATAAAAGACATAGCGGTTTGAGAACCCTTTCACTGACATCCAAAACTGGCAATGTGCTCTTTTTTTTTGCCCCTTCCCTTGGGCCTAGAAGGAAAGATATGCATCCAGACTGGAACTTCGACACTGGGCTCTAGTGTTTATGTTCTCTCATCCCAGCTGACACAGGAAGGACACTGGCCACAATGAGTTCCAGGGAATGACTCAACCAGCATCTGACCTATGGGTCTGCTAACAGCTGGCCCTATAGTCTAAGGTATTAAACAAGTTCACCAGTTGTTTTTTTTTTTTCTTTTAAAATTAAACTCTACAAAACATAAGAAAACAAATATCTCACGCCCTGGGTCAGTGCCACACTTTGAGTCACAGTGAGGACTGGGCAAGGTTTGAGGGCTCTGAAGGCAGAGGTGTTGTCAAGCACAGTGGCCATCGTGTTTTGGAACTCACTCTCAGGGACTGGGCAGATCTGTGTGTGATAACACAGCTGTGGGCCAATAATCACAGAAACCTCATTATGCTTGAATGAGGGCCAAGGCATGACCCTGCCAGTGAGGAGGGTGTGAGGCTGCAAAACTGGGACTGTTTAGAGCAAGTTGGCTTTGACAGCCAGTACTGGCATCTGAGGTATGCCAGAGATCCCATGTTCCCGCTTCCTGCAGGCAAGCGCCCCTACTGCCTGCTTCTCATTTCCTAACTCGGGCAATCTCTTTGTTCCTAAACCCACTGCATCAAACACAGCAGCTCTGTCATTGGGGCTCAACTTTCTAGTTGATATTCCATTCAACTCCTGTTCTCATGACTTATCTTTCTGCCCCACTCACATACTTCTCTTTCTTCTACCCCGGGGAAGGGATTCATTTTGTTTAACATTCCAGGTATAGAACATGTTTAATCAGAGCCTGGGTAGTCCCTGTTCTCTGGCTACAATGACGGGAGATGCATCCTGGCTTTCTAAGCACTTCTTATGGCCTAAAATGAGAACAGATTGATTTTGGCCAAAATACCTGTTAGCAAAAGATAATTAGAAAATTGTCGATCTATACTTTGAGTCATAACAATTTGAATGAGAGCACAGGATAGGTCATCCTAGTCCTAACACGATCACCAGGGCAACAGGAGAGGGCCCCTGGGGAAAAGAAGAGAAGGAAAGGAGCTGACTTGGGTGCAACAATCATGAAGGAGGGAGTGAAACCGAATGAAGCTAATGTGCGAGGGTTTAATTTGCCTCATGGAAAATATCCTATTAGCAAAAAGCTGCTTCCTCTACTGGCATTTTTGCTTTTTCCAATAAAAGGGAAGAAGTACAGTTTTATGTAACACATATAGCAGAGAAAGGAGAACGGTGACCCTGTGAAAATTACAGCATTAAAAGTAATAACCCTGCCATTGCCAATAAACCACACAGACACCATGCCGTGCTATCCTCAGTATAAAGATGACATTTTTACAGTTATCCCTATAGTAACTTCTCCCACTGTAACTACATTTTGAACATCATGCTTTCACAAGGAGACTCTTTCTGAAACTTGAGGATTTCTGAGGTTTCATTCTTTAAGGCCCAGGTCAGGCGTCCCATTTTCAAGAAAACCTCACAGCCTGGATTACATGCTCCCATAGTACCTTTCTCTATGGCAGTTAATTCACTTCTGTATTTGCTAATTGTTTACATCTTTCCAACCACTAGACTATGAGCTTCCTGAAGACAATCATCATGGATTACTCATTTCTGAATCCCTGGTGTCTACCAGTGCCTGACTTTATCAATGTTTATAGAGTTGAATAATTAATAAGCCTTATCTCTTGTCTCATCCTTTAAGCCAAGGAGACTACTGCCATAGCAACTAAGTTAAGTTAGATACCTTCACTAATCTCTCCTCACCGCAAGGTGCTATAATTTTGGAATCTTCTGTCTTCTGCCTAAATCAGAAAGTAGATGAGGTTCTGAAGCAAGAAAATTGTTTGGCTGGATGAGAATATTGAAAGGGAGAAAATAATTTCTCCTAAGCAGAATTCTTCATTGAAAATGGAGAGGAAGTGTGGCAAGGGTAGAATGGAATTGAGGCGAGAGATATACAAAGATGTGTTCCCAAAATTATAGAAAGGCAGAAACATCAATTCTTCTTTGTTTTGAAGAAAAATCAAGAATTGAAATCTACATTATAGTCAGTGATAACAGAATCATGACTACAAGAAAAAATTGAAAGCCCTTCTCCTTTCTTTCTAATAATGGAAATTCTTATTTTATAAAAATAATTTAAGGGTGAAGGCAAAGATTTGTTTCTTTTTAGAATCAGTGGCTGAAAGATGGTAGAAGCAATTGAAGATCAACACAAAATAGGTAATTTAATTGGGTTTTTATTTTTCAAAAAAAGGAGAAATTTAAAATATCAAGCTTACTCTTCTGACTTGTATAAAAGAAATAGAGAACATAAAAATTCAATATAGAACAAATAAAATACATACTGAGCTTCCATTCTCTATTGTCCACAATTACAGGAATGGGCAAAGAATTAAAGAGAGAGAGAAAAAGAGGTGAGTAGGGGAGGCTTTGGATAAAGTAACAGAAAAGAGAGAAAGACACTTGTAAACCTACATGGCCATAAAAACATAACTAGAAAAAGATACACATAATAAAGACCCAAATAGAAGTTTCCATGACCTAAAATATCTATTCTGTGTTATTTTAGAATAAGTTAGTAAAGACTTTTAAAAGCATGTTTTATTTTTGACTTTCAATATCTCTTGGTTTCAGAGTTTATGAAAATCTGATATTTGTTCTTTGTGTGTGCGTGTGTGTATGTGTGAGAGAGAGAGACAGTCAGAGAATGAAAGACTCCAAAGGAATTGGCATAAGAGGTATACTGAGAAACTTTGTTCAGAGTAAGGAGTATTTCAGGAAGAAAATATTTTGAAATTTTGAATGTATCTCTTGGCAATATTACTTTGGCTGCTGCTGAAAGAGACAAGATGGAGTGGGCAAGGGTCAGCAAATAGGTTTCATTGGCTGCTATTTCTTGTCTTGAAGATCTTCTGGATCATCTATTTGTTCTCACCTCATGCTAGTCAGAGTTCCTGGGGTACAATGGGGCTTGGGGATCCTTACACTGCTCTTAACAAGCTGTTTCTTTCATGACCTAGTGGAAGTGGGTAAATGAAATCTGTGTATGAGATTTTTCCATCTTATAAAAGATATACTTAAAATAAAGCCATTCCTTATAAGTAACCATGGCCTACCAATATGTCAACTAAGTTTATTATGGCGAACATTTGTAGATTTATTCCATGCTGAACCTTTTAAGTTTTTGTTATTATATGACTATATACTGAAGAAATACTAATAGTAAGCAGCTTTGCACACCTTTGTTACTCTTATCACTGTATATAAAAAATTCATTTTCACTTATTTAGTTCTATAGTTATTGATTCAGAAAAAGGATAATATGTAACATTGTGGGCTCATTGTTTTTCATGAACTTAATGTGCTCATGAATCATTGAATGTCTTGTCACTGACTGCTTCTCATGCCCATGCTATTGTGTATTATTGATCCACAATGACTTTGTAGTAAAATCATCTTTTTTCTATTCTTTATATTAATGCTCTCATTTAAAACTCCGCAACTCAAATGTTATTTTGCTTTACAACAAAAACCTTTCATGAGTTTGTGTTATAGGCAAGACATCATGCTAGCCACTGGAAGTGAATGCCTTGTTGCAGTGACTCTGTGCAACAAAATGGCATCTAAAGTCGCTTGTTGATTTATAATCTGTTTCATTTCTCCTTAGCTCCCCAACCTGTTTTAATGAAATGGAGCATTAATATTAAATGTTCTTTAACAAAAGGAAAGAGACCTATTTAGGTGTGTGTTCTAAATCAGGAGTCCCCAACCTCCAGGTCCCACCCCCTGTTGCCTGTTAGGAATCCAGCAGCGGGCCAGGGAGCATTACCGCCTGAGCTCCACCTCCTGTCTGAGGAAAAGCAGCATTAGATTCTCATAGGAGTGAGTGCAAACTTTATTGTGAACGGCACATGTGAGGGATCTAGGGTGCACACTCCTTATGAGAATCTAACTAATGCCTGATGGTCTGAGGTAGAGCAGTTTCATCCCGAAACCATCCCCCATCCCCACCCCATCCCATCCATGGAAAAATTGTCTTGCACGAAACGGGTCCCTGGTGCCAAAAAGGTTGGGAACTGCTATTTGAAATAAACCAGCATCAAGTATCCATCCTCTAACATTTTCCTCTTGGTCATATGGTAAAACACAATCAATAAAAATTTTTATAGACTGTGACCTCTTCCTGTCAGGATAGAAGTAGCTTACATTAAAGAAGATATTCAGGTCTTTATCCTAGACCAAAGTTTGGCTGGGCTAGCCCTTGGTACAGAGGAGTCAGGCACTTGAGTTTAGGTCCCTTAACAAGATGGAAGGAATCCCAACTGAAGCATTAGAACATCGATGAAATTCTCCACTAATCTACTCTTCTTCACCTGAGCTGAACAAGGTCTTCTTTCTTTTCTCTCAGTGCTAGTGTTCTATTATAGAAGTAGAGATTTACTTCAATATGGAGATAAAGTTCAATAGTAGAAAAAAACCCATTTATTTGGTCATGTCCTGATGAACAGGAAAAAGTTAACTCTGATTCCATGGTATACTTTAAGTAAAAATACACTCACTTTCTGAGCCAGAAACATGGCTAAAATGACTTGCTTCTTTTTTTCCAAAGAAGAGAAAATCCTAACAATATTCTATAAGAAAATATCTAAAACACTTTGTCTGAAACTTGCTTTACTTTTTCTTAATCTCTAAGATTAGATAATACTGGAAGAATATTTGATCTTTGAATTCAAATCACACTGAAATACACATGGCAAAGTGGGGATAACAAAACAGAGAAGAAAGAGAAATGGATTATACTGGAGGTGTGAGATCTGTGATCAAGAATGTTTCACAGAAGAGAATATCTTTAAGATTTTAGCTCATTCTTGGACCATGGAAATATTTTGACAGAGAGAGGAGGAAAAAATTATCAGGTTTAAGTGAAAACATGCCAGTGTTATAGTGTTTGGGTATTTGGGGAACAAAAATTGGTTTAATATTGTCATGACATATCACTGGGAGTGGCTGGACACCAGGCCAATGACTTCTTTTTAAGCTAATTCCTAAGTGTTGCTAGTGGGAAATTGAAAAGGGTAACAGGAGGTAAATAAGCATATATAAATATAGCTAAACTACTTTATTGACCTATATCCACAAAATCTGTCAAATCAGAAGAATCTGTTCCCTCACAGACTTATTTTATACTGGTTACCAGGCAGAGAACTGATACATAATCATTATTGGCTCAACTGCTTTAGACATAAAGTATAAGTTATCTATTGCCTTAGGTATAAGTTATCTATTGCCTTAGGTATCACTTCCTCTTTTACCTACCTCCACCAAATAAAACCATAGTTCATGTGTCTGTGGATCAGCTGGGTGGTTCTTCTGTTCTGGGCCAGGCTAAAATTATCTCATGTGGAAGCACTCATTTAAGCAGTTAGCCAGCTAATTGGCTGGGGACTGGCTGGTCTTTGATTAGTTCTCTTGAGATGGCTCTCCTCCATGGAGTATCTTATCGTCCAGTAGGCTGGTCCAGCCTTGTACACATAGACCTCTAGGATTTGTGAGAGCAAACAGAAGTATATGAAATCTTCTGAAGCCTAGACATGGAACTGTAACACCATCACTTCCATTGTATTCTGTTGTCTAAAACATGACATGGGGTTTCCACGGGTGGGAATATAAACTTCACTTCTTGATGAGAAGCTTCCAAGTCACATGGAAAAGGTATGGCTTTAGAAGAGCATTGACAATTGTGTCATTTGTGCAACCAATCTACCTCAGAATAGCAAGCTTAAAAATTGAAAGGTAGGTATCAGGTTATGGAGAATTAAGGTATTCCTAGGCAGTAGAATTGCATCAGGCTCAGGTTTTATATTTGTATGTGTGTATTTTTTTTCTTTCACAGTGGCATCATGGAAAAAGTAAAGATCGTAAAATAACTAGATCGAGAGCAACACATTATATTAGAGTTAGGATCCTGTTTTTAGACAGAAATCAACTTCCTCAAGTCTAGCTCAAAGAATATAGTGAGACAATCTATAACTTACAATATTTTAAGAAAAGCTAATCTTTTATGAGGAAATATAAAAACATATTTTTAATCTCTATTTGAGCTAATCAAACTGCAAGTCTTAAATTCATGAAGAAATTAAGGTACAAAGCAAAGTCTCGTAGGTTTGTGATTATAAGAACAAATGGCAAGGTAGAAAAGAGACCATCTTCTCAGGAAAATTACACTTTATTCTTGGAAAAAGAACAAAATTAACCTTTTCCTTCCTCCTGATGGCAAAAAAATTGCAGAGATCAGCGTTAAGTATGACCCACCCTATTATCATCATAGTTTTTGCAGCCCATTTAACTTTTGTTTTCAATATGTGTTTGAATAAAAACCCTAATTTTACTCAGGGAATCTCTCAGCCTTTTCCCAAATGCCACTTGAGTAGATGCAGTAAGTACTGTTCTAAGAGTACAAGAAATATAGAAAGTGGGATTATAATTCTGGTATTAATTCTGTGTGCTCTTGATTCTTCTGCACCCTAATTTCCTCAACCACTTAATATGGATATTTTAAATGTTTCCTACATAAAAGTTATAAGTCCAGATGAAACACATTTTAAAAATCCCTCATTCACTGTTGGGAGATTAAATTGACACAATATTTTTAGAGGGTAGTTTTGGTGTCAAAAGCCTTAGAATTTTGCATACTTTTTAACCCAATGATTCTACTTTTAGGGATTTATTTTAAGGAAAATAAGTCCCTTGCTTTAGCTGCAAGGAATTTATTTTTCTAATTTTGTGATTGCAAAAATATTGGAAACCACCAAATGACCCAAACTGGAGGTTTGGATAAGTAAATTACAGTGGTTCCATACATTAAAATGCTAAGCAGCAGTGAAAAATGATGAGGTGGAGAATTTTTATGAATATATGCTGAATAGTTTCCATGTCACTAAATGAAAATGCATATAACAAAATAATATGTTCAGTATAATTGTATTTTTGTATTAAATATGTATATAAAAAGATTGAGAGAATATGGACTGAAATGTTATTAGTAGTAATCAATATTTGGATTAGAGTTAGGTTTTATTTTCTTATTTTTCTTTAACACTATTTTTATATGTATTACTTTTATATGATAATTTTACTGTTTTTTCTTATAATGAAAGATTTCTGGAATAGGATTTATAAGTAGAGAACATTTTTATGCTTACCTTTTGAATCAGGACACTATAATAATGAAAACACAAATTCAAAACTCTGCATCTTTAAAAGCTTTGCCAGCTGACATTTGTCCTTGTCACAGAAAAAACACTTTTCTATTTATGTTTACAGCATTGAAAAATGCACAGTATCCTACAGTACAAGGAGGGAGATTTATAATAAAGTCCTTCATCTCAGTGTATGAGTATACCTGTAAATCATTCACAGACTCACATTAAGTATAAGCCTCAAAGTAGCAAATGTATAAAACAAACAAAATGTGAGCATGTCTGCACTATCTGCATCTTTGTTTCTCTATGTAAGCATGACTGTCTTGCTAAACTCTCATTCCACAGCCACCTAATTGTTCATTCAACACATATTTATTTTGGGGCTATATATTAACAGCTGTGTTTAGTACTACAATTCTGGAAAATTAGGCTCCCAGTGCCTTCTTGGAATCAAAGTCCTTGCAGACACTCAACAATGCCTCCAGGATAGATGAATGACATTTTTTCCTAGTCATTTAATGTATGTATTTTTTTTCTTTTTGTTCAGAAAACAAGTTTCTTGAGGGCAGGGCTAATGTTTTTTGCTCTTTTAATACTGCATGCAGGATCTGCATTATCCTGGAGAAATTATGAGGTATTTTATACTAGATGAAAATGAAAACATAACATAGAATTTATGGGCTGCTGCCAAAGCAGTACTTAGGGAGAAATTTATAGCATGAAATTCATATATTGGAAAAGAAGGTCTCAAATCAATGACCTCAGCTTCCACCGTAAAAAAAAAAAAAAAAGCAAAATAAGCGTAAGAAAGGAAATAATAAAGATCAAAATTTATATCAACTACAAAGAAAACAAAAACAGAAATAAATAAAATCAAGAATTCATTCTTTGAAAAAAATAAAATAAAATTGATAAACCTCTAGGCAGACTGTTCAGGAAAAGGAGAGACACAATATAAATTACCAACATCAGCAATGAGAAAGGTGATATTACAGATCCTGCATATGTTAAAAAGGTAAGAAGGGAATATTATGAATGACCCTATGCTAATAATATATCAACTCAGATGAAATGGAAATATTTATTGAAAGACACAAACTACAAAAAATTACTCAAGAAGTCATAGAGAACCTATGAATGAAATGAATAGGCTTAACTATTAAGAAAATTGAATTTGGAATTTAAAACCTTCCCACGAAGAAAACTCCTGGCCTAGATGGCTTCACTGATAAATTCTGCCAAATACACAAGAAGGAAATAGTACTAATTTTACACAAGTCGTAACAGAAATTTAAGAGGAAGGACTACTTTCTAACTGGTTCTATGAGACCATATTATACTCACACCAAAGACAGACAAACACTACAAGAAGAGAAAACTACAGACCAATGTCTCTTATATTGTATTAACATAAAAACAAAAATTATCAGCAAAATTTTGCCACCAATATATACAGAGGATAATACATTATGACAAAGTGAAGTTTATCCCAGGAATTCAGTTTTGGTTTGATGTTTGAAAATGCGAACAAGCTTACAAAATTCACCATATAAACAAACTAAAAACTAAATGAAACCACATGATTGTTTCCATAGAAACAAAATTCACTTGACATGAGTCAACACATGTTTCTGATTAAAAAAAAAAAAGCTCTTGGGAAACTACAAATAGAAGGGGACTTCCTCAACTTGATAAAGGGAACTGTGGCAGGCAGACTCTAAGATAACTTCCAATGATCCCTGCCTCCTTTGTATTCCCTTCCCCAGATTGTAGGCTGAACCTAGTGGTGACTCTTTTTTTTTTTTTTTTGGCAGAGTCTTACTCTGTCGCCCAGGCTGGAGTGCAATGGCACAATCTCAGCTCACTGCAACCTCCAATTCCCTGGTTCAAGCGATTCTCCTGCCTCAGCCTCCCAAGTAGCTGAAATTACAGGCATGTGCCACCATGCCCAGCTAACTTTCGTATTTTTTTTTTTTTTTTTTGTAGAGACGGGGTTTCACCACGTTGGCCAGGCTGATCTCAAACTCCTGACCTCAAGTGATCCGCCCGCCTCAGCCTCCCAAAGTGCTGGGATAACAGGTGTGAGCCATTACTCCCAGCATACATTGCTGTTTTAAGGTAATTTGTTATGCAGCAATAAAAAATGAATGTAGGCATGGCACGTGCAAAAAAAAATATATACCATTAACATCATAGTTAATAGTGAAAGACTACATGATTTCCCCCTAAGATCAGTAACAAGAAAAAAAATTTGCTCTCACCACTTCTATTCAACATTGAGTTAGAGTTCTAGCCAGTATAATCAAACGAAGAAAACAAATAAATGTCATCCAGATTGGAATGGAAGAAATGAAACACTTTTTATTCTTAAACAACATGAACATGAACATCTGTGTAGAAAATCCAATTGCAGCTACAGAAAAAAAGCTACTAAAACTAAAATCAAGTTTAGCAACTAGGTTTCAGGATACAAGATCAATATACAAAAATCATTGGTATTTCTATTTATAGATAGTCCCTGACTTATGATGGTTTGACTTACAATTTATTACATTTAGGATGATGTGAAAACAATCTGCATTTAGTAGAAAACAGTATGATAGTCTATCACAATGCTGGGCAGTGGCAGTGAGACATAAATCCTAGTCTTCCATGCAAGCATGAAGGTCAAGACCCAGTATTCTAAAGGGTACTGTGTTGCCACACGATTTTGCCCAACTATAGGCTAATGTAAGTGTTCTGAGCACGTTTAAGGTAAGCTAGGCTAGGCTGTGGTGTTCACGAGATTAGGTGTAGTAAACACATTTTCAATTTATAATGGGTTTATTGGGACATAAGCCCACTGTAGATTGGTGAGAATCTGTACTAGCAACCATGAGAAATTGAAGTTCAATAAACAATAACATTTTAATAGCACCAAAAATATGAGACAGATAAATCTGGCAAAAGATGTGAAAGACTTGTACACCAAAGATTACAATATATTGCTGAGAGAAATTAAACAAGACACTTGGTATAATTAAGATATGAATTCTCCTTAAATTTATCTATAGATTTAGCATAATTGCAATCAAAGTCTCAACAGGCCTTTTTTTATAGAAAATAAAAATTAAATTCTAAAATTTATAACAAATGCAAGAGACCTCAAACGGAAGAAACAACTTTGAAGAACAACAATTTTGGACGAATTATACTACCTGATTTCAAAACTTATTATAAAGCTGTAGTAATCAAGAGAGTAAGGGATTAACATCAAGACAGACAAAAAGATCAATGAAATGGAACAGAGTTCAAAAATAGACTCATACATACATAGACACCTGATTTTCAACAAATATGTGATGGCAATTCAATGCAGAAAGATAGCATGTTGACAAATAGCGCTGAAACAATTGGACAACCTTGTGCAAAAAGAAAAAAAAAAACTTTGTTCCATGATAACTCACACCATATACAGAAATTAATTCAATATTTATCCTAGACCTAAATGTAAAAACGAAAACTTTAAAACTTCTAGAAGAGAATCTTTGTGACCTTGGATTTGGCAAAGATTTCTTACGTACCATATCAATATCATCATCTATTAAAAATTAATGAACTGGACTTCAACAAAGTTAAAAACATTTGGTCTTCAAAGGACACTCTTAAGAGAATGAAAAGAGAAACCACGGACTAGGAGAAAATATATACAGAGCATATGTCTGATACAATACTTGTATTCAGAATATATAAAGAACTCTCAAAATTCAGTAATAAGAAAACAAATGACCCAATTAAAACATGGGCAAAATATTTTGACAGACACTTCATTGAATATATGCTAGTGGCAAACAAGCACACAAAAAGATGTTCAATATAAATTAGCCATTAAGAAAATGCAAATTAAAAATACAATTAGATACCACTGCACATCTATTAAATGAAATTGAAAGTATGAAGACTGACGACCAGACCAAGATTTGGTGAGGATGCATAGGAACTGAAACTTTCATAGCCTGCTGCTGAGAATGTAAAATACCATATAATAATAAAATAATATAAATGTTAAACATATACCTATTATATGATCTAGGTGTTTCATGTGTATATACCCAAGAGAAAACAAAGCACATGTTCATACAAAGACTCGTAAGAATGTTCATAGCAACTTTATTTGTAACGGCCCAAAACTGGAAGCAACTCAAATTTCCATCAACAGATGAATATGTCGACATTGTGGTATTTCCATACAATGGAATGCTACTCAAAAATGAAAAGGAATGAACTGCGATACATGCGGCAACATGGATGAAACTCAAAATAATTATGCTGATTGAAAAAACACAGACTTCCTCCATCCAAAGAGTACATCATGTTTGATTATATTGATATAAAATTCTAGAAAGTACCAACTAATCTATCTAAGTTAATTATGTAAACAAACTAATCTATGTCAGAGAGTAGATCAGTGGTTGCTTGGGAAAGGGCACAAGGAAACATCTGGGGATGAGGCATATTGTGCTAATGATTTCACAGCTGTATATATATGTCAAAACTTATCATATTATTTTAAATATATGCAGCTTATTTCAATTATGTCTCCATAAAGCTATCAAAAACAAAAGACAAAAAAGCAGAATGATTATAACTCTTACATGAAAAGACTTATGATGATGAAATTAAATACTGTGTATTCAATGACTGTGGAAATAAACAGCGTGCAATGTGAGTTGCTGTTATTATCTGTGCCTATTGTTTATCAGTTTTAAGTGTTGATGATAAAGTTTACATATACAAATTTTCACAGGACTTTTCTTGCTGTGTGAGGAGTATGCCTGCAATGATTGTGCCACATATGGTAATTTTAGTTCTTTTAAGCCTAGTTTGGCATAAATCAGCATTCATTTGCCAGAACATGACATATAATAAATCTTTCTCCCTCCCTATCTTTTTGTCTTTTAATCTTGACCCTGATTACCTTCCAGATGCTCTGTGAGGATAGCTGGGAGCACTATTAGGTTCATCATTTATTCAGCATATATAACCAGCTATTTAAAAATTTACTGCAGAGATGCAGATCATCATTGAAGTTAAAATAAAACACACTAAGTATAAGTTCCATTTTTCAAAGGGCTTATTCAATAAGTCAAACCAGAGAAAGTAGAAAGTCTGGCTTCTAACTGCAAAATCAGGAAAAATATCTGTGCCTTGTCCAATCAAACATTTGAGGCCAAGCAAATTCCTTGGGAAAGCTTAATTTTTTTTATAAACCAATTTATGAGTTTAGGGCTAAAATGTTTTAGGAGCCTCATTGCTAAGCCAGAGGAATCAATATTTTTCTGTTAACAGGCAAGCTGTCACATAAACAAATCAGCTGAAAACCTCCATTTAGCAACTCATGAAAAACGCCTGCTCCAGAGGCACACCAAAGCCAGTTCTTTGCTCTACTTTGGTCTCCTAAGCTGGGCCAGCAAAAACCTCACCATCTTCTGTTCTAGTGAATATATGTATCACTGTTCTACATCTATTTAAAAGATTCTAATTAATTTTGCTAAATAAAGGGTTGTAATTTGTTGATTCAAGAACAAAGATTTTCTCTGTTATTTGGGAAGGGAGGTTAAGGCCTTATGTTGGTTCCATTTATTATGTCCTTTCTTCTTCTCCTGGGGTTACAAATGTGATGAATCATAAAGTCTCCTAGCAAGGCTGAGCTCATAACTTGAGATTTAGAGAGAAAAAGAAAGACCCCATGGTTAAGACAACTACTTTTCTAAGGGCTTCCTATTTGCAGAGCTCTTTCGGTATCCTTTTCTCTTTTCTTTCTTTGGCCTTTCTGAATCCGAAAAAGCAGTGCTTACAATCATTAAATGGAAATAGTAATGAATGCTGTTAAGATGTGCTATACTGTGCTGAACAAATCTTTGACTTATCATCATGCTATGCTGAGACCTTCTCCTAGTTGGAATAAAGTGAATAGTCATTCATTAAAGTAACACCAAGTCAGCCAATTCTAGTCACCAAGACTTGTGCTAGGTGCTAAGGATTAAACAACCTTTAAGAGTTTCTTTGAAAGGAAATGATATGTGAATGTAACATATTTCATGTGTGAGCTCAGGTATAAAATGCGATACACATACAAACTTTTTGGAAATCATTTACTGCATAAAACAAGATACTCCTCTGTGTGTGTATTCATGTGTATGACAGATGTGTGTCTTTCAGATTTTTGTTATATAGCACAATACTGATAAGGAATGTGTCAGGTAGCATTTACCAAAGTTAGTTATGTACCATCTCCATCAGAATCACATGCAAGTGCTTGGGGAAAAAAAATATCCTTGGGCTCCACTCTAGTTCAAATTATCAGAATCTTGGAGGTAAGACCTGGGAATCTGAACATTAACTCAGTTCCTAGGTAACTTGGTGCACATCAAGTTTTAAAAAGTGCCACTGGAATGGAAGAAAATATTCTCAAATTAGGCATCCCACAAAGGTCTAATATCCAGAACCTATAAGGAATTTAAAGAAATTAACACACAAAAACAAAGAACCCCATTAAAAAGTAGGCAAAGGACATGAACAAACACTTCAAAAGAAGACATACATGTGGCCAACAAGCATATGAAAAAATGCTCAGCACCACTAGTAATTACATAATTGCAAATCAAAGTCACAATGAGATACCATCTCACACCAGTTAGAATGGCTACTGTTAAAAAGTCAGAAAATAGCAGATGCTGGTGAGGTTACAAAGAGGAAATTTGATACACCACTGGTAGGAATGTAAATTAGTTCAGCCGTTATGGAAAGCAGTTTGGCAATTTCTGAAAGAACTTAAAATAGAATTACCATTCTACCCTGCAATTCCATTATTGGGTGTATACCCAAAGGAATATAAATCATTCTACCATAAAGACATGTGCACTATTCACAATAGCAAAGACATGGAATCAACATAAATGTTCATCTACAGTAGACTGGATAAAGAAAATGTGGCACATATAAACCATGGAATACTATGCCGCCATAAAAAATAACAAGATCATGTCCTTTGCAGCAACATGGATGGAGCTGGAGGCCATTATCTTAAGCAAACTAATACAGGAACACAAAACCAAATACTGCATGTTCTCACTCATAAGTGGGAGCTAAATATTGAGTACACATGGGCACAAAGGAAGAAACAATAGACACCAGGGCCTACTTGACGGTGGAGGATGGGAGGAGGGTGAAGATCAAAAAACTACCTATCTGGTACTATGCTTGCTACCTAGGTGACTAAGTAATTTGTACACCAAACCTTCATGACATGCAATTTACCTATATAAAAAAACTGCACATGTACCCCTGAATCTAAAATATTAAAAGTAAATAAATTAAAAATAAATATCAATTTTAATATAAAAATTTTAAAAAGTGCTACTATATGAACATTATAAGAATGATATCAGTTTTTAAAATGTGAAGGTGGCCTCTTGGATATAATGAGAGAAAAATACAGATGGTCTTTCCCATAACTCCTGAAAAAGGCATACAAGCTTCCTTGTGTCTGTGGTGGCTCAGGGTCACTACCTTTGAAATAGCAGTGTTATCTTCCCAGGGAGGAACAGAAATGTTTATTAGGGGAAAGTTTGACCAGCAGAGATGGGCAGTGGGAAGAAAAGGCTCAGTACTTGGGAAATGAGTGCTTGGTTCTCAGTCTGCTTCTGCTGCCCACTGGTTTTGTGAGATCAGAAGAATCATTTCTCTGATTGTTAACTTTTATTTTTTTAATGCAAGGCAAAAATCACATAAATACACTTTTGCCACATAAAATATAAATCAATGCCTTCCCTGCCTATCTGATGAGGTCGTTGTGAGGTGCCAGGGAAATAATGACATGGCAGAGGCTTGAAAAGAATAAAGGGCTTAACAAATGCAAAGTATTCAGCTTATTCTCCCATTACCATTTCTCCTTCTGAGAGTATCTGAAAGCAAAGTGATGTCCCCTCTATTTGGCTCAGAAGTGGGAGATCTAGTTGGCTTTCCTTTACCACTAACTCTCAAAGACTAAATAATAACGGCCCCTACTGTCCCTTCTCCTCAGACCTGAAGCAACCACTGGAATTCAGAGGAGACCATTGTGGCAGGATTCTTGGAGCAAAGGCCACATGAGAGGCCCACTGTCTATGGTTTCCTCAACATTTATCTTTTAGTAGAGGAAATCTGTGAGCTCAGAACCATTGGGATTATTATCCAATGTTTATACTGGGCATAAGAAACCTGTAACTTGTTGCGATGGCAACAAGATTTCCTGTGTAGTATTTTTCAGACTGGACTTCCTTAAATGAAAACATCTACACATCTACAGCACTGCTGCTCTTTGTCACAAAACGGAAGGCCAATGTATTAGTTATCTATGACCATGTGACAAATTACTCCAAAACTTAGTGGTTTTAAACAAAAAACACTTATCAAGTCGCAGTTTCTGTGGGTCAGAAATCCAGGAGTCGCTAGATGGGATCTTCTAACTGACAAGGTGGCAATCAAGATTTAAGCTGAACTTGCAATTTCATCTTAGGAAGGATCAGCTTCTAAGCTTGCTCACATGGTTGTCAGCAGGATTTAGTTTTCTGGGGACTGTTTGTTAGACTGAGGATCTCAAGTTCTTGCTGGCTGTTGGCCAGAGGCTTCCCTCAATTCCTTGCCACATGGACATATTTATAAGGTAGTTCACAACATGGCTGTTTGCTTCTCTCAAAGTGAGGACTCTGAGAAAGGGCGGGGGGCTAGAGAGAGAGAGAGAACTAATCTCAGAAGGGATAACCCGTGACTTTTCCTTATATTCTGCTAATTAAAAGCAAGTAACTAAATCCAGACCACACTAAAGGGGAGGAGATTGCATAAAGGCATGAATACCAGGAGGCAGGAAACACTGGGGGCCCTCTTAGAAACACTTATTTAAAGGTCAATTAAATAATAAATTAGGCTCATGCCTGTAATCTCAACACTTTGGGAGGCCGAGGCAGGTGGATCACTCGAGGTCAGGAGTTTGAGACCAGCCTGACCAACATGAAGAAATCCCAACTCTACTAAAAAAATAAAAAATTAGCCAGGCATGGTGGCGCAGACCTGTAATCCCAGCTCCCTGGGAGGCTGAGGCAGGAGAATTGCTTGAACTTGGGAGGTAGAGGTTGCAGTGAGCCGAGATCATGCCACTGCACTCCAGCTAGGGCAACAAGAGTGAAACTGTCTCAAAAAATAAAAATAATAAATAAACAAACTAGTGATTTGTCAGTCAATGAATTGTATTTGTCATGTATCTCTCCTATTCACTATTTATCACAGTATAAATAGTGAAGTGTTCTGAGTACAAAACATGCTTAATTCTCTACTAAAGCATTTGCCCTATCTCATCCTATTATCATATAGGAAGATTTTTTTGTGCTCTTTAGATCTATAGTTATAGCACAGAGAAAGTAAAAGTTATTTGAGAACATGGAATGACTTATTCTAGGTAATCAAGTTGGGGAAGTATTCATGAGCACATAAATCGTAGGGAATTTATAGAGGTAATATAGTATAGAGCTTGATGATATTGACTCAAGGAGTCAAGGAGTTTTAAATTCTACTCCCCACTCAGCCATTGGTAACTGTGTGACTTTGGGCTGGTAAGTTAATTTCTCTTATGTCTTGATTTATTTGCCTAAATAATGAGAGTTAAAATAGTTCTTCAATCATAGGATTATTGTAAGGACTAAATGAAGACATATATTTAAAAAGAGGAGCACTGAGCCAGACACATATTAATTACTTAATAAATACCACGTTATTATATGATTTATTGGGATCTTGAAGTAGAATGGCGGTCACTAGATAACTTCTGTTAGAGGAATCTGAAATTAAGGGTTCATTCTACTATTAGTTGGAACTCCTGGGGCTATAATATCATATTTTCCTTTACTTCCCCCATTGTATGAAGAGTTTGATTATGCTTTAATGTTCTCTAAGAATATGTTTTATCCTTTACTCTCACATCTAACTTCTTCTTGGGGGTCAATCTGTATTGTTTTGACATATTCTTTAGCAAAAAAATACCGTTATAGTTTTATGGTGACCCATTTTCAGGTAAATATGATGTATTAGAGGAAGAATTCCTGCCTCCACCAAGCTTGAAGAGTGATTTATGTACAATGACAGGTTAAAATGAGCTAGTTTTCCACGCCAATATAAAACAGGTACTGGGAATTTTGTTCTTCCTGGTCCCTTGCTCTGCTAACTTAAAAGGTGATTTATTCTGATTCACTTCTCTATTTTTTCTGACTTTGCAATTACTTTCTCATGAGCAGACATCACTTCAAGTTTTCCTAATGCTTTTGTCCAGGGGAAAAGTCTCTGGAAATCACTAGCCAAGCCTTCTCGAGCTTATTTTGATGAGGCTTTGTTTATTACCTGCAGCAGAGTCCAGTGTTTAGATTCTCTATTGAGTTTACTTCAGCCCTAATTTTGTGATTTTTTTTGCCCCATTTCCCCTCCACTACTTCCCTCATGCTTTCATCACATCTGGTACCAATGAGAGTGCACTGGTGGAAATAAGAGCCCCTATTGTGCTATACCTTTTTGGGAACCTTCTAGCTTCACATTCCTGTTTATTTGCTCCTCTGAGTTCTTGTTAGTTTGATGCCTTTGGTTGGCTGGGGCATAGGAAATAATACATGTTTTGATTGATAGCCTTGAGTTGTAACAGATAATTGATACCGCTCATCCTCAGCCAGTTACTGACACTCAAACCATAGTTTTGTATGACAAGAATAGTAACTCGTTAAAAGAAAAGAAAACAGGATATCAGCAGGTTACTTTTGTAGATACCCTTACAGGTATTCCTTGAAAACAACTGAACTAGGCCTTCACCCTGAAACTTGAGTATACTCTGTGTTTAACTTTGCTAAACAGTTTAAAACCATCCAACCCCTTCTCCTCTTCTGCTGAGAGATTTTTACCTTATGTGGATTCAAATAGGATGATGGGGGTGCCAAAGGAGTCAACAGTTACTGAATGCTAACTGCTTCCCAGGCTCTGAGCCTAGTACTTAGCCAGGTTAGCTCATCTAGTGCTCACAGAACATTAAGAAATATGCATTACGATCTTCATAATATAGATGGAATAATTGAGAGAAGTTTTCTGATCATACTGGGCACATATCAACCATCCCTGGGTGTGCAAGTCGGCTTCAATCTTCAAGGATATTGAATGCAGATTGTGCCTGAAGTTGGCCTGCCTTTGAAAGAATATGCTAATCAAAAGCTATTAAACTGATTCCAGGGTCTGCAGAGCTGATCACATGACCTGGTTTCAGCACTAACATGCCTCTGCACCATGTGACATTTTCAGTAAGGTGTTATAGTGGCTGTAGATTCAATATGGAGGTGTCTCTGTTGTGTTGAATCTATGATGCTTCCAATCTTTTTTTTTGTAAATGTCTTTTCCTGATGTTTTTAGAATTTCAAAATATTTGTCAAAATAAGAATGAGGACTTTTCTATGAATGCAGCATGCTGCTATAATCTACACTAAATTTGGAGAATTAACTCTGTTACCATCCCTACCCATTTAGGTGTTCAGTAAATATTTATCCCACGCAGCTCATACTGTTTGCTACTGTATATTATTACAAAAGATCATATCAAAAAAGCTTCTGGGATGTGACTCATTTATCATATTAGACATCAGTGTTCAAGCTATTACTACTGTTGGAATTATGTATCTTCAGGAATTTTGTTACAGTGTTCTCAGGGCACTGTGTGAGAACCTAGTAGCTCACAAGGGTAAACAAATCCCTTTCAGGTGGATCCAGATCTTGAACCACCTCACATGAAGGATAGAAGCATACCTCTTTCTCTAAGCCTAAGATTAAATATGTAGATCTTTAGCATCTAATCATAAGAGGCATCTTTGAACAAAAGATGTGGTCCAAGCTTTCTTGGATACACTGACTATGCCTTCCATTATGCTCAATGATAAGAATGAGTTTAACGTGATCATATGGGCTGTTTGAAGAATAAGACGTCTAAATAGCACACACATCTTATTTCTGGAGTGTGATAAACTCCTTGGTGTTCTTTCTGAGGGGAGGTAGTACATGACTTAACCTCACCTGATATTATTTCACCTGTTCTTTAATAATAATTAATCCTAGTTACACTCAGTTATCAAGGAT
Source organism: Aotus nancymaae (assembly GCF_030222135.1). NCBI lineage: Eukaryota > Metazoa > Chordata > Mammalia > Primates > Aotidae > Aotus > Aotus nancymaae. Next base: position 16,658,524 of record NW_026988472.1, on the reverse strand, counting down.
CTCTTTAAGTGTAGGACCTTTGTTTGGTTCCACCCTGGACTTGGCCATCATTTCGTTCTTGGATTCTGACTATGGCCAGGTGCTTTGATGAGGTCTGACCCAGGGACCGATGGATAAAGACTTTGCTGAAGAAGTTAAAAAAAAAAACCCTTAAAGAAGATTGCAACAAACACATTAATATATTCCTGTGGAAAAGGGAAATGAAATACCAGAATACCATGGCTTCATATCACTGTGGTTGGTACATACCCTACTCAATATATACCTGATGCAGGTCACAGTCAGAAGAACTAGACTCTGAGTCAGAGATTTGCCTGCAAGAGGTTTATGGGGGAGTCCTTTTGTGATTAATAACTGTGGAAGACTGAATGAAGCAAGATTAAGCAAGGGCACTGTTGAATTGAGAAGCAATTACGACAAAGGCCTCAGCCAATTGTATGGAGACCTGAAGACCTGGTGTAGAGCTGAGGGCTCCACAGGGTCGTGGGGTGTCCCTTATGCTGTGCTGAGGTGCAGGATCTGAGAAATAAAGAGACAGGATACAGAATTACAAAGAAAACACAGCTGGGCTCAGGGGGCCACACCACTTATAAGTGGAGTCAGGCAAGGCCCTGAATGTCCAGAAGCATCAGTATTTATTGTGTATAGGTTAGGGGGCAGGGCAGTGAGTGAAGTCATCTTTAAAGATAGTGATAGCATCATGAGTAATAAAACAAGGGGTCCATCCCCATTAGGTCACCTAGGCTAGAGGTGGACAGTGCACAGCAAGGGGTCCATTCCCATTAGATCATCGAGGCAAGGAAGTGGGCCGTGTGCAGTAAGGGGTCCACTCCATTAGGTCACCGAGGCATTGAGGTGGACCGTGTGCAGTGAAGAGGGTGCAGTGTGCAATACCTCTATCTATGGGCAAGCTACTCTAAGAAAATTTATAGGAGGATGCTTTAAGTCACACAGCAGTGACAGAGCTGTCAGGGTTACCGCCACCTGCTGGCAGCTTCCAGTGAGTTCTATAGGAAGATGCTTTTCGAGCAGCACAGTAACAAGAGCTGATGAAGTTCACAGTCACTAAGGTGCGATTATCCGGAGGGGTTTTGAGCCCTCGGATGCTCGAGGGATTGCCGGTCTGAGGGCAGCCCTCCACAAGAACTGGAGCAAGGTCCTACAACTCCTTTATCAGGAGGAGTGGCTCTTGCTCCAAGCCTGCCATACAGCGGGTATCTTTACAATACTGAATGCTGCCGCCTGGGCTATGGATTCTTGTCCTGGTATAACTGTTTTCCCTTAAATAATGCTCTGCACTGTGTCTGCTCCAGACATTCCTCTGGCTATAAGCTGCTTATTCCTTAATTTATGCTCTGTATCGTGTCTACTCCAGGCATTCCTCCGATTATGAACTAAGATATATATATATATATATATATATACATATACATACACATATGGAAATAACTGAGTGGTGAGATATTCTTTAGGCACTCATCCTATGAACTACTATATGATTATATATAGAGGATTATATAAAGGGAAATAACTGAGTAGTAACACTATAAACTGAGAAAATCTTCAAGCCCTAATTCTATAAACTAATATGTGATTATATAAAGGATTATATAAAAGGAAATAACTGAGTAGTAATACTGTAAACTGATATATTCTTCAGATCTTAATTGTGCCAGGATTTTGCTTAGCTCTCCTTCCTCGGTGCCTATATGGGGGGTTACCCACACCTGGGATGGCCCCGAAGAACTTTCCTAAACTGGGGCAAGTGGGTCGAGTCTTTACACAGCCAGATATACCAATCATTGGATATCAGTTCCCCCACAGAAAGGGAGTATGACTTTGGGTGAGGCAGATCTCAGTAGAAAACAATTTCTAGAAAGGGTTAATAGCTGAAGGATGTATGTAGCCAACACTCCCAAAACCTAAGGGAGTGAATACTTTAAACCTGAAGGCAGTATCTTAGAAGCGTACCACAGCATCCACTATAGTGTTTATAACATATAAAGTAAGGAATTAAGGATATTTGAGTCTTCTCTGTTCTTAATCTGTACCAAGTTTTTATTCTACAAACAATGTCTATTCTTGAGCTACTTCGTGATATGCTGAAAAAGACATTTCATGAATGTCAAGCAGTTGTTGATTTCTGAGCCTATTAGTGCATTTTCATGAACATATATTATTTTTTCTTACAACTCATGCTTCACGTTAGGTGAAAAAAATGCCAAATACTTCCAAGGCACTGATTGCATTCTACTCAAAAAATGATGTAATCTGCATAACCAAAATCTTACACAAATTGAAAAATAAAGAGCTTGCCATTACTTCAGGAATCAAATGCTTTATAAATAGCTCTATCATCATGTCTTAACAATTTGTAATAATCCATTTACTATTTTTTTCTAAGATAAGCCTTCTTTTCTTATTTCAATTTATTTAGTTATATAATATTTACTACATGCTGGTATTGTTCTAAGTGGTTAATATACATTCATTTAATTTTACAATCACATGACTTAGGTAAAATTATTAAATTCATTTTACTGATGACCATACCAAGGCATTCAGAGGGTTAAGTAACTCACACAGCTGGTTAGTAGTAGAGCTGGGATTTCAACCCTGCCTTCAGGACCCCTGCTCCTCACTACTATGCTATACTACCTTTGTAATATCTTATGCTAACACCATGTGTCTTTTGATACTTTATGGAAATATGGATGTGAAATCTTCATTTCTCACCTCTTGATGCTTATGAAACAATATGGTAATCCTATGGGATTCCAGACAGTTCTCTTAAGTGTGAGTTTGTATATGTGATATGTGGGGGGATGTGGTGGAGGCAAAGTGGTGGTGATAGTGGTAAGGGTATCAGCATGTAGTATGAGTAAAGGAGACAAGATTTTTGTATGTATAAAATTTATGTTATTTTAAGAGGCAGTAATCATATTATCATGTCAAGATTACAGCCTAGTCCTAGAATATAATACTCCTGATGAGAAAAGTACCTTTAAGCAGTTCCATGCAGTCCAGATTAGTCAGGATAGCCTATCAAAATCATCTACTTTTCCATGTAAGGTTAATTAAGAAACATTAACCAAAAATACACATCCATTGGCTAGCCGTGGTGGCTCACACCTGTAATCCCAGCACTTTGGGAGGCCGAGGTGGGGGAATCGCTTGAGCCCAGGAGTTTGAGACCAGTCTGGGCAACATGGTGAAACCCCATCTCTACAAAAAAAAAAAAAAAAAAAAAAAAAAAAACGAAAATTAGCTGGGCACGGTGGTGTGCACCCATTACTTAACCAGCTACTTGGGAGGCTGAGGCAGGAGAATGTTTTGAACCCGGGAATCAGAGGTTGCAGTGAGTCAAGATAGCACCATTGCACTCCAGCCTGGGCAACTGGAGTGAAACCCTGCATCCAAAAAATAAAATAAAATAAATGTACATATCAATTTTTCCAGACCATTTCATGGTAAAAATGTTTTCTTTTTTTTTTTTTTTTAACTATGCTCAATTCCTTCTCAAAATATCTTGGAGTTCTCCCAATTTTATCTTAAATATCACAGATATGCACTAGTTATTGTAACAGATATTGCCAGCTACATTCATTCCTAATGCTGATGACCTATGTACCTCTCCTATGTTATGCATTTTGGAAAACTTTCTAAGAATCCTCACCAAAACTAGTGCAACTTCCAAAAGGATGGGCAAAGAGAGTTTTCATTGCTCCATAGACCATTCCCACCTCAACCTTGAAGCCAGTCTTGCCACATAACTAATGAGGCAGCCTCACAAGAATTACTTTCAGGCCCTCCATTCTGTCTGAGCTGCAGAATTGTGAAGTAATAGAAATGGTGCAGGAGCTGCTTTGCCCAAACTACTCTCCAATCTCATCTCTGTATTGCAAAATCAACAAAGCTGTTTCTTGTCTAGATAATTATGGGCAGAAAATCTGGGCTGCACATGGTCTAAAATCACAGAAGCACTTCTTATAGGTGGGTATGACAACGAAAGAACTAAGATTGCTTTTTGGAACTTATGTTCTAGCATGCATCCTGTAAATTCCCCAAACAATGTGTTGAGTCATATTCACTCATATCACAGGGACCAAAGTGAAGGAATCTTGTTTCTCCATATTCACTAGTGTAACAGATGATCTTGAATCAACCAGTTAGAAAGCAGGCTTAAAAGGGGTCCCTCCTTGTTTAAAGTGGGATTCCTTGGGCCACAGAGGCTCCATGGTCTTATCATCAGACATCTGTAAGTATTTCTATGCAAATTTACTAAGTCTACATTTAGATTTTGATAGTAATATAAATATATTCAATTAAGCATAGTCTTTATAATCCCACCGACCAATTAATACAGTCTGTTACTGTATTTCAATACCTGCATGTGTGTAATTGAGTTTACTATCACATTACTGTTAAATAGTATTACTTTACTGTTATTGCCTAATTTTTAAAAATGAAGTGGATGTAATATATAAAAGATACCATTATCATCCAGTAAAAGACAAATGACCTAACAGCCACCATAGTAATATAACCAGAGGAGTAAACTGCAGCCAGATTCCTTGGTTCCCACACCAAGAATCAAGCCAGGGCCACCTGGGTGAAAACCAGGAATCCTAACCACTAGACCACCAGGGAAGTGGTATAACTATGACCGGAACTTAGGCTCTTGGTCTTCCTAACCCTGAAGAATGGTGAAAGGGGCCCCAGCTGCACAGTGAGTTTTACAGCTGAAATAGAACTCATGGACCCAAAGAGTTTGCTAAAGTGTAGTTTATTAGGCAGACTGAAAGGACAGCTCCCACGATTTTGTGGGAGGGGATCCGGAGAGGATTCCAGCCCAGGCTGGGCAGGCAAGTTTTTACCCTTGAGTTATTCCCTCCCCATTCATATTCTCATCCAATGAGGAGAGTTATTTCAAACTTCCTCTGGATTGATTGATCTTTGACTCCCTTACCGGATTGGCTACTTGTTTTATAACCCTGAGTCACAGAGCCCCCACCTCCAAGAGCCAGAGGTGGGAAAATCAGAGACAAAGGGCCCTACCTGGCCAGAGGCAGGAAAATCAGAGACAAAGGGCCCGTACCTAGCCTGCCAGAGGTGGGAAAACCAGAGAATTCCTGCACTCGAAACAACACCCCCAGCCGACCCTAGGAAGTCCCTCTAACACAGTCCCTCAGTAAAAGCAGAGTTTTTACAGTAGTTTGAAAAAGAGAAAAGTCAAAAACAGTCTTACCTGTGCCTCGGAGCCTTTGCACCCACTGTTCCCTCTGTCTGGAAAACTGACTCTTCCCCCACCAAGTAACACCCAAATACTCTTTCACCTGCTTCAGGTTTCTATACAAATACCACCTTCTCCATGAGGCCTTTCCTAAATTACAAAATGCAACTCCCTTTTCTCAAACTCTTTATCTTCCCTTCTCTAGATTTTTTTCTCCTTTGCACTCAATATCGTCTGACACACTACATATTTCATTTATTTATTTGGTTTTCTGTCTTCTAACACTAGAATGTAAGCTTCATGAAGATGGGGAATTTTATTTTCCTCACAGATATATTTGCAGTGCCTAGAAAAGCACCATTGGTAATAAAAGGTGCTCAACTAATGTTTTTCAAATGAATGAACAAACACATGAATGAACGAAGATTTACACTGCAAATACCAGTTTGCCTTTATCATCTTATTTGTCATATAAATGTCATTAATTTGTATTTTGTCACTTCCTAGATATGCTCACTTTTCATTTGGAAATCTATATTTATACTGCTGTAATGACAATACATATAAGCAGCTTATTATATCTAAGTGATATAGCTTGGATATTTGTCCCCTCCAAATTTCATGTTGAAATGTAATACCCAGTATTGGAGGTGGGACCTGGAGAGAGGTGTTTGGATCATGAGGGTGGAACTCTCATGAATGGCTAGGTGCTACCTCCTTGGTGTTAGGTAACTTCTCGCTCTGAGTTCACAGGAGATCTGGTCTTTTAAAAGTGGGTGCACCTCCCCAATCTCTCTCGTGTTCTTGTTCTCACAATGTGAGATGCCTCCTCCCCTTTCCATCATGATTGTAAGCTTCCTGAAGCCCTCACTAGAAGCAGATGCAGGCACTACGCTTCTTTTACTATCTGTAGAACCATGAGTCAATTAAACCTCTTTTCTTTATAAATTACCCAGCCTCAGGTATTACTTTATAGAAATGCAAAAATGGCCTACTATATCTAGTATTATGTCCCTACATATTTAAATAACACAAAAAGAAATAGCAAAGATAACACTTGCGTGCAGTCTTTCTTCCCCTTTAAAAGATTTTTGTATGTTGTCCAAATTTTAAAAACAATGTTGAATAAAATTGTTGGCTACTGAGTCATCAGGAAGGGATCCTGCTTGCTGGGGCACTCTGTGAGTCCATCTTTGTGTTTGATCTTTTAAGTTCCTCATGTCTCTTTCACCCTACTTTGGGCAGCAAAAACCATACAAAAGAAGAAGCGGGATGTGAGCTGTTGAGTAGCATTTTTTACAGAAAAATAAAGTACTGTTACGGAAGTCAGAGCCTCCCCTGCCCACTAGTGTTACTCAAAAATTGCAACAGCTTTAAGAATCCACCTTTTAAATAAGATCTCATTTCTCTGAAATTGTAGCTATTGTAAAGCACATTCAGAGGTTTATATGGTAGAGTATATTTTTCCCATTAAGTTGATGGTCGTGACTATATGTAGTTGTCGAATGTACCAAAAACTCAATTGTTCTGGGGATGATTTCTCCACCAATTGTTCAATCCCAGAGTGTTTTGGTGGTGCTAGCTCAGTGCTCCAAATGCTTGCTAAGCTCTTTTTTCAGCTGTTTCTTTGATTATTTCAGAAGGCTCAGGACAGTACTTTCAAATACAAAAGGAACTCTATAATTTTAAAGGTATTTTATAAATAGGCTTTTCCAGCCTCAATCTTAGAGGTGGATATAAAAACACTGTCTTCTGGGGTTTAGAGCACTCTCCCTCTTCCCACCCCTTATCCCTGCATCAACCATGGATATATCACCGACAGAAATCCTTAAATCTTTCATTTAGCTATGAAACAATAATGATTTTGGAGCTTAAGCCTAAGAAATATGAGTAAGAAATCCAACCATCACAAAATGGCAGAGAAAAAAAAGGATGTTTTAGTTCATATGTAGAAAGTATAGATTACAGATGGGAAAATTCCTCTTTCTCTTCCTCTCCTCTCCTGAACATACAAAATATCTATTGCTGTAGGATTCTGTAGCTAAATAAAGATAAAATCAGCCTTAGTAAAAAATGATTCCTACATAGTCCTGACCATTATACCACATCTTTCTGCCACTTAGAGATTCACCCTTTATTGTGTGCATTATCTTAGTACTGCATCAAATGCAAAAAAAAAAAAAAAAAAGAATTATAAGAATTATTACACTATCTCCTTTTAGGAGTGTGATGTCGGATCCCATGTGTCCAGTAGGAGCCTCCCGTCCTCTTCCTTCAAGAGTACTTCTCATACAGGTAGCCAGCATAATGTATAGCTGGCTCTCTGTAACCCTGTATTCTGCATCCTCAGATTCAACTAGCCGTGGATCAAAAGCATTTGAAAAAGTACAGTGTTGATGGGAACGTAAATTAGTAAAACCACTATGGAGAACAGTTCAGAGGTTCCTCAAAACAACTAGAAATAGAGCTATCATACAATCTAGCAATCCCGTTGCTAGGAATATACCCAAAAGAAAGGAAACCAGTATATTGAAGAGATATCTGCAGTCCCATGTTTGTTGCAGTACTGTTCACAATAGCCAAGATTTGGAAGCAACCTATGTGTTCATCAACAGATGAATGGTTAGAGAAAATGTGGGACCTATACACAATGGAGAACTATTCAGTCATAAAAAAGAATGAGATCCTGTCATTTGCAACAACATGGATGGAACTGGAGGTCGTTATGTTAAGTGAAATAAGCCTGGCACAGAAAGACAAACTTGAGATGTTCTCACTTATTTATGGGAGATGAAAACAAAAACAATCGAACCCATGGACATAGAGGATAGAAGGATGGTTACCAGAGGCTGAGAATGGTAGTTGGGGGTGGGGATAGGAAGTTTGGATAGTTAATGGGTACCAAATAAATGGAAAAAATGAATAAGACCTAGTACTTGCTAGCACAACAGAGGGAATACAGTCAATAATAATTTAATTGTACATTTTTAAATAACTAAAAGAGAAAGAGTAGAATTGGATTGTTTACAACACAAAGGATAAATGCCTGAGGTGATGGGAACTCCATTTTCCGTGATGTGATTGTTATGTATTGCACGCTATATCAAGGTATCTCTTGTATACTATAAAGAGATACACCTACTATGTACTCACAAAAATTAAAAATTAAAAATTTGGAAAAGTATCAAAAAATAACAATACAAAAATAATGCAAATAAAAATAATACAATATAACAACTATTTACATGGCATTTACATTGTATTACATATGATAAATAATGTAAAGGTGATTTAAAGTATCTGGGGGGATGTTCATAGATTATAAGAAAATACTGTGTCCTTTTATATCAGGGACTTGCACATCCATGGATTTTGATATCCAAGGGGGTCCTGAAACCAGTACCCCAAGGATACCAAAGGATTGCTATGTACTTTTACCACAGTGCTTCTTCTTTCTCAGTCTCTCATAGAGAGCATGGGCCTCATTTAACTGCTTCACGTAACTCCCAGTCCACCTGTGTCATTATCCTAACCATACAATTACTTACAGCAAACAGATATGGGCAACTCAAAACCATCTGTGAAAGTCCTATTATGTGCAAGGCTTTGTGCAAACATGTTTCTTTTTTCTTGTCTAATAGGATCTAACACATGCATCACACATTCTCATTGAACCTTCTTGTTGAACATTTCTAATCACAATTCCCTAAAATGTCTTTGCACTTGGCAGTGGCATTTCAAAACCCTTCATGTTGCCCAAAGGAATGATCAAATCCATACCTGATGAGGTAAAGATTTGATCAGCCTGTTCCATTCTCCAGGTCCTTTTTATCTTATACTTAGTGGACCCTGGTTGACTTCCAACTGCTAACATCTGTATTTCTGTGCTTGAAGCCTTCTCTTGTGGCAGGAGACTCCTCTGTCCATGCACACCATCGGTTGCAAGTGAGGTAGAATAAACACTCACTGAGAGAAGTCCTTAATCAATGCCTGATGGGATCTGGGGGATAAATACCCCAGCTCTCTTGCCCCTGGGTTATAACTTAAGTGTGTCCTATACTATCACCACAGAGTATCCCAGATGGATTGCTCTCCAGTTGCCCATATGCTAACTAGCTTGATAATACACCTGTGGCTGGCTGCCTCCCTGCCGTGTTTCTCCTCCTCCATAATTCTCTGGAATTTCCTGGGATCGCCTCCCAAATAAAGTACTTGCATTCTGACCTTTCTGTAATGTAAGCCACCAGCAGTTTCTTGCCATTTCTCAGGGCGTTGGGCTGGGATGGAGCATCAAGGACAAGGCAAGTTTTAGAAATACAATTTTAGGAACTTTGTGATTTAAAAAAAAGTTGTCTGTCTGACCCGCCCGGACCCTCGTTGCTTGAACCCCAGAGAGCGACCGAATTACACCAGGCAAATAGACAGTTTAGGAGTTCAGGCTTTATTGGAGAGCCTCCGGGCGGACTGGACTCGTGCCGGGGGAAGAGTCAGCAGTCTGGCACCGGCTTTCTTTGTTCTGCGGCTTTTATAGAGGTAGAGTGACTGGGGGAGTGGGAAAGCTGACGTGTCGGGTGGCGATTGGGTAGGTGGGATGTCGCGCGGGAAGTTTGCTGGGCGGGGGTTAGTTGGGCGGGAAGGTGCTGGAGAGCTGACGGGACGGTCGGTGATTGGTCAGGCCTGTTGCTGGGCAGAAAAGGAAGAGGGGCCTTTTAAGTGGAGAAGCCGAGTACTTTCTACGTGGCTGGGACCTGGGTGGGGTGAGAGGGGGGCCCCAGGGTCTCCTGCCAGACATAGTCCAGTGTTGGTTTCATGTAAAATGATAACCCTGCCCCTCATTTCATTCTCCAAACTTGCGTCTCCTTTCTTTTATTAAGTAGGATCTTGAAGCTGCCTTTCACATTTACAGCCAGTGTTAATTTTTAAAAAGTACATATGTAAGCCCAACGTCTTAATCTTCAAGAAACTTTCCTCTGCTGGAAATGCACAATGAGCAGAATTAGCAGCTGTTATCTGCTTCCACCTCTAGAAAGTCCCTCAGCTTCCCATGGGTTTAGTACGTATTTTTCCCAGTGCTCTGTACCCAAGAAGAACCTAAGAGGCATTGAGTAATAATCACATGATATGACTGCTTAGACCACCTGTGTTCAGCAGCCTTGGCTAAAAGCCTCAGGGGACCAAACAGTCCTCAGTGAGAATTTTTGACACTTGATACTTCTCACAGGATCTGATCTTTCACTTTTTTTTTTTAGAAATACACAAAAACACGTTAGAAATTGATTAGTGAGGTCAAGAAAAGTGTTCTTTGAAAAGGTGACATCTTGAAGAAATGGCTCATAGAAATCTCTTAGTTTTAATAGATTTAACACATACACAGTTGTATACATGAAACACCCATACATAGTGATGTAATATACGTCCTGTAATTTGGTACAATGCTCTGTAAAATAGGCAGGCAAATCAGGTATTACTGTTTCCATGTTATGGTTGAGGTTACTGACCTTTATAAAGTCAGGTATCTTGTAAATAATGCAGCCAGAGGTATCTCTTTCACTTATACTTGAAGGCCATACTTAACTTCCTCTAAATTCATCTCCTTTTCCTTCAAGTCTACTATTACTTAAACCATGATACTACTAGGGAATGAGAGGAAAAGACAGGAAGGGAAGGGGAGAGGAGAGAAAGGAAGGGAAGGGGAGAGGAGAGAAAGGAAGGGAAATCAATAGAGAGAAAAATAGTAAAGTCCCTTTATTTAAAAAGGAGAGGCCGGGCGCAGTGGCTCATGCCTGCAATCCCAACACTTTGGGAGGCCGAGGCAGGTGGATCACCTGAGGTTGGTCAGGAGTTCGAGACTAGCCTGACCAAGATGGTGAAACCCTGTCTTTACAAAAAATACAAAAATTAGCTGGGCATGGTGGTGGGCACCTGTAATCCCAGAGCGAGACTTCGTCTCAAAAAAAAGAGAGAAAACAGAATGATATGGGAAGATAGAGGTGTTGGAACACTACTTTCCTCCCTTCAAAATAATATGTACTAGGCTCAGCTTATGTGCCTTATCAGAGCTTTACTCTGTCTTTGCTTTCTGCTTAGAGTGGCCCTAGCAATAGCTTGCCTTGTTCCTGTCATCATGTAGCCAGGTAGGTTATTGGTGCTGCCCTGTCCACTGTTAGAAATTAACTAGTAAAAAAGATTACCCTATCTGTGCCCTGGATGGTGTGAACCCACAGGGCTATGGCTTTCCCAACAGCTTATAAGAGCAATCCTGTGTTGGGAATGTCTTGGGTTGGATTCTGGAGGAAGCAGACTCTGAGAAGGGGATTTGCATGCAAGAAGTTTATCAAGGAGCTCCACCAAAACAAAGTTGCCGATAAGGAATTGAGGGAAGCCTGCTTGCCAGACTGGGTCTAGGGAAAAGTTTGAATTTCATCCTAATCATAATAATATAGCCTAGGCCATAGGGAGCTCTGGAGCTGGGATGGTCTTTCAGACATGTCCTGAATTAGGGGAATAGCAGGAGCTTTTGTTAATCCATCTCTCATCAATCAGACATTGGATACGGGCTATCCCTGGGGAGGGGAATGACCTTAGTAAAAGCAGTTCATTTTAGCCTAGGACAGTTCCCTATGACCTGTAGGCCATATCCTGCCTGCCTCCTTTTTTTGTAAATAAAATCTTATTGACAACTACATTTATTCAATTATGTATTGACTCCAATTTCCTTCATACTACAATGGCAGAATTGAGTTGCTGTGGCAGAGACTAAATTGCCTGCAAAGCATAAAATAGTAACTATGTGACCTTTCACAAAAAAAGTTTACTCATCTTGGGCCTAGGGCAATTCCCTGAGAGAGATCACTATGAGCCATTAGAACCCAACATTCCTGGCAACTGGAGGAAGGAGCACGTAGGTCCTACATACCACATCATCCACTATAGAAAATTAATACCCCGTAAAGCAAACTGGACTAACGAAAGATGGTGGACAGATGGGAGTCAGAAGATAAATTCTCCTTTCTTCTACCATAATGGACTGTTCTGAGATGTAATGGTTCTGACAGCCTTTTTGAAGATGTCTCATAAGACTAAATAGTTGTCTACACTTGTTACAAAGCAATAGCTAGTTTAAAGACATATCCTTGAATATTTTTCTCCTGCCCTCCCTATTTTGGTAACTCCTTTCCCCTCATTCCTTTTTTTTTTTTTCTATTTTCTCTCTTTGATAAAGTTTAGCACATAAGCTTTTTGCCTCAGACTGTTTCCTAGGTAACCCAGGATAAGACCGGTAAAATCAAATATTTAGAATTTGGCATGGAACTAGTATAAGGTTAGAATAGTGGGGCATTCAGAAGAATGAGGAAATAATCTGCCTGTCATCTTATTCCCAAACCCAGGCACTTTTCAAAGATAACTCTCCCTCAATCCCCAAGTACCTATTGGGTGTAAACTTTGTCCTGAGGTTACCCTGAAGTATTAATACTTCTGTCCCTCTTGCTCCCATTTGCCCACAACCAAGATAGAATGCTTGTCCTTCTTCCTGAGGCTTCTGCTCCAGTTATGGGAAGCATGTTTATTATATATGATATTCTTTTTTCTTACCCTGAGGGTATTCCTGTTGATCTTTCAGGGTACCACCATTCACCTTGTGAATTATAAAACCACCAAGGGAGAAAGAGTAGCTCTAGCCAAGATACAATTTTTAAGAATACACACAAAACAAAATGGAGAAAAGGGGCCCTCAGGCTGCTCTGCACTTCTGAAGTATAGCTCTAAAAAATAAAATAAGCAGGCCACACACAAGGAAGCAAGCTAACTTTGTTTTGCTGAGAGGACTCTTTTCCTTGGGTTAATTCCAAGAGGGAACAGGCACCGAGTGAGTCACAGAAAAAGTAGGACAGAGTTTGCCTTTCAGGGAATGCAATAGTGTGGGCGTAACCACGGCCCCTCGAGGATGCTCAGCAGGCACGACTTCCTGAAGCTCAGGCTATGTCAGGTAGAAGCCAACCATGCAGAGCTCCCACGGCCATGTGAACTTGCTCCAGTTCTGTTCACATGCCTACCACAAACTGAGTTTACAGGAGCTCAGCTTTGTGTTTAATCTGTCTTCTTGGTGAAGAGCTTGGGTGGGGCAAGGTTGGATCTGTGGTTGATAAGGGAACTCCCAACCAGGAGTTATAGCAATCTCTGGGGCAGACAACATAGAAATTTGAGTGGCATGGGTTGAGACCTGCTCAATGAGATGTCACAGAAAGGGTATCCAAGGCTGGTCCTGAGAGCAATGTGTGGGGCCAAAGCTGGAATGTACCAGAAGAGGAATTTAAGGAGGAGACCACCCTAATGGGTAAAGGAAAGTAACCCTGGATAGTACCAGGTACAGAAAGCCACTGGCCTTGGCTAGGTATATATGGGCCTGGGTGGTTTCATGTGATTCAAAGGATCAGTGGCAGCAGAGACACTGTTCTAAAGTCAGTGATAAAGTCACATCATAAATTTCAGTTGGGGAGATAGACTCACAATCTGATTAACTCATGATGTAGTAGTTATTTTGTGGCAGCTTTTTCTTCACAGAAGCAAATTCTTTCTTCAAATTCAAACTGACCAGGAAACATAATAGATAAAGCAGATAAGAGAGAAGCAGGTACAGTTAAGTTTGAAGTAGTAGAGATGAATAGGTTAGATATACCTACATCTGCTCTGAAATCTGGGCCCCTGAGGCCCTTCTATGCCGTTTCTAGTGCTCCGTGGGATATCCTTTGAAACAAAAATTGTATGCTGAGAGCAGGTGAGTAGGAGTTTAAGGTAGAGCATTGCTGGAGTGGGATGAGAAACACAGTTCCCATTCTTCCTGCCATGAATGAATTGATAATTTGGATATTCTAGAGTACAATTTGCAATTTCCACCTTTACAGTGCCCATGGAAAACATGTAAGTGTTCATAGTTCTAGTCATCATTTTGAAAACATTGACCATCTCAAATGCTGCTCTTCAGTATCCTCTGTGTGTGTGTGTGTGTGTGTGTGTGTGTGTGTGTGTATGTGTGTACCGTAAAAGAAAGACTTATTTTCTGCTTTTATCTTCCAGATAAATTACTCAGTACTTCCATACCTCTTCAGGACAAGACATTCACAGTCATGACCTTTGATCAATGCATGATCTTAACATTTTTTCTGCATCATCTAAGACTAAATTATATTCAAAGTGGCTTTAGTGCTAAATGCATTTTATTATATATCCCTTGTTTGAAAAACTGTCACTTTCTATGAGATGCAGTTAGTGACAGTCTATTTCTATTTAGTGGACATTTAGTTCCTAATAGTGTAGACATAAAAGACTGTATCTGTGCTTGTTAGAACATCACCTCACAGCTCCCCTCTGATCCCTAAAAACCCTCAAATCTCCTGTCCTTGTTGCCTTCTCTACTTCACTTGGTGAAAATTATATAACATTTTATTTTGCTTCCTTACTTTGACCGTGTTCTTTTTCGTCTATTTTTTTCTGCTCTGGGCTTTTTAATCACCTATCTTTTTACCCCTTGTTGACAAATGCAGCATATGTTTTCACCTAGTCACCAAAACCACCCACTTCAAAATCATACCCTTTGTCAAAATGAATCCACATGCTTAAGGAAATTATTCAAAGAGTCCTCATATGTCTGTGTCTAATACTGACCTATTGGCTTAAAGATTTCTATAGAATTGCCATTCTGGAATTTCTTTTCATTGGTTAGTTTATTGGTTCTCAAGTCTTCCCCATATTTCTTATTCTTGGATTCCTTCTATTTTTGGTTTTGCTAAACTACATCCTCAAATAACTTTTATTTTTTCAGAAGTGTGTGTAGTTACTAAACTTCCTCAGCCCTTTCCCATCTAAAAATTTATTTGTTTGGTTTCTAGAACTGGTTAATAATTTTCCTGGTTATAGAATATTATGCTGAAAAAAAAGTTCCTTCAGGACTTTGAGACATTGCCCCCCTCCTTGTCTTCTAGCATCTGATGTTGATAATGTTAGTATCACTATGATTTTTTTTTTTCCATTCTCCACTGACTTCCCACTCCCTAAAAGCTTTTAGGAACATGACTTTGTTACCGTCATTCTGGAATTTTAGTTATGTCACACAGTGTGGGCTTTTCTGTGTTTATTCTACTAGACATTTATAGGACTCTTAAAATTGAAAATATGATTTTATGAATCTCTGTGAGGTTTTCTTCTATTATTTCTTTATTTTCTTCCCTCTATTTTCTTGCTCCATCTTCCTGGAACTCTAGTTACATAGAAATCCAACCTCCTGGATGTGATCTTCATATCTCTTAATTTTTATTGTATCTTTTCTTTCTTTTCTTGAATATATTTAACATGCTCTATTTTTAATTTTCAGTAAAGTTTCTTTTTCTATACATGCTCCCTTTCATAAATTCTATTTTTATTTTATGTATGCAATATTTTCTCAAATATCTCTGAGGATTTTAAATAACATTGTTTTAAAGTTATCTTCTATTCCTTGAATTATCTCTTTTTCTTCTGGGGTCTTTTAAAAGATTATTACATTGGGTGCTTCTACTGTGAGTTGGTTTCGTCAAATGCCATGTAATCCTAGATTATACATTTGAACTTAGAAATGTAAGAACACATTGGATTTTTTTTTTTTTTTGAAGTTTGGTATTAACTTTATTCTATTTTCTGTATAACTTTAAGTACATAAAGGTTTATTTCCACAGGTTTCAGGAAATGGGTACAAATCACAGGACAATCTCTTTTCCCACCAAAAAAAGTTGCATATTTTGGTGTTTGTCCTAGAGGGAAAAAACTGAACTTTACATTAGCAGTGTTGTGCAAGATTCTTACATAAATCAAGACCTAAAACCAGACGGCAGTGGAGGTTTCAGTCCTCTGTTCAGGTGCTTGGGCAGAAGTCATAGCTGATGAGCATGACAGGGAAAAGGAGGCAGTGAAGACAGGTGACAGGCACCTAGCAGGGAAGGAGGATTCAGGAATGCCAGACTCCTTGGAATGGTGTGTTTTTCCTTTTAAGTCATCTCTGTAGGAAGGTGCTGGACAGGAATCCCAGAGAAAGAAAGGGTCCAAGGCTCCTTTAACTGCCCTGGATGAAGGGCACTGCCACAGCAGCTAGTACCAGAGACTCTCCTATGTCATGGTTGAGGCAGACCCAGGATGAATAGAGAATAAAAGGAATGCTTATAGGGAACAATTTTGCGTGGAATGCTAGATGGCCAAGCCTCAGCCTTTGGTCCAGTGCAACCCTTGCCTCACTTGTCAACAGTAAAAAATTAGTTTGGTTAGAGGAACCATCTGGAAACACACCAGCTTCTGCTATCTTCATGCTCATTGTTAGAAAAAGATTAACCATTGATCAGAACAAATACTAAAAAAAAAAAAAAGAAAAGAAAAAAAGAAAACGATTAACCAGTGTGAACATTCTGATCTGTTAATTCCTGGGACTCTTTTCTTTTCAATGGACTGTTTGTTGGTAGAATAACCCCCAAAAGCTCAAAGCTAAAATGCATCATCAGTCCTGGTTGGCAGTTCTTTCAGAATGGATTGGCGGCATGGTTGAGCTGATACGGAAAAGCTGCACCTTCCTGCAGAAGATCAACTGACCTGCTATCCCACCCCAAATCTCAACCTGAGGTATATTTCAGTGAAGGCAGGTAGCTGTGCTTCTCAAAGCAGAGAAGCAGTTTTAAGAGCAGAAAGGTAGAGAAAATCTAGAAAAGAACCGTCTTGATACAGATTTATCCCATGGTGCGAAGGGAGGGCAAAGAATCCAGTGGCACTTCGCTTATCCAGCAATTTCTGTCACTGTGGTGACCAACTTCTGCCCATTCCATAGGGTCTTGAACTGCTCAGGAACTGGGAATTCATTAAAGTCACCACCTTCTGTAGGAATGAGGACGTTCATCTCAGAAGATTTGGCACTGACTATTTCACAATCCAGGGAATTCTTGCTCAGGTAAGCATGGCAGCCATCTATTTTGTTGATGGAAATGGTTGGCACTTTACCCATTACCTGAACTTTGACATCCCTACTGTTGATTATCTCCACGATGCCCACCACATCATTGAATACCAGGCCAAGTTTCTTACAGTTATCTACTGTAATGGAGTTAATTTTGCCCTTGATTTGCAATGTCGTGTTGACACACTTGTAAATGTAAGCCACCTGTTTCAGCTCTGTGCCATCAATCACCAGGTTGGAAACATTTTCCTGATTTTCCACTCTCCACTTCTTGCCCTCCAGTTCGAGTATAGCCGGCTCCTTCTTTGTGGCTGGTTTGAGGGACGGGCTGGTTTGGGGTTTAGGTGCAGAGAATGGCTTGGGGCCACTGCGTACTGGACCACTCTGAGCCTTCAAGGCAGGGTTCTTGTGAGTCTTCATGTCATCAGATATGTGTTTCAGGGCATGTGTGATGCTTTCCCCCTGATTAATCTGCGCAAACAGCGCTGAGCGGGAAGCAGACTCATCTGAGCCTGAACTGGTAGAGACTGGCGGAGGAGGGAGGCCTGGTGGAGGGGGAGGAGGATCTGATCCAGCAGATCCACAGAAGGCAGTCCACTCAGTTCTTTTGCCACAGGCCCCGTTTTGCTCCATGCCAGTCCAGTGGTATGGAACTCCTTAATGTAAGCCTGCAGCTCTGTCCATATACTTAAATAAGCTTTGACCCAGTCTACATGCTTCTTATCCACATCTTTGTACTCTTTGAGTACTCGGTTTGTATAAAACATGGCAGCATCATTCATTTCTTTCACGTAAGGGCCAGGCTTGGGAGCCATAGCCACCCAGCCCAGGGCCTGGATGCTTTCGCTGACAGCTGACACGTGATTAAACAACTTGCTGCCTCGGTTCTTCTCCTGAAAGGTTATCACTTCTTTGATCTGCTCTGAGATGGGTGCCAACAAATCGGAAAGCTTGTTATCTGCTGGCTGTTGACACTGAGACGCTGTAACCAAAAGAGCTCGCTCCAACTTCAAACCTGTGTGGACCATCTCCGCATGTTTCTGCACGTCTCCCCCAATCTCTTTACTGATCTTCAAGTACTCTGCCACAGGACCGGCAAGCAGCAAGTCAAATGCCTGCACATAGGGAGCTGCTCCTGCTTTTGAAGGACTGTCTCCACACCCACGGTGCATGTCAGAGGTATGGGATACTGCCTCCAGGCGGCCCACTGCCCTCTCCAATCTTTCTACCAGATTTTGCATGTCAGCCATAATGTATCACCTGCTCCGGACTGCGATCAGCCGCTCTCCACTTCCAGCAAGCCACATTGGGTTTTTAAAAAGCAGTTGGTATTGATTTCCTCTGGTGCTGTGTCCATCTCTTTCTCCGCCTAAGAGGGAAGGTGTATCATCCATGAAGGTGCTTTATTTTGGAGGGAAAAAGGACAGAAACAAGAGAGGCAGGATACCTATATCTCCTATTGTCAAAAGAAGAAAGCCTTTACCATATGGCACCCAAGAACTACACAATGTCTCGAGACAATTCAATTCCTTTATAAGTGTAATTCTTCTGTTTGAAAGTAGAGATTGTCTCTCCTTATGGGGGTACTGGGGTGGCATACCTGTTGTAGCTATTTCTGAGATGGTATTTCCATTAGTCATTGTGAGTTCCACCTCAGTTCCCACTCCAGCTCTTTATACCTGATAACTCCTAGCTCAGAATCCCTCCATCTTCAGAGGCTATGCAGCTACCAATTCCCTTTCTGCTTTCTTCTGTGTAATAAGCTGTGGCATCCACCACTGTTTCATCTGTCAAAATAACCCCTTATGCTTTCAGTCTTTCAGATACTTGTCAAAATCTCTGGTCAACCCCTGGCCCTTTATTCTCTCTTTACTTCTCTATGGATGTATTCTGTTTTATATTTCTTTTTACTGTCATTTCAGTGGGGTTTGGAAAGAAGAAGCAAAGTCTGCCGTTCTGAAGAAGCCTGAATAAATTTTAGATAAACATTCTACTGAAGTCTGCTCCATAGCAAAGAGAATTATAGAAGGGAGTCAGGCTATTTATGCTAATTTTTATGTAGTAGTTCTATCTTTTAAATTCCCAGAAGTTCTCTTGATATTCTAAACATTAAAATGCTGGTTGACATACTCCATTACTAAATTATACATGATGTGAATTTAACAATTGTATGCAAATGATAATTGTTATTAAACTATCTATACTATGCAATTAAAATCTGTATGAATATGTTTACAAAGTTTATAGTTTACAAAGTATTCACATATATCTCAATTGAGCATCATTACTAGCCTCTAAGGTAGACATATCAGGTTATATTAGAAGAAAAATAGTGGTGAAGAGAATCAGACTGCTTTGTTCCCAGTCTTGGAGTGGCTGCTTAACTTTCTGAAAACTATCTTAATATTCTGTAAACTACTTAACTTTTCTTGTACTCAATTTTCTTATCTGTAAACTTAGAGTAATATTAACTCCCTTAAAGGGTAAGGATACGAAATTATAATACCTGTAAACATGTAGAAATGACATATAATACTTGTTCAAGAAATATTCGATATTGTTATTATTATTTTCTTTATCATTGTCTTTTTCCCTTTTACAGATGATAAAACCACATGGAATGAGTCAAATCACTTTTAGACTCAGTAAATTAGAAACAGATTTTGGATACAAATTCATGTGTTGTGACTCCAAATTCAAGTTATTTCCAGTACACCATATTGTTTCAGCATGTATGAGAAGATTAAAGATCTTGTAAAGATGGTTTAAATTGGAGATAATCATAAAATGATTTATCCTGTCCTTAAACACTAACCAAAGATGTAAGGCTGTACAAATCCTATGGATAGAAATGGGGTATCTATTTAAAATGGACATTCAAGATATTTTATCTGTGCTTTCTTAAAATTAGTTTATTAAATCTTTGCCACAATGCCTCACATTTATTAAGCAAGCATTTACCTCGTTTAACAGAAATCCTTGAGAATGTGAACAAGATCATTCATCTTTGCATTCCCAATGCAGTATAAACAAAACTTATGTAAAATTTCAAGCTCAGTGATATTTGATTAAAGTTACTTAAATAATGGTGTATTAGAAACAATACCAAACTCATATACTCATTTCTATTTTCTTGGGTCCTTTAGAGACATTGAATTTATAAAGGTGAGACTGTCGCTGCGTGTACTTTTCAGGAAAGTTTATAGCACTACTTTTCTTTGAATCTCAGATGAGCTGAACTATCAACACATCAATACACAGAGGGTAAAAATTAAAAATAAACCAAAGCAAATATCCCAGCTAGAGGCCCAAGTGATCAAAAACCTGCCAATGCATGCATTATCATCCACTAGTAGTTACTGTCATTTCTGATCCTGAGATGAGATTTGAGGATATAAGTTCTAAAATACCTTTGCTTTTTTTTCCAATTTTTATCCTTCTGCTTTTATGATGTGGACACACTCCAAAGTATTCCCACACATTCTTTCTGAAGCTTCAGGGCAGTGGAATCAAAGCCTTCTAGGGCAGAGAAGTTTTGTTTATGGCAGAAAGAAAACATGATATATGAACAGGTTTGGCTATTCCAGGGATATCGATGGTATTGTGTGAAAATAAATAAGTATTGCTAAACAGTATGCACATTACTTTTATCCTTCACCATATTTTTCCAAAATCCAATGTCACAGAGAGAATATGTTTTAGCAATAGAAAACGTAGACATAAAAATGAGTTAATTTTTTTTTCCTTATCACAAGGCACCAGAAAGGCACAGATTAGGGTCTTGGAGTTAATACACTAAAACTTTATACAGTATAACATTGAAACTATGATAAACCTTCAGTTAATTTCAAAGTTAACACAGAAGAGTTTCCATCTCATGATGATGACTTGCATATATTTTCTAACAGATGGTGTGGTTGTCCACATTTTTAGGTGTGTTAGATTGATTTTTCAGAATTTAGCTTACATCTGTTTGATGTCAGTTAATTGAGATTGTCACAATTCAGTGACCATAGTGAGAATTATTATGAAACAGAGTCAGATGAACTAGTGGGCCAGAAATCCCAATACATTATTGATTATAAAAAATATTTGGGGGTCCTGCAGGACCTGAACAAAAGGCTGATTAGAGCTACAACAGAGCTGACTGGGCAAGGGCAAACTTGACTCTTTCCAGTTCTCATGTCAAGAGTTGGGGAAGAGAAGATGCTACCAAAACAATATCTCAGTACGACAATATTTAAGGTGGGTGTACTAGCCTATTTATTTCTTGCTACTGACTACCCTCCAACACCAGCTCTGTATACTGCTCTGCCAAGAAAGAGACAACAGGCAGACATACCTCTGAAACTTCAGCAGCTACAGTGGACCTCAGATAGTCCATTTCTAAGGACTTGGCACAGAGGTTTGAGTTTGATATTAGATCATACCTACTTCAGCATTTTGTTACTAGAGGTCCATCGGAGGTTGGTTTCTCTGGGAAGCAGATTATGACCTGGAAATTAGCATGCAGGAAGTTATTAGAGGGGGCTCTTGGGAGAAACACCAGTAGTAGGGAGGGGAAGGAAAAGGAATGGGCAGAGGGAGAATTAAGCTGCAACGAAGTCTCAATGGTAGATCTCAGCCAGCTCCCCAGGGAAATCCGAAGCTAGGATGGCGTTTCAGAATTATTCTGAGTTGGGCCCAAATGAACAGGCCTCTTAAGGTCATACAATGATCAGTCATTGGGTTTGGGTCATCTCAAAAAGGGGACAACCTTGAGCCAAGTGTTTCTCATCAGCTGAGGCAATCCTAGGGAGGATAGAGACTGACAGCTGAGGGCCATGTGCTGAAAGTACTCTCAGAAGCTGTAATATTAGAGGGGAATCTGACAGAGCAGGAGCATTGCCATCTTGGACAAATACTGCCATTTTAAGTTTCACCTTGATCAAAAACCGTCAAATTCAAAGGGCATCAGCCTAATGGCTAAGGTCAGCATGACCATAAACCACAAATAACATCTCCAACCAGAAACATTCCAAACACCTCCCCAAGCAGTGACATACCAGTCCCGAGAAAACTCCCCTCCAGCCAGAAAGGTGTCAGCCCCAGGATAACCTCCCCTCTGCCCAAAGACATTCTAACCCTGCCATAAATGTCTCCCCAACACAGAAACATTCCCAGCTTGTGATAAGCCCTCTCACCCTAGAACCAATATATACTCTTAGTCTGTAAGAGACAATGCTCCTGACTGAAATCAGCCTAACGCCCCTCTCAGGTTTATTTCTCCAAAATAAACCTGTATTTGACTCTTGAGCCATTTCTTTGTGTGTTTCTTTCCTCTTTCTTTAACCCTTACATTTGGTGCTGAAACCCGGGATGGGTGCTGGGGCCAGTGGACAGTGGTAGCTCGTCCCACTGTATCCTGATAGTCTCAGACCATCCACCCCATCTTGTCTCTCACTTCATTTTTCAAGTTATTTACATGAGGAGGACAACTAACCCATAGGGGACTGCAAGGCTCTGGCTGGGGCTACTCCTCAGTGGGTCTTCAAAATCCTCAGGTCTCAGGAGTCCACCTCTGACCACCTGCAATGGGTATTTTGCTCTCTTCCCTCCTCCTCCGTCATTCTCCCTTCTCTCTCTCTTTCTCTTTCTCTTTATCTCTCTTATCTCTCTCTCTCTCTCTCTCTCTCTCCCACCCCCTCTTCCTCATGCAGCTCCAGTCTAAGAGGCCCCTTGCCAATTCCAACCAGCACATCCAGCATCGGACACTAATCCAGCTGACTGGTAAGATCTGCCCTCCACTGGCTTTCTTGCAGTTCTTGGGAACATCAGGTCTACCATCCTGATCCTCAGAGGACCAGTGGGACTAAGCTACATGAAATCTTGGGGATGCCTAGGTTCTTCTGAGCTTCTGAGCTTGACTGTCCTCTTTAGAAAGAGGACTCTGGGTCTCTCTCTTTTGTCTGGGGATGCCTAGAACAAAAATAGACACCTTCAGCTTCTTCTCACCAGTCCACATGGGTGTCAAACAATGTGACATTCCTACGTCCTCTCCACTGGGCTGTCTCCTTCACAACCTCACCAAACTTGGCTTACAGGGAAGAATAAAGTCAAAGCATTTAGTCTTTTATTGCAATATGGCTTAGCCTCAATAAAAATTAGATAATGACAGCCAATGATCTCAAAATGGCACCTTTGACTTTCAAATTCTCAGGAACCTTGACAATTTTATAACCAGGAACAGTAAATGGCAAGAGGTTCTCTATATTCAGGCTTTCTTCTACTTTAGATCCTGACCGTCCCTATGTCAAGCTTGCAACTCTCATGAAATCCTTCTTCTTAATGAAAACCCTTTCCAGGTCTTTCCTTCCTCTGAAACCCTTTCCTCCAAAACCCCTTCTCTCAAAACCCCCTCCTTTGAAACCCCTTTTGACCTGGCAGATGAACTCCCTCCATATTGTCATCTCCTTGCATCCGCTCCTTGCCTGTCCCAACCCTCCTCCCACAAGTCTTCAGCCCCAAACCCTGCGCTTCCCCTCCACCTGTTACCCTTTCAAAAATTACCAATCAAACCCAATCAAAACACTTCAGTCATTCTCCTTCTCTGGGAAGAGGCTGGGGTTGAAGGCATTGCTAGCGTTCATATCCCTTTCTCCATGTCTGATTTGTTGCAGATTGAACAGCGTCTAGGATCTTTCTCTGAGAATCCCTGTTGGGCACGGTGGCTCGCGCCTGTAATCCCAGCACTTTGGGAGGCTGAGGCAGGTCGATCATGAGGTCAAGAGATTGAGACCATCCCAAGCAACATGGTGAAACCCCGTTTCTACTAAAAAAATACAAAAAATTAGCCAGATATGGTGGTGAGCACTTGTAGTCCCAGTTATTCAGGAGGCTGAGGCAGAAGAATCACTTGAACTGGGAGGCAGAGGCTGCAGTGAGCCAAGATTTCGTCACTGCACTCCAGCCTGGTATCAGACTGACACTCCATCACCAAAAAAAAAAAAAAAGAAAAGAAAAGAAAAGAAAATCCATCTCACTATAGCAGGGAATTCCTGCATGTAACCTAATCCTTTAACTTGTCGTGATATTTATATAATTCTGACCTCCACCCTCACTCCCAATGAAAAAGAGCACATTGGGCATTCAGCTGAAGCCCACACAGATGAAGCCTATAACCAAGACCTTATACAAAATCCATTAGCCAATGATGCAGTCCACTGTAGAGATCCAGATTGGACTTACCAACAGGGAGACAATAGCATCAGGCAAAGGGACTACATGATCACCTGTCTCCTCATGGGCATGGGCGAAAATGCTCATAAGGCAGTTAATTGTGAGAAACTTAGAGAAATTACACAGGAGCCCCAGGAGAATCCTGCCCTTTTCTTATCATGCCTCACTGAAGCTATGCTAAAATATACCAATCTGGATCCAGAATCTAGAGAAGGGCAAACTTTTCTCCACCTCTAATTTATTTTCCAGTTCTCCCCAGATATCCAGAAAAAATTACAGAAATTAGAGAGGGTCCCCAAACATCTCAGCAGAACCTCCTAAATGCAGCCTTCCATGTCTTTAACAGCAGAGATGAGGAACAAAAAATTTAAAAAGACAGACATCTCCATTTAAAATACCAAATGCTCACCTCTACTGTCCAAAAGTCAATTACACAAAAGCCTCCCAATACTCCAAAGGGAAACTCCCTCACTCTCCAGGAGTCTGTTTCTGATGTGGTGGCATCTATTTCTGATGTGGCAACCCTGGACACCAGGCAAAGGCTTGTCCTAACCCCCAGTGCTTCAACATACGGTACCCAACTTGTGGTCTTTAGAGGACACTGGAAAATGAACTGCCCCCAACAGGGACACCCTCCCCATTCGGGTGTGTCTCATAATGAGGCCACTCAACCGTTACAGGAGGAAATCTCTTCACTGCTGGTACTGACAATGGAAGACCGAGGGTACCCGGGATCCTCTGCCCCCACATACAGTGAGTCCTTGGAACACAGGGTAATTGGGATGGTATCCAGTAAGATTATTTCCTTTCTCCATGATACTGGGGTGAGACTATCAGTATTAAGTGAATATCAAGGCCCATTAGAATGTTCATCCATTTTTGTTGTTTGTGACCTCAGTCATGTTGGGGTCACCACCTGAGACATCAATCACAACCTGCAGAGGTCTGTCCTGAAGACCCTGACTCAACAACAGATGAATAAATGTACTCTTATACATGGTTCAGTGATTCAAGTGGGCTAGGGATGGTCTTCAGCTGCTTTCAAAGGGTGAATTGCAGCCAATAGATCAAGACCCCCTGTACATCCACACATTTATTCAGTGAATATTTCATAACACAGGTTCTAAGTCAACACGTTTGTGGATAATTAAAATGGTTAAAAGAGTGGTTTTATGACTGATAAAAACTTTAGGTTCTGGGGCCCAGAGTAAACACTATTAACAGGATCTCCCCCTGAGAGGGCCATCTAGCACAAAGTTTACATGAGCAAACAATTAGAGTAGACACAAAGGATGTGGGGTAAACAGACTTAAACTGGGAAAGCCTTTTATCCTTCCTATCTTTTCCCTAATGTAATGGACCAGCCACCTTTGGCCTGCACCAATAAAACCTTTCAGCCTTCCAAAAGGTTTGAGGCTATAATCTATAACTTTCCCTAATATTTTGCCAGCCACCCTGAGTGAACTCAACAGTTGTTGGCATGTAGGGCATACAAGAAACCCCATACAAAACGCCACCTCTATACTGCTCATTTCAGGGAGTCGCCCTCACTCACTCTTTCTTGGTCATTCCTCATTGTTCCACTCCTTTCCTAGGAAGGGACATCCTATACAAACTAAGGGGAATCATTCATTTATGGGCTCTACATCAAAGCCACCACTTACTTATTATTATGTCAAGAACAAAACCCCTTCCTCAGGCACTCCACATCAAATAGGCTTAAGACCCAAATTCCTCAACCAGGTAAATCCCATAGTATGGAACATTGACTCCCCCATAATAACTACTCACCATTCTCCAATTCAGATTTCACTGAAGGATCCTCAGTGCTACACAGTAGTCCCACAATAGCCCCCCAACCCTAATGGATTGTGGGAACTCAAACCCATCATCTCCTGACTTTTGGCTGCCAATATTTTAATCCCCACCCATTCTTCCCACAATATTCCTATTCTCCCAATCAAAAAACCAGGTGGCTCTTATAGACTGTTTCAGGATTTTCAATAAATCAACTTCACTATTGTTCCTGTTTGTTCTGTTGTCCCAAACCCCTACACCCTCCTATCTCGAATTCCTCCCAACACTAGACATTTCTCTGTATTGGATCTCAATGATGTATTTTTTACCATTCCCCTACATCTCTCCTCTCAAACCCTTTTTGCTTTCACTTGGACTGACCCTGACACAGGCTACTGCCAAAAACTCACATGGACTGTCCTCCCCCAGGGGTTTAGAGACAGCCCTCACTATTTCAGTCAGGCACTTCAACTGGATCTTCCCTAACTATCTCTATAACCTAGAGTTTTGCTTCAATATGTGGACAACTTACTTCTTTGCAGCCCCTCTCTAGAACATTCATTCAACACACCACCAGGCTTTTAAATTTTTTGGCTGAATGCGGGTACCAGGTATCCAAAATGAAGGCCCAATTAACCTCTCCAAAAGTCTCATACCTATGATTAATCATAACTCCAAATACTCAAGAAATTCTGCCAGCATGAAATCAAGGCTTTCAACAAATCCCTTTTCCTAAAACAAAAAGGGACTTACTTTCTTTCCTCAGATTAGTGGGATATTTCCAATTATGGACAGCAAAATTTGCCATTATCACTAAACCCCTTTATGAACACACAGAAGGAAATCTTGACCAACCAC
This sequence comes from Aotus nancymaae, assembly GCF_030222135.1. Lineage (NCBI taxonomy): Eukaryota > Metazoa > Chordata > Mammalia > Primates > Aotidae > Aotus > Aotus nancymaae. The sequence continues at coordinate 16,631,450 of NW_026988472.1, read as the reverse complement.
TCACTCCCACTCCCACCTTTATCATGTTTTCTATTACCTAAAACATGCCTTATTACAAGCCCCTGCTTTAAGCCATACAAACCCCCTGAAACCCTTCCATCTATATTTATACAGTTCTCATAATCAGGCCCTTGAACTGTTAGCCCAAACCATGGGAAATTTCCTCCAACCAGCGGCATATTTTTCAAGACAACTAGACCTCGTTTACAAAAGCTGGCCCCTTTGCTTAAAAATTTTGGCTACAGCTTCTCTGATTATCCCTGAGGCACAAAAACTCACGTTCTATTGACCCCTTCAGGTATTTTCTTCTCACAGTCTGCAAGATACGCTCCACCATAAGGCACTCACCTCCATCTCATCCTCTCACATGCAAGCCTTACATTCAATTCTCCTCCAACCCTCTATCTCTCTTCATAGATGCTCTGCGCTAATCATGCCACTCTTTTGCCTTCAACACCAATTTTGGACCCCAACCAATTCTCATGCTTTGATTTAATTGAAGGTTATCTCACCATGTTTCACCACCTTACTTCCACTCACATAAAGGGAGCCCTAGATTGGTTTATAGATGGTAGCAGGATATGCCATCATTGAGGGATATAATGATGATACCCAAATTCTCCCACCAAGAAATTCATAGAGGCTGTCCCCTTGCCTTTGGGCACATCCTCCCAACAAGCAGAATTAGTTGCCCTAATAAGAGCACTAACCCTAGCAAAAAACACACAAGTTCATATATACACTGATTCTAAATTATGCCTATAACATCATCTATTCCAATGCCCAAATTTGGAGCAAGTAGAGCTATCTCATGGCTAGGGGAACTACTATCATTAATGGAAAACTAATCCATCATTTACTAAAGGCAACTTTACTTCTAGGAAAGGTTTCAGTTACCTATTACAAAGGATATCAATCAGATGAAAGCCACATTTTGGTAGGAAATGGTGAAGCTGACTACTGGGCAAAAAAACTTTGACCAATCATCCAATCCTCCAATACCTATTTCTTCTCATACAACCTATCCCTTCCTTTTATCCAGAACACCAAATACAACAACTAGTCATGGCAGGGGCACAATTCAAACTCCCATACTACTTCATACAAAACAAATTAGTCCCACCTGACCCTGAAAATACAACTCTTTTACTCACAACCTCTTCCACCCTAGCCATTCCCCTCTACAGCATTACTTAAACTCTCATATACACGTCACTCCAGATATAAAGGAACAGCTAAAAGCCATTTCCCATCCATGTCCTATTTGCCAAAAAGCTTCACCCTACTCCAATACTAGACCCCCATCTTACCCAACACATCAAGCCAGGGGACACCTTCCAGGACAGGATTAGCAAATTAATTTTACCCATATGTCCCCGGTTAAAAAGATTCAGTTTCTTCTAGTTCTGGTTAATACCTTTTTGGGATGGGTCAAGGCTTTTCCCACAACCAACAAATGGGCTTCTACTGTCACTTAAAAATTAATAACATAAATCATCCCCAGGTTTGGGGTGCCTCTTTCTTTTCAATCCACGATGGTCCTACATTCATCTCCCAAATTACTCAGACGCTTGCGCAAGCTCTACAAATCACAGGGAAGCTACACATCCCCTATTGACCTCAATATTCAGGAAAAGTTGAAAAAATAAATGACGTTCTACAAACACCCTCACTATGTATTGTGCAAGCTCTACAAATCACAGGGAAGCTACACATCCCCTATTGACCTCAATATTCAGGAAAAGTTGAAAAAATAAATGGCGTTCTACAAACACCCTCACTATGTACTCACTCCAAACACATAAGGACTGGGTTACACTTTTACCTTTGGCCCTTCCAAAAATCTGGGTGCTCCCGTGTAGATCCTTAATGCTCAGCCCCTTTGAACTCACGTATAGGAGACCACTTGCCCCCTTTGTTCCACCTCTGGGTCAAGCACCACCTCTATCAACTCCTCTCGTTTGCCCTCTTCTACATACCAACCGCCATTTCATTTGGGAATATGCTGCCAAGTACCTGCCACAACCCGTCACCAACTCCTCTAATCCCTTGCTACAGTCGTGAGACTGGGTCCTGGTGAAAGATCCCAGCCCTACCCCTAATTCCCACTTCACACCTAAATGGAGGGGACCTTACTAAGTCATCCTTACCACACACACGGAAGCAAAACTCCAGGGATACCCTAACTGGATTCATTATACTTCTCTCAAGAAAACAGGTTTCCCTTCACCACATACTCAAACAACAAAATCTAAAACCCCTTCAGCCTTTTCTTTGTGTGTCCCCAGGACCCATTTCCTTTTGCCTCACCTGAATCCTGGAGGAAAAGGAAAAGAAATCCACATAAACCGCTTATGTCTCTTTCTCCCCTAAACTTTCATCTCTTCCTAACCAACCTTGTTACAGACCTTCGGGTGGTACCCTTATGAAACTCCCATCATATATCCTGATCAGCTCCTTACTATTCTATGGGACCTATGGCTTGAAACCATATGGCTTGAAGGAATTTTCCAGGACTTTACTCCTATCCAAATAACCTTTTGTCTTTTTGCTTGTTTTTTTTTTCAATATAAATTCCCTAAGTACATCAACCTCACCAATACAACCACTCCACACTGCTCTCAAGCTTGAATGCTGTGTAAACCTTACACAGTCACTCTTGCTGCAAGCTAACTCTTCCTTTGCTCCAGAATGCTGGATGTGCTTATCACTGTCTTCCTCATCTTACTCAGCCCTTCCTGCACCCTTCATGACCTTTTAACAAGGAGCACAACCCCAATTTATAAACTCCAAAAAGGAGCTTAATTTTTGAAAGAGCTGACATCCTGGTCAGTGATTATTCTACTTCCAGGGCCAATCAGGCTAACAAATTATTTCAAACTTATTACAAACCTATTCAAACAGCTCAAGCCCCAAGGCCCTCCTGTTAAAGGGCCTGGCCTATAACTAAAGACACCATCCTTTTTCAACAAGCCTCACTTTGCTTTTCAGTCTCTGAGGGAAATCTCCCTGTAGGGTCCTTAACACCTAACCAATGCAACCGCACTATCATTATTATACACCCCTCTGACCATCAAACTAACCGAGTTGACTACCACGTATCACCTGAAGCAAACAGAGTGTTTCATCTGGCTCATTTTATGGCCTCTCCCTTAACCAGTGCCTCCGGCCTAACTTGTGCTGTCTCTGGGACCCACCTTTTTCCATGGCTCAGTATCAATGGTGCAACATCTGATCACATTAAATGTGTAAAAAAATAACTCTTCCTATATCTCTACTATAGTAGGTGTCTCCCTGACCCCTCCTTGTACATCTGGAGTAATGAACCACAAGAAATAAAAAAGCAGTTCATCTTAAATTCCCTTATTCTCTTTCCATATCTCCAACTGTATTTACGACAAAGGCCTGTTTTTTGTGTGTGGCACCAACACATATCTTTGTCTCCCCACCAACTGAACTGGAACGTGTACGCTAGTTTATCTACTTCCCTCCATTGGACTAGTTCTTCCTGATCAATCTTTGCCCATCCCATCCGTCCAATATGTTAGGAAAAGAAGGGCCATCCACGTCATTCCCTTAATGGCCACCTTGGGTATAACCTCTGGACTTGGATTGGGAGCAAGCGGATTAGCCACCTCTTTAACATATTTTAAGGCCCTTTCAACAGAACTACAGGACTCATTAGAAGATATAGCCTGCAGCTTTATAAGGGTCCAAAATCAACTAGACTCCTTGGCTGGTGTAGTGCTCTAAAACAGACGGGGACTAGATCTTGTAATAGCTGAAATAGGGAGCCTCTGCCTCTCATTAGGTGAGGAATGTTGTTTCTATCTCAACCAATCGGGCCTAGTAAGAGACACTGCTGAAAAATTTAAAGAAAGGGCTCAAAAGCTAAGGAAATATCAAAACAACCAAATAAATTCTTGATTTGGAAACAAAGTCATAGCATGGGTCATCCCATTCCTTGGCCCTCTCCTAATATTATGCCTAGGACTAATGTTCTTACCCTGTCTAATTAATCTTTTTCAAAGATTTTTAACTGACAGGATCATGGCCATTTCACAGATAACTACCTCAAAATATCTACAAACGTTGTTACTCCTGCAATCAATCTGAGACCTGAAAACTCTCCATCCCCTCGTCAGCAGGAGGTAACCAGAAAGAACATGCTGCCCTTCATCCTTTTTATAACTACAGGGTCTGGATTGACAGAGCAGAAGCATCACCATCTTGGACAAGTACCATCATTTCAAGTTTCACCTTCATCAAAAACTGCCGAAATTCAAAGGGCATCAGCTTAATGGCTAAGGTCAGCATGACCATAATCACAAATAACATCTCTAACCAGAAACATTTCAGACCCCTCCCTGACCAGAGACATGCCGGCCCTGAGATAACCTCCCCTCCAGCTGAAAAGATGTCAGCCCCAAGATAATCTCCCCTTCACCCAAAGATATTCCAACCCGACCATAAATGTGTCCCCCACACAGAAACATTCCAAGCTTATGATAACCTCCCCACCCTAAAGCCAATATATACTCTTAGTCTGTAAGAGAGAATGCTTCTGACCGAAATCGGCCAGAAGCCCCTCTCCAAATGATTATTAATTATTCTCTAAAATAAACTTGTCTTTGACTGTTGAGCCACTTTTTGTGTTTCTTTCCTCTTTTTTTTTTTCTTTTAACTCTTACAGAGAGTGGTAGATCACTGCATTCACTACAAGGTCTAATTTTGGAGCAGCCAAATCTCAGTTCAGACTTAAAGCCTGACATGTGATTTGAAGAATGTACTACTGTTCCTGGACCAAAGTGAGGGTTGGGCTGCTTGTTCTCACAGCCAATAACGAGATGCAGGTGAACTGTGAAAGAAGAGAGTTTATTTCTGTAACCAGGTACAGAGAGAAGGCCGAGAAAATATCCCCAGACCAACTCAAAATTACAAAGTTTTCCAGAGCTTATATACCTTCTAAGCTATATGTCTATGGGTAGGTGTGCATTCATTTAAAGACATAAGTGATTAACTCCTTCTAATCTATAACTAAGGTCTGAGTTTTGAAGACCTTCCTCTGTAGAGTCAGTAAATTTACTTAATCTAGATGGGTCCAGGTGCCAGTGTGATTACCCTTATCTTGTCTTCTTCTAAATCATGGAGGTTTGGGGAGTTCCTTTAGACCCTCAATAAAACTTTTTTTGGAGGTCTGGGGAGTTTCTTGAGACCCCCAATAAAAACTTGCTTAATCCTAAACAGGTCATGTTAAGAATTCCTTCATTATCCATGCCTCAAGTCCCAGGAAAGGCCTGGGCAAAACTCTTGATGTGATTTTGTTACCTTCCAGCCTTTGTATAAGGTCACTGGATCTATCAGCTTTTAATATTTAACTTCACCACTTGGTCAGTGCTGAAACAGTTGTTATGGAGGCCTGAATTAGTGAGACCTGGCCTGCCACACTACCTTCCTGCCTATCTGTGAGAGGTAGAATTTGTTCTTGTTTAATATTAGGTTTTAAAGAAGAGAACTATCTGGCTTTGATAGATGCTACTGCCCCATACAGAGCTCCAAGATAGTGCTAACAAGAAGAATGTTAAATATAGCTAATATTAAATGAGTGTTTACCATGTGCCTGGTGTTGTTCTAAGCCCTCTCTATGTGTGACTTCATGAAATCCCCACTCCAACCCTATGAATAGGTAGTTTGGCATCTCACAAATGAGGAAGCTGAGGAGACAGAGACAGTGAGGGGACCATGAGTGCCTCCTTTTCTGTCACTCAGAGAAGATGAGGAATTCAGGGGTGGTGGGCTGTCCCAGGTACATCACTGATCTTTCTTATTGTCTTACATTATCTTATACTCAGGTGCTACCAGGGGAGCGAGGTGCACTCTATGCAGCTTGAAAAGATAAACTATCAGCCAACAGATGTGTTGCGTGCTTGTCTGAGGTCAGACTTTCTAAGGAAGGTCATATTCTTTTGGAAGGCTTTTCTGAGTTCTAAGTACAAGAGCAGCCTCCAGATCAACTCAAAAACATACTTCAATGTGTTTTTAACCTAGGTTCCCTGTATATATAAAGAGAAAGATCTTGTTGCTATATACAAACTTAGTCTCCCCTTGGCTTTATAAGCCCTGGGTGATAATTTCATCTCTGCTGCTAATGAGACAGAAAACCTTGCCTATAATGGGAAGCAGTTGGACTAAAGGGTCTTTAAGGCCTTTTCTAGCTCTAAAAGTTTTATGTTGCTATGAAAGTCAATAGCAATTAATAAAGGGAGTTCAGAAGGAAAAAAAGAATCAGAAACAGTCTGCAAATATAAAAGTGTCATATGTTACTATAAATAACTGAATGTGGTTCTTACCTGAGGTCTGGATTCATGAGACAAAATTAATTCCTTACTTTTACAAACTTGGCTATGTCCTAGAAGTTTCAATGCGTTTTAAAATTAAAATGGAGATTGGCTTTCCATCTAAATCCTGCCTGCTGTCCTCCCATTTCATCTCCTACTTTCCAAACTTAGTGATGATGAAAACACCAAGGACATCCTAGAAGAGAAGGTTATTTGAGGCAGCTGCCACTTACGTCTTGCCCATTGGGACTGTCATCTTTTCACTTTGTCTTCACCTGTGCCCCTCATAGCTCATGGAGCTAAAACTTGAGGAGCCACAGGGAACAAACGGTATTTGAGTAGGTAAATCATAGGCGAATTATAGAATAGAATTTGACAGGAGGAAAAACTGCTCAAGTGCAACCTCTCAGTTCCGTTCTACAACATCTGTTGAGTATGAGGCACTGTGTTTAGAGATCTCAGATGCATGGGCACAGCTCCTATCTCCAAGAGGATCTCAGTCCAGTGGGAAAAGAGAGATAGATTCAGAAACCAAACACTATCACAGAAATGATTGGTTTAACAGATGTAGAGAAAATGTGTGCAGATGAGAAGAATAATAGCTATCATTTACTGAATACTTACCAAAAGCCAGGTGTTTTACTAACACTTTTTTATTTAATCATTTCAACAACCAGAAATGGAAGGTATTGTTATTATTATTCTCATTTGATTGTAAGGAAACTGGCTCTAAGAGGTGAAATGCTTTGCCTCAAGTGACTCAGCTAATATATGGCAGAACCTGAATTCAAAGCCAGATCTTTTTGACTCCAAATCCTTCACTGTCATTTACTATACTTTTCTGCCTCCCCCAAGGCAGACACCCACTATTCTGACTTAGAAGTTTGCACGATGAATTATACTGGATGTGGAAGACTGATTGAGATGTGCAGTAAAAATAGCAAGACGTATATTCTGGACAAAAGAAATAGCCCAAGTAAAGCTGAAGATATGTAGAAGTCCTAGGACTTCGTGGGTGGCAGTGGAAATGCCAACTATACCAGTGCCGGGAGGAGCATAGTGCATAAGCAAGGTACGGAGGAGGGACTACAGAAAGGGTTGCTTTGGAGGGATGGGAACAGACTGAGTATACTTTGATTTCAATCTGGCAGCATACCTGTGAAAGTTTCTCAACAGACCTATGTGCAGTCCTGACATTTAATGTAATGTATTTTTATAAAATTGTATACACATCACTCACACACAGACACACACACACACACACACACACACACACACACACACTAGTGAGATCTGTCCCACAGAGTTGAGCTCAGCTAATTAAAAAGTTATGTTGTAAACAGTGATTCTCAAACTTGAAAGTCCAGAAAAATCCTGTGGGAAGCTTGTTAAAGCACAGAACGCTAGACCTTAGCCCTAGAGATGCTGAATCAGTAGGTCTGGGATGAAGCCTGAGAATTAGGATTTTTACCCAGCACTTGAATATTATAGCCATAAGCTTCCTGTAACCCATGTCACACATTTGTGCTCCTCTCTCCAGCTTTGTCTCTCTATGCTGTTCTGTTTCAGGCCCTACCCTACAGTGATAGTGGTCTTTCGAAAACATGAGTCTCATCATGTCACTAACCTGTTTAAAAGTGTTAGTGGCTCCTAATGCCTTTGTGTGGCAACTGAATCCTTTCATAGCCTTTCTTACCTCTTTAGTCCCATACAGTCTCCCATACAGAATACCTTGCAGCTCCTCAGGGGGACTACATCTCCTTACCTACATCTGGAATGCTAACCTCCATGAGTCTACTTCTTGTCACTGGTTAAATTTCATGTCTTTTCCAGGTCTTATCCTCGATATCCACTCCAAGTGAAGACCTTTCAATACCTTGGATGACGTCCTTTGAGGACCTCTGTGAAGCACTCTTGTACAATATAAAAACGGCGTGGTGACATGGCTGAGCCCTCCCATCCATAAACTGGTATCTCCTTAAAGGTAGGCACAGAGTCTTGGCACCTAGTGTATAAATAAATAATTTAATAAATTATAACATAATGCTATGTGAGATCTGGCAAAAAATAAGCCATATGTCTGTTCTTCCTAAAGCAAAGGATTGTGTGCTTTCTTAGAGTCTGAGCTACCATGATAAAAACTCGCTCACAAATAGTATGAGAAAATGACAACATGCCATTAGTAACCCAGAAGAAGTTGTATCTGTTTCATAATTTTTTCATCTGGGATTTACAAACCACAAAAGCAACTGTTTTGCCTCCACAAAGAACATATTCTTAACAGCATACTTTCCCAAAAGGACACTCCTCCCTCTGTTGCATTTTGATCTATCCTGATTTAATTTAAAGTTTGAAGATGGGGTCTGACCTTATCTATCAGTGGCTGAGCCGTTGTCTCATGGAAATTCAGTTTGAAACTCATTAGTAGGGTAGCCTGTATATTATAACTTAGAAGCTCTGGGTTATCACTGATGCTTGCAATTGCTATGAAAACTGGGTTCATATGCACCTTTCAAAGAGCCTGCTTTAAAACAGGAAAAAAAGATGAAGAAAAAGAAGGCTTCATGAAAGAATAAGGTATTTTGTACCCAGCATGCCTAGGAAAGTTCAGTGATGCAAAAAATGCTCTGCCTACACAATGATAAAAACAATTCTTTACCATTTTTCAGGAGCCAATAATGTATAACCTTGTCTTAGAGAACTGTTTATACTGGTAGAGAAGAATGCTCAAGGCAGCTTTCCCTCGTGCCCACACAGAGACACACAAACACAGACACACACCCACAATTTTCAGTTTTCCCCAGACTTTTTGCAGTCTGCATTCTTAAATCCTCCAAAGGCCTCTATATATGCAGCTTCAGTTGCTAAAGCCCACCAAGGGTGGACTGGCTGAGAGCTCAGTCTCTTCTGCTTCCCCTTGAATGTGTATTGAATGTTGCATCCTGTCTCTTATGGGTTGAATTTTTCAATTATAAAATGGTGGTGCTAATTTGATCAAGTTTCTTATTAAAAATTACTGGTTGTATTCCTCCCCAAATTTGGGTTTTGGAGGCTTCATCCCTCATCTCGTTGCCCACATTTCTCCCTAATAACCTAAATGTGGTGTTGTGTTAGGTAAACAATAGTGTATCATCTTGTGGAAAATTATTCTTTAAGTTGACACACCTCCCTCCCCCATGTAGAACCATATGTTATTCCCTCCAATGTCTTCATCTGCTTATCCCCCAACTTGTGAGTCATCTATGGTTTTCCCTTATAATTTCTGCAACCCCATTCCTCCCCCAAGTCTAGCCAAATGTGAGCTGGGTTTCCTTCTCTTCTGAGCAAGAACAGGTCACGAGGGCTGAGCTTTCTGTCTTCACCTTCAGACAGAAGGAACTTAAAGAAGAACGCATCTGCAGGCAGGTGTTCATTCTGCAGGCATATGGAGATCACTTTTTTGCATTCAAATAGTTATGTAACCCTACATGTTGTTAGGCTGAGAAGACCGTGATGCTCAAAATGGAAACGACACTGTTGCAACACATAGAATATCTGAGAGAAAAAGAGGTTTCTAATGTCCTGACTATCTATGATATTCCATAAAGGTAAGGGATTGGATGTGCATGGGCTGGAAGGACTAGGGAAAAAAGGATGGAGGTTAAGATAGGCATGAAAAGGGACTCCTAATTTAGAATTTGAAAAAAAACTACTGATACTAAATCTGCCCATCCTCTGTACAAAAAACAAAACAGACATTGTTGCAATTTTAACCTGATAATGCATGAAAAATGGCTACTTTTGATGAGAAAAAGTTCAGTCATTTCCTTGTAAACACAAAGAAAATTAAGAGAAATTGTAAAGGTACTATAAGGAAATTCAGCAATAACTCATAATATATTCCCTCTCAATTAAACAGTAAATCACCCTAAAGTGTTTTTTAGTCTGAATATTTATCAGCCTAGATAATCTACTTTACCAATTATGTTTTGAATTTTTAACAAAACCTTTTTCTACAACAGCTAGTAAAACTAGAAGTGAATATAAATTAGTCCCCCTTCAAGTCTTTAACATATTAAAAAGCTATAGAACATATACATTAACCCATGGTTTTATAAAAAGTAACATGGTTGTATAAAATTAAAAGCAATATCAGGATCTGTATTTGTGTTAAATAATTACCAGTAATATCAAGCAGACATTTCCCACTTAATCTATTACTCTCTAAGATTAACATTCAATTTTGCATTACAATTTAAGTAATTTAGTACTCCACGCATGCGCTATAGAAAACAAGAAGCAGTGTATTACATTAACAAGGTTTGTATTTCACAAACAATTGCAAGGGTGAAGCAGATATCTTCTATGCGTCGCATGACTGGACTTGCAGTTCATCGCTTAGAGGAGCTTCCTCTGATTTTTCTGCAGCAGTCTTTTCTTCGTTCGTGGCTTGTGGCCTTTCTTCACTGTCATTGTCTTCACTTTGTAGGTCTTTTGACATTAACTGTCTAGCTAATTTGATGTTCAATTCTTCATTGCAATGAAGCTTTCTTTTCATTTCAAACTGCCGCTGTTTCTCCTGCTTGTGGAGGAGGATTTTTTTCATGTAGGCATCGCTGCACTCTGGCTCCTCCACTTCACAGCTCTGGTCCAAAGTATCAGTGGCGGCTAGTTTTTTAAGTAGCACGTCGAGGGTCATAGCTTCCTCTCCTTCAACATCGTGCACTGAATCTTCCTCATCGTCTCTCGCACTCATGCAGGGAGTGCTAGGCTCATCTTCCTTCATTAAACAGTAATCTTTGTACTTTGCGCGGTATGTCGTAAGGATGCTTGATTCATCCCACTTCTGGGATTTCTGCCTCTTTGCATCTTGAATATTCCCTCCAGACTGCTGACTGGAAGCCACCACCAAGGAACCCGACGAGTTTTTGTTTTTCAGGATCCCCTTGATGGGCAGTTGTGAGGAGGTGGAGGCTGAGGCTGACATCCTTGTGGAGCCAAGGGCCGCGAGAGAGTTGCGCAGCCAAGCAGCCGCCAGAATCCCTCCAGTCTGAAACTGCAGCGCAGTCTTGTCTGGGCAACAGGTCTCAACGCCCTAGTTGTAGCACCAAGGCCCTGGTGTCACAAAGGACGTTGCGTATGACGTCACAATGGTTGCCGCCTCCGTCACTGCTACTGTTACCGTTACCCTTGCCATTACCGTTGCCGTCACCGCTACCGTTAGCTCTACCGTTACAACCACTGTTGCCTTTGCCATCACCGTTGCTGTTACCGCTGACGTCACCGCTACCGTTACAGCTACCATTGCTTTCGCCATTACCGCTGACTTTACCGCTTAAGTTACCGCCTCGTGGAGCATGCTTACGTCATTTTATTTTTCTCTTTTAAAGGAAAATATGGTAGGAAATACCCTTTGGTTGCACATGGAAACGGGAAGCATTGTTTTAGAAACTTCCGTACACCCTATCTGCCTACAGGAAAGCTATGTAAAATGTTTCTCATTATGGGTCACTGTCAAAACTTTGAAAGCCACAACTTAGGAAATATGAGAGGCCTCAGCTAGAAGGTGATGACCTTCTGCTCCTCCCTCCTGTGCCCATCCACACTCTCCCTCCTCCTCACATACCTTGGTCCTCCTCTCCTCTCCCTGTCTTGGTGGATGACCCCAACATAGAGCCACTTACATCAGCTGGGAATCTGCATGTCCTCCTCAGTCCCTTCATGTTGCCCATTCTCTAATCCAGCCCTCAGAAGTGACCTAAATATTTCAAGAGGCTCATTTGCTCTCTTCTGCCACCACCCTGTTTCCAATCACCATTTTCTGTTATGGCAACTTCACTCAAGCCATTGAACTGGGCCCCCCGTATCTCCTCCTGTTGCTGTCCAATCTCTCACCCACCCTCAAAACACCCATCAGATCTTCATCCCTCCTTCAAACCCTTCAATGGCTGCCCACTGTTCTTGACATAAAGACCCAAATTCAGAAGAGGCTGAAAAGCAGCTGTTATAGTCTGCTCAGTTTACTCAGGCATCTATCTGGAGCCTTCTTCCCTTATATTCGTCCCACTCTACCTCCAGCTTTCTATTTCGATCTTCCAATTATGGGAGCATTCATGATCCTTCCTAAGAGTTTTTTTTTTTTTTTTTCCCCAGGTTCTTCGTGCAGCCTGGAGCGCCTCTTCAGATTTCAGTTCAATCATCATAGACTTTCAGGGGCAATTTCCTGACACCCCCTCTACCCACAGCAAATGGACCTTCCTATGCTTTCATGGCGTCTCTTATTCTCTGTGACAGCATTTGGAGTCATTTGTAATTTCTTACCTGTTTACACTAGATGACAAACATCAAAAGTAAAAGGAAGTGACAAAGACTCTCTCCTTTGACCAAACTTAATCAGGCTCCTCCAGGCCCTCTGCTCGACTAGGCCTAAACTTGGGCTTGTAGAATCCAGTTTGAGCATGAATCCTACTAAGTTAATTTATTGAAATTTCCCCACCACTGGTATCTGACCTCCCTGAATAGCTGATCAAATTCCTCATGCCCCACACTAGATATCTTGTCGCCCTGTTGGGTCAGTCTAGCAAGAATCCCCCTTAGCCCTGATGTTTCCTTTCGGTAATTTTCCATTCACTGAGTCTCCACCCTGCCTTTTACTTATTCTTGTTGGAGTGGGTGTCAATGCCAATTTTTCTCCCCTACGGCAAGAGTGACCCCATTGCAGTGGTCCCTGTAGCTACTCTGATAGTCCTCCATGGAATAGAGTCTTCCTTACCATCTTTAACAACTGTCATGAATAATTTTTTAACAGTTATGTTGGCTGTGACTCAGATAAGATCAGATTCACCATTGGACCCCTGGAGCTCTCATCCAGAACCTGAAGTATGCACCTTTGAAACCTTTCTCTTCACTCTTGGCTGACTGATTAGGAATCCATTGGTAAGTCCACCTCTTGAGCCAGTGCTTCAGATGGCAGTCTGTTGAAGCATGGTGAGGATGCATTTTGATTCTTATGATTCTGAATATACTCTCTGAAGCTGGATTAGTCTGCAGCTTTTTATGAAAGGCACCTGAGCCTCCTGCACTCCAGCCTGGGTGACAGAATGAGACCCTGTCTCAAAAAAAAGAAAAGAAAAGGCACCTGTTGGGCTGGAAGTCTTTCTTCCTGGCTCTTTGTTTGGAGTGGAGTTATATATATTCTCTGATTCTTGGGCCTGGCCCTGGCTAGAAAATTCTTCCTGCCCCACCCTTGTTTAATTACTTCCTGGTTCCCTGGCCTGGAATATTTTCCTGACTCTTGTTTCAAGTAAGGATCCACCCTATGATTACTGGGCTGGAAATTTTATTTTTCCTGGCTTTTTGTGAGGCCTCTCTTTTCTCTCTGTTTGATCCTGCTTCTCCCATAGAAACTGCTCAGTTTTCTGAAACCCCTCCTCTTGAAACCCTGTTCATACCAGATCTGTCTACTTCCTTTCTTATTGGCATGATTTTGCTGAGGATTATTTGGAACTCCAATGGCCTCTTTGAGGAACTTGAGATCTCCTCAAACTCGCTCCTCTATGGTCTCTTCCTTCCCATTGCTTCTTCCTCTTACAACCTTCGATCTTCCCTTCTGCTCCCTTGAATTCCTTGATGTGTTCCCCTCAAACCCCTGCCTGCTCCACTTCTCTGTCCACCCCTGACAGACATTTCCCTTCTCACTCCATCTCCACTCCCTCAGGCATTTGAACTTTAATCCTCCCACTCATATTAGGGCCTCTCAAGGGACTCAGAGATACCTGAAAGCCACTATCTGAGGCTGAAAAAAAAAAAGGCTACTTGGAAACAGACTGGATTTTTTGTTTTGTTTTGTTTTGTTTTTTGAGACAGAGTCATGGTCTGTTGCCAGGCTGGAGTGCAGTGGCGCAATCTCGACTCACTGCAACCTCCGACTCCCTGGTTCAAGCAATTCTCTTGCCTCAGTCTCCTGAGTAGCTGGGATTATAGACACGTACCACCACACTCAGCTGATTTTTGTTTTGAGATGGAGTTTCACCATGTTGACCAGGATGGTCTTGATCTCCTGACCTCATGATCTGCCCACTTCGGCCTTCCAAAGTGCTGGGATTACAGGAGTGAGCCACCGTGCCCAGCCCAGACTGGATATTTCATCTACTCGGATTGACTCTGGAATCATCTAGACATTTTCTTGATGTGCCCTCAGTCTCTGATCTCAAATTTAGTCTTCAGCCTTTATAGGATTACATATCAGGGCAAAAGAAAATCTTGGAGGTCCTTGGAGGTCTCCACAAAACTTCATAAGAAGCTGTAGCTCTTATTTTTTCTTCAGTCATTTACATTTTATTTATTCCTTTTAACATGTTCTTTCTTAAGAAAGGAGCTGGGGAGAGACAGCATAGGGAGAAATGCCAGATATAGGTGATGGGGAGGAAGGCAGCACATCACATGGCCATGTGTGTACCTATGCAACAATCTTGCATGTTCTTCACATGTACCCCAAAACCTAAAATGCAATTAAAAAAATACATTAAAAATGAACAACAACAAAAAAAAGTTACATATTTTATAACTGATACTTTATCATATTCCTTTTTTTTAACTTTCTTTTTTCTTTAAGTTCTGGGGTACATGTGCAAGATGTGCAGGTTTGTTACATAGGTAAATATATGCCATAGTGGTTTGCTGCACCTATCAACCCATCACCTAGGTATTAAGCCCGGCATGCATTAGCTCTTTTCCCTAATCTTTACCTCTTATTGAGTAGGTAACCTCAATTTGTCCCATTTTTGTCAGAAACGCAATTCAGATAAAAATATAAGTGGAGATAAACCAGTGAGTTTTGTATTAGTGTGTTGCCTGATTCATGGCTAAAATCTTAGAATAAAAGCTGTAAGATCTCTGTTTGCATCTGTATGTTTATATATGCTTGTATGTATGCACGCATATTATGTAAATGATATTTCCCTACTTCCAGATGGTATTACAAATTAATTCATAAAATTCCTTAAAGGAGGAGTTATATTCAAATTGGCTTACAAGATAAATGAGACATATAAATTAAATATTACTAAAACTCCCAGAAATATAGGAATTAACTCAAATCATTTTCAATTTCATATGACTTGGGTAAATCTTTGGGAAATAAGATTACTTTAATATTGTTGGTTTAATAAAAAAGGGTGTATCTTCTGAATTATCAGCATTAAGGATAAAATGAGCAAACATATTTATTCTACCCTGGGTTTTCTAGTATGCTATTTCTACTAAATGTTTAAAGATATAAAAATTATAAATTTAACCTAAGAATGAACAAGTAAAAGTGCAGTATCCATCACTTCATGTATACTAAGCACAGCAGTTAAACAAAAGCCCATATATTTAATATTTTTAGGTTTTTGATTTTTTGATGCTTGCCTAACATGCACATGCTATAAAATTAGTTAACAGAAAAATAATGAAGTGATTTTTAGCCTTGTTTAATGTTATAATTATTATAACCTAAAAACAGTTTCCAAATATTTGGTAATGTGAAACCTTAGAGTTATCCTAAGTTAAATTAAGAAATAGATATTAATTAAGTAACTAGATCATTTCTAAGCAAGATAAACTATTAAAATACTACTAAAGCTAACTTTACGTTTATATACTTTTAGGTTCTTATTTTCATATGGAATAGAGAGGCTAAAATATATTTGGGCCGCTTAATAAACATGAAAAATTGTATTATAAAAAAATAACCTATACCTGTAAGAAATGTGGGATGGTATATTCACAAAATTTGCTAATGTGATCATACAGAATGCTGGTATATGACAGACACCTCACAACTGTCCACTTCCTAGTTTTTTCTGCAAAAGGTGAATGATGGCTAAAAAATATTATCAATACATATATAATTAAAACCACTAGAAATAAGGGTGTAGGGAAACAACTTTGTATGCAAAATATACAAGGGTAGTAAGATATGTTTTTAATGAAGAAAAGTGCATAAAATATGAAAAATGCTTTTTCATTAAGGAAAAAAAGAGTCATTTTGTCCTAAAGTAAGATGAGTGATTGTTCCAAAATGAGAAAGGGGAAAAGAGTAGCACTGAAGCAAAATACATATTTTTTAAAAGTTGTAGAAGTTGTGGAAAAGGAATTTTATGTGTGGTCAAGATGCTAATTTTTTATAAGGATTTTTCTAAGCTCAATAATGTGCTGATCCAAATCTAAAATTTGATTTTCTCTCAGTTAAAAGAACAAAGTTTTCTTAAATTATTGTGAAAGATTTGTCTTTACCTGTTGAATAATTCATCTAGGAAAGAAAGATGCTATGTCTTATGTAAATAAATTTCCTGTGCTTCATGTTGTCTTTATCACACATTTAATTACTTTCAAAAGCAAGTCTTTTCAATATTAAAAAAGCTAGGGTTATTTTTCTCCAGTATGTTACTTTCTATATTTACCTCTAAAATCTTTTATTGCCACTTTGATTAAATTGATAAGTAAGTATGTTTCATAGTGATCTGTAATCCTATTTAATCAAGTGCTCAACCCTTTTAAAATTTTTGACAAACTTCTCAAAATCAAATTCTAAATGATATCTTTTTGACTTAGAACTAACTGAGATTCACCAGAGAGCTCTCTTATTGAAGAACTTGTTCTTTCACCTTGTAAAAGAGAGATATTAAAGTAATTACATTTATTTCATAAGTTAAATTACATGAGAAGCACTGTCAAATAAGAAGTGATGCTTAACCTTCTATAGATTATATGTGTATGGGTATGACTCATTAATATAAGTGTTTCAGAAATTGTATGAAATTCCTAAAAATTTGTCAATGCCCTTACTGACCACATAATCAGTCATAATTGCAGTTATTATCTTAAAATGCTATATGCCACAGAACTAACCAAATTTCTTGTCAAATGACCTCTCTTCATATCTTTAATCATGGTCATTTTAAGTCTTCTGTTGCTCACAGATAGTTTTTGTCTTACTCTGATTCTTCTCTGAAAGCATTTACAATCAGCTACAGGCAAGAAATTTCCATGATGGCATCAATTGAGTAACTTTGCAAACATGCCACTAGACTGAGTAAGAACTTCCAGACAATGAAAAAACTGATAGACTCATAAAACTGCTAACCCTAAATCAAGGAAAACAAGGATTTGCTACATGGGACTGAATGAACTAATGAGAATGTTTATACTTTTGTAT
Source organism: Aotus nancymaae (assembly GCF_030222135.1). Classification (NCBI taxonomy): domain Eukaryota; kingdom Metazoa; phylum Chordata; class Mammalia; order Primates; family Aotidae; genus Aotus; species Aotus nancymaae. The sequence goes on along the minus strand of NW_026988472.1, from coordinate 16,613,933 downwards.
ACTTTTGTTATGAAATATTGCTCGTTCTTTAATGTTTTAGCTTCCAGATTCAAGGTCCCTTTTCCTCTTTTCTCTTAAGCTGTCTATAACTTATAGCAATTTAGTAGACTATACTTTTGTCAACAAAAATGAATATTTATCTTTCTGTCTACCTTATCCCTCCAGAATTTGGAACCTCTTATTGAATATTTTTATTTTCATGGGAATACAGTTATTTGCCCAAATTCAGTAAGAATATGTTTTCCTTGTAACTAGACACAACTAGAGAAATTGGCTACATTACCAATACTTTGACCAGAATGCCATATTAGGGAATAATGGGTATAGAATTAGCTTTAAAGAAATAAAGTTGACTTTATAGAGCCAATGCTTACAAAACACTCTTGGAAAAACTGGCCCAGTACCTGGCTTACAGCGTTCCCAGCATTACAGGTGAGTGAGGGAGGTCACTTCCTGGCAGATTGTATATGTCAGGGTTCTCTGGAGAAACTAAACCAACAAAAATAGATAGATAGATGGATAGATAGTTAGATAGATAGATAAGAAGAGATTTATCATGGGAATTAGCTTGCGTGATTATGGATACCAAGAACCAGAAAAGCCAGTGGTGTAGTGAAGTTTGAGTTTGAAGGCCTCAGAACCAGGGGAGCCAATGGTGTAACACCCAATTTATGGCAGTAGGCCTGAGAACCAGGGGGATGCTGATGTAAATTATGGAGTCTGAAGGCTCAAGAACTAGGGACTCTGCTGTCCAAAGGCAGAAGATGGACTTTCCAGCTCAAGAAAGAGAGAGAATGTATCCTTCCTCTGCCTTTTTGTTCTATTCAAGTGGGCCCTCAAAAGACTGGATGATGCCCACTCACACTGGGAAGGGTGGATTTAAATGCCATTCTCTTCCAAAAACACCCTCACAGCCATACCCAGAAATAATGGTTTACCAGCATCCATTGACCCAGTTAAGGTGACACATAAAATTAACCATCATGCAGGCCCAGGAACCTCAGGGTACTGTGGGAACCTTGAGAAGAGAGGAATTCATCTAAATCCCAAGATACTGCAGGCAAAATTTGGTAGCAAACTCTTGGCTTGGCTTCATAGCCTTGAGAAGGTTTTAAAAGTGTAGTTTGAGATTCCTTATGAAAAGTTCCAGCAAAGCAGACTCTAAAAGACCTATGTAGTTAATTACCATTCTTTTTGTATTTATGTAAATAGGCAGGCCAAAGCTAATGAGATCAGATTTATTTTACAAGCAAGAATCAAAAGGGGGATGACTATAGAAAGAAATTTTGTTTCAGTGGAAAACTGTAGTGCATCCATTATCAGATTATAGTCCTGTTCATCGTGTTTAGTTCTATTATCCACCCATAAACCGGACTGGATTCTAAATTTTTCTAGTTTTCTTTCTCTGATTATAACTCTCCAAACTAATGCTTCCAATTTTTCTCCCACCCTCCTGACTTGGTATCACTGAAATCTAAAACTACCCTTTCTATAAAGTCCTGCAAATTGAAACTAGGCAACTTGATATAAACTTCAAATGATATAAACCATAGCAGATTATATGTAGGTAATGATCTTTACTTTATACCTGCTGCTGTGTGACCCACTTAGAAAGTTTACTGAAACATTTGATATCATCAAAAACATTAAAACTGCAAATCAAAGCAAGAAATTTATCATATTGCCACTGCTGTCCTCACTCCCCCATCTAAAAATGTTTTGAGCTTAAGTCTAGAAATCTTCTTGACTAGCTGCTTACTGGATTCAACAACTGTTTGCAGCCATTCATCTTGATAATAATGAAAATGCCCCTCATTCAATGCCTGACTTCTTGCAGCATTCAGCAAATATCTGAATGTTTCTTCTTTCCTTGAACAAGAGGAGAATGACAAGGACTCTCTCCTTGACCTATCTTTAGTTAGGCTCCTTTGAGCCCTCTTGATTAGGCCCAAACTTGGGCTTCCCTCTGTCCTTGTAGAATCCAGTTTGAACAAGAATCCTACTGTTCTCAGACCAAACCAAGGGTGGGGTTGCTTATTCTCACAGCCCAATAACGAGACGCAGGTGAACTGGGAAAGAAGAGAGTTTATTTCTGTAACCAGGTACAGGGAGAAGGTTGAGAAAATAACACCAGACCAACTCAAAATTACAGTTTTCCAGAGCTTATATACCTTCTAAGCTATATGTCTACACGTAAGTGTGCATTCATCTAAAGACATAAGTGAATAACTTCTTCTAATCTATAACTAAAATCTGAGTTTTGAAGACCTTCCTTTGGAGCCTCAGTAAATTGACTTAATCTAGATGGGTCCAGGTGCCAGTGTGATTACCCTTATCTTGTTTCCTGCTAAATCAGGGAGGTTTGGAGAGTTCTTTTAGAACTCCACTAAAATTTTTTTGTGGATGTCTGGGGTGTTCAGACCCCCAGTAAAAACTTCCTTAATCTTAAATGGGTCCTGTAAAGAATTTCTTCATTACCTTGTCATGCTTCAAGGCCCAGGGAAGGCCTGGGCAAAACTCTTGGCGTGCTTTTGTTACCTTCCAGCCTCTGTATTAGGGCATTGGCTCTCTCAGCTTTTAATATTTAACTTCACCACTCAGTCACTGCTGAAACAGTTGTTAGGGAGCCCTGCCTGTTCAGCTGTTAGTTAGACCTGGCCTGTCGCATTATAAGTTCATTTAGTGAAAATCCTCCACCATTGGTACCTGAACACCCTGAATAGCTGATCAAATTACTCATACCTCATTCTCCATATCTTGTCACTCTGGCCTGCCTTCAGCAAAAATCCTGTTGAGTCAGTCTATAAAGACTCCTCCTTACCCCTGATGTTTATTCTTATTAATTTTCCATCCACTGACCCCCCACATTGCTCCTTGGCTATAAATCCACACTTGTCTTTATTGGTTTGGGAGACAAGCCTAATTTCTCTCCTTTACTGCAAGACCTCACTGCAGTTGTTCCTATACCTATTGTGATAGTCCCCTATTGATTTGTCTTCCTTACCATGTTTGATGAGTGTTATAAATAATTTTTTTTTTATTTTGAGACGGAGTTTCGCTCTTGTTACCCAGGCCGGAGTGCAATGGCACCATCTCGGCTCACTGCAACCTCTGCCTCCTGGGTTCAGGCAATTCTCCTGCCTCAGCCTCCTGAGTAGCTGGGATTACAGGCGTGCACCACCACACCCAGCTAATTTTTGTATTTTTAGTAGAGACAGGGTTTCACCATGTTGACCAGGATGGTTTCGATCTCTTGACCTCATGATCCACCCGCCTCGGCCTCCCAAAGTGCTGGGATTACAGGCGTGAGCCACCGTGCCCGGCCGTTATAAATAATTTTTTAACAGAAGGTTTCTGTTTTGCTCACTACTGTTTCAATCTTTATATCTTCATGACATGAAGATACCTGGCACATAGTAGGTATTACAAAAATGTTTCTTAAGTGAATCATAAATGATAGATGATAAGGAATTAGGAGAATGAGATTTTTGAGTGGAGGAAAAGGAGCTCCAGAGGCCTTACAGACAGAATTTGTCCAGTCATTCACATGGACCTATGTGGAATTTGGGGATTGTTACAAAGAGTGACTTTGGCACACTTTCTGTCCTTCATAGGCCTCATTTTTCATAGGCAGAAATATCCTTTGAAAAACAAAAAGAAAATTAAGATCCAGTTTCACATTTTCCCCTCCAGGTAGCATTCACAAGAATTTTTTTCCTTCTGATAACATTTTGCTTCCTCTTCTCTCCCTCAAGGTTTTTCTGCATTTTAGAACACAAAAGCAAAAGCATGAAAGAATTATAAAACTTTTACAATGGCCTTAAGCACCTTAAGTTCAAGTTGTCCTGTATTCTCTAAATTCCTACTAACTTCAGGAACTCTGCAATCACTTTAACACTGTGTTATTCATTCCAGAAAAAATGTATTGATAACACACCCTTTGAAAAAAGTTGTATTGTGTGATGAGGGTTTTCAGGGATTCAAAAGCTGATATTCAAGGCTATAGGAAAATCCTCTGTTATATCAGGAAGAAATCAATTCTAGTGCATTGGGATTTTGCCTTTGTGTGTACACAGCACCCACCCCCACATACTATGATGTGAATATACAAGCTGCTCCATATATAATGAGTCAGCCACCCTGCAATTCTTGCATTTTCTGAAACTCATCATTCAGTAGCACAATGGTAATTCAGGCTAGTGCAGGAGCACTGTGATTTGTGACCTGTTACATGGGTCACAAACAAAATCATTTAAAGAAAAAAATTAGGCATTGCAAATTTAGGTCACACATTATTTTTAAAATAATTTTTTATTAACCATTGGCTAACTTTCTGCTTAATGAAAGTCACTCTAAGAAAAACCCAAATTTTATGTTCTTGTCATCAAACTAAAAATTCTAAATCTAGTCAACGCAGCAGGATATGTCTCACTACTACTGTAAGCCTAAAAGTTAGAAAACATCAACCATCTTTCCAGCATACCTCTTTACACAATTTACTGTTACTGCCCTGCTGCAAGGGATGAGCAGATGTCTGAAGTTTCATTGCCCCACTTCTCTCTGCTCCCGCTCCCCACATGCTGGGGTAAACTATACCTATCCCAGTCACTGACACATTATATGTAATTTAGATATAGGCCTAAAAATTTCTACTTTCAGCAAATATTTAGTAGCCCTCTCTATTAGTCCATTTTCATGCTGCTGATAAAGACATACCCAAGACTAGGAAGAAAAAGAGATTTAATTGGACTTAACTGTTCCACGTGGCTGGAGAGGCCTCAGAATCATGGCGGGAGGTGAAAGGCACTTTGAACATGGCAGGGCCAAGAGAAAATGAGAAAGATGCAAAAGCAGAAACCCCTAATAAAACCATCAGATCTTGTGAGACTTATTCACTACAGGAAGAACAATATAGGGGAAAGCCTCCCCCCTACCACCATGATTCAAATTATCTCCCACCGGGTCCCTCTCACAGCATGTGGGAATTATGGGAGGACAATTCAAGTCGAGATTTGGGTGGGGAACAGAGAGAAACCATACCACCATCCACTATATTTCCAGTGGGAGAGCCTTTGTTGTAGAAAAAAACAAAAACAAAAACACGTTCTTGTCACACAATCAGGAAATGTTAGGTATGCAAACACTTTAAAGGGTGAGGGGGAATGGAATTTATTGGGTGAAAAGGAAAAAAAAACTCTCAGCAAATCAAGAGGGGTTCCTGTTAACAGGCCCCCACCTCACAGATGTAATCCCAGGTTACAACAGAGGAACAGGAGAGGCCAGGCTCCTCCCCACTGCAAATGGCACAAACTTTCCAAGGCTCCACCCTGTCCTCCTAGTGCACAGGCTGGTTGATAATTCTCTGGGAACCCCTTCTCACCTTGCTGTCTCATTCCCCCCTCTAAAGAAGTACATCTAACTGTCATTAGAATAAGGATAAGGAAGAACACCAATTTTAACTGCTTTCTGCTGATAGGGGGCACTGTTTTGCGGAAAACGGCAATCAGACCTCCCTCAGCGGCCTATCTAAGGGTTCACAGGGGAAGGGGCCATCATCAGAGGCTGCGATTGCATGACCATTTGGAGTATGATGGCCTGAGGGCAGAAACAGACAAAGCGTTATTTAAAATCAAAATGAAACAAGGGAAGGGGTAAAGACAGCTCAAAAATCTCAAGGCCTTTTACTGGCTTGCACAGGGAGAGGAGGCCAAAAGCCTGACTGGTAAAAAACTTTACCCTTTTGCCAGCATGTTGAGCCTCTGCGTTCCCCTCCCCTGAGCCCAATCCTAAGCCAACCAGTGTATGACTTGGGAAATTAACTTTTCCCATTTTGGAGGATGCATCTGAGGGGAGTGTCTTATAGTACAGAGAAACAATTACCTATCAGTGAAGAGAGGACAGAGAAGGAGAAATGAAAAAAGAAGGTGTTTTTTTCACAGGAAAAAACCAGGGGTTCAGGATACATTTGAAAGGGGTACAGACTGAAATAAATGGTTACTCAACTAGAAAGAGGGAAGCAGGTATCTCTGGTTCCTTTCTCTTCTTGGCAGCTACCTGGGGTATGTGAGGCAGGGAAAGTGAGTTGTTCATCTATCTTTCCACCATCCCTGTATCCCCCAGTCCTGGTGACCATGACAGGCTGCTACCCATGGGTGTTAAAGTGGCTTTCATCCATGTTAACAGGAGGGCCTAGTGGGTGGAAGTATCTGCTCTTACACACATACACCCTATCTCCCCTGCTGTCAGTAGCCTTGGATTACATTGACCTCATTTATGCCATGGATACTAGTGTGACCTTTATCCGTGAAACGGGAAGATTGGCTTAATTGGCAAGGATCAGCCATGCCCACTCGCATTGTGCCTTTTAACTTCCATTATCATCTGCCTCCTAATCCCTCATATCCAGTTTTCTTTCCTAGGACTTTGACCTGAAGCTTGGAATTGAGTTTGGGACAAAAATGTGTCTCTGGGTGGTTGCATCGATTCCTTATCATCAGCTGCATGCTAATGTGAAGCTGTGGAATTGAGTCCTCCTCCAACAAGGGAGAGAAAAGGATGTCTTGTGACCTGCCCAGGTAACTGGTGGCTACAGTTATGCTTGTTAAGATTTGGGTGCATGGTGTTTGGCTTTGGTTAACTCCCTTGGTCTTAGTCTCCCAAAAAAGAGACCTCTGGGTGATGGGCACCCTATTTAGTTCCATCACCTGGCAGGATTTGCAGGATAATTGCTCGTAACTAGAATATTGATCCACATTTCTATATTATTCATCGCCCAGCTTTATTTTGAGATGTAGTTTCGCTCTTGTTGCCCAGGCTAGTGTGCAATCTAGGCTCACTGCAACCTCCATCTCCTGGGTTCAAGTGATTCTCCTGCCTCAGCCTCCCAAGTATCTGGAATTATAGGCATGTACCACCAGGCCTGGCTAATTTTGTATTTTCAGTAGAGACGGGGTGGCTCCATGTTGGTCAGGCTGGTCTTGAAATCCTGACCTCAGGCGATCCACCTGCCTCAGGCTCCCAAAGTGCTGGGATTACAGGCATGAGCCACCATACTCATCCCTTTTGTTCTTTCTGAGCTGCAGCCAGAGTTTGCTGGTTGGTTCACAGAAACAAGCAGGGTTAATCTAAAATGCAGGCAAAAACTTAAAAATGACTAATGAGTTTAGAATTTAATGACAAATTATGATAAGTTTTGAAGCATAATTTCTCTCTCTTTATTCCTCATTTTTGTTTAAAAAACAAATCATGACAAACAGGACTGAAGTTTTTACAAAATAGACTTTAGTAATTGACACGATTATGTGCATAAGATGCAGCAAGAATAACTATTTTTACATAGGCCTCTTAGAATGGCTTTGATGGAAATCAATTCCACAAAGAATCTCAAATAAGACCATTTAAAGTGGTGCCCAGCCATGGATTTGTATCCTCAAATACATGTGAGTCCGGTGATCCTCTCCTCTTAAGGTCCCAGGATAAACTTAGAGTTCCTGGGCCTGTTAGAAAGTGACATTCTTTACTGAGCACAGGTCAGGAACCCTGTACAAGGACTGTGTAGGCAAGGGTATGAGGCCAGTTTCCCCAAGAGGTTTTTATCAGCTCTGCAAGTTGAGCTTGACTCCTTAAAGGGAAGCATACCCTTCCAATCAAAGCCTTGGCAAAACAACCAGTTTCTGCAATTGTGTCCTGTTGCAAAAGAAAATGGATTCTTATTGCACTGATGCAAACAACTATATTGCCATAAGTTAAGAATACTCACAGATAGTTTCTGAATTCTAGAGGAACCATGCAGAGACAAACAAACATGCTCCAAATTTTGTTCACAGGAGTATACCTCACTCAATTATCAAAGGCCATAAATAGTTCAAAATAAGTTTCCTTGACTCGAGAAAACAAAACAATGGTCAGCACTATTCCAAGCAAAAGTCAAAAAGGTTGCTTCAGTTTTGTGAGCTCAGTCCATTTAGTTGACTTTTGTTTTGTTTGATATTCATGAACATTTGGGCTCTTCATAAATCCTGTACATTTTTCCTTTATTCCAATGTCACAATCTCCAAAGTTATCAGAAACCTGTATTTGAGAGCACCTGTCAGAATCCTGTAGCTTATAATAAACCCTCTTTTGAAAAGGATTAAAAAAATACTGTTTGTAAATAACAAAATGTCCAGGGTAGTTACAGTTAGAAACACAACTGACAAAGAAGTTTGGTTATCTCTGTGGTTTACAATAACTTAATAACCTTAACTATGATTGATAGCATATACTTTAGACATTATACTTTTAGAAATCTCACGCAATTTTGGAACATATATTAGTAAATTGTCTTTCCTGATGCTTGGCTTTTGGGTGCTTCAGAGGGCCCCTGAAGTATCCAAAAGAGAGGAAAACAGGATTATTTGACATGTTTAGGTAAATGGGATTGCCAAAATTGTGTTCAATCTTATTTAGGTTATATTTTTTAAATTTGACTCACAAATTTTAAAAAAGCAAAAACCTTTTATATATAACCCTTTACCAATTTTACTAAAGATCAGATTAGTGCCTTAAGAGTACATTGCTGTGTTTTTATTTCAATGTTCAATTTACAGAAAAACCGTATAATACCCTTTTTAATTTAGTCAATATGTTCACACACAGAATTTTTGCAAGATTAACTTTACAATCCTTCCACCACTTGTTTGAACTTTTAGCTTTATCTTATCTAATTTAAAACAATTATTTAACCCTGGGCAAGATTTACACTTCCACGCCTTTTTAATAATCTTTTACTAAAAACACATTTTACTGTTCTTATATACCTCACATGTAAATCTATTTCCAGTAATTTCGATTACATGTTATAATGGTTACTCCTAGCAATTTTTAACTTTAATGTAAAACCTGGTAAGTTGTTTTAATTATATGCTAGGTGCAGCCAAGGTTTGACCCCTTCCAGCTTAATTAAGGGCATGATTAATTCCATACGTCTTTGGGCCTTACCAATTGTGAAGCAGGCAAGTCAAATAGTTCTCAAAACCCAAAAAGCAGTTTCTAACCTTAAAATATTTAGCAAAGCTAGCACCTGACCTGCGTAATTTAGTCTACCTCTTTATATTTTGATGACATCTGCTTTTTACCAATAATCTTTAAAGCTGTTTTTATTTCTCAAAGATTAAAGTAACGTGAACTGAAAGGTACCACAGCTTTTATCTTCCCTTTAAAAAATATTTTATCCAAGAGCTTATCTTCCTTTAGGCCAATTAATTAGAGCTCTTTTTATAGGCATCACACACACAACACATATATAACTACACAGACAGGAAGAAGAAAACTCAGTCACCATAAAAGTGTTTGTTTGCCAATCTCCTAATTGGATTATCAACATCTGGGTGGAGCCCTTTAAGAGACAGGGCTAAGGAAACATGCAGCTTCTAAGGCCTAAGAAACAGGCATAGACGGAGCAAAAACAGATTTTGAAAGGGATCTACTTGCTTTTAATTCCTGAGGTTCCGTGAGGAAAACAGAGGTGTCTCCCCTCTGATGTGTGCATTGAGAGTGGCAAGGCCAAATGAAAAAAAAATAATTCGGTCAACTGAGAAAAAACCTTCTTCCAGCAAAACAAATCAAAGAAAAGAAAAACATAAAGGCCCTTTAAATATACCCATAACTTGGATATCCACTTTTAATTAAGCTGAGCACTCTTTAAGAAAGTCCTTTTAACTCCCTTATTACCTGATTTTAGTCACACCAAGTGGCTTTCAAACTTTACTAAACTTCTTTCAAACTTTACTAAAGACTCAGAGAAAGGAAAATCAAAGGCAGTTCATGGTGGGGAAGAGAATCAACAACAGACAGCAAAGGTCTCACAGATATCAAACCAGAAAGAACTCATTCCCTAAGCCAAGATTGAACCCCAGGTTGCCATTGTAAAACTGCAGAGGACAAAACAAAGGCATTGCCACATGGTTACAGGCCATGCTCCCAAGGATATAAAACAAGATGGAGGCTGGCCACAAAGTTTGCCACAGAACATACAGAAAGACACACAAAGCACACCAGACTGACTACAACTCAAGACCAACCTCACAAATACTTTTTCATAATTAAAACTTTGCATGGACACAGGGAGGGGAGCACTATACACGGGGGTCTGTTGGGGGGGAAGGGGGATAGTGGGGGGGTGGGGAGTTGGGGAGGGATAGCATGGGGAGAAATGCCAGATATAGGTGAAGGGGAGGGAGGCAGCAAATCATACTGCCAGGTGTGCACCTGTGCAACAACCTTGCATGTTATTCACATGTACCCCAAAACCTAAAATGCAATAAAAAAAATAAATAAATAAATAAATAAAATAATAATAAATAAATAAAAAAACTTTGCAGAGAATATAAAGTGTTCTCCATCATTCCTGGCTCAGCAAAACATCTTCCAAAAGGAAAAAAACAACCTTGCTTAAAAGTCAACTGCTGGCCGGGTGTGGTGGCTCACACCTGTAATCCCAGCACTTTGGGATGCCGAAGCAGGTGGATCACCTGAGGAGTTCAAGACCAACCTGGCCAACATGAAGAAACCCCATCTCTAATAAAATACAAAAAATTAGCCAGGCATTGTGGTGGATGCCTGTAATCTCAGCTACTTAAGAGGCTGAGGCAGGACAATTGCTTGAACTCAGGAGGTGGAGATTACAATGAGCCAAGATCATGCCATTGCACTCCAGAAAAAAAAAAAGTCAACTGCTGACAGGGTAGAAAAAAGAAAGAGATTCCTTGGGAAGAACCTCTTATTCTGATACAAATAGGTACCTACACAGGGAGAGAAACTTAATTGCTGTCCAAAGGCGTCAGTCCCCTTGGCCGGGGAGGTGGGGGAAGCCTCCATGAATGCATGGAAGGGAATGCTGGCCAGCTTGCCTGCTGTTGGGCACACTTGGGCCATGCATCCCAGCCTTGGCCAGGAGGGGAGTGAGGGAGTCGCCATTCACTGGTCTATTCCCACAGGCACCTGCAGCCATTGGTGTGGGGTGGTGCACAGTTTCCTCTATCCTCAGAAGAGGTCCAAGGAAAAAAAGGCTTAGAAGTGAAAGGAAAAAAGATTTTTTTGGTTTGCATAATAGTCACCCTTCCTCAAGCCCCATGTCTGGATGACAAAAATGTTGTAGAAAAAACTGGGTTTTTGTCACACAAACAGGAAAAGTTAGGCACAGAGACATTTTAAGGGGTAAGGGGCAACAGAATTTATTGGGTGAAAAGGAAAAAAGAAACCTCTCAGCAACACAAGAGGGGTTCCTGTTAACAGACCTCTATATCATAGATCGAGTCCCAGATCGCTACACAAGAAGAGGAGAGGCCAGGCTCCTACCCCCTGCAAACGGTGGGAAATTCCTGAAGCTCTGCCCTGTCCTCCCAGATCGCAGGTCTGTCAGAGATTCTCTGGGGATCCCTTTTTGACTCGGCTGTGTCACCTTCATCTGAAATGCACAAAACAATGGAGTTATGCTTCAGTAGTCTTCATTGTGTTAATATTTGGCAAATACATCTAAAGATACATTTTGTTCTGTCATGACAGCTTTTTAAATAAATAAAAACACATATCACTGATGTGTAAAATGTAATTTTAACTCTCAACTGTCTGCACAGGAGCCATGTATTCAGCAGAGCGCTGTTGTTAATCATGGCAGGAGATCACTCCCACAGCTTTGTTTCTTCTGCTGAGAATCACATCTCTTCTATGGAGACATTCCCCAAATGCCGTAAGTATAGGAGTTCATTCAGAAGGAGAACCCAGCTAGAAACAAAACAATTCTCAACCAAAGGTGGGAACACCTATGAAACAAAGAGGCACCACGAACAAGGAAAGCATCCTGGATGTCCCACTGGGTGCCATTACTGAGAGTGTAGTAAAACCCTGAGAAGGCAGTGGACTCTTTCAGGACCAATCATGCTGCCAGATGAGGAGATTAATACTCATTCAACCATGGTATCTGAAGTCATGAGTCATGCATCAATATATCCAAGAATTGTATACAGTACTTGGAGAATTATGTTATATACTGCATGGTATCCAAATCAAAGTGCTATTTGGTTTTGCATCTATGCTTCTTGCCCAAACTCTTTGTCATACTGCAAACACAAGTTCATGATATTCTACCAAATAGATCTCTCTCAGAAGCATACTCTGAACAAGGACTCCAGTGTAGGTAGTTTACTTGGGAGAAGACTTGCAGAAAACACAGGTAGGGGAGTGGAGAAGTAAGACAGGGAAGGGAAAAGGCAAAGAGTGTCTTATCAAAGCAATTACTACTGTGAGTACCTAGAGCTTAATCCTGTTGGTAAGCTCCGGGAGTCAGTGTAGGAGACTTACCTTCATGGCCCCATCTCAACTCACAAGTGAGGGAACTAGAGTATGTACATCAGTTGTTGCCATCTTTACATAAGGGCTGCTGAGAGAGGAGATGGGCATTAATTCCCTAGCACTGGCATCCCAAGTGTTGATTTTCTGGGTGATCACTTGTTTCCAGATTTATGCAAGCACATTGCTTGAGAACAGATGATAAAGGAGCTAGGGCATCAATGAGAATTTCTGATGTTACACAGTAAACATCAACTTTCCCTTCCTCCAAGGGGATAATATTATTTTGAAATGTTGAATAAAGAAAAATGTCATCAATAGGAATGTCTTCTAAGATATTGCAGAAAGTAATGTCAAAGATAATCAGAAAATAGGCCTTGCAAAAATTGGCTGAAGACTTTGTAAGTAGAGAAGTATTGTTTCTATTTAGAAATACTGAAATGTCTTGCTGTTATGAAAATGAAAGAAGGTCAGGCATGGTGGCTCAGGCCTATAATCCCAGCACTTTGGGAGGCCTAGGTGGGTGAATCATTTGAGGTTAGGAGTTCAAGACCAGCCTGGCCAAAGTGGGGAAACCCCATCTCTACTAAAAATACAAAAATTAGCCAAGCATGGCAGTGTGCCTGTATTCCCAGCTACTCTAGAGGCTGAGGTAGAAGAATTGCTTTAACTGGGGAAGTGGGGGCTGCAGTGAGCCTAGATGGCACCAATGCCCTCCAGCCTGGGTGAGAGAGTGGGACTCAGAAAAAAAAAGAAAAAAGAAAAACAAAAGGGTGTTCATCCTTTTGCTCTTGATCCTTCTTGGTTATAGAAGGAGTTATTGATCAAATAGAAGATGCTCTTATCAACTATTTTGCTGCATTAACATCATAAAGCTGGGTTCCAGAACGTATTACTTTAGCTAAGAAGAAAATCCTAAAAACCATGTTATACAAACTCCTTATTGCCTAGCTGAGAAGGCTGAGGACCAGAGAGGTATGGTGACTTGCCCAGGGTCACACAGGTGGTTAGTGGCACAGCAGTCTTCAAGTCAAGGTCCTTAGGGACTTCCACGGCAGTGCACTTTTCTGTTCCCTACATACCCCATCAAGAAGTGGTGGGAACCAAGGGGCCTAGCGCTTGTCTCATATTCAAATCAAATACCTACACCAGTTTAGATAAAATCCCCTTCTCATCTATGCCGCCTTGGCCTGCAGTATTCTTCAGTATTACTGGCACAACTGAAGTAGCAAAACTACCCCTTTCAGAAGAATTAAAAACCTTAACATTGTGTTCTTTGAATAGCAAGTTAAAATATGAAGTGTAATAGCAAGTTAAAATAGCAAGTTCAACTTGAGCAAGTTCAGCTTAAGGCACGAATGGAAAAGTTTTTTAGGCAAAGGATCGATAGGTCAGCTGACTGAGTTTTCTAGTTCTGGCTGAGACATACTTAAATTAGGAAAACAATTATGTGATCTAGGACAGCAAAATTCAATTTTACCAACAACACTGAGATTCCTTGAGGCAGCCCTTTAAAGATGGCGTTATAGACAGGATTATTTCCCATGTGTACTAATATGGCTGGGGAAAATAACACACGCACACAGAGATATAAGCTGATGTGTGATTCATTCTATTCTGAAAACAAATTTTCTTATTGTTATATATCTATATTTTTTAGAAAGAGCATTATAAAAACAGCAAGAGAGTGAAATAGCAAAAGAAATGAAATGCCGCAAGTCTTTTTTATGATGTTTCACACACAAAAAGAAAATAACTCACAGAATCGTCAGATTTCTTAGAAGATGCAGTAAACATATTGTGAGCATCCCCATGACTCACTCACAAGATGCCGTCTGCAGGGAGGTGGGGCAGGAAAGCTGTTGCCAAATTCCAGTCAATGATTTATAGTATTTGTGACTACCACATGCAAAGAGTTTCAGCTGGCAATTCCTTCTGGCTAATGTAATTCGACAGAGTTTTCTTCATTTCTGACAAGCAGTCCAGTAAGTAAGGTTAACACATTTCAGCTCTAATAATCAGAGGTAAACCTAACAGTGGAGTTTGGTTCTGTCTTAGTCATGCCTATATGTTGGTTGCGTTTAAACAGAGCCAGCAAAACAGTTCATGGCAGCCATTCAGACATTCAGACACTGTGACAGAAAGCATGGAGTCAAAGAGTAGAACAGTGGTTGTCAAACTTCAGTGTACATCAGAATCCCCTGGAGGACTTGTTAAAACGCAGATGGCTGGCTTTGCCCCCAGAGTGGCTGATTCAGTAGGTCTGAAGTAGGCCTGAGAGTTTTCATTTCTAATGAGTTCCCAGGTGATGTTGCTGCTGGTCGTGGTCTCAGGGCCACATTGAGAACCACTGGAGTGGAACCTGGTCCTGTCCCATCTGGCAGGTGACACAGACAAATGCAGATCCACAGCTGGAGCCAATACTCTTTACTCTCTGGAAAGCTGAGTGAGCGGAGAAGTATGAGAGAGAGGAATTCATTCTGCCATAGGTACCAGGAAGGCCTTGCATACATGTATACATATATATAAAATGACTTTTGAACTAGGCACTGAGGTGGAGAAAAATTCCTCCATGGGGAGAAAAGCCAGGGAAGGAGACCTCAGGCAGAGGATGGGTGAAGGCAAATGGTCTTTGGGATTGATCCTAATATGCTGGAATAATAGAATGGCTACTCCTTTTATAACTATCTACATGAAATGGCCCATAAGTCTGTTTAATCAAACATTCACAATAACTACCTGAGGTGACTGCACATGTAGAAAATGCAGTAAAAAAAGTTGACAGGGAGGGCTTCATAGCATTCCCTCCAACTGATTCTCCACTGTTCTCTGCATTTTCTCAATGCAATCGAGAGTTGCATGAATATTTTTCCTCAAAGGTAGAATAAATTTATCTTAGCCGAGAGGGCTTGATTATGCAGGGAAGCTTGGTTATCCTCTTTTAAAATGATCAGAGTCCAGTAGTGGCTTATAGGCAGCTTCAATAGTGCTAAATAAGCAACAAACAGGTTGGGCCTATGTCCAAGCTGAATTACCTTAAGCAACAGTCATAACCTCCCTGAACCTCAGTTTACTCATCTGTAAAATGGAATAATAATATCTTGCCCCTAACATATGTTACCTGGGACAAAATAAGAAAGGCACTCATGAACTATAAAGTGCTAATACAGTGATTATCAGAGTGCTCTTGGATGGCTTTCAGCCTTCTTGATGTTCAAAAATTTAGAAAATATGTTTGAGTGATAGTGATTATTATAATTACTGGCTTTACCATAGAAGACTATAAAAAAGAACCTGGAATAAACGGCTTGCCGTAAATCTGTTCATTTGAAGACAAAAGTAGTCATATGTGTGGTTTAATTTAATATAAAGAGTCTGCTTATTTCCTCTCACTCTTCGCCTTCCCCTCTCCATATAGCAGAATCTGAATTTATAGCTGTGTGTAGTGCTATTCAGAAAAAATGGTTGCATGTTCAAGTCTTCTTTGCATCTAGGTGTGACCATGATACTAAGTTCTGGCCAGAAAATGTCTCATCTGGGTCTTTTGAGAGTTGTTTTTATAGGGACCTAACTTAGCCAGTAAAGATGCTGTTTTGTCATCTTTACATTTGCCTGATGCTCACCAGAAGTGTGGATGTAATGGCTTGAGCTCCAACAGCCTTCTTGGATCATCGCACAACATAAAACATGGGAGCCACAAACTAGGATGACAAAAAAGAATGAAGAAAGAGCCTTTGTCCCTTATGACAGTGCGGGGCTGCTATTCCAACTCTCTTTTGCCTAGCTCCAGATTTCTTTTAAGTGGGAAAAAAAAACCTTTTATCTGACATATTCAACTGTTATTATTTTCCTATATTTGTGACTGAACTTCAGCTTATTCAATACATATGACTTAAATTAGCTGTTGCTAATGATTGCGGGAGTTCGTTATCTCTGTACTGTCACATCACTGCATGTGTGACAGTTGGTCTCCTCTGATGCTATTGGTGTTTCAATTCACATTCTTCAGATTCATTAAAAAACATTCGTGATCCAAGAACTGTTCCATCTAGGTGTTGAGGGTCAGGCTTAACTTGACTCCCCTCCTAGTATTTTACCCATCAGTAGACTTTGATGGTAGGTGTTAATAATATATTCTGATACTGGATTCAAGACCTTTTTTTTTTTTTTTTTGAGATGGAGTTTCTCTCTGTTGCCCAGGCTGGAGCGCAGTTGCGCAATCTCAGCTCACTGCAACCTCTGACTCTTGGGTTCAAGAGGTTCTCCTGCCTCAGCCTCCCAAGTAGCTGGGAATGCAGGTGCACACCACCACACCTGGTCAGTTTTTGTGTTTTTAGTAGAGACAGGGTTTTCACCACGTGGACTAGGCTAGTCTCAAACTCCTAACCTCAAGTGATCTGTCCGTCTTGGCCTCCCAAAGTGCTGGGATTACAGGCATGAGACATCATGCCCAGCCTCAAGACCTTTTTCTGTCCTTCCTTCTTGTGTCCTAAAGATTTCTTGAGAGATTCCGTGTCCTGATGTTTCCACCTTCTTCCCTTCAAAAGCTGTTTGAAGAGAAGATGCTGATGTATTCCTAATTATGTTAATACTGCTCAATGGGATCATTTTCCCTAGGGGGTTGTCACTGAAATAGGTAGTCTATGCATACTTAATGTAACATTGGGATGACAGTATTTTAGGAACCTGATAATGATTGTGGGATATAGTCTTTTGGACAGTGTAATTTTCCTGGTACCTCTGAAATCTCATCTCATAGATGGTCCCCTGAAGGTAAGGCTGGCCATATTTGTCCAAGGATGTTTCATTCAACAGCCAATCTCACTGGCTGTCATGGCCCAATTTTCCCAGACTCCAATTAGCAATAGATGAAAAGTACTTCATATGTGGGGATCATGTTTCTGATGTCCTTTGTTTCTCCCTAGCTCCTGATGCACACAGTAGGGGCTTGATAAATGCTCTCATCAGTGAACAGCAGAGATCAATACAGGTGCATCCATCAGGCCAGTCACTGTGGTTGTTACAGCAGATGACTGCCTTAGCCCTAATGGAAAATCCTCCTGCAGTGAGTGGACACTACTTTTCAAGGAGATCAGCCCCTATCTCAATAGAAAATGGTTTCTTTAGATAATTGTGCTCAAAATGGTATATTTTGTTATCTGGCTTTTTGAGAAATATGCACTTAAAAGGAACAAAACAATATTGCTTCATGGCTCAGGCAATAATCTCTGTCTCTATGGTTTATTTAAGTCTTATTAGGATCAGTTGTACCCTGAATTATTCCTTTTTCCATTTCTCCCTGCCATTATACTTCCAAGTATTTCAGAAATAAAGCCAATTTTTTTTAATTTTACTTTTTCATTGGAAAGTGAAAGTATTGATTTTGACAAGTCCTGTCATCAACTAATGAGAAATAGCTCCTGGGCCACTTAGGACTGTTATTAAGATGATGTTTTCCCTTCTGAGCATGAGCAAGGAACTGAGATGCATGGATTCAACCAAAACAATGAAGGACCATAGAGAATACAGTGGCCACAAAAAGAAAAATTGGGTTTACAAATTTAGGCTTTGGTTGCTAACATTTTCAAAGGCACCTTGAAAAATTTCCTTTAAAGAAAAAAAATAGAGAAAAGCAAAGAGATGTGAGAGAAGCAAGATTCAGTATATAATGAGGTTTATTACTTTTCAGTAAGCTTCTTGCATTAGTGACACAATCTTTTCATAAAGAAAAAATGTCCTCTCATTGTTTCTTTATGAAGGAACCTGTAGAAAAGTCATTTCCAGATTAGTTTCCAATTACAAGATGAAAATCATTAGCTGATATGCATGCATAAGTAATGTATTGCTGCAAACTGAGACTGGGTATCACACTGCAGACACGGGGTAATGTATTAGGAAGCCACTATAAAGTATTGAACACTTAAAAACACCTAATTTTCGTTTTTCAACAACATAATGAAAAGTTTCAAAGCACTCTTATCTTTCAGATTATGGTACCAGTTTATTTTTATAATTTCTTTTCCCAATAGATCTTTAGGTATATGCCAAAAGTCACAGGGATGAGGATGGGTATGAAGATAAAAATTCAAAATCGAAACTGTTGCAACTAATGCTTGGAATCTTGAAAGTTAGAGCAGATCCTGAGCTATGAATTGCAATTTTGTGTGGAAACAATCTATCAGCAACTGAATGCTGAGTAGTAACTGCCCTCCAGAAAATAGCTTGCCTCCTTTGGTATAGCTATACTTAAAGGATGAAAGGTCATCCGAAATTGTGGAGGCACGGAAGCAGGCGTATATAGTTAGGCTTTATTGCAGGTGCTGACATCATATCTGGTCCTGTCATTTTTACCTACATTTCCATTTAGAAGGAACTCAACAGTTATCTAGGCCAGTGCTTTTCAAAACTTTGATATGCTTATGAATCATTTGGAGATCTTGTTATAATGTAGATTCTGACTCAGCAGGTCTGGAGTGGGTGCTGAGATTCTGCAGGTCTAGCAAGCTCCCAGGTAAGGCTGCTCCTGCTGGTCTGTGGAGGACATTTTGAGTAGTAGCAAGGTATAAGATCAGTTTGGGTATTTTTTTTCTATAGTGTTTAGATATCGCAGTTTTTGTAATTAATTATGTCACAGGTAATTTGTTAGCAATACTAGTTAAATCACCAAGATTTCCTGCCAGTCTATTTCTATGATAGCAGTATCTATGGTACACTTCTATGTGTATTTCTGTGCCTATTTTATCTATATCTTTCAATGGAAATAATTCAAGGTTATCACTTTAATAATGTTAACTCTCCTTGACATCTAGCTTCTGATATGCTATTCTTAGTGAAAGAAAAAAAGGTAGATTCCTGCCAGAGAATTACACATAGGTCTGGTTATGCCTCCTGGAATGTATTACACATGTGACTGTCATCTTCCATAAGTGTAGAAAATATTGGGAATTGCTAATCTAGTTCAGTGTTTCAACTGATGCTTTTATTTTCCTTGTAACATGCCCATTGCTTAATCTTGGCTCAACAGTCCCAGTGATGAGCGACTCCACATTCTATGTCACCGTATTACATCTTTGAAGAGCTTTAAGGATTAGAAATCCTTCTTTAAACTTTCAACCCAGAATTTCCTATCCAGCCAAACTAAGCTTTATGAGCGAAGGAAAAATTAAATCTTTTGCGAACAAACAAGTACTTAGAGAGTTCACCACCACCAGGCCTGCTTTACAAGAGCTTCTGAAAGAAGCACTATACATATAAAGGAACAACCAATATCAGCCTTTCCAAAAATATATCAAAAAGCAAAGAACTTTAACACAATAAAAAATTTACATCAACTAATGGGCAAAACAGCCAGCTAGCATCAAACGCCGGTATTAAACTTATATATATTTTAATTGGATAAAAAGCCAAAACCCATCGGTATGCTGCATCCGGGCCCATCTTACATGCAACAATACACAAAGACTCAGAGAGAAGGAGGAAGATTTACCAATCAAACAGAAAGTAAAAATAAACTAATAAACAAAAAGCAGGAGATGCAATTCTCGCCTCTGATAAAGTAGACTTTAAAGCAACAAAGATCAAAAGAGGTGAGGAATGACATTACATAATGGCAAAAGGATCAATGCAACAAGAAGAGCTAACGATTCTATAGATCAACGAGATAGAAAATTAACAAGGATATTCAGAACTTGAACTCAGACCCGGAACAAGTAAACTTAATAAACATTTATAGAACTCTCCACTTCAAATACACAAAACATACATTACCACCTCACACCTATTCCAAAGGTGACTATATAATTGGAAGTAAATCACTCCTCAGTAATCGCATAGCATTTCATAGGTTTAAATTAAATATTGGTTGGCTGTTTGTTTGTTATCTTCTTCCCTTATTCCTTCCTGACTACATCATTAAGTATAATTATCAGTATAAAAGAGGTTTTCAATACCCATTACTAAATTGCATTCTAGCCTGAGCAAGAAAGCAATACTCCCAATCTCTCTCCCTCTTTCTTTTCCTTCTCCCTCCTCCCCATTCTCTCTCTCTCTTTCTCTTCCTTTTTCCTCCTTCCTATTCTCTCTCTCTCTTTCTCTTTAAAAAAAAAAAAAAGAGTGAAACTGTGTCTTAAAAAAAAAAAAAAAAAGAAGTTGATTTATCCTGTAGCTGATAGGGAAAAGGGTGGAAGCTCTGGAAAGGGGTAGGAAATGAATATTTGTTATCGAACACCTTCTATGTACCAGACAACGTGAGCTCCAAAAGTACAGATAAGACACAAGTTGTTTCTTAAAAAAAAAAAGAAAAAAAAAAAAAAAAGAAATCCTTCTTTATATTGAACAATCATTTTATTGTCTTGTAGCCTCTATATATTAGTTGCAATCCTATTATTTAAAATAGAAAGGAGAAAATCTACATTTCTTTATGAGAGGCTATTAATTATCAGCCATCAAACCTATCATAGGTTTCTTGTCTCCAAGTTGGAGACACTTCCAGGTACTTCAATGCCATCACAAATGCATGATGTGAATACTCAGAGTGGGCATATGGGATAAAATATGCTTTTTTTTCTGCTCCATATTCCCCATTTCTAGATGTTTTCAGGATCCTGTGTCTCCTCTCAAACACACTTTCAGGAAAGGCTGTAAAAGGTTTTCTCCCAGCTCAGTTTCTCAGCCATCTCTTGCCTCTCCCTGAGTAGCACATTAATCCTATGTGTCTGTGTGTGTATTTCTTTTGAACATAAATGCATATTAGTACACAAAACGTTTTTAGGGGGTGATATTTCCAGTGCATTTAATTGATTAAATGTACTTTAATTCATTTAAACAGTCCTTATAAAAGACATGTGGATTATTTTCAATATTTTACTCTTAGAAACATTCTGCATGAATACTTGCAATTGCTTAATCAATTGGCATATTCTTTTTTTTTTTTTTTTTTTGAGACAGAGTTTCTCTCTTGTTACCCAGGCTGGAGTGCAATGGCGCAATCTCAGCTCACTGCAACCTCCATTTCCTGGGTTCAAGCAATTCTCCTGCCTCAGCCTCCCGAGTAGCTGGGACTACAGGCATGCACCACCACGCCCAGCTAATTTTTGTATTTTTAGTAGAGACAGGGTTTCACCGTGTTGACCAGGATGGTCTCGATCTCTTGACCTCGTGATCCACCCGTCTCGGCCTCCCAAAGTGCTGGGATTATAGGCGTGAGCCACCGCGCCCGGCCTCATTTTTAATTTTGACAGATATTGACAAATTGCCCTATGTAGAGTTCTAACAAACTTAACTCCTAACAACACTGAATGAGAGTGTCTGTTTTCCACAAGCTTGCTACCACAGTTTGTTATAAAGGTTTTAGTTTTTATCAAACTGGAGAATTAAAAAATGTTGATGTTGTAGGGGCCAAAAGAAAACTTCCCCTTCAATCTCTTGAGTGTTCACTGAAAATCAACTGACAAAAGTAAGATTAATAGGAGAAAAGACATACAAAACATATTAACATGCACACATGTACATAAGAATCATATAAAATATAAAAACTCAAAAAAAGGGCCAGATTGTTGACACTTTTATACCATCTTGAGGTTGCAGAAGAAAAAGGGTTTGGAGCATGGCAAGACAAGTTAAGAGAGGGAGAAAGAAAGAAAGGCAAGGAGAAAAGGCAGTCTTACTATGTAGCTAAAGACTCACAGGTAGCAGCTCTCAGAAAAAATAAGTGGCAGCCTGTGGTTGAGTTAATCATTCCCAAATCTGGATAAGGAGGAGGACCTCAGAGAGTCTGGTCGTTTATTTCACTAATAAAGATTTTTCTCTACAGATGCAAATCTGCTCCACAAAAGCCAGTTTTTCAGGGCTATTCCTGTCTCTAAATAGCCATCCTAAAATATGTCAAAAAAGTATATTTTGGAGCAAAATATTTTTGGTCTTTATTAGTCCTCCATTTAAATCTTTATTTTTAGAAAATTTCACATATTAAAGCCCAAGTGAGTAGCTCTGGAGAGATTCAGATAAGAAAGCTGAGACTGGCAATCTGGGAAGGACAACATAGATTGGAACTCGCAGCCCATATCTTCTTGAATCAGTCTTAGTCCTGTGAATAGGTCAGTTCTGTTAAATAGTTGTGTCTCATTTCAGATGGTGATATTGTAGATTAGCTCAGGAAGGCCTCTATAATACAGACAAACAGATCTTTAATAAGAGATATTTCTATGGAAATAGAAAAAAAACAAAGATTAATGCCTAGAGTAGTGTATAAACTAGTTTTTCTAGTTTCTGAAAGATCCTCAGTTGAGGTGGGTAAGTAATGGCAATATGGCAGATTTTCCTGGAGAGTAGTTCAAATCAAGTATTTCAGTGAACTCTCTGAGTAGTTGATGATGCATCGACAGGAATGAAATCTGTTTATGTGTAAGTTGCTGTGGTGATCTCTCCCTAAGTTTGTATAAACTTGTCCAGCTTCAGTTTGTAGGATTTAAAGAAAAGCACAATTTTAATTTCTAGTGATTTTAAGTCAGAAAAGTGGGAGAAAATTTGGAAACATTAGTCTGGAGATTCATAGCCAGATACTAGAGGAGAAATAAAATTTAGGATTTAGTCCAGATTATAGATAAATAATAATTATGTTGGAGAACATATACCAAGGCATATCAGAATTTTAGGAATCTCATAATTTTGGAACACATTATATTAATAGCACATATATACAAATATAACTCAAGGAAAGTTAAGCATAATTTCTTATTTGACAATGCTTCCTGTATAATTTAGATATCAAATAAGCCTGTTTACTATCCAAAAAGTAAACCAAAGTATTATTTTTTATTAATACTATATGAAAATCTTATTCAAAAAGAGAAACCAAATTCTAGTTGTGTATTAGTATATTTTTGATATTATGGCTCAATATAAAAATGCTTAAAATAAATATTTAATTTTAGTCAGTTTAACCACACAAGGTTTTGAAATTTTTCCCCAATTTTTGATATTCATTTAGTTTTATCTATATCTTTTTCCTTCATTTTAAAACAACTTTTAAATGACCTCTAAAATTGATAGAATTATTTTTTTCAACAAGCAAAAATCCTCGTGCCTTTATAACTTTCCTTAAGAAAAACATAACTTGCTTTTCTTGTATACTTCACATAAAGAGTTATTTCTCTTATTTTAATAGCTTTAATAACATATGTCAATTTGGATTTTAACTATATAAAAATAATATGTCAAAGGATATAAGCCTAAACTTATATTTAATAATCAATGTTTCTGTATGTTAACTTACTTAGAAATGACTCCAACAGTTAATGATTATCTATTACTTAGTTACATGTTAAGTAATTACATGTTAATAACATCGACTTGAAAATCTTAAATTACTGAAAAGAATTTTGAAATGATGACAGTTACCTTTCCTAATGACTCTCCCAGTTGTCCTAGGTCCTGAATACCCATGTAGCACCTAGGATGGCTATGAAGGGCAGGGCTTATCTGGATCTTGAATTTACATACCAGGTATAATGCCCAGGAGAAGGGACAGAGCTGTGAAGAGGATGTATCGAAGATCTGATCCCTCCCAGCATGGCCAAAAGGCACATCTGGGCCAGGTGGGATGGGACAATATTGAGCTTAGCTCTGCCCTGTAGCTGGTGGTCCAGGCACTGACCATGGCTATCTGTCCAGACCTCAGAATCTAGAGACTCAAAACCAAAGATATAAGCTCACAGTAAGATGTGTACCAGGCTTTGTGGGCACACAGTAGCTGGCCCTTACAGTTTTAGCTTATAGACAAATTAAGTAAGTATCAAAAATATTATAGAAGGAGCAGTTTTATGACTTTAAAACATGTAGTAGAGACAGCATAACCCTGTCTGATAGTAGACATAGGCAAAAATGTCTGAATTATATTTGATACTGACAATTCTGAAAACATTCTGATTTTATCTACAATTTTAAAACTAGCTTTATTTACCAAAGATTATCTCAGATTATATAGAAATATCGCAGACACATAACATACATAGACATACAGACATAGCCAGAAGCTGATCTTATAGTGTTCTTTAAGATTCTTTATTTGCTAGCTTCTTCCTTTCATTCAGATAATTGATCTTTCAATTACTTGTTTCTTGCACTATGCAATTGTTAACTAGGAAACCCTAAATTTGCCCTTACAAAGGGATGATTTTGTAAAACAAGGTAGAAAATTTATATATCAAAGACATTGAACTTAGATCTAAACATTATTATTTGCCAAGACAAAGAAGGGCATAGTTAAAGGCCCGGTTAAGGCAAAATAGCCAGGAAAAGTACCTTAAACAAAGGTAAAGTTTGTTATGTAAACTTTAAGTCAATGCCTTTCTCATAGTAAAAGCTTCTAATGGTTGAGCTACAGAGAGGGCGATGCTTTTGCACATGAAAATTTTTTTATAGATGTAAATTTATTTGACAGATGGTTTAAAAATAGCCACCCAGATGTCAGAAAGTTGTGTTCTGAAGATCAATTTAGTTGGATAGTTGGATTTTTAATTTAGTTTCTGTTTCTTAACTGTGTTACTGAATTCAGGGTAGAGCCCATTAATAAAGTTGAACCCACTCACATCTTTAGGTGTCCATGAAAGAAGACAGGTGACATTCAAAAGGATCGGTGGCACTTTGGCTGTTTTCCTCAAGGAGTCTCAGAGCCTCCAGAAGTCTCTTTTAGATTCCTTTATGTGATAACCAGAACTCTTATATGTCCTTTCAGCAATTTTTCATCCATTGACCACTACATGGAAGAAACAGGGACTGGAAGGGGGAACATATCAATGACTAAAGGAAAACGGACAAAAGATCAAAGTTGGCAAAAGAAGGAGCCAAGGCAAATAAAAGAATGGAGTCCTGGGAGAAGCCAGTCTGGAAAGCTTCCTAAAATGGCCAATGAAATTTTACGTTTTTTGTTTTGAGCAACAATTATGCCAACAAGAAAGGAAGCAAACAGAGAGACTCAACACACAATTTAAAAAGAGGTTTCAGGCCAGGTGCAGTGGCTCACGCCTCTAATCCCAGCAGTTTGGAAGGCCAAGTTGGGTGGATCATTTGAAGTCAGGAGTTCGAGACCAGCTTGGCCAACATGGTGAAACCCCATCTCTACTAAAAATACAAAAATTAGCCGGATGTGGTGGTCTACACATGTAATCCCAGCTACTCGGGAAGGTGAGGCATGAGAATCACTTGAACCCGAGGGGCGAAGGTTGCAGCGAACCAAGATTGTGCCACTGAACTCCAGCCTGGGCAACAGAATCAGACTATGTCTAAGAAGAATAAAACATTAAAAATAAATAAAAAGAGGTTGCAGGCAATGTAAAAAATTTTCAATGGGAGAAGTAGTAGTATCCGAAACAGTACAGAGAAGTTTTCTTTGAGACCGAGTCTTGCTCTTGTCGCCCAGACTGGAGTGCAATGGCATGATCACTGCAACCTCTGCCTCCCAGGTTCAATCAATTCTACCTCAGCCTTGCCTCAGTCTCCTGAATAGCCTCAGCCTCCTGAGTAGCTGGTGTGACTGGAGTAAAAGTAAAGTGGGATTTCCTGGTTCTCATACCGGGATTCTAAACCCAGGCTGCCTGGGTGAAAACCAGGAGTCCTAACCACTAGACAACCAGGGAAGTGGTATATCTATAACAGAAACTTAGGCTCTTGGCCTTCCTAACCCGGAAGAATGGGGAAAGGGACCCCAGAGGTGTGGTGAGATTTACAGTTGAAATAGAACTCGTGGACCCAAAGAGTGTGCGATAACGCGTTTTATTAGGCAGAGTGAAAGGACAGCTCCAACGCTTTTGCGGGAGGGGATCCGGAGAGGATTCCAGCCCAGGCTGGGCAGGCTAGTTTTTACCCTTGAGTTATTCCCTCCCCATTCATGTTCTCATCCAATGAGGAGAGTTATTTCAAACTTCCTCTGGATTGATTGATCTTTGACTCTCTTACCGGATTGGCTACTTGTTTTATAACCCTGAGTCACAGA
The DNA here is from genome assembly GCF_030222135.1 of Aotus nancymaae. NCBI lineage: Eukaryota > Metazoa > Chordata > Mammalia > Primates > Aotidae > Aotus > Aotus nancymaae. Next base: position 16,587,616 of record NW_026988472.1, on the reverse strand, counting down.
GCCCCCACCTCCAAGAGCCAGAGGCGGGAAAATCAGAGACAAAGGTCCCTACCTGGACAGAGGCAGGAAAATTAGAGACAAAGGGCCCCTACCTAGCCTGCCAGAGGTGGGAAGACTGGCGAATTCCTGCACTCAAAACAACGCCCGCAGTTGATCCTGGGAAGTCCCTCTAACGCTCCCTCACTGAGTTTGTTTAAAAACAACAACAACAAAGGTAAGGTTTGTTATGTAAACTTTAAGTCAATGCCTTTCTCATAGTAAAAGAGAAACCCTGTCTTTAGTAGAAACCCGCCACCACACCCGACTAATTTGTGTACTTTTAGTAGAGACGGGGTTTCGCCATGTTGGCCAGGCTGGTCTTGAATTCCTGAGCTTGTGAACCACCCGCCTCTGCCTCCCAAAGTGCTGGGATTACAGCCACCGCCAAGCCCAGAGAAGGTGTGTGTGTGTGTGTGTGTGTGTGTGTGTGTGTGTGTGTGTGTGTGTGAATATATCGTCTGAATATCAGCTTTTAATTAGGCCAGTTTGTGACCACAGACCTCTTAAAAAATATTTCAAATATCTCGTGATCAGGTTTTAGTTGGGACAAACAGCCAACATTCCTGGCTTTTTAACATATTTTTTCTTCTTTCTTTTAAACCAAAGATATTTACCAAGTAACTCAAAACTGAAATCAATTAGCCTTTTATGACTTAACCAAGGACACATGAGGCATCTTCAAAGTGCAAAGAAGCGGTTTTGTTTTTGGTTTTTGTTGTTGTTTTTAAACAAATACAAAGCCCCTCCAAAGACACCTAGAAGAAAAAAGAGACTTAGAGACAACCAGAAAAATAAAAACTATGCATAGAAAGGGAAAGGATTAGTAACACCTGGGTAGGAAGAAAAGCTGAGTGTCACACAAATATAAACTCAAAACAGATAGTTCAAACTAATTCTTATAAAAATTTTTTTCTCCCAACGTAAAATATTTACATCTCCAAGAGACCGATCCCCTGACAGAACTGAAACCCATGCCACAGCAGTGAAAGATTGGAATCCTAGCCACTAGGCCACAGGGTGCAGTACTTTTTATGTAAATCCAGCAGGGAATTCAAAGTAGGCAGTTTGAGTATGCAGAGGATTTTTAACTTCATTTTAAATATAATTTCTGCCTTTTTGTGATCTTGCCAAGGGAGTTTCTAAAGGCTATATTCCTTTTGTATCTTTTCACAGCTACCTATAAGATAGCTGTTTAAAACAATAGCACTCTAAAAAGTTTTTTAAAAAATATTTATTCCATTAAAAAGTTTAAAAAAAATAGCTAATTTATTTATTCCATTAAAAAGTTTTTAAAAAATATATAACTAATTTATTTATTCCATAAGTGACTTAAGTCAATGAGTGTTTTAATGGAAAGTCCGAGAGGTAATTTCTCAGGTTTAGAATACCATGGACATTAGTGGTATTTTTTAAATGGGCACAGAAGAGGTGACCCCCCCATGATTCCAAAGAAAAATTTACTCCCAGATATAAGCTAAGATAGCAAAAGAATCTTGTTGTTATATATGGTTAAGGATGATGTCTCCAGTATGTCACAAATTTGTAGGGTGCTGCCAGTCATGCACCCATTAATTTGTGACATCAGGTAGGCCCTCCTGGAATTGGACTTTCCCAGGACTAATCAGGCATCAAAGGTTGAGACAACAAAAGCCCTTTTTGGATTGGATTTCTTATTAAGACAAACTTTCCTGAGAGCTTAAACACATTCAGAACAAAGAATGTGCTCCTTAGTATCTTATGTGTCTTGGAGTTCTTAGTCATTTCAGACTGGCAAATGAATGTTACCCAAAAATCACAACCTCTGATGGAAGAGACCAAGAGAGTGTTCCCTCTTGGTCACTTGTCAAGCTTTCAAGGACATAAAAGAAGATGAAAGGGCCTCTTTATGACAAATGACACAGAAAGACAGTGACAAAGGAAAAATAAAGACTACTTCTGAGAGGAAGAGGATCAGACAATATGAATGTTCACACAAAAAAATACACCCGAATTGCTATACTAAGACTGGTCTGTATAAATGCTTTTCTTGCATTAATCTTAATTTTAGAAAAGGAGAAATACACATTTATTGTTACCATTTGCTTGATCAGATTCCACAGATAGACTTTCAGGAATCTGACTCGTAAGATATCCTTACCCTTCTGCTGGCTTCTCAGATACTGGTTTCCCTTAACTGTGGCTTCCAGAAGAGCAGAGCAGTTTTAGTTATTCTCATAGTACCAAAACTGTAGGGACCAAGGGAAATCTGTCCTTTTGTCCTCTGAAAATTCACTGAAAGTCAACTGACAAAAGGCAGAATAAGAAGAAAAGGCATACAAAATTTATTAACATGCACATGTGCATGAGAGTCATACAATATATAAAAATTCAAAGAAAAGGCCAGATGGTTGATGTTTTTATTACATCTTGAGGTTATAGGAAGAATAAGGGCTTGCAGCATGGCAAGACAGGTTATGGGAGAGAGAGAGAGAGAGAGAGAGAAAGAGAAAGGCATGGGGGCTTTATTATATACATGAATCCTCACAAGTAACAGCTCTCAGAAAGAATAGATGAAAGCCCACATTTCATTCATCTCTCCTAGATCTCCTAAGGTAAGTGGAAGAGGCTCACAGAAAGCCTGGCTGTTTATTTCATTAATGTAAACTTTTTTCTACAAATGCAAATCTACTCCACAAAAGAAAACTTTTCAGGGCTATTTCTGTCTGTAGACCCTCTAAATAGCCACCTCAAAATATGTCAAAAAAGTATATTTTGGGGTGACATTACTTTAATATGATTATTAATATGATTTAATTATATTAATACAATCCCTTTAATATAAGTTTAATTATATTAATATAATTCCTTTAATATAATGTCTTTTCTTGTAAGGGAGGCTGAACATCTTATTTATTTAAATGTTATTTTATTGTATGTGAACTATCTATTTATATCTACTGCTCATTTTATTAGGTTATTCATCTTTATTTTGTGATTTGAGGAAACTATTTATTAGGCTAATATTGATATATTATTAGCTTTTTGTCTGTGATGTGAATTGCAAGAAATTTTCCCTAATTATCTTTTTAAAAAATGGTTTTCTATTTCAATTTTTAAAATGTAGTCTATCAATATTATCAATTGGTAATTAATATAATTTATTTATTTGATCTATTTGGAATTTATTCTTAATGCATTTGTAATGTATGTATTTAACTTTTTAAAACATTTCAAGATGTCATACAGTTGTTACAATTTTTTAAATGAATTATGTTTTTTCTAATTAAGTCAAAGTGCCACAATTTTTTTTTTGTGTATTTACACTATTTGAACATTCTATTCTGTTGTATTGAACTCTCATGTGATAATATGGATAGCAACAAAACATAACATACATGAGAATAAACTTGAAAAGGAATATATACGAGTCATAAAATGACTTTAAAATACTCTTAAGAAACAGAAATGAAAACTTCAACAAATGGAAAAGTATACTATATTCTTGGATAAGGACACTCAATATCATCAAGCTGTCAATTCTTAATTAATTAATTTAACATAATAAAAATACTAACACAGTTTTGGGAGGATAACCAGAAAAGCTGATTCTAAAATTTATGTTGAAAAATAAGTGAGTGAAAGTGACCCAGGATTTTTTCTTGGTCACTTGTTAGCCAGAGACCCACAACCAGCAATGCACTTGCCCAGACCTTATTCAGAGCCAGCTTCACCACAGGAGACACTCCATCCACTCAGCCTGCTAGTCCACAACTGGCCTGCACTCCGGTGCGGATCCTGCAGCTGCTGAAGTGTGCACTCAGACCCTTGTGGGAGGGCTGTGTAAGTGAGTGAGTGTGGAGTCTGGCCAGTTAGCTGTGTTCTTTTTTCAGTGATTTTCAAATGTGTGGTATAGGAGAAGGACAGTTTTAGGTGGGGTAGGAGGCTGAGTTGAGACCAGAAACACACATGAAAAGTCTTGTCATCTTATGGACTATTGCTTCTTGAGTGCATCTTGAATACATGGTGCTTTTACTGAAATTGAACCATGGATTTTCTTCTGAAGGACATTTAAATGACCTAGATTATTTTAACTGACTTTTCTAGAAGTATCTTTACATTTGAAAAAAAAAAACCCTGCACTGTCTCTTTTTCTCATTTTAATTCCTTTTCTGTTTCCTATCATGCATACATCATCCAGTGAAATATAGACTGTAACAAAGAGAATTGCTGAATGTCCTATTCCTACAAATTCTCTCTCTCAGAAACACATATTCTAGGAGTACTTTTACTCTCATATCCCCCAGAGAGTGCATATAGACCCAAAATAAATAAACACACTAGCAAAAAGGAACGAACCACATGATTTGAACGTAGGTCAAATTAACCCTTAAATAAATCTGTATTGGATTTTTAAAATTTTAGAGAAATAATACATTACGAGTCAGCAAATTTAAGCAAAAAATGTCTGTGCAAAGAAAAAGCAATCAATTCTATGTACTACCTTCAATCTTGTGCTGTTTAGTGTATGCACTTCTATGTGGAGTTTTTTTTTTTTTTTTTTTTTTGAGACGGAGTTTCGCTCTTGTTACCCAGGCCGGAGTGCAGTGGCGCGATCTCGGCTAACCTGCAACCTCCGCCTCCTGGGTTCAGGCAATTCTCCTGCCTCAGCCTCCTGAGTAGCTGGGATTACAGGCATGCACCACCATGCCCAGCTAATTTTTTGTATTTTTAGTAGAGACGGGGTTTCACCATGTTGACCAGGATGGTCTCGATCTCTTGACCTCGTGATCCACCTGCCTCGGCCTCCCAAAGTGCTGGGATTACAGGCGTGAGCCACCGCGCCCGGCCTTGGAGTTTTTTAAAATACTTATATGAAATATAATTTTTGAAAAAACGTATATCTGTTGCTCTGCAATTTTCTGTTTTTTAATTAATATTTTGTGGGCGACTATTACAGGTCTACTTGAAAAATACTATCAAGTATTTTTTTATTTAACATTTAAATCAGCTTAAAATAATTTCCTTGGGTTTTCATTCCACTTTTGTGATCCACAAACTACTTTTGTTAAGAGGAAGATGAACACCAATCAGAGTGTTTTCTCAGGGCGCTAAAATGAAAGTTTCAATGAAAGCCAAGGTCTTTGTCTGTCTGTATGAGATGTATACTAAGATCCTATGATGGTGCCTGATACATAGTAAGTGCCTGATAAATATTTACTTAATGAATCAACTTCAGCCAGTCAGTGTCAGAACAAGTGGAGACTGGGTGGGAAAATTGGGACAGGCTGTCAAGGGAAGGGCTAAGGCATGCGGTACATTTGTTAAATGTTTGCTCTTGACATCTTCTAGTAAGAATGAACATATTAGTAAGTGAATTGTGTCTGTGCCTAAGTTTTTGTTTGATTTTGATGGCTGGTCTTGTAGCAAAATGGTTCTTATTGATGCTAGCAGTGTGATAAAATGGATATGCATGTTATTTGCCTTTTTAATGTACTAAGATTATCCTAGGGAGATTAACTTTTTAAAAAACACATCTAGAAAACACTATATAATTAATTCTTTTTTTTTTTTTTGAGACAGAGTCTTTTTATGTTGCCCAGGCTGGAGTACAGTAGTGGCACAATCTCAGCTCACTGCAACCTCCGCCTTCCCAGGTTCAAGTAATTCTCCTGCCTCAGCCTCCTGAGTAGCTGGAATCATAGGTGCCCACAACCACACCCAGCTAATTTTTGTATTTTTGGTAGAGACAAGGTTTCACCATGTTGACCAGGCTGGTCTGGAGCTCCCAACCTCAAGGGATCCACCTGCCTCACCCTCCCAAAGCGCTGGGATTACAGGCATGAGCCACCACACCTGGGCTAATTACTTAAATTCTGTCATGTGATTTATTCTCTTCCCTGATAAAAAAGAGGTGAAGGAAACCAGAATATTTCACCACAAAATATACCTCATTGGCATATTTTGAGATGGCTGTTCAGATGAGCAAACACAAGCATAGCTCTGAAAAGCTGTCTTTTGTCGGGGAGATTTACATCTGTTGAGAAAAATCTACGTTAGTGAAGTAAACAGGCAGGCTTTCTCTGAGGTCCTCCTTACCTGGATCTAGGAACTATGAACTCATAGGGAAAGGGGACTGAAGTCTGACACTTTTAAGGTTTGACAGAGAAACTTTACCATGGGCTACCACCATCTATTTTTTCTGAGAGTACCTAAGAGATCGTTTGCATTCCAAGACAGTCTTGGCTTGCCATGATTTCCACCTTTCACTCTCCCATAGCTTGTGAAGCCATCCACCCTGCACCTCATGCCACTTACCCCCCAACCTCCTCACAAGCCCACTCCTGTATTCTTTCTGTAACCTTAAGATAGTTTAAAAACTTCAACCACCTGACAACTCAGTGTCAAGACTAGGATCTAGTACTCTGTCCTAGTACCACTATCTAGGGGACATGTGTATAGATCTTGGCAGTAATAGTGTAACTGTCCAAGGGGTTCACCTTGCCTGCTGCCTAGACAGAGCTGATTTATCAAGACAGGGGAATTGCAATAGAGAAAGAGTAAATCACACAGAGCTGGCTGCATGGGAGATCAGTTTTATTGTTACTCAAATCAGTCTCCCCAGCACTTGGGGACCAGAGTTTTTAAGAATAATGTGGTGAGTGGTGGGGTTGCCAGTGAGTCAGGAGTGATGATTGGTTGGTTCGGAGGTGAAATCACAGGGAGTCTGAGCTGTCCTCTTGTGCTGAGTCAGTTCTTGAGTTGAGGCAACAAGATCAAATGAGCCAGTTGATCTGGATGGTGCCAGCTGATCCATCAAGTGCAGGGTCTGCAAAATATCTCAAGCACTGATCTTAGGCTTTGTAATAGTGATGTTATCCCCAGGAGCAAATTTGGGGAGGGTCTGAATCTTACAACCTTCAGCTGCCTGACTCCTAAACCATCTTTTGTAATCTTTTGGCTAATTTGTTAATCCTACAAGAGCAGTCTGGTCCCCAGGCAAGAAGGGGATTTCTTTTGGGAAAGGGCTTTTATCATCTTTGTTTCAGACTATAAAATAAGTTCCTTCCCAAGTTAGTTTGGCATATGCGCAGAATAAGCAAGGACAGCTTGGAGGTTAGAAGCAAGATAGAGTTAGTTAGGTCAGGTCTCTTTCATTGTCACACACACACCCATACACACAAAATGAGGACCCTTATCCTCAGTGCAGTACTATCCACTAGAAGTAGGAGAAATCTGGGTATTCATTTCATGAATCAGGAAAGAAAGACACTTGGTCATATTTTGTGCTATTGCACTGATGACTTTTAAGTGAACTCTTCCATGGCCTTTGTCTCTATCTGGGGACAAAAATCATCAAGTCATGTGGTTTTCAGATGATCTATGGCATCTAGAATTTTGAAGTTGTTATGCAAAGCAGGAGAACAAAGACTTCTTTTCCTCAGGGGAGTTAGTTACAAAGACTCACTCAAGCTTTGAACTTGTTTGTATGCAATTCTACACTTTTTAAGATGCAAATCATTTTGAAAAATACTGTGGACTTCGGCAGTTAAATAAAAGGCCTATTTTCAAACATTGCCTTATATGTGTGTGTCATACCAGGTGATCTCCTTTTGATACTACTTGGAGTTAATGAAGGGGCAATAACTTCTGGCAAATTGTGAAACAATCTAATGAAGAAAACAGTAAGGATGGAAAAGACCGTGTTCTGTCCTCTTTTCTGTGATGAAGAATCTTTATGAACCCAGATAAATTACTTAACCACCTTGAGCCTTGGTTTCCCCATTTACAAAAACAATAAATGCTCATGTCTTCCTGATAGAGCTGTAGAAAGGATCAGCTGAAATAATGTGTGGAACACTAGCTCAGCACCTGGCACACAGAAATTGGTGAATAAGGTTGATTAGTATTATTACTTGCAATGATAAAATATATATTCTTAGCATGAAAGTATTTGTGTTAGAATGTTTTACTGTAAATTCTTTACACTCTTCTATTGAAGAGACGTCTAACCAACCCGTGGATTCAATTTCTCTGCTCTCATTTGGCCAGCACTATAGTTTGCTTTTAAACTCTGATTTTGGCTAGAACTTCAGTGCCAGAAAGCTTGATAGAGAACATAGAAGAGACAATATTGATTAACAATTGCATTTTCTTGCAATCTAGCCTTGAACCTATTTGGCCAGTTCAGTCCAGAATGGTGCTGAAGACATCTTTTGCCCTCTCATTGGTCCAGGAAGAACTGTTAAGAATTGATTTTCTGTTTCATTTTAACAAGCCCATCCTGAGTCATTATAGTTTCCATAGTTAAGTACTTCTGAAACATATATTCTTTAATTGACAGATTATTTCAGCTCTCTCAGAGCCATTGCCATCTATTATGCTGAGTATTCAAGCATTAGTATTCAACTGTCATTTAATTAATATGTATATATGTAGTAGAAACTGATATGAAGAAAAGTTAACTGCACTGAGGCTTATTTATGACAGAAAAGCAAATATTTCAAATCTGTTAGAGTGTGACTGTGTGATTATAAGGCATGCATTTTTGATGTATAATTTAGTAGTGACAACTTAGCATCTCTCTAAAATAACATGAATTTTTAGTCGTGTTATTGTCCTCTAAACATTTATTAGTCCATCATTACTATATATTATAAGATGTAAATAAACTTGGCCTTTAGCTCATTCTCTCTAGTCTTTCCAGTTAGGTCTATACACATATCTGAAACAAACAAATAAACAAATAAAACCATGAACCATAAAAATCAGATTGCTTCTGTTCCTTCTAGCACCCATTCTCTAGGTGGAAGCCAGAATGATCTTTTTAAAAAACTAAGTTAGATAATGTTATTCCCTTGCTCAAAAGGCTTTATTGTCCTTCCAATGACTTTAGAAAAAGAATTCAGCTTCCTTTCTTGATAGGTCTTGCATTATCTGAGTCATGCCTCACTCTCCATCCTCATCTTCCACTGTCTCCATCTCCATCTCCATCTTGCTGTTCCTTGAAATGCACAGTTTGCATCAACCTTAGGGATTTTACCTTTGCTGTTTCTTGTTTAGAGTGCCCTAGCCCTGATTATTTGCACTGGAAGGCTTTCAGGTCTCAGTTCAAAGACGTTTTCCTTGGTGAGGCCTTCTTCGACTGTCTAAGTTAACACCCTTACCCTCCAAACATTCTCTACCCTCTTGGGTTTTCAAAACACTGTTATTTAATACAACACTTATCACCACCCAAAATTATCTTCATGTCTGTTTTCTTATTTGCTGTTTGCCTTTCCCCACAAGCACAAAGGCAGGACTTATTCATTGGTATATTCCTAGTGCCGAATGAGTACCAGGCACATAGTAGGCACTTGATAAATACTTGGGTGAGTAATGTGATGATTTAAAGAAGTAATTTATTTCTCTTAGGTGTCTGATAAAGTGTGCTATTACTTAGAGACGAGTTATCATCCAAGCTCTGCCTTTATTTAGCTGTGGGATCTTAGACAAAGTATCCACATTGTTGGGCTGTACTTGAATCATCATTAAAATGAGGAAAAAGATATAGCAAGGCCTTTCAAACTAGAACTAAAAATTTAATAATAGATACTCTCTATTTTTAATATTTCAAAAAGGCTAATGAAAATCTTACATATTATCCATATTATATTTGTAGAGAGAAATACAATATCAATTTTTGGCTTTGTCTAGAATTCTATTAGTTCAGAATAATTAACATTTTTATGACTTATTTATAAAGAAGGTAAACAAGTCAAGGATAATTTAATTTTCTAGTAAAAAATCTTTCAAATGGGAAAATAAAGAATGAACTATTGAGGCTGAAAAGACATTGGAGGAAATGAGCTCTAAGTGTCTCATCAGCTTCAAATTCTGTAATTTATAGGACATAATTCAGAATTCATAGTTGCAAGCAACAGAGTCCATTCTATCCAGCTGTATCATAAGAGGACTAAAAATTTTTTAAAACATATTTATGTGTTGGAATTAGAGCATATTAAATTTCTTATTTACTAATTCTTAATTACTTAATGTCAGCACTAAGATTATTGAGCAGGTATTCAATTAAATGAAATATATAAATTTAGAGCTTTGAGATAATTTGTCCTAAACTTTATTTCAAAGAGAAGGAAACAGATCTAGGAAACAGAAAATGACTGGGTTAAGAGTAGACTGTGAAAGAGAGGCTCAGTTAGTATTTGAATTGAGATCATGCTTGTATTAGTCAGCTTGGGCCACCATAAAAAAAATACTACAAATGAAGTGGTTTAAACAACAGAAATTTATTTGTCAAGGTTCTGGAGGCTGAAGTCCATGATCAAGATTGTGGCAAAGCCTCTCTTCCTGGCTGCAAATATCTGCCTTCTTGCTGTGGACTTACATGGCCTTTCCTCTGCAAGCATGCGGAGAGCTCTCTCCTCCTTATGTAAGGACATCAATCTTAAGGATTAGAGCTCCACCTTCATGACCTCATTTAACCTTAACTACCTCCTTAAAGGTCCTATCCTCAAATTCAGTTACACTGGAGGTTAAGGTGTCAATATATGAATTTTGAGAAGACACAGTTCCATCTATAACAATGCTCATTGAGCCAGATGAGATCCTGTGAATATAGTGAGGTCATTTCCATCACTTACAAGTTGTGACAGTAGGAGAAAGTTTTTATTTCTGTGCTTTAGTTATATCTTCTGTACCTTTAATATTTTTACTAAGGATTAAATACACACTGCATGTAAGTGTGTCTAAGGCTACAACAAATGTTAGTGACTAGCCATTTCCTTAAATAATTAATGAAATATTTAGGCATCTGAACTCATTTTTTATTTGTGACTTTCCTGTAAGAGCAATCTCTAAACATAGAAAAAAATTCTACAAAAGAGACTATGCAAGAAGGATGCAATGCAGGGAGGATTATGGATACTCTGAAAATCTTCAGAAAACCTAAATGCTGACCAATTCATAGTTGTAATGGCTACAATAGCCAATTTATCCTGATAGCCCACATTACCAAATAACTCAAAGCTAACAGACACAAAAGGTAAAGATTTAGCAGCTTGATTTTCACCTTTAAGTATTTGTCACAAAAAGCATCTTAGGGAGTTTAGTCCTAGCTTTGTCCCCTGAGATAGAAAATCATAATTCCATAGCACTGAGTAAATGTCTCCCTGCAGAAATAAATCATAAAAATGATAGTTTGGAGATTTCTGTCAGAAGACCCTTTAATCTTACTCATCACAACAGAGAAGGAAAGAGAAGATGATGAGAAGGTAACCTTGTGTAACATAACAAAATTGCCACATTCCCAGAAAGCTAAAATAGGGAAACAAGGTCTTGGGAATGCTCATCGTAATCAAAGAATAAAGTAGAGAGCAGTGTATTTTTGCAGAAAATTAGAGCCTCAGTCACTAGGAGGCTTGTATAATTATGTTCACTGTAGCACTGTTTATAAAAAAAACAAACAAAAAACACTGGGAAGGGTCTAGCTGTCCATGAATACATGAGTGATTAAATAAGTTGTGTGCATTTGTGCTCTGGAATATGACACAGCGGTAAAAACAATGATGTGGGTCCCAAGGAATATATATAGAAAGAATATAGATACGCTATTAAGTTGAAAAGCCAAACTGCTATTTAGGTTAAAACAAAACAAAACTGAATATTATTTATTTATACTTTATTTATATAGAAAACAATGAAAAGTACACACACCATAATAACAGAAGATTGTGTTTGTTGTTTGTTTGTTTGTTTGAAGGGGAGGTAGTTCTGTGATTGGACACAGTAGACAAGAAATATTTCAGCATTATGCATTTTACATGATTTTTTAAATTATAAAAGTTTATGTTATTAACTATGATATGATGATTTGGCTGGAATAGAATTTTAGGTGAAAACCACTTCTTTTTTGAATTTTTTTTGAGACAGGATCTTGTTCTATTGCTATTATGGCTCACTGCAGCCTTGACCTCCTGGGCTCAAGCGATCCTCCCACCTTAGTCACCTGAGTAACTAGGACTACAGGCATGTGCCACCATGCCTGACTAATTTTTAAGTTTTTTTTTTTTTGTAGAGATGGAGTCTCACTATGATGCCCAGGCTGATCTACAACTCCTGGGCTAAACAGTCTTGCTGCCTTAGCCTTTCAAGGTGCTAGGATGACAGACAGGAGCCACTGCCTGTAATTATTAAAAAAATAATTTCTTAGTGATACTTTAAAAAGACTGTTCCATTGCCTTCTGTAAATTTAGGTGATTATGTTAGGTTTAAGTTAATTCTCATTTCTCATTTTCTGTATCTCTAATATTTTCTTTCAAAATTTTATTCACTTTGCTTTTGGGGTGAATATTCTGGGAAATTTTCTGAACTTCACTTACCAACTTTTTTTTGAACTTGATATTCCAGTAATCGTATTTTTAATTCCAAAGAGATCTTTATTGATCTTGGATCATTTCTTTCTTTCTTTTTTTTTTTTTTTTGAGATGGCATTTCACTCTTGTTGCCCAGGCTGGAGTGCAATGGTGCGATCTCGGCTCATTGCAACCTCTGCCTCCTGTCTCAGCCTCCTGAGTAGCTGGGACTGCTGGCACGTGCCACTATGCCCAGCTAATTTTTTGTGTTTTTAGTAGAGATGAGGTTTCACTGTGTTAGCCAGGATGGTCTCAAACTCCTGACCTCATGATCTACCTGCCTCGGACTCCCAAAGTGCTGGGATTACAGGCATGAGCCAGCAGATCTTGGATCAGTTCTTTACCATTGCATTCTCTTCTTGTTTTATGTATATAATATCACCATTTTATTATGTATTTTTATCTATTTATATAATATATAATATATCGCTATATATAATATTTAATAATATATAATATTTAATGTATAATATAACACCATTTATATATTTATGTATATAATATCACAAAACTCTTTGTGCACTGTGCTTTTCTTTTGAGTTTTCATCTGCTCCTAAAATTATCTCTCTCTAGAAGTTAGTTCTCTATCTTAATCTTTTTCATTCATGATTAGATTTCCTTTCAAATGTTTGAAGATTCTTGGCTTTTATTTCAAATACAAAAGTTAACATTTATAGGAAGGCTGGCTACAATGTTAATTTTATGTATTAATCACCTGACTGGGTTATAAGGTGAGTGGACATTTGGTCAAACACTCTGAGTGTGTCTGTGAGGGTGGCTGTGGATTAGATTTACATTTGAATTGGAGTGAGTAAAGCAGATTTGCCCTCCCTAATGTGTGTGGGCCCCAGCTAATCAAATGAAAAGCTGAATAGAATGAAAAGGGTGGGCAAGAGAGAACACCTCCTGCTTGACTACTTGAGTTGTACATTGATTTTTTTTTCCAGTCTTTAGACTCGGACTGGAACATAAGCTCTTATGCCTTGAGCCTGATGACTTTTGGACTAGAATTTACACTATTGACTCTCTTGGTTCTAACCTTCAGACTCACTGGAACTACACAATCAGTTCTTCTGGGTCTCCAGCTTGCCAACTCACCCTGCAGATCTTGGGACTTGACAGCCTCCATAATTACTCCATAATCAGAGCCTCACATAATCACTGGCCATCTATAATCCCTAGAACTAATTCCTTATAATAAATCTCTTTACACAGACACACACACACACACACACACACACAGACACATATATACATGTATACACATCCTAGTCACATATATTCACATCCTATTGGTTCTGTTTCTCTTGAGAACTCTGACAAATACACTGACCAAGAATATTTTGCGGGCTGAGTGTGGTGGCTCACACCTGTAATCACAACACTTTGGGAGGCTGAGGTGGAAGGACTGCTTGAGGCCAGGAGTTTGAGACCAGCCTGGGCAACAAAGCAAGACTCCATCTCTACAAAAAATGAAAATAAAAAATTAGCTGGATGCAGTGTCGTGTGCCAGTAGTCTCAGCTACTCAGGAGGCTGAGGCAGGAGGCTCACTTGAGTCCAAGAGCGTAAAGCTGCAGTGAGCTACTGATGGCACTACTGCACTGCAGCCTGGGCGACAGGGTGAGACCCTGTCTCTAAAAATAATAATAAAAAAGAATGTTTTGCAAATGGCTGATGTTTGTTAGTCATGAACTTTACATTAAATGGATCAGGTGGAATACAGTCAGGGAGATGACTGTCATGCTGGGACTTCCAAATTTCAGAATGGGAGGCTGTTTTCTGGGGTACCCTAATCTACCACTGATACCCTAACTTATCCCCAGTAATTTGATTTCTTTTATTTGGATAGCCTTTCTTTTTAATATGATAAGAGACAAAAAATGTACAATGTATTGTATGCTGTTTTGCCTGCATATATTGGAGAGAGACTGTGGAAGCCAATAATTCCATGTGTAGATTTCATTTTATTATCACTTCTAACTCTTGCACCTTTTTATGCCTGCAAGCTCCCATGCTGAATTCTTTCCCAGGCCTCTTCCAAGTCAGTTGCTCCTCTTCTCTTACCCACTGCAACCCATTCCCGTGTATGCAGTCTAGGCTTTGGTTTTCTCCTTTTTGCTTTATCTGTTATTATTTTTCTATTCTTCTTCTGTATTCTAGAAATTGTTGAAATCCCTTATCTGATAATAACTTGCAGTTACATTTTTTCATTCTTATGGGTTCATCCTTTTTTCAATAGTTTTGTTATTATTTTAATAAGGTTTCTCGAGGGACAAGAAAAAACCTGTATGTGGTCATTTACCATCATTAGCAAAAGGAGGGCTTTGAGAGTCCTTTGCTTGTAGAAGACAAATAATCTTGAAAGGAGGGAGTTCTTTTGATTATTCTTATTCTGCAGTGATGCTAACTTTTAGGTCAAAACTAGCATGTATTGTATACGACTCTTTCGTTCTGTAGTAGGGTAAAACTAGGCCTTTTAAGAGCATTAATGGGAGAGTGTGTGTGTGTGTGTCTGTCTGTCTATGTTTACCTATGAATGTGTGATTGTTTCCTTGTGTAATATTGGAGGCTTGCCAAGAACCAGAGCTTTTTTTTTTTTTTTGAGATGGAGTCTGGCACTGTTACCCTGGCTGGAGTGCAATGGCACTATCTCAGCTCACTGCAAACTCTACCTCCCAAGTTCAAGCGGTTCTCCTGCCTCAGCCTCCCGAGTAGCTGGGATTACATGCACCCACCACCATGCCTGGCTAATTGTTGTATTTTTAGTACAGACGGGGTTTCACTGTGTTGGCCAGGCTGGTCTTAAACTCCTGACCTCGTGATCCACCCACTTTTGCCTCCCAAAGTGCTGGGATTACAGGCGTGAGCCACCTCGACCAGCCAAGAACTGGAGCTCTTACTCGTGAAGTATTTGTTTGCAGCAAAAGCTCTAAAAACATAAATGATACAAAGACAGAGAGCCAGACAGCTGGATGGATGGATGGATGGATAGATAGATAGATAGAAGATAGATAGATAATAGGTAATTCTTGAGATGAATCTAATCTTTGAGCTTGGGGAGCTTGGGGTTAGGGTGAAGGTGGAGGTTAGTTTAAAGCAGAAAAAAAAATTAATGGCCCTTCTTGTATAACAACAGCGTTATCCTAACTTTGGTTTACAGGTGTGGCAAGACTACAAAGGGCCGATTACAAATGTCTATTTCATTATGTTGCTTATGAGGCATAAGGACAGATGGGAGGCAACTCACAGGAAGAAAAAGAGTGTCCTTTCTGATCCTATGATTAAGTAGCTCTTCTTAGCAGATTCAGGTTTCATTAAAACACTTCTCCTCCATCTTTCCTGCTGGCCAGTAACAGACATGGTTTTCTGATCATCCTTCCCCTCTACTTGACTGTACTGGCCTCCTTGATCTCAGAATATCCTTCTGAAAATTCTCCTAAACCAGTAAAAATGTATGTAGGTATGTGATTCCTCCCTTTCTGGATGGTTATTTAATTCTAAGTTTCTACCATTCCTTATTCATCACAGCCCAGGTAAAAAATGCCATTTAAAATCGAATCCACATTTCTGAACCAAACGAGGCCTTGATTTAAGTATAAAACCACATTATACTTCAACACTTCTCTGACCCATTCTGGACAAGGAGAACAAATATCTTACTCTCAGTGGTCATTGTCTGAGAGGTCATAGTTAGACTTCTCTCACACATTTCATAGATTGTTTGAATTTTAGAGCTGAATTTTTACCCATTTCACAGATAAAGAAACTGAGGCCCAGAGAGATATTAATTTGACCAAGGTCAAGTATTTAATTTGTCAAAGCCTTGGGTCTGTATCTTTTTTTTTCTATTATATTCAGTTCTTAATAATGAAGATAATACTAGCAGCCAAGTTTCTATAGCTACTAAGTGCCACACTTACACTTACATTTATAGTAGTTCAAGGTAGTTATAAAACTCATTATTCCCATTTCCGGGATAAGAAAGATGAAGCAAAGAGAGGTTATGTAATCTGCCTTAGATCATATAGTTACTTGCAGACCCATTTGAAAACCAAGCTATCTAGCTTCAGAATCTATATGTTGTGTCATGATACCATTCAGATTTTCTACATGGGAAGGCCCTCATTTCAGTGATTGTGTTTCTAAAATGAAAGTCTTGGCTGAGTGCAGTGGCTCATGCCCGTAATCCCAGTACTTTGGGAGGCCGAGACAGGCAAATCACTTGAGGTCAGGAGTTTGAGACCAGCCTGGCCAACACTGTGAAATCTCGCTCTACTAAAAATACAAAAATTAGGCAGGCATGGTGGTGGGTGCGTGTAATCCCAGCTACTTGGGAGGCTGAGGCAGGAGAATGGCTTGAACCCAGGAATTGGATGTTGCAGTGAGCTGAGATCATGCCACTCCACTCTAGCCTGAGCGACAGAGTGAGAGTGAGATTCCATATCAAAAAAATAAAAAATAAAAAAAGAGAGTTGTATCACTGGTTTCTAGTGTGATAAATAGTATAAATAACACTGTAAGCACTGAAATACTTCACCTGAGACATTGTCAATAATAAATTGGGCAGGAAAACCAACAAACTTGGATAAGGAAATGATAGCGGAGAGAAATCAGGAAGACTTCCTATTTTAGCCCAGATATAAGCTGCAAAGACACTGGCACATAGCTGGGACGTTGCCATTGGAAAATGAAATAATCAGACATGGACAGAGTTACCTAGAGTTGCAAAGGTTTTTTGTATTCTCCTTTCTCACTAGGCATTTTGCCAGTAGCCTTAAAAAACAGGTCATGTCTTCTGTTGCACTTTCAGACTCTGTACGTACTAATACAAACTTGAACAAAAAAACATTCATCACTGTAGAACCTTGCCTTTCAGGCTCAGATGAAAAACTTGGCTCCAGCTCTCTTTTCAACCTTGGGCACATATGGAAACCTTGTGAACTGTGAGCCTATGCAGTTCCACCTTGTAAGGGAAGTAAGCTCCCAGCATCTGAAATCTTATAAACAATAGCTGTATCAGTTATCTATTACTGCAGAACAATCACCCCAGTAGTCAATGACATTAACAACAATTTATTATTTCTCATGATTCCGTGGGTTGGTTGTGTGGTTTTCTATTAATTTTGCCTGGAATCACTCATACAGTTGTATTCAGCAGAAGAGGCCAGTGGAGTCTGAGTTCTGCTGGAATAGCTGAGAGGCCTGGAACTTTCCCTCCAGACGGTTTTTAATTCTAGACTTTATGCAGCATAGTTGTTTCAGGTTTCTAGGAAAGCAAGAGCAGAAGATGTAAGAGCTCGTTGGGCCTTAGTTCAGAGCTTGTACATCATTTCTATCATTCTATTAGACCAAGCAAATTATAAGGTCAGTTTTCATTCAGTGTTAGATGGGACTGGCCAGACGCAGTGGCTCACGCCTGTAATCTCAGCATTTTGGGAGGCTGAGGTGGGTGGATCATTTGAGGTCAGGAGTTCGAGACCAGCCTGACCAACATAATGAAACCCTATCTCTACTACAAATAGAAAAATTAGCAGGGCATGATGGCGCAAGCCTGTAATCCCAGCTACTAGGGAGGCTGAAGCAGGGGAATCGCTCGAACCCAGGACGCATCACACCACTGCACTCCAGCCTGGGCCACAGAGAAGGACTCCGTCTCAAAAAGAAAAAAATTAGATGGGATTGAATAAGTCCATGAATTCAGGGTAATATGATTCATTGGGGTCTATTTTGTAGTAATCTATCACTCAGACCTTTTAAAGCCAGGTCAGTAGCAGCAGCTTCTCTTTCCTGCAGTAGTAGCAGCTCAAGCAAGAGAAGAAATAAGAATTCATTACTGAGGTCCCTCACAGAAAAAAAATCACGCCAAGGGAAATATAAGAAATATAGTTATTTATTGAGTCTTTTCTTATTTTAAATGATTCTCATGGCATCTGAGAGGCTCTTATATGATTTCAGCCATAAAAGGGTGGAAGCAGTACGGATTTCACCCCAGGATGCAGTGGAATATTTCTAGCTTAAAGTTGGTTAGGGCTGAAAGAGAGAGGGAAGGAAATTTGTACAGAATGCAGCATTGTCACTCGGCTGTCATACTTGAAAATCAGGATTAACAAAATAAATACTTATGCAGAGAGAGGGAGGGGATTACTGCAAGAGTATTAATTAAAGCTTTCTTTCCCCCATCAGCATGCTCAGTAGCAAAGCTGGAAAAAAGTTTCCAGTGATAGATTAGTTCTTCCCCATCCTCTACTGGGATATGCTTGCAAAGAGAGAATAGCAAGGAATGCAGATGTGTGTGTGTGTGTGTGTGTGTGTGTGTGTGTGTGTGTGTGTTGGGGGGGGTGCGGTGCTGAGGCACAATAGATCTTCTGAAACAGATGTTCCAAAAGGATATACATGTTTGCATCATATAATCTTAAGCTTTTACTCTGTAAAACCTTTAATAAACTTCTTCTAATTGTGTAGAAAAAAAGCAAGAAAACAGGCATTTGTCAACTACAAATGTATATAATAGGAAAAGGCTTCTTTCATTGATCTAGACAAATCCTGATTATCCACAAAGCAAATGAGGTAGGTTTGATCAAAGACTGGTCACGAAGCCATTATTTCTTGTGGGTATCTACATCTGAGACAAGTGCCAAAGATCAGGGTGTCCCATAGGTCCCTGGAAAAATGCCTGGAAACCACTTGGAGTACTTCTATAATTGATCTCTGAATGGAAGTTTTACGAATGTTGGGGGGTGGGGAAAATCCTTTTCAGAAAGTATCAGCTATGTATTTCATATCATTTGTATTGCCTATCAATCCACCTGAGATTAGTCCCTAGACACAGAGGTGGCTGAGACCTGTCAAAGAGCTCTTTAGGCCCATTGTTCATGACTTACAGCTTGAAGGAAGATATATCAGCAATCCAGCTAATGCAGTTTATGTACGCCGGTGTCCGCCCAGGTAAGAGGCCCTCAAAATTCACTGATGGAAAGAGAATCACGCATGTTCTGTACAAGTTCAATAATGCTTGGCAGAATGGTAATGGTTGTTATTAAATACTATATAGCCAAGGGTAAAGAGAAAGGGGAAAAGAAGACACCTTAGAAGTAGATTGAAATGTATCTTTTTAACCACTTAGATCCTACATGATTAAAACAATGTTTTCATTTTTTTGGTAAAATTTTGGTAATTTACAAGAGGGCTATAGTGATGAATTATGAACCTCCTCATGAAGATATCCTGTCTCCTCTTGACACAATTTCCCTCATGCTTCTCTGCTACTTTGTTCATGTTGCTGCTGCAGAACTCGCTGCACTATTTCACAAAGACTGTGAACTAGTGGAGTTTAGGAAACATGTTTTATTGTTTGTACTTGGTCTATTGCTTAGCTTGGTGATTGGCGCTTTTGTTTAAAATATATATATTTGAATAGCTTAGATAATTATACTTCAATTTGTGAAACTCCTATGTTATTATCTGAGATTCTTTAGTACATGACATTTAGTAAAAAGCAGAAGATACTGTATTATTTTAGAGCAATAAAAAATAATAATAATTTGGTCAGCTATAACTCATTAAGATTATAAAATCACAGTTTTTCTTTAATGAGAGGTTTTGTAAAAAGCAAAAGACAATAGTGTGAGGATAAATGGGAATATTGTTCAGGTCAATGCTAACCTACCTACCTAAAAAATATGAGGGGGCTGGGTCCAGTGGCTCACGCCTTTAGACCCAGCACTTTGGGAGGCCGAGGTGAGTGGATCACCTGAGGTCAGGAGTTGGTGACCAGCCTGATCAACATGGTGAAACCCTGTCTCTACAAAAATTAGCCAGGCATGGTGGCACAAGCCTAAAATCCCAGCTACTGGGGAGACTGAGGCAGGAGCATCTCTTGAACCTGGGAGGCAAAAGTTGCAGTTAGTCGAGATCATGCCACTGCATTTCAGCCTGGGCAACAAGAGTGAAACTCCATCTCAAAGAAAGAAAAATATAAGAAGGGAACTTCAATACTTGACTTGGAGAAATATGACAAAGACCCAATTATGTATGCATTCTTACAATCAAAAGATAAGATAAACCAGAACATGGTGGGAGCCCAGTCAAGTAGCAGAAAAGTTTCTATGAAGGCTAGGGTGTTCAAAACCCATGCTTCATTGTTCTGCTTATGATTTTGTCCCCCACGTTAGTGATGCTATAATAAAAATAGCCGCATGCAAATGAGCTGTAAAGTAACCAGGGACAGTGAAATCAGGGTCTAGCTTACTTCAATTTAGGGAAAGACTGAGGAAAAAGGTTAAGAGATGTCTGGGTTTTGTACAAAGGGTTCAACCACTAGAAGAATTGGGTTATAATGAAAGAGATTTTTCAAGTCTGTATTGGTGCCAACTTGGAGTAGGGTTGGGACTGTGTGGTGCTACTAGATGAATGAGAAAGCAAAACCATTCAATTCTCATTGTGTTGCCAACGCATCTCAAGGAGATTCCTCTTGAAGCAGAAAAAAAATGTAGCGAATGTATCATTTAGAGGAAAACTACATGTAACATGTGATGAGACAGTAAACATTTAGCTACTTTAATTAGCTGGATACTCCAGATTACAGATAATTTGCCATGATAAAATCAGAACTAAACAACTATTTTTACTCAATAGAAGCAAATAGATAAAAGAATGAATAAAAAAATAAATGTACAAATATATTTCATCTAGGGGTATTAAAAGAAATTGTACATAAGACTGCAGAAACTGCTAGTGCCTGAGTCTTAAGTATCTTCAGAGGATTCAGTGGTTTGATTTAAGAGACCACATGCTCTGTCATTATGGTAAATTAAAGGGTCTTTGCAACTGAGTTGAGAAGAATGTAGAGAAAGGTGTCAAGGTCCTCACTTCTCCTTGACTCATAGCAATGATAAAATTTGCCACTACACTAGAGAATCCAATACTTAAGGAAACAGAGGACACCACAATCTTGCTATGGAAATATGCTCTTTGCTTTGAAACAAACGTTGCTTTGTTTCTACTCTTTCTCTGTAATTCCTAAATCTTGTGCTTTCATTTCCCCTTAAAAATATTTCCGTAAGTCATTTTATTCATAGGTTGTGTATTTCATGTAACATTTTTAGGTTTCCAATTCTTCATTTTAATCCTTGATCACTATCTGTTTTTTAGTAGCTTTTTGGAGATGTAATTCACATACAATAGAACTCACTCATTTATGGCATACAATTCACTGTTTTTAGTATATTCATAGAGGAAACCGTCAATACTAATCAAATTTTAGAACATTTTAATTACCCCCAAAATAAACTTCCTACTAATTAGCAGTCATTTCCAATCTCTGCCTCCCCGTACCCCTAACAAACACACCACATAAATATTAGGTGACCACTAATCCCTCTATGGATTTGTCTATTCTGGACATTTTATATAAATACAATAAATAGAATTACACAATTTAAAGTATTTTATGACTAGCTATTTCATTGCATATAATGTTTTCAAGATTTGTTCATGGTGCAGCATGTATCAGTACTTTATTCCTTTTCATTGCCAAATAA
Organism: Aotus nancymaae; assembly: GCF_030222135.1. Taxonomy (NCBI): domain Eukaryota; kingdom Metazoa; phylum Chordata; class Mammalia; order Primates; family Aotidae; genus Aotus; species Aotus nancymaae. The sequence continues at coordinate 16,565,651 of NW_026988472.1, read as the reverse complement.
TCTGTTGTATGGATGTATCATATTTGTTTATGCATTCATCAGTTGATGTACATTTGCTTCCAATTTTTGGCTATTTTGAACAATGTTGCTATGCACATTTGTGAACAGTTTCTTATGGATATGTTTTCACTTCCCTTGGGTGAATACCTAGTAGTGGAATTGCTAGATCATAAGGTTACTCTGTGATTAACATTAAAGAATGTTAAACTTTTTCAAAACTTCTGTACCAGTTTACATTCCCACCAAAAATGTATGATGGTTCCAATTTATCTATATCATTACCAATGCATTGTATAAATTGTGCTTTTTATTTTAATCCTATTAATGCATCAAATTGTATTTTATTGTAGTTTTGATTTTTATTTCCCTAATGACTATTGATAATTGAGTATCTTTTCATGTGCTTATAGTCCATTTGTATATATTATTTGGAGAAATATTTAAATCCTTGGATCATTTTTAGGTAGGTTATTTACTTTTCATTATAAAGGTTGTAGGGCTTCTTTATATATATTCTGATTATGAGTCTCTTATCAGATCAGCAAATACAGTCATGAGCTACATAACAATGTTCAGTCAATGACAGACCACATATATGACAATGGTCCCATAAGATTGTAAAAGAGCTTAAAAAGTCCTATTGCTTAGTGATGTCACAGCCATCGTAACATTATAACCATCATAATATCTTAGTGCAATGTATTACTTCACATATTTGTGATGATGCTGGTGTAAACAAACCTACTGCACTGCCAGTCATGTGAAAGTCTAGCCTGTATATTACAGTCTTTATCAGAATTTTCTCACAAGATTAAGCTTCAGTCACTCACAGAGATAGCTGGTTTAATATTTCTTTTAGTGATTACTTTATCTTTTTTTCTGTGTATTTCTTTACTTTCCTACTGGTGTTTTTGCACATTCACAAAAAAATAAAGCAATTACACTTGAATTATTGTCTCATGGTCTGCCTCTGAGGAAGCCCAAATTAAAATAACTACCAAAAATCGATTGAGAGAGGGAGAAAAAAAGTAGAAAGTATTGTATATATCTAATTGCTTTGTCTGTAATTGGTGAGGTCCAAGGAGATAATTTAAAGTTGCAAATGAAGTTATAAAAGCATAAGTATAATTAACTATAAATGACAAACCAAAGTGTAATATAATTAACTAAAATTTAGTAGTAGAGGTAAATCAAGAAAAGGAGGATGAAGAATAAATAACTTTATTATTGCTCAGGTTCAACAAATAATAGATACTTTTGAAGAAGGAGAAGATTAAGAATATTATATAAATTTACAGTTATAGAGCTAAAATGGCTAAGTAGGGCCTCCAAAAACTCTCTTCTCCATAAAAAAAGAGAAAACTGGTAAAAATGAACATAATCTGCTTTTTCAGAACTCTAGAAATTAACCAAAAGCTTTTAGCAACCTGGGGAATGTTTATTCAAGAAAAATGGCTGGGTCTTGGTAAAAAATAGTGAGCTTTAGGGAATTTAAACTTGTTTTGCTTTCATTCTTTGCTTTCAAGATTTGCAGTATGGAAAAATAACGTTCTCCATTGATGGGGAAAAATGACAGCTACTGAAGAGAGGAGAACAGGGATAAAGCTCATTCAAAGCCTCAGCCAAAAATTGTCTACTTGTGGGCTGCCTCTTAGATTCCTGGAAGGCCATACTTGCAAGCTGTTTGTATCTTAGCTGACTTACAGATTCCTCAGAGTGAATAGCCTGGGGATATTTATCAAAAAGAAATTATAGGCATTTACTTAACTTCTTAGCTACTTGAGGCAGTAGATAATAGTGGAAGCAATAAGAGACTAATAAGAAATCTGGACAGAAGCAGCTGATGAGTGTGATTCCATAGGAGCTTTCAAAAAGTTGATATATTTTTGAACATCTTGAAGGCCAGTCATATACCTAAGGTTGTTTGCATGCCCAGGGTATATCCTCAAGAAAGACCTGATAAAGCCCTACGCTTTTACCTCTGGCTGACCTTGAGGCTCTGTACAAGCCAAAAATAATGGCAAATGCAGAACTGTAAACTGCCTACCTGAATGTTGAAGGTATATCCAAACACATAAGCAGAGCTTCTCAGTAAAGACTAGAAGAGATTTATTGGTCCCAAACATTTAGGAAATTTTTTGTCCATTCATTAGTTGACTACTAAATTAACCAAGTACTGACTCCAGTGGCCACACATGACAAAGATACAGACTTTACAGAAGAGTTCAGAAAAGTCACTAACAAACAATCAACAAAAACTATAAGTAGAAACAACACCAAACCCTAGGGAGGAAAAAGAATCTGATTTTCAGAGTTACCACCTTATGTTCCTTCAAAGTCCAGATTTCAACCAAAAGCAATAGGAAACATGCAGGGAAGCAAGAAAATATGACACATATACAGGAAAAAAGCAATAAATAGAAGTCATCCCTGAGGAAGCCCAGATATTTCACTTACCAGACAAAGACTCTACATCAGCTATTCTAATATGTTCAAAGAACTAAAAGAAATCATGTATAAAGAACTAAAGTACAAAAATGATATCACACCGAAGTAGAGTATATTAATAAAGAGACAGAAATTATAAAAGGAAACCAAATAGAAATTCTAGAGTTGAAAAGTACAATAACTGAAATGAAAAATTCATTAGAAGGGATAAATAGTAGATTTGAGAAGACAAAATAAATAATCAGCAAATTTGAAGACAGATCAATTGAAATTATACAGTCTGAGAAACAGAAAGAAGAAAGAATAACCAAAATGGGCCTGACACAGTGGTTCATGCCTGTAATCACAGCACTTTGGGAGGCCAAGGCAGGCAGCTTGCTTGAGCCCAGGAGTTTGATACCAGCCTGGACAACATGGCAAAACCCCATCTCTACAAAAAAAATGGGAATATTAGCTGGGTGTGGTGGCATATGCCTATAGTCCCAGCTACTCAGAAGGCTGAGGTGGCATGATTGCTTAAGCCTGGGAGGTTGAGGATGCAGTAAGCTTAGACTGCACTATTGCACTCTGGCCTGGGTGATGAAGTGAAACCCTGTCTCAAAAAAAAAAAAAAAAACAAGAAGAAGAAAAAAGAAAGAAAGAAAGAATGAACAGAGCATCTGAAGCCAGCGTACACATAGTGAGAATCCCAGAAGGAGAGGAGGGAGAAAACGGGGAAAAATAATATTTGAAGAAACAATAAGCAAAAAAAAAAAAATTCCCAAACGTGATGAAAAAACAATAATTGGCATATCTAATACTCTTAACAAATTTCAAATAGGATAAAGTCAAAGAAATTCACACAAAATAATAAACTGTTGGAAGACAAAGAAAGAATCTAGAAAGCAGCAAAAGAAAAATGACTTATCACATACAAAAGATCCTCAATACGATTTCTTATCAGAAACCTGAGAGGCCAGAAGGCAATAGAATGACATGTTAAAAGTACAGAAAGTAAAAGTCTGTTAACCAAGCATTGTATGTCTGACAAAACTACCCTTCAAAATTTAAGAAGAAAAAGACATTCCCAGGGAAATAAAAACAGTGAATTTATTTCTAGCAGACCTGTCTTACAAGAAATACCAAAGAGTCCAAGAATGATATACAAATGGCCAGTAAGCCTGTGAAAAGATGCTTAGCAGGTTGATTATTTAATATGCAGGCATTTTAATACAATTATTAAGACTATGTAGAAACACGACATAGAGTCCTTAACTGGTATTCTGATACATTAAATGAAAGAAGCACAATATAAAGTTTCATTTGTGTGATGTTTATAATTCTGTAATATATGTAAAATTATGTAAAAATGGAACATATTGCAGTTAGAGATATCAACGGTATAAGAATATAGATCCTCCTAAAAATATGAAGCTTATACAGAGTGAAAGACTATGAAAATTATAAATACGGAAAGATTAAGCATTGCAACAAAAATAAAACAACATATTTTTCATATCAATAAATCTAAATGGACTAAATTCATATGTTAAAAGACTTCTAGGCTGGTTCATAAAGTAAATTTAGACACATAAAAATAAGTGATTCAGGAAAGTTAAAAGAATTGTTAAATGTACACTAGGTAAATACCAAAAGAAAGAGGATTTGTGATCTTAATATCAAATACAATTTAGGGACAAAATCACTTTGTAAAGCTAGGGATATAAATGACAATGAGAATATACACGGATTACATTGCAGAAGCTAGTTTTAACCAAAAACTATGGGAGAAAACAATAAGTAGGAGCTCACTATTAGTGTGAAGCGCGAAATATGCTCATTGTCCAAGGTAAATTAAGTTGTTAAAAAATCAGGAAGGCTAAAAAGACCTGTGCTTGGTTCTTCAATTTGCCTCTCCAGATCTTTATTCCACCCTCTTCTACCTAGCTTTGGTGCCACGGGAAGCTGAACTCTTTATTCACATTACCACGTTCCCTTGCCCCTGGCTTCTGGTTAGGTTCAGTCAATGGGAAGCACTAGTAGTAGAAGAGAGGGTGGAAGAAGAATAAGATCAAGATATTTATTTCCATGTGCCCCTCTCTCTTCAGTTGCTACAAGTTGGCTGCAACCTTCTGCTGAAGCCAGAGCTTCTGTCAGGAGACCCTTTTAATACATTCTGTCCATCTCATGGTTTGTAACCACTCCTACTCATTCACCTTCACACTTAGGTGTAGTAAATACTCTCCCACTCCCAAATATTTCAGTTAGTGCTTTTGTGCAGTTACCCTTGTGCTTTCCTTCTACTCTGCCAATAATTCTGTGAATTATCCTTGTGTTAAACTCTCTTCAAGTTATCCAGTTTCAGTATGGCCCACCTGTTTTTTGATGATACAAAAGCCAAACATAATTAATCAGATATATTTAACTCATACATATCAAACTCTATTTTGAAAGTAGAGAATATACCTGCTTTTCAAGTACTCATTAAACAGTCTTGAAAAAAATGACGATGTATTGGTTTATGAAGAAAACACATACACAAAGACCTCAGTAAATTAAAAAAATCCTTTTGTTCCAGTGCAATAAAACTAGATATTAAAATATAATCAGAAAAAAACCTGTATCCTGAAAATTAAAGAAAACTCTTATCATTTGAGTCAAGGAGAAAATACAAACTAAAATTGCATGCTGAGTCTCAGGCAGAATTAATAAACAAATCAATACCTAGACACCTTGTAATACATGTACAGAACAACAAAGGCAAAGAGAAAAAAATTAAAGTAGTCCAGGAGAAAAGAGAGCTCACCTAGAAAGAAAGATAACAAACTTTTGGCCAGTTATCACAGAATAGTATTTCCGAATTATTGAGGGAAAATATTTATTACACTAGAATTCTATGTCAAATAAAGGCATTAGGTTTATATGATAGTCAGGAGAGTTTATTATTCACAGAAACTTGCAGAAAGAATGAAAGGATGTGCTTTACCAATAATCTGGAAGGAACATGTAGGATACCAAAAACAATGATGAGTGAAGAAATAACTCAGCATGATGGTATTTTTAAACAATTATAGAATGTTAATAGAGTGGAAGAAAAAAAGACAAGCTCTAGTGTATTTAAAACAAGAGGGAGCTAAAATCCAAAAACATGAAAATGAGAGAGCAGAGTAAATGTTTACAATTTTCTGAGCTGTTTTATTGTCTGGTTAGAGATGAGGGTGACTTTTTTAAATTTTATTTTGTATGCATGTTAAAATCTGATTGCAAAGCCACAAATTCTAATTTACTTGGCGTTCAACTGACATCCACAATTGTGTTACAGTCAGATATTAGTAGATACCTAGCAATTAAAGGACAAATGGAGGCCAGCCCACCTTCTGAGCTCTACTTCATAAAATAGAAGAAAACACTACCAAGTATTATTGATACCCAGGACATTCATTTTCGGCTCCTGTGGAAGAATGATTTTATGTACCATATTCTACTGACTTGCTTCCTTGGTGACTCACCGCGTGTGAAGTTCAGTGGCCTGTATATCATTGGCACATTCTCATTCTAAGCATCTGTTCTCGGAATGAAATGAGCATAAATAAATAAGCAACCTTGTTGAAAAGGTTCAGTCACAAAACAAGTATTTGGAGCCTTGAGACATAATAGGCTGCTTTCTAATTTAGTGTTGTTAGATGGTAGCTTTCTTTATGGTGGACTTTATTGCCATGTTATCTCCCACTGATTTTTCTTATGGCTGAGTTAGTTGGCCTGCTGAGCTAACCTGTCTAGTTCCAGAGACCAAAACATGATGAGTATTGTGTGTAGTAGCACAGCAGTTTTTAGCCCCGGGGAAGAAAGGCTGTAAGCTGTATCACATGTATCTTCCTTCTGTTCCGAATGAGTATTTAACTATCCAACTACTCTGAGTTTCAAAGGCCATGAAAGGCCTGGAAGTTGCTGAGAATTTTATTTGATGAACAGTTCTGATTGTTCTATAATGAGATTAATTACCTTGCCTCCAGGTATAGATGTTACATTTTATCTCCAGAGCCCGAGAAAACATTCCCCTCTTTTTTTTTTTTAATTGTACTTTAGGTTCTGGGGTACATGTGCAGATCATGCAGGATTGTTGCATAGGTACATACATGGCAATGGGGTTTGCTGCCTCCATCCCCCCGTCACCTATAGCTGGCATTTCTCCCCATGTTATCCCTCCCCAACCTCCCCACCCCTTGCTGTCCCTCCCCTGGCATCCCTCAACAGACCCCAGTGTGTGATGATCCCCTCCTTGTGTCCATATGTTCTCATTGTTGAACACCTGCCTGTGAGTGAGAACATGTTGTGTTTGGTTTTCTGTGCTTGTGTCAGTTTGCTGGCAGTAATGGTTTCCAGATTCAACCATGTCCCTACAAAGGACACTAACTCATTGTTTTTTATGGCTGCATAGTATTCCATGGTGTGTATGTGCCACATTTTCCTTGTCCAGTTATCATCGATGGGCATTTGGGTTGGTTCCAGGTCTTTGCTATCATAAACAGTGCTGCAGTGAACATGCGTGTGCATGTGTCTTTATAATAGAATGATTTATAATCCTTTGGATATATACCCAGTAATGAAATTTCTGGGTCAAATGGAATTTCTATTTCTAGATCATTGAGGAATCACCACACTGTATTCCACAATGGTTGAACTAATTTATACTCCCACCAACAGTGTAAAAGTGTTCCTATTTCTCCACATCCTTTCCAGCATCTGTTGTCTCCAGATTTTTTAATGATTGCCATTCTAACTGGCATGAGGTGGTATCTCAATGTGGTTTTGATTTGCATTTCTCTAATGATCAGTGATGATGAGCATTTTTTCATATGTTCATTGGCCTCATATATCTCTTCTTTTGAAAAGTGTCTGTTCATATCCTTCACCCACTTTTGAATGGGTTTGGTTTGTTTTTTCTTATATATCTGTTTTAGTTCTTTGTAGATTCTGGATATTAGCCCTTTGTCAGATGGGTAGATTGCAAAACTTTTTTCCCATTCTGTTGGTTGCCAATTCACTCTAATGATTGTTTCTTTTGCTGTACAGAAGCTCTGGAGTTTAATTAGGTCCCATTTGTCTTTTTGTTGCTGTTGCTTTTGGTGTTTTAGTCATGAAGTCCTTGCCTATGTCTATGTCCTGAATGGTTTTTCCTAGGTTTTGATCTAGGGTTTTTATGGTGTTAGGTCTTATGTTTAAGTCTTTAATCCATCTGGAGTAAATTTTAGTGTAAGGTATCAGCAAGGGGTCCATTTTCTGCTTTCTTTATATGGCTAGCCAGTTTTCCCAACACCATTTATTAAACAGGGAATCCTTTCCCCATTGCTTGTTTTTGTCAGGTTTGCCAAAGATCAGATGGTTATAAATGTGCAGTAGTGTTGCCTCTGAGGCCTCTGCTCTGTACCGTTAGTTTATATCTCTGTTTTGGTACTAGTACCATGTTGTTTTGATTATTGTAGCCTCCAGCATTGTTCTTTTTGCTTAGGATTGTCTTGGCTATGCGGGCTCTCTTTTGGTTCCATATGAAGTTTAAGGTGGGTTTTTCCAGTTCTGTGAAGAGCATCTTTGGTAGCTTGATGGGGATAGCATTGAATCTATAAATTACTTTGGGCAGTATGGCCATTTTCACAATATTGATTCTTCCTAACCATGAGCATGGAATGTTTTTCCATCTGTTTGTGTCCTCTCTTATTTCCTTGAGCACTGGTTTGTAGTTCTCCTTAAAGAGGTCCTTTACATTCTTTGTTAGTTGTATTCCTAGGTATTTTATTCTCCTTGTAGCAATTGTGAATGGCAGTTCGTTCTTGATTTGGCTCTCTTTAAGTCTGTTATTGGTGTATAGGAATGCTTGTGATTTTTGCACATTGATTTTGTATCCTGAGACTTTGCTGAAGTTGCTTATCAGTTTCAGGAGATTTTGGGCTGAGACAATGGGGTCTTCTAAATATACAATCATGTCATCTGCAAATAGAGACAATTTGACTTCCTCCTTTCCTAATTGAATATCCTTTATTTCTTTTTCTTGCCTGATTGCTCTGGCTAGAACTTCCAATACTATATTGAATAGGAGTAGTGAGAGAGGGCATCCTTGTCTAGTGCCAGATTTCAAAGGGAATGCTTCCAGTTTTTGCCCATTCAGTATGGTATTGGCTGTGGGTTTGTCATAAATAGTTTTTATTATTTTGAGATATGTTCCATCGATACCTAGTTTATTGAGGGTTTTTACAATAAAGCGCTGTTGAATTTTGTCGAAGGCCTCCTCTGCATCTGTTGAGATAATCATGTGGTTTTTGTCTTTGGGTCTGTTTATGTGATGGATTACATTTACAGACTTGTGTATGTTGAACCAGCCTTGCATCCCTGGGATGAGGCCTACTTGATTGTGATGGATAAGCTTTTTGATGTACTGTTGCAGTCGGTCTAAAATCGACACCCTATCATCAAAATTGAAAGAGCTAGTGGAACAAGATAAAAAAAAAAAACTGAAAAGCTAGCAGAAGACAAGAAATTACTAAGATCAGAGAAGAACTGAAGGAGATAGAAACACAAAAAAAAACTTTTCAAAAAGCAATAAATCCAGGAGCTGGTTTTTTGAAAAGATCAACAAAATAGGCCGCTAGCCAGATTAATAAAAAAGAAAAGAGAAGAATCAAATAGATGCAATAAAAAATGATAAAGGCACTATCACCACTGATTCCACAGAAATACAATCTACCGTCAGAGATTACTACAAACACCTCTATGCACATAAACCAGTAAACCTGGAAGAAATGGATAAATTCCTGGACACTTGCACCTTCCCAAGCCTAAACCAGGAAGAAGTTGAAACCCTGAATAGACCAATAACAAGGGCTGAAGTTGAGGCAACAGTAAATAGCCTACCAACAACAAAAAGTCCAGGTCCAGTTGGGTTCACAGCCGACTTCTACCAGATGTACAAAGAGGAGCTAGTACCACTCCTTCTGAAACTATTCCAAACAATACAAAAAGAGGGAATCCTTCCCAAGTCATTTTATGAGACCAACATCATCCTGATACCAAAACTTGGCAGAGACTCAACAAAAAAACAAAACTTCAGGCCAGTACCCCTCTTGTTTTCAAAGATGGCCCAAAGCCCCAGGAGTTCAATGCTCAGGCTTACACAAATTGGAAGGAAAATTGGGGAAACTCCCTGTCCACATTTCATTGCATTCTTTCAGATTCTTATGATTTTGCTAAGTCTGCTGGTGAGATAGCTTGCTCATCTCCTACACCCTTATGTAATTAATCTGAAATTAACCTTCTCATTAGCCCACAGATGGGGAAGGGCAGCACACAAATTTTAAGATGTATAGGCCAACATAGGCTTTTATTGGCTGTGGTTAAGAACTAACTTCTAGTTGATACATGCAGAAGTAGTTAGAAGATGTTTGAAGTGGAATTTAAAAATTTGTTGCCAATGCATGTAGTTTTATGTCGGCTAAGAGCTCACACTTGTAATATAATTGTTAATTGAGGATAATATTGAATCACCTCAAAAACCTGATCCACGTTTCTTTTGATTTTTTTCCTGTCTTATGTATCTAATGTACTAAGGAATACATACCCAACCTGTTACATGTAAGTTGATTTACTCACTGCCTCGGAAACGTGGGTCTCTTATAAACCCATGTTTATACTGATGTCCTTACCTCTGTTAATTTTTCCCATGTTCAAAGCTAAATATCCCCTTCATCAAACCTTACTTAACACAGTAGTTCTAATATTGACTGCCCAGGATTGTGAGCACTAATTCTAAAGGATCTCTGTCTTTTGATGAGTCCCAGGGAAATTTTCTCCTAATTAGCACCTGTATCTCAATTCTCTCTTCCTTTACCTAGTCTTTTGGAGTCTTACTGTCAAAATCTAAGTATAAAAGGCAAAAATAGCAGACAATGGATTTCCAGCTTTATGCCTGTCTTAGCAATTCTGTGAGAGATGTTTTGAAGCTCCTGTTGAAAAATCTGTGCCAAAGACCTAGTAATTGTTTTTTATGGTTTTCCAATGAAGTGTGAAGTTCTTCTAATAGCTGTCAATAGCTTTCTCTACTTTGTAGCTGTGAGCACTAAGAAAGAGGCCTTTAACAACCTTTTTTTTCTCTCTCTCTTCTACAATCACTGCTTTGGTCCCATGTCAGACTAGAGACTAAACAGTTGGCATTATAACCTGAATAGCCTAAGAAGTTAAGGGTAGGTAAAATCAATTATATTGAATCCTTCCCTACTTTCAAAGTAATAATAATTTTAAAATAACAGGCAACACATATCTAGTAGTTCAATTAAAAAATCATTTATTTTTACTCTATTCCAGGCACATTGCTAATAGCTGAGGATCTGTAGATAAAAAAAGGAAGTCCCTGTTCTCAAGTAACTCACAGCCTAGTAGTGTGGAGAAATATGTAAATGAGAACACTTTAAGATCATATGTTCAGAGGATACAGATAACCAGAGGAAGCTAACCCTGAGGGATTGTGAACAGAGGTATATCCTATACTCACTATGTTTCTAGTACTTAACACAGGCCCAATCTTTCTTTAATAGATATGCAATAAATATGTATCGAATTAAATCCTATCATGCTACTCTTGTTAAAACATTCATAAAGTCAGTGAAATAATCTTCAACATGTTATTGTACTATTGCGAAGTTTATGAAAAGAAAAAGAAGGGCATCTACTTGAGTGTTCTTAGATCTCTTTTCAAAGAGATGAGTCAGCAAAATTATTCCTTAAAAAGCCCTTTAATTTTTTAAGAAGGTACATAAAATTATGTTACATAAATGTTTAGTTACTGTTTTTTATACTTAGCATAACAGGTTAGGTAAATTTATGATTCATGAGAATTATATTTTTATGTGTTGTGTGTATTTTTATGGTACATTGGAGTCCCTTTTGGGTAATCAATGTGCACACCATATTTACTTCCATTATATAGGACTTGGCACATAATTTTACTCTTAAATTGTTATAGAGATTTTTAATTGTTGTATCTTTGCTTCTATAATGTCCTGTTGTTCATATTTATAGTTTGTTTTATATCATATTCTTGGTTAGAAATGCAATCCAAATTATTACATTGTTCTTTAGGGGGAAAAGATGACTTCTTTTAGAATGATATGCTCTGTTCCCAAAACTGCAAAAATGCATGATGGTAGAAATTGGTAACTACCTGTGCAGTCACATATCACTTGTTATTTTTTCACAGCAATGTTGAATTTCTTTCCTCAATCTGAATGAAAACCATTTCTGGGAATCATTACTTGCTTCATGACTCTTCTCTTATGATTTTTCATTCTCCTGTCCAACTTCCTATAATCATTGACAGGTTTTCCTTCTAGGCAAAGGTTGGTGTCAGGCAATGAGCTGATCCTGGACACCAAAGTACCTGAAGTTCCAGCTCAAACAACAGGAGGAACTTAGAATTAAGTTTTATTGCTCTACACTCAGGAGTAGATATGCTAGGGATGTGTGTTCTCCCCTAATCCCCACACAACAGACTAGCCAAATTCCCCCTAAAGTCTCCCCCTGAATCTACCCATCACTTAACTGGGCACTTAAAATTCTGTTAAATTCATGTCAGTCTCTTTTCTGGAGTTACTGGACCTCACATCATGTATCCTCCACCACTACCTGAGATCTGCCTTTGAATGGACATTGTTCAGACATGTGATGTAATTCAGCTTTCATCCAACTCACCCCTGCTACCTGACTTTTCAACTGGAGTTTCCCAAAGGCCTACCAACTTTAAGACTGGGCCTCCAAGGTTAGAATACCTGGACTTTTCCAGAACATTCCACGCCCTTAGGAAAATAGTTTTCTCTCTGCCTAGCCATGCTTGCAAGGGCTTCCACAGATTTACCAGTCCTGGTTTTGTTTCCTTTTTCACTAGTGTATGCTTCTGAGGTACCAAGATGTCTCACAGCAGCACTGCCTGGGACACTGGTTCCACAGACATGAACATTCCATTAATCCTGCAACCTACACAATATCCAGTAGAGTAATAAGCACACAGAACTTACTGCTGTGCAAAATGCCTGGTCTGAAAAAGAGGAGCTTATATGTAGATCATGGCCCAGGGATCTGGGACAAACAATGGTGGAGCCAATAAACTAAATGTCTCTGCCTTCAAGACTTTATAACCCGTTGGGGAAAAGAAGATGAACATACAAAAAACAAGAATAATGGAGATTGTCTGGTTCCTGTGCTTTCTATGGAGATTAATGTTACTTCTACCTACCTAGGCACTCAAACAAGAAAATACCCATTCTTCATTTGGCTATTTCAATGATATATATATTTTTATTTATACCATTTAAAACTAAATCTTTTTTTGTATTTTTTTTTTTTTTTTAGCTGAGGACATGTGTTATTCTTTCCAACAGTGTAGAATGACAGAAAATGGAGAATAACGGTCCCTGCCACTTCAGATGCTCATTTCTTTCCAGTGGAGATTCCAGATTATAAGAGGGCTTTCCTCACCTCCCACTCTTTTCTCCACTCACTCCCATCTGGCTTCTGCTCCCCTCATCCAACTAAAACAGCTCTCACTGAGGACAGCAATAATATCCACGTTTCTAAATGCAACAGACTTCAAACTTGCCATCTCACTAGCATGTGACACTATTGACTACATGCTCCTTTAAGAAACTCTCTTCACTGGGCACAGTGTCTCACACCTGTAATCCCAGCACTTTGGAAGGCCAAGGCCGGTGGATCACCTGATGTCGGGAGTTTGAGACCAGCCTGCCCAAAGTGGTGAAATGCTGTCTCTACTAAGGTTACAAAAATTAGCTGGATGTAGTGGCAGGCACCTGTAATCCCAGCTACTCAGGAGGCTGAAGCAGGAGAATCGCTTGAACCCAGGAGGTGGAGGTTGCCGTGAGCCTATTGCACCATTGCACTCCAGCCTGGGCGACAGAGCGAGATTCCATCTCAAAAAAAAAAAAAAAAAAAAAACAACGGAGAGAGAGAAGAAACTCTCTTCTTAGGTTCTGTGTTAGTTTCCTATTGTTGCTGTAACCAATGACCACCGACTTGGTGGCTTAAAACAACACACATCTACATCTATTCTTGCATGATTCTGGCAATCAGTTCAAAATCAGTATTACTGCACTGAAATCAAGATGTCAGCAGGGCTATACTCTCTCTGAAAGCTCTTGGACAGAATCCATTTCCTTGCCTTTTCTAGCTTCTGAAGGCTGCCTGCATTTTTTGGCTCATGACCCCTTTTTCTGTCATCAAAGCCAACCATGCAGCATGCACTTTGCTTCAATTGTCACATTACCTTCTTGTTCTGAAGTCAAATTTATTCCTGCATCACTCTCATAGAAACACTTCTGCTTATATTTAGCACCCAAACAGATAATTTAGGTTAATCTCCTCATCTCAAGGTCTTTAACTTAATCACATCTGCAAAGTCCCTTTCCTCATATAAGATTACATTCACAGGTTCCAGTGATTAGGACATGGATATTTTGAAGGGACATTATTCAGTCTACCATGGGCTCCATAACATAACACTCTCAGTTTCCTTCCTCACACTTCCTTAGGCACGTGTTCTCTGTCTCCTTTGCAGACTTGTCTTATTCCACACAAAAATTAAACATTGGATTTTTGAAGGTTTGATCCTAGATTTTCTGTTTTTCATATGCAATGTTCTATTTACTTACTATTTATGAGCCATAATTCTTTTGTAAAAGTGTGTATTTAGATAAATTTAGTTCAAATTTGGTAAGTTTAAATTAAATTGAATAAGTATTATTTAGACAAATTTTTAAATTGTGAAACATAACACATATATATGGTAAAAACCATAAATATCTAACAATAAATTATTATAACATAAAGACATGTGTAACCATCACTACGGTTGAGAAATAGAACATTGCTAGCATCCTAGATACCCTCTGTGGGCCCCTTCCTAATTACATCCCAATCCTTGATAAATTTATTTTCAAGCATTTTAATTTGTATAATGCTATTGTATGTAGGATATTTTACTCCTTTTGAGAAAGAGAAAAGCAGCCTCAATATCTGGGAGCTGGTCTAGCTTTTTCTTGGTGAACACGAACAAAAACAATTGCACATGAAAGGTAGCAGAATATGCGACCCCAAAACATGCCACTTTAAAATAAGATTTATTAAGAGAGAAAGGCACTTAAAAAAAATCAGATGCAAGAATGGCACTTTGACCCTTCTCTCTTTCTTTCCGAAAGCAGTAGATAAAACCCCTGTCTGGAAGATGTCCTTCCTACACCAGAAAGGAAGTAATATTCTTGTCATCAAAGATGTGAAGTTGCAACCAAGAGAATTCTACATAAGTAGACTTTGTTAAAATAATTCTTTTTTCCTTCAGCTTCCCAGTTTAGTTACTTTAATGCAATTGCTTCTTTTTGTTCAACCTAATATAAAAACATTTAAGGATTTTCACTTCTCTGGATCTTCATTTCCTTATAAGGGTTTCTATATCATGTAACACATTAAACAAATTTATATGCTTTTTTTTTTTTTTTTTTTTTTGTCAATCTGTCTTGTATCAGTTGAATTCCCAAGTTCAGGTGATAAAACCCTAAGAAAGGAGAGGTAGAGTTTCGACTCCATGACACACAGAACAACAACATTAGACAAGGCCACTCTGCAATTTTGACGGATCAAGACAGACGGTAGAGTACTTTGTAATCATGACTGAATGCAGACAAAAACATAAGCTCTGCCAACCCACAAAAAAATGCCAAGTATCCCACTCTCCCTTTTGAGAGAAATGACTGCTTTTTTTTAAACCACTTAGAGCTTTGACCTCACGTTAATTTTTCGTCTTTCCAAAGATGTATTAAGATAATAACAAAATTACCTCTGCTTCCTGAGAGCATGCAATTCAGAGCAAAGCTCCGCTTGAACTCTGCCCCAAGAGCACTAGACACAAGCCCAAATCCTGTAATAAATCATTTCTTAACGTCGTTTCACAGAGATGTTTTCTCACGATGTGCATTCCCTCTTTGCAATGAGCAATATACCCAACTCATTTAACTACAGGCATGTTCTTAGTGGTCTATGACTATAGGACACTGTCATTTTAGACTTTCTAAATTTTTTTTTTTGTGTAAAGATTGCTGACTTTTTGTGTATACTAATTGTATTAATTTTATGAATAATCTCCTTTCTAAGTTATTAATCTCCTTTCTATTTTTATTTGTGTAAAGATTGCTTTTTGTGTATAATAATTATATTAATTTTATGAATAATCTCCTTACTGATTTTTCTTATTGCTAAGCTTTCAAAAATAACATTTACACAATTATGAAAAATATTTCTACTTTCTCTTTTCAGCATTTATTTCTCTTATTTCTTTTTCCTGTCCATTTTCATTGATTAGAACTTGCAAAATATAATAGTTATTCCTGGTGGTAATGCGTATCTTTGCCTTATTCTAACTTTAATGGGAATTTCTTTAGTTTCTCACTATTAAATATGATGCTGGCCTTTGATTTGAGATGTATATCATATAAGGAATTCTGGTTCAAATTCTGACTCTGCCACTTAAATGCTGTGTGAACTTAGGCACACCTTTGGCACTAATTTTCTCATCTGAATATTATGACAATAACATCACCACTTCACAGGGCTTTGTCACAATTAAATTCATGAAAATATTTTAAGATAGTGAAAAATGTTTACAGTAGTGCCTGGTTCATAATTACTATATAAATGACTTTATATAATATCAATATAATATTCTCTAACAGTAAAAATAATAGTATTTCACGTATTGTATAAATGTTGTTTATTAATCCTCTATTCCGATTTAGTTAAAAATTTTATCAGCACTAGAGGTTGGATTTTATCAAATGCCTTTATTATGTCTACAGCAATGTTCATATAGCATTTCTCTTTTCATGGATTCATCTTTCTTTTTTTTATTTACTTTTTATTTATTTTTATTTTTATTTTTTTTATTGCATTTTAGGTTTTGGGGTACATGTGAAAAACATGCAAGATTGTTGCATAGGTGCATACGTGGCAGTGTGATTTGCTGCCTTCCTCCCCTTCACCTATATGTAGCATTTCTCCCCATGCTCTCTCTCCCTAACTCCCCACCCCTGCTGTCCCCCACACTCCCCCCAACAGACCCCAGTGTATAGTGCTCCCCTCCTTGTGTCCATGTGTTCCCATTGTTCAACACTGTCTATGAGTGAGAACATGCGATGTTTGATTTTGTGTTCTTGTGTCAGTTTGCTGAGAATGATGGTTTCCAGGTTCATCCATGTCCCTACAAAGGATGTGAACTCATCGTTTTTGATGGCTGCATAATATTCCATAGTGTATATGTGCCACATTTTTCCTGTCCAGTCTATCATCGATGGGCATTTGGGTTGGTTCCAGGTCTTTGCTATTGTAAACTGTGCTGCAATGAACATTTGTGTGCATGTGTCCTTATAGTAGAACGATTTATAATCCTTTGGATATATACCCAGTAATGGGATTGCTGGGTCAAATGGAATTTCTATTTCTAGGTCCTTGAGGAATCGCCACACTGTCTTCCACAATGGTTGAACTAATTTACACTCCCACCAACAGTGTAAAAGTGTTCCTATTTCTCCACATCCTCTCCAGCATCTGTTGTCTCCAGATTTTTTAATGATCGCCATTCTAACTGGCGTGAGATGGTATCTCAATGTAGTTTTGATTTGCATTTCTCTAATGACCAGTGATGATGAGCATTTTTTCATATGCTTGTTGGCCTCATGTATGTCTTCTTTTGTAAAGTATCTGTTCATATCTTTCACCAATTTTTGAATGGAATTGTTTGTTTTTTTCTTGTAAATCTGTTTTAGTTCGTTGTAACTTGTGAATATCAGCCCTTTGTCAGATGGGTAGGCTGCAAAAATTTTTTCCCATTCTGTTGGTTGCCGATTCACTGTATTGACTGTTTGTTTTGCTGTGCAGAAGCTGTGGAGTTTGATTAGGTCCCATTTGTCTATTTTGGCTTTTGTTGCCAATGCTTTTGGTGTTTTGGTCATGAAGTCCTTGCCTACACCTATGTCCTGAATGGTTTTGCCTAGGTTTTCTTCTATGGTTTTTATGGTGTTAGGTCTTATGTTTAAGTCTTTAATCCATCTGGAGTTAAGTTTAGTGTAAGGTGTTAGGAAGGGGTCCAGTTTCTGCTTTCTGGATATGACTAGCCAGTTTTCCCAACACCACTTATTAAACAGGGTATCCTTTCTCCATTGCTTGTTTTTATCAGGTTTGTCAAAGATCGGATGGTTGTAGATATGTTGTGTTGCCTCCGTCGCCTCTGTTCTGTTCCATTGGTCCATATCTCTGTTTTGGTACCAGTACCATGCTGTTTTGATTACTGTAGCCTTGTAGTAGAGTTTGAAGTCCGGTAGCGTGATGCCTCCCACTTTGTTCTTTTTGCTTAGAATTGACTTGGCTATGTGGGCTCTCTTTTGGTTCCATAAGAAGTTTAAGGTGGTTTTTTCCAGTTCTGTGAAGAAGGTCATTGGTAGCTTGATGGGGATAGCATTGAATCTGTAAATTACTTTGGGCAGTATGGCCATTTTCATGATATTGTTTCTTCCTAACCATGAACATGGAATGTTTCTCCATCTGTTTGTGTCCTCTCTTATTTCGTTGAGCAGTGGTTTGTAGTTCTCCTTGAAGAGGTCCTTTACGTTCCTTGTTAGTTGTATTCCTAGGTATTTTATTCTCTTTGTAGCAATTGTGAATGGCAGTTCGTTCTTGATTTGGCTCTCTTTAAGTCTGTTATTGGTGTATAGGAATGCTTGTGATTTCTGCACATTGATTTTGTATCCTGAGACTTTGCTGAAGTTGCTTATCAGTTTCAGGAGATTTTGGGCTGAGGTGATAGGGTCTTCTAGATATACAATCATGTCGTCTGCAAATAGAGACAATTTGACTTCCTCCTTTCCTAATTGAATATCCTTTATTTCTTTTTCTTGCCTGATTGCTCTGGCTAGAACTTCCAGTACTATATTGAATAGGAGTGGTGAGAGAGGGCATCCTTGTCCCGTGCCAGATTTCAAAGGGAATGCTTCCAGTTTTTGCCCATTGAGTATGATATTGACTGTTGGTTTGTCATAAATAGCTTTTATTATTTTGAGATACGTTCCGTCGATACCTAGTTTATTGAGGGTTTTTACAATAAAGGGCTGTTGAATTTTGTCGAAGGCTTTCTCTGCATCAATTGAGATAATCATGTGGTTTTTGTCTTTGCTTCTGTTTATGTGGTGAATTACATTTATAGATTTGCGTATATTGAACAAACCTTGCATCCCTGGGATGAATCCTACTTGATCATGGTGGATAAGCTTTTTGATGTGCTGTTGTAATCGGCTTGCCAGTATTTTATTGAAGATTTTTGCATCTATGTTCATCATGGATATTGGCCTGTAGTTTTCTTTTCTTGTTGAGTCTCTGCCAGGTTTTGGTATCAGGATGATGTTGGTCTCATAAAATGATTTGGGAAGGATTCCCTCTTTTTGGATTATTTGGAATAGTTTCAGAAGGAATGGTACCAGTTCCTCTTTGTATATCTGGTAGAATTCGGTTGTGAGCCCATCTGGACCTGGGCTTTTTTGGGGTGATAGGCTCTTAATTGCTGCCTCGACTTCAGACCTTGTTATTGGTCTATTCAAGGATTCGACTTCTTCCTGGTTTAGGCTTGGGAGGAGGCAACTGTCCAGGAATTTATCCATTTCTTCCAGGTTTTCTAGTTTATGAGCATAGAGTTGTTTGTAATAATCTCTGATGATGGTTTGAATTTCTGTGGCATCTGTGGTGATATCCCCTTTATCATTTTTTATTGCATCTATTTGGTTATTCTCTCTTTTCTTTTTTATTAGTCTGGTTAGTGGTCTATTTTGTTGATCTTTTCAAAAAACCAGCTCCTGGATTTATTGATTTTTTGTAGGGTTTTTCATGTCTCTGTCTCCTTCAATTCTGCTTTGATCTTAGTTATTTCTTGTCTTCTGCTAGGTTTTGAGTTGTTTTGATCTTGCTCCTCTAGCACTTTCAATTTTGGCAATAGAGTGTCAATTTTAGGTCTCTCCTTTCTTCTCATGTTGGCACTTATTGCCATATATTTTCCTCTAGAGACTGCTTTAAATGTGTCCCAGAGATTCTGGTATGTGGTGTCTTCATTCTCGTTGGTTTCGAAGAACATCTTTATTTCTGCCTTCATTTCATTGTTTATCCAGTCAACATTCAAGAGAAAGTTGTTCAGTTTCCATGAAGCTCTGCGGTTTTGGGTTGGTTTCTGAATTCTGAGTTCTAACTTGATTGCACTGTGGTCTGAGAGACTGTTATGGTTTCCGTTCTTTTGCATTTGCTGAGGAGCGATTTACTTCCAATTATGTGGTCAGTTTTAGAGTAGGTGTGATGTGGTGCTGAGAAGAATGTGTATTCTGTGGATTTGGGGTGAAGAGTTCTGTAAATGTCTATTAGGTTTGCTTGGTCCAGGTCTGAGTTCAAGTCCTGGATATCCTTGTTAATTTTCTGTCTCATTGGTCTGTCTAATATTGACAATGGTGTGTTGAAGTCTCCCACTATTATTGTGTGGGAGTCTAAATCTCTTTGTAAGTCATTAAGAACTTGCCTTATGTATCTGAGTGCTCCTGTATTAGGTGCATATATATTTAGGATCATTAGCTCTTCTTGTTGCATTGATCCTTTTACTATTATGTAATGTCCTTCTTTGTCTCTTTTGATCTTTGTTGCTTTAAAGTCTATTTTATCAGAGATGAGAATTGCAACTCCTGCTTTTTTTTGCTCTCCATTTGCTTGGTAAATCTTCCTCCATCCCCTTTTTTTTGAGCCTTTGTGTATCCTTGCATGTGAGATGGGTTTCCTGGATACAGCACACTGATGGGTTTTGGCTTTTTATCCAATTTGCCAGTGTGTGTCTTTTGATTGGGGCATTTAGTCCATTTACGTTTAGGGTTAATATTGTTATGTGTGAATTTGATCCTGCCATTTTAATGCTATCCGGCTGTTTTACCCGTTGGTTGATGCAGATTCTTCATTGTGTTGATGCTCTTTACCATTTCGTGTGTTTTTGGAGTGGCTGGTACTGGTTGTTCTTTTCTATGTGTAGTGCCTCTTTCAGGAGCTCTTGTAAAGCTGGTCTGGTGGTGATGAAATCTGTGAGTACTTGCTTGTTCACAAAGGATTTTATTTTTCCTTCACTTATGAAGCTTAGTTTGGCTGGATATGAAATTCTGGGTTGAAAATTCTTTTCTTTAAGGATGTTGAATATCAGCCCCCCCTCTCTTCTGGCTTGTAGGGTTTCTGCTGAGAGATCTGCTGTGGTTCTGATCGGCTTCCCTTTGTGGGTAACCCGACTTTTCTCTCTGGCTGCCCTTAGCATTTTCTCCTTCATTTCAACCCTGGTGAATCTGACGATTATGTGCCTTGGGGTTGCTCTTCTAGAGGAATATCTTTGTGGTGTTCTCTGTATTTCCTGGACTTGAATATTGGCCTGTCTTGCTATGTTGGGGAAATTTTCCTGGATAATATCCTGAAGAGTATTTCCCAGCTTGGATGCATTCTCTTCGTCACATTCAGGTACACCTATTAAACGTAGATTAGGTCTTTTCACATAGTCCCATATTTCTTGTTGACTTTGTTCATTCCTTTTTACCCTATTTTCTCTAATCTTGCCTTGTCGTTTTATTTCATTGAATTGTTCTTCGACCTCTGATATCCTTTCTTCTGCTTGGTCAGTTCTGCTGTTGAAACTTGTGCATGCTTCGCGAAGTTCTCGTGTTGTGTTTTTCAGCTCCATCAATTCACTCATATTCCTCTCTAAGTTGTCCGTTCTCGTTAGCATTTCGTCAAGTCTTTTTTCAAGGTTCTTAGTTTCTTTGCATTGGGTTAGAACATGTTCTTTTAGCTCACGGAAGTATCTTATTACCCACTTTCTGAAGGCTAATTCTGTCATTTCATCACACTCATTCTCCATCCAGCCTTGTTCCCTTGCTGGTGAGGAGTTGTGATCCCTTGTAGGAGGAGAGGTGTTCTGGTTTTGGGTGTTTTCATCCTTTTTGCGCTGGTTTCTTCCCATCTTTGTGGATTTATCCACCTGTTGGCTTTGTAGTTGTTGACTTTCTGATTGGGTCTCTGAGTGGACCTTCTGTTTGTTGTTGATGAAGTTTTTTCTGTTTCTTAGTTTTCCTTTTAACTGTCTGGCCTCTCTGCTGTAGGACTGCTGAGGTCTACTCCAGGCCTTGCTTACCTGGGGATCACTTGCAGCAGCTGCCAAACAGTAAAGGTTGCTACCAGTTTCTTCTGCTTTGTCCCAGAAGGATACCTGCCAAATGTCAGTCTGAGGTCTCCTATATGAGGTGACTCTTTGGATATATGGAGGTCGGGAGCTGCTTGAGGAAACAGTCCTTTATATTAGCTCAGGTGCTGAGCTGTGAGCCCCGTTGTTCATTCAGAGCTGCTGGGCTGGTAAATTTAATTCTGCAGCAGCAGAACTCATAAATCCCCCCCCCTTTTTTTTCCCCAGGTGTTGTGTCCCAGGGAGTTAGGGCTTTATGAGTTTCCGCTGTACTGCTGCCTTTTTTTTTCTTCAGGGCTGCCCTGCCCACGAGGAGGCAGCCTAGTCACTCTCAGCCTGCAGAGGCTTTGCTGAGCTGCTGTGGGCTCTGCCCAGCTGCTGTATGAACTTCCCTGCAGTCCTGTTTATATGGGTGTAGTTAGAGCTGCTTCCGCAATGTTGGCCTGCCTCTGTAATCACGGACTTTCTCTGTAATGGCGGGTTGCCGCAGCAACGGCAGGCTGCCTCAGTAATGGCTGATGCCCCTCCCCCACAGAGCTGGACCATCCCAAAACTCTCAACCCAGAGCGTTTCCAATTGCTGTTTTTTTGTTTTTGTTTTTGTTTTTGTGGAGGTGCGACCAGCCGGGCCTAATGTCCTGGCTCCCTGCCTCAGAGCCTTTTATTTTTTTGTTGAATGGTCAGCTCTCTACCAGGTGACCTGGTCCCCTGTTGAATAGGTGCCAGGATCTGTGTGATTTCCCGTGTGGCGACCCACTGCACCACTGAAACCGCAGCTCTGAGATTCGTGGCGCTTTTTTTGCCCGGGAATCTCCTGGCCTGGCTCTCTGTTTCAGCTCCCCTTGCTGGCTAAGTGGGACCACAGTCCCGTTTACTCTGCACCTGGAGCGGCTGCGCTGGGGTGCAGGCAAAACAGCCACGCCGGCCAAAACAGCCGCACTGGCGACCCGTGGGGCTCCTCCACCTGCGAATCTCCTGCTCTGTGGGCAATAAAAATCCATCTGGAAATGCGGCGTCCACTCACCCTCTGCACTTTCACTCAGAGCTGCAATCCTGAGCTGGATCTAACCGGCCATCTTGGAACTCCTCCCCGGATTCATCTTTCTTAAACACCCATCTGTTCAGGTTATATTCCTGTTTGGACTCCTTATGACTGCAGAAAATAATGTGTAATTCCATAGCAAGGCATTCAAGAACTCCCATGATATAATCCCAGCTTTTGTTTCCTCCATGCACTCTCTGCTCTGGATATATTAAAGTATCTGCTCCATAAAAGGGTCATGTTCTACAATAATAGTTTTAACATGTGAATTTGTTATGAGGATTAAATAATGTATGCATTTTAAAAATATCTGAAACACATAAAACAGTACCTGGTACAGAGTATATGTAAGATAAGTGTTCCTATATATATATTTTTTATACATAGGGTTTTATCAGTAATAGGTGTTGATTTTATCAAGATCCTTTGGGGCATTTGTAGAGATGTTTATATGGTATTTTTCCTGTGATGGAGTTATTTTTTAAAACGTGTCTGATCACATGACACCTTCCTAGCAACTTACCACTGACTACTGCTAAAGCGAAATAATATGGTCTGAGAAGGACTCCATACTTCTATATTTTAGTCCTTGTGGATGAACTGCAACCTAACTTAATAGGTAGACAAGATTGAAAAACTAACTTATGAGTATGTGCCTGTAACAATACCCTAGTCTTGGCCACTCCCAACTGCCATACTTCAACCACTCACACTGCGGAGTGTTCAAATAAGGCAAATGCTGAGCTGTAACCAATTCACTTGTTTCTGTGCCTCCCTTCTGATTTCTGTACGTCATTTCCCTTTTTTTGTCTATAAATTTTCTACCATGTGGCTGCACTGGAGTCTCTCTGTATCTACTGTGATTCTGCAAGAGTGGGCTCCCTTATTTGCAAATCATTCATTACTCAGTTAAACTACTTCACATTTAATTTGGCTGAAATTTTTCTTTTATCACTGCAAAGCAAGACATTCAAGACATTCCATGATCTAACTGTACTGGGGGGACTTGACTGTGGTCCTGTAAATAGGTTTTAAAATTTTCTCTTAATCCAAAACAACTTTCACCAGGCTGTGAATTTTCTTTTTCTTTTTCTTTCTTTCTTTCTTTTTCTTTTTCTGCCTTCTTTTGTCTCTAGTGTTTGTGCAAATTGTAAGACAGACATGTAGCATTATAGATGTTGGCATTAATTGATCTGAAACTTTTTAATTTATTGGAGCAATTTCTTGCCAAGCTTGTGTTCTTTCTTTAAGGCCTGAGAAGCCACTTGGTTAAGTACTCATTAGTTTGACTTCTATATTGCATATGTAAAAATTCCACATTTATTAAAAAAGACTTTCACCTCAATACCTACATCCTTGTTCTAGCAGTTTCCTGTTTACTATGCATACATTATAGACAACTAAACAATATTTTGGAGATCCCCTTAGGGCTGCCTGAAAATTCAGAGATATATTTAAATCACATCAGCAATATATTTCCCTTTCATAATGTATTATGCCATAGGTTTGTAATCTCTCCTAAGGAAACAAAATTAATTTTTCAATGTTCTTTGCTTGTGATAGAGGATAGCATAATAAATACTCCTCCTTTGTACCTTTGGAGATAATTGGCTGGAAAACGATTGGGTGAAAATTGTTTTCTCACTCAAGGTCATTCTGCTACACATTAGCACCATTGAGGCATGCTTCTGAATACCAGGAACATACCCTTCAGACAAAGATTAATTAGATGCAAAAGTTAAAAGAGAGAAACAGATGAATCCTCAGCATGGCTTTTAGAATATAAGAAGTGTGGTCCATGTTAATGGCTGTGCTAGTTTTCAAAGCTAGCCTTTTGAACTTATCTTTTTATGTATCTAGTTTAAAAAGCTTGAATTCCTATTAATAATGAAATTTTGAAATGAAAGAGAGCCATATAATGATCTAGCATTCATACAAAGGAAATAATTATTTACCATAAAATAATTAATTTACAAATGTCACCTAAGGAATCAAACTGAGGAGAAACTCCTGCTTTGCTCATTCTCAACCAGGACAAATATACAAATACCTTTGATGCAAGGCAAAAGATGTTAGGGCCCAGAAGAAAAATTTCAAAAGAGGGAAAGATCACATTCTTGTTTTGCTTCTGATACTTTGTCTTGCTTTATTATTTTATCAGAACTATTTTAAGTTACAAGAATAAAGAGATATTGCATAACAAGTCAAATAACACAAAGGCTTAAAAAGAAATAGTTCATAATCTGCTCTTCCATCCCTTCAATCTCTGCCCCATTCAAGGTAACAAACCTGATATGTTTGATGTACAATTTCTACATCTTTCTAGATTCTCATTTTAAAATAGCCAAACTTTTTATTCTTTTACCAAAAAAATTGGATCATCCGATATGTCTTTTCATGCTTCCTTTTTTAAACTCCAGTGTAAGATATAAAGAACTAGAAATGCCAATGCAGTTTGATGGAAGAAAAGGAGTATTTTCAATGAGTGGATCTGGAGAAATTGAATATCTGTATGGAAAAAAAATGATCCTTGACCCTCTCCCTCACAGATATTTAAAAATTAATTTGACATGGATCATAGATCTAAATGTTAAAGCTTAAGCTATAAAACTATAAAGCTTCTAGAAGAACCCACAAGAGAATATAGTCATGACCTTGGAGTTGGAAAAGTTTAACAGGGTAGATAAAGCACTAATCAAAAATGAGAAACTTGATAAATCAGACACACACACAAACTTCTGCTCTGATTTCCAAAGTAAACATACCAATTTGTAATCTCATCAGTAGCATATAATGGTTCCATTTGTTCCATATCCTGGTCAGCACATGATGTTGTAGATTTTTAATCTTTACTATTATTGTTGTTGTTTTAATTTTAGCCATTCTGATTGGTGTGAATCTCATTGTGATTCTAATTATACTTCCTTGATAACAAATGAAGGTGAGAATCTTTTCATTGGGTGTTTGGATACTTTTCTTGGTGAAATGCCTGTTAAAATCGTTTGTCCATGAAACAAAAAAGGAAAGAAATGGGTTGTGTATTTCTCATTGATTTGGAGGCATTCAAACATGTGTTCTGCACATTATATATAATATATAAAGTATCTGGGCCTTGCCTTTTCACTGTTCTAATAGTCTTCTGATAAAGAAAAGTTACTAATTTTAATGAAGCACAGTTGGCCAATTATTTCCTTTATTGTTAGTGTATTTTGTGGAGACCAGCTGAGCAAGCCCAAAACTGATATGGCAGGCAGTGAGGAAGGCAGGATCATGGGCAGACTGGAAACCCACAGTCATGAGCTTATACTTGTCCACAGGCAGTCAGTCAGAATGGGAAGATGACCGGCAGGTTGAAATAGCACATATGTGAGCTAAAGCTTATTTTTCACAGGCAGCAGTCAGGAAGGAAGATCCAGGAGGAAAGGAAGAGCAATTGTAGATACAGATGCTATTTGGGTCTCTAAGCTCAGGGAAGGTGTAAGCCCTTTTGTAAAGGCCTTGAAACTAATTAAATCAGGCCAGCAAAGTTGTTCTTCAACTTTCAATGAGGTTATGTCCCACTAATGCATATTAAGTCAAAAATATTGTAAGTTGAAAATGAATTTAATACCCTGATAAGCCCATTGTAAAGTCAAAAAATTATAAATTGAAACATCATAAGGCAGGGGCCATCTGTAATACCCCTTTTGATTAACTTAAACTCAACTGATTATGGACTTGAATCACATCTGCAAAATCCCCTTATAGCAGCACTTAGATTATTTGTGTGAATGAATATCTGGGAGAAGGCCTGTGTATGTTATGTAATGACTGCTGTTTCCTTTCCATTCTCCAACTCTTGTAAGAGAACCTCCTTCATGACCACCCCCCATCTAGAAACATACTAGAAAGAGAATTTTGAAAACTGTTGTTCAGCCTAATCCAATTGACACACCAAATAATTGTCATAAATATTCTTCTATGTTATCTTCTAGAATCACAATGTCCAAATGGTCATGCATTTAAGTAGCCACATGGCTATTTAAATTTAATTTAAATTAAATAAAATGTAAAATTTAGTTTCTCAGTCACACTAGCCAAGTTTCAACTGCTCAATAACTACATATGGCCACTGTATTAAACAGCATGGAGACAGAGTATTTCCATCTCATAATCGTAAACTTCTATTGGACAGTGCTATTTCAGAAACGATCGTTTTGCCTTTAACATTTAGGTTTGTCTCTCATTTGGAAATCATATTTTACTAAAGGGCAACGTAGAGGTCAACATTTATTTTTTTTCCACATAGAAATCAAATTAATTGACCCAGTATTATTTGGTGAAAAGCCTACCAATTTGCATTGCATTTCAGTGGCTGTCATCTTTATTGTAAATTGGATGACCATATATGTGGTGACCTGAATGGTCTGTTTTGGGGCTTTCTATTCTATAAGTTTTGTGTATTTACTATATATATACCTCCTGATCTTAATTCTTATCTTTTTATAAGTATTGATATCGGTAATAAAAGTTTTCTAATTGTTTTTCTTCTTCAGAACTGCTTCAGTAATTGTTTACCTTTTGCATTTCTATGTGCATTTTAGAATCAGCTTGTCAAGTCATACAAACATTTTTCTTGGATTTTCATTGGGATTGCATTAAAGCTATACATGAATTTGAGTGCAAATAGGCATTTTCTTTTGCATTTAAATGCTATTAAATACTTTTCAACTTGTCCAATTATGTTCTTGGACACATTCCCATTGGCAATATGTGAAGTTCCTACTTCCCTGTGTTCTTATTACCACTAAATTTTTTTTTTTTTTATTGCATTTTAGGTTTTGGGGTACATGTGAAAAATATGCAAGGTTGTTGCATAGGTGCATACGTGGCAGTATGATTTGCTGCCTCCCTCCCCTTCACCTATATCTGGCATTTCTCCCCATGCTATCCCTCCCCAACTCCCCACCCCTCTGCTGTCCCCCCCTCCCCCCAACAGACCCCCCTGTATAGTGCTCCCCTCCTTGTGTCCATGTGTTCTCCTTGTTCAACACCCGCCTATGAGTGAGAACATGTGGTGTTTGATTTTGTGTTCTTGTGTCAGTTTGCTGAGAATGATGTTTTCCAGGTTCATCCATGTCCCTACGAAGGATGTGAACTCCTCGTTTTTAATGGCTGCATAATATTCCATGGTGTATATGTGCCACATTTTTCCTGTCCAGTCTATCATTGATGGGCATTTGGGCTGGTTCCAGGTCTTTGCTATTGTAAACTGTGCTGCAATGAACATTTATGTGCATGTGTCCTTATAGTAGAACAATTTATAATCCTTTGGCTATATGCCCAGTAATGGGATTGCTGGGTCAAATGGAATTTCTATTTCTAGGTCCTTGAGGAATCGCCACACTGTTTTCCACAGTGGTTGAACTAATTTACACTCCCACCAACAGTGTAAAAGTGTTCCTATTTCTCCACATCCTCTCCAGCATCTATTTTCTCCTGATTTTTTAATGATCGCCATTCTAACTGGCGTGAGATGGTATCTCAATGTAGTTTTGATTTGCATTTCTCTAATGACCAGTGATGATGAGCATTTTTTCATATGTTTGGGCTGAGGTGATGGGGTCTTCTAGATATACAATCATGTCATCTGCAAATAGAGACAATTTGACTTCCTCCTTTCCTAATTGAATACCCTTTATTTCCTTTTCTTGCCTGATTGCTCTGGCTAGAACTTCCAGTACTATATTGAATAGGAGTGGTGAGAGAGGGCATCCTTGTCTAGTGCCAGATTTCAAAGGGAATGCTTCCAGTTTTTGCCCAGTCAGTATGATATTGGCTGTCGGTTTGTCATAAATAGCTTTTATTATTTTGAGATATGTTCCGTCGATACCTAGTTTATTGAGAGTTTTTAGCATAAAGGGCTGTTGAATTTTGTCGAAGGCCTTCTCTGCATCAATTGAGATAATCATGTGGTTTTTGTCTTTGGTTGTGTTTATGTGGTGAATTACATTTATAGACTTGCGTATATTGAACCAGCCTTGCATCCCCGGGATGAATCCTACTTGATCATGGTGGATAAGCTTTTTGATGTGCTGTTGTAATCGGCTTGCCAGTATTTTATTGAAGATTTTTGCATCTATGTTCATCATGGATATTGGCCTGTAGTTTTCTTTTCTTGTTGAGTCTCTGCCGGGTTTTGGTATTAGGATGATGTTGGTCTCATAAAATGATTTGGGAAGGATTCCCTCTTTTTGGATTATTTGGAATAGTTTCAGTAGGAATGGTACCAGTTCCTCTTTGTATGTCTGGTAGAATTCGGCTGTGAACCCATCTGGGCCTGGGCTTTTTTTGGGTGGTAGGCTCTTAATTGCTGCCTCGACTTCAGACCTTGTTATTGGTCTATTCAGGGTTTTGACTTCTTCCTGGTTTAGGCATGGGAGGAGGCTACTGTCCAGGAATTTATCCATTTCTTCCAGGTTTTCTAATTTATGTGCATAGAGTTGTTTGTAATAATCTCTGATGATGGTTTGAGTTTCTGTGGCATCTGTGGTGATATCCCCTTTGTCATTTTTTATTGCATCTATTTGGTTATTCTCTCTTTTCTTTTTTATTAGTCTGGCTAGTGGTCTGTCTATTTTGTTGATCTTTTCAAAAAACCAGCTCCTGGATTTATTGATATTTTGTAGGGTTTTTCGTGTCTCTATCTCCTTCAATTCTGCTTTGATCTTAGTTATTTCTTGTCTTCTGCTAGGTTTTGAGTTGTTTTGATCTTGCTCCTCTAGCTCTTTCAATTTTGATGATAGGGTGTCAATTTTAGTTCTCTCCTTTCTTCTCATGTGGGCACTTATTGCTATATATTTTCCTCTAGAGACTGCTTTAAATGTGTCCCAGAGATTCTGGTATGTGGTGTCTTCATTCTCGTTGGTTTCGAAGAACATCTTTATTTCTGCCTTCATTTCAGTGTTTATCCAGTCAACATAAGGAGAAAGTTGTTCAATTTCCATGAGGCTGTGCGGTTCTGGGTTGGCTTCTGAATTCTGAGTTCTAACTTGATTGCACTGTGGTCTGAGAAACTGTTTGTTATGGTTTCCATTCTTTTGCATTTGCTGAGGAGTGATTTACTTCCTATTATGTGGTCAATTTTAGAGTAGGTGTGATGTGGTGCTGAGAAGAATGTATATTCTGTGGATTTGGGGTGGAGAGTTCTGTAAACGTCTATTAGGTTTGCTTGTTCCAGGTCTGAGTTCAAGTCCTGGATATCCTTATTAATTTTCTGTCTCGTTGATCTGTCTAATATTGACAATGGTGTGTTGAAGTCTCCCACTATTAATGTTTGGGAGTCTAAGTCTCTTTGCAAGTCTCTAAGAACTTGCCTTATCTATCTGGGTGCTCCCGTATTAGGTGCATATATATTTAGGATCGTTAGCTCTTCTTGTTGCATTGATCCTTTTACCATTATGTAATGTCCTTCTTTGTCTCTTTTGATCTTTGTTGCTTTAAAGTCTATTTTATCAGAGATGAGAATTGCAACTCCTGCTTTTTTTTGCTCTCCATTTGCTTGGTAAATCTTCCTCCATCCCTTTATTTTGAGCCTTTGTGTATCCTTGCATGTGAGATGGGTTTCCTGGATACAGCACACTGATGGGTTTTGGCTTTTTATCCAATTTGCCAGTCTGTGTCTTTTGATTGGGGCATTTAGTCCATTTACATTTAGGGTTAATATTGTTATGTGTGAGTTTGATCCTGTCATTTTGATGCTAGTTGGCTGTTTTGCCCATTGGTTGATTCAGATTCTTCATTGTGTTGCTGTTCTTTACCATTTTGTGCATTTTTGGAGTGGCTGGTGCTGGTTGTTTTTTTCTATGTGAAGTGTCTCCTTCAGGAGCTCTTGTAAAGCTGGTCTGGTGGTGATGAAATCTGTGAGTACTTGCTTGTTCACAAAGGATTTTATTTTTCCTTCACTTATGAAGCTTAGTTTGGCTGGATATGAAATTCTGGGTTGAAAGTTCTTTTCTTTAAGGATGTTGAGTATCGGCCCCCACTCTCTTCTGGCCTGTAGGGTTTCTGCTGAGAGATCTGCTGTGAGTCTGATGGGTTTCCCTTTGTGGGTAACCCGACCTTTCTCTCTGGCTGCCCTTAGTATTTTCTCCTTCATTTCAACCCTGGTGAATCTGATGATTATGTGCCTTGGGGTTGCTCTTCTAGAGGAATATCTTTGTGGTGTTCTCTGTATTTCCTGGACTTGAATATTGGCCTGCCTTCCTAGGTTGGGGAAGTTTTCCTGGATAATATCCTGAAGAGTATTTTCCACCTTGGATGCATTCTCTTCGTCACATTCAGGTACACCTATCACACGTAGATTAGGTCTTTTCACGTAGTCCCATATTTCTTGTTGACTCTGTTCATTCCTTTTTACCTTGTTTTCTCTAATCTTCCCTTCTCGTTTTATTTCATTGAGTTGATCTTCGAGTTCTGATATCCTTTCTTCTGCTTGGTCAGTTCTGCTGTTGAAACTTGTGCATGCTTCGCGAAGTTCTCGTGTTGTGTTTTTCAGCTCCATCAATTCACTCATATTCCTCTCTAAGTTGTCCATTCTCGTTAGCATTTCATCAAGTCTTTTTTCAAGGTTCTTAGTTTCTTTGCATTGTGTTAGAACATGTTCTTTTAGCTCACAGAAGTTTCTTATTATCCATTTTCTGAAAGCTGATTCTGTCATTTCATCACACTCATTCTCCGTCCAGTCTTGTTCCCGTGCTGGTGAGGAGTTATGCTGCCTTGTAGGAGGAGAGGTGTTCTGGTTTTGGGTGTTTTCATCCTTTTTGCGCTGGTTTCTTCCCATCTTTGTGGATTTATCCGCCTATTGACTTTGTAGTTGCTGTCTTTCTGATTTTGGTAATTTTAAGTCTGTAGCAGCTGAACTCATAAACCCCCTTTTCTTCCCCCCAGGTGGTCTGGCCCAGGGGGTTAGCGCTTTATGCTTTTCAGCTGTGTTGCCACCGTTTTCCCTGCCCACAAGGTGGCAGTCTAGTCACACTCAGCCTGCAGAGGATTCACTGAGCTGCTGTGGGCTCCGCCCAGCTTCTGTGTGAGTTTCCCTGCAGTCCTGTTTATATGGGTGTAGTTAGAACTGCTTCCGCTATGCTGGCCCGCCCCGTAGTGACGGAGTCTCTGTAGTGGCGGGTTGCTTGGTTATGGCAAATTGCCCCGGGAACTGCAGGGTGTTTCCTGATGGAGGACGCCCCTCCCCCACAGAGCTGGACCGTCCCTGGTTCAGCCGTGTTTCCAGTGGGGCCCTCTTTGCCCGGTAATCTCTTGGCTTGCCTCCTTGCCTCAGCTCCCCTTGCTGGCCCAGAGGGGACACAGTCTCGTTCACTTTGCTCAAGGAGCTGCAGCTCCCTGCCCCCGGTGCAGGTCGAGCAGCTGCTCTGGTCCAACCAGCGGCGCTGGGAACCCGTGGAGCTTCTCCGCCTGTGAATCTCCTGGTCTGTGGGCAGTTAAAATCCGCTGCCCTGTGTGCCGCTGTGTCAGCCGAAGCAGCGGCTCTGAGATTCGTGGCACGTCCTTGCCCGGGGGTCTCCTGGCTTGCCTCCCTGCTTCAGCTTCCCTTGCTGGCTCAGAGGGAACTCTGTCTCTCTCGCTCTGCATAGGAAGCCACTGCCCGCCCCCCCCCAGGGCATAGGCTGAGCGGCCATGCCGCTCAAACCAGCGGTGCTGGCGACCCGTGGGGCTTTTCCTCCTGTGAATCTCCTGGTCTGTGGGCAGTAAAAATCCGTCTGGAAATGTGGCGTCCACTCACCCTCTGCGCTTTCTCTCGGAGCTGCAATCCCGACTTCCTCCTAAGCGGCCATCTTGGATCCTCCCGACCACTAAATATTTTTAAAAATTTAATTAATTAATTAATTAATTGAGAAGGAGTTTTGTTCTGTCGCCCAGGCGTGATCTTGGCTCACTGCAACCTCCGCCTCCTAGGTTCAAGTAATTCTCGTGCCTCAGCCACCTGGGTAGCTGGGACTACAGGCATGCACCATCACACATGGTTAATTTTTGTATTTTTAATAGAGACGGGATTTCACTATGTTGGCCAGGCTCATCTTGAACACCTGAGCTCAAGTGATTTGCCCATCTCGGATCCCCAAAGTGCTGGGATTACAGGCATGAGCCACCATACCCAGCCATCACTAAATATTTTTAATCCTTGAAAATATATAGTATCTGATGAGTGAAAATAATATCTTGCTGTTTTAATTTGAATTTTCCTAACTTTTAATGATGAGCATCTTTTTATATTTTTTCCACTTAAATTTTAATGTCTGTGAATTGATTTTTCACTTAAAATCATTTTTGCTAATTCAAATGCAAGTCTTTTCATGTATTATGGATGTAGTGGATACTATGCCATGCCACCCAGATATTCCTTCAGGAAAGATGCACTTGTTTCACCATTTGCCTGTAGTGTTATCTACTGACTGGCCACAGCTATGTCTTCTCTGGGGCTTACCCTTGGCCAGAGGATGCTCTATAGTGTATTTCGTGATTGATTAATGCTAGTGTACAGAAGCCTGTCTTCTTTATTTTGAGGTGGAGAATCTCTGAAAGGCCATGCCAGCTTCAGTGCTGCCCCATGGGTTGGCTGAAGCTGCTGGTACAACTTGTTCAACCTCTCCCTCTGACCAATCTTGCTTATTTTGTTCTCCTGCAGGTATTTTTGTCCAAGAGCATTCCCCAGTAAACCTCGTATATGCAAATGTCAATTTCAAAGTTTGTTTCTCCAGAAACCTGACCTATGACAGTTTATATATGAAGTGGTCCTAATTGGTGTTATGGAAATAGATCACCTGTAGGTTGGCTGTCAATAAAGACCGCAAATGCTGGTATTAAGTGGAAATTGGAGAGTCCTTGGCATGCTGTAGTGGTATAATTGTTAAAACTTTCACCAGTGGTAAACTCTTGTGGAATATGGATGGAAGACAGTACATTATTGGGTGCAATATCTTAAGCATTTGGGATATACAGGGGAAATCGTTAACTTTAAAGATTGTGGGATTAGATAGCTGCTACTGGGGGCTTTTTTGTTAGATAAAGGCAATGCAATACCTAAATGGATGAATTGGTCATTAAATGCTAAATCTGAAAGTCAGATGGTCTCCTTGTTAACATATAAAGAGGCTGCCCCATATCCATGGGGCAGAAAAAGTGGAGAATTAGGCCTGGGACTTAATTATAAGAGTAGCAAAACCATACAAGAAGTTGAATTATCAAAAGTGTATTGTTGGAAGGGCACAGGTCAGAGATTCATGAGACTTTTTAGAAAGTGAGATTGAAACCATTATATTTTTAAACATGTACTCATGAATATGAATTTTAGCACTCCCATTTATTTCTTTTCTGCCCCAATAAACATAAGTGTTATAGGTACTGAAATTAGGTGAATTTAATGATGTTACTATAAAATTATTTATATCTTGATATTTGCAAAAGAACCTGAAATGGCAGTTCCAATTTTGTATTTTCTTTCTGTTTTCTTTCATCTGTTTTAGTTTTACAAACTACCTGGAAAATCTATCCAATTTGATTACACAATTTTTGAGATGTGTCAGGAATACTTGTAGAATGAAGATTTAAGAAAATCTTTCAAAGTGGTCAGTTAAAAAAAATTACAATTCAGAGAAAATATAGCCCCCTTATGTTTTTCAATATTAATCAACTCAGTATAATGAAAAACCTGAAAAACAAGAAAATTCATTTGAAAGACAAGAGAGCGTGAAAAAGGGAGACATGACAACATGAAATTAAGAAAAGAAATTAATATTAAATAAAAAGCAAAATAAAAGTGTATAGTCAACAGGGTCCCAGAGTTTTATTGCTAAAGCTGCTTTGCAGAGTAGCAGCCTACATTGAGAGGAACAATTTCCTAAAAGTCAATAGTGGAAGAATAAGAGAAAAGATTGCATTTACTTGCCTCATGAGTTCAATGCATGACCTTTTTGTAATCGAACAAGTCAGAAAGATATTACTTCTTAGTTTTTCATTGTCCTGCTTTTTTAAAAATTAAATCAGAAGTACAGAAATGCCCATGAAAACTAATATTGAGAATCCTTCATAGACTTGTATTTTTCTAAATGCTAAACTTTTAGAAGATTAAATGACAAGAAATCCCTAGGGAGTTAACTTTGCTAGTACAGAAAGATCATCTGATAACATCATTTTTTTCATTATTTGGTATAACTCTAGGGTGAGGTTTGCACAATATATAAAACATATTCTTGCCTATCTAAACCAAGTGAAACTATATTCACATACCCATTAGGCATTGTATTTGAAAAAAATGGCAATATCTAACATTATGTAACTAGATCATACAATACAAATTCTAATGTTAATGTGTTATGCTATATTAAATGTATCTGAAAGAGACCAAATTGGCATCATTTTGCATTCTGCTAATTTGTATTTTTCAGTGATTTCACTGAATATCAGAATCTTGTGCATAGAGTGATATAAGGTGGAAAATATGGTTCTTTCATTTAGAATTTAAAATGATCTGGCCCCAAAGTGTCAGTTATTCTTTACAGAATTTTTACCTAGTGCATACAACAGTTTTGTAGCTGCCTTTTATTCAGAGAGTCTGGCTTTGATAACACAAGTGTAATTAAAATCAGAATATAAGTACAGGAGCTGGCTTTGTTAACGTGATCACAGTTGATTGTTTAAGCCTAGTGTAACATTGCACAGGGTGCTGTACTTACTGCAATGTTAAGGCTCTGGGTAAAGTTCAGGGCTTCTTTCATTAAGTCGCCCACACCTTCCTTTCCTTACCCCCTGCTCACTGTAGCTTCTGAGGTTTGGAGACCCAGGAAAATTGTCTGAGCATAGAGGCATATAGGAGATGCCAACTAAGCTTTCAATTTTGCACCATCCTATGAACCTCCCAAACTTATTATGTGGGTCAAATGAGTTTAAGTAGTATCATCCTCATTTTAACGATGAGCAAAGAGAAGCCAAGGCAAGCTAAGTGACTTATCCAAGATTACACAGCTGATGCAGTCACAGACCTACTGCTCCAACCCAGCCCACTTGGTATTAGTACTGTTTCCACACATATCTGTGCAGAATAGCATTGTAATGAGAATGTTTGGAACAATATAGAAAGACTCTTGGAGGAGATAAGGCTTCCAGTAAAATTTAAAAAATGGTAAGTTGTAAATGATAGTGTAAATGCACTGGTCTGCCATAAGGCAATGATGTAGCAGGAAGATTGGAAGATCTATGTATAAGAGGGGACAAATAGGGACCTCTGACTATTAGGAAAAGTCAGACTAGGATGTAGCAAGAGATAGAGGGGGCAGCCAGGTCAGAATTAGCTAAGGAGGGACCCTAGAGCCCTAATAGTGTAGGTGCAATCTTATCTGGAGGCCAAATGGGGAGACTGTTTCAAATATGAAACAGAGATGGGGGTGCCAAGGAGCAGATATGGAGGATACTTTGGACTTAGTCTTGAGATGTGTGGGCAAGGTTTCAGTGCAGAGGCACAGAAAGGTCGTTTGTATAGTCCTGAGCAAGTCACTGAAAAAGGAGAGCTTAATACTGATTGACAGTTCAATTAAGAATCCTGAACTAACAATACCACAACTTTAAAAGTTGCAGGTATGAATGGGAAAGCCCCCAAATTGCTGCAGAGCTGGAGGGTCACAAAGGAAATGCCTAAAGCTTTTTTTGTAATCTAACTGAAAGATCTGTTCTTAGATTTGGGACCAATCTGGAAATTACTGTTGCTGATAAAAGTGGAGATGTTTACACTGCTACTGCTGCTTACCCATTACTCTACTAGGGCTGAGCATTGAGGCAGAAAGAGGTGCTTAGGAAAGGGGACAAATGGGGAAGAACCATGAAAATAAATAGCTAAGCCATTCTCGGGATAATTAATGAATAAAAAGAAATACAGAGAGTTTCCAGAATAGTCTTTAGAATTGGTTGCCTGTGGTTTCTGAGAATTTACTGTAAGTAATGTCTAAAACCTGCATTACACATAGGGGATCAGGTGGGGTCAAACAAACATGACTCTTATAGGAAAGAATGAGTAGAACTTGCAAAATAATAAGAAAAGATAATTTACAACCAAGTTGAAGGATTCCATCAGGGACTTCCCCACTGTCTAGATGGAAGAAATGCGCTTATCTCAACTGTGCAACATGTAGATATTGTCTGGCTGAAAAATAAAGTCATATTCCATAGTCAATTCTTTTGGGAGGGATCCTAAGATGTTCTCTCAAATTTAGGCATTGTATTTATCAACAAATGTAACTAGCTATCAACCTACAAACCTGCCTCCTCATCTGCTTGTCTCTCTATCCTCCATCTCTATCTGTCTTACAGTCATAGTTGGCATTTGCTAATACCAACTTTGAAGATTTTTAGGCTAAAATTCCTGCATGCAAGTTCTATGGGATGAATCTTGAGTTCTAATCACCTGTAAATTCATATGGAAGAGAGGATACCAAAT
The DNA here is from genome assembly GCF_030222135.1 of Aotus nancymaae. Taxonomy (NCBI): domain Eukaryota; kingdom Metazoa; phylum Chordata; class Mammalia; order Primates; family Aotidae; genus Aotus; species Aotus nancymaae. The sequence goes on along the minus strand of NW_026988472.1, from coordinate 16,528,362 downwards.
TATTTGTTTTGAAAATCCAGGGCCTTCTCTGCATATGGTTTCTTGGCTACCTCTATGAGCAGCTGAATACTTACGTTCCTTTGACTGCACAACTTTTACGTTTGAACTTTTTTAAACTTTGAGATGTTCATTTTACCAGCAACATAGTATAGATGTAATTTAGATACATTCAGGGAGTATAACCTTGAATTCACTCTCAATTAATGTTAACAAAAGCCTCATTCTATAAATGAAGGACAGCCAAGACACATGTAAACCTTCATTTCTCCAGAGACTGTAAAATTATCCTTGGATTAACCTAGACCATCAGAGAGACATACACACCTGGACTGTGTTGCTTTTGCCAGTCTCTCTCCCCCAAATCCTGTTTTTATTGAATCACAATTTGACTTTTTATGTTATTGAACAATGTTGAAGAACATTGCAAGAAAAATTCAACAAAAGTAGTTGTATTTATTATGCAATGTTGCTGAGGATGTTTAGATATTTTTATTGCATTAGATATCTCGTTTTTCTGTAATCCCATGGAAGAAATTCCTGTCTGGCCTCTGCTCTACTACCCCTGAACCCTTTTATTTTGTTTTTATTTTCTGACCATCTTGAATAACTTTCTTCCTTCTTTGTCTTAATCACTGAAGAACATAGAGCCAAATTTATGCCACTTATTTTGTGAGTACATAGGTCTTTACACTAAGCATTTTGTTTCCTAACCTCACATCTGGCTCCCAACTTACTTTTTTTTTAAAGTACATTTTCCCATTTTCTCACTTTATTTTTTTTTTGCTGTGTGTGTGTGTGTATGTGTGTGCATGTGTGTAAAATAAGGCTGTTTTTTTTGCCTCCCTATAAATTTATCCTCGGAAATGAAGAGTGTTGGAATGGGTCAGGACAGGATACACCACTTAATCTTGAGGATTGAACTTTGACTTTATGAAGCATATTCAAAAGATTCTTTTTCTTTAATTAAAAAACTACTGAAGTATAATTGGCACTTAATAAACTGTACATGTTTAAAGTGTACAATTTGATAAGTTTTGACATATATGTTATCCATGTAACCATCACCAAAATCAAGATAACCATGATATCCGTTACCTCCACGAGTTTCTTCATGCTACTTTCTAATCTCTTCCTCTCTTATTTTCCAGTCCCGACTCTCATCCCTAGGCAAACACTGACATGTTTCTATCACTATAAACATTACGTTTTCTAAAATTCTATAGAAATGAAATTATACTATATGTACTCTTTCTCGGTCTTGCATCTTTTGTTAATACTTAGCATAATTATATTAAAATTCATCCATGCTGTTGTGTGCATCAATAACTAATTTCTTTATATTGCTAAATTATATTTCATTACATGAATATGTCCAATTTGTTTATCCATTCACTTGTTAATGATCATTTGGGTTGTTTTCAGTTTTTTGCTGTTACAAATAAAGTTTCTATGAATATTTGTATATGAATCTTTATTTGGGTATATTTTTTGCTTCCTTTGGTTAATTATTAATATAGTCACTCTAGCTTCTTTTCAGTAGTGTTAGAATGATATGCCTTTTCCCATTATTTTACTTTTAACCTATTTGTGCATTTATATTTAAGTGTGTTTCTTATAGGCAGCATACAATGGAATTTTTTTAAATTTTAATTTGACAATTTCTGCCTTTTAACTGGAGTGTTCAGACCATTTCTGTTTAATGTGATTATAAATGTCGCCAGGTTTACACCTACCATTTGCTATTTGTTTTTTATTTATCTATCTCATTTTCTCTTTGTTCTTCTTTTCTTCTGTCTCTGCTTTCTTTTAGAGTAATTATTTTTATAATTCCATTTCAATTCCTTTGTTAGCTTATTAGCTGTAACAGTTTGTTTTGCTCTTTTAATGGTTACTTTAGGGTTTATAGTATACATTTTTAATTTATCCCAGTCTGACTTCATTTGATATTATTCCACTTCATGTGAAGTATAATAACCTTGAAGAGCATACTTTTATTTCTCCTCTTCTGGGCTTTATTCTTTTGTTATTACACATTTACTTAATACATGTAAAAGTAAAATGAAGGGAAATTTTAGTTTTATGACATTTTGAAGAATTGGGGCCATAATTTCTTCAAATATTTCTTCTGTCTCCTATCTTTTCTCTCCTTTATGCATCCCAATTACATGTAAATTAGATGTGTGAAATTGTCCGACATTTCATTGATGATCTGTTCATTTTTTTTATTCTTACATTCTCTCTGTTTAATTACAGATAGTTTCCATTGCTGTGTCTTTAAGTTTATTAATTATTTCTTCTGTAATGTCTTATCTGCCATTCATCCCATCCAGTATATTTTTCATATCATACATTATTGTTTTCATCTCTATAATTTTGCTTTGGGTCTTTTTAAAAAATCCTTAATGTTTCTACTTAACATGTTCAATCTTTCCTCTAGCTTTTTAAACATATGGAATATAGTTATAGTAACCATTTTAATGTCACCGTCTTCTAGTTCAAATATCTGTGTCACTTCTGGGTGTATTTTGGTTGCCTGGTAATCTTTAATAGGACGTTGGGAATTGTGCATTTTTTATTCTTGGGTGCTGGATGTTTTTGTATTCTTGTAAATATTCTTCAGCTTGCTCTGAGATAAAGTTAATTTACCTGGAAACAGTATGATCTTTCAGAGTTTTGCTTTTAAGATGTTTTTCAAGAATAGAGCAGCATTTAATCTAGGGCAAATCTCTAGCAGTAAGATTGGAAGATCTGTGTATAAGAGGGGGCAAATAGGGACCTCTGACTATGTAGCAGTAGGATTGTTAGGGCTAATCTCTACTATTGCAGCAAGGCTCTTCTCGTTACTCAACAATCTATGAATTATGAAAATTACCAGTCTGGGCAGTGAAAACAGCACTATTATTGGAGTTGTTTTAGTACCAAGTATTCTTTAATCCTTTTTGGTGGTCCTTTCCTTGGCCTTGGGTAGTTTTCTTAAATGCATGTGCTGATTGGTGCTCTGCTGAATACTTGAGGTGGATTTTTTGTAAATCTCCACAATTTCCTCCTGTGCAGCTCTCTTGCTATTGCTCTCTTTTGTAACTCCAGATGTCTTGCTCTCCTAGACCTCTTAGCAATGTCTCTTAAACCCAGGGAGTTTGACACATTCTACGAGTTTGCCACAGTGGCCTGGAAACTCTCTCAATGCAGTGCATTGGGCAATAGGAGGGCTAATTCTGTTAGCTTCTAATTTGTCAGTGATTATATCCTTCATAGCCTGATGTCCAATGACTTGACGACCATTGTTTCATTATTTTGTCCCACTGTTTCAGATGAGAAGGTAGATCCCATCCCTGTTACTGCATCTTGGTTTGAAGAAGTTCCTGGTCATTCTTTCGTGCTGTTGGGTTTTAGCTTTCCTTTTAATGGACTCTCTCAGAATAGTTTCTTCCTCAAGTGTATGGGCAGTCAGCACAGGATAGATCCGCTCTGATCTCTGGAGAAAATAGATACTTATCTTGGTATCCTTTGCCTTGATTTAATGCTTCCTTAACTCTACTCAAAGTCAAACAGAAAGATGCTGAAGCTCAAGATTAGCAATCGGGATGAGTACAGTGGCTCATGCCTGTAATTCCAGCAATTCAGGAGGCTGAGGTGGGAGGATCACTTGAGCCCAAGAGTTCAAGACTGGCCTGGTCAACACAGTGAGACCCTGTCTCTACAAAAAAATTTAAAAAATAGTAGAGCATGGTGGCACACACCTGCAGTCCTAGCTACCTGGGAGGCCAAGGCAAGAAAATAGCTGGAGCCTAGGAGGTTAAGGCTGCAGTGAGCTGTGATCACACCACTGCATTCCAGCCTGGGTGACAGAGTGATACCCTGTCTAAAAAAAAAAAAAAAAAAAAAAAAAATTAGCAATTGTACCTCGGGATGAGGGGCACTGGAGACCACCTAGTTACTTCTAAAATGTCTTCATATAAAAGCATAAAGAGAAACTTTTGTTTCAATCTAGATCAGAAGGAATCAGAGCTCCCACATTTGACTGGAGCATTTCTTCATCATTTCTGCCTCTCATGACATCAGCAACTTGGCTGAGAATTTAGATATTCAGAATTCTAGCCAAATATCTTTCCATCCTCTATGACTAATATGGTAAATCCATTTTGGAACAAAGTAGGAAGAAAGAATTTTTTACTTAAATGCCAGTATTTATAGTTTGTTGTGTATGATTATGTTAATGTTAACTGTATATATTTATCTCCCCTTGGTATACATCCAGTTTTTCTCAATTTTGTTATTTTTGGTGTTTTAATTGCCTCCAGATCTGCCCATAGGTAAGTACTTGAAATTGGTGGGTTCAGATGGGAAAGCGCAGATGACCAGAATGAGCATACAAGATAAATAGCCCCTTTACAGGTGACTTCAACTAGAAATCTTTCTGCACATACCATAAATTATAACAGTAAATCTGAGTGTGCACATGCTAGTCATGGAAATTGAGCTCAGAAAAATTTTACAGGTGTCAAAATTTTATACTTAAAATTCTAGTCTTCCTCATGGGAATAATTAGGCTTTACTCAGACAGAGATTATCAAGCAATTTTTCTTCATATAGTTACTCTTATCATTTATGGCAAGAATATTTTGACAGTATTGGAAAGTGTCCTAATGGGAGAAAGTTGACTTTTATAAGACTATGACGTTAGGGTCAAGTGACTGATAATATTCAGTCTTGCTTTCAAAAATGGACAACTGAAAATTAGTAATGGGAAAAGTGTTCCTCAGAAGACAGGCTAACATAGATCTTCAAATAATTGGGGTAAATCGCTGGAAAACAGTGATAGAAAATATTTCCTCCCCAAACCATCTTTCATTGGCAACAGAGAAAATCAAGTCTTTAGTCGTTGAACAGTGTACTGAGAGGAATTATGATCAGGTTGGGAAGTCTCAGGAAGGCAGTGTGGAAAGAGCCGCACCAGAAATTTTTGTATCTGTGCCCAGATCAGCCATGAAAAGATGTGAGTTGTAAGAGACCATGGGCTGAATTCACAACATCCTGCATGTTAGCATTCCTACCAAGAATACATTTCTCATTCATTAAATAGATATTTTGCAAGCACCCACCATTTATCATGTACCATGAACTAAAAGGAGAAGAGGTAAGCAAATATGAGTAAGGCAAGCTTTGCCTCTAGGAGCCCTCAAATTGGGGTCATCTCAGTTATTCACTTAGCACATTCCATATACTTCATGTTTCTCCTGTGGGGAATTGATGGGGAAGAAAAAGCTATAGTTCTTATGCCTTTAACTCTGTCTGATTAAGATGTATTTGTCTACCTTTTGTACTTAATTGCATTTGTTCTTCTCTACTAATTATCGATCTTCCCAGAAATAAGAGTTGTATCTGAAAATACTTTTCTGGTCCTCCCCTCTATCCCCTCCCAACCAGAACCATAGACAGAATATTCCACAAACCGTATCAAGCAACAGTTTCATAGGTTTTAATGACTCTAGCTCCTAGGAGTCTCCATTATGTCAGATAACATCAGATATCTCTTATTTTTGAAAGACTTTATATGATCCTCATCTTGTTTAGATATTATAGATTCTTAGAGCAGGAAAAAGACCCACTGTACCTTTGAAAAGAGCTTAAAACTGAATTCTGAAACTGGCATGTTCATACAATGGAATACTATTCACCAATAAAAACAATGAACTACTATATATACAACAACGATAAATATCAAATGTGTTATTATATGTGGAAGAAGCCAGACTTGAAAGACTACATACCGTATGGATCCATTTATATGGCATTCTGGAAAAGGAAGAACTATAGGAGCAGAAAATAGATATGTAGTTTTTCAGGGTGTTGGGGGTGGTGGAAGGAGGAATGAGGACTATAAAGGAGTATGAGGGAATTTGGGGAGCGATGGAAATATGTATTTTGACATTGCAGTCGTTACCATATGTACTTGTCAAGATGTACAGAACTGTACACTAAAATGGTGTATTTTATTATAAATAAGTTATACCTCAGTAAACCTGGGCAAGAGGAGACATGGTCAATGCCCTTTAGGACCTATCGCCTTGAGCTGTGAGCTCATACAGGATACAGTCTTGGGGTTAATGTGTATTTCTACTATACATATTGGTTTGCACTCTGCTGTATCAGCCAGCCAATAAAAGGATGAATAATTGTGTGTGTGTGTGTTTGTGTGTGTGTGCATGTATTTCCTATTTAAGGCAGTAAAGGAAAGCTATACTGACTGAGTTTGTTAAGGAATTTAAAAAATGAGTTAAAAGATAAAAAGATAAACTGATAAATCTGGCTATATGTAAGGTACTCTTTTAAGCATTTTACATGTATAAATTATTTCACTCTCACAACAACTATGGTAGGTACTATTATCACCCGTGTTTTACAAATGAGAAAACTGAAATGTGGCATAGATAGGTAAATTGCCAAAGGTCACACAGTTACTAAATAATGAGTCTGAGATTTAAACCCAGGCAGTCTGGTTTCCAGAAGCCGGGCTCTAACTATCTCTACTCTACTGCCTTTCTTATCATTAGAGAATATTAACTAGAACATTAGAAAATAATTGTCCCCACATAGAATTCTTGTCAAGTTTAATTTCCAGGATCACTTCTAGTAAACAAAGAACAATGTTCTCCCTACCCAAACCCAAAGGGGGAAATCAGGCAGGCAGAGTGTTCATAAGTTGTTCATTCCCAGTCATGTTATATCAAGCTACACTGGACTTCACTTTTGACAGGGAATAGAAAGATAAGGCAATATTTGGAAAAAGAAGAGGTAATTCGTTTGTGGGATGATCAAAGGGCAGGCTATGTCACAATTCATTTTGAGTGTCAGATATCTCCCCACAATTTGGTTTCTTATTACATAACTTTTTCATAGCTGCAATTTATTCCATTAATCCCACATGTTCTAATATTACAGCAGTGTCTTTAAAATTGCAACCCAACAGCAAAAACATTGGCTCTACCACACACACAAAATCCTCAGCAATATATTTCTCTCCTTTGATTTTATTTTGGTGAAAAATCTGTTTAAAAAGATAAATCCATTTGGATATTCTTATTTACACTTTACCTTGCTCCAAAAAAAAGGATATGTGATACGGTATTTTTGTCTGCAAAGTCCATAAACATTCACAACTTAACAAATCTATATTTCTGCACTCTCACCACAGATGATGTACTGACCAAATATGATACATATTAGAATTCATACTGAACATCACATTCATCTTCAAGCTGCAATCTTCTTCCATGTTTCTTTGTCAAAAACTTTGGGAAATGTTATGCTAAAAATAACAGACTTTTAATATGAGTAACAGGTTAACAAAATGAAAGTTGCTATAGAAACAGAATGCACACTTCAGAAAATGGAACTGCAAGGAGAAATCATATTTATCGACTACAATGAATTGACAAAAGCTTATCAATATATATCCTATAGTCTGTTGCAGATAGCTTTGGTAGCTACTAATTAATAATATTTCCCAATATTTTCCTGAGTTTTAAGAATGTAGGCAATCAAGGATGTTCATTCAAGAGGCAGAACAAAAAGATGGCTACTTCATGGATTCATGTACATAAGGATCATTCCTTCAGCATAAGCAAAAGTGGGTCTATTAGGGTGGAGCCTTCATGTCTCCTTAATGCTGTGTTTTGTTTTGATATCTTAACTGTTACTATTTGCAAGGTTGTCAGAATTATTCACATCAATGAGAGGATATCCCGAATCTCTGAGGATTAGCATTTACGTGGGGTTTGGTATGCTTGGCTTCCTCTGCGTAGTAATCCTGCAGTGTACTTAAGGAAAGACTTAATGATTGGATATCTCTTGTTTAACTGCTTTATTAGGGAGTATTTTATTTATTATTGCTCTCCAACTGCAACTTTTGACTGAATATTGCCAAGATTTGACTGTATTCTATTAAAGAGAAACAAATAGCAGTTTTTATACAGCATGCACCACTCTGCTTTTATAGCCTGCGTTTTTCATGCAGTAAATCCAGACACTTTACAATCATTAAGAATATAGAAGAAGACTTGGCTCCATAACAGCTTCTCTCCAGAGCTCAACTTGTGCTATAAAACAAGCCACCACAGAAAACATGCACTCAGGCTCAGCTCCCTGAAAGCCCAAACCCCCTGTTGTAAATAAGTTATTACTGGTAGGAAAGTCATAGTTTGTGCTGAATGTTTTGCTTCTTTGATCCAGATGGCTGTTGTTTCTTCCCTGCTCACCTCGTCCAAATTACAATTTGCCCTCTTTCTCAGATCATTAATAATGTAGCCTCTGGTAAGTGCACAGGCCTTAAGTGAGACGAGTGTATTGCCATTGCTAGGACCCAGCTGGTTTCTGCCCCGAGGTTATGTAAGGCTCTAACTAGGCATGCTTTTTCTTCTCCTCATACATCTGAAAAGCTTTCCTCCAAGGAATTTCAAGATGACTGCGATGAGCACTGCTCTGGACTTTACTGAAATTGCCCTGGGACTCCCTTATTCCCATCCTGTCTCCCCAGCACCTGGCTCCTCCTGTGTGAGAGAGCAGTGATGGTAACAAATGGGGCTGTTTGGGCTAGACTGACAGACAGAAAGCTAACAGGCTCAGACTTAATTGCTTTCTACCTGAGACTGCAATTTCCTTTAGGATATTCAAATGGCTCTCTAGAGAAAATAGAACCAAGATATTTTCAAGTCTTATGGAATTCTGGACTTGAAATGGTAAAAATGATCTTTTTTTCTTCCCTTGACCCTAAAGTGTAGTCCTAACGATACAGGAGGATCATGTTCAGCAGCGACAATACCTGATGAAAATTGGGCCACATCATTGGAGTATAGGTACTTTTATTGAGTCTTGACTATATGCTGGGCATTGTGCCTTATTTCATGTCTTAGCTCATCCTATTTTTACCATAGCCATGTGAGGTAAGAAGTATTCTTGTAACGGTTAATCAATTCTTTTTTCACCTCAGTTCTTTGAATGCTTGTTTTCTTTCTTGTTGAACACAAAAAATTCAGCACTACTGAATTCCCTTTTCCTTCTGTCATTATTTAAATGCTGCATCTTTCTCAAACAAGAATCTTGCTCTCTTTTTCTTCATAATTACTCTAAAAGTAGTAATTTTACATATCCTTTTAATGGCATTTATCTTTCAACTTAATACAGAAATCAGCAACCTTTCTTTGTAAAGGGCCAGTTAGTAAATATTTTAAGTTTTACAGGCTATGTGATTTCTGTCTCAGTGACTCAACTTTTCTGTATTAGTGTACAAAAGTAACACAGACAAAACATAAAGGAATGGGCATGGCCATGTTCCAATAAAACTTTATTTACAGAAATGAGAGGCCTTCCCCTTAACTTTATTTTGTGAGACCTGGATTAAACAAACAAACAAAAAAAGGTGGCAGAGAGATGGTGGGGAAAGCAAAGGGATAGTCCTTAATTAATTCATTTCTAGGACAACTTTATTGTTTGGTTTTAGACAAATCACTTCATTTCTCTGTGGCTTAGTTTCTTTATTTGTGAAGTAAGAGCAACCGCTTCCTCACGGGATTATTGTGAAGATTAAAAGACAGAAAATTCCTCCTGGACTTCTCATCTGTTTCAGTTTGGTTAACACTGTTAGATTATTTACAATATTTTAGGCATTTGTTTAAATGCTGATGATAGAACCATAAGACAAAGCCCTTGTTTCCACCTCCCAGGAATTCAAAGAACATTAATCCTGCCTCAGTGGATAAGGAAAAGCTTTGGATAGGAGGCATTTAAGGTCAACCTTGAAAGATGAGTGGAATTTTTGAGGTTGAGAAGCAAGAGAAGGATATTCTAAGTAGAGATAACAGCAGGAGCAAAAAGATAAAAGCTTTGCAAAATTGCGTAGTATTTCAGAGAACTGTGAAAAATAGTCCAATATGGCTGGAGAACATGATGATACATGGTGAGATTGATACTGATAGACCCTACCTGATATCCATTCTCCTTCCTTCTTTACTCATAAGTCTTTGATTTTTTCCAGATCAGAATATGTACCCAACTAAAAATACACAATCTTTCAGTGTTTCTTGTTTGAGGTGGTCCTATGACACAGTTCTAGTCAATGAGATATAGGTACAAGTTTCTGGGAAGGGCTTCTTTTTATGACTAAATAGAAAACAATAGCAAATAATAATGCTTTCTTTTTTTTCCACTTGTATTTTAGGTTAAGGGGGTACACGTGTAGGTTTCTTGCATAGGTAAATTGTGTGTTGCTGAGGCTTGGTATACAAATGAGCCTGTCACCAAGGCAGTGAGCATAATACCTGATAGGCAGCCTTCTAACCCATACTTCTTACCCATATTCCTCACAGAAGCAGTCCCCAGTGTCTACTGTTCCCATCTTTGTGTCCATGCATAGTCAGTGTTTAGTGAGAATATGTGATATTTGGTTTTCTGCTCCTGAATTAATTTGCTTAGGATGATGACCTCCAGCTGCATCCATGTTCTTACAAGGGACGTGATTTCATTCTTTTTTATGACTATGTAGTATTCCATAATGTATATGTACCACATTTTCTTTATTTAGTCCACTGTTGATGGGCATCTTGGTTGATTCCATGTCTTTGCCATTTTTAATAGTGCTGCAGTGAAAATACAAGTGCCTGTGTCTTTTTGGTAGAACAATTAATTTTCTTTTGAGTATATATCCAATAGTGAGATTGCTGGGTTGAATGGTATTTCTGTGTTAAGTTCTTTGAGAAAGCTCCACACTGCTTTACACAGTGACTGAACTAATTTACATTCCCACCAGTAGTGGGAATGTGCATAAGCATTCCCTTTCTCTGCAACTTTGCCAGCATCTGTTGTTTTTTGACTTTTTAATAACAGCCATTCTGACTAGTGTGAAATGGTATCTCATTCTGGTTTTAATTTGTATTTCTCTAATGATTAGTGATGTTGAGTACTTTTTCATGTTTTTTGGCCATGTGTATATCTTCTTTTGTGAAGTGTCTGTTCATGTCCTTTGCCCATTTTTTTATGGGGTTTCGTTTTTGGCTTGCTGATTTGTTTACATTTCCTATAGATTATGGATATTAGATCTTTGTCAGTTGCATTAGTTTGCAAATATTTTCACCTATGCTGTAGGAAGTCTCCTTACTCTGTTGATAGTTTCTTTTGCTGTTCAGAAATTCTTTAGTCTAATTAGGTCCCACTTGTCAATTTTTGTTTTTGTTGCAGTTGCTTTTGGGGACTTAGTCATAAATTCTTTGCCAAGGCCAATATCCAAGGTGATATCTCCTAGGTTTTGTTTTAGGTCTTACATTTAAGCTATTAGTTCATCTTTAGTTAGTTTTTGTACACGATGAAATAAAGGGGTCCAGCTTCAATCTTCTGTATATGGTTAAAGAAGGCTTTCTTCTGACCTGGAATGTGGATATAACACTTGAAGATTCAGCAACCCATTCACAACCATAAAAACCAAAGCCACATTTTGTCAGTGACATAACAGCCTGTTTTCCCTGTGACATTTTTGAGCTGCCACACTGGTCTTAATGATCTGTTTCCAGATTTTTGCTACATGAGAAAAAAATAGTCCACTTATTTAAGCCACTGCACATGATGTTTTTCATTGTTCACAATGGAACAAAATACTAACTTATCCACAATAAAGTTGGAAATAATAAGAAAGATGCCAAAAAAATAGATTAAATTCATATTAAGTTCATATTGTTAGGCATACCAATTATTATAGTAAAGAGTTTAGACTCTATTCTGTAGACAATTGAGAAACATCAAAAGTTTCTAAGGAAAGGAGAGATGTAAAATATTTTATTAAACAATAGACCATTAAGCTCTAAGTGTATGCCAGGTACTATGGGGAACCACATAGACAAACAACAGTAATACCAACAACAACGAATACAATTATTACAAATGATATGCTTATGAAGGAAACAAATGGTTTAGCTAAAGAGTAATCAGAGTGGCCTACTTTAAATATGATAAGAAAGCCTCTTTGTGGAGGTAAAAATTGAATTCAGACCTAAAAGATGAGACAAAATTGATCATCCAAATACTGCTAATAGCATTCTAGGCAGACAGACCAGCATTTGCAAAGGTTCTGAAGCAGGAAAGAGGTTAACAGCCTACAGAAACTTTAAGAAGCTCAGTGTGACTAGAGCTTATTACTCAAATTGGGAGTTGATGGTTTGATCTGAGGACATAGAGATATGTAGTACCTTGTAACATTATGGTAAAGGGTTTTAAAGGCAACAGGAATCCAATGTTGAGTTTTAAATAAGTGATATAATCCAAGTCATGTTTTAAAAGACTTTTAAAAAGGTGTTCTTGATATGGTATAGAGAATGGATTAGAAAGGAGTAAGAGTAGAACGATGTGAACCAGATATCACTTGTTGTACTATTCTAGGTGAAAGACAATGGTGAGATGATGATGACCTTATCTAAGGTAGTGATGATAGGGATGAAGAAATGTGGATACTTGAGGTTCATCAGGATGACTTGCTATATGGATTGGATATAGGGGATTAAGAAAAAGGAGGAATCAAGTATGACTGTCTCTGAACTGAATTTCTGGGTGGAAAATGATAGCACTTACTGAGTGAGATGGGGAAGATGGATAGGACAGGATAAGTTTTGGGTGAAAAATTAATTGTTCTATTTTAGATATGTTAAGTTTTCAATGCCTCTGAGATACTTAAGTGGAAACAAGTAGACTGTTGGATATGTGAAATGTGTGAGTCTGAGATTTAGAGAATTCCTCTGGCCAGATATAAAATTATGACTCATCAGCAAAATGATGGTATTTTAGTCCAAGAGAATACATGGGTTCACTTTGCAATATTGTGTAGAGAAAGAGAAAATTTGCAGTCTGTTTATGAAAGGAAGATGAATTTGTTAGAAAGAAGAGAAAGGAAGGGATGGATTTAAGAGTTAGTTTACAGGAAGAATCCGCAGATGTTGGAGCCTGATTAGATTGCAGGAGTAAGAAAGTTGAAGTCAAAGATAGCTTGGAGGTTCCCTTTTGATTGATTGTATGCTGATTCTCTCCATCAGTATGTGATACACAGAAGGAAAGTGGAGTTTCAGGGTGAGATAACAAGTTTGATTGACGTGCTATAAGGGTGAACATCAGATAGGCTAAAGCCTGGAACTGCTGGCTGATGCTTTTGAAAAATTGCCCCTTCTTCACCTATACCTAAAGCAAATACTCAGCAATTGTGTGTAGTTGCTTTGAAGGTGGTGGAAAGGTAGATGGAATGCCCAGGATAGTCATGTTGGTTGTGGAGTGCTTTTTGAAGGATATGATCCTCCATGAAGATGGCAAGGGGGAATTTCTTATGTCTAGTGCAATTCTTAGTCCACGTTGGTTATCATCCACAGCTGAATGTTCTTGTGGGGAAATTTGGGGACCTAGAAAGCCTTACCTTCAACTGGGAGTATATGGTGTACCTTCGATGTCATTTAACCATCTTCACAGAAACTTCACATTTCTAGCTTTGTCTATGGCTGTGTTCCTGAGGATCATATCATTGATTCACTGTTTAAATGGAATTGCTACAAGGTCCTTGGATCTTGATAGCTGTGTTGATAAGGAGAACTAGAGAAACCACAAAGGTATTACTATCAGAGTGCTAAGGTAACAAATGGACCATCTTTGTTGTTGAAATAAAAAGTGTGGCTAGGAAGAAAAGAAGAGGCATTATGGTGAGGTAGGTCAATTGCCACCTTGGTTCCACATAGTTTGGCTTTTTGGATTGAATATTAGACATGGTCTCAGTTATAATTCCTTGGTTGCTTCTATTGCTTCAAGCCAAAGGGTCAAAGATACCTGAGGTATTATACCAGAAAATGAAATGACTGAATCCAGTCTGGATAGTAATGGAAATGAAGACCAAAGCTGTTTTCTGGCAGAAATTGAATACTTAAAGCATTTTATATGCGAACGAAAGAAGCGAAAGTTAAGCAGAGCAAATTATTTGCCTTTATTTTAGATTTTGTCAGAGGCAGCAGATTTTTATAACAAAAAGAATTTTAAAATATTAAGTTTTAAATGTGGGAGGAAGTAATGGCAATAATGATAAAATTAAGTAAAGCTCGATCTTCACTGATCTTGCTTGAAAAAGTGGATAAAGAATAACTGGGTCCATGTAGAGTTTTAATTATGAATATGCTTTAAATTATGAGTATGCTATTTTGTCTGCTAAACATTTTCCTTTATTGTCAGCTCTGACCTTAGAACTCTGAGATTTGTGCAAACTAATTGGGTTTTTAAGAATGTGTTCAGAAACAGACACTAAAAAATAATTTTCTCATTGGACCAGGCACTGTTCAAGCAGAAATCAAAAGTATTTCAATGAGGCGTAAAACATCCATCAATTAAGGAGTACAAGAAACTATTTCTTTTTGAAACTTCTGTTTGAAGGATAAATGTTTGTTTGCATAAAAGTTGACCAGGAGGTGTTCAATTGTTTAAATGTGATTGAGAAAAAGAAAGCTATGTACTATCATTTTCAGGATAACTCATAGTTCCTAAGTATACTAATTGAAATTACATTGTGACAATGCAATTAAAATGGTAAATAATTGACTTGATCATTATAATTTTGCTTAGGAAAAAAACAGCTTCCTAAACTAAGATAAGAAGATGACGGTCAGCCTCTCCAATGTTATAAATCTTGGGGCTGGCAACGAGGGACGCATGTATGTGTTTTCTGTAATCTCAGAGCTAGGAAATAAGGAAAGGTTTGACAAATCTGTCTTCCCCTGAAACTTCCCTAAAAGATGGGGAAATATTAGAAAAGATTTTTAAAGTTGCATGGGGTAGAGAAGGTCTCAAAAAATAAGTCAATGCTAGCAAGAAAAACAAGCGTCAAAGTGAGTTAGTAGAGAGTCAGGCACTCTTGCACTGACAGCCTGTCTTAGTCTGCTCAGGCTGCCATTACAAAGTACCATAGACTGGGTGACTTAAACAACAGACATATATTATCTCACAGTTCTGGAGGTTAGAAGTCCAAAATCAAGGTTTTGGCTGATTTGATTGTGTGCCCAGGGACAGAAAAAGAGAGAAAGTGACCTCTAGTATCTTTCTTATAAGGACACTAATCCTATAAGATCAGGGCTGCACCCATATGGCATCATTTAACTTTATTTACTTCCATAAAGGTCCCATTTCCAAATACAGCCACGCTGGAGGTTAGCACTTCAACATATGAGTTTTGCAGGGACATGAACATTCAGTTCATAAGATAGTCCAAAAGAGGAGTGAGTGGAGGGACAGACTCACTGGTAGACTGTGGGGGCCGGACAGGGTGAGGTGTCCTGGTCTGTGTGCAGGTTCAGCTGAGAACTACTCTGAGAAACAGAAGTAGCTTAAACTACCTGCCACCTACCTGGCAATAAGGAAACCTGATAGTGGGGAGGAAAGGCTGCAAACTTGGATGAGAAGATCCTGTGAGGCCAAACTGTGGGCTGGCTGAGCTCACCGCTATCCCATCCCAGAGCTGATTAAGCCTGAGACCAGAGTGTAATGGGCCACCCAGCTGGAGACCAGTAGCATCACTTGGAAAAAGTGACAGAAAAAAGGTCTTGGCAGGACCGAAGAGAAACTTCAGGTAGAAGTGTTTTCCTTCCCTAAATGAAGGTCTAAGAAGACAAGCAAACTGTAAGCCTCTAAAATTACTATTTCCAACTGGGGTAGTGGCTTACAACTATAATCCCAGCACTTTGGGAAGCCAAAATGGGAGGATTGCTTGAGCAGCAGGAGTTTGAGACCAATCTGGGCAACATAGTGAGACCCCATCTCTACAAAAAAATAAAAAAGGTTTCCAGCCATGGTGGCACGTGCTTCCAGTCACAGCTACTTAGGGGGCTAAAGGGGGAGGATCGCATGAGCCTGGGAGGACAAGACTAGAGTGAGCAATGATCACGCCACTACACTCCAGCCTGGGCAACAAAGCAAGACCCTGTCTCAACAATAACAAAATGCCAGTTCCTAGGAATCACTTGGGTGGGAGATACTTGGGACATTTAAACGTATCTAAGGTGGTGTTAATAAGGATACAGAGATTAGCTTAAAAAGCAGGGTTTCCCAACTATAGGCATTTTGGGCTGGAAAGTTCTTTGATGTGGGGGTCTGTCCTGGGCATTGCAGAATGTTTAGCAGCATCCTTGGCCTCTACTCACTAGATGCCAGTAGCACTACTTCCCAAGTTTTGACCACCAAAAATGTCTCCAGATATAGCCAGTGTTGAGAACATCTGGCCTAAAGAGAGGACTGCTAGTGGCCTAATAGAGACAATTTAGACATCCAAATAAAACAATCATTTGCATAATTAGCTGAAATGTTAAATGAAGTCGTAAGACTATGACAGTGTTGAAAAGGAAGACATCATATAATACACCCTAGGAAAAAGTCAACCCAATGTGAGTCAGTTTCTTGCAAAAATGGGAGGGATTAACACATTGTTCAATTAAAGAAAACGTTACCAAAACAAAAAATAAATAAATAAAAGTTACAATTAATTCATTATTTAATTTTGTTATTTAGTTCTTTCACTGAATAGTTATTGTAGTGTGCCTGAAATGTCAAACATCCACATATTCACACTCATAATAATTTGATGGTGCAAAATTAATAACTCTTAGGTCAAGGTATGGAATAAGGAGTATAACTCAGACAGGCCTGAAACCTGAGTACTTTGGGGGATTACTTTGAGAAACTGACCTGCACTTTGTCAGGTCTTCCTGTAAATACTTGAATGTGCACTGGTAATTTTATGTGATTATTTGCACCTGATGGCTCTCAAAAGTCAAGCAGTACGTTGCCAGTAGGGTGTAAAATTGTGCAAAGAGAGCATTTCATGGCACCCCACCTGAGTTCCATGTCTCTGTGTGGAAGTTTGTGGGAGCTGGGATACTACATGTTCAGTGGGGAGCATGATGTGGTAGCTCCTATTTTCTATAGCTACCTCCATAAATTTTCATGTCTTTTGCTATTGAAGAAACTTTATGTCTTCTATAACAATGTCTGTTATTGTCTTTCTGTCAATCATATCACTGTCCTGTTGTGATGACTGAGCAGGTGCCTTTTTTAGCCTGCAGTGTTGTATATTAGACATTAGGAAATGCAAAAATGAGACTTAAATTGGCACCAGTCTCTTGTATTTTCCTTTGGATTTTTCTCCTCCTTTTATCTTTGGGGTCATCAGAGGAACCCTGTGAAGTCACATTACTTTCTTTAGATTCCTCTCTTTTTTTTATATTTCTCTTTAGTCTAATTTCTTATTATATTATAAAATTTATGAAATCACTCATCTCTCTTGAACACCTTTTAGAAACCTTGATTGTGAGATTATAACCTCATTCAATCTGTTATTTTAAGAATAAAGTACAAGGTACCTTTATTTCTATTACATTTTTAGAAACTCCTAGATCCTGAGGATATATATATATATATATACATACACACACACACATACATACATATATATATATGTATGTATGTATGTAGAAACTCCAAAAAGATTACTTACTTCCAAAGTTTCTGTCATACTCATTTTAAGAACTCTATGGCCTTGTTGATGAGAAGCCCAGAGTAAGAGTTCATCTTGATAGTTTCTCTACATGCAGATATAGCATTGTCAGTGAGAAAAGTCAAGAATGTGTCAAATATTTAGTTGAATGATACTTACTTAGACATAGATACCTTACCTCCAAAACAGATATAGAAATGGTATTAGGAAAGCATAGTCTATTTATGATGAGTTCATAATTGCTGAAATGCTTTTTATTCTATTTTAAGCTTATATACTGACATAATTTCAGACCTACATAAAAGTTGCTAAAATAGTACAAACATACACCCTTCATCCAGATGCCATGAATGTTAACATTTCAACACATTTTCTCTGTCTATATGAATCATTTTAAACAAAAGACACAGGCTAAAACACAAGATGCTCCTAAGATGTGCAAACTATAACCACAAATATTGCCTCTTTCTCCCTTCACACAAACCTCCTGCGAGCCACACAGCCAGACATTGACAGTTTCCTGGTTGCCCCTTTCCTTTTACATCAGGTGCATGGATCTTCCTCCCTCATTAGACACCTTACAACCTTGTAGAGCAGGAACTATTTATTATTTATCTCTCAATCCTTAGCCTTCCGTTCAGTGCCCAGCACATTGTAAAGGTACTCAGTGTGTGTGGAATAAATTTTTCCTTTTAAAGGGATGAGTTTGTCATTTTAGTTAGTTTGTTTTCATATTGGTTTGCCTCTGAAACAGATGTTCCCTTTTATCCACAAGTTCTTCCAGTAAATATAGATCTGTAGGCATATAAAGCCATAGCTGAGATGTTTAGGTCCAGAATCTATGACGATGGTGCCAGAGAATATGTGGGCATGGGAAACAATTCTCATTCAAGAAAGAGCAAGGGTTTTGATGATGTTCCAGAATCCTTTTTTTTTTTTTTTAAGGCAGTTCAACAGGATAGCAAAGTTATAAAAGGGTAGCAGATTATTATGTGTTTGAATAGAGTAGTATTGCTGGTTAACAGAAACCTGTAGGTTTGGCATATTCAACAATGAGCTTTTAACCTAGTCAATACAGCTCGGATTATGGAATGAGAGCCAATTAGATTACACATGCAGATATTTGAATATTAAAATATTGGGTAAAAATAGTATGGATCTAGCTGATGAAATCATGGGCTAAAGAAGTGACTGGGCCACAAATAGAAATGCCAGATTAAAAAAGAGATCTATCTATTCACTCTTTATTTTTTATTTTATTATTATATTTTTTAGGATGGGGTCTTGCTCTGTTGCCCAGGCTGGAGTACAGTGGTGCGATCTCAGCTCACAGCAACCTCCACCTCCTGGGTTCAAGCCATTCTTGTGCCTCAGCCTCCTGAGTAGCTGGGATTACAGATCTCCACCACCACGCCTGGCCAATTTTTGTATTTTTACTAGAGACAGGGTTTCACCATGTTGGCCAGGATGGTCCCAAACTCCCGACCTCAAGTGATCCGCCTGCCTCGGCCTCCCAAACTGGGAATACAGGTGTGAGCCCCCATGCCTGACCAGCCAGCCACTCTTTTAATAGACCTCTGTTATAATCATAACTTTCCATTATCTTTTGGAAAGTTTTTCTACGTTTGCGGAAATCCCCACCTTGTAATTCCTGTCTGTTGAAGTCTGAATTGAAATTACCAGCCTCCTTTACAGCAAGCAATATGGCTTACACTCCATGAATCAGATATATCTATAACAGACTTAAATTTTAAAATAAATGAGAAAATGAAACAATCTTGGCATGAAGTTTCTACTTGTGCCAGCACAGATAATAGCCAGGCCACTTGCAACCTTGAGTGCCTGATGCAGAAGTAGCGTTGTGGCTGGCAGCAGTAATGGTAGAAGTAAAATCAAACTTTTGGCATTTTAGTGCTTAGCAGGGGCAGCAGATGTGTTTTATTCTCAGGCCAATTCTGGGATTTTTTTTTTTTTTTTTTACCATTTCTCCAGGAAATATTTATTTTAGTTACCTAATACCTTTATTTTTACCTTTAAATCTGTTACAGTTAAAACAACCAAAGTAGATTCTTTGTAACTGCCTAATATACTTTTATAGATAATTCCTACTAAAAGGAGGAATGTAATCAACAATCAAGATTGAAGATATCAAGAAATAGGAAAAGTAAATAGCGTCTTTAAGAAAAGCAAATACTGCAGAAACTTAAATGGAATCACAGAATTCTTAGGTAGCTCATATTTGGTTGACTCCTTGGCTCTTAACTCATGCTCACTTTGAATTCATAGTTGGCCCTTCATAGAGTTCCCCAAGACAGAATCAACTCTACAACACATTATTGGAAGTGGATGTTTTCTTGAGGATTTCATGGACACATAAAGGGGAGGTTACATTCTACCATCTTAAAATGTTACACGGTGTGTTACTGTTAAACATCCCTATTCTATTCCCAAAGTCCTTATCTGGGTGACAAAAAAGATAAGGTGGTTGGATTCTGATATCAAGAACATAAGGAAATTTTAACTACATTCTAAAATCAGAGAGTGCCTTGAAAATACACTTCCCATGGAATAAACACCGTATACTTAAAAGTTCCTTTCCTTTAAAAACTTGGGAAAATCTTTTAGAACTCAGTATCAATTTTCAGGGAAATGGGGACATAGACATCAATAATTGTGGAAAAATGGCAAAGGAGAAAGTAGAAATTGTTCTTTGTCTCAGTACACTGTTCTTCGTCTCTTTGTTCTTTGTCTCTTTCAGTACACGTTTCTGTGTGTGTGTGCACACGCATGTGTGCGCTAAACAGGGATAGAGAGGTTACATAGAAGCATTTAAGTGGCCGTGGACCAGTGTGCTTTCTGTGAATTCTCCTGGAAATTCTCCCAATTATTTAAATGTTCCATGCTAATGGGCTTGCCCATCACAGCCCTCTGGAAGAGTGGACTCTGATCCTTTATAAGAGCCAGAGAGTGTCTCTTTTCCCTTGGAGCTGACTGCCTCTATTTGTTTTCATTACTGGAAATGACAACAAATGGAATCCCTGGGTGCCCTAGGCAGAAGGGATGCTGCGCAGCCACATTGCTGCTGCCTGAAGACTTCCGAGCTCATTCAGAAACCTTGCGAAGAGAGGAGTGCTTCTGCCATGGCTCTCCCCTTTAGGGCCTTGGGACACATTATTTTGAATTAGATCAGAAGAGGAGACTGTTGGCCAATCAAAATGCAGCACTAATACTAACTAACTTGCAAACAAATGAAAGCTATGCAGAATCAGTCTCCTCAGATATCACCATTTCTAGGTGAATGCTGAATACTTGCTTCCTCAGCTTGAATTTAGCCACCATCCTCATACAACACTCAAGCTCTGTTGCTGTCTTTGGAATTTTGCATAAACAAAGAATCTCATAAATAGTTGCAGTGATTTGTTGGAATTTGTGTTTACAAAAGTTTTTTTTCCCTGCTTTGCAAACTCAGACTCGGATCTGCAGCATTGTAAAGCCGCTTGCCCTCAGCAGATGTTCTGTCTCTTGCTGGTTGTGTTATTGGCTGCACTCATTTGTCTCACTCTGCTATTCACTTCCACAACACAGCCTGGAAATGCTATTTCTCCTCTCCCCTGTACAACCCTGTCTGCTAGTAACTTGTCTACTGCTTCACTCCTGAAACCACAGCTACTGAGCTCTGTATTGTCCTCTGTATTGCAGTTATTTCTGCTTCCATGGCTCTTCACGGTTGGACACTAAAAGCAGGGATGACTAAAGCCTTCATTTTTTTAATTGCATTTTAGGTTTTGGGGTACATGTGAAGAACATGCAAGATTGTTGCATAGGTACACACGTGGCAGTGTGATTTGCTGCCTTTCTCCCCCTTCACCTATATCTGGCATTTCTCTCCATGCTATCTCTCCCCAAATCCCCACCCCCCGCTGTCCCTCCCCTATAGCCCTCCAACAGACCCCAGTGTGTAGTGTTCCCTTCCCTGTGTCCATGTGTTCTCATTGTTCAACACCCGCCTATGAGTGAGAACATGCGGTGTTTGATTTTCTGTTCTTGTGTCAGTTTGCTGAGAATGATGGTTTCCAGGTTCATCCATGTCCCTACAAAGGACACGAACCTCATCGTTTTTGATGGCTGCATAATATTCCATGGTGTATATGTGCCACATTTTCCTTGTCTAGTCTATCATAGATGGGCATTTGCTTGGTTCCAGGTCTTTGATATTGTAAACTGTGCTGCAATGAACATTCATGTGCATGTGTCCTTATAGTAGAACGATTTATAATCCTTTGGATATATACCCAGTAATGAAATTGCTGGCTCAAATGGAATTTCTATTTCTAGGTCCTTGAGGAATTGCCACACTGTCTTCCACAATGGTTGAACTAATTTACACTTCCACCAACAGTGTAAAAGTGTTCCTATTTCTCCACATCCTCTCCAGCATCTGTTGTCTCCAGATTTTTTAATGATCGCCATTCTAAATGGCGTGAGATGGTATCTCAATGTAGTTTTGATTTGCATTTCTCTAATGACCAGTGATGATGAGCATTTTTTCATATGCTTGTTGGCCTCATGTATGTCTTCTTTTGTAAAGTGTCTGTTCATATCCCTCACCCATTTTTGAATGGGCTTGTTTGTTTTTTTCTTGTAAATCTGTTTTAGTTCGTTGTAAATTCTGGATATCAGCCCTTTGTCAGATGGGTAGGCTGCAAAAATTTTTTCCCATTCTGTTAGTTGCCGATTCACTCTAATGACTGTTTCTTCACCGTGCAGAAGCTGTGGAGTTTGATTAGGTCCCATTTGTCTATTTTGGCTTTTGTTGCCAATGCTTTTGGTGTTTTGGTCATAAAGTCCTTGCCTACGTCTATGTCCTGAATGGTTTTGCCTAGGTTTCCTTCTAGGGTTTTTATGGTGTTAGGTCTTATGTTTAAGTTTTTAATCCATCTGGAGAGTTAATTTTAGTGTAAGGTGTCAGGAAGAGGTCCAGTTTCTGCTTTCTGCATATGGCTAGCCAGTTTTCCCAACACCACTTATTAAACAGGGAATCCTTTCCCCATTGCTTATTTTTGTCAGGTTTGTCAAAGATCGGGTGGTTGTAGATATGTTATGTTGCCTCCGACGCCTCTGTTCTGTTCCATTGCTCTATATCTCTGTTTTGGTACCAGTACCATGCTCTTTTGATTACTGTAGCCTTGTAGTTTAGTTTGATGTCCGGTAGTGTGATGCCTCCCGCTTTGTTCTTTTTGCTTAGAATTGACTTGGCTATGCGGGCTCTCTTTTGGTTCCATATGAAGTTTAAGGTGGTTTTTTCCAGTTCTGTGAAGAAGGTCATTGGTAGCTTGATGGGGATAGCGTTGAATCTGTAAATTACTTTGGGGATTATGGCCATTTTCACGATATTGATTCTTCCTAACCATGAACATGGAATGTTTCTCCATCTGTTTGTGTCCTCTCTTATTTCATTGAGCAGTGGTTTGTAGTTCTCCTTGAAGAGGTCCTTTACGTTCCTTGTTAGTTGTATTCCTAGGTATTTTATTCTCTTTGTAGCATTGTGAATGGCAGTTCGTTCTTGATTTGGCTCTCTTTAAGTCTGTTATTGGTGTATAGTACTTCCAGTACTCTATCGAATAGGAGTGGTGAGAGAGGGCATCCTTGTCTAGTGCCTGATTTCAAAGGGAATGCTTCCAATTTTTGCCCATTCAGTAGGATATTGGCTGTTGGTTTGTCGTAAATAGCTTTTATTATTTTGAGATACGTTCCGTCGATACCTAGTTTATTGAGAGTTTTTAGCATAAAGGGCTGTTGAATTTTGTCAAAGGACTTCTCTATATCAATTGAGATAATCATGTGGTTTTTGTCTTTGGTTGTGTTTATGTGGTGAATTATATTTATAGACTTGCGTATATTGAACCAGCCTTGCATCCCCGGGATGAATCCTACTTGATCATGGTGGATAAGCTTTTTGATGTGCTGTTGTAATCGGTTTGCCAGTATTTTATTGAAGATTTTTGCATCTATGTTCATCATTGACATTGTCCTGTAGTTTTCTTTTCTTGTTGAGTCTCTGCCAGGTTTTGGTATCAGGATGATGTTGGTCTCATAAAATGATTTGGGAAGGATTCCCTCTTTTTGGATTATTTGGAATAGTTTTAGTAGGAATGGTACCAGTTCCTCTTTGTATGTCTGGTAGAATTTGGCTGTGAATCCTCTGGATCTGGGCTTTTTTTGGGTGGTAGGCTCTTAATTGCTGCCTCGACTTCAGACGTTGTTATTGGTCTAGTCAGGGTTTCGACTTCTTCCTGGTTTAGGCTTGGGAGGAGGCAACTGTCCAGGAATTTATCCATTTCTTCCAGGTTTTCTAGTTTATGTGCATAGAGTTGTTTGTAATAATCTCTGAAGATGGTTTGAATTTCTGTGGAATCTGTGGTGATATCCCCTTTATCATTTTTTATTGCATCTATTTGGTTATTCTCTCTTTCCTTTTTTATATAATCTGGCTAATGGTCTGTCTATTTTGTTGATCTTTTCAAAAAACCAGCTCCTGGATTTATTGATTTTTTGTAGGGTTTTTCATGTCTCTATCTCCTTCAATTCTGCTCTGATCTTAGTTATTTCTTGTCTTCTGCAAGGTTTTGAGTTGTTTTGATCTTGCTCCTCTAGCTCTTTCAATTTTGACGATAGGGTGTCAATTTTAGATCTCTCCTTTCTTCTCATGTGGGCACTTACTGCTATATATTTTCCTCTAGAGACTGCTTCAAATGCGTCCCAGAGATTCTGGTATGTGGTGTCTTCATTCTCGTTGGTTTCGAAGAACATCTTTATTTCTGCTTTCATTTCATTGTTTATCCACTCAACATTCAGGAGAAAGTTGTTCATTTTCCATGAAGCTCTGCGGTTCTGGGTTGGTTTCTGATTTCTGAGTTCTAACTTGATTGCACTATGGTCTGAGAGACTGTTTGTTATGGTTTCCGTTCTTTTGCATTTGCTGAGGAGTGATTTACTTCCAATTATGTGGTCAGTTTTAGAGTAGGTGTGATGTGGTGCTGAGAAGAATGTATATTCTGTGGATTTGGGGTGGAGAGTTCTGTAAATGTCTATTAGGTTTGCTTGTTCCAGGTCTGAGTTCAAGTCCTGGATATCCTTGTTAATTTTCTGTCTCATTGATCTGTCTAATATTGACAATGGTGTGTTGAAGTCTCCCACTATTATTGTGTGGGAGTCTAAGTCTCTTTGTAAGTCTTTAAGAACTTACCTTATGTACCTGGGTGCTCCTGTATTAGGTGCATATATATTTAGGATCATTAGCTCTTCTTGTTGCATTGATCCTTTTACCATTATGTAATGTCCTTCTTTGTCTCGTTTGATCTTTGTTTCTTTAAAGTCTATTTTATCAGAGATGAGAATTGCAACTCCTGCTTTTTTTTGCTCTCCATTTGCTTGGTAAATCTTCCTCCATCCCTTTATTTTGAGCCTTTGTGTATCCTTGCATGTGAGATGGGTTTCCTGGATACAGCACACTGATGGGTTTTGGCTTTTTATCCAATTTTCCAGTCTGTGTCTTTTGATTGGGGCATTTAGTCTATTTATGTTTAGGGTTAATATTGTTATGTGTGAATTTGATCCTGTCATTTTGATGCTAGCCAGCTGTTTTGCCTGTTGGTTGATGCAGATTCTTCATTGTGTTGATGCTCTTTACCATTTTGTGTGTTTTTGGAGTGGCTTGATACCGGTTGTTGTTTTCTATGTGTAGTGCCTCTTTCAGGAGCTCTTGTAAAGCCGGTCTGGTGGTGATGAAATCTCTGAGTACTTGCTTGTTCACAAAGGATTTTATTTTTCCTTCACTTATGAAGCTTAGTTTGGCTGGATATGAAATTCTGGGTTGAAAATTCTTTTCTTTAAGGATGTTGAATATTGGCCCCCACTTTCTTCTGGCTTGTAGGGTTTCTGCTGAGAGATCTGCTGTGAGTCTGATGGGCTTTCCTTTGTGGGTAACCCGACCTTTGTCTCTGGCTGCCCTTAGTATTTTCTCCTTCATTTCAACCCTGGTGAATCTAACGATTATTTGCCTTGGGGTTGCTCTTCTAGAGGAATATCTTTGTGGTGTTCTCTGTATTTCCTGGACTTGAATATTGGCCTGCCTTGCTAGGTTGGGGAAGTTTTCCTGGATAGTATCCTGAAGAGTATTTCCCAGATTGGATGCATTCTCTTTGTCACATTCAGGTACACCTATCAAACGTAGATTAGGTCTTTTCACATAGTCCCATATTTCTTGTTGACTTTGTTCATTCCTTTTTATCCTGTTTTCTCTAATCTTGCCTTCTTGTTTTATTTCATTGAGTTGATCTTCGACCTCTGATATCCTTTCTTCTGCTTGGTCAATTCGGCTGTTGAAACTTGTGCATGCTTCGCGAAGTTCTCGTGTTGTGTTTTTCAGCTCCATCAATTCACTCATATTCCTCTCTATGTTGTCCATTCTCATTAGCATTTCGTCAAGTCTTTTTTCAAGTTCTTAGTTTCTTTGCATTGGGTTAGAACATGTTCTTTTAGCTCACGGAAGTATCTTATTACCCACTTTCTGAAGGCTAATTCTGTCATTTCATCACACTCATTCTCCATCCAGCCTTGTTCCCTTGCTGGTGAGGAGTTGTGATCCCTTGTAGGAGGAGAGGTGTTCTGGCTTCAGGTGTTTTCATCGTTTTTGCACTGGTTTCTTCCCATCTTTGTGGATTTATCCACCTGTCGACTTTGTAGTTGCTGACTTTCTGATTTTGGTAAGTTTAAGTCTGCAACAGCAGAACTCATAAACCCCCTGTTTTTTCCCAAGGTGTTCTGTCCCAGGGAGTTAGGGCTTTATGAGTTTCCACTGTGCTGCTGCCGATTTCCCTGCCCGCAAGGTGGCAGCCTAGTCACACTCAGCCTGCAGAGGCTTCGCTGAGCTGCTGTCGGCTCCGCCCAGCTTCCGTGTGAGCTTCCCTGCAGTCCTGTTTATATGGGTGTAGTTAGAACTGCTTCCGCTATGTTGGCCCGCCTCTGTAGTGATGGACTTTCTCTGTAATGGCATGTTGCCTTGGCAACGGCAGATTGCCTCGGGAACTGAAGGGTGCCTTTGTAATGGCGGATGCCCCTCCTCCACAGAGCTGGATCAACCCGGGTTCGGTTGTGCTTGCCGTAAAAGTCTCATCCCAGAGCGTTTCCAATTGCTATTTTTTTGTGTTTTTTTTTTTTGCAGGGTGGGACCAGCTGGGCCTGGTCACCTGGCTCCCTGCCTCAGAGCCTTTTGTTTTTTAGTTGAACGGTCGGCTCTCTACCAGGTGACCTGGTCGCCTGTTGAATAGGTGCCGGGATCAGTGTGATTTCCCGTGTGGCATCCCACTGCGCAGCTGAAAGTGCGGCTCTGAGATTCATGGCGCATTTTTGCCCAGCAATCTCCTGGCCTGGCTCCCTGCTTCAGCTCCCCTTGCTAACTAAGAGGGGACTCCGTCTCGTTTGCTCTGCACCGGGATCCGCTGCACCTGCTGAAACCATGGCTCTGAGATTTGTGGTGCTTTTTTGCCTGGGAATCTCCTGGCCTGGTTCCCCGTTTCAGCTCCCCTTGCTGGCTAAGAGGGGACACAGTCTTGCTCACTCTGCACTGGGAACCGCTGCACCAGGGCACATGCCAAACAGCCGTGCTGGCCAAAACAGCCACGCTGGTGACCCGTGGGGCTCCTGCGCCTGTGAATCTCCTGGTCTGTGGACAGTAAAAATCCGTCTGGAAATGCGGCGTCCACTCACCCTCTGCGCTTTCACTTGGACCTGTGATCCCGAGCTCCTCCTAACTGGCCATCTTGTCATCTCCCCACCCAAAAGTTTCCTTTTCTTGTTGAGTCTCTGCCAGGTTTTGGTATCAGGATGATGTTGGTCTCATAAAATGATTTCGGAAGGATTCCCTCTTTTTGGATTATTTGGAATAGTTTCGGAAGGAATGGTACCAGCTCGTCTTTTATGTCTGGTAGAATTTGGCTGTGAACCCATCTGGACCTGGGCTTTTTTTGGGTGGTAGGCTCTTAATTGCTGCCTCGACTTCAGACCTTGTTATTGGTCTATTCAGGGTTTCGACTTCTTCCTGGTTTAGGCTTGGGAGGAGGCAAGTGTCCACGAATGTATCCATTTCTTCCAGGTTTCCTAGTTTATGTGCAGAGTTTGTAATATTCTCTCCTGATGGTTTGAATTTCTGTGGAATCTGTGGTGATATCCTCTTTATCGTTTTTTATTGCATCTATTTGGTTATTCTCTCTTTTCTTTTTTATTAATCTGGCTAGTGGGTTGTCTATTTTGTTGATCTTTTCGAAAAACCAGCTCCTGGATTTATTGATTTTTTGAAGGGTTTTTTTGTGTCTCTATCTCCTTCATTTCTGCTCTGATCTTAGTTATTTCTTGTCTTCTGCTAGGTTTTGAGATTTTTTGATCTTGCTCCTCTAGCTCTTTCAATTTTGACGATAGGGTGTCAATTTTAGATCTCTCCTTGATTCTCATGTGGGCACTTATTGCTATATATTTTCCTCTAGAGACTGCTTTAAATGTGTCCCAGAGATTCTCATATGTTGTGTCTTCATTCTCATTGGTTTCGAAGAACATCTTTATTTCTGCCTTCATTTCATTGTTTATCCAATCAACATTCAAGAGCCAGTTGTTCAGTTTCCATGAAGCTGTGTGGTTCTGAGTTAGTCTCTGAATTCTGAGTTCTAACTTGATTGCACTGTGGTCTGAGAGACTGTTTGTTATGATTTCCGTTCTTTTGCATTTGCTGAGGAGTGATTTACTTCCAATTATGTGGTCAATTTTAGAGTAGCTGTGATGTGGTGCTGAGAAGAATGTATATTCTGTGGATTTGGGGTGGAGAGTTCTGTAAATGTCTATTAGGTTTGCTTGTTCCAGGTCTGAGTTCAAGTCCTGGATATCCTTGTTAATTTCCTGTCTCATTGATCTAATATTGACAGTGGTGTGTTGAAGTCTCCCACTATTATTGTGTGGGAGTCTAAGTCTCTTTGTAAGTCATTTAGAACTTGCCTTATGTATCTGGGTGCTCCTGTGTTGGTTGTGTATTTATTTAGGATCGTTAGCTCTTCTTGTTGCATTGATCCTTTTACCATTATGTAATGTCCTTCTTTGTCTCTTTTGATCTTTGTTGCTTTAAAGTCTATTTTATTAGAGACAAGAATTGATATCATCTTGACATCATCTCCCCATGGTTAAGCTTTTCTGTCACAAAGGGAGACAGCACCCCTAGAAAAATTCAATCAGCCAGCAAGGATGTCTTAGAGTAATATTTGACCCTTCCCTCACTTTTGTTTCTTTAGGATTCAAAGCAATCTCTATATGCTACTGAAATGTGTTTACTCTAATCTTTATCATCTTATCCGCTGTTGTAGTCAAATGCCTAGTCCTATCTCTAATCCAACCTGTTGTAATAGTATCCTCACTGATCATCACATCTGGAGCTTTAATTCAACAAATGTTTACTGAGAAGTGAGGAAACATCTATCGAGAAGTTGCTTCTGGATGTAGACTCCCTTTTCGTCCATATTCTCAAGACTCTGGAGAAGTGACTTTTTTGTTTCACAGAGACAAGTAACTCCTTTCTTATTTTCTCCAAAGAGTTATGCCATTGGACCCCTCTTCTTGGAGAGGTACCTTTGGTCATCAAAGATGAAAATAAGAGTATGAGCATATTATTTCAAGAGGGGGTTATCCGAGACATGTGACAAGTCAACATTACCTGGGTGTCAGTGGACCCTAAGGTAGTTTGCCTATGGTGAGTTGTGAAATTTGACAATGTGTTATAAATCAAGTGTTTTCCTTGATTAATAAACTTTCTCTTGTATTCTATGCCAAACACTGTGTTTGAGGCTGTGGGAGATACAAAGATATGGAGATGAAGTTTCTTCCTCTACTTATTTATTGCAAGTTCCACTTTGACTAGGATCTCCACCCCTCTCTCCAGCAGCTACCTGTACAGGGAAGCCTACAGTAGCTGCAAGAAGGGGCAGAGAGTTAGGAGGGTCAATGTGACACCACAAGCTACCCACTAAAGATATCAACATCCAGTCTGAGGTTCTGTGAGGTTCTGAACACCTTAGTGTCTCCGCATTGTCCTCACCTTCTATGTATCTAAGTAGTTTTCAAGCCTGGGTGCACATTACAACTATTGGGAAACTTTAT
This sequence comes from Aotus nancymaae, assembly GCF_030222135.1. Taxonomy (NCBI): domain Eukaryota; kingdom Metazoa; phylum Chordata; class Mammalia; order Primates; family Aotidae; genus Aotus; species Aotus nancymaae. The sequence goes on along the minus strand of NW_026988472.1, from coordinate 16,498,619 downwards.
GTGTGTGTGTATATATATATAAAATCTCAAATTGTTAAAATGATAAGTCTTATGTTGTGTATATTTTACAAGATAGAAAAAGTAGTGGGCCGTCTACCTTCAGGCGGTGAAGCATAACTTTCCACTCCAATTGTGGGCTGCACATTGTATGAATTTCTTCCAAAGGGTACAATATAGAAAGTGGGGTAGGTTTACAATGAAGAAACCTGCCAAACCTCCACTAAGTGATTAAGGACCTCAACAGTGATAAGATATGTTGATAACATGTGCCATTGAAATGTGATAAAAATGGCACTTTACCCCTACGGTCTTTCTCTCCAAAATCTATGACTCAAATCTAATCATCAGAAAAACATCAAAGAAATCCCAGTTGAGGGACAGTCTAGAAAATACCTAACTAGCAATCCTCAAAACTGTCAAGGTCATCAAAAATAAGGAAAGTATGAGAAACTGTCACAATCAAGAGAAGCCTAAGGAGACATGACAACTAAATATAATGTAATATCCTGGATGGGATCCTGATACAGAAAAAGAGCATTAGGTAAAAATCAAGAAAATCTTAATAGAGCATGGACATTAGTCAATAATAATGTATCAATATCGGTTCATAATTATCCCAGTGTCTCATACTAATGTAAGATGTTATAATAAGGGATAATAATAATAACCTGGGTGTGGGGTATATAGGAACTCTCTGCACCATTTTTTCAATGATTCAATCAATCTAAAACTGCTCTAAAAGAAAAATGTTTATTAAATAAGTAGATATGCTTGGCTCTCACCCCAGGTAAATACAATCTACATCTTTGCATGTGACATCTAGGAAACTTTTATTATAAGCTCTCCAGGTGATTTTAACCCACAGTGAGGTTTAAAAACCACTGGTTCATCTGGCCCCACCCCTGTGGTCAAGATTCTAATATACGTCTGCTGTCTCATTTCACCTGCTTTTGCCTTCCTCAGCTCTTACAGCTAAATTTATTGATGGGCCTCATTTCTTGGCTCAGGTCCAGCTTGTTTTCTGGGTCAAATCTGAGCAGACCAAGAGATCCAGCTTATAATGGGAGTGAGCTCAGGCTGGGGTTTGACAGTTTTTTCCCATACCCCGCATAGACTTGAGACAATGTTTAGCACTCCCTGGCTCCTCCCAGCCAGCAATGACCCAGTGTGTAGAAATGTTATTTCTTCTCTGTGGTCTCTTTGGGGGAGCTGTTCATATCAAGATTTCCTCTTGTGTAGGGGACTCATACCTCTTACGTGGAGACCTTACCTTTGCTAATTTTCTTACTTGAAGACATTTTCCCCTCTCTTTTGTCACTGATTAGACACTGATTGGAGTGGAAAGAGCCTCCAAATGACTCTGCCTAAATCCTGTGTCACTGACTTTCAGTTTTCTGAAAGTTTTTTCTCTCGTGCTTCATCTGCTAGGTTAGACCTCCTGAGCCCTGTGCCATGAACTACCCAACTTTCTATCTCAGGCTCTGCAGCCTTGGGTAAGGTTCTGCAGTCCATACCAAAATGTTAGAAATGATCCTAGCTCAACTTCATCTTGCTGGCCCTCTTTTGCTCACCGTAATACATTGAGACTTGATTCCACTCCCATTATGACAACAGCCTTTCTGCCAAGCCAAATTTGCCTTTCCATTAACATTGAATTTGTACCTCTAATGAATCTGCCACCCTGATATCCAAATACATCAGTCTGGGAACAACACTCTCACATCTACTGCTCTTCACTAAAACTTCTTTCTTATCCCACACTTATCCCATTTGCTAGATTTCATATATATATTCCCCTTGCTCTTTCTTTCTGCCATTGCCTGTGGAATTTTTCCGGTTCTTCCTTGCATCACCAATGTCACCAGATAAGTGAAGAAAATCTGAAATTTGAAAAACAGACAAAAACAAACAGAAAGAATTTAGAAGAAACAGACAATATAGGAAGTAGAAGAAGTTAAAAGAGAAATAAAAACCTATAACTATTATCCTAAAAGTGATGAGAAACTATTTCATCCATGAAACAAACAAAATGGTGTATTAAAAACATAAATATAAGAGACTGCTTAGAAGTTAAAATTGGATACAGAAAATTTTAAATACCATTAGAAAAGTTGTTTGTTTGGTTTTTGCTTGTGCTTTCACTTCTGGGTAGGGACTTGATAGGTACCCTTGACTTCTTGCCTCTTTAAAACGAACAAATTAGGCAGAATCTTCTTTGGCTACTGCTCTTGGGTGTGTGAGGCTGCCCTGGAGTGCTTGACCAAGAACCTGGTCAGATAAATGAAGCTAAGTCTACACTGCAGGGCCATTCAATCTGTAGGATCACCTGAGTGGGGAAGGAGTCTCAAGATCAAGATTTAGGTTAAGGATCAGAAAGTTCCCTTTTAGCCTCAAGTCCAAATCAGATATTTTTTTAAATTTCAACTTTTATTTTAAGTTCAGAGGTATATGTGCAGGATGTGCAGGTTCATTACATAGACAAACATGTGCCATGGTGATTTGCTGCACAGAGCGTCCTATCACCCAGGTATTAAACCCAGTATCCATTAGCTATTCTGTCTCCTCCCATCCTCTACCCTCTCACTGACCTGTGTATGTTTTTCCCCACCATGTGTCCATGTGTCTGTGTGTTTTCATCATTTAGCTCTGACTTATAAGTGAGAACACATTGATATGATTTGGCTGGGTCCCCACCCAAATCTCATCTTGAATTGTAGTTCCCATAATCCCCATGTGTTGTGGGAAGGAACGAGTGGGAGGTAATTGAATCATGAGAGCAGTTTCCCCCATGCTATTCTCATGATAGTAAGTTCTTACGAGATCTGATGGTTTCATAAGGGGCTTCCTCCTTCCCTTGGCTCTCATTCTTCTCTCTCTGGCCACCTTGTGAGGAATGATATGTTTGTTTCGCCTTCCACCATGATTGTAAGTTTCCTGAGACCTCCCAAGCCCTGTAGAACTGTGAGTCAATTAAGCCTCTTTCCTTTATAAATTACTCAATCTCAGGTATGTCCTTAGAGCAGCGTGAGAATGGACTAATTAATCTCAGGTATGTCCTTAGAGCAGCATGAGAATGGACTAATACACATGTGGTATTTGGTTTTCTGTTCTTGTGTTAGTTTGTCAAGGATAATGGCCTCCAGCTCCATACACGTCCCTGGAAAGAACATGATCTCATTCCTTTTAATGGCTGCACAGTATTCCATGGTGTATGTATACCACATTTTGTTTATCCTGTCTATCATTGATGGGCATTTAGGTTCATTCTATGTCTTTGCTATTGTGAATAGTGCTGCAGTGAACATACATATGCATGTGTCTTTATAATAGAATGATTTCTATTCCTTTGGCTATATACCCAGTAATAGGATTGCTGCGTTGAATGGTATTTCTGCCTCTAGGTTTTTGAGGAATTGCCACATTGTGTTCCACAATGGTTGAACTAATTTACACTCCCACCAACAGTGTGAAAGCATTCCTTTTTCTCCACAACCTCACCAGCATTTGTTGTTTTTTGACTTTTTAATAGTAGCCATTTTGACAGTGTGATGATATCTCATTGTAGTTTTGATTTGTATTTCTGTAATGATCAGTGATGTTGAGCTTTTTTTTTATATGTTGTTGACTACATGTATACTTTCTCTTGAGAAGTGTTTGTTCATGCCCTTTGCCCACTTTTTAATGAGGTTGCCAAATCAGATTCTTAAATACGGATTTTAGCTCTTAGCCCTGTATTTGCATATTTTGGGATCAGCCATCAAGCTATTAATAAAGTCCTATGGAGCCCCATCTGATTTCTGACCTTTGTGTGTGTGCTTGAACAGACCGAATCTCAGATGGGAGAGGAATGAACAGTAACTTAAAACTATAACTTTACCCCTTCCCCTAGTAACTAGAAGGAAATGTCCAAAAATTAAGGCATGTGTCAAACATGTATGTTTGAGAAGCTTTTAGTGACCTAAAATAAAATAAAAAATTAATGAATTCCCAATGCTATATCAGGACCTTCTGGTGTCTCTATAGTCTACCTCCTCAGAGAGTTTATATTATATACCTCCAACTCATTGCTCTTATTAACCAAAACAATAACAACACAAATAAGTGTTTTATAAAGTACTTACTTTGTGCCAGGCATTGTGCTAACTTATAAATATTATTTCACTCAAAACATCATAAAAATTTTCCAAAAGGCAAATACACTTGTTATTCTCATTTCTCAGATTTAAAAACTGAAACACAGTCCCCTTCCCCAGTGTGGTGTAACATCACTCACAGAGAATTTCCCTAGACCCATGGTTTCCAAGATGAGAGGAGAAAATTAGAGGTGGACATTTTGTCTCCCCACCAGTCTGGGAATATTCATAGGAAGCCCACTCCAATCTATACCACAAGAACTATTGGGAGTGGCAGGAGAATTGAACCACTAGGGTTGAATTGGAGACCAGAGAGGAGAGCTGATCACAGTGACTGGCACACAGATCTTGGCAACTTCTCTGAACTCTGGTTGGCAGGGTGCCATGTTGAAGAGACAGACCAGCACCATGACACTCCAGGGGTCACAATTCACTAGAGGGTGTAAATCCATGGCCAGAGTTTCTATAAAGGTGCTCATACAGAGCCTATCCCTGATCTGGAAGCAATCAAAAGGTCAAGATTAAGTTCTGGTACCTGTTAAGTCCTTCCAAAACTGGAAAACAATGGCAGGGCAGCAATATAGTTCTGGGGCAACATTTGCCTTCTGATGATCACTGTAAGTCTTCCTAGACTGGGAAACAAAAGGACAACCAGTTAGTTCCAATGTAGTGTTTAGTTCTGATGCTAACTATAAGTTCTCTCCGGATTGAGAAGAATCAACAGGCCATCATTTATGTTCTGATGTTTATCAGTAAAGGTCTAACATCACCAAAGTACAACTGCATACACTAGAAGAGGTGGCTGTTTCTTCAAATGTGTAGGCATCAATGTAAAGACACAGAGATTGTGAAAGCTCAGAAAACTGAAACACTACCAAGAGAAGCCAACAAAATTCCAGGAATGAATCCAGAAGAACTGAAGATCTATGAGTTGTCAGAAAAAAAAATCAGATTGATTCTCTTGAAGAAATTCAGGGAATCATGAGAAAATACACATAGAGAACTAAATGAAATTTAGTTCTACAAAATACCTAGGATAAACTTAAGCAAAGAAGTAAAAGATTTCTACAATGGAAACTACAAAACTCTGATGAAAGATATCAAAAAGGACATCAAAAAATGGAAAGATACCCCATGATCGTGGACTGAAAGAGTTAATATTATGAAAATGTCCATACTATACTAAGTGATCTACAGATTCAATGTAATTCATATCACAATACCAATTACATTCTTAATGGCATAGAAAAAAAATACAATGCCAAAATTTGGATGAAATTGCACACACACAAAATCCCTAAATAGATAAAGTAATCCTGAGCTAAAAGAACAAAGCTGAAGGCATTACACTACCAGACTTCAAAATATTGTACAAAGCTGTAGTAACCAAAATAAAGTGGTATTAGCATAAAAAACAGGCATGTAGTCCAATGGAACAGAATAGAAAACCCAGAAACAATTCCATGCATTTATAGCCAACTTTTTTTCAGCAAAACCATTAAGAACATACATTGGAGAAAAGACAATCTCTTCAATAAATTATGCTGGGAAAACTGGATATCCATATACAGAAAAATAAAAGTAGGCCCCTATCTCTCACCACAAACAAAAATAAAAATGAATTAAAAATTAGATTTAAGACCTAAAACTATAAAACTGCTTGAGAGAAAACATTGAGGAAATTATCCAGAACACTGGCCTAGGTGAATATTTTTGGGGTAAGACCTCAAAAGCACAGATAGCAAAACTAAAAATAGATCAGTGGGATTGCATCGAGCTAAAAAGCTTCCGCACAGCAAAGGAAACAATAAACAGAGTGAAGAAAAAACCTAAAGAATAGCAGAAAATATTTGCAAACTATCCATCTGACAAATGATTAATAACCAGAATATAAAAGGAACTCAAATAACTCAATAGCAAAAAAAAAATCCAATTTGAAAATGGACAATAATCTGAATAGACATTTAACCAAAGAAGATATACAAATGGCCAACAGGTATATGGAAAATATGCTTAATATCACTAATTTTCAGGAAAATGCAAACCAAAATCACAATGGGATAAAAATCTCACCCCAGTCAAAATGACTTATCAAAAAGACAAAAAAAAAAAAAAAATGCTGGTCAAGATTCAGGGAAAGGGAAATGCCAGTACGCTGTTGGTGGGAATATAGATTACAATGGCTGCTAGGAGAGACAGTATAGAGGTTCCTTGAAAAACTAAAATTCTATATACCATACGATTCAGCAATCCCTGCTGGGTATATATCCTAAAGAAAGGAAATCACCATATCAAAGACATATCTTCACTCCCATGTTTATTGCAGCACTATTTACAATAGCCAAGATATGGAAGCAGCCTGAGTGTCTTATCAATGAATGAACGGATAAAGAAAATGTGGTATATATACAAGAGAATATTATTCAGTCACAAAAAAGAATTAAATACTGCCATTTTCAGCAACATGGATGAAATTAGGGGACATTTTGTTAAGTGAGATAAGCCAGGCACAGAAAGACAAATATCAAATGTTTTCACTCATAAGTGAGAGCTAAAAAAGTTGATCTCATGTAAGCAGAGAGTAGAATGGTAGTTACCAGAGGCTAGAAAGCATAGCAGGGAGGAGGAATGAGGAAAGGTGGTATAATTAGTACAAAAATGCAGTTAGATAAAAAGAGCAAGTTCTAGTACTGTAGCACTGTAGGGTGATAATTGTTAACAATAACTTGTTGTGTATTTCAGAATAACTACAAGAGAAGATTTGGAATGTTCTCAACACAAATTAATAATAAATATTTGACATGACGTGTATCTCAATTACCCAAATTTGATCATTAGACATTGTATGCATGTATCAAAATATCACATGTACTCCATAAATACGTATAATTATTACGTATCAATAAAAAAAAAAACAGGCACAGAAAGATCAAGTAAATTGTTCGTGATCTAGTAAGAAAAGGGGTTTGGATTAGAATATAGGAAAACTGACTCTAAGCTATATTTTCATTCCTAAACTTTTTTATAGTGCTTTAGTGCAATATTAGTTCTTTGGCTAGTCTCTCTCCTTTCAGTAATATACAAAAGCTTGTATATTACTCAAATGCCAACCCAAATGTCATTTCTTCCATGAAACGTTCCTCTCTCAGAATTTCTCTCCTCATTATTTTCATCAATTTTTAAAAATACCCATATGACATAGGTGGGGTTCCCCAGAAGCAGATCTAATATGAAGGATTTTGTGTGATTTATGAACTAAGTGGTCCTAGGAGAAACTGGTAAGGGAATGGGGAAGACAGATAGGGAGAAGGAAGAAGACAGGAACAGGGGAGATTTCAGGCGAAGCCCTACTCACAGCAGGAAAGCTCTAGACTATAAATTAATCCTCAGAGTTTGTCTTGACCTAAGGCAAAGGAGCTAAAATTTCCCCTACACTTACCAGTCATTAGCTAAGCATCTCATCCCTGGAAGATCTAAACTTGCAGATGTTTCAGGCTTTCAGTATGTCAAGACATGGAAGCTATGGGCTCCTTAGAGGCAAAATCATTTAAGAAACTGAGGAGGGGCTCACAAAAATTTGAAAAGGGATGTGAGGGCATCTGGGCAAAGCCCCAATAGTGTCTGGTAATCTCTGCAGTAGAATTTACAGTATTACTACATCTGTGCTGATCTTGATTTCAATATGTGCATCCTTTACTATACTACTTGATAACACTTCTTGCATCTTTTTATTTGCACCTAACAAATGTTATTTTGATTTAATTCACCTTAATAATGAAGAGGGGCCATGACCAGACTTGTGAATTATCAATTCATTTCTTGGCTCCTCTGAAAATTATTTACTCTCTATCACCTATGATAGGTCTCATCTTTGTTAAAATCCCCAAATATATCAACCGCTACTGAAAGTGCCCTTTTAAATCCTATGAGGATAAAGTTCAGAGGACTTATTTAAAGACCTCTGTCCAGGGCTATTTTCATCTTAATAGAGAACTCATTAATGAACAGCCAAGTTAGCCATTGTACTACCCTTCTAGAACCAAAGAAGTTTCTACCCTCGCAACACCATCCCTTCTCCCTTCTTAATTTCAATACTGAATAAAGAAAATTCAAGGATAACTTTGTAGCTGACTTAAGGTGAAGACAGTGAGTGAATTCATAATGTGCATAAGTGAATACCTAATTTCACAATATCAAGATAGAGAGAAAGCTCTGCATGTTGAGTTGCTGCCATTGCAATCATTGTTCATGAAACAACCTGCTCACAGGCTCATAAAACCATTTCCTTTCAGTGCTTTCTCAAGGCTGGAAGATGACGTTAGCGCAGAATCATTTGGTTTCCACAGAATACATATAGCAAGAACTGAAACAAAGAGAAATCACTGAAATAACTTGTGCTACAAACATAAAGTAGAAGCAGGTGGTAGTCATTTAATAGTTGAGGTCCTGGAGATAGAGAATAACCCATCTGGGAGAAAATCCAGTGAATAAAAATCCACTTGCTTATCTCATTCTGGTTCAGTTAAGTGATTACCTCTATAGTGTGATGTTAATGCCTTTCCCTCTTTTTTTTTTTTTAACTGAGATCTATATAATCTCAACATCCCCAGCCCACCAAGTTCTTCTCTCACAGAAGCAATGTAGAAACCAATGAGAATGCTCACCCTGTTACAATTCACATCCTGTACACAAATTACCTAGTACTGGAGAAGGGTTCTAGTGGCCTGTGGTACAATTTGCCTTCAGGTCTTTTGTCTGCTTCAGGGCTATGTAAGAAAGGTACATTTACTATCCCTTCACCACATAATGTGTTGCTTACTTTTCATCACTTAACTCCTACATCCTCTTTACTGAGTTCTGCAAATAGTCCTTGCTCTACCCACCCTTTTCCTGTTTTTGTAAGTCAAAACTCATTTAATAAGTACCCACTGGATATGCAGTGTGTCAGCCATCAACAAAAACTCCTCCTGACCTATACCCCTATTTAAGCCAGCAGTACTTTCTTGTTGCTTAGAGTCTCCCATTTCACTTTATCTCCCCCTGTACTTGCTAGAAAGCTCTCATCTCTCCTGCCTACAAAATTGTTTTCTCACTCCCTTTGACTCTAGCTCATATTTTAACCTTGCTTAATTTTTATCTCCCCTTAACATGCATACCTCTCTCTCTCTCTCTCTCTCTCTCTCTCTCTCTCTCTCTCACTCTCACACACACACACACACACACAAACTGAGTTTCTGGTAACTATGATGTTAGTTGTGTTTTATACCAATGGAACTGTCTTGCCTGCCCTCTCAACCCTGCAACCAAACTTAGTTTATAGAATTTTCTTTGGCATATATTGTGTTTTGATGACGGAATTAGGCGTCAATTCCTCTGTTCTGTGAAAACAACCCACAAGAGGCAGTGCTGACTTCAAAAATAAATATTATAGACAAACTACTGGTAAAAACAAATTTTTAACTTTGTAACTTAAGCATTTGTATTCCTAAGGACAATCATGGCTTGTTTGACCAGGACAGGGAAGAAAATTATATCCTCTCCTCCAGGTATGGAATAATGGCTTCATGAGGGAAATAGGGTAAACTTCTGGTTGTTGAAAACATCAAGCCAATGTTCTCACTTTGTGAACAGACTGATTCAATTCAGCCCATTATCATACTAATAGAACTAATTTGTGAGAAATGGAAATGTGAATTTAGTTTTTAGTTTAGTCCTCTCTGGCTTCTGAGTTCCCTTGTTATGGATTCTTGGTGTAGTTTGTTTAAAAATGAGGCATATTCATTTTTTTTAGAGAAAGTACATGATTATATTTCACTTAATAAACAAGAGTAAGTAATGGTAAAGATGGACAGAGTACATAGTTTTATGAATTGGAAAGTTCTTTGCCATGAAAAATGTCATTTTGAGGCTATGGAATGCTTCGTTTACAGATAAGCACAAGCAGTTCTTTCACTAAGTTGGTACCAATGCCGAAAAAGAAGAGTACAGTTTGCAAAAAGAATATAGATTATATCAAACATGAACCATGTATTAGGCTGTTCTTGCATTGTTATAAAAAATAATACTTAAGGCTGGGCATGAAGAAAAGACGTTTAATTGGCTCACAGTTCTGCAGACTGTACAAGAAGCATGGCCCTAGCATCTGCTTCTGGCGAGGATCTCAAAAAGCTGGCAATCATAGCAGAAGGTGAAGGGAAGCAAGCAGGTGTATCACATGACAAGAGCGAGAGGCAGGGGTAGCTGCTGCACTCTTAAACAATCAGATTTCATGTTAACCCAGCAAGAACTCACTCATTATCAAGGGTGCTAAGCCATTCATGAGGGATTCACCCCCATAATCTAAACACCTCCCACCAGGGCCCACCTCCAATAGGGATTACATTTCAACAAGAGATTTGGAAGAGATGAACACCCAAACTATATTATTCTTCCCCTGGTCCCCCAAATCTCATGTCCTTCTCACATTGCAAAATACAATCATCTTTTCCCAACAGTCTCCAAAAGTCATAACTTGTCCCAACATCAAGTTCAAAATCTTAAGTCTCATCCCTTCCAACTATGAGCCTGTAAAATCAAAAGAAGTTATTTACTTCCAAAATACAATGGTGGTACAGGCATTTGGTAAACATCTTTGTTCCAAAAGAGAGAAAAGGGCTATAAGCTTCACATAACTCTGAAACCCAGAGGAGCCAGGATGTGAGGAGCAGTGTCCTGAGGCTAAGCAGGACAGCAGCACCCTGGGCCTGGCTTTGAAACCATTCCTTCCTCCTTGGCTTCTGGGCCTGAGATGAGAGGGGAGGCCTGGAAATTCTCTGAAATGCCCTCAAGGCTTTTTTCCCATTATCTTGGGTATTAGCACTTGACTCCATTTTTGTCATGCTAATCTGTTTAGCAAGTGGTTGCTCTACAGCCCTCTTGAATTCTTCCCATCAAAGTGAACCCTTCTTCCTCTACCCACATGGCCAGGCTGTGAATTTTCCACATTTTTACTCTGCTTCCCTTTTAAATACAAGTTCCAACTTTAAGTCATTCCTTTGTTTCTGCATCTGATTATGGGCTGTTAGAAGTAGCCAGGGTAACTCTTTTTTTTTTCTTTTTCTTTTCTTTTTTTTTTTTTTTTTTGAGACAAGATCTTGCTCTGTTACTAAGAATGAAGTTCAGTGGTGCAATCACAGCTCGCTGCAGCCTCAAACTCCTGGGCTCAAGCAATCTTCCCACCTCAGCCTTCTAAGTAGCTGGAGCTACAGGCATGTGCCAACACACCCAGCTATTTATTTTTATTTTTGTACAAATGGGGTCTCCCTATGTTGCCCAGGCTAGTCTTGAACTCCTGGCCTCAAGTGATGCTCTCACTTTGGCCTCCCAAATTGCTGGGATTATAGGTGTGAGCCAGCATGCCCAGCAGGCCAACTGTTGAATGCTTTGCTGCTTAGAAACTTCTTCTGCCAGATACCCCAAGTCATCACTCTTAAGTTCAAACTTCCACAGATCCCTGAGACTTGAACATAATGCAGTTAAAGTTTTTTTTGCTAAGTCATAACAAGGGTGACCTTCACTCCTAATAACTTACTCATTTCCATCTGAGACCTCATCAGCCTGGACTTCACTGTCCATATTTCTATCAGCATTTTGTTTGTAACTGTCAGAGGCATTTGAAACAGGGTAACTTCATCTTGAATAGGGGATGGGTAAAATGAGGCTGAAATCTACTGGGCTGCATTCCCAGGAGGTTAAGGCATTGTAAGTCACAGGTTGAGATAGGAGGTCCGCACATGATACAGGTCATAAAGACTTTACTGATAAAAACAGCTCCAGTAAAGAAGCTGGCCAAAACCTACCACCAAAATGGAGATGGTGATTAGTGACTTCTGGTCATCCTCACTGCTACGCTCCCACCAGTGCCATGACAGTTTACAAATGCCATGGCAACATCAGGAAGATACCCTATATGGTCTAAAAAGGGGAGGCACGAATACTCTACACCTTGTTTAGCATATAATCAAGAAATAACCATAAAAAATGGGCAACCACCAGCCCTAGGGGCTGCTTTGCATATGGAGTAGCCATTCTTTTATTCTTTTACTTTCTTAATAAACTTGCTTTCACTTTACTCTATGGACTCACCCTGAATTCTTTCTTGTGCAAGATCCTCCCTTGGGGTCTGGATCTGGACCCCTTTCTGGTAACACAACCATTTAATCAGTGTCTAAGAAATTCCAAACTTTCCCTTATCTTTCTCTCTTTTTCTGAGCCCTCCAAACTCTTCCAACCTCTGCCTATTATACAGTTGCAAAGCAGTTTCCACATTTTTAGATGTCTTTTGTATAGCAATGCCCCACTACTCAGCACCAATTTTCTGTATTAGGCCATTCTTGCATTGCTATAAAGAAATACTTGAGATTGGGTAATTTATAAAGAAAAAAATTTAATTGGTCCATGGTTCTGCAGGCTGTACAGAAAGCATGGCACCAGAATCTATTTCTGGTGAGGGCCTCAGGAAGCTTACATTCATGGAGGAAAGCAAAGAGGGAGCCAGTGTGTCATACGGAAAGAGCAGGAGCAACAGGCCAGACATGATGGCTTACACCTGTAATCCCAGCACAACATGGTGAGACTCCATTTCTACAGAAAAATTAAAAATTAGCTGAATGTGGTGTGCACCTGTGGTCCCATCTACTTGAGAGGCTGAGGTGGGAGAATTGCTTGAGCCCAGGAGGTCAAGGCTACAGTGAACCACGATCACACCATTGCACTCCAGCCTGGGTGACAGAGTGAGACCCTGTCCCCCAAAAAATAAAAAGTGGGAGCAAAAGAGAGGGAGGCAGGAGATGCCATACTCTTAACCAGATCTCATGTGAACTAACAAAGCAAAAACTCATTCATCACCACGAGGATGATGCTAACCCATTCCTGAGGGATCCACTCCCATGACCCAAATACCTTCCACTGGGCCCCACTTCCAACATTGAGAATTACATTTTGACATTAGATTTGGAGCTGACAAACATCCAAACTATATAAAATGTTTATGTTGAAAAGAGATGAAATATAAGTAAATTAAAAGGACATCATTGAAACTGAACATATTTATTTAAAAGATTCAAAACAATTATTTTCTCATACAAATACTTCCACTCTACCAGAGCTCTGGGCATTTGATTCTAAAATCAATATTATTATTTTCATGATTACTCATCATTAATTGTGCACCTATCATGAAATTGGCTCTTCTACTCAGTAGCTGGGTATTTAATTCTGTATGCTTCAGAGCCCTTATCTGTAAAATGGAGATCAAAATAATACACATCTTAGAAGGTTGTTGTTAAGAACAAATAAGCTAATATATACAAAATGCTTGTGACTGTGCCTGACCCTTACTGTTCCCAGTAGCAGGTATTATTTGAATCACTGTTATTATCACTTTGCTTTCTTTCAGTTCATCTGTGAAGATTAAATTAGCTATTATTATTATTCTAGTTTTACAGATGAGAGAGGTGAAGTCCAGAGAAGTTAAACAACTTTCTCAAGGTAATACAAGTAGTCAGTGTAGAAGTCTGTCTGAAGAGTGTGTTACAAAGGACACTGTGATCTGAATTTCATTAATACTGATCTAAGGGAAAACTTATTGTTTTAACTATGTTGAAAATAGACTGTTTTGGTGCATTAATTCAGTGATATTTTCATTACAAAAAGATTTTTGCCTCCAGATTTCCTTGGCCCCATTTGTTTTCCCATTTTTCCATCCCAGGCCCTCCCTCAGCAATTACAGATTGCAGGATAGAAAAGAGGGAAAGGTGGAAAACAAGCAGCAGAATCAGGCTGGAGGAGGGTGTGATGCTCTTTGCCCATTTATACTCAGAACTCAAACGCTCAACTCAGCTTCAGCAACAATTCGTCTTGTAAATCAATTTGGCAGGGCATCAGCTTTAAAATCCATTACATTGAATCAGGAGTGGAGTTTGCAGCTAATTTGCCAACAGGGAACCCTTACATGGCAGTGATCTTTTAAACTCTTCCAACCTCTGCCTATTATCCAGTGTTCTGCTCACCTCTGCCTATATAAACCAGTGTTCTTGCTCACCTCTGCTTCTCTCCACGCCACTGAGTCAGTTTTGTTCCTGCCTGTTTCCTCACGTGGAAAGAAGAGTTGAAATATTTACTCTCATTCTTCTTAACAAAATAGATATTAGCAGAATGATGACATTGTTTCTTACTCTAGATTATCTCTTCAACTTTTACTTAACCTCAACAGCTATCACCAAATCATTTTCTTAATAGGAAGAAGCTTAGTAACTATTTTTTAAATGCTCACTTATTTATCAGTTACTTAAAGTCTGGCTTTCCACTACCAAAACTTGACAGAAATTGTTTCCTGGAAAACCACCCATGATACCCTAATTACCTGAAACTTATTTTTCTTTTATTCTTTGGCAGTGCTTCTCCAGCATTTGACCATATGGACTACCAATCTTTTCTTCTTGAAAATCTCTATTTTCTTTTTTTCCACAGCATTAAACTATTCTGGTTATTCACCCATCTGAAGACTGCTGAATATCAAGCTCTTCAGCGTCTTATAGATAATCCATGAGCATATTTCATTAACTTCCATGGTAGACAGGATATTGACCATCCCACATAGGTCCATGTCCTAATTCCTGGAATCTGCAAATTTTGCATGGTAAAAGGGAATCTGCAGATGTTGATTATGTTAAGGATCTTGAGATGGTGAGATATTCCTTTATTATCCAGGTGGGTCAAATGTGATCACAAGGATATTTATTAAAGAGAAGCAAGAGAGTCGGAGTCATAGCAGAAGATATAATTTTGAAGCAGAGGTGAGAGAGGAGAGAGAGATTAGATTGCTTGTTTTGAAGATGGTGGAAGGTGTCATAGCCAAGTAAAGGGGATAATCTCTAGAAGGTGGAAAAGGCAAAGAAATAGATTTTTCCCCTAGAGACTCCCAAGGGAATACAGCCCTACCTACACCTTGACTTTAGGACTTCTGGCTTCCCACACTCCCAGATGATAAATTTGTGTTATTTGGAACCACTAAGTTTGTGATGATTTGTTACAGGAGCAATAGGAAACCAGTAAAACTGTCTTTTTCAATTCTTTAGTTCTCTCTGGGAAAATTCTTCCAAATTCCAGGATTGACAATTATCTTCTAGACATCTCTACCTGCATACTTCAGCAGCATCTCAAACACAACTAGTCCAACATTAAAATTATTGTCTTTCTCCAAACATCTATTCCTCAGTGGACTTTTACAACTGTATTCATTCATTTATTTATTGACTGTTTCATTAATGTATTTATTCACAAACTAATGTGTTTATGAGTGCCTAAATGCTGATACTTCTGAGACTCTCAGAATGCAAGTGTGAAGAAAATATAAAGTTTCAGCCCTGATGGGGATGATATTCTAGAGAAGATATATACAAAACCAGGAAAAAGAAACCAACAAATAAAATAGTTCCAGCTAGTGAAAGTTTTATGAATACTATCAAGCAAGGTAATGGAATAGAGAGTAACGTGATGTAGGACAGGTGGGTGGTGGCTATTTTAAATAGAATGTTCAGAGAATGTCTATCTGAGAAGGTGATATTTGAGCAGAGATCTAATTGAAGAGAAGAAGTAAGGATGAGAGTATATAGAGGAGTAGCATTCCAGAAAGAAAGCACAACAAATAGAAAGGCCTTGAGACGGGAATGAATTTGGATCATTTATGTTCAACTGATTACAAGAAGATAGGAGTAGATTGGGCAAAGTGGGGAGGGGTAAAAAATGGGATCAGAAAGAGAGGCAGACTTTTTTGGGTCATAATCATAACTTTGATTCTTATCAAAATGTGATAGAAAGCACTAGACAATTTTGAACAGGGGAGTGAAGTAATCACTGTGGCTTCTTTATAAAGAACAAAATAAAGAGAGAAAAAGGAAGCTCTGATGATGGAGGTGATTCTCTAAAGAGGGGATTATTTCCAGAGCAAAAATATCAGGTGGTACAGAGGAGGAGGTTTACAGTATAAGTTTAGTTATTATTATTTGTTACTTTTTACACATGGCATAGAGAGAATATCAATTCTTAGGAGAGGTTGTAGATTTGATAACAATGAAAAGGAGTATGCATATGATGAAGGATTGGAAAAGAGAAAAGAAGTCAGGAAATAGACATCTCAACAAGTAGCACAGCAACTTTACCAGTAAGACAAGGTGCATTTGCTAGGCAACAGTGATGAAGGCCCATTTAGATAGTGGTTAGGAATTCTGATAGGATTTAAGAATAGTTGAAATGAGGGTAATAGATTTATGAGCTGGAAACATAGAAGACTATGGTCAGATGTTTGAGTTCAGATTAAGGATATTTTCCAATATGAATGAGGCTGAGTAACTAAGAGTACAGTATACAATGACTGCTAAAATAATAAACTAGGCATTGTGAGGTCTGGGGCAATGCAATTCAAAGACCTGTGGCTTTTGATGGAGAATGAAGGTAAAATGATCTGGAAGTGACAAGGACACCTACCTTACCTTGAGATCTTATAAGTAGCATATAAGAGGGTTGCAGAATAAAACATTATTGTCCTTAGGAAACAGCCAGATTATAATTAAAATGAGAAGGTGAAGGGAACATTAAGAGATAAGATAAAGGAAACGGGATTTTGCTGATGACAGACCTTGAATTTCAGAGAATGTGGAACTGAGGATCAGGGAAGTATGAGAGATGATACCAGACTTGCACCTGCATGGACGTGGATGGAAAGAAAGTCTAGATGATGACAGGTGACATGGGAGATGTAGACTTCTGGTAGCAACTGATGAAAGCACTCATGGGAGGGAGGTTTATGGACTAGGAAGGAAAAAGAATTAGTCTTGATATAATCTCTTAGAAGAAGACAGGGCATCAGTTCTATTGAGAGTGACAGTTGCTATCAATAGCCTTCACTATGTTGAGTTTTGTTGTAAATATTGTCTTGCTGGAACACTCTGAGCCCTGTGGACTTATTTTATAGTGGAGGAGGAGTCCAATAGAAACAGGTGCTTTTTAGGCCTGTCTTGAATCTGGTTGAGAGTGACGGTGTTCTGGCCAAGGGATAAAGGTGATCTTACTATGTCTTTTTGCCCAGATTTCCTTTTTGAGTCCTAGGCCTCCATGTCCAACTCTCTGCTCAACTTCTTCATTTCAGTGGCTCAAAGATATCTTAAATTCAACAAGTTCCACACAGCACTGATAATCTCCAAACTCTATACTCCAAATTTAATCATCTTTCAGTGTCTCCTCACATATGGGACAGTACAAACCAAAATTAAAGGGTCATCCTTGACATTTCTTTCTCCTTAACCACCATATTATATCTACTCTGGAGGAAAGAAGAACAAGATGGCTGAATAAAAACCTCTACTGATCGTCCTCCCCACAGGAACACCAAATTGAACAACTATCCACACATAAAAGTACCTTAATAAGAACCAAAAATCAGGTGAGTGATCACAATACCTGGTTCTAACTTCCTATCATGGAAAGAGTCATGGAAGAGGGTAAGAAAGACAGTCTTGAGTTGCCAACGCCACCCCTCCCCCATAACCTGGCAGTAGCTGTGTAGCACAAAGAGAGAATCTATGTACTTGGGGAAGGAGAGCACAGTGATTATGGGACTTTGCATTGAAGCTCAGCACTGCCCTGTCACAGTGGAAAGCAATACTAGGAAAAACTCAGCCAGTACGCATAGAGGGAACATTTAGACAAGCCCTAGCCAGAGAGGAATTGCCCATCCCAGCCGTCAGAACCTGAGTTCTGGCAAGCCTTGCCACTCTAGGTTAAAGTGCTCTGAGGTTCTAAATAAACTTGAAAGGCAGTCTAAGCCACAAGAATTGCAATTCCTAGACAAGTCATGATGTTATGCTGGGCTCAGAACCAGTGAACTTGTGGGGTCCACCACCCAGTGAGACACCATTGGGATGGCCAAGGGAGTGCTTGAGCCACTCCTCCCCCAACCCCAGGTAATGCAGCTCACAGCTCTGGGAGGGACCCCTTCCCTCAATTTGAAGAGAGGAGAGGAAAGAGTAAATAGGACTTCGTCTTGCAACTTGGATACCAGATCAGCCACAGTAGGATAAGGCACCAGGCAGAGTCGCAAGACCCCCATTTCAGACCCTAGCACCCTGAAGACATTTATAGACAACTGTGGGCCAGAAGGGAACCTGCTGCCTTGAAGGGAAGGCCTCAGTCCTGACATAAATCATTGTTTGTTGACTGAAGAACACTTGGACCCTGAATAATCATGGTATCCAGGGAATACTCACTATGGACCTTGGGTAAGACTCAGAGATGTGTTGGCTTTAAGTGTGACCCAGCACATTTCTTGTTGTGGTGGCAATGGAGAGGGACTCCTTCTGCTTGAGAAAAGGAGAAAGAAGAGTAAGGGGGCTTTGTCTTATTGCTGAGGTACCAGCTTAGTCACAGTGGGGTAGAGCAACAAGCAGCCTCCTGGGGCCCCAGATTCCAAGCCTTGGCTCTTGCATAGCATCTGAACCTGCCCTGGGCCAGAGGGGAGCCCACTGCTCTGAAAGTAGAGTCACAAACCTGGCAGCATTCACCACTAGCTGACTGAAGAGCCCTTGTGCCTTGAATGAACATCAGCGGTATCAGACAGTATACAATCTGTGCCTGAGGTGACAGTAGCCATGGGGAGAAATACCTCAATTTGTGGAAGGGGAGGGAAGAGTGGTAAGGATTTTATCTTGTGGCTTGGGTGCCAGCTCAGCCACAGTAGAATAGAGCATCAGGTAGATTCCTAACGTTTCCAACCACAGGTCCTGGCTCCTGGTTGACATCTCTGGACCCACCTGGGACTATGAGGAACTCACCACCCTGAAGAGAAGGACACAAGCTTGGGCAGCTTTTCCACCTATTGATTATAGGGCCCTAGGGCCTTCAACGAACATTGGCAGTAGCCAGGCAGTGGTTACCGTGGGCCTTGGGTGAGACCAGTG
The DNA here is from genome assembly GCF_030222135.1 of Aotus nancymaae. Classification (NCBI taxonomy): domain Eukaryota; kingdom Metazoa; phylum Chordata; class Mammalia; order Primates; family Aotidae; genus Aotus; species Aotus nancymaae. The sequence goes on along the minus strand of NW_026988472.1, from coordinate 16,479,493 downwards.
CTGTGCTGGCTTCAGGACTCACCCAGCACAGTCCCAGTAGTGATGGCCACAGGGGTCCTTGTGTCACCCCTCCTCCAGCTCCAGGCAAGTCATCATGGAGACAGAGAGATTTGGGAGAAAGTAGGGGAAGAGAGAAAGTAAGGGAAGACAATGAGAATCTCTCCATGATGATCCAGAGAATCCTTCCAGATCTTATTCAAGACCACTAAGGCAGTACCTCTACCAGTCTGCAAGAACCACAGTGTTACTGGACTTGGGGTGTCCCCTAATGCAGATATGGCTATGGCAACCAACAAGTTAGATCACAACACCCAAGTCCCTTCGAATACCTGAAAACCTTCCCAAGAAGGATGGCTAAAAGCAAGCCCAGACTGCAAAGACCAAAATGAGTATTTAATTCTTCAATGCTGAGACACCAATGAACATACATAAGCATCAAGACCATCCAGCAACATGACCATCTAGGAAACATGACAAAATAAACTATATAAGGCTCCGAGGATCAATCATGGAGACTCAGATACGTGACTTTTCAGACAAAGAATTCAAAATAGCTGTTTTGAGGAAACTCAACAAAATTCAAGATAACACAGAGAAGGAATTCAGAATCCTATAAAACAAATTTAACAATGAGATTGAAATAATTAAGAAGATTCAAACAGATATTGCTGAGTTGAAAAATGCAATTGACATAGATAGTGCAGAGTTGGAAAACATAATTGACATACTGAAGAATGCATCAGAATCTCTTAACAACAGAACTGTTCAAGCAGAGGAAAGAATTAATGACCTTGAAGACAGGCTATTTGAAAATATACCCTCTGAGAAGACAAAAGAAAAAAGAATAAAAAAGAATGAAGCACATCTATAAGATCTAGAAAATAGACTTAAAAGGGCAAATCTAAGAGTTATTTGCCTTAAAGGGGAGGTAGAAAGAAAGATCCAGGAAAAAAGTGTATTTGAAGGTATAATAACAGAGAACTTTCCAAACCTAGTAAGAGAGATTAATATTCAAGTTCAAGAAGGTTTTAGAATACCAAGCAGATTTAACCAAAAGAATACTACCTCAAGACATTTAATATCTAAACTCCTAAAGGTCAAAAATAAAGGATTCTAAGAAAGTAAGAGAATAGAAACAAATAACAAAAAATGGAGCCCCAAAACGTCTGGCAGCAAACTTCTCAATAAAAACTTTACAGGCCAGGAGAGAGTGGCATGGCATATTTGAAGTGCTGAGGGAAACAACAACAAAACAAACAAACAAACAAAAACCTTTTATCCTAGAATCTAGTGAAAATACCCTTCAAATATGAAGGAGAAACAGAGACTTTCCCAGACAAACAAAAGCTGAGGGATTTCATCAACACTAGAACTGCACTCCAAGAAATACTAAAGGTAGTTCTTGAATCTGAAAGAATAGGACGTTAAGGAGAGATAAGAAATCATCTGAAGGTAGAAAACTCACTGGCAATAGTAAATACAAAGAAAAATAGAGAATATTAAAACACTATAATTGTAAATACAAAGAAAAATAGAGAATATTATAACACTATAATTGTGGTATATAAACTCATATTTTGAGTAGAAAGACTAAATGATGAACTAATAAAAATAATAACTACAATTTTTCAAGACATAGTACAATAAAATATAAATAGAAACAACAAAAGTTTAAAAGCAGAGGGATAAAATTAAAGTGTAGAATTTTTATCAGTTTTCTCTGTTACTTTGGTTGTTTGTTTACAAAGTCAGTCTTCAGTTGTTATCAGTTCAAAATAATGGTTATAAGATATTATTTGCAAGCCTCATGGTAACCTCAAATAAAAAAAATTACAACAGATACACAAAAAATAAAAATCAGGAAATTAAAACATACCACCAGAGAAAATCACCTTCTCTATAAGAAAGACAGGAAAGAAGGAAAGGAAGAGAATACCACAAAACAGTCAGAAAACAAATCATAAAATGGCAGGAGTAAGTTCTTACTCATCAGTAATAACACTGAATCTCAATGGACTAAACTCTCCAATCAAAATCCATAGAGTAGATGAATGAGTTTTTTTTTCAAAAAGACCCAAAGATCTGTTGCCTACAAGAAATATAATTCATTTATAAAGACACACATAGACTGAAAATAAAGGGATGGAAGAAGACGCCTCATGCAAATAGAAACCAAAAAGAAAGCAGGAGTAGCTCTACTTAGACAAAATATATTTCAACAGAAAAACTGTAAAAAGAGACAAAGAAAGACATTATATAATGATAAAGGGGTCAATTCAGCAAGAGAATATTATAATTTTAAACATATATACATCCAACACTGGAGCACCCAAATATATAAAAAAAAATATTAGAGCTAAAGAGATAGATAGACCCCAATACAATAATAGCTGGAGACTTCAGAACCATACTTTCAGCATAGAAAAGATCATCCAGACAGAAAATCAACAAGGGAATCTCTGACTTAATCTACATTAAAGACCAAATTGATCTAATAGATATTTACAGAACATTTCATCCAATGACTGCAGAATATACATTCTTTTCCTTAGCATATGGATTATTCTTAAAGGTAGACCATATGTTATACCACAAAACAAGTCTCAAAACCTTCAAAAATAATATCAAGCGTATTCTGTGATCACAATGGGATAAAACTAGAAATGAAAAACAAGAAGAATTTAGATGATACAAACACATGGAAATTTTAAAAATATGCTCCTAAATGATCAGTGGCTTGATGAAGAAATTAAGAGAGGCATTGAAAAATTTATTGAAATGAATGACAATGGAAACACAACTTACCAAAACCTATGGAATACGGCAAAAAATGGTACTTACAGGGAAGCTTATAGCTGTAAGTGCCTACATCAAAAAAGAAGAAAAGCTTCAAATAAGAAACCTAACAGTACATCTTAAAGAAGTAGAAAAATAGAAGCAAACCAAACCCAAAATTAGTAGAAGAAAAGAAATAATAAAAATCAGAGCAGAAATAAATAAAATTGAAACAAAAACAATAAAAAATATCAACAAAAAAGTTGTTTTTTTGAAAAGATAAAGTTGACAAACTTTTATCCAGATTAACTAGGAAGAAAAGAAAGACCCAAATAAGTAAAATCAGAGATGAAAAAGGACACATTGCAACCAATACAGTATAAATGCAAATGATTATTAGATACTACCATGAGCTTCTAATAATAGAACAAGTTGGAAACCCTAAAAGAAATGTATAAATTTCTAGACACATACAACCTACCAAGATTGAACCATGAAGAACTCCAAAACCTGAACAGACCAATAACATACACTGGAGAAAAGACAGTCTCTTCAATAAATGGTGCTGGGAAAACTCCATATCGATATGCAAAAGAATGAAATTAGACCTCTATCTCTTGCCATATACAAAAATCAAACCAAGATTGATTAAATGTTTAAATCTAAGTCCTCAGAATATAAAACTACTATAAAAAAACATTGGGGGAAACTGTCCCATACATTGGACTGCGCAAAAATTTCTTGGGTAATACCCCACAAGCACAGGCACCCAAAGCAAAAATGGACAAATGAGATCACATCAAGTTAAAAAGCCTCTGCACAGTGAAAGAAACAATGGACAAAGTGAAGAAAAAACCCACAGAATGGGAGAAAATATTTGCAAACTACCCATTTGACAAGAGATTAAGTAACCAGAATATATGAGGAACTCAAACAACTCTACAAGAAAATATCTAATGATCCAATTAAAAAACGGGCAAAAGATTTGAATAGACATTTCTCAAAAGAAGACATAAAATGGCAAACAGGAATATGAAAAGGTGCTCAACATCATTGATATTCAGAGAAATGCAGCTCAAAACTACAATGAGATATCATTTCATCCCAGTTAAAATTTTTCCAAAAGACAAACAAGAACAAATGCTGATGGGGATGTGGAGAAAAGAGAACCCTTAAGCACTGCTGGTAGGAATATTAAAATAGTATAACCACTGTGGAGAACAGTTTTAATGTTCCTCAAAAAACTAATAACAGAACTACCATGTGATTCAAGAATGCCATTGCTAGGTATATACTCCCCCAAAAAGAAATCAGTATGTTAAAGATATACGTGCACTCTCATGTTTATTGCAGCACTAGTCATAATAGCCAAGACATGGAAGCAACCTAAGTGCCCATCAAAAAATGAATTGATAAAGAAAATGTGGTACATGTATCAAATGGAGTACTATTCAGCCATAAAGAAGAATGAGATTATGTCATTTGCAGCAACATGAATAGAACTGGAGGTCATTATGTTGCATAAATAAGCGAAGCACACAAAGACAAACATCACATGTTCTCCCTTATTTGTGGGATCTAAAAATCAAAACAATTGAATTCATGGACATAGAGAGTAAAAAGGATGATTACTAGAGGCTAGAGGCTGGAAATGTTAGCAGAGTGGGTTGCAGGGAGGTGGGGATGGTTAACAGGTAGAATAGAATTCAATAGAATGAATAAAATTCAATATTTGACAGCACAACAGAGTGACTTCAGTCAACAATAATTTATTGTACATTCAAAAATAACTAAAAGAATCTAATTTGATTGTTGGTGACAAAAAGAAAGGATAAGTGCTTCAGGTGATGGAAACCCCATTTACCCTGATGTGATTTTTACACATTGTGTGCCTGTATCAAAATATCTCATATAACCTGCAAATATATACATCTATTTTGTACCCATAAAAATCAAACATAAAAAATTAAAAAAAATTTGCTCCTACAACATAACCCAAATCTATCCACTTTTTTCCATCTCCAGTAGAGACACCCTTCACAGACACTATCATAGAACAAATCACCATGTTTTGTCCTCTGTTCTATTGTAATAATCTCCCAACTGGACTTACTCCTTCCATTACTGGTCCTGTTACACTGTCAGATTGCTTTTTGTAAAAAACGTAAATCATATTGTGTTTACCTTCAGCTGAACCCCTTCTATGAATTTCCAATGTACTTAAAATAAAATCCCAATTGTTTGTCATAATATTTATGAGCCAACAAGAACTGTTTCTAGCTCACCAAACTCTACCCACACAAACCCTTCTAGCCACACAAACCCTTTGACCTTTGATCATCCTAAATTTCTTCCAAACTTTGGACTTTTGCATTTGTTATTCCCTCTACCTAGAACTCTCAGTTCTAGAGTTTCAAATGGACGGTTCTTTCTCATCACTCAGGCCTCAAAACAAATGTCACCTTCTTAGCACAGCTTTGTCATACATGCAATGTAAAGTAGTCAGCTCTCCCCTCTTGCCTGCTTAAATCACCATCACATTACTGTTATATTTTCTTCATCTCTGTTGTAATTTATTTTGTTCATTTACTTGTTGACCTATTTTTTTGCCTGTTTCTCTTTTCTAGAATGTAATCTCTATAAAGGCAGGAGCTGAATCATGTCCCCCACAATATGTTCAGTGCCTAGAAAAGTGGCTTGGTACATAATAGTCATTCGCTATTATTTTTTTGAATGATTATCAAGGATTTCTGTTGTTAAATAATTACACTCCCTATGAATTGGGTAGATTCAGTCTCATAAGATTACCAGTCAAAAATTTTAATGTACCATTATTTAATATATCAGTCTTTAAATTGCTCCTTAAACTCTTCTTTACCTTTAGATTTCGGCTTTTGCCCTTTTACAAGGATGATGCTATGCTGATTTTGAGGGACCTAGCAAAGGTTACAATGTCATAATAACTTCCCAGATATATTCTGAAAAGCAATGTACTTTTCAGTGTGCAAAATGATTTGGATGAAATCATATTTAAGGTTTAAATGCCTCTATTTACCACTAACATAAAATATTTACTTAGCTCTCTTTAGAAAAAAACAAGATCTGTGTCTCTCTACACAGACACACACACACACACACAGACACACAGAGAGAGACACACACAGACACACAGAGACACACACACACACACACTTTCAAAATAGCTATTTTTTAAGGTCATATACATTCCAGAAAACAGCTTTATTTGACGGTAATAGCCACTTATTAGAAAAAGATCTATTTGTTTCTAAAGGATTACCTTTTTGTCTTCCAGAAATATATGTCAGTAACCACTGGAGCATAGAGAAATCTTTACTTTCTTGATTTTTTTCACTGCTCTATTTTATGTCATTTGCTGGGGAGGTTGAGATAACTGTAGGTGAAAGTACACATTTATAAAAGAACCCTGCTGAGCCTATGTGGAAAGATTCGTAATGGCTAAAAATTGCAGACTGCTCAGTTAATTGATTTTTTCTATCTAGAGAATAGCCATTCCTTTATTTTCACTGTAGTTGACATATAATAGACTGATCTCAAGGTGCACAATTGAACTCTCTCCAGTTGTGAGAACATGTGCTTTTAAGTGGAATGCTTGGTACCAATTTAATAGAGAAAATTATATGGGCTGACATTAACCCTTCCTATTTGTTCATGTGGGTATGTTATTATTCTCTTGGCTTAAAGTTGACCCAGAAGACAAATACCAAATGGACAATAAATAAGTGTATTTATGTAGAGTACCACATGCCTTTTTTCTCATTATATGTGGATTCTTTTTTCTTCTTAGGATTGGAAATAAGCTATTTTTTGATCCTATTTCTAAGGGGTGTGGATAATATTCTTCTTTCAAACTAATCATTATATACACCATGCACTTTTATGAAACTGTGAATCTTTACAAACATTAATTATCAGAGCTCCACTATGAAGCAACAAAGGTTGACCTCACAAATCAGATATTCTCTTTCCTTGTTGCCAGGACACTACATAAAGTTGCCTGAGCTGGAGTCTAAGAGAGCTGTCCTTTTATATTGTAGCTTCCCTAAAGGGTAGTTAACAAGCAGTTTATGAAGAAAACATCCCATTTATTTCTGAGGTAGTTGGACTCTATCGACAGTTCTGAACTAAAATTCCACTGCAACAGTATCATATGTTAATTACAATCAATGCATTAGTTATAAGTAAAGCAAGTTTGGCCTAGCTATTTCATCTTTGGGAGTTTCAGTTCAAGTGGACTTTTCAGATGAGAAGTTCAACTTAAATGAGAATGAAGAGTTTCCAATTCTCCTGGCTTGTATCATCAGGAGATTAAGATTAATGATTGACATTTTATTCATGAAGTGTGTCAATAATTAATTGTTTTATATCTTTCCAAAACACTTGTGTAGGTATTAAAGGAAAAATATTGTATATTTTGCAGGAAGCACAATTCTTTCAAATTCTAAAAAAATAAAGATTTTTCTGTGTATTAAACAACTCTTCTCTGCTATAAAGTAAAAGGATAATAGGGAATATAAAATTTTATCTGCATTCATGGAATATATTAAAATACCCATTGAAATTCCTGGTGGCTGGTGTTCCCTTCAAAAGTACATACTTCAACTTATTTTCTATTTATTTTTTGGGGAAGACACATTTTAATTAACATAATAAACCTGAAATGTGATTATCAACAGAAAGAAGGAAAAATCACCTACTCTTCAGATACTAAACATATCAGTTAGCCTTTGCTGTATAGCAAACTACCCCAAAGCTTGGTAATTCAGACAACAATTTAATGAGCAAGCAATTCTGGGGATTGGCACTTTAGATTATGCTCATCTGAGCAGTTCTTCTTGCCTTTGCTGGGGTCATTCGTGCATTTGTGATCAGCTGCTGAGTTGCCTGGGGGATGGCTTTTTTCAGATGACCTCATATTAGACAGCTCATTCCTCCTCTGTGTGGGCTGTTATGCTGCAACAGGCTGCTAAGCAATGATCCAAGAGGTTAAGCACAAGCATGCAAGTCCTCTTGAGGTCTAGCCTTGTAACTAACATAACATCATTTTAGTGGCATTCTGTTGGTAAAAACAAATCCTAAGACCAGGGGGTAAGGCTTGATGTATTAGTTCATTCTCTAATTGCTATACAGAACTACCTTATACTGGGTAATTTATAAAGAAAAGAAGTTGTCGTCAATGTGCTATGACTATTAGAAAAAAAAGAAAAGAGGTTTAGTTGGGTCACAGTTCTGCAGTCTATACAAGAAGCAAAGCAGAGGAAGCCTTAGGAAACTTTCAATCATGGAAGAAAGTGAAAGGGAAGCAGGAACATCCTACATGGCTGGAGCAGAAGGAAGAGAGAGAATGGAGAGGTGCTACACACTTTTAAACAACTAGATCTCATGAGACCTCAATCATTATCAAGAGAACAGCAAGGGGGAAATCTGCCCCCATGATCCAGTCACCTGCCAGCAGGCCCCTTCTCCAACACTGCTAATTACAATTCAACATAAGATTTGGGGAGGGACAGAAATCCAAATCATATCACCTGGTAAATCACACACAAAAAGAGAAGATTCAGAGATGCTAAAGCAAATATCCTAACCCCCAAGAATAGGTCTCAGTGGAGCTCAGATCCTAATGTCCTTCAGGTGTGAACATATACAAATAACTTTCCTTGCTGTGATCTCATGCTCAAAATGCAAACTTCTGATTGAATGTGCTTTTTCATGTAGTATGCTGAGAATTTCCTGGTCAATAGATTCAAGTAGAATTTATTTTTCTTATTACAAATGGGTAAATTGGCACTCAGCTCCACTTACCTCATTTCTGACCATCTTTTTTTTGCTTTCTTTCCCTCCTATTAAATAAAGTACCTTCTTTCTTTCTCTAAGCTCTGTTCTATGGTACCCAGATAATAGATATGTTGTTTGGTTTCAGCACAGGCTCCATATAATTGTCTCCTTCTTTTTCCTTTGGAGGCAAGGGCTGAGCTGCAGCATGGCCACCATCATGTTGACCCTAAAAGGAGCCACAATGGTTCTAAACATCTAGGTCTGATCACCTGGACCCACAGAGGCTCTGCCTTCTCCAGTGACCGTTTAGTGGGATCAGATGGGGTGTTAGTGCCTCATGGGTTCGATTTTGACCAATGAGATTGAAGGAAGAAAGGAAATGTTCAATAAATTGCTTGTCCATCCTCTCTTTCCAACACAACCAGATGGTTCAGAGAAGCAGTGATTCCACATATCCTTTATAAAGATACCCTATGTGACCAGCCAGGTTTTCTGTACACCTGTGAATGCCTTGGTAGTGTATCACTTTGTATTGATGTTTGCTCCTTTCTTGACTAAAATCCCCTTTCCCTTCATTCTTGGTTCACTGAGATTGCACTCTCTCCAAAAAGCAAGCATGTAAGCTGTGTATCATGCCTTCATGCTCTGTTTCATAGGGAACTCAGAATAAAATGAAACACGGAAGACAGTAACTGTTCATGCATTTGTTAACTACTAAGTAAACATGGAATTACGGAATTTGTTTGTTTTGAGTTTTGACCAACAAATAAATAATGGCCTTATTTCGGAATAACCCTGACAAACTGGGGCATGTTGTTTTGCTGAGGCATAACTCTTCTTGTCCCATGCTTTGGGACAGGTTGGTGGAGTCACTTAGCTAGAGAGTGGCAGCACACTGCCTACAGCAAAGCCAGTTTCGATAAATTATGCTTTGTGTCGGATTTTTTAAATACTTATAAAAGAAGAACTTTTTTCTTTTGCTGATACACTGTGATGACAGAAACTCTTTTTGAAATTATAATGGCCTGTAAATATATATATATATATATATATATATATATGTAAACCTAGGGATGAACTCCCTGTGCTATTATCCCTTTTGCAACTATAAAATCTAAATTAAAAGTTGAATTTATCACATCACACAGCTAATAAAATTTCAATAAATCATGTTAATTTTATATAGAAAATAATTTATTGCTGAAGCTATACTAGTGCTCACCATTGATATTACATATACAAATATGATAGTGTGCCATATGATGATTTGATTATCTCACTGTTTTCTCTGTTTAAACAATTTTAATACCTTTTATCATGTGTTAATTCTGCTGCTGTCTTTTTCCATTAGCCCAAAATAATTAAGGTAGAACATTCCTACAAAACATAGTAGTTTTCAGGATAAGACATCCAACTCTTATGTGAGTAACTTAAGTTAAATTCAATAATTTCATAGTTCAATGCTTTTTTAAAGCAAAAGTCTAGGGATTCTTTCCCTCGTAACTGTTTAAGGAAATCAGTGTTTGCCCAATAGTAGGTGCTAAAAGTTCCCATTTGTGGCATTAGGTGGCGCTAACAAGAGCAAAGCGATGTGCTTACCAGCATATTAAAATGTAAATGCTGTTGCTTCATGATCCTTTTGTGCAACATGGTCACCTAAACGCAAGGGTAAGCATGCACATTCAAATAAAGTAATGCTCAGTCATAAAATGGTCATCCAACAATGAGATGAAGACAAAAGGAAAAGGAAAAAATGGGAGATGTGAAGAATGGACAACATTAAACCCTGTAGAATGTGTGACCTCAAAGATGTCTCTACTCCAGGCTGTCTCCCAGCTGCAAGGTAGGGGATGGGTAACCCACATTGAGTAGGGAAGAGAATGGGACAGGGAGTCCAGGGCCTGTGTCCCAGAGCTGAGAAGCCGGAGCCCCACATGTGCACCTTGGTGACTTCACTATGTGACTTCACATCCCATTTGGGACAGGCCATGTGGGAAACCCTAATCGTGCTTTTGCTGCAAATCTGGAAAAGACATAGTTGTAGGGCACCTCCAGTGTCCTGCTGCTGCTTGGCCCAGTTTTGTTTGCGGGTGTTTTGCTGCTAGAAATAGCCCTTGCATTACCCTAATCTGTATTTGTGTGTTGTGCTGGTTTCCTGGAGATTGTCACCACCTGCCAAAGGTGGGTGCGTTAAAAAACACCACTGTTTCTGGGGCTTGGTAGTGTCTCATAAGTTCAAGCATACCCCTGGCCCAGGTCACTGTCACTGTCTGTTGAAGAAAAAGCAGTTCTAGGTGCAAGCAAGGACCACCTTTTGTAGCTGTCACTGTCCTGACCTTGTGAAAAGAGTCCACCCTCCTTGGGGCACCCCATGGATAACACAGTAACAGAGGTTCCAGAGAGGGTGGGTGCAGCTGTCGGTCTCTTCATAATTGGCACAGACTATTTTGGATATTTCTAGGTAGGCAGTTTCTTTGCATGTTTTCAGAGAGGTTAATTGATTTCAGGGTTATATATCAGGCCTTTAGTTTGGGTCTTATTTTAGTGGTTGTTTGGGGGCCCAAGGGAGAGAAATGAGCAGTGGTTGGGACTTTTCTGTGTGCTCCTGTGGGTGGGTTCTTTTGCTTTTGTTTTCATTTAGCATTCTTCCCCCTCCATAAGCCAAAGTCATTTCCTGTGGTTTCCACTGTGTGGACAGTGCTCAAGCACGGTGCTTGCCAAAAAGATTAGGGGCTGGATGAGCCCCAGGTCACAGACAAGATTAAGCAGATAAACTGTTCTTCTGGTTCCTGTCCAACCTCAGAGGGGCAAAAGCCCTCCCCAGGAAGGAGAAGAGTGTTCAAAAGCCAGACTTTTGGAGAAGAGGCAGCTGGGCAGGGCTGAAAGCCTTCAGTATAAACTGCAGAGAAGCAGCCATTTCCCCTACTATGGGCTGAGGCGACTCCAGCTAGGCACCCTGGGTCAGACTGAAGCCAGCAATGTCAGCTGCCCCTTTTGACCTGCTGGCAATGCCACAGGTGCTAGAGAAGATGGAGGATCCCTGTGCCAGGAGCCAACTTGGCCTTCCTAAAGAGCAGTGCCCCAGTGAAGAGAGAAGCAAGAAATAAAGTTCCTTGTAGGTCCTCTGTCAAAAAAAGTTTAAAATAAAAAATTAGATGGCCATCCACATAATAGAGAACATGCTACTCTTATTAATTTTAAATATAATTGGAATAAAAATCCATACTCTTAAAAAGAATCTTGTAATAAGCTCGTGGACACAAAACACTTTCCATGGACTCCTGGAAAGATGAAGTCCACCACTGGGGAGACATGCTCTAGGGTAGTGGTTTTTAATTTATTTGTCATCTCTTTGTAAATCAGGTTAAAAAACCATTGGTTTTATCCTAGCAAAATTTACATGTGTGCACAAACAATATTTTGAATATAGTTTCAGTAAGTTTATGAACATCCTGATGGCAATCCAAGGACTAGCATAATTACATTATTTCATTGAATTCTTCCAATTATCGTGGTAAGTAGTATCCTGTAGAGAATTCTCAGAATAGCATAATTATGCTCCCTTTTGTATGTTAATTGATTTTTCTCCAAGATTCCCTTAGGATACTTTTTTCTTAATCTTCAAATATCAGTAACTTTACCAGTTACTTTCCCTAAGAAACAGCCTAATTTGCTCTTCAGAGTCAAACAAGACTTTTACTTCAAAAACACTTTCTTCTACTAAATCTTTGAATGCCTTTTTCCATCTTTTCTGTTTTTCTTTTCTTTCATCTGAATTTCATATCTAATGATCTTTTTATAATTTTATATCTCATTCATTTTAATTTTCATTTTGTGTAATTTTTTTGAAGTTTGACTTCCATGTCACTGATTATGGCATCAAATAGTGTTTATTCTATATATGGTTGAATCCAATGTGACACTTATTTTTGTAAATACTCCATTTAATTCTCATTTATTTTTATTTCTCGTATTTCTCTTCATTGATGTCTTTTTTTCATCTCCTGCTTCACATCTTTTTTTAAACAGCATTGTGATACCTGTACATTTTTTGAAATTCTAGACAAATTTCTTTTCACTTCTTAGCTTTTAAGTCATGCTTATTAAAATACATGCTATTCATTTGCTTTTGAATTATGTTTTTCCTTTCTTAATTTTGTAATTTCTACTCATTGGTCAAGTAGTTTTTCTTTGATTCTTTATCTATGTTTTGAAATTGGACCAGCTATTGATGAAATTAAAGAGCTCCGTTACTAGTGCTGGCCTTCCTAAGAATAAAATTTTTATCTTTCTTACTATTTGGAAGAGTCTCTGTTTCTCATGATCTAACGTAATTTCTAATTGATGCATGTTCAATTTATAATGGAGATGTGACACTTGTAAATATTTGTATAGCAGATATTGTGTTATCATTCATAAAACAGAAGCTGTAAGAAATGCAACAAAAAATAGAGAAAATTACATTAGTATTAATATTAGTAAGTCTTGGTTTACTTGTCCTCATTCATATTACATCAACTATACAGAATTATACAAATATACTGAAAAAATGCCATACTTCAATAAGGTAAAACAAATTGTTATATTTTGAACTCAAATTAACTGATAGAAAAAGTAAGCCAGAAGTGGTGGATCATGCCTGTAATTCTAGCACGTTGGGAGTTTGAGGCAGGTATATAGCTTGAGGCCAGGAGTTTAATACCAAATTAGGCAATAAAATGAGGCCCCATCTCTACAAAAAATAAAAAGTAACTAGGCGTGGTGGTAGACACCTGTACTCCCAGCTCCTCAGGAAGCCAAGGCAGAAGGATCACTTGAGTCAGGGAAGTCAAGGCTGCAGTGAGCTGTGATTGTGCCACTGTACTCCAGCCTGGACAACAGAGTGAGATCATGCCTCAAAAAAAAAAAAAAAAAGAAAGAAAGAAAGAAAACACACACACACACACACACACACACACACACACACACACACAAAATGCAGAAAATATTTTGGCAAGACCGTAGAAGACATAAATAATATGATTCATTATTTATGTCTTTCCAGTAATGAAAATGGTGAATTAAAATTTACCAAAATTCTTTTGAATTTGTCTGTTGCTTCATTTTATTCTGTCACTTTTTGCTTTGTAGACTTGAGGAGTATATTATTAGACATGTACAAAACCAGAATTGTCATATCTTTCTGATGGATTTTTACATCATTACAAAATCTCTCTCTTTCTAGGAATGGTTTTTTGCCCAGAAGTTTACTTTGTCTTATATTAGTCCAGTTACATCAGATTTCTTGTGGTAAGTTGTTGTATGACTATTTCTGTGCTCTTTAAACATTTTTGCATACTTATATCTAAAATGTGTATCTAACAAACAGAATATATTTGAATTCTGTTTTTTATCCAGTCTGATAATTGCTGGAATATTCAAACCATTAACATTTAATGTGATTACTTCCATATTTCGATTTAAATATACCATTATACTTGCTTTTCTACATGTTTCCTGTATTTTATGTTTTTTTCTCCTTTCTTACTTTCTTTGCATTGATTAAATATTCTTTTATTACTCTAGCCTCTATTATTTTCTTTCCCATTTATTAGCTTATTATTCTATTCCCCATTTATTAGCTTATTACTTATACATTTTTACTCTTCTTTTCAAGATTATCTTAGAGATTAAAACATGAATTCTTTATTCATTAGTTGTAATATAAAGTAGATGTTTTCCTACATCTTAGAAAATTCAAGGACCTTTGAACACATAAATTTCAGTTATTCTTTGTGGTAGATTGTATTGTTTCTTTTTTCAGGTTCAACATAAATGAAAATGTAAAAAATACATTTTTATTTCTGTGTTCTGATAAAAGATTGTGTAAGCCTTTGGCTACATGACTTACATTGGTCAAAAGAATGTAAATAGAAGTGACTATATGTGATATGTAAGAAGAAACTTTAGAGCCATTGGATAATTCTTCCATTTCTCTTTTTGTTCTGCTATGAGAATAGAATATCTCAAATAGTGGTTACTTCTACTGTCTGGATTTTGAAATGAAGACAATATATAGAGAGGAACCAAAGCCAACTCAGACCTACTGCAATCAACATAAAATGTGAGAAAACAATAATTGTTGTGATAATGTATTGAGATTTGGGTAACTGTTTGTTACTGTAGCATAGCTTATGGATGCTGACCAAAACACCCCTTCTTTTCTTTTGTGCTATATTAAAATGTATCTTATTTCTAAATGTATGTAAACAGTCTTGGACATTATCGTCACAGCTTTATGCAGTCTGTATTCATTTAAAATTATTTACATGTTTACCTCCTTTTTCTTTTTTTTAGAAAAACTCTTCATTTGTTCTGACTTCTCTGTGTTTCTATCTGGCATCATTTTCCTGTTACATGAAGTAATCTTTTTGGTAATTCTCGTAATGATGTTATGCTGGTGATTAATTTTCTTAGTTTTTGTTTCTGTCAAATCATTTTTTTTTTAAATTTTGTAGAGGCAGAGCGTCACTCTGTCGCCCAGCCTGAAGTGCAGTGGTGTTATCACTGCTCACTGCAGCCTTGAACTGCTGGATTCAAGAGATCCTTCCACCTCAGCCTCCCAAATAGCTGGGAATACAAGCACGCATCACCACTCCCAGATAATATTTTTCTTTTTTCTTTCCTTCTTTCTTTTCTTACCTCTCTCTTTTTTTAATTTTTTTTAATTTTTAATTTTTTGGTAGAAACAGCATCTCACTATGTTGCTCAGGCTGGTCTTGACCTCCTGGGCTCAAGCAATCTTGCTCCCAAAGTGCTGGGATTATAGATGTTAATCACTATGCCCAGCCTTGCTTTGCTTTTGAAGAAGGTTTTCAGTGGTTAGAGAATTCTAGGTTGGCAGTTATTTGAGCATTTTGAAGATTCCATTCCATTGCTTTCTGGTCTCTATCATTTCTGTTGAGAAGTTTGTTAGATGTTATGGGATTTCACCTTTGAAGATAAATATATTTTCCTTCTGATTGGCTGTCAAGATTTTATTTTTGTTTTTGATTTTCAGTAGTTTTACTCTATGTGTCTGCATGTAGTTTTCTTTATGTGTATCTTACCTGTGATTTCCAGTACTTATCAAGTCTGTGGGTTGGTATGTTTCATCGGTGTTGTAAAATGCTCAGTTTTTACATCTAAATATGTTTCTGTTTCCTCTTTTTCTGGGACTCAGATTTTGTATATGCTAGATGTTTTTACTATGCACCATGTACACTATATATACTTCATATTACTTTTTTTAATGTTTTCTATCCTTTTATCTCTTTATGTCTCACTTGTGAGCATGTTATTCTGAACTATATTCTAGTTTTATAAATCTTTCATTAGCTATATCTAATCTTTTAAATGTATTTAATGTGTTCTTAATTTTAGTTATTATAATTTTTCTATTATAAAATTTTCATTGGATTCTTTTTTACTTATAATTTCTAATACCCTACTAGACTCTCTGAACATAAAACAGTTATTTTAAAGTAGTGTTTGGTAATTTTAATATCTGAATCTCCTGGAGGACTATTTATACTGTTTCATTTTTCTCCTTGCTTATCTGCATACCAGTTTTTTATTGTAACTGATCATTGTATATAAAAAACTATAAAGACAATTTGAAGCTCTGGATTATGTTTTCTTCCTTCAGTGAGGATTTAACTTTGTTTTTGCTAGGTAGTTATGGTAGAAATATATCACCTTTACCAATCAGGTATTGAGCTATTTTAAAAAGCTGGATTTCAGTCATTTGAATGAAGGCTAGAGTATTTGTCATTCAGCATTATTTTTAAATTAGAGGTCTTTGAGGAGCCCAACTTAAAGGCCGTGATATTTGTAGCAAAGTCCCTCATTTTTTATAGGCTCTGAACTTTAATCCTTCCCCCAAGCTTCTGAAACTTCCAGAAGCCTTCCTCATCTTTTCAGCTTTTCAGGCACCATCATCTGCTTGTTTTCTTTGCTTCTCAGACACAGTATTTTTCTCAGCTTCCTGACCTCTCAGAAGACAGTTTGGATTTTCAAAGGCCTTGAAGTATATATATTATCTTTCTATTGTGGCTTAAAACAAAATACATTTATTATCTCAGAGTTGCTGTGGGTTAGGGGTCTGGGCCCAGCTTGCCTGGGTGCTCTGTTAAGGGACTCACAAATATGTGATCAAGATGTTATAAAGGCTATATTCTCATCTGGAGGCTTAACTTAAAGAATCTGCTTCCAACCCCATTAGTTAGCAGAATTATTTTCCTTAAGGCTATATGATTGAGGGATCCATATTTCTGCCAACTAGAGGTCATCTTCAGGTCCTAGAGGCCACCTGCTGTTTCCTGCCATGTGACCTTCTCTGTTGGTAGTTTACAACATGGCAGGTTGCTTCTTAAAGGCCAGCATGAAAGTATCTGTCTCCAAACACCTAAGATAGAGTCTTACATAATGTAAACTTATAATGAGAGTGACAGCCATCATCTTTGCTATAAACCATAACCAAATTAGGTTAGTTAAATCTCATTTCCTATTCCATATGCTATTGACTAAAAGCAAGTCAGAAGTCCCATCCATACTTAAGGCCTTGAGGATGGTATGTATCCCTGCAATGCCTCCAAAATGTGGTACTGGTTTTTGTTTATTATTTTTATAGTTAGAGGCAGTTCTAATGGCTTTCACTTAGCCTTTTCTTCCATAATAGCCCTCTCTATATATGTCACAGAACCAATGTGGTGATTCTCCTAGTTACTGAACATGTCTATTCCAGGTATATATTTTTTAAACCAAGAAAGAGACCCTTGATGGGTATGGGTACCCACTGGGACCACTTTGAGTTAGAACTGAGCTGAAATTCCATTGATCACCTGACTTTTTACCTCCATAAGCCCCTACTCTAAGTATGTGGACATCAGTGACATTTTGGATCTTCAGGAATTAGTGTCAATTCAGAGCCAGTATCTAGTAATTCCCCTAAAGACTGATTATCTCCCCTTCCCAAATGTACAGTCACCTGCTAAATAGTAAATGTCTGCAAGCAACTTTGGGGAAGGCTAGTAGGAAGATTAACAGAATAAATTTGTGGCAGTGTATTAGGCTGTTTCCTCAAGGTGACTCAATCTCCCCTTCATTCAATCAATTTTAGGTTGGTGAACTGGCTCAAATCTGGGAATTGACTCAAGGGTCGTGATATTTTAGGGATTCAAGTAAGACCTCCATTTACTAAGCTTAAATCTGTTCTGTTTATACAGATCAGTAAGAATTTAGTAAACTGTCCATCTAATTTTTTATAGGGGCACCATGATCAAGCAGCAAACACTAAAGATTTCTGTGAGTCAGACTCTTCTAATCACTGCTTTGACTCTGCTGGCAATTATGGTAACTATACTCATCTTGTCTTAGGCAATTTGTATTAGTTTCTTATGTTTGTCATAAAAAGTACCACAAACTGGGTAACTTAAAACTGTAGAAATTTATTCTCCCACATTATGGAGGCTAGAAGTCTGAAATCAAGGTGTTAGCAAGGTTGGTTCCTTCTGAGGCTCTGAAGGGGAATCTATTCCATACTCCTCTTCTAGCTTCTGATGACAGCTGGTGATCTTTGGCATTCCTTGGCTTGCAACTATATGACTCCAACCTCTGCCTTTGTCATGACACAGCATTCTTCCTGTACATCTCTGTGTCCAAACTTCCATCTTATAAGGACACCAGTCATTGGATTAAAGACCACTTTAATCCATTACAACCTCATCTTAGTTTGATTATATCTCCACAGATCCTATTTTCAAATAAGATCACATTCACAAATACTGGGGGCTAAGACTTCAATATATCTTTTTAGGGGAACACAATTCAACTCACAAAGCAATTAAATGCTGCCACTGACACTTGGCCTTTGTCATCTCAAGAGTCTATCATTGTCATTACATTTAGGGATCCTAGTTTATGGTAGCAGCACCTATGGTAATTTCTGGTCTATAATGAATAGCCAGCACAAAGCTCATCACAGATGCTGGAGCTCCCGTTACAGATGTATTTCTCATAACAAAGGCAAAGGGTATATTCTGAGAGCCCTCTCAAGGTGAGTGAGTAGGTCTTATATGTTAAAGACACGCTAACATTCAAATGTTTCTAATCCTTTAGATAGCTTCTACAGTATACCCCAAAAGTTCTGGCATTTTGATTTCATTTATTGTAGGTCACTTTTGGGTCCATGTTTCAGCCAAACAACCAAGTAAATTGTCAATCCTGTAAAACTGAAACACTGAATCTAGAATATTTCCTTAGTTGGCCCTATTATGGACTACATTGTTGCCCCCTCCCCAGAATGTATATGTTGAAACCCTAACCCCCGATGTGACTATATTGGAGATGGGTGTAGTTAACTTAAATGAGGTCATAAAGATGGGGCCTTAATTCCATGGGGCTGATGTCCTTATAAGAAAAAGAAGAGATATCAGAGCTGTCTCTCTCTCTCCCCATGTGTATGCCCAGAGGAAAGGCTATGTGAAAGTACAGTAAGAAGGTAGCCATCTGTGAGCCGGAAAGTGCCATCCACGGAAACTAAGCCTGTTGACACCTTGACATTGAACTTCAATCCTCCAGAACTGTAAGAAAATATTTTTTTATTATTTATGCCACCCTGCCCACGGTATTTTGTTATGGCAGGCCAAGTAGATGAATACAGGCCCATATCAACTAATTCTGCCCAATCCAACTTCATTTTCCTTTCACTTTGACCCCATATCTTTAAAATAGATTCTTATGTGTATCCTCCAGGTTTCTGACTATATAAAGTGATAAAACTGTGCAATGCTTTTGGTATGCATAGCAGCTCCAGCTCGTCATGGGTTACACTTTGTACTTTACCCCTCTAAGCCCGCTGGGACTTCAGGCAAGTTATAGGTTTAGAAACCAAGACAGGTGGTGGGGGTAGGTCTAAAAGAGGATCAGCAGTGCCTTACCAGTCAACTACATCAAGAAAGGCAGACCAAGGAGGGCTTACCTTCTCAACACAGGAGTAGAAGGGCTGCTTCTACTGGCAAAAATGGCTCAGCAGAACACAGGGGTTAAAGTCCCCAGCTTTATGAGAATCTGCCCATAGGATCCCATTCCAGCTTTATATTCATACAGAGGCTATAAGGCTGAGAAATCACTTTGCATCATTCAGGCACTGGCAGAGGGGAGACTCTGAATTTGGTTTTCAGGGCCATGTGGGTATGGAAAGAAGCTAAGAATTTCTTTCAAGGCAAACAGAAGCTTTCAGGTTCTTTATGTGGACACTGAGCTGAGAATTCAAATTCCTGTTCTTTCCTTACTTTCTCCAGCACAGTTAGGAGCAAACAGCAAACCTCGTTGTACTCCTTTGTTTGACTAAAATGTGCTAAGGCATCAAATATGTGGTCACCCAGATCCTTGTGTTCAGTAAGTGTTTGATTGGGCATAGCCAGTGGTGATATTTTGTGTATCTCTATTGTCACATCATGCCATTGACTGCCAGTGCCCTTCTTACTTCTGGAAATAGACTCATTAATGCTTTTAAATTTAATCATATTAGAGAAGACTCAAAACCAAGTCAGAGAAATCATACTTAAGATTCTATCCCTCTGGAACCACTCTTGGTATTAAAATCTGTATCAGTTAATGTTTAATCAAAGAGGCAAAACACTAGTATCTATATCTATATATTTATATCAGAGATTCTGTATAGCGGCACTATTGACTTTGGGAGTGGGTAATTCTTTGTTGGAGTGTGAGGGTGGGGGACAGTCCTGTGAATTGTGGGATCATCTATGGCCTCTACTCACTAGATGCCAGTAGCACAACTCCCTCCCCTCCCCCAAGTTGTAACAACCAAAACTGCATGCAGACATTGCCAAATGTTCCCTGAGGGTGAAAGTTGCCACCAGCTGAGAAACACTGGTATCTCTATATTATCTATATTTATATTTATAGCTTTATCAATCTCTTTATCTGTTGAAGAGAGAAATGGTTATGTGGAATTAGCCTTATGTGATTGAGGGAGATGGCTATGGAGTCTGTATGGCTGTTTTCTCACACATGATACTGAGGCTTCAAGATCACAGGGATGGCTGTCAGAAAGGGAAGATCACAAGCAGGCTGGAACCAAAAAGCTTAAGCTGGAACTCTGTGGGGAAGGACTAAAACCTGTGTTTGTTCTTGTCGCCTCTAACCTTGGTAATGAGGGCATCCAGCAGAAGTGGGGCCCATTGTCACAAAGTGAAACACACACACCTGGCCTAGGAGTCTGAGAAGCTGAAAGAATATCAGGGGAGGGTAGAGCAGCCGCAGGATCAGCTGCTGCTTCACACCAGTAGGGTAACTCTACAGATCACCAGCTATATGTGTGAACCACAAAATGCCCACCGCTTCTCTTTCAGCCTCCAAATCTCTTGAGAATCTTCCCTATGTCTGACCTCAATTCAAAACAAACAAGAAAAAAATTCTGGGAAATGCAATTCACCCTAGCCAAGGTGACATATGATAAAGCCATCACAAGATAGTTTGCTCAAAGTAGGATCCAAACTATGCCCATACTCAAATGAAAATATTATCCAAGCTGGGAGAATGTGTAGTTCCAAAGACTGACTACAAAATAAATCAAGAGCTTAAATGGATCAAAATTATATTAAATATGTAGAAACTTCAGAACGCTACAAATCAACACTATGTCATGTATGGATGGAAATTGTTTTCTTCATTGATGAGATAGAAAAAGATTTGTCTGGCACAAATGTATTGCCGTTTGTATATTCAAAATGATCACAGCTAATGCAAACATTTAACAGAAAGATAAATTTAATGTTAACAAGCACATTTGATAATTGTCCCAGGAAAGATTATAGGTTAGTCAACATTTTAAATGGACCATAGAGACATTTATCTCAGCAATTCAGCAAAGCAGCATCAACTCTTGAGTCAGAATAAAAGCTTTCGGCTTCTGATTGGAGAAGATTCTAAGCATTCACTTCATTTATAGTAAGACTATCTCAAATTTTTCTCTAAGATTTCCCAGAACCTTTCTGAGGCTTCATGCAATTTATATAAAAGTAATTTAACAAGCATTTGTTGAGCTGTTACTATGTGTCCGGCACTCTTCTAGGTGCTCTCTATATACAGAGAATAAAGTAGACAAATAATTTATTCTCAAGAAATAAGCCTTCAGTGGATCAATAAACAAATATGTATACACACATATAGCTGTGATAAGTGTTATGAAGGAAAATATGGCTGGATAAAAAGATGGAGAGTTATACAGAGGAGTGCTTGTGCCTTTTTATATCAAGTATTTAGGGAAACTCCACTAAAGATGACCTGTAAATAGAGATTTGAATCAAATAAGGAAGTAAGTGAGTGAGGATTTCTAGAAGGGAAATCTTAGCATTCTAGGAGAGGAAATCATAAATGGAAAGACTCTGATTGGAGCTATTAGCATGCTAGAGATCCAGCAAGGAGTGCCTGGAGTAGAAGGAGCCAGGGAAAGAGAGTTGGGAGGTGAAGTCAAGAGAGATCCAGGGGCCAGACTCAGAGACCATGGTTAAGATTTTCTTCCGAGAGACAAGAGAAGCCACTGGAGGATTTTGAGCAGAGTGGCATGATCTGAGTTTTGTTTTTAAAGGACCTTTCTGTTTGCGTTCTGGCAAGTTGACATTAAGGGGACAATGGTGGAAACAGGGAGACCAATGAGGAGGCTATTGCAATCATTCAGGATACTAGGGTGGTAGTGATGAAAATAAGGTGGGATAGTCAGATTCTGGAATTCTGGGTATATTTTAAAGTAGAGATTATGGGATTTGCTTATTAATGCTATGTGGGATGTAAGAGAAAGGGTCAAATAAATGGAATTATTTTTAAAAACTTCGTATTTAACTTCTCTCCTCCTTTTATTCAACAGAGTCATCATTTCTCTCTCTCCAAACACTCAGCACCCTACCACTTGCCTCTAGCTGTCTAAAACACTTACCATTCTCCTTACTCCTATAATGAGACATCCAACCCAACTCTACCACTTCTGTTAGTCTTTTTCCTATAAAAACCTTCCCTTTCTGCCTGTTCCTTATTCAATACTCACCCCATCACCGCATTCAAAGCCTTTATGCTCTGAGACTAACTTTTTTCACTCATATCTTAAACAGAAAGTATCTGATGTGAGTAATTCATATTCAGGTAGAAATGACTAATAACCTACATTTTGTTTTCAGGGGGGTATTTTAAAAAGTTTTGAAATCACGAAAATAAGCCCTTTTCTTGTGGTAAACATTCCTAAGTAGTGACAAGTTAAATGATCACCTGCTAATTACACTTAGTTGGTGACTGCCCCCATTCACGCAGGCCTTAGGCTGACATTATCCAGGCTCAGGCTTTATCAGAAAGGGAAATTACAGAAAACAAATCATGAACCATTATTTGTACAGAGCAACTTCATCACAGCTTGCTTATCATTATTAGTAAATTAATTAAAGAGGTAAACATGTGAACTTAAATCACAAGAAGAAAGACTGAAGTCTTTTAACATACCTGGACAGACTTGTCATAAACTATTGTCTGCTCTGTGGACCCAGCAGACTTTGTCCCAGGCCATTGGATGAGAGCCCATTGAATTCTGCTAAGAATCATTTGCTAATCCCCCTAAAATCATTCCTGATTCCCTCTCTCTCTTTCCACTAAGAAGAAGGGTAAATAAGCATCTGTACCCAATTGTGTGGTGAGGTAATCTCTCTGTGATTTTTCCCTTTGTGCCCATTAATAAATTTGTACACCTTTTCTCTTTCTAATCTGTCTTTTCAGTGAACCTTCAGAAGATGAATGGGAAGTTTTCCCTTGGTCCCTACAAGGTGTTAGTTACCTGGCCAAACCTAGCAGCACAAGTTGGGAAATTTTTAACCACAAAAGAAATGCAAAGTGAATATTATTTTGTGATCAAGGCAGCCCTGATGAAATAGTTGAAAAAGTTCTTTTTCTTACTGTTTTTCTTCAGCCCTGTATTTATAGGCACAGCTGCTTTAAAAAAAAAAAAGGCAGATGGCCCAGGCACGGTGGCTCACGCCTGTACTCCCAGCACTTTGGGAGGCTGAGGCGGGTGGATCACGAAGTCAAGAGATCGAGACCATCCTGGTCAACATGGTGAAACCCCGTCTCTACTAAAAATACAAAAAAATAGCTGGGCATGGTGGCGCATGCCTGTAATCCCAGCTATTCAGGAGGCTGAGGCAGGAGAATTGCCTGAACCCAGGAGACAGAGGTTGCGGTGAGGTGAGATCGCGCCATTGCACTCTAGCCTGGGTAAAAGGAGCGAAACTCCGTCTCAAAAAAAAGAGCAGATGAGCCCCATGTTGGAGTCAGAGCTTCCTGACCCCTGACCAGATACCAGAGGGAGATAAGACCCCCAAACCAGCCCAAACTGGAGGAGATAACCCCTTTAGATCATTAACATATCATTATAATGCTAAAATTCTCACCACAAAAAAGAAAATTTTTGCCATTTTATGTACATGGTTGTATGAAGATATGTGTTTGTGAATTAAGTCTGCACATCTGTAGTCCCACCCTGCACATGCTAATCTTCCTTCTTGCTCCTTGTACCTGGTCCTTAACCCCATGTCTTCTATTGGTCGGGCAGAAAGGGTCTTTAGAGTATAAGCTCCCTCCTTTTTCATTTCTGGAAAGAAAGAAAACCTGCTTGCCTTTTGTTCCAATTGGATGTTCTTTCTTTGTGACCAATACAAAGTAGGGAAATAATCTCAATTTACCAGTGACAATGAGTAACTAGCAATTTGAGCCAGTATAGCCAGCTTATTTTCCCTATACCATCTCCCATTTGAAATAATGTGTGCTTCTAAGAATATATACTTTTTATTGCCATGACAGAACTGAAGTGGATGAAAGTGCCTCTAGCTCCTCTATATCTTGTTATTTAGTGGATCCCGAAATCCAGTTATAAAACCTATAAGATTTTATTTGTTCATATTTCACAAATAAAAAAAAGATGGCAAGTAATGAGATATTTTTAGTTTTATTTTCATCTCCTCAAACAAACAGAAAAATAAAGCTAAGCTAGATTTGATGCAAAAGTATCTAGGTTCTTGTGTCCATTGCACCCAGGACCCCTAAGAAACTTACTCTGAAAAGAGAGAATAATAGAGATTAAATGCCAGTTGTGTTGATCTATAATTCAAAGTGATAAAATGGAAAGAGACCCCCAATATTACCCTGGCTCACACAATATAGCAGGTTAAGTGTCATGCCCTTCTCTAGGCATCTATTCTAATACAGGCTGCTGTGAGGGGATTTCAAAATTGCTGGCTCTAAACAGAGACAAAGATCTGTCTTTCTTATGGACTTTGTTTACATGTTTTACCTCTTTTCTTCATTTACTAATAATGATAAGCAAGCTGTGATGGAGTTGCTCTTTAAAAATAGTGGTTCATGATTCATTTTTCTGTAATTTCCTTTTCTGATAAAGCCTGAGCCTGAATAATGTCAGCATAAGGCCTGCGTGCATGGGGGGCAGTCACCAACTAAGTGTAACTTGCAAGTGATCATATAACTCATCACTACTTAGGAGTGTTTATCACAAGAAAAAGGCTCATTTGGGTGATTTCAAAGCTTTTTAAAATACTCCCCTGGAAGAGAGCAGAGGTAACTGTTTTCTTCTTTGGTGGGTCTAGACTTTAGGCAGATAAGGGAATTTCAGAGAAGAGCTTCATCCAGTGCTTTGAGAGAGACAAAGGATTGAGAGACAAGAGTGGGGAGGTCAGAGAAACCTTGAGGCTTCTTATTCAGTTCAGCATGTCAAAGTGCCATATTTTGGGAATATTAGTTTCTGTGACCCAACATTCCCCTGTCTGAAACTTACCAAGAAGTTTCACACCTAGAGTTCATGGCTATGGAGAAAAAATTGAGCAAGTAGCTGAATGGCAAAGGATCCCACTAAACCAGTCTCTCATTTTTGGGTCTAGGCCAGTTCAACTAAACAGCTGTGCCTCATTTTAGAAGATGGTGTTGCAGATGGCTCTCAAAGCTAGGCCTCTATATTATGTAGGGAAACAGATCTTTAATAAGAGGCATCTCTATGGAAATAGAAGAAAAAAAGTCAATGTCTGAAGCAGTCTACAAGCTAGTCCTTCTAAAGTTTGGAGGGCAGCCAGTTGAGAAGACCAGTGGCAACCTGACAGATTTTCCTAGATTGTAATTTGGGTGTAAAGTGTGTCCAAATATGAGCTATTGCAATGATTTTTCTTCACAGCCAATTTGATTAGCCTCAGCTTGCAAGGCCTCAGGTAAAAGGCAGTTTTAATTTCAGTAAGTCCAAGTCTGAATAAAAATGGAAGGAAAATTTGTAAGTCTGAATAAAAATGGAAGGAAAATTTGTAAACATTACTTTGAAGACTTGTCTCCAGGAAACAATTCAAGATTCATCCCAAATTGTAAATAATAAAAACTCAAAAACAATGAACGAGGCAAGAATCTAACAACAGATGTACTATGGTTTTCTTCTGAAACATAATTTTTCTCTCCAATATTCCATTTTTCTAAAGATAAATCATGGTAGGACAAATTTATTTGCAAAATAAAGCTTTAGTCATATTATACTTGGTTAGGTTATATTTGTATAAAATACAGCAAGAATAGTGATTGGCTATACAGGCTCTTTTGAAGTTAGCTTTGGTGGAACTTTTTCATAAGAAATCTCAGATTTGACTTTTAAAAGCCAGTCAAGGACAAGAAACCAAGGCAAGGATTTGCCATCAGGCTGTATCTATAATACCTGTACAAATTGGGAAAATCCTTCTATTCCTAAGGTCTCCAAAATATCTTGGGTTTCCTGGGCCTGTGAGAGGGTGACATTCTTTACTTTCCACAAGGTTAGGAACCTTGTAAGAGAACTGTGTAGGCAAGGTAACACAGTCTTTATCCAAGTCTATTGGCTTTGTAAAGTCAACCCCAATCCTTTAAAGCAGTTTGATCACAGCTGAAAATATGCTATTCTAGTCAAAGTCTTGGTAAAATAATCAGTCTCCAGTTGTGTCCTCTTACCAAAGAAAACAGATTCTTTCTGAACTTATGCAAATAACTATTTTGCCATAAAATAAGAATTCTCATGAATATCTTCTGAATTCTGGAGAAATCAGGTAGAGAGAAAGGTAAGGGTTTCAATTTTTCTTACCAAAGTGTACCCAATTGCTGTCAGCTATAAATAACTTAAAAAAATTTTCTTAACTCTGAAAAACAAAACATACAAATAATAAGTAATGTTTCAAACAAAAAGTTTATTAAAAATCTTTTCAGTCCTCTATCAGTTCAGTTCCATGTAATTAATTTTTATTTCACTTGCTGTTGGGTTAGCAATCTTCATAAACCCATCCGTTTTCTTTTTTTAATTAGAGTTTTGGAAGGCTTTACTTAGTTCAATAATATAATCTCCAGAGTTATCAGAAACCCATATTCAAGAGTACTTGGCAGGGTCCTTTCCATGAATTTCTTTGAAGACACAACACTTTAGAATTTGCAAAGTGCTTTTAGGAAGAAAAAGGCATCAGAAAGGAACAATTTACTTCTCATATTAAGACATATCAGATTTTTGGAAATTGCATACAATTTTGAAACACATTTCAATAACATATTTATACAAATATAACCAAAGAATACTAAAGTTATGTGAACTTGAAAAGTATTTGGGCTAGTTTCTTGGCACTCATTTATTTATAATTCAATTTGGTACCATGAGGACAATATACAAACAGGCATCTATACACATGTATACATAAAAATACAGACACACAAACAAAGACTTTATAGCTTTGGTTTTAAATTTTTAGTTATGAAACAGGTAAAACTCACTAGCTTAAAAGGACAGTTGAATTATATTGCACCTCTGTAAAAGGAACAGTTAGTTTGTTTGTCCCACACTGCCAAAGCCCTTACCAAGTTTTAGAGAAAACAGGATAGCAAATTTACATTTCAAAGCACAGAGACAGAATTTATGTTTTTCTTAACAATGAGCTTGGGTTTATTAGTTAGAGGAATGTTAAAAATGCCAAGGTGACACAAAATTAGAGAAATTTACCACAGTATTTTCTAGGGAGATTGATTTTATTTAGATAGGTAGTTTCTAATTTACTCTCTATTTTCTAACTGGAGCACTGAGCTTAGGGTGGAGCTAGCTCATCAATGAATAATAGAGCCAATGAAGCATTTGCAGTTTTCAGGGCCTAGTATTTAAAAATGAGAAAAGCAGGTGCAGCTGTAAGGCAGGGCATCTAGATCTCCAGAAATCAATAATTCTGTTTTTACACTGAATCTCAGCTCCCACAAAACCAGGCAATATCATGGGACAAGGCTGCACAAGACTTCCACAATGCATTTTGCTACAAGGACGTTCTCCTAAGGCTGGTGGGTGCTCCAACACCAATCAGCCCACTCTGTGATAAGTCCACCCCCATGGGAGTCTTATTCCATGGTCCTGAGTGTTTCCACAGCCTCCAAGTATTCAAACTCCACCTTTCTTGGATAAACTTGCAAAGAAACAAGTAGCCTCCTGTAGTAATAACCACTCATTGAAACCACTGTTAGCCACCTTAAACATTGTCGCCAGTATCAGTGACACAGAAGCCATACAATATACAAAGGTCAAGTGTTTCTCACAGTACAAAATAGCCCCTGGTATCCCACAGTGCCAAACAGACCAGGTAATGGAATGCAAAAGAGGGCAGAGCTTTAGACCTAAGAAGAAACTGCCATAACTCCTGGGGTTCCATCTGAAAAACAGGAGAACTCAAAAAAGGAGTCTATGCCACCTTTTTTCTGTGTTCCTCAAGAGGTCTCAGAGTCACTAGAAGTCCCTTTTAGATCTTTTCATGTGGTATTGAAGGTGGCAAAAAAGAAAAAGGAATAGAAGTAAATGGGAGAACACAAGTCTTAGAACAGTCAATTTCAGGAGATTTTAAGCTTTCTAAAAGGCCAGTGGAGTTTTACATTTTTCTTAGCAAAAATTAGACCAAGAAAGAAAGCAAACAAAGGGACTAAACATATAAATAAAAGAGTTTTGATCAACTGGAAAAAATTATCAGAA
Source organism: Aotus nancymaae (assembly GCF_030222135.1). Taxonomy (NCBI): domain Eukaryota; kingdom Metazoa; phylum Chordata; class Mammalia; order Primates; family Aotidae; genus Aotus; species Aotus nancymaae. The sequence goes on along the minus strand of NW_026988472.1, from coordinate 16,450,818 downwards.
ACAGAATCCAAAAGAGAAAAGGCAGAAAGGCGTTCTTAAAATGTTTAACTTGAATATCAGCTTTTAATTAAGGTGACTTCTGACTACAGAGGTCTTGAAAAAAATCTTTCCGAATCTCTTATTATCACATTTTATCTGGGACAAACAGCCAACATTCCTGGCTTTTGAATTCTTTCTTTCTCTTTCTTTCTTTCTGTCTCTTTCTTTCTCTCTCTCTTTCTTTCTTTCCTTTTTCTTTCACAGTACTTTTGCAAGTGACTCACTAAAACCAATAAGCTTTAACCAAGGTTATGACTTAACCAGGGATGCACAAGGCACATCCAAGGAGGTGCAAAGCATTCCTCACAAGTCTAGAACCATCCCAAAGACAGCTCAGAAAAACCAAAGTTTTGCTAACCACGAATGGGGTACAACTCACATTTTTGTCTGGCTATGTTGTCTGGAGTCTCCACTGACCATCTACACACACATCTCAACTGATCATCTACACACAAAGACCCTAAAGCCCCATGTGCCTTCTACAAATGGAAGAAGACAGAAAATCTAAAGCTGTCCATGAAAGAGAAAATGATCAATAACAAATGGGCACCCACAAAAGTCAAAAATCACACAAACATCAAAACAAATTTTTAATAATTGTTTCTTTTCCTCAATTAGAGGACTTAGATCTGCAGGAATTGGTTCTCTGACTGGGAATCAAACCTGAGTCATGGTGGTGAACTTGCGGAGTTCTAATCACTAGACTACAGGATGGAGTGCACCTTATTGTCAATTCCTCAGGGAACCCAAAGCAGATAGTTTTAGAGTACAAAGGATTTTAACTTTGTTTTATGTCAGATTTTTCCTCTTTAATTTTATCAAGAGAATTTCTAAGGCTAGCCATGACAGTAGTATGTGTCTTTTTAAAATTTGATCCTCTCATAAATATAAGTAATTGTTAGAATGAGAGATCTCTATAATCATTTTTTTAAGTAATCGTCTTTGTAAGTTAAATAATCCATCATTTGGTCACTGACAATTAAAATTTCCAATGATGTACTTATTTCATTCAATGCAATAAGCCTTTTCATGGAAAGCCCAAGAGGTAATTTTCCAGTTTTAGAGTAAGTTTTTAGCACATGAGCAAGAGGTGTTCCTGGAGAGGGCATAGAAGAGATATTCCTAATGATTCCAAAACAACTCATTCCCAGGAAGAGGCTAAGCCGGTGAAAGTCTTGTTGCCATAGACAGTTTGTACTGTTCCACCAGTATCCCACAAATTTGTAGGGGCCTACCAGTTCCAGACCCATTAATTTATGACACCAGGCTCTCCTGAGATTGGACTTTCCCAGGACTAACCAGGCAACCACAGTTGAAACAACGAAAAATCCCATGGATGGAACTTTTTATTTAAGAGAAACTCCCCTAAGAGATTGGTGCATTCAGAACAAAACATGCTGCTTAAAATCTTGTGTGCCTCAGCTTTCCAGCCATTTTCATATGTGACTTGAAAATCATGCCTCCTGGATGGTAAAAACTAAAGGAGAGTACTCCAACTGGTCACAAGTCATACTCTCAAAGACATAACACAAGACAAGAGGAGAACCTCATCTGTTTTTGTTTCAGGGACTCACAGAAAAGTTTGTCTAAATAGACACTCATCTGATCAGAATTGCAAAATGACCAGTTTACAGGGCCCACTTGAACAATGGGTTTATAGAACTTTTAGGCCCATTTTCTACCCTATGGTACTCCTCTTTATGACAGAACAACACAAACAGACAAAGACAAGTGAAAAGACTATTTCTGGGAAAGAAAAGATCAGATAATAGGAATATTTATACTAGAAAAGTACACTAGAGTCATTATACCCAAAACTAGTTCCAACATACCCTTCCCGCTGATCAAGATTTTTGAAGAAGAAAAGAGAAAAAAATAATTATTTTTACCATCCATTTAACTGGAGTCCACACAGAGAGAGGCTTGGATTCCAGCTGGTAAGAATTTCTTACCCTTCTGCCAGTTTGTCAGGTCCTTGACTGCAGCTTCCAAAGAGCAGAGAAGCTTTGGTATGCTGCCCACTGCACAAAAACTATAGGAGCTAAGGAAAACTTCCCCTTCACCCTCTGAAGTTTCACTGAAAATCGACGACAAAATGCAGATGAACAGGAAGAAAGGCATACAAATTTATTAATGTGGATGAAAAAAATCAGAGTGATTACCCCCCCCAACATAACAGGATGCAGATGTTTATATTCTCTTCTTCATAGAGGAAAGGGAGATGGGGAAGTGTGGATAACCTCTGGGGGGTAGTAAATGATTTTTAAGGGTATTTAATGGTCTTAAAGAACATATACTAGCCTGAACAAAGTCTGTTGGGACCACAGAATTGATAATAACTTCCAACAAGTTTGTTCAGGTGTGTTCTCAGGCTTCATTCTTTCTTCCTGCAATATGAGTTCAGGTAATAAAAACTCAGGGAAGGGACCAGAGGTAATTGTTTTCCTCTTTGGTGGGTCTGGACTTTAAACCAATAAGGAAAGTTCAGAGAATAATTTCATCCTGTGCTTTGTGAGACACAGAAGATTGAGAGACGATGCATGGAGAGGTCAGGGAGACATTGAGGCTTCTTATTCAGTTTACCATGTCAAAGTGCCATATTTTGAGGCATCAGTTTCTGAATGCCAGCAACTTGACTAATGAAATATATGTGAAGTTGTTGGGAGGGAATTTTGGAAATGTTTCCACGAAGGGAAATAGCTGGAAAATGCTCCTTTTGCATTTCCCACTTCTACTTCTTGCTTTTTAACTTTGAATTTGATAAAATTCATCTTGAATCATGAGGCAACCTTGAGAAGGGAAGTCACTTGCTAAGAATATCATAGCAGAAGAGAGAGGGACACTATGTTTCTGATTATTGTAAATCTTCCCTGCAAGTGCTGCACTGATTATCTTAAGACTTCTCTTACAAAAGAGAAAGATCAACTTATAGTTCTTGTAAGTTGCTATTATTGAAAGTAACTGTTATGAGCAGCCATATGCAATTTCTAAATGATACGATGGTTTATTGTATACTGACTTATCTTTGGAAGCCAATAATATTTTAGCAAAATATAATAAGCTAACATTTTTATATAGTAAATACACGATTTAACCTCGCTCTCCAGCCACTCTTGTCATTGCCCAAAGGACTCATAAACATAACGGCTATCATGGCAGAGATGGAGGTTATATACAGGCTCAGCAACATGGACTACCACTTACCAAGGCCAACCTGGCTACAGCCACCATTGAGTGTCCAATCTGTCGGTAGTAGAGACCAACACTGAGTCCCCAATATGGCACCATTCTTCTGGGTGATACGCCAGCTATCTGGTGGCAGGTTGACTACATTAGACTGTTTCCATCATGGGACGGGCAATATTTTGTTCTTACTAGAATACACACTTACTCTGGAAATGAATTTGAATTCCCTGCACAAAATGCTTCTGGTAAAACAACTATCCATGAACTTACAAAATGCTTATTCACCATCATTATATTGCATAAAACATTGCATCGGATCAAGGAACTCATTCACAGCAAAAGTAGTACAGCAGCGGACCCATGCTTATGGAATTCACTGATATTACCATGTTCTCCATCATCCAAAAGCAGCTGATTTGATATAGTTGTGGAATGGCTTTTTGAAGATTCAGTTACAGTACCAGCTAGATGGCAATACTTTGCAAGGTTGAGTCAGGGTTCTCCAAGAGATTATGTATGGTCTAAATCAGTGTCCAATATTCATGGTACTGTTTCTCCTGTAGCCAGTTTTCATAAATCAAGGCATAGAAATAGGAGTGGGACAGCCAGGCATGGTGGCTCATGTCTGTAATCCCAGCACTATGGGAGGCTGAGTTGGGTGGATCACCTGAGCTCGGGAGTTTGAAACCAACGTGACCAACATGGAGAAATCCGTCACTACTAAAAATACAAAATTAGCCAGGCGTGGTGGTCCATGCCTGTAATCCCAGCTACTTGGGAGATTGAGGCAGGAGAATCGCTTGAACTTGGGAGGCAGAGGTTGCAGTGAGCCGAGATCGTACCATTGCACTCCAGCCTGGGCAACAAGAGCAAAACTCCATCTCAAAAAAAAAAAAAAGAAAGAAATGGGAGTGGGTCTTCTCAATATTACCCCTAATGATACACTAACAACATTTTAGCTTTCCATTCCTGTGACTTAAAACTCTACTGATCTAGACATCTTAGTTCCAAAGAGAGAAAAGCTTCTACTAGGGGTCCCAACAATGATGTCTCTGAACTGGCAGTTAAGACCACTGCCTGGCCTCTTGGGGTGCCTTGTGCCACGGAATGAACAGAGAAAGGAGTTATTGTCTGGTTAGGGTGATTAATCCTGATTACCAAGGGGAAATTGGGTTGCTTCTACTACACAATAGGACCAAGATAGAGACTATCTGAAATACAGCAGAACCTTTAAGGTGCCTGTTAGTACTCTAGTGTCCTCTGATTAAAATTAGTGGAAATTTTAATTTGGTTTACAACAACCCAATTCATGCCGGGCTTCTAATAATCCAGATCTTTCAGGAATGAAGTTTTGGGTCATTTCACCAAGTGAAGAATCAAAAGAAGTTAGGTATTTGCTGAAGGCAAAGGGAATGTGGGATGGATAGTGGAAGAGAGTTATTATAAATACCAGCTCATGCCCACATGCCTATGCCTATGGTAGAAATGAGGACTGTAATGGTTATGAGTATTTATTTCTTATTTTAGTGTTTGTATTTAACAATTTAATTTTATATAAAATTTAATAATTCAATATTTGTATTTCCCTCTGTCATCCCCTTATCATCTAACATAAGACTTGTTAATAATGAACACTATATCATATTCAAGTTACAAAATACAAAACAGGGAGTATGAACCAGGAAGGAGAAAATGAACATCACCCAAAGGCACAAAAGGGACTCCAAACCCTCTTCTGGGAAAACAATTAGTATGTTTTCAGTTTTATGTAGGATTATTGTATCATTTTGGGTAGAAGTAGGTCTTTGTTACTGTTTTTATTTGAAGATTAAGTGTGGTTCAAGGAAGCTTATTTGAGTTCAAAGTTGCCAAGAATGGACTGTGGTAGCTTTATAATGTGTCATCTTGGTTAGGTTTAAATGTCACAGAATTTATTTTCTTTCTGGTCAGGTTGGACCACATGTATACTCTTTATACCAATTCCATTATTTCTCCACTGTTGTAACTCAATCATTAACGTACCTATAGTTGGCAGAATAGTGAACCAAAAGATGTACTCATTCTAATTCCTAGAATCTATGTTATATTATATTATGTGGCAAAGGGAAATTAAGGTAGCAGATAGAATTAAGATTACTAATCAGCTGACCTTAAATGGGGAGATTATCCTGGATTATCTGGGTGGGCCCAACGTTATCACAAGATCCTTAAAAGTGAAAGTGGGAGACAGTGTCAAGTGATTTCATGTGAGAAGGAATTGACTAGTCGGTCTCTCCATGATGGCCAAATAGACACACCTCCAGTGCACAACACCCAGCGAGAGAGATGCAGAAATCCAGAGATCTCCTAGCTCCAACCGAGGTACCAGGTGCATTTCAATGGGTCTGGTCTGATGGTGAGCAAAGCCCACTCAGGGCAGACCGAGGCGGGGAGGGGAGCTGCTTCACCCAGAAAGTGTACCTGACTGATGAGTCGGAGGCTCCCCCTCTGGCACTCCAGTCCAGATACAGCACTTCCCCCAAAGCCTCAGCAATACACAGAACAGGTGATCTTTGCCAGTCAAGCGCCGGGAATTACAAGCATGGAGTTGAATAATAATCCGGGACAGTGTCCCAGATTGGTGCACAGACCTAAACAGATGCATAAGCCCAAAAGGCGGCCTGGAGCACCTGCAGACCGAGCTATCGCCCCCTCCCCACACCCAGAGAGAGAGGGAGCTGTAATTGGGAGCAGCTGGGCTGGCACCTACCCCATGACCAGAGAATGAGGAAGCTGAAAGGGGGAGATGGCTGGGTGTGGCAGGGTGAGTCCCTACCCTCCCCTACAAACCACAGAGGGCTGAAGCTCTGACTCTAGTGGGTTGCGCAGCCAGTGCCACAGTCTGAGCCAAACCCTGAATGATCCAGCCCAGTGGAGGAAGGGCACAGCTCACCATTAGAGGGGTGGGACTGGGCTACATGTTTTAACAAAAAACACAGGAAGCCTGCGTAGCAACAGGATGGCATTCTTGACAACCGAGCAGTGCCACCAGGTCAGCAGAAGAGGTGGGCCTAAACCCCCAGTGTAAACAAAAACGACACAGGAAACTTCCCTAGTAACCTGAAGGAGTCCATAGAAACCCAGTAGTGCCTTGACAGGCAGACAAGCAACCTCATCAAGCAGCTCCCTGAGACCACAGCCAGGTAAATCCACAAAGATGAGAACAAAACAGTGCAAAAAAGATGAAACCATCAAAGACCAGAACACCTCTTCTTCTTCAAGGGATCACAACTCCTCAACAACACGGGAACACAACATGACCAAGAAGGAGTATGACAAATTGACGGAAACAGGCTTCAGAAGGTGGATAATAACAAACTTTTCTGAGCTAAAGGAACACATTCTAACTCAATGCAAAGACACTAAAAACCTTAAAAAAGGTTAGATGAAATGCTAACTAGAATAACCAGCTTAGAGAAGAACATAAACGACTTGATGGAGTTGAAAAACACAGCACGAAAACTACGTGAAGGAAACACAAGTTTTAATAGCTGAATCGATCAAGCAGAAGAAAGGATATCAGCGATTGAAGATCAACTCAATGAAATAAAAAGAGAAGGCAAGACAAGAGAAAAAAGAGTGAAAAGAAATGAACAAAGCCTCCAAGAAATATGGGATTATGTGAAAAGACCTAATCTACACTTGATCGGTGTACCTGAATATGATGGGGAGAATGAATCCAAGCTGGAAAACACACTCCAGGATATTATCCAGGAGAACTTCCCAAGCCTAGCAAGGCAGTCCAACATTCAAGTCCAGGAAATACAGAGAACTCCACAAAGATACTCCTCAAGAAGAGCAACCCCAAGGCACATGATCATCAGATTCACCAGGGTTGAAATGAAGGAAAAAATACTAAGGGCAGCCAGAGAGAAAGGTCAGGTCACCCACAGAGGGAAGCCAATCAGACAGTGGATCTCTCAGCAGAAACCCTACAAGTCAGAAGAGAATGAGGGCCAATATTCAACATCCTCAAAGAAAAGAACTTTCAACCCAGAATCTCATATCCAGCCAAACTAAGCTTTGTAAATGAAGGAGAAACAAAATCCTTTATGGACAAGCAATTACTGAGAGATTTCGTTACCACCAGGCCTGCCCTACAAGAGCTCTTGAAACACTATGCATGGAAAGGAACAAGTACCAGTCACTGCAAAAGCAAACCAGTTAGCAAAGACCAAAAATGCAATGAAGAAAATGAATCAACTAACAGGAAAAAAAAAACAGTAACAAAATAGCAGGATCAAATTCACACGTAACAATATTAACATTGAATGTAAATGGCCTAAATGCCCCAGTCAAAAGACACAGACTGGCAAACTGGATAAAAAGACAAAATCCATTGGTGTGCTGTATTCAGGAAACCCATCTCACATACAAAGACACACACAGACTCAAAATAAAGAGATGGAAGAAGATTTAACAAGCAAATGGAGAACAAAAAAAAAGCAGGGGTTGCAATCCTAATTTCTGATAAAATGGACTTCAAACCAACAAAGATCAAAAGAGATAAAGAAGGACACTACATAATGGCAAAAGGATCAATCCAACAAGAAGAGCTAACTATACTAAATATATATGTACCCAACACAGGAGCACCCAGATACATAAAGCAAGTTCTTAATGACCTAAAATGAGATTTAGACTCCCACACAATAATAGTGGGAGACTTCAACACTCTACTGTCAATATTAGACAGATCAACGAGACAGAAAATTAACAAGGATATCCAGGACTTGAATGCAGAGCTGGACCAAGCAGACCTAATAGACATATACAGAAGGCTCCACCCCAAATCCACAGAATATACATTCTTCTCAGCACCACATTGCACTTACTCTAAAATTGACCACATCATTGGAAGCAAATCACACCTCAGCAAATGCGAAAGAACGGAAATCATAGCAGTCTATCAGACCACAGTGAAATCAGACTAGAACTCAGGATCAAGAAACACGCTCAAACTCGCACAACCACTTGGAAACTGAACAACTTGCTTCTGAGTGTCAACTGGATAAACGATGAAATGAAGGCAGAATTAAAGATGTTCTTCAAAACCAACCAGAATGAAGACACAACTTATCAGAATCTCTGGGACACCTTTAAAGCAGTGTCAAGAGGGAAATTTATAGCAATAAATGCCCACATGAGAAACAAGGAAAGATCTAAAATCGGCACCCTATCATCAAAATTGAAAGAGCTACAGGAGGAAGATCAAAAAAACTCAAAAGCTAGCAGAAGACAAGAAATAACTAAGATCAGAGCAGAACTGAAGGAGATAGAGACACCAAAAAACCCTTCAAAAATCAATAAATCTAGGAGCTGGTTTTTTGAAAAGATCAACAAAATAGACCACTAGCCAGATTAATAAAAAAGAAGAGGGAGAAACATCAAATAGGTGCAATAAAAAATGATAAAGGGGATATCACCACTAATCCCACAGAAATACAAGCTACCATCAGAGATTACTACAAACAGCTCTATGCACATAAACCAGTAAACCTGGAAGAAATGGATAAATTCCTAGACACTTGTATTCTAACAAGACTAAACCAGGAGGATGTTGAAACCCTGAATAGACCAATAACAAGGGCTGAAGTAAGGCAGCAATCAGTAGCCTACCAACCAAAAAAGTCCAGGTCCAGATGGGTTCATAGCTGAATTCTACCAGACATACAAAGAGGAGCTGGTTCCATTCTTTCTGAAACTGTATAAAACAATACAAAAGGAGGGAATCCTCCCTAACTCATTTTATGAGACCAACATCATCCTGATACCAAAACCGGGCAGAGACTCAACTAAAAAAGAAAACTTCAGGCCAATATCCATGATGAACATCAGTGCAAAAATCTTCAGTAAAATACTGGCAAACAGATTTCAACAGCACATCAAGAAGCTTATCCATCATGACCAAGTAGGCTTCATCCTGATGATGCAATGCTGGTTCAACATACACAAATCCATAAACGCAATCCATCACTTAAACAGAACCAAAGACAAAAACCACATGATTATCTCAATAGATGCAGAGAAGGCCTTTGATAAAATTCAACAGCCCTTCATGCTAAAAACTCTCAATAAACGAGGTATAAATGGAATGTATCATAAAACAATAAAAGCTATATATGACAAATCTACAGCCAATATCATACTGAACGGGCAAAAACTGGAAGAATTTCCTTTGAAATCAGGCACTAGACAAGGATGCCCTCTCTCACCACTCCTATTCAATATAGTATTGGAAGTCCTAGTCAGAACAATCAGGCAAGATACAGAAATAAAGGTATTCAATTAGGAAAGGAGGAAATCAAACTGTCTCTATTTGCAGATGACATGATCGTATATCTCCAAGACCCCATTGTCTCAGCCCAGAATCTTCTCAAACTGATAAGCAACTTCAGCAAAGTCTCAGGATACAAAATCAATGTGCAGAAATCACAAGCATTCCTACATACCAATAATGCCAGTTAGAATGGCGATCATTAAAAAATCTGGAGACAACATATGCTGGAGAGGATGTGGAGAAATAGGAAGACTCTTAAAAAGTTGGTGGGAGTATAAATTAGTTCAACCATTGTGGAAGACAGTGTGGTGATTTCTCAAGGATCTAGAAATAGAAATTCTATTTGACCCAGGAATCTCATTACTGGGTATATACCCAAAGAACTATAAATCGTTCTACTATAAAGACACATGGATACATATGTTCATTGCAGCACTGTGTACAATAGCAAAGACCTGGAACCAACCCAAATGCCCATCAATGATAGACTAGACAAAGAAAATGTGGTACATATACACCATGGAATACTACGCAGCCATAAAAAACGATGAGTTCGTGTCCTTTGTAGGGACTTGGATGAATCTGGAAACCATCATTCTCAGCAAACTGACACAAGAACAGAAAGCCAAACACTGCATGTTCTCACTCATAGGTGGATGTTGAACAATGAGAACACATGGACTCAGGGAAAGGAGCATCACACACTGGGGGCAGTTGGAGGGGGTAGGGGAGAGACAACGGGGGTTGGGGAGGGATAACATGGGGAGAAATGACAGATATAGTATGCACCTAAAGAAAAATTTAAAAAAAAAAGAATTGACTAGTCATTGCTGTCTTTGAAGATGAAAGGAGGCCTGCCATCAAGAAATAGAGGAGTCTCTAGAAGCTAGAAAAAGCCAGAAAATTGATTCTGCCCTAGAACCTCCAGGAAGAAACATAGCCTTACCTACATACTGATTTTAGTTCAGTTAGACTGGTTCTAGACTTCTGACATCCAGACCTATAAGAAAATAAAATTTTGTTATTTTAAGCCACTAAATTTGTGGAAATTTGTGATGCAACAATAGTAACCTAATGAGTAACATTTTATGGGCCTTCCTCCATTTAATGCCTTCAACTACTCACTTTCTTACTATTTTTCTTGAGTCATTTTCCAAATAAACAATTGTACTTAAATCATTCTCTCAGTTCTGCTTCTAGGAAATTCAAATGAAGACAGTTCCCCTCCTACAATAAATTCTACTGGTATGACCAATTGTATGTAAAAATAGGATGTAATCTGTAGAGTGATTAAGAAATATGGATATATATTATTAACAGGCCAAAATGCAGTGTGCAAATTGGCTTAGATTGAGGGAAGTGAAAACTATCCCATATTTTAAGAAGATTGGTTGCAAGAAAAGGAAGTAGCAGAACCAGGAAAATCTCCACCTCTGAGAAAGAAGGGCTGTTAAAAAAAAAAAAAAAAAAAAAAAGGCTTTCAGGACAAAGTAGATGTGATGAAAGTTAAAGCACACTAGAAATCACACAAAAATTCCTCAGAAAAGTCAGCTAAATGGAGAATTTACTCTCAGCTTTCTCTTGGCACAAGCAAAAAAAAGTGAAAATGTTATAAAACTGGATTTCTATATATATGAATCTGACAGAAGCAGTATATTGGGCTCTTACAACATTCTCATAAAAATTAAAATGAAATAATTCAAAGAAGAAACAGTGTCTTTTCTATTAAGTTGTCCTTTTACTAGCGGTATTAGAGTCAGGGTGATCCAGAGAAACAGAACCTAACAGGATGTGTGTGTGTGTGCATGTGCATGCATGTGTGTGTGTCTGTGTATTGGGGTAAAGAGGGAGAGAGAAAGAGGGATGGATATTTTTAAGGTTTTGGCTCTTCATGATTGTTATAGCTTGGTCTTAGTCAGTTCACATTGCTATAACAAAATCCCATAAATCATGTAGCTTTTAAACAACAGAAATTTATTACTCACAGTTCTGGAGTCTGGAAAATTCACAATCAAGGTACCAGCAGATTCAGTGCCTAGTGAGGGTCCTTTTCCTTGCTCACAGGTGGTGCCTTCTCACTGTGTCCTCACATGATGGAAGGGGCAAGAGAGCTCTCAGGCCTCATTATAAGGGCACTAATTCAAGTCATCTGGGCTCTACTCTCATGACCTCATCACCTACTAAAGGCCCTGCCTCCTAATATAATCACCTCGTTAGGATTTTCACATATGAATTGGGAGGGGAGGGTCACAAACATTCAGACCATAGTACCTGGTAAATACAAAGCCTGATAGAATAGACCAGCAGACTGGAGATACAGAGAACAGTTGCAGTTTGATTCTAAAAGTGCTCTGCTGGCAGAATTCTTTCTTGCTTAGAGGAAGAAAGTAAGGCCTTCAATTGATTGGATAAGACTCACCAACATTATGGAGGGTAATTTGCTTTACTTACAGTCCACCAATTTAGATGTTAATCTTGTTCAAAAAGCACCTCTGTAGAAACATCTAGAATAATGTTTGACCAAGTATCTGAGAACCATGGCCCAGCCAAGTTGACACATAAAATTAGCCATCACACTAGTTCTCAGGCTTCTTCTTCCTAGGAAGGAATATCTTCATGGGAAAATGCAGTTCTGTCCTGACACATGAACACCATGTCTTCAGTGTATATGAGCTAGCCTGTGGGGGAGGTTATGTGAAACCAATCTGAGTCCTACAAAGTTGTTTGAGCTGCACCCATCAGAACTCATGTATGTATCCAGTGAAAAGAAACCATTTGGAAAATCAATTAACTTTCCTGCCATGCAACTTTTCTCTCCATAGCTCACTCCCCATTCATGTGGACAATTTAATTCAACCTGCGACAAAAAAATCATAGAAAATGATTTTTCTTGAAGGAAAAGTAAATTTTGGACTGTAGCCAACTGTAAACAGTGTTTTGAGAAAGAATTAAAGCAACAGTTGCCTTTGGATGGCAAAACTTAGAGTAGCCATGGCTAAAGACACAATTAACAAGAAAACTTGGTTATTTGTGTGGCTTATAACAATTTAACGTAATAACCATAATTGTATCTGACATACATTAAGACATATCAGAATTTTAGGAATCTCATGTAATTTTGGAACACATATTAATAACATAACCAGACAACTATAACTCAAAGAATATTGAAACACCATTATTTTTTTTGACAATGATTCCCATATAATTTTAATATATGAAATAACCCTAATATGTCTCTCTTGGTATTTCATTCCATAAAAAAACAAAAACTTTATTTTAGAATTTGAAATTGGATTTTGGGAAGAATGTCAAATATTAAAGATTTAAAATACTTGATCAAAATAGAATTCTAGGTCACTGTAAAATAATGGTCATTAATTCAAAGTGTAAATTCAAAATTTCAAAAAGCAAAAGCCTTTATTATTTGGTAGAGAGGCGCCTCAGCTTTGAAACAATTGAAAGACCTAATAAAGACAGCATTAGACCAACAGAATTATTTTCATCTTTTTTATTTTTTTGCAGTTTACTCAGAAGGTGAACAAAAATCTTATCTTCTATTTAATATTATGTAAAATTTTTTTCTAAAGAGAAAATCAAATTCTACCTTTGCATCAGTACCATTTCTATCAGCTTTGGCCCTATAAAATAATATTTCCATAAACCTTTTATAATCTCTTACAATTTTCTGTTAAAGAGTAGCTCAATGTTCTGAGAAAACCTTGTTATTTTGACACAGGCCCAGACACTGGCCCTCTATCAGTATGATTTTTATATTAATGCTCAATTTTTGGAGAAAGTAAATAATGTCTGTATTAGTCCATTTTCATACTGCTGTGAAGAAATACCCAAGACTGGGTAATTTATAAAGACATAGAGATTTAATGGACTCACAGTTCCACATGGCTGCGGAGGCCTCACAATCATGGCAAAAGGTGAAGGAGTAGCAAAGGCATGTCTTGGCAGGCAAGAGTGGGTGCAGGGGAACTGCCCTTTATAAAACCATCAGATCTTGTGAGACTTATTGACTATCATGAGAGCAGCATGGGAAAAACCTGCCCCCATGATTCAAATGCCTCCCACTGGCTCCCTCCCACAACACGTGAGGATTATGGGAGCTACAATTCAAGATGAGATTTGGGTGGGGACACAGCCAGGTCATATCAACGTCCTTTTAATTTTAGCCAACTTGATTATATACAAAATTTCTTTCACATGATGACTCTTCTACAAACCTTCTGCAACATGCTTAAGATTTTAGTTTTTTCCTATATTTTTATATATATTGACAACCTATAAGGGTATCCGAGAGAAAGGAGAATAGACCCAAAGTCAGGCAAGAAAGTTTATTAACCTGCTGGGCTGCTCAGAGGAGGCAGCAGCTCTGAGCTTACAAAATGAGCAGTTTATGTGGGGTGAGGGGGGCAAAAGGGGGTTTCAGGTAACAGGCACAGAGATAGTTCGTTAACTTGCAACAGACCTACAATACTTCATCCTGTGACTTTTGTGGTGGCAGCTTTTTTTAAAAAAGACAGAAATCAGGATTTTTTACAGATATGTGTCAAACAGGAATTTACAAGTATGGATAACCAACATATGTTTTCCCTGTCCTCCCCTTGAGCTGCCTGGATGGCTGTAATTAGGCTTTGCTTAATTCCACACATCTGGCAGCCTTGGTGTGGTGCCTAGGTAAGGGTTCAGGAAGGCAGCTTCAGAGCAATCAGAGGGGGGTGGGGTCAGCCTGTGTGGAGAGGGTTTTCTGAGGCAGCATGGCTTGTCCCTAACACAACCTACCTTATGACAAAAATGTACTTTTCTTCTCACTTATTATATTGAACACACAAAGTTCTCACTCACGTATAAGAAAAAAGATACTCTCTCCTTTCAACTTTCTTTACATCTTACTTTCCTTATATATTCTTGATATAGTTTGGATATTTGTCCCCCACCCAAATTGGATGTTGAATTGTAATCCCCAGTGCAGGAGGTTTGGATCTAGTGATAGGTGTTTGGATTATGAGAGCAGATCTTTCATGGCTTGGAGCTGTCTTCATGATAATGAGTTTTCATGAGATCTGGTCATATAAAATTATGCGGCAGTTCCTTGCCCCACTCTCTGTCACATGCTCCTGCTTCTACCATGTGACATGCCTATTCACATGTCACATGGCATTAGTCTCATTTTCTGAGTCTAATGACTCAGACATTTTGTAATTATCTTTAATTTAATTTAACATAATATGAATTTAAGATAAAGTTTCTGGAAAAGATTTTTGAAACTATGAAAAGCTTGTTTATAAACTTTTATCTTAACAATTATTTATTTTATTTATTCTTAGATATTATGCTTGAGTAGTTCATTAAATAAAGCTAGCCATCATCTCAAATTTTTTCCTTGCTAATCATTTCTATAGCTTGTGAAACCCTAAAGTTAAACACACAGATATTTTGCTGATAAGAAGACACAGCTACTTTTACTAAACCAACGAACTAGTATTATTTACCAAAGATGTTCCCACATCATGTGAACTAAAAGGTATTTGAGTTAGTTTCTATTTTTCTGACTAAATATGGAATTTAAGTGCTTGTTGGTTCTTTAAGCCGATTAATTAGAGCTCTTTCATACATTTTGTTAGTGAAATATCACATATGCATGACACATTTAAACATATAGCTATAAAGACACACAGACAAAAGCAGATCTTATAGCTTTATAATATTCTTCATTTGCCAGTTTTTGAATAATTTCTTTTCTACCCCCTTTAGACTATCAATCATTTTTGTTTTTTTTTAGAGACAGAGTCTTGCTCTGTTGCCCAAGCTGGAGTGTGTGATCTTGGTTCACCGCAACCTCCATTTCCCAGGCTCAAGCAATTCTCATGCCTCAGCTTTCTGAGTAAGTGGGACCATAGGTGTGCACCACTGCACCTGGCTAATTTTTGTATTTTCTCTTTAGTAAAAACAGGGTTTTGCCATATAGGCCAGGCTCAAATTCCTGGCCTCAAGTGATCTGCCCACTTCAGCCTCCCAAAGTGCTGGGATTACAGGCTTGAGCCATCATGCCCGGCCTAGAGTAACAATCTTATGATTACCTGTCCCATTACCCTAAACAACTGTTAGGTAGAGGACCCTAAATTTGCATTTCTAAAGACATGACTCTTAAAGAAAAATTTATATCCCAAAAACACTGAACTTAGATCTAACACCATTTTTTGCTGATACAAAAAGGACAAGTCAAGATTACCAGAAAATGTATCTAAACAAAGTTAAGAATTGTTATATAAACTTTAAGCCAACGTCTTTCCCATTATAAAAGTTTCTAGTGGCTTAAGTGCAAGAAAATACCCTTGTAAATGGAGAGTTTCTTTATAGATTTTAAGTTCTTTTATAAAGAGTTTCAAAACAGCCAGTGAAATGCCAGCAAATCATATTTTGGAAACCAAAGTAGTCAGATGATCTTTTCAACTTAGCTTGTTTCTTTATTTCATTAACGATTTAAGGATGAAGCCCTTCCATGAATAGGGCAAAGAAAGGATTTGCAGTTTCCAGGACCTAATATTGAAATGTGAAAAGAGACACAGCTGGAAGGCAGAGCATCTGGGTGTTTTAAAGTCAAGATTCCTACTTTTACATTAAATCTGTGTTTCCAAAACAGAGAAACACTATGAGACTGGGCCATATAAGCTTCTGCATTGCATCTCACTAAAAGACAGTTCCCTAAGTGTTTAAACTGTGCCTTTTTTATCTAAATGCACAACAAACCAAGTAGCCCCCTGTGGTAATAACCATTAATTATAAACAACTTCTGTCAGTTACCTCCAAAACTGTGGCTTTCAGCAGTGACTCATCAGTCATCACACACATGAAAGTCAAATGCTGTCTCAATACAAAGTAATCTCTAGTACCCTCAAAAGCCAAAGATATCAAGCAATGCAATAGAAAGGATTGAAGAGTTTTAGACCTGAGAACAGCCTGTCCATGACTCTTTAGACTCCACAGGAAGACAGAAGCTCCCCCAAATGGGTGAATGGTGCCTTTTTCTGTGTTCCTTAAGGGGTTTGAGTTATTAGACATCTTCTCTAGATTTCTTAATGTGGTATGAAAAATGGAAAAAGGAATGAGGAACAGAAGTGGAAGGAAATAGAAGAGCAAGTCTTAAAGGAGGTAACTTGGGGAGATTTTAAGCTTTCTAAAAGGCTAAATAAGTTTTACATTTTTCTAAGGAAATATCATGCCAACCAGATAGAAAGCAAACAGAAGGGTTTAAGTTGACTAGAAAAAAAATGTTCAGTAACAAGATCCAAAAGAAAAAGAAAAAAACAAAAACACAGAAAGGTCTTTTTTCAAGAAAAATTGTGGTTTAAATATGAGCTTTTAATTAAGCTGACTTCTGACCTTAGAGCCCTACAAAAGAATCTTTTAATATCTCTTCTTATGAGATTTCAGCCAGGAAAAACATCAGGTAGGTCTCCTGTTAAGTTTATCTGGTTCTAAAACCAATGTTGTATCCCTTTTTGCATGCAAATGAATTATTTTAGACATTTCAAAAGATACCTATTTTGGCAACTGCCGATCCTGACTGTCCTGGGTTAGGTGGGTCCACTTTCCTAGACATTTACAAGAGGATGTCTGGTAAATATTATTAAAGCACGCTCATGGTCTGGGATGATACCCAGAATTCTTGGTCTCATGGGCAAGGAAATCAAGAATGCGGAGACACCAAGGGTAAGGTTTAGAGCAGAAATTTAATAGGAGAAAGAAAGACAACAGCTATCTGCTTCAGAGAGGGGTTCCAGAAAAAGAGCTGCTATTATTTTTACAGTTTAATGCCATATATATGTATATATATACACATATATACATATATATGGATATATATGGATATAGCTGGAGTGTAGTGCTACGATCTTTGGTCACTGAAACCTTTGTCTCTGGGTTCAAGCTATTCTCCTGCCTCAGTCTCCCAAGTAACTGGGATTACAGGTGTACACCACCATGCCCAGCTAATTTTTTTTTTTTTTGTATTTTTAGTAGTGATGGGGTTTCACCATGTTGGCCAGGCTTGTCTTGTACTCCTGACCTCAAGTCATCCACCTGCCTCAGCCTCCCAAAATGCTGGGATGACAGGCATAAGCCAACCTCATCTGGCCAATGCATGTAAAGGCTTTTATAGGAAACCGATGAAGGCTGGGTGTCTCATTTTAATCAGGTGTGAATTTCTGGTGGCTCTACTCCATCCTCCTAATGTGCATGTGGGCCCTTACCTTGAATTACTCGATATTGCTTTGTGCCCCTTACTTTGCATGTGTCAGGGGACAGAATTTTCCATTGTGAGCATGTATGGGCAAGTCAGCTGTGTACCCTTATTTATCTGTGTGGCTGTTGGCATGTCTTAGGCAGCACCCCTGTGCAAGTCCCCCTATCTGTGCCTGCAGGCTTTTCTTTTGTTTGAAAGGATTCAACCAAGGACTGACACTAACTGCCTGCCTGACCAGTTTTTTCCCTTTCTCCTCTCTCATTTCCCCCCTCAGGAGTGGAGACCCTAACTGCCTTTAGGAAGAATGGGATGATGATTCTTTTAGCTACTTCCTGTTGGAGAGGGACATTGTGTAGGAGAACAGCACTAGGGTTCCTCCTAGGGCTGGTCTAAGGATCCTTGGAAGGCAGGCACGCCCATGTGTGGTTTCATTTGCATCACCATTTACAGCTTGATAGCCTTTAGGCAAGAAGAAACAATTTGGATTATTAGAGGACATGCATTAAAACAAAACAAGGTTGGGGTAAGGACAACTTAAAAATCCCAAGGTTGTCAACATGCTTGGTTAACTGGTGCCTATAGTTATCCCTGCTAAGATTTGGGTGCATGGGCTTGGCTTTGGTTGACTTCCTTAGGTTTATCTTTCCAAACAAAGAAACCTCCATGTTATAGGCACCCTATTTACTCCCATTACCTGGCAGGATTTGCAGGCTTGTTGCCCAAAACTAGAACATTGATCCAGATTTTTACATGACCAATCCTTTTTTATTTTTTTCTGAGCTGCAGCCAGAGACTGCTGATTAGTTTACAGGAATAAGCAAGGTTAGTTTAAAACATAGGCAAGAACTTGAAAACAACTAATGAGATTAGAATTTAATGGCAAGCATATAAGAAGTTTTGAAACATAATTTTTCTCTCTCCAGTCCTCATTTTTGTTAAAAACATATCGTGATAGGACTGAGTTGTTTGCAAAATAAACTTTAGTCTTATACTTGGCCTGATTATTTGTATAAAGTACAGCAAGAATAATTATTTTTACATAGGCTTTTAAAATTGGCTTTGATGGAACTGTGTTCCACAAGGAATCTCAGACAGCACTTTTTAAAATGAAGCCTAGCCATGGGTTTGGAACCTCAAATACCTGTGTTGGGTGAATTCCTCTCTTCTTGAGGTCCCAAGAACATTGGATTCCTGGGCATGTTAGAAATTGACATTCTTGACACATCACAGATCAGGAACCCTGTATTGGGACTGGGCAGACAAGTTATGAGGCCAGTTTTCTCAAGGAGTTTTGTTGGCTCTGCAAGTTAAGCTGATTCCTTAAAGGAAAACACACGCTTCTAGTCAAAGCTTTGCTAAAACAACCAGTTTCTCCAATTGTGTCCTTTTGCTAAATAAAATTGATTCTTATTGTGCTGATGAAGACAATTATATTGCCATAAGTTAAGAATACTTATAACTAGTTTCCAAATTCCAGAGGAACCAGGCAGAGAGAAAAAAATATGCTCCAAATTTGGTTCATGGGAATATATGTTACTCAATTGGTAAAAGCTGTAGACAGCTTAAAAGAAAAGTTTCCTTGATTCTGAAGAACAAACAAGGATTAGCAATGTTTTAAACAAAAAGTTAAAAAGAATTACTTTAGACTTCTATTAGTTTAGTCCATGCAGTTAACTCCTGTTTGATATTAATGAACATTTCAGCTCTTCATAATTCCTGTACCTTTTTTTAAATCTCATGTCAGAATTTCCAAAGTTTTCAGAAACCTGCATTTTACAGCACCTGTAAAAGTCCTATAACAATTATAAACCATCTTTTGAAAAGGATTAAAATGAGACAATTGTCTGTGAATGATGAAACGTCCAGGGTAGTTGCAGTTAAAAACACAATTGACAAATAAATGTTGTTATCTCTGTTGTTTACAATAGCTTAATATAATAGCCTTAATTATGATTGATACCATATACTCAAACATCAGAATTTTAGGCATCCCATATAATTTTGGAATATTTATTAATGCTATTCACTAAAATATAAACTGAAGAAGATGAAACATCATTCTGGCAATCCCACGTACAGAAACATGTTAAATAATCCTGTTTACGTCTCTTCTGGATGCTTCAGGGGTGCTCTGTGGTATCCAAAAGCTAGGGGTTAGGAAAAAGAATTGTGAAATTGAAGTTTGATTTTTGGAAGGCTGTTAAAGGTTAGAGGCTCAAAACACTTGATATTATAAAATACAATTCCAGATTATCATAAGTTATTTATTTTGCCAAAATTATGACTAAAATTTTTAAGACATGGCAAAAGCCTTTACTCATTAAGAGGGAAGACTTAGCTTTCCAAATACTTTGTTTACTATTTTCTCTTTGTTCTCCTTGGCAGTTTATCTGCATTATATGAACATTTTGTACAAGTGAGAGAAAGCCACGTTTTGCCCTTAGAGTGATTTCAAAACAGTTCTTTATTCCTAGGCAATATTTAAATTTCCATGCCTTTTTATAATCTTTTACCACAAAAACATTTTACTGTTCTTGCACACCTTACATGTATATCTATTTTCAGTAGTCTCATTTACATGTTATAATGGTAACTCTTAGCAATTTTTAACTTTAATGTAAAACATGATAAGTTGTTTTAATTATGTACTAGGTGCAGATAAAGTCTGACTTTTTCCAGCATAGTTAGAGATGTGATTAATTTTTTATGTCCTAAGGCCTTACCAAGTTGCAAAGCAGGCAGTTTACAACTTGAAACATTTAGCAGAACTAGTATCTGACTTACATGATTTAGACCACCTATTTACATTTTGATGACATTTGCATTTGACCAATTATCTATTTTTATTTCTTAAAGATTAAAGTCATGTGAACTAAAAGGTATTACAGATTTTATCTTTTCTTTAAAAAAATTGATTTAAGTGCTTATTTTTCTGTAAGCCAATCAGTTAGAGCTCTTTTTATAGGCATCACAGGCAACACAGATATAACTATACATACAAACAGAAGAATATTTAGTCATTATAAGATTTTTCATTTGCCAATCTCCTAATTGGATTATTGGTCTCTGGGTGGGGCTTTTTAAGATCAGGGCTAGGAAAGCACGTAGTTTCTAGGACAAAAACAGGTTTTCAGAAGAATCTATCCACCTTTAATTCCTGGAGTTCCATGAGGAAAACAGAGGTTTCTCCCAAAATGGAATTCATGGTGTCTTTTCCGGTTTTTCCCAGAAGTCCTAGCCCATCAGAAATCATCTTGGAGGCTCTTATGTGTACAAAAATGAAGAAAAAGAATTAAGTCAACCAAGAAAAAACCTTTTCTAGACAAACAAGATTTAAGATAAGAAGAACCTAAAGGCCTTTTAAATATGCCTATTAACTTGGATATCCAATTCGAATTAAGCTGAGAACTCCTTAAGTTAATCCTTTTAAATCCTTTGTTGCCCAACTTCAGCCACATCAAGCATTTAATATTTCTGGCTTTTGAACTTTATCAAAAAAAACCTCACAGGTGAAACCAACAGAAGTCAATTAGATTATGACTTAACAGCATGTGTACAGGGTATTTTCAAAGGAGTTTTAAGCAGCTTTTGAAACTGTCATTGCAAAATTATAACTGAGACAGTGAAAGAGATCTGACCCAACCAATCCCATCTTATTTCTAGCCTCCAAGCTGTGTTTGTTCATTACTGGGCATAGGCTGAACCAACTCTGGGAGGAATTTAGTTTATAATTTATAGTCCGAACAAAGACAATAACAGCCCTTTCCCAAAACAAACCTCCTTCTTGCCTGGGGAACAGACAGCCTTTGTAGGACCAAGAAACTAGCCACAAGATTGGGAACTATGGTTTAGGAGTCATGCACCTGGAGTCCATAAGATTCTGACCTTCTCTAAACTGCTCCTAAGATCAGCACTTGAGATATTCTGCAGACTCTGCACTTGATGGATTAGCTGGCACCACCCAGACTGATAAACTGGTACATCTGATTTTATGGCCCCCATCCAGGAACTGACTCAGCACAAGAAGACAGGCTTAATTCCCTACAATTTTGTCTCTGACCTGACCAATTAGAATTCTGGCTCACCAGCCTCTCCCCACTCATGAAGCCATCCTCAAAAACTCTGCTACCCAAATGCTTGGGGAGATTGACATGAGAAACCACAAAACTCCAGTCTCCTGCAGAGCCATCCCCCATGTGCATCACCCCCTTTTCATTGCAATTCCCTTGTCCCAGTAAATCATCTATGTTTAGGCAATGGGCAAAGTGAACCCACTGTAGAGCCACACTAACAAAATCTAGAACCTTTAAAGGCAACTCAGGGAGAGGAAGATTTGAGAAAGAGAGCTAGAAGTTGTTTATGGAGGGGAAGAGAATAAGCAAATGGCAAAAGTTAAGTGGATATTAACCTGAAAGTACTTATTCTTTAAGCCAGGATTGAACTCAAGCCACCACTGTAAAATGACAGAGACTGAAACAAAGTGTTGTCACATGGTTATAGGGTCACTCTCCCAAGGATGTAAACCAAGATGAAGGCCTGCAGCAAAGTTTGTTACTGACCAGTTTACTGGGCTGGCTTGAACAGCAGGCTTATGGAGTTTTAGACTCGCATTCTGTTCTAAGGTACCCCTCTTTCTGACAGAATTATACAGAAAGACATACAAAGCATACCAGATTGGCTACAGCTTAAGACCAAACTCACAAATCTTTTTTCATTTATCGAAACTTTACAGAGAATATAAAAAGTGGTCCTTACCATTCCTTTTACCAGTTTTCACAGTGAGAGAGAAACCCAAAGCCCAACTAGTTAAAAAAAAAAAACAAAACAACTTTTACCCTCTGGCTGGCATGTCAAGCTTCTGGGTTTAATTTTCCCGAGCTCAGCACTAAGCCAAGCATTTTAAGGTTTGGAAAATTAACTTTTCCCAATTTGGAGGGACATTATAAAAGAAGAAATAGGAGTCATTTCAAACCATGAAAGAAGGAAGGAAAAATACTGTAGAAAATCTCTGAGGGTTTAGGTGTAGAACTGGAGGAGTTGATGTGGATGGGGGGCAGGAAGGGCCGGGGCATCTGGAAGTTGCATTCGAGGGTTCCCCAGGGGTTTGTTTCTTTGACTTTAAGAAATTATCTCCTGTGGGCTTGCCTGATATAATGGCTAAGAGAGCAGGGTTAATTTTACAATGCTAACAAAGATCTGGATTGTCTCAAAAGGCTAGGAAGGTTTGTACGTAGAGGACCTCAGATAATTTGTCCTCTCACCTGCAGAAAAGATCTAGTTGTGGGATAGTATTGAAATTAGCACTTCCCTGAGGAAACTAGCCCTTACACCCCCTTGTTCTGCAGTTGGTGGGATGGCCATGCCCTAGTGCAAAAGAATATGAGGTACTTTTTCTTTTAAAGTCTGGGGGATCAGAGTCCCAGTGATCCAGGCTGCACTTGAGGGGAGTGTAGACTGAAGATGAGTTGTTAACCATCTGGAAAAAGAGGAGAGAAGAAGGTGTGCTTTAGTTTTCTTTCCCCTTTTGGAGTAACCCAGAGAGAAAGACAGAAGGCATGTTACGCTTCTCCTCTTCCCTCCCAACTCCTTTGGGTCCCAGTGACAGTCATAGGTGCCACTCATGGATGCCCATGGATCTGGAGGAGCTAGGCAGCAGAAATAGTCACATTTACCTGTGAGACCCCAGTTCTCCACTGGTGATTTCCCTTTGATTTCCTTGACTTGTGTAATCTTTGTGGCTCCCTGATAGATGGATCTCAGAAGAGACTGTGTAACAGTTGCATTTGGGCCAGGCCCCTTAATGGAGGAAATATTCTGGGCTGAGCTCTATATTCTGCTATTATGGCTCCAGCTAAATAAAGTATTTATTCTTAAACAGTGGTTCCAGTTGACTTCCAGACATAAAATCTTCTTTCTATTTAAATATCATTCTAATTGAATGCAAAATAGGTATCTTAAAAAAATATAGGGACTGAATGGCTGCCTTCCGGCTGATGGAGACAGTATTGAGGTTAAAATTTGGTTTCAAAACACATTTTTCTCCTCACTGTTGAAGACAGTTTTCCTGTTCTCAGAAGGGGCACAAAGCCTGGTTTCTAGTGCAAGGGCTCAAAATGGAGAAGAATTGAAAAACTAGAGGTTTTCGTCAAAGGCCCAACAAGATTCCCCAGAAGGATTCTCATTCCACTAGGTCATACTGTAAGCCTTGAAATAGCAGGCAGTAGCTTTGCTTTTGTGTGTTCTCCAAACAAAGGGCAGAGAGCAATCTGAGGCATGGCAGGCCGTCCCCACAACATGCCTCCTAATAAGAGAAGGTTATTTTGTCTCATAAAGAGACTATCTAGTTCAACTAAGCAGTGTAGGCTTTGCGCATGGGAAAAATGGAGAGATGGACATTCACTGGGGGCTAAATAGCCTCCTGTTCCTAGAAAATTACAAAAACAGCAGTCCCTTGAGCTATATTCCCAGTTACTATGGCACTTGCTGATCCTGACTAACAGGATCATCTCCTTGGGCTATACAAATTCCTACAGCATTGCATACAGAGAAGTGATAGAAGACAGTGGCCATAGAAAGGAAAGGAGGAAACTGCTATAGGAAAAGCTTAGAGATCCTGATGAAAACACCCACCAGGTGATTAGGGGCTGAGGTTAGTCCAGAAGCCTTTGGGTAACACCAGTGTGAAGCCCTGGCTAGAAAACTTCAGTTGTCTTAGGATCTCTTCCAGCCCCACATGGAAACCAGTTCAGAATAGAGCCAATATTCCCAACACCCTGAGGGCACTGGGGGATTAGCTAAGTCCTCTCTGTTAAGCCTTACATCCGAGTCTTTAGACCTGCAGTGCATGCTAACCACATCTAGATGGCCAACAGATTACCCATGTTTTTGCTTGATTTTAAAATTGAGGGCAGGAGGTCTCAAAAGTGAAGGTAAAGAGTTGGGGTTCCTTTCTATTACTCACTCTTTCAATGAACCTGTCTTGGGAGAGCCCCCACAATGAAGTGACCTCATTGACTGGGATGACACCCAGAATTCTTGGTCTCATAGTCAAGGAAATCAAGGACACAGAGGTTTAGAGCAGAAATTTAATAGGAGAAAGACAGAGAACAGCTCTCTGCAACAGAGATCGATCCTGAAAAAAAGCGTTGCCATTTTTGTGGTTGAATAGAAAAGCTTTTATAGGAAAGTGATGAGGCCTTGGCATCTCATTTGCATCAGGCACAAATTTCTGGTAGCTCTATCCTGTCCTCCTAATGTACATGTGGACGCTTATTGTGAGTGACTCCATATTGTTTTGTTCCCCTTACTGTGCATGTGTCAGCGGATGGAATTTTCCATTGCAGGCATGTCTGGGAAAGTCACCTGTGTAGCCTTTCTTATCTGTGTGGCTGTGGGCATATCTTAGGAAAGCCCCCCTGTGCAAGTTCCCTTATCTGTACCTGCAGGCTGTTCTTTTGTTTGGAAGGATTCAACAGAGGACCCACCCTAACTGCCTGCCTGACCAGGTTTCTTTCCTTTCTCCTCTCTCATTATTACATAAATCCAGCTGGTATTTCTAAAAAGAGCACTCAGATTTAGAAAATTGATTTCTTGTAATTTAGAAACTTCTCCAAAGTGACCAAGGCTGGGAATGCATTTGGGGCCAAATGTGATGTGTCTCAGACTATTTCTAACAGCCAGGTGGCAGCAGAGTGCTCAATGTGTGGGGACCCAGATCCTCACATTATTCACATCTGGAACAGCAATTCCCCAATCTGGTAGTTAAGAACTAACAGGAATTGGTCACAAATGAAAGGTTGTCTAAAGTTTTAAGTAATAGAAAACAGCAGCAATCTTAAAAGAGTGCTATGTAAAATGAAACCACCAGTGCCTAAGTGCCATTTTTTTTTTTACCTGAATCTCTGCTGTGAGGCAGAGGTAGAAAAACCTTGACCCAAACCCCTGGTCTTGAGACAGAGTTGGAAAAAATGCAGTTCTCTGCAGGGCTCTTTACCTGAATCTCTTGTCCAAAGACGGAGATTGAATCTCCCACTCTTAATGAGAAACAAGGGTTTGAAAAACAGTCCAAATGAAGTTTAGAACTTCAATCAGAGTGAGAGGTGGTCCAATTTCAGGAGAACTCCCTCAGTACACTCCATAAGACTTCTGAAGACAGAAAGTTTGTGCTGGTAACAAGCACTGCTTTTAGAAACACCAGGTGGTTGCAGGGAATCACTCTGAATCATACTGACTACACTAGGTATGTTAACCTAAAAGGAAGAAAGGGGGTAAAATTAATATAAGTAGAGAGTTTACTTGGGCCAAGCTTCAGGACTGAAACCCAAGAGCACATATTCAAGTTGCCCTGAATATATACTTGATTAGCAGTAGTTACAAGTGCATTTTTTTTTTTGAGAGGGAGTTTTGCTCTAAGAAGCCCAGGCTGGAGTGCAATGGCATGATCTCAACTTATTGCAACCTCTGTCTCCTGGGTTCAAATGATTCTCCTGCCTAAGCCTCCCAAGTAGCTGAGATTACAGGTGCCCACAACCACGCTCAGCTAATTTTTGTATTTTAGTAGAGATGAGGTTTCACCATTTTGTTCAGGCTGGTCTCAAACTCCTGACCTCAGGTGATCCACCCACCTCGGCCTACAACTGAATTTTTAAAGCAAAAGAAGAAGCAGTTCTTGAGTTGTTTACCAGGAATTTACATTAAAATAATATAAGCTATTGATTGGTTATGCATTGTTCCTTTGAATCATAAATTCCAGGAACATAAAGATAATAGGTGAGGCAGCTAATCAGGAAAAAATGAGTATAAATAAGTGTCCTCAGGAATGCAAGCATGGGATGGGTCACAACTGAAGTCCCATGCTCATATATCTCTGGGCCTGTAAACCTCACAAAGCTCAGACTGCTCTGAGCAATTTTTCTTTTCTCATCTATATCCACTTTACCCTTTCCTCTATGAAGTGGGTATGTAAGGTCTTAAATATCACTGGTTTATTGAGTATTTACTTTTCTTTCCTGTGATATCCTATGCACATAACAAATTTGTATACTTTTTTTCCTGTTATTCTATCTGTTGTCAGTTTATTTCCTAGGCTTAGTTACCAAACCCTCAGAGGGTAGAGGGAAAATCTTCTCTCTTCTACATAACTAAATTGTACCAACTGGGGCTATCCTAAATAAGTTGATCAACAGAGCCTAGCCAAAAGATCAGAGCTGCCTAACTAACATGAAGTTGATTATAGATGCGTGAGTAAGCCCAACTGTGACTAGAAAAATTGCCCTACCAACATAATGTTTCATGAGTTGAGAAATTCTTATTGTTTCAAGCCATTGAATTATAGAATGCTATATTCGTAGCATTTTTGGCAAAAGTTAGCTGATACACCAGAAAATCAAGGTATAGACCAGGAATCATACCAACAATAATTATGCAAATTTGAAAATTCTATCAAGTCATTTTTCTGAACACATCTTACTATCTGTATTTTAGCAAGTTTTAATTATAAAATGCCTAAAATTGGTAGGGCTCTGAGGGTAGAGGTGGAGAGAAGTAGATATGAGTAGAAACATCTCTAAAGAGAAAACTTGTGGTTAAAAGAATGTGTGGAATCTAGGGCAAGAAAGAATATAGTCAGTGGGACTGAGCATGAAAAGTTGTTTTGAGGAAATAACAGTTAAAGAATTGTGCCACTGCACTCCAGCCTGGCGACAGAGCAAGACTCTGTCTCAAAAAAAAAAAAAAAAAAAAAGAATCTGTAGTAGAACCTGATTTTTCACTTCGCTTTTTAACTATGCACTGATTCTTACTTGAAGTGATTCACTCAACCATTGCTACTATTCCACAGGTGTTAGTGTGATCCCAGTTTGAGACCCTTAGTTGAGTCTTCAGTCTAAGTCTGCCAAGCATATTCTTAAAGGAAGATCTTTTAGCCTGCTCCCTTGCTATGGTCTAGCTATATGGAAGACAGTGCTACTCTTATTAGAAACAATAGCTGTGTGGGTATCTAGGTTGTTTCAGCCCATTTTATCTAAGTCCCAACCCTTAAATTTAGAAAATAATAGCAAATTAATATGAAAAAATGAAATTTATTTTAGAATGTCATGAAAGTGCTTTGGGCTGTAGCCTTTTCAGAAAACTGGATTCTGATTCCTTACTTTTATCATAGTTCCTTATGATTTTAAAACAAATAATAAAATAATTAGAAGACAGTATGTGTGTGTAATATTGGTGCAGAATTAATAAAATTTATCAATAAAATTTTTAATTTTATTGATTAAAGAATCAACAAAAAATTATCAAGAGAATAATAGATCTGATTAAGTAAAAACAAAATGTTGCATTACAAAATGAAATAAATCAAAATTAAAAGCAAATAACTAATGAATAAAATATTTACAGCGTATATGATAGGTATGGATTTAATATATTTAAAACTTATCTAAAATAATGAGAAGTAACAAATTGATACAGTAGAAAAATAAGTTAAACACATAAACTGCCATTTTACATAATAAGAAACAGTACAGTCAGTAGGTATATAAGATATCTAAACTCACTAGTAATAAAGAATGCAAATTAACACTTTTGCTTCTGGCCACGATGTAGTAACAGGGACTGAATTTACCTTCATACCTGAAACAACTAAGTAGAAGGGAAATAAATATATAAAATGATGGCTTTTAAGTCACTGGATATCAGGCAATGAAGGATGCTGATTCCTCTGAAAAGGGAAACAAATGAGGTGAACCCTGTGATTGCACCAGGTTACTGTCTGAACAGTTTCCTGGCTGAACCACATATACGAACAATCCAGGGGGAACATGGGAAACTCCCTTAGTTGGGGAGAGAACTGAGAGTCCAAAAAGACCAAGATATCTAGAGTTTACAGGACAGAATACTAGAGGAGAGAGATTCACAGAGAGGGAACCCCAGAGATCCAGAGATCTATAGAGAGCTCTTAAATACTCAGAAGCATGTTGATCAGAGATCTGATAGTTTGTGATAAGAAAGTACCCAAAACCAAAAGAAGAAACATTTAGAAAGAGTAAAGTATTACACAGTACTCACAAAAGGCTGGGAATAGTGTTTCCCACAAGCCAGACTAAAAAAATTGTAATTCGTGGGATATTGGGTGGACTAGTTAGAAAGATCTTGCCTTTGTGCAGGAGAGTAATTAGCCCTACACAGGGCACTGCTCCAGACCTAACAAATTATAAAAGCAAGACATAAGGCATTAAATATTTTCAAGTACTGTAACTATATTCCAGTAGAAAAAGCTTAAAAATATTTATAGAAATAGAAAAATATCCAGGATTCAACAAGATAACATTCACAATGTATGCATTCAATAAAAAATTTCAAACCATGCAAAGAAGCAGGTGAGCCATATGAGAATTGACTCATTTTAGAATAATCAATCAATGGAAAACAACACAAAACTAACATAGGTGATATAATTAGCAGATAAGACCATTAAAACAGTTATTATAAGTGTATCTTGTATGTTTAAAAATTTAGGTAGAGAAATAGAAGACATTAAAAAGAAAAAAATAAACTTATGGAAATAAAAATGATAATGTATGAGATAAAAATACACTAGATAGGATTAATAAAATATTAGTTATTACAGAGCAAAAGATTAGTAAACATGAGACATAGCAACAGAAACCATTCAAGATTAAACACAGAGAGAAGAGATTTTGAAAAAGCAAATGACCTATATGCAAGAGAGAAAAAATACATAGATATAAACCCATTTCTCATAAACAGTGCCTTCTCACTGCATACTCACATGGTAGAGGGACTAGCTAGCTCTCTGGCTTCTCTTTTATAAGGACACTAGTTCTACTTATGTGCACTACACTCTTATGGCGTAATCACCTCCCAAAGGCCCCACATTCTAATCCCATCACCTTGAGGGTTAGGATTTCAACATACGAATTTTGAGGGATTCGAACATTCAGACCACAGAAAACACTATATATAATAAAAAGAATTAATAAATGACTGCTGTATCTACCAACATAAACGAATCTCAGAAACATAATATTGAGCAAAAAAGCAGACACATGCTGCTAATGTTTTGCATAATTTTCCCTTCAAAACTAGTGTTGAAATTTAATTGCCATTATACTCATATTAAGAGGTGGGGCTTTTGAGAAGTGATTAGGACATGAGGGCTCTGCCCTCATAAGTGGGATTAATGCCATCATTAAAGGGCAAGTTCAGTCCCCTTTTACCTCTTTGCCCTTCTGCTTTCTGCCGTGTGATAATGCAGCAAGAAAGCCCTTGCAAGATGCCAGCAACTTGACCTTAGACTTCCCAGCCTTCAGAACTGTGAAAAAATAAGTTTTATTTATTATAAATTACCCATTCTCAAGTATTCTGTTATAGCAGCACAAAATTGACTGAGAAACAAACATATGCTCCTACTATTGTGGCTCAGGACATAATACCCCAAATTATTATACTTTTGCATGCTGAATTATTTGAACTAAAGATCAGAATAGCCTCAGCAACAAGAAGTTCTCTCTGACTTTCTCCTGCTTTTTTTCTTCATCAACCATTTATCTCCCAAAGAAGATCATAGAAACTATAATTTTTCTTCTCCAAGGTGGTTCATAGAAACTAGCTTCCCTAAAGCAAGTTTCTAGAAAGCAAGCTATAGAACCTAGAGAGATCACTCTCTGAACTACCTCTTCTGAAAGTAGACTGTAAGACCCTCATTCCAGAAAGATCCTACTTCAGAGTCAGAGGAAAGAATACTACACAGAGAGATCAAGAAGAATCTGAACAAACAGGCTCTGATTATTTCCCCCCAGTTTATTACCATTAGATCATTTCCTTTTTGTTTAATCACATTTCTACATGGCTATCAATTCTTCATCAAACCTAAGTATAAAAACATTCAGTTTTCCTTGGGTCTTTAGATCTTCATTTTTGGAGACTCTTGTATCACGTAAAACTTTGTTCAATAAATTTATTATGCTTTTCTTTTGCTAAGCTGTCTTTTGTTTAGAGAAGTCAGCTGTGGACCTTGAAATGGGTGAAGAAAAATTATTGTACCTTTTTGTTCCTATACCACTGCACAATTTCATGTATAGAAAGCTCATAAAAGAGGAATTCTAATACATTATAGATCAAATTAGTGATTATCTTTAGAGAGAAAACAGTTTTTAGAGCCTGCAGGATGTGACATAATGATACAGGGTCATTCTTATGGTATTGGCAATACTTTTTCTGTCTGATGATGACCATTAAAACAAAAAGTTAGCAAAGTAGATTGTCATATCTAAAGATGCAACTGATTATTTATTTAATTTTTGGCCATTTGTTCTTCTACTAAAGCCAATAAACTGGAGCTATTTTTGTTTATTGGTATTGTAGGGGAAGAAAAATACCTTTTCTTTCTACCCATTGTAGGACTATTGGCTGGGACCCCTGTAACAAAAGACAGATTAACAAGAGAAGACAAGCAGAAGTTTATTAACATGTGTACCTTATGTATACAAGGGAGATACCCAGAAAAATATGCGTAAATCTCCAGAGATGGCTTTTAATTCAGGCTTAACTGCCATCTTCTGCTGAAACAAAGAAAGAAGAGTGTATATGTATGTTGGGGGGGTCATATATGGGGAGGTGACCAGAAACACATAGTAAACAAGAGTAAGGTTTGTCATGCAGATTTAAGTTGGTGTCTTCTCCATTGATAAGAGCCTTTTATGATTTATTTATCCTACTTTTCCTGGTATAGAGAGTGAGACATCTTTATAAATAGAAATTTCCTTTATAAACATAAATTTCTCTAACAAAAGAGTAATTTCTAGTCTATTTTCAGAGCTTATATGTCTGCTATTTCTCAAAATAATAAACTCAAAATAATCTTTATGCCAAGGAAGCATAATTTGGAGTAGAACATTCTGGTCTCCTACAGTCATATTTTGGGGTGACATATTCTGGTTCCCTGTAGTACCAATAAAATATATACTTATATACTACCTAGAAATACCAATAATAAATATAGAACATGCAAAAGTGCCTTCATCAGAGCAGTAGAACTTCCTGGTTTTTGAAATCTTCACCCACTGCTGAGCATTCCACATGCCCATAGTGGGTGGATGGGCCAAAGGAAAGCTTCCTCTCTGCCTTCTGAATTTTTGCTGAATATGAACTAACAATAGACCTATTAATAGCATAAAAAGTCATACAGAATTTATTTTAACATGTATAGAATGGGGGAATCACAGAAGAATGATTAACCAATAACCCAGTGAAGTCCAGATGCTTATATATCCTTCTTCATAGAAGAAGGGGAGATAGAGGTGTAGAAGTGAATGATTTTCTGGGAAAATGAATGAGCCCAAGGAGCAGTGGCCTGGGACAAAGTTCTGAGCTCTGCAGGAGGTAATGGGAAGGTGCAGGGAGGGGATGTGGAACTTGACTTTGAATGAAGGTTGTCTGATGTAGATAAAGCCTCCCAGGCAATCTCTCAATACTTCCCTCAGAAGAATAGATTGAAAGTCTGTCTAGGCATGGTGACAACTTCCATTCTTTTCTCCTCTCCAATGATTAATCTTTCATGATTATTTAATGAGACTCCTAGGAAGGGAGAAAGACAATTGCATTTCTTTTGGAAAGAAGTTTTTTTAGTCAGGTAAGGAGATTCCAGCAAGAGTACCTAGTGGTGCCTTGGAAAAATAAGGTCAAAGGGACATGGAGGCAGGGGAAGATCAGAGAGAAACCTTGAGGTTTCTCTTCTTTAGTTCAGCATGTCAAAGCATCATATTTTGGATTATTATCTTCTGAGCCCCAACAAGAGCATCTATTCTTCATGGAAAGAGCCCTTCAGGAATTACTTGCCTGAGAATGTTTAAGCTGGGCCCATTGGCACAAATAATTTAGAGAGACTAAGGAACTGTATTGAAGTTTTCTTCCATTATTGATCTGGACTGGTGTTGAGAAAAAAAGCCTGTAAGTAGAAGCTAAAGGGGATATTTTCTTGAGCATCCCCCACTTTATCTCCACTCAAGTGCTCCAAATCATTTCAAGACCTCTATAACTTTGGGACAGTATTTTAAGCCTTTCAGTGTGCATTGCACATAGTAAAAATCCAATGAATGTGAATTTATTTTGTGGAAGAAAAAAATAAGAAAGATGAAAGGAAGAAAGTGGGGGACAAACATTTTTCATAAGAGTCCTAGAATAAGCATAGATGAAATGGTGGCAATGCAATATTTGAAGTAAAAATGCTTAAAAGTTACCAGGATTTAAGAAAGATATGGGTCTTATCAAAAAGCATTCAAAGTACCAAACAAGATGAATAAAAATAATTTTTTTCTGAAAACATGTTAGTGAAACAGGAAAAATCAAGAATGAAGATTATAACCTTAAGAGAGAAGAAAGGATGGTTTTTCTGTATAAATGGAATGTACTTTTGTCTGGATGATATTTTAAGTTATGCTTTTAGTATCTCTTCTGCTTTAAGACATTAGAGTGATGTAAATATTTTAAAAAGAGAAAGTGAAAAGCTTTAACTGGGCTTATGGGCAAGATAAGCATTGCAAAATATAATAATAATAAAATGTGAAATAGAAACCAGAATTGTTAACAGGGCTGAAGTCACAAGCTGGCTGAACATCAAGGCTGAAAACGGAGATGACCAGGGTTTAAAATCTTCATGTAAGTAGGCAGCCAGAATCAAGGCACCTCCCTGAGATCATCCCTCCTGAAAAGAGGTTAAAAATCGTCTCTGCCAGTTTCTAACTAGGACATCAGCTTATAAAACACAGCAGACCTAGGACATTAAAGGACATGGAGTTGCCAGATATCTCTGTAACTGAATTAGCCACACTCACAATAGCGCCACGATACAAGTACTGCCAACTGCCAAATTTAACTATATGAGTACTCCTCCTAACATCAGCCCTGGCCCACAGAGGGTAGCCACCACTGAACACTGTAGTAGTGTTGATGCTCTTCCCAACAGAGCACACCTGATGGCTTTGGTCAATATTGTGTCCTCTGGACCTTCTCATGGAATATAAACCTCTGATAAGTCTTCTGGCTTCACATAATGTACCTATTCCAGCATGGCCATTTCTCTGACTTTTTAACTTTATTCTTCCATTTTTTGCTGGGAAAACTCAGGCATCTCTACTTGGTTCCACATAGGCTACAACTTGGGGTCTTAAGAATTATACTAGGAGAAACTTTATTTCATCCCCTGGAGTTCTTGCCTGGGTATTATTTTCTTTGTCCTAAAAGAACAGACCCAAGTCAGTGAACTCTTGCTTATCCTGTGTTGTATTCTGGTCCACTTGATGAAGCACCCTCAAAATCGTATTCCATGTATACTCCCCTGGTTCCTGCCAGTAAATACTAGCCAATGCTTGCAGTTCCTATTGGGTGCAGTCATTGTCTTTCCTTATTACACACAGCATGACCCCAGCCAGAGTATGTTAGAATTTAGCCTTAGTTATCAATCTGGTATACAAAGGAGGAGAGAGGGAGAAGCTTCTAAGGGGAGCACTTTTTGCCTGACATGAGAGAGGCCCCTTTAATGCCTTTCACACAGGGGAATTGCTGTCTTTTGACCTATTTATGCCTAGTGTTCCATTATTGGAATGCTAAGCATTTGGGAGTTACTTATATCTGACTGCTCAAGGTCCTTGCCAAGGTCTGATTGCAAAAATTCAAAAAATTGCAACCTCAGGCATAAATGGGTTAATAAGGTGCCTGGACCACCCATACGGCCTCCTTATGTTTCAGAGGAGTCTGTCTAGCCATAATCCTTGGGAATATACACCCAGAAGTCTTCATCTGACATCTTAGGGTTCTAGACTTTTCTAACTTGTTCTGTGACTTTAGTGTGATACACTTACTTCGACTGAGCATTGACTTGTCTTTGAAGCTCCTTAATCCTATCAGATGTTGATTTTTTTTCTCAGCTGGTGTATCTGTAATCTACCATAAAGGTCCTCACATTTTGTGTTTATCTATTTTTTAAACTCCCTTTATTTTCTCATTATCCTTCTGTAGGGTTTCTATGCAACTTAATGATAATTACTCAAGCTCTTTGTTCTTATATATTTTGCTCACCTCATACCTTTCCAACATTTGTGACATCCCATTGGTCAGAGTGTTTCATTTCATCAGAATATTATTTGCAGTCATTGCCATTAACATTTTAGCAATTTTGCCACTGTTTTGTGCCAGGGATTATCTGTAGTACTCCACATATCACTTGAGATGGGATTCTCTTTTCTAGCCAAGTAATAACAGTCAGTCTCTAAATTTTATCTTAATGAATACTTTCTTGTACCACTTCTGATAATAAATTGTGTCAGATGACGTCCTTTGATAAGTAGATGCTAAGATAGAATTAGTAGCTCAAGAGTTTTATTGCAACTAACACCTTTGAAAGATAAGAAGACATAAAATGAGTCAACAGGGAAAACCTTCATGCTGCAATGCATGTCTGACACCTGATAAAGCAGTGGAGCAAGGGTATTATGTAGAAAAAAAGTTCAGTCTGAGGAGCATCTCTGAGAAAATCATGGCCAGTGCAACAAGGCACCTCAGTGTAAAGGCCGTTTCTAGAGGAGTTCTACTTTATGTGGCAATGGCTAGATCCTGGCACTCCTGTTGTGCTTAGTCTGCCACTGCAGCTGCCTGGAGAGAATGTGCCCTTGATTCACACACTGCAGTAACTCTCAAAGGTGTTGCAGCAGGTTTTCACTGAATGGAAATCTTACGACTGCCACATGATTTGAAAATGTAACTTAAAAATAATAATAATGTTCAAAATAACAAGAAACCTCTCGAAAAAATGTCTAACAAAATATGTGCAAGAAAAATTATAAAATATTATGAAAGGGCATAAACAAAGTCCTGATTAAGTAGACAGACTATGTTCATGAAGAAAACAAATCAATACAATAACATGTCAGTTCTGACCTCTGAATTTAATAGCATTACACTCACAATATTCAACAAAATTTTTCATGTAATTTACTATGATAATTCTAAAATCCATATTGAGTTTTAAAGGTGATTTTAGTGTCCAAAAAAATCAAGTTAATAAAAGAAATAAAACACATGCAGAGACTCACACTAGCAGATGTTGAGATTTATTCTAAAGATACAATAACTAATAATAGTGAATTATTGTCACAGAGATAGGCAAATAAACCCAAGAAACAGAGTAAAGAGGCCGTAAACAAATGCCTGCCTATGTGAAAGATTGGTGTATGACAGAGTTGTCATTACAAATCAATAGGGAAACATAGACTAACCTATAAATTTTGCTAGGACAACCAGAAATTTAAAAATTCTAGTGAATAAAATTGAGGCTACCCTCTCCCAAACTTGTTTAAAAGGCCAATTAATTTAGACATAATTATAGAACCTAATGGAAGTAAGATAGCCAGACAGAGCCAGAGCAGATGCTGCATGAATTGGAACAACCTATTTTATTTTCGACTTCCCATAAATTTACAAAGTATGAGCACCTGCCAGAGACACCCCAGAGCAGAAAATGGCTAGATTCTTACTGTGTTTCTGTCCTGTTGTATGCGTGTTTATATCACTAGTCCAGAAGACTTTCATTAGCAACCTAGTGCTTCTGTTTAAAAAATAGTCTCTCTCTCTCTCTGTCTGTCTCTCTCACACACATAATTGGTCTGCTTTTATAAAATTATATTCAGCAAGATCTAATCCAATCCCTTGTCTAGTGTGAGAAGGAATAATTATCTCTATCTTACTGTAAACCTGTCTTTCATAGACCTCCTCCTAACCCTAGTTTAATATCCTTTTACGTCAATGGACTCTGACACTACATTTAATCTAAGGGCCATAATTTTGAATTCTTTCCTCACAGTTATTTATAATAAATAACAATTAAGTGTGATGAAAACTTTATAATATAATTAAAAATAAATTCCAAGTGGAATAAAACCCAAAATATAAAAACAAACTAAAATTTCAAAATTACTTATTGGAAAATATACATATGACTTTGGATTTGAGATTTATTAAGCTAGTAACAAAACATCTTCATGAGGCAAAACATTGATATATTTGACTCAATTAACATTAATTTTTTAATAAATCAGAATACCATTAGATTAGAAATAAGGCACAGCCTGGAAGAACATATTTGCAGTGCATGCAAATAGCAAAGTATTAGCTTTCAGAATGTATAATGATGCCTACAAATCAATAAATAACACAAATAACTCAGTATCTAAATGGGCAAATAATGTGAACAAGCAGTTAACAGAAGAGGAAACTAAATTTGCTGATACATTTTTAAAAATCCTCCACCTTGCTAGAAATCAGAAAATGAGAATTTAGAAACAGTGATACATCATGTCAGAGCTATCTGGTTAGCAAAAAACAATATTTCACAATATTTGTTGTTGATGAGGATGTAAGGAAACAATGATTTTAGTACACCACCATCAGTGGGAGCTTAAATTGATAACACTAATTTGGGAAGGAAATCAGCAATGGTTAGCAAAGTTGAAGATACGTATCCTACAGCCCAGTAATTTCACGTCTAGTTGTTTACTAGTAAACACGTATGTCAGGAATTGAATATTTTCATGTTTTTGCACTGTTTGACTTCCTGCAGAAAGAAAACTGACTAGCTAGAGAAAGACTCCTTGACCTCAGACCTTTGGCTCCTCAAATTCCTAGTGTATTAGATTGAAGCCATCTGCTCCTTTTCAAAAGATAAAACTTATCTCCCTGGTTCCATGAAAACATCTCAGGGGTTATAAACCCGAGGACAGAGATTTTTGTCTTGTCTTCCTCCTGAAGACATTTATTTACATTTTAAAGTTTAGAGACCTTCTCCTTCTTTTTTCCAAAGAGAAATTGTTTATATTAAGGAGATTGCAGTCTCTCTCTGGGCATGAGGTGTAATGTCTATAGAAGCTCCCAGATTCATATTTTTGGGGTTCCTTACCTACAGTACAGGACATGGTATCAGTAGGATGACATCTGGCTCTCATTGCATCACCTTAGAATAAGGAAGATTTGTCCCAAAGGGGAACCAGTGAGGTTATTGCTGTAAGTAATTGTAATCTACCTTGTTCCAGAAATCTTGAGTTTACTTTTAGAATAGTATCAATAAATATAAATATTAAAAATGTATTGATTTGTACATGTGCACAAGGAGAATGCACAGAAATTTTTTTCTAACATTGTTTATAAGAAAAACTATATAAACATAAAATGCCCATTCAGAGGAGACTTGATAGGTTTTCTTAAATTCAGACAATAAATACATGCAGTGAGAAAATGAGTAAACTTAAGTTCTATGTATAAATATTAGTAAATCATAAAAGTATATATTTAAAAAGAAAATTGTGAAATAATATGTACAATATGATAAAATTTATTTCAAATTAAAACATGAAAGTCAAATATCTATTAGCTCCTGATAATTAAACAAATTATAGTTCACTTATTCCATGGCATTGTATGGGAGAAAAAATAACTTATTGCTATCTGTTCTGAGTTCTTAGCTGGAACCCTGTAATAAAAGACAGATTAACAAGAGAAAAACAAACAGAAGTTTACTAACCTGTATACCTCATATATATGTAAACTAAAAATCCTAAGCCCTTCACCAACTGAACAGACCCTCTCTTGGCCAAGGGGACCCTGAAGAAACCTTAAAAACTGAGTTCCCAGCTGTGATAGGGAGGTCAGACACACCTGGTTATACACCCTCCCTTTTGGAGTTTAGGCACAACTGACCAGCACTGATGTTAAAACAGAGATCATAAGAATGACAAAAGAGACTCTGGGGCAATAAGATGCTAAATTATAAACAAGGCCTAAGGCCATATAAGGCAAGGGTTAAGTCAGGCCAGAAGGCCATCAATCTTGCTACATAACATCCATAACTTAAAATATTCCTTTCTGTTGACTCACAGTGTTAGACAGAGCTTTACTCGTTTAACCAAATGCATATTAAAGAATCTCTGAGTCCACCTATAACCTGTAAGTTCCTGCTTCAAGTTATCCCACCTTTTTGGGCCAAATCAATGTATATCTTCCATGTATTGCTTTATGCCTTTGCCTATAACTCCTGCCTCCCTGAAATGTATAAAACAAAACTGTAATCTGACCACGTTGGGTATACTTTCTCAGGATTCCTTGAGACTATGTTTCCTTAAACTGTGCTCACTCCTATTGGCTCAGAATAAACCCCTTTAAAATATTTTAGAGTCTGGCTTTTCCATTAACATATACATAGGAAATATGCAGGGAATGAGTAATTTTCAAAACAGTGGCTTAGAGTTTAGGCTTTATTAAATACCATCTTCCATTGAAACAAAGAAAGAAGGGTATTGGGAGGTGGGGAGCAGTTATGAAAATATGACCGGAAAAAGTGTCCTTATCTCCAAAGACACAGGGAGAAAGAGAGGAATCTAAACAAACAGGACTTGCTAAGGTTTCCCCAGCTCATATCCTTTTGTCCTATTATAATTCTCTATGACTTTTCACTGTTTATCAAACCTAGCATTAAAAACACTCAAACTTGACCACTTCTTTGGATCTTCATTTACTTATGAAGGCTCTCATGTCACATAAAACCTATATTAAATAAATGGGTATACTTTTCTCTTGTTAATCTGTCTTTTATTATGGGAGCCCCAGCCAAGAACTTGGAAGGGTAGAAGGAAAATACATTTTTCCTCCTCTACACATACTGGAATAAATTTGAAAATTTATATTCTTTGAGAAAATCAACCATTTTATGCAGAATCACAAATGTATTTGTATGGAGATGAGCAAATTAATGCCATACAATTAATTTCCTTGGTATCTGTGGTTATTTCTCAATTACATGTATTTTTTGTTTTGGATATTTGTACTTTCTCCCTGTCTTCCTTGATTAAATTAATTAATGATGGTTACAGCTATTTCACTATAACTCACAGGTATTTAGTTCTATTCTCTTTCCAGGGCATGTGGAAGACTATACCTCTTATGTGATTAGTTCTAGGCAACAATCAGGGAGCAGTAGAGAGCGGGGCATGTGTCACATCCAGGCTGAGGGTAAAAAAGCCCTGAAATCTTCCAGAGTTTCTTCCTTACTGGCAGTGAGCATGGAGGGCATGTGTTGATAGAGCAGAACCCCAAGTCAAATAAAACTTAATTGCCAAGTTACTATATGGAAAAAAATAAAAGCTGCCTTGGAGAGTCTTTTAACCCACAGTAGACTTTGAGTACATGAGAAAATTTATGTAATAAGCTACTAACACTTAGAGATTGTTTAACAATTAAAATTGAAGCTTAGTTTATTCTGACTAATACAGTGATGTTACTCATTTTATTGACATGTCTAAATAATTGGCTCTTTGATTTATATTTTAAATCTAGCAGATTTGTTTTCCATGTCAATAATTTGTTTTAACTTAATTTCCTTTTTCTTTTCTTTAGATTTAAGATGTTCTTTTCCTAACTTACTGAGTTTAATTTACATTTGTTTTTCTTGATTATTATAATAAGTATTTGGTGCTAAGATTTTTATTCTGAGCAATGCTTTAATTTTTATCTGATATATAGCATTTATATAATGGTATACATTTATTTTTGGGCTGATAGTTTTCCCCTTTATATCTGTTGTTTGGGAAAAAAGTATTCCACGTTAATTTGGAGGTGAATTTTTTTTCGTTTAATTTTTGTTGTTAACTTCTACTTCTGTGTTACTGTGGTCAGAAAATATTTTCTGCTTCTTCTATAAAAGTCAAAGCAAATGAAAATTATGTATCATGTTGTTCAAATATTCTGCTTGTTTCCTGACTGTTCTAATTTGACATGCATCAGAGATTGACTCTTCAAATTGTAGATTATTTTATTCCTTACAAGGACACATGAAACATTTATCATATAAAATATTTCAAAGAAATAAAATTATTCAGAGCACATTTCTTATGACAACAGAAGCAAGCTAGACATTATTTTTAAAAAGATAACCAGAAAATTCCCATGTTTCAAAATTTAAAAACACACATTTAAATAGACAATAAGTCAGAGAAGAAATTATGATAAAAATTAGAAAATATTCCAAATTGAATAATGATGAAAACACAAGGTATCATAGGTTATGGAATGCATTTAAAACTGTATATGTAAGGGAATTTGTAACCTTAAATGCACATCTTTTCTTTATTCCTTGGGATATGTGAAAAAATACTTAACCTTATTCATTATTAAAAATGCAAGCTAGGCCAGGCATGGTGGCTTATGCCTGTAATCCTAGCACTTTGGGAGGCCCAGGAGGTAGGACTGCTTGAGCCCAGGAGTTTGAGACCAGTTTGTGCAACATAGTGGGAGTCTCTACACAAAAATAAAAAATTAAAAAATTAACTGGGTGTGGTGGTACATGCCTGTATGTAGTCCCAGCTACTCTGGAGTGGGAGGCAGAAGGATGGCTTGAACCCAAGAGATTGAGGCTGCAGTGAACTGTGATCATGCACTCCAATCTGTACAACAGAATGAGACAATGTCTCAAAAATAAACTTAAAAAATAAAAATGCAAATTGAAGTCACAATGAGATATCACAACATACTTACTAGAGTGGCTAAAATTAAGAAGAATGAAAATATCAAGCATTTCAAGGATTTGGAACAGCTACAACCCTCATATATTATGGGCACTATTGTAAATTGGTACAACCACTTTTGAAAATTGGGAGTTTTAATATTTGCTACATATCCTATAAAAAATAATTTTTAGATATATGCCCAAAAATATATATTTATGTGCATCAAAAGTCATGTGCAAGAGTGTTCATAGACATATCATTCATAATGGCCAAACACAAGAAATCACTCAGATATTCGTTAGAAGAGTGGATAAATGAATTGAGCATATTCATGTAAAATATAGCAATAAAAATTAATGGACTATTACTAAGTGCAATGATAATGATGAATTGCCCACATAAATATAATGTTAGGCAAAATAAACAGACATAAAAGAGCACATACTGCATGCTTCCATTTATATAAAATTCACATGGGAATTAACATGGGGTTAGGAAACAAGATACTGGTTACATCTGGGAGAGTGGAGTTTGCACTTGGGAGGGAACACAGGGATCACTTGTGGAATGCTGGTAATATTTTAGTTCTTATTTGGATGGTAACTCATTATTTTGTGAGCTGAAAACCTGTGATTTGTGCCATTTATTTCATGTATTTTATATTTCTTTAAAAATGTTAAGCAATTGAATTGGAAATTACTATTTTGTTATATGTGTCAGATACGAAAAGGTAATACTGATCTGAACCAAGTTTGAGTTGCAGAAACAGAGCAAGAGAATGCTTAGGCTGAAAAAAGGAACAATTTGAATTTGCAAGCTCCCACTGCCTTAGCTCCTGAACTTGTGTTTTGAATGATAAAGTGCTATATGATCCTTCTTCCAAATAATTCAGTTTTAGTCACATTAAAGATTTGCTATTTTATTTAACCTCCTTCTGTAATTTTACTTTTAGTGATCCTATTAATTCGCATAAGCTAACTTTCTTAGCTTCTTTCTCCTGCATCCTGAAACATCTTTGCTCTACTCTCAAGATGTATTAAGAGTACAGCAATGTCTCAGCCTCTCCACCCCATTTTGCCTGGTCAAAGACACCTTATCTCTCCCCTAAAGAAATAACGTATACTCCTAAAAGTCTCTCTGCTTTCTCCCTGCCCTCTTGTCTAGTCTACACAAAGAAGCCAGAGGGATTCCATTAAAGGTAAGTTAGATAAAGCTACTATTCTACTCAAAACCGGAGAGATTACCATTAAAGGTAAGTCAGATAAAGTTACTGTTCTACTCAAAACATTCCAATGGCTTCTCATTCACTAAAAGTCAAATTTGAAACCTTTACCCTAACCTACAAGACCATACAAATATCTGACCCCATATCTTACCCTTCTGCTCTCACTAACTCTGTTTTAACATCACTGGTTTCCTTTCTACTCCTATAAAGTGATTAGCAAAATTCTACCTCAGAGCCTTTGCACTTGATGTTCTTCCTATCTATTATTCTCTTTCCACAGATGGCCATTTTGCTTATGCTTTTTTCTGGATTCTGCCCAAATGTCACCTCCACAGAGGTCTTTCTTGACCACTCTATATAAACTATAACACTCCCTCACACACAAATCACCCACTGCTCCTTTTCCCTGCTTTATTTTGTTTCTTCACAGTATTGATTACTGTATAGCATTATATTATAAATCTTAATTATTTAGATTTCTGTTTCCTGTATTAGAATGTAATTTCTATGAGACCATGGAATTTTTCCTGTTCCAACTTATATTCTCAGCATGTAGAAGAACATGGGGCAGAAGTAGGACTCAATAAGTAAGTGTTGAAAGAATGAATAGCTGAACGATAGAGTAAGTGTTAATGTGAGTCGTTAGACTGTGATACAAATGAAACTGGCCCAATTGTCTTATCTTAGTTTCTTCCTCAGGAAACTGATCCTCAGACAGGAAACTGAAACCCACCAGATCACTGCATTCAGACAACGAGATGCCAGACCCCTCATTCATCATGATTCCTTCCTTACCTCTCCCTATGTCCTGTTTTCCCACATGTAGCTACATTCCTTCCCCACTGTGTAAACCTCCAATTTTAGTTGGTTGGAAGAGACAGATTTGAGGCTTGGTTCCCATCTCTCTGGTTTACATCACGCAAATAAAAAGCCTTCTTCCCTGGCAATACTCATTGACTCAATGATTGGCTCTCTGTGCAGTGAGCAATGGGACCTAAACCAACCCCCTGGTGTTTTGGTAACACAAATTTGGCAGATATATTTTCTTTTTTTTTTTTTTTTTTTATTATTATTATTTTTTTTTTATTGCATTTTAGGTTTTGGGGTACATGTGAAAAACATGCAAGGTTGTTGCATAGGTGCATACGTGGCAGTGTGATTTGCTGCCTTCCTCCCCTTCACCCATATCTGGCATTTCTCCCCATGCTATCCCTCCCCAATTCCCCACCCCCCCACTGTCCCCCCCACTCCCCCACAACAGACCCCCATGTATAGTGCTCCCCTCCCTGTGTCCATGGGTTCTCCTTGTTCAACACCCACCTATGAGTGAGAACATGTGGTGTTTGATTTTGTGTTCTTGTGTCAGTTTGCTGAGAATGATGGTTTCCAGGTTCATCCATGTCCCTACAAAGGACGCGAACTCCTCGTTTTTAATGGCTGCATAATATTCCATGGTGTATATGTGCCACATTTTTCCTGTCCAGTCTATCATCGATGGGCATTTGGGTTGGTTCCAGGTCTTTGCTATTGTAAACTGTGCTGCTATGAACATTCGTGTGCATGTGTCTTTATAGTAGAACGATTTATAATCCTTTGGATATATGCCCAGTAATGGGATTGCTGGGTCAAATGGAATTTCTATGGCAGATATATTTTCTAAAATAATCTATTGGATCAACACAGCTCATTTCACAACAGGAGTAGATAATTTTTTAACAACCCTTCCTTTATATGATAACATTATTGCAATAATAACTATGCAATAATAAATAATAATGATCATTTTCTTGATTTGGTCTTTAGTTTTAATACAAGGAATTCAAAATTAAGAGGATTAATATATTTTTATTTTAATGATATTTAAATTCAATAAGATGATTTCATCTATAAACTAAATTTCAGATCTGCCAAACAAAAATATCACTCCTTATAATTCACATCCTGTTTCATCATTTTAAAGTTTAAACACAAATAAAAATTCTAAGTGTTTACAGAGATTGACAGAAATAGCAGAATTAAAGTAACTCAAGTTCTCTTTATTTTTATAATCACCATGCTATCATTATTTATTTCAAATCTGTTGTATACACACAATAATGTGTAATAACACAAGGATTAGAGATGGAAACTGCTGAGGTGAGCTTGAATGATTCTGAACCATTATGGAC
This sequence comes from Aotus nancymaae, assembly GCF_030222135.1. Classification (NCBI taxonomy): domain Eukaryota; kingdom Metazoa; phylum Chordata; class Mammalia; order Primates; family Aotidae; genus Aotus; species Aotus nancymaae. The sequence continues at coordinate 16,406,063 of NW_026988472.1, read as the reverse complement.
TTATTCTTGAGAGGAATGTGGAGCTGAGTCTGCATGTGTTCAGGACCCACCATGTAAGTGGGAGTTCTCTAAATTAATTTTCATTAATTTGAATACAAAATTTATTAAAGAAGTGTTATTAAAATGTGCTAATTTGAAGTGTATATATAAATTATTGAAGCCTAACAATAAGTGTAGTAATTGTTTAGAACTTAGACCAATAAAATATTTTGAGGGAACAGAGGAATATTTAATCACTGTTATTGTGTAATGATGTTGGCAAAAGGTGAATAAAAAAACATTTGTCAAAGAAAGAAGAAAACTCAAGAAGATGAAATTTTAATGTTATACATGCATAGAAAATAATACATAGGAAAAAAGTTACAATACATGGAAAATAGAAGGATAAGTTACAAGACACCATGAAGAAACAGACAAATCAAGCATGAATGATACTCTATAGAGTAACTGGCCTAAAATCTTCAACAATTGATGTCATAAAAATGAGGATGGGGAGAGGCATAATAGCTAAACGCAATGCATAAATTGTGATTGGATCCTCATTTGAAAAAAAACACCGCAGAAGACATTATTGAGATAGTTGGGCAATGTTAATATGTACTGGATAGCTGATGATATTATTAAATTATTGTTAATTTTTTTGGGAAATTGTTTATCAATACTTGTAACCAAAATTCCAAATTTTTAAAATTAGACACAAGTTATTCCCTATTTACTGGAAATGATTAAAAAGAATTCTAGGCCACGTGCAGTGGCTCATGCCTGTAATCCCAGCACTTATGGGAGGCCAAAGCAGGAGTTTGAGACCAGCCTGGGCAAGATAGCAAGACCTCATCTCTACAAAATGTTTTAAAAAAATTAGCTAGGAGTGGTGGCATGCCTATAGTCCCAGATGCTTGAGAGGCTGAGGCAGAAGGATCCCTTGAGACCAGAAGTTTGAGGTTACAGTGAGTTAGGATTGTGCCATTGCACTCCAGCTTGGGCAACAGAGTAAGATCCCATCTCTAAAACAAACAAAAAAAAGAATTGTAAGAGTTCTAAATTAGAAATAATTTAGCATTCTAAAAGTTGAAAAAGAATTTTAATTCTAAATGACTAAAAAGAATTTTGGTGGCATAGCAAAATGACTCTGCTAGTGCATGCGAATAATAACCATCCACTTAAACCACTTCCAGAAACTGAAAATTGCCATGGATATACATATGGAAACAACTTCATGATAACCATTCTGTATTTACAAAATCAAACTTGTTCAACATGGTATTAGTTAAATAGGAGACATGTGTAGCCATTAATAGTGACAATACAGGCATATTTTTATTGAGAAGGATAGAATTTCATGACATATCAATAAGGTAAGACAATGGGTTACAAATAGTGCATAGCATTTGAGCCCATTTTATCCTATATTCATTAATAGGTATATGCTCAAAAATGGAATAATATAGAAACTGCATCTTTGAAGTAGCAGAATTGCATTTGTCTTGATTTCCCTCTCTACATACTTGAAATTTTTAACATAGCATATATTTTCATAAAATGAAATTATCTAAAGTAATGAACTTCTTTTTTAAAACCATTATTTTGGTTTCTAGGCACGTTAAAACATGAGTTAATTGAAAATGGAAATGGGAGTCTGAGCCCCTGGCACTCTGTAGGAAAGGCTGGTGGCCACTGCTGCAGTGCTTCTTGTCCCAGGGCACAGCAGAGATGGCGGCTTCGGTGCTGGCAGAACAAGTTGTACTGTGGCATCCCCACATTTCTGGGGATCTGTAAGTCCTGCCTGGCCCGTGATGGGATGAGGAACCCACACTTGCCAAGATTGAGGGGTAGGGGTGAACGTGATCCCCTTAGAAATTTAAACCTTCTCTGAAAAGTGTACAGTAGAATTAAAGAAGACAAACAACCAAGGGTAATCTAAAATTGTGATTGGCTCACTAATAATCTCAGCACAAAATGAGAGACCATTATTCAAGAATAAGTGAAACTACTAAAAAGATGTTTGATATAAAGGCTTGGGCTGGATATGTTGTGTAAAGGGCAGCAAAGGACCCATATGGTTTTCCTAGGAAAGCTATTTTGGCCTTTACTCCACTGTTACTAGCAGGTGCTGTACTGTTTTGGAAATTGGTCAAGATGATTGAGGCCGGTGAAAAGGAGCAAAAGAAGAAACAAAAACATCAAGAAAATATTGCAAAAGCTAAACAACTATAAAAGGACTGAAAAAAAAAGGACTGTATAATCAAAGGAAAATAATTTGGAAAATTATGCAGCCTTGGAAAGACCTATTAAGATTTCTTCTTTTGATTTCACAAGTCTTATCTTAAACAAATTCTGACCATGTGCAAGAATTGTGTTAGCTCTAACCTATTACTGTAGCAACTTCTAGGCGTAGGTGTAGAAGTTTGTTAGCATCTATTGACAATTATTGTAAATTAGCACTTATTAAGGTACAAATTCTTTATAATTTACTTAGTCATTTGCCATTTTGCAGGTTTTGTACTGAAATGAAAAGATATCTTTTGGAGAGAAAAATGACTTTTGATTATGAAATCTATTCAAATAATGTTTTAAAATGAGGTCCTGTTCTGGGTAAAGAAAATTAAAAATGTAAAAAGTCAGAATTGTCCTCTCTGAAGTAAAAAGTTTGCTTTGGCTTAAAAGAGATAAAGTACATTAATCACATATTATTGTTTATTTCTTGGCATAGAATCATTTCTGGCTTTATCAAAGCAAAGTAATATTAATCAGTAAGTATATCTAATTGCTGCATTTTTCTGAACAATTTCTATGATTTCTGTCTCTGAATGCTGCAATGAGACTGTCACATAAGGAAGCTTATCTATCCTATTTAAGGATGAGCACCACAGTGCCCCAGCTGATGATTAGAATCAACTGCCAGACATGTGAGTGGGGATCCTGGGCTTTGCAGCCCAGCTGATGCTCCAGCTGACAGTGGTTGTATGAGTAAGCTCAGGTGAAACTAACAAAGGGATTTCTCTGCAAACTTACACACAATGGTGAGACATAATATTTTGTTGTTATTTAAAAATACTAATTTTAGCCAAGATAAAATAATTTTTATAAAATTATGTTTTAAAAATGCAGACTGTCTTGATAATTACCAATTGTCTGAAAAACTAAAACTTTAGTTATCTCCTGAATTAAGACAATTGTCTTTTCATATCTCTTTTTTTTTTTTTTTACCATTTTCTTTCTTAGTTTTTAAATTTCTTACAAGGTGGTTTTTCATATCCTCAAACACATGTTTGATTATATATTTAATTCTTACAGTTTTCTGTTTTTTTTCAGAGACTTCTCTATATGTGTGAAATTTTCTCATTTGTGTGAAAGTTTGTCTTCTGAGTCTTAAGAATAGTTCTATATGAATTTGCTGATTTTCATTTTGTTCATTTTTATTGCGTTGGGATGTTTCACAGGATTCCTAGATTAGTGACGATCTCAGCTGACTGCAACCTCCGCCTCCCAGCTTCAAGCAATTCTCCTGCCTCAGCCTCCCGAGTAGCTGGGACTACAGGCACGTGCAACCATGCCCAGCTAATTTTTGTATTTTAGAAGAGATGGGGTTTCACTATGTTGGCCAGGATGGTCTCAATCTCTTAGCCTTATGATCTGCCCGCCTCAGTCTCCCAAAGTGCTGAGATTACAGTCATGAGCCACCGCACCCGGCTGCCCTCTCTTTACATAATAAAGTTCATACATTGTAAACAGAGTTGTTTGTTTGTTTGTTTAGGTGGGGGTGGCAAGGCTGTGTGTCCTCTGGTTTTATGATTCTCTTTTGTTCTGTAGGATCCTGTGTTTTTCCCTTTAGCTTCTCTTTTCTTTCACCACCTAATTACCAATTGGAGTTTCTTACCTTTTTTATTGACTTTTTTTTCTCTTTCAGAAGCTATGTGTTTCAAAGTTGACCCTTTAAACCATAGGTACTTTGAAATCCCTTCCCTCTGATCCATGTTCTGATCTAGTCAAATGCTCTTTTAGAATATTCAGATTTAAAGTATAATTAATCTTTCTGAGAATAATTTGGATCAATTGTCTCCTTCCTTTACTTCCTCTTCTGTCTTCCCAGTTTTTCTCTTTTTGCCTCATGGATGGAGGGTGGAGATTAAGTTGGTAGAATGGAAGATTGTACTGGAATTTGGTAATTTTTTTTTAATCTATTGTTACTTGAAACTTTTGGCATTCTGTGTCTTCAAGTTATACAAAGGGCTTTTTTGTGTAAATTTACATTTGCCATCTTGTTATTTAATATTGCTTTAGGAAGATACAGTAGGATAGTGGTAGCTTGGTTACTACCATTGTCTTCAGCTACCTAGAAGTTCTCCTTTTAATTTTTTTTAAAGATTTCTAATTACTTTTTCAAACTTTGTGTTTGTTAAATTGGAAGTATTGAGAAGCCAGGAACTATGTACATCTTGTTCTGGTTTATTCCCTTTGTCTAATGCAGGTACAATTACTGTAGAGTCAAAAGAGCACTACACTTCAGTCTCACGTAAGGAATACAATGTTCTGAAGACTTGTGTTTAGATACTTAGCTTATTTAGTCCTTAGATTCTTTATCTATAACCAAGGATCTCAGAGGATTGTCGTGGAGAAAGTTCAAGTATAAAAATACTTGACCATAGTTATTGTCCTATCTATGCTTAACCAACACTTATCCAACACACACACACACACTCCAGCTCTATGTTAATAACCTATACAGTTTTCTCTTTTATCTCATGCAATCCTTAGCATTTGACAATTACACTAAACCTTTTTATATGTAATTTTTCTGACTAGTCTGTCATTATGCTTTTCTTATAAATACCAGTGTCTCAAGTCCCTTTTCTTAAGATCTGGCTTTGGAAAACTCCTCTTGCATTTTCTTAATTTTATAAAAATGTGAAACACAAATTAAAATTTTAGTGCATATTTTATTTTTCATATGAGTAGGCAGCCTATATTCATAGTTTATGTTAATGCAAAAAACTAGTACACTTAAAGCCTATTTTAACTTGAAAATTTACAAATTATAATAATCCTATTAGTCATAGTAATAACAGTGGCACATATTGAGATTTTTACTATATGCCAGTCACCATTTTAAGTACTTTTAAGTTAAGCTAATTTAATCCTTACAACAGTACTGTGAGGTAGGTATTATTCTTTTTATCCTTATTATATAAATAAGCAAACTAAGTTAAGTAATTTGCTGGAAGTCATACAGCTAGTAAATGGTATAGCCTGTGTTTGAACCCAATGACAAAGGTGTTGTGAGTCAATTAGGCAAATAGTAAAATACTACTTATTCAGGTGGACGCTTCTTGAATCCCTATTTAGTAAGCTAAAAATGTCTAAGAAAAAGTAAATGTCAAGCAGAAAATATTACTTAAAAATACTCACCAAAACAAACAAACAAAAAGGCTTAAAATCTCCCCTTTCCTGGACAGAGTAGGAGTCTAAAGAGCAAAGGGAGGAACAATACTCAAAGGAAGGGAATTGGAAGATGTAAAAGGGTAAACCTTCACACAAACTGGGAGAATTCCAACCTTAGATAATAGCTTAATTTTTTAATCAGTCCATTCTTAAGAAATAGCCCAGCCTTTTTGACTGTGATGTCTGAAATACATAGCTTCAAGGCAGTCAATTGAGATACTCATTTTTCACAGCAGTTCTCTTTGAGATTCTTTGATTTGGAAAACAAATGAAGCAAATGAAATTAATGACTCTTTCAAGTCTTTCTATCAAAGTCTTCCAAATTATATCCATTGTATCAGTGAAAAATGCTCCCATACAAAAATAATTGCTCTGAGACACAGTAATGGAGGAAGAGAGGAAAAAGAAGCCCAGGTGATATGGTTTGGCTGTGTCCCCATCCAGATCTCATCTTGAATTGTAGCTTTCATAATTCTCAGGTGTTGTTAGAGGGTCCTGATGGGAGAGAATTGAATCATGGGGGCAGTTTCCCTATAGAGTTTTAAGTCTCACGAGATCTGATGGTTTTATAAGGAGAAACCCCTTTTGCTTGGTTCTCATTCTCTCTGCTGCCGTGTAAGAGGTGTCTTACACCCTCTGCCATGATTTTGAGGCCTCTCCAGCCACGTGGAACTGTGAGTCCATTAAACCTCTTTGTCTTTATAAATTATCCAGTCTCAGGTATGTCTTTATTAGCAGTGTTAAAATGGACTAATACACCAGGCTAAGTGAGATTCTAATGGTGACACAACATTACTGGCTCTAGTCACAAAAATGAAGGGCCTGGCATTGAGAGGGGATATTATTATTTAATTTCCAACCCCCTGTCCCACACTTTTCTCCTTAGAGTCCGGATGTGATCAGAGCATGCACAGCAACAACCATACCATCCATATTAGGAAATCAGTGTTTTAGCTGTATTATTAGATTTGGGCAAAAAAATGAGAAAGTGTCTGGACATTCATTAGATCTCTGGGCATATCTGACCTTTATGTTATTGGCACAATTAGTAATCAAATCCTTGGCATTTTTCTGTCTTTACCCAGGAGGTTCACCTTATAATTTTCTCAAAGATCATTATTTAGGTCTCAATTCCCAGACTGAGCTGGGAACATGATTATGAAGAAAAAATAAACCTCAAACCGCTGAGATGACTTAAAAATTCACAGAAGAGGCTTGAAATTTTCTAGTCATTAGAAAGAGTAGGGCCTGTACTGCCTCTGTCAGCTTAACATTAACCAAGACATGTAAAATTTAGCCTTTGACTTTAGCTAAAGTTGCAGCTCCTACTCTGAAATTTCTTGGCTATACTAGTATTCATCTCAGTCACTGGAAATCATAAAGACACATTAGGAAGTTAGTCTGAATGTCATCAAAAATCTTATGAAAATGAACAGAATGTCAAACAAATATGTTTATGCAATGGAATATAAAATTGGAAAATAGATATCTTTTTCCAGATGTGCTGAACACCACATTTCAGAAGTGGTCAATAAAAGCAGTAAGGAAAAGGGTTTGTTAAAATTATTTAAGATGAGGCAAACAGAGAAGCTGACATGCTGTCGGCTGTCTTAGAATGATGAAATGGGAGAGTGCCGTTTTCCTTTTCTCAGCTTACCCCATAACATTAACTGAATTCTGTGATTTTGAACCAAAACCTTTGATTAGGTACAGACCAGTTACATCTCCTCACTTCCTAAACATACTTAGAACTGCTTGTAAATGACAGATATTCATGATGGCAACGGGAAGCCAGTTTAAGCCCTTTCCCCCCTTACTTAAGATCATCAAGGCATGGTTGTTAAAGCTACAGTAGCCATCAGATTTATGAAGGTCCTGCCAGCCCAGTTTGCCTTCTAAGTTTCTCGAATTTGGAGAGAAAACTGAAAAAGTTTGATCAGCTCATAAGATATGTTTTTAATCTAGTAAGCAAAGTTAATTGGATTGGGGTATTTAAAATAGCCAGAATACAAACAAGAATTAGATTGGACAACAGTAGTCATTTCAGGGGTTCTATATGGTGAACATATTTGAGATGATTATTTTTCAGTAGTCCTGGAACAAATAGATCTTTGGCTTATTACTTCTGTCCTTTTGTCCTGATTTTTAGGGAATATTTGTTTATAGCCAAACTGAAAGAGCAATCTGCATTACAGCCACAAGACCCATTTCTGTGTAATATTGCTGTGTGGAAAACTTAGATTCCCCAGTCAGAAAATAAGTATCCACTGAGGGATGAATCTTGTAGAAAAGAAGTGATGAAAAACTCAATTCACACCCAGAGTTTGGCGAAGGTCACTTCTGGATGATGATGGGGGAAAATGAAGCTGTGTATTTGTGAACCAAATTAATACATGAATCCATAAAGCATTCAGGCTGACCTTGAGACAAATGCATCTCCTTCTTCCAACCAAATTATAGTTTTTAACTCCTCAGAACGATTGCCTTTTTGAATGCTAACTCCAAGAAAGCCTGCTCCCTGGTGGGTTGTTCCTGACAGGTATAAATGTTACCTTTTATCATCTCTTGTCCACTGATGACAAAAGGAAACTAATTAAAAGTAATTTCCAGGCTCTCAGAGTTAAGGTCCCCTCAGTGGCCTAAGAATTGTCTGCAGGTTTGGAAAGATGCCAACTGTGTGTTGATTCTGGGCAATAATCCTGCACTCATATAAATTCTAGAGTTAATGGTGAAATAATAGAGTCACAACTGGTGGGAAGCATATTTTTCTGTCTTGAAGAATGAAGTCCCTGCAGATGTGTAGTGAATGTATCAGTTTTCACTGCCACTGTGAATTCTCCTAAAGCCTCCTTCTAAATTCAGTGTCTCCCAAAGCATTTCAAGTTTGTGGCATTTTCTATTATTCTTACATGTGGTGTATTCATGGCTTATTTACTTAAAGCCTCGTTGTACATTTTGAAGAAATTTCTTGGCATAGTGTTTCAGTAATATCATTAGTTTCTCTGTATGAGTAAATGCTCACAGATGGCTTCGTGTCAGCCACAAACAAAATATCCCACTGGCCATTTCTCTGAATAGCCAAAATGATTTTGTTTATTTTTTATAGCACTTCTATTCTTATTGTTCCAGAGAAGTCTTCCAGCTAAGTAATTAACCGGTATTGAGCAATAACTCATTTACTCTCATTTGCTTATTATATAAGGCACATATTATTGTATTGTGGCCAGCACTGGTTGTGCCATTAGTGCTTTTTTATTTCTTCTTAAAAAAAAAAAAAGGATACATGGGCAGAACATGAAGGTTTTTTACATAGTTATACGTGTGCTATGGTGGTTTGCTGCACCTATTGACCCATCCTCTAAGTTCCCTCTGCTCACCTCTCACAACCACCAGGCCCTGGTGTGTGATGGTCCCCTCCCTGTGTCCATGTGTTCTCAATGTTCAGCTCCCACTTATGAGTGAGAATATTCAGTGCTTGGGTTTCTGTTCCTGTATTAGTTTGCTGAGGATGATGGCTTCAAGATTCATCCATATTCCTGCAAAGGACATGATTTCATTCCTTTTTATGGCTGCATAGTATTCTATGTTGTATAGGTACCACATTTTCTTTATCCAGTCTCATTGATGATCATTTGGGTTGGTTCCATGTCTTTGCTATTGTAAACAGTGCTGTGATAAACATACGTTTGCATGTGTCTTTATAGTAAATGATTTATATTTTTGGGAGTATATACCCAGTAATGGAATTGCTGAGTCAAATGGTATTTCTGGAGGAATCGCCATACTGTCTTCCACAATGGTTGAACTAATTTACATTCCCACCAGCAGTGTAAAAGCGTTCCTATTTCTCCACAGCCTCGCCAGCATCTATTGTTTCCTGACCTTGTAATAATCGCCTTTCTGTCTGGTGTGAGATGGTATCTCATTGTGGTTTTGATTTGCATGTATCTGATTATCAGTGATGCTGAGGTTTTTCTCATATGTTTGTTGGCTGCGTAAATGTCTTCTGGGCCATTAGTCTTGAGTCCAGCATGTGTCCATAATAATAGCTGGTACTTAGTATATGTCCAGTTAAAATTTGCTGGATGAATTAATTAATGGATTAATATGTATATACAGTTTACTTTATTATTTTGGATGTTAGGCTTGTGTTGGTATGCATGGTGGAAGGATGTTTAAAGAAAAAAACAGTTTGTAGTTTGTAGTTTGTTTTTTCCTATCTTATATTCTCATAATATTTTGCAGATACCAATTGCAAGTAGTAGGTTCCCAGGTTACCCAAAATTTCTGTCTGACTTGACTGCAAATCAGAGCTTCCCATGACCCTCTTCTTAGGCTTTTTTACTAGAGTGACTGACAAATTTACTAGAGTGACTGACAAAACTCAAAGAAACACTTTACTTACGTTTACTCATTTGTTATAAATGATATTACAAAGAATATAGATGAAAAGCTAGATAAAGAGGTACATAGGGTGAGGCTAAGAAGGGCCCCAAGCACAGGAGATTCTTTTTCCATGGAATTGGGGTACATCACCTTCCTGGCATGTGGGTGTGGTTTTCAACCCACAAGTTCTCTGAAAGTCATAGATCAGAGATTTTTATGGAGGCTTCATCATATAGGCACGATCGATTATTAACTCAACTTCCAGCCTGTATCCTCTTTCCAGAGGATAAGGGATGGGCTGGAAAGTTCCAAGTTTCTAATAAAGGCTTGGTGTTTCTGGGGCCTAGGACCCATATAGGAACTCATCAAGAGTTACCTCATTAGTGCATACAAAAGATATTCCTATCATTCAGGAAATTACAAGGGATTAGGAACTCTGTGCAGCAACTGGGGTCAAATAGCAAATATTAGAAAAAAAGATAAACCTAGCACCCCTATTTTTTAGAAGTTTACTGTTGATTGTTTAGGAGCTCTGTACCACGAACCAAAAATAGAGACCAAAATGTATATTTCTAATTTCAAATCACAGTATCAAAAAGGATAGTTTCAACAATTGTTCTAGTGTGTACCTTTGGGAAGTTTGTCACCATGGAAGACCTAGAAGTAGGTCTTTTTCTAACTTTATTAGGGCATAGATTACCCTATCTGACTTAATTGCTTAGCATGTAAATGAAGCCTTGGAAGCAAAATCTTTTATTTGCAGTATGAGTTTAGAGCTGGAGTATAACTCCTAAAATTGTGTATTGTACTGATGGGCATGAGCAAGAATTCTTATCTCCACTTCCCCCAAAAGCAGTGATGCATGCATCATTCCTTTAGGTAAGTAGACTATTAAAAAGTACATGTTTGCAGAAAATTTTGTTGTAACTGTAGGTAGTTTCTTTATAGACAGGTAGTTTCTCTGGAAGTGTTGCATGTGAATAATCTTTTTTATGAATTACAAACAATTACTGGTTCCCATGCTTGAACAGTTTTATCTGCTTCAGTTCAATTAAATTTAGTAAGATAAATACTTGGGAGGGGGAGGTGTATGGTTTCACAGGTAAATCTATGAATGTTATTTCTTACTGAGGATCATTGTGTACAAACTGCTTTTTTGCGTCAACAGCATTCAAAGTGCTTCCCTAAGTCTTCATCAAATAGGTTAAACATTGCTCCTTCTAACCTATTTTTAGAATTTTACTGCCTGATTGTATCAAAATAATGCATTTGACAGAAGGAAATAACCACATTGACTTCCTTAAAATATATCACATATTTAGATACAGTCAACCAAAAAGCTCCATATTCAGGAGGCTATACTTAGATACCAGCTGTTTGTTTTGATTTCTAATTCATAGTTACTCATTGAGTGGATTTTTGCAACAGGAGATAGAAGAGGATTTTGTTTGCTTGTATATTATCTGTATATTAGGGTTTCTCTTACTCTGCAATGAGGAAGTTAAATGCTTTCAACAATCACGAGTTTGTTTTTTTTTTAAACTAAATTCAGCCAATTTTGCCCTTTTCTCTGCACATAAAATGAGCATTATTTCTCAGGTATTACCAAAGTCTAATATTATATTTTAATATCATTGTTAAATGGGATCATATTTTTGAAACATTTCTATGTATTTGCACATTCTACAACTAGGCTCTAGGGAGTTTCTGCTAATTGGAGCTCTGGGTTTCGGTGTTTCAGAGGAAGGGGAGATACACCCACTAGGAGAATTCTGCCATTTCTCAGCATCAAGGATCAAATTAAATTTTTATTTGCCTCCACAGAAAAATAATAACATTCCTAAAATAATCACGTTTTTGGGAGAGAGAGAATTTTTTATAAATTCCCTTAGCATATGGAAAACCAAGTACGGATGTCTTCATAGTCATTTCTAGTGTTCACCAAAACCCTACTGCACTCCTTGAAGCTAGTGAGGCCATGAATCTATTACTGGCTAAGGACCCATAAGAAGAAGTAACAGGTATCTCTTCTGGACTGGCAGTGAAATTCTTTAGTTGACTCTCTCCTTTCAGTGGTGAGCCTACTGTGGTGCATTAAAGTAGCAGAACTGCAATAACGAAGCAGACTGCACTGCTGAGTCATCTCATGGAAGACCATTGCACTGCTTGGTCACCTGATCTACAACAGACTTTGTGTGTTCAAGAAAATACTTCATGTGTTAATCCCTCAAGATTTGAGGGTTGCTCATTATCACATCATAACTCAATTCTATTTTGACTAAAACAGGCTCAGACCATTGTATTTCTTCCACGAGGTTGAAAAAATTCCTCTTCTGTTGTACAAAGGTGGGAACATGAGGTTTTACTCATGGAAAGGAAGAAGGAAAGGCTCTGAGCTCACTCCTAAATGTAACGGTTATAGAACAAAGAAAGAGACAAAGGGAGATGAAGAAAGTCAGGTGCTGTGATCTCAATGTTTGCGTTCCCACCAAATTTATATGTTGAAACCTACTCTTCAATGTAGTAGTATTAAGAGGTGGGGCCTATGGGAGATGATTAGGTCATGAAGGCTCTGTCTGCCCTTAGAAGTAGGACTAGGGCCTTTACAAAAGATTCTTGAGGGAGCCTGTTTGCTCCTTCCTCCGTGTGAAGATGCAGCAAGAAGGTGACATTTTTGAAGCAGAAAAGGAGCCCTCACCAGACACTGAATCTGCTGGTGCCTTAAGCTTGGTGCCCAGCCTGCAGACTGTGAGCAATACATTTCTGTTGCTTGTAAATTACCCAGTTTAAGGCGTTTAGTTATAGTAGCCCAAATGGACTAAGACAGTAGGCATGGGTGAGGGCTTTTGTATTACTGTCTCTCAGTGTTGGTGGTAGATGGAAGTGTAAGTATTTGGGTTCTTCCAAAGCCTCTTTGTCAGTTTCATTTCTTAATTCTCATTGTCTGTATTTAATTCTATCATTCAACAATTTAAATTTACTCCTGTCCTGTTTTAGAATTTTTAATGTTAGTCTTATACAATCTGATTTTATTTCTCTTTTAGTCTTTATGGTCACAGCACTTACTTTGTATTCATTTTAGAGTAAAAATCTAATGAAATACAAGCATTGCCTTCCAAAACTGGCTTCACAAGATGATTTACTTGGATAAAGCACAGATAGTCAGTGTATGTTCAATCTCTGATTACTGAAATGAGTCACTTTACTTTCTATGCAAGTTTTCGTGTCTCTGACAAAGAAACACTCCATATTCTTTCCTCTGAATGCATTTTCAAAATGTTCTACTGTATAAGCAAATTTCATTGCATTCTGCATATTCTCAATATTTCATAGGCAGAATTTGTTCTTTCATTATTTTGATGCTTTCCCAGAATGACTTACAAGTACTATATTCTAAATTGCATTTGATTTAGACTTTACTGCTTTGTTGATGCACTTAGGAGGAAACATCAAAAAGTTAGTGAAAAATTGAATTAAAAGATAAAATAAAAACTATAAACCTTATTTTTCACATAAGCTCCATCAAGTTCAAGACAATTTCAAGCAATGATACCAGCCATTTAGTGCATCCCTAAAGAACTAAGGGTCCTGGGAATTTAACCATGTCAATGCAGTTTTTTTTTTTTTTTTACATTATTAACTGAAAAAAAAGGGTGACCTTTAAAGTTATTTTGGTTTGTTTGTTTGTTTTTAGAGACAGGATCTCACTCTGTCACCCAGGCTGGAGTGCAGTGGTGCAATCATGGCTCACTGCAGCTTTGACTTCATGGGCTCAAGTGATCCTCTCACCTCAGCCTCCTAAGTAGCTGGAACTATAGGCACATGCTACCGTACCAGCTATTTTTACATTATGTTTTCATAAAGACAGGGTCTTACTATGTTGCCCAGGCTCATCTGGATTTCCAGGTCTTAAGCTATCATCCCACCTTGGCCTCTCAAAGTGTTGGGATTACAGATATGAGCCACTGCACCTGTCCCTTTAAAGACTTTTTAAGATCAAGAAACAAAAAGGAGTCAGGAGTCAAATCAGGACTGTAAGGTGGACACTTAATGATCTATTATTGAAACTCTCACAAAGTTGCCTTTGCTTGATGAGAGAAATGAGCATTAGCATTGTAGTGGTGGAGAAAAACTCTCCAGTGAAGCCTTCTGGGCATTTTTCTGCTAAAGCTTTGGTTAACTTTCTCAAAAAACTCTCATAATGAGCAGATGTTATCATTCTTTGGCCCTCCAAAATGTCAAGAAGCAAAATGCTTTGAGCATCCCTAAAAACTGTCTCCATGACCTTTGCTCTTGACTAATCTGCTTTTGCTTTGATTGGACCACTTGTACCTCTTGGTAGTCATTGCTTTGATTGTGCTTTGACTTCAGAATCATATTAGGAAAGCCATGTTTCATCTCCTGTTACAATTTTTTTTTTTTTTGAGACAGTCTCGCTCTGTCACCAGGCTGGAGTGCAGTGGCACGATCTTGGCTCACTGCAACCTCTGCCTCCTGGGTTCCAGTGATTCTCCTGCCTCAGCCTCCTGAGTATCTGGGACTACAGGTGTGTGCCACCACACACAGCTAATTTTTCTATTTTTAATAGAGATGGGGTTTCACCATGTTGGCCAGGATGGTCTTGATCTGTTGACCTTGTGATCTGCCCACCTCAGCCTCCCAAAGTGCTGGGATTACAGGTGTGAGCCACTGCGCCTGGCTCCTGTTACAATTCTTTGAAGAAATGTTCCAAGATATTGATCCCACTTATTTAAAATTTCCATTGAAAGCTGTGTTCTTATCTGCAGCTGATCTGGATGAAACAGTTTTGGCACCGTTGAGTGGAAATATTGCTTAATGTTAATTTTCCAGTCAGAATTGTGTAAGCTGAACCAGTTGAGATGTTTATGATATCGGCTTAACATATCATAAACATATGATATGTTATGTCATAAACATAACATAATTGTGCAGTTAATCATCAGTCATCTTCAGTTAAGGCATTGTATTAGTCCGTTTTCATGCTGCTGATAAAGACATACCTGAGACTGGGCAATTTACAGAAGAAAGAGGTTTAATGGACTTACAGTTCCATGTGGCTGGGGAGACCTCACAATCAGGGTGGAAGGCAAGGAGAAGCAAGTCATGTCCTACATGGATGGCAGCAGGCAAAGAGAGAGAGCTTGAGCAGGGAAACTCCCATTTTTAAAACCATCACATCTCATGAGACTTATTCACTATCATGAGAACAGTACAGGAAAGATTTGCCCACATGATTCAGTGACCTCCTACTGGGTTTCTCCCATGACATGTGGGAATTGTGGGAGTTACAATTCAAGATTTGGGTGGGGATACAGCCAAATCATATCATTCCACCCTGGCCCCTCCCAAAACTCATGTCCTCACATTTCAAAACCAATTATACCTTCCCAACAGTCCTCCAAAGTCTTAACTCATTTTAGCATTAACTCAAAAGTCCACAGCCCAAAGTCTCATCTGAGACAAGGCAAGTCCCTTTGTCTATGAGCCTGTAAAATCAAAAAGCAAGTAAATTACTTCCTAGATACAATGGGGGACAGGCATTAGGTAAATACAGCTGTTCCAAATGGGAGAAATTGGCCAAAACAAAGGGGCTACAGGCCCCATGCAAGTTTGAAATCCAGCAAGGCAGTCAAATCTTAAAGCTCCAAAATCATCTCCTTTGACTTCATGTCTCACTTTCGGGTCATGCTCATGCAAGGGGTGGGTTCCTATGGTCTTGGGCAGCTCTGCCCCTGTGGGTGTGCAGGGTACAGCCTCCCTCCCTCCAGCTTTCACAGGCTGGTATTGAGTGTCTGTGGCTTTTCCAGGCACACAGTGTAAGCTGTTGGTAGATCTACCATTCTGGGGTCTGGAGGATGGTTCTCATAACTCCACCAGACAGTGCCCCAGTAGAGACTCTGTGTGAGGGCTCCAAACCCACATTTTCCATCCACACTGCCCAAGCAGAGGTTCTCCATGAGGGCCCTGCCCTGCAGCAAACTTCTGCCTAGGCATCCAGGCATTTCCATACATCTTCTGAAATCTAGGTGGAGATTCCCAAACCCAGTTCTTTATGTCTGTGCACTCACAGGCTCAATACCATGTGGAAGCTGCCAAGGCTTGGGGCTTACACCCTTTGAAGCCACAGCCTGAACTCTATGTTGGCACCTTTCAGCCACAGCTGGAGCAGCTGAGACTCAGGGCACCAAGTCCCTAAGCTGCACACAGCACAGGGACCCTGGGCCTGGCCCAGGAAACCATTTTTCCTCCTAGGCCTCTGGGCTTCTGATGGGAGGGGCTGCTACAAAGGTCTCTGACATGCCCCGAGACACTTTCCCCATTGTCTTAGTGATTAACATTTAACTCCTCATTACTCATGCAAATTTCTGCAGCCAGCTTGAATTTCTCCTCAGAAAATGGCATTTTCTCTTCTATTGCTTTGTCAGGCTGCAAATTTTCCAAACGTTTATGCTCTGTTTCCTTTTTAAAACTGAATGCCTTTAACAGCACCCAAATGCTTTGCTGCTTAGACATTTCTTCTGCCAGATACCCTAAATCATTTCTCTCAAGCCGAAAATTCCACAAATCTTTAGAACAGGGCCAAAATGCCACCAGTATCCTTGCTAAAACATAAGAAGAGTCACCTTTGCTCCAGTTCTCAACAAGTTCCTCATCTTAATCTGAGAACATCTGAAACAGGATTTCATTGCCCATATCATTATCAGCATTTAGGTCAAAGCCACTCAACAAGTCTCTAGGGAGTTCTAAACTTTCCCACATTTTCCTGTCTTCTTCTAAGCCCTCCGAACTATTCCAACCTCTGCCTATTACCCAGTTCCAAAGTTGCTTCCACATTTTTGGGTATCTTTCCAGCAGTGCCTCATGCTACTAGTACTAATTTACTGTATTAATCTGTTTTCAAGCTGCTCATAAAGATATACCAAAGACTTGGTGATTTACAAAAGAAAGAGGTTTAATAGCCTTACAGTTCCACGTGGCTGGGGAGGCCTCACAATCATGGCAGAAGGCAAGGAGGAGAAAGTCACATCTTATATGTATGGCAGGAGGCAAAAAGAGAGAGCTTGTGCAGGGAAACTCCTGTTTTGAAAACCATTACATCTCATGACAGTTATTCACTATCACAAGAACAGCACAGAAAAGATCCACCTGCATAATTCAATTACTTCCCACTGGGTGCCTCCCACAACACATGGGAATTATGGGAGTTACAAGTCAAGATGAGATTTGTGTGGGGATACAGCCAAACCACATCAAGCACACACAAGATTAATTTTTTTCTTCAAAAATTATTGTGGATGGTTTGCTGCTGCAGGCTTCATCTCCCACATCATCTCGTCCTTTCTTAAAATGAGTTATCCATTTGTAAACTTATTTCTTTGGGGCATTATCCCCATAAACTTTTTGTAAAACATCAATGATTTCACTATTCTTTCACCCAAGCTTCACTGTACACTTGATGTTTGTTTTTGCTTCAATTTTATCAGAATGCATGCTGCTCTAATAGGGGCTTCTTTTCAAACTGATGTCAATTCTTCTTAGTGCCTCCAACTAGATTCTATTCTGACATGTTATAACAAGTTAGTATAAGCTATTTGGGTGCCAAAAATTTTTGAAATATGTGCATAGTTTTTTTATAATAGTTTCATGAACATATTGACGACACTTTGTATAAGCACACGCTTGCATGTTGCTTGCTGTTGGTATTAAAACTAAGTTTTGATAAAGCTTGTCATTCTCATCTACATCTCAGAGATGCCAAAGCTTTACTTCCTCCAATTGCAGGTTTAGTTGTTTAACCAGTTGTTATACATCTTCTTTACTTATCATTAACCAAGCTTGAAATAAATTCAGTGGTAATTGCTCTACTCTGAATTGTCACTCTTTAATCTCCTTTAATAATATGTTTTATTTTAGCTATAAATTACACATAGGTTTAATATTATCTTGTACAAATCAGTGCAGAGCAAGGTTGTTATCAATAAAGATGAATTCTAAAAACAAACAAATTTTCTTCTCCCTGGTTTCATTTTCAAAAGGTTATTTTATTTTTAACACTTAATAGACAAATAAACATCTGTAGCTATAAACTAAGATATGGTTGATGTAGATGTAGGTGAGAAGATTTGGAAAATTCTTGAGTTCAAGTGATGAGGATACATCTTCAGGGAGACAAGACTGAAAGGTTTTTTGTAACCTAAAGTTTCAAAATCTGATCAGTTGAATTGTATCCAATCTGAATAGATAGGGGAAAGCTGGACCTGGAAAGGAGGAGTGAAATATTCTGTCCAAAGAGGATGACACACTGGGTCTGAGGGGCATCCTTATGTTCCAGTCAACAAATAGATTCTGCTGCACTGTGCCTGCCTACCCTACTAGATAGATGTGTCTATTGCCAGAACTTTCTATCTCTTTTGTCTCTAAGTTTATGCTGACCATATAAATTTTAAATAACTATTTTGAATTTTCAGAGACCTTGATGCATAGTAGGTAGGAGATGCACTGGACCATGGAGATGAATATTTGAGTTACAGGTAGAGTGACCATATGTCCTGGTTTGTCCTGGACAGTCATAGTTTGTAACACTTGTTTCAGCTTAATTTTTAATAGTTCCCCATTTTCAATCTTAACCATGTCATTTTGGACAATAAATTGTGTAGTCACTTGAGTTTATGGGAAACTCTTTAGTAATACATTTATTTGAATGCAATTTATACATCAGTCTCTTATAAGTTTGGTTAGATGCAGTTTGTCTCTGATACCTTAATCAGCACAAAGCAGACTGACAAATTCATTTGCCAGATCTTCAGATAAGAACAGTATCCAATCTATAGTTCCACCAAGATTGTGCCACCCCATAAAATTTTGTCTTGATCTCTTCTTGGACATCTCTAATTCATTTTTCAGTTATTTGTATGTAAAGTTATGGTGGGCTTGCTTAGAGATTTTTCTGTTAGGTTACACTTAACTTTCTAGGCAATTACCATCTCTTAATTGTTATAAGTGACAAAAATTTTAAGATCTAGTGTTCTTAAAATTAATTGCAGCTCTTTTGAAGAGTCTCAAGGATGTTTGGAATTACTAGGAACAGTATACTGAGATTAGCTCAGGGTGCTTGGGGAGTAAAGACAATTTGACTTTCAATTCAGAGAAGCCATGTATCTGATAGCAGCAGAGACCAGAATGTGCAGCTGGAAAAAACTATGTAACAGCTGAGAAAGATAGTTGTCCCATCATTAATACTTTTCTGCCTAAGGTATAGACTATTGTCCTTAGAAACTATCATGGTATAATTCATAAGGACTCATGTATCTAGGAATTTCCATGGACAAGCAAGAGCAAGACCCAAACAGAATCTGGGCCCTAACTAGCCTGTGGTGCCTGTTGTCTATTGTTGCCAATGGTTATGATATTCTCTTTCTTGCAGGTAGATATAAATGATTAATGAATATTTCTGGCTGTTAGCATGTGGATGCTTCTTGAGGGACTTGTCACAATCAAGCATAACACAGAATAAAATAAGACTGTGATAAACCTACTCGAGTTATGTAATTTTTGAAGTACAAATTCATTGTTATAGAAGACAGTTTTAAAAGTTTTGTTTGTGACTATCTTCTGGATATAGGGTAGGAAAAGAGCGCAGGAGCTATCATTATGTATATTAAGAACTGTTGTTTTAGATGTTTTTCAACTCACGAAAATGTGGTCAACATTTGCTTATAAGTGAGATGTTCTTCTTTTAATGGTTAGCCTTTTTCAGACTTATATTGTTGGCTTACCTAGAATTATTTAGTTCTACATATTTAAAGAAAATCCATTGAATACAAAGCTACAAAGGGTGTTTTCTCCATAACATGCTCAAATGGAAACTGAATACTGGCTGGGCATGATAGCTCACACCTATAATCCCAGATCTTTGGAAGGCCAAGGTGGAAGGAGAGCTTGAGTGTAGAAGTTCAAGACCTACCTAAGCAACATAGCAAGACTCCATCTGTACAAAAAAATAAAATAAAATAAATAAAAGAAAAGAGCTAGGCATGGTGGTGCCACCTTTAGTCCCAACTACTCTGAAAGCTGTGGAAGGAGGATCACTTAGGCCCAGGAGTTGGAGGCTGCAGTGAGCTATGATTGAGCCACTGCACTTCAACCTGTGTGACAGAGGGGGGCCCTGTCTCAAAAAACAAACAAAAAAAGCAAACTGAATACTTCTTTCCCTCTTTAATTATGTTGTGACAATTCCACTTAACTGCTAGAAACACAGATGACGATGATGATGATAATCATAACCTATGATTTTAAATGATGAGAATATGGAAATTGACTTGTTTATATCAACTGTTCAGCCTAAGAGATGGAATAAATCTAAATTTCTTTTGCACTCCTCAAGTGAACTTCTATTTGTTCTATTTGATATTAAAAATTTGGACTTCTAACTCCGTATATATTGACATACAACTAAATGGTATGCTACTAATAATGAGGAAGCAGACTGAAGAGTCTGAAACAGAACGTTTTACTCTAGGTGAGGCAGTTATAGCTACTTCACATGATCAGATTGCATCAAATAATTTGTGTGATCATTGTTTCTCTTTTTTTCTTTTTCTTTTTCTTTGGCCAAAGACACGATTACTGAAAATCTGAAAAACTGACTCGAAATTATATAAGCATAATCAGTAAGTCATATTAATAGTAATGGTTCCTGTTGATTTTGAAGGTCAACTCTTGTTCAATTAATTTTTTTCTGAAAAAATAAATGATTATTATTTTTAGTTAAAATCAACTTTAAAACTAGCTTTTCTTTGAAATAGTTTTTGTTTCTGATTTTAAGAGTTGTATGTAAAAATATTTTAACATAATACCTATGGTAAAACATTTAAAAAGTTGCAAAATCTATGATTAAGATAGTAAGACTACCAAAACAATAACTACATAGAGATATATTTGGTTAGTCTCTATATCTGTACATCCTAAGAGACTTTAAGACTGCTAAAATGAATTTTGAATAAGTGATAAAACCCTGGATATATTTATAAAATAAATATATAATAATCCCTTTTATCTACATTGGCAATAACCATTTAACATGGAAATTGCCTAATAATACATCTAGAAATTATGAAACCCTTAAAAATTATTTTACAGAATGTAAAATGACATTTAAAGGGAAGATACACTCTATTCACTTTTTAATTTTCTTTATAATTGCTTTTTGTTTTAAAAAGTGCAGTGAAATTCCCTTACATCCCATTTCCCCCATCTCCCACTCCCAATAGTAACTACTGTTAACATTTTTTATATTTCCAGGCCTTTTCATATGCATATATAGATTGCATATATTATATACATATGTGTCTGCAAAAATTTTATATTACTGGAATATACTGTGCATATTTTCTCTGCAATGTGCTTTTTTTACTTAACTAGTACATACTGGAAATGTTCCATGTCATAATATATAGCTATACATTATTCTTTTCATGCCTATAAAAATATTACGAAGTCTGGATATGTAATAATATATTTTTAATGACATTTAGATTGTTTTAACTTCTTCACTAGTCAAACAATGTTACAGAGAACATCTTTGTACACATATTTGATTATTTATATTTTGCAAATAATATAAAGGAGACTTAGGGCTCCTAAGAATTTCTTAAAAACATTTTAGAAAATAATTCATGAGAAGACTTACCAAACTGAGGAGGTTTTGAAAACCAGTAAATCTGATTTGTTTTAGAAATTACTGTGTTTACACAATATATTTAACATTTTAATTTTTTTCCTAACTTCAATTTTCTATGAGGCACAAAGAAAATGGTATTTAATAATTATGTATCTGAACGCTTTCTATTATATGTCATCTTACAGACAGTCCTAATTAATAGATATTTGTTGAATGAATGAATGAAAACAAAGTGAAAAGAATTATACTTACTTGACTGTTGCAATTATGTATCTGAATCTATTTCTTGATTTTCCAGGATATATAATAAGAAATACATATTTTTTGGCCTTTGTTCCCAGTTCCTGACACAGAGCCCCTGAATCTTTTGTAATTCTTGAGTTACAAGGGTGATAGGAGTATCTTTTCTTATAATTTTTCTTTTAATTATATTTTTTAGAGATGGGGTCTCTTTATGTTTCCCAGGCTGGACTCAAACTCCTGGGCTTAAGTAGTCCTTTCACCTCAGCCTCCTGAGTAGCTGGGACTACATGTACATGCCACCACACCTGGCTTTCATTTGATATAAAAAGGTAAATGATCATCTAATTAATGAAGAACATTATTGAAGTTCTAATTAACATTCCTGTTATGTGGATTGCATAAAATATTGTTTCACGGACTGGGCTCATGCCTGTAATACCAGCACTTTTGGAGGCCAAGGCAGGTAGATCACCTGAGGTCAGGAGTTCAAGACCAGCCTGACCAACATGAAGAAACCCTATCTCTACTAAAAATACAGAAAATTAGCCAGGTGTGGTGATAGATGCCTGTAATCCGAGCTACAAGGGAGGCTGAGGCAGGAGAATCACTTGAACCCGGCAGGCAAAGGTTGCAGTGAGCCAAGATCGTGCCACTGCACTCCAGCCTAGGCAACAAGAGTGAAACTCCATCTAAAAAAAAAAAAACGTTGTTTTACAAATTATATGCATGAATAATAGCCAAAGATTGGTCAAGCACATCATCAAAAATAAAAATAGTAGCAAGAGGAGCTTGCATTACCAAATATCTCTTAAGTTACATACTTAAAATAGTATTGACCCAAAAATAAACAGATTAGGAAAGTAGAATAAAAAGTACACAAATGGATCCAAATGAATGTGAAGACTTCATCAATGGTTTTATTCTAACTTAGTGGAAAATGGAGGGCTTATTTTAGTAGAAGTGCTTGCATGGCTAACTTTCCATCTGGAGGAAAAAGGCTAGATCCTTATCTTATACCATATATAAAAATTAGTGCCAAATGAATTCAGAATTTAAATTTTAAAAATACAAATATGAAAACTGGAAGAATATTTGCATAATGTCTATAGGGAGGGTAGTAATTATCATCCTAAAGAGGAAATAAATTTTGAAATCATAATGAAAAAAGGCAGGAATATTTGAAAGTGTTATGAAACAAAAACAAAAAGCAAAAAGCCATGATAAAAGATATTGTAAATGCAACCTAGAAGATGCAAATTAAAATAAGAATTAAGCATAATTTCACTATGGCAAAACAACTGTGATTTAAAGCTTTAAATGTAAATGCCTTTAGACTTAAACTGAAATATTGACTCTTCAGGATCTTGAGACTCCCTTCATAATTCAAACTAGAACTACACCATCAGCTCTCCTGATGGTCTATTAGGTTTGCTTGGTCCAGATCTGAGTTCAAGTCCTGGATATCCTTGTGAATTTTCTGTCTCGTTGATCTGTCTGATATTGACAGTGGAGTGTTAAAGTCTCCCACTATTATTGTGTGGGAGTCTAAGTCTCTTTGTTGGTCATTAAGAACTTGTTTTATGGATCTGGGTGCTCTTGTACTGGGTGCGTATCTATTTAGGATCGTTAGCTCTTCTTGTTGCACTGATCCTTTTACCTTTATGTAATGCCCTTCTTAGTCTCTTTTGATCTTTGTTGGTTTAAAGTCTATTTTATCAGAGACTAGGATTGCAACTCCTGCCATTGTTTGCTCTCCATTTGCTTGGTAAATCTTCCTCCATCCCTTTATTTTGAGCCTATGTGTGTCCTTGAATGTGAGATGGGTTTCCTGGATACAGCACACTGATGGGTTTTGATGTTTTATCCAATTTGCCAGTCTGTGTCTTTTGATTGGGGCATTTCATCCATTTACATTTAAGATTAATATTGTTATGTGTGAATTTGATCCTGCCATTTTGATGCTAGCTGGTTGTTTTGCCCATTAGTTGACACAGTTTCTTCATTGTGTCCATACTTTTTACCATTTGGTACATTTTTGGAGTGGCTGGTACTGGTTGTTCCTTTCTATGTTTAGTGCTTCTTTCAGGAGCTCTTGTAAGGCAGGGCTGCTGGTGGTGAAGTCTCTCAGCAATTGTTTGTTCATAAAGGATTTTATTTCTTCTTCACTTATGAAGCTTAGTTTGGCTTGATATGAAATTCTTGGTTGAAAGTTCTTTTCTTTAAGGATGTTGAATATTGGCCCCCACTCTCTTCTAGCTTGTAGAGTTTCTGCTGAGAGATCTGCTATGAGTCTGATGGGCTTCCCTTTGTGGGTAACCTGACCTTTCTCTCTTGCTGCTCTTAGCATTTTTCCCTTCATTGAAACCCTGGTGAAACTGACGATTATGTGCCTTGGGGTTGCTCTTCTTGAGGAATATCTTTGTGTTGTTCTCTGTATTTCCTGGACCTTAATATTGGCCTGCCTTGCTAGGTTGGGGAAGTTCTTCTGGATAATATCCTGAAGAGTGTTTTCCAGCTTGGATTCATTCTCTCCATCACATTCAGATATACCTATCAAACACAGATTAGGCTTTTTCACATGATCCCATATTTCTTGGAGGCTTTGTTCATTTCTTTTCACTCTTTTTTCTCTAATCTTGCCTTCTCGTTTTATTTCATTGATTTGATCTTCAATCTCTGATATCCTTTCTTCTGCTTGGTCAATTCGGCTGTTGAAACTCGTGCATGCTTCGCGAAGTTCTCGTGTTGTGTTTTTCAGGTCCATCAATTCATTTATATTCTTCTCTAAGCTCTTTATTCTCATTAGCATCTCATCTAAACTTTTTTCAAGGTTCTTAGTTCTTTGCATTGGATTAGAGTATGTTCTTTTAGCTCAGAAAAGTTTGTTATTACCCACCTTCTGAAGCCTGATTCTGTCAGTTCATCAGACTCATTCTCCATCCAGCTTTGTTCTCTTGCCAGTGAGGAGTTGTGATCCCTTGGAGGAGGAGCGGTGTCCTGGTTTTGGGTGTTTTTATCCTTTTTGAACTGCTTTCTTCCCATCTTAGTGGATTTATCTACCTGTGGTCTTTGTATTTGGTGACTTTCGAATGGGTTCTCTGAGTGGACGCCATTTTTGTTGATGTTGAAGTTATTTCTTTCTGTTTCTTAGTTTTCCTTCTAACAGTCAGGCCCCTCTGCTGTTGGACAGCTGGAGGTCCACACCATACCCTGCTTGCCTGGGGATCACCTGCAGTGGCTGCAGAACAGTAAGGGTTTCTGCCAGTTTCTTCTTCTGTTATCTTCATTCCAGAAGGATACCCACCAGATGTCAGCCTGAGCTCTCCTTCATGAGGTGTTTCTTTGGATATGCGGGGGTCAAGGAGCTGCTTGAGGAGACAGTTTCACTCTTACAGAAGCTCAAGAGCTGAGCTGTGAGCTCCATTGTTCCATTCAGAGCTGCTGGGCAGGTATGTTTAAGTCTGCTGCAGCAGAACTCATAACCACCTTTTTTCCCAGGTGCTCTGTCCTAGGAAGGTAGGGCTTTATTTATAAGTTCCTGACATGCTGCTGCCTTTTTTCAGAGATGGCCTGCCCAGCTAGGGGGTAACCTAGTCACAGTCTGCCAGCAGAGGCATTGCTGAGCTACTGTGGGCTCTGCCTAGCTGCTGTGCAAACTTCCTTGCAGTTTCGTTTATAGAGATATAGTTAGAACTGCCTGGGTAATGGCAGTCTGCCTCAATAATGGTGGACTGCCTCTGTAATGGCAGACTGCCTCAGTAATGGAGGACTGCTTTGGTAATGGAGGACTGCCTCGGTAATGGCAGCCTGCTTCAGTAACGGCAGACTGCCTTGGTAGTGGTGGACTGTCTCGGTAATGGTGGATGCCCTTCCCCCCACAGAGCTGGACCATCCTGGCTCCAGCTGCACTTGCTGTGAAATTCTCAATCCAGAGCATTTCAGATTGCTGGTCTTTGTGGGGGTGGGACCCGCCGAGCCAGATCACCTGGCTCCCTGTTTCAGCCCCCTTTTTTTCAGTTGAATGGGTGGCTCTGTCTCCCAGGCATTCCAGGCACCAGATAAAATGGCCACCCAGATTTGTGTGAGTTTTTGTGTGGAGACCCACTGCGCCAGCTGAAACAGCCATGCTGGAAATGTGTGGCACTTTTCAGCCTGGGAATCTCCTGGTCTGTAGGCAGTAATAACTTGTTTGGAAATGCAGTGATCATTCACCCTCTGCAGTGTTCTTTCTGGGAACTGCACTCCAGAGCTGTTCCTGTTTGGCCAACTTGGATCTGGCCGAAAAAACTATTCTTTCCCCTATTTAATGATATTCATATTTTTGTCAAAAATTAATTGATCAAGATGTATAGGTGCATTTCTAGAAGCTCAATTTTATTTCATTGTCTGCCTTTATGCCATATGTCTATCTTATGCCAGTATCGCACTGCTTTAATTACTGTAATGACTTTCTAGTAAGTTTTAAAATTGGGAAGTGTGAGCCCTTCAATTTTGTTCTTGTTTTTCAATATTGTTTTGGGTATCTGAGTCTCTTGCCTTTTTATATGAATTTTAGAATTAGCTTGTCCATTTCTGCAAAAAGGCAGTTAGAATTTTGAAAAAGATTGCATTGAATCTGTAGGTAATTTGGTATACCATTGCCATCTTAACAATATTAAGTCCTCCAGTCAATAACCACAGGATATCTTTCCATTATTTAGGATTTCTTCATTTCTTTTGCAATGATTTATAGTTTTCAGTGTACAAGTCTTGCCTTTTTTGGCTTAATTTATTCTTAAGTAGTTTATTATTTTTGATGCTATTATAAATTGAATTGTTTCCTTAATTTCACTTTGTTTATTGCTAATGTATAGAAATAAAATTAATTTTGTATTTAATACAAAATATTGAGCTTGCATCCTGAAACATTACTGAAATAAACTATTAGCTCTGGCAGACTTATGGTTGGTTGGTTGTTTTGTTTGGTGGATTATTTAGGGTTTCCTATATATAAGATTATGTCATCTATTAATATAGTTTTATTTCTTCTTTTCCAATCCAGATGGTTTATATTTCCTTTTCTTGCCTAATGTAACTAGATAATATTTCCAGTACAATAATGAATTGAAATGGTGAGAGTAACCATCCTCGTCTTGTTTCTGTTGTTACAGGGAAAACTTAGTTTTTCACCATTAAGTTTGATGTTGTGAGTTTTGCATAGGTGCCTTTCATTGTGTTAAGAAAGTTTCCTTCTATTCCTAGTTTGTTGAGTGTTTTTTTCATGAAAGGGTGTTGGATTTTGTCAAGTGCTTTTTCTGCATCTATTGAGATGATCATGTATTTTTTAAACCAATTTTACATTTCTGAGATAATTCTCACTCATGGTGTATACTCCCTTTAATATGATGCTGAGTGTGGTTTGATGGTATTTTCTTGATGATTTTGCATTGGTAATCATAAGGGATATTGGTCTGTAGCTTCCTTTTCTTTTGGTGTATTTTTCTGACTTTAGTGTCAGGGTAATACTGGCCATGTAGAACGAGTTAGGAAGTGTTCCCACACCTCTTTTATGTTTTGGAAGAATTTGAGTAGGATTGGCATTAATTCTTTAAACATTTAATAGAAGTTATCTATGAAGTCACCTGGCCCTGGGCTTTACTTTATTGGAAATTATTTGATTACTTACCTAGTCTTTTTACTTGTTATAGAAGATTTTCTGTTTCTTCTTGAATCTGTTTTGATAGGGATAGAGTTCGGTACATGCTACCCGAAAATAGGACACCTTGACATTTGACAAAACAGCTGAAGCAGCAAAGTGTTCTCACCTTCTCCTTGCCCCTTCTCTCCTGAAACAGGCCATAAAACCAAGCTGACTCTCTCTTGAAATAGGTCATAAAACCATTCAAGAGGTATCCACCCTATACCTTGAGGAAAGGAATGTCTTTATCTCTGAAGACACAGGATGTAGAGAAGAATCTGCGCTAACAGGTGTTCCTGTTTCTCTCAGTTTATTACCATGAGATCATACCAGTTTGCCCTCCACTCATACTTCTGCATGACTATCCAGGCTTTATCAATCCTAAGTATAAAAATACATAGGTTTTCCTATTTCTTTGGATCTTCATTTCTGAAGCCTCCTGTGTCACTTAAAACTTATATTAAATAAATTAAGTAAATACATTTTCTCTTATAAAGCTATCTTTTCTTATGGGACACTCAGTTATAAACCTAGCAATGGATTAGAAAATAAATATTTTCTCTTCTGTAATAGTTTGTGTAATTTTAGGAGTTTGTCTAATATAATATATCTAGGTTGTCTAATTCACTGGCATATAATTACTCAAAGTTTTTTAATGATCCTTTTTATTTCTGTAAAGTTAATAACAACATCCCCACTTTCATTCTCAATTTTAGTAATTTGAGTCTTTTTTCCCCCTTTGTTTTGTCTAGCTAAAGGATAATCAATTTTTCACCTCTTCAAAGAACCAACTTTTCATTTTTTCTCTATTATCTATTTTGTACTACATTTGCCTTCATTCTAATCTTTAATTTCTTTCTTCTTGTTTTGAATAACTCATACTTTCTTAGTTTTATGTATGCTTCATTTTTTTCCTGAAGATTGGACATTTTGAATGTTATAATGTGGAAACTCTGAAAATTAGATTTTCTCCCTTTCTGGGACTTATGGTCATTGTGCTCATTATAGTTGTTTGTTTGTTTAGTGACTTTTCTGAATTAATATTGTAAAGTTTGTATTGTTTATCATGTGAGCTAATTTTGTAAAGTTTGTATTCTTTGAATTAATTTTGTTAAGTATGTATTTTTTATCATGTGTGCCCACTGAAGTTGCTGTTCCATTAGCTTAGTGGTCAGCTAATGATGAGATAGAGATTTCCCTAAAGTCTGGAAGCAAAAAATATCCCAGTCTTTGCATATTGGTTCTGGAAAAAAAAGCATGCTTTCAACACTTAGCCAGGGGGTTTATGACTCTGTCTTAACCATCATTACCTGTTTGCATAGAGCCTCCAAGTTAACCAGAAATAAGAGCTTAGTACCTTCTCAGGTCTTTCCTGAGCATGGGCAGAATCCTGGCATGCATAGGGCTTTCCATAATCCCAGAAATATATTGGAACTTTTCAAAGCCCTTATTCCCCAAAACATCTCACTCCCCAGCCTTTCCTCACAAGCTTTTTGCTTAGTGTATTGTTTGCTGCAACTGTTATCCATTGCCTCAGCAGCAAAAACATTATCTGTAAATGTTTCCAACAAACATCTCCTGAGTACAGGTTTCAGCACATGACAATTCCAGTCAGGCAAAATAAAGACAAACGTTTGAATGGATCTTCCAGTAAACAACCTGACAGATCAACTAAGGATAATTTGTAAATGAGATCCATTATCCTCCCTCCTATACAGATATTAGGAATGCAAGCTATTATGTTCAAGTCTACCACTGGGGAAGAGGGAATGGGAGAGAGTAAGTTAAAATACCACAAATACCACAAAGCTCATTGTTCTTCCTGAGATTTAGCTGTTTTTCTTGAATAAGTAGTCCCTGAGTTACTACAGCTTTTGCTTAGTTTCCAATGTCCTGAAAAAGTTGGTTCTGTTTTTACCAGTTTTTCTTTGATTTTTGTGGACAGTAAGACTTTTCGCGCTCCTTACACTGCCATTTTTTGCTGACATCATTCCTCTGAAGACAAATTTAAGAAATAAAATTATATATGTGCTTACTAAAAATGAAAATTTAAGAGTGTATATAAATTAGAAAGCAAAAAAAAATTAGTCTCAATCTACAGACATAACCTACCTTAGTAGTTTCGCTTATATTAGATATAAGAAATTGGTTTATATAAAGATATATATGAAATTATTTATATGTATAGATACATCTATATACTTATATAGACAAGTAATTCACTTTCTTTACTGTACAATATTCACCCACATAGATGTACCATAATATTTTTTATCTCTTATTGATGGATGCTTGTGCGATTTCTAATTTTTTACTATACATAAATATTAAACATCCTTATATGTACAGCTTTGAATTATTTTTGATAGAGTACTAGAATGAAATGGCTTAATACATATATTTAAAATTTTTATCTATTATAAAAAATTAATCTCAAAAACATTTTTATGAATTCCATATTCATAAAAATGTGATAGAGTGAATTTTCCTTGTCAATGTGAATTAATATTTTTGTCTTAAAAATATACCCACCTCTTTGGAAAAAATATAAATTTCTGAGTTACTTTATTCTGCATTTCTCTGGGAAGGACTATAGTTTAATGAGTTTCCATGTGCTTTTGGGATTCTTTTTATACTGTAACCAGTTTCTATCGCTTTGTCTTTTGAAATTAAATAACATTTTTCTTACATATTCTTGATATTATTTCTTTATCGTGTGCGTGTGTGTGGTGTACATGCATATATACACGTGCGTGCATGCATGTATGCATATATACATACATACATATATGCATATGCATGTACACTTGTCTTTACAAGTGTGAGGATAAAGAAAAATTTTGGACATTTAAGGAGTTAGAAAGTTTACAGTCCGCGAAAAACTCTTTTAAAGAGATATCTACTTTCTGTACCTTTTCTCGAGGTCAGTATCTTCCTCTCCCGAAATTTAGTTTTCATTTTGCCAAGAACAGTAGTGAAACTTTTATTTCTCTTTAAATATTTGCTAATGTATTATGTCACAGAATTTAATATTAGTTTAGATTGAAAACTCCAGGGAATCTCAGCTGTATGCACATATGTGTGTACATGTGTTGTAGGGTAGGGGTATGGAGTGAAGAAAAGTGAAAACAAGCTAATATTTCATCATAGATAGATACCACAAATGATCAACTGTATTTTCCACATTTAACATACAAAGTGACATATAATATTAATTTTATATGGATTAAAATTTCAACTGAAATACAAAGATATGGTATGTTGAAAAGAAACAATGAACAAAGAAGTTGACAACTCAACAAAATGCAGAAAATACAATAAATTAGAAGCCAAAATATACTAAAAAAAGATAGAAGAAACATGCAAACATGTAAATATAAATGTATATACTAAATATATATATACTAAATGTAGACAGACTTATTTCTCCAATAAATGAATACAAACCCTCTGGGGATAATGGGAAGTTTTAAAAAAATATATATATATTTAATATATAATTATATGTATATTTATATATTATATATAATATATAATCTATATAAACATATAGATTATATATGTACAATTGAGTTTTTGTTTCCTGAATGCTTACTACATTGTAACATAATTTTATAATTTTATTAATGAAACCACATAATCCTTCACATTTGCATTTGAGATGGATAAAAAAAGCTAAACTTAAAAAGCCAGATATACAATTAAAAGGTAAAGTGTATTCTTATAATCTTCAGGTGGGAAAGACATAAACATTGAAAAGGAAAAGAATGACTGATTTTGTCAAATGAAAATTTAAAAAAAGTTCCATGCCCTCCAGAAATAATACTTGGAAGAATATGTTTGTTCTATATAACACATAATGAATGAATATCAAGAAAATATAGATATTTTATAAAATATGAAAAGGACAATCAATACAGAAGTAAAAAATAAGTAAAGGGGAAAGAAATACAAATATTGTACTAACATACTACGAATTGCGTACATTTGAATAAATAGAAGCATAAAATATCATTACTTGCCTATCAGGTAAAACCTAAGAATTAGTAATGTCACGAATTAGCACATATTTGGGAAGTCAAGCTTTTTCATATATTACTGGAAGTTGTGTAAATCGGCAAAATAATTTTACAGGGCCATTTAGAAGCAGCATGTATAGTCATTTTTTAATATCCATGGGTTTCAACTGTGGATTCAGGAAAAAAATACTGCTTATGTACTGAACATGTACAGACCTTTTTTCGTCATTATTCCCTAAACAATAAACTGTAAAACTATTTACATAGCATTTATATTGTATCAGGTATTATAAATAACCTAGAGATGGCTTAAAGTATATGGGAGAATGTGGATAGGGACTTGAGCATCCATGAATTTTGTTATCTATGGTAGATCCTGGAACCAATCCACTACAGATATAGGTATGATTATAATCTCGTTTAGATATTATACTGATATACCTGGTATCTATCCTGAGAAAGACTCAGCACACAAGCGCACAAAGAGGCATGTAGAGATTACTTGCAGCACTTTTCTGAAAAATAATTGTGAAATATTAGAAACAAATTATCATCATGAGGGAATAATAAAATAAGTTATAAAGTATTAATGTAATTGAATATATGCAGCAGCTATTAAAAGTTAAGTAGATTTGTTTGTATTGACTGACAAAAACACAGGTAGAAAATGATTCAGATAGTTAACCTCCCAAGCTGAATATCCAAATT
Source organism: Aotus nancymaae (assembly GCF_030222135.1). Classification (NCBI taxonomy): domain Eukaryota; kingdom Metazoa; phylum Chordata; class Mammalia; order Primates; family Aotidae; genus Aotus; species Aotus nancymaae. The sequence goes on along the minus strand of NW_026988472.1, from coordinate 16,373,890 downwards.
TCAAATATTTAAATGAATTGACACGAAGTTAAGGAAGAATACCCATCAAATTATTCAATTCTAAGGAATAGAGTGGGAATGAGGGAAGAGTTTACTTTGTTTACTTAGCTGTAGTAAAACAAAGAAAAATTTTAAGTGTAAAAATATTTTGAACAATTTTTAAACTTAGTAAAGTATGTAATGATTTTTAATGTTGCTGTAAAAATTATGGTTTTCATACACAGATTGGGACAATTCACATTTTTTGTCCAAAATACTAGTTCATAGAACTGGAATGGCCTGGGACTCAGGAGGCCTGGATTCTAGTGCTAACTCTCACAAGTTCCTCACCTGCTCAGTTGTCATTCTTTCACTTAAAGGACATAGACTAGGTGATCTTCAATGTCTAACAACCACTGATTCTATGATAATCTTGAAATCAAACAAATGTGTTGAAGGTGTTTATTATGACTTTCATGTCCATAGATTCCATGTTTTGGGGAACCTTTCAAATTCAAGTTGTTTTCCCATTTTTTAATGAGCAGACTGATCACATTATATATCTGTCTTGGCAGGGGGAAACTGTCACCTTGATATAATCATCCTTAAGATAAAAGCTTGGGAAGTGTCTTCCCTAGTGTAAGATACTGGATAGAGTGAAAACATAACAATTTAGGAGTCAGACAGGTGTATATCATCCAGAAGACCTTGAAAAAGCTATTGAAGGGATTCAGCCTCATTATCCACATCTATAAAGTGGAAATAATACTATCTATGATAATATTCCTCTATGTATAGTAATAGTTACTATTTACTAAGCCCACACTATATGACTGGCAACATATCAAGCACTTTATACAATATATAATTTAATTCTCACGATAAATCTTAACTGTCGATGAAAGCCCAGTTACTTTGTGACTCATTGTAGGAGACTGCTGATCTATTGTATAAGAGAGAACAGGACTCTTATGGATGATGCCAGACCTCATTTTTGTTATCATGGGAATTCTCTGTGATGTCCAAATACGGTTTATTGAAGTGTATCAGTGCTTGTAGCATAATAATATTCCTTTAGTGCCAAATCTTCCTTCAGGACTAAATCTCATTCCTCTTGTTCTGTTTTAGAAATTTCCAATTAGGAGTCACTATGAACAATTTACACCAGCTCATCTCTCATGTCTCTCTTTGTACCTTTGCTTGGTATTATAATAACTGCCAGGTGTGGTGGTTCACACCTGTAATCCCAGTACTTTGGGAGGCCAAGATGGGAGAAATGCTTGAGTCCAGGAGTTTAAGCTTACATTGAGCTATTTTCACGCCATTGCACCCCAGTCAAGGTGACAGAACAAGACCCTGGCTCAAAAAATCTTAAATTTTAAAAAGCACTATAATGTAATACTTCTTTGTAAGTGTTTTTACTAATTCTAAATGTTATGGCTACATGATATTTGTCAGTCACCATTTTAGGTGGGATGTGAGCCACTCTCCACTCTCTTTCTCTCTTACAATATCAGCTTCTTCGAGGATCTTGCTTACAGATAGATTCATCAATGTACAGAGGAAACTTTTGCATACAACTTACAAAACTATATGCAGTTTTCAATTCTACCAAAATTACTTCGTAAATGCAATGTCGTTTCAATCAAAATGCCTACAAAATTTTTAAAAATTAAAGGAGGTGAGCTAATTATCAAGCTATCTCGAAGACAAAATGCATGAGTGCAGCTAAGAAATTTATTTAAAACGGTGATGCAAAGGATAGACAAACAGGAAATATATAAATTGTGATTTAGACTGAAATTTTAGGAAGGAGCCTTCATGGGTTAGAAAGCATGTCTGCAATCATGCTCACTCTAATTATAATTAGAGCTAAAGTAGCAACAATTAGGTCATTGTTTACAACATTTTCTTTTGCATATGGTAGATAAGACTGGCTTAAGTTTCCTTAAATACGGCATTAAAATGGAAACATATTTTCTCTGCCCACTCAAAAGCTATTTCTCCTTCCTTGCTAAGGAAACTCTGCTTTAGGTAGCAAAACTCCAGAAGTGGCAAGCTTAGGGATGAAAGCCATCATACTAATAGGAAGCTCTTCCCAGATAGGAAAAGCTTGGTCCTCAGGACATCATTAAAATGCTGGGGCACCTCTGAGACCACCGACTTCAGGGATTTTTATTAAATAAACAAAATTATATTTGTGCTTAAAAACATTTTAGTCAAGTTATCCACTACCTGAAGCTAAAACATTTCTAATTAATACAAGTGATGGAGTGGCAGTGTAAAAATAAGCATTCTAAAATACTCTTTACCTATTGAACATTTAAATAAGTAAGTATACAAAAATGTGTTGATCTGCATGATATAAATAATATCTTTACTGAAAAATTGAAATTCCAGAAGTATATATGGAGATAAAATGTAGGGAGCCAATAGGTTAATCATAGGGATTAGCAGCAGAAAATTACTCAACTATAAATTGATTTGTCTGTTTTCTTCATCAAGGTGAATTTAGTATTTTGATATGGCTAAAAGGTGCTTCTGAAGATTTGCATAGCTCTATTCAATTATCTTTTTAGAGAATTTAGCTGTCTAATTACACCAGACATTAGCGAGATTTCCAAAAATGTAAAACTATTCCACTCTTTTGATTAAATTATCTTTCATTTTGGAAGATACAGATATTTGTTAATTAAAATACTGTGTTAACATGTAATGAGATTATTTTTAAAGATAAATCTGGTTAAAATTTCAGTTTTGATTTTTTTCCTGTTTTTTTTTTTTTTTTTTTTTTTTTTTTACCAAAATACCTTTTATAAAAAGAAAGTTTAAGTTCAGGAGTACAAGTGCAGGTTTGTTATATAGGTAAATTTGTGTCATGGTGGTTTGTTGTATAAATTATTTTGTCACCCAGGTATTAAGCCTAGTACTAATTAGTTGTTTTTCCTGATCCTCTCCCTCCTCCCACCCTCCACCCTCACGGAGGCCCCACTGTCTGTGGTTCCCCTCTGTGTGTCTATGTGTTCTCATCATTTAGCTCCCAGTTATAAGTGAGAACATATGGTATTTGGTTTTCTGTTCCTGTGTTAGTTTCCCAAAGATAATGGCCTCCAGCTCCATCCATGTCCCTGCAAAGGAAATTATCTCATTATTTTTTATGGCTGCATAGTAATCCATGGTATATATGTACCACTTTTTTTTTCCATTGATAGGCATTTAGGTTGATTCCATGTCTTTGCTGTAGTCAATCATTGTTAAACTATACACACACACACACACACACACACACACACACACAGATCTTTGGTGTTCAATGAATTTTTTTGTGTTGTTTTGTTTTTTGAGATGGAGTTTTGCTCTTGTTGCCCAGGCTAGAGTGCAATGGCACAATCTTGACTCACTGCAACCTCTGCTCCCGGGTTCAAGTGATTCTCTTGCCTCAGCCTCTTGAGTAGCTGGGATTACAGGTATGCACCACCATGCCCAGCTAATTTTGTATTTTTAATAGAGATGGGGTTTCTCCATGTTGGTCAGGCTGGTCTCAAACTCCTGACCTCAGGTGATCCACCCTGCTCAGCCTCCCAAAGAGCTGGGATTACAGGAAGGAGCCACCATGCCCAGCAACATTTTAACAATTGTATACATCTGTATAATTAAGAGTCAAAACTAGACATAGAACATTTCTATAACCTGAGAAAGCTCTTGCAAAAAGATAACCATTGATCTGATTGTTATCAACATAGAAATTATTTTAATTGTTTAATTAATTTAACAATTTCAATGTAATTTAATCAAATACATTAGACAATTCAGTTGAACATATGCTTGATTGTTTAAAGTGTTGAATTATCTTAATTGTTCTAGAACATAATATAAATGGTAATATAATGTGTACTCTTTTGTGTCTGGATTCTTTTGGTCAACATGTTTATGATCCATCCATATTGTGTGTTTATCAGTAGCTTATTCATTTTTGTTGCTGAGAAATATTCTATCATGCAAATATACCACAGTGTTTTTATCCATTCTTCTGCTGAATGATATTTGGGTAGCTTTTCATTGTTGCTTATTAAGGAAGATGTTATGGACATTCTTTTTTGTTAATTAATTATTTTTATTTCTTTCAATAGTTTTTTGGGAACAGGTGGTTTTAGTGGTAATTACTGAGATTTTGGTGAGCCCATCACCTGAGCAGTGTACACCGTATGCAATGTGTAGACTTTTATCCTTCACCCACCCTTCCTTCCATATCCTTAAAGTCCATTATATCATTCATATTCCTTTGTGTCCTCATAGCTTAGCTCCCACTTATCAGTGAGAACATATGATATTTGGTTTTCCATTCCTGAGTTACTTCACTCAGAATAATAGTCTCCAACTCTATCCAGATTGCTGTATTTGCCATTATTTCGTTCCTTATATGGCTGAGTAGTATTCCATGGTGTATATGTACCACATTTTCTTTATTCAGTTGGTTGATGGGCATTTAGGCTGGTTCTACATTTTTACAACTGCAAATCATGCTGCTATAAACATGTATATATAAGTGCCTTTTTTATATAATGACTTGTTTTCCTCTGGGTAGATACCCAGTTGTGGGATTACTGGATCAAATGGAAGTTCTACTTTTAGTTCTTTAAGGAATCTTCATACTGTTTTCCATAGTGGTTGTACTAGTATACATTTCCACCAGCAGGGTAAAAGTGTTCCCTTTTCACCGCATCCATGCCAACATCTATTATTTTTTGATTTCTTTAATTATGGGCATTCTCACAGAAGTAAGGTGGTATCTCATTGTGGTTTTGATTTGCATTTCCCTGCTAATTAGTTATGTTAAGCATTTTAAAATATGTTTGTTGGCCATTTGTATACCTTCTTTTGAGAATTGTCTATTCATATCCTTTGCCCCTTTTTGATAGGATTATTTGTTCTTTCTTGCTGAATTTTTTGGTTTCCCTGTGGATTCCGGATATTAGTCCTTTGTGAATACTGTCTCCCACTCTGTGGGTGGTCTGTTTGCTCTGCTGTAATCAAAGTGCAGAAACTTTAGTTTAATTAGGTCCCATGTATTTATTTTGTTGTTGTTGCATTTGCTTTTGCATTCTTGGTCATGAACTCTTTGCCTAAGCCAATGTCTTAGGCAGAAAAATTTTACTGATGTTGTCCTCTAGAATTTTTTAGGGTTTTAGGTTTTAGATTTAAGTCTTTGATCCATTTTGAGTTTGTTTTTGTATAAGGTGCGAGATGAGGATCCAATTTCTTTCTTCTACATGTGGTTTGCCATTTATCACAGCACCATTTGTTGAACAGGGTATCCTTTTCCCACTTTGTTTTTGTTTGCTTTGTCGAAAATCAGCTGGCTCTAAGTATTTGGCTTTATTTCTGAACTCTTTATTCTGCTCCATTGATCTATGTCCGTATTTTTATACCAGTACCATGCTGTTTTGGTAACTATAGCCTTATAGTACAGTTTGAATTCTAGTAATGTGATGCCTCCAGATTTGTTCTTTTTGCTTAGTCTTGCTTTGGCTATGCAGGCTCTTTTTTGGTTCCATATGAATTTTAGAATTGTTTTTTCTTGTTCTGTGAAGAATAATGGTGATATTTTAATGGCAATTGCATTGAATTTGTAGATTGCTTTTGGAAGTATGGTAATTTTCACAATATTGATCCTACCTGTCCATGAGCATGGAATGTGTTTTCATTTCTTTTTGTATCATCTGTGATTTATTTCAGCAGTGTTTTATAGTTTTCCTCCTTGGTTTGGTGTATTCTTAAGTATTTTATTTATTTTTTTTGCAGCTATTGTAAAAGGTTTGAGTTCTTTTTTTTTTTTTTTGAGACAGAGTTTTGCTCTTGTTGCCCAGGCTGCAGTGCAATGGCACAATCTCAACTCATTGCAACCTCCACCTCCAAGGTTCAAGCAATTCTCCTGCCTCAGCCTTCCAAGTAGCTGGGATTACAGGCATGTGCCACCACGCCTGGCTAATTTTTTGTATTTTTAGTAAAGACGGGGTTTTTCCGTATTGGTCAGGCTGGTCTTGAACTCCCAGGAATTGAGTTCTTGATTTGATTCTCAGCTTCGTTGCTGTTGGTGTATAGCAGTGCTACTGATTTGTGTACAATGATTTTGTGTCCTGAAATTTTACTGAATTCATTTATCAGATCTAGAAGCTTTTTGGATTATTCTTTAGGGTTTTCCAGGTATATAATCATATCATCAGCAAACAGTAAGACTTTGACTTCCACTTTCATGATTTGAAGTGTTGAAAGTGAGCATCCTTGTCTTGTTCCAGTTCTCAGGGGAAATGCTTTCCACTTTTTCTGTTCAGTATAATAATGACTGTGAATTTGTTATAGGTGGCTTTTATTACCATGAGGTATGCTCCTTCTATGCCAATTTTGCTTAGGGCTTTAATCATAAAGTGATGCTGGATTTTGTCAACTGCCTTTTCAGCATCTATCAAGATGATCATATGATTTTGTGTTTAATTCTGTTTATGTGATGTATCACGTTTATTTACTTGTTTATATTAAACCATCTCTGCATTCCTGGTATGAAACCAGCTTGATCATGATGGATTATCTTTTTGATATGCTGTTGCATTCAGTTAGCTAGTATTTTGTTGAGGATTTTTGCATCTGTGTTCACCAGGGATATTGGTCTTCTTTTTTTGTTAAGTCCTTTCCTGGTTTTGGAATTAGGGTGATATAGGCTTCACAGAATGATTTATGGAGGATTCCCTCTTTCTTTTTCTTTGGGAATAGTTTCAGTAAGATTGGTACCAGTTCTACTTTAAATGTCTGATATAATTCAGCTGTGAATCCATCTAGTCCTGGCCTTTTTTTTTTTTTTTTTGGTAATTTTTAAATTACTGCTTCAATCTTGCTACTTGTTATTGGTCTGTTCAGAGTTTCTATTTCTTACTGATTTAATCTGGGAGGGTCATATATTTCCAGGAATTTATCTATCTTCTCTAGATTTTCTAGTTTGTGGGCATAAAGATGTTCATAGTAGGCTTGAATGAGCTCTTGTGTTGCTGTGGTATCAATTATAATATCTCCCATTTCATTTCTAATTGAGCTACTTTGTTAATCTTGCCAGTGGTCTATCAATTTTATTTATCTTTTCAAAAAACCAGCTTTTGGTTTAATTTATCTTTTATATTGATTTTCTTGTTTCAATTTCATTTAGTTCTCCTCTGATCTTGGTTATTTCTTTTCTTCTGCTGGGTCTGTGTTTGGTTTGTTGTTGTTTCTCTGGTTCCTTGAGGTGTGAAATTAGATGTGTCTATTTACACTCTTTCAGACTTTGTGATGTATGCATTTAATGCTATGAACTTCTCTCTTAGCACCACTTTTGCTGTGCCCTATAGGTTTTGATAAGTTGTGTCTCTACTGTTGTTTAGCTCAAGCAATTTTTAAATTTTCATCTTTATTTCATTGTTGACCCAAAGATCATTTAGGAGCAGATTATTTAATTTCCATGTATTTATATAGTTTTGAGGGTTCCTTTTGGACTTAATTTCCAATTTTACTCCACTGTGGTCTGAGGGGATGCTTGATATGATTTCAATTTTCTTAAACTTATTGAGACTTGTTTTGTGACCTATTATATGGTCTATCTTGGAGAATGTCCCATGTGCTGATGTAAATAATGTATATTCTGCAGTTGTTGGGTAGAATGTTCTGTAAATATCTGTTAAGTCCATTTGTTCTAGGGTGTAGTTTAAGTCCATTTTTAATTTTTTGACTTTCTGTCTTGATGACCTGTTTAGTGCTATCAGTGGAGTATTAAAGTCTCCCACTATTATTGTGTTGCCATCTATCTCATTTCTTAGGTCTAGTAGTAATTGTTTTATAAATTTGGGAGCTCCAGTGTTAGGTGCCTATATATTTAAGACTGTGGTATTTTACTGTTGGACCATTCCGTTTATCATTGTGTAATGACCCTCTTTGTCTTTCTTTTTTACCATTGTTGCTTTAAAGTCTATTTTGTTTGATATAAGAATAGCTACTGCTGCTCACTATTGGTTTCTATATGTATGGAATACCTTTTCCACCCCTTCTACTTAAGTTTATGTGAATTCTTAGGTGTTAGGTGAGTCTCTTGAAGACAGAAGATACTTGGTTCATGGATTTTTATCCATTATTCCATTCTGTATCTTTTAAGTGGAGCATTTAGGTCATTTATACTTCAATGTTTGTATTGAGATGTGAGGTGATGTTCTATTTATCTTGTTAGTTGCGTTAATACCTTGTTGGTTTGTTTTTTTCTGTTGTGTAGTTTTTCTGTTGTGTTGTTATGTTTCGTGAGATTCATAGGCCCTGTGAGATCGCTTTAAGGAGTTTCTATTTTGGTATATTTTGAGGTTTTGTTTCAAGATTTAGAACTCCTTTTAGCATTTCTTGTAGTACTGGCTTAGTAGTAGTGAATTTTCTCAGCATTTGTTTGTCTAAAAAATACTTTATCTTTCCTTCATTTATGAAGCAGTTTCACTGGCTACAAGATCCTTGGCTGACAATTATTTTGTTTCAGAGGCTGAAGATGGGCCCCTAATCCCTTCTGTCTTGTAAGGTTTCTGCTGATAAGTCTGCTGTTAATCTCATAGGTTTTCCTTTAAAGGTTATCTGATGGTTTGGTCTCACAACTCTTAAGATTCTTTCCTTTGCCTTGACTTTAGATAACATGATGACTATGTGCCTGATGATCTTTTCGTGATTAATTTCCCAGGTGTTCTTTGAGCTTCTTGTATTTGGATGCCTAGATCTCTAGCAAGGCCAGGGAAGTTTTCCTCAATTATTTCTCAAATACATTTTCCAAACTTTAAATTTCTCTTCTTCCTCAGGAACATCAGTTGTTCTTAGGTTTGACTGTTTAACATAATCACAAATGACTTGGAGGCTTTGTTCATTTTTTGAAATTCTTTTTTCTTTGTCTTTGTCTGATTGGGTTAATTCAAAAGCTGAGCTCTGAAGTTCTTTCTTGTACTTGTTCTAGTCTATTGTTGAAACTTTCTGCTGTATTTTGTATTTCTCTAAGTGTGTCTTTCATTTCCAAAGGGGTTGTGATTGTTTTTTTTTTATAATCTCTATTTCTCTGGAGAATTTTTCATCCATACCCTCTGTGGTTTTTTTTAATTTCTTTGCCTTGGTTTTTAACCTTTCTCTGGTATCTTCCTGATAGCTTAATAATCAACCTTGTTAATTCTTTATCTGGCAATTCAGAGATTTCTTCTTGGTTAGGATCCATTGCTGGGGAGCTAGTATAATCTTTTGGGGAACTTTAGAAACCTATTTTGTCATATTACCAGAATTACTTTTATGGTTCCTTCTCACTTGTGTAGACTAATTTGTTGAAGAGGTCTGAAACTCAATGTCTGCTGTTCAGGTTCTCTTGTCCCACAGGATGATCCCTTGATGTGGTGCTCTCCTCCTTTCCCTAGGGATGGGGCTTCCTGAGAGCTAGACTGTAGTTATAGTTATTGCTCTTCTGAGTCGAACTACCCAGCAGGGCTACCAAGCTCTGGGCTGGTGCTCGGGGATGTCTACAGAGAGTCCTCCTGTGCTGTGATGCGTCTTCAGGTTTCCCAGCCATGGATACCAGCACCTGCTCTGGTAGAGGTGACAAAGAAGTGAAGTAGACTCTGAGAGTTCTTGGTTGTAGATATGTTTATGCTTTCCTGAATGCTGATTATGCTACTGGTGAAGTTGTCATGTGGACACATTCAGGACCTCTGGTTAGCTGGGATGTTGCAGACAGTGGAATTTAAGTGTTGTCTTATCCTTCCTGGGATCAGGATTGTTCTGTCTTGAATTGCTCTAATCTTCTGAGTTGACTGGCCTCCAGTTGAGAGATGGCATTTTCAAGAGAGCACCAGCTATGGTAGTTGTAGGGCAGTCTAAACTTGACCAAAGATGAACAGGGTAAGTATTTTGGTTTCTCAGGTGATGGGCAGGGCCATAAAGCTCCCAAGAGTTTCTGTGTTTTGTGTTTGGCTACCAGGGTGGGTAGGGAAATACCATCAGGTGTGGGCAGGGTTAGGCAGGTCTGAACTCAGACACTCTGTTTGGGCTAGACTTGCTGTGGCCACTGTGGGGGATCAGGGAGTGGTTCTTAGGCCAATGAGTATGTTCTAGACAGGATCTTGGCTGCCTCTGTTGTGTCATATCGTTCACCAGGGAAGTGGGGGAAAGCTGGTAGAGAGAGGACTCACTCAACTCTTATGTAGTTGGTGAGGCTGGTATTGCTCCCCTAGTCCCCCACTATGCATACCTTGCTCCTGGTGCTGAGCTACTTTGCTGAGGAAGCAAGCTTGGCTTTTGGAATTCGTCCCTCCCCATCTGCCCATGCTGTTGGCTGCAGCTCCTATGCTCCTTCCCTCAGACATTTGTATCCATAGTAGCTTCTGCTCATCCCACAGACTCCACTCAAGAAAATTTTTGCCCAGTTGAAACCACTACCAATTTCAGTTGGGAGCTTCCTTTGCCCCACGACCATGAATTAGCCTTTGCAATTTAGCTGGCTGACTTCCCCAAGGGCTCCTGTGAGATACAGTCGGGGATGGCTTTTGAAGGCTTGAGTTGGAGACTGCGAGTGCCTTCAAGGCACTTCCCACTGCTACTTCTACATTTATATTTTTCACAACTCCTTAACACATTTTTTCTCTAGGTAAGGTTAAACCTTTCTCCTGTAATCTGGATTTTCAGATTCTCTGGTATGGATGTGTGTTTGGCAGTAGGTGTTCCCTATCTCACACTGTGGGAACTCAGCTTTTCACTTGTTTCAAGGAATTTGCAGTGACATCTGGTTCTTTTAAAGGATCTGTGAATTCTTTCAGTTTTCCTGGTACATTCCTGCAGTGGTTCTTGGTGCAAAAGACCATGGTGTAAGTCTCCATACTGTTCCTTCTGTCCATATGGGAGCTGCACGTTAGCCCTGTCTCCTATCTGCCATCTTCCTATCCTCAATTTATTTTTTAATTGACAAATAGAAATTTTCATATTTATCATGTACAACATGATGTTTTGAAATATGTGTACATTGTGGAATGGTTAAATCAAGCTAAATAATACTTGTATCACCTCATACACTCACCATTTTTCTGTGGTAAGGATACTTAAAATCTACTCTCTTAGCAATTTTAAAAAATACATTGTTTTTGAAATACAGTAATACATTGTTATTAACTATAGTCACCATGTTGTACAATATATCTCTTGAACTTATTTTTCCTTATCTAAATGAAATTTTGTATTCTTTGACCAATGTCCTCTCAATCCTTCATCTCCTTCAGCCCCTGGTAACCACCATTCTACGCTCTACTTCAATGGCTTCACCTTTTTTAGATTCCACATACAGGTGAGATTATGTGGTATTTGTCTTTCCATGCCTGGCTTACTTCACTTAACATAGTGTTTTCCAGGTTAATATATGTTGTCACAAATAACACAATTTTCTCATTTTTAAGGGTGAATAATATTCCATTGTGTGTGTTTGTATCTATATATATAACATTTTCTTTACACATTCATCTGTTGATGGACACTTAGGTTGATTCCATATGAAAACATGGGAATATAGATATATCTTTGACGTAAGTGAGTTCACTTCCTTTGTATATATACCCAGAAGTGAAGTTTTGGGATCATATAGTAGTTCTATTTTTAACTTTTTTGGAGCCTCCATATTGTTTTCCATAATGGTTGTATTAATTTACATTCCCACCAAAACAGTGCAAGTGTTCCCTTTTCTCCACATCCTCGGCAACACATATTTTTCATCTTTTTGGTAATAGCCTTTCTAGCAGGTGTGGGGTGATACCTCATTGTGATTTTAATTTGCATTTCTCTGATGATTATTGATGTTGAGCATTTTTTCATATAACTGTTGGCCAATTGTATGTCTTCTTTTGAGTAATGTCTATTCAGGTCCCTTGTACATTTTAAATTCTGGTTATTGTGTTTTTTTGAAATTGATTTCCTTGAATTCATGATATATTTTGAATACTAACCTCTTATAAGATGTATGATTTGCAAATATTTTCTCTCATTCTGTGGGTGTTCATTTCACTCTGTGCATTTTTTCATTGGCTATGCAGAAGCTTTTTAATTTGATGTAGTCCCATTTGTCTATTTTCACTTTGTTGTCTGTGGTTTTAGGGCAATATTTAAAAAAATATTGTCCAGACTGATGCTATGGAACTTTTCTCCTATGTTCTTTCTTACTAGTTTTATAGTTTCAGGTCTTATGCCTAAGTTTTAAATTAATTTTGAGCAGATTTTTGTATGTGGTGTGAGATAAGGTACTAAGTTTTTCTTCTGTGTGAGAATATTCTGTTTTCCAAAAACCATTTATCTAAGAGACTATCTTTCCCTGTTGTTTGTTGTTGGTACCTTTGTTAAAAAAAATTAATTGGCCATAAATGTCTGAGTTTATTTCTGATTTTTTAATCCTGTTCCATTGATCTATTGATTTATGTGCCCATTTTTATGCCAGTACCACGTTATTTTGATTACTACAGCTTTGTGGTATATTTTGAAGTCAGGTAGTATGATGTTTGTTTTCGTTTTGTTTTTCTCAATATTGTTTTAGCTATTTGTGGTGAGCATTCATGTATAAATGTGTATTTTTGGGAGATATATATATATGTATGTATGTATATATATATATATATACACTAATTTCTTTCCACTAGAGGCCTAACAGTCCCAGCAAATATATCTTCTATATGACCCATATATCTACTATATGACCTAGCAATACTACTCCTAATACCTACTGAAAATAGTCTCCAAAGTAATTCAGTCATTTTATAGTTCCACAAATAATGTATGAGAGTTTTGGTTGCTTCACATCCTCCTAAAACACTTCTATTATCTGTCTTTTTTATTTTGGACGTTCTAGTGGGTATAAAGTAGTATCTTGTTGTGACTTTAATTTTCATTTTTCCTGAGATTGGTAATGTTAAATACCTTTCTAGGTGCTTATTGGCTATTCTTATATGTTCTTTTATAATATATCTGCTTGAGTCTTTTGCCCATTTTTAATGAGATTGTTATCTTTTTAATATAAAGAGCAGGAGCTCTTTATAGAGACTGGATATGACTATGTCATATACAAGTATAGATTTTGATATTTGTTTCTCAGTTGGTAATGCAAAGCATAAATCTTGAAGAATGTAAATATGACTTGTTACTAGCAGGGGGCAGCAATAAAGGCAAATATGTTTCATTCTTTTCAAGTTTTTCTGGAAAAGTAATTTTTGAAGTAGAAAGGAAGACAATTTAGTTCCTAGATACACAAGGATTACTACAAAAGTAATTTAACTTCTCTAAATCTTAGTTTATCATTTGTAAAATATCTTTAAAGTCCCTTTGAGTTTCAAATAGTAAAAGAGTTATTTTGAAGCAGAGATTCATTATATTGGTATTAGTATTGGATGCCATAGACTGCATGTGAGTATGAGGTTGCCATTCAACTTTATTACCCAGAAATTGTTATTTTATTTTGGTTTTACAGATTCAAAATGAAGATTCCTCATGCAATATCATTTTTCTGAACAAGCCCACAGAAAACTCTTCATTAAAACACTTCTGGAGAATTTTAAACCTAACCATTATTAAGTATTTTAACTTACCTTTCTATTTTGCCCTAGGAGAAAACAGTTATGGTGAAAACGTGAAATGTTTTTTGTCTTCATTGGGTCCAGATACTAGTTGCCCCTGGGATGATAAAGCTTGACCTTCAGTCACTAAGGATTTCCCAAGGGAACTCCATCACTGAAACTTACCAATATCATGCACTTCTGCCTGCACTTCAGTAAAGACTGGAAATATAACTCCCCTAACACTCCTGAATTCCTTTCTGTGCTTGACAATGGCCCCCAAGGGAGATTCTTGTGACAGAGTGCCTGTCCAGAGAGAAAGGATGATGTAATTAGAGCCCTGGACAAGGAGATATGGGATTTGAGGTCTCCTTATTTTCTAATACAAAGAGTAACCTAGCTAAAGATGTCGGGATTCACTGTTATGGTCAGAAGGGGATGGGGATAAAGCAGATTTCAGAGCATGGTGAGGAGGGTTGAAAATTATTATAAACCAGCGTGACAGGGTCATCTGTGGAGATGTCAAAGTCTGCCTTATTCTTGCTGCAGTAGGAGATAGGAAAGATAGGAGAATACTTTTTATTTCCATGCCTCACTCTGACAGAGTCAATACTGTGTTTTAAAACCTAGGTTCTTCTAAGCTCTATCACCAGGAAAGAAAACAGCTAATGTCTGTGTTTTAGTTGGCCCAGAAAGAAACTCCTAGGACAGGACTTTGCTGGGACTATTAGGCCTCCAGTGGAATAAAACTTGAGCTTCCCAAAGGAGAGGGGATGTAGAAAGGCTGGGGCTCAGACAAAAATCGATAAATGGCTCTTTAACCACATTTTCTGGATTTTATAAATTCCAGATCACATGACTGAGATAAGATTTCCTACTGGCCTCAGTCAGATGCTTTGGGTTTACAAAAATATCATATTGTTTCATACAACCAGTTTTAATTGGTTACGCAAATAATTCTGAAGCGGCTAGGATTGAGATCTATTCTCTATGAAAGATGCTTCAGTTCTGGGGCTAGCTCTGGCCATGTATTCTTTCTAACAGGATATCAGTAGGCCATAATCACTCCATTTCTGAGAGAGAGAGAGAGAGTTGTGCCCCCTCTGTGGGTGCTGTTTGGGTTCACGTTGATGGTGTTACTAGTTATCTTTTCAAATTGCACAATTGGTCTTGTTAAAGAAAAAATTATTCTGACACTTGTTAAAATAGTAAGGAAGAATTTATTCAGAGCTATTGTGATAGATGGCAAGACTATTACAATGGGGGAGAGATTGAGCTCAATTCTAAGTACTCGTTGAGCATACTAATCCAAAACTCCAAAACCAGAAATGCTCTAAAATCCAAAATTTTCTGAGTTCCAACATAATGCCACAAGTAGGAAATTACACAACTGAGTTCATGTTATGGGTTGCAGTCAAAACAGAGTCAAAACTTTGCTTTATGCATGAAATTGTTTAAAATATTATATAAAATTACTTCAGGCTATGTATATAAGGTATATATGACACATAAATTCATTTCATGTTTAGACTCAGGGTCCCATCCGCAAGATATTTCATCATATATATTCAAATATTCCAAAGTCTGCAAAAATCTGAAACTTGAAACACTTCTGGTTCCAAGCATTTTGGTTCAGGGATATTCAACCTATACAGCAAAGATATCTGGGGAATTATAGCCAATGAGAAGAATGAGGAGGTCAACAGATGAAAAATTAATAACAGAGACATCAAAGGTAAGGGAATTCTTGCTAAATTAACTTCACACAATTCTTGCTGATGGCAGGTCAAGGATTTATATAACAAAGGTAGAGGGTGATAAACTTGAGCAGATATTGAGGATAATCAGATATGCAGGGTAGGGATTCACTCTAAACTTACTTAATAGCATACTTTCTAAAACTGGTATAGGCAGGCCCAAGGACAAGGCCTAGTCAAAAAGATGGCTCTAAGGTGATTAAGTTAGGAATTAAAATTGTGGAAAGGAATTTTAATGCCAAATTTGAATGACTGAGCTCCATTTAGGATTGGAGCAAGGGAATTATGTGATCAGATAATGTTTTTCAAGAAGAAAAAGAAATAAAGTAGAGATGGATTGGAATGAAAAAAAAAAAGAGATCAGAAAGCTATAGAGATAGGCCAAATGAGTGATAAGGATTTTTTTAATAGTGAGACTAGCAATGGAGAAAATGATATAAGAGAAACACTTAACAGGTAGGATTGACAGAAAGTCGATTATGTGGAAAGTAAGAGATAGGGAAAATACTAAAATGATCAAAGGTTTATTGAGGAAGGAAAAAAACAGTGTCAGTTTATAGTCCTGCCAAAGAAAGACCGTACACCTCGGTTAGTCTACTTCGATCCCCATCTCTCAGCTGGACATTTTTCACTTTCCCTGGTAGAAAGCATTATGCACTGAAAAGACCTCCATTGCTTATTTATTCTCATGTCCAGAAAATTTGTCCCACATCCAATGTAGAAAAGACCAGCTGGCAAGGCTAGATAAAGACTTCAGATAACTTTATCCATTTCTCTGCATTTATTTGCTCACAGAAGTGCCCTAGGAGAAATTCAGGATTTATTACTACTGTTTTTCATTTCATTTAGGTCTCAGATATACAAAGCCTAGGAATCCAGTGCAGTAGGAGCATCAGCACATATTTCTAATATTTTAATTTATATTTTTATTTCAAGTCAGGTTTATTAGAGGCTAACAATTGGTTTCCACTGAAAGACTTAATAACATCTCAGAAGGATCTGTTAAACTCCTCTTATAGTAATCACAAGAATCACAAATAGTTTCCCTCTGCCCTGGGGGCATTTGGACATCATTAGTAATAATGATCCTCATCCAATTTTGTTCTAGTTTTTCCAAAAGTAAAGGATCTTTATCTCATTATATAGCTAACTCAAAAGTTAAACATTGACCATACTTATATAGACATGTTCCTACGTTGACCACAACCTTCTATTACCCATTGATCTTCCCTGGAGTTAACTGTTAAATGTTCTGAAAGAAAGTTTATCAATAAAATGTCACTCACTGAACCTCTAAAGGAAGGTAGATCTACTGGAGAATGAGAAAGAGAAAATCACCAACTAAAGCTATTATTGACTAATTAGTTCAAGTAAAATCCCCCAACCTTCCATAGTTTTGAAAATGTAAAGAGGAAATGCTCTTGACTTAATTCGTGTGCAATAATCATCAAATTCATCAAACTGACTCCTAAGTCCTACTGACCCAACCCCAATACCTTGTGCCAATGTCCCTACTTTATAGTATCTGTGTATGCACCTTTACTGAGGAGGTGCATACACAACATCAATATCCTGTGCCAAAGTCCTTGCTTTGTGGTATGACAACATATTCCAAGCTTATCTTGCACAATTCATCCCCCAGATATAGAATTAGCCATTTCTCCAAATAACCCTTTTCCTTTTTAATGGGAAATGGTATGTAGAGACCACAATTTTAGTGGTAGAAACACTTGTTGACATTATTAGACTTCATTTCCATGCCTTTTTGTACAGAGCTAGGGAACAAGCATAAGAACCACATAGTTTTGAACCATATAAAATTGTCTTTTCTATAAATCAAAAATGATGATGAAATATCAGCAGTTTCATGTGGTTTGACCTCATATTTTTAAGAGAAAATATATCATGAGTACATTTAATTCAAATTTGTGTTCATAGGGTTTTTATTTAGTGTATTTGATTTTTATTTGTATTTTCTTTTACTGTCACTGAAAATCTTGGTTCCTAGCAATGTTAATATAATTACTCATTTCTTTTATCCTACTATTAGCTTCATAATATCAATACCAATATTATAATTGTCCATTCAATTAGGAAATAGTTTCTTCAATAAATAAGCTGCAGGTGGGTATAGTGACTCACGCCTGTAATCCCAGCATTTTGGGAGGCCAGGGTGGGCAGATCACCTAAGGTCAGGAGTTCGAGACCAGCCTGGCTGACATGGTGAAACATTGTCTCTACTAAAAACACAAAAATTAGCCAGGCATGGTGGTGCACGCCGGTAATCCCAGCTACTCAGGAGGCTGAGGCAGGAGAATCACTTGAATCCCAGAGGCAGAGACTGCAGTGAGCCAAGATTGCGCCATTGTACTCCAGCCTGGGTGACAAGAGTAAAACTCATCTCAAAATTAAAAATAAATAAATAAATAAATAAATTGCAAGTAAAAATAGAAAAGAGTCAAAAACCCAAGGAATAAAAGGTACTTGAAAGACACATTGACTAAACGTGATCTATGGCTTTTATTTGGATCTTGATTTGAACAAAGCAATTACATTTTTTAAAAATCATGGATTTTTTTTTAACATCAACTAGTAATTTTGATGACATTAAACGTTATCATTACTCTTTTTAGGAATTAATATATTATACTTTTGTTACAAAATGTAGATTCTAATCACATAGGATACATTCTGAAGTATTTTAGGATGAAATAATATGATGTCTCCTTCAAAATAATCCAGTGGGTGACAAAGAGGGTAAATGGATAGAGATATAGATAAAATTGGCCGTATATTGAAAATTGTTGAAGCCAGGGAATAGGTTTATGAAGGTTTATAAACTTCTCTTTTGAATATGTTTGAAAACTTTCATAATATAAAATTTTTTTAAAGTGTCTAGTAATAGGAACACTAATGGTAGTGTGTGATGTTGAAGATGCATACAAAAGGTTTGAATAAGACTGTTTAATAAAATGGAAGCAGAAAAAATCATAAAGCATTATATTTGCATATAATGCTGTTTAAAATGTTTATTTCTATCTAAGTTAATACACTGAATATCATCATATGCTTTGTGGTTGTTGTGGTTTTTTTTTTTTTTGAGATGGAGTTTCACTCTTGCTGCCCAGGCTGGAGTGCAATGGCATGATCTCAGCTCACTGCAACTTCTGCCTCCTGGGTTCAAGCAATTCTCCTGCCTCAGCCTCCCAAGTAGCTGGGACTACAGGTATGCACCACTACACTTGACTAATTTTGTATTTTTAATAGAGATGGGGTTTTACCATGTGAGTCTCAAACTCCTGATCCCAGGTGATCCACCCACCTCAGCTAGGATTACAGGCATGAGCCACCACACCTAGCCCTGAATATCATCATATACTTTGAAAATGTTTTGTACATGATAGAGATTAGGTAGATAGATGACAGATAGATAGATAGATAGATAGATAGATAGATAGATAGATAGACAGACAGACAGACAGATAGATAGATGATAGATAGAGATGTTGATATGGTTAATGACCACATATCTTTTGGGTGGGACATTTTACTTAAGGTCCCAAAAGTTTTTCTCTTAAATAGTCCCTGTTTATTGCATTCAGAAGATTATTTGTGGCTTTCAGTGAATGAAAACTCAACAGATTTTTATGGACCATATTTGATGCATACAGCTGTTTAATAAGCTATTGGGCAGGATATTAATTCATTTATTTAAAAGGTTTATAAAATAAGACAACATTGCATAATATTGGCATAGGTGATGGAGAGAGGAAGAAAAGAAAGAACAAAGATAATTTTGGAAAATGAATCCAAAAATGAGCGAAGTAAAAAATTACACATTACAAACTCCTAAACCATTGTTCTATATGGGTTATAAATTTAATTTTAAGTGTTGTAGTCACGAAAATGAAAAGTCAACCTTGATCTGTGTGTTATTTGGTTTAGTGCTGCTATAAAGGAATACCTGACGATGGAGAATTTGTAAATAAAAGATTATTTGGCTTACAGTTCTGTGGGCTGTACAAAAATATGGCAGTGACATCTGCATCTGATGAGGGCCTCAGGCTGTTTCCACCCCTGGCAGAAAGTGAAGAGGAGCTGCAGGTGCAGAGATCACATGGGGAAAGAGGAAGCAAGAGAGATGGGAGCGGCACCAGGCTCTTTTTAATAACCCACTCTTGTGGGACCTAATCAATTTCCCCAAGAACTAAAAAGTTACTACCTAGGGAATGACACTAAGCCGTGCTTGAGGGATACATCTCCATGTCCCAGATATCTTTCGCTAGGCCCCATCTCCAAACACCACCACCCTGGGGGATCAAATTTCAACATGAGCTTTGGAGAAATCAAATACACCATAGCAATCAGCTTCTCAACTCAGGGCAACCAAATAAAACAAAGCCAAATGCTATGGCAAAGCGCAGCAATTCCTGATATTAAGAGAAGAAAGATTCTGAAGATACAACTTATCCACAGCTAAAAAGTTTCAGGCTTACTAAAGGAAGTGATACAAAGAGGAAGATGGCAGTCTTCATTTGTTATCATTTTTTAGATTAGAAAACCAAGAGATGATATCTGTTCATATTACATTGCAAGCCTCTGGTTGAAAGCAACAGAAAGCAACTTGCCATTAGTCAAATCAAACCTAGGTTGATGAAACATTGTAAATATTATATATAGGAATCTTAAATAGGAAAAAAACTGCCAGATCTCATGAGAACTGGTACGAGACTGAAAATCCTCAGTAAGAGAATGATTCTTTTTCTGACACTGGGAAAATGAGATTGTTTTCTCTATCCCTGAAAAACTGAATTGGTTGTCTCAGGGCTCTTATGGGCTCTTGGTGACTCTGCAGCTCTCTCTTTTCTGAAAAGCAACCTTTCTCCTTCAAATTTCTCATTTCCTTGTGTTTTTGGCTTTGCATTGTTTTGACTTTAGCTCAGCAACTTCTAGCTAATTAGTTCACTGTAAGAGGGTCAGATAGCTAGGGGAGGGAGGGAGGGAGGGTGAGTGTGTGTGTGTGTGTGTGTGTGTGTGTGTGTGTGTGTGTGTGTGTGTGTTAAAGTGATTTCTAGAGGAAGAGGGATCAATGGGCTGGCAAACTCTTTTCCACTATGCATTGTCATTCCAAAGTCATGATATGTATTTAAAATTTTGACCTCTAACTGAAATGAGGCAGAGAGTTTGTAAGTAGTCCACAGAAACCAGAAACTAATTTAGAGGGTCAGAATAAACTCAGGACTATGAGCAGAGGGAAGAACAATATTTCTTCTGAGTTCTGTCTTGCTAGCATACCAAACACATTTGTTGATAAAACATATTTTTTTTCAATAAAATGCCAAAAGTAACACACGAAAAAACTCTTCTCAGTACCTCTGTTAAGTAACTTTGGCAGTCAAGGAAAGGCAATTTAGGGGAGCTTTTTTTTTTTTAAATCCTTAACTACAAAAAAAAAAAGCCCTTATATAAGGTTAATATAAAAAGACTGATCCAGGCAGTTAGAAAGGAAAACCATGCCTTTTAATGAATATGCTTACCACATGGCAGAAGGAACTTATTTCTATGAAAGCTTGGTATCTAATTATTTCCCTAATAATTATATTTTACTGGAATTAATTAATGTTTCTTTTTATAAGACTGTGTTAAAAGTGTAGTTTTTCCAAAATAGAGGTCAATATATGGCACCTAGGATTATATGATATGGTTAATATCCACTAGATGGTCAGTTCAATTAATGATAAAAACAATTTGATCATTATCAAAATAATGATTATTTCACCAATGACTATTTTCTTCAGCCTGAGACAAAAGTAAATACATTGAATGTTTCAACTATCGACAATTAATTTTGGGAACCAGACCTTTATGCCTCCTGATGTGATACAATAAAAAGTACATAGCACACCAATGGAATGCTTACAACAAAATATTTAGTTTAAGAATAATCAGGTTCATCCATGTCCCTACAAAGGACACGAACTCATCGTTTTTGATGGCTGCATAATATTCCATGGTGTATATGTGCCACATTTTCCCTGTCCAGTCTATCATCGATGGGCATTTGGGTTGGTTCCAGGTCTTTGCTATTGTAAACTGTGCTGCAACGAACATTCATGTGCATGTGTCCTTATAGTAGAATGATTTATCCATCATTCTCAGCAAACTGACACAAGAACAGAAAATCAAACACTGCATGTTGTCACTCATAGGTGGGTGTTGAACAATGAGAACACATGGACACAGGGAGGGGAGCATCACACACTGGGGTCTGTCGGGGGGAAATAGGGGAGGGACAGCGGGGGGTGGGGAGTTGGGAAGAGATAGCATGGGGAGAAATGCCAGATATAGGTGATAGAGAGGAAGACAGCAAATCATACTGCCATGTGTGTACCTATGCAACAATCTTACATGTTCTTCAAATGTACCTCAAAACCTAAAATGCAATAAAATAAAATAAAATAAAATAAATAAATAAAAGTTTACCATTTTTTTAAAAAAAGAATTATCAGACCTATAGATCTTATTTCTAGTTTCCAGGAAATACAGAAGATAAAAGAACAAATTAATCAAATCACCATGAGGAAACAGATACATATGCTCCTAGACTTATGAGGGAGTTATGTGCCAATAAACCCATTGTAAGCTGAAAAATTAGCAAGTTGAAAATGCGTTTAATACACCTAACCTACTGAACTTCATAGCTTACCTTAAAGATGCTCAGAACACTTACATTAGCCTACAGTTGGGTAAATTCATCTAACACAAAGCCTATTTTATAATAAAGTGTGAATATCTCATGTAATTTATTGAATACTGTACTGAATGTGAAAAACAGAATGTCTTACTGCTGCTGCCCAGTATTGCACATATCATAGCATGTCCCTAGCCCAGAAAAAGATCAAATTCAGAACTGCAAATATGGTTTTATTGAATGTGTATTGCTTTCACACCATTGTAAAGTCAAAAACTTGAAGTCCAACCATTGTAAGTTGAGAACCATCAGTACTTCCAGAAGGTAGGATGTTTTAAGGATAACTGGCCTGGTATTTTTTAAACAAGTCAATGTCATGGAAAAAGATGCTATGACAGCTGTGGTAGATTAAAAGAATCTAGAGGTCTCACAAATAAATAGAATGTGTAATTCATGTTTAAACAACTTTAGAAGACATTTTGGGAATAATCGGAAAAATGTGAGTATAGACCAAGTATTAGATGATATGAGAAATAGTTACTTCTTAAAAGGGTGATATTGATGATGATATTGTGGTTATGTAGGAGTGTGTCTTTTTTAGCGATGTAAAGTGAATAATTATGAAATGAAATATCAATAAGCCTATAATTTATTTTGAAATGTTTTAGTGAAAAATAGGTGATAAAAATATGACAAAATATTAAAAATCATTAATTCTAGAGCTTGGATATGTGTTCACTATGCTGTTTTCAAGAAGTTTGAACATTTTCATTATGAAGAATTCTTTAAAAGACCCCTAAATTTTATAAGCTATTAGATCCTAATTCAAAAATCAGATAAACAAGAAAATATTGAGATCAGATAAATGCAGAGACTATTTATTAGTTTCATTTTCATTCTTTCTGTCAATGAACCTATAATCTTCCATATTGTTGAGTAAGCTCAAAAGAACATTACAAATAGCTCTGGGTTCATGTTCTTTCTTCATCAGTGTGCATTAATTACTTTTTTACTTAAAATAAAATTCCACTTTCATTAAATATGTTATCTTCAACTTCACAAAAATGGAAGGGAAAATATGGCAGGTATCCTAAAAATGTGGTAAAGTTAGTGTTCTGTGAACATAAATGTGCATTATTATTCTGTTTACTGAATGACCATTCATTGATGGTTTTACAATCTGAAAATAAGTAAACATTTTGGAAAGAAATCCTGGTTGAATTCATGGAGTTCTTATTTAGTTCTATTGCAAGGAGCCTTCTGAGACTTGAGTTCAAAACTTTCGTATCTTCTTATTATCATAGCTTTCAGGTCACAGGTTTTCCTGATGGTAGTTTGACTGAGTTGCCCACTTTCCATCATTGATATAATTTGGTCCATGTGAGTTAATAAAATGGAAGTCATTTAGATATTGTTATGTGGAATATTACCTTGATGCAACAGTGACCTCTAAGGAGCGTGCTACCTAAAGCCTTATGGACCAAATTAAAATATGCAAATCACACAATTATTGAAACAATTGAAAACACACAATGAGAAGCAAAGGGCAAGAGATGGGTAGGTTCACACACACAAGTGGGTAGAAGAATCACACTGCTTGAATCCTGGGGTCAGCAACGGTCTTGTCTCTCTCTGCTTATCAGCCTTTCCTACTAATGGTGTGCTTATAAGACCAGAATTGAGGTTCAAACAAGAAGTACCAGAGACAGAAGGAGCCTCAAGCTAATGGCACAAAATTGCTCTATTGCAGAGAAGCATGGACAAGGGCACCTGGCCATAGCTGTAGCTTGCCAGTAAACCTGCTGAATAGTCATGGTTTTATTTGCATTTCTAGGTAGAGCACATGTGGGACCTGAATGGAACTATACACTTCCCAATAGATGGTCATTTTAGGAAATGACATAACTGTCAGCTATGTGTAATGATTATGACTTGGTCCTTCCATTCCTTTCTATCTCTTAGCAGACTCTTGTTTTATTTTCCCATTATAATTTAATTCATCTTTAACATATCTCATAGGTTACTAATTATAGTTAACACATCTTGGGAATTCTGCCTGTGTCTCTCAAGTGATTTGCTTACTCACTATCTGAAGTTAACATAGTCATATGAGTTTTGCTACTATCTTCAAGCTACTAGCCTATGACTATTTGTGCTTGACAGTTCTAATGAGTGTCAGTCATCTCATTTGTTTTACTGTCGTACTCCTGCTGGATGATGGAACCTGTCTAAACTTAAATTTCCACATCTGTAAAAGAAGTAGAAGTAGGAAATTCTGGAGACTCAAACGTTTTGTCAACTAGGCACCTTGTGCAATTCTCATGAGGTTTAATAATGTAGAAAACGTAAAAGTAAAAAGTCTCTGTTTTCTACATTGGCAAATTAGTTGTGAATATAGAAGATGTTACATTTATCACTTTACACTTAGTAATGTTTGTTATCATGGCAATGATAGCTTCCATTGCACCAAACTGTACTGTTAAAATGCTTTGAGTTAAATTACATTGGTTGTGCCCAAAGTAAACTTATAAGGTAAATTACAGAAGATAATGATGTCACTTTACAACCAAGTACATTAACATGAGAGATTAAATAGCATTGCCCCAGGAGCTGCATGTACTAATTTCACGACATTCACTGGACCATGTCCTCACAAATAAGTATATATTACAAGGGGAACAAATTCACAGCAGGTTCTATTTTTCACATTCATTTTCTGGCCCTGATTCCACACTCACTAAACAAACGTCCAATCTAGAACTTCATTATTAGTTGAATACTCAATGTAGTCAGACAATCCAGGATGCCAGGATACTATTTATCCAAACATGGTTTTCAGTCAATATTACTACACAGAATCCTAATAAACTGTAAGTTCCATGGATAAAGGTATCAAATCTGTTAAAGTTATTATTTTACCCTCAGTGCCTTGCACCATGCTTGGTGCATTGTTAGTATTAAAAGGGTACTTTGTTGATAAAATTAATTAATTATAGATAAAGCAATGAGTAAAATAAAACAAAACCTGATACAGAAGGCAAGATTTGCCCTTTTTTAAATGTATCTGGCAAGTCAACATAGGAACTAAACTATTCCATAGTGGTGGGTCTTATGTTTTCTTCCCCTCAACTTGAACTCCCTTTTCACTATCTGCTGGGTTGAGGAGGGTCTCTTATGGCTATCCTGGTACCTAGGGGTGGTAGTTTCTGTTCCGGACTGGCATATCCTGCCATGACCTGAAGAGTGATAAGTGACAGTGATGAGTGACATCTGGTGTCATGACTACAAAGAAGATCTTAAGACTCCGAAGTGTAGCAAAGACTCATGGTGCTCCAAGCCAAGTTGGAAAGAACATCTTGATCTCTTTTTGGGATCTTATTTTTCTGTATAACCACTAAATGCCATAAAAACTCACAGATAAAGTTTATTTATAATAGTTTTCCATATTCCCCAGAATACATGGTATGGCTAACCCGGAATATAACTTTGATTTTTTCAAGTGCTATGCTGTTCTCAAAATCCCTCCTCCATCCAAGCTTCTTAGAGATTCAACTCTTTTCTTTGGCAAAAGTTCTCCCCTCTGACTCTGCTTTCTCTTCTATACATGTATTTCTTGCACCTCGTTCCTTCAGTTCATAAGCTTGCATCCTTGTAGGGGAAATAATGGAAGCCTTCTCCTTTTATTCCCTCATCTACTTTCTCCCACCTGTAAATAGCCCACTGATAACAATGATTCAGAAAAATTATTCATGCTTTTGACTATTGATCAATAGCAAAAGACAGCAAAAAAAAAAAAAAAATTCTGGCAGCAGTAAATTAATACAACTGCTTTGGAAAACCATTTGGCAGTATCTAATAAAAAAGAATGTATGCACACCCTAAGACCCAGAAATTCCACTCACAGGTAGATGTACAAGAGAAATGTATAAATATGTTCACCAAAAAACATATGCAAGAATGTAATAATGCTATTTCTAATACCTCAATCAGAAACCTACCCAAATGTCCTTCAACAGTAAAATAGTAAATAAGCCATGATATGTTTGAACAATAGCATAGTACATAGCAATGACAATGAATAATTTGCAACTGCACACGAAAATATAGATTATTTTCACAAATTGTTGAGTGACAGAAGCCAGGCACAAAAGAATACATACTGTATTATTCCACTTAGTAAAGTTCAAAAAAAGACAAAACTAACACATGTGGTTAGAAGTTAGTATATGGGGTACTTTGTGGAGATAGTTGTGACTAGAAGAGACAGTTTCATGTCCCTTGGAGGCCTTGGGAATTCTAATGATGTTCAATTTCTTTATCTTGGGCAGGTTACAAAAGCATGTTGAGTTGTTAAAAATCTTAGATGGGCATTATTATTTGTGCAATATTTGTATGTATATTATACATCAATAAACAGTTTAAGAAGATAAAGCCAAACAAAAATAGAAATTCTATTCTGAATGAGAAAATATTATAGGACAGTAGATACACCAGAGATTGAACAGTAATTAACACTGAAATGGATGGAAGTGAAGAAGAGAGCCATAACTTTTTAACATAAATATGATATGCAATATCTTTGACCTTGAAAAATAATGAAATACTTCTTTCATGCCTCCTTATCTGGCACCTCCTTCTCTCATATCTGTTTACATGAGATGTGAATGCTAGTGTCAACCACATGAGAATCTTAATGTATTTTTATCAACATTGCTCTGAACAAAAGATGCTACTACTAGTCATTTTCAAGTATACACATGTAAGTGCAAATCATAGGAAACTTGACAAAATCAAAGTTCTCCCAAGATTGCCTATTGTTGATTACTAACATTTTCTGATAGAAAAAGAAACTGTGATTGTCCAGTCTCCCTGAGGGTTTCTTTGTCTAATTTCTGATAGGAAAGGATTAAAGTGTGAATTTATTCAATATATAAGACATCATAAAAAGCAAAAAAATCCAACACAAAGTAGAATGACATTTTCTTTCTTTGTATTTATTTTGCTGCTCTGGCCTATCATCTGCTTGATATGCTAATAAGAAAAAAATGGAGAAGCAAGGAAAGCAGCTGATGTAGAAAGGAAGACAATCCCAGGATACTCAGGATTTCAGTGTACTCTAGCTTCCTACACCATTTTATAAAGAATAAGACAATTTAATCAAGACTTCTGCATCAAAGATTAGACTATCCGTGTGTAACCACAGAAGTCAAAGAGAGGGCTGGTGGAGCTAAAAAGATTATCTTGAAGTTTCCTACTATTGACATACTTTATTTGGTACTCCAATTGTTAACTGTTAATCTTAAAAGGACCTTAGAGGGAACAGTCCCAGTGTCTACATTACGCTGTTGAAGAAACGAAATAGTTTACCTCAGTGTTGAAATGTGCTTTTAGGGAAACGTGCCACCTATGAAAAATAGTGTCAAAATCTTGCACAAATTTTACTGATGTGGCATGTGAATTTCTGTAAGCCTTCCAAAATCAATGATATATAACTACATGTATCTTAGGCAAATATTAGCACTTAGATATACAGACTAAAATATTAGTCTGATCCAAATCAAAAATAGATTCAATTTCCTGGAAATAAAAGTTAGGTATAACCAAACACAGTACAACCCTCTTACACTTATCCCGTGGAAGTTTCCAGATGATTAAAATATGAGAGACTCTCTGCTGGCATGTCTTTGATGTTACTGAACAGGTTGGTTAGTGGCACTTTATTTCCCCTCAAATGAATTTTCAGTCAAAAAAGTCATTTTTTTTCTGTTAGAAAAGTTGAGTGATTTCCTTGTGCCTTGCTGGACAAACCACTGTGGTGTGCTCTATCTAACAATTCTTTCTAGCTGGAACAGAGCCTTTTGTAGTTGACTCTTGTGATGGACCTTATTTTTAGCCCCAACCTTAAATATGGGCCACTGTCCTCTGCCTTTGCTACAAGAGACAGAAACTGCCATGAAAATAAATTATAATGTTGGTACATCATGCACTGACTGGTATCATTGTTTATTTAGAAGCCAATCAACTTATCTTTCCTGAGGTGATGTAACAAGGGGCAAAGTGTATGGGCTTTGAAATCAGAGGACTGAGATTGAGACTTGGATCAGCTGCTTATTTTGCCTAAAGTAGGGAACTTCACTTCTCTAAAACATCAACTTCTTTAAATGTGACATGAATGAGGAATATTAGAAATAATTCCAACAGTGCAGAGTAGAGTACTTGTGAGAATTCAATTACAACTATATGAAGAAGGGCTTTGTAAGTACAGAAGCACAAAACATAATAAAATGGTTGAGCAGACATGTTGCAACCCTGCAGAGTCTTTTGACCCACCTCTGAGTTCACCTGCAACTGTTTCTGCGCATGAATCCTGCTT
The DNA here is from genome assembly GCF_030222135.1 of Aotus nancymaae. NCBI lineage: Eukaryota > Metazoa > Chordata > Mammalia > Primates > Aotidae > Aotus > Aotus nancymaae. The sequence goes on along the minus strand of NW_026988472.1, from coordinate 16,345,483 downwards.
CAAACACCTGCGACTCTGCTTCTCTGCTTGAGAGTTTTCTCTGGCACTGTGGGGCCTTGCTTAAGTGCACATGGATGCAAGTGGAAGTTATAGGACAACCACCCCTCAAGACAACCCTCAAACAATAGGGAATCAGAGTTGGTAGACAAATGCCTTAGTCTTCCTATCACTCTCTAGGAAGATTCTGGAGTGTATTTCATATAGTTTCCCTGAGGGTTCTCATGATGGTTCTGATGATTTTGCATGTCAACTTGACTGGGCTAAGGGATACCCAGATAGCTGTAAAACATTATTTCTGCATGTTTCTATGAGGGTGTTTCTAGAAGACAATAGCATTTGAATCAGTAGACTGAGTAAAGACCACCCTCACCAATGTGGGCAGGCATCATCTAATCTATTGAGAGCCTAAATACAACAAAAAGGTAGAGGAATGCAAACATGCTCTCTCTTCTTGAGCTGGGGTTCCCATTTTCTACTTTCTCTTTCCCTCAGACATAGGAGTTCCTGGTTTTCAGACCTTGGGACTAGTGATGGGAGTTATACCACCAGCTTTTCTAGTCCTTCAGCTTGCAAATAGTGAAACTTCTTAGCCTCTATTATTTCATAAGCTAATTCCTATAATAAATATTTCTGTCTCCTTGCTCTTTCTGTGTACACACACATACACACACACGCACACGTACATGCATACACACGTACACACATAGCAGTACATATATATAGATTCTGTTTCTCTGTAGAACCCTGACTAATACAGTTCCCATCAGGATTGCTTCAGTTGCCCACTGCAGTAACCTGTTCTTTAATGCACCCTCTATTGGCTTTTCGCCTCACTGTCTTACTTCCCACTTTCTCACTCATGTAGCTTTGGATCACCTCCCAAACAAAATGTATGCATCCAGGTCCTTAGCTCAATGTCTATTTTTGGTAGGTGCATGAACAAATTAAGATAGTGGTAGTGGTTCTGGAATGTGCCTCAGTGAGTTAATCCCTCCATGTCCCCATTCACAACCTCGAAACCAAGGGGGAAATCTTTCTCAGCTTGTATTTCTGGGTGAATTGTATGCTGCTTCTCTTTATCATCTAAAGGGTCAAGATGCTGCAGCACCTGAGGTGGTTACAGAATCTATCTTTTGACTGCAGTGAGGCTTGAGAGACCCATTGTAAAATCTCAGCTGAGGAATGAGACTTGTGATGAGTCATTCATTTTGCTGAATGTGTTAAATGTATTTTTTGCAGATTATTTATAAATTGTTCAAATTGTATATTTGTACTAAACAATGACTCATCTACTCAATTCTTGTATTTTTTCAAGAAATAGTATAGAATGCTTTCTCTATATTTGACCCAGTACTAGGCACCAAGGATGTATTAGTAAAGATAGCATACATGGATCATAGTTTCATGTTCTTTTGGAATTTAGAATCTATTAGGAGAGACAGACAATACATTATCAATTAGATAACCCCCTTTTAATTATAATTATGATAAATGCTGTGAAATAGAATATATACATTCAATTAGGCTTCTGAATTAATCCCCTTTTAATTATAATTATGATAAATGCCGTGAAATAGAATATATACATTCAATTAGGCTTCTGAAAATCTAGAGACCAAACACTATGCAAACCAACAAGATATAGAATTATTGATACATTCCTAGCCTTCTTGAAGTGATTAAAATACCTTATACCTATATAGTTTTATTTACCACTTTGTCTCACAGTGGAAGAATATCATGCTGTGTTATTTCTATTTCGTTACTCTCAACAGCACAATGACTGTCAATGCTATTAACTGATTCCATAGAAACTTTACTGCTGCCTATAGTAGCAGAGTGAATTATTGACAGGGTTAATCTTCTCCCAAATAATTTAGCCCTTCTGCAATTTACATCAATAAGTTTCTCAAGTGTGTATTTACTACAAACTTCTCCATTTTTGGCTTTTATAAAAGCTGCAGGAGACATTTGTTACCTTGTCCTGGCACCCTATGTAGTGTTAAATATAATAGCGATGTTTTAATGTCATAAAACATAGTGGGGAAGACTGCTGAGACTTGAATATAATCAATTTGCTCCAATTCTAGTTTAGGTGAAAATTTATTGCTAAATTGCCTTTCTAAGAGCTGCTTTGGTTATTTAATATTGATCTCAAAATGATTAAGAAATGGAACACCATTGATTTTTAAATGAAAAAAGTCCTTATAATGAGAGTAAGAACCAGATTGCAGAAATTTTAGGTGACAGAAGTAGATTTTAATAGTCTCCATTAGTTCCTAGAGTTGAATTTGCAAGCTAGATAGTTATTTTGGTTAGGTTGGAAAGTCTAACAAGGAAAAAAAAAAGTCTAGTTTGTTAACTGTAGAACAAAAGACATGTATATAAAATTTGATATAATAAGAAAATCATGAAATAGAGCTATATTTGACTATGGTAACCCAGGATTTAGATCTAAAGTCACTATCTCATCACTAAATCTTAGAAAACTGCTTGGGTCTGGTGGCAGGCATACAATAACTCCTGTTAATTGTTGCTTTCTGAATTATTTTTTGGTTATGCCCATGTCCTGATTTTTCTTGAGCTACGGTTGCCCACATAGTCCTTGATGCTTTAAAGTCATTTCATATCACCTAGAGAATAAGATCAAAGAAGAATTTGTGATAGACATCTTTTGATTCAGGATCAAAAATAATTTTCTAGAGGACAAATTTATTTCATCAATAAAGCAATTAATCTGTTTTAGATGAAAATCTTTCTAGAAGTTTCCTTGCCTTTCTATTCTCAAAGAAGCAGGTTTTCAGGATCATTTTTGGCACTTCTGCTCTATTTCAGATAAAAGCCCTCTTCATAAGGAGCATGTTTATACAACATTCCAAACAACTGTGCTTATCTATTTCCCCTATAAAAGCCTTTTCACTCCATCACTAAGAACTCTTGAATGGGCTATTGAGTTCTACTTTTACTTTTGCCTTACATAAATGATAGTTCTTCTCCTTTGGAATGAGTATATGAATGTTTTCTCTTCATTCTTACCTATAATCCTCTATCCCCCTAGCTGTCATTCAGACTAGATTTTTAAAAAACATTCCAATGCTAGCCAATTACACAACTTCTATCCTTGACTAGACTCTTAGCTTATAACAAATTCCACAACCACCTTAGAAATGAAGATAAAAGAAACCTATATAAAAATTGTTCTCATAATTTTATAATTCAATCCCAATTCCTTTGTATGATTTCTGTAACACTTGCTGAATTCTAAAAGTAATTTTTTCCAAAGAAGCCATAATCAACAAGTATTTGTTGATTATACACCCCTAAATTTTAATACCAGTGGTATACTCTACCAGTAGAAATTTAATTTAAATTTAAAATGATGATGTTTCCTGAGTTACCTCATCTCTGTGCAGGTATATGCATTAATATGCCATCTATATTCAACTTACTTTATATAGATGGGTGACTAGAAATAAGGTAAAAATAGAAGCTCAGAAAAGAAAGTCAAAATAAAATGACAATTTTATGATCTAATTTTGCTTAACTTATACAAAAGTCTGAATTCAATCTTCACCTTCCACCTGAGGTAAACAATATTTACATCATACCTTTGAGCCATGTGTTGTGTTAGCTATAAAGGGTTTGGAAGAGAAAGAAAAGTAAATTGACTGTAGGCTTTGTTTTCTCTGGAACACATTCAATGTTCCAGTTTCAGAGGACAACAGCAGTGGTAATCTCTGAAGTTGCTAGTTAACATTTCATCATCAGGTCTCATATCTTGGTCATTCATTATTACTCACACAAACGGTGTGCTTTTGGCTTAGTTTTCATTCTTAAGTTTTTTAAGTTGGAAATCAAAGTACATTTGACCTTATTCAAAAGTATTTGAAGAGAAAATAGGTGGAGCAAGATGGCTGAACAGAACTTTGCCATGATTGTCTCCCCTGCAGGAACAGCAAATTGAAGAACTATCACCACAAAAAAACAAAACAAAACAAAACAAAAAAAACAAAAACAAACAAACAAAAAAAACTTCATAAGAACAAAATATCAGGTGAGTGATACAATACCTGGTTTTAATATTATATCAAGGAAAGAGGCACTGAAGAAGGTAGGAAATACATTATTGAATTGCTTACATCACTCGTCTACCATCCCCTGACAGTAGCCTTGAGGAATGGAAAGAATATCTGTGCACTTGTGGGAAGGAGTGTTGTGATTGTGGGACTTTGCATTGGAACTCAGTGCTGTTCTGTCACAGCAGAAAGCAATATGGGGCAGAACTCAGCCAGAGCTCATGAAGGAAACATTTAGACAAGTCCTAACCAGCAGAGAATCGTCCATCCCGGTAATTCCGGCAAGCCTCACCACCATGCACCCAAGTCCTCTCGGTCTCTGAATAAACTCAAAAAGCAGTCCCACCAACAAGGCCTGTAATTCCTGAGCAAGTCCTGGTGCTGCCCTGGACTTGGAGCTAGTGGACTTAGGGTACAGATGATCTACTGAGATACCAGCTGGACCACCAAGAGAGTGCTTGCAGTACGCTTCCCCCAACTCCAGACAGCACAGCTTGCAGCTCTGGGAGAGACTCTTTTTTTTGCCATTTGAGGAGAGAAGAGGAAAGAGTAAAGAGGACTTTCTCTTGCAACTTGGATACCAGCTCAGCCACAGTAGGATAGGGCAGCAGGCAGATTCCCGAGGTCCCCATTCCAAGCACTAGCTTCTTGACAACACTTCTAGATACATCATGGACCAAAAGGGAACCTGCTGCTTTGAAGAGAAGGATCCAGTACTGGCAGAATTCATCACTTGCTGAAAAAAGAGCCCTTGGGCCCTGAGAAGACATTAGTAGTAGCCAGGCAGTATTCCCTGTGGGCCTTGGGTGAGACTCACATCCTTGCTGGCACCAGGTGTGACCCAGCACATTCCCAACTATGGTGGCTACAGGGTGAGGTGCCTTTTATTTGAGGAAACAAGAGGGAAGAGTAAAAGAAACTTTGTCTTGCAGCTTGTGTACCAGCTTGGCTGCAGTTGAGTAGAGCACCAAGCAGGCTCCTGCAGTTCCTGATTCCAGGCCTTGGCTCCTGTACAGTATTTCTGGACCTTCCCTGGGCTAAAGGGGAGCGCAGTGCTTTGAAGGGAGAGACCCAGACCTGGTGGGATTCACCACAAACTGACTGAAGAGCCCTTGGGACTTGAATGAACATTGATTGTAGCCAGGTTGTACTTGCCAGGGGCATGGGGTGGTGGTAGCTACTGGAAGAAAATCCTTCTGCTTAAGGAAAGGAAAGGGAACACTGGGAAGGACCTTGTCTTAAAGCTCACGTGCCACTTCAGCCACAGTGGAGTGAAACAGAACACAAAGTAGAGTCCTAAGGTCCTTAACTCCAGGCTCTGGCTTCCAGGTGGCATCTCTGGACTCCCCCTTGGCCCGAGGGAAGTTCACCATCCTGAAGGAAAGAGCACAAACCTGGCTAGCTTTGCCACCGTGGATTGTAGAGCCTTTGGACCTGGAGAGAACATCAATGGTAGCCAGGCCGTGGTTACTATGGGTCTTGGGCAAGACCTAGTGCTGTGCTGGTTTTGATTCTAACCCAGTGCAGTTTCAGTGGTGGTGGCCACAGGGGTGCTTCGGTCACCCCACCCTAGGTCCAGGAGGCTCAGCACAGAGAGAGACTTAATTTGTTTGGGAGAAAGTAAGAGAACAATAAGAGTATCTACCTGGTAATCCAGAGAATTATTCTAAATCTTATCCAATACCACCAAGGTGGTACCTCCATGTGTCTGCAAGAACCACAGCATCACTGGGCTTGGAGTGTCCCCTAATGCAAATATGGCTTAGATCACCACACCAAAGCACCTTCTAATACCTGGAAAGTCTTCCAAAGAAGGATGGGTGCAAATAAGCCCAGACTGAAAAGACTAAAATAAATACCTAACTCTTCAATTCCCAGACAACAAGCAGCCACAAACATTAAGACCAACCAGGATGCCCTCACCAAATAAACTAAATAAGGTACCAGAGACTAATGCCAGAGTGACAGAGATAAATGACCTTTCAGACAGAGAATTCAAAATAGCTGTGTTGAGGAAGCTTAATGAAAATCAAGATAACACAGACAAAACAAATTCAGAATCATATCAGATAAATTTAATGAAGAGATTGATATAATTAAAAAGAATCTAGCAGAAGTTCTGGAGCTAAAATTTTAACTGACCTACTGAAGAGTGTATCAGGATCTCTCAACAAAGTACTTGATCAAGCAGAAGAAAGAATTAGAGAGCTTGAAGACAGGCTATTTGAAAACACACAGTCAGAGGAGACAAAAGAAAAAAGAATAAAGAAGAGTGAAGCATGCCTATAAGATCTATAAAACAGCCTCAAAAGGGCAAATCTAAGAGTTATTGGCCTTAAAGAGGAGGTAAAGAAAGATAGGGGTAGAAAGTTTATTCAAAGGGATAATAACAGAGAACTTCCCAAACCTAGAGAACGATATCAACATCCAAGTACAAGAAGGTTATATAACACCAAGCAGATTTAACACAAAGAAGACTACCTCAAGTCATTTAATAATTGAACTTCCAAACGTCAACAATAAAGAAAGGATTCTAAGAGTGGCAAGAGAAAAGAAATAAACAACATCAAATAGAGCTCCAATATGTCTGGCAGCTGACTTTTCAGTGGCAACCTTATAGGCCAGAAGAGAGTGGCATGATGTATTTAAAGTGCTGAAGGAAAATAAACTTTTACCCTAGAATAGTATATCTGGTGAAAATATCCTTCAAACATGCAGGAGCTCCATTACATCTGGCAGCAAACTTTTTAGTAGAAATCTTGCAGGCCAGGAGAGAGTGACATGACATATTTGAAGAAAAGAGAAAATCTTTTATCCTAGAATAGTATATTCAGTGAAAATATTCTTCAAACATGAAGAAAAAATACAGACCTTCTCAGACAAACAAAAGCTGAGGGATTTCATCAACACCAGGCCTGTCCTACAAGAAATACTAAAGGGAGTTCTTCAATCTGAAAGAAAAGGACTTTAATGGGCAATAGGAAGTCACCTAAAGGTACAAAACTCACTAGAAATGGTAAGAACACACACACAAAAAACCCACAAAATATCATAACACTACAATCATGGTATATAAACTACTCATATCTTCAGTATAAAGACTAAAAGATGAGCCTATCAAAAATAATAATTACATCAAACTTTCAAGACATAGACAGTATAGTAAGATATAAATGGAAACAACAAAAAGTTAAAACAGAGGAATAAACTTAAAATGTAGAGTTTTCTCTTTGCTTGTTTGTTTCTGCAATCGGGGTTAAAGTTATCATCAGTTAAATTCATATATTATTGGCAAGCGTCATGGTAACCTCAAATCAGAAAACCTACAATAAATACACAAGAAATTAAAAGTAAGAAATTAAAACATACCACCTGAGAAAATCAAAAGCATTTGAAGAGGTACTTTATTATTTGAGGTTTCATATCTTATTGTCACCTTTTTGTGGTTTATACTTATTAGCAAATTTCTGTAGCTCTAAGTCCTAGACTGTATTCATATGCCCATATCATTCCATTTACATTATGGTCAATAAATATTAGTTTAAAATTTCTATAGCAATGATGATGAGTATAATTCTAAGTGACTGGTAATGTAATAGTAATCATTTTACATCTTTAATATTCCCTTCTTTGAGCCTCCTTCTTTATCATCATGTTACAGTGAAAACTTTCCAAGTTAGTATGGCATTACACATTTTACTAAGTGGATTCTGATTTAAAGGACACATTGATAAAGATTGCAGTTGAGAGGAATCATAACAAAGACAGGAGATTATTTAAATGAATGTTATGATTAGGAAGTACATTGATAAAGACATCAGAATTTGAGAGATAGGAGATTAACAAAACCTACCATAGAAATGTAATCCATTTGAGGAACAGGAAGTTTTATTTTGATTTTAATGATTATTATAGAGTAAGAATCTAAAAGAGTTGGAAGGGAAGAAATCGAAGCAATCCTCATTTTCCTTCTATTGTTTCTCAATGGCACGAGAACTATAGCAGTATCTGAAGCCAGGGTTCAGAAAAGATATTAATCAGTCCCTGAAGCTGCTACTCCCAGATCCGGGTAGCTGGAGGCCCAACAGGTCAGCCCAGAGGTCTGAGCCCAACATTGCCACTGTAGAGAATGGCTGTGCTCCAAATCATTCTCACCATTGTGAGGATCATTCCACCTTTTTCCTGTGGAATCATTATTTTTTGTTTGTATGTTTTGCTCAAAACAAACATATGAAAAAATGCTCATCATCACTGGTCATTAGAGAAATGCAAATCAAAACCACATTGAGATACTATCTCATGTCAGTTAGAATGGTGATCATTAAAAAATCTGGAGACAACAGATGCTGGAGAGGATGTGGAGAAATAGGAACACTTTTACACTGTTGGTGGGAGTGTAAATTAGTTCAACCATTGTGGAAGACAGTGTGGCAATTCCTCAAGCACCTAGACATAGAAATTCCATTTGACCCAGCAATCCCATTACTGGGTATATATCCAAAGGATTATAAATTGATCTATTTTAAAGACACATGCGCACGTATGTTCATTGTGGCACCATTTACAATAGCAAAGACCTGGAACCAACCCAAATGCCCATCGATGATAGACGGGACAAGGAAAATGTGGCACATATACACCATGGAATACTATGCAGCCATCAAAAACGATGAGTTTGTGTCCTTTGTAGGGACATGGATGAGTCTGGAAACCATCATTGTCAGCAAACTGACCCAAGAACAGAAAATCAAATACCACATGTTCTCACTCATAGATGGGTGTTGAACAATGAAAACACAGGGACACAGGGAGGGGAGCTTCACACACTGAGGTCTGTTGGTGGGGACTAGGGGAGGGTCAGCGGGGGGTAGGGAGTTGGGGAGGGATAAAATGGGGAGAAATGCCAGATATAGGTGATGGGGATGGAGGCAGCAAACCACATTGCCATGTATGTACCTATGAAACAGTCCTGCATGTTCTGCACATGTACCCCAGAACCTAACATGCAATAAAATATATATATATATATAAAAGAAAATGTGGCACATATATATCATGAATTGCTATGCAGCCATAAAAAAGGATGAATTCATGTCCTTTGCAGGGACATGGATGAATCTGGAAACCATCATTCTCAGCAAACAGACACAAGAACAGAAAACCAAACACCACATGTTCTCATTCATAAGTGAGAACAATGAGAACACGTGGACACAGGGAGGGAAACACCACACACTGGGGTCTGTTAGGGGGTGGGGATTAGGGGAGGGATAACAGGGGGTGAGGGGATTGGGGAGGGATAACATTAGGAGAAATACCTAATGTAGGTGACATGATGGGGGTTGGAGGCATGTGTATATCTATGTAACAATCCTGCAAGATCTGCACATGTACCCCAGAACTTAAAGTAAAATTTAAAAAAAAGTTTTACTTCATGGGAGGAAATTTTGGCTAGGACTGATTCATCATCAGTGAGAATGGCAGTGACTGTGCTTTGGAATCTCAGACAAGAGTCAAATCCTTTCAAATTCTATAGAATCATATTTTTTTCCTTCTTTCTATGGTACCTAATCACAACTTCTGAACAAGTGTGTGTGTGTGTGTGTGTGTGTGTGTGCAGTGCTGAGCAGTTTGAACTTGTGAGGGGAGAGAAGAGTGTAGGTAAGTGAGACAAGGAGACTCCTCAATTACATGCTTTTGGTGTACCATCTATTATTCCTTCAAAGCCTCTTAATGCTAAATTTCTAATTGCTAGCACCTGAATTGCTTTGCTTGAGAAATTTCTGGGGTCTTCAGAGACTGCTTTACTAACCTTTAGAAAAACCTTCCAAGTGCCCTGGAGTCATCCTCACCCCTACCACATGCTAGATATAGGTCCTTCTATGATGAATAGGAGTTGGACCACGTCTTCATGTAGAATACCTCTGAGTTGTCCATTCTACACCATCTCCTGGAGTTTCTAGTTGCCTTATGCTCCAGTTTTATGAAAGTTTTGATCTATGTAATAGCATAATAAGATAGATGATCAAAATAACAGGCAAAACTTTTAGAAAGGTAAGAAATAACTATTATATGCAAATACATACTTAATAACCTAAGAAAATCAACTGGAAATCTTTTAGAATTAAAGAGTTCCATAAAATGTCAGGATAAAGATAAATACACAGAAATAAATCACTTGCACGCCTACCAGAAAATAATATTGAAGTTAAAAGATTAAATCAATAATAGCATCAAATATTATAAAACCTAAAAGGCACAACTCTAACAAGAAAATGCAGAATCTCTGTATGAGTGTGCATACTACTGAAAATTTACCAAAGAGGAGAAAATATTTAGAGAAAAAATGGAGTAATATACCATATAGCTGAAAGAGAAAATGCTCTAGAGATTGCATTTTTTACCAGATTTGTTTACAGTTTTAACACAATTTCATTCAAAATTATTGTCTTTGTAAATTGACACAATTATTTTAGTTTAGCCAAAAGAGCAAATAGGCAATAACAATTGAAATAATAAAAGAAAATCACCAAGGTTTCAAAACCTACCATAAAGCTACAGTAATCAAGGCAATACTGGCAAAAGGCTAGACACATAGATCAATGGACTAGAATAGACAGCCCAGAAATAAGCCCACAAAAATATGGTTAATTGCAAACATCACATGTTTTCACTCATAAGTGGAAGTTGAACAATTAGAACACATGGACTTAGGGAGGGGAACATCGCACACTGGGGCCTGTCGAGCATAGGGGGTGAGGGGAGGGATAGCTTTAGGAGAAATACCTAGTGTAGATAACAAGTTGATGGGTGCAACAAACCATCATGGCACGTGTATACCTATGTAACAAACCTGCACATTCTGCACATGTATCCTAGAACTTAAAGTATAATTTTAAAAAATAAGGTTAATTGATTTTTTAATTGAAAGTTTTATTGCAATAATTATAAATTCACTATAGTTTTAATAACTAATACAAGTAAATCCCTTGTACCCTTCACCTAGTTTCTCCCAATAGTAAAATTTTACAAAACTGTAGCAAAATATCAAAACCAGAATCCATCAATCTTATTCAGATTTCCCTAGTTTTACTTGTATTCAAGTATGTGTGTATGTTGTTCTATACAATGTAATCACATGTAGGTTCGTGTATCTGTCACCACATTAGGATACAAAATAGTTCCATCACCAAAGCATCCCTTGTGTTTGCCCATTTATAGCCACAGTTACCACTCTCCTGATGCCACCAAACACCCTGTTCCTAAACCTGGCAGCCACTAACCTGTCACTATTTCCGTAACTTTGTCATTTCAAGAAGATCACATAAATGAACTTTTTAATACATAATCTTTTGTGATTGGCTTTTTACACTCATTCAAACCCTAGGAAATGGTGTAGAATGGACAGCTCAGAGGCATTCCATCTAAGAAACTGGGGTAGTTACATTCCAACTCCTGTTCATTATATAGAGGCCTAAATTGGCACATGGTCAAGGGCATTTAAAGCCTTTTTTCATTGGAGATTTGTCCAAGTTGTTGAGTATATCAAGTTGGGTATTTTTGTTGTTACTGAGTAGTATTCCATGGCATGGATGTGTCACCATTTGTTTAACTATTTACCTGTTGGACCACATTCAGGCTGATCCCAGTTTTTGCTTATTATGAATAAAGCTGCTGTGAACATTCTTGTACAGATTTTTGTTGTAAACATAAGTTTCATTTCTCTGGGATAAATGCCAAGAGTGCAATTGCTAGTTTGCATATTAACTACATGTTTATACTTTAATTACATCTTTAGCTTTATAAAAATCTACCAAGCACTTTTTGAGAGTGGTTGTACCATTTTATATTCATTCCCACCAGTAATGTGCAAGTGATCCAGTTTTTTCTCATCTTTATCAGCATTCAGTGTTGTCTCTATTTTAGCCATTATAATAAATGCACAGTGATATGTTATTTTGCATTTTAGATCATTTGGATAACTTAGTTTTAATTTGCATCAATGGATGCTGATGTGGAATATCTTTCTGTGCTCATTAGTCACTTGTATGCCCTCTGTGGTGAAATGTCTCTTCAAGTCTTTTGATCATTTTTGAATCGGATTTTTTTTGAACTTTTACTGTTGAGTTTTATGAGTTCTTTATATATTCTAAATACTAGTCCTTTGTCATATATGTGGCTTGCAAATATTTTCTCCCAGTCTGTAGCTTCTCTTTCCATTCTGTCCATGTGTACTTTCACAGAGCAAAAGTTTTTAATTTTGAGGAAGTCCGGTTTATCAGTGTTTCCTCTTACTGATTGTGCTTTTGGTGTCAAGTCTAAGAACTTTTTGCCTAGCCTTAAATCCTAAGATTTTATCCAATGTGTTTTCTAAAAGTTTTATAGATTTACATTTTACATTTAAATCCATTGATCTATATTGAGTTAATGTTTGTATAAGATATGAGATTTATATGGAGGCTTTTGAAAAGGCTCTCCTTCCTCCATTGAATTGCTTTTGCATCTTTGCCAAAAATCAGTTGAGCATATCTGTATGGGTCTAATTCTGTGTGATCTATTCTGTTTCATTTATATATTTCTCTCTCCCTTCACCAATACCACATTATTTTGATTAATGTAGCTGTATAGCAAGCTTTAGTATATGGTAGAGTGATTTGTCCCACTTTATTCTTCTTTGTCAAGATTGTTTTACCTATTACAGGGTGTACACCTTCCATATAACTTCAGTGTAAGCTTGTCTATGTCTACAATAAACTTTGCTGACATTTTTATAGGGCTTGCATTAAGCTTATAGATCAATATAGGGAGAATTTACAACTTTACTCATGTAAATTGATTGATATTGATTGATGTTGAGTCCTTCAATCAAAGAACGTGGTATATCTTTCCATTTATTTAGGTCTTATTTGATTTACTTTATCAGCATTTTGTAATTTAAAGCATACAGACCCTGTATATGTTTTGTTTTGTTAAGTGCATACCTAAGAATTTTATTTTCTTTAAGCAACTGTAAATGGTGTATTGTATTTTTAATTTCAGTTTCCTCACACTCATTGTGAGTATATGAAATACAATAGACTTTTGTGTTAATTTTGTACCCTGCAACCTTGCTGAATTTGTTTACTAGTTTTAGGAGTTTGCTGGTAGATTCCCTGGGATCTCTACACAGACAATCATGTCACCTGCAAGTATCAATAGGTTATCTTCTTTTCCAGTCTGCATTCCTTTTATTTCTTTTCTTGCATGTTACAGTGGCTAGATCTTTCAGTGCTATGTTGACTTAGAGTGGTGAGAATAGATATGCTTGCCTTGTTTCTAATCTTAGAGGAAAAGCAATTAGTCTTTCACCATTAAGTATGATGTTATCTAGGTTTCTTATAGATGCTTTTTATGAAATTAAGGTAATTTCTCCCTGTTTCTAACTTGCTGAGAATTTTTGTCTTGAATGTGGATTTTTTTTGAAATAATTTTCTGTGTCATTGATATGATTATTCTTATTTAGCCTGTTGATATGGTGGATTCCATTGACTGATTTTTAATATTAAACCAGCTTTATATACCTGCAATAAATCCCATTTGGTCATAGTATATGTTCTTTTTATGAATTGTTTGATTTTATTTGTTTTAATGTTTCGTTGATGCTTTTTGCATCTAAGTTTATGAGATATATTGGTCTACAGATTACTTCTTTTGCATTATCATTGTCTGGTTTTGGTAGCAGTGTAAGACCGTTCTCATAAAATGAATTTGGAATAAGTTAGGACATGTTTCCGCCTCTTCTATTTTTGAGACAAGATTGTGTGAAATTAGTGTTGATGCTTATTTTATAGGTTTGATAAAAGTCTCTAGTAAAACCATGCTTGCCTAGAGCGTTCTCTTTCTGGAGCTTTTTAAAGTTTAATTTCTTTAATGGTTTTTAGGCTACTCAGCTGATTTATTTCATCTTGGTTGAGTTTTGGTGATTTGTGATCTTCAAAAAATTAATTCAGTTGTAAAATGTATAATCATAAAGTTATGCATCGGGTTTCCTTTTAATGGCTAAAAGATATGTAGCGTTATTCCTTGTTGCATCCTTGATTTTGGTGATTTGTGTTTTCTCTATTCTTATTATTGTCAGTATTTTCTATGATTTGAATGTTTGTATCCCCTGTCAATTCATACCTTGAAACCTAATCACCAATGTGATGGTAATCAGAGGCAGGAAGAGATGTTGAACAGAAGATTCCCCAGCATCACTCACTCCACAAAAATAAAACAAGAAACAATTCAAAAACAAGAATACCACCTCACATTTTGTAGAACTCAGGAAAGAAGCAGAGCAACTTCCTGAACTCACAGAACTGAGAGAAGCCATCATCGGTAACAGAAATGGTCATATGTCATATCACACTGTACTTTCCCTTGCCCCAAGCCAGCATAATGCCACTCACAGAGAATTTCCCCCTAACTTATGGTTTCTTGGGCAATAGGAGGGAAGTGAAGGAGAATGTTCTATCTCCACGAATCTGGGAGTCTTTGTGGGAAGCCCACTCTGATTCTATCACACAGAAAGTATTTGGCATGCCATGAGGGCTGAACCACTGGGATGACTGCGGACAAAGACCAGGGATCTGATTGTAGTGACTAGCATGCAGATATTGATGGCTACTGTGAGCTCTGATAATCAGGAATGTCACATTTAAACAACTGGCTGGAGCCATAGGGTTGCAGGGAACGCAATACTTGAGAAACCTGAATCCCTGGCCAGATGTTACACAAATTCCAGGTGCTTGTGTGGAGTCTTCCCCTAGCTGCTAACAACTAAAATGTCAGGATTAAGTTCCAGTGGGCACTTAAGTATTCTCCAGACTGGGAAACAATGGGAGGGTAGGCAGTTATTTCTAGTTCTGACTATAAATTTTCCCCAGAATGGGAAGAAATAACAGGCCAATATTTAAGTTTCAAAACTAAGTAGTAAAGGTCTACTACCACCAATGAACACCTGCAAAAACTAAAAGAGGTAGTTGTCCTCTTAACTAAGTAGGCATTATTGTAAAGATACAAGAATTGCTAAACCTCAAGGAAATATGACACCACCAAAATGGACCAAGCTCCAATAATGGATCCAAAAAAATTGAAGATCTGTGAAATGTCAGACAGGAAATTCAGGATTATCCTTTAAAAGGAGTTTGGGGAATCAAAAGAAAATATGAATAGAAAACCAAATAAAATTTGGAAAATGATTCAGAAACAAAAAGAAATATTTGAGGAATAAATAGAAATAATTAGGGAAAACAAAGTCATAGAAATAATTCATAATTGAACTTAAAACTCATTAGAAAATTTCAACAGATGATTTGCTCAAACAGAATGAAGAATTAGCAAGCTTGAAGACAAAACATACAAAATTCCTCCATCAGAGGAGCAAAAAAAAAAAAACTGAAAACAAAAGAAGTCCTATGAGAATTATGGGACACCATCAAGTAAACTAATCTCTGCATAATATTTCCGAAGGAGATGAGAGAGAGAAAAAGGCCCACAAAGCATATATAAGGAAATAATAGCTGAAAATTTCCCAAATCTAAAGAAAGATTACACCATCTGAGCACAGAAAGGTCAAAGGTTACTAACCAAATTAAACCAAACAGGAAATCCTCAAGGCATATTATAATCAAATTAGCAAAAATCAAAGGCAAAGAAAGAATATATAAACCAGCAAGAGCAAAGAAGCAGATCACATTCAACAGAGTCAAAATGTGAATTTTAGTGGATTTCTCAGCAGAAACCCCACGATTCAAGAGAGAGTGGGGTGCTATATTCAAAATACACAGGAAAAAAGAAAACAAACCGAAACTTCCAAACAAGAATAGTAACCGATTTTTCCAGATAAACAAAACCTGAAGGAATTAATCAACACCAGACTTGTCTTACAAGAAATGAGGAAGTTCTTCAATCTGAAAGAAGTGGACACTAACGTGTAACAACAACAGTAACAACAAAGACATATGAAGGTATAAAACTCAGTGGGAAACAAAAGACAACAGACATATTCAGAATATTCTAGAGCTGAAGTTGGAGCAAGATGGCAGAATACAGGCCCCCACCAATCATCCTCCCATGGGAACAGCAAATTTAACAACTCTCTAGGAAAAAAAAAACACCTTAATAAGAACAAAAAAATTAGGTAACAGCTCAGCCACAGTGGGAGATGGGTGAAGCACCAAGCCAGTGCTTGGAGTTCCTGTTTCCATGCCTTGGCTCTTAGAGAGCATTTCTGGATTTGCCCTGGCCCAGAGGAAAACACACATCTCTGGAGGTTGAGTCTCAGAGCTGGCAACAAACAACATAAGCTTACTGAAGAAGCTTTGGGCTTTAAGAGAACATCAGTGGTAGCCTGGAAGTACTCCCCATGGGCATGTGGTGGTGGTGGCAATGGAGAGAGGCTTCTCTAACTCTGGAAGAAAGAGTGGGAAGGACTTTGTCCCATGGTTTGAGTGCCAGCTTAGCCACAGTAGAATAGAGCACTCGGTAAATACCAAAGGTTCTGAACTCCAGGTCCTGGCTCCTGAATGGCATCTCTAAATCTGCCTAAAGCATGCTGGAACTTACCACCCTACAGGGAAAGACAGAAGCCTGACTATCTTTGCCACCTGTTGATTGTCGAGTGCTAGGGCCTAGAGAGCACATAGGCAATAACCAGGTAGTAGTTAACAGCAGGCCTTGGGGAAAACCCAGTGCTGTTCTGGCCTCATGTCTAACCCAGTTCAGTACCATTCATGGTGGCCACAGGGGTGCGTGTGTCACCCCATTCCTTATGCCAGATGGCTCAACAAAGAGAGAGAGAGACTGGGAGAAAGTAAGAGAACAATAAGAGTATCTGCCTGGTAATCCAGAGAATTATTCCAGATATTATATAAGAAGATCTCCAAGGTGGTACCTCCATGAGTCTGTAAGAACCACAGCACTACTGGGCTTGGGATGCCCCCAATGCATTTATGGCTTAGATCACAATATCCAAGTGTCTTCAACTACCTAGGAAGTCTTCCTAAGAAGGATGGGTACAAACAAGCCGAGAATGAAAAGACTAAAATAAATATCTAACTCTTCAATTCCCAGATAATGACAAACATCCACAAGCATCAAGACCAATCAGGAAAACATGACCTCACCAAACAAAATAAATAAGTCACCAGGTACCAATTCTGTATAAACAGAGATGTATGACCTTTCAGACAGAGAATTCAAAATAGCTGTTTTTGAGGAAGATCAACAAAATTCAAGGTAACGCCGAGAAGGAATTCAGAATCCTATCCAATAAGTTTAACAAAGAGATTGAAATAATTTAAAAGAATCAAGCTGAAATTCTGGAGCTGAAAAATGCAATTGGTATACTAAAGAATGCATCGGGGTCTTTCAAGAAAAGAATTGATCAAGCAGAAGAAAGAATTAGTGAGCTTGAAGACAGACTATTTAAAAATACACAGTCAGAAGAGACAAAAGAAAAAAGAATAAAAAAGAATGAAACATGCCTATAAGATCTAGAAAATAACCTCGAGAAGGTAAATCTAAGAGTTATTAATCTTATAGAGGAGGTAGAGAAACAGATAGGGGTAGAAAGTTTATTCAAAGGGACGATAACAGAGAACTTTTCAAACCTAGAGAAAAGTATCAATATTCAGGTACAAAATGGTTATAGAACAGCAAGCAGATTTAACCCAAAGAAGACTACTTCAGGGCATTTAATAATCAAACTCCCAAATGTGAAAGATACAGAAAATTTCCTAATAGCAGCAAGAGAAAGAAATAAGTAACATATAGTGGAGCTCCAATACATCTTGCAGCAGATTCAGTGGAAACTTTACAGACCAGGAGAGGGTGGCATGACATATTTGAAGTGCTCAAGGAAAAAAACAAAACACCTTTTACACTGGAATAGTATGTCTGGTAAAAAAGAAAAAAAAAATCTGCCTGTAATCCCAGCACTTTGGGAGGCCAAGGCAGGTGGATCATCTGAGGTCAGGAATTCAAGACCAGCCTGACCAATGTGGTGAACTCCCATCTCTACTAAAAATACAAAAATTAACCAGGCATAGTGGCAGGTGTCTGTAGTCCCAGCTACTCGGGAAACCGACACAGGAGAATTGCTTGAACCCAGGAGTCAGAGGGTGCAGTGAGCCAAGATCATGCCACTGCACTCCAGCCTGGGCAACAGAGTGAAACTATGTCTCAAAAAAAAAAAAAAAAAAAAAAAAATCCTTCAAACGTGAAGAAGAAACAAAAGCTGGGGGATTTCATCAACACCAGACCTGCCCTACAAGAAATGCTAAACAGAGTTCTTCAATCTGAAAGAAAAGGATGTTAATGAGCAGTAAGAAATCATCTGAAAGTACAAAATTCACTGGCAATAATAAGTATACAGAAAAACAGAATATCATAACACTGGTATATAAACTTCTTATCTCAGGAAACAGACTAAATGTTGAACCAATAAAAAATAATAACTACAACAACTTTTCAAATAAGTGACAGTACAGTAAGATATAGAGAGAACAAAAAGTTAAAAAGTCTGGTTATGAAGTTAAAATATAGAGTTTTCTTCAGCTTTCTTTTTGCTTGCTTGTTTTTGCAATCAGTGTTAAGTTGTCATCAGTTTAGAAGAATGGGATATATGATAATATTTACATGCCTCATGGAAACCTCAAACAAAAACATACAACAGATACACAAGAAATAAAAAGCAAGAAATTAAAACATCCCACCAGAGAAAATCATTTTCCCTAAAGGAAAGATAGAAATGAAGAAAAGAAGAGAAGACTACAAAACTAGAAGAATACAAACAGTGGTAGAAGCAAGTCCATACTTATTAATAATAACATTGAATGTGAATAAACTAAATTCTCCAATCAACATACATAGAGTGGCTCAATGGATTAAAAAAAATAAATAAGACCACATGACCTGTTGTCTACAAGAAACACACTTCACCTATAAAGGCACATATAGACTGAAAATTAAGTGGTGGAAAAAACATTCCATGCCATTGGAAACCAAAAGTAGAAGGAGTATTTGTACCTGTACCAGACAAAGTAGATTTCAAGACTGAAAGTATAAAAGGAGACAAATAAGGTCATTATATAATGATAAAGGCATCAATTCAATAAGAGTATATGAAAATTGTAAATATATGAACTCAACACTAGGGCACACAGATGCTATTATATAGATATTAGAAGCACACACAGATATTAGAATGTACAGATATAACGTACAGATATTAGAGGCAAATATTATAATATACATATACTATAATATTCAGATATTAGAAGCAAATATTATTAGAGCTACAGAGAGAGATGGACACCCAAAACAATGATAGGTGGAGACATCAACACTACACTTTCAGCATTGAAAAGATCTCCCAAAAAGAAAAGAGACAGAGAAATATTGGATGTAATCTGCAGTACAGACCAAATGGACCTAATAGATATTTACAGAATATTTCATCCAATGGCTAAAGAATATGCATTCTTCTCCTTAGTACATGGATTAGTCTCAAGGATAGACCATATGTTAAGTCACAAAACAAGTCTCAAAACATTCAAAAAATTGAAATAATATTAATCATTGTCTCTGACCACAATTAAATAAAACTGGAAATCAATAACAAGAGGAATTTGGGAACTATAAAAAGTCATGAGATTTTTAAAATATGCTCCTGAATGACCAGTGGGTTAATGAAGAAATTAAGAAGGCCATTGAAAAATCTCTTGAAACAAATGACAATGGAAACACAACATACGAAAACCCATGGGATACAGCAAAAACAGTACTACAAGGGAAGTTTATAGCAATAAGCACCTCCATTAAAAAAGTAAAAGAAAATTCAAACAACCTAGTGATGTATCATAAATAACTAGAAAAGAAATAGCTAATTAAACCCAAAATTAGTAGAAGAAAAGAAATATAAACATCAGAACAGAAATAAATGAAATTAAAGAAAACAATACAAATGATCAAAGAAATGAAAAGTTGGCTTTTGGAAAAGATAAACAAAACTGACAGACTTTTTGCCAGACTCAGAAAAAAAAGAGAAGACTCAAAGTCAGAAAAGAAAAAGGAGACATTATAACCGATACCATATAAATTCATAGGATTTTTAGTGGTTACTATGAATAACTATATGTCAATAAATTGGAGAATCTAGAAGAAATGAATAAATTCCTAGATATATGTAACCTGCCAAGGTTGAACCATGAAGAAATTCAAAACTTGAACAGGTCAATAACAACCAATAAAACCAAAGCCTTAATAAAAAGTCTCCCTGTAAAGAAAAGTCTAGGACCTGATGGCTTCACTGTTGAATTCTACCAAACATTAAAGAAGAGCTAATACCAATTCTACTCAAACTATTCCAAAGAGCAGAGGAAGAGGGAATACTTCCAAACTCATTCTACAAGGCCAGTATTATCCTGAAACCAAGACCAAAGACATCAAAAAAAAAAAAAAGCTACAGGCCAATATATCTGATGAATATTGATGCAAAAATCCTCAACAAAATACTAGGAAACCAAATTCAACACCATATTAAAATGATTATTCATTATGACCAAGTGGGATTTATCCCAGGAATACAATAATGGTTGAACATAAGCAAATAAATCAAGGTGATACATCGTATCAACAGATTGAAGGACAAAAGCCGTATAATCACTTATTGATACTGAAAAATCATATGATAAAATTTAACATCAAATCCTCAAAACACTCTGCATACAAGAAACATACTTCAATAAAAGTCACATATGACAGATGCACAGCTAGTATCATACTGAATAGCGAAAAACTGAAAGTCTTTATGATCTGGAACATGACAAGGGTGCCCACTTTCATCACTATTATTCAACATAGTAGTGGAAGTCCTAGCTAGAGCAACCAGACAAGAGAAAGAAACAAAGGGCATGCAAATTGAAAAGGAAGAAGTCAAATTATCCTTGTTTGCAAATGATATGATCCTATATTTGGAAAAACCTAACGACTCCAGCAAATAACAATTAGAACTAATAAACAAATTCAGTAAAGTTACAGGATACAAACCAACATAGAAAAATCAGTAGCATTTTTATATGCCAACAGTAAACAATCTGAAAAAACATCAAGAAAATAATTCTATATACTATAGTAACAAATAAGATACCTAGGAATAAACAACCAAAGAAGTGAAAGACTGGTACAATAAAGCTGGAGGCCTCACAATTACCTGACTTTAAAACATACTATAAGGCTATAGTAACCAAAACACCATAGTACTGGCATAAAAACAGACACATTTACCAATGGAACAGAATAAAGAACCCAGAAATAAATCCAAACTTTTATAGAAAGACTCATTTTCAATAAAGGAAACAAGAACATTGAGTAAAGGATCGTCTTTTCAACAAATGGTGTTGGAGAAACTGGATATTCACATACAGAAAAATAAAACTAGACCCCTATCTCTCACCATATACAAAAATCAAAGCAAAATGGATTAAAGACTTAATTGGCAGATCAGAAACTATGAACCTAGTATAAGAAAACATTACGGAAATTCTTCAGGACATTGGTCTGTGTAGTAAGTTTGGAGGTAAGACCTCAAAGCACAGGCAGCAAAAGCAAAACAGACAAATGGTATTACATCAAACTAAAATGCTCTGCATAGCAAAGGAGGCAATCAACAGAGTGAAGAGACAGCCTATGGAATGTGAAAAAAATATTTGCAAGCTATACATCTGACAAGGATTTAATAACCAGATATATAAGGAATTCAAACAGCTTACTAGAAAAACAACAACAAAAACAAAAATAATCTGATTAAAAGATGGGCACATGATCTGAATAGACATTTCACAAAAGAAGACACACTAATGGCCAACAGGTGTATATAAAAATGCTAAACATCACTAATTATCAGGGAAATGCAAATTAAAACCACAGTGAGATATCATCTCACCCTAGTTAAAATGGCTGATATCAAAAAGACAAAAAGTAACAAATGCTAGTAAGAATGTGGGGAAAGGGGAATGCTAGTACACCATTGGTGTGAATATGAATTATACAGCCACTGTGGAAAACAATGTGGAGGTTCCTCAAAAAAAAAAAACTAACAATTGATCTAACATATGATTAAGTAATCCTGCTGGTAGATATATATGCAAAAAAGGAAATAAGTATATTGAAGAGACATTTTCACTCCTACGTTTATTGCAGCACTATCCACATGGCCAATATATGGAAGCAAACCTAGCACCCATTAACAGATGAATGCATAAAGAAGGTGTGGTATATATACACAATGGCCTATTATTCCACCATAAAAAAGAACTCAGTGCTATCATTTGCAGCAACAAATTGGACGACATTATATTAACTGAAATAAGCCAGGCACAGAAAGATAAATATCACATGTTCTTATATATGTGGGAACTAAAAATGTTTGTCTTGTGAAGGTAGAGAGTAGAATGATGGTTACCAGAGGCTGAAAAGTATAGTGGATAGAGGACCATAAAGAGATTTTGATTAATGGGTACAAAACTAGTTAGATATAAGGAATACATTCTAATATTTTATAGCACAGTAGGGTAAAAATAGAAAATAACAATTTACTGTATATTTCAAAATAGCAAGAAGAGAAGAGTTGGAATGTTTCCAACACAAAGAAATGACAAATGTTTGAGTTGATATACTCATTACCCTGATTATACATGTACCTCATTAATATGTGCATTTATTATGTGTCACTTTAAAAAAAAGAGCTGGGACATTTTGGAGGTGATGAGGTCATGAGGTCTCTACCTCTATGAATGGGATTAGTGCCCTTATAAAAGAAGCCCAAGGGAGCTATTCAAGGATGTAGCAAGAGGGCACTATCTATGAGGAGGAATAGACCCTCACTAAACCGAATCTGCCTGAATTTTAATCTTGAACTTTCTGGTCTCTAGAACTATGAGAAAAAAAATTTGCTGTTTATAAGCTACCAAGTTTACGCTATTTTGATATAGCAGCCCTTACAGACTAAGACACTATTCCAAAAGTTTTATCAATTCCTCATGAATTTTATATGTAATATTTGATGATTGTATCAAATAATGAAAACACCATCTGATATTCAAGGTAATGTTTAAAACTGAGAAAGGTGGTAGATTAGTGCCCTAATATTAAAAAAAAAGAAGAAAAGTAAATTAAAATTGAGAAAGGAAAAGGGACCTAAATAGAAGCAAACTTTCCAAATTTAACTCAAGGTCATAAAATGTTTATAGCAGTGGACTGTGATGAGGTACATGGGTATATTGGAACACCCAGAAAAAAAACTCCCAAAACTATTCAAAGAGATACATTTTAAATAAATTTTTAAAAATAAATTAAGATGGAATTTCAAAAACTTGACAGTTTAGCAAGAAAAGAGAAACAAAACCACAAGAAACAAACAGAAATCAAATACCAAAATGGCACACTTAAATGCTATCATATCAATAATTACATTAAGTATAAATAGCATAAATACATCAATCTAAAGATAGGGATTGGCAGAGTGGATTTAAAAGAAAACAAACAAATATGCTGTTTATAAGAAACTCACTTGAAAGTATACTATATTGGTAAGTTTAAAGTAAAAGGATGGTAAAAGGCATTCTAGCCTTAAAAAAATGGAATAAGAGTGACTATATTTATATATAATGAAGCATACTTCAGAGCAAATAAAATTACCAGCGACAGAGAGGTATTTCATAGTGACAAAAGGGTCAAATGATGAGGAATATAGAACAATCCTAAATATATATACAACAAAAAGTAAAGTCTCAAAATATATGATGAAAACACTGATGCGCTAAAAGAAGAAATACATGAACCCATAATTACAATTGAACTTGAATTTTCAGAACTTTAATTGCTATGTCTTGGCATGGATTTCTTTGTGTTGATCTTTTTGTGGTTCACTCAGCTTCTTGAATCTGTAGGTTTGTATCTTTTCCAAATTGAGGAAAAGTTTTCAGCCTAATTTCTTCAAATATTCTTTAGCCCACCTATTCCTCTCTCTCTCTCTCTCTCTCTCTCCCCCTCTCTCCCTCTCTCCCTCTCTCCCCTCTCCCCTCCTCTCCCCTCTCCCTTCCTCTCCCCTCTCCCTTCTCCCCTCCTCTCCCCTCTCTCCTCTCTCCTCTCTTCTCCTCTTTTGGAGACAGACAGAATCTCACTCTGTTGCCCAGGCTGGAGTGCAGTGGTACGATCTCAGGTCACTGCAACATCTACCTCCCAGGTTCAAGCAGTTCTCCTGCCTCAGCCTTCTGAGTAGCTGGGACTACAGGTGCACGTCACCACACCTGGCTAACTTTTTGTATTTTAGTAGAGATGGGGTTTCACTGTGTTTCCCAGGCTGGTCTCGAACTCCTGATCTCACACAATCCACCCGTCTCGGCCTCCCAAAGGGCTAGGGTTACAGGCATGAGTCACCACTCCCAGCCTATAATTTCCACTTAGTTCCTTTTTATAACTTTTATTTGTTTGTTCAGATTTCGTAGTTTTCATTTATTTTGAGAGAAAGTTTAATTGCTGAACCATTTTCTTGACTGATTTATTTCATTGTTGGTATTTGTTCATAATTAGTAATTTTCAATTGTATCCCAAACATTTTTGTAGCATACTAGCAGAGTCTGAATCCCATTTAAATCCATCACTTCAGCAGGCAGTCACTCTTTTTAGATTTTGTATGCGGGTCCTGCCCTACTTTTGTGGGCTGTCTTCCAATGACAGTTTAATTTTTGGAGCCTTTGCAGAGTTAGTTTGGTTGCCTTGCTTTATCTGGTGCTGCTGGGGCTTGTAATGGTTACTGTTGGTGCTGCCTGTGTTTCTCTGTGGGGAAGGGATTCTTAGGCAACAGAAACAGTGTGTCTTTTCTGGCTGGGCATTTGTTGCAATTGAGTCCCTTTTACTATTGCCCCTTTTGCCAATTCAGTGTCTCTGAGCCAGTCTGGGGAATCTCAGTTCTAACAGGACAAAGAAGCTTTTAAAATCTGGTCATTTGTTGTGGCAAGATCTCTTTTGTTAATTCTTCCTTGGTATCTCTCAGTGGGAAAGAGGAATCTTAGTCCTGGTGGGAAAAGATAATATTTCCCCTGACTGCTTATTAACAGGCCTCTCACCAAACCTCCTTGCCAGTGGTTCTGTGCTCACTTAGTGTTAGAAGGACCTCCATTCAGTACAGTGCTGCCTTATTTTCTTAAGTTGGAGATTGGAAAATTCTGGATCTGGATGAAATTCTTCTATTGGATGTAGGAACATAAGATGTCCTGCCACTGTGTTGTTTCTCCAGCCTTGGGGTCGCAAACCAGTTTTCCTTCTTCTTACCACCTTTCAGAGTTCTTTCCTAGTTGCTTCTTGCATTATTTCCAGGACTTATAATTGCATTTAACGGGGATGAGGAAGAAAAAAATGGATCTATGTGACCTTATCCAGACTGAAGTTGATTTTTGACAAAAGTGTAAAAGCAATTGAATGGAGAAATAATTATCTTCTCCACAATGGTCCATATAGAGCAAGGGTCCCCAACCCCCATGCCATGGACTGGTACCTGATGATCTGAGGTGGAACCATTTCCATCCTGAAACCATCCATCTCCCTGCCCCCACAGTTCTTGGAAAAGTTGCCTTCCACAAAACCAGTCCCTGGTGCCAAAAAAGGTTGGAGACCGCTGATACAGAGGACCATTGCAAACAAAACAAAACATTGACATATAATTCATGCTTTATGTGAAAATTAACTCAAACTACCAATTAAATGAGTCTATATTGAATAAGTGATTGAATAAATAAACTCCCTCTTATGATATGATGAGATGAGCAGTTTGTATCTCTAAGATTTTTCCTCCCAGACTGGTAATCCTAGTTTATCATGGACAGAACATGAGACAAACCCAAATTAAGGGAGAGTTTACAAAATAGCTGACCACTAGTCCTTAAAACTCTCAAAGTCAAAAATCATTTTTTTAAGACTTTAAAACCATTATAGAGCAGAAAAGACCAAGGAGACATGACAATTAAACAAAATGTAGTATCCTGGATTGTATCCCATAACAGAAGACACTAATGGAAAAATTGGTGAGATCTGAATAACACAGAACTAAGTTTTAAAAATTGTGAAGATACTAAACCATAAAATATGTCCCCATATTGGTAATATAAACCACCATTCATTTAGTCTCAATGAATTTTAATTTAATGCTATGAACTTTATTATTGAATATTTACCAATAAAAACTCTATAATTACTGTTACCAAATGACGGCATTATATCAAAGATAATAACTAAAAAATACTAAAATTTATATTGCTCGAACTAAGTGGAGTATTTCCACTGGCTCCAAAAGAGAATAGTCACCTAGCTCTTAGGTTGCTATTTTGTCTCTTTTTCTCATTTTTTCTTTCTTTGGAGGTGTTTCTCATTTTCTTTTAATATACCTCTTGTTTCTCTAGTTACTGTTGTGTTTTCTCTCTTAGATACTCTACTCTGCCTTAGAGCCTCATTTTAATTATTAGATGGATGACTTCATCTATAATTATATAAATAGCATAATCTCCAAAGATTTTTCAGGCTCTCATTTGTTGCTTGGAACCCAGAATCACATTACCAAGGACTGCTGAGCATGAGGGATGTTATTATCTGCAGAGAAAGCAAAGAGAACCTTTAAAATCACATAATCATACACCTTTGCATTCCAGGCACTTACAAAGAATGCAAATGGCTGTTTGATAAATGGAAAAATAAATTCATCATATGTTTAAATTTACTTGCTAACCACCCAGTAAAAGGACTAGATAGAAAGTCCTGGGAGTAGAGGAAGCCTTTTCCTATTTGCCTATTGCCTGCCGTAATTTTCTTTGTTCTGTTTTTTTTTCTTCTTCTATGAAATAAACAGTGAGGTGATTTTAACAAAACACCTCTGTTTCTCAACCATATTATATAATGTAATACCTGGTATGCATTTTACATTCTTTGGTTTCCAGACACGTATTGTTCCTTAGACACATTCTTGGGGATTAAAGAGTAAAAATTTTTTTTAACAACTTGAAAATTTCAATTCAATGGAAATCTAAAAATGTAGAAAGAGACTTAATCTTGATCTGTCTGGTTGACTACTTTATCACCAAGTACTGCCAAAGTGTACCAGGACTCAAAGTTGTTTATAATCTTATTCACAAGAAAAGGCTGAACATATTAGTGCATGCTACATGAAGGACTTTGTTCAGTGGTTTAAATAGACAACTGAGTCATCAAATAGCTCTTCGAGTATAAGTCTTACCAAATAAAAGAGATAGTCAATCATTTAGGACAATGAATTCATTGTATAATTACTTTTATAAGTAAGAAAGAGAAAAATAGTAAGTAGTGAATCTGCAAAAATAGATTTTTACTTTTTCAGTATTGAATGCTGTAGTACAATGTTAAATTGATTGTATCATCAAAGAAAACTATTGGTAATTTAAAATTAGATCAGTTTTTAAAGTAAAATGTTTCATTAGTAAAAATGGCAATGAGAAATGATGGCCCATTCTTCTCAATATGAAAACAATTAACTAAACAAAAATAATAAAACATTTTCATCAAAATCAACATAATTAAGTTTTAGGGAAACATTCTTGATCATATTAATATTTTTAATCTTGGGGGTTCTTTAACTTTTAATTCGTTATTGTTTGACAATTTTCTATTTAGCTTTATGGCTACAAATATTTTGGAAGCATTTCCAATAATGAATGAAATCAAAGATATAACAATTAGTATAAGATGTTTTAGGATAGCAGTCCTTAACCTTTTTGGCACCAGGGACTGGTTTTGTGGAAGACAATGTTTCCACAGACCAGGGATGGGGGCCAGGGATGGTTTTGGAATAAAACTGTTCCACCTCAGCTCATCAGGCATTAGATTCTCATAAGGAGGGTGCAACCTAGATATTTCACATGTGCAGTTCAGAATAGAGTTCATACTCCTATGAGACTCTAATGCCACCACTGATCTGACAGGAAGTGGAGCTCAAGCGGTAATGCTCTCTCACCAACTGCTCACCTCCTACTGTGTGGCCAGGTTCCTAGCAGGCCAGGGAGTTATACCAGTCCATGGCTAGGGCTTGAGGACCCCTGTTTTAGGACAATGGGGAGATCAATGAGCATAGAGTGTAAATAAGTCCAAGAGTGGCATGATCACTGATTTCAGGTGAAAGATAATGTTCGAAACTGGATAGAGGAGATCAAATTCAATAGAAAATTGAATAGGATACTAGTGACAGGAAATTAATTCATCATCATTATATAGAGAGATGTGGAATGTGGAAAGCATCGAGCCAGGGAAGAGTGATGTTACAAAAATGTAGACACAAGGTGATGGAGATCTAACCTAGGAAAATGATAAAGATAATGGAAAGAGAGACATTTTGAAATAAAATAAAGCATAACATAGAGATAGTACTATGAAGCCACCCAGAATATAAACATAATTACTCTGATTTGATTGTTGGGTTTCTTCTTTTCCATAGAGTAAAAGGTAGTAATCCTGGAGCCGTAGTAGGAAATCAAAACTAAAAGACCAGGGATTTCATGCTGATTCTGGTATCTACTTATTAGCATTTACATATTATTTGTGGTCTTAGTTACTTCATCTGTAAATGAAATGGATTAGCTGGAAGGGTGGTTTTCAAATATCATCTCCCTCAAGTACTGGAACTTTTTCTTTTAAGGCACTTGCCACTTTACACAAAGCTTAAAAAACTGAGAAAGATAAAGCAGCCCAGCAGTTTCGTGAAAATTTCTACATACATCTACTATAAGATCCAACCATTCTACTCGTACTGAAATGGGAAAAGGTCCCTTGTCCCCCTTGCAAGGCATGTGATGGGGGTGTGGTTCACTTCTTTGGTGCCCAGCTGCTCAAACATCTAGAGGGAGCATGCAGACAGGCAGGCTGTGGGGCTCCCACCTCACGGCAGTGTCTAGGGGTAAATGTTTACAACTCCTGTAGGCCCCAGTGGGCATGTGTTACCATGTGCTCTTTTAGTTCTGCCATCTGTAGGCAGCTAGTGTTAGCTCAATTAGCCCCTCTACGTTATTGCAAGGACAGAGGGCTTTCTGTATCCTTGAGTTCTTGCCTTGGTGTACTGGAAGAATCAGATCACACATGGGCATCGGATCACACATGGACTTGGAGAATGAGTGTAAGTTTTTTTATTGAGTGGTAGCTCTCAGCAAGGTAGATGGGGAGGCCAGAAGGGGGATGGAGTGGGAGGGTAGTTATCCCCTGGAGTTGAGTGGCTCAGCAGCCAGGCTTTCCTCTCTGCCCCTGCCAAACTCCATATCATTCTGCCAGTTGATGGCCTGCTGGTGTCTGCAGCTGTCTGCCACTATGCTCTTCTGCTGGTATGTTCCTCTCAACATCCAGCCGCTGGTGTGTTCTTCTGCTGATGTGTTCCTCTCGACATCCAGTCACTTGCATGTTCTTCTGCCAGTGTGTTCCCCTCCATGTCCAGCTGCTTGTGTCTCTGCCCACTAGGGTCTCAGAGATTTTTATAGGCACAAGATGGGGGCATGGTGGGCCAGGGTAGTCTTGGGAAATGCAACATTTGGGCATGAAAACAGGAGTGCCTGTTCTCACCTAGGTCCATGGGTATAGGCCCAAGAGTGGAGCCCTCACCAGGGACCACACCTTTCTCCTCCCAGCACTTCCCTGCCCCACTCCCATGTCACTAGGTACTTACTCACGAGAAATGGAAGCATATGTCAATACAAAGCCTCTACAAGAATAGTCATAGCTGCTTTATGTGTAATAGCCAAAAACTGGAGACAACAAAAACATCCAACAATGGATGAATAGATAAATAATTTGTAGTATGTCTATACAATGAAATACTGTTAACTAATAAAAAGGGATTTGTTACTGATAAACAACATTAGTGACTCTCAAAATAACTATGCTTAGTGAAGGATGACCAAAAAAAGAGATTACATATTGTATGATTCAACTTATAAAACTCGAGAAAATGAAAATTATTTTATAGTAATAGAAATTAGATCCATGTTTGCTTCAGGATGCTCAGAGAGACAAGGGGCAGCAGAGAAGTTACAAAAAGACACCAAGAAGTTCTTGGAGGCCGTGGATATATTCACTATCTTGATTGTGGTGATGGTTTCAAGGGTTTATATATGTCGGCATTTATCAAACTGCACATGTTAAGTATGTGCAGTTTGCATGTCAATTATACCTCAGTAAAGCTGTTTTAAAAAAACAAAAGGCAATCTTGACAGCTGACAGCTGACAGCTAGTAGCTGGTATAGTTGCTTCCAACTAAGGCATGGTGTTCCTTTGTTGGATGTAAGGATTTTACAGAATGTCAATATCAGAAAAGGAGTCCTCATGACTGTGATGAAGCAAAACAATAGAAAGACAACTCCATACTCCATAATCATGCCCAAATAGAGATATAAGTGGAAACTTTGGACAATCACGAAATGCCCAAATACCAGTTTCTCAGTTAACATGAGTAACAACTGCTTATTCTTCAATGATTACCGCATTTTTCCCCTCCAACCTCCTAGATAAAAATTAAGGTAGTCAATCAACAAATTGCTTCAGATTTCTGGCTTCAGCTAATTGAAAACAGACTCTTGCCTCCTGAACTTTCCCACTAAAAAAAACAAAACAAAACAAAAAACCTGAACACAAGCCACAATAAGCCTCCCCACCCCTCAACCATTTCCTCTTTCAGAGAAGCCCTACAATTTCTCCAAGGTGTTTAGTCTCCGTTGGCAGAGCAATAAGAAATCTAACCTTACTGCTTAGAAGTATTCCTGGTGATCTTTGGGACTTTGAAAGTAAGAGTTCTCTGAAATGCAGGACATTGGGAACCTCTCTCTCATGTCCCCCATTCCCTCAGGCCCTTAGGAGCCTTTTGGAAACCATTGAGGTAAATCATCTCTAAGGACTACTCAAATCCATATTTTGATGGTGTTGATGATACTAATATCAATTCCTGGAAACAATGATGGCCTTTAGTAAACTTTTTAATTGAGACAGTCTTTTGAAACAACCCAAATTTATATATTAACATTAGTATTGTGTCTGAGAATGGTGATCAACAGAGTTAACATAGAGACCATTATTTGTACAGAAAAGCCATTTTGATGTCTCTTTAAATGCTTATTATTAAATTGCCCTCTACACTTGGTCTGTGGCATTAGGGAGAAGATCCGTTTTTGCTGACTTAAAAGAGATTGATCCAGGAATGTGCTTTCTTTAGCTTCCTGCTGATAAATACTCTTCCTCTGCTATTTTCCTGAGTTATTTCTGTCCCTGAATTCTCATCTTGAATAAGCAGAGAGGGAATTGAGATGAACAGACTTGAATATTTGGGATGCTTTCAAGAATGCAGTGGCCAACAATGAAAAGCTATGATAGGGCAAAGAAAATTTGATTCACCAGAAGGTAATTTTGGAAGTTTAAATGTACCCAAATGTCAAATTTACTTCTTTAAAAAAAAACCTAGAGTATGTAAGAATAAGCCTCTTTTTCTATCCTACTAAAATCCTTCTAAAATTACTACTATCTGTCATCCAAATCTACATTGTCACTTTAAAGAGCTCCAAGAGGGAGTTTTTACATCATTTGTGTTGTTTAAATATGTGCAATAACACAATAATAGAAATTCAAGACAAAAAGAATAAGTTGCCAAAGTGACCTTTGATATGTACCTACAATGTTTTGCTTTTAGGACAAGTGTTGGGAGGCAGAAGTAACAGAGCAAAAGAAACCATCTTTCTATATCATATTCATGCACACAAGCATGGCAGTTTTGGTGGCACTGCCTATTTTTGGCACTGGGGCCCAGTTGGGGTGAGAAGGACATGGAGCAGAGTCTTAAGTTTGGCAATGGAGACAGGGAGTCCAGGAAATAAGGAACGTGTGAGGCTCACATACAGCCGGAAACTTTCTAAAGAATTTGCTTTTCCATGCTTTTCAAAGATCTTCCACACCTGTTGTCTCATTGCAAATCTAGAAAACTCCAGGAAGGTAAGACTGGTAAAACTATAAAATGTGAATATAGTTAGGACCCAGGGCTCTGTAGTCAGAAGGCTTAAATTCTTGCCTTAGCAAAGCCACTTGTGAGCTATACTAACTTTGGACAATTTACAAAATCTCTCTAAGCCTTAATGTTCTTTTCTGGAAAATAGTACCTACTTCAAATGATACCTGTGAGGATTACATAAGATAATGGATAAAAAGCTCTCAGCATAGGACCTGCCACCTCATAGGCACTGTACAAAGATTAGCTAGTACTACTACTGCTGGTACCATTCATTAAAAGGAATTGTAATTGTATTCCAGTGCTGAGCATTATTCTTATTGATATCAAATAAGTAATATACATAGGTTAAAAAGTGAAATATTGCTAAAAACTTATAGTTAAACAGAAGGCTTACTACCTTCTGCCATAGTCTCTGTGATTATCTCTCCCCAGAAGGAGCAACTCAATTCTTCTAGCTACTTTTTAGTATTTATTTTCATATTTCTAAATAACATACTATGCTGCTATTTTTTTTCCATTTTTACACATCATATAGTAATTCTTTGTGATAAAAACTCAGAACTTTGCATTCTGACATTGCTTCACAATTAACTTCCCCTTCTGTGCCTGTTCCCATTCTTCTAATATACTTATAGCATATTTTTAATAAATAGTCTGAGTTCATATTATCATGATTATATATACATTATTCAGAGTTAAGCCACTTGTATACAATAATTGCATTTCCTTTCTTGTACACCTTTGTTTTTCCTGAAAATTAATGTAATTACATTTGTTCAATTGCTTAGTTTTCTACTTACCTATCAGTAATTCCACATTCACCAATACAACTATAAAATTCCTCTTGGTTTAGTCAAATATATCAGTTTGTTTATTTAAGGGAATAGTGGGAAGAAATATTCACTTGCAGACACTCTTCCTGATTAAATCTTGATTGTGTGATTTTCAGATATGCTATATTATTGCCTTCTATTTGAATTTTTTAAAAAATGTTTTTTGAGACAGATTCTAGCTCTGTCACCCAGGCTGGAGTACAGTGGCACAATCTTGGCTCACTGCTGCCTTGACCTCCTGGGGCTCAAGGATCCTCCTGCTTCAGCCTCCCAGCTAGCAGAGACCACAAGTACACACCACCACACCCGGCAAATTTTTGTATTTTTGTACAGATGGGGTTTCACCATGTTGCCTAGGCTGGTCTCAAGTGATCCTCCTGCCTCAACCTCCCAAAGTGCTGGGATTATAGACATGAGTCACCATGCCAGGATTGCTGCCATTTTAATACTCCTCTTCTTTGTAATCCTGGAAATTACCTTGTCTCTCTGCTATTATTACTTCCTGTTATTTGGGTCCCAATTTTTTTCTCATTCTTAGTTTCTTCTCTCAGCTAGTTTAGCTACAACTTCTAGGAGCTTTCTTAGAATGGTTCACAGAAACCATTTTGGATACTTTAAAAGTTCCAGTTCTTATTAATTTTATGTTTAATTTAAATTGATAATATGGCTGCAACTCCAAAAGTCCTAGCTTGTAAATCATTCTCCCTCAGAATTTAGAGCAAATTGCTCAATGACTTTTAGTTTATTCTTGAGAAATCTGATGCCATTCTGATCTCAGTTCCTTTATATAAGTGTATAATCTGTTCTTATTTTCTCTTTGAAAGTTTTACAGAAGTTCTCTGTGCCCACAGTTTTGGCATATTTAGTAATGGCATATCTTAGGACATTTTAGGCTTTTTGTAATATAAGCATTTAATGCTGTAAATTTCCCTCTAAGCAGAACTTTATCTGTGTTCTGTGAATTTTCATATATTGCATTTGTATTTTCATCCAGTTCAAAATATTTTCTAATTTCCCTGAGACTAACTCTTTGATTCACGGATTACTTAGAAGTATGTTGTTTAATATCCAAGGGTTTGGAGACATTCTTGTTAGCTTTCTATTATTAATCTTTTATTTAATTCTATTATGTATGGACAAAGACCATACTTCATAGGATTTCAATTATTTTAAATTCTTTATGGTTTGTTTTATGCTTCAGGATATGATCTATCTTGGCAACTCTTGTGTGTGCACATAAAATGAATATGTATTATAATGTTGTTGGGTGAAGTGTTCCATAGATGCTAGTTAGATCCAGTTGGTTGGTGGTAGTGGTCAATACCTTTGTTGATTTTTTGTTTACTACTTCTGTTACTAAAGATGAGTGTTAAAATCTCCAACTATACTTGTGGATTCTTTTTTCTTTTGCATTTTTTGGTTCTGTAAAGTTTTGCTTCATGTATTTTGAAGGTCTGCTTTTAAGCAAATACATAGGATTGCATGTATTCATTTGCAAATACATTTTTTCATAAATTGACTCTGATCAATATGTAATATTTCTCTTTACTTCTGCTATCCTTCTTTGTGCTAAAGACTATTTTGTCTGATATTAATGTAGCCACTTTAGTTCCTTTTGATTAGCGTTTGCATGGTATATCTTTTTTCATTTCTTTACTTTCTTTTTTTTTTTTTTCCAAGACGGAGTCTCACCATGTTGTCCAGGCTGAAATTCAGTGGTTATTCACAAGCACTATAGCAAAATTCAGCCTTGAACTCCTGGCCTTCAGTAATCATCTTTCTAGGACTACGGGCACAAGTCACCATGCTCAGTTCTATCCCTTTACTTTTAAACTGCTATGTAATTATATCTGAAGTTTCTTATAGACAGCATATGAGTCATTTTTTAAAAATTCATTTTGATTATCTCTGTTTTAATGAATGTGTTTATATTATTTATATTTAATAAGATTATTGATATGTTTAGATTTAGGTCTATTACTGTATTATTTGTTCTTTGTTCCCTTTGTTTCTTTTTTGCCTACCTTCTTTTGGGTTATTTGACCAATTATCTATTGTGATTTTAACTATATCTTTTCTTCAATTTATTTAGTGGTTCCTCTAGGGACTATAATATATGTGCTTAATTTTTTACAGTCTACTTAGAATCAATGTTATACAACTTCAAGAGGAATGTAGAAAGCTTACTTCCATGTAGGTCCCATTACTTTACCCCTTGCATACTACAGTTGCCTTACATATATATACATTGGAAACTCCATTAGACAATATTACACTTTTTGCTCTCAACTGTCAAATATATTTTAAAGAACTCAAGAGAGGATAGTCTTCTATCTGAGAAGACTGTTTACCCCAACATTTATCATTTTTGTTGTTCCTCCCTCATTTTTATATTCCAAATTTACTTTCATTTGATCTGTAGAATTTCCTTTAGAAATTATTTTACAATAGGTCTGTAGCTATACATTCTCTTAATTTTCCTTCATCCAATAACGTCTTCATTTCACTTTGATTTCTATAGGGTATTTTTAGTGGATATATAATTTTGAGCTGTCAGCTCCTTTATTTCAATACTTGAAAAATGTTGTGCCACTTCTGGCTTCAGTGTTTTCAGATGAAAAATGCAGTTTTCCCTACAGGTAATGTTTCCTTTTTCTCTGACGACTTTGAAGATTGTTTTCATCATTTTCAGTTGTCAGTCTTTTCATTATAATATGTCTGAGCATTGATTTCTTTGGATTTATTCTATTGTAGGTTCATTCAACTTTTTTTTCTTTTTTCTTTTTTAAGATACGGAATTTCACTCTGTTGCCCAGGCTGGAGTACAGTGGCATGACCATAGCTCACTGTAGCCTCAAACCCCTGGACTCAAGTGGTCTCTCACCTCAACTTCCCAAGTAGCTGAGACGACTGGCATGCACAACAATGCCTTGCTAATTTTAAAAACATTTTCTAGAGACAAGGTCTTACTATGTATATATTGCTTAGGCTGGTGTTGAACTCTTGGCCTCAAGTGATCCTCCCACCTCAGCCTTTCAAGTAGCTGGGATTACAGGTGTGAGCCACAGAACTTGGCCACTCAGCTTCTTGAATCATCTTCAGTCTTTGGAAGTTTTCAGTTATTATGTATTTCAAGCGCCTTTTTCAGCACCTTATTCTGTTTTGTCTCCTTCTGAGATCCTAATGACATTCTTGGATATTTTATTGTGGCTTCACTGTCCCTGTGACTCTATACTGTTTTTCTATCTTTTATTTCTCTGCTGTCCAGATTAGAAAATTTCTGTAAGATCTACCTTCAAGTTCATTGACTCTTTCCACTGTCATTTTCACTCTACTATTGAATCCATCCGGTGAGTTGTTAAAGTTATTTTTCCATTCTAAAATTTTCATTTTGTTATTTATATCTTCTCTTTCTTTGCTGATACTTTGTACTTTAACTTTTGTTTCAGGACAGTCCATGATTATTTATTCATGCATTTTTAAAATAGATTTTTAAAAGTTTTTTTCAGATAATTCTAAAACCTATGCCATCTCAGTATTGAAATGTGTTTGATTGTATTTTCCCATGTGGGTTGAGGTTTTAATGATTCATTTTAAAAAATTTATACAGCACTTTATATTTTTTATTTTTGTTTGTATAGACTTTTAGGGAGTGTAAGTGTAGATTTCTTACATGCATATATTGCATAGCAGTAAAGTCTGAGCTTTTAGTGTACTCTTCTGAATAGGTGAACATTGTATCTAATACGTAACTTTTCAATCCTCACTACCCTCCCATCCTTCTACTGTTTGTAGTCTGTAATATCTATTATTCTCCTGAGATTTTGATGATTCTTTATACATCACATAATTTTGTTATATCCTGAACATTTTGAATATTACATTATGAATCTCTGGGTCTTGTTTATACTTGATGGGCAATGTAGATAGTTTGGTTTTAGCAGGCACTTGACCTGCTTAATTCAATCTGCAAGTTTTGACTTATATTCTATGGGCTCTACTCCTAATATCAGTTCAATTTTCGAAGCCTTTTCAGTGCTATTCAGATCTGTCCCACATGTGTACAAGCCAGTGGTACATCTGAGACTTGGGTAGAGGTCTATCTGTTAGTTCAGATTTTAATGCTTTCGGCATGTTAATTATAATGAGATTCATTCAGGCTCAGATGAGGGGTGATGAGCCAGAAGTTTATAAACAACTTTATAGGGCTGCTTTCCTGAGATACTTTCTTTCTACTATCAACTTGACACTTTTCACTTTCTTGGAGCTCTCTTTTTGGTCCAATTGTCGGAAGTCACTCAGTTCTATGGTTATTCCATAGCCAAGACGTGGAGGACCAAGAGAGTAAAACAAAACCAACGGACTTTGGCTCTATCCTCAGGAGCCACAGCTGCACCAAATGGGAGAGTAAGTAGACACATCCTCAAAGATTTTGTTCCTGCAGTTTCCCATTTCCAGGAGTTTTTGTTTTTGCCACTGCCTCCACCATGAAGTTGTCTTGGAGGTGAGGCATAAAAGAACAGAGAAAAAGGGAGAGAAAAAATAGAGGGATTCCATCTATAATTTGAGTGTTAGCAGTCCCTTTCCTCGTCCCATGAGCCACACAAGACGTATTTTCCTTAAGCTCTCTTTATCTTTCCCCACACCACAGTGCTCCTTCATGGGGTTTGGGCTTTGTTAAGTTTAGGCGGCGAGACACTAGGAGGGAAATTGGTTGACTTAGTGCTGTTTCATGTTCACTGAAACTCCGAATTCTTTTTTTATTTTTCTGAGATAGGATCTCATTCTATCACCCAGACTGGTGTGCAATGGCACCATCTCAGCTCACTGCCAATCTCTGCCTCCCAGGCTCAAGCAATCCTCCCATATCCTCAGACTCCCAAGTAGCTTGGACCACAGGGATATGCCACTACTCCTGGCTAATTCTAATTTTTTATAATTTTAGTAGAGATGACGTTCTGCCATGTTTCCCAGGCTACTCTTGAACTCTTGAGCTCAAGTGATCCACCCACGTTGGCCTCCCAAAATGCTACAATTACAGGCCTGAGCCACTGTACCCAGCCAGGAACTCTGAATTCTGATGTTCTTGTCCATTATGCCTACTGATATTTATTTTTCAGAGTTCTCAAATAGATGCTCCATGAATTCTGTCTAGGTTTTATGATGCATTCTATAATGAGATAAACAGGTGACATGTGCTTACTCCATCTTACTCAGACCCATAACCTTTATTAAAAATTAATTTTCCTACATATTCGTTGGTTGTGTACACATTTCCTGAATTATTTCTTTGATGATGCCCTCTCTTCTCTTTTTTGAACTTCCATTATTCAAATTATGGACTTCCTCGTTTAATTTAATTTAATTTTACATTCCCAAAGACATTTTTCCTGCATTTTATGAATTTTTTCAACTCTATTTCAACCTTTCATATTTTTAATTCCTAGAAGATCTTTGCTGTGGGATAAACTGCATCCTCCAAAAACATATGTACAAATTCTATCCCCGCTACCTGTGGATGTGATCTTTTCTGGCAATAGGGTTTTTGCATATAAATTCAAGTTAAGATGAGGTCGTACTGAATTAGGGAAGGTCCTAATCAAATGACTGGTATTTTTATAAGAAGAGGGATATTTTGACACAGATACACAGGAAGGGAAGACAGTCATATGAATACAGATGCAGAGATTGAAGTTATTCTGCCACAAACCCAGCAATACCTGGGGCCACCAGAAGCTAAAAGAGAAAGGGAAGGTTTCTTCCCTAGAGACTTTGAGGACAGTATGGCCCTGCTGACACCTTGATTTTGAATTCCTAGGCTCTAGTAATATAAGAATTAATTTCTATTGCTTTAAGAAACCAGTTTGTGGTACCTTGTTACAACCGCCCTAATAAATGAATGCAATCTTCTTTCAATATCTTATCTTTGGAAGTTTTTGAATTATATTTTCATTTGTTTTTTGCTGTTGCTTTCTCATTTCCAGGTTCCTGTTTTCTGTTTACTTTTATCTTTGTTTTTCATGATCTTCGTTTTTCTTGACTGTCATGTAATCCATGCTGTCTATTGATTTAATACAGGAACACATAAAAACTGACTTAATTCTGTAGACACAGGAAGGGCTTGATGGTTTCATCTGGTGATCATTTGGGATATGGTCATTTTGTTTGAGGGTTCCCAAATTTTATTTATTTATTTATTTATTTATTTATTTATTTATTTATTTATTGCATTTTAGGTTTTGGGGTACATGTGAAAAACATGCAAGGTTGTTGCATAGGTGCATATGTGGCAGTGTGATTTGCTGCCTCCCTCCCCTTCACCTATATCTGGCATTTCTCCCCATGCTATTCCTCCCCAACTCCCCACCCCCCCCGCTGTCCCCACCCAACAGACCCCCATGTATAGTGCTCCCCTCCCTGTGTCCATGTGTTCTCCTTGTTCAACACCCGCCTATGAGTGAGAATATGTGGTGTTTGATTTTGTGTTCTTGTGTCAGTTTGCTGAGAATGATGGTTTCCAGGTTCATCCATGTCCCTACAAAGGACGTGAACTCCTCGTTTTTAATGGCTGCATAATATTCCATGGTGTATATGTGCCACATTTTTCCTGTCCAGTCTATCATCGATGGGCATTTGGGTTGGTTCCAGGTCTTTGCTATTGTAAATTGTGCTGCAATGAAGATTCGTGTGCATGTGTCCTTATAGTAGAACGATTTATAATCCTTTGGATATATACCCAGTAATGAAATTGCTGGCTCAAATGGAATTTCTATTTCTAGGTCCTTGAGGAATCGCCACACTGTTTTCCACAGTGGTTGAACTAATTTACACTCCCACCAACAGTGTAAAAGTGTTCCTATTTCTCCACATCCTCTCCAGCATCTGTTGTCTCCAGATTTCTTAATGATCGCCATTCTAACTGGCGTGAGATGGTATCTCAATGTAGTTTTGATTTGCATTTCTCTAATGACCAGTGATGATGAGCATTTTTTCATATGTTTGTTGGCCTCTTGTATGTCTTCTTTTGTAAAGTATCTGTTCATATCCTTCGCCCATTTTTGAATGGGCTTGTTTGTTTTTTTCTTGTAAATCTTTTTTAGCTCATTGTAAATTCTGGATATCAGCCCTTTGTAAGACGGGTAGGCTGCAAAATTTTTTCCCCATTTTGTTGGTTGCCGATTCACTCTACTGACTGTTTCTTTTGCCGTGCAGAAGCTGTGGAGTTTGATTAGGTCCCATTTGTCTATTTTGGCTTTTGTTGCCAATGCTTTTGGTGTTTTGGTCATAAAGTCCTTGCCTACGCCTATGTCCTGAATGGTTTTGCCTAGGTTTCCTTCTAGTGTTTTTATGGTGTTACGTCTTATGCTTAAGTCTTTAATCCATCTGGAGTCAATTTTAGTGTAAGGTGTCAGGAAGGGGTCGAGTTTCTGCTTTCTGCATATGGCTAGCCAGTTTTCCCAACACCACTTATTGAACAGGGAATCCTTTCCCCATTGCTTGTTTTTTTCAGGTTTGTCAAAGATTGGGTGGTTGTAGATATGTTGTGTCACCTCCGATGCCTCTGTTCTGTTCCATTGGTCTGTATCTCTGTTTTGGTACCAGTACCATGCTGTTTTGATTACTGTAGCCTTGTAGTAGAGTTTGATGTCCGGTAGTGTGATGCCTCCCGCTTTGTTCTTTTTGCTTAGAATTGACTTGGCTATGCGGGCTCTCTTTTGGTTCCATATGAAGTTTACGGTGGTTTTTTCCAGTTCTGTGAGGAAGGTCATTGGTAGCTTGATGGGGATAGCGTTGAATCTGTAAATTACTTTGGGCAGTATGGCCATTTTCACGATATTAATTCTTCCTAACCATGAACTTGGAATGTTTCTCCATCTGTTTGTGTCCTCTCTTATTTCGTTGAGCAGTGATTTGTAGTTCTCCTTGAAGAGGTCCTTTACATTCCTTGTTAGTTGTATTCCTAGGTATTTTATTCTCTTTGTAGCAATTGTGAATGGCAGTTCATTCTTGATTTGGCTCTCTTTAAGTCTGTTATTGGTGTATAGGAATGCTTGTGATTTTTGCACATTGATTTTGTATCCTGAGACTTTGCTGAAGTTGCTTATCAGTTTCAGGAGATTTTGGGCTGAGGTGATAGGGTCTTCTAGATATACAATCATGTCGTCTGCAAATAGAGACAATTTGACTTCCTCCTTTCCTAATCGAATACCCTTTATTTCTTTTTCTTGCCTGATTGCTCTGGCTAGAACTTCCAGTACTATATTGAATAGGAATGGTGAGAGAGGGCATCCTTGTCTAGTGCCAGATTTCAAAGGGAATGCTTCCAGTTTTTGCCCATTCAGTATGATATTGGCTGTTGGTTTGTCATAAATAGCTTTTATTATTTTGAGATATGTTCCGTCGATACCTAGTTTATTGAGAGTTTTTAGCATAAAGGGCTGTTGAATTTTGTCGAAGGCCTTCTCTGCATCAATTGAGATAATCATGTGGTTTTTGTTTTTGGTTCTGTTTATGTGGTGAATTACATTTATAGACTTGCGTATATTGAACCAGCCTTGCATCCCCGGGATGAATCCTACTTGATCATGGTGGATAAGCTTTTTGATGTGCTGTTGTAATCGGTTTGCCAGTATTTTATTGAAGATTTTTGCATCTATGTTCATCATGGATATTGGCCTGTAGTTTTCTTTTTTTGTTGAGTCCCTGCTGGGTTTTGGTATTAGGATGATGTTGGTCTCATAAAATGATTTGGGAAGGATTCCCTCTTTTTGGATTATTTGGAATAGTTTCAGTAGGAATGGTACCAGTTCCTCTTTGTATGTCTGGTAGAATTCGGCTGTGAACCCATCTGGGCCTGGGCTTTTTTTGGGTGGTAGGCTCTTAATTGCTGCCTCGACTTCAGACCTTGTTATTGGTCTATTCAGGGTTTCGGCTTCTTCCTGGTTTAGGCATGGGAGAATGCTACTGTCCAGGAATTTATCCATTTCTTCCATGTTTTCTAATTTATGTGCATAGAGTTGTTTGTAATAATCTCTGATGATGGTTTGAATTTCTGTGGCATCTGTGGTGATATCACCTTTATCATTTTTTATTGCATCTATTTGGTTATTCTCTCTTTTCTTTTTTATTAGTCTGGCTAGTGGTCTATCTTGTTGATCTTTTCAAAAAACCAGCTCCTGGATTTATTGATTTTTTGTAGGGTTTTTCGTGTCTCTATCTCCTTCAATTCTGCTCTGATCTTGGTTATTTCTTGTCTTCTGCTAGGTTTTGAGTTTTTTTGATCTCGCTGCTCTAGCTCTTTCAATTTTGACGATAGGGTGTCAATTTTAGATCTCTCCTTTCTTCTCATGTGGGCACTTATTGCTATATATTTCCCTCTAGAGACTGCTTTAAATGTGTCCCAGAGATTCTGGTATGTGGTGTCTTCGTTCTCGTTGGTTTCGAAGAACATCTTTATTTCTGCCTTCATTTCAGTGTTTATCCAGTCAACATTCAGGAGAAAGTTGTTCAATTTCCATGAGGCTGTGCGGTTCTGGGTTGGCTTCTGAATTCTGAGTTCTAACTTGATTGCACTGTGGTCTGAGAGACTGTTTGTTATGGTTTCCGTTCTTTTGCATTTGCTGAGGAGTGATTTACTACCAATTATGTGGTCAATTTTAGAGTAGGTGTGATGTGGTGCTGAGAAGAATGTATATTCTGTGGATTTGGGCTGGAGAGTTCTGTAAATGTCTATTAGGTTTGCTTGTTCCAGGTCTGAGTTCAAGTCCTGGATATCCTTATTAGTTTTCTGTCTCGTTGATCTGTCTAATATTGACAATGGTGTGTTGAAGTCTCCCACTATTATTGTGTGGGAGTCTAAGTCTCTTTGAAGTCTTTAAGTTGATCTTCAACTTCTGATATCCTTTCTTCTGCTTGGTCAATTCTGCTGTTGAAACTTGTACATGCTTCGTGAAGTTCTCGTGTTGTGTTTTTCAGCTCCATCAATTCACTCATATTCCTCTCTAAGTTGTCCATTCTCGTTAGCATTTCATCAAGTCTTTTTTCAAGGTTCTTAGTTTCTTTGCATTGGGTTAGAACATGTTCTTTTAGCTCACGGAAGTTTCTTATTATCCACTTTCTGAAAGCTGATTCTGTCATTTCATCACACTCATT
Organism: Aotus nancymaae; assembly: GCF_030222135.1. Taxonomy (NCBI): domain Eukaryota; kingdom Metazoa; phylum Chordata; class Mammalia; order Primates; family Aotidae; genus Aotus; species Aotus nancymaae. The sequence continues at coordinate 16,302,344 of NW_026988472.1, read as the reverse complement.
CTCTATCCAGTCTTGTTCCCGTGCTGGTGAGGAGTTATGCTGCCTTGTAGGAGGAGAGGTGTTCTGGTTTTGGGTGTTTTCATCCTTTTTGCGCTGGTTTCTTCCCATCTTTGTGGATTTATCCACCTATCGACTTTGTAGTTGCTGTCTTTCTGATTTTGGTAATTTTAAGTCTGCAGCAGCTGAACTCATAAACCCCCTTTTCTTCCCCCCAGGTGTTCTGGCCCAGGGAGTAGTTAGGGCTTTATGCTTTTCAGCTGTGTTGCTGTCGTTTTCCCTGCCCTCAAGGTGGCAGTCTAGTCACACAGCCTGCAGAGGCTTCGCTGAGCTGCTGTGGGCTCCGCCAGGCTTCCGTGTGAGCTTCCCTGCAGTCCTGTTTATATGGGTGTAGTTAGAACTGCTTCAGCTATGCTGGCCCGCCCCTGTAGTGACGGAGTCTCTGTAGTGGCGGGTTGTCTTGGTTATGGCAAATTGCCCTGGGAACTGCAGGGTGTTTCCCAATGGAGGATGCCCCTCCCCCACAGAGCTGGACCATCCCTGGTTCAGCTGTGTTTCCAGTGGGGCCCTCTTTGCCCGGGAATCTCTTGGCTTGCCTCCTTGCCTCAGCTCCCCTTGCTGGCCCAGAGGGGACACAGTCTCGTTCACTTTGCTCAAGGAGCTGCTGCTCCCTGCCCCCGGTGCAGGCCGAGCGGTTGCTCCGGTCCAACCAGCGGTGCTGGGAACCCGTGGAGCTTCTCCACCTGTGAATCTCCTGGTCTGTAGGCAGTTAAAATCCACTCCCCTGTGTGCCGCTGCATCAGGCGAAGCAGCGGCACTGAGATTCGTGGCACGCCCTTGCCAGGGGGTCTCCTCGCTTGACTCCCTGATTCAGCTCCCCTTGCTGGCTCAGAGGAAACTCTGTCTCTCTCGCTCCGCATAAGAAGCCGCAGCCCCCCGCCCCAGGGCGTAGGCTGAGCGGCCACGCCGCTCAAACCAGCGGCGCTGGCGACCCATGGGGCTTCTCCTCCTGTGAATCTCCTGGTCTGTGGGCAGTAAAAATCCGTCTGGAAATGTGGCGTCCACTCACCCTCTGCGCCTTCTCTCGGAGCTGCAATCCCGACTTCCTCCTAAGCGGCCATCTTGTTCGTCCTCCGAGGGTTCCCAAATTTAATGTCAGTAGATGTGTCTCTTTAAATTAGAAAAATGTGTAAAATATCTGTTCTATCCTGAAGAGCTGTCTCAAGTAGTGAGTGTATATATGTCTATATATATACACATATATGTATATATGTGTATATATATACACATATATATTTGTGTGTGTGTATGTGTGTGTATGTATATTTATATATTCAAATATCCCGTCTCAACTAAACATTTATAAGCACATCTATTGACACTGTTTTATATGAATTGATTCAAAAAGAGTATAACAGTACAAATACACCCAATTAAGAAAAGCATTTTTTTTCTGGTTGGGCTTACACATAAACTGGCCAAATCTAAAGCTACATATAAAAAGTAATGTTTTGACTGAGGGAATAATATCCAAAATTGTCTTGCAAAGATCCTATTAATAATTCTTATCCTGTGTAGAACCTTAATGAATCTCAGTGTGCTAAACTTACCATTATCCTTTTAAACAGAAATGAGGAGTCAAGATAAGTTTCTAGCTTAAAAATCTCATTGTATCTACTTCAATTTAGAATTTCAAGTCATCTTAATTTGCACCAAACTTATATTTCACTCTATTTTATTTTAAAATTTAAAATTTTTATTTTTAAATTTTATTATCAAACACATGAATAGAAAAAAATGAGGAAATTATATGAACCTTAAATTTACAAAAGAGCAAAAGCAATGAATATTAAAAAATGAATATATGCTCAACCTCACAAATAATAGGTTATACATATTAGATTATAAGATGTTCTTCACATCTATTTCACTCCAATATCAGTGGAAAACATTCTGACAAGTTCCAAGATTGGTATTAATATAGAACAACAAAAACAGGTGGACATGTGATTATAACACTACATTTAGAAAATAACTTGGTAAAACTAGTAAAGTTGAAAATGAATATACGTTATGAAGCATATGTACCCTTAGTTATTTCACCTGGAGAGATTCTAGCTCACATATAAAAGGGGAAGTGTACAAAAATTTCCTTAGCAGAAGTGTTTGTAGCATCAAAAACAAAAAATGAGAAACAACCTAAATGCTCATTAACAGGAAATTGAATAGACAAAACATGCTCTATTTATACAATTCAATATTATACATCTCTTTGGGAGGCTAAGGCAGGCAGATCACGAGGTCAAGAGATAGAAATCATCCTAGGTAACATGGTGAAACCCCACTTCTACTGAAGATACAAAAATTCACTGAGCATGTTGGCGTGCACCTGTAGTCCCAGCTATTTGGGAGGCTGAGGCAGTAGAATCACTTGAACCTGGGAGGCGGAGGTTGCAGTGAGCCGAGATCACACCACTGCACTCCTGCCTGGTGACAGAGCAAGACTCCATCACAAAAAAACAAGAAATATTATACAGCAATAGGATAGATGAATTAGAACAAGAAATATCAACATAAGAGAATAAAATATTAATGGGAAAGGAAAAGTAAATTGCAGAAGTATAAATATAACATATGGTCTTCCCATAAAATCCTTTTCCTAAAGTTTAAAAATATGTAAGCAATATTATATATATTTATATATATATATTTTTATTTTTATTACTTTTTTATTGCATTTTAGGTTTTGGGGTACATGTGAAAAACATGTAAGATTGTTGCATAGGTGCATACGTGGCAGTGTGATTTGCTGCCTTCCTCCCCTTCACCTATGCGTGGCATTTCTCCCCATGCTATCTCTCCCCAACTCCCCACCCCCTGCTGTCCCCCCCACTCCCCACCAACAGACCCCAGTGTATAGTGCTCCCCTCCCTGTGTTCGTGTGTTCCCATTGTTCAACATCCGTCTATGAGTGAGAATATGCGGTATTTGATTTTGTGTTCTTGTGTCAGTTTGCTGAGAATGATGGTTTCCAGGTTCATCCATGTCCCTACAAAGGACATGAACTCATAGTTTTTGATGGCTGCATAATATTCCATGGTGTATATGTGCCACATTTTCCCTGTCCAGTCTATCATCGATGGGCATTTGGGCTGGTTCCAGGTCTTTGCTATTGTAAACTGTGCTGCAATGAACATTCGTGTGCATGTGTCCTTATAGTAGAATGATTTATAATCCTTTGGATATATACCCAGTAATGAAATTGCTGGCTCAAATGGAATTTCTATTTCTAGGTCCTTGAGGAATCGCCACACTGTTTTCTACAATGGTTGAACTAATTTACACTCCCACCAACAGTGTAAAAGTGTTCCTATTTCTCCACATCCTCTCCAGCATCTGTTTTCTCCAGATTTTTTAATGATCGCCATTCTAACTGGCATGAGATGGTATCTCAATGTAGTTTTGATTTGCATTTCTCACATAAATTATTGTTAATATATATTTATAATTATATATTTATGTGAAAGGGAAAGATTATATATGTGTGTGTATGCGCATACATGTATATTATTCTTCAACTATATTAATGATTAATTTCTTAAGTTGAATGGTGGGTACATGGTTATTGCTTTTATTACCATTTATATGGTGTAAAGAAAGCAGAAACTGGACCCCTTCCTGACACCTTACACTAAAATTACCTCCAGATGGATTAAAGACTTAAACATAAGACCTAACACTATAAAAACCCTAGAAGAAAACCTAGGCCAAAACATTCAGGACATAGGTGTACGCAAGGACTTCATGACTAAAACACCAAAAGCATTGACAACAAAAGCCAAAATAGAGAAATGGGACCTAATTAAACTCCAGAGCTTCTGTACAGCCAAAGAAACAATCATTAGAGTGAACCAGCAACCAACAGAATGGGAAAAAATTTTTGCAATCTACCCATCTGACAAAGGGATAATATCCAGAATCTACAAAGAACTAAAACAGATTTACAAGAAAAAACAAAACCATTCAAAAGTGGGTGAAGGATATGAACAGACACTTTTCAAAAGAAGACATTTATGCAGCCAAACATATGAAAAAAATGCTCATCATCACTGGTCATTAGAGAAATGCAAATCAAAACTACATTGAGATACCATCTCACGCCTGTTAGAATGGCGATCATTAAAAAATCTGGAGACAACAGATGCTGGAGAGGATGTGGAGAAATAGGAACACTTTTACACTGTTGGTGGGAGTATAAATTAGTTCAACCATTGTGGAAGACAGTGTGGCGATTCCTCAAGGACCTAGAAATAGAAATTCCATTTGACCCAGCAATCCCATTACTGGGTATATACCCAAAGGATTATAAATTGTTCTATTATAAGGACACATGCACACGAATGTTCGTTGCAGCACTGTTTACAATAGCAAAGACTTGGAATAAACCCAAATGTCTAACGATGATAGACTGGACAGGGAAAATGTGGCACATATACACCATGGAATACTATGCAGCCATCAAAATCGATGAGTTCATGTCCTTTGCAGGGACATGGATGAAGCTGGAAACCATCATTCTCAGCAAACTGACACAAGAACAGAAAATCAAACACTGCATGTTCTCACTCATAAGTGGGTGTTGAACAATGAGAACACATGGACACAGGGAGGGGAGCATCACACACTGAGGTCTGTGGTGGGGGGGACTAGGGGAGGGACAGTAGGGGGTAGGGAGTTGAGGAGGGATAACATGGGGAGAAATGCCAGATATAGGTGATAGGGATGAAGGCAGCGAACCACATTGCCATGTATGTACCTATGCAACAATCCTGCATGCTCTGCACATGTACCCAGAACCTAAAATGTAATAAAATACATACATTTAAAAAAAAAGGTATGGTAAGTCATATGGCAATGAGTGGGGTCAAATAATCTAGTTACAGAGAAGGGAAAAAATGAATTAAAATATATAATATAGTATATAATACTTCCACTCATACTTTTTCTTAATCTTAATAATCATTAAATTTTGACTATCAGGGGAACATGATTTCTATAAAACATAATTTGTATTTATGCAGATCAAATTAGAAACTTGTATCTGTTTTAATGGTTTTATTGTTTGAAACAAACAAATATATAAGAATGTTTATGCAGCCATAAAAAAGAATGAGCTCATGTCCTTTGCAGGGACATGGATGAAGCTGGAAACCATTATCCTCAGCAAACTAATACGGAACAGGAAACCAAACACCCCATGTTCTCACTCATAAGTGGGAGTTGAACAATGAGAACTCATGGACACAGGGAGGGGATCATCACACACCAGGGACTGTCAAGGAGTCGGGGGAAAGAGGAAGGAGAGCATTAGGACAAATACCTAATGCATGTGTGGCTTAAAACCTAGATGGCAGGTTGATAGGTGCAGCAAATCACCATGGCACATGTATACTTATGTAACAAACCTGCACGTTGAGTGCATGTATCACTGAACTTAAAGTAAAATTTAAAAAGAAAAAGAATGTTTGTCAATTAACTACTTTACAAAATTTCCTGAAAAAAATAGAGATTAAAATATCTGGGTTGGGCAAGGTGGCTCATGCCTATAATCCCAGCAGTTTGGGAGGCCAAGGCGGGTGGATCACAAGCTCAGGAGTTCGAGACCAGCTTGGCCAATGTGGTGAAACTTCATCTCCACTAAAAATACAAAAATTAGCTGTGTGTGGTGGTGGGCGCCTGTAGTCCCAGCTACTAGGGAGGCTGAGTCAGGAGAATTGCTTGAACCTGGTAGGTGGAGGTTGCAGTGAGCCAAGATTGTGTCACTGCATTCCAGCCTAGGTGACAGAGCAAGACTCTCAAAAAAAAAAGAAAAAAAAAATTCTGGCTGGGCACGGTCACTCATGCTGTAATACCAGTACTTTGGGAAGCCGAAGCGGGTGGATCACCTGAGGTCAGGAGTTCTTGACCAGCCTGGCCAACATGGTGAAACCCCATCTCTACTAAAAATACAAAATTACCTGGGGGTGGTGGCTCCTCATGCCTGTAATCCCAGCTGAAGCATGAGAATCTCTTGAACCTGAGGGGGTAGGGGAGCAGAGTTTGCACTGAGCTGCGATTGCGCCACTGCACTCCAATCTGGGCAATACAGTGAGACTCCATTTCAAAAAATAAAAATAGTTATAATTGAGTGAGTTGAGAATAAATATATGTGAAAATCACTTTCCTATGCAGCAGCATTAGCAGTCTACATACCCTAAAAAACCTCCCTGACAGAATATAACTTTAAAAAACTTGTTACATGAGATATTTAATTATTTTAAATGTATCAATGAACCTGAAAATTAGTAGCAATTGCTCAGAGCTAAAATTAATTTAAAGCAGAAACACAGAGATGTGAAGGAACCATTAACCTAGCTTTGAAATTGACACAGCATTTGCTAAACTAGGTGAACTTCAACTTAAGATGCTCTGGTCTCACAGGCATAGGAAATATGATACACATATTTGAGCCCACCTAGATGACGGAGTGTAATAGAAGATTTCCTATATACCTGCATGTGTGTATAATGCTGGAATCCAACATGCTATACCTTCAAAATAATAGTAAATTAAACAACTCTTACCACAAGGAGAGTAAAAGAAAATGCTTATATTAAAATTTGGTGATGAATGGAGTTGGGTGAAAGGAGAATCTCCTTTGAGAATATATGTGACAATAGGTTATTCCTCATGTGGGATTTCGGTTGGAATTTATACAATCTAGTTGATCCACGAAAATCTAAGGAGATTTCATTAAAGTGGTTCAGGGCTAAAAATGCTATAGGTACCTGAAATAAATAAATAAATAAGTAAACTTTGAGTAAATAGTTTCAACCCTCACCTCAAAGAATTCCCTTATATCAAGTTCCCAAAATTATGAGCTCAGTCAAAAGAAGTAAAATATCAAACATAAAGAGTACAAAGCAGCAAAAACAATAGAACAAAGAAACAGACCCAGAGGGATGCAGATATTGAATTATTAAACACACAAAAGTTTTCTAAATGGGTTCAATAATTTTTTTTTTTTTTTTGAGACGGAGTCTTGCTCTGTTGCCCAGGCTGGAGTGCAGTGGCACAACGCTGGCTCACTGCAATGTCTGCTTCTTGGTTTCAAGCAATTCTCCTGCCTCAGCCTCCCGAGTAGCTGACATTACAGACACATGCCACCACACCCAGTTGATTTTTTTTTTTTTTTTTTTGTATTTTTAGTAGAGGCAGGGTTCCACCACGTTAGCCAGGCTGATCTTGAACTCCTGACCTCAGGTGATCTGCCCGCCTCGGCCTCCCAATATGCTGGGATTACAGGCGTGAGCCACTGAGCCCGGCCTCGGTACTTTTAAAAATATAAAAGAAAGAGTTATAATGTGAATAAAGAGTAAGAAAGTATGCAAATGAACAGTTTGATCTGCAAAATTAGTAAAGCATTTCACAGTGTCAGAAATATAATAATGAAATAGAAACTCAGTGAATGGGTTTAAGAGTTAATTAGAGATAGCTGATGAAGAAATATAAACTCAAACATAAGACTAATTAAATTATTAATATCATATTAAAGCTAATCCAAGAAAAAATTGAAAAACTAAGCAGTTGTATAACTTAAATATTATAACTCAGTTGCTAAAATTTTTATCACAACCTTTTCGTCAAGGTTACATTCTTTACTCCATAATTTCACACATATGGAATATATTTTAATTTACTATATACTGGCATATAAAGCAAGTCTCAGTAAATTTCAAAAGGCTCCATAGACTATCTTGTCTGACTAAAAAACAAATTAGAAATCAATGTTATAAAGATTATTTTAAAAATCCAAGTGCTTTAATATTAAGACATACACTTACATAATACAAAGACAAAGTAATAATAGACATTGGAAAATGTTTATAACTGAATTACAGTGATGGAACTTTATCTACTATTACATAGGATGCAGCTATCACAGAACATACAGGGAGATTTTAAGTCTTGTAGGAGTCAAGGAAAAACTTCTTCTTTGCCCTCTGAAGGTTTACTAAAAATCAAGTGACGAGAGGCAGATGAATTGAAGAAAAGGCATACAAATTTTTAATGTCCATGGGAGGAGGGAATCACAGACAGATTATCCTTCCCTTGATACAATGCAGATGCTTGTATACTCTTTTTATTAGGGGAAACAGAAATGGGGACATGTGAATGATTTTAGGGAGAGTAGTAAATGATTTTTAGGAAAATTCAATGGGCTTGAAGAACGTAAAATGGCCTGGGACAAAATCTGGTGGGCCCACAGAGCAGACAGTGGTTTATGACAAAAGTCTGTCCAGCTGTGCTGACAGACTTCAGTCTTTCTTCCTGCAATATGAATTCAGTTAATGAAAACTTAGAGAAGGGACTAGAGATAATAGTTTTCCTCTTTGGTGGGTCTGGACTTTAGGCAGATGAGGCAATTTCAGAGAACGATTTTATCCTGTGATTTGGGAGCAACAGAAGATTGAGAGACAGAGAGAAATCTTAAACAGGCACTTTACAGAAGAAATGTAAGTGACCCTCAATCATATGAAATGGTAATGAATTGCATTAGTGACTAAAGCCAAGCAAATTTAAGCTACTATTAAATAAATGCTATTATATACAGGCCAGCTGGCCAAAATTTAAAATTCTGACAATATCATATACTGATTGGTAGTGAAGGAAGGAAATGTAATAAATTTTTACAACTACTTTGGAAACAATTTCAACAGTATTTGATAAAGTACGGTGTACATACTCTGTGGGCCAGAAATTGATTACTGTAAGTATATATCCTAGAGAAATTATGTACATACACATTAGAATACATTTACAAAAATGTTCATATTGATAATGGGCATTTTTGGCAATAGCAGAAAACTCCCTTCAGAAGTATACCAATGGTAGGATGGAAAAATAACATTGTACCACATTCATACAATGGAATAGTACTTAGTAACGTAAATGGATGAAATATAGTTACATGTAGCAATGTTTATAAATTTCTGAAATAATACTTTGCCAAAAAAAGTTGCAGAAGAATCTGTACATTAATTTCAAAGCATAAAGTCCAAAAATCACGTAAAATTTAATCATTTTATTTTCAGGTATATAAACGTATGTGGTAAACCATTAAGAAAATGAAGGAGTTACCTCTGAGATGAGAGGCACTGGGATTGAGATTAAGGTAGTTCTCAAAGAGGATATTATACATATTATTCTTTTTCTTAAATGGGGTGAAGGATGCATGGGTGTTCCTTGCATTATTGTTTTTAATGTTACATATATTTGATAAACAGTCTTATATATTTCTTAGTATTTAGTAATAAGAATTTTAATATTTTTATTATTAATTTTTATTTAATAATTACAGTTTTAAGTCCTCCTCAGTGGACTGTGCCTTAGATTTAACACTTAAGAGTAATATCTTTGCTCAATCATTATTTTCTCCACATTTATCTTAGAAAATGCCAAAGGTAGCCGAGGAAGTGAATTCTGGACTCTTACTTATAAGGACAAAATGACTTAAAGAAATCAACATGTATTCTACCATAATTTTGGCTTTTTGAATCATAGTTTAATCGGAAGTAACTAAAACCTTGTATGTCACTGAGGGTTCTACAGCTTTGGAGAAGAATTGAAGGTCTAAAAAGAGAACATCATTTTTTTAATTGAAAATTTATGAGCTATTGAAATCTCTCTTTTCCTCAAACAGCTACTTTCCCCTCATTAGTGTAGTTCCTTCTTATTGTTACTGAATCTCTCATTTTTCCTGTAGTCTAACTAACATAAGTTAATGTGTTACTGAAAAATGTTGCGAGAGAAAGCAATTTGCCTGAATGTTGACAGTGTTAAAGTCAGTTAGGAAAATAGCAATATGTGGATTTGCATTTGAATAATTAATATTGACAACTTCCCTTCTCTATTTTTGTGCTATGCATTGATATGAAATTCAATTCTTTACTACCAAAACTGGCTGTGGAGAGTGAAAAAGAAAGTATGTTAAATTTATTCTAAATATTGAGACAGAGTAGTATTACTCTGCCAAATTGAGGTATAATCTGAAGGTTTGGGTTTTTAAAAATTAATACATTCTTAAAGTACATATTGAAGTATAACATATATACTTTTCTGAGTCTGAATCAATATTGAAAATTAAGTATTTAACATGTTTGTTAGTACTCAGGAAAATAAAGCATAATGTAAATAAAAACAAAGCTTGAATGCTGTTCTTTTACATGGTTATTTTCCTACTGGAGGTGGGGAGTTGAGTGGGGTGGTGTTTACTGGGAATAAATATGGGAAGGAATGTTCCATCTGAAGAAGAATCTATTGGAAATTGAGAGTGTACAAATGCAATGATGGATTTAACTGGATTGTGGAGCTATAGGAATTAAAATCCTTTTCAGAAATATTCTGTGAGTGGCTATATATTCACCTACTTCTGTTAAAGAGAGGACAGGAGGAGAGAAAACATTATTTTAAATCAGGAAACAATGAAAGAACCCTGAATTAGGTTCAAAATTATATTGGATCTCCAGAGCTAGTGCTCCTTTCAAGAGCTTTAATGCTGGACTACTGGGAACAGAGGACAAACAGTGCCAGCTCTGGAGCTTTGCCACATCAATGTGGTGACTATCATGTGCAGGCTTTGTTGTTGATGGCACATGGCTTTGTCCCATTGATATGAGCCTGTATAGTGTCCCGTCCACAGCACTTGTGAACATTCAAGACAAAATAAAACACAGTAGTTGTACTTAAAGAAAAAAAGGTTACTGCGACTGTTTTGTTTTTCTTCCTTTTGTTTTGTTTTTTTGTTTTTGTTTTTGTTTTTGTTTTTTTTTGAGACGAAATCTTGCTCTTGTTGCCCAGGCTGGAGTGCAATGGCATGATCTCAGTTCACTGCAACCTCTGCCTTACGGTTCAAGCAATTCTCCTGCCTCAGCCTCCTGAGTAGCTGGGATTACAGGTGTCTGCCACCACGCCTGGCTACTTTTTGTATTTTTAGTAGAGACAGGGTTTCACCACGTTGGCCAGGCTGGTCTCAAACTCCGAACTTCAGGTGATCTGCCCACCTCGGCCTCCTAAAGTGCTGGGATTACAGGCACGAGCCACCACGCCCAGTGACTGTTTTGTGTTTCTAATAACTTTATTTCTCATCACTTTCCTTAAAAGTTACAAACTATGAAAATGCAAATGTCGTTTCTATGTGAAAAGACACAACTGTCTCTCTTCCTGACTTTGGAATGGCTTTCATCTCCACATAGTCTCATTTAACTCCAACAGGCATCTTGTGGAGTAGCCATTATCATTCCCATTTCCCCGAATGGGAAATGTAGGAGGTTGAGGTTCTTGTTCAAAGTCATCCAGTTAGCACTTAGCTGAACTGTATCAGGCCTCTACCACCAGTCTCCAATCCCCTTGATTGGAGACAAATACTGCTGAATTATCACTGAATTGGAGGCTATTAGACATAGATTGGGAACTAACAGTGATGTTTTTTCAGAGTAAGATGCTGCTGACAGAGTAGATGCTGCTGATACTTCCACCCCATATAATCAAATTGGTTACCATTTGCTGTACATTTATTTGGTGTTGTCAAGTCTTGGACTCAGTGAGCTATATACATTATCCCAATTGACTTTTAAAAGAATCCTGCAAGGAATATATGTTATCAATATTTGACAGATGATGAAAAAAGATTCAGAGAGGATAAATGGCTTAAAGGATAGCCATCTACTTTTGGATGGGAGTTGGAATGGTTACAACCTTTTTCTGGAACCTGAATTTGCATTGTTAGTACACGATTTTACTTAGATTGCTTATGACAGAAGAATCAAAATGTAAAAGTTTTCCAAAGATGCTCTTCTTCATTCACATTTTACACAAAACCTAGGAAACATACATCCTGCAGTTCAATATTTTTTAATTGAAGAATTTAATTGTCACTTTTGGATATTTCGGGAAAGAATCTTTCCCTCACTCCTTGGCACTGCTACTGGTTGCAGAGCTGGGTTTCAAGGCCCAGCCAGTCTGAATCACCTTGCCCTCTGTCCCCCAGGCTTCAAGTATTCAAATATGACAGTTTATAGTGTCTTTAATACATGAAGAAAGTTTAAGAAAAATTAGGATGATTTTCCATACTATTGCTTCTTGTTCTGCTTGTCTATAGATGTGTACAAATCACCCTAAACTTAGTTGTAGACAAAAAAAAAAAACAACTATTTATTATTATCTTTCACAGTTCTTGGGGTTGTCTGGGTTCGACTAGGCGGCTCTTGGCTTGAGTTATTTCTTGCAGTTACAGTCAGATAGTGGCTGAGGCTAGAGTCCTTACTCAGATTTCTGCCTATTGGTGTTGGTTGCCAGCTGAGACCTCACTTTGGGGTTGTCAGCCAAATGCCTATATCTTGCCTGTCTGCGTGGGAGCTTTCTCATAGCATGGCAGCTGGGTTCCAAGACAAAGATCCAAAGATAAGCTGTCAGCCAAGTGAAAGCTTTTACAATTTAGCTTTAAATGTCACATAAGCATCACATTTTTTTTTTTTGCATTTTATTCATAAGAAGCAAGCGAGTCAGGCCACACCATATTCAAGTAGATGGAAATTTGACTTTGCCTCTGAATGAGAGGTATATAAAAGAAGTTACAGACATTATTTAAAACCACCACTCTTCTCTCACTGATAAAGATAGGAAATCATAGTAAACTTCAGCTGCTCTGATCGACAAGACTCTAAGGGATTAAAGAGCATAGATCAAGGAAACAAATGTGACTCTGTGGTGCTATGATCATTTCATTTAAAAAAATGCAAAGGTAATTTACTGTATAATAAAGATTATTCTTCTAACCCTTCCATGAGACCAACTATTTCCTCTCTGTCCCCAACTTCAGCTGTGAAAGCTATTGGCTGGCTGATGTTGCCATTTTTCCTGGAGAGCACCTTTCATTCCCACCTTTCTCCCATTATTATGTAGGACCCTGGCTCTTAGACTTCTCATACATAGCTGTACTATCTGGCTATTCATTAGAGTTGGTACAAGGCCCACCCTCCTACCCTACGCTCTGAAGTCTTAGAAATCAAAAGGACACAAAAGTTGTATAACTCAAAGTTTAGCCCTATCATACTAGTGCCTAATATGACTCAGGGTAACTGACATTTAGGATATTCTATTTCCTTTGTGTTTTAACAGATCCTTGAAGCTATCTATAATTGTAACACATTTATTTTAAAATGTTTATAATGTACTATGTAAAAATTTTGAACAGACGTACCATTAGAATGTCATTACCAGTTCTCACTTCTCTTGAGTTTTCATGTGCACCACACCAGAGGGGACTCAAATGCTATAGTGGAAACCACAATAATTCAGTGTTAGGGTATGAATTATTGGGCCATGTGGGCCTTACGTTATAATATTGTTCTCAAGAACAGGAGCAAAAAAAAGACAGTTAGCTGAGCCACTGGTCTATGTTTACCAATTTTTCTTTCCTCCTTGTACACAGCTAGACTACATTTTCCAGCCCTTTGAGGTTAGATAGAGTCCATATGGCTGAGTTCTGTAATCAGTGAAATATATGTAGAAGTAATACAGGCCACTTTTAGGCCAGACCACAAAACTCCATGTCTATCTCACTCTGTTTCCATTCTGTAGAAATCTTTCAGTCTACATACTGAATATGATGGAATTATAAGGAAGCATTAAAAGGTGGAAGAAACCTATGTCTCAGAGTGGCCATGTGAAGACTTGCCCCTGCTGACTGTATTAAACTATGATACAGTTGACAAAAAAAAATACAATTTAATTTTATTAAGCCTTTGGGAGTTCAAAAATGTATCTGTTATAGGAGGTGGCATCACCATCACTAACATCTCTCTCATTTATTCTGGTAGAATAAGAGTCCAATAGAGCTTGATACATGTGGAGTTGAGGCACAGAGTTTCTCCCCAAATCTCAGGAATATCCAGCTGGATAAAGTAAAGAAGAGAGGAATTATATACTAACACCTAGTCATGACCTTTAAGACAGAAATATAAAATTGTTCAGGAAAGTGCATTACCATCTCAATGTTGAAGAAAGAGCAATCTACCTCACCAAAGAACAAATAAAAAAAGAGACAGGCTATGAGTGTATTGTTAAGACTCACAACAGAGCTTATTTAATTGGCCCACCACACAGGTTGCTGAGAGTGGAGGAGGAAGATGCTCTGTAGAGTCTTCCTACAGACAATCATTATTTCCAAAGAGGAGTGAAAAACAGAGTCCTTTGCACTCTTCACTTCAATAAATGTCCTTGACTTTCTTGTGGGTGCAGTGAAGTGTGTGTGTGTGTGTGTGTGTTCATGTGTGTGTATCTGGAGAGTGGAGAATAGGGGACAGCTTTGCTAGAGATCAATAACAGAAAAAATTAAAAGTCAGATCCTTTTGTCCCTTCTCAAATCATATCATGCCAGGGTCCCTTGCTCTGTCATTCTATTGTACTCATCTTGTGAAAAAACACCAAGAAACCAAGTATAGACAAAGAGGTTCTATAAAAAACACCAATATAAAAAACACCAAGAAACCAAGTATAGACCAGGAAGGTCTACACATTTGAATTGTGAGTTCCAATTAAATTATTCACAAACCTTATTTCTGCTCTTCCAGGAACATATTTTCATTATATGTTGGACATGTATACTTCTACCAATAAATTGTAAAAAGATAGAAGTATATATAGATATAGATATAAATATAGATATAGATCTAGATATAGATATAGATATAGATCTGGAACATCTAACAAAAGCAAGAATAGCTACTCTGTTCAACCTTGGAAAGCACCAGTGCATTCCTTTCATACTGTTCCTGACAATGTTTCCAGTAGCAGTACTTTTATCACAGGATTACAAATCTAAGACTAACAAGTTATAAATTAAATTGCTTTGCAGTTTTTCACTGTCTTTCATATGAAATAGGACTTCCTGATGCTTTCTGATAATCAAGATAAAATTCAACTATACATCAAGCACTTAGCCTACAATTTATTCTTACAATAACTTTATATGAGATTTGTGAAACAGAGTCCATAGTTGAATTATCTAATCTATTTCCATTTTTCCAATGTTGATTTTACTGTTCTGAGGGGGAAAACACAAAGGTTTAACAAGAAAATCCAATCAGAATTCACTTATCACCATTTGTATTTGATGAGGCACAAAGTCACACTGGAAATTTAACCTTGCAATGCTGGACGCTTGTGTCAACTACAGGTACAGGCCGTTCATGAGCTCATATTAGTCTACTGATTCCCTTCCCGTTACCTGCTGCCTAAACCCCAGTAAGTTTAAGTTCCATCATTTCCGTAAAATTTTTGAACTCCAGAGTAATTCTGGATATTTGCACACTGTGTAGTAAGCAATTGACCAGACCCAAAGAGAGGTCTAGCCTTTGCCCTCAGCTCCTGGGAGTGAAATCTAAGGCCTTGGTTCACACAGGATCATCTAACAATGTGATTTATGATGGGGGTTTTGGATCATTCCGTATCAGCTTGACCTCCAGAGGGACTGGAGACTAAAAATCAGCCATGTGTCAGCAGCTAACCATGTCTATGTAACTAAGCCCCGGTAAAAACTCTATACCAAGGCTCAGATATGTGTCTGTGGTTGGCAATATTCTATATATATAGCATCACACATTATTGTCAAGAAAAAATTAGTACTGCTCATAACGCTACTGGGAGAGTTAAAAACTGAAATCTTTGCACTTGGAAGTTTTCTAAACTTTCCCTCATATATCTCTTCCTATGGTTAATTTTATCTGTATTCTTTTACTGCAATAAATTGTAATTGTGAGTATGATAGCTTTCAGTGAGTACTTTGAGTTCTTCCAGCAAGTTGCTGAACATGAGGGTGTTTCTGGGGATCCCAAATGTGCAATTGGTTTTGGACATGAGGGTGGTGTTGAGGGTCCCCAAACTTGTAGTTAGTGCCAGAGGTGAGGGTGGTCTTGGGAATTTCTGAAATCTGCAGACACCATGTCAAATGTCTTCAGAATTAACATGCAAAATTAATCAGGTCATGCCACAAATAGCAATAATTTCTGGCAAACCCTGATTAACTACATTATCACTTTCTATGGGTATTGTGCTCCTAAAAACATTTCTTGCTGTAACACAAATTTTTCATAGCAGAGTGTCCACATTCTTACAGAAGCATATTATGAAACTAGCTTTTAACTAAAATAATGGCTCTTAGACTTTTCTTTCTCAAGAGTTTTCATCTTGTAATTGGCGATGGATTCCAGCAAAGAACAATGATGTTAGGATATAATTAAATTATAGTTAACCGTGTAGCTAGGGACACATGTATTACAGCAGCTGTTAGATAATGGAATCTCATTTGCCTTCCTGTACTTTCTCCATTGAAATACTGTTATAGAAAAACCATGAAGAGGCATGTAAGGTTGCAACAAGACTGGAACTTAATGACTTCCAGACTCTAGAAGGAAAAAAACAAACAAACAAAACAGTTTGAGAAATTAAACAGGTTAGCTCTAAGTCAAGAAAACAGGAGCATCTCTAGGCTTTCCAAATGGAGGAATTTAGTACAGGGAATTGGTGGCACAGGTGATGGAAGAACAGAGAAGAAAAATACAGGACAATAAGACAACTCAGAGGTTGGCAGTATCAAGAAGCAGCTTTCATTCCTAAGAAGGGGTGAGCATTGGAATCAAGGAGGAATCTGCAAGGTGAGAGTGGATGGAAATGTCTGTTAAAATATGAGACACTGAAGAACTGAAGCTATGAAGGAGCCACAGCTACTGCCAAAGCACTGCCTGAGGAACAGAAAGGGGAAAAGAAATACCATGCCTTCTCATTTCCCCTCAAATTCCTATCCGCTATTAGTGTCTCTCTTTGGCAGAAACCAGGTAGGAGCCAACTAACATGGAAGTGTGGGGTAAACGGCCTGTAATGGTCTACCCCTGCAATATAAAGTAGCACAGAGCAAAGATGAAGATTAGAACTAAGGAAAATAGGCAAATGATCAGCATATTATTAGAGGCTAAGGCACACTCTAACTTGTGAACCTAAATATTGAAAATATAAAAAGAAGAAAGTTAGAAAAAATAGCTATCAATTGCCACTAGGTATCCACCACTCTATCTCAGAGACATACACCACCAGGATCAAGGTGGCACCACTATGGACTTGCATACAAGTTTGCTAGGGCTGTTGTTCTACCCCACATAGTGCCTCTTAAAAAATAATTTGAAGACTTTAAGTCCCTGGAAATGCAACATAACCAGTGCTCAAATATCAAAACAGTGGCAAATTACCTTTTGCAATTAAGCTAGCACAGAAATCTTAAGGTATAAGAGATGCAGCAGGGCTATGCATGCAAGCATCTATGGGGTTTTATGCACTAAGTTAGTAAAATAAATAAATACATAATACATCTATGTATATGTAAAACTCTCTCTCTCACACACACACACACACACATACACACACAGAAATCCTAAAATGCCTCTACTTATTCAGGAATAAATTAGGCTTCATAAAGTAAATGCAAAGAAGCAGGAGAAAAATACTTCTTGGTTAGTAGAAGTGTGATGAATTCATGATTTCCAGACTCAACATATTTGAGTAGAAGCTATGTATATTCACTGTAATTTCAGCTAAATATCACAGAGTGGGGTTCTCTTAGCACTCAGACAGTGAGAAGGGAAAGGGCACCTACATTGGGCTTGGATTAATACCTTATTATTTATTAATAAATGAAAATAAACCAAATAAAGTGGATGCTAAAAAAAAAAAGATGTGATTAGATCAGGGAAAGTTGAATATTAACTTGAAGGTAGAGGAGATAATCATACTTATTTAGAGCTGCGCTACATGTTACAAAAGACGACCTCAGGAAAAAAGCATTGGTTGTTCTTAAGGAAAATAAAGAAAATATAGATTGTAAGAAGAAAGAGGTTGAGATGAGAGGAAACTTAGCTGATATGACAAAGGATTTGATAAGATATAGGCTCAGATGAGGAAGGAAGTAGCTGAGAGAGGGGAAGACAGCAAAAAAATATAAAAACGTAATAATAAAATTGAAATTCAGAACCCAATCAAAAAAGAACAGATTTAACACTGCAGGAAATTAATCAGTGATGAGGAGAACAAATTAAGAAGCATTCATTGAAGATAGAAAAAATAGACAAAAGACAATATCAAAGAAAGAGAAAAAGATAGATTTGAAGACAAGTGTGTAGAGACTTGCTTTCTCAAAGAAAACTCACATTCCTGAAGAAGAAACAAAAGAAATGGTACAGTAATTGGTGGTACAACAGAAGAAAATGGTCTTCAATTGCTGAATATAAAGCATGATTAATGAATAGAAATTCATGTCTGACATATTCTAGCGCAAGTTTTAAATTCTGAGAAAAAGGAAAATTGCATCTAAGTAGACAAAACAGTCAACTTAAAAAAGAGTAAGAATCCAACTAGCCTCTTATTTTCCCTGCACCATTATATTCCAGAGAGCAAGTAACTGTATCTGGGTAATTTTGAGGGGACAAAGTTAGAGGGATAAAAGTTCTTTCTTTAGGTGAATTTGCTATTTGTAGTAGATGCTATGGATCTCCCATGATAGGACTCATTCTCCTACTTACTGGGAGTGCTGGCTGCTGAGAGCTCACAGCTAGATCCCACTCTAGGAATCTTTGCAAAACCAAGCCAAATATTATACTCCTTTCTAAGGGCAGACCACATACAATGACTAGTGCATGTGGAGATACCAAGACCTGGCCCTCTTGTCCCAGCATCAAAGTTTGGGGCAACTCTGAAGTGTTATTTCATCCCATCCCTAATCAACCTCCTGCATGTATGTCTCTGTCTCAGAGTCTGCTACAAATAAACTGGCCCTAAGATAGTATTCATTAAATAATAGGAAAAGACTTATTCTAGAACCAATTGAGGAATAAAAACAAAAAGCTGAAGAAAAAAATAGTGGTATAGTACTCTAATTTTAAGCATTGAAACTAGTTAACCATATAGTTATTATTGAATGCAGGCTTATAAAAGAGAATAAAAATATAAAATATAGTTTTTGAAAGAGATGGGATAGGAGTTATGTATATATTTAATAGAGATCATCTAGCTACAAAAATCCAGATAAGGTTTTTTAAAACTAGGACGTATGGAAGGAAGGACTATGGGAAAGAAAGGAATTCCACATTTCTTATTTTGCATAGGTAACAGTTGAGGTTAAAGGACTCAAAACAGACTATGTATTGCCTAAGTTGAATAAGTAGATAATTATAAACCCAAATACAATTCTGACAGAAGCATAAAACTTGAAAAATTAAAATATCCAATTTTGTTGAAGATAATGAGACATGTTTATTATCTTACATGTCAGGAGAGGTACACATTGATAAAGTCTTTCTGAAGATGTGTGTGTGTGTGTGTGTGTGTGTGTAAACGTACATATGTATATACATGTTACATTTCCAGTTATATCTCAATATATCCATATAATCCTTACACTGGAGTATAAAGATGCATGTAAAGCTTCTTGAAGCATTTTTATCTGAGTGAAAAATTGGAAATAACTTAAAAAGTTTCTTAGACCTATTTAAAGTCACTGCTACAGGATTATCTCTATGATGTCAGGTAACAAAAAAGTTTTTAAATCTGTATCTATTTTAAATGATAGAAAATCTATATCTGTAAAAAATGGCAGAATTTAACAAAGTAAAAAACAAACAAAAAAATTTAACAAATAAACGGACAAAATAGCCATCAAAATAAATGGTCAATTCAAGGAATGGAAACATTCTGCCCACTTACAATGAATAAGAACAAGATCACAACTTTGGCTCCAGGCATCCTGGTGACCAGTGTAAACCAAAACTTAACAATAAAAGCAACAATTAAAAACAATAAAAATCAACAGAACTGATTTTCTAGTTTCCATTCTTCATAAGTAAAAAATAAAGCCAATGGTACCTCAGAGGACATGAAACACGTACTCTAAAATGTATTTCTGTGATAGGAGACACTTGAATTGTTGACAAGACATTGGTTACATCAATAGGCTCTTATAGCATCATTCTCTGAAATATGAAGACATAACAGCTCAGTGCAAGCAGCTTCATAGTGAGGGCAAGACAGTTCAATACAAAGATACAGCTTTAATGGTCTAATTTGAACCACAGATAAGTCATAGACTATATAGCAAAATACATAGCTTGAATATCGGTATAACAATCCTCCACAAAGACCGATTATTTCAGCTAGGCTTTTGATAAACTTTGTAAAGTGGTCTCTTATGTCATACTCTGTAAATATAAACCATACATATGAATATCATGTGACTTGAACCAACAATCAGCTCTAGAAAATGTAGTTCAAAGGAGAAAGATGTTACTTTCTATTGGAGTGAAGGGGCAAACTATGCAGGAACTATACTTTGAGTTTAGCATTGAAAAATTAGGGAGGTTTTCAGGGATTAAAGTTTAGGGGAAGGGAGTGAGTGATGGCATGCTTACAAGTGAGAGAGCTATCTTGAAAAGTACACTAGATTGAAGTTAAGAAATCTGGGTAATAAACTGACATTTTGTGATAGGCATGAATGAAATAGCTGAGCTGAGAAAGTAGAAAAAGTTTGGTGGAACACTTGAAGATAGATCTGCTGGACTGAAGCAGATAATTGGTTTAAGGGAACAGTAACAGTTGAGAATGGGTTGATTTGGACCATGAGGTAGCAACAATCAATATGCTATTTTTTACTGTGGTTTCATATTCCACCCAAGGTTCCTGGGAACAATAATAACAATAATGGCATATTTGTTACAAACAAACTGCAAAGAAGCTCCAGAATCATTTACTCAACTCTCTGACTTCAAAGAAGAAAAATATGAGCTCCATATAAGTAAAGAAAATCACAATTACTCCTGGAATGCCTCCTTTTTGAGGCCAGAACCATGCTGAAAAGATGTTAGAAGACTGGATGACGAATGAGGGAGATCCTGGTTGTTCCAAACTCAGCTGCACTCTGAGCAGAAATCATTGTTATTTTAAGTCATTCAGTTCTGAGATTGTTACACAGCACTAGATAATTGGAGAGAGGTGACTACATGTTTTCTAGGCTTTTCCCACTTTTCTAGCAAAAACATGCTACACCCATTCCTGTCTTCTCTCATTCCAGCAAACTTTTTCCCCAAGTGGCTGATTGTCCAATCACTACTTATTTCCCCAGAGTATTCTCTACTTCTCTACCCCATTATCTCAAATGCACCGTATCTATTCTCTCCTCTCCTAAGTTACACATTGTACAAAAATGGAAATATGACAAGTAGATCATATTTCTCACTAAGAAAAGCACAGCAGGAAGAAGATTGGCCCTGCTCCATCTCATTACCACAATCATTAGCCAGCACACAGGTGAGTAATTACCAGATGTTGGATATTCCTCAGATTTCTCCTCTCTCAGAATGTAGGGAAAGAAGATACTCAGCCACACATCACTGATGACCTTCAGCAAGTGACCCTTCTGGCATTCACTCCTCTATCTCCCACCTCACTTCTCTCTGTCCATCCATGATAGTCTGTGGATATGACCCCTGAACACACCAAATGCTCCAGGCAAACCTAGTGCTGCCAGAGTAGCTGTCATTATTTCACCCTAGAACAGAGTTTGTCAAAGTCTCCCTTGGAGTCTGGGGGGAAAAGAGGGGTGAGAAGGCAGAAGAGTTTACCTTCCTTCTATTTCATAAGGTAGAGCTTCTCTGCCAATAAAATATCTGAAAACCACAGCCCTAAACTTTTGTTCCCAAAGCTCTCAAAGATATAAACAAAGTCACATTTTTGGAAGCAAGTCAGTCTTTCCTAGGGAGCCACACACAGTGTCATGGGTCCCAGGGCAACCCAATTTGAACAAGCAAAGAGATATTGTCTCACAAAGTCAGTCCAGTTTATGGCTTACTCTCTTTCCCTTGAGATGGCTTTATATCTTCATTTTTATTTTCTGAGAAGTTGGTTCTGTCAGATAGCAACAAGTTTAAATAATATTATCTCACAGCTGATGTCTCTGCTTACATTCTCACAAGGATCTGAAAGAAGGATAGATGTTCACAGGGAAATTCCAGTGAGTATGGCCAGGTGGTATTTGGACTAGGTTATTGTTTGATCCTAGGAACTTCAATCATTCAGAAGAACTCTCAAAATGTAGAACTGAAAGTAAAGACTGTCTGGGATTCTGAGTTAATTTTACAGACAAAACCAAATAACTTAGAGTTAAAAAGAAGAAATTAGTTATATCCCATCAACAACAAAATTCAATTTGTTGTCAGTGGAGTGTGCTTAATGGTGGGGATTAAAAATAGCCAGTAACTAGCATTAACTGGCTTCCTGGATACTTCTGCACTTCCTTTGGGAAGCCTCTATAAAACCTTGGTAAAGCAGGATTTTCCCTTGAGTGATTTTGGCAGTGTGTTCATATAATTTATCATACAAATTGGGGTAATTTTGAGAGTAAAAGGGGTTCTGTGAATAATTTGCTCTGTGGTAACAGGCATAAAGTGGAATTGTCCTGGGCAAGCTTGAATCTATGGTATCCCTAATGTTGGAGAATATAAGAAAGACCTCTGTACTAAAAAATATCCCACAACTGTTTGTCACACCATTCACCAATGGAGCACCATTCCAGAAAATCCTTTTAATATGCAATAACTTCAAGGAGAACAGCACTTGTTTTTACCGGTCATACCTTAATATCAACAAGTATATGAATTTCTTCCTTTTTGACAGGTGACAAAAATCAAAGCACTGCATGAAGTAAAACCTTAAAAAGAGAAGTAAAAGATGTAGAACCATATCACTAGGCTGTATTTTAGAAGGCCTGAACAGGTAGAGTGTCCTTGTTGGGGAATCGCAATGGAGCTAGGTTTCTGAGAGTAGACTCCAATCAGAAAAATCTAGAAAGAGGTATAAGTAGTGCAGAGGGCAAACTCTATTTAGGATACAGTATTTTCTCAAGCTATTCTAAACAGTCTCTCTTTTATTAAGGTCAAGCCCCGCCCCCCCAACCATGTTTCTTGCTGACAAAAGGATGTCGAAATAAAAAATCTAAGATGAAAGCAACTGAGGTTTTGGATTTGGTAGTTTACTTACACTGGATAGAGTGGACCTAGAAAAAGTAATGGAGCTGAAACAGAAAAGTTTTTAGAGAACTAAATTAACATTTTTGGAGGTGTAAATCTAGTGAGTACTGTGATACTAATTTCATAAAGAGGTCTTCTAAAGTGACATTTATTTGAGTTAATGCTGCTGCTGAGTTCTTAAGTGGGTGGAGGGGGTGATGGCAAGTAGGGAAAGAGGTGTCCTGGACCTTAATATAGAAAGCCACATAGCCAGCTCCATTACCACCCATATGCCAACTGGAGTTATGGAAAGCAATGCAGATCAGTTCAAAATTTAACAAATTTGATTCAGATGGGGAGCTTCAATAAAATGTGATTTACAGGTAGGCAAAGGATTATTTTAGTTTCCATATTTAGTTTCCACCTCTTTCCCCAGGGAACTGGTACAGTATGATTTGAATTGGCTTTAGTTCATTTTGTTAAACTTTTTATCTTAAAATAATTTTGGAGTGACAGAAAATTGCAGAAATAGTATAATATCAAAAATTCCTTTATACTCTATACTCTCTTTTCCTTATTATTGACATCTTAAATTACTATGGTACATTTGTCATAATTAATGAGCTAATATTAATATATTATTTACTGAAGTCCATACTTTATTTAGATTTTTTTGGTTTTTACCTAATTTTCCTTTTCTGCTCCAGAATTCTATCCAAGCTACTATTTAATAGTCATTATGTCGTGTTAGGCACCTCTTGGTTGTGCCAGTTTTTCATGCATTTCTTGTTTACGATTATCTCACCAGCTTTGAGGAGTACTGGACATGTATTTTGTAGACTGTCCCTTAATTGGGATTTGTTTGATGTTTCCCTCATAATTAGACTGAGGTTTTGGGTTTGTTAGAGGAAACCATAGAGGGGAAGTGCTCTCATTATCACATCTTATCAAGGGAATGTACTATACTGTCACCATGACTTATCAACGTTGATGTTGACCTTGATCACCTGGCTGAGGGAGCATTTGTTAGTTTCTACACTGTAAAACTACTCTTTTTTTTCCTCCCTTTCCATATTGCATCCTTAGGAAGAAGCAAGTCACTAGGTGTAGCCCATACTTAAGAAGTGAGGAATTATGCTCCATCTCCTTGATGTCAAAATAGCCACATAAGTTATTTGGAATTCCTCTGCACGGGTACTTCATCTATTCACCTTCATTTGTTTATGTATTTATTCATTTATTTAATCTTTTATATCAGTATGGACTCATGAATAGTTATACTCTGGGCTATAATCTACTATTTTATTTTATTGCTCAAATTGTTCCAACTTTGGCTATTGAGAGCTCTTTCAGCTGATTCCTGTTCTCTTTGACATATCCCATCACTGTGGCTACTTCTGTTTGAGCACTTCCTTAGTCTCTGGCATTGCAAAATGCTCCAAGTGTCTCTCACACAGCTTCTACCTGAGTCCTATAATCAGCCATTTCTTCAAGAAGTTCTGGTTTCTTTCTTTTATTCTTTTTTTTTTCAAAAGAAAAAAAAGAAAGAAAGAGAGAAAGAAAGAAACAGAGACAAAAAAGAAAAAAAGAATGAAAGAGAAAGAAAGAGGAAGAGAAAGAGGGAGAGAGAACGAGAATTTTGCTCTATTGCCCAGGCTAGAATGCAGTCTAAAAATAGGTATTAAAAACCTCTTTTATGCCAATGATTGTGCTTAACAATGGAGACAGGAAGGAATAAGGGAGGAAAATAACAAACAAGCAGCCAACCAATATTTCATTTAAACCTGTGAAATGCTATGCAATTGCTGAGGAGTGATTTACTTCCAATTATGTGGTCACTTTTAGAATGGGTGTGATGTAATACTGAGAAGAATATATGTTTTGTGGATTTAGGGTGGAGAGTTCTGTAAATGTTTATTAAGTTTACTTGTTCCAGGTCTGAGTTCAAGTCCTGGATATCCTTGTTAATTTTCTATCTCGTTGATCTGTCTGTTATTGACAATGATGTTACAGTCTCCCACTATTATTGTGTGGGAGGCTAAGTCTCTTTATAAGTCATTAAGAACTTGCCTTATGTATCTGGGTGCTCCTGTATTGGGTGCATATATATTTAGGATCGTTAGCTCTTCTTGTTGCATTGATCCTTTTACCATTCTGTAATGTGCTTGTCTCTTTTGGTCTTTGTTGCTTTAAAGTCTATTTTATTAGAGACAAGAATTGCAACTCCTGCTTTTTTTTTTTTTTTTTTTTTTTTTTTTTTGCTTTCCATTTGGTAAATCTTCCTCCATCCCTTTGTTTTGAGTCTTTGTGTATCGTTGCATGTGAGATGGGTCTGGATGCAGCACACTGATGGGTTTTGGCTTTTTATCCAATTAGAATATATATAAGTTTAATACTGGCATTTGATGATGGGTTTTGGCTTTTTATCCAATTAGAATATATATAAGTTTAATACTGGCATTTGATGCTAGCTGGCTGTTTTGCCCATTTGTTAGTGTAAATTTTTCATTGTGTTGATGCTTTTGCTTTTTGATATATTTTTGGAAAGGCTGATATTGGTTGTTCCTTTATATGTATAGTGCTTCTTTCAGAAGCTCTTGTAAAGCAGGCCTGGTGGTGGTGAAGTCTCTAAGTACTTGTTTGTTCGCAAAAGATTTAATTTTTCCTTTGCTTGTAAAGCTTAGTTTGGCTGGATATGAAATTCTGGGTTGAAAGTTCTTTTCTTTAAGGATGTTGAATATTGGTCCCCACTCTTTTCTGGCTTGCAGGGTTTCTGCTGAGAGATCTGCTGTAAGTCTGATAGGCTTCCCTTTGTGGGTAACCTGACCTTTCTCTCTGGCTGCCCTTAGCATTTTCTCCTTCATTTCTTTTTCTTCTTTTTTTTTTTGAGATGGAGTTTCACTGTTGTTACCCAGACTGGAGTGCAATGGCGCGATCTCGGCTCACTGCAACCTCTGCCTCCTGGGTTCAAGCAATTCTCCTGCCTCAGCCTCCTGAGTAGCTGGGATTACAGGGGCGCACCACCATGCCCAGCTAATTTTTGTATTTTTAGTAGAGACGGGGTTTCACCTTGTTGACCAGGATGGTCTCGATCTCTTGACCTCGTGATCCACCTGCCTCAGCCTCCCAAAGTGCTGGGATTACAGGCTTTCGCCTTCATTTCAACCCAGGTGAATCTAACGATTATGTGCCTTGGGTGAGGAATATCTTTGTGGTGTTCTCTGTATTACCTGGAGTTGAGTATTGTCCTGTCTTTCTAGGTTGGGAAAATTTTCCTGGATAATATCCTGAAAAATATTTTCCAGCTTGGATTCATTCTCTTCGTCACATTCAGGTACACCCATCAAACGTAGATTAAGTCTTTTCACATAGTCCCATATTTCTTGGAGACTTTGCTCATTCCTTTTTACCCTTTTTTCTTTAATCTTGTCTTCTCGTTTTATTTCATTGAGTTGGTCTTCGACCTCTGATATCCTTTCTTCTGCTTGATCAATTCGACTGTTAAAACTTGTGTATACTTCGCAAAGTTCTCGTATTGTGTTTTTCAGCTCCATTAATTCACTTATATTCCTCTCTAAATTGTCTATTCTTGTTAGCATTCCGTCAAACCTTTTTTCAAGGTTCTTAGTTTCTTTGCATTGGGTTAGAACATGTTCTTTTAGCTCACAGAAGTTTCTTATTATCCACCTTCTGAAGCCTGATTCTGTCAATTCATCACACTCATTCTCCATCAGGCCTTGTTCCCTTGCTGATGAGGAGCTGTGATCCCTTGTAGGAGGAGAGGCATTCTGATTTCAGGTATTTTCAGCCTTTTTGCACTGGTTTCTTCCCATCTTTGTGGGTTTATCCACCTGTTGTCTTTGTAATTGCTGACTTTCAGATTGGGTCTCTGAGCGGACGTCCAGCTTGTTGGTGATGAAGTTTTTCCTGTTTCTTAGTTTTCCTTCAGTGGATGCCCCTCCCCCACAGAGCTGGACCTTCCGGGGTTCAGCTGTACTTGCTGTGAAACTCTCAATCCTCAGCTTTTCCAATTGCTGTTTTTTTGTAGGGGTGGGACCAGCTGAGCCTGATCACCTGGCTCCCTGTCTCAGAGCCCTTTTTTTTTTAGTTGAACAGTCGATTCTCTTGCAGGTGTTCCAGTCGTCTGTTGAAAGGGTGCCGGAATCTGTGTAATTTCCCTTGCGGCAATCCACTGTGCCAGCTGAAACAGCGGTGTTGAGATTTGTGGTGCTTTTCTGCCCGGGAATCTCCCAGTCTGGCTCCCTGTCTCAGTCCCCTCTTCAATCAGTTGAATGGGCGACTCTGCCTTCCCGGAGCTCCAAACGCCAACTAAAAGGCCACCCAGTCCCGTATACGCTGCACTGAGAACCGCCGCGCAGAAGCGCCGGCAAAACAGCTGTGCCGGCCAAAAGAGTCATGCTGATGACCCGTGGGGCTCCTCCGCTGGGAATCTCCTGATCCGTGGGCAACAAAAATTCATCTGGGAGTGTGGCATCCACTCACTCTCTGCACTTTCACTGGGAGCTGCAATCCTGAACTGCTGCTAGTTGGCCATCTTGGATCTCCTTTTTTTTTTTTTGTTTGAGATGGAGTCTCACTCTGTCACACAGGCTGGAGTGCAATGGTGCAATCTTGGCTCACTGCAACATCCGCCTCCTGGGTTCAAGCGATTCTTCTGCTTCAGCCTCCCAAGTAGCTGGGATTACAGGCGTTCACCACCAAGTCTGGCTAATTTCTGTATTTAGAGATGGGGTTTTGCCATGTTGGCCAGGCTGGTCTCGAACTCCTGGCCTCAGGTGATCTGCCTGCCTTGGCCTCCCAAAGTGTTGGGATTACAGGCGTGAGCCACTGCGCCCAGCCCTGGTTTCTTTTTACTGAAGAATGGTAGTTAGGAACCAATATCTGAATGTCTAAATTTGTCGTGAAGGAAATTTTAAAGGAATCTTTTCAGGTTGGCATGTTACTAACAGCACTTTGTCTAATTGCTTTTATATTTATTAAAGAAATACATTTTTAGGATGAGTAGAGAAGTTGGAAAATAATTCTTTAGATGCCAAGAAGGGAAAATTTATTGAAGATTTTAAGGAAAATTTTAATCTCATTTAAATATATCCACAAAAGAATTTGAGACATTAACTAAGGATTGAGGGAGTGGAAGGGGGAAAGAGAATATATAAGAAATGGCATGTGGGTATGTATTAGTCAGGGTTCTCTAGAGGGACAGAACTAATAGGAGATATATATATATGTATGTGTGTGTGTTTGTATATGTGTGTGTGTGTGTATATGAAAAGTTTATTAAGTATTAACTCAGATGATCACAAGGTCCCACAACAAGCCATCTGCAAGCTGAGGAAGAAGGTGAGCCAGTCCAAGTCTTAAAACTGAAGAACTTGGAGTCTGATGTTCAAGGACAGGAAGCATCCAGCGTGGGAGAAAGATGTTGGCTTGAAGGCTAGGTCAGTCTAGTTTTTTCACATTTTTCTACCTGCTTTATATTCTAGCCATGCTGGCAGCTGATTAGGTGGTGCTCACCCAGATTAAGGATGGGTGTGCCTTTCCCAGCCCACTGACTCAAATGTTTTTCTCCTTTGGCAACATCCTCAGAGACACACCCAGGATCAATACTTTGCATACTTCAATCCAATCAAGTTGACACACAGTATTAACCATCACAGGGTGTTTGATTAATTCATTGATTGATTGATTTTACTAATATGTTGTTAGCCTATGTAGTGTTTGAAAAATAATTGAAACATATTTCTTCAGTTGAATGTAAACCCTGAACTCTCATAAGATGAGAAAGTGATGTTTCTGTTCCTAATTTCTCATTTCAATGGCACCATCAGGATTTTTATAGGTTAGACATAAGAGTCTCAAACTACATGAAAAAGGACTAGGAGACATTGTTTTGACTAACAGGCTATTCCATTGTCTTTATCAAATCCATGAGCAAGAGGCTTGTATGAGTCAGCTTTACCCTTTTACTGGCTGTATAACCTTGGACAAGTCACTTGGCCTCTCTAGCCTCATTTTCTCATCTGCAGAAATGTAAGAATAAATTATTTACTTCTGTAAGGCTTAAAAGATAAAGTAAAAATGCATAAAGAACTTAGCAAAATACATAGCATAAAATAAATGATAACAGATTCTTGTTATGTTTTAATGAATGAAGAAAAGCTTTTGGTCCCAATGGCCTCCAGGTGTACCAGAATATTCTTAGTGGGTATTATTAATCTTGATCACCATTGTAGGAGACTTCAGCACAAGTGAGCTGAATCCCATTCCCCTGCTTTTTGTCCATTAATGAAGTCCCTTTTAAGTAGGAGGAGTAGGAAGACTGAAGGAAATGCATATTAGAAAAGTTGTATTCTATCACACATTTAACACATTCTCCAAATAATCAGGAATCTGACTTGAAAGTCAGGGTATTGACTTAATGCTTCTTTTTTTCTTCCCCTAAAGAGGTAGAACAGATTCCCAAGAAAAGTTTATTGCTAGTATGATACTTGTGTAGTACAATATCCCCAGAGATACATTTTCACAGGCTGGAAGCAGACCCATTACTGCACTACACTGTGTGGAGGAGGGGTATATGAAGGGAGGCAGGCTCTTTTTCACTAACTGCCTGATTGATTCCAAATGACCATGGTGTACTGCTGTTACATTTCCAGGGTGTATTCATTAAGAAGATGATTTTTTTATGACAAAGGTAATTTTAGTTAGAATTTTATAATAAAGAATTTGTGTAATTCTATGCCCGCTTGAAACCACCTGAGCTGAGAAGTCTTACTGTGTTAAGAACCACAAGACTGCTAAAGAAATAAGATCATTAATATTTAATAATAGGCAGACTGTAGCTTTTAAGCACATGCTGTCATCTTCTCTGAACACAGGCCCTATAACCCAGGAGACCGAATAGCACATAGCCATTAGTATCTTTCCTATTTTTATAAAGTATTTCTGTAAAACTGTCTTCATCCTAAGACTCTAGGATACTTTCCAGAGATAATGTGGAGTGGAAAGAGCATGGACTAGGAGTAATAGGACTAATTTCTAGTCTAGCAATATCCTAAACTTACAATGTGGGTAAATTGCTTTCCTTAATATGGTTTTCTAATTTTGAAGGCTATAATCAGGACTCAACCCCCAAACTAATAACTGCTAACCCCAAATCCACTGCTCTTTTCAATATGCCACTGTTCTTCTGTTTTATAACTATTTAAATTTCTTGCTTTTTTAATTCAAAACACTTCATTTTCTTCTCTTTCACAGTTCTAGTCATATACAAATAGTATAGTTATTTACATATGACAAGGATATTCTTTACTTGACCTGATATTTCTACCGTCTTGCATAGTATGTTAAATTGTCTAGGTATTCAATTATTTCTTATGGTATTAATGACCCTTATGCTTTTAACTATGTTTTGAATTTCTTGTATAAAAATTTGTGTTTACTCTCACCAAGACATAGACTATTGTAGTTCTCCACACACACTTGCCATGTTTTATTCTCTCTCTATTTTTAATACTCAGACATTTTGATAATGTGAGGTTTGAGTAACCCTAGCTTCTCCAGATTATAGCACGTGAAATTGAGGAGGACTTGCCAATCTGTGGATGTCATGTGCATTACAGTGGTGATACTCACTAGCTCAGAGCAAGCCCCAGAAGAGTTGCTGGGGCTTCAAGCCATTCTTTCCTTGGGTCCCCTCTTTTCCCCACTGGCTGAATCAGTACAGGCTCATGACTTCTTCTTGGTCATTACAATTCACATATTGCAATTAATGGTGCCACATCTTTCTGGCTTCATGGGGTTTTTAGGTATCAGACATTGCACTAAGGCTTGTCATTGTCTTTACTGTCAATACAAACTAAGTGACACTAGGCCCTTTGGACCCCAACACACACACACACACACACACACACACACACACACACACACTGTGTTCTCAATTGAGAGGGCTCACTATCACCAATATTACAGCTCTTTTAATTAAAGAGCTTACTTCTCCAATTTTATATATACCTTGTACCTCCTACAGGTACAAAGATCAGATCTCTCATGGCAAGTTAAAAGGTTTGAGGCTGCCATCTGATTCTTCAATCAAAGTTGGTCTCCTCTGCCAGTATCCAGGCCTAGAACCTGGGTGCATGAATTATTCTCTACCTCAAAGTGTGTCATCTGCTGCCCTCCTCAGGAGCCTCACTTATCTAGAGGGTGAAAGCAACTTTTGCTGCCATTTTTGGTTGAGTCTTAAAAGTTCAAGGATGAGGCCATGAGTACAAAGTTGCTTAAAGTTTTTTCCTGTGGCCCATCAGGATTTCACTCAAAAGGATGCTTGTTGCTCTGCCATGACATGAGCAGATTCTGGGGTTGAACATGCATATCTGCTTCCCAAATCCACACTATTCAAAACCTCTGCAAAAGGTTTTTCACCTTTCCTAAGTCACCTTAGAAAAAAAATCCCTGCACAGTGTATATATTTTAAAAATTCTTTGTGCAATTACAATTTCTTCAGAGAATATTTTAAAAGGTTTTAAGCTGTTTGGATGCAATCTGAAATGTTAGAAACTCTTCCATCCTTTTAAAAACTACTCACAATGTTTTTCTCAATTCTAAAAATCAGAACCTCTCTACTGGATGTTTGCAACATTCTCTCTTAAAGGTGTTTGCTTTTTCACACTATATTATATTGCTAAGAGGCATCTCTATTATGTTTTCTGCAAGTAGTTCATTCATTCTGACTTCTATATTATATTCTATTGTATGAACATACCAAAATTTACACATTTTCCTGTTTTAGGGCATTGGGGCTATTTTCTCAGTTTGTTTGTTTGTTGCTATCAAGAACAGTGTTGCTATAAACAATCTTGAACATTTCTCCTGGTATAAATGTGAAAGAGTGTCTGTTGGTTTTTACTGAATGGAATTAATAGCTTGTATGAAATGTGAATGTTCAGTTTTAAAGGATAATCCAAATCTGGTTTCCAGAGTGATCATTAACAGTTTCTAGTCCCATCACTAATGTTTAAGAGATTCTGTTAATAAACATACTATCTATACTTGGTATGTCATCCTTTTAAATATTTGCCAATATTAATAAATATAAATCGATTAAAAATAAAGATACACAGGTTATTTCTACCATTTTCCCTTAAACACATTCCTCTTTCCACTCTCCTAAGGTACATTGGTCTCAGTTCCTTCATTTTGAACTGAATATTTTAATATGATCATCCTCTAGATCCAAGAAAACCACTAAGTCAAAGAAAACTGAATGGGGAACATGTAACATGTGACCATCTTTAAGGCTTCTTGCTAATGCTGGAGAAAAACCTCGGCAAGCAAGATATGAAAAACTCCGGTCTGTTAAGTAGAGTTCCCATTACTGGTTGATGTATTCTAGTAAGCACAACACAGGAATGTTCTCTGACTGGCTTCTGTTCCTTTCCCTATATTTTCTGTGACCTATAAATGAATAGGGCTGACCTACATAGCACTGTATGCCAAACATGGTGGTCTCTATTTCTGCCTCAGTAAGGAAGAAGAGGGGAAGAGACAGCTGGTAAAATAAAAGGCTCTTAAATTTATGTTGTACTTTCTCCCTAGGGAAGAAGGGTGGAAAATAAATACTGAGACTAGAGGTTTACCTATATATTTATTGATATAATAGATATGTGGGCCACCCCAAGGCTTCTGGAGAGCAAACCCACCCCTTCCCAAGATACTGATTGCAATATTTTTCAATGTTGGGTGCTTGTCAACTTCTCCAGTGTTTTATTCTTGACTGTGGGCTCAACTGCTTAGGCTGTATATGGTTATGTACAGTCATTTCTCATTATTCAGGGTAATTTTGATCTATATAGTTGCCATGAACTCTGAATTAATGAATAATGAGCCACTGCTCCTAGAAGAAATACAAAGTTAGGTTCCTTTGAGCCTCTGGTCACAATATTTTCATCAGTGGATTAATATATAACCTTGTTTTATGTGCATTTAGTTTAATGACACTTTATTTAATATACATTGTTGATTCCTTAACATTAAGCTCACAGCCAGAAGCACCTATGATTCATGCTCGACTGAAGCTTATCTCTTATTTTCTCTGTAAGGCACATTACAGCCTTCCTGACCTTAGGAACACTAGACTCCACTTCAGTACTACACTTGGGGGCCACTTGAAACAGCAAAATCACCAACCAAAAGCACAAAAAGGCAAAACATTACACAAAATAAACCACCAAGAGGAGATTTGTTTATAATATGAGAGCTGAAACAAAAAGGGAAAGAGTCACTTTGTTTAATCTCAACTGGTAATGCAAACTTAGGTGGCTCAAATTGTTCACCACACAACACATGTCCATGACTGTGATAGTGCCATTCATATTAACTTGGGGTTTACAAATCTTAGTAAGTAGGCAAATTCACAAATAATGAATCCATGAATAATAATGACCAACTGTATATCAATTATATGAGTGTGAGCTTACAATCTCAAGCAAGTGCATCTAAGGATATGACATTCTTTTGCAGTGTTGTTAAAGGCAGAGAGAATGTGAGTGAACAAAAGCAAGCTAGCTCATGAAACACATTTATAGTTTTATTGCTAGCAATAGCCAAGGAAGAAAAATCCATACTTATAATAGTTAATAATAAAGGCTTATACATAAATTCAAACTTCACACTTCTAAAACTTAGTATGTTAATTAATTTTCTCTTCTCTTCAAAATATGGGTATACTCAGGCAACCATTGAAGGGTGAATAGTTTCTAATCTGTCATAATAATGATAATACTTACCTGTTAGTAGTTGTTTATTATATGCCAAGACTTATTATGCTAATCATTTCATTCATTTATTTTGTACAATGGCCCTATGGAACAAGTACTACCATCCTCATTTTACATGAGAGGAATGTGCTGCTGAGAGACATATAGGAATTTGATGAGGTTGTACCATTAGAAAACAAAATATCCAGCATCCAAACCTAGGTGTTTCTGTTTACAAAAACATCTTTTAAACCTGTAGTTCTCAAAGTCAGCATTACCTGGAATCATGTTAGAAACACAAGTTATCAGTTCCAACTCTAGATCTACTGAACTAAAAACTCTGAGGGTGGGGCCCAAAAATGTGTGTTTATGCCACTACCATGCTGTTTTGGTTACTAAAGCTCTATAGTATAATTTGAAGTCAGGTAATGTAATTCCTTCAGTTTTCTTCTTTTTCCTCAGGATATCTTTGGCTATTCTGGGTCTTTTATGTTTCCATGTATTTTTTAAGATTTTTTTCTGTTTCAGTGCAGAATGTTATTGGTATTTTGATAGGTATTGCATTGAATCTGAAAATTGATTATTTCAATGCATGAACATGAAATGTCTTTGCATTGTTTTGGTGTTGTCTCCAATTTCTTTTATTAGTGTTTTATAGTTTTCATTGTAGAGATTTTTCACTTCTTTGGTTAAGGTAATTCCTAGGTATTTAATTTAACTTGTGGTTATTGAAAATGAAATTACTTTCTTGATTTCTTCTTTAGATTGTTTGCTGTTGACACATAGAAATACTACTAATTTTTGTATGTTGATTTTGTATCCTGCAACTTTACTGAATTTGTTTATCATTTCTAATAGTTATTTGCTGGAGTATTTAGGTTTTTTCAAATATAAGGTTATATTATCTGCAAACAAAAATAATTTGACTTCTTTTTTTCCAATTTGGTTGCTCTTTGTTACTTTCTCATGTGTGATTGCTGTAGCTAGGACTTCCAGTATTATGTTGAATAACAGTGGTGAAAGTGTACATCTTTGTTGTGTTGCAGATCTTAGAGGAAAGGTTTTCATTTCTTCCCTGTTCAGTATGATACTAGCTGTGGGTTTGTCATGCATGGCTTTTGTTATGTTGAGGTATGTTCCCTGTATATAGAGTTTTTTGAGGATTTTTTCATCATCAATTGAAATGACCATGGTTTTTATACGTCATTCTGTTGATATAATATATCACATTGATTGATTTGCATATGTTGAACCACCCTTTCATCTCAGGGATAAATCCCAGTTGGTAATAATGAATGATTTTTTTTAATGTGTTGTTGAATTCAGCCTGCTAGTTTTTTTGTTGAGGATTTTTGCATCAATATTCAGCAGAGATATTATATTGGCCTGTAGGTTTTTTTTTTTTTTATGTTGTTGTGTTTGTTTTTAATGTGTCTTTGCCTGGTTTTGGTATTAGGGTAATACTGACTTCATGAAATGAGTTTGGAAGTATTCCCTCCTCCTCTATTTTTTAGAATACTTTGAGCAGGATTGGCATTATTTCTTCTTTAAATGTTTGGTAGAATTCGACAGTGAAGCCATCAGGTCCCAGGCTTTTCTTTGCTGGGAGACTTTTTATTATGGCTTCAGTCTCATTAGTTGTTACTGGTTTCTTCAAGTTTTGAATTTCTTCATGGTTCAATCTCGGCAAGTTTTACATGTCTAGAAGTTTATCCATTTCCTCTAGTGTTTCCGATTTATTGACATATAGTTGCTCATATCAGCCACTAATGATCCTTTGAATTTCTGCAGTATGAGTTGTAATGTCTCCTGTTTCATCTCTGATTTTATTTATTTGGGTCTTCTACCTTTCTTTGTCTGGTTAAAGGTTTATCAATTTTTTTAAATCTTTTCAAGAAACCAACTTTCTGTTTTATTGATCTTTTGTGTTCTTGTCTTTATTTCAAATTCATGTATTACTGCTTTGATCTTTATTATTTATTTCTCTTCTAATTTTGGGTTTGATTTGCTTTTGTTTTATGAGTTCTTTAAGATGCATCATTTGGTTACTTATTGGAAAGTTTTGTTCTTTTATAATGTAGGCACGTATAGCCATAAGTTTCCCTCATAGCACTGCTTTCACCATATTGTGTTTCCACTATTACTTGTTTCAAAAATTTTTTCAATCTATTTCTTAATTTTTTTCATTGATCCACTGTTCATTCAGGAGCACATTGTTTAATTTCCATGTGTTTGTATAGTTTCTAAAATTTCTCTTGTTATTGATTTCTATTTTTATTCCATTGTGGTCAGAGAAGATATTTGATATTATTTCAATTTTTTAAGTGTTTCAGAGCTTGTTTAATGATGTAACATATGATCTATCTTTGAGAATAATCTATGTGCTAAGGAGAAGAATGTGCATTCTGTAGCCATTGGATAAAATGTTCTGTAAATACTGGTTAGGTTCATTTGTTGTATAATGCAGATGAAGTCTGATGTTTCTTTGATTTCCTATCTGAATTATCTGTCCAATCCTGAAAACGGGGTGTTGAAGTGTCCAGCTGTTATTGTATTAAGGCCTGTATCTTGCTTTAGCTTTAATAATATTTCCTTTATGTATCTTGGTGCTCCAGTGTTGGGTGTATATATATTTATAACTGTTATATCTTCTTGCTCAATTGACCCTTCTATCATTATATAATGACCTTATTTATGTTTTCTTACAGTTTTTGTCTTGAAATCTATTTTGTCTGATATATCTACTCCTGCTTTTTTTTGTTTCCACTGGCATGGAATATCTTTTTCCATCCCCTTATTTTCAGTCTATGTGTATCTTTATAGGGAAAGTGTTTTGTTTTGTTTTTTTTTGTAGGCAACAGGTCACTGGGTCTTGTTTTTTCATCCATTCAACCACTCTATCTATGCCTTTTGACTGGAGGATTTAGTCTATTTATATTCAATGTTATTTGAACATTGAATAAGTACAGATTTATTCCTGCTATTCTGTTGTTTTCTGATTGTTTTAGAATCTTTTTTTTCTTGTTTTCTTCTTTCTTGTATTCGTTTTAGTGAAGGTGATTTTCTCTGGTGGTACAATTTAATTTTTACTTTTAATTTTTTGTGTATCTGTTGTATTTTTTTTGATTTGAGGTTACCATGAAACTTGCAGATTATATTTTATAACCCATTACATTTAATTTCTTTAGTGATGTGCCAGTTTAAAACTTTGCCCTTTTTTAAAAAAAAATTTATTTCTAAATAATTTAAGATTTATAGAAGAGTTGGATATTGAATTTATTTCATAGATACAGGATTATTCCAGTTGTATATTTCTTTTTAAATGACCTTTTAGTAACTTGTGTCTTTCAAGAAATTTGTTCATCTCATCTAAGTTGGTAAAATTATAGGCGTAAAATTGTTCACAATATTCCCTTATCATCTTTTAAAATCTGTAGATTCTGTAACAATGAGAAAATGAACTTTACTTATTTATGATATTGATAATTTGTGTCTTTGATATTTTTTTTCCTGAACAGGCTGGCTAGAGGTTTATTAATTTTGTCAATCTCAAAAAAAAGTATCTTTTGGTTTCATTGATTTTCTCTCTCTTTTCCCTGTTGACTAATTTATTGATTTCTGTTCTGATCTTTATATTTTTTTCTTCTATTTATGTTTTTTGCTCTTTGTACCACTTTATGGTAGAAACTAAAGTAACTGATTTATCAATTTTCTATTTTTCTAATATAAGCATTTAGTATTGTAAATTTCCTCTCAATACTGCTTTAGTGGCACCCAACAAATTTATATGTTTATGTTTTGCTTTTGTTTTTATTTGATTCAGTATATTTTACAATTTCTCTATTGATGTATTATTTGGACCATAAGTGATTAGAAGTATGTTATCTCATTCCCAAATATTTGGGGTTATTCCAGAGATCTCTATAATATTGACTTCTAATTTAATTCCCTTGTGATCAGAGAATATACTTTATATGACTTTAAACTTTTTAAATTTATTAAGACTTGTTTTATGGCCTGGAAAATGGTTTATCTTGGTAAATGTTCTATGGGCACTTGAAAAGAATATTACTTGGGTACAGTGTGATCATTTGGGTCTTGTTTTTTATGATTTATAATACAGTTCCAAAGCAGTGATCAGTCTAAGGCTAATTATTTCCCATTACTAAATCAAGACCTTCTTAAGTACTTTACTTAATGTTCCATGAATTATAAGTTTTACAGTCTAACTGATGGTAACAAGACACTATGCATGGCCCTTTATGAACACTAGGCACTGTTCTCTTTAATTCTTTTGGAGGGTTCTTCTAAGTCTTGAATAGTTTCCTCACATACATGGGCTTATTAGTACTCTGCTGAATAATTGAAGTTGCCCCCTCTGTGGTTCCCTAGAGTCCATGCTGTGCCCATTTCTCTCCTCATTGATATTTTGTCTTATAAACTTTGCCTGCCTTCATGTCTCTGAACACTTGAGCTCGTTTGTGCAACTCAGAGTCTTCTAGGTTCTATCCCAGCTTCCCTTCTCCCTCCAGTGGCCTAGAAATTCTTTCGCAGAGGTAAACTGGAGTTATCTTTGGGCTCACTCCATTTGTTTCCCATTTCTTAAGGATCACTTTCCTTCATTGCCTGTCATCTAATGTCTTGAAAAATATTGTT
Source organism: Aotus nancymaae (assembly GCF_030222135.1). Lineage (NCBI taxonomy): Eukaryota > Metazoa > Chordata > Mammalia > Primates > Aotidae > Aotus > Aotus nancymaae. The sequence goes on along the minus strand of NW_026988472.1, from coordinate 16,263,775 downwards.
TCATTTATTTTGTCTGGCTTTTGGCAAGTTTCTAGTGGTAGAGTAGATATAGTTTCTGTAATTCCATCCCAACTGCAAGCAGAAGTTTCACTTTATCAGGTATAAAACTTTGGTTGTAAATATATAGCTGAGTTTTCTACATGTCCTACACCAAAAAGAAAATCCAAACAAAGTTATATGATTTAACATGCTGTTAATCACTTCTACAATTTTAATATCTTTAAAAGCACTTTTCAAGACTCAGTCATCTTCTATAGATTTAAATTAATAGAATAAAATGGTTTATTCAGATAGACCTTTTGCCTGAGTTGGACGAGATCATATGTCTATATTTAGCTGTGATTTAGTGCTTGTTTGCAAATGAGGGCAAATATTCCTGAGTAGAGATAATGGCATCTGTCTGCTCTGTTCATCTTTATGGAAGGTAATAATTCTCTGTCATGGCATAATTTACATTCTATACCTTCTCACACAAAAAAGGATAAGGCTCCTTTCCTAGCCAGATTATCCCAGAAACATTATGATCACTGTTCTAAGGCCTCCCTTCTCTTCACAGAAATGCAAAAAGTATGGAAAATGTTTTGCTCCAAATCAGCATCAATATTAGACATTGTTATGGACTGAGTACTTGTGTCTCCTCAAAATTTATATCTTGAAGTCCTAACCCTTAATGTGATGGTATACAGAGGTAAATACCATCTTTGTCCGGTAATTAAGTTTAGATTAAGTCATGAAAGTAAAATCTTCATGATAGAATTAGTGCCTTAATAACAAAAGGGGGGGGGGAGAGAGAGAGAGAGAGAGAGAACTCTTCATCTCCATGTTTATGTATTGAGAAAAGGCCATCTGAGGACACAGGGAGAAGGCAGCCATCTGCAACCCAGGTAAAAGTATCTTACCAGACACAGAATATACTAATACCTTGATCTTGGACTTCCCAGCCTCTAGTACTATGAGAAATAAATGTCTATTGTTCAAGCCATCCAGTTCATGGTATTTGTTTATAGCAACCCAAGCAAACTAAGAAATACATATAAGTCTAAGAAATTCTAATTTCAGAGCTGTCCAGAATTCTGTTGGGCTAATTAAATTATCAGCCTATTCCTCAGTTTTTGGTCAGCAATATTAAGATAGCAGTATAGAATTAAATTACAGAGATCTTGTGTAGAATAATCTATAAAACACTTGCACAAAACAAATATAAGCAAGAATATTTTTAAATTGGGTTCCTGATATTTTCTAAAAGGTTGTATAAAAACCTCAGCTCAAGACCCAGGAATTCTTACACAGTTATTAGTAATGTTGCATTTCATTTTATTACTCAACAAGAATAACCAAAATGTTATATTTGTAGAGAAGACCCTGTCACCATGTTGTCTAAGTGCCATGTAGCCTATCATATATACTTCAGTGTTCAAGTTGAATAAGAATGTCACAATTCTTACCTTCATCATCAGTGTATTCCTGATACATAATCATTTTATATATCAGGAATAAAAATGCTTTGGTTCTACCGTGCCGGAATGAAAGAGTAGTATCTAGAAGGTAACCCCTCTACCTTGTTGGTTATGAGGAAATTCAGAGACCCATAGGTGAAAATGATAAGTCTTGGATTTTGAGACAGCTGTCTCTTTCATAGTTTTTTTGTTGTTGTTGTTTTGCATTTGAGGTTTGAAATGTCCACTGGCCATGCCAAGTGGAGATTTGAGGCAATTGTAAAACTGACTGGGGAGGAATATATGCAAACAAAATGCATTGCAGAAATACAACCAGGAATATCAGGCAATAACAGTGAGTTATGGATTTACTTTTGCCTGAATTAGATAATTTCTTCATCTTTAATATTTGATTTGCCAGTAGAGTCTTGGCAAGAGAATATTTATTTCAACAGTGACTCCCGTGTCACATATAAATATAATTAGTTTGATTATAATGATCTCTGCTAAGTAAATAAGATCTGAAATTGTGTTCCTGGTTAATTCAATCTTTAATTTTTAAAATTAGTTAATGGTAACCTGATTTCACCTATTTTCATGTTGAAACTGTTGTTTGACCTGTCATTATAGTTAGAAATGACTGTCAATAATGATAATCAAGATCTCTGTTTTTGGACTACCCAAATATGTGTAATAACTAGTGGTTGGCACAGGTTAAAGTTGCCCATATATAGCCTTAAAGTCACTGGTTAGAGAAGTGTGAAGTTTAGAAATACATGAATTCTGTCCAACTCATGAAAATGGAAACAATAGAATAAATGTGAAGAGCAGAAGAAATGAAATTTTAGCTCTAAAAGTAGAAATTAATAAAATAGGAAAACTGAACAGATATGGTTATCAAAGTAAAATCGGTTTTGGAAAAGATTAATGAGATATATACACTTCTGAATAGACTGACCTAAGAAAAAAGAGAAAAAAACACAATATTTTTTATAAAATGGGATTACTATGAAAGATATAAACACAGATGTAAACACTAAAATAAAAGTACAAATTTCCTAAATGAAAAAAAAGTAACACAAACCTGTAAAGATCAACCAAAACGGAACAAAACAAGAGGAAAAATTATAGGATAAATTAATATGATGAATTAAAACATGTCAATCATATAAATAAGTATGAACAGGCTAAACTCACCTGTTTAAAAAAAAATTTTTCAAATTGGCACATAAAGCAAACACAACTCCAATCTGTATATAGAGAAATGTCAAAAATATAAGAATTCCAAAAATCTAAAAATAGAGATATGAACAAAAATTTACCATTGAAATGGAAAAAATAAGAAAATAGAAACTTGCAATCTTGTCATCAAATTCAAATTCAGGATCAAAAGTAATTAATGAAACAGAGAAAGATACTTCATAGTGCTAAAAGTCACAATCCAAATTAAAGATAAAATAGTTATGTACCAAATAATAGCAATTACCTATATAAAGCAGGAACTATAGAAAGTGCAAAGAAAATATAGAAATACGTAATTAGTAGAAGATTTTAATACACTACTCTCAGTACAAGACAGGTAAAGTGAACCATTAATTAATTAATTAATAATCTAAATAGCAAAAGCAATAAGGCATATACTGATAATAGAAAATATAATTTCCTCTCAAGAACACGTGTAATTTTTTCAAAAATTCATGCGATATTAGAGCACTCTCCTAAATGATCCGTGGGTTTCATAAAGTGCAAACATTACAAGCAAAACTATATATGTGATCACAGTGCAATAAAACTAGAAATTAAAATACAAGCCATAAACAAAACAAAATAAAAATATCTTTCCACCTGGAAATTTAAAAGACTTCTATTAAAGAAATCTTGGTGCAAACATAGACTTACACACAAATTACAGAATCTCTGAAAAATAATAGTAATGAAAGCTCTACGTGCCAGAATCTATGGGATGCATTTAAAGCAATGATCAGAGGCAATTTATAGTGCTAAAAACCTACATCAATAAAAATAAAAGAATCAAAACAAAGCAATTAAATTTCTAACTCAAAAAGGTAAGAAAACCCAAGTAAATTAAAAGAAAGAAAAGAAATAATAAAGATTAAATTAGAAATTAGTGGTGTAGAAAACATAAAGATAATTAATTAAGAACCTGTATCTTTAAAAAATCCAAGAAAAGAAAGCAAATCGCTAATTTAATTTTAAAAATTAAATAAGAAATAGCAAGAGGGAAATAATTACTGCTACAAAAGGAAAAATTATAAGAATCTACTTCGTATACACTTTTGCAAATAAACTTGAAACCTAGATTAGGTGGATAATTTCTAAGCAAATACAGTTTACAAAAACTGACCCAGTAGAGATAGGAAGCTTAAACAGACGAATTTTCATCATGAAAATAGAAAAAGTTATCAAGAAGTGACTCCTCATAAAAGGACCTAGCTCAGATGGTTTCACAGAGCAATTTTGCTATGCTTTTAGAGAACAGATAATCCTAATGAGACATGCATTTAAAATGAAGAAAAATGTCCAATTTTTTTATGAAGCAATGTATAACACTGGTCCCATAAAAAATTACTGGATCAATATCACTTATGAATATTAATACAAAAATTGTAAATAAAATATTAGCAGAGTCCAAAGTCATACTATATAAAAAAAGTTATACACCATAGCCAACTGGAGTTTATGCCAGGAATGCACTATACTCATATTATTTATTCTGCATTCTACAATGTGTTTAAGAGCTGTGTCAGGTAGGAGAGCTAGAGAGCTCAGCTTGCTGTGAGGTGATTTGCCTGTAGTTGTTCTTTCCTTGAATTTTAATTACCAGTGCCTACCCCAAGGTCCAAACTTTCTTCCAAATCTCAGTGTGACTCACAATTAAAATTCAATTATTTCATGACTGCTGCCCTGAGATGCAAGTCTCTAAAATTTGGCAACAGTAAGATTTCTCAAAAGGCATCAGTTATAGTAACTATCAGAAAATAGAGTTTATTCATTTCAAAACCAGTTTTTAAAGATCTCCATGCCAAAGGAAGACTGGGAGTAATTGAGTTGCTATGTGGTTGTGAACTTTATCTTATCTTCTAAATATTAGACTAAAATGGGAAGTGTTAGGAAAATATACTTTCACTTACTATACTCCTTGGACTGCTTTTTGAAGAATTTATCTAAGTCTTAGGATCTAAAATCATCAATAAATTAAACTGGAAATATTCTAAACAAACACCAACCTAATTAGATATCTGATCAACTCATTATAACTTTGAGGCTTTATTCTTTCATTTTTTAGGGAGGTATAATAAAAATGTGTTGATTTTCAAGAGTTGTACCTATGATACAGTGAATCACAGCTAATGTGCTCAAATTCAACAATTTGGAGTCCTACCTTTTGCTGTTTGCTGAGCAATAACTTAGGAAGTAGGTTGGAAGTTAGTGGAAGAGAAGGTGAGTTAACCTGGTAGATTTAATAAGATATGATATTTATACATGTAATTTATACATGTAATTAGTTATCATACCTACCACCAAGCTTACCACAAACCAAAGCACGATTCATAGGACTGCATTTTTTTCATTTTTATATGAGCCCATTAGGATGATTTTTGGTGACCTAATTTCCCTTCAGAGTCATTCTTGATGTTACCATGAATCTACTTTTATCTATATAATACCACTGGGGACAGAGGGAAATGCAATAACCACTGTAGTTAGCCCAAAGACAATCACCCCTGAAGAATGACTGGAATCCCCCACTCACATAAAGATTGCTCTACATCTTAACATTTGCTACAAGTTTCTGTGACAAACTTGGAAATAAGATAACAAGTGAACTAATCTGCATTACTCTGATTTTAGTGGTCCATCCCAGTTGAGTACAAAATAAGGCAAAATGACAAAAGGTGAAGTCACACAATATTCATTTGTCTCTGTGGATAGCTTGTTTGTGCTTATAAAGTAAAAACAACAAATATTTTTGAGCAACCACTAACTGACAGACAGGATAGTAGGCAAGCTTTATCTCTTGGGTTGAAAAACATTTACTTATGTTAAATTATTCCTGTAGTGGACATTGGTGTTTCTCCTTGGGCCCCTTGGATATTTTTTCATCATTCTGGGAAACCCGCTTTCAGCCTTCGTATACTTTGCTTCCAATATTTGACACCCAAGAGACTCCTTGGGATCTGAAATCACTTTGTTGCAAATCATCTTGTTGCCTGGGAGTTTACTTCCCTACCTACTTCCCCAGGGGGACCTTGGCCAGTGACAGGTTTGTGGAAAAGTATGAAAACTCAGACCCCTTAGTCCTGTCAAAACAACAGGAATAGAGTTTCCCTTTGCAATCAACTGGTTTCAAAGGACTTTGCCTGAAATCTGAGATTGTGCCTTGACTTGTCCCCTTCACAGTCTGCTCACTTTTCTCTAATTCTTAACTGGTTTCTTCCACCAACATTTCCTTCATCAATAATTTGCACATCCATTCTCTTCTCATCTTACAGTTTGCTTCTGGGAAACTCAACTGAAAATACCACTTCCATCCCAAATTTTAAAACTTAAAAATATGCAAAACTCCCGCTAATTACCTAGAAACAGAAAGGATTTAAAATTATTTAAAGACTCATTCAAAAAGCAAGTAATCACAATTTCTTTGAATAGCTAATTGTGGGAGGCAAAATGAGTCAAGGGGTCGTGATGTCCATCAAGAAAGGATTAATCTCAATATGATATCATTCTTTCTGCACATAAATATATGTGGGTGTGGGACAATGGAAAAATATGCCAGATTTTTTCAAGGGCAGAAGCAGGAGAAAGAAGAATGTGAATGTGTACAGAAAGAGCTTTTAATAAGCTCTTCTAAAAATCCAACAAGTAAAAAATATGAGGATGGACAAAATAATAAAATTATTTTTATTCCCTCCAGTCTTTCCATTATTTTTCTTTCTCACTCCATTATAGGGGAGGCATCTTTTTATAGTGTTTATATGGTATAAATCTGGAGAGTAAAAAAGAGAAATAAATTGGCACTTTGCAAAAACTTTAAAATCCTAAAGAGCAGCCAAAAGAATTAGATTTGATGATATATTTTAATTAATCTACTAAGCGGAACTCAGCTCTTACTTCTGGAGGTAGAGGAAAAAAAGCAGTAAAGTCTAAGTGCACAAAGGGGAAATAGCCAAACACAAAAGACAAACATGGACAATAATTGTTCAGAACACATAATATCAGTTGGATGGATAGGGAATATTGCCTTGCTTGAATAAAGACATTATTAGGTCAAGAAATGGGTCTGCTGTGCCTATCACTGGAACATTGTAAGCAACCTATACATAATTCTTGAATGCATTATCTTATTAATTAATCATATTAAAAACATAATCCTACTTCATTTATTTACAAAGGATATGTACCCTATGATTTAGCACATAGCAGATACTCAAAAATGTATATTGAATAAATAAACTCAAATATCAGAAATGGGACACATGGCCTCTGAAGTATAATTTCATTCATAGGAATGATAGAAACAAATGTTTGAAATCATGACTGTTTTTGGAAAATTTGAGGTGTATGGATCTAATCAGCTCAACTTATTAAAAAAGGAAACCTAATTTTCCTTAAACCCTACAGAAAAGTACTCTGTATTCAATCTTAGGCCTGAAAAAGTCCTAATATTGACTTTCTATCTTCCCATTTAACATAAATAGTTAATAGTAGCAGGAATGGTTATTATAACCAACCTAAGTTAAATAAGTTCTAGGAAATTTTAAGGAATTTTTTAAAGATGATAGAGTTAACATAATTTCATAGATGCCTTTGAGAGTAAGTGGAATAAGGCTTAGTATATGGCAAAGGAATAGAACAATGTGAGAGAGTGGCTTTTTAATATACAGTATCTAATCTCGCTTACACAAAATATCAAATAAATGGAGAAGAAGAGGCATATTAAGCATTAAGTAGCAGTAAGAGCATTAAGAGTAAAGATACATCCTTAAAATTTTTAGAGAAATCCTGTGGCCTAAAGTGATCTGTGAGATGTATTTCTTTCTTCTCCTTCTGAGTTTCCATATTCAGCTACCTAGTCCCTAATTTCCCTTGGCAGGTTCCAGATCTAAGTGCTTTTTCATAATTTGAATGCTTTTTACTGGATATGTATACTCCTCTCTAACAGTACACATACTGTCCCAATCAGAAGAGAGTTCGACAGTCAATTAACCCACTGACAGAATAGTAGCATTTTATTCATTGGCATAATGTGGTATAAGTCTAATGAGTGGAATTCAATCTCAGTGGAGACCTGCTCTAGCCAAGCAAAATATACTCTCTCTCTCTCTCTCCATATATATATATATATTTATCATCTGTCATTCCCATTTTTAAAATTAGGAAACTGAATTGTGATATAATTAAGTAGTATGCTCACACAGACTGTTTTGTACCAACCCTGGGAGGTAGCTCCTATCACCATCATATGGATAAAAAAAGCTGGCTCTCAAACAGTATATGACACTTTTGTACTTTCCCAGGGTTTATGATATCTGCTTCAACTCAAATATCTTTGCAGTGTCGGATGGCATTTTTTAAAAGGCTATTGTATAAGAGCCTTATTAAAAAAAAAAAAAACCTGTGTTATTAAATTTTTCTTCTCTTTAAGTAGGCTATACTGCTCCTTCTTGTTTAGTGAAAATTGGTACTAGAACTAATTAATTCCTTCTTGAAGAATTCAGTTAATATACTTGACTTTTTATTTTTAGAGACTTGCATTTTTCAATACTGGCTTTCTGCCAGCAAGAAGAAAACAGAAAGAAAAAAGAATACGAAAGAGTGGAGGAAATAAATACATATCCAGGGCATATCTGAAGGTGAGAGGGACTGTTAACCAAATTGCCTGGGCTGCCAGGTTGAGATTTTTCTCCACAGAAGCGGAAGCCATTCATTGGTCCTTTCTAGTCTTGAGAGATGGTATTTGCAAGAATCAAGGAAATGGACAACAGGAGGGCTAGACATATTTTAGCATTTAGGTCTATTTTTTCTCCTCTAATTGTACAAAAACATTCTTACTCCTAAGAAATACTTTACTAACATGCCAATTGGATGAACATCACATCACAGACTACAGCTATTGTCAGTCAATTAGCAGAATACCTCTGCAATCTTAAATGTATCTTCCAAATGCAGTTAATAGTAACGTGTATACTGCTCTTGGCAAAAACTGAAAATTAATCACACCAAAATTAATAAAAAAATTTATTTTAAAAAATTATTCTAGTTTGTGATGTCAGACTTTTTCGGCTCCACCTAAATTATTGCTGACAACTCTCAGATGTGTTATTTCATGTTAGTAGGTGGGAAAGAAAGGGTGTGTGCCTTTGCTTTGTTATTGTTGCAAAAGTAAGCACTTTTTTTTTTTTTTTTGAGAAGGAGTCTTGCTGTGTCGCCTAGGCTGGAGTGCAGTGGTCCGATCTTGGCTCACTGCAACCTCCGCCTCCCAGGTTCAAGCAATTCTCCTGTCTCAGCCTCCCGAGTAGCTGGGATTATAGGCAAGTGCCACCACGCCTGGCTAATTTTTTGTATTTTTAGTAGAGACAGGGTTTCACCATGTTAGCCAGGATGCTCTCCATCTCCTGACCTTCTAATCCGCTGCCTCAGCCTCCCAAAGTGCTGGGATTACAGGCATGACCCACTGTGCTGGGCCTGAATAAAGAATAATTACAGAAGAAGCAGGAAAATAATTTTAAAAAAATGAAAATGAGAAACTGCCCTTCCATTTAAAAAAAAAAAAGAAGGAAAAAAAGAACCTATGAGAGTGACTATAAAACACTCAAGCAGTATAAAAAGATGATCCTTTTAACAAGTACCTATACTGAGTCCTGACATAAAAGCCTGTAACTGTGTCCTTTCAGATTTCACAGTAGAGGAAGTAGAAGTTAAGTACAATTAGATGAGGTGTATATACGGTGTGGTGATCATGTCAGGAACATTAGAGACACTTCTGAATCTAGCAGATAAAAGATTTCTAACCATGATGTTGCATAGCCATTATAGGTAAGAATGGGTCTACAACTGAGCTTGATCATGCCAGGAGACCAAGATTTCCCTAGGTCTAAGTATTCACAAGATTCAAATGCCTACCTTTTATATTGCTTAGTCAATAAGATTTAAGAGAAAATAGGTGAAATAGCCACTAAAACCACAAAGCCATTGGAAAATAATTCCTTCTTTGGATATTTAGCATGTTTCTGTCTTGCTACTCCCCATAGACATAACTAAGTCTGTTAATTCACTTCTGAAAATGTATTTAATAACCCAATGATAGGCAGAATATCAACACATGACTACAAGGGCAATTCAGTCATGACAAAACAGGGGAAATGATTATGATTTCTTTATGTTTAACATGACTCTTAGATCACTTAAAAGCCACCTGTATATTAGCATCTAAGAAGGTGAAAGTTCAGCATCTGTCTTTTACCTAATGAGCTGGTGATTTTTCATATAATTTTTATATTGTTTCCCTCTTTTAACTGAACATTTGGAAGAACATTAAAGTTGATGTTAGCATGTTCATTAAAAGGAAAACTACATTATTTTTCTAGGACTTATTTTTAGGAAAGAAACTTTTTAAAAATTTGGTTGCCACTTACTTTGTATTTGCTACAAAGGAGATATGGAAGATATTTATTGAATTATAATGCTAACTTTCTCCCCCAAGTGCTAATCTTTTATCTTCTAAATGGTAAATTGCTCAATTTTTGTCTATTACCTCCTACATTCCTTCACCACATGCTCCCTTTTCTTCCTGCTACTCATACCCTTTTTCCATGAAATAATCAAAAACCTCATTAGGTAGGTCCAAAGTCAAACTATGTCTTTAAGTGCATTTATACATGTAGTCTTGTAGTCTTGCTAATTGTCATAAGAGATTAGTCTTTAGGTGGCCAGGCAAACCTGCTCTTCTTCAACATCTCCTTTGTGTCTTTTGGGCTTCTGCTTTCTTCAGATGTATGGAGCCCAGCATCAGTTTTTACAACACCTCATTCTGTATTCCAGTTTAATCTGGGCTTGGATAACAGCTGAGAGTGGCTAGAAGTATGACAAAGCTCTGCCATATGGAAAGATTTCTATTTATGTAGACACCTTCTCTGAGTTAAGCTCATTATGGTGCAGCCTGAAGGACAAGAATTTAACAAGACAGCAACACGACTACTGTGGAAATTCTATCAACCTTAACAGGCCAATTTCTGCCTCACTATCCCCACCTACTCGTACATCTGGTAGAAATCCACTCCAACTAACTAAGTGATTTGGGGCAAGCTCCTTGACTGCTCTAAGCCTTCTTTTCACATCTGTGTAATAGGCGCAGTAGTAGGACCTTACCTTATCAGGTTTATTTTTAAAATTTTGCCTTGAAATCAATTGAAAATTACAGAAAAGTACAAAGAACTCCTGTATTCCTTTTATTCAGGGTTTTAATTGTTAATATTTTCTTTCATCTGCTCCATTTCTTCCTCCCTCCTTTCTCTGTCCCTCTGTCTCTCTGTCACCCATTATTATGTCTTTTCTGAACCCTTTGACAGCCACCTCCCAAGTAATGTCCCATCACCTGAAAACATTTCAATATGTATTTCCACATAACAATGACACTCTGCTACATAACCAGCATAAATCCCTCCAAATCAAGAAATCAACATTGATACCACACTAATATCCAGCACAGACTCCAATTCAAAGTAATGGCTATGGTCATCCCCATGATTCCTGCCTCCAGATATTCTTGCCTTCGTGACATCTCATCCCCTTGAGTGTAAACAGGACTTGTAATTTCTTTCTAACCAATAGAACATAGTAAAACCAATGAGACGAATGTGATTATGTGTACATGATTGTGTTATGTAAGGTTGTAACTCAATTTGCTCTCCTGTGCTTGGTTTGAAGAAACCAGCTGACATGGTGTGAGCTGGCCAAATGAGCGAACCACATGGTAAGCCGTCAGGAACCTCTGGCCAAAAGCCAGCAAGAAACTGAGGCCCCCAGTCCAACAGCCCACAAGGAACTGAATACTGCCAACAATCCTTAGAAGTTAGAAGTAGATCCTTCCTTTGTTGAGCCTCAGAAAACTGTAGCCTCGATGACACCTTGATTGTAGCCTTGTGAGACCTTAATAAAGCAGAGGACCCACCTAAGCCATTCATGGACTCCTCACCCATAGAAACAATGGGAAAATCAACAGGTGCTGTTCTAAGAAACTGAGTTTGTAGTAATTTGTTCCATAGTCATAGAAAACTAGCACAACATTAGACTTCCATTTTTAATGTAGTATGAGTTTCCACACAAGTCATGACACCTCCACTAGATCTTAAATAAATGTTTCTATAGAAAACCTCTTCTACACATGTTCAGCTCTCCCATAATTCAGTTTGTAGGGTGGTGCTAGGAGTGCTAGAGAGTGAATTCATATGTTTAAGACTCTGGGAGAGAATTCAATGACATGCTTCTCTCCCATCACAGTCTGAGCCCTGCCATTGATTTGCAGACAACATCCAATGTTGCCATCTTCTTTATATCCAAGAATTTATGCCTTTGCCTCAAGAATAAAACAAAACAAAAAAATTACATCATAGGTAATTAATTCTGTCCTTTCTGAGTTGTGTTTTGATAATTTTTCTTCCAGAGAGCAATCTTTTTCCAGGGTCTTCCCTCCAAATGGATAGATACAAGTTCAACCAAGTGAAGGGAAGGAATAAAGTTATAAGAACAAGTTCAGAGTGCCAATCCCCGTGGTGTGAGGGCACATGATGTGAAATGAAGACAGTAGTGGTACACAATAAAGCTTAGTAGTTAAGATGAAGTCAGACCATGCAAAATTTTAATAGAGCACGTTCAAGATTTAGTTTTTTAACCTAGGAGCAATGAGAAGATGCTGAAGTGTTTCAGGAGTGTGGGGGAAGTAGTATAATCGAAACAGCATTTTGAAAAGATGATTCTGGTCCAAATGTAGTAGAGTATTGTAAAAACATAGAGAACAGGAAGTGATTGAAGCAATCTGGTGAGAGATTCTGATAGCCTGGATCAGTATGGTAACAATGAAAATGGAGAAGAGATGGAAATAATTGGACAGAGGTCCCCAAAGTTATTGCTCATTATTGTTTCTTAGACATTTCATCTTCCCTATCTTGGAAACATTTTCTGATTTAATTGTAATTTGCTGGACGAATTTTTTGTTTCTTCAGAAAGGGTGCATGGTTAATATACTTTCTAGCCTTCACATATTAAAGCAGTATCAATATTACCCTCATAAGTAAACAAATACATGGACTCGGGACCCTGTGTGTTTCTCTCAACATTTTATAAATGAGGTACTGTAACTTCTAGTTTTATATAGTAGGAAAGAAATGTGTCCCTGTGCTTATCTGCCTTTTTTTGTACATACTTAGTTATTTCTGTTTTGGAAGTTTCCACGATATTTTTTTGTAATATTTCACCAGATATGTCTAGGAGTGATATTTTGTTCATTAATCCTATTTGTTACCCAATTAATACTTTTTTTCTGAAAACTTGATTACTTTTAAAGCTCAGATAAGTTGTCTTTCTAAAATTTATGGAATTACTGCTTCCTTCTCTTGATTTACCTTCTCTCCTTCTGGAAATTCTATTCTTGGCATAAATCTCTTGGCTTCTTCTATATATTTTTTTCTCATAATTTCTATTTCTTTATGTTTATTTTTCTTTTTTAGATAGTTGCTATGTTTGAACTTTCAAATCACTTATTCAGTTTTCAGTAGTGCTGATTCCAATTTCTTCACATTTTTGGAATCTTTAAACTTAAAAATCGTTTTCTTTCCAAAACCTGTTGCTTTCTCATAATTTCTTTGTTATATTTAATTTTTCATAATAATTCTCATTATGGATTTTTAAAGTTTTTTTTCTAATGTTATGACTCCTTTCCTTTGAAGTACTAGGTCTCCTTAACTGACCTGTGAATTATCGTCCATTCACTTCAGCAAGTTTAGTAATCTCAGAACCTTCACAGGTGAGATTGTCAGAGACTGTTAGGCTGTAGTGGTTTTATGGAAGAGTAAGGTAAAAAGTGTGTCATTAACCACCGGTAAAACAACTGGATTGATTGTTGCTGAGGACCCTACTATTTCAGTTTTCTTCAGATATGAGTTTTGAGTGGCTTACCTTTTACTGGTCCATTGGAAGGGGAGTAGTTCATAGCAACAGTTCCCCTCAAGGGTGGTGAGAATTCATGGGATCAGTAGGGTATCTCAGAGATATAGTGGTGAGAGGTAGAAATGGTTCATCTCCATGGTTTTAGGCAATCCCTAGAATCTCTTGGCTGCTCTCTCAGAGAGCCTTGAAGTCAGAGCTCCTTACTTCATGCTGGCATCAAGAAGAATGCTCTCTTTCCTCCTGGCAATTGAAATAATGCTGCAGAAAAGGTACATTATCCTCCTAGCCTGGTTTCTGTAGGGCCATCCGGGAAGCCTAAAGATTCCAGAGATATTGGATTACCTACAGGTTTCTACAATGAAATATTATGATCTCTATACCATCTTCCCAACCCCTTCCACTCCTAAAGACACACACACACACACACACACACACACACACACACACACCCTTTCATTTACTGGTGATTCCTTCCATCAGGAGATTAGAGGAATCAAGGAGTGAAAAACATTTTCTCAGGCTGTCATCTTAACAGAATCCTTCCTCTTGGTGGTTTTAAAATTTAAAAAAGAAAAAAACAAAAACATTATCTATACTGAAATCTCCCTGAAGGTAGAAATGTTAGGTGATTTTTTTTAAAGCCAATTTTATGTGGATCATGTTATTCAACTCCAGTAGATATGTCTTAAAAACACTAATGACATTCTAAACATGATTCATAATTGGTAAGTGGGTGAGTCAAGGAAAAATATATACCTTGGAACAACTAAGAAATATGGTCACAGTAGCACCAGAAGTTGATTATTTTTCTCTAGTTGTTTGCCAATTTTGTATTGATTAGTCACTGTCCTTGAAAATCAAGCTACTATTGATCTGCACCAAGTACCTAAACTCCTCAAGAAATACTTACGGATTTTGATTAATTACAAAATAGAATAAGAACATAATAGACTGGTCTATACAGTTTTCATCATTTACATTTCTGACATAGCTCTGTGCATCTTTCTTTCATTGTTATCCGATATCATCTAGATAATTAAGCCTTTCTGATTTCCAAATAATTTCTAGTCTTTGTGAAGTGGTTTTGGATAGTTTCATGATAAACCATCTCAGGAGATGCTTGACCTACCCTAAGGTCTTGAATGTCCTAGTTTTTTAGTTGATCAATGGAAACATTCTTGAAGATGTACAGTTGAAAATATAAAGTACTTAAGCTCATAATTTTTTTTCTTCTGCAAATTGTCTCCCATTTTAAGAAAAAGTACTTTGAGAAGATAGAAAAATTGAACACTGCTGCTCTTTGGATATAGAAATAAAAAATGAGGACACTCTAAATGAAGTTAGAAAGAAAGAGTGATAGAAACAAGGACAAGAGGTGTGTTTGCAAGATTAATTGGCTCACCACTATTGCTAAAAGCGTATAGAATATCACTAAATGTTAAGTAAGGAAAATTACCAAACTGCCTAAAGCATTGTGTGGAAGAGTCAAAGGCCCATAAAATTGAACTGAAAGAATCTATTTTTCCTTTCTTCTAGTACAAATAAAATGGAGGTTTTTCTCTTTCTTTTCTACATTTAAATGAGACTAAAGAAGCTCGGGTGGCCTTGAGAGTCTTGGAACTGAGATTATTATGTAGAGATGATAGCTAAAGAAGTATCAACCTGGGGTTTGACTTAATTGGTTTCTGTCTACAGGACCCCATATTATTTATCCCAATATGGTTTCAAAAGTCTCTACTTCCCTGCAAAGTAGATGTTCCCTAAGATTACCTCCTGCCTGCCAGGCTGAGTGTCTATTAGTTGAAATGTTTTGTAATAGTTGCTGCTTCCATTTTAGCTCAGCTGGATTCAGAAAGGGAAGGGGTCTGGGTAGCTGGAATGGATTTAGGAACACTGGGCTGTATCTTATTGACATGTGCTTTAGGAAATGGCTTTGAGTGATTCCCACTTGTCCTGATTATAAATGTCTGCCACCATACTGGGGACTAGAATTCTGTTAAGAACCTGGCAAAGGAAATCCCTGACCTGGAATACTATTTTTAAAGAGTTTTATTCCAGCCCTCCCACAAACTATATTCTGCTATACAAGATAAAGAGTCCATAGGGTCTGACAATTCTAATTAGAACCAGAATTTCTAGATTTTTATGAAGTACATTTGTCAAGATAGGAGGATAAAATATATTTTAATTAATAGTTTGCTGGTTTGATTTTTAGGATTTATATATTTGGGTAAATAGCATATGGGCTTTCATTTGTACTCGTGACCTGAACCCTACAAATGTTAGGAGCATTGTCACTGTTCCTTTAAGGAAAGCAAAGATGTCACCTGACCAATTCCTGGACCAAATCCAGTGCTGCTCTTCTCTCAGATCAGAATAAAGCATTCAACTAGTCTTCCTTCTCCCACTGATTAACTGTGGGACCTTGACATGTCACTTCTTCTGAGTGTCAGTTTTTTTACCTGTGAAATGAGGAGGTTGGGCAAGATGAGTTGAAGATTTTTTCCAGTTTTTCCAGAAGAGTGACAAAGAGTAAATAACTATTGTTGGCTTTATCAGGCTTAGTGCGGACTTAAAATCCTTTTGAACCAAGGCTTCAATGGATAAAGCAGAATGGATTCTCAATACGCATTTGTGTCATGAGGGTGCAGTCGAATTGCTCGAGGTCTCACCAACTCGTGCAAATGAAAATGAACTTGATAACATTTATAACTCCAATTTTTACCAGTTTCTATGTATACGCTTAAGGCAAGAGCCTCTGCCTTCCTCAAAATTTCACTCAAGTAGTCATGGGCAGCCCTGGATTGTTACAAGTGAATTTCTTAATAGTTCTCAGGGTTTTCCACCCAAGGATGTCATAAGTGTCTGCTGGAGAGATCCTTTCTCCTGAACCACCACATTGCAACTGTAGCCTCTGTGCATGACAAACAGAATGGATGGTGGTGCCAGTGCTCCATTTTCCAGTGTCCCCAAGACTATGGTACTACAGAATGAGCTGCAGCCAAATCATACACCACATTGACAAGAAGGAGTGCCCCTCTTTCATTCTTTTTATTTTATTTTCTCTATTGTCTCTGGAATAGCAAAGCAGGGGTGAGTATGCTCCGCTCTCTCACAGTCTCATGTGAAAGCAAGGTTTCTCTCAACAGCCCTCAGAAACTGATCCAAGGATCACAGGACAGACCTTGACACTGGCCTCAAAATCCTCATGTCCTCCCAGATGCTGAATGTCATCAGACCCACATGAATATCAATAAGGCGCATGCCCATGGATTACTGGTTCACTAACCCAGCAGATATACCAGATGTGAGAATGCAACTAAAACACAACAAATCAGTGACTGAATGAATGAATAAGATACTAGGAAAACGATGAAGTGCAGTGATACTAAAGTACCCATTTAGTACAGTGATACTGAAGTACTAAAGTAATTATAGTGATACAGATGAAATCAGATATGATTTCAGAAATTCAATTAGATGCACATTGTTTATGGATACTAGCTGATTGTTTTAGGTTTTAGTGAATGGGTTTTATATTTTTGGCAATCTAGTAAGCTAATTAATAATTAATATTAACTGAGTACTTGTGATATGCCAGGAACTGGGCTACATATTTATATGCATTATCTTATTCATTTACATTAGGGGTTAGAAGAATTTTTCTGTAAAGGGCCAGATAGTAAATTATTTTCAGTTTTATAAGCCATTATGTGTCTGTCACACTATTCAGCTCCAAAAGCTAAAGTGTAAACAAATGGGTGTGTCTATGTTTCAATAAAACTTTATTTACAAAAATAGATTGCAGGCTGAATTTGGCCCACAAGCCATCATTTGCTGACTGCTGCTTTACAGAATTTATAAGGATGGTACTGTTTACATCTTTATTTTAACAGACAGGAGATTGAAACATCTAAAAGGAGGCTAGGCAATTTGCCCAAGATTTTAGATACCAAGGAGAGGAACTGAAATTTGAACCTAAGCAGTCTGATTCCAGAACTCACACTCGAGTATAGAGTCATTTCTGGTACTTGACAGTAATGTAAATACCATACTTAGGGAGAAAGTTAAGAGCCGCGACATGCCTGTGAACCTGTCTATGTGTGGGCTTAATGTTTCCTTCCTTATCATCATTGCCAGCACAGAGCTTGATATATGCTAATTATGTCGAAGAAAAAAAATCTAGTAATAAATGAAAGGTCACTTTCTTGATTTTTAACCGTCAACTCATGCTTTGCAATATAAAGGAAGTGTAGTGCTAACAACCTATAATTAGAGAATTGCAGTGTTCATGGCTTCTTAATTGCTCTAAATGGTGATCTCAATTCCTACTCATTAATTTTGTTTTCAACACAGCCTCTCAAGCCAGCTACACCTTTCATTAGGAGGCCATGAGTCAGTAATGATAGCTATGATGTTAATAATGATAATAATTCTATGAACACATTTATGTAATATACTCGAAACCACTCACTCTTCTAAACACTTGAATATATTAATTCATTTAATCTTCATAGCAACCATTTTACTGATGGATAAACTGAGACCAAGAGGTGTTAAGTAGTTTGGCTAAGGGCAAAATACCAGTCAGTGGCCCACCTGGGATTTGAAGACAGGCATTCTGGCTCTGGGGCCCATGCTCTTAAATTGCTAATTCTGATAGCCATACAAGGAAGAATTTAAAGTATAGTAAAAAACACAACTTTTCATTTTGATTAGTCACCTCTGAGTAGAGAGAATGTAAATTGCACTTGGTGATTGACTATGAACAGTCTGAGAGATCATTCTTAGAAGGACTGTAACATTCCTTGAGTGTGAAGGAATGGGACATCCACATCACCAGTCCCTCTTGTTCACTATTAACACTGGCGATATGCACAAATGCTAGAGTCCATTCCCTAAGACAATTTAGAGGAGTGATCAACTGGGTGTGTATGTGGTGGCAGGAAAGGGAGGAATCATGGGGTACCTCAGGAATGCCCAAGGACAGGAATGAGGGCACATTATTATTATTATTATTATCAAGACAGTGTCTCACTCTGTCACCCAGGCTGGAGTGCAATGGCGCAATCTTGGCTCACTGCAATATCTGCCTCCAAGTTTCAAGCAATTCTCATGCCTCAGCCTCCTGAGTAGCTGGGATTACAGGTTTGGACCACCATGCCTGGCTAATTTTTGTATCTTCAGTAGAGATGGGTTTTTTCCAGGTTGGCCAGGCTGATCTCAAACTCCTGGACTCAAATGATCCACCCACATTGGCCTCCCA
This sequence comes from Aotus nancymaae, assembly GCF_030222135.1. Classification (NCBI taxonomy): domain Eukaryota; kingdom Metazoa; phylum Chordata; class Mammalia; order Primates; family Aotidae; genus Aotus; species Aotus nancymaae. The sequence continues at coordinate 16,244,887 of NW_026988472.1, read as the reverse complement.
AAGTGCTGAAATTATAGTCGTGAGTCACTGTACCAGGGAGGGCATATTAACATTTTGAAATGGAAGCATTTTTCTTTATAATTTATAATTTTCTACCTCAAATTTCCTTTTATGAAACTTTACTCCCCTATGAAATATAGCAGATATGTTGCTTGAACTCCTCTATGTCCTCAGAATTTACCCTTTCCCTATATGCAGTCAAATTTCTTATTGTTAGCACCTTCAACATTTTGCCTGAGAACTCTCTTTGACCTCCAGAGCCCTCTCTGCCTGATAGCCAGGCAGGGTGGCAGTGCCAGGGAACTAAGGTCCCTTGAAAGCAGCTATAACCAGTAATTGATGAGAGTTGGTATATAAATATCCCAGCACCATCACCCCAGAGCAGAATAATTCTGAAAGATGTATGCTACACTGACTCTCAGAATACCTCAGATGATTAAGTTCTGGTTGTCCACTGTGGAAACTGGCTTAATAATTGTATCAGTCAAGATTCCACCAGAGATGCAAAACCAGTAAGATGGATGGATGGATGGATGGGTGGATAGATGATAGATAGGATAGATAGATAGATAGATAGATAGATAGATAGATAAATTTATTGCAATGAATTGATTTACTTGATTGTGGGGCTTGGCAAGGCTGAAATTCACAGGGCAGTCTAACAGGAAGGGTAGGCTGGGACTCTCAGCCAGGAGGTGATGCTCCTGTCCACAGGTGGAATTTCTTCTTCTTCAGGGATATTTCTCCTTTACTCTTAAGATCTTCAACTGACTGAGCTAGGCCCATCTAGATTATTTAGGATAATCTCCTTTTCTTAGAATCATCTAATCATAGGCAGTAACTACATCTACAAAACACCTTCACAGCACCAGCAAAGTTAGTGTTTGATAACTGAGGACTATAGCCTAGTTAACTTGGCTAGTTAACTTGATGCATAAAATTGACCATTACAATTATGTACCATTTATTGGTCACCTTCTTTTCCCGATCTTGCTCCTCTTTAATTGTTTTATTGGATTTCCCTCTCAAACTATCTGTACTTGAATTCTTGTCTCAGGGTCTTTTTCTAGGCAAACCAACCTCAGGCAAAAAAGCTGGTGTCCTCATGGATTCTTCATCTAACAAAAGTTGCTTTCAAAGGAAAAAATCTGAATCTGTAACTCATAATTGACTTAAATTCTAATTAAATGTGATCTTCATCAGAAATAAGGACATTTAATACATTCCCCATTGTTGCAAAAAATGATGTGCCCCATGAGAATTGCGACTGGTATGTACTACATGTGGAAAAGGCATGATGCAGATTTTTAAAAATCAAGACCAAAACATTTACAAAATTTAACACATCTACAATCATAGATATTTCCAGATTTCAGGAAATTAAGAAACCATTTCAGTGCTGATCAACTATGAGCTACTATAGGACAGAGTAGTCTTTTGAAAATACAATCCTGACAATACCACGTCTTCATGCAAATGCTTTCCATATCTACTTTCAACTTTTGGGAAAATTTTCAAACTCTTCAGTCTGACATGTAAAAGTCACCATGGCCTACTCTATACCCTTGTAATTACTTACTGCTTCCCATACTCCAAACACATGGTTCCAACACTTCTTGCATTGTGCCATGCCTCTACCTCTCGGTAGATTGCTCGATACTCATCTTGATGTAAATGTGCTCACAGGTCCCCTTTCAGTCCATTTCTTAGCTGGCTCCTTGCTAGTTGTCCTTTGAAAATCCAAGTGTCACCTCATGGAGAAAGTCTTCCCTCACCACCCCACACTCCTATTTGGATTAAATGTCTCTCCTGTGAGTTCCATCACATCTGTTTCATACCTATATGATAGCACCTCTAGCATAATTGTTTGTCTCCTGTTTGAGAACAACACTGTTATTTCTTGGCACATACCTTCTAGTTCAATGCCTGACACAAGATGGTAAAGAAAGGTTTGAAATGAATTAAATAAACCCAGTGAGTCCCTTGAATCAACATAATTACGTGCTTCCTTTGAATTGAAAGAGCCTAGAATATATTTGTATTTTAAGTGTCACAATTTTCATGGAGTATCTATTATCCCCCATATAGAGCTTGTAAGTCAACCTTTTCTTCTGGATATCTGTGCTATTTAGGAAATTTTCACAGATGGAAGGAAGAATTTTTACACGTGTTTCCAACTTCCATAGCATTCTCCTGGCTCCACTCCCAAGAATACCCAACAAGTTTATTACACTTGTAGATTTGCCAACTAGCTTTCATGAGGAAGAGTGCCATTCCTCTATGACAACCCAGAGCAGGGTTTGCTAGAGACAGTTTGCCAGGAAGGCAAAGACACTGAGTGGTTGCTAGCTCATCAAACCATTTACTGTAGTTCTCCATTTTAAATCAAAAGTATTGACAGAAATGGATTTGTAATTGGTGGACTTTTTACTTGAAACCTGAAAAAGTCCAGTAGCTAACTGAGGGTTTTTTCAAGAGATTGTCTGTGCATATGTGACCCACTTGCCCTTTTTCTGTTCCCATGAGCCTCCTTTTCCTAGGGAGGGAGATCAACTCAAGCCTTACTGTAAGCTCAGCTTATCCCAGGTTTTGGGTTTTGAGGCTTAACCTCATGTATGCTGTATGAATGTATATAAAGACGAGATGGAGAGCCCTCTACCACAAAGTCTTACACTTGAACTTTCAAATAAAGAGAAGGAAAGACTGGCTCATTCTTAGTTTGAATGGCATTTTACTCTGCATTATTCCACCAGAGCTAATAATAACAATAGTAACAGCTTCTTTTCATTAAGCACAATTTACCAGACATTGCACTGAGATGTTTACATATGTGTCAATATATTGATATAATCTTCATAATCAGCCTGTGCAGTAGACTCTGTGAGCTCAGTTTTACATCCAAAGAAACTGTAGCCAGATAGGTAATACATTGGGGAAAAATTTAAGGAATTCGAGTTCAATTCTTAGAAACTCTACTATAAGACTTACTATGAATCCTTCTCTGACCTTTTGCTACCATTCTGAGCCTGAATCTGTTTTTTTTTTTTAATGCATTTTAGGTTTTGGGGTATATGTGAAAAACATGCAAGGTTGTTGCATAGGTGCATACGTGGCAGTGTGATTTGCTGCCTCCCTCCCCTTCACCTATATCTGGCATTTCTCCCCATGCTATCCCTCCCCAACTCCCCACCCCCCTGCTATCCCCTCCTCCCCCCAACAGACCCCCGTGTATAGTGCTCCTCTCCCTGTGTCCATGTGTTCTCCTTGTTCAACACCCGCCTATGAGTGAGAACATGTGGTGTTTGATTTTGTGTTCTTGTGTCAGTTTGCTGAGAATGATGTTTTCCAGGTTCATCCAAGTCCCTACGAAGGATGTGAACTCCTCGTTTTTAATGGCTGCATAATATTCCATGGTGTATATGTGCCACATTTTTCCTGTCCAGTCTATCATCGATGGGCATTTGGGCTGGTTCCAGGTCTTTGCTATTGTAAACTGTGCTGCAATGAACATTCGTGTGCATGTGTCCTTATAGTAGAACGATTTATAATCCTTTGGATATATGCCCAGTAATGGGATTGCTGGGTCAAATGGAATTTCTATTTCTAGGTCCTTGAGGAATCGCCACACTGTTTTCCACAGTGGTTGAACTAATTTACACTCCCACCAACAGTGTAAAAGTGTTCCTATTTCTCCACATCCTCTCCAGCATCTGTTTTCTCCAGATTTTTTAATGATCGCCATTCTAACTGGCGTGAGATGGTATCTCAATGTAGTTTTGATTTGCATTTCTCTAATGACCACTGATGATGAACATTTTTTCATATGTTTGTTGGCCTCTTGTATGTCTTCTTTTGTAAAGTATCTGTTCATATCCTTCGCCCATTTTTGAATGGGCTTGTTTGTTTTTTCTTGTAAATCTTTTTTAGCTCATTGTATATTGTGGATATCAGCACTTTGTCAGACGGGTAGGCTGCAAAAATTTTTTCCCATTCTGTTGGTTGCCAATTCACTCTATTGACTGTTTCTTTCGCCGTGCAAAAGCTGTGGAGTTTGATTAGGTCCCATTTGTCTATTTTGGCTTTTGTTGCCAATGCTTTTGGTGTTTTGGTCATAAAGTCCTTGCCTACGCCTATGTCCTGAATGGTTTTGCCTAGGTTTCCTTCTAGTGTTTTTATGGTGTTAGGCCTTATGTTTAAGTCTTTAATCCATCTGGAGTCAATTTTAGTGTAAGGTGTCAGGAAGGGGTCGAGTTTCTGCTTTCTGCATATGGCTAGCCAGTTTTCCCAACACCACTTATTGAACAGGGAATCCTTTCCCCATTGCTTGTTTTTATCAGGTTTGTCAAAGATTGGGTGGTTGTAGATATGTTGTGTCGCCTCCGATGCCTCTGTTCTGTTCCATTGGTCTATATCTCTGTTTTGGTACCAGTACCATGCTGTTTTGATTACTGTAGCCTTGTAGTAGAGTTTGATGTCCGGTAGTGTGATGCCTCCCGCTTTGTTCTTTTTGCTTAGAATTGACTTGGCTATGCGGGCTCTCTTTTGGTTCCATATGAAGTTTAAGGTGGTTTTTTCCAGTTCTGTGAGGAAGGTCATTGGTAGCTTGATGGGGATAGCATTGAATCTGTAAATTACTTTGGGCAGTATGGCCATTTTCACGATATTGATTCTTCCTAACCATGAACATGGAATGTTTCTCCATCTGTTTGTGTCCTCTCTTATTTCGTTGAGCAGTGATTTGTAGTTCTCCTTGAAGAGGTCCTTTACGTTCCTTGTTAGTTGTATTCCTAGGTATTTTATTCTCTTTGTAGCAATTGTGAATGGCAGTTCGTTCTTGATTTGGCTCTCTTTTAAGTCTGTTATTGGTGTATAGGAATGCTTGTGATTTTTGCACATTGACTTTGTATCCTGAGACTTTGCTGAAGTTGCTTATCAGTTTCAGGAGATTTTGGGCTGAGGTGATAGGGTCTTCTAGATATACAATCATGTCATCTGCAAATAGAGACAATTTGACTTCCTCCTTTCCTAATCGAATACCCTTTATTTCTTTTCCTTGCCTGATTGCTCTGGCTAGAACTTCCAGTACTATATTGAATAGGAATGGTGAGAGAGGGCATCCTTGTCTAGTGCCAGATTTCAAAGGGAATGCTTCCAGTTTTTGCCCAGTCTGTATGATATTGGCTGTCAGTTTGTCATAAATAGCTTTTATTATTTTGAGATACGTTCCGTCGATACCTAGTTTATTGAGAGTTTTTAGCATAAAGGGCTGTTGAATTTTGTCGAAGGCCTTCTCTGCATCAATTGAGATAATCATGTGGTTTTTGTTTTTGGTTCTGTTTATGTGGTGAATTACATTTATAGACTTGTGTATATTGAACCAGCCTTGCATCCCCGGGATGAATCCTACTTGATCATGGTGGATAAGCTTTTTGATGTGCTGTTGTAATCGGCTTGCCAGTATTTTATTGAAGATTTTTGCATCTATGTTCATCATGGATATTGGCCTGTAGTTTTCTTTTCTTGTTGAGTCTCTGTCGGGTTTTGGTATCAGGATGATGTTGGTCTCATAAAATGATTTGGGAAGGATTCCCTCTTTTTGGATTATTTGGAATAGTTTCAGTAGGAATGGTACCAGTTCCTCTTTGTATGTCTGGTAGAATTCAGCTGTGAAACCATCTGGGCCTGGGCTTTTTTTGGGTGGTAGGCTCTTAATTGCTGCCTCGACTTCAGACCTTGTTATTGGTCTATTCAGGGTTTCGACTTCTTCCTGGTTTAGGCATGGGAGGAGACTACTGTCCAGGAATTTATCCATTTCTTCCAGGTTTTCTAATTTATGTGCATAGAGTTGTTTGTAATAATCTCTGATGATGGTTTGAATTTCTGTGGCATCTGTGGTGATATCCCCTTTATCATTTTTTATTGCATCTATTTGGTTATTCTCTCTTTTCTTTTTTATTAGTCTGGCTAGTGGTCTGTCTATTTTGTTGATCTTTTCAAAAAACCAGCTCCTGGATTTATTGATATTTTGTAGGGTTTTTCGTGTCTCTATCTCCTTCAATTGTGCTTTGATCTTAGTTATTTCTTGTCTTCTGCTAGGTTTTGAGTTTTTTTTGATCTTGCTCCTCTAGCTCTTTCAATTTTGATGATAGGGTGTCAATTTTAGTTCTCTCTTTTCTTCTCATGTGGGCACTTATTGCTATATATTTTCCTCTAGAGACTGCTTTAAATGTGTCCCAGAGATTCTGGTATGTGGTGTCTTCGTTCTCGTTGGTTTTGAAGAACGTCTTTATTTCTGCCTTCATTTCAGTGTTTATCCAGTCAACATAAGGAGAAAGTTGTTCAATTTCCATGAGGCTGTGCGGTTCTGGGTTGGCTTCTGAATTCTGAGTTCTAACTTGATTGCACTGTGGTCTGAGAGACTGTTTGTTATGGTTTCCGTTCTTTTGCATTTGCTGAGGAGTGATTTACTTCCAATTATGTGGTCAATTTTAGAGTAGGTATGATGTGGTGCTGAGAAGAATGTATATTCTGTGGATTTGGGCTGGAGAGTTCTGTAAATGTCTATTAGGTTTGCTTGTTCCAGGTCTGAATTCAAGTCCTGGATATCCTTATTAATTTTCTGTCTCGTTGATCTGTCTAATATTGACAATGGTGTGTTGAAGTCTCCCACTATTATTGTGTGGGAGTCTAAGTCTCTTTGTGAGTCATTAAGAACTTGCCTTATGTATCTGGGTGCTCCTGTATTAGGTGCATATATATTTAGGATCGTTAGCTCTTCTTGTTGCATTGATCCTTTTACCATTATGTAATGTCCTTCTTTGTCTCTTTTGATCTTTGTTGCTTTAAAGTCTATTTTATCAGAGATGAGAATTGCAACTCCTGCTTTTTTTTGCTCTCCATTTGCTTGGTAAATCTTCCTCCATCCCTTTATTTTGAGCCTTTGTGTATCCTTGCATGTGAGGTGGGTTTCCTGGATACAGCACACTGATGGGTTTTGGCTTTTTATCCAATTTGCCAGTCTGTGTCTTTTGATTGGGGCATTTAGTCCATTTACATTTAGGGTTAATATTGTTATGTGTGAGTTTAGTCCTGTCATTTTGATGCTAGCTGGCTGTTTTGCCCATTGGTTGATGCAGATTCTTCATTGTGTTGCTGCTCTTTACCAATTCGTGCGTTTTTGGAGTGGCTGGTGCTGGTTGTTTTTTTCTATGTGTAGTGTCTCCTTTAGGAGCTCTTGTAAAGCTGGTCTGGTGGTGATGAAATCTGTGAGTACTTGCTTGTTCACAAAGGATTTTATTTTTCCTTCACTTATGAAGCTTAGTTTGGCTGGATATGAAATTCTGGGTTGAAAGTTCTTTTCTTTAAGGATGTTGAATATCGGCCCCCACTCTCTTCTGGCCTGTAGGGTTTCTGCTGAGAGATCTGCTGTGAGTCTGATGGGTTTCCCTTTGTGGGTAACCCGACCTTTCTCTCTGGCTGCCCTTAGTATTTTCTCCTTCATTTCAACCCTGGTGAATCTGATGATTATGTGCCTTGGGGTTGCTCTTCTAGAGGAATATCTTTGTGGTGTTCTCTGTATTTCCTGGACTTGAATATTGGCCTGCCTTGCTAGGTTGGGGAAGTTTTCCTGGATAATATCCCGAAGAGTATTTTCCAGCTTGGATGCATTCTCTTCGTCACATTCAGGTACACCTATCACACGTAGATTAGGTCTTTTCACGTAGTCCCATATTTCTTGTGTACTCTGTTCATTCCTTTTTACCTTGTTTTCTCTAATCTTCCCTTCTCGTTTTATTTCATTGAGTTGATCTTCGACTTTTGATATCCTTTCTTCTGCTTGGTCAATTCTGCTGTTGAAACTTGTGCATGCTTCGTGAAGTTCTCTTGTTGTGTTTTTCAGCTCCATCAATTCACTCATATTCCTCTCTAAGTTGTCCATTCTCGTTAGCATTTCATCAAGTCTTTTTTCAAGGTTCTTAGTTTCTTTGCATTGGGTTAGAACATGTTCTTTTAGCTCACAGAAGTTTCTTATTATCCATTTTCTGAAAGCTGATTCTGTCATTTCATCACACTCATTCTCCGTCCAGTCTTGTTCCCGTGCTGGTGAGGAGTTATGCTGCCTTGTAGGAGGAGAGGTGTTCTGGTTTTGGGTGTTCTCATCCTTTTTGCGCTGGTTTCTTCCCATCTTTGTGGATTTATCCGCCTATTGACTTTGTAGTTGCTGTCTTTCAGATTTTGGTAATTTTAAGTCTGCAGCAGCTGAACTCATAAACCCCCTTTTCTTCCCCCCCCGCCCCCCGTGTTCTGGCCCAGGGGGTTAGGGCTTTATGCTTTTCAGCTGTGTTGCTACCGTTTTCCCTGCCCACAAGGTGGCAGTCTAGTCACACTCAGCCTGCAGAGGCTTCGCTGAGCTGCTGTGGGCTCCGCCCAGCTTCAGTGTGAGCTTCCCTACAGTCCTGTTTATATGGGTGTAGTTAGAACTGCTTCCGCTATGCTGGCCCGCCCCTGTAGTGACGGAGTCTCTGTAGTGGCGGGTTGTCTTGGTTACGGAAAATTGCCCCGGGAACTACAGGGTGTTTCCCGATGGAGGACGCCCCTCCCCCACAGAGCTGGACCGTCCCGGATTCAGCCGTGTTTCCAGAGGGGCCCTCTTTGCCTTGTAATCTCTTGGCTTGCCTCCTTGCCTCAGCTCCCCTTGCTGGCCCAGAGGGGACACACTCTCGTTCACTTTGCTCAAGGAGCCGCTGCTCCCCGCCCCCGGTGCAGGCCGAGCGGCTGCTCTGGTCCAATCAGCGGCGCTGGGAACCCGTGGAGCTTCTCCGCCTGTGAATCTCCTGGTCTGTGGGCAGTTAAAATCCGCTGCCCTGTGTGCCGCTGCGTCAGCCGAAGCAGCGGCTCTGAGATTCGTGGTGCGTCCTTGCCTGGGGGTCTCCTGGCTTGGCTCCCTGCTTCAGCTCCCCTTGCTGGCTCAGAGGGAACTCTGTCTCTCTCGCTCTGCATAAGAAGCCACTGCCCCCCACCCCAGGGCGTAGGCTGAGCGGCCACGCCGCTGAAACCAGCGGTGCTGGCGACCCGTGGGGCTTCTCCTCCTGTGAATCTCCTGGTCTGTGGGCAGTAAAAATCCGTCTGGAAATGCGGTGTCCACTCACCCTCCATGCCTTCTCTCGGAGCTGCAATCCCGACTTCCTCCTAAGCGGCCATCTTCCTGAATCTGTTTTTATAAAAATCTTGATGATGATGACTACTCTAACTTTAATTTATTGAGGCACTGCTATGCACCATGTGTTTTACATTTAATTAACCAAGTGATGGTGCTAGGATTGAAATTCAAGGCAATCTGCACCAGGGCCTAAGGTCTTTTCACTGCAGCATGGACCACTGCTCTCTCAAGGCTGAGGCTTACTTATGTTTTCCTCAGTCATCCTAGTAGTTGTGGCCTTGCCTGGGGACTCCATCCCTGTGATTAAGAGGTGGCTTCCTTCCTGGCCCCTGCTGCCTCTTTTTCAGTTTTGAATCTTAGCCCACCTTTTGTCCCAGATCTGCTTTGGTAAATCTTCAGACACCATTAGCTGCCTATTTTCTGTGCTTCCCATTGCTGTCTCCATGCCCCAAGGACTTGGCTCCAGTATCTCCTGCCACCGAACCTCATGTTCCCCTGCCTGATTGGCCTCCTCTCTTCCATACATACAGACCTATCCATAAGCCCCTCATCCACATCCTATGGAGGAGATCTCATTTTTCAGGTCAAAGTCTCAACTTCTCTGGCCTAGCCCTAACTTTCAAGTGTTGAAAGCCCATTTTGGAGTGTGAGGGGCAGCTTTGGTCGCTAAGATCTATACATTAATCAATGTCAAATAAAAAAATAAAGGCTCTTCAGTATCTGACTTAAATTTCACTTTGAAAGTGACTGAACTCACAATTAAATCCATATCTCTTGAAGCACACAACAATTTCTGTTATATGTAAATATATATACATCTTACACACTGAATCTTTTCATTCAGACTGTATTAGTTCATTCTCATGCTGCTATAAAGGACTGCCCAAGACTGGGTAATTTATAAAGGAAAGAGATTTAATTGACTCAGTTCTGCATGGCTGGGGAGCCCTCAGGAAACTAACAATCATGGCAGAAGGAGAAGCAAACACATCCTTCTTCACATGATGGCAGGAAGGAGGAGTGCAAAGCAAAAGGGGAAAAAGCCCCTTATAAAACCATCAGATCTTGTGAGAACTCACTATCACAAGAACATCAGCATTGAGGTAACTGCACCTATGACTCAATTACCTCCCACTGGGTCCCTCCCATGACACATAGGGATTATGGAAACGACAATTCAAGATGACATTTGAGTAGGAACATAACTAAACCATATCACAGACCATATGCCCCATGAGGGCAAGAAAAGTTTAATTCATACTAAATTAAACTTTTTTCTTTTGTGATACTAAAAGAAATAGCAAAGTGGGGAATAACTGGGTATATTGAAATGTAATACCCTCAATGACAAATATAATCTTCATTCAAGTCACCAAATTCACAAACATTTCGAATTTACAGAGGAAAAGCACTTTTCTCATATATAAAATATTATTAAAAATGAAAATCAGGTGATATATTAAGTATGCTAAAGTTAATTTAAATAAGAATTCACAGAGACTCATTAAAAGAAGATAATTGCTTATGCTGAAGAATGATGTTAAGTGATAGATATTTTTTTCTAAGATTTGCAAAGTCTTGGACTCTGTAAAGTCACACAGTCAAATTGTGAAATACAGTTCGTTAGAAGTACTTTTTCTAATTGAAAATGCTCAATTTAATATCAGCAGTGATTGAGTAATGAAATTCAGGTAAAATGCAAGTCAAACTCAGAGTAATCAAGTACACAATGATCAAGGAGAAATTCACTTATATGTATATTACAGTACTGATCTGTTTTATCTGAGTCATTTATTTGGGACAAAAAGGAATTCTGCCATTATATCTCTGAAGTAAATCAAACACAGTCGCCTGCCTCATACTGACAATACTGTCAGTTTCCAATTGATTATAAACAGAAAATGGCCCTCCCTGCTACCATCTCCATACGCGGGCTTATTTTCCTAGCTGTAATCACCTGAAGTCTTTGTAATTTAAAGGCCTAATTTTCTGCCCTCATTTTCATAAAGACTTTTATAGCAGGCACAATACACTCCAGTGGGTAAGTAATGTATCATACCCTTGGTACATGCAAAGATTACTTCATTAATTAAAAAGAAAAACTACTTAAAAGGCCATATATTTTCCACAACCCATTCACAGAAAAGGCTATAGGTGGTCATTTAAAATTATTTGGGTGTACATAAAATTATCTTAAACATTATACATGTACATTAAACAATTTTACATGTACAGAGTTTTAAAAGAGAAACATTTCTATAAAGTTTATAAAGAAAACAGCAAATCCTTTCTGATCCCTCACAAGCTATTAACTGCTCTTGGGAGGCAGCCACTTTCAAATACTTTGGCTCTTTCTGTTCAGGTATACAGTATCCAAATTGCTACTTCCTGATTTTTTTTTTCTATTTTCAGTATTATCTCTTGACTTTTTACTATAGAAAATGAAGACTCAGCTCTCTTAGACACTCCTTTTACACCTGTAGGAGAAAGAATAATAATTATTTTTAAAACTCATAGGTTCTTAGTTGTAGTGGACCCCTGTAAAAAAAAAAAAGATAGATTAACAAGAGAAAAAGAGAAAAACAGCTGAGTAGTGCAGGGGCTCATGCCTGTAATCCCAGCACTTTGGGAGGCTGAGGCAGGCGGATTGCTTGAGCCCAGGAGTTTGAGACCAGCCTGGGCCACAAGGCGAAACCCCATCTCTACAAATAATACAGAAATTAGCCAGGTGTGGTGCTGTGTACCTGCAGTTCCAGCTACTCAGGAACCTGAGGTGAGAGGATCACTTGAGCCCAGGAGGGAGAGGATGCAGTGAGCTGAGATTGCATCACTGCACTCCAGCCTAGGTAACAGAGCAAGACCCTGTCTTAAAAACAAACAGAAGTATATTAACATGTATATTTCATATATACATGGGAGACACCAGGGATTGAGTGGTTCTCAAAGAGGTAGCTTTGAATTCCAGCTTATATAGAATCTTTAACAAAAAATATTCAATTATTGAGAAGTCCCAAGATAAAGGAAAAGGGCATTGCGTCTCTGTGGGCAGCAACTTGGGGGAAGGCAAAAAAAATAACAGATAAAGGCTAGTTATTAAAGAGTGTTAATGTAGGTTTCTCTAGTACCATCTACAAGCCAACAAGCATTCAAGATATCTTCAGTGGTTAACCTTTGTTCTCCCTGCTAGAGAAGTGGGAAGGATACCTTTAGTCTTTGTACACCTAGGTATTAATTTTAGGAAAACAAAGGGAGGGCAGAGAGCTTTCCTGTATCTCTCCTTAAATTCAACAATCCTTCATGATTTGGGGAAATGGATTCTGATGTCGCACATATCTCAACTTTCAAACACACACGTCCCAATTGGTACTTTTTCATTCTCTTTATTCTTTGGAAAGATAAACATTCTGTGTTGTGTTATTATTACAAATTTAACAATTAAGCTATGTAATTGCCATGCTTGTATTTCATTTCTTATAAAACTATAAAACTTTTTTTTAATGTCCCTGGATGTAATCTTTCTCCTTCCTTCCTTCCTTCCTTTCTTCTTTCTTTCTTTTCTCTTTCTTTCTTTTTGTTCTTTCTTCCATCTTCCTTTCTTCCTTTCTTTTCCTTCCTTCCTTTCTTCCTTTCTTTTCTTCCTTTCTTTACCTTCCTACCTTCCTTCCTTCCTTTTCTTTCTTTCCTTGGTTTCTCTGTGCCATATTTCTCAGTCTTGAGTTGGAAAGGGAGTTAAGGAGGGTCTAAGTTCAGATGTTCATATTTTTCTCCCCTCTCTCAAATTTTGAGTTTGTTACCAATCCTCCACAATGTCTGGTGTCCCTGAGGGCAGAGTCGTTCTGGTTTAACTTCTTCACAGAGTTTAATATCTGGTGTTCATCACAGACCAGGGAGAGGATGTGAAATTCATTTAAGTGCTGCTTATGCAACCATTTGATCAAGTCTCCTTTTTATTACACCCACTTTCCATCTGATCCCACTCATTAGCCTTTTTGAGCTTCTGTTGTTGGACTCCATTTGCTTTGGAGTTTCCTGCACTATAGTCTAAGACATCAGCTTTCTCTGATTTGTTAGGACAGTTTCCACTTGCCTAATTTGCTTTCTGGTTTGCACTTCTTCACTGCTGTTTCCTCTCTATTGTCTTCATCTTTTTGTAAAATAACTCTTTTTTCCCCTTTACTGATGGCTTAGTGGCTTTGAAGAAAAAATAGCAATAAATGCATGTGTTTAACTCATTAGATATTACTAAAATTCCTCACATAAGTAATTTTTATTTTACTTAAGTTTATATAAATAAATTGGTCACCTAAATTCTCTCTGAATTCAGATTTAGGAGTTCTAAATGTAAGAAATAAGTTGGTATATCATTATTAGCCTGTATCATTTTGGGGCCTTAACCTCAAATGGCAATGATAAAAAGAAAAAGAAGGAGAAGAAAAAGAAGAGGAGGAAGACAAGGAGGAAGAGGAGAGGAAGAAGAAGGAGGAGGAGGAAAGAAAGAGAAAGAGAAGAAAGAAAGAAGAAAGAAAGAGAAAGAAAAAGAAAGAGAAGGTGGAAGAAAAGAAGAAGACAAACCCACTTCCTTACACATTATGATGAGGTAGTCCCAGGACACTGGCTTAACGACAGAACTAAATGGCAAGACAAAATTATTTGCCAAGACGTTTTATTTACACTAGCTTATTATGCCCTATTGATGAGAGGTTTCCAGCCAGGATAATACAAGTCTTTGTCATGTAAGAAAACAAAAAGCAAGTCTTTGCAAATAGTGGATTTTCCCTTAAGTTAAAGGGCAATCTTTGATTTACTTCCATTCTTTATTCAACTGCTGCTACCCTGCTGGCACTACTGTGCAAGAGCCCCAAATGACTTCCCACCTGCGTATAACAACAGCCTGTTGGGGGTCTCTGAGAAACATTTGACTTTGAGAGACCTCCTGCTTTCCAGAACTCTTGGTCCCATGTGGTTTCTCTCTGCTCCTTAATTACTCCATGTTTGTTTTTGTTTTTTATTTTAATCCTACTACTCATTTTCCCTTGTCATTGTCCCCAAAGTCTTCAGCTCCTTTTCAGTTCACTTTTGTAGCATCAACTCTCACTCATAATTGTCAACTTTGCCAAGCTTTGGTTCCTTCTTTCTGAAAACACTGCAGAAAAGCTAGCTGAGCCCAACTTCAATTCTCCCTGACCTATTGAAATGCTTCAATCACATTAAGCAGCTATACCAAATGCTTAAAAAAAAAAAAAAGTCGGCGGGGCGCAGTGGCTCACGCCTGTAATCCCAGCACATTGGGAGGCCGAGGCGGGTGGATCACGAGGTCAAGAGATCGAGACCATCCTGGCCAACATGGTGAAACCCCGTCTCTACTAAAAATACAAAAAATAGCCAGGCATGGTGGCACGTGCCTGTGGTCCCAGCTACTTGGGAAGGCTGAGGCGGAAGAATCGCTTGAACCCAGGAGGCGGAGGTTGCAGTGAGCTGAGATTGCGCCACTGCAGTCCAGCCTGGCGATAGGGCAAGACTCCGTCTCAAAAAAAAAAAAAGTCACTGTTGGGAGGCAATGTTGTGGTGGATACTATGGTGTGCTACCAGAATCTTCCAGCTTCTCTGCTTCAGGACTAAAGCACTCATTCTCCCAGCTGCTGGGAGTATTGTCAACCGAAGGCTCTTTCCAATGATCCTCTCCCAGAAATTTAGAATATCTTGTAGTCACCCTGGCTCTGGGTAATTCCCTGTCTCCTGGGACAATGTGCTTCTGGTAACTTCTCTCACATCCCACAGTGTTGATGCCACGGGTACTCCCTTGTAAACTTCCTGCAGGTAAATCTCCACCTTAGAGTCTATTTCCAGGAACTGACTCAAACAGATGCATATTAATTTGAGCATTTGGGGCTAAAGTAAAATAACATAATCACAAATCCCATCCTCCAAGAGTAGGATTTTTTAAGGACTGAACACCAAGGAGCCACTTTAATAACATTTCTATTTTGTCTGGAATCAGACTGTGTAAGCTTGCAACCTGGATTTACAACTTGCCAGAGCTATGGCTTTACCATATTTTGTTCAGTGTAACAGGCCTTCTTCCCTTGCATATATAATGGCAATGATAGCATTGCCTATGCCAACATAGCCTATGTCAAAATCACATAGAGGGCTTGTTGAAATGCAGATGGTCGAGCCCCAGACCCAGAGTGTCTGATAGGGTGGCACATGCCTGTGGTCCCAGATACTAAGGAGGCCAAGGAGAGAAGAGTGCTTGAACTCAAGATTTTGAGGCTGCAGTGGACTTATGATCATGACTGAATGGCCACTACACTTCAGCCTGGGCAGCATAGCAAGACCTCATCTCCTAAAAACAACAAAAACAACAATCTTAGTTGTCTTATCTGTTATTGGGAAAACTGTAATTTTCCCCTTATGAACTTTGTACTGCCTAAAGACAGTTTCAGGAAATGAGAAAAACACAGAAAAGCAGTAACATCCGAGGAACAGATGATTGTGAAGAAATTTCATGGACCATAGTTCGCCAGGGCTAGCCAATGATTAAAAATATGTCAGAGTAATGTTGAGAAACAAGCTGAAGGTCTCCTTCTTTGAATGGGAACAACATAGTACTAGCTGTAACTTTGACTAGACACTAGTCTTGCTTAGTGCCATCAGCACCCCTGTTCAAACTCGTATTTCTCCTTTTCTAATTTCAAGCTGTCAGAGTGGGGCTTGTAGAGGGGAGGTAGGGCATAAATTAATTATTTCTGGCTCAATGGTTTGTGTCATTGAGAAAGATAATTTTAATAAATCAAAATATTTTTGTAGTTAAGTTGGTTTAATTATTTCAAATACTACTTTTTGTTCATGACAAGTGGAATAATTCAGCTCACGCAATTAGCTACATACCAATTTCAAGCCCCTCCTTCTTTAATTCCACCCAAAAGGTTGTTCCATGAAGCCTATACCCGAGAACATGAATAATATCTGTTCATTGGGGTTGCAGCAGGAACTCATTAGCAAGGATTTTAGGTTCTTCTCTATGTTTCTCTACAGCTCTGAACTGATAAGACTTTGATTAAAATCTAACAAATATTTTCTCAGTTTCTACTATGGGTCAGACCTTTTGCTGGTTGCTTATCCAAATATATCTTGTTTAATCCACAAAACAATAAGCAAATCTGGCCAGGTGCGGTGGCTCACGCCTGTAATCCCAGCACTTTGGGAAGCCGAGGTGGGCGGATCACGAGGTCAAGAGATCGAGATCATCATGGTCGATATGGTGAAACCCTGTCTCTACTAAAAAAAAAAATACAATAATTAGCTGGGTGTGGTGGCGTGTGCCTGTAGTCCCAGCTACTCGGGAGGCTAAGACAGGAGAACTGCTTGAACCCAGGAGGCAGAAGTTGCAGTGAGCCAAGATCACGCCATTGCACTCCAGTCCAGCCTGGGCAACAAGAGCGAAAATCCGTCTCAAAAAAAAAAAAAAAAAAAGCAAATGTAATACTATGCAGTATGCTGATAGAGGCTTAATATTATAATAAAATGAAATAAAGCCTGCAGGAAGCAGAAAAACATCAGAAATGTCTACCCATCTCTTATTTGCAGTGAACAATTTGCTATTTACTTTAAAGAAAAATTGGTTTGGATGTCAGACATATGGACACTGACTTTCATTTTGTTCCTTTTTTTAGTATAGCTCAATGGCTTGCAAAGTCTTGTGTGCATATCAATTAATGTAAAAAATTGTACATTCAGAACCAGATGTACCATACCTTATGGTTGATTTAAGGGTCTTTCAAGGATATTTTTGACTATAGGGAATTTTTATCTTAACGGCTGACTTCCAAAACTCATTCCTTTATAAAATGAGACTTTTATGTATATTTTAAGCAAAAAATTTCTGGCTCTCTGAATTCTAAGCATGCCAATATGACTTTGGCTTTTTTTTCATATAGTACAGAAATGGAACTTGATCAAAAATAAAGCTGGGAGTGCTGAGGGGATGGCCCTAAAGAAGTGGCATCCACTTGACTCAGAGTTGAAGAAAATCTTCATGATCATATTGGAGTTATTTTCATCAATTTATTCAGCAAATACTTATTTGGCATTGAATACATGGCAGGAACTGCTCTAGGTGTTAGGGACACAGCAGTATATAATGCACAAATTGCTGCTCTCAGAGAGTTTACATTTTAGAATCAGAAGACACAGACAAATATCAGATAAATATATGTGTAATATGTCATGATGCATTTCATCATGTGAATGGAAATAGAAAGGTCCTGTAAAGGTGTTATTTTATTTAACACCGTCAGAGAAGGAAGAGAATCAAGAGAATAGCATCCCAAAAGCAGAGTGAAAAAAGTATTTCGCATAGGAGAGAGTAATCACCTCCATTGTATGCAGATGACAAATCCAATAAGATGAAAAATGAGAAATGAGCATTGGATTTGGCAATAGAAAAGTCATTGTTGACCTTGACAAAAAAGTTTTGGTGGACTGATGGGGATGAAAGTCTGATCAGAGTGAGCTCAAGCAAAACTAAGAGAACTGAAGAGAGTAAATAAGAAAAGTCTACCTGGAAGTTTTGTTACAAATGGCTATAAAAAGTGGTATGGGCAACTAAGAGAGAGAAACATGGTGTATCTGCATGCTGAGAAGACTGATCCAGTGGAGAGGGAAAATCTGATGATGAAAGAGAAAGGAGGACACATCCAGGACCCCTGTTTTTGAATAAGTAGTAAAGAATGAGATTCCATGCACAAGGGTTTGGCCTTATACAAGATGATAAATAGCTAATTTTGTTAACACAAGGAAGATGTAGAAGAAAGACTCAGATATAGGAAACTGAAGATGAATTTGGTGGAAAGATATCAATGTTCACTTTTGAATGATTCTATTTCCTCAGTGAAATAAAAAGCAAAACCATCCACTGCAAACAAGAAAAGGCAGGAGATATTGGTGATTTGTGGAAAGTGAAAAGGGCCTGAAAATAATCATCTAAGAGAATGGGAGAATAAATTGATTTGGAAAAAATAGAATTTCCTGGCAGTTCTAAGGGCATTGACACTGGAAGTCAATGCAAATGTAAATTGCATCTGGTGAGCAGGCTGGCACAAAGCCAGTCTCCAGAATGGCAGGCAGGATGGTGGTCTTAGGACGTTGTACCTCTGTCTGAGAGCGTGCTGTGTTATTTATTGCTTTATGTAACCATCTCCATAAATTTCTATGACTTTTGCCATGAAATAAAATTGACATCCTCTAGCAGTGACTGTTTGCCTCTTTGCATCAATCACAGCACTGTCCATCGTGACAAGCAAGCAAGGAGAGACTAGCTCCAGAGAGAAGCCAAGTAACTCAGATGCTCTTAATAGAAAAAATCAAAGGCTGTTTTCATCAAAATATTTCCCTGAATTAACCAAAAGAAGAATTTCCCTCCATGTGTGCTAGGGAAGCCTCTGAAACCCATTTCTCATTATACAGTTATATGGCTGTCAATATCTGTTGCATAACACAGCTCAAACTAGAGTACTTCTAAAATGGGATCTTTGTTGCCAATATCTCAATTGTGGTTCTGGGATGCTATGGTTCGATTTTTTTATTTCAACTAAAACTATCTTAACAAACAAAAGCTCATCAGTTTTAGCACTGTATCAGTTCTGTTTCTCCAGAAAACAAGTGCTAAAACAGAATTAGAATTATGAGAGGTGTCATGGGGGAAATTTCTGAGAAGGATAAAGGAGGAGGGAGCAGGAATGGTTGGGGGAGGCCTTCAGACCAGGAGGCAGATCTGACCCCTGTGGAAGGAGAGAGAAAGGAATAAAGGGTGGGTAAGGAGAGCCTCAGTCAGCAGCACAGCTCTGAGAAAGTCTCAGCCAGGCTGATGGGGAGACCCAGAGCATAGACTGCCCATCGAGAGAGGTTTCATATTAGGCAGGAATGACCCAACTCTTCCTACCTGCCCAGCCCCAGGCCATGCTCTGTCATCAAGTAGGAACAGCCTGGCAAGGGTGGAATGCTGCAGAAGACCTATAGGTGTGGCAACTAGAGTGTCAGCCAATGCCTCTCCTCAGAGCAGGTTCTCTTCTGTAGGGTGATTCATATGTGCACTTTCATGGCTGCCACAATCATCTACATTATCCTTATGTATGTTCTGTAGTGTTAGGTTTAAAAACTTCTTTCAAAAAGAAACATGTTTTATTTATTCTTGTCTTTCTTTTGTTTTTTTTTTTGTTATACTTTAAGTTCTGGGGTACATGTGCAGAATGTGCAGGTTTGTTACATAGGTATACGTGTGCCATGGTGGTTTGCTGTACCCATCAACCTGTCACCTAAATTAGGTATTTCTTCTAATGCTATCCCTCCCCTAGTCCCCCACCCCCTAACAGGCCCCAGTGTGTGATGTTCCCCTCTCTATGTCCATATGTTTTCATTGTTCAACATCCACCTATGAGTTCTGTTCTTCTGTCAGTTTGTTGAGAATAATGGTTTCCAGCTTCATCCATGTCCCTGCAAAGGATATGAACTTATCTTTTTTATGGCTTCATAGTATTCCATAGTGTATATGTGCCACATTTTCTTTATGTCTATGTTTTCTCAGAGACACTCCTAGGAGCTCAGTTTTGTCCATTCAATCAGCATCTTCAGACTGAGGTTGAAATTTTTATAATTTGTGCCAGCAACTGAGCTAAATTTACCCAGGTTTCAATAGCTTTGAGCAACTGAGAGGGAATCTCCTCTCCCTCCTCTCCTTCCTAATTTAAGAGGGGCTCCTACTTGATAAATGAACAGCAGCAGAGGCCATAGGGATCCATGCACATTAAAAGTTGGTAAGCAGCAAGAAGAGCTAAGTGTTTCACTGCTCTCAATTAGTAGGGATGGGAGTAACAGGAAACCAAGTGTTAGTCACCTTGTACAAGTAACTCCTCAAGTAACCAGTATCAGAATCATGAGAGGTCTTTTGAAATAGAGTCTGGAGCTTCACATATGACCCTCAAAATCCAAGTCTTGTCTGGCCTTCCAAATGAGTCTCACAATCCCTAAAATTAAACAAGGCCAAATCCAGTACATTTGTACTAAAAATTCAGATTGAGTGATATGTTTATAGTCTGCAATTGGTTAAGTAAGGTCAAACAGGGGGCTACAAGTTTTAGTGTTCTGAGAGATAGGAGATCTAGTATCCGATTAGACTCTAATGCTGACTCTGTGTTTAACCTTGAGCAAGTTACTTAACCAGACTGAGTCTGAAATTTCACTTGAATCAAATGGACATTTTACAACCTTAATGTTCTATGATTGTATCCTGCTGAACAGTCACAAAATAACTTGAGAGGCTATTATAGGATTCTTAAAAACAGAAGGTGTTATATCGATTATGTAAGTAAAATAAACAAACATAAAACAAAATATAGAAGAAAACTTTTAGAAGATACAATTTTCAGCCCTGCGTAAGCATGTATCCAAAGCCTTCTGGAATTCTGTATAAATAAATGTAAAATAAGGGACTTGCTTTTATCCTAAAATTATAATAATGCAAAAAAACAGACTGAGTTAATATCTATCTGGACAAACTGATGAATTTTATATTGTCTTATGTGATATATGTGATACTATTATATCAGTGAGGACATACAATAAATTGAGAAATACAGTAAATAATTTTATCATTGTGTAATCATATTCCATTGCCTGATTATATTTCAAATCCACTTAAATTTTTGATATAACAATGCAAATTTGACTTGTTACCACAAATATCAATGCAGTGCTAATAATAAGATAAGAAGATGTAAACACTGGCTTTTCAAGTCTGTAATTCCTTTTCTTAGAACATTTCAAATCATCAGGAAAAGTAAAGAACCAGATAAAGAGGTTAATATAAATTTCTAGCTGAGATTTCCAAGTGGAAACTAAGTTCTCCACTATCCCTCCTACCTTGGTGGTGGTATGGGAGGCTGAAATGGAGGCCAATAAGTTGAAAATATTAAGCTCTTTTAGGATCTACATTCTTAAAATGGAAGGCAATTTGGGGGAATATGGCTGTAGAAACCACCTCTGAGAGTTTCTTGATGCTTTACAAGTAGTTGTAGAAAACTATAGATCAAAATCTTTCATGAACATAGAAGCAAAACTTTTCATAAACTTGAGGCAAAAATCTTCAAAAATACATTAACAAATTGAATCTAGCAATATATAAGAAGAATAGAAGCCATGAAAAGATGAAGATTATTCTACAAATGCAAGGGTGGTTTATTATTTTAAAATTAATAAATGTAATATACTATACCAATGGGTAAAAAAGAAAAATAACATTGGTCATATCAATCAATGCAGAAAAATATTTAATAAAATTCAATGCCCATTTATAATGTTTTTAAACTCTCAGCAAAGTAGAAATAGAAGGAAACTTTTTCAGGTTTATAAGGAAAATCTGCAAAACATAAACAACAATAAACTATAGCTAATATTGTACTTAAAGGCAAAAGATTGATTTCCCCCAAAGATTGGAAACAAGGCGAGGATGTTCACTCTACCACTTTTATTCAATATCATATAGAAAGATCTAGCCATTGCAATCAGGCAAGAAAAGGAAATGAAGGCATGCAGATTGGATACAAAGAAATAAATCCTATTTTCCAATTATACCATTGTCTATGTAGAAAACACCAAAGAATCTACAGAAATCTCCAAAAAAAACACAAAAAACAATAATAAGGCTACACAAAAGCTCCTAGGACTGATAAGTGACTTTCCTAAAAGTCACTTATAAAGTTACAGGCCCAACACAAAAATACAGGCCCAACACAAAAAAAATCAATTGTATTCTTAGTATTCCTATATACTAGCAACAAACTCGTGGAAACCAAAATTAAAACCACAATCATTTATAATTGAGTGAAAAAACAAAAAGGTTATCTAACACAACACATACAGGATCTGTGCACTGAAGGTATAAAATACTGAGGAAAGAAGGCAAAGAAGATCTAAATGAATTGAGAGACATATTATGTTCATGGATTAAAAGATTCACCATAGTAAAGATGTCAGTTTCCCCCAACTTGATCTATAGGTTTATTATAATTCCTATCAAAGTTTCAGAAAGTTTTTTTTTCAAATATAGATAAGTATAGTCTAAAGTTTATATAAAGAGGCAGAGAAACTAGAATAGCTAAAACAATTTTGACAAAGATTTAAGTCAGAGAAACCTGAGGTTATGACTTACTATATAGCTACAGCAATCAAGACAGTGTGTTACTGGAGAAGGAACAGACACATAAATCAATGCAACAAAAGACAGAACCCAGAAATAGACCAATATAAATATACTCAATTGATTTTTGACAGAAGTGTAAAAGCAATTCCGTGGAGGAAGGATAATTTTTTCAACAAATTGTGCTAGAACAATAGGACATCCATAGGCAAAAAAAAAAAAAAAAAAAAAAAAGAAAGAAAACACCTTGATCTAATTCTGTATCATGCCATACAAAAAATTTAATTCAAAATGAATCATGAATTTAAATGTAAAACATAAAACTATAAAACTTTAAGAAGAAAACATGTCTTTGGGACATAATACTAGGCAAAAAGCTAGTTCTTAGACATGACACCAAAAGCATATTCCACTTTAAAAATTTTATAAGTTGAACTTCATCAAAATTAAAAACTTTTGTACTCCAAAAGACCCTATTGTGAAGATGAAAAGATAAGGTATTGACTGGAAGAAAATATTTGCAAATCTTATATCTGGAAAAGGTCTTATATCTAAAATGTATAAATAACTCTCAAAACTCAACAGTTTGCTTTTTAACAAATAAATCTAGATTTCAATTGCAAATGTGAAAAAAACATGAAAAAATATTTCTACAAAGAGAAGACACAGATGAATATAAACACATGAAAATGTTCAAAATCATTATCTGTTACATAAATGCAAATTAAAATCACATTGAAATATCACTACACACCTTTTAGAAAGCTAAAATTAAAACTAATGATAATACTAAATGCTAACAAGGAGGTGAAGAAACAAATCTCCCATACATTGCTGGTTGGAATGTCAAATGATACAGGCACTCTAGAAAATAGTTTGGTAGTTTCTTACAAAAGTAAACATGAGCTCATGTGAAGTAGCAATCATGCTGTTGGGCATGATCTCAGAGAAATGAAAATGTATGTTCACACAAAAACCTATACATGAATATTCACAGGGCTTTATTCATAGTAGTAAAATGTTAGAAACAACCTAAATGTCCTTCAGTGAGAGAATGGTTGAAAAAAACTGTGGTACGTACATACACTGGAATACTACACAGCAATAAAGAAGGATGAGCTAAAGATATATTCAACCTAATTGGACTTTACAGGCATTATACTCAGTGAAGAATATATAATTTCATTTACATACCATCCTTGAAATGACAAAACTATAAAAACGAATAAGAGAGCAGTGGTTGTCAGGGGGCAAGGACAGAAGTTGGGTGGGCTATGGGTGCAAATTCAAGAAGGTAGTGTGAGGGAGTTCTTTTGTGGTGATGGAACAGTTCTGTCTTTTGCTTGTGTTGATGGTTATACCAATATATACAAAAATCATATAGAAATATATATGCATACACACATATACATAAATACAGATTTTAAAAATGGTGAAAATTGTGAAAAGGTCTGTATTTTTGTTAACAGCAATGTACCAATGTCGATTTTCTGGTTTGATATTGTACTATTTATCTATATGATGTCCCCATTGGGGGAAGCTGTGGAGGGGTACATAGGACCCTTTATATTCTTTGAAATTTCCCATGAACCTGTAATTCTTTCAAAATAAAATAATTTTTAAAAACAGAAATGTAATAAAATGAACTGTTGTAACACAAATACGCATACCTGGTGTGTTTATAGAGCCCCAGAGTTATTCACTAACTAGAAAAAGTGAAGAACAGGCTCAGGTCACTGGTATCAGGTAATCAAAAGATTCCCCATTATAATATGTACTCTTGGATCTGTGCAAAATCAGCAAATCAATTTGGCAGAACTATGTAATGACTTAGTATTGAGGCTCTTCATAACTAATTCTCAGTCTACCTTTCTAACCTCATCTTTATCAATTCACACACACAACATGACATGGGTAGATGCAATAGACTATTTCTTTTTCATTGAACACAATGCATATCATCAAAGCTCTGAGTTTTTCCTTCTTTCTTTTTCCAGGAAGGCTCTTTCCCTCATTCTCCACTGGTGAAATTCATGTGCATCCCTCTCAGAGGTCCCACCTTATTATAAGACCCCATCTTGGTCCCCTTTACTGAAAGACTCACCACATTGTAATAGAGAGTTGTTGGTTAGTTTGAACTTGTCCCTGAGAACGTAGGTTACCAGTGGGAGAGGGCCTTATCTTGTTTATCCCTAAGATACAGTACCTGGCAGTTATTCACAATAGATCTTTTGATGAAATTAACTTAATGTAATTAAGATTAAGATTGAAGAATTGTTGACTTTACCAGTTGGCACATGGGTATGCTATATGAATAAAAAGTTTCGAGATAATAAGATTGAAGAAATGGATCCTTTGCCTCTATAGAGATAAACCAAAAGCTAATAGAAGTGAAAAACTAATTAATGGCCTGGATTAGACAAGACTTGGCACAAAAACAAGAAAGGAAGAAGACCTTTGTAAAGAGAAAAATTAGTCTCATCCAATTAAAAGGCTTCATAAGGCATAGACAGGAGGAAAGCAGAATCCCTGAGATATGGGGACATATCATTTTATTATCTCACTAGGAAAAATGTTAATTCATTGTTGATTGTTTTTCCTTAATAAACAGACCTATTGAGTCATGGAAACTGGAAACAAAAAAACACTCAGAGTTAAGGGGAGTGGGGGTGTGGAAGAAAATATCCCCATGACAGATATTATAAGAGGATAAGAATTTTGAGATGGACCTTAAAATACAAGTAAGTGTAAAATACAACTAAGTGTGACAGGTGGTGATATGGAGAGGACTTTTCTAGAGTAAGAGATAGTTGGGGGGGCAAAGGCAAACAGACAGGAAAGCCCAGCATGTTATAAGCACATGGTAAGCACCCTAGTTTTACAGATAGATTGGGAAGTGGAGTAATAGAATAAGAGAAACCAGTTATGCAATGTGTCAGTTGAAAGAGATTTTACATATTATTAAACCCAGCCCTTGCATTTTATACGTGAAAAAAAAAAGTGTTGTGGAGATTGTTGTTTAGTCCTCAATCCACCTCCCTCCCCAATACAGAACAATTTTTGTCATCCCCAGAGGATGTGAGGGACCCTGAGAAAGGTACCTTGAAATCACTACCATCCCAGTTCTATGAACAGCACTGCCCCAAGAGTGTCTTCCCCATCATTTCCTGGTTGAGGTGAAGTAGCAAAGGTGAAGCAATATGTAGCCACCAACACTGATTGATTGATGTGATAAGTGACTGGGTCAGGGGGAAAGAAAAACAGATGATCCAAGAATATCCCAAATACTCAGATTTACGTATCAGCACAGAAGCAACCCCCCTCTTTTCTTTGCTTCCTCCTTTGAAGTTCATCCATGTCTTTACTCATTATCTACTAGTACTGTCCTGGACATAGAGAGGGTCACTGAAAATTCTTACAGTGCTGCCTCCTCCAGGGATCACAACAGGCTTGACCATACTGGCCACCTGCTTTGTCATCAGTACCATCCTTCCTTATGTTTCATAATGTCTCTTTTTCCATGCATGTACAAACTTTATTATATTTCTGTGATCCACCTTTTGAAAAGAATCAGACACTTACTTTCCATTTTAACTTTGCAGTTGGTGTTAAGTTGACCTCGTTCTTCACTATCATGGTACTTGGCCATTCAAGGGAAACCTAGTCTGTACCAGAACTGAAACAAACACTGCTTGTTTCTAAATTACTATTTAATTTTAAGCATACTAATATATTTTGTGGTCAGCTTTATCCCGTATCATTTGTTTTCCAACATAGTAATAGATAATATTATCAGTTAGATACAGCCTTGTAATATAATACTTTTAAAGTAGAGACCACTACTATTTGGGCTCTGAATCAGGCTGCTTTGAAGCACTGCTTTCATTTCTACCAAAACCCAGAAACAATGCTATTTCTCAGGACAGCTTTGCCATATGAGCATGTCTCAGCAGGCTGAGAAAGGCAAGATTTTAGTAAACTGACAGAGAAAAGTTTTTCTTTCTTATGAGTATAGTAAAAATAATATCTTGTATAAATATATGCCTGTCTTAAATATTTTAAGCAGGATTATAAACAAATTAAGGGCATGTAAACATCAAGAATATTTTAATTTTGTGACTTTGATACCAAATCATTTTTTAAGAAAGAAAATGCTAAGTCCTAGAATTTAGATATCTAGTCTCATATACATAGGATTAATGCATCAATTATCTTAAGACTGACTGACATTTTTTCTGCTGTTTTCCAGCATGCCTTTGGGCTACTTCATTATGTTTTATAAACTCTTTTGCTATCAGTTTGATATATACATTTTATAGGCAAATTGGGTTATTTAAAATGGCAAAAAAAATTGATAACAAATAGATATCTACAAGTTGAGATCAGTAAATACACTCATGCAACGAAACTTTACACAGATATTAAAAATAAATCAGCTAGCTGAACTTCTCACAATGTTCTATTCTTTCATTCATTCAAGAAATATTTACTGACACTCCATTTTGTGACCCAAACTGTGATATGTACTGGCAATCACTAGTGAGCAAAACACTGTCCCTGTTCCTATGCAAGTTCCTCTTAGTTGACCAATAAATCATATAAGTATAAAATCAAAATGTGTAATAAATAAGTACCTTGGAAGGAAAGTATAAAATGATTTGGGAAAATATAACAGAGGTACCTGATATCAACAGAGATAGAGAAGGCTTTTCTAAAGTTAACATTTAGGCTATAATAATGCTAATGATAAAGTCTTTTAAAATTTGTTATATTTTTAATCATGAAATCCTTCATGTTGGTCATTATTATTTTTGTTTTTTTGTGTGTTTGTTTTTCCCATTTTTTCCAAAATGTTCTGTGGAAACAAATGGCTCAATACAATCGTGTCACTTAATGACAGGAACAATGGGGGTGTGTTCTGAGAAATGTGTTATTAGGCAATTTAATCATTGTGCAAACATCATGGAGTATTTACACAAACCTTCATGGTAATAGCTTATTACACATCTAGGCCATATGGTATAGCCTATTGCTCCTAGCCTTCAAACCTGTACAGCATGTTACTATAATCATGTAGGCAACTGCAACATAATGGTATTTGTATATCTAAACAGACCTAAACATAGAAAAGGTATACTAAAAATTCCGTATAAAAGATAAAAAATGCTACACCTGTATAGGGCATTTGTCATGAATGGAGTTTTCGGGACTGGGAGTTGCTCTGGGTGAGTCAATGAGTGAGTGATGAGTGATTGTGAAGACCGAGGATATTACTATACACTACTGTATACTTTATGAACACTATATCCTTAAGATTCACTAAATTTATTTTTAAAAGTCCTCCGTAATAAATTAACCTTAGCTTACTATAGCTTTTTTACTTTATAAACTTCTTACTTTTTTTAAATTTTTGACTGTAATAATATTTAGCTTAAAACACAAACATTATACAGCTGTACAGAAATATTGTCTTTATATCCTTACTCCAAAAGTATGTTTTCTATTTTTAATTTTTCTTAACTTTTACACAGTTTTTGTTAAAAACTAAGACACAAGCACACACATTAGCCTAGGCCTACACAGAGTCAGAAAAATGGAGTCTTAAAGTTTATGAAATTAATTTAAGAATCTATTCAACATATATCCAAGTAATTACAGAGTTTCTTCTGAATATTAAAGCCCAACAAAAGTTAGGAGGTTTGAAGCATATCTTTAATGTTCAAAACTAGCACTTTAATACATGAGCCATCAAATCCCATGGCCCAAAATGCTTGATCTAGATTCATCTGGAAAATTTCTTCAAGCGATTATGTTCTTTATCAATAATGTATATAATTTACTGTATTATGTACATGTGCAAAAAAGTAAGAATTTCCTATAGAGAAAGGACATAGGCACAAGTTGAGTGCATTTAGAACACATACTGATTTACAACCATTGCGTTTAATAGCAACTTGCTAAAACATGAAAACTACAAAACGACCTTCTTTTTAATTAACACGAAACCTAGAGAAGTTAATTGATCATTCAGTGAGTATTTATGGCGTGGGTATATAAGCACTGTTCTAAATCTTCAATGACCGTCCCACCTCCGAGGTTTTTTGAAGAATGGCATTCTGTGCTTTAGAGGGATTTTGAGAAGCCACTGACATAGTCTGCCCTTCATACTCAGTGGTCGATTTTAATGTTTTGTATTGTTACAGGCGCCAATAAATACAGGCATCTGGGACTGTTGGGGTAGAACTGGGAACTTTCAGGTGAAATGGGAAATTACTCTGAAACATTGTGAATTTAGAGGGAGCCATTGATAAACTATCCTGATATTTCATGTACTTGTAAGATGAGGTATCATTAGGAAAAGCCACATAAAGCTGTTGCAGCTGTGTTACATAAAAAGTGGAGATAATTTAATAGAAAATGTCATCCTTTGCAGAATGTTGATTGCCTATTTTTTTCTCCATAAACACTTCTCATCAGAGGGGCTACAGCAGCTGTGAGAAGGCATCCCATCACCGATGTTCTAAGATGTCCCGGCATACAAAGCTCTCCATGTGCTGTTCGGCATCCAAAACATTCTGCCTTCTTTTCTTTTTTTTTCTTTCATACTCCACGATGGAATATGGAATGTTTTCTTTCTGTGAGGATGGAGCAAGGACTGGCTTCTTGACATAGGAAATTGACTATAAACAAGAAAAACATCTGCTGAAGTCATGACGTGCTATTTTTCAGTATTCAGGATCAAGGAACCCTAAAGCTATAACAATTCTATAATTTTATAATGTTAAAGATTTCTCCTTAACAGATGGTAGTCATTACAAGTTACTGCAGGGCATAACTCTTCAAAGGCTAAGATGAAAATTTGTCCCATGCAAAAAAGAAAAGAGATTTGATGGAGAAAAGGCAGGGTCAAGTGCTTTTTCAATCATGTTAGAATTCTCCAACTATTTTGAAAGTTCTTTTTTCTCATAATTAGTTTTAGAAAGGTGACTTGATCATAAATTTTACATCATAAAAATCACTGGGCTTCAGTAATGTGATAGCTACATGTCTTCACTGAATTCAAAATAATCCCATAACTCTTGTCAAATGCTTTTAGAGTTTATTATCACTAAAAGGATAATAGTTTATGGTATTTCTGTATACCAAATGCTGCAAACTAAATATATCAAGTAGTGTCATGGTCCAAAACAATTGTCAGTGTCATGCACATATTGGGTGTTCATTTTTTCATTAATTCACTCCTTCTACAAGAATATATCGAACATTTATTATAATCCCAGGCATTGTTCTAGGTGCTGAAGACATGATTATGAACAAAAGAGATAAAAGTCTCTTTTTTCATAAAGCATACCACCACTCTGGAAAAACATGCATACAGACACACAGACACACATATTAGTGTTAAATGAAGGAATAAAATACTTTTAGAGTTGCACAGTGTGGTAAACAGACTTTAAGGTGACACCAAAAGATTCCTACCTCCTGGTATTCATGCTTTTGTGTAATCTTCTCCTCTTGAGTGTGGGCAAGACCTGTGGCTTTTTTTTAACCAATCTAATGTAACAACAAAGGTAATGGAATGTAGGTGATCATGTGTCTTTACTAAAATCTCCCCCTCTCCCTCCCTCTCTCTCTCTCTCTCTCTTCTTTCTCTCTCTCTCTCTGTCTGTTGTTCACTCTCACTTTCTCTCTCTCTCACACTCTTTCTTTCTCTCTCTCTCTCTCTCTCTGTCTCTCTGGCTTGAAGAGGCAAGCTGTCATGAATCTTATAGCCTCAGGTAAAAGAATGCTGCCAACGACTTGGGAGCTGATCCTTCCCCAGTTGAGACTCTGATAAGAATTCAGTCCTGGTTGACACCTTGTTTGCGGCTTTGTGAGACACTAAGCAAAGGACCCAGTTCAGCCATACATAGATTTCTGACCCACAGAAACTGTGAGATGATAAATATGTATTATTGTAAGTTGCAAAGTTTGTAGTTGGTTATATGGCAGAGAAAAATAATAGAAACAGAATTGTCATCATGCTTTTGGGTCATAGAGATAACTATTTCTCTAAAATAAAACACGTCAAAGTAATTTTAGATAATAAGGCTATGTCTTCTGTGAAGGAATATTTTCAAAAGTATTACATCATTTTGTGTTAACCTATTTGGCAAACAATACTTATGGCCTATACTAATCTGATGGACTGGGCCAACCACATAGGACCAGCCTTGACTTTACTGAATGGACTAATTCATAAATAAACCCATGATAGTTCCATTTTTGCTCCCCATACAATAAACCAGGACAATGGGCTGACTTAAATGACTTAAGTATAATTGTGCTTAATGTGTATAGACCAATTTACCAAGAACTTTTACTAAACTTGTATAATGTAACCTCATACTAAGTCAGTGAGAGGAGAATTTTCCCCAGGTTTTCAAGGAAGCTGAGTCTGAGAGAGGTAACAAACTAAAGTTACATATTTAATAAGTGACAGAGGTGTGACTGAAGCCACCAAATGTCAATAGAAGATAATGCATTGCTCCTTTCTTTCCACCATGGCTATGACGGCTACCTGTATAGGAAATTGAATGCTCTGTGCTTGCAGTTTGCCCTGGGCCAACTGAGCCTATCAGAGCAGACACTGAGCTGAAGCAGCTCCCTCCTCACTCCTCTACAGGAAATGTAAGCCAGCATCGATATGTTCTTTTCAATCAGAAACAGCTATAAGCAGCATGTGAACAAAGGGGAATGAACAAAAGGGAATATCTTCTCCTTAGAGTAAGTGAGATAGTAAAAAAACATTAGCTATTTTTACAGGCGCTGTGTCAGGTACCGAGAATAGAAAAATGAGTAAGAACTCCCCTCTCCTCCTTCTACCACTATTATAAGAGCTGTTAGTCTGGGAGACAGAACTTACATCATTTCAACGTGATCTGTTCAGTCTGGAGAGGGGTCTGACGGCAAGACCACTATAGTATCATAGTGGAACAATGACTCTACCCTTGGCTTTCAGGGAAGTTTTCTGAGAGGAGAAGGACTTTAGTGGAGGTCTGTAAAGCCAAGTAAAGTTTTAATTATGTGTTCCAAGCAAAGGAAATTAGTAGGGAACTTAGGAAAGCAAGAAGCAACTTGCAATGTACAGGAACTCTCAGCAGTTGAGTGTGAATAATAAATGAAGCATAGGACACGAAGTAGCCAGAGAGTCAGCAATAAAAATTATAGATTAAATTGCATGTATGCCTGTGCTATGGAAGACAGGTACAAATCTTAAAGACAATAATTTAATTCTAACCACAACTGAGATAAGCACCTTTATGATCCCCATTTTCCAGATGAAGAAAATGAAGCTTAGAAAGGCAAATAACTCATACAAGTTCTCACAGCTAATAATTGTCTGAATTGACATTTGAACTGCAGGGTCTTAGAAAATGATGCCCCAAAATGAAATCATCAGAAGCATCTTTCTTGCTTCTCTTGCCCTCTTGCTCTGGCCTTCATTTTCCCCTGAAGTAGCCATAGAAACTAGAATTCCTCTTCCCTAATGTGGACCGTAGATGTCAGAAACCTTTTTCCCCAGAATCAGCCATAAAACTTAAAATTATTACTCTAATTCCCGACCACCACCCACCTCTTCCTTTCTGTGGAAAAACTGTTTATAAAGAAATTGTCTGACCTACCTTGTTTGATTCTAGGTCATGAGATCCCTAATCAAGAAAGGGTTCTCCAGGAGGCGGAGGTTGCAGTGAGCCAAGATCATGCCACTGCACTCCAGCCTGGCACCTGGTGACAGAGCAAGACTCTGTCTGAAAAAAAAAAAAAAGAAAAAAGAAAGGGTTTTGCCCCACACCCAGAAGGAAAGAATGCTGCTCAAAAAAACCAAGAAGAATTCAGACAGAAAGGATAAGCTAGGTTTCCTCACTCACTCTGTTGGCGTTAGATCATACCCTTTTGTTCAATCATATTTCCACAAAGCTATCCATACTTTGTTGAACCTGAGCATAAAAAGGACAGTTCCCCTGTGTCTTTGGGCCTTTATTCTGAAGGCTCTCATGTCATGTAAAAAACTATGATCGGGTAAATATGTATGTCTTTTCTCCGATTAATATGCCTTTACTCAGTGATTTTTATCAAAACTTCAAACAGTAATGGAAAAATTTTCCCTTGACCCCTACAGAACCTACATAATTCTAAATTCTTAGCTAAATCCCATACTGCTGTTCTTCCAGGTATGAGACAGCTCAGAAGAACATTGTACTTAATTTAGCCAATAGCAGGGGTCAGAATTTTTTGTTGGTGTTGTAAAAGACAAGATCATAAATATTTTAGGCTTCGTGGTCCATATGGTCTCTGTTGCAGCTACTCAATTGTGCTGTTATAGCAAGAAAATAATCACAGACCATATATAAATGAATGAGCAGGGCTGTGATTCAATAAAACTGTGTACAAGATACAGGCATCAGAATGGATCTGGCCCACAGGCCATGGTTTACCAACTCCTGACCAATAGGAAACTATTAAAGCAAGAAATGACATTATCAATTTGGGATCGCACTGTTCTAAACAGTCTGATTCATGCCAGAAACATCCACAGGGCATCCATTAGGATGAAATGGCTGCTTCTAGCAAGTCTCAACAACTGAGACTCCATCATATCGCTATACTTTCATTGTCCCTCATTTTATTCCTTTACTCATCAAGTATTTATTTGATGAATTATATTAGTCCACTCTCACACTGCTAATAAAGGCATACTCAAGACTGGGTAATTTACAAAGAAAAGAGGCTTAATTGACTCCAATTCAGCATGGCTGGGGAGGCCTCAGGAAACTTAGAATTATAGCAGAAGGGGAAGTAAACATGTCCTTCTTCACATAGTGGCAGCAAAGAGAAGTGCCGAGCAAAAGTAGGGAAAGCCCCTTATAAAACCATCAAATCTTGTGAGAACTCACTCACTATCATGAGAACAGCAGCATGATGGTAAATGCCCCATGATTAAATTACCTCCCACCAGGTCCCTCCCATGACACATGGGGATTATGGAAACTACAATTCAAGATGAGATTGGGTGGAGACACAGCCAAACCATATAATGAATATTCATCAAATATTTATTCATCAATAAATATATATCAAATATTCATCAAATAATATTCATCACCATGTTTCAGGCACTGTTTAGGTGCTAGAGATATAATGACAAACAAAAGTAAAGTCACTTCTCTAATGATGCTTACATTCTAGTGAGAGGAAGATAGACAAATATGTATATATACACACATAAAGCTATACAATAGGTTATGATAAGTGCTATGGATAAAAGCAAATTAGGAATAAACAGTACTTGGAGTGTTAATTTTATATGAAGTGCTTATGAAAAGTCACTCTGATAATGAGACATTTTTACAAAGTTATGAATGAAATAGGAGAATGAATCGTGGATATAGACAGGATAAATATAAAATCCAGTGGTGTGAGTATTTCTGGAGCATTTGAAATGCAACAAGTGTGTCAGTGTGACTTGGAGTCCAATTAGCAAGTAAGCCATCACAGGAGATGAGGTCAGAAAAGTATCCAGAGACCAGGTCAGAATCAGATCAGGCCAGGTGCAGTGGCTCATGCCTATAATCCCAGCACTTTGGGAGGTAAAGGCAGATGGATCACTTGAGGCCAGGATTTCAAAACCAGCCTGGCCAACATGGCAAAACCCCATGTCTACCACAAATACAAAAATTAGCCTGGCATTGTGGCACACACCTGTAATCCCAGCTACTTGGGAGGCTGAGGCATGAGAATTGCTTGAGCCTAGAAAGTGGAGGTTGCAGTGAGCTGAGATTGCACAGCTGCACTCCAGCCTGGGCAATAGAAAGAGGCTCTGTCTCAAAAAAATACTTTTAAAAAAATCAGCAAATCAAGAGAGGATATTTAAAGAACGTGGGGTCTGGTTTAAGCTGTGGCTTTCAGTATGGTACCCTGATCAAGATCAGGCAAAGTTTGTGACATAATGGCTTAAAATTGGTAGACACAAGATCTTGAAGCAAGCCTTGGTAAATAAACTGTTTAATACATGAATTGTTTTTCAGGAGAGCAGGCTGTTGTCTCAGATAAAGTGACTTGTAGGAATTTCCTAAAGTAAAGACTGAAACTATTTATTGGTTTGCAGTCTTATCATTCCTGGGCAAGGTTTTCTTGGAACAAATAACTAAGTCATGTTGACACAGATATTAGTTCTTAGTCCTAATTGCTATGTCAGGTTGATATAGTTGGATGCATTTCCCACATATTGCATCATAATATGTATAAGTTACTGTCTTAGTCTGTAACTTACTGCGTTGCTATAATAGAAAACCGCAGACTAATAGACTGAGTAATTTATAGCAAATAGAAATGTATTGGCTACCAGTTCTGGAGGCTAAGTCCAGTAACAAGGTGCCAGCATTTACTGAGGGTCTTCTTCCTGCACCATCACATGCAAGAAGGGAAAAGAGAGAAAGAAGAGAGCCAAACTTGCCCTTTTATGAAAGGTATTAATCCTACTTATGAGGGCAGAGCCCACATGTCCTAATTACTTCTTTAAAGTTTCACCTCTTAATATTCTTAAAATGGCAATTAAATTGCCATATGAGTTTTGGAGGGAACATTCAAACCATAGCAGGTACATTTCAAAGTTCAAGGAAGAGACTGCAGTGCTAATACACTGAGCACCTATGTGAGGTCTTTTCCAAACATCATCTAATTTAGTCTTTACAACATTCTTATATGGTAGGTACTAGGTTCAAAGATTCTAGATGAGAAAACTGAGGATCTGAGAGTTAACATGCCTGTCATAGTCCATTAATGCTGCTATAACAAAATACCACAGACTGGGTAATCTATACATAATAAAAATTTATTTCTCACAATTCTGGAGGCTGGGAAGTCCAAGATCATAGTGCCAGCAGATTCAGTGTTAGGTGACTGTTGCTCTCTGCATCCAAGATGGTGCCTTCTTCCTGAAGCTTTATGTGGTTAAGAGCACAAAAGGACCTCACTAGTTCCTTCCAGTCCTTTTACAAGGTACTAATCCATTTATGAGGTCAAAGTTCTCATGGCCTAAGAAACTTTTAAAGGCCAAACATCTTAATATTTTTGCAGTGGGGATTATGTTTCAACCTAAATTTGAGGAGGGGACACAAACATTCAAACCATAGCAATGCCCAAGGTCACATAATTAGAAAGTGACATAACCAGAATTAAAATCCAACTCATTTTTTCTCCAAAGTTCATATACTTAGCCACTGCAAGACATGGCCTTCTATGAAACAAAACAATAAGCAGTGTATTTTCAGTCTTCAGAGGAAACTTGTCTGAAATTATGGGAAATTTCTTAGTCCAGGTGAGAGTTGCAGGAGGCAGATAAGGGAGGATCCCTGGAGAATCTCCACCCCACCCCACAAGTGTTTACATCAGATGCTTTTATGCACATGAGAGAACCTGCCCAGGCCCTTGTCCGGACATGCCCACAATAGACTGGGGGCCTGCCTGTGCACTGGAAGAATGCGGTGGAGACCCTGGGGATTCATGTCTTAGGCAGGTGGGAGAAACGTGGCCCCTTCATGTTGTGTGTATGGTGGTGGCCTGGTATTCAATCTGTAGCGGGGGAGCCTGTTGGAAGGACCGCTTTTGGTTTTTCTTGCTCAGAGCTTTTTTTTAAAGTAAATTCAGCTCTCCTCACCTTTCAATGTGTCCGCGTGCCTAATTTTTCCTGGCCATGTGACAAGAACGTGGATTTTAGCTGAACTAAAAAGCAAAAACTCCTGCATCATTTTGGTGGCCCATACTAGTACATGAGAAAAGGTAAGTAAAATATGAACCAAAAAATGTTTCTCTTTTTTGTTTCTGAGGGTAAAAGAAACTGTGCCCCACCTCATCACTCTCAGGGGTCATGAATGTCAGTTTTGTTCCAATCCAGACTTTTCTATGGTATTTTCCTTCTCTTTTCGAGACTGTACTGGCACCTATCTTTTTTTTTACAATATTGGGGGTGTTTCACTCCCATCCCAATGACTGCAGGTATGCACACAGGACAGATGGGTGAGCAGTGGCTCCCTGCTCCCCTCCCCTCCTGGCTAGGGTTGGGGTGCATGGCCCAAGGGCCCCATATGGCAGGCTGGCCAGTGTTCCCCACCACATATCCATGATGTCTTCTGCTCCCCCGGCCAAGGGGTCCAGCTCTGTCTAAGCCCCAGGGAAGAAACAGCAATTAAGTTTCTCTCCCTGTTAAAGGTACCCATTTACATA
The DNA here is from genome assembly GCF_030222135.1 of Aotus nancymaae. Classification (NCBI taxonomy): domain Eukaryota; kingdom Metazoa; phylum Chordata; class Mammalia; order Primates; family Aotidae; genus Aotus; species Aotus nancymaae. The sequence goes on along the minus strand of NW_026988472.1, from coordinate 16,208,267 downwards.
AGAAAGATTAGTTCTTTCCCCAGGCATCTTTCTGATATGATTTGGTTGTGCCACCATCCAAATCTCATCTTGAATTATAGTTCCCATGATACCCAAGTGTTGTGGGTGGGACCCTGTCAGAGATAATTGAATCATGAGGGCAGTTTCTCCCATATTGTTCTCTTGGTAGTGAATAAGTCTCACAAGATCTGATGGTTTTATAAGGGGAAACCCCTTTCGATTGATTCTCATTTTCTCTTGTCCCCATCGTGTAAGAAATGCCTTTCACTTTCTGCCATGAAAGGCCTCCTTAAGCACTTGGAACTGTCAATCCATTAACCCTATTTTTCTTCCCAGTCTTGGGTATGTCGTTATCAGCAGTGTGAAAACAGAATAATACACTTTCCAACCCTGCACTTTTAGCTGTTGTTTTTCCTTTTCTCCACCTTGTCAGCAGTTAACACAGCTCTACATTTTAAGCTGTTTTTTCTTTTCTCCACCAGGTCAGGCATTAACTTTTATGTGAGAGGCTTTTTTATTTTCCTTTTAGAAGATGTTTTACTAGGCCAGGACCCCAACTATGGCTGTTCATATTCTCTGTAAAGTTTTAATTATAAAAAGAAGAATGTTTGAGGTTGGTCTTAAGTTGTACTCAATCTGGTGTGCTTTGCATGTCTTTCTTTATGGTTCTGGCAGAAAGACGGGTACCATAGGATAGGATGTGGGCCTAGGATTCCATAGGCCCACTGTTCAAGTCAGCAAACTGGTCAGTGGCAAACTGGTCAGGAGGCCTTTGCTGAAGGCCTCCATCTTGTTTTAAATTATTGGGAGTATGACCTGTAACAACGTGGCAATGCTTTGTTTTAGCTTCCACCAGTTTACAATGGTGGCCCAGGTTCAATCCTGGCTTAGGGAATGAGTCCTTTCTGGTTTGATATCTGTGTGACCTTTGCCATTTGTTGATTCTCTTCCCCTCCATGAACTTCCCTGAATTTTCCTTTCTTGGAGTACTTGGGAGGTTACCTTTGGTAAAGTTCGAAAGCCAGAAGTATTGACTGCTTGGCATTGTTAAAGTTGGGTAACAAGGGACTTAAAAGGATTTTCTTAAGGAGCGCTCAGCTTAATTAAAAGTGGGTATCCAAGTTATAGGTATATTTAAAAAGGACTTTGGTTTTCTCTTCTTGGATCTTGTTTTGCTGGGAAAAGATTTTTTTTTCTCAGTTAAAACGGAACTCTCTTTCTCCATTTTGCTTTGCCACTCTTAATGAATGCATGAGAGTTTCTAAAATAATTTCTGATGGCCTGGGACTCTTTGGGAAAAACAGAAAAGGTACCATGGATTCAATTTTTGGAGAGACCTGTTTTCCTTATGGAGTGCCAGGAATTAGAGCTGGATAGATCCCTCTCAAAATCTGTTTGTGTCTTCCAACTACACTTGTTTATTAGGCCCTACAAACTGCATGCTTTTCTAGCCTTGCTCTTAAAGGGCTCCAACCAGAGGACAATAACACAATTAGGAGATGGGCAAAGGGAAAATTTTATAGCTACTAGATCTTCTTCTGCCTGTCTGTGTGGTTATACATGTGTTGTGTGCATGATGTCTATAAAAAAGAGCTCTAATTAATTGACTTGAAGGATAAGTGCTTGGATGAAATATTTTTTAAAGGGAAGATAAAAGCTGTGGTACCTTTTAGCTCATGTGAGTTTAATCTCTGAGAAATAAAAACAGCCTTAAAGATTATTGGTAAAATCCAGATGTTGTCAAAATGTAAATTTTTGCCTAGGTGTATCACATGTATTTATTTGTGTATGTTAAAACATCCCTGCATCCCTGGTATGAAACCCACTTGATGGTAGTTTATCTTTTTAATATGTTGTTGGATTCAGTAAGCTAGTATTTTTTTAGGGATTTTAGCGTCTATGTTTTGGTTATGTCCTTTCCTGGTTTTGGTATTAGGGTGATGCTGGCTTCATAGAATGAATTACCAAGGGTTCCCTCTTTCTCTATGTTGTGGAATAATGTCAAAAGTATGGGTACTAATTCTTCTTTGAATGTTTGGTAGAATTCTCCTGTGACTCTGTCTGGTCCTGGACTTTTTTTGTTGGTAATTTTTAAATTACCATTTCAATATTGCTGCATGTTATTGGTCTGTTCAGGGTATCTAATTCTTCCTGATTTAAGCTAGGAGTGTTTTATTTTTCCAGAAATTTATCCATCTCTTGTAGGTTTTCAAGTTTATGTTTGTACAGGTGTTCATGGTATCCTTGGATGATTGTTTGTATTTCTGTGGTGTCAGTCATAATATCTCACATTTCATTTTTTATTGAGGTTATTTGCATTTTGTCTCTTCTTTTCTTGGTTAATCTTACTAATTATCAATTTTTTAATCTTTTCAAAGAATGAGCCTTTTGTTTCATTAATCTCTTGGTTTTTTGTTTATTTGTTTCAATTTCATTTAGTTCTGCTCTGATCTTCATTTTTTCCTTTATTATACTAGATTTGGGTTTGGTTTGTTCTTGTTTCTATAGATCCTTGAGGTATGACCTTAGAATGTGAGTTTGTACTCTTTCAGTCTTTTTGACGTAGGCATTTAGGGCTATGAACTTTCCTCTTAGCACTGCCTTTGGTGTATCCCAATAATTTTGATAGGTTGTATCATTACTGTCACTCAGTTCAAAGAATTTTTAAATTTCCATCTTAATTTTGTTTTTGACCTAATGATCATTCAGGAGCAGGTTATTTCATTTCCATGTATTTGCATGGTTTTAAAGGTTCCTTTTGGAGTTGATTTCCAGTTTTATTCCAGTAAGAGAATGCTTGATATAATTTCAATTTTTAAAATTTATTTAGGCTCTTTTTGTGACCAGTCATATGATCTATCTTGGAGAAAGTTCCATGTGCTGTTGAATAGAATGTGTATTCTGCAGTTATTGGATGAAATGTTCTGTATATATTTGTTAAGTCCATTTGTTCCAAAGTATACTTTAAATCCATTGTTTCTTTATTGACTTTCTTTCTTGATGACCTGTCTAGTGCTGTCAGTGGAGTATTGAAATCCCCCACTATTATTCTGTTGCTGTCTGTCTCATTTCTTAGATCTATTAGTAATTGGTTTATGAACTTGGAAGCTCTGGTGTTAAGTGCATATATGTTTAGGATTATCATATTTTCCTGTTAGACAAGGCCTTTTACCATTATATAATATCCCTCTTTGTCTTTTTTTAACTGCTAGTACTTTAAAGATTGCTTTGTCTGAAATAAGAATAGCTACTCCTGCTTGTTTTTGGTGTCTATTTGCATGAAATGCCTTTTTCCAGCCCTTTACTTTAAGTTTATATGAGTCCTTATGTGTCAGGTTAGTCTCTTGAAGGCAGCAGACTGTTGGTGAATTCCTTTTTTTTTTAACTTTGCAGTTTTTATTTTACTTTAGGTTCTGGGGTACATGTGCAGGTCATGCAGGGTTGTTGTATAGGTGCATACTATATCTGTCATTTCTCCCCATGTTATCCCTCCCCACCCTTCCCACTCCCCACTGTCTCTCCCCTAGCCCCCCTACAAATGCCTCCAGTGTGTGCAGTTCCTCTCCCTAATTCTGATCCATTCTGCAGTTCTGTATCTTTTAAGTGGGGGCATTTAGGTCATCTACATTCAACGTTAGTATTAAGATGTGAGGTACCATTTCATTCATCATACTATTTGTTGCCTGTATACCTTGGTTTTTGTTTTTGCTTTTTTTTTTTTTTTTTGTATTTTTAGTAGAGACGGGGTTTCACCATGTTGACCAGGATGATCTCGATCTCTTGACCTCGTGATCCACCTGCCTCGGCCTCCCAAAGTGCTGGGATTACAGGCATGAGCCACCGCACCCGGCTTGTTTTTGCTTTTTAAATTTTATTTTTTGTTTTATAGATCCCACAAAATTTATGTTTTAAAGAGATTCTGTTTTGATGTGTTTCTAGGATTTGTTTCAAGATTTAGAGCTCCTTTGAGCAGTTCTTTTAGTGGTGGCCTGGTAGTGACATAGTCTCTCAGCATTTGTTTGTCTGAAAAAGACTGTACCTTTCCTTCACATATGTTGCTTGGTTTCACTGGATACAAAATTCCTCCCTGATAACCCTTCTGGCTTGCAGGGTTTCTGCTGAGAAATCTGCTGTTAATCTGATAGGCTTTCCTTTATAGGTTACCTGATGCTTTTGTCTCACTGCTCTTAAGATTCTTTCCTTCATCTTAACGCTAGTTAACCTGATGACAATGTGCCTAGGTGATGATCTTTCTGCAATGAATTTACCAGGTGTTCTTTGTGCTTCTTGTATTTGGATGTCTAGGTCTCTAGCAAGGCCAGGGAAGTTTTCCTCTATTATCGCCCCAAATATGTTTTCCAAACTTTTGGATTTCTCTTCTTCCCCAAGAATACTAATTATTTTTAGGTTTGGTCATTTAACATAATCCTAGACTTCTTGGAGGCTTTGTTTATATTTTCTTATTCTTTTTTCTTTGTCTTTGTTGGATTGGGTTAATTCAAAGACTTCGTCTTTGAACTCTGAAATTCGTTCTTCTTTTCAATTCTATTGCTGAGACTTTTCAGAGCATTTTGTATTTCTATAAGTGTGCAATGTTTACTGAAGTTTTGACTGGTTTTTCTTCATACTATCTATTTCCTTGAATACTTTTCCCTTCAATTCTTGTATCTTGTATCATTTTTTGGATTTCCTTGCATTGGGCTTTGCCTTTCTCTGGTGCCTCCCTAATTAGCTTAATAACTAACCTCTTGAATTCTTTTTCAGGTAAATCAAGGATTTCTTCTTGGTTTGAATCCACTGCTCATAAGCTAGCATGATTTTTGGGGAGTGTTAAAAAGCTTTGTTTTGTCATGTTACCAGAGTTGGTTTTCTGGTTACTTCTCATTTGGGTAAGCTTTGTCAGAGGGAAGGTCTAGGGCTGAAGGCTGTTCAGATTCTTTCGTCTCATGGGGTATTCCCTTGATGTAGTACTCTCCCCCTTTTCCTATGAATGTGGCAGTGATTGTTAAATCTCTTCTGGGTTTAGCCACCCAGAAAAGCTACCCAGCTCCAGGGTGGTACTGGGGTTTGTCTGCACAGAGTCCTGTGATGTGAACCGTCTATAGGTCTCTCAGCCATGGATACCAGCACTTGTTACAGTGGAAGTGTCAGGGGGGTAAAATGAACTCTATGGGGGTTCTTAGCTTTGTTCATTTAATGTTCTGTTTTTGTGCTGGGTGGCCTCCTGCCAGGAGGTGGCACTTTCCAGAGAGCATCAGCGGTGGTGGTATGGAAAGAAATGGGTAGTTGGCAGGGCCCTAGAACTCCCAAGAGTATATGCCCTTTGTCTTTAGCTATCAGGTTGGGTAGGGAAGGCACATCAGGTGCGGGCAGGGCTAGGCATCTCTGAGCTGAAACTCTCCTTGGGCAGGTCTTGCTGTGGCTGCTGTGAGGAATGGGGATGTGGTTCCCAGGTAAATGAAGTTGTGTACCTAGGAGGATTATGGCTGCCTTTGCTGAGTTATGCAGTTTTTCAGGGAAGTGGGAGAAAGCCACCAGTCACATGCTTCACCTAGCTCCCACACAATCCAAAGGGCCGGTCTCACTCCCACAGTACTTCCCCTAACAGCCCTAAGTCTGTTTCCAGGAAGTGTGCGAGCAGGGCTTGAGGACGTGCCCCAGGCTTCCAACCTCCCAGCTGTGAAAGAAAAGGGCTTTGGTTTTACCCCTACTTGTGGAGTCTGCAAGCTGAATTCATGCCCCACCCCTCCCCTCCGAGTTCTGGCCAGGAGGCTTCTTGCCCAGTTCAAATTGTTACAAAATTTAGCTGAATATTTCCTTCTCCCTGTAGCATTTTCCCTTGTGCCTCTGGCCGCCCTCCCAAAGGATCCCTGTGAAACCAGGCAGGAATGTCCTGCTTGGGTACCCAATAAGCTCGCAGGGCCTTTCCTGCTGATTCTTCTACCTCTATATTTTGCTCTCTAAATTGACTCAGCTCCAGGTAAGGTTGGAATCTTCTCCCACAAACTAGAACCTTCAGTTTCCCCAGTAGGAGTGTGTGTTTGGGGGTGGAGGATGTCCCTTCCTACTTCTGTAGTTTGGACACTCACAGTATTTGGGGCGTCTCCTGGGATAGTCATTATTGTTAGTTATCCCCACTACCCAGATTGGGAAGCTGAGGCACTGAGCTTTTAGGTACCTCACCTGGGTCACGTAGCTAACAATAACAACAACAAAACCTCAAATGGATGTCTGCCAGTGCTCAATGATATACCCTCAAAACATTAAGCCAGGTGTTATTCAGACATAAAATAATCAGAAAACAGAGGTTCCTCCCATAGATATTCAACAAGATCAAACAAACAGCTGCACTGATCCATTTTTCCCTCTAAAAGTATGGATCACAGGGGCATCTGAACCCTGCATTTCAAGTACAGTTTACAAATTATTTCACCAAGGGTTTTCTAATCTAAATAAAGTAAGACAAGGAAGCTGAGATGAAGCACAAAAGTTAAATTTAGTAAAAGGCACACAAAATGATACCTTTTCATCCCTGTAGGGTTTCTTCATGGGTGTCTGAAAAAGGGAAGTAGATAGAAGGCATAAGGGAACCCTATATGTGATATAAATGATCACAGCTCAATGTTTAGGAAGACATTCTAAAGGGGGAAATTTCCTCCTGCAGGACAAAAGAGGATAACAATAATAGCAAACATTAATTGAGTGCTTACTGCATGCCAGGCACCAAGCATCATTCTAAGTGTTATTTTTTCTAATCATTACATGATTTGGTCTGATTTGATCTTCACAACAACTCTATAAGGCATATGTTGAGAAATTAGCCCTATCGTGTGTGGAGAAGCACAATGTAAGCTCAAAGGGAACTAATCTGAAAGGACAACTGCTGCATTCACACAAAACAATGTTAGGAAAATAAAGATTAATGGCTCTTGCCTATAGATTTTATAGATTTCTATTTGTATAATTGCTGGAGAAACAGATTTTAAAATTTACCCAAATAAAACTGTACCTATTAGTTTGCAGTTATTTACTGAAAATAAAAGACAATTGTATCACACTCTCCCCCAACCCTTCACATTGAATAGCATTTCTATAAAATGAGTGTTTAGAGATTTCTAAAACAAAAACAATATAATAGAGGAACAACAAAGAAAAAAACAACTCAAAGTATCTGAATTGTTTCTGGATAAATGAATGAGTTTTTTAAAAATATTCAAGCCAATATTGAAAATAATTCAAACAGAGAGAGAGAGAAAGAGAGAAATTATATTTTCTTCTTCCGAATATAGCTGTGTTATATATGTATAGTGTAGGAGACCAGAATATGCCACCCCAAAATATGCCTTTTTGGCATAAGGATTATTTTGAGTTGATTATTCTAAGAAACTACAGACACAGGAGAATCTCTAAAAACAGAGAAGTTACCCATTTGTAAGAGAAATTTACATGTATTTTTAAAAACTCCATTTGTAAGAGTGTCTCCCGCATCATACCAGAAAGACAAGCCTTACTCTAAATCACTAGAAACTCTTATCAGTGGAGAAAGTACCTGCATAAATTTGCATAACAAATGTTACCCTTGTTTACCATGTTTTTTCTTTTTTTTTTTTATTTTGCATACTTTAATTTCAGAACAAAATGAACAAACAAAATAAAAAACCACAATACACAACATCCAATCCTGCTGTCAGAGTAGGGAAGAATGGGGGCTTGACACCCTTGTTTCCTGCCTTCAACCAAAGGACAGGACAGAAAAACACCAGACATCAGCAGTGGGAGCCAGGTGGGACAGGGGCACTCAAGGCTGCAGGGGGAGCCATGGGGACAGTATACAAGGGCAGTTTTTCAACTATGAACTCCTAATCTACTTCTTCTATGCGAGATGCATCCTCATCACCCTCAAGAGGAGGGATCTCATCAGGAACTGCAGCACTGGGTTCCTCTGCTGCCACTTCATCTTCATCGATACCTAGACCTAACTTGATCATGCTGTAGATGCGGTTGGAGTGGGTCTGGGGATTCTCAAGGGAAAAGCCAGAAGAGAGCAGGGCGGTTTCAAACAGCAGCACCACAAGGTCCTTAACTGCCTTATCATTCTTGTCTGCCTCAGCCTTCTACCGCAGCGTCTCCACAATAGGGTGGTCAGAGTTTATCTCCAGGTGCTTTTTGGCCATCATATAGCCCATGGTGGAGTTGTCCCGATGTGCCTGGGCTTTCATGATCCGCTCCATATTGGCTGTCCAGCCGTAGGTGCTGGTCACAATGCAGCAGGGTGAAGACGCAAGCCTATTGGAGATTGTCACCTTCTCAACCTTCTTATCTAAGATTTCTTTCATGAGCTTGCAGAGGTTCTCAAACTTTGCCTTGCTCTCTTCCATTTTCTTCTTCTCCTCCTCATCCTCCAGTAGCTCCAGACCCTCCTTGGTAACTGAGACCAGGCTCTTCCCATCAAACGCCTTTAGCTGCTGCACACAGTGTTCGTCAATGGGCTCAGTCATATATACCACCTCGAAGCCCTGCTTCCGCACTCGCTCCACAAAAGCTGAGTTGGCCACCTGCTCTTTGCTCTCACCAGTGATGTAATAAATGGACTTCTGTGTCTCCTTCATGCGAGAAACATACTCTGACAGAGATGTCATTTCATCTCCAGACTGGAAGGTGTGATAGCGCAGCAGCTCAGACAGGCGGCGTCGGTTAGTGGAATCCTCGTGAATTCCAAGCTTGAGATTTTTAGAGAATGCCTCATAGAATTTCTTGTAATTCTCCTTGTCTTCTGCCAGCTCAGAGAAGAGCTCAAGGCACTTCTTAATAATGTTTTTGCGAATGACTTTCAAGATTTTGCTCTGCTGCAGCATTTCTCGGGAGATGTTCAGAGGCAAATCCTCAGAGTCAACCACACCACGGATAAAGTTGAGATACTCTGGTATCAACTCATCACAGCTGTCCATGATGAATACACGACGGACATAGAGTTTGATGTTGTTCTTTTTCTTCTTGTTCTCAAAAAGGTCAAAGGGAGCCTGACGAGGAATGAACAGCAATGCCCTGAATTCCAACTGACCTACAGAAAAGTGCTTGACTGCCAAGTGGTCTTCCCAGTCATTGGTGAGGCTTTTGTAGCATTCTCCATACTCCTCTTGAGTGATATCATCAGGGTTTCTAGTCCAAATAGGCTTGGTCTTGTTTAGTTCTTCCTGATCAATGTATTTCTCTTTGATCTTCTTAGTTTTCTTCTTCTTATCCTTACCACTATCATCCTCCTCATCTGAACCCACATCTTCAATCTTGGGCTTTTCTTCATCATCTTTATCTTCCTCTTCTTTCTCACCTTTCTCTTCCTCTGCCTCATCATCAATAATTTCCTTCTCTCGTTCCTTCTCCAAATAAAGGGTGATAGGATAGCCTATGAACTGAGAGTGCTTCTTCACTACTTCTTTGACCCGCCTTTCTTCTAAGTACTCTGTCTGATCTTCTTTAAGGTGGAGGATCACTTTGGTACCCCTGCCAATGGGCTCACCATGGTCAGCACACACAGTGAAGGAACCTCCAGCAGAAGACTCCCAGGCATACTGTTCATCATCATTGTGCTTTGTGATCACAACCACTTTCTCTGCCACCAGGTAGGCAGAATAAAAGCCAACTCCAAATTGCCCAATCATGGAGATGTCTGCACCAGCCTGAAGAGCCTCCATGAATGCTTTAGTACCAGACTTGGCAATGGTTCCCAAATTATTTATGAGATCTGCTTTGGTCATGCCAATGCCTGTGTCTATCAGAGTCAAGGTACGTTCCTGAGGGTTGGGAATGATGTCAATTTTCAGCTCTTTACCACTGTCCAACTTGGAAGGGTCTGTCAGGCTCTCATAGCGAATCTTGTCCAAGGCATCAGAAGCATTAGAGATCAACTCCCGAAGGAAAATCTCCTTGTTGGAATAGAAGGTATTGATGATGAGAGACATGAGTTGGGCAATTTCTGCCTGAAAGGCAAAAGTCTCCACCTCCTCCTCTCCATGGTGCACTTCCTCAGGCATCTTGAAAAGAAAAGGCTCACAGGTATTAGAAAGCAAGGTGGGCTGGCTGTCCAACACACACGCCGCACAAGTGCAGCACCGGAGTGACTCGAGAACTACCATGTTTTTTCTAGTCACATTCCCCTAACTGCTTCCCCTCCACACCCTTCTTTCTTTATTTCAACTGAAGATGATATTTAAGCCTGAATTTAAAGCTATGTTTTTGAGATTTCCTCTTTGCTCTCAGTATCCTCAATGTATACATAAGGCATACATGTTAATAAACTTTTTTGTTTTTCTCTTGTTAATCTGTCTTTTGTTACCAGGGTCTATCCCAACTAAGAACTATGAAGCATAGTGGGAAAAATACTGTTTTCCTCCCATACAATAAAATGATCTCTTTAGGTTACATTGAAAAACTGAGGTGAAAAGATATTTCTTCCCATGTTAAATCAATCACCATGGACACTCAAAAGAAGTAAAATATAAAATGGAAGAAAGTTTTATTTTTAATGAAATAAGGAAAGAGCTGCACAACAAATTATAACCAAAAAGAATACGTTGGGGCTCAAAAACTGATACCCCAAAATATGGCATTTTGTCATGGTGAACTGAAGAAGATTTAAGGTCCTTCTGACTTTCCTCACTCCCCATAATAGTCTCTCTTAAAGCCTAGGATAAAGTTGTTCTCTGAAATTCCTTTATCTGCCTAAAGTCTGAACTCACCAAGGAAAAAATTGATTTTTCTTTCCCTCCCTGTTATCTCATAACCTATTGCAGAAAAGAAGGCCAAGAATGTAACCACACCTGAACAGACTCTTTACAAGATAATGTCTGTCTTTTAGACTCATTCACATTCTAAAGAGAACCACTTACCAGATCATCTCTGTTCCCCAGCCATTCATTCTTCCTAGTAATCCCTTACTGCTTCTCAATAGATTTCTCTTGTTTTGCAAGGATCCAAGCCCCCATTCTTTCTGTAGCTTTAAGATAGTATATAAGGACCTGATGTGGTGGCTCACCCCTAATTTCAGCACTTTAGGAGGGCAAGGTGAGATTGCTGAAGGCCAGTCCAAGACCAGTCTAGGCAACATAGGCAGACCTTGTCTCTACAAAAAAGAAAAAAGAAATAGCCAGGCATGGTGGCATGTGTCTGTATTCCCAGACACTTGGGAGGCTGAGGCAGGAGGATTGCTTGAGATAGGAGTTGGAGGGTAAAATGAGATATGATCATGTCACTGTATGTATTCCAGTCTGGGTGACAAAGCAAAACCCCATCTCTAAAAATAAATAAATGAGTACATTTTAAGAGATGTTATGTAAGCTTCTGTATTTCACTGAGGGATTGGGTTTTCATTCTGAAGGCTCCCTTTTATACACATTAAATAAATATGTATACCTTTTCTCCTATTAATCAATATACTTCATGCCAGTGATTTTTAGGGAACCTCCAGGGGGCCAAGGGCCTTGACCCCTACAAATATCAGTCAAATGCAGTGGAACTGAAACCTAAACAGGCATAGATACCAAGATAGACCTAAATTCTCCACATATTAAGGAATATTGTTAAGTATCAATGATATACCATATACCAAGAAATATTCTAAGTATTAACTAATTTAATCCTGATGACCCTGTGAGATAGGTAATACTATTTTCCCTATTTACAAGTGACGAAACAGAGGCATAGAGAATGTAAATAACTTGCCCAAGATCACAAAACTATTGGTTTTTAACACTGAACCTTGAACTCTGGAAATTGAGTAGAGCACAAAGCTCTCCAAAAAGAAGTGGCACAAAAATCCCTCATTTAACAAAGTTTTGATACAAGGCTGGGCTGCACTGAGAGAGCCTTTTTGAAGTCACTCTGACACAGAGTGGCAAGAGAGGCAGCTTGAACAAAAAAACTCCCGGAAAGAGACAGGTGGTCAGTATGTCAGCAAGGGGCTGGGGGTGGGGGAAGGCAACCAATTTGTAGCTGTTTCTTTTTTTTTAATTGCATTTTAGATTTTGGGGTACATGTGAAGAACATGCAAGATTGTTGCATAGGTACACACGTGGCAGTATGATTTGCTGCTTTCGTCCCCATCACCTATATCTGGCATTTCTCCCCATGTTATCCCTCCTCAACCTCCCCATCCCCCGCTGTCCCTCCCCTAACCTCCCCAACAGACCCCAGCGTGTGATGCTCCCCTCCCTGTGTCCATGTGTTCTCCTTGTTCAACACTCGCCTATGAGTAAGAACATGCAGTGTTTGATTTTCTGTTCTTGTGTCAGTTTGCTGAGAATGATGGTTTCCAGGTTCATCCATGTCCCTACAAAGGACACGAACTCATCATTTTTGATGGCTGCATAGTATTCCATGGTGTATATGTGCCACATTTTCCCTGTCCAGTCTATCATCGATGGGCATTTCGGTTGGTTCCAGGTCTTTGCTATTGTAAACTGTGCTGCAATGAACATTCATGTGCATGTGTCCTTATAGTAGAACGATTTATAATCCTTTGGATATATACCCAGTAATGGGATTGCTGGGTCAAATGGAATTTCTATTTCTAGGTCCTTGAGGAATCGCCACACTGTCTTCCACAATGGTTGAACTAATTTACACTCCCACCAACAGTGTAAAAGTTTTCCTATTTCTCCACATCCTCTCCAGCATCTGTTTTCTTCAGATTTTTTAATGATCGCCATTCTAACTGGCGTGAGATGGTATCTCAATGTAGTTTTGATTTGCATTTCTCTAATGACCAGTGATGATGAGCATTTTTTTCATATGTTTGTTGGCCTCATGTATGTCTTCTTTTGTAAAGTGTTTGTTCATATCCTTCATCCACTTTTGAATGGGCTTGTTTTTCTTTGTCAGGAGAAGAAGAGCAAGTGCCAAGTCATCACTCAAGAAGCCTGTGGCACATGGGGCTTTACTCCAAGGTTATCAGGCCAGTCTTGTCAAACTGTACTGCAAAATCCATGTAAACCAGCTCTGAGATTGTTGATTTAAATCCAAGCAAGCTGAAACTTCATGTTTCCTTATCTACACAATTTTTTAGCAAGTAAATAATCTATAACAAATGTCTTACAGAATATTTTGAAAATAGTTTTATAACATTAGGCCAAGGATGGATTACTAATTCATACAGTTGGTTTGGTCTTAGAAAATAAGGTGGCAGGGAAAGAAAACAGTAGAGAGATCCCTCCTTCATTCCTTTAGCCAAAATAAATTGCGAAGATATGAAATGTTTAAATATAATGAAATGAAATTTTTAAAACCCTAGAAGAAACCATGAGAGATTTTAAATGATAAATTTAGGATGTTTGATCAAAAGTTTAAAGACCTCTACCATGTCAGGTAAAAAGAAAAGCATATATCCCCTTCCTCAGTGCATCGTTTCTTTAGGATATGTATTATACATATATATATATATATATATATATATATATATATAAAATATATGAAACATGGATTTTTAAATACAATTATAGTCACTCACCATACTCTAACGTTTATGTATCTATATACATCTATACAGATATAAATATATAGAGAGATATAAACTTAATCCTCACAACTCTAAGAGGCCTGCATTTAGAAATAAGTTGCTCTGTCTTTAAAGAGTTAATGTGTAACAATAATGCTAAACTATAAATAATGCTTGATTTCATCCTATTATAATGTATAGTCATACATCATTTAATGATGAAGATATATTCTGAGAAATGCATTGTTGTGCAATTTTGTTGTTGTATAAACATCACAGAGTGCATTTACACAAACCTAGATGAGATAGCCTACTAGACACCTAGGCTATATGTCATAGCCTGTGGCTTCTAGGCTATAAACTTATATGGTACACTACTTTACTGAGTACTATAGGCAACTACAACATATTGGTAAACATTGGTCTATCTAAACATAGAAAAGGTGCAATAAAAATATGGTATTATAATATTGTGGGGTCATCATCAATATATGCAAGATTATTGTTGCCTGAAACATTCTGTTGTACATAACTGTATATATGTATATACAATTTCAACTTTCTAAATGCAAGACAAGGCTCTATACAAAATAAGGGAATCCCAACAATAGGAAGGAATTGGGTGCTATACTGCTGTGACAATGAACATTGTTCACTGTTGCATGTTTCAGCAACCCATAGTGGCTGAGAGCATGGGCACAGAGTCAAAAGACTGAGATCAAAACTGTATCATTTGCTAGCCCTGTGACATGACTGCTCTTAATAGGGTTCACCAGAGAATTAAGCACTAATACTCCAAAACAATTGTTCTATACAATGCATTAATTTATTTCCTAGGTTATTAGAATAGTGTTAGTTATATATTCTTGGAAGAACTGAGAAAATAGTCACTTCAATCATTTTCTATAGGGCTTAATTATCTCACTGAACTCCTTATAAGAGAAGCTCCAAGCTTAGATAAATTATGTACTTTTTCTATGCCTATTTTCTTACTTAATTTCTAAACTGTAGACAAAAATCATACCTTGTTCATAATTTTTAAAGAGAATTTAATCAGCTAAAACATGTAAGGCACTTAGAACAATGCAAGGCACAATAATAAATGCCATGTATATCAATATCATATCCATATTTATATTTTTCACTTTTACCTATAGCATGGGTGCTCAGTATAGTTGAGGAATGAATGGATATATGCCTGGGTGAAAATGAACAGTAATGGTGTGCAGAGTAAATTAGGTGAGATAGGAGGCAGAAAAGCTTAGAACCTGCTTGAATAATAACACAAAGAGGTAAGTAAAGAGGTTTTGAAACAGGGAGACAACACTGGAAATTGAGAGAACAGAGAGATTATTGCACAAGTCTTGGAATCTGATAGGCTGTGGGGAGTGGAAATAACTCAAACTTATGAGCTTGGGTAACTGAGTAAATGGATGATGGTGTCATTCACAGAAAGAAAAAATAAAACTTCCAGAGAGAATGATGAGCTGAGTTTGGAACATTCAGGTAATTAACCTTATAAGGAATGTGAAAGGGGATATTCATTCAAAGAGATTTTTGTTACCCTTTTCCATTTATTTATTTATTTATTTATTTAACTTTTTCACTTTGCTTAAATCCAAAGGACCTTCCAACCCGGACTGCATTCAAACCATTCCAAGAAGAGTACCATATTTGGTGGTTGGTGTGTATGGTTGCAAGTCATAGAAACAACTGTTATTAGCTTAGGAAGAAGAAGTAGAAGGGTGCAGGAATTTATTGTTGTAACATAGGGGAACACTGTGGAAATAATTGGAGCAAACACATTAAAACTTCAGAAAGAGTATAGTCAGGAAAGAAACCCCTCAGGTACCTAGAAAGGACTCTTGTCTCAGAGTTTTCTTTCTTGGGTTGGCTTCTTCATTCTCTCTCTGCAGACCCGTTATTTCTGCTACTCAGTCCACACACTGAGAGGTGGCCATGCCACTTGTAGCAGATAGCAGTGTTCTGCCCAAATAACTTCCAATTCCAATTTGTCCTTTCTGTGGATCCCCTAGCTTTGGTACACTTTTGAGGTAGAAGATTAGAGGACTTATTTCTTGGCCCCAACCATATGAAACAAAGAAACTTGCTGGAACCAACAAATGGTGCTGAAAGCAACCTCTAATTGCCCTCATTGCTCATTAGCATAAGACACTCCCATCACCACCATGACAGTTTACAAATGCCATGGCAATGACCCAGATGCTACTATCCTTTTCAATGGAAGTTAATGTTCCTTTTCTAGAGATTTCTGCATAGCCCACTCCTTAATTTGCATGTAATTAAAAGTAGGTGTAAATACAGCTAGCCAATAGTCCACAAGTGCCAACTCTGGGCATACTGCCTATGGATTAGTCCTGTTCCACAAGAAGCGGTACTGGTTCAATAAAAGGTGCTGTCTTTTACTGCTGGTTCATTTTTGAATTATTTCCTGAGAAAAGCCAAGAACCCTGCCAACCTAAGCCCCAAATTTGGGGGCTAGCCCAGCTGCATCCCTTTTCCTTCCCTCCCCAGTGTACATTTTGTACACTGGCTCAAAGGGTGAATTTAATTTCTACTCTCAGTGGTAGCTAATTTGAACCTGATGTGAAATTGATTGTTTTCAAGAAGTTACTAGTATGTATGTGTTTATTAATAGACAGGAACTGAGTCTCATTTTTCTTCTACTTTCTCTACTAATCTGTTTACGAAATGTGATTTTCAGCAACCATGAACATACATGCAATGTATTAGTCTGTTTTCACACTGCTATAAAGAACTACCTGAGACTGGGTAATTTATAAAGGAAGAAAGTTTAATTGATTCACAGTTCTGCATGGCTGGAGAGGACTCAGGAAACACAATCATGGCAGAAGGTGAATGGGAAGCGAGGCACATCTTACATGGCAGCAGGACAGAGAGAGCGAGAGGGAAAACCACCAAACACTTTTAAGTCATCAGATCTTGTAGGAACTCCCTCACTATCACGAGAACAGCATGAGGCAAACTGCCCCCATGATCCAGTTACCTCCTGCTAGGCCCCTCTCTTGACATATGGAGATTATAATTACAGATGAGATTTGGGTGGGGACACAAAGCAAAACTGTATCATGCAATGAGATGAAATATAATTTATTTCAATATCCATCTGGCTTTTTAAAAATTATTATTATTTTTAAGACAGAGTTTTGCTCTGTTGCCCAGACTGGGGTACAATGGCATGATCTCGGCTCACCGCAACCTCTGCTTCCCAGGTTCAAGCAATTCTCCTGCCTCAGCCTCCCAAGAAGCTGGGACTACAGGTGTGTGCCACCATGCCCAGCTAATTTTTGTATTTTTAGCAGAGACGAGGGTTCATCATGTTGGCCAGCCTGGTCTCGAACTCCTGACCTCAGGTGATCCACCTGCCTCAGCCTCTCAAAGTGCTGAGATTATAGGTGTGAACCACTGTGCCCAGCCTAACTTTTCTTTTTAAATAACATTTATTTTCTCTTTTAGGGCATAGGAATTGTAGTTCACACCTACAGTTCTGTTTAGAGGACTGCCATGATGGTCTTGGAGTCCCATTTGCTAGGATATAGCAGAGATGAAAGTACCTGGGAATTTACATTCCCCCACCCTTAATGCAGTCCTTAGTCAGTGATAATGGCTGAAAACATAGGCATGCCCTGCTTCCTTGTCTTTAATCAGAAAGAGTCCAAAGTGTAACTCACACTCCAGGGTTCTCTTGCAAGATAAGATCGAGTAATCCTACCTTCTATGGGACTTTTCCTTCCTCCTTTATACTGCCTTGTTTCTATCAGTGCCTTAATGATTTTTCCTGTGAGCACTTAATGATTTGATTGATGTTGTATCCTCAACTCGGTCTGTTTCAGGGGAACCCAACTGTTATGAGTTGAATTGTGTCCCTCAGTAAAGGTATATTGTAAATAAAGTCCTTGCAGATGTAATTAGTTAAGACGAGGCAATTAAGGTGGACTCTATTCTAATATGACTGCTATCTTTATAAAAAGGGGAAGTTTGGGGCTGGGCTCAGTGGCTCACGCATGTAATCCCAGCACTTTGGGAGACCGAGGCGGGGGATTACAAGGTCAGGAGTTTGAGACCAGCCTGACCAACATGGTGAAACCTCATCTCTACTAAAAATACAAAAATTAGCTGGGCGTGGTGGCACATGCCTGTAATCCCAGCTGCTGAGGAGGCTGAGGCAGAGAATTGCCTGAACCTGGGAGGCGGAGGTTGCAGTGAGCCAAGATCGTGCCCCTGTACTCTAGCCTGGGCGACAGATTGAGACTGTCTCAAATAAAAAAAAAAAAAGCGGGGGGGATGTTTGGATATGGAGGCAGACATGCACAGAGGGAAGAAACACAAGTTGAAGATGGCTCTGTAACTAGAGTAATGCATCTACAAGTTAAGAAATAACAAGGACTGCTGGCAAACACCAGAAGCTAGGAGAAGCAAGAAAGGGTGAGAAAAAACTCAGAGCAGGCCATGACTTTAGACTTCTGGCTTCCAGAACTGTAAGAGAATAAATTTCTAAACCACCAAGTTTTTGGTACTTTTGTTACAGCAGCCCTAGGAACCTAATGCATTAATTAACAACAGTCATGCTCCCAAGATTTTACACCTTTTCTCTTTAACAGCTCAGTACAGACTGACACAAGATTCTCTTAGTTCCTATTCCAGATTCTCAGAATATAGCTTCTGACTGGATTATGCTGGTCTTTAAAGTATATTTAGGAGATGGAATAACATTGAACATGCATCCATGTTGTCATTAAGAGGAAAGAGTTTCCATTAAAAAAGAGGTATTTTTTTTTTTTTGGTCCCATGGGCTGCAGAGAGATCTTTAAAATGGCCACTACAAAAGGATTTCTCAGAATGGAATTTTCTGAGAAAAATTGTACAGTTCCAATGCCAAACCAGCCTGTATCCAAAAAAGAAATGATGAAGAAGTTGGGTTACTTTTTCAAATTCTGATGATGGTATAAATTTATAGAGGTTCCAAAACATGCAATTTGAAAAGGCTTCAAAGTTGATTACTGTTGCCATTTTGACTTCCTGATTTGGCTTCTGAATGGCAACAATGCATGCTACAGAATAATGTTAATTCAGAGTGAATAACAAATCTTGCTGTGCGGCGAAACATGAAGTCAATTTCTGTCAAATGTTGCACAGGGATTGAAGCTTAAACAGAAATCTTAACAGTATATCTATGAATTTACTTAGTAGAACAGTATTTTATCTTTTAAGCCAATTCTAAAAGGGAAGAGAAAAGAGAGTTTCCTTTTCTTTTTTCTTATGACTCAAGCTAGAAGCAGAACATTTTGTATACTGGCTCAAAGGGTGAATTTCATTACCACTCTATCAGCAACAGCCAATTTGAACTTGATTTGAAGTTGATTGTTTTCAAGCAATTCCTAGTATATATGCATTTATTAATAGACGAGCACTAAGGCTTATTTTTCTTCTACTTCCTCTACTGATCCAGTTATGAAATGTGATTTTTCAGCAACCCTAAACATACACACAATAAGATGAAATGTAATTTGCTTATTTCAATATCCATCCAACTTTTCTTTTTAAATAACATTTATTTTCTCTTTTAGGACAAGAATTTCGAAGAAGGGAAACTGCATACTTGAAGTTTCTTTGTGAGTGAAGGTAGTGGCTTTCCACTATCTATATATTTGTAATATATTGGCTAAATTTTTGACAATCACTGTCAGTTACCCAGAAACAGAGCCTGAGATGAGGATTCAGGTGCAAGTGATTTATGAAGGACGTGCTGCCAGGAGAATCTCGTAAAAGAGTGAGAAAAACAGGAGAGGAAAGAGGAAGAAGCAAGCAAGGGTAAATCACAGCTCAGAGTTAGTGCTGTTTCAAGGCAAGTAGCTGGGCTTTATAACTACTGCACCAGTCAGTCCTGGAATAAGGTCACCGGGTTTAGGGTGAGAGTAAAAAGGGGGTCTGTCTACTCCCAGGCCCTTCAACATTTCTGCTGTTGAGGCAAAGCAAACCCAGGAGCTCAAGACTGGACCTTCAGAGAGAAACACAGGTATGTGATTCGAAGGAAAAACACACAGTAACTGGAAAAACGATGCTCTGAAATGCTAAAAGAGACTCAGCAGTACACTTACTGACATCCCTATGCCGGGTACCTTCCAATTGATTTCATTAGTATAGAAAGTACAGCTTTTTGGTTCACCTTCTCCCTAAGCTTAGCCTGCTTTAGCCTTCTGCTCCATAGCCCCCACATTTAGCCTAAACTCCTAGGTTACCACATCTCAGCCTGGACTTCAATGTCCTTGGTCCTCACTAATCTGGCAGGTTGGATCCAACAGAGACTAATTCGTTTTTCCTTTTTAACTTGAAATCTGATTGACTTGTGACCCTGGCCTAATTGAAGGCAAAACTTTATCTTTGATAATACTGCAAAGTTGAACTTGCCAAAATTATTTTAGACAATATGTTTTAAACATCAGAAAAAATTTGAAGTCTACTTACTAAGGCTTTCACAATGCATTCAGAAATTTCAATTAATGATACCATATTTCTGCAAGTCCCTCTGCCATGACCCTCATAATATTTATTCATTTCTGACAAAATCTGAAAAAAATACATAATTCTACTTCTACAGCAACCTTCCCCATAGGCTGCTACAATCAAAAACAATAATCTAGATGGGCTACAAACACTGCAAGCTTTGTCCTCGGCTCCTTTTTTCTTTCTAGAATTTATACATGCTTGGGAATGTCTGGACTCCTGAGGAGGCAGTCAGAGAAATATCTACTTATATGAGAGGTTGATTTGCCTCCTGGGAAAGACTTTCCATGAGGAAAAAAGAGTCATATGGACAGAATATGGTCAAGGGCAGTGGACAGTATCTGAGGGAAATGAACAATCATTAGAAAAAAAGTCAGTTATTTCAGTCCTGACTCAGTCCTCCAGCCCGGCTCCAAGGAACCCATGGCTAAGCCTCATTGTGAAGAGACACTATTAACAGCAGAAAGAATGTTCACATGTAAAGCATTGGTGTGATAAGACATCAGCTATGTTAGTTCCAGCATTTTTGTTGGTGATGGCAGATAGCATGGCATTGCTGGATTTTTTCTTCTAGCAATCCTAGGTGCCCTTTCTGTCACAATGTGTAATCTGTTTATCTAAAGCCACCCCCTTTAACCTAGGAGATAAAATATGTTGTATTCAGAAAATACCCACAAAATCACAATCTAAGATCAAGGGCCCTGGGGCAGCATGACCTCACAAACATTCTATTAGAGGAGACCTCAGTGATTTTGCAGATGAGGACTGGGCACAGCCACCTCTGCTCAGACTTTTTGGACATGTCAGTGGTAGCAGAGGCAGCAGGTCTATCTGTGAGTATATACTGCTAGTTACTATCTTGTGCCTCATTTAACTGCTTGGAAAAAAAATAAAGGGAGATGGAATCAAGGGTAATAAGAGAAATACACAAAGTTTATAAAATAATTATATATCAAACACTTATTTAAAACTAGTAGGACACCTGAGGTCTGTTATTTTTACCACCTGTTAAAAATAATCAATGCCTGCACTTAGGTACTCTACTGTAGTCCCCCTTGCCGTCACCTTCTCTCATTCTCCCAGCGATAACCACGGTGTAGCCACTTGTGATGATTTTCTTCATTTTCTTTATAGCTTTTCAACTTAAGTATGCATTCCTACATGAAATAATT
Source organism: Aotus nancymaae (assembly GCF_030222135.1). Taxonomy (NCBI): domain Eukaryota; kingdom Metazoa; phylum Chordata; class Mammalia; order Primates; family Aotidae; genus Aotus; species Aotus nancymaae. The sequence goes on along the minus strand of NW_026988472.1, from coordinate 16,187,060 downwards.
TGGTTTGCCTTGTTTTTGAACTTTTACATGAAGAAAATCATAGTATCTTTGTGACTGTCTTCTTTAGCTTAATATTGTTTGTGACTGTTGGATATAGCCATTCTCCCCTCGTTTTCCTTTCTGTATTTTCTGGATTCAACACAATGTGTTTGTCTAGTGTACTACTGAGTGCATGTAGATTGTTTCCAGTTATTGGCTTTATGAGCAATACTGCTTAAACACTCTTGTATTCAGGTGCACACACGGAGGAATTTCTCTCAGTTATATCACCAGTAGTAGGATACAGTTTCAATTTTACTAAAGAATGCTGAATTGTTTCAAAGGTGACTAGACCAATTTATCCTCCCTCCAGCAGTACCTGGGAATTCCTGTTGCTCCATGTCATCACCCAGTCAGAATTATCAGACTTTCAGTGTTTGTTAATCTGTTGAATATTGTGGTGTTTAATTTTTCTTTGATTACTAATTAGATTATCAAATATATTTCTGAGTGCTTTGATATTTATGTAATTGTAAATACTATATATATTTTTTGAGACAGGGTCTCATTCTGTTGCCCAGGCCAGAGTACAATGGTACAATCTTGGCTCGCTGCAGCCTCTACCTCCTGGGTTCAAGTGATTCTCTCACCTCAGCCTCCCAAGTTAGCTGGACTACATGGGTGCACCACCATACCCAGCTAATTTTTGTATTTTTAGCAGACACAAGGTTTTGCCATGTTGTTCAGACTGGTCTTGAACTCCTGATCTCACCTCAGCCTCCCAAAGTGCTGGGATTACAGGTGTGAGCCACTGCACCTGGCCTGTAAATAGTATCTTTATTTTCATTCTATTTTTCTATATCTAAGTGTTTTGATTTTTGTTACTATAAATGATATCTTTATTTGAATTCCATTTTCTATTTTTTTAAAAAATAAACTTTTGAGATATAATTTATATAAATAAAATGCATCAGCCAGGCACCGTGGCTCAAGCCTGTAATCAAGCACTTTGGGAGGCCGAGGTGGGTAGATCACCTGAGGTCAGGAGTTCAACACCAGCCTGGCCAACATGGTGAAACCTGGTGACTACTAAAAATATAAAAATTAGCTGGATGTCGTGGTGCATGCTTGTAATCCCAGCTACTAGGGAGGCTGAGGCAAGAGAATCGCTTGAACTTGGGAGGCAGAGGTTGCAGTGAGCTGAGATCACACCACTGCACTCCAGCCTGAGGTTATTGACATTTGAATGAGGTTTCTGTGGGGTCTTTTTTGTTGATGTTGTTTTCTGTATGTTTTTTAACAGTCAGGCCACTCTAGTGTAGAACCGTCTACTGGTGGGTTCACTCCAGACCCTAGTTGCCTTGGTTTTTCCAATACCTGAAGGTTTAACCGGTGAAGGCTGTAAAACAGCAAAGATAGAAGCCATCTTCTTCCTCTGGAAATTTTGTTCCAGGGGTGTACTGATCTGTCGCCACCCTGAATGCACCTGTAGCAGGTGGCTGGAGACCCCTACCGGGGGATCTCATCCAGTCAGGAGAAACAAGATCAGAAACCCACTTGAAGAAGCAGTCTAGCTGCTTTTTGGTAGAGCGAGTGTGCCATGTTTTGGGGGACCCTTCCTCATCCAGACCATTTGTATTCTCCAATACCAGCAGGCTGGAATGGCTGAGTCAACCGAGTCGCACTGATGGTGGCTGCCCTTCCTGCTGGGAGCTCCATCCCAGGGAGAGATGAGAGCTCTGTCCATAGAACCCTGGCTGGAGTGGCTGAAGCCCCCACAGGGAGGTCTTGCCCAGTGAGGAGGAATGAATTGAGATCCCACTTAAAGAAGCAGTCTGGCTACAATCTGGCAAAACAGCTGTACTGCATTGTAAGGGACTCTTCCTCATTTGGACCATTTGTATTCTCCAGAGATATAAGGCTGGAACAGCTGAGACTACCAAACCACAGAGATGGTAGCTGCCCCTCCCCCCAGTAACTCAGACCCATCTCAGGCAGATTACAGCTTGTTGCCATTGGCTGGCTGGAATTCCAAGTCGGTGGGTCTTAACTTGTGACATGTCATGGAAGTGGGGCCCAGAGAAAGATTCTGCTTGGCTCTCTGTATTCAGCCCCCTTTCTAGGGATACGTATGGACAGATTTCCCACCCTGCCAGAGATCCCAGGGCCAGAGTATGTAAAACTTCTGTGTCTTTGTGTATGCCTAAGCAGCTGCTCTGCTGAGACTTCACACAGCTCTGTGTAGACCCAAGACCTTGGCAATATTGGCTCTTGAGGGGGTCTCCTGACCTGCAGGTTGCAAAGATCTGTGGGAGAAGTGTGGTTTCTCAGGTGGGGTCACACAGTCACTGCTTCCCTTGGCTGGGGTGGGGGTTCCTTTGGCTCTGTGCCGCTCCCAGGTAGGTCATTACCCTGTCCCCTACTTTTCTTCATTCTCTGTGGGTCGAGTTGTTTTCCTAGTCAGTCCCAATGTGAGAACCTGGCTACTTCAGTTGAAGATGCTGGATTCACTCACCCCTTTTCATTTCTTTCTGTAAATGCTGTGTACTGCAACTGCTTCTAATCCTCTTCTTGATTTTCTAAATGCACATTGTGTCATCTGTGAAAAATGATAGTATGATTCTTCCTTTCCTAGACTAATAGCTTTTATTTCTTTTTCTTGTTCTGTTTCACGGATCAAGGCATCTGATAAAGGGTGGATATAATGATAGCAGATATCCTTGTCTTACTTCTGATACCAAGGATAAAGTTGGAACCTGAATTTACCATTGAGTATGATTTAGGGTTGCTGTTATTCAGCAAAACTGTTTCAAAAATGCATTTGCTCTTGTTCAGTAAAGATGTTTAAAAAAAGATTTTGGATGTTAAATAGCATCAATTTTTCTGAATATATTGAGGTGAGTATATACAATATGTGTGTGTATGTATATATATACACACATATATATTTTTAAATATGTTAATATGGTAGTTTATATAAATTGGTTTTCTCATGTTTTACTGTATTTTCATTTCTGGGATATAAACACTATAGACTGATATAGTGTATTTTCAAATATTGTTTGGTTGAATATAATATTTTATTCAGGATATTTGTATCTATATTAATGAATGAGATTTACCTTTATCATTTCTTGCATTTCCTTTGAATTATCTTAGACATAAAGTTTATAAAAGCCTTATAAGGTAATTCAGAGTATATTCCCCATTTGTTTTATTGACATAATTTTTTTTTTTTTAACATTTAAGGGGTACATGTGCAGATTTGTTACATAGGTAAATTTATGTCTTAGGGGTTTGCTGTACAGATTACTTCATCACCCAGGTATTAAGCCTAGTACCCATTAGTTATTTTTCCTGATACTCCTCCTCCTTCCACCCTCCACCCTCCATTAGAACCCAGTGTGTGTTGTTCCCCTTTATGTTCCTGTGTTCTCATCATTTAGCTCCCATTATAAGTGAGAACACGTAGTGTTTGGTTTTCTGTTCCTGCATTAGTTTGCTATGGATAACAGCCTCCAGCTCCATCCATGCCTCTGCAGAGGACACAATTCCATTCCGTTTTGTGGCTGCATAGTATTCCATGGTGTGTGTAACACATTTTCTTTCTTTTTTTTTTTATTGTACTTTAAGCTCTGGGGTACATGTGCACATCCCACAGGGTTGTTGCATAGGTACACACATGCTATGGTTGTTTGCAGTCTCCAACCCCTCGTCGACATCAGGCATTTCTCCCAGTGTTTTCCCTCCCCAGCCTCCCCTCCCCCAACTGTTCCTCTCCTAGCCTCCCATCCCCCAACGTACCCCAGTGTGTGATGTTCCCCTCCCTAAGCACACATGTTCTCATTGTTCAGCACCCACCTATGAGTGAGAATATGTGGTGTTTGGTTCTCTATTCTTGTGTCAGTTTGCTGAGAATGATGTTTTCCAGATTCATCCATGTCCCCACAAATGACATGAACTCATCGTTTTTTATTGCTGCATAGTATTCCATGGTGTATATGTGCCAAATTTTCTTTGTCCAGACTATCATTGATGGGCATTTGGGTTGATTCCAGGTCTTTGCTATTGTAAACAGCACTGTAATGAACATAGGTATGCTTGTGTCTTTATAATAGAATGATCTATAATCCTTTGGGTATATACCCAATAATGGGATTGCTGGGTCAAATGGAATGTCTCTTTATAAATCCTTGAGGAATCACCACACTGTCTTTCACAGTGGTTGAACTAATTTACACTCCCACCGACAGTGTAAAAGTGTTCCTTTTTCTCCATATCCTCTCCAGCATCTGACGTCTCCAGATGTTTTAATGAACACCATTCTAACAGGTGTGAGATGGTATCTGAATGTGATTTTGATTTGCATTTCTCTAGTGACCAGTGATGATGAGCATTTTTTCATGTTTATTGGCTGAATAAATGTCTTCTTTTGAAAAGTGTCTATTCATGTCCTTCTCCCACTTTTTGATGGGGTTGTTTATTTCTTGTAAATCTGCTTTAGTTCTTTGTAGATTCTGGATAGTAGCCATTTGTCAGATGGGTAGATGGCAAAATTTTTTTCCCATTCTGTTGGTTGCTGGTTCACGCTAATGATTGGTTTTTTTTTTTGCTGTACAGAAGCTCTGGAGTTTAATTCGATCCTATTTGTCTATTTTGGCTTTTGTTGCCATTGCTTTTGGTGTTTTAGTCATGAAGTCCTTGCCTATGCCTATGTCCTGAATGGTTTAGCCTAGGTTTTCTTCTAGAGTTTTTAATGGTGTTAGGTCTTATGTTTAAGTCTTTAATCCATCGAGTTAATTTTAGTGCAAATTGTATGGAAAGGGTCCAGTTTCAGCTTTCTGCACATGGCTAGCCAGTTTTCCCAACGCCATTTTATTAAACAGGAGATCCTTTCCCCATTGCTTGTTTTTGTCAAGTTTGTTGAAGATTAGATGGCTGTAGATGTGTGGCGTTGCTTCTGGGACCTCTTTTCTGTTCCAGCGGTCTATTTCTCTGTTTTGGTACCAGCACCATGCTGTTTTGATTGCTGTAACCTTGTAGTATAATTTGAAGACTGGTAGGGTGATGCCTCCCGCTTTGTTCTTTCTGCTTAGGATTGTCTTGGCTATACAGGCTCTTTTTTTATTCCATATGAAATTTAAAGTAGTTTTTTCCAGTTCTGTGAAGAAAGTCAATGATAGCTTGATGGGGATAGCATTGAATCTGTAAATTACTTCGGGCAGTATGGCCATTTTCATGATATTGATTCTTCCTAACCATGAGCATGGAATGTTTTTCTATCTGTCTGTGTCCTCTCATATTTCCTTGAGTGGTGGTTTGTAGTTCTCCATGAAGAGGTCCTTCACGTCCTTTGTTAGTTGTATTCCTAGGTATTTTATTTTCTTTATAGCAATTGTGAATGGGATTTCGCTCATGATTCGGCTCTGTTTGTCTGTTATTGGTGTATAGGAATGCTTGTGATTTCTGCACGTTGATTTTGTATCCTGAGATTTTGCTGAAGTTGCTTATCAGCTTAAGGAGATTTTGTGCTGAGACAATGGGGTCTTCTAAATATACGATCATGGCTTCTGCAAATAGAGACAATTTGACTTCCTCTTTTCCTAACTGAATACTCTTTATCTCTTTTTCTTGCCTGACTGGTCTGGCTAGAACTTCCAATATTATACTGAATAGGAATGGTGAGAGAGGGCATCCTTCTCTAGTGCCAGTTTTCAAAGGGAATGCTTCCTGTTTTTGCCCATTCAGTATGATGTTGGCTGTGGGTTTGTCATAAATAGCCTTTATTATTTTGAAATATGTTCCATCAATACCTAGTTTATTGAGGGTTTTTAGCATAAAGGGCTGTTGAATTTTATCAAAGGCCTCTGCATCTATTGAGATAATCATGTGGTTTTTGTCTTTGATTCTGTTTATGTGGTGGGTTACGTTTATAGACTTGCATATGTTTAACCAGTCTTCCATCCCTGGGATGAAGTCTACTTGATTGTGATGGATAAGCTTTTTGATGTGCTGTTGCAATCAGTTTGCCAGTATTTTGTTGAAGATTTTTGCATCAATGTTCATCACGGATATTGGCCTGAAGTTTTCTTTTTTTGTTGAGTGCCTGCCAGGTTTTGTATCAGGATGATGCTGGTCTCATAAAATGAGTTAGGGAAGATTCCCTCTTTTTGTATTGTTTTGAATAGTTTCAACAGGAATGATACCAGTTCCTCTTTGTACATCTGATAGAATTCAGCTGTGAACCCGTCTGGACCTCAACTTCTTTTGGTTGATAGGCTATTAATTGCTGCCTCAACTTCAGACCTTTTTATTGGTCTATTCAGGGTTTTAGCTTCTTCCTGGTTTAGTCTTGGGAGGGTGCAAGTGTCCAGGAATGTATCCATTTCTTCCAGATTTACTGGTTTATGTGCACAGAGCTGTTTGTAGTATCCTCTGATGGTAGTTTGTATTTATGTGGAATCGGTGGTGATCTCCCCTTTATCTTTTTTATTGCATGTATTTGATTCTTCTCTCTTTTCTTTTTTATTAGTCTAGCTAGCTGTCCATTTTGTTGACCTTTTCAAAAAGCTAACTCCTGGTTTTATTGATTTTTGAAGTATTTTATGTGTCTCCATTTTCTTCAGTTCTGCTCTAATCTTAGTTATTTCTTGTCTTCTACTCACTTGAGGTTTTTTTTTTTTTTTTTTTTTTTTTTTTATCTTGCTCCTCTAGCTCTTTCAATTTGATGACAGGGTGTTGATTTTTAGATCTTTCCTCACTTCTCATGTGGGCATTTATTGCTATAAATTTCCCTCTAGACACTGCTTTAAATGTGTCCCAGATATTCTGGTACGTTGTGTCTTCATTCTCACTGGTTTCGAAGAGCATTTTTATTTCTGCCTTCATTTCATTGTTTATCCATTTGTCATTCAGAAGCAAGTTGTTTGGTTTCCATGTAGTTGTGTGATTTTGAGTGAGTTTCTTAATCCTGAGTTCTAATTTGATTGCACTGTGATCTGAGTGACTGTTATGATTTCTGTTCTTCTGCATTTGCTGAGGAGTGATTTATTTTCGATTATGTTTTCAATTTTAGAGTAAGTGCTATGTGGTGCTGAAAACAATGAATATTCTGTGGATTTGGGGTGGATATTTCTGTAGATATATATTAGATCTACTTGTTCCAGATCTGCATTCAAGTCCTGGATATCCTTGTTGATTTTCTGTCTTGTTGATCTAATATTGACAGTGGAGTGTTAAAGTCTCCAATTATTATTGTGCAGGAGTCTAAGTCTCTTTATAGGTCATTAAGAACTTGCTTTATGTATCTGGGTGCTCCTGTATTGGGCGCATATATATTTAGGTTAGTTAGCTCTTCTTGCTGCATTGATCCTTTTACCATTGTGTAATACCCTTCTTTGTCTCTTTTGATCTTTGTTGGTTTAAAGTCCATTTTGTCATAGACTAGTACTGCAACCTCTGCTTTTTTTTGCTCTCCATTTGCTTGGTAAATCTTCTTCCATAGCTTTGAGTCTATGTGTGTCTTTGCACATGAGATGGGTCTCCTGAATACAGCACAACAATGGATTTTGACTATTTTTATCCAATTTGCCAGTCTGTGTCTTTTGATTGAGGCATTTAGACCATTTACATTTAACGTTAATATTGTTATGTGTGAATTTGATCCTGCCATTTTGTTACTGGTTGGTTGTTTTACCCATTAGTTGACAGTTTCTTCATTGCGTCATTGGTCTTTACCATTTGTTATGCTTTTGCGGTGGCTGGTACTGGTTGTTCCTTTCCATGTTTAGTGCTTCCTTCAGGAGGTCTTGTAGGGCAGGACTGGTGGTGATGAAATCTCTCAACAATTGCTTGTCCGTAAAGGATTTTATTTTTCACTTATGAAGCTTAGTTTGGCTGGATATGAAATTCTGGATTGAAAGTTCTTTTGTTTAATGATGTTGAATACTGTCCCCCAGTCTCTTCTGGCTTGTAGGGTTTCTGCTGAGAGATCCGCTGTGAGTCTGATGGACTTCCCTTTGTAGGTGACCCGACCTTTCTCTCTGGCTGCTCTTAGCATTTTTTCCTTTATTTCAACCCTGGTGAATCTGACAATTATGTGCCTTGGGGTTGCTCTTCTTGAGGAGTATCTTTGTGGTGTTCTTGGTATTTCCTGGATTTGGATGTTGGCCTGCCTTGCTAGGTTGGGGAAGTTCTCCTGGATAATATCCTGAAGAGTGTTTTCCAGTTTGGATTCATTCTCCTTGTCAAATTCAGGTAGACCTATCAAGCATAGATTAGGTCTTTTCACATAATCCCATATTTCTTGGAGGTTTTGTTCATTTCTTTTCACTCTTTTCTCTAATCTTGCCTTCTCGTTTTATTTCATTGACTTAATATTCTATCTCTGATATCCTTTCTTCTGCTTGATCAATTTGGCTACTGAAGCTTGTGTATGCCTCACGAAGTTCTCGTGCTGTGTTTTTCAGCTCCATCAAGTCGTTTATGTTCTTCTCTAAGCTGGTTATTTTAGTTAGCATTTCATCTAACCTTTTTTCAAGGTTTTTAGTTTCTTTGCACTGGGTTAGAACATGTTCCTTTCACTCAGAGAAGTTTGTTATTACCCACCTTCTGAAGCCTGCTTCTGTCAATTTATCAAACTCATTCTCCATCCTGTTTTGCTCCCTTGCTGGTGAAGAGTTGTGGTTCCTTGGTGGAGAGGCATTCTGGTCTTTGATAATTTCATCCTTTTTGTGCTGGTTTCTTCCCATCTTCATGAATTTATCTACCTTTGATTTTTGAAGTTGTTGATTTTGGATGGGATCTCTTGAATGGATGTCCTTCCTGTTGAATTTGAAGCTATTTCTCCTGTATGAGGTGTTTTTTTTTGGTTATGCACTTGTCAGGAAGCCATTTGCTGAGGCAGTCTGTTACTTGTCTGCCTGCAGAGGCACTGCTGGGCTGCCTCGGGCTCAGCCTGGCTGCTGGGTAGTCTTCCTCTGGGTTTTGCTTACACAGTTGAGGTTAGACCCACCTTTCCAATGGCAGGCATCTTTCCTCCTGCCAAGCTAGATTGTCCGGAGTTGAGTTCAAATTGATGTGCTGGCTGCAAAACTCTAGGGAGAGGGCTTCATTTTGTTGGATTTTGTGGGGGTGGGACCTACCAAGCCATATCACCTGTTTCCCTGTTTTTAACTCTCCCTCTTTCTGGGGGATGGATAGTTCTATCCCGCAAGCATTCTTGCTGTTAGTCAAAACTTCCACCCAGGTCTGTGCCAACAACTGGCAGCACTGGGTGGTCCAGAGCTGTCGCTCAGGTCTGTGTTGATAACTCGCAGTGGGCCAAAGCTGTCACTCAGATCTGTGTTGATAACTCATGCTTTTCAGCCCAGAGGCATTCTCCTGTGCTGTGGGTTGCAGAGGTCGTGAGGAATGCGCAGTATCTGGACTGGAGTGACAAGGGGATAAGGTCCCCTATCCTCCAGGCCAGTTGTACTTCCCATGTGGGGCAGTGTCACACCCTGCTTCAGGTAGCCATCTTAGGGCTACTCCCACCCTGCTTTGGTTCACCCTTTTTGGGCTATTCCCACTGTCCGACCAGTCCCATTTAAATGAACCTGGTGCCTTGTTTGGGAATGTGGAGATCGCTCACCTTCTGAGTCTCTCTCTCTGGGAACTGCTCTCCAGAGTTGTTCCTATTTGGCCATCTTGGCAGAAGTCCTCCACCACATTTTCTTTATCCAGTCTATCACTGCTGGTATGTAGGTTGATTCCATGTCTTTGTTATAGTGAATAGTGCTGCAATAAAAATATGTGTGCATGTGTCTTTCTGGTAAAATAATTTATATTCCTTGGGGTATATGCCCAGTAATGGAATTGCTGGGTCAAATGATATTTCTGTCTTTAGGTCTTTGAGGAATCGCCACACTGTCTTCCACAATGGTTGAGTTAATTTACACTACTATCAACAGTATATAAGTGTTCCTTTTTCTCTACAACCTTGCCAGAATCTGTCATTTATTAACTTTTTATAATGGCCATTCTGACTGCTGTGACATGATGTTTCATTGTGGTTTTGGTTTGTATTTCTCTAATCAGTGATGTTGAATATTTTGGTTATATGATTGTTGGGGGCATGTATGTCTTCTTTTGTCTTTTGCCCACTTAATAATGGAGCTGTTTGTTTTCCTTGTAAATTTATTTAACTTCCTTATAGATGCTGGCTATTATGCCTTTGTTGGATGCATCATTTGCAAAAAATTTCTCACATTCTGTAGGTTGTTTATTGATAGTTGCTTTTGCTGTGCAGAAGCTCTTTAGTTTAATTGGATCTCATTCATCAACTTTTGCTTTTGCTTTCATTGCTTTTGGTGTTTTTGTCATGAAATCTTTGCTTGTGCCTATGTCCTGAATTATATTGCCTAGATTTTCTTCTAGGGTTTCTATAGTTTGGGGTTTTACATTTAAGTCTTTAATCCATCTTAACTTAATTTTTCTATATGGTGTAATTATGGGGACCAGTTTTAATCTGCATATGGCTACCTAGTTATATTGTGATCAATTTGTAACACATGAAAAAAATTCTTGGTTGATTGTTTGTTAAAACTTCCCATCAAAGACACCTGAAACTGAATTCTTCAAATTTCTTGTTACTGATATTACTTTATAGGTTTTAGGAGACTTTCAGTTTTCTAGCTTTTCTGAAATATGCTTTGTAAAGTGTTGTATTATTAAGGCTGTAAACAAATAGTTCAGTTATCCTCCTTCCAGGTATCTGATAGACTTGCATTGTCCCATTGTCCTTGAAATTAGCAGTGGTCCTGTACCTGCCCGGGCCAATGAAATGTGAACAGAAGCAGTAGCTGTGGTTCAGTCAGCAGAGAAAATGTGTGTCTAAAAATATAAATATAAAAATTATTTTTTAAAAGATGATTTATAAACTTTTGTGTCTCTGTGGGGGGTTGGGTCTTCATTTCTGAAGGCTTTGTGTCATGTAAAAGCCTTACTAAATAAATTTATTAGGCTTTTCTCTTGTTAGTTTATCTTTTCTTATAACAGTGTGTCCCCACCCAAATCTCAGGTTGAATCTCCAATATTGGGGAAGGGACCTGGTAGGAGGACATTGGATGATGGGGGTGATTCTCCCATGCTGTTCTTGTGAAAGTGAGTGAGCTCTCACGAGATCTGATGTTTTTCTAAGGGGCTTTCCCCCACTTTGCTTGGCACTTCTCTCTCCTGCCACCATGTGAAGGAGGACATGTTTGCTTCTCCTTCTACCATGATTGCAAGTTTCCTGAGGCCTCCCCAGCCACACAGAACCGTGAGTCAATAAAACCTCTTTCCTTTATAAATTACCCAGTTTCAGGTATTTCTTCATAGCAGTGTAAGAATGGACTAATACATTTCCCTTTACTGTTATGATAGTGAGTGAATTCTCATGAGATCTAGTGTGAAAGTGTGTGGCAGTTCCCCCTTCACTCTCTCTTTCTCCTGCGCTACCATATGAGGACAGTGCTTGCTTCTTATTTGCCCTCTACCATCATTGTAACTTACTGAGGCTTTCCAACCATGCTACCTGAATAGCCTGCAGAACTGTGAGTTAAATAAAACTCTTTTCTTTATAAGTTACTTAGTCTCAGGTAGTTCTTTATAGCAATGTAAGAATGGATTAATACAGAAAATTGGTACCAGAGAGGTAGGGCATTGCTATAAAGATACCTGAAAATGTAGAAGCAACTTTGATACTGGGTAACCAGCAGAAGTTGGAACAGTGTGGAGGACTCAGAAGAAGACAAGAAGATGAAGGAGAGTTTGGTATTCCTAGAGACTTGTTAAATTGTTGTGACCAAAATGCTGATAGTGATATGGACAGTAAAGTCCAGGCTGAGGTCTCAGATTGACATGAGGAACTTATTGGGAACTGAAGTAAAGGTCACTCTTGCTATGCTTTAGCAAATAAACTTCTAGCATTGTGTCCCTGTTCTAGGGATCTGTGGAGCTTTGAACTTGAGAGAGATGATTTTGGGTATCTGGTGGGAGAAATTTATAAGCAGCAAAGCATCCAAGATGTGACTTAGCTCCTTCTAATAGAATATGCTCCTGTGCATTTGCAAAGATATGATGTGACATTGACACTTATATTAAAAAGCAAAGCAGAGCATGAAAGTTTGGAAAATTTGCAGCCTGACCACGTGGTAGAAAAGAAAAAAAAAAAACACATTTGCCTGCTGCAAAAATTTGCATAAGGAAAGAGGAGCCAAATGTTAATAGCCAAGACAATGAGGAAAATGCCTCTATGGCATTTGAGAGATTTTTATGGCAGCTCCTCTCATCACAGGCCTGGAAGCCTAGAGGAAAAAAATGATTTTATGTGTCAGGCCAGAGCCCCTCTGCTCTATGCAGGCAGACATGGTGCTCTACATTGTGGCAGTGCCAGCTCCAGTCATGACTAAAAAGGGCCAAGGTACAGCTTGAGCCATTGCTTCCAAGGGTGCAAGCCCTAAGACTTGGTGGCTTCCATGTGGCCTTGGGCCGGTGGGTCACAAAGGGCAAGAGTTGAGGCTTGGGAGCCTCTGCCTAGATTTCAGACAATATATTGAAATGTCTGGATGTCCAGGCAAAAGTCTGCTGCAGGGGCAGAGTCCTCATGGAGAACCTCTGCTAGGTCAGTGGGGAAGGGAAATATGGGGTTGGAACCCCCACACAGAGTCCCCACTGGGCCACTGCCTAGTGGAGCTGTGACAACATGGCCACTGTTCTCCAGACCCCAGAATGGTAAATCCACCTATAGCTTGCATCATGCACCTGGAAAAGATTCAGGCATTCAATGTTAGCCCAGGAAAGCAGCTAAGGGGGCTGTACCCTGCAAAACCACAGAGGTAGGAATGCTCAAGGCCTTGGGAGCCCACCCCTTGGATCACTGTGGCCTGGATATGAGACATGGAGTCAAAGGAGATAATTTCAGAGCTTTAAGATGTAATGATTTCCCTGTTGGGTTTTGGACTTACATGGGTCCCGTGGCCCCTTTGTTTTGGCCAATTTATCCCTTTTGGAACAGGAGCATTTACCTAATACCTGTTCCCCCATTGTATCTAGGAAGTAACTAATTTGATTTTGATTTTATAAGCTCATGGGTAGAAGGGATTTTCCTTGTCTCAAATGAAACTTTGGAGTTGGACTTTTGAGTTATTGCTGGAATGAGTTAAGACTTTGAAGGATTGTTGGGAAGGCGTGATTGTGTTTTGAAATATGAGAAGGACATGAGATTTGAGAGGGGCCAGGAAGGGAGTGATATGGTTTGGCTCTGTGTCCCCACTTAAATCACATGTTGAATTGTAATCCTCAATATTGTGAGAGGGACCTGGTGGGAAGTCATTGGATCATGGGGGCAGATTTTATCTTTGCTGTTCTTGTGATAGTGACTGAGTTCTCATCAGATCTGGTTGTTTGAAAGTGTAAAGCACTTCTCCCTTTGCTCTCTCTCTCCCCTGCTCCACCATATGAGGACAGTGCTTGCTTTCCCTTCACCTTCCACTATGATTGTAAGTTTCCTGAGTGCTCCCCAACCATGCTACCTGTACAGCCTGCAGAACTTTCGGTCAATTAAACTACTTTTCTATATAAGTTACCCAGTTTCAGGTAGTTCTTTATAGCAATGTGAGAACAGACTAATACATAGTCATGAATTTAGCAATGAGTAAGGAAAAGGTATTCCTTTTTGTCCCTTATAATAGTGATGTATTTGTATAAATTTGGCCCAGTAAAACAGTTCTTTTGATATTTTCATGCTGATGAAATTTATTGAATTGGACTATTTAACATTAGCATCATCTGTGCTTTTCAATTTTAGATTGTGTAAATGAGCCATAAGTATTTTTGGGGCAGAACTATTTTCTTGCTTGATGCCCCACATTACAGAGTATTATGGACATTACAGAGTATTATGGACAGTTCCCAACTTACAACGGGTTCAACTTACAATTTTTTGACTTTACAATTTTACTATGATATGAAAGCCATACACATTCATTATACTCCTTGACTTAGGATGCGGTTTATCTGGACATAATGTGATCATGAGTCAAAAAGCATCTGTACTTAATAGATATTTATTGAATAAATTAATAAAATTGGTGAAGTATTGCATTATGCTTTTTCTGCTACCTCTACTGGCTACCATTGAAATTTTTCTTTTTCTTTTGTGGAGGTAAAATTATTTTAAAAAATCTTTGTAAAATTATGTTTTCTTCTATTATAATCTAAGAGTTTTCTGTATGGTGGAGGAAGAATGTAAGCAGTGAAAACTCTTCAACAGAGCAAAGAGCAGAGGCATTGTAGGTGTTCCTTGAAATTCTGATTATCTGGGAAACTCCTGCAAGGAGATTAGGCTACTGAAAGAAGGGCTCCCTGTCCTACCTCTCTTTGAATAGAATAATATACATGAAAAGCATTTGTGAAGGAGGGGAAGCATAATCTTAGAAAATATGCTGTTTCAGTGTTCCTTCTGTGATGAGCCATACAGACATATAGTATCTTCACTATCTATACCATTTTTATAAAATGTATTTATTCAGCAAATGAACAGCAGACATCTGGCTTCCTTGAGAATATGTAAATAAATTAATTTTCTTTCCATAGGGCTCATGCATTCAGAGAAGGCATAATCTCTGTCCATGAAAAAAAAGGAAAGTACAGAAGTTCAGAGAAGAGAAAAATTTTCCACTTGGGAGCGAGTGCATGAGGGCAGTGGGGAGGTGGTAGATATACTGACATGTTAATATATTAGGTCTTGTATTTCTTTCGAACATAGTCTCTCTTCTTTGACTGCCTCTTTCATGCATCTCCACTGCTTGAAAAATTATTTAATTTACAAGCATGTGACAAAGTTCTACATCATGCTTCCTCTAAGATTCTATACAAGCCAATTCAAATATTTCTCTCTTAAAAATATTTGCATAAAAAAAACATGACTAGGAAATCACCGTTCAGTAGAATAAAACAAAAGTGCAAGCAAACAAGTGATAGAGACTCTCTGGTTAAATAGCTTTCCTCTCCTGACTGATGGACTGATATGGAAACCTGAGATGAAGAATTTCCTAGCAGTTGTGAATCTCGTTTGGTTTATCAGAAAATTGTGGGTTTGGGAGACAGCCAAGATGGTTGACTAGATGCATCCACCAAGAGAGACAAGACCATCAGGTAGACCAACACATTCCTAACAGATCTTCAAAAATAGGCATTGAGTGTAGACAGAGGGAAGATGCAGGCCCCAGGCTGAAAGGGAAGAAAGCTGGGAACCCTGAACAGGTTTGCTAAGCATCAGGATGTTTTCAATACTAAGTGGCTCCTAGATAAGGGATAAGCAAAATAGGCATAGAATGGCCCACTCTTGCCATGGACCTCCAGGATCCCAGCTCCAGAAGACCGCCATGACCCTCCATGGACATCTGATCTGGCAGGGAGAACTGTCTTAAGAGTTGGCAGAGGCAGAACTCCAGCCTGTGTGGAGTCCAGAGACTTTGATACAGGAATGATTGGCTGCAGTGCAGTACAGCCATGGACACTCATCACTCAAGGCTTACCATATTCTTCTAGGTGGCTATAGTCTGTTACCAGCTATACCCAGAGAGGAGGGTTGTCTTGCTCATGGGATGGAGCCAGTCTGACCTAAGTAACCCCCTGTCTGCTGGCCTCTCCCAGGGTCTTTGCCTTGCAACACCTGTTTGCAGGGCAGCCTCAGTTTGCCAGCAGCCACTACCATATCTCTTTTGCCAGCAAACCCTGCCTAACCATCCATGCGCCTTTACAGATTGACTCCCACAAGCACTCACTCACCTGCAGATATCACCTTGCGAGCATTTTTCACACCACCTGCATCCCTCCCCACCAACACATACTTATCCTCAGCATTTCCTTGCTCTCTCACCAGCACACACATCGGTAGGGATCCCTACCACCCCACCAGCATGCACATGCAGGAGCCCCATCACCCCAGTCAGCACACATGCATATGGGGACCCATTATCATCTCTTCCAGTGCACACACACACACAGGTACCCCTCCCACATTCTGCCAGTGCACACACACAAACACAGGGACCTGCCACTGCCCTGGTGGCATGCATACACATGGGGACCTCTCACTGCCTCACTGGCATGCATGCATGCAGGGTTCTATTGCCACCCTTCCAGAGCACTCTGGCCAGCAGTCCCCATCAGAGCGTCACTGTCAGCAGACTAGGAACACCTTGGCCCCTCCAGTGTATCAGATCCTTAACTCAAGGGGCAAGGGAGTAAAGCTGTAGGCCTGGTCCCATACCCTCAGGGATAGAGCACATAGCCAAAGTGCTGAGCTGAGCCTTGGCTCTTTAGAAGTATTTAGAAATGAGCCAAACAACTAAACTTAAATTATACCCTAGTCAAACCCTCAAAAGCATTAAAAAATATGAAAGCAAAAAGTCCCACCCAAAAAACAACAACTTCAAAGATTAAAAGAACATTAACTCACAAAGATGGGGAAGAGCCAATGTAAGAACTCTGGCAACTCAAAAAGCCAGAGTGTCTTCTTATGACAAAAATGACCACACTTGTTCCCTAGCAATGGTTCTTAGCCAGACTGAAATGGCTGAAATGGCAGACATAGAATTCAGAATGTGGATTGCAAGGAAGCCTATCAACATACAGTAGAAAGTTGAAACTCAATCCAAGGAACACAGTGATGTGGTCCAAGAGTTGAAAGATGACATAGCCAGTTTGATTTTAAAAAAGAATCAAACTGAACTTCTTGAAGTGAAAACTCACTACAGGCATTACAGAATGCAAATAAAAGCATTAACAACAGAATAGACCAAGCTGAGGAGAGAATTTCAGAGCTTGAAGGCTGCCCCTTTGAATCAATACAGGCAAAGAAAACTAAAGAAAAAATAACTTTTAAAAATGAACAAAACCTCTGAGAAATATGGCATTCTATAAAGAGATCAAACTTATGACTCATTGGCATTCCTGAAAAAGATGGAGAGAGAGCAAGAAGTTTGGAAAACATATTTGAGGATATTGTCTATGAAAAATTTCCCAACCTTGCTAGAGGGGTCAACTTGCAAATTCAGGAAATTCAGAGAACCCCTATGAGATAATACACAAGATGACCATCCCCAAGACACATAGTCGTCGGATTCTCCAAAGTCAATTCAAAAGAAAAAAATCCTAAAGGCAACTAGAGAGAAGGAACAGGTCACTTACAAAGAAAATCCCATCAGGTTAGGAGTGGACCTTTCAGCAGAAATGTAGAAGCCAGAAGAGATTGGGGGTCTACATTCAGCATAATTAAAAAAAAAATTCTAACCAAAAATTTCATATGCAGCCAAACTATTTCTCCTTCATTTATGAAGGAGAAATAAAATCCTTTTCAGATAAGCAAATACTAAGGGAATCCTTTACCAAGTCTGCCTTACAAGAAGTCCTTAAGGGAGTGCTACACATAGAAACAAAAGACAAATACCTGCCACCACAAAAACACTCATATGTAGATAGCCCACTAACATTATAAAGCAACTATACAATCAAGTCTACATAACAACCAGCTAATAACATGATGACAGGTTCAAATTCTCATATATTAATATCAACCCTGAATATAGATGAGATAAATGTCCCACTTTAAAGGTACGAAGTGGCAAGATGGATAAAGAAACAAGACACAACTGTATGCTGCCTTCAAGAGACCCATCTCACACATGATGACACCCAGAAGCTCAACAGATGTAGAAAGATCTGTCAAGCAAATGGGAAACAACAAAGAGCAGGAGTTGATATTCTTATATGAAATAAAACAGACATTAAACCAACAACAATTTAAAAAGACAAGGGCATTACATAATGATAAAAGATTCAATTCAACAGTAAGTCTTAACTATCTTAAATATATCGGCACCAACACTGGAATACCCATATTCATAAAATAAGTTCCTAGAGACCTAAGAAGACCTTCCTACCATTATTATGTTGCTATTAGTTAAGGATGCAATAATAGTGGGAGATTTCAACACCTCATTGACAGTGTTGGATCAAGAATAAATAAAACAAAGATATTCAAGACCTAAAGTCAGTGCCTGACCAAATGGACTTAACAGACATGTACAGAATATACCACTCAACAACAATAGAGTATATACATTGTCATTTGTACACAGCACATACTTAAAGATTGACTGCACACTTGGCCATAAAGCAATTCTCAACAAATATTTAAAAACTGTACTCATGCCAACTAAACTCTCAGATCACAGTCCAATAAAAATAGGAATCAATACCAGTAGATCTCTCAAAACCATATAAGTATACAAAAATTAGCCAACCTGTTTCTGAATGACTTTTGGGTAAACAATGAAATTAAAGCACAAATCAAAAAAAAATTATGTGAAACTAATAAAAACAAAGACGCAACATATCAGAACCTCTGGGACATAGCTAAAGCAGAACTAAGAGGAAAGTTTATAGCACTAACCACCTACATCAATAATATAGAAACATCTCAAATTAAAAACCTATCACACCTAGAGGAACTAGAAAAGAGCTAGCTAAAGCTAGCAGAAGGAAAGAAATAACCAAAGTCAGAGATGAAGTGAATGAAATTGAGATGTTAAAATCCATACAAGGGTCAATAAAACCAAGAGTTGGTTCTTAGGAACAATAAATAAGATTGATAGACTGCTATGTACATGAATAAGGGAAAAAAAGAGAGATCCAAATAAACACAATCAGAAAAGACAAAGGGGACATTACCACCAACCTTACAGAAATACCAAAAAAGAAAAAAAAAAAAAGCCCTCAGAGACTACTACTACAATCACCTCTATAAAACACAAACTAGAAAGAAATGAATAAATTCCTTGTAGCATACAACCTCCCAAGATTGAACCAGAAAAAAAAAATTAAACCCTAAAAAGATAAAAAACCAGTTCCAAAATTGAATCAGTAATAAAAAAAACCTACCAATGAGGAAAAAGCCCCAAACCAAACAGATTCACATCCAAATTCTACCAGATATAAAAGAAGGGCTAGTACCAATCCTACTGAAATGATTCCAAAAAAATTGAGGAGAAAAGGACTCCTCTTGAACTCATTCTATGAGTCCAGCATCATCCTGATACAAAAATCTGGCAGAAACACAATGATAAAAGAAAACTTCAGATCAATATCGCTGATGAATATAAATGTAAAATTCCTGGATAAAATACTAGCAAATCAAATCCAACCGCACATCCAAAAGCTATTCCATTATGATCAAGTAGGCTTTATCTATGGGATGAGAATAACCTTTCATCCCATAGATAAAGTTAGACAAGTTAATCAATAAATAAATTATCCCATAGATAAAGTTAGACAAGTTAATAAACTTAGACAAGTTAATAAATGTGATCAATCCCATATACGTAACTAAAAACAAAACCCACATGATCATCTGAATAGATGCAGAAAAGGTTTTCAATAAAATTCAATATCCTTTCATGTTAAAAACTCTCAACAAAATAGGCATTGAAGGAACATACCTCAAAATAATAAGAGCTGTCTATGACGAACCCACAGCCAACATCATACTGAGTGAGTAAAAGTTATAAACATTCCTCCTGAGGACTGGAACAAGACAAAGATGTCTAGTCTCAACACTCCTATTCAATATAGTACTGGGAGTCATAGCCAGAGCAATCAGGCAAGAGAAAGAAATAAAAAGCATCCAAATAGGAAGAAATGAAGTTAAACTGTCTCTTTTTGCATATGATATGATTCTATACAGAGAAGACTCCATAGTCTCTGCTCAAAGGCTCCTAGAAGTGATAACTTCAGTAAAGTTTCAGGATACAAAATCTGTATAAAAATCAATACTACTTCTACACATTAATATTGTCCAATCTGAGAGTCAAATTGAGAATGCAGTGCCATTCACAATAGTCACAAAAATAAAATACCTAAGAATATAGCTAACTAGGGAAGTCAATGATCTCTTTAATGAAAATTACAAAATACTGCTCAAAGAAATCAGAGGGCACAAACAAATGAGAAAAATTTCTATGATCATGGATAGGAAGAATCAGTAGTGTTAAAATGGCCATACTGCCCAAAGCAATTTACAGATTCAGTGCTATTCCTATCAAACTGCCAATGTCATTTTTTACAGAATTAAAAAATATTCAAAATTCACATGTAACCAAAAATAACTCAAATAGCAAAGGCAATGTAAGCAAAAACACCAAAGCTGAAGGAACCACATTATCCAAGTTCACACTATACTACAAGGCCACAGTAACCATAATAGCATGGCATTGGTACAAAAACAGACTCAGATATCAGTTGAACAGGCTATAAATCCCAGAAATAAAGCTGCACACCTACAACCATCTGATTTTTTACAAAGTTGATGATAACAAACAATGGAGAAAGGACTCCCTATTCAATAATTGATGCCGGGTTAACTAGCCATATGCAGAATATTAAAACCTGACCCCTTTCTTTCACCTTATAAAAAAAATTAAGATGGTTTAAAGATAAATTTAAGACGTAAAATTATAAAAACCCTAGAAAAAACAACCTAGGAAATATCATTCTGGACATAGGCCTTGGAAAAGATTTCATGGTGAAGATGCCAAAAGCAATTGCAACAAAAACAAAAATAGGCAATTGGGAACTAATTAAATTAAACAGCTTCTGCACAGCAAAAGAAACTTTCAACAGACTAAACAGACAGAATGGGAGAAAATATTTGCAAACTATGCATCTGACAAAGGTCTAATATTCATAATCTATAAGCAACTTAATAAGAAAAAACTATCAAAAATGGACAAAGGAAATGAACAGACACTTCTCAAAGAAGACATACATGCAGCCAACAAACACATGGAAATAATTCTGCACATCACTAATCATTAGAGAAATTCAAATCAAACTACAATAAGATACCATGTCACACCAGTCAGAATGGCTATTATTAAAAAGTCAGAAACTAACATATTTGTGAGGTTGTGGAGAAAAAGGAACACTTACACACTGCTAGTAGGAATGTAAATTATTTCAGCCACTGTAGAAAGTGGCTTGGAGAATTCTCAAAGAACTTAGAACTATCATTTGAACCAGCAATACCATTACTGGATATATACTCAAAGGAATATAAATTGTTTTACCAAAAAGACATAACTCATATGTTCACTGCAGAACTGTTCACAATAGAAAAGATATGAATCAACCTAGATGTCCATCAATGGTGGAATGGATAAAGAAAATATGGTACATATACACCATGGAATACTACACAACCATAAAAACAAAGCAAGCCTGTCCTTTGCAGCAGTATTGATGGAGTTGGAGGTCATTATCCTAAGCAAACTAACACAGGAACAGAAAACCAAATACTGCACATTCTCACTTATAATTGGAAGGTAAACATTGAGTTCACATGAACACAAAGAGGGGAATAATAGACACCAGGTTGTACTTGAGGGTGGAGGTTAGGAGGACGGTGAGGGTTGAAAAACTAATTGTCAGGTACTATGCTCACTACCTGGGTGATGAAATCATTTGTATACCAAACCCCAGTGACACAAAATTTACCCATGTAACAAATCTGCATATGTACCTCTGAACCTAAAAGTTGAAGAAAAGTAAATGAAAATGGAAATTGCCCAAGCATTTTATTAGAGATTAAAATTATTTTTCAAAAGATTTTGACATATATTAGGTTAAAATATTTTTTCTTAGACCAAGTCTGTTTCATTTTTTCTTTCTTAGATCCTACTTTTGAAGGAAACAGTCATAAAGGTTCTGGTTTGGTTAGAAAAATATCTGAATATGTTTTTGTGCTAAATTTATTAATTGAATTTCTTGCTTAGTCAAATTTTATATTTAATACAGACAGCAGGAATGGGAGCTAGGCTGAATTAACACAATACAGCCCTCTCAATAGACAAAACTGGGAAACATATGTATGTATGCTAACCATGTATATATACTTATCTATCTTTCTGTATCTATATGTATATTAAATATGAATTCATACTGATGTCTCCAACTCTAATCCAGCAACACAAAGTGTATTCTGGTCCTCTCCTTTTGCTTATTTATAATTTATTTCCATGACACTGAGAATTCTGGCTCTTATTATCTGCTACAAGGGTCAGTAAACTTTTCATGTAAAGGAATAGTTTTTCCTGTGAAAGACAGTAAGTATTTTAGGCTTTATGGGCCATAATGTCTCTATCACAACTCCTCAGCTTTGAATTTTTAAATAATTTTCATGTGTTATAAAGTATAATTCTTCTATTGATTTTTTTAGCCATTTAATAATGAAAAAAAAAAAGGTTCTTTGTGGGCCATATGAAAACAAGGTAAATTTGGCCCACAGTCCATGGTATGCCGATCCCTGTTCTATGGTACACTTATTTGTTCACTGTAGTATTTACACAATTTCAGAATTGCTAATCCATATCCCAGGATAGACAAGTTTACCAACTAAAGCACAGTGTTTGTGTACAGTATTTTTTGCCTTTATCCTTACAGTCAAAACACTGTATTCCAAAGTTATTAAGTCTGCTCCTTTCTTCCTCATTTGCATCAATATAATAATGTTATGGGGCACAGGACTACCCCAAAATGTGGCACCTTGGCATCTAAGAAAATAGCAGGAGTAGGAAGGTCTCTCGAACCTTCCCTTGTCCTCCTCTGAGGCAGGTTATAAAACCTAGGAAGGATTTTCTGAGCTGTCCCTGAAGCAGGTCATAAGACCAACATTCCAAAGGTGCCCTTTCTTATCTTCAGAGATAAGGAAAGGAACATTCTTATCTCTGAAGACACAGGGACACAGAGAAGACTCTCTCACATGAGAGGAAGTCTACACTTGCTCACTTAGCCATTTCTGGCAGCCTTGGAGGCTAAGCCACATTTTTTTGCCTGTGGTATTTTGGTAGAGCAGCTATTTTCTATTAATAAATATTTTCTATCTATCTATCTATATTGCCCCCTCCTGGTTCTTAGGCTATAGAAAGTAGGATTTCTTGGGTTTTTCCCCCCTTGGTCTTTGCCCATTGATGTTTCTCAGTTGCTGGCTTCTCCGGTGCCCAGTTTGGGAAATATGTATCTCTCTCTCTCTCACACACACACACACACTCTTCACCACTGTTATCACTCCTTTGATCCTGAAGTTGGTAGCTTGTCTGACTTCTTTCCATCTTTCAGAGTGTTCTTGGTGATTTTTTTAAAAATAAAATTTCCAGGGATTTTAGTTGTACTTAGAGGAATAGAGAAAAATACATCTCCTCTATCTTCCCAGAAGTGAGCATCTAAATGAACACATTTTATGTTTCATTTTTTTCTCCTTCGTTAGCTCATTTTCTCTGTTTTGGTTATTTTAGTGTGTGCTTTAGAGTTTTTCGTATCGTCTAGTTTTTCTATCTACCTTCAATTAATGTCATACCATTTTATTTATAATATACATCTATTTCTTCCCTGCTGATTTGGTACTTAGGTTTTCATACATTTTGCTTTAATTTATGCTATAAATCTCAGGCTACATTTTTATTATATTTTTAAAAGAGAAAATTATATTTTAAAGGGATTTAAATAATGAGGAAAAGTTGTTACATGTTTACTCATGTAGTTACCATTCTGATGATTCTTCATCTTTTGTGAAGATCAATATTTACATCTTCCTCAAGACTTGTTATTATCTGTCTTTTTTATTATAGCCATGCTAGTAGGTATAAAGTGGTATCTCATTGTGGTTTCGATTTGCATTTCCCTAATGGCTAATAATGTTAAGTATCTTTTCATGTGTTTGTTGGCCATTTGTATATCTTTTCAGAAAACTATTGGTTCATATAATTTGTCCATTTTTTAATTGAGTTATTTTTTTTATCATTGAATGGTAAGTATCCTGAATACAAATCCATTATCAAATATATGATTTGAAAATATTTCCTCCTATTTGTGGTTGCCTTTTCATTTTCTTCATAGTATTCTTTGAGGCACAAAAGTTTTACTTTTTGATGATGTCCATTTTATCTGTGTTTTTTTTGTTGTTGCTTGTACTTTTGTTTTCAAGTCTAAAAACTTTTTGCCTAACCTAAGGTCACAAAGATTTGCTCCTATATTTTTTTCAAAAAGTTGTATAGTTTTAATTTAGGTCTAAGATCAGATTTGTTTAATTTTTTTGTATGGATTTAGGAGAGTGTTCTTCCTGCTTTTATGTGTGAATATTCAATTATTCCATTTATTCAAAAACTATTTTTCCCTATTGCATTATATTGGCATCTTTTGACCATAAATATAAGAGTTTATTTCTGGGCCCTTAATTCTATTTAGTTGATTTATATGTCTGTCTTTTGGCCAATACCATGCTGTCTTGATTACTGCAGTTTTGTGGTGCATTTTGAAATCAGAAAGTGTGAATTCTCCAAATTTGTTTTTATTTGTCAAGATTTTTTTTTTAGCTATACTGGGCCCTGTGAATTTCCTCATTGATTTTTAGAATCAGCTCTTCAATTTCTGCAAAGAAGCCTAGTGGAATTTTGCTAGTAATTGTGTGGATCTGTAATAGATTTGAGAAGTATGTCTACATTAATAATATTAAGTCTTTTTATTCATGAACATAGATCTTTTTCATTTATTTAAGTCCTCACTAACTGCTTTTAACAATATTTTGTAGTTTTTGGAATACAAGTTTTACACTCTTTTTGTTAAATTTATTCCTAAGCACATTGTTCTTTTGGGTCCTATTGTAATGGGAATACAACCTTCTTTTCCTTCTTTGTATGACTTGTCCTTTTTTTATTGGATGTCATGAATTGTTAATTTTACCTTGCTGGGTGCTGAATATCTTTGTATTCCTATAAATCTTCTTGAAAACTTTTCTCTGCACAGAGTTAATTTACTTGGAAACAGTTTGGTCATATCACGTTCTGCTTTCAGATCTGTTAGGTGGGTCTGGAACACTGGTCAGTTTAGGACTACTATCCACTATTAAGGTTAGACCCTTCTGTGTACTGTATGCAAACCCCCATGAATCCTATTATTTATTCATTTATTTGCTTATTTATTTATTTATTAGTAAAGATAGGGTCTTGCTATGTTGCCCAGTCTGGCCTTGAACTGCTGGCCTTAAGCAATCTTCCCACCTCCCCCTCCCCAAAGCGATGGGGTTATAGGAATGAGCCACTGCACCCAGTTTAAATCCTATGAATCTTGAGGTACAGCACTGTTTCTGGCCCTTTGAGAGTACTTTTTTCTCTAATCCTTTCAGTTGATTCTTCTCCATCCTCAGGTAATTTTCTCACACACATACTAATTGATACTCAGTGGGGAACCCTCTGCCAATTCCTGGAATTCTTTTCCTAGAGTTCTCTTATAGCCCTATCCTTTCTGGCACTCTGTCCTACCAACTCTAGGCTACTTTATTCTTTCTAGATTCTCAGCTTTCTTAAATTCAGTGCATATGTGTATTCTTCCTGATCTCTCTCTTTGTGTCATGGCCTACAAATGCTCTGAAGGTAATTATAGTGCTCTCTTCATTTGTCTCCCTTCTTTCAGGGTCCCTGTCTTTCACCTTCTCAGACTAATGTAAAGTAAAGTTGTCCCTGGATTGGTTCCATGACCCACCATGGATAATAAAATCTACAGATGTTCGAGCCTCTACTATGAAATGGCATGGTATTCAAACATAACCTATGCATATCCTTCTGTATACTTTAAATCATCTCTAGATTACTTTTTGGTTGTATTATTCTAAATTTGAGATCTGAACTCATAGGAAAGTGATATAATAATTTTCAGTTGGGAGTACAATGTGAGGATAAGAAACTTCTAAGGCATAGCAACACCACATAACAACCATAATAGAATTGTTTCACAATAAGCATTCAGGAATTTAGTTCTTTATGTCACTTTGCTTAGAGTTGTCTCTAGTCATAGAATTCCCAAAAGTAGACAGAAACATGAAAATTAACAGACTCATTTGAGAATGCACAGTCAGGGTGGGTGAGGCAAAAATCATTTGCCATCTGGGTAATATATGCTGAAAGCAAATAATAACTTTATTGTCTCACATTTAGAACAGTCATTACTCTAAAGACCCTTTTATTTTGTCTTCTGAGCTACCAGTGTCTTTTCTCACTTAAACATAAAATTTGTTAATAAAAAAATACATATGCAATCACACTAAAAATGACAGATTATAAATTAATTTGAAAATTTAAGCTGTAGCTGTTAACTTTTCTAAACATATAAGAAAGTGATTTTTTTCTATAGTGTCAACTGTATTTAAATATAAATGAGAATACCTAAGTGAAAATTACTGTTTGGTGAACAATTGCTTTCGTTCTTTTCATCTTCATTCACTTTGATTTCTTTAACAATTTTCCAGATAACCTAAGATTATTTATTAATGACATCAATATAATACTTATAAAAGACTTTATAATTGCTGGCCAGGTGTGGTGGCTCACACCTATAATCCCAGCAATTTGGGAGGCCAAGGCAGGTGGATCACCTGAGGTCAGGAGTTCGAGACCAGCTTGGCCAACATGGCAAAATCTTGTCTCTACTAAAAATACAAAAATTAGCCAAGTGTGGTAGCACATGCCTGTAGTCCTAGCTACTTGGTAGGCTGAGGCAGGAGAACTGCTTGAACTCTGGAGGCGGAGGTTGAAGCAAGCTGAAATTGCGCCACTGCACTCCAGCCTGGGCGACAGAGAGAGAACTCTGTCTCTAAATAAATAAATAATAATTTCAAGATCCTTAACTAGCTGTAAGTTAATTAAATACCAGTATAGTCACTGTTTGTATTAAAAAATAACAGAAAATATGGACACAGGGAGGGGAGCACTATACACTGGGGTCTGTTGGTGGGGAGACGGGGGGATAGAGGGGGGTGGGGAGTTGGGGAGGGATAGCATGGGGAGAAATGCCAGATATAGGTGAAGGGGAGGAAGGCAGCAAATCACACTGCCACATATGTACCTATGCAACAACCTTGCATGTTTTTCACATGTACCCCAAAACCTAAAATGCAATAAAAAAAAAAAAAAGAAAAAAAAAATAACAGAAAATTATAACACCCTGAAATTTCACCTGGTGCAAGTTAAGTAATTCTTGGGTTCACATAATTTGAAACTGTGCTTGGAGTTTACAAGAACAACAATAGCAAAAAACCATAAAGAGATTAGTTATTGTAATCAATTTAGTTGAACATCCATGTTTAAATTTACACATTCCTAAAATTTTTGTATCAGTAATGATTGTTTATCTGACCCCATAAGGCAAGTATAGAAAAGTTGAAGTTAACCAGACTTTTGTAAGAAAATAAAATCAAGTATTATATATATAAAATAGTTTATATTATATTCTATACTGTGATAAAATAAGAAAGAAAACATGTAACTATCTTTTAAAAGAAATCTAACAAAACACTTTAATTTGTACATGATTTACTGTAACTAAAAGTAAAAAAAGAACTTTTATAATCCTCTCATATTTATTTATCAGATAATATTAAAACTATTTTAATTTTGCTTTAAAGTCATCATTTAGAATAGTTTCTTAAAACTGGCCTTGTACCAATGTTCATTTCTTTGTTTCTTATCATAGTAAGCTAAAGTTCACCCATATACCTAAAACTTAATTATCCCCTTTTAGGCACAGTTTTTTTGTTTCTTCCTTTTTGTCTATGCATTCTTGAGACTGTTTATTCTAAAATTTTATGAACTTAGTTCCTAGACCAATTACAATATGAGCTCCATTAAATATGATAAATTAACAACTTTGTTAATTTCCCTCCAGATTAGGCAATTTAGTTCCACAAAAATGTGTGACTAAGGAGGGAGATCCCTTTATGCTCTGCCTAGATCCTACCTCAGGGAAAGATTTGCCTCAGCTTCTGGAAGAGATGTCAGAGATGTGTCAGCCAAAGATAGTCACAAAATTTCCCCCACTACCCTGATCCAAGTGGAGGTAGAAATGTCCAGACATCTCTACCCAACAAGAAACAACCCTGAAGGGCTATTTTCACTACAGAGTGACCCCACAGGGTTGACCAAACTTTTGTTAGGCTGGCACTGTAGCTTGGCCTTCTCTTTCTGCCCATGCCTGTTTGAACCTCTTACCTCCCACAGATATTGATCCCTTCATAAATATTATGCATGCTAAGCTCTCTCTCAAAGTCTACATCTAGAAGAACCCAACCTGCAACCTTAAGTAAGAAAATAGTTTGCCTTTGATAATATTATTTATATCTCCAGAGTTGGTTCTATCTCTGCCTATTCTAGCCAATCCCTCAGTAACTGTGCCCAGCACAGGAAACTGTCTTTCTCTTTAATGTCACAGAAGAATATAGCATATTTTTGTGATATTAGTTGAACAGATTTTCCTTTCCTTCTTCATCTCAAGATGGATATGTCTGTTTGAACCCATGTTCTCATGGTACACACAAATGACCAATTCCTGCGATCAATTACCTTTAAGTTTCCAGAGATATTTTAAGCAAACAGGAAATTGTGTATCTAGAATATCTCTGACCGCAAACACAAAGAATTATAAATGATTGTTTAAAGACATAGGCCAACATGTGAAAAATTGCTGGGCAAATTGCACAATTTTAGCTAAAAGAAAAATAAAAATAAGACACAAAATCTCTATGGAAGAAACACAAAATAACTTTCTACAACCAAAAAAATAATCGATTATTTTCCCACTATATCTTTTCTAGGGGCTTTGGTCATCCCCTAGTAATAAAATTGCTGACCAAAAGCCTATGGTACCACACCCGACTGTCCTTTCCTCCAGTCTTGTGACATCCTTTGGACATCAAATGACATTTCTAGGCATTAGTGGGAGAAGCAGGCATGGGGACATACATTGTAACTGTCCAGAGCATGAGAACACCCAATACTCTAGCTCCAAACTTTCTCTAAAAGTTTTCACCATCAGATTTTGAAAAGCAAAAGCTCTAAAATTGAGCCCAATTTCTACATCTCATCAAAACAGTCAGTGACAGTAGCTGCAGAATAGTAAAGCCAAGGAGATCTGAAGCTTTCAGTGTCATTCTTGGTATGGTGTACTTGACTCAGAGCTGTCCTTGCTTCACTCTGATGAGTACCAAGATAGTGACTAGCCATCTTGGTAGTGCCTCCAAATTCTTAAGGAAAATGTATATAACAAATTCATTATTTCAAAGGTTTAAGTTTGATGCAAGAGACTAGGCCTCTAATTCAGACAAATGAAATATTTTACTCTTAGTAGAGACACAGGAAAAAAGACTGATTGGAAAAAGAAATCATTGTTAGAATGAGTACAAAATGAAAAAGAATGTTTGTTTAAAGATATTTAGACTGCTTATAGATATATAACTGAGTAGTCAGTAAATAATATCACCAGTTTTTTAAAATATATATATAGGTTTATCAGAACAAACCCCAGGCAGATTATCAGGCATAATAATGACTTCTCTGAAGGAGAATGGTAATTGCATCACACCGGGTTTGAGTCATTTTTTTCCCTTACTCATCTCTAATCCAAATTATCCTACCCATCAAGATCTAGCTCAACACTTCCTTTGGAAATAGAAATGGCATTCCAGGGTAAAGGTGGAGGACAGGAGCAGAGAAATATGGTTGGGAAGGTGAATACATAAAAATATAGAATAAAAAGTGGTATGATAATGCAGAAGTCAGAATGAGATCCACCTAATGTTTTGGTAACTATGGGTCTCTAGTATATCTGTGATTACAATGAAGATTTTTGATATACCAAAATTGATGAACCAAAATTCCACCAAAAGAGAGAGTAAATGGAGTTCTTTTATGCTTTGCAGTACATCAGGCTGAACTTTTTACATGATTTCTTGCTCCAAAGGAAGAAGTGTTTGACAGAGTACTTTTAAAGACTCTAACTGATCATAGAAAAAATATTAATGACATTGGGGCAAAAATCCAGACTAATGAATCCACTACTAGATTTTATCTATCTTGTAGCACTAAAATTGCACTGTTTAGTATACACTTTGGTAGCCACTAGACATAGGGCTACTTGAACTTGAATTAATTAATATCAAAATTAAGACTTTAATTTCTCATTCACATTAGCCACAATTCAAGTTTTCAAAAGACACATGTGGCTAGTGCCTACCATATTGCAGAGCATAGATTTAAAGAACATTTCCATCACTGCAACATACTCTACTGGAAAATGTTGCTAGACAATGTGTAAAAAAAGACAATGTCTAAAATATATCCAGACTAATGTGTTCACTGCTATATGTCTTATGTTTACATATTCATGTACACATATAGAAGGTGTATATATTAATGTGTGCCCCTAGGAGGTCTATATAACAGTATATTTTAATATTAAAAAAGGTCTACTCCCAATTATAATACCTTATTTTAATATATTTCCTTCAACTTGCATATATGTATTTTATATATATATATTTTATTGCATTTTAGGTTCTGAGGTACATGTGAAGAACATGCAGGATTGTTGCATAGGTACATACATGGCAATGTTGTTTGCTGCCTCCATCCCACATAACCTATATCTGGCATTTCTCCCCATGTTATCCCTCTCCAACTCCCCAACACCCACTGTCCCTCTCCTAGTCACCCACCCCTACAGACCTCAGTATGTCATGCTCACCTCCCTGTGTCCATGTGTTCTCATTGTTCAACACCTTGCTATGATTGAGAACATGTGGTGCTTGATTCTCTGTTCCTCTGTCAGTTTGCTGAGAATGATGGCTTCCAGGTTCATCCATGTCCCTACAAAGGACACGAGCTCATCGTTTTTGATGGCTGCATAGTATTCCATGGTGTATATGTGCCACATTTTCCCTGTCCAGTCTATCATCGATGGGCATTTGGGTTGGTTCCAGGTCTTTGCTATTGTAAACTGTGCTGCAATGAACATTTGTGTGCATGTGTCCTTATAGTAGAACGATTTATAATCCTTTGGATATATGCCCAGTAATGGGATTGCTGGGTCAAATGGAATCTCTATTTCTAGGTCCTTGAGGAATCGCCACACTGTTTTCCACAGTGGTTGAACCAATTTACACTCCTACCAACAGTGTAAAAGTGTTCTTATTTCTCCACATCCTCTCCAGCATCTGTTTTCTCAAGATTTTTTAATGATCACCATTCTAACTGGTGTGAGATGGTATCTCAATGTAGTTTTGATTTGCATTTCTCTAATGACCAGTGATGATGAGCATTTTTTCATATGTTTGTTGGCCTCTTGTATGTCTTCTTTTGTAAAGTATCTGTTCATATCCTTCGCCCATTTTTGAATGGGCTTGTTTGTTTTTTCTTGTAAACCTTTTTAGGTCATTGTATATTGTGGATATCAGCACTTTGTCAGACGGGTAGGCTGCAAAAATTTTTTCCCATTCTGTTGGTTGCCAATTCACTCTATTGACTGTTTCTTTCGCCGTGCAAAAGCTGTGGAGTTTGATTAGGTCCCATTTGTCTATTTTGGCTTTTGTTGCCAATGCTTTTGGTGTTTTGGTCATAAAGTCCTTGCCTACGCCTATGTCCTGAATGGTTTTGCCTAGGTTTCCTTCTAGTGTTTTTATGATGTTAGGTCTTATGTTTAATCCTTTAATCCATCTGGAGTCAATTTTAGTGTAAGGTGTCAGGAAGGGGTCCAGTTTCTGCTTTCTGCATATGGCTAGCCAGTTTTCCCAACACCACTTATTAAACAGGGAATCCTTTCCCCATTGCCTGTTTTTGTCAGGTTTGTCAAAGATCGGATGGTTGTAGATATGTTGTGTTGCCTCCGAGGCTTCTGTTCTGTTCCATTGGTCTATATCTCTGTTTTGGTAGCAGTACCATGCTGTTTTGATTACTGTAGCTTTGTAGTATAGTTTGATATCCGGTAGTGTGATGCCTCCCGCTTTGTTCTTTTTGCTTAGAATTGACTTGGCTACGTGGGCTCTCTTTTGGTTCCATATTAGTTTAAGGTGGTTTTTTCGAGTTCTGTGAATAAGGTCATTGGTAGCTTGATGGGGATAGCATTGAATCTGTAAATTACTTTGGGCAGTATGGCCATTTTCACGATATTGATTCTTCCTAACCATGAACATGGAATGTTTCTCCATCTGTTTGTGTCCTCTCTTATTTCGTTGAGCAGTGATTTGTAGTTCTCCTTGAAGAGGTCCTTTACGTTCCTTGTTAGTTGTATTCCTAGGTATTTTATTCTCTTTGTAGCAATTGTGAATGGTAGTTCGTTCTTGATTTGGCTCTCTTTAAGTCTGTTATTGGTGTATAGGAATGCTTGTGATTTTTGCACATTGATTTTGTATCCTGAGACTTTGCTGAAGTTGCTTATCAGTTTCAGGAGATATTGGGCTGAGATGATGGGGTCTTCTAGATATACAATCATGTCGTCTGCAAATAGAGACAATTTGACTTCCTCCTTTCCTAATTGAATACCCTTTATTTCTTTTTCTTGCCTGATTGCTCTGGCTAGAACTTCCAGTACTATATTGAATAGGAGTGGTGAGAGAGGGCATCCTTGTCTAGTGCCAGATTTCAAAGGGAATGCTTCCAGTTTTTGCCCATTCAGTATGATATTGGCTGTTGGTTTGTCATAAATAGCTTTTATTATTTTGAGATACGTTCCGTCGATACCTAGTTTATTGAGAGTTTTTAGCATAAAGGGCTGTTGAATTTTGTCGAAGGCCTTCTCTGCATCAATTGAGATAATCATGTGGTTTTTGTTTTTGGTTCTGTTTATGTGGTGAATTACATTTATAGACTTGTGTATATTGAACCAGCCTTGCATCCCCGGGATGAATCCTACTTGATCATGGTGGATAGGCTTTTTGATGTGCTGTTGTAATCGGGTTGCCAGTATTTTATTGAAGATTTTTGCATCTATGTTCATCATGGATATTGGCCTGTAGTTTTCTTTTCTTGTTGAGTCTCTGCTGGGTTTTGGTATTAGGATGATGTTGGTCTCATAAAATGATTTGGGAAGGATTCCCTCTTTTTGGATTATTTGGAATAGTTTCAGTAGGAATGGTACCAGTTCCTCTTTGTATGTCTGGTAGAATTCGGCTGTGAACCCATCTGGGCCTGGGCTTTTTTTGGGTGGTAGGCTCTTAATTGCTGCCTTGACTTCAGACCTTGTTATTGGTCTATTCAGGGTTTCGACTTCTTCCTGGTTTAGGCATGGGAGGAGGCTACTGTTCAGGAATTTATCCATTTCTTCCATGTTTTCTAATTTATGTGCATAGAGTTGTTTGTAATAATCTCTGATGATGGTTTGAATTTCTGTGGCATCTGTGGTGATATCCCCTTTATCTTTTTTTATTGCATCTATTTGGTTATTCTCTCTTTTCTTTTTAATTAGTCTGGCTAGTGGTCTGTCTATTTTGTTGATCTTTTCAAAAAACCAGCTCCTGGATTTATTGATATTTTGTAGGGTTTTTCGTGTCTCTATCTCCTTCAATTCTGCTTTGATCTTAGTTATTTCTTGTCTTCTGCTAGGTTTTGAGTTTTTTTGATCTTGCTGCTCTAGCTCTTTCAATTTTGATGATAGGGTGTCATTTTTAGTTCTCTCCTTTCTTCTCATGTGGGCACTTATTGCTATATATTTTCCTCTAGAGACTGCTTTAAATGTGTCCCAGAGATTCTGCTATGTGGTGTCCTCGTTCTCGTTGGTTTCGAGGAACATCTTTATTTCTGCCTTCATTTCAGTGTTTATCCAGTCAACATTCAGCAGAAAGTTGTTCAATTTCCATGAGGCTGTGCGGTTCTGGGTTGGCTTCTGAATTCTGAGTTCTAACTTGATTGCACTGTGGTCTGAGAAACTGTTTGTTATGGTTTCTGTTCTTTTACATTTGCTGAGGAGTGATTTACTTCCAATTATGTGGTCAATTTTAGAGTAGGTGTGATGTGGTGCTGAGAAGAATGTATATTCTGTGGATTTGGGCTGGAGAGTTCTGTAAATGTCTATTAGGTTTGCTTGTTCCAGGTCTGAGTTCAAGTCCTGGATATCCTTATTAATTTTCTGTCTCGTTGATCTGTCTAATATTGACAATGGTGTGTTGAAGTCTCCCACTATTAATGTGTGGGAGTCTAAGTCTCTTTGCAAGTCTCTAAGAACTTACCTTATGTATCTGGGTGCTCCCGTATTAGGTGCATATATATTTAGGATTGTTAGCTCTTCTTGTTGCATTGATCCTTTTAGCATTATGTAGTGTCCTTCTTTGTCTCTTTTGATCTTTGTTGCTTTAAAGTCTATTTTATCAGAGATGAGAATTGCAACTCCTGCTTTTTTTTGCTCTCCGTTTGCTTGGTAAATCTTCCTTCATCCCTTTATTTTGAGCCTTTGTGTATCCTTGCATGTGAGGTGGGTTTCCTGGATACAGCACACTGATGGGTTTTGGCTTTTTATCCAATTTGCCAGTCTGTGTCTTTTGATTGGGGCATTTAGTCCGTTTACATTTAGGGTTAATATTGTTATGTGTGAATTTGCTCCTGTCATTTTGATGCTAGCTGGCTGTTTTTCCCATTGGTTGATGCAGATTCTTCATTGTGTTGCTGCTCTTTACCATTTCGTGCATTTTTGGAGTGGCTGGTGCTGGTTGTTTTTTTCTATGTGTAGTGTCTCCTTCAGGAGCTCTTGTATAGCTGGTCTGGTGGTGATGAAATCTGTGAGTACTTGCTTGTTCACAAAGGATTTTATTTTTCCTTCACTTATGAAGCTTAGTTTGGCTGGATATGAAATTCTGGGTTGAAAGTTCTTTTCTTTAAGGATGTTGAATATCGGCCCCCACTCTCTTCTGGCCTGTAGGGTTTCTGCTGAGAGATCTGCTGTGAGTCTGATGGGTTTCCCTTTGTGGGTAACCCGACCTTTCTCTCTGGCTGCCCTTAGTATTTTCTCCTTCATTTCAACCCTGGTGAATCTGATGATTATGTGTCTTGGGGTTGCTCTTCTAGAGGAATATCTTTGTGGTGTTCTCTGTATTTCCTGGACTTGAATATTGGCCTGACTTGCTAGGTTGGGGAAGTTTTCCTGGATAATATCCTGAAGAGTATTTTCCAGCTTGGATGCATTCTCTTCGTCACATTCAGGTACACCTATCACACGTAGATTAGGTCTTTTCACGTAGTCCCATATTTCTTGTTGACTCTGTTCATTCCTTTTTACCTTGTTTTCTCTAATCTTCCCTTCTCGTTTTATTTCATTGAGTTGATCTTCGACTTCTGATATCCTTTCGTCTGCTTGGTCAATTCTGCTGTTGAAACTTGTGCATGCTTCACGAAGTTCTCGTGTTGTGTTTTTCAGCTCCATCAATTCACTCATATTCCGCTCTAAGTTGTCCATTCTCGTTAGCATTTCATCAAGTCTTTTTTCAAGGTTCTTAGTTTCTTTGCATTGGGTTAGAACATGTTCTTTTAGCTCACAGAAGTTTCTTATTATCCATTTTCTGAAAGCTGATTCTGTCATTTCATCACACTCATTCTCCATCCAGTCTTGTTCCCGTGCTGGTGAGGAGTTATGCTGCCTTGTAGGAGGAGAGGTGTTCTGGTTTTGGGTGTTTTCATCCTTTTTGCGCTGGTTTCTTCCCATCTTTGTGGATTTATCTGCCTACTGACTTTGTAGTTGCTGTCTTTCTGATTTTGGTAATTTTAAGTCTGCAGCAGCTGAACTCATAAACCCCCTTTTCTTCCCCCCCCCCCCCCCCCCCCCCCGGTGTTCTGGCCCAGGGGGTTAGCGCTTTATGCTTTTCAGCTGTGTTGCTACCGTTTTCCCTGCCCACAAGGTGGCAGTCTAGTCACACTCAGCCTGCAGAGGCTTCGCTGAGCTGCTGAGGGCTCCGCCCAGCTTCCGTGTGAGCTTCCCTGCAGTCCTGTTTATATGGGTGTAGTTAGAACTGCTTCCGCTATGCTGGCCCGCCCCTGTAATGACGGAGTCTCTGTAGTGGTGGGTTGTCTTGGTTACGGAAAATTGCCCCGGGAACTGCAGGGTGTTTCCCGATGGAGGACGCCCCTCCCCCACAGAGCTGGACTGTCTCGGATTCAGCTGTGTTTCCAGTGGGTCCCTCTGTGCCCGGGAATCTTTTGGCTTGCCTCCTTGCCTCAGCTCCCCTTGCTGGCCCAGAAGGGACACAGTCTCGTTCACTTTGCTCAAGGAGCCGCTGCTCCCCGCCCCCGGTGCAGGCCGAGCGGCTGCTCTGGTCCAACCAGCGGCGCTGGGAACCCGTGGAGCTTCTCTGCCTGTGAATCTCCTGGTCTGTGGGCAGTTAAATTCCGCTGCCCTGTGTGCCACTGCATCAGTCAAAGCAGCGGCTCTGAGATTCGTGGCGCGTCCTTGCCCGGGGGTCTCCTGGCTTGACTCCCTGCTTCAGCTCCCCTTGCTGGCTCAGAGGGAACTCTGTCTCTCTCGCTCTGCATAAGAAGCCACTGCCCCCCACCCCAGGGCGTAGGCTGAGCGGCCACGCCACTCAAACCAGCATTGCTGGCGACCCGTGGGGCTTCTCCTCCTGTGAATCTCCTGGTCTGTGGGCAGTAAAAATCCGTCTGGAAATGCGGCGTCCACTCACCCTCCGTGCCTTCTCTCGGAGCTGCAATCCCAACTTCCACCTAAGCGGCCATCTTGGATCTTCTAGCGAGTTCGTGTGCTTTGTAGGGACATGGATGAACCTGGAAACCATCATTCTCTGCAAACTGACACAAAAACAGAAAATCAAACACCGCATGTTCTCACTCATAGATGGGTGTTGAACAAGGAGAACACATGGACACAGGGAGGGGAGCATCACACACTGGGGTCTGTTGGGGGGAAATAGGGGAGGGACAGTGGGGAGTTGGGGAGAGATAGCATTGGGAGAAATGCCAGATATAGGTGATGGGGAAGAAGGCAGCAAATCACACTGCCATGTGTGTACCTATGCAACAATCTTGCATGTTCTTCACATGTACCCCAAAATCTAAAATGCAATTAAAAAAAGAAATTGTATTTCCAATAATACCATGAGCCATGATCAGATCTGAATATAGCACTATCAAAATGTCTAGTCGTTAAGATGTTTAAGATTCTGATAGAATAAAGCCTTTAGTATTGCTTTGATTATCCCAATACCACAGTAGTTTCAGGACATTAGTTGATTTTAGGGAAGGGCTGGCATCAAGAAACAATAAGCGTCTTTGAAATAAGGTTTGCTTGGTTTCTGAATGCAGTTTTACCTTTCCAGAAGGAAAAATAAACAGCTATGAGAAACCAACTGCAATAGATCCTGATCAGACTTGGCATTTACTTCAAAACAGATATTCTATCCGCAAACATCCACACCTAACTTATGTGTTGAATGGAGCATATTGGAAAGCTTTCTATGTGAAAGATATTTTTTAAATTAAAAGTAAGTGAGGAGATGAAAACAAATCAGTGATCATTTAAAACCTTGTGGCCATATGTTAACCGAAGTATTTCTGACCCTTAGAGATAAATTTTCCATTTAGAATCAAGTGTCAGACTCCGCATATTTGAGATTTGCAGGACAGGGGGAAAACAGATTTCATAATTTTAACACATTTACTACAAAACATTTCCAAATATTGGTCATTATCTTTTCCTTTGATTTTCTTCTCTGAATCTCTCTTACCTCAGCACACACAGGTTTTATAATAAAATAATATGATTGTCTCAGCTGTCTCTCAAGCCTAGGAGAGTGGCCATGCACCCATATATTACTCATTGTCTTTCAAGATCTCATAACTCAGGACAGCAAATTTCTCTTTGTTCTTCAGAACTAATTTCAGGCTTAGAGCACAGGAAACCCTCTGGGCTGCTACCATTTCTGAAAAGACAAATAAGGCAGTGATCATCTGGTAGACATGTTTAAATAAATCACTTGGCTTTGCTTTTTGCTTTTGCAAGATTATCACATCTTCAAGAAGATGGATTGAAGGAAACGATAAAGACAGGCTCTTTATTCATTCAATACAAGGGTCTCCAAAGGGGTCAGTCTTTAGTTTTATGGAATGTTAACAGGGAAAAAATATCTTTTACAGTCAGGTTCTAACAGTAGTTACTAGAAATATGATTTTTGTGTTTTGTCTACAATGGCAGATGTTGATTCCTAAGCTTTTAAATAAATCTTTTAAAACATTTTCTCAGTCTTAAGAAGGCTCATCGTTACTTCCTAAGAAGTACTTTACCTTATTTTAATTTACTTCAAATGAGATTGTAAAAATAAACATAAGTTCTTTTTCTTAATTTGGCTCCTCTCAAAAGCAGACTCTGAGGTGGGGACATGGGTGCAAATTTGTTATTTGTGAAGTGAGCATAGGAAGCAGAATGAGAAAGTGAGTTAGTGAGAAAATACAAAAGGAAAGCTAATGAAGTGGGTATTCATTAGCGAGTTATCACTGTGGGCAACTGAAGTTTAATTTTGCTAGGGCACCTCTGAAATATTACATGGAGGAGGCTTCCCAAGAACTGTGGTGGAGGTGGGTGGGGTTGAGAGGGAGGCTGGAGCACTTATTCACAGATCCCATCCTTCATTGGCTGAGTTTGTCTCAAATAGCATGAGATCCCCATACTTTCGTGTTATGCCTGCATACAGTAGCGTAAGTTTCCATGCTGAATAAAATCCTCAGCCCGAGAAGATAGACTGGTGATTGAGTTGGGAAGCCAGCAAGTACTGATAATTGTCTTTATTTGCCTCTGCAGGTGAATTTATGTAGGCCAAAGAAATATGAAACAGATCATCAACAGTGTCTACTCTATGCTTTGTTCTGTATCTAGAAGAGGCTTAGTAGAAGTTATTGACAATGAGAGGGAGTAATGTAAATATGCCTTTCAAATCATTGAATGTGACCTATAAGGAAGCTGCCTTTTGACAAACGATCCCTGGTCTTACTACAAAGCATTAATGTGTTTACAAAAGTTGCCATTTGACCAGGTTTTATCCTTATTGATGGAGTTCCACTTGGGTCAAGATTCATAGTTAGCATTATATCTGAGTTGATGGTACAGCTGTGACTATCCTTCCTCCAACTGCCTCTTTCACTGATGACCAATGATATTATTTAGCAAGAAGTACCAACTGGAGGAACTAACTGCAGGTACTAACTGGAGGAACTGTGATCCTTGCATGATTGCTTCTTTTGGTTGGAACTTTTGCATTATGGCTTAGTTATATTAAGTGGCACCCCAAGAAACAGCCCTAATGAATCCACTATTTCATTTAATGTAGATGTGTTCTGAAGAAAACTGTCAGGTGCATTGCTCAATATGCCTACTTAGAGACTCATATGAAAAGGTTATTCACACTTGAAAAGTTTTTTTCCCCTGACACCAAATATGTGGTAACTTTTTTATGTGCAAATATGTGGAAACACAAATTCGCTAATTCTTTAACACAAATTGGGTGTCCCCCACTTCAATCAAATTCAGACCCTACCTCCCTAAAGTTAGCACACACCCCACAAGTTCACGGCTCATTTCACAAGGCTGCCTTCACTTGAGATGTCAGTCGCAAGGTCAGTGTTTCCACCCATACTTCTTATTGACAAGCCATAAATTTAGGGGTTCATACTATCCCTTCTTCAGATTCAGTAATTCATTAGAATAACTCACAGAACTCAGGAAAGTGCTTTGCTATTAACAGTTTATTATAAAGGATACAACTCAGGAACAGCCAAATGGAAGGTATGCATAGGGCAAAGTATGGGGTCAGTGGGCACAGAGCTTCCATACCCTCGCTGAGCACACCACCTTCCCAGCATACTCAGCAACCCAGAAGCTTCCTGACCCTGTCATTCAGACATTTTTATAAAGGTTTCATTATATAGTCATGATTAATTAAATCAATGGCCATTGGTGATTGAACTCAATCTCCTGTCCCTCTCCCTTCCCCAAACATGGTGGGGGGATATGGTGAGGTGGCTGAAATTTTCAACCCTCTAATTGTGCCCCTGTTCTGAAGCTATTTAAAGGCCCTTAGCCACCAATCTCGTCTCTTTAGCATACAAAAACACCCATCACTCAGGAAATTCCAAGGGTTTTAGAAGTCTGTGCCAAGAACCAAGAACAAGGACCAAATACTTATTTTGCATTACACCACAATACATTAATACCAGGTAAAATGTTTATGCCCCAGGTAATTGAAAGTTCCCCCTCCCCATGGACAAGGCAAACTGAAATGGAGGATCTTACCATTTTTGGCCATTAAGGACTTCGGAACCAAATTTGTATATTACATGGACTACTACTTATTTAGATTCTAAAGCCTCATCTCCATAAATTTATATTTTTTAAAAAAATTACTAGCTAAATACAAATATAGTCTTATGACTAGATTTATACAGCATTGTAGAGAATTAAATGCGAATGTTCCATTTACTGTGCCCCAACACTCAACAGTCTTACCTAACTAAAAGTAAGCGAATATATCATATGGATATATATATATTTTAGTCCTTTTCTATGTATGCATACAGAATAATATGTATATACTTATGTGTATGTTTATGAATATGAATAGACTCATGCTATTAACTTTCAAACACATGTGCATATAGGTATATATATATTTCTGTCTTGAATTTGTTTACAGAAAGACAGATACTATTCCTTGCTAACACAAACAGAACTTTCTCAGTCTTTTTATTATTACTTAATATGCCAAAGTAAATACTTTTCATCATTTAACCACATGTCTAATGATGGGTATTTAGGTTGTCTTTAAGTGTTTACTACAAATGACTTTATAGTTATACATGAGGCTGGCGTGAAGTTGAACATTTAAAGTTGGCATGTGACCTGTTTTCCAGAACTTTTTGAGCATCTTTGAAATGTCTAGAGAATTAGAGTTTCATCTCTTTAATTTAGAATTCAGGCACTCACCTCCACAGGTTCCTTTCAGCTAGGGCACAATCATGTGACTTAGGCATACCCCTGCTAGAGTTTGATTGGTGAAGAGCAGCTTCTCTGCTTAATCCATTTTCCCGGAGAGGATTATAATGATAGTGACAGGAGGCAGCCAAATGCCTAGGCAGATGGGGTGGGTACCTGGTGAAACCCCACTTTCAAGGCAAAAACAGGCTGAAGGCTGAAAAGCCAGACTGCTGGTCCCAGATGTCAATAGCAGAGACTTCTGGGTGACAAGGGAGATAGTAACAGGCAAGTTGAGTTCCTGGTATGGAAGTAGTGACTTTGGGGCTAACAGCAGCAGTTACTTCAGTCAAGTCTAGTAGATAGCAGCTGTTCAGTCTGCAGCATCTAGGGTTTGGTAGCAGCAGGAGAAACAGCTGTGTTTTTCTTCATTATCAAATTCTGTAGGTTGCTTTCTGGCATTGACCATGGAAACTTAGCCTAAGACACTCTCAATAATTCTATAAGCTCTCCAGTACCCTTTTTAAAAAAATCTCTTTTTGCCTAATCAGCCAGTCAGTGTCTGCTTTTATATACAGCTAAGAATTTGGAAAGATATAGAAATTGGAACCAGAAGTTGTAGACAACAGAACCCTTAGGAAATGGGGAAGTTTTGTGATTGGTTATCTGGCATGGCAGCCATGGAAACATGCTGCTCAGCTTTCTTTCAAGAGTACCTGCTCCATAAGCAGTGAACATAGTGACTGACAGTATCCAGCTGCTCTTCCTCCCAGCCAATGCCTGAGCATGGCAGAGTAGTGGGCCAGCTCACTCCTGTCTCAAACTGGGATTCCTTTAAGAAGCAAACTTTGGTTTGGGGAGTTCCTTTCAGCCAAGTGGAAATGTTCTCAGAGCTGTCCTATGGTCTGAGGCTCTTCCTATCCAATTCTTCCTTCTTTCTCTTTTTTTCACACTTGCATCACAGACTGAAGCTTCTCACCTCCTAAAATGCTCCCTCTGCCTTTACCCTTCATAGGCATTGCCCCTATAAATCTCTCACCCCGATTCCATCTTGGCATCTGCTTCTCAAAGGACCTAACTGACATAGGTGGTACTGACAATGGGCAGGAAAAACATGTAAAAATGGGATTTGGCCACTGGCTCACTAAGTACCTGGCTGAAAAGGAAGACACCATACTGAGTGCCTCTATAAGAGCATGAGTAGTCCCAGATAGAATGTGCAACTCAATTGTTGATGATTTAACCTGTAGTGATCTGGGAAAATTTCCCAGTGGAGGAGAATGCCCTTGCTGGTTTGGTGATTTAGGCATTTGAAAAAGGTAAAATAATACCTGTAAGAACAGGAGAGTTGACTTTATAGATTAAGTTCAATTGACATCCTGCAGAGAGATAATGGAAGTCTGCAGGCTGTTAACAGTTAAAGACTAACTAACAGCCAGAGTGCCTCTGTTGTTGCTTGAAATAAACCTTACCTCCTGCAGCAGAAGAGCAGACACAGGCATTAAGAGGAGTGGACACAAGATCTGATTGAGCTGCAGAATTCCAGAGGCATTTAAATACTGAGCCAAGGCAAACCTGTTATGTGAAATTGTGGCCCCTGATAGGGACAATCTCGGCCCCTGAAACATGAAATGGAAATATCAGGATGGATGCATTTGAGTATTAGGGCTCTGCAGACCTCCCTGAACCCTTAGAGCTTGTAGGGACTACCGTTTCTTCTTAAGACTAGCATTTCCCCCATATGGGAAGATGCTGCAGGCTTTTGCCCTGTAAGACAATAGATGGCACACATCAGGAACTGCCCCATCTCCTCTCCGAGCTGTTAGGCTTATTACTAAGGTTAAATCTCAGTATAACCTATATGGAAAAATGCTAGGTCTGATAAGGGAATAAAGAGGTTATACACAGTAGGAGCTTCAAGAATTACTTAGCATGCACTAGCAGGAGCCAGAGAGTATTGTGCAATAGGATTTTAAGGTGTTTGAAAGAAACTGGAACATATGACTAGGTAAGAAAAAATTAACTCACTTGGGAACACTTTTTCAGGACATGAAATTTCATGACCTGGCAAGGACCTTCAGGGATGGGGCAACTGTACAGACAAGGTAGCTTTTAGAAGCCTGAAAGAAGTGATAGGCAAAAAGGATCAAGTGAAAACTGCCCTGGCAGATAGCACAGAAGGGAATGAAGAGACTGAGGAAAGTGGGCACACTGGAATGAACATATTACATGAGACCAGAAGATTCACCATAGGATTATGTTTCATGAGAGGGCCCAAAGGGCACCCCTTCTACCCAGGCCATCAGGAATGTGCTGGTGAGATGGGCACCAGCATCACTGAGTTCAGTGGTAGTTATCCTCTTCAAGCCAGGGAAGACAGTAGGCAAGGCAGTGACAGAGCTGGG
The DNA here is from genome assembly GCF_030222135.1 of Aotus nancymaae. Taxonomy (NCBI): domain Eukaryota; kingdom Metazoa; phylum Chordata; class Mammalia; order Primates; family Aotidae; genus Aotus; species Aotus nancymaae. The sequence goes on along the minus strand of NW_026988472.1, from coordinate 16,143,819 downwards.
CTCACTGATAATTATACGAATTGTGGCATCTTGAAGTAATAGAGCATATATATGAATAGAGGAGGGCATAAGTGCAAAGAATTTTGCATCACACCTTAAGGGTCACTGGAAAGCATTTACCACAAAAGAGTGGCTGAAAAACCAAACAGACAAAATGTCTTGGCCAGTTGATGTTAAGTAGCCTTCATCACTGGCTATGAAGATTCAACAAAAAAGCTCCCCCTGCCTATGCCTGTTTCCACCCCCATTATCCTTCACAGGAATCTCCCACATCCCATTTCTGACCAAATCTATCATACATCTAATTCTATCTGCTTGCTGGGACACCTGGTTAGTATTAAGAGATTGGACTTAGCAGTTCATAGCACATAGCAAACAACCTCCTAAGTTACCACCTATGATCACTAAAAATAAAGTACCTAGTGAAGGCACAGCTTTGAGGGATATAATAACTACTTCCAGAAAACATGAATAAAGGCAATGAGGAATTCAGAGATTGTCAGGGTGATCTTAAAGTTCTAAATTCTTGGTTTAATGCAAAGACTTAAAATGATAGAATTTTTATGACCATGTTAAAGAATCTTTTTGTAGCTGCAGAGAGGAAGGGTCTGAAAACCATACTCAAAAGTTTGGAAACATAGATTGGGAAATTAATATCATTTAACTCATAGCTTCTTCAGGTCTCATATATATGAAAAAAAGATTAGCAAAAAATGGAATGCCACAATTGGAACACTATCATATGAGAGGATTCAGAGTACTGAATCTAGCATCGTGCTTCTCCCATATTGTCTTTTGACTTTGCTCATGGTATATTTTTTCCATGTGAAAGAATTTTTTGAAGAGTGTTTATAGGTTCCAATTTATCAGTCTTTTTATTGGCTGCCTTTGAATTGTGAGTCTTAGACCTTCATATACAGGTTATAAAGTAATTGACTCAAGCTTTCTTCTAGTGTTCATGTGATTTAATTTATTTTTACACTTAAATATCTAATCCATTTGGAATTCATTTTAGTGTGTGGCATAAGGTATGAACCCAGTTTTATTTTTTTTAAATGACTATTTATCTCAACCCAATCTAAGTCCCTCTTCTCCTTAGTGATGAAAGATGCCACCTTTATCATATCCTAAATTGCCATATGTTCTCGAATATATTTCTGGACTGCTCTGTTCTGTTCCACTGTTCTGTCTGTCTTTTCATGTGCCAGCACTAACAGTTTTAATTATAGAAGAGTTATAATATGTTTTAATAGCTGGTAGGATTAGTTCAGCTCTTTGCTCTTCTTTTCCAGGGCTTCCCAAGATTTTTGCATGTTATTTTTCTAAATAAACATTAAGAATCAATTTATTGATTCTTACCTTTTAAAAAGCAAATATTTTATTGTTACACACACACACATAAACAAACATGGAGAAGATTTTATTTCTTTATGATATTGAATCATACTATCCAAGAAAAAAGCTTTCTTTGCATTTGTGTGTCTAACTTGTATCTCTTAGTAGATGTACTAATATTTTCTCATACAGGTTTTGTAATTTTTAATTGTATACTTATAAGTATTTTATCATTTTGTCATTATTGTAGATTGGATTATTTCTTCCATTGTGTCATTTTGCTAGTTGTTTTTATTGATTTTTATTTATTAATTTCATATCCTACTAAATTATCCACTTATTTTACTATTTGTGTTAGTTTTATCATTGTCTTCATGGGTTTTCAGGTAAACTCTCTATCATATCATCTACAGACAGAGATAGTGTTCTTTTATTGATTCAATTTTATACCTCTAGTTGTTCTCTTTTCTCATTTCTAATAATTATAATAGAATGTTAAATAGCAGAGGAGATAGTGGCCATTAATGTTTCATTCCTGACCTGTGAAAGAATGCTATTTCCTCATTATATAATTTGCTTGCTTGCTTGAGGGACACACACACACACACACACACACACGCACACACACATTTAAGGCTATACGGCCTTAAATACTGAGCAATAAAAACAAAAAATGCATATGGATGAATTTGAATCTGTAAGATGAACACCATCATAATTTAAAAGGAAGAAGACTGGAGGGATCAATAAAGATAAAAGGGTGTATGATTGAGGCAGAAAACAGAGAAACATTAGGAATAATAAATAAACCAAAATTCTGGTCCTGTAAAAGTCAATAAAATAGACAAATCACTAACTAATTTAGTTAAGAAAAAAGGAGAGAAATCCCAAATACAAAAAATAAAAATTGACAAGAAGGAAATAAAAATGAGATGGAGAAAAATTTTTGACTATGAGACTGCTTTTCAACATTTTATGCATAGAAACTTGAAAACCTAGATGAAATAGATTATTTTATTCTAGGAAAATACAGTCTACCTAAATTAACTTTATTAGAAATAGCACATTTAAACAGACAAATTTTGTGGTTTAGTAGAGGATAGATGAGTAAGCTTCGCAAAGCAGATTGTTGATGTTTTGATGGTGATGCAAGTTTGTTTTTATCCCTCAAAGCTCTGCTGCTCTGGTAGCACCAATAAGCATATACCATCTTAAATCCTATTCTCAATTTCTCAGAAAGGAAAAGACTGGAAGGTTTCTTCCCCCTTGTGGTTTCCATATCCTTTTTAGTATTTCCCACTATTTATCCCCCTTCCAGTCACTCATACCACCACCAACACAGCTATCCAACCCATCCTGGTATCCACTACCAGCTTTTCTGTCATTTATCTATTAATTTGACAAATATTTATTGAGGTTCTGAGATTGTGTGCTCAGACTGGATGTAGGAAGACACAAAAGACATGGTACTCATTTCAAGTTGTGTTCATCCCCCCAAAACAAAGCTCTGACATGGAGATTAGCATGTAGAAACTTTACTAGGGAGTAGTCTTGAGATGAGTGTCTATGAAAGAAGAGAAGAAAGCAGGATTGGGCAGAGGGCAATGTTAGGCTGTGACATGGTAACAAGAAAGACCTCAGCCAAATTGATGGGGAGCTCTGAAGGTGGAATGGCCATACAAAGTCCCCAGTATAGAGTTGTTCCCAGTTGAGGTGATGAGGCTGGACTCTTACATTCCCAAATCAGCCAGTCATTGGATGTAGGCTTCCCTCAGAAGGGAGGTGTGATCTTGGGTGAGGTCTCTCTCTCCAGCCGAAGGTAATTCTTGGAAAGAGGGCTGACAGCTGAGGGTTGAGTGCCTGCAGCACTTCCAACATGAGGGGAAATATGTCCTTCAGTCCTGAAGGAGGCACCTTGTCAGTACATCACAGGATGCACTACAGTCCCTTTCCAAAAGCAGTCACTGTCTGGGTCAGGGAGGTGGTGCTGGTGTAGACAAACAAATGGATAAGTCTTCACTGTGGTCCAGTCTAATTTGGTCAGTGCCTACTGAGCGACCTTTGCTCACAGTACTTCTGACATCAAATGTGTAGGTTTTTTTCCATACCAACAACCAGTTCTCAACTCTTTGGACACCAACTGGGCATCCTACGGCTGAATTAAATTCTAACACTAACTACTCATAGTGTCAGACTAAAAGTTCTAAGGCCTCAGTCCCACAGAATTACCCTCACTTCAGATGCCAGTAGCAAGTATTGGAGGCCCAGAGTACCCATACTTTGGCCCACCTTGGCTATAAAATTGGAGGTTCCCACACCTCCCCCTTTTATATTTGACAATTTGCTAGAATGGCATAGAAATCTGGAAGACATTTTACTGTTACAGGTTTATTAAAAGCAATACAATTGAACAACAAAATGAAGAGGTACATAAGGCAAGGTCCAGACATGTCTTAAGCACAACTTTGTCTCCATGGATTTTGGGAGACAAAGTCCTGGCACATGAATATGTTTGCCAGTTCCAAAGATCTCCAAACCCTGTTGTTGAAGGAATTTGTGGAGGTTTCATCACCTAGACATGATTGATTAAATCACTGGCCAATCTTCAGGCCCTCTCGACTCTCCAGAAGTAGGGAGTGGAACTAAAAGTTCCAATCCTTTAATCAGGTAGTTGGTTTCTTTCATGACCAGTCTCCCTCCTGAAGCTATGTAGAGCTCAGCAAGAGTCACATTATTAGCAAAAACTCAGGTATGGTTGAAAGGGACTTGTAATGAATAATAAGACACTCCAGTCACTCAGAAAATTAGAAGAGTTTTAGGAGCTCTGTGTCAGGAACCAGGGACGAAGACCACATATATATTTCTACACTTATCTCTCAGCCTTCAAACCTACCCTTATCTCTCAGCCTTCAAACCTACCCCCTTCACTACATTGTAAACATGCTGGCCTTCCCTCTGTTACTATAATAAGCCAAGTTTTTTTTTCTTTCCTTTTTTTTTTTTTGAGATAGAGTCTTGCTCTGTCACCCAGGCTGGAGTACAGTGGGGCACGATCTTGGCTCACTGCAACCTCAGCCTCCCAGGTTCGAGTGATCCTCCCACCTCAGCCTCCAGAGTAGCTGGAACTACAGGCATGCACCACCATGCCCAGCTAATTTTTTTTGTGTATTTTTTTATAGAAGTGAGGTTTCACCCTGTTGCTTAGGCTGGTCTTGAACTCCTAGGCTCAAGCAACCCGCCTGCCTTGGCCTCCCAAAGTGGTGGAATTTACAGGAATGAGCCACCACACCTGAACACCTAATGTTGATATTCTTTATATTTCAGAAGCTGAAATGTATACATTTTTACATGTGTAAATGGAATTCTCACATTTAGCTAACTGACAATTTTTTTTTTTTGAGACAGAGTCTTGCTCTGTCACCCAGGTTGCCTTGCAGTGGTACGATCTTGGCTCACTGCAACCTCTGTCTCCTGGGTTCAGGTGATTCTCCTGCCTCAGCCTCCCACTTAGCTGGGACTATATGCGCCCACCAGCATGCCTAGCTAATTTTTGTATTTTTAGTAGAGACAGGGTTTCACCATGTTAGCCAGTCTGGTCTCAAACTCCTGACCTCAAGTGATCTGCCTGCCTCGGCCTCCCAAAGTACTGGGATTTCAGGCATGAGCCACCACACCCAGCCTGATTTGCTTTCCCATTTGTCTCTCTAGTGGTGACATTCTGGTTCTTCAGAGCTAGCTTGTTTTCATTATTCAGTTTGAATCCAGTTTGAATGATATTAAGGTGAACAAATGTCAGCTTCTTAATAAGGTGTTCCCTAATCACCTACTTCTTTGCCCTGCAACAATAATGAGAATAACAGCTAACATTTTCTGGAAACTATGTGCCAAGCAGTCCTCAAATCAGTTGAAACAATCCAAATTAACTAATTTAGTCCTTAAAACAACTTTGTAAAGTAGCTACTATATTCATATTTTGTAGATAAGTAAACTATAAAATGAAGCACAAGGGTTTTAATTTGTCTCAGGTCTTAGCAAGTAATGATAGTGCCAGGTCTGGACCTCAAGCAGTCAGTCTCCAGCATCCATGCTCTTAACCGTGACATTTTGCTGCCTCTCCTAGCCACTAACATTTAAACATTTTTAAATTTTCAGCCAGGCGCAGTGACTCACACCTGTAATCCCAACACTTTGGGAGGCTGAGGTGAGTGGATCACCTGAAGTCAGGAGGCTATTTTTCCATTTTCCTCTTCACTTGACTTTTGAGGCACTGAGGGAGAAATGCAAACAACATATTTGTCAGTAGTTAATATACTGTAAATCATTCCAAGATGGTTGTTGCTTGTAAGCAAATTCTGTGCTTGAATTAGAGCTGTCTAGCACTTTGGTATGCACAGGGTGTAGAAGCATGAGCGAAGGAAGTGCCACTTAGACAATGCTGTTTCATTTGGAGTAGACACCATTTCACATGAAAGTCAACTTCCCTTAGTACTAAGTATATGTGAGGACGGGGGATTGAGGAGAGGTTAAAGCATGCCTGCATGTATCAAAGAGAGGCTAGATTATGCTATAGTGACAAACACCCTCCAGATTCTCAATGCTTAAAACAATAAGTTATTGTTCCCATTGCATGTTCACTGTAGGCCAGCAGAAGGTTCACATCTATGCCATCCTCAGTAATCCAGGCTGAGGAAGCCTCCACCTCTGTTCTCACTTGATTGCTGAGGGAGAAAGAGAATGTGGCAAACTGTGCACTGGTTCTTACAGGTTTGAACCAGTGTACAGTTCTGAAGTGCATACATTTCTTCTGCTCACATTTCATTGCCTGGAGCAACTCACATGTATCCACCTAACTTCAAGGGTCAGAGAAATTCAATTCAATGATATACCCAAGAGAACTGGGAGTGTTTGGTAGCTGGATGACATGATTTGGATGTATATCCCCACCCAAATCTCATATTGAATTGTAATCCCCAGTGTTGGAGCAGTGGGAGGTGATTGGATCATGGGCAGATTTCCTCCTTGCTGTTTTCATGATAGTGAGTCAGTTCTCATGTTATCTGGTTGTTTAAAAGTGTGTAGCACCTCCCCATTTTCCCTCTTTTTCCTGCTCCAGCCATGTAGGAGATGCCTGCTTCTCGTTCACCTTCTGACATGATTGTAAGTTTTCAGAGGCCTCCCCAGCCATGCTTCCTATAGAGCCTGTGGAATTGTGAGCCACTTCAACCTCTTCTTTACAAATTACCCAGTCTCACATATTTCTTTATAGCAGTGTGAGAATGGACTAATACAGAAAATTGGTACCTGGAATGGGGGCATTGCTATAAAGATACCTGAAAATGTGAAAGTGACTTTGGAACTGGGTAACAGGCAGAGGTTGGAGCAGTTTGGAGGGCTCAGAAGAAAACAGGAAGATGAAGGAAAGTTTAGTACTTCCTAGAGACTTGTTAAATTGTTATGACCAAAATGCTGATAGTAATATGGACAATAAAGTCCAGGCTGAGGTGGTCTCAGATGGAGATGAGAAATGTTTTGGGAACAGGGGAAAAGGTCACTTTTGTTATGTGTTAGCAAAGAGATTGGAGGCATCATGCCCCTGCTCTAAAGATCTGTGGAACTTTGAACTTAAAGGGGATGATTTAGGGTATCTGGTGGAAGACATTTCTAAGAAGCAAAGCATTCAAGAACTGACCTGGCTGCTTCTAACAGCGTATGCTTATATATGTGAGCAAAGAGATAATCTGAAAGTAAAACTTATATTTTAAAGGGAAGCAGAGCATAAAAGTTTGGAAAATTTGCAATCTGGTCATGTGGTAGAAAGGAAAAACCCGTTTTCAGGGGAGGAATTCAAGTTGACTGCAGACATTTGCAAAAGTAAAGAGGAGCCAAGGGCAAACAGCCAAGACAATGGAAAAAAAGACCTCAAAGGTATCTCAGAGACCTTTGCAGCAGCCTCTCCCATCACAGGCCTGGAGGCCTAAGAGGGAATAATAATTTTGTGGACCAGGCCCAGGGCCCTGCTACCCTGTGCAACCTCAGAACATTGCTCCCTGCATTCCATCTGCTCCAGCTCCAGCCATGGCTAAAAGGGTCCCAGATATGTCTCAGATTGCTGCTCCAGAGAATGCAAGCCCCAAGCCTTGGTGATTTCCATATGATGTTAAACCTGTGGATGCACAGAGGGCAAGAGTTGAGGCTTGGGAACCTGGGCCTAGATTTCAGAGGATATATGGAAATGGCTGGATGTACAGGCAGAACTCTGCTGCAGGAGTTGTGTCCTCATAGAGACCCCCTACTAAGGCAGTGTAGAAGGAAAGTGGGTTGGAGCCTCCACACACAGTCCCCACTGGGGCATTGTCTAGTAGAGCTGTGAGAAGAGGGCCACCATCTCACCATAATAGACCCCAGAATAGTAGATCCACTGACAGCTTGCACTGTGCACCTGGAAAAGCTTCAGGCACTCAATGCCAGCCTATGAAAGTAGCCAAGGGGGCTGAATCTTGCAAAGCCACAAAGGCAGAGATGCACAATGCCTTGGGAGCCCACCTCTTGCATCAGCATGGCCTGAATGTGATAAAGGAGATTATTTTGGATTTTTAAGATTTAATGACTGCCCTTCTGGGTTTCAGACTTGCATGGGGCCTTGTAGCCCCTTTGGGCTGATTTCTCCCTTTTGAAAGTCATGTATTTACTCAATGCCTGTGGCTCTATTGTATCTTGGAAGTAACTAACTTGTCAATTTTATTGGCTCATAGGTGAAAGAAACTTGCCTTGTCTCAGATGAGACTTTGGACTATGGACTTTTGAGTTAATGCTGAAATGAGTTAAGACTTGGGATACTGTTGAGAAGGGATCATTGTATGCTGTAATGTAAGGCAGACAGATTTTGGAGGGGTCAGGGAGGGAATGATATGGTTTGGATTTGTGTCCTTCCTCAAATCTCATGTTGAATTGTAGTCCCCAATGTTGGAGGAAGGGCCTAGTTGGAAGTAGTTGGATCTTTTCTTCCCATTACCCAGTTCCAAAATCACTTACATATTTTCAGGTATCTTTATAGCAATGCCCCACTCCTCAGTACCAATTTTCTGTATAAGTTCATTTTGTGTTGATATAAAGAAATACCTAAGTCTAGGTAATACATTAAAAAGAGGTTTAATTGGCCCATGGTTCTGCAGATGGTACAAGAATCATGGTGCCAGCATCTGCTTCTGATAAGGCCGCAGAAAACTTGCAATTATGGTGAAAATCAAAGGGGAAGCTGGCATCCCGCGTATTGAGAGTGGGAACAAGAGGGAGAGAGTAGGGAGGTGTCACACACTTTTAAGCAACCAGATAATGAGAGAAGTCATTCACTGTCTTATGGACAGCACCAAGCCATTCATGAGGGATCTACTCCCATGGCACAAATACCTCCCACCAGGTCCCACCGTCAATATTGGGGATTACATTTCAAAATGAGATTTGGAGAGGACAAGCATCCAAACTATATCAGTAACCAAGTATTATGTCCCAATTCTGGGTTTTATTGTGGTTTTTAAATTCTAAGTTCTTTTACAGTTCTACTTTAAGACATTAAGAAAAATATTGAGAAGTCTGTATGTCCTGCAGAATCACTGGGTCACACTATGTACTATATTATGACAGACTTGCAAATTTTGATATATTGTGCACCCATATTTTAAAGTTTCTTATAATGAAAATTAATTTAACTCTAAATTTTTATAATATTTGGTGTATTGCAACACTAAGAGAAATAAGTAATTTTTCATTTATCTGGGAGGAGAAAGTTCCAATGGAATAAGTAAATATTTGGTTCCATTCTAAGTTAGAATTAAATTATCTGAACTTTCATTTTTCCTATATTGTAGCATTTCATTTTGTCTCCTGATATGATATGATTGTGTGCATCCTTCCCAACACACAGTTAGATTTTTGGAGATAGAGACTGTTTTATATTTTTGTCTGTGCCTCCAAATGACCCTTAAATTGTGCCTTACCCATTCTAAGTACCCAATTCAAATTTGCTTGGCTGATTAAATAAATAAATATTTGTTTCTTTTGAGATGACTTCAGCACAAGTTGGGGAAAACAGGATGGAGTCTGGATGGTCTCTTTCTAAGCAAAATGGTTAAACTCTTAGAAATGATAGTGAATAACCATAAACATTTTAGAACCCAAGGGGGCACCTAACATAACCTGAACTTTGGGGAAGTAAATTAGGTTTCCAACCTCTCCAGTGTCAGGCCTGGGGAATATATATTAGACAAGGAACTCTGCAAAGTTGGCAGGAGACTGTCCAAGCACAACATGAATTGATGGAGCCAGGGTTAACACCTGAACATACTCGCAATGATCCAGCCAGTGGAGACAGAGCATTTGGGGAAGCAGGTTGGAAGAACAAAACTTCTTAGTATGTAACCTGCTGTCAGTTGAAGACAAGGCTTCTGTCCTGCTTTCTATATAAGCACAAAAATATACCCATGTCTCAGTAAGAGGATAATAGAAATAACTTCTTATAGAATTTGGGCTTTGGTTGGATGACTTGGAGGAGGGTCTGAGAAAGCAAGAGTTCACTCTATATTGGATACTGCAAGAAAGTGGGGGCAATTCTATGATTTGGTGTTTCCTGTGTGGCACAGTGACCTTGATTTTGTCTTTGCTTAGGCAAAATTATGAAAGTGGCCTTGTTTCATTTCATTTAATCATTGTCTCGGAGTAACCTTGTCTGTGGTTGGTGTTCTGTGAAATTGTATGTCTCCATAGAAAGAACAAAATAGCCTTGCCTTGAATATCAGACTAACTTATAAATAACAGAGGTCTAGCTGTGAATGTCAGATCAATTCTGGATGTGAAAGCCTGCTTTTTTCTTTCTCACTCATTATGATAGTAGGTAGTTTGTACTCATAACTGATTTAAGATGTAAGAGACTGAGGAAGAAGATGGTTTCTGACACTACACCCTAAGCATAAGTTGCTTCTGCATATATTAGATGTTTCCAGAATTTGTGGGAATATCCTTTGATAAAACCAGGGCAACAGCTGAAAAGCCCCAAATCCCTGTCAATTTAGCTGTAGATAAAGCTGACAAGAGGCAAGAAGCACCCTGTTATAGACTGCTTTCTGTTCCCCTAAAATTTATATGATGAAGCCCTAATCTCCAGCGTGATAGTATTTGGAGGTGGAGCCTCTAGGAGGTAACTAAAGTTAGATGAGATCATGAGTATGGAGCCCTCATAATGGGATTAGCGCCCTTATAAGAAGGGGCACCAGAGAGCTTGCTCTTTCTCACTCTCAGAAGTCATGTGAACACACAAGGTGGTGGTCATCTACCAACCAGTAGGAGAACCCTCATCAGAACCCAATCAGACTGGCACTGATCTCAAACTTTCTGCCTCTAGAACGGTGAGAAAACAAGTGGGCTGGGTGTGGTGGCTCATGCCTGTAATCCCAAGACTTTGAGAGGCCGAGGTGGGTAGATCACTTGAGGTCAGGAGTTCGAGACCAGCCTGGCCAACATGGCAAAACCCCATCTCCACTAAAAAATACAAAAAAAGAAATTGGCCAGGTGTAGTGGCAGGCACCTGTAATCCCAGCTACTCAGGAGACCGAGGCAGGAGAATCACTTGAACCTGGGAGGCGGAGGTTGCAGTGAGCCAAGATCACGCCACTGCACTCCAGCCTGGGCAACAGAGCAAGACTCCATCTAAACAAATGAAAGAAAGAAAAAGAAAAAGAATGTCTATTGTTTAAGCTACCTATTTGTGGTATTTTGTTATGGCAGCCCTAGCTGACTAAGACACATCCATAGGTGTTATATTATTTAATTATGTGGGATAATTCTGTTTTGTCCCTGCGTGAACCACCAGGCCCAGGTGGTAGGGTTTGTAACTGCCTCATCAGAACTGAGAGTTAAGCTGCTTATGAAATGGTAATCAGTGTTACAATATAAAGCTAAGTTTGAAAAATAGGATGGTTTTGAAATTATCCCAATTGACTTTCCGCCTCTCTTCATGGTTCTAAAAACGGAGTTTGAGCTGCAACAGACTCTATATTTTGCTAGATTTTATACCAATTTCCCAGGTGTGTTGAGTGTCTGCAAAGCACTGCTTTCCTATAAGACTTCCCTGGGATCAGGAGAGTCATTTTCTTCACCCACATTCATCCCTCACTTCGTTTAAACACAAAATGACATCAAATGACTGAGTTTAAACCATCCCATTTTGTTCTAAAACACGAAACAAAATCTGTTTATTCTTGACTTCTTAGGCAAAGTGAGCTTTCGGTATTTCCTGACTTTGTATTAGTCAGAAGTGCTACTCCCATTTATCTACCATCTTAAGGATAGGCAAAAGAAATGAGCAGCCCTGGTAACCTGAAAGGAGGGGCAACAGAGGACATCTTTTAGTTTAGTTTGTTTGTTTTTTAAGATGGAGTCTCCATCACTCAGGCTGTAGTGCAGTGGCACAATCTTGGCTCTCTACAACGTCTGTCTCCTGGGTTCAAGCAGTTCTCCTATCTGAGCCTCTGAGTAGCTGGGACTACAGGTGTCTGCCACCATACCCAGCTATTTTTTTTGTATTTTTAGTAGAGACAGGGTTTTACCTTGTTGATCAGGCTGGTTTCGAACTCCTGACTTCAGGTGATCCACCTGTCTCAGCCTCCCAAAGTGATGGGATTACAGGCATGAGCCACCGCGCCCGGCCATCCTTTAGTTCTTAATCTTGGTAAACAGGGTCTTCTAGAACTGAAGGTTGCAATTCTGGTGTGAGGGCCATTTCTGCTTCTTGACGAAACTTTGATTTCCTAGCACCTTCCCTGGCCCCATCTTTTTCATTGGCCTCCAATCTGATCATGTTCTTGATTGAGCTCAGCAGGTGGCAGCCTACTAATGGTGCCTACGTACCCACACTCCTCCCCTCCTGCTTCAACATACACATGCCACACAAAAGATCATATTCACACATCAGTAAGAAAATGCCGTCATCCCTTTTCTCTGCTAAATTTAGCAAATGAGGCTTTGACTCTTCTGCTAGAACCAGTTTGTAAACTCCAACTCTTTACCCTCAACTGCCCTCCCCATAGTCATGGGTTGTGAGACTCGTTTTCACAGAATATCTTGTCTTTTAATTACATATATGTCATAAATGAATGTAATAACAGAATTACAGACTTAGAGAAATAATCTTTTATGACCACTATAATGTACCTCGATTGCCCAGTAAAGTCCTTGCCATATAGAAGATACATAATAATTATTGATTGCATAAATGAACCCATGATTTTTTAACTGAAGCAACTGAGGTTCACTGATATATCTAGTTTCTTACTCTGGCAAGTTAGTGTAGAACCTGTATTTTAAACTCACAGAAAGATCTGTAGTGTTCAGTTAAGGGTCACAAATCATTGAGAGGGAAACATAAAACATTTTTGTTTTTTTCAATTACTGTTCCCAACTGTGCTCTCAATCTCTTCTTTCTTAGTGAGGAGTTTAATAATATCTTAATTTTATGCCTTTCCAGCCACTTTCAGTTATTCATTCAAGGTTTCATTATTCAATCCTGTTCATTTTACAAAGTCAATGCCATATTCAGTCCAAAGCTCTTTTCTTCAGAGGAAAAGATAAATTTATGTCACTATCAGCTTGCATGAAGGGGGTTCCAAGAGTGAAGGTGAAGCAAGATCCACTCTTATAACCACCTTCCACTTCATCTTCTTTGCAATAACTTGTACATAAAAGAGTGAGGAAAGCCCAATATGGCATTACATAATGGTTCATGGTGGGGTTGCTTTCCTTTCCTTGCTTAGTGCTAATTGCCACTCTGACTTCTTGGCTTTGGATTCTGTGGACAGGCAGTAGCTCTCATAAGCCACACTGATGAAGAGTCTGTCTTATGCTGCTGCCCTAGGACATTGGTCAGCTGCTTCCCCCAACATTCTGCTAAAATTCATGACTCTGCCACATGCAGTGATAATCCCCAACAATGTTATAGTCTTTAATTTCTTCAGTGGCTCCAAAGTCTAGGGCCTTTGAAAAGAAGAAATGACTCTGATCACAACATAACAATCTTCCTAAAGAAGATTTTTTCTTTAGGACTTCTTATTTGAATTTATGGGGGAGAGGAATGGTCAATTCTGCCCAATAGTACATCTCAGAAAGCCATAGAGGGAGGCAGCAACATCTAACATCGAGTCTGGACAGTGTTCTGTTAGGTGCCTTGAATACACACACACACACGCACACACACACACACACACGTGTGTGTATATATATTCACAATGCAAATTTATAATGGATATATATGTTATGGTATATGGGTGTATATGTATATATTCACACATTCATCTTATACACACACACACGTGTATATATGTATTCAGTGAGTTGGGATGAGAAAAGGAGAACCATCAAATTTTGCTGGGTTGTGTGTATAATGTAGATTCATCGTTTCCCTTTCTCCAGTTTTCCTATTTATTTAGTGTGGCTTAATTTTCTTCAAGTAAAAAGGTTCCGAGATTAATCTTAATCAAAATAAAATGTCAAATGGAATATTTTTAATAAGGAAAGAATTTGAGAGTATTGAAAGAGGAAGACAAAGTGAAAAGCTCTATATATAGAAACAAAAGATGACGAATGGTAGCAATGAAGGAAAATAAACATAGACCTGAGTGGGATGAATGGTATGAATGAGCTAATGCTGAGAGGGGCTGGATATCCTAGGACTTTATGCTTATAAACCTTCTGTACTAGGTCCTAGAACCTATGAAAGACAGAGGAAAATTAGTATTTAAATTCAATAGTATTCCTATCTCACCACAGTGGCAAAAATTAAGAACTGTAATAAAACAACAGAAGGTGAGGACGTGGATCAAAGAGAGCTCTTATACACTGCTAGCATGAATATAAATTGGTACAACTTCTTTTGAAAATAATTGAGTATAATCTGACAAACCTGAGCATGTGCACATCTTATAGTTTAGCTATCTTACCTCTAAGTAGGTATAACTAAGAGAAATTCTCACATATATGTTCTAGAATATATACCACATTTTTTTAGCTTTAAGGGGTACATGTACAGGTTTGTTACATGGATTGCATAATGTTAAAGTCTGGAGTACAATTGATCATGTCACCTAAGTAGTAAACAGAGTACCCAACAGATAGTTTTTATACCCTTGCCCTCATCCCTCTCTGCTTTTGGAGTCCTTAGTGTCTATTTTTCCATCTTTATTCCATGTATACTCAGCATTCAACTGCTACTTATAAGTGAGAATATGTGGTATTTGATTTTCTTTTTCTGCATTAATTCAGTTAGAATAATAGTCTACAACTGCACCCACATAGCTGCAAAACTCATAATTTCATTCTTTTTCATGGCTGCATAGTATTCCATGGTGTATATATGCCACACTTTTTAGCCATTCCACTTTTGATGGGCACATAGGTTGATTCCATGTCTTTTCTGTTGTGAATAGTACTGCGATGGATATTAAAGTGCATGTGTCTTTTTGGTAGAACAATTTATTTTCCTTTCAGCAGATACCCAGTAAAAGCATTGCTAGGTCAAATGGTAGTTCTGTTTCAAGTTCATTGAGAAATCTCCAAACTGCTTTATATAGGGGCTGGACTAATTTACACTCCCACTAACAATGTATAAAAGTTCCCTTTTCTCCACAACCTTGCCAACATCTGTTGTTTTTTGACTTTTTAATACTAGCCATTCTGACAAGTGTGAGACCATATCTCATTGTTGTTTTGAGTTACATTTCTCTAACGATTAGTGATATTGAGCATTTTTTCAGGTTTTTGGCCACTTTTTGTCTTCCTTTCAGAAGTCTCTGTTTATATCCTTTGCTAAATTTTTAATGTTTTTCTGTTTTATTCCTTGTTGATTTGTTTAAATTCCTTATAGATTCTGGATATTAATCCTTCATTGAACACAGTTTACAAATATTTTCTCCCATTCTGTAGGTTGTTTGTTTACTCTGTTTATAGTTTCTTTGGCTGCACAGAAGCTCTTTCATTTACTTAGGTTCTAATTATCAATTTTTGTTTTTATTGCATTTGCTTTTGGGGTCTTCATCATAAGTTCTTTGCCTAGGCCATATCCAGAAGAGTATATCCTAGGTTTTCTTCTAGGATTTTTATATTTTGAGGTCTTATATTTAAGTCTTTAATT
Organism: Aotus nancymaae; assembly: GCF_030222135.1. NCBI lineage: Eukaryota > Metazoa > Chordata > Mammalia > Primates > Aotidae > Aotus > Aotus nancymaae. Next base: position 16,128,311 of record NW_026988472.1, on the reverse strand, counting down.
CTCTTGAGTTAACTTTTGTATATGGTGAAACTTGATAAGGATCCAGTTTCATTCTTTCTGCATAACTAGTTTTCCCAGCACTATTTATTGAGTAATTTGATGCCTCTGGCTTTTTTTTTTTTTTTGCTTTGGCTATTCAGACACATTCTTTGGTCCCTATGAATTTTAGAATAGTTTTTTTTTTTCTAATTCTGTGAAAAATGGCATTGGTAATTTGATAAGAATTGCATTGAATCTGTAGATTGCTTTGGGAAGTATAGGCATTTTAATGATATAAATTCTTCTAATCCATAGGCATAGAACTTCTATTTATTTGTGTCATCTATGATTTTTTTCAACAGTATTTTGGAGTCCTCCTTATAGAGTTCCTTCACCTCCATGGTTAAAGGTATTCCTAGGTATTCTATTTTTGTATGTATGTGCCTATTATAATGGGATTGTGTTCTTTAAAAAAATTATTTATAATTTTTCTGAGTAAATAGTAGGTATATATATTTATGGGATACATGAGATGTTTTGATACATACATGTAATGTGTAATAATCGCATTATGGAAAATGTGGTAACCATCCCCTAAAGCATTTATCTTGTATGTTACAAACAATCAAATTATATTTTTTAGTTATTTTAAAATGTACGATTAAGGTATTATTGACTGTAATGACCCTTTTGTGCTAGCAAATGCTAGGTCTTGCTCATCCTTTCTAATTTTTTGTACTCATTAACCATCCCTACTTCACCCCGCCACTCCACAACTATCCATCCCAGCCTCTAGTAAGCATCCTTCTACTCTCTATATCCATGAGTTCAATTGTTTTGATTTTTAGATCCCACAAATAAGTGAGAACATGCAATGTTTATCTTTCATGCCTGGTTTATTTCACTTATACTGACCTCCAGTTCCATCTATGTTGTTGTAACTGACAGGATCTCATTCTTTTGTATGGCTGAATTGTATTCCATTGTGGATAAGCAGTATGTTTTCTTTATCCACTCATCTGTTGATGAACACTTAGGTTACCTCCAAATCTTGGCTATTGTGAACAGTGCTGCAACAAACATGGGAGTGCAGATACCTCTTCGATGTACTGATTTACTTTCTGTTGGGCATAGACCCAGAAATTAGATTGCTGGATCATATGGTAGATCTATTTTTAGTTTTTTGAGGACCCTCCAAACTGTTCTCCATAGTGGTTGTACTAATTTACATTCCCACTAACAGGGTACAAGTCATCCCATTTCTCCACATTCTCACCTGCATTTGTTATTTCCTGTCTTTTGGATATAAGCCATTTTAACTGGAATGAGATATCTCATTGTAGTTTTGGTTTGCATTCCACTGATGATCAGTGATGTCAAGCACCTTTTCATATGCCTGTATGCCATCGGTATGCCTTCTTAGAAATGTCTAGTCAAATCATTTGCCCGTTTTTTGATTGGATCATTAGATTTTTCCTAGAGTTGTTTGAGTTCCTTATATATTCTGATTATTAATTCCTTCTGAGATAGGTAGTTTGCAAATATTTTCTCCCATTTTGTGGGTTGTCTCTTCATTTTATTGATTGTATCCTTTGCTGTGCAGAAGCTTTTTAACTTGATGTGATCCCATTCATCCACTTTTGCTTGTTTTGCCTGTGTTTGTGGGGTAATGCTCAAGAAATCTTTGCACAGACCAATGTCCTAGAGATTTTCCCCAATATTTTCTCTTAATAGTTTCATAGTTTGAAGTCTTAGATTTAAGTTTTAATCCATTTTGATTTGATTTTTGTTTATGGTGAAAGATAGGGGTATAGTTTCATTCCTCTGCATATGAATATCCAGTTTACCCAGCACCATTTATTGAAGAGACTTCATTTTAAACAGTGTATATTCTTGGCAGTTTTGTTAAAAATGAGTTCCCTGTTGATGTGTGGATGTTTTTTCTGGGTTCACTATGCTATTTCATTGTTCTGTGTGTCTGTGTTTATGCCAGTGCCATGTCATTTTGGTTATTAGAGCACTGTAGTATAATTTGAAGTTAGGTAATGTAATTCCTCCAGTTTTGTTCTTTTTTCTTAGGAAAGCTTTGGCTATTCTGGGTCTTTTGTGGTTTTATGTAAATTTTAGAATTTTTTTCTTTTTTTAACTTTTAAGTTTGGGTGTACAAGTAAAGGTTTGTTACACAAGTAAACTTCTGTCATGGGGGTTTGTTGTACAGGTAATTTATCACCCAGCTATTAAGACTAGTACCCATTAGTCATTTTTACTGATCCTCTCCCTCCTCCCACCTTCCACCCTCCCAAAGTTCCCAGTGTGTGTTATTTTCCTCTATGTGTTCATGTTTTCTCATCATTTAGCTCCCACTTATAAGTGAGAACATGCAGCATTTGGTTTCTGTTCCTATGTTAGTTAGCTAATGATAATGGTCTCCAACTCCATCTGTGTCCCTGCAAATAACATGATCTCATTCTTTTGTGGCTGCATAGTATTTGGTGGTGGATATGTACCACATTTTCTTTATCCAGTGTATCATTGATGGGCATTTAAGTTGATTCCATGTCTTTGCTGTTGTGAATAGTGCTACAATGAACATACTCATGCATGTGTCTTTATAATAGAATGATTTTTATTTATTTGGGTATACAGCCAGTAATGGGATTGCTGGGTCAAATGACATTTCTGTTTTTAGGTCTTTGAGGAATTGTCCCCTCCCCACCATCTTACACAATGGATGAACTAATTTACATTCCGACCAACAGTGTATAAGCATTCCTTTGTCTCCAGAACCTTTCTAGCATCTGTTATTTTCTGAAATTTTAATAATAGCCATTCTGACTAGTGTGATATGGTATCTCATTGTGGTTTTGATTTGCATTTCTCTAATGATAAGTGATGTTTATCTATTTCTGTAAAGAATGTCATTGGTGTTTTGATAGATACTGTACTAAGTATGTGGGTTGCTTTGGGTAGTATGGACATTTTAACAATGTCAATTCTTTCAATCCATGAACATGGCAAATCTTTTCATTTTTTGCTGTCCTCTTCAATTTCTTTCATCAGTGTTTTATAGTTTTCATTATAAAGATTTTTCACTTCGTTGGTTAATTCTTAAGTATTTAATTGTATTTGTGGTGATTGTAAATGGGATTACTTTTTAAATTTCAGATTGTTAAATTTCACTGTTACCATATAGAAATGCTACTGATTTTTTATCCTGTAAAATACCATATTTGTTAGTTCTAACTGTTTGGTGAAGCTTTTAGGGGTTTCCAAATATAAGATTATATCATCTGCAAAAAAGAAGGATAATTTGACTTCTTCCATTCCAATTTGGATGTCCTTTATTTTCTTTCACTTGTCTGATTGCTCTAGCTAGGACTTCTTGTATTAGGTTGAATAATAGTGATTAAAGTAGGCATCCTCTCCATGTTTCAGATCTTAGAAAAAAGACTCCGTTTTTCCTCATTCAGTATGATACTAGCTCTGGATCTGTCATATATGGCATTTATTATGTTGACATATGTTCCTTCTATATGCAGTTTTTATAGAGGTTTTATTGTTAAGAGATATTGAATTTTATCAAATGCTCTTTCAACATCAATTAAAATGATCATATGGATTTTATCCTTCATTCTGTTGTTATGATGTATCACACTGATTAATTTGTATATGTTGAACCATTCTAGCATCCCAGAGATCAATCCTACTTGGTCATAATGAATGATCTTTTTAATATATTGTTGAATTAAGTTTGCTAGTATTTTGCTATAGATTTTTGCATGAATATTCATCAGAGATACTGGTCTGTAGTTTTCTTCTTCTTTTTTTTTTTTTTGAGGTGTTTTTGTCTGGTTTTGGTATCAGGATAATACTGGCCTTGTAAAATGGGTTTGGAAGTATTCCCTCCTCCTCTATTTTTCAAAATAGTTTGAGTAGAATTGGTATTAGTTATTCTTTAAATGTTTGCTAAACTTCTGTAGTGATGCCATCAGTTCCCTGGCTTTTCTTTACTAGGAGAGGTTTTATTATGGCTTCAATCTTGATACTTGTTATTGATCTGTTCAGGTTTTGTATTTCTTCCTGGTTCAATCTGGAAAATGGTTTATGTCTAGAAATGTGTTCATTTCTTCTAGATTTTCTAATTTATTGGCATATAGATGTCCATAGTAGTCACTAATGATCCTTTCAGTTTCTTTAGTATCAAGTATAATGTCTCCTTTTTCATCTCTGGTTTTATTTGTGTCTTCTCTCTTTTTTCTTAGTCGGGCTAAAGTTTTGTCAATTTTAACTTTCTAAAAAGTTAAATCTGTTTTATTGATCATTCTTTTTTTTTCTTTATTACAATTTCATTTATTTCTGCTCTGATCTTTTTTTTTTTTCATTTGCTAATTTGGAGTTTCGTTTGTTTTGCTTTTCTAGTTCTTTAGGATGCATCATTAGGTATTTTTTTGAAATTGTTCTTCTGTGTGATGTAGATATTTATTGCTATAAACTTTCTTCTTACTACTGCTTTTGCTGTATCCTATAAGTCTTGGTGTGTTTTGTTTCTATTGTCATTTGTTTCAGGAAATTTTTCAATTTTCTTCTTAATTTTTTCATTGATCCACTTGTCATTTAGGGGCATATTATTTAAATTCCATATATTTGTATACTTTCCAAAATTCATCTTATTATTGATTTATAGTTTTATTCCCTTGTAGTCAGAGAGGATACTTGATATCGTTTCAGTTATTTTGAATGTTTTAAGACTTGTTTTGTGAGCTAACATATGGTCTAACCTTGAGAATGATCCATGTGCTGTAGAAAAGAATGTGTATTCTCCAGTCATTGGATGAAATGTTCTGTAAATATCTATTAGATTCATTTGGTCTGTAGTACAGAATAAGTCTAATATTTATTTGTTGGCATTCTGTCTGGAAGCTGTGTCCACCACTGAAAGTGGGGTGTTAAGGTCTCTAGCACTTGTTGTATTGGGGCCCATCTCTCTGTTTTGCTTTAATAATATTTTCTTTATAGGTCAGTGTGCTCCAGTGTTGGGTGCATATATATTTTAAATTATTATACTCTCTTGATGAATTAACCCCTTTATCATTATATAGTGACCTTCTTTTTCTCTTATTGTAGTTTCTGTCTTGACTTCTATTTTATCTCACATATGAATAGTGACTCCTGCTCTACTTTGGTTTCCATTAGCATGTAATATCTGTTTCCCATCCCTTTAGTTTAGTCTATGTGTGGCTTGCTTTGTGGGTGAAGTGTGTTTCTTGTAGGCAACAGATTAATAGGTCTTGTTTATTCATCCATTCAGCCACTTGGTGTGTTTTGATGGGAGAGTTTAGTTCATTTACATTCAATGTTATTATTGATAAGAACTTACTTCTGCCATTTTGTTATTTGTTTTCTAGTTTTTTTGGGGTTTTCTCTTCCTTCTTTCTTTCCTTCATCTTTAACTTTAGTGACGGTGATTTTCTCCAGTGATATGATTTAGTTTTCTGTTTTATTATTTTTTGTGTATCTATTGTAAGATTTTTGGTTTGAGGTTATCATGAGGCTTGCAAATACTATCTTATAATTCATTATTTTAACTTGAAAACAACACTGTTTGTATGAACAAACAGTTAAAAAGAAAATAAATAAAAACTATGGCTTAACTTCATCTCCCTGCTTTTTAAATTTATTGTTTTTATTTATACCTTATTGCGCTGTTTATGTCTTGGAAAGTTGTTGTAGTTTTTTTATTTTTATTTTTTATCGGTTTATTGTTCAGGCTTTCTATGTAGGATAAGAGTCATTTACATACCACAGTTACAGTGTAGTAATATTCTGTGATTTTCTGTGTACTTACTATTACCAGAGAGTTTTGTACCTTCAGGTGATAACTTACTGTTCATTAATATTCTTTTATTTCTGATTTATGTACTCCCCTTAACATTTCTTGTAGGTCAGGTCTGGTGTTGATGAAATCCCTCAGCTTTTGTTTGTCTGGGAAAGTTTTTATTTCTCCCTCATGTTTGAAGGATATTTTTTGCCAGCTATATAATTCTGGGGTAAAAGTTTATTCCTTCAGCACTTTATATCATGCCACTGTCTCCTGGCCTGTAAGGTTTATACTGAAAAGTCTGCTGCCAGATGTTTTAGAGCTCCATTGTATGTTGTTTCTTTTCTTTTGCTGCTTTTAGGATCCTTCCTTTATTCTTGACCTTTGGGAGTTCGATTATTAAAAGCCTTGAGGTAGTCTTTGAGTGAAATCTCCTTAGTGTTCTACAACTTCCTTGTACATGGATATTGATATATTTCTCTAGGTTTGGGAAGTTCTCTTATTCCTTGGAAAAAAGTTTCTACCCCTGTCTTTTTCTGTAGCTCCTGTTTAAGCCCAATAACTATTAGATTTGCCCTTTTAGATTTGCATCTAGCTATTTTCTAGATCCTGTAGTCATGCTTCATTGCTTTTTATTCTTTTTGTTTTTTGTCTCCGCTAACTGTGCAATTTCAAACAGCCTGTCTTCAAGCTCACTAATTCTTTCTTCTACTTGATCAATTTTACTTTTAAAAAACTGATGCATTCTTCAGTATGCCAATTGCATTTTTCATCTTCAGAATTTCTTCTTGATTCTTTTTAATTATTTTCATCTCCTTGTTAAATTCATCTGACAGAATTCTGAATTCCTTTTGTATTATTCTGAGTTTTTTTGAGTTTCCTCAACAAAGCTATTTGAATTCTCTGTCACATATCTCTGTTTCTCCATGATTGTTACCTGGTTCCTTATTTAGTTCATTTGGCGAGGTTGTTTTCTGAGATGGTCTTGATACTTATAGATGTTCTTTGATGTCTGGGCATTGAAGAGTTATGTATCTCTTACTGTGTATCTCTTACTTATGTATCTTACTCTGTAAGCTTGTTTGTACCTGTCCTTCTTGGGAAGGCTTTCCAGATATTTGAGAGGACTTGGGTGTTGTGATCTAAGCTATATCTGCTTTAGGGAGCACCCCAAGCTCAGTAATCCTGTGTTTTTTGCAGACTCACAGAGGTACTACCTTGATAGTAATGGATAAGATACAGGAGAATTATCTGGATTACCAAGCAGAGACTCTTGTACTCTTCCTTTACTTTCTCCCAAACAAATGGAGTCTCTCTGTTCTGAGCTGCCTGAAGCTGGAGGTGGAGTGACACAAGCACCCCTGTGCCACTACCATATGATTGTGCTGGGTTAGACCTGAAAGCAGCATAGTACTGGGTCTCATGCAAAGCCTGCTGTAACCACTCCTTGGCTACTGTCTATGTTTACTCAAGGCTCTGGGGCTCTGTAATTAGCAAGCGGCAAAGCCAGTCAGGCCACTCTTCAGGTTGGCAAAATCACCCATGCCCAGGTGGATCTGAAGGTGCCATCTGAAGCCAGGGACTATAGTCCAAAACTTTAGAAATCTACCTATTGTGCTGTTGTACTGTGGCTGAACTGGCACTCCAACCACAAGACACAGTCCTTCCCACTCTTCTCTCTCTTTCCCAAGGGCAGAGGAGCCTTACCTTGTGGCCTGCGCCACCACAAGCCCAGAAGGAGTACTGCCAGACTACAGCTGATGTTCCCTTATGGCTCAAAGGCTCTTCACTCAGCTTGTGGTAAATGCTAGCTGGCCTGAGACTTACTGTTCAGGGTACTGGGTTCCCCTCTGGCCCAGGGAAGGTCAAGGAATGCTGTCTAACAGCCAAGTCCTAGAATCGGGGACCCCAAGAGCCCACTTGATGTTTTACTCCTCTAGGGCCAAGCTGGAGAGTACCTAAGGTGTAAGGCAAAGTCCTCTTTACTTTTCCCTCTGCTTTTCTCAAGCGGAAGAAGTCTTACACCATAGCCACCATAGTTGGAAATATTCTGAGTCTCACCTGATGCCAACAAGCCTCAGAGTCTTACCCAAGGTCCTTGATGTAGTACCTGAATATTGCTGCTGGTTTTCGGGGGCCCAAGGGATCTTCATATAGCCTGTAATGAATGCTTCCAGGACTGGATCCATCCCTTCAGAAGGCAGTAGGTTCCCTTTTGTCCCTTAGTATGTCTAAAAATGTAATCTGAGAGCTAGGGCCTGGAAAGGGGGCCTTAGGACTCTGAGTGGGGCCTTATCCTGCTGTGGCTGAGTTGGTATCCAAGATGCAAAACGAAATCCTCCCCACTCTTCCCTTTCCTCTTTTTAAGCAGAAGGAAGGGATCTTTTTTTGGAGCCATGAGCTGTGCAGCCTGGAGCACACAGAGGATGGGTGATGCTGGCACTTTCTTAGTCACCATAGCTGGTGTCTCAGTATGTCACGTGCTCCCACAGTCTGTTGTCTCTGGGCCTAGTTCAGCACTAAGACACACCTAAGAGTTTCAGTTCTTATGGCCTAGCCTGCCTTTAAGTCTATTTAGAGCCCCAGAGCACTTTGGCCCTCGTTGGTGAGGCTTGTGGGAACTGAAGTTCCAGCCACTGAAACTGGTAATTCCCCTGTGACTGGAGCTGATTTTTTTTTTTTTTTTTTTTTTTTTTTTTTTGCATTTTAGGTTTTGGGGTACATGCGAAAAACATGCAAGATTGTTGCATAGGTACACACATGGCAGCGTGATTTGCTGCCTTCCTCCCCAGAGCTGATTTAAATGCTCCCTCTGTGAGCAAGCATCAACTGAGTTTGATCCGATTTCCCTTTTGGCTATAACAGGACAGCACTGAGTTCAGTGCCCCACAATTGTTATGCTCTCCCTCTCCCATCACACAGGAGAATTGGAGCGCAGGAGGTGGAGTCTGCAGTTAGCTGAGATGGCGCCATTGCAGTCCAGCCTGGGCAATAAAAGTGAAACTCTGTCTCAAAAAAAAAAAAAAAAATTCTCTAAAACATACCAAGAAATCACCAAACTTGAGACATAAACTGAAAATTTAAAACATTGTTGGTATGCTCAAATATCAGATACAGATTATCAAATCAAATTTGAAAGTGAATTCAGTTAGGGATTGTTTGGCTGCAAGTAACATACTCACAATAGTGGCTTGAACATACAAGGATTTGTTCTCTCATGTTAAAGAAGTCTGAAATTTGAAAGTCCAAAACTGGTAGGGATGTCAACAGTGTCTTTAAGGAACCAGAGTATCTTTGTCTGCTCTAACATACTAGTACATTGCTTCCATCCTTAAAAATCAAGATGGTTGTTGGAGCTCTACTATCTAATTTGCATTTCAGGTAGCAGGAAGGACAAAAACCAACCTGGCAGCATCAGCTTTCTTTAAGTAGCCTCCTCAAAATTTCCACCAAACATTTATGCTTTCATTTCAGCAAGGGGGCTGAGAATAGTAACTATTCTGCATGGTCATGTGTCCAGCTAAAAATCAGGGAGCCACTAAAAAAAGAAGAGGAGAATGTCTGTTGGGAAGCAACCAAAAGTCTCTGCCATTGAGTGGAAATAATTAAAATGTTCCCAGAAATAAAAAGCACCTTGAGCAAAATTGACCACAAACAAATCTCATGAGCCAGCCCTCTACTACTATATAAATACCTTAGAGAAATTCTTGCAAATACACCTTAGAAAGCATTTATAAGAATGTCTATGATAGCAATGTTCATAATATAAAAATACTAGAAACAATGAAGTGTCATTAACAGTGTAATGGATGAATAAATTGCTATAGTGAAGTGGAAATCAACCACATATTTCAATATACCACTGTAGGATTACTGCAGTTCACAGTAATATATTACATAATTTCAAATAGCTAGAAGGAGCAACATTCCCAACATAAAGAAATGATAAATGTTTGAGATGATGGATATGTTAATTACCCTGATCTGATAAGTATACAATATATATGTCAAAACATCGCTATGTACCCCATGAATACATACGATTATTATTCATCAATTAAAAATGAAAATAAGCCTATTTAAAAAGTTCAAAATATTTATAATTACCATGAGAGGCATGTCCCAGTGTAATAAAGTGTTAGTTCTATTGATATAAAGTTCAAAAATTGGCCAAACTGAGTCATGTTTAGGTATATATATGTAGGTGGAGATATATACATAAATGATTAACAGAAAAGTCTGTGTTATGAGCTGAGTTGTGTCCTGTAAAATTTACATCAAAGCCCTAACCCCCAGTACCTTACAATATGGCTGTATTTGGAGATAGGGCCTTTAAAGAGGTAATTAAGTAAAAATGGGCTCATTAGGATGGACCCTCCCTCATCCAAAATGACTCATGTCCTTATAAGAAGAGATTAGGACACAATATCCGCAGGGGGAAGACCATGTAAAGACACACAGACATGCCTATGTGAACACACAACAAAAAGACAGCTCTCTGTAAGCCAGAAAGAAAAGCTTCTGAAGAATCAAAACCTACTGCCATACCTTGATCTATCTCAGATTTTTAGCTTCTAGAACTGTGAGAGAATGAATTTCCATTGTTTAAGCCACCCAATCTGTGGTATTTTTATTATGGCAGCCTGAGTAAACTAATAAAGTTAGGATTATGGATTTGTCAGGCGGTAAGGGCAGAGGGATGCAATCGTGAAAGGCCATAGATAGATTTTCTAAGGCCATGATTTTTAAATCTATTTTATGTGTATTACGGGTATGTAGAAATTTTAGAATTTTTATTATTTTAACTTCAAATATATTTCATCTTCTGTATATGGTATTTTTTACTATTTAAATATGGAGAAAAAGGGAAGAAAAAGATATGAAGATAGGCATTTAAGTAAATAAAAATAATCATAACTAGAGGCCTTAGAACAAAAACCTGTATTATATAATTAGGACAAATATATAGTTTATATTCAGAACCACAGCTTTAAAACTAAACTGAAAAGCTCCAATTCCACTAAAACTTGTAATATATTTTATTCAAGGAAAAAGTGGAGTGTTTAAAGTGTTAATTCAATTTCTTAGTGTGAATACTAATTATCCTTCATTAGCAGTATATTATACCTACTGCTACTATCTCCTTGAAGAATTATTATCATAGAAAGATGGATTTAGAATAGGCAGAGTCTTTAGAGATTATCTACATATGTGTATAGTACAGGAAGGCTAGCCCAAAAGCAAACTATTGTTTTCATCAAACTGGTTCAAGACCTCATTATTGTGACTATTGTCCTAGATAACATAACCTAATACAAAGCAGGCTAAAACAGGAATCAGACGGATGTGTTCTGATTCTTATTTTACTTAAACTCTCTGAGACATAATTCCTTCATCTGTACACATAGGTTACCGTAGGCCTGTTTGCCTGCCTGATGGTTCACTGTGAACCTCACAGTAAGTTAGAGGTGGAAGGCAAGTTAAGCATTATGTAATTCAACTTATTCCTTTTAAAAATAAGTTTTATTTTGTTTGTAATTGACACATAATTGTACAAATTTATAGAGTACAGTGTGATTTGTTTGTTTGTTTTGAGACAATGTCATGCTTTGTCACCCAGGCTGGAGTGCTGTGGCACAATCATGGCTCACTGCTGCCTCAAACTCCTGCGCTCAAGCATTCCTCCTGTTTCAGCCTCCCAGGTAGCTAGGACTACAAGTGTACAATAACACACCCAGCTAATTTTTCTTTTCTAGAGATGTGGTTTTGCTATGTTGCCCAGGCTGGTCTTGAACTCATGGCCTCCAGCAATGCTCCTGCCTCAGCCTCCCAAAGTACTGGGATTACAGGTGTGAGCCACCATGCTGGGCCCACTGTGATGTTTTGCAACATATGTACATTGTGTAATGATGAAATCAGGGTAACTAGTGTATCTGTCACCTCAAACATTTGTCATTTCTTTATGATAATAACATTTAAAAACCTCTCTTCTAGCTATTTTAAAGTATACATTATTATTGGCTATAATCACTCTCCTGTGCAATGGAACACTAGAACTTATTCCTCATATCTGACTACTACTGTGCATATCAACCAGTCTCTCCTCATTCCTCCTCTCCCCGCTAATCTACCCAGCCTCTGGTAAGCGGTATTTTACTCTCTACTTCTATGAGATCAACATTTTTAGATTACACTTATGAGTGAGATCATGCGATATTTGTCCTACTATGCTTAGTTTATTTCACTTAACATAATGTCCTCCACATTCATCCATGCTGTTGCAAATAACAAAATTTTGTCTTTTTTTTGGCCCAATAGTATTCCATTGTGAATATATACCAGCCTTTTTTATCCATTCATTTATTGATAGACACTTAGTGGGATTGTTGGATCATATGGTAGATCTATTTTTAATTGGGGGGGAACTTCCATATTGTTTTTCATAATGGCTGTACTAATTTACATTCCCATCAATGGTGTATCGCTTCTCCTTTCTCCACATCCTTGCTGGCATTTATTTATTTATTTATTTTTATAATAGCCATTCTAACAGATGTGAAGTGATATCTCATTGTGATTTTGATTTGAATTTCCCTGATGATTAGTAATGTTGAGTGTTTTTTTACATACCTGTTGACAATTTGTATGTCTTCTTTTAATAAATGTTTACTTAGATCTTTTGCCCATTTTTAAGTAAGACCATTTTTTTTTTTTTTTTTTTTTTTTTTGCTATTGAGTTGAGTTCCTTACATATTCTGGATATTAACCCCTTGTTAGATGCATAGTATATAAATATTTTCTCCCATTATTGTAGGTTGTCTCTTCACTCTGTTGACTATTTCCTTTGCTGGGCAGAAACTTCTATATATGTCTGTTTTTGCTTTTATTGCCTATGACTTTGAGGTGTTACTTAAAAACATCCTTGCCCAGACCAGTGTTGTGAAGCATTTCCCCTATGTTTTCTAGTAATTTTATAGTTTGGGGTGTTACATTAAAGTTTTTAATTTATTTAGTTTTCCCAGCAACACTTATTGAAGGGACTATATTTTCTCCAATGTGTGGTCTTAGCAAGACATTTTTCACAGAAATAGAAAAACAATCCTAAAATTTGTATGGAACGTTGAATAGCCAAAGGAATCTTGAACAAAAAGAACAAAGTTGGAGGTATCAGACTACCTAACTTTAAAACATACTACAAAGCAATAGTAACCAAAACAGCATGGTGCTGGCTTAAAAACAGATGCATAGACCAATGGAACAGAAATGATAACCTAGATATAAATTCATTTATTTACAGCCAACATATTTCTTTTAAACCTGATTAAAGTGAAATTTAGAGAGTGACCAAGATAATCATTGGGATATTGCTGGGTCTAGAGTTCAGGTTCCTTGAGCTAATCTCCCCAAAATTAGAAGAATTAAAAAAAGGAAAGTTATAGTGAAAAAGAAAAAAAATGAGCAGAGTCCAGGAATTTTATAAGTAGAATACTAGGAGTTATGGAAAGACAGTAGAGAGAAAATGGAAGGGAGGAAATCATAAATAAAATAATTCAACAAAATTTACCAAAATAGAAGGAAATGAGTTTTCATATTTAAAGAACCCACAAAGTGCCCAGCAAAATAGGTGAAAATAGGCCTATGTATGGATTCCAGAAACGAGGGGAAAATCATATGGCACTGAAGAACCATGAGTCAACATGGTTTCAGGTGTTCATTAGCAAGACTTAAAGCTAGAATAAAATGAACTAATATTTTCAAAATAGTAAAGGAGAAAGATTTCCAACCTGGAATCCCATACTCATACAAATTATCGATGAAATTTGAGGGTAGAATAAAGACATAAATGAAGGTAAGCTATAAAGAAAAGCTAATAAATAATAGTGGTTATCTCTAGCAATGGGGAGGGAGTTGCAGTTAACCTAGGAAGAACAAAGATGGAACTTCTTCAGTTGTGGTAATGGTGTATTTCTTTAGTTGAGTGGTGAGTGCATGTCTCTTAATTTTATTCTTTAATAAAGAATAAACAAACACCAAAAGGTCAAATGGAAAAATGATTATCAATGAAGGGTTTGCAACAGTAGGGTTAGTGAGGCTGGAATAGGAATGAGATTTCTCATGAATACATTTTTATATGACTCTAAACCAAGTTAATATACTGTCAATTTTTTTAAATATAAAAATTAGAAAAAGAAGGTACTCTAAGGATTAGGAGAAGATGTGAACAACTAATTAAAGCTCCATTGTCATAAAAACATAAAATATCTAAAATTAAGAATTTAAATAAGCATTTCACAGAAAGATAACTCTGAAAGATCAATTAACATATGAAAAAATAACCACCCTCACATGTAATCAGGGAAATACTAATTTAAATAATAAGATATGGTTTTATATCTATCATTAGTTTGACATTACCTAGCTTGGACTAGGATGCAGAAAAATGAAGACTGTCATATGCTGGTGGCAGAATGCAAATTAATACAATTTTTCAATAACTAGAAAGCTGACAATATGCATAGCCTTTACCTAAACATCCTTTTGGGGTTATATCTTAGAGAAACTCACATGTTAGCACAAGGAGACATATAAAAATATTTATGTCAGGATTTATTTTTATAGTGAAAAATTGAAAACAACATAAATGTTCATCAACTAAGGAAGTAATGAATAATTTATAGTACATTTATACCATCGACTATAATACATCAATACAATCAGTGAACTTGGCCTAATCCATATGCATCAACCTGAAAAACATATAAAATTACTAGAGAGAAAAAAGCAATTTGCAAAATGGTATGTGCAATAATTACTAATCAATGTAAAATTATCTAGACATTAATTTTTTTAAATTTTGTATTATTTTACATTCAGTGGGTACATATGCAGGTTTGTTACATAGGTATATTGTGTAATGGTGGAGATTGGGCTTCTAGTGTACTCCTTACCCAAGTAGTGAACATTGTACCCAATGGGTAATTTTTTAACTCTCACCCTTATCCCAACTTTTCTAATTTTGGAGTCCCCTGTGTCTATTATTTCCATCTTTATGTCCATGTGTACCCATTGTTTAGTTCCCACTTATGAGTGAGAACATGTGATATTTGATAATCTGTTTCTGAGTTATATCAATTAGGATAATGGTCTCCAGCTCCACCCATGTTGCTACAAAGAACAAAATTTCATTCTTTTCTATGGCTGCTTAATATTTCATGGTGTATATATACCCACTTTTTTTTTTTTATCCAATTCACTGTTGATGGACACGGGTTGATTCCATGACTTTTCTACTGTGAATAGTGCTACGATCAAGAGATAAGTACAGGCTGGGTGTAGTGGCTCATGCCTGTAATCCCAGCACTTCGTGAGGCTGAGGCAGGCAGATCACTTGAGGTCAGGAGTTCGAGACCAACCTGGCCAACATGGTGAAACCTCATCTCTACTAAAATTACAAAAACTTAGCCAAGCATGGTGGCACATGCCTGTAATCCCAGCTACTCAAGAGGCTGAGGCAGGAGAATTGCTTGAACCCAGGAGGCAGAGGTTGCAGTTAGCCAAGATCACAATACTGCACTCCAGCCTGGATGATAGAGCAAGATTCTGTCTCAAAAAAACCCCCCCCAATATCAGAAAATATGTGAGTGCAGATATCTTTCTGAAAAAAAAAAATATATTTTTTCCTTTCAGTATATACCCAGTAGTGGGACTACTGGGTTGAATGGTAGTTCTGTTTTCAGTTCTCTGAGGAAACTCCATAATGTTTTCCATACAAATTGAACTAATTTATATTCCTACCAACAGTGCATAAGCATTTCCCTTTCTCCACATCCATGCCAACATCTGTTCTTTTTTTAACTTTTTTTTTTTCCTTTCCAACTTTCAGGTTCAAGGAGTACATGTGCAAGTTTTTTACCTGGGTGAATTGCATGTTGTGGGGATTTTGTGTAAAGGTAGTTTTGTCACCCAGGTAATCAGCATAATACCCAATAGGTAGTTTTAAAATCCTTACCCTCCTCCCACCCTTCACCCTCAAAGAGGCCCCAGTGTATATTGTTCCCTTCTTCATGTCCATGCACATTAAACACTTTGCTCCTATGTATAGGTGATAACATGTGATATTTGGTTTTCTGTTCCTCCATTAATTCATGTAGGATTATGGCCTTCAGTTCCATCCATGTTGCTGTAAAGGCCATGATCTCATTTTTTTATAGCTGCATAGCATTTCATAGTATATATGTACCACATTTTCTGAATCCAGTTTACTGTTGATGGACATCTAAGTTTATTTCATGTCTTGGCTATTACGAATAGTGCCAAGATGAATATATGTGTACCTGTGTCTTTGTGGTAGAATAGTTTATATTCCTTTGGGTATATACCCAGTAATGGAATTGTGGGGTCCAATGGTAGTTCTGTTTTAAATTCTTTGAGAAATCTCCAGACTTTTCACAGTGGCTGAACTAATTTGCTTTCCCAGCAGTAGTGTATGTGTTTCCTTTACTTTGCAAACATGCCAGCATCTGTTATTTTTTTGACATTTTAGTAATAGCCATTCTGACTGGTGTGAGATTGTATCTCATTGTGGTTTTGATCTGCATTTCTATAATAATTAGTGATATTGAGCATTTTGACATATGCATGTTAGTCATGTGTATGTCTTCTTTTGATAAGTGTCTGCTCATATCCTTTGCCCATTTTTTAATTGGGTTGTTTATTTTTTGCTTGTTGATTTGAGTTCCTTTTAGATTCAGGATATTAAACCTTTGTTGCATGCATAGTTTGCAAATATTTTATCCCATTCTGTAGGTTGTCTGTTTACTCTGTTAATTTTTTTTGGTTGCTGTGCAGAAGCTGCTTAGTTATGTCCCGTTTTTCAATTCTTGTTTGTTTTTCAATTGCTTTTGGAGTCCTCGTCATGAAGATTTTGCCTGGGCCAATGTACAGAATGATATTTCCTAGATTTTTTTCTAAGGTCTTTATAGTTTTAGTTTTACATTTTACATTTAAGTCTTTAACCCATTTTCAGTTGGTTTTTTTATATGATGAAATGTACAGGTCCAGCTTCAATCTTCCACATATGGCTAGTCAGTTATCTCACCACCATTTATTGAATATAGAGTCTATTCCCCACTGCTTGTTTTTGTTGCCTTTGTCAAATATCAGATGGCTGTAGGTGTGCAGCTTTATTTCTGGGTTCTCTAACCTGTTCCATTTGTCTATGTGTTTGTTTTTATACCGGTGCCATGCTATTTTAGTTACTGTAGTATGATATGAAGTTGAGTAGTGTGATACCTCCAGCTTTGTTCTTTTTGCTTAAGATTGCTTTGGCTATTCAGCTCTCTTTTAGTTCCATCAAAATTTTAGATCCCTTTTGTTCCAGTTCTGTGAAACAGGTTGTTGGTTGTTTGATAGGTACAGCATTGTATCTGTAAATTATTTTGGACAATACAGCCATTTTAACAAGATTGATTCTTTCTATCCATGAGCATGAAATGTTTTTCCATTTGTTTCTATCATCTCTGATTTATTGTAGCAGTGTTTTGTAATTCTCATTATAGGAATCTCTCCATTCCCTGGTTATCTGTATTCCTAAGTATTTTACTCTTTTTGTGGCTATTGTGAATGGGATTGCAATTTTTACTTGGTTCTCAGTTTGGATGTTATTGGCATATAGAAATGCTACTTATTATGATACATTCATTTTTGCACACTGACACTTTGTTGAAGGTGTTTATCATATTTAGAAGACTTGGACAGAGACTGAGGTTTTCTAGTATCATGATACTTTTTTTATAGTATAATGTTATCTAAAAATAAGAGAAAGTTTCACTTCCTCTTTTCATAGTTGGATGCCTTTTATTTCTCCCTCTGGCCTGGTTACTTTGGCTGTGATTTCCAGTACTATGTTGAATAGGAATGCTGAGAGTAGGCATACTTGTCTTGTTCCAGATCTCAAGAGGAATGCTTCTAGCTTTTGGCCATTCAGTAGGATGGTTTGACATACATGGCTCCCATTATTTTGAAGTTTGTACCTCCAGTGCCTAGTGTGCTGATGGTTTTTAACATGAATGGATGTTGAATTTTATCAGAAGCCTTTTCTGTGTCTATTAAGATGATCATGTGCTTTTGTCTTTAATTCTGTTTATGTGATGAATTACATGTATTGGTTTGTGAATGTTGAACCAACCTTGCATAAAACCTTAATAAAGCCTACTTGATCATGCTGCATTCACTTTTGATGTGCTGCTGGATTTGATTTGTTAGAATTTTGCTGAGGATTTTTAGACCAAGGTTCATAAGGGATATTGGCCTGAAGTTTTGTTTTTGGATGTTGTGTCTCTGCCAGGTTTTGGTATCAGAATGATGCTGCCTCATGTAATAAGTTTGAGAGGAATCCCTCTTCCTGAATTTTTTGTAATAGTTTTAGTAAGATTGGTACCAGCTCCTCTTTTTATGTCTGGTAGAATTCAGCTGTGAATCTACCTGGTCCAGGGCTTTGGTTTTTAGTTTTTTAACTACTGATTCAATTTCAGAAGTGATTATTGGTCTGTTGAGGGTTTTAATTTCTTCCTGGTTCAATCTTAGGAGGTTGTATGTTTCCAGGGATTTATCTATTTCTCGTAGGTTTTCTAGTTGGTGTGCACAGAGGTGTTCATAATAATCTCAGAGGGTTTATTGTATTTCGGTGTAGTCAGTTGTAATGTCCTCTTTGACATTACTGCTTTGTTTATTTGGATCTTCACCCTTTTTTCTTTATTAGTCTAGCTAGTGGTCTGTCTTATTTATTGCTTCAAAGAACCAACTTTTGGTTTTGTTTATCTTTTGTATGTTTTTTCTGATCTTCATTTCATTAAGTTCAGCCGTGATTTGCATTTTTTTCTTGTTAGCTTTGTGTTTTGTTTGCTCTTATTTTTCTTTATGATGTCATCATTGAGCATATGGTCAGTTTTAGAGTATGTACCATGTGCAGATGAGAAGAATGTGTATTCTATTTTGTTGAGTGTAGTGTTCTGTGGATATCTGTTAGATCCATTTGGTCAAGTGCCAAGTTTATGTCCTGAATATCTTTGTTAGTATTCTGTCTTGGTGGTCTGTCCAATACTGTAAGTGGAGTGTTGAAGTCTCCTATTATTGTGTGGTTATCTAAGTATTTTCATAAGTCTCTAAGAACTCATTTTATGAATCTGAGTGCTCCAGTGTTGGGTGCATATCTCTTCAGGATAGTTAAGTTTTCTTGTTGAATTGATCCCTTTATTATTATATGAGGCACTTTTTTGTCTCATTTTTAAAAGAAGGTCTTGCTATGTCATTCAAGCTGGAGTGAAGTGGTGCAATCACAGCTCACTGCAGCCTCAACTTCCTGGGCTTAAGCAACTCTTGCACCTCAGCCTCCTGAGTAGCTTGGACTACAGGTATGTGTCACCATGCTAATTTTTTGTAGAGACAAAGGTCTTGCCATGTTGCCCAGGCTGGTCTCAAACTCCTGGACTCAAGTAATACACCCACTCCAGCCTCCCAAAGTGCTGGGATTATAGGCACAAGCCACCATGCCTGGCTCTGTGATTTCTTTATCATTCTTGGTTTAAAGTCCATTATTTTCTGAAATAAGAATAACACCTCATGCTCTTTTTTGGTTTTCCATTTGCTTGATAGCTCTTTCTGCATGCTTTTACTTTGAGCCTGTAGGTATCCTTGCATGTGAGATGGGTCTCTGGAAGATAGTATACAGTTGGGTCTTGCTTCTTTATTCAACTTGCCACTTTGTGCCTTTTAAATGGGGGTGTTTAACCTGTTTAAATTCAAGGTTAATATTGATATGCACAGATTTGATCCTGCCATTGTGTTGTAAGCTGCTTGCTATATAGAACTTGATTTTCGATAGTAGCCATCCTGACTGGTGTAGGATGATATCTCATTGTGGTCTTAATTTTTATTTCTGTGATGATTAGTAATGTTGGACATTTTTTCATGTGTTTGTTGGCCACTTGCATGTCTTCCTTTAAGAAGACATGACTTGTGGGTAACCCCCAACTTGGGCACCGAGGAAGGAGAGCTGTGCAAACCCCAGGCACAATTAGTGCCTGAAGAATATCTTAGTTTATGGTGTTATTACTCAGCTATTTCCTTTATATAATCCTTTATATATAATCATATATTAGTTTATAGAATTAGTGCCTGAAGTATAACTTACTGCTTACATATATCTAGCTTATATAATCATACTTAGTACTTATATTTAGCATACTTAGTTCCATATAATCTTTCTATATACTCATATAGCCATTGTAGTCAGAGCTGTACCGACACATTTAGTGCTGATTTACATAATCCTTCTATATAACCATATAGTAGTTTGTAGTAGGAGGAATGCCTAGAGCAGTCACAAAGTGGAAGCAGTACATGGGAAAACAGCTGGACCAGGACAAGAACTAAAGACCTAGGCAGTGGCGTCCCTGCCTGAAAGGGCATACGCTATGTGGCAGGCTTGGAGTAAGAGCCTCTCCTCCTGAAAAAGGAGTTGTAGTACCTTGCATCCAGTTCCTGTTGAAAGAAGGCCTCAGGCCTGAGATCCCGCAAATAACCGAGGGAGAACCCCTCTGGTGTGACTGTGTCACAGTGGCTGTACACCCTGTCAGCCTTTTCTCACTTCTGTGCTAGCTCAAATCATCCTTCCATAAATATCACAGAGAAGAGCAAAAATCTGTCAGTTCCCACTGCATTGGCTTACAGTATCTTTCTATAAGAAGCCTTTCATGTCTCCAGCCACCAGATAAGAAGTGTTGTGCACAGCACTTGTACAAAGCCCACCTCCTTGCCTCAGTGACCTAATGGGGGTAGACCCCTTTTCTGTACATGACCCTCTACTACTGTGCATGGCACAGCCCCCTACTGCGCACAACCCACCTCTCTGCCCAGGTGACATAATGGGGTGGCCCCCTCACTTGTTACTCACATGATTATGTATGCCCTATCACTAAGCCTATAGATGATGACCTCACTCATGACCCTTCCCCCTGCCTTGTACCTAATAAATACAGACGCTTCTGGATGTTCAGGGCCTTGCCTGTCTCTGCTCATAGGTGGCGTGGCCCCCACAAGCCCAGCTGCTGTTCTCCAGTTCTTCATTGTCCTGTGTCTTTACTTCTTGGATCCTGCACCTCAGCACAGCATAAAGGACACCCCAAGACCCTGTGGGGCCCATAGCCCTACAATGACTGTTTTCTTACTTTGTCTACTGTTAATAGATTGTTTGTTTACTTCTTGTTGAATGTATTTCTTATAGATTTTAGATATTAGTCCTTTGTTGGAACCATAAGTTTCAAATATTTTATCCTATTCTGTAGGTTGTCCGTTTACTCTTCTGATTTCTTTTGCTGTAAGAAGCTTTTTAGATTAATTAAGTCTCATTTGTATATTTTGTTTTTGTTGCATTTGCTTTTGTGGTCTGTGTCATAAATTTTTTGCCAGGCCAACGTCCAGAAGAGTATTTGCTAGATTTTCTTCTAGAATTTTGTAAGTTAATGTTTTGTGATTTACATTTTTAATTCATCATTAGTTAATGTTTGTATATGGTGAGAAATAGGGGTCGAGTTTCATTCTTCTACAAATGGCTAGAAAGTTTTCCCAGCACTATTTATTGAAAAAGATGCCCTTTCCCATAGTGTTTACTTTTGTCACCTTTGTCAAAGACCAGGTGGTTGTAGATATGTGGCTTTACTTTGGGGTTCTCTATGCTGTTCCATTGGTCTTTGTGTCTATTTTTGTACCAGTATAATACTGTTTTAGTTACTTTAGCCTTGTAATATAATTTGAAGTCAGGTAATGTCCTCCAGATTTATTTTTGCTTAGGACTGCTTTGGCTATTTGGGTAATTTTTTTTGGGTTTATATTGATTTTGAATTTTTATTTTTTGGTTCTTGTTCTGTGAAAAATGATGTTTGTGATATGATGGGAATTTCACTGAATCTGCAGATTGCTTTGGGTCACATGGAGGGAGTAGTCGGATGCCAACAGTAGTGGACTGGGCTAGGCAAACCTGTGATCCCCAGGCCCCCAGATGTCACACTAAATGGCATGTATGAGTCTTAGGGAGACTGAAACAGGAATAGGCCTGTAGACTTGTTCTTGAAAACCACAGAATTCACATGCTGGCTGTGATAGAGAGGAGTGGGCTGGTCCCTGGGTCACCAGCATAACTCTCAGGCAGGGGCAGGAAGAATGCTCAGGCACCAGCAGAGTGCTCAGGTGGTGTGAACCCCAGAACAAATTATAGGCCTGTAGAGCTAGACTCTCAGGAAAGCTCCAGACCACAGCTGAAATGGTCAGGTAGGAACACGGCACCTGTGCTGCAGGCCTTTCACTGGGGAAGGCAGGCCCTACTCACCTGGGGCAGTGGAGACTAGCAGCTGTGGGATCTACTAGCAGCATGGCCCATTCACACTTCCTTTCACAGAACCCATGGTGGATTTTGCTACTGGGGGCATGTGAAGATACCTGATGATATGGTCTGGCTCTGTGTCCCCATCCAAATCTTATCTTGAATTGTAATCCATATTATAATCCCCATGTGTTGGGGAAGGACCTCATGGGAGGTGATTAGATCATGGGGGTGGTTCCCCCGTGCTGTTCTCATGATAGTGAGTGAACTCTCATGAGATCTGACAATTTTATAAGGAACTTTTCCCCTTCACTCGGCACTTCTCTCTCCTGCTGCCATGTGAAGAAGGATGTGTTTGCTTGCCCCTTCATGACGATTGTGTTTCCAGAGGTCTCCCCAGCCATGTGGAACTGTGAGTCAATTAAACCTCTTTCTTTTATAAATTATCCAGGCTTGGGTATTTCTTCACAGCAATGTGAGAATGGACTAATACACCCACCCTCCATGCACTCTCCCTGGTCTAGGGGTGTGAAAAGTGGTAGTGGCAGCATTGGTGGTAGCAACTGCTGTGGGAGCTGAAAGGTACATCACTGGCTTCTGGGGACTCTCAGAATAATGCTGGGCTGCAGCCATAGTGCTCACAGGGAGGCAGAGCTGCTGTGCTGGAGACTTGACACCAAAGTGAGTGGGCCCTCTTTAACATGGAGCAGTGGATATGGGGAGTTGTGTGGTGCTAAGTCTGCCCTCTCCTCCATACTGTGTCTGTGGTATCTGTCTTTGGGGCATGCAAAAGTGCGTAGTCTCCCTTCTTGGTGGAGTTGGGGCAGATGATGTTGGGTGGCTCAGGGATAAAAAGCCTGTAGGATTCCATGTGAGCTCAAGCATGCCTCTCTGCACAGTCTCCAGGCAGTCCCTGTGTTACTATGTAGGCCTGAGAGGGTTCAGGGTGCTCTCTCATAGCTAGGATTGTAAAGGTCCATGTTGGAAGTGAGAAACCCCAGGGGTTTCTCACTCATTCATCTCTTCCTTGTATTAGAAACTCTCCTGGCTCTGTGCTGGTCCCAGTGGGCTGCCTGGCTTCACTCTCCTCTGCTTTCTGTGATTCTTGTCACTTCTCCAGTCAATTCCAGCATGTTCTCTTAGATGATCTGGTTTAAAAGCTAGTATTTACTCACTATTCTGAGTCTTCTCCATGACAGAGGTGCCCCACTAGCTGCTTCTGGTCAGCCATCTTGAACTGAAACCTAGATATTTTTAAACCGAGGTGGTTTCAGGTGTCTGCGTATCTCTCAACTACAACCAAAATACCTTTAAACCCATGAAAAGTTTTTGTTTTTAAAGTTTTTTCTTGGGGTTCCCCTCTCTCTCTGCAATTTTCCATATTTAGTGCCAAAATTCACTAAGTACCATTTTCAGAACTGGACAAGAGGGGCACCTGCTCTGAGGTTCATGCTTTCAAGGACCCAGATGCCACAAATGTACACACATAAAAAATGTAAAAAAGGACAATTGGGAGCCTCTGGCACTCTTGATCTGGCATTCAGTATTGGCACAGCACAATTCACTATAGTAAGTGTCGACTTTTATAACTGATGCTATTTTGGCTCCATGGGAGTGCTTCTCCATGTTTCTTCTCATGAGTTTTCAAAACTAAAGGCAAGGCCAGGCAAGGTGGCTCATATCTGTAATCCCAGCACTTTGTGAGGCTGAAGTGGACAGATCACCTGAGGTGAGGAGTTCAAGACCAGCCTGGCCAATATGGTGAAACCGTGTCTCTACTAAAAATACAAAAAATTAGATGGCCATTGTGGCATGTGCCTATAATCCTAGCTACTCGGGAGGCTGAGGCAGGAGAATCGCTTGAACTCGGGAGGCAGAGGTTGCAGTGAGCCGAGATTGTGCCACTGCACTCCAGCCTGGGCAACAGAGCAAAAAACCTCTGTCTCAAAAAAAGAACAACCTAAAAGCAATCACATCTCATTTCAATGCTGTGAAGGGTTGTGATTTATGTCATTGGGAACGTTGGAGATGAATACTTCTTTTCAGATCTGAGAGAATTTGAATGGAACAAACAAATAAAAAAAACAGAATGAGATGCAAGAGAACAGAAAGGGATACAAGAAAAAGTATCCCAAGCATTGCTAGAAAATATTTCAAAATGTATAAATCTGTTGTGTTCCTGATATCTGAGAAGGATTTGAAAAGTGAGTCCTTTTCTTTTACTTTAGAGCTTCTGTATTTTTAGTAGAGATGGGGTTTTGCCATATTGGCCAGGTTGGTCTCCAACTTCTGGGCTCATACAATCCACCCACCTCAGTCTCCCAAAGTGCTGGGATTCCAGGTGTGAGCCACAGCTCCCGACTGAGATTTTTTAATCATTTTATTAATTTCTTTTACTAAAAGAGATCAAAATTCCTAATCCCAGGACCATTCCTCTGGAAGCCTTTGAAGTGTGTATTTACCTTGTTTCCAGCTTTCCATATTCTCTCTGATTAAGAGACATTGCTGCTGTAAATTTTCTTTAAAGTATGTGATTCAGTCTTTCAGCCACTAAACACCACTTATTTGCTACTTCTTTCCCCAGCAGACTTCACATTTTGAAAGACTGTCTAGAAAACAAACTGCATCCATTAAGACATCATTTACTTTTCTTTTTTTTAGTTAATCACAAACATCTATACCAACACAGCTTCTGAACAGCACTGTTTGTCATTCTACCCTGAAATCATGTGATTACAACTGAAGCAAGGTAAGGTAACTTTTTAAATTATTCTGGAGAGAACTCACTAAACTTAGAGTGGTGGGTGCTGTCATGCCCGACCATGTTTTCAAGGAAAGTGATGATTTCTGAGGTCTGACTCAGTGCTGGGACTAGCATAAAGGTAGGTGAGGCACTCACCTTGGGTGCAAGATTTAAGAAAGCATGAAAAAACACATTAATCAAGATAAAAACTATTTTGATGCAATAATTTTAAAAATCAAAATTAATGTAAAAATGTTATGATGAACAAAATATTAAAATTTTAAATAAGTTCCAGCCCTAGCAGTGTATCTCCTGCAGTTGTGGTTGAGGCAATAGTATTTCTGGCTGAGGTGGTTATCAAGAAAATATATATTTGTTTTATTTGTATAATTATTTAAAGCTATAAATTTGCCTCTGGTAAGTGCTTTAGCTGTAACCATATATACTGATAGTATGTTTTCATTATTATTTTCAAGAATTCTGCAATTTTTGTTCTGCATTCTTCCTTTGATTCAAAAGTTGTTTAGTGGGGTTTTTTTCTTTTGTAATTTCCAGATGGAAAACTTTTTCTAATTGTTGTTATTAATTTCTAGTTTTATTGCACTGTGATCAGTGAATACTTGTTTGTACTATTTCTATTGTTGGATTTTATTGAAGCTTTGGTTATGGCCTTAAGAGCTAGTCAATTTTTATTGATGATTCATGTATAGTTGAAGAAAGTATATTGTCTATTCTATAGGTTAAGAGTTTGCTATGAGATATACATTATTAATTGCTTCCTGGATCTTTCTGAATTTTCATTGACTTAGATTGAGAGTTATATAAAAGTCTATTAGTGTGTATCTGTCATCTATTTTTCCTCACATTTACACAAATACATTTACATATATATATACACACACACACAAACACATATACATATTGCTTTTTATATGTATGTGCACATGTGCATGTATACATATAAGGAGACTTCAAAAAGTTCATGGAAAATTGAATTAAAAGATAAAAATAAGAAATATAAACTATGGAAACCATCATTCTCAGCAAACTGACACAAGAACACAAAATCAAACACCACATGTTCTCACTCATAGGCGGGTGTTGAACAATGAGAACACATGGACACAGGGAGGGGAGCACTATACACTGGGGTCTGTTGGGGGGGAGTGGGGGGGACAGCAGGGGGTGGGGAGTTGGGGAGAGATAGCATGGGGAGAAATGCCACATATAGGTGAAGGGGAGGAAGGCAGCAAATCATACTGCCACATATGCACCTATGCAACAACCTTGCATGTTTTTCACATGTACCCCAAAACCTAAAATGAAATTAAAAAAAAAAAGAAAGAAATATAAACTATTATTCAATGTGAGTTCCATCATGTTCAAGACACTGTTGTAAGCAATCATACCAGCCATTTAATCCATCCCTAAAAAACTGAGGGTCCTAGAAATTTAACCATATCAATGCAGTCTTTTTTTTACATTATTAGTTGAAGAAAATGGGTTCCTTTTAAAGAGATTTTTAAGATTAGAAAACAAAAAGAAGTCAGAAGGAGCCAAATCAAGACTGTAAGGTGGATGTGTAATGATTTTCTGTGAAAACTCTCACAAAATTCCCTTGTTTGCTGAGATAAATGAGTGAGAACACTGTTGTGGAGAATGACTCTCTGTTGAAGCTTTCTTGGGCATTTTTCTGCTAAAGCTTTGGCTAACCTTCTCAAATCACTCTCATAATAAGCAGAGGTTATCTTTCTTTGGCCCTCCAGGAAGTCAATAAGCAAATTGCCTGGAGCATCAAAAATAAAACTGTTGCCATGACCTTGCTCTTGACCAGTCCCCTTTTGCTTTGACTAGACCACTGCCACTTCTTGGTATCTATTGTTATGATTGTGCTTTGTCTTCAGAATCATACTGGCAAAGGTATGTTTCATGTCCTGTTACAATTCTTTGAAGAAATACTTAAGAATCTTGATTCCACTTGTTTAACATTTCCATTGAAAGCTCTCCCTTTTCTATAGTTGATCTGAACACAACAATTTGGGTGCCCATCCAGTGGAAAGTTTGCTCAACTTTAATTTTTTAGTCATAATTGTGTAATCTGAACCAATTGAGATGTCTATGATGTTGACTATTGTTTGTGCTGTTAATTGTTGATCCTCTTCAATTAGTGTACAAACAAGATACATTTTTTTTTCTCACAAATTGATGTGGATGGTCAGTTGCTTCAGACGTCATCTTCAATATAATATTATCCCTTTTTTAAATGAGTTACCCATTTGCAAACTACTGATTTCTTTGGTACCTTGTCCCCACAAACTTTGTATAAAGCATCAATGATTTCATCATTCTTCCAACCAAACTTCACCTAAACTTTTTTGTTCTTGCTTCAATTATAGCACAATTTATGTTGCACTGACAGGGGCTCTTTTCAAACTGGTGTCTTATTCTTTTAGTGCCTCAAACTGGATCCTGCTCAGACATGTTACAACACGTTAGTATGCAAAAAAATTGTGAAATCCATGAGTAGTTTTTTCACATTTTCCATGAATGTTTTGAAGACTCATCATATATACAATATTTTAATAGGAAGTATGTTTTAATTTTCTCTCTTTTTGTTACATCATTTGATATTTAGAAAGGGTTATAATTTTGTACTTATGGTTACTTTTATACTAATACCATATATATTAGTCATCCCTAGGTATACATAGGTTACTTGTTCCAGGACGCACCCTCTTCATGTATACCAAAATCCCCACATACCCAAGTCCAGCAGTTGGCCCTTTGGAACCCACATATATAAAATGTCATCCCTGTGTATATGTGGAGCTCACATCCAGGGAATACTGTATTTTGTATCTGAGTTTGGGTTGGAAAAACCACAGCTGTAAGTAGACCTGCACCATTCAAACCCATGTTGTTCAAAGATCTATACACATTTCCCCTTTTTGGGTGCTCTCTACTGCTTCCCTGCTATGAACGCTATAGAAATGTGTTAATTGCAGTTTCTTATCCCTTACCTTCCCCTTAACCATGGTCTTATATGAAATATTATGGTTTTAATCCCAATTACTACCTGTGGTTGGCAGAATAATAACTTCCCCAAAGATATTCATGTCCTAATTCCCCCAAATTATTACCTTACATGGCAAAAAGAACTGTGTATATGTGATTAAAGTTAAGGGCCATGAGATGAGATGACTATCCTGGATTATACAGGTGAAACCAGTGTAATCACAAGAGTCCTTAGAAGTGAGAGGAAAGAGAATCAGAGTCAGATAAAGCAATATAATAATGGAAACAGAGGTTAGAGTGATGCACCCAGAAAGCTACAAGCTGTGAAAGGTAGGCAAACTTCAGAAGCTGGAAAAGGCAAGGAAATAGATTCTCTCCTACAGCGTCCTGAAGGAGTGTAACCCTGCAGAACCATTTTGGACTTCTGACTTCAATAACTATAAGAAAATTAATTTGTGTTGTTTTGATTTGTGGAAATTATTACAGCAGCAATAGGAAAATAATATAGTATGTACAAAGTAATCAGCAAACTTACTCAACTTCCGATATACTCTCCCTCTTGTACATTTTTCTAACATATAAACATTTTGTACTATGATGTTTTCTTCTACATCTGTTATTTAGATTCAACTCTGCTGAAAATTATATATTTGATGCTTAAAACTAGTCTTTATTCAAATGTCTCTTCAGTCATTTTGGATTTTCAAAATTCATGCTCCAGTAGGTTTCTGGAAAAGTGTTCATGGGAAAAATATCCCCTGAATTCTTGTATGCTCAAAACATGTCTGTAGCCTTTATACTTGAAAGTCAGATTGGCTGGATATAAAATCCTTGGCTCATATCTTCTTTCATTGAGTATTTAAAATATGTTACTGTATTCTCATTTGGCTTAAGGCCTTCATGTCAAAAAGGAAATCTGATTATGCCCCCTTAAAAAGGTCTTGATCTTTTTGCAAAAAAAAAAAAAATAAATTTCAAAGAGATCAGAGATTTAAATATAAAATAAAAGTTAAGTAATTTCATAAATAAAAATACAAATACAAATGGATTTCCTTACAACCTGGGTGTGGAAAAAAAAAACTTCTTTAATTATAATCCAAAATTTAGAAACAATAAAATAAAGGACTAATGAATTTTATTACATTATAATTTTTTGCATGGCAAAATACACTTTAAGCAAAATCAAAAGACAAACTTGGGAAAATGTATTTGCAATTTATATCACAGATATAAATCTTACATCTCTAATATACAAAGAGATCCCAAAAAGAGAGTGTTTTCCAGTTTGGATTCATTCTCCCCATCACATTCAGGTACACCAATCAAGCGTAGCTTAGGTTTTTTTCATGTAATTCCATATTTCTTGGAGGCTTTGTTCATTTCTTTTTACTCTTTTTTCTCTATTCTTGCCTTCTCATTTTATTTCATTGAGTTTATCTTCAATCTTTGATAAACTTTCTTCTGCTTGATTGATTTGGCTATTAAAACTTGTGTACGCTTCATGAAGTTCTCGTGCTGTTTTTCAGCTCCATCAAGTCATTTACATTCTTCTCTAGGCTGGTTATTCTAGTTAGCATTTCATCAAACCTTTTTTCAATATTTTTAGTTTCTTTGCATTGGGTTAGAACATGTTCCTTTAGCCCAGAGAAGTTTGTTATTACCTACCTTCTGAAGCCTGCTTCTGTCAGTTCATCAAACTCATTCTCCATTCTGTTTTGTTCCCTTGCTGCTGAGGAGTTGTGATCCCTTGGAGGAGGAAAGGCATTCTGGTCTTTGATGGTTTCATCCTTTTCGTGCTGGTTTCTTCCCATCTTTATGGATTTATCTCACTTTGATCTCAGGGATCCACTGGATGATACAGTCTGTCCCTTGTCTTGCCTGTAGAGGCACTGCTGGACTGCCACAAACTCAGTCCAGCTCTTGTGTGGGCTTCCAGTATCTTTTCTTTACACAGGGAGATTAGGCCCACCTCTGTAATGGCAGATTCCCTTCCCCCCATGGAGCTAGATCCTTCTGGGGCAAGCTCCAACTGATGTACTGGCTGTGAAACCCTCAAACAAGAGGGTTTCAGCTTGCTGGGCTTTGTGGGGAGAGGGCCCCGTCTAGCTTGTCATCTGTCTCCCTGCTTTTAGCACCCCCACTCTCCAGGGGGCCAGTAGCTCCATCCTGCAGACTCCCCTGCCCAGCTAATCCATCCGCCTAGATCTGTGCCAACAATCTGCAGCACCAGCCAGAGCTGCTATTCAACTCTGCTCAGGTAACTTGGGCACTTTTCAGACTGGCAAAGATCTCCTGGTCTGTGGGTTGCAGAGGCTTTGGGAGAAGTGCAGTATCTGGACCAGTGTGCTGGAGAGGGGAAGCCCCTGATCCTCCAGTCAGATGCACTTCCCAGGTAGAGTAGTGCCCTGCCCTGCCTCAGTTTGCCCTCTTTGGGCTATGCCCAATGTCCAACCAGTCCCATTGAAATGAACCTGGTACCTTGTTTGGAGATGCAGAGATCACTCGCTTTCTGCATCTCTCTCACTGGGAGCTGTGCACCAGAGCTGTTTCTATTTGGCCATCTTGGAGGAAGTCCCAACTGTACATCTTTAGTGGAATATGTTCTCAAAAAAAAAAAAAAATAGAGCTGCAAAGAAATCTTAAATTTAATTCATTAACCAAATTGTTAGTAATGGTATCTGTATTATTTTAAGTCTATTTTTAATATTATAAATAATACAAATAAGTAATTATGGGAGTAGTGTTGGGAATATAAGAAAAATATTGAAGCATAAAATCAAATATTTTAAATAAAAAGAATGTTAAATTTGAATTGAAATTATTAACATAAAATTATTATTACTTTTTCTTTTAATATACGTAGGTCTTAGCTCTGTCTACTGAAAACACATAGAAATAATAATAGTTAGCACTATAGTAAGCACAACTAAGCACCCAGATTATGGTCTCAAAATATCATTCCTCACCAAAGAAATTAGGGTTCCCTCGAGTCTATTACCAGGTTTGGGTCAGAAAACATATGAACATCTTGTTGTGACAGAAAGGAAAAAAGCTATCAAAGACTAAAAGTAGACACAAGAAGAGACCAGAGCCAACAAAAGGGATTTTCATTTGCCAAAATGGGACAATTTGAACATTAAATTGAATGATGAATACAAATGATAACACATACTGAATATATTATTATGTGTCTAATGGTATTTAAAAATAAATAAAAGAGAAAAATAAGATGATTGGATGAAAATGAAAGAAACAAGGGCATACATTCTTTATCCAAATTGGCAAATAAATAAATAAGCATTTACTTTGACTTTCCTCTATGAACCATTTTTTTTACAGTAACCAATTAGAAAATAACCACTTTTCAATCCCTATAATTGATTCTTCTACTATTATCAGTGGATGAAACCATTAGATGAAGTTTGGGTAGAAGACTGAAAATGGCAGGAGCAGGTTATTGGCAACTAAGTTCACTGATTAATGGTGGCATTATGGATAGTAAAGACAATTTACTCTGTAAACCTGCTGAGGTGCTATGCAATATCAAATGCACAGCCTATCCTATGAAAGATTTTTTACCAACAATGTTGGAGCTGAATCTAATCAAACCTCTAGTACTAGGTCCCACTTACCAAACACACAGGTTATATAAAAGAACAAGTTAAGTGACACAGCAAGGAGTAATCTGCTGAACTTATAATGTAGACCATTCTACAGGAGAATGGGCCTGATTTCTGCAACCAGAAAATGGGCAGGGAAAAAAAAGGGGAAGCACAGAATGAGAATGGAAGGAATGACTAATTTATATTAAAAGAAATCTAAGGAAAGTAACCCATGGCAATGTGTGGACATTGCTTCCATCCTGCTTCAAATACACTAATGTAAAAGGGCAATTTGAGACCATTTAAGAAGTTTGGATATGGAATGTGTACTAGTGGACACCAAAGAATTATTGCTAACATTGGTAGGTGTGATCATGCTGACTGTGATTGAGAATACATCCATAATTTTTAGAAATGCATGCTGAGACTGAGTGCAGTGGCACAGGCATGTAATCTCAACACTCTGGGAGGCAGGGGCAGGAGGCTCACTTGAGGGCAGGAGTTTGAGATCAGCCTGGGCAACATAATGAGAACCCATCTCTACAAAAGTTCTTTAAAAAATTAGCCAGTTGTGGTGGCACATTCCCAGTTACTGAGGCAAGAGGATTGATTGAGCACAGGAGTTCCAGGTTACTGCACTGTAGCCTGGGTGACAGAGCAAGACCCTGTCACACATACATACACACACACAAAATGCATACTGAAATATGTAGAGTTTAAAATGATATTATATCTGGGATTTGTTTTAAACTACTTTAGTGAAGGCAAAAACAAACTATTAGATAAAGCAAATATGGCAAAATTCTTGGTTACCAAAAGCAAAAATCTCGGTAACCATTTAATCTAGCTGAAGGGAGTATAGGGACTTTTTATGATATTCTGCCTACTTTTGTATATGTTTGAATTTTTTCATTATAAACCCTTTTTAAGTATTCAACTCTCTACAGGAAAATAATCCAAACAATATTTTTCAGGGTTTTGATTATGATATTAAGTTGGATGGGGTCCAACACGATCACAAAAGACAAGGTTCCCTATTGTTTAAGCACAATTTATAAACCAAGTGATAGTTTAAGTAAAATTATATGAAACAATTTTATGAAAAACAGTAGTTTGTGGAATAATCTTTTTTTTAAGAATAATTTCTGTTCACCTACCTACCTATTTAGCTATCTATCTACCCATACACACTGGGATTTTGATGACCTTCTGGTGTTTGTTTAATGTTAATTATGAAAATATTTGAGGCAGGAGCTAAGGTAAATTTTTACTGTCTTCTCAAATTCTGTATTATAACCACAGTGGTAGTCATTACATTACAAATTGCTGGCCATGAGCCACTAAGATGATTTTGTAATTCACTAATGGGGTACAATCTACAGTCTGAAAAATACTGCCTTGGAAAACTGAATACATAACGTTTAACTCCTAAAATGATGTCAATAATCTAATTTAAAAGGTAAATACTAAATTTTGGAAGCACATTATAAGAGACGTGGTTTAGAGTAAATGAATATTCTAAACTAGTGTTACAAGATATCAGAGAAGGGCAAAAATCACTGTAAAAAAGTGGTCAGCCATTATTTAATGGTGTAGTAGAGTCAAGGAATATGGGTGATATATACATGAGCAGGAAGGGATGGAGAATGTTTCTGGTAAGATCATGAAGGGGAACAGCATGAGTACAGACATAGAAAAACATAAGTGACATGTATTTTGATAATGGCATAAACCTGTTTGGCCTGGAGTCACATAAAAGATAATAAAGAAATTATCTTTTTATCATATATTTTCATTTTTTCCTAGATTTATCAGATTCCTCAAATATATTTGAATTAGGATTTTATTTACTTTTCAAACCCTAACAGCAATAATAATAACCTTCTATCAGCTTTTCCAGAATACATTTATGATCAAAGGAAAGATCATCTTAATATTCATGAAGGACCTTGGGACTTTTTCATTGTTAACTTTCTGGAAAGTTCAGATACATTGCAGTCCCATATCTTTCTAAACAGAAGGTTTAAAGGTGATTGTATATTTTGCACACACTGCTCAAATACTGATTTGATTCATGATGGTACTTTTTAATAATCTTTATCCTAGGAGGATGACCCTGCGGCCCCAGTGGAAACACTAGAGGCCTCAAGATTTATTTCTGACAATAATAGCATAGCTGGGATTTTTATACTCAGGAATGCATCATGCACAATAGAAAAAATACTCTTTTTCTTTGAGCCCTCACTGATCCCCTGAAAGGAGCCAATGTAATCTAAATAAAGCACATTTAACACTTGTGGGTTTCAAGTAAGAATGAACAAAGATGACCTTTTTTACAGAATGTAACCTGCTTTTTTTTTCTCTTACTTACCTGAATTAAACCTTCTCCTTATGCAATTTTAGATTCTAGAAAAAATTTCATGGTGCCCTAGAATACTCTCTGGTCAATTGTTTAAGTATATATATTCTTTAAATTTAGAAGGAACATCATCTTCTTAAACCTATGGAAATGTTAGAGACATTAAAGAAAATAGTTATAATAATACATAAGCAGAACTACTGTACATTTTTAAAAATAAATTTTCTACATAAATCTATAAAAGTAAAATTCTTTCTTTATATAGTATCTTATAAATTAAATGAATATGATATTCTAATGATGGAGACAATTATTTTAATACTGGAGAGAAAATAATCAGCAAAAATTAACATTCCTTATGATATCTTAAGAAAAAATGAAAGAAAAATAATAGAAATAGAATTTTGATGGAACTACATGACAAAAGAAAGGTAATTTTTCCTGAACGAAAATTTTTTTGGATTATATTCTAATTTTTCATTGATAAGGCACTTTATCTCACTTGCTGTTGGACAGTAGAATATACCAGATTCATTTTTATGTTTAAAGTAATAAGGATATCCCCTCATTGATTTCTCTATTGTTTTTCTGTTTTCTCTTATATTAATTTCCACTCTTATCATCATTTTATTCCTTCTGCTTCCTTTGGGCTTAATTTGCCCTTCCTTTTCTAGTTTCTTAAAATAGGAACTTACATGACTTTAGGCATGAACAACAAATTTTGATTTGTTGTTTTAAATTTTTTGAATTCAAAATATTTACTAATTTTTTCTTGAAAAGTCATTTCATACATGCATTGTTTAATTTCCAAGTATTTTGGGATTTTTTGTATTACTTTTATTGATCTTTAGTTTAATTCCATATTAGAAACAGAAAGTTTTTTGATGCTTTAAATAATTTTAAATTTGTTGAGATTTATTTTGTGGCCCAAAATACAGTCTAACTTAGTGAATGCCCCACATACTCTTAAGAAGAATGTGTATTCTGTTGTTGTTGGGTTAAGTGTTGTATAAATGTCAGTTAGATCAAGTTGTATGATTGTGGTTTTCAAGTCCTCTATACTCTCAGTGATTTTTTTTTTTTTTTGTCTACTCATTCTATCAGTTAATGAGAGGTAAGTGTTGAAAACGCCAACGAAGATTATGATGTGTTTATTTCTCATGTCATTTCTGTCAGTTTTTGCTTTAGGTATTTGATGCTCTGATGTCAACTGCATATACACTGGGAATTGTAATAATGTCTTAAATAATTAATCCCTTCATATAATATCTTTATTTATCACTAGTAATATACTTTGTTGTGAAATCTACTTTGTCTACTGTTATTCCAGGGCATCCAGCTTTCTCTGGATTTGTGTTTTCCTAGCCCATCTCTTTCTATCCTTTTATTTTTAATGTTTCCATGAATTTGTATTTGAGGTAGGATCCTGATAGGTTGCATAGAGTTGAATTTTACTTTTTAAAATCAACCTAAAAATTTCTGTCTTGTAAATGGAATGTTTGAAGTGCTTTGATTTTATATATTTTTTCTATGGTTGTATTATAATCTTTCCTCTTGCTAGTTGTTTTTTCACTACTTCCATAATTTCTTAGTTCTTTATTCCTCTTTTCTGTGTCTATGTTTGTATTAATTGAATATTTTTGTTTCTATTATACCTACACTATTGATTTATTAGTTATACTTTAGTTGCTTTAGAGTTTACAGTGCACAAATTAAATTTATCACATTATACCCTCAAATCATATATATTTAATGTATAAGACCCTTATAAGAATATACTTCTGTTCTTTTCCCTTTATTCCTTTGTGCTACTATTGGCATACCTTTAATTCTACAGGTAGTATATGTTATTTCTAACAAAAATCCCATAATACATTGTTTCTCTTCTTTATTTCCTTTAAAAATAAGAAAAGGGGGTGGATTTTTATATTACTCTCATTTTTACCATTTCCAGCAATTAGTATTTCTTTAGGTAGATTGAAATTTCTGCATGTTATCATATCCCTTTCTCCCATAGAACTTCCTATTATGTTGTTGACAAGGTCTGTTGGCATTAGACATTTTTTCCTTCTTGTTTGTCACTTTCTGAAAAGTCTGTCACCTTCATTTATGAAAAGTAATTTTACTCAATATAGAAGTCTGAGTTGATAGCTTATTTTTTATTCAATACTTTAAAGGAGTTGGATCATTGTTTTCCATTTGCATAATTTATGACATAAAATCTACTCTAATTCTCACTTGTTATTCTTTATGTAATATTTCCTTTTATTCTAGTTGGCTTCAAGATTTTCTCCTTATTTTTTGCTTTCATTAATTAGATTATGCTGTGTCTAGTGGCATTTTTATACAGTTGTCCCTTGGTATTCATGGGGGATTGGTTCCAGGATCCCCTATGAATACCAAAATCTGTGGATGCTCAAGTCTTTTACATAAAATGGCATAGTATTTGCATATGACATATACACATCTTCCCATATACTTAAAATCACAATGTAAATGCTAGTTGTTATACCGTATTGATTTTTATTATTTTGTTATTTTATTGGATTGTTTGAATATTTCTAATCTGTGATTGGTTAAATTTATGCATGTAGAGCTCACAGATACAAAGGTTCAACTGTACACACTTTATTATTTTATTTTATTTTGAGGTATCCTGTACTTTAGCATTTCTGTGATTCTTGGATCTATAATTTATTGTCTTTCATTAATTTTGGAAAATTGTCAATCGATATTCTCATAAACTTCTTCTGATCCATTTTCTCTCTGGGACCCCAAATCTATTTGTGTTAGCTCTCTACTATTTCCCCACATCTCTTGGATGTTCTGTTTCTATACTCTTTTTATCTCCTTTTCTTTCTGTTTAGATCATTCCTATTAGCCTATATTTAAGTTTACTAATTTGTTCTCAATTCTGTTCAGTTTGCTAATAAATGCTTTCAATAAATTCTTTATTGCTAATTTTTTTAACTTTTGAAATTCCATTTAATTCTTTCTTATAGTTTCCATCTCTCTGCTCAAAATCTTCATCTATTCATGCATGTTTTCTGCTTTTTGCACTAAATAATTTACTGTTTATGTTAGAATAATTACAGTTATTTAAAACATCTTATTTCATTGTTCTAATATTGGGATTATCTCAGGTTCTGTTTCTGTTTATTTTATTGTCTGACCTTGAGTCACTTTTGCTTTCTGATACAGTTTGGATCTGTATCCCTGCCCAAATCTCATCAAACTGTAATCCTCAATGCTGTAGGTGGGGCTTGGTGGGAGGTGACTGGATCATGGGGGTGGATTTTCCCCTTGGTACTGTGACATGATAGTGAGTGAGTTCTAGTGAGAGCTGGTTGTTTAAAAGTTTGTGGCATCCCCTCCCCCCAACCCTGCCCCAGCCACCACTTTGGTCCTGCTCCTGCCATGTAAGATTCCTGCTCCTGCTTTGCCTTCTGCCATGAGTAAAAGCTCCCTGAGGCCTCCACAGAAGCAGATGCCACCATGCTTCCTTCAAAGCCTGCAGAACCATGAGTCGAGTAAACCTTTTTATTTATAAATTACCCAGTCTCAGGTATTTCTTTATAGCAATGTGAGAATGGACTAATATACTTACTTGTTTATTGTATTGATTTTTGTTATTTTGTTATATTTATTGGATTGTTTAAATATTTGTGATCTGTGATTGGGTAAATTTATGCATGCACAGCTCACAGATGCAAAGGTCCAACCATATGCACTTCATTTTTGTTTGAATCCTAGACATTGTATAGAAAGTGACATAAGTGATACTTATACCTAGAAATGATCACATCTTTCTTCCATCAGGCTATTAGTATGTAGTAGTCTAAGTCAATCTAATTAGTAGTTTAGCTGGGATTACATCTTATTTGTTAATTTTAGTCATCTTCAGTGTACCATAGACTTAAAATTGCTCCAATGGTAAGCTGTGTTACTTTTTTCTTCATATGGCGTCTTGGGCACTAAGTGATTTTGCCCATGCTTGCCTGTTTCACCCTCAGCTTTCAACAGACCCTGCACAACTTTTGTTAAATGGATTTCTGTCTATGCTCTTGCCTCTCCTCCTGAGAAAAGGACTTGCTGGCCGGGCGCGGTGGCTCAAGCCTGTAATCCCAGCACTTTGGGAGGCCGAGGCGGGTGGATCCCGAGGTCAAGAGATCGAGACCATCCTGGTCAACATGGTGAAACCCCGTCTCT
This sequence comes from Aotus nancymaae, assembly GCF_030222135.1. NCBI lineage: Eukaryota > Metazoa > Chordata > Mammalia > Primates > Aotidae > Aotus > Aotus nancymaae. The sequence goes on along the minus strand of NW_026988472.1, from coordinate 16,090,208 downwards.
ACTAATACAAAAAATTAGCTGGGCACGGTGGCGCGTGCCTGTAATCCCAGCTACTCAGGAGGCTGAGGCAGGAGAATTGCCTGACCCCAGGAGGCGGAGGTTGCGGTGAGCCGAGATCGCGCCATTGCACTCCAGCCTGGGTAACAAGAGCGAAACTCCGTCTTAAAAAAAAAAAAAAAAAAGAAAAGGACTTGCTGCTTGTTACTTGGCGTAGGGCTCATCTTGGGAGCAGGAAATGGGGAAATTCTCATTTCTCCTCATCCAGGTTCAGTCTTTGGCTATGTATGCCTGAGAATATGGAGTAGAAATTTCTGACCATTCCTGTTTTTCCTACCCCTATGGCAACAAAATTATTTCTTGTATCTGAAGAGGATCTTGGGTGGAAGAAGCTTTCAATTTTAGTCTTCTTTGAATAGTAGTGTTATTTTAGGGAGGAAACTGTAATAAGAGAATTTCTTGTTCCTTATCCACATGGTAGATTGCTATTCTTTGTCATTTGGTTCAGGCTAATGGTTTGGTTATGACATGTTTCCTGCACCCCTTACAATGGCAGTTTACTTTTGCTTGTGACTAGGGAGATGAAGATTTTTAAATATTTTCTCTCATGGCTTTTGCTTCTACCCCTCTCTCCAAAGCAATGAATCTATCTGGACCACAGGAAGGGTTTCTGCCTTTATCCTAGTGACAGACAGTTTTTTTCCCTACCCTTCCACAGAAGCAATCTATCTTTCCCAGGACCATGAATAAAAGAGTATGTTCTGTCTTTCTGCCAGAGGCTTAAGGCTTTTGCTCCATAGGAAGAAGGGTCTAGGAACTGGGTGGTGTTTCATACCTGTGCTCTTATGTCTCCTGCCCCCTAGTCTTTCTCATGAGTACCTGGGAGGGACCCATGGAAAAGCCATGGGAAGGAATGGGGTTCTAAGATATTTTATACTGTCACACTAGTTCACATTTTGATTTCAGGAACTTGTTAAAATTTTAGCTTTCTTTTCATATATATATATGTAGAACATCTCTTCTTCCTATGCCCTGCCAGGGTAAAACTGTTTGTTTGTACCTCTTTCCTTGGTGGGGCTTCTCGTTCTTTGGAATTCATTTTACATTGTTGCCTTGAGACCTTCAACTGGCTCAAGGAAAGTTATGATTTTGTACATTATCTTGTTTCTTCTATTACAGTGGCAAAGATATTCACTTACAGCTTTCTACATCTTTAGCACTGTCATGGCATTTTTAGTAGATTATATAAAATGATAAGCATAATCCTTTATATACACTGTTTGCCGTTAAATATTCCTTAATAGTCTCTCAGGATATAGAGTAATCATTGAAGCTAAAATACAGAATAATAAATCACTAAAATATTCATGTCTTGCAAAGAGAAATATAGTAATAGGAATTAGACATTTTTTAGCATGCAGAAAGCAGAACTCTGAAAAAACAGTACTTAAGATTGTTAAATTTTATATATGGGGGATCACAAGAGGTCTAGGATACAAGGAAGTCAAATGGAGACTCTTTGGACAGCCCTTAGTACACTAGTTATCAGGAACAGAATGGAATGTACTTTTAGGTAAAGTGATGGAGTGGGGCACTTTTCATCCTGCCTTCACTCTTTCGTATTCCCTAACCTCCACAACTCCCTCAAGCACAAATGAAACTTGAACAAAAATAGAAGAAAGGAACCATTTACACTCACTGAAGTGTTGCCCCAGAACATTCTTCTGGCTACAGTACAATAGAATAAATCAGAACCCACTTTGATAACTGATGCTCCCTGTGAGCAGAATATTGTGCTGTGAGCCAAGAAATATGTAGTGTATAGAGATCCTGCTCTGTTCTAAACTGTAGGGTATTTATCCTTTGCTGACATCATTTTTTTCTCACAGGGTGGATGATTTTATATATTCATTAAAAGTTGTCTGTGAAAAAGCCCAGTGTCAGCACTTCAGATATTTGTCTAATGTTGCAATTGAAGAGGCAATGAAAACAGGAATTGCTCCAAGGTGCTATTGGGCTATGAGGCAACAGTGATAAGTTTTTGATAATATAAGTTTTGATAAATTATACCAACCTTCTCACAGAAAAACATTAAAAACAAACCAATCCAAAGAAAACAACTAGACAAAATATAAGCAAGTAAACAAACAAATAAGCAAGCAAGAAACATCATCTGAGAAGCTTAAAAATACTAACAAGGTAGAAAGGAGTTACTGAGCCAAGATCAAGGAGGATAGAGATCAGAGAGGTGAGCCTGAAGTGTGACCCAACAATTTCACTTCATGAAATATACCCTACGCATTTATGTGCTTATGAACATCAGGGTACATGTACAAGAGAGTTATTAAGTGGACTAACTGGAAATGACCCTGTTGTCCCTCAACAAAAGAATTGATAAATTCTGATATATTTATATAATGAAATAAGATATAACAATTGAAATGGTTTAACTATAGTTAAATGCACTGGTATTCTGGCTAATGTTTAATGACTGGCTTTTGGAAAGAAAACAATGATTTGTTACATGTGACCACTTTCATGGTGTAAATGCCCCTACTGTGGCCAAATTCAAGCTACAAATATAAACATGAGGCTAAGAAAAGACATATAGAATCAGCTCTCACAAACTGATATGCACCAGCTTCAGTACACCACTAGCTAAACATAATTATATAGGTGAATTTGATGAGTTTTAATGTTGAATGTAAAACTCAAGAAAGAAAAAATATACAAGTACAAATCTGATATAAAATTCAAAAACAGGCAAAACTAAAAGATAAATCTATTTTTATAAAAAGGAAAACAATATACAGACGTAAAAGCATGAAGAGAAGGAATTTTTAAATACTGAAAAAGCAGGATAGTGTTGACTTTTGTGCATATGTTTGGGGTTGAGGAAACAGTGGATTATTATCTGAAAGGAGTACACAGGAAGTTTCTGGCAATTTTCTATTGTTTGACCTGTGGAGGATTTACACAGTGTTTGTTTTACAGCAAGTTGTTAAAGCATATATTTGGATTTTATGCCATTTTCTCTCTGTTATATTACACAATATTTTTAAATGATGAAAGGGATTCTTTTGTCAAAAAGCTGCTATAAAGCATCAAGGAGCTTTTCTAAATACTACCAAGGGAGCTAGGAACAGACTCTCATAATTTAACTCAGTTATGGGGTTCTCTCATCTAAATTTCCTCACATTTCCACAAGGTACATGAAAACTGCCAGAGTTAATGGTAAATTTCTTGTAAAACAAAAAGATATAGAAAAGTCAAAACATTATTTCCGAAGTTAGACAGTTTAACCCGGCTGAATTTTTACTTTATATTTTATTTTAATTACAGGGGAAAACTACCTCTTCTGTCATCATTTTTATTTTTGCTTTTATAATCAAAAATCTATATATGTAAGCATAGAAAGAGAGAAAAATGGAGAGACAAAGAGTAAGTAAAACATCAGTATTGTATTGTATTGCATTGCATTCCATTCCATTCCATTCTCCATTTCATTCTATTCCATTCCATTACATTCTCCATTCCATTACATTCTCATTCCATTCAACTCCATTCTCCATTCCATTCCATTCTCCATTCCATTCCTTTGCATTCCATTCTCCTTCCATTCCATTCTCCATTCCATTCCATTCTCCATTCCATTCCATTCCATTCCATTCTCCTTTCTGTTCCATTCTCCATTCCATTCCATTCTCCATTCCAATCCATACTCTTCCTTTCCATTCTCAATTCCATTCCATTTCATTCCATTCTTCATTCTATTCCGTTCCATTCCATTCTCCATTCAATTCCATTCCATTATCCATTCCATTCTATTCTCCCATTCTATTCCATTCCATTCTCCTATCCATTCCATTCTCCATCCATTCCATTCATTTTGATTCTCCATTCCATTCTATTCCATTCTCCATTCCATTCTCTATACCATTCGATTCCATTCCATTCGATTCCATTCTCCATTCCATTTTCCATTCCATTCATTTCCATTCACCTATCCATTCCATTCTCTATTCCATTCCATTCCATTCCATTCTCCATTCTGATCCATTCTATTCCATTGCATTCTACATTGCATTCCATTTCATTCCATTCCGTTCTGCATTCCATTCTGTTCCATTCCATTCTCAAATCCATTCCATTCCATACCGTTTTCCACTCCATTCCATTCTCCATTCAATTCTCAATTCCATTTCATTCCATTCCACTCTCCATTCCATTCCATTCCATTCTCGATTCCATTCCATTCCATTCCATTCTCCATTCTCCATTCCATTCCATTGTCCATTCTCCATTCTCCTTTCCATTCCATTCTCCATTCTCCATTTCATTTCATTCCATTCTCCATTCACCATTCCATTCCCCAATCACCATTCCATTCCCCATTCACCATTCCATTCCATTCTCCATTCCATTCCATTGATTCTCCTTTCTCCGTTTCATTCCATTCAATTCTACATTCTCCGTTCCATTCCATTACATTCTCCATTGTCCATTCCATTCTCCATTCTCAATTCCATACCATTCTGTTCTCCATTCTCCATTCCATTTCGTTTCATTCTCCATTCTCCATTCCATTCCATTGCAATCTGTATTCTCCATTCAATTCCAGTCCATTTTCGATTCTGCATTCCATTCCATTCCATTCTCCATTATCCATTCCATTCCATTCCATTCTCTTCTCCATTCCCCGTTCCATTTCACCCATTCCATTCCATTCCACTGCATTCCATTCCCTTCTCCATTCCATTGTCCATTCCATTCCGTTCCCTTCTGTATTCAATTCCATTCCATTCCTTTCCATTCTCCATACCATTCAATTCCATTATAAATTCCATTCCTTTTGATTCCATTCCAGTCTCCATTCCATTCCACTGCATTCCATTTCATTCAATTCCATTCTCCATGCTATTCCATTCAATTTCATTCCATTCATTCTCCATTACATTACATTCCTTTCTGTTCTCCATTCCATTCCATTTACTATTCAATTCCATTTTCCATTCCATTCCTTTTCATTCTCCATTCCATTCCATACCATTCTCGATTCCAATCCATTCTATTCCATTCCATTCAATTCCATTCTCTATTCCATTCGATTCCATTCCATTCTCCATTTTATTCCATTCCATTCTATTCTCCATTCCAGTCTATTCTATTCCATTCCATTCCATTCTCCGTTCAATTCTCCATTCCATTCCTTTCCATTCCAATCTCCATTCCATTGCATTCTCCATTACATTCCATTGCGTTCTGTTCTCCATTCCATTCCGTTCTGCATTCCATTCCATTCCATTCTCTATTCCATTCTATTCCATTCCATTCTCCTATCCATTCTATTCTCCATGCCATTCCATTCATTTTGATTCTCTATTTCATTCCATTCCATTCTCAATTCCATTCGATTCCACTCAATTCTCCATTCCATTGCATTTCATTCCATTCTCCATTCCATTGCATTTTAATCTCCATTCCATTGCATTTTAATCTCCATTCCATTCCATTCTTCATTCCATTACTTTCCATTCTCCATTCCATTATCCATTCCATTCCATTATATTCCATTCTATTCCATTTTCCATTCCATTCTATTCCTTTCAACATCCCATTCCATTCCATTCTCCATTATATTCCATTCAATTGTACATTCCATTCTCCATTCCCTTCCATTCCATTCCATCCTCCATTCCATTCCATTCCATTCCATTCTCTGTTCCATTCCATTCCATTCTTTTCTCCTTTACAATCCATTCCATTCCATTCTCCACTCCATTCCATTCTCCATTCCATTCCATTCCATTCCAATACAGTACATTCTCCATTCAATTCCATTCCTTTCCATTCCATTATCCATTCCTATCCATTCTATTCCATTCCATTCTCCATTCCATTCCATTCTCCTATCCATTCCATTCTCCATTCCGATCCCTTGTATTCCATTCCATTCTCCATTCCATTCCATTCCGTTCTGCATTCCATTCTGTTCCATTCCATTCTCCATTCCATTCCATTCCATTCCATTCCGTTTTCCATTCCATTCCATTCTCCATTCCATTCCTTTCCATTCTCCATTCTCCATTCCATTCTTTTCACCATTCTCCATTCTCCATTCCATTCCCTTGTCCATTCTCCATTCTCCTTTCCATTCCATTCTCCGTTCTCCATTTCATTGCATTGCATTCTCCATTCACCATTCCATTCCATTCCATTCTCCATTCCATTCCCTTGTCCATTCTCCATTCTCCTTTCCATTCCATTCTCCATTCTCCATTTCATTGCATTGCATTCTCCATTCACCATTCCATTCCATTCCATTCTCCATTCCATTCCGTTCCATTCCATTGATTCTCCTTTCTCTGTTCCATTCCATTCAATTCTACATTCTCTGTTCCATTCCATTACATTCTCCATTGTCCATTCCATTCTCCATACCATTCCATTCCACTCCATTCTCCATTCCATTCAATTCCATTCTCTATTCCATTCCATTCTCCATTCTCAATTCCATATCATTGTGTTCTCCATTCTCCATTCCATTCTCCATTCTCCATTCCAATCCATTCTCCATTCCATTCCATTGCAATCTCCATTCTCCATTCAATTCCATTCCGTTTTCGATTCTGCATTCCATTCCATTCTCCATTCTCTATTCCATTCCATTCCATTCTCAATTGTCCATTCCCCTTTCCATTTCACCTATTCCATTAGATTCTCCATTCCGTTCCACTGCATTCCAGTCCATTCTCCATTCCATTGTCCTTTCCATTCGATTCCCATTCCATTCCATTCCTTTCCTTTCCTTTCTCCATATCATTTCATACCATTCAATTGCATCATACATTCCATTCCTTTTGATTCCATTCCATTTTCCATTCCAATCCACTACATTCCATTTCATTCAATTCCATTCTCCATTCCATTCTCCATGCTATTCCATTCCATGTCATTGCATTCCATTCTCCATTACATTCCACTCTGTTCTATTCTCCATTCCATTCCATTCCATTTTGTATTCTATTCCATTCCATTCCATTTTCCATTCCATTCCATTCCGTTCCATTCCATTCTATTCCATTCCATTCTTCATTCCATTCCATTCTCGATTCCAATCCATTCTATTCCATTCCATTCTCCATTTCATTCCATTCGATTCCATTCGATTGCATTCCATTCTCCATTCTATTCCATTCCATTCTATTCTCCATTCCATTCGATTCTATTCCATTGCATCCTCCATTCCATTCCATTCTCCATTCAATTCTCCATTCCATTCCAATCTCCGTTCCATTCCATTCTCCATTACATTTCATTCCATTCTATTCTCCATTCCATTCCATTCCATTCCGTTTTCCATTCCATTGCATTCTCCATTCCTTTCCATTCTCAATTCCATTCCCAATTCCATTCAATTCCATTCCATTTTCCATTCAATTCCGTTTCATTCCATTCTCCATTCTCCATTCCATTCCATTCTCCATTCCATTCTCCATTCCATTCTCCATTCTCCATTCTTCATTCCGTTCCATTCTCCATTCCATTTCATTCCTTTCCATTCCATTGCAGTCTCCATTCTCCATTCAATTCCATTCCATTTTCGATTCTGCATTCCATTGCATTGCATTCTCTATTCCGTTGCCTTCCATTCCATTCCATTCTGCATTCTCCATTCCCCGTTCCATTCCATTACTTTCCATTCCTTTCCATTCCATTCTACATTCCATTCCACTGCATTCCATTCCATTCTCCATTCCATTCCATTCCATTCTACATTTTCTATTCTCCATTTCTCTCCATTCTCCATTCCATTCCTTTCCGTTCTCCTTACCATTCCCTACCATTCAATTCCATTATACATTCCATTTCATTTGATTCCATTCCATTCTCCTTTCCATTCCACTTTATTCAATTCCATTCTCCATTGATTCTCCAAGCTATTCCATTCCATTTCATTCCATTCCATTCTCCATTACATTCTATTCCGTTCTGTTCTCCATTACATTTCTTTCTATTTTCCATTCCATTCCATTCCATTTCCTTCCATTCCATTCCATTTTCCATTCCATTCAAGTCAATTTCATTCTCCATTCCATTTGATTGCATTGCATTCTCTATTCAATTCCATTTCATTCCATTCTCTGTTCTCCATTCTCCGTTCCATTTCCTTCTCCATTCTTCATTCCATTCCATTCCATTGCAATCTCCATTCTCCATTCAATTCCATTCTATTTTCGATTCTGCATTCCATTCCATTCCATTCCATTCTCTGTTCTGTTCCATCCCATTCCATTCCAATCCATGCTGTTCTCCTTTCTCCATTCCCCATTGCATTCCATTCCATTCCATTCCATTCCATTCTCCATTCCATTCCAGTCCAGTCCATTCCATTCAATTTCATTCTCCATTACATTCTCCATGCTATTCCATTCCATTCCATTTTCCATTCCATTCCATTCTCCATTCCATTCAAGTCAATTTCATTCTCCATTCCATTTGATTCCGTTGCATTCTCTATTCAATTCCATTTCATTCCATTCTCTGTTCTCCATTCTCCGTTCCATTTCCTTCTCCATTCTCCATTCCATTCCATTGCAATCTCCATTCTCCATTCAATTCCATTCCATTTTCGATTCTGCATTCCATTCCATTCCATTCTCTGTTCCATTCCATTCCATTCCATTCCATGCTGTTCTCCTTTCTCCATTCCCCATTGCATTCCATCCCATTCCATTCCATTCCATTCTCCATTCCATTCTACTGCATTCCAATTCATTCTCGATTCCATTGTCCTTTCCATTCCATTCTGTTACCCATTCAATACCATTCCATTCTTTCGATTCTCCATACCATTCCATAGCATTCCGTTCCATTCTCCATTCCTTCCCTTTCCATTCCACTCCATTCTCCATTCCATTCCAGTCCAGTCCATTCCATTCAATTTCATTCTCCATTACATTCTCCATGCTATTCCATTCCATTCCATTTTCCATTCCATTCTGTTCTCCATTCGATTCCATTCCATTCTCCATTCAATTCCATTCCATTCTCCATTCCATTCCATTCTCCATTCCATTCCATTCTCCATTACATTCCCCATTCAATACCTTTCTATTCCATTCCATTCTCGATTCCATTCCATTCCATTCTCCATTCTCCATTCCATTCCATTCCTTTCTCCATTTCATTCCATTCAATTCCTTTCTCCATTCCATTCAATTCCATACCATTCTCCATTCCATTCAATTCCATACCATTCTCCATTCCATTCAATTCCATACCATTCTCCATTCCATTTCTTTCTCCATTCCATTGCATTTCATTCTCCATTCCATTCCATTCCATTCTCCATTACATTCCAATCTATTCTCCATTTCATTCCATTCCATTCTCCATTTCATTCCATTCCATTCTCTATTCCGATCCATTCTTTACCATTCCATTCTCCATTCCATTCAATTTTCCATTCCATTCCATTCTATTCTCCATTCTATTCCATTCCATTCTATTCTCCATTCTATTCCATTCCATTTGATTCCATTCTCCATTCCATTCTATTCTCCAATCCATTCTGTTTTATATTCCATTCCTTTCCATTACCCTATCCATTGCATTCTAATCTCCACTCCATTCTATTCTCCATTCCATTTCACTCTCTATTCAATTCTCCCCTCCATTTTCCAATGCATTCCATTCTCCATTCCATTCTCCATTCTATTTCGTTCCATTCTGCATTCCATTCCATTCCATTCTCCATTCTGCATTCCATTCCATTCTCTGTTCTCCTTTCCATTCCATTCTCCATTCTCCATTTCACTGCATTCCATTCTCCATTCAATTCCATCCCATTCTCCATTCCACTCCGTTCCATTCCATTGATTCTCCTTTCTCCATTTTATTCCATTCCATTCTCCATTCTTCGTTCCATTCCATTACATTCTCCATTGTCCATTCCATTCTCCATTCTCCATTCCATTCCATTCCTCACCATTCTCCATTCTCCCTTCCATTCAATTCCATTCTCCGTTCCATTCCATTCCATTCTCCATTACATTACATTCCTTTCTCCATTCTCAATTCCATACCATTCTATTCTCCATTACATTACATTCCCTATTTCTCCATTCCATTCCATTCTCCATTCTCCGTTCCATTCCATTGCAACCTCCATTCTCCATTCAATTCCATTCCATTTCGGATTCTGCATTCCATTCCGTTTCATTCTCCATTCCATTCCATTCCATTCCATTCTCTATTCGCTATTCCCCGTTCTATTCTCCATTCCATTCTGTTCTCCATTCCATTCCGATCTCCATTCCATTCTCCAATACATTCCATTCTCCATTCCATTACATTCCATTCTTCATTCTGCATTCCATTCCATTCTTCACTCTCCATTCTCCATTCCATTCTCCATTCTCCTTTCAGTTCCATTCTCCATTCTCTATTACATTGAATTCCATTTTCCATTCTCCATACCATTCCATTCCATTCTCCATTCTCCGTTCCATTCTATTCCATTCTCCATTGTCCCTTCTATTCCATTCCTTTCTCCATTCTCCATTCCATTCCATTCCACTCCATTCTGCATTCCTTTCAATTTCGTTCTGCATTCCATTACATTCCATTCTCCATTCACTGTTCCATTCCATTCCATTCTCCATTCACTGTTCCATTCCATTCCATTCTACATTCCATTCCATTCCATTCCATTTCATTCTCCATTCTCAGTTCCATTGTTTTCCATTGTCCCTTACATTCCATTCCATTCTCCACTCTCTATTCCATTCCTTTCCACTCCATTCCCTTCCATTCTCCATTCTTCTTTCCATTTTATTCCATTCTGCATTGCCCCTTCCATTCCATTCAATTCTCCACTCTCCATTCCATTCCATTCCACTCCATTCTCCATTCCTTTCAGTTTTGTTCTGCATTCCATTACATTTCATTCTCCATTCACTGTTCCATTCCATTCCATTCTCCATTCACTGTTCCATTCCATTCCATTCTACATTCCATTCCATTCCATTTCATTCTCCATTCTCAGTTCCATTGTTTTCCATTGTCCATTGTCCCTTACGTTCCATTCCATTCTCCACTCTCTATTCCATTCCTTTCCACTCCATTCTCCATTCCATTCCATTGCTTCTCCATTCTCCATTCCATTACCTTCCATTCTCCATTCTTCTTTCCATTTTATTCCATTCTGCATTGCCCCTTCCATTCCATTCAATTCTCCACTCTCCATTCCATTTCATTCCACTCCATTCTCCATTCCATTCCATTCTCCATTCTCCATTACATTGCATTCTATTCTCCATTGGCCATTCCATTCCATTCCATTCTCCATTCCATTCCATTCCATTGATTCTCCATTCTCCATTCCATTCCATTCCATTCCATTCTCCATTCTCTATTCCAATCCATTCCATTCTATGTTGTCCATTCCATTCTCCATTCTCCATTCAATTCCACCCCATTCTCGATTCTGCATTCCATTCCATTCCATTCCCCATTCTCCATTCCATTCCATTCCTTTCCATTCCATTCCATTCTATTCTCCATTTTCCTATCGATTCCATTCCATTCCATTAAATTCACCATTTTCAATGGTCCATTCCATGCCATTCCATTCCATTCTCCATTGCATTCAATTCCATTCCATTCTCCATTCCTTTCAATTCCATTCCATTCTCCATTTGATTCCATTCCATTCGATTCCATTCTCCATTGCATTCCATTCTTCATTCCTTCCTGAATTCCATTCCATTCTCCATTCTCCAATCGATTCCATTCCCTTCCATTAAATTCTCAATTCTGAATTCTCCATTCCATATCATTCCATTCCATTCCATCCATTCTATTCCATTCCACTCCGTTCCATTCTCCATTCCTTTCCATTCCATTCCATTCCATTCATTTCCTCTCCGTTCCATTCCATTCCCCATTCTCCATTCCATTCCATTCTCTATTCTGCATTCCATTACAGTACATTCCACATCTCTATTCTCCATTCAGTTCTATTCCATTTTTGATTCTGTATTCCATTCTGTTCCATTCTCCCTTGTCCATTGCATTCCATTCTCCATTCCATTCCATTCTCCATTCTGCATTCCATTCCATTGCATTCCATTTGAAATCTCTATTCTTTCAATTCTATTCCACTTTTGATTCTCTATTCCATTCCATTCCATCCTCCATTCTCTATTCGATTCCATTCCATTCCATTAAATTCTCCATTCTCCATTCTATTCCATTCCATTCTCCATTCGATTCCATTCCATTCTATTCCATTCCACTCCATTGTCTATTCCATTCCACTCCATTCCATTGCACTCCTTTCCATTCTCCTTTCCATTCCATTCTTTTCTCCATTCCATTTCATTCCATTTTTGATTCCATTCTGCATTCCATTCCATTTTTCATTCATTCTTGATTCCTTTCCATTCCATTCCACTACATTCCATTCCATTCGCCATTCCATTGTCCATTCCATTCCATTCCTTTCCATTCTCCATACCATTCCATACGATTCCATTCCATTCTCCATTCCATTCCTGTCAATTCCATTCCATTCTGCATTCAGTTCCACTCCAGTCCATTCCATTCAATTTCATTCTCCATTCCATTCTCCATGCTATTCCATTCCGTTTCATTACCTTCCATTCCGTTCCATTTTCCTTTCCATTCTGTTCTCCATTCCATTCCATTCCGTTCTCCATTCCATTCCATTTTCCATTCCATTCTCAATTCCATTCCATTCTCCATTCCATTCAATTCTCCATTCCATTCGCCATTCAATACCATTCCATTCCATTCTGTTCCTTTCCATTCCATTCCATTCTTGATGAAATTCCATTGCATTCTCCATTCTCCATTCCATTCCATTTCATTCTCTATTTCATTCCATTCAATTCCATTCTCCATTCCATTCAATTATTTTCCATTCTCCATTCTATTCCTTTCCATTCTATTCTCCATTCCATTCCATTCCATTCTCCATTCCATTCCATTCCGTTGCATTCCATTCCATTCTATTCTCCATTCCATTCGAATCCATTCTCCATTACGTTGCAATCTATTCTAAATTCCATTCCATTCCCATCCATTCCTTTCCATTCCATTCTCATTTCCATACCATTTCATTCTCCATTCTCTATTCCATTCTCTTCCATTCTCCATTCTCCATTCCATTCCATTCTCCGTTCCTTTCCATTCATTACAAACCTCTATTCTCCATTCAATTACATTCCATTCTCCATTCCATATTCCATTCCATTCCATTGTCCATTCTCCATTCGATTCCATTCCATTCAATTAAATCTGCATTCTCCATTCTCCATTCTCCATTCCATTCTGTTCCATTCCATTCTCCATTCCATTTAAGTAGATTCCATTCCATTCTATTCTCCATTCCATTCCATTTCATTCAATTCCATTCCATTCTCCATTCGATTTCTGTCCATTTCATTCCATTCTCCATTCCATTCCATTTTCATTTTCATACCATTTCATTTTCCATTCTCCATTCCATTCTCCATTCTTCATTCCATTCTCCATTCTCCATTCCATTCTCCATTCCATTCCATTCCATTCCTTTCCATTCCATTCCAAACCTCTATTCTCCATTCAATTCCATTCCATTCTCCATTCTATATTCCATTCCATTCCAGTCTCCATTCTCTATTCGATTCCATTCCATTCTCGATTCCATTCCATTCAATTCTCCATTCTCCATACCATCCCCCTCCCTTCTCCATTTCATTCCATTCAATTCCATTCTCCATTCCATTCAATTCCATTCCACTCTCCATTCCATTACATTCTCCATTCCATTCTATTTCATTCCATACTCCATTCCATTCTATTCTATTCCATTCTCCATTATGTTCCAGTCTATTCTCCATTCCATTCAATTCTCCATTCCATTGCATTGCATTCTCCATTTGATTCCATTCCATTCGATTCCATTTTCCATTCCATTTCATTCTCCTATCCATTCCATTCTCCATGCCATTACATTCATTTTGATTCTGCATTCAATTCCATTCCATTCTTCATTCCTTTCAATTCTATTCCATTCTCCATTCCATTCAATTCCATTCCATTCTCCATTCCATTGCCTTCCTTTGCATTCCATTCCATTCCATTCTCCATTCAATTCCATTCTCCATTACATTCCATCCCCTTCTCCATTCCATTCCCCTTTCAAAACCATTCCCTTCCCTTCTCCATTAAATTCCATTCCATTCTCCATTCTCCATTCTATTTCATTTTCCATTCTCCATTCTGCATTCCCTTCCATTCTCCACACTCAATTCTCCATTCCATTCCATTCTCCATTCTCCATTCCATTCTATTCTCCACTCTCCGTTCTCCATTCCATTCCATTCCATTCCCCATTCTCCATTCCATTCCCCATTCTCCATTCCATTCCATTCCATTCCATTATCCCTTCTCTATTCCCCATTCCATTCCATTCTCCATTCCATTCCAATCTCCTTTCCATTCTCCATTCCATTCAATTCTCCATTCCATTCTCCATTCCATTCCATTCTCAATTCTCCATTCCTTTCCATTCCATTCTCCATTCCATTCCATTCTATTCTCCATTCTCCATTCCATTCCATTCTCCACTCTCCATTCTCCATTCCATTCCATTCTCCATTCTCCATTCTACTTTTGATTCTGTTCTCCATTCTCCATTACAGTTAATTCCATTTTACATTCACCATTCCATTCCATTCCATTCTCCATTCCATTGATTCTCCATTCTCCGTTCTGTTCCATTCCATTCTCAATTCTCCCTTCCTTTCTATTCCATTCTCCATTGTCCCTTCCATTCCATTCCATTCTCCACTCTCCATTCTATTCAATTCCACTCCATTCTCCATTATCCATTCCGTTCAATTCCATTCTCTATCTTCTGCATTCTCGATTCCATTCCATTCCATTCTCCATTCAATTCCATTCCATTTTCGATTCTGCATTCCATTCCATTCCATTCTCCATTCCACTCCATTGCATTCCATTCTCCATTCCATTCCATTCCATTCCATTCCATTCCATTCCATTCCATTCTCCATTCCATTCCATTCCATTCCATTCTTCATTCCTTTCCATTCCATTCACCATTCCATTCCATTCCATTTTTCATTCCATTCCAATCCATTCCATTTTCCATTCCCTTCCATTCCCTTGGATTCATTTCTATTTCATTCTGTTCTCCATTCCATTTTGTTCTCCATTCCGTTCCATTCCATTGCATTCTCCGTTTCATTCCATTCCAATCTTCATTCCGCTCTCCATTCCATTCCATTGCATTCTCCATTCAATTCCATTCCATTCTCCATTCCATTCTCCATTCCATTCCATTGCATTCCATTCCATTCTCCATTTGATTCCATTTTATTCCTTTCCATTCTCCATACCATTCCATACTGTTCCATTCCATTCTCCATTCCATTCCATTCGATGCCATTCCATTCTCTTTTCCATTCCACTCCGTTCCATTGCACTCATTTCCATTCTTTATTCCATTCTCCATGCTATTCCATACCATTTCATTTCATTCCATTCTCCATTCCATTCCATTGTCCATTCCATTCTCCATTCCATTCCATTCTCCTTTCCATTCAATTCCATTTTTCATTCCATTCCATTCTCCATTCCATTTCATTCCATTTTCCATTCTATTTCGTTCCAATCCATTCCATTCTCCATTCTCCATTCCATCGCATTCTGCATTTCATTTCTTTCAATTGCATTTTCAATTCCATTTGATTCCATTCCATTCTCCATTTCTTTCCATTTCATTCCATTCTCCTTTCCATTTTATTCCATTCTCCATTCCAATCTACTCCATTCTCCATTTCATTCCTTTTCATTCTATTCTCCATTCTGTTTCATTCCATTCTCCATTCCATTGAAGTCCTTTCTGTTCTGCATTACGTTCCAGTCTATTGTTCATTCCATTCTCCATTCCCTTACATTACATTTCATTCTCAATTTCATTCTATTCCATTCCATCCTCCACTCCATTCCATTCAATTCTCCATTCCAATCCATTCTAATCCATTCTATTCTCCATTCCATTCCATTCTCCTATCCATTCCATTCTCCATTCCATTCATTTTTATTCTCCATTCCATTCCTTTCAATTCCATTTTCCATTCCATTGGATTCCATTCTGTTCTCGATTCCATTCAGTTTCATTGCATTCTCCATTCCATTCCATTCTCCATTTCATTCCATTCTCCATTCCATTCCCAATTCCATTGCATTCCATTCCATTATAGTCGGTTCCATTCCATTCTCCTTTCCATTCTATTCTCCATACCATTCCATTCGATTCTATATTCCCTTCCATTCTATTCTCCATTCCATGCTAGTCTATTCTCAATTTCCTTCCATTCCATTCCATCCTCCATTCCGTTCCTTTTCTTTCTATTCTCCATTCTAATCCGTTCTATTCAATTCCATTCTCCATTCCATTCCATTCTTTCCATTCCCTTCCAGTCTTCGTTTGATTCTTTTCCATTCTATTCCATTCTCCATTCCATTCTGTTCTCCATTCATTTCTCCATTCCGTTCCATTCTCCTATCCATTCCATTCTCCATTCCTTTCCAGTCCATTCTCCATTTCATTCAATTCATTTCCATTCTCCATTCCATTTGATTCAATTCCATTTCATTCCATTCTCCATTACATTCCATTCTCTATTCCATTCCATTCACCATTCCATTCCATTCCATTCTGTTTTCCATTGCATTCTATTTTTTATTCCATTCCAGTCCTTTCTATTTTCCATTCCCTTCCATACCCTTCCATTCCTTTCCATTCCATTCCATTCTCCATTCCATTCTGTTCTCCATTCCATTCCATTCCATTCAATTGCATTCTCTATTCAATTCCATTCCATTCACCATTCCATTCCATTCCATTCACCATTCCATTCCACTCCACTGCACTCCATTCCATTGTCCATTCCATTCTCCATTTCATTCCATTTAATTCCTTTCCATTCTCCATATCATTCCATACCGTTCCATTCCATTCGATTCCATTCCATTCTCCTTTCCATTCCACTCCATTCCATTCCACTCAATTCCATTCTCTATTCCATTCTCCATGCTATTCCATTCCAATCTCCATTTTTTTCCATTCTTCATTCCATTCTCCATTCCATTCCATTCCATTCTCAATTCCATTCCATTTCATTCTGCATTTCATTCCTTTCAATTGCATTCTCATTTGCATTTGAAACCATTCCATTCTCCATTCCATTCCATTTCATTCCATTCTCCTTTACATTCCATTCCATTCTCCATTCCATTCCACTCCATTATCCATTCCATTCCATTTCATTCGTTTTCATTCCATTCTCCATTCTATTTCATTCCACTCTAAATTGCATTCCATTCTCCATTACGTTCCAATCTATTCTCCATTCCATTCTCCATTCCCTTCCATTCCATACCTTTCTCCATTTCATTCTCTTCCATTCCATTCTCCATTCCTTTCCATTCAATTCTCCATTCCAATCCATTCTATTCCATTCCATTATCCATTCCATTCCATTCCATTCTATTCATCTATCCATTCCATTCTCCATTCCATTCCATTCCATTCATTTTTATTCTCCATTCCATTCATTTCAATTCCATTCTCCATTCCATTCGATTCCGTTCCATTATCTATTCCATTCAATGTTATTGCATTCTCCATTCCATTCTGCTTCCGATTCCATTTTCCATTCCATACTCTTCCATTCTCCATTCCATTCCGAATTCCATTCCATTCCATTCTCCATTCCTTTCTGAATTCCATTCTGTTCCATTCTATTATATTCCATTCCTTTGCATTCTCAATTCCATTCCATTGTCCATCCCATTCCATTCCATTCTCCATTAGGTTCCATTCTATTCTCCATTCCACTCTATTCTATTCTCAATTCCCTTCCATTCCATTCTCTATTCCATTACATTCCATTCCTTTCTATTCTCCATTCCAGTCCATTTTATTCAATTCCATTCTCTATTCCATTCCATTCCATTTCATTCTCTCCATTCCCTTCCATTCTTCATTTTATTCCATTCCATTCGATTCCATTCTGCATTCCATTCCATGTTCATTCATTTCTCCATTACATTACGTTCTCCATTCCATCCCATTCTCCTATCCATTCCATTCTCCATTCCATTCCATTCCTTTCTCCGTTTCATTCATCTCATTTCTATTCTCCATTCCATTCGATTCCATTCCATTCCATTCCATTCTCCATTCCATTCCATTCTTCATTCCCTTCCCTTCCATTCCATCCTCCATTTCATTCCATTCCATTCCATCCTACATTCCATTGCATTCCGCCTTTGATGCCTTTCCATTCGATTCCATTCTCCATTCCATTCCATTCTCCATTCCTTTCTCCATTCCATTACATTCTCCATTCCATTCTCCTATCCATTTCATTTTCCGTTCCATTCCATTCCATTCTATTCAATACCATTCTCCATTACATTCGATTCCATTACATTCTCCATTCCACTCCATTGCATTCCATTCTCCATTCCCTTCTGTTAAATTCCATCCTCCATTCCATTTCATTCCATTCTTCTTTCCATTCTATTCCATTCCATTCTTGCTTCCATTTCTTTCCATTCCATTCTGCATTCCATTCCATTCCATTCGGTTTTCCATCCCATTCCATTCTGATTCTATTCTCTATTTCATTCCATTCTCCATTCCATTTTATTGCATTTCATTCCATTCTGCATTCCATTCTATTTAATTCTCCATTCCATTCCATTCCATTCTCCATTCTATTACATTCCATTCCTTTATATTCCATTCCATTTCATTCTTCATTAGTTTCCATTCTGTTCTTCATTCCATTCCATTCCAATCTCGATTCCATTCCATTTTCAATTCCATTCCATTCTCCATTCCATTCCATCCCATCCCATTACAATCTCTATTCGATTACATTCTCCATTCCATTCCATTCTCTATTCCATTCTCCATTCCTTTCCACTCTCCATTCCATTCTCCAGTATGTTCCATTCTCCATTCCATTGCATTCCATTCTCCATTCTCCATTTTGTTCCATTCTCCATTCTCCATTCCATTCCATTCTCCATTCTCCATTCTTCTTTCCTTTTCATTCTCTATTCTCCATTGCATTGCATTCCATTCTCTATTCACCAATCCATTCCATTCCTTTCTCCATTCCATTCCATTCCATTCTCCGATCCATTCCATTCTGTTCTGCATTCCCTTTTGTTCTCCATTCTTTTGCATTTTATTCCGTTGCATTCTCCATTCCATTCCATTCCATTCCAATCTTTATTCCAGTCTCCATTCTATTCCATTCCATTCAGTTACATTCTCCATTCAATTCCATTCCATTCTCCATTTCATTCCATTTTCCATTTCATTCCATTCCCCTGCATTCCATTCCATTCTCCTTTTGATTCCATTTTATTACTTTCCATTCTGCATACCACTCCATACTGTTCCATTCCATTCTCCATTCCATTCCTTTCGATTCCATTCCTTTCTCCTTTCCATTGCACTCCATTCCATTCTCCATTCGGTTGTCCATTCCATTCTCTATTCCCTTCCATTCTCCATTCCATTCCATTCCATTTTTCATTTCATTCTATTCTCCATTCCATTCCATTCCATTGTCCATTCCATACCATTCCATTCTCCATTCTCCATTTTCCATTCTCCATTCCATTCCATTCTGCATTTCTTTCCATTCAATTGCATTCTCAATTCCATTCAATTCCATTCCTTTCTCCATTACTTTCCATTTTATTCCTCTCTCCTTTCCATTCCATTCCCTTCTCTATTCCATTCCCTTTCATTGCATTCTCCATTCCATTCCATTTTATTCTCCATTCCATTCCAATCCATTCCATTCAATTCTCCATTTCAATCCACTCAATTGCATTCCATTCTCCATTCTATTTCTTTCTATTCCATTCTGCATTCCATTCCATTCTCCATCATTCCATTCCATTCTCCATTCCTTTCCATTCAGTTATATTCTATTCCATTCCTTTTAGTTCTTTATTACATTCTATTCTATTCTCAATTCCATTCCATTCCATTCTCCATTCCCTTCCATTCCATTCCATCCTCCATTCCTTTCCATTCTATTCCATTCTCTGTTGCATTCCATTCCATTCCATTCTTCATTCCAATCCATTCTATTCCATTGCATTCTCCATACCATTCCACATTGCATTCCATTGCATTCTCCATTCCATTTCTTTGCATTCTCCATTCCCCTCCGTTCCATTCTATCCTCCGTTCCATTCCATTCTCTTCCATTCTCCATTACACTCCATTTCTTTCCATTCTTCATTTCAATCCATTATATTCCATTGCATTCTCCATACCATTCCACATTCTATCCCATTCTGTATTCCATTTCATTCTTCATTACATTCATTCTATTCTCCATTCCATTCCATTCCATTCTCCATTCCCCTCCATTCCATTCCATCCTCCGTTCCATTCCATTCTCTGTTACATTCCATTCCTTTCCATTCTTCATTCTGATCTATTCTATTCCATTCTATTCTCCATTCCATTCCATTCTGCCTTCCATTCCGTTCCATTCCATTCTCCATTCCATTCCATTCCTTTCTCCTTCCCATTCCATTCCATTCTATTCTCCATTCCTCTCTGTTCCATTCTCAATTCCCTTCCATTCCATTCCATTCTGCATTCCATTCCATTCCTTTCTATTCTTCATTCCAATCCATTCTATTCATTTCCATTCTCCATTCCATTCCATTCCATTCCTTTCCATTCTTCATTCCATTCCATTCTCCATTTCAATCCTTTCTATTCCAATCTTTTCTGCATTTCATTCCATTATCCATTCCTTTCCAATCACTTCCATTCTCCGTTTGATTCCATTTCATTTGATTCCATTCTCCATTCCCTTCCATTCTCCATTCATTTCTCCATTCCATTCCGTTCTCCATTCCATCCCATTCTATTCCATTCTCCTATCCATTCCATTCTCCATTCCATTCCATTCTCCATTTCATTCAATTCAAATCCATTTTCCATTCCATTCAATTTTATTCCATTTAATTCCATTCCATTCTCCATTCCCTTCCATTCAATGCTATCCTCCATTCCCTTCCTTTCCATTCCACCCTCCATTCCATTCCATTCCATCCTTCATTGCATTCCATTACATTCCATTCTGCATTCCATTCCATTCCCCGTTTCATTCGATTCCATTCTCCCTTCCATTCCATTCTCCATTTCTTTCTATTCCACTCTCTATTCCATCTCATCCCATTCCATTCTCCATTCGATTCCATTCTCCGTTCCATTCTATTCTCAATTCCATTCTTCATTCCGTTCCACTCTCCATTGCATTCTCCAGCACATTCCATTCTTCATTCTCCATTACATTGCATTCCATTCTCCATTCTCCGTTGCCTTCTATTCCATTCTCCATTTTCCTTTCCATTTCATTCCATTCTCTATTTTCCATTCCATTCAATTCCACTCCATTCTCCATTCTCTGTTCCATTCAATTCCATTCTCTGTTCCATTCCCTTCCATTCTCCATTCTCAACTCCATATAATTCCATTCTCCATTCTCCATTCCATTCCATTCCATTCTCCATTACCTTCCATTCCATTCTATCCTGCATTCACTTCCATTCCATTCCACCCTCCATTCCATTCCACCCTCCATTCCATTCCACCCTCCATTCCATTCCATTCCATTCTCCATTCCATTCCGTTCATTTCTCCTATGCATTCCATTCTCCATTCCATTCCATTCTCCATTCCATTCAATTCTCCTATGCATTCCATTCTCCATTTCATTGCATTCCATTCTCCATTCCATTAAATTCAATACCATTCTCCATTCCATTCGATTCCTTTCCATTCTCCTTTCCATTCCATTCCATTCTCCTATCCATTCCATTCTCCATTCCATTCAATTCCATTCTCCATTCCATTCAATTCAATACCATTCTCCATTCCATTCCATTCTATTCCATTCTCCATTCCATTCCATTTCATTCCATTCTCCATTCCCTTTTGTTCCATTCCATTCTCCATTCCATTTCATTCCATTCTCCATTCCATTCCATTAAATTCCATTCCATTCTCCATTCCAATTCATTCTATTCCATTACATACTCCATTCCATTTCTTTCCATTCCATTTTGCCTTCTATTCTTTTGCATTCTCAATTCCATTCCATTCCATTCTCTTTCATTCCATTCCATTGCATTCAATTATCCGTTCCATTCCATTCGGATTCCATTCCATTCTCCATTCCATTCCATTCTCCATTGCATTCCATTCCATTTCATTCCATTCTCCAATCCATTCCTTTCCATTTCCATTCCATTCCATTCTCCATTCCATATCATTCCATTCCATTGTATTCCATTCCATTCCATTTCATTCTTCATTCCATTCCATTCTATTCTCCATTCCATTCCATTCTCCATTCCCTTCCATTCCATTCCATCCTGTTACATTCCATTCTATTTCATTATCCGTTGCATTCCATTCCATTCCATTCCTCATTCCAATCCATTCTATTCCATTCCATTCTCCAGTGCATTCCAATCCATTGCATTCTGCATTTCATTCCGTTCCTTTCCATTCTCCATTCCATTCTCCATTCCATTCCATTCTCCTTCCCGTTCCATTCAATTCCATTCTCCATTACATTCCATTACATTCTCCATTCCACTCTATTCCATTCTCAATTCACTTGCATTCCATTCAATCCTCCATTCCATTGCATTCCTTTCTATTCTACATGCCAATCCATTCTATTCATTTCCATTCTCCTTTCCATTCCATTCTAGTCCATTTCATTCCATTCCATTCTCCATTCCATTCCATTCCATTCTACTTTGCATTCCATTTTCCATTCCATTCCATTTCATTCTCTATTCCAGTACATTCTATTCCATTCCATATGCCATTCCATTTCTTTCCATTCCATTCTGCATTCCATGCCATTCCTTTCCATTCTCAATTCCATTCCATTCCATTCTCTATTTTATTCCATTTGATTCTCCATTCCATTCCATTCCATTCTGATTCCATTCCATTCTCCATTACATTAAATTCCATTCTCCATTACATTACATTCTCCATTCACTTCCATTCCATTCTGTTATATTCCTTTCCATTCCATTTAATTCTTCTTTTCATTCCATTTTATTCTTCATTCCATTCCATTTTATTCTCCATTCTCTTCCATTCTATTCTATCCTCCATTCCATTACATTCTATTCCATTCTTTGTTATATTCCATTAAATTCCATTCTTCATTCTGATCCATTTTATTCCATTCCATTGTATTCCATTCCATTCTGCATTCCATTCCATTCTCCATTCCATTCTCCGTTCAGTTCTCCATTCCATTCTCCATTCCGTTCCATTCCATTGCATTCTCAATCCATTCCATTCCATTCTCCATTTTAATCCTTTCTATTCCATTCTTTTCTATATTCGATTCCATGCCATTCCATTCTCCATTTCTTTCCATTCCCTTCCATTCTTCATTTGATTCCATTCCATTTGATTCCATTCTCCATTCCGTTACATTCTCCATTCATTTCTCCATTCCATTCTGTTCTCCATTCCATCCCATTCCATTCCATTCTCTTATACATTCCATTCTCCTTTTCATTCAATTCAGTTACATTCTCCATTCCATTCGATTCCATTCCATTTCATTGCATTCTCCTTTCCATTCCATTCTCCATTCACTTCCATTGCATTCTATCCTCCATTTCCTTCCATTCCATTCCATCATCCATTTCATTCCATCCTCCATTTCATTGCAATCCATTCCATCCTCCATTCCATTCCATTCCCCATTCCATTCCTTTCCATTCTCCATTCTTTTCTCCGTTCCATTCCATTCTCCATTCCATTTTCCTATCCATTCGATTCTCTATTCCTTTCCATTCCTTTACAGTCCATTCTCCTATCCATTCCATTCTCCATTCCTTTTCATTCCATTCCAATCCATTCTCCATTCCATTCAATTCAATTCCATTCTCCATTCCATTTGATTCCATTCCATTCTCCATTCTATTCCATTTCATTCCATTCTCCATTCCCTTCCATTTTATTCCATCCTTTATTCCATTTCATTTCATTCTCTGTTCCATTCCATTCCATTATCCATTCCAATCCCTTCTATTCCATTCTATTCTCCATCCTATTTTTTCCATTCCATTCTGCTTTCCATTCCATTCCGTTCCAGTCTCCATTCCATTCCATTCCATTCTCTATTTCTTTCCATTCCTTTCCATTCGTTTCTCCATTCCATTCTATTCTGATTCCATTCCCTTCTCCATTCCATTCCCTTCCATTCTCCATTCCATTCCATTGCATTCCGTTATATTCCATTCCATTCCATTTCATTTTTCATTACATTCCATTATATTCTCCATTTCATTCCATTCCATTCTCCATTCCCTTCCATTCCATTCCATCCTCCATTACATTCCATTGTATTCATATCTCTGTTGCATTCCGTTCCTTTCCATTTTCCATTCCAATCCATTCTATTCCATTCCATTCTTCATTCCATTGCATTCCATTCTGCATTCGATTCCATTCCATTCCATTCTCCATTGCATTTCATTCCTTTCCATTCTCAATTCCATTCCCTTCTACATTACATTCTCCATTCCATTCTATTCCATTCCAATCTCTATTCCATTCCATTCTCAATTCCATTCCATTCTCCATTCCATTCCATCTCATCCCATTCCATTCTCCATTCGATTCAATTCTCCATTCCATTCTATTCTCAATTCCATTCTTCGTTCCGTTCCACTCTCCATTCCATTCTCCAGTACGTTCCATTCTTCATTCTCCATTCCATTGTATTCCATTCTCCATTCTCCATTCTCCATTCCACTCCCTTCTTTGTTCTCCATTCTCCTTTCCTTTTCATTCTCTATTCTCCATTACATTGCATTCCATTCTCCATTCACCAATCCATTCCTTTTCTTTCTCCATTCCATTGATTCTCCATTTGGCATTCCTTTCCATTCCACTCTCCATTCTCCGTTCCCTTCTATCCCATTCTCCATTGTCCTTTCCATTCCATTCCATTCTCCATTTTCCATTCCATTCAATTCCACTCCATTCTCCATTCTCTGTTCCATTCAATTCCATTCTCTGTTCCATTCCATTCCATTCTCCATTCTCAATTCCATATAATTGCATTCTCCATTCTCCATTCCATTCCATTATCTGTTCTCCATTCCATTCTCTTCCATTCCATTCCAATCTCCATTCTCCATTCAAATTCCATTCCATTTTCGATTCTGCATTCCATTCCTTTCCATTCCATTCTTCATTCTCCATTCCATTCCATTCCATTCCATTCTCCATTCCATTCTCCATTGCATTCTCCAATACAGTCCATTCTCCATTCTCCATTCCATTCCACTCCATTCTCAATTCTCCATTCCACTCAATTCCATTCTCCATTCCATTCCATTCATTTCCTCATTCTCATTCAATTCCAATTCATTGTTCATTCTGCAGAACATTCCATTCCATTCCATTCTCCATTCCCATTCTCGATTCTGCATTCCATTCCATCCATTCCATTCAAATCTCCATTCTCCATTCAATTGCAATCCATTTTCGATTCTGTATTCCATTCCGTTATATTCACCACTCTGCATTCCAAATTGCATTCCATTCAATTCCATTCCATTCTACATTCCATTGCATTCCATTCCATTCTCCATGTGATTCCATTCCATTCCATTCTCCATTCCATTCCATTCCTTTTTCCATTCCATTCCATTGCATTCTCCACTCCCTTCTCCATTCCATTGCATTCCATTCTCCATTCTATTCCATTCCATTCCCTTCCATTCTCCATTCCATTCCATTCCATTCTCCATTTCATTCCATTTGATTCCATTCCATTCTATTCCATTCTCTATTCTATTCCCCTCCATTGTATTCCATTCCGCTCCATTCCCCATTCCATTTCATTCCATTCCATTTTTTATTCTATTCCATTGCATTCACCATTCCATTGCATTCCATTCTGTTCTCCATTCCATTGAATTCCATTCCATTCCATTTTCCATTCCATTACCATCCATTCAATTTTCCATTCCCTTCCATTCCCTTCCATTCCATTCCATTCAATTCCATTCTACTTTCCATTCCATTCTGTTCTCCAATCCGTTTTGTTCATCATTCCATTCCATTCAATTTTCCTTTCCATTCCATTCCATTCTCCATTCCAGTCCCATCCATTCCATTCTCCATTCCATTATATTGCATTCAATTCTCCATTCCATTCCATTTTATTCTCCATTCCATTCCATGCTCCATTCAGTTCAATTCTGTTCCATTCCATTCTCCATTCCATTCAGTATTCCATTCCATTCCATATTTCATTCCATTTGAATATCCACTCCATTGCATTCCATTCAATTCTATTCTCCATTCTGTTCCATTCCATTCTCCATTCTATTCCATTCCTTTCTCCTTTCCAATCCATTACATTCTTCATTCTATTCCATTCCATTCCATTCTTCATTCCATTCCATTTCATTATCTATTTCATTCCATTCCTTTCCATTATCCATTCCATTCCATTCTATTATCAATTTCATTCCATTCCTTCACATTGTACATTCCATTCTATTTCATTCTGCATTCCATTCCATTCCACTCTCCATTCCATTCCATTCTCCATTCCATTGCATTCCATTCTATTATCCATTCCATTCCTTTCTCCATTCCTTTCAAATCTTTCCATTCTCCATTCCATTCCATTGCATTCTCCACTCCATTCCATTCCATTCTCCATTGCATTCTATTCTATTCCATACTACATTCCATTCCATTGCATTATACAATCATTTGCATTCAATTCCATTCCATTTTCCATTGCTTTCTACATTCCATTTTATTCTATTCTATTTTATTTTCCTTTCCATTTGATTCCATTCGATTTCCATTGCATTACATTGTCCATTCCATTCCATTCTCCATTCTATTACATTTCATTCTCTATTCCATTCCTTTCCATTCTCCATTCCATTCTCTATTCCATTCCATTCTCCATTCCATTCTCCATACAATTCCATTGTCCATTCCTTCCTCCATTCCATTCTATTCCATTCCTTCCATTCTCTGTTCCATTCCTTTCTGCATTCCATTTCATTCCATTATGTATTTCATCTTTCATTCCATTCCATTCCATTCTCCATTCAATTCCATTCTCCATTCCATTATATTCTCTCTTCCATTCCATTCTCCATTCTATTCCATTCTACATTTCATTCTCCATTCTGTTCCATTCTCCATTCCACTCCTTTCCATTCTCCATTCCAATCTCCATTCCATTCCATTCTCCATTCCTTCGATTCTCCATTCCATTCCATTCTCCATTCCTTTCGATTCTCCATTCCATTCCATTCTCCATGTTATTCTCCTTTCCATTCCATTCTCCATTCCATTCTCCCTTCCATACTCCATTGCATTCCAATCTCCATTCCATTCCTTTGTCCAATTCATTATCCATTTCATTTCATTCTCCATTCCATTCTCCATTCCATTTCATTCCATTCCACTTTCCCTTCCATTCTCCATTGCAATCCATTTGATTCTTCTTTTCATTCCTTTCTATTCTCCATTCCATTCTATTCTCCATTCCACTCCATTGCATTCCATTCTCCATTCTATTGTCCTTTCCATTCCATTAAATTCCTTTCTCCATGGCCTTCCATTCCATTCTCCATTCCATTCTATTCTCCATTCCATTCCATTCTCCATTCAATTCCATTCCATTCTCCATTCCATTCCATTCCATTCTGCTTTCCATTCCATTCTCCATTCCATTCCATTCCTTTCTCTATTCCATTCCGTTCTCTGTTCATTTCCATTCCATTCCTTTGCAGTCTCCACTCACTTCTCCATTTCATTCTCTATTCCATTCCATTTCATTCTTCAATTCATTCCATTCCATTCCTTTCTCCTTTCCACTCCATTTTACATGCCTTTCTATCCATTCCATTCTCCGTTCCATTCCATTCTGCATTCCATTCCTTTCCATTGTATTCTATAATCCATTCCTTTCCATTCCATTCTGCATTCTGTTCCACTCAATTCCATTTTCCATTATATTCCATTGTTTATTCTATTCCATTCCATTCCCTTCTACATTGCATTCCATTCCATTCCACTATCCATTCAATTCCAATCTATTCTCCTTTCCACTCCATTCCCCATTCCATTGCATTCTGTTCTCCATTCCATTCTATTCTGTTTTCCATTCCATTCTGTTCTCTATTCTGTTCCGTTCCATTTGGTTCTCCATTCCATTGCATTCCATTTTCCATTTAATTCCATTTTCCATTCCACTCCATTCCATTCTCCATTCCTTTGCATTCCATCCTATATTCCAATCCATTCCATTCCATTCCTTTCCATTCTCCATTCCATTCCATTCTCCTTTACAGTCGACTGCATTCCATTCTCCATTCCATTATCCTTTGCATTCCATTCCATTCCTTTCTCCATTACCTTCTATTCCATTCTCCATTCCATTCCATTCTCCTTTCCATTCCATTCTCCATTCCATTCTCCTTTCAACTCCATTCTATTCCATGCCATTCTCCGTTCCATTCTCCATTCGATTGCATTCCATTCTTCATTTAATTCTGTTCCATTCCATTCTCCATTCCATTCTCCATTCCATTCTGTTCCATTCTCCAATCCATTCCTTTCCATTCTCCATTCCATTCTTCATTTTATTCCATTGTCTATTTCACTACAGTCTCCATTCCATTTTCCATTCAGTTTCATTCCATTCTATTCTCCATTCCATTCTCCTTTCCAATCCATTTGATTCTTCTTTCCATTCAATTGGAGTCTCCATTACATTCTACATTCCATTCTCCATTCCATTCCATTCTCCATTCCATTCCATTCCATTCTCCATTCCATTCCATTCCATTCTGCTTTCCATTCCATTCTCCATTCCATTCCATTCCTTTCTCTATTCCATTCCGTTCTCTGTTCATTTCCATTCCATTCCTTTGCAGTCTCCACTCACTTCTCCATTTCATTCTCTATTCCATTCCATTTCATTCTTCAATTCATTCCATTCCATTCCTTTCTCCTTTCCACTCCATTTTACATGCCTTTCTATCCATTCCATTCTCCGTTCCATTCCATTCTGCATTCCATTCCTTTCCATTGTATTCTATAATCCATTCCTTTCCATTCCATTCTGCATTCTGTTCCACTCAATTCCATTTTCCATTATATTCCATTGTTTATTCTATTCCATTCCATTCCCTTCTACATTGCATTCCATTCCATTCCACTATCCATTCAATTCCAATCTATTCTCCTTTCCACTCCATTCCCCATTCCATTGCATTCTGTTCTCCATTCCATTCTATTCTGTTTTCCATTCCATTCTGTTCTCTATTCTGTTCCGTTCCATTTGGTTCTCCATTCCATTGCATTCCATTTTCCATTTAATTCCATTTTCCATTCCACTCCATTCCATTCTCCATTCCTTTGCATTCCATCCTATATTCCAATCCATTCCATTCCATTCCTTTCCATTCTCCATTCCATTCCATTCTCCTTTACAGTCGACTGCATTCCATTCTCCATTCCATTATCCTTTGCATTCCATTCCATTCCTTTCTCCATTACCTTCTATTCCATTCTCCATTCCATTCCATTCTCCTTTCCATTCCATTCTCCATTCCATTCTCCTTTCAACTCCATTCTATTCCATGCCATTCTCCGTTCCATTCTCCATTCGATTGCATTCCATTCTTCATTTAATTCTGTTCCATTCCATTCTCCATTCCATTCTCTATTCCATTCTGTTCCATTCTCCAATCCATTCCATTCCATTCTCCAATCCATTCCATTCCATTCTCCATTCCATTCTTCATTTTATTCCATTGTCCATTTCACTACAGTCTCCATTCCGTTTTCCATTCAGTTTCATTCCATTCTATTCTCCATTCCATTCTCCTTTCCAATCCATTCGATTCTTCTTTCCATTCAATTGGAGTCTCCATTACATTCTACATTCCATTCTCCATTCCATTCCATTCTACATCGCATTCTCCAGTCCATTCCATTCTCCATTCCATTCCATTCTACATTGCATTCTCTAGTCCATTCCATTCTCCATTCCATTCTCCATTCCATTCCATTGCATTCCATTCTCCATTCCATTATCCTTTCCTTTCCATTTCAGTTCTTTCTCGATTGCCTTCTATTCCATTTTCCATTCCATTCCATTCTCCATTCCATTCCAATCTACATTCCATTCCATTCTCCTTTAAATTCCTTTCTATTCCATGCCATTCTCCATTCCATTCACCATTCCATTGCATTCCATTCTTCGTTTAATTCCATTCCATTACGTTCCATTCTCCAATCCATTCCATTCCCTTCCTTTCTCCATTCCATTTCATCCTTTCCCTTCTCCATTCGATTCTCCATTGCATTCCATTACTTTCCATTCTGCATTCCATTCTATTCTTCATTTTGTTCCATTCCGTTCTCCATTTCATAATATTCCATTCTCCATTCCATTCCATTCTACATTCCATTCTACATTCCATTCCGTTCTACATTCTGTTCTCCATTCCTTTCCATTCTCTCATCCCTTTCTTTCCATTGCACTCTACAATCTGTTCCATTCCATTCCGTTCTGTATTCTGTTCCAGTCAATTCCATTCTCCATTCCATTCCATTCTGTTCTCCATTCCATTCCTTTCTGTTCTCCATTCTACTGCATTCTGTTCTCCATACCATTCCATTCCATTCCATTCTCCATTCCATTCCATTCCGTTTTCCATTCCATTCTCCATTCCATTTTCCATTCTGTTCCATTCTCTATTCCATTCCTTTCCATTCTCCATTCCTTTCTATTCCATTCTTGAATCCGTTTTCCATTGCATTCCATAATCCTTTCATTTCCATTCCATTCTGTTATTTATTCCACTGTATTCCGTTCTCCATTGCATTCCATGCTCCATTCCATTCCATTCTCCATTCCATTCATTTCTCCATTCCATTCCTTTCCGTTCTACATTCCATTTCATTCTACATTACATTACATTCCTTTCTCCATTCCGTTCCATTCTCTGTTTGTTTCCATTCCATTCTCCACTCAGTTATCCATTCCATTCTTTATTCCATTCCATTCCATTCCATTCTCCATTCCATTCCATTTTACGTATCATTCAACATTCTATTCCGTTTTACATTCCATGCTTTGTTCCATTCCATTCTCCATTCCATTCCTTTCCTTTGTATTCTATAATTCATTCCATTTCATTCCATTCTGCATTTTGCTCCACTCAATTCCATTCTCCATTCTATTCCATTCCATTCTACATTCCATTCCATTCCATTCCACTATCCATTCAATTCCAGTCCATTCTCATTTCCACTCCATTCTCCATTCCATTCCGTTCTCCATTCCATTCCATTCCATTTTCCATTCCATTCCATTCTCCTTTATATTTTCCATTCCATTCCATTCTCCATTACTTTCCACTCCATTCTTTATTCCATGCCATTCCATTCCATTCTCCATTCGATTCTCCATTCCATTTGATTCTCCATTCCATTCTCCATTCCTTTCTCCATTCCATTCCTTTCTCCAATCCTTTCCATTCTTGTTCAATTCCATTCCATTCACGATTCCATTCTCAATTCGCTGACACTCCATTCTCTATTCCATGACATTCCATTCATTATCAATTCGATTCTCCATTACTTTCCAATCAGTTCTCCATTCCATTCCATTCCACTCCATTCCATTCCATTCTCCATTCCATTTAATTCTCTTCCATTCCATTCCTTTCTATTCCATTGCAGTCTCCATTTCTTTCCATTCCATTCCATTCTCCATTCCATTCCAATGCATTCTCCATTCCATTCCATTGCAGTCTCCATTTCTTTCCATTCCATTCCATTCTCCATTCCATTCCAATGCATTCTCCATTCCATTCCTTTGCATTCTCCATTACATTCCATTTCATTCTATTCTTCATTGCCTTCCACTACATTCCATTTTCCATTCCATTTTCCATTCCATTCTCCATTCCTTTCTTTTCCTTTCCTTTTTCCATTCCATTCCATTCTCCATTCCATTCCATCCCATTCCATCCTGCATTCCCCTCCATTCCATTCCATTTTCTTCCTTTCTCCTTTCCATCCCATTCCGTTCTCCATTCCATTGTCCATTCCATTCCATTCTCCATTCCATTCCATTATATTCCATTCCTTTCTCCATTCCATTCCATTCCAGTGTATTCCATTCCATTCTGTTCTCCATTCCATTCTATTCTACATTCTATTCAATTCTCCATTCCATTCCATTCTCCATTCCATTTCATTCCATTCCATTCTCTATTCCATTCCATTCCATTCCATTCTGCATTCCATTCTCCATTCCAGTCCATTCCATTCTCCATTAAATTCTCTTCTCTACTCCATTCCATTCCATTCTGCATTCCATTCCATTCTCCATTCCATTCTATTCTAAATTCAATTCCATTCTCTATTCCATTCCATTGTCCGTTTCATTCCATTCCTTTCCATTCTCCATTCCATTCCATTCTCCTTTCAGTTCCATTCTATTCCTTGCCATTCTCCATTCCATTCTCCATTCCATTTCATTCTATTCTTCATTTAATTCCACTGCATCCCTTTCTCTATTCCATGCCAGTCCTTTCTGCATTCCATTCCATTCCTTTCCATTCCCCATTCCATTCCATTCTCCATTCCATTCCATTCCTTTCTCCATTCCATTCCATTCTCCATTCCATTCCATTCCTTTCTCCATTCCATTCTCTGTTCATTTCCATTCCATTCCATTCCAATCCATTCTCCACTCAATTCTCCATTCCATTCTCTATTCAATTCCATTCCATTCCTCATATCATTTCATTCCATTCCCTTCTGCATTCCATTCCATTCTACATACCACTCTGCTTTCCTTTCCATTTTACATTCAATTCTCCGTTCCATTCCATTTTCCATACCGTTCTTTCCATTGTATTCTACAATCCATTTCATTCAATACATTTCTCCATTCTATTCCATGCCATTCTCCATTCCATTATCTATTCCATTCCATCCTCCATCTCATTCCATTCCATTCTCCATTCCCTTCCATTCCATTTCATTCCATTCTCCATTGCATTCCATTCTCTTCCATTCCATTCCATTCTATTCCATTCCTTTCCATTGTCCTTTCCATTCCATTCTCCATTCCATTCCATTCTCCATTCCATTTCATTCAATTATTAAATCCATTCCATTCTCCAATCCATTGCATTCTGCATTGCATTCCATTGCATTCCATTTTGCATTCCATTCCATTCCACTCTTCATTCCTTTCCATTCCTTTCCATTTTCCATTCCATTGCCTTCCATTCTCCGTTCCATTCCATTCCACTCCATTCCATTGCATTCCATTTTCCATTCCATTCCATTCCATTCCGCATTCCATTCCATTCTATTCAACTTTCCATTCAAATCCATTCCATTCCATTCCATTGTCCATTCCATTCCGTTCTCCATTCCATTCCTTTCTACATTCCGTTCCATTCTCTATTCCCTTCCATTCCATTCCATCCCATTCCATTCTCCATTTCCTTCTCCATTCCACTCCATTCTCCAATCCATTACATTGCTTTCTCCATTCCATTCCTTTCTCCATTCCATTCCATTCCCCATTCAATTCCATTCTATTCTCCATTCCATTCAATTCCCTTTCGTTCCATTCTCCATTTCTTTCCATTCCATTCTCCATTTTATTCCATTCTACAATTCATTCCATTCCATTCTCCATTGCATTCCATTCCATTCTATTCCATTCTCTATTTCATTATCCATTTTATTTCAGTCTCCTTTCCATTCTCCATTCAAATTCATTCCATTCCATTCTCCAATCCAATCCATTCGATTATTCATTCCATTCCTTTGTATTCTCCATTGCAGTCTACATTCCATTCTCCATTCCATTCCATTCTCCATTCTTCCCATTCCATTCTCCATTCTATTTTCCATTCCATTTCATTCTCCATTGCATTGCATTACATTCTTCATTCCACTCTATTCCATTCTTTATTTTATTCCCTTCTCCATTCCATTCCATTCCTTTCTGCATTCCATGGCATTCCCTTCTCTATTCCATTCCATTCCATTCTCCTTTCCATTCCATTCTATTCCTTTCTCCATTCCATTCCATTCTCTGTTCATTTTCATTCCATTCCATTCCAATCTCCCCTCACTTCTCCATTTCTTTCTCTATTCTATTCCATTCCATTCTTCAATTCATTCCATTCCATTCCTTTCTCCATTCCACTCCATTTTACATACCTTTCAATCCCTTCCATTTTACATTCAATTCTCAGTTCCATTCCATTCTGCATTCCATTGCTTTCCATTGTATTCTATAATCCGTTCCTTTCCATTCCATTCTGCATTCTGTTCCACTCAATTCCATTTTCCATTATAGTCCATTGTTTATTCTATTCCATTCCATTCCCTTCTACATTGCATTCTATTCCATTCCACTATCCATTCAATTCCAATCTATTCTCCTTTCCACTCCGTTCCCCATTCCATTGCATTCTGTTCTCCATTGCATTCTATACTGTTGTCCATTCCATTCAATTCCATTCCGTTCTCCATTCTGTTTCGTTCCATTCAGTTCTCCATTCCTTTGCATTCCATTTTCCATTCCACTCCATTCCATTCTCCGTTCCTTTCCATTCCATTCTATATTCCACTCCATTCCATTCCATTCCTTTCCATTCTCCATTGCATTCCATTCTCCATTCCATTCTCCATTGCATTCCATTCTCCATTCCATTCTCCATTGCATTCCATTCTCCATTACACTCGCTTGTATTCTATTCTCCATTCCATTCCATTATCCTTTGCATTCCATTCCATTCCTTTCTCCATTGCCTTCTATTCCATTCTCCATTCAATTCCATTCTCCTTTCCATTCCATTCTCCATTCCATTCCATTCTCCTTTCAACTCCATTCTATTCCATGCCTTTCCCCATTCCATTCTCCATTCGATTGCATTCCATTCTTCATTTAATTCTGTTCCATTCCATTCTCTATTCCATTCCATTCTCCAATCCATTCCATTCCATTCTCCATTCCGTTCCATTCCATTCTCCATTCAATTTCATTTCATTTGATTCTCCATTCCGTTCTCCATTCCAATCCATTCGATTCTTCATTCCATTCCATTGGATTCTCCATTACATTCTACATTCTATTCTCCATTCCATTCCATTCTACATTGCATTCTCCATTCCATTCCATTCTCCATTCCATTCTCCATTCCATTCCATTCTCCATTCCATTCTATTCTCCTTTCGATTCCATTCTATTCCATGCCATTCTCCATTCCATTCTCCATTCCATTCCATTCCATTCTACATTCCATTACATTTCATTCTCCAATCTATTCCATTCCCTTCCATTCTTCATTCCATTCCATCCATTCTATTCTCCATTAGATTCTCCATTGCATTCCATTACTTTCCATTCTGCATTCCATTCTGTTCTTCATTCCGTTCCATTCCTTTATCCATTTCATAGCATTCCATTCTCCATTCCATTCCATTCTACGTTCTGTTCTCCATTCAGTTCCATTCTCTCATCCTTTTCTTTCCATTGCATTCCACAATCTTTTCCATTCCATTCCGTTCTTTATTCTGTTCCAGTCAATTCCATTCTCCATTCCATTCCATTCTATTCTCCATTCCATTCCATTCTCCATTCCACTGCATTCCGTTCTCCATTCCATTCCATTCCATTCTCCATTCCATTCCATTCCGTTTTCATTTCCATTCTCCATTCCATTTTCCATTCTGTTCCATTCTCTATTCCATTCCATTCCATTCTCCATTCCATTCCATTCCATTCTCCTTTCCATTCCATTTTCCATTCCATTCCATTCCTGTCTCAATTCCATTGCATTCTCTGTTCATTTTCATTCCATTCCATTGCAATTTCCACTCACTTCTCCATTTCATTCTCTATTCAATTCCATTCCAGTCTTTAATTCATTCCATTCCATTCCTTTCTCCATTCCACTCCATTTTACATACCTTTCAATCCATTCCATTTTACATTTCATTCTCCGTTCCATTCCATTCTGCTTTCCATTCCGTTCCATTGTATTCTATAATCTGTTCCTTTCCATTCCATTCTGCATTCTGTTCCACTCAATTCCATTTTCCATTATATTCCATTTTTTATTCTGTTCCATTCCATTCCCTTCTACATTGCATTCCATTCCATTCCACTATCCATTCAATTCCAATTTATTCTCCTTTCCACTCCGTTCCCCATTCCATTCCATTCTGTTCTCCCTTCCATTCTATTCTGTTGTCCATTCCATTCCGTTCTCCATTCTGTTGCATTCCATTCGGTTCTCCATTCCATTCCATTTCATTCCATTTTCCATTCCACTCCATTCCATTCTCCATTCTTCATTCCTTTCCATTCCATCCTATATTCCACTCCATTCCCTTCCATTCTCTATTGCATTCCCTTCTCCATTCCATTCTCCATTCCATTCCATTCTGCATTACACTCGATTGCATTCCGTTCTCCATTCCATTCCATTCCATTATCCTTTGCATTCCCTTCCCTTCCTTTCTCCATTGCCTTCCATTCCATTCTCCATTCTATTCCATTCTCCTTTCCATTCCATTCTCCAATCCATTCCATTCTCCTTTCAACTCCATTCTATTCCGTGCCATTCTCCATTCCATTCTCCCTTCAGCTGCATTCTGTTCTTCATTTAATTCTTTTCCATTCCATTCTCCATTCCATTCTCCATTCCATTCTCTATTCCATTCCATTCCATTCTGCAATCCATTGCATTCCATTCTCCATTTCATTCCATTTTCCATTTCATTATCCATTTCACTTCAGTTTCCATTCCATTCTCCATTCAATTTCATTCCATTCGATTCTCCATTCCATTCTCCATTCCAATCCATTCGGTTCTTCATTCATTCCATTGCATTCTCCATTCCATTCTACGTTCCATTCTCCATTCCATTCCATTCTACATTGCATTCTCCAATCCATTCCATTCTCCATTCCATTCCATTCCATTATCCTTTCCTTTCAATTTCAGTTCTTTCTCCATTGCCTTCTATTCCATTTTCCATTCCATTCCATTCCATTCTCCATTCTATTCCATTCTCATTTCAATTCCATTGTATTCCATGCCATTCTCCATTCCATTCACCATTCCATTGCATTCCATTCTTCATTTAATTTCATTCCATTCCATTCTACCGTCCATTACATTCCATTCTCCAATCCTTTCCATTCCCTTCCATTTTCCGTTCCATTCCATCCATTCCATTCTCCATTCAATTCTCCATTGCATTCCATTACTTTCCATTCTGCATTCCATTCTATTCGTCATTCCGTTCCATTCCGTTCTTCATAACATTCCATTCCCCATTCCATTCCATTCTACATTCCATTCCGTTCTACATTCTGTTTTTCATTCCATTCAATTCTCCCGTCCTTTCCTTTCCATTGCATTCTACAATCTGTTCCATTCCATTCCATTCTGTATTCTCTTCCAGTCAATTCCATTCTCCATTCCATTCCATTCTGTTCTCCATCGCATTCCATTCCATTCCGTTCTCCATTCCATTGCATTTTGTTCTCCATTCCATTCCATTCTCCATTCCATTCCATTCCGTTTTCCAATCCATTCTCCATTCCATTTTCCATTCTGTTCCATTCTCTATTCCATTCCATTCCATTCTCCATTCCGTTCCATTCCATTCTCCATTCCATTCCATTCTCTTCCATTCCATTCCATTCTACTCCATTCCAATCTCCGTTCCTTTCCATTCCATTCTTTCCATTCCATTCCATTCTGCATTCCATTCTCCATTATATTCCATTCTCCATTCCATTCCGTTCCTTTCACCATTCTATTGCATTCTCCACTCCATTCCATTCCATTCACCATTCCACTCCTTTCCATTCTGCATTCCGTTCCATTCCCCATTCCATTCGATTCCATTCCATTCCATTCCACTTCCTTCCATTCCATTCCATTCTCCATTCCTTTCCATTCCATTCTCTATTGCATTCCAGTCTCCTTTCCATTCTCCATTCCATTCAATTTGCCATTCCATTCTATTCCATTTCATTCTACATTCCATTCCATTTTCCATTCCGTTCTCCATTCCTTTCCTTTCCTTTCCATTCTCCATTCCATTCTCTATTCCATTCCATTCCATTCTTCATTTCATTCCATTCCTTTTCATTCCATTGTTCATTCCATTCAATTCTGTTCTGCATTCCATTCCATTCTCCATTCCATTCCATTTCATTCTCCATTCCATTCCATTCCATTTCACACTCCATTCCTTTCCATTCTCCAGTCAGTTCCATTCCATTCCATTCTCCATTCTTTTCTGTTGCATTCCATTCTATATTCCATTCAATCCATTCTATTGCTTTCCATTCTATTCCATTCTCCATTTCATTCCATTCCATTGTCTATTCTATTCCTTTTCGTTTCACTCTGCATTCGATTCCATTCCATTCCATTCTCCATTCCATTCCATTCCATTCCTTTTCATTCCATTCTCCATTTTATTCCGTTCCATTCCATTTTACATTACATTCCATTTCATTCCATTCTCCATTCCGTTCAGTTCCCTTCCTTTTCATTCCACTCTGCATTCCATTCCATTCTGTTCCATTCTCCATTTCATTGCAATCTCCATTCCATTCCTTTCCATTCCATTCTCTATTCCATTCCATTCCATTCCATTCCATTCTGAATTCCATTCCATTTTCCATTCCGTTCCATTCAATTCCATTCCATTCCACTCTCCATTCCATTCAATCACATTCCATTCTGAATTCAATTCCATTCCATTTCATTCCTTTCTCCATTCCATCCCATTCCATTCTCTATTCCACTCCATTTCATTCCGTTCTGCATTCCATTCTCCATTCCATTCTCCTTTGCCGTCCATTCCATTCTCCATTACATTCCATTCCTAATTCCATTCCATTCCTTTTCATTCCACTCTGCATTCCATTCCATTCCATTTTCCATTTCATTCCATTCTCCTTTTTATTCCATTCCATTCTGAATTCCATTCCATTTTCCTTTCTATTCCATTCTCCATTCCATTCCATTATCCATTCCATTCCATTCCCTTTCATTCCATTCTCCATTCCTTTCCATTCCATTCCATTCTCCATTCCATTCCATTCCATTTTCCATTCCGTTCCATTCCATTTCATTCCATTCTCCACTCAATTCTCCATTCCATTCTTTATTCCATTCCGTTCCTTTCTTCATTTAATTCCATTCCATTCTACATTCCATTCCATTTTACATAACATTCAACATTCTATTCCATTTTACATTCCATGCTTTGTTCCATTCTATTCTCCATTCCATTCCTTTCCTTTGTATTCTATAATCCGTTCCGTTTCATTCCATTCTGCATTTTGCTCCACTCAATTCCATTCTCCATTCTATTCCATTCTCCATTCTATTCCATTCTCCATTGCATTCCATTCCATTCCAATATCCATTCAATTCCAATCCATTCTCCTTTCCACTCCATTCTCCATTCCATTCCATTCCGTTCTCCATTCCATTCTATTCCATTCTGTTCTCCTTTCCGTTCCATTCCATTTTCCATTCTATTCCATTCTCCTTTACATTTTCCATTCCATTCCATTCTCCATTACTTTCCACTCCATTCTTGATTCCATGCCATTGCATTCCATTCTCCATTCTCCATTCGATTCTCCATTCCATTCGATTCTCCATTCCATTCCATTCCTTTCTCCATTCCCTTCCATTCCATTCTCCCTTCCACTCCATTCCATTCCCTTCCTTTCACCAATCCATTCCATTCTTGTTCAATTCCATTCCATTCATGATTGCATTCTCAATTCCCTGCCATTCCATTCTCTATTCCATGACATTCCATTCCATTATCCATTCGATTCTCCATTACTTTCCAATAAATTCTCCATTCCATTCTCCATTGCATTCTCTTCCATTCCATTCCATCCTATTCCATTGCAATCTCCATTTCTTTCCATTCCATTCCATTCTCCATTACATTCCATTGCATTCTCCATTTCATTCCATTGCATTCTCCATTACATTCCATTTCATTCCATTCTTCATTGCCTTCCTCTCCATTCCAGTTTCCATTCCATTCCATTCCATTCTCCATTCCTTTCCATTCCTTTCCATTCTTCATTCCATTCCATTCCATCCTGCATTCCCCTCCACTCCATTCCATTTTATTCCATTCTCCTTTCTCTCCCATTCCGTTCTCCATTCCATTGTCCATTCCATTCCATTCTCCCTTCCATTCCATTCTATTCCATTCCTTTCTCCATTCCATTCCATTGTCCATTCCATTATATTCCATTCCATTCCGTTCTCCATTCCATTCTATTCTCCATTCATTCCATTCTCCATTCCATTCTATTCCGTTCTCCATTCCATTAAATTCTCCATTCCATTTCATTCCATTCCATTCTCCATTCCAGTCCATTCCATTCTCCATTAAATACTATTCTCCACTCCATTCCATTCGATTCTACATTCCATTCCATTCTATTCTAAATTCCATTCCATTCTCTACTCCATTCCATTCCTTTCCATTCTCCGTTTCATTCCATTCCTTTCCATTCTCCATTCCATTCCATTCGATTCTTCATTCCATTCCATTCTCCTTTCAGTTCCATTCTAATTCCTTGCCATTCTCCATTCCATATCATTCTATTCTTCATATAATTCCATTGCATTCCTTTCTCCATTCCACGCCAGTCCTTTCTGCATTCCATTCCATTCCTTTCCATTCTCCATTCCATTCCATCCCATTCGTTTCTGCATTCCGTTCCATTCTCTGTTTATTTCCATTCCATTCTGTTTCCAATCCATTCTCCACTCAATTCTCCATTCCATTCTCTATTCAATTCCATTCCATTCTTCATTTCATTTCATTCCATTCCCTTCTGCATTCCATTCCATTCTACATACCACTCTGCTTTCCATTCCATTTTACATTCCATTCTCCATTCCATTCTATTTTCCATTCTCTTCCTTTCCATTGTCTTCTACAATCCATTCCATTCCATTCCTTTCTCCATTCTATTCCATGCCATTCTCCATTCCATTCTCTATTGCATTCCATCCTCCATCCCATTTTATTCAATTCTCCATTCCATTCCATTCTATTCCATTCCATTCTATTGTCCTCTCCATCCCATTCTCCATTCCATTCCATTCCATTCTCCATTCCCTTCCATTCTCCATTCCATTTCATTCAATTCTACAATCCATTCCATTCTCCATTCCATTGCATTCTGCATTGCATTCCATTGCATTCCATTTTGCATTCCATTCCATTCCACTCTCCATTCCTTTCCATTCCTTTTCATTCTCCATTCCATTCCATTCCATTCTCCATTCCTTTCCATTGCATTCCATTCTCCGTTCCATTCCATTCCACTCCATTCCATTCCTTTCCATTTTCCATTTAATTCCATTCCATTCCATTCCATTCTATTCAACTTTCCATTCCATTCCATTGTCCATTCCTTTCCATTCTCCATTCCATTCCTTTCTCCATTCCATTCCATTCCATTCTCTATTTCGTTCCATTCCATTCCATCTCATTCCATTCTTCATTCCACTTCATTCTCTAATCCTTTCCATTCCATTCTCCTTTCCCTTCCATTCCCCATTCAATTCCATTCCATTCTCCATTCCATTCCTTTCTCCATTCCATTCCATTCCATTCTCTCTTTTGTTCCATTCCATTCCATCCCATTCCATTCTCCATTCCACTTCATTCTCTAATCCTTTCCATTCCTTTCTCCAATCCATTCCTTTCCCCATTCAATTCCATTCCATTCCCTTTCGTTCCATTCTCCATTTCTTTCCATTCCATTCCATTCTCCATTCTATTCCATTCTACAATTCATTCCATTCCATTCTCCATTGCATTCCATTCCATTCTATTCCATTCTCCATTTCATTATCCATTTCATTTCAGTCTCCGTTCCATTCTCCATTCAATTTCATTCCATTCCATTCTCAATTCCATTCTCCATTCCAATCCATTCGATTCTTCATTCCATTCCATTGGATTCTCCATTACAGTCTACATTCCATTCTTCATTCCATTCCATTCTACATTGCATTCCATTCCATTCTATTCCATTCTCCATTTCATTATCCTTTTCATTTCATTCTCCGTTCCATTCTCCATTCAATTTCATTCCATTCCATTCTCAATTCCATTCTCCATTCCAATCCATTTGATTCTTCATTCCATTCCATTGGATTCTCCATTACAGTCTGCATTCCATTCTCCATTCCATTCCATTCTACATTGCATTCTCCAGTCCATTCCATTTCCCATTCCATTCTCCATTCCATTCAATTGCATTCCATTCTCCATTCCATTCCGTTATCCTTTCCTTTCCATTCCATTCCTTTCTCTATTGCCTTCCATTCCATTTTCTATTCCATTCTATTCTCCATTCCATTCCATTCCATTCTCCATTCTGTTCCATTCTATTCTCCTTTCAATTCCATTCAATTCCATGCCATTCTCCATTCCATAACATT
Source organism: Aotus nancymaae (assembly GCF_030222135.1). NCBI lineage: Eukaryota > Metazoa > Chordata > Mammalia > Primates > Aotidae > Aotus > Aotus nancymaae. The sequence continues at coordinate 16,047,452 of NW_026988472.1, read as the reverse complement.
CCATTCTCCAATCCGTTCCCTTCCCTTCCATTTTCCATTCCATTCTAACCATTCCATTCTATCCATTCCATTCTTCATTGCATTCCATTACTTTCCATTCTGTATTCCATTCTATTCTTCATTCCGTTCCATTCCATTCTCCATTTCATAACATTGAATTCACTATTCCATTCCATTCTACATTCCATTTCATTTGACATTTCATTCTCTGTTCCATTTCATTCTCCATTCCTTTCCTTTCCATTACATTCTGCAATCTGTTCCCTTCCATTCCATTCTGTATTCCGTCCCAATTAGTTCCATTCTCCATTCCATTCCATTCTTGATTCCATTCCATTCTCCATTGGATTCCATTCCATTCTATTCTCCATTCCGTTCAATTCCATTCTCCTTTCCACTCCGTTCTTTATTCCATTCCGTTCTCCATACCATTCAATTCTTTTCTCCATTACGTTCTATTCCATTCTGTTCACCATTCCATTCCATTCTCCATTTCGTTCCATTCCGTTTTCCATTGTGTTGCATTCTCCATTCCACTATATTCCGTTCTCCATTCTGTTACATTCTGTTCTCCATTTCATTCCATTCCTTTCTCCATTCCATTCCATTTCTTTCCATTCTCCATTCCACTCCGTTATCCATTCCCTTCCATTCCTTTCTCCATTCCTTTCCATTCTCTGTTCATTTCTATTCCATTCCATTCCATTCTCCACTCAATTCTCCAATCCACTCTCTATTCCATTCCATTCCATTATTCATTTCATTCCATTCCATTCCATTCCATTCCATTTTACATACCATTCTCCATTCCATTCCAATTTACATTCCATTCTCCATTCCATTCTTCATTTTGCTCCTTTCCATTGCATTCCACAGTCATTTCCATTCCATTCCATTGTGCCTTCTGTTCCCCTCAATTCCATTCTGAATTCAATTCCATTTTCCATTCGATTCCTATCTATTCTCCTTTCCACAGGTTTCTTCATTCAATGCCGTTCTGTTCTCCCTTCCATTCCATTCTGTTCTCCACTACATTCCGTCCTCCATTCCATTCCATTCTCCACCCAATTCCATTCCATTCCCCATTCTGTTCCATTCCATTCCATTGCATTCTACATTCCATTCCATTCTCCCGTCCATTCCATTCCATTCTCCATTCCATTCCATTCCATTCTCCATTCCTTTCCATTCTCTTCTCCATTCCATTCTGTTCCATTCCATTCTCCATTCTATTCTCCATTCCATTCCATTCTCCATTCCATTCCATTCTATTCCATTCACCATTCCATTCCATTCCATTCTCCATTCTATTCTCCATTCCATTCTCCATTCTATTCCATTCATTTCTCTATTCCATTCTATCCCATTACATTCTCCATTCCATTCCATTCCATTCTCCACTGCATTCCCTTCCAATCTCCATTCCATTCTTCAGTGTATTTTCCTTTCCTTTCCATTCTCTTTCCTTTTCACTACACTCTCCATTCCATTCGATTCCATTCTTCATTCCATTCCATTCTCCATTTTATTCTCTTCCATTCCATTTTGGATTCCATTCCATTTCATTCCATTCTCCATCCCATTCAGTTCCATTTTCCATTCCATTCCATTCCATTCTTCCATTCCATTCTCCATTCTATTCTCCATTCCATTCAATTCCATTCCATTCTCCATTCTATTCCATTCATTTCTCTATTCCATTCTATCCCATTACATTCTCCATTCCATTCCATTCCATTGTCCACTGCATTCCCTTCCAATCTTCATTCCATTCTTCAGTGTATTTTCCTTTCCTTTCCATTGTCTTTCCTTTTCACTCCACTCTCCATTCCATTCGATTCCATTCTTCATTCCAATCCATTCTCCATTTTATTCCGTTCCATTCCATTTTACATTCTATTCCATTTCATTCCATTCTCCATTCCGTTCTGTTCCATTTTCCATTCCATTCCATTCCATTCAATTGTCAATTCCATTCCATTCTGCATTCCGTTCCATTCTCCATTCTCCATTCCATTCCATTCTCCATTTCATTCCATCCCATTCCATTTTTCATTCCGTTCCATTCCATTCCATTCCATTCCAATCCTTTCTCCATTCCATCCCATTCCATTCTCTATTCCACTCCATTTCATTCCGTTCTGCATTCCATTCTCCTTTCCAGTCCATTCCATTCTCCTTTCCTGTCCATTCAATTCTCCATTCCATTCCATTCTTAATTCCATTCCATTCCATTCCTTTCTCCATTCCATTCTATTCTTAATTCCATTACATTCTCTATTCCTTTCCATTCCTTTCGATTCTCCATTCCATTCCATTCCTTTGCATTCTCCATTCCATTCCACTTTATTCTACATTCCATTCCATTCTCATTTCAGATCCGTTCTATTCCGTGTCATTCTCCAATCCATTCTCCATTCCATTTCGTTCCATTCTTCATTTAATTCCATTGCATTCCTTTCTCCTTTCAATGCCAGATTTTTCTCCATTCCATTCCTTTCCATTCTCCATTACATTCCTTTCTCCATTCCATTCTATTCTCCATTCCATTCCATTCCGTTCTCAATTCCATTCCATTCTCTACTCATTTCCATTCCATTCTCCATTCCATTCTCTATTCCATTCCATTCCATTCTCCATTTCATTCCATTCCTTTTCATTCCATTGTTCATTCCATTCTATTCCATTCTCCATTCCATTCCATTTCATTCTCTATTCCATTCCATTCCATACTCCATTCCATTCCATTCTCCATTCTTTTCCATTGCATTCCTTTCTATATTCCATTCCATTCCATTTTATTGCATTCCATTCCATTCATTCTCCATTCCATTTAATTCCGTTGTCCGTTCCCTTCCTTTTCATTCCACTCTGCATTCCATTCCATTTCATTCCATTCTCTATTCCATTCCATTCTGAATTCCATTCCATTTTCCTTTCTATTCCATTTTCCATTCCATTCCATTCCATTCTCCATTCCATTCCATTCCATTCTCTATTCCAGGCCATTCTCCATACTTTTCCATTTTATTCCATTCTCCATTCCATTCCTTTCCATTTTCCATTTCGTTCCATTCCATTCTGCATTCAATTCTTTCCACTTCTTTCTGCATTCCATTCCATTCTATTCTCCATTCCATTCAATTCCATTCTGTATTGCATTCCATTCTCTGTTCCATTCCATTCTCTATTCCATTCCATTCCATTCTCCATTCCATTCCATTCTCCTTTCCAGTCCATTCCATGCTCCATTCCATTCCACTCTTAATTCCATTCCATTCCATTCTCCATTTCATTCTGTTCTTAATTTTATTACATTCTCCCTTCCATTCCATTCCATTCTCCATTCCATTCTATGTTGTTCTCCATTCTCTTCTGTTCCTTTCCATTCTCCATTCTTTTCTCCGTTTCATTCTATTCTCTATTCCATTCCATTCTATTCCATTCTCCATTCCATTCCATTCTCCATTCTATTCTCCATTGCATTCCGTTCCATTCCATACTCCATTCCATTCTATTCCATTCTCCATTGTATTCTCCATTGCATTCCATTCCATTCAATTCTCCATTCTATTCTCCATTCCATTCCATTCCATTCAATTCTCCATTCTATTCTCCATTTCATTCCATTCTCCATTCCTTTCCATTTCATTGTCCATTCCATTCAATTCTCCACTGCATTCCATTCCAATCTCCATTCCATTCTTCAGTTTATTTTACTTTCTGTTCCATTCTCTTTCCTTTCCACTCCACTCTCCATTCCATTTGATTCCATTCTTCATTCTATTCCATTCTCCATTTTATTCCTTTCCATTCCATTTTACATTCCATTCCATTTCATTCCATTCTCCATTCCATTCAGTTCCATTTTCCATTCCGTTCAATTCTTTCAATTGTCTATTCCATTCCATTCTCCATTCCGTTCCACTCTCCATTCTCCATTCCATTCCATTCTCCATTCTATTCCATCCCATTCCATTTCATTTCATTCCATTCCACTCTCCATTCCATTTCATCACATTTCATTCTGAATTCCATTCCATTTCATCACATTTCATTCTGAATTCCATTCCATTCTTTTCCAATCATTTCTCCATTCCATCCCATTTCATTCTCTATTCCACTCAATTTCACTCCGTTCTGCATTCCATTCTCCATTCCATTCTCCTTTCCAGTCCAATCCATTCTCCATTCCATTCCATTATTAATTCCATTCCTTTCCATTCTTCATTCCATTCCATTCTCCATTCCATTCAATTCTAAACTCCTTTACATTCTCTATTCCATTCCATTCCTTTCCATTCTCCATTCCATTCCATTCCTTTGCATTCTTCTTTCCATTCCATTTTATTCTACATTCCATTCCATTCTCATTTCAGCTCCATTCTATTCCTTGCCATTCTCCATTCCATTCTCCTTTCCATTTCGTTCCATTCTTCATTAAATTCCATTGCATTCCTTTCTCTATTCCATGCCAGTTTTTTCTCCATTCCATTCCTTTCCATTTTCTATTCCATTCCATTCTCCTTTCCATTCTATTCTCCATTCCATTCCATTTCTTCCTCCGTTCCCTTCCATTCTCTATTCATTTCCATTCTATTCTCCATTCCATTCCATTCTTAATTTCATTTGATTCTTTTTCATTCCATTGTTCATTCCATTCCATTCCATTCCATTCTCAATTCCATTCCATTTCATTCTCCATTCCATTCCATTCCATCCTCCTTTCCTTTCTATTCTCCAGTCAGTTCCATTCCATTCCATTCTCCATTCTTTTCCATTGCATTCCATTCTATATTGCTTTCCATTCCTTTCTATTGCATTCAGTTCTCCATTCCATTCCATTGTCCATTCCATTCCTTTTTATTCCACTCTGCATTCCATTCCATTCCATTCTGCATTTCATTGCATTCTCCATTTCATTCCATTTCATTCCTTTCTCTATTCCATTCCATTCCATTCTGAATTCCATTCCATTTTCCTTTCTATTCCATTCTCCATTCCATTCTCTGTTCCATTCCATTCTCCATTCCATTCCATTCCCTTTTATTACATTCTCCATTCCATTCCATTCTCCATTCCATTCAATTCCATTCTCTATTCCAGTCCATTCTCCATTCCTGTCTCCATTTTTCATTCCATTTCATTCCTTTCTCCATTCCATTCAATTCTCCATTCCATTCCATTTCATTCTCCATTCCATTCCATACTGCATTCCTTTCCATTCTCCAGTGAGTTCCATTCCATTCCATTCTCCATTCTTTTTCATTGCATTCCATTCCATTGTCCTTTCCATTCCATTCTATTGCATTCCATTCTCCATTCCATTCCATTCCATTGTCCTTTCCATTCCATTCTCCATTCCGTTCCATTCTCCATTCTTCGTTCCATTCCATTTTCCTTTCTATTCCATTTTCCATTCTATTCCATTCTCCATTCCATTCCATTCTCCATTCCATTCCGTTCCCTTTCATTGCATTCTCCTTTCCCTTCCTTTCCATTCTCCATTCCATTCTGTATTCCAGTCCATTCTCCTTTCCTTTCCATTCTCTTCCATTCTCCATTGCATTCCATTCCATTTTCCATTCTGTTCCATTCCATTCTGCATTCCATTCCATCCCATTCCATTCTGCATTCCATTCCACTCTCCATTCCATTCAATTCCATTCTCCTTTGCATTCCATTGTCCATTCCATTCCATTCTCCTTTCCATTCCATTCTATACTCCATTCCATTCCATTCTTAATTCCATTTCATTCCATTCTCCATTCCATTCTCCATTCCATTCTGTTCTAAATTCCTTTACATTCTCCATTCCTTTCTCCATTCCATTCCATTCTCTGTTCATTTCCATTTCATTCTCCATGCAATTCTCCATTCCATTCTCTATTCCATTCCATTCCATTCTTCATTCCATTCCATTCCATTCCATTACATTCCAATCTATTCCATTCTCCATACTATTCCATTCTACATACCATTCTCCATTCCATTCTATTTTATATTCCCTTTTCTTTTCCATTCTATTCTGCATTCCGTTTCCTTCCCTAGTATTCTACAATCCATTTTATTCCATTCCATTCTTCATTCTGTTCCACTCAATTCCATTTTACATTCCATTCCATTCTCCATTCCTTTCCATTCCATTCTCCATTCCATTAACTTCCATTCTCCATTCAATTCTGTTTCATTTTCCCTTTCGTTCCATTTCATTGTCCATTCCATTCCATTCTCCATTCCGTTCCATTCCATTCTCCATTCCATTCCATTCTCCATTCGTTTTGATCCCATTCTCCAATCCATTACATTCCCTTAAATTCTCCATTCCATTCCATTCATTCCATTCTCCATTCCATTGCTTTCTATTCCATTCTCCATTGCATTGCATTCCATTCATTTTCATTCTGCATTCTATTCTATTCTTCATTCCGCTCCATTCCATTCTCCATTTCATAATATTCCATTCTCCATTCCATTCGATTCAACATTCCATTGCATTCTACATTGCATTCTCTGTTCCATTTCATTCTCCAGTCGTTTCCTTTCCATTACATTCTACAATCTGTTCCGATTAATTCCATTCTCCATTCCATTCCATTCTCCATTGGATTCCATTCCATTCCATTCTCCATTCCATTCAATTCCATTCTCCTTTCCACTCTGTTCTTTATTCCACTCCGTTCTCCATACTATTCCATTCTGTTCTCCATTCCATTCCATTACATTCTGTTCACCATTCCATTGCATTCTCCCTTTCTTTCCCTTCTGTTTTCCATTCTGTTGCATTCTCCATTCCACTATATTCCGTTCTCCATTCTGTTACATTCCATTATCCATTCCATTCCATTCCTTTTTTCCATTCCATTCCATTTCTTTCCATTCTCCATTCCACTCCATTCTCCATTCCCTTCCATTACTTTCTCCATTCCATTCCATTCTCTGTTCATTTCCATTCCATTCCATTCCATTCTCCACTCAATACTCCAATTCATTCTCTATTACATTCCGTCCCATTATTCATTCCATTCCATTCCATTCCATTCCATTCCATTCCATTCCATTCCATTCCATTCTTCATTCCATTCCATTCTGCATAACATTCTATATTCCATTCCATTACATTCCATTCTCCATTCCATTCTCCATTTTGCTCCTTTCCATTGCATTCCACTGTCATTTCCATTCCATTCCATTCTGCATTCTGTTCACCTCAATTCCATTCTGCATTCGATTCCAATCTATTCTCCTTTCCACACCTTTCTTCATTCAATTCTGTTCTGTTCTCTATTCCATTCCATTCTGTTCTCCATTGCATTCCGTCCTCCATTCCATTCCGTTCTCCACCCAATTTCATTCCATTCTCCATTCCGTTCCATTCCATTCCATTGCATTCTACATTCCATTCCATTCTCCCTTCTGTTCCGTTCCATTCTCCATTCCATTCCATTCTTTTCTCCATTCCATTGTGTTCTATTCCATTCTCCATTCTATTCTCCATTCCATACCATTCTCCATTCCATTCCATTCAATTCTGTTCCCCATTCAATTCCATTCCGCATTCTATTCTCCATTCCATTCTCCATTCCATTCCATTCCATTCTCCATTCAATTCCATTCCATTCTTCATTCCATTCTATTCCACTACATTCTCCATTCCATTCTATTCCATTCCATTCTCCACTTCATTCCATTCCAATCTCCATTCCATCCTTCAGTGTATTTTCCTTTCCGTTCCTTTCTGTTTCCTTTCCATTCCACTCTTCATTCCATTCGATTCCATTCTTCATTCCATTCCATTCTCCATTTGATTCTGTTTCCCTTCCATTTTACATTCCATTCCATTTCATTCCATTCTCCATTCCGTTCAGTTCCGTTTTCCTTTCCATTCCATTGTCTATTCCATTCCGTTCTCCATTCCATTCAGTTCTCCATTCTCAGTTACATTCCATTCTCCATTTCTTTCCATCCCATTCCATTTTCCATTCCGTTTTGTTCCATTCTATTCCACTCTCAATTCCGTTCCTTCACATTCCATTCTGAATTCCATTCCATTCCATTCCAGTCCTTTCTCTATTCCATCCCATTCCATTCTCTATTCCACTCCATTACATTCTGTTCTTCATTCTCTTCTCCTTTCCATTCTCCTTTTCAGTCCATTCCATTCTCCATTCCATTCCATTCTTAATTCCATTCCATTGCATTCTCCATTCTATTCCATTCTCCATTCCATTCTATTCTAAATTCCATTACATTCTTTTTTTCATTCCATTCCTTTCCATTCTCCATTCCATTCCATTCCTTTGCATCCTCCATTCCATTCCATTCTCATTTCAGCTCCATTCTATTCCATGCCATTCTCCAGGCCATTCTCCATTCCATTTCGTTTCCTTCTTCATTTAATTCCATTGCATTCCTTTCTCCATTCCATGCCAGTTTTTTCTCCATTCTCTTCTGTTCCCTTCCATTCTCCATTCCATTCTCCATTCCATTCCGTACCTTTCGCCTTTCCTTTCTATTCTCTATTCATTTCCATTCCATACTTCATTCCATTCTCTATTCCATTCCATTCCATTCTTCATTTCATTCCATTCCTTTTCATTCCATTGTTCATTCCATTGTTCATTCCATTCCATTCCATTCTCCATTTCATTCCATTCTCCATTTCATTCGATTTCATTCTCCATTCCAGTCCATTCTGCATTCCATTCCATTCGATTTCATTCTCCATTCCATTCCATACTCCATTCCCTTCCATTCTCCAGTCACTTCCATTCCATTCCATTGTCCATTCTTTTCCATTGCATTCCATCCTATATTCCATTCCTTTCCATTCTATTGCATTCCATTCCATTCTCCATTTCATTCCTGTCTCCATTTCATTCCATTTTATTCCATTCTCTATTCCATTACATTCTGAATTCCAATCCATTTTCCTTTCTATTCCATTCTCCATTCCATTCCATTCACTTTCATTCCATTCTTCATTCCATTCCGTTCTCTATTCCAGTCTATTCTCCATTCCTTTCCATTCTATTCCATTCTCCATTCCATTCCATTCCATTTTCCATTCCGTTCCATTCCATTCTGTATTCCATTCTGTATTTCATTCCATTCCATTCTCCATTCCATTCCATTTCATTCTCCATTGCATTCCATTCTCTATTCCATTGCATTCCATTCCGTTCTGCATTCCATTCTCCATTCCATTCCGTTCTCCTTTCCAGTCCATTCCATACTCCATTCCATTCCATTCTCCATTTCATTCTATTCTAATTTCGATTACATTCTCTTTTCCATTCCATTCCATTCATTTCTCCATTCCATTCTGTTCCATTCCCTTCTCGATTCTATTCTCCATTCCATTCCATTCCATTCTCCATTCAATTCTATTCTATTCCGTTCCATTCCATTCCATTCTCCATTGTATTCTGCATTGCATTCCATTCCATTCCATTCTCCATTCCATTCTCTATACCATTCTATTCCATTACATTCTCCATTCCATTCCATTCTCCACTGCATTTCATTCCAATCTCCATTCCATTCATTAGTGTGTTTTTCTTTCCGTTCCATTCTCTTTCGTTTCCATTCCACTCTCCATTCCATTCGATTCCTTTCTTCATTCCATTCCATTCTCCATTTTACATTCCATTCCATTTCATTCCATTCTCCATTCCATAGTCCGTTCCATTCCTTTTCATTCCACTCTGCATTCCATTCCATTCCATTCTCCATTTCATTCCATTCCATTCCATTCTCTATTTTATTCCATTCCATTCCATTCTGAATTCCATTCCATTTTCCATTCTGTTCCGTTCAATTCCATTCCATTCCACTCTCCATTCCATTCAATCACATTCCATTCTGAATTCCATTCTGTTCCATTCCATTCCTTTCTCCATTCCATCCCATTCCATTCTCTATTCTACTCCATTTCATTCCGTTCTGCATTCCAGTCTCCATTCCATTCTCCTTTTCAGTCTACTGCATTCTCCATTCCATTCCATTCCATTGTCCATTCCATTCCTTTTAATTCCACTCTGCATTCAATTCCATTCCATTCCATTCTCCATTTCAATCCATTCCATTCCATTATCTATTCCATTCCATTCCATTCCGAATTCCATTCCATTTTCCTTTCTATTCCATTCTCCATTCCATTCTCCATTCTGTTCCATTCTCCATTCCATTCCATTTCCTTTAATACCATTCTCCATTCCTTTCCAATCCATTCTATTCCATTGTCCATTCCATTCCATTCCATTCTCTATTCCAGTCCATTCTCCATTCCTTTCCGTTCTATTCCATACTCCATTCCATTCCATTCCATTTTCCATTCCATTCCATTCTGCATTCCATTCCATCCCATTCCAATCTGCATTACATTCCATTCCATTCTCCATTCCATTCAATTTCATTCTCCATTGCATTCCATTCTCCATTCCATTCTCTATTCCATTCCATTCCATTCCGTTCTGAATTTCATTCTCCATTCCATTCCATTCTCTTTTTCAGTCCATTCCATGCTCCATTCCATTCCATTCTTAATTCGATTCCATTCCATTCTCCATTCCATTCTATTCAAAATTCCATTACATTCTCCCTTCCATTCCATTCCATTCTCCATTCCATTCCATTCTTTTCTCCATTCCATTCTGTTCCATTCCATTCTCCATTCTATTCTCCATTCTATTCCATTCCATTCCATTCTATGCCATTCTCCATTCCATTCCATTCTCCATTCTATTCTACATTGCATTCAATTCCTTTCCATTCTCCATTCAATTCCATTTCATTCTCTATTCCATTCTATTCCTTTACATTCTCCATTCCATTCCATTCTTCAATGCATTCCCTTCCAATTTCCATTCCATTCTTCAGTGTATTTTCCTTTCCATTCCATTCTCTTTCCTTTCCACTCCACTCTCCATTCCATTCAATTCCATTTTTCATTCCATTCTATTCTCCATTTTATTCCTTTCCATTTCACTTTACATTCCATTCCATTTGATTCCATTCTCCATTCCGTTCAGTTCCATTTTCCATTCCATTCCATTCCATTTTCTATTGCATTCCATTCTCCATTTCGTTCCGTTCTCCATTCTGCATTCCATTCCATTCTCCATTACATTCTCCATTCTGTTCCGTTCCATTGCATTCCATTCCACTCCCCATTCCTTTCTATCACATTCCATTATGAATTCCATTCCATTCCGTTCCAATCCTTTCTCCATTCCATCCCATTTCGTTCGCTATTCCACTCCATTACATTCCGTTCTGCATTCCATTCTCCATTCCATTCTCCTTTCCCATCTATTGCATTCTCCATTTCATTACATTGTTAATTCCATTCAATTCCATTCTCCATTCCATTCCATTCCATTGTCTGTTCCATTCTTTTTTATTCCACTCTGCATTCCTTTCCATTCCATTCTCCATTTCCTTCCATTCATTTCATTCCATTCCATTCCATTCTCTTTTCCATTCCATTCTGAATTCGATTCCATTTTCCTTTCTATTCCATTCTCCATTCCATTCTCCATTCCATTCCATTCTCCATTCCGTTCCATTCACTTTCATTCCATTCTCCATTCCATTCCATTCCATTCCGTTCTCTATTCCAGTCAGTTCTCCATTCCTTTCCATTCTATTCCATTCCATTCCATTTTCCATTGCATTCCATTCCATTCCATTCCATTCTGCATTCCATTCCATCCCATTCCATTCTTCATTCCATTCCATCCCATTCCATTCTGCATTCCATTCCATTCCATTCTCCATTCCATTCCATTCCATTTTCCATTGCATTCCATTCTCCATTTCATTCCATTCTCTATTCCATTCCATTCCGTTCTGCATTCCATTCTCCATTCCATTCCATTCTCCATTTTATTCTATTCAAAATTCCATTACCTTCCCCCTTCCATTCCATTCCATTCTCCATTCCATTCCATTAATTTCTCCATTCCATTCTGTTCCATTCCATTCTCCATTCTATTCTCCATTCCATTCCATTCTGCATACCATTCCATTCTATGCCATTCTCCATTCCATTCCATTCTCCATTCTATTCTCCATTGCATTCAATTCCTTTCTCTTCTCCATTCAATTCCATTCCGTTCTCTATTCCATTGTATTCCATTACATTCTCCATTCCATTCCATTCTCTAATGCATTCCATTCCAATCTCCATTCCATTCTTTAGTGTATTTTCCTTTCCGTTCCATTCTCTTTCCTTTCCACTCCACTCTGCAATCCATTCGATTCCATTCTTCATTCCATTCCATTCTCCATTTTATTCCATTCCATTCCATTTTACATTCCATTCCATTCTCCTTTCTATTCATTTCCATTTTCCATTCCATTCCATTCAATTTTCTATTCCATTCCATTCTCCATTCCATTCCATTCTCCATTCTCCATTCCATTCCATTCTCCATTCCATTCCATCCCATTCCATTTTCCATTTCGTTCCATTCTATTGAATTCCATTCCACTCCCCATTCCATTCCATCACATTCCATTCTGAATTCCATTCCATTCCGTTCCAATCCTTTCTCCATTCCATCCCATTACATTCTCTATTCCACTCCAATTCATTCCGTGCTGCATTCCATTCTCCATTCCATTCTCCATTCCATTCTCCTTTCCAGTCCATTCCATTCTCCATTCCATTCCATTCTTAATTCCATTCCATTCTATTCTCCATTCCATTCCATTCTCCATTCCATTCCTTTTTATTCCACTCTGCATTCCTTTCCATTCCATTCCATTCTCCATTTCATTCTATTCTCCATTCCATTTTCCATTCTATTCCATTCTCCATTCCATTCCATTCCATTCACTTTCATTCCATTCTCCATTCCTTTCCATTCTGTTCTCCATTTCATTCCTTTCCATCCCGTTCTCTATTCCAGTCCATTCTCCATTCCATTCCATTTTCCATTCCGTTTCATTCCATTCCATTCTATCCCATTCCTTTCTGCATTCCTTTGCATTCCATTATCCATTCTATTCAATTCCATTCTCCATTGCATTCAATTCTCCATTCCATTCTCCATTCCATTCCATTCTCTCTTCCATTCCATTCCATTCCATTCTGCATTCCATTCTCCATTCCATTCCATTCTCCTTTCCAGTCCATTCCATGCTCCATTACATTCCATTCTTAATTCCATTCCATTCAATTCTCCATTCCATTCCATTCTCCATTCCATTCTGTTCTGAATTTCATTACCTTCTCTCTTCAATTCCATTCCAGTCTCCATTTCATTCCATTCTATTATCCATTCCATTCTGTTCCATTCCATTCTCCATTCTATTCTCCATTCCATTCTGTTCCATTCTATTATCCATTCCATTCCATTCTATTCGATTCTCCATTGCATTCTATTGCATTCCATTCTATTCTCCATTCTGTTCTCCATTCCATTCCATTCCATTCTCCATTCCATTCCATTCTCTATTCCATTCTATTCCATTGTATTCTCCATTCCATTCCGTTGTCCACTGCATTCCATTCCAAACTCCATTCCATTCTTCAGTGTATTTTCCTTTCCGTTCCATTCTCTTTCTTTTCCACTCCACTCTCCATTCCATTCGATTCCATCTTCATTCCATTCCATTCTCCATTTTATTCCGTTCCATTGCATTTTCCATTCCATTCCATTTCATTCCATTCTCCATTCCATTCAGTTCCATTTTCCATTCCATTCAATTGTCTATTCCATTCGATTCTCCATTCCGTTCTGTTCTGCATTCTCCATTCCATTCCATTCCATCCCATTCCATTTTTAATTCCATTCCATTGAATTCCACTTTCCTTTCCATTCCACTCTCCATTCCATTCCATGACATTCCTTTTTGAATTCCATTCCATTCCATTCCAAGCCTTTCTCCATTCCATCCCATTCCATTCTCTATTCCACTCCATTTCATTCCGTTCTGCATTCCGTTCCCCATTCCATTCTCCTTTCCAGTCCATTCCATTCTCCATTCCATTCTTAATTCCATTCAATTCCATTCTCCATTCCATTGCATTCTCCATTCCATTCTATTCTCTGTTCTATTCTATTCTAAATTCCATTACTTTCTCTATTCCATTCAATTCCTTTCCATTCTCCATTCCATTCCATTCCTTTGCATTCTCCATTCCATTGCATTTTATTCTACATTCCATTCCATTCTCATTTCGGCTCCTTTCTATTCCGTGCAATTCTCCATTCCATTCTCCATTCCGTTTTGTTCCATTTTTCATTTAATTCCATTGCATTCCTTTCTCCATTCCATGCCAGTTTTTTCTCCATTCCATTCCATTCCTTTCCATTCTCCATTCCATTCCATTCTGCATTCCATTCTATTCTTCATTCCATTCCATTCCTTTCTCCATTCCATTCCATTCTCTATTCATTTCCATTCTATTCTGCATTCCGTTCTCTATTCCATTCTTCATTTCATTCCATTTCTTTTCATTACATTCTTCATTGCATTCCTTTCCATTCCATACTCCATTCCTTTCCATTCTCCAGTCAGTTCCATTCCATTCCAATCTCCATTGTTTTCCACTGCATTCCATTCTATATTGCATTCCATTCCATTCTATTGCTTTCCATTCCATTCCATTCTCCATTCCATTGTCCGTTCCATTCCTTTTCATTCCACTCTGCATTCCATTCCATTCCATTCCATTTTCCATTTCATTCCATTCTCCTTTTCATTCCATTCCATTCCATTTCTTTCTGAATTCCATTCCATTTTCCTTACTATTCCATTCTCCATTCCATTCTCCATTCCATTCCATTCTCCATTCCATTCCATTCTCCATTCCATTCCATTCCCTTTCATTCTATTGTCCATTCCTTTCCATTCCATTCCATTCTCCATTCCATTCCATTCCATTCTCTATTCCAGTCCATTCTCCATTCTTTCCATTCTATTCCATTCTTCATTCCATTTTCCATTCCATTCCATTCCATTCTTCATTCCATTCAATCCCACTCCATTCTGCATTCCATTCCATTCCATTCTCCATTCCATTCAATTCCATTCTCCATTGCATTTCATTCTCCATTGCATTCCATTCTCTATTCCATTCCATTCCATTCCGTTCTGCATTCCATTCCATTCTCCTTTCCAGTCCATTTCATGCTCCATTCCATTCTGAATTCCATTCCATTCCAGTCTCCTTTCCATTCCATTCTCCATTCCATTGTATTTTAAATTCCATTCCATTCTCCATTCCATTCAATTCCTTTCTCCATTCCAGTCCATTCTCTGCTCATTTCCATTCCATTCTCCATTCAATTCTCTATTCCATTCCATTCCATTCTTCATTTCATTCCATTCCTTTTCATTCCATTCTTCTTTGCATTCCATTCCATTTCATTCCAATCCATTTCATTCTCCATTGTATTCCATTCTACATACCATTCTTCATTCCATTCTATTTTATATTCCCTTTTCTTTTCCTTTCTGTTCTCCATTCCATTTCTTTCCACAGTATTTTACATTCCATTCCATTCGATTCCATTCTCCAATCCATTACGTTCCCTTCAATTCTCCATTCCATTCCATCCATTCCATTCTCCATTCCATTCCATTCTATTCCATTCTCCATTGCATTCCATTCATATCCACTCTGCATTCTATTCTATTCTTGATTCCGTTCCATTCCATTCTCCATTTCATAACATTCCATTCTCCATTCCATTCCATTCTACATTCCATTTCATTTGACATTTCATTCTCTGTTCCATTTCATTCTCCATTCCTTTCCTTTCCATTACATTCTGCAATCTGTTCCCTTCCATTCCATTCTGTATTCCGTCCCAATTAGTTCCATTCTCCATTCCATTCCATTCTTGATTCCATTCCATTCTCCATTGGATTCCATTCCATTCTATTCTCCATTCCGTTCAATTCCATTCTCCTTTCCACTCCGTTCTTTATTCCATTCCGTTCTCCATACCATTCAATTCTTTTCTCCATTACGTTCTATTCCATTCTGTTCACCATTCCATTCCATTCTCCATTTCGTTCCATTCCGTTTTCCATTGTGTTGCATTCTCCATTCCACTATATTCCGTTCTCCATTCTGTTACATTCTGTTCTCCATTTCATTCCATTCCTTTCTCCATTCCATTCCATTTCTTTCCATTCTCCATTCCACTCCGTTATCCATTCCCTTCCATTCCTTTCTCCATTCCTTTCCATTCTCTGTTCATTTCTATTCCATTCCATTCCATTCTCCACTCAATTCTCCAATCCACTCTCTATTCCATTCCATTCCATTATTCATTTCATTCCATTCCATTCCATTCCATTCCATTTTACATACCATTCTCCATTCCATTCCAATTTACATTCCATTCTCCATTCCATTCTTCATTTTGCTCCTTTCCATTGCATTCCACAGTCATTTCCATTCCATTCCATTGTGCCTTCTGTTCCCCTCAATTCCATTCTGAATTCAATTCCATTTTCCATTCGATTCCTATCTATTCTCCTTTCCACAGGTTTCTTCATTCAATGCCGTTCTGTTCTCCCTTCCATTCCATTCTGTTCTCCACTACATTCCGTCCTCCATTCCATTCCATTCTCCACCCAATTCCATTCCATTCCCCATTCTGTTCCATTCCATTCCATTGCATTCTACATTCCATTCCATTCTCCCGTCCATTCCATTCCATTCTCCATTCCATTCCATTCCATTCTCCATTCCTTTCCATTCTCTTCTCCATTCCATTCTGTTCCATTCCATTCTCCATTCTATTCTCCATTCCATTCCATTCTCCATTCCATTCCATTCTATTCCATTCACCATTCCATTCCATTCCATTCTCCATTCTATTCTCCATTCCATTCTCCATTCTATTCCATTCATTTCTCTATTCCATTCTATCCCATTACATTCTCCATTCCATTCCATTCCATTCTCCACTGCATTCCCTTCCAATCTCCATTCCATTCTTCAGTGTATTTTCCTTTCCTTTCCATTCTCTTTCCTTTTCACTACACTCTCCATTCCATTCGATTCCATTCTTCATTCCATTCCATTCTCCATTTTATTCTCTTCCATTCCATTTTGGATTCCATTCCATTTCATTCCATTCTCCATCCCATTCAGTTCCATTTTCCATTCCATTCCATTCCATTCTTCCATTCCATTCTCCATTCTATTCTCCATTCCATTCAATTCCATTCCATTCTCCATTCTATTCCATTCATTTCTCTATTCCATTCTATCCCATTACATTCTCCATTCCATTCCATTCCATTGTCCACTGCATTCCCTTCCAATCTTCATTCCATTCTTCAGTGTATTTTCCTTTCCTTTCCATTGTCTTTCCTTTTCACTCCACTCTCCATTCCATTCGATTCCATTCTTCATTCCAATCCATTCTCCATTTTATTCCGTTCCATTCCATTTTACATTCTATTCCATTTCATTCCATTCTCCATTCCGTTCTGTTCCATTTTCCATTCCATTCCATTCCATTCAATTGTCAATTCCATTCCATTCTGCATTCCGTTCCATTCTCCATTCTCCATTCCATTCCATTCTCCATTTCATTCCATCCCATTCCATTTTTCATTCCGTTCCATTCCATTCCATTCCATTCCAATCCTTTCTCCATTCCATCCCATTCCATTCTCTATTCCACTCCATTTCATTCCGTTCTGCATTCCATTCTCCTTTCCAGTCCATTCCATTCTCCTTTCCTGTCCATTCAATTCTCCATTCCATTCCATTCTTAATTCCATTCCATTCCATTCCTTTCTCCATTCCATTCTATTCTTAATTCCATTACATTCTCTATTCCTTTCCATTCCTTTCGATTCTCCATTCCATTCCATTCCTTTGCATTCTCCATTCCATTCCACTTTATTCTACATTCCATTCCATTCTCATTTCAGATCCGTTCTATTCCGTGTCATTCTCCAATCCATTCTCCATTCCATTTCGTTCCATTCTTCATTTAATTCCATTGCATTCCTTTCTCCTTTCAATGCCAGATTTTTCTCCATTCCATTCCTTTCCATTCTCCATTACATTCCTTTCTCCATTCCATTCTATTCTCCATTCCATTCCATTCCGTTCTCAATTCCATTCCATTCTCTACTCATTTCCATTCCATTCTCCATTCCATTCTCTATTCCATTCCATTCCATTCTCCATTTCATTCCATTCCTTTTCATTCCATTGTTCATTCCATTCTATTCCATTCTCCATTCCATTCCATTTCATTCTCTATTCCATTCCATTCCATACTCCATTCCATTCCATTCTCCATTCTTTTCCATTGCATTCCTTTCTATATTCCATTCCATTCCATTTTATTGCATTCCATTCCATTCATTCTCCATTCCATTTAATTCCGTTGTCCGTTCCCTTCCTTTTCATTCCACTCTGCATTCCATTCCATTTCATTCCATTCTCTATTCCATTCCATTCTGAATTCCATTCCATTTTCCTTTCTATTCCATTTTCCATTCCATTCCATTCCATTCTCCATTCCATTCCATTCCATTCTCTATTCCAGGCCATTCTCCATACTTTTCCATTTTATTCCATTCTCCATTCCATTCCTTTCCATTTTCCATTTCGTTCCATTCCATTCTGCATTCAATTCTTTCCACTTCTTTCTGCATTCCATTCCATTCTATTCTCCATTCCATTCAATTCCATTCTGTATTGCATTCCATTCTCTGTTCCATTCCATTCTCTATTCCATTCCATTCCATTCTCCATTCCATTCCATTCTCCTTTCCAGTCCATTCCATGCTCCATTCCATTCCACTCTTAATTCCATTCCATTCCATTCTCCATTTCATTCTGTTCTTAATTTTATTACATTCTCCCTTCCATTCCATTCCATTCTCCATTCCATTCTATGTTGTTCTCCATTCTCTTCTGTTCCTTTCCATTCTCCATTCTTTTCTCCGTTTCATTCTATTCTCTATTCCATTCCATTCTATTCCATTCTCCATTCCATTCCATTCTCCATTCTATTCTCCATTGCATTCCGTTCCATTCCATACTCCATTCCATTCTATTCCATTCTCCATTGTATTCTCCATTGCATTCCATTCCATTCAATTCTCCATTCTATTCTCCATTCCATTCCATTCCATTCAATTCTCCATTCTATTCTCCATTTCATTCCATTCTCCATTCCTTTCCATTTCATTGTCCATTCCATTCAATTCTCCACTGCATTCCATTCCAATCTCCATTCCATTCTTCAGTTTATTTTACTTTCTGTTCCATTCTCTTTCCTTTCCACTCCACTCTCCATTCCATTTGATTCCATTCTTCATTCTATTCCATTCTCCATTTTATTCCTTTCCATTCCATTTTACATTCCATTCCATTTCATTCCATTCTCCATTCCATTCAGTTCCATTTTCCATTCCGTTCAATTCTTTCAATTGTCTATTCCATTCCATTCTCCATTCCGTTCCACTCTCCATTCTCCATTCCATTCCATTCTCCATTCTATTCCATCCCATTCCATTTCATTTCATTCCATTCCACTCTCCATTCCATTTCATCACATTTCATTCTGAATTCCATTCCATTTCATCACATTTCATTCTGAATTCCATTCCATTCTTTTCCAATCATTTCTCCATTCCATCCCATTTCATTCTCTATTCCACTCAATTTCACTCCGTTCTGCATTCCATTCTCCATTCCATTCTCCTTTCCAGTCCAATCCATTCTCCATTCCATTCCATTATTAATTCCATTCCTTTCCATTCTTCATTCCATTCCATTCTCCATTCCATTCAATTCTAAACTCCTTTACATTCTCTATTCCATTCCATTCCTTTCCATTCTCCATTCCATTCCATTCCTTTGCATTCTTCTTTCCATTCCATTTTATTCTACATTCCATTCCATTCTCATTTCAGCTCCATTCTATTCCTTGCCATTCTCCATTCCATTCTCCTTTCCATTTCGTTCCATTCTTCATTAAATTCCATTGCATTCCTTTCTCTATTCCATGCCAGTTTTTTCTCCATTCCATTCCTTTCCATTTTCTATTCCATTCCATTCTCCTTTCCATTCTATTCTCCATTCCATTCCATTTCTTCCTCCGTTCCCTTCCATTCTCTATTCATTTCCATTCTATTCTCCATTCCATTCCATTCTTAATTTCATTTGATTCTTTTTCATTCCATTGTTCATTCCATTCCATTCCATTCCATTCTCAATTCCATTCCATTTCATTCTCCATTCCATTCCATTCCATCCTCCTTTCCTTTCTATTCTCCAGTCAGTTCCATTCCATTCCATTCTCCATTCTTTTCCATTGCATTCCATTCTATATTGCTTTCCATTCCTTTCTATTGCATTCAGTTCTCCATTCCATTCCATTGTCCATTCCATTCCTTTTTATTCCACTCTGCATTCCATTCCATTCCATTCTGCATTTCATTGCATTCTCCATTTCATTCCATTTCATTCCTTTCTCTATTCCATTCCATTCCATTCTGAATTCCATTCCATTTTCCTTTCTATTCCATTCTCCATTCCATTCTCTGTTCCATTCCATTCTCCATTCCATTCCATTCCCTTTTATTACATTCTCCATTCCATTCCATTCTCCATTCCATTCAATTCCATTCTCTATTCCAGTCCATTCTCCATTCCTGTCTCCATTTTTCATTCCATTTCATTCCTTTCTCCATTCCATTCAATTCTCCATTCCATTCCATTTCATTCTCCATTCCATTCCATACTGCATTCCTTTCCATTCTCCAGTGAGTTCCATTCCATTCCATTCTCCATTCTTTTTCATTGCATTCCATTCCATTGTCCTTTCCATTCCATTCTATTGCATTCCATTCTCCATTCCATTCCATTCCATTGTCCTTTCCATTCCATTCTCCATTCCGTTCCATTCTCCATTCTTCGTTCCATTCCATTTTCCTTTCTATTCCATTTTCCATTCTATTCCATTCTCCATTCCATTCCATTCTCCATTCCATTCCGTTCCCTTTCATTGCATTCTCCTTTCCCTTCCTTTCCATTCTCCATTCCATTCTGTATTCCAGTCCATTCTCCTTTCCTTTCCATTCTCTTCCATTCTCCATTGCATTCCATTCCATTTTCCATTCTGTTCCATTCCATTCTGCATTCCATTCCATCCCATTCCATTCTGCATTCCATTCCACTCTCCATTCCATTCAATTCCATTCTCCTTTGCATTCCATTGTCCATTCCATTCCATTCTCCTTTCCATTCCATTCTATACTCCATTCCATTCCATTCTTAATTCCATTTCATTCCATTCTCCATTCCATTCTCCATTCCATTCTGTTCTAAATTCCTTTACATTCTCCATTCCTTTCTCCATTCCATTCCATTCTCTGTTCATTTCCATTTCATTCTCCATGCAATTCTCCATTCCATTCTCTATTCCATTCCATTCCATTCTTCATTCCATTCCATTCCATTCCATTCCATTCCAATCTATTCCATTCTCCATACTATTCCATTCTACATACCATTCTCCATTCCATTCTATTTTATATTCCCTTTTCTTTTCCATTCTATTCTGCATTCCGTTTCCTTCCCTAGTATTCTACAATCCATTTTATTCCATTCCATTCTTCATTCTGTTCCACTCAATTCCATTTTACATTCCATTCCATTCTCCATTCCTTTCCATTCCATTCTCCATTCCATTAACTTCCATTCTCCATTCAATTCTGTTTCATTTTCCCTTTCGTTCCATTTCATTGTCCATTCCATTCCATTCTCCATTCCGTTCCATTCCATTCTCCATTCCATTCCATTCTCCATTCGTTTTGATCCCATTCTCCAATCCATTACATTCCCTTAAATTCTCCATTCCATTCCATTCATTCCATTCTCCATTCCATTGCTTTCTATTCCATTCTCCATTGCATTGCATTCCATTCATTTTCATTCTGCATTCTATTCTATTCTTCATTCCGCTCCATTCCATTCTCCATTTCATAATATTCCATTCTCCATTCCATTCGATTCAACATTCCATTGCATTCTACATTGCATTCTCTGTTCCATTTCATTCTCCAGTCGTTTCCTTTCCATTACATTCTACAATCTGTTCCGATTAATTCCATTCTCCATTCCATTCCATTCTCCATTGGATTCCATTCCATTCCATTCTCCATTCCATTCAATTCCATTCTCCTTTCCACTCTGTTCTTTATTCCACTCCGTTCTCCATACTATTCCATTCTGTTCTCCATTCCATTCCATTACATTCTGTTCACCATTCCATTGCATTCTCCCTTTCTTTCCCTTCTGTTTTCCATTCTGTTGCATTCTCCATTCCACTATATTCCGTTCTCCATTCTGTTACATTCCATTATCCATTCCATTCCATTCCTTTTTTCCATTCCATTCCATTTCTTTCCATTCTCCATTCCACTCCATTCTCCATTCCCTTCCATTACTTTCTCCATTCCATTCCATTCTCTGTTCATTTCCATTCCATTCCATTCCATTCTCCACTCAATACTCCAATTCATTCTCTATTACATTCCGTCCCATTATTCATTCCATTCCATTCCATTCCATTCCATTCCATTCCATTCCATTCCATTCCATTCTTCATTCCATTCCATTCTGCATAACATTCTATATTCCATTCCATTACATTCCATTCTCCATTCCATTCTCCATTTTGCTCCTTTCCATTGCATTCCACTGTCATTTCCATTCCATTCCATTCTGCATTCTGTTCACCTCAATTCCATTCTGCATTCGATTCCAATCTATTCTCCTTTCCACACCTTTCTTCATTCAATTCTGTTCTGTTCTCTATTCCATTCCATTCTGTTCTCCATTGCATTCCGTCCTCCATTCCATTCCGTTCTCCACCCAATTTCATTCCATTCTCCATTCCGTTCCATTCCATTCCATTGCATTCTACATTCCATTCCATTCTCCCTTCTGTTCCGTTCCATTCTCCATTCCATTCCATTCTTTTCTCCATTCCATTGTGTTCTATTCCATTCTCCATTCTATTCTCCATTCCATACCATTCTCCATTCCATTCCATTCAATTCTGTTCCCCATTCAATTCCATTCCGCATTCTATTCTCCATTCCATTCTCCATTCCATTCCATTCCATTCTCCATTCAATTCCATTCCATTCTTCATTCCATTCTATTCCACTACATTCTCCATTCCATTCTATTCCATTCCATTCTCCACTTCATTCCATTCCAATCTCCATTCCATCCTTCAGTGTATTTTCCTTTCCGTTCCTTTCTGTTTCCTTTCCATTCCACTCTTCATTCCATTCGATTCCATTCTTCATTCCATTCCATTCTCCATTTGATTCTGTTTCCCTTCCATTTTACATTCCATTCCATTTCATTCCATTCTCCATTCCGTTCAGTTCCGTTTTCCTTTCCATTCCATTGTCTATTCCATTCCGTTCTCCATTCCATTCAGTTCTCCATTCTCAGTTACATTCCATTCTCCATTTCTTTCCATCCCATTCCATTTTCCATTCCGTTTTGTTCCATTCTATTCCACTCTCAATTCCGTTCCTTCACATTCCATTCTGAATTCCATTCCATTCCATTCCAGTCCTTTCTCTATTCCATCCCATTCCATTCTCTATTCCACTCCATTACATTCTGTTCTTCATTCTCTTCTCCTTTCCATTCTCCTTTTCAGTCCATTCCATTCTCCATTCCATTCCATTCTTAATTCCATTCCATTGCATTCTCCATTCTATTCCATTCTCCATTCCATTCTATTCTAAATTCCATTACATTCTTTTTTTCATTCCATTCCTTTCCATTCTCCATTCCATTCCATTCCTTTGCATCCTCCATTCCATTCCATTCTCATTTCAGCTCCATTCTATTCCATGCCATTCTCCAGGCCATTCTCCATTCCATTTCGTTTCCTTCTTCATTTAATTCCATTGCATTCCTTTCTCCATTCCATGCCAGTTTTTTCTCCATTCTCTTCTGTTCCCTTCCATTCTCCATTCCATTCTCCATTCCATTCCGTACCTTTCGCCTTTCCTTTCTATTCTCTATTCATTTCCATTCCATACTTCATTCCATTCTCTATTCCATTCCATTCCATTCTTCATTTCATTCCATTCCTTTTCATTCCATTGTTCATTCCATTGTTCATTCCATTCCATTCCATTCTCCATTTCATTCCATTCTCCATTTCATTCGATTTCATTCTCCATTCCATTCCATTCTGCATTCCATTCCATTCGATTTCATTCTCCATTCCATTCCATACTCCATTCCCTTCCATTCTCCAGTCACTTCCATTCCATTCCATTCTCCATTCTTTTCCATTGCATTCCATCCTATATTCCATTCCTTTCCATTCTATTGCATTCCATTCCATTCTCCATTTCATTCCTGTCTCCATTTCATTCCATTTTATTCCATTCTCTATTCCATTACATTGTGAATTCCAATCCATTTTCCTTTCTATTCCATTCTCCATTCCATTCCATTCACTTTCATTCCATTCTCCATTCCTTTCCATTCCATTCTTCATTCCATTCCGTTCTCTATTCCAGTCTATTCTCCATTCCTTTCCATTCTATTCCATTCTCCATTCCATTCCATTCCATTTTCCATTCCGTTCCATTCCATTCTGTATTCCATTCCATCTCATTCCATTCTGTATTTCATTCCATTCCATTCTCCATTCCATTCCATTTCATTCTCCATTGCATTCCATTCTCTATTCCATTCCATTCCATTCCGTTCTGCATTCCATTCTCCATTCCATTCCGTTCTCCTTTCCAGTCCATTCCATACTCCATTCCATTCCATTCTCCATTTCATTCTATTCTAATTTCGATTACATTCTCTTTTCCATTCCATTCCATTCATTTCTCCATTCCATTCTGTTCCATTCCCTTCTCGATTCTATTCTCCATTCCATTCCATTCCATTCTCCATTCAATTCTATTCTATTCCGTTCCATTCCATTCCATTCTCCATTGTATTCTGCATTGCATTCCATTCCATTCCATTCTCCATTCCATTCTCTATACCATTCTATTCCATTACATTCTCCATTCCATTCCATTCTCCACTGCATTTCATTCCAATCTCCATTCCATTCATTAGTGTGTTTTTCTTTCCGTTCCATTCTCTTTCGTTTCCATTCCACTCTCCATTCCATTCGATTCCTTTCTTCATTCCATTCCATTCTCCATTTTACATTCCATTCCATTTCATTCCATTCTCCATTCCATAGTCCGTTCCATTCCTTTTCATTCCACTCTGCATTCCATTCCATTCCATTCTCCATTTCATTCCATTCCATTCCATTCTCTATTTTATTCCATTCCATTCCATTCTGAATTCCATTCCATTTTCCATTCTGTTCCGTTCAATTCCATTCCATTCCACTCTCCATTCCATTCAATCACATTCCATTCTGAATTCCATTCTGTTCCATTCCATTCCTTTCTCCATTCCATCCCATTCCATTCTCTATTCTACTCCATTTCATTCCGTTCTGCATTCCAGTCTCCATTCCATTCTCCTTTTCAGTCTACTGCATTCTCCATTCCATTCCATTCCATTGTCCATTCCATTCCTTTTAATTCCACTCTGCATTCAATTCCATTCCATTCCATTCTCCATTTCAATCCATTCCATTCCATTATCTATTCCATTCCATTCCATTCCGAATTCCATTCCATTTTCCTTTCTATTCCATTCTCCATTCCATTCTCCATTCTGTTCCATTCTCCATTCCATTCCATTTCCTTTAATACCATTCTCCATTCCTTTCCAATCCATTCTATTCCATTGTCCATTCCATTCCATTCCATTCTCTATTCCAGTCCATTCTCCATTCCTTTCCGTTCTATTGCATACTCCATTCCATTCCATTCCATTTTCCATTCCATTCCATTCTGCATTCCATTCCATCCCATTCCAATCTGCATTACATTCCATTCCATTCTCCATTCCATTCAATTTCATTCTCCATTGCATTCCATTCTCCATTCCATTCTCTATTCCATTCCATTCCATTCCGTTCTGCATTTCATTCTCCATTCCATTCCATTCTCTTTTTCAGTCCATTCCATGCTCCATTCCATTCCATTCTTAATTCGATTCCATTCCATTCTCCATTCCATTCTATTCAAAATTCCATTACATTCTCCCTTCCATTCCATTACATTCTCCATTCCATTCCATTCTTTTCTCCATTCCATTCTGTTCCATTCCATTCTCCATTCTATTCTCCATTCTATTCCATTCCATTCCATTCTATGCCATTCTCCATTCCATTCCATTCTCCATTCTATTCTACATTGCATTCAATTCCTTTCCATTCTCCATTCAATTCCATTTCATTCTCTATTCCATTCTATTCCTTTACATTCTCCATTCCATTCCATTCTTCAATGCATTCCCTTCCAATTTCCATTCCATTCTTCAGTGTATTTTCCTTTCCATTCCATTCTCTTTCCTTTCCACTCCACTCTCCATTCCATTCAATTCCATTTTTCATTCCATTCTATTCTCCATTTTATTCCTTTCCATTTCACTTTACATTCCATTCCATTTGATTCCATTCTCCATTCCGTTCAGTTCCATTTTCCATTCCATTCCATTCCATTTTCTATTGCATTCCATTCTCCATTTCGTTCCGTTCTCCATTCTGCATTCCATTCCATTCTCCATTACATTCTCCATTCTGTTCCGTTCCATTGCATTCCATTCCACTCCCCATTCCTTTCTATCACATTCCATTATGAATTCCATTCCATTCCGTTCCAATCCTTTCTCCATTCCATCCCATTTCGTTTGCTATTCCACTCCATTACATTCCGTTCTGCATTCCATTCTCCATTCCATTCTCCTTTCCCATCTATTGCATTCTCCATTTCATTACATTGTTAATTCCATTCAATTCCATTCTCCATTCCATTCCATTCCATTGTCTGTTCCATTCTTTTTTATTCCACTCTGCATTCCTTTCCATTCCATTCTCCATTTCCTTCCATTCATTTCATTCCATTCCATTCCATTCTCTTTTCCATTCCATTCTGAATTCGATTCCATTTTCCTTTCTATTCCATTCTCCATTCCATTCTCCATTCCATTCCATTCTCCATTCCGTTCCATTCACTTTCATTCCATTCTCCATTCCATTCCATTCCATTCCGTTCTCTATTCCAGTCAGTTCTCCATTCCTTTCCATTCTATTCCATTCCATTCCATTTTCCATTGCATTCCATTCCATTCCATTCCATTCTGCATTCCATTCCATCCCATTCCATTCTTCATTCCATTCCATCCCATTCCATTCTGCATTCCATTCCATTCCATTCTCCATTCCATTCCATTCCATTTTCCATTGCATTCCATTCTCCATTTCATTCCATTCTCTATTCCATTCCATTCCGTTCTGCATTCCATTCTCCATTCCATTCCATTCTCCATTTTATTCTATTCAAAATTCCATTACCTTCCCCCTTCCATTCCATTCCATTCTCCATTCCATTCCATTAATTTCTCCATTCCATTCTGTTCCATTCCATTCTCCATTCTATTCTCCATTCCATTCCATTCTGCATACCATTCCATTCTATGCCATTCTCCATTCCATTCCATTCTCCATTCTATTCTCCATTGCATTCAATTCCTTTCTCTTCTCCATTCAATTCCATTCCGTTCTCTATTCCATTGTATTCCATTACATTCTCCATTCCATTCCATTCTCTAATGCATTCCATTCCAATCTCCATTCCATTCTTTAGTGTATTTTCCTTTCCGTTCCATTCTCTTTCCTTTCCACTCCACTCTGCAATCCATTCGATTCCATTCTTCATTCCATTCCATTCTCCATTTTATTCCATTCCATTCCATTTTACATTCCATTCCATTCTCCTTTCTATTCATTTCCATTTTCCATTCCATTCCATTCAATTTTCTATTCCATTCCATTCTCCATTCCATTCCATTCTCCATTCTCCATTCCATTCCATTCTCCATTCCATTCCATCCCATTCCATTTTCCATTTCGTTCCATTCTATTGAATTCCATTCCACTCCCCATTCCATTCCATCACATTCCATTCTGAATTCCATTCCATTCCGTTCCAATCCTTTCTCCATTCCATCCCATTACATTCTCTATTCCACTCCAATTCATTCCGTGCTGCATTCCATTCTCCATTCCATTCTCCATTCCATTCTCCTTTCCAGTCCATTCCATTCTCCATTCCATTCCATTCTTAATTCCATTCCATTCTATTCTCCATTCCATTCCATTCTCCATTCCATTCCTTTTTATTCCACTCTGCATTCCTTTCCATTCCATTCCATTCTCCATTTCATTCTATTCTCCATTCCATTTTCCATTCTATTCCATTCTCCATTCCATTCCATTCCATTCACTTTCATTCCATTCTCCATTCCTTTCCATTCTGTTCTCCATTTCATTCCTTTCCATCCCGTTCTCTATTCCAGTCCATTCTCCATTCCATTCCATTTTCCATTCCGTTTCATTCCATTCCATTCTATCCCATTCCTTTCTGCATTCCATTCCATTCCATTATCCATTCTATTCAATTCCATTCTCCATTGCATTCAATTCTCCATTCCATTCTCCATTCCATTCCATTCTCTCTTCCATTCCATTCCATTCCATTCTGCATTCCATTCTCCATTCCATTCCATTCTCCTTTCCAGTCCATTCCATGCTCCATTACATTCCATTCTTAATTCCATTCCATTCAATTCTCCATTCCATTCCATTCTCCATTCCATTCTGTTCTGAATTTCATTACCTTCTCTCTTCAATTCCATTCCAGTCTCCATTTCATTCCATTCTATTATCCATTCCATTCTGTTCCATTCCATTCTCCATTCTATTCTCCATTCCATTCTGTTCCATTCTATTATCCATTCCATTCCATTCTATTCGATTCTCCATTGCATTCTATTGCATTCCATTCTATTCTCCATTCTGTTCTCCATTCCATTCCATTCCATTCTCCATTCCATTCCATTCTCTATTCCATTCTATTCCATTGTATTCTCCATTCCATTCCGTTGTCCACTGCATTCCATTCCAAACTCCATTCCATTCTTCAGTGTATTTTCCTTTCCGTTCCATTCTCTTTCTTTTCCACTCCACTCTCCATTCCATTCGATTCCATCTTCATTCCATTCCATTCTCCATTTTATTCCGTTCCATTGCATTTTCCATTCCATTCCATTTCATTCCATTCTCCATTCCATTCAGTTCCATTTTCCATTCCATTCAATTGTCTATTCCATTCGATTCTCCATTCCGTTCTGTTCTGCATTCTCCATTCCATTCCATTCCATCCCATTCCATTTTTAATTCCATTCCATTGAATTCCACTTTCCTTTCCATTCCACTCTCCATTCCATTCCATGACATTCCTTTTTGAATTCCATTCCATTCCATTCCAAGCCTTTCTCCATTCCATCCCATTCCATTCTCTATTCCACTCCATTTCATTCCGTTCTGCATTCCGTTCCCCATTCCATTCTCCTTTCCAGTCCATTCCATTCTCCATTCCATTCTTAATTCCATTCAATTCCATTCTCCATTCCATTGCATTCTCCATTCCATTGTATTCTCTGTTCTATTCTATTCTAAATTCCATTACTTTCTCTATTCCATTCAATTCCTTTCCATTCTCCATTCCATTCCATTCCTTTGCATTCTCCATTCCATTGCATTTTATTCTACATTCCATTCCATTCTCATTTCGGCTCCTTTCTATTCCGTGCAATTCTCCATTCCATTCTCCATTCCGTTTTGTTCCATTTTTCATTTAATTCCATTGCATTCCTTTCTCCATTCCATGCCAGTTTTTTCTCCATTCCATTCCATTCCTTTCCATTCTCCATTCCATTCCATTCTGCATTCCATTCTATTCTTCATTCCATTCCATTCCTTTCTCCATTCCATTCCATTCTCTATTCATTTCCATTCTATTCTGCATTCCGTTCTCTATTCCATTCTTCATTTCATTCCATTTCTTTTCATTACATTCTTCATTGCATTCCATTCCATTCCATACTCCATTCCTTTCCATTCTCCAGTCAGTTCCATTCCATTCCAATCTCCATTGTTTTCCACTGCATTCCATTCTATATTGCATTCCATTCCATTCTATTGCTTTCCATTCCATTCCATTCTCCATTCCATTGTCCGTTCCATTCCTTTTCATTCCACTCTGCATTCCATTCCATTCCATTCCATTTTCCATTTCATTCCATTCTCCTTTTCATTCCATTCCATTCCATTTCTTTCTGAATTCCATTCCATTTTCCTTACTATTCCATTCTCCATTCCATTCTCCATTCCATTCCATTCTCCATTCCATTCCATTCTCCATTCCATTCCATTCCCTTTCATTCTATTGTCCATTCCTTTCCATTCCATTCCATTCTCCATTCCATTCCATTCCATTCTCTATTCCAGTCCATTCTCCATTCTTTCCATTCTATTCCATTCTTCATTCCATTTTCCATTCCATTCCATTCCATTCTTCATTCCATTCAATCCCACTCCATTCTGCATTCCATTCCATTCCATTCTCCATTCCATTCAATTCCATTCTCCATTGCATTTCATTCTCCATTGCATTCCATTCTCTATTCCATTCCATTCCATTCCGTTCTGCATTCCATTCCATTCTCCTTTCCAGTCCATTTCATGCTCCATTCCATTCTGAATTCCATTCCATTCCAGTCTCCTTTCCATTCCATTCTCCATTCCATTCTATTTTAAATTCCATTCCATTCTCCATTCCATTCAATTCCTTTCTCCATTCCAGTCCATTCTCTGCTCATTTCCATTCCATTCTCCATTCAATTCTCTATTCCATTCCATTCCATTCTTCATTTCATTCCATTCCTTTTCATTCCATTCTTCTTTGCATTCCATTCCATTTCATTCCAATCCATTTCATTCTCCATTGTATTCCATTCTACATACCATTCTTCATTCCATTCTATTTTATATTCCCTTTTCTTTTCCTTTCTGTTCTCCATTCCATTTCTTTCCACAGTATTTTACATTCCATTCCATTCGATTCCATTCTCCAATCCATTACGTTCCCTTCAATTCTCCATTCCATTCCATCCATTCCATTCTCCATTCCATTCCATTCTATTCCATTCTCCATTGCATTCCATTCATATCCACTCTGCATTCTATTCTATTCTTGATTCCGTTCCATTCCATTCTCCATTTCATAACATTCCATTCTCCATTCCATTCCATTCTACATTCCATTTCATTTGACATTTCATTCTCTGTTCCATTTCATTCTCCATTCCTTTCCTTTCCATTACATTCTGCAATCTGTTCCCTTCCATTCCATTCTGTATTCCGTCCCAATTAGTTCCATTCTCCATTCCATTCCATTCTTGATTCCATTCCATTCTCCATTGGATTCCATTCCATTCTATTCTCCATTCCGTTCAATTCCATTCTCCTTTCCACTCCGTTCTTTATTCCATTCCGTTCTCCATACCATTCAATTCTTTTCTCCATTACGTTCTATTCCATTCTGTTCACCATTCCATTCCATTCTCCATTTCGTTCCATTCCGTTTTCCATTGTGTTGCATTCTCCATTCCACTATATTCCGTTCTCCATTCTGTTACATTCTGTTCTCCATTTCATTCCATTCCTTTCTCCATTCCATTCCATTTCTTTCCATTCTCCATTCCACTCCGTTATCCATTCCCTTCCATTCCTTTCTCCATTCCTTTCCATTCTCTGTTCATTTCTATTCCATTCCATTCCATTCTCCACTCAATTCTCCAATCCACTCTCTATTCCATTCCATTCCATTATTCATTTCATTCCATTCCATTCCATTCCATTCCATTTTACATACCATTCTCCATTCCATTCCAATTTACATTCCATTCTCCATTCCATTCTTCATTTTGCTCCTTTCCATTGCATTCCACAGTCATTTCCATTCCATTCCATTGTGCCTTCTGTTCCCCTCAATTCCATTCTGAATTCAATTCCATTTTCCATTCGATTCCTATCTATTCTCCTTTCCACAGGTTTCTTCATTCAATGCCGTTCTGTTCTCCCTTCCATTCCATTCTGTTCTCCACTACATTCCGTCCTCCATTCCATTCCATTCTCCACCCAATTCCATTCCATTCCCCATTCTGTTCCATTCCATTCCATTGCATTCTACATTCCATTCCATTCTCCCGTCCATTCCATTCCATTCTCCATTCCATTCCATTCCATTCTCCATTCCTTTCCATTCTCTTCTCCATTCCATTCTGTTCCATTCCATTCTCCATTCTATTCTCCATTCCATTCCATTCTCCATTCCATTCCATTCTATTCCATTCACCATTCCATTCCATTCCTTTCTCCATTCTATTCTCCATTCCATTCTCCATTCTATTCCATTCATTTCTCTATTCCATTCTATCCCATTACATTCTCCATTCCATTCCATTCCATTCTCCACTGCATTCCCTTCCAATCTCCATTCCATTCTTCAGTGTATTTTCCTTTCCTTTCCATTCTCTTTCCTTTTCACTACACTCTCCATTCCATTCGATTCCATTCTTCATTCCATTCCATTCTCCATTTTATTCTCTTCCATTCCATTTTGGATTCCATTCCATTTCATTCCATTCTCCATCCCATTCAGTTCCATTTTCCATTCCATTCCATTCCATTCTTCCATTCCATTCTCCATTCTATTCTCCATTCCATTCAATTCCATTCCATTCTCCATTCTATTCCATTCATTTCTCTATTCCATTCTATCCCATTACATTCTCCATTCCATTCCATTCCATTGTCCACTGCATTCCCTTCCAATCTTCATTCCATTCTTCAGTGTATTTTCCTTTCCTTTCCATTGTCTTTCCTTTTCACTCCACTCTCCATTCCATTCGATTCCATTCTTCATTCCAATCCATTCTCCATTTTATTCCGTTCCATTCCATTTTACATTCTATTCCATTTCATTCCATTCTCCATTCCGTTCTGTTCCATTTTCCATTCCATTCCATTCCATTCAATTGTCAATTCCATTCCATTCTGCATTCCGTTCCATTCTCCATTCTCCATTCCATTCCATTCTCCATTTCATTCCATCCCATTCCATTTTTCATTCCGTTCCATTCCATTCCATTCCATTCCAATCCTTTCTCCATTCCATCCCATTCCATTCTCTATTCCACTCCATTTCATTCCGTTCTGCATTCCATTCTCCTTTCCAGTCCATTCCATTCTCCTTTCCTGTCCATTCAATTCTCCATTCCATTCCATTCTTAATTCCATTCCATTCCATTCCTTTCTCCATTCCATTCTATTCTTAATTCCATTACATTCTCTATTCCTTTCCATTCCTTTCGATTCTCCATTCCATTCCATTCCTTTGCATTCTCCATTCCATTCCACTTTATTCTACATTCCATTCCATTCTCATTTCAGATCCGTTCTATTCCGTGTCATTCTCCAATCCATTCTCCATTCCATTTCGTTCCATTCTTCATTTAATTCCATTGCATTCCTTTCTCCTTTCAATGCCAGATTTTTCTCCATTCCATTCCTTTCCATTCTCCATTACATTCCTTTCTCCATTCCATTCTATTCTCCATTCCATTCCATTCCGTTCTCAATTCCATTCCATTCTCTACTCATTTCCATTCCATTCTCCATTCCATTCTCTATTCCATTCCATTCCATTCTCCATTTCATTCCATTCCTTTTCATTCCATTGTTCATTCCATTCTATTCCATTCTCCATTCCATTCCATTTCATTCTCTATTCCATTCCATTCCATACTCCATTCCATTCCATTCTCCATTCTTTTCCATTGCATTCCTTTCTATATTCCATTCCATTCCATTTTATTGCATTCCATTCCATTCATTCTCCATTCCATTTAATTCCGTTGTCCGTTCCCTTCCTTTTCATTCCACTCTGCATTCCATTCCATTTCATTCCATTCTCTATTCCATTCCATTCTGAATTCCATTCCATTTTCCTTTCTATTCCATTTTCCATTCCATTCCATTCCATTCTCCATTCCATTCCATTCCATTCTCTATTCCAGGCCATTCTCCATACTTTTCCATTTTATTCCATTCTCCATTCCATTCCTTTCCATTTTCCATTTCGTTCCATTCCATTCTGCATTCAATTCTTTCCACTTCTTTCTGCATTCCATTCCATTCTATTCTCCATTCCATTCAATTCCATTCTGTATTGCATTCCATTCTCTGTTCCATTCCATTCTCTATTCCATTCCATTCCATTCTCCATTCCATTCCATTCTCCTTTCCAGTCCATTCCATGCTCCATTCCATTCCACTCTTAATTCCATTCCATTCCATTCTCCATTTCATTCTGTTCTTAATTTTATTACATTCTCCCTTCCATTCCATTCCATTCTCCATTCCATTCTATGTTGTTCTCCATTCTCTTCTGTTCCTTTCCATTCTCCATTCTTTTCTCCGTTTCATTCTATTCTCTATTCCATTCCATTCTATTCCATTCTCCATTCCATTCCATTCTCCATTCTATTCTCCATTGCATTCCGTTCCATTCCATACTCCATTCCATTCTATTCCATTCTCCATTGTATTCTCCATTGCATTCCATTCCATTCAATTCTCCATTCTATTCTCCATTCCATTCCATTCCATTCAATTCTCCATTCTATTCTCCATTTCATTCCATTCTCCATTCCTTTCCATTTCATTGTCCATTCCATTCAATTCTCCACTGCATTCCATTCCAATCTCCATTCCATTCTTCAGTTTATTTTACTTTCTGTTCCATTCTCTTTCCTTTCCACTCCACTCTCCATTCCATTTGATTCCATTCTTCATTCTATTCCATTCTCCATTTTATTCCTTTCCATTCCATTTTACATTCCATTCCATTTCATTCCATTCTCCATTCCATTCAGTTCCATTTTCCATTCCGTTCAATTCTTTCAATTGTCTATTCCATTCCATTCTCCATTCCGTTCCACTCTCCATTCTCCATTCCATTCCATTCTCCATTCTATTCCATCCCATTCCATTTCATTTCATTCCATTCCACTCTCCATTCCATTTCATCACATTTCATTCTGAATTCCATTCCATTTCATCACATTTCATTCTGAATTCCATTCCATTCTTTTCCAATCATTTCTCCATTCCATCCCATTTCATTCTCTATTCCACTCAATTTCACTCCGTTCTGCATTCCATTCTCCATTCCATTCTCCTTTCCAGTCCAATCCATTCTCCATTCCATTCCATTATTAATTCCATTCCTTTCCATTCTTCATTCCATTCCATTCTCCATTCCATTCAATTCTAAACTCCTTTACATTCTCTATTCCATTCCATTCCTTTCCATTCTCCATTCCATTCCATTCCTTTGCATTCTTCTTTCCATTCCATTTTATTCTACATTCCATTCCATTCTCATTTCAGCTCCATTCTATTCCTTGCCATTCTCCATTCCATTCTCCTTTCCATTTCGTTCCATTCTTCATTAAATTCCATTGCATTCCTTTCTCTATTCCATGCCAGTTTTTTCTCCATTCCATTCCTTTCCATTTTCTATTCCATTCCATTCTCCTTTCCATTCTATTCTCCATTCCATTCCATTTCTTCCTCCGTTCCCTTCCATTCTCTATTCATTTCCATTCTATTCTCCATTCCATTCCATTCTTAATTTCATTTGATTCTTTTTCATTCCATTGTTCATTCCATTCCATTCCATTCCATTCTCAATTCCATTCCATTTCATTCTCCATTCCATTCCATTCCATCCTCCTTTCCTTTCTATTCTCCAGTCAGTTCCATTCCATTCCATTCTCCATTCTTTTCCATTGCATTCCATTCTATATTGCTTTCCATTCCTTTCTATTGCATTCAGTTCTCCATTCCATTCCATTGTCCATTCCATTCCTTTTTATTCCACTCTGCATTCCATTCCATTCCATTCTGCATTTCATTGCATTCTCCATTTCATTCCATTTCATTCCTTTCTCTATTCCATTCCATTCCATTCTGAATTCCATTCCATTTTCCTTTCTATTCCATTCTCCATTCCATTCTCTGTTCCATTCCATTCTCCATTCCATTCCATTCCCTTTTATTACATTCTCCATTCCATTCCATTCTCCATTCCATTCAATTCCATTCTCTATTCCAGTCCATTCTCCATTCCTGTCTCCATTTTTCATTCCATTTCATTCCTTTCTCCATTCCATTCAATTCTCCATTCCATTCCATTTCATTCTCCATTCCATTCCATACTGCATTCCTTTCCATTCTCCAGTGAGTTCCATTCCATTCCATTCTCCATTCTTTTTCATTGCATTCCATTCCATTGTCCTTTCCATTCCATTCTATTGCATTCCATTCTCCATTCCATTCCATTCCATTGTCCTTTCCATTCCATTCTCCATTCCGTTCCATTCTCCATTCTTCGTTCCATTCCATTTTCCTTTCTATTCCATTTTCCATTCTATTCCATTCTCCATTCCATTCCATTCTCCATTCCATTCCGTTCCCTTTCATTGCATTCTCCTTTCCCTTCCTTTCCATTCTCCATTCCATTCTGTATTCCAGTCCATTCTCCTTTCCTTTCCATTCTCTTCCATTCTCCATTGCATTCCATTCCATTTTCCATTCTGTTCCATTCCATTCTGCATTCCATTCCATCCCATTCCATTCTGCATTCCATTCCACTCTCCATTCCATTCAATTCCATTCTCCTTTGCATTCCATTGTCCATTCCATTCCATTCTCCTTTCCATTCCATTCTATACTCCATTCCATTCCATTCTTAATTCCATTTCATTCCATTCTCCATTCCATTCTCCATTCCATTCTGTTCTAAATTCCTTTACATTCTCCATTCCTTTCTCCATTCCATTCCATTCTCTGTTCATTTCCATTTCATTCTCCATGCAATTCTCCATTCCATTCTCTATTCCATTCCATTCCATTCTTCATTCCATTCCATTCCATTACATTACATTCCAATCTATTCCATTCTCCATACTATTCCATTCTACATACCATTCTCCATTCCATTCTATTTTATATTCCCTTTTCTTTTCCATTCTATTCTGCATTCCGTTTCCTTCCCTAGTATTCTACAATCCATTTTATTCCATTCCATTCTTCATTCTGTTCCACTCAATTCCATTTTACATTCCATTCCATTCTCCATTCCTTTCCATTCCATTCTCCATTCCATTAACTTCCATTCTCCATTCAATTCTGTTTCATTTTCCCTTTCGTTCCATTTCATTGTCCATTCCATTCCATTCTCCATTCCGTTCCATTCCATTCTCCATTCCATTCCATTCTCCATTCGTTTTGATCCCATTCTCCAATCCATTACATTCCCTTAAATTCTCCATTCCATTCCATTCATTCCATTCTCCATTCCATTGCTTTCTATTCCATTCTCCATTGCATTGCATTCCATTCATTTTCATTCTGCATTCTATTCTATTCTTCATTCCGCTCCATTCCATTCTCCATTTCATAATATTCCATTCTCCATTCCATTCGATTCAACATTCCATTGCATTCTACATTGCATTCTCTGTTCCATTTCATTCTCCAGTCGTTTCCTTTCCATTACATTCTACAATCTGTTCCATTCCATTCCATTCTGTATTCTGTTCCGATTAATTCCATTCTCCATTCCATTCCATTCTCCATTGGATTCCATTCCATTCCATTCTCCATTCCATTCAATTCCATTCTCCTTTCCACTCTGTTCTTTATTCCACTCCGTTCTCCATACTATTCCATTCTGTTCTCCATTCCATTCCATTACATTCTGTTCACCATTCCATTGCATTCTCCCTTTCTTTCCCTTCTGTTTT
Organism: Aotus nancymaae; assembly: GCF_030222135.1. Taxonomy (NCBI): domain Eukaryota; kingdom Metazoa; phylum Chordata; class Mammalia; order Primates; family Aotidae; genus Aotus; species Aotus nancymaae. The sequence continues at coordinate 16,009,540 of NW_026988472.1, read as the reverse complement.
CCATTCTGTTGCATTCTCCATTCCACTATATTCCGTTCTCCATTCTGTTACATTCCATTATCCATTCCATTCCATTCCTTTTTTCCATTCCATTCCATTTCTTTCCATTCTCCATTCCACTCCATTCTCCATTCCCTTCCATTACTTTCTCCATTCCATTCCATTCTCTGTTCATTTCCATTCCATTCCATTCCATTCTCCACTCAATACTCCAATTCATTCTCTATTACATTCCGTCCCATTATTCATTCCATTCCATTCCATTCCATTCCATTCCATTCCATTCCATTCCATTCTTCATTCCATTCCATTCTGCATAACATTCTATATTCCATTCCATTACATTCCATTCTCCATTCCATTCTCCATTTTGCTCCTTTCCATTGCATTCCACTGTCATTTCCATTCCATTCCATTCTGCATTCTGTTCACCTCAATTCCATTCTGCATTCGATTCCAATCTATTCTCCTTTCCACACCTTTCTTCATTCAATTCTGTTCTGTTCTCTATTCCATTCCATTCTGTTCTCCATTGCATTCCGTCCTCCATTCCATTCCGTTCTCCACCCAATTTCATTCCATTCTCCATTCCGTTCCATTCCATTCCATTGCATTCTACATTCCATTCCATTCTCCCTTCTGTTCCGTTCCATTCTCCATTCCATTCCATTCTTTTCTCCATTCCATTGTGTTCTATTCCATTCTCCATTCTATTCTCCATTCCATACCATTCTCCATTCCATTCCATTCAATTCCGTTCCCCATTCAATTCCATTCCGCATTCTATTCTCCATTCCATTCTCCATTCCATTCCATTCCATTCTCCATTCAATTCCATTCCATTCTTCATTCCATTCTATTCCACTACATTCTCCATTCCATTCTATTCCATTCCATTCTCCACTTCATTCCATTCCAATCTCCATTCCATCCTTCAGTGTATTTTCCTTTCCGTTCCTTTCTGTTTCCTTTCCATTCCACTCTTCATTCCATTCGATTCCATTCTTCATTCCATTCCATTCTCCATTTGATTCTGTTTCCCTTCCATTTTACATTCCATTCCATTTCATTCCATTCTCCATTCCGTTCAGTTCCGTTTTCCTTTCCATTCCATTGTCTATTCCATTCCGTTCTCCATTCCATTCAGTTCTCCATTCTCAGTTACATTCCATTCTCCATTTCTTTCCATCCCATTCCATTTTCCATTCCGTTTTGTTCCATTCTATTCCACTCTCAATTCCGTTCCTTCACATTCCATTCTGAATTCCATTCCATTCCATTCCAGTCCTTTCTCTATTCCATCCCATTCCATTCTCTATTCCACTCCATTACATTCTGTTCTTCATTCTCTTCTCCTTTCCATTCTCCTTTTCAGTCCATTCCATTCTCCATTCCATTCCATTCTTAATTCCATTCCATTGCATTCTCCATTCTATTCCATTCTCCATTCCATTCTATTCTAAATTCCATTACATTCTTTTTTTCATTCCATTCCTTTCCATTCTCCATTCCATTCCATTCCTTTGCATCCTCCATTCCATTCCATTCTCATTTCAGCTCCATTCTATTCCATGCCATTCTCCAGGCCATTCTCCATTCCATTTCGTTTCCTTCTTCATTTAATTCCATTGCATTCCTTTCTCCATTCCATGCCAGTTTTTTCTCCATTCTCTTCTGTTCCCTTCCATTCTCCATTCCATTCTCCATTCCATTCCGTACCTTTCGCCTTTCCTTTCTATTCTCTATTCATTTCCATTCCATACTTCATTCCATTCTCTATTCCATTCCATTCCATTCTTCATTTCATTCCATTCCTTTTCATTCCATTGTTCATTCCATTGTTCATTCCATTCCATTCCATTCTCCATTTCATTCCATTCTCCATTTCATTCGATTTCATTCTCCATTCCAGTCCATTCTGCATTCCATTCCATTCGATTTCATTCTCCATTCCATTCCATACTCCATTCCCTTCCATTCTCCAGTCACTTCCATTCCATTCCATTGTCCATTCTTTTCCATTGCATTCCATCCTATATTCCATTCCTTTCCATTCTATTGCATTCCATTCCATTCTCTATTTCATTCCTGTCTCCATTTCATTCCATTCCATTCCATTCTCTATTCCATTACATTCTGAATTCCAATCCATTTTCCTTTCTATTCCATTCTCCATTCCATTCCATTCACTTTCATTCCATTCTCCATTCCTTTCCATTCCATTCTTCATTCCATTGCGTTCTCTATTCCAGTCTATTCTCCATTCCTTTCCATTCTATCCCATTCTCCATTCCATTCCATTCCAATTTCCATTCCGTTCCATTCCATTCTGTATTCCATTCCATCTCATTCCATTCTGTATTTCATTCCATTCCATTCTCCATTCCATTCCATTTCATTCTCCATTGCATTCCATTCTCTATTCCATTCCATTCCATTCCGTTCTGCATTCCATTCTCCATTCCATTCCGTTCTCCTTTCCAGTCCATTCCATACTCCATTCCATTCCATTCTCCATTTCATTCTATTCTAATTTCGATTACATTCTCTTTTCCATTCCATTCCATTCATTTCTCCATTCCATTCTGTTCCATTCCCTTCTCGATTCTATTCTCCATTCCATTCCATTCCATTCTCCATTCAATTCTATTCTATTCCGTTCCATTCCATTCCATTCTCCATTGTATTCTGCATTGCATTCCATTCCATTCCATTCTCCATTCCATTCTCTATACCATTCTATTCCATTACATTCTCCATTCCATTCCATTCTCCACTGCATTTCATTCCAATCTCCATTCCATTCATTAGTGTGTTTTTCTTTCCGTTCCATTCTCTTTCGTTTCCATTCCACTCTCCATTCCATTCGATTCCTTTCTTCATTCCATTCCATTCTCCATTTTACATTCCATTCCATTTCATTCCATTCTCCATTCCATAGTCCGTTCCATTCCTTTTCATTCCACTCTGCATTCCATTCCATTCCATTCTCCATTTCATTCCATTCCATTCCATTCTCTATTTTATTCCATTCCATTCCATTCTGAATTCCATTCCATTTTCCATTCTGTTCCGTTCAATTCCATTCCATTCCACTCTCCATTCCATTCAATCACATTCCATTCTGAATTCCATTCTGTTCCATTCCATTCCTTTCTCCATTCCATCCCATTCCATTCTCTATTCTACTCCATTTCATTCCGTTCTGCATTCCAGTCTCCATTCCATTCTCCTTTTCAGTCTATTGCATTCTCCATTCCATTCCATTCCATTGTCCATTCCATTCCTTTTAATTCCACTCTGCATTCAATTCCATTCCATTCCATTCTCCATTTCAATCCATTCCATTCCATTATCTATTCCATTCCATTCCATTCCGAATTCCATTCCATTTTCCTTTCTATTCCATTCTCCATTCCATTCTCCATTCTGTTCCATTCTCCATTCCATTCCATTTCCTTTAATACCATTCTCCATTCCTTTCCAATCCATTCTATTCCATTGTCCATTCCATTCCATTCCATTCTCTATTCCAGTCCATTCTCCATTCCTTTCCGTTCTATTCCATACTCCATTCCATTCCATTCCATTTTCCATTCCATTCCATTCTGCATTCCATTCCATCCCATTCCAATCTGCATTACATTCCATTCCATTCTCCATTCCATTCAATTTCATTCTCCATTGCATTCCATTCTCCATTCCATTCTCTATTCCATTCCATTCCATTCCGTTCTGCATTTCATTCTCCATTCCATTCCATTCTCTTTTTCAGTCCATTCCATGCTCCATTCCATTCCATTCTTAATTCGATTCCATTCCATTCTCCATTCCATTCTATTCAAAATTCCATTACATTCTCCCTTCCATTCCATTCCATTCTCCATTCCATTCCATTCTTTTCTCCATTCCATTCTGTTCCATTCCATTCTCCATTCTATTCTCCATTCTATTCCATTCCATTCCATTCTATGCCATTCTCCATTCCATTCCATTCTCCATTCTATTCTACATTGCATTCAATTCCTTTCCATTCTCCATTCAATTCCATTTCATTCTCTATTCCATTCTATTCCTTTACATTCTCCATTCCATTCCATTCTTCAATGCATTCCCTTCCAATTTCCATTCCATTCTTCAGTGTATTTTCCTTTCCATTCCATTCTCTTTCCTTTCCACTCCACTCTCCATTCCATTCAATTCCATTTTTCATTCCATTCTATTCTCCATTTTATTCCTTTCCATTTCACTTTACATTCCATTCCATTTGATTCCATTCTCCATTCCGTTCAGTTCCATTTTCCATTCCATTCCATTCCATTTTCTATTGCATTCCATTCTCCATTTCGTTCCGTTCTCCATTCTGCATTCCATTCCATTCTCCATTACATTCTCCATTCTGTTCCGTTCCATTGCATTCCATTCCACTCCCCATTCCTTTCTATCACATTCCATTATGAATTCCATTCCATTCCGTTCCAATCCTTTCTCCATTCCATCCCATTTCGTTCGCTATTCCACTCCATTACATTCCGTTCTGCATTCCATTCTCCATTCCATTCTCCTTTCCCATCTATTGCATTCTCCATTTCATTACATTGTTAATTCCATTCAATTCCATTCTCCATTCCATTCCATTCCATTGTCTGTTCCATTCTTTTTTATTCCACTCTGCATTCCTTTCCATTCCATTCTCCATTTCCTTCCATTCATTTCATTCCATTCCATTCCATTCTCTTTTCCATTCCATTCTGAATTCGATTCCATTTTCCTTTCTATTCCATTCTCCATTCCATTCTCCATTCCATTCCATTCTCCATTCCGTTCCATTCACTTTCATTCCATTCTCCATTCCATTCCATTCCATTCCGTTCTCTATTCCAGTCAGTTCTCCATTCCTTTCCATTCTATTCCATTCCATTCCATTTTCCATTGCATTCCATTCCATTCCATTCCATTCTGCATTCCATTCCATCCCATTCCATTCTTCATTCCATTCCATCCCATTCCATTCTGCATTCCATTCCATTCCATTCTCCATTCCATTCCATTCCATTTTCCATTGCATTCCATTCTCCATTTCATTCCATTCTCTATTCCATTCCATTCCGTTCTGCATTCCATTCTCCATTCCATTCCATTCTCCATTTTATTCTATTCAAAATTCCATTACCTTCCCCCTTCCATTCCATTCCATTCTCCATTCCATTCCATTAATTTCTCCATTCCATTCTGTTCCATTCCATTCTCCATTCTATTCTCCATTCCATTCCATTCTGCATACCATTCCATTCTATGCCATTCTCCATTCCATTCCATTCTCCATTCTATTCTCCATTGCATTCAATTCCTTTCTCTTCTCCATTCAATTCCATTCCGTTCTCTATTCCATTGTATTCCATTACATTCTCCATTCCATTCCATTCTCTAATGCATTCCATTCCAATCTCCATTCCATTCTTTAGTGTATTTTCCTTTCCGTTCCATTCTCTTTCCTTTCCACTCCACTCTGCAATCCATTCGATTCCATTCTTCATTCCATTCCATTCTCCATTTTATTCCATTCCATTCCATTTTACATTCCATTCCATTCTCCTTTCTATTCATTTCCATTTTCCATTCCATTCCATTCAATTTTCTATTCCATTCCATTCTCCATTCCATTCCATTCTCCATTCTCCATTCCCTTCCATTCTCCATTCCATTCCATCCCATTCCATTTTCCATTTCGTTCCATTCTATTGAATTCCATTCCACTCCCCATTCCATTCCATCACATTCCATTCTGAATTCCATTCCATTCCGTTCCAATCCTTTCTCCATTCCATCCCATTACATTCTCTATTCCACTCCAATTCATTCCGTGCTGCATTCCATTCTCCATTCCATTCTCCATTCCATTCTCCTTTCCAGTCCATTCCATTCTCCATTCCATTCCATTCTTAATTCCATTCCATTCTATTCTCCATTCCATTCCATTCTCCATTCCATTCCTTTTTATTCCACTCTGCATTCCTTTCCATTCCATTCCATTCTCCATTTCATTCTATTCTCCATTCCATTTTCCATTCTATTCCATTCTCCATTCCATTCCATTCCATTCACTTTCATTCCATTCTCCATTCCTTTCCATTCTGTTCTCCATTTCATTCCTTTCCATCCCGTTCTCTATTCCAGTCCATTCTCCATTCCATTCCATTTTCCATTCCGTTTCATTCCATTCCATTCTATCCCATTCCTTTCTGCATTCCATTCCATTCCATTATCCATTCTATTCAATTCCATTCTCCATTGCATTCAATTCTCCATTCCATTCTCCATTCCATTCCATTCTCTCTTCCATTCCATTCCATTCCATTCTGCATTCCATTCTCCATTCCATTCCATTCTCCTTTCCAGTCCATTCCATGCTCCATTACATTCCATTCTTAATTCCATTCCATTCAATTCTCCATTCCATTCCATTCTCCATTCCATTCTGTTCTGAATTTCATTACCTTCTCTCTTCAATTCCATTCCAGTCTCCATTTCATTCCATTCTATTATCCATTCCATTCTGTTCCATTCCATTCTCCATTCTATTCTCCATTCCATTCTGTTCCATTCTATTATCCATTCCATTCCATTCTATTCGATTCTCCATTGCATTCTATTGCATTCCATTCTATTCTCCATTCTGTTCTCCATTCCATTCCATTCCATTCTCCATTCCATTCCATTCTCTATTCCATTCTATTCCATTGTATTCTCCATTCCATTCTGTTGTCCACTGCATTCCATTCCAAACTCCATTCCATTCTTCAGTGTATTTTCCTTTCCGTTCCATTCTCTTTCTTTTCCACTCCACTCTCCATTCCATTCGATTCCATCTTCATTCCATTCCATTCTCCATTTTATTCCGTTCCATTGCATTTTCCATTCAATTCCATTTCATTCCATTCTCCATTCCATTCAGTTCCATTTTCCATTCCATTCAATTGTCTATTCCATTCGATTCTCCATTCCGTTCTGTTCTGCATTCTCCATTCCATTCCATTCCATCCCATTCCATTTTTAATTCCATTCCATTGAATTCCACTTTCCTTTCCATTCCACTCTCCATTCCATTCCATGACATTCCTTTTTGAATTCCATTCCATTCCATTCCAAGCCTTTCTCCATTCCATCCCATTCCATTCTCTATTCCACTCCATTTCATTCCGTTCTGCATTCCGTTCCCCATTCCATTCTCCTTTCCAGTCCATTCCATTCTCCATTCCATTCTTAATTCCATTCAATTCCATTCTCCATTCCATTGCATTCTCCATTCCATCGTATTCTCTGTTCTATTCTATTCTAAATTCCATTACTTTCTCTATTCCATTCAATTCCTTTCCATTCTCCATTCCATTCCATTCCTTTGCATTCTCCATTCCATTGCATTTTATTCTACATTCCATTCCATTCTCATTTCGGCTCCTTTCTATTCCGTGCAATTCTCCATTCCATTCTCCATTCCGTTTTGTTCCATTTTTCATTTAATTCCATTGCATTCCTTTCTCCATTCCATGCCAGTTTTTTCTCCATTCCATTCCATTCCTTTCCATTCTCCATTCCATTCCATTCTGCATTCCATTCTATTCTTCATTCCATTCCATTCCTTTCTCCATTCCATTCCATTCTCTATTCATTTCCATTCTATTCTGCATTCCGTTCTCTATTCCATTCTTCATTTCATTCCATTTCTTTTCATTACATTCTTCATTGCATTCCATTCCATTCCATACTCCATTCCTTTCCATTCTCCAGTCAGTTCCATTCCATTCCAATCTCCATTGTTTTCCACTGCATTCCATTCTATATTGCATTCCATTCCATTCTATTGCTTTCCATTCCATTCCATTCTCCATTCCATTGTCCGTTCCATTCCTTTTCATTCCACTCTGCATTCCATTCCATTCCATTCCATTTTCCATTTCATTCCATTCTCCTTTTCATTCCATTCCATTCCATTTCTTTCTGAATTCCATTCCATTTTCCTTACTATTCCATTCTCCATTCCATTCTCCATTCCATTCCATTCTCCATTCCATTCCATTCTCCATTCCATTCCATTCCCTTTCATTCTATTGTCCATTCCTTTCCATTCCATTCCATTCTCCATTCCATTCCATTCCATTCTCTATTCCAGTCCATTCTCCATTCTTTCCATTCTATTCCATTCTTCATTCCATTTTCCATTCCATTCCATTCCATTCTTCATTCCATTCAATCCCACTCCATTCTGCATTCCATTCCATTCCATTCTCCATTCCATTCAATTCCATTCTCCATTGCATTTCATTCTCCATTGCATTCCATTCTCTATTCCATTCCATTCCATTCCGTTCTGCATTCCATTCCATTCTCCTTTCCAGTCCATTTCATGCTCCATTCCATTCTGAATTCCATTCCATTCCAGTCTCCTTTCCATTCCATTCTCCATTCCATTCTATTTTAAATTCCATTCCATTCTCCATTCCATTCAATTCCTTTCTCCTTTCCAGTCCATTCTCTGCTCATTTCCATTCCATTCTCCATTCAATTCTCTATTCCATTCCATTCCATTCTTCATTTCATTCCATTCCTTTTCATTCCATTCTTCTTTGCATTCCATTCCATTTCATTCCAATCCATTTCATTCTCCATTGTATTCCATTCTACATACCATTCTTCATTCCATTCTATTTTATATTCCCTTTTCTTTTCCTTTCTGTTCTCCATTCCATTTCTTTCCACAGTATTTTACATTCCATTCCATTCGATTCCATTCTCCAATCCATTACGTTCCCTTCAATTCTCCATTCCATTCCATCCATTCCATTCTCCATTCCATTCCATTCTATTCCATTCTCCATTGCATTCCATTCATATCCACTCTGCATTCTATTCTATTCTTGATTCCGTTCCATTCCATTCTCCATTTCATAACATTCCATTCTCCATTCCATTCCATTCTACATTCCATTTCATTTGACATTTCATTCTCTGTTCCATTTCATTCTCCATTCCTTTCCTTTCCATTACATTCTGCAATCTGTTCCCTTCCATTCCATTCTGTATTCCGTCCCAATTAGTTCCATTCTCCATTCCATTCCATTCTTGATTCCATTCCATTCTCCATTGGATTCCATTCCATTCTATTCTCCATTCCGTTCAATTCCATTCTCCTTTCCACTCCGTTCTTTATTCCATTCCGTTCTCCATACCATTCAATTCTTTTCTCCATTACGTTCTATTCCATTCTGTTCACCATTCCATTCCATTCTCCATTTCGTTCCATTCCGTTTTCCATTGTGTTGCATTCTCCATTCCACTATATTCCGTTCTCCATTCTGTTACATTCTGTTCTCCATTTCATTCCATTCCTTTCTCCATTCCATTCCATTTCTTTCCATTCTCCATTCCACTCCGTTATCCATTCCCTTCCATTCCTTTCTCCATTCCTTTCCATTCTCTGTTCATTTCTATTCCATTCCATTCCATTCTCCACTCAATTCTCCAATCCACTCTCTATTCCATTCCATTCCATTATTCATTTCATTCCATTCCATTCCATTCCATTCCATTTTACATACCATTCTCCATTCCATTCCAATTTACATTCCATTCTCCATTCCATTCTTCATTTTGCTCCTTTCCATTGCATTCCACAGTCATTTCCATTCCATTCCATTGTGCCTTCTGTTCCCCTCAATTCCATTCTGAATTCAATTCCATTTTCCATTCGATTCCTATCTATTCTCCTTTCCACAGGTTTCTTCATTCAATGCCGTTCTGTTCTCCCTTCCATTCCATTCTGTTCTCCACTACATTCCGTCCTCCATTCCATTCCATTCTCCACCCAATTCCATTCCATTCCCCATTCTGTTCCATTCCATTCCATTGCATTCTACATTCCATTCCATTCTCCCGTCCATTCCATTCCATTCTCCATTCCATTCCATTCCATTCTCCATTCCTTTCCATTCTCTTCTCCATTCCATTCTGTTCCATTCCATTCTCCATTCTATTCTCCATTCCATTCCATTCTCCATTCCATTCCATTCTATTCCATTCACCATTCCATTCCATTCCATTCTCCATTCTATTCTCCATTCCATTCTCCATTCTATTCCATTCATTTCTCTATTCCATTCTATCCCATTACATTCTCCATTCCATTCCATTCCATTCTCCACTGCATTCCCTTCCAATCTCCATTCCATTCTTCAGTGTATTTTCCTTTCCTTTCCATTCTCTTTCCTTTTCACTACACTCTCCATTCCATTCGATTCCATTCTTCATTCCATTCCATTCTCCATTTTATTCTCTTCCATTCCATTTTGGATTCCATTCCATTTCATTCCATTCTCCATCCCATTCAGTTCCATTTTCCATTCCATTCCATTCCATTCTTCCATTCCATTCTCCATTCTATTCTCCATTCCATTCAATTCCATTCCATTCTCCATTCTATTCCATTCATTTCTCTATTCCATTCTATCCCATTACATTCTCCATTCCATTCCATTCCATTGTCCACTGCATTCCCTTCCAATCTTCATTCCATTCTTCAGTGTATTTTCCTTTCCTTTCCATTGTCTTTCCTTTTCACTCCACTCTCCATTCCATTCGATTCCATTCTTCATTCCAATCCATTCTCCATTTTATTCCGTTCCATTCCATTTTACATTCTATTCCATTTCATTCCATTCTCCATTCCGTTCTGTTCCATTTTCCATTCCATTCCATTCCATTCAATTGTCAATTCCATTCCATTCTGCATTCCGTTCCATTCTCCATTCTCCATTCCATTCCATTCTCCATTTCATTCCATCCCATTCCATTTTTCATTCCGTTCCATTCCATTCCATTCCATTCCAATCCTTTCTCCATTCCATCCCATTCCATTCTCTATTCCACTCCATTTCATTCCGTTCTGCATTCCATTCTCCTTTCCAGTCCATTCCATTCTCCTTTCCTGTCCATTCAATTCTCCATTCCATTCCATTCTTAATTCCATTCCATTCCATTCCTTTCTCCATTCCATTCTATTCTTAATTCCATTACATTCTCTATTCCTTTCCATTCCTTTCGATTCTCCATTCCATTCCATTCCTTTGCATTCTCCATTCCATTCCACTTTATTCTACATTCCATTCCATTCTCATTTCAGATCCGTTCTATTCCGTGTCATTCTCCAATCCATTCTCCATTCCATTTCGTTCCATTCTTCATTTAATTCCATTGCATTCCTTTCTCCTTTCAATGCCAGATTTTTCTCCATTCCATTCCTTTCCATTCTCCATTACATTCCTTTCTCCATTCCATTCTATTCTCCATTCCATTCCATTCCGTTCTCAATTCCATTCCATTCTCTACTCATTTCCATTCCATTCTCCATTCCATTCTCTATTCCATTCCATTCCATTCTCCATTTCATTCCATTCCTTTTCATTCCATTGTTCATTCCATTCTATTCCATTCTCCATTCCATTCCATTTCATTCTCTATTCCATTCCATTCCATACTCCATTCCATTCCATTCTCCATTCTTTTCCATTGCATTCCTTTCTATATTCCATTCCATTCCATTTTATTGCATTCCATTCCATTCATTCTCCATTCCATTTAATTCCGTTGTCCGTTCCCTTCCTTTTCATTCCACTCTGCATTCCATTCCATTTCATTCCATTCTCTATTCCATTCCATTCTGAATTCCATTCCATTTTCCTTTCTATTCCATTTTCCATTCCATTCCATTCCATTCTCCATTCCATTCCATTCCATTCTCTATTCCAGGCCATTCTCCATACTTTTCCATTTTATTCCATTCTCCATTCCATTCCTTTCCATTTTCCATTTCGTTCCATTCCATTCTGCATTCAATTCTTTCCACTTCTTTCTGCATTCCATTCCATTCTATTCTCCATTCCATTCAATTCCATTCTGTATTGCATTCCATTCTCTGTTCCATTCCATTCTCTATTCCATTCCATTCCATTCTCCATTCCATTCCATTCTCCTTTCCAGTCCATTCCATGCTCCATTCCATTCCACTCTTAATTCCATTCCATTCCATTCTCCATTTCATTCTGTTCTTAATTTTATTACATTCTCCCTTCCATTCCATTCCATTCTCCATTCCATTCTATGTTGTTCTCCATTCTCTTCTGTTCCTTTCCATTCTCCATTCTTTTCTCCGTTTCATTCTATTCTCTATTCCATTCCATTCTATTCCATTCTCCATTCCATTCCATTCTCCATTCTATTCTCCATTGCATTCCGTTCCATTCCATACTCCATTCCATTCTATTCCATTCTCCATTGTATTCTCCATTGCATTCCATTCCATTCAATTCTCCATTCTATTCTCCATTCCATTCCATTCCATTCAATTCTCCATTCTATTCTCCATTTCATTCCATTCTCCATTCCTTTCCATTTCATTGTCCATTCCATTCAATTCTCCACTGCATTCCATTCCAATCTCCATTCCATTCTTCAGTTTATTTTACTTTCTGTTCCATTCTCTTTCCTTTCCACTCCACTCTCCATTCCATTTGATTCCATTCTTCATTCTATTCCATTCTCCATTTTATTCCTTTCCATTCCATTTTACATTCCATTCCATTTCATTCCATTCTCCATTCCATTCAGTTCCATTTTCCATTCCGTTCAATTCTTTCAATTGTCTATTCCATTCCATTCTCCATTCCGTTCCACTCTCCATTCTCCATTCCATTCCATTCTCCATTCTATTCCATCCCATTCCATTTCATTTCATTCCATTCCACTCTCCATTCCATTTCATCACATTTCATTCTGAATTCCATTCCATTTCATCACATTTCATTCTGAATTCCATTCCATTCTTTTCCAATCATTTCTCCATTCCATCCCATTTCATTCTCTATTCCACTCAATTTCACTCCGTTCTGCATTCCATTCTCCATTCCATTCTCCTTTCCAGTCCAATCCATTCTCCATTCCATTCCATTATTAATTCCATTCCTTTCCATTCTTCATTCCATTCCATTCTCCATTCCATTCAATTCTAAACTCCTTTACATTCTCTATTCCATTCCATTCCTTTCCATTCTCCATTCCATTCCATTCCTTTGCATTCTTCTTTCCATTCCATTTTATTCTACATTCCATTCCATTCTCATTTCAGCTCCATTCTATTCCTTGCCATTCTCCATTCCATTCTCCTTTCCATTTCATTCCATTCTTCATTAAATTCCATTGCATTCCTTTCTCTATTCCATGCCAGTTTTTTCTCCATTCCATTCCTTTCCATTTTCTACTCCATTCCATTCTCCTTTCCATTCTATTCTCCATTCCATTCCATTTCTTCCTCCGTTCCCTTCCATTCTCTATTCATTTCCATTCTATTCTCCATTCCATTCCATTCTTAATTTCATTTGATTCTTTTTCATTCCATTGTTCATTCCATTCCATTCCATTCCATTCTCAATTCCATTCCATTTCATTCTCCATTCCATTCCATTCCATCCTCCTTTCCTTTCTATTCTCCAGTCAGTTCCATTCCATTCCATTCTCCATTCTTTTCCATTGCATTCCATTCTATATTGCTTTCCATTCCTTTCTATTGCATTCAGTTCTCCATTCCATTCCATTGTCCATTCCATTCCTTTTTATTCCACTCTGCATTCCATTCCATTCCATTCTGCATTTCATTGCATTCTCCATTTCATTCCATTTCATTCCTTTCTCTATTCCATTCCATTCCATTCTGAATTCCATTCCATTTTCCTTTCTATTCCATTCTCCATTCCATTCTCTGTTCCATTCCATTCTCCATTCCATTCCATTCCCTTTTATTACATTCTCCATTCCATTCCATTCTCCATTCCATTCAATTCCATTCTCTATTCCAGTCCATTCTCCATTCCTGTCTCCATTTTTCATTCCATTTCATTCCTTTCTCCATTCCATTCAATTCTCCATTCCATTCCATTTCATTCTCCATTCCATTCCATACTGCATTCCTTTCCATTCTCCAGTGAGTTCCATTCCATTCCATTCTCCATTCTTTTTCATTGCATTCCATTCCATTGTCCTTTCCATTCCATTCTATTGCATTCCATTCTCCATTCCATTCCATTCCATTGTCCTTTCCATTCCATTCTCCATTCCGTTCCATTCTCCATTCTTCATTCCATTCCATTTTCCTTTCTATTCCATTTTCCATTCTATTCCATTCTCCATTCCATTCCATTCTCCATTCCATTCCGTTCCCTTTCATTGCATTCTCCTTTCCCTTCCTTTCCATTCTCCATTCCATTCTGTATTCCAGTCCATTCTCCTTTCCTTTCCATTCTCTTCCATTCTCCATTGCATTCCATTCCATTTTCCATTCTGTTCCATTCCATTCTGCATTCCATTCCATCCCATTCCATTCTGCATTCCATTCCACTCTCCATTCCATTCAATTCCATTCTCCTTTGCATTCCATTGTCCATTCCATTCCATTCTCCTTTCCATTCCATTCTATACTCCATTCCATTCCATTCTTAATTCCATTTCATTCCATTCTCCATTCCATTCTCCATTCCATTCTGTTCTAAATTCCTTTACATTCTCCATTCCTTTCTCCATTCCATTCCATTCTCTGTTCATTTCCATTTCATTCTCCATGCAATTCTCCATTCCATTCTCTATTCCATTCCATTCCATTCTTCATTCCATTCCATTCCATTCCATTCCATTCCAATCTATTCCATTCTCCATACTATTCCATTCTACATACCATTCTCCATTCCATTCTATTTTATATTCCCTTTTCTTTTCCATTCTATTCTGCATTCCGTTTCCTTCCCTAGTATTCTACAATCCATTTTATTCCATTCCATTCTTCATTCTGTTCCACTCAATTCCATTTTACATTCCATTCCATTCTCCATTCCTTTCCATTCCATTCTCCATTCCATTAACTTCCATTCTCCATTCAATTCTGTTTCATTTTCCCTTTCGTTCCATTTCATTGTCCATTCCATTCCATTCTCCATTCCGTTCCATTCCATTCTCCATTCCATTCCATTCTCCATTCGTTTTGATCCCATTCTCCAATCCATTACATTCCCTTAAATTCTCCATTCCATTCCATTCATTCCATTCTCCATTCCATTGCTTTCTATTCCATTCTCCATTGCATTGCATTCCATTCATTTTCATTCTGCATTCTATTCTATTCTTCATTCCGCTCCATTCCATTCTCCATTTCATAATATTCCATTCTCCATTCCATTCGATTCAACATTCCATTGCATTCTACATTGCATTCTCTGTTCCATTTCATTCTCCAGTCGTTTCCTTTCCATTACATTCTACAATCTGTTCCATTCCATTCCATTCTGTATTCTGTTCCGATTAATTCCATTCTCCATTCCATTCCATTCTCCATTGGATTCCATTCCATTCCATTCTCCATTCCATTCAATTCCATTCTCCTTTCCACTCTGTTCTTTATTCCACTCCGTTCTCCATACTATTCCATTCTGTTCTCCATTCCATTCCATTACATTCTGTTCACCATTCCATTGCATTCTCCCTTTCTTTCCCTTCTGTTTTCCATTCTGTTGCATTCTCCATTCCACTATATTCCGTTCTCCATTCTGTTACATTCCATTATCCATTCCATTCCATTCCTTTTTTCCATTCCATTCCATTTCTTTCCATTCTCCATTCCACTCCATTCTCCATTCCCTTCCATTACTTTCTCCATTCCATTCCATTCTCTGTTCATTTCCATTCCATTCCATTCCATTCTCCACTCAATGCTCCAATTCATTCTCTATTACATTCCGTCCCATTATTCATTCCATTCCATTCCATTCCATTCCATTCCATTCCATTCCATTCCATTCCATTCCATTCTTCATTCCATTCCATTCTGCATAACATTCTATATTCCATTCCATTACATTCCATTCTCCATTCCATTCTCCATTTTGCTCCTTTCCATTGCATTCCACTGTCATTTCCATTCCATTCCATTCTGCATTCTGTTCACCTCAATTCCATTCTGCATTCGATTCCAATCTATTCTCCTTTCCACACCTTTCTTCATTCAATTCTGTTCTGTTCTCTATTCCATTCCATTCTGTTCTCCATTGCATTCCGTCCTCCATTCCATTCCGTTCTCCACCCAATTTCATTCCATTCTCCATTCCGTTCCATTCCATTCCATTGCATTCTACATTCCATTCCATTCTCCCTTCTGTTCCGTTCCATTCTCCATTCCATTCCATTCTTTTCTCCATTCCATTGTGTTCTATTCCATTCTCCATTCTATTCTCCATTCCATACCATTCTCCATTCCATTCCATTCAATTCCGTTCCCCATTCAATTCCATTCCGCATTCTATTCTCCATTCCATTCTCCATTCCATTCCATTCCATTCTCCATTCAATTCCATTCCATTCTTCATTCCATTCTATTCCACTACATTCTCCATTCCATTCTATTCCATTCCATTCTCCACTTCATTCCATTCCAATCTCCATTCCATCCTTCAGTGTATTTTCCTTTCCGTTCCTTTCTGTTTCCTTTCCATTCCACTCTTCATTCCATTCGATTCCATTCTTCATTCCATTCCATTCTCCATTTGATTCTGTTTCCCTTCCATTTTACATTCCATTCCATTTCATTCCATTCTCCATTCCGTTCAGTTCCGTTTTCCTTTCCATTCCATTGTCTATTCCATTCCGTTCTCCATTCCATTCAGTTCTCCATTCTCAGTTACATTCCATTCTCCATTTCTTTCCATCCCATTCCATTTTCCATTCCGTTTTGTTCCATTCTATTCCACTCTCAATTCCGTTCCTTCACATTCCATTCTGAATTCCATTCCATTCCATTCCAGTCCTTTCTCTATTCCATCCCATTCCATTCTCTATTCCACTCCATTACATTCTGTTCTTCATTCTCTTCTCCTTTCCATTCTCCTTTTCAGTCCATTCCATTCTCCATTCCATTCCATTCTTAATTCCATTCCATTGCATTCTCCATTCTATTCCATTCTCCATTCCATTCTATTCTAAATTCCATTACATTCTTTTTTTCATTCCATTCCTTTCCATTCTCCATTCCATTCCATTCCTTTGCATCCTCCATTCCATTCCATTCTCATTTCAGCTCCATTCTATTCCATGCCATTCTCCAGGCCATTCTCCATTCCATTTCGTTTCCTTCTTCATTTAATTCCATTGCATTCCTTTCTCCATTCCATGCCAGTTTTTTCTCCATTCTCTTCTGTTCCCTTCCATTCTCCATTCCATTCTCCATTCCATTCCGTACCTTTCGCCTTTCCTTTCTATTCTCTATTCATTTCCATTCCATACTTCATTCCATTCTCTATTCCATTCCATTCCATTCTTCATTTCATTCCATTCCTTTTCATTCCATTGTTCATTCCATTGTTCATTCCATTCCATTCCATTCTCCATTTCATTCCATTCTCCATTTCATTCGATTTCATTCTCCATTCCAGTCCATTCTGCATTCCATTCCATTCGATTTCATTCTCCATTCCATTCCATACTCCATTCCCTTCCATTCTCCAGTCACTTCCATTCCATTCCATTGTCCATTCTTTTCCATTGCATTCCATCCTATATTCCATTCCTTTCCATTCTATTGCATTCCATTCCATTCTCCATTTCATTCCTGTCTCCATTTCATTCCATTTTATTCCATTCTCTATTCCATTACATTCTGAATTCCAATCCATTTTCCTTTCTATTCCATTCTCCATTCCATTCCATTCACTTTCATTCCATTCTTCATTCCATTCCGTTCTCTATTCCAGTCTATTCTCCATTCCTTTCCATTCTATTCCATTCTCCATTCCATTCCATTCCATTTTCCATTCCGTTCCATTCCATTCTGTATTCCATTCTGTATTTCATTCCATTCCATTCTCCATTCCATTCCATTTCATTCTCCATTGCATTCCATTCTCTATTCCATTCCATTCCATTCCGTTCTGCATTCCATTCTCCATTCCATTCCGTTCTCCTTTCCAGTCCATTCCATACTCCATTCCATTCCATTCTCCATTTCATTCTATTCTAATTTCGATTACATTCTCTTTTCCATTCCATTCCATTCATTTCTCCATTCCATTCTGTTCCATTCCCTTCTCGATTCTATTCTCCATTCCATTCCATTCCATTCTCCATTCAATTCTATTCTATTCCGTTCCATTCCATTCCATTCTCCATTGTATTCTGCATTGCATTCCATTCCATTCCATTCTCCATTCCATTCTCTATACCATTCTATTCCATTACATTCTCCATTCCATTCCATTCTCCACTGCATTTCATTCCAATCTCCATTCCATTCATTAGTGTGTTTTTCTTTCCGTTCCATTCTCTTTCGTTTCCATTCCACTCTCCATTCCATTCGATTCCTTTCTTCATTCCATTCCATTCTCCATTTTACATTCCATTCCATTTCATTCCATTCTCCATTCCATAGTCCGTTCCATTCCTTTTCATTCCACTCTGCATTCCATTCCATTCCATTCTCCATTTCATTCCATTCCATTCCATTCTCTATTTTATTCCATTCCATTCCATTCTGAATTCCATTCCATTTTCCATTCTGTTCCGTTCAATTCCATTCCATTCCACTCTCCATTCCATTCAATCACATTCCATTCTGAATTCCATTCTGTTCCATTCCATTCCTTTCTCCATTCCATCCCATTCCATTCTCTATTCTACTCCATTTCATTCCGTTCTGCATTCCAGTCTCCATTCCATTCTCCTTTTCAGTCTATTGCATTCTCCATTCCATTCCATTCCATTGTCCATTCCATTCCTTTTAATTCCACTCTGCATTCAATTCCATTCCATTCCATTCTCCATTTCAATCCATTCCATTCCATTATCTATTCCATTCCATTCCATTCCGAATTCCATTCCATTTTCCTTTCTATTCCATTCTCCATTCCATTCTCCATTCTGTTCCATTCTCCATTCCATTCCATTTCCTTTAATACCATTCTCCATTCCTTTCCAATCCATTCTATTCCATTGTCCATTCCATTCCATTCCATTCTCTATTCCAGTCCATTCTCCATTCCTTTCCGTTCTATTCCATACTCCATTCCATTCCATTCCATTTTCCATTCCATTCCATTCTGCATTCCATTCCATCCCATTCCAATCTGCATTACATTCCATTCCATTCTCCATTCCATTCAATTTCATTCTCCATTGCATTCCATTCTCCATTCCATTCTCTATTCCATTCCATTCCATTCCGTTCTGCATTTCATTCTCCATTCCATTCCATTCTCTTTTTCAGTCCATTCCATGCTCCATTCCATTCCATTCTTAATTCGATTCCATTCCATTCTCCATTCCATTCTATTCAAAATTCCATTACATTCTCCCTTCCATTCCATTCCATTCTCCATTCCATTCCATTCTTTTCTCCATTCCATTCTGTTCCATTCCATTCTCCATTCTATTCTCCATTCTATTCCATTCCATTCCATTCTATGCCATTCTCCATTCCATTCCATTCTCCATTCTATTCTACATTGCATTCAATTCCTTTCCATTCTCCATTCAATTCCATTTCATTCTCTATTCCATTCTATTCCTTTACATTCTCCATTCCATTCCATTCTTCAATGCATTCCCTTCCAATTTCCATTCCATTCTTCAGTGTATTTTCCTTTCCATTCCATTCTCTTTCCTTTCCACTCCACTCTCCATTCCATTCAATTCCATTTTTCATTCCATTCTATTCTCCATTTTATTCCTTTCCATTTCACTTTACATTCCATTCCATTTGATTCCATTCTCCATTCCGTTCAGTTCCATTTTCCATTCCATTCCATTCCATTTTCTATTGCATTCCATTCTCCATTTCGTTCCGTTCTCCATTCTGCATTCCATTCCATTCTCCATTACATTCTCCATTCTGTTCCGTTCCATTGCATTCCATTCCACTCCCCATTCCTTTCTATCACATTCCATTATGAATTCCATTCCATTCCGTTCCAATCCTTTCTCCATTCCATCCCATTTCGTTCGCTATTCCACTCCATTACATTCCGTTCTGCATTCCATTCTCCATTCCATTCTCCTTTCCCATCTATTGCATTCTCCATTTCATTACATTGTTAATTCCATTCAATTCCATTCTCCATTCCATTCCATTCCATTGTCTGTTCCATTCTTTTTTATTCCACTCTGCATTCCTTTCCATTCCATTCTCCATTTCCTTCCATTCATTTCATTCCATTCCATTCCATTCTCTTTTCCATTCCATTCTGAATTCGATTCCATTTTCCTTTCTATTCCATTCTCCATTCCATTCTCCATTCCATTCCATTCTCCATTCCGTTCCATTCACTTTCATTCCATTCTCCATTCCATTCCATTCCATTCCGTTCTCTATTCCAGTCAGTTCTCCATTCCTTTCCATTCTATTCCATTCCATTCCATTTTCCATTGCATTCCATTCCATTCCATTCCATTCTGCATTCCATTCCATCCCATTCCATTCTTCATTCCATTCCATCCCATTCCATTCTGCATTCCAGTCCATTCCATTCTCCATTCCATTCCATTCCATTTTCCATTGCATTCCATTCTCCATTTCATTCCATTCTCTATTCCATTCCATTCCGTTCTGCATTCCATTCTCCATTCCATTCCATTCTCCATTTTATTCTATTCAAAATTCCATTTCCTTCCCCCTTCCATTCCATTCCATTCTCCATTCCATTCCATTAATTTCTCCATTCCATTCTGTTCCATTCCATTCTCCATTCTATTCTCCATTCCATTCCATTCTGCATACCATTCCATTCTATGCCATTCTCCATTCCATTCCATTCTCCATTCTATTCTCCATTGCATTCAATTCCTTTCTCTTCTCCATTCAATTCCATTCCGTTCTCTATTCCATTGTATTCCATTACATTCTCCATTCCATTCCATTCTCTAATGCATTCCATTCCAATCTCCATTCCATTCTTTAGTGTATTTTCCTTTCCGTTCCATTCTCTTTCCTTTCCACTCCACTCTGCAATCCATTCGATTCCATTCTTCATTCCATTCCATTCTCCATTTTATTCCATTCCATTCCATTTTACATTCCATTCCATTCTCCTTTCTATTCATTTCCATTTTCCATTCCATTCCATTCAATTTTCTATTCCATTCCATTCTCCATTCCATTCCATTCTCCATTCTCCATTCCATTCCATTCTCCATTCCATTCCATCCCATTCCATTTTCCATTTCGTTCCATTCTATTGAATTCCATTCCACTCCCCATTCCATTCCATCACATTCCATTCTGAATTCCATTCCATTCCGTTCCAATCCTTTCTCCATTCCATCCCATTACATTCTCTATTCCACTCCAATTCATTCTGTGCTGCATTCCATTCTCCATTCCATTCTCCATTCCATTCTCCTTTCCAGTCCATTCCATTCTCCATTCCATTCCATTCTTAATTCCATTCCATTCTATTCTCCATTCCATTCCATTCTCCATTCCATTCCTTTTTATTCCACTCTGCATTCCTTTCCATTCCATTCCATTCTCCATTTCATTCTATTCTCCATTCCATTTTCCATTCTATTCCATTCTCCATTCCATTCACTTTCATTCCATTCTCCATTCCTTTCCATTCTGTTCTCCATTTCATTCCTTTCCATCCCGTTCTCTATTCCAGTCCATTCTCCATTCCATTCCATTTTCCATTCCGTTTCATTCCATTCCATTCTATCCCATTCCTTTCTGCATTCCTTTCCATTCCATTATCCATTCTATTCAATTCCATTCTCCATTGCATTCAATTCTCCATTCCATTCTCCATTCCATTCCATTCTCTCTTCCATTCCATTCCATTCCATTCTGCATTCCATTCTCCATTCCATTCCATTCTCCTTTCCAGTCCATTCCATGCTCCATTACATTCCATTCTTAATTCCATTCCATTCAATTCTCCATTCCATTCCATTCTCCATTCCATTCTGTTCTGAATTTCATTACCTTCTCTCTTCAATTCCATTCCAGTCTCCATTTCATTCCATTCTATTATCCATTCCATTCTGTTCCATTCCATTCTCCATTCTATTCTCCATTCCATTCTGTTCCATTCTATTATCCATTCCATTCCATTCTATTCGATTCTCCATTGCATTCTATTGCATTCCATTCTATTCTCCATTCTGTTCTCCATTCCATTCCATTCCATTCTCCATTCCATTCCATTCTCTATTCCATTCTATTCCATTGTATTCTCCATTCCATTCCGTTGTCCACTCCATTCCATTCCAAACTCCATTCCATTCTTCAGTGTATTTTCCTTTCCGTTCCATTCTCTTTCTTTTCCACTCCACTCTCCATTCCATTCGATTCCATCTTCATTCCATTCCATTCTCCATTTTATTCCGTTCCATTGCATTTTCCATTCAATTCCATTTCATTCCATTCTCCATTCCATTCAGTTCCATTTTCCATTCCATTCAATTGTCTATTCCATTCGATTCTCCATTCTGTTCTGTTCTGCATTCTCCATTCCATTCCATTCCATCCCATTCCATTTTTAATTCCATTCCATTGAATTCCACTTTCCTTTCCATTCCACTCTCCATTCCATTCCATGACATTCCTTTTTGAATTCCATTCCATTCCATTCCAAGCCTTTCTCCATTCCATCCCATTCCATTCTCTATTCCACTCCATTTCATTCCGTTCTGCATTCCGTTCCCCATTCCATTCTCCTTTCCAGTCCATTCCATTCTCCATTCCATTCTTAATTCCATTCAATTCCATTCTCCATTCCATTGCATTCTCCATTCCATTCTATTCTCTGTTCTATTCTATTCTAAATTCCATTACTTTCTCTATTCCATTCAATTCCTTTCCATTCTCCATTCCATTCCATTCCTTTGCATTCTCCATTCCATTGCATTTTATTCTACATTCCATTCCATTCTCATTTCGGCTCCTTTCTATTCCGTGCAATTCTCCATTCCATTCTCCATTCCGTTTTGTTCCATTTTTCATTTAATTCCATTGCATTCCTTTCTCCATTCCATGCCAGTTTTTTCTCCATTCCATTCCATTCCTTTCCATTCTCCATTCCATTCCATTCTGCATTCCATTCCATTCTCTATTCATTTCCATTCTATTCTGCATTCCGTTCTCTATTCCATTCTTCATTTCATTCCATTTCTTTTCATTACATTCTTCATTGCATTCCATTCCATTCCATACTCCATTCCTTTCCATTCTCCAGTCAGTTCCATTCCATTCCAATCTCCATTGTTTTCCACTGCATTCCATTCTATATTGCATTCCATTCCATTCTATTGCTTTCCATTCCATTCCATTCTCCATTCCATTGTCCGTTCCATTCCTTTTCATTCCACTCTGCATTCCATTCCATTCCATTCCATTTTCCATTTCATTCCATTCTCCTTTTCATTCCATTCCATTCCATTTCTTTCTGAATTCCATTCCATTTTCCTTACTATTCCATTCTCCATTCCATTCTCCATTCCATTCCATTCTCCATTCCATTCCATTCTCCATTCCATTCCATTCCCTTTCATTCTATTGTCCATTCCTTTCCATTCCATTCCATTCTCCATTCCATTCCATTCCATTCTCTATTCCAGTCCATTCTCCATTCTTTCCATTCTATTCCATTCTTCATTCCATTTTCCATTCCATTCCATTCCATTCTTCATTCCATTCAATCCCACTCCATTCTGCATTCCATTCCATTCCATTCTCCATTCCATTCAATTCCATTCTCCATTGCATTTCATTCTCCATTGCATTCCATTCTCTATTCCATTCCATTCCATTCCGTTCTGCATTCCATTCCATTCTCCTTTCCAGTCCATTTCATGCTCCATTCCATTCTGAATTCCATTCCATTCCAGTCTCCTTTCCATTCCATTCTCCATTCCATTGTATTTTAAATTCCATTCCATTCTCCATTCCATTCAATTCCTTTCTCCATTCCAGTCCATTCTCTGCTCATTTCCATTCCATTCTCCATTCAATTCTCTATTCCATTCCATTCCATTCTTCATTTCATTCCATTCCTTTTCATTCCATTCTTCTTTGCATTCCATTCCATTTCATTCCAATCCATTTCATTCTCCATTGTATTCCATTCTACATACCATTCTTCATTCCATTCTATTTTATATTCCCTTTTCTTTTCCTTTCTGTTCTCCATTCCATTTCTTTCCACAGTATTTTACATTCCATTCCATTCGATTCCATTCTCCAATCCATTACGTTCCCTTCAATTCTCCATTCCATTCCATCCATTCCATTCTCCATTCCATTCCATTCTATTCCATTCTCCATTGCATTCCATTCATATCCACTCTGCATTCTATTCTATTCTTGATTCCGTTCCATTCCATTCTCCATTTCATAACATTCCATTCTCCATTCCATTCCATTCTACATTCCATTTCTTTTGACATTTCATTCTCTGTTCCATTTCATTCTCCATTCCTTTCCTTTCCATTACATTCTGCAATCTGTTCCCTTCCATTCCATTCTGTATTCCGTCCCAATTAGTTCCATTCTCCATTCCATTCCATTCTTGATTCCATTCCATTCTCCATTGGATTCCATTCCATTCTATTCTCCATTCCGTTCAATTCCATTCTCCTTTCCACTCCGTTCTTTATTCCATTCCGTTCTCCATACCATTCAATTCTTTTCTCCATTACGTTCTATTCCATTCTGTTCACCATTCCATTCCATTCTCCATTTCGTTCCATTCCGTTTTCCATTGTGTTGCATTCTCCATTCCACTATATTCCGTTCTCCATTCTGTTACATTCTGTTCTCCATTTCATTCCATTCCTTTCTCCATTCCATTCCATTTCTTTCCATTCTCCATTCCACTCCGTTATCCATTCCCTTCCATTCCTTTCTCCATTCCTTTCCATTCTCTGTTCATTTCTATTCCATTCCATTCCATTCTCCACTCAATTCTCCAATCCACTCTCTATTCCATTCCATTCCATTATTCATTTCATTCCATTCCATTCCATTCCATTCCATTTTACATACCATTCTCCATTCCATTCCAATTTACATTCCATTCTCCATTCCATTCTTCATTTTGCTCCTTTCCATTGCATTCCACAGTCATTTCCATTCCATTCCATTGTGCCTTCTGTTCCCCTCAATTCCATTCTGAATTCAATTCCATTTTCCATTCGATTCCTATCTATTCTCCTTTCCACAGGTTTCTTCATTCAATGCCGTTCTGTTCTCCCTTCCATTCCATTCTGTTCTCCACTACATTCCGTCCTCCATTCCATTCCATTCTCCACCCAATTCCATTCCATTCCCCATTCTGTTCCATTCCATTCCATTGCATTCTACATTCCATTCCATTCTCCCGTCCATTCCATTCCATTCTCCATTCCATTCCATTCCATTCTCCATTCCTTTCCATTCTCTTCTCCATTCCATTCTGTTCCATTCCATTCTCCATTCTATTCTCCATTCCATTCCATTCTCCATTCCATTCCATTCTATTCCATTCACCATTCCATTCCATTCCATTCTCCATTCTATTCTCCATTCCATTCTCCATTCTATTCCATTCATTTCTCTATTCCATTCTATCCCATTACATTCTCCATTCCATTCCATTCCATTCTCCACTGCATTCCCTTCCAATCTCCATTCCATTCTTCAGTGTATTTTCCTTTCCTTTCCATTCTCTTTCCTTTTCACTACACTCTCCATTCCATTCGATTCCATTCTTCATTCCATTCCATTCTCCATTTTATTCTCTTCCATTCCATTTTGGATTCCATTCCATTTCATTCCATTCTCCATCCCATTCAGTTCCATTTTCCATTCCATTCCATTCCATTCTTCCATTCCATTCTCCATTCTATTCTCCATTCCATTCAATTCCATTCCATTCTCCATTCTATTCCATTCATTTCTCTATTCCATTCTATCCCATTACATTCTCCATTCCATTCCATTCCATTGTCCACTGCATTCCCTTCCAATCTTCATTCCATTCTTCAGTGTATTTTCCTTTCCTTTCCATTGTCTTTCCTTTTCACTCCACTCTCCATTCCATTCGATTCCATTCTTCATTCCAATCCATTCTCCATTTTATTCCGTTCCATTCCATTTTACATTCTATTCCATTTCATTCCATTCTCCATTCCGTTCTGTTCCATTTTCCATTCCATTCCATTCCATTCAATTGTCAATTCCATTCCATTCTGCATTCCGTTCCATTCTCCATTCTCCATTCCATTCCATTCTCCATTTCATTCCATCCCATTCCATTTTTCATTCCGTTCCATTCCATTCCATTCCATTCCAATCCTTTCTCCATTCCATCCCATTCCATTCTCTATTCCACTCCATTTCATTCCGTTCTGCATTCCATTCTCCTTTCCAGTCCATTCCATTCTCCTTTCCTGTCCATTCAATTCTCCATTCCATTCCATTCTTAATTCCATTCCATTCCATTCCTTTCTCCATTCCATTCTATTCTTAATTCCATTACATTCTCTATTCCTTTCCATTCCTTTCGATTCTCCATTCCATTCCATTCCTTTGCATTCTCCATTCCATTCCACTTTATTCTACATTCCATTCCATTCTCATTTCAGATCCGTTCTATTCCGTGTCATTCTCCAATCCATTCTCCATTCCATTTCGTTCCATTCTTCATTTAATTCCATTGCATTCCTTTCTCCTTTCAATGCCAGATTTTTCTCCATTCCATTCCTTTCCATTCTCCATTACATTCCTTTCTCCATTCCATTCTATTCTCCATTCCATTCCATTCCGTTCTCAATTCCATTCCATTCTCTACTCATTTCCATTCCATTCTCCATTCCATTCTCTATTCCATTCCATTCCATTCTCCATTTCATTCCATTCCTTTTCATTCCATTGTTCATTCCATTCTATTCCATTCTCCATTCCATTCCATTTCATTCTCTATTCCATTCCATTCCATACTCCATTCCATTCCATTCTCCATTCTTTTCCATTGCATTCCTTTCTATATTCCATTCCATTCCATTTTATTGCATTCCATTCCATTCATTCTCCATTCCATTTAATTCCGTTGTCCGTTCCCTTCCTTTTCATTCCACTCTGCATTCCATTCCATTTCATTCCATTCTCTATTCCATTCCATTCTGAATTCCATTCCATTTTCCTTTCTATTCCATTTTCCATTCCATTCCATTCCATTCTCCATTCCATTCCATTCCATTCTCTATTCCAGGCCATTCTCCATACTTTTCCATTTTATTCCATTCTCCATTCCATTCCTTTCCATTTTCCATTTCGTTCCATTCCATTCTGCATTCAATTCTTTCCACTTCTTTCTGCATTCCATTCCATTCTATTCTCCATTCCATTCAATTCCATTCTGTATTGCATTCCATTCTCTGTTCCATTCCATTCTCTATTCCATTCCATTCCATTCTCCATTCCATTCCATTCTCCTTTCCAGTCCATTCCATGCTCCATTCCATTCCACTCTTAATTCCATTCCATTCCATTCTCCATTTCATTCTGTTCTTAATTTTATTACATTCTCCCTTCCATTCCATTCCATTCTCCATTCCATTCTATGTTGTTCTCCATTCTCTTCTGTTCCTTTCCATTCTCCATTCTTTTCTCCGTTTCATTCTATTCTCTATTCCATTCCATTCTATTCCATTCTCCATTCCATTCCATTCTCCATTCTATTCTCCATTGCATTCCGTTCCATTCCATACTCCATTCCATTCTATTCCATTCTCCATTGTATTCTCCATTGCATTCCATTCCATTCAATTCTCCATTCTATTCTCCATTCCATTCCATTCCATTCAATTCTCCATTCTATTCTCCATTTCATTCCATTCTCCATTCCTTTCCATTTCATTGTCCATTCCATTCAATTCTCCACTGCATTCCATTCCAATCTCCATTCCATTCTTCAGTTTATTTTACTTTCTGTTCCATTCTCTTTCCTTTCCACTCCACTCTCCATTCCATTTGATTCCATTCTTCATTCTATTCCATTCTCCATTTTATTCCTTTCCATTCCATTTTACATTCCATTCCATTTCATTCCATTCTCCATTCCATTCAGTTCCATTTTCCATTCCGTTCAATTCTTTCAATTGTCTATTCCATTCCATTCTCCATTCCGTTCCACTCTCCATTCTCCATTCCATTCCATTCTCCATTCTATTCCATCCCATTCCATTTCATTTCATTCCATTCCACTCTCCATTCCATTTCATCACATTTCATTCTGAATTCCATTCCATTTCATCACATTTCATTCTGAATTCCATTCCATTCTTTTCCAATCATTTCTCCATTCCATCCCATTTCATTCTCTATTCCACTCAATTTCACTCCGTTCTGCATTCCATTCTCCATTCCATTCTCCTTTCCAGTCCAATCCATTCTCCATTCCATTCCATTATTAATTCCATTCCTTTCCATTCTTCATTCCATTCCATTCTCCATTCCATTCAATTCTAAACTCCTTTACATTCTCTATTCCATTCCATTCCTTTCCATTCTCCATTCCATTCCATTCCTTTGCATTCTTCTTTCCATTCCATTTTATTCTACATTCCATTCCATTCTCATTTCAGCTCCATTCTATTCCTTGCCATTCTCCATTCCATTCTCCTTTCCATTTCGTTCCATTCTTCATTAAATTCCATTGCATTCCTTTCTCTATTCCATGCCAGTTTTTTCTCCATTCCATTCCTTTCCATTTTCTATTCCATTCCATTCTCCTTTCCATTCTATTCTCCATTCCATTCCATTTCTTCCTCCGTTCCCTTCCATTCTCTATTCATTTCCATTCTATTCTCCATTCCATTCCATTCTTAATTTCATTTGATTCTTTTTCATTCCATTGTTCATTCCATTCCATTCCATTCCATTCTCAATTCCATTCCATTTCATTCTCCATTCCATTCCATTCCATCCTCCTTTCCTTTCTATTCTCCAGTCAGTTCCATTCCATTCCATTCTCCATTCTTTTCCATTGCATTCCATTCTATATTGCTTTCCATTCCTTTCTATTGCATTCAGTTCTCCATTCCATTCCATTGTCCATTCCATTCCTTTTTATTCCACTCTGCATTCCATTCCATTCCATTCTGCATTTCATTGCATTCTCCATTTCATTCCATTTCATTCCTTTCTCTATTCCATTCCATTCCATTCTGAATTCCATTCCATTTTCCTTTCTATTCCATTCTCCATTCCATTCTCTGTTCCATTCCATTCTCCATTCCATTCCATTCCCTTTTATTACATTCTCCATTCCATTCCATTCTCCATTCCATTCAATTCCATTCTCTATTCCAGTCCATTCTCCATTCCTGTCTCCATTTTTCATTCCATTTCATTCCTTTCTCCATTCCATTCAATTCTCCATTCCATTCCATTTCATTCTCCATTCCATTCCATACTGCATTCCTTTCCATTCTCCAGTGAGTTCCATTCCATTCCATTCTCCATTCTTTTTCATTGCATTCCATTCCATTGTCCTTTCCATTCCATTCTATTGCATTCCATTCTCCATTCCATTCCATTCCATTGTCCTTTCCATTCCATTCTCCATTCCGTTCCATTCTCCATTCTTCGTTCCATTCCATTTTCCTTTCTATTCCATTTTCCATTCTATTCCATTCTCCATTCCATTCCATTCTCCATTCCATTCCGTTCCCTTTCATTGCATTCTCCTTTCCCTTCCTTTCCATTCTCCATTCCATTCTGTATTCCAGTCCATTCTCCTTTCCTTTCCATTCTCTTCCATTCTCCATTGCATTCCATTCCATTTTCCATTCTGTTCCATTCCATTCTGCATTCCATTCCATCCCATTCCATTCTGCATTCCATTCCACTCTCCATTCCATTCAATTCCATTCTCCTTTGCATTCCATTGTCCATTCCATTCCATTCTCCTTTCCATTCCATTCTATACTCCATTCCATTCCATTCTTAATTCCATTTCATTCCATTCTCCATTCCATTCTCCATTCCATTCTGTTCTAAATTCCTTTACATTCTCCATTCCTTTCTCCATTCCATTCCATTCTCTGTTCATTTCCATTTCATTCTCCATGCAATTCTCCATTCCATTCTCTATTCCATTCCATTCCATTCTTCATTCCATTCCATTCCATTACATTACATTCCAATCTATTCCATTCTCCATACTATTCCATTCTACATACCATTCTCCATTCCATTCTATTTTATATTCCCTTTTCTTTTCCATTCTATTCTGCATTCCGTTTCCTTCCCTAGTATTCTACAATCCATTTTATTCCATTCCATTCTTCATTCTGTTCCACTCAATTCCATTTTACATTCCATTCCATTCTCCATTCCTTTCCATTCCATTCTCCATTCCATTAACTTCCATTCTCCATTCAATTCTGTTTCATTTTCCCTTTCGTTCCATTTCATTGTCCATTCCATTCCATTCTCCATTCCGTTCCATTCCATTCTCCATTCCATTCCATTCTCCATTCGTTTTGATCCCATTCTCCAATCCATTACATTCCCTTAAATTCTCCATTCCATTCCATTCATTCCATTCTCCATTCCATTGCTTTCTATTCCATTCTCCATTGCATTGCATTCCATTCATTTTCATTCTGCATTCTATTCTATTCTTCATTCCGCTCCATTCCATTCTCCATTTCATAATATTCCATTCTCCATTCCATTCGATTCAACATTCCATTGCATTCTACATTGCATTCTCTGTTCCATTTCATTCTCCAGTCGTTTCCTTTCCATTACATTCTACAATCTGTTCCATTCCATTCCATTCTGTATTCTGTTCCGATTAATTCCATTCTCCATTCCATTCCATTCTCCATTGGATTCCATTCCATTCCATTCTCCATTCCATTCAATTCCATTCTCCTTTCCACTCTGTTCTTTATTCCACTCCGTTCTCCATACTATTCCATTCTGTTCTCCATTCCATTCCATTACATTCTGTTCACCATTCCATTGCATTCTCCCTTTCTTTCCCTTCTGTTTTCCATTCTGTTGCATTCTCCATTCCACTATATTCCGTTCTCCATTCTGTTACATTCCATTATCCATTCCATTCCATTCCTTTTTTCCATTCCATTCCATTTCTTTCCATTCTCCATTCCACTCCATTCTCCATTCCCTTCCATTACTTTCTCCATTCCATTCCATTCTCTGTTCATTTCCATTCCATTCCATTCCATTCTCCACTCAATACTCCAATTCATTCTCTATTACATTCCGTCCCATTATTCATTCCATTCCATTCCATTCCATTCCATTCCATTCCATTCCATTCCATTCCATTCCATTCTTCATTCCATTCCATTCTGCATAACATTCTATATTCCATTCCATTACATTCCATTCTCCATTCCATTCTCCATTTTGCTCCTTTCCATTGCATTCCACTGTCATTTCCATTCCATTCCATTCTGCATTCTGTTCACCTCAATTCCATTCTGCATTCGATTCCAATCTATTCTCCTTTCCACACCTTTCTTCATTCAATTCTGTTCTGTTCTCTATTCCATTCCATTCTGTTCTCCATTGCATTCCGTCCTCCATTCCATTCCGTTCTCCACCCAATTTCATTCCATTCTCCATTCCGTTCCATTCCATTCCATTGCATTCTACATTCCATTCCATTCTCCCTTCTGTTCCGTTCCATTCTCCATTCCATTCCATTCTTTTCTCCATTCCATTGTGTTCTATTCCATTCTCCATTCTATTCTCCATTCCATACCATTCTCCATTCCATTCCATTCAATTCCGTTCCCCATTCAATTCCATTCCGCATTCTATTCTCCATTCCATTCTCCATTCCATTCCATTCCATTCTCCATTCAATTCCATTCCATTCTTCATTCCATTCTATTCCACTACATTCTCCATTCCATTCTATTCCATTCCATTCTCCACTTCATTCCATTCCAATCTCCATTCCATCCTTCAGTGTATTTTCCTTTCCGTTCCTTTCTGTTTCCTTTCCATTCCACTCTTCATTCCATTCGATTCCATTCTTCATTCCATTCCATTCTCCATTTGATTCTGTTTCCCTTCCATTTTACATTCCATTCCATTTCATTCCATTCTCCATTCCGTTCAGTTCCGTTTTCCTTTCCATTCCATTGTCTATTCCATTCCGTTCTCCATTCCATTCAGTTCTCCATTCTCAGTTACATTCCATTCTCCATTTCTTTCCATCCCATTCCATTTTCCATTCCGTTTTGTTCCATTCTATTCCACTCTCAATTCTGTTCCTTCACATTCCATTCTGAATTCCATTCCATTCCATTCCAGTCCTTTCTCTATTCCATCCCATTCCATTCTCTATTCCACTCCATTACATTCTGTTCTTCATTCTCTTCTCCTTTCCATTCTCCTTTTCAGTCCATTCCATTCTCCATTCCATTCCATTCTTAATTCCATTCCATTGCATTCTCCATTCTATTCCATTCTCCATTCCATTCTATTCTAAAGTCCATTACATTCTTTTTTTCATTCCATTCCTTTCCATTCTCCATTCCATTCCATTCCTTTGCATCCTCCATTCCATTCCATTCTCATTTCAGCTCCATTCTATTCCATGCCATTCTCCAGGCCATTCTCCATTCCATTTCGTTTCCTTCTTCATTTAATTCCATTGCATTCCTTTCTCCATTCCATGCCAGTTTTTTCTCCATTCTCTTCTGTTCCCTTCCATTCTCCATTCCATTCTCCATTCCATTCCGTACCTTTCGCCTTTCCTTTCTATTCTCTATTCATTTCCATTCCATACTTCATTCCATTCTCTATTCCATTCCATTCCATTCTTCATTTCATTCCATTCCTTTTCATTCCATTGTTCATTCCATTGTTCATTCCATTCCATTCCATTCTCCATTTCATTCCATTCTCCATTTCATTCGATTTCATTCTCCATTCCAGTCCATTCTGCATTCCATTCCATTCGATTTCATTCTCCATTCCATTCCATACTCCATTCCCTTCCATTCTCCAGTCACTTCCATTCCATTCCATTGTCCATTCTTTTCCATTGCATTCCATCCTATATTCCATTCCTTTCCATTCTATTGCATTCCATTCCATTCTCCATTTCATTCCTGTCTCCATTTCATTCCATTTTATTCCATTCTCTATTCCATTACATTCTGAATTCCAATCCATTTTCCTTTCTATTCCATTCTCCATTCCATTCCATTCACTTTCATTCCATTCTTCATTCCATTCCGTTCTCTATTCCAGTCTATTCTCCATTCCTTTCCATTCTATTCCATTCTCCATTCCATTCCATTCCATTTTTCATTCCGTTCCATTCCATTCCATTCCATTCCAATCCTTTCTCCATTCCATCCCATTCCATTCTCTATTCCACTCCATTTCATTCCGTTCTGCATTCCATTCTCCTTTCCAGTCCATTCCATTCTCCTTTCCTGTCCATTCAATTCTCCATTCCATTCCATTCTTAATTCCATTCCATTCCATTCCTTTCTCCATTCCATTCTATTCTTAATTCCATTACATTCTCTATTCCTTTCCATTCCTTTCGATTCTCCATTCCATTCCATTCCTTTGCATTCTCCATTCCATTCCACTTTATTCTACATTCCATTCCATTCTCATTTCAGATCCGTTCTATTCCGTGTCATTCACCAATCCATTCTCCATTCCATTTCGTTCCATTCTTCATTTAATTCCATTGCATTCCTTTCTCCTTTCAATGCCAGATTTTTCTCCATTCCATTCCTTTCCATTCTCCATTACATTCCTTTCTCCATTCCATTCTATTCTCCATTCCATTCCGTTCTCAATTCCATTCCATTCTCTACTCATTTCCATTCCATTCTCCATTCCATTCTCTATTCCATTCCATTCCATTCTCCATTTCATTCCATTCCTTTTCATTCCATTGTTCATTCCATTCTATTCCATTCTCCATTCCATTCCATTTCATTCTCTATTCCATTCCATTCCATACTCCATTCCATTCCATTCTCCATTCTTTTCCATTGCATTCCTTTCTATATTCCATTCCATTCCATTTTATTGCATTCCATTCCATTCATTCTCCATTCCATTTAATTCCATTGTCCGTTCCCTTCCTTTTCATTCCACTCTGCATTCCATTCCATTTCATTCCATTCTCTATTCCATTCCATTCTGAATTCCATTCCATTTTCCTTTCTATTCCATTTTCCATTCCATTCCATTCCATTCTCCATTCCATTCCATTCCATTCTCTATTCCAGGCCATTCTCCATACTTTTCCATTTTATTCCATTCTCCATTCCATTCCTTTCCATTTTCCATTTCGTTCCATTCCATTCTGCATTCAATTCTTTCCACTTCTTTCTGCATTCCATTCCATTCTATTCTCCATTCCATTCAATTCCATTCTGTATTGCATTCCATTCTCTGTTCCATTCCATTCTCTATTCCATTCCATTCCATTCTCCATTCCATTCCATTCTCCTTTCCAGTCCATTCCATGCTCCATTCCATTCCACTCTTAATTCCATTCCATTCCATTCTCCATTTCATTCTGTTCTTAATTTTATTACATTCTCCCTTCCATTCCATTCCATTCTCCATTCCATTCTATGTTGTTCTCCATTCTCTTCTGTTCCTTTCCATTCTCCATTCTTTTCTCCGTTTCATTCTATTCTCTATTCCATTCCATTCTATTCCATTCTCCATTCCATTCCATTCTCCATTCTATTCTCCATTGCATTCCGTTCCATTCCATACTCCATTCCATTCTATTCCATTCTCCATTGTATTCTCCATTGCATTCCATTCCATTCAATTCTCCATTCTATTCTCCATTCCATTCCATTCCATTCAATTCTCCATTCTATTCTCCATTTCATTCCATTCTCCATTCCTTTCCATTTCATTGTCCATTCCATTCAATTCTCCACTGCATTCCATTCCAATCTCCATTCCATTCTTCAGTTTATTTTACTTTCTGTTCCATTCTCTTTCCTTTCCACTCCACTCTCCATTCCATTTGATTCCATTCTTCATTCTATTCCATTCTCCATTTTATTCCTTTCCATTCCATTTTACATTCCATTCCATTTCATTCCATTCTCCATTCCATTCAGTTCCATTTTCCATTCCGTTCAATTCTTTCAATTGTCTATTCCATTCCATTCTCCATTCCGTTCCACTCTCCATTCTCCATTCCATTCCATTCTCCATTCTATTCCATCCCATTCCATTTCATTTCATTCCATTCCACTCTCCATTCCATTTCATCACATTTCATTCTGAATTCCATTCCATTTCATCACATTTCATTCTGAATTCCATTCCATTCTTTTCCAATCATTTCTCCATTCCATCCCATTTCATTCTCTATTCCACTCAATTTCACTCCGTTCTGCATTCCATTCTCCATTCCATTCTCCTTTCCAGTCCAATCCATTCTCCATTCCATTCCATTATTAATTCCATTCCTTTCCATTCTTCATTCCATTCCATTCTCCATTCCATTCAATTCTAAACTCCTTTACATTCTCTATTCCATTCCATTCCTTTCCATTCTCCATTCCATTCCATTCCTTTGCATTCTTCTTTCCATTCCATTTTATTCTACATTCCATTCCATTCTCATTTCAGCTCCATTCTATTCCTTGCCATTCTCCATTCCATTCTCCTTTCCATTTCGTTCCATTCTTCATTAAATTCCATTGCATTCCTTTCTCTATTCCATGCCAGTTTTTTCTCCATTCCATTCCTTTCCATTTTCTATTCCATTCCATTCTCCTTTCCATTCTATTC
The DNA here is from genome assembly GCF_030222135.1 of Aotus nancymaae. Classification (NCBI taxonomy): domain Eukaryota; kingdom Metazoa; phylum Chordata; class Mammalia; order Primates; family Aotidae; genus Aotus; species Aotus nancymaae. The sequence goes on along the minus strand of NW_026988472.1, from coordinate 15,973,641 downwards.
TCCATTCCATTCCATTTCTTCCTCCGTTCCCTTCCATTCTCTATTCATTTCCATTCTATTCTCCATTCCATTCCATTCTTAATTTCATTTGATTCTTTTTCATTCCATTGTTCATTCCATTCCATTCCATTCCATTCTCAATTCCATTCCATTTCATTCTCCATTCCATTCCATTCCATCCTCCTTTCCTTTCTATTCTCCAGTCAGTTCCATTCCATTCCATTCTCCATTCTTTTCCATTGCATTCCATTCTATATTGCTTTCCATTCCTTTCTATTGCATTCAGTTCTCCATTCCATTCCATTGTCCATTCCATTCCTTTTTATTCCACTCTGCATTCCATTCCATTCCATTCTGCATTTCATTGCATTCTCCATTTCATTCCATTTCATTCCTTTCTCTATTCCATTCCATTCCATTCTGAATTCCATTCCATTTTCCTTTCTATTCCATTCTCCATTCCATTCTCTGTTCCATTCCATTCTCCATTCCATTCCATTCCCTTTTATTACATTCTCCATTCCATTCCATTCTCCATTCCATTCAATTCCATTCTCTATTCCAGTCCATTCTCCATTCCTGTCTCCATTTTTCATTCCATTTCATTCCTTTCTCCATTCCATTCAATTCTCCATTCCATTCCATTTCATTCTCCATTCCATTCCATACTGCATTCCTTTCCATTCTCCAGTGAGTTCCATTCCATTCCATTCTCCATTCTTTTTCATTGCATTCCATTCCATTGTCCTTTCCATTCCATTCTATTGCATTCCATTCTCCATTCCATTCCATTCCATTGTCCTTTCCATTCCATTCTCCATTCCGTTCCATTCTCCATTCTTCGTTCCATTCCATTTTCCTTTCTATTCCATTTTCCATTCTATTCCATTCTCCATTCCATTCCATTCTCCATTCCATTCCGTTCCCTTTCATTGCATTCTCCTTTCCCTTCCTTTCCATTCTCCATTCCATTCTGTATTCCAGTCCATTCTCCTTTCCTTTCCATTCTCTTCCATTCTCCATTGCATTCCATTCCATTTTCCATTCTGTTCCATTCCATTCTGCATTCCATTCCATCCCATTCCATTCTGCATTCCATTCCACTCTCCATTCCATTCAATTCCATTCTCCTTTGCATTCCATTGTCCATTCCATTCCATTCTCCTTTCCATTCCATTCTATACTCCATTCCATTCCATTCTTAATTCCATTTCATTCCATTCTCCATTCCATTCTCCATTCCATTCTGTTCTAAATTCCTTTACATTCTCCATTCCTTTCTCCATTCCATTCCATTCTCTGTTCATTTCCATTTCATTCTCCATGCAATTCTCCATTCCATTCTCTATTCCATTCCATTCCATTCTTCATTCCATTCCATTCCATTACATTACATTCCAATCTATTCCATTCTCCATACTATTCCATTCTACATACCATTCTCCATTCCATTCTATTTTATATTCCCTTTTCTTTTCCATTCTATTCTGCATTCCGTTTCCTTCCCTAGTATTCTACAATCCATTTTATTCCATTCCATTCTTCATTCTGTTCCACTCAATTCCATTTTACATTCCATTCCATTCTCCATTCCTTTCCATTCCATTCTCCATTCCATTAACTTCCATTCTCCATTCAATTCTGTTTCATTTTCCCTTTCGTTCCATTTCATTGTCCATTCCATTCCATTCTCCATTCCGTTCCATTCCATTCTCCATTCCATTCCATTCTCCATTCGTTTTGATCCCATTCTCCAATCCATTACATTCCCTTAAATTCTCCATTCCATTCCATTCATTCCATTCTCCATTCCATTGCTTTCTATTCCATTCTCCATTGCATTGCATTCCATTCATTTTCATTCTGCATTCTATTCTATTCTTCATTCCGCTCCATTCCATTCTCCATTTCATAATATTCCATTCTCCATTCCATTCGATTCAACATTCCATTGCATTCTACATTGCATTCTCTGTTCCATTTCATTCTCCAGTCGTTTCCTTTCCATTACATTCTACAATCTGTTCCATTCCATTCCATTCTGTATTCTGTTCCGATTAATTCCATTCTCCATTCCATTCCATTCTCCATTGGATTCCATTCCATTCCATTCTCCATTCCATTCAATTCCATTCTCCTTTCCACTCTGTTCTTTATTCCACTCCGTTCTCCATACTATTCCATTCTGTTCTCCATTCCATTCCATTACATTCTGTTCACCATTCCATTGCATTCTCCCTTTCTTTCCCTTCTGTTTTCCATTCTGTTGCATTCTCCATTCCACTATATTCCGTTCTCCATTCTGTTACATTCCATTATCCATTCCATTCCATTCCTTTTTTCCATTCCATTCCATTTCTTTCCATTCTCCATTCCACTCCATTCTCCATTCCCTTCCATTACTTTCTCCATTCCATTCCATTCTCTGTTCATTTCCATTCCATTCCATTCCATTCTCCACTCAATACTCCAATTCATTCTCTATTACATTCCGTCCCATTATTCATTCCATTCCATTCCATTCCATTCCATTCCATTCCATTCCATTCCATTCCATTCCATTCTTCATTCCATTCCATTCTGCATAACATTCTATATTCCATTCCATTACATTCCATTCTCCATTCCATTCTCCATTTTGCTCCTTTCCATTGCATTCCACTGTCATTTCCATTCCATTCCATTCTGCATTCTGTTCACCTCAATTCCATTCTGCATTCGATTCCAATCTATTCTCCTTTCCACACCTTTCTTCATTCAATTCTGTTCTGTTCTCTATTCCATTCCATTCTGTTCTCCATTGCATTCCGTCCTCCATTCCATTCCGTTCTCCACCCAATTTCATTCCATTCTCCATTCCGTTCCATTCCATTCCATTGCATTCTACATTCCATTCCATTCTCCCTTCTGTTCCGTTCCATTCTCCATTCCATTCCATTCTTTTCTCCATTCCATTGTGTTCTATTCCATTCTCCATTCTATTCTCCATTCCATACCATTCTCCATTCCATTCCATTCAATTCCGTTCCCCATTCAATTCCATTCCGCATTCTATTCTCCATTCCATTCTCCATTCCATTCCATTCCATTCTCCATTCAATTCCATTCCATTCTTCATTCCATTCTATTCCACTACATTCTCCATTCCATTCTATTCCATTCCATTCTCCACTTCATTCCATTCCAATCTCCATTCCATCCTTCAGTGTATTTTCCTTTCCGTTCCTTTCTGTTTCCTTTCCATTCCACTCTTCATTCCATTCGATTCCATTCTTCATTCCATTCCATTCTCCATTTGATTCTGTTTCCCTTCCATTTTACATTCCATTCCATTTCATTCCATTCTCCATTCCGTTCAGTTCCGTTTTCCTTTCCATTCCATTGTCTATTCCATTCCGTTCTCCATTCCATTCAGTTCTCCATTCTCAGTTACATTCCATTCTCCATTTCTTTCCATCCCATTCCATTTTCCATTCCGTTTTGTTCCATTCTATTCCACTCTCAATTCCGTTCCTTCACATTCCATTCTGAATTCCATTCCATTCCATTCCAGTCCTTTCTCTATTCCATCCCATTCCATTCTCTATTCCACTCCATTACATTCTGTTCTTCATTCTCTTCTCCTTTCCATTCTCCTTTTCAGTCCATTCCATTCTCCATTCCATTCCATTCTTAATTCCATTCCATTGCATTCTCCATTCTATTCCATTCTCCATTCCATTCTATTCTAAAGTCCATTACATTCTTTTTTTCATTCCATTCCTTTCCATTCTCCATTCCATTCCATTCCTTTGCATCCTCCATTCCATTCCATTCTCATTTCAGCTCCATTCTATTCCATGCCATTCTCCAGGCCATTCTCCATTCCATTTCGTTTCCTTCTTCATTTAATTCCATTGCATTCCTTTCTCCATTCCATGCCAGTTTTTTCTCCATTCTCTTCTGTTCCCTTCCATTCTCCATTCCATTCTCCATTCCATTCCGTACCTTTCGCCTTTCCTTTCTATTCTCTATTCATTTCCATTCCATACTTCATTCCATTCTCTATTCCATTCCATTCCATTCTTCATTTCATTCCATTCCTTTTCATTCCATTGTTCATTCCATTGTTCATTCCATTCCATTCCATTCTCCATTTCATTCCATTCTCCATTTCATTCGATTTCATTCTCCATTCCAGTCCATTCTGCATTCCATTCCATTCGATTTCATTCTCCATTCCATTCCATACTCCATTCCCTTCCATTCTCCAGTCACTTCCATTCCATTCCATTGTCCATTCTTTTCCATTGCATTCCATCCTATATTCCATTCCTTTCCATTCTATTGCATTCCATTCCATTCTCCATTTCATTCCTGTCTCCATTTCATTCCATTTTATTCCATTCTCTATTCCATTACATTCTGAATTCCAATCCATTTTCCTTTCTATTCCATTCTCCATTCCATTCCATTCACTTTCATTCCATTCTTCATTCCATTCCGTTCTCTATTCCAGTCTATTCTCCATTCCTTTCCATTCTATTCCATTCTCCATTCCATTCCATTCCATTTTCCATTCCGTTCCATTCCATTCTGTATTCCATTCTGTATTTCATTCCATTCCATTCTCCATTCCATTCCATTTCATTCTCCATTGCATTCCATTCTCTATTCCATTGCATTCCATTCCGTTCTGCATTCCATTCTCCATTCCATTCCGTTCTCCTTTCCAGTCCATTCCATACTCCATTCCATTCCATTCTCCATTTCATTCTATTCTAATTTCGATTACATTCTCTTTTCCATTCCATTCCATTCATTTCTCCATTCCATTCTGTTCCATTCCCTTCTCGATTCTATTCTCCATTCCATTCCATTCCATTCTCCATTCAATTCTATTCTATTCCATTCCATTCCATTCCATTCTCCATTGTATTCTGCATTGCATTCCATTCCATTCCATTCTCCATTCCATTCTCTATACCATTCTATTCCATTACATTCTCCATTCCATTCCATTCTCCACTGCATTTCATTCCAATCTCCATTCCATTCATTAGTGTGTTTTTCTTTCCGTTCCATTCTCTTTCGTTTCCATTCCACTCTCCATTCCATTCGATTCCTTTCTTCATTCCATTCCATTCTCCATTTTACATTCCATTCCATTTCATTCCATTCTCCATTCCATAGTCCGTTCCATTCCTTTTCATTCCACTCTGCATTCCATTCCATTCCATTCTCCATTTCATTCCATTCCATTCCATTCTCTATTTTATTCCATTCCATTCCATTCTGAATTCCATTCCATTTTCCATTCTGTTCCGTTCAATTCCATTCCATTCCACTCTCCATTCCATTCAATCACATTCCATTCTGAATTCCATTCTGTTCCATTCCATTCCTTTCTCCATTCCATCCCATTCCATTCTCTATTCTACTCCATTTCATTCCGTTCTGCATTCCAGTCTCCATTCCATTCTCCTTTTCAGTCTATTGCATTCTCCATTCCATTCCATTCCATTGTCCATTCCATTCCTTTTAATTCCACTCTGCATTCAATTCCATTCCATTCCATTCTCCATTTCAATCCATTCCATTCCATTATCTATTCCATTCCATTCCATTCCGAATTCCATTCCATTTTCCTTTCTATTCCATTCTCCATTCCATTCTCCATTCTGTTCCATTCTCCATTCCATTCCATTTCCTTTAATACCATTCTCCATTCCTTTCCAATCCATTCTATTCCATTGTCCATTCCATTCCATTCCATTCTCTATTCCAGTCCATTCTCCATTCCTTTCCGTTCTATTCCATACTCCATTCCATTCCATTCCATTTTCCATTCCATTCCATTCTGCATTCCATTCCATCCCATTCCAATCTGCATTACATTCCATTCCATTCTCCATTCCATTCAATTTCATTCTCCATTGCATTCCATTCTCCATTCCATTCTCTATTCCATTCCATTCCATTCCGTTCTGCATTTCATTCTCCATTCCATTCCATTCTCTTTTTCAGTCCATTCCATGCTCCATTCCATTCCATTCTTAATTCGATTCCATTCCATTCTCCATTCCATTCTATTCAAAATTCCATTACATTCTCCCTTCCATTCCATTCCATTCTCCATTCCATTCCATTCTTTTCTCCATTCCATTCTGTTCCATTCCATTCTCCATTCTATTCTCCATTCTATTCCATTCCATTCCATTCTATGCCATTCTCCATTCCATTCCATTCTCCATTCTATTCTACATTGCATTCAATTCCTTTCCATTCTCCATTCAATTCCATTTCATTCTCTATTCCATTCTATTCCTTTACATTCTCCATTCCATTCCATTCTTCAATGCATTCCCTTCCAATTTCCATTCCATTCTTCAGTGTATTTTCCTTTCCATTCCATTCTCTTTCCTTTCCACTCCACTCTCCATTCCATTCAATTCCATTTTTCATTCCATTCTATTCTCCATTTTATTCCTTTCCATTTCACTTTACATTCCATTCCATTTGATTCCATTCTCCATTCCGTTCAGTTCCATTTTCCATTCCATTCCATTCCATTTTCTATTGCATTCCATTCTCCATTTCGTTCCGTTCTCCATTCTGCATTCCATTCCATTCTCCATTACATTCTCCATTCTGTTCCGTTCCATTGCATTCCATTCCACTCCCCATTCCTTTCTATCACATTCCATTATGAATTCCATTCCATTCCGTTCCAATCCTTTCTCCATTCCATCCCATTTCGTTCGCTATTCCACTCCATTACATTCCGTTCTGCATTCCATTCTCCATTCCATTCTCCTTTCCCATCTATTGCATTCTCCATTTCATTACATTGTTAATTCCATTCAATTCCATTCTCCATTCCATTCCATTCCATTGTCTGTTCCATTCTTTTTTATTCCACTCTGCATTCCTTTCCATTCCATTCTCCATTTCCTTCCATTCATTTCATTCCATTCCATTCCATTCTCTTTTCCATTCCATTCTGAATTCGATTCCATTTTCCTTTCTATTCCATTCTCCATTCCATTCTCCATTCCATTCCATTCTCCATTCCGTTCCATTCACTTTCATTCCATTCTCCATTCCATTCCATTCCATTCCGTTCTCTATTCCAGTCAGTTCTCCATTCCTTTCCATTCTATTCCATTCCATTCCATTTTCCATTGCATTCCATTCCATTCCATTCTGCATTCCATTCCATCCCATTCCATTCTTCATTCCATTCCATCCCATTCCATTCTGCATTCCATTCCATTCCATTCTCCATTCCATTCCATTCCATTTTCCATTGCATTCCATTCTCCATTTCATTCCATTCTCTATTCCATTCCATTCCGTTCTGCATTCCATTCTCCATTCCATTCCATTCTCCATTCCATTCCATTCTCCATTTTATTCTATTCAAAATTCCATTACCTTCCCCCTTCCATTCCATTCCATTCTCCATTCCATTCCATTAATTTCTCCATTCCATTCTGTTCCATTCCATTCTCCATTCTATTCTCCATTCCATTCCATTCTGCATACCATTCCATTCTATGCCATTCTCCATTCCATTCCATTCTCCATTCTATTCTCCATTGCATTCAATTCCTTTCTCTTCTCCATTCAATTCCATTCCGTTCTCTATTCCATTGTATTCCATTACATTCTCCATTCCATTCCATTCTCTAATGCATTCCATTCCAATCTCCATTCCATTCTTTAGTGTATTTTCCTTTCCGTTCCATTCTCTTTCCTTTCCACTCCACTCTGCAATCCATTCGATTCCATTCTTCATTCCATTCCATTCTCCATTTTATTCCATTCCATTCCATTTTACATTCCATTCCATTCTCCTTTCTATTCATTTCCATTTTCCATTCCATTCCATTCAATTTTCTATTCCATTCCATTCTCCATTCCATTCCATTCTCCATTCTCCATTCCATTCCATTCTCCATTCCATTCCATCCCATTCCATTTTCCATTTCGTTCCATTCTATTGAATTCCATTCCACTCCCCATTCCATTCCATCACATTCCATTCTGAATTCCATTCCATTCCGTTCCAATCCTTTCTCCATTCCATCCCATTACATTCTCTATTCCACTCCAATTCATTCTGTGCTGCATTCCATTCTCCATTCCATTCTCCATTCCATTCTCCTTTCCAGTCCATTCCATTCTCCATTCCATTCCATTCTTAATTCCATTCCATTCTATTCTCCATTCCATTCCATTCTCCATTCCATTCCTTTTTATTCCACTCTGCATTCCTTTCCATTCCATTCCATTCTCCATTTCATTCTATTCTCCATTCCATTTTCCATTCTATTCCATTCTCCATTCCATTCACTTTCATTCCATTCTCCATTCCTTTCCATTCTGTTCTCCATTTCATTCCTTTCCATCCCGTTCTCTATTCCAGTCCATTCTCCATTCCATTCCATTTTCCATTCCGTTTCATTCCATTCCATTCTATCCCATTCCTTTCTGCATTCCTTTCCATTCCATTATCCATTCTATTCAATTCCATTCTCCATTGCATTCAATTCTCCATTCCATTCTCCATTCCATTCCATTCTCTCTTCCATTCCATTCCATTCCATTCTGCATTCCATTCTCCATTCCATTCCATTCTCCTTTCCAGTCCATTCCATGCTCCATTACATTCCATTCTTAATTCCATTCCATTCAATTCTCCATTCCATTCCATTCTCCATTCCATTCTGTTCTGAATTTCATTACCTTCTCTCTTCAATTCCATTCCAGTCTCCATTTCATTCCATTCTATTATCCATTCCATTCTGTTCCATTCCATTCTCCATTCTATTCTCCATTCCATTCTGTTCCATTCTATTATCCATTCCATTCCATTCTATTCGATTCTCCATTGCATTCTATTGCATTCCATTCTATTCTCCATTCTGTTCTCCATTCCATTCCATTCCATTCTCCATTCCATTCCATTCTCTATTCCATTCTATTCCATTGTATTCTCCATTCCATTCCGTTGTCCACTCCATTCCATTCCAAACTCCATTCCATTCTTCAGTGTATTTTCCTTTCCGTTCCATTCTCTTTCTTTTCCACTCCACTCTCCATTCCATTCGATTCCATCTTCATTCCATTCCATTCTCCATTTTATTCCGTTCCATTGCATTTTCCATTCAATTCCATTTCATTCCATTCTCCATTCCATTCAGTTCCATTTTCCATTCCATTCAATTGTCTATTCCATTCGATTCTCCATTCTGTTCTGTTCTGCATTCTCCATTCCATTCCATTCCATCCCATTCCATTTTTAATTCCATTCCATTGAATTCCACTTTCCTTTCCATTCCACTCTCCATTCCATTCCATGACATTCCTTTTTGAATTCCATTCCATTCCATTCCAAGCCTTTCTCCATTCCATCCCATTCCATTCTCTATTCCACTCCATTTCATTCCGTTCTGCATTCCGTTCCCCATTCCATTCTCCTTTCCAGTCCATTCCATTCTCCATTCCATTCTTAATTCCATTCAATTCCATTCTCCATTCCATTGCATTCTCCATTCCATTCTATTCTCTGTTCTATTCTATTCTAAATTCCATTACTTTCTCTATTCCATTCAATTCCTTTCCATTCTCCATTCCATTCCATTCCTTTGCATTCTCCATTCCATTGCATTTTATTCTACATTCCATTCCATTCTCATTTCGGCTCCTTTCTATTCCGTGCAATTCTCCATTCCATTCTCCATTCCGTTTTGTTCCATTTTTCATTTAATTCCATTGCATTCCTTTCTCCATTCCATGCCAGTTTTTTCTCCATTCCATTCCATTCCTTTCCATTCTCCATTCCATTCCATTCTGCATTCCATTCCATTCTCTATTCATTTCCATTCTATTCTGCATTCCGTTCTCTATTCCATTCTTCATTTCATTCCATTTCTTTTCATTACATTCTTCATTGCATTCCATTCCATTCCATACTCCATTCCTTTCCATTCTCCAGTCAGTTCCATTCCATTCCAATCTCCATTGTTTTCCACTGCATTCCATTCTATATTGCATTCCATTCCATTCTATTGCTTTCCATTCCATTCCATTCTCCATTCCATTGTCCGTTCCATTCCTTTTCATTCCACTCTGCATTCCATTCCATTCCATTCCATTTTCCATTTCATTCCATTCTCCTTTTCATTCCATTCCATTCCATTTCTTTCTGAATTCCATTCCATTTTCCTTACTATTCCATTCTCCATTCCATTCTCCATTCCATTCCATTCTCCATTCCATTCCATTCTCCATTCCATTCCATTCCCTTTCATTCTATTGTCCATTCCTTTCCATTCCATTCCATTCTCCATTCCATTCCATTCCATTCTCTATTCCAGTCCATTCTCCATTCTTTCCATTCTATTCCATTCTTCATTCCATTTTCCATTCCATTCCATTCCATTCTTCATTCCATTCAATCCCACTCCATTCTGCATTCCATTCCATTCCATTCTCCATTCCATTCAATTCCATTCTCCATTGCATTTCATTCTCCATTGCATTCCATTCTCTATTCCATTCCATTCCATTCCGTTCTGCATTCCATTCCATTCTCCTTTCCAGTCCATTTCATGCTCCATTCCATTCTGAATTCCATTCCATTCCAGTCTCCTTTCCATTCCATTCTCCATTCCATTCTATTTTAAATTCCATTCCATTCTCCATTCCATTCAATTCCTTTCTCCATTCCAGTCCATTCTCTGCTCATTTCCATTCCATTCTCCATTCAATTCTCTATTCCATTCCATTCCATTCTTCATTTCATTCCATTCCTTTTCATTCCATTCTTCTTTGCATTCCATTCCATTTCATTCCAATCCATTTCATTCTCCATTGTATTCCATTCTACATACCATTCTTCATTCCATTCTATTTTATATTCCCTTTTCTTTTCCTTTCTGTTCTCCATTCCATTTCTTTCCACAGTATTTTACATTCCATTCCATTCGATTCCATTCTCCAATCCATTACGTTCCCTTCAATTCTCCATTCCATTCCATCCATTCCATTCTCCATTCCATTCCATTCTATTCCATTCTCCATTGCATTCCATTCATATCCACTCTGCATTCTATTCTATTCTTGATTCCGTTCCATTCCATTCTCCATTTCATAACATTCCATTCTCCATTCCATTCCATTCTACATTCCATTTCATTTGACATTTCATTCTCTGTTCCATTTCATTCTCCATTCCTTTCCTTTCCATTACATTCTGCAATCTGTTCCCTTCCATTCCATTCTGTATTCCGTCCCAATTAGTTCCATTCTCCATTCCATTCCATTCTTGATTCCATTCCATTCTCCATTGGATTCCATTCCATTCTATTCTCCATTCCGTTCAATTCCATTCTCCTTTCCACTCCGTTCTTTATTCCATTCCGTTCTCCATACCATTCAATTCTTTTCTCCATTACGTTCTATTCCATTCTGTTCACCATTCCATTCCATTCTCCATTTCGTTCCATTCCGTTTTCCATTGTGTTGCATTCTCCATTCCACTATATTCCGTTCTCCATTCTGTTACATTCTGTTCTCCATTTCATTCCATTCCTTTCTCCATTCCATTCCATTTCTTTCCATTCTCCATTCCACTCCGTTATCCATTCCCTTCCATTCCTTTCTCCATTCCTTTCCATTCTCTGTTCATTTCTATTCCATTCCATTCCATTCTCCACTCAATTCTCCAATCCACTCTCTATTCCATTCCATTCCATTATTCATTTCATTCCATTCCATTCCATTCCATTCCATTTTACATACCATTCTCCATTCCATTCCAATTTACATTCCATTCTCCATTCCATTCTTCATTTTGCTCCTTTCCATTGCATTCCACAGTCATTTCCATTCCATTCCATTGTGCCTTCTGTTCCCCTCAATTCCATTCTGAATTCAATTCCATTTTCCATTCGATTCCTATCTATTCTCCTTTCCACAGGTTTCTTCATTCAATGCCGTTCTGTTCTCCCTTCCATTCCATTCTGTTCTCCACTACATTCCGTCCTCCATTCCATTCCATTCTCCACCCAATTCCATTCCATTCCCCATTCTGTTCCATTCCATTCCATTGCATTCTACATTCCATTCCATTCTCCCGTCCATTCCATTCCATTCTCCATTCCATTCCATTCCATTCTCCATTCCTTTCCATTCTCTTCTCCATTCCATTCTGTTCCATTCCATTCTCCATTCTATTCTCCATTCCATTCCATTCTCCATTCCATTCCATTCTATTCCATTCACCATTCCATTCCATTCCTTTCTCCATTCTATTCTCCATTCCATTCTCCATTCTATTCCATTCATTTCTCTATTCCATTCTATCCCATTACATTCTCCATTCCATTCCATTCCATTCTCCACTGCATTCCCTTCCAATCTCCATTCCATTCTTCAGTGTATTTTCCTTTCCTTTCCATTCTCTTTCCTTTTCACTACACTCTCCATTCCATTCGATTCCATTCTTCATTCCATTCCATTCTCCATTTTATTCTCTTCCATTCCATTTTGGATTCCATTCCATTTCATTCCATTCTCCATCCCATTCAGTTCCATTTTCCATTCCATTCCATTCCATTCTTCCATTCCATTCTCCATTCTATTCTCCATTCCATTCAATTCCATTCCATTCTCCATTCTATTCCATTCATTTCTCTATTCCATTCTATCCCATTACATTCTCCATTCCATTCCATTCCATTGTCCACTGCATTCCCTTCCAATCTTCATTCCATTCTTCAGTGTATTTTCCTTTCCTTTCCATTGTCTTTCCTTTTCACTCCACTCTCCATTCCATTCGATTCCATTCTTCATTCCAATCCATTCTCCATTTTATTCCGTTCCATTCCATTTTACATTCTATTCCATTTCATTCCATTCTCCATTCCGTTCTGTTCCATTTTCCATTCCATTCCATTCCATTCAATTGTCAATTCCATTCCATTCTGCATTCCGTTCCATTCTCCATTCTCCATTCCATTCCATTCTCCATTTCATTCCATCCCATTCCATTTTTCATTCCGTTCCATTCCATTCCATTCCATTCCAATCCTTTCTCCATTCCATCCCATTCCATTCTCTATTCCACTCCATTTCATTCCGTTCTGCATTCCATTCTCCTTTCCAGTCCATTCCATTCTCCTTTCCTGTCCATTCAATTCTCCATTCCATTCCATTCTTAATTCCATTCCATTCCATTCCTTTCTCCATTCCATTCTATTCTTAATTCCATTACATTCTCTATTCCTTTCCATTCCTTTCGATTCTCCATTCCATTCCATTCCTTTGCATTCTCCATTCCATTCCACTTTATTCTACATTCCATTCCATTCTCATTTCAGATCCGTTCTATTCCGTGTCATTCTCCAATCCATTCTCCATTCCATTTCGTTCCATTCTTCATTTAATTCCATTGCATTCCTTTCTCCTTTCAATGCCAGATTTTTCTCCATTCCATTCCTTTCCATTCTCCATTACATTCCTTTCTCCATTCCATTCTATTCTCCATTCCATTCCATTCCGTTCTCAATTCCATTCCATTCTCTACTCATTTCCATTCCATTCTCCATTCCATTCTCTATTCCATTCCATTCCATTCTCCATTTCATTCCATTCCTTTTCATTCCATTGTTCATTCCATTCTATTCCATTCTCCATTCCATTCCATTTCATTCTCTATTCCATTCCATTCCATACTCCATTCCATTCCATTCTCCATTCTTTTCCATTGCATTCCTTTCTATATTCCATTCCATTCCATTTTATTGCATTCCATTCCATTCATTCTCCATTCCATTTAATTCCGTTGTCCGTTCCCTTCCTTTTCATTCCACTCTGCATTCCATTCCATTTCATTCCATTCTCTATTCCATTCCATTCTGAATTCCATTCCATTTTCCTTTCTATTCCATTTTCCATTCCATTCCATTCCATTCTCCATTCCATTCCATTCCATTCTCTATTCCAGGCCATTCTCCATACTTTTCCATTTTATTCCATTCTCCATTCCATTCCTTTCCATTTTCCATTTCGTTCCATTCCATTCTGCATTCAATTCTTTCCACTTCTTTCTGCATTCCATTCCATTCTATTCTCCATTCCATTCAATTCCATTCTGTATTGCATTCCATTCTCTGTTCCATTCCATTCTCTATTCCATTCCATTCCATTCTCCATTCCATTCCATTCTCCTTTCCAGTCCATTCCATGCTCCATTCCATTCCACTCTTAATTCCATTCCATTCCATTCTCCATTTCATTCTGTTCTTAATTTTATTACATTCTCCCTTCCATTCCATTCCATTCTCCATTCCATTCTATGTTGTTCTCCATTCTCTTCTGTTCCTTTCCATTCTCCATTCTTTTCTCCGTTTCATTCTATTCTCTATTCCATTCCATTCTATTCCATTCTCCATTCCATTCCATTCTCCATTCTATTCTCCATTGCATTCCGTTCCATTCCATACTCCATTCCATTCTATTCCATTCTCCATTGTATTCTCCATTGCATTCCATTCCATTCAATTCTCCATTCTATTCTCCATTCCATTCCATTCCATTCAATTCTCCATTCTATTCTCCATTTCATTCCATTCTCCATTCCTTTCCATTTCATTGTCCATTCCATTCAATTCTCCACTGCATTCCATTCCAATCTCCATTCCATTCTTCAGTTTATTTTACTTTCTGTTCCATTCTCTTTCCTTTCCACTCCACTCTCCATTCCATTTGATTCCATTCTTCATTCTATTCCATTCTCCATTTTATTCCTTTCCATTCCATTTTACATTCCATTCCATTTCATTCCATTCTCCATTCCATTCAGTTCCATTTTCCATTCCGTTCAATTCTTTCAATTGTCTATTCCATTCCATTCTCCATTCCGTTCCACTCTCCATTCTCCATTCCATTCCATTCTCCATTCTATTCCATCCCATTCCATTTCATTTCATTCCATTCCACTCTCCATTCCATTTCATCACATTTCATTCTGAATTCCATTCCATTTCATCACATTTCATTCTGAATTCCATTCCATTCTTTTCCAATCATTTCTCCATTCCATCCCATTTCATTCTCTATTCCACTCAATTTCACTCCGTTCTGCATTCCATTCTCCATTCCATTCTCCTTTCCAGTCCAATCCATTCTCCATTCCATTCCATTATTAATTCCATTCCTTTCCATTCTTCATTCCATTCCATTCTCCATTCCATTCAATTCTAAACTCCTTTACATTCTCTATTCCATTCCATTCCTTTCCATTCTCCATTCCATTCCATTCCTTTGCATTCTTCTTTCCATTCCATTTTATTCTACATTCCATTCCATTCTCATTTCAGCTCCATTCTATTCCTTGCCATTCTCCATTCCATTCTCCTTTCCATTTCGTTCCATTCTTCATTAAATTCCATTGCATTCCTTTCTCTATTCCATGCCAGTTTTTTCTCCATTCCATTCCTTTCCATTTTCTATTCCATTCCATTCTCCTTTCCATTCTATTCTCCATTCCATTCCATTTCTTCCTCCGTTCCCTTCCATTCTCTATTCATTTCCATTCTATTCTCCATTCCATTCCATTCTTAATTTCATTTGATTCTTTTTCATTCCATTGTTCATTCCATTCCATTCCATTCCATTCTCAATTCCATTCCATTTCATTCTCCATTCCATTCCATTCCATCCTCCTTTCCTTTCTATTCTCCAGTCAGTTCCATTCCATTCCATTCTCCATTCTTTTCCATTGCATTCCATTCTATATTGCTTTCCATTCCTTTCTATTGCATTCAGTTCTCCATTCCATTCCATTGTCCATTCCATTCCTTTTTATTCCACTCTGCATTCCATTCCATTCCATTCTGCATTTCATTGCATTCTCCATTTCATTCCATTTCATTCCTTTCTCTATTCCATTCCATTCCATTCTGAATTCCATTCCATTTTCCTTTCTATTCCATTCTCCATTCCATTCTCTGTTCCATTCCATTCTCCATTCCATTCCATTCCCTTTTATTACATTCTCCATTCCATTCCATTCTCCATTCCATTCAATTCCATTCTCTATTCCAGTCCATTCTCCATTCCTGTCTCCATTTTTCATTCCATTTCATTCCTTTCTCCATTCCATTCAATTCTCCATTCCATTCCATTTCATTCTCCATTCCATTCCATACTGCATTCCTTTCCATTCTCCAGTGAGTTCCATTCCATTCCATTCTCCATTCTTTTTCATTGCATTCCATTCCATTGTCCTTTCCATTCCATTCTATTGCATTTCATTCTCCATTCCATTCCATTCCATTGTCCTTTCCATTCCATTCTCCATTCCGTTCCATTCTCCATTCTTCGTTCCATTCCATTTTCCTTTCTATTCCATTTTCCATTCTATTCCATTCTCCATTCCATTCCATTCTCCATTCCATTCCGTTCCCTTTCATTGCATTCTCCTTTCCCTTCCTTTCCATTCTCCATTCCATTCTGTATTCCAGTCCATTCTCCTTTCCTTTCCATTCTCTTCCATTCTCCATTGCATTCCATTCCATTTTCCATTCTGTTCCATTCCATTCTGCATTCCATTCCATCCCATTCCATTCTGCATTCCATTCCACTCTCCATTCCATTCAATTCCATTCTCCTTTGCATTCCATTGTCCATTCCATTCCATTCTCCTTTCCATTCCATTCTATACTCCATTCCATTCCATTCTTAATTCCATTTCATTCCATTCTCCATTCCATTCTCCATTCCATTCTGTTCTAAATTCCTTTACATTCTCCATTCCTTTCTCCATTCCATTCCATTCTCTGTTCATTTCCATTTCATTCTCCATGCAATTCTCCATTCCATTCTCTATTCCATTCCATTCCATTCTTCATTCCATTCCATTCCATTACATTACATTCCAATCTATTCCATTCTCCATACTATTCCATTCTACATACCATTCTCCATTCCATTCTATTTTATATTCCCTTTTCTTTTCCATTCTATTCTGCATTCCGTTTCCTTCCCTAGTATTCTACAATCCATTTTATTCCATTCCATTCTTCATTCTGTTCCACTCAATTCCATTTTACATTCCATTCCATTCTCCATTCCTTTCCATTCCATTCTCCATTCCATTAACTTCCATTCTCCATTCAATTCTGTTTCATTTTCCCTTTCGTTCCATTTCATTGTCCATTCCATTCCATTCTCCATTCCGTTCCATTCCATTCTCCATTCCATTCCATTCTCCATTCGTTTTGATCCCATTCTCCAATCCATTACATTCCCTTAAATTCTCCATTCCATTCCATTCATTCCATTCTCCATTCCATTGCTTTCTATTCCATTCTCCATTGCATTGCATTCCATTCATTTTCATTCTGCATTCTATTCTATTCTTCATTCCGCTCCATTCCATTCTCCATTTCATAATATTCCATTCTCCATTCCATTCGATTCAACATTCCATTGCATTCTACATTGCATTCTCTGTTCCATTTCATTCTCCAGTCGTTTCCTTTCCATTACATTCTACAATCTGTTCCATTCCATTCCATTCTGTATTCTGTTCCGATTAATTCCATTCTCCATTCCATTCCATTCTCCATTGGATTCCATTCCATTCCATTCTCCATTCCATTCAATTCCATTCTCCTTTCCACTCTGTTCTTTATTCCACTCCGTTCTCCATACTATTCCATTCTGTTCTCCATTCCATTCCATTACATTCTGTTCACCATTCCATTGCATTCTCCCTTTCTTTCCCTTCTGTTTTCCATTCTGTTGCATTCTCCATTCCACTATATTCCGTTCTCCATTCTGTTACATTCCATTATCCATTCCATTCCATTCCTTTTTTCCATTCCATTCCATTTCTTTCCATTCTCCATTCCACTCCATTCTCCATTCCCTTCCATTACTTTCTCCATTCCATTCCATTCTCTGTTCATTTCCATTCCATTCCATTCCATTCTCCACTCAATACTCCAATTCATTCTCTATTACATTCCGTCCCATTATTCATTCCATTCCATTCCATTCCATTCCATTCCATTCCATTCCATTCCATTCCATTCCATTCTTCATTCCATTCCATTCTGCATAACATTCTATATTCCATTCCATTACATTCCATTCTCCATTCCATTCTCCATTTTGCTCCTTTCCATTGCATTCCACTGTCATTTCCATTCCATTCCATTCTGCATTCTGTTCACCTCAATTCCATTCTGCATTCGATTCCAATCTATTCTCCTTTCCACACCTTTCTTCATTCAATTCTGTTCTGTTCTCTATTCCATTCCATTCTGTTCTCCATTGCATTCCGTCCTCCATTCCATTCCGTTCTCCACCCAATTTCATTCCATTCTCCATTCCGTTCCATTCCATTCCATTGCATTCTACATTCCATTCCATTCTCCCTTCTGTTCCGTTCCATTCTCCATTCCATTCCATTCTTTTCTCCATTCCATTGTGTTCTATTCCATTCTCCATTCTATTCTCCATTCCATACCATTCTCCATTCCATTCCATTCAATTCCGTTCCCCATTCAATTCCATTCCGCATTCTATTCTCCATTCCATTCTCCATTCCATTCCATTCCATTCTCCATTCAATTCCATTCCATTCTTCATTCCATTCTATTCCACTACATTCTCCATTCCATTCTATTCCATTCCATTCTCCACTTCATTCCATTCCAATCTCCATTCCATCCTTCAGTGTATTTTCCTTTCCGTTCCTTTCTGTTTCCTTTCCATTCCACTCTTCATTCCATTCGATTCCATTCTTCATTCCATTCCATTCTCCATTTGATTCTGTTTCCCTTCCATTTTACATTCCATTCCATTTCATTCCATTCTCCATTCCGTTCAGTTCCGTTTTCCTTTCCATTCCATTGTCTATTCCATTCCGTTCTCCATTCCATTCAGTTCTCCATTCTCAGTTACATTCCATTCTCCATTTCTTTCCATCCCATTCCATTTTCCATTCCGTTTTGTTCCATTCTATTCCACTCTCAATTCCGTTCCTTCACATTCCATTCTGAATTCCATTCCATTCCATTCCAGTCCTTTCTCTATTCCATCCCATTCCATTCTCTATTCCACTCCATTACATTCTGTTCTTCATTCTCTTCTCCTTTCCATTCTCCTTTTCAGTCCATTCCATTCTCCATTCCATTCCATTCTTAATTCCATTCCATTGCATTCTCCATTCTATTCCATTCTCCATTCCATTCTATTCTAAATTCCATTACATTCTTTTTTTCATTCCATTCCTTTCCATTCTCCATTCCATTCCATTCCTTTGCATCCTCCATTCCATTCCATTCTCATTTCAGCTCCATTCTATTCCATGCCATTCTCCAGGCCATTCTCCATTCCATTTCGTTTCCTTCTTCATTTAATTCCATTGCATTCCTTTCTCCATTCCATGCCAGTTTTTTCTCCATTCTCTTCTGTTCCCTTCCATTCTCCATTCCATTCTCCATTCCATTCCGTACCTTTCGCCTTTCCTTTCTATTCTCTATTCATTTCCATTCCATACTTCATTCCATTCTCTATTCCATTCCATTCCATTCTTCATTTCATTCCATTCCTTTTCATTCCATTGTTCATTCCATTGTTCATTCCATTCCATTCCATTCTCCATTTCATTCCATTCTCCATTTCATTCGATTTCATTCTCCATTCCATTCCATTCTGCATTCCATTCCATTCGATTTCATTCTCCATTCCATTCCATACTCCATTCCCTTCCATTCTCCAGTCACTTCCATTCCATTCCATTGTCCATTCTTTTCCATTGCATTCCATCCTATATTCCATTCCTTTCCATTCTATTGCATTCCATTCCATTCTCTATTTCATTCCTGTCTCCATTTCATTCCATTCCATTCCATTCTCTATTCCATTACATTCTGAATTCCAATCCATTTTCCTTTCTATTCCATTCTCCATTCCATTCCATTCACTTTCATTCCATTCTCCATTCCTTTCCATTCCATTCTTCATTCCATTCCGTTCTCTATTCCAGTCTATTCTCCATTCCTTTCCATTCTATCCCATTCTCCATTCCATTCCATTCCAATTTCCATTCCGTTCCATTCCATTCTGTATTCCATTCCATCTCATTCCATTCTGTATTTCATTCCATTCCATTCTCCATTCCATTCCATTTCATTCTCCATTGCATTCCATTCTCTATTCCATTCCATTCCATTCCGTTCTGCATTCCATTCTCCATTCCATTCCGTTCTCCTTTCCAGTCCATTCCATACTCCATTCCATTCCATTCTCCATTTCATTCTATTCTAATTTCGATTACATTCTCTTTTCCATTCCATTCCATTCATTTCTCCATTCCATTCTGTTCCATTCCCTTCTCGATTCTATTCTCCATTCCATTCCATTCCATTCTCCATTCAATTCTATTCTATTCCGTTCCATTCCATTCCATTCTCCATTGTATTCTGCATTGCATTCCATTCCATTCCATTCTCCATTCCATTCTCTATACCATTCTATTCCATTACATTCTCCATTCCATTCCATTCTCCACTGCATTTCATTCCAATCTCCATTCCATTCATTAGTGTGTTTTTCTTTCCGTTCCATTCTCTTTCGTTTCCATTCCACTCTCCATTCCATTCGATTCCTTTCTTCATTCCATTCCATTCTCCATTTTACATTCCATTCCATTTCATTCCATTCTCCATTCCATAGTCCGTTCCATTCCTTTTCATTCCACTCTGCATTCCATTCCATTCCATTCTCCATTTCATTCCATTCCATTCCATTCTCTATTTTATTCCATTCCATTCCATTCTGAATTCCATTCCATTTTCCATTCTGTTCCGTTCAATTCCATTCCATTCCACTCTCCATTCCATTCAATCACATTCCATTCTGAATTCCATTCTGTTCCATTCCATTCCTTTCTCCATTCCATCCCATTCCATTCTCTATTCTACTCCATTTCATTCCGTTCTGCATTCCAGTCTCCATTCCATTCTCCTTTTCAGTCTATTGCATTCTCCATTCCATTCCATTCCATTGTCCATTCCATTCCTTTTAATTCCACTCTGCATTCAATTCCATTCCATTCCATTCTCCATTTCAATCCATTCCATTCCATTATCTATTCCATTCCATTCCATTCCGAATTCCATTCCATTTTCCTTTCTATTCCATTCTCCATTCCATTCTCCATTCTGTTCCATTCTCCATTCCATTCCATTTCCTTTAATACCATTCTCCATTCCTTTCCAATCCATTCTATTCCATTGTCCATTCCATTCCATTCCATTCTCTATTCCAGTCCATTCTCCATTCCTTTCCGTTCTATTCCATACTCCATTCCATTCCATTCCATTTTCCATTCCATTCCATTCTGCATTCCATTCCATCCCATTCCAATCTGCATTACATTCCATTCCATTCTCCATTCCATTCAATTTCATTCTCCATTGCATTCCATTCTCCATTCCATTCTCTATTC
Source organism: Aotus nancymaae (assembly GCF_030222135.1). NCBI lineage: Eukaryota > Metazoa > Chordata > Mammalia > Primates > Aotidae > Aotus > Aotus nancymaae. Next base: position 15,952,124 of record NW_026988472.1, on the reverse strand, counting down.
CATTCCATTCCATTCCGTTCTGCATTTCATTCTCCATTCCATTCCATTCTCTTTTTCAGTCCATTCCATGCTCCATTCCATTCCATTCTTAATTCGATTCCATTCCATTCTCCATTCCATTCTATTCAAAATTCCATTACATTCTCCCTTCCATTCCATTCCATTCTCCATTCCATTCCATTCTTTTCTCCATTCCATTCTGTTCCATTCCATTCTCCATTCTATTCTCCATTCTATTCCATTCCATTCCATTCTATGCCATTCTCCATTCCATTCCATTCTCCATTCTATTCTACATTGCATTCAATTCCTTTCCATTCTCCATTCAATTCCATTTCATTCTCTATTCCATTCTATTCCTTTACATTCTCCATTCCATTCCATTCTTCAATGCATTCCCTTCCAATTTCCATTCCATTCTTCAGTGTATTTTCCTTTCCATTCCATTCTCTTTCCTTTCCACTCCACTCTCCATTCCATTCAATTCCATTTTTCATTCCATTCTATTCTCCATTTTATTCCTTTCCATTTCACTTTACATTCCATTCCATTTGATTCCATTCTCCATTCCGTTCAGTTCCATTTTCCATTCCATTCCATTCCATTTTCTATTGCATTCCATTCTCCATTTCGTTCCGTTCTCCATTCTGCATTCCATTCCATTCTCCATTACATTCTCCATTCTGTTCCGTTCCATTGCATTCCATTCCACTCCCCATTCCTTTCTATCACATTCCATTATGAATTCCATTCCATTCCGTTCCAATCCTTTCTCCATTCCATCCCATTTCGTTCGCTATTCCACTCCATTACATTCCGTTCTGCATTCCATTCTCCATTCCATTCTCCTTTCCCATCTATTGCATTCTCCATTTCATTACATTGTTAATTCCATTCAATTCCATTCTCCATTCCATTCCATTCCATTGTCTGTTCCATTCTTTTTTATTCCACTCTGCATTCCTTTCCATTCCATTCTCCATTTCCTTCCATTCATTTCATTCCATTCCATTCCATTCTCTTTTCCATTCCATTCTGAATTCGATTCCATTTTCCTTTCTATTCCATTCTCCATTCCATTCTCCATTCCATTCCATTCTCCATTCCGTTCCATTCACTTTCATTCCATTCTCCATTCCATTCCATTCCATTCCGTTCTCTATTCCAGTCAGTTCTCCATTCCTTTCCATTCTATTCCATTCCATTCCATTTTCCATTGCATTCCATTCCATTCCATTCCATTCTGCATTCCATTCCATCCCATTCCATTCTTCATTCCATTCCATCCCATTCCATTCTGCATTCCATTCCATTCCATTCTCCATTCCATTCCATTCCATTTTCCATTGCATTCCATTCTCCATTTCATTCCATTCTCTATTCCATTCCATTCCGTTCTGCATTCCATTCTCCATTCCATTCCATTCTCCATTTTATTCTATTCAAAATTCCATTACCTTCCCCCTTCCATTCCATTCCATTCTCCATTCCATTCCATTAATTTCTCCATTCCATTCTGTTCCATTCCATTCTCCATTCTATTCTCCATTCCATTCCATTCTGCATACCATTCCATTCTATGCCATTCTCCATTCCATTCCATTCTCCATTCTATTCTCCATTGCATTCAATTCCTTTCTCTTCTCCATTCAATTCCATTCCGTTCTCTATTCCATTGTATTCCATTACATTCTCCATTCCATTCCATTCTCTAATGCATTCCATTCCAATCTCCATTCCATTCTTTAGTGTATTTTCCTTTCCGTTCCATTCTCTTTCCTTTCCACTCCACTCTGCAATCCATTCGATTCCATTCTTCATTCCATTCCATTCTCCATTTTATTCCATTCCATTCCATTTTACATTCCATTCCATTCTCCTTTCTATTCATTTCCATTTTCCATTCCATTCCATTCAATTTTCTATTCCATTCCATTCTCCATTCCATTCCATTCTCCATTCTCCATTCCCTTCCATTCTCCATTCCATTCCATCCCATTCCATTTTCCATTTCGTTCCATTCTATTGAATTCCATTCCACTCCCCATTCCATTCCATCACATTCCATTCTGAATTCCATTCCATTCCGTTCCAATCCTTTCTCCATTCCATCCCATTACATTCTCTATTCCACTCCAATTCATTCCGTGCTGCATTCCATTCTCCATTCCATTCTCCATTCCATTCTCCTTTCCAGTCCATTCCATTCTCCATTCCATTCCATTCTTAATTCCATTCCATTCTATTCTCCATTCCATTCCATTCTCCATTCCATTCCTTTTTATTCCACTCTGCATTCCTTTCCATTCCATTCCATTCTCCATTTCATTCTATTCTCCATTCCATTTTCCATTCTATTCCATTCTCCATTCCATTCCATTCCATTCACTTTCATTCCATTCTCCATTCCTTTCCATTCTGTTCTCCATTTCATTCCTTTCCATCCCGTTCTCTATTCCAGTCCATTCTCCATTCCATTCCATTTTCCATTCCGTTTCATTCCATTCCATTCTATCCCATTCCTTTCTGCATTCCATTCCATTCCATTATCCATTCTATTCAATTCCATTCTCCATTGCATTCAATTCTCCATTCCATTCTCCATTCCATTCCATTCTCTCTTCCATTCCATTCCATTCCATTCTGCATTCCATTCTCCATTCCATTCCATTCTCCTTTCCAGTCCATTCCATGCTCCATTACATTCCATTCTTAATTCCATTCCATTCAATTCTCCATTCCATTCCATTCTCCATTCCATTCTGTTCTGAATTTCATTACCTTCTCTCTTCAATTCCATTCCAGTCTCCATTTCATTCCATTCTATTATCCATTCCATTCTGTTCCATTCCATTCTCCATTCTATTCTCCATTCCATTCTGTTCCATTCTATTATCCATTCCATTCCATTCTATTCGATTCTCCATTGCATTCTATTGCATTCCATTCTATTCTCCATTCTGTTCTCCATTCCATTCCATTCCATTCTCCATTCCATTCCATTCTCTATTCCATTCTATTCCATTGTATTCTCCATTCCATTCTGTTGTCCACTGCATTCCATTCCAAACTCCATTCCATTCTTCAGTGTATTTTCCTTTCCGTTCCATTCTCTTTCTTTTCCACTCCACTCTCCATTCCATTCGATTCCATCTTCATTCCATTCCATTCTCCATTTTATTCCGTTCCATTGCATTTTCCATTCAATTCCATTTCATTCCATTCTCCATTCCATTCAGTTCCATTTTCCATTCCATTCAATTGTCTATTCCATTCGATTCTCCATTCCGTTCTGTTCTGCATTCTCCATTCCATTCCATTCCATCCCATTCCATTTTTAATTCCATTCCATTGAATTCCACTTTCCTTTCCATTCCACTCTCCATTCCATTCCATGACATTCCTTTTTGAATTCCATTCCATTCCATTCCAAGCCTTTCTCCATTCCATCCCATTCCATTCTCTATTCCACTCCATTTCATTCCGTTCTGCATTCCGTTCCCCATTCCATTCTCCTTTCCAGTCCATTCCATTCTCCATTCCATTCTTAATTCCATTCAATTCCATTCTCCATTCCATTGCATTCTCCATTCCATCGTATTCTCTGTTCTATTCTATTCTAAATTCCATTACTTTCTCTATTCCATTCAATTCCTTTCCATTCTCCATTCCATTCCATTCCTTTGCATTCTCCATTCCATTGCATTTTATTCTACATTCCATTCCATTCTCATTTCGGCTCCTTTCTATTCCGTGCAATTCTCCATTCCATTCTCCATTCCGTTTTGTTCCATTTTTCATTTAATTCCATTGCATTCCTTTCTCCATTCCATGCCAGTTTTTTCTCCATTCCATTCCATTCCTTTCCATTCTCCATTCCATTCCATTCTGCATTCCATTCTATTCTTCATTCCATTCCATTCCTTTCTCCATTCCATTCCATTCTCTATTCATTTCCATTCTATTCTGCATTCCGTTCTCTATTCCATTCTTCATTTCATTCCATTTCTTTTCATTACATTCTTCATTGCATTCCATTCCATTCCATACTCCATTCCTTTCCATTCTCCAGTCAGTTCCATTCCATTCCAATCTCCATTGTTTTCCACTGCATTCCATTCTATATTGCATTCCATTCCATTCTATTGCTTTCCATTCCATTCCATTCTCCATTCCATTGTCCGTTCCATTCCTTTTCATTCCACTCTGCATTCCATTCCATTCCATTCCTTTTTCCATTTCATTCCATTCTCCTTTTCATTCCATTCCATTCCATTTCTTTCTGAATTCCATTCCATTTTCCTTACTATTCCATTCTCCATTCCATTCTCCATTCCATTCCATTCTCCATTCCATTCCATTCTCCATTCCATTCCATTCCCTTTCATTCTATTGTCCATTCCTTTCCATTCCATTCCATTCTCCATTCCATTCCATTCCATTCTCTATTCCAGTCCATTCTCCATTCTTTCCATTCTATTCCATTCTTCATTCCATTTTCCATTCCATTCCATTCCATTCTTCATTCCATTCAATCCCACTCCATTCTGCATTCCATTCCATTCCATTCTCCATTCCATTCAATTCCATTCTCCATTGCATTTCATTCTCCATTGCATTCCATTCTCTATTCCATTCCATTCCATTCCGTTCTGCATTCCATTCCATTCTCCTTTCCAGTCCATTTCATGCTCCATTCCATTCTGAATTCCATTCCATTCCAGTCTCCTTTCCATTCCATTCTCCATTCCATTCTATTTTAAATTCCATTCCATTCTCCATTCCATTCAATTCCTTTCTCCTTTCCAGTCCATTCTCTGCTCATTTCCATTCCATTCTCCATTCAATTCTCTATTCCATTCCATTCCATTCTTCATTTCATTCCATTCCTTTTCATTCCATTCTTCTTTGCATTCCATTCCATTTCATTCCAATCCATTTCATTCTCCATTGTATTCCATTCTACATACCATTCTTCATTCCATTCTATTTTATATTCCCTTTTCTTTTCCTTTCTGTTCTCCATTCCATTTCTTTCCACAGTATTTTACATTCCATTCCATTCGATTCCATTCTCCAATCCATTACGTTCCCTTCAATTCTCCATTCCATTCCATCCATTCCATTCTCCATTCCATTCCATTCTATTCCATTCTCCATTGCATTCCATTCATATCCACTCTGCATTCTATTCTATTCTTGATTCCGTTCCATTCCATTCTCCATTTCATAACATTCCATTCTCCATTCCATTCCATTCTACATTCCATTTCATTTGACATTTCATTCTCTGTTCCATTTCATTCTCCATTCCTTTCCTTTCCATTACATTCTGCAATCTGTTCCCTTCCATTCCATTCTGTATTCCGTCCCAATTAGTTCCATTCTCCATTCCATTCCATTCTTGATTCCATTCCATTCTCCATTGGATTCCATTCCATTCTATTCTCCATTCCGTTCAATTCCATTCTCCTTTCCACTCCGTTCTTTATTCCATTCCGTTCTCCATACCATTCAATTCTTTTCTCCATTACGTTCTATTCCATTCTGTTCACCATTCCATTCCATTCTCCATTTCGTTCCATTCCGTTTTCCATTGTGTTGCATTCTCCATTCCACTATATTCCGTTCTCCATTCTGTTACATTCTGTTCTCCATTTCATTCCATTCCTTTCTCCATTCCATTCCATTTCTTTCCATTCTCCATTCCACTCCGTTATCCATTCCCTTCCATTCCTTTCTCCATTCCTTTCCATTCTCTGTTCATTTCTATTCCATTCCATTCCATTCTCCACTCAATTCTCCAATCCACTCTCTATTCCATTCCATTCCATTATTCATTTCATTCCATTCCATTCCATTCCATTCCATTTTACATACCATTCTCCATTCCATTCCAATTTACATTCCATTCTCCATTCCATTCTTCATTTTGCTCCTTTCCATTGCATTCCACAGTCATTTCCATTCCATTCCATTGTGCCTTCTGTTCCCCTCAATTCCATTCTGAATTCAATTCCATTTTCCATTCGATTCCTATCTATTCTCCTTTCCACAGGTTTCTTCATTCAATGCCGTTCTGTTCTCCCTTCCATTCCATTCTGTTCTCCACTACATTCCGTCCTCCATTCCATTCCATTCTCCACCCAATTCCATTCCATTCCCCATTCTGTTCCATTCCATTCCATTGCATTCTACATTCCATTCCATTCTCCCGTCCATTCCATTCCATTCTCCATTCCATTCCATTCCATTCTCCATTCCTTTCCATTCTCTTCTCCATTCCATTCTGTTCCATTCCATTCTCCATTCTATTCTCCATTCCATTCCATTCTCCATTCCATTCCATTCTATTCCATTCACCATTCCATTCCATTCCTTTCTCCATTCTATTCTCCATTCCATTCTCCATTCTATTCCATTCATTTCTCTATTCCATTCTATCCCATTACATTCTCCATTCCATTCCATTCCATTCTCCACTGCATTCCCTTCCAATCTCCATTCCATTCTTCAGTGTATTTTCCTTTCCTTTCCATTCTCTTTCCTTTTCACTACACTCTCCATTCCATTCGATTCCATTCTTCATTCCATTCCATTCTCCATTTTATTCTCTTCCATTCCATTTTGGATTCCATTCCATTTCATTCCATTCTCCATCCCATTCAGTTCCATTTTCCATTCCATTCCATTCCATTCTTCCATTCCATTCTCCATTCTATTCTCCATTCCATTCAATTCCATTCCATTCTCCATTCTATTCCATTCATTTCTCTATTCCATTCTATCCCATTACATTCTCCATTCCATTCCATTCCATTGTCCACTGCATTCCCTTCCAATCTTCATTCCATTCTTCAGTGTATTTTCCTTTCCTTTCCATTGTCTTTCCTTTTCACTCCACTCTCCATTCCATTCGATTCCATTCTTCATTCCAATCCATTCTCCATTTTATTCCGTTCCATTCCATTTTACATTCTATTCCATTTCATTCCATTCTCCATTCCGTTCTGTTCCATTTTCCATTCCATTCCATTCCATTCAATTGTCAATTCCATTCCATTCTGCATTCCGTTCCATTCTCCATTCTCCATTCCATTCCATTCTCCATTTCATTCCATCCCATTCCATTTTTCATTCCGTTCCATTCCATTCCATTCCATTCCAATCCTTTCTCCATTCCATCCCATTCCATTCTCTATTCCACTCCATTTCATTCCGTTCTGCATTCCATTCTCCTTTCCAGTCCATTCCATTCTCCTTTCCTGTCCATTCAATTCTCCATTCCATTCCATTCTTAATTCCATTCCATTCCATTCCTTTCTCCATTCCATTCTATTCTTAATTCCATTACATTCTCTATTCCTTTCCATTCCTTTCGATTCTCCATTCCATTCCATTCCTTTGCATTCTCCATTCCATTCCACTTTATTCTACATTCCATTCCATTCTCATTTCAGATCCGTTCTATTCCGTGTCATTCTCCAATCCATTCTCCATTCCATTTCGTTCCATTCTTCATTTAATTCCATTGCATTCCTTTCTCCTTTCAATGCCAGATTTTTCTCCATTCCATTCCTTTCCATTCTCCATTACATTCCTTTCTCCATTCCATTCTATTCTCCATTCCATTCCATTCCGTTCTCAATTCCATTCCATTCTCTACTCATTTCCATTCCATTCTCCATTCCATTCTCTATTCCATTCCATTCCATTCTCCATTTCATTCCATTCCTTTTCATTCCATTGTTCATTCCATTCTATTCCATTCTCCATTCCATTCCATTTCATTCTCTATTCCATTCCATTCCATACTCCATTCCATTCCATTCTCCATTCTTTTCCATTGCATTCCTTTCTATATTCCATTCCATTCCATTTTATTGCATTCCATTCCATTCATTCTCCATTCCATTTAATTCCGTTGTCCGTTCCCTTCCTTTTCATTCCACTCTGCATTCCATTCCATTTCATTCCATTCTCTATTCCATTCCATTCTGAATTCCATTCCATTTTCCTTTCTATTCCATTTTCCATTCCATTCCATTCCATTCTCCATTCCATTCCATTCCATTCTCTATTCCAGGCCATTCTCCATACTTTTCCATTTTATTCCATTCTCCATTCCATTCCTTTCCATTTTCCATTTCGTTCCATTCCATTCTGCATTCAATTCTTTCCACTTCTTTCTGCATTCCATTCCATTCTATTCTCCATTCCATTCAATTCCATTCTGTATTGCATTCCATTCTCTGTTCCATTCCATTCTCTATTCCATTCCATTCCATTCTCCATTCCATTCCATTCTCCTTTCCAGTCCATTCCATGCTCCATTCCATTCCACTCTTAATTCCATTCCATTCCATTCTCCATTTCATTCTGTTCTTAATTTTATTACATTCTCCCTTCCATTCCATTCCATTCTCCATTCCATTCTATGTTGTTCTCCATTCTCTTCTGTTCCTTTCCATTCTCCATTCTTTTCTCCGTTTCATTCTATTCTCTATTCCATTCCATTCTATTCCATTCTCCATTCCATTCCATTCTCCATTCTATTCTCCATTGCATTCCGTTCCATTCCATACTCCATTCCATTCTATTCCATTCTCCATTGTATTCTCCATTGCATTCCATTCCATTCAATTCTCCATTCTATTCTCCATTCCATTCCATTCCATTCAATTCTCCATTCTATTCTCCATTTCATTCCATTCTCCATTCCTTTCCATTTCATTGTCCATTCCATTCAATTCTCCACTGCATTCCATTCCAATCTCCATTCCATTCTTCAGTTTATTTTACTTTCTGTTCCATTCTCTTTCCTTTCCACTCCACTCTCCATTCCATTTGATTCCATTCTTCATTCTATTCCATTCTCCATTTTATTCCTTTCCATTCCATTTTACATTCCATTCCATTTCATTCCATTCTCCATTCCATTCAGTTCCATTTTCCATTCCGTTCAATTCTTTCAATTGTCTATTCCATTCCATTCTCCATTCCGTTCCACTCTCCATTCTCCATTCCATTCCATTCTCCATTCTATTCCATCCCATTCCATTTCATTTCATTCCATTCCACTCTCCATTCCATTTCATCACATTTCATTCTGAATTCCATTCCATTTCATCACATTTCATTCTGAATTCCATTCCATTCTTTTCCAATCATTTCTCCATTCCATCCCATTTCATTCTCTATTCCACTCAATTTCACTCCGTTCTGCATTCCATTCTCCATTCCATTCTCCTTTCCAGTCCAATCCATTCTCCATTCCATTCCATTATTAATTCCATTCCTTTCCATTCTTCATTCCATTCCATTCTCCATTCCATTCAATTCTAAACTCCTTTACATTCTCTATTCCATTCCATTCCTTTCCATTCTCCATTCCATTCCATTCCTTTGCATTCTTCTTTCCATTCCATTTTATTCTACATTCCATTCCATTCTCATTTCAGCTCCATTCTATTCCTTGCCATTCTCCATTCCATTCTCCTTTCCATTTCATTCCATTCTTCATTAAATTCCATTGCATTCCTTTCTCTATTCCATGCCAGTTTTTTCTCCATTCCATTCCTTTCCATTTTCTACTCCATTCCATTCTCCTTTCCATTCTATTCTCCATTCCATTCCATTTCTTCCTCCGTTCCCTTCCATTCTCTATTCATTTCCATTCTATTCTCCATTCCATTCCATTCTTAATTTCATTTGATTCTTTTTCATTCCATTGTTCATTCCATTCCATTCCATTCCATTCTCAATTCCATTCCATTTCATTCTCCATTCCATTCCATTCCATCCTCCTTTCCTTTCTATTCTCCAGTCAGTTCCATTCCATTCCATTCTCCATTCTTTTCCATTGCATTCCATTCTATATTGCTTTCCATTCCTTTCTATTGCATTCAGTTCTCCATTCCATTCCATTGTCCATTCCATTCCTTTTTATTCCACTCTGCATTCCATTCCATTCCATTCTGCATTTCATTGCATTCTCCATTTCATTCCATTTCATTCCTTTCTCTATTCCATTCCATTCCATTCTGAATTCCATTCCATTTTCCTTTCTATTCCATTCTCCATTCCATTCTCTGTTCCATTCCATTCTCCATTCCATTCCATTCCCTTTTATTACATTCTCCATTCCATTCCATTCTCCATTCCATTCAATTCCATTCTCTATTCCAGTCCATTCTCCATTCCTGTCTCCATTTTTCATTCCATTTCATTCCTTTCTCCATTCCATTCAATTCTCCATTCCATTCCATTTCATTCTCCATTCCATTCCATACTGCATTCCTTTCCATTCTCCAGTGAGTTCCATTCCATTCCATTCTCCATTCTTTTTCATTGCATTCCATTCCATTGTCCTTTCCATTCCATTCTATTGCATTCCATTCTCCATTCCATTCCATTCCATTGTCCTTTCCATTCCATTCTCCATTCCGTTCCATTCTCCATTCTTCGTTCCATTCCATTTTCCTTTCTATTCCATTTTCCATTCTATTCCATTCTCCATTCCATTCCATTCTCCATTCCATTCCGTTCCCTTTCATTGCATTCTCCTTTCCCTTCCTTTCCATTCTCCATTCCATTCTGTATTCCAGTCCATTCTCCTTTCCTTTCCATTCTCTTCCATTCTCCATTGCATTCCATTCCATTTTCCATTCTGTTCCATTCCATTCTGCATTCCATTCCATCCCATTCCATTCTGCATTCCATTCCACTCTCCATTCCATTCAATTCCATTCTCCTTTGCATTCCATTGTCCATTCCATTCCATTCTCCTTTCCATTCCATTCTATACTCCATTCCATTCCATTCTTAATTCCATTTCATTCCATTCTCCATTCCATTCTCCATTCCATTCTGTTCTAAATTCCTTTACATTCTCCATTCCTTTCTCCATTCCATTCCATTCTCTGTTCATTTCCATTTCATTCTCCATGCAATTCTCCATTCCATTCTCTATTCCATTCCATTCCATTCTTCATTCCATTCCATTCCATTCCATTCCATTCCAATCTATTCCATTCTCCATACTATTCCATTCTACATACCATTCTCCATTCCATTCTATTTTATATTCCCTTTTCTTTTCCATTCTATTCTGCATTCCGTTTCCTTCCCTAGTATTCTACAATCCATTTTATTCCATTCCATTCTTCATTCTGTTCCACTCAATTCCATTTTACATTCCATTCCATTCTCCATTCCTTTCCATTCCATTCTCCATTCCATTAACTTCCATTCTCCATTCAATTCTGTTTCATTTTCCCTTTCGTTCCATTTCATTGTCCATTCCATTCCATTCTCCATTCCGTTCCATTCCATTCTCCATTCCATTCCATTCTCCATTCGTTTTGATCCCATTCTCCAATCCATTACATTCCCTTAAATTCTCCATTCCATTCCATTCATTCCATTCTCCATTCCATTGCTTTCTATTCCATTCTCCATTGCATTGCATTCCATTCATTTTCATTCTGCATTCTATTCTATTCTTCATTCCGCTCCATTCCATTCTCCATTTCATAATATTCCATTCTCCATTCCATTCGATTCAACATTCCATTGCATTCTACATTGCATTCTCTGTTCCATTTCATTCTCCAGTCGTTTCCTTTCCATTACATTCTACAATCTGTTCCATTCCATTCCATTCTGTATTCTGTTCCGATTAATTCCATTCTCCATTCCATTCCATTCTCCATTGGATTCCATTCCATTCCATTCTCCATTCCATTCAATTCCATTCTCCTTTCCACTCTGTTCTTTATTCCACTCCGTTCTCCATACTATTCCATTCTGTTCTCCATTCCATTCCATTACATTCTGTTCACCATTCCATTGCATTCTCCCTTTCTTTCCCTTCTGTTTTCCATTCTGTTGCATTCTCCATTCCACTATATTCCGTTCTCCATTCTGTTACATTCCATTATCCATTCCATTCCATTCCTTTTTTCCATTCCATTCCATTTCTTTCCATTCTCCATTCCACTCCATTCTCCATTCCCTTCCATTACTTTCTCCATTCCATTCCATTCTCTGTTCATTTCCATTCCATTCCATTCCATTCTCCACTCAATACTCCAATTCATTCTCTATTACATTCCGTCCCATTATTCATTCCATTCCATTCCATTCCATTCCATTCCATTCCATTCCATTCCATTCCATTCCATTCTTCATTCCATTCCATTCTGCATAACATTCTATATTCCATTCCATTACATTCCATTCTCCATTCCATTCTCCATTTTGCTCCTTTCCATTGCATTCCACTGTCATTTCCATTCCATTCCATTCTGCATTCTGTTCACCTCAATTCCATTCTGCATTCGATTCCAATCTATTCTCCTTTCCACACCTTTCTTCATTCAATTCTGTTCTGTTCTCTATTCCATTCCATTCTGTTCTCCATTGCATTCCGTCCTCCATTCCATTCCGTTCTCCACCCAATTTCATTCCATTCTCCATTCCGTTCCATTCCATTCCATTGCATTCTACATTCCATTCCATTCTCCCTTCTGTTCCGTTCCATTCTCCATTCCATTCCATTCTTTTCTCCATTCCATTGTGTTCTATTCCATTCTCCATTCTATTCTCCATTCCATACCATTCTCCATTCCATTCCATTCAATTCCGTTCCCCATTCAATTCCATTCCGCATTCTATTCTCCATTCCATTCTCCATTCCATTCCATTCCATTCTCCATTCAATTCCATTCCATTCTTCATTCCATTCTATTCCACTACATTCTCCATTCCATTCTATTCCATTCCATTCTCCACTTCATTCCATTCCAATCTCCATTCCATCCTTCAGTGTATTTTCCTTTCCGTTCCTTTCTGTTTCCTTTCCATTCCACTCTTCATTCCATTCGATTCCATTCTTCATTCCATTCCATTCTCCATTTGATTCTGTTTCCCTTCCATTTTACATTCCATTCCATTTCATTCCATTCTCCATTCCGTTCAGTTCCGTTTTCCTTTCCATTCCATTGTCTATTCCATTCCGTTCTCCATTCCATTCAGTTCTCCATTCTCAGTTACATTCCATTCTCCATTTCTTTCCATCCCATTCCATTTTCCATTCCGTTTTGTTCCATTCTATTCCACTCTCAATTCCGTTCCTTCACATTCCATTCTGAATTCCATTCCATTCCATTCCAGTCCTTTCTCTATTCCATCCCATTCCATTCTCTATTCCACTCCATTACATTCTGTTCTTCATTCTCTTCTCCTTTCCATTCTCCTTTTCAGTCCATTCCATTCTCCATTCCATTCCATTCTTAATTCCATTCCATTGCATTCTCCATTCTATTCCATTCTCCATTCCATTCTATTCTAAATTCCATTACATTCTTTTTTTCATTCCATTCCTTTCCATTCTCCATTCCATTCCATTCCTTTGCATCCTCCATTCCATTCCATTCTCATTTCAGCTCCATTCTATTCCATGCCATTCTCCAGGCCATTCTCCATTCCATTTCGTTTCCTTCTTCATTTAATTCCATTGCATTCCTTTCTCCATTCCATGCCAGTTTTTTCTCCATTCTCTTCTGTTCCCTTCCATTCTCCATTCCATTCTCCATTCCATTCCGTACCTTTCGCCTTTCCTTTCTATTCTCTATTCATTTCCATTCCATACTTCATTCCATTCTCTATTCCATTCCATTCCATTCTTCATTTCATTCCATTCCTTTTCATTCCATTGTTCATTCCATTGTTCATTCCATTCCATTCCATTCTCCATTTCATTCCATTCTCCATTTCATTCGATTTCATTCTCCATTCCAGTCCATTCTGCATTCCATTCCATTCGATTTCATTCTCCATTCCATTCCATACTCCATTCCCTTCCATTCTCCAGTCACTTCCATTCCATTCCATTGTCCATTCTTTTCCATTGCATTCCATCCTATATTCCATTCCTTTCCATTCTATTGCATTCCATTCCATTCTCCATTTCATTCCTGTCTCCATTTCATTCCATTTTATTCCATTCTCTATTCCATTACATTCTGAATTCCAATCCATTTTCCTTTCTATTCCATTCTCCATTCCATTCCATTCACTTTCATTCCATTCTTCATTCCATTCCGTTCTCTATTCCAGTCTATTCTCCATTCCTTTCCATTCTATTCCATTCTCCATTCCATTCCATTCCATTTTCCATTCCGTTCCATTCCATTCTGTATTCCATTCTGTATTTCATTCCATTCCATTCTCCATTCCATTCCATTTCATTCTCCATTGCATTCCATTCTCTATTCCATTCCATTCCATTCCGTTCTGCATTCCATTCTCCATTCCATTCCGTTCTCCTTTCCAGCCCATTCCATACTCCATTCCATTCCATTCTCCATTTCATTCTATTCTAATTTCGATTACATTCTCTTTTCCATTCCATTCCATTCATTTCTCCATTCCATTCTGTTCCATTCCCTTCTCGATTCTATTCTCCATTCCATTCCATTCCATTCTCCATTCAATTCTATTCTATTCCGTTCCATTCCATTCCATTCTCCATTGTATTCTGCATTGCATTCCATTCCATTCCATTCTCCATTCCATTCTCTATACCATTCTATTCCATTACATTCTCCATTCCATTCCATTCTCCACTGCATTTCATTCCAATCTCCATTCCATTCATTAGTGTGTTTTTCTTTCCGTTCCATTCTCTTTCGTTTCCATTCCACTCTCCATTCCATTCGATTCCTTTCTTCATTCCATTCCATTCTCCATTTTACATTCCATTCCATTTCATTCCATTCTCCATTCCATAGTCCGTTCCATTCCTTTTCATTCCACTCTGCATTCCATTCCATTCCATTCTCCATTTCATTCCATTCCATTCCATTCTCTATTTTATTCCATTCCATTCCATTCTGAATTCCATTCCATTTTCCATTCTGTTCCGTTCAATTCCATTCCATTCCACTCTCCATTCCATTCAATCACATTCCATTCTGAATTCCATTCTGTTCCATTCCATTCCTTTCTCCATTCCATCCCATTCCATTCTCTATTCTACTCCATTTCATTCCGTTCTGCATTCCAGTCTCCATTCCATTCTCCTTTTCAGTCTATTGCATTCTCCATTCCATTCCATTCCATTGTCCATTCCATTCCTTTTAATTCCACTCTGCATTCAATTCCATTCCATTCCATTCTCCATTTCAATCCATTCCATTCCATTATCTATTCCATTCCATTCCATTCCGAATTCCATTCCATTTTCCTTTCTATTCCATTCTCCATTCCATTCTCCATTCTGTTCCATTCTCCATTCCATTCCATTTCCTTTAATACCATTCTCCATTCCTTTCCAATCCATTCTATTCCATTGTCCATTCCATTCCATTCCATTCTCTATTCCAGTCCATTCTCCATTCCTTTCCGTTCTATTCCATACTCCATTCCATTCCATTCCATTTTCCATTCCATTCCATTCTGCATTCCATTCCATCCCATTCCAATCTGCATTACATTCCATTCCATTCTCCATTCCATTCAATTTCATTCTCCATTGCATTCCATTCTCCATTCCATTCTCTATTCCATTCCATTCCATTCCGTTCTGCATTTCATTCTCCATTCCATTCCATTCTCTTTTTCAGTCCATTCCATGCTCCATTCCATTCCATTCTTAATTCGATTCCATTCCATTCTCCATTCCATTCTATTCAAAATTCCATTACATTCTCCCTTCCATTCCATTCCATTCTCCATTCCATTCCATTCTTTTCTCCATTCCATTCTGTTCCATTCCATTCTCCATTCTATTCTCCATTCTATTCCATTCCATTCCATTCTATGCCATTCTCCATTCCATTCCATTCTCCATTCTATTCTACATTGCATTCAATTCCTTTCCATTCTCCATTCAATTCCATTTCATTCTCTATTCCATTCTATTCCTTTACATTCTCCATTCCATTCCATTCTTCAATGCATTCCCTTCCAATTTCCATTCCATTCTTCAGTGTATTTTCCTTTCCATTCCATTCTCTTTCCTTTCCACTCCACTCTCCATTCCATTCAATTCCATTTTTCATTCCATTCTATTCTCCATTTTATTCCTTTCCATTTCACTTTACATTCCATTCCATTTGATTCCATTCTCCATTCCGTTCAGTTCCATTTTCCATTCCATTCCATTCCATTTTCTATTGCATTCCATTCTCCATTTCGTTCCGTTCTCCATTCTGCATTCCATTCCATTCTCCATTACATTCTCCATTCTGTTCCGTTCCATTGCATTCCATTCCACTCCCCATTCCTTTCTATCACATTCCATTATGAATTCCATTCCATTCCGTTCCAATCCTTTCTCCATTCCATCCCATTTCGTTCGCTATTCCACTCCATTACATTCCGTTCTGCATTCCATTCTCCATTCCATTCTCCTTTCCCATCTATTGCATTCTCCATTTCATTACATTGTTAATTCCATTCAATTCCATTCTCCATTCCATTCCATTCCATTGTCTGTTCCATTCTTTTTTATTCCACTCTGCATTCCTTTCCATTCCATTCTCCATTTCCTTCCATTCATTTCATTCCATTCCATTCCATTCTCTTTTCCATTCCATTCTGAATTCGATTCCATTTTCCTTTCTATTCCATTCTCCATTCCATTCTCCATTCCATTCCATTCTCCATTCCGTTCCATTCACTTTCATTCCATTCTCCATTCCATTCCATTCCATTCCGTTCTCTATTCCAGTCAGTTCTCCATTCCTTTCCATTCTATTCCATTCCATTCCATTTTCCATTGCATTCCATTCCATTCCATTCCATTCTGCATTCCATTCCATCCCATTCCATTCTTCATTCCATTCCATCCCATTCCATTCTGCATTCCATTCCATTCCATTCTCCATTCCATTCCATTCCATTTTCCATTGCATTCCATTCTCCATTTCATTCCATTCTCTATTCCATTCCATTCCGTTCTGCATTCCATTCTCCATTCCATTCCATTCTCCATTTTATTCTATTCAAAATTCCATTACCTTCCCCCTTCCATTCCATTCCATTCTCCATTCCATTCCATTAATTTCTCCATTCCATTCTGTTCCATTCCATTCTCCATTCTATTCTCCATTCCATTCCATTCTGCATACCATTCCATTCTATGCCATTCTCCATTCCATTCCATTCTCCATTCTATTCTCCATTGCATTCAATTCCTTTCTCTTCTCCATTCAATTCCATTCCGTTCTCTATTCCATTGTATTCCATTACATTCTCCATTCCATTCCATTCTCTAATGCATTCCATTCCAATCTCCATTCCATTCTTTAGTGTATTTTCCTTTCCGTTCCATTCTCTTTCCTTTCCACTCCACTCTGCAATCCATTCGATTCCATTCTTCATTCCATTCCATTCTCCATTTTATTCCATTCCATTCCATTTTACATTCCATTCCATTCTCCTTTCTATTCATTTCCATTTTCCATTCCATTCCATTCAATTTTCTATTCCATTCCATTCTCCATTCCATTCCATTCTCCATTCTCCATTCCCTTCCATTCTCCATTCCATTCCATCCCATTCCATTTTCCATTTCGTTCCATTCTATTGAATTCCATTCCACTCCCCATTCCATTCCATCACATTCCATTCTGAATTCCATTCCATTCCGTTCCAATCCTTTCTCCATTCCATCCCATTACATTCTCTATTCCACTCCAATTCATTCCGTGCTGCATTCCATTCTCCATTCCATTCTCCATTCCATTCTCCTTTCCAGTCCATTCCATTCTCCATTCCATTCCATTCTTAATTCCATTCCATTCTATTCTCCATTCCATTCCATTCTCCATTCCATTCCTTTTTATTCCACTCTGCATTCCTTTCCATTCCATTCCATTCTCCATTTCATTCTATTCTCCATTCCATTTTCCATTCTATTCCATTCTCCATTCCATTCCATTCCATTCACTTTCATTCCATTCTCCATTCCTTTCCATTCTGTTCTCCATTTCATTCCTTTCCATCCCGTTCTCTATTCCAGTCCATTCTCCATTCCATTCCATTTTCCATTCCGTTTCATTCCATTCCATTCTATCCCATTCCTTTCTGCATTCCATTCCATTCCATTATCCATTCTATTCAATTCCATTCTCCATTGCATTCAATTCTCCATTCCATTCTCCATTCCATTCCATTCTCTCTTCCATTCCATTCCATTCCATTCTGCATTCCATTCTCCATTCCATTCCATTCTCCTTTCCAGTCCATTCCATGCTCCATTACATTCCATTCTTAATTCCATTCCATTCAATTCTCCATTCCATTCCATTCTCCATTCCATTCTGTTCTGAATTTCATTACCTTCTCTCTTCAATTCCATTCCAGTCTCCATTTCATTCCATTCTATTATCCATTCCATTCTGTTCCATTCCATTCTCCATTCTATTCTCCATTCCATTCTGTTCCATTCTATTATCCATTCCATTCCATTCTATTCGATTCTCCATTGCATTCTATTGCATTCCATTCTATTCTCCATTCTGTTCTCCATTCCATTCCATTCCATTCTCCATTCCATTCCATTCTCTATTCCATTCTATTCCATTGTATTCTCCATTCCATTCCGTTGTCCACTGCATTCCATTCCAAACTCCATTCCATTCTTCAGTGTATTTTCCTTTCCGTTCCATTCTCTTTCTTTTCCACTCCACTCTCCATTCCATTCGATTCCATCTTCATTCCATTCCATTCTCCATTTTATTCCGTTCCATTGCATTTTCCATTCAATTCCATTTCATTCCATTCTCCATTCCATTCAGTTCCATTTTCCATTCCATTCAATTGTCTATTCCATTCGATTCTCCATTCCGTTCTGTTCTGCATTCTCCATTCCATTCCATTCCATCCCATTCCATTTTTAATTCCATTCCATTGAATTCCACTTTCCTTTCCATTCCACTCTCCATTCCATTCCATGACATTCCTTTTTGAATTCCATTCCATTCCATTCCAAGCCTTTCTCCATTCCATCCCATTCCATTCTCTATTCCACTCCATTTCATTCCGTTCTGCATTCCGTTCCCCATTCCATTCTCCTTTCCAGTCCATTCCATTCTCCATTCCATTCTTAATTCCATTCAATTCCATTCTCCATTCCATTGCATTCTCCATTCCATTGTATTCTCTGTTCTATTCTATTCTAAATTCCATTACTTTCTCTATTCCATTCAATTCCTTTCCATTCTCCATTCCATTCCATTCCTTTGCATTCTCCATTCCATTGCATTTTATTCTACATTCCATTCCATTCTCATTTCGGCTCCTTTCTATTCCGTGCAATTCTCCATTCCATTCTCCATTCCGTTTTGTTCCATTTTTCATTTAATTCCATTGCATTCCTTTCTCCATTCCATGCCAGTTTTTTCTCCATTCCATTCCATTCCTTTCCATTCTCCATTCCATTCCATTCTGCATTCCATTCTATTCTTCATTCCATTCCATTCCTTTCTCCATTCCATTCCATTCTCTATTCATTTCCATTCTATTCTGCATTCCGTTCTCTATTCCATTCTTCATTTCATTCCATTTCTTTTCATTACATTCTTCATTGCATTCCATTCCATTCCATACTCCATTCCTTTCCATTCTCCAGTCAGTTCCATTCCATTCCAATCTCCATTGTTTTCCACTGCATTCCATTCTATATTGCATTCCATTCCATTCTATTGCTTTCCATTCCATTCCATTCTCCATTCCATTGTCCGTTCCATTCCTTTTCATTCCACTCTGCATTCCATTCCATTCCATTCCATTTTCCATTTCATTCCATTCTCCTTTTCATTCCATTCCATTCCATTTCTTTCTGAATTCCATTCCATTTTCCTTACTATTCCATTCTCCATTCCATTCTCCATTCCATTCCATTCTCCATTCCATTCCATTCTCCATTCCATTCCATTCCCTTTCATTCTATTGTCCATTCCTTTCCATTCCATTCCATTCTCCATTCCATTCCATTCCATTCTCTATTCCAGTCCATTCTCCATTCTTTCCATTCTATTCCATTCTTCATTCCATTTTCCATTCCATTCCATTCCATTCTTCATTCCATTCAATCCCACTCCATTCTGCATTCCATTCCATTCCATTCTCCATTCCATTCAATTCCATTCTCCATTGCATTTCATTCTCCATTGCATTCCATTCTCTATTCCATTCCATTCCATTCCGTTCTGCATTCCATTCCATTCTCCTTTCCAGTCCATTTCATGCTCCATTCCATTCTGAATTCCATTCCATTCCAGTCTCCTTTCCATTCCATTCTCCATTCCATTCTATTTTAAATTCCATTCCATTCTCCATTCCATTCAATTCCTTTCTCCATTCCAGTCCATTCTCTGCTCATTTCCATTCCATTCTCCATTCAATTCTCTATTCCATTCCATTCCATTCTTCATTTCATTCCATTCCTTTTCATTCCATTCTTCTTTGCATTCCATTCCATTTCATTCCAATCCATTTCATTCTCCATTGTATTCCATTCTACATACCATTCTTCATTCCATTCTATTTTATATTCCCTTTTCTTTTCCTTTCTGTTCTCCATTCCATTTCTTTCCACAGTATTTTACATTCCATTCCATTCGATTCCATTCTCCAATCCATTACGTTCCCTTCAATTCTCCATTCCATTCCATCCATTCCATTCTCCATTCCATTCCATTCTATTCCATTCTCCATTGCATTCCATTCATATCCACTCTGCATTCTATTCTATTCTTGATTCCGTTCCATTCCATTCTCCATTTCATAACATTCCATTCTCCATTCCATTCCATTCTACATTCCATTTCATTTGACATTTCATTCTCTGTTCCATTTCATTCTCCATTCCTTTCCTTTCCATTACATTCTGCAATCTGTTCCCTTCCATTCCATTCTGTATTCCGTCCCAATTAGTTCCATTCTCCATTCCATTCCATTCTTGATTCCATTCCATTCTCCATTGGATTCCATTCCATTCTATTCTCCATTCCGTTCAATTCCATTCTCCTTTCCACTCCGTTCTTTATTCCATTCCGTTCTCCATACCATTCAATTCTTTTCTCCATTACGTTCTATTCCATTCTGTTCACCATTCCATTCCATTCTCCATTTCGTTCCATTCCGTTTTCCATTGTGTTGCATTCTCCATTCCACTATATTCCGTTCTCCATTCTGTTACATTCTGTTCTCCATTTCATTCCATTCCTTTCTCCATTCCATTCCATTTCTTTCCATTCTCCATTCCACTCCGTTATCCATTCCCTTCCATTCCTTTCTCCATTCCTTTCCATTCTCTGTTCATTTCTATTCCATTCCATTCCATTCTCCACTCAATTCTCCAATCCACTCTCTATTCCATTCCATTCCATTATTCATTTCATTCCATTCCATTCCATTCCATTCCATTTTACATACCATTCTCCATTCCATTCCAATTTACATTCCATTCTCCATTCCATTCTTCATTTTGCTCCTTTCCATTGCATTCCACAGTCATTTCCATTCCATTCCATTGTGCCTTCTGTTCCCCTCAATTCCATTCTGAATTCAATTCCATTTTCCATTCGATTCCTATCTATTCTCCTTTCCACAGGTTTCTTCATTCAATGCCGTTCTGTTCTCCCTTCCATTCCATTCTGTTCTCCACTACATTCCGTCCTCCATTCCATTCCATTCTCCACCCAATTCCATTCCATTCCCCATTCTGTTCCATTCCATTCCATTGCATTCTACATTCCATTCCATTCTCCCGTCCATTCCATTCCATTCTCCATTCCATTCCATTCCATTCTCCATTCCTTTCCATTCTCTTCTCCATTCCATTCTGTTCCATTCCATTCTCCATTCTATTCTCCATTCCATTCCATTCTCCATTCCATTCCATTCTATTCCATTCACCATTCCATTCCATTCCATTCTCCATTCTATTCTCCATTCCATTCTCCATTCTATTCCATTCATTTCTCTATTCCATTCTATCCCATTACATTCTCCATTCCATTCCATTCCATTCTCCACTGCATTCCCTTCCAATCTCCATTCCATTCTTCAGTGTATTTTCCTTTCCTTTCCATTCTCTTTCCTTTTCACTACACTCTCCATTCCATTCGATTCCATTCTTCATTCCATTCCATTCTCCATTTTATTCTCTTCCATTCCATTTTGGATTCCATTCCATTTCATTCCATTCTCCATCCCATTCAGTTCCATTTTCCATTCCATTCCATTCCATTCTTCCATTCCATTCTCCATTCTATTCTCCATTCCATTCAATTCCATTCCATTCTCCATTCTATTCCATTCATTTCTCTATTCCATTCTATCCCATTACATTCTCCATTCCATTCCATTCCATTGTCCACTGCATTCCCTTCCAATCTTCATTCCATTCTTCAGTGTATTTTCCTTTCCTTTCCATTGTCTTTCCTTTTCACTCCACTCTCCATTCCATTCGATTCCATTCTTCATTCCAATCCATTCTCCATTTTATTCCGTTCCATTCCATTTTACATTCTATTCCATTTCATTCCATTCTCCATTCCGTTCTGTTCCATTTTCCATTCCATTCCATTCCATTCAATTGTCAATTCCATTCCATTCTGCATTCCGTTCCATTCTCCATTCTCCATTCCATTCCATTCTCCATTTCATTCCATCCCATTCCATTTTTCATTCCGTTCCATTCCATTCCATTCCATTCCAATCCTTTCTCCATTCCATCCCATTCCATTCTCTATTCCACTCCATTTCATTCCGTTCTGCATTCCATTCTCCTTTCCAGTCCATTCCATTCTCCTTTCCTGTCCATTCAATTCTCCATTCCATTCCATTCTTAATTCCATTCCATTCCATTCCTTTCTCCATTCCATTCTATTCTTAATTCCATTACATTCTCTATTCCTTTCCATTCCTTTCGATTCTCCATTCCATTCCATTCCTTTGCATTCTCCATTCCATTCCACTTTATTCTACATTCCATTCCATTCTCATTTCAGATCCGTTCTATTCCGTGTCATTCTCCAATCCATTCTCCATTCCATTTCGTTCCATTCTTCATTTAATTCCATTGCATTCCTTTCTCCTTTCAATGCCAGATTTTTCTCCATTCCATTCCTTTCCATTCTCCATTACATTCCTTTCTCCATTCCATTCTATTCTCCATTCCATTCCATTCCGTTCTCAATTCCATTCCATTCTCTACTCATTTCCATTCCATTCTCCATTCCATTCTCTATTCCATTCCATTCCATTCTCCATTTCATTCCATTCCTTTTCATTCCATTGTTCATTCCATTCTATTCCATTCTCCATTCCATTCCATTTCATTCTCTATTCCATTCCATTCCATACTCCATTCCATTCCATTCTCCATTCTTTTCCATTGCATTCCTTTCTATATTCCATTCCATTCCATTTTATTGCATTCCATTCCATTCATTCTCCATTCCATTTAATTCCGTTGTCCGTTCCCTTCCTTTTCATTCCACTCTGCATTCCATTCCATTTCATTCCATTCTCTATTCCATTCCATTCTGAATTCCATTCCATTTTCCTTTCTATTCCATTTTCCATTCCATTCCATTCCATTCTCCATTCCATTCCATTCCATTCTCTATTCCAGGCCATTCTCCATACTTTTCCATTTTATTCCATTCTCCATTCCATTCCTTTCCATTTTCCATTTCGTTCCATTCCATTCTGCATTCAATTCTTTCCACTTCTTTCTGCATTCCATTCCATTCTATTCTCCATTCCATTCAATTCCATTCTGTATTGCATTCCATTCTCTGTTCCATTCCATTCTCTATTCCATTCCATTCCATTCTCCATTCCATTCCATTCTCCTTTCCAGTCCATTCCATGCTCCATTCCATTCCACTCTTAATTCCATTCCATTCCATTCTCCATTTCATTCTGTTCTTAATTTTATTACATTCTCCCTTCCATTCCATTCCATTCTCCATTCCATTCTATGTTGTTCTCCATTCTCTTCTGTTCCTTTCCATTCTCCATTCTTTTCTCCGTTTCATTCTATTCTCTATTCCATTCCATTCTATTCCATTCTCCATTCCATTCCATTCTCCATTCTATTCTCCATTGCATTCCGTTCCATTCCATACTCCATTCCATTCTATTCCATTCTCCATTGTATTCTCCATTGCATTCCATTCCATTCAATTCTCCATTCTATTCTCCATTCCATTCCATTCCATTCAATTCTCCATTCTATTCTCCATTTCATTCCATTCTCCATTCCTTTCCATTTCATTGTCCATTCCATTCAATTCTCCACTGCATTCCATTCCAATCTCCATTCCATTCTTCAGTTTATTTTACTTTCTGTTCCATTCTCTTTCCTTTCCACTCCACTCTCCATTCCATTTGATTCCATTCTTCATTCTATTCCATTCTCCATTTTATTCCTTTCCATTCCATTTTACATTCCATTCCATTTCATTCCATTCTCCATTCCATTCAGTTCCATTTTCCATTCCGTTCAATTCTTTCAATTGTCTATTCCATTCCATTCTCCATTCCGTTCCACTCTCCATTCTCCATTCCATTCCATTCTCCATTCTATTCCATCCCATTCCATTTCATTTCATTCCATTCCACTCTCCATTCCATTTCATCACATTTCATTCTGAATTCCATTCCATTTCATCACATTTCATTCTGAATTCCATTCCATTCTTTTCCAATCATTTCTCCATTCCATCCCATTTCATTCTCTATTCCACTCAATTTCACTCCGTTCTGCATTCCATTCTCCATTCCATTCTCCTTTCCAGTCCAATCCATTCTCCATTCCATTCCATTATTAATTCCATTCCTTTCCATTCTTCATTCCATTCCATTCTCCATTCCATTCAATTCTAAACTCCTTTACATTCTCTATTCCATTCCATTCCTTTCCATTCTCCATTCCATTCCATTCCTTTGCATTCTTCTTTCCATTCCATTTTATTCTACATTCCATTCCATTCTCATTTCAGCTCCATTCTATTCCTTGCCATTCTCCATTCCATTCTCCTTTCCATTTCGTTCCATTCTTCATTAAATTCCATTGCATTCCTTTCTCTATTCCATGCCAGTTTTTTCTCCATTCCATTCCTTTCCATTTTCTATTCCATTCCATTCTCCTTTCCATTCTATTCTCCATTCCATTCCATTTCTTCCTCCGTTCCCTTCCATTCTCTATTCATTTCCATTCTATTCTCCATTCCATTCCATTCTTAATTTCATTTGATTCTTTTTCATTCCATTGTTCATTCCATTCCATTCCATTCCATTCTCAATTCCATTCCATTTCATTCTCCATTCCATTCCATTCCATCCTCCTTTCCTTTCTATTCTCCAGTCAGTTCCATTCCATTCCATTCTCCATTCTTTTCCATTGCATTCCATTCTATATTGCTTTCCATTCCTTTCTATTGCATTCAGTTCTCCATTCCATTCCATTGTCCATTCCATTCCTTTTTATTCCACTCTGCATTCCATTCCATTCCATTCTGCATTTCATTGCATTCTCCATTTCATTCCATTTCATTCCTTTCTCTATTCCATTCCATTCCATTCTGAATTCCATTCCATTTTCCTTTCTATTCCATTCTCCATTCCATTCTCTGTTCCATTCCATTCTCCATTCCATTCCATTCCCTTTTATTACATTCTCCATTCCATTCCATTCTCCATTCCATTCAATTCCATTCTCTATTCCAGTCCATTCTCCATTCCTGTCTCCATTTTTCATTCCATTTCATTCCTTTCTCCATTCCATTCAATTCTCCATTCCATTCCATTTCATTCTCCATTCCATTCCATACTGCATTCCTTTCCATTCTCCAGTGAGTTCCATTCCATTCCATTCTCCATTCTTTTTCATTGCATTCCATTCCATTGTCCTTTCCATTCCATTCTATTGCATTCCATTCTCCATTCCATTCCATTCCATTGTCCTTTCCATTCCATTCTCCATTCCGTTCCATTCTCCATTCTTCGTTCCATTCCATTTTCCTTTCTATTCCATTTTCCATTCTATTCCATTCTCCATTCCATTCCATTCTCCATTCCATTCCGTTCCCTTTCATTGCATTCTCCTTTCCCTTCCTTTCCATTCTCCATTCCATTCTGTATTCCAGTCCATTCTCCTTTCCTTTCCATTCTCTTCCATTCTCCATTGCATTCCATTCCATTTTCCATTCTGTTCCATTCCATTCTGCATTCCATTCCATCCCATTCCATTCTGCATTCCATTCCACTCTCCATTCCATTCAATTCCATTCTCCTTTGCATTCCATTGTCCATTCCATTCCATTCTCCTTTCCATTCCATTCTATACTCCATTCCATTCCATTCTTAATTCCATTTCATTCCATTCTCCATTCCATTCTCCATTCCATTCTGTTCTAAATTCCTTTACATTCTCCATTCCTTTCTCCATTCCATTCCATTCTCTGTTCATTTCCATTTCATTCTCCATGCAATTCTCCATTCCATTCTCTATTCCATTCCATTCCATTCTTCATTCCATTCCATTCCATTCCATTACATTCCAATCTATTCCATTCTCCATACTATTCCATTCTACATACCATTCTCCATTCCATTCTATTTTATATTCCCTTTTCTTTTCCATTCTATTCTGCATTCCGTTTCCTTCCCTAGTATTCTACAATCCATTTTATTCCATTCCATTCTTCATTCTGTTCCACTCAATTCCATTTTACATTCCATTCCATTCTCCATTCCTTTCCATTCCATTCTCCATTCCATTAACTTCCATTCTCCATTCAATTCTGTTTCATTTTCCCTTTCGTTCCATTTCATTGTCCATTCCATTCCATTCTCCATTCCGTTCCATTCCATTCTCCATTCCATTCCATTCTCCATTCGTTTTGATCCCATTCTCCAATCCATTACATTCCCTTAAATTCTCCATTCCATTCCATTCATTCCATTCTCCATTCCATTGCTTTCTATTCCATTCTCCATTGCATTGCATTCCATTCATTTTCATTCTGCATTCTATTCTATTCTTCATTCCGCTCCATTCCATTCTCCATTTCATAATATTCCATTCTCCATTCCATTCGATTCAACATTCCATTGCATTCTACATTGCATTCTCTGTTCCATTTCATTCTCCAGTCGTTTCCTTTCCATTACATTCTACAATCTGTTCCATTCCATTCCATTCTGTATTCTGTTCCGATTAATTCCATTCTCCATTCCATTCCATTCTCCATTGGATTCCATTCCATTCCATTCTCCATTCCATTCAATTCCATTCTCCTTTCCACTCTGTTCTTTATTCCACTCCGTTCTCCATACTATTCCATTCTGTTCTCCATTCCATTCCATTACATTCTGTTCACCATTCCATTGCATTCTCCCTTTCTTTCCCTTCTGTTTTCCATTCTGTTGCATTCTCCATTCCACTATATTCCGTTCTCCATTCTGTTACATTCCATTATCCATTCCATTCCATTCCTTTTTTCCATTCCATTCCATTTCTTTCCATTCTCCATTCCACTCCATTCTCCATTCCCTTCCATTACTTTCTCCATTCCATTCCATTCTCTGTTCATTTCCATTCCATTCCATTCCATTCTCCACTCAATACTCCAATTCATTCTCTATTACATTCCGTCCCATTATTCATTCCATTCCATTCCATTCCATTCCATTCCATTCCATTCCATTCCATTCCATTCCATTCTTCATTCCATTCCATTCTGCATAACATTCTATATTCCATTCCATTACATTCCATTCTCCATTCCATTCTCCATTTTGCTCCTTTCCATTGCATTCCACTGTCATTTCCATTCCATTCCATTCTGCATTCTGTTCACCTCAATTCCATTCTGCATTCGATTCCAATCTATTCTCCTTTCCACACCTTTCTTCATTCAATTCTGTTCTGTTCTCTATTCCATTCCATTCTGTTCTCCATTGCATTCCGTCCTCCATTCCATTCCGTTCTCCACCCAATTTCATTCCATTCTCCATTCCGTTCCATTCCATTCCATTGCATTCTACATTCCATTCCATTCTCCCTTCTGTTCCGTTCCATTCTCCATTCCATTCCATTCTTTTCTCCATTCCATTGTGTTCTATTCCATTCTCCATTCTATTCTCCATTCCATACCATTCTCCATTCCATTCCATTCAATTCCGTTCCCCATTCAATTCCATTCCGCATTCTATTCTCCATTCCATTCTCCATTCCATTCCATTCCATTCTCCATTCAATTCCATTCCATTCTTCATTCCATTCTATTCCACTACATTCTCCATTCCATTCTATTCCATTCCATTCTCCACTTCATTCCATTCCAATCTCCATTCCATCCTTCAGTGTATTTTCCTTTCCGTTCCTTTCTGTTTCCTTTCCATTCCACTCTTCATTCCATTCGATTCCATTCTTCATTCCATTCCATTCTCCATTTGATTCTGTTTCCCTTCCATTTTACATTCCATTCCATTTCATTCCATTCTCCATTCCGTTCAGTTCCGTTTTCCTTTCCATTCCATTGTCTATTCCATTCCGTTCTCCATTCCATTCAGTTCTCCATTCTCAGTTACATTCCATTCTCCATTTCTTTCCATCCCATTCCATTTTCCATTCCGTTTTGTTCCATTCTATTCCACTCTCAATTCCGTTCCTTCACATTCCATTCTGAATTCCATTCCATTCCATTCCAGTCCTTTCTCTATTCCATCCCATTCCATTCTCTATTCCACTCCATTACATTCTGTTCTTCATTCTCTTCTCCTTTCCATTCTCCTTTTCAGTCCATTCCATTCTCCATTCCATTCCATTCTTAATTCCATTCCATTGCATTCTCCATTCTATTCCATTCTCCATTCCATTCTATTCTAAATTCCATTACATTCTTTTTTTCATTCCATTCCTTTCCATTCTCCATTCCATTCCATTCCTTTGCATCCTCCATTCCATTCCATTCTCATTTCAGCTCCATTCTATTCCATGCCATTCTCCAGGCCATTCTCCATTCCATTTCGTTTCCTTCTTCATTTAATTCCATTGCATTCCTTTCTCCATTCCATGCCAGTTTTTTCTCCATTCTCTTCTGTTCCCTTCCATTCTCCATTCCATTCTCCATTCCATTCCGTACCTTTCGCCTTTCCTTTCTATTCTCTATTCATTTCCATTCCATACTTCATTCCATTCTCTATTCCATTCCATTCCATTCTTCATTTCATTCCATTCCTTTTCATTCCATTGTTCATTCCATTGTTCATTCCATTCCATTCCATTCTCCATTTCATTCCATTCTCCATTTCATTCGATTTCATTCTCCATTCCAGTCCATTCTGCATTCCATTCCATTCGATTTCATTCTCCATTCCATTCCATACTCCATTCCCTTCCATTCTCCAGTCACTTCCATTCCATTCCATTGTCCATTCTTTTCCATTGCATTCCATCCTATATTCCATTCCTTTCCATTCTATTGCATTCCATTCCATTCTCCATTTCATTCCTGTCTCCATTTCATTCCATTTTATTCCATTCTCTATTCCATTACATTCTGAATTCCAATCCATTTTCCTTTCTATTCCATTCTCCATTCCATTCCATTCACTTTCATTCCATTCTTCA
Source organism: Aotus nancymaae (assembly GCF_030222135.1). NCBI lineage: Eukaryota > Metazoa > Chordata > Mammalia > Primates > Aotidae > Aotus > Aotus nancymaae. The sequence goes on along the minus strand of NW_026988472.1, from coordinate 15,922,456 downwards.
TTCCATTCCGTTCTCTATTCCAGTCTATTCTCCATTCCTTTCCATTCTATTCCATTCTCCATTCCATTCCATTCCATTTTCCATTCCGTTCCATTCCATTCTGTATTCCATTCTGTATTTCATTCCATTCCATTCTCCATTCCATTCCATTTCATTCTCCATTGCATTCCATTCTCTATTCCATTGCATTCCATTCCGTTCTGCATTCCATTCTCCATTCCATTCCGTTCTCCTTTCCAGTCCATTCCATACTCCATTCCATTCCATTCTCCATTTCATTCTATTCTAATTTCGATTACATTCTCTTTTCCATTCCATTCCATTCATTTCTCCATTCCATTCTGTTCCATTCCCTTCTCGATTCTATTCTCCATTCCATTCCATTCCATTCTCCATTCAATTCTATTCTATTCCATTCCATTCCATTCCATTCTCCATTGTATTCTGCATTGCATTCCATTCCATTCCATTCTCCATTCCATTCTCTATACCATTCTATTCCATTACATTCTCCATTCCATTCCATTCTCCACTGCATTTCATTCCAATCTCCATTCCATTCATTAGTGTGTTTTTCTTTCCGTTCCATTCTCTTTCGTTTCCATTCCACTCTCCATTCCATTCGATTCCTTTCTTCATTCCATTCCATTCTCCATTTTACATTCCATTCCATTTCATTCCATTCTCCATTCCATAGTCCGTTCCATTCCTTTTCATTCCACTCTGCATTCCATTCCATTCCATTCTCCATTTCATTCCATTCCATTCCATTCTCTATTTTATTCCATTCCATTCCATTCTGAATTCCATTCCATTTTCCATTCTGTTCCGTTCAATTCCATTCCATTCCACTCTCCATTCCATTCAATCACATTCCATTCTGAATTCCATTCTGTTCCATTCCATTCCTTTCTCCATTCCATCCCATTCCATTCTCTATTCTACTCCATTTCATTCCGTTCTGCATTCCAGTCTCCATTCCATTCTCCTTTTCAGTCTATTGCATTCTCCATTCCATTCCATTCCATTGTCCATTCCATTCCTTTTAATTCCACTCTGCATTCAATTCCATTCCATTCCATTCTCCATTTCAATCCATTCCATTCCATTATCTATTCCATTCCATTCCATTCCGAATTCCATTCCATTTTCCTTTCTATTCCATTCTCCATTCCATTCTCCATTCTGTTCCATTCTCCATTCCATTCCATTTCCTTTAATACCATTCTCCATTCCTTTCCAATCCATTCTATTCCATTATCCATTCCATTCCATTCCATTCTCTATTCCAGTCCATTCTCCATTCCTTTCCGTTCTATTCCATACTCCATTCCATTCCATTCCATTTTCCATTCCATTCCATTCTGCATTCCATTCCATCCCATTCCAATCTGCATTACATTCCATTCCATTCTCCATTCCATTCAATTTCATTCTCCATTGCATTCCATTCTCCATTCCATTCTCTATTCCATTCCATTCCATTCCGTTCTGCATTTCATTCTCCATTCCATTCCATTCTCTTTTTCAGTCCATTCCATGCTCCATTCCATTCCATTCTTAATTCGATTCCATTCCATTCTCCATTCCATTCTATTCAAAATTCCATTACATTCTCCCTTCCATTCCATTCCATTCTGTTCCATTCCATTCTCCATTCTATTCTCCATTCTATTCCATTCCATTCCATTCTATGCCATTCTCCATTCCATTCCATTCTCCATTCTATTCTACATTGCATTCAATTCCTTTCCATTCTCCATTCAATTCCATTTCATTCTCTATTCCATTCTATTCCTTTACATTCTCCATTCCATTCCATTCTTCAATGCATTCCCTTCCAATTTCCATTCCATTCTTCAGTGTATTTTCCTTTCCATTCCATTCTCTTTCCTTTCCACTCCACTCTCCATTCCATTCAATTCCATTTTTCATTCCATTCTATTCTCCATTTTATTCCTTTCCATTTCACTTTACATTCCATTCCATTTGATTCCATTCTCCATTCCGTTCAGTTCCATTTTCCATTCCATTCCATTCCATTTTCTATTGCATTCCATTCTCCATTTCGTTCCGTTCTCCATTCTGCATTCCATTCCATTCTCCATTACATTCTCCATTCTGTTCCGTTCCATTGCATTCCATTCCACTCCCCATTCCTTTCTATCACATTCCATTATGAATTCCATTCCATTCCGTTCCAATCCTTTCTCCATTCCATCCCATTTCGTTCGCTATTCCACTCCATTACATTCCGTTCTGCATTCCATTCTCCATTCCATTCTCCTTTCCCATCTATTGCATTCTCCATTTCATTACATTGTTAATTCCATTCAATTCCATTCTCCATTCCATTCCATTCCATTGTCTGTTCCATTCTTTTTTATTCCACTCTGCATTCCTTTCCATTCCATTCTCCATTTCCTTCCATTCATTTCATTCCATTCCATTCCATTCTCTTTTCCATTCCATTCTGAATTCGATTCCATTTTCCTTTCTATTCCATTCTCCATTCCATTCTCCATTCCATTCCATTCTCCATTCCGTTCCATTCACTTTCATTCCATTCTCCATTCCATTCCATTCCATTCCGTTCTCTATTCCAGTCAGTTCTCCATTCCTTTCCATTCTATTCCATTCCATTCCATTTTCCATTGCATTCCACTCCATTCCATTCCATTCTGCATTCCATTCCATCCCATTCCATTCTTCATTCCATTCCATCCCATTCCATTCTGCATTCCATTCCATTCCATTCTCCATTCCATTCCATTCCATTTTCCATTGCATTCCATTCTCCATTTCATTCCATTCTCTATTCCATTCCATTCCGTTCTGCATTCCATTCTCCATTCCATTCCATTCTCCATTCCATTCCATTCTCCATTTTATTCTATTCAAAATTCCATTACCTTCCCCCTTCCATTCCATTCCATTCTCCATTCCATTCCATTAATTTCTCCATTCCATTCTGTTCCATTCCATTCTCCATTCTATTCTCCATTCCATTCCATTCTGCATACCATTCCATTCTATGCCATTCTCCATTCCATTCCATTCTCCATTCTATTCTCCATTGCATTCAATTCCTTTCTCTTCTCCATTCAATTCCATTCCGTTCTCTATTCCATTGTATTCCATTACATTCTCCATTCCATTCCATTCTCTAATGCATTCCATTCCAATCTCCATTCCATTCTTTAGTGTATTTTCCTTTCCGTTCCATTCTCTTTCCTTTCCACTCCACTCTGCAATCCATTCGATTCCATTCTTCATTCCATTCCATTCTCCATTTTATTCCATTCCATTCCATTTTACATTCCATTCCATTCTCCTTTCTATTCATTTCCATTTTCCATTCCATTCCATTCAATTTTCTATTCCATTCCATTCTCCATTCCATTCCATTCTCCATTCTCCATTCCCTTCCATTCTCCATTCCATTCCATCCCATTCCATTTTCCATTTCGTTCCATTCTATTGAATTCCATTCCACTCCCCATTCCATTCCATCACATTCCATTCTGAATTCCATTCCATTCCGTTCCAATCCTTTCTCCATTCCATCCCATTACATTCTCTATTCCACTCCAATTCATTCCGTGCTGCATTCCATTCTCCATTCCATTCTCCATTCCATTCTCCTTTCCAGTCCATTCCATTCTCCATTCCATTCCATTCTTAATTCCATTCCATTCTATTCTCCATTCCATTCCATTCTCCATTCCATTCCTTTTTATTCCACTCTGCATTCCTTTCCATTCCATTCCATTCTCCATTTCATTCTATTCTCCATTCCATTTTCCATTCTATTCCATTCTCCATTCCATTCCATTCCATTCACTTTCATTCCATTCTCCATTCCTTTCCATTCTGTTCTCCATTTCATTCCTTTCCATCCCGTTCTCTATTCCAGTCCATTCTCCATTCCATTCCATTTTCCATTCCGTTTCATTCCATTCCATTCTATCCCATTCCTTTCTGCATTCCATTCCATTCCATTATCCATTCTATTCAATTCCATTCTCCATTGCATTCAATTCTCCATTCCATTCTCCATTCCATTCCATTCTCTCTTCCATTCCATTCCATTCCATTCTGCATTCCATTCTCCATTCCATTCCATTCTCCTTTCCAGTCCATTCCATGCTCCATTACATTCCATTCTTAATTCCATTCCATTCAATTCTCCATTCCATTCCATTCTCCATTCCATTCTGTTCTGAATTTCATTACCTTCTCTCTTCAATTCCATTCCAGTCTCCATTTCATTCCATTCTATTATCCATTCCATTCTGTTCCATTCCATTCTCCATTCTATTCTCCATTCCATTCTGTTCCATTCTATTATCCATTCCATTCCATTCTATTCGATTCTCCATTGCATTCTATTGCATTCCATTCTATTCTCCATTCTGTTCTCCATTCCATTCCATTCCATTCTCCATTCCATTCCATTCTCTATTCCATTCTATTCCATTGTATTCTCCATTCCATTCCGTTGTCCACTGCATTCCATTCCAAACTCCATTCCATTCTTCAGTGTATTTTCCTTTCCGTTCCATTCTCTTTCTTTTCCACTCCACTCTCCATTCCATTCGATTCCATCTTCATTCCATTCCATTCTCCATTTTATTCCGTTCCATTGCATTTTCCATTCAATTCCATTTCATTCCATTCTCCATTCCATTCAGTTCCATTTTCCATTCCATTCAATTGTCTATTCCATTCGATTCTCCATTCCGTTCTGTTCTGCATTCTCCATTCCATTCCATTCCATCCCATTCCATTTTTAATTCCATTCCATTGAATTCCACTTTCCTTTCCATTCCACTCTCCATTCCATTCCATGACATTCCTTTTTGAATTCCATTCCATTCCATTCCAAGCCTTTCTCCATTCCATCCCATTCCATTCTCTATTCCACTCCATTTCATTCCGTTCTGCATTCCGTTCCCCATTCCATTCTCCTTTCCAGTCCATTCCATTCTCCATTCCATTCTTAATTCCATTCAATTCCATTCTCCATTCCATTGCATTCTCCATTCCATTGTATTCTCTGTTCTATTCTATTCTAAATTCCATTACTTTCTCTATTCCATTCAATTCCTTTCCATTCTCCATTCCATTCCATTCCTTTGCATTCTCCATTCCATTGCATTTTATTCTACATTCCATTCCATTCTCATTTCGGCTCCTTTCTATTCCGTGCAATTCTCCATTCCATTCTCCATTCCGTTTTGTTCCATTTTTCATTTAATTCCATTGCATTCCTTTCTCCATTCCATGCCAGTTTTTTCTCCATTCCATTCCATTCCTTTCCATTCTCCATTCCATTCCATTCTGCATTCCATTCTATTCTTCATTCCATTCCATTCCTTTCTCCATTCCATTCCATTCTCTATTCATTTCCATTCTATTCTGCATTCCGTTCTCTATTCCATTCTTCATTTCATTCCATTTCTTTTCATTACATTCTTCATTGCATTCCATTCCATTCCATACTCCATTCCTTTCCATTCTCCAGTCAGTTCCATTCCATTCCAATCTCCATTGTTTTCCACTGCATTCCATTCTATATTGCATTCCATTCCATTCTATTGCTTTCCATTCCATTCCATTCTCCATTCCATTGTCCGTTCCATTCCTTTTCATTCCACTCTGCATTCCATTCCATTCCATTCCATTTTCCATTTCATTCCATTCTCCTTTTCATTCCATTCCATTCCATTTCTTTCTGAATTCCATTCCATTTTCCTTACTATTCCATTCTCCATTCCATTCTCCATTCCATTCCATTCTCCATTCCATTCCATTCTCCATTCCATTCCATTCCCTTTCATTCTATTGTCCATTCCTTTCCATTCCATTCCATTCTCCATTCCATTCCATTCCATTCTCTATTCCAGTCCATTCTCCATTCTTTCCATTCTATTCCATTCTTCATTCCATTTTCCATTCCATTCCATTCCATTCTTCATTCCATTCAATCCCACTCCATTCTGCATTCCATTCCATTCCATTCTCCATTCCATTCAATTCCATTCTCCATTGCATTTCATTCTCCATTGCATTCCATTCTCTATTCCATTCCATTCCATTCCGTTCTGCATTCCATTCCATTCTCCTTTCCAGTCCATTTCATGCTCCATTCCATTCTGAATTCCATTCCATTCCAGTCTCCTTTCCATTCCATTCTCCATTCCATTCTATTTTAAATTCCATTCCATTCTCCATTCCATTCAATTCCTTTCTCCATTCCAGTCCATTCTCTGCTCATTTCCATTCCATTCTCCATTCAATTCTCTATTCCATTCCATTCCATTCTTCATTTCATTCCATTCCTTTTCATTCCATTCTTCTTTGCATTCCATTCCATTTCATTCCAATCCATTTCATTCTCCATTGTATTCCATTCTACATACCATTCTTCATTCCATTCTATTTTATATTCCCTTTTCTTTTCCTTTCTGTTCTCCATTCCATTTCTTTCCACAGTATTTTACATTCCATTCCATTCGATTCCATTCTCCAATCCATTACGTTCCCTTCAATTCTCCATTCCATTCCATCCATTCCATTCTCCATTCCATTCCATTCTATTCCATTCTCCATTGCATTCCATTCATATCCACTCTGCATTCTATTCTATTCTTGATTCCGTTCCATTCCATTCTCCATTTCATAACATTCCATTCTCCATTCCATTCCATTCTACATTCCATTTCATTTGACATTTCATTCTCTGTTCCATTTCATTCTCCATTCCTTTCCTTTCCATTACATTCTGCAATCTGTTCCCTTCCATTCCATTCTGTATTCCGTCCCAATTAGTTCCATTCTCCATTCCATTCCATTCTTGATTCCATTCCATTCTCCATTGGATTCCATTCCATTCTATTCTCCATTCCGTTCAATTCCATTCTCCTTTCCACTCCGTTCTTTATTCCATTCCGTTCTCCATACCATTCAATTCTTTTCTCCATTACGTTCTATTCCATTCTGTTCACCATTCCATTCCATTCTCCATTTCGTTCCATTCCGTTTTCCATTGTGTTGCATTCTCCATTCCACTATATTCCGTTCTCCATTCTGTTACATTCTGTTCTCCATTTCATTCCATTCCTTTCTCCATTCCATTCCATTTCTTTCCATTCTCCATTCCACTCCGTTATCCATTCCCTTCCATTCCTTTCTCCATTCCTTTCCATTCTCTGTTCATTTCTATTCCATTCCATTCCATTCTCCACTCAATTCTCCAATCCACTCTCTATTCCATTCCATTCCATTATTCATTTCATTCCATTCCATTCCATTCCATTCCATTTTACATACCATTCTCCATTCCATTCCAATTTACATTCCATTCTCCATTCCATTCTTCATTTTGCTCCTTTCCATTGCATTCCACAGTCATTTCCATTCCATTCCATTGTGCCTTCTGTTCCCCTCAATTCCATTCTGAATTCAATTCCATTTTCCATTCGATTCCTATCTATTCTCCTTTCCACAGGTTTCTTCATTCAATGCCGTTCTGTTCTCCCTTCCATTCCATTCTGTTCTCCACTACATTCCGTCCTCCATTACATTCCATTCTCCACCCAATTCCATTCCATTCCCCATTCTGTTCCATTCCATTCCATTGCATTCTACATTCCATTCCATTCTCCCGTCCATTCCATTCCATTCTCCATTCCATTCCATTCCATTCTCCATTCCTTTCCATTCTCTTCTCCATTCCATTCTGTTCCATTCCATTCTCCATTCTATTCTCCATTCCATTCCATTCTCCATTCCATTCCATTCTATTCCATTCACCATTCCATTCCATTCCATTCTCCATTCTATTCTCCATTCCATTCTCCATTCTATTCCATTCATTTCTCTATTCCATTCTATCCCATTACATTCTCCATTCCATTCCATTCCATTCTCCACTGCATTCCCTTCCAATCTCCATTCCATTCTTCAGTGTATTTTCCTTTCCTTTCCATTCTCTTTCCTTTTCACTACACTCTCCATTCCATTCGATTCCATTCTTCATTCCATTCCATTCTCCATTTTATTCTCTTCCATTCCATTTTGGATTCCATTCCATTTCATTCCATTCTCCATCCCATTCAGTTCCATTTTCCATTCCATTCCATTCCATTCTTCCATTCCATTCTCCATTCTATTCTCCATTCCATTCAATTCCATTCCATTCTCCATTCTATTCCATTCATTTCTCTATTCCATTCTATCCCATTACATTCTCCATTCCATTCCATTCCATTGTCCACTGCATTCCCTTCCAATCTTCATTCCATTCTTCAGTGTATTTTCCTTTCCTTTCCATTGTCTTTCCTTTTCACTCCACTCTCCATTCCATTCGATTCCATTCTTCATTCCAATCCATTCTCCATTTTATTCCGTTCCATTCCATTTTACATTCTATTCCATTTCATTCCATTCTCCATTCCGTTCTGTTCCATTTTCCATTCCATTCCATTCCATTCAATTGTCAATTCCATTCCATTCTGCATTCCGTTCCATTCTCCATTCTCCATTCCATTCCATTCTCCATTTCATTCCATCCCATTCCATTTTTCATTCCGTTCCATTCCATTCCATTCCATTCCAATCCTTTCTCCATTCCATCCCATTCCATTCTCTATTCCACTCCATTTCATTCCGTTCTGCATTCCATTCTCCTTTCCAGTCCATTCCATTCTCCTTTCCTGTCCATTCAATTCTCCATTCCATTCCATTCTTAATTCCATTCCATTCCATTCCTTTCTCCATTCCATTCTATTCTTAATTCCATTACATTCTCTATTCCTTTCCATTCCTTTCGATTCTCCATTCCATTCCATTCCTTTGCATTCTCCATTCCATTCCACTTTATTCTACATTCCATTCCATTCTCATTTCAGATCCGTTCTATTCCGTGTCATTCTCCAATCCATTCTCCATTCCATTTCGTTCCATTCTTCATTTAATTCCATTGCATTCCTTTCTCCTTTCAATGCCAGATTTTTCTCCATTCCATTCCTTTCCATTCTCCATTACATTCCTTTCTCCATTCCATTCTATTCTCCATTCCATTCCATTCCGTTCTCAATTCCATTCCATTCTCTACTCATTTCCATTCCATTCTCCATTCCATTCTCTATTCCATTCCATTCCATTCTCCATTTCATTCCATTCCTTTTCATTCCATTGTTCATTCCATTCTATTCCATTCTCCATTCCATTCCATTTCATTCTCTATTCCATTCCATTCCATACTCCATTCCATTCCATTCTCCATTCTTTTCCATTGCATTCCTTTCTATATTCCATTCCATTCCATTTTATTGCATTCCATTCCATTCATTCTCCATTCCATTTAATTCCGTTGTCCGTTCCCTTCCTTTTCATTCCACTCTGCATTCCATTCCATTTCATTCCATTCTCTATTCCATTCCATTCTGAATTCCATTCCATTTTCCTTTCTATTCCATTTTCCATTCCATTCCATTCCATTCTCCATTCCATTCCATTCCATTCTCTATTCCAGGCCATTCTCCATACTTTTCCATTTTATTCCATTCTCCATTCCATTCCTTTCCATTTTCCATTTCGTTCCATTCCATTCTGCATTCAATTCTTTCCACTTCTTTCTGCATTCCATTCCATTCTATTCTCCATTCCATTCAATTCCATTCTGTATTGCATTCCATTCTCTGTTCCATTCCATTCTCTATTCCATTCCATTCCATTCTCCATTCCATTCCATTCTCCTTTCCAGTCCATTCCATGCTCCATTCCATTCCACTCTTAATTCCATTCCATTCCATTCTCCATTTCATTCTGTTCTTAATTTTATTACATTCTCCCTTCCATTCCATTCCATTCTCCATTCCATTCTATGTTGTTCTCCATTCTCTTCTGTTCCTTTCCATTCTCCATTCTTTTCTCCGTTTCATTCTATTCTCTATTCCATTCCATTCTATTCCATTCTCCATTCCATTCCATTCTCCATTCTATTCTCCATTGCATTCCGTTCCATTCCATACTCCATTCCATTCTATTCCATTCTCCATTGTATTCTCCATTGCATTCCATTCCATTCAATTCTCCATTCTATTCTCCATTCCATTCCATTCCATTCAATTCTCCATTCTATTCTCCATTTCATTCCATTCTCCATTCCTTTCCATTTCATTGTCCATTCCATTCAATTCTCCACTGCATTCCATTCCAATCTCCATTCCATTCTTCAGTTTATTTTACTTTCTGTTCCATTCTCTTTCCTTTCCACTCCACTCTCCATTCCATTTGATTCCATTCTTCATTCTATTCCATTCTCCATTTTATTCCTTTCCATTCCATTTTACATTCCATTCCATTTCATTCCATTCTCCATTCCATTCAGTTCCATTTTCCATTCCGTTCAATTCTTTCAATTGTCTATTCCATTCCATTCTCCATTCCGTTCCACTCTCCATTCTCCATTCCATTCCATTCTCCATTCTATTCCATCCCATTCCATTTCATTTCATTCCATTCCACTCTCCATTCCATTTCATCACATTTCATTCTGAATTCCATTCCATTTCATCACATTTCATTCTGAATTCCATTCCATTCTTTTCCAATCATTTCTCCATTCCATCCCATTTCATTCTCTATTCCACTCAATTTCACTCCGTTCTGCATTCCATTCTCCATTCCATTCTCCTTTCCAGTCCAATCCATTCTCCATTCCATTCCATTATTAATTCCATTCCTTTCCATTCTTCATTCCATTCCATTCTCCATTCCATTCAATTCTAAACTCCTTTACATTCTCTATTCCATTCCATTCCTTTCCATTCTCCATTCCATTCCATTCCTTTGCATTCTTCTTTCCATTCCATTTTATTCTACATTCCATTCCATTCTCATTTCAGCTCCATTCTATTCCTTGCCATTCTCCATTCCATTCTCCTTTCCATTTCGTTCCATTCTTCATTAAATTCCATTGCATTCCTTTCTCTATTCCATGCCAGTTTTTTCTCCATTCCATTCCTTTCCATTTTCTATTCCATTCCATTCTCCTTTCCATTCTATTCTCCATTCCATTCCATTTCTTCCTCCGTTCCCTTCCATTCTCTATTCATTTCCATTCTATTCTCCATTCCATTCCATTCTTAATTTCATTTGATTCTTTTTCATTCCATTGTTCATTCCATTCCATTCCATTCCATTCTCAATTCCATTCCATTTCATTCTCCATTCCATTCCATTCCATCCTCCTTTCCTTTCTATTCTCCAGTCAGTTCCATTCCATTCCATTCTCCATTCTTTTCCATTGCATTCCATTCTATATTGCTTTCCATTCCTTTCTATTGCATTCAGTTCTCCATTCCATTCCATTGTCCATTCCATTCCTTTTTATTCCACTCTGCATTCCATTCCATTCCATTCTGCATTTCATTGCATTCTCCATTTCATTCCATTTCATTCCTTTCTCTATTCCATTCCATTCCATTCTGAATTCCATTCCATTTTCCTTTCTATTCCATTCTCCATTCCATTCTCTGTTCCATTCCATTCTCCATTCCATTCCATTCCCTTTTATTACATTCTCCATTCCATTCCATTCTCCATTCCATTCAATTCCATTCTCTATTCCAGTCCATTCTCCATTCCTGTCTCCATTTTTCATTCCATTTCATTCCTTTCTCCATTCCATTCAATTCTCCATTCCATTCCATTTCATTCTCCATTCCATTCCATACTGCATTCCTTTCCATTCTCCAGTGAGTTCCATTCCATTCCATTCTCCATTCTTTTTCATTGCATTCCATTCCATTGTCCTTTCCATTCCATTCTATTGCATTCCATTCTCCATTCCATTCCATTCCATTGTCCTTTCCATTCCATTCTCCATTCCGTTCCATTCTCCATTCTTCGTTCCATTCCATTTTCCTTTCTATTCCATTTTCCATTCTATTCCATTCTCCATTCCATTCCATTCTCCATTCCATTCCGTTCCCTTTCATTGCATTCTCCTTTCCCTTCCTTTCCATTCTCCATTCCATTCTGTATTCCAGTCCATTCTCCTTTCCTTTCCATTCTCTTCCATTCTCCATTGCATTCCATTCCATTTTCCATTCTGTTCCATTCCATTCTGCATTCCATTCCATCCCATTCCATTCTGCATTCCATTCCACTCTCCATTCCATTCAATTCCATTCTCCTTTGCATTCCATTGTCCATTCCATTCCATTCTCCTTTCCATTCCATTCTATACTCCATTCCATTCCATTCTTAATTCCATTTCATTCCATTCTCCATTCCATTCTCCATTCCATTCTGTTCTAAATTCCTTTACATTCTCCATTCCTTTCTCCATTCCATTCCATTCTCTGTTCATTTCCATTTCATTCTCCATGCAATTCTCCATTCCATTCTCTATTCCATTCCATTCCATTCTTCATTCCATTCCATTCCATTACATTACATTCCAATCTATTCCATTCTCCATACTATTCCATTCTACATACCATTCTCCATTCCATTCTATTTTATATTCCCTTTTCTTTTCCATTCTATTCTGCATTCCGTTTCCTTCCCTAGTATTCTACAATCCATTTTATTCCATTCCATTCTTCATTCTGTTCCACTCAATTCCATTTTACATTCCATTCCATTCTCCATTCCTTTCCATTCCATTCTCCATTCCATTAACTTCCATTCTCCATTCAATTCTGTTTCATTTTCCCTTTCGTTCCATTTCATTGTCCATTCCATTCCATTCTCCATTCCGTTCCATTCCATTCTCCATTCCATTCCATTCTCCATTCGTTTTGATCCCATTCTCCAATCCATTACATTCCCTTAAATTCTCCATTCCATTCCATTCATTCCATTCTCCATTCCATTGCTTTCTATTCCATTCTCCATTGCATTGCATTCCATTCATTTTCATTCTGCATTCTATTCTATTCTTCATTCCGCTCCATTCCATTCTCCATTTCATAATATTCCATTCTCCATTCCATTCGATTCAACATTCCATTGCATTCTACATTGCATTCTCTGTTCCATTTCATTCTCCAGTCGTTTCCTTTCCATTACATTCTACAATCTGTTCCATTCCATTCCATTCTGTATTCTGTTCCGATTAATTCCATTCTCCATTCCATTCCATTCTCCATTGGATTCCATTCCATTCCATTCTCCATTCCATTCAATTCCATTCTCCTTTCCACTCTGTTCTTTATTCCACTCCGTTCTCCATACTATTCCATTCTGTTCTCCATTCCATTCCATTACATTCTGTTCACCATTCCATTGCATTCTCCCTTTCTTTCCCTTCTGTTTTCCATTCTGTTGCATTCTCCATTCCACTATATTCCGTTCTCCATTCTGTTACATTCCATTATCCATTCCATTCCATTCCTTTTTTCCATTCCATTCCATTTCTTTCCATTCTCCATTCCACTCCATTCTCCATTCCCTTCCATTACTTTCTCCATTCCATTCCATTCTCTGTTCATTTCCATTCCATTCCATTCCATTCTCCACTCAATACTCCAATTCATTCTCTATTACATTCCGTCCCATTATTCATTCCATTCCATTCCATTCCATTCCATTCCATTCCATTCCATTCCATTCCATTCTTCATTCCATTCCATTCTGCATAACATTCTATATTCCATTCCATTACATTCCATTCTCCATTCCATTCTCCATTTTGCTCCTTTCCATTGCATTCCACTGTCATTTCCATTCCATTCCATTCTGCATTCTGTTCACCTCAATTCCATTCTGCATTCGATTCCAATCTATTCTCCTTTCCACACCTTTCTTCATTCAATTCTGTTCTGTTCTCTATTCCATTCCATTCTGTTCTCCATTGCATTCCGTCCTCCATTCCATTCCGTTCTCCACCCAATTTCATTCCATTCTCCATTCCGTTCCATTCCATTCCATTGCATTCTACATTCCATTCCATTCTCCCTTCTGTTCCGTTCCATTCTCCATTCCATTCCATTCTTTTCTCCATTCCATTGTGTTCTATTCCATTCTCCATTCTATTCTCCATTCCATACCATTCTCCATTCCATTCCATTCAATTCCGTTCCCCATTCAATTCCATTCCGCATTCTATTCTCCATTCCATTCTCCATTCCATTCCATTCCATTCTCCATTCAATTCCATTCCATTCTTCATTCCATTCTATTCCACTACATTCTCCATTCCATTCTATTCCATTCCATTCTCCACTTCATTCCATTCCAATCTCCATTCCATCCTTCAGTGTATTTTCCTTTCCGTTCCTTTCTGTTTCCTTTCCATTCCACTCTTCATTCCATTCGATTCCATTCTTCATTCCATTCCATTCTCCATTTGATTCTGTTTCCCTTCCATTTTACATTCCATTCCATTTCATTCCATTCTCCATTCCGTTCAGTTCCGTTTTCCTTTCCATTCCATTGTCTATTCCATTCCGTTCTCCATTCCATTCAGTTCTCCATTCTCAGTTACATTCCATTCTCCATTTCTTTCCATCCCATTCCATTTTCCATTCCGTTTTGTTCCATTCTATTCCACTCTCAATTCCGTTCCTTCACATTCCATTCTGAATTCCATTCCATTCCATTCCAGTCCTTTCTCTATTCCATCCCATTCCATTCTCTATTCCACTCCATTACATTCTGTTCTTCATTCTCTTCTCCTTTCCATTCTCCTTTTCAGTCCATTCCATTCTCCATTCCATTCCATTCTTAATTCCATTCCATTGCATTCTCCATTCTATTCCATTCTCCATTCCATTCTATTCTAAAGTCCATTACATTCTTTTTTTCATTCCATTCCTTTCCATTCTCCATTCCATTCCATTCCTTTGCATCCTCCATTCCATTCCATTCTCATTTCAGCTCCATTCTATTCCATGCCATTCTCCAGGCCATTCTCCATTCCATTTCGTTTCCTTCTTCATTTAATTCCATTGCATTCCTTTCTCCATTCCATGCCAGTTTTTTCTCCATTCTCTTCTGTTCCCTTCCATTCTCCATTCCATTCTCCATTCCATTCCGTACCTTTCGCCTTTCCTTTCTATTCTCTATTCATTTCCATTCCATACTTCATTCCATTCTCTATTCCATTCCATTCCATTCTTCATTTCATTCCATTCCTTTTCATTCCATTGTTCATTCCATTGTTCATTCCATTCCATTCCATTCTCCATTTCATTCCATTCTCCATTTCATTCGATTTCATTCTCCATTCCAGTCCATTCTGCATTCCATTCCATTCGATTTCATTCTCCATTCCATTCCATACTCCATTCCCTTCCATTCTCCAGTCACTTCCATTCCATTCCATTGTCCATTCTTTTCCATTGCATTCCATCCTATATTCCATTCCTTTCCATTCTATTGCATTCCATTCCATTCTCCATTTCATTCCTGTCTCCATTTCATTCCATTTTATTCCATTCTCTATTCCATTACATTCTGAATTCCAATCCATTTTCCTTTCTATTCCATTCTCCATTCCATTCCATTCACTTTCATTCCATTCTTCATTGCATTCCGTTCTCTATTCCAGTCTATTCTCCATTCCTTTCCATTCTATTCCATTCTCCATTCCATTCCATTCCATTTTTCATTCCGTTCCATTCCATTCCATTCCATTCCAATCCTTTCTCCATTCCATCCCATTCCATTCTCTATTCCACTCCATTTCATTCCGTTCTGCATTCCATTCTCCTTTCCAGTCCATTCCATTCTCCTTTCCTGTCCATTCAATTCTCCATTCCATTCCATTCTTAATTCCATTCCATTCCATTCCTTTCTCCATTCCATTCTATTCTTAATTCCATTACATTCTCTATTCCTTTCCATTCCTTTCGATTCTCCATTCCATTCCATTCCTTTGCATTCTCCATTCCATTCCACTTTATTCTACATTCCATTCCATTCTCATTTCAGATCCGTTCTATTCCGTGTCATTCACCAATCCATTCTCCATTCCATTTCGTTCCATTCTTCATTTAATTCCATTGCATTCCTTTCTCCTTTCAATGCCAGATTTTTCTCCATTCCATTCCTTTCCATTCTCCATTACATTCCTTTCTCCATTCCATTCTATTCTCCATTCCATTCCATTCCGTTCTCAATTCCATTCCATTCTCTACTCATTTCCATTCCATTCTCCATTCCATTCTCTATTCCATTCCATTCCATTCTCCATTTCATTCCATTCCTTTTCATTCCATTGTTCATTCCATTCTATTCCATTCTCCATTCCATTCCATTTCATTCTCTATTCCATTCCATTCCATACTCCATTCCATTCCATTCTCCATTCTTTTCCATTGCATTCCTTTCTATATTCCATTCCATTCCATTTTATTGCATTCCATTCCATTCATTCTCCATTCCATTTAATTCCATTGTCCGTTCCCTTCCTTTTCATTCCACTCTGCATTCCATTCCATTTCATTCCATTCTCTATTCCATTCCATTCTGAATTCCATTCCATTTTCCTTTCTATTCCATTTTCCATTCCATTCCATTCCATTCTCCATTCCATTCCATTCCATTCTCTATTCCAGGCCATTCTCCATACTTTTCCATTTTATTCCATTCTCCATTCCATTCCTTTCCATTTTCCATTTCGTTCCATTCCATTCTGCATTCAATTCTTTCCACTTCTTTCTGCATTCCATTCCATTCTATTCTCCATTCCATTCAATTCCATTCTGTATTGCATTCCATTCTCTGTTCCATTCCATTCTCTATTCCATTCCATTCCATTCTCCATTCCATTCCATTCTCCTTTCCAGTCCATTCCATGCTCCATTCCATTCCACTCTTAATTCCATTCCATTCCATTCTCCATTTCATTCTGTTCTTAATTTTATTACATTCTCCCTTCCATTCCATTCCATTCTCCATTCCATTCTATGTTGTTCTCCATTCTCTTCTGTTCCTTTCCATTCTCCATTCTTTTCTCCGTTTCATTCTATTCTCTATTCCATTCCATTCTATTCCATTCTCCATTCCATTCCATTCTCCATTCTATTCTCCATTGCATTCCGTTCCATTCCATACTCCATTCCATTCTATTCCATTCTCCATTGTATTCTCCATTGCATTCCATTCCATTCAATTCTCCATTCTATTCTCCATTCCATTCCATTCCATTCAATTCTCCATTCTATTCTCCATTTCATTCCATTCTCCATTCCTTTCCATTTCATTGTCCATTCCATTCAATTCTCCACTGCATTCCATTCCAATCTCCATTCCATTCTTCAGTTTATTTTACTTTCTGTTCCATTCTCTTTCCTTTCCACTCCACTCTCCATTCCATTTGATTCCATTCTTCATTCTATTCCATTCTCCATTTTATTCCTTTCCATTCCATTTTACATTCCATTCCATTTCATTCCATTCTCCATTCCATTCAGTTCCATTTTCCATTCCGTTCAATTCTTTCAATTGTCTATTCCATTCCATTCTCCATTCCGTTCCACTCTCCATTCTCCATTCCATTCCATTCTCCATTCTATTCCATCCCATTCCATTTCATTTCATTCCATTCCACTCTCCATTCCATTTCATCACATTTCATTCTGAATTCCATTCCATTTCATCACATTTCATTCTGAATTCCATTCCATTCTTTTCCAATCATTTCTCCATTCCATCCCATTTCATTCTCTATTCCACTCAATTTCACTCCGTTCTGCATTCCATTCTCCATTCCATTCTCCTTTCCAGTCCAATCCATTCTCCATTCCATTCCATTATTAATTCCATTCCTTTCCATTCTTCATTCCATTCCATTCTCCATTCCATTCAATTCTAAACTCCTTTACATTCTCTATTCCATTCCATTCCTTTCCATTCTCCATTCCATTCCATTCCTTTGCATTCTTCTTTCCATTCCATTTTATTCTACATTCCATTCCATTCTCATTTCAGCTCCATTCTATTCCTTGCCATTCTCCATTCCATTCTCCTTTCCATTTCGTTCCATTCTTCATTAAATTCCATTGCATTCCTTTCTCTATTCCATGCCAGTTTTTTCTCCATTCCATTCCTTTCCATTTTCTATTCCATTCCATTCTCCTTTCCATTCTATTCTCCATTCCATTCCATTTCTTCCTCCGTTCCCTTCCATTCTCTATTCATTTCCATTCTATTCTCCATTCCATTCCATTCTTAATTTCATTTGATTCTTTTTCATTCCATTGTTCATTCCATTCCATTCCATTCCATTCTCAATTCCATTCCATTTCATTCTCCATTCCATTCCATTCCATCCTCCTTTCCTTTCTATTCTCCAGTCAGTTCCATTCCATTCCATTCTCCATTCTTTTCCATTGCATTCCATTCTATATTGCTTTCCATTCCTTTCTATTGCATTCAGTTCTCCATTCCATTCCATTGTCCATTCCATTCCTTTTTATTCCACTCTGCATTCCATTCCATTCCATTCTGCATTTCATTGCATTCTCCATTTCATTCCATTTCATTCCTTTCTCTATTCCATTCCATTCCATTCTGAATTCCATTCCATTTTCCTTTCTATTCCATTCTCCATTCCATTCTCTGTTCCATTCCATTCTCCATTCCATTCCATTCCCTTTTATTACATTCTCCATTCCATTCCATTCTCCATTCCATTCAATTCCATTCTCTATTCCAGTCCATTCTCCATTCCTGTCTCCATTTTTCATTCCATTTCATTCCTTTCTCCATTCCATTCAATTCTCCATTCCATTCCATTTCATTCTCCATTCCATTCCATACTGCATTCCTTTCCATTCTCCAGTGAGTTCCATTCCATTCCATTCTCCATTCTTTTTCATTGCATTCCATTCCATTGTCCTTTCCATTCCATTCTATTGCATTCCATTCTCCATTCCATTCCATTCCATTGTCCTTTCCATTCCATTCTCCATTCCGTTCCATTCTCCATTCTTCGTTCCATTCCATTTTCCTTTCTATTCCATTTTCCATTCTATTCCATTCTCCATTCCATTCCATTCTCCATTCCATTCCGTTCCCTTTCATTGCATTCTCCTTTCCCTTCCTTTCCATTCTCCATTCCATTCTGTATTCCAGTCCATTCTCCTTTCCTTTCCATTCTCTTCCATTCTCCATTGCATTCCATTCCATTTTCCATTCTGTTCCATTCCATTCTGCATTCCATTCCATCCCATTCCATTCTGCATTCCATTCCACTCTCCATTCCATTCAATTCCATTCTCCTTTGCATTCCATTGTCCATTCCATTCCATTCTCCTTTCCATTCCATTCTATACTCCATTCCATTCCATTCTTAATTCCATTTCATTCCATTCTCCATTCCATTCTCCATTCCATTCTGTTCTAAATTCCTTTACATTCTCCATTCCTTTCTCCATTCCATTCCATTCTCTGTTCATTTCCATTTCATTCTCCATGCAATTCTCCATTCCATTCTCTATTCCATTCCATTCCATTCTTCATTCCATTCCATTCCATTACATTACATTCCAATCTATTCCATTCTCCATACTATTCCATTCTACATACCATTCTCCATTCCATTCTATTTTATATTCCCTTTTCTTTTCCATTCTATTCTGCATTCCGTTTCCTTCCCTAGTATTCTACAATCCATTTTATTCCATTCCATTCTTCATTCTGTTCCACTCAATTCCATTTTACATTCCATTCCATTCTCCATTCCTTTCCATTCCATTCTCCATTCCATTAACTTCCATTCTCCATTCAATTCTGTTTCATTTTCCCTTTCGTTCCATTTCATTGTCCATTCCATTCCATTCTCCATTCCGTTCCATTCCATTCTCCATTCCATTCCATTCTCCATTCGTTTTGATCCCATTCTCCAATCCATTACATTCCCTTAAATTCTCCATTCCATTCCATTCATTCCATTCTCCATTCCATTGCTTTCTATTCCATTCTCCATTGCATTGCATTCCATTCATTTTCATTCTGCATTCTATTCTATTCTTCATTCCGCTCCATTCCATTCTCCATTTCATAATATTCCATTCTCCATTCCATTCGATTCAACATTCCATTGCATTCTACATTGCATTCTCTGTTCCATTTCATTCTCCAGTCGTTTCCTTTCCATTACATTCTACAATCTGTTCCATTCCATTCCATTCTGTATTCTGTTCCGATTAATTCCATTCTCCATTCCATTCCATTCTCCATTGGATTCCATTCCATTCCATTCTCCATTCCATTCAATTCCATTCTCCTTTCCACTCTGTTCTTTATTCCACTCCGTTCTCCATACTATTCCATTCTGTTCTCCATTCCATTCCATTACATTCTGTTCACCATTCCATTGCATTCTCCCTTTCTTTCCCTTCTGTTTTCCATTCTGTTGCATTCTCCATTCCACTATATTCCGTTCTCCATTCTGTTACATTCCATTATCCATTCCATTCCATTCCTTTTTTCCATTCCATTCCATTTCTTTCCATTCTCCATTCCACTCCATTCTCCATTCCCTTCCATTACTTTCTCCATTCCATTCCATTCTCTGTTCATTTCCATTCCATTCCATTCCATTCTCCACTCAATACTCCAATTCATTCTCTATTACATTCCGTCCCATTATTCATTCCATTCCATTCCATTCCATTCCATTCCATTCCATTCCATTCCATTCCATTCTTCATTCCATTCCATTCTGCATAACATTCTATATTCCATTCCATTACATTCCATTCTCCATTCCATTCTCCATTTTGCTCCTTTCCATTGCATTCCACTGTCATTTCCATTCCATTCCATTCTGCATTCTGTTCACCTCAATTCCATTCTGCATTCGATTCCAATCTATTCTCCTTTCCACACCTTTCTTCATTCAATTCTGTTCTGTTCTCTATTCCATTCCATTCTGTTCTCCATTGCATTCCGTCCTCCATTCCATTCCGTTCTCCACCCAATTTCATTCCATTCTCCATTCCGTTCCATTCCATTCCATTGCATTCTACATTCCATTCCATTCTCCCTTCTGTTCCGTTCCATTCTCCATTCCATTCCATTCTTTTCTCCATTCCATTGTGTTCTATTCCATTCTCCATTCTATTCTCCATTCCATACCATTCTCCATTCCATTCCATTCAATTCCGTTCCCCATTCAATTCCATTCCGCATTCTATTCTCCATTCCATTCTCCATTCCATTCCATTCCATTCTCCATTCAATTCCATTCCATTCTTCATTCCATTCTATTCCACTACATTCTCCATTCCATTCTATTCCATTCCATTCTCCACTTCATTCCATTCCAATCTCCATTCCATCCTTCAGTGTATTTTCCTTTCCGTTCCTTTCTGTTTCCTTTCCATTCCACTCTTCATTCCATTCGATTCCATTCTTCATTCCATTCCATTCTCCATTTGATTCTGTTTCCCTTCCATTTTACATTCCATTCCATTTCATTCCATTCTCCATTCCGTTCAGTTCCGTTTTCCTTTCCATTCCATTGTCTATTCCATTCCGTTCTCCATTCCATTCAGTTCTCCATTCTCAGTTACATTCCATTCTCCATTTCTTTCCATCCCATTCCATTTTCCATTCCGTTTTGTTCCATTCTATTCCACTCTCAATTCCGTTCCTTCACATTCCATTCTGAATTCCATTCCATTCCATTCCAGTCCTTTCTCTATTCCATCCCATTCCATTCTCTATTCCACTCCATTACATTCTGTTCTTCATTCTCTTCTCCTTTCCATTCTCCTTTTCAGTCCATTCCATTCTCCATTCCATTCCATTCTTAATTCCATTCCATTGCATTCTCCATTCTATTCCATTCTCCATTCCATTCTATTCTAAAGTCCATTACATTCTTTTTTTCATTCCATTCCTTTCCATTCTCCATTCCATTCCATTCCTTTGCATCCTCCATTCCATTCCATTCTCATTTCAGCTCCATTCTATTCCATGCCATTCTCCAGGCCATTCTCCATTCCATTTC
Organism: Aotus nancymaae; assembly: GCF_030222135.1. Taxonomy (NCBI): domain Eukaryota; kingdom Metazoa; phylum Chordata; class Mammalia; order Primates; family Aotidae; genus Aotus; species Aotus nancymaae. The sequence continues at coordinate 15,900,471 of NW_026988472.1, read as the reverse complement.
GTTTCCTTCTTCATTTAATTCCATTGCATTCCTTTCTCCATTCCATGCCAGTTTTTTCTCCATTCTCTTCTGTTCCCTTCCATTCTCCATTCCATTCTCCATTCCATTCCGTACCTTTCGCCTTTCCTTTCTATTCTCTATTCATTTCCATTCCATACTTCATTCCATTCTCTATTCCATTCCATTCCATTCTTCATTTCATTCCATTCCTTTTCATTCCATTGTTCATTCCATTGTTCATTCCATTCCATTCCATTCTCCATTTCATTCCATTCTCCATTTCATTCGATTTCATTCTCCATTCCAGTCCATTCTGCATTCCATTCCATTCGATTTCATTCTCCATTCCATTCCATACTCCATTCCCTTCCATTCTCCAGTCACTTCCATTCCATTCCATTGTCCATTCTTTTCCATTGCATTCCATCCTATATTCCATTCCTTTCCATTCTATTGCATTCCATTCCATTCTCCATTTCATTCCTGTCTCCATTTCATTCCATTTTATTCCATTCTCTATTCCATTACATTCTGAATTCCAATCCATTTTCCTTTCTATTCCATTCTCCATTCCATTCCATTCACTTTCATTCCATTCTTCATTCCATTCCGTTCTCTATTCCAGTCTATTCTCCATTCCTTTCCATTCTATTCCATTCTCCATTCCATTCCATTCCATTTTCCATTCCGTTCCATTCCATTCTGTATTCCATTCCATCTCATTCCATTCTGTATTTCATTCCATTCCATTCTCCATTCCATTCCATTTCATTCTCCATTGCATTCCATTCTCTATTCCATTCCATTCCATTCCGTTCTGCATTCCATTCTCCATTCCATTCCGTTCTCCTTTCCAGTCCATTCCATACTCCATTCCATTCCATTCTCCATTTCATTCTATTCTAATTTCGATTACATTCTCTTTTCCATTCCATTCCATTCATTTCTCCATTCCATTCTGTTCCATTCCCTTCTCGATTCTATTCTCCATTCCATTCCATTCCATTCTCCATTCAATTCTATTCTATTCCGTTCCATTCCATTCCATTCTCCATTGTATTCTGCATTGCATTCCATTCCATTCCATTCTCCATTCCATTCTCTATACCATTCTATTCCATTACATTCTCCATTCCATTCCATTCTCCACTGCATTTCATTCCAATCTCCATTCCATTCATTAGTGTGTTTTTCTTTCCGTTCCATTCTCTTTCGTTTCCATTCCACTCTCCATTCCATTCGATTCCTTTCTTCATTCCATTCCATTCTCCATTTTACATTCCATTCCATTTCATTCCATTCTCCATTCCATAGTCCGTTCCATTCCTTTTCATTCCACTCTGCATTCCATTCCATTCCATTCTCCATTTCATTCCATTCCATTCCATTCTCTATTTTATTCCATTCCATTCCATTCTGAATTCCATTCCATTTTCCATTCTGTTCCGTTCAATTCCATTCCATTCCACTCTCCATTCCATTCAATCACATTCCATTCTGAATTCCATTCTGTTCCATTCCATTCCTTTCTCCATTCCATCCCATTCCATTCTCTATTCTACTCCATTTCATTCCGTTCTGCATTCCAGTCTCCATTCCATTCTCCTTTTCAGTCTATTGCATTCTCCATTCCATTCCATTCCATTGTCCATTCCATTCCTTTTAATTCCACTCTGCATTCAATTCCATTCCATTCCATTCTCCATTTCAATCCATTCCATTCCATTATCTATTCCATTCCATTCCATTCCGAATTCCATTCCATTTTCCTTTCTATTCCATTCTCCATTCCATTCTCCATTCTGTTCCATTCTCCATTCCATTCCATTTCCTTTAATACCATTCTCCATTCCTTTCCAATCCATTCTATTCCATTGTCCATTCCATTCCATTCCATTCTCTATTCCAGTCCATTCTCCATTCCTTTCCGTTCTATTCCATACTCCATTCCATTCCATTCCATTTTCCATTCCATTCCATTCTGCATTCCATTCCATCCCATTCCAATCTGCATTACATTCCATTCCATTCTCCATTCCATTCAATTTCATTCTCCATTGCATTCCATTCTCCATTCCATTCTCTATTCCATTCCATTCCATTCCGTTCTGCATTTCATTCTCCATTCCATTCCATTCTCTTTTTCAGTCCATTCCATGCTCCATTCCATTCCATTCTTAATTCGATTCCATTCCATTCTCCATTCCATTCTATTCAAAATTCCATTACATTCTCCCTTCCATTCCATTACATTCTCCATTCCATTCCATTCTTTTCTCCATTCCATTCTGTTCCATTCCATTCTCCATTCTATTCTCCATTCTATTCCATTCCATTCCATTCTATGCCATTCTCCATTCCATTCCATTCTCCATTCTATTCTACATTGCATTCAATTCCTTTCCATTCTCCATTCAATTCCATTTCATTCTCTATTCCATTCTATTCCTTTACATTCTCCATTCCATTCCATTCTTCAATGCATTCCCTTCCAATTTCCATTCCATTCTTCAGTGTATTTTCCTTTCCATTCCATTCTCTTTCCTTTCCACTCCACTCTCCATTCCATTCAATTCCATTTTTCATTCCATTCTATTCTCCATTTTATTCCTTTCCATTTCACTTTACATTCCATTCCATTTGATTCCATTCTCCATTCCGTTCAGTTCCATTTTCCATTCCATTCCATTCCATTTTCTATTGCATTCCATTCTCCATTTCGTTCCGTTCTCCATTCTGCATTCCATTCCATTCTCCATTACATTCTCCATTCTGTTCCGTTCCATTGCATTCCATTCCACTCCCCATTCCTTTCTATCACATTCCATTATGAATTCCATTCCATTCCGTTCCAATCCTTTCTCCATTCCATCCCATTTCGTTCGCTATTCCACTCCATTACATTCCGTTCTGCATTCCATTCTCCATTCCATTCTCCTTTCCCATCTATTGCATTCTCCATTTCATTACATTGTTAATTCCATTCAATTCCATTCTCCATTCCATTCCATTCCATTGTCTGTTCCATTCTTTTTTATTCCACTCTGCATTCCTTTCCATTCCATTCTCCATTTCCTTCCATTCATTTCATTCCATTCCATTCCATTCTCTTTTCCATTCCATTCTGAATTCGATTCCATTTTCCTTTCTATTCCATTCTCCATTCCATTCTCCATTCCATTCCATTCTCCATTCCGTTCCATTCACTTTCATTCCATTCTCCATTCCATTCCATTCCATTCCGTTCTCTATTCCAGTCAGTTCTCCATTCCTTTCCATTCTATTCCATTCCATTCCATTTTCCATTGCATTCCATTCCATTCCATTCTGCATTCCATTCCATCCCATTCCATTCTTCATTCCATTCCATCCCATTCCATTCTGCATTCCATTCCATTCCATTCTCCATTCCATTCCATTCCATTTTCCATTGCATTCCATTCTCCATTTCATTCCATTCTCTATTCCATTCCATTCCGTTCTGCATTCCATTCTCCATTCCATTCCATTCTCCATTCCATTCCATTCTCCATTTGATTCTATTCAAAATTCCATTACCTTCCCCCTTCCATTCCATTCCATTCTCCATTCCATTCCATTAATTTCTCCATTCCATTCTGTTCCATTCCATTCTCCATTCTATTCTCCATTCCATTCCATTCTGCATACCATTCCATTCTATGCCATTCTCCATTCCATTCCATTCTCCATTCTATTCTCCATTGCATTCAATTCCTTTCTCTTCTCCATTCAATTCCATTCCGTTCTCTATTCCATTGTATTCCATTACATTCTCCGTTCCATTCCATTCTCTAATGCATTCCATTCCAATCTCCATTCCATTCTTTAGTGTATTTTCCTTTCCGTTCCATTCTCTTTCCTTTCCACTCCACTCTGCAATCCATTCGATTCCATTCTTCATTCCATTCCATTCTCCATTTTATTCCATTCCATTCCATTTTACATTCCATTCCATTCTCCTTTCTATTCATTTCCATTTTCCATTCCATTCCATTCAATTTTCTATTCCATTCCATTCTCCATTCCATTCCATTCTCCATTCTCCATTCCATTCCATTCTCCATTCCATTCCATCCCATTCCATTTTCCATTTCGTTCCATTCTATTGAATTCCATTCCACTCCCCATTCCATTCCATCACATTCCATTCTGAATTCCATTCCATTCCGTTCCAATCCTTTCTCCATTCCATCCCATTACATTCTCTATTCCACTCCAATTCATTCTGTGCTGCATTCCATTCTCCATTCCATTCTCCATTCCATTCTCCTTTCCAGTCCATTCCATTCTCCACTCCATTCCATTCTTAATTCCATTCCATTCTATTCTCCATTCCATTCCATTCTCCATTCCATTCCTTTTTATTCCACTCTGCATTCCTTTCCATTCCATTCCATTCTCCATTTCATTCTATTCTCCATTCCATTTTCCATTCTATTCCATTCTCCATTCCATTCACTTTCATTCCATTCTCCATTCCTTTCCATTCTGTTCTCCATTTCATTCCTTTCCATCCCGTTCTCTATTCCAGTCCATTCTCCATTCCATTCCATTTTCCATTCCGTTTCATTCCATTCCATTCTATCCCATTCCTTTCTGCATTCCTTTCCATTCCATTATCCATTCTATTCAATTCCATTCTCCATTGCATTCAATTCTCCATTCCATTCTCCATTCCATTCCATTCTCTCTTCCATTCCATTCCATTCCATTCTGCATTCCATTCTCCATTCCATTCCATTCTCCTTTCCAGTCCATTCCATGCTCCATTACATTCCATTCTTAATTCCATTCCATTCAATTCTCCATTCCATTCCATTCTCCATTCCATTCTGTTCTGAATTTCATTACCTTCTCTCTTCAATTCCATTCCAGTCTCCATTTCATTCCATTCTATTATCCATTCCATTCTGTTCCATTCCATTCTCCATTCTATTCTCCATTCCATTCTGTTCCATTCTATTATCCATTCCATTCCATTCTATTCGATTCTCCATTGCATTCTATTGCATTCCATTCTATTCTCCATTCTGTTCTCCATTCCATTCCATTCCATTCTCCATTCCATTCCATTCTCTATTCCATTCTATTCCATTGTATTCTCCATTCCATTCCGTTGTCCACTCCATTCCATTCCAAACTCCATTCCATTCTTCAGTGTATTTTCCTTTCCGTTCCATTCTCTTTCTTTTCCACTCCACTCTCCATTCCATTCGATTCCATCTTCATTCCATTCCATTCTCCATTTTATTCCGTTCCATTGCATTTTCCATTCAATTCCATTTCATTCCATTCTCCATTCCATTCAGTTCCATTTTCCATTCCATTCAATTGTCTATTCCATTCGATTCTCCATTCTGTTCTGTTCTGCATTCTCCATTCCATTCCATTCCATCCCATTCCATTTTTAATTCCATTCCATTGAATTCCACTTTCCTTTCCATTCCACTCTCCATTCCATTCCATGACATTCCTTTTTGAATTCCATTCCATTCCATTCCAAGCCTTTCTCCATTCCATCCCATTCCATTCTCTATTCCACTCCATTTCATTCCGTTCTACATTCCGTTCCCCATTCCATTCTCCTTTCCAGTCCATTCCATTCTCCATTCCATTCTTAATTCCATTCAATTCCATTCTCCATTCCATTGCATTCTCCATTCCATTCTATTCTCTGTTCTATTCTATTCTAAATTCCATTACTTTCTCTATTCCATTCAATTCCTTTCCATTCTCCATTCCATTCCATTCCTTTGCATTCTCCATTCCATTGCATTTTATTCTACATTCCATTCCATTCTCATTTCGGCTCCTTTCTATTCCGTGCAATTCTCCATTCCATTCTCCATTCCGTTTTGTTCCATTTTTCATTTAATTCCATTGCATTCCTTTCTCCATTCCATGCCAGTTTTTTCTCCATTCCATTCCATTCCTTTCCATTCTCCATTCCATTCCATTCTGCATTCCATTCCATTCTCTATTCATTTCCATTCTATTCTGCATTCCGTTCTCTATTCCATTCTTCATTTCATTCCATTTCTTTTCATTACATTCTTCATTGCATTCCATTCCATTCCATACTCCATTCCTTTCCATTCTCCAGTCAGTTCCATTCCATTCCAATCTCCATTGTTTTCCACTGCATTCCATTCTATATTGCATTCCATTCCATTCTATTGCTTTCCATTCCATTCCATTCTCCATTCCATTGTCCGTTCCATTCCTTTTCATTCCACTCTGCATTCCATTCCATTCCATTCCATTTTCCATTTCATTCCATTCTCCTTTTCATTCCATTCCATTCCATTTCTTTCTGAATTCCATTCCATTTTCCTTACTATTCCATTCTCCATTCCATTCTCCATTCCATTCCATTCTCCATTCCATTCCATTCTCCATTCCATTCCATTCCCTTTCATTCTATTGTCCATTCCTTTCCATTCCATTCCATTCTCCATTCCATTCCATTCCATTCTCTATTCCAGTCCATTCTCCATTCTTTCCATTCTATTCCATTCTTCATTCCATTTTCCATTCCATTCCATTCCATTCTTCATTCCATTCAATCCCACTCCATTCTGCATTCCATTCCATTCCATTCTCCATTCCATTCAATTCCATTCTCCATTGCATTTCATTCTCCATTGCATTCCATTCTCTATTCCATTCCATTCCATTCCGTTCTGCATTCCATTCCATTCTCCTTTCCAGTCCATTTCATGCTCCATTCCATTCTGAATTCCATTCCATTCCAGTCTCCTTTCCATTCCATTCTCCATTCCATTCTATTTTAAATTCCATTCCATTCTCCATTCCATTCAATTCCTTTCTCCATTCCAGTCCATTCTCTGCTCATTTCCATTCCATTCTCCATTCAATTCTCTATTCCATTCCATTCCATTCTTCATTTCATTCCATTCCTTTTCATTCCATTCTTCTTTGCATTCCATTCCATTTCATTCCAATCCATTTCATTCTCCATTGTATTCCATTCTACATACCATTCTTCATTCCATTCTATTTTATATTCCCTTTTCTTTTCCTTTCTGTTCTCCATTCCATTTCTTTCCACAGTATTTTACATTCCATTCCATTCGATTCCATTCTCCAATCCATTACGTTCCCTTCAATTCTCCATTCCATTCCATCCATTCCATTCTCCATTCCATTCCATTCTATTCCATTCTCCATTGCATTCCATTCATATCCACTCTGCATTCTATTCTATTCTTGATTCCGTTCCATTCCATTCTCCATTTCATAACATTCCATTCTCCATTCCATTCCATTCTACATTCCATTTCATTTGACATTTCATTCTCTGTTCCATTTCATTCTCCATTCCTTTCCTTTCCATTACATTCTGCAATCTGTTCCCTTCCATTCCATTCTGTATTCCGTCCCAATTAGTTCCATTCTCCATTCCATTCCATTCTTGATTCCATTCCATTCTCCATTGGATTCCATTCCATTCTATTCTCCATTCCGTTCAATTCCATTCTCCTTTCCACTCCGTTCTTTATTCCATTCCGTTCTCCATACCATTCAATTCTTTTCTCCATTACGTTCTATTCCATTCTGTTCACCATTCCATTCCATTCTCCATTTCGTTCCATTCCGTTTTCCATTGTGTTGCATTCTCCATTCCACTATATTCCGTTCTCCATTCTGTTACATTCTGTTCTCCATTTCATTCCATTCCTTTCTCCATTCCATTCCATTTCTTTCCATTCTCCATTCCACTCCGTTATCCATTCCCTTCCATTCCTTTCTCCATTCCTTTCCATTCTCTGTTCATTTCTATTCCATTCCATTCCATTCTCCACTCAATTCTCCAATCCACTCTCTATTCCATTCCATTCCATTATTCATTTCATTCCATTCCATTCCATTCCATTCCATTTTACATACCATTCTCCATTCCATTCCAATTTACATTCCATTCTCCATTCCATTCTTCATTTTGCTCCTTTCCATTGCATTCCACAGTCATTTCCATTCCATTCCATTGTGCCTTCTGTTCCCCTCAATTCCATTCTGAATTCAATTCCATTTTCCATTCGATTCCTATCTATTCTCCTTTCCACAGGTTTCTTCATTCAATGCCGTTCTGTTCTCCCTTCCATTCCATTCTGTTCTCCACTACATTCCGTCCTCCATTCCATTCCATTCTCCACCCAATTCCATTCCATTCCCCATTCTGTTCCATTCCATTCCATTGCATTCTACATTCCATTCCATTCTCCCGTCCATTCCATTCCATTCTCCATTCCATTCCATTCCATTCTCCATTCCTTTCCATTCTCTTCTCCATTCCATTCTGTTCCATTCCATTCTCCATTCTATTCTCCATTCCATTCCATTCTCCATTCCATTCCATTCTATTCCATTCACCATTCCATTCCATTCCTTTCTCCATTCTATTCTCCATTCCATTCTCCATTCTATTCCATTCATTTCTCTATTCCATTCTATCCCATTACATTCTCCATTCCATTCCATTCCATTCTCCACTGCATTCCCTTCCAATCTCCATTCCATTCTTCAGTGTATTTTCCTTTCCTTTCCATTCTCTTTCCTTTTCACTACACTCTCCATTCCATTCGATTCCATTCTTCATTCCATTCCATTCTCCATTTTATTCTCTTCCATTCCATTTTGGATTCCATTCCATTTCATTCCATTCTCCATCCCATTCAGTTCCATTTTCCATTCCATTCCATTCCATTCTTCCATTCCATTCTCCATTCTATTCTCCATTCCATTCAATTCCATTCCATTCTCCATTCTATTCCATTCATTTCTCTATTCCATTCTATCCCATTACATTCTCCATTCCATTCCATTCCATTGTCCACTGCATTCCCTTCCAATCTTCATTCCATTCTTCAGTGTATTTTCCTTTCCTTTCCATTGTCTTTCCTTTTCACTCCACTCTCCATTCCATTCGATTCCATTCTTCATTCCAATCCATTCTCCATTTTATTCCGTTCCATTCCATTTTACATTCTATTCCATTTCATTCCATTCTCCATTCCGTTCTGTTCCATTTTCCATTCCATTCCATTCCATTCAATTGTCAATTCCATTCCATTCTGCATTCCGTTCCATTCTCCATTCTCCATTCCATTCCATTCTCCATTTCATTCCATCCCATTCCATTTTTCATTCCGTTCCATTCCATTCCATTCCATTCCAATCCTTTCTCCATTCCATCCCATTCCATTCTCTATTCCACTCCATTTCATTCCGTTCTGCATTCCATTCTCCTTTCCAGTCCATTCCATTCTCCTTTCCTGTCCATTCAATTCTCCATTCCATTCCATTCTTAATTCCATTCCATTCCATTCCTTTCTCCATTCCATTCTATTCTTAATTCCATTACATTCTCTATTCCTTTCCATTCCTTTCGATTCTCCATTCCATTCCATTCCTTTGCATTCTCCATTCCATTCCACTTTATTCTACATTCCATTCCATTCTCATTTCAGATCCGTTCTATTCCGTGTCATTCTCCAATCCATTCTCCATTCCATTTCGTTCCATTCTTCATTTAATTCCATTGCATTCCTTTCTCCTTTCAATGCCAGATTTTTCTCCATTCCATTCCTTTCCATTCTCCATTACATTCCTTTCTCCATTCCATTCTATTCTCCATTCCATTCCATTCCGTTCTCAATTCCATTCCATTCTCTACTCATTTCCATTCCATTCTCCATTCCATTCTCTATTCCATTCCATTCCATTCTCCATTTCATTCCATTCCTTTTCATTCCATTGTTCATTCCATTCTATTCCATTCTCCATTCCATTCCATTTCATTCTCTATTCCATTCCATTCCATACTCCATTCCATTCCATTCTCCATTCTTTTCCATTGCATTCCTTTCTATATTCCATTCCATTCCATTTTATTGCATTCCATTCCATTCATTCTCCATTCCATTTAATTCCGTTGTCCGTTCCCTTCCTTTTCATTCCACTCTGCATTCCATTCCATTTCATTCCATTCTCTATTCCATTCCATTCTGAATTCCATTCCATTTTCCTTTCTATTCCATTTTCCATTCCATTCCATTCCATTCTCCATTCCATTCCATTCCATTCTCTATTCCAGGCCATTCTCCATACTTTTCCATTTTATTCCATTCTCCATTCCATTCCTTTCCATTTTCCATTTCGTTCCATTCCATTCTGCATTCAATTCTTTCCACTTCTTTCTGCATTCCATTCCATTCTATTCTCCATTCCATTCAATTCCATTCTGTATTGCATTCCATTCTCTGTTCCATTCCATTCTCTATTCCATTCCATTCCATTCTCCATTCCATTCCATTCTCCTTTCCAGTCCATTCCATGCTCCATTCCATTCCACTCTTAATTCCATTCCATTCCATTCTCCATTTCATTCTGTTCTTAATTTTATTACATTCTCCCTTCCATTCCATTCCATTCTCCATTCCATTCTATGTTGTTCTCCATTCTCTTCTGTTCCTTTCCATTCTCCATTCTTTTCTCCGTTTCATTCTATTCTCTATTCCATTCCATTCTATTCCATTCTCCATTCCATTCCATTCTCCATTCTATTCTCCATTGCATTCCGTTCCATTCCATACTCCATTCCATTCTATTCCATTCTCCATTGTATTCTCCATTGCATTCCATTCCATTCAATTCTCCATTCTATTCTCCATTCCATTCCATTCCATTCAATTCTCCATTCTATTCTCCATTTCATTCCATTCTCCATTCCTTTCCATTTCATTGTCCATTCCATTCAATTCTCCACTGCATTCCATTCCAATCTCCATTCCATTCTTCAGTTTATTTTACTTTCTGTTCCATTCTCTTTCCTTTCCACTCCACTCTCCATTCCATTTGATTCCATTCTTCATTCTATTCCATTCTCCATTTTATTCCTTTCCATTCCATTTTACATTCCATTCCATTTCATTCCATTCTCCATTCCATTCAGTTCCATTTTCCATTCCGTTCAATTCTTTCAATTGTCTATTCCATTCCATTCTCCATTCCGTTCCACTCTCCATTCTCCATTCCATTCCATTCTCCATTCTATTCCATCCCATTCCATTTCATTTCATTCCATTCCACTCTCCATTCCATTTCATCACATTTCATTCTGAATTCCATTCCATTTCATCACATTTCATTCTGAATTCCATTCCATTCTTTTCCAATCATTTCTCCATTCCATCCCATTTCATTCTCTATTCCACTCAATTTCACTCCGTTCTGCATTCCATTCTCCATTCCATTCTCCTTTCCAGTCCAATCCATTCTCCATTCCATTCCATTATTAATTCCATTCCTTTCCATTCTTCATTCCATTCCATTCTCCATTCCATTCAATTCTAAACTCCTTTACATTCTCTATTCCATTCCATTCCTTTCCATTCTCCATTCCATTCCATTCCTTTGCATTCTTCTTTCCATTCCATTTTATTCTACATTCCATTCCATTCTCATTTCAGCTCCATTCTATTCCTTGCCATTCTCCATTCCATTCTCCTTTCCATTTCGTTCCATTCTTCATTAAATTCCATTGCATTCCTTTCTCTATTCCATGCCAGTTTTTTCTCCATTCCATTCCTTTCCATTTTCTATTCCATTCCATTCTCCTTTCCATTCTATTCTCCATTCCATTCCATTTCTTCCTCCGTTCCCTTCCATTCTCTATTCATTTCCATTCTATTCTCCATTCCATTCCATTCTTAATTTCATTTGATTCTTTTTCATTCCATTGTTCATTCCATTCCATTCCATTCCATTCTCAATTCCATTCCATTTCATTCTCCATTCCATTCCATTCCATCCTCCTTTCCTTTCTATTCTCCAGTCAGTTCCATTCCATTCCATTCTCCATTCTTTTCCATTGCATTCCATTCTATATTGCTTTCCATTCCTTTCTATTGCATTCAGTTCTCCATTCCATTCCATTGTCCATTCCATTCCTTTTTATTCCACTCTGCATTCCATTCCATTCCATTCTGCATTTCATTGCATTCTCCATTTCATTCCATTTCATTCCTTTCTCTATTCCATTCCATTCCATTCTGAATTCCATTCCATTTTCCTTTCTATTCCATTCTCCATTCCATTCTCTGTTCCATTCCATTCTCCATTCCATTCCATTCCCTTTTATTACATTCTCCATTCCATTCCATTCTCCATTCCATTCAATTCCATTCTCTATTCCAGTCCATTCTCCATTCCTGTCTCCATTTTTCATTCCATTTCATTCCTTTCTCCATTCCATTCAATTCTCCATTCCATTCCATTTCATTCTCCATTCCATTCCATACTGCATTCCTTTCCATTCTCCAGTGAGTTCCATTCCATTCCATTCTCCATTCTTTTTCATTGCATTCCATTCCATTGTCCTTTCCATTCCATTCTATTGCATTCCATTCTCCATTCCATTCCATTCCATTGTCCTTTCCATTCCATTCTCCATTCCGTTCCATTCTCCATTCTTCGTTCCATTCCATTTTCCTTTCTATTCCATTTTCCATTCTATTCCATTCTCCATTCCATTCCATTCTCCATTCCATTCCGTTCCCTTTCATTGCATTCTCCTTTCCCTTCCTTTCCATTCTCCATTCCATTCTGTATTCCAGTCCATTCTCCTTTCCTTTCCATTCTCTTCCATTCTCCATTGCATTCCATTCCATTTTCCATTCTGTTCCATTCCATTCTGCATTCCATTCCATCCCATTCCATTCTGCATTCCATTCCACTCTCCATTCCATTCAATTCCATTCTCCTTTGCATTCCATTGTCCATTCCATTCCATTCTCCTTTCCATTCCATTCTATACTCCATTCCATTCCATTCTTAATTCCATTTCATTCCATTCTCCATTCCATTCTCCATTCCATTCTGTTCTAAATTCCTTTACATTCTCCATTCCTTTCTCCATTCCATTCCATTCTCTGTTCATTTCCATTTCATTCTCCATGCAATTCTCCATTCCATTCTCTATTCCATTCCATTCCATTCTTCATTCCATTCCATTCCATTACATTACATTCCAATCTATTCCATTCTCCATACTATTCCATTCTACATACCATTCTCCATTCCATTCTATTTTATATTCCCTTTTCTTTTCCATTCTATTCTGCATTCCGTTTCCTTCCCTAGTATTCTACAATCCATTTTATTCCATTCCATTCTTCATTCTGTTCCACTCAATTCCATTTTACATTCCATTCCATTCTCCATTCCTTTCCATTCCATTCTCCATTCCATTAACTTCCATTCTCCATTCAATTCTGTTTCATTTTCCCTTTCGTTCCATTTCATTGTCCATTCCATTCCATTCTCCATTCCGTTCCATTCCATTCTCCATTCCATTCCATTCTCCATTCGTTTTGATCCCATTCTCCAATCCATTACATTCCCTTAAATTCTCCATTCCATTCCATTCATTCCATTCTCCATTCCATTGCTTTCTATTCCATTCTCCATTGCATTGCATTCCATTCATTTTCATTCTGCATTCTATTCTATTCTTCATTCCGCTCCATTCCATTCTCCATTTCATAATATTCCATTCTCCATTCCATTCGATTCAACATTCCATTGCATTCTACATTGCATTCTCTGTTCCATTTCATTCTCCAGTCGTTTCCTTTCCATTACATTCTACAATCTGTTCCATTCCATTCCATTCTGTATTCTGTTCCGATTAATTCCATTCTCCATTCCATTCCATTCTCCATTGGATTCCATTCCATTCCATTCTCCATTCCATTCAATTCCATTCTCCTTTCCACTCTGTTCTTTATTCCACTCCGTTCTCCATACTATTCCATTCTGTTCTCCATTCCATTCCATTACATTCTGTTCACCATTCCATTGCATTCTCCCTTTCTTTCCCTTCTGTTTTCCATTCTGTTGCATTCTCCATTCCACTATATTCCGTTCTCCATTCTGTTACATTCCATTATCCATTCCATTCCATTCCTTTTTTCCATTCCATTCCATTTCTTTCCATTCTCCATTCCACTCCATTCTCCATTCCCTTCCATTACTTTCTCCATTCCATTCCATTCTCTGTTCATTTCCATTCCATTCCATTCCATTCTCCACTCAATACTCCAATTCATTCTCTATTACATTCCGTCCCATTATTCATTCCATTCCATTCCATTCCATTCCATTCCATTCCATTCCATTCCATTCCATTCCATTCTTCATTCCATTCCATTCTGCATAACATTCTATATTCCATTCCATTACATTCCATTCTCCATTCCATTCTCCATTTTGCTCCTTTCCATTGCATTCCACTGTCATTTCCATTCCATTCCATTCTGCATTCTGTTCACCTCAATTCCATTCTGCATTCGATTCCAATCTATTCTCCTTTCCACACCTTTCTTCATTCAATTCTGTTCTGTTCTCTATTCCATTCCATTCTGTTCTCCATTGCATTCCGTCCTCCATTCCATTCCGTTCTCCACCCAATTTCATTCCATTCTCCATTCCGTTCCATTCCATTCCATTGCATTCTACATTCCATTCCATTCTCCCTTCTGTTCCGTTCCATTCTCCATTCCATTCCATTCTTTTCTCCATTCCATTGTGTTCTATTCCATTCTCCATTCTATTCTCCATTCCATACCATTCTCCATTCCATTCCATTCAATTCCGTTCCCCATTCAATTCCATTCCGCATTCTATTCTCCATTCCATTCTCCATTCCATTCCATTCCATTCTCCATTCAATTCCATTCCATTCTTCATTCCATTCTATTCCACTACCTTCTCCATTCCATTCTATTCCATTCCATTCTCCACTTCATTCCATTCCAATCTCCATTCCATCCTTCAGTGTATTTTCCTTTCCGTTCCTTTCTGTTTCCTTTCCATTCCACTCTTCATTCCATTCGATTCCATTCTTCATTCCATTCCATTCTCCATTTGATTCTGTTTCCCTTCCATTTTACATTCCATTCCATTTCATTCCATTCTCCATTCCGTTCAGTTCCGTTTTCCTTTCCATTCCATTGTCTATTCCATTCCGTTCTCCATTCCATTCAGTTCTCCATTCTCAGTTACATTCCATTCTCCATTTCTTTCCATCCCATTCCATTTTCCATTCCGTTTTGTTCCATTCTATTCCACTCTCAATTCCGTTCCTTCACATTCCATTCTGAATTCCATTCCATTCCATTCCAGTCCTTTCTCTATTCCATCCCATTCCATTCTCTATTCCACTCCATTACATTCTGTTCTTCATTCTCTTCTCCTTTCCATTCTCCTTTTCAGTCCATTCCATTCTCCATTCCATTCCATTCTTAATTCCATTCCATTGCATTCTCCATTCTATTCCATTCTCCATTCCATTCTATTCTAAATTCCATTACATTCTTTTTTTCATTCCATTCCTTTCCATTCTCCATTCCATTCCATTCCTTTGCATCCTCCATTCCATTCCATTCTCATTTCAGCTCCATTCTATTCCATGCCATTCTCCAGTCCATTCTCCATTCCATTTCGTTTCCTTCTTCATTTAATTCCATTGCATTCCTTTCTCCATTCCATGCCAGTTTTTTCTCCATTCTCTTCTGTTCCCTTCCATTCTCCATTCCATTCTCCATTCCATTCCGTACCTTTCGCCTTTCCTTTCTTATTCTCTATTCATTTCCATTCCATACTTCATTCCATTCTCTATTCCATTCCATTCCATTCTTCATTTCATTCCATTCCTTTTCATTCCATTGTTCATTCCATTGTTCATTCCATTCCATTCCATTCTCCATTTCATTCCATTCTCCATTTCATTCGATTTCATTCTCCATTCCAGTCCATTCTGCATTCCATTCCATTCGATTTCATTCTCCATTCCATTCCATACTCCATTCCCTTCCATTCTCCAGTCACTTCCATTCCATTCCATTCTCCATTCTTTTCCATTGCATTCCATCCTATATTCCATTCCTTTCCATTCTATTGCATTCCATTCCATTCTCCATTTCATTCCTGTCTCCATTTCATTCCATTCCATTCCATTCTCTATTCCATTACATTCTGAATTCCAATCCATTTTCCTTTCTATTCCATTCTCCATTCCATTCCATTCACTTTGATTCCATTCTCCATTCCTTTCCATTCCATTCTTCATTCCATTCCGTTCTCTATTCCAGTCTATTCTCCATTCCTTTCCATTCTATTCCATTCTCCATTCCATTCCATTCCATTTTCCATTCCGTTCCATTCCATTCTGTATTCCATTCCATCTCATTCCATTCTGTATTTCATTCCATTCCATTCTCCATTCCATTCCATTTCATTCTCCATTGCATTCCATTCTCTATTCCATTCCATTCCATTCCGTTCTGCATTCCATTCTCCATTCCATTCCGTTCTCCTTTCCAGTCCATTCCATACTCCATTCCATTCCATTCTCCATTTCATTCTATTCTAATTTCGATTACATTCTCTTTTCCATTCCATTCCATTCATTTCTCCATTCCATTCTGTTCCATTCCCTTCTCGATTCTATTCTCCATTCCATTCCATTCCATTCTCCATTCAATTCTATTCTATTCCGTTCCATTCCATTCCATTCCATTCTCCATTGTATTCTGCATTGCATTCCATTCCATTCCATTCTCCATTCCATTCTCTATACCATTCTATTCCATTACATTCTCCATTCCATTCCATTCTCCACTGCATTTCATTCCAATCTCCATTCCATTCATTAGTGTGTTTTTCTTTCCGTTCCATTCTCTTTCGTTTCCATTCCACTCTCCTTTCCATTCGATTCCTTTCTTCATTCCATTCCATTCTCCATTTTACATTCCATTCCATTTCATTCCATTCTCCATTCCATAGTCCGTTCCATTCCTTTTCATTCCACTCTGCATTCCATTCCATTCCATTCTCCATTTCATTCCATTCCATTCCATTCTCTATTTTATTCCATTCCATTCCATTCTGAATTCCATTCCATTTTCCATTCTGTTCCGTTCAATTCCATTCCATTCCACCCTCCATTCCATTCAATCACATTCCATTCTGAATTCCATTCCGTTCCATTCCATTCCTTTCTCCATTCCATCCCATTCCATTCTCTATTCTACTCCATTTCATTCCGTTCTGCATTCCAGTCTCCATTCCATTCTCCTTTTCAGTCTACTGCATTCTCCATTCCATTCCATTCTTAATTCCATTCTGTTCCATTCTCCATTCCATTCCATTCCATTGTCCATTCCATTCCTTTTAATTCCTCTCTGCATTCCATTAAATTCCATTCCATTCTCCATTTCAATCCATTCCATTCCATTATCTATTCCATTCCATTCCATTCTGAATTCCATTCCATTTTCCTTTCTATTTCATTCTCCATTCCATTCTCCATTCCGTTCCATTCTCCATTCCATTCCATTTCATTCTATTCCATTGTCCATTCCATTCCATTCTCTATTCCAGTCCATTCTCCATTCCTTTCCATTCTATTCCATACTCCACTCCATTCCATTCCATTTTCCATTCCGTTCCATTCTGCATTCCATTCCATCCCATTCCAATCTGCATTACATTCCATTCCATTCTCCATTCCATTCAATTTCATTCTCCATTGCATTCCATTCTCCATTCCATTCTCTATTCCATTCCATTCCATTCTTCTTTCCATTCCATTCCATTCTCCATACTATTCCATTCTACATACCATTCTACATGCCATTCCATTTTATATTCCCTTTTCTTTTACATTCTATTCTCCAATCCATTTCTTTCCATAGTATTCTACAATCCATTCCATTCCATTCCATTTTTCATTCTGTTCCACTCAATTCCATTATACATTCCATTCTGTTCTGCATTCTTTCCATTCCATTCTCCATTTCTTAACTTCCATTCTCCATTCCATTGTTTTTTTCCATTCTGTTCCATTCCATTGTCCATTCCATTCCTTTCTCCATTCCTTTCCATTCCATTACATTCCATTCTCCATTCCATTTGATTCCATTCTGCAATCCATTACATTCCCTTCAATTCTTCATTTTTTTCCATCCATTCCGTTCTCCATTCCATTCCATTCTATTCCATTCTCCATTGCATTCCATTCGTTTCCATTCTGCATTCTATTCTATTCATTCCATTCTCCATTTCATAACATTCCATTCTACATTCCGTTGCATTCTACATTGCATTCTGCGTTCTATTTCACTCTCCAGTCCTTTCCTTTCCTGTACATTCTACAATCTGTTCCATTCCATTCTGTATTCTGTTCTAAATAATTCCATTCTCCATTCCATTCCATTCTCCATTCCATTCCATTCTCCATTGGATTCCATTCCATTCCTTTCCATTCTCCATTCCATTCAATTCCATTCTCCTTTCCACTCCGTTTTTTATTGCATTCCGTTCTCCATATCATTCCATTCTGTTCTCCATTCCATTCCATTCTGTTCACGATTCCATTCCATTCTCCATTTCATTCCATTCCATTTTCCATTCTGTTGCATTCTCCATTCCATTATATTATGTTTTCCATTCTGCTACATTTCATTCTCCATTCCATTCCATTCCTTTCTCCATTCCATTCCTTTTCTCTCCATTCCATTCCATTCTCCATTCTGTTCCATTTCTTTCTCCATTTCATTCCATTCTCTGTTCATTTCCATTCCATTCCATTCCATTCTCCACTCAATACTCCAATTCATTCTCTATTACATTCCGTCCCATTATTCATTCCATTCCATTCCATTCCATTCCATTCCATTCCATTCTTCATTCCATTCCATTCTGCATAACATTCTATATTCCATTCCATTACATTCCATTCTCCATTCCATTCTCCATTTTGCTCCTTTCCATTGCATTCTACTGTCATTTCCATTCCATTCCATTCTGCATTCTGTTCACCTCAATTCCATTCTGCATTCGATTCCAATCTATTCTCCTTTCCACACTTTTCTTCATTCAATTCTGTTCTGTTCTCTATTCCATTCCATTCTGTTCTCATTGCATTCCGTCCTCCATTCCATTCCGTTCTCCACCCAATTTCATTCCATTCTCCATTCCGTTCCATTCCATTCCATTGCATTCTACATTCCATTCCATTCTCCCTTCTGTTCCGTTCCATTCTCCATTCCATTCCATTCTTTTCTCCATTCCATTGTGTTCTATTCCATTCTCCATTCTATTCTCCATTCCATACCATTCTCCATTCCATTCCATTCAATTCCGTTCCCCATTCAATTCCATTCCGCATTCTATTCTCCATTCCATTCTCCATTCCATTCCATTCCATTCTCCATTCAATTCCATTCCATTCTTCATTCCATTCTATTCCACTACCTTCTCCATTCCATTCTATTCCATTCCATTCTCCACTTCATTCCATTCCAATCTCCATTCCATCCTTCAGTGTATTTTCCTTTCCGTTCCTTTCTGTTTCCTTTCCATTCCACTCTTCATTCCATTCGATTCCATTCTTCATTCCATTCCATTCTCCATTTGATTCTGTTTCCATTCCATTTTACATTCCATTCCATTTCATTCCATTCTCCATTCCGTTCAGTTCCGTTTTCCTTTCCATTCCATTGTCTATTCCATTCCGTTCTCCATTCCATTCAGTTCTCCATTCTCAGTTACATTCCATTCTCCATTTCTTTCCATCCCATTCCATTTTCCATTCCGTTTTGTTCCATTCTATTCCACTCTCAATTCCGTTCCTTCACATTCCATTCTGAATTCCATTCCATTCCATTCCAGTCCTTTCTCTATTCCATCCCATTCCATTCTCTATTCCACTCCATTACATTCTGTTCTTCATTCTCTTCTCCTTTCCATTCTCCTTTTCAGTCCATTCCATTCTCCATTCCATTCCATTCTTAATTCCATTCCATTGCATTCTCCATTCTATTACATTCTCCATTCCATTCTATTCTAAATTCCATTACATTCTTTTTTTCATTCCATTCCTTTCCATTCTCCATTCCATTCCATTCCTTTGCATCCTCCATTCCATTCCATTCTCATTTCAGCTCCATTCTATTCCATGCCATTCTCCAGGCCATTCTCCATTCTATTTCGTTTCCTTCTTCATTTAATTCCATTGCATTCCTTTCTCCATTCCATGCCAGTTTTTTCTCCATTCTCTTCTGTTCCCTTCCATTCTCCATTCCATTCTCCATTCCATTCCATACCTTTCGCCTTTCCTTTCTTATTCTCTATTCATTTCCATTCCATACTTCATTCCATTCTCTATTCCATTCCATTCCATTCTTCATTTCATTCCATTCCTTTTCATTCCATTGTTCATTCCATTGTTCATTCCATTCCATTCCATTCTCCGTTTCATTCCATTCTCCATTTCATTCGATTTCATTCTCCATTCCATTCCATTCTGCATTCCATTCCATTCGAATTCATTCTCCATTCCATTCCATACTCCATTCCCTTCCATTCTCCAGTCACTTCCATTCCATTCCATTCTCCATTCTTTTCCATTGCATTCCATCCTATATTCCATTCCTTTCCATTCTATTGCATTCCATTCCATTCTCCATTTCATTCCTGTCTCCATTTCATTCCATTCCATTCCATTCTCTATTCCATTACATTCTGAATTCCAATCCATTTTCCTTTCTATTCCATTCTCCATTCCATTCCATTCACTTTGATTCCATTCTCCATTCCTTTCCATTCCATTCTTCATTCCATTCCGTTCTCTATTCCAGTCTATTCTCCATTCCTTTCCATTCTATTCCATTCTCCATTCCATTCCATTCCATTTTCCATTCCGTTCCATTCCATTCTGTATTCCATTCCATCTCATTCCATTCTGTATTTCATTCCATTCCATTCTCCATTCCATTCCATTTCATTCTCCATTGCATTCCATTCTCTATTCCATTCCATTCCATTCCGTTCTGCATTCCATTCTCCATTCCATTCCGTTCTCCTTTCCAGTCCATTCCATACTCCATTCCATTCCATTCTCCATTTCATTCTATTCTAATTTCGATTACATTCTCTTTTCCATTCCATTCCATTCATTTCTCCATTCCATTCTGTTCCATTCCCTTCTCGATTCTATTCTCCATTCCATTCCATTCCATTCTCCATTCAATTCTATTCTATTCCATTCCATTCCATTCCATTCCATTCTCCATTGTATTCTGCATTGCATTCCATTCCATTCCATTCTCCATTCCATTCTCTATACCATTCTATTCCATTACATTCTCCATTCCATTCCATTCTCCACTGCATTTCATTCCAATCTCCATTCCATTCATTAGTGTGTTTTCCTTTCCGTTCCATTCTCTTTCGTTTCCATTCCACTCTCCATTCCATTCGATTCCTTTCTTCATTCCATTCCATTCTCCATTTTACTCCGTTCCCTTCCATTTTACATTCCATTCCATTTCATTCCATTCTCCATTCCATAGTCCGTTCCATTCCTTTTCATTCCACTCTGCATTCCATTCCATTCCATTCTCCATTTCATTCCATTCCATTCCATTCTCTATTTTTTTCCATTCCATTCCATTCTGAATTCCATTCCATTTTCCATTCTGTTCCGTTCAATTCCATTCCATTCCACTCTCCATTCCATTCAATCACATTGCATTCTGAATTCCATTCCATTCCATTCCATTCCTTTCTCCATTCCATCCCATTCCATTCTCTATTCTACTCCATTTCATTCCGTTCTGCATTCCAGTCTCCATTCCATTCTCCTTTTCAGTCTATTGCATTCTCCATTCCATTCCATTCTTAATTCCTTTCTGTTCCATTCTCCATTCCATTCCATTCCATTGTCCATTCCATTCCTTTTAATTCCTCTCTGCATTCCATTAAATTCCATTCCATTCTCCATTTCAATCCATTCCATTCCATTATCTATTCCATTCCATTCCATTCTGAATTCCATTCCATTTTCCTTTCTATTTCATTCTCCATTCCATTCTCCATTCCGTTCCATTCTCCATTCCATTCCATTTCATTCTATTCCATTGTCCATTCCATTCCATTCTCTATTCCAGTCCATTCTCCATTCCTTTCCATTCTATTCCATACTCCACTCCATTCCATTCCATTTTCCATTCCGTTCCATTCTGCATTCCATTCCATCCCATTCCAATCTGCATTACATTCCATTCCATTCTCCATTCCATTCAATTTCATTCTCCATTGCATTCCATTCTCCATTCCATTCTCTATTCCATTCCATTCCATTCTTCTTTCCATTCCATTCCATTCTCCATACTATTCCATTCTACATACCATTCTACATGCCATTCCATTTTATATTCCCTTTTCTTTTACATTCTATTCTCCAATCCATTTCTTTCCATAGTATTCTACAATCCATTCCATTCCATTCCATTTTTCATTCTGTTCCACTCAATTCCATTATACATTCCATTCTGTTCTGCATTCTTTCCATTCCATTCTCCATTTCTTAACTTCCATTCTCCATTCCATTGTTTTTTTCCATTCTGTTCCATTCCATTGTCCATTCCATTCCTTTCTCCATTCCTTTCCATTCCATTACATTCCATTCTCCATTCCATTTGATTCCATTCTGCAATCCATTACATTCCCTTCAATTCTTCATTTTTTTCCATCCATTCCGTTCTCCATTCCATTCCATTCTATTCCATTCTCCATTGCATTCCATTCGTTTCCATTCTGCATTCTATTCTATTCATTCCATTCTCCATTTCATAACATTCCATTCTACATTCCGTTGCATTCTACATTGCATTCTGCGTTCTATTTCACTCTCCAGTCCTTTCCTTTCCTGTACATTCTACAATCTGTTCCATTCCATTCTGTATTCTGTTCTAAATAATTCCATTCTCCATTCCATTCCATTCTCCATTCCATTCCATTCTCCATTGGATTCCATTCCATTCCTTTCCATTCTCCATTCCATTCAATTCCATTCTCCTTTCCACTCCGTTTTTTATTGCATTCCGTTCTCCATATCATTCCATTCTGTTCTCCATTCCATTCCATTCTGTTCACGATTCCATTCCATTCTCCATTTCATTCCATTCCATTTTCCATTCTGTTGCATTCTCCATTCCATTATATTATGTTTTCCATTCTGCTACATTTCATTCTCCATTCCATTCCATTCCTTTCTCCATTCCATTCCTTTTCTCTCCATTCCATTCCATTCTCCATTCTGTTCCATTTCTTTCTCCATTTCATTCCATTCTCTGTTCATTTCCATTCCATTCCATTCCATTCTCCACTCAATACTCCAATTCATTCTCTATTACATTCCGTCCCATTATTCATTCCATTCCATTCCATTCCATTCCATTCCATTCCATTCTTCATTCCATTCCATTCTGCATAACATTCTATATTCCATTCCATTACATTCCATTCTCCATTCCATTCTCCATTTTGCTCCTTTCCATTGCATTCTACTGTCATTTCCATTCCATTCCATTCTGCATTCTGTTCACCTCAATTCCATTCTGCATTCGATTCCAATCTATTCTCCTTTCCACACTTTTCTTCATTCAATTCTGTTCTGTTCTCTATTCCATTCCATTCTGTTCTCATTGCATTCCGTCCTCCATTCCATTCCGTTCTCCACCCAATTTCATTCCATTCTCCATTCCGTTCCATTCCATTCCATTGCATTCTACATTCCATTCCATTCTCCCTTCTGTTCCGTTCCATTCTCCATTCCATTCCATTCTTTTCTCCATTCCATTGTGTTCTATTCCATTCTCCATTCTATTCTCCATTCCATACCATTCTCCATTCCATTCCATTCAATTCCGTTCCCCATTCAATTCCATTCCGCATTCTATTCTCCATTCCATTCTCCATTCCATTCCATTCCATTCTCCATTCAATTCCATTCCATTCTTCATTCCATTCTATTCCACTACCTTCTCCATTCC
This sequence comes from Aotus nancymaae, assembly GCF_030222135.1. Taxonomy (NCBI): domain Eukaryota; kingdom Metazoa; phylum Chordata; class Mammalia; order Primates; family Aotidae; genus Aotus; species Aotus nancymaae. The sequence goes on along the minus strand of NW_026988472.1, from coordinate 15,876,526 downwards.
ATTCTATTCCATTCCATTCTCCACTTCATTCCATTCCAATCTCCATTCCATCCTTCAGTGTATTTTCCTTTCCGTTCCTTTCTGTTTCCTTTCCATTCCACTCTTCATTCCATTCGATTCCATTCTTCATTCCATTCCATTCTCCATTTGATTCTGTTTCCATTCCATTTTACATTCCATTCCATTTCATTCCATTCTCCATTCCGTTCAGTTCCGTTTTCCTTTCCATTCCATTGTCTATTCCATTCCGTTCTCCATTCCATTCAGTTCTCCATTCTCAGTTACATTCCATTCTCCATTTCTTTCCATCCCATTCCATTTTCCATTCCGTTTTGTTCCATTCTATTCCACTCTCAATTCCGTTCCTTCACATTCCATTCTGAATTCCATTCCATTCCATTCCAGTCCTTTCTCTATTCCATCCCATTCCATTCTCTATTCCACTCCATTACATTCTGTTCTTCATTCTCTTCTCCTTTCCATTCTCCTTTTCAGTCCATTCCATTCTCCATTCCATTCCATTCTTAATTCCATTCCATTGCATTCTCCATTCTATTACATTCTCCATTCCATTCTATTCTAAATTCCATTACATTCTTTTTTTCATTCCATTCCTTTCCATTCTCCATTCCATTCCATTCCTTTGCATCCTCCATTCCATTCCATTCTCATTTCAGCTCCATTCTATTCCATGCCATTCTCCAGTCCATTCTCCATTCTATTTCGTTTCCTTCTTCATTTAATTCCATTGCATTCCTTTCTCCATTCCATGCCAGTTTTTTCTCCATTCTCTTCTGTTCCCTTCCATTCTCCATTCCATTCTCCATTCCATTCCATACCTTTCGCCTTTCCTTTCTTATTCTCTATTCATTTCCATTCCATACTTCATTCCATTCTCTATTCCATTCCATTCCATTCTTCATTTCATTCCATTCCTTTTCATTCCATTGTTCATTCCATTGTTCATTCCATTCCATTCCATTCTCCGTTTCATTCCATTCTCCATTTCATTCGATTTCATTCTCCATTCCATTCCATTCTGCATTCCATTCCATTCGAATTCATTCTCCATTCCATTCCATACTCCATTCCCTTCCATTCTCCAGTCACTTCCATTCCATTCCATTCTCCATTCTTTTCCATTGCATTCCATCCTATATTCCATTCCTTTCCATTCTATTGCATTCCATTCCATTCTCCATTTCATTCCTGTCTCCATTTCATTCCATTCCATTCCATTCTCTATTCCATTACATTCTGAATTCCAATCCATTTTCCTTTCTATTCCATTCTCCATTCCATTCCATTCACTTTCATTCCATTCTCCATTGCTTTCCATTCCATTCTTCATTCCATTCCGTTCTCTATTCCAGTCTATTCTCCATTCCTTTCCATTCTATTCCATTCTCCATTCCATTCCATTCCATTTTCCATTCCGTTCCATTCCATTCTGTATTCCATTCCATCTCATTCCATTCTGTATTTCATTCCATTCCATTCTCCATTCCATTCCATTTCATTCTCCATTGCATTCCATTCTCTATTCCATTCCATTCCATTCCGTTCTGCATTCCATTCTCCATTCCATTCCGTTCTCCTTTCCAGTCCATTCCATACTCCATTCCATTCCATTCTCCATTTCATTCTATTCTAATTTCGATTACATTCTCTTTTCCATTCCATTCCATTCATTTCTCCATTCCATTCTGTTCCATTCCCTTCTCGATTCTATTCTCCATTCCATTCCATTCCATTCTCCATTCAATTCTATTCTATTCCATTCCATTCCATTCCATTCCATTCTCCATTGTATTCTGCATTGCATTCCATTCCATTCCATTCTCCATTCCATTCTCTATACCATTCTATTCCATTACATTCTCCATTCCATTCCATTCTCCACTGCATTTCATTCCAATCTCCATTCCATTCATTAGTGTGTTTTCCTTTCCGTTCCATTCTCTTTCGTTTCCATTCCACTCTCCATTCCATTCGATTCCTTTCTTCATTCCATTCCATTCTCCATTTTACTCCGTTCCCTTCCATTTTACATTCCATTCCATTTCATTCCATTCTCCATTCCATAGTCCGTTCCATTCCTTTTCATTCCACTCTGCATTCCATTCCATTCCATTCTCCATTTCATTCCATTCCATTCCATTCTCTATTTTTTTCCATTCCATTCCATTCTGAATTCCATTCCATTTTCCATTCTGTTCCGTTCAATTCCATTCCATTCCACTCTCCATTCCATTCAATCACATTGCATTCTGAATTCCATTCCATTCCATTCCATTCCTTTCTCCATTCCATCCCATTCCATTCTCTATTCTACTCCATTTCATTCCGTTCTGCATTCCAGTCTCCATTCCATTCTCCTTTTCAGTCTATTGCATTCTCCATTCCATTCCATTCTTAATTCCTTTCTGTTCCATTCTCCATTCCATTCCATTCCATTGTCCATTCCATTCCTTTTAATTCCTCTCTGCATTCCATTAAATTCCATTCCATTCTCCATTTCAATCCATTCCATTCCATTATCTATTCCATTCCATTCCATTCTGAATTCCATTCCATTTTCCTTTCTATTTCATTCTCCATTCCATTCTCCATTCCGTTCCATTCTCCATTCCATTCCATTTCATTCTATTCCATTGTCCATTCCATTCCATTCTCTATTCCAGTCCATTCTCCATTCCTTTCCATTCTATTCCATACTCCACTCCATTCCATTCCATTTTCCATTCCGTTCCATTCTGCATTCCATTCCATCCCATTCCAATCTGCATTACATTCCATTCCATTCTCCATTCCATTCAATTTCATTCTCCATTGCATTCCATTCTCCATTCCCTTCTCTATTCCATTCCATTCCATTCCGTTCTGCATTTCATTCTCCATTCCATTCCATTCTCGTTTTCAGTCCATTCCATGCTCCATTCCATTCCATTCTTAATTCGATTCCATTCCATTCTCCATTCCATTCTATTCAAAATTCCATTACATTCTCCCTTCCATTCCATTCCATTCTCCATTCCATTCCATTCTTTTCTCCATTCCATTCTGTTCCATTCCATTCTCCATTCTATTCTACATTGCATTCAATTCCTTTCCATTCTCCATTCAATTCCATTTCATTCTCTATTCCATTCTATTCCTTTACATTCTCCATTCCATTCCATTCTTCAATGCATTCCCTTCCAATTTCCATTCCATTCTTCAGTGTATTTTCCTTTCCATTCCATTCTCTTTCCTTTCCATTCCACTCTCCATTCCATGCAATTCCATTTTTCATTCCATTCTATTCTCCATTTTATTCCTTTCCATTTCACTTTACATTCCATTCCATTTGATTCCATTCTCCATTCCGTTCAGTTCCATTTTCCATTCCATTCCATTCCATTTTCTATTGCATTCCATTCTCCATTTCGTTCCGTTCTCCATTCTGCATTCCATTCCATTCTCCATTACATTCTCCATTCTGTTCCGTTCCATTGCATTCCATTCCACTCCCCATTCCTTTCTATCACATTCCATTATGAATTCCATTCCATTCCGTTCCAATCCTTTCTCCATTCCATCCCATTTCGTTCGCTATTCCACTCCATTACATTCCGTTCTGCATTCCATTCTCCATTCCATTCTCCTTTCCCATCTATTGCATTCTCCATTTCATTACATTGTTAATTCCATTCAATTCCATTCTCCATTCCATTCCATTCCATTGTCTGTTCCATTCTTTTTTATTCCACTCTGCATTCCTTTCCATTCCATTCTCCATTTCCTTCCATTCATTTCATTCCATTCCATTCCATTCTCTTTTCCATTCCATTCTGAATTCGATTCCATTTTCCTTTCTATTCCATTCTCCATTCCATTCTCCATTCCATTCCATTCTCCATTCCGTTCCATTCACTTTCATTCCATTCTCCATTCCATTCCATTCCATTCCGTTCTCTATTCCAGTCAGTTCTCCATTCCTTTCCATTCTATTCCATTCCATTCCATTTTCCATTGCATTCCATTCCATTCCATTCTGCATTCCATTCCATCCCATTCCATTCTTCATTCCATTCCATCCCATTCCATTCTGCATTCCATTCCATTCCATTCTCCATTCCATTCCATTCCATTTTCCATTGCATTCCATTCTCCATTTCATTCCATTCTCTATTCCATTCCATTCCGTTCTGCATTCCATTCTCCATTCCATTCCATTCTCCATTTGATTCTATTCAAAATTCCATTACCTTCCCCCTTCCATTCCATTCCATTCTCCATTCCATTCCATTAATTTCTCCATTCCATTCTGTTCCATTCCATTCTCCATTCTATTCTCCATTCCATTCCATTCTGCATACCATTCCATTCTATGCCATTCTCCATTCCATTCCATTCTCCATTCTATTCTCCATTGCATTCAATTCCTTTCTCTTCTCCATTCAATTCCATTCCGTTCTCTATTCCATTGTATTCCATTACATTCTCCATTCCATTCCATTCTCTAATGCATTCCATTCCAATCTCCATTCCATTCTTTAGTGTATTTTCCTTTCCGTTCCATTCTCTTTCCTTTCCACTCCACTCTGCAATCCATTCGATTCCATTCTTCATTCCATTCCATTCTCCATTTTATTCCATTCCATTCCATTTTACATTCCATTCCATTCTCCTTTCTATTCATTTCCATTTTCCATTCCATTCCATTCAATTTTCTATTCCATTCCATTCTCCATTCCATTCCGTTCTCCATTCTCCATTCCATTCCATTCTCCATTCCATTCCATCCCATTCCATTTTCCATTTCGTTCCATTCTATTGAATTCCATTCCACTCCCCATTCCATTCCATCACATTCCATTCTGAATTCCATTCCATTCCGTTCCAATCCTTTCTCCATTCCATCCCATTACATTCTCTATTCCACTCCAATTCATTCCGTGCTGCATTCCATTCTCCATTCCATTCTCCATTCCATTCTCCTTTCCAGTCCATTCCATTCTCCATTCCATTCCATTCTTAATTCCATTCCATTCTATTCTCCATTCCATTCCATTCTCCATTCCATTCCTTTTTATTCCACTCTGCATTCCTTTCCATTCCATTCCATTCTCCATTTCATTCTATTCTCCATTCCATTTTCCATTCTATTCCATTCTCCATTCCATTCCATTCCATTCACTTTCATTCCATTCTCCATTCCTTTCCATTCTGTTCTCCATTTCATTCCTTTCCATCCCGTTCTCTATTCCAGTCCATTCTCCATTCCATTCCATTTTCCATTCCGTTTCATTCCATTCCATTCTATCCCATTCCTTTCTGCATTCCATTCCATTCCATTATCCATTCTATTCAATTCCATTCTCCATTGCATTCAATTCTCCATTCCATTCTCCATTCCATTCCATTCTCTCTTCCATTCCATTCCATTCCATTCTGCATTCCATTCTCCATTCCATTCCATTCTCCTTTCCAGTCCATTCCATGCTCCATTACATTCCATTCTTAATTCCATTCCATTCAATTCTCCATTCCATTCCATTCTCCATTCCATTCTGTTCTGAATTTCATTACCTTCTCTCTTCAATTCCATTCCAGTCTCCATTTCATTCCATTCTATTATCCATTCCATTCTGTTCCATTCCATTCTCCATTCTATTCTCCATTCCATTCTGTTCCATTCTATTATCCATTCCATTCCATTCTATTCGATTCTCCATTGCATTCTATTGCATTCCATTCTATTCTCCATTCTGTTCTCCATTCCATTCCATTCCATTCTCCATTCCATTCCATTCTCTATTCCATTCTATTCCATTGTATTCTCCATTCCATTCCGTTTTCCACTGCATTCCATTCCAAACTCCATTCCATTCTTCAGTGTATTTTCCTTTCCGTTCCATTCTCTTTCTTTTCCACTCCACTCTCCATTCCATTCGATTCCATCTTCATTCCATTCCATTCTCCATTTTATTCCGTTCCATTGCATTTTCCATTCAATTCCATTTCATTCCATTCTCCATTCCATTCAGTTCCATTTTCCATTCCATTCAATTGTCTATTCCATTCGATTCTCCATTCCGTTCTGTTCTGCATTCTCCATTCCATTCCATTCCATCCCATTCCATTTTTAATTCCATTCCATTGAATTCCACTTTCCTTTCCATTCCACTCTCCATTCCATTCCATGACATTCCTTTTTGAATTCCATTCCATTCCATTCCAAGCCTTTCTCCATTCCATCCCATTCCATTCTCTATTCCACTCCATTTCATTCCGTTCTGCATTCCGTTCCCCATTCCATTCTCCTTTCCAGTCCATTCCATTCTCCATTCCATTCTTAATTCCATTCAATTCCATTCTCCATTCCATTGTATTCTCTGTTCTATTCTATTCTAAATTCCATTACTTTCTCTATTCCATTCAATTCCTTTCCATTCTCCATTCCATTCCATTCCTTTGCATTCTCCATTCCATTGCATTTTATTCTACATTCCATTCCATTCTCATTTCGGCTCCTTTCTATTCCGTGCAATTCTCCATTCCATTCTCCATTCCGTTTTGTTCCATTTTTCATTTAATTCCATTGCATTCCTTTCTCCATTCCATGCCAGTTTTTTCTCCATTCCATTCCATTCCTTTCCATTCTCCATTCCATTCCATTCTGCATTCCATTCTATTCTTCATTCCATTCCATTCCTTTCTCCATTCCATTCCATTCTCTATTCATTTCCATTCTATTCTGCATTCCGTTCTCTATTCCATTCTTCATTTCATTCCATTTCTTTTCATTACATTCTTCATTGCATTCCATTCCATTCCATACTCCATTCCTTTCCATTCTCCAGTCAGTTCCATTCCATTCCAATCTCCATTGTTTTCCACTGCATTCCATTCTATATTGCATTCCATTCCATTCTATTGCTTTCCATTCCATTCCATTCTCCATTCCATTGTCCGTTCCATTCCTTTTCATTCCACTCTGCATTCCATTCCATTCCATTCTATTCTCCATTTCATTCCATTCCATTCCATTCTCTATTTCATTCAATTCCATTCTGAATTCCATTCCATTTTCCATTCTATTCCAATCTCCATTCCATTCCATTCTCCATTCTATTCTATTCCATTCTCCATTCCTTTCCATTCCATTCCATTCCAATCTCCATTCCATTCCATTCCATTCTCTATTCAAGTCTATTCTCCATTCCTTTCCATTCCATTCCATTCCATTTCATTTTCCATTCCGTTCCATTCCATTCCATTCCATTCTGCGTTACATTCCATCCCATTCCATTCTGCATTCCATTCCATTCCATTCTCCAGTCCATTCAATTCCATTCTCCATTTCATTCCATTCTCCATTCCATTCCATTTTCTATTCCATTCCATTCCATTGCTTTCTGCATTCCATTCTCCATTCCATTCCTTTCTCCTTTCCAGTCCATTCCATACTCCATTCCATTCCATTCTTAATTCCATTCTCCATTCCATTCTATTCAAAATTCCATTACATTCTCCCTTCCATTCCATTACATTCTCCATTCCATTCCATTCTTTTCTCCATTCCATTCTGTTCCATTCCATTCTCCATTCTATTCTCCATTCCATTCTATTCTCCATTCCATTCCATTCTCCATTCCATTTCATTCTCCATTCCTTTCCATTCCCTTTCATTCCATTCTCCGTTTTTTTCCATCCCATTCCATTCCATTCTCCATTCCATTCCGTTCTCTATTCCAGTCCATTCTACATTCCTTTCCATTCTATTCCATTCTCCATTCCATTCCATTCCATTTTCCATTCCGTTCTTTTCCATTCCATTCCATTCCATTCTGCATTCCATTCCCTCCCATTCCATTCTGCATTCCATTCTATTCCATTCTCCTTTCCATTCAAATCCATTCTCCATTCCATTCCATTCCATTCGGCATTCCAGTCTCCATTCCATTCCATTCTCCTTTCCAGTTCATTCCATGCTCCATTCCATTCCATTCCATTCCATTCTCCATTCCATTCCATTCTCCATTCCATTCTATTCAAAATTCCATTATATTCTACATTCCATTCCATTTCTTTCTCTATTCCATTTTATTCTCTGTTCATTTCGATTCCATTCTCCTTTTAATTCTCCATTCCATTCTCTATTCCAGTGTATTCCATTCTTCATTAAATTCCATTCCTTTTCCTTCCATTCCTCATTCTGTTCCATTCCATTTCATTCCAATCCATTCCGTTCTTCATACTTTTCCATTCTACATACCATTCTTCATTCCATTCCATTTTATATTCCCTTTTCTTTTCCATTCTGTTCTCCATTCCGTTTCTTTCCATAGTATTCTACAATCCAATCCATTCCTTTCCATTCCATTCTTCATTCTGTTCCACTCAATTCCATTATACATTCCATTCCATTCTCCATTCCTTTCCATTCCATTCTCCATTCTATTAACTTCCATTCTCCATTTCATTCTGTTCCATTTTCCATTCCATTGTCCATTCCATTTCATTCTGCATTCCATTCTATTCCATTCTCCATTCCATACCATTCCGTTCTCCATTCCATTCGATTCTCCATTCCATTCGATTCCATTCTCCAATCCATTACATTCCCTTCAATTCTCCATTCCATTCCATCCATTCCAATCTCCATTCCATACCATTCTATTCCATTCTCCATTGCATTCCATTCATTTCCATTCTGCATTCTATTCTAATCTTCATTCTGTTCCTTTACATTCTCCATTTCATAACATTCCATTCTCCATTCCATTCCATTCTATATTCCATTGCATTCTCCGTTCCATTTCATTCTCCAGTCCTTTCCTTTCCATTACATTCTGCAATCTGTTCCATTCCATTCCATTCTGTATTCTGTTCCGATTTATTCCATTCTGCATTCCATTCCATTCTGCATTGGATTCCATTCCACTCCATTCTCCATTCCATTCAATTCCCTTCTCCTTTCCACTCCATTCTTTATTCCATTCCATTCTCCATACCATTCCATTCTCTTCCCCATTGCATTCCATTCCATTCTCTTCACTATTCCATTCCATTCTGTTCACTATTCCATTCCATTCTCCATTTCATTCCATTCCGTTTTCCATTCTGTTGCATTCTCCATTCCACTGTATTCTGTTCTCCATTCCATTACATTCCTTTGTGCATTCCATTCCATTCCTTTCTCCATTCCATTCCATTCCCTTTCTTTCTGTTCTCCATTCCACTCCATTCTCCATTCCCTTCCATTCCTTTCTCCATTCCATTCCTTTCTCTGTTCATTTCCATTCCATTCCATTCTCCACTCAATTCTCCAATCCACTCTCTATTATATTCCATTCCATTATTCATTTCATTGCATTCGATTCCATTCTTCATTCCATTCCATTCCACATACCATTGTACATTCCATTCCATTTTACATTCCATTCTCCATTCCATTCCATTCTCCATTTTGCTCCTTTTCATTGCATTCCATAGTCATTTCCATTCCATTCCATTCTGCATTCTGTTCCCCTCAATTCCATTCTCCATTCAATTCCAATCTATTCTCCTTTCCACACCTTTCTTCATTCTTTTCCATTCTGTTTTCCATTCCATTCCATTCTGTTCTCCATTACATTCCGTCCTCCATTCCAATCCATTCTCCACACAATTCCATTCCATTCTCCATTCCATTCCATTCTATTCCATTGCATTCTACATTCCATTTCATTCTCCCTTCCATTCCATTCCATTCTCCATTCCATTCCTTCCATTCATTTCAATCCATTCCTTTTCGTTCCATTTTTCATTCCATTCCATTCCATTCCATTCTCCACTCCATTCCATTCTATTCCATTCTCCACTCCATTCCATTCCATTCCATTCTCCATTCTATTCTCCATTCCATTCTGTTCCATTCCATTCTCCATTCTATTCTCCATTCCATTCAATTTTCCATTCCATTCCATTCTATTCCATTCTTCATTCCATTCCATTCCATTGTGCATTCTATTCTCCATTCCATTCCATTCCATTCTCCATTCCGTTCCATTCCATTCCATTGCATTCTACATTCCATTTCATTCTCCCTTCCATTCCATTCCATTCCGTTCTCCACTCCATTCCATTCTATTCCATTCCATTCAATTCTCCATTCCATTCTCCATTCCATTCCATTCCATTCTCCATTCCATTCCATACCATTCTCTATTCCTTTCTATTCCATTACATTCTCCACTCCATTCCATTCCTTTCTCCATTCCATTCCATTCCATTCTCCATTCCATTCTCCATTCCATTCCATTCTCCTTTCTATTCCATTACATTCTCTACTCCATTCCATTCCTTTCTCCATTCCATTCCATTCTCTGTTCATTTCCATTCCATTCTCTATTCCATTCCATTCTATCCATTTCAATCCATTCCTTTTCATTCCATTGTTCATTCCATTCCATTCCATTCTCTACTTCATTCCATTGTATTCCATTCTCCATTCCATTCCATTCCATTCTCCATTGTATTCTCCATTACATTGCATTCCATTACATTCTCCATTCTGTTCCATTCCATTCTCTATTCCATTACATTCTCCATTCCATTCCATTCCTTTCTCCATTCCATTCCATTCTCTATTCATTTCCATTCCACTCTCCATTCCATTCTCCATTCCATTCCATTCCTTTCTCCATTCCATTCCATTCTCTATTCATTTCCATTCCACTCTCCATTCCATTCTCCATTCCATTCCATTCCATTCTCCATTCCATTCCATTCTCCTTTCTATTCCATTACATTCTCTACTCCATTCCATTCCTTTCTCCATTCCATTCCATTCTCTGTTCATTTCCATTCCATTCTCTATTCCATTCCATTCTATCCATTTCAATCCATTCCTTTTCATTCCATTGTTCATTCCATTCCATTCCATTCTCCACTGCACTCCATTCTATTCCATTCTCCATTCCATTCCATTCCATTCTCCATTACATTGCATTCCATTACATTCTCCATTCTGTTCCATTCCATTCTCCATTCCATTCCATTCCTTTCTCCATTCCATTCTATTCTCTATTCATTTCCATTCCACTCTCCATTCCATTCCCCATTCTATTTCATTCCATTCTCCATTCCATTCTCCATTCCATTCCATTCTCCATTCCGTTCCATTCCATTCCCCATTCCATCCATTCTCCATTCTATTCCATTCCATTCTCTATTTCATTACATTCTCCATTCTATTCCATTGCATTCTCCATTCAATTCCATTCACCATTCCATTCCATTTCATTCTCCATTCCATTCCATTCCATACTCCTTTCCTTTCCATTCTCAAGTCAGTTCAATTCCATTCCATTCTCCAGTGTTTTCCACTGCTTTCCATTCTGTATTGCATTCATTCCATTCTATTGCATTCCATTCCATTCCATTCCATTCTACACTCCATTCCATTACATTGTCCGTTCCATTCCTTTTCATTCCACTCTACATTCCATTCCATTCCATTCCATTCTCCATTTCATTCCTTTCTCCATTTCATTCCATTCCATTCCATTCTCTATTCCATTCCATTCCATTCTGAAATCCCTTCCATTTTCCTTTCTATTTCATTCTCCGTTCCATTCCGTTCCATTCTCCTTTCCAATCCAATCTCCATTCCATTCCATCCCCTTTCATTCCATTCTCCATTCGTCTCCATTCCATTCCATTCTCCATTCCTTTCCATTCCGTTCTCTATTCCCGTCCATTCTCCATTCCTTTCCATTCTATTCCATTCTCCATTCCATTCCATTGCATTTTCCATTCCGTTCCATTCCATTCTACATTCCATTCCATTGCATTTTCCATTCCATTCCATTCCATTCTGCATTCCATTCCATTCCTTTCTCCATTCCATTCAATTCCATTCTCCATTGCATTCCATTCTTCATTCCATTCCATTCTCTATTCCATTCCATTCCATCCCATTCTGCATTCCATTCTCCATTCCTTTCCATTCTCCTTTCCAGTCCATTCCATTCTCCATTCCATTCCATTCTTAATTCCATTCCTTTCCATTCTCCATTCCATTCTCCATTCCATTCCATTCCATTGTCCGTTCCATTCCTTTTCATTCCACTCTGCATTCCATTCCATTCCATTCCATTCCATTCTCCATTTCATTCCATTCCATTCCATTCTCTATTCCATTCCATTCCTTCTGAATTCCATTTCTTTTACCTTTCTATTCCATTCTCCATTCCATTCCATTCTATTCTCCATTCCATTTCATTCTCCATTCCATTCCATTCCATTCTCTATGCCAGTCCATTCTCCATTCCTTTCCATTCTATTTCATTCTCCATTCAATTCCATTCCATTTCCATTCCCTTCCATTCCATTCTGCATTCCATTCCATCCCATTCCATTCTACATTCCATTCCATTCTCCATTCCATTCAATTCCATTCTCCATTGCATTCCATTCTCTTTTCCATTCCATTCTCTATTCCATTCCATTCCATTCCATTATGCATTCCATTCTCCATTTCATTCCATTCTTCTTTCCAGTCCATTCCATGCTCCATTCCATTCCATTCTTAATTCCATTCCATTCCATTCTTCATTTCATTCTATTCTAAATTCCATTACATTCTCCATTCCATTCCATTCCTTTCTCCATTCCATTCCATTCTCTGTTCATTTCCATTCCATTCTCCGTTCAGTTCTCCATTCCATTCCATTCCATTCTTCTTTCCATTCCATTCCATTCTCCATACTATTCCATTCTACATACCATTCTACATGCCATTCCATTTTATATTCCCTTTTCTTTTACATTCTATTCTCCAATCCATTTCTTTCCATAGTATTCTACAATCCATTCCATTCCATTCCATTTTTCATTCTGTTCCACTCAATTCCATTATACATTCCATTCTGTTCTGCATTCTTTCCATTCCATTCTCCATTTCTTTAAATTCCATTCTCCATTCCATTCTGTTTTTTTCCATTCCGTTCCATTCCATTGTCCATTCCATTCCTTTCTCCATTCCTTTCCATTCCATTACATTCCATTCTCCATTCCATTTGATTCCATTCTGCAATCCATTACATTCCCTTCAATTCTTCATTTTTTTCCATCCATTCCGTTCTCCATTCCATTCCATTCTATTCCATTCTCCATTGCATTCCATTCGTTTCCATTCTGCATTCTATTCTATTCATTCCATTCTCCATTTCATAACATTCCATTCTACATTCCGTTGCATTCTACATTGCATTCTGCGTTCTATTTCACTCTCCAGTCCTTTCCTTTCCTGTACATTCTACAATCTGTTCCATTCCATTCTGTATTCTGTTCTAAATAATTCCATTCTCCATTCCATTCCATTCTCCATTCCATTCCATTCTCCATTGGATTCCATTCCATTCCTTTCCATTCTCCATTCCATTCAATTCCATTCTCCTTTCCACTCCGTTCTTTATTGCATTCCGTTCTCCATATCATTCCATTCGGTTCTCCATTCCATTCCATTCTGTTCACGATTCCATTCCATTCTCCATTTCATTCCATTCCATTTTCCATTCTGTTGCATTCTCCATTCCATTATATTATGTTTTCCATTCTGCTACATTTCATTCTCCATTCCATTCCATTCCTTTCTCCATTCCATTCCTTTTCTCTCCATTCCATTCCATTCTCCATTCTGTTCCATTTCTTTCTCCATTTCATTCCATTCTCTGTTCATTTCCATTCCATTCCATTCCATTCTCCACTCAATACTCCAATTCATTCTCTATTACATTCCGTCCCATTATTCATTCCATTCCATTCCATTCCATTCCATTCCATTCCATTCTTCATTCCATTCCATTCTGCATAACATTCTATATTCCATTCCATTACATTCCATTCTCCATTCCATTCTCCATTTTGCTCCTTTCCATTGCATTCTACTGTCATTTCCATTCCATTCCATTCTGCATTCTGTTCACCTCAATTCCATTCTGCATTCGATTCCAATCTATTCTCCTTTCCACACTTTTCTTCATTCAATTCTGTTCTGTTCTCTATTCCATTCCATTCTGTTCTCATTGCATTCCGTCCTCCATTCCATTCCGTTCTCCACCCAATTTCATTCCATTCTCCATTCCGTTCCATTCCATTCCATTGCATTCTACATTCCATTCCATTCTCCCTTCTGTTCCGTTCCATTCTCCATTCCATTCCATTCTTTTCTCCATTCCATTGTGTTCTATTCCATTCTCCATTCTATTCTCCATTCCATACCATTCTCCATTCCATTCCATTCAATTCCGTTCCCCATTCAATTCCATTCCGCATTCTATTCTCCATTCCATTCTCCATTCCATTCCATTCCATTCTCCATTCAATTCCATTCCATTCTTCATTCCATTCTATTCCACTACCTTCTCCATTCCATTCTATTCCATTCCATTCTCCACTTCATTCCATTCCAATCTCCATTCCATCCTTCAGTGTATTTTCCTTTCCGTTCCTTTCTGTTTCCTTTCCATTCCACTCTTCATTCCATTCGATTCCATTCTTCATTCCATTCCATTCTCCATTTGATTCTGTTTCCCTTCCATTTTACATTCCATTCCATTTCATTCCATTCTCCATTCCGTTCAGTTCCGTTTTCCTTTCCATTCCATTGTCTATTCCATTCCGTTCTCCATTCCATTCAGTTCTCCATTCTCAGTTACATTCCATTCTCCATTTCTTTCCATCCCATTCCATTTTCCATTCCGTTTTGTTCCATTCTATTCCACTCTCAATTCCGTTCCTTCACATTCCATTCTGAATTCCATTCCATTCCATTCCAGTCCTTTCTCTATTCCATCCCATTCCATTCTCTATTCCACTCCATTACATTCTGTTCTTCATTCTCTTCTCCTTTCCATTCTCCTTTTCAGTCCATTCCATTCTCCATTCCATTCCATTCTTAATTCCATTCCATTGCATTCTCCATTCTATTACATTCTCCATTCCATTCTATTCTAAATTCCATTACATTCTTTTTTTCATTCCATTCCTTTCCATTCTCCATTCCATTCCATTCCTTTGCATCCTCCATTCCATTCCATTCTCATTTCAGCTCCATTCTATTCCATGCCATTCTCCAGGCCATTCTCCATTCTATTTCGTTTCCTTCTTCATTTAATTCCATTGCATTCCTTTCTCCATTCCATGCCAGTTTTTTCTCCATTCTCTTCTGTTCCCTTCCATTCTCCATTCCATTCTCCATTCCATTCCATACCTTTCGCCTTTCCTTTCTTATTCTCTATTCATTTCCATTCCATACTTCATTCCATTCTCTATTCCATTCCATTCCATTCTTCATTTCATTCCATTCCTTTTCATTCCATTGTTCATTCCATTGTTCATTCCATTCCATTCCATTCTCCGTTTCATTCCATTCTCCATTTCATTCGATTTCATTCTCCATTCCATTCCATTCTGCATTCCATTCCATTCGAATTCATTCTCCATTCCATTCCATACTCCATTCCCTTCCATTCTCCAGTCACTTCCATTCCATTCCATTCTCCATTCTTTTCCATTGCATTCCATCCTATATTCCATTCCTTTCCATTCTATTGCATTCCATTCCATTCTCCATTTCATTCCTGTCTCCATTTCATTCCATTCCATTCCATTCTCTATTCCATTACATTCTGAATTCCAATCCATTTTCCTTTCTATTCCATTCTCCATTCCATTCCATTCACTTTCATTCCATTCTCCATTCCTTTCCATTCCATTCTTCATTCCATTCCGTTCTCTATTCCAGTCTATTCTCCATTCCTTTCCATTCTATTCCATTCTCCATTCCATTCCATTCCATTTTCCATTCCGTTCCATTCCATTCTGTATTCCATTCCATCTCATTCCATTCTGTATTTCATTCCATTCCATTCTCCATTCCATTCCATTTCATTCTCCATTGCATTCCATTCTCTATTCCATTCCATTCCATTCCGTTCTGCATTCCATTCTCCATTCCATTCCGTTCTCCTTTCCAGTCCATTCCATACTCCATTCCATTCCATTCTCCATTTCATTCTATTCTAATTTCGATTACATTCTCTTTTCCATTCCATTCCATTCATTTCTCCATTCCATTCTGTTCCATTCCCTTCTCGATTCTATTCTCCATTCCATTCCATTCCATTCTCCATTCAATTCTATTCTATTCCATTCCATTCCATTCCATTCCATTCTCCATTGTATTCTGCATTGCATTCCATTCCATTCCATTCTCCATTCCATTCTCTATACCATTCTATTCCATTACATTCTCCATTCCATTCCATTCTCCACTGCATTTCATTCCAATCTCCATTCCATTCATTAGTGTGTTTTCCTTTCCGTTCCATTCTCTTTCGTTTCCATTCCACTCTCCATTCCATTCGATTCCTTTCTTCATTCCATTCCATTCTCCATTTTACTCCGTTCCCTTCCATTTTACATTCCATTCCATTTCATTCCATTCTCCATTCCATAGTCCGTTCCATTCCTTTTCATTCCACTCTGCATTCCATTCCATTCCATTCTCCATTTCATTCCATTCCATTCCATTCTCTATTTTTTTCCATTCCATTCCATTCTGAATTCCATTCCATTTTCCATTCTGTTCCGTTCAATTCCATTCCATTCCACTCTCCATTCCATTCAATCACATTGCATTCTGAATTCCATTCCATTCCATTCCATTCCTTTCTCCATTCCATCCCATTCCATTCTCTATTCTACTCCATTTCATTCCGTTCTGCATTCCAGTCTCCATTCCATTCTCCTTTTCAGTCTATTGCATTCTCCATTCCATTCCATTCTTAATTCCTTTCTGTTCCATTCTCCATTCCATTCCATTCCATTGTCCATTCCATTCCTTTTAATTCCTCTCTGCATTCCATTAAATTCCATTCCATTCTCCATTTCAATCCATTCCATTCCATTATCTATTCCATTCCATTCCATTCTGAATTCCATTCCATTTTCCTTTCTATTTCATTCTCCATTCCATTCTCCATTCCGTTCCATTCTCCATTCCATTCCATTTCATTCTATTCCATTGTCCATTCCATTCCATTCTCTATTCCAGTCCATTCTCCATTCCTTTCCATTCTATTCCATACTCCACTCCATTCCATTCCATTTTCCATTCCGTTCCATTCTGCATTCCATTCCATCCCATTCCAATCTGCATTACATTCCATTCCATTCTCCATTCCATTCAATTTCATTCTCCATTGCATTCCATTCTCCATTCCCTTCTCTATTCCATTCCATTCCATTCCGTTCTGCATTTCATTCTCCATTCCATTCCATTCTCGTTTTCAGTCCATTCCATGCTCCATTCCATTCCATTCTTAATTCGATTCCATTCCATTCTCCATTCCATTCTATTCAAAATTCCATTACATTCTCCCTTCCATTCCATTCCATTCTCCATTCCATTCCATTCTTTTCTCCATTCCATTCTGTTCCATTCCATTCTCCATTCTATTCTACATTGCATTCAATTCCTTTCCATTCTCCATTCAATTCCATTTCATTCTCTATTCCATTCTATTCCTTTACATTCTCCATTCCATTCCATTCTTCAATGCATTCCCTTCCAATTTCCATTCCATTCTTCAGTGTATTTTCCTTTCCATTCCATTCTCTTTCCTTTCCATTCCACTCTCCATTCCATGCAATTCCATTTTTCATTCCATTCTATTCTCCATTTTATTCCTTTCCATTTCACTTTACATTCCATTCCATTTGATTCCATTCTCCATTCCGTTCAGTTCCATTTTCCATTCCATTCCATTCCATTTTCTATTGCATTCCATTCTCCATTTCGTTCCGTTCTCCATTCTGCATTCCATTCCATTCTCCATTACATTCTCCATTCTGTTCCGTTCCATTGCATTCCATTCCACTCCCCATTCCTTTCTATCACATTCCATTATGAATTCCATTCCATTCCGTTCCAATCCTTTCTCCATTCCATCCCATTTCGTTCGCTATTCCACTCCATTACATTCCGTTCTGCATTCCATTCTCCATTCCATTCTCCTTTCCCATCTATTGCATTCTCCATTTCATTACATTGTTAATTCCATTCAATTCCATTCTCCATTCCATTCCATTCCATTGTCTGTTCCATTCTTTTTTATTCCACTCTGCATTCCTTTCCATTCCATTCTCCATTTCCTTCCATTCATTTCATTCCATTCCATTCCATTCTCTTTTCCATTCCATTCTGAATTCGATTCCATTTTCCTTTCTATTCCATTCTCCATTCCATTCTCCATTCCATTCCATTCTCCATTCCGTTCCATTCACTTTCATTCCATTCTCCATTCCATTCCATTCCATTCCGTTCTCTATTCCAGTCAGTTCTCCATTCCTTTCCATTCTATTCCATTCCATTCCATTTTCCATTGCATTCCATTCCATTCCATTCTGCATTCCATTCCATCCCATTCCATTCTTCATTCCATTCCATCCCATTCCATTCTGCATTCCATTCCATTCCATTCTCCATTCCATTCCATTCCATTTTCCATTGCATTCCATTCTCCATTTCATTCCATTCTCTATTCCATTCCATTCCGTTCTGCATTCCATTCTCCATTCCATTCCATTCTCCATTTGATTCTATTCAAAATTCCATTACCTTCCCCCTTCCATTCCATTCCATTCTCCATTCCATTCCATTAATTTCTCCATTCCATTCTGTTCCATTCCATTCTCCATTCTATTCTCCATTCCATTCCATTCTGCATACCATTCCATTCTATGCCATTCTCCATTCCATTCCATTCTCCATTCTATTCTCCATTGCATTCAATTCCTTTCTCTTCTCCATTCAATTCCATTCCGTTCTCTATTCCATTGTATTCCATTACATTCTCCATTCCATTCCATTCTCTAATGCATTCCATTCCAATCTCCATTCCATTCTTTAGTGTATTTTCCTTTCCGTTCCATTCTCTTTCCTTTCCACTCCACTCTGCAATCCATTCGATTCCATTCTTCATTCCATTCCATTCTCCATTTTATTCCATTCCATTCCATTTTACATTCCATTCCATTCTCCTTTCTATTCATTTCCATTTTCCATTCCATTCCATTCAATTTTCTATTCCATTCCATTCTCCATTCCATTCCGTTCTCCATTCTCCATTCCATTCCATTCTCCATTCCATTCCATCCCATTCCATTTTCCATTTCGTTCCATTCTATTGAATTCCATTCCACTCCCCATTCCATTCCATCACATTCCATTCTGAATTCCATTCCATTCCGTTCCTATCCTTTCTCCATTCCATCCCATTACATTCTCTATTCCACTCCAATTCATTCCGTGCTGCATTCCATTCTCCATTCCATTCTCCATTCCATTCTCCTTTCCAGTCCATTCCATTCTCCATTCCATTCCATTCTTAATTCCATTCCATTCTATTCTCCATTCCATTCCATTCTCCATTCCATTCCTTTTTATTCCACTCTGCATTCCTTTCCATTCCATTCCATTCTCCATTTCATTCTATTCTCCATTCCATTTTCCATTCTATTCCATTCTCCATTCCATTCCATTCCATTCACTTTCATTCCATTCTCCATTCCTTTCCATTCTGTTCTCCATTTCATTCCTTTCCATCCCGTTCTCTATTCCAGTCCATTCTCCATTCCATTCCATTTTCCATTCCGTTTCATTCCATTCCATTCTATCCCATTCCTTTCTGCATTCCATTCCATTCCATTATCCATTCTATTCAATTCCATTCTCCATTGCATTCAATTCTCCATTCCATTCTCCATTCCATTCCATTCTCTCTTCCATTCCATTCCATTCCATTCTGCATTCCATTCTCCATTCCATTCCATTCTCCTTTCCAGTCCATTCCATGCTCCATTACATTCCATTCTTAATTCCATTCCATTCAATTCTCCATTCCATTCCATTCTCCATTCCATTCTGTTCTGAATTTCATTACCTTCTCTCTTCAATTCCATTCCAGTCTCCATTTCATTCCATTCTATTATCCATTCCATTCTGTTCCATTCCATTCTCCATTCTATTCTCCATTCCATTCTGTTCCATTCTATTATCCATTCCATTCCATTCTATTCGATTCTCCATTGCATTCTATTGCATTCCATTCTATTCTCCATTCTGTTCTCCATTCCATTCCATTCCATTCTCCATTCCATTCCATTCTCTATTCCATTCTATTCCATTGTATTCTCCATTCCATTCCGTTTTCCACTGCATTCCATTCCAAACTCCATTCCATTCTTCAGTGTATTTTCCTTTCCGTTCCATTCTCTTTCTTTTCCACTCCACTCTCCATTCCATTCGATTCCATCTTCATTCCATTCCATTCTCCATTTTATTCCGTTCCATTGCATTTTCCATTCAATTCCATTTCATTCCATTCTCCATTCCATTCAGTTCCATTTTCCATTCCATTCAATTGTCTATTCCATTCGATTCTCCATTCCGTTCTGTTCTGCATTCTCCATTCCATTCCATTCCATCCCATTCCATTTTTAATTCCATTCCATTGAATTCCACTTTCCTTTCCATTCCACTCTCCATTCCATTCCATGACATTCCTTTTTGAATTCCATTCCATTCCATTCCAAGCCTTTCTCCATTCCATCCCATTCCATTCTCTATTCCACTCCATTTCATTCCGTTCTGCATTCCGTTCCCCATTCCATTCTCCTTTCCAGTCCATTCCATTCTCCATTCCATTCTTAATTCCATTCAATTCCATTCTCCATTCCATTGTATTCTCTGTTCTATTCTATTCTAAATTCCATTACTTTCTCTATTCCATTCAATTCCTTTCCATTCTCCATTCCATTCCATTCCTTTGCATTCTCCATTCCATTGCATTTTATTCTACATTCCATTCCATTCTCATTTCGGCTCCTTTCTATTCCGTGCAATTCTCCATTCCATTCTCCATTCCGTTTTGTTCCATTTTTCATTTAATTCCATTGCATTCCTTTCTCCATTCCATGCCAGTTTTTTCTCCATTCCATTCCATTCCTTTCCATTCTCCATTCCATTCCATTCTGCATTCCATTCTATTCTTCATTCCATTCCATTCCTTTCTCCATTCCATTCCATTCTCTATTCATTTCCATTCTATTCTGCATTCCGTTCTCTATTCCATTCTTCATTTCATTCCATTTCTTTTCATTACATTCTTCATTGCATTCCATTCCATTCCATACTCCATTCCTTTCCATTCTCCAGTCAGTTCCATTCCATTCCAATCTCCATTGTTTTCCACTGCATTCCATTCTATATTGCATTCCATTCCATTCTATTGCTTTCCATTCCATTCCATTCTCCATTCCATTGTCCGTTCCATTCCTTTTCATTCCACTCTGCATTCCATTCCATTCCATTCTATTCTCCATTTCATTCCATTCCATTCCATTCTCTATTTCATTCAATTCCATTCTGAATTCCATTCCATTTTCCATTCTATTCCAATCTCCATTCCATTCCATTCTCCATTCTATTCTATTCCATTCTCCATTCCTTTCCATTCCATTCCATTCCAATCTCCATTCCATTCCATTCCATTCTCTATTCAAGTCTATTCTCCATTCCTTTCCATTCCATTCCATTCCATTTCATTTTCCATTCCGTTCCATTCCATTCCATTCCATTCTGCGTTACATTCCATCCCATTCCATTCTGCATTCCATTCCATTCCATTCTCCAGTCCATTCAATTCCATTCTCCATTTCATTCCATTCTCCATTCCATTCCATTTTCTATTCCATTCCATTCCATTGCTTTCTGCATTCCATTCTCCATTCCATTCCTTTCTCCTTTCCAGTCCATTCCATACTCCATTCCATTCCATTCTTAATTCCATTCTCCATTCCATTCTATTCAAAATTCCATTACATTCTCCCTTCCATTCCATTACATTCTCCATTCCATTCCATTCTTTTCTCCATTCCATTCTGTTCCATTCCATTCTCCATTCTATTCTCCATTCCATTCTATTCTCCATTCCATTCCATTCTCCATTCCATTTCATTCTCCATTCCTTTCCATTCCCTTTCATTCCATTCTCCGTTTTTTTCCATCCCATTCCATTCCATTCTCCATTCCATTCCGTTCTCTATTCCAGTCCATTCTACATTCCTTTCCATTCTATTCCATTCTCCATTCCATTCCATTCCATTTTCCATTCCGTTCTTTTCCATTCCATTCCATTCCATTCTGCATTCCATTCCCTCCCATTCCATTCTGCATTCCATTCTATTCCATTCTCCTTTCCATTCAAATCCATTCTCCATTCCATTCCATTCCATTCGGCATTCCAGTCTCCATTCCATTCCATTCTCCTTTCCAGTTCATTCCATGCTCCATTCCATTCCATTCCATTCCATTCTCCATTCCATTCCATTCTCCATTCCATTCTATTCAAAATTCCATTATATTCTACATTCCATTCCATTTCTTTCTCTATTCCATTTTATTCTCTGTTCATTTCGATTCCATTCTCCTTTTAATTCTCCATTCCATTCTCTATTCCAGTGTATTCCATTCTTCATTAAATTCCATTCCTTTTCCTTCCATTCCTCATTCTGTTCCATTCCATTTCATTCCAATCCATTCCGTTCTTCATACTTTTCCATTCTACATACCATTCTTCATTCCATTCCATTTTATATTCCCTTTTCTTTTCCATTCTGTTCTCCATTCCGTTTCTTTCCATAGTATTCTACAATCCAATCCATTCCTTTCCATTCCATTCTTCATTCTGTTCCACTCAATTCCATTATACATTCCATTCCATTCTCCATTCCTTTCCATTCCATTCTCCATTCTATTAACTTCCATTCTCCATTTCATTCTGTTCCATTTTCCATTCCATTGTCCATTCCATTTCATTCTGCATTCCATTCTATTCCATTCTCCATTCCATACCATTCCGTTCTCCATTCCATTCGATTCTCCATTCCATTCGATTCCATTCTCCAATCCATTACATTCCCTTCAATTCTCCATTCCATTCCATCCATTCCAATCTCCATTCCATACCATTCTATTCCATTCTCCATTGCATTCCATTCATTTCCATTCTGCATTCTATTCTAATCTTCATTCTGTTCCTTTACATTCTCCATTTCATAACATTCCATTCTCCATTCCATTCCATTCTATATTCCATTGCATTCTCCGTTCCATTTCATTCTCCAGTCCTTTCCTTTCCATTACATTCTGCAATCTGTTCCATTCCATTCCATTCTGTATTCTGTTCCGATTTATTCCATTCTGCATTCCATTCCATTCTGCATTGGATTCCATTCCACTCCATTCTCCATTCCATTCAATTCCCTTCTCCTTTCCACTCCATTCTTTATTCCATTCCATTCTCCATACCATTCCATTCTCTTCCCCATTGCATTCCATTCCATTCTCTTCACTATTCCATTCCATTCTGTTCACTATTCCATTCCATTCTCCATTTCATTCCATTCCGTTTTCCATTCTGTTGCATTCTCCATTCCACTGTATTCTGTTCTCCATTCCATTACATTCCTTTGTGCATTCCATTCCATTCCTTTCTCCATTCCATTCCATTCCCTTTCTTTCTGTTCTCCATTCCACTCCATTCTCCATTCCCTTCCATTCCTTTCTCCATTCCATTCCTTTCTCTGTTCATTTCCATTCCATTCCATTCTCCACTCAATTCTCCAATCCACTCTCTATTATATTCCATTCCATTATTCATTTCATTGCATTCGATTCCATTCTTCATTCCATTCCATTCCACATACCATTGTACATTCCATTCCATTTTACATTCCATTCTCCATTCCATTCCATTCTCCATTTTGCTCCTTTTCATTGCATTCCATAGTCATTTCCATTCCATTCCATTCTGCATTCTGTTCCCCTCAATTCCATTCTCCATTCAATTCCAATCTATTCTCCTTTCCACACCTTTCTTCATTCTTTTCCATTCTGTTTTCCATTCCATTCCATTCTGTTCTCCATTACATTCCGTCCTCCATTCCAATCCATTCTCCACACAATTCCATTCCATTCTCCATTCCATTCCATTCTATTCCATTGCATTCTACATTCCATTTCATTCTCCCTTCCATTCCATTCCATTCTCCATTCCATTCCTTCCATTCATTTCAATCCATTCCTTTTCGTTCCATTTTTCATTCCATTCCATTCCATTCCATTCTCCACTCCATTCCATTCTATTCCATTCTCCACTCCATTCCATTCCATTCCATTCTCCATTCTATTCTCCATTCCATTCTGTTCCATTCCATTCTCCATTCTATTCTCCATTCCATTCAATTTTCCATTCCATTCCATTCTATTCCATTCTTCATTCCATTCCATTCCATTGTGCATTCTATTCTCCATTCCATTCCATTCCATTCTCCATTCCGTTCCATTCCATTCCATTGCATTCTACATTCCATTTCATTCTCCCTTCCATTCCATTCCATTCCGTTCTCCACTCCATTCCATTCTATTCCATTCCATTCAATTCTCCATTCCATTCTCCATTCCATTCCATTCCATTCTCCATTCCATTCCATACCATTCTCTATTCCTTTCTATTCCATTACATTCTCCACTCCATTCCATTCCTTTCTCCATTCCATTCCATTCCATTCTCCATTCCATTCTCCATTCCATTCCATTCTCCTTTCTATTCCATTACATTCTCTACTCCATTCCATTCCTTTCTCCATTCCATTCCATTCTCTGTTCATTTCCATTCCATTCTCTATTCCATTCCATTCTATCCATTTCAATCCATTCCTTTTCATTCCATTGTTCATTCCATTCCATTCCATTCTCTACTTCATTCCATTGTATTCCATTCTCCATTCCATTCCATTCCATTCTCCATTGTATTCTCCATTACATTGCATTCCATTACATTCTCCATTCTGTTCCATTCCATTCTCTATTCCATTACATTCTCCATTCCATTCCATTCCTTTCTCCATTCCATTCCATTCTCTATTCATTTCCATTCCACTCTCCATTCCATTCTCCATTCCATTCCATTCCTTTCTCCATTCCATTCCATTCTCTATTCATTTCCATTCCACTCTCCATTCCATTCTCCATTCCATTCCATTCCATTCTCCATTCCATTCCATTCTCCTTTCTATTCCATTACATTCTCTACTCCATTCCATTCCTTTCTCCATTCCATTCCATTCTCTGTTCATTTCCATTCCATTCTCTATTCCATTCCATTCTATCCATTTCAATCCATTCCTTTTCATTCCATTGTTCATTCCATTCCATTCCATTCTCCACTGCACTCCATTCTATTCCATTCTCCATTCCATTCCATTCCATTCTCCATTACATTGCATTCCATTACATTCTCCATTCTGTTCCATTCCATTCTCCATTCCATTCCATTCCTTTCTCCATTCCATTCTATTCTCTATTCATTTCCATTCCACTCTCCATTCCATTCCCCATTCTATTTCATTCCATTCTCCATTCCATTCTCCATTCCATTCCATTCTCCATTCCGTTCCATTCCATTCCCCATTCCATCCATTCTCCATTCTATTCCATTCCATTCTCTATTTCATTACATTCTCCATTCTATTCCATTGCATTCTCCATTCAATTCCATTCACCATTCCATTCCATTTCATTCTCCATTCCATTCCATTCCATACTCCTTTCCTTTCCATTCTCAAGTCAGTTCAATTTCATTCCATTCTCCAGTGTTTTCCACTGCTTTCCATTCTGTATTGCATTCATTCCATTCTATTGCATTCCATTCCATTCCATTCCATTCTACACTCCATTCCATTACATTGTCCGTTCCATTCCTTTTCATTCCACTCTACATTCCATTCCATTCCATTCCATTCTCCATTTCATTCCTTTCTCCATTTCATTCCATTCCATTCCATTCTCTATTCCATTCCATTCCATTCTGAAATCCCTTCCATTTTCCTTTCTATTTCATTCTCCGTTCCATTCCGTTCCATTCTCCTTTCCAATCCAATCTCCATTCCATTCCATCCCCTTTCATTCCATTCTCCATTCGTCTCCATTCCATTCCATTCTCCATTCCTTTCCATTCCGTTCTCTATTCCCGTCCATTCTCCATTCCTTTCCATTCTATTCCATTCTCCATTCCATTCCATTGCATTTTCCATTCCGTTCCATTCCATTCTACATTCCATTCCATTGCATTTTCCATTCCATTCCATTCCATTCTGCATTCCATTCCATTCCTTTCTCCATTCCATTCAATTCCATTCTCCATTGCATTCCATTCTTCATTCCATTCCATTCTCTATTCCATTCCATTCCATCCCATTCTGCATTCCATTCTCCATTCCTTTCCATTCTCCTTTCCAGTCCATTCCATTCTCCATTCCATTCCATTCTTAATTCCATTCCTTTCCATTCTCCATTCCATTCTCCATTCCATTCCATTCCATTGTCCGTTCCATTCCTTTTCATTCCACTCTGCATTCCATTCCATTCCATTCCATTCCATTCTCCATTTCATTCCATTCCATTCCATTCTCTATTCCATTCCATTCCTTCTGAATTCCATTTCTTTTACCTTTCTATTCCATTCTCCATTCCATTCCATTCTATTCTCCATTCCATTTCATTCTCCATTCCATTCCATTCCACTCTCTATGCCAGTCCATTCTCCATTCCTTTCCATTCTATTTCATTCTCCATTCAATTCCATTCCATTTCCATTCCCTTCCATTCCATTCTGCATTCCATTCCATCCCATTCCATTCTACATTCCATTCCATTCTCCATTCCATTCAATTCCATTCTCCATTGCATTCCATTCTCTTTTCCATTCCATTCTCTATTCCATTCCATTCCATTCCATTATGCATTCCATTCTCCATTTCATTCCATTCTTCTTTCCAGTCCATTCCATGCTCCATTCCATTCCATTCTTAATTCCATTCCATTCCATTCTTCATTTCATTCTATTCTAAATTCCATTACATTCTCCATTCCATTCCATTCCTTTCTCCATTCCATTCCATTCTCTGTTCATTTCCATTCCATTCTCCGTTCAGTTCTCCATTCCATTCCATTCCATTCTTCTTTCCATTCCATTCCATTCTCCATACTATTCCATTCTACATACCATTCTACATGCCATTCCATTTTATATTCCCTTTTCTTTTACATTCTATTCTCCAATCCATTTCTTTCCATAGTATTCTACAATCCATTCCATTCCATTCCATTTTTCATTCTGTTCCACTCAATTCCATTATACATTCCATTCTGTTCTGCATTCTTTCCATTCCATTCTCCATTTCTTTAAATTCCATTCTCCATTCCATTCTGTTTTTTTCCATTCCGTTCCATTCCATTGTCCATTCCATTCCTTTCTCCATTCCTTTCCATTCCATTACATTCCATTCTCCATTCCATTTGATTCCATTCTGCAATCCATTACATTCCCTTCAATTCTTCATTGTTTTCCATCCATTCCGTTCTCCATTCCATTCCATTCTATTCCATTCTCCATTGCATTCCATTCGTTTCCATTCTGCATTCTATTCTATTCATTCCATTCTCCATTTCATAACATTCCATTCTACATTCCGTTGCATTCTACATTGCATTCTGCGTTCTATTTCACTCTCCAGTCCTTTCCTTTCCTGTACATTCTACAATCTGTTCCATTCCATTCTGTATTCTGTTCTAAATAATTCCATTCTCCATTCCATTCCATTCTCCATTCCATTCCATTCTCCATTGGATTCCATTCCATTCCTTTCCATTCTCCATTCCATTCAATTCCATTCTCCTTTCCACTCCGTTCTTTATTGCATTCCGTTCTCCATATCATTCCATTCTGTTCTCCATTCCATTCCATTCTGTTCACGATTCCATTCCATTCTCCATTTCATTCCATTCCGTTTTCCATTCTGTTGCATTCTCCATTCCATTATATTATGTTTTCCATTCTGCTACATTTCATTCTCCATTCCATTCCATTCCTTTCTCCATTCCATTCCATTTCTTTCCATTCTCCATTCCATTCCATTCTCCATTCTGTTCCATTTCTTTCTCCATTTCATTCCATTCTCTGTTCATTTCCATTCCATTCCATTCCATTCTCCACTCAATTCTCCAATCCACTCTCTATTATATTCCATTCCATTATTCATTTCATTCCATTCCATTCCATTCTTCATTCCATTCCATTCTACATACCATTCTACATTTTATTCTGCATTCCATTCCATTCTCCATTTTGCTCCTTTCCATTGCATTCTATTGTCATTTCCATTCCATTCCATTCTCCACTCAATACTCCAATTCACCTTCTATCACATTCCATTCCATTATTCATTCCATTCCATTCCATTCCATTCCATTCTTCATTCCATTCCACTCTACATAACATTCTATATTCCATTCCATTGCATTCCATTCTCCATTCCATTCTCCATTTTGCTCCTTTCCATTGCATTCCACTGTCATTTCCATTCCATTCCATTCTGCATTCTGTTCCCCTCAATTCCATTCTGCATTCAATTCCATTCTCCATTCGATTCCAATCTATTCTCCTTTCCACACCTTTCCTCGTTCAATTCCGTTCTGTTCTCCATTCCATTCTGTTCTCCATTACATTACGTCCTCCGTTCCAGTCCATTTTCTACCCAATTCCTTTCCATTCCATTGTCTTCTACATTCCATTCCATTATCCCTTCCATTCCATTCCATTCTCCATTCAATTCCATTCTGTTCTCCATTCCATTCTGTTCCATTATACATTCCATTCCATTCCACATTCTATTGCATTCCATTCTCCATTCCATTCCATTACTTTCCACTCTCTGTTCCATTCCATTCTCTATTCCATTCCATTGCTTTCTCCATTCCATTCCATTCTCTGTTCATTTCCATTCCATTCCATTCCATTCCATTGTCCACTCAATTCTCCTTTCCATTCTCTATTCCATTCCATTCCATTTTTCATTTCATTCTATTCCATGCTATTCTCCATTCCTTTCCATTCTACATACCATTCTGCATTCCATTGCATTTTACATTCCATTCTCCATTCCATTCTATTCTCCATTTTGTTCCTTTCCATTGTATTCTACAATCATTTCCATTCCATTCCATTCTGCATTATGTTCTTCTCAATTCCATTATCATTCCATTCCATTCTCCATTCTTTTCCAGTCTCCATTGCATTCTATTGTATTCCATTCTTCATTCGATTCAAATCCATTCTCCTTTCCATTCCTTTCTCCGTTCCATTACATTCTGTTCTCCATTCCATTCCCTTCTGTTCTCCATTCCATTCCATCCTGCAATCCATTCTATTCTCTGCTTCATTCCATTCCATTCCTTTTTCCATTCCTTTCCATTCCATTCCATTCCATTCTCCATTCCATTCTTTATAATATTCCATTCCATTGTCCATTCCATTCCATTCTCCATTCCATTCCCCATTCCCTTCTCCATCCCTTCCATTCTCTTCCATTCCATTGCATTCTATTCCATTCCAGTCTCACTTCCATTCCATTCCATTCCATTCTCCATTTCATTCCATTCCATTCTCCATTCCACTCCATTCAATTGCATTCTCCATTGCCTTCCATTCTCCATTCCATTCCATTCTCTTTTCCATTCCATTCCATTCCGTTCTGCATTCCATTCCATTCTCCGTTCCATTCCATTCCATTCTCCATTCAATTCCATTCCATTCTTCATTCCATTCTATTCCACTACATTCTCCATTCCATTCTATTGCATTCCATTCTCCACTTCATTCCATTCCAATCTCCATTCCATCCTTCAGTGTATTTTCCTTTCCATTCCTTTCTGTTTCCTTTCCACTCCACTCTTCATTCCATTCGATTCCATTCTTCATTCCATTCCATTCTCCATTTGATTCTGTTTCCATTCCATTTTACATTCCATTCCATTTCATTCCATTCTCCATTCCGTTCAGTTCCGTTTTCCTTTCCATTCCATTGTCTATTCCATTCCGTTCTCCATTCCATTCAGTTCTCCATTCTCAATTCCATTCCATTCTCCATTTCATTCCATCCCATTCCATTTTCCATTCCGTTTTGTTCCATTCCATTCCACTCTCAATTCCATTCCTTCACATTCCATTCTGAATTCCATTCCATTCCATTCCAGTCCTTTCTCTATTCCATCCCATTCCATTCTCTATTCCACTCCATTACATTCTGTTCTTCATTCTCTTCTCCTTTCCATTCTCCTTTTCAGTCCATTCCATTCTCCATTCCATTCCATTCTTAATTCCATTCCATTGCATTCTCCATTCTATTCCATTCTCTATTCCATTCTATTCTAAATTCCATTACATTCTTTTTTTCATTCCATTCCTTTCCATTCTCCATTCCATTCCATTCCTTTGCATCCTCCATTCCATTCCATTCTCATTTCAGCTCCATTCTATTCCATGCCATTGTCCAGTCCATTCTCCATTCCATTTCGTTTCCTTCTTCATTTAATTCCATTGCATTCCTTTCTCCATTCCATGCCAGTTTTTTCTCCATTCTCTTCTGTTCCCTTCCATTCTCCATTCCATTCTCCATTCCATTCCATACCTTTCTCCTTTCCTTTCTATTCTCTATTCATTTCCATTCCATACTTCATTCCATTCTCTATTCCATTCCATTCCATTCTTCATTTCATTCCATTCCTTTTCATTCCATTGTTCATTCCATTGTTCGTTCCATTCCATTCCATTCTCCATTTCATTCCATTCTCCATTTCATTCGATTTCATTCTCCATTCCATTCCATTCTGCATTCCATTCCATTCGATTTCATTCTCCATTCCATTCCATACTCCATTCCCTTCCATTCTCCAGTCACTTCCATTCCATTCCATTCTCCATTCTTTTCCATTGCATTCCATCCTATATTCCATTCCTTTCCATTCTATTGCATTCCATTCCATTCTCCATTTCATTCCTTTCTCCATTTCATTCCATTCCATTCCATTCTCTATTCCATTACATTCTGAATTCCAATCCATTTTCCTTTCTATTCCATTCTCCATTCCATTCCATTCACTTTCATTCCATTCTCCATTCCTTTCCATTCCATTCTTCATTCCATTCCGTTCTCTATTCCAGTCTATTCTCCATTCCTTTCCATTCTATTCCATTCTCCATTCCATTCCATTCCATTTTCCATTCCGTTCCATTCCATTCTGTATTCCATTCCATCTCATTCCATTCTGTATTTCATTCCATTCCATTCTCCATTCCATTCCATTTCATTCTCCATTGCATTCCATTCTCTATTCCATTCCATTCCATTCCGTTCTGCATTCCATTCTCCATTCCATTCCGTTCTCCTTTCCAGTCCATTCCATACTCCATTCCATTCCATTCTCCATTTCATTCTATTCTAATTTCGATTACATTCTCTTTTCCATTCCATTCCATTCATTTCTCCATTCCATTCTGTTCCATTCCCTTCTCGATTCTATTCTCCATTCCATTTCATTCCATTCTCCATTCAATTCTATTCTATTCCATTCCATTCCATTCCATTCTCCATTGTATTCTGCATTGCATTCCATTCCATTCCATTCTCCATTCCATTCTCTATACCATTCTATTCCATTACATTCTCCATTCCATTCAATTCTCCACTGCATTTCATTCCAATCCCCATTCCATTCATTAGTGTGTTTTCCTTTCCGTTCCATTCTCTTTCATTTCCATTCCACTCTCCATTCCATTCGATTCCTTTCTTCATTCCATTCCATTCTCCATTTTACTCCGTTCCATTCCATTTTACATTCCATTCCATTTCATTCCATTCTCCATTCCATAGTCCGTTCCATTCCTTTTCATTCCACTCTGCATTCCATTCCATTCCATTCTCCATTTCATTCCATTCCATTCCATTCTCTATTTTATTCCATTCCATTCCATTCAGAATTCCATTCCATTTTCCATTCTGTTCCGTTCAATTCCATTCCATTCCACTCTCCATTCCATTCAATCACATTCCATTCTGAATTCCATTCCATTCCCAAAGTGCTGGGATTACAGGCTTGAGCCACCGCGCCCGGCCTCCATTCCATTCTTAATTCGAATCCATTCCATTCTCCATTCCATTCTATTCAAAATTCCATTACATTCTCCCTTCCATTCCATTACATTCTCCATTCCATTCCATTCTTTTCTCCATTCCATTCTGTTCCATTCCATTCTCCATTCTATTCTCCATTCTATTCCATTCCATTCCATTCTATGCCATTCTCCATTCCATTCCATTCTCCATTGTATTCTACATTGCAATCAATTCCTTTCCATTCTCCATTCAATTCCATTTCATTCTCTATTCCATTCTATTCCTTTACATTCTCCATTCCATTCCATTCTTCAATGCATTCCCTTCCAATCTCCATTCCATTCTTCAGTGTATTTTCCTTTCCGTTCCATTCTCTTTCCTTTCCACTCCACTCTCCATTCCATTCAATTCCATTTTTCATTCCATTCTATTCTCCATTTTATTCCTTTCCATTTCATTTTACATTCCATTCCATTTGATTCCATTCTCCATTCCGTTCAGTTCCATTTTCCATTCCATTCCATTCCATTTTCTATTGCATTCCATTCTCCATTTCGTTCCGTTCTCCATTCTGCATTCCATTCCATTCTCCATTACATTCTCCATTCTGTTCCGTTCCATTGCATTCCATTCCACTCCCCATTCCTTTCTATCACATTCCATTATGAATTCCATTCCATTCCGTTCCAATCCTTTCTCCATTCCATCCCATTTCGTTCGCTATTCCACTCCATTACATTCCGTTCTGCATTCCATTCTCCATTCCATTCTCCTTTCCAATCTATTGCATTCTCCATTTCATTACATTGTTAATTCCATTCAATTCCATTCTCCATTCCATTCCATTCCATTGTCTGTTCCATTCTTTTTTATTCCACTCTGCATTCCTTTCCATTCCATTCTCCATTTCCTTCCATTCATTTCATTCCATTCCATTCCATTCTCTTTTCCATTCCATTCTGAATTCGATTCCATTTTCCTTTCTATTCCATTCTCCATTCCATTCTACATTCCATTCCATTCTCCATTCCATTCCATTCACTTTCATTCCATTCTCCATTCCATTCCATTCCATTCCGTTCTCTATTCCAGTCAGTTCTCCATTCCTTTCCATTCTATTCCATTCCATTCCATTTTCCATTGCATTCCATTCCATTCCATTCTGCATTCCATTCCATCCCATTCCATTCTTCATTCCATTCCATCCCATTCCATTCTTCATTCCATTCCATCCCATTCCATTCTCCATTCCATTCCATTCCATTCTCCATTCCATTCCATTCCATTTTCCATTGCATTCTATTCTCCATTTCATTCCATTCTCTATTCCATTCCATTCCGTTCTGCATTCCATTCTCCATTCCATTCCATTCTCCTTTTCAGTCCATTCCAAGCTCCATTCCATTCCATTCTTAATTCCATTCCATTCCATTCTCCATTCCATTCCATTCTCCATTTTATTCTATTCAAAATTCCATTACATTCTCCCTTCCATTCCATTCCATTCTCCCTTCCATTCCATTCATTTCTCCATTCCATTCTGTTCCATTCCATTCTCCATTCTATTCTCCATTCCATTCCATTCTGCATTCCATTCCATTCTATGCCATTCTCCATTCCATTCCATTCTCCATTCTATTCTCCATTGCATTCCATTCCTTTCTCTTTTCCATTCAATTCCATTCCGTTCTCTATTCCATTGTATTCCATTACATTCTCCATTCCATTCCATTCTCTAATGCATTCCATTCCAATCTCCATTCCATTCTTTAGTGTATTTTCCTTTCCGTTCTATTCTCTTTCCTTTCCACTCCACTCTCCAATCCATTCGATTCCATTCTTCATTCCATTCCATTCTCCATTTTATTCCATTCCATTCCATTTTACATTCCATTCCATTCTCCATTCTATTCATTTCCATTTTCCATTCCATTCCATTCAATTTTCTATTCCATTCCATTCTCCATTCCATTCCGTTCTCCATTCTCCATTCCATTCCATTCTCCATTCCATTCCATCCCATTCCATTTTCCATTCCGTTCCATTCTATTGAATTCCATTCCACTCCCCATTCCATTCCATCACATTCCATTCTGAATTCCATTCCATTCCGTTCCAATCCTTTCTCCATTCCATCCCATTACATTCTCTATTCCACTCCAATTCATTCTGTGCTGCATTCCATTCTCCATTCCATTCTCCATTCCATTCTCCTTTCCAGTCCATTCCATTCTCCATTCCATTCCATTCTTAATTCCATTCCATTCTATTCTCCATTCCATTCCATTCTCCATTCCATTCCTTTTTATTCCACTCTGCATTCCTTTCCATTCCATTCTATTCTCCATTTCATTCTATTCTCCATTCCATTTTCCATTCTATTCCATTCTCCATTCCATTCACTTTCTTTCCATTCTCCATTCCTTTCCATTCTGTTCTCCATTTCCTTCCATTCCATCCCGTTCTCTATTCCAGTCCACTCTCCATTCCTTTCCATTCTCCATTCCATTCCATTTTCCATTCCGTTTCATTCCATTCCATTCCATCCCATTCCTTTCTGCATTCCATTCCATTCCATTCTCCATTCTATTCAATTCCATTCTCCATTGCATTCAATTCTCCATTCCATTCTCCATTCCATTCCATTCTCCTTTCCAGTCCATTCCATGCTCCATTACATTCCATTCTTAATTCCGTTCCATTCAATTCTCCATTCCATTCCATTCTCCATTCCATTCTGTTCTGAATTTCATTACATTCTCTCTTCAATTCCATTCCAGTCTCCATTCTATTATCCATTCCATTCTCTTCCATTCCATTCTCCATTCTATTCTCCATTCCATTCTGTTCCATTCTATTATCGATTCCATTCCATTCTATTCGATTCTCCATTGCATTCTATTGCATTCCATTCTATTCTCCATTCTGTGCTCCATTCCATTCCATTCCATTCTCCATTCCATTCCATTCTCTATTCCATTCTATTCCATTGTGTTCTCCATTCCATTACGTTGTCCACTGCATTCCATTCCAAACTCCATTCCATTCTTCAGTGTATTTTCCTTTCCGTTCCATTCTCTTTATTTTCCACTCCACTCTCCATTCCATTCGATTCCATCTTCATTCCATTCCATTCTCCATTTTATTCCGTTCCATTGCATTTTCCATTCCATTCCATTCTCCATTCTATTCTATTCCATTCTCCATTCCTTTCCATTCCATTCCATTCCAATCTCCATTCCATTCCATTCCATTCTCTATTCAAGTCTATTCTCCATTCCTTTCCATTCCATTCCATTCCATTTCATTTTCCATTCCGTTCCATTCCATTCCATTCCATTCTGCGTTACATTCCATCCCATTCCATTCTGCATTCCATTCCATTCCATTCTCCAGTCCATTCAATTCCATTCTCCATTTCATTCCGTTCTCCATTCCATTCCATTTTCTATTCCATTCCATTCCATTGCTTTCTGCATTCCATTCTCCATTCCATTCCTTTCTCCTTTCCAGTCCATTCCATACTCCATTCCATTCCATTCTTAATTCCATTCTATTCCATTCTATTCAAAATTCCATGACATTCTCCCTTCCATTCCATTACATTCTCCATTCCATTCCATTCTTTTCTCCATTCCATTCTGTTCCATTCCATTCTCCATTATATTCTCCATTCCATTCTATTCTCCATTCCATTCCATTCTCCATTCCATTCCATTCCATTCCGTTCTCTATTCCAGTCCATTCTACATCCCTTTCCATTCTATTCCACTCTCCATTCCATTACATTACATTTTCCATTCCGTTCCATTCCATTCCATTCCATTCTGCATTCCATTCCCTCCCATTCCATTCTGCATTCCATTCCATTCCATTCTCCGTTCCATTCCATTCTCTATTCCATTCCATTCCATTCCATTCTGCATTCCAGTCTCCATTCCATTCCATTCTCCTTTCCAGTCCATTCCATGCTCCATTCCATTCCATTCTTAATTCCATTCCATTCCATTCTCCATTCCATTCCATTCTCCATTCCATTCTATTCAAAATTCCATTGTATTCTACATTCCATTCCATTTCTTTCTCTATTCCATTTTATTCTCTGTTCATTTCGATTCCATTCTCCTTTTAATTCTCCATTCCATTCTCTATTCCTTTGTATTCCATTCTTCATTAAATTCCATTCCTTTTCCTTCCATTCCTCATTCTGTTCCATTCCATTTCGTTCCAATCCATTCCATTCTACATCCTGTTCTATTCTACATACCATTCTTCATTCCATTCCATTTTATATTCCCTTTTCTTTTCCATTCTGTTCTCCATTCCGTTTCTTTCCATAGTATTCTACAATCCAATCCATTCCTTTCCATTCCATTCTTCATTCTGTTCCACTCAATTCCATTATACATTCCATTCCATTCTCCATTCCTTTCCATTCCATTCTCCATTCTATTAACTTCCATTCTCCATTTCATTCTGTTCCATTTTCCATTCCATTGTCCATTCCATTCCATTCTGCATTCCATTCCATTCCATCTCCATTCCATGCCATTCCGTTCTCCATTCCATTCCATTCTCCATTCCATTCGATTCCATTCTCCAATCCATTACATTCCCTTCAATTCTCCATTCCATTCCATCCATTCCAATCTCCATTCCATACCATTCTATTCCATTCTCCATTGCATTCCATTCATTTCCATTCTGCATTCTATTCTAATCTTCATTCTGTTCCTTTACATTCTCCATTTCATAACATTCCATTCTCCATTCCATTCCATTCTATATTCCATTGCATTCTCCGTTCCATTTCATTCTCCAGTCCTTTCCTTTCCATTACATTCTGCAATCTGTTCCATTCCATTCCATTCTGTATTCTGTTCCGATTTATTCCATTCTGCATTCCATTCCATTCTCCATTGGATTCCATTCCACTCCATTCTCCATTCCATTCAATTCCCTTCTCCTTTC
The DNA here is from genome assembly GCF_030222135.1 of Aotus nancymaae. NCBI lineage: Eukaryota > Metazoa > Chordata > Mammalia > Primates > Aotidae > Aotus > Aotus nancymaae. The sequence continues at coordinate 15,839,440 of NW_026988472.1, read as the reverse complement.
CACTCCATTCTTTATTCCATTCCATTCTCCATACCATTCCATTCTCTTCCCCATTGCATTCCATTCCATTCTCTTCACTATTCCATTCCATTCTGTTCACTATTCCATTCCATTCTCCATTTCATTCCATTCCGTTTTCCATTCTGTTGCATTCTCCATTCCACTGTATTCTGTTCTCCATTCCATTACATTCCATTGTGCATTCCATTCCATTCCTTTCTCCATTCCATTCCATTCCCTTTCTTTCTGTTCTCCATTCCACTCCATTCTCCATTCCCTTCCATTCCTTTCTCCATTCCATTCCTTTCTCTGTTCATTTCCATTCCATTCCATTCTCCACTCAATTCTCCAATCCACTCTCTATTATATTCCATTCCATTATTCATTTCATTGCATTCGATTCCATTCTTCATTCCATTCCATTCCACATACCATTGTACATTCCATTCCATTTTACATTCCATTCTCCATTCCATTCCATTCTCCATTTTGCTCCTTTTCATTGCATTCCATAGTCATTTCCATTCCATTCCATTCTGCATTCTGTTCCCCTCAATTCCATTCTCCATTCAATTCCAATCTATTCTCCTTTCCACACCTTTCTTCACTCTTTTCCATTCTGTTTTCCATTCCATTCCATTCTGTTCTCCATTACATTCCGTCCTCCATTCCAATCCATTCTCCACACAATTCCATTCCATTCTCCATTCCATTCCATTCTATTCCATTGCATTCTACATTCCATTTCATTCTCCCTTCCATTCCATTCCATTCTCCATTCCATTCCTTCCATTCATTTCAATCCATTCCTTTTCGTTCCATTTTTCATTCCATTCCATTCCATTCCATTCTCCACTCCATTCCATTCTATTCCATTCTCCACTCCATTCCATTCCATTCCATTCTCCATTCTATTCTCCATTCCATTCTGTTCCATTCCATTCTCCATTCTATTCTCCATTCCATTCAATTTTCCATTCCATTCCATTCTATTCCATTCTTCATTCCATTCCATTCCATTGTGCATTCTATTCTCCATTCCATTCCATTCCATTCTCCATTCCGTTCCATTCCATTCCATTGCATTCTACATTCCATTTCATTCTCCCTTCCATTCCATTCCATTCCGTTCTCCACTCCATTCCATTCTATTCCATTCCATTCAATTCTCCATTCCATTCTCCATTCCATTCCATTCCATTCTCCATTCCATTCCATACCATTCTCTATTCCTTTCTATTCCATTACATTCTCCACTCCATTCCATTCCTTTCTCCATTCCATTCCATTCCATTCTCCATTCCATTCTCCATTCCATTCCATTCTCCTTTCTATTCCATTACATTCTCTACTCCATTCCATTCCTTTCTCCATTCCATTCCATTCTCTGTTCATTTCCATTCCATTCTCTATTCCATTCCATTCTATCCATTTCAATCCATTCCTTTTCATTCCATTGTTCATTCCATTCCATTCCATTCTCTACTTCATTCCATTGTATTCCATTCTCCATTCCATTCCATTCCATTCTCCATTGTATTCTCCATTACATTGCATTCCATTACATTCTCCATTCTGTTCCATTCCATTCTCTATTCCATTACATTCTCCATTCCATTCCATTCCTTTCTCCATTCCATTCCATTCTCTATTCATTTCCATTCCACTCTCCATTCCATTCTCCATTCCATTCCATTCCTTTCTCCATTCCATTCCATTCTCTATTCATTTCCATTCCACTCTCCATTCCATTCTCCATTCCATTCCATTCCATTCTCCATTCCATTCCATTCTCCTTTCTATTCCATTACATTCTCTACTCCATTCCATTCCTTTCTCCATTCCATTCCATTCTCTGTTCATTTCCATTCCATTCTCTATTCCATTCCATTCTATCCATTTCAATCCATTCCTTTTCATTCCATTGTTCATTCCATTCCATTCCATTCTCCACTGCACTCCATTCTATTCCATTCTCCATTCCATTCCATTCCATTCTCCATTACATTGCATTCCATTACATTCTCCATTCTGTTCCATTCCATTCTCCATTCCATTCCATTCCTTTCTCCATTCCATTCTATTCTCTATTCATTTCCATTCCACTCTCCATTCCATTCCCCATTCTATTTCATTCCATTCTCCATTCCATTCTCCATTCCATTCCATTCTCCATTCCGTTCCATTCCATTCCCCATTCCATCCATTCTCCATTCTATTCCATTCCATTCTCTATTTCATTACATTCTCCATTCTATTCCATTGCATTCTCCATTCAATTCCATTCACCATTCCATTCCATTTCATTCTCCATTCCATTCCATTCCATACTCCTTTCCTTTCCATTCTCAAGTCAGTTCAATTCCATTCCATTCTCCAGTGTTTTCCACTGCTTTCCATTCTGTATTGCATTCATTCCATTCTATTGCATTCCATTCCATTCCATTCCATTCTACACTCCATTCCATTACATTGTCCGTTCCATTCCTTTTCATTCCACTCTACATTCCATTCCATTCCATTCCATTCTCCATTTCATTCCTTTCTCCATTTCATTCCATTCCATTCCATTCTCTATTCCATTCCATTCCATTCTGAAATCCCTTCCATTTTCCTTTCTATTTCATTCTCCGTTCCATTCCGTTCCATTCTCCTTTCCAATCCAATCTCCATTCCATTCCATCCCCTTTCATTCCATTCTCCATTCGTCTCCATTCCATTCCATTCTCCATTCCTTTCCATTCCGTTCTCTATTCCCGTCCATTCTCCATTCCTTTCCATTCTATTCCATTCTCCATTCCATTCCATTGCATTTTCCATTCCGTTCCATTCCATTCTACATTCCATTCCATTGCATTTTCCATTCCATTCCATTCCATTCTGCATTCCATTCCATTCCTTTCTCCATTCCATTCAATTCCATTCTCCATTGCATTCCATTCTTCATTCCATTCCATTCTCTATTCCATTCCATTCCATCCCATTCTGCATTCCATTCTCCATTCCTTTCCATTCTCCTTTCCAGTCCATTCCATTCTCCATTCCATTCCATTCTTAATTCCATTCCTTTCCATTCTCCATTCCATTCTCCATTCCATTCCATTCCATTGTCCGTTCCATTCCTTTTCATTCCACTCTGCATTCCATTCCATTCCATTCCATTCCATTCTCCATTTCATTCCATTCCATTCCATTCTCTATTCCATTCCATTCCTTCTGAATTCCATTTCTTTTACCTTTCTATTCCATTCTCCATTCCATTCCATTCTATTCTCCATTCCATTTCATTCTCCATTCCATTCCATTCCATTCTCTATGCCAGTCCATTCTCCATTCCTTTCCATTCTATTTCATTCTCCATTCAATTCCATTCCATTTCCATTCCCTTCCATTCCATTCTGCATTCCATTCCATCCCATTCCATTCTACATTCCATTCCATTCTCCATTCCATTCAATTCCATTCTCCATTGCATTCCATTCTCTTTTCCATTCCATTCTCTATTCCATTCCATTCCATTCCATTATGCATTCCATTCTCCATTTCATTCCATTCTTCTTTCCAGTCCATTCCATGCTCCATTCCATTCCATTCTTAATTCCATTCCATTCCATTCTTCATTTCATTCTATTCTAAATTCCATTACATTCTCCATTCCATTCCATTCCTTTCTCCATTCCATTCCATTCTCTGTTCATTTCCATTCCATTCTCCGTTCAGTTCTCCATTCCATTCCATTCCATTCTTCTTTCCATTCCATTCCATTCTCCATACTATTCCATTCTACATACCATTCTACATGCCATTCCATTTTATATTCCCTTTTCTTTTACATTCTATTCTCCAATCCATTTCTTTCCATAGTATTCTACAATCCATTCCATTCCATTCCATTTTTCATTCTGTTCCACTCAATTCCATTATACATTCCATTCTGTTCTGCATTCTTTCCATTCCATTCTCCATTTCTTTAAATTCCATTCTCCATTCCATTCTGTTTTTTTCCATTCCGTTCCATTCCATTGTCCATTCCATTCCTTTCTCCATTCCTTTCCATTCCATTACATTCCATTCTCCATTCCATTTGATTCCATTCTGCAATCCATTACATTCCCTTCAATTCTTCATTTTTTTCCATCCATTCCGTTCTCCATTCCATTCCATTCTATTCCATTCTCCATTGCATTCCATTCGTTTCCATTCTGCATTCTATTCTATTCATTCCATTCTCCATTTCATAACATTCCATTCTACATTCCGTTGCATTCTACATTGCATTCTGCGTTCTATTTCACTCTCCAGTCCTTTCCTTTCCTGTACATTCTACAATCTGTTCCATTCCATTCTGTATTCTGTTCTAAATAATTCCATTCTCCATTCCATTCCATTCTCCATTCCATTCCATTCTCCATTGGATTCCATTCCATTCCTTTCCATTCTCCATTCCATTCAATTCCATTCTCCTTTCCACTCCGTTCTTTATTGCATTCCGTTCTCCATATCATTCCATTCGGTTCTCCATTCCATTCCATTCTGTTCACGATTCCATTCCATTCTCCATTTCATTCCATTCCATTTTCCATTCTGTTGCATTCTCCATTCCATTATATTATGTTTTCCATTCTGCTACATTTCATTCTCCATTCCATTCCATTCCTTTCTCCATTCCATTCCTTTTCTCTCCATTCCATTCCATTCTCCATTCTGTTCCATTTCTTTCTCCATTTCATTCCATTCTCTGTTCATTTCCATTCCATTCCATTCCATTCTCCACTCAATACTCCAATTCATTCTCTATTACATTCCGTCCCATTATTCATTCCATTCCATTCCATTCCATTCCATTCCATTCCATTCTTCATTCCATTCCATTCTGCATAACATTCTATATTCCATTCCATTACATTCCATTCTCCATTCCATTCTCCATTTTGCTCCTTTCCATTGCATTCTACTGTCATTTCCATTCCATTCCATTCTGCATTCTGTTCACCTCAATTCCATTCTGCATTCGATTCCAATCTATTCTCCTTTCCACACTTTTCTTCATTCAATTCTGTTCTGTTCTCTATTCCATTCCATTCTGTTCTCATTGCATTCCGTCCTCCATTCCATTCCGTTCTCCACCCAATTTCATTCCATTCTCCATTCCGTTCCATTCCATTCCATTGCATTCTACATTCCATTCCATTCTCCCTTCTGTTCCGTTCCATTCTCCATTCCATTCCATTCTTTTCTCCATTCCATTGTGTTCTATTCCATTCTCCATTCTATTCTCCATTCCATACCATTCTCCATTCCATTCCATTCAATTCCGTTCCCCATTCAATTCCATTCCGCATTCTATTCTCCATTCCATTCTCCATTCCATTCCATTCCATTCTCCATTCAATTCCATTCCATTCTTCATTCCATTCTATTCCACTACCTTCTCCATTCCATTCTATTCCATTCCATTCTCCACTTCATTCCATTCCAATCTCCATTCCATCCTTCAGTGTATTTTCCTTTCCGTTCCTTTCTGTTTCCTTTCCATTCCACTCTTCATTCCATTCGATTCCATTCTTCATTCCATTCCATTCTCCATTTGATTCTGTTTCCATTCCATTTTACATTCCATTCCATTTCATTCCATTCTCCATTCCGTTCAGTTCCGTTTTCCTTTCCATTCCATTGTCTATTCCATTCCGTTCTCCATTCCATTCAGTTCTCCATTCTCAGTTACATTCCATTCTCCATTTCTTTCCATCCCATTCCATTTTCCATTCCGTTTTGTTCCATTCTATTCCACTCTCAATTCCGTTCCTTCACATTCCATTCTGAATTCCATTCCATTCCATTCCAGTCCTTTCTCTATTCCATCCCATTCCATTCTCTATTCCACTCCATTACATTCTGTTCTTCATTCTCTTCTCCTTTCCATTCTCCTTTTCAGTCCATTCCATTCTCCATTCCATTCCATTCTTAATTCCATTCCATTGCATTCTCCATTCTATTACATTCTCCATTCCATTCTATTCTAAATTCCATTACATTCTTTTTTTCATTCCATTCCTTTCCATTCTCCATTCCATTCCATTCCTTTGCATCCTCCATTCCATTCCATTCTCATTTCAGCTCCATTCTATTCCATGCCATTCTCCAGGCCATTCTCCATTCTATTTCGTTTCCTTCTTCATTTAATTCCATTGCATTCCTTTCTCCATTCCATGCCAGTTTTTTCTCCATTCTCTTCTGTTCCCTTCCATTCTCCATTCCATTCTCCATTCCATTCCATACCTTTCGCCTTTCCTTTCTTATTCTCTATTCATTTCCATTCCATACTTCATTCCATTCTCTATTCCATTCCATTCCATTCTTCATTTCATTCCATTCCTTTTCATTCCATTGTTCATTCCATTGTTCATTCCATTCCATTCCATTCTCCGTTTCATTCCATTCTCCATTTCATTCGATTTCATTCTCCATTCCATTCCATTCTGCATTCCATTCCATTCGAATTCATTCTCCATTCCATTCCATACTCCATTCCCTTCCATTCTCCAGTCACTTCCATTCCATTCCATTCTCCATTCTTTTCCATTGCATTCCATCCTATATTCCATTCCTTTCCATTCTATTGCATTCCATTCCATTCTCCATTTCATTCCTGTCTCCATTTCATTCCATTCCATTCCATTCTCTATTCCATTACATTCTGAATTCCAATCCATTTTCCTTTCTATTCCATTCTCCATTCCATTCCATTCACTTTCATTCCATTCTCCATTCCTTTCCATTCCATTCTTCATTCCATTCCGTTCTCTATTCCAGTCTATTCTCCATTCCTTTCCATTCTATTCCATTCTCCATTCCATTCCATTCCATTTTCCATTCCGTTCCATTCCATTCTGTATTCCATTCCATCTCATTCCATTCTGTATTTCATTCCATTCCATTCTCCATTCCATTCCATTTCATTCTCCATTGCATTCCATTCTCTATTCCATTCCATTCCATTCCGTTCTGCATTCCATTCTCCATTCCATTCCGTTCTCCTTTCCAGTCCATTCCATACTCCATTCCATTCCATTCTCCATTTCATTCTATTCTAATTTCGATTACATTCTCTTTTCCATTCCATTCCATTCATTTCTCCATTCCATTCTGTTCCATTCCCTTCTCGATTCTATTCTCCATTCCATTCCATTCCATTCTCCATTCAATTCTATTCTATTCCATTCCATTCCATTCCATTCCATTCTCCATTGTATTCTGCATTGCATTCCATTCCATTCCATTCTCCATTCCATTCTCTATACCATTCTATTCCATTACATTCTCCATTCCATTCCATTCTCCACTGCATTTCATTCCAATCTCCATTCCATTCATTAGTGTGTTTTCCTTTCCGTTCCATTCTCTTTCGTTTCCATTCCACTCTCCATTCCATTCGATTCCTTTCTTCATTCCATTCCATTCTCCATTTTACTCCGTTCCCTTCCATTTTACATTCCATTCCATTTCATTCCATTCTCCATTCCATAGTCCGTTCCATTCCTTTTCATTCCACTCTGCATTCCATTCCATTCCATTCTCCATTTCATTCCATTCCATTCCATTCTCTATTTTTTTCCATTCCATTCCATTCTGAATTCCATTCCATTTTCCATTCTGTTCCGTTCAATTCCATTCCATTCCACTCTCCATTCCATTCAATCACATTGCATTCTGAATTCCATTCCATTCCATTCCATTCCTTTCTCCATTCCATCCCATTCCATTCTCTATTCTACTCCATTTCATTCCGTTCTGCATTCCAGTCTCCATTCCATTCTCCTTTTCAGTCTATTGCATTCTCCATTCCATTCCATTCTTAATTCCTTTCTGTTCCATTCTCCATTCCATTCCATTCCATTGTCCATTCCATTCCTTTTAATTCCTCTCTGCATTCCATTAAATTCCATTCCATTCTCCATTTCAATCCATTCCATTCCATTATCTATTCCATTCCATTCCATTCTGAATTCCATTCCATTTTCCTTTCTATTTCATTCTCCATTCCATTCTCCATTCCGTTCCATTCTCCATTCCATTCCATTTCATTCTATTCCATTGTCCATTCCATTCCATTCTCTATTCCAGTCCATTCTCCATTCCTTTCCATTCTATTCCATACTCCACTCCATTCCATTCCATTTTCCATTCCGTTCCATTCTGCATTCCATTCCATCCCATTCCAATCTGCATTACATTCCATTCCATTCTCCATTCCATTCAATTTCATTCTCCATTGCATTCCATTCTCCATTCCCTTCTCTATTCCATTCCATTCCATTCCGTTCTGCATTTCATTCTCCATTCCATTCCATTCTCGTTTTCAGTCCATTCCATGCTCCATTCCATTCCATTCTTAATTCGATTCCATTCCATTCTCCATTCCATTCTATTCAAAATTCCATTACATTCTCCCTTCCATTCCATTCCATTCTCCATTCCATTCCATTCTTTTCTCCATTCCATTCTGTTCCATTCCATTCTCCATTCTATTCTACATTGCATTCAATTCCTTTCCATTCTCCATTCAATTCCATTTCATTCTCTATTCCATTCTATTCCTTTACATTCTCCATTCCATTCCATTCTTCAATGCATTCCCTTCCAATTTCCATTCCATTCTTCAGTGTATTTTCCTTTCCATTCCATTCTCTTTCCTTTCCATTCCACTCTCCATTCCATGCAATTCCATTTTTCATTCCATTCTATTCTCCATTTTATTCCTTTCCATTTCACTTTACATTCCATTCCATTTGATTCCATTCTCCATTCCGTTCAGTTCCATTTTCCATTCCATTCCATTCCATTTTCTATTGCATTCCATTCTCCATTTCGTTCCGTTCTCCATTCTGCATTCCATTCCATTCTCCATTACATTCTCCATTCTGTTCCGTTCCATTGCATTCCATTCCACTCCCCATTCCTTTCTATCACATTCCATTATGAATTCCATTCCATTCCGTTCCAATCCTTTCTCCATTCCATCCCATTTCGTTCGCTATTCCACTCCATTACATTCCGTTCTGCATTCCATTCTCCATTCCATTCTCCTTTCCCATCTATTGCATTCTCCATTTCATTACATTGTTAATTCCATTCAATTCCATTCTCCATTCCATTCCATTCCATTGTCTGTTCCATTCTTTTTTATTCCACTCTGCATTCCTTTCCATTCCATTCTCCATTTCCTTCCATTCATTTCATTCCATTCCATTCCATTCTCTTTTCCATTCCATTCTGAATTCGATTCCATTTTCCTTTCTATTCCATTCTCCATTCCATTCTCCATTCCATTCCATTCTCCATTCCGTTCCATTCACTTTCATTCCATTCTCCATTCCATTCCATTCCATTCCGTTCTCTATTCCAGTCAGTTCTCCATTCCTTTCCATTCTATTCCATTCCATTCCATTTTCCATTGCATTCCATTCCATTCCATTCTGCATTCCATTCCATCCCATTCCATTCTTCATTCCATTCCATCCCATTCCATTCTGCATTCCATTCCATTCCATTCTCCATTCCATTCCATTCCATTTTCCATTGCATTCCATTCTCCATTTCATTCCATTCTCTATTCCATTCCATTCCGTTCTGCATTCCATTCTCCATTCCATTCCATTCTCCATTTGATTCTATTCAAAATTCCATTACCTTCCCCCTTCCATTCCATTCCATTCTCCATTCCATTCCATTAATTTCTCCATTCCATTCTGTTCCATTCCATTCTCCATTCTATTCTCCATTCCATTCCATTCTGCATACCATTCCATTCTATGCCATTCTCCATTCCATTCCATTCTCCATTCTATTCTCCATTGCATTCAATTCCTTTCTCTTCTCCATTCAATTCCATTCCGTTCTCTATTCCATTGTATTCCATTACATTCTCCATTCCATTCCATTCTCTAATGCATTCCATTCCAATCTCCATTCCATTCTTTAGTGTATTTTCCTTTCCGTTCCATTCTCTTTCCTTTCCACTCCACTCTGCAATCCATTCGATTCCATTCTTCATTCCATTCCATTCTCCATTTTATTCCATTCCATTCCATTTTACATTCCATTCCATTCTCCTTTCTATTCATTTCCATTTTCCATTCCATTCCATTCAATTTTCTATTCCATTCCATTCTCCATTCCATTCCGTTCTCCATTCTCCATTCCATTCCATTCTCCATTCCATTCCATCCCATTCCATTTTCCATTTCGTTCCATTCTATTGAATTCCATTCCACTCCCCATTCCATTCCATCACATTCCATTCTGAATTCCATTCCATTCCGTTCCTATCCTTTCTCCATTCCATCCCATTACATTCTCTATTCCACTCCAATTCATTCCGTGCTGCATTCCATTCTCCATTCCATTCTCCATTCCATTCTCCTTTCCAGTCCATTCCATTCTCCATTCCATTCCATTCTTAATTCCATTCCATTCTATTCTCCATTCCATTCCATTCTCCATTCCATTCCTTTTTATTCCACTCTGCATTCCTTTCCATTCCATTCCATTCTCCATTTCATTCTATTCTCCATTCCATTTTCCATTCTATTCCATTCTCCATTCCATTCCATTCCATTCACTTTCATTCCATTCTCCATTCCTTTCCATTCTGTTCTCCATTTCATTCCTTTCCATCCCGTTCTCTATTCCAGTCCATTCTCCATTCCATTCCATTTTCCATTCCGTTTCATTCCATTCCATTCTATCCCATTCCTTTCTGCATTCCATTCCATTCCATTATCCATTCTATTCAATTCCATTCTCCATTGCATTCAATTCTCCATTCCATTCTCCATTCCATTCCATTCTCTCTTCCATTCCATTCCATTCCATTCTGCATTCCATTCTCCATTCCATTCCATTCTCCTTTCCAGTCCATTCCATGCTCCATTACATTCCATTCTTAATTCCATTCCATTCAATTCTCCATTCCATTCCATTCTCCATTCCATTCTGTTCTGAATTTCATTACCTTCTCTCTTCAATTCCATTCCAGTCTCCATTTCATTCCATTCTATTATCCATTCCATTCTGTTCCATTCCATTCTCCATTCTATTCTCCATTCCATTCTGTTCCATTCTATTATCCATTCCATTCCATTCTATTCGATTCTCCATTGCATTCTATTGCATTCCATTCTATTCTCCATTCTGTTCTCCATTCCATTCCATTCCATTCTCCATTCCATTCCATTCTCTATTCCATTCTATTCCATTGTATTCTCCATTCCATTCCGTTTTCCACTGCATTCCATTCCAAACTCCATTCCATTCTTCAGTGTATTTTCCTTTCCGTTCCATTCTCTTTCTTTTCCACTCCACTCTCCATTCCATTCGATTCCATCTTCATTCCATTCCATTCTCCATTTTATTCCGTTCCATTGCATTTTCCATTCAATTCCATTTCATTCCATTCTCCATTCCATTCAGTTCCATTTTCCATTCCATTCAATTGTCTATTCCATTCGATTCTCCATTCCGTTCTGTTCTGCATTCTCCATTCCATTCCATTCCATCCCATTCCATTTTTAATTCCATTCCATTGAATTCCACTTTCCTTTCCATTCCACTCTCCATTCCATTCCATGACATTCCTTTTTGAATTCCATTCCATTCCATTCCAAGCCTTTCTCCATTCCATCCCATTCCATTCTCTATTCCACTCCATTTCATTCCGTTCTGCATTCCGTTCCCCATTCCATTCTCCTTTCCAGTCCATTCCATTCTCCATTCCATTCTTAATTCCATTCAATTCCATTCTCCATTCCATTGTATTCTCTGTTCTATTCTATTCTAAATTCCATTACTTTCTCTATTCCATTCAATTCCTTTCCATTCTCCATTCCATTCCATTCCTTTGCATTCTCCATTCCATTGCATTTTATTCTACATTCCATTCCATTCTCATTTCGGCTCCTTTCTATTCCGTGCAATTCTCCATTCCATTCTCCATTCCGTTTTGTTCCATTTTTCATTTAATTCCATTGCATTCCTTTCTCCATTCCATGCCAGTTTTTTCTCCATTCCATTCCATTCCTTTCCATTCTCCATTCCATTCCATTCTGCATTCCATTCTATTCTTCATTCCATTCCATTCCTTTCTCCATTCCATTCCATTCTCTATTCATTTCCATTCTATTCTGCATTCCGTTCTCTATTCCATTCTTCATTTCATTCCATTTCTTTTCATTACATTCTTCATTGCATTCCATTCCATTCCATACTCCATTCCTTTCCATTCTCCAGTCAGTTCCATTCCATTCCAATCTCCATTGTTTTCCACTGCATTCCATTCTATATTGCATTCCATTCCATTCTATTGCTTTCCATTCCATTCCATTCTCCATTCCATTGTCCGTTCCATTCCTTTTCATTCCACTCTGCATTCCATTCCATTCCATTCTATTCTCCATTTCATTCCATTCCATTCCATTCTCTATTTCATTCAATTCCATTCTGAATTCCATTCCATTTTCCATTCTATTCCAATCTCCATTCCATTCCATTCTCCATTCTATTCTATTCCATTCTCCATTCCTTTCCATTCCATTCCATTCCAATCTCCATTCCATTCCATTCCATTCTCTATTCAAGTCTATTCTCCATTCCTTTCCATTCCATTCCATTCCATTTCATTTTCCATTCCGTTCCATTCCATTCCATTCCATTCTGCGTTACATTCCATCCCATTCCATTCTGCATTCCATTCCATTCCATTCTCCAGTCCATTCAATTCCATTCTCCATTTCATTCCATTCTCCATTCCATTCCATTTTCTATTCCATTCCATTCCATTGCTTTCTGCATTCCATTCTCCATTCCATTCCTTTCTCCTTTCCAGTCCATTCCATACTCCATTCCATTCCATTCTTAATTCCATTCTCCATTCCATTCTATTCAAAATTCCATTACATTCTCCCTTCCATTCCATTACATTCTCCATTCCATTCCATTCTTTTCTCCATTCCATTCTGTTCCATTCCATTCTCCATTCTATTCTCCATTCCATTCTATTCTCCATTCCATTCCATTCTCCATTCCATTTCATTCTCCATTCCTTTCCATTCCCTTTCATTCCATTCTCCGTTTTTTTCCATCCCATTCCATTCCATTCTCCATTCCATTCCGTTCTCTATTCCAGTCCATTCTACATTCCTTTCCATTCTATTCCATTCTCCATTCCATTCCATTCCATTTTCCATTCCGTTCTTTTCCATTCCATTCCATTCCATTCTGCATTCCATTCCCTCCCATTCCATTCTGCATTCCATTCTATTCCATTCTCCTTTCCATTCAAATCCATTCTCCATTCCATTCCATTCCATTCGGCATTCCAGTCTCCATTCCATTCCATTCTCCTTTCCAGTTCATTCCATGCTCCATTCCATTCCATTCCATTCCATTCTCCATTCCATTCCATTCTCCATTCCATTCTATTCAAAATTCCATTATATTCTACATTCCATTCCATTTCTTTCTCTATTCCATTTTATTCTCTGTTCATTTCGATTCCATTCTCCTTTTAATTCTCCATTCCATTCTCTATTCCAGTGTATTCCATTCTTCATTAAATTCCATTCCTTTTCCTTCCATTCCTCATTCTGTTCCATTCCATTTCATTCCAATCCATTCCGTTCTTCATACTTTTCCATTCTACATACCATTCTTCATTCCATTCCATTTTATATTCCCTTTTCTTTTCCATTCTGTTCTCCATTCCGTTTCTTTCCATAGTATTCTACAATCCAATCCATTCCTTTCCATTCCATTCTTCATTCTGTTCCACTCAATTCCATTATACATTCCATTCCATTCTCCATTCCTTTCCATTCCATTCTCCATTCTATTAACTTCCATTCTCCATTTCATTCTGTTCCATTTTCCATTCCATTGTCCATTCCATTTCATTCTGCATTCCATTCTATTCCATTCTCCATTCCATACCATTCCGTTCTCCATTCCATTCGATTCTCCATTCCATTCGATTCCATTCTCCAATCCATTACATTCCCTTCAATTCTCCATTCCATTCCATCCATTCCAATCTCCATTCCATACCATTCTATTCCATTCTCCATTGCATTCCATTCATTTCCATTCTGCATTCTATTCTAATCTTCATTCTGTTCCTTTACATTCTCCATTTCATAACATTCCATTCTCCATTCCATTCCATTCTATATTCCATTGCATTCTCCGTTCCATTTCATTCTCCAGTCCTTTCCTTTCCATTACATTCTGCAATCTGTTCCATTCCATTCCATTCTGTATTCTGTTCCGATTTATTCCATTCTGCATTCCATTCCATTCTGCATTGGATTCCATTCCACTCCATTCTCCATTCCATTCAATTCCCTTCTCCTTTCCACTCCATTCTTTATTCCATTCCATTCTCCATACCATTCCATTCTCTTCCCCATTGCATTCCATTCCATTCTCTTCACTATTCCATTCCATTCTGTTCACTATTCCATTCCATTCTCCATTTCATTCCATTCCGTTTTCCATTCTGTTGCATTCTCCATTCCACTGTATTCTGTTCTCCATTCCATTACATTCCTTTGTGCATTCCATTCCATTCCTTTCTCCATTCCATTCCATTCCCTTTCTTTCTGTTCTCCATTCCACTCCATTCTCCATTCCCTTCCATTCCTTTCTCCATTCCATTCCTTTCTCTGTTCATTTCCATTCCATTCCATTCTCCACTCAATTCTCCAATCCACTCTCTATTATATTCCATTCCATTATTCATTTCATTGCATTCGATTCCATTCTTCATTCCATTCCATTCCACATACCATTGTACATTCCATTCCATTTTACATTCCATTCTCCATTCCATTCCATTCTCCATTTTGCTCCTTTTCATTGCATTCCATAGTCATTTCCATTCCATTCCATTCTGCATTCTGTTCCCCTCAATTCCATTCTCCATTCAATTCCAATCTATTCTCCTTTCCACACCTTTCTTCATTCTTTTCCATTCTGTTTTCCATTCCATTCCATTCTGTTCTCCATTACATTCCGTCCTCCATTCCAATCCATTCTCCACACAATTCCATTCCATTCTCCATTCCATTCCATTCTATTCCATTGCATTCTACATTCCATTTCATTCTCCCTTCCATTCCATTCCATTCTCCATTCCATTCCTTCCATTCATTTCAATCCATTCCTTTTCGTTCCATTTTTCATTCCATTCCATTCCATTCCATTCTCCACTCCATTCCATTCTATTCCATTCTCCACTCCATTCCATTCCATTCCATTCTCCATTCTATTCTCCATTCCATTCTGTTCCATTCCATTCTCCATTCTATTCTCCATTCCATTCAATTTTCCATTCCATTCCATTCTATTCCATTCTTCATTCCATTCCATTCCATTGTGCATTCTATTCTCCATTCCATTCCATTCCATTCTCCATTCCGTTCCATTCCATTCCATTGCATTCTACATTCCATTTCATTCTCCCTTCCATTCCATTCCATTCCGTTCTCCACTCCATTCCATTCTATTCCATTCCATTCAATTCTCCATTCCATTCTCCATTCCATTCCATTCCATTCTCCATTCCATTCCATACCATTCTCTATTCCTTTCTATTCCATTACATTCTCCACTCCATTCCATTCCTTTCTCCATTCCATTCCATTCCATTCTCCATTCCATTCTCCATTCCATTCCATTCTCCTTTCTATTCCATTACATTCTCTACTCCATTCCATTCCTTTCTCCATTCCATTCCATTCTCTGTTCATTTCCATTCCATTCTCTATTCCATTCCATTCTATCCATTTCAATCCATTCCTTTTCATTCCATTGTTCATTCCATTCCATTCCATTCTCTACTTCATTCCATTGTATTCCATTCTCCATTCCATTCCATTCCATTCTCCATTGTATTCTCCATTACATTGCATTCCATTACATTCTCCATTCTGTTCCATTCCATTCTCTATTCCATTACATTCTCCATTCCATTCCATTCCTTTCTCCATTCCATTCCATTCTCTATTCATTTCCATTCCACTCTCCATTCCATTCTCCATTCCATTCCATTCCTTTCTCCATTCCATTCCATTCTCTATTCATTTCCATTCCACTCTCCATTCCATTCTCCATTCCATTCCATTCCATTCTCCATTCCATTCCATTCTCCTTTCTATTCCATTACATTCTCTACTCCATTCCATTCCTTTCTCCATTCCATTCCATTCTCTGTTCATTTCCATTCCATTCTCTATTCCATTCCATTCTATCCATTTCAATCCATTCCTTTTCATTCCATTGTTCATTCCATTCCATTCCATTCTCCACTGCACTCCATTCTATTCCATTCTCCATTCCATTCCATTCCATTCTCCATTACATTGCATTCCATTACATTCTCCATTCTGTTCCATTCCATTCTCCATTCCATTCCATTCCTTTCTCCATTCCATTCTATTCTCTATTCATTTCCATTCCACTCTCCATTCCATTCCCCATTCTATTTCATTCCATTCTCCATTCCATTCTCCATTCCATTCCATTCTCCATTCCGTTCCATTCCATTCCCCATTCCATCCATTCTCCATTCTATTCCATTCCATTCTCTATTTCATTACATTCTCCATTCTATTCCATTGCATTCTCCATTCAATTCCATTCACCATTCCATTCCATTTCATTCTCCATTCCATTCCATTCCATACTCCTTTCCTTTCCATTCTCAAGTCAGTTCAATTTCATTCCATTCTCCAGTGTTTTCCACTGCTTTCCATTCTGTATTGCATTCATTCCATTCTATTGCATTCCATTCCATTCCATTCCATTCTACACTCCATTCCATTACATTGTCCGTTCCATTCCTTTTCATTCCACTCTACATTCCATTCCATTCCATTCCATTCTCCATTTCATTCCTTTCTCCATTTCATTCCATTCCATTCCATTCTCTATTCCATTCCATTCCATTCTGAAATCCCTTCCATTTTCCTTTCTATTTCATTCTCCGTTCCATTCCGTTCCATTCTCCTTTCCAATCCAATCTCCATTCCATTCCATCCCCTTTCATTCCATTCTCCATTCGTCTCCATTCCATTCCATTCTCCATTCCTTTCCATTCCGTTCTCTATTCCCGTCCATTCTCCATTCCTTTCCATTCTATTCCATTCTCCATTCCATTCCATTGCATTTTCCATTCCGTTCCATTCCATTCTACATTCCATTCCATTGCATTTTCCATTCCATTCCATTCCATTCTGCATTCCATTCCATTCCTTTCTCCATTCCATTCAATTCCATTCTCCATTGCATTCCATTCTTCATTCCATTCCATTCTCTATTCCATTCCATTCCATCCCATTCTGCATTCCATTCTCCATTCCTTTCCATTCTCCTTTCCAGTCCATTCCATTCTCCATTCCATTCCATTCTTAATTCCATTCCTTTCCATTCTCCATTCCATTCTCCATTCCATTCCATTCCATTGTCCGTTCCATTCCTTTTCATTCCACTCTGCATTCCATTCCATTCCATTCCATTCCATTCTCCATTTCATTCCATTCCATTCCATTCTCTATTCCATTCCATTCCTTCTGAATTCCATTTCTTTTACCTTTCTATTCCATTCTCCATTCCATTCCATTCTATTCTCCATTCCATTTCATTCTCCATTCCATTCCATTCCACTCTCTATGCCAGTCCATTCTCCATTCCTTTCCATTCTATTTCATTCTCCATTCAATTCCATTCCATTTCCATTCCCTTCCATTCCATTCTGCATTCCATTCCATCCCATTCCATTCTACATTCCATTCCATTCTCCATTCCATTCAATTCCATTCTCCATTGCATTCCATTCTCTTTTCCATTCCATTCTCTATTCCATTCCATTCCATTCCATTATGCATTCCATTCTCCATTTCATTCCATTCTTCTTTCCAGTCCATTCCATGCTCCATTCCATTCCATTCTTAATTCCATTCCATTCCATTCTTCATTTCATTCTATTCTAAATTCCATTACATTCTCCATTCCATTCCATTCCTTTCTCCATTCCATTCCATTCTCTGTTCATTTCCATTCCATTCTCCGTTCAGTTCTCCATTCCATTCCATTCCATTCTTCTTTCCATTCCATTCCATTCTCCATACTATTCCATTCTACATACCATTCTACATGCCATTCCATTTTATATTCCCTTTTCTTTTACATTCTATTCTCCAATCCATTTCTTTCCATAGTATTCTACAATCCATTCCATTCCATTCCATTTTTCATTCTGTTCCACTCAATTCCATTATACATTCCATTCTGTTCTGCATTCTTTCCATTCCATTCTCCATTTCTTTAAATTCCATTCTCCATTCCATTCTGTTTTTTTCCATTCCGTTCCATTCCATTGTCCATTCCATTCCTTTCTCCATTCCTTTCCATTCCATTACATTCCATTCTCCATTCCATTTGATTCCATTCTGCAATCCATTACATTCCCTTCAATTCTTCATTTTTTTCCATCCATTCCGTTCTCCATTCCATTCCATTCTATTCCATTCTCCATTGCATTCCATTCGTTTCCATTCTGCATTCTATTCTATTCATTCCATTCTCCATTTCATAACATTCCATTCTACATTCCGTTGCATTCTACATTGCATTCTGCGTTCTATTTCACTCTCCAGTCCTTTCCTTTCCTGTACATTCTACAATCTGTTCCATTCCATTCTGTATTCTGTTCTAAATAATTCCATTCTCCATTCCATTCCATTCTCCATTCCATTCCATTCTCCATTGGATTCCATTCCATTCCTTTCCATTCTCCATTCCATTCAATTCCATTCTCCTTTCCACTCCGTTCTTTATTGCATTCCGTTCTCCATATCATTCCATTCTGTTCTCCATTCCATTCCATTCTGTTCACGATTCCATTCCATTCTCCATTTCATTCCATTCCGTTTTCCATTCTGTTGCATTCTCCATTCCATTATATTATGTTTTCCATTCTGCTACATTTCATTCTCCATTCCATTCCATTCCTTTCTCCATTCCATTCCATTTCTTTCCATTCTCCATTCCATTCCATTCTCCATTCTGTTCCATTTCTTTCTCCATTTCATTCCATTCTCTGTTCATTTCCATTCCATTCCATTCCATTCTCCACTCAATTCTCCAATCCACTCTCTATTATATTCCATTCCATTATTCATTTCATTCCATTCCATTCCATTCTTCATTCCATTCCATTCTACATACCATTCTACATTTTATTCTGCATTCCATTCCATTCTCCATTTTGCTCCTTTCCATTGCATTCTATTGTCATTTCCATTCCATTCCATTCTCCACTCAATACTCCAATTCACCTTCTATCACATTCCATTCCATTATTCATTCCATTCCATTCCATTCCATTCCATTCTTCATTCCATTCCACTCTACATAACATTCTATATTCCATTCCATTGCATTCCATTCTCCATTCCATTCTCCATTTTGCTCCTTTCCATTGCATTCCACTGTCATTTCCATTCCATTCCATTCTGCATTCTGTTCCCCTCAATTCCATTCTGCATTCAATTCCATTCTCCATTCGATTCCAATCTATTCTCCTTTCCACACCTTTCCTCGTTCAATTCCGTTCTGTTCTCCATTCCATTCTGTTCTCCATTACATTACGTCCTCCGTTCCAGTCCATTTTCTACCCAATTCCTTTCCATTCCATTGTCTTCTACATTCCATTCCATTATCCCTTCCATTCCATTCCATTCTCCATTCAATTCCATTCTGTTCTCCATTCCATTCTGTTCCATTATACATTCCATTCCATTCCACATTCTATTGCATTCCATTCTCCATTCCATTCCATTACTTTCCACTCTCTGTTCCATTCCATTCTCTATTCCATTCCATTGCTTTCTCCATTCCATTCCATTCTCTGTTCATTTCCATTCCATTCCATTCCATTCCATTGTCCACTCAATTCTCCTTTCCATTCTCTATTCCATTCCATTCCATTTTTCATTTCATTCTATTCCATGCTATTCTCCATTCCTTTCCATTCTACATACCATTCTGCATTCCATTGCATTTTACATTCCATTCTCCATTCCATTCTATTCTCCATTTTGTTCCTTTCCATTGTATTCTACAATCATTTCCATTCCATTCCATTCTGCATTATGTTCTTCTCAATTCCATTATCATTCCATTCCATTCTCCATTCTTTTCCAGTCTCCATTGCATTCTATTGTATTCCATTCTTCATTCGATTCAAATCCATTCTCCTTTCCATTCCTTTCTCCGTTCCATTACATTCTGTTCTCCATTCCATTCCCTTCTGTTCTCCATTCCATTCCATCCTGCAATCCATTCTATTCTCTGCTTCATTCCATTCCATTCCTTTTTCCATTCCTTTCCATTCCATTCCATTCCATTCTCCATTCCATTCTTTATAATATTCCATTCCATTGTCCATTCCATTCCATTCTCCATTCCATTCCCCATTCCCTTCTCCATCCCTTCCATTCTCTTCCATTCCATTGCATTCTATTCCATTCCAGTCTCACTTCCATTCCATTCCATTCCATTCTCCATTTCATTCCATTCCATTCTCCATTCCACTCCATTCAATTGCATTCTCCATTGCCTTCCATTCTCCATTCCATTCCATTCTCTTTTCCATTCCATTCCATTCCGTTCTGCATTCCATTCCATTCTCCGTTCCATTCCATTCCATTCTCCATTCAATTCCATTCCATTCTTCATTCCATTCTATTCCACTACATTCTCCATTCCATTCTATTGCATTCCATTCTCCACTTCATTCCATTCCAATCTCCATTCCATCCTTCAGTGTATTTTCCTTTCCATTCCTTTCTGTTTCCTTTCCACTCCACTCTTCATTCCATTCGATTCCATTCTTCATTCCATTCCATTCTCCATTTGATTCTGTTTCCATTCCATTTTACATTCCATTCCATTTCATTCCATTCTCCATTCCGTTCAGTTCCGTTTTCCTTTCCATTCCATTGTCTATTCCATTCCGTTCTCCATTCCATTCAGTTCTCCATTCTCAATTCCATTCCATTCTCCATTTCATTCCATCCCATTCCATTTTCCATTCCGTTTTGTTCCATTCCATTCCACTCTCAATTCCATTCCTTCACATTCCATTCTGAATTCCATTCCATTCCATTCCAGTCCTTTCTCTATTCCATCCCATTCCATTCTCTATTCCACTCCATTACATTCTGTTCTTCATTCTCTTCTCCTTTCCATTCTCCTTTTCAGTCCATTCCATTCTCCATTCCATTCCATTCTTAATTCCATTCCATTGCATTCTCCATTCTATTCCATTCTCTATTCCATTCTATTCTAAATTCCATTACATTCTTTTTTTCATTCCATTCCTTTCCATTCTCCATTCCATTCCATTCCTTTGCATCCTCCATTCCATTCCATTCTCATTTCAGCTCCATTCTATTCCATGCCATTGTCCAGTCCATTCTCCATTCCATTTCGTTTCCTTCTTCATTTAATTCCATTGCATTCCTTTCTCCATTCCATGCCAGTTTTTTCTCCATTCTCTTCTGTTCCCTTCCATTCTCCATTCCATTCTCCATTCCATTCCATACCTTTCTCCTTTCCTTTCTATTCTCTATTCATTTCCATTCCATACTTCATTCCATTCTCTATTCCATTCCATTCCATTCTTCATTTCATTCCATTCCTTTTCATTCCATTGTTCATTCCATTGTTCGTTCCATTCCATTCCATTCTCCATTTCATTCCATTCTCCATTTCATTCGATTTCATTCTCCATTCCATTCCATTCTGCATTCCATTCCATTCGATTTCATTCTCCATTCCATTCCATACTCCATTCCCTTCCATTCTCCAGTCACTTCCATTCCATTCCATTCTCCATTCTTTTCCATTGCATTCCATCCTATATTCCATTCCTTTCCATTCTATTGCATTCCATTCCATTCTCCATTTCATTCCTTTCTCCATTTCATTCCATTTCATTCCATTCTCTATTCCATTACATTCTGAATTCCAATCCATTTTCCTTTCTATTCCATTCTCCATTCCATTCCATTCACTTTCATTCCATTCTCCATTCCTTTCCATTCCATTCTTCATTCCATTCCGTTCTCTATTCCAGTCTATTCTCCATTCCTTTCCATTCTATTCCATTCTCCATTCCATTCCATTCCATTTTCCATTCCGTTCCATTCCATTCTGTATTCCATTCCATCTCATTCCATTCTGTATTTCATTCCATTCCATTCTCCATTCCATTCCATTTCATTCTCCATTGCATTCCATTCTCTATTCCATTCCATTCCATTCCGTTCTGCATTCCATTCTCCATTCCATTCCGTTCTCCTTTCCAGTCCATTCCATACTCCATTCCATTCCATTCTCCATTTCATTCTATTCTAATTTCGATTACATTCTCTTTTCCATTCCATTCCATTCATTTCTCCATTCCATTCTGTTCCATTCCCTTCTCGATTCTATTCTCCATTCCATTTCATTCCATTCTCCATTCAATTCTATTCTATTCCATTCCATTCCATTCCATTCTCCATTGTATTCTGCATTGCATTCCATTCCATTCCATTCTCCATTCCATTCTCTATACCATTCTATTCCATTACATTCTCCATTCCATTCAATTCTCCACTGCATTTCATTCCAATCCCCATTCCATTCATTAGTGTGTTTTCCTTTCCGTTCCATTCTCTTTCATTTCCATTCCACTCTCCATTCCATTCGATTCCTTTCTTCATTCCATTCCATTCTCCATTTTACTCCGTTCCATTCCATTTTACATTCCATTCCATTTCATTCCATTCTCCATTCCATAGTCCGTTCCATTCCTTTTCATTCCACTCTGCATTCCATTCCATTCCATTCTCCATTTCATTCCATTCCATTCCATTCTCTATTTTATTCCATTCCATTCCATTCAGAATTCCATTCCATTTTCCATTCTGTTCCGTTCAATTCCATTCCATTCCACTCTCCATTCCATTCAATCACATTCCATTCTGAATTCCATTCCATTCCCAAAGTGCTGGGATTACAGGCTTGAGCCACCGCGCCCGGCCTCCATTCCATTCTTAATTCGAATCCATTCCATTCTCCATTCCATTCTATTCAAAATTCCATTACATTCTCCCTTCCATTCCATTACATTCTCCATTCCATTCCATTCTTTTCTCCATTCCATTCTGTTCCATTCCATTCTCCATTCTATTCTCCATTCTATTCCATTCCATTCCATTCTATGCCATTCTCCATTCCATTCCATTCTCCATTGTATTCTACATTGCAATCAATTCCTTTCCATTCTCCATTCAATTCCATTTCATTCTCTATTCCATTCTATTCCTTTACATTCTCCATTCCATTCCATTCTTCAATGCATTCCCTTCCAATCTCCATTCCATTCTTCAGTGTATTTTCCTTTCCATTCCATTCTCTTTCCTTTCCACTCCACTCTCCATTCCATTCAATTCCATTTTTCATTCCATTCTATTCTCCATTTTATTCCTTTCCATTTCATTTTACATTCCATTCCATTTGATTCCATTCTCCATTCCGTTCAGTTCCATTTTCCATTCCATTCCATTCCATTTTCTATTGCATTCCATTCTCCATTTCGTTCCGTTCTCCATTCTGCATTCCATTCCATTCTCCATTACATTCTCCATTCTGTTCCGTTCCATTGCATTCCATTCCACTCCCCATTCCTTTCTATCACATTCCATTATGAATTCCATTCCATTCCGTTCCAATCCTTTCTCCATTCCATCCCATTTCGTTCGCTATTCCACTCCATTACATTCCGTTCTGCATTCCATTCTCCATTCCATTCTCCTTTCCAATCTATTGCATTCTCCATTTCATTACATTGTTAATTCCATTCAATTCCATTCTCCATTCCATTCCATTCCATTGTCTGTTCCATTCTTTTTTATTCCACTCTGCATTCCTTTCCATTCCATTCTCCATTTCCTTCCATTCATTTCATTCCATTCCATTCCATTCTCTTTTCCATTCCATTCTGAATTCGATTCCATTTTCCTTTCTATTCCATTCTCCATTCCATTCTACATTCCATTCCATTCTCCATTCCATTCCATTCACTTTCATTCCATTCTCCATTCCATTCCATTCCATTCCGTTCTCTATTCCAGTCAGTTCTCCATTCCTTTCCATTCTATTCCATTCCATTCCATTTTCCATTGCATTCCATTCCATTCCATTCTGCATTCCATTCCATCCCATTCCATTCTTCATTCCATTCCATCCCATTCCATTCTTCATTCCATTCCATCCCATTCCATTCTCCATTCCATTCCATTCCATTCTCCATTCCATTCCATTCCATTTTCCATTGCATTCTATTCTCCATTTCATTCCATTCTCTATTCCATTCCATTCCGTTCTGCATTCCATTCTCCATTCCATTCCATTCTCCTTTTCAGTCCATTCCAAGCTCCATTCCATTCCATTCTTAATTCCATTCCATTCCATTCTCCATTCCATTCCATTCTCCATTTTATTCTATTCAAAATTCCATTACATTCTCCCTTCCATTCCATTCCATTCTCCCTTCCATTCCATTCATTTCTCCATTCCATTCTGTTCCATTCCATTCTCCATTCTATTCTCCATTCCATTCCATTCTGCATTCCATTCCATTCTATGCCATTCTCCATTCCATTCCATTCTCCATTCTATTCTCCATTGCATTCCATTCCTTTCTCTTTTCCATTCAATTCCATTCCGTTCTCTATTCCATTGTATTCCATTACATTCTCCATTCCATTCCATTCTCTAATGCATTCCATTCCAATCTCCATTCCATTCTTTAGTGTATTTTCCTTTCCGTTCTATTCTCTTTCCTTTCCACTCCACTCTCCAATCCATTCGATTCCATTCTTCATTCCATTCCATTCTCCATTTTATTCCATTCCATTCCATTTTACATTCCATTCCATTCTCCATTCTATTCATTTCCATTTTCCATTCCATTCCATTCAATTTTCTATTCCATTCCATTCTCCATTCCATTCCGTTCTCCATTCTCCATTCCATTCCATTCTCCATTCCATTCCATCCCATTCCATTTTCCATTCCGTTCCATTCTATTGAATTCCATTCCACTCCCCATTCCATTCCATCACATTCCATTCTGAATTCCATTCCATTCCGTTCCAATCCTTTCTCCATTCCATCCCATTACATTCTCTATTCCACTCCAATTCATTCCGTGCTGCATTCCATTCTCCATTCCATTCTCCATTCCATTCTCCTTTCCAGTCCATTCCATTCTCCATTCCATTCCATTCTTAATTCCATTCCATTCTATTCTCCATTCCATTCCATTCTCCATTCCATTCCTTTTTATTCCACTCTGCATTCCTTTCCATTCCATTCTATTCTCCATTTCATTCTATTCTCCATTCCATTTTCCATTCTATTCCATTCTCCATTCCATTCACTTTCTTTCCATTCTCCATTCCTTTCCATTCTGTTCTCCATTTCCTTCCATTCCATCCCGTTCTCTATTCCAGTCCACTCTCCATTCCTTTCCATTCTCCATTCCATTCCATTTTCCATTCCGTTTCATTCCATTCCATTCCATCCCATTCCTTTCTGCATTCCATTCCATTCCATTCTCCATTCTATTCAATTCCATTCTCCATTGCATTCAATTCTCCATTCCATTCTCCATTCCATTCCATTCTCCTTTCCAGTCCATTCCATGCTCCATTACATTCCATTCTTAATTCCGTTCCATTCAATTCTCCATTCCATTCCATTCTCCATTCCATTCTGTTCTGAATTTCATTACATTCTCTCTTCAATTCCATTCCAGTCTCCATTCTATTATCCATTCCATTCTCTTCCATTCCATTCTCCATTCTATTCTCCATTCCATTCTGTTCCATTCTATTATCGATTCCATTCCATTCTATTCGATTCTCCATTGCATTCTATTGCATTCCATTCTATTCTCCATTCTGTGCTCCATTCCATTCCATTCCATTCTCCATTCCATTCCATTCTCTATTCCATTCTATTCCATTGTGTTCTCCATTCCATTACGTTGTCCACTGCATTCCATTCCAAACTCCATTCCATTCTTCAGTGTATTTTCCTTTCCGTTCCATTCTCTTTCTTTTCCACTCCACTCTCCATTCCATTCGATTCCATCTTCATTCCATTCCATTCTCCATTTTATTCCGTTCCATTGCATTTTCCATTCCATTCCATTCTCCATTCTATTCTATTCCATTCTCCATTCCTTTCCATTCCATTCCATTCCAATCTCCATTCCATTCCATTCCATTCTCTATTCAAGTCTATTCTCCATTCCTTTCCATTCCATTCCATTCCATTTCATTTTCCATTCCGTTCCATTCCATTCCATTCCATTCTGCGTTACATTCCATCCCATTCCATTCTGCATTCCATTCCATTCCATTCTCCAGTCCATTCAATTCCATTCTCCATTTCATTCCGTTCTCCATTCCATTCCATTTTCTATTCCATTCCATTCCATTGCTTTCTGCATTCCATTCTCCATTCCATTCCTTTCTCCTTTCCAGTCCATTCCATACTCCATTCCATTCCATTCTTAATTCCATTCTATTCCATTCTATTCAAAATTCCATGACATTCTCCCTTCCATTCCATTACATTCTCCATTCCATTCCATTCTTTTCTCCATTCCATTCTGTTCCATTCCATTCTCCATTATATTCTCCATTCCATTCTATTCTCCATTCCATTCCATTCTCCATTCCATTCCATTCCATTCCGTTCTCTATTCCAGTCCATTCTACATCCCTTTCCATTCTATTCCACTCTCCATTCCATTACATTACATTTTCCATTCCGTTCCATTCCATTCCATTCCATTCTGCATTCCATTCCCTCCCATTCCATTCTGCATTCCATTCCATTCCATTCTCCGTTCCATTCCATTCTCTATTCCATTCCATTCCATTCCATTCTGCATTCCAGTCTCCATTCCATTCCATTCTCCTTTCCAGTCCATTCCATGCTCCATTCCATTCCATTCTTAATTCCATTCCATTCCATTCTCCATTCCATTCCATTCTCCATTCCATTCTATTCAAAATTCCATTGTATTCTACATTCCATTCCATTTCTTTCTCTATTCCATTTTATTCTCTGTTCATTTCGATTCCATTCTCCTTTTAATTCTCCATTCCATTCTCTATTCCTTTGTATTCCATTCTTCATTAAATTCCATTCCTTTTCCTTCCATTCCTCATTCTGTTCCATTCCATTTCGTTCCAATCCATTCCATTCTACATCCTGTTCTATTCTACATACCATTCTTCATTCCATTCCATTTTATATTCCCTTTTCTTTTCCATTCTGTTCTCCATTCCGTTTCTTTCCATAGTATTCTACAATCCAATCCATTCCTTTCCATTCCATTCTTCATTCTGTTCCACTCAATTCCATTATACATTCCATTCCATTCTCCATTCCTTTCCATTCCATTCTCCATTCTATTAACTTCCATTCTCCATTTCATTCTGTTCCATTTTCCATTCCATTGTCCATTCCATTCCATTCTGCATTCCATTCCATTCCATCTCCATTCCATGCCATTCCGTTCTCCATTCCATTCCATTCTCCATTCCATTCGATTCCATTCTCCAATCCATTACATTCCCTTCAATTCTCCATTCCATTCCATCCATTCCAATCTCCATTCCATACCATTCTATTCCATTCTCCATTGCATTCCATTCATTTCCATTCTGCATTCTATTCTAATCTTCATTCTGTTCCTTTACATTCTCCATTTCATAACATTCCATTCTCCATTCCATTCCATTCTATATTCCATTGCATTCTCCGTTCCATTTCATTCTCCAGTCCTTTCCTTTCCATTACATTCTGCAATCTGTTCCATTCCATTCCATTCTGTATTCTGTTCCGATTTATTCCATTCTGCATTCCATTCCATTCTCCATTGGATTCCATTCCACTCCATTCTCCATTCCATTCAATTCCCTTCTCCTTTCCACTCCATTCTTTATTCCATTCCATTCTCCATACCATTCCATTCTCTTCCCCATTGCATTCCATTCCATTCTCTTCACTATTCCATTCCATTCTGTTCACTATTCCATTCCATTCTCCATTTCATTCCATTCCGTTTTCCATTCTGTTGCATTCTCCATTCCACTGTATTCTGTTCTCCATTCCATTACATTCCATTGTGCATTCCATTCCATTCCTTTCTCCATTCCATTCCATTCCCTTTCTTTCTGTTCTCCATTCCACTCCATTCTCCATTCCCTTCCATTCCTTTCTCCATTCCATTCCTTTCTCTGTTCATTTCCATTCCATTCCATTCTCCACTCAATTCTCCAATCCACTCTCTATTATATTCCATTCCATTATTCATTTCATTGCATTCGATTCCATTCTTCATTCCATTCCATTCCACATACCATTGTACATTCCATTCCATTTTACATTCCATTCTCCATTCCATTCCATTCTCCATTTTGCTCCTTTTCATTGCATTCCATAGTCATTTCCATTCCATTCCATTCTGCATTCTGTTCCCCTCAATTCCATTCTCCATTCAATTCCAATCTATTCTCCTTTCCACACCTTTCTTCACTCTTTTCCATTCTGTTTTCCATTCCATTCCATTCTGTTCTCCATTACATTCCGTCCTCCATTCCAATCCATTCTCCACACAATTCCATTCCATTCTCCATTCCATTCCATTCTATTCCATTGCATTCTACATTCCATTTCATTCTCCCTTCCATTCCATTCCATTCTCCATTCCATTCCTTCCATTCATTTCAATCCATTCCTTTTCGTTCCATTTTTCATTCCATTCCATTCCATTCCATTCTCCACTCCATTCCATTCTATTCCATTCTCCACTCCATTCCATTCCATTCCATTCTCCATTCTATTCTCCATTCCATTCTGTTCCATTCCATTCTCCATTCTATTCTCCATTCCATTCAATTTTCCATTCCATTCCATTCTATTCCATTCTTCATTCCATTCCATTCCATTGTGCATTCTATTCTCCATTCCATTCCATTCCATTCTCCATTCCGTTCCATTCCATTCCATTGCATTCTACATTCCATTTCATTCTCCCTTCCATTCCATTCCATTCCGTTCTCCACTCCATTCCATTCTATTCCATTCCATTCAATTCTCCATTCCATTCTCCATTCCATTCCATTCCATTCTCCATTCCATTCCATACCATTCTCTATTCCTTTCTATTCCATTACATTCTCCACTCCATTCCATTCCTTTCTCCATTCCATTCCATTCCATTCTCCATTCCATTCTCCATTCCATTCCATTCTCCTTTCTATTCCATTACATTCTCTACTCCATTCCATTCCTTTCTCCATTCCATTCCATTCTCTGTTCATTTCCATTCCATTCTCTATTCCATTCCATTCTATCCATTTCAATCCATTCCTTTTCATTCCATTGTTCATTCCATTCCATTCCATTCTCTACTTCATTCCATTGTATTCCATTCTCCATTCCATTCCATTCCATTCTCCATTGTATTCTCCATTACATTGCATTCCATTACATTCTCCATTCTGTTCCATTCCATTCTCTATTCCATTACATTCTCCATTCCATTCCATTCCTTTCTCCATTCCATTCCATTCTCTATTCATTTCCATTCCACTCTCCATTCCATTCTCCATTCCATTCCATTCCTTTCTCCATTCCATTCCATTCTCTATTCATTTCCATTCCACTCTCCATTCCATTCTCCATTCCATTCCATTCCATTCTCCATTCCATTCCATTCTCCTTTCTATTCCATTACATTCTCTACTCCATTCCATTCCTTTCTCCATTCCATTCCATTCTCTGTTCATTTCCATTCCATTCTCTATTCCATTCCATTCTATCCATTTCAATCCATTCCTTTTCATTCCATTGTTCATTCCATTCCATTCCATTCTCCACTGCACTCCATTCTATTCCATTCTCCATTCCATTCCATTCCATTCTCCATTACATTGCATTCCATTACATTCTCCATTCTGTTCCATTCCATTCTCCATTCCATTCCATTCCTTTCTCCATTCCATTCTATTCTCTATTCATTTCCATTCCACTCTCCATTCCATTCCCCATTCTATTTCATTCCATTCTCCATTCCATTCTCCATTCCATTCCATTCTCCATTCCGTTCCATTCCATTCCCCATTCCATCCATTCTCCATTCTATTCCATTCCATTCTCTATTTCATTACATTCTCCATTCTATTCCATTGCATTCTCCATTCAATTCCATTCACCATTCCATTCCATTTCATTCTCCATTCCATTCCATTCCATACTCCTTTCCTTTCCATTCTCAAGTCAGTTCAATTTCATTCCATTCTCCAGTGTTTTCCACTGCTTTCCATTCTGTATTGCATTCATTCCATTCTATTGCATTCCATTCCATTCCATTCCATTCTACACTCCATTCCATTACATTGTCCGTTCCATTCCTTTTCATTCCACTCTACATTCCATTCCATTCCATTCCATTCTCCATTTCATTCCTTTCTCCATTTCATTCCATTCCATTCCATTCTCTATTCCATTCCATTCCATTCTGAAATCCCTTCCATTTTCCTTTCTATTTCATTCTCCGTTCCATTCCGTTCCATTCTCCTTTCCAATCCAATCTCCATTCCATTCCATCCCCTTTCATTCCATTCTCCATTCGTCTCCATTCCATTCCATTCTCCATTCCTTTCCATTCCGTTCTCTATTCCCGTCCATTCTCCATTCCTTTCCATTCTATTCCATTCTCCATTCCATTCCATTGCATTTTCCATTCCGTTCCATTCCATTCTACATTCCATTCCATTGCATTTTCCATTCCATTCCATTCCATTCTGCATTCCATTCCATTCCTTTCTCCATTCCATTCAATTCCATTCTCCATTGCATTCCATTCTTCATTCCATTCCATTCTCTATTCCATTCCATTCCATCCCATTCTGCATTCCATTCTCCATTCCTTTCCATTCTCCTTTCCAGTCCATTCCATTCTCCATTCCATTCCATTCTTAATTCCATTCCTTTCCATTCTCCATTCCATTCTCCATTCCATTCCATTCCATTGTCCGTTCCATTCCTTTTCATTCCACTCTGCATTCCATTCCATTCCATTCCATTCCATTCTCCATTTCATTCCATTCCATTCCATTCTCTATTCCATTCCATTCCTTCTGAATTCCATTTCTTTTACCTTTCTATTCCATTCTCCATTCCATTCCATTCTATTCTCCATTCCATTTCATTCTCCATTCCATTCCATTCCACTCTCTATGCCAGTCCATTCTCCATTCCTTTCCATTCTATTTCATTCTCCATTCAATTCCATTCCATTTCCATTCCCTTCCATTCCATTCTGCATTCCATTCCATCCCATTCCATTCTACATTCCATTCCATTCTCCATTCCATTCAATTCCATTCTCCATTGCATTCCATTCTCTTTTCCATTCCATTCTCTATTCCATTCCATTCCATTCCATTATGCATTCCATTCTCCATTTCATTCCATTCTTCTTTCCAGTCCATTCCATGCTCCATTCCATTCCATTCTTAATTCCATTCCATTCCATTCTTCATTTCATTCTATTCTAAATTCCATTACATTCTCCATTCCATTCCATTCCTTTCTCCATTCCATTCCATTCTCTGTTCATTTCCATTCCATTCTCCGTTCAGTTCTCCATTCCATTCCATTCCATTCTTCTTTCCATTCCATTCCATTCTCCATACTATTCCATTCTACATACCATTCTACATGCCATTCCATTTTATATTCCCTTTTCTTTTACATTCTATTCTCCAATCCATTTCTTTCCATAGTATTCTACAATCCATTCCATTCCATTCCATTTTTCATTCTGTTCCACTCAATTCCATTATACATTCCATTCTGTTCTGCATTCTTTCCATTCCATTCTCCATTTCTTTAAATTCCATTCTCCATTCCATTCTGTTTTTTTCCATTCCGTTCCATTCCATTGTCCATTCCATTCCTTTCTCCATTCCTTTCCATTCCATTACATTCCATTCTCCATTCCATTTGATTCCATTCTGCAATCCATTACATTCCCTTCAATTCTTCATTGTTTTCCATCCATTCCGTTCTCCATTCCATTCCATTCTATTCCATTCTCCATTGCATTCCATTCGTTTCCATTCTGCATTCTATTCTATTCATTCCATTCTCCATTTCATAACATTCCATTCTACATTCCGTTGCATTCTACATTGCATTCTGCGTTCTATTTCACTCTCCAGTCCTTTCCTTTCCTGTACATTCTACAATCTGTTCCATTCCATTCTGTATTCTGTTCTAAATAATTCCATTCTCCATTCCATTCCATTCTCCATTCCATTCCATTCTCCATTGGATTCCATTCCATTCCTTTCCATTCTCCATTCCATTCAATTCCATTCTCCTTTCCACTCCGTTCTTTATTGCATTCCGTTCTCCATATCATTCCATTCGGTTCTCCATTCCATTCCATTCTGTTCACGATTCCATTCCATTCTCCATTTCATTCCATTCCGTTTTCCATTCTGTTGCATTCTCCATTCCATTATATTATGTTTTCCATTCTGCTACATTTCATTCTCCATTCCATTCCATTCCTTTCTCCATTCCATTCCATTTCTTTCCATTCTCCATTCCATTCCATTCTCCATTCTGTTCCATTTCTTTCTCCATTTCATTCCATTCTCTGTTCATTTCCATTCCATTCCATTCCATTCTCCACTCAATTCTCCAATCCACTCTCTATTATATTCCATTCCATTATTCATTTCATTCCATTCCATTCCATTCTTCATTCCATTCCATTCTACATACCATTCTACATTTTATTCTGCATTCCATTCCATTCTCCATTTTGCTCCTTTCCATTGCATTCTATTGTCATTTCCATTCCATTCCATTCTCCACTCAATACTCCAATTCACCTTCTATCACATTCCATTCCATTATTCATTCCATTCCATTCCATTCCATTCCATTCTTCATTCCATTCCACTCTACATAACATTCTATATTCCATTCCATTGCATTCCATTCTCCATTCCATTCTCCATTTTGCTCCTTTCCATTGCATTCCACTGTCATTTCCATTCCATTCCATTCTGCATTCTGTTCCCCTCAATTCCATTCTGCATTCAATTCCATTCTCCATTCGATTCCAATCTATTCTCCTTTCCACACCTTTCCTCGTTCAATTCCGTTCTGTTCTCCATTCCATTCTGTTCTCCATTACATTACGTCCTCCGTTCCAGTCCATTTTCTACCCAATTCCTTTCCATTCCATTGTCTTCTACATTCCATTCCATTATCCCTTCCATTCCATTCCATTCTCCATTCAATTCCATTCTGTTCTCCATTCCATTCTGTTCCATTATACATTCCATTCCATTCCACATTCTATTGCATTCCATTCTCCATTCCATTCCATTACTTTCCACTCTCTGTTCCATTCCATTCTCTATTCCATTCCATTGCTTTCTCCATTCCATTCCATTCTCTGTTCATTTCCATTCCATTCCATTCCATTCCATTGTCCACTCAATTCTCCTTTCCATTCTCTATTCCATTCCATTCCATTTTTCATTTCATTCTATTCCATGCTATTCTCCATTCCTTTCCATTCTACATACCATTCTGCATTCCATTGCATTTTACATTCCATTCTCCATTCCATTCTATTCTCCATTTTGTTCCTTTCCATTGTATTCTACAATCATTTCCATTCCATTCCATTCTGCATTATGTTCTTCTCAATTCCATTCTTCATTCCATTCCATTCTCCATTCTATTCCAGTCTCCATTGCATTCCATTGTATTCCATTCTTCATTCGATTCAAATCCATTCTCCTTTCCATTCCTTTCTCCGTTCCATTACATTCTGTTCTCCATTCCATTCCATTCTGTTCTCCATTCCATTCCATCCTGCAATCCATTCTATTCTCTGCTTCATTCCATTCCATTCCTTTTTCCATTCCTTTCCATTCCATTCCATTCCATTCCATTCTCCATTCCATTCTTTATTATATTCCATTCCATTGTCCATTCCATTCCATTCTCCATTCCATTCTCCATTCCCTTCTCCATTCCCTTCCATTCTCTTCCATTCCATTGCATTCTATTCCATTCCAGTCTCACTTCCATTCCATTCCATTCCATTCTCCATTTCATTCCATTCCATTCTCCATTCCACTCCATTCAATTCCATTCTCCATTGCCTTCCATTCTCCATTCCATTCCATTCTCTTTTCCATTCCATTCCATTCCATTCCGTTCTGCATTCCATTCTCCATTCCATTCCATTCTCCTATCCAGTCCATTCCATTCTCCATTCCATTCCATTCTTAACTGCATTCCATTTCATACTGCATTTCATTCTCCATTCCATTCCATTCTCCATTTCATTCCATTCTCCATTCCACTCCATTCAATTCCATTCTCCATTGCCTTCCATTCTCCATTCCATTGCATTCTCCATTCCATTCCATTCCGTTCTCCTTTCCATTCCATTCTATTCTAAATTCCATTCTCCATTCCATTCTCCTTTGTATTTTCCTTTCCATTCCATTCTCCATTCCATTCCATTCCATTCTCCGTTCTTTAATTCCGTTCCATTCTCCATTGTATTCCATTCTCCATTCTATTATATTGCATTCCATTTTCCATTCAATTCCATTCTCCATTCCATTTTCAATTCCATTGCATTCTCCATTCCATGCCATTCCATTCCATTCTCCATTCCATTCTTTATACCATTCCATTCCCCATTGTATTCCGTTCTCCATTCTATTCTATTCCATTCCATTTTCCATTCAATTCCATTCTCCATTCCATTCTCTATTACATTCTCTATTCCATTCCATTCCATTCCATTTTCTATTCCATTCCATTCCATTCCATTGCATTCCATTCTCCTCCATTCCATTCTCTTCCATTCCATTGCATTCTATTCCATTCCATTCTCCCTTCCATTCAATTCTCCATTCCATTCCATGCCATTCTCCATTCCATTCCATTCTCCATTCCATTGCATTCTCCATTCTGTTCCATTTCATTCTCCATTCCCTTCCATTCCATTCTACATTTCATTCTCCATTCCATTCTCCATTGTATTTTCCTTTTCATTCCATTTTCCATTCCATTTCATGCCATTCTGTATTCCATTCCTTTCTCCATTCCTTTCCATTCTCCATTCCATTCCATTCCATTTTCCATTCCATTCCATTCTCCATTCCATTCTTCATTCCATTTCATTCCATTCTCCATTCCATTCCATTCCCTTCCATTGTATATTCCTTCCCGTTCCATTCCATTCTCCATTCAATTCCAGTATATTCCATGGCATTCTCCATTCCTTTCTCCATTCCATTGCATTCCATTCTTCATTTAATTCCATTCCGTTCCATTCTTCATTACATAACATTCCATTCTCCATTCCATTCTCTATTCCATTCTATTCCATTCTCCATTCCCTTCTCCAATCCATTCCATTCCCTTCAATTCTCCATTCCATTCCATCCATTCCATTCTCCATTCTATTTCATTCTCCATTGCATTCCATTCCTTTCCATTCTGCATTCTATTCTATTCTTCTTTCCATTCCATTTCATTTCTTCATTTCATAACATTCCATTCTCCATTCCATTCCATTTTTCATTCCGTTGCATTCTGCATTGCATTCTCCGTTCCATTTCATTCTCCGGCCATTTCCTTTCCATTATATTCTACAATCTGTTCCATTCCATTCCATTCTGTATTCCATTCCAATTCATTCCATTCTCCATTGCATTCCTTTCTACATTCCAATCCATGACTTTACGTTTCCCATTCCATTCCAATCCCTTCCCTTCCTTTCTCCATTCCATTCTGTGTTCATTTCCCTTCCATTCTGCACTCCATTCTCCATTCTATTTTCTATTCCATTCGATTCCATTCTTCATTTCATTCCATTCCCTTCCATTTTCCATTCCATTCCATTCTACATACCATTCTACATTCCATTCCATTGTCCATTTTGTTCCTTTCCATTGTATTGTACATACAATCATTTCCATTCCATTACATTCTGTATTCTGTTCCCCTAAATTCCATTCTCCATTCCATTCCATTCTCCATTCTATTCCATACCATTCCATTCCATTCTCCATTCCATTCCATTCCATTCTCCATTCAATTCCATTCCATTCTTCATTCCATTCTATTCCACTACATTCTCCATGCCATTCTATTCCATTCCATTCTCCACTTCATTCCGTTCCAATCTCCATTCCATCCTTCAGTGTATTTTCCTTTCCATTCCTTTCTGTTTCCTTTCCACTCCACTCTTCATTCCATTCGATTCCATTCTTCATTCCATTCCATTCTCCATTTGATTCTGTTTCCATTCCATTTTACATTCCATTCCATTTCATTCCATTCTCCATTCCGTTCAGTTCCGTTTTCCTTTCCATTCCATTGTCTATTCCATTCCGTTCTCCATTCCATTCAGTTCTCCATTCTCAATTCCATTCCATTCTCCATTTCATTCCATCCCATTCCATTTTCCATTCCGTTTTGTTCCATTCCATTCCACTCTCAATTCCATTCCTTCACATTCCATTCTGAATTCCATTCCATTCCATTCCAGTCCTTTCTCTATTCCATCCCATTCCATTCTCTATTCCACTCCATTACATTCTGTTCTTCATTCTCTTCTCCTTTCCATTCTCCTTTTCAGTCCATTCCATTCTCCATTCCATTCCATTCTTAATTCCATTCCATTGCATTCTCCATTCTATTCCATTCTCTATTCCATTCTATTCTAAATTCCATTACATTCTTTTTTTCATTCCATTCCTTTCCATTCTCCATTCCATTCCATTCCTTTGCATCCTCCATTCCATTCCATTCTCATTTCAGCTCCATTCTATTCCATGCCATTGTCCAGTCCATTCTCCATTCCATTTCGTTTCCTTCTTCATTTAATTCCATTGCATTCCTTTCTCCATTCCATGCCAGTTTTTTCTCCATTCTCTTCTGTTCCCTTCCATTCTCCATTCCATTCTCCATTCCATTCCATACCTTTCTCCTTTCCTTTCTATTCTCTATTCATTTCCATTCCATACTTCATTCCATTCTCTATTCCATTCCATTCCATTCTTCATTTCATTCCATTCCTTTTCATTCCATTGTTCATTCCATTGTTCGTTCCATTCCATTCCATTCTCCATTTCATTCCATTCTCCATTTCATTCGATTTCATTCTCCATTCCATTCCATTCTGCATTCCATTCCATTCGATTTCATTCTCCATTCCATTCCATACTCCATTCCCTTCCATTCTCCAGTCACTTCCATTCCATTCCATTCTCCATTCTTTTCCATTGCATTCCATCCTATATTCCATTCCTTTCCATTCTATTGCATTCCATTCCATTCTCCATTTCATTCCTTTCTCCATTTCATTCCATTCCATTCCATTCTCTATTCCATTACATTCTGAATTCCAATCCATTTTCCTTTCTATTCCATTCTCCATTCCATTCCATTCACTTTCATTCCATTCTCCATTCCTTTCCATTCCATTCTTCATTCCATTCCGTTCTCTATTCCAGTCTATTCTCCATTCCTTTCCATTCTATTCCATTCTCCATTCCATTCCATTCCATTTTCCATTCCGTTCCATTCCATTCTGTATTCCATTCCATCTCATTCCATTCTGTATTTCATTCCATTCCATTCTCCATTCCATTCCATTTCATTCTCCATTGCATTCCATTCTCTATTCCATTCCATTCCATTCCGTTCTGCATTCCATTCTCCATTCCATTCCGTTCTCCTTTCCAGTCCATTCCATACTCCATTCCATTCCATTCTCCATTTCATTCTATTCTAATTTCGATTACATTCTCTTTTCCATTCCATTCCATTCATTTCTCCATTCCATTCTGTTCCATTCCCTTCTCGATTCTATTCTCCATTCCATTTCATTCCATTCTCCATTCAATTCTATTCTATTCCATTCCATTCCATTCCATTCTCCATTGTATTCTGCATTGCATTCCATTCCATTCCATTCTCCATTCCATTCTCTATACCATTCTATTCCATTACATTCTCCATTCCATTCAATTCTCCACTGCATTTCATTCCAATCCCCATTCCATTCATTAGTGTGTTTTCCTTTCCGTTCCATTCTCTTTCATTTCCATTCCACTCTCCATTCCATTCGATTCCTTTCTTCATTCCATTCCATTCTCCATTTTACTCCGTTCCATTCCATTTTACATTCCATTCCATTTCATTCCATTCTCCATTCCATAGTCCGTTCCATTCCTTTTCATTCCACTCTGCATTCCATTCCATTCCATTCTCCATTTCATTCCATTCCATTCCATTCTCTATTTTATTCCATTCCATTCCATTCAGAATTCCATTCCATTTTCCATTCTGTTCCGTTCAATTCCATTCCATTCCACTCTCCATTCCATTCAATCACATTCCATTCTGAATTCCATTCCATTCCCAAAGTGCTGGGATTACAGGCTTGAGCCACCGCGCCCGGCCTCCATTCCATTCTTAATTCGAATCCATTCCATTCTCCATTCCATTCTATTCAAAATTCCATTACATTCTCCCTT
Organism: Aotus nancymaae; assembly: GCF_030222135.1. Taxonomy (NCBI): domain Eukaryota; kingdom Metazoa; phylum Chordata; class Mammalia; order Primates; family Aotidae; genus Aotus; species Aotus nancymaae. Next base: position 15,800,648 of record NW_026988472.1, on the reverse strand, counting down.
CCATTCCATTACATTCTCCATTCCATTCCATTCTTTTCTCCATTCCATTCTGTTCCATTCCATTCTCCATTCTATTCTCCATTCTATTCCATTCCATTCCATTCTATGCCATTCTCCATTCCATTCCATTCTCCATTGTATTCTACATTGCAATCAATTCCTTTCCATTCTCCATTCAATTCCATTTCATTCTCTATTCCATTCTATTCCTTTACATTCTCCATTCCATTCCATTCTTCAATGCATTCCCTTCCAATCTCCATTCCATTCTTCAGTGTATTTTCCTTTCCATTCCATTCTCTTTCCTTTCCACTCCACTCTCCATTCCATTCAATTCCATTTTTCATTCCATTCTATTCTCCATTTTATTCCTTTCCATTTCATTTTACATTCCATTCCATTTGATTCCATTCTCCATTCCGTTCAGTTCCATTTTCCATTCCATTCCATTCCATTTTCTATTGCATTCCATTCTCCATTTCGTTCCGTTCTCCATTCTGCATTCCATTCCATTCTCCATTACATTCTCCATTCTGTTCCGTTCCATTGCATTCCATTCCACTCCCCATTCCTTTCTATCACATTCCATTATGAATTCCATTCCATTCCGTTCCAATCCTTTCTCCATTCCATCCCATTTCGTTCGCTATTCCACTCCATTACATTCCGTTCTGCATTCCATTCTCCATTCCATTCTCCTTTCCCATCTATTGCATTCTCCATTTCATTACATTGTTAATTCCATTCAATTCCATTCTCCATTCCATTCCATTCCATTGTCTGTTCCATTCTTTTTTATTCCACTCTGCATTCCTTTCCATTCCATTCTCCATTTCCTTCCATTCATTTCATTCCATTCCATTCCATTCTCTTTTCCATTCCATTCTGAATTCGATTCCATTTTCCTTTCTATTCCATTCTCCATTCCATTCTCCATTCCATTCCATTCTCCATTCCATTCCATTCACTTTCATTCCATTCTCCATTCCATTCCATTCCATTCCGTTCTCTATTCCAGTCAGTTCTCCATTCCTTTCCATTCTATTCCATTCCATTCCATTTTCCATTGCATTCCATTCCATTCCATTCTGCATTCCATTCCATCCCATTCCATTCTTCATTCCATTCCATCCCATTCCATTCTTCATTCCATTCCATCCCATTCCATTCTCCATTCCATTCCATTCCATTCTCCATTCCATTCCATTCCATTTTCCATTGCATTCTATTCTCCATTTCATTCCATTCTCTATTCCATTCCATTCCGTTCTGCATTCCATTCTCCATTCCATTCCATTCTCCTTTTCAGTCCATTCCAAGCTCCATTCCATTCCATTCTTAATTCCATTCCATTCCATTCTCCATTCCATTCCATTCTCCATTTTATTCTATTCAAAATTCCATTACATTCTCCCTTCCATTCCATTCCATTCTCCCTTCCATTCCATTCATTTCTCCATTCCATTCTGTTCCATTCCATTCTCCATTCTATTCTCCATTCCATTCCATTCTGCATTCCATTCCATTCTATGCCATTCTCCATTCCATTCCATTCTCCATTCTATTCTCCATTGCATTCCATTCCTTTCTCTTTTCCATTCAATTCCATTCCGTTCTCTATTCCATTGTATTCCATTACATTCTCCATTCCATTCCATTCTCTAATGCATTCCATTCCAATCTCCATTCCATTCTTTAGTGTATTTTCCTTTCCGTTCTATTCTCTTTCCTTTCCACTCCACTCTCCAATCCATTCGATTCCATTCTTCATTCCATTCCATTCTCCATTTTATTCCATTCCATTCCATTTTACATTCCATTCCATTCTCCATTCTATTCATTTCCATTTTCCATTCCATTCCATTCAATTTTCTATTCCATTCCATTCTCCATTCCATTCCGTTCTCCATTCTCCATTCCATTCCATTCTCCATTCCATTCCATCCCATTCCATTTTCCATTCCGTTCCATTCTATTGAATTCCATTCCACTCCCCATTCCATTCCATCACATTCCATTCTGAATTCCATTCCATTCCGTTCCAATCCTTTCTCCATTCCATCCCATTACATTCTCTATTCCACTCCAATTCATTCCGTGCTGCATTCCATTCTCCATTCCATTCTCCATTCCATTCTCCTTTCCAGTCCATTCCATTCTCCATTCCATTCCATTCTTAATTCCATTCCATTCTATTCTCCATTCCATTCCATTCTCCATTCCATTCCTTTTTATTCCACTCTGCATTCCTTTCCATTCCATTCTATTCTCCATTTCATTCTATTCTCCATTCCATTTTCCATTCTATTCCATTCTCCATTCCATTCACTTTCTTTCCATTCTCCATTCCTTTCCATTCTGTTCTCCATTTCCTTCCATTCCATCCCGTTCTCTATTCCAGTCCACTCTCCATTCCTTTCCATTCTCCATTCCATTCCATTTTCCATTCCGTTTCATTCCATTCCATTCCATCCCATTCCTTTCTGCATTCCATTCCATTCCATTCTCCATTCTATTCAATTCCATTCTCCATTGCATTCAATTCTCCATTCCATTCTCCATTCCATTCCATTCTCCTTTCCAGTCCATTCCATGCTCCATTACATTCCATTCTTAATTCCGTTCCATTCAATTCTCCATTCCATTCCATTCTCCATTCCATTCTGTTCTGAATTTCATTACATTCTCTCTTCAATTCCATTCCAGTCTCCATTTCATTACATTCTATTATCCATTCCATTCTCTTCCATTCCATTCTCCATTCTATTCTCCATTCCATTCTGTTCCATTCTATTATCGATTCCATTCCATTCTATTCGATTCTCCATTGCATTCTATTGCATTCCATTCTATTCTCCATTCTGTGCTCCATTCCATTCCATTCCATTCTCCATTCCATTCCATTCTCTATTCCATTCTATTCCATTGTGTTCTCCATTCCATTACGTTGTCCACTGCATTCCATTCCAAACTCCATTCCATTCTTCAGTGTATTTTCCTTTCCGTTCCATTCTCTTTCTTTTCCACTCCACTCTCCATTCCATTCGATTCCATCTTCATTCCATTCCATTCTCCATTTTATTCCGTTCCATTGCATTTTCCATTCCATTCCATTCTCCATTCTATTCTATTCCATTCTCCATTCCTTTCCATTCCATTCCATTCCATTTCATTTTCCATTCCGTTCCATTCCATTCCATTCCATTCTGCGTTACATTCCATCCCATTCCATTCTGCATTCCATTCCATTCCATTCTCCAGTCCATTCAATTCCATTCTCCATTTCATTCCGTTCTCCATTCCATTCCATTTTCTATTCCATTCCATTCCATTGCTTTCTGCATTCCATTCTCCATTCCATTCCTTTCTCCTTTCCAGTCCATTCCATACTCCATTCCATTCCATTCTTAATTCCATTCTATTCCATTCTATTCAAAATTCCATGACATTCTCCCTTCCATTCCATTACATTCTCCATTCCATTCCATTCTTTTCTCCATTCCATTCTGTTCCATTCCATTCTCCATTATATTCTCCATTCCATTCTATTCTCCATTCCATTCCATTCTCCATTCCATTCCATTCCATTCCGTTCTCTATTCCAGTCCATTCTACATCCCTTTCCATTCTATTCCACTCTCCATTCCATTACATTACATTTTCCATTCCGTTCCATTCCATTCCATTCCATTCTGCATTCCATTCCCTCCCATTCCATTCTGCATTCCATTCCATTCCATTCTCCGTTCCATTCCATTCTCTATTCCATTCCATTCCATTCCATTCTGCATTCCAGTCTCCATTCCATTCCATTCTCCTTTCCAGTCCATTCCATGCTCCATTCCATTCCATTCTTAATTCCATTCCATTCCATTCTCCATTCCATTCCATTCTCCATTCCATTCTATTCAAAATTCCATTATATTCTACATTCCATTCCATTTCTTTCTCTATTCCATTTTATTCTCTGTTCATTTCGATTCCATTCTCCTTTTAATTCTCCATTCCATTCTCTATTCCTTTGTATTCCATTCTTCATTAAATTCCATTCCTTTTCCTTCCATTCCTCATTCTGTTCCATTCCATTTCGTTCCAATCCATTCCATTCTACATCCTGTTCTATTCTACATACCATTCTTCATTCCATTCCATTTTATATTCCCTTTTCTTTTCCATTCTGTTCTCCATTCCGTTTCTTTCCATAGTATTCTACAATCCAATCCATTCCTTTCCATTCCATTCTTCATTCTGTTCCACTCAATTCCATTATACATTCCATTCCATTCTCCATTCCTTTCCATTCCATTCTCCATTCTATTAACTTCCATTCTCCATTTCATTCTGTTCCATTTTCCATTCCATTGTCCATTCCATTCCATTCTGCATTCCATTCCATTCCATCTCCATTCCATGCCATTCCGTTCTCCATTCCATTCCATTCTCCATTCCATTCGATTCCATTCTCCAATCCATTACATTCCCTTCAATTCTCCATTCCATTCCATCCATTCCAATCTCCATTCCATACCATTCTATTCCATTCTCCATTGCATTCCATTCATTTCCATTCTGCATTCTATTCTAATCTTCATTCTGTTCCTTTACATTCTCCATTTCATAACATTCCATTCTCCATTCCATTCCATTCTACATTCCATTGCATTCTACATTGCATTCTCCATTCCATTTCATTCTCCAGTCCTTTCCTTTCCATTACGTTCTGCAATCTGTTCCATTCCATTCCATTCTGTATTCTGTTCCGATTTATTCCATTCTCCATTCCATTCCATTCTCCATTGGATTCCATTCCACTCCATTCTCCATTCCATTCTCCATTCCATTCAATTCCCTTCTCCTTTCCACTCCATTCTTTATTCCATTCCATTCTCCATACCATTCCATTCTCTTCCCCATTGCATTCCATTCCATTCTCTTCACTATTCCATTCCATTCTGTTCACTATTCCATTCCATTCTCCATTTCATTCCATTCCGTTTTCCATTCTGTTGCATTCTCCATTCCACTGTATTCTGTTCTCCATTCCATTACATTCCATTGTGCATTCCATTCCATTCCTTTCTCCATTCCATTCCATTCCCTTTCTTTCTGTTCTCCATTCCACTCCATTCTCCATTCCCTTCCATTCCTTTCTCCATTCCATTCCTTTCTCTGTTCATTTCCATTCCATTCCATTCTCCACTCAATTCTCCAATCCACTCTCTATTATATTCCATTCCATTATTCATTTCATTGCATTCGATTCCATTCTTCATTCCATTCCATTCCACATACCATTGTACATTCCATTCCATTTTACATTCCATTCTCCATTCCATTCCATTCTCCATTTTGCTCCTTTTCATTGCATTCCATAGTCATTTCCATTCCATTCCATTCTGCATTCTGTTCCCCTCAATTCCATTCTCCATTCAATTCCAATCTATTCTCCTTTCCACACCTTTCTTCACTCTTTTCCATTCTGTTTTCCATTCCATTCCATTCTGTTCTCCATTACATTCCGTCCTCCATTCCAATCCATTCTCCACACAATTCCATTCCATTCTCCATTCCATTCCATTCTATTCCATTGCATTCTACATTCCATTTCATTCTCCCTTCCATTCCATTCCATTCTCCATTCCATTCCTTCCATTCATTTCAATCCATTCCTTTTCGTTCCATTTTTCATTCCATTCCATTCCATTCTCCACTCCATTCCATTCTATTCCATTCTCCATTCCATTCCATTCCATTCTCCATTCTATTCAACATTCCATTCTGTTCCATTCCATTCTCCATTCTATTCTCCATTCCATTCCATTCCATTCAATTTTCCATTCCATTCCATTCTATTCCACTCTTCATTCCATTCCATTCCATTGTGCATTCTATTCTCCATTCCATTCCATTCCATTCTCAATTCCATTCAATTCCATTCCATTGCATTCTACATTCCATTTCATTCTCCCTTCCATTCCATTCTCCACTCCATTCCATTCTATTCCATTCTCCATTCCATTCCATTCCATTCTCCATTCCATTCTCCATTCCATTCCATTCCATTCTCCATTCCGTTCCATACCATTCTCTATTCCTTTCTATTCCATTACATTCTCCACTCCATTCCATTCCTTTCTCCATTCCATTCCATTCTCTGTTCATTTCCATTCCATTCTCCATTCAGTTCTCCATTCCATTCTCTATTCCATTCCATTCCATTCTTCTTTCCATTCCATTCCATTCTCCATACTATTCCATTCTACATACCATTCTACATGCCATTCCATTTTATATTCCCTTTTCTTTTACATTCTATTCTCCAATCCATTTCTTTCCATAGTATTCTACAATCCATTCCATTCCATTCCATTTTTCATTCTGTTCCACTCAATTCCATTATACATTCCATTCAGTTCTGCATTCTTTCCATTCCATTCTCCATTTCTTAACTTCCATTCTCCATTCCATTCTGTTTTTTTCCATTCCGTTCCATTCCATTGTCCATTCCATTCCTTTCTCCATTCCTTTCCATTCCATTACATTCCATTCTCCATTCCATTTGATTCCATTCTGCAATCCATTACATTCCCTTCAATTCTTCATTTTTTTCCATCCATTCCGTTCTCCATTCCATTCCATTCTATTCCATTCTCCATTGCATTCCATTCGTTTCCATTCTGCATTCTATTCTATTCATTCCATTCTCCATTTCATAACATTCCATTCTACATTCCGTTGCATTCTACATTGCATTCTGCGTTCTATTTCACTCTCCAGTCCTTTCCTTTCCTGTACATTCTACAATCTGTTCCATTCCATTCTGTATTCTGTTCTAAATAATTCCATTCTCCATTCCATTCCATTCTCCATTCCATTCCATTCTCCATTGGATTCCATTCCATTCCTTTCCATTCTCCATTCCATTCAATTCCATTCTCCTTTCCACTCCGTTCTTTATTGCATTCCGTTCTCCATATCATTCCATTCGGTTCTCCATTCCATTCCATTCTGTTCACGATTCCATTCCATTCTCCTTTTCATTCCATTCCGTTTTCCATTCTGTTGCATTCTCCATTCCATTATATTATGTTTTCCATTCTGCTACATTTCATTCTCCATTCCATTCCATTCCTTTCTCCATTCCATTCCATTTCTCTCCATTCCATTCCATTCTCCATTCTGTTCCATTTCTTTCTCCATTTCATTCCATTCTCTGTTCATTTCCATTCCATTCCATTCTCCACTCAATTCTCCAATCCACTCTCTATTATATTCCATTCCATTATTCATTTCATTCCATTCCATTCCATTCTTCATTCCATTCCATTCTACATACCATTCTACATTTTATTCTGCATTCCATTCCATTCTCCATTTTGCTCCTTTCCATTGCATTCTATTGTCATTTCCATTCCATTCCATTCTCCACTCAATACTCCAATTCACCTTCTATCACATTCCATTCCATTATTCATTCCATTCCATTCCATTCCATTCCATTCTTCATTCCATTCCACTCTACATAACATTCTATATTCCATTCCATTGCATTCCATTCTCCATTCCATTCTCCATTTTGCTCCTTTCCATTGCATTCCACTGTCATTTCCATTCCATTCCATTCTGCATTCTGTTCCCCTCAATTCCATTCTGCATTCAATTCCATTCTCCATTCGATTCCAATCTATTCTCCTTTCCACACCTTTCCTCGTTCAATTCCGTTCTGTTCTCCATTCCATTCTGTTCTCCATTACATTACGTCCTCCGTTCCAGTCCATTTTCTACCCAATTCCATTCCATTCCATTGTCTTCTACATTCCATTCCATTATCCCTTCCATTCCATTCCATTCTCCATTCAATTCCATTCTGTTCTCCATTCCATTCTGTTCCATTATACATTCCATTCCATTCCACATTCTATTGCATTCCATTCTCCATTCCATTCAATTACTTTCCACTCTCTGTTCCATTCCATTCTCTATTCCATTCCATTGCTTTCTCCATTCCATTCCATTCTCTGTTCATTTCCATTCCATTCCATTCCATTCCATTGTCCACTCAATTCTCCTTTCCATTCTCTATTCCATTCCATTCCATTTTTCATTTCATTCTATTCCATGCTATTCTCCATTCCTTTCCATTCTACATACCATTCTGCATTCCATTGCATTTTACATTCCATTCTCCATTCCATTCTATTCTCCATTTTGTTCCTTTCCATTGTATTCTACAATCATTTCCATTCCATTCCATTCTGCATTATGTTCTTCTCAATTCCATTATCATTCCATTCCATTCTCCATTCTTTTCCAGTCTCCATTGCATTCTATTGTATTCCATTCTTCATTCGATTCAAATCCATTCTCCTTTCCATTCCTTTCTCCGTTCCATTACATTCTGTTCTCCATTCCATTCCCTTCTGTTCTCCATTCCATTCCATCCTGCAATCCATTCTATTCTCTGCTTCATTCCATTCCATTCCTTTTTCCATTCCTTTCCATTCCATTCCATTCCATTCTCCATTCCATTCTTTATAATATTCCATTCCATTGTCCATTCCATTCCAATCTCCATTCCATTCCCCATTCCCTTCTCCATTCCCTTCCATTCTCTTCCATTCCATTGCATTCTATTCCATTCCAGTCTCACTTCCATTCCATTCCATTCCATTCTCCATTTCATTCCATTCCATTCTCCATTCCACTCCATTCAATTGCATTCTCCATTGCCTTCCATTCTCCATTCCATTCCATTCTCTTTTCCATTCCATTCCATTCCGTTCTGCATTCCATTCCATTCTCCGTTCCATTCCATTCCATTCTCCATTCAATTCCATTCCATTCTTCATTCCATTCTATTCCACTACATTCTCCATTCCATTCTATTGCATTCCATTCTCCACTTCATTCCATTCCAATCTCCATTCCATCCTTCAGTGTATTTTCCTTTCCATTCCTTTCTGTTTCCTTTCCACTCCACTCTTCATTCCATTCGATTCCATTCTTCATTCCATTCCATTCTCCATTTGATTCTGTTTCCATTCCATTTTACATTCCATTCCATTTCATTCCATTCTCCATTCCGTTCAGTTCCGTTTTCCTTTCCATTCCATTGTCTATTCCATTCCGTTCTCCATTCCATTCAGTTCTCCATTCTCAATTCCATTCCATTCTCCATTTCATTCCATCCCATTCCATTTTCCATTCCGTTTTGTTCCATTCCATTCCACTCTCAATTCCATTCCTTCACATTCCATTCTGAATTCCATTCCATTCCATTCCAGTCCTTTCTCTATTCCATCCCATTCCATTCTCTATTCCACTCCATTACATTCTGTTCTTCATTCTCTTCTCCTTTCCATTCTCCTTTTCAGTCCATTCCATTCTCCATTCCATTCCATTCTTAATTCCATTCCATTGCATTCTCCATTCTATTCCATTCTCTATTCCATTCTATTCTAAATTCCATTACATTCTTTTTTTCATTCCATTCCTTTCCATTCTCCATTCCATTCCATTCCTTTGCATCCTCCATTCCATTCCATTCTCATTTCAGCTCCATTCTATTCCATGCCATTGTCCAGTCCATTCTCCATTCCATTTCGTTTCCTTCTTCATTTAATTCCATTGCATTCCTTTCTCCATTCCATGCCAGTTTTTTCTCCATTCTCTTCTGTTCCCTTCCATTCTCCATTCCATTCTCCATTCCATTCCATACCTTTCTCCTTTCCTTTCTATTCTCTATTCATTTCCATTCCATACTTCATTCCATTCTCTATTCCATTCCATTCCATTCTTCATTTCATTCCATTCCTTTTCATTCCATTGTTCATTCCATTGTTCGTTCCATTCCATTCCATTCTCCATTTCATTCCATTCTCCATTTCATTCGATTTCATTCTCCATTCCATTCCATTCTGCATTCCATTCCATTCGAATTCATTCTCCATTCCATTCCATACTCCATTCCCTTCCATTCTCCAGTCACTTCCATTCTCCAGTCACTTCCATTCCATTCCATTCTCCATTCTTTTCCATTGCATTCCATCCTATATTCCATTCCTTTCCATTCTATTGCATTCCATTCCATTCTCTATTTCATTCCTGTCTCCATTTCATTCCATTCCATTCCATTCTCTATTCCATTACATTCTGAATTCCAATCCATTTTCCTTTCTATTCCATTCTCCATTCCATTCCATTCACTTTCATTCCATTCTCCATTCCTTTCCATTCCATTCTTCATTCCATTCTGTTCTCTATTCCAGTCTATTCTCCATTCCTTTCCATTCTATTCCATTCTCCATTCCATTCCATTCCATTTTCCATTCCGTTCCATTCCATTCTGTATTCCATTCCATCTCATTCCATTCTGTATTTCATTCCATTCCATTCTCCATTCCATTCCATTTCATTCTCCATTGCATTCCATTCTCTATTCCATTCCATTCCATTCCGTTCTGCATTCCATTCTCCATTCCATTCCGTTCTCCTTTCCAGTTCATTCCATACTCCATTCCATTCCATTCTCCATTTCATTCTATTCTAATTTCGATTACATTCTCTTTTCCATTCCATTCCATTCATTTCTCCATTCCATTCTGTTCCATTCCCTTCTCGATTCTATTCTCCATTCCATTTCATTCCATTCTCCATTCAATTCTATTCTATTCCATTCCATTCCATTCCATTCTCCATTGTATTCTGCATTGCATTCCATTCCATTCCATTCTCCATTCCATTCTCTATACCATTCTATTCCATTACATTCTCCATTCCATTCAATTCTCCACTGCATTTCATTCCAATCCCCATTCCATTCATTAGTGTGTTTTCCTTTCCGTTCCATTCTCTTTCATTTCCATTCCACTCTCCATTCCATTCGATTCCTTTCTTCATTCCATTCCATTCTCCATTTTACTCCGTTCCATTCCATTTTACATTCCATTCCATTTCATTCCATTCTCCATTCCATAGTCCGTTCCATTCCTTTTCATTCCACTCTGCATTCCATTCCATTCCATTCTCCATTTCATTCCATTCCATTCCATTCTCTATTTTATTCCATTCCATTCCATTCTGAATTCCATTCCATTTTCCATTCTGTTCCATTCAATTCCGTTCCATTCCACTCTCCATTCCATTCAATCACATTCCATTCTGAATTCCATTCCATTCCATTCCATTCCTTTCTCCATTCCATCCCATTCCATTCTCTATTCTACTCCATTTCATTCCGTTCTGCATTCCAGTCTCCATTCCATTCTCCTTTTCAGTCTATTGCATTCTCCATTCCATTCCATTCTTAATTCCATTCCGTTCCATTCTCCATTCCATTCCATTCCATTGTCCATTCCATTCCTTTTAATTCCACTCTGCATTCCATTCCATTCCATTCCATTCTCCATTTCAATCCATTCCATCCCATTATCTATTCCATTCCATTCCATTCTGAATTCCATTCCATTTTCCTTTCTATTCCATTCTCCATTCCATTCTCCATTCCGTTCCATTCTCCATTCCATTCCATTCCATTCTATTCCATTGTCCATTCCATTCCATTCCATTCTCTATTCCAGTTCATTCTCCATTCCTTTCCATTCTATTCCATACTCCATTCCATTCCATTCCATTTTCCATTCCATTCCATTCTGCATTCCATTCCATCCCATTCCAATCTGCATTACATTCCATTCCATTCTCCATTCCATTCAATTTCATTCTCCATTGCATTCCATTCTCCATTCCATTCTCTATTCCATTCCTTTCCATTCCGTTCTGCATTTCATTCTCCATTCCATTCCATTCTCTTTTTCAGTCCATTCCATGCTCCATTCCATTCCATTCTTTTTTTTTTTTTTTTTTTTTTTTGAGACGGAGTTTCGCTCTTGTTACCCAGGCTGGAGTGCAATGGCGCGATCTCGGCTCACCGCAACCTCCGCCTCCTGGGTTCAGGCAATTCTCCTGCCTCAGCCTCCTGAGTAGCTGGGATTACAGGCACGCGCCACCGTGCCCAGCTAATTTTTTGTATTTTAGTAGAGACGGGGTGTCACCATGTTGACCAGGATGGTCTTGATCTCTCGACCTCGTGATCCACCCGCCTCGGCCTCCCAAAGTGCTGGGATTACAGGCTTGAGCCACCGCGCCCGGCCTCCATTCCATTCTTAATTCGATTCCATTCCATTCTCCATTCCATTCTATTCAAAATTCCATTACATTCTCCCTTCCATTCCATTACATTCTCCATTCCATTCCATTCTTTTCTCCATTCCATTCTGTTCCATTCCATTCTCCATTCTATTCTCCATTCTATTCCATTCCATTCCATTCTATGCCATTCTCCATTCCATTCCATTCTCCATTGTATTCTACATTGCAATCAATTCCTTTCCATTCTCCATTCAATTCCATTTCATTCTCTATTCCATTCTATTCCTTTACATTCTCCATTCCATTCCATTCTTCAATGCATTCCCTTCCAATCTCCATTCCATTCTTCAGTGTATTTTCCTTTCCATTCCATTCTCTTTCCTTTCCACTCCACTCTCCATTCCATTCAATTCCATTTTTCATTCCATTCTATTCTCCATTTTATTCCTTTCCATTTCATTTTACATTCCATTCCATTTGATTCCATTCTCCATTCCGTTCAGTTCCATTTTCCATTCCATTCCATTCCATTTTCTATTGCATTCCATTCTCCATTTCGTTCCGTTCTCCATTCTGCATTCCATTCCATTCTCCATTACATTCTCCATTCTGTTCCGTTCCATTGCATTCCATTCCACTCCCCATTCCTTTCTATCACATTCCATTATGAATTCCATTCCATTCCGTTCCAATCCTTTCTCCATTCCATCCCATTTCGTTCGCTATTCCACTCCATTACATTCCGTTCTGCATTCCATTCTCCATTCCATTCTCCTTTCCAATCTATTGCATTCTCCATTTCATTACATTGTTAATTCCATTCAATTCCATTCTCCATTCCATTCCATTCCATTGTCTGTTCCATTCTTTTTTATTCCACTCTGCATTCCTTTCCATTCCATTCTCCATTTCCTTCCATTCATTTCATTCCATTCCATTCCATTCTCTTTTCCATTCCATTCTGAATTCGATTCCATTTTCCTTTCTATTCCATTCTCCATTCCATTCTCCATTCCATTCCATTCTCCATTCCATTCCATTCACTTTCATTCCATTCTCCATTCCATTCCATTCCATTCCGTTCTCTATTCCAGTCAGTTCTCCATTCCTTTCCATTCTATTCCATTCCATTCCATTTTCCATTGCATTCCATTCCATTCCATTCTGCATTCCATTCCATCCCATTCCATTCTTCATTCCATTCCATCCCATTCCATTCTTCATTCCATTCCATCCCATTCCATTCTCCATTCCATTCCATTCCATTCTCCATTCCATTCCATTCCATTTTCCATTGCATTCTATTCTCCATTTCATTCCATTCTCTATTCCATTCCATTCCGTTCTGCATTCCATTCTCCATTCCATTCCATTCTCCTTTTCAGTCCATTCCAAGCTCCATTCCATTCCATTCTTAATTCCATTCCATTCCATTCTCCATTCCATTCCATTCTCCATTTTATTCTATTCAAAATTCCATTACATTCTCCCTTCCATTCCATTCCATTCTCCCTTCCATTCCATTCATTTCTCCATTCCATTCTGTTCCATTCCATTCTCCATTCTATTCTCCATTCCATTCCATTCTGCATTCCATTCCATTCTATGCCATTCTCCATTCCATTCCATTCTCCATTCTATTCTCCATTGCATTCCATTCCTTTCTCTTTTCCATTCAATTCCATTCCGTTCTCTATTCCATTGTATTCCATTACATTCTCCATTCCATTCCATTCTCTAATGCATTCCATTCCAATCTCCATTCCATTCTTTAGTGTATTTTCCTTTCCGTTCTATTCTCTTTCCTTTCCACTCCACTCTCCAATCCATTCGATTCCATTCTTCATTCCATTCCATTCTCCATTTTATTCCATTCCATTCCATTTTACATTCCATTCCATTCTCCATTCTATTCATTTCCATTTTCCATTCCATTCCATTCAATTTTCTATTCCATTCCATTCTCCATTCCATTCCGTTCTCCATTCTCCATTCCATTCCATTCTCCATTCCATTCCATCCCATTCCATTTTCCATTCCGTTCCATTCTATTGAATTCCATTCCACTCCCCATTCCATTCCATCACATTCCATTCTGAATTCCATTCCATTCCGTTCCAATCCTTTCTCCATTCCATCCCATTACATTCTCTATTCCACTCCAATTCATTCCGTGCTGCATTCCATTCTCCATTCCATTCTCCATTCCATTCTCCTTTCCAGTCCATTCCATTCTCCATTCCATTCCATTCTTAATTCCATTCCATTCTATTCTCCATTCCATTCCATTCTCCATTCCATTCCTTTTTATTCCACTCTGCATTCCTTTCCATTCCATTCTATTCTCCATTTCATTCTATTCTCCATTCCATTTTCCATTCTATTCCATTCTCCATTCCATTCACTTTCTTTCCATTCTCCATTCCTTTCCATTCTGTTCTCCATTTCCTTCCATTCCATCCCGTTCTCTATTCCAGTCCACTCTCCATTCCTTTCCATTCTCCATTCCATTCCATTTTCCATTCCGTTTCATTCCATTCCATTCCATCCCATTCCTTTCTGCATTCCATTCCATTCCATTCTCCATTCTATTCAATTCCATTCTCCATTGCATTCAATTCTCCATTCCATTCTCCATTCCATTCCATTCTCCTTTCCAGTCCATTCCATGCTCCATTACATTCCATTCTTAATTCCGTTCCATTCAATTCTCCATTCCATTCCATTCTCCATTCCATTCTGTTCTGAATTTCATTACATTCTCTCTTCAATTCCATTCCAGTCTCCATTTCATTACATTCTATTATCCATTCCATTCTCTTCCATTCCATTCTCCATTCTATTCTCCATTCCATTCTGTTCCATTCTATTATCGATTCCATTCCATTCTATTCGATTCTCCATTGCATTCTATTGCATTCCATTCTATTCTCCATTCTGTGCTCCATTCCATTCCATTCCATTCTCCATTCCATTCCATTCTCTATTCCATTCTATTCCATTGTGTTCTCCATTCCATTACGTTGTCCACTGCATTCCATTCCAAACTCCATTCCATTCTTCAGTGTATTTTCCTTTCCGTTCCATTCTCTTTCTTTTCCACTCCACTCTCCATTCCATTCGATTCCATCTTCATTCCATTCCATTCTCCATTTTATTCCGTTCCATTGCATTTTCCATTCCATTCCATTCTCCATTCTATTCTATTCCATTCTCCATTCCTTTCCATTCCATTCCATTCCATTTCATTTTCCATTCCGTTCCATTCCATTCCATTCCATTCTGCGTTACATTCCATCCCATTCCATTCTGCATTCCATTCCATTCCATTCTCCAGTCCATTCAATTCCATTCTCCATTTCATTCCGTTCTCCATTCCATTCCATTTTCTATTCCATTCCATTCCATTGCTTTCTGCATTCCATTCTCCATTCCATTCCTTTCTCCTTTCCAGTCCATTCCATACTCCATTCCATTCCATTCTTAATTCCATTCTATTCCATTCTATTCAAAATTCCATGACATTCTCCCTTCCATTCCATTACATTCTCCATTCCATTCCATTCTTTTCTCCATTCCATTCTGTTCCATTCCATTCTCCATTATATTCTCCATTCCATTCTATTCTCCATTCCATTCCATTCTCCATTCCATTCCATTCCATTCCGTTCTCTATTCCAGTCCATTCTACATCCCTTTCCATTCTATTCCACTCTCCATTCCATTACATTACATTTTCCATTCCGTTCCATTCCATTCCATTCCATTCTGCATTCCATTCCCTCCCATTCCATTCTGCATTCCATTCCATTCCATTCTCCGTTCCATTCCATTCTCTATTCCATTCCATTCCATTCCATTCTGCATTCCAGTCTCCATTCCATTCCATTCTCCTTTCCAGTCCATTCCATGCTCCATTCCATTCCATTCTTAATTCCATTCCATTCCATTCTCCATTCCATTCCATTCTCCATTCCATTCTATTCAAAATTCCATTATATTCTACATTCCATTCCATTTCTTTCTCTATTCCATTTTATTCTCTGTTCATTTCGATTCCATTCTCCTTTTAATTCTCCATTCCATTCTCTATTCCTTTGTATTCCATTCTTCATTAAATTCCATTCCTTTTCCTTCCATTCCTCATTCTGTTCCATTCCATTTCGTTCCAATCCATTCCATTCTACATCCTGTTCTATTCTACATACCATTCTTCATTCCATTCCATTTTATATTCCCTTTTCTTTTCCATTCTGTTCTCCATTCCGTTTCTTTCCATAGTATTCTACAATCCAATCCATTCCTTTCCATTCCATTCTTCATTCTGTTCCACTCAATTCCATTATACATTCCATTCCATTCTCCATTCCTTTCCATTCCATTCTCCATTCTATTAACTTCCATTCTCCATTTCATTCTGTTCCATTTTCCATTCCATTGTCCATTCCATTCCATTCTGCATTCCATTCCATTCCATCTCCATTCCATGCCATTCCGTTCTCCATTCCATTCCATTCTCCATTCCATTCGATTCCATTCTCCAATCCATTACATTCCCTTCAATTCTCCATTCCATTCCATCCATTCCAATCTCCATTCCATACCATTCTATTCCATTCTCCATTGCATTCCATTCATTTCCATTCTGCATTCTATTCTAATCTTCATTCTGTTCCTTTACATTCTCCATTTCATAACATTCCATTCTCCATTCCATTCCATTCTACATTCCATTGCATTCTACATTGCATTCTCCATTCCATTTCATTCTCCAGTCCTTTCCTTTCCATTACGTTCTGCAATCTGTTCCATTCCATTCCATTCTGTATTCTGTTCCGATTTATTCCATTCTCCATTCCATTCCATTCTCCATTGGATTCCATTCCACTCCATTCTCCATTCCATTCTCCATTCCATTCAATTCCCTTCTCCTTTCCACTCCATTCTTTATTCCATTCCATTCTCCATACCATTCCATTCTCTTCCCCATTGCATTCCATTCCATTCTCTTCACTATTCCATTCCATTCTGTTCACTATTCCATTCCATTCTCCATTTCATTCCATTCCGTTTTCCATTCTGTTGCATTCTCCATTCCACTGTATTCTGTTCTCCATTCCATTACATTCCATTGTGCATTCCATTCCATTCCTTTCTCCATTCCATTCCATTCCCTTTCTTTCTGTTCTCCATTCCACTCCATTCTCCATTCCCTTCCATTCCTTTCTCCATTCCATTCCTTTCTCTGTTCATTTCCATTCCATTCCATTCTCCACTCAATTCTCCAATCCACTCTCTATTATATTCCATTCCATTATTCATTTCATTGCATTCGATTCCATTCTTCATTCCATTCCATTCCACATACCATTGTACATTCCATTCCATTTTACATTCCATTCTCCATTCCATTCCATTCTCCATTTTGCTCCTTTTCATTGCATTCCATAGTCATTTCCATTCCATTCCATTCTGCATTCTGTTCCCCTCAATTCCATTCTCCATTCAATTCCAATCTATTCTCCTTTCCACACCTTTCTTCACTCTTTTCCATTCTGTTTTCCATTCCATTCCATTCTGTTCTCCATTACATTCCGTCCTCCATTCCAATCCATTCTCCACACAATTCCATTCCATTCTCCATTCCATTCCATTCTATTCCATTGCATTCTACATTCCATTTCATTCTCCCTTCCATTCCATTCCATTCTCCATTCCATTCCTTCCATTCATTTCAATCCATTCCTTTTCGTTCCATTTTTCATTCCATTCCATTCCATTCTCCACTCCATTCCATTCTATTCCATTCTCCATTCCATTCCATTCCATTCTCCATTCTATTCAACATTCCATTCTGTTCCATTCCATTCTCCATTCTATTCTCCATTCCATTCCATTCCATTCAATTTTCCATTCCATTCCATTCTATTCCACTCTTCATTCCATTCCATTCCATTGTGCATTCTATTCTCCATTCCATTCCATTCCATTCTCAATTCCATTCAATTCCATTCCATTGCATTCTACATTCCATTTCATTCTCCCTTCCATTCCATTCTCCACTCCATTCCATTCTATTCCATTCTCCATTCCATTCCATTCCATTCTCCATTCCATTCTCCATTCCATTCCATTCCATTCTCCATTCCGTTCCATACCATTCTCTATTCCTTTCTATTCCATTACATTCTCCACTCCATTCCATTCCTTTCTCCATTCCATTCCATTCTCTGTTCATTTCCATTCCATTCTCCATTCAGTTCTCCATTCCATTCTCTATTCCATTCCATTCCATTCTTCTTTCCATTCCATTCCATTCTCCATACTATTCCATTCTACATACCATTCTACATGCCATTCCATTTTATATTCCCTTTTCTTTTACATTCTATTCTCCAATCCATTTCTTTCCATAGTATTCTACAATCCATTCCATTCCATTCCATTTTTCATTCTGTTCCACTCAATTCCATTATACATTCCATTCAGTTCTGCATTCTTTCCATTCCATTCTCCATTTCTTAACTTCCATTCTCCATTCCATTCTGTTTTTTTCCATTCCGTTCCATTCCATTGTCCATTCCATTCCTTTCTCCATTCCTTTCCATTCCATTACATTCCATTCTCCATTCCATTTGATTCCATTCTGCAATCCATTACATTCCCTTCAATTCTTCATTTTTTTCCATCCATTCCGTTCTCCATTCCATTCCATTCTATTCCATTCTCCATTGCATTCCATTCGTTTCCATTCTGCATTCTATTCTATTCATTCCATTCTCCATTTCATAACATTCCATTCTACATTCCGTTGCATTCTACATTGCATTCTGCGTTCTATTTCACTCTCCAGTCCTTTCCTTTCCTGTACATTCTACAATCTGTTCCATTCCATTCTGTATTCTGTTCTAAATAATTCCATTCTCCATTCCATTCCATTCTCCATTCCATTCCATTCTCCATTGGATTCCATTCCATTCCTTTCCATTCTCCATTCCATTCAATTCCATTCTCCTTTCCACTCCGTTCTTTATTGCATTCCGTTCTCCATATCATTCCATTCGGTTCTCCATTCCATTCCATTCTGTTCACGATTCCATTCCATTCTCCTTTTCATTCCATTCCGTTTTCCATTCTGTTGCATTCTCCATTCCATTATATTATGTTTTCCATTCTGCTACATTTCATTCTCCATTCCATTCCATTCCTTTCTCCATTCCATTCCATTTCTCTCCATTCCATTCCATTCTCCATTCTGTTCCATTTCTTTCTCCATTTCATTCCATTCTCTGTTCATTTCCATTCCATTCCATTCTCCACTCAATTCTCCAATCCACTCTCTATTATATTCCATTCCATTATTCATTTCATTCCATTCCATTCCATTCTTCATTCCATTCCATTCTACATACCATTCTACATTTTATTCTGCATTCCATTCCATTCTCCATTTTGCTCCTTTCCATTGCATTCTATTGTCATTTCCATTCCATTCCATTCTCCACTCAATACTCCAATTCACCTTCTATCACATTCCATTCCATTATTCATTCCATTCCATTCCATTCCATTCCATTCTTCATTCCATTCCACTCTACATAACATTCTATATTCCATTCCATTGCATTCCATTCTCCATTCCATTCTCCATTTTGCTCCTTTCCATTGCATTCCACTGTCATTTCCATTCCATTCCATTCTGCATTCTGTTCCCCTCAATTCCATTCTGCATTCAATTCCATTCTCCATTCGATTCCAATCTATTCTCCTTTCCACACCTTTCCTCGTTCAATTCCGTTCTGTTCTCCATTCCATTCTGTTCTCCATTACATTACGTCCTCCGTTCCAGTCCATTTTCTACCCAATTCCATTCCATTCCATTGTCTTCTACATTCCATTCCATTATCCCTTCCATTCCATTCCATTCTCCATTCAATTCCATTCTGTTCTCCATTCCATTCTGTTCCATTATACATTCCATTCCATTCCACATTCTATTGCATTCCATTCTCCATTCCATTCAATTACTTTCCACTCTCTGTTCCATTCCATTCTCTATTCCATTCCATTGCTTTCTCCATTCCATTCCATTCTCTGTTCATTTCCATTCCATTCCATTCCATTCCATTGTCCACTCAATTCTCCTTTCCATTCTCTATTCCATTCCATTCCATTTTTCATTTCATTCTATTCCATGCTATTCTCCATTCCTTTCCATTCTACATACCATTCTGCATTCCATTGCATTTTACATTCCATTCTCCATTCCATTCTATTCTCCATTTTGTTCCTTTCCATTGTATTCTACAATCATTTCCATTCCATTCCATTCTGCATTATGTTCTTCTCAATTCCATTATCATTCCATTCCATTCTCCATTCTTTTCCAGTCTCCATTGCATTCTATTGTATTCCATTCTTCATTCGATTCAAATCCATTCTCCTTTCCATTCCTTTCTCCGTTCCATTACATTCTGTTCTCCATTCCATTCCCTTCTGTTCTCCATTCCATTCCATCCTGCAATCCATTCTATTCTCTGCTTCATTCCATTCCATTCCTTTTTCCATTCCTTTCCATTCCATTCCATTCCATTCTCCATTCCATTCTTTATAATATTCCATTCCATTGTCCATTCCATTCCAATCTCCATTCCATTCCCCATTCCCTTCTCCATTCCCTTCCATTCTCTTCCATTCCATTGCATTCTATTCCATTCCAGTCTCACTTCCATTCCATTCCATTCCATTCTCCATTTCATTCCATTCCATTCTCCATTCCACTCCATTCAATTGCATTCTCCATTGCCTTCCATTCTCCATTCCATTCCATTCTCTTTTCCATTCCATTCCATTCCGTTCTGCATTCCATTCCATTCTCCGTTCCATTCCATTCCATTCTCCATTCAATTCCATTCCATTCTTCATTCCATTCTATTCCACTACATTCTCCATTCCATTCTATTGCATTCCATTCTCCACTTCATTCCATTCCAATCTCCATTCCATCCTTCAGTGTATTTTCCTTTCCATTCCTTTCTGTTTCCTTTCCACTCCACTCTTCATTCCATTCGATTCCATTCTTCATTCCATTCCATTCTCCATTTGATTCTGTTTCCATTCCATTTTACATTCCATTCCATTTCATTCCATTCTCCATTCCGTTCAGTTCCGTTTTCCTTTCCATTCCATTGTCTATTCCATTCCGTTCTCCATTCCATTCAGTTCTCCATTCTCAATTCCATTCCATTCTCCATTTCATTCCATCCCATTCCATTTTCCATTCCGTTTTGTTCCATTCCATTCCACTCTCAATTCCATTCCTTCACATTCCATTCTGAATTCCATTCCATTCCATTCCAGTCCTTTCTCTATTCCATCCCATTCCATTCTCTATTCCACTCCATTACATTCTGTTCTTCATTCTCTTCTCCTTTCCATTCTCCTTTTCAGTCCATTCCATTCTCCATTCCATTCCATTCTTAATTCCATTCCATTGCATTCTCCATTCTATTCCATTCTCTATTCCATTCTATTCTAAATTCCATTACATTCTTTTTTTCATTCCATTCCTTTCCATTCTCCATTCCATTCCATTCCTTTGCATCCTCCATTCCATTCCATTCTCATTTCAGCTCCATTCTATTCCATGCCATTGTCCAGTCCATTCTCCATTCCATTTCGTTTCCTTCTTCATTTAATTCCATTGCATTCCTTTCTCCATTCCATGCCAGTTTTTTCTCCATTCTCTTCTGTTCCCTTCCATTCTCCATTCCATTCTCCATTCCATTCCATACCTTTCTCCTTTCCTTTCTATTCTCTATTCATTTCCATTCCATACTTCATTCCATTCTCTATTCCATTCCATTCCATTCTTCATTTCATTCCATTCCTTTTCATTCCATTGTTCATTCCATTGTTCGTTCCATTCCATTCCATTCTCCATTTCATTCCATTCTCCATTTCATTCGATTTCATTCTCCATTCCATTCCATTCTGCATTCCATTCCATTCGAATTCATTCTCCATTCCATTCCATACTCCATTCCCTTCCATTCTCCAGTCACTTCCATTCTCCAGTCACTTCCATTCCATTCCATTCTCCATTCTTTTCCATTGCATTCCATCCTATATTCCATTCCTTTCCATTCTATTGCATTCCATTCCATTCTCTATTTCATTCCTGTCTCCATTTCATTCCATTCCATTCCATTCTCTATTCCATTACATTCTGAATTCCAATCCATTTTCCTTTCTATTCCATTCTCCATTCCATTCCATTCACTTTCATTCCATTCTCCATTCCTTTCCATTCCATTCTTCATTCCATTCTGTTCTCTATTCCAGTCTATTCTCCATTCCTTTCCATTCTATTCCATTCTTCATTCCATTCCATTCCATTTTCCATTCCGTTCCATTCCATTCTGTATTCCATTCCATCTCATTCCATTCTGTATTTCATTCCATTCCATTCTCCATTCCATTCCATTTCATTCTCCATTGCATTCCATTCTCTATTCCATTCCATTCCATTCCGTTCTGCATTCCATTCTCCATTCCATTCCGTTCTCCTTTCCAGTCCATTCCATACTCCATTCCATTCCATTCTCCATTTCATTCTATTCTAATTTCGATTACATTCTCTTTTCCATTCCATTCCATTCATTTCTCCATTCCATTCTGTTCCATTCCCTTCTCGATTCTATTCTCCATTCCATTTCATTCCATTCTCCATTCAATTCTATTCTATTCCATTCCATTCCATTCCATTCTCCATTGTATTCTGCATTGCATTCCATTCCATTCCATTCTCCATTCCATTCTCTATACCATTCTATTCCATTACATTCTCCATTCCATTCAATTCTCCACTGCATTTCATTCCAATCCCCATTCCATTCATTAGTGTGTTTTCCTTTCCGTTCCATTCTCTTTCATTTCCATTCCACTCTCCATTCCATTCGATTCCTTTCTTCATTCCATTCCATTCTCCATTTTACTCCGTTCCATTCCATTTTACATTCCATTCCATTTCATTCCATTCTCCATTCCATAGTCCGTTCCATTCCTTTTCATTCCACTCTGCATTCCATTCCATTCCATTCTCCATTTCATTCCATTCCATTCCATTCTCTATTTTATTCCATTCCATTCCATTCTGAATTCCATTCCATTTTCCATTCTGTTCCATTCAATTCCGTTCCATTCCACTCTCCATTCCATTCAATCACATTCCATTCTGAATTCCATTCCATTCCATTCCATTCCTTTCTCCATTCCATCCCATTCCATTCTCTATTCTACTCCATTTCATTCCGTTCTGCATTCCAGTCTCCATTCCATTCTCCTTTTCAGTCTATTGCATTCTCCATTCCATTCCATTCTTAATTCCATTCCGTTCCATTCTCCATTCCATTCCATTCCATTGTCCATTCCATTCCTTTTAATTCCACTCTGCATTCCATTCCATTCCATTCCATTCTCCATTTCAATCCATTCCATCCCATTATCTATTCCATTCCATTCCATTCTGAATTCCATTCCATTTTCCTTTCTATTCCATTCTCCATTCCATTCTCCATTCCGTTCCATTCTCCATTCCATTCCATTCCATTCTATTCCATTGTCCATTCCATTCCATTCCATTCTCTATTCCAGTTCATTCTCCATTCCTTTCCATTCTATTCCATACTCCATTCCATTCCATTCCATTTTCCATTCCATTCCATTCTGCATTCCATTCCATCCCATTCCAATCTGCATTACATTCCATTCCATTCTCCATTCCATTCAATTTCATTCTCCATTGCATTCCATTCTCCATTCCATTCTCTATTCCATTCCATTCCATTCCGTTCTGCATTTCATTCTCCATTCCATTCCATTCTCTTTTTCAGTCCATTCCATGCTCCATTCCATTCCATTCTTTTTTTTTTTTTTTTTTTTTTGAGACGGAGTTTCGCTCTTGTTACCCAGGCTGGAGTGCAATGGCGCGATCTCGGCTCACCGCAACCTCCGCCTCCTGGGTTCAGGCAATTCTCCTGCCTCAGCCTCCTGAGTAGCTGGGATTACAGGCACGCGCCACCGTGCCCAGCTAATTTTTTGTATTTTAGTAGAGACGGGGTGTCACCATGTTGACCAGGATGGTCTTGATCTCTCGACCTCGTGATCCACCCGCCTCGGCCTCCCAAAGTGCTGGGATTACAGGCTTGAGCCACCGCGCCCGGCCTCCATTCCATTCTTAATTCGATTCCATTCCATTCTCCATTCCATTCTATTCAAAATTCCATTACATTCTCCCTTCCATTCCATTACATTCTCCATTCCATTCCATTCTTTTCTCCATTCCATTCTGTTCCATTCCATTCTCCATTCTATTCTCCATTCTATTCCATTCCATTCCATTCTATGCCATTCTCCATTCCATTCCATTCTCCATTGTATTCTACATTGCAATCAATTCCTTTCCATTCTCCATTCAATTCCATTTCATTCTCTATTCCATTCTATTCCTTTACATTCTCCATTCCATTCCATTCTTCAATGCATTCCCTTCCAATCTCCATTCCATTCTTCAGTGTATTTTCCTTTCCATTCCATTCTCTTTCCTTTCCACTCCACTCTCCATTCCATTCAATTCCATTTTTCATTCCATTCTATTCTCCATTTTATTCCTTTCCATTTCATTTTACATTCCATTCCATTTGATTCCATTCTCCATTCCGTTCAGTTCCATTTTCCATTCCATTCCATTCCATTTTCTATTGCATTCCATTCTCCATTTCGTTCCGTTCTCCATTCTGCATTCCATTCCATTCTCCATTACATTCTCCATTCTGTTCCGTTCCATTGCATTCCATTCCACTCCCCATTCCTTTCTATCACATTCCATTATGAATTCCATTCCATTCCGTTCCAATCCTTTCTCCATTCCATCCCATTTCGTTCGCTATTCCACTCCATTACATTCCGTTCTGCATTCCATTCTCCATTCCATTCTCCTTTCCAATCTATTGCATTCTCCATTTCATTACATTGTTAATTCCATTCAATTCCATTCTCCATTCCATTCCATTCCATTGTCTGTTCCATTCTTTTTTATTCCACTCTGCATTCCTTTCCATTCCATTCTCCATTTCCTTCCATTCATTTCATTCCATTCCATTCCATTCTCTTTTCCATTCCATTCTGAATTCGATTCCATTTTCCTTTCTATTCCATTCTCCATTCCATTCTACATTCCATTCCATTCTCCATTCCATTCCATTCACTTTCATTCCATTCTCCATTCCATTCCATTCCATTCCGTTCTCTATTCCAGTCAGTTCTCCATTCCTTTCCATTCTATTCCATTCCATTCCATTTTCCATTGCATTCCATTCCATTCCATTCTGCATTCCATTCCATCCCATTCCATTCTTCATTCCATTCCATCCCATTCCATTCTTCATTCGATTCCATGCCATTCCATTCTCCATTCCATTCCATTCCATTCTTCATTCCATTCCATTTTCCATTGCATTCCATTCTCCATTTCATTCCATTCTCTATTCCATTCCATTCCGTTCTGCATTCCATTCTCCATTCCATTCCATTCTCCTTTTCAGTCCATTCCAAGCTCCATTCCATTCCATTCTTAATTCCATTCCATTCCATTCTCCATTCCATTCCATTCTCCATTTTATTCTATTCAAAATTCCATTACATTCTCCCTTCCATTCCATTCCATTCTCCATTCCATTCCATTCATTTCTCCATTCCATTCTGTTCCATTCCATTCTCCATTCTATTCTCCATTCCATTCCATTCTGTATTCCATTCCATTCTATGCCATTCTCCATTCCATTCCATTCTCCATTCTATTCTCCATTGCATTCCATTCCGTTCTCTTCTCCATTCAATTCCATTCCGTTCTCTATTCCATTGTATTCCATTACATTCTCCATTCCATTCCATTCTCTAATGCATTCCATTCCAATCTCCATTCCATTCTTTAGTGTATTTTCCTTTCCGTTCCATTCTCTTTCCTTTCCACTCCACTCTCCAATCCATTCGATTCCATTCTTCATTCCATTCCATTCTCCATTTTATTCCATTCCATTCCATTTTACATTCCATTCCATTCTCCTTTCTATTCATTTCCATTTTCCATTCCATTCCATTCAATTTTCTATTCCATTCCTTTCTCCATTCCATTCCGTTCTCCATTCTCCATTCCATTCCATTCTCCATTCCATTCCATCCCATTCCATTTTCCATTCCGTTCCATTCTATTGAATTCCATTCCACTCCCCATTCCATTCCATCACATTCCATTCTGAATTCCATTCCATTCCGTTCCAATCCTTTCTCCATTCCATCCCATTACATTCTCTATTCCACTCCAATTCATTCCGTGCTGCATTCCATTCTCCATTCCATTCTCCTTTCCAGTCCATTCCATTCTCCATTCCATTCCATTCTTAATTCCATTCCATTCTATTCTCCATTCCATTCTCCATTCCATTCCTTTTTATTCCACTCTGCATTCCTTTCCATTCCATTCTATTCTCCATTTCATTCTATTCTCCATTCCATTTTCCATTCTATTCCATTCTCCATTCCATTCACCTTCATTCCATTCTCCATTCCTTTCCATTCTGTTCTCCATTTCATTGCATTCCATCCCGTTCTCTATTCCAGTCCATTCTCCATTCCTTTCCATTCTCCATTCCATTCCAGTTTCCATTCCATTTCATTCCATTCCATTCCATCCCATTCCTTTCTGCATTCCATTCCATTCCATTCTCCATTCTATTCAATTCCATTCTCCATTGCATTCAATTCTCCATTCCATTCTCCATTCCATTCCATTCTCCTTTCCAGTCCATTCCATGCTCCATTACATTCCATTCTTAATTCCGTTCCATTCAATTCTCCATTCCATTCCATTCTCCATTCCATTCTGTTCTGAATTTCATTACATTCTCTCTTCAATTCCATTCCAGTCTCCATTTCATTACATTCTATTATCCATTCCATTCTCTTCCATTCCATTCTCCATTCTATTCTCCATTCCATTCTGTTCCATTCTATTATCGATTCCATTCCATTCTATTCGATTCTCCATTGCATTCTATTGCATTCCATTCTATTCTCCATTCTGTGCTCCATTCCATTCCATTCCATTCTCCATTCCATTCCATTCTCTATTCCATTCTATTCCATTGTGTTCTCCATTCCATTACGTTGTCCACCGCATTCCATTCCAAACTCCATTCCATTCTTCAGTGTATTTTCCTTTCCGTTCCATTCTCTTTCTTTTCCACTCCACTCTCCATTCCATTCGATTCCATCTTCATTCCATTCCATTCTCCATTTTATTCCGTTCCATTGCATTTTCCATTCCATTCCATTTCATTCCATTCTCCATTCCATTCAGTTCCATTTTCCATTCCATTCCATTCCATTCAATTGTCTATTCCATTCGATTCTCCATTCCGTTCTGTTCTGCATTCTCCATTCCATTCCATTCCATCCCATTCCATTTTCCATTCCATTCCATTCCATTCCATTGAATTCCACTTTCCATTCCATTCCACTCTCCATTCCATTCCATGACATTCCTTTTTGAATTCCATTCCATTCCATTCCAATCCTTTCTCCATTCCATCCCATTCCATTCTCTATTCCACTCCATTTCATTCCGTTCTGCATTCCGTTCCCCATTCCATTCTCCTTTCCAGTCCATTCCATTCTCCATTCCTTTCTCCATTCCATTACATTATGTTCTCCATTCCATTCCATTCTGTTCTCCATTCCATTCCATCCTGCAATCCATTCTATTCTCTGCTTCATTCCATTCCATTCGTTTTTCCATTCCTTTCCATTCCATTCCATTCCATTCCATTCCATTCTCCATTCCATTCTTTATTATATTCCATTCCATTGTCCATTCCATTCCCTTCTCCATTCCCTTCCATTCTCTTCCATTCCATTGCATTCTATTCCATTCCAGTCTCACTTCTATTCCATTCCATTCCATTCTCCATTTCATTCCATTCCATTCTCCATTCCATTCTCCATTCCACTCCATTCAATTCCATTCTCCATTGCCTTCCACTCTCCATTCCATTCCATTCTCTTTTCCATTCCATTCCATTCTGTTCTGCATTCCATTCTCCATTCCATTCCATTCTCCTATCCAGTCCATTCCATTCTCCATTCCATTCCATTCTTAACTGCATTCCATTCCATACTGCATTTCATTCTCCATTCCATTCCATTCTCCATTTCATTCCATTCTCCATTCCACTGCATTGAATTCCATTCTCCATTGCCTTCCATTCTCCATTGCCTTCCATTCTCCATTCCATTGCATTCTCCATTCCATTCCATTCCGTTCTCCTTTCCATTCCATTCTATTCTAAATTCCATTCTCCATTCCATTCTCCTTTGTATTTTCCTTTCCATTCCATTCTCCATTCCATTCCATTCCATTCTCCATTCTTTAATTCCGTTCCATTCTCCATTGTATTCCATTCTCCATTCTGTTCTATTGCATTCCATTTTCCATTCAATTCCATTCTCCATTCCATTTTCAATTCCATTGCATTCTCCATTCAATGCCATTCCGTTCCATTCTCCATTCCATTCTTTATACCATTCCATTCCCCATTGTATTCCTTTCTCCATTCTATTCTATTCCATTCCATTTTCCATTCAATTCCATTCTCCATTCCATTCTCTATTGCATTCTCTATTCCATTCCATTCCATTCCATTTTCTATTCCATTCCATTCCATTGCATTGCATTCCATTCTCCTCCATTCCATTCTCTTCCATTCCATTGCATTCTATTCCATTCCATTCTCCCTTCCATTCAATTCTCTATTCCATTCCATGCCATTCTCCATTCCATTCCATTCTCCATTCCATTGCATTCTCCATTCTATTCCATTTCATTCTCCATTCCCTTCCATTCCATTCTACATTTCATTCTCCATTCCATTCTCCATTGTATTTTCGTTTTCATTCTTTTTCCATTCCATTTCATGCCATTCTGTATTCCATTCCTTTCTCCTTTCCTTTCCATTCTCCATTCCATTCCATTCCATTTTCCATTCCATTCCATTCTCCATTCCATTCTTCATTCCATTTCATTCCATTCTCCATTCCATTCCATTCCCTTCCATTGTATATTCCTTCCCGTTCCATTCCATTCTCCATTCAATTCCAGTATATTCCATGGCATTCTCCATTCCTTTCTCCATTCCATTGCATTCCATTCTTCATTTAATTCCATTCCATTCCATTCTTCATTACATAACATTCCATTCTCCATTCCATTCTCTATTCCATTCTATTCCATTCTCCATTCCCTTCTCCAATCCATTCCATTCCCTTCAATTCTCCATTCCATTCCATCCATTCCATTCCATCCATTCCATTCTCCATTCTATTTCATTCTCCATTGCATTCCATTCCTTTCCATTCTGCATTCTATTCTATTCTTCTTTCCATTCCATTTCATTTCTTCATTTCATAACATTCCATTCTCCATTCCATTCCATTTTTCATTCCGTTGCATTCTGCATTGTATTCTCCGTTCCATTTCATTCTCCGGCCATTTCCTTTCCATTATATTCTACAATCTGTTCCATTCCATTCCATTCTGTATTCCATTCCAATTCATTCCATTCTCCATTCCATTCCTTTCTACATTCCATTCCATTACTTTACGTTCCCCATTCCATTCCAATCCCTTCCCTTCCTTTCTCCATTCCATTCTGTGTTCATTTCCCTTCCATTCTGCACTCCATTCTCCATTCTATTTTCTATTCCATTCGATTCCATTCTTCATTTCATTCCATTCCCTTCTATTTCCCATTCCATTCCATTCTACATACCATTCTACATTCCATTCCATTGTCCATTTTGTTCCTTTCCATTGTATTGTACATACAATCATTTCCATTCCATTACATTCTGTATTCTGTTCCCCTAAATTCCATTCTCCATTCCATTCCATTCTCCATTCTATTCCATACCATTCCATTCCATTCTGTCCTCTATTCCATTCCATTCTCCGTTCCATTCCATTCCATTCCTTTTTCCATTCCATTCCCTTCTCTTTTCCTTTCTCTATTCCATTCCATTCCATTCCATTGTCCATTCCATTCCATTCTTTTCCATTCTCCATTCCATTCCATTCTCTTCCTTTCCATTGCATTCTACTCCATTCCATTCCCCCTTCCATTCCATTCTCCATTCCATTCTCCATTCCATTCCATGTCATTCTGCATTCCATTCCATTCTCCATTCCATTCCATTGCGTTCTCCATTCTATTCCATTTCATTCTCCATTCCCTTCCATTCCATTCTACATTTCATTCTCCATTCCATTCTCCATTGTATTTTACTTTTCCTTCCATTTTCCATTCCATTCCTTTTCATTCAGTATTCCATTCCTTTCTCCATTCCATTCCGTTCTCCATTCCATTTCATTTTCCATTCCATTCCATTCTCCATTCCATTCTTCATTCCATTGCATTTCATTCTCCATTCCATTCCATTCCCTTCCATTCTATATTCCTTTCCATTGCATTCCATTCTCCATTCCGTTCCATTCTCCACTCAATTCCAGTATATTCCATGGCATTCTCCATTCCTTTCTCCATTCCATTGCATTCCATTCTTCATTTAATTGCATTCCATTCCATTCTCCATTAGATAACATTCCATTCTCCATTCCATTCCGTTCCATTCTCCATTCCATTCTCCATTCCCTTCTCCAATCCATTCCATTCCCTTCAATTCTCCATTCCATTCCATCAATTCCATTCTGCATTCCATTCCATTCTATTCCATTCTCCATTACTTTCCATTCCTTTCTGTTCTGCATTCTATTCTATTCTTCATTCCGTTCCATTTCATTCTCCATTTCATATCATTCCATTCTCCATTCCATATCATTCCATTCTCCATTCCATTCCACTTCACATTCCATTGCATTCTATATTGCATTCTCCATTCCGTTTCATTCTCCAGTCATTTCCTTTCCATTATATTCTACAATCTGTTCCATTCCATTCTGCAATCCGTTACTATTTATTCCATTCTCCATTCCATTCCTTTCTGCAATCCATTCCATTTCTTTGCATTCTCCCTTCCATTCCATTCCCTTCCCTTCCTTTCTCCATTCCATTCCATTCTCTGTTGATTTCCATTCCATTCTCCACTCAGTTCTCCATTCCATTTTCTATTCCATTCCATTCCATTCTTCATTTCATTTCATTCCGTTCCATTTTCCATTGCATTCCGTTCTACATACCATTCTCCATTCCATTCCATTTTACATTCCATTCTCCATTCCATTCCATTCTCCATTTTGTTCCTTTCCATTGTATTCTACAATCATTTCCATTCCATTCCATTCTGTATTCTTTTCCCCTAAATTCCATTCTCCATTCCATTCCATTCTCCATTGTATTCCATACCATTCCATTCTCTGTTTCATTCCATTCCATTCCATTCTCAT
The DNA here is from genome assembly GCF_030222135.1 of Aotus nancymaae. Classification (NCBI taxonomy): domain Eukaryota; kingdom Metazoa; phylum Chordata; class Mammalia; order Primates; family Aotidae; genus Aotus; species Aotus nancymaae. The sequence continues at coordinate 15,768,982 of NW_026988472.1, read as the reverse complement.
TTCCATTCCATTCCATTCCATTCTCCATTCCATTCTCCAATCCATTTCATTCCCTTCAATTCTGCATTCCATTCCATCCATTCCATTCTCTATTCCTTTCCATTCTCTTCCATTCTCCGTTGCATTCCATTCCTTTCCATTCTGCATTCTGTTCTATTCTTCATTCTGTTCCATTCCATTCTCCATTTCATAACATTCCATTCTCCATTCCTTTCCATTCTACATTCCATTGCATTCTACATTACATTCTCCATTCCATTTCATTCTCCAGTCCTTTCCTTTCCATTATATTCTACAATCTGTTCCATTCCATTCCATTGTGCATTCCATTCCAATTCATTTCATTCTCCATTCCATTCCTTTCTCCATTCCATTCCATTACTTTACATTCTCCATTCCATTCCTATCCCTTCCCTTCCTTTCTCCATTCCATTCTATTCTCTGTTCATTTCCTTTCCATTCTGCACTCAATTCTCCATTCCATTTTCTTTTCCATTCGATTCCATTCTTCATTTCATTCCATTGGGTTCCATTTTCCATTCCATTCCGTTCTACATACCTTTCTACATTCCATTCCATTCTCCATTCCATTCCATTCTCCATTTTGTTCTTTTCCATTGTATTCTACCATCATTTCTATTCCATTACATTCTCTATTGTATTCCCCTAAATTCCATTCTCCATTCCATTCCATTCTCCATTCTATTCCATAACATTCAATTCTCCATTTCATTCCATTCCATTCTGTCCTCCATTCCATTCCATTCTCTGCTCCATTCCATTCCATTCCTTTTTCCATTCCGTTCCATTCTCGATTTCATTCTCTATTCCATTCTCTATTCCATTCCATTCCATTGTCCTTTCCATTCTATGCCATTCTCCATTCCATTCCATTCTCCCTTCCCTTCCATTCTCCATTCCATTCCATGCCATTCTCCATTCCATTCCATTCTCCATTCCATTCCATGCCATTCTCCATTCCATTTCATTCTCCATTCCATTTTCCATTCCATTCCATTCTCCAGTCCATTCCATTCTCCATTCAATTCCAGTATATTCTGTGGCATTCTCCATTCTTTTCTCCATTCCATTGCCTTCCATTCTTCATTTACTTCCATTTCATTCCATTCTCCATTACATAACATTCGATTCTCCATTCCATTCTCCATTCCATGCCATTCCATTCTCCATTCCATTCCTTTCCATTCTCCATTCCCTTCTCCAATCCATTCCATTCCCTTCAATTCTCCATTCCATTCCATCCATTCCATTCTCCATTCCATTCCATTCTATTCCATTCTCCTTTGCATTCCATTCCTTTCCATTCTGCATTCTATTCTATTCTTCATTCCGTTCCATTTCATTCTCCATTTCATAACATTCCATTCTTCATCCCATTCCATTTTACATTCCATTGCATTCTTCATTGCATTCTACGTTCCATTTCATTCTTTGGTCCTTTCCTTTCCATTACATTCTACAATCTGTTCCATTCCATTCCATTCTGCATTCCGTTCCAATTAATTCCATTATCCATTCCATTCCATTCTCTATTCCATTCCATTCTCCATTGGATTCCATTCCATTCTATTCTCCATTCCATTCAATTCCATTCTCCTTTCCACTCCGTTCTTTATTCCATTCCGTTCTCCATGCCATTCCATTCTCTTCTCCATTCCATTCCATTCCATTCCATTCTTTTCACCATTCCATTTCATTCAATTCCATTCTCCATTTCATTCCATTCCGTTTTCCATTCAATTGCATTCTCCATTCCCGTCCATTCTCCTTTTCATTCCATTCCATTCTTCATTTCTTTTCCATTGTATACATTTCTTCATTCCATTTTCTATTCCTCTATATTCCATTCTCCATTCCATTCCATTCCATTATCCCTTCCATTCAATTACTTTCTCCATTCCATTCCATTACTTTCCATTCTCAATTCCATTCCATTCTCCATTCCCTTCCATTTCTTTTTCCATTCCCTTCCATTCTCTGTTCATTTCCATTCCATTCCATTTCATTCTCCACTCAATTCTCCAACCCACTCTCTATTACATTCCATTCCATTTTTCATTTCATTCCATTTCATTCCATTCTCCATTCCATTCCATTCTACATACCATTCTTCATTCCATGTCATTTTCCATTCCATTCTGCATTCCATTCCATTCTCCATTTTGCTCCTTTCCATTGCATTCTATTGTCATTTCCATTCCATTCCATTCTGCATTCTGTTTTCCTCAATTCCATTCTCCTTTTCATTCCGTTCTCCATTGGATTCCAATCTATTCTCCTTTCCACTCCTTTCCATTCCATTTTACATTCTATTCTCTTTTCCATTCCACTTTCTATTCCGTTCCTTTCCATTGTATTCTACAGTCCGTTCACTTCCATTCCAGTCTGCATTCTGTTCCACTTAATTCCATTCTCCATTCCATTCCATTCTCTATTTTATTCCATTTCAGTCCATTCTCCTTTCCATTCCATTCCTTTTCATTCTCCATTCGATTCCATTCTGTTCTCCTTTCCACCCCTTTCTCCATTCCATTCCCTTTATTTCCATTCCATTCTGTTCTCTCTTCCATTCCATTCTCTTCTCCATTCTATTCTATTCCCTTCCATTCCATTCTCCATTCCGTTCCGTTCCATCCTGTTGTCCATTCCATTGCATTTCATTTTCCGTTGCATTCCATTTTCCAATCCATCCTTTCTCCATTCTTTTCCACTCCTTTTTCTATTTCATGCCTTTCTGTTCCATTCTCCATTCCTTTCCAATCTATTCTCCTTTCCATTCCATTCCATTCTCCATTGCATTTCATTGTCTTCCATTCCATTACATTCCACTCCAATCTCTATTTCATTCCATTCCGTTCTCTTTCCATCCTATTCTATATTCCATTTCATTCTCCATTCCATTCCATTCTGCTTTCCTTTCCATTCCATCCCATTTTCCATTCCATTTCATTCTCTATTTCTTTCCATTCCTTTCCATTCTCCATTCCATTCCATTCTCCACTCCATTCCATTCTATATTCCATTCCATTCCATTCCATTCTGCATTCCATTCCATCCTATTCCATTCTGCTTTAAATTCCATTCCATTCTCCATTGTATTCCATTCCATTCCTTTCTCCATTCCATTCCATATTCCTTTCCATTCCATTCCATTCCTTTCCATTATATTCTGCATTCCATTCCATCCCATTCCATTCTACATTCCATTCCATTTCATTCTCCATTCCATTGCATTCCATTCCATTGTATTCGCCATTCCATTCCATTCCATTCTCCATTCTATTTTCCCCTCCATTCTATCCTCCATTCCTTTCCACTCCATTCTTTATTCCATGCAATTCCATTCCATTCTCCATTCGATTCTCCATTCCATTCCATTCTCCATTCCACTCCATTCCATTCTCCATTCATTTGCATTCCATTCTCCATTCCACTCCATTCCATTCCATTTATTTCTCCATTCTTTCCATTCTCCATTCCATTCCATTCTCTATTCCAATCTATTCCTTTTCCAATCCATTGAATTCTCTGTTAATTTCCATTCCATTCACCGTTTAATTCTCCATTCCATTCTATATTCCATTCCATTCTTCATTTCATTCCATTCCATTCCATTCTCCACTCCATTCCATTCCTTTACATTCTCCATTCCATTCCATTTCCTTCCATTCTCCATTCCTTTCCATTCTGTTCTCCATTCCATTCTATTCCTTTCTGCATTCCATTCTATTCCTTTCTCCATTCCATACCATTCAATTCTCTTCTCCATTCCATTCCATTCTCCATTCCTTCTCCATTCCATTCCATTCTGCTCTCCATGTGATTCTATTCCATTCTCCATTCCATTCTCTTCCCCATTCCATTCCATTCTGCATTCCTTTGCATTCCATTCTCCATTCCATTCCATTCTCCATTCCTTTCCATTGCATTTCATTCTCCTTTCCATTCTTCAATCCATTCTCCATTCCATTCTGCATTGCGTTTGATTCCATTCCAACCCATTATCCTTTCCATTCTATTCCATTACATTTTGCATTCCATTCCAATTCATTCCATTCTCCATTCCATTCCGTTACATTTTCTATTCCGTTCCCTTTCATTATCCATATCATTCCATTCTCCATTCCATTCCATTCATTTCCATTCCAGTCTCCCTTCCATTCCATTCTCCTTTCTCCATTCCTTTCCATTCTCCATTCAGTTCCATTCCATTCTCCATTCCAATCCATTCCATTTCATTACATTGCATTCTCCATTCCATTATATTCTCCATTCCATTCCATTCCTTTCTCCATTCCATTCCATACCATTCCGTTCTCCATTCCATTCGATATTCCTTTCTTAGTTCCATTCCATTGCATTCTCCATTCCATTCTATTCCATTCTCCCTTCAATTCCATTCCATTCCTTTTTATTCCTTTCTCCATTCAATTCCATTTCATTCTCCATTCCATTCCATTTCATTCTATTCTCCATTCCCTTTCATTCTCCATTCAATTCCATTCTCCATTCCATTCAATTCTATTCTCCATTCCATTCCATTCCATTCTACATTCCATTTTCCATTCCATTCTCGTTTGTATTTTCCATTCCATTCCATTCCTTATTCCATTCCACTCCATTCTCCCTTCCTTTCCATTCTTCATTCAATTTCATTCCATTCCATTCTCTTTTCCTTTCCATTGCATTCCATTCTCCATTCCATTCCATCCCATTCCATTCTCAATTCCCTTCCCTTCCATTCCATTCCCTTGTCCATTCCATCCCATTCCATTCTCCATTCTGTTCCATTTCATTCTCCATTCTGTTCTATTCCGTTCTCCATTCCATTTTATCCTCCATTGCCTTCCATTCCATTCCATTCTCCACTCCATTCCATTCTCCATTTCCTTCCATTCTATTCCATTCCTTTCTGAATTCCATTCCATTCTCCATTCCATTCCAGTTTCCATTTCCTTCCTTTCCTTTCTCCATTCAATTCCAGTCTCCATTTCATTCCTTTCCTTTCTCCATTCCATTCCATTCTCTGTTCATTTCCAATCCATTCCATTCTTCATTGCATTGCATGCTGCATTCCATTCCATTCTACATACCACTGTAGTTTCCATTCCGTTTTACATTCCATTCTCTGTTCCATTCCATTCTCCCTTCCATTCCTTTCCATTGTTTTCCACAGTCCGTTCACTTCCATTCCAATCTGCATTCTGTTCCTCTCAATTCCTTTCTCCATTCCATTCCATTCTCCATTCTATTCCATTGCATTGCATTTTCCTTTCCATTCCATTCTTCGTTCGATTCCATTCCATTCTCCTTTCCATTCCTTTCTCCATTCCATTACCTTCCTTTGCATTCCGTTCTTTTCTCCCTTCCATTCCATTCCGTTCCATTTCATTCTCCATTCCATTCCGTTCCATTCTGTTGTCCATTCCATTTCATTCCTTTTTCCATTCCATTCCATTTTTCATTCCGTTTTCCAATCCATCCTTTCTCCATTCTTTTCCACTCCTTTTTCCATTCCATGCCTTTCCGTTCCATTCTCCATTCCATTGCAATCCATTCTCCTTTCCATTCCATTCTATTCTCAATTCCATTCCATTCTCTTCCATTCTATTACATTCCACTCCAATCTCCATTTCATTGCATTCCCTTCCATTCTCCATTCCATTCCATTCTCCACTCCATGCCATTCCATTCTATATTCCATTCCATTCTCCATTCCATTGCATTCCATTCCATTTTCCCTTCCATTCCATTCTCTATTTCTTTCCAATTTTTTCCATTCTCCATTCCATTCCATTCTCCACTCCATTCCATTCCATTTCCCATTCCAATCCATTCCATTCCATTCTTCATTCCATTCCATCCTATTCCATTCTGCATTCCTTTCCATTCCATTCTCCATTGTATTCCTTTCCCTTCCTTTATCCATTCCATTCCATTCCATATTCCATTCCATTACATTCCATCCCATTCTATTCTACGTTCCTTTCCATTTCATTCTCCATTCCATTGCATTCCATTCCATTGTATTTTCCATTCCATTCAATTCCGTTCTCCATTCCATTCCATTCTCCATTTGATTCCTTTCCATTTCAATTTCTATTCCAATCCATTCCATTCTCCATTCCATTTTCTACTCCATTCTATCCTCCATTCCTCCCCACTCCATTCTTTATTCCATGCAATTCCATTTCATTCTCCATTTGATTCTCCATTCCATTCCATTCTCCATTCCACTCCATTCCATTCTCCATTCATTTGCATTCCATTCTCCATTCCACTCCATTCCATTCCATTTATTTCTACATTCCTTTCCATTCTCCATTCCATTCCATTCTCTATTCCTATCCATTCCTTTCTCCAATGAATTCCATTCTCTGTTGATTTCCATTCGATTCACCATTCAATGCTCCATTCCATTCTATATTCCATTCCATTCTTCATTTCATTCCATTCCATTCCATTTTCCATTCCATTCCATTCTCCACCCCATTCCATTCCTTTACATTGTCCATTCTATTCATTTCCATTCTCCATTACTTTCCATTCTGTTTTCCATTCCATTCTATTCCTTTTTCGATTCCATTCTATTCCTTTCTCCTTTCCATACCATGCAATTCTCTTCTCCATTCCATTTCCCATTCCATTCCATTCCATTCTCCATTCCCTTCTCCATTCCATTCCTTTCTGTTTTCCATATGATTTTATTTCATTCTCCGTTTTATTCTCTTCTCCATTCCATTCCATTCTGCATTCCATTGCATTCCATTCTCCAATCCATTCCATTCTCTTTCATTCTCCATTCCTTTCCATTGCATTTCAATCTCCTTTCCATTCTTCATTCCATTTGATTCCATTCTCCATTGCGTTCGAGTCCATTCTCCATTGCATTCCATTCCAATCCATTCTCCTTTCCATTCTATTTCATTCCAATTCATTCCATTCTCCATTCCATTCCGTTACATTTTCCATTCCTTTCCCTTCCATTATCCATATCATTCCATTCTCCATTCTGTTCCATTCATTTCCATTCCAGTCTCCAGCCATTCCATTGAACAGCCATTCCGTGCCATTCCATTCCATTCCATTCTCGGTTCCATTCTCTATTCCATTCCCTTCTCCATTCCATTCCGTTCTCCATTCCCTTTGATTCCATTCTATTCCATTCTCAATTCCATTCCATTCTCCATGCAATTCAATTCTATTCTCCATTCCATTCCATTCTCCATTCCATTCCATTCTGTATTCCATTCCATTCCATTCTCCATTTCATTCTCCATTGTATTTTCCTTTCCATTCTATTCTCCATTCCATTCCATTCCATTCTCCATTCCTTTCCAGTCCCCATTCAATTCCATCCCATTCCATTCTCCAGTCCTTTCCATTCTCCATTTAACTCCATTCCATTCCATTCTCCTTTCTCCATTCCTTTCCTTTCTCCATTCAGTTCCATTCCATTCTCCTTTCCAATACATTACATTACATTACATTACATTACATTACATTACATTACATTACATTCTCCATTCCATTCTATTCTTCATTCCATTCCATTCCTTTCTCCATTCCATTCCATACCATTGCATTCTCCATTCCATTCGATTTTCCTTTCTTAGTTCCATTCCATTCCATTCCATTGCATTCTCCATTCCATTCTATTCCATTCTCCCATCCATTCCATTCCATTCTCCATTCCAGTGCATTTTATTCCTTTCTCCATTACATTCTCCATTCCATTCCATTCTCCGTTCCTTTCTCCTTTCCATTCCATTCTGCATTGCATTCCATTCCATTCCATTGTCCATTCCATTCCATTCCATTCTTCATTCCATGTTCCATTCCATTCTCCTTTGTATTTTCCATTCCATTCCATTCTCTATTCCATTCCACTCCATTCTCCCTTCCTTTCCATTCTCCATTCAATTCCATTCCATTCCATTCTCTATTCCTTTCCATTCCATTCCATCCTCGATTCCATTCCATCCCATTGCATTCTCAATTCTCTTCCATTCCATTCCATTCCATTGTCCATTCCATCCCATTCCATTCTCCATTCTGTTCCATTCCATTCTCCATTCTATTCTATTCCATTCTCCATTCCATTGTATCCCCCATTCCATTCCATTCCATTCTCTATTCCATCTCATTCCATTTGCCATTCCATTGTCCATTCCATTCCATTCTCTGTTCATTTCCATTCCATTCCATTCTTCATTGCATTGCATTCTGCTTTCCATTCCATTCTACCTAACATTCTACATTCCATTCCATTTTTCATTCCATTCTCTGTTCCATTCCTTTCTCCTTTCCATTCTTTCCATTGTATTCTACAATCCATTCCATTCCATTCCATTCTGCATTCTGTTCCACTCAATTCCATTCTCCATTCCATTCCATTCTCCATTCTGTTCCATTCCATTCTCCTTTGCATTCCATTCCATTCCATTCTTGATTCGATTCCAATCCATTCTACTTTCCACTACTTTCTCCATTCCATTCCATTCCATTCTCCATTCCATTCTGTTCTCCATTCCATTCCATTCTGTTCTGTGTTTCGTTACGTTACATTCTGTTCTCCATTCCATTCTGTTCTCCTTTCCATTCCATTCACTTCTGTTCTCCAATCTATTCCATTCCCTTTTGCATTCTATTCTATTCTCTATTTGATCTTCCATTCCATTCTGTTCTCCATTCCTCTGCATTCCATTCTCCATTATTTTCCATTCCATTCTCCATTCCATTTCATTGCTTTCTCCATTCCATTCCATTCTTTTCCATTCTCCATTCCATTCCATTCTCCTTTCCATTCCATTCCCTTCCATTCTATTTTCCTTTCCATTCCATTCCATTCTCCATTCCATTCCATTCCGTTCCATTCTCCATTCCATTCTCCACTGCATTCCAATCCATTCTCCATTCCATTCATCACTATATTTTCTATTCCATTCCATTCTCCTTTCCTTTCCACTTTATTCTCCATTCCTTTCGATTCCATTCTCTGTTCCATTCCATAGTGTTCCATTTTCCATTGCGTTCCATTCAATTGTCCATTCAATTCCATTCTCCCTTCCTTTCTATTCAATTCCATTCCATTCCATTCCAATTTCCATTCAATTCCATTCCCCATTGCATTCCATTCCTTTCTATTCTCCATTGCATTCCATTCCATTCTGTTCTCCATTCCAACCCATTCCATTCCTTTCTCTATTCCATTCTACATTCCATTCCATTTTCCCTTCTCAGTTCCATTCAATTCCATTCCATTCTGCATTCCATTCTATTCCATTCAATTCCCCATTCCATTCTATTCCATTCTCTCTTCCATTCCTTTCCATTCCATTCTCCATGCCATTCCATGCCATTCCATTCCATTCCATTCCATTCTCGGTTCCATTCTCTATTCCATTCCATTCTCCATTCCATTCCATTCTCCATTCCCTTCGATTCCATTCTATTCCATTCTCAATTCCATTCCATTCTCCATGCAATTCAATTCTATTCTACATTCCATTCCATTCTCCATTCCATTCCATTCTGTATTCCATTCCATTCCATTCTCCATTTCATTCTCCATTGTATTTTCCTTTCCATTCTATTCTCCATTCCATTCCATTCCATTCTCCATTCCTTTCCAGTCCCCATTCAATTCCATTCCATTCCATTCTCCAGTCCTTTCCATTCTCCATTTAACTCCATTCCATTCCATTCTCAATTGCATTCCATTCTCTATTCCTTTCCATTCTTCATTGAATTACATTCCATTCCATTCTCCATTCCTTGCAATTCGATTGTCCATTTAATTCCATTCCCTTCCATTTTCCATTCCATTCCGTTCCATTGCATTCCATTCCGTTCTCCGTTCAATTCCATCACATTCCATTATGCATTCCATTCCATTCTCCATTCCATTTCATTGTCCATACCATTCCATTCTATTCTCCATTTTATTTCATTCCATTCTCCATTCCATTCCATTCTCCATTGCATTCCATTTCGTTCCATTCTCTATTCCATTGCATTCTATTCCATTCTCCATTCCATTCTATTCCTTTCTTCATTCCATTCCATTCTCTGTTGATCTCCATTCCTTTCCATTCTATTCTCCACTCAATTTTCCATTCAATTCCACTCCATTCCATTCATCATTCCATTGCATCCTGCATTCCATTCCATTCTACATGCCATTCTACATTCCATTCCATGTTTCATTTCATTCTCTGTTCCATTCCGTCCTCCGTTCCATTGCTTTCCATTGTATTGTACAATCCATTCCATTCCATTCTTTCTGCATTGTTTTCCACTCAATTCAATTTTCCATTCCATTCCATTCTCCATTCTTTTCCATTCCGTTCCATTCTGCCTTGCATTCCATTCCATTCTACTTTCTATTCCAGTCAGTTCTCCTTTCCACTCCTTTCTCCATTTCATTCCATTCTGTTCTTCATTCCATTCCATTCTGTTTTCCATTCCGTTCTGTTCTCCATTCCGTTGTGTTCCCTATTCCATTCCATTCTTTTCTCCATTCCTTTCCTTTCTCCATTCCACTCCATTCCATTCTGTTCTCCCTTCTACTCCATTCCGTTTTCCATTCCATTCCATTCTCCATTCCGTTTTCCATTTCATTCCATTTCATTCTCTATTCCACTCCCGTCCATTCTCCATTCTTTTCCATTCCATTCGTTGCTTTCTCCATTCCATTCAATTACATTCCATTCTCTATTGCATTCCAATCCATTCTCCATTCCATTCCATACTGTGTTCAATTCCATTAGATTCTACATTTAGTTCTCCATTCCATTCTAAATTCCATTCCATTCCCTTATTCATTTCATACCATTACATTCCATACTCCATTCCATTGCATTCCATTCTCCACTGCATTCCATTCCATTCCATTGTGCATTCAGTTACATGCCATTCCATTACATTCCTCATTCCATTCTATTCTCCCTTCCATTCCATTCCATTCTCCATTCCATTCCATTGTGTTCTGCATTCTATTCCATTCCATTCCATTCTCCATTCCATTCCATTCCATTCTCCATTCCATTGCATTCTCCATTCCATTTTCCATTCCATTCCATTCTTTATTCCATTCCCTTCCATTATCTATTCCATTCCATTTGGTTTTCCATTCCATTCTCCATTCCATTCCATTCCATTCCATTCTCTATTCCATTCTCTTCCATTCCATTCCATTCTACATTCAATTCCAATCCATTCTCCTTTCCACTCCCTTCGCCATTCTATTCCATTCTGTTCTCCATTCCATTCCATTCTGTTCTCCATTCCATTCTATTCCATTCCGTTCTGTTCTCCATTCTGTTCCATGCCATTTTCCAATCCATTCCGTTCTCCATTCCAATCTGTTCTGCATTCCATTCCATTCTGTTCTCCATTCCTTTCCTTTCTCCATTCCACTCTATTCCATTCCATTCCATACCGTTTTCCATTCCATTCCATAGTCCATTCCGTTTTCCTATCCATTCCATTCTCCATTCCTTTCCACTCCATTCTCTATTCCATGCCATTCAATTCCATTCTTCATTCGACTCTCCATTCCATTCCATTCTCTCTTCCACTCCATTCCATTCTCCATTCTTTTCCGTTCCATTCTCCATTCCCTTCAATTCCATTGCTTTCTCCATTCCATTCAATTCCTTTCCATTCTCCATCCCATTCCATTCTCCATTGCATTCTAATCCTTTCTTCATTCCATTCCATTCTCTGGTCAATTCCATTCGTTTTTCTCTTCAGTTCTCCATTCCATTCTAAATTCCATTCCATTCCTTTCTTCATTTTATTCCATTACATTTCATACTCCATTCCATTGCATTCCATTCTCCACTGCATTCCATTCCATTCCATTCTCTATTCTGTTCCATTCCATTCCATTGCTTTCTTCATTCCATTCCATTCTCCCTTCCATTCCATTCCATTCTGTTCTCCATTCCATTCTATTCCATTCTCCATTTCATTCCATTCCATTTTCTTCTCCATTCCATTCCATTCCCCATTCCATTCTCCATTCCATTCCATTCTCCATTCCATTCCATTCTTTTCCATTCTCCATTGCATTCCATTCCTTTCCATTCTGTTTTCCATTCTATTCTTCACCCCGTTCCATTCCATTCTCCATTTCACAATGTTCCATGCTGCATTCCATTCCATTCCCTTCTCCATTCCATCCCGTTCCGTTCTCCATTCCATTCCATTCTCCATTCCATTCCATTCTCCATTCCATTTCATTCTGCATTGCATTCTATTCCATTCCATTCTCTATTCCATCGCATTCTATTCTCCATTCCATTCCAATATCCATACCATTCCATTCTCTTTTCAATTTCGTTCTATTCCATGCCATTTTCCATTCCATTCTCCTTTCGATTGCATTCCATTCTTTGGTTAATTCCGTTCCATTCCATTCTCCATTCCATTCCATTCCAGTCTCCATTCCATTCTATAATCAATTCCATTCCATTCTCCATTCCATTCTCTCCTTTTCCATTCTCCATTGAATTCCATTCCTTTCCGTTCTGTATTCCATTCTATTCTTCATTCCGTTCCGTTCCATTCTCCATTTCATAGCATTCCATTCTCCATTCCAATCCATTCAACATTCCATTCTCCATTCCGTTCCATCCTCTGGTCCTTTTCTTTCTATTACATTTACAATGTGTTCTATTTCGTTCCATTCTACAATCCGTTCCACTTAATTCCATTCTCCATTCAATTCCATTCTCCATTGCATTCCATTCCATTCTGTTCTCCACTCAATTCTATTCCATTCCCCTTTACCCTCCGTTCTCCATTCAATTCCATTCTCTATTCCATTCCATTCTATTCTCCTTTCCATTCCATTCCATTCTGATCTCCTTTGCATTCCATTCCGTTTTCCATTCCATTCCATTCCATTCTCCATTCCATTTTCCATTCCATTCTGTTCTCCGTTGCACTGCATTCCATTCTCCATTCCATTGCTTTCCATTCTCCATTCCATTCCATTCTGTTATCCATTGCACTGCATTCCATTCTCCATTCCATTCCATTCTGTATTCCATTCCATTCCTTTCTCTATTCCATTCCATTTTCTGTTCATTTCCATTCCATTCCATATCATTCTCCACTCAATTCTCCGTTCCATTCTCTATTCCATTCCATTACATTCTTCATTTCATTCCATTCCATTCCATTCTCCATTGCATTCAATTTTACATGCCATGCAACATTCCATTCCATTTTACTTTCCATTCTCCATTCCATTCCATTCTCCATTCCATTCCTTTCCATTGTATTCTATAATCTGTTCCTTTCCATTCCATTCTGCATCCTGTTCCACTCAATTCCATTCTCCATTCTATTCCATTCTCCATTCTATTCCATTCCATTGCATTTTCCATTGCATTCCATTCCATTCTACTCTCCATTAGCTTCCAATCCATTCTCGTTTCCACTCCATTCTCTATTCCATTCCATTCTCCATTTCATTCCATTCCATTCTCCTTTCCATTCCATTCTCTTCCATTCCATTCTATTCTATTCCATTAATTCCATTCTCCAATCCATTCCATTCCATTCTCTATTCCATTCCATTCCTTTCTCCATTCCATTCCATTCTCCAATCCATTTCATTCCATTCTATATTCCATTCCATTCTCCATTCCATTCCATTTTGCATTCCATTCCATTGCATTCCATTTTCCTTTCCATTCCATTCTCCATTCCTTTCCATTTCGTTCTATTCTCCATTCCATTCTATCCTCCATTTGATTCTCCTTTCCATTCCATTCTCCATTCCACTCCATTCCATTCTCCATTCCTTTCCATTTCATTCTCCATTCCACTCCATTATATTCCATTCCATTCCCTTCTCCTTTCAATTCCATTCTATTCTCAATTCCATTCTCCATTCCATTCCATTCTCTTTCATTAAATTCCATTCTATTCCATTCCAATCTCCATTTCATTCCATTCCATTCTCCATTCCATTACATTATCCATTCTATTCTATATTCCATTCCATTCTGCATTCCATTGTATTCCATTCCATTTTCCATTCCATTCTCCATTCCTTTCCATTCTCCATTCCATTCTCCATTCCATTCCATTCTGCATTCCATTCTTCATTTCATTCTATTCCATTCCCTTCTCCATTCCATTCCATTTTCCATTCCATTCTCCATTCCATTCCATACCATTTTCCATTCCGTTTCATTCTATCCAATTCTGCATTGAATTCCATTCCATTTCATTCTGCTTTCCATTCCATTCCATTCTGCATTGCATTCCATTCTCCATTCCATTCCGTTCCATTTTCCATTCTATTCTCCTTTTCATTCCATTCTCCATTAGTTCCATTTTCCATTCCATTCCATTCTTTTCTGCATTCCATTCCCTTCTCCATTCCATTCAATTCTCCATTCCATTCCATTCTCCATTCCCTTCCAGTCCGTTTTTTTCCATTCTCCATTCCTTTCCTTTCCATTCCATTCCATTCTCCATTCCATTCCTTTCCATTTTGCATTCCGTTCCATTCCATTCAATTCCATTCTGCATTCCATTCCATCCTATTTCATTCTGTATTCCATTCCATTCCATTCTCCATTCCATTGCATTCCATTCCATTCTATTCTACATTCCATTCCATTCTATTCTCCATTTCATTCCATTCTCCATTCCATTCCATTCCATTCTCTATTCCATTCCATTCTCCATTCCATTCCATTTTCAATTTCATTACATTCTATTCCATTCCTTTCTCCATTCCATTCCATTCTCCATTTCATTCTATTCCTTTCTCCATTCCATTCCTTTCTCTGTTCATTTCCATTCCATTATATTTCATTCTCCACTCAATTCTCCATTCCATTCTCTATTCCATTACATTACATTCTTCATTTCATTGCATTCCGTTCCATTCTCCATAACGTTCAGTTTTACATGCCATGCAACATTCCATTCCATTTTACTTTGCATTCTCCATTCCATTCCTTTCTCCATTCCGTTCCTTTCCATTGTATTCTATAATCTGTTCCTTTCCATTCCATTCTGCATCCTGTTCCACTCAATTCCATTCTCCATTCTATTCCATTCCATTGCATTTTCCATTGCATTCCATTCCATTCTACTCTCCATTAGCTTCCAATCCATTCTCCTTTCCACTCCATTCTCCATTCCATTCTCTATTCCATTCCATTCTCCATTTCATTCCATTCCATTCTCCTTTCCATTCCATTCTCTTCCATTCCATTCTATTCTATCCCATTAATTCCATTCTCCAATCGATTCCATTCCATTCCATTCTCTATTCCATTCCATTCCTTTCTCCATTCCCTTCCATTCTCCAATGCATTTCATTCCGTTCTGTATTCCATTCAATTCTCCATTTCATTCCATTCTGCATTCCATTCCCCTTTCCATTCCATTCTCCATTCCTTTCCATTTCATTCTATTCTCCATTCCATTCCATTCTCCACTCCTTTCCATTGCATTCCATTCTCCATTTGATTCCATTCTATTCCATTCTCCATTCCATTCCATTCCTTTCAATTCTCCTTCCATTCCATTCTCCATTGCACTCCATTCCATTCTCCATTCCTTTCCATTTCCTTCCCCTTCCACTCCATTCCGTTCTCCATTCAATTCCATTCTCCATTACATTCCATTTTCCATTGCATTCTATGCTCCATTCCATTCCATTCCATTCTGCATTGTTTTCCATTCTCCAATCCATTCCACTCCATTCCGTTCCATTTCATTCCTTTCCATTATATTCTCCATTTCATTACATTACATTTTCCATTCCGTTCCACTAAATTCCCTTCCATCCCATTCTGCATTCCATTCCATCCCATTCCATTCTACATTCCATTCCATTCGATTCTCCATTCCATTCCATTCTGTATTCCATTCCATTCTGTTCTCCATTCCATTCCATGCTCCATTCCATTCCATTCTCCATTCTGTTCCATTTCTTTCACCATTCCATTCTGTTCTCCATTCCATTCCATTCTCCATTCCATTCCATTCTATTCCATTCCATTCTTTTCCTTTGCATTCCATTCCATTCTGCATTCCATTCCATTCTGCATTCCATACCATTCCATTCCATTCTCCTTTCCATGCTCCACTGTATTTTCCATTCCATTCCATTCTCCATTCCATTCCTTTCTCCATTCCTTTCCATTCTCCATTCTTTTCCATTCTGTTCCATTCTGCTTTTCATTCCATTCCATTCTACTTTCAATTCCAATCAGCTCTCCTTTCCACTCCTTTCTCCATTCCATTCCATTCTGTTCTGCATTCCATTCCATTCTGTTCTCCATTCCATTCCGTTGTCCATTCTGTTCTGTTCTCCATTCCATTGTGTTCTCCATTCCATTCCATTCTTTTCTCCATTCCTTTCCTTTCTTCATTCCACTCCATTCCATTCTGTTCTCCCTTCTATTCCATACCATTTTCCATTACATTCCATTCTCCATTCCGTTTTCCAGTCCATTCCATTCTCCATTCCTTTCCACTCCATTCTCTTTTCCATGCCATTCCATTCCATTCTCCATTGGACTCTCCATTCCATTCTCTATTCCACTCCAGTCCATTCTCCATTCTTTTCCATTCCATTCTCCATTCCATTCTCTTCCATTGCTTTCTCCATTCCATTCAATTACATTCCATTCTCCATTGCATTCCAATCCCTTCTCCATTCCATTCCATATTGTGTTCAATTCCATTCGATTCTCCATTCAGTTCTCCATTCCATTCTAAATTCCATTCCATTCCCTCATTCATTTCATTCCATTACATTCCATACTCCATTCCATTGCATTTCATTCTCCACTGCATTCCATTCCACTCCATTCTGTATTCAGTTACATTGCATTCCATTACATTCTTCATTCCATTCTCCCTTCCATTCCATTCCATTCTCCATTCCATTCCATTCTATTTGATTCTACATTCCATTGCATTCTCCATTCCATTTTCCATTCCATTCCATTCTTTATTCCATTCCATTCTATTCAGTTTTCCATTTCATTCTT
The DNA here is from genome assembly GCF_030222135.1 of Aotus nancymaae. Lineage (NCBI taxonomy): Eukaryota > Metazoa > Chordata > Mammalia > Primates > Aotidae > Aotus > Aotus nancymaae. Next base: position 15,751,922 of record NW_026988472.1, on the reverse strand, counting down.
TTCCATTCTCCATTCCATTCTGTTTTCTTTTCCATTCTATTCCATTCCATTCCATTCGACATTTCATTCCATTCCATTTGCCATTTCATTCCATTCCATTTGCCTTTCCATTCCATTCTCTGTTCATTTCCATTCCATTTCATTCTCCACTCAATTCTCCATTCCATTCTCTATTCCTCTCCATTCCATTCTTCATTTCATTTCTTTCCATTCCATTCTGCATTCCATTCCATTCTACATATAACTCTACTTTCCTTTCCATTTTACATTCCTTTCTCCATTCCATTCCTTTCCATTGTATTCTACAGTCTGTTCAATTCCATTCCAATCTGCCTTCTGTTCCACTCAATTCCACTTTCCATTCCATTCCATTCTCCATTCTATTCCATTGCATTCCATTCTCCTTTCCATTATATTCCATTCCATTCTCCATTCAATTCTATTCCTTTCCCCTTTCCTCTCCTTTTGCTATTCCATTCCATTCCATTCTATTCCATTCCTTTCGATTCCATTCTGTTCTCCCTTCCATTCCATTCTCTTCTGAATTCCATTCTCCATTCCATTCCATTCCATTCTGTTGCCCATTCCATTACATTCCATTTTCCATTCCATTCCATTCTCCATTCCATTTTCCAATCCATCCTTTCTCCATTCATTTCCACTCCATTTGCTATTCCATGCCTTTCCGTTCCATTCTCCATTCCATTCCAATCCATTCTCCATTCCATTCCATTCCATTCTGCTTTCCATTCTCCATTCCATTCTCTTCCATTACATTACATTCTCCATTTCATTCCATTCTGTTCTGTTCTCCATTCCATTCCATTCTCCATTCCATTCCATTCTCCATTCCATTCCATTCCATTCTATATTCCATTCCATTCTCCATTCCATTCCACTTTCCATTCCATTCCATTTTGCATTCCATTCCATTCTCTATTCCATTCCATTCCTTTCCATTCTCCATTCCAATCCATTCTCCATTCCATTCAATTCTATATTCCATTCCGTTCCATTTTCCATTACATTCCGTTCCATTCTCCATTACATTCCATTCCATTCCATTCTTCATTGTTTTCCATCCTATTCCATTCTGCATTCCATTCCTTTCCATTCTCCATTGAATTCCATTCCATTCCTTTCTCCATTCCATTCCATTCCATGTTCCATTCCGTTCCATTCCATTCCATTCTGCATTCCATTCCTTTTCATTCTCCATTCCATTGCATTCCATTCCATTGTATTCTCCATTTCATTCAATTCCATTCTCCATTCCATTCTGCATTCCATTCCATTCCATTCTACATTCTCCATTGTAATTTCCATTCCATTCCATTCCTTTCTCCATTCCTTTCCATTCTCCATTCCATTCTCCTTTCCTTTCCATTGCATTCCATTGTCCATTCCATTCCATCCCATTCCATTCTTAATTCCCTTCCATTCCATTCCATTCCATTCTCCATTGCATTCTATTCCATTCCATTTTCTATTCCATCCCATTCCATTCTCGATTCCATTCCATTCTCCATTCCATTCCATTCTATTCCATTCCTTTCGCCATTCCATTCCATTTTCTATTGCATTCCATTCCATTCTCTATTCCACTCCTTTCCATTCTATTCTCCATTCCATTTCATTCTCCATTCAAGTCCATTCTCCATTCTATTCCATTGCATTCTCCTTTGCATTCCATTCCATTCCATTCTCCATTCTATTCCAATCCATTCTCCTTTCCACTCCTTTCTCCTTTGCATTCCATTCCATTCCATTCTCCATTTCATTCCACTCTCCATTGCATTCCATTCTCTGTTCCATTCCATTCTCCTTTCCATGCTATTCTCCATTCCATTCCATTCTGCATTCCTTTCCATTCCCTGTTCCAATCCATTCCATCCTACATTCCAGTCTCCATTCCATTCTCCATTGTATTTTCCACTCCATTCCATTCCCCATTCCATTCCATTCCATTCTCCATTCCTTTCCATTCTCCATTCCTTTCCATTCTCCATTCGATTCCATTCCATTCCATTGTTCATTCTATTGCATTGCATCTTCCGTTCCGTTCTCCATTCCTTTCCATCCCATTTTCCTCTGCATTCCATTACATTCTATTCCATTCCGTTCTCCATTCCATCCCATTCCATTCTCCATTGAATTCCTTTCCATTGCATTCTCCTTTCTATCCTATTCCATTCTCCATTGAATTCTATTTCATTCCATTCTCCTTTCCATCCCATTCCATTCTCCATTCCATTCCATTCTACATTCCATTCTCCATTCAATTCCATTCAACATTCCATTCTCCATTCCATTCCATCCTCCGGTCGTTTTCTTTGTATTACATTCTACAATGTGTTCCATTTCGTTCCATTCTGCAATCCATTCCACTCAGTTCCATTCTCCATTCCATTCCATTCTCCATTGCATTCCATTCCGTTCTGTTCTCTGTTCAATTCCATTCCATTCTGCTTTCCCCTCCGTTCTCCATTCAGTTCCATTCTCTATTCCATTCCATTCTATTCACCTTTCCATTCCATTCCATTGTGATCTCCTTTGCATTCCATTCCGTTTTCCATTCCATTCCATTCTCCATTCCATTTTCCATTCCATTCCGTTCTCCATTCCACTGCATTCCATTCTCCACTCCATTCCTTTCCATTTTCCATTCCATTCCATTCTGCATTCCATTGCATTCCTTTCTCCATTCCATTCCATTCTCAGTTCATTTCCATTCCATTACATTTCATTCTCCACTCCATTCTCCATTCCATTCTCTGTTCCATTCCATTACATTCTTCATTTCTTTCCATTCCATTCCATTCTCCTTTCCATTTAATTTTACATGCCATGCAACATTCCATTCCATTTTACTTTCCATTCTCCATTCTATTCCATTCCATTGCATTTTCCATTGCATTCCATTCCATTCTACTCTCCATTTGATTCCAATCCATTCTCCTTTCCTCTCCCTTCTCCATTCCATTCTCTATTCCATTCCATTCTCCATTCCATTCCATTCCATTCTCCATTCCATTCCATTCTCCATTCCATTCCATTCTATTCTATTCCATTAATTCCATTCTCCAATCCATTCCATTCCATTCCATTCTCTTTTCCATTCCATTCCTTTCTCCAATCCATTTCATTCCATTCTATATTCCATTCCACTCTGCATTCCATTCCATTCTGCATTCCATTCCACTGCATTCCATTTTCCTTTCCATTCCATTCTCCATTCCTTTCCATTTCGTTCTATTCTCCATTCCATTCCATTCCATTCTTCACTCCTTTCCATTGCATTCCATTCTCCATTCCATTCCATTCTATTTCATTCTCCATCCATTCCATTCTATTCCATTCTCCATTCCATTCTCTATTCCATTCCATTCCATTCCTTTCTCTATTCCATTGCATTCCATTCCTTTCTCCTTTCCATTCCTTTCTCCATTCCATTCCATTCTCTTTTCATTTCCCTTCCATTCCATTCTCCATTCCTTTCCATTTCGTTCTATTCTCCATTCCATTCTATTCTCCATTTGATTCTCCTTTCCATTCCATTCTCCATTCCACTCCATTCCATTCTCCATTCCTTTCCATTTCATTCTCCATTCCACTCCATTATATTCCATTCCATTCCCTTCTCCATTCAATTCCATTCTATTCTCAATTCCATTCTCCATTCCATTCCATTCTCTTTCATTAAATTCCATTCTATTCCATTCCAATCTCCATTTCATTCCATTCCATTCTCCATTTCATTCCATTCCATTCTCCATTCCATTACATTATCCATTTTATTCTATATTCCATTCCATTCTGCATTCCATTGTATTCCATTCCATTTTCCATTCCATTCTCCATTCCATTCCATTCCATTCTCTATTCCATTCTCTTCCATTCCATTCCATTCCATTCGCCATTCCATTCCATTCTCTGTTCATTTCCATTCCATTTCATTCTCCACTCAATTCTCCATTCCATTTTCTATTCCACCCCATTCTATTCTTGATTTCATTTCTTTCCATTCCATTCTGCATTCCATTCCATTCTACATACAACTCTACTTTCCATTCCATTTTACATTCCATTCTCCATTCCATTCCTTCCATTGTATTCTACAGTCTGTTCAATTCCATTCCAATCTGCCTTCTGTTCCACTCAATTCCACTTTCCATTCCATTCCATTCTCCATTCTATTCCATTGCATTCCATTCTCCTTTCTATTCTATTCCATTCCATTCTCCATTCAATTCCATTCCATTCTCCTTTCCACTCCTTTCTCCATTCCATTCCATTCCTTTCCATTCCATTCTGTTCTCCCTTCCATTCCATTCTCTTGTCCATTCCGTTCTCCGTTCCATTCTGTTGGCCATTCCATTCCATTCCATTTTCCATTCCATTCCATTCTCCATTCCATTTTCCAATCCATCCTTTCTCCATTCATTTCCACTCCGTTCACTATTCCATGCCTTTCCGTTCCATTCTCCATTCCATTCCAGTCCATTCTCCATTCCATTCCATTCTCTTCCATTCCATTACATTCTCCATTTCATTCCATTCCATTCCATTCTCCATTCCATTCCGTTCCATTCTCCATTCCATTCCATTCTCCATTCCATTCCATTCTATATTCCATTCCTTTCTCCATTCCATTCCATTCTGCTTTCCATTCCATTCCATTTTCCATTCCATTCCATTCTCTATTCCTTTCCATTCTCCATTGCATTCCATTCTCCATTCCATTCCATTCTATAATCCATTCCATTTTCCATTCCGTTCCATTCGATTCCATTCTGCATTGCTTTCCATCCTATTCCATTCTGCATTCCATTCCTTTCCATTCTCCATTGCATTCCATTCCATTCCTTTCTCCATTCCATTCCATTCCATTTTCCATTCTGTTCCATTCCATTCCATTCTGCATTCCTTTCCTTTTCATTCTCCATTCCATTGCATTCCATTCTGTTGTATTCTCCATTTCATTCAATTCCATTCTCCATTCCATTTTATTCTCCATTCCATTCCATTCTCCATTCCTTTTGATTCACCATTCAACTCCATTGCATTCCATTCTCCTTTCCTTTGCCTTCTTCTTTCAATTACATTCCATTTCATTCTCCATTCCTTTCAATTCCATTGTCCCTTCCATTCCATTTCCTTCCATTTTCCATTTCGTTGGGTTCCATTCCATTCCATTCTACATTCCATTCCACATTCCATTCCATCCCATTCCATTCTGCATTCCGTTCCATTCTATTCTCTATTCCATTCCATTCTCCATTCCATTCCATTCTCCAGTACATTCCATTCCATTCTCCATTCCATTCTCCATTGCATTCCATTCTCCATTCAATTCCATTCCTTTCTCCATTCCCTTCCATTCACTGTGCATTTCCATTCCATTCCATTCTATTCTCCACTCAATTCTCCATTCCATTCTCTATTCCATTCCCTTCCATTTTTCATTCCATTCCATTCTTCATTCCATTCCATTCTACATACCATTATACATTGCGTTCCCTTTTTCATTCCATTCTCTGTTTCATTCCTTTTTGTGTTCCATTTGTTTTCATTGTATTGTACAATCCATTCCATTGCATTCCATTCTGCATTCTGTTTGTCTCAAATCCATTCTCCATTCTATTCCTTTCTCCATTCTATTCCATTCCATTCCATTCTGCTTGGCATTCCATTCCATTCCATTCTACATTCAATTCCAATCCATTCTCCTTTCCACTCCCTTCGCCATTCTATTCCATTCTGTTCTCCATTCCATTCCATTCTGTTCTCCATTCCATTCTATTCCATTCCGTTCTGTTCTCCATTCTGTTCCATGCCATTTTCCAATCCATTCCGTTCTCCATTCCAATCTGTTCTGCATTCCATTCCATTCTGTTCTCCATTCCTTTCCTTTCTCCATTCCACTCTATTCCATTCCATTCCATACCGTTTTCCATTCCATTCCATAGTCCATTCCGTTTTCCTATCCATTCCATTCTCCATTCCTTTCCACTCCATTCTCTATTCCATGCCATTCAATTCCATTCTTCATTCGACTCTCCATTCCATTCCATTCTCTCTTCCACTCCATTCCATTCTCCATTCTTTTCCGTTCCATTCTCCATTCCCTTCAATTCCATTGCTTTCTCCATTCCATTCAATTCCTTTCCATTCTCCATCCCATTCCATTCTCCATTGCATTCTAATCCTTTCTTCATTCCATTCCATTCTCTGGTCAATTCCATTCGTTTTTCTCTTCAGTTCTCCATTCCATTCTAAATTCCATTCCATTCCTTTCTTCATTTTATTCCATTACATTTCATACTCCATTCCATTGCATTCCATTCTCCACTGCATTCCATTCCATTCCATTCTCTATTCTGTTCCATTCCATTCCATTGCTTTCTTCATTCCATTCCATTCTCCCTTCCATTCCATTCCATTCTGTTCTCCATTCCATTCTATTCCATTCTCCATTTCATTCCATTCCATTTTCTTCTCCATTCCATTCCATTCCCCATTCCATTCTCCATTCCATTCCATTCTCCATTCCATTCCATTCTCCATTCCATTCCATTCTTTTCCATTCTCCATTGCATTCCATTCCTTTCCATTCTGTTTTCCATTCTATTCTTCACCCCGTTCCATTCCATTCTCCATTTCATAATGTTCCATGCTGCATTCCATTCCATTCCCTTCTCCATTCCATCCCGTTCCGTTCTCCATTCCATTCCATTCTCCATTCCATTCCATTCTCCATTCCATTTCATTCTGCATTGCATTCTATTCCATTCCATTCTCTATTCCATCGCATTCTATTCTCCATTCCATTCCAATATCCATACCATTCCATTCTCTTTTCAATTTCGTTCTATTCCATGCCATTTTCCATTCCATTCTCCTTTCGATTGCATTCCATTCTTTGGTTAATTCCGTTCCATTCCATTCTCCATTCCATTCCATTCCAGTCTCCATTCCATTCTATAATCAATTCCATTCCATTCTCCATTCCATTCTCTCCTTTTCCATTCTCCATTGAATTCCATTCCTTTCCGTTCTGTATTCCATTCTATTCTTCATTCCGTTCCGTTCCATTCTCCATTTCATAGCATTCCATTCTCCATTCCAATCCATTCAACATTCCATTCTCCATTCCGTTCCATCCTCTGGTCCTTTTCTTTCTATTACATTTACAATGTGTTCTATTTCGTTCCATTCTACAATCCGTTCCACTTAATTCCATTCTCCATTCAATTCCATTCTCCATTGCATTCCATTCCATTCTGTTCTCCACTCAATTCTATTCCATTCCCCTTTACCCTCCGTTCTCCATTCAATTCCATTCTCTATTCCATTCCATTCTATTCTCCTTTCCATTCCATTCCATTCTGATCTCCTTTGCATTCCATTCCGTTTTCCATTCCATTCCATTCCATTCTCCATTCCATTTTCCATTCCATTCTGTTCTCCGTTGCACTGCATTCCATTCTCCATTCCATTGCTTTCCATTCTCCATTCCATTCCATTCTGTTATCCATTGCACTGCATTCCATTCTCCATTCCATTCCATTCTGTATTCCATTCCATTCCTTTCTCTATTCCATTCCATTTTCTGTTCATTTCCATTCCATTCCATATCATTCTCCACTCAATTCTCCGTTCCATTCTCTATTCCATTCCATTACATTCTTCATTTCATTCCATTCCATTCCATTCTCCATTGCATTCAATTTTACATGCCATGCAACATTCCATTCCATTTTACTTTCCATTCTCCATTCCATTCCATTCTCCATTCCATTCCTTTCCATTGTATTCTATAATCTGTTCCTTTCCATTCCATTCTGCATCCTGTTCCACTCAATTCCATTCTCCATTCTATTCCATTCTCCATTCTATTCCATTCCATTGCATTTTCCATTGCATTCCATTCCATTCTACTCTCCATTAGCTTCCAATCCATTCTCGTTTCCACTCCATTCTCTATTCCATTCCATTCTCCATTTCATTCCATTCCATTCTCCTTTCCATTCCATTCTCTTCCATTCCATTCTATTCTATTCCATTAATTCCATTCTCCAATCCATTCCATTCCATTCTCTATTCCATTCCATTCCTTTCTCCACTCCATTCCATTCTCCAATCCATTTCATTCCATTCTATATTCCATTCCATTCTCCATTCCACTCCATTCCATTCTCCATTCCTTTGCATTCCATTCTCCATTCCACTCCATTATATTCCATTCCATTCCCTTCTCCATTCAATTCCATTCTCCGTATCATTCCATTCTCTTTTCAATTCCGTTCTATTCCATGCCATTTTCCATTCCTTTCTCCTTTTGATTGCATTCCATTCTTTGGTTAATTCCGTTCCATTCCATTCTCAATTCCGTTCCATTGTCTTCTCTATTCCATTCCATTCCATTCTCCATTCCATTCCATTCCATTCTGTAATCAATTCCATTCCATTCTCCATTCCATTCTCTCCTTTTCCATTATCCTTTGGATTCCATTCCTTTCCATTTTGTATTCCATTCTATTCTTCATTCCATTCTATTCCATTCTCCATTTCATAACATTCCATTCTCCATTCCAATCCATTCTACATTCCATTCTCCTTTCAATTCCATTCAACATTCCATTCTCCATTCCATTCCATCCTCCGGTCGTTTTCTTTGTATTACATTCTACAATGTGTTCCATTTCGTTCCATTCTGCAATCCATTCCACTCAGTTCCATTCTCCATTCCATTCCATTCTCCATTGCATTCCATTCCGTTCTGTTCTCCGTTCAATTCCATTCCATTCTGCTTTCCCCTCCGTTCTCCATTCAGTTCCATTCTCTATTCCATTCCATTCTATTCACCTTTCCATTCCATTCCATTGTGATCTCCTTTGCATTCCATTCCGTTTTCCATTCCATTCCATTCTCCATTCCATTTTCCATTCCATTCCGTTCTCCATTCCACTGCATTCCATTCTCCACTCCATTCCTTTCCATTTTCCATTCCATTCCATTCTGCATTCCATTGCATTCCTTTCTCCATTCCATTCCATTCTCAGTTCATTTCCATTCCATTACATTTCATTCTCCACTCCATTCTCCATTCCATTCTCTGTTCCATTCCATTACATTCTTCATTTCTTTCCATTCCGTTCCATTCTCCTTTCCATTTAATTTTACATGCCATGCAACATTCCATTCCATTTTACTTTCCATTCTCCATTCTATTCCATTCCATTGCATTTTCCATTGCATTCCATTCCATTCTACTCTCCATTTGATTCCAATCCATTCTCCTTTCCTCTCCCTTCTCCATTCCATTCTCTATTCCATTCCATTCTCCATTCCATTCCATTCCATTCTCCATTCCATTCCATTCTCCATTCCATTCCATTCCATTCTCCATTCCATTCCATTCTCCATTCCATTCCATTCTATTCTATTCCATTAATTCCATTCTCCAATCCATTCCATTCCATTCCATTCTCTTTTCCATTCCATTCCTTTCTCCAATCCATTTCATTCCATTCTATATTCCATTCCACTCTGCATTCCATTCCATTCTGCATTCCATTCCACTGCATTCCATTTTCCTTTCCATTCCATTCTCCATTCCTTTCCATTTCGTTCTATTCTCCATTCCATTCCATTCCATTCTTCACTCCTTTCCATTGCATTCCATTCTCCATTCCATTCCATTCTATTTCATTCTCCATCCATTCCATTCTATTCCATTCTCCATTCCATTCTCTATTCCATTCCATTCCATTCCTTTCTCTATTCCATTGCATTCCATTCCTTTCTCCTTTCCATTCCTTTCTCCATTCCATTCCATTCTCTTTTCATTTCCCTTCCATTCCATTCCGTTCTTCACTCAATTCTCCATTCCATTCTTCCTTCCATTCCATTGCATTGTTCTTTATGTTCCATTCTACATACCATCTACATTCCATTCCCTTTTTTTTCCTTTCTCAGTTCCATTCCTTTCTCCATTCCATTCTTTCCATTGTATTCTACTATCTGTTCCATTCCATTCTATTCTGCATTCTGTTCCACTCAGTTCCATTCTCCGTTCCCTTCTATTCTGCATTCTATTCTATTCCATTCCATTCTCCTTTATATTCCGTTCCATTCCATTCTCCATTCGATTCCAATCCATTCCCGTTTCCACTCCATTGTCCATTCCGTTCTGTTCTCCATTCCATTCCATTTACATTGCATTCCATTCTATATTCCATTCCATTCCATTTTCCATTCCATTTCATTCCATCCAATTTTGCATTCACTTACATCCCTTTACATTCTGCATTCCATTCCATTCCTTTCTCCATTGCATTCCACTCCATTCCATTTTCCATTCCACTCCATTTTCAATCAATTCTCCATTCCATTCCATTCTCCTTTGCATTCCATTCTGCATTCCATTCCATTCCTTTCTCTATTCCATTCTCTTCTCCCTTCTATTCAATTCTCCATTCCATTCCATTCCATTCCATTCTCCATTACATTCCATTCCGTTTCTATCTATTCTCCATTCCTTTCCATTCCATTCCATTCTCCATTCCATTCCGTTACATTCCCTTCCATTCCATTCTGCATTCTATTCCATCCCATTACATTCTGTATTCCATTCCATTCCATTCTCTATTACATTCCATTCTATTGCATTACATTCCATTGTATTCTACATTCTATTCAATTCCGTTGTCCATTTCATTCCTTTCTCCATTCCATTCCATTCTCTGTTCCATTCCAATCCATTCCAATTTCCATTCCATTCTCCATTCCATTTTCTATTCCATTCTATTCTCCATTCCTTTCCACTCCATTCTTTATTTCATTCAATTCCATTCCATTCTCAATTTCATTCCAGTTTCCCTTCCACTCCATTCCATTCTCCATTCCTTTCCATTACATTCTCCATTCCTTTCCACTCCATTCTCTATTCCATGCCATTCAATTCCATTCTTCATTCGACTCTCCATTCCATTCCATTCTCTCTTCCACTCCATTCCATTCTCCATTCTTTTCCGTTCCATTCTCCATTCCCTTCAATTCCATTGCTTTCTCCATTCCATTCAATTCCTTTCCATTCTCCATCCCATTCCATTCTCCATTGCATTCTAATCCTTTCTTCATTCCATTCCATTCTCTGGTCAATTCCATTCGTTTTTCTCTTCAGTTCTCCATTCCATTCTAAATTCCATTCCATTCCTTTCTTCATTTTATTCCATTACATTTCATACTCCATTCCATTGCATTCCATTCTCCACTGCATTCCATTCCATTCCATTCTCTATTCTGTTCCATTCCATTCCATTGCTTTCTTCATTCCATTCCATTCTCCCTTCCATTCTATTCCATTCTGTTCTCCATTCCATTCTATTCCATTCTCCATTTCATTCCATTCCATTTTCTTCTCCATTCCATTCCATTCCCCATTCCATTCTCCATTCCATTCCATTCTCCATTCCATTCCATTCTTTTCCATTCTCCATTGCATTCCATTCCTTTCCATTCTGTTTTCCATTCTATTCTTCACCCCGTTCCATTCCATTCTCCATTTCATAATGTTCCATGCTGCATTCCATTCCATTCCCTTCTCCATTCCATCCCGTTCCGTTCTCCATTCCATTCCATTCTCCATTCCATTCCATTCTCCATTCCATTTCATTCTGCATTGCATTCTATTCCATTCCATTCTCTATTCCATCGCATTCTATTCTCCATTCCATTCCAATATCCATACCATTCCATTCTCTTTTCAATTTCGTTCTATTCCATGCCATTTTCCATTCCATTCTCCTTTCGATTGCATTCCATTCTTTGGTTAATTCCGTTCCATTCCATTCTCCATTCCATTCCATTCCAGTCTCCATTCCATTCTATAATCAATTCCATTCCATTCTCCATTCCATTCTCTCCTTTTCCATTCTCCATTGAATTCCATTCCTTTCCGTTCTGTATTCCATTCTATTCTTCATTCCGTTCCATTCCATTCTCCATTTCATAACATTCCATTCTCCATTCCAATCCATTCAACATTCCATTCTCCATTCCGTTCCATCCTCTGGTCCTTTTCTTTCTATTACATTTACAATGTGTTCTATTTCGTTCCATTCTACAATCCGTTCCACTTAATTCCATTCTCCATTCAATTCCATTCTCCATTGCATTCCATTCCATTCTGTTCTCCACTCAATTCTATTCCATTCTCCTTTACCCTCCGTTCTCCATTCAATTCCATTCTCTATTCCATTCCATTCTATTCTCCTTTCCATTCCATTCCATTCTGATCTCCTTTGCATTCCATTCCGTTTTCCATTCCATTCCATTCCATTCTCCATTCCATTTTCCATTCCATTCTGTTCTCCATTGCACTGCATTCCATTCTCCATTCCATTGCTTTCCATTCTCCATTCCATTCCATTCTGTTATCCATTGCACTGCATTCCATTCTCCATTCCATTCCATTCTGTATTCCATTCCATTCCTTTCTCTATTCCATTCCATTTTCTGTTCATTTCCATTCCATTCCATATCATTCTCCACTCAATTCTCCGTTCCATTCTCTATTCCATTCCATTACATTCTTCATTTCATTCCATTCCATTCCATTCTCCATTGCATTCAATTTTACATGCCATGCAACATTCCATTCCATTTTACTTTCCATTCTCCATTCCATTCCATTCTCCATTCCATTCCTTTCCATTGTATTCTATAATCTGTTCCTTTCCATTCCATTCTGCATCCTGTTCCACTCAATTCCATTCTCCATTCTATTCCATTCTCCATTCTATTCCATTCCATTGCATTTTCCATTGCATTCCATTCCATTCTACTCTCCATTAGCTTCCAATCCATTCTCGTTTCCACTCCATTCTCTTCCATTCCATTCTATTCTATTCCATTAATTCCATTCTCCAATCCATTCCATTCCATTCCATTCCATTCCATTCCTTTCTCCATTCCATTCCATTCTCCAATCCATTTCATTCCATTCTATATTCCATTCCATTCTCCATTCCATTCCATTCTGCATTCCATTCCATTGCATTCCATTTTCCTTTCCATTCCATTCTCCATTCCTTTCCATTTCGTTCTATTCTCCATTCCATTCTATTCTCCATTTGATTCTCCTTTCCATTCCATTCTCCATTCCACTCCATTCCATTCTCCATTCCTTTCCATTTCATTCTCCATTCCACTCCATTATATTCCATTCCATTCCCTTCTCCATTCAATTCCATTCTATTCTCAATTCCATTCTCCATTCCATTCCATTCTCTTTCATTAAATTCCATTCTATTCCATTCCAATCTCCATTTCATTCCATTCCATTCTCCATTTCATTCCATTCCATTCTCCATTCCATTACATTATCCATTTTATTCTATATTCCATTCCATTCTGCATTCCATTGTATTCCATTCCATTTTCCATTCCATTCTCCATTCCATTCCATTCCATTCCATTCTCTATTCCATTCTCTTCCATTCCATTCCATTCCATTCGCCATTCCATTCCATTCTCTGTTCATTTCCATTCCATTTCATTCTCCACTCAATTCTCCATTCCATTTTCTATTCCACCCCATTCTATTCTTGATTTCATTTCTTTCCATTCCATTCTGCATTCCATTCCATTCTACATACAACTCTACTTTCCATTCCATTTTACATTCCATTCTCCATTCCATTCCTTCCATTGTATTCTACAGTCTGTTCAATTCCATTCCAATCTGCCTTCTGTTCCACTCAATTCCACTTTCCATTCCATTCCATTCTCCATTCTATTCCATTGCATTCCATTCTCCTTTCTATTCTATTCCATTCCATTCTCCATTCAATTCCATTCCATTCTCCTTTCCACTCCTTTCTCCATTCCATTCCATTCCTTTCCATTCCATTCTGTTCTCCCTTCCATTCCATTCTCTTGTCCATTCCGTTCTCCGTTCCATTCTGTTGGCCATTCCATTCCATTCCATTTTCCATTCCATTCCATTCTCCATTCCATTTTCCAATCCATCCTTTCTCCATTCATTTCCACTCCGTTCACTATTCCATGCCTTTCCGTTCCATTCTCCATTCCATTCCAGTCCATTCTCCATTCCATTCCATTCTCTTCCATTCCATTACATTCTCCATTTCATTCCATTCCATTCCATTCTCCATTCCATTCCGTTCCATTCTCCATTCCATTCCATTCTCCATTCCATTCCATTCTATATTCCATTCCTTTCTCCATTCCATTCCATTCTGCTTTCCATTCCATTCCATTTTCCATTCCATTCCATTCTCTATTCCTTTCCATTCTCCATTGCATTCCATTCTCCATTCCATTCCATTCTATAATCCATTCCATTTTCCATTCCGTTCCATTCGATTCCATTCTGCATTGCTTTCCATCCTATTCCATTCTGCATTCCATTCCTTTCCATTCTCCATTGCATTCCATTCCATTCCTTTCTCCATTCCATTCCATTCCATTTTCCATTCTGTTCCATTCCATTCCATTCTGCATTCCTTTCCTTTTCATTCTCCATTCCATTGCATTCCATTCTGTTGTATTCTCCATTTCATTCAATTCCATTCTCCATTCCATTTTATTCTCCATTCCATTCCATTCTCCATTCCTTTTGATTCACCATTCAACTCCATTGCATTCCATTCTCCTTTCCTTTGCCTTCTTCTTTCAATTACATTCCATTTCATTCTCCATTCCTTTCAATTCCATTGTCCCTTCCATTCCATTTCCTTCCATTTTCCATTTCGTTGGGTTCCATTCCATTCCATTCTACATTCCATTCCACATTCCATTCCATCCCATTCCATTCTGCATTCCGTTCCATTCTATTCTCTATTCCATTCCATTCTCCATTCCATTCCATTCTCCAGTACATTCCATTCCATTCTCCATTCCATTCTCCATTGCATTCCATTCTCCATTCAATTCCATTCCTTTCTCCATTCCCTTCCATTCACTGTGCATTTCCATTCCATTCCATTCTATTCTCCACTCAATTCTCCATTCCATTCTCTATTCCATTCCCTTCCATTTTTCATTCCATTCCATTCTTCATTCCATTCCATTCTACATACCATTATACATTGCGTTCCCTTTTTCATTCCATTCTCTGTTTCATTCCTTTTTGTGTTCCATTTGTTTTCATTGTATTGTACAATCCATTCCATTGCATTCCATTCTGCATTCTGTTTGTCTCAAATCCATTCTCCATTCTATTCCTTTCTCCATTCTATTCCATTCCATTCCATTCTGCTTGGCATTCCATTCCATTCCATTCTACATTCAATTCCAATCCATTCTCCTTTCCACTCCCTTCGCCATTCTATTCCATTCTGTTCTCCATTCCATTCCATTCTGTTCTCCATTCCATTCTATTCCATTCCGTTCTGTTCTCCATTCTGTTCCATGCCATTTTCCAATCCATTCCGTTCTCCATTCCAATCTGTTCTGCATTCCATTCCATTCTGTTCTCCATTCCTTTCCTTTCTCCATTCCACTCTATTCCATTCCATTCCATACCGTTTTCCATTCCATTCCATAGTCCATTCCGTTTTCCTATCCATTCCATTCTCCATTCCTTTCCACTCCATTCTCTATTCCATGCCATTCAATTCCATTCTTCATTCGACTCTCCATTCCATTCCATTCTCTCTTCCACTCCATTCCATTCTCCATTCTTTTCCGTTCCATTCTCCATTCCCTTCAATTCCATTGCTTTCTCCATTCCATTCAATTCCTTTCCATTCTCCATCCCATTCCATTCTCCATTGCATTCTAATCCTTTCTTCATTCCATTCCATTCTCTGGTCAATTCCATTCGTTTTTCTCTTCAGTTCTCCATTCCATTCTAAATTCCATTCCATTCCTTTCTTCATTTTATTCCATTACATTTCATACTCCATTCCATTGCATTCCATTCTCCACTGCATTCCATTCCATTCCATTCTCTATTCTGTTCCATTCCATTCCATTGCTTTCTTCATTCCATTCCATTCTCCCTTCCATTCCATTCCATTCTGTTCTCCATTCCATTCTATTCCATTCTCCATTTCATTCCATTCCATTTTCTTCTCCATTCCATTCCATTCCCCATTCCATTCTCCATTCCATTCCATTCTCCATTCCATTCCATTCTCCATTCCATTCCATTCTTTTCCATTCTCCATTGCATTCCATTCCTTTCCATTCTGTTTTCCATTCTATTCTTCACCCCGTTCCATTCCATTCTCCATTTCATAATGTTCCATGCTGCATTCCATTCCATTCCCTTCTCCATTCCATCCCGTTCCGTTCTCCATTCCATTCCATTCTCCATTCCATTCCATTCTCCATTCCATTTCATTCTGCATTGCATTCTATTCCATTCCATTCTCTATTCCATCGCATTCTATTCTCCATTCCATTCCAATATCCATACCATTCCATTCTCTTTTCAATTTCGTTCTATTCCATGCCATTTTCCATTCCATTCTCCTTTCGATTGCATTCCATTCTTTGGTTAATTCCGTTCCATTCCATTCTCCATTCCATTCCATTCCAGTCTCCATTCCATTCTATAATCAATTCCATTCCATTCTCCATTCCATTCTCTCCTTTTCCATTCTCCATTGAATTCCATTCCTTTCCGTTCTGTATTCCATTCTATTCTTCATTCCGTTCCGTTCCATTCTCCATTTCATAGCATTCCATTCTCCATTCCAATCCATTCAACATTCCATTCTCCATTCCGTTCCATCCTCTGGTCCTTTTCTTTCTATTACATTTACAATGTGTTCTATTTCGTTCCATTCTACAATCCGTTCCACTTAATTCCATTCTCCATTCAATTCCATTCTCCATTGCATTCCATTCCATTCTGTTCTCCACTCAATTCTATTCCATTCCCCTTTACCCTCCGTTCTCCATTCAATTCCATTCTCTATTCCATTCCATTCTATTCTCCTTTCCATTCCATTCCATTCTGATCTCCTTTGCATTCCATTCCGTTTTCCATTCCATTCCATTCCATTCTCCATTCCATTTTCCATTCCATTCTGTTCTCCGTTGCACTGCATTCCATTCTCCATTCCATTGCTTTCCATTCTCCATTCCATTCCATTCTGTTATCCATTGCACTGCATTCCATTCTCCATTCCATTCCATTCTGTATTCCATTCCATTCCTTTCTCTATTCCATTCCATTTTCTGTTCATTTCCATTCCATTCCATATCATTCTCCACTCAATTCTCCGTTCCATTCTCTATTCCATTCCATTACATTCTTCATTTCATTCCATTCCATTCCATTCTCCATTGCATTCAATTTTACATGCCATGCAACATTCCATTCCATTTTACTTTCCATTCTCCATTCCATTCCATTCTCCATTCCATTCCTTTCCATTGTATTCTATAATCTGTTCCTTTCCATTCCATTCTGCATCCTGTTCCACTCAATTCCATTCTCCATTCTATTCCATTCTCCATTCTATTCCATTCCATTGCATTTTCCATTGCATTCCATTCCATTCTACTCTCCATTAGCTTCCAATCCATTCTCGTTTCCACTCCATTCTCTATTCCATTCCATTCTCCATTTCATTCCATTCCATTCTCCTTTCCATTCCATTCTCTTCCATTCCATTCTATTCTATTCCATTAATTCCATTCTCCAATCCATTCCATTCCATTCTCTATTCCATTCCATTCCTTTCTCCACTCCATTCCATTCTCCAATCCATTTCATTCCATTCTATATTCCATTCCATTCTCCATTCCACTCCATTCCATTCTCCATTCCTTTGCATTCCATTCTCCATTCCACTCCATTATATTCCATTCCATTCCCTTCTCCATTCAATTCCATTCTCCGTATCATTCCATTCTCTTTTCAATTCCGTTCTATTCCATGCCATTTTCCATTCCTTTCTCCTTTTGATTGCATTCCATTCTTTGGTTAATTCCGTTCCATTCCATTCTCAATTCCGTTCCATTGTCTTCTCTATTCCATTCCATTCCATTCTCCATTCCATTCCATTCCATTCTGTAATCAATTCCATTCCATTCTCCATTCCATTCTCTCCTTTTCCATTATCCTTTGGATTCCATTCCTTTCCATTTTGTATTCCATTCTATTCTTCATTCCATTCTATTCCATTCTCCATTTCATAACATTCCATTCTCCATTCCAATCCATTCTACATTCCATTCTCCTTTCAATTCCATTCAACATTCCATTCTCCATTCCATTCCATCCTCCGGTCGTTTTCTTTGTATTACATTCTACAATGTGTTCCATTTCGTTCCATTCTGCAATCCATTCCACTCAGTTCCATTCTCCATTCCATTCCATTCTCCATTGCATTCCATTCCGTTCTGTTCTCCGTTCAATTCCATTCCATTCTGCTTTCCCCTCCGTTCTCCATTCAGTTCCATTCTCTATTCCATTCCATTCTATTCACCTTTCCATTCCATTCCATTGTGATCTCCTTTGCATTCCATTCCGTTTTCCATTCCATTCCATTCTCCATTCCATTTTCCATTCCATTCCGTTCTCCATTCCACTGCATTCCATTCTCCACTCCATTCCTTTCCATTTTCCATTCCATTCCATTCTGCATTCCATTGCATTCCTTTCTCCATTCCATTCCATTCTCAGTTCATTTCCATTCCATTACATTTCATTCTCCACTCCATTCTCCATTCCATTCTCTGTTCCATTCCATTACATTCTTCATTTCTTTCCATTCCGTTCCATTCTCCTTTCCATTTAATTTTACATGCCATGCAACATTCCATTCCATTTTACTTTCCATTCTCCATTCTATTCCATTCCATTGCATTTTCCATTGCATTCCATTCCATTCTACTCTCCATTTGATTCCAATCCATTCTCCTTTCCTCTCCCTTCTCCATTCCATTCTCTATTCCATTCCATTCTCCATTCCATTCCATTCCATTCTCCATTCCATTCCATTCTCCATTCCATTCCATTCCATTCTCCATTCCATTCCATTCTCCATTCCATTCCATTCTATTCTATTCCATTAATTCCATTCTCCAATCCATTCCATTCCATTCCATTCTCTTTTCCATTCCATTCCTTTCTCCAATCCATTTCATTCCATTCTATATTCCATTCCACTCTGCATTCCATTCCATTCTGCATTCCATTCCACTGCATTCCATTTTCCTTTCCATTCCATTCTCCATTCCTTTCCATTTCGTTCTATTCTCCATTCCATTCCATTCCATTCTTCACTCCTTTCCATTGCATTCCATTCTCCATTCCATTCCATTCTATTTCATTCTCCATCCATTCCATTCTATTCCATTCTCCATTCCATTCTCTATTCCATTCCATTCCATTCCTTTCTCTATTCCATTGCATTCCATTCCTTTCTCCTTTCCATTCCTTTCTCCATTCCATTCCATTCTCTTTTCATTTCCCTTCCATTCCATTCCGTTCTTCACTCAATTCTCCATTCCATTCTTCCTTCCATTCCATTGCATTGTTCTTTATGTTCCATTCTACATACCATCTACATTCCATTCCCTTTTTTTTCCTTTCTCAGTTCCATTCCTTTCTCCATTCCATTCTTTCCATTGTATTCTACTATCTGTTCCATTCCATTCTATTCTGCATTCTGTTCCACTCAGTTCCATTCTCCGTTCCCTTCTATTCTGCATTCTATTCTATTCCATTCCATTCTCCTTTATATTCCGTTCCATTCCATTCTCCATTCGATTCCAATCCATTCCCGTTTCCACTCCATTGTCCATTCCGTTCTGTTCTCCATTCCATTCCATTTACATTGCATTCCATTCTATATTCCATTCCATTCCATTCCATTCCATTTTCCATTCCATTTCATTCCATCCAATTTTGCATTCACTTACATCCCTTTACATTCTGCATTCCATTCCATTCCTTTCTCCATTGCATTCCACTCCATTCCATTTTCCATTCCACTCCATTTTCAATCAATTCTCCATTCCATTCCATTCTCCTTTACATTCCATTCTGCATTCCATTCCATTCCTTTCTCTATTCCATTCTCTTCTCCCTTCTATTCAATTCTCCATTCCATTCCATTCCATTCCATTCTCCATTACATTCCATTCCGTTTCTATCTATTCTCCATTCCTTTCCATTCCATTCCATTCTCCATTCCATTCCGTTACATTCCCTTCCATTCCATTCTGCATTCTATTCCATCCCATTACATTCTGTATTCCATTCCATTCCATTCTCTATTACATTCCATTCTATTGCATTACATTCCATTGTATTCTACATTCTATTCAATTCCGTTGTCCATTTCATTCCTTTCTCCATTCCATTCCATTCTCTGTTCCATTCCAATCCATTCCAATTTCCATTCCATTCTCCATTCCATTTTCTATTCCATTCTATTCTCCATTCCTTTCCACTCCATTCTTTATTTCATTCAATTCCATTCCATTCTCAATTTCATTCCAGTTTCCCTTCCACTCCATTCCATTCTCCATTCCTTTCCATTACATTCTCCATTCCACTCCATTCCATTCCATTCCATTCCTTTCCATTCTCCATTCCCTTTCATTCTCCATTCCATTCCATTCTTTATTGCATTTCATTCCATTCCATTCTCGTTCCTATTACATTCCATTCCATTTTCCATTCCATTCAGTTTCCTTCCATTCTCCATTCCATTCAGTTATATTTTCCTTTCCATTCCATTTTGTTATCCATACCATTCCATTCTCCATTCCTTTCCATTCAAGTTCATTCCATTCTCCATTCCATTACATTCTACATTCTACATTCCTTTCCGTTTTTCTTTCAGTTCCATTCTATTCTCCATTCCATTCTCCATTGCCTTCCATTCCATTCTATTCTCCATTACAATCCATTCTTTTCTCCATTCCATTCCATTCCAATCTATTCCTTTCTCCATTCCAGTGCATTCTCCATTCGATTCGATTTTCCCTTCTCAGTTCCATTCCATTCCATTCTCCATTCCATTCAATTCCATTCCATGCTATTCCATTCTCCGTTCCATTCCATTCCATTCTCCATTCTATTCCATTCGCATCCTTTCTCCATTCCATTCCATTCCATTCCATTCTCTGTTCCATTCCAGTCCATTGCATTCTCCATTCTATTCCATTCCATTCCATTCTCCATTCCATTCCATTCCATTCTGCATTCCATTCTCCTTTCCATTCCATTCTCTTCCATTCCATTCCATTCCCTTCCATTCTCCTTTACATTGCATTCTCAATTCCATTCTCCATTCTATTCCATTCCATTCTATTCTCCATTCCATTCCATTCTCCATTCCATTCTCCATTCCTTTCTCCATTCTGTTCCATTCTCTTCCATTCCATTCCATTCTCTATTCCATTGCATTCTCCATTACATTCCATTCCATTGTCCATTACATTACATTCTCCATTACATTCTTCATTCCATTGCATTCTCCATTCCATACCATTCTGCATTTAATTTCATTCCATTCCATTCTCCATTCCATTACATTCCATTCTGCATTCCATTCTCCATTTTATTTTCCATTCCTTTCCATTGTCCATTCCATTGCAATCCTTTCTCCATTTGTTTCCAGTCTCCATTCCATTCCATTCCATTATCCTTTCCCTTCCATTCTTTTCTATTCCATTCCATTCCAATCTACTTTTCGTTCCATTTCGTTCCATACTCCATTCCATTCTCCATTGCATTCCATTCTCCATTCCTTTCCATTCCATTCTATTCTGCATTGTTTTCCATTCTCCAGTCCATTCCATTCCCTTCCTTTGCATTTCATTCCATTCCATTCCATTTTCCATTCCATTCCATTCTCAATTCCATTACATTACGTTTTCCATTCCGTTCTATTCAATTCCATTCCATTCCATTCTGCATTCCATTCCATCCCATTCCATTCTGCATTCCATTCCATTCCATTCTCCATTCCATTGCATTCCATTCTTCATTCCATTCCATTCCATTCAGCATTCCATTCCATTCTCCATTCCATTCCATTCCATGCTTGATTCCTTTCCATTCCATTCCATTCTCCATTCCATTCTCTTCTCCATTCCATTCTGTTCCATTCATTTCCATACTCCATTCCATTCCATTCTGTATTCCATTCTCCGTTCCATTCCATTCTCTATTATATTCCATTCTCCATTCTATTCCATTCCTTTCTACATTCCATTCCATTTCATTCTCCATTCCATTCCATTCTCTTCCATTGCATTCCATTCCATTCTTCATTCCATTCCATTCCATTCCATTGCATTCTCCATTCAATGCTGTTCCATTCCTCTCTCCATTCCATTCCATTCCTCTCTCCATTCCATTCCATTCCGCATTCCATTCCATTCCATTCTCCTTTACATTTTCCATTCCGTTCTGTTCTCCATTCTTTTCCACTCCATTATTTATTCTATTCAATTCCGTTCCTTTCTGCATTCGATTCTCCATTCCTTTCCTTTCTCGATTCCATTCTCCATTCGTTTCCATTCCATTCTCCTTTCCACTCCATTCCATTCCTTTCTCCATTCCATTCCATTCTTTTCCATTCTCCATTCCATTCCATTCTCTATTCAATTCCATTCCTTTCTCCAATCCGTTCCATTCTCTGTTGAATTCCATTCCATTCACCATTCAGTTCTCCATTCCATTCTATATTCCATTCCATTCTACATTTCATTCTATTCCCTTCCATTTTATATTCCTTTCCATTCCATTCCATTCTCTACTCCATTCTATTCTCCATTCCTTTCCATACTCTATTCCATTCCATTCTGTTCTCTATTCCATTGCATTCCTTTCTCTTCTCCATTCCATTCCATTCTGCATTGCATTCCATTCTCCATTCCATCTTATTCTATTCCATTCACCATTCCATTCTCCATTCTGTTCCATTCCATTCCATTGCATTCTCCATTCCATTCCGTTCTCCCTTTTTTCCATTCTATTCTCCATTCCTTTCCATTTCATTCTACATTCCATTCCATTCTCCATTCAATTCAATTCTACATTCCATTCCATTCTGCATTCCATTCCATTCTCCATTCCAATCTGCATTGCATTGTCCATTGTATTTTCCATTCCATTCCATTCTCCATTCCATTCCATTCTGCATTTCATTCCAGTCCATTCTCCATTCCATTCTGCATTCCATTCTCCTTTGTATTTTCCATTGCATTCCATTCTCTATTCCTTTTTTCCATTCTCCAATCCTTTCCTGTCTCCATTCAATTCCATTCACCATTCCTTTGCATTCTCCATTCCATTCCATTACATTACATTACATTCTCTATTCTGTTGCATTCCATTCCATTCTCCATTCCATTCCATTTTTTTCTCCATTCCATTCCATTCTCTTTTCATTTCCATTCCATTCCATTCCATTCTCCACTCAATTCTCCATTCCATTCTCTATTCCCTTCCATTCCATTCTTCATTCCATTCCATTCTGCCTTGCATTCCATTCCATTCTGTTCTCCATTCCATTCTATTCCATTCTCCATTTCATTCTCCATTCCATTCTGTTCCATTCCTTTCTCCATTCCATTCCATTCCATTCTGCATTCCATTCCATTCCATTTCATTCTCCGTTGCGTTCCAATCCATTCTATTGTCTATTCCATTCAATACTCCGTTCCATTTTATTCCATTCTCCATTCCTTTCCATTCCATTCTCCATTCTTTTCCATTCCTTTCTCCATTCCATTCTCTGTTCATTTCCATTCCATTCCATTCTTTCTCCACTCAGTTCTCCATTCCATTCTCTATTCCATTCCATTCCAGTTTTCATTTCATTCCATTCCATTCTATTCAGTATTCCATTCCATTCTACATACCATTCTACATTCCATTCCATTTTTCATTCCATTCTCTCTTCCGTTCCATTCTCCATTCCATTCCTTTCCATTGTGTTCTACAATCTTTTCCATTCCATTCCATTCTGTATTCTGTTCCACTCAATTCTATTTTCCTTTCCATTCCATTCTTCATTCCATTCCATTCAATTCTCCATTCTATTCCATTCTCCATTCCATTCCATTCTTCATTCCATTCGCCATTCCTTTCCACTTCTTTCTCCATTCCATTCCGTTCCCTTTTCATTTCCATTCCATTCCATTCCTTTCTCCACTCAATTCTCCATTCTATTCTCTATTCCATTCCATTCCATTTTTCATTTCATTCTATTCCATTACATTCTGCGTTTCATTCCATTGTACATAACATTCTTCATTCCATTCCATTTTTCATTCCATTCTCTGTTCCATTCCATGCTCTTTTCTATTTCTTTCCATTGCATTCTATAATCCATTCCATTGTATACCATTCTGCATTCTTTCCACTCAATTCCATTCTCCATTCCATTCCATTCCGTTCAGTTCCATACTCCATTCCATTGAATTCCATTCTCCAATCCATTCCATTCCATTCCATTCTCCTTTGTATTCCATTCCTTTCCATTCTCCGTTTGATTCCAATCCATTTTCCTTTCCACTCCTTTCTCCATTCCATTCCATTCTGGTTTCTCCATTCCATTACATTCTGATCTCCATTCTATTCTATTCCATTCTGTTCTCCATTCCATTCCATTCTATTCTCCATTTCATTCCATTCTGTTTTCCATTCTATTCCATTCTCCATTCCATTTTCCAATCCATTCCATTCTCCATTCATTTCCACCCCATCCTTTATTTCATGCCATTCCATTCCATTCTCCATTCGACTCCATTCCATTCTCCATTCTTTTCCATTCCTTTCTCCATTCCATTGCTTTCTCCATTCCATTCCATTCTCCATTCCATTCTCCATTCCATTCCATTCCTTTCCAATCTCCATTACATTCCATTCTGTTCTCCATTCCATTCTATTCCATTTTCCATTCCATTCCTTTGTGTTCTTCATTCCATTCTCGATTCCATTCCATTCCATTCCCGTCTCCATTTCATTCGATTCCATTCAATTCTCCATTATATTCCATTCCATTCTGTATTCCATTCCATTTCATTCTCCATTCCAATCCATTCTCTGTTCCATGCCATTTCATCATCCATTCCATTCCATTCTATTCAATTCTCCATTCCATTCCATTCTCCATTCCATTCCATTCCATTTTCCATTCCATTCCATTTCATTCCTTTCTCCATTCGATTCAATTCCATTCTCCTTTACATTCTCCATTACATTACATTACATTACATTTTCCATTCCATTCCATTTCATTCCATTCTCCATTCCATTCCGTTCTATTTTCCATTCCACTCCATTCCATTGTCCATTCCATTCCATTCTCCATTCCGATCCATTCAATTCCATTCCATTCTCCATTCCATTCCCTTCTCCAGTTTCCATTCGATTCCATTCTCCTTTCATTTCCATTCCATTCTCCATTCCTTTCCATTCTCCATTGCATTCCATTCCATTCTATTCTCCATTCAATTCCATTCCATTTTGTTCCTTTCTCCATTCCATTCCATTCCATTCTATTCTCCATTCAATTCCATTCTATTTCGTTCCTTTCTCCATTCCATTCTGCATTCCATTCCATTTGATTCCATTCCATTTTCCTTTCTCAGTTCCATTCCATTCCATTCCATTCTCCATTCCATTCCATTTTCCTTTCTCACTTCCATTCCATTCCATTCCATTCCATTCTGCATTCCATTTCATCCCATTCCATTCTCCATTGCATTCCATTCCATTGTCCATTCTCTTCAATTTTCCTTTCTGTTCCATTCAATTCCATTACATTCTCCCTTCCATTCCATTCTCCATTCTCTTTTCATTCCATTCTGCATTTCATTCCGTTCCATTTTCCATTCCATTCCGTTCTCCATTCCGTTCCATTCAATTCCATTCTATTCTCCATTCCATTCCATTCCTCATTCTCCATTCTATTTCATTCTCCTTTCAATTCCATTCAATTCTCCATTCCATTCCATTCCATTCTCCATTCCATTCCTTTCCATTTTTCTTTCTCAGTTCTATTTCATTACATTCTCCATTCCATTCCATTCCATTCTCCATTCCATTCCATTCCATTCTGTTCTCCATTCCATTCCATTCCATGCTGTTCTCCATTCTATTCCATTATGTTTTCAATTCCATTCCATTCTCCATTCCATTTTCCATTCCTTTCCATTCTCCATTCCTTTCCATTTGATTCTCCATTCTAATCCATTGCATTCCATTACATTCCCTTTCATTCCATTCTCCATTCCTTTCCATTCCATTCCATTCTCCATTCCATTCCATTCCATTACGTTCTCCATTTCGTTACATTCTCCATTCCATTCCATTCTCTTCTCCATTCCATTCCATTCTCCATTCCATTGCATTCCATTCTCAATTCCATTTCATTCTCCATTCCATTCTCTATTCCGTTCTATTCCTTTCCATTCCACATTCAATTCCATTCTCCATTCCATTCCATACCATTCTCCATTCCATTGCATTTCATTCCATTCTATTCTCCATTCCATTCCATTCCTTTCTCCATTCCATTCTCCATTCTATTCCATTCTCCATTCACTTGCATTCTATTCTGGATTCCATTCCATTCTCTGTTCCATTCCATTCTCCATTCCATTCAATTCTCCATTCCCTTCCATTACTTTCCATTCTGCATTCCATTCCATTCCTTTCCATTCTCAATTCCATTCCTATCTCCATTTCATTCCATTCTCCATTCCATTCCATTCCATTCTCCATTCCCTTCCATTCTCTTTTCCATTCTATTCTCCATTCCATTACATTCAATTCTCCATTCCATTCTGTTCTCCATTCCATTCCATTATGTTTTCAATTCCATTCCATGCTCCATTCCATTTACCATTCATTTCCATTGTCCATTCCTTTCCATTCGATTCTCCATTCGATCCATTGCATTCCATTACGTTCCCTTTCATTCCATTCTCCATTCCCTTCCCTTCCATTCCATTCTCCATTCCATTACATTCCATTACGTTCTCCATTCCGTTCCATTCTCCATTCCATTCCATTCTCTATTCCATTGCATTCCATTGCTTTCTCCATTCCATTCCATTCTCCATTGCATTCCAATCCTTTCTCCATTCTTTTCCATTCTCTGTTCAATTCCATTCCATTCTCCATTCAGTTCTCCATTCCATTCTATATTCCATTCCATTCTTCATTTCATTCCATTCTCCATTCCATTGCATTCCATTCTCAATTCCATTTCATTCTCCATTCCATTCCATTCTCTTTTCCATTCTATTCCTTTCCATTCGACATTCAATTCCATTCTCCATTCCATTCCGTTCCATTCCTTTCTCTATTTTATTCCATTCCATTCTCGATACCATTCTCTTTTCCATTCCCTTTTCCATTCCATTATCCACTCCATTCCATTCCATTACATTCTCCATTCCATTCCATTCTATTTCATTCCATTCCATTCTATTGCATTCCATTCTCCATTCCTTTCCATTCCATTCTCCATTCCATTCCATTCCACTCTCCATTCCATTCTATTCTTCATTCCATTGCATTCTACATTTCATTCCATTCTCCATTCTGTATGCCATTCCATTCCATTCCATTCTCCATTGTATTTTATATTCCATTCCATTCCATTCCATTCTCCATTGTATTTTACATTCCATTCCATTCCATTCTATTCTCCATTCCATTCCATTCTCCATCCCATTCCATTCTGCATTCCATTCCATTCCATTCCATTCTATTCCTTTCCATTCTTCATTTCATTCCATTCTATTCTCCATTCCATTCCATTCCATTCTCCATTCCATTCCATTCCATTCCATTCTCCATTGCGTTCCATTCCATTCCATTCTGCATTCCATTCTGCTCTCCATTGTATTCCATTCCTTTCTCCATTCCATTCCATTCTCTTTTCATTTCCATTCCATTCCTTTCTCCACTCAATTCTCCATTCCTTTCTCTATTCCATTCCATTCCATTTTTCGTTTCATTCCATTCCATTCCATTTTGCATTTCATTCCATTCTACATACCATTCTACATTCCATTCCATCTTTCATTCCATTCTGTTTCATTCCATTCTCCGTTCTATTCCTGTATTCTACAATCCTTTCCATTCTATTCCATTTTGCATTCTGTTCCACTGAATTCCGTTCCCCATTCCATTCCATTCTTCATTCTATTCCATTCCATTCTCCTTTGCATTCTATTCCATTCCATTCTCCTTTGCATTCCATTCCATTCCATTCTCCATTCGATTACAATCCATTTTCCTTTCCACTCCTATCTCCATTCCATTCTCTTCTCCATTCCATTCCATTCTGATCTCCATTCTATTCCATTCCATTCTGTTCTCCATTCCTTTCCATTCCATTCTTTTCTCCATTCCATTCCAGTCTGTTTTCCATTCCATTCCATTCTCCATCCATTTTCCAATCATTCCTTTCTCCATTCCTTTCCACTCCATTCTCTATTCCATGCCATTCCATTCCATTCTACATTCAATTCTCCATTCCATTCCATTCTCAATTCCACTCCTTTCCATTCTCTATTCTTTTCCATTCCATTCTCTATTCCATTGCATTCCATTGCTTTCTCCATTCCATTCCATTCTCCATTGCATTCCAATCCTTTCTCCATTCCTTTCCATTCTCTGTTCAATTCCATTCCATTCTCCATTCAGTTCTCCATTCCATTCTATATTCCATTCCATTCTTTATTTCATTCCATTCCATTCCACTCTGCATTCCATTCCATTCCATTCTCCACTTCATTCCATTCCATTCCATTCTCCATTCCATTCCATTGTAATCTCCATTCCATTCTATTCTCCCTTCCATTCCATTCCATTCTCCCTTCCATTCCATTCCATTCCTTTCCATTCTCCATTCCATTCAATTGTGTTCTCCATTCCATTCTATTCCATTCTCCATTCCATTCCTTTCGGTTCTTCATTTCATTCTAGCCCATTCTCCATTCTATTGCATTCCATTCCATTCTCCATTACATTCCATTCTATTCAATTCTCCTATCCATTCCATTCCATTCTGCATTCCATTCTGTTTTTTACTCCATTCCATTCCATTCTCCATTCCATTTC
This sequence comes from Aotus nancymaae, assembly GCF_030222135.1. Classification (NCBI taxonomy): domain Eukaryota; kingdom Metazoa; phylum Chordata; class Mammalia; order Primates; family Aotidae; genus Aotus; species Aotus nancymaae. Next base: position 15,722,827 of record NW_026988472.1, on the reverse strand, counting down.
ATTGTATTCTCCATTCCATTCGATTCCATTCTCCATTCCATTTTCCATTCCATTGCATTTCTTTCCATTTTCCATTTCATTCCATTGTCCATTTCATTCTGTTTCATTTTCCATTCCGTTCCATTCCATTGTCCATTCCATTCCATTCTCCATTCCGTTACATTCCATTCCATTCTCTTTTCCATTCCATTCTACTCTCCATTCCATTCCATTCTGCATTCCATTCCATTCCATTCTACATTCCATTCCGTTCTCCATTCCATTCCATTCTGCGTGCCTTTCCATTCCATTCCATTCTCTATTCCATTTTCCATTGTATTTTACATTTCATTTCACTCTCCATCCATTCCATTCTGCATGCCATTCCATTCCATTCTCCATTGTATTTTCCATTGCATTCCATTTCTTTCTCCATTCCTTTCCTTTCTCCATTCATTTCCATTCCATTCCATTATCTATTCCATTCCGTTTCATTCCATTCTCCATTCCATTCCATTTCATTCCATTCTCCATTCCATTCCATTCCATTGTCCTTTCCATTCCATTCCATTCCATTTTCCATTCAATTCCCTTCCATTTTCCATTCCCTTCCATTCCATTCCATTGTCCATCCCATTCCATCCCATTCCATTCTGCATTCCATTCCATTCCATTCTATTCCATTCCATTCTTCATTTCATTCCATTCCATTCTCCATTCCATTCCAATTCTTTCTCCTTTGCATTCCATTCCCTATTCCGTTCCTTTCTCCATTCCATTCCATTTTATTCCATTCTCCATTCCATTCCATTGTCCATTCCATTCCATTCCTTTCTCTATTCCATTCCATTCTCTTTTCATTTTCACTTCATTCCATTCTCCTTTGCATTCCATTCCCTATTCCATTTCTTTCTCCATTCCATTCCATTCTCCCTTCCATTCCATTCCTTTCTCGATTCCATTCCATTCTCTTTTCATTTCCGTTCCATTCCATTCCTTTCTTCACTCAATTCTCCATTCCATTTTCTATTCCATTCCATTCCATTTTTCATTTCATTCCGTTCCATTCCATTCTGCATTCCATTCCATTCTACATACCATTCTACATTACATTCCATTTTTCATTCCATTGTATGTTCCCTTCCATTCTCTGTTCTATTCCTTTCCATTGTATTCTACAATGTGTTCCATTCTATTCCATTCCGCATTCTGTTCCACTCAATTCCATTCTCCATTCCATTCCATTCTCCATTCTATTCCATTCCATTCCATTCTCCTTTGCATTCCATTCCATTCCATTCTCCATTCGATTCCTATCCATTCTCCTTTCCACTCCTTTCTCCATTCCATTCCATTCTATCCTCCATTTCATTCCTTTCTGATCTCCATTATATTCCATTCTGTTCTCAATTACATTCTGTTTTACATTCCATTTCATTCCGTTTTCCATTCCATTCCATTCTCCATTCCGTTTTCCAATGCATTTCATTCTCCATTCCTTTCCACTCCATTCTCTATTCTATGCCATTCCTTTCCATTCTTCTTATGATTCCACATTCCATTTCATTCTCCATTCTTTTCCATTCCATTCTCCTTTCCATTCCATTGCTTTCTCCATTCCATTCCATTCCTTTCCATTCTCCATTCCATCCAATTCTGCACTGCATTCCAGTCCTTTCTCCATTCCATTCCATTCTCTGTTCAATTCCTTTCCATTCTCCATTCAATTCTCCATTCCATTCTATGTTCCATTCCATTCCATTCTTCTTTTCATTCCATTACGTTATATTCTCCATTCTATTCTCCACTCCATTGCATTCCATTCCATTCTCCTTTCAGTTCCATTCCGTTCCATTTCATTCTCCATTCCATTCCATTCTCCCTTCCATTCGATTCCATTCCTTTCCATTCTCCATTCCTTTCCATTCCATTCTGTTCTCCATTCCCTTCTGTTCCATTCTCCATTCCATTCCTTTCTGTTCTTCATTCCATTCTATTGCCTTCTCCATTCTATTCCATTTCATTCTGCATTCCATTCCATTCCATTCTCCATTCCAATTCATTCTATTCAATTCTCCATTCAATTCCATTACATTCTCCATTCCATTCCATTCTCCATTCCATTCATTTTCATTCCATTCTCCATTCCATTCGATTCCATTCTCCATTCTATTCCATTCCATTCTCCATTCCATTCTATTTTCCTTTCCATTCCATTTCATTCCATTCTCCATTTCATTCTGTTCCATTTACCATTCCATTCCATTCCATTGTCCGTTCCATTTCATTCTCCATTCCGTTCCATTCAATTCCATTCCATTCTCCCTTCCATTCCATTCTCCTTTCAATTCCATTCCATTCTCCATTCCATTCTGCATTGCATTCCATTCCATTCCATTCTCCATTCCATTCCATTTCATTTCATTCTCCGTTCAATTCTATTGCATTCTATTCTCCATTCCATTGCATTCCATTCCTTTCTCCATTCCATTAAATTCTCCATTCCATTCTTTATTCCATTCCATTCTCCATTCCATTCCATTCCATTTCCTATTCCATTGCATTCCATTTTCCATTTCATTCCATTCTCCATTCCATTCCATTCTCCATTCCATTCCATTCTCCATTCCATTCCATTGTCTATTCTGTACCTTTCCTTTCCATTCCGCATTCCATTCCATTCCTTTCCATTCTCCAGTCTGTTCCATTCCTTTCTCCATTCCATTCTATTCTCCATTCCGTTCCATTGCATTCTCCATTCCCTTCCATTCTCCCTTCCATTCTATTCTCCATTCCATTACGTTCTCCATTCCATTCCATCCATTCCATTTTGTTCTCCATTCCATTCCAATCCATTTTCTATTCAATTCCATGCTCCATATGATTTTCCATTCCTTTCCATTCTCCATTCCATTCCATTTGGTTCTCCATTCCATTCCATTCCATTGCATTCCATTCCATTCCCTTTCATTCCATTCTCCATTCCTTTCCATTCCATTCTGTTCTGCTTTCCATTCCATTCTGTTCTCCATTCCATTACTTTCAATTACATTCTCTATTCCATTCCATTCCGTTCCATTCTCCATTGCATTCCATTTTATTCTCCATTCCATTCCATTCCTTTTTCCATTTTATTCCGTTCCTTTCTCCATTCCTTTTCATTCTCCATTCCATTCCATTTTATTTTCTGTTCCATTCCATTCTCTATTCCATTCCATTTCTTTCCATTCCCCATTCCTTTCCATTCCTTTCCGTTTTCCATTCCATTCCATTCCTTTCTCTATTCCATTCCATTCCTTTCCATTCTCCATTCCATTCTCTATTCCATTCCATTCCTTTCTCCATTCCAGTGTATTCTCTGTTCAATTTCATTCATTCTCCACTCAATTCTCCATTCCATTCTCTATTCCATTCCATTCATTTCATTCCATTCCATTCTCTATTCTATTTCTCATTCCATTCCATTCCTTTCTCCACTTCATTCCATTCCATTCCACTCTACATTCCCTTCCATTCCATTCCATTCTCCATTCCATTCCATTCCTTTCCATTCTCCATTCCATTCCATTCTGTTCTCCATTCCATTTCATTCCACTCTCCATTCTGTTCCATTCCATTCCATTGCATTCTCCATTCCATTCCATTATTCATTCCATTCTCCATTTATTTCCATTCTCTATTCCATTCCATTCCTTTCTCCATTCCAGTGTATTCTCTGTTCAATTCCATTCCATTCTCCACTCAATTCTCCATTCCATTCTCTATTCCATTCCATTCATTTCATTCCATTCCATTCTCCATTCTATTTCCCATTCCATTCCATTCCATTCTCCATTCCATTCTCCATTCCATTCCATTCCTTTCCCTTCTCCATTCCATTCCATTCTGTTCTCCATTCCATTCCATTCCACTCTCCATTTCGTTCCATTCCATTCCATTGCATTCTCCATTCCATTCTCCTTTGCATTCTCCGTTCCTTTCCATTCCATTCCATTCTCCATTCTATTTCATTCTATTCCATTCTCCATTCCATTCCATTCCATTCTATATTCCATTCTGTTCCATTCCATTCTCCTTTACATTCCATTCTCCATTCCATTCCATTTTGCATTTCCTTCCATTCCATTCTCCATTCCACTCCATTCTCCATTGAATTCCATTCCATTCTCCATTCGTTTCCATTCCATTTTCCATTCCATTCTCCATTGCATTCCATTGTGTTTTACATTTCATTCTATTCTCTTTCATTTTTCATTCCATTCCATTCCATTCTCTATTCCATTCCTTTCTGTTCTTCATTCCATTTCATTCCATTCCATTCTCCATTCCATTCCATTCTCCATTCCATTCCTTTCTGTTCTTCATTCCATTTCATTCCATTCCATTTCATTTCATTCTCTATTCCATTCCATTCCATTTTCCATTCCTTTTTCCATTCCATTCCATTCTCCAATCCGTTCCATTCCATTCTATTCCATTCTCCATTGTATTCCCTTCCATTCTCCATTTTCCATTCCATTCCATTATCCATTCAATTCTATTCCATTCTCCATGCCATTGCATTCTCCTTTCCATTCCATTCCATTCTATTCTGCATTCCATTCCATTCCTTTCTCCCTTCCTTTCCATTCTATTCCATTCTCCATTCCATTCCATTTTCCTTTCTCAATTCCATTCCATTCAATTCCATTCTCCATTCCATTCCATTTCATTCCTTTCCATTCCATTCTCCATTCCATTACATTCCTGTCTCCATTCCTTTCCATTCCATTCCCTTCCATTCTGCTTTCCATTCCATTCCTTTCTCCATTCCATTCCATTCTCCATTCCATTTTCCATTCCATTCCATTCTAATCCATTGTATTCAATTCCATTCTCCATTCCATTCGATTCAATTTTATTCCATTGCATTCTCCTTTCCATTCCATTCTCCATTCCATTCTGTTCTCCATTTCTTTCGACATTCCATTGCATTCGCCTTTCCATTCCGTTCTCCATTCCATTCCATTCCTTTCCATTCTCCTTTCCCTTCCATTCCATTCTCCATTGTATTTTCCATTCCTTCCCATTCTCCATTCCATTCCATTCCACTCTCCATTCCATTTCATTCTCCATTCAATTCCGTTCCATTCTCCATTCCTTTCCATTGCATTGCATTCTCCATTCCATTCCATTTTCCATTCGATTCTGTTCTCCATTCCATTTTATTCCATTCCATTTTCCATTTTGTTCCTTTCCATTCCATTCTGCATTCCATTCCTTTCCATTCCATTCTCCATTCCATTTCGTTCCATTCTCCATTCCATTCCATTCCGTTCTCCATTCCATTCTTTTCTCCATTCCATTGCATTCCATTTCATTCTATTCCATTCCTTTCCTTTCTCCATTCCATTTTCCATTCCATTCCATTGTATTCTCCCTTCCATTCCATTCCCTTTCATTGCATTCTCCCTTCCATTCCATTCTATTCCATTCTCCATTCCATTCCATTCTCCAATCCATTCCATTCTCCATCCCTTTCCATTCTCTGTTCCATTCCATTCCTTTCCATTCTCCTTTCATTCCATTGCTTTCCATTCTCCATTGCATTCCATTCCTTTCCATTCTTCATTGCATTCCATTCCTTTCTCCATTCCATTCTATTCGATTCTCCATTCCATTCCATTCTGTATTCTCTTCCATTCTCCATTCCATTCTCCATTCCCTTCCATTCTCCCTTCCATTCCATTCTCCATTCCATTTTCCCTTCCATTCTCCATTGCATTCCATTGTGTTTTCCATTCCATTCCATTCTCTATTTCATTTTTCATTCCATTCCATTCTCCATTCCATTCCTTTCTGTTCTTCATTCCATTTCATTCCATTCCATTCTCCATTCCATTCCATTCCATTTTCCATTCCATTCTCCATTGCATTCCATTGTGTTTTCCATTCCATTCCATTCTCTTTCATTTTTCATTCCATTCCATTCCATTCTCCATTCCATTCCTTTCTGTTCTTCATTCCATTTCATTCCATTCCATTCTCCATTCCATTCCATTCTCCATTCCATTCCTTTCTGTTCTTCATTCCATTCCATTCTCCATTCCATTTCATTCTCCATTGCATTTTATATATTTGAGACAGGGCCTCATTCTGTCATCCAGGTTAGAATGAAGTTTCACAATCATTGCTCACTTCCACCTTAAGCTCTTGGGCTTAAGGTATCTGCTTTCCTCAGCTTCCCAAGTAGCTGGGACTGCAAGCATTTGCCACCATGCCCATCCCTATTATATTTATCATTAATTTTGCAGCCATCTTTTCTTATGCAAATGTCTGAATTACAAGAATCTAATAACTAGCTGTTTTAAAATGGTCTGTAGAAACTGTTTCCTAAAAATAATTATCAAATATTCACAAGTCACTGTTTAAACAGTGAAATGGGCCTTATCAGATTATATCATAAAAACTATTCAGCCCGCATTCTCACCTTAATGTTAGAATAGGTTAGAACTTAAACAGAACAAAACACAGTGTAGGAAAGACTCTGGAAATAATCTAATCCTACCTTCCACTTATTAAAGTGACCGTGTGAACTTCATCCCTAAAACAGGCAGATAGTCCTCCTATTTCTACCTAAACATTTGACATGGAGAATGTACTACCTCCTTAGTTGATAAAAGGCTGTCTTTACCTCTTTTGTCTTTCTTCTCTGGTTCTTTTTTTAAAAAGTAAATGAAAGTAAAAAAGAAAAGGATGGAAGTTAATCTTTATTTATAGAAAACTACAAATAATTTCCATTCCACACAGAAATTTAGAAATCCATTCATAGGACAAGCATCATAGAGTATGTACAGCTTGGAACTGTTCAAATATAGCTTGTTGTAAGAAGTGTTACAATAACAAACCACATTTAAAAGCAGTTCTTAGTAGAGAAACAGTAAGACAAACTTATACCAAACATAGTACACATTGGTTCTAACTTCTGAGAGTGCACAGAGAAAGTGAACTGTCTCTTCAATACTAGGCCTTCGTACACTTGAAGAAATGACCTCAGCACTCCCTGGTAAACCTCCCCAGGTTCTTCACACACATTCCTTGTGACAGCATTTTTAGACCTTTTGAATTTCTTGCCATCTGGTGGAGAATTTGTCCCAGCATTATTGCATAGACACTAAAACAGTAGCTTTTTTAGTACTCAGAGACTTCAAAAAACTACATTTCCATACTAATTCAAATCGTAAGGCTCCAATAACCTCTAATGTTACAGTGAATATTCATAAACATTTGTACTGTGTTCAGTATAATTGAATGAGATTTTAAAAATTCATTTTCATTCTCCAGTGGAAAGCATCTCGAAAAATTTAGGAACTAGTCCACCAGAGTGGACACGATTTATGAGCAACAGTTCTAAATTGCTTGGATGTTTGTCATGTCTGAGTTGAAAAATGCAAATGAACGTGTTGCTAGTTCCATAAATCTGGTGCAAGAAAATTTTATATTTGCATTGAGAAAAACATCTTCTACTGTTTTAAAAATAAGTCAGCATAGAATAAGTCTAGATATCTGCTATAAAAGAAAACAAAGAAACAAACAATAATCCCTCTCAGTTTACCACTTTTCATGTGTTCAAATTGGTAATTAGATATTGAAAGTGAATAGATGTGACTCCTAATCTGCAGAAATATCAAAACAATTATTCTCTTTGGGTTAGTATGCATCTTTAAATAAAATCTATGAAGTCACTAAAATATTACCAGCCTTTTAATATTTACTGCAGTTATTATACAACAAACCCAAATATATGGCAAATTGCACATGTATTCCAAAGGAAATATGAAGTGATATATTTGAATTGATTTCTCTAGAAATGTGTTAGTCAAAATATCCATATAAATATAGTGTCTTACATACAAGCAGGCAAAACAAAATCTAAATTCAATACTGGTAAAGAATTATATTCAAACTGGTTTTTAGGTGTGAATACACGACAAGACAAGAAATGCCCAATTCCTCATCTCTTTATACTTTCAAATAATTTCCACAGTAGTACAGCATGAACCAAGCCAATTTAAATATAAAAATGACTCATTTTTTCTTGAATGGCAAAAATAGGTTCAATCATTTCTGTATCATTATTAAATTAATCTACATGTTTACCTTTCTTCAATGTGTTTCTGTGTAACTATTGAACTGGATCACTGATTACAGGCTTTGTAAAACCTTCCTGCTGGTATGTTTGCCATTTTCACCTAAAAGAGGGTGTTAGAGTGACATTATTTTAGCTATGTCATTATGTGTACTTTGTGTAGGTCATAACATTTTGTTTTTAATAGTTCTTTACAGTTTTACCAATTGTTTTCAATATAGTAAGATGGATGCATGTCAGGTAGGATCTCCTATAAAAGATAAATATCAGGGCTGGGCACGGTGGCTCATGCCTGTAATCCCAGCACTTTGAGAGGCTGAGGTGGGCAGATCACAAAGTCAAGAGACGGAGACCATCCTGGCCAACATGGTAAAACCCCGTCTCTACTAACTAACTAAATACATACATACATACATACATACATACATACATACATACATACATACATCACTGGTATCAGTCACAAGAGGAAGGGCAGGTCTTGGTAAAAGGGTAGCCTTAGTAAGAGAGTAGAAGTAACTCCTGTTGGTTTTTCAGGTTCTTTAAGGCCTTTGAGGACACTCCAGAGCCAAAAGAGAAAGATGGTACTTGCCACATGAAATAACTTGCTTAAGTAGGAGAAGCAAAGATTAAGATAAATAAGCCTTACTGTATAAGCAATGTGTTCGTGGTATGTTTCTCCCAGGGATTGCTTCCTTTTGCTATCTATGGCTTTGAATAAATCTTAGAGCAGGATAGAGTAGTCTTACAAGGACAGACTTTGGAGTCACACTGCCTGGGCTGGGATCCTGGCTTGGCACTTCCTAGCTGAGTAAACTTGCGAAGTTACTTCACTATTCTGTGTCTTGTTTCCTGATAGTTGTAGGACCTACTGTCTTCATGTCTGTGTGTGGATTAAATGAGTTAATATGCATAAAGTGTTTAGATAGTGCTTACTATGTGTCAAGCATTGTTCTAAATGCTAGCTATTAAGTGTTTCATCTTACTCTCAAGTGTGATTTACAGTGTTTCAGAAGGAGCCATGAGTTCATTTTTGGGAGAGCAACACTCATTGGGTCAGAACATTGACAGTAGAAATTACTGAGATCCCATTGGGAAGGTGAATATTGGAGGTAAATGTTGGTGCTACAGTCTATCTTTTTTTTTTTCAAGTGAAGATTCTCTCTCCATTGCTAAAATTTGAAGTATAGAGTTTATATTAGGGAGACACTGGATTAATTTACAAGCTTTTAATTTAGTAAATATGTATAAAGTATTTGTTATGTGTGGAGCAGTATGCTGAATGTTAGAGAGACTTGTTAATCATATACACTTAATATTGCTTATATAAGGAAGGAAATAGGTCTTATTTTCGTATTCCATGAAAAACTGTATTAATAAAAGGAGAATAATATTTTTAAAGCTTAATACATCATTTAAGTAAAAATTGACAAATAGATGAGCATTTTGTTCACTTACATTGATTGTACTGTGGTTCTAGAAATATATGTGCCTATGACTCAGTTGGAAAAATATGATGACTGAATAAATTCAGTTCTTCAAAGATATCAAGAATTTATTTCACTGGCAAATGTTAGGCTCTGATAGACTTTTCTGTTTGGGCATCCTCCTTCACCCCCACCCCTGTATTCTACCAAGTTACATTCACTTGCAGGCTTCTATCAATACTAAAATGAGTTTGGAATTAGTTGAAGTGCTCTACTCCCACATCAAATTGAGTTCACCACCGGGTGAAATTCAGTGATCACAGATACGCAAAGTGTTTCTTTGGTTCATGAGCTGTAATTCTCGGCCCTGTCTCCCAGTTTAGAGAATGGGGCTTCTTCACTGGCTTTGTTCAAGAAATCTTTATAGGCCCCTAATACTCTTTTGAGCTTGAGAATCTGCCTTACACTTGCGGTCCCCCTTTTCTAGACAGTGGGATTACAACCTTAACACAGAAGCTTTTGGCTTCTGATTCAGAATGGTCAACTTGCCTCTCTGACTGACCTTACAAGGACCATCAAGACTCTTTGACATATTAGTTGTTCTGCTTGTTAGACCACTCACTCTCACCATAGCCTTCCACTCAGGCTCCAATGCCTTATATCCACCACTGCCAACCATGTATTGAAAACAGCAATTACCCTTACCCTTGAATGTCATACTTGCCACCAGGCCTGAGCTTGGGCTGTTATTTCTAGCCCCTACCTATAGTAGCCATTTTGATTAGCAATCCACAATGCTCATAGCAAATACCAACATATGACAACATGATTTTTCCTTGGTAAATCATTTTCCCTCACTAGAATTCTTGTTTCTTTAGGCAAGAATAAAGCAAAGCAAACCTTTACCAAGGAGGGGTGAGATATGGTGGATAAATATGCCTGCCTCCCCTCCTTTTGGGGACATCAGTTCTTAAATATGTTTCATATAGTTTCTCAAAGGGATTCCCAGTGGGGTTGAAGTTCCACTTGTTGAGAAATGTGCTACCCTCAATAATGCACTCTTATTTTGTTCTTCCAGGGATCAACTCCCAAATAAACTACCTGCACCCAAATTCTTGTCTCAAGATCTACTTAAAGGAATCCAAATTAAGACATCTCTCAAATTGCATGAAACCAAAATTATTTTGTTCCTTTAAGTTATGATAACATGTCTGAAGAGACCTTTCTAAGAACATTTTTTAGCGTAGTATGAACACATCCTCTTTCCAAGGAACTGGTAATACTCAAATTTAAATACATACTGTACCAGTCAGGTTCTTCCTTACAACAAACTATTTCATCTTTAGGAGAAAATGAATTTATTCAAAACGTACCAAGAGATGAAATAATTGATAAGAATGTTGAAGAACTAGGCTCAGCCAATACAAAAATTTGTTGGAATCATAATAATTCTGGGTGCTTTTCTCCAAAATTGCATGCCTTTATTTTATTATCTTGCTAGTGCTGGAGTTTCCATCAGCAAGTGAAATGTTTTTTTTTTTTTTTTTTTTTTTTTGAGGCGGAGTTTCGCGCTTGTTACCCAGGCTGGAGTGCAATGGCGCGATCTCGGCTCACCGCAACCTCCGCCTCCTGGGTTCAGGCAATTCTCCTGCCTCAGCCTCCTGAGTAGCTGGGATTACAGGCACGCGCCACCATGCCCAGCTAATTTTTTGTATTAGTAGAGACGGGGTTTCACCATGTTGACCAGGATGGTCTCGATCTCTTGACCTTGTGATCCACCCGCCTCGGCCTCCCAAAGTGCTGGGATTACAGGCTTGAGCCACCGTGCCCGGCCCTGTGAAATGTTTTTAACACAAATTAGAGCATGTAATGTATCCTATGATTTATTTTTAGAATATAAAACATATGTTCAGGAACAGCTTATATTATCCACAGTTGTGGTAAATGTAGCAAGCAAAAGTATAAAAAGACGGCTAGATTCAGAGTGCCAGAGACTGGCTTTTGTATTTGATGGGCTAGAAGTCAAGGTGGGGCTGGATAAAACCACAGTTCTGGGCTCCTTTGATGTAAATTCATCAATTATGCTCTAAGCATGGTACAGTAGGTAACCCAGCACACACAAATGTGTGCATGCACACACAAATGTGTAACTATGCATATAATTCTTTAAAGGAGAACTTTGGTCTTTCTAAATAATAGTGCAAATGATCAGAGATACAAATGTATTTTCCCTACATTACTCAATTTTCATGTGATTTCTACACAAGATTTTCTACTGTTTAGTTTTTCTTTTTTTGGCTTTACCAAACTTCTATTGATCTTGAAAGGAGCTCCATGGCAGTTCAGAGGGAAACAAGAAGAAATGGCCCCTCAGAATTGAGAGTGATCACTGGCCTTTCTCTCCAGTCCTATCAGGTCCTCCTATCTACTTTTTTATGCTTTTGCTCAGTCTCTCTCAGGATACTGGACTTTCCAACTTTTCTCTCCCACAGAATATTTGTGTTTCAAATATACTTTCCCTGGGCACAGCAGCTTGCATTTTCCCTTGGTTGAATTTAATTTTATTTCCTGCCCTGACTGTAATCTTTCCATGACCAAAAGAATTATTTCTCTGTCTTTGCTGGTCAAGGCAACACCTTCCAATTTAGTATTTTCTGTACATTTAATTATCTCTCTGTTTACATGACAAGATATCGCTTCAATTCAATAAGGTGCTGTTTGTCATTCTCTTCTGCTAATTTTTTCTCTCTGCCCTTTAAATTCATTTTAGTCTCTTTAACAGGATTTAATTAATTTTTCAAGGACTATTTCTCGATTCAATATCATAACTGTGATGAGCAGGGAACCACACTGCAATGGCATTTGTCAAAGTTATAGACTCACAACTAATTCTGCTTCATTTTGACAGTTCTGTACATCATTGCTTGATAATAAGATTAGTTATACAAAACCTTGGCATTCTAGAACAATAAATAAATATTGAAAGAGAGGAAGAACACACAGTGCAAATTAAATCTAATTGGCTTCATAATCTTAAAATGGATGTGATATAAAATACCATCCCCATCATATACTAGAATAAACATAAACGACAATAAACAAAAACAATAATAATAGCAATAATAATGACAATGAATATCTAAGACTCAGTATAGTTTACTGGTTTTCAGGTTATTTTGTGTGTTTTTAAAACCTTTATTAAAGTACAATTTACATATAGAAAAGCACACAAGTTGTAAGTATGATGTTCAATGAATTTCCCAGACTTAATCTGCCCACATACTTAGCACCAAGATTAAGAAACAATTTATCAGCACCATGGCAGCTCCCTCATGATCTCTTCATGTCACTCCCCTGCCCTAAGAAAACTATACTAACTTCTCAAAATACAAATTAGTTTTTCCTGTATTGGTATTTTACAAATGCAATAAAAAGTATACATTTTGTGTCTGGTTTCTTTCATTTAACATTATATTTGTGAGATTCACCTACATCCTTGCATGAAGTTATCAATTGCTCCTTCTCCTTACTGCAAATAATTCAATTCAATTGTGTGAATATACCACAGTTTCCTTCTTCATTACAGTACTGATGAGCATATGAGTAGTTACCATTTTTTATTGCATTTTAGGTTTTGGGGTACATGTGAAGAACATGCAAGATTGTTGCATAGGTACACACATGGCAGTGTGATTTCCTCCCCATCACCCATATCTGGCATTTCCCCCCATGCTATCTCTCCCCAACTCCCCACCCCACTGTCCCTCCCCTATTTTCCCCCAACCAACCCCAGTGTGTGATGTTCCCCTCCCTGTGTCCATGTGTTCTCATTGTTCAACACCCGTCTATGAGTGAGAACATGCAGTGTTTGATTTTGTGTTCTTGTGTCAGTTTGCTGAGAATGATGGTTTCTAGGTTCATCCATGTCCCTACAGAGGACACGAACTCATCGTTTTTGATGGCTGCATAGTATTCCATGGTGTATATGTGCCACATTTTCCCTGTCCAGTCTATCATCAATGGGCATTTGGGTTGGTTCCGGGTCTTTGCTATTGTAAACAGTGCTGCAATTAACATTTGTATGCATGTGTCCTTACAGTAGAACAATTTATAATCCTTTGGATATATACCCAGTAATGGGATTGCTGGGTCAAATGGAATTTCTATTTCTAGGTCCTTGAGGAATCACCACTCTGTCTTCCACAATGGTTGAACCCATTTTTGGCCGCTTTTTTAAAAAAAAAATTTAATTTTAAAGTAATATTTTGACAATTTATTAGTAACTGGATATTACAAACTGTGGGACCCTGAGTATAATACAAACCATATTTCTTTTTAAAATTTTATTTCAATGGTTTTTGGATAACAGCTGGTTACATGGATAAGTTCTTTAGTGGTGATTTCTGAGATTTTGGAGCACCCATCACCCAAGTAGTGTACACTGTACCCAGTGTGTAATCTTTTGTCCCTCATGCCCCCCCACCCTTCCCCCAGAATCCCCAAAGTCCATTGTATCATTCTTATGCCTTTGCATTTTCATAGCTTAGCTCCCACTTATAAGTGAGAACATATAATGTTTGGTTTTCCATTCCTGAGTTACTTCACTTAGAATAATGGTCTCAAACACCATGCACTTTGCTACTAATGCCATTATTTCATTCCTTTTCATGACTAAGTAATATTCCATGGTGTGTGTGTGTGTGTATGATATTTTCTTTATCCACTTGTTGATTTATGGGCATTTGGGCTGGTTCCATTTTTTGCAATTACAAATTGTGCTGTTATAAACATGTTTGTGCAAATGTGTTTTTCATATAATGACTTCTTTTCCTCTGGATAGATACACAGTAATGGGATTACTAGATCAAATGGTGGATCTACTTTTAGTTCTTTAAGGAATCTCCATGCTGTTTTCCACAGTGGTTGTGCTAGTTTACATTCCCACCATCAATGTAAGAGTGTTCCCTTTCATCACATCCCTGCCAGCATCAATTTTTTTTTAATTTTTAAATTATGGTTGTTCTTGCAGGAGTTAGGTGGCACTGCATTGTGGTTTTGATTTGCATTTCCCTGATCATTAGTGATATTGAGCGTTTTTTTCATGTATTTGTTGGCCATTTGTATATCTTCTGTTGAGAATTGTCTATTCATGTTCTTAGCCCACTTTTTTGTTTGTTTTGCTGATTTATTTGAGTTCTTCATAGGTTCCAGATATTGGTCCTTTGTTGGATGAATAGTTTGTGAATATTTTCTCCCACTCTGTGGGTTGTCTGCTTACTCTGCTGATTTTTTTCTGTGTTGAAGTTTTTTTATTTTATTTTATTTTACTTTATTTTATTGTATTGTATTTTAGGTTTTGGGGTTAAGAACATGCAAGATAGTTGCATAGGTACACACGTGGCAGTGTGATTTGCTGCCTTCCTCCCCTTCACCTATATCTGGCATTTCTCCCCATGATATCTGTCCCCAACTCCCCAACCCCCACTGTCCCCTCCCCTATTTCCTCCCAACAGACCCCAGTGTGTAGTGCTCCCCTCCCTGTGTCCAAGTGTTCTCATTGTTCAACACCTGCCTATGAGTGAGAACATGCGGTGTTTGATTTTCTGTTCTTGTGTCAGTTTGCTTAGAATGATGGTTTCCAGGTTCATCCATGTTTTTAGTTTAATTAACTCCTATCTATTTGTCTTTGTTTTTGTTGCATTTGCTTTTGGGTTTTTGGACATGAATTCTTTGCCTAGGCCAATGTCTAAAAGGGATTTTCTGATGTTATCTTCTAGAATTTTATGGTTTCAGGTCTTAGATTTAAGTCTTTGATCCATCTTGAGTTGATTTTTGTATAAGGTGAGAGATGAGGATCCAGTTTCATTCTCTTATATGTGGCTTGTCAATTATTACAACACCATGTGTTGAATGGGGTGTCCTTCCCCACTTTGTTTTTATTTGCTTTGTCAAAGATCAGTTGGCTGTAAGTATTTGGGTTTATTTCTGCATTTTCTCTTTTTTTCATTGGTCTGTATTTATACCAGTACCATGCTGCTTTGGTGACTATGGTTGTTTCTTATAGTTTGAAGTTAGGTAATGCGATGCCTCCAAATTTGTTCTTTTTGCCTAGTCTTGCTTTGGCTATATGGACCCTTTTTTGATTCCATATGAATTTTAGGATTGTTTTTTCTAGTTCTGTGAAGAATGATGGTTGTATTTTCATGGGAATTGCATTGAATTTGCCAATTCCTTTTGGCAGTATGGTCATTTTCACAATATTAATTCTACCCATCCAGGAGCGTGGGATGTATTTCCATTTGTTTGTGTCATCTATAATTTATCTCAACAGTGTTTTGTAGTTTCCTTTGTAGAGACCTTTCACTTCCACGGTTAGGTATATTCCTAAGTTTTGTTTTGTTTTGTTTTTGCAGTTATCGTAAAAGCGTTCTTTATTTGATTCTCACCTTGGTCACTGTTGGTGTACACCAGTGCTACTGATTTGTGTACATTGATTTTGTATGCTGGAACTACTGAATTCATAGATCAGATCTAGGAGCTTTTTGGATGAGTCTTTAGAGTTTTCTAGGTATGAAATCATATCACTGGTGAGCAGTGACAGTTTGACTTCCTCTTTACTGATTTGGATGTCCTTTATTCTTTTCTCTCACTTGATTGCTCTGGCTAGGACTTCCAGTACTATGTTAAATAGAAGTGGTGAAAGTGGGCATTCTTGTCTTGTTCCAGGTCTCAAGGAGAATGTTTTCAGCTTTTCACCATTTCACACAATATTGGCTGTGGGTTTGTCATACATGACTTTTATTACCTTAATGTATGTCTCTCTTCTATGCCAATTTTGTTAAGGTTTTTAATCATAAAGCGATGTCAAATTTTGTGAAATGCTTTTTCTGCATCTATTGAGATGATCATATGATTTTTATTTTTACTTCTGTTTATGTGACGTATCACATTTTTTGACTTGTATATGTTAAACCACCCCTGCATTCCTGGCATAAAACCCACTTGATCATAGTGGATTATCTTTTTGATATGCTGTTGGATTTGGCTAGCATTTTGTTAAGAATTTTTGCATCTATGTTAATCAGGGATATTGGGCTGTAGTTTTCTTTTCTTGTTATGTCTTTTCCTGGTTTTGGTATTAGGGTGATACTGGCTTCATAGATTGATTTAGGGAGGATTTCCTCTTTATCTTTTGGAATAGTTTCAGTACAATTGGTACCAATTCTTCTTTAAATGTCTGATAGAATTCAGCTGTGAATCAATCTGGGGATATTTTTATTGGTGATTTTTTTTGTTGATGTCCTGGATTTTTTTGTTGGTGATATTTTTACTATTTCAAGCTTGCTACTTGTTATTGGTTTGTTCAGAGTTTCTATTTTTTCCTTATTTAATCTAGGAGGGTTTTGTATTTCCAGGAAGTTGTCCATCTCTTCTAGACTTTCTAGTTTGTGTATGTAAAGGTGTTCATGGTAGCTTTGAATGATATTTTATATTTTTGTGGTGTTGGTGAAATATCTCCCATTTCATTTCTAATTGAGCTTATTTGGATCTTCTCTCTTCTTGGTTAATCTCACTAACAGTCTATCAATTTTGTTTATTCAAAGTACCAGCTTTTATTTTACTTATCTTTTGTATATTTTTTTTGTTTCAATTTCATGTAGTTCTGTTCTGATGTTGGTTATTTCTTTTCTTCTGCTAGGTTTGGGTTTGGATTGCTTTTCTTTCTCTACTTCCTTGAGGTGTGACCTTAGCTTGTCTATTTGTGCTCTTTCACACTTTTTGATATGTGCATTTAATGCTATGAACTTTCCTTTTTGCACCATTTTGCTGTATCCTAGAGGTTTTGATACATTGTGTCACTATTATCATTCATTTCAAAATTTTTTTAATTTCTATCTTGATTTCATTGTTAAACATCATTCAAAAGCAGGTTGTTTAATTTCCATGTATTTGTATACTTTGGAAGGTTTCTTTTTGAGTTAATTTCCAGTTATATTCTACTGTGGTCTGAGAGGATGCTTGATATGATTTCAATTTTCTTAAATTTATTGAGACTTATTTTGTGGCCTGTCATATGGTCTATCTTGGAGAATGTTCTATGTGCTAATGTAAAGAATGTATATTCTATAGTTGTTGGGTAGAATGTTCTGTAAATCTCTGTTAAGTCCATTTGTTCTGGGGTATAGTTTAAGTCTATTGTTTATTTGTTGAGTTTTTGTCTTACCTATCTAGTGCTATCAGTAAAGTATTGAAATTCCGTACTGCTATTGTGTTGTCATCTATCTCATTTCTTAGGTCTAGTAGTAATTGTTTTATGAATTTGGGAACTCAAGTGTTAGGTGCATATATATTTAGGATTGTGATATTTTCCTGTTGGGTTAATTCTTTTATCATTATTTAATGTTTCTCTGTCTTTTTTACTGTTATTGCTTTAAAATCTATTTCATCTGAAAGAATAGTTACTCCTGCTTATGTTTGGTTTCCGTTTGCAGGGAATGCTTTTTTCACCCCTTTACCTTAAGTGTATGTGAGTCCTTATGCAGCAGATGAGTCTCTTGAAGACAGTGAGTGGATACTTGGTTAGTAAATTTTCATTCATTCTGCCATTCTGTATCTTTTAAGTGGACTTAAAAGATACAGGCTATTTACATTCAACCTTAGTATAGAGATGTAAGGTACTGTTCTATTCATTATGCTAGTTGTTGCCTTAATACCTTGGGTTTTTTTGCTGTTGGTTGTTTTTTTTTTACAGGCCCTTTGAGATTTACACTTTAAGGTGGTTCTATTTTGGTGTATTTTGAAGTTTTGTTTCAAGATTTAGAACTCATTTTAGCATTTCTTGCAGTGCTAGTTAGGTCATGGCCAATTCTCTCAGCATTTGTTTGTCTGAAAAATACTTTATCTCTCCTTCATTTATGAATCTTAGTTTTGCCACATGCAAAATTCCTGGTTGGTAATTATTTTCTTTAAGGAGGCTAAAGATAGGACCCCAACCCCCAGTGGCTTGTAATGTTTCTGCTGAGAAATCAGCTATTAATCTGATAGGTTTCCCTTTATAGGTTACCTGTTGCTTTTGTCTCACAGCTCTTAAGATTCTTTCCTTCATCTTGACTTTAGATAACCTGATGACGGACTATGTGCCAAGGTGATAATCTTTTTGTGATAAATTTCCCAGGAGTTCTATGAGCTTCTTATATTTGGGTTTCTAGATTTCTAGCAAAGTCAGGGAAGTTTTCTTCAATTATTTCATTAAATGTTTTCCAGACTTTTAGATTTCTCTTCTTCCTTAGGAACACCAATTATTCTTAGGCTTGGCTGTTTAACATAATCCCAAATTTCTTAGAGGCTTTGTTCACTTTTAAAAATTCTTTTTGTCTTTATTTGATTGGATCTTTTAATTCAAAAGCCTCAACTTTGAGCTCTGAAGTTCTTTCTTCTACTTTTCTAGTCTGCTGTTGAAACTTTCCACTGCATTTTGCATTTTTCTAAGTGTTTCTTTCATTTCCAGAAGTTGTGTTTTTATTTGTGATATTTATTTCCCTGAAAAAATTTTCATTCATATCCTCTATGTTTTTAAATTTCTTTAAGTTGGTTTTCACCTTTCTCTGGTATCTCCTGAAGTATCTTAATAATTAAGCTTGTAAATTTTTTATCTGGCAATTCAGAGATTTCTTCTTGGTTTGGATCCATTGCTGTGGAGCTGGTGTGATCTTTGGGGGTGTTATAGAACCTGTTTTGTTATACTATAATGACTTTTCTGGTTCCTTCTCATTTAGGTAGACTATTTTTTTAAATTGTACTTGAATTTATTTTTGATTGGACCGTGTTTTTAATTTAATTTTGTTTTCCCCTCTTAGGGATCAGACTTAATGTTTATTTTAGCCTTATTTGATTTTTGGTGCTTATAAGGGTGAAGACTCTGTATGAAATCCTTAGTTATAGAGAGTCTTTGTGCAGTGGCTTTCCCCAATGCTGGTTTTAGTAAGTATATTTTTGGTGTGTGGATGAGTTTACTGTCTCCTATGGTGTTGGAATGGCAGGGATCTCTTGAAGCTTTTCTTGTTCTCTTGTCATATACACTTTATTTATTTTATTTATGTATTTACCAGTGTTTTATTTAATGAATTGATTATTAATGCTTCAGGCCAATAGGGGAGGTATCCCTGGGTAGGCACCAGTTGTGACTAAGGCAGGTAGGTAGATGTAATACCCAATGGTGGGCCAAGGCCTGGGGGAGCTCTCAATTAGATGGGCTGAGGTTTTTATCACAGTGAAGAATGGGAGCTACCGCGGCTCCCCTGCCAGGTAGGTAGGGAAGTTATTCACCTCACTCCTGTCCTAGTGTTTCAGCTATTCAGATCAGATAGGCACCTCTTTTTATCTATAGGAATGCTGATGTTCCAACTAAGGAGGCATTGTGACTCTGCCTCTTGAGAAGGCCTGCATGTGGGAGATGCTCCTCCTGTGGGGCTGCTCTCACCCTGGATTTTTCCAGAAAGTCTGTCTATAGGTGCCTCCACATTACATTCATGTTGGGGAAGCCCCACATGTTTCTGCAGTGGAGTGACAGGCAGAACAAGGACCCCCTCTCCAAGGCCCTTCATGATCATAGAGGTTGCTGCCTGTTGGGGTACAGGTGCAGAGTTTCCCTACTGCACCCAGCACTGCAATTGTGACTCTGGTGTAAGAAACTACCCACCAGCAAAAAGATCTAGAACTAAAAGCCTGCTGTTCAATTCTTTTGTCCCAAGGGGTGATTCCTTGATGTGGTGCTGTCCCCCTTCCCCTAGGAAGTCATCCTGAGAGTCAGACTGCAGTGATTATTATTGCTCTTCTGGGTCTAGCCACCCAGCAGGGCTACCACACTCTGGGCTAGTGCTGAGGAATGCCTCCAAAGGCCCTAATTATGTGATCAGTCTTCAGGTCTCCCAGTCATAGATACCAGCACCTGGTCTGGTGCAGGTGGAAGGAAAGTGATACAGACTTTGTGAGAATCCTTGGTTGTAGATAGGATTAGTGTGCTGGCTTTCTCAAATGCTGGTTGGTAGTACTGAATGCTGGCTAGCAGTGAAGCTGTCATGTGGACAGACTTGGGACCTCTGGTTAGCTAGGATATTCTAGCCAATGGTGTTAGCTGTTATTTTCTTCTTCCTGAGAACAGTGTTATTCTACCATGAGTTGCTGTAATGGCCTTAGTGGCTTCCAATCAGGAGGTGACACTTTCAAGAGAGCACCAGCTGCAGTATTAGCAGTGGAATTTGAGACTGCCCTAAGTTAGCCAGGGGAAGTATTCTGGTTTCTCGGGTGATGTGTAGGCCCATAAAACTCCCAAGTATTTATGTCTTTTGTGTTCAGCTACCAGGGCAGGTAAAGAAACACCATCAGGTGGGGCAGGGTTAGGTGGGTCTCAGCTCAGACTCTCCTTGGGTGGGGCTTGCCACAGCCACTGTACGGGATGAGGGGGTGGTTCTCAGGTCAATGGGGTCATGTTGTAGAGGGGATTATGGCTGTCTCTCCTGTGTGGTATAGTTCACCAGGGAAGTGGGGAATAGCGGGTAGTGAAAGGCCTCTTACCCAGCTCCCACACAGTTGGTGAGACTGGTCTCACTCCCACAGTACCCTGATAATAGTTTAGATCCAGGCAACCGGTGTGTGGAACTCAGAACTTTCCCTTGGCCATTAGCTTCCCTGCTGAGAAAACAAGCATGGCTGCCACATCCTTCCCTGTCTGCTCACAATGACAGTGGCTCTGTGCTTGTATCTGTAGCAGATCCCACTCATCTCCCCACCAGGATTCTGCTCAAGGATGTTTGTGCACAGTTGAAATTATCACAACATTCAGTTGGAAGCTTTTTTCACTCTATGACCCCTCCTTAATTCTGCTGGCTGCCTTCCCCAAGGGCCCCTGTGAGATACAGTCAGAGATAGCTTCCCTGGTCTCAAGGTGAAGACTGGGAGTATCTACAAAGCTCTTTCTGCTGCTGTCTCTACTTTAATAATTGCACATGGCTCCCTAAATCTGTTCCAGCCATAGGTAAAGTTAAATCCTTCTCCCATGATCTGGATTTTCAGATTCCCCAATGGGGATGTGTTTTTGGTGGCAGGCTTTCCCCCTCTTAAGCTTTGGTAATTAGCCCTGTGTCTTATCTACCATCTTCCTGAGTTTTACCTTGACTATTTTTAATAATACTGCTTTGAGAATCTGAGAATATGTCTTTTGGTAAACATGTGTGTACATTTCTGATGAGCATAAAACTAGGAGTTTAATTTCTAATTTATAGGGTATACATATGTTTAGCTTTGCTAGGCATAGCCAAACAATATTCCAAAGTGGTTGTACTAATTTATATTTCTATCTTTATATATTTTTAAATATATATATGTCTTGTATATATTTTTAAATACCCTCCTCACCCCTTCAACTTTTTTTTTTTTAAAGAAAGCATGATATTTGATCTTGTTCTTTAACCAGTGGGTCAAATAATAGTCACAAAATGCCAGATGGAAATTTTCTCTATATGATGTATATATAATTTCTTTTCTGCTGCTTGAAAAAATGTGAGAGTCTTCTCTTTGGATCATAAAGTGATGTATGACAGCACCTCTCATGCAATAGGTGCTCAAAAAAGTTTGTATAACCAATGAAGTAAGAAAAAAAAAGAATTAGACTCGTCATTTTATGATTCAACTGTTAGTTTATTTAAATATCCAGATGGATCCAATAAAAGAACAAACATAGAAAGAAACACTGCAATTTCTTTTTGTATGTATGTTTTCAATGACAAGTCATTTGTGGGGAAGGAGGTTATGGATGCTGGCACAAATTTGTTAATGTAGTCAGAGAGGAGAAAAATCCAGACTAAAGATGATGTATTTGATGTTGGTATCATTATTGGCAAGAAATAATACTGTTGCAAATAATTTTGTTAAGATGATTAGTGGGTGAACATGAGTCTCTTCAGGACATAATCTGTGCCATATTCAATTTTTTATCTCCTATGGTGTTTAGCATAAGGAATAGATACGTGTTATTATTTGTGAAATAAATAGTTGTTAAAAACCCAAAATAAAATAAGCAGAAAACTCTCTGCAGTTTATTACATCTAGTTCTATTTTAATTAAACCACCCAAAATGATGGTCAGTGAAACAAGTAAGAGCTTTAGAGAAAAAATAAACAGGAGATGAGGATAAAAGAGATGGTTATATAAGAAAACTTATTTATGGACTGTGCTTCAGGTAATATTTAACTTACAACCTTTTCAACCCTATCAGTTCCCAAATAGTTTCCTAGCATCAATGATTAACCTAAAAGGAGTATTTTCATTTTTGATCATTTATTCTATGGGAAATTATAAACTTTTATACATCTAGGCACAGAATCTTATTTTAAAATGTTTTTCAATAAGTTTTATTTTGTTGTGCTTATTGTTCTTAAAGTCTAGATTAAAGTCACCTAAATTATGCCTTTTAAAATAGTTTAATAACTAGGGCATTTTATAAAATTCTAATCACAGAGTATAGATCCAGGCTCCATATTTTCTGGTTATAACCAACATCCAGCACCCTTTAAAGAAGGGACTATCTGTAGCCCTAATTATTTCAACTCAGTCTTTTGGGTAATCTAATAGCTGTACAATATTTAGACCATGCTCATAGGATGTAACAACAAGCAAAAACAAAGATGAACTGCTAAGATTTATTCTCTTATTTATTCTTAGTGCTTCCAAAGCAGAAATGGAATGATTATTCAAATACTTTCTCTATGTTATTTTCTACTTTGCTGTCAAAAAGATATGGGTGTTGTGGGGCAAGGAGTGGGGGTGTTTGGTGTTTTTCTTTTTCTCTTTCCTAAATTCAGAATGCATCTAAGATTTTCTGGATATCAGAGATACTGATGAGTCATGAAACCTACAGGATTCTGAGAGGCAGTTTAATGAGGGGATTCTGAATTCCAAATTATGCAAGAACTCACTGACTAATCAGTAGATTGACCAGATATTTGATTTTTTTTCACCCTCCTGGTTTTGAAACTGAGGGCTAACCTGATTAAGCCTGTGAAACATAAGCAGCCTTGGTTGCTTTTAATCACTTACTTCTAGTTGATCTTAAAACTGCCACCAGCAAGTCACATGGCCAAATAATACATATCTAATCTTGGACTAACTTCCTTGTTGATAACCTTTCTGACTGTGGATCATTATAGTAATGGTTGCTTAAAGTTGTTTTTCAGAAACTTGGGGACAGCTCCTGTCCAGTTCAAACTAGTTGAGATCACCAACCCTTCAATCGGGCTTGTGCAAATGCTCAAGAGGTAACCTTTTGACATCAGATGGCCAAAAACTCCTTCCTCAGATCATGCTAAGGCCATTTTCTAAACATGTGTCCAGTGAATAGCCATGTAGCTTGATTACACTTGCACAGAAACCCTAATTACCTCACCTTTCTTACTTGCCAATCACCTTTCCCACTCTTTAGACCACCTGGCTTTCTATTCCCATAAGTACCCTCAAGTACTATTTTGGGGAAAACGTATTTGAGAACTGCTCTCCCACCTCCTTACTTGGCTGCCTCATGAATAAACCCATTCTCTTTTGCAAAACCCATTGTTACAGTGATTGGCTTACTGGATGTAAGCAGAAAGAGCCGGGTTAGGTACCAGTTTCTAACCTACAAACATTTCCCTATTCAATATAGCTAATGAAAAAAGAAGGAAAGTATAACTCTAATAAATCTTTACTTAGGTAGAATTATAATTAAATTAAGACAGTTTAAGAAACCTAAGAGAAGAAAAACACTGTTGACTTTAGTAGTAATTATCCATGTAATTATCTATGGCTTTTAAATATTCTCAGCATAATAAAGTAACAAAAGTATGAAAGAGTACCTCAGACTTGTGAAAATGCTGAACATTTAACTCTTCTGTGATTGTGTTATTAGCGCCTTGAGGCAAGAGAACAGACTTATGGATAGGGTTGGGTTATTTTTGTTTTTTAGAAATGTAGTCTTGCTCTGTCACCCAGGCTGAAGTGCAGTGGCATGATCATAGTTTACTGCAGCCTCCAGCTCCTGGGCTTAAGTGATCCTCCCTCTGCAGCCTCTAGAGAAGCTGGAACAACAGGTGTGTACCACCACACCCAGCTAATTTTTAAAACTTTTTGTAGAGACAGGGTCTCACTATGTTGCCCAGGAAGATCTCAATCTCTTGGCCTGTCCTCAAGTAATCCTCCCACCTCAGCCTCCCAAAGTGCTGGGATTACAAGCATGACATGCCCAGCCCAGGTTTGGAGTTTTACTGTGAAGAAATGGATGCTTCTATCTACAACTGTTTTTGGAAAGAAGATAATTCAGCTGTGCAGAGAAAGAGCTATTTTTGTGGCTCAGCAGTGGAGATTGAGTGGTGTGGGCAAGTAGGGATTAAATTGCAAGCCAGGGATAGAATGAATTGGAAGTGTTAAGGAGGAAAATATAGAAAGGAAAGTAAAGAGGAAACCTGACAAGAGTTATGCAGAACTTAGGGTTCCCAGGCATTCTGTCTCAGAAACCATAATACCAGCTTCCAATTTACCATGAGATCTTAAGAAAGTCACTGAATTTAAGCTGCCTCCTTAAATATTTTAAACGTGACCTAAAGATTTATCTGTACATGGTGAACTATAACCTAATTAAATGTTTAAATAGACTATAACTTGCTCTTCTACCAATCAGCTAATCAAAGGTGGCTGTTTAAGCCATGTTCAATTAAGGCAAATGCCAAGCTGTAACCAATAAGTTTCATTCTTGTCACCCAGGCTGGAGTGCCATGGTGTGATCTCAGCTTACTGCAACTTTCATCTCTCAGGTTCAAATGATTCTTCTGCCTCAACCTCCCGAGTAGCTGGGACTACAAGCACCTGCCAACACACATGGCTAATTTTTGTATTTTTAGTAGAGACGGGGTTTCACCATGTTAACCAGGCTGGTCTGGAACTCCTGATCTCAGGTGATCCACCAGCCTCAGCCTCCCAAAGTGCTGGGATTACAGGAGTGAGCCATCGCACCCAGCCCACATCACTTTTCTTTTTCTGTCCATAAATCCTCTTCAATGATGTGGCTGTCCTAGAGTCTGAGTCTATTCTGGTTCAAGGGCCTCCTTAATTCCTGAATTGTTCTTTGCTCAGTTAAACTCTATTAAATTTAATTTGTCTAAAGTTTTTTGTTTTGTAGCAGGATCTCAGTCACCTAGGCTGAGGTGCAGTAGCATGATTATAGCTCACTGCTGCCTCAAATGCCTGGGTTCAAGTAATGCTCCTGCTTCAGCCTCCTGAATAGTTGGGACTACAGGTGTATGCCACCATACATGACTAATTTGTTTTTATTTTTTGTAGTACCAAGACTGTTGCCCAGTCTGGTCTTAAACTCCTGGCCTCAAATGATTCTCCCACCTTGGCCTCCCAAAGTGCTGGCATTATAAGTGCCAGCCACTGCACCTGGCAAGTTTTTAACAGATGGCATCAGAAGTGGGACCCAAAGTGGAGCTTCTCACAATCCCCAGGAGCATTAAGTGATCAAGCAATGTACCTACTGAGCCCATTGTGTTCATTGCTCTTTCATATCAATTAAGGATCTTGAGTAAGTTCTTGCTCAGATTCTGAAGCTCTATGGATTTGTGTTTTCAGCTATCTAAATTTATTTGAGCAATTTTTTGTTAACCAAACTGGGTTCAGAAGTCATTGCAGAAACTGAACTAGATCCAGGATCAGATTAGATCTGATAATTAACTGGCTTGGATCCAGTTAAAGGCTTGAGATGTGTGAGTCAGATAGAAACTAGCAGTAAATGGCAATACTGTGGCTTTAGGAAATTCACGGAGATTTTTATGTTCTATTCCCTTTGTTTCTTTTTCATGCATGCTTAGGTAGGGAAACATCATTGGCTAAATTGATCAAGTGGGTCTGAGAGCCAAAGCCAAGATTCAATATAAAAACAGGGTCATTAGTTTCTGAAGAACTGACTACACCACCTTGTGGTAACGTCTACCTATACATATATATGTATTGAGTCCCAGAAACAGCAAACAAAGAAACAGTGAAATCTTATTAAAAATAATCTAAAAGTACAGTAGATGTTTTAAATGAAAAACACTGCACTGTAAGAAGGGCATTTAAAAAATAAGCGTCCTTAAATAGGGTAACCCAGAGATGCCTGTTGATATGCAAAAGCTTCTAAAAAGATTTGAATATTTTTATTCCCTCTTTGAGAAGACACTTTATAAAAGGCAAGTAAAAATTGTAAGTGACCAATTGATAAGAAAAATAATATGCCAAGTTTCTGGCTTAGTTACTAGCTAATCCTAAAGGCTAAAATAAAGCTATCCTGGATAAACTGTTTATAAAAGGCAGGCCCTCAGGTAAAGTAGGCTTACTTCTTTTTCAGAGTTATCCATGCTGAGTTAATGTATAGAGAGTGCATTATTTGCCCTGTTCTTTAATTGGCTCCACCCTGAACTCAGTAAAATTTAGCTAAGAAATAGTAGGTAAGTTTAAAAGTATGTTTATTGAACTAAATTGGTTTCTAAGATATACTTTTCTGGCTTTTAGCTAGATATTTTGAAAGCTTTTTATAAAAGAAATTGATATCTATTAAAAGATCACCATTTGAGGAGGATTGAATGACTAGAAACTCTTACCATTGTTTTAAATTTACATAAAAGACTTACCTTTGTTTAAAGTACTTTTCTCAGGCCATCTTTGTCTTAACTGGACCTTTACCTGCAACCTTTTTTTTTTTTTCTTTTTCTTTTTTGGTTTGAGTAAATGGTACAATATTTAGGCCTGGAGACTCATATCTATGCTTTTGAGTTATAAATGTTCTCCTTTGTTTCACATAAGAGTCATCCCTTTAAAATGCAAATTTAGCATTGCTTAGCTAACAATTGCTTAGGTCAATGAAACAGGTAATTGGAAAATTGATCATTTGAATGGGAAAAAGAAAAACTATTTGGAAACTGGCAAAAGAAAATTCTCTATGAAAGGTATAAGATTTGCTTCTGTCTGTTTATTTGTATGTTTATGTATTGTGCATATGTGATAATATTTGGCAAATAAAATTGATTTTAAAATTATCAAAATAAAATAGAAATGGCACTAAAATTGTCAGTTAAATATAATTCAGATATTTTTGCCTGTGTTTACTGGTCAGACAGGTTTGTGCCATCTCTATTATATGTTTTAAGGTCATAAAACTGTTGCTTCTGTAATATTTTTGATGCTTGATTTGTCTGTGAGCTTATGTTTTTGGTTTTGAGACTGGATTCTGGGGTCTGTACAGGATGCTGTGGTGAGACCTGGGGACATATCCTCAGTGATTAGACCACCTGCTATAAGGCATAGTAAAGCCCAATCCTCATCCTCTCTGACCCAACTGTGCCTCTGGGCCATGCTGAGAACAATGAGATCTTCCAGGCATCCTCTTCACAGCTCTGTGCTCTGTACCGGGCTCTACACCTGGCATGTAAATTTAGGATGCAGATAGGCCCTTCATAGCCATCCTTAGGTGCCATATAGGTACTTGGGACCCAGGATAACTGTGGGAGACATTAAGAAAGGTACCTGTGTCGTATTTCCAATTATTTGTCACTAATTTAAAATTTTAAAGTTATGTTATATAATATTAAATAATAGTCACAAAGTTGTCTGAGTCATTTCTAGGTAAGTTAAAATACTAAAACAATAAGTTATATACTTTGGTATCTTATTTTTATATGATATAGAAAACTATATTTAGATATTAATAAACAAAGAAAATGGCTTTCTAAAAAATTTTAAATTTTTTTAATCTACAAATACTGATATAAAACAGTTCAAAATTACTTGCTCTCAAGATTTTCACTAAAAAAAAGAATTATTAAGAGTTAAAATTGTAGTTAATATATGTAATTAAAACTACTAGATATAAGAGAAACAATTCTGTATAAAGAATGTTATAAAGAAAAACAAGATATATTTTTGGTGAGGAGCGTTGTAAAGGCATAAACATGTGTGTTTGATGAAAAAAAGTACAGTTAAAAAGTTACTTTAGGCCAGACACAATGGCTTACTCCTGGAATCCCAACACTTTGTGAGGCCAAGGCAGGTGGATCAATTGAGGTCAGGAGTTCAAGACCAGCTAATCCCAGCTACTCAGAAGGCTGAGGCAGAAGAATCGCTTGAACTGAGGAGTCAGAGGTTGCAGTGAGCCGAGATCATACCACTGCACTCCAGCCTGGGTGACAGAGAGAGACTCTGTCTCACCATAAAAAAAAAAAAGTTACTTGAAACTTGTTTTAAATTTTAAAAATACAGATAAAACCAAATGAGATAGAAAGTTGGGAAAAAAGAAAATAAAAACAATTTTGTAAGATTATAAAGGTTTATGAAGATCTTATGTGATCAAAAGCTGACTGACATTTGATAGATTTGTTTATAAGGTTTTATTAAAATAGCTTTAAGATTAGTATTTATAATACACTAATACAAAAGTAAAATTTGGTTCTGTCTTTTAAGCAAAAATTTCATGTAGTAGCAATGAGACAGTAAAATATTTTTGTTCACCTTTGGAGTAAACTGCAAAAAAGGAGGGAAAAGGAGAGAGAGATTCTGTCTCATCCTGTCTTTTTTATGAAGTCTTTTGATTGCTTAGTAAACTGAGTTTCCTCTCTATCACAAAATAAACATGTTTGCTTTTTAACGGCCTTTTAATTAGCACTTTGAAAAAATTAATGACTATTATTTTACAATGACCTGTGATTTTATTTTTATTAAGTGTATTAAGCCTTTGACTTACTTGACAGGCTTCCCAAAATTATACTTAAATTTTAAAATTAAGTCTTTTGACCTTAAACTAAATTTCCTTCAGCATCCAAAAAAGAGATAGTAAACAGGCTTATTTGACATGCTAAGCTATATGGGAAGCATTGTCAAATACAAAATAATGTTTAACCCTTTGAGTTATATTTTTATGAATTTGTTATTAATATATGTTCCAAAATTGTATGAAATTTCTAAAAATCTGATATGTATCAGTATGTTATCAGTTATAATCACGGTTATTATGTTAAGTTGTAGACCACAAAAATAACCAAATTTCATTGTCACTTGTGCCTTTAAGATAATGTTATTTCCACAGTAAACTGCTTAATTCTGATACATTTTCTGAAAGCTCCTTACAAGTAAGTAAATTCCCAGAGTATTATGTCTTCAAGGAGGTTCATAGAGAGGATTTAAAAAAAGACAAGCAATCTTGAACATGGGTTTCTTGAACTTTAGGATCATATCATTTGAACTGTGTAATAATTTCCAGAACTCTAATGAAGATGCTGACTTGTGTATAAAACTGCTAACTCAAGCAGGATAAGAATTAATTGAATACCAATGAAATACTCTGCCAGATTCGTATGCTAAATGAACCAGTACTAAAATTAAGATATGTAATTTGAATGAACTCCATGGTCCAAGTCAAATTTCATATAACCCATTTAATAAACAGTGTTATGCAACCAAATTGGAGAAACAAAATTGGCATTTAAGAAGATATAAGTCTATTGTTAATCATGGACTCATGGAAAGCCTATACATCTGCCTGGTTTGTCCTGAGTCCTTAAAGCTTTTATTATTGTAAGTTCAGCACTCTATGACTCATCATGGAAGAGATAAAATAATCCAAATATGAAATATGTGTGTGCACATGTGTATTTCTGTGTGTATATAATGACTGTTCTAAATTGAAAAAATGGTATATGAAAAATGTTTGTGTTGTCAGACCCATAATCCTGGGAAAATAATCAAAACTTCAGTTATGTTTCTGCTACCTGATGTGCCATTTGAATACTTAGAGAGATTTCATTCAAGTGTCATTTTGAATGCATATTTTATTTTTTTATCCTCTCTATGAACCTCCTTGAAGATATAATACTCAAGGGTTTTCCTTGCTTATAAAGAACTTTCAGAAAATGCATCAGAATTAAGCAGTTAACTTTAAAAATTACTTAAAATTGGAGGAGGATCCAAGATGGCCGAATAGGAACAGCTCCGGAGTGCAGTTCTCAGCGAGAGCTGCGCAGAGAGTGAGTGCTTGCCACATTTCCAAACAAGTTTTCACTGCCCACAGACCAGGAGATTTCTGGGCCAAAAAGCGCCATGAGTTTTCAGTGCAGCAGTTTCAGCCACTGCTGGGTCAGCACACAGAAACTCACACAAGTCTGGGCAGCTGTTTCAACTGGTGCCTGGAATGCCTGGGAGACGACAGAGCTGTCCATTCAACTGAAAGAGAGGGGGCTGAGATAGGGAGCCAGGCAATCTGACTCGGTGGGTACCACCACCACAAAACAAGCAATCTGAAATGCTCTGGATTGAGAGTTTTGCAGCAAGTGCAGCTGGAACCAGGACAGTCCAGCTCAGTCAGGGGAAGAGCGTTCCCCCACTATGAAGGCAGTCCACCACTACCGAGGCAGATCACACAGCAGCTGGGCAGAGCCTGCGGCAGCTCAGCAACACCTCTGCTGGCAGACTGTGACTAGACTACTCAGTGCAGGGCAGGGCATCTGTGAAAAAAGGCAGCAGCACAACAAGAACTTATAAATAAAGCCGACCTTCCTAGGACAGAGCACCTGGGGAAAAAGGCGGTTATGAGTTCAGCTGCAGCAGACTTAAAAGTACCTGCCCAGCAGCTCTACACAGAACAACAGAGCTCCCAGCACAGCACTTGAGCTCCTATAAGGGACAGACTGTCTCCTCAAGCAACTCCCCAACCCCCTTATACCCTAAGAGACACATCATAAAGGAGAGCTCAGGCCGACATCTGACAGGTATCCTGGGACGAGGACAGCAGAAGAAGAAACCAGCAGCAACCCTTGCTGTTCTGCAGCTCCCATGGGTAATCCTCAGGCAAGGGGGATTTGGATTGGACCTCCAGCGGTCCTGCAGCAGAGGGGTCTGACTATTAAAAGGAAATCTAAGAAGCAGAAAGGAATAGCTTCAACATCAACAAAAAGGATGTCGACTCAGAGACCCCATCCGAAAGTCACCAACTACAAAGACCTCAGGTAGATAAAGCCACTAAGATGGGAAGAAATGAGCATAAAAAGGATGAAAACACCAAAAAGCAGAACGCCTCTCCTCCTCCAAGGGATCACAACTCCTCACCAGCTAGAGATCAAAGGTGGATGGAGAATGAGTCTGATGAATTGACAGAAACAGGCTTCAGAAGGTGGGTAATAACAGACTTCTCAGAGCTAAAAGAACATGTGCTAACCCAATGCAAAGAAACTAAGAACCTAGAAAAAAGGTTAGATGAGATGCTAACTAGAATAAATAGCTTAGAGAAGAATATAAATGACTTGATGGAGCTGAAAAACACAGCACGAGAACTTCATAAGCATACACAAGTTTCAATAGCTGAATCGACCAAGCAGAAGAAAGGATATCAGAGATTGAAGATCAGCTCAATGAAATGAGAAGGCAAGAACAGAGAAAAAAGAGTGAAAAGAAATGAACAAAGCCTCCAAGAAATAGGGGATTATGTGAAAAGACCTAATCTACATTTGATAGGTGTACCTGAATGTGATGGAGAGAATGAATCCAAGCTGGAAAATACTATTCAGGATATTATCAAGGAGAACTTCCCCAACTTAGCAAGGCAGGCCACCATTCAAGTCCAGGAAATAAAGAGAATACCACAAAGATACTCCTCAAGAAGAGCAACCCCAAGGCACATAATTGTCAGATTTACCAGGATTGAAATGAAGGAAAAAGTGCTAAGAGCACCCAGAGAGAAAGATCGGGTTACCCACAAAGGCAAGTCCATCAGACTCACAGCAGATCTCTCAGTGGAAACCCTACAAAGCCAGAAGAGAGTGGGCCAATATTCAACATCCTTAAAGAAAAGAACTTTCAGCCTAGAATTTCATATCCAGTCAAACTAAGCTTCATAAGCGAAGGAGAAAGAAAATCCTTTACAAACAAGCAATTGCTGAGAGATTTCACCACCACCAGGCCTGCCTTACAAGAGCTCCTGAAACAGGCACTAAAACAAGGAAAGGAACAACCAGTACCAGCCATTCCAAAAATGTACAGAATGGTAAAGACTATGGACACAATGAAGAAACCGCATCAACTAATGGGCAAAACAACCAGCTAACATCAAAATGGCAGAATCAAATTCACACATAACAATATTAACCACAAATGTAAATGGGCTAAATGCCCTAATCAAAGGACACAGACTGGCAAATTGGATAAAAAGTCAAAACCCATCGGTATGATGTATCCAGGAAACCCATCAACGATAGACCGGACAAGGAAAATGTGG
The DNA here is from genome assembly GCF_030222135.1 of Aotus nancymaae. Taxonomy (NCBI): domain Eukaryota; kingdom Metazoa; phylum Chordata; class Mammalia; order Primates; family Aotidae; genus Aotus; species Aotus nancymaae. Next base: position 15,689,970 of record NW_026988472.1, on the reverse strand, counting down.
CACATATACACCATGGAATACTATGCAGCCATAAAAAATAATGAGTTTGTGTCCTTTGTAGAGACATGGATGAATCTGGAAACCATCATTTTCAGCAAACTGACACAAGAACAGAAAATCAAACACCACATTTTCTCACTCATCGGTGAATGTTGAGCAATGAGAACACATGGACACAGGGAGGATAACATGGGGAGATGATAACATTTCTCCCCATGTTATCCCTCCCCGACCTCCCCACCCCCCCCGCTCTCCCTCCCTTGGCCCCCCACCAACAGACCCCAGTGTTGGGGGGGGCCAAGGGAGGGACAGCAGGTGGGTGGGGAGGTCAGGGAGGGATAACATGGGGAGAAATGCCAGATGTAGGTGATGGGGGGATGGAGGCAGCAAACCACATTGCCATGTGTGTACCTGTGCAACAATCCTGCATGATCTGCACATGTACCGCAGAACCTAAAGTACAATTAAAAAAAAAAGTTAGTTAAAATTATCTTAAAGACACATGTGACAATGAAATTTGGTTATTTTTGTGGCCTACAACTTAACATAATAACTATGATATGTTATACTGATAACATACCAAGATATATCAGAATTTTAGAAATCTCATATAATTTTGAAACATATATTAATAACATATTCATAAAAATATAAGCTTTCCCCTGCAGGAAGACTGATGCTATAATAGTAGCTAAAAGGCTATTAGAAAATGTGTTTTCCTCTGGGGCACTAGTAGATAAATCTCTAGTGATAAAGATATTTGTTTCACTGGACACATTGTATAACAGTTAAATAAGATATTCCAGATACAACAGCATTAGACAAAGCTAACTAAATGACTAAAGTACCTTAATCAAAGGTATTGCAGATTGATGACAATCAAATCCACTGCCACTGGAAAACATAAGTTGACTCCTTATGAAATAGTCACTGGAATGCCTATGCTCCTAATGATAGAAACTCATATATCTTCCACTCCTAAACTCAGCTATGACTAAATGCTGCAAGATGTTAATGCATTATGCTGAAGTTTATTTTCACCAAGTAAAGGAAGCTTTTCACTATCCACTAACTGAGGACAATTAAACCCTCCACAATCTTGGACCTGGAGATTGGGTCTTATATTAGTCTCTTCTCATGCTGCTAATAAAGACATAGCCAAGACTGGGTAATTTATAAAAGAAGGGGGTTTAATTGACTCACAGTTCTGCAGGGCTGGGGATGCCTCAAGAAATTTGCAATCATGGTAGAAGGGGAAGCAAACACATCCTTCTTCACATGGTGACAGCAAGGAGAAGTGCCAAGCAAAAGGAGGAAAGCCCCATATAAAACCATCAGATAGGCCAGGTGTAGTGGCTCATGCTTGTAATATCAGCACTTTGGGAGGCTGAGGTGGGTGGATCACAAGTCAGGAGTTCGAGACCAGCCTGGCCAACACAGTGAAACCCCATCTCTACTAAAAATACAAGACTTAGCTGGGTGTGGTGGTGGATGCCTGTAATCCCAGCTATTCATGAGGCTGAGGCAGGAGAATCACTTGAACCCAGGAGGTGGAGGTTGCAGTGAGCCAAGATTATACCACTGCACTCCAGCGTGGGCAACAGACCTAGATTCCTTCCCAAAACAAACAAATAAATAAACAACATCAGATCTCATGAGAACTCACTCTCACAAGAACAGCATGAGGGTAACTACCCCTATGATTAAATTCCCTTCTACTGGGTCCCTCCTGCGACATGTGAGGATTATGGGAACTACAATTCAAGATGACATTTGGGTGGGGACAGAGCCAAACTATATCAGGTCCTCTGGAAATGGCATCAGAGAAAGAGTTCCCTTGCCATCTACACTACAGAAAAACTTTGGGACTTCAATTCTTGGGTCCATAATCTCACAACTCAGAAGGGTCCCTCCAGGTTCTTGGAATTGGACACACTTTGGAGATCTTAAGGTAAAGTTAATCAGAGAAGGTTCTCCCTGGAAGCATATGGCAGCACTGATGTGGACAGCTTTCCCAAGATCATAGATGAAGATTTCTCCGCTATCATGAGAGACCTCTAGTAATTTTCTTTCCTTGCTTATGCCTTTATGAGCAATGGAACTGGAAAGGAAGTCTTATGTGCACACATGGGGTATACTTTTATTGTGGAGGATCTTACAGCCAACCTTTTACAAGGCAACCCTTATGCCTTCAGAGGTGGAAGATGAAAGTTCAATGTGGTTGAGAAGTTTTAATTTAATGATATATTGTTGCTCCATGATCGGTCAGAAAGAGAACATTGTTATACTCCTCTTAACCTACATCATAATTTTAAAGAGAACATTGCCAGGAGGCCTTCACCCTTCTGGATGGGTGCATTTATTGGATCTTATGTTCCATGGTTTAGAGTAAATGAAATGATTAGAAATTTATCTTTCATAATAGAATCTATAGCAGATTCTCTTGCAAAGGCTGTGGTTGTACAACAGACTTCTTCAAATTCTTTTGTTAAAGTTGTACTAGGTAATAGACTTGCTCTAGATTACTTATTGAGTGACATCAATACCTAGTTTTGGTCAACCTCTCAAAATTGAGAGGTTTCCCCAAGGAAGTAGTGGGGGGATTGTTAAGTTTAGCCTGAAACTAAAGCTTCTTACATATTTTAAGTTTGGCCTAAAAGTTTCTCTATTAATAATGAATTGTAACCTAATTGAATGTGTAAACAGACTGACCTATTCATGTACCAATCACTGAGTTTCAGCCAATCAAAAGTGGACAAGTCTTCAAAATATGTTTAAATAAGGTAAACACCAAGATGCAACCAATCTAGGCTGTTCCATTCCTCACTTCCATTTTCTGTTCATCACTTTCCTTTATCTGCCTATAAATCCTCTCCAATCATGTGGCAGTACAGAGCTTCTCTGAATCTTTCCTGGTTTGGGCACTGCACAATTCATGAATCAATCTTTGCTCAGTTAAACTCTGTTCAATTTAATTTATCTAAAGTGTTTCCTTTAACAAAAGTTATAAAATTATAATAAATTCCAACCTTATTCTTAATTTCTCCTGATCAGTTTTACTGAATACCCTATAGAAAATGAGTAGAGAAGGCTTGACGTGGTGGCTCATGCCTGTAATTCCAGCACTTTGGGAGGCCAAGGCAGGTGGATCACCTGAGGTCAGGGATTCAAGATCAGCCTGACTAGTATGGTAAAACCCCATCTCTACTAAAATAAAATTAGCTGGGCATGGTTGCTGGTGCCTGTAGTCCCAGCTATTCGGGCTGAGGCAGAAGAATTGCTTGAACCCAGGAGGTGGAAGTTGCAGTGAGCCAACATCATGCCACTGCACTTCAGCCTGGGTGACAGAGTGAGACTCTATCTCAAAAGAAAAAACAGAAAAGAAAATGAGTAGAGAGATCATTTGTCATTTGAAATATCTTTCTACATGTACAATATGTACTTTATAATAGTAATTATTCTTAGCTTTCATCACCATTTAAATTCTTCCCCAATGTGTTTTTATGTCTGTGTTTTAATTTTGTGAGTGTATGCACTCTTTTCTCTTTTTCTTCACTTGGCTATTTTAGTGTCAGGTTGTGGTGCCTGAAACTATATGTCCAATAGAGGTACATTTTCATCATCTTACATACAAAGCCTAAACAGCTCTTAAATATTTGTATAATATCTTTTTTTTTTTTTTTTTTTTTTTTTTTGTGATTTAGTGTGTTTATTAAATGGAACAAAAATGATTTTATGTCATCCTTCACTTGATTTCTTTTTTTTTTTTTTTTTTTTTTAATTGCATTTTAGGTTTTGGGGTACATGTGAAGAACATGCAAGGTTGTTGCACAGGTGCACACCTGGCAGTATGATTTGCTGCCTCCCTCCCCTTCACCTATATCTGGCATTTCTCCCCATGCTATCCCTCCCCAACTCCCCACCCCCCCACTATCCCCCCTCCCCCCAACAGACCCCCGTGTATAGTGCTCCCCTCCCTGTGTCCATGTGTTCTCCTTGTTCAACACCCGCCTATGAGTGAGAACATGTGGTGTTTGATTTTGTGTTCTTGTGTCAGTTTGCTGAGAATGATGTTTTCCAGGTTCATCCATGTCCCTACGAAGGATGTGAACTCCTCCTTTTTAATGGCTGCATAATATTCCATGGTGTATATGTGCCACATTTTTCCTGTCCAGTCTATCATCGATGGGCATTTGGGCTGGTTCCAGGTCTTTGCTATTGTAAACTGTGCTGCAATGAACATTCGTGTGCATGTGTCCTTATAGTAGAACGATTTATAATCCTTTGGATATATGCCCAGTAATGGGATTGCTGGGTCAAATGGAATTTCCATTTCTAGGTCCTTGAGGAATCGCCACACTGTTTTCCACAGTGGTTGAACTAATTTACACTCCCACCAACAGTGTAAAAGTGTTCCTATTTCTCCACATCCTCTCCAGCATCTGTTGTCTCCAGATTTTTTAATGATCGCCATTCTAACTGGCGTGAGATGGTATCTCAATGTAGTTTTGATTTGCATTTCTCTAATGACCAGTGATGATGAGCATTTTTTCATATGTTTGTTGGCCTCATGTATGTCTTCTTTTGTAAAGTATCTGTTCATATCCTTCGCCCATTTTTGAATGGGCTTGTTTGTTTTTTTCTTGTAAATCTTTTTTAGTTCATTGTAAATTCTGGATATCAGCCCTTTGTCAGACGGGTAGGCTGCAAAAATTTTTTCCCATTCTGTTGGTTGCCGATTCACTCTATTTACTGTTTCTTTTGCCGTGCAAAAGCTGTGGAGTTTGATTAGGTCCCATTTGTCTATTTTGGCTTTTGTTGCCAATGCTTTTGGTGTTTTGGTCATAAAGTCCTTGCCTACGCCTATGTCCTGAATGGTTTTGCCTAGGTTTCCTTCTAGTGTTTTTATGGTGTTACGTCTTATGTTTAAGTCTTTAATCCATCTGGAGTCAATTTTAGTGTAAGGTGTCAGGAAGGGATCCAGTTTCTGCTTTCTGCATATGGCTAGCCAGTTTTCCAAACACCACTTATTGAACATGGAATCCTTTCCCCATTGATTGTTTTTTTCAGGTTTGTCAAAGATCAGGTGGTTGTAGATATGTTGTGTCGCCTCCGACGTCTCTGTTCTGTTCCATTGGTCTATATCTCTGTTTTGGTACCAGTACCATGCTGTTTTGATTACTGTAGCCTTGTAGTAGAGTTTGAAGTCCGGTAGTGTGATGCCTCCTGCTTTGTTCTTTTTGCTTAGAATTGACTTGGCTATGCGGGCTCTCTTTTGGTTCCATATGAAGTTTAAGGTGGTTTTTTCCAGTTCTGTGAGGAAGGTCATTGGTAGCTTGATGGGGATAGCGTTGAATCTGTAAATTACTTTGGGCAGTATGGCCATTTTCACGATATTAATTCTTCCTAACCATGAACATGGAATGTTTCTCCATCTGTTTGTGTCCTCTCTTATTTCGTTGAGCAGTGATTTGTAGTTCTCCTTGAAGAGGTCCTTTACGTTCCTTGTTAGTTGTATTCCTAGGTATTTTATTCTCTTTGTAGCAATTGTGAATGGCAGTTCGTTCTTGATTTGGCTCTCTTTAAGTCTGTTATTGGTGTATAGGAATGCTTGTGATTTTTGCACATTGATTTTGTATCCTGAGACTTTGCTGAAGTTGCTTATCAGTTTCAGGAGATTTTGGGCTGAGGTGATAGGGTCTTCTAGATATACAATCATGTCATCTGCAAATAGAGACAATTTGACTTCCTCCTTTCCTAATTGAATACCCTTTATTTCTTTTTCTTGCCTGATTGCTCTGGCTAGAACTTCCAGTACTATATTGAATAGGAGTGGTGAGAGAGGGCATCCTTGTCTAGTGCCGGATTTCAAAGGGAATGCTTCCAGTTTTTGCCCATTCAGTATGATATTGGCTGTCGGTTTGTCATAAATAGCTTTTATTATTTTGAGATACGTTCCATCGATACCTAGTTTATTGAGGGTTTTTAGCATAAAGGGCTGTTGAATTTTGTCGAAGGCCTTCTCTGCATCAATTGAGATAATCATGTGGTTTTTGTCTTTGGTTCTGTTTATGTGGTGAATTACATTTATAGACTTGCGTGTATTGAACCAGCCTTGCATCCCCGGGATGAATCCTACTTGATCATGGTGGATAAGCTTTTTGGTGTGCTGTTGTAATCGGCTTGCCAGTATTTTATTGAAGATTTTTGCATCTATGTTCATCATGGATATTGGCCTGTAGTTTTCTTTTCTTGTTGGGTCTCTGCCGGGTTTTGGTATTAGGATGATGTTGGTCTCATAAAATGATTTGGGAAGGATTCCCTCTTTTTGGATTATTTGGAATAGTTTCAGTAGGAATGGTACCAGTTCCTCTTTGTATGTCTGGTAGAATTCGGCTGTGAGACCATCTGGGCCTGGGCTTTTTTTGGGTGGTAGGCTCTTAATTGCTGCCTCGACTTCAGACCTTGTTATTGGTCTATTCAGGGTTTCGACTTCTTCCTGGTTTAGGCATGGGAGGAGACTACTGTCCAGGAATTTATCCATTTCTTCCAGGTTTTCTAATTTATGTGCATAGAGTTGTTTGTAATAATCTCTGATGATGGTTTGAATTTCTGTGGCATCTGTGGTGATATCCCCTTTATCATTTTTTATTGCATCTATTTGGTTATTCTCTCTTTTCTTTTTTATATTATCTGGCTAGTGGTCTGTCTATTTTGTTGATCTTTTCAAAAAACCAGCTCCTGGATTTATTGATTTTTTGAAGGGTTTTTCGTGTCTCTATCTCCTTCATTTCTGCTTTGATCTTAGTTATTTCTTGTCTTCTGCTAGGTTTTGAGTTTCTTTGATCTTGCTCCTCTAGCTCTTTCAATTTTGATGATAGGGTGTCAATTTTAGTTCTCTCCTTTCTTCTCATGTGGGCACTTATTGCTATATATTTTCCTCTAGAGACTGCTTTAAATGTGTCCCAGAGATTCTGGTATGTGGTGTCTTCATTCTCGTTGGTTTCGAAGAACATCTTTATTTCTGCCTTCATTTCTGTGTTTATCCAGTCAACATTCAGGAGAAAGTTGTTCAATTTCCATGAGGATGTGCGGTTCTGGGTGGGCTTCTGAATTCTGAGTTCTAACTTGATTGCACTGTGGTCTGAGAGACTGTTTGTTATGGTTTCTGTTCTTTTGCATTTGCTGAGGAGTGATTTACTTCCAATTATGTGGTCAATTTTAGAGTAGGTGTGATGTGGTGCTGAGAAGAATGTATATTCTCTGGATTTGGGCTGGAGAGTTCTGTAAATATCTATTAGGTTTGCTTGTTCCAGGTCTGAGTTCAAGTCCTGGATATCCTTATTAATTTTCTGTCCGTTGATCTGTCTAATATTGACAACGGTGTGTTGAAGTCTCCCAGTATTAATGTGTGGGAGTCTATGTCTCTTTGTAAGTCTTTAAGAACTTGCCTTATGTATCTGGGTGCTCCTGTATTAGGTGCATATATATTTAGGATCGTTAGCTCTTCTTGTTGTATTGATCCTTTTACCATTATGTAATGTCCTTCTTTGTCTCTTTTGATCTTTGTTGCTTTAAAGTCTATTTTATCAGAGATGAGAATTGCAACTCCTGCTTTTTTTTGCTCTCCATTTGCTTGGTAAATCTTCCTCCATCCCTTTATTTTGAGCCTTTGTGTATCCTTGCATGTGAGGTGGGTTTCCTGGATACAGCACACTGATGGGTTTTGGCTTTTTATCCAATTTGCCAGTCTGTGTCTTTTGATTGGGGCATTTAGTCCATTTACATTTAGGGTTAATATTGTTATGTGTGAGTTTGGTCCTGTCATTTTGATGCTAGCTGGCTGTTTTGCCCATTGGTTGATGGAGATTCTTCATTGTGTTGCTGCTCTTTACCATTTCGTGCGTTTTTGGAGTGGCTGGTGCTGGTTGTTTTTTTCTATGTGTAGTGTCTCCTTCAGGAGCTCTTGTAAAGCTGGTCTGGTGGTGATGAAATCTGTGAGTACTTGCTTGTTCACAAAGGATTTTATTTTTCCTTCACTTATGAAGCTTAGTTTGGCTGGATATGAAATTCTGGGTTGAAAGTTCTTTTCTTTAAGGATGTTGAATATTGGCCCCCACTCTCTTCTGGCCTGTAGGGTTTCTGCTGAGAGATCTGCTGTGAGTCTGATGGGTTTCCCTTTGTGGGTAACCCGACCTTTCTCTCTGGCTGCCCTTAGTATTTTCTCCTTCATTTCAACCCTGGTGAATCTGATGATTATGTGCCTTGGGGTTGCTCTTCTAGAGGAATATCTTTGTGGTGTTCTCTGTATTTCTTGGACTTGAATCTTGGCCTGCCTTGCTAGGTTGGGGAAGTTTTCCTGGATAATATCCTGAAGAGTATTTTCCAGCTTGGATGCATTCTCTTCGTCACATTCAGGTACACCTATCAAACGTAGATTAGGTCTTTTCACGTAGTCCCATATTTCTTGTTGACTCTGTTCATTCCTTTTTACCTTGTTTTCTCTAATCTTCCCTTCTCGTTTTATTTCATTGAGTTGATCTTCAACTTCTGATATCCTTTCTTCTGCTTGGTCAATTCTGCTGTTGAAACTTGTACATGCTTCGCGAAGTTCTCGTGTTGTGTTTTTCAGCTCCATCAATTCATTCATATTCCTCTCTAAGTTGTCCATTCTCGTTAGCATTTCGTCAAGTCTTTTTTCAAGGTTCTTAGTTTCTTTGCATTGGGTTAGAACATGTTCTTTTAGCTCACAGAAGTTTCTTATTATCCATTTTCTGAAAGCTGATTCTGTCATTTCATCACACTCATTCTCCGTCCAGTCTTGTTCCCGTGCTGGTGAGGAGTTATGCTGCCTTGTAGGGGGAGAGGTGTTCTGGTTTTGGGTGTTTTCATCCTTTTTGCGCTGGTTTCTTCCCATCTTTGTGGATTTATCCGCCTATTGACTTTGTAGTTGCTGTCTTTCTGATTTTGGTAATTTTAAGTCTGCAGCAGCTGAACTCATAAACCCCCTTTTCTTCTCCCCAGGTGTTCTGGCCCAGGGGTTTAGCACTTTATGTTTTTCAGCTGTGTTGCTACCATTTTCCCTGCCCACAGGGTGGCAGTCTAGTCACACTCAGCCTGCAGAGGCTTCGCTGAGCTGCTGTGGGCTCCGCCCAGCTTCCGTGTGAGCTTCCCAGCAGTCCTGTGGGTGTAGTTAGAACTGCTTCCGCTATGCTGGCCCGCCCCTGTAGTGACGGAGTCTCTGTAGTGGCGGGTTGTCTTTGTTACGGAAAATTGCCCCGGGAACTGCAGGGTGTTTCCCGATGGAGGACGCCCCTCCCCCACAGAGCTGAACCGTCCCGGGTTCAGCCGTGTTTCTAGAGGGGCCCTCTTTGTCCTGTAATCTCTTGGCTTGCCTCCTTGCCACAGTTCCCCTTGCTGGCCCAGAGGGGACACAGTCTCGTTCACTTTGTTCAAGGAGCCGCTGCTCCCCGCCCCCCGTGCAGGCCGAGCGGCTGCTCCGGTCCAACCAGCGGCGCTGGGAATGCGGGGAGCTTCTCCGCGCAATTAAAATCCGCTGCCCTGTGTGCCGCTGCGTCAGCCGAAGCAGCGGCTCTGAGATTCGTGGCACTCCCTTGCCCGGGGGTCTCCTGGCTTGGCTCCCTGCTTCAGCTCCCCTTTCTGGCTCAGAGGGAACTCTGTCTCTCTCGCTCTGCGCAAGAAGCCACTGCCCCCCGCTCCAGGGCGTAGGCTGAGCGGCCACTCCGCTCAAACCAGCGGCGCTGGAGACCCGTGGGGCTTTTCCTCCTGTGAATCTCCTGGTCTGTGGGCAGTAAAAGTCCGTCTGGAAATGCGGCGTCCACTCACCCTCTGCGCCTTCTCTCGGAGCTGCAATCCCGACTTCCTCTTAAGTGGCCATCTTGGATCGATCCCACCTTGTATAATATCTTAAAGTTAAGTAGCAGTCTATGTTATAGACAGTACTCTGGATCTTGTAGTCAAATTAACCTATTTAAAAACTCCTCTCGGCCATTAAGTAATTGTTAGCATGGACAAGTAGCTTGATCTTGCTGAATCTTAGTTTCTAAATCTTAACTGACATGCAGGATTATTGTGATAATTGTAAAGGCTTTTAGGCTGACTGATGGCACCATGGACACTGTGGCAACCGCCATGATCTGCACACACACCTCTGGAGGGCCTTCCAGAATTAGAAAACCTGAAGTAACTGGAAGGCCATGAAAAGTGAAAGAATGATCAACCCCTGTGGTATCTAACTAACTTGAGACATTTTTCTATTGTTTCTTATTCTGACCTCATTGGACAAGGCCATTGGACTTTGTAACCAACCTTGGTCAACCTTGTGATTCCAGACCCTACGACCTCCTTCCCAGCTTACAAAAAAACACCCTAAACTGTAACTTCTGTAACTTGCCACTGCTTACTCCAAACCTATAAAACCAACTCCTATCTCACCACCCTTTGCTGACTCTCTTTTCAGACTCAGCCTGCCCACACCCAGGTGAATAAACAGCCATGTTACTCACACAGCACCTGTTTAGGGGTTCTCGTCATTCAGAGTGTGCATTTTAACAATAATCAGTTATCAATTATTTAAAATGCCTAGCATTTAACAATCATTGTGCTGTTTTGGAGAAGAATCACACCTTATATTGATATTTGAAGGAGTGCAGGAAACTTTACCCCAAAAACATGTTCCCTGGAATAATTAGTATTTTGAATTAAAGGCCCTTAATGATCAACAGACACCGGAAGAGACTTTTTCCCTATCTATATAAAGATCTAATGGACCCAAGGAGAACAATTGTTTTTCCTTTCTCTCCCTGTTCTCTCACTCTCTACTGAAGAAAAGGAGACCAAGAATGTAACCACACCTGAACAGATTCCTTAACAAGATAATATATGTCTCTCAGGCTCATTCGATTTCTAAATAGAACAATTTACAAGTTAATATCTCTTCCTCAATCCATTCATTCTCCCTGGAAATCACTCATTGGCCCACAATAGAATTACTTATATTGACCCACCCTAAAATAAGGTTATATAAGTGTCTGGGCCACATTGGGATATGGGGTAATCACTCTGTAGTTCTCATCTGTGTGAACATTAATACATTTCTATGCCTTTTATCCAATTACTCTTCTTTTGTGAGTTGATTTTTCAGTAAACCTTCAGAGGATGAAAGGGAATTCCCCCACTCCATTTGGCCTCTACAAAATAATTTCCACGCTTCTGTGCAAGAGAAAATGTTATACTGTGCCAATTGCAACACAGCTAATGCATGCAAACACTTTATAAACTGGCAGTAATCTCAAAGATTATTCAATCTAGGCTTCACACCATATTTTGAAAAATAATTTTCATTTATACCTTTGATAGTTTGAAAAGTTAAATAGATGTGCTGGACTTATAACAAAACAAGCAAACAGCAGTTCCTACTGTCCTTTCTACTCTATTTTCCAGAGGGCTTTTAGCCATTTCTTCTGCTGTTTACCTCCATGTTTCTGAAAATTATGTCTCTATTGTTTATCTTTGATTTGTCTCTGTAGGAGACCAAAATATGCCACCCCAAAATATCTCTCTTAAGCAGGATTATTTTGAGCTGATTATTTTGATAAACTGCAGACACAGAAGAAACTGTAAAATTAGAGTAAACATTAGCCTTTTGTAAGAGAAATTTACATCTATAAAAGAAATCTCCATTTCTAAGGGTGTCTCCCTCTCTATACCAGGAGGAGAGGGAAGGCTAAATCACTCGAGATTCTTATCAATTGAGAAGGCTGGTGTTAAATCTACAACATAAATTTTACCCTTGTTTATTATACCTTTCCTGGACATCTTCCCATTACTGGCCTCTCTCACCCTCTTTCTTTGTTTCCATTGGTAATATTTAAGCTTGAAGTCAAAGCCATTTCTTTGAGATTTCACATTCTCTTGGGTATTTTTTATGTACACATGAGTTATACATGTTATTACTTTTTTGTTGTTGCTTTTCTCTTGTTAATCTGTCTTGATTACAGGGGTTCTTCCCAACTAAGAACTATGAAGGGTAGAGAAAAAAAAACTATTTTTCCTCCCTTATATCTGGTTTAGATATGCTTCTATTGTTTTCCAACTTCTAACATTGCTAAGAAGTTAAATATTATCCTTATTTTATGTGCTTTGTTAGAGATCTAATTTTTTCTCCAGTGTATTTCAGGACGCTCTTTTTATCTCTGGTATTCTGGGGTTCCAGTGAAAATGCACTGGAATTGACTTTTTAAAAATCCATGATGCTAAACTCTTGTGGGGGTCTTGCAGTTGGTGACTAAACTCTGCCAATTTTAGGAAATGTTCTTGAATTATATTTTATATAGTAGAGAAAATTACTCTGGCAAAGAAATTATCACTTTGTGAAACTCTTATTTGACTATTGTAGTTCTTTTTTTAAGTCTTTTTTTAAAAAAGATTCAGTGGGTACATATGCAGGTTTGTTACATGGTTATATTGCATAATTCTGGGGTTTGGGCTTCTAGTGAACCCATTACCCAAATAGTAAACATAGCACCCAATAAGTAATTTTACAACCCTTGCCCTTTCCCCCTCTCCCCACTTTTGGAGCACATCTTTATGTGTGCATATGTACCCTTTCTTTACCTCCCCTTTATAAGGGAGAATGTGCACTATTTGATTTTCTGTTTCTGAGTTACTTCACTTAGAGTAATGGCCTCCAGCTGCATCTATGTTGCTGCAAAGAACATGATTTTATTACCGTATGGCTGCATAGTATTCTGTGGTACGTACATACATTTTCTTTATCCAGTACACCATTGATGGACACTTAGTTTGACTCCATGACTTTGCTATGGTGAACAGTGCTGTGATGAACATACAAGTGCAGTTTTCATTTTGATAAGACTATTTCTTTTCCTTTTGGCAGATACTCAGTGGTGGAATTGCTAGGTCAAATAGTAGTTCTATTTTTAATTCTTTTTTTTTTTTTTTTTTTTAAAGACAGTTTTTAATTCTGTTGCCCAGGCTGGAGTGCAGTGGTGTGACTTCAACTCACTGCATCCTCCGCCTCCCGGGTTCAAGGATTCTCCTGCCTCAGCCTCCTGAGTAGCTGAGACTACAGGCACCTGTTACCATGCCCAGCTAATTTTTCAAATTTTTAGTAGAGAGAGGATTTCATTATGTTGGCCAGGCTGGTCTCAAACTCCTGACCTCAAGCGATCCACCTGCCTCGGTCTCCCAAAGTGCTAGGATTACAGGTGTGAGTCACCATACCCAGCCTGTTTTCAATTCTATGAGAAATATTCCTACTGTTGTTCATAGAGGTTGAACTAATTTATATTCCCACCACCATTGTATAAGCATTCCTTTTTCTCCACATCCTCACTCACATGTCTTATTTTGTGACCTATTAGCCATTCCGACTGGTGTGAGATGATATCTCATTGTGGTTTTAATTTGCATTTTTCTGATGATTAGTGATGCTTAACATGTTTCTATATTTGTTGACTGCTTGTCTGACTTCTTTTGAGAAGTGTCTGTTTGTATCCTTGGCCTACTTTTTAATGGAGTTGTTTTCCTTTGTTAATTTAAGTTACTTACAGATCTGGGTGTTAGTCCTTTGTCAGATGCATAGATTGCAAATATTTTCTCCCATTTTGAAAGTTGTTTGTTTACTCTGGTGATAGTTTCTTTGGCTGTGCAGAAGCTCTTTAATTAAGTCCCAATTGTCAAGTTTTATTTTGTTGTATTTGTTTTCAAGGCCTTAGTCATAAATTCTTCTAGTCCAATATCCAGGATAGTTTTTCCTAGGTATTTTTTTCTTATATTTTTATGATTTAAGGTCTCACATTTAATTCTTTAATCGATCTTGTTTTTGTGCTGGGGTCCAGTTTCATTCTTCTGCATATAGTTAGCCAACTTTCCTAACAACATTTATCGAATAAGATGTCCTTTCCCCCCTGTTTATTTTTCTTGACATCGTCAAGGATTAGTTGGTTATAAGTGTGTGGATTTATTTCTTGGTTCTCTATTCTATGCCATTGATTTATGTGTTTGTTTTTGTATTAGCAGCACGCTGTTTTGGTTACTATATCTTGTATTATAACTTGAATTGGGGTAATGTGATGGCTTTGGCTTGGTTCCTTTTGCCTAGTTAGAACTGCTTTGGCTATTGACGCTCTTTTTTGTTTCATATGAATTTTAGAGTTTTTACTTCTGGTTCTGTGAAAAATAATGCTGATAATTTGATAGGAATTGTGTTGAATCTGTACATTGCTTTAGGAAGTGTGGTGATTTTATCAATATTAATTCTTCCAATGTATGGGCATTGAATGTTTTTCCATTTGTTTGTGTCCTCTGCAGTTTCTTTCAACAGTGCTTTATAGTCCTCCTCGTAGAGATCTTTCACCTCCTTTGTTAAATGTATTCCTAGGGGTTATTTTATGTGTGATTATTGTAAATTAGATTGAGTTCTTTATTTGGTTATGAGCTTGAATGTTGTTGGTGTATAAAAATGCTTCTGGTTTTTCAATGTTCATTTTGTATCCTAAAATTTTACTGAAGTCATTTATCAGTCCAGGAGTCATTTGGATGTATCTTTAGGGTTTTGTAGATATAGGATTATATTGTCAGTGAATAGAGATAATTTGACTTCTTTTCCTCTTGCCTGATTGCTCTGGCTAGAACTTCTAGTACTGTGTAAAATAGGAGTGGTGAGAGTGAACATCCTCATCTTGTTCCAGTTCTTAGGAAGAATGCAGTTAACTTTTATCCATTTGGTATGAATGTTGGCTGTGGGTTTGTCATATATGGCTCTTGTTATTTGAGATATGTTCCTCTGATGCATACTTTATTGAGGGTTTTTAACATAAATGGATGTTAGATTTTATCAAATGCTTTCCAGGAATGTATCCATTTTCTTTAGGTTTTCTAGAGTACGTGCATAGATATTTATAGTAGTCTCTGAGGATCTTTTTGTAATTCTCTGGTATCAGTTGTAATGTCAACTTTGTCATTTCTGATTTTGCTTATTTGAATCTTTTCTCTTCTTTTCTTGGTTAATCTAGCTAGTGGTCTATTGATCTTGTTTATCCTTTGAAAGTACTCACTTTTCCTTTTATTGATCCTTTGTATGTTATTTTTTTCTGAATTTCACTTAGTTCTGCTTTGATTTTTATTACTTCTTTTCTTGTGTTAGCTTTGAGATTGTTTGCTCCTGTATTTCTAGTTCCTTTAGGTGTGACATTAAGTTGTTAATTTGAGATCTTTCTGTATTTTTTATGTAGGCATTTAGCACTATAACCTTTCCTTTTAACATTACTTTTGCTATATTTCAGAGGTTTTGATATGTTGTGTCTCTATTTTCATTTATTTCCATTTTGTTTAATTCCTGCCTAAATTTTACTTTTTACCCAAAAGTCATTCAAGAACTAATTGTTTAGTTTCCATGTACTTATGTGATTTTGAGAGTTCTGCTTGGTATTGATTTCTAATTTCATTCCACTGTGGTCCAAGATGCTTGATATGATTTTGATTTTTCAAATTTATTGAGACTTGTTTCATGACTAAGCATGTGTTCAATTTTCAAGAATATTCCATGCACAGATGAAAAAAAACTGTATATTCTGTGATTGTTAGGTGGAGTATTCTCTAGATATATATTAGGTCCATTTGTTGAAGATTTCAACTTACGTTGTAATTTTCTTTGTCAGTTTTTTGCCATTATTTGTCTAGTGCTGTCAGTGGAGTGTTGAAGTCCCCCAATATTATTGTATGACTGTCTCTTTTATGAGGTGTAGTAGTATTTGTTTTCTAAATCTAGATGCTTCATGTTGGGTGCACATATGTAAATAGTTAAATCTTCTTGTTAATTGAACGCTTTATCTTTGCATGACAGATCTTTCTCCATCTCTTTACATTGAGCCTGTGGGAGTCATTACATGTGAGATGGGTCTTGAAGGCAGCAGAAGTTTGGATCCAATTTGCCAGTCTATGTCTTTAAAGTGATGCATTTAGGCCATTTATGTTCAAGGTTAATATTGATATATGAGGTTTGCTCCTGTCATAGTGTTTTTAGGTGGTGGTTTTGTAGTCTCAATTGTATAATTGCTACACGAGTTTTGTAAACTTTGTATTTATGTGTGCTTTTATGGTAACAAGTACTATTCAGTCCTTTCCATGTTTAAAACTTTGAGCATGTATTGTAGGGCCATTCTGGTGGTGATAAATTTCCTTAGTGTTTGGTTGTCCGGAAATAATTAATTTCTTCTTCATATATGAAGCTTACTTTGTCAGGATATGATATTCTTGTCAGGATATGAAATTCTTGGCTGGTATTTTTTTATTAAGAAGGCTAAAAATAGGCCCGCAATGTCTTGTGGTTTGTGTGGTTTCTCCAGAGAGGTCTGATGTTAGCCTGATAGGATTTCATTTATAGATAGTTTTGCCTTTTTCTCTAGCTGCCTTTAACATTTTTCCTTTTGCCTTAATCTTGGATGTTCTGATGATTAAATGCCATGTGGAATGTCTGTATGTGACCCCAGGACCTAACTGTAGAATGTCCAGCATGCAGGGACAGAGAAAGTGCTCTGGCGTGTCCTGATGCTGGAGAGCACAATCGTCATTGGGGACCGGATGAGCTCAGGGAAGGCTGATGGATTATTTGGTCAGGAGAGGCTTCAGAGGGGCCAGGGGCCTGGGCAGGGGGAGAAAGGGAGAACTCCAGGGAGGGGATGGTAAGGCCACGCCAGAGGTGACAGGGTGTCTTTTATAGTATCTCACAGGTTTTCTATGAATTTTTTGTATCTAGATATCAACTTCTCTAGCAAGATCAGGGAAATTTTCCTTAATTTTTCCTGATATTTCCCTCAAATACGTTTTTCAAGTTGCTTACTTTTGCTTTTTCTCTCTCGGGAATGCCAATCAATCATAGGTTTAGTTGCTTTACATAATTCCACATTTCTTAAATACTCTGTTCATTTTTTAAAATTCTTTGTTCTTTATTTTTGTCTGAATGAATTAATTCAAACAACCAGTCTTCAAGCACTGACATTCTTTCTTCTGTTCAGTCGAGTCTATTATTAAAGCTTTCAACTTGTGTTTTGAAATTCCTTTAGTGAATTTTTTTAATTCCAGAATTTCTATTTGTTTTTTTCTAAATCTAGCTGTCCCATCATCTTTCATACCCTTAATCATTTTTCTGGTTTCTTTGCATTGTATTTCCACATATTCTTGGACCTCATTGAGTTTCCTTGCAATCCATATTTTGAATTCTTTGTCTATTTTTTCAGACTTTTCATTCTTCAGAATCCTTTGCTAGAGAGCTAGTGTGATTTTTTGGAGGTGTCAAGACACTCTGACTTTTTGTACTGCCAGAGGTGTTTCAGTGATTTCTTCTCATCTGAGGAAGCTATTACATCTTGAATTTGTTATTGCTTGAAGGAGACTTTTTTTTTTTTTTTGAGATGGAGTTTCACTTTTGTTGCCCAGGATTACAGGCATGTGCCACCACATTTGGTATTTTTAGTAGAAACATGGTTTCTTCATGTTGGTCAAGCTGGTTTTGAACTCCTGACCTCAGGTGATCCCCCTGCCTCAGCCTCCCAAAGTGCTGGGATTACAGGCATAAGTCACCGTGCCTGGTGACCTTTTTTTTTATTATTATTATTTTCCTTCATTTGGCTTTGTTTCTGTGCTTGCAAGGGGCCAAAGCTCTGTATGGGTCCCTTGGTTGTGGATAGCTTCTGTGTGCTGGCTTTCTCAGATCCTGCTTGTTACAGTGATATACTAGGTGTATGAGCCAACATACGATCTCCTGTGGGATGAGGGTACATAGATCTCAGGAAGCTTATTTTTCTGGCAGCAAGTTTTTTATTTGGTGATGCAGCTCAGGCTGCAGTCCAGTAAGTGGCATTTAAGAGTAAGAGCTTGCCCCACTTTAGGTAGGCTGGCGAGGAGTGGAAGTTCCCACCCTGATGGAGAGGTGGCAAGAAGAATGAAGTGTACTGTTTCAGGGAAAAGGGGGGTGAACCAGCTCCTCATCCTGAGCCACCAGGAATGCAGTCTAATTCTCTATCATACCTGTCACAGGGCCCATCACCTTCAGTTCATATAGACTTTGTCCTTTGGTTCCCAGGTACGATGCAGCTATGGTCCATGGATAAACGCCTCTGACTGCTACCACCAAAATGGGCTCATGTCAGAGCCTCTTCCTTGGGTCTAGAAAAGGTAACTCTGCAGCTTGTCTATCTTCCATTGCTGAGACTCTACTGTTCTGTGGGGGGGGTGGGGGTGTGGAGTTGGGCCCCACCCTTCATTCAAGCTCAAGTGGTGCAGGCTCACTTTCAGCAGAGGTGGAGCTGCCACAAAAAGCCCAACAAGCACTTTCTCTGAGTGCATACCTGCCAGCTCCCAGTAGGAATAACCATTTCTGCATCTACAACAGTGATAGGGATGGGAACTGACCCCCTTTTCATGTCTGTTCCCGGCTGTTGGTGTTGCCACTTCAGCAATTGCTGCCACACCCACATTTCTTTGGCCCAAGGCGGCCTTTAGCAGGCTGCCCTCCTTTTACCTTAGGGGCAACCTCAATTGATGGTTAGATCTCCAGAGGTCCTGAAGCTCCCTAGGGATCTGCTAGTCCCCTGTACTTGCCAAAGTAAGAGTAGATTTTGGGGTATATTTGTAGAGAATCTGCTGGTGTGGTGACTTAAGAGCAGAGAATTCACCAGGCAAAACAGTGACCCATGACATAAGCACAACCAGTATGGTACCCACCATCTCGGTTCAGGTCTGAGGAGTATGGGCACACCTGCATGAGCTGGCCATCTAGTTCTCTGTCCCTAGGAAGATGACACCACTAGTATTGCCCTGGATCACAAGGGCAGAGGGGCTACCCAGCCATTTGACAGTCAGTAGATTATCACAGGGTGAGGGGAGCAGATAAGAACGTGCACCTACTCTTTCCACGGGACTCAGAGTTCCTTGAGGCTCCACCTGTGCCAGACTCTTGCTGCTTTTCTTTTCTGTATTTTAGCTTCTTTCCATGGTCACTTCGACAGGCTCTCTTCCCTCAGTTTTCCATTCAGAACATGTCCATTCACCATTAACTTGGATCTTCTTTCTGAGGAAAAGATGAGTGACTTGTTGGGGGAACCCTCCTAATTGTAAATCTTTTTGCCTTTTGGTTCCAATTTCTAAGAAATTTCCATGACTGAAAGTTCCAATTTTTAACTTAAATTTCTTATTTTTTACTTTTATTTTTTTTTTAGAGACAGGTTTCACCTTGTTAGTGAGGCTGGTCTCAAACTCTTGACCTTGTGAACCACCCACCTCAGCCTCCCAAAGTGCTGGGATTACAGGTGTGAGCCACTGTGCCTGGCCTAAATTTCTTATTTTTAATCAATCATATTTATAATTTTTCAGAACTCAATCATCTCTGATATAATAAAAATTTAATTCCTTTGCTCTCCACATTTTCTCTTTTCTTGTCTCTTTCATGTTGATGCCTTTCCCCAAACATCTGATAATCATTGGTGGGCCATTCATGTTAAAACTGAAGTAACAATGAGTTGATTGATTGGAAGCTCTTTGACCATGAGTGGGCCTTGCTCATGAATGGACTTCTCAATTAAATGGCCAGATTTTTCACTGAAAATCCCAAAATTTCAGTATTTATGGATCTTCTCTCTTGAGAAGTTTAGTCTTATCAGGAAATAGTCTTCCAATCACCTGCCTGTGGTATCTGAGGCTGCCTGCCTTTGTTGTCATGTTTAAAAGTAGGGGGCTAGAGTTTTACCTTTAGTATGTAAACTGTCACTCAGTTCCCTTTTATGCTCTGGCATTTCATTCCTGTTCTTCCTTATGTGTTAGCCAATTACAGATTCTGAGATAGCCAATTCCAGAATCTCTTTGGTTCAAATAACCCAGAAAAATATATCACATATACTTTGTGGGAGTGGGGAAGGGCAGGCATGATGACATTAAAATTCTCATCATTCCTGCTGATATTACTCCCCTGCCTGACTCCTGCTGTCGGTGCTGTCTAGTGCCCCCAATTTCTAGCCTGTTCAGGGCAATTCAAGGTGAACTGGCTACATATCACCAATTTGCTAAATTATTTACCATTTCTCCATCCTTTTTCCATCTATATTGTGGTTTGAGGTTAAAAGTTCTAATTTTATTGAAGGTGAAATTTGTGTTTTTCTTTTGTTTTATCTTTGTGTTTAGAGATGATGGTTTTCAAGAGAAGAGTGTGGAAATTACTTTGCTCTATCATGTTAAAACCATATGTACCTCTTAATTTTATAAATACAGAAACCAAGACCATAGAAGATGAAATGATATTCCTTCTGTTTGTCCCATTGCTGCCATAGCTCTGATGGAAGTAAGTTATTTAATTATTAACCCTGTGCTTTTGTCAGCACACTACACTAAAATAGGTTCTATAAGGTGACACTAAAGTATTGCTTTCTTTTCTGATTAAATATAGTATATATTCATCCACTGAAACCACTCTTGGCAAAGTCACAAATGACCTCATGTTGCCAAATCCAATAGTCAATTATTAGTCCTCATCTGTTTAACTCAGCAGTGGCATTTTCAATATTGATCACTCCTTCCTCCTTGAAACGCCTTTGTTCATTTGGCCTTCAGAACACTATTCTTAAAAAAATTTTTAACCTCACTGCTTCCTCCTTTTCTATCCTTTGGCTCTTCCTCATTTATCAAACCTCCAAACACTGAAGTATACCACAGCTTTATTTTCTTGTCATTATTTTCCTCCATCTGCTCTCATTCCTTAGGTGATCTGAATTGTCCCATTGCTTTAGATATTGTGATAGTTTTATACATCAACTTGAGTGGATTGCGGATGCCCAGACATCAGATTAAACATTTCTGGATATGTCTGAGAATGTTTCTAAATAAGATTAACATTTGAGTTGGTGGACTAAGTAAGTGGTTCTCCCTAATGAGTGTAGGCATCACACAATCCATTGAAGGTCAGAATAGAGCAAAGGTAGAGAAAGAGAGCAGTTGCCCCTGCCATTTTGCCTTACTGCTTCAGTTGGTACATCACACCTAATCTTCTCCTACCTTCAGACTGAGATTTACATCATTGGCTCCCCTGCTTCTCAGGCCTTTAAATTTGGTCTGAATTATACTACTAACTAACTTTCCTGGGTCTCCAGCTTGCAGATGGCAGATCATGAGCATTCTCAACCTCCATAATTGTATGTGAGAGAATTCCTTATAACAAATCATGTGTGTGTATATGTGTATCCTATTAGTTCTGTTTCTCTGGAGAACACTGACTAATACAAATATCATATATATTCTTATGACTTCTAAAAGCCTATCTTCAACCTCAATTTATTCACTGAATTCTAGACTTTTATATTCAACTAACTTAATATTGCTGTTCATTATAGTAACTAACCTCAACTTGCCTTTGGTGATTGAGTTCTGCCTCTTGGCTTTGCCAGTCCGGGATCCAATTACTCCTATTTCATTTAGGTTTTCTAATTGAGTGACTGTGGTTCCCACTGTAAGTTCTGACCTATACAGAAGAGTGATCATGGAACTCTTCAAGAATACTGGAGCTCTTCTTACAAATTTAGTCCTCAATGTATTGGTGAAAGGCATGGTGCCTGGACTCTTCTGATGTGATTAAGTAAGTCTCCAATAAAAAATCCACTCTAACATTCTTTCTCTGCATTAAATCAAGAAAGACTGGGCATTTCTAATTCACCTGTGGTGGGCCATCTTTTGGTCCATGTTTCAGCCAACCAGCCAAACGATTAAAGTCCTTCCTAACTTCCCATTCTGTAACATTAAATGCAGATTCCCTCATTATGGAGCCCATATCAATAAATTCAGCCTGATCTAACATTATGTTCCTTTCAGCATTATCGCATATTAGGATATTAATCCTTTCCCATACATATTCCCTGGATTTCTACTTGTATAAATTAGAGAAATCAAGAAGTTCTTTTGGAGTATAGTACATCTCCTCATGGGTCACATTTTGTACTTTGACTGACTTTAGAAGTCTTCTGTAACTTGAGTCTAGTTATAGGTCTAAACACAAAGAGGGGTGGTGGAGGTAAGTCATGAGGAAAATCAGAATTGTCTTGCATGGCAACAGCCTCAGTGGAGGCCATTAAAATTTCCTAAGACAACGCAGTGTTAATCTACTCAGAGAGATGAGAAAGGCCAACACTACTGTGAATTGGGAGGACAATTCCACTGGGGATGGGGAGGCTGCTTCCAATGGATGTGAAGAAAGCTCTTCTACTGGCAAAGAAGCCTCATCAGAATTTAGGGGCTCAGTGTCCCCAGCTTTATCAGGGTCTTCTCACACATCCTCATCCCAACTTACAGGATCCCATTCTTTACCAATCAATGCCCTCACTTTAACAGTAGATATTCTGCAAGGCTGGGAGTTCAATTTACATTGTAATTCAGCCAATCTTAAAATGAAGTCCTGCATTTTATTTCCAGCAATTTCAGCCCTGCGCTAGAAGAGATCAGGTTCTCCCTTGGGGCATACCTAGAAGCTCTTAAGTAATTTATGTAGCGCTTGAGGTGGGAATTTTAATCCCTGAGCTCATTGTTTCATTTCACCACTTTGTCTAACAACATTAGGAGCAACCAACCAATGCCATTATATTCCTTATTATTCCAAATATGTTCAAGACTATGATAAACAGAGTCATTTAACACCTTGCTTTAAGTGGTTAACTACAAATATCTAATGAAGATATTTTGTGTATTTTTATAAACAATTCATGCCATGAACTATCAGTGATATTTTTGCTACTGGAAGAAGATTCATAACATCTTTAAATCTAATCAGATTAGAGAGCCAATTCCAGAAACCCCAGAATTAATTCAAAAAACTCATCCTTAAAGTTATCTTCCTCTAAAATCACTGTCAGTACCAAAATCCATATAAGCCAGGATTCTTCAGAGAAACAGAACCAATGGGGGAGGGGTGGGGAGAGAGAGAGAGAGAGATTATTATGGGAATTAGTGAATTAGCTCACATGGTTATGGAGGCCAAGAATTCTCGTGAACTGACATCTGCAAGCTGGAGAACCAGAAAACCCAGTGGTGTAATTCAGTTTCAGTTAGAAGGCCTGAGAATTTAGGGAGCCAGTTATGTAACTCATAGTCTGAGGTGGGGTTGGGGTGAATAGCACTGGTTTAAGTCTTGGAGTTTGAAAAACTAAGAATCAGGAGTTCCAATTTCCCAGGGAGGGAGAAAATAGACAATGGATTTTCCAGGTCAAGAAGAGCAAGCAAATTCACTCTTCCTTTGCCTTTTGTTCTATCTGGGTTCTTAATAGATTAGATGATGCCTGCCCACATTGGTGATGACGATCTTCTTTACTCAGTCTACCAATTGAAATGTTAAGCTTTTCTAGACACAGACACATCCAGAAATATTTTGCCAGCTATCTAGACATCCATTAGCTCGGTCTACTTGACACATAAAAATTAACCATCAGAATACTGCATAATTTAAATTATATAACACCCTGGATAAATAAAAACTGTAGAGACAGTAAAAATATTAGTGGTTTCATGGGGTAGGGAAAAGGGAGATATGATAGGTGGAACATAGAGGATTTTCAGGGAAGTGAAACTATTTTGTATGATACTATAATGGTGGCTATATGACATTATACATTTGTCAAGAAACTTAGAACTTTCAAGCACAAAGAATAAACATTAACATATGCAAATTATTTAATAAAATTATGTAGGAGGCCAGGGAATCCCAGAATAAAATACAGAATCTAACTGTATTGCAAATATATAAAAGAACATCACTGAACTGGGTGGGAGGAAAAAGTGGTGACCTAAGACACTTTGAGAATGAGTGGATTCTATAAGACAAAAGGAAAAAAAAATACATAAGCACTGTACTCAAGTTAATAAAGTTGTTACACATGGGGATATGAGCTAATAATTTCTATATTGCCATATTTCTGTCTTAATTCATTTGTGTTGGTATAACAAAATACCTAAGACTAAAAAATTTATAAAGAATAGAGATTTATTTTCTCACAGTTCTGGAGGCTGGAAAATCAGATCCAGGTGCTGACAGGTTTGGTGTCTGGTGAAGGCCTTCTTATTTCATCCTTAAATGGCAGAAAGGCAGAATGGCAAAGAGGCTGAATTCTTGAACTTAAGACCCTTTATAAGGGTGTTAATCCCATCCACGAAGGTGGAGTCCTCATGGCTCAGTTACTTCCTAAAAACCCCACCTCATAATATTATCACATGAGTCTTAGGTTTCAACATATGCATTTTGAGGGGACACATACATTCATACCATAACATTTCATCCCTGGCCCCCCCAAAATTCCCATCCTCCTAACATACATTCAAAATACATTCATTCCATCACAATAGCCCCACGAATCTTAATTTATTCCAGCACCAACTTTAAGTCTCATCTAAATTAGATATAGGTGAGATTCAATATATGATTCATCCTGAGGCAAACTAATCTCCAGCTGTGAACCTGTGAAATCAAATAAGCTATGTGTTGCAAAATACAATAATCAGACAGGTATAGGGCAGACATTTCCAATCCAAAAGGGAGAAATAGGGAAGAACAAAGGAATAAAAATTCTAAGTAAGATCTAAACACGAAAGAGCAAATAACATTAAATTTTTTTTTTACAGGAGTGGGGGTGGGGCAATGGGAGGAGGTCAACATTAAATTTTGAAGCTGAAGAATAATCTTGACTCCTTGCCCACATTATGGAAACACTGGAGTGGGAGTTCGGTCTCTAAACCTCCATGGGAGGCTTTGCTGGATACAGCCCATGTCACAGTTCTCATAGTTTGGAGCAGGTAACTGTAGCTCTCCTAGGCTGAAACTTCGGTACACTGATGACTCTAGAAGTCTGCAGTCTTAGGGGTAGCCCCACGTCTATGGATCTGCTAAGCATTGCCCTACTTGGGGCTCTCAGCTGTGGTTCTGACTTCTTAGATCCACAAAGCATTGTTGTAATGGCAGCTTTCTGTGGCAGCCCTGCCTCTATAGCAATCCATTGCCTGGGCTTTGGGGTTCCCAGAAACATCTGTTGAAATCTAGGTGGTGGTAGGCATGCCTCCAGAGCCCATACACTCTGTGCACCTGCAGAATTAGCACTATTTGGATACCATCAAGGTTTACAGTCTGTGCCTTTTGGAGTGATGGTCGGAGCTGCACTTGGACTCACTTGAGCCACAGCTGGGGTGGCCAAAGAGTGCTGTATCAGAATGTGAGAAGCAGAGACTTGAGGCAGCCCAGGGCAACAACTCTCTCAAGTTTCTATGGGGGCCCTGAGCCCCTCTTTTGGAACTGTCCTGCTCTAGAGGCCCTGGCATTCTGGAACTGTAATGGGTGGGGAAGCCACAAAAATCTCAGAAATGCCTTTGGGGTCATTCTACCACTGTCCTGATGAATAGCCTCTGGCTTCTTTCTATCCATACTAATCTCCATATCAAATGATCAGTTAGTCACATCCTTGATATTCTCTTCTAAACATGCTTTTTTATTCTTCATAATTTGGCCAGGTTGAAAATTTTCTAAATATTTACCTAGTTTCCTTTTAATTATAAGTTCTATCTTTAAATCATCTCTTTATTCTTGCATTTCTCTATAAGCAATCAAGAGAAGCCATGCAACACTCTGAACTCTGTGCTTAGATGTTTCTTCCACCAAATAGTCTAGTTCGTTGTTCACAAGTTCTGCCTTTAAGAAAGCATTAGGGCATGAAGAAAATTTCAGCCACGTTTTAACAAGGATGGTCTTTCAGTTTCCAGTATCTTGTTCCTCATTTTCATCTAAAACCTCATCAGTTAGCCTTTACCATCCATATTCCTACCAACATGCTGTTCATGACCACTTAGATATCTCTAAGATTTAGGCTGTCTGTACAGCTCTGTACTTCTGAGCCTTCACCAGAATTGCAGTTAATGTTCCATTTATGGTAATCTGGGTTTTTTTTTTTTTTAGCATGAACTTCAAAACTCTTTCAGCCTCTACCCATTACCCAGTTCCAAAGCCACTTGCTTATTTTTAGGTGTTTGTTCTAACAACACTTTTAGGTATTTGTTCTAGCAATATTTCCTTTTCTCAGTACCATTTTCTATCTTAGTCCATGTGTGCTGCTGTAACATAATACCTGAGACTGAGTATAGTAATTTATACAGAACAGACATTTATTTTCTCACAGTTTTGGGGACTGGGAAGTTCAAGAACAAGCTGTTCACAGATATGGTTTCTGGTGAAGACCTTACTGCATGCTTATGTGGCAGAAGGTAGAAGGGCAAAAGGGACCAAACTCACAGCCTCAAGTCCTTTTATAAGGGTACTGATCCCATCAACAAGGATGGAGTCCTCATTGCCTAATCACCTTCTAAAGGTTCTACCTCTTAATACTATCACCCTGGGTCTTAGGTTGCAACATACAGATTTGGGGGGAACACGTACATTCAAATCATAGTAATATGTATACTGGACTTATCTGTATATGGTAAACGGTGGGAGCCACGTTTCTCACTGTTGAAGTGGTAGGTTATACATACGCAAGGGAAGGAGTCCAAAATGATCCATGTGGTAATGGATTAGAGTTAGAGACATCAGTATGAAGTCACATTTAGCTTAATATAAATACAAGTTGCTACTTATAAAAATATTAAAGATGTGTATATACTCACAGGTTAGTATATAAACATAAATTTCCTTGCTCTGTCAACATTAGGGTCCTGAAGTAAAACCACCCTCACGGGCAATGAGCACACATGGTACCCAGATTTGGCTTTCTATAAACATTCTCCAGTAGAAGGAACCAGAGATCCTTGAAGTAATTGATGATTCTAGGACTGAGGCAGGAATATATAAAATGAGTTAGATTATTTTATGTGCTAGAAAGTAATGAAATAACTTAAAAAAACCCAAACAAACCCTTCACATTGATGGGTTATGTCAAAGGGACATAGGAGTCAACTGAAAGTCCTCTCAGTAGCAAAATCTGGAACAATTCAAGCAACAAAATATATAAAATAGTATTATAATTCAAAGTATATAATATTAATGAGTAAATACTGACATAAATAAATGAATAAATGTGAGTGAATAGATAAATCTCCCATGAAGAAGAATTCCAAATAATTTATGCAGATACTCTATTCTCAAGAAGGTAGAGCATAACTCCCCATTGAATAAGTATGGGCTGCATAGTGACTTTCTTTCAAGCACTATAGTATGAAAAGGAGGAAAACAAATACGTAGTTTTACAGTGGAGAAAACTGGCAAACACTACCTCAGCCAGGTGATCCAGTTCAACCTCAACAGTGATGTTGATAGCATATATACATACTATGTATGTTGATAGTATGTACTCTTGGATATAATGTGATAAAAATACGACTTTACCCTTTTGCCTTCCTCTCAAAACCCCACAATGCTAGTCATGAGAAAAATATCAGACAAATTCCAATTTAGGAATACTTAAAAAAAATACCAGACCAGCACTCCTCAAAACTGTTAAGGTTATCAGAGAAAGTCTGAGAAGCTGTCACAGTCAAGAGAACCCTAAAGAAACATGATGATTCATGTAATGTGGCCCTGGATGGTATCTTGGAACAGAAAATGGATAACAGCTAAAAACTGAGGAAATCTGAATTAAGTATGGACTTTAATAATACTGTGTCAATATGGGTTAATTTCAACAAGTATACCATACTAATTTGAGATGTTAATGATAAGAGAAAGTGGTATGGGTTATATGGGTAGTTTTTGTATTACCTTCATAACTTTCCTGTAAGTCTAAAATTATTCTAATATTAAAAGTCAGGTTTTTTTTTTTTGAGATGGAGTCTTGCTCTGTCACCCAGGCTGGAGTGCAGTGGTGCAATCTCAGCTTACTGCAACCTCCTCCTCCCGGGTTCAAGTGATTCTCTTGCCTCCGCCTCCTGAGTAGCTGGGATTACAGGCGCATGCCATCATGCCTGGCTAATTTTGGTATTTTGAGGCCTTAAACATCTTAAGATGGCCTTAAACATCTGTTTTTTAAAATGCCCATTTACAAAGTGGTCATATTGTCAAAGATAGAAGCTATATAGTTGGTGGCAGATTGATTACTTTGGATTACTGTCCTCATGGGAAGGAAAATGTCTTATTCTCACAGTGATAAATACATATTAGGAGTATAAATTTGGCTTCCATGCCCAACACATGGCCAGCACTACCATTTTGTACCTAAAGAATGCTTTATCTATTGCTGTGGTATCCACACAGCATTGCCATTATATATATATCTGCTACATACTGTAAAGAAGTACAATAACATCTTCCAATTCTTAGAGAGTTCACTGGCCTTATTAGGTGCTTTCACCAAGAAGCATCTGGCTTTATATGAAGTGTAGTAGACTGCTGAAGTTTCACTTACAGTACCAGCTGGGAAGAATGCCTTGCAACTCTCAATATATGGTGCTTTCTTCACCATAATTGTACAAATCCATAAATTAAAAAGTATAAACAGAAATGCCCCTCTATTGTACGCACTGAAAGTATTTTTGCTCCATTCTCTGAGTTTAGATGCCCTAGCGACCAATAGAGAAAGCCTTGCAACAAAAAACACAGTTATGACCCCATTAGTGAAAGTTGAGTGAGGTACCTGGCCATTTTGGGCTTATCATGCCATTGAACCAACAAACATAAAAGGGGGTAACTGTACTGAGAAGGTGATTTATTCTGATTATCGGGGGAAACTGGGTTATTGCTACACAACAAGGGCAAAAAGGACTATGTTGAGAGCTAGGGCATTTCCTAGAGCATGTCTTATTTCTTTTACTCAATAGTCCTGATCCATGAAAATCAGCATCATTGCAATGTAAACCAGACATCAAAGACTCAAATTCTTTATAGATTAAAGTTTGGACTGTCCCCTAGTAAAGATTACCATCCAGCTGGCATGCCATCAAAGGATAAAAGCACAGGTAATGTGTAGTAGAAGAAGGTAACTATACTAATCAACTTAGCCCTTATGACCAGCTATAGAAATGGGGTCTAACACATCTACATTTTGTGTGACTAATCTCTTTTCCCATATTGTAGTATATGAACTTTGGCATTGATTAATATTATATATTTTATGTGACAGTATGATGAGATTTTATCATCGTGCAATGATACAGTAGTTGATGGGACTTCGTGCACTCCTCTGTGGGGAAAATGTAGGTTTCACTCTAATGAAATGCAAGAATGGATGTTGCAAATCAAAAAGAGTGGGCTGCATGAGATGACTTCAGTTTGATTCCCTTCCAGATCCATTTTCCAATATTCTCTAACCCTTTCTCATTCACCACTACCTCAACTTCTATCCACAACATAAGTTGACACATATGGGCCACACCAACAGGTTCCGATTGATTTTGGCCCTAGCAGTAGACTGCAAAGAAGGGAGGGGTGTGAGACGGGGTATTTACTTCCTTGGCTCTCTCCCTGAAAGGTTGCCTTGGGCTATTTTTCTCAATTAAAAGTTATTTACTGCACCTCTTAACATAACCAGCATTCTCTGTCCTCTCTCTCATGCTTTCAAGCCTGTAGTCATGATATCTCGGCTGCTACTAGCCCTATCTTCCTGCATATAAATTAACCCTTATTGAATCATCCTATTTCAAGTATACTGTGTTTTTGTGTTTCTGTTTCCTGTGGGGACCAGGCCTGTTTCCATATATATACATATATGTATATAGACACACACAGTCACATCATCATCTATTTTAGATAAATAGATTTATGCCAATTTCTGTTGTGGAATATTTAGTCTTCTCCCCTACCCCTCACATACTATAAATGTTTTGCTATTGTAAATAACACTGCAAATATTACACTTTGGCTAAATCCTAGTGGAAATTTGTCTTAATTTTCCTAGGATACATTTTTAGAAGTGAAATTGATAGCTTAAAATCAGAAAATATTTGTAAGTGTCTTAATACAGATTTCTATTTTGCCCTCCAGTAAATTTGTGACAACTTATACTGATTTATATCAGCCATATACAAGGCAACAACTTAATTCATTCCACTTTAGTTAAAGCTGGGTATTAATATGTTATAATTGGAAAATTTATGGATGAAACAATTTTATTATTGGTTTAATTTGCATTTATGTTATTGTCTCTTAAGTTGGAAATTTTCATATTCATATGTGTGTATATATATATATTTGTAAATTGCTTTTTTGTCTACTTGGGGATTCACCTTTGTTTCTTACGTTAAAATACTTGGTCCTTGTGAATATTTATTTTAATGACAAAAAGGACAAAAACCAGGAAGCAAGGGGCACAGTGACTATTTTCCATGATAGGATTTCTGAAGGACTGAATTCAATGTATTTCTAGGGCAAATTTTATTCTCTTTTTGAAAAGTACACAATGATTATCATTAACATCACGAGGAACTGCATGAATAAATTATCAACAGAAAAAAAAACTCTTCAAGTAGATATCAAAACTTACAACACAGTATTATTTAAAATGCTAGGCTTTTAAATGCAGTCCTTAGTCACAGGAAGTGTCATTCCTTTGCATTTCTTTTCCCCAGGCCACATAACTCTTTGTTTTTATGAAGAGAAAAAAAAGTATACACTACTAATAATAAAAAATAGAAGGCTATTTCTTGCTAGAGAAAAATTCACAATCATGTGTGATAGAAAGTAGAAATAAGCAAAGTCACAAAGTAATCGCCTATTTACATATTATTTCCACGAAGTTTCTTTCCCCATAGGATATTTTTCAAAGAAAAACTGTTTTACTACCCAACTACATGGGAGACTTGAAGCAGAGATAACTCATTCTTCCCATTTTAAAGCAATAATAGACACTAACACATTGTTGTTCACTCTCTATTAGGGCAGAGTATTTATTTCCAGACTATTGTAGACAATTGTAAATCAGCTTATGTTGTTCTCAGCATTCAAATGCCATTCAGGAATTACACTTTCTTTGTGAAGTAGTACCTTCCTATTGTCCTGATGACTCAATTGACAACATTTCAAATCAGTCCCTATCTCTCTCTTTTATCGTCATCATTATTGCCTACTACTTTAATTCAAGGTCTTTTCCCTTCTCACCTGATCTATTATAATAGCTGCTTAAATTGACCTTACTGTGAGTCTCACATTTTTCCAATGACCCTCCAGGATAGTCAGACAATCCCTCTAAAATGTACATCTGGCCCTTCACATTCCTCTAAATAACCCTTTGATAACTTGAATGTTGCTATAGAGTAACATCCAAACTCTTTAGTATGGCACGTAGTACCTTTTATGACCTAGCCTCTGAAAGCTTTGTCTTCCCTTCATCCCATTCTTTAGTCATGTGAAAACTGAGCCTGTGATCACACTTTTTTTTACCCTGTCAACCCAGTGAATACCTCTCTTAAAACTCATTTCAAGTGTCACTTTTTTAGCAAAGCCTTTCCTGGCTTCCTAGGTTAAAAATTATCAAATTCTCCTGTAGACATTTATAGTTCACTGGGTATATTTCAATCTTAGCCCCCTTGATGCTTCGCTATACTTTATGCTCTCTGCCTATGTTCTAAGCTTCTCTTTGAGGACTGATCAATATCCCTGTGTACAGTATTTAACTTAGCACATGGCAGACAGACAGTAGGCCCTCAATATATCTTTAATTGAATGAATAAATGGAGAAATAAATAAGGATTCACAGAAAAAACTTTGTTGTATAAAAGATGTTTGTTTATTAAGAATCCAGTATAAGTTGCAGCTTCTGCTTCAAGTTGCTCATATAAGCTAATTAGGTAGAAATGGCATATGCATATAAAAACTAAAAAGGAAGTGCATGAGTCAGGGTCCCAACTGAAAACAGATGGCACACTCCAATTAAGATAATTTGAGGAGTATTGATTTACAAAGGATCTGATAACAAAGGTTTAGACAGGGTATAGGGAAACTGCGAGGGATAGTACAGAAACCTGCCTGCGCTGTTAAAGACAGCTGTAGCTGTTTCTACTACTATGTCTGAAAGGATGAGGCGATAAAGAAGTCATTGGGACTTGAAAGAAGAGAAAATTATGCAGAAGAGTTTTGAGAGGAAAAGAGACCTTTGGGCAAGGGATACAGCCAACCTAAAGTGACCTCAAAAGGAGATGTTCAGGGGAAATTTCTTCTTTATTCTTCTCACTCTTTTCAATCTATTGCCAAGGCTCCTCAGTAGTCATATCCAACTGAAAGTCAAAAGGCACTGAAGCCCTGTGGTACATTTCATATAGGTCAGGCTCCAGGAGCATAGAGCAAGGTGGAGAAGTGAGGAAAAATAGAAGATAACTCACATGTTAGTGTCTCACACTTCTTTCAAACATCAGAGCTCAGCACATCAGTTTATATATAGTAAGGACTCAAGAAGAGCTTGTGGACAATTTGATCATTCACATGACTGAAAATCATTCAGTGGCAGCAATGGAGATGCACTACCCAGATGTTTCTTTAAGAAAGATCTTGCCATTCATCTATGATAGGAACAGTTATCTCATAGCTTCTATCTGTAGTGCCTTCATGATCCATTGCAGCATTTGTATCAAATTCACACCCTTCCCAGGCACCTCCCAGTGCATGATTGATCCTGGTGAAGATACTAGGAACTGTTTCATTTTGTTTTGTTTTGCCTAATCCAATACCTTAATGACAATCTTTTCTCAAAAACTCCTTATGGCTTTGCCAAAACTTTGAAAGATCTGTTTCATAGTCTAAGACTCTTCCTCTCTAATACTGCTTAATGTCTTCTTGTATCTCATAGGTATTTTCTCCCAATGAACCAGTTGCACTCCTAACTCTGTCTCACCATCTGTTTATCAGAGGATATAAACAGACATACATCCCTACTAAATGAATGATGAGGGAAATAAAAGTTTGTTTAGGAATATAGCAGAGTAGCCCAGTTTCAAGGAGTAGCATTGTGAAATGAGCCTTAAAACTGGGAAGAAAGAAAAATAATAATAGCGAAATCAGAACATCTGTCCCTCAATCCACATCAGCCTGCTTATTATCTCTTTTTTGTCAGAGAGTTGTGGTGAGTATCAAATAAGAGAGTATGTGGCTTCTGAAATTTTGGTGAGCCCATCAATAGAGGCTGCCACCATGCATTATCCCACATCCATTTTCAACCTCTTCTCCCTAGAGCAGTTCCTAGAGAGATTACAAAAGTTGTAAACTCATTTTCTCAGTCTCTCTTCTACTGAGGGTGGCAATGTGATATAAATTGATATAAACAAGTAGTTTATGGGGCATTGCTTTTTCTTTCCTGATCAAAGGGATAGATGTACATGGGGCAGCCATCTTGAGACCAGGATGCAAAAATCTAACACATTGGGTACAACAAAGTAGAAAGGTATTTTACCTTTTTTTTTTTGAAATGGAATCTCACTCTGTCCTCCAGTCTGGAGTGCAGTGATGCAATCTTGGCTCACTGCAACCTCTGCCTCCAGGATTCAAGTGATTCTTGTGCCTCAGTCTTTCAAGTAGCTCAGACTCCAGGCACGTACCACCACACCCGGCTAATTTTTCATATTTTTAGTAGAGATGGGATTTCACTATGTTCGCCAGGCTGGTCTTGAACTCCTGACCTCAGGTGATCCGCCTGCCTCGGCCTCCCAAAGTGCTGGGATTACAGGTGTGAGGCATTGCGCTTGGCCTAGAAAGGTAATTTTTTTTGTCTGTGTCCTTGAGATGTTGCTCAATCCTGGCCTGCTCAACTCTGGACTGGCTCCCACCAGACTTCTGTTTATGTAAAAACTCTACACAATTATTTGTCATTTGCTGTGACCGGTGCAGGCTATGATATCCTATTAGAGACATTTAAGACAGATGCTCAGTTACCCCACTACCTAATCCTTACTTTTCATGGGCTTCAGGTCCCCATGAAAAAGAATTAAAATTAGGTTCTCAGTTAAAATTCATACAACTTGTCTGTCTGATATTCTAAAACATCCTCCCAACCCGCAAAAAAAAAAAAAAGGGTAAGAAAACATAGTGAAACCTCTGTGAGAAAGTACATATGAATATTTCACAAGAGCATAATGAAGAAGATTCCATTGTAGGAACCAGTGTTGAGAAGCAGCAGGATTTCTAGGTACAGAGTAAGGTTGTACTTGACCATCCCTTAACATTGTGCACTCCAAGAGGCAGATGGCTATCATATAAACAAGACTGTTCCCAGAGGCAAACAACTCTGCTAAGAAAGCCCTGTGAAAGAGATTTTAAGAAAAAGAGGAAAGGATTTTCATACTAGCTGGGGAGAAAGGAGAAAGCAAGAAGAGGTTGATTTTTAAAAGATTAGTAGAGCTTTTAGTTTCAGCTCTGACATATAAAAAGCTTAGATAGTATCACCCCAGTCCTTATGATAAGAAAAAGATAGACAAACTGAAAAGGAATAACTTTTCTTAGAAGGGCAAACAGCCATCCTGAAATCTGGAGACACAGGTGAACCCAGAGGGATATAGCTGAAATCTTCTACCTGAACCAAAAGCTGCTGGAACCATAAACTGGTATAAACCTAAAATACATGAGACCCACATATGAATGGCAAAATACATGAGACCCAAATTGATTAAAGTGAAAGGAGAAATAGACAATTTAGTATTATAGTTGGAGACTTTAACAGCCCTTTGAGTGATAGGTCAATCAAGCAGAAAATCAATTAATACGTAGTTGACTTGAACATCACTATTAACTTGATCTAATTGACATTAATGGAATACTTCATCCAACACCAAAATATACATTCTTCTCAAGTTTGCATGGAACATTTACCAAGACATACCACATTCTAGACCATAAGCCATACTTTAACAAATTTAAAAGAATAAAAACTGTACAAAGTATGTTCTCAGACCACAGTAGAATTAGAAATAAGAGAAAGACACTTGGAAAATCCTAAAATATTTGGAGATGAAGCAACATATCTGTAATAACAGATGAGTCAAAGAACTCTCAAGATCATAATATAAAAACATTTTGAATTAAATACAAATGAAAATTAACTTATCGAAATGTGTGAGGTATGATGAAAACAGAGCTTACAGAGAACTTTATAGCATTAAATGCATATGTTAGAAAAAAATCTAAAATCAGTAAGCTAAGGTTAAACCTTTGGTAACAAGAGATAAAAAAGAGCAACGTAAGCCTAAAGCAAGCAGTAGAAAAAAATGATAAAAATTAGAGTAGAAATCTGCGAAATTAAAACCAGGAAAATAATAGAGAAAAATCAGTGAAACCAAAAGCTGGGTCTTAGAAAAGATAAATAAAATTGATAAACCCCTAGTTAACAGAAATGGGGAAGGGAGGGAGGGAGAGGAGGGGAAGAGAGAGAGAGAGAGAGAAGGAAGAGAGAGAAGACCCAAATTACTAATATCAGAAATGAAAGAGTACTTATCACTACTGATCACATGGCTATTATTAAAAGAATAATAAAGGCATACTAAGAACAATTCTATGCATGTAAGTTTGATAACTAGATAAAATACACAAATTTTTTGAAAGATACAAACCACCAAAACTCATAAGAGGAGAAATAGTTAACTTGAATAGTTCTATTTCCATTAAATAAGTTGAATTAATAATTAATAGTTTTTTGTAAAAGCACCAGGCCCAGATGATTTCACTGGCCAAATGAACCAAACATTTAAAAAATAAATAACAGCAATTTTTCACAATCTCCTTCAGAAAATAGAAAAAACAACTCACCCATTTTAGAAGAACACTGTGCTTCTCCTATTCAACCCTCATATATCTCCTCCCAAGTCCCGGAAAGCAGATGCTTTTACTGTCTCTATAGTTTTGCCCTTTCCAGAGTATTTGATACTGTAATGGTGAAAATAAAACAATGAGCATTTGTCAAAACTTATAAAACTTTATAGCACACAGTAAACCATAATAAATGCAAGTTTTAAGAAAACATATTGAAGAGGTCAGAGGTTGCAGGATGGAAAATAAAATGTAACCAAAGAATCTAAATGCATGACAAATGTTTGAAATAACGTCACCAAAGAGGGTGGGTGAAGAGGTATTAACCTACCTTACCTTGGAAATGAGTGGAGTTTATAACACAAAAGAGCAAAAAGACCTGTATTTAACAACTGTGCTGTAGCTGATAGAGTTTTTTCCCATGGGGGTATGGGTTAACAATTCTAAAAACAATACATATGTATACCAGAATCGAATAACCAAATGGATAGTGGATAGTGGGAGCCAAATCTCATTGCTAAGTGGGAGATTACAGGTAAGCAAAGGAAAGATCTAGAATGATCCACATGGGAATGGCTTAGAGTTGGAGACATCAGTATGAATCTAATTTTAGCTTAACATAGTCTCAGATTTTTCAACAGAAATATTTATAGTTATATATATTTAATACTATACTAATGCCAGCTGTTAATAATAGGGGAAACAATGTGGAGTATACATACAGGAACTCTCTGTACTAGCTTCAGAATAATTCTGTAAATTTATTTTTTATTTTTATTTTTTATTTATTTTACTTTAGGTGCATACTATGTTTGGCATTTCTCCCCATGTTATCCCTCCTCTCCCTCCCCACCCCCCACTGTCTCTCCCCTACCCCCCCAACTGCCCCCAGTGTGTGATGCTCCTCTCCCTGAGTCCATGTGTTCTCCTTGTTCAACACCTACCTATGAGTGAGAACATACAGTGTTTAGCTTTCTGTTCTTGTGTCAGTTTGCTGAGAATGATGGTTTCCAGATTCATCCAAGTCCCTACAAAGGACACGAACTCATCGTTTTGTATGGCTGCATAGTATTCCATGGTGTGTATGTATGTACCACATTTTCTTTGTCCAGTCTATCATTGATGGGCATTTGGGTTGTCTTTGCTATTGTACACAGGGCTGTCATGAATATACGTGTGCATGTGTCTTTATAGTAGAATGATTTATAGTTCTTTGGGTATATACCCAGTAATGGGATTGCTGGGTCAAATGGAATTTCTATTTCTAGATCCTTGAGTAATCACCACACTGTCTTCCACAATAGTTGAACTAATTTACACTCCCACCAACTGTGTAAGAGTGTCCCTATTTCTCCACATCCTCTCCAGCATCTGTGATGTCCAGATTTTTTAATGATCGCTGTTCTAACTGGCATGAATTGATATCTCAGTATGGTTTTGATTTGCATTTCTCTAATGACCAGTGATGATGAGCATTTTTTCATATGTTTGTTGGCCTCATATATGTCTTCTTTGAAAAGTGTCTGTTCATTTCCTTCACCCACTTTTGAATGGGGTTCTTTTTTTCTTGTATATCTGTTTTAGTTCTTTCTAGATTCTGGATATTAGCCCTTTGTCAGATGGGTAGATTGCAAAAATTTTTTCCCATTCTGTTGGTTGCCGATTCACTCTAATGATGGTTTCTTTTGCTGTACAGAAGCTCTGGAGTTTAATTAGATCCTATTTGTCTATCTTGGCTTTTATTGCCATTGCTTTTGGTGTTTTAGTCATGAAGTCCTTGCCTATGCCTATGTCCTGGATGGTTTTGCCTACATTTTCTTCTAGTGTTTTTATGGTGTTAGGTTTTATGTTTAAATCTTTGATCCATCTGGAGTTAATTTTAGTGTAAGGTGACAAGTAGGGGTCCAGTTTTTGCTTTCTGCACATTGTTAGCCAGTTTTCCCAACACTATTTATTAAACATGGAGTCCTTTCCCCATTGCTTGTTTTTGCGGGGTTTGTCAAAGATTAGATGGTTGTAGATGTGTGGTGTTTCTTCTGGGGTCTCTGTTCTGTTCCATTGGTCTATGTCTCTGTTTTGGTACCAGTACCACACTGTTTTGATTACTGTAGCCTTGTAGTATAGTTTGAAGTCTGGCAGTGTGATGCCTCCGGCTTTGTTCTTTTTGCTTAGGATTGTCTTGGCTATGTGGGCTCTCTTGTGGTTTCATATGAAGTTTAAAGTGTTTTTTTCCAGTTCTCTGAAGAAGGTCACTGGTAGCTTGATGGGGATTGCATTGACTCTATAGATTACTTTGGGCAGTATGGCCATTTTCACAATATTGATTCTTACTAACCATAAGCATGGAATGTTTCTCCATCATCTGTTTGTGTCCTCTCTTATTTTGTTGAGCAGTGGTTTGTAGTTCTCCTTGAAGAGGTCCTTTACATCCTTTGTTAGCTGTATTCCTAGGTATTTTATTCTCTTTGTAGCAATTATGAATAGGAATTCACTCTTGATTTGGCTCTCTGTTTGTCTGTTATCGATATATAGGAATGCTGGTGATTTCTGCACATTGATTTTGTATCCTGAGACTTTGCTGAAGTTGCTTATCAGTTTGAGAAGATTTTGGGTTGAGACGATGGGGTCTTGTAGATATACAATCATGTCATCTGCAAATAGAGACAGTTTGACTTCCTCCTTTCCTAATTCAATAATCTTTATTTCTTTTTCTTGCCTGATTGCTCTGGCTAGAACTTCCAATACTATATTGAATAGGAATGGTGAGAGAGGGCATCCTTGTCTAGTGCCTGATTTCAAAGGGAATTCTTCCAGCTTTTGCCTGTTCAGTATGATATTGGCTGTAGGTTTGTCATATATAGCTTTTATCATTTTATTGAGAGTTTATAGCATGAAGTGCTGTTGAATTTTATTGAAGGCCTTCTCTGTATCTATTGAGATAATCATGTGGTTTTTGTCTTTGGTTCCATTTATGTGATGGATTACATTTATGGATTTGCATATGTTGAACCAGCCTTGCATCCCCAGGATGAAGCCTACTTGGTCGTGATGGATAAGCTTCTTGATGTGCTGTTGCAATCTGTTTGCCAGTATTTTATTGAAGATTTTTGTGTCAATGTTCATCATGGATACTGGTCTGAAGTTTTCTTTTTTAGTTGAGTCTCTGCCTGGTTTTGGTATCAGGATGATGTTGGTCTCATAAAATGAGTTAGGGAGGATTCCCTCCTTTTGTATTGTTTGATACAATTTCAGAAGGAATGGAACCAGCTCCTCTTTGTATGTCTGGTAGAATTTGGCTGTGAACCCATCTGGACCTGGACTTTTTTTGATTGGTAGGCTATTGATTGCTGCCTCTACTTCAGCCCTTGTTATTGGTCTATTCAGGGTTTCAACTTCCTCCTGGTTTAGTCTTGGTAGAGTATAAGTGTCTAGGAATTTATCCATTTCTTCCCGGTTTTTGGTCTTTGCCAACTGGTTTGTTTTGCAGTGACTGGTACTTGTTCCTTTCCGTGCTTAGTGTTTCTTTCAGGAGCTCTTGTAGGGCAGGTCTGGTGGTGACAAAATCTCTCAATAATTGCTTGTCCATAAAGGATTTTATTTCTCCTTCACTTACAAAGCTTAATTTGGCTGGATATGAGATTCTGGGTTGAAAGTTCTTTTCTTTAAGGATGTTGAATATTGGCCCCCACTCTCTTCTGGCTTGTAGGGTTTCTGACGAGAGATCTGCTGCAAGTCTGATTGGCTTCCCTCTGTGGGTGACCTGATCTTTCTCTCTGGCTGCCCTTAGCATTTTTTCCTTCATTTCGACCCTGGTGAATCTGATGATTATGTGCCTCGGGGTTGGGCTTCTTGAGGAATATCATCTTTGTGGAGTTCTCTGTATTTCTTGAATTTGAAATTTGGACTCTTTTGCTAGGCTTGGGAAGTTCTCCTGGATGATATCCTGGAGCGTGTTTTCCAGCTTGGATTCATTCTCCCCATCATATTCAGGTACACCGATCAAGCATAGATTAGGTCTTTTTACATAATCCCATATTTCTTGGAGGCTTTGTTCATTTCTTTTCACTCTTTTTTCTCTTGTCTTGCCTTCTCTTTTTATTTCATTGAGTTGATCTTCAATCTCTGATATCCTTTCTTCTGCTTGATAGATTCAGTTATTAAAACTTGTGTTTGCTTCACATGGTTCTCATGCTGTGTTTTTCAACTCCATCAAGTCATTTATGTTCTTCTCTAAGCTGGTTATTCTAGTTAGCATTTCATCTAACCTTTTTTCAAGGTTTTTGGTTTTTTGCATTGAGTTAGAATGTGTTCCTTTAGCTCAGAAAAGTTTGTTATTATCCACCTTCTAAAGTCTGTTTCTGTCAATTCATTGCACTCCTTGGTCAAGTTGTGATCCTGTGTTGTTGAGGAGTTGTGATCCCTTGAAGGAGAAGAGGTGCTCTGGTCTTTGATGGTTTCATCTTTTTTATGCTGTTTTTTCCCCATCTTTGTGGATTTTCCTCGCTGTGGTGTCAGGGAGCTGCTTGATGAGGTCACTTGTCTGCCTATGGAGGTGCTACTGGGTTTCTATGGACTCCTTCACGTTACTAGGGAAGCTTTCTGTGTCTTTTTTGTTTATACTGGGAGATTAGGCCCACCTCTTCCACTGACCTGTGGGTGCTGCTGGGTTGTCAAGAATGCCATCCCATTACTCCGTAGGCTTCCTGTGTTTTTTGTTAAAACATGTCGCCCAGTCCAACCCCTCTAGTGGTGGGTTGTGCCCTTCCTCCACTGGGCTGGATCATTCAGGGTTCAGCTCAGACTGTGGCACTGGCTGCACAACCCTCTAGAGTCAGAGCTTCAGCGTTCTGGGGTTTGTGGGGGAGGGTAGGGGCCCGCCCAGCTGCACCCAGCTGTCTCCCCCTTTCAGCTTCCTCTCTCTCTGGTCATGGGGGAGGTGCCCACCCAGCTGCTCCCGCTTACAGCTAACTCTCTCTCCGGGCAGGGGGAGGGGGCAACAGCTCAGTCTGCAGGCTCTTATTCAACTCTACGCTTGTAATTCCCGGCGCTTGACTGGCAAAGATCCCCTGTTCTGTGTATTGCTGAGGCTTTGGGGGAAGCGCTGTATCTGGACCGGAGTGCCAGAGGGGGAGCCTCCGACTTGCTGGTCAGATGCACCTTCTGGGTGAAGCAGCACCCCTCCCCGCCTCGGTCTGCCTGAGTGGGCTTTGCTCATCATCGGACCAGACCCGTTGAAATGCACCTGGTACCTCGGTTGGAGCTAGGAGATCTTTGTATTTCTGCGTCTCTCTCGCTGGGTGTTGTGCACTGGAGTTGTGTCTCATTGGCCATCTTGGATCTTCTCTCCATGAATCTAATTCTGTACATTTAAATCTGCTTTAAAATAAAATAAAAATTGTCTAAAAAATACTAGTCACAACTGGGGGAATAACTTCACATGTCAAAGGAACAGTTAATGAATCAGATAGCAAAGAAAATTACATAATAATTTTTCCCACTTTTCCTTAAACATAGAAACACTATGCTGTGATATTAGGTATTCGGTCCAGAGATGCCTCATGGAATGGTGAAAACGACCTTATACTCTAAGTTAGAAAACAGGGATGTGTTTCTAACTCACTTGCTTGCCAGTTATGGGACCCTGTGAAATCACTCTTCCTCTTTAAAGCAAGGTTTTTGGATATAAAAACCATAAAAGCCTATCAGACTCAGACATTCCATCACTCTTCATCCTCTAATCTAGAAGGAAGATTGGGCTTCTCTCATGTTCATAAGGCTGACACTCCCCTCTTTGTTGTGGCTGTGTATCCGTGAACAGAATATTGTGGCCCATTCAGATAGCCACTCAGTCAAGGACCTCCCTGTAATGCAGGACAGACTCCAACCAGCTAACAGGGGGTAAAAGGTTAGAGGAGCCTCCACATCCCCTTTATCATCTGTATAGTAGCTGCTGTCAATTCTCTACCCAAATCCCCTTCGCCAGTCTATTGTGTCCATTCTCCAGCTGCTATGAGTGCTACCTGCTAACAGCTCATGGTTCACCCATCTTTGAAAAATTATACTAGGTCAACAGAGACTGCTCTGTATAGAGACGACTAGGAAGTTACATTGACTCTTTTTCTGGGAGCCGGCTTATTACTAATGACTTACTGATACTGGGATATTAAAGTCCAGTCTCCTTGCCTCAGGGTGAGACATCTCCATGGTATTTTTAATGCTGCACAGCTCCCTGTGAGCTCCAACTGAGTCTAGATTGCAGCCGAACCCACATCCTTGCTTGGCTTCTTCTCCTGCCCTCTCCTGATTTCCTTACTCCATTAGATGTTTCATCTGGTAACACTTCCCCACTAACCCACTTGCAAAAATCGTCCCTCCCTCAGGCTCTGCTACTTGGTAACCTGACCTCAGAAAACGTGGGAAAAGTTGTTATCCTTCTTATGTCTGAGAGAAATCATGGGTGTGGCTACTCCCATACAACATTCTATAAAGCAAGAGTTAGCAGCTTTCTAGGTCACATATGATCTCTGCTGCATGTTAGTTTTCTTTTTTGCTAATTTTTTAAAATTGTAAACACCATTCTTCACTCTTAACTCATACAAAAACAAGCAGCAGGTGAGATGTGGTCCATGGGTTGCAGTTTGCTGATCTCTGCTCTAAAGCACAGGGGTAAGCAAAGTTGGTAGGGCCGTGCCAGTGCAGGCTGGAGTTTAAGAGGCCTCAGTCATACTTAAGTCTTCTTTTGGGAGGGTTAAGGCAGAAGCCCATCTGACAGAAATGCAGCAGGAATTAAGTAATGATCATTAAAGCCTTTGAAAACATAATGGGCTTTACAAAAGTAAGTATATAGGGATTTATTATTAAACATTTGCCTCTTCTATTTGATGAATTGTCTTCTGCTTATCGTTATTACGAGAAAACGTTTAACAAAATAATTTAGAAAACCTGGAGGTCTCTCAAGAAGCAAAATAATTTCTAGTGAGCCTTAATATGTTACCATAAAAAAAATCAGGACAGGCAAACAAGAGGTAGAAACCAAGGCAGAGACAGAGAGAAAGAGACATAAACACACAGATAAAAGGGAAAGAGACAGAGAGAAAAGGAAAGAAACATAGACAGGTTGGAGAGTTAAAGAGAGAGACAGAGATACAGAAAGAAATAGAGGCAGAGAGGAAGAGATAGTGATAGAGAATCAGAGAAAAGTAAGAGCTCTTAACAAACAATATTCTTAGCAACAACTCAAAGCCTCTTCTCAACAATGGAAGCTTAATTAACAAACACTTGTCTCATTTTAGCCTCTACATTCACAAACCAACATCTATGGTAAGGATCAAGCAGATATGTGTTGTTTGGTTTCAAGAGGATAAATATTTTATACTTTAGAATTCTGGAACATATTTGCTGAATTACCTACCATAGAGGGCATTGATTATGTAGCGATGTACCTAGTGATGTCTGAAAACAGATTCTGAGTAAGAGAAAAGAGCAGAAAAGGACATATTGAGAGGGAATCATATAAGGTGGGGAGGAGAATAGAAAAAATATTGGACTTAGAATACAAACGCTTAAGTTGAAGTCTATATATTCTATCACCTAATGACCTTGGAAAAGTTACCTGTGCCTGAAATTCAATTTTCTCCTCTGGAAAAGTTATACATATATACACATACACACACACACTCTAATGTAGTTGTAAGGATTGAATAAGAGCATAAGGCATAAATGGTGTTTAGGGACAGAAAGGTACAGGGTAGGGTGGAGATAGTTCCTTCTCTAATCTTCCTTTTACATCCAAATAAGCCTCAGCAATGTCTCAGAAAAGGAAAGCTTTGAAAATGTCCGAAATGCCATTTAAAAAAATTATGAAATCATCTATATAAATTTTGAAACATAAATCTTCCCCCTCTTTTGTGTTTTGCTCACTTGCTTTTATTTTTGCTCTAAGTAACTGAAGAGTTTGGTAAAGATTTCTATAGAGCCACAGGAAATGAAAGAAATAAAAGTGAAAAGTCCAATCTTCCAACACAGTTGTACGGATTATGAGATAATGTATGTAAATTGCTTTTTCAGTGATTAAGCAACATATATATTGGTTATTTGTGGACTAATTTTAGACCAATAAAAGCAAAAATTATTTTTCGCTAAACTGACAGTACAGTTCATTCAAACGAGTGAGACTTTTAAAATATGGTATCCCAGATCTTTTACCTTTGATGCCATTGGCACAATCCAGTTCTTCCATTTCAAGGAAACAAGGGCCGAATTGTGAGGTTTTGAAGATGAGAAAAGAAATGGTGTAAAGCAAGTTTAATTTCTAGGT
This sequence comes from Aotus nancymaae, assembly GCF_030222135.1. NCBI lineage: Eukaryota > Metazoa > Chordata > Mammalia > Primates > Aotidae > Aotus > Aotus nancymaae. The sequence continues at coordinate 15,645,889 of NW_026988472.1, read as the reverse complement.
TTTTTTTCAAAGGACAGTATTATTAAAAATTCCTCTTGCCAGGAACTAGGACAGCATTAGTCTGTAGTAAGTCAGAAAATATTTTGTTAGTTTATGCTTAAGTTTCAGCCCTGTAGTTTACTCTTACTTCTTTGTTTCTGCTTCCCATCTGTAGTGGATGCTGGGATGAGCCTCTTCAAGGAAGGAGGAGCTGCCTTAGCTGTTGAGACTACTGTAGACAGACAACCTCCAGCCGTCAGCCTTTTCAGGGTCTGCCTCAGCTGCAGACAGCAGCTGTGCAATGACATGCTTTTTCTGGATAGCCTACACCTAATGTCAATCCATGTGCGAGTATAAAGTCATGGCCACTTTAGCCCAATTTGGGAAAATCCCTTGCATTAGCACTTTCCGCAGGATCAGTATAGGCTGTGGCTGGACCTCTATCACAGCTTGACTTCTCCCTCTGCCCAATTTTGCCTCCTTCCCCACCTTCCACAGGGTTAGAATCTGAGGATGCCCCTGAATGAATACACTTGCATGCTCAACTTTGTCTCACAGTCCCATTCCCAGGCAACCAAACAGCAGTACTTTTTCATTCTCCTTCTATTTTGTTGCATCACACTGTGTATCATGGCTTCATGAAATGACAGGTCAGTACAGAGCTGATCTCAGTCCTAAGTGGTTGTTGATAGACTGAGAGATGACCCTACCAGAATTGCTCAGTCCTAATATGTCCATAGGGCATCTGATAGCTAATGTGTAATGATAACATTGGTAGCTGCAAGGGACTGTCAGATAAGTGAAAAAAAAAAAAAAAAAAAAAAAAGGGAATAGTAACAGAGTACTTATGCCAGGCATTGTGCTAGACACTTTTACATTTATTCTCTCATTTAATCCTGATGGAGAATAGGGTCATAGGTAATGTTCTCCCCATTTTACGAATAAGGGAGCTGAGGCTGAATGTGTGTAAGGGACTCACTGAAGGTCAACAAACTACAACTCAAGACCAGATCATCTAACTCTGATTAAGAAACTAAACTTTGGCTTACATGTCATCTGAATCCAAAGCCTAAAAATACTTTTCCCTCCTTTATTAGATAGGAATTGAGCTTGACTGAATATTTTTTTAAATCCAATAACAATGACATAAACAAGATACAGTTTATATCTCTCAGTATGGAAGCCTAAAAGGCCTTACAAGCCTTAAGTTAAGTAGTAACTGATATTGGTTCAGGAGCTGAAGGATGTTAGAGCTGAGGCTTCAAAATCTGTTCAGTTTTTCCCCATGTCCCTTTCTAGCATTAAAAATACTTTTCAGGGAAGAAGAAGAGAGAAGCTTAAGGGTAGAAGGGGTGTATCTACTCACTTTGCCCCTTTGAAAAGCAGTGACTTCTGTTTATATCACATTGGGCAGAGCTGTGTCACATGGCACCCCTGACTGCAATGGAGTCTGGAAAATATATTTTTTAATCCATGCCTCTGTTGATAGTCTAATCAAATTGGAGTTCAGTTTGTAAGGAAGAACAAGAGAATGGCTATTGACTAAGAGGCAACTAACTCTCACACCTTAAGATTCATCTTAGGGATTTCTAAAATTTTTGCAAGTAGTTAGATTAAGTTCTTGGGAAATACACTCAAAGACAAAGATTTGTGTGCAGGAGGTTGTAGAGGAGTGCTCTTATGAACAACACGTGCAACAGATTATGGGAAAAACTGAACTATAATATAGTTGCAACCAAGACCCATCAGTTTTGTGGAAAGCTTTAAAGTTAGGTTCACCCTTCAGAGATGTCCCAAGTTGTGGCAAGGAGGTTTGCCTTATATCCAGCATCATCCAGTCATTCAATGCTGGCTGCACCTGGGAAAAGAATGTGACCTTCAAAGGGGCAGCCATTCAGTGAAGGGCAATTTCTGGAGATGGACTCAGCTCTAAACTGGCAGGAACCAACACTCCTGGGAAATAAGTGCTGCAGACCTAAAGAGGAAATTTGGAGGGCACATCTCAGCATCCACAACACTAGGCTAATAATAAGTTGAACCTCACGTGGTGAAGTATAGATTCTTCATGCAGATCTTACAGAATGTGTTAGACATAGTGGCAAGGGAGACAAAAAACAAGAGCAAAGCATTCCCAGATATACTACTTTTGACGCAAATGCTACAGCATTACCTTTGGCAAAACCTCGAATGCTAATGATTATTATCTTAAATAACCATGTAGTAATAGTTCCAACAAAAATGAGGCTCTTGTGAATGTCTGCTATTAGTTAATCAATTGGTGACTTCCCAGGAAGGAAAACAAGTGGTTAATCTCACCAGCATTTTCAGGATCTTAGCCTACAAAATGGTCAATATAGAGAAATGCATTTGGATAATAGCATTGCAATTTATGAAGATGGTATTTTAGAGATGCAACTAGCCCTTATGAAGACTTTGTACAAATGAGAAAAAGTCACCCTCTTTGAGTAGATACAGCCTTGAGCTACAGTGATCAGCTTGGCAAATTCAGACTTTATTAGCCTGGATATCTTTGTCCAACACTTTACAATCATACATGAGTGTAACACAAATTTTCCTTATTCTTGATTTCAATTGATTCTAAAAGCTGTATCAGCTAGTTATGAACAAGTGTATTATATTCCACAAATGAAGTGGTTAAGATTGTTTAAATAGCTTACCTGAGGCCATATTGCCAGTAACTGTCAGAGTCTAGATACAAACTTTAAAATTTTGATGTCAATCCCAATGCCTTTTCCAGGAAACTGTGTTGCCCTTGTGGACCAGGTACCAACCACAGCAGAACTGTATAAAACAGTGATTAAAATAAGGGCTGTGCAAAATATGACTAAAGGAAAAAAATGTACCTGTATGAAACATAAGATAACTAGCTTTGTGTGCTAAAACTGCCAACAAATTGTAGAACTAATACACTGTGTAAGAATGAATGCTATTATAGAGAAATATTGTAAAATCCCCACAACTGAGTTATTCTATACTCACCTTTTATATGTGTGTGTGTGTCTGTGTGTACAGATATATTTGTGCCCCAGTTGTTCTGTTCTAAAAAAGATTGACATGGATTTAGAAGGATATGTTAAATACTAGAAAACACAATAAATTGACAATAGAGGCCAGGTACTATGGCTGATGCCTGTAATCTCAACTCTTTGGGAAGCTGAAGAGAGAGGATTACTTGAGGCCAGGAGTTCAAGACCAGCCTAGGCAACACACCAAGATCCTGTCTCTACAAAAATTAGACTAGTATGGTGGTCCATACCTACAGTCCCAGCTACCCAGGAGGCTGAGGCAGGAGAATCACTTGAATTAAGAAGTTCTAGGTTGCACTGAGGTATTATTACACCATGGCACTTCACCCTGTGCAATGCAGAGAGAGACCTTGTCAGGAAGAATGAGAGAGGGGAGGGGAGAGGAGAGATAAAAGAAAGAAGAAAAGGTTATTTTTAACAAGAAATTTGGCTCTAAGCTTTCTAGCAGTAGAAGAAAGAAGGGAAACGTGGTCCTCTATATAATTACCAGTGTCAAACGATTTAAAAAGCCAATTTATCATGAATAATACTCCTGAAGTTCTTCAAAAGTAGAACACTTATGTAATAAGCTACATCGTCCGCAAAGATGAAACTACAACTTACAAATAATTAAATTAGTCTTTTTTTAACTTTTAGCTTCAGGTGTACATATGTAGGTTTGTTACACAGGTAAACTTGTGTCATGGAGTTTGTAGTACCAATTATTTTATCACCCAGGTATTAAGCCTAGGACCCATTAGTTATTTTTCCTGATCCTTTCCCTCCTCCCACCCTCCACCTTCTGATAGGCTACAGTGTGTGTTGTTTCCCTCTATGTGTCCATGTGTTCTTAAAACCTTTATTTTATCAGGTTGCAAAGGGAATGTGATCACAATAAAAAATTTCTAAAATATACAAAAGCTCAAAAAAGAAATGAAAAATTATCTACCATGGAGAGAGAACCACTTTTAATACTACAGTATATACTATACACATATATATGGTGTGTGTATATATGTTTATGTATTACAAAATATGTTGATGTGTTACAAAAATATATTTTATGTTTGTAATATTTGTATATATATCTTACAATATAAATTGCAATATATTATAAAATTGGACTCATACATTGGTCATTTATTTATATCCTTTGCATATTTCCTCATTCTGTATAGGCATTTATATGTGAAATATTATGCAGTCATTGGAAATTGTTATAATTTATTGTTCTAAATGTATATGACTGGATATATATGTATGTGTATATATATATTTCCCTTACGAACAAAAATGTAAATCATTTTAGTTGAATTCTGATTATTTCTATATAATCAACTGCTCAAAAAAGAATAAGCTAGGCAACAAGGCATAAACTTTTTATAATTTACATTTATATTCATAATCTGCCCCCTGGAAGAGTAGAACATTTTACACTTATTTTAAAATGTAGGAGAAATTGAGGAAGTAAAGTAAAAATGTGGATAGGAGGCAGGACTAAATTGTAGCTCCCACTTGGATGGACAGAGCAGCATGTGGAGAGTCACATCATGAACTTTCGCTCCAACAACTACTGCAGGAAAGCCAAAGGAATCCACAGACCCTTTGAAGAAGCAGATTGCTCCTACAGGACACAGGAGACAGCCCAAATACTGTGAGTGCCCAAACTGTGAAAATGGAAAAGGGGGAATGTCTGCCCTCGAACACACACCCTCACTGGGAAACCTGAAGGTCCAGATCACAGGAGAAGGATTTGACCCTACCTGGAGCTGAGACAATTTAGAGAGCTGAGAAAAATACAGGGGTAGAGGAAGCAGCAGGAAAAGCCCTGTGGGCTCTCTGGGTCCCCAGGGAAGCCATTTCTGACTTGTCTCACAGGGGGCCTTGGGGAAGGCCACAAGAAGATCTGGGAAAAGACCACAGGGAGAAGAAAACCTTCGGCTGAACTTTATAACAATTTCAACTGAATACAAATTTTCCTGGATAGAACTTGGAAGACGGTGTGAATCCGTTGTGCAGATTTGATAGGCAAGGAGGTGCAAAAGCCCTGTTTGCTTTCTCAGCCAGGAGGCTGGTAACCTGGGGCAAGTGGTCAGCCCTGCTTGCCTCCTGGAAACAAACTCGGTGCTATTGAGAGAGCACAGTGGGCGTGAGACCGGCTTTTTGAGTTGTGTGGGAGCTAGGTGAGGACTGTAACTGCCAGCTTTCCCCTACTTCCCTGACAACCTGTATGACACAGCAGAGGCAGCCACAATCTTCCTGGGAACATAACTCCATTGACCTTGGAATCACACCCCCCACAGCATTACAACAAGACCCACCCAAGGACAGTCTGAGCTCAGACATGCCCCGACCTGATGGTCCTTCCCTACCCACCCTGGTAGCTGAAGACAAACATCATATTCTCCTAGCAGTTCTAGGTCCCTGCCCACCATCCGATCCTCTCCTATAGTAACACAGCTGATGCTCTCTTGAAAGCACCACCTCCAACCAGCATAAAACTAGTGAATTAAACTACAACTAATAACCCTCACAGAGTCCATTTCACTTCCCTGCCACCTCCACCAGAGCAGGTACTGCTATCCATGGCTGAGAGACCTGAAGATGAGAAGGAATCAAAAAAACAATTCTGGTAATATGACAAAACAGGGTTCTTCCACACCCCCAGAAAATCACAGTAGCTCAACTGCAGTGAATCCAAACCAAGAAGAAATCTCTGAATTGCCAGAAAAAGAATTGAGATGGTCAATTATTAAGCAAATTGAGGAGGCATCAGCGAAAGGTGAAGCCCAACTTAAGGAAATGAAAAAGAATGATACAATATATGAGGGGAGAAATCTTCAGTGAAATAGATAGCATAAATAATAACAATCATGACTTCAGGAAATAAAGGACACACTTAGAGAAATGCAAAATGTACTACAGAGCCTCAGCAATAGAATCAAAAAGAAGAAAACTTCAGAGCTTAAAGACAATAACCTCATCCAACAAAGACAAAAATAATTTTTAAAAATGAACAAAGCCTCCAAGAAATTTGGTATGATATTAAATGACCAACCCTAAGAATAATGGGCATTCCTGAGAAAGAAGAGAAATCTAAGTTTGGAAAATATGTTTGTGAGAATAATCAAGGAAAATTTCTCCAGCCTTGCTAGAGATCTAGATCTCCAAATAAAAGAAGCTCAAAGAATGCCTGGGAAATTCATCACAAAATGATTATCGCCTTGGTACATAGTCATCAGGTGATCTAAAGTCAAGATGAAGGAAAGAATCTTAACAGATGTGAGGCAAAAGCATCAGGTAACCTGTAAAGGAAAACCTATCAGATTAACAGCAGATTTCTCAGCAGAAATCCTACAAGCTAAAAGGGATTTGGGGCCCTATCTTCAGCCTCCTTAAACAAAACAATTATTGGTCAATAATTTTGTATCCAGTGAAACTAAGCTTCAGAAATGAAAGAAAGATATAGTCTTTTTTGGACAAACAAATACTGAGAGAATTTGCCTCTACTAAGTCAGAAGTACAAGAACTGCTAAAAGGAGCTCTAAATCTTGAAACAAATCCTGAAAACACACTGAAACAGAATCTCTTTAAAGCATGAATCTCACAGGACCCATAAAACAAAAATATAAGTAAATTGGAAAAAAAAAAAGGTATTCAGACAGCAAGTAGCATGGAATAGTATCTCACATCTCTTTACTAATATTAAGTGTAAATGGCCTAAATGCTCCATTTAAAAAAAACAGCGAACTCAAATTCACAATTGCTACAAAGAGAACAAAATACCTAGGAATACAACTAACAAAGGATGTAAAGGACCACTTCAAGGAGAATTATGAACCACTGCTCAAGGAAATAAGAGAGGACAGAAACATATGGAAAAACATTCCATACTCACGGTTAGGAAGAATCAATATTGTGAAAATGACCATACTGCCCAAATTCATTTATAGATTCAGCACTATCCCCATCAAGCTACCTATGACCCTCTTCACAGAACTGGAAAAAACCACCTTAAACTTCATATGGAACCAAAAGAGAGCTCCCATAGCCAAGGCAATCCTAAACAAAAAGAACAAAGTTTGAGGCATCACACTACCTGACTTCAAACTATACTACAAGGCTACAGTAATTGAAACAGCATGGTACTCGTACCAAAACAGAGACATAGACCAATGGAACAGAACAGAGGACTCAAAGGCAACGCCACACATCTACAACCATCTGATCTTTGACAAACCTGACAAAAACAAGCAACGGGGCAGGATGCCATGTGCAGAAAACAGAGACTGGACCCCTTCCTGACACCTTACACTAAAGTTAACTCCAGATGGATTAAAGACTTAAACAAAGGCCTAACACCATAAAAACCCTAGAAGAAAACCTAGGCAAAACCATTCAGAACATAGGCATAGGCAAGGACTTCATGACTAAAACACCAAAAGCATTGGCAACAAAAGCCAAAATAGACAAGTGAGATCTAATTAAACTCCAGAGCTTCTGTACAGCAAAAGAAACAATCATTAGAGTGAACTGGCAACCAACAGAATGGGAAAAAATTTTTGCAATCTACCCATCTGACAAAGGGCTAATATCCAGAATCTACAAAGAACTAAAATAGATTTACAAGAAAAAAACAAACCCATCCAAAAGTAGGTGAAGGACATGAAAAGACATTTTTCAAAAGAAGACATATATGAGGCCAACAAACATATAAAAAAATGCTCATCATCACAGGCCATTAGAGAAATGCAAATCAAAACCACATTGAGATAACATCTCATGCCAGTTAGAACGGCGGTCATTAAAAAAATCAAGAGACAACAGATGCTGGAGAGGATGTAGAGAAATAGGAACACTTTTACACTGTTGGTGGGAGTGTAAATTAGTTCAACTATTGTGGAAGACAGTGTGGTGATTCCTCAAGGACCTAGAAATAGACATTCCATTTGACCCAGCAATCCCATTACTGGGTATATATCCAAAAGATTATAAATCATTCTGTTATAAAGACACATGCACATGTATGTCCATTCCGGCACTGTTTACAATAGCAAAGACCTGGAACCAACTCAAATGCCCATCGATGATAGACTGGACAAGGAAAATGTGGAACATACACACTGTGGAATACTATGTAGTCATAAAAAACAATGAGTTCATGTCCTTTGTAGGTACATGGATGAATCTGGAAACCATCATTCTCAGCAAACTGACACAAGAACAGAAAATCAAATACCACATGTTCTCACTCATAGGTGGGTGTTGAACAATGAAAACACATGGACACAGGGAAGGGAGCATCACACACTGGGGTCTGTTGGGGGGTACTGAGGAGGGACAGCAGAGTGTAGGGAGGTTGGGGAGGGATAATATGGGGAGAAATGCCAGATAGAGGTGATGGGGGGATGGAGGCAGCAAACCACATTGCCATGTATATACATATGCAACAATCCTGTATGATCTGCACATGTACTCCAGAACTTAAAGTGCAAATATATATATATGTATACATATGTATACATATATATACAAATTCTTAAAGAATATATAAAACATGCATATTGTAAGCAATATTGTAATAAAATGAACAGCTGTATAAAAAACAGTACATAATTGTAGAATGGATAAGAATTCACCAACCAAGTATCTACTGCCTTTAAGAGACTCACATAACACATAAGGCCTCACATAAACTTAAGGTAAAGGGGTAGGAAAAGACATTCCATGCAAATGGACACCAAAAGCAAGCAGGAGTAGCTATTGCTTATATCAGGCAAAACAAATATTAAAGCAACAGCAATTAAAAAAGACACAGAGGGACATTATATAATGATAAAAGGCCTTGTCAAACAGGAATGTATCACAATCCTAAAAACATACATGCACTTAACATTGGAGCTCCCAAGTTTATAAAACAATTACTACTAGACCTAAGAAATGAGATAGACAGCAACACAATAAGAATGGGGGGTCTTCAGTACTCCACTGACAGCCTTAGATAGGCTATCAAGACAAAGTCTACAAAGAAACAATGGATTTAAACTATACCCTAGAACTAATGGACTTAACAGATATTTATAGAACATTCTACCCAACAACTGCAGAATATATATTCTATTCATTACTGCATGGAACTTTCCCCAAGATAGACCATATGATAGACCACAAAACAAGTCTCAATAAATTTAAGAAAATTGAAATTATATCAAGTACTCTCTCAGGCCACAGTGGAATAAAATTAGAAATCAACTCCGAAAGGAACCTTAAAAATATGCAAGTGCATGGAAATTAAATAACCTGCTCCTGAATAATTATTGGATCAACAATGAAATCAAGTTGGAAATTTAAAAAATGTTTTAAACTGGGCCAGGCACCATGGCTCATGACTGTAATCTCGGCACTTTAGGAGGCCAAGATGGGTAGATCACTTGAGTCAGGAGTTCAAGACCAACCTGGTCAACATGGTGAAACCCTGTCTATACTAAAAATACAAAAATTAGCCAGTCATGGTGGTGTGCAACTGTAGTCCCAGTTACTCAGGAGGCTGAGGGAGGAGACTCACTTGAACCCAGGAGATAGAAGCTGCAGTGAGCCAAGATCACACCACCACACTCTAGCATGGGCAAGAGAGTAAGACTCCATCTCAAAAAAAGAAAAAAACAAAAAATATTCATTGAACTGAATATTAGTGGCACAACCTATCAAAACCTCTGGGATACAGCAAAGGCAATGCTAAGAGGAAAGTTCATAGCCTTAAATGCCTACATCAGAAAGTCTAAAAGAGCACAAATAGATAATCTAAGGTCACACCTCAAGGAGCTAGAGAAATGAGAACAAAACAAACCCAAACCTAGCAGAAGAAAAGAAATAACCAACATCAGAGCAGAACTAACTGAAATTGAAATAACAATAACAAAAAAACAATACAAAAGATAAATGAAACAAAAGGCTGGTTCTTTCAAAAGATAAATGAAAATGATAGACCATTAGCAATACTAACCAAAAAAAGAGAGAAGATCCAAATAAATTAGAAACAAAATGGGAGATATTACAACCACCACCACAGAAATACAAACAATCATTCAAGGCTACTATGAACACCTTTATGCACATAAAGTAGAAAACCTAGAGGAGATGGATAAATTCCCGTTAATATACAATTCTCCTAGAATAAATGAGGAAGAATTAGAAACCCTGAACAGACCAATAACAAGCAGTGAGATTGAAATGGTAATTTTTAAAAGTCCAGGACCAGATGGATACACAGCTGAATTATATTAGACATTCAAAGAAGAATTGCTACCACTCCCATTGACACTATTTCACAAGATAGAGAAAGAGGGAACCCTCCCTAAATCATTCTATGAAGCCAGTATCACCCTAATACCAAAACCAAGAAAGGACATAACAAGGAAACTACAGACCAATATTCCTGATGAACATAGATGCAAAAATCCGTATGAAAATTCTAGCTAACTGAATCCAACAGCATATCAAAAGATAATCCACCATGATCAAGTGGGTTTCATACCAGGGATGCAGAGATGCTTTAACAAACACAAGTCAATAAATGTGATAAACCACATAAACAGAATAATTAAAAACAAAAATCACATGATTATCTCAATAGACACAGAAAAAGCATTTGACAAAACCCAGCATTCCTTTAAGATTAAAACCCTCAGCAAAATTGGCATACAAGGAACACATACCTCAATGATATAAAAGCCATCCATGACAAACCCACAGTCAACATAATATGAAGTGGAGAAAAGTTGAAAGCATTCCCTCTGAGAACTGGAATAAGACAAGGATGCCCACTCTAACCACTTATATTCAACATAGTATTGGAAGGCCTAGCCAGAGCAATCAGACAAGGGAAAGAAATAAAGGGCAACCAAATTAGTAAAGAGGAAGTCAAACTGTTGCTGTTCACCAGTGATTTGATTGTATGCCTAGAAAACCCTAAAGACTCCTTCAAAAAGCTCCTCTAACTGATAAATGAATTCAGCAAAGTTTTAGTATACAAAATTAATGTTCACAAATCAGTAGCTCTGCCATACACCAACAATGACCAAACTGAGAATCAAATCAAGAACTCAACCCCTTTAACAATAGCTCTAAAAAGAATAAAGTACTTAGGAATATATCTAACCAAAGAGGTGAAAGATCTCTACAAGGAAAACTACAAAACACTGCTAAAAGAAATTAGAGATGACAAATAAATGGAAACACATCCCATGCTCATGGATGCATAGAATCAATATTGTGAAAATGACCATACTAAGAAAAGCAATCTGCAAAATTCAATGTAATTCCCATTGAAATACCATAATCATTCTTCCTAGAACTAGAAAAAAAATCTTAAAATTCACATAGAACCGAAAAAGAGCCTGCATAGCCAAAGCAACACTAAGCAAAAAGAACAGATCAGGAGGCATCACATTACCTGACTTCAAACTATACTATAAGGCCATAGTCACAAAAACAGTATGGCACTGGTATAAAAATTGGCACATATACCAATGGAACAGAATAGAGAACCCAGAAATAAAGCCAAATATAGCCAACTGATCTTTAACAAAGCAAACAACAACATGAAATTGAGAAAGGACACCATGTTCAACAAATGGCACTGGGATAATTGGCAAGCCATTTATAAGAGAATGAAACTGGATCCACATCTCTCACATTATTCAAAAATCATCTTGAGATGGATCAAGGACTTAAATCTAACATCGGTAACTATAAAAATTCTAGAAGATAACATTGGAAAAACCCTTGTAGACATTTGCTTAGACAAAGACTTCATGACCAAGAACCCAAAAGCAAATGCAACAAAAACAAAGATAGGACTTAACTAAATGAAAGAGCTTCTGTGCAGCGAAAGGAATAATAGCAGAGTAAAAAGACAACCCACAGAGTGGGAGAAAATGTTCAAAATCTATACATCTGACAGAGGACTAATGTCCAGAATCTACAAGGAGCTCAAACAAATTAGCAAGAACAAAAAGAAAAAACAATCCCATCAAAAAGTGGGCTAAGGACATGAATAGACAATTCTCAAAAGAAGATTCTCAACTTTCTCTTGCTCCTTTCCTGCTCTTGTTACTGGCACAAGGTATCTGAGTTACCAGTGGCAAATCCGTACAGGTCTGCAGCAACCTCAATTCTTGCCTCCTTGAAGAAAGAATTTGACCAAGAGGCATAAGGTAGAAAAAGGGACCAAGGCAAATTTCAGAGCAGGAGTGGAGGTTTACTTAAAAAGGAAGAGGAAAAAAAGGAAAGGAAAGTATGCTTGGAAGAGATCCAAGTGGCTACTGGAAGAACAAGTAGTGTTTAACCTTGATCCTAGGACTTTATAGGCTGGCCCCTTTCCCACGATTCTTCCCTTAGTGTGGGCTGCCTGCATGCTCAGTGACCTCCTTACCCTTGGGAAGTGAGCATGCACAGTATGTTTAGAAAGTTGTACACATGCCTATCTGAGGCTTTCTTCCCTTTTCCAGTGGTGTGCTCTCAGAAGGTCATACTCTGCCATTTTGTCTCTTAATGCACATGCCTGGGAAGGTGCATCTTCCTGACACCTGTATTCAATTAACACTTTAGTGCAACAGGTGTAGACCATCAGAAAAAAAAAAATGGCCTTTCCCTAGCACCAGTTGCCAATTTATCGTTTTCAGTGAGGCAATGTGATAATTGCCAAACCATCAACAGATGTTCCCAGTGGGTGGGGAGGAGCCCTCTCCTGCCTGGCTCATGCTTATCTAACTACTTGTAACACTCTCGCTATGTGATTTGCAAGCTCCCCCTTTGCCTTCCACTATGATTGTAAGCTTCCAAAGACCTCCCTAGAAGCAGATGCTGCTATGCTTCCTCTATATTAGCTGTAGAACTAGGAGCCAATTAAACCTCTTTTCTTTATAAATTACCCAGTCTCATGTATTTCTTTACAGCAATGTGAGAATGGACTAATACAATGGGCATCTCCATATACTGAGTGCTTGTCCTCACATGACCACTAAAAGGAAGATAAAAAGCCCAAGATGGAAGCCATAGTCTTTTAAAACCTCATCTCTGAAGTGACATGCCAACACTTCTGCTATATTCTATTTGTTATACTGAATAAATGTTATACAGTTTTGGAGGGAACTACACAAGGTTGTGAATACCAGTATGAACCCCAAATATCTGAGACAGATCTCAATTTAGGAAGTTTATTTTGCCAAAGTTAAGGACAACCTCAGGAGGTCCTAATGACATGTGCCCAAGGTGGTTGGGGAAAAGTGGGATTTTATACATTTTAGAGAAACATGAGACATCAATTAATATATTTAAGATGTACATTGGCTCAGTCCTGAAAAATTGGATGACTCAAAGCAGAGGGGGCTTCAAGGTCACAGGTAGATAAAAAGACAAATGATTGTATTCTGTTGACTTTTTGATTAGCCTTACCAAAGAATGCAATCAGATATGCATTTATCTCAGCACAGGAATGACTTTGACTTCTGTCTGTCCTTTGGCAATAAGGAAATTCCTTGTGAGGGAGGTATTTAGCCTTGTTATTTTAGTAGCTATCTTTTTTTTTTTTTTTTTTTTAGGAACAGAATGGGATGCAAATTTGCCCTGAGCAGCTCCGAGGTTGACTTTTCCCTTTGGCTTAGAGATTTTGGGGGTCCCAAGATTTCTGTTCCTTTCACATCAGGATGTAGAGATCACTGGTGGCCATTCTGTGGGTGACCATCACTCATTCCTTCTCATCTTGAGGACATGGTAAAACTGTTTCTCTGAATTCATATCATCAAGGTGGAAAAAGATAGTAAAGTCAGCTATTGAGAAATGTCTGCCAGAATCTTGAGTTGGCTACTATTACTGGAAGCTTGGTTAACATCTCTGTAGCTGATAATGCATCTGATATTCAAAATGCATGCTGTTTAAGGGATTAGCTGTGGTATTACATCTAAATATAAAATAGGAAACTACTTTATTGGCTTCCCTGGTTACAAAGGCATAGTTACCTTGGCAGAGGACAGAATGGGCATGTGAAAGGGAAAAGGCCCAGTTATTATGTGTGTATGCATGTGTCCACATGCACACATATGTGTGAGTACTTCCATGATAAACATTTGACAGATATGGGATATTTGGCTGAGAATTAACATTTGAACTAAGGACTCTCCTCTAAACCCACTAATATAAAACACAACTGTGATGCTCTTTTATAGTTCTTGTATTAACATCCAGTTTAATGTAATGTAACCTAAAATGTCCATGAGATATCACATAACAATTTAGACAGTTTAGATAGCTCCTATGCCCTAGTTCATGCTTTATTCTTTGCTTAAAATTCTGTACCCACTCACAAATTGAGGGTCCCTTTTCTCTCTGTTGAAATCTTATTCATGTGTCACCTTCACTATGATTTTTCTAGTTTTCCTAAAATCAACACTAATTACCACTGCTTTTTGGTACTTATCCACATCTATTATATATATGGGACTCCAATAGATGGAACATTCATTCAGGGAGAGGATGCAATACATCTTGTTTCTATAAATGACCATGTGCATCCAGAAGACTCCTTGAACACAGCAAGTTCTTAGAGAAAAAAAAAAAAAAAGGCTGATTCTTTTCATTAACAAAGCTCCCTGCAAGGAAGAGAGTGCAAGGTGGTGAAAATACTCAAGATACGTGGTGATTAGAATATATATCTTACACATTTAATAACCAAATATTCAGTGACATCACGATAATCATGTCAAGTGACATTAACCATATTTGTTTCACATTTGTCAATATCAGAACATTATTTTCCAATAAAAAAACTATTAGGTACAGTACTCATCACAATTAAAGGGGAAAAGTTAAGATTTACACTGGTGTTAATATACCCAAGAACTGCCAACTCACTAAAAATCTTTAAATTTTATAAGAATTAAAAAGTAGTTGTCCTATAGCAAATAATAAAACAGAGTCATGTTCTGAATCTTTTGTCATAACAGGAGAATTATCTGGAACAAAATGTTTTGCCAGATTCCAAATTCAGTTAAAGTCCACAGATTTACTCCATATTTCTTGGGGGTAAACATACTATTTTTCTCTTCCTTATAATTTCCCCTCTGTTAGGCAACCTATGATTAGCAGAAATCCTGAACTTCGATAAGTAGTAGAGCAACAACACAATAAAGAAGGATTTTTAGTACTTGAGACAACAAATCCTGGCAATGTTTACCTGTCTGTGTTATCTAGAGGATTGTTATTTACAGTTCCTTCTGTTTTGCAAAAGAAGAAGGAAAAATTAGCTCTCCCAGTCCCAGGGCCTTGAAAACAATGGAGTTACGTTTTCACAACAGTCAGGGACTTCACAACAGTAAGAAGGACTCTCTTAAGTTGCCCGATGGCCCCCCAAGCAGCCATAGGTTTCCAAATGTGTGTACTATGGATTTAGTCTAAATCAGAAAAGTCCCAGCATGAGTGGTATCTGCAGTCTACAGAAAGAAATCAAAAAAGCTGAGAAACAAGACAGGGAGCAGGGGACGACACTAATAAATTGGGTCTAATATTGAGCTAGTGAATACTAGGCACTGAACCATATGTTTAGCAAAGAAGATATAGGTGTTGCATCTATTTGAAGAAGAATACAACAGATGAGAAGTGTAGAAATAAAACAAGTACTTTGGGAATTGTTCCCTAAAAAAAATGCATACAGGAGCTATAAATCAGCCTGGTGTAAGACAAATGAAATAAACGCCTAAGAGAAGACTGGATTCAAAACAGGAAATAACACTAAGGTGTGAGTTTAAAAACATTCTGTCCCCTATCATTCATAATTTCTTGAACTTTAAAAAGAGCCAACTCTGAACTAGTGATAGCCTCTAGAGCAATTAAAATTCCGGGATAATTTAAATCCAGAAATTGTGAGCTGATGGCAATCAAAACCAACTACAGGAGTACACTAAAATATCTCATTAGAGAATGTTGCTGAATTATATTATTGGGGGTCAGATAATTATACCCCAAAAATTCAGCCATTTGGCATGCTAAACACTTTGAACTAAAATAGGATTGTCTCAGAAATAAACCTCATAACTAAGGTCTCCCTCTGTCTTTCTCTCACCTCCCTGTCTCTTTGATGCTTTCTTTTCCCAAGCACAGGAAGAAACTGTCTCTGGAACTCCCTTTTCTGATGAAGAAAACTTTTCCAAAAGAAATTCAGTTGTCATAAAACTCCCTCTCTAGGACTCTAGGAATCTCATCAAATAACTAGAAAAGATTTACTACTAGAGAATAGAACAGACTAAAAATCATCACCATGCCCAGACAGACTGTTCTATTCTTCTGAGGGCAGCTCTGAAAGACTGCCTGGAAGACTTTATCTGCATAAGATGACAACCTTTGTTCCTACTGAAGTTCCATGCCTCGCCTTCTTGCTACTTCCCCCAGGGCTTGAGAACTTTCTCCCAGGCTGCTGCTCTTTGGGTTCATTTATTTACCCTGAAAATAATTTACTAAGCCTCCAAAATTATCAAAAGTGCCCCCCAACTTTTTTCTCCCTATGAGGAAGGTATTTAAGCCACAACCATATGGCCCTTCTTTGAGTTTCATGTTTGCAGGACTCCCATTTCCATATGCACCTTAGTATATTTGTATGCATTTTTCTCTCATTAATCTGTCTATTGTCAGTCATTTTCAACAAAGCTTCAGTGGGTAGAGAGAAAGCTTTCTCTCAGTTTCTACAATATTATGTAAAAAATATTACAAGGATACAAAGAAGTAAGTTGAAATGAAAGGTTTTCAGTGTTATCTCTCTGAAATTAAAGGTTCTTCTCCTCTAACCCACTACCTTATAAGACATAATAAAGCTCCAAGAACTCAAAACCTTTATTCAAATAATATGTAGAAAGTACCTAATGTTTTTATTGGGAGGTAAATATGAGCATATGGACACACTGAAATATCTCAGTTACAAAACTTCAGCCTCCTTAACACTGGCTTGTCTTTAATGTGCTCCTCTGGCCTATGACCCAGCCTCTCATTTCCTCATCTTTGATCTACCAATACTATTTTTTCCCTCTATTTTCATCCCTATTTATTTATCCTCAGGTCCACTCACATTTCGCAGAACTCTCTGCCATTTCCTCTTCCTGTGCCTTCTTGGATCAAATTCCAACACATCCTTATATTTTTCTACAATACCATTTAACTAAAAATCACAGCCCTCAAGCAGATATCTTCTTGATAAGCTACTCCATCTTTCACAGCAAAGAGATATAGATAAAAAACTGTTCCATGCTATTTTCTTCCACCCTTGCTTGAAAACTCTTTCTCTTTTGAAACATATCGTTTCATACCATCTTTCTCCCATCTGCATTGCTGTTGTTTCAGCGCTTCCAGATCTCTGTTACTGAGTAGTTTATCACCTGAAAGGATTACCCAAAAGGATCCTTAACAACTTAGTCTTACAGTCTCTTTCTAATTCCAACATCCCTCACATTCACTCCATCTTAAACCCCATTATTTTCAAGTCTTGACTCTCCTACCCACTTTCAGCATATAACCTCAAATTCTCCTTAAATTGGAAAAAGAATCAGGGCATTTTTTCCTTTCCTTCTCTTTCAAAAGATACAGCACTCCACAGCTTCCTTTCATAGGCTTTCCCATTTACATGTGTTCTTAATGCCGTGTCTTAGATATCCTTGTCATAGATACCCTTGTTCTCATTTTCACTGATCCCTAAAATGTTTCTACCACCAATCTCATGTATACTCAAAACTTCTCTAAAAACATTTCCTGGAGTTTGCTAGCTCACTAAGTTTCTGATCTTTTCCTTTCTTCTTTCACTGTTAAATTCCTTAAGGAGCAGTCTCTTCTGCTTTCTTTATGACTTCTTACTATTTTTTACCTCATTATCTAAGTATTACTCTTATCCCCTTCCTAAATCTACTCACTCAAAAATTTTCATAATTGTCCTCCTAGAGATGAGATCCAGTAGTCCTTTCTGGCTCTTGCTTCTCCTTAAACTCTGTAAAATCTGATTAAGTTGGCTACATTCTTTTTGAATCTTTCTCTGTGAAACTGTAAGTCTTCAATTACCTTCGTACTATAACGACAATTTCTTATTCTCTTGTACTACTTTCCTTTCCTTTTTTGTATTGCCTTTCTAAAGTTCTCATTCCCTTGGTGTTCTGAGTTTTCAAAACATTTTATGCATGTTGATGACATCAGAATTTCCAATGCTAGCTACTACTTGCTCCTGAATCCTAAAATCAGAGTGAAAGATTACTACTAGATAATGCCTCCTAAATATTCTTCCAGCAGCTAAAGTACAAAATAATTAGAACAGAACTCATGAAGATAGTTTCTCTTTCTAGCCATGAAGGATTAGCTGATGTCAGATTAAATCTCCCAATGAGAATGAATACAAAAGCTATTTCAATACAAAAACAATTGCTTGAAGGAATTTCAAGAGCCAGAAGTTGAAGGATCATTATGCCAGAGAGAAGGAAAATATATTGAGATGTAGCTGCCATCACACTTCATCCTCCTTTGAGGTTTTGCAAAAACAAAGAAAGCATGGTTGTCAGGATTCAAAAACGAAGCTGCTGAAAGGATTGTGTTAGTTCATTTTTACACTGCTGATAAAGACATACCCAAGGCTGGACAATTTACAAAAGAAAGAGGGTTAATGGACTTACAGTTCCATGTGGCAGGGAAGGCCTCACAATCATGGTAGAAGGTGAAAGGCATGTCTTACATGGGGGCAGACAAGAAGAGAGCTTGTGTAGGGAAACTCTCCTTTTTAAAACCATTAGATCTTGTGAGACTTATTCACTATCATGAGAACAGCACAGCAAAGACCTGCCCCCATGATTCAACTACTTTCCACCAGGTCCCTCCCACAACACGTGGGAATTCAAGATGAGAACTGTGTGGGTACACAGCCAAACCATATCATTCTGCCCCTGCCCCTCCCAAATCTCATGCCTTCACATTCCAAAACAATCTTGCCTTCCCAACAGTCCGCCAAAGACTTTACTCATTTAAGCATTAACTCAAAAGTCCACAGTCCAAAGTCTCATCTGAGACAAGGCAAGTCCCTTCTGCCTATGAGCCTGTAAAATCAAAAGCAAGTTAGTTACTTCCTAGATATAATGGGGGTACAGGCATCGAGTAAATACAGCCATTCCAAATGGGAGAAATTGGCCTAAACAAAGGGGCTACAGGCCCCATGCAAGTCTAAAATCCAGCAGGACAGTCAAATCTTAAAGCCCCAAAATGATCTCCTTTGATTCCATGTCTCACACCTAGGTCATGCTGGTGCAAGAGGTGAGCTCCCACAGCCTTAGGCAGCTCTGCCTCTGTGGCTTTGCAGGGTACAGCCCTCCTCCTGGCTGCTTTCACAGGCTAGCGTTAAGTGTCTGTGGCTTTTCCAGGTGCATGGTGCCAGCTGTCAGTGCATCTACCATTCTGGGGTCTGGAGGATGGTGGCCCTCTTCTCATAGCTCCACTAGGTGATGCCCCTGTAGGGACTATGTTGGGGCTCTAACCCCACATTTCCCTGCTGCACTGCCCTAGCAGAGGTTCTCCATGAGAGCCCTGCCCCTGCAGCAAGGGGATCCAAGCATTTCTGGACCAAGCATTTCTGCCTGGGCATCCAAGCATTTCCACATATTCTCTGAAATCTAGGCAGAGATTTCCAAACCTCAATTCTTGACTTCTGTGCACCCACAGGCTCAGCACCACATGGAAGCTGCCAAGGCTTGGGGCTTCCACCCTCTGAAGCAACAGCCTGAGCTGTACCTTGGCACCTTTAAGTCACAGCTGGAGCAGTTGGGATGAGGGTATGAAGTCTCTAGACTGCACACAGCACTATTTTTTCCACCTAAACCTTTGGGCCAGTGATGGGAGGGCTGCCACAAAGATCTCTGACATGCCCTGGAGACATTTTTCCCATTTTCTTGGGTAATTAACATTCAGCTTATTACTTATGCAAATTTCTACAGCCAGTTTGAATTTCTCCTCAGAAAATGGGATTTTCTTTTCTATCACATTGTCAGGCTGCAAAATTTCCAAACTTTGAGGCTCTGTTTCCTTTTTAAAACTAAATGCTTTTAACAGCACCCAAGTCACATCCTGAATGCTTTGCTGCTTAGAAATTTCTTCTGCCAGATACCCTAAATCATCTCTCTCAAGCTCCAAGTTCCACAAATCTCTAGGGCAAGGGCAAAATGCTGCCAGTCTCTTTACTAAAACAAAACAAGAGTTACCTTTGCTCCAATTTCCAACAAGTTCTTCATCTCCATCTGAGACCACCTTAGCCTGGATTTCATTGTCCATATCATTATTAGCATTTTGGTCAAAGCCATTCAACAAGTCTCTAGGGAGTTCCGAACTTTCACACATTTTCCTGTCTTATTCTGAGCCCTCCAAACTGTTCCAACCTCTGTCTGTTACCCAGTACCAAAGTTGCTTCCACATTTTTGGGTATCTTTTCAGCAGAACCCTACTCTACTGGTACCAAGTTACTATATTTATCTGTTTTCACACTGCTGATAAAGACACATCTGAGACTGGGAAATTTACAAAAGAAAGAGGTTTAATGGACTTACAGTTCCATGTGGTTGGGAAGGCCTCACAATCATGGCAGAAGGTGAAAGGCACATCTCACATGGTGGCAGACAAGAGAATAGAGTTTGTGTGGGGGAACTGCTCTTTTTAAAACTATTAGATCTCATGAGACTTATTCCCTATGTACTATTTAAGAGAAAAGCACAAGAAAGACCTGACCCCATGATTGAACTACCTCCTACCAGGTCTCTCTGACAACACATGGGAATCCAAAATGAGATCTGGGTGGGGACACAGCCAAACCATATCAAGGATGAAATCCAGAAGTCAAGGCCACCATAGAAAAAGTGTTCTAGTAAATATTCCAGATTTCACCTAATGGTCCAGAATGACTATACCTTATAATAACAGTAAAGTAGAAATAGAGGAGTTTCAACTAGAACAAGGCAATCTGTGTAGCTCCATCTTTTATCAGAAGAAAATTAATTTTTCTCAGGAGGAAAATTATATTATCCTGAGACTCTACAAATTTTCATACACAATGCTCCACACTCAACCAAACATTAAAAGTCACGGTAGGAAACAGAACCAAATGACCAAAAAGCAAGAAAAATACAGACAGAACCAGAAATGATTCAAAAATTGAAGTTATAATACATGGACTTTAAAACTTTATAAATATGATTAAGTCATTTAAGAAAATAGATGAAAAACAGAAATTTCTCCCCAGAGAGCTGAAATTTATTTTAAAAGAATCAGATACAAATTCCAGAATGGAACATATAACATGAAATTAAAAGCTATCTAAATGTAATCAATAGTAAATTAGCACAACTGAAGAATGGAGTAGTAACCTGCAAGGTGGTTAGTGGAAAATGTGCACATTGAAATACAGAGACACAAATGTTAGAAATGTGAAAAGCATATAAGAGATAGATGGAATGTGGGAAATGGCCTATCATACGTATAATTTGTGTTTCTAGATGACTGGAAAGAGAATGCAGTAGAAGTAATATTTGAAGAGATGCAAGTTAATAAGTTTTGCAAACTTTATTATCATAAAGTTCTATGAACCCAAACTATAATTACAAAGAAAATGGCATATGGGCATAAAATCATTAAAATGATGACAACTAAAGACAAAAAAAAATTTTAAGCATACAGAGAAAAAATTACATTTTTCCTCCAAATGAAATGTCAGCCAGATTCTGAAGAGATACAATGGAACCCAGAAAATAATAAAATAATATATTTGAAATGCTAATATAAAACTGCCAACTTTGAATTTTATACTCAGTAAAAGTATCCTTCCAAAATAAAGAGAAAATAAAAACATTTTCAGGAAAACAAAAATGATTGAATTATTTAAAGAAATATTACGGTAAGAAAGAAGGAAAAGTTATCTGAGTTGGAATCATGTTAATGCAAGAAGGTATAAAGAGCTACCAGATAGGATAAGTATGTGCATAAATTGTTCAAAACAATAGACTGTCTATGGGGTTTAAAATATATGGAGAATTACAATGCATAACCACAATAGGCCAAAGGAAGAATAAGGATATATGGAATTTAAAAAATTTTAATGTTCTTGCATTGCTCAGAAAGTGGTAAAAGATCTAACTTAAGTTATACTTAGATAAGTCAATGATGAATTTGTAATTTTGTAATAAATAATACAAAATTAATTGTTTAAATGAAATATTTAAAAATAAGTAAAAAAATGGTGGAAAGGTCAAGATCAAAGGAATAAAAGGGGGAAGAGGAAAAGTAGTAAATAATATATTAAAACATAAATATATCACTAGTTAAGTTAAACAAAATTAAACTAAATGCTCCAAGTGAAAGACTAAGGTTGTCAAACTAAATTAAAAAGCACATACAAACAGAAAAACCCTTTGCTTCTTACAAGAGACATGCCTAAAATGTAAGTGAATCAAAAATTTTAAAGAAAAAGGCTGACAAAATTTATACTTAAATATTACTAGAGATAAAGAGAAATAGGAACAGTTCAAATATGGAATGGTCAATTCAATAAGATATAATAATCCAAAATAGGCATTATCTAATAACATAGCCTCAAAATATTGAAACAAACACTGAAAGACCAACTAGAAACTATAGATAATCCAAAAACAATAATTGGAGGTTTCAGCATACCTCTCTCAGTGGATGGAACCACCACATTCATATAAGAAATGACACCGTAGTTTTGACTAATACAATTTAAAAGCTTAACTTAATTGACATACATAGGTACAGGGTATCTACAGAAAAAAAAACCCAGCTAACATCATACTTAATGGTGAAGGGATGGAAGCTTAAGATCAAAAACAAGACAAGAATGTCCCTTTTCACCATTTCTATTCAAAACTGTATTGGACATTCTAGCCAGAACAATTATCCAAGAAAAATAAATAAAAAGCATCCAGATTGGAAAAGAAAGTTAACTATTTCTATTCACATATTGAAGCAGGAGCGGCTGTGAGAAACAGACCTCTCGAACACGAAACTGGGAATGAAGATGTGCTTATTATTATTATTATGACTGGGAGCCAGGCAACAACTTGTCTAAATGACCAAGCTTGCCTAACAAAGAGAAGCTCTGCCTTTATATAGGCTTACACTTTAGATATTATACATGAGAGAATCTTAGGTTTACAGCCTTAGAAATTACAAGTGAAAGGGTCTTGGGTTTACAGTTTTAGAAATCACATATGAAAGGGTCTTGGGTTTACAGTTTTAGAAATCACATATGAAAGGGTATTGGGTCTACAGCTTTAGAAATTACATATGAAAGGGTCTTGGTCCATGAAAGAGTGGGGTGGGGTTTTAATCCTGTTTAAGTAAAAACATTGTCTTCTAGAGAGATTCCCCCATACCACGCCTGCTATCTTATAGGAAGGTGATTTGGGAGGTACCAGTGGGCCCAGCCTTTTCTTCTATTGAAATGCAGTGTGGAAGTCAAGGGGCAGGTGATCCTAGATGTCTGGTTCTCTTCCTCAATATCACATAATCTAGTATGTAGAATACCCTAAGGAATCTACAAAAAATGATTAGAGTGAGTAAATAAGTTCAGCTAGGTTGCAGGATACAATATCCATATATAAAAATCAATTGTGTTTATGTACACCAGCAATGAACAATCAAAAAATGAAACAAAAAATTCCATTTAAATAGCATTAAAAAGAGTAAAATAGTAATAAATTTAACAAAAGTATGAGTCTTATACCCTGAAAACTACAAAACATAATTGAAAACAATTTAAAAGACCTAAAAAATGGAAAAACCCTATGTTCATGGATTAGAAGACTTAATATTACTTTTATTGTTTATATTGCTTCTGATTATAAGGTTCTACAAATGAAAATATTACAAAAAATAGTACAAAATTGTTTAAAATAAAAAGATGAAATACTTTTATATATTTTAAGAATGAAAAAGTAACATTTTATTAGAAATGCAGCTCTGAAAGATAAATTCTAGAAAAATTTTTAAAATTAAAAAAATTTAAAATGTAATATTGTTTAAATCACAATACTCCCAAAATTGATCTACTTATTTAATGCATTTTCTATCAAAATCACAATGGCCTTTTATGCAGTGTTTGATATGCTAATGTTAGAATGCATATGTAAATGCAAGAGACCACAGATAACAAAAACAGTCTTGAAAGGAGCAAACTTGGAAGACTGATTTTAAAACTTACCACAAAGCTACAGTATAGAAAGACAGGCAGATCAAGATGGCAGAATAGAAAGCTCCACCAATCATCTCCCTCCCCCACACCGCTCCCACCAGGGACACCATGTTAACAACTATCTACACAGAAAAAACACCTTCATGAGAACTAAAAATCAGGTGAGCACTTACAGTACCTGGTTTTAACTTCATATCGCTGAAGGAGGCACTGAAGAGATAGCAAAACCAGCCCTGAATCCCCAATGACACCCTTCCCTCCTACCCAGCATCAGCGGTGTGCTGCAGACCACGTGTCTCTGGGTGCTGGGGGAGGGAGAGCACAGCAATTGTGAGGCATTAAATTTAGTGCTATCCTGTTAGAGTAGAAAGAAAAACCAGACCAAACTCGGCTGACACCTACCCACAGAGGAAGCATTTAAACCATCCCTAGTCAGAGGGGAATCTTTTGCCACCCAGGGTCAAAGAGCTCTGAGTCAGTTGTGAGGCCCCTGTTCCAGGCCCCCACTCTCAGAAGACATTTCTAGACACACCCTGGACCAGAAGAGAAGCCACTGCCTTGAAGTAATGACCCAGTCCTGACAGTATTCATCACCTGCTAACTTAAGAGCCCTTGAGCTCTGAATCAAGAGCAGCAATACCCAGATACTACATTAAGGGCCTCGGTGAGCCTCTAAGAATTGCTAGCTTCAGGTGAGACTTAGCACATTACCAGCTGCGGTGGCTACAGGGCAAAACTCCTTCTGATTGAGAAAAGCAGATAGAAAAGTAAAAGGAACTTTGTCTTGCATCTTAGGTACCAACACTGCCACAGGGGAGTAGAGCAACAAGCAGGCTCTTGGGGTTCTCGTTTCTAGGACTTGACCCTTGGATGGCATTTCTGGATCTGCCCTGGGCCAGAAGGGAACCCACTGCCCTGAACAGTGAGTACTAGGTGAAGCAGCTTTTACCACAAGCTGTAAAGGCTTTGGCTCACCTTCAAAACGCAACTCATAAGAGCTCAATAAATATTGAGTTAAATATATCTCAAACAATAAGACACAGGACCTTATTCCCTCCTCTTAAAAAAAAAATTCCTTTATAGCATTTGTGGATCTGCAAAACTCCCTTGAGTTTAAAGGCTCAAGTTATATCTGACAGCTTTGGTAAGGCAGGTGACAAGAATAAGCTTATGTTATCAGAGTGAGTGACGTATTTATCATATTTCATAGTATATGGATCAACTCAGAATCAGAGCCAGATGGCATGAAGTTTTCCATATGGATGAGGACCGGTATAAGAAACTAGCAAACTTATAAAGTTAAAAATGATCCAGGAGGGACTTAAGTGATATCTACAATATTAATTCTCAAATATGCGAATCCCAAAGAACCACAGCTTTAAAAACATGAGGGAACCATTTCCAGAGAATATTTGCTAGAGAATTCCTGCAAAGTAAATACCAAACATAATAGATTTAACAAAGTTCTGACCCACTTACATAACTCAATGGCACAAAATACAGTATTTAACTTGGAATAATGTTCAAAGACACTTTTGATTTTGTTTAGCACAAATCTCATATCTCTAAGGAGAAAAGCACAGATGTCCAGCTTATTAGCATAATAGAAGAATTGCTTCAAAATACATACAACATTGATGATTCTTTTAATTCTATTCAGCCTAGCATATTTCAAGTTGGAGTGGAGCCAGAGGATTCTTTGCTAGCATTACATTTTTATTTATATTTTACTTCTTAGAACAAAAATTTTCAAATCTACAAGAGTGAAAAGTGTAATGCAATGAATATATATATTTCACCTAGATTCACCAATTATTAATATTTTACCACCTTCTGTCATTAACCTTGAACTTTGTTATAAGGAGAAAACAACAAAAAATAAAGGTGAATGATGTGGCTAGAAAAGTGAATTGTGTGACAATGTCAACAACTCTGGGATATTCTGAAGACACCCAATCATTAGTGATCCATGGAGGGGAAGGGATTTGAGCTTACACATTTTTGTAAAACATTCTGTAAACTGTCAAGTATAAAAAATACAACTTAGGACATGTGCTGGTATCTTCCCGAGCTCTGTATAGATTCATACACAATTAATGATGTAGCACAGTGGGAAACAAACAAAATGAACAAAAATAACCCCACACACCACAATTATTTATTTATACTCTACATTGTCCCACAAGGATTTAAGGTTGTTTCAAAAAGACATGCTGTACAAAAGGATACAAATGAACACTTGAGGGGGTTGGTACAAAGGGAGAAAACCACAGGTAATAATACTGGGATTGCAAGGAATAGGGTCCTATATAGTTGCAACAATATAGCCACTTGGTTTCTAGTTGCTAAACAAGAGTCCAGAAGATTAAAAAAGCCAAGGTTTTCCCAGGCAACTGGATTGTTTGGAATGCATAAATACAAGAGCAGTTTCTTCTGTGGGTCCTGAAAGAGAGGATACTATGGGAAGCACTGGAGGAAGTTTATGGTAAGATGGAACCATGAGTTTCATTTGGTTTCTTCCAACTTACTTAGGCTCTCTGTCAATGGCCTAGTGCCCAGGTTTCATTTAATAAAAGCAATTCCTTTACTGAATGGTTATTAGGCACTAAATAAAGCAATCCAAGTCTCTAGCTCTGATAATCTTGCAGTCTGACTCTAAGGTAACATTTAGAAAATCCAGAGCAGATACATAGACTAGGTACATGAATGGATTTGGGTTGAGGACAGAAGGTAGGAGAAGATGGAGAGTTCATGAATTAAGTGCAAAGATTTTTCTTGGCAACATTTATTTTATGTCAAATTAGGTTGAAACATTAATATTATGTTGAAACACTCTAATTCTCCAAAAAGGAAGTGTGCAAGAATTGCTACCTTACCCAGTCAGGCAGCATATAATTTCCACTCTCTTCATAACAAGTCAAGTAGAATACTTGATAGGAATGTAGGAAAACCTACCTTACTATTACAATTATTGCATCTATATTTGTATACAATGTCTAAAGGAAAATATGACAACCTTAATTATATCTTGTGACTTTCATTATTAAATATGATGGGACAAAGAGATCTGGTTAACACGTTCTTGACAATGGTTACAGAAAGCCAAAGAAACTTCTAATGTACATTGGTTCTCTCCTTTCTGAAATACCCTGCAGTCTATGGATCTTTTTCTTTAAAAGGTTTAGTCTAAAACTATTAGACCTTTACTGAAAATTAGATTTACCACAATCCAATAGCTTTATTTAAAGTACACTACCATATCAGTTACCATATACATTTATTCATTGGCTAAATGTTTGTGGAATGCCTATTATGGGCCAGTAACTATTCTAGGCCCTGTAAGTCAGTAGTGAATGAAATAGTCAAGAATACCACCATATATTCAGGTTAAGGAAGAAAAACTGTAGGCAAATACATGTCTTGTGATAAATGCTATGAAGAAAAATAAAATGAAGTAAAAGAGATGGATTGAGATGAGAAATGGGGCCCAGCTCTTTTATATAGCATGATTAAGGAAAGGCTTGCCTATAAGGCACATTTGTGCAGAGACATGAAGGAAGTGAGGAAGAAAGTCATATAGGTATTTGGAAGAAAAGCGATGCAACAGAAGGAACAGTAACTTAAAGGGCCCCTGTGGCAAGAGCAAGCCTGGTCTGTTCCAGGAACAGCAGGGAGGCAATTGTGGCTCATGCAGACGGAGTAAAGGGTAGAATGGCATGAGCTGAGATCAGGTGGTATGCAGGGACATGGCCAAGACTTTGATTTTACCCTAAGGGAAACAAGAAGCCATTAGAGGGTTTCAACAAGGGAGTGGTATGATCTGACTTGTGTTTTAAGAGTCGTTCTGGCTTCTGCAAGTGTAATACTAGACTGTAGAGGGCAAAGATGGAAGCACGAAAACCAGTTAAGAGAAACCTGTAACAATCTACATAACAGATGATAGTGGCTTGAACCAGTGTGGTAATAGTAGTGGAAACATTAAAAAGTGGTCAGACTCTGGATACATTTTTAAGATAGATATATAGGATGTTAATTTTATGTAAGGTTTGAAAGATAGGAATCAAGTCAAGCTATTTGGCTTGAGCAACTGAAAGAATGGAGTTATCGTTAAATTACTGTGGGGGAAGACTACAGCTGGAGAAGCAGATCTGGGGTTGGGGATGTAGATGAGGACATTTTAAATTTGAGGTATATCACTTAGGGTTCCAAAGGGAAACAGATGGTACATTCAAATTAGGTTAATTTGGGGAAAGGTATAATAATGGAACTATTTATAAATATACAAAGACAGGAAAAGCGCAAGAGATAGTGCAATAGCCCCAGGCTGAAATATGTTCAACGTTTTACAACCCTAGGCCCGACAGGATAAGGAAACAGACTAGGGCCATGTGGTACTGTGTAAAGGGGTAAGGAAAGGGCTGAAGCCCTTCTAAGGAATGCAGACAGTACTCAACAATGCTGCAGGGACGGAATCAGGAATAAATACTCTAACCTCATCTCTTCCTGTTTGTACTCCTATTGGTGTTTCCCATTGTCTAAACCCAACAGGAAGTCAGAAAACAAATGAGCCCTTTAATGTAACCCAGAGTTCAGCCTTCCATGGCACAGAGCAAAGAGGGGTATAGAATATAGTCAAATGAAAGATATTCAATACATCGAGGAGAAGATGTTGAGCTACTTAATAGACATGTCTTTTCTGGAGAAAGATGACACACTCAATTTAGGAAGATTTTGTAGCCCTGTGCTCTGGGACTGGTTGCATTGATAGGTAACTTTGAGTAGAGGGAGAATTCAGAAATAGTGTCTCTATCAAATACTATCATTGACTCTATAATTACTGATGTTTCTTGCTATGTTAGGAGGTAAGCTATGGGATAATTGGCAGGTAGGCTACATCTCAACATCATCCAGCTGGACTAAAAACGCTTGTGTTCTTTTCAGGAAGCTTCTAATGATACCATCAAAGAAAAATATCTTATTTTGTAAGCCTTTGTGAAACTTTTTTTTTTTAGTATTCTGACACATTTACAAAATTTCTTTGCCAACAACAAATACAAACGTTGATGCTCTATGGGTAGGTGGAATTCATTCAATGCTTTTGCAACACTTCTGGTTATGTTTCTTGGATTTAAAGGAGCGCCATCCAAAACCCTGACTCATTGCTTTTTGTTTTTAAATAAACTGCATTTTTAAAACAGTTTTAGATTAAAAAAAAAAACATAAAGATTGGATAGAGTTCTCATAAACCCCGCACACAATTTCTTCTACTATTAACATCTCCCATTACTATGGTACATTTGTCACAATTAACGAATGAATATTGATATGTTATTATTAACTGAAGTGCTTGCTTTATTCAGATTTTCTTAGTTATTACCTGTTGTCTTTTTTCTGTTTTACTTTGCCATTCGGGACACCACATTATATTTAATCATCATGTCTCCTTAGGCTTCTATTGGCTACTATGTTTTTTTCATACTTTCTGTGTTTTCGATACTCTTCACAGTTTAGAGGAGAATTGGTCAAATATTGTGTAGCGTGTATCTTAATTGGGATTTGTCTGATGATTTCATGATTAGACTGGGATTGTCGGATTTTGAGAAGACGACCTCAACCATAAAGTGTCCATTTCATCATGTCATACCAAGTGTATATAATATCATCAACATGATTTATCACTCTTGATATTGACCTGGATCACTTGGCTGAGGTATTGTTATATTTCTCCACTGTACATTTACTCTTTTATTTCCCTTTTTCCATACTGCAACTTTGGAAGGAAGTCAATCAATGTGCGCAGTCCACACTGAAGAAGTGGGAAATTATGGCTCCACCTCGAGGGCACAGTATCTCCATAATTTATTTGGAATTTTTCTGCACAGATTTGTCTATTCTTCCACACTTATTTATTTATTCAATGATTTGTTTATAACAGTGTGGACTCACAGATACTGATCTTGTACTTTGGATTATAATCCAATACTACTGTATTTCGTTACTTGAATTGCTCCCATTGTGGCTATGAGGAGCTCTTTCAGTTGGCTCCTGTGTCCTATAACATACATGTGGTTTGATTTTGTTGTTGTTGTTGCTTAGCACTTCCTTGATTTCTGGCACTACATGATGCTTCAGGCTCATCTTGTAAATTTCTTGCCTCAGTCTTAGAATCTGGAATTTCCCCCAAGAAGCCCTGAGTCCTTTTATTGGAGAATAATATTAGAAAACAAGATCAGGGCACCAGGTGAGCTTGTTGCTACTGGGGTGTTGTTGCTCCTAGGTCCTCTCTGCTGATAGAGGGAGGAGAGATAAGTGTGTATACCCATGCATATACACATATCTATGAATATTTCTATATATAACCATACCATATGTATCTCTATACACCTAAATATGAGTTCATACTGTTGTCTCTGACTCTATTACCACATGAATCACTCTAGACTTCATCTGATACTCATCTATAAACTCTCACTCCAGCAGTGAGATACCTGGCTCCAATCATCTCTCATTCATTTACTTAATTGTTCAATTCCAGTATACATATTCCAGTATCCAGTACCAGAATTATTAATTCACATTTACAATTTATCAGCACGCAGGCTTCTATACAGTTTCATTGGCCTTTAGTTTTGTAGACTCCATTTATTTCCAAAGTTACTTTGGTCAACACACTATTCCCTCACTGACTTCATTGATGTCATTTTTTTTTGTATCTGTAATATTTTTTTTTTTTTTTTTTTGAGACAGACTCTCGCTCTGTCGCCAGGCTCCAGGCTGGAGTGCAGTGGCGCAATCTCGGCTCACTGCAGCCTCCGCTTCCCAGGTTCAAGCAATTCTCCTGCCTCAGCGTCCCGAGTAGGTGGGACTACAGGCATATGCCACCATGCCCACCTAATTTTTGTATTTTTAGTAGAGACGGGGTTTCACCATGTTGGCCAGCATGGTCTCGATCTCTTGACCTCATGATCCCCCCACCTCGGCCTCCCAAAGTACTGGGATTACAGGCGTGAGCCACCGCACCCAGCCTTTGTAATACTTTTTTTAAGAAAAAATGGTTGTTTCTTTTGTACTTAAACCAGCCAAAGTAGTACTAATGTCATTATGATGCAGCAAATACAAGACCTCTTTCTACAAATATTAGCACAACCAACAGAATAGGGGCTATAGTAAAACAGAACCAAAAAGGGCTGAGGAAATAAATGAAGTATATTACAGCTTAACCCTTCACATCAATAGAGTTTTTTTTTTAAAATAAAGCTTCCTATCCCAAAAAATAGGAATATATCTTCATCACCCCAATTTGTACTTTTATTTCTTTTTCTTGAGGTTAGATTCTAAACCCTAAAGATATTCAAACTAGTATTTTATCTACTTATCTATATCCATTGACAGCTTCTATCATGTTATCCTTAACAGCCAAGGTTATTAAAACGTCTTTTCTCCAGGAAGATCCAATAGGAAAAAAGAAAGAAACCTCTCTGATTAGGCTCCAACCATACCCCACCCTCCACCAAATTGACTGGATAGGCATAATGGAAATCAGAACACGTGGTTTCCAAACAAGAAAAATACCATGAGGGAGGGGAGAAGAAGGATTCAGCTAGTGCCCAGACTGAAATTGAGTAATATCAATTTCACTCATCTTCACATAGCTTCAGGTTGCATGTTCGTGGAGTAGTTTAGGAATGAACCCATAGTTTGTTGAGTACTAAAATACCTAGTGGTCTGCTGTATTACATTTTGGCTTTCCCCAGAAGTTTCCAAGGCAACCTCCAAGTCACTGGCAGGAGAATTTGGCTGGAACTGCATATAGGACTGCCGAGATTCCTCTCTATGGTTACAGAAGGGACTGTTCCAGGCCTGATTGTTCCAGGACTGGATGCACCAGGTCTCAGTGTTCCAGGAGTGGTTCCTCCAGGACTGGGATGTTCTGGGTCTGGTTGCTCCAGGTTGAATTGCTCCAGGTCTGGTTGCTCCACATTGGAAGGTTCCCAGTCGTGTTCACCAGGCATCCCTGGTGGTAAGAAGGGTAGAGGCTGTTGTAGGTAGCTAAGTGCTGAGGCCCAAGTCACACCATTGCTATTCTTTGGTCAGTTGTTTTTCTGCCACCTCTTAGATTTCATTCTCTGGTTCTGGAACCAGGTCTTAACCTGTTTGTAGCTAAGGTTCAGGATGTTCGAAAGTTCTTGCATCTGCTGGAGGCTGAGGTATTTCTGTCTCTGAAATCCATCATTGAGTACACACAGCTGAGTGGAAGAGAACACAGTTCTGGTCTTCTGTTTCTTGACCAGGACCTTGTCTTCCTTTTTTGTGGTGCTCTTCTCGGCAGAAGTGTGTTGTTTGCCTTTGGGACTCGTAGAAGAATCAGGGCTGTCCTGAATAAGCAGATCCATGGAGTAAGGAAGAGGAGAAATAGTCTCTGTGTGAGGCATCTCAGCAGAAGACATTTGCAAGGATGGATAGTTTTCTTCAAGCCCACAAGTCATAGGCATAGGTGAAGGTTCTTTACAGTTGGATGCTCCATAACAAGGCAGGCTTTGGGGACAAGCTGGATCCACACTCATGTTATTATTGGGGAAGAAGAGGAAAAAAATTAAGAGCTGGACTGTAAAAAAGGCTAAGGTGGCATTAAAACTTTTTCTGGAAGAACTTAGAGAAATATGACCTCCAGAAGTGAATGTATCAAGAAGTTGGGATGAAGTTAGTCACCTCCACAATAATAGGAGACAACGAGCTCAGTCCAGCCTTTATTTGTAATGCATTTAGATGATTTTGTCACATTCCTCATTCCATCCAGGGATGCTCCTACTTCTAAAAGATTGTTTAGTTTGTATACATTAAGTTCAGTGTGTTTAGACATACTGGACAGTGCCATGTTATTACAATTACAATACTGTAGAGAATATTTTCACCATCCTAAAGCACAAACACAAAAATCTTGTGTATTATCTTTTGAACCTTACATTCCTCCCCCACAAACCCTGGATACCACTGATGTTTTTATTGTCACTATAGATTTGTTCTTCCTAGGATGTCATATAATTAGAATACTACAGTAATTGGCCTTTTCATACTGGCTTGTTTCACCTAACAATATGCGTTTAAAATTCATCTGTGTCTTTTTATGGCTTCATAGCTCATTTCTTTCTGTAAAAAATTCTGTTTTGTTTTTTGAGATGGGGTCTCACTCTGTCACCCAAGCTATAGTGCAGTAGCATTATCATAGCTCATCGCAGGTTCCAACTCGTGGCCTCAAGCAATTCTCTTGCCTTAGCCTCTCAAGTACCTCAGACTATAGCATGGACCACCATGCCCAGTTTCATTACTTTCTATCCCTAAATAATATTCCATTGTATAGATGTCCCCTAGTTTGTTTATCCATTCTCCTATTGAAGAATTTCTTAGCTGACTTGAGTTTTTCACAATTATGAATAAAACTGACATAAACAATATTGTGCAAGTTTTTTGTTTTTGTTTTTGTTTTGTGACAGGGTCTAACTCTATTACCCAGGCTGGAGTGCCATGGTGCAATCACAGCTCACCACTGCCTCAACCTCCTGGGGTCAGGTGATCCTCCTGCCTCAGCCTCCAAACCAGCTGAGACTACAGGCATGTGCCACCATGCCCAGCTAATTTTTTTGTACTTTTTGTAGAGATGGGATTTCACCACGTTGCCTACGCTGGTCTCTGGGTTCAAATGATCAGCCTGCCTTGGCATTCCAAATTGCTGGGATTACAGACATAAGCAACCGCACCTGGCCCATACAAGTTTTTGCATAGACACAGGTTTTCAAGTTAGTTGGGGAAATTTCTAGGAGCATGATTGTTCCATAGTATGGTAAAATATGTTTAGCCTTGAAAGAAACTGCCAATCTACTTTCAAAGTGGCTGTACCATTTTACATTCCTGCCAGCAATGAATGAGAGTTCCTGTGTTCTACATCCTTGTCAGAATTAGAATTGTCATTTTTTTAGATTTTAGGGATTTCAATATGTGTGTATTGGTAGCTCACTGTTGTTTTTAATTTGTAATTTCCTGATGACAAATAATGTCGAACATCTTTTTGTATATTTATTTGCCATTTGCATGTCTTCTTTGATAAGATGTCTGTTCAGATCTATTTTTTCTTAATTAGGTGGATGTTTTAAGAGTTACTTATAAATTTTGGATACAAGTCATTTATCTGATCATTTTTTTGAAAATATTTTCTTCCAGACTATGGCTTGCCTTTTCATTCTCTAACAGTCTTTCACAGAACAAAACTTTTTCATTTTAACAAAATCCAACATCATTTTTTTTTTCTTTCATGGATTATGCTTTTGGTATTTTATCTAAAAATTCATCATCAAACTCAAGGTCACTTACATTTCTTCCTATGTTTTCTTCTAGGAGTTTCATAGTTTTGCCACTTTCATTTAGGTATATAATCCATATTAATTTTTTTGAAAGGCGTAAGGTCTATGAGTTGGTCTGTCTCTCCCCCACCCCCACAACTTGGGGACATCCAATTGCTCTGGTACCATTTATTGAAAACAATATTATTTCTTCATTAAATTGCCTTTGCATCTTTGTCAAAACTCAACTTACTATGTTAATATTGTTCTGTATATGGGCTGTCTATTCTGTTCCATTGATCAATGTGTCTATTCTTTCACTTACAGCATGCCTTCTTGATTATTGTAGTTTTATATCAAGACTTGAAATCAGGTAGTGAGTGTTACAACTTGTTCTTTTTCTTCATTATTGTGTTCGATATTCTAGGTCTTTTGCTTTTCATATAAACTTTACAATCAGTTTGTAGATATTTCAAAATAATTTTCTAGGTCTTTCATTGAGATTGCATTGCATCTGTGGATCAAGATGGGAAGAATTTATATCTTAATAATACTGAGTCTTCCAATCCAAAAAAATTAAAATATCTTTCCATTTATTTAGATCTTTTATTTCCTTTATCAGAGTTTTATAGTTTTCTACATATAGATCCTGTATCTATTATGTTAAATTTATACCTATTTCAATTTTTGGTGCTATTTTAATTGTTATTTTAATTTTAAATTCCAGTTGTTCTTTGCTGACATATAGGAAAGTAATTGACTTTTGGTTATTAAGTTTGTATTTCAGGACCATGCTACACCCTCTTATTAGTTCCAGAATGTTAATTCTTTGGAATGTTCTGCATAATCCAGTCATCTGTGAACAAAGGCAGTTTTATTTCTTCCTTCTAAATCTATATACCATTTTTTCTCTCTTCCTTCCTTCCTTTCTTCCCTCTCCCCCTCCTCCTCCTCTTCTTATTCTCTCTTTCATTTTGTCATACCACACAAGTCAGGATTTCCAGTGTGATGTAAAATAGGAGTGGCGAAAGATCACATTCCTACTTTGTTCTCAATCTTGCATGAAAAGTGTCCATCTTCTTATTATTACATTTGATGTTAGCTGTAGGCTTTTATAGGCATTCTTTTAACCAACTTGAAAAAAATCGCCTCTATTTCTAGTTTGCTGAGTGATATTTTTATGAATGGGCATTGCATTTTGTAAAATTATTTATCTGCATCAATTGATAGAATCATGTGAATTTTCTTCTTTAGCTCATTGATATGGTAAAATGCAGTCACTGAATTTCAATGTCGAACAAGTCTTCCATATGTGGAGTAAATCCTACTTGGTCATGGTGTATAATTTTTGTATACATTTTTGGGTTTTATTTGCTAACATTTTACTGATAATGTTTAATCTATATTCATAGGAGATATTGGTCTTTAGTTTTTTTTTCCATGATATTTGGAATTAGGTTTTGTTATTAGGGTAATATTGGTTTCATAGAATGATTTTGGAAGTATAACCTTTGTTTTTCTTTTCTGGAGGACATTATGGAGAATTGGTATCATTTCTTCTTAAATGTTTAGAGGAATTTACCAGTGAAACTATCTGGTCCTGGCTTTTTCTTTTGGGTGGGTTATTCATTATTGATACAATTTCTTCAGTAGGGCTATTCAAGTTATTCACTTCTTTTTGTGTGAGTATTAGTAGTTTTTGTCTTTCTAAGAATTGGTTGGTTTCATGTGAATAATCAAGCTTGTCGGTGCAGAGTTGTTCAAAGTATTCCTTTTATTATCCTTTTAATATCCACAGGCTCAGTAGCGATGACCTAAATGTATTCTTGATATTAGTAATTACTGTTTTTTCGCTTATTATTGGTTAGCCTGTCTAGAGGTTTATCAGTTTTATTTTTCTAAGAAACATCTTTTGAGTTTGATTTTCTCTATTGTTTTCTTTTTAGTTTCATTGGTTTCTGCCCTAATTTTTGCTATTTTTCTTCTGCAAGATTGCTCAAGGCATACATTTCTCTTCTATCTCTAATTTTGTAGTATGAAATGTTGTGTTGCTGAGTTTACAGCATCTTTCTAATATATGCATTTAATGGTATATATGTCCCACTAAGCATTACCTTCACTACATTTCGTATATTTTGATAAGTATTTTTAAATTTTCATTCAATTAAAACATTTTTAATTTCTCATGAGACTTCTTTGATTCATGTGTTATTTAGACATTTGTGGTTTTATTTCCAAATATTTTGAGGTTAGTGGTTATCCTGTTACTAATTTTTGGTTTAATTCCATTGTACTTGGAGATATACATTGTATTATACCATTTTAAATTTGATAAAGTATGTTATGTAGTCTAGAATATGCTTTATCTAGGCAAGTATTCCATGCAAGCTTGAGAATGAATGTTCACTTCAATCACTGCACTTGGATTGTATGTTCTATAAAAGCCGAATCGATCAAATTGATTGAGAGTGCTATTTAGCACTATCCTTATTGATTTATCATTGCTGATTTTTTTACTTTCTTAATGTATCAATTACTGAAATTGAAGTGTTGAAATTTCCAACTAGAATAGTAAACTTTTTCATTTTCCTTTTAGTTCTGTCAGTTTTTGCCTCACCTGTTTTGGCACTCAGTTGTTAGGTGCATACACATTAAAGATTGTTATGTCTTATTGGAAATTTGCCCCTTTATCATGAAATAATGCCTCTCTTTATCCATAATTTTCCTTGTTCTGAAACTGCTTTGTCTGAGATTAATATAACAACTCCAGCTTTCATTTGATTAATGTTAATATAACATATTTTTTTTCATCTCTTTACTTGTAACCTGCTTTACTCATTATGTTATAGTAGAGTTTTTGGAAACAATAAACAGTTGGGTCTTTTGTATCCCAACCTCTTTCTTTTAATTGATATATTTAGACCATTCGTATTTTAAAGGATTATTGATATAGTTGATGCAATGTGCTAAATATCTGTGTTCCTCCCAAATTTATATGTTAAAATCATAATCCACAACGTGATAGCATTAGAAGGTAGGGTGTTTGTGAGGTGATTGGATCATAAGAGTGAAGCCCTTATGAATGGAATTAGTGTTCTTATAAAAGGGGTCACCGTCTTTCTAGCATGTGGGGGTACAGGAAGACAACAATATGCAACCCAGAAGAGAGCTCTCACCAGAACCTGATCATGCTAGCACCCTGATCTCAGACTTCCAGTCTCCCTGGAATAAGTATATATACATATGTATCCCTTATAAGGGAAACTTGAGAAACAATTTCTGTTGTTTATAGGCCACCCAGTCTATGGTACTTTGCTATAGCAGTCTGAACTGACTAACACAGTGATATTGGCAGTGACTCTCTGGGTTCACTTGTCTCTCTGTGTGGCAGGTGGTCTTGCAACCTTAATTCTCTGATTGGTTCAAGACAATTCATTAATTTTCAGTTTGCTCAGCTTTTTTATTACTGTAAGGATGGGAGTAATGACTTACAGAATCTTTATATGCCGGAGCTAAAACCAGAAATCTGGTTTGTTGCTTTTTGTTCTGGCATTCCTTCAAATAAAAACTTCATCATTAAGCCAGATGGAAAACTAGTCTCTGTCTGTGAAAGTCATTAACATCACACAGACCAAAGCCTCTAAAGGCTCTGTAAACCAAACATTTTAAGAAACTAGTGATGTAGACTAGAGGAAAGAATAAACTCATTCTTTAAAGTATTATCTACATACGATGTGCCAAAATGGTTTGTGCCTCAAGATAAGTTTCAATCCTTGGACTGAACTGAAGTTCACAAAATGAACTCATCTAATGGCTTAGGGCTTAGATCTAGTATTTTGTATCTGTGGCCTTGTTCAAGTTTACTTAATCTCTCTATGCCTAAATTTCTGACTATAAAATGGGGAGACTAATAATTATTTTGTATAGTTTTATGAATATTAAATAATATATTTAACAGTGCAAAGTACTCAATTAGTCTCCCACTCCTTAATTCTTAAGTATTACAAAAAGTAATATAATATATATGTAACCCCACATTTTTATATAAATGTTTGAAAACAATAGGAATGGCTAGGTGCAGCAGCTCATGCCTGTAATCACAGCACTTTGGGAGACCAAGGCAGGAGGATTGCTTGAGCTCAGGAGTTCAAGACCAGCCTCAGCAGCAAAGTGATACCCCAGTCTCTACAAAAAAAAAAAATTTATCCAGGCTTGGTGGCACAAACCTATAGTTCTAGCTACTCAGGAGGCTGAGGTGGGAGAATTGCTTAAGCCCAGAAGGTTGAGGATGCAGTTGTTCATGCCACTGCACTCCAGCCTGTGCAACAGAGTGAGACACTGTTTCAAAAAAGAAAATAAAATAATAGGAAGGCAGCCAACATTGGCCAATAAAGCCCAAGATGCTTTTTGAAATCTGGAATTCCTTATAAGAAAAACCATAACCAAGAAAATGACAAAAAAAAAAAAAAAAGGCCCTCCTGTAATGTAAGCGGTATCTGTTATGTTTATGTCTCAATGTTTGTGTCCCTTCAAAATTCATATGTTAAAGCCCTAACCCCCAATGTCATGGTATTTAGAGGTGGGACCTTTGGGAGATAATTATGTTCAAACAAGGTTATGAGGGTGAGGGCCTCATGATGGGATTAGTGCCCTTATAAGAACAGGAAAAGAGACCAGACCTCTTTCTGTCTCAGTGAGGACACTGAGAAGATGGCTGTCTGCAATCCAGAGAGTGCTTACCAGGGGACCAAATCAGCTGTCATTTTGATCATGTATTTCTGAGTCCCCAGAACTGTGAGAAATAAATTGTTATTTAAGCCAGCCAGTTTGTGTTGTTTTGTTGTGGCAGCCTTAGTTGACTAGGATAATCAAACCACTCCTTCTTTGAAAACCTTTTAGAGACAGACACCTGCTAGAAAAATAGGCAAAACACTTGAAGAGGAAGTTTTAAAATAAAGGATATCCAAATAGCCAGTGTGTGAATATACGAATCCAAAGGGATTTTTTTTTTTTTTAAAGACAGAGTTTCACTCTCATCACCCAGCCTGGAGTGCAATGGCGTGATCTTGGCTCACCGCAACCTTTGCTTCCCAGGTTCCAGTAATTCTCCTGTCTCAGCCTCTCGAGTAGCTCTGATTACAGGCACCCACCACCACACCCAGGTAATTTTTTTTTTTTTTTTGGTATTTTTAACAGAGATGGGGTTTCACCATGTTGTCCAGGCTGGTCTCAAACTCCCTCAGATGATCCACCCAACTTGGCCTCCCAAGGTGCTGGGATTACAGGCATGAGCCACCATGCCTGGCACAAGGGAACTTTTAAAAGCTTGTAAAAATGGAATTAAAAGATAAAAATGGAAGTACATACACTTTATTTCTCAACGTAACTTCCATCAAGTTCAAGACACTTTTGTAAATGATGATGTCAGTCACTTATTCTATCCATAAAGATCTGGGGGCCATGGGAATTTAATCATGTCGA
Organism: Aotus nancymaae; assembly: GCF_030222135.1. Taxonomy (NCBI): domain Eukaryota; kingdom Metazoa; phylum Chordata; class Mammalia; order Primates; family Aotidae; genus Aotus; species Aotus nancymaae. The sequence goes on along the minus strand of NW_026988472.1, from coordinate 15,605,804 downwards.
TCATCTTTTTTAGATTATTAACTGAAGAAAAATGGGTGCCCTTTAAGGATATTTTAAAACTAGATAACAAAAAGAAGTCAGAAGGAGCCAAATCAGTATTGTAAGGTATGCCTAATACACTTTATAGTATTGATTTCCCATCAGAACTCTCACAAAATTGCCCTTGTTTGATGAGAGGAATGAGCAGCGTTGCCATGGTGCAAAAGGAGTCTCTGGTGAAGCTTTCCTGGGCATTTTTCTGCTACAGCTTTGGCTAGCTTTCTCAAAACATCCTCATAATAAGTAGATGTCATAATTCTTTTGCCCTCCAGAAAGTCGACAAGCATAATATTTTTGTATCCCCAAAACTATTGTCATGACCTTTGCTTTTGACTGTTCTGCTTTTGCTTTAACAGAACCACTTCTGCGTCTTAGTTGCCACTGCTTTGATTGTACTTTGTCTTCAGGATCATACTAGTAAAGCCATGTTTCATTTCCCATTACAGTTGTTCAAAGAAATGTTTCAGGATCTTGATCCCGTTTATTTAAAATTTACATTGAAATTGAAGAAATTTTTCCACTGTGGTGGCTCATGCCTATAATCCCAGCACTTTGGGAAGTCAAGATGGGAGGATTGCTTGAAACCAGGTGTTTGGGACCAGCCTGGGGAACAAAGTCAGACTCTGTCTCTACAAAACACACAGAAAAAATTAGTTGGGCACTGTGGCATGTGCCTGTAGTCCCAGCTACTCAGAAGGCTAAGGTGTAAGGATCACATAAGCACAGGAGTCTGAGGCTGCAGTAAGCTGTAATCTCACCACAGCACTCCAACCAGAATGATAGAGTGAGACCCTGTCTCAAAAAAAAATCCATGAAAATTCTTATTTACAGCTAATCTGGGCACAACAGTTTTGGCACCTGTCAAGTGGAAAATTTGCTCAACTTTAATTTTTCAGCCAGAATTGTGTAAGCTGGATCAATGGCGATATCTATAGTATTGGCTTTCATTTCTGCTGTTAATCCTCAGTACCTCAATCTTCTTCAATAAGGGCATGAACAAGATAAAACTTTTACTAGCTAATTCATGTGGATGATCTGCCACTGCAGACTTCATCTTCAAAATCATCTCGTTCCTTATTAAAATGAGTTTTCCATGGTAAACTGCTGATTTATTTGCAGCATTGCCCTCATAAACTTATTGTAAAGCATCAATGATTTAATCACTCTTCCAGTCAAACTTCATCATAAATTTGATGTTGCTTCTTGCTTCAGTTTTAGCAGATTTCATGTTGTTCTGATAGGGGCTCTTTTCAAACTAATGTCTTAGCTTTCTTAATGCCTCAAACTAGATCCTGTTCAGACAAGTTTTAACAAGTTAATATGATTTTATTTTGATGCAAAAATCTTTGAAATTCATGCATAGTTTTTTCATAATACACATTTTTTGTGAACTTTTTAAAAACCATTCATATGTCCTCAAAGTCATTAGTCATCAAGCAAGTGCAAATTCAAACTTCCAGTATGTAATATCAAGGATTGGCAAGGATGTAGAGCAACTGAAACTCTCATATGCTGCCAGTAGGAGCATAATTTGTGAGAATTTCTTTGGAAAACTCTTTTGTGGTATTTATTAAAGTTAAATATATGCATGCTAATAACCCAGAAAGTCCACTGCTAGGCTTAGACCCAACAGGAATTTGTATACATGTTCACCAAAACATGTAAAAGAATGTTCATAGCAGCACTATTCATTACAGCCCAAACCTGGAAACTGAAGAATTCCAATCAATGGTAAAATGGATAAACAAATTCTATTAAATTTACACAGTAAATATTATACACAAACAAGAATGAGTGAATTATACACAACTATATGCAAAAATAAGGATGACTCATATGTATAATATTAAGTTAAATAAGTCACACAAAAGAATACAATATATTATTTCATTGGTATAAATTTCAAAAGCAGGCAAAAAAATAGGTGTTAGGAGTTAGTACTGCAGTTACTATTGGGGAAATGAAGTATTGAAAGGAAAGGGCACAAGGTGCGGGGCCGCTTCTGAAATGTTGGTAATGCTCTAGTTCTTGGATCTGGATACCGGTTATATAAATATTTTCAAGTTGTCAAAATTTATTGATCTGTATGCTTATAATTTATGCCCTTTTCTGTACATGTGCTACACTTCAATAAAAATGTTCATAAAATTTTAGTAAATTACTAGGTTCTCAGAATGCTGCTCACACATCTCAGCTTGGCATTTGGGGGAATCTATGTCTGATCCCTGACATGTCTCCAGCACATCACCCTTCAATACTCACCCTGTATCAGTCACTTCTTGCTTTAGCTGTATTTCACTTCTTGAATGTTCCAAATTTATAAATGTTGTCCCTTGCCTTTGACTCTTTTTTTTCTTAAAGCAAACCAGGATTATATTGGTGCGGTTGGGGTGAAAATGGAGAGAGAGTAGAAAAAAACAGTCTTACAGAAAAACAACCATAACCCATCTTTGAGGTCCTAGCTCAAGTATCACCGAATCTTCAAAACCTTCCTTCAATCTTTACATGGACGTGAACCCATCTTTTCCGGGCCACCAGAATTTTGACTATGTCCCAATGCAGCTCTTATATAGTTATAATTTAAATGTTTCCTTACCTGTATTATCCTTGTAACTGTGAACTTGAGGTGACAATAATGCTTTATTCATTTCTGTATTTTATGTTTAGAGAGTGCCTGTTTCATGCTAAGCATAATGCTATATTTGATGAAAGAATACTTAAATGTATGAATGAATTATCAAGTCATGGAATATTAGCTCTGAAAAGCACCTTGGCAGTCCAATTCACTGATTTCACTGTGCCCAGGAAACATGAAATTGTCCACAGTCACATAGCTAGATATTAGGAGACAGAACTAGAACCTAGTTTATTCTCTGGCACTGTTCATTTCCATAAATTTTTTAGCATTTTAAAGTAATATTAGACTTACAAAGCAGTTGTAAAAATAGCCCAGAGAGCTCCCATACACCCTTCACTTAGCGCTCCCTAATGTTAACATCTTTTATAACCATAGTACAATTATTAAAACTAGGAAATTAACAGTGATACAAGTCTATTAACTTATAGATTTTATTTGAATTTTGCCAACTTTTCCACTAAAGTCCTTTTCCTGTTCCAGGATGCAATCCAGAATCCCGTATTGGATTAACCTTTCATGATTCTTTCATTTCCTCCAATCTGAGAGAGTTCCTGTCTTTCCTTGTCATTTATAACCTTGACACTTTTGAAGAATACTGGAAAGTAGAAAAGTCACTGCTGAAGAGTACATTTTGTAGAATGTTCCTCAATATGGGTTTGTGTGATATTTTTTCATGATTTTATTGAGGTTATGCATTTGGGGGTAAAAATGCCATAGGGTTGTTATTCTCTTTTTTGTGTATCTTATCAGGGCACACATAAGGTCAATATGTCTTATAGCTAGTGATGGTCACCTTGATCACTTGGTTGTATGTTTGTAGCATTTTTCCACTGTGAGGCTACTATTTTTCTCTTTGTAATTAATAAATATCTTAGAGGAGCTATTTCAAGACTGTGCATGCCCAAATGCGGTAGTTGTTGCCTCCAGAATCATCACTGGTCATTAAAGAAATGCAAATCAAAACCACATTGAGATACCATCTCACATCAGTTAGAATGGCGACCATTAAAAAGTCAGGAGACAACAGATGCTGGAGAGGATATGGAGGAATAGGAACACTATTGGTGGGAGTGTAAACTAGTTCAACCATTGTGGAAGACAGTGTGGTACTTCCTCAAGGACCTAGAAATATAAATACCATTTGACCCAGCAATCCCATTTTTGGGTATATACCCAAAGGATTATAAATAATTCTGCTATAAAGACACATGCACACGTATGTTTATTGCAACACTATTCACAACAGCAAAGATTTGGAACCAACCCAAATGCCCATCAGTGACAGACTGGATAAAGAAAATGTGGCATACACCATAGAATACTATGCAGCCATAAAAATGGATGAGTTCATGTCATTTGCAGGGACATGGATGAAGCTGGAAACCATCATTCTCAGCAAACTAACACAGGAACAGAAAACCAAACACCGCATGTTCTCACTCATAAGTGGGAGTTGAGCCATGAGAATACATGGACACAGGGAGGGAAACATCACACACCAGGGCCTATTGGGGTGTGGAGCTAGGGGAGGGATAGCATCAGGAGAAATATCTAATGTAGATGACGGGTTGATGGGTGCAGCAAACCACCATGGCACGTGTCTACCTATGTAACAAACCTGCACATTCTGCACATGTATCCCAGAACTTAAAGTATAACAAAAATAAATTAATTTACAAAAATAAAAAATAAAAAGTCTAATCTCCAATGTACTTCCCAGGGACTCTGTATTAACATCTATAATAGACAGCTCAACTGCTAAGCAATAATCTCTTTGTCTTTTCCACATATCTGGGAGCTCCTTTAGAGCAGGATATGTCTTTCTCTCTATTGCTGTGGCTTAGCATGGTCCTTAGTATACTGAAGCTACTCTCTAGCTGTATGACCATGTGCCTCATCAACAACTACATTTGGGCATGCTGCTTAGTCCCATTTGCCAGCATACTCACAAGGCTGCCAGTTTCAAGTGTGTTTTGTAGAACAAGAAAGGGCTTTGCAGCCTATGCAGGTTGTTGTATTAGCTCCACTATTACTGGGGCCTTGTCAGCCAGCACACTTAAGGGTATTTGAAAATGTCTGTGGCAAATAGGGATTGTATATGGAATCTCTAAAAATTTCCCCTGGGATTACTGTGAGAGTTAAAGGAGTTAATGTATTTAAAGTGCTTAGAAAATGGACTGGCACAAAGCACCCAATCAATACATTTTAGTTTTATTTATTATTATTGAAGGTGCTCTTTACAATCTTATTGAATGAATGGATGAATCAATGAATAAGAGCAAGACAAAAATTAGAAAGCAAAGAAAAATGGTCTTACTCTTGGTGAGGTCTAGTAACTATACCAACTAAATGTTATAGTGCTGCATGGACTTGAAAATATTAGTTCTCAATTATACAAATAGTTTGGTTGTGTATCAGTGATTCCTAACTAGCAACAATATATGATGCATTATCAGTGATATTGTATATTTGTACATGATGATGATTAGGTTACTATTGTTTTAAAATGTCAGAAAAAAACTTGTACTTAATAATGCTTTATCATTACTGAAGGGTTCTACTTACTCTGTGGAAAGAATTCTCTCTAACCCACTGTTCTAGAAAATTTCTAGACAGCAGAAAACAGCAGAAGCTAATTAGAGTGTCAAGACCAGGAAGACTTTTTTGGAGCAGTGGTCTCTAAAGTGGGATGCTTACACTCAAGGGGTTATACAAGACAATACACTTGGAGGAAGGAAGTTCATTCTCTTGATGCTATGAAGAAATACCCAAGACTGGGTAATTTATAAAGGAAAGAGGTTTAATTGACTCACAGTTCCACATGGCTGAGGAGGCCTCAGGAAACTTACAATCATGGCTGAAAGGGAAGCAAACATGTCCTTCTTGACATGGTTGCAAGAAAGAGAAGGGCTGAGCAAAGCGGGGAAAGTTCCTTATAAATCCATTAGATCTTGTGAGAACTCACTATCATGAGACAGCATGAGGGTAATCGCCCCTACAATTAAATTACCTCCCACTGGGTCCCTCCCACGACACATGAGGATTATGGGAACTATAATTCATGATGAGAATTGGGTGGGGACAGAGCCAAACCATATCAGGAAGAAATATTAGAATTTCAAGTTATATTGATGTATGAATTAAAAAGCAGAAAAAAAGCTCTACCATTATTTAATATAAGGCATCCTTATTTGATCTACAAATCTAGACTCATGGTTCACTCATGGTTCAGGGCCTCTCTCATCAGACTGCATAATGTAGCACGTTACAATAGATTGCTGTTTACACCTACACAATTAAGAAAATTAATGGCTCCTATCATCTGGTTTTAGCTAAATAAACCTTCATAAAGTGGTTAAGGATGTAGAAATTATTTCTGCCAGATGGATGGATGCATGGATGGATAGAGAGACAGACAGGCAGACAGACAGACAGATGGATCCATCAAGCATGATTTTAAGGCAACACTGATAATGTAAGCTCAAGCAATCAAAAATAAAAAGGTAGGGCCAAGACTTCTACTCCTAATATGAACTCTTCTTTGGACAGTAAATGAGATTTTAAAAAAAAAGTGAGGATTTACTCATATCTGCCCAGAAGCTAACAAACTTGTAAGATTAAATAATGAGATTATTTGAAATATGAATTCACATATAAAATTATTAACAATAAATATCTCTCGAAGTGTCTATTTTGTATTATAGCCCATGTGAAGGATGATTTCAACTATGGCAATAACTAAAACCAAAGACATAACTGAACTAAACCCTGAGCTCAGTTCTGAATTACTGTATTATTATATTTTCCTGAAATTTCAGAATTATTCAAATTTGTAATGAAATTCCTTAAGTCTAGGAGTGTCTAGAGAGACTCATTATGCATATATGCATTCAATTTAGCAAATTTAAAAACAGTTTAAATATTAAAAAATAGAGAAATGGACAGTAAATTATAGTATTACCATATAACAGAATATTAGACAGACATTTAAAATCACAGTTCTTAATACCTACATATCTATGTTGAAATACGCTTACCACATTTGTAAATAAGCAAATTTAGCAGTATATAAATGTTAATATTATAGCTATAAAATTTCTTATAGGTAATATTAAAAACAAAAAACAGTTTATTTGGAAATTAAAGGATTATGGATCATTTTCTTTAATATTGTCATTGTTATAGCTATACTGTGCATGGTTTAAGACAGAAAAACAAATAAAAATCATGAAATTAAAAGGAAATTGAACTGTATCATGAACCTAATCTGTCAGCTTTATATACCTAATCTGTCAGCTGAAAATAGAGTATATTCAACAATTAGAGAGCTATACAAATGCATAGGTTTACTCTTCAGTTACTAATTCCCCAAGGGTAGCGTCTTCCTTACAAAGTGTTTTTCACAGCTCCTCTTTTTGTTTCAAAGTGGAAGTGAACCATTTCTTCCATTACTCTGAAATCCCTAATTCTCCCAAAGGGAAATTTCCTGGGGCTATTCTTTTTAAAATTTTTCTCCTCTCCTCCAGTTGTCCTTGTTCAGTTTCTGTCTCGTTTGCAGCCATTCTTCTTTGTCCATTCCATAAAATCACTGCTCCCTGGGGTTCTGTTCCTGACAGTCTTCTCTTTTTACTCTATACACATCCTAGGCAAACCCATTAATTTTTGTGGATTCATTCACCATGTGGTTTTATGCTAATTACTTTTAAATCTGTTCCTCTAGACCTCTCTATATTTCATCTGGTTGTCTTACAGGTTACTCCAGTATAATATGTCTAGAGCTGCATTCATTTCTCACTGTGCCTATCTCTTCCACCCTTCTCCCTGTATCCTCTGCATTGCTTGTTTATGTGAAAGGTGATATTACCCCTGCCCCCTGTCATCCCAGATTACACCTTTCATTTAAGTTCCCAAATCTAATCAGTTACTAAGACCAGACAGATGTACCTCCGTGATATATCCTGAATCCGTCTTCCTATCTATGTACTCCCCACCATTACCTATGTTACTATAGTAATATAAGTATGCATAACCTGTTATATTAAACCGTATCATAACTAGTCCCTCTACCTTTGTACCTTTCCCACTCCAAACCGTTTTCCAAACTTTAGCCAGAGTAATCTTTGCAAATGCAAATCCTTACTATCATACTCAACAACACAATGCTCAAATGACTCCCTACAACCTACAGAATAGAGTTTAGACAGCTCAGTCTAAGAAGGTTAGCCCTACTTCAATTTTTAATCATCAGCCTCCTTTCGTACCATCCCTTGTATGCTCTAGCCATTTTGAAATATGAGAAATCCCCACACATTTTCCTGTGGCTTGGCAGCACAGTCTTCTGCCCGGCGGGGGGGCCCTTCCATACAGCCATTTACTTGGGAAATCCTTACCGCCTACAGGCTACCCCACCTCATCCTCAAAGCCATTCCTTATTTCTCAGTTTGGGTTGGCTGCGTCTCCTCTGTGGTCCCACAGTATCTTACTTTTATCCTCATGCTTATCACATCAAACACATCCATTTATTTGTCTGGATTTTCTCCACTAGAAGGCAAGTACCTGGAGAGTAGGGAGTGTGTCATTTCTTATTGTCAGTGCATCCCAGAAACTAGCTCAGAGACTTAGAGACCAACAAGATACTGGTGGTTATGAAAGTGGGGAGTCTCTCCTTTTTTCTGAGGGCTTCTGAGAGATAAGTAACTTTTCTGCACTCTGAACTTTTCCCTATGAAAGCAACAAGGAGAGCTAGCTACATGCAAATTTGAGAAATAACTCTTCTGTCCCCACATATCTCCCCTCACACTTTCCTGTCCTAAGCACCCAGGTTTTGCATGTTCTCTGATTCATCTGGGAGCATCTATGACATACTGATACAATATTGATTTCCAGGAGAAGTTGTGTTTTGATTGGTAACAATGTTTGATTTAGAGGAATGAATCCTAAATAGTAGTATTTCAAAATCCTTGACAATTATGTGTTGACAAGGGCATGGTTGAAAACACTGCTCTTAATTCTTATGACATTTCCAATCAAGAGGTAGAGTCCTTTCCCTTGAATCTGGGTGGAGGTATGAATGCTTACAGAAGTGATGCAATATTTCTTCTAAGCTTGAGTCATAAAAGGTTATGCAACTTCCAACGGGTTCTTTAAACACTCAGTCTCTAGATATCCCTCTTAGGATGTTTCCTCTGGGATCCAACAGCCATGGTATAAGAAGCTCAAGCCACATGGAGAGGCCATGTATAGTGTTCTAGTTGATAGCTTCAGATGAGCTAGGCTTTGAGTCATCCCAGCCCAGATGTCAGGTATGTGACTGAAGAAGCTTCCAGATTATTCCATCTCTAGCCATTCAGTTCAGCCCTAGTCATTCAAATATTTCCATTGGAGGCTCTGTGTATGGTGTGGCATAGACAAAACATCCCTACTCTGTCCCATACGAACCCCTGACCCACAGACTCTGAGGATAACAAATCTTGTTGCTTAACATCACTTAGTTTGGGGTAAACCCTATTGTCACATAGCAACAGTGGAAATGGGGAATTACAGGGCAGGAGGCAGATCTCTATGCCTCTCCTATCATATCACAAACATCAAATCTGACCCCATAGAATAGTGAATTTCTAAGATCCCACAGAGTACCAAGGAAGAAATGCATTTCAAGAACTGTGGAGGTAAATTTTAGCTAAAACTGAGAAATTGGCTCTTTAGCAAGCTAGGGGATTGGGGGCAAAGGCTTATGTGTAGGTTTTCCCAATATTTATGGTGCAAGTGCTCTGCCCTAATCAATTTCAAGCTACGAACATTTGCGAAATTCCATAAATTTACAAATCAGCACTCGTGAGCCAAAATAGATAGACTCCAACACAACACTGGAACCATGACACTCTGGTGACTCAGTTGCCCCTTTCATACTCCTCAGCTCACCATTAACCATTCCATGATATCTGAAAAGAACCATGTTGGATACCTGGGATACCTGGAAATTTGTAGTTCTCCATAATAATAGGAAACCAGGAATTAAAAGGAATAAGACGTAATGGGTTGGCCTCAGGTTCATTTTTCTGCCAACTATGTCAGCTTCTTAATTTAGCAACCTATACTCCATGAACTTCTAGAACTTCATTCAGAAAATATTTAATAAAAAGTAATCAGACACAGCAGTGGGCACCTCTAGTTTCCAGCTACTCAGGAGGCTGAGGCAGGAGACCTCATTTCTAAAGCAAACAAATAAAAACAAACACTTAAAAAAAAAGTACTGTCCCAGCAAGGGCCCTTTATTGTAGCCATAGGTCAGGCTCTAGCTATTTTAAGTAGAAAAAAGATACAGAAGTTTAAGGAGTTTTCAGAATCTCCAGAAAGACCAGGGAACCAGGTTTGAATGCCACAAAATGAAAAACAACAATAGCCAGGAGACACAGCTAATCAAATGACGACTTCCTTAGCAGAAACTTCACAAGTATCTTGCCTGCCGTAAATCTGTGTGATACCAGAGCTGCATCAGGAGAACCAAATACCTCCACTTCAGATAAAACTGAGCTCAAATTCTGGAAACTACACTTACCAGCACTGTCTTTCAATAATTTATATAACATATTGAGTATCTTTTGCATCTCTTAAATGGGGACAATCTTTTATCAGATATATCTTTTGTACTTTGTCACATTTTCTTCTCTTCATCTGTCTCTTGATCTCAGCTACTCGCTTCACTTCAGCTGCCTTTGTAGCCAACTGTGGCAGCCATGGAGGTACACTGCTCTGATCTCCCTTTGAGAAAGCACTTGCTGATGCACTCAAGGAGCACAGTTAGGTGACATCATCCAACTGTTAGCACTCCAGCTTTTGAGCTGAGACCATGCTCCTCCTTGGAGGCCCTCAGCCAATGTCTGAGCATGGCAGGGAAGGCCCTGGCTATTTTGAGGATTGGCTGAGACTTCGTCAGATCTGCACCAATTTGTGGCTCTCCCTCCCCCTTATCTTATTCCGCCCACTTTCCTTTCGCAGGTGTCAGTTTTGCATTATAATATGAAGGCTTTCTCTGCAGATCCTGCTTTTTTTTCGCTTCATCTATTAGGAATTACCAGTCCAATAAACCTCATGCACTCATAATTCCATTTCAGCATCTGTTTCCTAGAAGACTCAGTTGATACACTGACCAACTTTATGAAGCTGAGAAATCACATATTTGTAGTTTGGCTCCTTCAGCCACTTCCATAATCCAGTGAAGTGCCACACCAGAAGGAGAAGAATCTGGCATCCAGAGCAGCTGCTGAAAGGGCTTGATGAAACAACCTGGAGGAATGAAGGAGTTAGATCCTGCTGACCCTCAGAGCAAATGTTAGCCAATGGGAGGCAGAAGACTAAATCAGGCAAATATATTTCCTCTCCTTTTCTCCCTCTGATGAATCTTCCAAAACATGGTTTCTCCATATAACTTGTGCAAAGATACCCCCGTATATGACTGGGTAGACGTGCAGAGCAGTCACCTGTGTCTCTTCAAGGCTTGTGATGAAACAATGGCCAGTGAAGTAATAACTCTTTGTTTGTTTCCTAGCCTTTCCTGTCCGTTGGACATTTCCTTCACTCTCACTGCCCTGAGAATGTCTCTTCCAAATGAAGCATTAGCCCTTTAATCCTTGCTCGATGCTCTGTTTTCTAGGGAACCCAGCTAATAAAAATTCTCTCTGTATTACAGAGTTGTTAAGAAGGTTAAATTAGATAACATGCTTAGTATAGGCCTGGAATGCAAGAGGCCCTCAATAATATATAGCTTAATATTTGTTTGACTGTCCTCCAGACAGGAGGATAGGAGCTAGAATGAGAGAGTGAGAGTTTTGGAGTCCACACAGAATACACAAGCAGTAATTCCAGCTTCCCTCTGCCCTGTCTGTTCTGAAACACTGTGAGTTCCATCACTGCATGGCAAACTAAAGTCCAGGGCTTTAAACCTCTGTGAAAACAAGACTTCTCCATGTGGCGACCCTGTGATAGGACACACACAGTCATCTGCAGTATTAGAGGGTGGGAGAATTTTCTTTCTGAGCCAGAAAATTAGCTTCTTTATTGATTGCCTTGTGCAGTTGGAGTAGAATACTTCTATATGTGGAAATGCTCCATAAATCCCTGTATTGTATCTGTAAACCATACACAGTTTGTGAGATGCCACATGTGCATTTGAAAGAAATGATCCAAAGTTAACATTTATGCTGGTTCAAGCGCTAGGAAACCAAAGATCAATGTGCTTTTTAGAACAGAAGGCTTGACTACCCAAGGTATATGCTATCTGCATCTGTTTCTAATTGGCTTGTGCAGTTCAGGTGCATGAGAGTAGATAGCTGAGTAAAGAGTAGAGCAGTTCGTCTCTCCTAGACACTGTAGATTTGCTTCCCCTGGGGTGAATTCCTATCTTGTCTCAGGACTATGGAGCACTCAGTGAGAGGTGACTGAAGAAATGATAGGTGAAAGCAGCAAGTGAAAGGGCTACTACATTATCTCTGTGCATACGTGAAGCACTCGTAGAAAAATAAGTTGGAGCCACTTTTTATTAGTTTGTTCCCCCCAGCAATCTAGGTAGAAAGCAACTGTTAGAAAAAAAATCAAATTTCCCACTGCTGAGCCTGCTCGAAAGACAGAAATGTTAGCTCTATGTTTCTCAAAATGAAATCTATGGACCCCCCATATTAGAATCCCTTGGGTGGCCCAGATGATTCCTTTTATACAAGCACCCTGGGTCATTCCGATGAGTACTAAATTTAAAAGCCTCTGATTTAATTGAACTAAATGATTATCCAGTCCAATTTTTTACATGCAGTTCTCAGGAGGAGAAAAAGCACTAAATGAGAAAGCTTCATGATGGACAAAGTTTTCTCTCTCCTCCTGGGAAAGTGAAATGTAACAGAGGTCCCTGCTGTGACTCCCTCCAGAACAACTTGTATCTGGCCTTTTCTTAAGTGCAGACAGGCTGGGCTCCAGACTGCAGGCATTTTAATGCCTTACCAATCGGAAACTGAGTTGAAATATACTTAGTTTATCAAGAGAAGGCAATAGTGATGTAGGTTGCAATCTGACCAAGTTAATTGTTGATGCGCCTAGTATAGCAATGGTTTCCAGGCATACTCCCTTGCCTACTGTACCAACTTACCCTGGGTAATAAAATAAACGAGTAGTAAATAAAGGTACTAATACTTATAGGTCATCTTATTACACGCGTAGATTCATACAACACAATCACAATGAAGATACAGAACTGCTCCATTACCATAAAGACCTTCCTTGTACTACGTTCAAACCCAGCCCCCTTTCCTCCACTATCCCTACACCCTAGCAACTATTAGTTCTCCATCTCTATAATTTTGTCATTTTGAGAATGCTATTTAAATGGAATCATACGGTATGTGATCTTTTGAGATAACTTTTTTTTTTCACTCAGCATAATGCCCCTGGGAGCCATCTAAGTTATTGCATTATCAATATTTCATTTCTTCTTATTCCTGAGTACTACTTCATAGCACAATATAACATAGTATGTCTAATCATTCACCCATTTTGTTTCCAGTTTTTGGCAATAACAAATAAAAATGCTATGAACATTCATGTACAGGTTTTTGTTGTGGACATAAAATTTCATTTATCTGAGATAAATGTTACAGAATACAATTGCTGGATTGTATGTTGTGTATTTTCAATTTCCTTCGATAAACTATTTTTCATAGTGTTTTTCTTTTTAAGACAGAGTCTCCCTCTGTCACGCAAGCAGGAGTAAGGTGGTGCAATCTCGGCTCACTGCAACCTCCACCTCCAGGGTTCAAGTGATTCTCCTGCCTCAGCCTCCCAAGTAGCTGGAATTACAGGTGCCCACCACCACGCCCAGCTAATTTTTGTATTTTTAGGAGAGACCAGTTTTCACAATGTTGGCCAGGCTGGTCTTGAACTTCTGACTTCAAGTGATCCCCTCACCTCAGCCTTCCAAAGTGTTGGGATTGCAGGAGTAAACCACCATGCTGCCCTGATTTTTCATAGTGTTTATATAATTTTTCATTCCCACCAGCAATGTATGAGAAATCCAGTTTCTCTGCATTCTCATCAGCTATTATGGGCTGAATTGTGTCCCCCAAAAATTCATGTTGAAGCCTAATTCCCAATACCTCGAATGTCAGTGTATATGGAGACAGTATTTTTAAGTAGATATTTATGTTAAAATAGTCAATAGGGTGGGCCCTAATGTGACTTGTGTTCTTATAGGAAGAGGAGATCAGGACACAGACATGCACAGAAGGAAGAAAGAAGAAGAAGGTGGCTGTCTGTAAGCAAAGAGAGGCCTCAGAAGACACCCACCCTGCCAACACCTTGTTGTTTAAGCCATGTGGCCTGTGGTACTTTGTTTTGGCAGCCCAAGTAAACTAATACATTAGCATTGGTAATCTCACTAATTTTTATTTGAGCTGTTCAAATAGGTGTGTAGTGATATACAGATTGTAGATACTGGATATTAGACCTTTGCAGATGGATAGATTGTAAAAATTTTCTCCCACTTTCTAGGTTGCCTGTTTATTCTGATAATAGTTTTTTTTTGTTTTTGTTTTTTGCTGGAAAGAAGCTCTTTAATTAGATCCCATTTGTCAATTTTTCCTTTTGTTGCATTTGCTTTTGGTGATTTCATCATGAAATCTTTGCCTGTGCCTATGTCCTGAATGGAACTGCCTAGATTTTCTTCTAGGATTTTTATAGTTTTGGGTTTTACATTTAAGTCTTTAATCCATCATGAGTTAATTTTTGTATAAGGTGTAAGGAAGGTGTCCAGTTTCAATTTTCTGCATATGACTAGCCTGTTCTCCCAGTAATAATTATTAAATAGGAAATCCTTTCCCCCAGTGCTTGTTTTTGTCAGGTTTGTTGAAGATCAGTTGGTTGTAGATGTGCAGTCTTATTTCTGAGTTCTCTATTCTGTTCCATTTGTCTACGTGACCATTTTTGTACCCGTACCATGCAGTTTTGGTTACTTAGCCTTGTGATATAGTTTGAAGTCACATAGTGTAATGCTGCCAATACTAAGCAAAAAGAACAAACCTGGAGGCATCATGCTACCCAACTTTGAAATGATTCTCTTTCCTCTATTGAATTGCCTTTGCACCTTTGTCAAAAATCAGTTGGCCATACTTGTATAGAGCAGTTCTGGGATCTCTATTCTGTTCTAATGATCTATATGTCTATTCCTCCACCTGTACAACACTAATATCAATTGTTTTTTGTATCTATCTCTACACCAATATCATACTAATATATAGCTAGAGTGTTCACACATAAATACTCTAGCTATAAATCAGGCCTAAATATTAGGTAGAGCACTTTCTCACAGTTTGTTCCTCAAGATGATGTTAGCTATACTTAAGCCTGTGCCTCTCCATATAAGTCTTGGAATAAGCTTGAATATATCTACAAAAACTTGCTGGGCTTTTGATAGGAATTGCATTAAAACCTATAGATCAATTTGGGGAAAATTACCATCTCTACTATGTTGACTCTCCAGTCTATGAACATATCATACCTTTCTGTTTAAGTCATCTTTGATTTCTTTCATCAGCATTTTGTAATTTTCAGTATATAGATGACTGACATTTTGTTAAGTTTACACCTGAGTATTTCATTTTGTTTAGATTGATTATAAATGGCATTGTGTTTATAATTTTGGTTTCCACATGTTTTACTATTTAGATGTACAAATATAATTAATTTTTGCATGTTAATCTTGTATCCTGCAAACTTGTTAAATCTATTTTCTAGTTCTAGGAGTACTTTTGTAGATTTTTTGGCATTTTCTGTGTAAACAATCATGTGATCTGCAAATAGGGATGGTGTTATTTCCTCCCTTACAATCTGTATGCCTTTTATTTTATTCTCTCTCTTATTGCTCTGGCCAGAACTTCCAGTACTACACTGAATAATAACAGTGTGACTGGACATCTTTGCCTTGTTTCTCATCTTAGAAGAAATAATTTAATCTTTCACTTTTTTTCTTATTAGTTCACTTTTTAAGAAAAACTTTTCACCAGGCGTGGTAGCTCACACCTGTAATCCCAGCACTTTGGGAGGCCGAGGCGGGCAGATCACGAGGTCAAGAGATCGAGACCATCCTGGCCATGGTGAAACCCCGTCTCTACTAAAAATACAAAAATTAGCCAGGTGTGGTGGCACACACCTGTGGTCCCAGCTACTTGGGAGGCTGAGGCAGAAGAATCGCTTGAATCCAGGAGGTGGAGGTTGCAGTGAGCCGAGACTGCACCACTGCACTCCAGCCTGGCAACAGAGCAAGACTCTGTCTCAAAGAAAAAAAAAAAGAAAAACTTTTCATTTTGAAATAATTGCAGATTTACACAAAGTTGGAAAGATAGTACAGAGAGTTACATTCTTCCTTCAGTTTTCTCCATTGGTGCTATCCTACTTAACTATAGTACAACATTAAAACTAGGAAATTGACTTTGGCACAATGTGAGTATATAGCTCTATGCCATTTTGTCATATGTGTAGAGTTATATAACCACTGCAATTAAGATACAGAAGCAATCCATTGCAATAATGATCTCCCTCTTTCTACCCATATATAATCAGTCTTCCCCCTCCACTTCCTTCTCCCATCATTAACCTCTGGAAACCTCTCCTCTTTTCTATATCTCTATATTATTTCAAAAATGTTATATAAATGGTATCATATAATATATAGTGTTTTGAGATTTAGCCTTTTACTCTTAATTGTCATTTTAGTTGTGTATTTTTTGTAGATTTTATTATCAAGCTCAGGAAATTCCTCTATATTACTACTTTCTGAGAGTTTTTATCATGAGTGAGTGTTGGATTTTATCAAATGCTTTATCTACATCAATGAATATGATCATGTGATTTTTTTAGCTTGTTAATACAGTAGATTACATTGATTTTCAAATATTGAACCAGCCTTGCATTCCTGGAATGAGCCTTTCTTGGTTATGATATATAATTCTTTTTATATATCACTGAATTCAATGGATTTGACTAAAGCAGTTATTACCTAAAAGTTGTCTGTCTTGCCAGGCTTCTCTTTTCTATTCATTTAGCTAGAGAGGAAAAAGGTTTTACTTAAGAATTTTTATTTTCTATGCCAGTTGGTATTTCTGGGTAGCTAGCTTCTCTAGTACACATTCTGGGATCTACAAGGGAAAAAAGAAAAGCCAGAGAGCTAACTGCCATGTTGTTCCTGAGACCCGAACATCTGTTTGGTCTTTCCTTGCCTTTCCATATTTCAGAGTCTTCTTGTGTTTGTTTTATTCATAATGTCCAAGGTTTTAGCTGTACTTAGCTATAGAAATAGGGAAAACTACATCTATTCCATCTTTCTAGAAGGAGTATATAATGCTTTTTAAAATATTTTACTTTAGAATAGTTTTAGACTTAGAAAAAAAATGCAACAATAGTACAGATAGTTACCATATACCCACACATAGTTTCCCATTCTATTAACATTTTAGATATTTATGGTATGTTTACTACAATTAATTTACCAACATTGATATATTATTATTAACTAAAGTTGGCACATTATTCAGATTTCCTCAATTTTTGCCCAATGTCCTTTTTTGTTCCAGGATCCTATTCAATACACTATATCACATCTAGTCAACATATTTCCTTAGACTCTTCTTACTGGAAAAGTTTCTCAGTCTTTATTTTCAATGACCTTGACAGTTGTTAGGTGGGCTGGACAGATATTTTGTAGAATGTGCCACAAGGTATCTTAGTATTTTTCTGATTTTTTTATTAGACTGGGGTTGTAGGATTTTAAGAATGCTGCAAAGATAAAGTGCCAAGATCTCATCATATCATATCAAGGGTATGTTATCAAAGTGAATTATCACTGATAATGCTAATCTTGATCTCCTGACTGAAGGAGTGTTTGTCAGATTTCTGCACTGTAAAGTTATCCTGTCTTCCCCTGTCATATGGTAATCTTTGGAAGGAAGTCACTATGCATATCCCACACCTAAGAGGAGGGAGTAGTATCTACATCACTAAAGGCAGAGTATTTACATATAGAGTATCTTCTTCATGAGAGATTTATTTATTCTTCCCCATTTGTTTATTTAATCATTTATGTCATTATGGACCCAGGGACGCTGTTTTATACTTTGGTGTATAAATTAATAGTATTTTATTTTCTCTTTTGCTCAAATTGGTCCAGCTTTTGCCATTAAGAGTTCTTTCAGTTGCTCCTGTGTCACATTGATATACTCCCATCATTGTGTTGAGTGCGCTTGTTAGCACTTCCTTACTTTCTGTCACTATAAGATGCTCCAGGCTTATCTTGTATATTTCCTACCCCAGTTCTATAAACAGCTATATTTCTAAGGAATACCAGTTCTTTTGGTTGGAGAATGGTATTAGAAAGCAAGATCTTTGTTCTAAGTGTGCTTGTTGATATTGGGCTTTTGTTATTTCTAGATGCTCTCACTGACAGAGTAAGGAAATATATGTGGGTATACCAACCTATATGTATACAGACACATAAAACAATGGAACATAATAGAGAGTCCAGAAATAAGCCCATACAATATGGTCAAATAATTTTTGACAAGGGTGCCAAAAGTACACAATATAGAAAGGACAGTTTCTTCAACAAATGGTTTTGAAAAAACTGGATCTCCACCTGCAGAATAATGAAATTGGATCCTTATCTTACACTATACACAAAAATCAACTCAAAATGGATTAAAGACTTAAACATAATATCTGAAGCCACAAACTCCTAGAAGGAAACGTAGGGGAAAGGTTCCTTGACATTAGTCTTGACAATAGTTTTTTGAATATGATTTCAAAGGCACAAACAACAAAAGCAAAAATAGACACATGGAATTATATCAAATTTAAAAACTTCAGCACAGCAGAGTAAACAACAAAATAAAGACAAAACCCATGGATTGAGAGAATATATTTACAAGACATACATCTGGAAAGAGGTTAATATTCAAAATATATAAGAAACTCAACTCGATAGTAAGAAAACAAATAATCTGATTTTGAAATGGGCAAAGAACTCCATCTCAGTTCATTTTGTGCTGCTATAACAATACCACAGACTACTTTATAATGAACAGAACTTTGCTAGGAAGTCCAAGATTGAGGCCAGCATCTGGTAAGGGCCTTCTTGCTGTATCATCCCATGGTGGAGGAGCAAAGAGAGGGTAAGAGAGAGAGGGCAAGAGGGGGCTGAATTTACCTTTTTAAGGAACCCACTCCTATGATCCCCTCACTCTGCACTCCTGGCCTAATTACCTCTCATTAGGCTCCACTCCCAGCACTGTTACATTGGGGGTTAAGTTTTCTACACGTTTTTTGGGGGACTCATTCAAACCACAGCAGACCTGAATAGATATTTCTCCAAAGAAGTCATACAAATGGCCAACAGGTATATGAAAAAAATACTCAACATCACTAATCATCAGAGAAATGTAAATCAAAACCATAATAAGATATCATTTCACACTTGTTAGGATGGCTATTAAAAACCAAAAGATAACAAATGTTGAGAAAAATGTGGAGAAAAGGGAACCCTTATACCCTGTTAGAAGGAATGTAAATTAGTACAAACATTATGGAAAACAGTATGGAGGCCCCTCAAAAAATTAAAACTAGGACTATCCTAAAATCTAGCAATCCTACTTCTAAATATATAGCCAAAAGTATTGAAATCAGAATCTCATAGAGATATCTATACTCCCATGTTCACTGTAGTATTATTCACAAGAGCCAAGATATATAAACAACCTAAATGCCTACCATGAGACAAATAGATAAACTAATTACTGTATATACATACAACCGAATATTATTCTACCTTAAAAAAAGAAGAGAATCCTGCCATTTGTGACAACATAGACAGTCCTGGAGAACATTATGCTAAATGAAATAAACCAGATACAGGAAGAAACATACTGCATGATCTCACTTATATGTGGACTCTTAAATAGTCAAACTCATAAAAGCAAAAAGTAGAATGGCAGTTGCCAGGCTTTTAGGGAAGGGGGAAATGGGGAGGTGATGTTCAAAAGGTGCAGATTTTCAGTTATGCAGAATGAGTAAGTTTGCAGATCTACACAGCATAGTGCCTATAGCTGACAATACTGTATGGCATACTTAAAATTTGCTAAAAGGATAGATCTTATGCTAAGTGAAAGAAGAAAAAATATAATAAGAAAGAGAGTAAGGAAACTTTGGGAGGTGATAGATATGCTTATGGCCTTGATGATGATGATAGTTTCACAGGTATATACTTATCCTCAAACTCATTGAGGTGTATACATTAAATATGTGCAGCATTTTATATGTCAGTCATACCTCAATAAAGTGGTTTTTTAAAAAGGAAGAAGATAAAAACCTTGAAAATCCTATACAAGTAAATTTCTCAAGTGCAAGTGCTATAGTGACTTCAGGAATTGCTCTAATGTCCACTATTAGAAACTAACTGGGGTAGCTGCAAAGGCAGGTAAAGAAGCTGCAAAGACATTTCCCTTTATGTGCATAGAAAATTATGAAGGAAGCTCCATCTTGGATGAAATTTTTAATTTTGATGAAACAGCTCTCTAGGACCTATCTTGAAGGGGGAAACATAAAGCTCTGTGTTTGAGTGCAAACGTTTGGCTAATTGTGATGCCGGGGTGCAAATATCTGTGCACATTTCCCCACACCAGTATTTTATTAGTCTCACATACGTGTTTGTTGGTGCTCTGATTAATACTTGACATAAGTCTTGAATTATATGCCTCAAACCTATTTTTAAGGCAGTTTTAAACATAGTAGTATAACAGAAGAAAAATCATGTTATTACAGTTTAGTGTTTACTTCTCTGATACTAAATCGCTAAATTGTGAGTATTTCCTTTCCAGGCAAATATTTTATCTCATTCACATTTGTAACTTCAACTTATAGTACAGTGACTGCTAGATGGTTAAATATACATTAAAATATAATTTAGCACCTCTACCTGATTTCCTTTGGGTCTTACTGAGTTCTTAGCCCCTAGGCATTCCTTTTTCTTCTCCAACCACTCATCTTCACATCCTGGTGAAGTCAGGTGGCCTTCTATCTTGACATCTACCCATCAGTAATTCAAAATCAAAAATTTCATACACACCTACCTGCCAATTAATAATTGATTGGTTCAATATTTTTATGGCAGGCACTACTTCTGTATTCTGTTTGCTGTCAGGTTCAGTGATGGTGGTGAGAATGCCTAATTTGTGGTGTCTGCCCTCTTGAAATTGTTCTTATTCTGAGATGGAATTCCTTTCAGCCTGAACAACCAGCTATATTAACTTGCACTTGTAGAGCACTTAAGTTTCCAATGCATATCCTATGTTATCTCTAAATGCTCCAAATAACACTGAGGATCAGACAGGGAAAATATTATCCCAGTCTTTATAGAAGGTCCAGAATAGTTAAATTTCTATGAAAGCTTAGGTTCTATCCCCACATCTGCCCCTATTTCTAACTTTTGACTCCTGTAACTTTTAATACAGTGGCTGTATGGTGCACATAATGTGACTATGTCATGAATTGATCTCCTATTAAAAAAACTCATTCACATATAGAAATAATTTTTATAAGCACAAGGTAAAACAAACTAATTTTTATGTAAAAGAATGGAGTTTATTTAGAAGGTAGTTGATGATTTTTAGACATTCTCCATAAACTGCCTTGATTTTAGAAACTGTTGAAGTGAGAGTCAAACTTTCTATAAAGCAGACACATGGCTTACTGCTCAAAGCTTACTCTCTGCTAGATATGGCATCTAACCCAGAGTTAGAAATCTAACTGATGCATGCTTTGCAAGCTCTGACTGAGAACTGAGGATAGCTGATTCAGGGCTTGTAACCTGAAGATTTCAACCCATCTATTAAGTAGCATATAAAATGAAGCCTGGAGAAAGCTGGGCTATTCAGCCGCCTAATAATTTATCTTTATATATTGAGAACAAAATAGCATGAGTCAGTTTAACTATATATACAGACTAACACAATGATGAGCAGAACATTGCAAACAGATTCTTGCTGAAGACAGGGAGATTGTGAAAATATGAAAGTACTCATAATCAGGGATAGATAGATTAATGCTGAGGCCTGATCTTCATCAAACCAGATCTCCTCGGGTACTTGTTTTGATGGAACTTCCCAAGGAAGACCTTTAATTTCAGTATAAAGAGCACCAACTACTAGATCCCTCTGGGTCTCTCAGACACTATTGATTCTAAGATATATATTTGATAACATATCTGAGAAAATAGAAAACATTCCCTTAAAGGCACACATTGGTTTTAAAAGGCATAATGATTTACAGACTTTAAAAGGCAGAAAAATGACCACTGATAATTTAAAAATAAATATATAAAACTCAGTTGAATTTGTTGAATAAACGGTTGAATGAATATTGGCTTTGATGGATAAAACTTCAAAGGGCTCGGATTCTCATCTCCTTTGTATTGGTTAAACAACAGGAAATGAATCTTTGAGCCACAGCTTCTTTCTAAAACCGTGCTTCTTTTGCTGAAGATGTTCAGAGGAATATGTGAAATTTCAGGCTTTGGTAAGCACAGACACCAAGGAGCTCTCAGAGGCTCAGCCACAATAACTCATGCTCAATTCCTGCTCAGCTCCAACTTTGTGACTCAGCTCTGGACACCTCCCATCCCTGTGCCATTGTAGTCAAGTTGCAGATCCCTACCCAGGAAAGCCAAATTCATCCAGCTTAGCCCATGAGTATACCCCTAGGGTGGGGAGGAGTTGAGCCAGTACAAACAAAAATTCCACCGGCCCCATCTCCAATGCCCGGGGTTGGGGGGAGAAATTTCCAAAGTAAAAGTAAAATGATGCCTTACCAAAAGGAAATGAAAATTCAGGCTTAGGGCAAATTAGAAAAACTTGCCCCTTTGCGTGAGTATAGTAGAAAAGGACACCTTTTCTCCATTCCAGAGGCAGAAAATTCAGTTCCCACCTATCCCTCCCTAGGGGCCACTTCTGTGCAGCGCACAAACTGCACATATATAGACAGTGGCCATGAGGGGAAGAGATGTCAGATGTTTGCTACTATGAATGCTCAGAGAAGTAACTTTGATTAAGAAACCTGATATTTCCCTAAGTACCAATTGTCTCAAATATTGCATTGTTCATTCAGAGTCCCTCAATGCCCAATTCACTCTGGCCATTCTTTTATGTATCTTCAGTTTGGGTCAGATACATTTTCCCTTTTATCTTTGAAAACATCTGGGGATTCAAGTTACCATCCATTCATACTCCTGGACCATAATTCAGATTAACTTCTTGTGATCCTGGGACCTGTTTAATCAATTTTTTTTTTTTTTTTGTAGATTTCTTCCAGAGCCAGGGTCAGCAAAGTATATACTTACAGATGACAAACCAGGGGTTCCTGCCACAGTTTTGCCACTGTGCCCCTCTTCATCCACATCATTCCACGTAGGCATTTTAACCAGGGCATTGCTGACCAAGGTTTGACAGTTATGAGAGGAACAAAAGATCCTGTGAAGCCATTATTAGCTCTTGATGCAATGGCCCCAGCACTTTTATCTGCTTGGACTAACGCAGTTTGAAAACCTTGGGCAAGTAGTTCAATGAGACTGGACCTCAGTTTCCCTCAACTATGCAGTGCAAATAATAAATCCTACCTCTCAAAAGCAGATTGTGATAAATATTTACTGAGATTATGTATATGGGTCTGAGGGATCTTTAGTGAAACTCACTGGCTTCCCCTCGGTTTTTGCCTCTGTGCTGAGAAATTAGATTCTCTTTCTACAGTCTCTTCTGTCTACATCATACAGAATGTCTTTTCCTTTTACAGATTTGCTGGAATCCAATGTCACAATTCCACATACTCTCATTAGAATACTAGAAACTTTAATAGATTCTCAAAGAGGATAAAAAAGAGCAAAGATTCCCTATAAGGTTCAGGTATGCAAAGAAGGTACCACTCAGCCAGTATATATGTCTCCCCAATGCTGCTTTCTATCACTGTCACATATTGGACCAAAGTCAGGAATCTGACCTTCAAAAGACAGCCAGAGAAGAAAGTAAGAGTTCTGTTGCCAGAGAGGAAATAAAACATCTGTATGTCCCAATCAGGCATTGCCAACAGTTTTTTGGCATTTAGTTTTATAATGCCTGTGAAATTAATGAGTGCCCTTCAAAATAGTCTCTTTCTTTATCCCTATATTGTCATGCCCATGTCATTGTCCAGTTTCAGCAAGTTCTAGGTAATTTCTAATTACTTGCTAAGCAAGGAGAAGCATAAATCAACCATTTGGTAGACCTCAGGTAATAGGGAAATTACTGCCTTGGCTGCTGGCTGGTATTTTTCAGTGGTGCCAGCAGGAAAAGTAACAGAGGAAGAAGATGTCATGGAATTGAGATGACATCCCTTCACTCATAAGAAAGGTCTCAGTGCAAAAATGATTTGTTTTCCTATCTGCTCTGCGACACTACCTCCTATTTTTAGGGTCCTGAGATTGAAGGCCATGTACCCTAGAAAGGGGCCTTTGTGATCTTGGAAAGGATATATGTATTAGGCCGTTTTTGCACTGCTATAAAGAAATACCTGAGGCTGTGTAATTTATAAAGAAAAGAGGTCTTGGAGGGTGTATGTGTCCATTAATTTATCCACATCTTCTAGGTTTTCTAGTTTGTGTGTATAGATGTGTTTGTAGTAGTCTCTGATGGTTGTTTGTATTTATCTGAGGTCAGTGACAACATCTCCTCTATAAATATTAATTGTGTTTATTTGGATCTTCCGGTCTTTTCTTTATTATTAGTCTAGCTAGTGGTCTACTATTAATTTTTCTAAAAAGACCAATTCCTGGATTCGTTGATCTTCTGATTTTTTTTGTGTGCCTCAATCTCCTTCAGTTCAGCTCTGATTTTGGTTGTTTCTTGTCTTCTGCTAGATTTGGGGTTGGTTTGCTCTTGCTTCTCTAGTCCTTTTAGTTGTGATTTTAGGTTGTTAAACTGACATCTTTCTAACTTTTTGATATGGACATTTAGTGCTATAAATTTTCCACTTAACACTGCCTCAGCTACGTCCCAGAGATTCTGGTATATTGGTCATCTTGGCCAGCCTCTCCTGATGTTGGATTAATTATGTCACTTACTAGAGTCTGTGTCCTCATATGTAACTTGATAATGATTTCATGTTGCATATTCACCAAATGGCTTGTAACTCAAATAAAATGTAAAGGACTTTCTAGAGTTGTACATATGTGAATGGAATCTATTCTACTGGAATATTTATTTATTTACTCATTTCACAAATACTTATTAGACACTTGTTACCTACCAATATGGAGGTAAGGAAACAAACATGAAAAAAAAATCTGTCTCCGGCAATTGAGAAGTTTCCAGTCTAGCAAGAGATGAATAGTTGTGTGAACAAATAAACAAATAAAATACAGTGCTGTGTAGGCCAGGAGGAGGGGCCAAACAGCAGCTAAAAATGTCTGGCCAGGTTTTTCAAAAGAGTTGATGTTTGAAATAGCCTTGAATTTTGTTACTACCTTGCAGAGAAGAAAGGCCGAATTCAAAGTTGAAACAGCACGATATGTAAAATTACTGTGGCATGTTAACACAGAGTGGTGAGGAAATGAAGAAAAGTGTAGGATATTTGTATAATCAGGAGTGTGGGAACAAAATGGTAGATCAGATTGATGGTTATCCTAGGTTGGATTCACCATAAGCAAACCCTATGATATAGATTTATGCACAAGTAATTTATTAAGTAAGTAGTTTCAGGAGACACCATTAGGCAAAGGGAGAATCAGGGCAGAAAAAATAAAGGAGGCATGCAAAGGTCTGATTTCAGGCAAAGTCTCAAAAAGGATTTCAGGCTTGTCCTCAGGAAAACTCTGAAACATAAGTAAGTCATCCCTTAGAACTGTCTGACCTGAAGGCAAGTATCGAGGCTTTCATAATTCTGCACACAACATCAGCCCATTGCCTGAGGTTCACCCAGGAGGATTCAAGCTCCCAGCTACTTCTCTGTTGCTGTAAGACAAGCAGCTCTACTAGCCAGACAGTTCTCTGAAGGTAAAGGTGCAGGTTTTTGGAGGCAAAAGCATGCCAAAACTGGAAGAGGGAGTGCCCAGAAATGGTAAAGGTATCCAAAAGGCTCCTTGGTCTATAGCTGACACTGGCAGTATATGCTACAGCTGGGGTTGGCAAGATCGTCAAAGTTAGATTGTGGATAATCTTATATGACAATAGATTTCAAAATTTTTTTCTTCACACACCTGCCAAGATAATTTTTAAAAATAACATACACTTCCTTGAGCACTTTTAAGTTACCATCTAAATTTCATTAAATTGACAATTAATATTAGGTCAGTATTACCGTAATACTCAAGCCAGACAAAGACATTACAAGAAAGGAAAATTATACATCAATATCTCTCTAAACTTAGATATAAAAATACTCATCAAAATATTAATAAATCAAACCCAGCAATATAGAAAATGAATGATAATATATTGTGACTAAGTAGGGTTTGTCCAACAAATGAAAGGTTGGTTCAACATTTGAAAATCTATCAAGGTAATTCACCATACTAACAGGCTAAATAAAAAATCTATATATCAATAGATGAAGAAAAAGCATTTGATAAAATACAACATCAATTCATATTAATACTCTCAACAAACTGGGAAAACAAGGGAACTTCCTTAACCTCATAAAGGTTTTCTAGAGAAAAAAATTATACCTATAGCTCTTTTCGTACTTTATAGTGAGAGACAAAATGAGAAATTGCCTTAAAATGATAAATAAGGCAAATATGTTGTCTTTCACTGCTGCTATTCAACAAAGTACTACAAAGCCTTTCAAATGCAAAAAGGCAGAAAAGGGAAATAAAAAGCAAGCAGATTGAAAAGAAATTAAACTATCTTTATTTGAGACAATATAATTGTCAATGTAAATCAAACCTAAAGACAAAATAACTGTTTCTATAACTAAGTAAATCTAGCATGATTGCAGGATACAAATTTCATATACAACAGCCAGTTGTTCTTTAAATAACAGAAAATAAAAATTGGAATTGTAATTAAAATACTAGTGTGGTTTGGCTGTGTCTCCACCTAAATCATCTTGAGTTTGTAGATCCCATAATTCCCATGTGCTGTGGGAGGGAGCCAGTGGGAGATAGCTGAATCATGGGGGCAGTTTCCTCTATACTGTTCTCCTGGCATTAAGTCTCACAAGTTCTGATGATTTTATAAGGGGTTTCCCCTTTTGCTTGGGTCTCATTCTTTCTTGCTTGATGCCATGTATTAGTGTGTCAGGTTGCCTACGCTGCAGTCCTCTGTCATTCCATCAATCTAGTTGTTGTGAAAGGACTCTGCAGATATAAAGTCTCTAATCAAGTTGATTTTAAGTAAAAGAGATTATCCTGTGCAACCTGGGTGGGCCTGACTTAAAGTTTGGAAGGCCTTAAAAGCTAGTTTGAGGAAAGTGAAAAACAGAGAGGAGAGGAGAGAAAGAGAGAGAAGAAGAAATTCTACTTGTGGACAACAGCTTCAGCTTGTGCCTGTGGAGTTTCAACCTGTTGGTGAGCTTCCCTTCCTTACGAAGGTCTACAATTACTTATGCCAATTCCTCGTAATGAATCAATCTATAGATAGATAGATAGATAAATAGATAGATAGATACAATATGCAAATGTTTTAGCAGTTGTTCATAATCTGCAAAAACTGCAAGCAACCAAATGTACTTCAGTGGGTAAATGGATAAACAAACCAAGATATAGCCATACAATGGAATACTATTCAGTGATAAAATGAATGAATTATTGATTCACACAACATGGATAAATCATAAATAAATTTCGCTAAGTGAAAGAAGCCAGAACCAAAAGATTACACATTGTATAATGACATGTATATGACATTCTGGAAAAGGCAAAACTATGCAAATGAAAAACAGACCAGCTTCCCCAAGTTATCAGGGTTTATAAAAGGGGGAGTGGTTGCT
Source organism: Aotus nancymaae (assembly GCF_030222135.1). NCBI lineage: Eukaryota > Metazoa > Chordata > Mammalia > Primates > Aotidae > Aotus > Aotus nancymaae. The sequence goes on along the minus strand of NW_026988472.1, from coordinate 15,578,089 downwards.
TACAAAGGAGATGCACAGGATAATTTTTATTGTGATAAAATATTTTGTATGGTACTAGGATGGTAGACACATGACTAGGTGCATTTTTTAAAACTGGAAGAACTGTTCATCACAAAGATTAAACTTTATGCAAATAAAAAAAATCAACCAGAATTTCAAGGGATTGCTGATGGGATAAAAACTGTGACAAATTAATATAACTTTACAATAAATTTATTACATAACCTCACTGAAGGGTGTGGCTGGAAAAGGAGCTGACTTAAATAACCTTGGAAAATTATGTCTTGACTGAAAAATGTAAGCTAAAAGACAAAGCAAACTGTATATAAAATGTACTCTAATTGTCAAATATGTTTCTCAAAGGGATATGGGTTAAGAAGTTTGAACACTTTAAGTATATACTATGATTGAACCTATAAGTATATAAGTGATAAATAATGGAGTCAAGTTTCTCACTGTAAAACAAAGAAGTTACAAATAAAATAAAAGGGAAGACTAGAATGAACTCTGAATTAAAGTTGCAGACAGTAAGTATGAATTCATGTTTATCTTAATATACACACAGAGAGAATAATTATAGATATGTATTTATACTCAGGTTAGTGTGTGTGTGTGTGTGTCTGTGTGTGTCTCCTAGCTCTTTCTTCTGAGAGGGCCTAGAAGTAGTGATACTTCCAGTAGCAACACAATATACTTGGTGATCAGATTTTAGTTTCTAAATACCATTCTTTAATAAGGGGAACTAGGGCTTCTTTAAGAAATGACTGATTCTAGAACTGGAGAAGGAAATATACAAGATGAGCTTGAAGCATTTTGTAGCGCCAGAAATGAAGGAAATGCTCAAACAAAAGGATGGGAGCATGTTAAAGGCAAATAAGAGCAAAACTGAAATAACTCCCAATGGCTAAAACTGGAAGAATCTGAGTAAGAAAATAAGCTGAAAAAAATATATATATATATATACTTGGATTATAACTCAAATATAAAATATACATTGTAGAAATAAAGAGCTCCCAAATGAGAACAAGCACAGGCTATTTAATCAGAGCTTGCGATAGCACGGGAGTTAGCCACCATCACTTGTGTTTTCGTAGAGAGTCAAAAGCCAGTGAGAAGAGTGGGACAACTTTATGTTGGAAAAGAGAGAGAGCTTCAGATGTGCCCTAATTGGAAACTGTTGACAAGGGGAAGCAGGAAATGGGCTGAATGAAGCTGGGCATCCTATGTGATTCATTTGAGGAGCAGATTCAGGTTGATCCTAAGTTGAAAGCAGCGATAAAAATTAGGGAAGCTGTCAGTTATTAATCAACTCCTGGCCATTTGGAGCTGATTGTTATAGGAGTTATTGTTTAGCTTCCTGGGTTATTAGCAATAGCAGCCTGCCTGTCTATAGGTCTAACTCATAGATAGCAGGTTGGCTTCCTGGCTGGTTACTGTAGATAATGTGTTGGTTTCTTTGGCTGGTTGCTGTGAGTTAGTTATTTCTGTTGATGTTAAATTTTTAGTTTGACAAATGTGAAAGCAAAAAGAAATACTCTGTACTATCTTTGTGATGCTTCTATAAATCTGAAAATATTTCAAAGTAAAAAGTTTATTTTAAAATATATCTATCTCCTTAGGTACTTCTAAGTTGACATCTAAACTTTTTCATCACAAGTTTAAATATTTGCAAAGAATATCATTTCCAGTATATTGTAAAGATTATTTTAAATTAAAACTGTCATATCACTCTTTTAAATATATTCAAAGGACTATAAATATGAAAGCAATTTGAATCATGATCTTTAATTTAAAAAATATATGAACAAGCTATTCTCCTGTCAGACACATTAAATTATTCCTTTTTCTCCTTGAACTTATATATACAAATTACTTCTTCTCTATAATATTATCCTATTGAAATACATTTTTGTGCTGTAAAATTCCATTGATTACCCTAACATGCCAGCCTGCAATAAGAATGTGTATATTAAATTGAAACTTTAATTTTTAAAATTACCTGTGGCCTAAAGGCTCAAATGTTAATTATATTTCAATCCATAAGAAATCTTATTAGTAACATTTGATCAAAATGGAATATATTACAAAATTTGACAAATATCAAACCCAAAGAACAATTATTTATTGGAGATGCTATCTCTATAAGAAGGATAGAGGTTACTTTTAACTTAAGGAGAGCTTTTGACACCAACATTTGTAATTGTCTCTGTGTTTGTTACCCAGGAGGTATAACTCAGGGCCAAACTCCATGATAGGATTTTTATTGAGTAAGAAATATGCCTTTCTTTTGTAAATAAGATAAAGGAGATTGTTAAATAAAACGGGTGGGGCATAAGAGAATTCAGCTTGAGGCCTTGACCCCAAGTGACTTTTTATACTAAAAGAAAAGAGTAAATATGGATGTTTAAGATTTATAAGTGATTGCTTAAAAACCAACCATGCCTGCGACCCACTTGGCAAGATGTTATGTATCCCTGGGAGTAAAAAATTCCCCAGTCTACTTCATACAGCCCTGGGAATACAAATTCCCCAGTCTGAAAGCCACCCTCATGAGAATACTGAAAAAGTTGGAGTTTATCCTGAAGCCAGTGGAGAACTGAGAGCAATTGGAGTTTCGAAGCAGAAAAGATTTGTGCTTTAGAAAGAGATTCAGGACCATTATTTCCTGGATGGATGAAAGGAAAAAGGAACTGAAGGTATTGAGTTGCTACAGTAGAGACATGTTGCAAAAGTCCCTAGGTGCGAGTTCCAGCCTTCCTCCTAAGCAGGTTCTTATTTATCAGACAATGAGACCCATTAAGTGGTAGTCATCTCACTAAGGAGGCATTTCCCCTGGTATTTTAGTTCTGTAAACATCAGGTAATTCTCATTCCAACAAGTTGAACCTATTCAGACAGAACAAAGTATATTATAGAACCACAGTCCCTCTGATGACAACACAGCATGATAAGCCTAAGGCATCCTTTGTCTCTATGTATTTGGATGGAGACATTTTATCCTTAGCACTTTTCACAACAGAGTTGGGTCCTAATTTAAGGAAACTCTCTCCAGATAGAATCTCCTTTAAATGAATGCAAGAACAAAACCTGGAGCCTTGCAGAGGGCCCTTTATATACCAACAGTCTGTACCAATATTGTTTTTCTGACATGAGCAAGCCTCTATTTTCAAATTCCCTGGAAATCCTTTGGGAAGAATACTTAAGTAGTCCAAGTTTAGATACCTATTAAATATTTAATATAAATAATCCCTTTCAAAATATTTTTCTGATTATGGATAGATATGAATAAATTTTCTCTAGGTAATACTAAAAATATGTTTTAAGTGTTTCACACCTGGGTTAAGGAAAAATTATGTTGCTGTAATAAGATGATATCTTGACAGGTGTTATACAACCCAAGCCCTAGAAAGCCTACTAAGTGCTAAAAAGGACTTCTTCCTTTACCAAACTTTCATCAGGCTTCTCTGAGCCCTATTCTCAACTAAGCCACATCCTGTCCAGCCTAGTTCAGCAAGAATCAAGCCAAGTCAATTTAGCAAGAATTCACTCCAGACCCCTGATACCTAACCAAGTTCTTCTTAGTAATTTTCCATCCACTGACTCCCTTACCCTGACCATTAGCTATAAATGTTCAGCTGCCCATGTTGTATTCAGAGTCAAATTCAATCTGTTTTATTGCAACAGTCTTAAATAAAGTCCTCCTTGCCTGTTTAACTTGTCTGGTACAATTTCTCTTTAACAGTTCCAGGCACTCTGTTGAGTGTAATAGTATTAGATTGTGTGAGATCTAGCCCCTGCCATTCAAAAGCGTGCAGTCCATTGGGCTGTGCATTAATTCAAGGGCAGTTTATTCATAATGTTTACTATCTTGACCTCTACCCTGTTGTTGAAATCCCACAATTCCCTTGAAGAAGCAGGGCTGGGTCTAGACTTCAGAGGCTTTGCCTTCTTTGCCAATTTGATTGAAAGGAAAATGCATGGAATCTTCTTAGGCTTCTTTGGTGAGAAAACAAGGTGCTTGACAGATCAGCAAGAGAAGCCAGGGCAACATCTGTTGTTGTTGTTTTATCGTTGTTGTTAAGAGACAGGGTCTTACTCTGTTGCATAGACTGAAGTACAGTGGTACCAACACAACTCACAGCAGCCTCGACCCCTGTGCTCAAGTGATTCTCCCATCTCAGACTCCTGAGTAGCTGGGACCACAGGTGCATACCACCAAGCCCAGCTCATCGTTGTGTGTGTGTGTGTAAATGGGGTCTTGCTATGTTGCCTAGGCTGGTCTCAAACTCCTGGGCTCAAGTGATCGTCCCGCCTCAGCCTCCCAAAGTGCTGGGATTACAGGCATAAGCCACTGTGCCTGGCCAACATTTCCTAACAAAGGCATTTTTTTCTAATTAGTCCTTTTTGCTGACACTCACAAACTGATCAGTGTGTTTAATACAAAGGAGGCCTGCAAACCAAATCACTGCTGACCATGCTGCTCTCACTCTGAAAGTATGCTAGTTGGGTCCTCCAGGAGGGAGATGCTGAGACTAAATTAGGAATACAACAGTGAAGAAGGACATTTCCCTGACCCCTTCACAGGCAGGAACTGGAGTACGTGGGTGCCGGCAGGGGCAAACTTCACTCACTTGACCCACTGTGCTCCACCCCTTATGGGACGGGGAGCACAGGTGAGCAGGTGCAGGAGCTGGGGCAAGTGCTTTTGAGTACCAGCAAGAGTCCCCTCACCAGGGACCCACCCTCTTCTGCCCAGAATTTCCCTGCCTCCTGTCCCTATCAATAGGTTTATTGGACGAATAGCTCCCTGAAAGATAAAAGAGAAGAAAGTAGAATTGGGCAGGGAGCATATCCAATGGCAAGTCAGAGCAGACAGTTATGGTCAATCCCAAGAGGATCTGCAGATCAAAAATTGCCCATTAGAGGAGCCTCACACTGGACAGAAATGGCCATGTCCTTGTAAGGCCAGTTGCCTCGCTGGGAGCTCAGACACGCCCACCCCCTCCACGCCTAGAAACCATATCACCACTCCACGCCCACTTCTGCACTCAGCACGCAAATCTGCACTAAACACCAAGCTCTGCACTGAGCACCTAGCCAACCGTTAAAGAACCCCACCAAAATTTAAAAGAAACCCCACCAAAACCTGCTCAATAGCATTTTGCATCCCGCTTACCTGCCAATGGCAGCTTGCCCCGTCCACGTCCTGCTTCCCCATAACCTATCAAAATGCCTTCACTCCCTATAAAACCCCACGTCCAAGAGGAGTTCAAGCGCAACTTCTCTGGCCCCCTTTCTCAGACCACAGAACCTTGCCCAGGAGCTTAATAAATTCGCATTTAATCTTCTTGTGCTGGTCTCAGTTTCCTCATTTTAAACTCGGCAATAACCCTTACAGTCCTAGTAATCTCAACCATGCTCAGCCTCTGGTTAGGAGTTGCACAGGATGAATGCAGACTACTCTGAGGTCACTCCTGAAGGTGCTGCAGTTGAATGGCAAGTGCATTTTTGAAGGAAAATCTGAATGGCACAACACCATGACTGCCAAGAAGAAATATTTCAGAGAAATCAAGGACTTTTCCTAAGAGGCAAATTGCTGTGAAGCATGGATTTCCTTCTTTCTGAGTATTAAGTATAAGAATGAGCATGAGAATAAAGGACAACATGCCATCCCAAAATATGCCAGATAAATATATTGATTATTTTGAGTTGAAAGCATTTGAGAAATTGTAGTTTCAGAAAGGATTAGTTGACCTGTCTTTTCCTGCATGTGGCAAGCCATAAAGATTCCTCTGGGAGGGGTGCCCTCACCAGACTGGAAATTGGGGGCAATTGAGAAGAATAAATATATTTAACAAAGTATATTTTGTTATGCTTAATGAAGTGACCCTTGTTCCACTAGTTTTATAACCCCTATATGTCTATCTCTTAGAGATCCCTTAGAAAATTTACTGCCCTAGCCAAATTTTCTTTATCCTGTTATTTCTTCTCAAATTTTTCATTCTTTGTCTAAAAAATATAAAAGCATCTTGCTTTGACCACTTTTTTGGACTTCACTCTCTTGTGATGATCCTCCTGTTAGAAACAAATGCTTGGTACCTCAAAGAAGAGTCAACATTCCAGCCAAAAGCTTTCTCAGCAAGGCAATTTACTTCCGCAGAAGGGTGCCACTTGCACCTGGCATGGTCACAAGAGCATGCTGAACAAGGGAGGAAAGGGGCTTTTATCCCTAGTGCAATCAGTCCCTATTGCTGTGTCCTCTCCCATTGACTGGGGCTGGACTGCACAATCTAAGCTAATCCCAACTGCCTACTTCAAATGGAGCAGGGATGTGGGTTACAGTGGTGGGATGAGCAATTTCCAAAGGAAGGTCAGTTACAGAGCAGGTTACCAAGGAAATAGATATGAGTTATAGATTAGGACCGGTGGGAAGGTTTTTTACTGTAACTAGGGGCAAGGAGGCACAAAGAACGAGGAAGTTAGGTTTGAAAATCGAGATCAAAGAACAAGGAAGCTGAACAAGCTGACTCTTTGAAGAGGAATTCATTGTACCTAACACTCATATACATGTAAAATTAACACAATTTGTATGCTTTTCTCTTGCTAATCTGCCTAGTGTCCGTTTGGTTTCTAGATCCAACCAAAAAGTCCATATAAGATCCTAAGGGGAGTTGAAGGTAATCTCAGACTCCCATACAGAAATTGTGGGGCAGCGTGGGGCAAACTTTCACTGGCTGGAACATTGCTTGCTCCAGAACTGCTGCAGCTGAGATCCTGTACCTCTGACAAAAGACTGTCAAAGGTAACATTTCTTACTGTCAGCTTCCTGGATCGCTGTTGTGGTAGCTGGTTGAAGCAAGAATGGTAAGACTGTCTTTTTCCCTCTCAACACTGGGATCAACAGGAGAAAACACTTGTGAACTAGTTCTTTGGGTAAAAAGCGACTTTTGGTGTTTTTGCGAGTGCTCTAGATTTATATTTGATCCTTTTGATCTCAGAAATAGTCTTTATCTTATTTTGTCAAAGTCTTTTTGTATGAGGAACCATAGGCATAGGTAGAGAACACAGGCATATAGGTCCTTATAATCCTCCTGTTCAAACTGGCCTTCACAGACCAGTGAGTTTACAGTTTTCATCAGGCTAGTGTCTATCTAAACAAACTGTGCTCTGGGTCCCTGAAACAAACAACAACAAAAAATACATGAGGTTCCCCTCTTGTTTTATGTCTTGAGGGCTCGGCTTTGCAACCAAAGAGGACATCCTCTCTAATCACTGCCGTCAGAGGGGCACAAAGAATTGGGTTTGTGTTAGGCAGCCAGTCTGAAAAGACTAGGGATTCAAGACACGAAAGATATTAAGCAGCACTTTCTTTGTCCAAATGTGCCAAGCTCTCAAGGAGTTGAGAGGCCAACCCATGAAGAAACTCAAGAGGCCAACTCATGAAGAAACTCCCATCCCAGTATTGCCTGCCTGATGTCAGAGATTAGTGGGTTTATAAATAAAGGCGACTCACATTCCATGAGAGACCAGAGACATCATCTGCCCAAACACTCTCCTTAATTGCCTGTGGCAACAAAGATCTTTGCTTGCTTACTCTATTTCTGAGAGTGAAGTTTTAGATCACAGGGGCTGTATCTTCTGTGCCCACTCCAGAAATGCCCCTTGCATCCCTGTAAAGATTTATTCTAAGCCTGGAAAGTTACCTTCTGGTCTCTCCATAAAAAGGCTTATTGGATTAAGTCAATATTGGAATATATACACTAATGAAGATCTCAATTGCCAATGACCAGAAGACAGATCCTTTGAAACAGAAAGCCTACTATATTTGAAAAAAATTTGAGAGAGGTTTCATTCTGAAAAATCAACGTTTATGGGAAGATCAGATAGAATAAAGAACCCAGAAATGTATTATGACTAGCCTTAGAAATTCCCTTAACAAAATTAAAGAGCAAAAAGCAGACCTAGAAAAAAAATTGAAATCTACTCCCACTATAAATCCTTCTTCTCCATCCCCTTATACCCTGCTTTATCCCCAACTCCCTGACCCTGACCCACCAGAGGATCTATTGGATGTCAGGGCCCCTGATTTGAACCCCCCTCCTCAACATCCAGCCCCATCTCAGCGCCTTCCTCCTACTGTTTCCCCAACAAAATTCTTTAACTCCTTCAACTTCCTCAGAAAGCCCCCTAGACATATAGCTGCCTTCTTTAACCTTCCTTTCCCTGGATGATTTACAAAAAGTCCTCCTGATCTCAAAACCCAAGGCATATAGGTCATTTGTGTAAAACGTAACAACCAAGAAGTAAAACTGGCACAGGTTCCAAGAACACATGTCAAGGCTCACTTTTTTTTTCTGTGCCTTACAAACCCTCCTACTTCCCAGGGCTTTGTAATCAGACTCCATCAGCTCCAGACCTCCCTATGCAATGCTGTCTGCGAATGTATCTTAGACCCACTATTGAAAGAATTTATGTTTCCTGGACAGCAACGGATCTTTTAAATTATAAAGCCATTCTGCCCCCACTTTCAGAAGATCCTACCAAGTTTAGAGAAGAATTGGAAAAACCAGTGGCCATCCGTAATCCCACTCATAGGAACCTTGACTGGCTGCTAAGAGATGTACTTCCCTCTCATGATCATACTGCAGTTATTAGACAGGCCAGACAGCCTCCCGGGGAAATCCCCTTCCACAGAGGGAATAGATAGCCAGAGCCCCTCCCTGGCCCAAGCCACTTTCTGGCCCTCCTGCAAATGAGGAGATAGCTCAGCTAGACACTGATATTCAGGGCCTGATAGGGACAATACTAGGGGCTTTCCCTCCTAAGATGAATTGGTCTAAGGTTGAATTGTGTATCCAGAAAGAGGGTGAGCACTCCAAGGCATTTGTCGAGAAATTTATGCAGGGTTTTCAAAGGCATATGGCATTAGATCCAGTAGCTCCAGAGCACAGAAATCTTCCAATTTCTGCTCTGGTTGGGAATCTTCTTCCTGATATAAAAAGGCAAATCAAAAATAGTATACTTGTTTCAGGTGGTCAGTCTCTAAGCATTATAATAGAAGCAGCCGCTCAATTCTTTGAAAATAGTTTGCAAGGAAATAAGGGGAAAAAAGGAAATAAAATCAACAGTCCTTGTCGGAGCTTGAATTTTTACAGAAACAAAGGCGAGCCTCTAAGGATTCAAAGTCCTCTTATACCTTTGGTCAGCCACAAGGCTTTTCTAGTTTGCCTTCAGAAATGTGCAGATCGTGCAAAAAACTGGGGCATTAGAAAAACCACTGTCCTATACTTAAGAAAAAAAGAAAGAAACTCTCCCTAAAACCCAGCACCCTCAGAAGGCTCATTTTTCCCCTCCTGTGGCATGATACCCCATTGATTGATGGGGTCACCCCAAATCTCACTTGCACCCCAAAGCCCACCATTAAAATAGAGGATGAGGAACTGGATGTAACTGACACTGATAGAACTTCCTTTACTATTCACTCAGTGGAATTATCTCTACTTGTTACCTCTGCCCCTGTTCAAGCAATTGGAATCTCTGGGCAACCTATTATATTGCCCATATCTCAGGACATCCCAACATGCTTAGGTCCTCCTAACACCCACCGTGCCATTCTAGTTTCTGACTCCTCACTCACAAGTCTTTTAGGTAGAAATTTATTGTGTAAGTTTAGTGCTATAATACAATATAATAAAAAAAGCATTTTTATTTCTCTACATTCAGACCAAACTTCAAGTTTTCTACTCTCTCAGGGAAACTCATCTTGATTTAAATTCCTCTAAAGAAGATGCAATCTTAAAAGATGGCCCAGCTAGTCCCTAGGCTTCACATGCAAATGAGATTGGACTGCTACTGAGTACAGAACCTGTATGCATTGCATGAAAAAGGAACAAACATTTCGCATCAGTAGCTCAGTGTCCCCTCTCACGAGATGCAGAGCAAGAAATCAAACGTATCATAGACTCCCTTTAGTAATAAGATAGGTTTATTTTTCACCACTTCACCCTGTAACACCCCAATCTTACCAGTAAAGAATAAAGGAAAGTTCAATTTAGATGGAAATCAAATCTATTGACTTCTGTAAGATGGAAATCAAATCTATTGACTTCTGCAAGATATAAGAGCCATAAGCACCTTTGTAATTCCCCACCACCTTGTAATCCCCAATTTGGCTACTATCCCTACCCCAATTCCTGGTGATGGAGCCTGGTTTACAGTAGCTTACCTCTGCTCAGCTTTCTTTTCAATTCCATTGCACCCTGACAGAGTTCCTTTTTGCAATTACGTTTAGAGGAAGACAATTAACGTGGACTGGCATGCCTCAGGGATATTGTGAGTACCCTTCAATATTCTCTCCAATCCTTAAAACCACTTGGATTCTGATGCCTCCACCCAAGGCTCCACCCTTGAGCAATATATTAATGATCTTTTGCTTTGTAACCAAACTAAATAAGATACCCTTACAGACTCAATCTACTAAAGGGACTAGCTGAACCATGCCATGAAGCCTCCAAGTCTAAACTTCAGTTAGCGCAAACAACGGTTACTTTCTTAGGACATGAAATATCTCAGGGCACTCAGAAGTTTACTCCAAAATGCATTCAGTTGATTTTGTTCATCCCTTTCCCTAAGACAAAAAAAGCAGTTGTGTAAATTTCTAGGGGCAGCTGGCTATTGTCAGCAATGGATTCCTAATTGTGAGGCTATTGCCAAACCACTATATGCCCTCTTTCCAGGTACCACTCCTTTAGAAAAATTAACTTCTTTTGAAACCTTGAAATTAGGATTGTCCTACCCCCTGCTCTTGGCTTACCTCTGTTGTCATGAAAACAGTGGGGTCGCTGCAGATGTTCTAGGGCAACCCTTTGCCTCTCAGATACCAACCTGTAGCATATTTCTCATGCCAATGGGATCCTGTGGCAGCAGGCACGCCCCCATGCCTGCATGCAGTAGCGGCAGCTGCCGCCGTAATTACCAAAGTCAGCACCCATACATTAGGTTCCCCTGTCCACCTCGATGTTTCCCATGCTACATCCACTCTCTTACAAGTTCTTAAGAGGCAGCACCTCTCTACACATGGACAGACCACCTAGGAGCAAGCCCTGTTAACAATCCCTCCATTATCTTACACCTTTGTGACGCTAAGTCCTGCTACACTCCTACCCCTCCCTGATGATGAAGATCTGCGTTCCATTCCACTTGGTTGCCTAGCAGCCATAGAAATGGTTTCAAAGCCATGAGAGCATCTCTCAGACACTCCTTTAGACAACCTAGCCTTGCTGCTACTTTGTAATGCCTCTTGCAAATTTAATTTTAAGGGAAACATAATAACTAGCTATGCCATAGTTTTCCCACACGAAACGCTTGAGGCATACTCTTTGCTGACTATAAAGTCAGCCTAGGCTGCTGATCTTACAGCTGTCATTAGAGCTTGCACATTGGCAGAAGGAAAAAATGCCACTATTTACGCTGACTCCAGATATGCTTTTGGAGTCTGTCATGCTGTCGGCACAATTGGGAAATCCCATGGATTGTGAACCTCTGCTGGTACTCCTATTGCTAATGGACATATAATCGCTGCCTTATCACAGGCTGTTCACCTTCACACTAAAATTGCTATTGTTCATTGTCCAGCCCACACTAAGGAGATGGATACTGTATCTTTAGGGAATCATAGGACAGAAAAGGCGGCTAAGCACACAGCCAAAAACTGATCTGTTCATTTTTCCACCCAACTTATGAATTTGCCTTTATCCCTCACTGATATTATTGTCAGGTAAATGTCCCGAAATATGAAAATGATAGATACAAAAGGGTGCCAAGCAGTTATCAGATGGATTGTAGTTTGGGCCAAATGGACTTCCTGTGGCCACTCTTCATTTAACCCTTCGGCTTGTACTTATGTCTCATCAGATGGGACATATGTACATAAGGGGGATAGTTGAGGAACTAAAGAATAATTGGTTTTGCCCTGGTATCTACAACATTTCTGTCTAAATTATTCCCCAATGCATCATCTGTAAATCTCACCAAATTTCTGGAGGAAACCAACACTCCTCAGGTGGTCCTCCAAAGCCCACACTTCTCCTTGCAGCACTCCAGATACATTTCATAGATTTACCTCCCACTGTGGGCTTTTCCTGCTGTTTGGTTATTGTCTGCAGGTTTAGTGAATGAACTGAATGCTATCCAATTAAACATTCTCATGCCACAACAGTGGTAAAGAAATTGATAATTGAAATTATTCTTCACTTCGGCATCCCTTTATGGATTGAGTCAGACCAAGAAACTCATTTTACGTCAGAGATAAACCACTTGCTTGCAAAAATCTCTGGGGTACTCATTAAAATTTCATGCCCCGTACCATCCCTAATCCTCAGGGGAAATAGAACATAAAAATCTAGACATTAAATGGACTTGAGGAAAAGTCTGTCAAGAAACTGGACTTAAACGGCCAGAAGCATTACCTCTGGCTCTTATAAAAATTTGGAATACTCTGAAGAAGTGACATGGATTAACCTGTTTGAAACAGTGGTTGGCCTTTCTACACCTGCTGACACCTAAATCTTCCATTCCTGGGTTAAATGGACACTATGGGGATTTAAGTAAACAATCTGAATGCTACGTCTAGCTATATACAGGCACTAACTAATCTACTTGGAGCATATCATCAACAGGTAAAAAGGACATGGCCTTTGCCAACTGACAAGACTTGCCATCCTTTTTGTTCAGGAAATCATGAATACATCAGGGTTTTTAGAAGAAAGAACATACTTCCAACTCACTGGGAAGGTCCATCTGAAGTACTGCTGACTAACTACACTGCCATCAAAATAAAAGAAAAATCCTTGTAGGTCCATGCGAGTCATGCCAAGCTAGTGGTTTATCTCTAATATAAAGCTAGATCCCGATCAGCGCTCTCAAGACAATTGGAAAATTACCTCTACAGGAGACCTTAAAGTAAGGATTTCCAGGGCCAATTCATAAGGCCCAGAAGCAAATGGTACTTCTTTAAAGAAGACAGCTTTTCCCAAGACCATAGATCAAGAAAATCTACTTCCCCACAGATAAAATTAAATTCCTAGGAATTTACCAAAGAAGTGAAAGATCCCTATAATAAAACTATAAAACACTGATGAAAGAAATTAAAGAAGACAAAAAATTTTTTACAATTCCATGTTCATGTATTGGAAGATTTGATATTGTTAAAATATTCATACTACTCAAGGCAATCTACAGATTCAATGCAATTCCTATCAAAATACCAATGACATTCTTTACAGAAATATAAAACAGAATCCTAAAATGTAGATGGAAGCAAGGAAGATCCAGAATAGCCAAAGCTATCCTAAGCAAAAAGGACAAAACTGGAGAAATCACATTACCTGACTTCAAATTATACTACAGAGCTGTAATAACCAAAACAGCATGATAGTGGCATAAAAACAGATATATAAACCAATGAAACAAAATAGAGAATCCAGAAACAAGCTCACACCCCTACAGTAAACTCATTTTCAACAAAGGTACCAAGAATATACACTGGGGAAAAGACAGTCTCTTCAATAAATGGTGCAGGAAAACTGGATATCCATGTGCAGAAGAATGAAACTAGAACACTATGTCTCACCATATACAAAAATCAAATAAAAATGGATTAAACAATTAAATCTAATACCACAAATGAAACTACTACAAGAAAACCTTGGAGAAACTCTCCAGGACATTGGTCTGGGCAAAGATTTATTGAGTAATACCCCACAAGCACAGGCAACCAAAGCGAAAATGGATAAGTGGGATCATGTCAAGTTTAAAACCTTTTGCACAGCAAAGGATACAATCAACAAAGTGAAGAGACAACCCACAAAATGGGAGAAAATATTTGCAAACTACCCATCTGACAAGAGAGTAACAATCAGATTATGTGGGGACCTGAAACAACTTTATAGGGGAAAAAACGAATAATCTTATTTTAAAATGGGCAAAAGATTTGACTAGACATTTCTCAAAATAAGACATAAAAATGGCAAACAGATAGATGAAAAGATGCTCAACATCATGGATTATCAGAGAAATACAAATCAAAACCTAAAATGAGATATATCTCACCCCAGTTAAAATGGCTTAAATCCAAAGTACAGGCAATAAAAGATACTGGTGAGGATGTGGAGAAAAGAGAACCCTTGTACACTATTGGTTGGAACGTATATTAGTACAACCACTCTGGAAAACAGTTTGTAGACTCCTCGAAAAACTAAAAATAGAACTACTACTTGATCCAGCAGTATCACTGCTGAGTATATACCCAATAAAAAGGAAATCAGTATATTGAAGAGATATCCACACTCCTATGTTTGCTGCAGCACAAAAGCCAATATTTGGAAGCAACCCGAGTCCATCAATAGATGAGTGGATAAAGAAAAGGTGGTACATATACACAATGGAGTACTGTGCAGCCATAAAAGAGAATGAGATCCAGTCACTTGCAACAACATGGATGGAACTGGAGATCATTATGTTAAGTGAAATAAGCCAGGCACAGAAAAACAAACATCACGTGTTATCTCTTATTTGTGGGATCTAAAAATTAAAACAATTGAACTCATGGAGATAGTAGAAGGATGGTTACCAGAGGCTGGGAAGGGTAGTAGGGATGAGGGGGAGGTTAGGATGGTTAATGGGTACAAAAAAATAGAATGAATAAATAAGGCTTATTATTTGATAGCCCAACAAGGTGATTATAGTCAATAATTTAACTGTACATTCAAAAATAACTAAAAGAGTATAATTGGACTAGGTGCCATGGCTCACGCCTGTAATCCCAGCACTTACGGAGACTAAGGTCAGTGGATCACCTGAGGTCAGGAGTTTGAGACCAGCCTGACCAACATAGTGAAACCCCATACTCAGTTGTGTGATTGCTGGATCAAATAGTAGCTTTATTTTTAGTTTTTCAAGGAACCTACAAACTGTTTTCCAGGGTGGTTGTACAAAAATACAAAATTAGCCAGGCATGGTGGCGCATGCCTGTAATCCCAGCTACTCGGGAGGCTGGGGCAGGAGAATTGCTTGAACCCAGGAGACGGAGGTTGCAGTGAGCTGAGATCACGCCATTACACTCCAACCTGGGCAACAAGAGCAAAACTCCATCTCAAAACAAAAACAAACAAAAAAACCAAAACAAAACAAAAGAGTATAATTGGATTGTTTGTAACATGAAGAATAAATGCTTGAGGGGATGGATACTCCATTTTCCATGATGTGATTATTGTGTACTGCATGCCTATATCAAAATGTCTGATTACCTCATAAATATATACACCTAATATGTACCCCCCAATTTTTTTTTAAAGCAAGTCTACTTCCACCTATTTTTTCTCCACCTTTTTGTTATTTCCCCACTACTCTTTTTTAGGGAAACAAAAAGAAAACAAAACAAAAAGACCTCTTTTTTTCATTGACCACATCTTTTCCCTACCATTTGATAGACTATTAAAAAGCTGACTGGAGACCATCTCACTCTATTCTGTTCTCCTTCTGATCCTTTACTGTGAACCATTTTTCAAATGTGTCTTGCTTTTATTAACTCTTATTTTTTTTCAACAGGTCAGGTCCAGACCTGATACCTCTTTGTACCAGTCTTCCAAATCCTGTCTATGATAACTAACCAATCTGATTGTTGGTTATGTCAACATATTTGAATGTCAACATTATTTGAAAGAACCTGAACATATTTTTGTTCCTGCCAATGCATGTCTTGTGGATAAAGTCTGAAGAATAAATGTATGCCAAGAGAGAACAATCTGATGCTATTTATCCTTTTGCCACCAACTCAACTTTTAATGTTCAAAACTTCTATTGGAAGAGTCAAGTATGTGGTATCCCAAAGTACATAAGACTTATGTGTTGATTAGTTTAAGTCAAAAACATTGGAGAAATTGTAGTTTAGAAAGGGCTAGCTGACCTATCTCTTACTGCATACAGCAAGCCATAAAAGTTCCTCTTGGAGGGGTAATCTCACTATACCAGGTAAGAAAATAGCCCTTATCACCAGAGACTGGGAACTGGGGGCAATGGACCTGAATAAGTGTACTTAACAAAGTAACTCTTATCTTCCACTAGTTTTATATCCCCCATATATCTCCTAGTGACTCCCCTAGAAAACATACTGCCCCTAGCCAGATTTTCTTTGTCCAGTCATTTCTTCTTAAATGTAACATTCTTTGTCTAAAAAGTATAAAAGCACCTTGCTTTGACTACTTCTTTGGACTTCACTGGCTTCACTATCTTATGAAGAGCCCCATGTACATGTACAACTAATACAATTTGTATGCTTTTCTCTTGTTAATCAACCTGGCATCAGTTTGGTTTCTAGAGCTAGCAAGAGCCCACATAGAAACCTAAAGGGGCCAGGTGTGGTGGCTCATGCCTATAATCCCAGCACTTTGGGAGGCTGAGGCAGGTGGATCACCTGAGGTCGGGAGTTCGAGACCAGCCTGACCAACATGGAGAAACCCCATCTCTACTAAAATATATAGAAAATTAGCTGGGCGTGGTGGCGCTTGCCTGTAATCCCAGCTACTCAGGAGGTTGAGGCAGGAGAATTGCTTGAACCTGGGAGGCAGAGGTTGCGGTGAGCCGAGATCACGCCTTTGCACTTCAGTCTGGGCAACAAGAGCAAAACTCCATCTCAAAACAAACAAACAAACAGAAACAAAAAACCTAAATAGATTTGGAGGTAATCTCTGACTCCCCTACAGGCAAAGCGATCACCATGACTTTTTAATCCTTTAGTTTGTGAAATGTAACACACATACGGAAACTTATACAAGAAAAAGACATACAACTGAATTATTTATCACAAAATTAATTTTCACATAACTACCATCCAAATAAATAGAACACTGCCAGCATTCCCAAAATCATCCATGTCCTGCCCACCCCAAATATTACCCCTCCTTTTACCATAAAGGTAATTACTATTCTGATTTTATTGTTATTATTCTCTAGATGGCAATTTGATTGTTAAGTGGGTTAAAGAAAGCTTCTGCCAAAACTCAAAAAATGTAGATTTGGTGGTCATTAGTATTGTTAGCTATTTCTTCTGATCTAAGACTCCCTTGCAGTCTTAAGGTCCTTCTAGTAGATCAGAAAGAAGCTGATGGGCAGAGTGAAGGTAAAGTAGTAGAGTCTTAATCTAGTCCATTCAAACTTGGTATGACTGCTATAAACTTATAAGGTATACAAACAGAGACTATTAGATAGTTAACTATATTTGATTTGCCATTAGGTCTTCAGAAACACTTTTGCCACAGATCAAGGTGAACTTGTTAACATAGACTATTGTCAAGGGCAGAGTTCCCTCAAAGTCTCACAGGCTTAATTCTCCAAAGCGCCAGAGTTGTCCCTCCTTCTAGTAAGACTATTCTAAAAGTAGCTGGTTCAGGCTCCAGGAACAAGGATTCATCTCCCATATGCCTTTTATCAGTCTTTTCTTTAAAAAGGTTTTAAAATAATATATTCTTGTAAAATTAAAATTAGAACTACACAGAAGTAAAAGGTAAAGTTTCTCTCTTAGGTTGGATTCCCCCTAAAGTAGACCCTGAGATTAGGATTTGGGGACAAGTAGTTGATTTGGAAGGCCACAGAGCACAGTGAGGGAACGGGGAAATGATACGGGAGAGGGAAGGAAAGTCAGTAAACGATGTGCCGATTAGTAAATTCTCAGGGCTTAGTTGGGGCTCAATTCCCCTATGAACTTCTAATAAATAGTACAAAACAGAGGTTGACAAACTACAGCCATGAGCCAAATCAGACCCACTGCTTATTTTTGTAAGTAAAGTGTTAATGGAATAGAACTATGCCCTGTTTTGGTTCACATGTTTTCTATGAGTTGACTAATTATGACAGACAGTATTATCTCAAAGTTTACATTATTTACTCTGTCCCTACAGAAAAAGTTTGCCAGTCTGTGCTATAGAGCATGCCTCAGAGTCATCCCATCTGAAGGTGGGGAGCTGAAATATTTATCTACCATCATGCATTCCTCATTGACTGAGGGCTCCTCTGAGTGTGATAACCCCTCAGACCTTCTGGCTGACTCTATAGGCAGACCAAGCACACTCCTGTATCCAGATACTCCTGTATCTCCTCTTGCAGAGAGCTGTATGTGCTTACAGTATGAAAGTGTAAGCATTTACAGGAACAACGAATGTCAAGGAGGTATAATTAGGACAATAGTATCTGCTACAATCCCTATCCCACATATGCATCAATTCCAATCCCTGCAGGTAACCACTTTCAGATACAGTTTTGTGTGTATCTTTCCAAATATTTCTCTATGTATGCAGAATGTATTACACACATTTGAATGCACTGGTTTATTTGGCAGTTAATGCCAGGGCAGGTATGAAATAACAGGGAGAGTGAAGGAAGGAAGGAGAAAAATCTAATAAAGGTTTATGTTATTGTGCTGGTAACTACAGTGGGCAAATGGGGACCCTCTGAGTGTCTTAGAATTGTCCCTTGGTGCTGTGTGAACTTGAGGATGTTAACATCTCCCTGCTATATGGCTTCCCTCCACAAGGACTGAATAAGCCTCTACAACTTTGGAGAAATCTCTGAAGCCAACAAACAACAAGAAAAACAAAAACTAGAGCAATAAAGCAGCCATTTGAAACAAGATGTTGAAAATACACATGGAAACTGTCCAACATAGCTGCACTTGAAACGAAGGATATGCCATGGGATTCTGGCTAGGGGAACCGAAAGTTTCTACTACAAACCTAAATCATGTTCACATGGTTAATTGCTTATGACCCAATAAATCTAACCAGATGAGAAAATAGTTAGCTGTGGGATCAGTGATTTATAAGACACTCGGAAACAGCAACTTGTCCATTCATCTGCCTTTGGATAGGCATACTCATCAATTATCTTAGCCAACAATTACAGTAGACATAACATCACTACCTTCTTTGTCCAGTTAGTTTTGAACCATCAAGTTGTAAATATCATCATGCTTTCCTCACCTAGGAGTAAAAATTTTGTATACATTTTTGGTCCTAATGTAAAAGGAAGTGATTACTATATTATTTATTCCTCTGCCTCATATATATATATATATGATCACTTTTCCCAACTGCAGATAAAATGAGTTGTGTTTAATTTGGATGATTCTTGCTTCTCTGACAAATTTCAGAGGAATTTTTTTTTTTTTTTTAGACGGAGTCTTGCTCTGCCACCCAGGCTGGAGTGCAGTGGCGCGATCTTAACTTACTACAACCTCTGCCTCCCGGGTTCAAGCAAGTCTCCTGCCTCAGCCTCCTGAGTAGCTGGGATTACAGGTGCCTGCCTCCACACCCAGCTAATTTTTATATTCTTAGTTTCACCATGTTGGCCAGGCTGGTCTCGAATTCCTGACCTCAGGTAATCTACCTGCCTCGGCCTCTCAAAGTGCTGGGATTACAGGCGTGAGCCATCATGCCCGGCCTCAGGAGAATTTTGCACCCAGGCCTCATTGCCTTCTTGCCTTCTCTGTTTTTTGTTTTTTGGTTTTTTTTTGTTGTTTTTTTTTGGTAAGGTCTTCCTCTGTAGCCTAGCTTAGAGTGCAGTGGTGTAATCATGGCTTGCTGCAGCTTCAACCTCCGGGACTCAAGTGATCCTCCTGTCTCAGCCTTGAAGTAGCTAGAACTATACGTGAATGCCACAATGCCCAGTTAATTTATTTTTTCTAGAGATGGGGTCTTGCTATTTTTCCCAGGCTAGTCTTGAACTCCTGGCATCAAGCAATCCTCCTATTTTGGCCTCCCAAAGTGCTGGGGTTATAGGCGTGAGCGACCATACCCAGCTTCCTCTCTGGTCTTATACCTTTAGAGAGCATGCCTTGGGTGCCACACTCTTTGCCCAATACTGTGACTTGGGCTTAGCAGATGTTCAGCATCCATTGCTGAAACTGAGGGTTAATTCCTTTATCCAACTGTGACTCTACCAAATACATCACCCTGTGCATTGTTGGTTTTCTATCCCTGCTTATTCCAGGCAGCCAAGGGATGCCTTGGGCCAAAAATAAAATTCTTCCATGCAAAGTGGTTACTGTTTCAGAAACAGCACTGCAAAGATGCTGAAAACTTAATTCACATCACTTGATTTGTGAAGTGTGAAACTCAGAACATTTTATATTTATTTTACCCGTCGATCTGTCAGCACAGATTAGAGTGAGGGAATTGTACAAGAGATGATACAGTAGGGCTTCTGTTCATTTATATCTTGAACCTCACACAATGGTCCAAGACAGAAGTAGAAGAGCCAGGAACCTGATAGAGGCTGGATCCAGGAATATCCTGATTTAGCCTGAGTTCAGACAAAGGTCCATTTAGACCAGTGGCATGGAGAGTTGACAATTGAGAGTCATGGCC
The DNA here is from genome assembly GCF_030222135.1 of Aotus nancymaae. Lineage (NCBI taxonomy): Eukaryota > Metazoa > Chordata > Mammalia > Primates > Aotidae > Aotus > Aotus nancymaae. The sequence continues at coordinate 15,557,673 of NW_026988472.1, read as the reverse complement.
CAGAGAAATAAGGGAGAATATCAGACTATCAGGCAGTTCTTTTTGTATGTTAAGAGGAGCCCATTCCTACTGTGGAAATCTGTGAGTACCAGCTGTTACTAGAGCCTTTTGGAGATAAATGATTATGTAGTTATTTTGGAGGGGGAGTGATTATAGAAAGGGTGGTAAATGTCAAAGGAGTTCTTATAATTAGGCCAAGATTAAATACAAATTTTTCAATAAAAGATTTAAACAGATAAAGACCTTGAAGGTAGAAATGACTTTTTTCATTAAAGAAGTCATAGCATTGAAGTCTTGAGCTGTGACAAAAATAAAAATGAAAATGGTACAAATATAAAAATAACCAGGTGGGGAAAGTCATGACTGGGATTCACTTCAGCTCCTTGGGAGATTTGGAAATGAATTGGGGCCCAACTGCCTTTAGCTCTATAGTCTTATAGAAGCAGACACGGTTTTGTTGTTTGTTTGCCAGACATAGGTCCTAGCGATGCACCTGCTCTCGTAGAAATAAGAGAAGGAATTGTACTACTTTACCATCTCAATTGCATGCCAAATAAGAAAGCTACATGTAGATGGATTGATTACTAAGTTACAAGTGAGCTCACAGGCTTAATTCTCCAAAGTGCCAGAGTTGTTCACTGGTGGTCGGTGAATTTGTTTTTTTTAAACAACAAAAAAAGACACTTATTGATGGAATATTGTGTATTTATGGAAAAACAAAGTTGCAAATTATGTAGTATAGCTAGCCTTTATTTGTCACCTCCCCTGCTGAAGCTTGGGGTTATTTCTAGCATAGAAAAGATTTAAACTACTATTAAGAGGTATATGTAACATTCATTTGCACTGAAGTTCTTGTGGCATTGGCGTGTCTTCTTTCTAATGCCATCGAGTTTGTCATAAGAACAAAGAATCAGCAACTTAGAGCATCCAATTCTCCTTTCAAGTACTTGCCCATCATAGAAGAAAGAAAATATATAAAAACTTGAGACAAAAGAACTCAGTTTTGGGTATAGAGGCAAATTTTGACACCTCAGAAAGAATGAGGGTCTATGTATAAAAGAAGGACCAGGGAGACAGGAATGAGGATACTTGCAGGAAAGAAATCGATACTTGGCAAATAAAAGTATTAAGAGATCATATTGTTACACCTAACTTCTTTAATACAAACCAAAAGAATATCTGTTACCTCTCAACCTGATAATTAAAAACAAGAAAAGAAGTGATGTACATCCACAGCAGAAACAAAGAAACAATTAAGAGGCAATTGTCTTGTGGTCTCAATTAGTGGCAAGGTGACCTAAGAGAGGTTCAGAGCAGAAAAAATACATAATGACTCTTTTTAAAATAAGCCAAGCATATTATTTTAAATGAACCATTGGAAATAAGAAAAAAATGGATAGCATAAGCAAAAATTGAATTGCATGGTGGAGTTTAAGAACAAATTACCATTTGTTTATATTTCAGTCTCTTTTACAGGAAGGTCAGAGAATTCCATACTGTATTAAAATGCAATTTTTATGCCTAGGAGTCTAATATTGCTGCTTATATAATAATCCTCTTTAAGTGGAAAAGACAGATCAGCCTAGCTATGAGCTTCAGCACAATCAATGTTTGTCTCACAAAAACATCCAGACTTCCTGAAGATTTTCCAACCATTCTGTGTTTTGCCTGTGAAAATATACTGGTTACGGAAAATCTATTCCTTGGAAAAATGAGACTAACCAAAAGCTGTTTGCTTTGCTATCAATTCTGGGGATCCTGTTATATATTTACAGCTTTGCCTTTTTGGGGTTATATGGGAGAGGGGGCAAAGAAAGAGAAGGGAGGTAAATGCTATTTTCTTCTCATTTAAGAATACAGTTGGTGGGTAGATTGACATTTTAATCATTGGTTTCAACTGGTTGCTTTTTTGGATTAAAGAAGGGTCTTTAAATGCCACCTGAGTTTTAAATGGGTGAGAATGTGGGTTTTAGTTTATTTTCAACCCTGTTTATTTACTTCTAGATAATAGAAAAGTGAACTGTTGCTAGCTGTAAAAATGTATAGATAATCAAATCAAGATAACACATTATCACAGCAGAGAAAGGTATAGTATATGTAAGAGTAAGGAACTCATAACAGAAATATTTAAATTCAAGGATATGTGAAAGTGATCCCAGATTTTTCTCAGCCCCTTAGCTGAACTTACTGCAGGGGTGCCCTGTCTACTTGGCTTGCATCTTTCAACCCCTTGTGGGAGAGAGCATGTGAGCCACTGAGTGCAGGATCCAGCCAGCCACTCAGGGTACCAACACAGGACCAAGCTAAATGCAGGGCCCATGGCCACAGACGAGGTGCAAGCGAGTGCAGGAATCAGCTGGCCACTCTGGGCACTGACACAGGAGCAAACTCCATGCAGGGCCCACAGCCAGACCAGGTATGTCACCCCAAGGGGAACGCAGCAGCACCCAAGTGATGGTGCCTGTGACCCCAAAGACCCAGAGGGGATGTTACAGTGCTCCTTTAGTTCTGATGTCCATGGATGGTGATGTGTTAACATCTCAGTTGGCCCCTTGTCTTGTGTTGGGTGGCTGCCCTCCACCGGTGAGGGCAAAGCGTTGGTGTGACAGCTTTTTCTGGGTACCTGCACTCAGTGGCTCCCCCAAGAAGAATGAAGTCACATGGACAGTTGAAGGATGGTAATGGTGGAGAATTTTACTGAGCAGTGAAAACAGCTCACAGCAGAAGAGAAGACCAGAAGGGCAGGTTGTCTTCCACAAAGTCAGGTTGTCTCTTCCCCCAAGTCAGATCATCTCCTTCTCTACCGACTGAGTCTGAGGTCTTTATAGGCATAGGATAGAGCGTGTGTGCTTATTGGTTTGTGAGTATGTAAAAAAGGTTAAAGTGAAAACACTCAAAGGTGGGCACAACAATATAGAAAACCAATCAGGAAAGGGTAGGTATATGTAAAATGGGCGAAGGGTGGGGATCAGTCAGAGGAAAGCACACCAAACAGAAGGACAAGTTTTCAACCCAGTCTGGGGATTGAACTTGTAGCTTGGCTTTCAGGCTTTAAATTGTCTTTGACTTGGAGTTGGGGTTTCACGGGTGCCTGCCCCTATCTGCTTAGGCATTTGGTTGCCTCCTGTCACTATCAAAAGTGTCTATCAAAAATGACTCCATAGGAAACATAACTAGGCAGGGATTCAGAAAACTTGTTTTGGGGAGTCTCTGCCTTTAAGATTTTTCTATTTTCAAAAATTATCTGTAATAAACTATTTTAAAACTCAGTGAATTAAAACCACAATTATTTATTCTCACATATATATCTATGGTTGTTTGGGTGGTTATGCTTCAATCAGTGGCTTTAGCCTGGCTTGATCCCTTTTTGCCAGGGCACAACTCTGATATTGTAGAGCCCAGGCTAAAGGGATAGCAGCTAGCCAGGACAATAACAGAGAAACCAGAAGAGGAGCCCAATTGTAGGAGTGCATTTCACATCTCTGCTTGCATCAAGTCTACTATTATATCATTGTCTAAAGCAAGGTACATGGCCAAGCTGAAACACAAGGGACATAGAGAATAACTTGTCCCACTTGAAGGCCAAATCATGGACAAGCCCAAAGTCAATGTATCAGGGAAATGTATTTTTCCTGTGGGTGAGAAGGAGGGAGTAAATATTATTGAATAATAATATAATCTGCTAAAGTTGCAACTGGCTCCATGATTTTGGACATATTTAACCTTTCTTGGCTAAAATTTTTTCAATAGAAAAAGTGAAGATAGAGATACAACATGATATCATAAATAACATGAACTTTAGAATTCTATAGACCTTGTTAAAATCTCAACTTTGTCAAGGACTAGCTATGTCTCTTGAGCAAATCACTAAATCTGATGTTCAGAGTATTCCTGACCACTAGAGAAAATATTAGCACCTGTTGTAGGAAAAAAAGATTCAGTGGCAATACAACGAAAGTGTTTTTTCTCATATTTCATATGATCTAATACAGTTTGAACATTGATCCTGGGCAGCTTTCTCCTCTAAACCAGGGATTAGCAAACTCACAGGCCAAATCTGGCCAGCCCCTTTTTTTTATAAATAAAATTTTATTAGAACACAGCCACATCCATTCATTTATGTACTGTCTGTGGCTGCAATGGCAGAGTTGAGTTGTTACAACACAGATAGCATGACCAACAATCCAAAAATATTTACTATCTAGCCTTTTATAGAAAAAGTTAGTTGACCCTTGCTTAACAGCAGTAAATCAAGAATCTAGGCTCCTTTAATCATTGTTCCACCATTATGCAGTCTTTCACCTTTAGCTAGTCAGAGGAGAGAAAGAAAAATAACACACTCTAACTACTTCACTGCCTTCACCCAAAAGTGAAACATACCACACATTAGATAGGATCAGTTACATACTCAAGAAGGTTGCAAAACAGGATGGGAAATTTGCAGGGTATTTTTAAACTTTCTGTTAAATGGAGGAAATAAAATGAAAATGCAACATTTATTTAAAAATTATAACATTAATGATAGAAATATTCAGACCCTTAAACACTAAAATTGATAAAGATAAATGTATAAAAGTAAATTAAATATTCAATTAAAAAAGCAAGAAGCAATCCACAAAGCAGAAAGAAGAAAATACTAAATATAAAGTAAAATTTATGAGTCTGGAAAGAGAAAAACAGAACTAATATATAAATAACATCCTTTAAGAAATGGAAAACTAAAATCTAAACCAGTGAAAAAAAAGCAAGAAGAAGCACAAATCCAACAGAAAGACAAGGCAGATGTAACCACTGAAACACAGGAATCATTTTTTGAATTATAAAAGTTAATTACACAATTGAGTCATTCTTGTCATAATCAACTAAATCAGAGTTGAGGGACCAAGGGGAAAAAACACTCAAGACATATAACCTTGCTCCAAAAATGTAATTCTCTGCAAGATTGACTGCTGAAATAGCCTGCTGTAACCCAAAGATGAGTTTTACTGAAACCACCTGCAGTGACTCTAAGACAAGTTTTACCTACCACCACTCACCAATCAGAGCTTGCTAGATGCCAAAAGCTTCTCTAGTGCCAATGAGCTTTCTTTCAAAACAATATGTAACATTTCTATTTCTAATAAAACTTCCAACCTTCTATTTGTTCTTCGGACATACCAAAGGCCGGTCTGTGTATATGCCCCAAACTGCAATTCTTTCTTCCCAAATAAAATGTCTTAAATTTAGAGATTTATCCTATATTTAACTTCAAAAAAATCATAATGGATTGAGTTGCAAATCTCTATGAAAAGGAAATTTGTAAATTGAATTCGATAATTTTCTAGAAAATTTTCTTAGAAATATAATTTACCAAACTCACTATAAGAGAGAGAAAAAGTTTAAATAGGCCAACTTCCACAGAAGAAATGCAGCAAGTTATTAAAGTGCTACTCCTCAGTAAAGCAAAAGGCCCCAATATTTTCATTGGGGAATTCAACCAAACTGTCAAACAGGGATGGAAGGAAGAAAATGTGTCAAGAGAAGAGAAATTACCCTGATGACAGATAAGGAAAAAGACTGGCAGATATGGATGGAAAGGGCCAAATAATTGATATGGCAGAGATAAAGGATGGATTTCATCTTTCTTCCCTACATCCTTCTTGAAGTTTCCATTTTAATGATGGCCTCTTATGTACCAAAGTCCTAATCAAAATGATTAATTTAACAAATTTTTAATAAAGAAAAAAAAAAGAATTTATAGAAACTAAGGAAGTCAAGGAATAAAAAGACCAAGTCCTGGATATATTGTTCATGTGGGTAATATATAGGCCTTAACTAAGTGACTTGAGTAGGTCTGAAGTTACTGGAACTATTGTTTATAGTCCTGAACCGAGTCTCTAATACCTGAATTCCTAATGATGGATATGAGAACAAGCAGACATCTAGAAACCATGAATAATAATCTAGAAAGTGTTATAAGGTAAGTAAATATATATATTAGAAATGAACAAATGCCTGCCTATTGCAATGTATTTCTACTTATCTAAAAAGCACCTATAACTCTCACCACTGCGTTTCTCCTTCAGATAAAGATATTGTCTCTCAGTAGTTCTACAAAGTAAATATATCTAGCATAAGAAGCAAATGGTAGGATACCAACATTTACAGGACATCAAGCCATGACAATTTAAGTAATTAACTGGTTGTCACCTAGTCTGGAGCAAAACTCTAGAAAATGAGGTAACTGGAAAACAATGAGGAGAAGGTAAGGAAGGCTAGTTAGGAATGGCAGCTTAGCCAGGGAGCCCTGGTTTCTCCCTAATACAGAGTAGCAGAAAGCTCTGGGAAACAGCAAAGGGTAACTGGGAGTACATGGTTCATGTGTAAAATGGAGATAATATTTCTCTTGGGGTATGAAGTTTAAATGAAATAGTGAATGTCAGATATCTGGTGCTCATTAGGTGGTCCATATATATCAGCTTTCTTCGTCACCTGCTCTTTTTAAATAGAAATATATATATACATACACACACGCACATCCATACACACAGAAATACACATGCAAATATGACTCTGGATGCTACAAACAAGAGAAATGATATCTTTCTATTTATATGCATTTCTTCTTGAACAATTCATTTGACTGGGTCTTTAGAGTTAAATAAGTTAGTCTTTCGGTTTCCTTATGACAGCTCTTCTGTCTTCAAATAAGATATTTTTCAACAGCATATTGAATGAAAGAAGGTTTACACAAATGAGAAAATAGTGAAGGATTGCATTTATACAAACTTCTAAAACAGGCTAAACTAATTTATAATGAAAAATATCAGAACAGAGGCGAGTAGTCTCGGTTATCAGGCTCAGAACACATTGAGTGGCTACCTACAGATGGTAGCCACTCAATAAATGGTAACTGATATTCTGTAGGGTATGTCACAAATATAATATTTTTAAGGAGCTAATAGATGCTGCTCTGCACTAACCGCAACAAGGTATAGAGGCTGCACATGAAGCCAGTGCTTTTATTTAGTGAAAAATAGACTTGCTAAAAGTAATATTTACGAATACCCAGTTTTTGTGCTAACTGCTCCTTATATAGAGAAGAAGTGGAGAGGGAAATAAAATCTCCACTTCAAGAGCTTCTAGTCAGCTAAGTAAGACAACACAATTATAGACCTTACGGAAAAATTACGCTTGTGTGTAACCAAATACAAATGAAAGCCTTTCAGAAACAGTTTGAGATCAAGGGTGAAAAAATGCCATCAGCTTGAATTCTAAGCTTTATATCGTATACCTGTCCACTGTAGTTCTTTTGTCATTTCAGATAACTCCAATGACTAAAAGTCAGAATAAAGTCTAGATTATGGTTAACTCTATGTAAGTGCTTTATATTTATTAACGTATCTAGTGCTATAACAACCATACAAGGGTGGTCATTTTATTATGCCCATTTTACAGATGAAGACACTAAGGCAAGAGAGGTAAAGTAATTTACCCAGGGTTACACAATTAGTGAGAGATAAAGCTGGGATTCAGCACCAAGCAGTTCACTCCAGAGTTCAGGTCTTAGCCTGATACCATACCATGTCAGATGTTGAATCCATTTCCATCACAAAGATAAAACCATCTGCATATATATATATACACACACACACACACACATATATATACACACACATATATACACACACACATATATATACAAACATACATATATATATGAATTTAAAGGGAAATTAAAGAAAGATTAAGTGTTGGTTTTTTTTCTTGTCAAATATAAAGTTATATAACCAACATGGAGACAATGCTGGTATGATAGTAGTTCAAAATTTAGTCCATTTAATATGAAGAGTGTTTCTCTGCTGTTGAGTTCACTCCCTCGGTTTCCACATAGCTAAAGAGAACTCAAAGCATCTATGGATATGCTATTCTGTACTGCTCCTTAGGCCTTGAATAGTAGCTCTTAGGCTTGTTAAGCCAGCTGCAAAGTGTAGCTAATCAATTATAGCAGCCAGAAATAGTATATATTCATGAGTACAGAAGTGGCCTTTAACCTACAGAGCAAGGCCGTTGCGGAGGATAGAAAACCAAACCTTGCAGCTTAGCCTCAACTTTCACCCTGATTTCCCATCCTCCGCAGCCCCAGAGAAGTAATTTTCAGCTTAGTCTCTTGCTGATAGCCATCTGCGTCGCAAAACCATTATCCACCCTGCGCCTTCCTACTTAACTCAATGTGTTCTGAGCCTGATAACCAAGATTACTGCAGAGGCACAGAGTACTGAAGTTAATAGAGAGACTCAATTGCATTTCACCCTAGAGGGGGCTGCTTACAGGTCAGTGCTAAGACAATCAACCAAGCAGCCTATGCCTCTGCCACCCCCGCTATTGCCGCTGGTGGTTTCATAACCTGAGAAAACTTAAACACATTTGTTGACAAATAAAAGTGACAACTGAAGTGCTAGGAAAACCACCTTCTTTTTATTTTTTTATCTTTTATCAAGATTGGACACAAGTAACATTTTCCTAGGTGCAGTTTTGTTTTTCCTTCCGATTCTTCCATCCAGATATTTTATGTTAAATTTCAGTTTTTGAGACTGAGGAAAAATGTTAAGTCAACAACAGCTTTCCCAATTTGAGATAGCCATAGCTTCATCTGCAGCAGAGAATACCAGTGATTATAAGGCCTAATTGATGCTTAAGAGGAGAAATATGTGATTGGTTTAATTGACTGCTTAAGGGGGAAAAGATGTGATCCATTTTAATATATTTTTAAGGTCTTCATGTCTTGCTAAGCCAAGAAGTATTTTTATAGAACCATTACATAAACCGTTTTGTTCTAGGTACTGTGGTTTATACAGACTATATCTTTATCAAATATATACCAGATATATTACACACTAAGAATTCCAGTAAATAAGATACAATCCTGCCATCATTAATTTTGACTGTCAGCTGGCTACTTCTTCACTCTGTGACCTAGAATCATAGATTATACACAAAAGGGCTACTGTTCCAGGGGGCAGATCCCTCAAATGGAAAGAGAAAAAGTGTCAATGTGATTTCCTTCTCTTTATCCTCTCTTGGTCCAATGGAAGGAGAAATAAAAGGATGAGATGCTTTTCATTTTACTAAAAGGCCTTAAACATCAAAAAAGAAGTTTGGATATAATCAAATCATTCAACATTTTTAAGAAAAGTAGTGGCTTCATTTCTTAGGGAAGTGTTTCAGAAAAGATAATCTAGAAGACATGTAGAATTGGTATAAATATCAGACACAGGAAGATCGATTTAAGAACTACTGTAGAACATAGGTAATTAGATGTAGTTGAAAAGAGACTGCTTTTGGCCAAGATGGAGTAATAGGAGTATATTGACCCTTCCACCAGAAACAACTAAAATATGAGACAAAATGCATGCTATGAGGTTGTTCTAACATGGGATATCAAAGACCATAAGACAATGATTCCTATGAAAGGAGAAATAAATAAGTCCTATGATTGCACCAGTTTACTGTCAAGACAGAGTTCTCAGGCCACATCACAGGTAGAGAAAACCCAGGAGGAGCCTAACAGTCTCCCTGAGTTAAAATGATAGAATTCAGAGCTCAAGGATAGCTAAGTTTGTAGGAATAACAGAGTGGATGGAGATAGATGCACAAAGACAGAGCACCCAAAGATTTGCAGAAGATCTTCCTCAAATCTTCAGCTGATTACTGATCAGCACAATAGTGTAAGGAGAAAACCATCTGAGAATGAAGACAGAACTATTCCAAATCCCTAGAGAACATATAGGTATTTCCACTGACCTGAGTGAAAAACCCTTGTAATTCACAAGACAATGGATTGAAAGAGTACTCAGAAATGTATAGCCTCAGTAGTAGAGGTGAAAAAATTAGTTCTAGACTAAAAGTTGATCTGGTTCCACCTAACAAAGCTTTAAAGTAAGGCTTGAAAAGATTAACCTGTTGTCAAGTAATCTAACTATATTCAAGAACAAATCTCAAAAATATTTATAGACACAAAATATAATCCAGCATAAAACTACTGAGACCAGCTAAGTCATAGAGACCCCCACCCAGGCAGTGCTGAAGGAACTAAGAAGCAGACACAAAGATAGAGTGCAAAGTGGGACTATCAGGGGTAGCCAAGCTGAGAGCCTTGGTGGCTAACCGCCTTCCAAGCTGAGAGCCTTGAGCAGACTCTGACCCATGCAGTTATTCTCTCTGAACAGGTGATTATTACTCACAAGCAGGTGTTCTGTGTTTTCTCATAGAACTACAATAAACTAGGCAGGCAGCTGGTGCCTGCTTTCCACTGATCAAAGACAAACTAGAAAGTGTTCTCCACGAGGGAGCCATGGGAGCAGGGTCACATATCCCGTGCTAGAACTAGTTTAACTAGTGTATGATATACGCATACTGTTTACTACTTTAGAACACCCTGAGCAGTTTTCCACTTGGAGGGCCAGCTCGGATTTCCTTGCCATCGCTCTCAGTGAAAAATATAGTCCATCATACACTCAGCATAAAACAAAGTAAAACTCACAATGCCTGGCATCCAATCAAAAATTACCAGATGTGCAAAGGAGCAGGAAAATGAAGCTGATAATGAGGAGAAAGCAAATCAATATAAACAAACTAAAAAAAACATAGGTGTCAGAATTAGTACACAAAATACACTAAAACATTTTTATTATATTTGTTATGTTCAAGAAGGCAGAAAAAAATTGAACATGTTAGGGATATGGAAGCTATACAAAAGACTCAAGTGAGCTGGGCACAGTAGCTCACCTCTGTAATCCCAGCAACTCTGGAAGCTGAGGCAGGAAGCTCACTTGAGCCCAGGGGTTCAAGACCAGCCTGGACAATACAGCAAGACCTCTATCTCTACAAAAATTTTTTAAAGTTAAAATAAAAACTCAAAAGGTCATAGATAAAACTATAGTGTCAAATACTTCTTAAAAATGCACTGGATGGTGTTACCAGGCAAGTAGACACCAGAGAAGAAAATATTAAACTCAAAACCCTAGCAATAGGACATATCAAGAATAAAATACGCAGAGAAAAAAATACTGAAAAATGAACAGAGTATTAATAAGCTCTAGGACAACTAAGTAGCCTAATAATACATGAAATTAGAGGCCACAAAAGAATAGAACAATACTTGAGGAAATAACGGTTAAAATTTTTCTAATTTGATAAAAACTAAAAACTCACAAATCTAAAAAGCTAGATGTTTCCTAACCACCAAATATATAGAAAAAAAATCAAGATACATTATATTCAAATTATTAAACCAAGGCTAAAAAGAAAATCTGAAAAATGAAAAAAGACATTATGTAGAGTAACAAAGTTAAACAGGTAGCAGATTTTTCATTAGAGATAATCCAAGTCAAAAGACAATAGAGGAACATATTTAAAGTACTGAAAAAAAAATAACTGTCACATGGAACGCTATACCTAGTGAAAATACCTTTTTTGAAAGGAGCTATTGTCTCATACCTGCAAAGGCTGAAAGAATGAATTATCAATAGACCTGCACTACAAGAAAGACTTTCAAGCAGAAGAAAAGAAACAGGTTTATATGAGGAATGAAAAGGACCAGATATGATAAATGTAAAAGACTTCTTTGTTATTTTTGAAGCTATTAGAAGATAATTGACTATTGAAAGTGAAAATAATAATGTATCATGGACTTATAAATTGTGTATCAATAAGACATATAAATCAACAACACAAATGTTAGGGTAGATAGATGGAAATATATTGCCATAAGATATATATGACACAGTATCATATTACTTGAAAGTAGACTTTACATTAAAGATTTATGTTATAAACCCTAAAGAAACCAAAATAAATTTATAGCAATAATCCAACAAAAGAAATAATAAGAAAAATATTTTTTAATCCCCTTAAATAAAAAAGGCTTCAGGGGGAAAGGAAAAATAAAACAAATAACAAATGGGAAAAATAGAAAAAAAATTAGAGCAGAAGATTTAAATGCAATTACATAAATAATCAAGTTAAATGTATAATAGTCTCAACACTTCAATTAAAAGCCAAATTGGATTGTCAAAGTGGATGGAGAAGCAAGGAGCAACTACTTATATGATGCTTACAAAAAACTCATTTTAAATATAAAGACAAACAGGTTAAAGAATAGAAAAATACCATGCTAACACTGATCAAAAGAATGTTGCAGTGGTTATATTAATATTAGATTAAGTAGATTTCAGAGTAAAGATATTACCTAGGATAAAGAGAGGCATTTCACAATGATAATGGTGTCAGTTTATCAAGAGGACATAACAGTCATAAACATTTATTTATCTAACGACGAAGCTGCAAAACACATGAAGCAAAATCTGATAGGACTGAAATGACAAATAGAAAATTCCACAATGATAAGTGGAGCCTTTCAACACCCCTGTTTCCATAATTGATAGAACAAAAAAAATCAACAAGGACATAAAAAATGAGTAACACAACCAATTTCATCTAATTTCTATTTACCAAGGTAGATTATATTTCCAATTATAAAATAAGTTTCAATAAGTTTTAAAAGACTCAAATTATATCAAGTGACTTTTCTAACTGAAATGAAATTTAAAATTAGTAAGAGAGATATCCAGAAAAGCACTATGTATTTGGAAGTTAAATAACACGGATTTTATTAACCCATAGATCCAAGAAGAAATAACAAAGAAAATTAGAAAGTATTTTTAATTGAATGAAAAATGAAAACACCACATATCAAAACTGTGGACTGCTTCAATGTCTATATTAAGAATGAAGAAATGTCCCAAATCAGTGACTTTAACTTACACCTGAAGAAACTAGCAAATATAAACTTAAAAATAAGCAGAATAAAGGAAATAGAGCAGAAATCAATAAAATACAAAATCAAAATAAAAGAGAAATTTGTGAAACCAAAGGCCTTTGAGAGGAGCAAAAACCAATGAAGGTGACAAACCTCTAGCCAGACTAATCAGAAAAAAATAAAAAGAAACCAACATCAGGAGGACAGAGGTTATATAACTACAAATTCTACAGATATTAGAAGGAAAATACAACTAACTAATGGAGGATTGAGGCAAGATGGCTGACTAGATGAAGCCAGAAGGAATTCCTGCCACTGAGGGACCAGGAATACCCAGCAAAGAATGGAATACCCTGAGCATATCTTCAGAGATAAGGCATTGAGAATGGATGGAGGGAGAACACAGATGCTGGGCTGAAGATGGAGGAAGCTAGAACCCTGCATGGGGCAGTAGCACACAGGGATTCATTTCTGGCCCTCAATTATTCCTGGGGAAGGGGTGAGTTGAGCTGGCAAGGAGCCACCCACTCTTGCCACAGACCTCTGGAATCCAGCAGCAGGAGACTCCACAGCCCCCATGGACACTTGAGCAGACAGGAAATGCTGCTTAGAAAGGTGATAAGGGCAGGACTCCAGCCTGTGTGGAGCCCAGAGGGTTTGATACAGGAAAGTGTGCAGTACAGCACAGCCACAGATGCCCATGTCCCAAGGCTCTCCATGCTCCTTTAAAAGATGTAATTAGGAGGACTGTTGGCCCTGAAAAGAACAAAGGTGATCTTGCCCGTGAAACAAGGCCAGTCCAACCTGAGCATCCCACTATCTGCTGGCCTATCCCAGGGGCCCAGTCTGACCATATCTGTTTGCAGTACAGCCTTGGATGCCTAACTGGGGTGACTCCTGGGAATTTGCATCATAGCTCCTGCTTTGGCAAACCATGCCTGACCATTGGAGAGCTCCAGCAGAGTGGCCCCCATTGATGCACACCCCACTAGCACCCTTCCCTCACTGCAACCTCCCCTGTGCCACTTTGCCAACAAGCAATTTACCATGGCCACCCTCTCTATTGCTTTGATGGTGCATGTGTGCATAGGTCAACCTTTCTTTCCTCCTCTTTCCTGATGTCATGCATGTTTGCATGCACCCCACCATGCCACTGTTGCCAGCATAAGTACATCCCATCCCCAACTCAACCATGCCACCATTGTTAGAGCAAATGCACACACAGAGGCCAGTGTCCCCACCCTCCAATCTTGTGCTGTCATTGCTGCTGATGTGAATGCATGCACAGAGGCCAGAAGTCCTGCACTGACACTGCTGCTAGCATAAATGTGTGCATAAGGAGCTGCCAGCCTTGCACATTCCAGTGCTTTACCCTGGCACTGACACCACTGCCAGTGCAAACATGTGAATAGACTCCAGTGGCTCTGCCCCTCAGTTAATGCTGGCACCACCACTGCTGTGAACACCTGCACTCAGGCTGGCAGCCCCACAACTGCCAGTGCCCTGCCACAGCTGATGAGCATGTATGCTGCCATGCTGCCACAGCTGCTGACACATGCAAACAAGCATGGATCCCATTGTCACTGCCTGACAAAGTGATTTGGCTGGCACCGTCCATCAGAGTATTTAGTCAGTGGTCCAGGAACACCTCAGCCCCTCTAGCACATCAGACTTGTAACCATCAGGGGTCAGAGAACAAAGCTGGGGAATTGATACTAGCCCCCTCCAAAGTTAGAGCACACAGCCCAGGAGTGCTGAGCTGAGCCCTTTCCCCGTAAATCTTCCAGAAACAAAATGAGTTGACTGAACCCACCTTATGCCATGATCAAACCTCCAAGGACATGAAAGAAGATAAAAGCAAAATATATATATATATAAAGGACAGCAAGATCAAAGATTGAAGGAACATTAGCCCACGCAGATGAGAAACCAGTGCAAGAGCTCTGGCAACTTAAGAAGCTAGAATGTCTTCTTACCTCCAAATGACCACACTAGTTCCCCAACAATGGTCTTAATAAGGTTGAAATGGCTGAAATGACAGAAAAAGAATTTGCAATAAGGATAGGAATTAAGATTATTGAGATTGAGGAGACAATTGAAATCCAATCTGAGGATTCTAAGGAATATAATAAAATGATATAGGATATGAAAGATGAAATCACCACTTTAAGAAAGAACCAAACTAATCTGATAGAGCTGAAGACCTCACTTCAAGAATTTTAGAATATAATCACAAGTATTAACAGTAGAATTGATCAAGCTGAGGAAAGAATCTCAGAGGTCAAAGACCAGTTCCCTGAAATAATTCAGTAAGATAAAAATAAAGAAAAAGCAAAAAGGATGAACAAAACCCCCAAGAAATATGGGATTCTGTAAAAAGAGCACATCTGTGATCCATTGGTGTCTGAAGAGTGGGCAAGAAAGCAAGCAACTTGGAAAACATACTTTAGGATATCATCCATTAAAATTTCCCCAACCTTGCTAGATAGGCCAACATTCAAATTCAGGAAATGCAGAGAACCCCTGAAAAACACTACATGAGAAGATCATCTCCAAGATATATAAGTCATTAGATTCTCCAAGGTTGTAATGGGAAAAAAAAATGTTAAAGGCAGCTAGAGAGAAGGGGCAGGTCGCCTACAAAGTAAATCCCATCAGGCAAAGAGTGGACCTTTCAGCAGAAAACCTACAAGCCAGAAGAGATTGGGGCCTATATTCAGCATTCTTAAAGAAAAGAATTAGCAACCCAGAATTTCATATCCAGCAAACTAAGCTTCATAAGTGAAGAATAAATAAGAACCTTTTCAGGCAAGCAAGTGCTAAGGGAAACCATTACCACCAGACTATCCTTATCAGAGGTACTGAAGAGAGAGAGCTAAATACTGGAAGAAAAGACCATTACCAGTGACTAAAAAAACACACTTAAGTACATATACCAGTCACTATAAAGCAACCACACAAACAAATCTGTATAATAACCAATGAACAGCACAGTGAAAGGATCAAATCCACACATAGCAATACTAACCTTGAATGTACATGGGCTAAATGCTCCAATTGAAAGAAACAAAGTGGCAAGTTGAATAAAAATGCAAGACACAACTATATGCTGTCTTTAAGAAACCCATCTCACATGCAATGACAACCATAGGTTCAAAGTAAAGAAATGGAGAAAAATCTATCAGGCAAATGGAAAAGAGAAAAAAGCAGCAGTTGCTACTCTAATTTCAGACAAAACAGACTTTAAACCAAAAAAAAGTCAAAAAAGACAAAGAAAAGGATTACATAATGGTAAAAGCTCAATTAAACAAGAAGACCTGACTATCCTAAATATATATGCACCTAACACAGGAGCACCCAGATTCATAAAGCAAGTCTTTAGAGACCTAAGAAGAGACTTAGATAACCACACAAAATACTGGGAGACTTCAATAGGCCACTGATGGTATTAGACAGATAACCGAGACAGAAAATTAATAAAGATATTCAGGACCTGAACTTGACACTTGAACAAATTGACCTAATAGATATCTACAGAACTCTCACTCCAAAACAACAGAATATACATTCTTATCTGCACATGACACACACTCTAAAATTGACCACACAATAGAATATGAAATAATCCTTAGCAAATTCAAAAAAAAACTGAAATCACACCAACCATTCTCTTGAACAATACAATAAAAATAGAAATTAATACTAAGAAAATTCACTCAAACCATATAATTACATGGAAATTATATAACCTGGTTCTGAGTGACTTTGGATAAATAATGAAATTAAAGTAAGAATTAAAAATTCTTTGAAATTAGTAAGAACAAAAATATACCAGAATCTCTGAGACACAGTTAAAGCAGTGTTAAGCGGGAACTTTGTAGCACTAAAAGTCCACCTCAAAAACTTAGAAAGATCTCAAGTTAACAACCTAACATCACAACTAGAACTAGAAAAACAAGAGCAAACTAACCCCAAAGATAGCAAAAGACAAGAAATAACCAAAATCAGAGCTGAACTGCAGAAAATTGAGATACAAAAAACTATACAAGAGATCAGTGCATCTAGGACTTGGCTTGTTGGAAGAATCAATAAGATAGACAAGTAGCTAGACTAATGAAGAAAAAAAGAGAGAAGATCCAAATGAACACAATCAGAAATGACAAAATAGTTATCACTGACCCCCACAGAAATATAAAAAACTCTCGGAGACTACTATGAACACCTCTATGGACACAAGCAAGAAAACCTAGAAGAAATGGATAAATTCCTAGAAACATATCACTTCTCAAAATTGAAGCAGGAAGAAATTGAATCCCTGAAACTAATAAGGAGTTCTGAAGTTGAATCAATAATAAAAAGCCTACCAATCAGAAAAAAAACCCAGGACCAGACAGATTCAAAGCTGAATTCTACCAGATGTATAAAGAAGAGCTGGTACCAAGCCTAATGAAACTATTCCAAAGAATTGAGGATATGGGACTCCTCACCAACTCATTCTATAAGGCCAGTATCATCCTGATAACAAAACCTGTTATAGACACACACACAAAAAGAAAACTTCAGGCCAATATCCTTGATGAACACTGATGCAAAAATCCTCAACAAAATTCTTGCAAAGAAAATCCATCAGCACATAAAAAAGTGAATCCACTACAATCAAGTAGGCTTTATCCCTGGGGTGCAAAACTGGTTCAATAAATTGGTTGCAAATAAGTAACTGTGATTCATGACATAAACAGAACTAAAAACACAAACCATGCAATCACCTCAATATAAGCAGAAAGGCTTTTGATAAAATTCAACATTGCTTCATGTTAAAAACCCTCAAAAAACCAGGCATGGTGGCTTACACCTGTAATCCCAGCACTTTGGGAGGCTGAGGTGGGTGGATCACCTGAGATCAGGAGTTCAAGACCAGCCTGGCCAACATGACAAAACTGTAGTAAAAATACAAAAATTAGCCAGGCATGGTGGCAGGAGCCTGTAATTCCAGCTACTTGGGAAGCTGTGGCAGGAGAATCACTTGAATCTGGGAGGCGGAGGTTGCAGTGAGCTGAGATCGTGCCATTGCACTCTAGCCTGGGCAACAAGAGTGAAACTCCATCTCAAAAAAAAAAGAAAAAACAAAAACAACAAAAACAAACCCTAAACAAACTAGGCACTGAATAAACATACCTCAAACTAATAAGAGCCATCTGTGAAAAACCCACACCAACATCATACTGAATGGGAGAAAACTAGAAGCATTCCCCTTGAAAACTGATAAAAGTCAAGGATGCCCTATCTCATCACTCCTATTCAACATAGTATTGGAAGTCCTTGCCAGAGCAATCAGGCAAGAGAAAGAAATAAAAGGCATCTAAATAGAGAGGAAGTCAAACTATTTCTGTTTGCAGATGACACGATTCTATATCCAGAAAACCTCACAGTCTCTGCCCAAAAGCTTCTTAAGCTGATAAACAACTTCAGTGCCAAGTCTCAGGATATGAAATCAACATATGAAAATCACTAGCATTGCTATATGCCAACAATAGTCAAGCCGAAAGCCAAATTAGGAATGCAATCTCATGCACAACTGCCACAAAAAGAAGAAAATACCTAGGAATACAGCTGACCAGGGAGGTGAAAGATCTCTACAATGAAAACTATGAAACACAGCTGAAAGAAATCAGAAATGACACAAATAAATGGACAAAGATGCCATGCTCCTGGATAGAAAGAACCAATATCATTTAAATGGCTATACCACCCAAAGCAATTTATGGATTCAATACTATTTCTATCAAACTATCAATGACATGCTTTATAGAACTAGAAAAAAACCTATTTATAAGTTCAGATGTAACCAAAAAAGACTCCAAATAGCCAAAGCAATCCTAAGCACAAACAACAAAATTGGAGGCATTATGCTACCTGACTTCAAACTATACTGCAAGGCCACACTAACCAAAACAGCATGGTACTGGTACAAAAAACAGACACATAGACCAATGGAACAGAATAGAGAGCCCAGAGATAAATCTGCACACCTACAACCATCTGATTTTCAATAAAGCTGACAAAAACAAGCAATGGAGAAAGGATTCCTTAATCAATAAATAGTGCTAGGATAACTGGCTAGCCATCCACAGATTGAAACTGGACCTCTTCCTTATACCATACACAAAAAGTAACTCAAGATGGATTAAAGACTTAAATGTAAAACCCAAAACTATAAAAACTTAGAAGAAAACACAGGAAATACGATTCTGGACATAGGAATGAACAAAGATTTCATGACGAAGATGCCAAAAGCAATTGCAACAAAAGTAAAATTTGACAAATGGGATCTAATTTAACTAAAGAGCTCCTGCACAGCAAAATAAACTATCAATGGAGTAAAGAGACAGCCTACAGAATGGGAGAAAATATTTGCAAACCGTACATCTGACAAAGGTCTAATATCCAGCATCTATAAGGCACTTAAACAAATTTACAAGAAAAAAACAACCCCATTAAAAAGTGGGCAAAGGACATGAACTCTTTTCAAAAGCAGACAGACATGTGGCCGAGAAGTATATGGAAAAAAAGCTCAGCATCACTGATTATTAGAGAAACACAAATCAAAACCACAATGAGATACCATCTCATGCCAGTTAGAATGGCTAATACTAAAAAGTAAAAACATAACAGGTGCTGGCAAGGCTGCAGAGGAAAAGGAACACTTATTGGTGGTAGTATAAATTAGTTCAACTGTTGTGGAAAGCAATGTGGCAATTCCTCAAAGAACTAAAAGCAGAAATACTATTTCACCCAGGAATTCCATTACTGATTATATACCCAAAGAAATATAAATCATTCTACAGTAAAGGCACATGCACGTGTATGTTCATTGCAACACTATTCACAATAGCAAAGATATGGAGTCAACCTAAATGCCATCGATAATAGACAGGATAAAGAAAACATGGTACATATATACCATGGAATATTATGCAGCCAATAAAAGAATGAGATCATGTCCTTTGTAGGAACATGGATGGAGCTGGAGGCCAATATCCTCAGCAAATTAACACAGGAACAGAAAACCAAACACTACATGTTCTCACTTACAAGTGGAAGCTAAATGATGAGAACACAGGGACACAAAGAGGGGAACAACAGACACCAGGGCCTACTTAAGGATGAAGAGAGGGAGGAGGGTGAGGATTGATAAACTACCTAGACCTATCTGGGTGATGGAATAATCTGTACACCAAACCCTGTGACGTGAAATTTACTTATATAACAAACCTGCCCATGTACTCTTGAACATGAAATAAGAGTTAAAATAAGTAAATACAATAAAAATAAAAGGAAAATGCCTTAGTTATCTATGGCTGCATAGTAATTATCACAAAACATGGTAACTTAAACCAGCAAACATTTATTATCTTACAGTTTCTGTGAGTCAGGAATTAAATTTCTTCAAAAATCTTCCATCTTTCACTAACTCCTCAATGCTCTACCATGTTGTACCCACTGATCAATTCCAAAACCACTCCCACTATTATTTCTTTTTGCTATTACGGTACTCCATTCTCAGTACAAAAATTTATATTAGTTTTCCACTGATGTGTAAGATTGTCCCCAGTCTAAGTGCTTAAAGAAACAAACATATATTATCTTAAAATTTATGTAGCTCAGGAATTTAAGAGTATTTTATCTTGATGTTTCTGTCTCAAGGTCACTTGTGAGATTGTAGCCAATATGGTAGCCAGGACCAGAGTCTTCTGGAGATGTGACTAGGGTCAGAAGATTCACTTCCAAAATGGCTAATTCACATGAATGTTGGCAGAAGGCCAAAGTTCCTTGGTGACTTTTGGCAGAAGGCCACAATTTTGACAGCTGGCTTCTATCAAGCAGGCAATCCAAGACACAGATTAAGGAGGATGCCATCAATATCTTTTATAACTGAATCCTGGACATCATACAACTTTAATTCTGCCATATTTTATTTGATAGAAGCCAGTCATTTAGCATGACTCAAACATGGGTGGGGGGCCACAATTTAGTTTCTGTCTTTTTAAGGGAGGAGTACCAAATTATTTGTGAATCTATTTTAAAACCACCACATTTAGTAAAGGAATATTATGAACAACTTTATACCAATAAATTTGACAGGTTATAGGAAATGAACAAATAACTTGGAAGACAGAACTATCAACAATCACTCAAAAAGTAAGAGATAACCAGAATACTCCTATATCTGCTTAAAAATTCAACTTGTAGTTTAAAAACTTTCCCACAAAATCAAAACAAAACAAAAATTCTAGGCTCAGACAGCTGCTCCACTAATGATTTCTACCAAACTTTTTTTTTTTTTTTTTTAGACAGAGTCCTCCTCTGCTACCCAGACTGGAATGCAGTGGTGTGATCATAGCTCACTGCAGCCTTGAACTCTTGGACTCAAGGGATCTTCCCACCTCAACCTCCTGAGTAGCTGGGGCTACAGGCATGCACCACTACATCCAGCTAATTTTAAAAATTATTTTTAGACATGAGGTCTCTCTCTGTTTCCCAGGCTGGTCTCAAACTCCTGGGCTCAAGCGAACCTCCCACCTTGGCCTCCCAAAGTGATGGGATTACAGGTGTGAGCCACCATGTCCAGCTTTAAATCATTTAAAGGCCAAATAATACTAATTCTACAAAACTCCTACAGAAAATTAAAAAGAAAGAAATATTGTGATACCAAAACCAAAGATATTTTATAAAGATAATATTACAGAGCAATATCCCTCATGAACAGAGATACAAAACTTAACAACATTTTACAAATTTAATTCAACAAGATATAAAAAGATAATATATTAATATAATGATCAGATGAGAATTATTAGCAGAATAGATTGGTTTAATATTTTGGTTTAACAGATTTAAAAAAATCTCAATAGATATAGAAAAACATTTGAAAAGTTTCAACATCTATTTCTGATTAAAATTCTCAGTAAACTAGGAATAAAGGGAAACTGTCTCATACTGATAAAGGACATCTTTAAAAAATGTATAGTTGTTACCATACTTATGGTGAATAATTGAATTATTTTACCCTAAGATCATACAAAAGGCAAGAATATCCACTTTCCTCACAGTACATTGTAGGTTCCAGCCAGTAAAATAACAATTTTAAAAAGAGAAATAAAAGGCACAAAGATTGAAAAATAATAATTAAAACTACCTTTATTATCAGATGATATGATTATTTATGTATAAAATCCTACATTATCAAATAAAAGGATACTAGAACAAATGAAATTAGCAAATTGGCAGGATACAAAGTTACACAAAGCTAAATTTATAAAACTTCTAGAAGAAAATATGAGAAAATCTTTGTGAATTGAGTGACACAAAGATTTCTTAAGTATAACAGCCTAGCACAATTTATAGAAGAAAAACTGGATAAACGGGGATTCACCAAAATTAAGAAATTTTCCTCAAAATACACTATTGAAAGAAGGACAAACAAGTCATGCACAAGGAGAAAATATTTGCCAATCACATATTTGATAAAAGACACGCGTCCAGAATATTTAAAGAACTCTTAAGTCACAATAGTAAGTAAACAGGCCAATCAAAAAAGACATACGGTTGGCAAATAAGCACATAAAAAGATGTTCAACGTCATTAATCATTAGATAAATTCAAATTAAAGCCCTAGTGAGATTACACACCTGTTAGAATGTCTACAATTAGAAATCCTGACAGTATCAGGCACTAGCAAGGATGTAAAGCAAGTGAAATGCTTACATATTCCTAATGGGAAGTAAAATGGAATGTCGACTTTGAAAAATATTTTGGCAGTTTTTTCAAAAGTTAAACATATGCCCCAAAATCTAACCTATCCATCCCACTCCTAGGTATTTACAGAAGAGAAATGAAAACGAAGGCGCTCACAATGACTTGTATACTATGTTTGTGGCAGCCTTATTTGTAATAGAAAAAAAAAAAAAAACAGAACAACCCAAATGCTCATCAACAGATGAATAGATTAATAAGTTGTGTTCTATCCATACCATGGAATACTGTCTAGTAATACAAAGGAATCAACTACTGAAACACACAAAATGGTCACAATCTCAAAATCATTATGCTGAGTGAAAGAAAGCAGACAAATGAAGAGTACATATTTTATGATTTCATTTATTTACGTATCCAGAAAATTTTATTAGGTTCGTGCAGAAGTAATCACAGTTTTTGCCATTAAAAGTAAACTCCACAGCTGTGTCAACACTGGATTGTATCCATCTTTTAACTTTTTCTAACATGAAATGTGTATTAGCTTGCTAGAGTGACCATAACCAAGTACCACAAAATGAGTGGATTAAACAATGGAAATTTACTATCTCACAGTTCTAAAGGCTAGAAGTCTGAGATCAAGGTGTTGGTAGGATTGGTTCCTTCTGAGGACAGTGAGGGAGAATCTGTTCCATGCCCCTCCCTAGTTCCTGGTGGTTGTTGGCAATCCTTGGCTTGTTTAAACATCACCCTCAAGTCTGCTTGTATCTTCACATGGTGTTTTTCTTGTGTGTGTCTATCTCCAAATTTTCCCCTTTGTATAAGGGCAATGGTCATATTGGATTAGGGGCTCACCCTAGTCCAGTATTACTTCATCTTAACTAATTATATTTGCAATTATCCTAATTCAAAATAAGGCTACATTCTAGTGTACTGGGGGTTAGAACTTCAACATATAAATTTTGGGGAGGTACTAATACAATACACATTAGGCATAAGATATTTTATTATTGTTAAGATATTTTATTAATCAGGGTTCTCCAGAGAAATAGAATTAAGAGGATATAGAGAGGGTATATATCCTCTATACATGTCTATTTTACATAGATGATAGGTAGGTAGGTAGGTAGGTAGGTAGATACATGATAGATAGATTGTTTCCATGGAGAAACAGAGAGAGAGAGAGAGAGAGAGAGAGAGAGAAGATTGGCAAGCTGGAGACCCCAGAGAGCTGACAGTGTATTTTCTTTCCTAATTGAAAGACCTGAGAACCAGGAGAGCTAATGGTATAAGTTCCATTGTGAAAGCCAGCAGGTTTGTGACCTAAGAAGACCCAATTTTTCAGTTTAAGTCCTCAAATAAAAGACCAGATATTGCAGTTCAGGCAGTCTGGCAGGTGAAGTTCCTCTTACTTAGTATTTTGTTCTATTCAGATATTGACTGGATGATGCATTCTCACATTAGGGAGGGCCATCTGCTTTAATCAGTCTACCAATTCAGTGCTAATCTCATCTAGAAATACCCTCACAGACACACTCAAATAATCTTTGGCCAAAGCTCTCCATAGCCCAGTGAAGCTGACACATAACATTAACCATCACATTGTGCAGCTTAACAAAAATATAATTGTGCAAGTTTGATGTTTGTTGATTCACAAAAAAATTCTTTTGTGAAATTTTTTTTTTTTTTTTTTTTGAGACAGAGTCTACTGTCACCAGGCTGGACTGCAGTGGAGCGATCTTGGCTCACTGCAACCTCTGACCCCCAGGTTCAAGTAATTCTCCTGCCTCAGCCTCCCCAATAGCTAGGACTACAGGAGCGCATCACCACACTCAGCTAATTTTTTTGATTTTTTAAATTAGAAACAGGGTTTCACCATGTTGGCCAGGATGGTCTCAATCTCCTGACCCCGTGATCTGCCCGCCTCAGACTCCCAAAGTGCTGGGATTACAGGCGTGAGCCACCGCGCCTGGCCTCTTTTGTGAATTTCTTTTATCCTTTGCCCATTTTTCTATTGGAGACTCATTTAAAAGTTCTGTGCTTGATTAATTAAAAGGCCATAAAACAATTAGTAAGCATATTGAGAACAAATACAAGCAACCATAATTCAAAACTATTTTTATTTTCAAATATCACCTTCCAGTGATTTTTCATTATGAAAGCTCATTGTTGCATGATAGCAACTGTAATATATAATTTTGTATTATGGTTTTTTGATTTATTTTACATCAAATATTAAAGTATCATTTAAATTTTTATCCTAAAATAAAAGTGGGGAGAAGACAGTTTGAAAAGAGGGCATTTGTTGAGATACAGTCCAAAGTAAAAAGAAAGCTCTTACAGTTTTACCGTATTTCTTTCCCCCTCTTTACTTCCTGGGTTACTGATTTTTGTCTCTCATAGTGCTTTGCTATTCACTCCAGAAATGGTCCAGGGCAGTTCAAGATTAAATAACACAGTAAAGCCACCAGCTCTTTCTCAATAAGTGCTCATAGGGGACAGGAAACTTGCACATTGGAAAAATGTAAGCAGGGCACTCTGTTGGCCCCCTAGCAATGCTGACACTTTGTGTAAAGTTTGACAAGGCATAAAGGGCTGTTGAATTTTGTCAAAGGCCTTCTCTGCATCAGTTGAGATAATCATGTGGTTTTTGTCTTTGGTTCTGTTTATGTGGTGGATTACGTTTATAGACTTGCCTATGTAGAACTAGCCTTGCATCCCCGGGATGAAGCCTACTTGATCATGGTGGATAAGCTTTTTGATGTGTTGTTGCAATCGATTTGCCAGTATTTTATTGAAGATTTTTGCATCTATGTTCATTTATGCTAAAAACCCTCAATAAACTAGGTATTGACAGAACGTATCTCAAAATAATAAAAGCTATTTATGACAAACCAACAGTCAGTATCATACTGAATGGGCAAAAACTGGAAGCATTCCCTTTGAAATCTGGCACTAGACAAGGATGCCCTCTCTCACCACTCCTATTCAATATAGTATTGGAATTTCTAGCCAGAGCAATCAGGAAAGAAAAAGAAATAAAGAGTATTCAAATAGGAAAGGAGGAAGTCAAATTGTCTCTATTTGCAGACAACATGATTGTATATCTAGAAGACCCCATCATCTCAGCCCAAAATCTCCTGAAACTGATAAGCAACTTCAGCAAAGTCTCAGGATACAAAATCAATGTGCAAAAATAACAAGCATTCCTATACACCAATAACAGACTTAAAGAGAGCCAGATCAAGAATGAACTGCCATTCACAATTGCTACAAAGAGAATAAAATACCTGGGAATACAACTAACAAAGGATATAAAAGACCTCTTCAAGGAGAACTACAAACCACTGCTCAACAAAATAAGAGAGGACACAAAGAGATGGAGAAACATTCCATGTTCATGGTTAGGAAGAATCAATATCATGAAAATGGCCATACTGCCCAAAGTAATTTACAGATTCAACGTTATCCCCATTAAGCTACCAATGACCTTCTTCACAGAACTGGAAAAAATCACCTTAAATTTCATGTGGAACCACAAGAGAGCCCGCATAGCCAAGTCAATTCTAAACAACAACAAAAAAAAACAAAGCAGGAGGCATCACACTACCAGACTTCAAACTATAGTATAAGGCTACAGTAATCAAAACAGCATGGTACTGGTACCAAAACAGAGATATAGACCAATGGAACAGAACAGAGGCCTCAGAGGCAACACACACATCTACAACCATCCAATCTTTGACAAAGCTGACAAAAACAAGCAATGGGGAAAGGATTCCCTGTTTAATAAATGGTGTTGGGAAAACTGGCTAGCCATGTGCAGAAAGCAGAAACTGGACCCCTTCCTGACACCTTACACTAAAATTAACTCCAGATGGATTAAAGACTTAAACATAAGACCTAACACCATAAAAACCCTAGAAGAAAATCTAGGCAAAACCATTCAGGACATAGGCGTAGGCAAGGACTTCATGACCAAAACACCAAAAGCATTGGCAACAAAAGCCAAAATAGACAAATGGGACCTAATCAAACTCCACAGCTTCTGCACAGCAAAAGAAACAGTCATTAGAGTGAATTGGCAACCAACAGAATGGGGAAAAATTTTTGCAATCTACCCATCTGACAAAGGGCTGATATCCAGAATCTACAAAGAACTAAAACAGATTTACAAGAAAAAAACAAACGAGCCCATTTGAAAGTGAGCAAAGGACATGAACAAACACTTTACAAAAGAAGACATACATGAGGCCAACAAGCATATGAAAAAATGCTCATCATCACTGGTCATTAGAGAAATGCAAATCAAAACTACATTCAGATACCACCTCACGCCAGTTAGAATGGTGATCATTAAAAAATCTGGAGACAACAGATGCTGGAGAGGATGTGGAGAAATAGGAACACTTTTACACTGTTGGTAGGAGTGTAAATTAGTTCAACCATTGTGGAAGACAGTGTGGCGATTCCTCAAGGACCTAGACATAGAAATTCCATTTGACCCAGCAATCCCATTACTGGGTATATATCCAAAGGATTATAAATCATTCTACTATAAGGACACATGCACACGAATGTTCATTGCAGCACTGTTTGCAATAGCAAAGACCTGGAAACAACCCAAATGCCCATTGATGATAGACTGGACAGGGAAAATGTGGCACATATACACCATGGAATACTATGCAGCCATCAAAAACAATGAGTTCGTGTCCTTTGTAGGGACATGCATGAACCTGGAAACCATCATTCTGAGCAAACTGACACAAGAACAGAAAATCAAACACCGCATGTTCTCACTCATAGGTGGGTGTTGAAGAATGAGAACACATGGACACAGGGAGGGGAGCATCACACACTATGGTCTGTAGGGAGGAAATAGGGGAGGGACAGCAGGGGGTGGGGAGTTGGGGAGAGATAGCATGGGGAGAAATGCCAGATATAGGTGATGGGGAGGAAGGCAGCACATCATACTTCCACATGTGTACCTATGCAACAATCTTGCATGTTCTTCACATGTACCCCAAAACCTAAAATGCAATTAAAAAAAAGTTGGACAAGGCAAGGCAGATTCTCCCCTCAGTTATAACTTGGCAAACCTTACACGCTGCAAATGAGTTCTACATATACTAATTTGAATGAAGTTAGACTCAGAGTATAAGGTTCTGGAAAACAGTGTTTCATTAAAAAACAAGTCACATCTAATCAGGTCCTGAAATTCACATACATAGCAAAGGACCTTTCAGAAATACTGAACCTGGCCTGTCTGAAAGACTGCCTCTCTCCAAGGGTTTCAGGTTACTTTCCTGTGCCCTAAGCAGTTATTTCTTGAAAGACACAGCTGCAGACCAGCTTGATGTAATTTTTCTTAGGAAGGCAGCCTAGGGCATTGGGGAAAAAAGCTACAGTTAGAATTAGAGATCCAGAAAACTGGGGAAGGGGCATGTCTTTCTCAAGTTTATGCCTATAATGAGAACTGGGATAAGAATTCTAGTCTTCTGTTTCCTCATATGTTAAAAGGAAATATTGGCTTCAATAGTTTGTTTACATTTAAGGAAATTCTCTAGTTCTATGATTCAAAATTCATTGTTTATTGGACTGAGTTTGAATTGTGGCTTTGCATCTTATTAAATACATAATTTTGTTAAAATATTTATCTGCGTTTTTTGCAAGTAACTCACTCACAAGTTGTAATGTATATAAAATGCTAAATTCAATGCCTAGCATATAACAGTCAATTAATAGTAGCTAGTGGCCGGGCGCGGTGGCTCACGCCTGTAATTCCAGCACTTTGGGAGGCCGAGGCGGGTGGATCATGAGGTCAACAGATCGAGACCATCCTGGTCAACATGGTGAAACCCCGTCTCTACTAAAAATACAAAAAATTAGCTGGGCATGGTGGTGCGTGCCTGTAATCCCAGCTACTCAGGAGGCTGAGGCAGGAGAATTGCCTGAACCCAGGAGGTGGAGGTTGCAGTGAGCCGAGATTGCGCCATTGCACTCCAGCCTGGGTAACAAGAGTGAAATTCCATCTCAAAAAAAAAAAAAAATAGTAGCTAGTAACTGGCATTATTATTATCAAAATAATTGTATTTTCACAAATGTAGAGGAACCTTTCCGTTTTCCATTTCATAGAATTATAAAAATATTAAAACTCTCAGATCTTAGAGAGTAGTAATCCAATTTGTTAGTCTTTCAGATGAGAAACCTGAAGGCTAGACCTGGTCAAATGACTCAGCTAGTTAGTTGTGGAACCAGAATTGGAAGCCTGACTTCCTGGCCCTGAATTCTTACTACTCCACCCCTCTCCAGTTTCACTTCTGGTCTGTCATTCCCTGACAAACTCCCACAGGCTGGGTGTTCCCAGTGCCCATGTCTCTGCTTCCCTTCAACCTTTCTAAAGGTTCTTCTGGGGAAAGAGGATAAAGCCTCCTTCAGTTTTACTCCTGATCCATGCTCATTCCTAGAAGGGTAAGGCTTGCCCATCCTGACCTCAATTCTCTTACTTCCTTTGGCTATTCTGTCAGCCAGAGTAGCTCCCCTCCCCAGTTCTCTCTCCTTTTCTCCATTACCTACACCCCATCATATCTCTCAGAATAATCTGAGTGTCTGGTCTCAGGATTGCTCATCCCCATTTTGATCTACAATGGCTTAAATTATTTTCCCTAAGGCAATAGCCAATGTCCTGTGAAAGAAAGAACAGCTCTCTCTCTCTCTGCTTGATTAACAGATTTACCATCCTCTCTATTAACAATGTCTAATCAGAGGGCTTCTTTGGTATCTTGCTTCTCCATTTGGTTACTAAAATTGAATTTGTATAAATATAGATCCTCCCTGGTACAGTCTGGGTGAACAAAAGATAGAGAACGACTGTTAAAGTTTGGAAGGGATCACAAGTTTTCATCTCCTTATGTCATAAATAGAGAAACTGATGCCCAGAGGGGTTCAATGACAGCTTCTTGGACCCAGAATTTATGTGGTGGAGTTTACTGGATCAGACACTAGGAGAATTGGTAAATAAGCTTTAGAAGTTTGGTGCTTCAGAAACATCTGCAATTATTTTTCTTTTCTGGATGTAAGTGAAGAAACAGGAGGCAGTATGACAGGCTGGCAGTGACAACAGAAAGATATGGCAGCTCCCCTGGAAAAGATCAAAAGGAGGTTTTCTTTTTCTTTCTTTTATTTTTTCCCTACCTTCCTCTATGTTTTTGATGTACTGTGAGAAGGAAAAAGAAGGGCAGCATATCCCAAAGAGGGAATGTCTGGATCACAGGTTTTGGAAGGGACTACAATATGTATCTGCTGAGCTTTCTGGATATGCCAGAATAAGAATCAGCTTGCATAATTAAGTTCATCACCAGGCATGAGAGCTTGCTTTATTCATGACTACCAAAGTTCATATCAGTAAGTAGAATGAGAATTGAAAGCACAGCCCATATAAGTGTCCAAAAAGTCTACACACAACACACACACACAGGCACACACACACATATATCAATGCCTTTTTCCTGGTCATTGTACTTGTCTATTTAACATTCTTAGAGGTACCAAGAATTTAAGGAGCAGTTCTAGGACATGGACCTGTGTCTCATATGACATATTCTTGAGGGAAGATACCAGATGAAGACAGTGCATATTTCATTAAACTAGTCACATGGAGGACTTGTGAGAAGAAACATTAATAAATGTCCTAACCAAATATAAGACCATGAATGTGACAGGACTGAAGGCTAGTTTCAAGTTCACAGTTCAAGGAATAAAATCCATTTTTTCCACTTTTGTCTTCATTTTTGGAACTTGGCTTTGCTGTATACTATCTATGAAAGGACAAAAGATAAAACTTCTGCATTACATATCTCTAATTCAGGATTATAATAAAACAAAGTAATTCAGGATCATAATAAAAGTACATATGTATAGATAAAGAGCAGATAGAACAAACTTACATCAATACATTTTTATTATGTTTTTAAAAGCATGAAACCACAAAGTGTAGGGCAACAGAAGAAGATGCAACACTAATAAAATTTTGGAAACTGGAAAGCTGATGGACAAGCAGGCATAAAAGATTTTAGGAGATATGAGAACACTGAATTTGAAGAGATCAACAAGGAAACAACACGATATACTTCAATTTACACAACAAAATCCCCAATGGCAGTATTTATGTATCTCTAGAAGTGGGGGACAGAAGGGGAAAGGAAAGATGCATAGTATTCCATGGTGTGAGAGAGAGCATGGGGAGAAATGCCAGATATAGGTGATGGGGAGGAAGGCAGCAAATCACACTGCCATGTGTGTACCTATGCAACAATCTTGCATGTTCTTCACATGTACCCCAAAACCTAAAATGCAATAAAAAAAAATTTAAATTTAAATTTAAAAAAAAGATGCAAAATAAGGAAATTGAGTTTAAAATCTATTTAGGAAACAATTATGTTGCTAGATCTACTCTTTTACTCCTTGAAACTTCTCCTACTCACCTTAGAACGTTATTGGAAATTTATTTTTCTGGAAAGGTCAAAAGTAAGGTCTTTGTGCCTTGTGTTCATGATGGAAACAGATAATATGGACAGTGAGGTCTTCCCAGACCTCTCTTCCATGTTGCTCTTAGAATTCCAGTCACCATGCCTTCATCCTTAAGGCAAGCCTTGAGGCTAAAAGAAGAGCCTACTCTAAGGAATATGATCTCCCCCAGAGAGAAAAGCCTTAATCAAAGGTTCCCCCCAACAAATGACCCGGCCAGAAAAGTCTATAGAAATATTTGCAGTTGATCAACTCAACTCTAAAAGCTTCCAGTCAGCTTTTTAGTGTCCCTCTTGTAAATGTAAACAGACAGCCAAGGATCACTAGATGAGCAAAAAAAAGCAATTAGAGGAAACGGTTTTGTTTAGCCTTTCCTCTTCCCAAATAATCTATCAGCACCTCCCAGAGCTGAGAAGATATTGCAACCATGAAAAAGCAAGAGGACAAGAGAGAACAGAGATTTAAAATAATAACATCTAAAATAAAAATATAAATGCAGACATATAAATATATAACACTATGGGCATACACATAAATGCATACATTTATTTCATATATACAAAAGATTTCCTCTAATTCTGTTATTTTAATCCATTCCCAGGGGCTGTAGTGCAACTAGGTTAAGTACTTCATAAACTAAGATTGCTTATATAAAGTTCAAGATGCATCCTGTATATACTAAATTATGGTTCACAAAATTATTTTCTTATGACAATAATATACAACATTTATTGAATGGCTACTATGTACTAAGAATTAAGCTGGATACTTTTAACCCATTCTTTCATTTAATCCTCACAACATTGCAAGGTAGTATTATTAGAGACGTTAAGTATCTGGCTGGCACTCAGCTGATAAGTGGTAAAGTTGTGGTATAAACCCAAATCTGCCCAAGTCCAAACCCCTTCAAGTACAACACGG
This sequence comes from Aotus nancymaae, assembly GCF_030222135.1. Classification (NCBI taxonomy): domain Eukaryota; kingdom Metazoa; phylum Chordata; class Mammalia; order Primates; family Aotidae; genus Aotus; species Aotus nancymaae. Next base: position 15,525,671 of record NW_026988472.1, on the reverse strand, counting down.
GTATTAAGATATCCATTCAGTGGCTAGTTCTATTACCAGCAGATTTACGGTCTTTGCTTAGACCCAGCCTGGCTGGTCTGCCCTTGTTATATTCTTTTATTTACTCTTCCTCCATGATGGGTCATCCATGAAGAAAGCAGTTTTCTGGACACTAAATGTCTTATTCTTGGTTAAGGTAATGCTATCATTTTAATACAAAAAATTATGTATATATAATTTTTGAATTTATCTTCCTTGGTTTATTACTTCTCTTCTCCTTCAGGGATTTTCCCCCAAATGTGTCTAGGCACAGAGGACTGACAAGTTCTGGTTTGGATTTTAAATCCTGCTATTCAGAGCCCACAGTTGTCATCCTTTCTGCTGAGCTGGCCATTCTGGTTAGTAATTGTTTGGCTTTTTAAATTGCTGAGTCAGCCCCAGAGAGAATTGGCCCTCCATCAGCCTAGTAGCAGAAGCATAAAATTCAGGTTAGAACATCAGTTCTGCCACGTGTAAGGCTATGATAAATTGGGGGCTTATTTAAATGAAGCTTTCAGCTGGCATAGGCTTTTCTGTGACATGAGTCCTGTTTTCATGAAACACAGCAGGGAGATAATCACATTCTATTAACCTGCTGGCCTTCCCACCTCTTCATCACCTCTGGGGCCTCATAGGACCCTGCTTCATGAAAGGGTGACAGTGTCTGACCCACAGCTTTAGAGGGCCTCAAAATAAATATTCTAAGTACACAGAGATAATGAGGCTTTGATAATTGAGTCACATTGACCCATCACCCAGATATCTTCTGAGGACAGACAGTACTAGCCATAGTATCTGGGTACTTGCTGGCTTCTGTCACAGAGGTTGGCTCCTTTTATTTTACTTTTTTTTTTTTTCAGAGACAGAGTCTCACTCTGTTGCATAGGCCTGAGTGCAGTGGTGCGATCATAGCTCACTGTAGCCTCAAACTCCTGGTCTTGAGTGATACCCCCAACCTCAGCCTCCCAAGTAGCTGGCACTACAAGCATGTACCAACAAGCTGGGCTAAATTTTTGTATTTCCTGTAGAGACAGGATTTTGCCATGTTGGCAAGGCTGGTCTTGAACTCCTGGGCTCAAGTGATCCACCCACCTCGGTCTCCCCAAGTACTGAAACAACAAGCATGAGCCACTGCACCTGGCCTGCTCCTCATTCTGAGATTTACTTTGATTTTGGACTTCTTCTCATATAACTCCTGGCTTCAGAATCTCTCTTACATATTTCTTGGATTAATGAGAGTAGTGTGAGGAATGCACTTTTTAACAAGCACATCAAGAGTAATTTTAACCCATCTTGTTTTGCACCAAGATTTGGAGAATTTCTCAAACATTGATCCATGGATTGTTTACATCAGGATCACCTGGGAAGCTTAGATCTTCATAAGTAGAGTTTAAGGAAAAAGTTTTGATATACATCATTTATTTGGGAAGTGAACTCAGGCAACAAGGGTAAGAAACTGAAGAAATAAACGAGAAGGCAGACAAGACAATTAAAAAAATGCATTATCAAGTTGGCCACTGCTACTAGTAACTGGTGTTTGAATTTGAATAACTATCTAAAACTCTGGATGAAATAGATCTCAGACCTGTTCACCTGGGGATGAGAGAGAGAGAAGCTTCTGTCTATTGCATCTCATTCCCCGTTGGCGAAAGGCCGCCCAAGGAGTATTAACTCCTCCATATTCTGAGTTACTCATGTGTCCCAGCTGAGTAGGATACAGCAGGATTCCATGCTATCATGTAAAAGAAGCCCGGGGCAAGAAGCAAGAAACATGAGATGCTGGCTGGGGAAGTGCTATCCAGGTGCACCTGTGTGAAACAGACAATTTACTTCAAATTGTTTCATATCAAGGCTACTGGAATCCAAGATTGGGCCAAAATTATAAACAGAAGCTTAAGGGAGTTTTGATACATCTTGTAAAAATGCCAGTTTCTAGTAGTTATCTATTGTTCTGGGTTGAATTGTGTCTCCCCAAAATTCGTATGTTGAAGTCTTAGTCCCTAGTACCTCAGAATGTGGTGCTATTTGGAAATATGGTCATTGCAGATGTAATTAGTTAAATAATTCTTAACTTACTTAAATTGGAGTAGGGTGGGCTTCTCATCCAATAGGACTTGTCTCCTTATAAAAGAAAGAAATGTGGACATACGTGCATACAGAGAGAATACCACATGAAGACAGAAGTTATGCTGCCACACGCCCAGGAACTACCACAAATTAGGAAGGAAGTCTGGAAAAGATATTTCTCTAGTCCTTTCAGAAGGAGGGTGACCCTGCTAACACCTTGATCTTAGGGTCTGGCCTCCAGAATGAGACAATAAATTTCTGTTGTTTAAGCTGTCTAGTTTTGTGGTAATTTGTTACAGCAGCCCTAGAAAACAAATCCACCTGTGATCTATTGGATCACAGTCCCCAGGGGTATGATTTACATTTCTGCACCTCCAGTAAGGTTTTCAGGCAGTTCTGTTTGCACTCCAACTTTGAGAAACCTGGTACAGAGTAAAATAAATAACATGGCACCTGCATCCCAGGGAGAGTGAATCCAAGGAGGTGTGCTTTTGTCCAAACACTGTTTCAAAATCCAAGATAATACATTAGATGTAGAACAACACCTTGTATATAGGGAATTCTCTTTCCAAATGTCAACTCAAGTCGCACAGTCTAGGCCATGGTTGTTCTTCAAAACCAGGGTCTAGAAAAATGGTGAAGGCACAAACTACAGCTTTACTTCCATCACAAAACCTCTGCGGAAGACAGCATAGATCAATTAACAGACACAATACCACTGAACTTTTTCAACTCCTATCAAAACATGAATGTGTACACACACACAAACACACACACACACACACACACAGAATTATATGTTATCGTGAAATAAACTGAAACAAAATGAAAACCATGCTTCCAAAAGGCAGCACATTAACTTGTTATTTCAAAATAGAACAGAACTATTTTGTATATGTCAAAATTAAAGAAAATGCAGACAGGAGACCGAGTCAAAAGCACTAAAAGGGGGCCATTTAAACCATCAACAACTGCCTATTGTACCTTTGTAAAAGAGTAAAATCACTTGAGAGCAGGAACCAGCTCTATCCCCCACAAGTCTTACCAAGTGTAAGAGTTTGGTGAGTGCAGAAACATTGAACAATCTCTGAGATACAGTTTTTGCTCTTGGTGGACCCAGATTCTTGCTCCAGTCTAATGGGCCCTCTACCATGTTTCAAGCACTCTGCAGACTGGTTAGTCTGTGCTCCCATGTCTTGGGCACAGTGCTTAGATCTGCGATCTGACTTGAAAGGATATCACTTTGAACTCTGGCTTTGGTTTCTTTTACCTGCTAGTGATTTCCTCCAACAGCCTATAGTTCATCATATGCCAGCCTACCCCAGCACCAATGTCAACTTCAGTGAATGAAATGTTCATCATTCCTTGTTAATTTCCCCTTCACGTCTGGTGTGAAAAGGTACTTAATATTCAAATAAATTTTCAAAAATGAACAAATGGGTGAGTGGATCTGGCAATAGGAGAGCACCTGTCATATGAACAACATTTTTGGAGTGAGAGTAATGTAGGCTGGAAGAGGATGACCACCACTTCAAAGTTTTCAAAGCACTTTCATATAAATTACTGGAAACAGAGTAGATACCAAAAGCACATGCAAACTGAAAATATAGAGAAGTAGACAATAAGAGCCTCAAAATGAAGCCAACAGATTTGGAGGGATATGTAGAGAAGCAAAATCACTTCTTGAGGGGTTGGGAGGATGTATGGAGAGAGGAGGGAGAGAAAGAAAGAAGAGAGGTATATAATAGAGAGCCCAGGGAGTAGTTGCTTGACAGATTTACAAGAATCAGGAGAATTTCTTACCAGCAATATTTTTTAAAATTCCTAACTTGACTGACTTTCTCTTGCAATTAAATGACTCTTGACTTAGAGAAATGGCCACCAATAGAATACCGATTGCAGGGAGGGATCTTTGTTTATTTTACTTACACCAAATAGAGCTTAGTACAAAAATAGGGGCTCAGTAGAGGCATATATAAATGTACAAAATTGGAAACATGACTCAAGCAAAAGAACGATTTTGTAATCTTGCCCCAAAGCTGAAAGGGTTTTTAATTAATAGGGATATTGTACCAGGATATCTTCCATTTGCCCCTCTAGACCTGTGCTCCATCTTTCTCCATCCTGCTTTCTGCCTTGAGAGCCTGGTCTGTATAAATTATATCAATGTCTTCTTTGTCCTTTGGTGTCCACTTAGGTTTGACTCATAAAAACCCTTAGTGGAAGATCAGGATGAACATAAATTGAAGTCAAAATATTTATTTCCATATCTCCCTCCCTGACAGTTTGTCTTGAGCTGGGTGGGTTTCTCAACTGAAGGCAAACTTCCCTAGAAGACTCTTGCCTTCTGGATCCCAGTTAGTGCTTTCTCATCTCCCTTCAGGCTGGGAAGTAGTAACATCTTTGAGGTTACCAACACTAAGTTTTGTGGTTCCTATTAGCATCTTTTATAGTTCCTCTATGTCCCGCCCACATCTTTATAGATAGTGCCTTTATTAATCCCTCCTTGAAGTATCCTAATTCAAAAACATCATCTGTTTCCTGTTGGGGCCCTGACTAATATAGGGAGAATTCAAATTAGCTCTTTTTACAAAATAAGCCCTCTAATGTGTATCTTGGCCTCTAAAAATTACAGCTCATTGAAAATTGATTATTTAAGATGATCTAAGTGATGAAAGAGGCAGATATTCACATGAGGAGGAGGACTGCATTTTGTCTAAGAAATTGTTCTGCAGATGTATACAATGGCTACAGCAAAAACACATCAGTGACTACACACTTATAAACATGGGAAAGCTATAAAAATAACCCAGCATATTCTTTGAATGGAGCCATCTGCAACATTATTTTTATTCCTGTGTTTGGAGTGAGTATATGGTGTTAGAGGTGCAGAATGGGAGATCCTGGGAAATACTTCCCCGCCCCAGGCTTGGTTTTATATATACTGAAAAGTAGTCTGATTGTTTAATTATCTTATTTATCTGCACTTTAATAAACAGAACCTTAATTTTAGGTTCTATACCCCAAGGAATTCTGATTCCTTGAAGGAATATAAGAGAATATGTAAGCATGTACACAATAGTATCTCCTACAAAATATATCAGAGGATCAGATGTACCCTCTGCATATAACTGAGGCTATTCTAAGTCAATCTGCAAGGCTACATTAGCTAGGCCTTAAATTTTAGCTAGAGTCTGAGGCAAAGATCAAGTTTGTCTTGTTCCTATCTTTATGGCAATGGGAAGTGCCACACAGAAAACACTCAATAAATATTTATTGGAATAATTAGTGATTGGCCACTAAACTATCACAGACAGAGGATGTGGAAGAGGGAAAAACATTAAAAACATGGGGTTTCCTTTTCCTAGACTTTTCTTTTGACCAGGATAGTTCTTTCACTAGATGGAAAAAAGCTACTGGAATCTAGTTTAATTTTTCCAGTACTAAATCATAACAAAAAAAACAGAAACCATGGCCTCTGCCTTCAAAGAGCTTATACAATTTTGTGGTTCTTTATCTTGGCTTTTTCCTTTTTCTTTTATGGCCTCAAGATACTTTACAGAACTATTTCAATATGCTAGGCAGCCAGGATTTCCATGTCTTCTTGTACCTCAGGCTACTCATTTCTCCAAAATGTGACCTAGAGTAGTGGTCAAATTTATCTAATAACTTCTTTCTTTCTATGTTTTGTTTCTTTAGTTTTTTGGCACCATTAAAAATGAACCTGGTTGTGGCAGCTCATGCCTATAATCCCAGTGCTTTGGGAGACTGAGGCAGGATGATAGCTTGGGCCTGGGAGCTCGTGGCTGCAGTGAGCTATGATCATGCAACTGCACTCTAGCCCGGATGACAGAGAGAGACTTTGTCTCTAAAATAAATAAATAAATAAATAAATGAGCACATCCAAAGTTAAGAGAAAAGAGGAGTCACTGGGAACTGTGCACATACTCCTGATAGGGAACAAAGCCTGGCACATTCACAGCTGTGAGTGGATACTAGAGGTGCTTCAGATCTCGCAATGGCCTTGGCAGCTTTCTCATCAAAAGTACACTTCAAAAGTAATTTTAGAAAGAAAACTTACTAAAAGGCTGAAGCAGGAAGAGAATGCTAAGGACACTTGAAAGTTGGCTTCAGCCTTGGTATTTAGCCAAAATCAAATATTCTCTTATATATCAACTTTTGAAAAACTGAATGGCCAAACACCCATATCAACATTATTTCTGGCCTCCTTCAATAAGATTCATAATATTAAAAGGCCATGTCATTTTTCCAGATTTATCATTAAGACCTCAGTATTCACTTTCAAATATATGTAAATATTGTACAACCTGAAATGACAATCCACTTAAGAGATGTATATGTTGAAATTCTGTCAGTTAAGTCTAAATGTGTAATTATTGTTAAGAGTAACCTGTTGTAAGGTTTGAATGAAGCAACTGAGGTTTAAATGAGGCAACTGAGGCCAGTTATTGGAATAAAGAAATTTAATCAGCTCCTGGGTGAGGTTCTACGGTCAGACAGGAGGGGCCAGAGAAGTCGTGCTTCTCTTCTTGGGACGTGGGGTTTTATAGGGAGTAGGGGTAGCTGATCGACCACGGGGAAACAAAGAGGAGTTAATTTCATTGGATATGAAAGGACTAGGGACGGATGAGGTGAACAAAGCGGAGAGATTTCCATTGGTTATGAAGGGACCGGGCACGGACGAGGGGCTGGTCGAGGAGGTACGGGACCAGCTTGCCATAGGGCAGGTCTTTGGCGGGCTTTTTCAAAATTTCGGCGGGTGCAGGGCTGAGACTGGAATGCGGAAACGGGTACGGGGAGCCCGCATGGAGAGGGCAAATGCTGAGTAATGTGCTCAGAATGGTGATGTAGTTTTCAGGCGCGGAGAGAGAGGGTCGTGTTCATTCAGCTCAACTGAGGCAACCGGCCTTACACCTGTAATATTATTTTTTAAAAGATTTCATTACTGTATTTCAGCTAACATTGCAGCATCTAAAAACTGTTACCTCAAAAATACTATGTTTTATCTAGTCATTATTTTTGCCCATTCATTGTTTTCTCATTAAAGTGATGGAATAATAGGAGGAACTATGGGTACCTGTGGAACATAAAATATAACTATTGTGCTGTGAAGCTTGGGGGAAGAATAGATTTCATAGATAAGAGCTGAGGAAGTGCTGACCTTTGGTCTAAACCTACTTAGATCAAGATTTTCGGGCCGGGCGCGGTGGCTCACACCTGTAATCCCAGCACTTTGGGAGGCCGAGGCGGGTGGATCACGAGGTCAAGAGATCGAGACCATCCTGGTCAACCTGGTGAAACCCCAGCTCTACTAAAAATACAAAAAATTAGCTGGGCATGGTGGTGCATGCCTGTAATCCCAGCTACTCAGGAGGCTGAGGCAGGAGAATTGCCTGAACCCAGGAGGCGGAGGTTGTGGTGAGCCGAGATTGCGCCATTGCACTCCAGCCTGGGTAACAAGAGCGAAACTCTGAAAGATTTTCAACTTGAGGAAGACAAGGTTCAGAGACCACGTAGTGACAGTTCTGTAGTTATTCTATGATGGCCTAGGTTGGTCTCTACATTTGGGAACAGTATAATTTACAATTTTCAAGTCCTTTCCCATACGGAATCAAGGATCAATGAGTATAACATCCTTTTCTTAGATAGATTAGATGCCAGTGAGTTATGTGGCATATTTATTGTCACAGAACTAAATCAAGTCTAAGTATACCACTCTTGAATAAATAAGAAAGAACTAAACTGGAAGAAAGTGATCTTTGATATGCATATCTATTTAATTAAAAATATATTTGAGTTAAGTAACTATAGATGGAAGTATGTCCCACTGGTTCATTTAGGTCAGCATACTGGACAGGCATGATTTTAATAAGTCATTAATTCTTCCCATTAACACTGTACAACCTTCAAGAATAATTAGAACCCCATGCCCTTTGAAAATAAACCCTTGTCTTCCATTTAGCTTATAATTTACTGTGATAGAGGCGATCACTGTATGAATTGTCTCTCTCTGCATTTAAGAACACCCGTGTGATTAGAAGATTGTCTAAGTCTTCTGTGGCAAGCAGATACAATCTGGGAGTAGAAATTAGTCCAGAATTTTTCTTCTTAGGACAAGATATCTACTACTTAATTTAAGGATATTACAAACAAAAGGAAATAAGGTTCTTATACATTTTTTCATAGTCACTTATCTGTAGCATCAATAAGTAAAACAAGAATATTGGTCAGCACCTTCTTTTATACCTTTTCTCCAGAATGTGATTTAAGATGTTTAGTTTGCCTCATACAACACCACTGCTAGCAAGGGTGCAGGTAGGGGAGGTGTAAGAAGCATAGTTTCTTAGTCTGGATGCTCTAATAAGCAGAACCCAAGGTAAGGATTAGAGCCCTGCTGTTTTATTTGGTACAAGCCCATGACAGTGAGAGTGAGAAAGAAAAGGGGGAATGAGGCAGGCAAAAATAAGTGACATAATTTGTTACTGCACTGGCCACAGCTTTATGATAAGCCAAGAAGCTAAATAATAGGTAACTTGGCATGTATGTCTCTTTGTACCAGGGTTCCTCTGGAAGGTGCAAGAAGAAACCACTTTTCCCAGACGTCTGTAGAAGGGAGAAAGGAGGAGGAATTTATATGATCAGCTCCCTCATGCCTCTGGTTTTCCATTGGCAAAGGTTTGCCTCACAGAGAACTAACGCCCCTTTACTTCTAGATTGTGTCGTCCAGTCCCTTGTCAGTAGTTCAGGAAGCCAGATGCTCCCAGAGTGTGCTGTTTCATACAAGTCTGAAAAGTGAGGGGGTGTTCGCATGGATTAGTCCAGAGTATGGGTTATACGGGCCGTGAAAGTCCCATGATGCAACTTGATTCCAACCAGCATGGGGATCTCAGCAAAGATGGTAATGTTGGAGAAGCCTGGCACCTTCAGAAAGAGAGAAGTAGTCAAGAGAATCTGAGGAAGTGCACAAGATTCATGTCCAAAACAGGTATTTAACAGACACTCATAATGTATCATGCTACCAAAATTTGCCCACTCAATTTTAGCATAGGAAGGTCATTCACTGTACATTGCCAGCATCTCACATCCATTTGGGAACTGCTTTGCTGCCTGAGAGCTTTCTTACAAGTTCAGAAAGGCTGATCAGTTCCACACAGGTGCAACCTGGAAATACGGAGGTGTGAATGCCTCCCAAGGGAAAACTTTAACCAATGAAGGACAAAAATCAACAGATAAATGTTCCAGTCCTGGTGGAACAATAACAAAGTCCCCAAGGAGACAGAGCCTCAGTTGCCCTTAGAAAAACCAGATCATTCATGCATATTTCATTGGCTTTTTCCATTCCCTCTCTCTCTTTTCCTATTCCCTTCTTTGGGACTGAACTACCTGTTCTTACATTCTTGTCTCAGGCTCTGAGACAGGGTAATAAAGGGTTTTTATAACAGAGTAAAGGGCTTTTGAAGCCCATTGCTAAGAATTATGATTTATATTACCTGAGAGAGAGGAGTAGAAGCAAGTACTACAGGTTAAGTATGGGAACTGGAGAAGTACATATGGAAAAGACTCAGCCCCATCTGAAACTGCACCCTAGTGGGCAATCACAAGGGATTCTGTATAGCCTCAGGACTGTGCTCTTCAGCCATGGGAGAAGTGATGAGGGAAGGTCTCTGTAAGTGATGGTCACCAAAAAGGGCCTCTCTGAGCCCAGGCAGTACTGAATGAATGACCAATCAGTGACAGAATAAAGTAATAATGGTATACCACCATGGACTGAGGACCTAATCTCTACAGTGGCTCTCTAGCTCCACATAAACCTGGACCTGCATGTTTTATGTACTGAGGTTTAGGGAGTTCTGGTAATGCATGAGATTAAACATCCTGTCAACTAAGAAGTGGGCAGGGTTATGAATATATGAAATTTAATTTTAACAAATAGAAGAAAGTGATATTTCCTATAACTAAGGGTTGCAGAGTAAATTCATCCTTGACACATATACATGTAGTAAAAGTCTATATTTGTCTAAAAGGAACAGCTAAAACCTGCCAGAGAAGCTCGTCTAAAGGGAACCTGGAGGCTACAAAGGTATACCTTTTTGCCTGGTGAGCCACTTTTGCTCATTCTTCTCAAGTCTTAACTAACCTAGACATTATAGCCACTATATTGCACAGCTCAGGTTAGAGTTCAGTTATATAGTACATCTTACTTTTGCATTTCCAAAGGTAGGCAAACATTTTTGCCCCTTGCATCAGATGCTCTTTGGAACCTGCCGATATCTTTGCCACTTTCATCAGTCCTGTACATGCTAATATCTTTCTATTGAAAAGAGGCTTTCTCCAACTACAGGACGAGGCTTCACCTGTGAGTGGTACAGGCAGATATTTCCAAGGGGTCTGATGCCCTTCTGAGCAGCTCTCAGCAAATGATGGGTGGGAGCTGGTTGATAAATACCCAGCTTCCTTGCGCCTTAGGTAAAACAACTCTGGCACATGCCCTGCACGGTCTCCCAGTGGTTCCCAGTGGGATCAGGTTCTGATTGCTTAGGGAAGTCAACTGCTCACCACCACACCCTGTATTTTCTTCCACTCCATCCTCTCCCTACTGGTGTTTCCTATGATTAGCTCCCAAATAAACCACCCAATTCCTTGTCTCTAGGTTGGTTTTTGGGGTGCCACAATCTAAGACACTCCTCTCTTCCCTGAGTATCAACACTAGATCCAACTTAATTCAATGCAAACTGACACTCCTAACTTGGAACTGTACTCTAGTGCTGTGGCTTCTGTGACCTCTTCCTGATTCTGTTCTGAGTGAGTATTTTTATGGATGAGTCATCACATTTTCTCTAACAGGGTTTGTGTTTCTATGTGTATATTTTTCTTACCCATTGGTAGGTACTTTGGGCTTATATACTCCACTATTGAGACCTGCACAAAACAACTCCCAGTCTTTAGGATAGTGATTTTTGTCAAATTATGCAACTCAGAGCCCTTTCAGGGACACAAGATGGAGATGATGGGACTTTGAGGATTTGACTTTCTTTACTTCAACCAGAATGTCAGAACATCCCCCACATCCTCATTTCCATCCATTCCATATACTGAGGCAGAACTAAACATACACATATACACATACATACACACACATATATGTATGTGTATATATATGTATGTATGTATACTCAAAGATATGTACAGGTAGGACATATCTATATTATGTGCCTCCTTGGTATGATGCACTAAGAAGGACATTGCATTACTTTGTTGGTGCTCCTATTATATTCATGAGAAAGCAAGCAGACAAACCCAAATTGAGGTAGATTTCAGTGATGTGCTGGAGCTGGCTCATACATACCAGCTCAGGAGAGCCAACTGTGCGCAGTTCTTTCCAATGGCACAATGGCACTTTCAGCAATATCACATTGGTAGCTTGATGTCAACCGTGATAGAAATATTTACACCAGGGAAATCAGCAAATGCTACACAGCAGGACTTTTTTTTTTTTTTTAAGACATCTGTTAAAGATTTACCAGCACACTGCTGGATATTCTGCAAAATAATTGGCCCATACTCTGAAAATGTCAGGGTAGTGAAAGACAAAAAAAAATGCTGAGAAAATGTTCTGTATTGAAGGAAACTGAAGAAGCATGGCAACTAAGTGCATGCATGGTCTTGAATTGGTTCCCGGACAGGAAAAAAGTTGTTTTCAAAGATACTATTGAAACAACTTGTAAAAATGGAATATGAACTGTAGATTAAACAAATGCATATTTCCTAAGAACAAGGATATTTTCTTATATAATAATAGTGCAACTATAAAATTAAGGAAAATTTAACATGATGCAACATTATTAATGCAGTAAAGGGACATGGTATATTCAGCATACTCTCAACTGGTTCATGAAAAACTGGTTTGTGATAAAACAATGTGGTAAGATGTGTGCAACTGATGCATTAGGTACAGGTATGCAGAGATCTTTGTATTCTTCTTGTAACTCCTCTGTAAACTTGTCTTATATATATAATTTTTCATTTTGATATCATTCTAAACATATGGGGGACCCACTAAATCTTGCCAACCTTCAAAGACATACATAGTAAGACACTTTTACAGTTATATTTTATACCAATCAACACTTTAATTAAAATAATGGAATCAATTCAAATAATAACACTAGTAAGTGAGGTAGAAATGTTTGGTGGATTATAAATGGCCACATTTTGGAAAACAATCCAGCAATATCTCGAAAGCTGTCTAAATATTCATACGCCTTTGACCAAGTAATTTCTCTTCTCAAATTTGAGACTTATTGGTAATATGAAAGTTACCAACTAGCACAACTGTCCTATGGGAATACAATTGAGTAATTGCACAGAAGCCCATGAAAAACTATAATTAAGACTGTGTAACATGGAAAAATTATTTTATGTGAAAAATCAAAACATAAAACATCTTTGCTACCATTATAATCATTTAAAATATGTATAGGAACAAATATTGGAAAGGAACACAAAAATGAAAGCAGCTGCTCTATTTGTGTGGTGGAATTAAGGGAGAGATATTTTCTATATAAAACATCTTTTAGCTTATGATTTACAGTTAGTATTATAATCTTCAATTGTAAAAAAAATAAGTTCAGAGTGGGATTTGAACCCACAACACTGACTTCATCACACAATTTTTCCATGGCCTGAACCTGCATGAGAAAATAGAAAGGACAGATTTTTGGGGACCACTGGTGGGTATTTCCTCTCTTTCTAGCACCCTTCTTCCTAATGTCCCATACCTCAGGTGTAGGTCCAGAGCTCTCAAATAGCTAAGGAAAACATATGTCACATGTAGTTATTTCCTACTAAACATGCAATGCCACATTTCTACTCCTAGAATAATTTACATTTTCAAAATAATCAGAAAGTGTTTACAGAATATAGTCACAGACCCAGCTTTGTGCTAGGTGCTATAAGCTTCAAAATGCAATTATATAGAAAAGATCACATAATGAAGTAATATATAACAGAAATTCCAGAGATACTTAGGGGTACAGCAGGGAAAGACAATGGAGGTAACTTTCACAGGGAGCATGGCACAATGCCACAAGAGTAGCCAGCTTCATCTGCCAGTCCTGTTCTAAGGCAGTGTCTTGCAATTCTTCCTCCTCCATTCCTGTCACCTCAAGCACTAGCAAATATTATATCATTCATCATTCTGAGTTTTTCTTTCTCCCAGTCATTTGTTAATACATTTCCCTCATCGTGTCATTAAAATCTGTCCCAACATTCATGATAAATTTCTCATGTCCTTAATTCCTATCATCTATAACATTCTCTTTTGTGGGGATTCTCTTGATATTCAGCAACAAAGACTGCTGTTAGTATTTTCTCACTGTTCATCTTCTTAGAAATACAGGGAAAATATCAGCACTCTGACTAATTAGATCATGCATTTTTAAGAGAGGATGCAAAATGGTCTAGCATGCTTTCAGAAGTCTTGAAGGCATTCCTTTAGCTGTTTTTCTAAACTTCATTTTACTGTTTCTTTCTCTCTCTCTCTCTCTGTCTCATTAGCTCTCATTTCTTCTATTGCAAAGCTGAAGATCCAGGGTTGGGGAGAGAATATGTGGGACAGACTTAACTACAATTGCAAAGATGTTCACTGCAGCCATAAAGGAGTGGCTTTGGAAATTTTTCTTCCAAAAATAATTTGGAAAACATAGAGAACACTTAATGCAATCATGTAGCTTATAGTAAATTTTTTACATGTGATGTGTATGCAGATTTATTGCTCGGTATATATAATATGAGCTTGCACAGCTGAGAAATATAGAGAACCAATCATTTGAGTGAGGAAATACTTCTTATGCCATGGAATTGGCTAGTAAGGAGTTCTAGTCAGGTTTCTTCTGGCCACCCCAGAATAACTGACCCTAGGATGGATCATCACCTTGCCATCTGTACCACCTCACTGTCCCTAACACCCTTTCTCCCTCCACTTTCCACTTGTAGTGGATCTTGTGATTTGTGCCCAACTTCTTCCTCTCCCTGATCCTGCTGTCCTCCCTTCCCTGCATATAAAAAACACCCTGTATGCTAATTTGTTTTAGTCTGCTTCCCAAGAAATTCAATCTACAACACCACTCTAGACGTTTCAAGCAGAGGAATTCCAGAGAAATAAGCTGTAAAAGTGTGGTGTGACTGAGGAGTAAATGGGGGAAGGTGGTATTACCCAGAGTTCAAGAAGAAGCCTCTACTGACCAGGTAGATTCCAAGAGCTATGTTGATTTCATCTTGAGAAGAGATACCATATAGAGCAGTTGCTGAAATGAGAGTCAATACTCAATTAACTGTGTGATTATCCACAGCCATTCTCTAAGATTCAGATGCTTTCTGCAGAAGACAAATTGGCAAGTTAAGTGGTGATGTGATAGGAATCATCTTTCTCAATTTTTCATGGCGACACCAATTTTTGCAGTTACCTTAAGAAAGTAATACTGCTTATGATTTATTATCCTGATAGGAAAGGGAAGTTCCAGGGGTTTTCATTGACTACTCCTACTGTAACGTCCTTCAGCCTGAGTCTGGGAAACAATGTGGGGATTCTGTCATATTCTGAGTATGTCTATCTTAGTCATAATTACAAATCTGGGGAAATAATCATATTCTCAGCCTGAAATTCTATGAGTCAGCTAAACTCTAGCCACCATGCTGATTGGTGAGTTACAGTGGCATCTGAGAACTCCAGGACTAGGATCAACTCTGAGCCTCTATCTGGTAATCTTTGATGTAACTACTTCCTATTGTCCAGTCCATGGTCACTGATAAATAGCTCTAAATTGCCTGAGGAAGACTTAGAGACAAATTTACAATATATGCTTATGGCAATATCATAGGGATCCTTCTTCTAGGGGACTCAATATTCCCTTATTCTGATTCTGTGATCTGGCTCAGGTCTGTGAACAGAGTGAGAGACCATGATTTTCACTGTAATAATTCAAGTCAGGTCTCTACTAAATCTAGATTTTTTCCCCCTAGTTATATAGATCCCATAAAACTTCAGTAGGTGTGTGGGTACTTTGGTACCTTTCACAAGCCCAACCCTTCTAAGATTCGAGTATTCATTACCACAGATGATGAGAGTGTTGGTAGCAACATCTCAGCTAAGTCTTCTTTGGAGCTTGCCTAGGCTTGAAGACAGTACTTTCTTGCCTAAGATTATGCCCCTTGCTGGGAGCAGCCCATATCAAATGGCTGGTCAGTACAGGGGCATAAAGTCCAGGCACCTTTGCTCCAAATTAGAACACTCTGCAGATCCATCTCAGCTTTTTTTGCCTAATGCTGCTTCCTTCACTTCCCCATGGGTACTGATCCCAAGAGCATTTCCCAAGAAAACTTCATAGTGCAAATTTTGTATCAGAGTTTGGTCCTGAGGAAGGTGAACTGTGACAATAGGCTGATAACTCATTCCAGTCTTAGGAACACTGAGATCAATAAACCATCCCCAGAGATCCCTATAGGACAAAACGATTGCCACTCTGGCTCTAGCCATTTTGTTAATTGCATCCTGTATTAGTATGTTCTCACACAACTATAAAGAAATACCTGAGACTGGGTAATTTATAAAGAAAAGAGGTTTAATTGGCTCACAGTTCTGTAGGATATACAGGAAGCATGACTGGAGAGGCCTCAGGAAACATACAATCATTGTGGTGATGAAGGGGAAGCAGGCAATGTCTTACATAGCCAGAGCAAGAAGAAGAGAGCAAAGGGGGAAGTGCTACAAAGCAATCAGATTTTTTGAGAACTCACTCACTATCATGAGAACAGCAAGGAGGAAATCTTCTGCCTTGATCCAGTCACCTCCCACCAGGCCTTGCCTCCAACATTACGGATTACAATTTGACATGAGATTTGGGTGGGGACACAAATCCAAAGCATATCATACCCACTTTTTCTCTAGTGGTTAAGTGCTTTCCCTTGGCCTCTGTCATTCTGGGATCCCATCATTCCTAATTAAATGAGGAAACTCAGTTCAGTAGCGGCATCTCCCACCATGATTGCTAACCTGAAGGAAAAAAGAGCTATGAAAGAGAAATCCACCCATGGATTTCTCATACTGCCTTGAGAAGGGAGTATGTCATCTGCATCTTGCCAGAGGAAATAGTGAGAGGGCTGGGTGGGGTAGAGCACACACAATAAACTCACTCCAACATTCTTACTTCTTGGTGGAACTGAGAAAGCCATACCTTCAAAGACTGATGTTTTGACATGCTGAGAAATCTTAGAAGCTGCCTCAGAATCAAGATTCCACTAACTTTTTCTTGTTCTGCCTGCTCCAAGTACATGGAGAGACTTTCTCTGGAATTTCCCTGATCTGACCAGGAAAGTTTCTTTTCAAAAGAAACAGTTGCTTTCCTCCCTAGCCCTGAAATCTCATTATCCGTCTCAGAAAAGACAGGAATGCAACCATATCTGGATAGACTTTTTCACAAGGTAATGCTTGCCTCTCAGACTCAAATTTCAAAGAGACTCACTTACGAGTTAACTTTTGTCCATTATTCTCCCTAATAATCATTTACTACCCTTCAAAAGAGTTGCCTACATGCCCTATATTCCCCTTCCCCTATGAAAAAGATATATGAACCTCTGTAACCCACTGGGTTATTGGGTAATCATTCTCCTGGGATTCATTCATGTTATACATATTAAAATAAAGTCTTACATGCCTTTTCTTCTATTTAATTTGCCTTTTGTCAGTTCATTTTCAGTGAAACTTCAGGGCCAAGGAGAAGCTTTTCCCTTGGCCCTTACACTCACTAAGCTTTTGGATTCCTTCAGGCTACTTTTGGCTACTTCTGGCATCTTAGCTTACTGAATTCAAGCATCTTTCTGAATATGAGTGCTCCTGACAAACCCATCATAAATTGAAAATTATCATAAGTCAAAAGTGCATTTTCTACTGGATATTTCAACTTACAATGGATTTATTCGGACATAATCTCTTCATAAGTTGAAGAGTGTACTCAAAAAAATGATGTTAAACCGTCGTAAGTCAGGGACCGTCCATATAGTCCACTCTAGAGTTCAGATTTTAGTCAACCACTCCCAGCTGTTTCAGGTAATATATGCAGTCCAGTTTCCCTTCCCTAAATTGTTCAAATTGTTAAGTTTCTGGATGAAGCAGAATTCATTAATAACAGATATACTTAGCCAATGATATATTTCACATCCCTTGTTTATACCTTCAGAATTCAGTCTCATACATATTTCTCATATTGTTGCTGATACAATTTAGCTAAAACCTTGTCATTTTGCCAATGTTTAAGTGCTCTCCTTTTCACTCAGTCTTAGCACTTGGTCCTCACTGGGTATGCTGTTACTGGACTCCAGTTATGGGTCAGGAAGCATTGGAAGGTAGTGAGGGTGAGTTTTGATGAGACTTGGCATTCCCCTGCAGGCTAACTTCCTCAAATGAAGTTAATACAGGGTTTTTAAGCAAGAGAAGAGCCACATCTATTCCGAGGGAAATTTCCCAGTGTTTCTCCCCGGGTCCATATTCACAATCTGGTGGTTCTCACTCTGAATGCCAAGTGTGGATCTCACTTCTCTCCTCACTGCCCAGTGCATGCTCACATTTATATCCAGAGCACATGTTGTCTTTTCACTATTTCATGGGATTTCTCCTTTTGTTTGTTATTAGGTAACATCCTTTTCATTCCTCTATTTTTATCTAGTTACTCAAATTGAAAAGTTCACTAAAGATGGCCCTGCACAGGAACAGATGCCAGATCACCTCCATTGACCTTGTGCTGCTTTATTCATCCAAGGAAAGAGGGTTTAACTGTGGGCATGCGTACCTCATTTTCTCAAGTCCTTTTATCTATGCTATCTGTAAAAAAAAAAAAAAAGGCAAGTAATCTCTTCTAGGACTTACATTGAGGTGTAAGTAGATCCAATACATTGAAAGTGAATAACAATATTAAATCCTTTGTAAATGGTAATAAAGTTCCAAATCCAAGACCCAAATTCTAGAGTGAGTTGCCTGAGGTAACACATTTAGAAGAGCTGGGTTTTACCCCCAGCCTTGTCTTCATCCAACTTTCATTTTAGTCCCCTAAATAGACCGAGAAAAAGGTACATCGTGCTTACATTCGAAATGAGGTTGGCAGAAAAATTCCAAAACACAGTAATAATAATAATGTTGGAAATCCCCATTTAGTTTCTGTTTAAAAAATGAGATCAGTGTTTAGGAGTTACTGATCATTGTTTATTCTCTCAGGGGAACTTAAAATCAAATGATAGAGTTGCACATCCCAAGACCTGGTCATTTAATCAGGCAGAATGTGGCTCCTCATAGGAATGTGAATCTCAAGACTTTGGAACTTGAACGTAGGCACATACAAGGCATCATGCTTTACAAGTTAAGCATTTATCTGTGGTAAGGTATTGTTCTGCCATGAATGCCATTTCTTTTTCTAATTAATCAAGTTTATTAGATTCTACTTTTTCAAGTGGAATCAAATACATTAGATTCCATTTTTTACACTAGGAAAAAATCCCCTAGACCAGTGCAAAACAAAATTATGTAAAAGTAGACGGTTCTTTCCTCCACCAATTCATTTGCAATTCTAATGTTCACTTGTATATATTTTGGGCACTGATGTATAATGAAGCTGTTTATTTTCTGGAGTCAAATATGGCATGATTTTTTTTTCCTTCTTTCTTCTTCATTCTCTCAGAGACACCGAAAATCAGCAAGTCTAGTTCACCATCAACTTAACTTTCTTTGCAATGATTGCAAGTTCTATCCAAAATTAAAACTTACTATAACAGCAAGGCACTTCCCACTGTTTTTTCCTGCTTTAATAATGTTAAGATATTAATGAGTACAATGAATACATAATTATATTGATGAGATTTCATTTCTGTAAAGTATAACAAAAAAGATCAAATAAAGTTCAGTCGGTCATGGAAAATTCTGCCAACTCCTAATCTAAATAAATAAGATCTATTACTCTAGGGTTAGTTATTATGGGTGGTATGTTGTTTAAAGACTGCTCTCCTACAAAATTTACAATCAAAGATGCTAAAAGAGTTAGATTCTCAAAACCATTAAGGAAATATATACATTACTACATTTTCATTGGTGCCTTAGAGTTCCCTAATTATATAGCAAACACTGTAGTCTTGTATTAAAAGCATTTGCCAAGAGTTACTTCAAAGCAGTGGAGCTAGTGCTGTTTTGTCTAAAAAAAGAGTATCATAAAATGACTCCCTGCCACTTCTTTTTGTAATTAGTGAACAGGTCCACAGGCTTCCTATGGCCCACACTTAGTAGAAAAACAACCTGGGTTATGCCTTCCTGTCTTACGGTAAGGAAAAGAAAAACAAACAAAAAAGCAAAAAAAGGGCCCGGAACTGTTGCCCACTCTTGCCTTTAATCTCTACAGAATAAGTCAGACCTGTGCACAGAGTAAGCCTTTCATGAGAGAACTAAATAATATACTTGGTATTTTTAAAAGGTTACAGTAAATTTGTATTATGCTTATAGTTGTAAGAATTGAGAAACATGGCTCACCTACACAAGTAAATGAATAGAAATCGTTTCATTATAGCAAAGTGACTTCATTCCAAGCTATATGGCAAAAATCAAATAGTTATTTAATCAGAAAGCATCTTTTTTTTTTTTAAGAGATACAATATCCCTATGTCACCTGGGCTGGAGTGTAGTGGTAGGATCACAGGGCACTGGAGCCTCAAACTCCATGGCTCAAGTGATCCTCCTGCCTCAGCCTCCTGAGTAGTTGAGGCTATGGGCACTTGCCACCACACCCAGCTCCAGAAAGCATCTTTCATGATGTATCAGCTAATAACTTTATTAGGCCCTCCTTCAAATTACTTAAAAACAAAGACTTGAAAAGTATATGATTTGCAAAAGGAATTATCTCGTCAAATCAATCATTTACTTTCTCATTTTTCTGATGGGAAGTATACTTTAAAAAATTACTTAAATGTACAACATGGCAATTCATTATCCCCATTACTCTTCCACTTAGAGGCACCTTTTGTGATATTGTACACACAGAAGGGGCTGGGAAAATTGAAACCTTGTTATGGTTTTATATACTGCTTTTATCTTATTGTGTAAATAAATGTTGTTTTCACCAGATCCTTGGAGCCTGAAACAGACACTAAAATGTAGATGAATGAAATTTTTCATTATCTAATTACTGAGAACGTTGAAAATGTGGAAAAATGAGCTTTGTAAAAGATTGATATTTCTCATAATACTTTAACTTTTTTAATATTCATATTATGAAGCCTTGTTATTGTCACCTGGATGAAATAAGGCATGGCATTATCATTTTCTCAACACTCTTTCTTTTTCATTCAGACTCTTTTTCAGGTATAATATATGCATTCTTAAAAGACCTTGCCTCTCCCATCCCCTGAATATTGTCAAAAGAAATTTGTCATCACCTCTGCTTGTCCAGTCTAAATATGTAACTAAATTCAGATTACTCCAACATGAGCCAAAGTACCCCAGGTTCACTCCAATTTCTTAATTTACCCTGAAGAGAAATGTATATATTAGGGCAAAACATGAAATCTAATAGCAGGTAAAAGAAGCTTGTGTTTAATTGTCTAATGTCTAACTGCCTATATGTTGGTTTGCAGGGTGTTTTTACATCTCAGGGCAATCAATACACCTTAGTAAAATGTGGGATGGGTGAAAGGTAAGCCTGTGTTTTATAAAGTGAGAAAAAGACAATTATGAAAGGAGAAGTAGAAAGGAGAATCTTCATGACACTTGATTGCATGTATGTTCTCATTTTTAGTAAATAGTACATATGGGAATTTAGAGTCTAGAAACTGATTCTCCCAAGACTCTCATGCCCATGTACTTGTTATAGACTGAACTGTGTTCCCTCCCAAATTCATATGTTAAAGCCCTAACCTCCAATGTAACCATATCTGGAGATAGGGCCTTTAGGGAAGTAATTATGGTTAAGCAAGGTCATAAGGGTGGGGCCCTAATCCAACATGACTAGTGTCCTTATGAGAAGAGGAAAAGACACCAGGAGTGTGCATGCACAGAGAAAAGGCCAAGTGAAAACATAGTGAGAAGGCAGCCATCTGCAAGCCAGAAAAAGAGGCCCCACCAGTGCCAACTTAAAAATCACAAAGTCAGCCAGGTGAGGTGGTTCATGCCGATAATCCCCAGCATTTTGGAAGGCCAAGGCAAGTAGATCACCTGAGGTCAGGAGTTTGAGACCAGCCTGACCAACATGGTGAAACCCTGTCTCTACTAAACATACAAAATTAGACGAGCATCATGGTACATGCCTGCAATCCCAGCTACTTGGGAGGCTCAAACAGGAGAATCTCTTAAACCTGGGAGGTAGAGGTTGCAGTGAGCCAAGATTGTGCCATTGCACTCCAGCCTGGGCAACAAGAGCGAAACTGTTTTAAAAAATATCACAAAGTCTATAAATTTGGAAAGGAGAGCTTTATTTCATAAAAAGGGTTACAATCTGCAAGCTGGAAAGTGAAGCCTTCAGCCAAGACCAAAAGCAGGCACTTTAAGGGAAGAAGGGTGAGACAGAAATTTATGCTGGCCATGTCAAGCGAAGTATATATATCTAAACAATATGAATATGTATAGATATGAATATTCATGAAGGGGAAACTCATACATGCATAGTAAGCAAATATATATGTTATATACATCCCCTGTTCACTTTGGGGTGGAGACTTAACGTTTAAATATATTACAATTTGGCACTATATGTCAAAAGGTGAAACAAAAGAACACGAAGGTGTCTTTTGTACAACCTTTATAAACTAGCTAAAACCAGTCCATGAAAAGAACATAAGGAAGAAACACAAGGTATAACTGTTCGTTGGTGTGTCAAAACCATGGAAACGGAGGGGAGTCTGGTGGCAGCATCGGGCGATTGGCTGAAGTCAGTGATGGAACAAATCTTCCGTTTTTTGTTTTTTTAGGGTTGGTTTTCTGTTTAATTCAGGAAATAATCCAGGAAAGGTTAGCAAGGAAGGGGGTGTGCTGAGGTGTGACCAAACCCCTGTCTCGTCATGGCCAGAGAACTTAATTTTCAGTTTTTCTGGGATTCTCTTGGCCAAGAGGGGTCCATTCAGTCTGCTGAGGGGCTTAGGATTCTATTTTAATTTCACACCAAAACCCAATTCTGCTGGCATCTTGATCTTGGACTTCCAGCCTTCAGAACTGTGAGAAAATAAATGTCTCTTGTTTAAATCACTCAGTTTGTGGTATGCTGTTAGGACAACCCAAGCTGACTAATATATATCCCTTGGGGTATCTTGATATATCTTTAGGGTTCACACAGCCTAGTCTGACAAGCTGACCCTAGTTTCCAGTTGCTGATGCACTATCCCTGCTATATAGTATAACTGTTGAACTCTGCCCACTGCTCACTCAACTAGCTAAAGCACAGACTTCGGTCATGCCTTGTCCAGGGGGATCACAGGGTTACAGTTCTTCAGGTTAGACTTGCTAGGTCATCCTAATGCACACTTCTGATGCCTTACATAGCATCCCTTGGCCTACCTCTGAATTCACCCACGTCTACCACGGGCAGTTATATTCAAGCTCAGAAGTCTCATCTTACGCTTGCCACAGTCATCTTTCCACTTTCTGCCTGGGGGACTTTTCTGATGCCTTGAATCCTGTCCTGATGCTTGAGAGCCTTAGTCATAGGGACTAAAATACCTCAGCCAAGAAATACAGAGATGTTAACAGCCCCAGAGTCTAGCCTTCGACCAATAGGAGACTGCAAGCAGGAGATAAATGTCCCAGCCTCCCAGCCCTCAGACAATGTAGGGTTGCGGGAGCGCGGCTTTCTGTATGCTTCCCAGAACGTCCTGGAAGAATAACATTCCCATTTCCCACAGAGGCAATCTTCATAATGCATCCTTAGGTCTTGGTCCTGTCCCCAGAAACAGACCCTAAAATGTGGATTTTTGTGTGAGCAATTTATTAAGGATGTGTTCCCAGGAGAGAGCAGTAAGGGTGTGGGGGAAATAGAGCAGGGCTGGGGAAGAAAGAAGCAAAGAGAGATTTCAGGTGAATCTCAGCCTTGGGAAATTCTGCAATGTAAATCACAGCATAGAGTGCGCCCCACCTGGAGGCAAGGGAGCTGTGCTTTCACACTTTTGTACTAGCCACTGGCGATGGGCCACTCTGGGGCTTGGGAATCCAGGGGACTACAAACTCCCAGGCACTCCTGATTTTCACTGGCTCCAGATAAGGCAATTCTAGTAGTTCAAGAACGCTTCTATAATGAAGGCTGTAGGTTTGATCCATTAAGAGCAAAACCCACAGAAGCTGGGAAATCGGGCAGTCAGTATAGGGGAGCTACGCAACAGTAGTGGTGTCATTCACTACATCTTCAATAAGTTTATTCTCCTTCCCTGTCTCACTTTCCCCTTACTTTCACACTTGCTTCCTGAGATCCCTTCCCCCCAGTAACCCTCTGCACCAAAAGCCTTGTCTTAGGTTCTGCTTTCTAGGGAACACAAATGAATTAGCTTTGAGAACAGCAGGTGTCTGCCTCCTCGGAGCTAGAACGTCTCACTTGACTTTGAGCTCAGCATGCAGGGGGTAATGAGAGATGTGCACTTTGTCAGAAGACAAAAGGTTGTGTGGGACTTTTCTCAGAATGGGCACCAACTCAAATGTATGTACCTATGCAGAGCAGCTTGCAGGCTCTTTCCAAAACTAAGGCATGTTCAGAGCAGCAGCTTCTCTGTTTAAAGTTGATTTTATTTACTGAGTACCATCTTACCATTTACCTCACTACATACAGAGGAAAAAACTGCTTTGTATAATTAGCATTACGTGAGTGCTATTTTCACTGGCAGGAATCTCCCTAGTAGGAGGGAATTCAGAGTTTCAGAATCAAGCTTGTTATAATTTGCTGTATTTATTTTTGGTAATTCTATATCAGTGCCATGTGCTGTAGCAATAGAAGCAGAAAACTGTGTCTTATAAAACTGGCTGCTCTTCCTGGATGCAGTCCTTGGAGGCACAGTTAGACCACTACAGTTTTCCCCACCTTGGTCCTTCCTTTCTTGTCCTACCTTCAAAATCTAGGCACTGAGTAGAGATTGCTATCTCTAGTCCTTAAAAACACCTCTTGAAGAGACAACTGACAGCTCAGAAGAAAATATTTGAAAAATATAACTGAGAAGGAAATTGTACCTAAAATATGAAGAACTCTCGGGAGCCACGAGGGCTCAGGCCAGTTGTCCTGGCACTTGAGGAGGCGAGGCTATGCATTTGAGGCCAACCTGGGCAACATAATAACCTCTCATTCATTAAAAAAAAAAAAAAAAAAAGGAACTCTCAAAATTCAGCAGTAAGACAAACCACCAAATGTTTAAAACCTGGACAGACTTGAATAGGCATTTCACCAAAGAAGAGAGGCAGATGGCAAGTAAGCATGGAAAAAGACGTTTAACATCATTCATCAAATGAAAACCACAAGGAGTTACACTCTAGAATAGCTAAAAGAATTTTTAAAAATAATAATAATAGTTGACAATACCAACTGCTGATGAGTATGTAGAGTAACTGGCAACTCGCATATGTTGCTCCTGGGAATGCAAAATTAAGCAGCCACTTTGCAAAAACAGTTTGGCAGATTTTCCTCCACTTTCTAAGGGCAGCTCACTTCCAATGATTGGTTACTACAGGAGTATAAAGACCCAGTTCCCTTGCCCAACTTAGGACACCTCTGAAGGAGCATCCCAGCTCCAGAGCTCTTCCATGGGATTGGCTGAGTCATTTTTGAGACTACATTGAAGCCCAACTTCTCCCTCTGCCTAGTCCTGATTCCTCTCTTTCCTTCAGAGATATTGACACCAAAAGGTACTCTCTAAGAAACCTTCTGCAGACTATTCTTCATCTTCAAATCTGCCTCCCAGAAAACCCAATCTGCAATACCCCTCCTTCCTAGTTTCCTCTTTGAAGCCCCTGGTATTTTCATTCAGCATTATGTGGGACAATCTCCTACATGAAAGAGCCAAGAAGAAACTAAGTCCTTTGCTTTAAAATAAGATCTAAGTCTCTGGAGAGCTAACGAGTGTTATTTCAGGAAGTAAAGACAGGGTGCTGTCCAAAGGAATTCTGAGTCAGCCTCTGGTCTGCCAAGGCTCTCAGGAGTAATTACAATTTAACTCTACTACAAATGCATAGTCCATGACCAGCCTCTTCTCCTAACCTTCTGGATTGCTCTGTGTAACAAGCTGGGTTCACAGAGGAGCAGACTTTGAAATGGATTTTGTGTGCAGGAGGTTTACCAGGGTATGCTCTTAGGAGCAATACCTGTGGGGAAAGTGAGGGAATCTGGATTGGGCAGAAGGAGAAGTTGGGTTGTGATGTGGCCACCAACAAAGACATGGTAGGCAGGATGATAACCACTTCCCTCCCAACCCCCTCCCCCACAGCCCCACAAAGATGTCCACATCCTGATCCCTGGAACTTGTGAATATATTATCTTAGATGGCAAAAGGAACTTTGCAGATGTGTTTAAGTTAAGGATCTTGACATGGGAGATTATTCTAGATTAGCCAAGTGGGCCCAATATAATCACAAGGGTCCTTATAAGGAAAAGGAGGAGGCAGGGTGACCAGAGTCAGAGAGAGAAGATATAAAAATGGAAGCAGAGGTTTGAGAGGAGATAAGATGCCTGATATGCTGCTAGTTTTCAAGATAGAAGGGTTTACAAGCCAAGGACTACAGATGACCTCTAGAAGCTAGAAAAGGAAAGGGAATGGATTCTCCCTAAGAACATTCAGAAGGAAGGAGTCCTGCTGACACTCTGGTTTTAGTCCAGTGAGATCCATCGTAGACTTCTGATCTCCAAAAACCATAAGATTACAAATTTGTGTTATTTTAAGCCAATAAATTTATGGTATTACATCCAGCAATAAAAAAATGTATACAAAAGACCTCAGCCAATTCCATCAGGAAGTTCTGAAGCTGAGATGGTCTTTCAGAGTTTTCCCAAGCTGGATTGATGGACTGGGCATTTATACCCACAAATAAACTACTCCCTGGAAATGGACTGTTCCTTAGAAAAGGTTGTGACCTTGAGCAAGGCAGTTTTGTTTTCAGCCAAAGTCAATTCCCAGCGAGGACTGACAGCACTCCTAGGGACTGAGGCAGGGACTGAGGCAACCAGTGCCTAAGCCCTGGAAGGATGAGGAGATTCATCTGAGTGGTATAACAGCACAACCACTATGCTCCGAAAATCCATGCATTCTACCCATCTTCACCTCCAGTCCTTGCAGTACTGATATGTAGACAACAAATTCAGTTAGTTGTGCTCTTACCAAGAAAATTATACTCTTTGATCCTATGCTCACTTTAACATTCTTGAACTTACATGCTTTATTTGGAGGGGGGAGGGTTACATTTATGTTCCCTATGCCTCAATTCCCTAGGGTTTCTAAAGTTAAGAAAAGCTTCAGAGTGCAGATTTTCCCAGGAACTATTCAAGAGCAAAATCAATACAATTGTTCTGAAACATGCTAAAAGTAAAACAAAAAGACTGTTTAACTGAGGAAGAAGAGAAAATAGAAATTCATTTTAAGAAACACATTTCTAAAGATTAAGTCTTTAAGGAACTTGCCAAATGATGTAATTCTAATTTCACACATGCTATCAATGCTATCTGTTGAAATATCATGAGAAACTGTTAAACGAATGTTTAAAGGGGGTAATAAGTGAACTCATTTTAATGCAACAGGAGTTACATTTTGGCCATTTTGCATTTTATTGTTATAATCTGGTATCATGTATTGCTTAATTATTGGAATATGAAAATACAACTATTCCTTTGTATGTGTTATTTTCTAAACCAAATATCCAAATTCTATATAGAGTGTGAAATATTTTCATGTGTTCAGACACTCATTACACCTTGTTTGAACTAATTCCACAGTCTGCCCACCTGTCCTGCTCTCAGCCACTACTCCAACCCATTCTGCGCACTGGAGTCAGATTAGTCTTTCTGAACAATAGCTTTAATTATGCCATGCTTTTATTCAAACCCTTTCAGTATCTCCTCAATGTCAAGCTAGTTGCAAGTATTCTCTCTAGCATTGAAAGCCTTCAATATAATGTCCTAAAATACCTTCCTAGCTTTTTTCCATTAACCTCCACCTCCACCACCAGCACTCTACCTACCGCATGGTAGATCCAGCCAAATTGTAATGCTTCCTGCCCTTGAGAAGCTTTACTGCTTTTGTTACTGTTCTTCTCTCAACCAGGAACACTCTCCTAATTTTTGGTAGTTTAGGTCATATCCATCCAGAAAAGCAAATGTTATAAATCACCACATAAAGTCTTTGCCCATTCAACTAACTAGATGTGATCTCACCAACTTGATTCTCCCTAAGATTCCTGTCCTAGTTAGGGATTGTTTTGATAGCAAATAATAGAAATACACTCAAATGGTTTAAATAAAAGGAGGAATTTATCTGAAATATGAAAGGGGTATCATATACTCAGAGTCCCAAACGGCAGCCATACTCCATGACATTAAAGAGAAAAACTCACTCAGAAGCACAAAACAGATTGCTATGAAAAAAATGAAATCAGTTATTAGAAATTGAAAACATGATTTATGACAATCAAAATAAATGAGTTGAATAGCAGAATGGATATAGTTGAAGAAATTAGTGAATTTCTCTGCTTGATTTTCCAGTACACTAATTAAGTCAGCAAAAAGATATGGGGGGAGCAAAGATAAAAGCAGATTAAAGGGGAAGGTTAAAAAATGTCATTTTAGATGTTGATAGAAAAATTTTCAGCTTAAAACAAAAAACACTCCACTTTAATAGCATGCACCAGCATGAATATAAGATGTATAGCTTCTGGAACACAAGAGGTAGTCTGGGGCAAAGGGTGAGAGGAGTGGAGAATGCAGAAATCTTGTTCAATCATTCCCTTTCAGTTTTGCCAAAATAGTAGGGAGCAAGGGATGTTATTTTTGTTTTCATTTGCATTTTCTGCATTACTAGAGAAGTTACTCATCTTCTCATGTTTATTGGGTATTCATATTTCTTCTGTAAATTGCCTGCACTTTGCCCAGGTCTATTGGGTTTTTGTCTTTCTTACTAATTTATGGTTCTCTTTATATATTATGAATATCAAAATTTTATCTGATTGACTGGGAGGAAACAGAGTATATGTTTCCGTTTCTTTTTGTATTGTGTTTTCGAAATGGAATCTCACTCTGTCACCGCATTGGCGCGGTCTTGGTTCTGCAACCTCCTCCTCCCAGGTTCAAGCAATTCTCCTGCACCAGTCTCTTGAGTAGCTGGGACTACAGGCACGTGTCACCATGCCCAGATATTTTCCTATTTTTAATAGAGACAGGGTTTCACCATGTTGACCAGACTGGTCTTGAATTCCTGACCTCAAGTGATCCACCTGCCTCAGCCTCCTAAAGTGCTGGGATTACAGGCGTGAGCTATCACACCCAGCCCAAAGTGTATGTTTCTTGTCTTTAAACTCTTTTATTATTTGCTATAACACATTTTAAATGATTTAGAGAAATAGGCTAGAGGAAAATATAGCTGAAAGTTAATAGTATTAGGGTCAAATTGTCCATTTTTCTTCCTCTACATTTTCTTACCTTAAAGAAAAAGTAAAAGGAAATACTGACAGATCTGACTACAAACTAAACTTAAAAATTCTACATGGTAAGCAATGAAGTTTACATTATAATAGTAATATGATGCTTCCTATATGCCAGAAACTATACTAAGGGCTTTATATAGATTAACTCATTCAATTTGCACAACTACTTTATCAGATAGATATTATCATCATTTTCTTCATGTGACAAATGAAGAAACTGAGGCACAGAGAGTCTAAGTACTTTCCCAAAGCCAATGAGTAGGTAAACAGCAAAGGGAGGATTTGAATTCAGGCAGTCCAGCTCCTGGGCCCATGCTTTAAAGCACTGTGCTATAATTCTGCCCTTCAGACAGCCAAAGAAGTTGGATATAGACATATTTTTCACAGATAGCTGGGTGCTGATCCTGCTTTCCTTACTATGACAATGTTGTCTTAGAGGTGCTGAACTTGGCTGAAGAACCAGGATAGACAGATGTTTGTGAAAATTGCTATAAACTGAAGTACACAGAATTGTGGTGTATTTTCTTCCAGAACAGTTATGTAAGGCACAGTATAAATGGTTTGTAGCATGGCAACAAATAAGCTATTTTGTCAATTTCATACTTTACCAGGGCACTTCGGCTGCCTCTGACAGTCTTTGTGCAAGTCCAAAACAAGATACGCTGCATCTGTCCCCTCTCTGTGTAGTATCTCAGTTCCACCAAGCTCTGAATCCTCAATAAATACATTGGGCATTTATTATCTATTATAAAAGGAGTGTGTGTGTGTGTGTGTGTGTGTGTGTGTGTGTGTGTTTGTATGGTGGGGGGCATGTAAATGTGACAGACCAAAAAAGGTGACAAAATAAATAAGTAAAAAGCATGTTAAACATACTCTATTCCCACAGTCAGAACAACTCCAAATCCCCTGGTCTATGTGAAAAACAAACAAAAACGTCCTGTTGCGAATCATGAACCTGCATTTAATGGGATAAATAATAAACATAATATCCTGTGCCAGTCAGGGTCCCAGCAGGAAACAGATGGTACACTCAAATTAGGATAATTTAAAGAGGAATTATTATAGGTAATATCCCCCAGGAAGCAAACGCCTCTGAGATGGAGATTAGCAAAGAGAAAGTTTATTATGCAATGCTCTGAGGATCAAAACTTGGGAAAGAAAATGGAGTTGACTTGGGCAGAGGGAGAAGTTTGGTTGGTAAGGCCACCTCAACCAAGGTCTTGGTTTACTCTAGTAGGAGTTAAGAAGCTAGGCCAGTCCTTCAGATTTGTCCCAAGCTGGGCCAAGAAGCCTGGGCCTTTATGCCTCCTGCATTGACTAGTCACTAGATATTGGCTGCCCATGTGACAGCGGATCACTTGGGCATCACATCAGCTCCCTCAGCAGAGGGCAATTCCCAGAGAGGACAGGACTGACACCTGAGGGCAGTTGGTGGAATAAATCCTCCCATCCTGAAAAGGAATCCTAACAACACAGTATAGCATCCACTACAGGGTTTATAAAAGGAACTATTTCCCAATGCAGAGTGTATGAAAAAGTCACATGGAAATTTATCAGATAACTTTATTCGAAGAGATATGAAGTGCTGTGTCTCTCAACTAAGAGACTGAATTGAAACAGAAAAATGGTCATACCATACATAAAATAGAACTCTGACCCACAACCTGGAGTAACAGGCCCAGGAAACCGATCAATTATCTATAGTAACCAGCCCAGGAAGCCAGCCTGCTATCTATAAGTCAGACTTGTAGAAAGTCAGACTGCTATCTCTAATAACAACCCAGGAAACTAAATAGAAATCTCTGTACAAGCATCCCAAAGTAGACAGAACTTGATTAATAACTGATAAGATTCCCTAATATTTGTCCTCTCTTCCAACTTAGGACCAGAGAAAAACAAATATGCACCCCTAACCAATTACATAAGATGCCGTCCTTCTAGTTAGCCCCTCACAGCTTCCCCATGCCAATAGCCTCTAATGAGGGCATACATGAGACCTACCCTTTTGTCCAACATGAAGCTTCCCCACTCCTCTGCCCACGTTGGAGTCTCTGCCAAAACACAAGTGATGGTGGCTGACTCTCTTGCTATAGCAAGCTCTGAATAGCTTTTGCTTATTTTCATTGAGGTGGTCTTCATTTATTTCCCCATGACAAAGCGTCCACTGAGAAGATTATCTCAGGACAAATTGTAAGAGGACAATTTGCCTAGCCCTGAGGCATTTGGATCTAAACCTAAAGTTTCTGAAAGTCAAATAAGAATTTTCTTGTTGTATAGAATAAGCATTCAGAATCATGAATAAACCTTTTTGCTTTTTTTTTTTTTTTTGTAGCCAGAGTCTCTCTCTGTCACCAGGCTGGAGTGCAGTGGCATGATCTTGGCTCACTATAACCTCCACCTCCAGGGTTCAAGTGATTCTCCTGCCTCAGCCTCCTGAGTACCTGGACTACAGGAGCGCATCACCATGCCCGGCTAATGTTTGTAATTTTAGTAAAGACAGGGTTTCACCATGTTGGCCAGGATGGTCTCGATCTCTTGACCTCGTGATCCACCCACCTCCACCTCCCAAAGTGCCGGGACTTGCTTTTAAGACACATCTAGGTGGACAGCAGATCTGGGAACAAGAGCAAGTCTGAGGCTGGGTACACCAAAAATATATAAGAAAGATCCTTCAATATACAGAAGTAGAAAAGAAACTTCAACTTTAACATTCCAGTTGCCAAATTACACTCTTAGTTATTCCAAATATTTCACATGAGAATATGCCTTGAGGTAAGGTACTTTGTGAATGTTCCTGATCTGATATGCATAGGCAGCTTTGAGGGAAATGAGCTAGGTGGGGAGGGGGAGTTACTTTCTTAAGTATAAAAGAAACACTCTCTCTGTTTTCTTCTTCCCACCCTGAATCACTGTGTCCATGGAAACTGGGTAGCTTTTGCTTGAACAAGGGGCTCCTGTTAAGATCTACTTTTTTTTCCAGCACATCCCTGCTTAAGAACTTAACTTTCAGGTCACACAACAGCTTATTAACCCAAATAAATGATTCATGCTGGACATTTTTAAAATTAAATGCTGGCCATTTTCAACAGCCTAGTGGGAATGGTCAGGTGAAGAAGAATGGAAAAATTGTGCCATCAAATAATTTAGTAGATGGTTAACTATACCACCTCAAGCTGGCCCTGGATGAAACTAACTCATTAACCCTCTTTAATACATCAGCAGGCCTTAGTTTACCATATTAGCTAGATTTAGAGCTGAGCCCCTAGAGAAGAGACTGCAGACTGATTCAGTTTAAATGAGAGGAGTGTCTGGGAGGCTTGGGATTACCATGCTAATAAAATACTAATAAATAGCACACAAAGCACCTGTTTGAGTAATGAGTGGACAAAATATTGATTAGAGAGCAAAACAGGGTGCTATTAAGAAAAACAACTTTGCCTGTGACTGATCCTAATCCTTAGCTTGAGCCAGTTATGGATGAAAGTCTTTAGAACATAGAAATACTGTGATCAAATAGCTGCAGTGGGGGTAAGAGAAGCGGCCATTAGAGATTACTTCGTGAATCATCATTCCTCATCTGCTCAGCCCAGTCCCACCTAACCACCAGGCAAGCTGGCTCACCACCAACACACTCTAAGCCCCTATGGTAAATAAAACATCTTTGGTGAGGTGAGGCCTTGCTCCTCTTGACTACTTGATTTTCCACCTAGGCTTTGTGGGGAAGTTGTTGAGGAAGGCACTCCATTTCCCCAGGGGTCCCTAAAGAGCATGTACATACTTCCTCTACCTTACTGAAAGGGAAAAAGAAGTTACCTATAAAATGTTTGCTACTGTTAATCCTTATAACAACCCTCTGGAATTCTTACTCTTTAGACATCACACTGAAGGGGATCAGATTGTGCCAGCCCAAAATATGCCACTTTGGCATAAGGATTATTTTGAGCTAAAGGCAATGAAGAAGCAGCAAGAAGAAAGGAACTCTTTATCCTCCCCATTTCCTCTAAAAGCAAGGCATAAATTTCCCTTTGTGAAGGTGTCCTCCTCCCCTCTCCAGTACTAGGAAGAGGAGAGTGACTCTTAATCACCACAGACACTGGAGATGGCCCTGACTTGAGTCTGCATAACAAAGCTTACTAAGTAACCCTATCTTCTTTAATTTTTTCCCATATATTTGCCTTCCCACTATTTACTGCCCCTAAAAATCCAAACCACCTTTGCTTTGTCTAGTTACTTCTCCATCATTTATTGCCCTTTGTTATAATGGTACATAAGGTCTCAAGTCTAACCACCTATTTGGATTTTTACTTTTTTTAATAAAGTTCCTGCACACATGCATAGTAAACATTTTCTTCTGTCAATCATTCTTTTGTCAATTTAATTTGGAGGCCTAGCCCTTGAACCTAAGAGGGCAAAGTTTTTCCTCCTCTACAACATTCGCCACACTTTACAGATGGGAAAAATGGAGTTGGAGAAATTAAGGCTAAAACAGCAAGTAGCTAGTGCCAGAATTTGGGACCTGTCGGTTTGATTCCAGTCCCTATGGTCTTTCTTAACTACTCCACTACAACTTCACTTTAGAGGAACAGAACTTTTCCATAATGCCCAGTTGCACACAGGGGCTACATTGTATTCAAAATACAAGCTGAGTCCTTAAATACTAGAATTGGACTCAATGAAGCAAGAAATGTTGCAAGGAACATGAGATAGAAGCCTGGAATCCGCTATCCCCTCAGGAGGTCTCAATCTGGGGCACATGCCCGTTGAGTGAAGGATGGGCAAAATCTCTTAAAGTGTTTAAATCCTTCCTTGTTATGTGTGATCACAATAAGGAGATTATCAAAATGTGATTTCATTAATCACACAGTTTATTGCTATCAAAAGAGAATTTTGTTCTTTAGGTTCATGATGCTTAAAAAGGGGGAGAATAACATGAACAAATCTCATAGGGAACGCACTCAAGAGATGAGGTACATTAAGCACATAGTGAATGAGATCCAAATTATTAAAGTCTAGTTGTACAATCAGGATGGAAGCAGGCCTCTGTGGAAAGTAACATCAAATGAAAGTTTGAGGTATACCTTTTGGTTACAAGTAGTTTTTTGGAAGAGATGGCATTCAACATAGCAGAGATCCATGAGGATATGTAAGGCCCCTCAGTGCCAGAGGACGGCACCAGTGTTGGTGGGCAAGGCTTCAAAGCTCAAAGACTAACAGAGCAAACCTCAGGTATCAGAGAAGTGGCTGACACAGTGAAGCCCGGTCATAGCAAATTCTCTGTGTCTCTCATACAAGGTGTGATAAGATATCATGTGCTCAAGGGGAAGAAAGTGTATATTCCAAGTTCTTGCACAGCAAAACATGTTACTTACATAGCAAATTATGTAAGTATTTGGAATCATTTCCAAGATACCTAAAATTCATGCATCCCTCTTTGTCGCACACATACAGGAAAAGTTACATATATTAAATGTGCACGTGAGGCCAGGTCATCGTTTATAAAACAAGGCAAGGTGTGTGGATTTTCAAAGTACTTAGAAATACAATTGACAAACAGATAAAAAGGATCTAAGGCCTGTACACTGGTCAACTTCCTTGCCCATGTGTTGCTTCTAGTTAGCCTGTGGTTGTGCAGCAGGTGATAGCAAAACATGATTTCTGCTGGTCAACCGAAGACAGGTCTGAGGCCTCATGCAATTGAGGAAGTACTGGGAAGTGCTTCTAACAAGCTCTGCAGGAGAAAGTGCAGCTAGGAGGATAAGGAGAAAATGGAAAACCTCAGGGAGGCTTCCTCCCAGCAAGGCTGCTGCAGGAAGGCAAGGCGCTGAGTGTTTCTGACAGGTCTCCGGTTTTCCACTCCCCTATTGTATTGATAAAATATCACCAAAGGGCTTCCGAGCCTTGGACCTGGTGGAAGTACTTGGTTGAGCTGTTACTGATATTATGCACATATTCATAGAGCTCCCAGAGGCTCAGGATTTGTGTGTCAAGAAAGCTACAGTCAACACTTTCATCATATCAGGAAGACATTCTAGGTTGTGAGCATGAGGCTAATGTCTGCATCCCTCACTTGGACAGAGACACTTCATCTCACATCATAAGATGTGAGCTGTAAACAGAAACGGCAGATGCTGTACATCCCACCTCATTACCTGATGCCTTCAAATGAAAAGCAATAAACATGCTGCTACCTTAAGCATCTTGTGCTTGTTCCACATTAATGGAAACTCTATGTTCTAGCTGTAAGTATTGGATTTCAGATTGTTGGTTAATAACAATTCACTAATTTAAAACAAACAATTGGAGCATTCATTTGAAGGTGGTTACTAGATGGGGATCCTGAATGCTCTCAGGCTTCATTGAACTTGGTTTCAGGTGACTCTGGAATGACAGACTTTGGGATATATGCATTGACTTCATTGGCAGAAAGAAAGATTTTTATAATATTCACACGTTCCAGGAATAATAATGAGAGAGGATGAGAGAGAGAAACAAAGAGAGAAGGGGGGAGGGGAGGGAAAATCCAGAGAGGGTGAGAGAAAGAACAGAGAGGTAGAGAAGAAGGTAAAAAGAAAGTGATGGGGAGCGGAACACACAGGGGAAAGGTAGAAGGGAAGAAAGAAGAAAAAAGAAAAGAGAAATATGTGCTATCATATACCATATGAATCGGAATATTAGGTGAAGAAAAACAGTAGCAGAATGGTTTTGTTTGTTGTTTCTTAATGCAAAGAGAATTTTGGTTGCTATTACCACAGATGGCTGTACTCCATGGTGACTCTTTTTTTTTTTTTTTTTTTTTTTTTCCAGAAAAAACCTAATAGAATAACTTAAGCAACCTTAGGGAAATAAAAGCCACAAAGGAAAAAGGAGGTTGGTGAGGAGAGGATGATGAGACTTCAAATGTATTACTATTGCTATAATACAAGGGAATCCCAGGTAGAAAAAGTTCCGCAGTGCTGCTGACCTAATTTTAGTGACATTTCTATTCCTGCCTAGAAGTACTCAGTAATCGACAGCAGGTAGATTTTATTTAAAAGGGAGAAGAGAGAAGGGAAAAGCATCAGTCACCCAGTGCTGTTTACCACTTTGGCTCCCACCTTGCACTGAACCAAAAGTTGAAAACAATGGCTAGAATAAGCAGAAATCAAAGTGAGAAGGTTCCAAGGATTTCTTTTTGGCAGCACTGCAATGCAGATCTGACAGAGCCAATGGGCCCAGGAGTGGTCACTAAGCACTGCAGAAAAAGTACACTCACAACTCTGCAGTTAGTTGCCCGTTAGAGGGTTTTACCAGGTGGCACTCCCTTCAGTATTTTTCTGTGTAAAATGGTATAACATTTGCTCTATTTCTGCTAAAAATATTTTGGCAGGGACTCAGAAAAGTAAGGTTGATAAATAAAGTTTAGAGGCTTGGTACTGTAACTAACTTATGGGTTCTTCCTGCCCACTGCACAGACAAAACCAATTCACTGAGACCATGGCATTGCAATAAAGAAAGAGTTTAATAAACACAAAGCCAGCCACATCACATGGGAGATGGAGTTATTACTCAAATCAATCTCCCTGAAAAATCAGAGGCTAGGGTTTTTCAAGGCTAGTTAGGCGAGCAAGGGAAGAGGTGTGTGGAAGGTGGTCCTCCTTTTTTAGGGGGCAGTGAGGGGAGCAGGTCTGGGTGGAGCCATCATTGTTAGAAATGCAGAACCCTAAAAAGACATCTCAAAAAGCCAATCTCAGGTTCCACAATAATGATGTTATCCACAGGAGTAATTGGGAAATTTGCGTATCTTGTGACCTCTGGAATAACAGCTGGTAATTATTTACCTCTACACCTTAGTAGAAGTCAGGCTCCACTCATCCTCCTAACCTGGTGGACTGTCATTAGTTTTAAAAGGTGTTTTAGTTTTAGAAAGGGCTATTATCATTTATACTATAAACTAAATGTCTCCCAAAGTTAGCTTGGCCCAGGCCCAGGAAGGATTAAGGGCAGTTTCCAAGTTAAAGACAAGATGGAGGTTGGTTAGCTCGGATCTCTTTCACTGTCATAATTTTCTCATAGTTATAATTTTTGCCAAGACAGTTTCAATACTAAAATCGTAGTTTGAAGACCAGCAGCAGGAGAAGCATCTGGGAGCTGGCACAAAATGTAGAATGTGGGTCCTACTTCAGGCAGTCTGAATCAGAATCTGCATATTAACAAAATCCCCAGGGGATTAATATGCAGATGAAATTTGAGCAGCCCTGGTTAAAAGAAAAATGGTAGGCTAACATCTCAAGTTTCTATTTACGGAAGGCCTTTTGTTCTGAGATCCCTAGTGCTTAACTGAATATGCCCTTGTAAGTGACATGTACAACCTCCATCCCCTTCCTCATCTCACAGCCAAGGCAGACATTTCTAATTGATTAATCAATAGCGGACACCAGGAGCACTGTCCTGCACTGTGAAACTAAAAAGCGATTGGGTTGAAAATCTGGCTTAGCTTTTGTGTGTATGTGTGTCTTTATCAGAAGTTCTCAAGCTTTAGCATGCATCAGAATCATCTGGAGAACTTGCTAAAACACAGTGAGTGCTGAACCCCAGAGGGAGAATTTCTGAATCAGTAGGTCTGGGGTGAAGTCTGAGAATTTGCACTTCTAACTCATTTGAAGTACTGATGGTCCAGGAACTGCACTCTGAGAACTACCAGTCATTATCCTTTCCCTACCCATCTCCCTCATATAAAGTCATTGTCACCTATCCTTGCCCTTGTTCTCTGCAAAGTGAGAGATAGTAGCTTGACGTGGTAACAAATACTGACTGCTTAACCTGTTATACTCAAAAGAGAAGAAATTTTATGGATATTTTAAAAGAAACTCCTAGGAGTATTGTCTTAAGTTATCTGCAGATGGTATTTTAAAAGTAAGAGTCACGTGTTGGGGACGGAGAGGAGGTGTTTGGGGGCAGTCAGTACCATGCTGTGTCCTCTAGGTACCATCACCTAGACACTTGCCTTTGTAGGCCCTACCAACAGGACCAGGAGTCAGCTTCTGTGAATGTTTCCCAGCAAGGCCCGATTCACTCTGCCAGGGAAACCCCTTTCTTTATCATAAAATATAAGGAAAAAAACCCTATCCGAAAAAGGGGGAAAGACTGCCTTGCAACATTTTGGGGAAACAAGTAGGTTCTTTGTCTTAATGTAAAATGTGAAGTCTTCTTTATTCCAGAGACTAAAATGAGTACTAGAGACAGAAAGTCAAATAAGACATGGTGCCCAGGTTCAACCATGCAACAACAGTATATTTTGGATAATACAGTACAGGTATGAACCAGGTGCCATAGAAAGAGAAGGAAGGCTAATTTAGTCCAAAGGTTAGGAGGGCTTTCTGGAGTAGGGGATGGTGAAGGAAATGAAAATATGTTACCCCAAAAGATACTTCTTTGACATGGATAGTCAGATGATCAGAAAACAGAAGTATCCCTGCAAAGCTGTGTTTGTGAAGGAGATTTGCACCACTAGAGAAAATCTCCATTGGTGCAGCTAGGCCACCTCATCCAGATCTAGGAAAGATTAACTGATGATCTGATACCTTTAAAAGTCCGGAAAAAAAACCCAAAAACCATTTACCATCTATTCTCGCTGAGGGCTGCTACCTGTGAGGTTTCAGCTACACAAGAAGATCCCCTTTGCTAACCAGGCCTCCTCTTCTCCCCACTCCCATAATCTCTCTTGTCACCATAACCTGTTTTGCCAGGATCAAAGCCCCTATTCTTTCTGTAACCTCAAGCTCGTGTGAAAGCATCAACCAGTTTACCTTTGAGATTCTATATATTGTGTGATTCCCATGCTCATGAGTGTATGTAATAAATGTATTTTTTCTTGTTAATCTATTATGTTTGTTTCATAGACTCAAATTATCAAACCTTTAGAAAAACATTTTAATTTTCCTACAATGACTAATCTGATTATTAAATAATGATTGGGAGTTACCTTTAGCAAGGGAGTAACATGATAGATGTACTTA
Organism: Aotus nancymaae; assembly: GCF_030222135.1. NCBI lineage: Eukaryota > Metazoa > Chordata > Mammalia > Primates > Aotidae > Aotus > Aotus nancymaae. Next base: position 15,486,893 of record NW_026988472.1, on the reverse strand, counting down.
CTAGAATGATTACACTGGTAGCTTCGTGAAGAAAGGATTGAGACAGGGACTGGTTAGAAGATGGTCATGTTAGCAGCGGACAATCCGTATGGGTCTGCAGTAACCTCAGTTCTTGCCTCCTCACAAGAAAGGATTCAACCAAGTGGCATAAGGCAGAGTGAGAGGCCGAGGAAAGTTTAGAGCAGATTGAAAGTTTATTTAAAAGTTTTAGCACATGAAAAAGAAGTATACTTGGAAGAGGGCCAAACAGATGACTTGAGAAATTCAAGTGCCCATTTGACATTCGACTTGGGGTTTTATATGTTGGCAGGCTTCCAGGGGGTTACATCCCTTCTTCCCCAATTCTTCCTTTGGGATGGGCTGTCCACATGCACAGGGGCCTGCCAGCACTTGCGAGGGGCTGCATGTATTTGCTGAAATTGTGCACATACTCACTTGAGGCATTTTTCCCTTATCTGTTGAGTGTTCCTAGGGGAAGATTATATGCCAGTTAAACTGCCATTTTGCCTCTTAGTGCACATACTGGAGCCCACTTGCCCAACTCCTGAGATCTTACTGGGAAGCTGCTAATCATCAGCTTCAGGTGTTTCTATCCATTGGGAGACTGCCTTTCCCTGGTGCCAGCTGCAACCAAGCATTATTTTAGAGAGTTTAACAACTGCCTGACCATCACCTGATGGTTGCTTGACATTTCTGGTTGGGGTGGGTGTTCTCCTTCCCTGTTCATGTCTGACTACCTACTGTAACAGTAGCAGTAGTATATGGAGACCGAAACTAGAAAATGGAAGTAGAGAAGGGGAGAGATAGACAATCAGAAAATATCTAAGATACAGAATTATCAAGTCCTCACAATTCTAGCTGTAGGTTACCCTTATGCAGAGTCATGCTTCTTGAGGATGATACCCAGAAATGTGGTCACAGCCCATTTAGCCCTGCCTTCTGGAGAGGACCTCATCTTATTTCAACCCTCTACTACCACCACGTAGGGGCCAAGGGAAAACTTCTCCTTTGCCCTTTGAAGTTTCACTGAAAATCAACTGACAAAAGGCAGATTAATAAGAGAAATGGAATACAGATTTATTAACATGTACAGGAGAATACCAGAGTGATTACCCCAACTCCCCAATGGGGTTCAGAAGTTTATATGCCATCTTGAGGTTACAGAAAGAATAGGGGCTTGAATCCTGGCAAAACAGTTTATGGTGGCAAGACATTATAGGAGAGGGAGAAGAAGTGGTCTGGTTAGCAAAGGTGGTCTTGTTATACAGATGAAACCTCCGAGGTAGCAGCCCTAAGTGAGAATATAGATTGTAAATGTTTCTTTCAGACCTTTAAGGGTATCAAATTCTCAGTTAATCTTTCCTAGATCCAGACAAGGGAAGGCCCTCAAAGAAAACCTGAAAGTATCAATGCAGGTTTTCTCTACAGATACAAATCTCCACAAAAGACAGCTTTGCAGGGTTACCTCTGTTTGCAGATCCTCTAAACAGCCATCTCAAAATACGTTCAAGTAGTATATTCTGTGGTAAAATATTTTCATTTCCTTCAACCTCAACCATCATACTCTTTTTCCTTCTATTGTACTAGATTCCTCTAGAACTGACTATAGTGACACTTCAATATTCTCATTTTCAGCCATGCCCATTAAACAGGACTCCTAATAGACCGTGTTATTTTTATGAAATGCCCCAAGTGTCTGCCCTGGCTCTGCTTCTCTCCCCTCAAACTCTGCTAGCAGACTCACTACACATTTGACTGGTACCTGGCCTCACAGGGAGTCATCTTTAAATACCAACTCTCCTAGCCAAAAGCTGCTTGTATTAATGTACATGTATCTTTGCTGACTTGTGTCTTGCTAACATCTACCTTCTAGTTACCCTGACAGTCTACTGATGCTGCTATATTGATAGAGTCATTATATTTTTTCTGAATCAAGACTTTTGGCTGGCAGGTAAACTCACAGCCCAATCTGCCTCAGCAACTTCCATCCCCAGCAGTTATTTGCCATCAGGGTATTTGATCTAGACCAAGGAGTGTCTCAATCTCCACTATTTGGCCATTATAGCAGATGCCTCTGGTACCCTAGTCTCATCCTCTATGTTCACCTCTGATTTCAGCCAAAGGTATGATAAATAGTTCTGTGGAAAGGCCCCACTTTTGCCTCAAGCCACACCTTTTTTCACTTTTTGCCCTAGGGCCTTATCCAATATAGGAGGGAACCTCAAAAAGTTCATGGAAAAATGGAATTAAAAGATAAAAATATAAAATATAAACTTTCTTTTTCCATAAGCTCTATCAAGTCCAAGGCACTTTCCTAAGTGATAATATTTAGTCTATTCCTAGAGAACTGAGGGTCCTGGGAATTTAACCATGTCAATGCAGTTATTGTACATTCTTAACTGAAGAAAAACTGCTGTCCTTTAAAGTTTTTTTTTTTTTTTTTTTTTTTGGACAAAGTCCTGCTCTATCACCCAGGCTGGAGTGCAATGGTACAATCTTGGTTCCCTGCAACCTCTGCCTACTAGGCTCAAGCAATCCTCCCACCTCAGCCTCCTGAGTAGCTGGGACTACAGATGCATGCTACTGCGCTTGGCTAATTTTTGTATTTTTTGTAGAGATGAGGTTTCATCATGTTGTCCAGGCTGGTCTTGAACTCACCCACCTTGGCCTCCCAAAGTGCTGGGATTACAGGCATGAGCTACTGCACTAGACAAAAGATGTTTTAAGATTAGGAAACAAAAAGAAGTCTGAAGGGGCTAAACCAGGATTGTAAGGTAGATGCCTAATAATTACCCATCGAAACTTGCAAAATTGCACTGGTTTTGATGCAAGGAATGAACAGGAGCATTGTCATGGTAGAGAATAACTCTCTGTTGAAGTTTTCCTGGGCATTTTTCTGCTAAAGCTTTAGGCAGCTTTTTCAAAACACCCTCATAATAAGCAGATGCTATTGTTATTGGCCCCCCAGAATATCAACACGCAAAATTCCTTGAGCATTCAAAAAAAAAAAAACTGTTGTTATGAACTTTGCTCTTGACCAGTTTCCTTTTGCTTTGACTGGATCACTTCCACCTCTTGGTAGCCATTCCTTTGATTGTGTTTTGTCTTCAGGATCATACTGGTAAAGCCACGTTTCATCTCCTGTTACAATTCTTCAAAGAAATATTTCAGGATCTTGATCCCACTTACTTAAAATTTTCATTGAAAACTCTGCTCCTGTCTGCATTTGATCTAGGCACAATGGTTTTGGCATCCATTGAGGGAAAGTTTGCTCAACCTTAATTTTCCAATCACAATAGTGTCAGCTGAGCCAGTCGAGATGTCTACAGTGTTGGTTATTGTTTCTGCTGTTAATCATCAGTCTTCTTCAGTTAGAGCACAAACAGGATGAATTTTTTTCTGGCAAATTGATGATGATGGTCTGCCACCATGGGCTTCATCTTCAACACCATTCTGTGTTCTTAAAATTAGTTACCCATTTGTAAACTGCTGATTTTTTTGGACATTATCCTTGTAAACTTTTCATAAAGCACCAATGATTTTACCATTCTTCTACCCAAGCTTTACCATAAATTTGATGTTTATTCTTGCTTCAATTTTAGCAGAATTCTTGTTGCTCTAATAAGGGCTCTTTCCAAACTGGTATCTTATCCTTCCTAGTGTCTCAAACTAGATCCTGTCAAAGTTAGTACTAGCTTACTGTACTAACAATCCATGTATTTTGTATTGTTCAATACATGTATTATGTATTTTGAAATTGATCCATAAATTTTCATAATACAAATTCTCTCATGAACTTTTTGAAGCTTTCTCATATTAGCAGTTTGCCTGTATATAAGCAAAGCTCAAAAGTTTTGGGAAGTAGTGTCTTCAGGGATGATTTTCAAACAGTTAGAGGTAGGGAGTGATATATAAATAGATGAGAGCTCTGACCTCCCATGAGATTCTTTATACTTCTTTGGAAGCCCTGGTGAAATGAAGACCCTGTTTATCATAGCAATTACGTCAATTAAGTGCCGATATATTAGGTTTTCCACTTTTCCTGCCTCAGTTCCCTATTTCTTCACTCTTGCTTCATGAAATCATATCCCAAATAAACCATCTACATTCAAATCCCTTTCTCAGTTTGGCTTCCCCACAAGGCAGAGTCAAAGACAGTCATATAGCATGTTTTACTCTCTTTCCTGTATTACTCATTTCCAGAAAAAGCCAAACAATATACAACATTTAAGAGGAAGAAAGGAAGGAGGGATATGGAGATCTATAAGGTGAAGGGAATAAACACAGTATTAAAGTAGAAAAGTGGTGATATCAGGAACAACAAGGAATTACATATACAAACAATAAAATCTGAGACCAAGATTGCCAACATTCTTTCAATTAAAGGACCAATCCTTAGGCAGACCACATATACAACTCAGAGCTCTTAGTCAAAGGAATATAGAGGTTCGCATGCCACCAAGCTGCTCAGCATCATAGTTGTGGATTAAAATGTGATGGTGCCTCTGGGGTAGTGCAATATAGACTCTGACATGAAGAAGTAATTTGTTTGAGATCCATTTGTCCAGTGGTAAAAAAAATAACCTTTTGGTTGGGATGGGGGTAAAGAGGAGGAGAGAATAGGAGAGAGAATGTATATGTGTTTGGGAAGGAATAAAGTAAATGTTAAGAAGCAGTTGAGGCCAGGCATGGTAGCTTATGCCTATAATCCCAACACTTTGGGAGGCTGAGGAGGGTGGATCGCCTGAGGTCAGGAGTTCGAGACCAGCCTGGGCAACATGGTAAAACCCTGTCTCTATTAAAAATACAAAAATTAGCCAGGCGTGGTGGTGTGTGCCTGTAATTCCAACTACTTGGGAGGCTGAGGCAGGAGAATCACTTGAACCTGAGAGGCAGAAGTTGCAGTGAGCTGAGATCACACCACTGCACTCCAGCCTGGGCAACAAGAGTGAAACTCCATCTCAAAAAAACAAAAAAAGAAGCAATTAACAGATTCATTCGTCCTTCATGCCTTTTGTCAGAAACTGTAAAAACCCAGGATGGTGACAGATAAAACATAGGATATATAGACTCACCATTAGCAGATGCCATTGGTGTCCAGTATATATCTCCCCGTATTGACCGTGGTGGTTTTCAAATAAGTCCACAAATTCTTTGACATACCTCCTTTCAAAAAGTGATGATAAAGTTCCCCTTGAGTGTGTGCATTGGAATTAGTGATTTGCTTCTAACCAAAATAGGATATGGCAGGACTAGGTAATGGTATGTGACTGCCAATACTAGGTTATAAAAGGCATTGTGGTTTTCTCCTTGTGCTCTCTCGTATTGCTCACTCTGAAGAAATCGGTTGCTATATCTTGAGAATACTCGAGTAGCCCTAATGAGGGGCCCACATGGTAAGAACATGGGGCCTCTTGCTAATAGCCAGCAAAGAACTGAGCCTCTCTGCCAACTGCCATGCATCTTGGAAGTGGATCCTCCAGCCCCCATCAAGCCTTCAGATGACTGCAGCCTGGCTGACATCTTGAATGTAACTTTATGGAAAACCTCCAGCCAGAACCACCCAGTTAAGCTGATTTCCTGATTCACAGAAACAATGGCTTAGAAACATTATCCCACAAAATGTGGAAGTAATTTATTATGCAACAATAGACAATATGCTCACTATTCTAGTAACTGTCAACCCAACAGCTACCAGCTGAAGATACTTGTAACTTTGTGCCCGAGGGGTTTCTCTGGCTGCTGCTACCCTCTCATTCATCATATTGGGACAGGGTAGAAGTATCAGAGAGTCAACATCTTCGGAAGTAGCTTTCAGTCAATCACTCAGAGAGTTTGGTGGACAATTATTTTTACTTTCTTGCCTCTGAATGTAGAAAACTATGTTCCAGAGTCCTCCAATAGAAGTGAGGCCCAGGTGCTCACAGGTAAGTAACCTGCTCTCATTTCATGTTCATCTTACCTCTCCAGTCCCTTATCCATGACTACTGGTATGATCTCCTGAACAAAGTATTGCTACTCGAATCCTTGCCTCAGGGTCGGCTTTTGGGGTAACCTTACCTAAGACATCACCAGATAATTAAGACCCAGCCTTTCTATTAAAATGAGATAAAATTATGGGAGAAAAAAATATACAGCAAGAAATTAAGAAAAATATTTTTCTTAATAAGACAAGATGGCTGGGCATGGTGGTTCACACCTGTAGTCCGAGCACTTTGGATGGCTGAAATAGGTGGATCACTTGAGGTCCGGAGTTCAAGATCAGTCTGACCAACATGGTGAAATCTTGTCTCTACTAAAAATAGAAAAATTAGCCTGGCATGGTGGCACATGTCTGTAGTCCCAGCTACTTGGGAGGCTGAGGCAGGACAATCGCTTGAACCCAGGAGGCAGAGATTGAAGTGAGCCAAGATCGCACCACTACACTCCAGCCTGGGCGACAGAGTGAGACTGTGTCTCAAAAAAAGGACAAGACTATTCTTGATCACATAGTATCTTCTAGTGCAAATGTGCCCTTTTACCACCATAAACTCTACAGCTCATTGCTAAAGATTAAGATGGATAAAGAAAAAGAGGGCTGATGACACAGTATTGTAGAGATCTCTAGTTTCTAGAAAGTGACTCTGGGTAAACCATTCTTTTGATAAATTTCTCCACCCTCCTGTATTCTATCTGGTTTGTGTGAGGATTGCCCATAACAAGATTTTCTGAACTGGAATTAAGGAAATATATTTTACTGGCAGCTCCAGGATTCACATATATGAATATGGTTACTTTCCCAGATTCACTAACAGAGAAATATGGGCCTTGATTTTTGCCTTGAGGAGAAAGATAGCCTGAGAGAACAAAGCTGAAACAAAGAGAGATGCAGAGAAGGAAGGAGAAGAGTAAGGCTCGGCTGGCATTTCAACTCCTGGTTCCTGAAGCCAGTAATATATCTGGCTCTCTTACTGATAGTTTACATAAGCCAATAAATCCCTCTTTTGCTTTGTCTTATTTTGGATTGCAAATGAAAGAGACCCAAGATGTGAATACTAATTAATACATCTTACTTTACTAATCCCCAAATAATCAGACATTCCTCTTCTTGAACCTCCAGCTCCCATGCTGGTCTTAATCAGGCTAATTGAGCTTAATTTAAAGGTCAACTTTCACCTAAAAAGAAGATGCACTAAAAACTTATGGCAGACACTTTATACAGAGAATTTTTAAAACCTGTCATTTAACCCTCACAATTATCTTTCAATGATATTCCTGTACCATATATCAGGAAATCAACGCTCAGAGAAGTTAGCAAAGATTTGCCAAAGGTTACCTAACTGGTAGTGATAGAACTACAGATGGTCACAGAGCTCTAGGCTGGAAAAGGAGAAAGGCACAGGTCTTCAGCTTCTCCCTGGTGTCATCTATCTCAAACCCTGACCCTTAAGACTGCAAGATCATATTTACCACCCTGTTGTTATTTTTTGCATTTATGTATTCCACAGGGTATCCCTAAAATGAATCCACTTTGCACTCACAAAAAGATGACATGACATACAGCAGCCATGGAGGTGTACCACTCTTATCTTCCTCCAAGAAAGCACTTGTCATTCAGCTGTAAAACCCCAGTTAGCTGACAGTTTCCAGCTTTTGAGCCGAGGCTATGCTACCTGGGAAGCCCCAGCTGATGACTGAGCTCAGCAGGGCTCCTAGAGCCCTGCCATTTCCTGTGCACTGTGGGGCTTCTCTAATGAACTGTCTTTGCCTTGGGGCTCCCCACTGGGTTAGCCAAGACTTTGTCATATTTGCATGGCAGTCCGAAGCTCTTTTGCCCCGTCCTGCTTTTCTCCCTCTTTCTTCAGTAGTCAGATCAGCATCATAGTCTGGAAGCTGTGCCTGCCCAATCCTGCCTTCTCTCTGTTTTCCACACAGACAATTACCCCTTAATAAACTCCTTGCATTTTTTATTCCATCTCAGGTTCTGCTTCCTGGAAGGCACAACTGGCACACTAAGTGTGTGAATGAGCAAGAGAAGCAGAATTCAAGGGAAAATAGTTCTTTTGCAAGACATATTTTCCTACAGATAAGGCAGCTGTGGTAAACCTTTGCAATTCTAGTTCAGTAAAGCAGATTGTGCTGAATATACCAAATGGCTTATCTTAGCTGGAGGGAGTGCCTCCTTGAGACCTGTCAGGCAATAGTATTTATGCGACCATTTCTATCTTAGTGACCCAGTCCCTCTTTATGAGGATGATTGCTTTGCAGCCCTGCCATAGGTATTTACCATCAGGGCTATTATAGCCTACTGAGTCATCCAGGAGAGAAATCCAAGTTGATAATTAACATCCTGAGGAAGGTAATTGTGGAACACTTAAGCATGGGGCTATAACTTCTGGCTCAGTGTCAGTAAGGACAACCTGTAGGGCATATCATACTTAATGAGTCAGTTGCTACCTAAGATGATTATAAAAACCCAAAGCATATTATTTTTATTGCTGTATGCAGGAGCTGCAGATTATGTCCTTTTGACCTATTTTGTGCTTTCATTCCCAGCTAAATAACAATCGTTCAAGAGTGGAGGAGATGTATGATTCTTCTCATTATTAAGAAATGCTATATATCTGCAGTATGTTCTTCTAAATAGAAAACTTGTAGGGTAGGAGCTTTTCTCCTTTCCCTCATGAGTTAATGTTCTGTTTTAATTATGAATGTGATTCTCCTTCTTAGAGTTAGTGGGAAGTAGCAGACAAATGCACATCACAGTCCACAGACAGAGCACGCATTGATAATGAAAGGGTCAGATGTTGGATTTGACCTTGGAAAGAAAAGCTGGAGCAGCACTCTTCAAACAAAAGGGGCAACACATTCAGGGACAAGGCAACTATTCAACCAAAGTTTTAGAGTCCCCTCAACTGCTCTGCTAGTTTCAATCACTGATGGTTTAAATGTAACCATCCATTACTCCCAGAAGGATGTTATTTCATCTCTATTGATTTCTGATAGTTTCTTCTCCTTCTTGTCTATGCTACAATACCCACGCTCTATTTAGCATGTACACAATGTAGATGACTTTTACCATAGTATAATGGTATCAATTCAGGTCCTCTGAGAAGCAGACACCAAGGATAAGTTAGCAGTATAAGACATGTATTGGGGAGGAATTCCTGTGAAAAATAACTGGGGAGAAAACAGGAGTAGACATAGAAAGTCATAGAAAGACCATGATGCCAATGAGACTTGTGATTGAATGTGGCTTTTGTTGCAGAAAAAAAAAAATCAGACTCGTGAAAGGGGAAAGAAGGAAGAAGACAGAATCTGGCAGGCAGAACCTCAAAATGCAATGTAAATGTGGTCAATGCAATGGACAGCACAGAAACAAAGTGTGTCCAATAGCAGAGTCCCACACTGGGCAGAGAGGCCAGGTCCTAGTATATCCCCGCCATGCTCAGTTTCAGTCATTGTGTGGGGGCTGCCTGAGAGAAATATGGCTTTTGCTCAAACACTACAGTGGATCCCAAAGGTGATACAGCTGGAGGCTGTCAGCTAGCTGTCCTCCTTGCATTGTAGCTGATCAGCAAGTTCTTCATTGAAAGGAAATCCAAACAGCACACCTCCAAAGCCACTAGGATAATCTAGTCTCTTGGGACTGTGATACAAAAAGCAAAGGCTTATTTCTTGGTTTTGTTACATGTTACTTGTGGATTGACTGCAGTTCTATTCTGTTTTGTCCCAAGTTCAGGACCCAAGCTAAGAGAGGAGCCACCATTTAGTGCACTGCCAGTAGCTGTGATAGAGGGACAGCTCCATTAGGTTTCACACTAACAAGAGCTCACAATTCATCGGCCAAACTAGGTTATATGTTTCTCACCCAACCACAGAGGAGAAGAAAGTTCAATCCTACCATATGCTTGGAAAGCAGAGAGCCTGAAATGAGCAACACTAACAATTACAACAGTGAACAAATTGGTTAACTCCCCAAAGTCTCCTTTAAGTTCTATAAAGAACAATTTGTGGGGTACTCGATAAGCCCAAAGGTTTGTATTGGTTTTTTCCCCTGATAAGTTATAAGTCATCATTTCTCTAAGAACCCTATTTATAGCAATAGAGACATTAAATTTCCCTGTTTTGTAAGGAATAAATCCAATGTTCCCTTTCGGTTGTTTGAAAGCAAGGCAAATAGAAATTCACCATTTCAGGAGGAATCACTGGTGCTCCAGCTCTTTCAACAATTGGGCAGAATCACCCACATCCCCACCTCTGCCCATTTCCACAAACTGTAAAACTCTCTAAGCTTTCTGAGAAAGCGGTGAGACATTTTTCCAGAATTCACCTAATATGAGGGAAGATGATGAGGCCATAAACTATTTCTTTTTTTATTTTTTTTATTGCATTTTAGGTTTTGTGGTACATGTGAAGAACATGCAAGATTGTTGCATAGGTACACACGTGGCAGTGTGATTTGCTGCCTTCCTCCCCTTCACCTATATCTGGCATTTCTCCCCATGCTATCTCTCCCAACTCCCCACCCCCGAGTGTCCCTCCCCTATTTCCCCCCGACAGACCCCAGTGTGTGATGCTCCCCTCCCTGTGTCCATGTGTTCTCATTGTTCAACACTCGCCTATGAGCAAGAACATGCGGTGTTTGATTTTCTGTTCTTGTGTCAGTTTGCTGAGAATGATGGTTTCCAGGTTCATCCATGTCCCTACAAAGGACACGAACTCATCGTTTTTGATGGCTGCATAATATTCCATGGTGTATGTGTGCCACATTTTCCCTGTCCAGTCTATCATCGATGGGCATTTGGGTTGGTTCTAGGTCTTTGCTATTGTAAACTGTGCTGCAATGAACATTCATGTGCATGTGTCCTTATAGTAGAACAATTTATAATCCTTTGGATCTATACCCAGTAATGGGATTGCTGGGTCAAATGGAATTTCTATTTCTAGGTCCTTGAGGAATCACCACACTGTCTTCCACAATGGTTGAACTAATTTACACTCCCACCAACAGTGTAAAAGTATTCCTATTTCTCCACATCCTCTCCAGCAACTGTTGTCTCCAGATTTTTTAATGATCGCCATTCTAACTGATATGAGATGGTATCTCAATGTAGTTTTTTTCTTGAGAGTCAACATTATTAAAACCAATTTTGGTGTTTGGAAGTGTTTCTGTCTAAGGCCTAATGTTAGAAAAGAAAGTCATATTCTGATGAAGAAATTTTCCTGAAAATAGAAAGAGACTGGATCAGGATGGTGGCTTCTGCACCAGTATTTACATTGCCAAAAGAGAATGTCGCCCTGAGTTTATGAAAAGACCAACTGAAGATTCTACACAAAAGCTTCTCCTGGTCATGGGATTTAACCCCAGAGAAACACCTGTGAGCGAAGATACTAACTAACAAAGCCTTGTAGGTAAAGAACTGTAACTTGGAGATGAAGCCAAGTGTGAGATAATCTGTAATTATGGGTAAAAGGAGATTCTAGCACCATATCAAAGAGAGCACTTCAACCATCACAGGCCACTTAATAGAAACAGAATTGAATTGCATGGCAAAGGAAATCAAAATATTTTACCCCAAAATATATTTCTTTGACAAATTCTGAAATGGCCGTCATGGACCTAGGAGACAGAGATGACAGAAATTTGCATCTGAGAGAATCTCCACTAAGCAGCCAGGCCTTCCCTTTCTAGGCTTTTCCTGGATCTAGGAGAAGTCTACTAAAAGTTCAACAACTTTAAAAGTCTGAAAAGTAACACTTACCATCTATTCCCTCTGAGGGCTACTACCTATGAGGCTTCATCTGTATCACGAGACTACTTTTGCTAGCCAAGCCTCTTTCTTCCTCACTCCCATAACCTGTCTTGCCACAAAAACCTGATTTACTAACATACCTGTTTTGGGCCATGCTCTGAGCCTGCATTCTTTTGATTGCCTCAAGATAATATATAAACTTCTATACTCTGTTGGGGGATTGGGTCTTCATTCTGAAGACTCCCATGTATATGTGTTAAATAAATTTGTATGCCTTTTCTCCTATTAATCAATCTGCCTTATATCCATGATTTTTCAGTGAGGGCCTTGGCCCCCACAATGGCAAGACAAGTAGAATCTTTTGCAGTTCCAAGCAATTTCTTTGCTTTTCTCCTCCTCGTGGTACAGCAAGGTGGACCCCTAAGATTATAGGATTGATAAAACTACTACTCTTGTGCTTGTTACAAAGAAGAAAATGTAGAGAGAGAGAGGCTAAACTCTCTGCTAATATGAATTTAAGAAGACAAGAGGGCTGGGTGGAGTGGCTTATACCTGGCATCCTAGCACTTTGGGAGGCTGAGGCAGGTGGATTGTTTAAGCCCAGGAGTTTGAGACCAGTCTGGGCAACATGATGAAACCCTGTCTCTATCAAAAATATTAAATACCAAAAATGATCTGGATGTGAGGGCATGTGCCTGTAGTCATAGCTGCTCAGGAGGGTGAGGTGGGAGGATCACCTGAGTCTGGGAAACCAGGGCTGCAGTGAGCCATGACTGTGACACACTTCACTGCAGCTTGAGTAATAGAGTGAGAAGAAGAAGGAAAAGAAGAAGATGGATGAGAAGAAGGAGAATGAGGAGAAGAAGGAGAATAAGTAGAAGAAGAAGGAGAAGGAGGAGAAGGAGAAGGAGAGGAGGAGGAGGAGGAAGAAGAAGAAAAGGGAGAAGGGAGAAGAGAGGAAGGAGGAAGGAAGAGGAGAGTAGCAGCTTGGGGCATTGTACTTGGGGGCATTATATTTTCCCTGAATCTAATGTGATCAGAAAATGTTGATATGTAAAGCTATATTTTTAATACCCTAACAAGAACTCCTAAGGGAAAATTGCTCTAATTTGTTTTTGTATGATCTGTCTTAATTCCTGGGGATTTCATTTGAATATGGACTTGTACAAATCACAGTCATCAGTAATATTTCTCTGAATTGTTTCCCCATGCCTGCTAAAGCAAGATCTTCAGGTTGGGGTGGAGGGAGAGGAAAGGACAGAGGCATGATTTCTAGGAGTCTCCAAGAGACACCTTCTCTGAGCCCACAGGAATATTTCTTTTTGCCACTCCATGACATTCTGCTGTGTTTCCCTGTGGCTGACATATCAGGCCACCCATGCCCTCAAGAGGCAATGTCCTTCAGTTATAACAACTTTGTCATCATAGGTGAGAGCCTTGGCACTGCCATGGATGAAATAACATAACGGGGCAACTCCCTGGGTTATTTAGAGCCTTTGTTCTACCATATCTGGGCTATATTTTCCTCAGAAGCAGAGACAATTCCTCTTTCCTCATCTTGGCATTTTAAATGTTACTCCAAAACAAAGCTGCACTGTTTTAGATCCTGAGTAAAAGCATTTTAATGCAACTATTCTGCCAGTTTTTTCCTGTAGTTTTCTCACCCCAGGACTTCAGCGTCAGTCAGTAGGGATTAGATTGGAGAATTGGCTGAGCAGTAGGCCAACTTGATACTCAAAATCATCCCAACTCCAGTCAACATGGCCATTGTTATTAGGAAGGACAGTTGAGACGATCCAGTTTGTTTGGAGGAGTTATTTCCCAAGAGACTTCTTGGTCTTTCATTGAAGGGGAAACCTGGTGACCGCTAGCTCCACCAAGCAGAGGCAAGAAGCTCACAGAGAGACTGTTGCTAAACATGCAGAGATCATATTGCCCTATATTTAGTTAAACGCAGTGACTGGACAATGGGGGTGAAAAGTGAGGAGTGAGCACTCCAACACTGGAAGGCAGGGGTCAGGTGTCTCTACTTCTCTCTAGTATTTAGATCACATCCTCTTATATCTGTTATCTGCCTGGTGTTAATCTGCTGTGAGCACAAAAGGTAAGAGGCAGAGAGGGCAATGCCTTCTTTCCAAGTGAAGGTATATTGTGACCATAGGTACTAATGGGAAGATGGCAAATATGCTGGAAAATACACTGACACATGCAGCATTAGCACACAGGTATTCTTTGTTGGGTGCTGTCAAATTCAGAGAAAGTTTGCCAAGAGGCAGAGTGAAAGAAAATTGGGTTATTATATTAGAAACTGATTTGGAAGAAGGAAGATAAAAAAAAAAAAGGCTTCTTACTAGAAGATACAGATGACCTCAGAAATAAGCAGATGCGCCTCCACCACCACGAGACAGTTTTAGAAAGGATTCCCCCTTGTTAGCTCCAGTTTATTCTTATCCCTAAGCACAAACTGCCTAGGGGATTTGGACGGAGGCTGATTTCAGAATTGCATATGTTGAGAGCCAGAGTACCCTAATAGCAGGGAATACAGACTTTGAAAGCAACCTGCCTGTGTTGAAAGACCTTGGATGTGACATTTAACTAGCTGTGTGCTAGTGAGCAACTTTCTTAACCTCTCTATGTCTCAGTATTCTTATTTGACAGATGAGGTAAGGATGCCTGCCTTACATAACTGCAGTAAGAATCGTGTGGCTATATGTGAAAAGTGCTTAGCACAGTTCTCTGCATATAATCATTCAAAAGATGTTCGCTTTAACATTTTGTTACCATCTAATTTTAAGATTGACACAGTAGAAATCAGAAATCTAATACATATGCAGATATTTAGACTCAGGGCTCAACTTGCTTTAAAATTTTGTTCTAAAGAATATAATTTACTTAAGTATATTTTAATTTTTACAAGTTATTTGCACAAATGTGCAGAAATCCAGTTGTATTGCCAAACATGATTAAGACCCACCATCTTGAATCATGGAAAACACGTCTCCAGCAAAGCTGGGCTCTGAGATTATGGTACAGTGCTGACATCTGGTGGTAGCAAGCCCTGAAACATGAACTTGAAGTTCACTAAAAGGGAATAAACACCCATAAAAAGCCTTCATTGGGCAGATATGTTTTAGAACCCCTTCCAACTCAAATATAAATCAGTCGTAGAATTTTTACAGAAAAGAAACTCCAAGTGACTGATAAACATACTAAAAAGATGCTTGTCTCCCCAAAAAACCAAAGAAATGAAAACTAAAGCAATTAGATACCATGAGACCATTTTTATCCAACAGATGGAGAAATAGTAAAAAGACTGATAATACTAATTGGAGATGAGCATGGAAAAATTGGGACTCTCAAACACTGCCATCCAAATTCAAAGTGCTCTTTTGCTGTACCAGTAGAAATTTAGCATAATCTAGTAAAAGTGATGATGTTCATGACCTGTACAATTCTAATTCAGGGTGTATATTCCAGACCCCAGGAAAAGCCTGTGCTCAAAGAAATGTGGTGATGGTCACAAGGATACAAATAATACATGACAGCATTATTTGTAATAGCAAAAAAACATGGAAACATCCTAAATGTTCAGAAATAGGATGATGGCGAATTTGTCATATGCATGTCCTTAAAAGCATAAAACAGTAAAACTAAATGAACTAGAACTACATGGATAAATCTTGAGAACAGTGAGATGCAAACTTCAGAATGTCACATATAGTATGCTATTTATTGAATATAAAAACACAAGAGAATACTATATATTGTTTTGGAAAACTAAATATATAATATAAAAATATAAAATGGGATGAAACCCATCAACTTCAGGTAGTGGTTACCTTTAGGGAGGGAGGAGAGAGAATAGGATTGGGGAGGGGAATAAAGGAAGTGTAACTGTAACTGCAATTTCAGTTATTAAAATCGCCTATTCTCTCTAACCTTTTCATACTATTTATTTTTGCTATTTATTAGATCCTTCAATATTTTCTGCACATTTATTACATATAATTGAGGGATTCTTCCCGGGTCTGCCAGGGGCAGGGTTTCAAAGGCAGGAGTTTCCCCGCTCCACCCCTTCATCTAGGAACCTAAAGTTCTTTGTCTGGGTTTTGCAGCTTAGGCTAGGAAGAGAAATCCAGGTAGGCTCCTTTGTCCAAAAAGCCCGTGGAAAGCTCTGGGAGGAGGGGGCTCTCTAACTCAGAGTTGTGGATCAAGGAGCCAATCTGGTATCAGAGTCAAAGATCAATCACTCCAGAGGAAGTTTGAAAGAGCCCCTCTCATTGGACGAGAACATAAATAGGGAGGGAATAACGCAAGGGTTAAAATTCCACTGCTCCCTCCCTATATGGATTCCTTCTCTGGATCCTTTCCTATGGCAGCACAGAAGCGCTGTCTCTCACTCTTTCTCTAATAAATTGCTGTCCACAAAATTCTTTGGGTCAACGATATTTATGCAAACTGTAAGCTCACTGCACCTCCGAGCCCCTTTCCCCATTCTTCCAGGTAAGAGAGGCCAAGAACCTCTTCAGATTGGGGAAACAGGAGGTCTTCTGATGCCCCCCGCCCACCCTGTTACACAATGGAATATTACTCAGCTATAAAAAGGAATGAAATTCTGATATATGCTACAACATGGATGAATCTTGAGGACATTATACTAAGTGAAATAAACCAGTCATAAAAGTACAAATATTGTATGATCCCACTTCTATGTAGTCCCTAGAATAGGCAAATTTATAAAGACAGAAAGTAGAATAGAGGTTAGCAGAGCTGGGGGCAGGAAGAGTGAGGAGTTATTGTTTAATGGGTACAGATTTTCTGTTTAGGAGAAAGAAGTTGTAGAGACGGATGGTGGCAATGGTTGCACAACAATGTGAATGTACTTAATGCTACTGAATTACACACCCAAAAATAGTTACAATGATTTTATGTTATATATATTGCCACACACACAAAAAAAATTTAAAACCTATAAGTCAGTTCCTGCCCTTTGGGCAACCACTCCAAGCATGGCAGAGAAGTATGATATATCCATATCTGTGCTGTCAGTTGTACAGAAGTTGGTGGAGAGGCTGTAGCTGGTATTTCATTGTTTTGTTTTGTTTTTGTTTTTGTGTTAGAGAGGGAGTTTCACTCTTGTTGTCTAGGCTGGAGTGCAATGGCGATCTTGGCTCACTGCAACCTCTGCTTCCCAGGCTCAAGTGATTCTCCTGCCTCAGCCTCCCAAGTAGCTGGGATTACAGGCACCTGCCACCATGCCCAGCTAATTTTTGTATTTTTAGTAGAGAGGAGGTTTCATCACGTTGGCCAGGATGGTCTCAAACTCCTGACCTTTGGGAGGCCTCAGGCAACTGCCTCCCAAAGCGCTGAGATTACAAGTGTGAGTCACCACACCCGGTCACATTTCATTGTTTTATTAGAGCTGTAGTAAGAGGATGAAACCAAAGTTTAGGGTTTGGAATCTAAAGACTAGAAAAAATGTTATTGCTTCTTGAAATACTAGCTTTTCCTGCCCTCTAACCAACAGGAGACTAGGGCCAGCTGGGCCTTCTTGTGTTTTGAGCAAAGTTCTACTTCTTTCACTCCCCCAGAGCCCACCTCCCAGGGGAGGTGGGACTTGACTCAATTTCCTGAGAATCTGGGTTGTAGTGAAAGGATGCCAGAAGGTGGCAGCAAAATACCATCTAGTGGAGAAGACCTTATGCTTTCTTCTCTCCACTCTCCTGGGCATCTGGCAAAAGTTGGCTTTGATTGCCAGGGTCCCCACCTCAATTCAAGATGGAGCCTAGTGCAGTTACACCATGCCTGGGGCCAAGAGAGACACACTAAGCACAAGGTAATCAAGAGGCAATAATTCAAGAAAGGGTGCTTTCAGAGGCAAGGGAACAGTAGGAAAAGGTACAGGTGAACCTGGCCAGTTAAACTCAATGAGACTTTCTATGTTTGGGGCTCTGTGGACCCAAAGCTGGGTAAAGTCAATCTCTTTCCTTGAAACATAGTCTAGTAAGATGGATAAAATATATGCACTTACATGAGACAAAACAAAAGACCACAGCCCAAGGTTTTTGGAATGAGCCCATGTTGGGTATTTTCCTTTGCCCTCCAGATTTATTTTTTCTACCCTTTTCCTTACATCTCCCTGTCCAGAGATGTTAATCTGTATAGATCGGAAGTCAGAGGATAAAGGCACTTATGAAAATGATGGCAAGATCACAAGGAAATAGGTAAATATGATCAGGCTTTTATTCTGAAGACGCTCCCTCCTGTGATGGTGCCTTGGCCTGGCCCTGTTGCAGATCTGTTCCTCTTGACGGGCCTCCTCTACAGGATTCTCTCTCATTCTAGTTTCCAGCAGCTATTTCTTCCCCTCATCTCTTCTAATCTAGTGGTAGTAGTAGCTGCTTCTAGTCTTGGGTTCCTGCACTCTCTGGTAGTCCTCTTCACCCCACCTATGCTTTAATTAAACCCTTTGTAAATAAACCCTCCTTAAATGATCCTAATTTGTGTGCGCCATCTGTTTCCTGTTGGGATTCTGCCTGATACAACACCTGGCTAAATCATTTTCATCCTCTACAACTAAGCTCATATAAAGATAAGGACTAGCAAGTAGTGGTTTACATGAAGGTTGTGGCATGTTTTCACAGAGGACTATGAGTAATTCAGTACCACCAGAAAATAAGTTATAAGACTAGACATGGCAGTTCAGTTGAAGGTGACAGGGAGTTAATATGAGACACGAGGTTCTCTTGATCTGGCACCTAGCACCTTAAACTCATGTCTGAGGGATAAAGGCAGTTCTTAAAGTGCACTGATTAGTTTAGTGGTTTAGAATCCTGAATATAACTTCTACCAAACATAGAGATTTAAGACAGTGGCTAAGGCATCAAGTTAGCAATATGGAAACCAGTTAGGAAAAATTTACCACAACCTAAAGAGATGGCAATTTGAACCAGATTTTTTTTAAGTTTTAGGTTCAGGGGTACATGTGCAGGATGTGCAGGTTTGTTACATAGGTAAATACGTGTCATGGGGGTTTGTTGTACACATTGTTTCATCATCCAGCTATTAAGCCTAGTACCCATTAGTTACTTTTCGTGATACTCTTCCTCCTCCCACCTTTCATCCTCCAATAGGCCCCAGTGTGTGTAGTTCTCCTCTATGTGTCCATCTTGAACCAGATTAATGGTATTTGGGATGCATATGATAAATATTTTGAAGGTAAAACATCAACAGACCTGGATATTCAAATATTACGGATGTCAAAGAATAAAATAAAACCATCAAAGGTGAAAAACGTACAAAATTGAGTGCTACGGTTTGAATGCTTCCTCACGTTGGAAATTTAACTGTCATTGCAATAGTATTAAGAGATAGGACCTTTAAGAGGGAAGACCTTTAAGAGGTGATTAGGTCATGAGGACTTTTTCCTCATGAATAGATTAGCGCCATTATCATGAAAGTGGACTAGTTAGCCCAAGAGTTTAGCCCCGTTTTTCTCACTGTATCTTGTGCACTCTCACCTTCTCTCACCATGTGATGACTTCCACGATGCGATGATGCAACAAGAAGGTCTTCACCACAGGCAGACCCTGAATCTTGGACTTCCCAACCTCCAGAACCATGAATCAAATGTATTTTGTTTATAAATTGTCCAGTCTCAGGTATTCTGTTCTAGTAACACAAATGGACTAAGACATTTAGTCTATTAATTTCCTAGGCAAATGAAAGCATGCCTTTGAAGAAATGCACTAATTTCTTCACTGAGAGAAAAAAAAATAGTTTTTAAATACCAGAAGGCAGGTTTCATAGTGGTTATACTAATTGAGGATTAAAAGCTAGCACTCTGAATAACACAGAATGAATCCATAGGTCTGACAAGGTTGGTTTACTCAATTGCTATTATTCATTGGTGAGGAAATCATCATCAGTTAGGTCTAGTCAGTGTTTGGCTTCCCAGGGGCACTCAAACAGTGTGTTTTCAGTTAAAAACAAAAACAAAAACAAAAAAACTTTAGCTGGTTATAGACAGGTGAAATGATGCACAACATTCATTTTTGGTATTTCCTAGGAAAATGCTGCTGTACTTAGAACATCTTCGTTTGGTATATTATAAAACATTCAACTATAAAGACACATGCACACATATGTTTATTGCAGCACAGTTCACAATAGCAAAGACTTGGAACCAACCCAAATGCCAATCAAAGATAGACTGGATAAAGAAAATGTGGCACATATACACCATGGAATACTATGCAGCCATAAAAAAGGGTGAGTTCATGTCCTTTGAAGGGACATGGATGAAGCTGGAAACCATTGTTCTCAGCAAACTAATGCAAGAACAGGAAACCAAACACTGCATGTTCTCACTCATAAGTGGGTGTTGAACAATGAGAACACATGGACACAGGGAGGGGAATATCACACACCGAGGCCTGTCAGGGTTGTGGGGGGGCTAAGGGAGGGATATCAGGGGGTGCGGGGATTGGGGAGGGCTAACATTAGGAGAAATACCTAATGCAGATGATGGGGGGATGGATGTAGCAAACCACCATGGCACGTGTATACCTATGTAACAAACCTGAAGGTTCTGCACATGCACCCCAGAACTTAAAGTATAATAATAGAAAAAAAATATTTTCTCAATTAATACCAAAAAAAGAGAACATCTTCATTTGGTAATGAGAGCAGTGGGGAGGAGGATATGGGGGAAGGGAAGGTGGTGATAAAAGAGTTGAAGATCCTCTTAGGTTACTGCCTTACATGATGAGTTGGATAAGAATACCATTGACTGTGCTCCTGAATACCAAAAAGAAAAGAAAAGAAAAGGTTATGGGTGGGCAGGTGATGAGAAAGCAAGTCAGACATCTGGGCCATAGTGAATTTGAAATACAAGCGGGATAGACAAGTCTGCAATATAGAGCTGTAAAGCAAGGTTTGAGATACAGTTCTGACAGTCAGCACTGTTCAAGAAGAGCAGGAAGAAAGGCCTGAGAATCTGCTTTTCTAGGGAGCTCCTGAGTTATGCCTATCCTGCCAGTTCAGTGGGCAAAGAAAGATTGTGATAGTTAATTTTACATGTCAACTTGGCTGGGCAAACAATGCCTGGATATCCAGTCAGACATTATTCTGGATGTTTCCCTGAAGGTGTTTTTAGAGGAGATTACCATTTAAATTGGTAGACTTTACCTCCATAATGTGAGTGTGCCTCATCCAATCGGCTAAAGACCTGAATTGAAGAAATGACCGACTCCCACCAAGCAAAGAGGAATCTGGCCAGCAGATGGTCTTCCGACTTGAGCTGCAACATCAGCTCTTCCCTGGGTTTCCACTCTGAAGGAATTCAGACTTGAACTGTAGATTTTGGACTTGCCAGCCTCCATAATCACATGAGTCTATTCCTTAAGTGCCTCTATAAATACACACATCCTACTGGTTCTGTTTCTCTGAAGAATCCTAACACAGACATCTATCCTCAGCCTTTTACTATTTAAAGTAGGAAAATCACTATTTTCAGGTAGAATGAAAACATCTTTCCTTTCCTGAAAGGAATCGAGATCCTTCACAGCAGGAAATAGATATTGGTCAAACTTACACTACCCACCCCTAACCCTGCCCCTCGTCCAGGATATGGGGAACTAGTTTTCTGTTGCTTATAATTTTAACTCTAGTGATACTGATGTTAGATAATGACTCTGGTGATAGACTATTAAGGCTCCTCTTGACTGGCCATCAGACTTCTTCTGAGGGAAAAAAAGGACCCTATCTCTAAAGGGATTGATAAAAGAAAATAAGGCCAGCTTGTCCATATCTTGTCCCTGCAAAGGTAAAGCATAGTTCTGGGCACTGTCCTCTTGAGAAGTTTTATCATCTCCAGACTCACTCCGTTTCATAAGGCTAACAAGAAACACTGAGTGGCCTTCTGCTTGAGAACTTCTGATCTAGGGTACTACTTCCCAAACTCTAACTTGCATATCAATCACCTGGGGACCCAGTTACAAAGCAGATTCTGATTTAGCAAGTCCTGAGTAGGGCCTGAGAATCTGCATTTCTAGGGAGCTCCTGAGTTATGCCTATCCTGCCAGTTCATGGACCCCAGTTTAGTAGCAAGGTCCTAAAGAGCAGGATGCTACAAATGCCCAATTGACCTCTTTACAAAAATCAGGATAGCTTTCTGAAGAATTAGGCAGCAGGCTTCACATGGCCCAATGGAAGGCTCTGAGTAATAATTGTTCTCTTGATAGGAGTTGTCTTCTGTGCACACATTTATTTTGGGGGACATTGCAGGTAAGAATAACTTGTTAAGGACTAGTCTCTTATCCATCAGGAGTGAGAAGGTGAAACAGGTATGTCAGCAATTCCTCATGTGTCTTGTCTTCCTGAAGTAATTTTTATAGGTTTAAAACTATGTACACAGAGGCCTGGCTATTATGTACTTGGCCTCACCCTCTTTGACCAGCACTAGATATTGCTTTCAATCAGGATCTCTGCAGGTTTAAACAAACTGATTGTGAAAAGTTACAGTTAGCAAGTATTATTTGTGGTAAATTCCCCTCCTCTTGGCTCAGCATCTAAATGGAAACATATCTCTATTATTTTCCATCAGTATTGTCACTGACAGGAATAGAACCCTACACCCATTATCCAATTACATTTATTTTTCTTGCTAATGAGTTTGCACTAGCAGCAACAGTCTACCCAGAATCCAACTTGTATCCCCTGGTTCCATTAATACCAGATCCAACTTCCATAATGCGTGAAGTCACCTTTCCAAGCTAGAGGCTTGCTTACTGCTTGTGGGATGTTGGGAACTTAGGAGTCTGGATGATTTGAATCCACCTCCAGTGAAATGTGCTACTGGGATGAATATGGTTGGATGCACTGTGGAATGTGCTCCAGGAGAGGGATCCACTCACCAGAAACTTTTATGAAGAACTGAAGAGGAGAGAAGGAATACCCAAGCAGTCTTATAAACATCAATTGGAAGTCCCTGAGTTCACAGAGTCAGAAAAATATCTTTCTGATAAGAGGAATAGTAACATGCCATTCTCAAACATCAGGCAGGCAGGGAGGTTTGCACAACCATGCCAGAACCAGCTAGGAAAACAGCATTTCCTAAGCTAGCTATGGTAGCAGAGAGGGAAGCTACTTACATTAGGGAGCGAGGTGTGCAAAGGGAGCTATCTATAGGTGTGGGGCAACCTGGGCTGTCCAATAGACAAATGGGCTTATGTCTGTCTCCTCTAAAAATTATTTTAAGAGGTCCACAGTATATACCCAATTATCTGTGGGATGGTGTAATTAATCCATAAGTAATTAAAGAAGGTAGCTTCTTAAACCAAAACATAATGGGGCAGGGTGGAAATCAAATGAAAAAAAATGAATTGGAAAAAAAATGAGAGACTAAGAAAAACCAACACCTGTCATGTCCTGGCTTTAGGAATTAGACATAAATGATCTGAGAATCTTAGTTCCGTCCATACGAAACCAACTCAGCAGCCAATTAAAGCTTTAGAGATAGCATAGACACATCTAGAAAGGATCAGAATCTAACAGAACATGAACCAACTCAAGAAAACACAGAAACTATTAGAGTCCAGGCTTATACTGTAAGAAAAGAAACAAGGTAGCTGTAAACTGGAGAGAATGCTGTACCCAGCCCTGCCCCAGCTTGGGAGAAGGTTGACTAACTGGTCTTGTTTTAAAACATAGGAGTAAATATTTGATAGACTTGGAAAGCACACAAAAAGTAAGCACTAGAAATAAGGTAAAATTATCCAAAATCCATCAACTCAAAGAGAATTTGTGTTAGATTTTTTTCTGCCCTTTTCCTTAGGCACATTATTTTCTCTTTTTAAAGATTGGGATTATGATATATAACAGTATCATGCAGTACTATTTGAATTCTAAAACTTTTATGAAGTATTAAATAATTAAAACTGAACATAGGCTGCAAGACTTACAGTGAAAATAAACAGGTTTTTTTCTTCCATGTCTAAACCTTAATATTTCATAAGTTTACTTATTATAGAAGATGAATATTTAGCACTCTTATATAATGCCAGTTTCTCTCTCCTTTAATATTATATAAGTTTCTGGTTAAATCAGTATTTAATATTTACCTTTATGACTACTATGAGTCACTGCTAAGCCCAGTGGTACATATGATTATGAGTCCTGGTTGATACTCTTCCACCTCATCCTGGAATTTGCCTGGCTTTTCTTCCTTTTTATCATCAGTTATAATATATATTCCTTTGTATAGGTTCAAAGGAAATAATTTGGAAATTCAACATGTTTTACAAGACTTACAATTTATCAGTCGTTAGTGGAGGAAAACCTTTTTGAAGTAGTAAACACTATTATATTGCTTTAGCTTTGTGTGTTGAAACAGATGTCTATATGTTCTCAATTCTTTCCAGAATTGCCAAGTCCCCCCAAAATTCTTTGATGATGTATTATACATACTTCAAAGCCCTATTTTTCTTATGATAAATTTCTAGAACTAAACATGTTTTTAGGAGATATTGATGATGTACTCTTTGTCAACAGGAAAGGGGAAAAGAAGGGAGGGTAAAAAGGCAGATCTTTTTCTTGCTTGGCATTCATTTTCAACCTTTCTTCTTTCTGAGAGATTTCTCACATTCACTTTTCCATCAAGACTTATGTACATGTTCTGAGCAATAATCCTAAGTGCTCAAGTGGAGATGTCTGCTCATTATTGAGTATTGGGTCAATGGCACTTCCTTGAGTATGCCAGTATTTTCTGGATTTTCCTTAACAGCTTCAGAATCCAAGTATCAAAACACTAAGAAAATCTGAAGCTGTTTCGTGCATTTTTGTGCATGTACCTCAAATGGATTTTCAATTTTTGAATCACATTAGCAGTTGGCTGATTCACTTTTTGTTTTATATCCAGCAAAATCATTTTTAATTTGTAATCTTTTTTCCAAACTTTTCATCTCTGCCATTTGTCAACATATGGACATTACCTTTTATTGATACTGTGGCATCAATACTGTTCCCTTTTTCCCCTTTCACTTTCTTTCAACACTGGCTTGAGTTGCATGGTTTTCTCTTCCTTCTTCCCTTCATTTTGCAGTCTTCTAAATTTGATCTTCAACCAGAAGCATGCATAATTTTCTAATGGAACAGGACAATCTTTTCATGTACACTAAAAGAACAGTAAACCTCAGGATATTTTGCATGTTTGGTTATGCATCTGTCATACCTGAGTACTAACGCCATGGTTATAGGTATCGCAAGGGAGTAGAATACCCTTTTTTCCCTATTTTCTCACTGGAGATATTGAAGTCATTGCAATCTATGTCTTGTTTTCCACACACACAAAAATGAGTTTTCAATATCAATATGCAAATTAAAACCATAATGAGCTATCATCTCATACCTGCTAGGTTGGCTATTGCCAAAAAGACAAAAGAGCAAGTGTTAGTGAGGATGTGGAGAAAAGAAACCCCTGTACACTAAAAATGTAAGTTACTACAGCCATTATGAAAAATAGTATAGGGTTTTCTCTAAAAAATCTAAGACTAGAATTACTATATGATCCCCCAATCCCACTTCTGAGTCCATATCCAACAACTGAAGTCACTGTGTTGAAGAGATACCTTCACTCACATATTCAATGCAGCATTATTCACAATTGCCAAGATATGGAATCAACTTAAGTACCTATCAATGAATGAATGGATAAAAATTGTGGTATATATACATAATGGAATACTATTCAGCCCTTACAAGGAAGAAAATTCTGTCATTTGTGACAACATGGATGAATATGGAGAATGTTATGCTAAGTGAAACAACCCAGGCACAGAAAGAAAAATACTACATGATCTCACTTACATGTGTAGCCTAAGAAAGTTGAACTCCTAGAAGTATAGAGTGGAATGGTGGTTACCAGAGGCTGGGAGAAGTGAGAGATGGGAAGATGTTGGTTAAAGGGTACAAAAATTCCAGTTAGGCAAGAAGAATCAAATTGAGATCTATTATGTAAAAGTGATAGATGTGAGGTGATGGACATATTAGCTTAAGTATATCAAAGTGATATCTATACTTCGATGTCTATTGTAGCACTATTCACAATACCCAAAATATGTAATCAATGAAAAATGCATCAACAGATGAATGGATAAAGAATTGGCATATGTACACAATGGAATATTATTTAGCCATAAAAGAGAATGAACTGGATGGAACTGGAGGCTATTATGTTAAGTGAAATAAACCAGATGCTGAAAGACAAATACTGCATGTTCTCATATTTTGAAGCTAAAAGAGGAGATCTCGTGGAGGTAGAAAGTAGAATGGTGATTACCAGAAGCTGGGAAGGGAAGAAGGATGGTAGAAGATGAAGAGAAGTTGGTTAAAGAGTATAAAAATACAGTTAGATAGAAGGTATAAGTTCTAGTATTTGATGATATAGTAGGAAAATTATAGTTAATGACAATGTATCGTATAATACAAAATAGCTGCAAAAGAAGAATTATAATGGTCCCAACACAAAGAAAAATATTTGAGGTAATGAATATCCCAGTTACCCCGATTGATCATTATACATTGCAGACAGGTATCAAAATATCACATGCACCCCCCAAAATATATGCCAATTAAAAATGATGTTTAAAAAATAATTTATGCATATCTTGTTAAGATTTTCAAGACCAAAAACACCCTTCAATGTTAAACTCAAGAGACTTTTCATTATTTTAATGCAATTCAATTGCATTAAAAGGAAAGCAATTAAGTATCCATTCTGTGTAAAGAATTATGCTCCCAGAGCAGGAGATACAGAGATGAATAGGGCATAGTACTGGCCTGAGAAGGGTCTTTCACATTACTCTCAACAAGCAAATGAGTAACCTATAGGACTAAAGATCTATAATAATCATAACATTGTATTCTAGCAAACGATTACCAAAAATATTTTTCATGATTTATAGTGAAAAATTATTTTAAAAAGCTTGCATAAAATACTTATCAATTTAGAAGTATGCTGCAATATGTACACCGTCCACTTATTACAGGTTACAGGTTGCCACAGAGTAACAGAGCTTCTGGGGGGAAAGACAGGCATAACCCTCCAACAACCAGTAAATTTCAGAGTTAAAATTATCTTATTTAGAAATCAATGCATGGCCTAATGCAGTTTACTTTACTTCCAAAAATAGCTTGATTTAATCATTGTGTGATGTATACATATATCAAATTATCATGCTGTGCCCTGTAAACATATACAATTATCAATTAAATAAAATGTTTAAAAAATGATTGCAAAAAATCTAGTGTTTTGTTTTCTTGGAGCCATCTCTCCAGGAGCCTTCAGTTTTTCTTCCACAGCTCACTGAATATTGATCTGGTAAGGTAATGCAAGCTTGTTAGAGTCCCACCAACTGTGATTCCAATAGATTCTCTCTAGGAATTTTGCTTTTGGAGATGTTGAGCAAGCCCTATCTCCAGTGTGGGATAGAAGGGAAGAGAAAAAAGCCCAATGGCCAGCATTATTGGAGTGAGCTTGAGAAGGGATTGTGAGTCTCCCCATTCAGTTAGGAATATCTTCATTTCATCATTCCTCTCAATGTGGCAGTTGAGGGATCAACTCCTGTTGTGTTTAATGCCCTGAAATTTAGAGCTTCTCTGGCACAATGTTTCCTCAGAACAAGCCTCCAGATTCCAGTGCTATTCTGGGATAAGTTGTCTCCAGGATTCATAGGAGAGGGAAAGGGGGTTGGGGGATTAATGAGTTCATTATACAGACTTTTTGAACAACTCCTTTATTTTCACCACTATGACCACCTTCTGAGCCCAGTATCTTATCTGAAGCATTTTCTTGTCAGCAGACAAAATCAGAAAACTTTTCATGGCATCCCCTCTGCCAGAACTTGCTATTAGAAAGGAGACAGAGGAGCTGATAACATTTGTTTCCTAGCTTTCAGAGATGTGTTGATATTTTTCCACTGTTGTCTCCTCTCCCATCTTCTTTCTGCCTGTTTCTTTACAGAACCGAATTAAAATGAGGAACAGGAATTCCTTTAAAGTATTAACCCCCAAAGACAAACAGTTCCAATTCAGTATGTTTAAGCATAAATCTACTGGGTTTTGTGAGTTTTTACCTAGCAACATTGTTTTAACTTAAGTTTGTATTTTGGAATACAAACAGTTTGACATTTTACTTCTCAAATTAGTATATTTACTGTTCCTCCCTCTTCCCCTCTCTTTTCTTCAACAACCTGATTGTTATTGATTACCTTGTCCTTCTTAGCATTAACGGTATAAAATTAAATATAAATGCTATAATAGCAAACAATATGACCTCTCAGCTATAAAAGATGAGGAAATCAGCCTATGTATAAACTCTGATAATGTGGAAATGATCATTACTTCCCAGCATCCCTCTCCTTTTCATTCTACGTTTATTGGTTACAAAATAGTATGTCAATGTCCAGATTTATTTGAAGCAATCCTTCAAATATATTTGATTTCATAAGTTCTTTTACCATAGTTTTTCAGTAATTTTATCTGATTGAATTTCATGTTTAATCGTTTCTAAAGAAAGGGCTCACTTCCTGAGATCTATAATGCTCATTAAAAAATATTTATAGGTATTTCTATAAACTTTTGTTGAAATAAGGACAAGCAAAGCACTCAAGAAAATAAAGTGTGACTCAAGAATTGTATATGCAGCAACTACTCTTCAAGAAAAAAGTAGTGAATATTGAGGAATGAAGGCAATCTTTTTATCTAGAAAGGTTTTAAACTAGAAGGCTATAGCATGACATAGGAAGAAAGAGACAATCTCAATAAGATTATTATATTTTGATGATGAACATCCTATGTCCAAAACTAAAATGAATCTTTGGGCAGCCAGGCAAAACAACTGTCATTCATAAGAGAAACAGAAAAAACTTGAAGCTATAAATTAATGCTTAATTTGAAGCCATTAAAAGTACTAAATAGTAGCCCAGAAGTAAAAGGATAAAAAGAATTTAAAAGGATGAATGAGAAAAGAAGTAGGGGAGCTCCAAAACATGCACAATTTCATTTCTTTCCTATTCCTTGCTATAACTTCAGCAATGCCTATCTTCTTCTAAATTTCCTCTTAATTTGTGTTTTTTCTTCCATTTAAACTATGAGCTGGTAGAGCTCAGAAAATATCAGCCAGGCACAGTGGCTCTTGCTTGTAATTCCAGCATTTTGGGAGGCCAAAACGGGCAGATCACTGAGGTCAGGAGTTCAAGACCAGCCTGTGCAACATAGTGAAACCCCATCTGTACCAAAAATATAAAAAATTAGCCAGGTGTGGTGGTACACGCATGTAGTCCCAGCTACTAAGGAGGCTGAGGCAGGAGAATTGCTTGAATCCGGGAGACAGAGGTTTCAGTGAGCCAAGATCACACCATTGCACTCCATCCTGGGTGACAGAGCGAGACTCCATCTCAAAATAAATAAATTAATTAAATAAATAAAATATCTTTCCTGAGTCAGTATATTTTCTGTGAGATATACATCTACTTTTGCTATTGTTTTAGAGAGATAATTGCTTTACATTTTCTTTTTTAGGATAAAATATTTTAGTTTTATTTTCTCCATGGCAATATTTTTCTCATACTAGTCTGCCACAAGATATTCCTATGTATTTCTTCTATTGTTTTTCATCTCTAAACAGGTCATGTGCTGTTTCTTTTTCTTTTTTTTTTTTTTGAGAAGGAGTTTCACTCTGTCACCCAGACTGCAGTGCAGTCGCGTAAACTCGGCTCACTGCCACCTCTGCCTCCCAGGTTCAAGTGATTCTTCTACCTCAGCCTCTTAAGTAGCTGAGATTACAGGCACGCACCATCACGCCCAGCTAATTTTTGTATTTTTAGTAGAGACTGGATTTCACTATATTGGCCAGGCTGGTCTCGAACTCCTGATCTCAAGGGATCCGCCCACCTCAGTCTTCCAAAGTGTTGGGATTACAGGTGTGAGCCACCGCGTCTGGCTACTGTTTCCTTTTTAATTACTAATTTTTAGTTCAGAAAAGCTTTTTTCTGTCAGTCAAAGTCATTTGCAGATTTATGGTGGATGGGTTAGGCCCTGTTCCAGATGAGGAAAATTTTCTTTAATTGATAAAATTAGCATAAGGAACACTTCTACGACTACCTCTTTTCCCAACAGCCACATGGACAAAATATGGCTTGTCTGTGTGCATTTCTGTCCAGCTTCACCAACTTTTCCCTCTAAGAACCAGGAAATCTTTGTTAGCCAGGATATGTTTCCCATTCCTACTACTGCAATCAAGGAATTTATGTTTAGGGAGTGTTTATCACTTTAGAGAAATGAGTTTTGTCAGCCCATACTGAAATCTACAGCCACACAAACTCTCTTTCCATTTCCTCCCATATGTATTCCTGTTTGCTTATCACTTGGGACGGTCATTCCACTCATTTTGTGGTTTGGGTTTTTAGTGAAAGTAAAACTCCACTAAGATGGAACACGTGTCTTTTTTCTGCCTCCTTGGTATGTCTGGATGATTTCCAAGAGGACAAGGAAATGCTAACTTTACACCTACATCTTCCGACCAAAATATCTCCAGAACAGGAATTCTTGATGATCTTTTGGGAAGCTGAAATAATACAAGGTTCACAGGTCTCTTGCTCTTGTATACCCTCACATTTTACCCAGCTTCTACAGCAAAGCAAGTACCAGAGAAAAGGAAGGACTATAGAATCCAGCCAAGCTTTTAAATTAAGAATTGTTCTTTGTTGTATGTATGTAGTTTTTAGAGACCTTGAAGAAGCATATTTTTCAGGCAAGGGTCACTTTGGGGCAGGGAACCCATATACACTTCTCTCCACTTAGCACACTCAACTGCCATCACAATTCTGTATGTCTTTACAACTCTGGATTATATAACATCTGATGGGATTGTGTTCTCACAAAATTTTTCCTATCCAAAGAAGGGCCAGGAAGAAAAAAGATTACTGCACTCCTGATTGCCAGGTTTTCAGCATTCGGTGACATTACAGGATGTTGTGGGAACTGTACTCTATTATAATGGAGTCAATTGGCCCCTAAAGGGATATCATGCTGGGTAAGCATAAGGACGTGGGTTCATCAGGGTTTCTGGTTTCCAAACTAAATTCAATCACTGCTTGAACCTCTACACTTCACACTAGATTTGGAGAAGAGGAAGTACCTTGTCTAGCTGAACAGGCCTGATAAGAGGTCATTTCTAAAATGGAATGTTTCTGAAGAAGTGTCTTTAAGAGTTGGGAGGACATGGATGGGAAAGAAAAAAATGAAAGACAATATCCTAAAGTTCATTCATCTTCTTTCTGGGAAGGTCAAGTTAATAGAGACCCGTCACAAAAACAAACAAACAAACACATAAAGGCAAAGGCTTATGTGCCAGTAATTTTTAAGGAAAGTGTTATTCCACAGGAAGAAAGGTAAGGAGGGAAAGCCAAGAGGTAGGTATATTACTAAATTTGAGCAATTGATTCTTTGGTATTGCCATGTTTGGGATCAAGAGCAACTGTCTTCCCAGAGGCTGTATAAAGAGCTACTTCTCAGAGCAGCATGCTTGTGGAAGGAAGAGGAAGAATTTGTCTGCCAGCTGCCTTTCATTGGTTAAAATTTCAGCCCATACCCAGTTTTCTTTCCTATACTATTCTGTTCCTCCTAGGCCTCAGCATCAAGCATGCCCCAGGAGCAAGAGATAAGCACTCTGTGGCTTGGGTATAGAGCTGCTATCAGGTTGCACCTGCATGAAGTTGGAATCCATGTAGATTTCATGACTGGCCATTTGTTCCAGCAACATCTGCTGCAGCAAAGGCAACATAATGATAAAAGGATGAGTCCACCCAGAAGCCATAACAATCTCTAATTGTACGTACCAAACAGAGCCTAAAAATACATAAAGCAATAACTGATAAAAATGAAGTGAAAAATAGACAAACTACCAACTATAGTTAGGGACTATAACACTCCCTTCTCTTTTCTTTCTTTTTTCATGAGAAAAGGTCTTAAAACACTCTAACTTGTTACCTCAAGAAACTGGAAAAAGATAAAGTAAACCCAAAGCAAGCAGAAGGAATAAAATATCAGCAGAAATCAATGAAATTAAAAACTAAAAAACAATAGAGAAAAAAATAAGTGAAACAAAACTCTGACTGTTTGAAAAAAAGTCATTAGAATTTATAAACTTCTAACAAGACTGATAGAGAAAAGATACAATTACCAATATTAGAAATAAAATAGGAGACATGAATATTAATCTTACAACCATCAAAAAGATAACAAACAAATATTACAAATAACCTTTTGTTCATAAATTTGTCAACTTAGAAGAAACTGATCAATTTCTCAAAAAACAAAAGCTACTAAAACTCCATCAAGATAAAATACATTATATGAATAGCTGTATGATGATTAAAGAAATCGAATTTACAATTTAAAAGCTCATAAAGAAGAAATCTCCAGGGCAAAATGGTTTGCTGGAGAATTCAACCAATAATTTATAGAAGAACTAATACCACTATTTCACAATCTCCTCTATTTTATGAGGCCAGTTATTACCTGATACCAAACCAGAAAAAAAGTGCATGTTCTGCATTTATGGTCATTATGCTTCCCACATTAAGTGAAACTGTCAGTTTCTTAAGGCTGCTATTAAAAAAAAAAAAAAGTACCATCCACTGGGTGACTTTCAACAGAAATTTATTCTCTCACAGCTCTGGAGACTAGAAGTCTGAAATAAAGATGTCAGCAGGGTCATGCCCCCTCTGAAGATTCTAGGGGAGAATCTGTTCCCTGTGTTTTCTTGTCTTCTGGTGTTAGCTGCAATCCTTGCTGATACTTGGTTTATAGACCTATAGCTCTAATCTCTCTTTGTTATCACTTGGCATTCTCCTTTGTGTGTGTGTTTTCCTTCTCTGGTAAGAACAGTCATTGGATTAGGACTCACCCTAATCCAGTGAGGTCTTATTTTAACTTGATTACATTTTCAAAAATCCTATTTCCAAATATATTCAATTCATGGGTGCCAGGAGTTAGTATTTCAACATATTTTTCTGGGGGACATAATTGAACCCACAGCACCATCTCAATAAGCAGAACTGCATTTGAAGAAAAGCTTTGTTTAACGTGATTTTATTAATTAAGAAAAGAAGGGGCACAGATAGTTGATGCCAAATGTAAAGATTTACTTTTAATAGAAATGACATCTATGTAATCATGACAAACAACCAACATACTCCAAAATGCAATTACAAATGCAATCCTGTTATCAGGAGCAATGTTACTGTAAGCAAAGGAAATATAAACAGTTTTCCAATTTCAGTTGCTTTATCTATGGTTTCAATGATTGCTTACAACTATCTACTTGCAGTGCCTGAGTGGAGTGTCATCAAAACAAGAGACTATTCATGAATTCCTTTCATTCTGAGGGGTAGACATTTACTATCTCACTTCCTCCTTCACAGACTCACACTTTCTCATCTTCACCCACCAAGCAGCAAGGGCATCTATCAGTCAAACGGGAAAACAGAACCCACTTCAAGGATTTGCAACAGATGAAATTTAATACAATAAATTGCTCACAAAAATAATAGAGGAAATAAGAAGCAAACATAGTGGTGAGGCAACTTAGAAATGAGCAAAAACAGGAGCTGACTACAATTCTTAACCTAGAAGGTCAAAGGAAAGAAGCAATTCTCAGAGCCCAGGGGGAGCTGAAAGAGGCTAGAAACATAGCAGAAGGTGGGTTTCAGGAAGGAATGGAACCATGGCCAAAGCAGTACCTAAGGCTAGGAAGGAGATGGAGAGAGATCCTAACTTTCCCCACCCTCCAGTTGCTAATCTCTGACCTTTGTCTCCTCTTGGTCAAAGCCAGCCAGAAATCACCTTTGCAGAGGCCAAGGGGATGCAGCCTTATGAGGAAGGGCAGAACAAGAAAAGGGCAAGAAGTGTGTGGGGAAATAATGCCCAGGTCCTGCACATGTTACTCTTCTCACCAAACTTTACTTAGGCAACTCTTCTACCAGTGACACTTTTTATATTGCCTTTTTATTAGCACTTATGATGTCTAATATTCTACTGCTTATGTGTTTGCTGCTAGGTAGAAAGAAGATAGTTCATATTTGTTGAACCCTGAAAACAAACATACCCAGATAATGAATTCATTGTTAAGTAGCTAGGAATCACAGTTTAATATGCTGTCATATAAAAACCCCTTGTGAGTTGCTATAGGTAGTTAGGAGTTTGTTTTTGCTGTTTTTTAGTAGAATTTAGCGGAATGGATTCGGATTTGGAAATGGAATAGGAACATATTTTTCTTATTTAAAGTAGTAGCTCCTGCATTTCCAAAATTCTCTACCAGCAAGTTTTGGGAAACAAATTAAGAGTCAGAAAATAAGAGATGCACGGGCTTGCCTTAATCTAACAAGTTTTTCAAATCAGGTCTGTAGACTCCTCTTTCTAACTCTTGATTTATATTTTATTTCTTCCAAGATTTTAAAGATACCTATAGCCTAGACATTTTCTACTTGAATTTATGCTAAACCTTGTTTTTTTTTGTTTTTGTTTTTGTTTGAGACAGGGTCTCACTCTGTCACCCAGGCTGGAGTGCAGTGGTGCGATCTCGGCCTACTGCAGACTCTGCCTCCCAGATTCAAGCGATTCTCGTGCCTCCACCTCCTGAGTAGCTGGGAGTACAGGCGTGTGCCATCATACCCAGCTAAGTTTTGTATTTTTAGTAGAAGCAGGGTTTTACCATGTTGCTCAGGCTGGTCTCAAACTCCTGACTGCAAGTGATCTGCCTGTCTCGGTCTCCCAAAGTGCTGGGATTATAGGCATGAGTCATTAAGCCTGGCCCCAAAGTCATAGATCTTTTAAAAACTTATAATTAGATCCTAGGATAGAATAACTTGTTTGATTAACTAGCATTATTAAATATGCTACCACAGTAGAGATCACCTCAACTCATGAGCTACAAGCCAAAATAAGCAATCTATTACATTAGGGGTTCTTAAGTTGGGGGTCTGTAATATCCATGGTGTTTTTGAGCTTGATTTAGAAAGCATTTATCTTTATTTTTAGTGACCTCCAACTTAAATTTAATACTTCCTTTAGCTAATACATTGAAACCACAGCGCCATTAGCAGAACTTGTGAATTGGTCACTATAGAAATCAGCTATTTTCATTTCACATTACCTTGTTGCAGATTTCAAATTATAACTTGTGCTTATCATTATTTCAAAACCATGGTAGTAAATAGACTAGCCACCAGATCTTATATGACTGCTCTCTT
Source organism: Aotus nancymaae (assembly GCF_030222135.1). Classification (NCBI taxonomy): domain Eukaryota; kingdom Metazoa; phylum Chordata; class Mammalia; order Primates; family Aotidae; genus Aotus; species Aotus nancymaae. The sequence continues at coordinate 15,451,846 of NW_026988472.1, read as the reverse complement.
TGTGTCTACAGATAGTAAAAGGTAGTCGCTCAACTCTGGGTCAGTAATATATTCAGCTGCTAAACAACAAAGTGGAAAGTTATTTCATGGGTAATCAAGGCAGTTGTGTTGCTTTCTAGTACTCCCTATCTACAATTTTTTTTTTTTTTTTTTTTTTTTTGAGATAGAGTCTTGCTCTGTCACCCAGGCTGGAGTGCAGTGGTGCCATCTCAGCTGATTCTCCTGCTTCAGCTTCCTGAGTAACTGGGACTACAGGTGCATGCCACCATGCCTGGCTATTTTTTGTATTTTTAGTAGAGATGGGGTTTCACCTTGTTGGCCAGGCTGGTCTCCAACTCCACACCTCAGGTGATCCGCCCACCTTAGGGGCTCCCAAAGTGCTGGGATTACAGACATGAGCCACCATGCCCAGCCTACAATTATTTTTTTAATTTATTCACTAAAGGTGGTGAGTCATTCTTGTTAAGTTTTGCAAAACTAGCACTCAAATAAGAGCTCTTAGCTTTTCGTAAGGCAGCATGACTTTCATAACAGAGAGTACATAGACTACAAGGGAGGACCAGGCAAGTTCAAACACATCTAACAGTTGCAGTAACTTCAAATAATACATTTTAACAGTTATTACCAACAGATTAAACAATGATGTAGGTAGGTCATGCACAGGGTAAATATGAATAACAGGGTTTTATTTTTCTTCTCATACTCTTTTTGCACACTATTAGGAAATAAAGATATATACAAGGGCACATACAAAGTATTTTATGAGGGCATTTATATATTATTCTGTGAAAACACCCCACATTTAAAATATAACTTTTGAAGGAAAACCAGTCACACTTGTAAATTATTTTCCTAGGAAGGCACCGAAAGCTACATAACTGCAATACTGGGAGGAGTACTTTACCAGGATGAAGCTGCAAGTCAAAATTCTGTTCATTTCTTTGAAGAAGGATAGTTGTTAACACCTAGAAACACTACAGAACTTTTTCAAAAAGTCTTTCTTCCTTAAAGGCGAAATTCAATCAGGATTCATAATCTTTTTGTAAATTTAAAACTGTATCAAAGATCTTGGCCTAGCCAAAGATGATCTATCGATTTTTTAAAAAAATAATGGCTTTGAGATACAATTCACATATGAAAAGAATAAGCCATTTATGCTGTACAGTTCAATGGTTTCTTAGTATATTCACAAGGTTGGGCAAACATCATCCCCTCTCTGACTTCCAAACACTTCATCACCCCCGAAAGAACTCCCATATCCATCAGCCAGCAGTCATTCCTTTCTCCCAGCCCCTGGAAACCACTAATTATTTTATTTCTATAGATTTATTCTAAACATTTCATATAAGTGGAATCATCCAACACATGACCTTTTGTGCTTCCTTCACTTAGCATTATGTTTTCAAGGTTCACTCCTTTTTTTCTATTTCAATCTAATACTGCACACTGGAATAGGCAATATTGCTGATTTGGTTGGGAGCAAAAGGAAAGGTAAAACCTTTGGCTTTTCTTAAAGATGCAAACAAATCGATATTTGGGAGATAGCTTGTTCATAATTATTACAATCAAATGTGGAAAGCAGATCCTTAGGCCAGCCCAAAATGGTAATGTCTGCACAGCTACATTTGATTTTTCAGAAAAACCTCTCCGCCTCTTTAAGCGGTATCACTGTAACAGAGTTGGTATAAGTTTGTGAATCTTCACTGCTATCTTATGAATGTAAGCAAGATGAGCTTTTCCAACTAAGTCAGATGGTAGAAATACAAGTCAAAGTTTCTGGGATCTTAGGCATCTAACTGATTTTTACCCACTCCAGTAAAAATTGTATAGAGAAGAGCATGACAGATCTCACTTGCTCTGTGCCTAGAGCATCTGGAAGTTGCAGGCAGGTTCTTTGGAAAACCCCAGGATCTGGACTCCCACATACAGGATATAGACATCTGAAGAAGAGATTCTCTGTGATTTAATCAACAAAGCCTTCATTTTATTGTCTCAGAAACAAGGAGAACTAGTCACAGAGAATGAAAGTTTGCACGCTAGGAAAACTAGATACTCAGAAAATAAAGGAGAGAGAGAGGAGGACCTCGTACTGAGGACATGATGAGATCCCCCCTAAATTCTCTAACTTTATTAGGACAAATAGCTAACACGCACGGGGCTTAAAACCTAGATGACCGGTTGATAGGTGCAGTAAACCACCATGGCACACATATACCTATGTAACGAACCTACACATTCTGCACATGTATCCTGCAACTTAAAGTAAAATTAAAAAAAAAAGAATCAGAATTATATCTTGGATAAGTTAGCATAAATTAATGCCCTAGCTCTAATTTAGTGATTTTGGAAAAAGAGTATCTATCCATTTCAATCATTTGTGCACCCACTCTCTCAGGTGCTAGACACTTCAGATACAAAGATAAATGGCTCTTATTGACCTCAAGGATTTTGTAGTCTGGCATTTGACACATTTAAGCACGTCAAACTCAACACTTTCAAAATAGAACTCTTCAAAGTCCCTATGCAGTACCTAGCCCTCACCCCATCAGGTCTTACTCATCTCAGCCATTGTCACCATATGCAATTCCAACAAGAAGTCTAACAGACCTTTGGGAGACCTGGACAAACGAGAAATGAAAATAGATGACCTCAGTTTGAAAAGCAATAGATTCGTATGTTCATTGCAGCCCTGTGTACAATAGCAAAGACCTGGAACCAACCCAAATGCCCATCAATGATAGACTGGACAAAGAAAATGTGGTACGTATACACCATGGAATACTACGCAGCCATAAAAAATGATGAGTTCATGTCCTTTGTAGGGACTTGGATGAATCTGGAAACCATCATTCTCAGCAAACCAACACAAGAACAGAAAGCCAAACTCCACGTTCTCACTTACAGGTGGGTGCTGAACAATGAGAACACATGGACTTGGAGAGGAGCAACACACACTGGGGGCAGTTGAGGGGGGTAGAGGAGACACAGTGGGGGGTTGGGAGGGTGGGCAGGGATAACATGGGGAGAAATGAGAGATATAGTATGCACCTGAAGTAAAATAAAGTTATTAGGACAAAGATAAAAATATATTTTTTTATTAAAAAAAAGCAAAAGAAAAGAAAAGCAAGAGATTTATTCTGAAGATGGACACTGGAGTTGTATCAATCAAATGCAGAATTCAAGAGGTAGCCAACCAATTGTCCATTACACCCAAGGTCTGGTACATGTTCAAATTGATTATACTGACCAGGTAATTTCCTACGCTCAAGATCTGAGCATGATTTCCTTCCTCATTTCCTTCCTCCCCTCCCAACACCCCCACCCACAACATAGCACTAACTCTACAGGTTTCTCCCAGTTCGTAAGTAAATTAGAAGTGATAGAAGGCTTCAGCTTCAGGAACCAGAGTTGCCTCTTTCTCTCCCATTACAAGGCCCATTCATTGATCAGTTGGATTAGATGAAGCCAACCCCACAGATTCTAGGGCTTCAGTGAAGTCAGGGCAGCTCTGCAACTCAGCTGATCCTGAAAAGACTAGCACTGCAGAGAAACCACCAGGTCAGAAATACTAGCCCTATAATCTCAAACAGTAACTGCTCTGATGCTACAGTGCCCATGTTGGTTTCATCCCAGACCATTTCCTGTCAATACCACCCACTTGTCCAGCTGTTCTGTTCAGCTATAACTAAATATGGAAATGCAGAACTCAAAATTCATAGTGAACAGAACAGCAACATTCTTCAGGTCCCAGCTTACTAAGGAAGGGGAACATGGGGCAGACCCAAAGCTCTGGTCATGAAGTCTGGTAACACACACAGAAGCAATGGGTCTTTCATCAGACATGTGCCCTATGCATATGCATAGATTCACTCCTGTGAATCCTTGAATTCTGCATTTGATTGGGCAATGGCATTGGCTCAATTGAGTCCAGGAAGAGGTATAGCAATTCTTCTCTTAACACCACAAACTCTTAGAAACTGTGACTTTGTACCAAACAGCATATAACAAGACCAATTTGACCATAGGCTAATTGACGTAAACAAGAATTAAGTTCCCACAGCATACTTTTGATCACAAAAAACATCAAACTTCCAAATAAAACCAAACCACTTCTAATATTAAATACTGAAATAAATGTGAGCCATACATACATTTAAGAAACATTAAGAAAAACAAGATAAGTATTTACCTGCTTATTCCAGTTTGGAATCAGGTGGCCAGAGCCTGTCCCAGCAGCTGAAGGCACCAGGGAGAAACTGACTGTAGACAGGATGCCATTCCATCAAAGGGCACACTCATAAACACACCCACTCACACTGAAACCATGTAGACACACCAATTCACTTCACATACACAGCTTTGGGATGTGGGAGGAAACTGAAGTCCCTGTAGAAAATCCATGCACACATGGGAAGAATGTGCAGACTCCACACAGACAGTGGCCCTGGCTGAGAATCAGTGATTGTCATCAACATTATAACAAAATAATGTCGAATGAAATGACATTATTTGAGGACCTCCTGTACATGGAGTGAAGGAGGTGGTGATCCAGCCCAATGGCTGCTCAGCCTCTAAATAAGTAGATTTGAGAATGGCTAAAGGTCTGCTACCTTTCCCTCTCCACACACATTTGCACCTACCTCCACTGAACAGGAGATGGGAACCTGCAACCAGCTATGTTCATGTTAGCACTTATAGAGGGTCAAGTCATGCTGCAGAGGCTGCTATAATATGGCACCCAAGGCTCAGAAAGCTTTTTCCCCTGCTGCTAGGAAGTACTTGACCCAGTAGACATTGACCAGCAAGACCCTACATTCTATCTCCCATCCTCATGCTCTCATTTCATCCTTCTGAGAAATGTGGATGAGTAAACCTGTCTTCAAGCTAACATGATGGTTAATGAAAGAGAATGAGCATATTCGTGACTCAAACCTTGGTCCAACAGGCCAGCAGCAACCATAAGCCACCTGTTGATGGATAGCCCCTGATAAAGGGAGGGTAATATCTCACAAGACCACTCCTGTGTAGCTATCCATAGATAAGCAAAATTTTGTTTTACTTTACTGAGACTCTGGCATTAGGATCCTTCCAGCTGTTAACCTCATCAGCACTACTACCAGATCCACCCACTATTTTTGCAGTTGTGCCACCAGACCTATCTATGCGTCCCACAGTGCCCTTCTCCTCATATTCAGGATTTCAAGTGCTCTATCTCTACAAATACTACAAACACAGAGACAAGGGAGTTGCCTCTACATTTTATATAACTGCACAAGTAGCCTAGATCCCAGCAGCTATAGCAAAAGGAGACTCACTTTGGGAAGCCAGACAGACTGAGTTTGTTGACAGTAACTTACAGCAGGAGTTATTCCAGGGCTTGGCTAATGGAGATTCAATCTCTGCCACATGACTGAGATCAGAGTGTTGCCCATGCCTTAATTACTCTTGATCCTTCAAATCTGGAGGTCACAGATCTTCAGTAAACTATACCTCTGTGATAACCCCAGCCTTGCCAGCCCTCAGGAAGGACTTTCAGCTGTTACTAAAACTGAGGAAAGCAATCTGGCTTGGGCGATAAATGAATGCCTACCCATGGCAAAGACAAAATCCAAGATTATGGATGCAGTTAGGGTAGTTTACCTGGGCATTATCTTCCTGAGACCCTGCTCCGAGAGGCTTGTGTTCGCCTCTTCTTTTGGAGACACCTGGAATACAGAGATTCCTAGTGATTTCACCTGACATAATAGGTAAGCTTTAGGAAACTCTTTACAACACCTGAAATTGACTTAGAACAAGATGTGGGAAACTTGAAAATCTTACACTCTTCCAAGCTTTGACACCCCTGGGTTTTGGATAAATTTTCCTGTGGCAGTTGTGACTCTATCTGGTGGACATCAAATAAATGCTATTTTTCAGACTTAACACAGGTACCACATTTACTCCAGCCACCAACTTTTTGCTTAGTAAAACTTTGTAACTCCATGGAAACCACTTTATTTCCAACCCAGGCCACATTTTAAGGATAAGCTCAATGCTCTCCAATCAAACCTGCATCTATATCTCCTCCCCTATTACTCTCAGGCTTAAAAGGTACATCAGTGCAGTTTGAGGAATATCCATGCAATTTTCTTTCCCACAAATGGCATGAGTACTGAACCTAATTGACTTTACTGAGCAATTGCCCACCCCTAAGACAGTTCCACGTTAACTACAGCCTCTACCCCTCAGACATCTACCATTGAATGCTTACCAAATAGGCAGTACCTGGAAGATATGAATCCTCCCCAGTATCATGGGACCTAGCGGTCCACAGCTGCCACCAGTCCTCTGGCCTCCTCACATTAACAGGCTCTGTTGCTCAGAACTTCTTGGATTTTTTAACTTGTTACCCTTGTGAACTGACTGGATTATCCTCCATCCTATTTGGCATTTGACTTTTTGTTGTTTTTTTTTTTTTTTTTTGAGACGAAGTCTCCCTGTTGCCCAGGCTGGAGTGCAATGGAGCAATGTCGGCTCACTGCAACCTCTGCCTCCCGGGTTCCTGCGATTCTCCTGCCTCAGGCTCCCAAGTAGGTGAGATTATAGACACCTGCCACCACGCCCAGCTAGTTTTTGTATTTTTAGTAGAGACGGGGTTTCACCATGTTGGTCAGGCTGGTTGCAAACTCCTGACCTCAGGTGATCCACCTGCCTCGGCCTCCCAAGGCGTTGGGATTACAGGCGTGAGCCACTGCGCCCGGCCGGCATTTTACTTTTTAACTGGCCACTTACCTTTAAGACTTCTTAGATTTCAGTTTGGAAAAGCGTGAAGCACTGCTGGTTACTAGTCCAGGCCTCCCTCTGCTTCCAACAGTAGCTGGCCCTCCTTTGGAACCACTCTGGTTTACCAGCCACCCTAACCTCCCTATATAACCAGCCTTTCACAGCCTTTCTGTTCTCTTGTCCAATAGGTCTCTTTTCCTACGGGTCCTCACTTGTTTGAGGACCCAGGATCTATCACAACATGGTCGCAGCTGAGCTGAGCCACCGTCCTGAGACAAAACTACTGATAGGTTAACGTCACCCGGTGGATACCTTCAAGAGTATCCTGTGTGAATAGCCAGTGAAATTCAGAACCACACAGCACCCTCACATGGTACGGAGTAGTCAGGCACCTGGATAAACCTTTTTAAAGTAAACCTGACTCAGCTCCAGGGGCCTCTGGGATCCAAAAAAGAAAGTCCGCAAAGTTGCGGGATTCAAGAGAACTTGTGCATACAGAGTGAAACAATCTACACTTTCACAGACTGGTAAAAAGACTTGCACAAGATAACACAAGTTAGAAGCAAAGTCAGGGGCCTTGCAGGCTAAATACCTTAAAGGCTATGACTTTATTATTATTATTAATATTTTTTTGGAGACGAAGTCTTGCTCTGTCGCCCAGGCTGGAGTGCAGTGGCGCGACCTTGACTCACTGCAGCCTCCGCCCCCACCAGGTTCAAGTGATTCTCCTGCCTCAGCCTCCCGAGTAACTGGGACTACAGGCTTGTGCCACCATGCCCGGCTAATTTTTTTGTGTTTGTAGTAGAGAGTGAGGGTTTCCTCATATTGTCCACGCTGGTCTTGAACTCCTGACCTCGTGATCTGCCCGCCTCAGCCTCTCAAATTGTTGGGATTACAGGCGTGAGCCATCGTGCCCAGCCCAACTTAATTATTTTAATCTCAATTTTTCTCCACAGGTAGTTGCTTAGGTATTTTAAAATAGCGTGTAGCTGTTTAAGAGGTAGAGGAAGTCGCTTGTGGGGAACAATTCAAGTCTGAATCAAGATTTTTTAGAATGATTTAAAGAGTGGACAGAAAAAGTAGTTAAGTTTTCTAGCTTGTTTGCAGACATAAGAGGAGAAATAAGACAACAGAGATAAAACCAAAGGAATTGCCAAGAAGTAAACTTTAGCCGTTTAGCAGTCATAGGCATGGGACCCTCCCTAGCAGTGTGTGGCCAAGGAAAGGCTTTATATCATGAGTAAAGCTATCCTTCCAAAGTTTAACTCATTTGATTACTTAAGATCTTTTTCAGGTTATAGCCAAGACTGAGAAGTTTGTTGAATGCCATTTTCCAAGGAAACCCATGTCTAGATGTATTATAACTTTTTTTTTTTTTGATACAGACTCTTACTCTGTCACCCAGGCTAGAGTGCAGTGGCGTAATCAACCACTGCCTCTCAGGTTCAAGCAGTTCTCCTGCCTCAGCCTCCTGAGTAGCTGGGACTACAGGTGTGAGCCATCTGACCCAGCTAATTTTTGTATTTTGAGTAGAGACAAGGTTTCACCATTTTGGCCAGGCTGGTCTCAAACTCCTGACCTCAAGCGATCCACCCGCCTCTGCCTCCCAAAGTGCTGGGATTACAGGCGTGAGTCACGGAGCCCGGCCAGAACGTCTTCCTCATTCTTAACTGGAAGATTAAACTAGTTGTGCAGGAGGACAGGCAACTTAGAAAACAACCTGAAACAGCAACCTCCAAGAGACTCAGCTCTCTTTCCCTCAGAAAGATTCTTACACTGGTGCTTTCTCAATGAATTTTTTTTTTCTGGAAAACCAACCAACCTATTGACTACCTATCTTAGTTCAAGAGGCTAAAACCACCAGGGACAAACCCATAGTCCAACGAGGTCAGGTTTATTGACCCATTGCAATAAGGAAGACTGGACAACAGAGGAGTGTTAGAGAGCAGCTCTCCCCAAAGGACAGGGTGGTTACTTTAGGGTTTGGGAGAAGGCAGAGTTCAGGTAAATAATGGGCTCAAAGCACAGCAGGCCAATGCGTAAGGGAGTCAATATCAAAACTAGTCTGCAAAGTAGCCTCAAGCTCCTGTGTCCTTGAAGATTACGAAGCTAAGGAAGATGTGGAACACTGTAATCTGTGCCCACTTTTCTGCACCTGGGTTGGAATGCCAGGCTGCTTCTCTCTGTCACAGCAACTCAGATCCTCTAGGCAAGAGTGGGGAATTTAATGTTACTGTTCTCATTTTAAATGCTTAAGTTTATGATAGTCTATGATTTTGGAGAACATGTTTCTCAGTAAAAACACAATAGTTAAAGAAGGAGGTGCTTATGATATATACAGCTGCAGTGACTTGAAAACATATATTCTTTCCTGATAACATACAGCTGGCTTTTTTTGTATCTGAGATTGTACCAACTTGATGAATGGCAAGGCAGATTTTTACCTTCTGAATATAAGCTAGTTTTTACTGTATCACATTCAAGCAGGGCCTTTCCACTGCCCATCATTTGTTTGCCAAGTGTTTTTTTAAAATCAAGTATTTGCCAACTCTCATTAGGTCTAACAGTACCGCAAGTAGGAAAACCTGAGGTCATTAGTGCTTTGCAAATGAGGAAACCCAGGATAAAAAGCTTACATGAAGCTAGGTGCGGTGGCTCGCACCTGTAATCCTAGCACTTTGGGAGGCCAAGGCGGGCAGATCACGAGGTCAGGCGATCAAGACCATACTGGCCAACACGGCAAAACCCCATCTGTACTAAAAATATAAAAAATTAGCTGGGCATGGTGTTGTGTGCCTGCAGTCCCAGCTGCTTGGGAGGCTGAGGCAGGAGAATTGCTTGAACCCCGGAGGTGGAGGCTGCAGTGAGCTGAGATCGTGCCACTGCACTCCAGCCTGGTAACAGACTGAGATTCTGTCTAAAAAAAAAAAAAAGCTTACTTTACCCCTAACCATACTGAAAAGGCAAACTCATCCATAAACAAAAGTTAGACTAGGGGAACATTACAAAGGTAACTGATTGAGCAAGAGTCTAGAAAATGGTGATCAGAATAGAAGAGAACTAGGTGTTCTAGTTACATTACAACAGAAAAACCTTTCCAGTGAAAACAGCTAGAGTTACAATAGTTAACCCCTTGCTAACAATGAGAAGCCTTTTATTATTGCCTCTTTTTATGATTTCATTAAAAAAAGAAAGCCCCATACTGTTAGATTAATTTTGGCCAAATGACTTCAGAGCCAAAGACAAATAACACTTGAAAGTCCCTAACATTGGAATGTGATTAAAATGTGAGGCCATTTCTAGAGTTAGAGATAAGTAAGCACACAAAGACTCCCCAGAACATGAAGGGAAGTACTGCTGTAACTTAGGCTGGTTTTGAGTTAAGACCAAGAACTTGCTTGGTTAGAAAAAATAAGCAGTTTCATTTCTGCTTGGTCACTTACTAACTCTGTATCCTTGAGAAATTGCACATCTAAAGCTTCAGTTATTTAAGCCATAGAGCACAGAACACTCCCTGATGAGTGATAATCAGATCACTCACTGAGATGCTTAACAATGAAGTGAGAACAAAAGTGGGAAAGCTTTGTGAAACACAGAGCACTGTACAATGTAAAATATTATTGCTGATAAGTTAAGATTCTGGTCTATTTGAGGCAAGTATTAAATCCAGGAAGAAAGCCAAGGAGCACCAATTTCATGATAAGTCCTACAGTGACAGAAATAATCCAATGGCGGACCCCTAAAATTCCCTCTTAGCTCTCTGAGTACACAGTAGGAAATCACTTTTAGAAGTTGTTAGGGTGTTTTCTGAAAAATTCTCTTGATTCAACTCACAGCTCCAGGACTTAAAGTTAATTGCACTCAGAAGAAATTGGCATATGGGGGAACAAAAAACAGAAGCCAACAAGAATGTAGTGTTTCAAAGCCTTGTTCTGTGGTTGCCTCATACAGTGAGACTCTCTAAAAAACAAAGTACCTTAAATAAAATGTTAATGTCTTGTTTCCCAAGTAGTTGTATTAGTCAAGCAGAGCTGTCTAGTTTATTTACTTATTTATTTATTTTTTGAGACAGAGTCTCATTCTGTGGCCCAGGCTGGAGTGTAGTGGCACAATCTCAGCTCCCTGCAACCTCCGTCTCCTAGGTTCAAGAGATTCTCCTGCCTCAGCTTCCCAAGTAGCTGGGATTACAGGCATCCACCACCACTCCCGGCTAATTTTTGTATTTTTAGTGAAGATGGGGTTTCACCATGTTGACCTGGCTGATCTCGAACTCCTGACCCCAGGTGATCTGCCCACCTCAGCCTCCCAAAGTGCTAGGATTATAGGCATGAACCACCACGCACGGCCCTTTTGAACTTTTGGCTCAGAGATATTCCTATTGGAAAATCAGAGCCATCAAAAGCCTAATGTAGAAAAAATTAATGAAATTCTAATAAAGTTTGTGGTTTAATAAATAATGTTCTACCAATGTTTATTTCTTAATTTTGAGAAACATACCATGGTATGTAAAAATGTTCATATTAGGGGTAGCCAGGTAAAGTGTCCACAGGAGCTCTCTGTATTTTCTTTGTAACCGTTCTTTAAATCTAAAATTATTTCAACATAAAAGTTTATCAACCAAAAAAGTCTACTGTAGTCTCAGCATTATGTTCCACAAAGTGATGGCTAGCCTTCAACAGCTGGATACATTCTTGCTCTGTCACCTATACATCCTCTACAGTCAATTCAGCAATATAAGGGAGTTTTCTGGGCAGCATCCAGTATAGACTTCTTTGATGAAGAGGAGAAATATCCCTAAGAATAGAGCTTTGTTCATGATGGGAAGGAACGTGGGACTCTGCAAGACCTGCCTGTCTCACTCCCAACCCTATGGCCACTGGATTCTGCAGTCCATCTAAAGGGCCTCAGGAGGACTATAACTGTCAAGGAAATCTTTCACTACTGGAAAGCTTATTAGCACTTTCCTCTTGCAAATGCTCCTTTCAAGAAAGCTCATCTGCTACTCTATTGGCATGTGGGACAATGTTGAAGTTTAATTTGTAAGCAGGGAGTTCTCCATCGACACATACATTGGCAGTCTGCTTTGATGGCTAGAGTCTCTGCTTAGGCAAACCTAGTGGTGCTGAGCAACTTCCTTGACACCTTTGTACTGAGGCAGTCCTGCTAAGGATTCATAATGATGATGTAACAAGAAGATCCCTGTAAAAGACTTTTGTGGGGGCCGGACACGGTGGCTCATGCCTGTAATCCCAGCACTTTGGGAAGCTCAGATGGGCAGATCACGAGGTCAGGAGTTCGAGACCATCCTGGCTAACACGGTGAAACCTCATCTCTACTAAAAATACAAAAAAATTAGCCGGGCATGGTGGCGCATGCCTGTAATCCCAGCTATTCGGGAGGCTGAGGCAGGAGAATCGCTTGAACCCGGGAGGTGGAGGTTGCAGTGAGCCAAGATTGTGCCGCTGCACTCCAGCCTGGGTGACAGAGCGAGACTACTTCTCAAAAAAAAAAAAAAGGACTTTAGACTTTAGTGGGTATTTTACTTGGTGGGAGTATTTTGTGCTAGATGGCCTTTTTGTTAGTTGCTTCCTTACAGATGACAGATTATTTACTCTCTCTTTGTTGTAGGGTTCCTGCCTCAAGTTTTGAGATGTATTAAAGCTAACATTTTCTACTCCCCTTCCTTAATATATTCTTCACCATTTCTTGATGTTTAAAGGAGCGTTAAAGCCTCTAGGCTAAGCTTTATTTATTTGCAAGCTCTATTACTAAGCCATCCATGTGACTCAGTGAAAGCCTTTTACTGAAAAAGTAAACCTCTTAAACCAGGTCAATCAACTGCTTTTTCTGAGTCTAGAAAAACTTTATATCATTTATTTTGTCCATCAGATATACGAGTAAGGAAGATAATACAAAGATATGTTTAATGAGGGTTGTGAAGGGGAAGTGGAACAAGCTAATGTTTCGTATCATTCCCCAAAAGATTCAAGGAGCATTGGGAATATAATAAGGAATGAGACAAGCTTCCTCCCTTCATGGAGCTTACCTGCTCATAGAAGAGAGAGATAAATATCAATTAAACATAGACATTGATAAAGTAATTATAAATTGTCATAGATGCTATGCAGCAGACAAATAAGGGGCTGAGATAGGGAATATAGTAGAAGAAAGGGGAACTCTACCTGGAATGGGTTGTCAGAGGAGGCTTCTCTGGGAAAATGATTTGAGCTGAGACCTAAAGAAGGAAACAACCAAACCCATAAAGATTGGAAGAAGCAATATATATAAATCCCTGGGGTGGGAAAGCTGCTAGTGAAAACTTGGGGGGATGGAGCACACTAAGCAAGGGGAAAGTGGTCCAAGATTGGGTTGGAGAGATGAGCAGGGACCAAATAGGTCACGGGAAGGAGGCTGGGTTTTTTTCCAGGTATAGAGGGAAGCCACGGAAAAGCTGTAAGCTAGGAAGTGACATGATCTGTCTAAGACTTCAAGAAGATTACTTTTGCTGCTTTTTGACATGATGTGCTAATGCAGATCAAGAGGGGAGCCGGAAGGCCAGTTTGAAGCTGTTACACTGCTCCATACCTGGATGAGGAAGATGCCAATGGAGAATGGTGAAAGTGGGCAGATTCAGAATATGTCTTGGAGAAAGAAAGTACTAGACACTTCCATGGATTAGATGTATGAAGCGAGGGAAAGTAAGGAGACTAAAATAACTCCTAAGTATGACTTGAATGACAGGAATTGATTCTAAGGGTTGTCATTACAAAGTAAGATTATAAAAATTGGATTTTCTTTTTACAAAAGATTATAATCTCAATTTTTAAAAATAAAGGTTTGTGTCATTGGTTTTTAAACTTTTATGTGTATTAGAATCCCTCGTAGACTTGTTTTCTTTGCTTAAAATACAGATGCTTAGGCTCTACTCCAGCCCTACTGAATCCAACTGGGCCCAGGCATCTGCTGTTATAACAAGCTGTGAAGAGTTCTGATGTAGTTTGAGACCCACTGGTTTAAAGAGGAAAAACATGAGATGCACAGACACAGCAATTTGTTTAAAGAATAGATAATAAATCATATTTACCTACAAGTTTATTCAAACCACTGTTTCTGGTTAACAGAAAAATAGTATTCAGATAACAATGATAAATAACTCATAAATATTCTAACAAATTGTGTTTCTAAAAGATAAATTGAATGACTGGTAATGAGGAAAGGCAAGCAGCAATTTTGAAAGGAAAGAATTATCTCTACTTCCATAATTATATATTTAAATCAACTTGTTTTGTGTTTATAAGGATATATCAGGTAATCCAATCACACACACAGAGAAAGAGAGAGAGTAATTTGGTTAGTCAATAACAGATAATATTTCTGCCATAGTTTATAAAGCTCCGAAGTGTTTTTGATACTATCAACAAAATAATGAATTCAGTAAATATTAATGGAGAAGCACTATAGGAGGCACCATGGAATCTTATGGAGTACATAAGGTGGGAGGCATGAGTGGTTTACAGTGATGAGTAAAGGCAGAAAGGGAAAAGGTGTCTACCATGTGATATTCATAGAATATACTATTTCTCTGAGTCTTTAGAATAAGACTGAAGTCATTATGTTTGTTTTATAAATGAAGATACAAAAGCTTAAGAATATTACGTGTTGTGTTTAATCCTGCTGCTAGTGAGCAGTAGAACCAGAATTTAAACCACTTATGTCTGGTTCTAAAGCCTGTCTGTGCTTTTTCTGTGGGTGCATTGGTAGAGAAAATTAAGTGATACGGTCATCCCTCAAATTTTTTAGCTAATACTTGATGGAAAGGAGAACTGTGAAATAATTGCTGAAAGCTGAAATATTTCTTCCTCCTAACATGTTGGACATTTTATGAAGTCTACTAGGAATGAATATAAAATTTGGCATGACCACAAGTCAGACAGGCAGGCAACAAGGGTATTTATTCTATTGTGTTATGTAGTCACTCTGCTGCAGCATTGCAAAACACAGTTTTGCTGCAAATATTGAATCCTCGAGGTTTCCTGAAGCTTGGTCTAAGCCTAATATAAATTAAGTAAACATTTTTTTTTTTCCAACAGAAAATAGGGGTGGGTGTGAATTTCGGTAAGTTAAATACAACTTTAGGTTACATATAAATATGAGGAACAACAATAAGGCATTCAATCCATATGAAGTTTTTGCTTCTGATGAGGCATTGACTCTCTTGGAGATATAATTCATCATTCAAACATAGAAAGGGCCAAGCAAATTATTTCAAGTTTTTTAATATCATGAAGGTGGCACAGCATTATGAAAATTAAACAATTTTATGGCCAAGTGCAGTGGCTCATGCCTATAATCCCAACATTTCAGGAGACCAAGATGGGCAGATCACATGAGGTCAGGAGTTCGAGACCAGCCTGGCCAACATGGCGAAACCCCGTCTCTACTAAAAATACTAAACTCAGCCGGGCATTGTGTTACACCCCTGTAGTCCCAGCTACTCGGGAGGCTGAGGCAGGAGAATCTCTTGAACCCAGAGGGCAGAGGTTGCAGTGAACCAAAATCACACCACTGCACTCCAGCCTGAGCAGCAGAGTGAAATGTCTCAAAAGAAAAAAAAGAAGAAAATTAAACAATTTTAAATGCAAGATTTCCTATAATTCTTTTCACAAAATCTAGAAATGTTGATTCTTTATTCTCTACAAATCACTGGTTTCCTTGATCTCTGTGTGCCCTATGAGAAAATTAGACTTTTTGAAAGGAAATGAAGACCCTTTTCCATGAATATTCAAATTGAAGAACCCCTCACACTTGCCTATCTATCAGGGTGACTCATTGTATTAGTTACTTATGACTGAATTAACAACTTACCCCAAAACTTAGCCTAAAATAGCAAATGTTTAATTAACAATTTTTGTGGATCAAATACTTGAGAATGGCTTAGTAGGTGGTTCTGATTCCGGATCTGCCAAGACATTATAATCAAGATGCTGGCCAGGGCTGTAATCACCTGAAGGCTTGCCTGGGGCTGGAGGATACCATCTCAAGCTCACTCAGGTGGCTATTGGCCAGAGTCCTCAGTTCTTCACCAGATGGATCATACCATAGGACTGTTTGAGTGTTCTCACATGACAGTTGTTTTCCCACCAGAGGAAATGATCCAAGACAAAGAGAAGCAAGGAGGAAGCCACAATGTAACTTAGAAGTTACAAACCATTGTCTCTGCCATATGCCATTGATGAGAAGTGAGTATCTAAATCCAGCCCACACTCAAAAAGAATGAAATTAAGTTCCAACTCTTGAAAGGAAGAGCATCAAAGAATTTGTGAACTTATTTTAAAACCACCGTAACTACTGAAGTAAAAAAACCAGTGTAGTTCCCTGTGAGACATAGAAAGTTTCTACTAAATACTGGTGGTACTCTTTTGTAATTGCTAGCTAGGAATGATGAATTGCTCAGTAAGAAAACAAAATAATGATAATGTGCTGCATCATGTGGGAAACCATTTTTACACAATGGTAGTCATACAGATTACTATCAGGCAAGCTATTCTAGAGGTTATGAAACAGAAAGGCTTATTAATGAAATTATAGATGTTTAAATCACACACAGTTGGTTAAATCAATTTAAAACACAGAGTGAGAAACAAGAGGAAAGAGATGGGGTAGCTTAGTACACTTATAGAGTACAAGCAGGGTGGAAGGACTGCACACCTGAATCCTTAGAATGTTCTTCTGTTCTCTCTCTCTCTCTCTCTCTCCCACCCCCAAATCCCCACCATACTACATCATGCAACATTGATAATGTAGTTATACAATTATGTATTATGCGATCTCAGGCCACAAATTGAAGATTCCTGGGACCGATGGCACACATTTTCTCTGTTGGAGATTTGCAGGGACCAGCACACCTGAACACAGATGTAGCTTGTTGATAGTTCTGCTGAAGAGCTATGAGAATCATTTTTTTTTTAGGGAAGACCACATGTGAATCCAGTATTGTACCCTACTGGATGTCACCAATGGATGACCAATTTAGGGGCTACACAACTGTCAGCCCAAAGGTAGCATAATCATGACTTGGTCTTGGCCTATCCATCACTTTCTAGCCATAATAACACTCTATTCTAGTGCATATTTCATTTATTCTATCTTTTAACCTATCTTATAGGTTACTATTTCGCTATTTACATTTAAACTCTTATATATTCTGCCTGTTTCACCAACTACAGGGCTTATTTATTATCTATACTTAACACATTCCATAACTTTTGTCTGTATTTTATAAGCTTACTATTTATACTTAACACTTCTTATGACTGTATTCTATTCTATTTAATTTTCTTTTCTATAGGAGAGTTGAATTACTGAATTATAGCAGAAATATGAATTATAGCAGTTGTATTATTCTCAAATAATACAGTAAAAGACATCTCACAACATTTCCAAAAGCAGAGACAGCCCTTCTCTAATTGGGGAAATATGTTTTTCCAAATATGCAGTTGGACTGTATAATCTCTAAAAGGAATGGATTAGCATTTAAAAGAGGTGATTAGGTCACTGGGTAATGTAGCTACATGGCTTGCAGTTTGCTTGGACAATAGGAAATCTCCACAAACACCTTACCCCCACTGCTGCCCTCTGAACAACCAGTGACAAACATGAAAATCTACCCAGAAAATGCAGGAGACTCCTAGTAATGACTTTAAGAACCAAACAGGATCCAGAGAGCTTCTTGCAGGTTGAGTTCTCTCGAAGCAGATACTGTGATAGAATTTGGGGTGCAAGATGCTTATTAGGGATCAACGTGTTATGAAGTGGGAGCCGAGGGAGCAGGTGAACTACAGTGCAGGCTCAATACAGCCTAGTTCAATCCAATGGGAATCTCTGAAGATAAGACTGCCCATTAGAGTTATGTCCCATTAGGCCAAAATAACAGGGTCTTTATACGTCTGCCTCACTCAGTCATTGAATGCTTGCTACCCTGGAAGAACCTGGCCTCCAACAGGGCTGCTCTGTGCTGATGAGGCAGATTCTGAAGGACTGACAGCTGGAGATTGCCTGCGACTATACTTCTCATAGCTGGGTAACAAACCCTTCCTTGAAGGAGAATCTATGGGGTGCATCTCTGTGTTTAACACAGAGCCAGATAGATCTTTCCCTCTGCGGCAGGGTGTGGCATTCCTGACAGAGAAGAAAAAGTATTCAGATTGAGAGATTTGAAAGAAAGCTTTCTGGGGAAGTAGAGACCCAACCTGAGGGTGAACAGGCCAATTAGGAGTTAAAGGAAGCTGGGAGAGATTGGCCCTCTCCAAGGAAAGACCTATGTCTTTAGGAGAATCTCTTGGGAGATGGAAAGAGAAGTCAAATGTAGCTTGAACTTTAATTTGTATCTCCCTCTCTATACCTCGTTTCTAAAACTGTTTTATCCCATTAGGAACAGGGTGTAGAGACAAAGTATCCAGAGGAAAGGGGTCTATTGTATTCTATCCCCCTCTTTGCCCCAGCTCCCAAGAAGAAAGGAGAGGTACATCTGCTGACTAACTGGGCCAGATTTCTGAGAGCACAAAGGTGATTTCCAGTCCTTGAAAGCTTCCCACACTTATGCCAGAGGCAGAAGAAAGAACCAAGACACAAGATAATTTTTCTGGAGAGAACATATGCAGAAAAGACCAAGCCCTTTGACTATGTTTATAGATTAGCAAATAATGGCTCCTAAGAAAGAAGGAAGGGACTCCAGAAAACTGATGTTGTCAAAAACTTCCCACATTGTGGAGTGAAGTAGCTTTTTCTGAAATGTTTGCCTAGAAACCAGAATATATTTTTAATCGACCTAAGTTTTGAGATTTTCAGTTCAGTCACAGGTTCCTACCAATGGTGGCTGGATTACTCAGGAAACAGTAACAAATAAAACCTAAAATCTCAGTGGTTTAACATGACAACAAATTATTTCTAACTCACATTATATGATCACCACAGTCGATGGGAGACTGTGCTACACAATCAGTCGCCCACATCATGGAAGCTCCACCATCTTGAATATACACTATTCAGAAAACATGGCCTTCACCCACTTCCACCATACACAACCCATTATCTAGAATCCAGTTACATGGCTGAAACTTCAAAGCAAGTGAATTCGGAGACTGTAACTTTCCTATGTATCCAGATAGTGGAAAATGAAATGGGATTTGGTGAGCATATAACATTGTTTCCAGCACAATGAGGAACAGCTGGCTGTCTGGTTTTGCAGAAAAGCCTGGTGAACCTTACAAACCCCTTCTCAGCTGGTTCTTACTTTTATCTGGGTTACATAATCCTAGACTTGGAACTACATACAGGCAACACAGAACAACTGCTTTTGAGAAGAGGATATTAAACTATACTTCTGAGATGAATTGGTACCCAGAGATTATTGCCTTAGCTTGTTAATAAACCTTCAAGCAGTTAGGGTAAAGAAATGATGAGCACAGCTGAAAACCACGTTAGTATTTTCAGGTTCAAATGATATTTTAGAAATAGTCTTCACAATTTTAAGAAAACCAGAATCAGTAGAGAACTGGTGCTTTGTCAAAACAGCAAGGAACAAGATAAGCATCCTTCTATATTCTCCAGAAATTATTTCTTACAGAAAGTAAAATAAACTAGTTCCTTGGGGCTATTTCTGTGGATTCTTAAAAAAAAAAAAAAAAAAAAAAAAACATGAAAAAACAGACTGTTTCCAGAACATTCATGACATCTAAACCCATGAGTAAGTACAGCATCTGAATATCTTTTATTCATTCCATCTTTTGCTCAGTTCAATAATACCATAACTTATTAGCAAACAGGTACCATAAATTGCCTCATTGAAATAAGTAGGTAATTTACTTTTAGTCTACAAATATTTATTGAATATATATTATGTGAGGGGCAGTTTTCTCTGGAGCTATAACAGTGGGATCATAACAGAAAAATTCCCTGCCAACTTAAAGATTACATTCTAATGGATAAAATCAAACAAACAAGAATTTAGTAAAGCCAACAGCATGTCAGAAAGTTGTGAGTGCTACAGAGAAAAAACAAAGCAAGGAAGAAGGTTGGGACTTGAGATGGGCATTGTCACTGCTCAGAGAACTACTTGGGGATTAGTGTCTGGAGGAACAGAAAAGTAATGGTGGGTTTCTTATGGGAACTGCTATAAACAGGGATAAAGATCATGGTGAGACTTTTTTGGCTGCACACAGTAGCTCACGCCTGTAATCCCAACACTTTGGGAGGCCTAGGCAGGCAGATCACAAGGTCAAAAGATCGAGACCATCCTGGCCAACATGGTGAAACCCTGTCTCTACTAAAAATACAAAAATTAGCCAAGCATGGTGGTGCACACCTGTAGTCCCAGCTACTTGGGAGGCTGAGGCAGGAGAATCGTTTGAACCCGGGAGGCGGATGTTGCAATGAGCCGAAATCGCACTACGGCACTCTAGGCTGGGTGACAGAATGAGAATACATCTCAGAGGAATAAAAAAAAGATCATGGTGAGACTTTAAAATTTTTATTTTAGGTTCGGGGTACATGTGAAGCTTTGTTACGTAGGTAAACTCATGTCATGGGAGTTTGTTGTACAAATTATTTCATCACCCAGATATTAAGGCCAGTACAGAATAGTTACCTTTTCTGGTCCTCTCCCTCCTCCCACCCTCCATCCTCAAGTATACCACAGTGTCTGTTGTTTCCCTCTTTGTATTCATAAATTCTCATCACTTAGTTCCCACTTATAAGTGAGAACATGCAGTATTTGATTTTCTGTTCCTGCATTCGTTTGCTGAGGATAACAGCCTCCAGCTCCATTCAAAGGACATGATCTCATTTCTTTTTATGGCTGCATAGTACTTCATGGTGTATATGTACCACATTTTCTTTATCCAATCTGTCATTGATGGGCATTTAGATTGATTCTATGTCTTTGCTATTGTGAATAGTTCTGCAATGAACATTCACATGCCTGTGTCTTTATGGTAATGTGATTTATCTTCCTCTGCATACATACCAGTAATTTGGTTATGTGAATTCCTAGGTATTTAACTTTATGTGTGGCTATTGTAAATGGAATTACTTTTTAAATTTCTTTTTCACATTGTTTACTGTTGGCATATAGAAATGCTACTGATTTTTTATGTTGATTTTGTATCCTGAAACTTTACTGAATTTATCAGTTCTAATAGATTTTTTTGGTGGAGTTTTGATATTTTTCCAAATATAAGATAATATCTTCTACAAACAAGGATAATTTGACTTCTTCCTTTTCAATTTGTATGCTTTTTATTTCATTCTCTTGTTTGATTGCTCTAGGAAGGACTTCCAGTACTATATTGAATATCAGTGGTGAAAGTGAGCATCACTGTCATTGTTCCCTATGTTAGAGGAAAGGCTTTCGGTTCTTTCCCCATTCAGTATTATACTAGCAGTGGGTCTGTAGCATGTGCCTTTTATGATGTTGAATTGTGCTTCTATTATAACCAGTTTTTCAGGGTTTTTATCATGAAGCATTATTGAATTTTATCAAATGTTTTTCATCATCAATTGAAATGATCATATGGTCTTTTTCATTCATTATGTTAATGTGATGCATCACATTGATTGATTTCTGTATGTTGAACCATCCTTGCATCCCAGGGATAAATCCCACTTGGTCATGATGAATGATCTTTTTAATAAGCTGTTAAATTACGTTTGCCAGTATTTCATTGAGAATTTTTGCAACAATGTTCATCACAGATATTGGATTATAGTTTTCTTTTCTTGATGCATCCTTGTCTGGTGTTGGTATCAGGATAGTACTTGCCTTGTAGGATGAGTTTACTCCTCCTCTATTTTTCAGGATATTTTGAATTGGATTGGTATTAGTTTTTCTTTGGTAGAATTCAGCAGTAAAGCCCTCAGGTCCCTGGCTTTTCTTTACTGATAGGCTTTTTATTATGGCTTCAATCTTGTTACTTGTTATTGATCTATTCAGGTTTTGGATTTCTTCATGGTTAAATTTTGGTAGGTTGTATGTGTCTAGGAAATTTGTTCATCTTCTAGATTTCCTAATTTATTGGCATATCATTGCTCATAGTAATCACTAATGATCCTTTGAATTTCTGTAATAAAAGTTGTAATGTCTCCTTTTTAATCTCTGATTTTATGTATTTATTCTCTCTTTTTTTCTTAGTCTGGCTAAAGATTTGTCAATTTTGTTTAACTTTTCAAAAAAATTTTTGTTGCATTGATTTTTGAATTGTTTCCTTCATTTCAAATCCATTTATTTCTGCTCTGATCGTTATTATTTCTTCTACTAGTTTTGAGTTTGGTTTGCTCTTACTCTTCTAGTTCTTTAAAATGCATCGTTAGGTTATTTATTTGAAGTTTTTCTTCTTTTTTGATGTAGGCACTTATAGCTATAAACTTCCCTTTTAATACTGCTTTTGCTGTATCCCATTGGTTTGTGTATGTTGTGTTTCTATTATCATTTGTTTCAAGAAGTTTTTCAATTTCTTTCTTAATTTCTTAATTGACCTACTGGTCATTCAGGAGCATATTATTTAATTTCCATGTTTGTATAGTTTTCAAAATCCCTCATTAATAATTTCTAGTTTTACTCCATTGTGGCCAGAGAAGATATTTAATATTATTTCAACTTTTTTTAATGTTTTGAGACTTGTTTTGTGATCTTACACATGGTCTGTCTTTGAGAATGATCCATATGCTCAGGAAAAGAATGTATATTCTGCAGCCATTGGATGAAATATTCGTGTAAATACTTATTAAGTTCAATGTTTCTTTCCTGATTTTCTGCATAGAAGATCAGCAAAAAGTAGGGTATTGAAGTCTCTAGCTCTTATTGTATTGGGGCCTATGTCTCTCTTTAGCTCTAATAATATTTGTTTATATATCTGAGTGCTCTAATGTTGGGTGCATATATATTTTAAATTGTTATATCCTCTTGCTGAATTGGCCACTTTCCCATTAGTGAATTTATTTGTCTCTTCTTATAGTTTTTGTCTTGAAATCTATTTTGTCTGATATATGTGTAGCTACTTCTGCTCTTTTTTTTGTTTCCATTGACATGGAATATCTTTTTCTATCCCTTTATTTTCAGTCTATATGTGTATTTATTGGTGAAATGTGTTTCTTATGAGCAACATATTATTGGATTTTGTTATTCTATCAGTTTAGCCACTCTGTATCTTTTGATTGGAGAGTTTAGTGTATTTACAGTAAATATTGTTATTGATAAGGACTTCTGGCATTTTGTTATCCTTTTTCTGAATTTGTGTTTGTGTGTGTGTGTCTGTGTGTGTGTGTGTCTGTGTGTGTGGTCTTCTCTTCCTTCTTTCTTTCCTTCCTGTCTTCCTTTTAGTAGAGGTGATTTTCTCTGATGATATGATTTAGTATTTTTGCTTTTAATTTTTTTGTGTATCTGTTGTATGTTTTTTGGTTTGAGGTTACTATGAGACTTGCAAATACTATCTTATAATGCATTATTTTAAGCTAATAACAACTTAGCACTGTTTGCATAAACAAACACACAAAAAGAAAACTAATAAAGGCTCTATGCCTTAATTTTGATCCCCCTCATTTTAACTTTTTGTTGTTTCTATTAATATCTTATTGCTGTCTATGTCTTGAAAAGTTTTATTATTTTTGATTGGTTCATCTTTTAGTCTTTCTACTTAAGAGTGGTTTACATACTACAGTTATAGTGTTATGATAGTCTATGCTTTTCTGTGTACTTACTATTGCCAGTGAGTTTTGTACCTTCAGATGATTTCTTCTTGGTCACTAATATCTTCTTCTTTCTGATTAAAGTACTCCCTTTAGTATTTCTTGTACACATCTGGTGTCAATGAAATCCCTCAGCTTTTGTTTGTCTGTGAAAGGCTTTATTTCTTCTTCATGTTTAAAACATATTTTCACCAGATATACTATTCTAGGGTAGAAGTTTTTTTTTTCCAGGACTTTAAATATGTCATACTACTCTCTCCTGGTCTATAAGGTTTCCACTGAAAAGACTGCTACCAGACATAGTGGAGCTGCATTGCAGGTTATTTGTTTCTTTTCTCATGACGCTTTTAGGATCCTTTTCCAATCCTTGATCTTTGAGAGTTTGATTATTAAATGCCTCAAAGTAGTCTTGTTTGGGTTAAATCTGCTTGATATTCTATAACATTATTGTATTTCGATATTGCTATCTTTCTCTAGGTTTGGGAAGTTCTCTGTTATTATCCCTTGGAATAAACTTTCTACCCTTATTTCTTTCTCTACCTTCTCTTTAAGGCCAATAACTCTTATATTTTTCCTTTTTACAGTATTATTTAGATCCTATAGGCATGATTTATTCTATTTTGTTCTTTTGTCTTTTGTCTCTTCTGTGTATTTTCAAATAAGGTGTCTTAAAGCACACTAAATATTTCTTCTGTTTGATCAATTCTGCTACTAAAGAACTCTGGTGCATTCTTCAGTATGCCAGATGCATTTTTTAGCTCCAGAATTTCTGCTTGATTTTTAAAAAATATTTAAATATTTTTGTTAAATTTATCTGATAAAATTCTGAATTCCTTCTCTGTGTTATCTTGAATTTCTTTGAGTGTCCTCAATACAGCTACTTTGAATTCTCTGTCTTAAAGGTCACATATCTCTGTTTTTCTAGGATTGGCCACTGGTGACTTATTCAGTTCATTTGGTGAGGTCACGTTTTCCTGAATGGTGTAGATGCTAGTTGATGCTCTTTGGGATCTGGGCATTGAAGAGTCAGGTATTTATTGTAGTCATTACTGTCTGAGCTTGTTTGTACCCACCCTTCTTGGGAAGGCATTCCAGATATTCTAAAGGACTTGGGTATCGTGATCTAAGCTGTATCTGCTCTAGAGGGCATCCCAAGCCCAGTAACACTGTGGTTCTTTTAGACTCATAGAGGTACCACCTTGATGGTCTTGGACAAGATCCAGAAGAATTCTCTAGATTACCAGGCAGAGACTTTTGTTCTCTTTCCTTACTTTCTTCTAAACAAGCGAAATCTCTTTCTCTCTGTTCAGAGCTACCTGGAAGTGGGAGCGGTGTGACACAAGCATCCCTGTGGCCATCACCCCCAGGACTGCACTGGGTCAGACCTGAAGCCAGCACAGCACTGGGTCTCACCCAAGGTCTTCTGTAACCACTCTCTGGCTACTGCCTATGTTTGTTCAAGAACCTGGGGTTATACATTCAGCAGGTGGCAAAGCCAGGCAGGCCTGTGTCCTTTCCTTTAGGGTGGCAAGTTCCTCCAGACCCCAGGCATGTCTAGAGGTACCATCTGGGAGTTAAGGACTACAGCCAAAAGCCTTAGAAGTCTATCTAGTGTTCTATTGTACTGTGGATGAACTCACACTCAAACCACAAGATGCAGTCCTTCCCACTCTTCCCTCCCCTTTTTAAAGGAAGAGAAGCCTCACCCCATGGCCACCATCACCAGAGGCCCACAGGGAGTAATACCAGACTAGCATTGTTGTTCCTTTACAGCCCAAGGACTCTTCAAGTCAGCTTGTGATGAATTTCTGCCTGGCCTGGGACTCACCTTTCACAGTAATGTGTGCCCCTCTGATTTGAAGGAGGTCCAGAAATGCTGTCTAAGAGACAAATTCTGGAACTGGGGACCCCAAGTGCCCACTTGGTGCTCTACCCTGCCGTGACCAAGCTGGTACCTGAGATGCAAGAGAAAGTCCCTTTTACTTTTTCCTCTGGTTTTCTGAAGTGGAAAGAGTCTTGTCCTATAACTACCACCAGCTGGGAATGTGCTGAGTCTCACCCAAAGCCAGCAAGTCTCAGAGTCTCACCTGAGGCCCTCGACATAGTACCTGGATACCACTGCTGGTTATTTAGGGCCCAAGGGCTCTTCAGTTAGCAGGTGAGGAATTCTTTCAGGACTGGGTCTTTCCTTTCAAAGCATCAGGTTCCCTTCTGGCCCAGGGTGTGTCTAGAACTGTCAAGGGAGCTAGGGACCTGAAATGGGAGCCTCACAACTCTGACTGGTGCCCTATCTTCCTATGACTGAGCTGATATCCAATATGATAGTCCTCCCCACTCTTCCCTCTCCTCTCCTCTCCTCAAATAGAGGGAAAGGGTTGATTTTGGAGCCACAAGCTGTACATTCTGGGGTTAGAGGTAGGGTGATGCCAGCACTCCCTTAGCCACCCCAGCTGGTGTCTCAGTAGGTCATGGATCCCCTAGTCCACTGTCCCTGAGGCCAGTTCAGCACTAGAATTCACCTAAGGTTTACTTGTTTATTTAGGGCCCTGGTACGCTTTAGCTCATGGTGGTGAGGCTTGTGGGAACTCAGGTTTGGACCATTGGAATTGACCATTCCTCTCTGGCTAGGGCTAGTTTAAATGTTCCCTCTATGGGTGGGTGTCAGCTGAGTTTGGTCTGGTTTTGTTTTCTGTTATAACAGAGAAGCACTGAGTAGAAAGCCTCACAATTACTGCCATCTCCTGCTCCCCAGCATACAGAAATACTCTCTGCACCAGGCTGCCACTGCTGGGGGATGGGGGAGGGATGGCGTCAGCAATTCAAGACTGTTTTTCTTACCTCTCCAGTGCTTATTTTAGTGATATGAAGTTAAAATGAGGTACTGCGAATGGTCACCTGATTTTTGGTTCTTATGACGGTGCTTTTTGGGTGTATAGATAGTTATTAAATTGGTGTCCTTGCAGCAAGAAGGATTGGTGAAGCCTTCTATTCTGCCATGTTGCCTCAAATTTTTTTTTTGATGATGATACTAGATTTTGAAAATAGAAGAACCAACTAGAACAATTAGCAGAATTGTGTATTGAAAAACCAGCATATTGTGTTTTCCCTGAAATTTAAGCTATCTATTTAATGCTTAACTATTATGGTGCAGAATGATGGTTTAAATCAGGAAATCAATCATTTGACTTCAGCTCTGGAACTTCTGTTTTTCCCGAATGGGTATGAAAGGAAGAGTGCTGAAGAAATGTCTAACGATGTATAGGAAAAGGCAATGCCTTTTCCCCACTTTCTTTTCAGTCACCTAAAAGAAAGCTTGTCATGATTTATTCATATTAGAATGCCCCAAGCTATCACTGTGAATTTATTTTCAATTCTTACATATTTTATTTATTCATTAAACAAATATTTATTGAGCACCTACTATACATCAGCTTCCTATCTAGTTGTTGGGATTATAACAGCAAGAAAAATAGAAACAGTTCCTGCTGTTATGAATCTTACATTGTATGGGGGATATAGATAATTAAACCAGTGGCCAGGTGTGATGGCTTACACCTGTAATCCCCAACAACTGTAATAAAATATCATAAGTGCCATTACTGTGGAGTAATTAAAGAAGCACATGGCAGGGAGACCTAAACTAGTACAGGCAATCAGAAAAGTCTTCCTGCATGAAGAGATATTTTAGCCAGGCAAAAGATAATACCTCTCATTAAGATAAAAGAAGAGGAAGAGCAGTTATGTCAGGTGTAAGAGAAATAAAAATTATTTTTTCAACATTCATAGGTTCTTAGCTGGAATGGACCCCTGTACCAAAAGACAAATTAACAAGAGAAAAAAAAAACAAGTTTATTAACATGTATATTTCATACATGAAACATAGACTTGAAGAATGAGTAGTACTCAAAGAGATGGCTTTGAATTCCAGCTTATATATCATCTTCAACAAAGAATGGTCAATTTTTGAGACGTGGCAAGACAATGGAAACAGGCTTTGAATCTCTAGAGGTGGAAACTTGGAGGAAGGCAAATAAATGGCAGGCAAAGGCTACTCAGTAAAGCTTATAGATTCCTCTAGTAGCATCTACAGGCCAATAAGGGCTTATACTGTCTTATTTTCTCTGATAGAGAAATGACAGGATATCTTTTGTCTTTGTAAATTTATGTCCTGATTTTAAGCAAATACAGGGAGAGCAGGGAGCTTTCCTGCATCTGCTTCTTAATTGCCTTCAGCTCAACTATTATTCATATTATGGTATGGCACAGGAAAGACTGATTTTATTCTAGATCTATTGAATAGGCTTATGGTGCCTATGCATAAGTGATAATATTTTGGTGGCATTGAGATGCATCTTTGTCTTGAGCTCACAAGAAAGATCAGACTTGGGAGTCTTCACCCTGTGAGTAGTAAAGGAAGCCAGAGGAATAAATGAGTTCACCTACTCAGAAGGCATGGAGTGAGAAGAAAGGACACCTAGAGAAGAATCCTGACAGGCAAAAACATCCAGAAACAAGCAGGAGAAAATAAGAGAGAGCTGTCAACACACAGGGAAGAAATCCAGGAGTATGGCATGCCAGAAGTGAAGGGAGAGGAGAGCTTCAGGGCGAGAGAGAACACTGAGTGCTGGGGAAAGCCAAGTAAAAAAACAACGGAGAAATGTTAATTAGATTCCAACAAGCAGCTCCTTGATAAACCTGGCAAAGCCAGTTGGAGCAGAGTGTTAGAAACAGAATACAGATTGCTAAAGAGTGGGAGCTGAATTAGGAGAAAAATCCAGTACAGACAACTTACCCAAGAAGTTTGTGAATGGGATTGAAAGAGCTAGAGGGTGAGTGAGAGAGCAAGAAAATAAAAATGAATTGTATAAGCAATAGGTGAAACCAGATGAAACCCAGAGACTTTTTCCTTTGTTTTGTTCTTTTAATGGGATTAACTTGAGCATATTTACATTTCGATGAGATAGACAGTGTAGAAAAGAAGGGGTTAAAAATAAAATTAGGAGAGAGAGCAGGAGTGGGGGGAAGTGGAAGAGGTTGAGAGACGGAAATGAAAATAGCCATAAATTATATGAATACTACAGGAGATAGAATCCAGAGCACAGGTTTTACTGCAAGGAATGAGGAAAAGGCTGGTGCAGATGACGATCGTTTGTAGATGTAACTGCAGGGAGTTGCGAGGATTTTGTTACGTGGGTTCCCAAAGCCCATAAGATTAAAAATAAGAAATCTGAAATTGTGGACTTATTTGGGGCAAG
The DNA here is from genome assembly GCF_030222135.1 of Aotus nancymaae. NCBI lineage: Eukaryota > Metazoa > Chordata > Mammalia > Primates > Aotidae > Aotus > Aotus nancymaae. The sequence goes on along the minus strand of NW_026988472.1, from coordinate 15,423,089 downwards.
TACATTGACAGTAATAAAAAGTAACAGTTGATCACAAAAGATATTTAATTCATTGATTTAACAACATTCACCTAGTATTATAATAGGTTTTATAAGTGTTAACCAGAAAGGGGTCTCAATCTAGACACCAAGATAGGGTTCTTGGATCTCACACAAGAAAGAATTCAAGGCAAGTCCATAGAGTAGAGTAAAATCAAGTTTATTAAGAAAGTAAAGGAATAAAAGACTGGCTACTCCATAGGCAGAGCGGCCCAGAGGGCTGCTGGGTGCCCATTTTTACGGTTATTTCTTGATTATATGCTAAACAAGGGGTGGATTATTCATGCTTCCCCTTTTTAGACCATAAAGGGTAACTTCCTGACATTGCCACGGCATTTGTAAACTGTCATGGCGCAGGTGGGAGTGTAGTAGAGAGGGCAAACAGAGGTCACTCCCTTCCCCATCTTGGTTTTGGTGGATTTTGGATGGCTTCTTTACTGTAACCGGTTTTATTAGCAAGGTTTTTATGACTTGTATCTTGTGCCAACCTCCTATCTCTTCCTGTTGAGGGAGTGTGTTAAAGGGACTTCCCAAGGTGGCTGGGGGCATTGTTTCACAGGAATTCTCTGGTTTTCCAGCCTCTGGCCAGCTAGGGTCTTTGTTTCCGCTTTCCCACCTCTGGACACCTAGGGCCCTTTGTTTCTACCTTCCCACCTCTGGCAAGCCAGATAGGGCCTTTGTCTCTGACTTTTCCCACCTCTGGCTCTTGGAGGTGGGGGCTCTGTGACTCAGGGTCGTAAAACAGTAGCCAATCCAGTAAAGGAGTCAAAGATCAATTAATCCAGAGGAAGTTTGAAAGAACCCCTCATATTGGATGAGAACATGAATGGGGAGGGAATAACTCAGGGGTAAAAAGCTCTAGGCGTCCCAGCCTGGATGGCACCCTCTCTCTGGGTCCCCTTCCACAGGTGTGGAAGCTGTCCTTTCACTCTGCCTAATAAACTGCACTATTGCACACTCTTTGGGTCCATGAGTTCTATTTCAGCTGTAAAATTCACTGTGACTGAGGCCCCTTTCCCCATTCTTTGGGGTTAGGAAGGCCAAGAGCCTAAGTTCTGGCTACAACTACTTTGCTTCCCTGGTGGTCTAGTGACTATAATTCCTGCTCTTCACCTAGGCAGCCTGAGTTTGACTTCTGGTATGGAAACCAGGGAATCCAGCTACAGCTCCTCCAGTTATACTGTGACTTAGAATGCCTAACATCTGGTAATGCAGCCCAGCAAATCTTAGCCTTATTTTACCCAGCCCCTATTCAAGATGGACTTTCTCTCATTCAAATATATCTGACATAAGGATACTTCAATAGAAAAACCCATTGTCTTAATTTTATGAACAAGTAAGAAAAAACAGGCTACCTGCTCTCAGGAAATGGTGGCTCCCCCATTCATCAAGTTGCTTCCAGAAGAAACCCAGGAATCAACATTAATTCTTTCCTTTCCCTCACCTATGCCCCATCATCCCTCTCTCCAGAACACACACACACCACACACACACACACACACACACACACACACACACACACACACAGATATATACACACCATATTCAATTCACTGGGGAGCCTGTCAATTCTACTTCCAAAACAGATCTAGAATTTGACTCACTTTCTTTCTTTCTTTCTTTCTCTTTCTTTCTTTCTTTCTTTCTTTCTTTCTTTCTTTCTTTCTTTCTTTCTTTCTCTCTCTCTTTCTTTCTCTCCCTCCCTCCCTTCCTCTTTCTTTTTTTTTCTTTCCTTCTCTTTCTTTCTTTCTTTCCTTTCTGATAGATGTTGTTCCTGTTATTTTCTTCGGAAGTTTGAGTTGTCTAGCTTCAGTACACAGGGCTTTATGAAAGCAGAGCTTAGTTTTCAGTGACTACAAATTAATTAAAATGGGGAAAAAAAGAAGGAAAAAATGAAGACATTATTTTGAAGTATTGTAGCCAAAAAAAATTAGAATTAGGTCCAAACTGTAGAAAATAACAAAAACTGAAAAACATTAGGCAAGACTAGAATCTAACAACAGGTGTACTACAGTTTTGAAATAATTATATATTAATTATTACTGATAATGTAAACTAAGTTATATCAGAATTATAGGAGTTTCCCATAATTTTGAATACATACCAATAACATATTTACACAAATACAGCCCAAAGGAAACCAAACACCATTTCATATTTGACAGTGTTTCCTGTATAATTTTTATAATTTTCCAAACAATGTCTTGATAAAAACAGCATGGGGAGAAATGCCAGATATAGGTGAAGGGGAGGGAGGCAGCAAATCATACTGCCACGTATGCACCTATGCAACAACCTTGCATGTTTTTCACATGTACCCCAAAACCTAAAATGCAATAAAAAAAAGAAAAGAAAAAAAAAAACAGAATGAAGCCAATTAAATTTGTTTTTCAAAAATTTATAAGCAATCTATAAAACTTTAATCTCGACCATAAGATATAACTTCCATAAGACTTTTATAACCTTTATAATCTTTATTAAGATGTTGGTTAATGCTTCAAGAAAACCTTCTTAATCTGACGCAGGGGCCCATATGCTGGTCTTGCATCAGTGTGCCTTTGACATTAATGATTAATTAATAGAGAAACTGAACTTATTTTATCTCTCAAAATCAGCCCTTACAATCTCACACACGCACCCCTTCTGCAATAGTCCCTGGGCCTTGAGGAACTGAATAGCTTTAGTTTCTGGCCCCGTGTCTTATTGGCATCTTCTACTGGGCCTGAAGATGAGGCTTTGATTACTGTCAGTGTTTAAGATTTAGCAGGACTTAATGTCCTTTTTAGACTCAGAGGTCAAAAGCTCTGTAACTCAATGTCAGAAGACCTTTAAAAGTACTTAAAGAAAGATACATGGATGTCATAACCTTAATTAAAAAGAAATTTTTTTAATCTCAGTTTTTTTCCCTAAGCAAACCAAAACTTAACAATAATGGCATAGGAATTGCTTTGATAAACCATAAAATCTAGTAAGCCAATTACCAAAAGGCAAAAGAAAAGACCTTCTGCACTGCACAGAATATTACGATGGAAGGAAACATTTTCTTTAGACCTTTAAGAAAACATTGTTAGTGTCAGGCCACAACAAACAGAACTGGAGGAAAAAACTTGTATGAGCTGAAGAAAATTAGTTGAAGGAGAGTGTTACCACTTCACGCCCTTTAAAAGGGGAGAGAAAACCAAAAATGGTGAGATGCAATAAAAGTTGAATTTTTGGTTAAAAAAGTTAAAATATCTTATAATTTATTAAGGGTAAGTTAATCCCTTAAGGAAATTTCATTGTTCTAACCAATTATTTAGTGTATACATGTTGTTTTTTTTTATGTCAATTCTAATCTCTAGAAAGACCATTATAATTTCCCTTTAATTATAGACAACTTGATCTTATAAAACTTTTTTTTTTCTGGTGTGTACTGAACATCTGTCTTTCTTAAATAACCAGTCATTTTATTCTAGGACTAAATTTACCATACAAGATTCTTTCTCATATAAAATTACTTCTCTTTAAGCTTTATTACCAAAGGAAAAAAAAACCTCTTTATTTTTATAAATTTCTTTATATCTCTCTTATTTCCTGGTTCCTTTTAACTTGTTTTATATGTAACCTTTAAATAAGCTTTGAATTAAACAAAACTGTTCACCATTTTAAAAGGGACACACATTTCTTTTTAGAAAGAATGTTTTCCTACAATATATTTTTATTGGAAAATAAATAATGAAATATCTATTACTTAATTTAATATAACTACAGATTCTACATTACGATGAGTTTGTCTACAAGTATTTATTCCATTACAATTGCCTAATCATTTTATTTTAATCATTTATCTAGATTATTTATGAAAACTGCAGTAGCTATCATTTAAAGTTATGGAAACACCATTGCAAAATGATAACTGAGACAGTGAAAAAGATCTGATCCAACTGACTCTATCTTGCTTCTAATCTCCAAGCTGTCTTGTTCATTCCTGGGCATAGGCCAAACTAACTTTGGGAGGAACTTAGTTTATAGTTTAGCTTTAAAACAAAGACGATAACAGTCCTTACCCAAAACAAATCTTACTGCCTGTGGACTAGACCATCTAAAGCCACAAGATTAGAAGTTATGGCAATCTGTTTTTTGTTTTTTTTTCTTGAGATGGAGTCTCACTCTGTCACCTAGGCTGGAGTGCAGTGGTGCAATCTTGGCTCACTGCAACCTCTGCCTCCTAGGTTCAATCAATTCTCATGCCTCAGCCTCCCAAGTAGCTGGGACTACAGGAGCCCAGCTTGACGCCTGGCTAATTTTTGTATTTTTAGTAGAGATGGGGTTTCACTAGGTTGGCCAGGCTGGCCTCAAACTCCTGACCCTGTTATCTGCCTGCCTTGGACTCCCAAAGTGTTGGGATTACAGGCGTGTGCCACTGCGCCCGGTGGAAGTTATGGTAATCTTACTAAATTCAAGATGTAGCTATTTTCGTAAAACCAATATCAATGTCTTATTTATTAAAAATTACGTAAGCAAAGATGATTCTGTCTTGGGCTAGGTTTGTAGTTTTGTAACTTCTATGCCAAATTTTGACACCTTATAGTATTTGGCAGGGGTAAGTATGAAATGGCTTGATTAATAAATGCAAACAAAAATGTATGCTGGAAATTCTTAAGACATTTCTAATATTACTTTACCAATAATTTTAAAGCTAGGTTATTTATTGAAGATTTTACTTAAGTTACATAAACTTCAAAAAGCATTTGACTAGTCTTTTCTTTTTCCTGATAAAGTATTTTTATTTTCTTAAACCAATTAGAGCTTTTTTACATATTATCAGTAGTGAAACTTTGTGTACACAACACATAAATACATAGATGTATTAGGCATATCAACAGAAGTACATTTTAGAGATTCATAAAAACTTTTTTTCCCTTAGATTTTCAAATTCTTGATAACCTGTTTTACTACCCTAGGCAGTTTTCAGCTAAATAGCTTTAAATTTGCATATTAAAGGAAACAACTCAGGTGAAAATCAAATTGCAAAATTTACATCATAAGGTATGGAGAGAAAAAGTCTGGTGTACTAGAGGGAAATTAAAACGGATTTAATTGCTAATTAAACATAAACTTATAGAAATTATAAAGGCCTTTCAAATATATACACACACACACAAAGATTCTATAGCTTTTACTTCAGAACTTTAGCCATGAGATATATACAAATTCACTGGCTTGCAGAAAGAACCTGTTGGATCTAAACAGTGGCTTTTATCTTAATAGAAAAATAATAGCAGATTTAAAGCAGGCAGAAAAGAAAACAGAGAAAAAGAGGACTTAGGAACTCTATAATATAAAGGTCGACCTTAGGGTTCTTTTCCCTTAATCTAAATGTGCACAAAGACCATATTACTTCCATTTTATATAAACTCTGGCAAGTAGAGATGCCATAAAACCTATGGAGTCTTCACAAGGGGGTGATTCTCCTTGTTTTCTCCTCATTCTCAGATTATTTGCTTCCCACTTTTTTTTTTTCTGGCCTAGGGTTTTTCTTTGGTGGATCTGTGTGTGCTGCTTGTGGGCAAGACTCCACAGTGTATCACCAGAGTTATTTCCACCCTCATACTGAAGGACTGTATTAAAGAGAAACTTCTCTTCCCAGGTCCATGAGGGGCGGGGTTTCAAAGGCAGGAGTTTCCTTGCTCCATGCCTCCATCTGGAAATTTAAAGTTCTTTGTCTGGGTTTCCCTTCACAGGCTAGGTAGAGAAATCCAGGTGAAGCTCCTTTGTCTCAAAAAACCTGGCTGAAAGCTCTGGGAGGAGGGTTCTCTAACTCAGAGTTGTGGACCAAGTAGCCAATCCGGTGTCAGAGTCAAAGATCAATCACTCCAGAGGACGTTTGAAAGAACTCCTCTCATTGGACGAGAACATGAATGGGGCGGGAATAACTAAAGGGTTAAAATCCTGCTGCCTCCTCCCTATAGGGATTCCTTTGCTGGATCCCCACCCACAGCAGCTGGAGCTGTCTTTCTCTTTCTCTGTCTAATAAATCACTCTCTGCAAAACTCTTTGCGTCCACAATATTTATTCGAAGGTCAAACTCACCGTGCTTCTGGGGCCCTTTTCCCCATTCTTCGGGGTAATAGAGGCCAAGAACCTTTCGGATAGAGGAACTTTTGGACAAGCCCGCCCCCAACTTACAATACATGTCTGTTTCTCTCCCCAGAGGTCTATCATCTCTGAAAGGACTCAAGATGCCAGGTGATCAGCACTTATATGTGTTTCCTCGACAAGCCTTTTTTTAAAAAATTAATTTTTTTGGGGGATTTCCCTGTAGGACTGCTGCACATTGTGGGTGGTTAACCCCCCAGACACTCCCATGAGGCCCCCGGTCAGCCAGTGGTGCCTTTTGGCTGGGAGAAGAACAATGCCTTTTCTCTTCAGAGTTAAGAAAACTCAGTCTCTCATTTACCTATAAAAAGAACAGTTCAGTTCCTCACACAACTAACTTTGGGAGAAAAAGCAATAGAGCAGATCCTTTAGAATGCATCTCTGAACTAAAATTAGAATTCTTTTTTTTTTTTTTTTTTTTTGAGACAGAGTCTTGCTCTTTTGACAGGCTGGAGTACAGTGGCACGATCTCGGCTTACTGCAACCTCCGTCTCCCGGATTAAACTTAAGATTCTTAAATAACAACTTCTTAGAAGAAGGAAAAAAAAAACAGCCAATACCTCTTCCTATAAACTGGCTCAGCCACCCTTACTTTGCAGCTCTCGTCTGCCATTATACTCATCAAGGTCAAATCCTCTCACAATATAAGGTAATCTCTGGTACCCCAAAAGCTAAAGAGGTCAGGATATGCAATACAAGAAAACAGAGCTTTAGACCTAAGAAGAACCTGTCCATGACTCTTGAAACTCCATAAGGAAAACAGAACACCCCAAAAAGGGTGAGTGACAACTCTGTTCTGAATTCTTTTTTTTTTTTTTGAGATGGAGTTTCACTCTTGTTGCCCAGGCTGGAGTGCAATGGCATGATCTCGGCTCACTGCAATCTCTGCCTCCTGGGTTTAAGCGATTCTCCTGCCTCAGCTTCCCAAGTAGCTGGGATTACATTTTGTATTTTTAGAAGAGATGGGGTTTCTCTATGTTGGTCAGGCTGGTCTCGAACTCCCGACCTCAGGTAATCTGCCCACCTCAGCCTCCCTAAGTGCTGGGATTACAGGTGTGAGACACCATGCCCAGCCTGTTCTGAATTCTTTAAAGGGGTTCAAGTCATCAGAAGGCTTCTCTAGATTTTTTGGTACTGCAGATGGCAAAAGGGGAAGGAAGTATAGGGTGGAAGAAAAGTAAATGAAAGAACATTTGTTTTTTTAAGACAGGAAGCAAACACAGAAGCCAAATACATGGTTTTTTGCTTTTTGGGTTTTTTTTCCTCTTTTGCAGCTGAGAGGAATTTTAGCCAAATTAAAGAGGATTTGTTACTCATAATGGAATTCTCACTCAGATGTGACCAAGTCTGGTAGAGTTGGTCAAATCTGAAAGGAGAAAGAGCAGAACAATCAATAACAAAAAACCCAACAATATGATCACTGAGAGCTCTTGTGGTGAAGAGAAATTAAGACCAGCTGGTTGTTAAACTAGCCAAGCCAAAACCCAAATTCAGCTACTTACCTAGGGACAGGTATCAGGCTGAAGACTGCCCTCTACCATCCTACAAGCAGGAAATAAACCCTCAAACTTGTCTTCCCTGCTAAGAGCAAGCTTAAACTCCACAAAGGAGTTACCTGCCTTCTATCGTTATGGCAGGAAATTTTGCCTTCCTTTTTGGAAGCAAGTAAACGCCAAGAAAATGGGAGTTGTAAAGTGAAATAAACTTTAGATCTCAACCAAATTTTGGGAGATCAGGGATTCTCTGGAGGGGGACCTCAGACCTCAGAAAATGGTCCTATTGGTTTGAGCCATAAAGTTAGTTCATGCTGGTACCAAGCACTGATAGGAGATTTGTCAAAGGTCAGGGGCATCTCCACTCAGAATCTCTCCATGGTTACCAAAATGTGAACCTCCGAATATCTGAGACAGGTCTCAAATAATTTAGAAAGTTTATTTTGCCAGGGTTGAGGATGCATGCCCGTGACACAGCCTCAGGTATTCCTGATGACATGTGCCCAAGGTGGGAGGGGCACAGCTTGGTTTTATACATTTTAGGGACACATGAGACATCAATCAATGTGATGTGTAAGATGTACATTGGTTTAGTCTGGAAAGGTGGGACAACTTGAGGCAAAGGCAGGACAACTTGAAGCGAGGAGGAGGCTTCCAGGATAGAGGTAGATAAGAGACAAATGGCTGCATTCTTTCAAGTTTGATTCACCTCTCCAAATGAGGTAATCAGATAAGCATTTATCTCAGTGAGCAGAGGGGTGACTTTGAATAGAATGGGAGGCAGGTTGGTCCTAAGCAGTTTCCAGCTTAACTTTTCCCTTTAGCTTAGTAATTTTGGGGCCCCAGATTGATTTTCCTTTCATGGTTTACTATTGTCTGTCTTCCCCTCCGGAATGTAAATTCTATGAGGGCAGAAACTACATCTGTCTCATCTCTACTTCATGAAAAAGTACCTGACATATAGTGGGAATTCAAAAAAATAGCCTGAATAAATGAACTAATCAAAACCAATTAAACAATAAACAAGGCAGAATGAAAGTATATTTAATTACACATAAGATAAAAGCTATGAGAATACATAAGAAAGGATGATTAATTATCATTGTTAAATGGTAATAGTTACAACAAGATAGAGTTTAAGGCAAAACTATGCTGTCAGAAGTTAGGATGATGTTTTGCAGGGGGCTGCGGGTAATGACTAAAAGGGAATGTGAGTCAGGCTTTTACAATGCTGGTAGAATTTTGTTTCTTTATTTGGTTACTGGTTACTCAGGTATGTTTGGTTTGTGACTATAAACTTATGTGCACTTTTCTGGATGTATAATAAGTTCCTCAATAACAGATTAAAGTTGGAGAAAAACATAGTTTACATGGACCATATTACATCAAAGTACTATGACTGATGTGCATAATGATGGTCTAATTCATCAAAAAGATTAAGTTTGGTGTGGCTATTTTCAAACACATCAAGTGTGTAATGTAGTTTTAAAAAGATTTCCATTAAAAATAGTTAACATTATGCCACGATGGTGTGTCTATAACATGCTGACTTAGATGGAACACCTTATGTTTCAATGATGCTCAAGAAATAAGGTATTGTCCAGGCACAGTGGCTCATGCCTATAATCCCAGCACTTTGGGAGGCCCAGGAGGGTGGATCATGAAGTCAGGAGTTCAAGACCAGCCTGGCCAATGTGGTGAAAGTCTGTCTCTACTAAAAATACAAAAAAATTAGCTGGGTGTGGTGGCAGGCACCTGTAATCCCGGGTACTCGGGAGGCTGAGGCAGGAGAATCACTCAAACTCGGGAGGCGGAGTTTGCAGTGAGCTGACACAGCGCCACTGCACTCCAGCCTGGGAGACAGAGCAAGACTCCATCTCAAAAAAAAAAAAAGAAAAGAAAAGAAAAGAAATAAGGTATTAACACCTTTAGAACAACGACAAAAACCATGCTGGCATTATTGCCCCTGATTTTGCAGAAGTACCTCTGGGAGGTAACTTGATTTCTTCAGCTGCACATAAAGAAATTGGTTGCTCCAAGACCTAGACTCCATTTACTCTGACTTCAGGAGCAGGACAGTATGCTTCTTTCAATATATGCGAATATGGAAAAGAAGAGGCAGAGCCAATGGCATTGAGTCATCTTAAGGAGAAGGGTCAGCTAAGAAGATGATCTGTGAGTGACCCCCACCTTCAAGACTCTTCTTGAGCTTTGAAGTTTTGAACATCTCCCATGCCTCCTCCTCACTTCCTTTGAGTGATATTTGGCATTCTCTTGAGCAATGAAACTATGATTTCTCAACAGATATTCATGAACTCTTACCATGGACATGCCTGGGCTCAGTAGAGCCATCTTTTATTTTTAGGGGGCCTTGTGCATCGATTCTCTGGTTGTAAATGCAACAAACATACAGAAATGACTCTGAAAAATGACTATATTCTGTTGAGGTCTAAAAAGTTTACCCTAAAGCATGGGTAAACTGCTTGAGCATTCCAGTTCTATAGCTGATTGACTTATAACCCAATCAAGGACTATCAGGTCCCAATTGAGTGAGGAAATGGAGTGTTACAGGAAAAGGAAGAAGTGAGGCCCACTCTGGTATACAGTGGTTCTGAGAAGGCTAGGTTCTCCAGACAATCACATCTGGAGGGTTTAGTGCAGGCCTCTTCTTAAGCCAACATGGTAAACATGTGTAGATCAGATAAAGCCCACATAGCCACAGAGCCCCATGAGCCTCAGAAAGGGCAATTCTATGGCCTGGGAAGAGCCTGAACTTGATCCAAAGCTCTAAAGTAAACTTCTAGGTAAGATCCATAATTGACATAAGACCTGAGAGCAGATTAGTTGTTGAACAAAGCCACACTTACTCTCCCAGGCCTATGAGAGACCATTGGCAGAGAGTGGGAGACACCATGTGGCAGAGAAGGAGTCATTGCCCCTACAATTCCAAGTGTTGCCAGTGTTTTCAAACCTGTAGCAGATGCTATGGTCAGTCATCCCAGATGCCACCTTCAGGACTGAGACATTCACTAGTTAGTCTAGCTGCCAGGAATGTTGGTGGCTGGTAAACATCAGCTGAGTCTCTGTCCAGGACTTTCCATAAGCAAGAAAGAGCCACTTGCCTCAAGGTCCTGCTGCTTGCATCATCCAATGAACAGTCATGACTGGAGTTGAAAGCCTCTACCCTGTGTCTCAAAGTAGGACAACACTAAAGGGCCATCCCTGGGAGATCAGCTGAGACCTTTTATGTGACTGCATCACAGCTCACCTCCACCCAGTCCTGCTTCCTTCACTTTTCCACTTCCAATGTTCACTTCAACACTTCTGGATATCGATCTTTGTATATAGGAAGATCCTTAATACACTTCCTATACACAAAGCTCTGGCTCAGAGTCAACTTCCCCAGAAATAGAGAACATGACCTCAAACAATCTCTTATAAAACATAAAAGGTATTACAAGTTTAGAAATCACAAAGGCCATGAGTATAAATAACTAAAATATGAATGCAGCAGAAAATACCTTACTTAGAACATTGTTTGAGAAGTGGTAAACTTTGAAAAGAGGTCAGTATGAAACTGTGATTTTTTTTAAAAAAAGATTTCATTTGGACTTAGTTTTGGTTTTAAGGGTTTTTCAACCTGCAGTTATTTTAGAACTGGAGATCTAAGCAGAAGTGCTGAGTTTTCATTTGTGAGAAATTTTGCATCGATAGACCAAGGGTTGATTATTTTTAATGTCTAAGAAGCTCATATACATCAATAAATAAAAACATGAATACTTCAAAAGACATAAATGTTTAATGATGTGAGTATACAACTCAAAAGCAGCAAATAATAACAATTTTCTAGTAATAAAAAAGTAATTAAAACTAAATAATACTTTCCCTATTAAATTAGGACACACTAAAAAATTATAAAATGTCTACCCCTGGTGAGATATCAAGAAAACATACTGTTACTGCCACTGGGGAACAAATTGGCACAGTCTTTTTGGGAATCACTTTAACATTTGATATTAAAACTAAGAGAATAATACTATTTATTAAAGCAATTCTTTTTCTGGAAATCTATCCTAAAGAAACAATTCCAAATGTGGGAAAAGCTTTGTAGCCGGGCGTGGTGGCTCACATCTGTTATCCCATTACTTTGGGAGGTTGAGGAGGGTGGATCTCCTGAAGTCAGGAGTTCAAGACCAGCCTGACCAACATAGTGAAACCCCGTCTCTATTGAAAATACCAAAAAAATTAGCTGGGCGTGGTGGCAGGCACCTGTAATCCCAGCTCCTAGGGAGGCTGCAGGAGAATCGCTTGAACCTGGGAGTGGGAGGTTTTCAGTGAGGCCAAGATCACGCCATTGTACTCCAGCCTGGGCAACAAGGGCGAAACTCCATCTCAAAAAAAAAAAAAAGCTTTGTTCTACATATTTTTATCACAATAATAATTCAAGTTGCAAAAACACGAAACAAATACATGTGAAATTTGTTTAAAAGAGTCATTATATACATTTCATGGGCTGTTATGCAATCATAAAAAGTGATTACAATGAGTTTATGAAAATTTACAGAATGCTCATAATTTAGAGTTAAGTGAAAGAAGACATATACATTCTCTATTTCCTCTCTACTGTTGAGTAGAAAATTTCTCTTCCATTAATACCACTTTTAAACTATTATATCCTGCATTTAAACTATGTTTTTTTTTAATCTCAACAATTTAAGATACTAAAAAGATGTTGTCCATGTCACTTTTACTTTCTTTTAAGATGACTCTTACTTCGGATATGATTCATTCACATCAGTTTTCTCTAGGAATTGGACAGAATGGTTCATTGAAACTTTGGTTGGAACACAACACAGTAGCAGGTGAAAACACTGTCCTACTGTGCAGTGGTTTTCAATAATTTTAGGGCTTTTAAACATTCCTGAATCATTGCCTTAACTGTATTCGCTCCAGTAAATGCAATAAGACTTTACTGAACCACCAAACAGATTTTGCCTCAAGGTCAGTTGACCCATAAAACCATCAACAGTAAAGCTCAAGGACATTCTGGCAGGGATACTGCATCCTGCTGTTGTTAGCTCTGGCAGGAAGAGCTGTACTTCAAGCTGCACTTCCTCATTAACTGGTTAGTCCCCGTGTTATTTGACCAGTGTGCAGTCAGAAGTGAAGGTAATGGCTTTGTATTTTGTACACATGTTCTGGAGTAAAATCCACAGCGAGGTACTGGAAACACAGAGAAGGGCAGGAAAGAGATTACAAAGGAGCTTGAAGAAACTTGTGGGGCTGGTGAATATATTTATTCTCTTAAATATGGTGATGGTTTCGGACATGTATACAAATGCCAAAATGTGTCAAATTATACTCTTTAAATATGTGCAGTTCATTATATGTCAATTATACCTTATTAAAGCCCTTAAAATAAATAATAAAAATAAGATAGAAGGAAGAACATTCAGTAGAACAAAGGTTGTAAAAATGTGATAACTAAGTTTCTTTGAAAAGGGATGTAAAATTTAAACATTTTTTTTTTTTAAAGAATGGCTTGGGTGTAACATAAGGAATAGGAGCAGAAGTAGAAAAATCTTGTGGAAGGGACAATCACTAAGTGATATTCGTGTGTGTGTGAGAGAGAGATGGAGTTTCACTCTTGTCCAGTCTGGAGTGCAATGGCACAATCTCGGCTCACGGCAACCTCCACCTACCTGGTTCAAGCGATTCCCCTAACTCAGCCCCCCGAGTAGCTGGGTTTACAGGCATGTGCCACCACGCCCAGCTAATTTTGTATTTTTAGTAGAGATGGGGTTTAACCATGTTGGCCAGGCTGGTCTTGAACTCCCGACCTCAGGTGCCTACCTCAGCTTCCCAAAGTGCTGGGATTACAGGCATGAGCCACCCTGCCCAACCCGTGACTTTCTATTCACTAAGTCATCAGCTATGTGGCCTTGGCCCCCTGGAGGTTTGAAAGTGATATGAGGCAGAGTAATAGGAGAAAAGGTACACAAATTTAGTCAATGTGCATACACATGAGCCTTCAGAATGAAGACACAAAGGTACAGGGGAAATGGTCCGTTTTTATGCCCAGGTTCAACAAATTATAGACAACCATGTAGAAATATAATTGGAAAAGAAGGGCATTATTTCATGTTAATAAACTGAGTGGGAAGACACAGCAAGGTCTATCTTCTTGGCCTCTCTGAGCAACACTCCTTGTCTAAATTTTTCTTGGCCTCTCTGAGCAACATTCCTTCCTTCTGTGTGTGGGGCAGGGCCATCTCTGCAATGGGGGTCTTATGACTGATGGTCGAACAAAGTAGGTCAGATCATTTCTTTATGGCCAATTTTTACACAGAAAGGCAGAGGGAGTGCTAGAGTAATAATTTTAGGTTTTATTGAGGGAATGTGTTCTCTTTCCGGGTCCATGAAGGGGCATAGCTTTAAGGGCAAGAATTTCCCGGTGTCATGCCCGGCTCCCATCTCTCTCCGACCAGGAGATTCAACTGTTTATGTTTGAATTTCCAGGGTGAGGGAAGAAACTAAAAGTCAATCACTGCAGCGGAAGTTCTAAGGAACTCCTTTCATTGGCGCAGGGTCTTTGAAAAGGTGGAGGTTTCTCCCAGGTTTGCTCCTTCACCTGCGCCAGATTTCCAACTTTCTGGAATCCCCTCCCACACAGTGGGAGCTCCCTCTGGGATTTCCCCTCTGGAATCCCCTTCCACACTCTTTGTGGAAGCCTTTCTCTTCTTCTCCTTTCCTTCTCTTTTCTCTACCTAAATAAAATCACCTTTCTGCAACACTTTTTTGGATCCGATATTTTACTTTTACGAGCATACGGTGCACCTGCAGTGGCCCCACCGCTTATTCTTTAAGAAGTTGGAGGCCAAGAATCCACAACATTCTCTTGGAGGTGCTGTGCCTCACAGGCATCCAAGAAAAAACCCAGTTACAGAATGACAAGCTTTGGGGAGAAGGGGTTCTGGTTTCTATGACCCAGCTTGTGGAAGAGGGATTCTAATTTCTATAGCTGGCCTCAAGGAGAATGGGACTGAGACAGGAGGGCAGGAGAAGGTCAGAGAGAAACTTTCTCTCTCTTTCTGAGGCCTTCATTTTAGGTATTGTTTTCTGAGCCCCTACTCCTAGAATAGATAAAAATGGTCTAGATTGTTATATCAATAATCGTGTAGATTAAAATACCGATGGCCAGGTGCAGTGGCTCATGCCTGTAATCCCAGAACTTTGGGAGGCCGAGGTGGGTGGATTACCCGAGGTCAGGAGTTCAAGACCAGTTTGACCAACATGATGAAACCCTGTCTCTACTAAAAATACAAAAATTAGCCATGGTGGTGCATGCCTGTAATCCTAGCTACTTAGGAGGCAGAGGCACGAGAATCACTTGAACCCAGGAGGCAGAGGTGGAAGTGAGCAGAGACCGTGCCATTGCACTCCAGCCTGGGCAACAAGAGTGAAACTCCATCTCAAAAAATAAATAAATAAATAGTAATGACTATACAACACTTGGAGATTAAGGGAGAGCAAAGCAAGATACTGAGCATATAAAATCCTGGTCCAAATATAATCTAAAGTTTCTCCACCCAAGAGAAAGGGATGTACAAAATTTAAAAGCCCCTAGAATCCACAGAAGGTATTCTCCTGACAAATTGCAGCTTATTGCTTAGGCGAAAAAAGGTGTTAGGAATGCATGTGAAAACACATATTATCCTGCAAATCTCTTTTTTAAATAAAACTCTACCCATGGACCATTTTCCCAAGCATCCATTAGTATTTAAAACATAAACCCAATTGAAACATTTTACATTTCACTTAGGGACACACCAAGGAGGGGGTTAGAGAGACGGGGAGAGCATAAAGGTTAGAGGCCTGAGGATCTGCCATTCCTGATTTAACGTGCTGAGAAACAGATACCCTAAATGAGTTAGGATTATTGGATCTGCCTTTTCTTAAAGCAAGGGAATAATCCTGTTGAATATATCTTCCCTCTGAGGCTGCTTTGGAACTGCTGTTTCACCCTAAATCTTCTCTGGATCCTCTTGGCAAATGGCTTTGAGATGACATGATGAAATTGGACTTTGGGTCTTGTTTATAATGACATGCATGCAAACAGAAAGATGGGTCCCATCTAAAAGTTCTGATGTGGACACTGGCAAGTGCTGGAAGTAACATAAATACAAAACAGGCAAGAAGATAAGAAAAACATAAAATACAATAAGAGATGAAAGGAGGGAAGAAAGGTCGTAAATATGATTATTTGGAGGTAGGAAAGTAAATTGGATTGCCTAGAATGGCAAACACTTGGAATAACTGGAACCCCACAACACTGACTGATGGATACAGCTTCATTAGGAGATAATGGTTAATTTAGTCTAAAAGAATGAATAGGGAACATCCAAGTAAAAATTTATATGGAGAGAGAATGAAGCCCAGGATGCAGCACAAACAAAGGGGTGATATTATGTGCTGTTATTGCTAGTGCATAGAATTCATGTATATTGAGGGTAGAGGGTGGGGCAGGTGAAGAAATGTGTAGAGGGTCAAAACCAGGAAACTGACATTGTCACAACACAATTAACTCGACTACAGATTTTTTTTTTTTTTTTTTTTGAGATGGAGTCTTACTCTGTCACCAGGCTGAAGCACAGTGGCACGATCTCGGCTCACTGCAACCTCCACCTCCCAGGTTCAAGCGATTATCTTGCCTCAGCCTCCTGAGTAGCTGGGATTACAGGCATGCACCACCATACCCAGCTAATTTTTGTATTTTTAGTAGAGACAGAATTTCACCATGTTGGCCAGGATGGTCTCTGTATCTTGACCTCGTGATCCGCCCACCTTGGCCTCCCAAAGTGCTGGGATTACAGGTGTGAGCCACCACACTCAGGGACTACAGATCTTACTCAGATTTACCAAGTAACAGTGTTTTAAAAATTGAAGTGTTGACATTTCAGCAGTGACATGTGTATTAGTGATGTATCATTACTAATGGCTTATGTGGACCATCATTCAGAAATAACTTCAGTGATGCTGGTGAATATGTACTAACCTACATAAGTACATTTTCTGGTATGAGACGCAGATGGCCTCTGTGTTAGAGAAGTATACAGTTTAGTTGGCAAGCTGATGTAAGGGAGGAAAAATAATTTTCTCTTTATTCTTCATAGTTCTTAGTTGAGATAGATCCTTGTAACAAAAGATAAATTAATAAGAGAAAAACAAAGTTTAATAACATGTACATCTCATGTATACATGGGATACATTCAGGGAGAATGAGTAAATCTCAAAAAGGTGGCTTTGAATTCAGGCTTAAAAACCATCATTCTCTAAAGCAAAGAAAGAGAAGGAAGACTCATTATGGTGAGATAGCTAGGAAAAGGAAAGGCATGGTAAAGAAGGATAATGTTCGTTACACAGGTTTAAGTTGCCTTCTCAATTGATAAGTCTTTAGTGATTTAGAATCATTCCTCTCCTCCTGATACAAAGAGGGAGACACCCTTAAAAATAAATTATTTCCTTTGTAGATGTAAATTTCCCTTACAAAAGGATAACTTCTACTCTGTTTTCAGAGTTTCTTCTGTGGCTACCATTTCTCAAAATAATCTTTATGCCAAAGAGGCCTATTTTGGGGTGGTATATTCTGGTCTCCTACAGTCACATTTTGAGGTGGTGTTGGGGTGGTATTATTCTCATAATACCACAAAGTATAGTGCTTGGGCATGCTGAACACTTTTGAATTAAAGGAAATCGGAAGGCCTTAGAAGCTGCCTCAAAACCAAGGACTTTCTAACTTTCTCTTGTTTTTCCCCCACAAGCACAGGGAGAGAATCTGGGATTTCCTTATCTAAGAAATTCCAAATAAAATGGAATCTCATCAAATAACCAGGAAAAATTAAATGGCAGGGAAGAAAAAACATAAAAAGTTGTCACTATATCCAGACAGACTTTTCATCGATTCTTCTGAGGACAACTCCAGGAGATTACCTGGGGAACTTTATCTGTATAATAAAACAGCCCTTGTTCACAGTGAAGTTCTGCCCCTCATCTTCCTGCCACCTCACCCAGAGCTCAGAGGAACTTTGTCACACGTGATTGTTATTTGGGTCCATTCTTTTCCCCTGAAAATCATTTATTACCCTCACTGCTAGGTGAGGTGTCAGAGCCCTGGCATCAGAAAGTGGTCGACTAATGGGTTGGTAAGAATTATTTATCGATGACAGCATAGGTTTGAAAAATGAAAGTTCTATTAGAAAGAATGCTGTACACATGTGCAACAGGGTACCTCAGAAAGACAGGACTGAGTGTGCCATGGTGGATTTTTCCACAGGGGTATTTATGGACCTTAAAGCAGGAGCTTAAGGGTAATTTGGAGTATTAGCCACAAAGGTCATGATAAGTGATTTGTAGACATGTGGTGCCTTAATGTCAGCAATGGTTGCACAGTGAGTTTCAGTATGCATGCATTCCAGAGATGTATAGAAATTCTAGTTATTTAAAAATTTGGGGTAAAGAAACCTGGAACCAGATGTCAGCTTTAGATAACAGGGAAGTCTAATTACTTCTGAATTCCTCAGGTAAGGAGTTTTGTCTCTGGATGGTCTGCTTGATGGTCACCAGGTGATCTTTGCTCTTCTCATTTTCTGCCTGGCCAATACCTTGGTCAAATCTTTTACCCTTTATATTCCCCCATGCTCATGTATAGCTGCTGCCTATTAGGGTCTCAAGAAGAAAGTGAAAACGGCACAGTGAAGAGAGGTGTCGAGTCTGTTTGGCTTCCTGCTGAAAAGGAGCATTGAGGGGATACATTGTGTTTTTCCCTTTCTTGCTCTCCGTCATGAAGGAAATGAAAGCTCATGAAAACTTGCTCACAGGGAAGACTGGATTCCATCAAGAGTCCCATGTAAATGGAAGTTGCTGCTGCAGGCCAGTATTGGGATTGCATTAGACACCTGTAGATAGAATCGTTATAATCTGGAAGATATAAACTTAATGAGAGCATTTAAGAGGCAGGGACCAAATATTAAAACAAGAATGATAAGGATTAAAGGTCCAAAGAATGGGGGAAGCCAAGTGATTTATTGAAACCAATCACTAAAGGTTTTGGCCCAGTCTTGGTTACCTTGGGAAAGTGTGTGTAGCCATGTGCCTTGTTTGAAAATTTCTTGGACATTAGTTTTCACTTCTCCAGACACATTAATGTAAATGCAACAGATTTTGTTGATGAAAGCACAGACTTCTCCTTGTTCAGCTTGAAGGTAATCTAGAACCCATCTATTATCAAAAACCATTTCTGCTAGTCAGTTTGAAGACTTTTCTAGCACCAATAGACTTGCAATAGTTTTTTTGCTAAGGCTATTTCAAGGGAGACACTAAGTTCTCATAGTGTGATTTTATGGTTAAGCAAAACCTCCCCAAGGGGCAAGAATTGTGATGGTTCACAATAAGTCCTAGGGCCCTTTTTCTTCTTGAATGGAATTATAGATCGGAAGTTATGTTCAAGACAGTGATTTGGGAAGGCACTATTGTTCTCAGAGTACAATCACCATAATGAAGAGAGAATTATCAAGGTGGTATAGGGCCAAAGCTTAAAAAGGGTTTAAATAATTCTTAGCAGTGCCGCACAGCTGTAAGAGCCCAGTACAGGCAGGTAATACAGTTTGAGGCTTTTTGGAAAAGAGGTCCTCCACTGCTGAGGCTTTTAAGTGGGTGCTGGGGGCCCATCCCTAGGATACTAGGTCTAATGTTTTGAAAACTATGCCATAGAGCACTTAGAGAGCCTCAGATTTTGGGCTAAGAATCTTCAAGCTATTCCCCTTTGTTCGTGTACATACAAAAAGAAAGGCTTAGTCAAATCTGATAGGGCTAAGATTGGGGCTGAGATTAAAGTGTTTAGAGCATGCTTCATATCATTAGTCCAGGATAGAGGTTGTTCCTCAATTCCTTGAGGGCTCATATAAAGGATTTACTATTAATCCAAAGGAAGGAATCCATATTCTGGTGAAGCTATTGTTTACTTTCTGGATTTGTCACATTTAAGATGAGGTCTTTTTGAGTACTAGAGAGGCTGTTTGTACCAGGGGTTAAAATAAGACCCCAAAGTGGAACTCTTTGTGTAGATATTTGTACCTTAGAAGGAGATACTTTGTACCCACAACTAGCAAGTTACTTTAGTACTAATACTGTATTTCGGTCTGAAACAGTCTTGTTAGGACTACAGATTAGTAGGTCATCCACATACTGGAGTAGACTGCTATCTGGGAGAAGCTGCCAGGTGGACAGGTCTTTAGCTAGGTCCTGTCCAAAAAGGTGGGGGCTATCTCTGAATCCCTGGGGCAGAGCTGTCCAAGTTAACTGTTATTTGAATATTTTGGTCTTGCCATTCAAAAGCAAATAAAAAATGGCTATTTGGGTATACAGTAATGCAGAAAAAAACATCTTTAAGCTGAAATACAGTAAACCATGTTGTGGTGAAGGGAATCTGTCCGAAAAAGGTATAAGGGTTTGGGACAATAGGATGAATAGGAATAGCAGCTTCATTGATAACTCTAAGACCCGGAGAGAGATCCAAGATGGCTGATCACTAGCAGCTTGGGCTCCTAGCTCCCAGTGAAAGCGCAGAGAATGAGAGGACACCACACTTTCAGACAAATATTTGTGGCTCACGGACCAGGAGATTCCCAGCAGAGGAGCCCCACGTGTCGCCAGGGCGACTCTTATGGCCAGCACGGCGGTTTTGCTGGTGCCTTAGCGCACCAGTTTTTGGTGCAGAGTCCGGAGATTCCGGGGCAGAAAAGCACCATCAATCTTAACACCGCTATTTTGGCCGGCGCAGTGGACTGCTCAGATTTCGGCGCTGGGAATCAACAAGTTGGACGTCTGCTCAGAGACCTAGTTAGAAAGTCGGTAATTACAAAGACAGCAGACGGATAAATATATAATGAAGGGAAGAAAGCAGCCTAAAAAGGCAGAGAATACTCAAAATCAGAATGCCTCTGCCTCTACAGGGGATCGCAATTCCTCATCAGTAACGGAACAAGGCTTAATAGATTACGAGTGTGTTCCAATAACAGAAGCAGGTTTCAAAACGTGTGTGATAAGAAACTTCTGTGAATTAAAAGAACTTGTTCTAACCCAATGCAAAGAAACTAAGAACCTTGAAAAAAGGTTTGACGAAATGTTAATGAGAATGGACAATTTAGAGAGGAATATAAGTGAATTGATGGAGCTGAAAAACACAACACGAGAACTTCGCGAAGCATGCACAAGTTTAAACAGTCGAATTGATCAAGTAGAAGAAAGGACATCAGAAGTCGAGAACCAGCTCAGTGAAATGAAACGAGAAGACAAAATTGGAGAAAAAAGGATGAAAAGGAATGAGCAAAGTCTCCAGGAAATATGGGACTATGTGAAAAGACCTAATTTACGTTTGATAGGTGTACCTGAATGTGATGAAGAGAATGAATCCAAGTTGGAAAATATTCTTCAGGATATCATTCAGGAAAATTTTCCCAACCTGGCAAAGCGGGGTAATATTCAACTCCAGGTAATACAGAGAACACCACAAAGATATTCTTCAAGAAGACCAACCCCAAGGCACATAATTGCCAGATTTATCAGGGTTGAAATGAAGGAGAAAATACTAAGGGCAGCCAGAGAGAAAGGTCAGGTTACCCATAAAGGGAAACCTATCAGACTTACAGCAGATCTCTCAGCAGAAACCCTACAAGCCAGAAAAGAGTGGGGACCAATATTTAACATCCTTAAAGAAAAGAACTTTCAACCCAGAATTTCATATCCAGCCAAACTAAGCTTTATAATCGAAGGAAAAATTAAATCCTTTGCGAACAAACAAGTACTTAGAGAGTTCACCACCACCAGGCCTGCTTTACAAGAGCTTCTGAAAGAAGCACTATACATATAAAGGAACAACCAATATCAGCCTTTCCAAAAATATATCAAAAAGAAAAGAACATTAACACAACGAAAAATTTACACTAACTAATGGGCAAAACAGCCAGTTAGCATCAAATGCTAGTATTAAAGTTATATATATTCTAATTGGATAAAAAGCCAAAACCCATTGCTATGCTGCATCCAGACCCATCTCACGTGCAACGATACACAAAGACTTAAAACAAAGAGAAGGAGGAAGATTTATCAACCAATCAGAGAGTAAAAATAAACAAATAAAAAGTAGGAGATGCAATTCACGCCTCTGATAAAGTAGACTTTAAAGTAACAAAGAGCAAAAGAGGCAAAGAAGGACATTACATAATGGCAAAAGGATCAATGTAACAAGAAGAGCTAACGATTTTATAGATCAACGAGACAGAATATTAACAAGGACATCCAGGACTTGAACTCAGACCCGGAACAAGTAAACTTAATAAACATTTATAGAACTCTCCACTTCAAATACATAAAACATACATTACCACCTCACACCTATTCCGTAAGTGACTACATAATTGGAAGTAAATCACTCCTCAGTAATCGCACAGCATTTCATAGGTTTAAATGAAATATTGGTTGGCTGCTCGTTTGTTATTTTATTCCCTTATTCCTTCCTGTTTACATCAAGTATAATTATTGGTATAAAAGAGGTTTTCAATACCCATTACTAAACTGCATTCTAGCCTGGGCAAGAAAGCAATACTCCCATTCTCTCTCTCTCTTTCTCTTCCTTTTTCCTCCTCTTCTTTATTCTTTTTCTTTCTTTCAAAAAAATAAAAAAAATTAAAAAAATAACTCTAAGACCCTGTACTAGTCAGTGGGAGCCATCTGGTTTCTTTACAGCTAAAATGGGAGCATTGCAAGGCACACTGCATGGGTGCAATAATCCATGGGTTAAAAATTTTGTTATTAGGTGCTTAACCCTTTTTATGCTTCTGGTTTCATGGGGTATAGGGGATTTCTAGAGAACTTATTTGGATTTTTAGGCTGAATGATGATGGGAGCAGCTGATACTGAATGGCCAGGAATGGAAGAATTCCAAACCTCAAATGGCACTTGTTTTAGAATTTGACATTCTATAGACTGCAGTGGCTCTTTTGGTGACATGTGAGTTAATACAACTAGAAGGTGGGGGTCTTAGCTGTAAATCACTTGTAATTTTGTAAATAAGTCATGACCTAATAATGGAGCAGGGCAGCTTGGCAGGACTAAAAAGGAGTGAGTAAAGGAATAATCTTCTATTTTACAAGCGAGTGACGATGTGAAACAGCCTCATTGGGGTTTTCCATCACTACCTGTGAGGAAAATGGGGGACTGGTATATTGGGCCATAATATAATAAACATTTAAAGCTGAATAACTAGCTCCTGTATATATAAGGAGCATTCTCTCTTATTTAGCTACAATCAGATTTACTTGAGGCTTGTCTATAAAGATAGAAAAGATAGGGGCCTGGATGGCCTCAAAGTCATCTAGAGGATGACTTTCAGAAGCTTGATCGTAATCCAGGAATAGAGTGGAAGGTGCTTGTCCTTGCCCTCGCCCTAGTCCTCATACTGTAGGATCCCTTTGTTGGGTAGGTTGGTGAGGTTGTGGCTGTGGCAGCCCAGAAGGAAGAGATCCCCCCGTCTCACAAGGGAGAGAGGGACACTCACTCTTCCAATGAACCTCTTGCTTACAATAAGAACAAGGTCTAGGGGGCAGCTTGTAACCCAGAGCTTTGGGACATTATTTACTACAATGTCCTGGATTTCTGCAGCAGTGCTCAGCCCCCATTCTGTTAGTATTATAGGGACTAGCCTTGGTGTTATTAGCTAACAAAAAAGAATGTGCCAATACTGTTCCCATGTATTTAACTTGGTGACAGCATTTCTTCTCCTCTAATTGAGCCTTTTTCATTTTTGATGTTTCTTCCTGGTTATCAAAAACCTTAAAGTCTGTATTTCATAAAGTAGGAAAAGGAGTTTGTGGGCCTTTCTCTAATTTTTGGAATTTTGGTCTGATGTCTAGGGAAGTCTGACAAAATGGATTGGCCCTCAGGGCTTTTGTAGTCTAAATTTGTATATTTATGCATAGCTGCCATCAGTCTAGCTTGGAAAAGGGCAGAATTGTCAGATGGCTCCTGAGTGATTTCTTGTAATTTAGAAAAATTAACAGGTTTTATTACAGCCTTTTTCATTCCTTCCAATAAACAAATTATCATATAATCTCATCTGTCCCTGCCTCTGTTAGGGCTGACATCAGCAGCCTGGTATTGCAAATTGGGTTGTGTGTTGGGGACAGCTTCTATACCAGCTCTATCATCATTAGGATTACAAGCGTGAGCCTCATCTGCCCAAGCTGGAGCTAAAGGACATATGTGTGCTTTTTCTTCATGGAAACAGCAAGTAGTTAATATCATGAATATGTCTTGCCAGGTTAAATCAAAGGCAACAGTTAAAGCCCCAAATTCTCAAATAAACTTAGAGGGATCCTGGTTAAATGAACCCAACTTGGATTGAATTTTCCAAAGATCAAACATTGGAAAAGGAACATAAACTCGAATTGTTTCCAAATCTTCATTTTCCACCTCATGGAGAGACAAAACTGTACTAGTGGCATATGTGACTCCTGTGTGAGTATGTGAGAGGAATAAAGTGTCTAGATATGGGAGAGGGTTGATTAGGGGATGGAGCAGATACAGAAGGTGTAGGTGAAGTGAGAACAGACTGAGGATAGTGTGATAAGCAAAAGAAAGGATCATCTAAGACATAGAAACAGGGAGGGAGGAAGTTCTTTGGGAGCATATGTGACAATTTTTATGTAATTCTGGGTTTGGGGATAAAGCTAAAAGATCTGAACATTTGGGACCTCTGAATCCTTTCCAAGATTCTGGCAAAATAAATCAAGTTGTAAAATAATATTCCAATCTAGGGTTGGTACAAATAAGAGGCCAATTTAAATTACTGGGAAGCTTATATTGAACCCAAGTTGTATTAAAATGAAAATTATAGGCTTCTTTTTGAGAGTTTGTGGGTCAAAATGGGACTAATTTTTAAGTATGCAACCCATGGGTGAGTCAAATGCAATTGAAGAATGAATTGAACCCATGTTGGATTTTGATAAAGGACTACAAGATCCCTGAGGCATCTCTGAGGGATTTGGACCTCCCTTTTCCCTTTGGCTTGCTCTATTCAGGGGTGTTCCACCATGGATAGAGGGACCTGCCCTTGCCTGGATGACCAGTCCAGGAGTGGCCTTGTTTGAGTGGTCAGATCAAACCTAATGTGAAAGAGAACTCACCCATAACTTGGGATGAGGTGCTTGTTGCAAAAGTGAATCCAAAATTGGGTCCACACCAGTAGAGTGTGTCTGTGCAGAGTTGAGATTGCTGCTGCTCATTAAGGCACAGTTTACAGAGTGTTAAGTGAAAATGGACTTGACATCCTGATAGGCAATGGTGAATTCGTTCTTTTGTCTTGGCCTTCCTGTAACACAAGGGAGTGCCCTCAGCCAGAAACCCTCAATTGCCAAAGAATACTTAAGCTGGTTCACTGGCAGTCAGAAAACAGAAAAGATCCCTGGCCAGTCCCTCACCCTTAAAGGCAATGACAGACATGTGCCCCTTCTCTAGGGTTTCAGGATCCTGCCAAAGAGTGGCCTCAGCCAAGGATCTTCAGTTCCCAAGACCATCAAGGGAAGCAGGGAGGAAAAAAAGAAAGAAGAAATCCCAGTAAAGTCTCCCTATGGGCCACCAAGATGCTGAGCAAGGTGTCAAGGCCCCAGCGTCAGAAAGTGGTCAGCTCATGGGTTGGTAAGAAGAATTTACCTATGACAGCATAGGTTTGAGAAAATGGAAGTTGTTTTGTTTTGTTTGTTTGTTTGTTTGTTTGTTTTTGTGATAGTGTCTTGCTCTGTTGCCCAGGCTGGAGTGCAATGGTGCAATCTCGGCTCACTGCAACCTGTGCCTCCTAGGTTCAAGTTATTCTCCTGCCTCAGCCTCCTGAGGAGTTGGGATTACAGGTGGGCGCCACCATGCCTGGCTAAATTTTGTATTTTTAGTAGAGACAGGGTTTCACCATGTTGGTCAGGCTGGTCTCAAACTCCTGACCTCAGGTGATCTGCCCACCTTGGCCTCCCAAAGTGCTTGGATTACAGGCGTGAGCCACCATGCCTTGCTAGGAAAGTTTTATTAGAAAGAAAGAACACTGCAGAAAAGCACAGTGGGGTACCTCAGCAAGACAGGACTCAGTGTGCCGTGGTGGATATTTTTTTCAGGGGTATTTATGGACTTTAAAACAGGAGCTTCAGGGTAATTGGGAGTACATTAGCCACATAGGTCACGATAAATATTACATTTGTAGATATTTTGGTGCCTTAATGTCAGCAAAGCCTGTGATTTCTGTTGTTGACAAAGTTACAGGTACTGCTAATACTACAGCAGTTTGTTACCTACATTCATAGTAAAAAGTGTATTAATTTCAGTAAGAAGTTAGTGAAAATAAATATGTAATTTTTTTTTCCTTTTCAAGACCACAGATCCTTCAGATTTTATTAGTTGACTTCAAGTTAAGAACTTTTGGTCTAAAAATTTGTGGTTTTACTGCATACCTCCAACACTGGTTCTGCTAGTGTGTCCTGAGAAAACTCCCATTACATAGAAAACTACATGCTCAGAGACAATCGCCAAGTCTTTATATATCCCTCACCTCTTCAAATCATAGAGAACTGGCCAGGAGCATATGCAGGGCCTGGCAACTCTGCCACTTGCATAATATCTGTTTGTATCTTTAAATCTCTCTTTTGCCCTGTCTCTAATGACCTTAGGGCAAACTCTTTTTTTTTTTTTTTATTGCAGTAATCATGGTTTCAGCTTTTCTTTCCCTCTAGGGAAAACCTTCTTAAAATGTTTTATTTTAATATATCACAGATGTAAACTGGAGAGAGTTCCATGAACATTGGTGCTCTACACTTGTAGTAAGAGTTGTCAGCTCCGAATTTTTATTCCAAACAAGCATGAAAACAATTGAAAATAATGAGAGGCTAACTCGTGCTCATATTTATCAATCTAAACTGTTCTAAAGAACTTTCATCCCCATACAAAGGACAGTGGTGACTGATAACAGCTGACTGATAACAGATGTCAGGTCCCAAGTTCTCTTCCTAAACATTCTTTTCCAGCTCAGCAAGATTAGAATGGTATATTCACCATGCATATACACTGTAATTACAACTTCATTTTTTGTTTTTTTTTTTTGAGGCAGAGTCCTGTTCTGTCACCCAGGCTGGAGTGTAGTGGCATGATCTCAGTTCACTGCAACCTCTGCCTTCTGGGTTCAAGCGATTCTCCTGCCTCAGCCTCCTGAGTAGCTGGGATTACAGGCATACACCACCATGTTCGGCTAACGTGTGTGTGTGTGTGTGTATGTGTTTAGTAGAGACGGGGTTTCACCATGTTGGCCAGGCTGGTCTCAAACTCCTGACTACAGGTGATCCACCCACCTCGGCCTCCCAAAGTTCTGGGATTACAGGTGTGAGCCACTGCGCCCAGCCCATTTTTGAAATTTTTAAGGAACTCATTCAAAGCACAATGTAGAAAGTAGACATCGATCCAGAGTTTTGCTTATCAGCTGCTATAGCAGTTCATATTGACACAGTCAGACATCAATCAGGATACTAATAAGAAACACATGACAAACTCAGCCGAGATTTTTGTATAGAATTTTAAAGATGGGAATATTCACAGAAGTATGAGCTGAGTTAAGGAAACCAACAAGGGATATTGAAGCACCCAGGGATGAGTCATGATGGGAAGGCACTACTTGGCTTGATAGGATATGGGGAGGAAAAGGTTTTAAGGCATCCCAGCTGAGAGCTGGAGCTGTGGACAATGGCAAGACAGAAGCTGTAGTTAGAAAGGGGCAACCATGGCCATGTCTCAGCTGTGGAAGATGGGGTGAGAAAAGATGATGACAGTGATGGAATAAATACCATGACCTTTCTCTCCTGCCCCTTCATCTCTTGTCAATCCCCACTCCAATGCCCCAACCCAACCAGAAGCTAAAAGCAGGGACACCCAAGTGATGCATTCCATGGGGGTCAGAGCAGGATGGAAAAAGGTGGAAAATCAATGTGGAGGAGGGAGAAATGGAGAATAACCAGTACATTCCCTCAGCACTTTTGAACAGTGTTTTTCACCCAAATGGGTTAAGGACATTGAAGGCAGTAATCTGGTTTAAAATTCAAGTCCCTCTTAAGATGATGCTTTTAAGGAAGGTCTTGTTTGCCTGGCATTCCATATTGATCAAATTGTGTAGATAATTGTTTGTTTACCTTACCATTTTACTTTGCCTTCCTGGTCCCACTCAGTGGGAATGCCTAGAGCTGCATCTCTTAAGTGAGTCTGATTTGAACTTAATTGCTTATCTGCTGGAAGAAGGGCACTGCCTGTTTTTTGTTTTTTTTTTTAATCATTCTTGTTCAAATTGTGTCTTGAAATATTGAAAGTTAAAGGAATGATTTAAAGAAGAGCCTGGACTTAAAATTGCCTAGAGCTGCATGATTCAGAGGATTCTCTGACTCTTGTCTATTTAGATGGAAGGAAAAGTAAACACGTTTATAAATGTCAGACATGTCCCCTGTAGAGGTTATTGATGCAGACAGCCAGAGTCAGCATTAAAAAAATTATCCAAAGGGCTTGATTCAATATCACTGCTGACCAGAAGTCTTGGAAAGAACTGGGGTTTATGTGCTTGAAAGCCCTAACTTACCCTTATCCTCTGTCCCTGCACATAAGAACTTCTTTAAAGGAGCAGCAGTTCTTGTGGTGTAAGTATAGAAGCTTCATCTTCAACCATTGAGCAGCTAGAATGCCATACTTCCACCTTACCACTATACATCTAATACCTTGTTCCGAGCTTAAATCACCTGTCACTTATTAAGGAATTAAACAACATACATTTATACTTCTTGAATCAGGGAGAGTCCTCTGAGGATTTAATTAGGTACACATATATCATATCTCAGTGATACCATCATTAGTTATCATCATGATAATCAGTGAAGCACCTTCCCATAATGGAATGGGTTATACTTCAAAGTATTATTGTGCTTGTTTTCAATGTTCTCCCTTGCTCCCTCTTCTTTCTCACTGATATACTATGGATCAATTTCACTCTTCCAGTCTACACTGAAGTTGAAATAAAGTTACGTAGAAAATATAAAAGAAACTTTTAAATTTATGTGTCAAATGGAGATTCACAGAAGTGTGTATGCCGGTTTTTTCTCTCTCAGAGATTAGATGAGACAGAGCATAGGCAAAGTAAAAAGAGATGACAAAGTAGGGATTCAAATAGAAGAGGAAGGACAGAAGGATTGGCGGAATGAACTTTCTGTCATGATAACCAAATAAAAGGGATTCAAAGAAGGGGATGTCATTGAGTGCAGGTTCTCCTTCTCCGACCCATGCCAATTCACAGTATGTAGACAACCCACCTTTCAATAATACTGGATATTTATAAGTCTCCTCCACTCACACTCACCTCTGACCAAAAGGTGGAGATGGGAGGCATGAAAGGAGAACCTCAGCCCTTGGTAAGGTAGAACTGAACAGGGCCAGTTGGGAATATCCTCTTTGAGCAGGGCACCAGTAGACACACATTTACTGTTCAACATTCATTTAAAGAACTATATCAGAAGGTTAAGTTCAGCTCCTTTTGACAGAAAACCCCAAATAATAGTGACTTAAACAAAAAGAAGTGTATCTGTCATGTAAAAAATGTCTAGCAATGTACATACTCCTTATTATTCTGCCAGCCTTCTTCTATCTCTTCGTCTCAGATGGCAATGCCTACACTCCAGGTAGCAGAAAAGAGGAAGGAAAGAAGAGAGAAGAATCCTTCCCTTTAAGAAAACTTTCTGGGAGTTTCACATGACATTTCCAATTATATCTGTTGACTAGAACTCAATCAATCACACTTAGCTGGAAGGGAGGCTAGGAAATTATAGTCTTTATTCTGAGCAGCAAAACTGTGGTTCTACTTCTAAGGAAGAAAGAGAAAACAGACACTGGGGGATAACTGTCTCTTCCACAAAGATAATCACAGTGATCTTTCATTTACAATGAAGTAGAAGATTATGGAGAGAAAGACAGATGAAAGAACAGAAATAATGCACAAATTCTTGGTAGTTATGCTTTTAAAGAGTGGAAATATACTAAGAAAACTGGTACCTTATAATGTGGCAGCAGACAAATTAACAGGTAATTTTAACATATCTATACTACATGCAATAGAAGATATAAAATCCACAGGAGACCAGAGGATAGACATTTATTCAGGACTGGAGACTGGTCAAAAGGGCTGCTGTCAGGGCCTGCTACATAATTTGCATGGCCCAGTGCAAAATGAAAATGCAGAACTCCTTACTCAAAAATGGCATGTTGGCAGGGTGTGGTGGCACACACCTACACTCCCAGCTACTCAGCAGGCTGGGGCATGGGGATCGCTTGAGCACAGGAGTTTGAGGCTAGCCTGAGAAACACAGTGAGCCCCTTATCTCTTTTAAAAAAATCCTAACACTTGCAAATAGAGCAACAATGGGATGACAAGGAACAGAGGACATGCATATTACATGTATCTCCTCCACTCATATGCATACTCCATTGCTCAGTGAAGTCTCTCTGGGCTTCATTTAAAAAATGCAAGTTCAAAGATAAAGTCGTTAAGAATTTCAAGACAGAAACAGCAGGCCATTAAACCTAGGGCAGGACCTGACTGCATAGGTCACATGTTCATGAAGCCAGCCCTGGGTCCTATAGCAGGCATGGACATGCATCACTCATCTCCTTCAAGAAGGCTCCTGCACAGATGTGAGGAGTGTGGCTAGCTGATAGTCCCTAGCTGTGATTTTCTTCAGGATCTGCCTCAGCTTTTGTGTTAACGTCACAATATTCTTGGGGAAACACAAGCCAACGACTAAACAAAAGAGTTCTCTTAGGAAAACCCGCAGTGCATGACTAAGCAAGGCAGTGGTATAGGGCTAGACATTTACCCTAGTTGAGTAACTCGGGGCTCCTCTGATGGGTACCTTTTACTGGGAACTTTCACTTGGCTGGCAGAGACTTTTCAGATCAGCATCTGGATAGCCCTCTTCTGAAGTTTCCTTTCAGAAAGAGAGAAAGTTTCTCTTTTGTTTGTATGAAGATGAATTTCTTTTGCCTTCATAATCAAATAACAACTTACCTTGGTGAAGGATTTTGGGCTCAAAATAACTCTTCCTCTGAACTGTTTCTCCCCAGTGCTTATTATTGAGAAAATGTCAAGCCTAGAGAACAGTTAAAAGAATATTTTGATCAACATCAACATAGTCTTGACCTGGATTCACCAATTGTCATAGATATTGCCACATTTTCATTATTTGTCTTTCTAAATTATTTAAAAATAATTTGAATCACTCATGACATTTCACCTCAAAGAACTTCAGTCTGCATCTTCTAGGAATAAGAGCATTCTCGGCTGGGTGTGGTGGTTCATGACTGTAATCTCAGCATTTTGAAAGCCGAGGCAGGTGAATCATGAGGTCAGGAGTTCGAGACCAGCCTGGCCAACACTGTGAAACCCCATCTTTACTAACAATACAAAAAAATTAGCTGGGCATAGTGGCGGGCACCTGTAATCCCAGCTACTTGGGAGACTGAGGAAGAAGAAGTGCTTGAACCTAGGAGGTAGAGGTTGCAGTGAGTGGAGATCGTACCACTGCACTCCAGCCCAGGTGACAGTGGGAGACTCTTTCTCAAAAAAAAAAAAAAAAAATTATCCTCATAACTATAGTACTATTATCACATCTAGTAAAATTAACACTAATCAATAATATCATCTAATATGCAGTCCGTATTTAAATTTTCTCAATTATCACAATGTCTATAGCTTTTTAATTTTCCAAACCAGAATCCAGCCAAGTTTTACACATAGTCTTTGGTCATGTCTCTTTATTCTCTTAATCTTGCACATTCCCCCTACTTTTTGTTTTTTATTTTTTTCCCCACAACATTAACTTTTATTGAAGGATCCAGGCCAGTCATCTTGTAAAACAGCCTGTATCTGAATTTTCTGATTGTTCTCTCATGATTGGATTCAAGTTAAGCATTTTTTGATAAGAATACTACATAAGGAAGGTAGGTTGTGAATTTATTACATCACATCAAAGGACATACTATATTAGGTTACTGATGATTGATGATCTTAAGTTTGATCATTTAGTTTAGGTGGTAACTGCCAGATCTCTTACCTGTAAAGGAATTTTTTTCCTTTAGAGTTAATCTGTGGAGTGATACTTGGAGAACTTGCGAATCAACAATTTCCTAATAATCTTTCAGTCCTAGTTTTTAGCATCTGCTGAGATTCTTAAATTATTACAAGAGTTCAAAGTGGTAGTTTTTAATAATGCCTTCTACATTTATTACCTGATATTTTTCTGTAAAGAACTTTCCTTTTTAACATCTTTCTCCTTATGCTTTGTTAACTTATTTATTTTGGTATAAGACAATGGACTAATGGATTTTTTATTAATGTTTTATTAGTGTCATAATTTTTTGATGCTCAAATTGTTCCAACTTCAGGCAGCATTACTTATGGCAAAAAAGTGCCCCCTGACCGGTAAATAGCATCTAGACTGGTAGACTTTATAAACGAACTTTAAATACTTGATGTAAATACCATAATTTTGGGCTTCCCTTAGTGTGGTAACTGTTACAATTGGCTATGTCCCATGTGAGGGATCCTGGAAACTATGCCTGTGTAATTATTACAAGAATTATTGGCTCCTATGGGGCATAAGGTTGCTAAATCAGGCTAAATTCCACCATTGTCTGAAGTGAAACTTGTTCCTTTGTACCGAAACTACCACCTGAGAAATTAATGAGAATAGCTGCAATATAGTTATTCTGACTGCTCTTTGATCTGTTGTAGGAACACCCATGTAAGATAAACACTTGATGTTGTCCTGCTGGCAAGCTGTGGTTCGTCGTGTATCCCTTTGAGCGGACTGATGCCAAATATAGTCCATGGTCATTCTGTTAGTCTGAAGGTTTAGTTGAACCCATGAAGAATCCCTAATGGGAGTTGCACTATTTTAAAAAGAATACTCAGAGAAAGTTCACTTCCATTCCTATCCCTTTCATCCCATTCTCATCCATTTATCCATATATGATTTATCCTTCCTATGTATTTTTGAAAATATGAGTAAATATATCCTTACACAAAGATACAAATAAACATACATACACATAGACATGTACAAAGGTATGCTATATATATACTCTCTCATACTTTCATTTTACTACTTGGAAATATATCCTGAAAATCACTGATTTTCCATATCAGTTCATAGAGCTCTTCTTTCTTTTCTTTTTTGTAATGACTGCATAGTGTTTCATTGTGTAGACTTATCAATGTTTATGCAAACAGTCCTCTATGGATGGGCATGTAAATTGTTTTGAATATTTTGCTATTCAAAATAATTCCGTAATAGAGAACCTTGAGCATATTTTTTCATTATTTGTGGAAGTGTATTATTAAGGTAAATTCCTAGGAGGGTTGCTGGGTCAAAGGGTAAATGCATATGTCATTTTTTAGATATTATCAAATTCCTCATCATCAGAGGTTGTACCATTTGCACTTGAGCCAGCAATGTATGAGAATGTCATATGTGTCTCTAGACAGAGATTGACCTTTTTGGCCTGGGGCAGTGGTTCACACCTGTAATCCCAGCACATGGAGAGGCAGAGGTAGAAGGGTTGCTTGAGACCAGGAGTTTGAGAACAGCCTGGGCAACAAAGTAAGACCCTCCATCTCCACAGAAAAATTTAAAAATAACCAGGTTGGGTGGTGTGTACCTATAGTCCCAGCTACTTGGAAGGCTGATGTGAGATGATCCCTTGAACACAGGAGTTCAAGGTTACAGCGAGCTAGAATCTGGCCACTGCACTCCAGCCTGGGTAACAGAGCGAGACACCGTCTCAAAACAAAACAAAACAAAGAAGAGCATTCTCAAAAACAGTCGATGTTGTCCCAGAAAATGCATGAACTAGGTTTCTGTGAAACAGTGAGGAAATCATGAGGAGAAAATGTATTGAGATATACATGGCATAAATGAAAACTGAATTGGCTGAAATGAGAACTTAAAGTAAAAAACAAAACAAAACCTAAAATGAAATGACAGTTAAAATCTGCATCAGAAGCAGTACAAATAGAATTAGAACTTCAGAAAATTAAATAATATGAAAGATAAATTTGATTAGCTCTCAGAATTCAGAGGGAAAGGGCAGAGATGACAACAATAATAAAGGACATAGAAAGGTGATCCAACAAGATAACTGTAGGTGTTTCCCAGGAAGAAATCAAATACTTAAGACAGATATAATCAAGTTTTCATAGAGAAAAACTGTCCTTACCCAGGAATGAACGAAAACCCCAAATGAAAAATCTACAGATTGAAAGGATTTATGACACTTCACACAAATAGACACACAGAGACACATACATGGACTCATACTATACTCACAAAATTGTTTAGTTTCTGGGATAAATGAGACAATTTCTCAAGAGTATTCTGTAAATGAAGACTTATGTTAAAAGAGGTTAGGGCTGCCAAATGTAAATTTCTCAAATTGATGTCTAAGAAATATCATCGCAATTAAATTAATCAGTCATTTCATTGATGAAATGATTTTGAAATTTATTTCAATATAGAAGAATATATTAATGGAAGGACTATGTAAGACTATTTCAAAGAATTTGTTTAAAAACCTATTGGGAAGGCACTAACCTTTCTATCTGATAAAATCTAATAAGGCAACAATACGTAAGTCAATGTGGCATTGATGGTAATGTGGCAAGAATAAGCAGGTCAATATAACTGAAGAGACGGTTCAAAAGCATATCACTATGTTACATGAGGTAAAACTAATCAGTAGAGAATGGAAGGATTTTTTGACAGACAGTTCTCTTATGATTGGTTAGCTATTTGGGTGGGGGAGCAGAGAATTCATTTAGGTTCTCACCTTATAGCACATAGCAAAATATATACCAGTAGATTAGGATTAAATAATTAAATTTAAAAATATCAGGCTGGGCATGGTGGCTCATGCCTGTAATCCTAGCACTTTGGGAGGCTGAGGCAGGCAGATCACTTGAGGTCAGGAGTTCGAGACCAGCCTGGCCAACTTGGTAAAACCTGTTTCTACTAAAAATAGAAAAATTACCCTTGTGTGGTAGTGCAGGCCTATAGTCCCAGCTACTCAGGAGGCTGAGGCAGGAGAATCTCTTGAACCTGGGAGGCAGAAGTTGCAGTGAGCCAAGATCACGCCACTGTACTCCAGCCTGGGCAACAGAGCAAGACTCCATCTCAAAAAAAGGAAAAAATAATTTAAAATATCAAACCATCAAAAAACTATTATAAAAGAAAACAGATTTTGTCCTTCAGATCTTTGAAAGACAAAGCCCTTCCAAGCTGAAAAGCAGTGAAAGAAATCACTAAAGAAATATAAGCACATACATTTGAATGTTATGCATATCTAAAATGTCATAAACAATATTAAAATATAAACTGGAATAAACTATCTTCAGTGAAAAAAGCAAGCAAGGGGTTAGTTACTATCTTTTATAAAGCACTTTCAGAAATCAACTACAGAAAGGCACAAAGTGATCATTCACAACAGAAGAGATGGAAATGGCTAATACATTTGTGAAAGATGTATTTCACAAGTAAGCAAAGAAATGCTCATTTAGGTAGCAAAGCCATGCTAATTTTTTTGCCTTTCAAGTTAAGAAAGGTTAAAAGTTAACTTGTTTATTGTTGGAATGGGTATAGTAAAAAGCCATTCTTAGGCATTACTGATGAAGTATACATTTGTATAATCTTTTGGGGAAGTAATTTGGTAACTTCAATCAAAGAGCTTAAAAATGCTTCTAGTTTCTTACCTCATAATCCTGTTTTAGGACTCTATCTGAAGGCAATTCTAATAAGTACATACAATATTTTATGCACAAAATGTTCATCTCCATATTATGTATTACATTAAAAACTGGAAAGTACTAAATGCTTAATGTGAGAGGATAATGATTAAGTAGACTAGAGTAGGCAACTGAACACAAAGAGTGAATATATATATATATATGGCATGAATATATAATGTAGTCTAAATAATTAAAGTATGAATATGTATTGAGTAATTATTACATGTCTGGTACTACCCTAAATGTTTTAATGCATTTGCTCATTTAACCCTCACTTCAGCTGTGCTAGGTATCTTCACTTTGCTTCTCTGGGTGCCACCACTACACTTCTCTACTCTGTTCTGGCCCCTGAAGGCTGACCTGTGTCAACTAAGGAAAAACAGATCAAGCTTTTAAAGAACTAAAGTTAGTTTTATTCAGAAGTCTTACTGGCGACTACAGACCAAGGTTTATAGTCCAGGAGCAGTTCCATCAGACTGCTCTGGCACAGTATTTCAGCCCATTGCTTATAGACAAGCATGGGAGTTCAGTACATGCAAAATTAAATCAAACCTGCTCAGAAGTTACATTGAAGCAGAATCACATCTAGATTTGGGTGTAAGAGTACATCTGGCTATAGACTATGGAAGCACAATTACTAACCCCATCAGACGTTACCTTATGTGTAGGAAAAGGCAAGGAGTAGGGTCATTTATCTTTTAAGGAATACAGTGACTCAGACAAGAGATATGGGGGGCCGTGTGCTCTATCCTGTTATGTCTTCAAAGCATCCTCTGGTGAGCTGCACATCTTCATAAAGTCAAGGGGACTTTGTGAAATTATGCTGGCAAGCAGAAATGAGAAAACATGGCTTCTTGGCACTTGCTAGTTTGTCTCACACCTGTATGGACTGCATCAACAGAGTCTCCCTTGCTTTCTAGCTTCTGATTGGATTAGATCTATGCAGAGGACCAGCAGGAGACTGGAGGGAGGAAGATTAGGTATTTATTCTCCCAGCTTCCTCCCTGTGGGTTTCCTGTGGGCTGGCTGTCTCCCTGAACTAAAGACCACACCTTATGTCAGGCAGCCCTTTCCAAACAATATTGTCACTAAAGTTCTGATGGCTGCTCTCTCCCCCTACCTGTTCAGAGTGATACCTTCTTGCTGTTACCAACCTAGGGTACTGCACAATTCCTTATGGCTTCTCTCCATCTTGCCCACATCTTTGAAAATAGTTGATGACATGCTCTTGAAATTACTTAATTTGAGTTTGCTGTTTCCTGCTGTACCAAGACCAGCTCGGCCGTAGTGACCCCCACCCAGGTGGCACTGAAGGCATTAAGAAGCAGACACCCAGACAGAACAATAAAGTAGGACTATCTGGGGGGCCAACAGCCTCCCAAGCTGAGAGCCTCAGAGGGCTGACAGCATTCTGGGCTAAAGGCCTCAAGCAGACGCTCACCTACATAGTTATTCTCTCTGAACAGGTGATGCTTATTAACAAACAGGTCTTTGATATTTTCTCAAAGAACAAAAATAAACCAGGTAGGCAGCTGGTGCTTGCTTATCACTGATCACAGACAAACTAAAACCTATTCTCCACGAGGAAGCCATGGGGGCAGGGTCACATATCCCATGCTTAAAGAATTGTTTACACCGGTGTATGATATACATATACTGTCTTGCTACTTTAGAATGTCCCAAGTAGTTTTCCACTTGGTGGGGGGTGGCTAGGTTTTCCTTGCCATCGTTCTTCTTAGCAAACAATATATTTTATCATACATTCAGCATTTCTCAGCAATCATACTCTCAGCATTTCTCAACACTGCTGGAACCCTGACTGATTCAACAACTTATAGGATTCTATGATTCTATGGTTGGGACAAGCATAGAGAAGTCAACCTGCCCAAGGTCACACAAGGGAGGAAATAATACTTACGGGATGTTTCACAGTTATTCCTTTATTTATTTAAAATGAACTTGTATTGTTTTCATACAACACAAATAAGATGAAAAGAGAAAATACCCATATTTCTTCTCATTGATTTCCATCCTTTATTTAATAAGACTTCCCCAATTTCATCTCCAGCCAAACTCTTGCTTCGAGTCTCAGTTGCCTACTCTAAAACGTTCATTGGGATGTCTCAAAGGCACGTGAAACTCATCGTGTGCAAAAACGTGCTCATGGTCTTCCAAATTCTAGCTATGACCAAGTCCTGTGAACCTTATATGTAGATGTCTCTAAGATATCCCCAGCTCCACTGCCACCACCTACCTCAGTCTAAGACACTTCTACCACTTTCTTTAAAAAATTTCTAACTTTGGTCTCCCTGTACCTATCTACTCTTGCCCAATTATGCACATGGCAGGCAGACAGACCTCTCCAAGTTGCAATCTCGGTATATTGCCACTTGTTTAAAGTCTTGCACTGGCTTTTGTTGCTCTTAGGATAGAGGCCAAGGATGCTACCTTGGCCCAGTCGGCCTCAGCAGCCTTGTCTCCTATACTTCTCCCCTTGCCCCAGCTCCACTGACTGTCTTTTAGTTGCCCTAATGAACTATGCTTTTTTTCTACCACAGGGCCTTTGCACACATTGTTTCTTCTTTCTGAAACATTTTTATACTTCCTCTCTCAAAGTTAATCTCCAGAGGGGTCAGAACACCCTAACACTTTCTTATCACTGTGGATCTTTCTAATATAACATTTGTCTGAGTTTGTATTTACACATCACATAAACAGTTGTCTATGTCCTCTGTTAGCTCCTCTGCTAGACTGTGTGTTCGATGATGATGGTCTCTGTCTTGTGTCGCCTGTGTATCCCCAGTACTGTGCCCTGTGCCTAGCATGTAGTGTGAAATCAAGTATCTGAATGAAAATAAATGAAAACAATGAGAATAAGGAGAAAGGCAGGCAGAATCACATTAGAAAAAGCTGATTTACTTATATCTAGTATTTCTTCTCTCTATGCTCAAAGTCTACGAAGATAAAATGACTACCAATTGAGTCATAAGCTGATTTATCTACCAAGATAAAATGACTACCAATTTAGTCATAAAGCTGATTTACTTATATCTAGTATTTCTTCTCTCTATGCTCAAAGTCTACCAAGATAAAATGACTACCAATTTAGTCGTAAGTCTCAAGTCCTTTTCTAGGAAGTAAAAACTATTAAAACAGGATGAAGAAAAGACTAAATCCGTATTTCATTACAGTTTATTCGACAAGATGTTTGATACAGAATGGGGCGAAGGGCAGCAGGAGAAATGTTTATAGGTGGGAGTAGACATCATTAGCTTCCTCGAGTTCTCATCACTTTCTCTAAATTTATGTCACTATTTCACCTATTTTTGAGAGTTCCAGTGATGACAAATTCAGCTTTTGATGACAAATTCAGGATAAGAGAAAGTGAAAAGTTAAGAAAGGGATAAAACTAGCAAACAGAAGGCTGGCTGCACAGTAAAATATATGCACTAAATAGCACTCTTTTCAGTAGCATGGGGAAACACATGTTTTCTTATTTCATTTGTTTCTGTACCTTAGCCATCCCTTTGACCTTCGCTTTCAAAATGCAGTCCCACTTAATCTATGATAGGTGAGTTAATTTTCTTACCTATTTGCTTCTACTTGGGTAAAGCGCCTCAGCTTGAAAAACCCCATAGAGAACCAATAATTGCCCGCTGTCGCTCAAGTGAGAGTTCTCGCCCCCGCCCCCGCCCCGCCCCGCCCCGCCCCGCCCGGCCCCCGCCCCGCCCCGCCCGGCCCCCGTCCCACTCTTCCCCGCCCCGCCCTCAATCTAGTGAGGGCTCGAGGCTGCGCAGACCTCAGCGGGCCCTTGGTGACGTCACAAAGGGGCCAGACCAAGTCGGGCAGCACCCTGTGACCCTGCGATCCTGCCTGGCTCCGCCTCCTTCAAATATCTGCTTCCTTAAGTTCATTCTTGGCCAATTAGCTTTTAGTTAAAACCAAAGAATGAAAGCACTAAGTTAAGACCCCACGCTGTTACACCCACATCCACTTCCCAACTCTCGCCAGGTCACGGCGCCTCCCGCATGCAGTGGCATCGCCCGGCCACGCCCAGTGGTTGGGTTTGTAGCGCCAGCCGGCGGGCAGACTGGGAAGGCGGGGCCAGGGGTAGCGCCACATCTCCCCGCCTCCGACTGGGCCCGGCGCCCGGGACTGGCGTCCAAGAGTGCATACCGGCAACAGCCTGACGGTGGAGAAGGGCTGCGGGGAGAGGAACGCCGCCCCTAGCGTCCAGAGTGCTACAGAACTTGAACCATGAACACAAACTACTCAGCCTCCTCTCCCGGCGGCACCGGCACCGGCACCGGCACCGCCACTGGCACCGGAACCGGGACCGGCGCCGGCACCGCCACTGGCACCGGGACCGGCACCGGCACTGGCATCGGCACCGGGAGCGGGCGCGAGGCGGATGGTCCGCCCGAAGCCTGGGGCGCAACTGCCCAGGTCCCGAACCCGGCCTCCAGCTTTGACTACACCTCGTACAACCCGTCCGAATGGAGCATCCGTTCGGAATGGCGGACCGTCTCCAATCCTCCAGGTAGTTCCCAGAGGAGCATGTCCTCAACGGCCGAGGCCGCCTCCTGAAGCACCAGCATACCCTCTCAAATCAACACCACAAGTAACCTTAGTACTGACTCCGACTCCGACTCCAAGAGTAGCTTGGCAGGTTTCAGCGCTTACATCTTGGGCAGGCGGATCCCGGAGTCTAACCCCCGCTCCAACTCCTCCGATGGGGCCGCCACAACCTCCAACCACAACGACGGCATTCCCCGGGTATCAGTAACAAGACCTATCCCGTCCGTAGACTGGTCGTTAGAGTCACTACAAGGTTCGGCCTTTTCATCTATGTTCAGCACCCCCCAGGATTCGGTGGAAGGGCCGGCCCTGCCCTCGGGTTACGCCCTGACCTCAGTGCCCGGCTACCCCTGGATATTTGTACAGGGACCTCCCATACCCAGCGACCTTTCGCAACTGTCAGTTCAAGCACCTTCTACACCCAGTAACACCACCCTCGTGTCAGTACAGGGATCTGCTACATCCACAGCACCCAGCTCTGGGTTTTGGTACCAGGACCGCCTCTACCCAATAACATTTCCCGAGTAACGCCACGAGCACCTCCTGCACCCCTTAACACCTCCCGAGTATCAAGCCTGGAGTCTCCACCACCCTCGGTGCCCGACACTCCGCGGGGCTCAATACAAGATCCTCCTGCCTCCAACAATCCTTTCCAACTGCGGACTCAAGGACGTTCTAAACCTAATAACTCTCGCCGAACATCAGTACAAGGGTCCGCCCCGCTCACAGTGCCCAGCTCCCGCCGGGCATCAGCTGAAAGATCAGCTCCGCCCCTGGGCGCTCCCGGAGTATCAGCAAAAGGGTTCGCCCCGCCCTCAGTGCCCGGCTACCCCCGGATATCAAAAGAAGGATCGGCTCCGCCCCCGGACTCCCCGGGGGAGTTGGTAAAAGGGTCCTTTCCACCCTTTGCGGTCCCCACTCCTGTGCCTACGACCCAGGACAGTATCAACAGAAGCATGACTAGCCAAGAGAAGGCGAGTATAGCGGGCCACATGTTCGACGTGGTCGTGATCGGAGGTGGCATTTCAGGTCAGTGTGGACTGTAGCGATGACTTGGGGGGCGCTGGCCAGTCAGGGGTGGGGAAGCTGCAGTAGTGCTGTGGCGTTTGGGGGTCTCTCGTGCATGCGAGAGTGTAGTGTAGCCGTGGCTTGGCCCCATATCCTGCGAGGTGGGAGTGGGGTTTGTGCCCGTTTTGCTGGTGGTGTGACTGGGGAAGGCAGACACAATAATTTTACTACTACTATTAAATTTACCCTGTACTAGTTATACTAATATTTAATTAGCTTTTGCTGTGCAGTTATATTTAACACCTTACGTGGATTTTCTCAGTCCTCAACAGTTCCGAGAGCTGGGAACTAAATTCATTCCCGTTTTGCAAAACCAAGAAACAGGTCTGGGGAGTTTCAATAACTCTTGAGGTCGAATCACCTAGCTTGGAGGTGGCTGAACGATATTCTCCCATTTAAGAACTGCAGTCCTAATTACTGAGGTGGCTGCTTTGCCTCACTGATTTCATATCCTTTGCCCTAAACAGAACATCAGGATACAGATTTCTGTAGTATTGAGGTAGCAGTAGTGTTATTCCAGTCTTGCTCTTCTCTATTTTAAGTAGAAAATTTAGTAGGTGAAGAGGAAGAAGGCAGACTTCTTTAGGAAAAGGTTAAAAAAAAAGAGGGGAAGAGGGGATAAGCTTTTAAACTATTCGTGTGTGTGTGTGTGTGTATATATATATATATATATGTATATATATATGAACTTGCAGGAAGGTGTAGGGCATTTATTGTCCAAAGAGAATCCCTTTATGAAGCAGGGGCTGAGTGCCCTGTTATATCCTCCTTCCTCCTTTCACTAAGAGCTCCCACCACCTAAATCTTGTCTTCTGATGAGCCAGTTGCTGGGCCAGGGTTCCCTTGGTCCTGGCTTGGATTTGTAGCTAACCAAGTGAGTGGTGCATGAGGCTTTTCAATATCTTCCTGGAAGCCTCATCATAATTGATATAATAATTGTCACTTATGTTACCATCATTGGTGAAATGTTTCAAATGTAGGAATTTTGTTGCCTTTCAGCCCTGGCTAGAATCCCACACTGACCTATCCTCCCCCAACTAGGTGTTAATAATTTCTGAGATATCCCTGCAGGATCTGATTCAGAAAGAGAAAGATGATGGGAGGGAGAAAGTAGAGTGACCCCACAGTAGCCATTTTATATATAATCCTTTTGAGGAGACTCTGAACATGCTTACAAGTTAATGTTCGGTAGAGATAGCTTTTGACTTGGCCTGTTCAGGAAAAACAGTCACATGTTTATCCTGAACAGAGCAAGAGAAGAGATTGGCATGAACTGTTGCTTTGACAATTCCAGCCAGTGCCAAGAAAAACATGCATGTGTATTGGAGCACCAGAGGAAAGCAGCTCCCGGTGGAGAGTAAGAAAAAGGAGTATTTCCCTTGTTTCTCTTCATGCATTTACTTATTCATTCATTCAGCAAACACTTGTTGAGTACCTGCAGTGAAGTGGCCTGGTGTTTCCCAAAATCTGGTCCCACTTGGCAAGCCTTCTAAAAGCAATATGGTTGTAAATCACTGGAAAATAAATATGATGACAATGTGTTATATACATTGACTAGGGGTTCTGGGGTCTCTCCCATCTCTATACCATCTGTATTCTGCAATTCAGAGTTCTTTCTGGGGTTTTATTCTTAGTCTTTTTTCTTATTCAGTCTCCAGAATTCCTTAAGGGACATTTTTTTTTTTTTTTGAATTTTTCCTCTTCCTTATTACCTGCTCTTCCTCCCTTTCTATACTTTATGCTGAATACATGGTCATTAGCAGAGGTGAATTTACCATGTAGCTGATAACCTTTATGTTTTATGGTCTTATAACTGTAGGTCTCTTCTGGTTCTCATCCTAAATAAATAACCAATTTCATACTCAGTCATGTATTTGCAATTTTACTTTCTTATTTCTTAGAGAGGGTACCCAAATTATATAAGTTTTAGGACCCACAAAACCTGAATCTGTCCATGGTCACTATTAATTATTCATTTATTTCCATTTGGGGGAAGTAGAGGGCATTTCTTGCACAGTAGTTCATACCCCTATTCCAGAGGCCAGTTTCAGTGACACTGGAAAAAGCACTTGGCTTCCTCTAATGTCATCTCCATCAGTCAGATCTGAGTGCTTTTAATACTCAGACTGATCAGAAGCATTGCTTTTTATCCGTGGTACCTTCCCAGATGGTTCACAGCTAAAATGAAAGTAGTTCCAAGTGTGGCTCATGTTAGATCCTGGACATAAACTGAGTGTTTAAAGAGCAGGTAAGAAATATCACTTCCCAAGCATTCTTGTGAATTCAGAAACATACCATCTTTGTCTGTGCCTGGCAATATCCCATGAATTACTTAATAGTCCCTGTGGCAGTTTTATATGCCTTCAGATGTTCTTTATAACTTTTGTTAAGACTTGCACACTTTGATAGGTTACCCACATATTCATAATACATCACCAGTCTGTAGCATCAGCAGTGTTACTTCTATTATATACCCCCCCGGAAGAGTACATATTCTAAGTGACATTACTCAAAATTGATCCATATTAGCAACATTATTTTTTAATTACTCTCTCTGCACAGAGAATGGCAGCATCTTGATGTGTCTCCTTATTTGTCATTATAAAACACAAAATAGACTATGTCTTACAGCCACAAACTCTTTTTCTGCCTATCAATTAAATAATTCTATATAGTATGTTAGTAGTTGAGAGGGAAAATAACCCTGCTGATTTGTTGGTCTAGTGATGTCTTTAAAATGCTCTGGTCCTTAACCATCATTCATCATCTATCACCCATTCCTTTTTAAAACTCCTTTCATGTTTGCTGTGATGCTATTGGATCTCGAATTTTTATCCCGCACTGATTGCTGCTTTTCTATCCCTTTCATTGTGCTCATATTCTTGCAAACATCTGGTTTTCAAAGGTTCCACTGTTCATCACTTTGGGGCTCTTAGGGACTCTCTCCCTCTCTTTCTCATTCTAGGACTTCAGCAGTCTCTTATCTGT
Source organism: Aotus nancymaae (assembly GCF_030222135.1). Classification (NCBI taxonomy): domain Eukaryota; kingdom Metazoa; phylum Chordata; class Mammalia; order Primates; family Aotidae; genus Aotus; species Aotus nancymaae. The sequence goes on along the minus strand of NW_026988472.1, from coordinate 15,378,833 downwards.
AGAAAGCTCTCAAGTCTCTAATTTGAATCCTCTTCTTTCTCTGAATTCCTGTCCCATAGCTTAACTGCTCCTGGGTATTTCATGCTTGAATACAGATTTAACATGTACCAAAGCTACTGTGGTAGCCAATCCAGCTTTTCCTCAGTTCCCTGACTCTGTTCTTAGCACACCATCCCTTCCATAATTTTTTACACAATATTCTCTTTCATCTTCTGCACCCTTTTAGCAGATCCTTCTCACTCCCCTTTGGGGCTCTCTCTCTTCGCCTTTCTCTATGATGACCTCTCTCCCCCCATCACCAGGACATACTCTTTTTATTATTTTTGTATAAATGTAAGGGATACAACTGCAGTTTTGTTACATGGATAGACTGTGTAGTGGTGAAATCTGGGCTTTTAGTGTATTCATAAGGCGCATAATGTACATTGTACCCATTAGGTAATTTCTCACCATCCACCTTCCTCCTGCCCACACACCCTTCCAGTCGCCAATGTCTATTATTCCATACCTCTGTGTCTGTGTGTGCACATTATTTAGGTCTCACTTGTAAGTCAGAACATATGGTATTTGACTTTCTATTTCTGAGTTGTTTCACTTAAGATAATGGCCTCCAGTTCCATCAATGTTGTTGCAAAAGCTCTTGAACCCTGAAGCTACCTGGTTATGACTCCCTTCCCAGTTGCCACCCGCTACAATAATGGCTCTCCCTTTATGTTCATCTTGCATGCAGTGTTCTCCCAGACTTGATTTTTCTTAAACACTTATTTCATCACCTTGCACCTCTGTTCAGGACCTTCAATGCTCTCCTATTAGCAGCCTCTCAGACACCTCCCTACCCCGCCCCCCATCATGCCTCCAATTATTTGTCCCACTTTGTTGGACAAGTAGCATTTCCTACTATTTTCCAACATGGGTTTGAGCTTTAGTCTCACTGCCTCGTGTCCTCAGGCTACATTACGTTTATTTTGTCCCTTCATGCCTTTTCTGTTTTTATCTTTCTTAACATGGCAGTGCTTCTCTCTTACATTTATATTCTATCTATCCTGCAATACTTGGTTGAAGATCCTTTCCTTGATCACTCTGGCTCCCATTGATTTTTCTCTCCTCTTGTAGAGCTTGTAATCTGTACTTAACAAACAATTTACACTTATTTTCTATCTCTTATTTCATGATTTGATTTTAAGGATAATGGCTCAGTCCACTGAATTCAGGTGCTAGTTCTTACTCATGAGCTACCACAGATAAAATAAATGACAGAAAAACAGTGGTAGAAGAATTTAAAATCTGTCCTCAACTGAGAATTTCTGAAATGGCTCTCTTTAGGGAGAGAAGAAAAGGACATGAGAAAAAAGCCTACCTGCAGGGCACAATGTATATTTCTTTCATGAGTCTGGAATTTGAGTCTTTGGGTCAAAGGGGTTTTAAAAGGCAATCTAGTCCAATCACCTAAGATTTTAATCTTCTTGACAGCACCTTGCTAGTGATTATGGCCAGATGGCTGTAGCTTTCAACGCATTACGAGTAGAGGTAGCTCTGTCTTGTTTAAGCATGTCAGGAGCCTCTACCCATACATATGCTAAGCAGTGACCAGATCATGGGGAAAGAAAGAGGTATATAAAGATAAGTAAGTAGCATCCCTGCACATAAAGTCTCCTATCTTCTTGAAGAAGTAATCAAGTAGGTGAATAATTAACATGAATACAGTGAGATAATAATTGATATGAATATAGTGAGATAAATATCTGTGCAGTGAGATAAATATTAATGTTCTGAATATGAACAAAGTTCAGGGATCTTTAGAGATAAGTAGAATTTTAACAGGTAGAGATAAGAGGATGGAAAAAACACATACCATACAGGAGAGACTAGAGGAGCACAGATACAGTCATGAGGGTGTAAGCCAGGCATGAGCAGTGCTCAATTTCCCAATGGAGAGTGGGAATGAAAATAGTTGTTTCCTATGCCTCTAGGTATGTGATCCTGGTAGCTATTGAGATGACCCCCGTGTGCCATGTCTACCCTTGATTTTTGTTCCCGTGTGAACTGTGGTCGGTCAGCGAGTACACAGTGAAAATGCCTTAGTCATAACACTGGATTGTCCTGGGTGAATCAAGTGTTTCTTCATTTTATTTTTTTGCAATTAAATTCCAAGTGTAATGTAGAAAGACCTTTTTGTGTCCAAATAACGTTTAAGCAATAGAACTCTTCTCCATTTTTGTCCATGAGCTGAGCTCTGCTAAAAGAATTAAGAACACTAGCTGCCCAGAATTCAGTGCTGTATAAAACCAGCAGGAATTGAATCCTTCTTATCATCTGAGAGACAGAAAAGCCATTTTGCAAGAAAAATGACTGATGTTCAGCGTTCCGATGATTGAGTCCACAACATACCACAATTTCCCTTTTTGCTAAAGTATATCACCCGTAAAAATTATTCTGCTAGGACACATTTTAGGCATTTAAACCCAGACCTTGGCAGCGTGTACTGTGTGGTTTTGCAGTGATTAAGAAAAGCCTCCATTTAAGAAATGGTGCTTATTTTTGGTGCCTTAGTTATTCAAATACACTGAGGTTCAATGTGGGCTGAGTGAGCATTAATTTTGTGGCTTTTAGGACGCTTCTCTGCCCCTATTTTATATTTTATTTCTCTAAAAAATAAACTAGGATGTTTTTACTTCATAAACTTTTTTTTATGCTGAACAAAGAGTATAAGAATTACATTTATTTGTGTTCTGATTTTTTTTTTTAAATCTTCATGGTTGAAGGAGGTTTTGGATTTATCTGTCATTTAATGGAAAATTTTAGCATTTAGTCAATACTAATTGATTTTAATTGTTACATAATCCTCAGCTATTGAGAAAAATGTATTTAACAATAGGTCTAAGTATAGCATAATTCCATACATTACACATACCAATAATGGAGAAAAAGAAACATAGAAAGCCATTATTGGTGAATAATGGATCCCAATCTTTTTGCAGTTGTGGCATAGAAATATTTTAACCTATGAAAAATCTTGTGGTATTTGCATTCAGGTGTACACAGAAAGAAAGAGTAAGGTTGTATTGTAGTTTTATATTACATATATGGTGCCCAGCCCTGTGATTTAGAAAATATAGACACCCAGCCAGGTGTGGTGGCTCATGCCTGTAATCCCAGCACTTTGGGAGGCCAAGGTGGGTGGATCACCTTAACTCAGGAGACCAGCCTGGTCAACATGGTGAAACCCCGTCTCTACTAAAAATACAAAAACTAGCCAGGCATGGTGGTGGACACCTGTAATCCCAGCTACTTGGGAGGCTGAGGCAGGAGAATCACTTGAACCCAGGAGGTGGAGGTTGTAGTGAGCCAAAATCACGCCATTGCACTCCAGCCTGGATGACAAGAGCAAGACTCCTTCTTAAAAAAAAATAAATAAATAAAATATAGACACCTAATAAATACTTGTTAAGGAATATACTTGTATGTATGAGATGGATAGATTTCATAATGATAGGTTTTTTTTCATTTTAATTTTGAGTAGTTAGAACTTCAAAATTTGAAACAAAACATTTTCTAAATGTTGTGAGCATTTAAGACAAATTGATTTTTGGGACTGTTTATCCTCCTTTATCGTGACAAATATTTTATATTTTTACCAGCAATTTCTATTTTCCTTCAGACAATCTATTTCTTGTTATGTTGCCATCTATCATTGTGTATTGGGGAAGTTTAAAGTCTTTGAACTGTGGTTTTGTCATCCAAGAAGTTGGATTAAGTTATATGTGATATATCTTCTGGCATGAATTTTTAGTAATTAGTCAATTTCATGAAGATCGTCTTTTTAGCTTTCTTTCTTGGACCCTCCTCAACAGTTTTTTTCTTCCATGCTTGATTCTGGGAAGAGTTTGCATTATCTCTCATACAGACATTCTTCACAAACTTAAATGGGCCTCGGTCTCTCCACAGGTGCTCATTCACACTTTCCTCGTGGCTTCTCTGAGACTTTAAAAATGCTTGTGTAGTTTTTGCTAGGCCAAAGTAAACAAAGCACACTCATTAGCAATATTTAATTGACTGATTAGGTAAGAGTGTTGAGAACATAAAAAACAGATGATAGCTTTAAGAGTTGAAGTAACTATATATTAACCATGTCCAAGGGTCATAGAATGGTGACCTGTAAGAGCCCAAAGGGATTGAAACAGAGGCTCGGAGGGGTCAAGTGAATTACCAAATCCCACAAAATTCTTAGCTGTATATAGCTTGTCCATAGATGCCTAAAATACTGACTTCCAGGACAGTGCTCTTTGTATGCCTCACCTCACTGGACTTGCTTTGTCAGCTCATCCATAGACCTGCAGTAAACTTTATTATTGCTTTACTTTGGAGGTTGATACTCTAAAACTTATAATATAGTGACTGTTGCTTGATAGTAATTTATATATTATAAGGTATCACAGGGAATGTTATTGCTTTCTGAACATTTACATTTAAAAATATGGGGCACCATATTAGGTAAAATGACTTTCACATGACAAATCTATTTCCTTTTTGGAAAGTTCATTCCTAGTACATTTAGGATATGTAGAGATTGTTGGGATAGTTTAGATCAGTGATTCTTGACGTTTTGGACCGAATGTCTCTTCAAAAATATGATGAAAGCTATTGGATTTTTTCGCAAAAAAAATGCGTAGATGTTTTTATGCGTAGATGTTTTTCTCCCTTGCACCATGCCAGTGTTCTGGAAGCCTCTTCTGTGTCACTGTCCTAGTAGTGTAATTATTTTTAGCTGATACTGAGACTTCATGAAAGTGGTGAAAAATATTTCAGAGGATTCATTACATCTTTAGACAGTTACTGGTAATGAATTTCTAAAGAGACCATGATGAAAAGAGTGAAAACATTCAGGCTGGAAATGAAGGCACCTACGTTTCCTACGTTAGGTCCATAGTAACTAGAGAAGTGAACTTGACATGTTTTGAAAAGAAAGAATTTGAGAGAAAACAAACATTGTTGAAGGAAACGGAAGGCTGTGGTGGTTGAGATGATTTCTTTTAGTAGTTTTCAAAGATTGTTTAAAGTATCGTTAGCTTGTCGTCTATTCAGTGACTTATGTGAGGCATAGACTCTGTAACCTCTATGTCACAGGGGTTACAGTGATGAGCCTGACATGCTCTTCATACTTGAAGTTGGTTCAGAGGTTCAACGTCAGCGCAGGGGAGGGAGGAATCAATTTTACCTGGAGGAAGTGACAAGGAAATGATTTCATAGAGGAAGTACTTGACAGAAGTGTCATAGATTTTGGGTAAATTCTGAAATGTAATGAAGATGACCGTTAAAGTGACCGTTTCTAGATTAAATGAGTTAGCTGGGAGCTGTGGCCTAAGTTGAAGATCATTTTCTTGCTTGTATGTATCTGTTCATTCATTCAGTAAATATTTGTCAATTGTGCATCACTATATGCCTTGAGTAATACTTGTGGGTTTTGCTCTCTGCTTTTCTGCTTTGGGCATGTGAGTTGCAGATGAGGCAATATGAGTTGATGTTTGACTTTACTTTTCATTGTCCTTGGAGTGTTCAGTCCAAGAGTCCAAATGTGCAGTTATGTAAGAATTCTGTTGGCCAGAGACCACTTCACTGAATAATAGAGAATTAACTTAATGTATCACGCAGTGTACTCTGTACACATTCCTAGGTGATGATGAATATCAAAGTTGAAGAAAGATGTCACTTTCAGGAATAAAGAGAAATGACTAGACAGGCATCAAAGTATACACCATAGCTACACTAAAACCTTGCTCCAACATGCTCAGCTTGTGCTCTAGGCATTGTTCACTTAGGACCTTTCCTTCGGGAGTTTATTATACTATTGGAACAATCAATCTTATAAGAGATGAAACAAGCTTTCCTAAAGTGTGTTTTCAGTTATACATTTTTTAAAAAAGCAGAGGGTGGATAAATGCTGAGTTAAGTGGATCTTTTTACTGCAGGACTTCTCAGGACAATATGCCAATGTGCACCAGGAATTTCCCAGAAGGAGAAACAGTACATGGTATCTCAACTTTCATGAACATTGATACTTTTCCCCAGAGCATCTTTCTTGAGGACTCGTGTTCCATAAAACATTTAGGGAATCACTGCTTTAAACTACAGCCCATCCTAGTGTGCAGAATCCAAGGACAGGAATATGGAGTGTCCCTGGTATATTTTAAGTTTCAATAAAAGAATGGGATGAATAATGAATTAAGGGGTAATTGCATTCCCTAACTTGGATGAGATGCTTTTATCTAAAGTGAAGATGAATGCTGAACAATAATCAAATAAATTAGGACTGTCTAGACAACCAGTCTGTTGAATTCAGGGCAAATTGAAGTTAATTGTTAGCTTTCATCTGTTTGTTACTTGAGACAACTCTATCTTTTTTTAGCCTATCAAAGGGATTAGAAAATTTGGTCTTTCTAAAAGGAGAGAATTACTTATCTGAAAGGAAGTACAAAATACAGATGGGCATAAGTATAGATTAGATAGATAGATAGGAATGGTTTTATGTATCAAGGGCAAGTTTGTGTATACACTGATATTCTCTGTTGTCTTCTGCCAAAAAGCACAATGCTGGTTCAAAGATCAGAAAATGTGCTAGCAGTATTTAGAATCTGCTGACTTACTTAGGCATAAAGGTTAAAGTGGCATGGCACCCTATCTTTGTCAAAGTTTCTTAGTTGCTTGAGATAAATATAATCTAGGGAGCATTAGAAATTTCCCTGTTGCCCTCATCCACATAAGCATGGTTTTGTTTTCTTAATATGTGATTCTTCAGTTCATTGACACAAGTATTTGGGCACTGCAATGTGCAGGCTCCATCCTAGGGATGCAAAGATGTGTAACACATTTCTGCTCTTTGGCAACACACGTTTAGCTCATTTAGGCATCTCAAGCTTAATGCATCTAAAACAAGACACTGATATTTCCCCATAACTCTTCTTTCCCTGGCTGTTTCCAACTTAGTAAATGGTACCACCATTTAACCAGTTGCTCAGGTTAAAAAGCTTGGAGCCATTCTTGGTTCCTCTCTTTTGTCATATACTACATCCATTCCAGCAGCAAATCCTATTGGCTGTAGCCTCAAAATATGTTCTGTAAATCACTGCTTCCCACAACTGCAATCACAGTTATCCCCACCCAAGCCATTATAGTCTTTTGCCTTTGTCCAAGCCACCATGATCTCTTGGCCAGTTGATGTTTGACTGTACTTTTTATAGTCCTTGGAGTATTCAGTCCAAGAGTCCAAATGTGAGTTATGTAAGAATTCTGTTGGCCAGAGACCACTTCACTGAATAATAGAGAATTAACTTACTTAGACATAAAGGTTAAAATGACATGGCACCCTATCCTTGTCAATGTTTTTTAGTTGTTTGAGATAAATGTAATCTAGGTGGCATTAGAAACTTCCCTGTTACCCTCATCCACATAAGCATGGTTTTGTTTTCTTACTATGTGTTTCTTCTATTCATTGCAACAAGCATTTGGGCACTGCAACAACCAGGCTCCATCCTAGGGATGCCTCTTTTCTAGTCTCTGTACTTCCTTCCTCTTTCGCCCCACTACAGTCTGCTTTCCTCACAGAAACCAGGATGATCTTTTAAAAAGTTAAAATAAGATGAATCACTCCCCTACTTATAAGCCTGCAGTAGCCCCCATCATACTTAGACCAAAACCCAGAGGCTTGCTGTGGTCTACAAGGCACTCTGTCCCTTAGTCTCTTCTTACTTTTCCAGTCTCATCTTCGCCTCACTAATTTCCCTTTGGCTGTGCCAGCCCTATTGTTCTTCTTTGAGCCCATCAGCCTTTTTCCTATCTTCCCCAGATACTTCCATGGCTCACGTCCTTACTTCATTAAAATCTCTGCTTTAATGTCACCTCGTAGATGCATTCACTGATGACCCTGTGTAAAAGAGCACTCCCCACCTCCATGGTGCACTCTCTCCTTACTCTGCGTTGTTTATCTTCATAGCACTTAATATTTCCTTAATACTTCATAACCACTTAATATTTATTCCTTTGTTTGTCTTTCTTCCCCATGAAAATGTAAGCTTCATGAGGACTTAGTTATATTCACCTGTGTCACAGCACCTAGGATGATGCCTGGGACCTAGTAAGAGTGTAATATTATTTGATGGGTGAATAGATGAAGGAATGAATTTATCTAGGTTTATGATACTTCTGAAGGTGTAAGTATATGTACTTGCAGAAAGATTCCATTGTTATTCATGCCTTAGATGCTTCTCGTGAAGACAGCCCACATTTCATATATCTGTTGGCTGTATTTGAAACACTTTAAGGGGAAAATAATTTGATGTAGAAAAAAACTCTTAATGTTATGTGTGGTAGTTTTCTCTCTGCAAACACGGTGGTGTTCTATGGGAAACATATATGTTCAGTATATTCAAGTGAGTGTATATTGAAAGATGACTCCTCATTCCACTTCAACCCCAAGCAGTAAGAAGTATACCCCAAAAATGACTTCTATGATAGTTTATTTTATATCCTTTCGGATATTTACTGTGCAAGTATGAAGTATATACATTTTTTGTTATTCTATAATGGGCCTATACTATATACAGGGAATCTCAACTCTGCTTATTTTACTTTACGTATTTCAAAGAACTTTCATCCTTTTTAATAGTTGTATAGTATTTGAAAGAATGCCTCTACCACATCCTTATATGTAGCTCTTGGAGCACATATGTAAGTTTACATATAAGAGAGCTTACTAGGGTTGTAATTGCTGGATCAAAGGGAGGTGCATTTAAAGTTTTGATAGCTAATGAAATGACAACAAGGTTGAATCATTTTACTTTGCCACCGACAGTGTAAGACAGAGTCTATTTTTCTGCATCCATGTCAATACTATGTTTTAACTATTTTCATTCTTCAATCCAATAAGCCAAAATGGTATCTCATTTTTATATTTCTCCAATTATGAGTGAGATTAAACACCTTTTCATTGAAAGGCATTTGCATTTCTTCTGTAAAACTTTATGTTCACATTTTAAAAATCTATTTTAAAGTGTGTCTGGTAATTCTTCTTATTGATTTGGGAGAACTTTTTATATTTTGAAGAAATGAATTCTTTGTTGAATATTGCAAATATTTTCTTTTTTTATGGCTCTTGGGTTTTGTGCCTTGCATAGAAAACATTCTTTATTCAAAGAATATTATTTTAGAAAATTCTGCCCTACTTTATTGTAATTTTTTAAGGTTTTTATGTTTTGCATTTAAATATTTCTTCTGAGTTTATTCTGAGTAAAGAGTTAGAGAGATATTCTGCTTTACTTTTTTAATTCCCCCAAATCAGATGTCCCAACACAATTTATTGACTAAACCAGGATTTACCTACTGATTTGTATTTTTTTAGGCTATTTCTAGACCACGTACTCTTATTTCTCTGTCTCTCTAAACTTATACCAGCACAACTCTTTTTACTGGAGCTTTGTCATACATTTTAATGAAAAGTTGAACGGTTATAATGCTTCTTCAGGAATTTCCTGGCAAGCTGGCCATGCTATTTTTCCATGTGAAGTTTAGAATAAGGCTCTCTAATATGAAGAAAAATTTGTTAATATTTTAATTGATATTTCATTACATTTGTAGATTTATTTGGAGGAATTAAAGTCTTTATAATACTGTTTCCTTTCATCCAAAAATAAAAACTAGTTTTTTTCTGTTCAAATATTCTATTGTGCCTTTTGGTGATTTTGAAGATATTTTTTAAGTGGATTCTTCAGAGTTCTTGTTGAGTTCATGATGCTCTAAGAAGTGAGCTTATTTTTTTCCAATCATATTTTCTAACTCATTGTATATAAGGTAGGTATTTATTTTTAAATATTAATTTTGGCTGGGCACGGTGGCTCACAGCTGTTATCCCAGCACTTTGAGAGGCCCAGGCAGGTGGATCCACGAGGTCAGGAGTTCAAGACCAGTCTGGCCAACATGGTGAAACCCCTTCTCTACTAATAATACAAAAAAAAAAAAATTAGCCAGGCATGGTGGCGTACACCTGTAATCCCAGCTACTTGGGAGGCTGAGACAGGAGAATTGCTTGAACCCAGGAGGTGGAGGTTGCAGTGAGCTGAGATTGCACCACTGCATTCCAGCCTGGGTGACAGCAAGACTCTGTCTCAAAAAAAAAAAAAACAGTAATTTTTAAATTAGACACTTTATTCCTTGATTTCTCTTTTTGTTTTTCTTTCTTTCATTTATTCATTCCTTCTCATCAATTTTCCAGGCTAAGTTTCCACTATGTATCCACTATGATAATTTTCTCTCTTCTCTAATTTTTGTGCCTCATTTCACCCTTATCTAATGGCATTGACTAGTACTTGTCCAATAATGTTAAATAAAATTGGTAATGGTGTCATTTCTACCTTGTTTCTCATTTTAATGCTACTGTTGTTTCACCATTAAGCATAGTGTTCAAGTCAATCACTCCAAAAGCTCTGAAACTCTCTTAAATCACTCCAGGCAAGCTGGCTTAAGGACCTCCATAGTACCTTTTCTTGACCTTTATTGTAATCTGGAACACAATGAACTTGATAATGTGTTTGTCTTATTGAACAATGTTGACAAATTCTGTGTACATCCTTAAGGAAGTACTTTTCCACAGATCACCCTTTGGGAAATGCTGATTTTAGGGAAATACGTGATTAAAAATACCAACCATAGCATAGAGTTTAAGGATTGAGGCAAAACCGTGAGCCTTAGGAAAAAAGGAGGTCATCAGTGACCTTAAGGATAATGGTGATGATGATAGCTCACACTAATGGGACATTTACCAGGCATCAGTCACTTGGCTGAGTAATTGTACATGTCACCGTGTTTAATCTTCACATTAGCCACCAAGGCAGAATGATTATTATCTCTGTTTTATACCTGTGGTAACAGGCTGAGGAAACTTTCTTAAGATTATTACACAATAAATAACAAAATGTGATTGCAAAATGCACTAGCTCTATAGCAGGAGCTCTTCCACATAACAGTAGGAGAATCAGTTTAGAGACTGCCCCAGGAACATTTTGTTTGGCCAATTCATTATGGGATTCTTGTTTTGTTTTGTTTGTTTTTAAACTGTGAATGCCTTCAGTAGGCATATATACCATTGAATTTGTGAGGGGTTTTGAATTGCAGTCTCTGAAGTTTTATAAACTCTATTCATTCATTAATAAATTATTTCAACAAATATATCGTGAGTGTGCACTGCATGCCAGTTACTATGCTAAGCTCTGGAGATATAGCAATAAGCAAAAATGAGCAAAGACCCTATTTTAATAGGGGCTTAAATAACATATAAAATGTGTGTGTGTGTGTGTGTGTGTGTGTGTGTGTGTGTGTAGTGCCAGGTAGTAATGTGTACTAAGAAGAAAAATAAATCAGGGTAGCAGGGACAGAGTGTGACAGATGACTCTATTGATTGTCTGCATTGACAATGGGGCCACTGTACATTACATTTCCAGGTTTATTCTGGTTAGGAAATGGAGACACCTGATCATGTGTTGTAGAAAGAAATCACATAGGAATTGGAAAGGGTTGCATGAGTCAAATTGAGGAATTTTTTGCTTTTCTGTGATAGAATAATGTGAATATGCTTGAAGAAGTAAGATAAAGCATGGTGCTTTAAAAATGGTCCTTGGAGAGGTGAAGAAGACAGGGCTAAATGTGGAAGCTAGGTTCCAAAGTGACAGTATGCCTGAGATTTATGCCCCAGGAAGCAAAAGGGATCATTTCCTCAAAGTCTTCTTTGCATAAATTAACTCCCAAGGTATGTTAGGTGGGTAAAATCATCTCCTATACCAGTTCTCTGGGGACAGCAGCCATTTTGGGTTGTTGGAAGCATTGCAGAATTGGTGGGAACACAGTTTCTATGGGCAGTTGCTTTAAGAACCTGGATCTTGGTTTGAAGTTGCCATGGTAACACTACTGCTGGCTGCATACAACATCTCACCCAGGCTCTCTTGATCTAATATCCAGGACCCACATTGCCTTGAACTCTCTCAAACAATGTGTGCTTTTAGCAGACTAGCTTTTTTTTTTAACCTCTCTGATAAATCCATTAACCTATTTTATTTGGTTTCTGTAAGTTGCAAATGATTGAGGAGAGAGAAATTAGGAGAAGAATTGTATTGTTTTAAACTCATCATCCCTATTTAGAATACTTAATGTAAACTAATTAAAGATCTGCTGTGCTATGATCTGCTATCTTCCTGTTTTCAGGTTTTTTTATTTTGAAATCTTTCATATCTCCTTGTTCACACAATGAGGCCTTAACAAACTCTTTGTGAATGTAGTTTCTGAGACCTCTCTACTCTCAGAGAAAACCACATGATGCTCAGGAGTTTTGGGCTTTTTTCTTCCTAATGAGCTCTGTTTGCCATGGTTTGGGAGAGGGAGAGCTCTGAGTATAGGAGATGGTAGATTTTGCTAGTGTTCACTTAACCCTCTTCTCTCAAAAACAAGGGTGAGAGAATCACAAACTTTTGACATTAGGATACTTGAGAGTTTGGCCCAGTGGTCCTTTACCAAGGTGGCCTCACATCTCCTACATCCCAATGAATATCATAAACACTTGCTGATTTAATAGACAATAATGTTAGTAGCCTGAAATTACACTAGTTTGAAACCCATGGTGAGAGTGCATATACAGCATGGAAATCTAAATGCTGTGAAACAGTTCCTCCTCCCCACCACTGGACTGGTTGTTAATCATTTACTGGCATACTTGTATCAAACCCTTCCCTTATCATGCTGGTAGGGAGTGGTGAGAAACAGCTTCTTATCACTAGATTCCATGTGGTCATTAAGTGATGGAAAATGAAAGGGAGAGCTGTAATGCATAATGCTTTTTATTTTTTGCTTAGTAATTTATATTACTTTGGAACAAGCTGAAATGAAAGATTTAAGATGAGATTTTTTTCTTTTCATAATAAAATGTGAAAACAATATTTGATTACAAAAGCTATTTTTATAGTAGCCACATTTTATTTCATGACTTGCCTTTGGACTTAAGAATCTTTTCTAACAATTTTATCCCATTTACAAAAAGAACTGCTCAATAAATATTTCGAAAGATTAGGTCAAAAGCCCTTAAACTAGTCTGTAGGGTTGACAATTAAGATATTTTTTTTCTATAACTGATCATTGGATTTTGTAGTGATGAGGGGAGGGTAGAATGCATAGTGAGTGACAGACAAGTACAAAAAAGAGTTAATTGTAATCCAAGATTTACATCTTAAAGTAGGAATAATCTTTAGGTTTTTCCATCCAAATTAGCGGATAGCCACAGTTACTATATTACAAAAGATTTCTGAGCTGCAAGTGTTTGCCTGTACTTTGACTTACTAAGCATTCAAAAATATTTTCCTAACAGCATCATACTTTTATTTTCATATTGTATATTTTTTAAGCTTTAAGTTATCATGGAAGTTTCTTAACAGGGTCTTCTTCCCAGTAAACATGCAAACTGAAACATTAGCACCCATTTATTCGGCATCTTAGAAGAAATATGCTTAATATAGTAGATTTTCCTACATAAATCTTCACCGTTCAAATTCTAAGACTTTTTAGAAACCATTTCTCTGAAATCCTTTTTAAATATTTTAAACATATTTCTTATTTCTTAAACTAAGAGTTTAAATTCTCCTTGCTGTGATAGGGCTAATCATTTTCTGCAATGTAGAAACAACTGCTTTCACCAGCTTTTAAATTTTATTTGGTTATGTTCTTAAATGGCAAACTGCAAAATGACCTTTGTCACTGGTGGGGTCATTGTATTGGCTCAGAGAGCCCTGCTCACCCCTCCCCTTTTAGTTTCCTGAGAAATGTTGATTTATTATTGGCACTGAAACCCATTCACAAAACTTGTTTAGAGTTACATACTAGATTCAATTTTATTAAGACTCTAAATTAGAGTGTGAGAAGTAAAATCCTGCTCTTTTCAGAAGACTTTGTTGTGGTCATATCAGGCACTTGGAGTATGAAGATAAAGAAATCTACTCCAAGGAATTGTTTTTTTTTTTTTAATTGCATTTTAGGTTTTGGGGTACATGTGAAAAACATGCAATGTTGTTGCATAGGTGCACACGTGTCAGTGTGATTTGCTGCCTTCCTCCCCTTCACCTATATGTGGCATTTCTCCCCATGCTATCTCTCCCCGACTCCCCACCCCCTGCTGTCCCCCCCACTACCCCCCAACAGACCCCAGTGTATAGTGCTCCCCTCCCTGTGTCCATGTGTTCCCATTGTTCAACACCCGTCTATGAGTGAGAACATGCGATATTTGATTTTGTGTTCTTGTGTCAGTTTGCTGAGAATGATGGTTTCCAGGTTTATCCATGTCCCTACAAAGGACGCGAACTCATCGTTTTTGATGGCTGCATAATATTCCATGATGTATATGTGCCACATTTTTCCTGTCCAGTCTATCATCGATGGGCATCTGGGTTGGTTGTTAGAGGCAACAAGGAAAGGCATATGAAATGGATCTGTAGGATGCCGCTGAGAGGTCCCCTTATGCATGCAACTGTTACAGGCCCCACCACTGTTGTTCAAAGTTCCCCACTGCTCCATCCCCTTAGGCAGTGTGGAGAGAGCCAGTTTCTCCACAGGTTCTCACTTATAACTGGGTGTTGAACAATGAGAACACATGGACACAGGGAAGAGAACATCACACAACGAGGCCTGTCAGGGGATAGGGGACTAGCGGAGGGATAGCAGGGGGTGGGGGGATTGAGGAGGGATAGCATTAGGAGAAATACCTAATGTAGATGATGGTAGGGGGATAGATGTAGCAAACCATCATGGCATGTGTATACCTATGTAAAAAAAAACCTGTACGTTCTGCACATGTACCCCAGAACTTAAAGTATAATTAAAAAAAAGAAAAAAGGAAAAACCTGCACATTCTGCACATGTACCCTAGAACTTAAAGTATAATTTTAAAAAGAAGAGGAGCTGCTAGAGCAACTCTAGTAGACCCTTTGGTATATTTATCTACCTAATTGGTATGTAGTTAGGTTGATTAAAGGAAACTGGGAAGAAATAAAACTTTTTGCATCTGAGTTTCTCTGTTTTTAAATACGGAGCATTACTTTGAGCCTAAAAATGTTCATCACTTTCAACTTAGTAATCTCCCTTCTGGAACTTAACCCTAAAGAAATAATCAGACATAAGGCAAAAGATTTAGGCATAAACACATTTTTCATCTATCTGCTGCATCCCATATTCACATTAGTCAGCACAAGAAGCCTTTGACTGTGTTCCAGAAAACAAATTGCACCAAGATTGGTAGACACTGGTTTGAGTTTCTTTAACTGTCAGGGGATGGCTTTCTTTGTGAGCTGATTCCAAAAATTTATTACATACCTAAATCTTTGATGGGCCTCAGCAATGTAAGAGTAGTGTACTTGAAGGGCTAAAAATTGCACACAAACATTAGCAGATACCAGTGCTGGATATTATGGCTTAGACTCCCTGCATTTTAGATCTTGTAGACCCAAACTCATCCTTGATTCTGGCTATGTATATTCTATGCCATTCTGTGTATGAGTAAGATACTGGGTTCTGTGAGAGCTGGCATCAAGATAGAACTAGCTGTCAAAGAGATTTATTGTGGGAAAAGCCCGTGAAGGATAAAGGTGGGAGAGATCATGAGCAGGGAAGGATAGTCCTGTATAATTTTCTACAATTTGGATTTTGTTGATTTCATCCCAGAAGTGTTATTTAACATGTTCCTCTGTCCCCTAAGTATCAGATGCAGAGGCCTGATCACATTAGAATTTAATTTGTTCCTTCCTTCCTTCTCCCCTCCCCTCCCCTCTCCTCTCCTTTCCTTTCCTTCATTCTTGCAAAACTACTTCATAGGTGATGGTGTATGCTTCCATCAAGAGGCAGATAACATCTATCTCATCTCTTTTTCTGTGTGGATTAGCAGCTTGATAATCATTATGCTAGATCCATTAATTCATTAGGGATTGCAAAATGCTGACATCTGAATTATTTATGTCTTCACTTACTAACTAGCATACTTTTATACAGAGAAACTTTCCCTCGTTAGCTATTTTGTTGTTTTGAAGTTCAGTGCAAATAGGAAAGGTAAGATAAATACTAGCTGTTTTCTTTTGCTTATCATTTTTCAAAATGATAAGTTGGTCCCTTGGCATTTTCCAAAGGTGAAAAATGAGATTTTTTGTGTTTGTTTAGTATTACTATGAGCTCTTGGATTTAAGCCATTGCAGTTATTATCTTTAGCACTCAAATTATTTCATCTTTGACCAGTAGGAGTTTATATAGGTAGGCTCCTGAGTCTTTTTGACATAATCCTAGTAGTCTCTGACAGTCTCCTTGCTTTCTGGCATGACTTAATGTTGCAGCTCATCCTGTACATTTCCTGCCCCAGATCTCACTAGGTTACAAGCCATCATTTATTATAGTGGGAATTGATGTTTTAGGAACAACAGTCTAGGTGTTGGGAGTGTTCATTGCTACTGGGTAGGTTATTTTTTCTAGACCCTTTCACTGGGCAAAACTAAGAAATGTTTTTGTAAAGATAGAATATATCCAGAGATCATGCTTATAATTCCAATTCATATCTAAGACTACAGGGTTATTACTTCATCTCATCATTTTTACATCTGAATTTATTTATCGCCATGCTAAAAAACCTGCTTCTCAATGACATCAGCCTGATTACTCACTTGTTTTATCGCATACTACAAAGCTTTGGGATAACAATGCTAATACTAGGACTAGTTAAAATATTATTGAAAAAAATGTACAGTTCTTTTTATCTTTAGGATATATACCATTAGAAATGAACTATCAAATCTCTGGGTTTTAAAATCAGAATAGTTCCTCTCCTCAACCACTTGTATACATATCTAGGTATTATTTGTATCATTTTACTAATCTTGTCTCTGGTGCCATTCTTATTTCTCTCTACCCTAATATAACTAGCATTTTCCCCCTGTATTATGTTTATCTCTCTAGTCTTCTTCATTTCTTTATAATGAGAAGTATAAAGTTAACTAGGAATTAAGACCTAATTTGAATTACAAAAATGAACGTAGATTTAAAAATAAGTGTATGCACAATATATTTCTTTACTCTGTGAGCTGAGAGGTCTTAGAAGCAATGACACCCCAGTAGCAATGAGCACACCTAGAACCCAGATCTTGGTTTCTAATACTATTCTCCAATAAAAGGGACCCAAGGTTCATTGAAGAAATGCCTGATTTTAAGGCTGTGGCAGAGAAAGATAAGTCTGGAGCATTGTAAAGTATCAGAAAGTAAGGAAGTGCTCAAACACACACACACAAAATGATGGGGGCATGTCAAAGGGGCATAGGAGCCAACTAAAATAACTCCCAATAACCATAGCTGGAAGAATTTGAGCAACAAAATTAATGACAATAGTGTTGGATTATATATAAAACAAATATCTGGGAGTCCATATTGATATATTAATAAGTAAATGATTGAATAAATCAATAAGTGAGGAGAAGAGACACATCTCCAGTGCAGAATTCCAAATAATTTGTATAGATATTCGACCCTTAAAAAGCTGGAACATACTTCCCACTCCTTAAGTGTGGGCTATGCCTAGCCTTTCTTCCAAAGAGTACAGTATGTTAAGATGAGAAAAAGAATAACTATAGTGGAGAAACCTGACAAATGCTACCTCAGCCAGGTGATCAGATCAAGGTCAACATCAGTGATAAATCATGCTTGTAGCATTTGCCCTTGATATAATGTTAATCTGCAACACTTTCTTAATTTTTCTGATATTACTACGTTGGGTTTAAAAAATATTTTATCTTCCCTGAAGGCTTCTAATTACAGGTGAAAACCTGTTCTCAGCTTTGTTTGAGCTAATGAAAAAAGTATGAAGCATAGTTTCTACCTTATGGTAACTCAGAAACTAGTGAAGGAAACAAGATCTAGCAAGCATGTAATTGAAATATACATCACAGGACATGATTATACAGGATTTTTAAGTTAAGAAAAACGAAGCATAGATATACTGAGACCTGGTGTAGGTAGAGAAAGTTTTCAAGAAAAATATTCTCTTCTCTTAATACTATCAGGATTTCTGGAAGAGAAAAATAATAGGAATTGATTTAGAGGCTCAAAAATTCTCTAAATATACGATTATCACCAGAAAACACGATATATCTTTTTAAAACCATTACATTTTGTTTCTCTTGACCAACCTGAAATGCAAGATGACTAAATTAGTCATTTTTGAATCTCTTATGATAGATAATAAAATTGGCGACTCATTTAATCACAGCGTGGTCAGAATTTATTAGAAAGACAACAAAATCATTGGGTTGTATATGATACCCTGCATTTATTTGATGTGCAGACCTGGTTAAACCTTAGATTTTAAGCATTTGGATGTTATGTTGCTCTCTTTTGTTTTTCCTTTAGGTCTTTCTGCTGCCAAACTCCTAAATGAATATGGAGTTAACGTTTTGGTTTTAGAAGCTCGAGACAGGGTTGGCGGAAGAACACATACTCTGAGGGTAAGTGATTTTAATACTTACATGTAATAACTCACTCAGACTACAAGTGGCGCCATTGGAAATCATCGGGCTAGAGGAGATCTCAAGAGTTCATGCAGTGAAGCCATTTGTCCTCCATAGCCCTGAAGTACTCCATCAAATAAGTGTCCATTCTCTTTAACAAGTACTCACTAAGACTGGCAGCTTCTGACTTTCAGTTGAGTGAATTCAATAAACATGAGCAAATACCTTCATTCAATACAATGTCATAATTTCCATACTACAGACATAATAGTTTGGCTGTACTGGAAGTGACTATACACCCACAACACACACACACACACACACACACGCGCGCTCTTAGATTCCTTATTTATCCAATGACACACAACTTAATAGAAATGTGGTGGCTGCAGTAAGCAGGAACAAATATAGTATGTTTTTGCATAACTTTTCCTTAACCCTTGTTCCCTAAGAAGTACGCTGCTGCCAGAGACACTCCTCAGGCCGGGTCTGGCTAGATATAAGAAAGAAGCCCAGTTCTTGCTACATCGCTGCCTTTTTTTATACTTGGGCTTACATCACCATTCTGGAAAAAATGCATGTTATGTGTTATAGTGCAAAACAAGAATTGCATCTTCTGCCTGTATGCCTTTATTAGATATGATTCTTCTGTCTTTTTCTGAATAATATTCCTTCATTTTGGAGAAAGCTATTAAGTTGTCCCTTTATTTAAGTTGTACTACTATTAAGGGAATGGTTGCAGGTGGTTCAATCTGTGGGTACTGATGAAAGTACACAGGGAGATAATGAAAAGTGGAAAGGAAATAGGGGCAAAGATGGAAGTTTCCACACATAAAAGTGGGGGAGAAAGGGAGAAGAGCCAGAGAGACACAGTAGAGGCAGAAGAGGAGGACCAGACTAGAGCGTCAATAGGTAAGTCGGTGGACCAAAGAGGAAGGGATGCTCAGCAGTCAGCTGACACAGTATGAAGGCAAAAAACAAAAACAAAAACAAAAAACCAACCCTCGCATTTGACAGTAAAGGTCATCAATCAGCCTTTTTGCTAGAGTACACAAATAGAGTGTTAAAGTCTAGGGATTGGCAGTAAAGACAAAACCAGACTGTTGAAGTGACTGGAAAGAGAAGAAGCATCTATCCAGCTAGAAGATGCTTCAGTTAGATTAATAACAGAATGGCGTAAGCAATGCAAACATTCGGTTATTTCACAGAAGTCTGGTGGTAGATAGTCCAGGCTGGTGCACGGGTTCAGCTTTATTATCAACAGGCTCTTGCTGTCTTTCTGCTCTGATATTCTTTGTTTGTTTGTTTGTTGTTTGTTTGTTTGAGACGGTGTTTTGTTCTTGTGGCCCAGGCTGGAGTGCAATGGCGCAATCTCGGCTCACTGCAACCTCCGCCTCCTGGATTCAAGCAATTCTCCTGCGTCAGCCTCCCGAGTAGCTGGGATTACAGGTGCCCGCCACCATGCCCAGCTAATTTTTGTATTTTCAGTAGAAACGGGGTTTCACCATGTTGGCCAGGCTGGTCGCAAACTCCTGACTTCAGGTGATCCACCCGCCTCAGCCTCCCAAAGTGCTGGGATTACAGGCGTGAGCCACTGTGCCTGGCCCTGCTCTGATATTCTTTGCGTGTTGGCTTATTGTCTTGTGGTAACAAGATGGATGCTGAAATTCTAAGCATCAAGTTCTCATTCAAAGCGGAAAGGAGAGTGAAAGGGTGGCACCAGCCTTGTCTGCAACAAAGCTTTTCCTTTGCTAAGAGACCGCAGCAGACATTTGCTTTAGTTTCATTGGACAGAGTTGGGTCCCATGGCTACCTTCAGCTGTTAGGGATCCTGGGAAAGCAAGTATTTCACAATGCTAGGCTGCATAATAGAAGCAGGCATGTGAGAGGGAATATCAATGAAAACTGGAATAGCATACAGACAACATTTAAACTAGGATATTGTAGGAGTGATTTCAGCCACACTGTACCATGCTACCCTTCTGTCATTTGCTTCCTACCTTTTTAGATGCAGGGATGTATCTAGGCCTATTCTGCTTTGCTCAGCTCTAAGGGTGCTGTACAGCCTTGCCATTCAAAGTGTCATCTGTCTGTTAGTAACCCCTGAATCAACTGGGATTTTGATAGAAATGCAGAATCTGAGGTCCTATCTCAGACCTACTGAATCTGGACCTGCATTTTGACATCTCCAGGGGACACTACAGATCTGCTACTCTGTGGCATTTGTTTGCTTGCTTGCCTTAAATTAATGGCAATCTGGATTAAATTTTCTGAGTACTCCCTTAGATGTAGTCCACTGGGAAGCTATTGGTCAGGGAGTGAGGGGACTGGGATTCTAACCTCTGTGCTGACTTGACATGATGTCTTGGATAAGTCCTATTAGCACTTTACATCTCAGTTTTCTCATCTGGGTAATAAGATACAATCTAAATGTTCTTGAAGAAACTCCCTTCCATCTTCAAATTCTAATTTAAGGCAATGTGTTATAGTACAAAACAAGAATTGCATCTTCTGCCTGTATGCCTTTGTTAGATATGATTCTTCTGTCATTTTCTGAAAAATATTCCTTCATTTTGGAGATAGTTATTAATTTGTCCCTTAGCCCTATTTTTCTTATCTCTAAAACCTTTTGGTTATTAAACAGGAGGATCAGTCATGTTGCGGATTTTCAGTTAAGAGCAAGTTTCTTTGTATAAGGGAAATGAGAATTCCAACATGCTTGTCCCCATCTGTGTTATTGGCCTCAGTTACTTTACCATGCTGTGTCATTTGTATATGTCAGCACCACACAGGAACCGTTATCGTCTATTCAGCATGATATTACACTCCCCTTAGGAATGTGAGAAAGGGATCTCTGAAATGCTTAGAAATTAAGACTTAGCATTTATGCTCCAAATGATGAGAAAAAGAAAAAGAGGATTTTAAGAAATAGGCATGGAAGTCGGGTATGGTGGCTCACGCCTGTAATCCCAGCACTTTGGGAGGCCAAGGCAGGTGGATTACTTGAGCTCAGGAGTTCAAAACCAGCCTGGGCAACATGGTGAAACCCCTTAAATATAAAAATTAGCCAGGTGCAGTGGTATATATACCTGTAGTTCCAGCTACTTGGGAGGTTGAGGCAGGAGAATCACTTGAGCTGTAGAGGCAGAGGTTGCAGTGAGCCAAGATTACACCATTGCACTCCAGTTTGGGTGACAGGAGTGAAACCCTGATTCAAAAATTTTAAAAATTTAAAAAAGGAAACAGGCATGAAAATCGTATTTAATAAGAAACTGAAGCAAATATTTTTAGAATTGCTTCTAATAATGTAATCAACTAAGATAATTTTGGGAGGAGATGCCATAAAAGCTACTGTGGATCTCTGAGCACCAGAATGTCAAATTTAGTATTACCCGGCAAGTCGTTCAGATGGATCTTCCATTAGTTCAGAACTTCCCAGTTTTTACTAATGTGATTCATCCATGATTCTTCAGAATGAAATTAATAAAGTTGAAATGTCTGTAGGGCTGCCACAGGGTTGGTGTATTTGTTTGCCAATATTGTTGCATGTTTGTGGCTTCTTCAAAGGTTGAGTAGTGAGATCTAAATCAAGACCCTAAAGACTGAGATGCAACATAGTATAGAATACAGTGTTACACTTCTGGTGTCTTCATGCTGAATTTGAGGCACCTGATTTAGAATGTTTTTACTTCATAAAGCAACATTCTGCAAAATGCCTCTCTCTTTTTACTGCTTCATTTAGAATTATTTGCTTTAAAGATAGTGTCAGCGATCTACAGACATCATGTTTGGAAACTCCCAGGAGTCCTCTTGCTGTCTTTGTTAAAGCCCAGAAATTTATTGGAGTCCTGATTCCAGTTTTGTTCTTTATATCTTAAAATGGATGTTGGAGACTAGAAAACATTTGGAGGAAAGCACTGATGATTACTAAAAGAGATAATAAACATTATATGAGGACAGATTAAAGAGGTCCAAGAAGCACTTAATTTCTGGTATCATGGCAGAACAGAAACCCTAACTCCTCATTGAAATAAGTAAAATGCTGAATACAATATGCTGTGCTAATCTGACATGGAAGTTAGAAATTTGCAGAACTCCTGGATGTTGCATAGACATCTCAAACATAACACATCCAACACTAGACTTCTGATCTTCCTCAAGGCTGCTCTTCCAGCCACCTTCCTCATGTTAGAGGATGGCAACTTTCAGAAAACTCAGTCATGCTCAACACTGCCAGACCCTCATTTGTTCTGTCAGGAAATTCTGTTGGCCCTGCCTTCAAAACATATCCAGAATTCAATGCTTCCCACCAATTCCACTGCCATCCCCTGGTGGGAGCAACCATTATCTCTAGGCCAGATGACTGCAATAGGCTCCTGATTTCCCTGCTTTTACTCCTGCCCCCTATATTCTATTCTTTTTTAAAGCATCAGTGAGAGTGAGCCTTTCAAATGCAAGTCATATTTTAGCATTTCCCTGCTCAAAACCTTCCAAAGGCTCCCCTTCTCACAGACAGTCAAAGCCTATGTCCTTACAATGTCCTCTGAGGCTTTAAGTGACCTGCCCTGCCAATAACCTCTGTAACCTCATCTTCAGTTATTTTCCTTGCTCTTGTTGTTCCATCCGCTTTGGCCTTCTTGCTATTTCTTGAACATATCAGCAGACTTCTGTGTTGCAGACTTAAATCCATATTGCTAGGTGGTTTTTTTTGTTGTTGTTGTTTTTTAAGACAGAGTCTCACGCTGTCACCCAGGCTGGAGGGCAGTGGTGCAATCTCGCCTCACCACAACCTTGCTCCAGGGTTTCAGCAATTCTCCCGCCTCAGCCTCCCAAATAGCTGGGATTACAGGCGCATGCCACCACTCCCAGCTAATTTTTCTATTTTTAGTAGAGACAGGGTTTCACGATGTTGGCCAGGCTGGTGTGTTTTAATTTCTACAGGTGGAATATTTTTCAGTTATTTTTTGTCATCACTGCATCGTGGTCAAAGAATGTTGTTTATTGACCACGTTGCTCACTGCAACCTCCACCTCCTGGGTTCCAGCAATTCTCCTGCCTCAGCCTCCTGAGTAGCTGGGATTATAGGCGTGCGCCACCACACCTGGCTAATTTTTTTGTATTTAGATGAAGTTTCACCATGTTGGCCAGGCTGGTCTCGAACTCCTGACCTCATGATCTGTCTGCCTCGGCCTCCCAAAGTGCTGGGATTACAGGCATGAGCCACTATGCCCAGCCTACTCACTCTTGAATGGTCGAATATACTGTTTAATCCATTCACGGAGTTTTAAAAATTTTAATTAGTACATTTTTATTACTAGCAGTTATTTTTTAATCGACCTGATATTTTCAGTTTGTTTTCCCCTGCTCCTAGTTTTAATCACTTCTTTTCAATTATTACAAAATCTTTCTGGAGAATTTTTTCTGTTTATTTTCTTTTGGTGCCTTGTTTGCACGTATGTTTTGTAACTTTTGGCTGTGGGTTGCTAATTTTCCATGGAACTTTATCTGTGGTAAATTATTTCAGGCCTAGGGGAAAAGGATTTGAGTCTACCTCTACCACCCTCCTTGACACTTTAAATTTTCTGCTCAAGGTTTTTCATGTCATTTGGGTAGTGTAAATTCAGATGGAAAACATAAATAAAGATAAGTTTTTGTTTTCCTTTTCTGTGTGACAATACTTAGACTTGCAAAATAATGGAAAAGATAAAGTTGTGGATGGAGCTAAAGCAATACTTCGAAGATATATAGTCTAAATTGTTCCATTAGAAAAGAAAAAGGGCTATATATGAATAAGCTAAACATGCAGAGAGTTAGAAAATTAAGAGCAAAATAAATCCAAAGAAGGGGTGAAAGGGCGCAAATCAATGATATAGAAAATAAACACACAACAAAGAGTATCAATAAAATAAAAGTTGATTATTTAAAGATACCTATTAAAGATAGACAAGAAGTGTCTGGTAAGATTTTTCCAGAAAAAGAGAAAAGAAACACCCCAACTAAATAAGAGATGAGAGCCAGATGTGGGGCTCATGCCTGTAATCCCAGCACTTTGGGAGGCTGAGACAGGTACATCGCTTGAGCTCAGGAGTTAGAGATCAGTCTAGGCAACATGGCAAAACCCTGACTCTACAAAAAATACAAAAATTAGCTGGGTGTGGTGGCACACACCTGTGGTCCCAGCTACTTGGGAGGCTGAGGTGGGAGAATTGCTAGAGCCCAGGGAAGTTGAGGCTGCAGTGAGCCATATTCATGCCATTGTACTCCATCCTGGGTGATAGAGTAAGACCCTGTCTCAAAAAACAAAAAAAAAGTGAGAGAGAGAGAGATGAAGATGAACATATAATTACTGATGCAATAAAGAATAATTAAATGAAAAGAGGATGCCATGAACATTAAACCAACAGTTTTGAAACATGCATGAAATGTATATATTATCAGAAAAATCTAATTCACCAAAATTAACACTGCTTTATGATCAAAGAATAGATCACTTTATTTACATACAAATCCTTCTAGAGAATAGAAGAAAGTATTATCACTAACTAAGGAGATTAGCAGTACTCTAATGCAAAAAACAGACAAGGCAGTAGAAGAAAGGAGAATCACAGGCCAGTCTCAATATTGCTTATAAACATGGATATAAGAATTCTAAACAAAATGTTAGCAAAGCATATCCTCCAATAGAAAGATAATATCAGGTTGGGTAGTTCCAGGAAGGAAATGTTGAATAATACTAGACAATTTTCTGTAAATAACAGATTAGGTAAATTATAACAAAATACAAAGATAACTAGACAGACAAGTTGCTCTGTACACACACACACACACACACACACACACACACACACACACATTTAAAGCATTAGAGAATGAGTGAGCTAACAAGATAGTGAAGAATCACTGAGGCAACATCTGGAAAGTATTAACCTACTTTTCCCTGGGTGGCAGGGGGATTTGCTGACCACTGAGGAAGCTTCTGAAGGCTGAGCAGTGCTGTGCACCTAGTGCAAAGCTAGGGTGACAGGTCAAGTCCAGAGCCCCATGAAGTGTGTACTTATTTGTGGGGGAGTGTTGGTCAACTCCTATGCTTTGGGTTGGGCTGCATGTAAGGAGCAAGGGTGAAAGGCAAGAAAACTAGGCCAAATGTGCATTTCAGCCCAGCTTCAAATCCTCTCAGGTACTGAAAATGGAATTAAGTTATCTAGTACTGTGAGGGTCCCAGGCTCTGGGCAGAAGCCAACATAAATCCTCTCTGAGAAAGATATCATCCCCCTAGGATTCAAATGATTCTACATGTTTTCAAGTTTAATGAGTGGCATGCAATAAAAAATAATCAGGCAAACAAAGAGAAAAGGCATGACAACATGCTTGAGAACTGATATACATAACAAAATAGAAACAGACCCTTAAGTGATTATAAAAACACAGAGGGGTTGTAGCTCACCAATATGCAATTTATTGATTAAATCATTAGGACTTGCCAATTAATAAAAATAGATGAAACGCATGGAGAACTGTATTTATGAGGGAGGAAGTAAACAATTTTAGTTTATGAGAGAGGGTTTGCATATTTTCAAGTAATTTAGTAATATATGAATCTTTGTATATCTTTTTGTATTCTTTCCTTATGATGCATTCTTTCCTGAAAGTGTTTTAAAATTACATCTAGAGCCATCAATGTGGACTGATTTAATATTTCATCTGGTGAAAATTAGGGAATTAGGCTTTGGATGGCTCCTCCAGCAATAACACCAGAGAAAAGCATACATAATAATTTAAATGTTTTGTAAGGGATCTAAACTGGCAGAATATACTACAGTGTTCTTTCTCTTTTATGCATTGTATTGCTGAATTGGCCTTACCAATAGCTTTTCCAAAGGATGGTGCTTAGTGATGAGTATTAGACAGGATTGTGCCCCAGTTCTTGAGTGGAGGAGAAAAGATTTCTATTTTCAATTGCTCTTTATAGGGGAGATGTAAGCCACAATTAACTTTTAAAAAAAATAAATGAGATTAGTTTTTACAAGACATAGTTTTCCAAGTTTTAAGTAAAGTCCTCTGACCAATTTTTCTCCTTTTGCAGAACGAACAAGTTAATTACGTAGATGTTGGTGGAGCCTACGTGGGACCAACTCAGAACAGAATATTACGCTTGTCTAAGGAGCTGGGCATAGAGACTTATAAAGTGAATGTCTGTGAGCGTCTTGTTCAATATGTCAAGGTAAGGCTGCCTTTTCACACAAGTGACTGATAGGGAAACATTTTTTTTTTTTTGAGAAAACATTTGGTTTGTTTTATTTTTCTTTCAAAGCAATTGTAAAAATAGGCTCTCGACTTTAAAATAGTAGTTTGCCTTTCTTTTCTTGTTTTCTTTTTCTTTTGAAAAGATCACTAAAGACTCCTGGAATCACTACAGGATATTATGACTCAGCTTGGCCTTCCTCCCTGTCACTCTCAGTGGCCCTCACAAGCTACCCTCACTCCCAGAGAGTAGGAATGGGAGGCACTGGCTTCCCTCCTAATGCATTTGAAGGGCACAGGGGTGGGGGTAGCAGGTGCCTGAAACAGATATGTTCACACACCCATACATGCATACCCCAGCCCCCAGCTGCAGGCAATCCCTGAGTGACCTACGAAGCAACTCTAGAGCCCCAAGGAACACAAGAGTTTGAGGCCACTTCTTTAGCCTTTGAACTGGTTATTCATCCTCATTCTTACCTGGAATTTCTTGGAATGCTTTATTTCCTCTGTACCTGGCCTTCATTCTTGGGGAGTCTAGCTCCTTTGTGCAGTTTCCTGCTGTTTAAACAAGAGATTGTTTAAACTCCAGCCACTGGTATCTGCCGCTGTTGTCAGCGTTTTTCCTTCTCACTGAAGCCAAACATGGAGTGGCTGGAGTCTGGAAACATGCCTTGAGAAATCAAATTTCCCACCTGACATTGCAGCCTACTTCCTTTTGTGATTTTCTTTTTGCCTTTAAGCTCTGTTGGACTTGAAAATCAGTAGTCTTTAGAAAAACTGTGGGTTCAGAGGGCAAGGGAGGAATGAAGAAAGTATAAAAAATTTCACAAAGTATTTAGGAACTCTGGCTACAACGGGCCCTGATCAAAAAGGAAAAACCCCTTTGCTTCCTCATTTTTTCTGCACTGCACAGAGTCTCCGTGGACTAGTAAGTAATAACAACAGTAAGAATAATAGCAGCTAACATTTATTAAGCACTTTTACCTATATTCTCACATTAAATGTAGGGAGAGAGACCAAATGCTTTGCACTCAGCTACTAATTAAACAGTCATGTAAATTCACTCTCCACTCCAACTGGGAAGCAAATGAGTGTGATGATTATCTTGGAATCTGAGCAGACTCATGCTGATAAGATTCAGGGGCTGAGAGATTTTTAGTTTACCTGGAGGCTAACAATAAACAACAACTCAAGGCTTTTTATGCATGAACTCATTAAATCCTTACATCCACCCTGCTAGGCAGGCATGATCATCCCAGTTTACTTATGAGAAACCAGAAGTTCAAAGAGGTTAAAGTGACTTGACAAGCTATAAAACTCCTAACAGTCTACCTACCTCCTGAGTGCATGCTCTTTATTATCCCAATATATGGCCTAGGAAATGAAACTGAGGGCTCTGAATGAAGGTGTGCTGGGCCTCCAATGTTTGGCCACACGCACATCTATAGTAAGGTATCTCACCATCAGTATCACTGAAGCCCGGCTTTTTTGATGAGTAGATGCAGTCCTTAAAAGACCACTTATTTTTTTCTACTTTCTTACTCTTCTTCCGGTTTCATGTTCCTTTTATGTACATTTTAAAAACTGGGGAATACTGGAAATTTATAAGTACGTCCTCAAACTAGGTACCTGCTAGTCTCCCAGCCATGCCCACTCTAAAACTTGATATTGGGCTGGGCGTAGTGGCTCACATCCGTAATCCCAGCCCTTTGGGAGGCCAAGGTGGGAGGGTCATCTGAGGCCAGGAGTTCTAGACCAGCCTGGGCAACATAGTGAGACCTCTTCTCTGTGAAAAATTAAAAAATTATCTGGGCATGGTGGTACGTGTCCTGTAGTCTCAGCTACTTGGGAGGCTGAGGCAAGAGGATGACTTGAGCCCAGAAGGTCATGGTTACAGTGAGCCTTGATCATGCCACTGCACTTCAGCCTGGGCAACAGAGCAAGACCCTGTCTCAAAAGTACAAATAAAAAATAAATAAAGTAAAACATGATGCTTAGGTGATAGTTTAAAAGTGGCACCCATAGCCAGCTTTTGTAAGTAATTTAGCTCCTCATTGTTTTCGATGGAGTTAAGATGGGATTAAAATGATAAAGTTCTGTTTGAGAATTTTGACTTTGCCTGAAAGTGATCAGCAGATCATGGCATGCTGTCCAGTCTTCCTACCAGCACCTTACAAATTACGTATCTTAAGTGTCAGACTTTCTGATGTCTCTGAAATTTTCTGGGCTTTACTGGGAACCCTGCTTTCTAGAAATCCAGATGTAATTGTTCTGTACTTTGAGAAGGTTCTGCTGCAGGCTTTAATAATGGATAAATTCATGGAAAGACTTAAGGAGATGATGCATGCTACATTAGGTGCCTAAATAAGGAAAGAAAAATGTTAAGAGTAGCATCCAAGGTCCCTTTTTCGGTTTTGTTGCTGCTGCTGAGTTCTGCTTTAAGGTTAGGTCCACACTACCCTGATAGTCCTGTTCCTAAGGAAAAAAACAACTTCAGCTTTCTGGAGGGGAGAAGTGCTCAACTTCTACCGTATTTTTCTTTCACAAAAATACAAATATGGCTGAACTGTTGCATAACCTACTCGACAAAGGCACCTTGCCATGGCATTGGACTTGGTAGCTCGAGGCTGCTTTCAAGAATGTAAAGCAGAAAATAAAAATAAAAACAAAAACAGAAAAAGAAAAACAAACAGGAATGTAAGGCATTGTTAACCTCTGGATCTTTACCATTGCATGGCCATACACATCAACACAATGGTAATATTAGACCATAATTATTGCATATGCAGCACTGGCAGACGTGTGCTAAAACACATGCTGTGCCTATACTTTGGACAACAAATGGCACCTTTAAATCACAGCCACTGTGGTTGATCCCTCAAGGTCAGTACCACTCCCATAGTAATAATAATGAAGACTCTCCCTGCTGAGCTGCTAGTATGTACCAGGTCCTGTGCCAGGGCTTTCACTCCATTATCTTACTTAACCTTCACAGGGATCCTAAGTTAGGAGTTATAGCACCATTTCACAGAAAGAGTCTGAAGTTCAGAGGCCCAGTAACCTGTCTAAGAGAGTAAAGGTCACTGAGCTGGAATTCAGATTAAGGTCTTTTGACTTTTCCATGCTGTTTCTTGCTAGTCTAGATTCTACTGTCAGGGACTGTGGACTCCAGGAAGCTGCCTTTCAGTTTGTGCTTGTCCTGGCTCTTTTTGGCAGCTCTCTTCTGATGGTCATCCTATGTCCTTTACTGTATCCCCATATGCAGTGCTGCTGACCATTTTGCTCAATCTTTTGGCCCGGAAGCCTGAAAGAGCAGGGTTAACTCCCTGCTATAATACAGTCACTGTGCCTTGGTTATTGTTTGATGGATGCAGTAACTGGAAAACAGCCATTTAATTGCCACAGAAAATAAATGTTGAAGCTCTATTTTAAATTGTATTACTTATTTACAAGTAACTACACATTTTAGATGGTAAGCATCATTCTTTTCATTTAATACTTAATCTCATCAAATGAAAAGATGGAAAATAGAAATACATATCATTAAACCATCCTCTCACATATACTAACCTTTCAGAAAACACATATTTTCACCCAAGGTAGACAGCAATGTTAAGGCAAAAAAGTAGTGAGTTGGTTAAACTTCAGTTTATTTGATCTGAATGAGTGCCTTTTTGCTAGTGTTTTCTAATAAATCATATCATTTCTGGAATGAGAAGTAATCATTGTGGTAGGTGTTTTTATGATGATCAGGAAACTATAATAGGGAAAGGCAGGAAGATATTTAGTTCAGTATTCCAGATAAGATGATTAATAAATTGTATACTAAAAATAACTCTACTTATTTTAAAATATCTCAACTCTCACTGTTTTTCTCCACTTCTAGGGGAAAGTGGGTGTTTCCCCAACGTGATAGTGTATTGGGTTAATAATGCGAATTGTCTTTGTGATACTTTCTGCATTGCTTTGTGACAACTTTAGCTTTCATAATCTAATACAGTCAATAGCCTTTCCTGTAAATAACACTGAAATGAAGTGGAGGATTGCCGTTGTCTAAATAAACTAATCAATATTCTTTATGGCCCAGATTGCTTCAGCTCTAAAATTTTCCCAGTGCAAAACCTTAAAGAATGTTTCAATTGTTTAAACACTGTCAGCAGTCTGTAACACATCTAGTCTCAGCTTATTCTAGGATGACTTTTACTGTTCACCAAGAAACTACTCGTTACCTTTGTTAGATTATGTTTACAGTACAAGTTTTGACAAGACAGTGTGCAATTCCAAGCCTGAGCCTCTCAGATAAATACTGAGGATACACCTTAGTGGTGTTTCCTCTACCTGATCCCTTCCTTCCCTGAGACTACGCCTGTCTACTTCATTTAGAGGACTAACATCAATGTGCTAAATTCATTCATGGCTTAATATTTATATTTATATATTTGATAAATGTATAAGTATTTACAGAGCAAAATCTACTCTGTATCAGATATTGTTCCAGGCTGCAGATAGAGTGATGGACAAATGATCAAAATTTCTGCCCTGATAGTCCTTCTAATCTAAAGAGAGAAGACAAGTAAACAAGAACAGTAAATAAATATTAGCTAACATTTTTGTCTGGATTCTTCATGGATCTTGTGAATAGAATCCCTCTTCTAATTCTGGTTTAGTAGATTCTGATTCTTTTATATTATTTTGAGAAGGAGTCTTGCTGTGTCACCTAGGCTGGACTGCAGCGGTGCGATCTTGGCTCACTGTAACCTCCGCCTTCCAAGTTCAAGCGATTCTTCTGCCTCAGCTTCCCAAGTAGCTAGGACTACAGGCATGTGCCACAATGCCCAATTAATTTTTGTGTTTTTAGTAGAGACGGGGTTCTCCTATATTGGCCAGGCTGGTCTTGAACTCCTGACCTTGTGATCCGCCCGCTTTGGCCTCCCAAAGTGCTGGGATTACAGCTGTAAGCCACTCTGCCTGGCCTAGATCCTGATTCTTATGTAATAGGTTCCTGACTGGTTTCTACAGTGAGCAGCTTTTATGAATGTTGTGGATCTGACATGGTTTTATTGGGGAGATTATATCTGATTTGTGAAATTAATATAAATTAATCATATTGTTGTGAACCTTAAAGGTAGATTCTTAAATGGCATCAGCTAAATATTTTGTACACTTGATCTTAGCCAAAAAGCCAAGAAGCAATAGCTAGATACGTTTAAAACATTCTCTTTATTGGCTGGGCATGGTGGCTCATGCCTGTAATCCCAGCACTTTGAGAGGCTGAGGCAAGAGGATTGTTTGAGCCAGGAGTTTGAGACTAGCCTGGACAACATAGTAAGATCCCCATTGCTACAATTTTTTTAAAAAATATATAATTTTAAAAATAAGTAAATAAAATAAAACATTCTCTTTATCAGTTCTTTTCTTCTGCATGGCATAAAGGAAGCAGGTGGACCTGAATGCCAAGTGGGTTGATTCATTGCTTGCATTAGTAAATAAGATGCTCCATCATTATGAGTGTTTTTCATTGAGTTGTAGAGATCTTTTGTTAAATTTTGTAGTGCCATGTCTTGCAGAAAAAATGAAAATATTGGATTCTATTTTTTTTTTTTTTTTTTTTTTGCTTTCCGTGAGTTTCCCCCACATCATAATACAGGTAGAGTGAGGAATGTAGAGCAGGAGAACCCAGCCAGAAATGGAGCAACGCATTTTGCAGAGGCTACTTCAAAAGAGAAATTGACAATTACGTGCATTCTCACTTTCTTCTTGCTTTTCACATCCTCTCTAAATAAAAGCAGAGACTATAAATAGACACCACATATTTGATTTTAGAGAATGGTGTGATAAAGATTTATTTAAAACAACATAGGCTTTTTTTTGGTAAGTATTGGTTCTATTTTTCCCACAGCCCTTTACTCCAGGTTTCTATGCCAACGTCTGAAATCAAAGGCTTTTCTTGATGTGTGTGTTCTGGAATACTAAGTTAATTTTGTTGTTGCTAAGAAGGAAACTTGGTTTTAGCCAGCAGGCCATGTAGAAAGCAAGAGTTTGTCTTAATGCTTACCAGATATAACCCGTTGCTTCTAATAGAATTTGACCCGTTGCTTATAGTAGAATTTCTTTCTTTCTTTTTTTTTTTTTTTGAGACTGAGTCTTACTTGGTTGCCCCAGCTGGTGTCCAGTGGTGCCATCTCGGCTCACTGCAACCTCTACCTCCCGGGTTCAAGTGATTCTCCTGCCTCAGCCTTCCGAGTAGCTGGGACTACAGGCACCTGCCACCACGCCCGGCTAATTTTTTGTATTTTTAGTAGAGACAGGGTTTCACTACATTGCTCAGGCTGGTCTCGAACTCCTGACCTCGTGATCCACCCACCTTGGCCTCCCAAAGTGCTGGGATTACAGGCATGAGCCAGCATGCCCAGCCTTAGGGTTTCTTTTGGATAGGGACATTTCATTTTCTTTTAGCACCTTTTTCATACCAACTCACAGAACATGTTTCTTTTGTCCTCAAAGAAAGATACATTTTCACTTTCAACCCCTCTCAGAAGGAAACTCAGGAAGCAGAAAGGGTTAAATCCTTGTAGGGATGTTGCTTGCTGTGTATTTGCCTCCTTTCTTTTGAACACCTAAATTCATCCCTCCTGATTCCATGCTATTAATATTGCCTTCCATCTATAATGTGCCTATACATGTTTTACCTCATTTGAGCTTCCCAATGGTCCTAGGAGTAATAAGCATTATTTTTCCCAACTCAGAGAGCTTAGGAGACAAAGTGTGGCTTTCCAACTCTGAGCCCAGTGTTCTATGGGTAACATCACATTGTTTTTTATTCCAAAGTTAACTTGTGAACCCTTCTAATAGACTGCTCCAAGATATGACAAAATCACTTTATCCCACCAGGCTCTGGAGTTTAAGATGCCACTTTGGAAACAGAGACTCCTGTGGATGTGGGGATGGTAGTTCCTGGGAGCTGTATGTGACACAGTTCACAAGATGGGTTCTTCTCTTGCACCCTGAGCTGTAGTCTGAGAGGTCCTCTGGCCTTCAGTGAGTACCTGGCAGCTAAACAGTCCCCAGAGTGTCCCAGTTAGCCTCAGCAGGCTGAAGACCACAGATGGATTCTATTATTTTGTTAAAATACTAAGTCTAGAGGTCTAAGGCATGGTTTGAAATTGCTGGCTAAATATTCTTTTTGTTAAATGGTTCATGTGAACTTATTATTCAAAGTATGGACCATGTATTGATCAATATTTTATTTTACGCCATTATATCCTGCCTGATTTTAAAAATGACAAAAAAAAAAGAAAGGATTTAAAGTGGTTGTTGATAAGTATTACTAATTTGTATAAGTCAGGATAGAAGACAGAAAAAAAAAAAAACAACACCAGTTAGGTAAGGACAACCAAGCGGTGACAACAAGCCTGTACTCAGGATATGAAATTCTGTTTTGATGATAGAAATGAAGCAATACAGGAGGGATTGCTTTCTTCTCTCAATTACAATCGTGAGTAGATTTTAAAAGCAGAGAGACTAAAAATGTTTACATATTTTCAGTTTGATCTATCCAGTATCCAGCATAAAGATATGTGAAGGTAGCCGGTAAAAAGTAGTTTTTAGTAACTTCCATTCTTCTTTACTCCTCACTTTGAAAAGACTTCATTTGCTGCTTGTGAGTTCCCAGAGAGCTTAATGGCAGAATTACTCTTAAAGCTTTGCTCTGTTTAGAGAGCTAGGTCAGCATTCTCCATCTCCTCGCAGAGCCTCCTTCTTCCTGTAAACTTTCAGGGTTACATCTCAGATTTGGTTTCAAAAATACAAAGTTCCTACTCAGTGACAACCCATTATGTAGCAAAATAAGGTTAATTCTTAGACTTTTTCTTCCACTCATTATTTTCTTTTAAAAAAATTGGTAAAGTACACTAATGTAAAATTTATCATCTTCACCATTTTTAGGTGTACAGTTAATTCAGTAGCATTAAGTACATCCATGTTGTTGTACCACCATCACCGCCATCCATCCAACAGAACCCCTTTCAGCTTCCTTCCATTGATTTCTAATAGGGACAAATTCACTACAGGAATTGTTTTCCAACCGTTCATTGAGAGGTAGCCTACCATCACCCTCCCACTGGCAGCATAGAAAGGCGATTACATCAGACACAAAGGATTTCTCTCACACTCAGGCTGTGGGACTTTGCGATCACACATAATCATGTGGGGCCTCAGCATTTGGATTAATGGCCAAAAGAATTTTGTAAATGTAACGTTATATGAGCAGCCTCCTCAAGAGAAATTGCTCTAGTCTCTGTGATAACTGAACTCCTGGAGGTTCTGACCTTTCAGGTTAGAACGTAGTTGCCTCTCAGAGGTTAAAAATCTCCTTCCTCCTTGCTTTCTACTTCCTATTTTTTCCTCTGCAACCCTTGTCCCTCACCCCCGCCAGAAGACCCTACTCCAATCAAAAGACTCAATCATTGATCTTTAATTTTCAAACTTTGGCAAAGTAGCCTTCTAACAGTTGAAATCTTAAACACCCTCTAAGGTCCAATAAATCCCATATCTAGTCCATTCTGGGCTGAAGAAGGGAAATTCAGTTGTCCCATGATCACATGTTGACCCAGCTAGAAATTCTTTTCTGTCATTGCCTCATCATGCCATCTGCTAGGATCGATGCTGCCACGTAGCCCTCTGTATCACGTGAAGACTCAAAACTTTTTCATCTCTATGTTAATATTCAATGAACAGATATCTTTTGAAAGCCTACTGGGCCTCAGAGTTTTAATAAGTGACAGTTATTCCTACTTTAGAGATAAGAGAAAGTTACGATAATGAGAGTGGTTCAAGGTCCTACAGAAGTGAGAGGGAAAGAGGGACAGACATAAAAGCCTAGTTAATTACTAACCTTTGCAAACACAGAGCTTCAAACTGAAAAGAGACAAATAATGATAATAATGTCAATACCTGATATTTGACATTCCAGTACTATTTTCATAGCACTTCATTTTAGTTTTTGCTTTGTGTTTGGGGTTCATGTAACCAGAAGAAGAAAATTTTCAATGGAATCACAGAAAGTTTGAGTGTTGATTATAGTTCAGTGTAGTGAATGCTTTGATCCTGAAGGCTGTGAAACTGAGTCATTTTCATTTAGAAGACTTCTCATGTCAGGTTTTTCAAACAAAGAGAATGATTAGTAAACCATTCCATTACCTTTTATTCCCATAGCTCTCCTGTAATTTGTAAGACTCAAATGATAAACACTGAACCTCAAGCTGAGATTTAGTTTTGTGTATTTGCCAAAGTACACAGTAGCCTAGTTTCCATAGCCATATCTAGCAGATAAATGTCTCTGAAATAAAATCAGGCTTCAAAGACTATTGGAGGAAATCACTCTGGCTCACATTTGCAGACCAGCAGTGGGTGACAAAAGTGGACCCCGGGACACAGATATAGGTGCAATCACTAATTAACATAATTATTTGAGCATCCATCAGTGGAGTAGTCCTGAGTGTCTGTGACTTTTCCCAATCTGTAGATTAAAAAAAAAATACTTTTCTGATGTTTAAATGCTGAGAAGATTGTGCTAAGAGTATAATGGCTCTTAGTTCATCCACTCTCTCATTCCATGCCATCATCCAATCTCTGCCATCATGGTAATAAAGCCATCACTGAAGTAACTTCATCCAGTAGTAGGGGGCAGGGCTACATCCTCCCAGACACTGTGATACTCAAGGTGAATGCACTCAATTAACAGCTTAGCTGACAAGAAGCTCTGCTTTGTCCTTGGCCCTCTCTACCTGCTCTGATGTACTTTCTCACTGCACTGCCTTGTTACAAGGAGGATAGGCTAAGGGCAGACACTCAGCATGAAGCCCATGATGCACTTGCAATTTTAGCTAGAAGTACAAGCAATTTCCTTCCTTTCTCCTATTTGATTCAGTGTCGTAAAATGATGTGCCCATTTGTCCAGAAGGGATACAAATGAAATTGTATTCCCATGTGTAACATTTGGAAAATAAATATTCTGGTTATCACAGCTCCTCTTTCATCACATGTTTTCCTGTGTTATGTCATGCTTCTGCCAGTGCAAGCCAGAATGTGGAGAATGCCTAGGGGAATATTTCTCAAGTGTTCTCTAAGCAACATTAATCTTAAAAATGCTTTGCAAAAAGAGGGCATTTGGTGGTCAGATAAGTTTTGGAAGTGCTCCATGTTCTGTTCCTATCTTTGATAGTCAAGATGTCCATTAACAAATTAGGAGTCCTAGGAAGTCTGGCAATAAAAAAGACTATTGAACACAAACCAGGATTTCCCAGATTTATGACCATGGAAACTATTTTCATATAACACCTGTAAAGATCAGAGTAAGAGATGCTAACACAGTAAGTGTTTTTAGAGATTTAGGTTCACAAATTACCAAAACTACTCAGGAATAAATGGAAAATTTGGTAGACTTATAATAAGAAAAGAGATTGAATTAGTAATTTAAAATCTCCCACAGAAACAAACCCAGACACAAATGGCTTTACTGGTAAATTTTACCAAAAGTTTAAAGAAGAATTAATACCAATTCTTTATAAACTCTTCCAAAAAATACAAGTTGGGGAAAGATTTCTCAATTCATCCTATGAGGCCAGTATTATCATGAATAACAAAACCAGTCAAAGACATCACAAGAAAACTGCAAACCAATATCCCTATATAGAGATGCAAAAATCTTCAAGAAAATACTAGCAAACTGAATCTAGTAATATATTAAAAGGTTTATACACCATGACTAAGTGGGATTTATTCCAGGAATGCAAGGTTAGTTTAACATACAAAAATCCAATAATGTAATGTACCACCGTATTAATAGGATAAAGGACCAATAGCACATGATCAGCTCAACAGATGCAGCAAAAACATTTGGCAAAATTCAACACCCTTTTATGATAAAATCACTAGAAAAACTAAGAATAGAGGAGAACTTTCTCAACCTAATAAAGGGCATCTACAAAAAACCCACAGCTACCATAATACTCAAAGGTAAAAGATTGAAAGCCTTCCTTCTAAAATCAGGAGCAAGACAAAGAGATTTACTCTGGCTACTTGTATTTAACATTGTACTGGAGATTTTAGCCAGGGCACTTAGGCAAGAAATACAAATAAAAGTCATCCAGATGGTAAAGGAAGGATAAAAATTGTCTATATTTGCAGATGACATGATCTTGTATATAGAAAATCCTGATACTGACTAAAACAACTCATAGAACTATTAAACAAGTTCATCAAGGTTGCAGGATACAAGATCAATATTCAAAAATAAATTGTATTTCTATACAGTAGGAATGAACAATCTGAAATGAAATTAAGAAAACAATTTCACTTAAAATAGCATCAAAAAACAATAAAATACTTAGGAATAAATTTAACCAAAGAAGCGCAAGACTTATATACCTAAAACTACAGAATATCATTGAAATGAATTAAAGATGTAAATAAATGGTGGTATCCTGTGTTTATGGATCAGAAGACTTAATATTGTTAGGGCAACAATACTTCCCAAACTGAACTACATTTTTAACACAATCCCTTTCAGAATCCCAGCTGACTGTTTTTGCAGAAATAGGGAGATTGATCCTAAAATTTATATGTAAATTCAAGAGACCCAAAATAGCCAAAGCAGTTTTAAAAAAGAACAAATTTGAAGGACCCACACTTCCTGATTTCAAAACTTACTATGAAGCTAGTGTACTAAAACAATGCATACTTGCATGAAAACAATGTGTACTTGTATAAGGATAAACATATAGGTAAATGGAGTAGAACTGTGATTTCAGAAATAAACCCTTACATTTATGGCCAATTGATTTTTGTCAAGGGTAGCAAGACAACTCAGTGCCAAAAAAATAGTCATTTCAACAAATGGTGTTGGAACGACTGGATATCCACATGCAAATAATGAAGTTGGACCTCTTCTCATACTGTACACGAACCTTAACTTACTTTAGACCTAACTACAAGAGCTAAAACTATAAAATGCCTAGAAGAAAAAATAATAAACCTCTGTGAGTTAGGCAGTGATTTATTTAATGATACTGAAAGCACAAGCAACAGAAGAAAAAATAGATAAATTTATCTTCATCAAAAAAAGTTTTTGAAGTTTTGTCATTTGTATACTATCAAGAAACTAAAAAGACAATAAGGGTCTCTTCTTGGGGTAATGAAAATGTTCTAAAATGAGATGTGATGATGGTTGCATACTCTGTGAATATCCCAAAGACCATTGAATTGTACACTATAAATGGATGAATTATAGGATATGTGAATAATATGTTAACAAAGCTGTTAAATAGCTATTTGTCCTCACAGTGTGACATTTTCATCTTTTTTCAAACTGCTTGTTTCTCCTAAGTTAATGGCATCTGTGAAACAGGAAAACTGTTTTTTTAAAAACTCTGTCAATTATCTTTAATTACACAAAAGCCTCCAGAAGAACTCATATTGTTTCTATCTTAACTGTTTTGTTTGTCATTTCTGTATATAACTCGAATCCCTTGGAAAAGATGACATAAATTTATTTTAAAACCCTTCACTATTGGGGTCAGGCGCAGTGGCTCATGCCTATAATCCCAGCACTTTGGGAGGCCAAGACAGGAGGATCACTTGAGCTCAGGAGTTCAAGATCAGCCTGAGCAACAAAGTGAAACTCCATCTCTACAAAGAAATAAAAATACAAAAATTAGCCGTGCATAGTGGCACACACCTGTAGTCCCAGCTTGCTTGGGAGGCTGAGGCAGAAGGATCACTTAAACCTGAGAATTTGAGGCTGCAGTGAGCTGCGATCACACTACTGCACCCCAGCCAGGGTGACAAAGCAAGATCCTGTCTGAAAAAAAAAATAAAACCCTTCATTGTTGATGGTATGGCATCATTTATAACTGAGTTTAATAGTTCTCTTTTTCCATAGATGGGACTGCACAACTCAGGTGCCCATTGCATTAGTTGGTAGTTGTACAAGTCTTGAGACAGAGGCTGAGAATATGATGAAATACCAAGTCATAAGCAAACACATAGGAATGTGCTGCCAGCCCTTTAAATGGTGTGAGAG
The DNA here is from genome assembly GCF_030222135.1 of Aotus nancymaae. NCBI lineage: Eukaryota > Metazoa > Chordata > Mammalia > Primates > Aotidae > Aotus > Aotus nancymaae. The sequence continues at coordinate 15,338,957 of NW_026988472.1, read as the reverse complement.
GTTGTAGATAATTTGGTATTCATAAACATAGAGGGAGCAGAGGCATGAAAAATGCAAACCATAAGACTGTGCAAATATAATAACAAATTTGAGGGTGGATGAGTTCCCCAGGGAAATAGGAAAGGAGTGGGGAGAAGGAAGGGAAAAGGCTAAGGATCAGACTCTGGGGGATTCAGTGGATCATAGAAGGAGTCTTGAACTAGGTTGAGACTTGGGACAACTAGCACTATCTGATGGGGTGGTGTTAGATGCAGCCAAGTGCTAATGGGATGGATACATCCCTTCATATCTGGCTAAAAGGAGCTCATTGGTGACCACAGAGAAAAGGGCATCCATGGACTTTTGAGGATACAAGTCAGATTTTAGAAAACAGAAACATATGAAGGCAATGAGGGCATCATTTGAGTGGGACTGTTAAAATAATGCAAAGAGAATAACAAATGAAAAGGATACATGTTTCCCTGTAGTGTATGAGGGCTTTTTCTAGATAGAGTGAAGCTATGTATGTCTGAAGAGAGCTTGGATACCTGCATTTGGAAAAAGAAAGATAATGCTTTTGTTAACTATCAATACAACACAATACTGCCATCCTATTTAATGAGTCTCTTCTTAGATGATTTTAAAATTTAAATCATTGTGGTAAACTATAGAAAATAAATCATCAAAAGATTTCTCTTACAGACGTTGTCACAAAACAATGGAACTAGAAGGGTCTTGAGGTATTCATATAAGCTGGACAGGCATGGTTCTGAATTAATCTGGAAGATAGCTCTTTATTTTCAAGATGATTAAACAAGGATATTTGGCAGCTTTCCCAGTGACCTCTGGTATTCTAATAATGCTGATTTTCTTTTCCTTAACTAAAATATAAAAGTACAGAGAGATTAAGCTCTCCAATGTTTCAATCAGGAAATGCTACTTTTCTTACTATAAACTTGGCTTATCTTATAGGACCAACAATAAAGGATTATGTGGGAGCCATAAACTGGCATCTCCTGGCAATAGTCTCCCATTATTATGATGTAGTTTCTCAAAGGGATTTAAGTGCTTGAGGGCATGGTTCCAGGGACATTGTGTTCTGCTTGAATCAACAATTTCTGCTGTATCAAAGACACTGCCCTATAGATAAAGGCCACTTTGGAAAACTAGCAAGCTTTCAGAGTATAGGTACAAAATGAACTTGACCATTACTCTAGATTTTTTTTCTTTTCTTTTCAAAGAGCAGTCATCATTTGGAAGTATTCCCAGAGCCCCTGCCTCACCCTCTTAGGTCATGAAGACATTCCTTACTGAGAAGTGGCTTAGTATTGAGAAACTGCTGAAACTTTGGTGAGAAAACTATAGAAACACATTTTGGAGAATGAGAGGGTCCACACTGTCAGGCAGTTCTCACTCAGCCTACGGCACTACTTCAGGGATTTGCACATGCAAACGTGTTCCCCACATATGTGCCTTTCTTTTTAGCAAGTTTGGGTTTTCTGTGAAATGAGAACAGAGAAGTCAGACACTGATAGGGGTGAAACTAATTAATGAAATTCTTTAACTACTTGGTGCCTTTATCAACAGCAAAGAAGTTTATGTTATGGGCCTTTATGGTCTTCTTGTTTTCTTTTCTTTTTCTTTTTCTTTTCTTTTTTTTTTTGAGACAGCAGAGTCTTGCTCTGTCACCCAGGATGGAGTGCAGTGGTGCGATCTCGGCTCACTGCAACCTCTGCCTCCCGGGTTCAAGCGATTCTCCTGCCTCAGCCTCCCAAAGAATATTTATGTTTTTTAATAAAATATTTTTTCCAAAGCAAAGATCAGTTTTATATTAGACTATTCCTTGACTATACATGCATTTTACAGAGGAAAATGTCGATTTTTCCAGATTTCAGTTAAGGGAGGAATTACAAGGACCAGCTGCTCTGAGGCTGCCCCAAGCTGTTTCTTAACCTCAGCCCCTCTCTTCTCCATTGCTATTTTTGTGTTCTATGTAAAATATCTTTGCTCATTTCTCTGAGTATGTATTAGCATTTTCCAAAGTTGGTTATGTTCCCTCAGCGGTCATCTTCTACCCCTGGAGCTTCTTAGTCTCTATTTTTACTCCTTAGAAACAGAAAAAGTACATGTGGAAGATTTGTAAGTTTCACATTTTAAAGTTAAAGTTGAGAGGTTTAAAAATGCCTCTAGAAGAAACCTATCTCCACATTCCATCAACTATATAGGAGGCAAGAAAGCATCTTTTATGAGCAAAGGCTTTGGAAGCAGGACATTTCTGTTCTATGATGTACTAACTACTTCCACTGGGCTTTAGTTTCCTCATTGATAAAATGGAAATATCAACAGTGCTTGCCTTCACAGGGTTGGAGTAAGCATTGCATGAGATAATGCATATGAAGGGCTTCAGCCAGTGCAGGCATGGAGAAGGATCTCAATAAATGTTAGTGATGATGGTGGTGATGATGATAAAGGATTTGGAGTCTCAAAATGTTATATTGTAGCATTACAATGTAACATTTTCAGATAAGAAACCAGATCACATAGTCTGCCAAGGTTATTTGAATTTGCTATGTGGAAGGGAAAATTACTTCTCTGTCACTTAATAGCTGCCATATATTCTTACTCAGGAGGTGTGCATACACATGCTTGCTATGTCTTGTGTCCTTGCCCTGATGGTCAAGAGTTTTGTTTTAGCCCTTTTAAAAATCTAACACAGCTCTCAATATTGTGCAGTGCATGCAGTAGCCTTTCTACAAGTGATTTCTTTAATTAAAAAAATCAAATTATCATGCAAATTATACTGTTAGAAAAGATTTTGACCTTATGAAGATTTACAAGACATTTATTTTTAAAGTAAAAGAAATTAAATTGGCAAATAAGGTCTTATAAACTACCCATTTCTGGTCTATTTCCTAAGGATTCACCTCTACTCACCCTCGCTTTTCTTAGCACTTTGGCTGTTACACAATGAAATGAAGTTAATGGTTTCTAATAATGAATGAGCCATCTTCATGTTAGAGGTCTTGGTACCAAGTAATAGAATCCAACTCAGGCTAACAAGAGGGAATTTGCTGAAAGTAAATGAGAGGAGCCACAGAACTGATGTGAGGCTGGAGAACCACACTTGAGAATGAGCAGAGAGCATGAGAGCTCTGGCAAGTTAGGGGCAGGAACCATAGCCATGGTCTTTGTAGCAGGAAGCATCTGTTCAGCACTTGACCATGGGGAAAGAAAACCCATAGGTGACCCACTCCATCATCAGAGTCCTCTGAGAGGGTGACCGGCCTAGCTCAGGTAACAGGCTCTACAGCCAGGCTATCCCAGGAGCTGGGGGTAGGGGTGTGGAGAGAGAGAAAAAAAATCTAACCTATCATTTTCTGTAATGGGAGCTGGTAGCTGGGACCATCCTCACTACACAGCTATACAAAGAGGAAGAAGAGAGGCAATTTTCCAGAAAGAAACCAGGATACTACCCGAAAAGGGGAATGGATGCTTAGGAGCCCATGGTGGCAAGTGCCTGATATTCTACACTGCTAATAATCTGATTCTTTATGTCAGGCATAGTCTGTAATCTAGCCTGTCTTTATTAAGCCTTTGTAGACCTGAAAACAGAGTATGAGATATTCCATTTTGCTATTCCTGTCCTATATGTGGTCTAAAGACAGTCCTCCATGTCGTCATCCTGCTCTCGTCTAAGTGGGAACAGCTTTCTCAAGTGATTAGATGGGAATTCAGGAGTTGAGAATATCGTAGCACCAGCATTAGACACTAGGATGTGCTACCTTTATTTATGTATAATTTCCAAATAAATAGAAACACATTTAAAGCTATTATTTCCTGTAAATTAAAACCAGCCAACACAGCACCAGGGAGATTTTGCACATCTTATTAAATTGGGTCCTGTATAGGTATAATGTATTCAGTTCCCACCAAAGGGAATGTTTCTGGCACAGTAGAGGGTCTGGTTACTTTGAAAGTCTTAGGTTGGTTGCTTTGTTGTTGTTGTTTTAGAATACCATTCAAATTTAAGGTGTTGCCCTTTTGGATTGATTCTGTTTGCTTTTATGTTCTAGGGGAAAACATATCCATTTCGGGGGGCCTTTCCACCAGTATGGAACCCTATTGCATATTTGGATTATAACAACTTGTGGCGAACTATGGATAACATGGGAAAGGAGGTAAAATGTGTGTTCAGTTTGCACATGACCCGTTACTGAAATAACAATGGCAACTGTTTAATATCCTTCCATGGTGCAAGAAACATTGCTCCATACACCAATGCATATCATTTCCAATGTACCCAAACTCTGCAAAGTTGGTAGTATTTCCACTTGACAAATGGGAAAAATGAGTGCCCAAAGATTATTTAATTTACCCAAGACCTCATAGCAAGGGAACCAGCATACCAACCTACTCTCTTATACAAATGCCTGTATGCCTTCAGTTTTATGCTACTGAGCATTTATATGACATATTTTTGCCAAGTATCTCTACTTATAGTTGTCTGTCTGCCTGTAATGCCATTTTAGATAGTAAAGGAGAGAAGGATTTGCCGCCCCAAAGCTTTTTTACTTAGTCTTAGGCTCTGTAATATCAATATCTCAAACTTGAATTTGGGACATAAAATGGGTATTAGCTTTCAATAATAATGATGATGATAATCATCATCATGATAATAATATAAATTTGTGCATAGACATATATAATACTATCATTATTATTATTGTTTTGGCAATGGCATTAGGACAGAATCCAAAGAACCCTACCCCACTCCCTGTCTCTATATAGAATTCCATACCAATCACACATTTCAACACAGAGACCAAGAGACCCATTTTCGGAGGTTCTCATGAGGGCCTTCCTAAGAGGAGGCAGCAGTTACTATCACACCTGAGTGGGGGACTTCCTTTCTCTTCAGATTCCAGCTGAGGCTCCCTGGGAGGCCCCACATGCTAACGAATGGGACAAAATGACTATGAAAGAGCTCATTGATAAAATCTGCTGGACAGCGTAAGTAGATTTGACCATACAAAATTTCCTTTTTATCTTCCCTTCTTGTCTTTTATATCCTGCCTTGAACTGCAGTGCTTTTCTTAACAACTTACAGAAAAAAAGTTAAGAGGTAACGTAGTAATCTTTCAGTCAGTAGCAATATTGAGGGCACTTTAGCACTTCAAAGTAGGTTAGAACAGAAAATGAATCTAAAAATTAAGAAAAGTAGGTGAATGAAGTAGAACTTCTTTTAATGAAAGTGTTGTATGATCAATAAAATCAATAATTGTGTTTTCATATTATGGAAAGTTTGCCTACAAAAGCAGTTTGAAAAGATAGTACATTTACACCATGGAATACTATGCAGCCATAAAAAAGAATGAAATCATATCATTTTCAGGGACATAGATGAAGCTGGAAGCCATCATCCTCAGCAAACTAACACAGGAACAGAAAACCAAACACCGCATGTTCTCATTCATAAGTGGGAGCTGAACACAGACACAGGGAGGGGAACAACACACACTGACACCTGTCAGGGGGTTAGGGGAGGGAGAGTATCACGATATGTAGCTAATGCATGTAGGGGTTAATACCTAGGTGATGGGTTGACGGGTGCAGCAAACCACCATGGCACACATTTACCTATATAATAAACCTGCACATGTACCCTGGAACTTAAAATAAAATAAAAAGATAATCTCATATAGATGTAGAATACTAGGAAATGAGAGGAAAGCTAGTCTGTACTGGTAAAAAATATGTTATATAATCTTTTCAATTAGACCATGTGTTATTAGTTTATGTGGGGCCTACTATGTGAAGGCACCATACCAGGCACTGAGGAATGGGGGGTGAACTTCTTAGGAATAGCCCCTACCCTCATGGAGTTTATGTTCTTCTAGCAAGCACTGACCTTGAACACAATTACGTAAGAACTAGGAGGTTTCCTGTAATAGGGAGAACCTTACATAGTCTGAGGGTAAAGGAAGCATTCTTTGATGAAGCAATCTTTAATCTGAAACTAAGTGCATCAACTAAGAATGAGCCACAGGGGCAGGGGGCAGTGAACAATATAGGGTAATGGTATCTTCCAGGAATGACACACAGGGACAGGAGAGAGAAAGGAAGAGTGGATGAAGTTGGGTGGATAGTATCTGCCAGGAATAAGCCATGGGGCAAGAGAGAGACAGAAAGGGTGGATGGTGTGGTGGAAATGGTAGCTTCCAGGGATAACCCATAGGGTTGAGAGTAGTGGGGCATATGGTACGATCTAAGAATGACACACAGTGTCAAAGGGAGGTAGGGAAGGTTGGACAGTGTTAGTGGGAGGAGGGAATGATATCTTACAAAAATTACCCACCAGGGCAAGAAGGGAAAAATGGATAATGGAGAAAGATGGATGGTGTTTTAGGAATGACCCACAAAATCAAGGGAGATGGGGACTGGAAGGGTGGATGGCATTGGGGAATTTTATTGTCGGGGAATGAGCCACAGGGATTAGGGGGAGATAGGGAGGACTGATGGGGAAGGAAAATAGTATCTTCCAGGTATGATCCACAGGTTCAGAGGTGAGACAAGTATATTGGATGGTGTTTGCCATGAATGAGCTACTAGGATAGTAGGGGAGACAAAAAGGTTGATGGTGTGGTGTGATGGTATCTTTTATGAATGATCCAAAGGGGTAAAGGGAAGACAGGAAAGGTATATGTTGCAGGGATATCATCCACCAACAACCTGGAGATGTAGTGGGGAGACGGAGGTATAGTTGGTATTACCAGGTTATGTTTTCCAGAAATGAGCAAAAAGGACAAGGGTGAGATAGGAAGAGTGAGTGATGTGGCTTGGTTGCATCTTCCAGGAATGCCCCCACAGTGTTAGGGAGTGGGGAACAAGGATGGATCCCTGTGGGGTTATGGTATCTTCCAGGATTGGCCTACAGGATCAAGGGGAAACAGTCAACATTAGATAGTGCCTGTGTGTGGTGGGGAGGTGGGGTTGGGGGGAGAATGAAATTTTCCAGCTATTTCTCTCTCTCCCTGGGGAGAGAAAGGGAAGGTTGGTTTGTGTGGATAGAGATGGTATCTTCTACCCAAAAGGTCAAAGGGGAAGCCAGAAGGGTAGATATCTTAGGGGAAGGGGAATTTTCCAGCAGTGACCCAGAGGGTTGATGAGGAGACAGGAAACATAGATGGTGAGGCAGGGTGATGTATTCCAGAAATGATCCACAGGGAAGGGGCAGATACAAAGGTGTATGGGGTGAGGGAGATGGTCTCTTCCAGGCATGACCCACAAGAATAGAGGGGACACAGGTAGTGTAGATCATTTGGCAAAATGGAATTTTCCAGGAATGGTCCACAGGGCAGAGGATACATAGGAAGGTTTGATGGTGTGGCAGGATGGTATCTTCCAGGAATAAACAATATAGGCATTAATAAGGGGGAGAAAGGTAGGGTGGATGGTGAGATGTCATGGTTTCTTCCAATAATGACTCATAGCATGGTATAGGGATGACCCAGAGGCAGAGGGCAGAGAGAGGAAGCATGACTGGGGTGGCAGGATATACCTTCCAGGAATGGTCCACATGAGCTAGGGGATACAAGGAAAGTGGGCTTGTTTGCAGGCATGGTTCTTCCTGGAGTGACCCAAAGGGTCAGGGGTGAGACAGGAAGGGTGGATATTTGGGGAGGGAGGATAACTTCCATCAATGACCCAGAGAGGTGGGAGGAGACAGGAAGTGTGGAAGGTGACCATGATGGTATTTCCAGGGATGACCTTCAAGAATTGGGAGAGACAACTAGGATAGATGATTTAGTGGGGTGGTATCTTCCAGGAATGAACCAAAGGGGCAGAAGAAAACATGGTAGATTGTATTTATAGAGATGGACTCTTCCAGGAATGAGCCACCCTGGTGGTGTTAGGGGGGAACACGGAAGGGGTAGGGATGGTATCTTCCAGGATGACCCACAAGGCCAAGGGGGAGATAGGTCAGGGTGTATAATGTGTTTCTGAGGGGAGGGGATGTTACTTTTTAGGAATGTGACACAGACGCTCTGGGGACTCAGAGAAGGGTAGATGTTTGGTGGAGGAGGTGGTATCATCCCAAAATGACCCAGAGGGTTTAGAAAGGTGTACCAGGATGGTATCTTCCAGGAATGAGCCACAGGGCGATGGGGGTGACATGAGGGTAAAGGTTGTGGAGGGGATTATCTTTCAGTAATGACTCAAAGGAGTCGGGGGAGATAGGAAATAAAGATAGTGAGGCAGGATGGTATTTTATAAGAATGGTCTTCGGGATGTGTGGGGTTAACTAAACAGGAAAGATGGACCGTGTAGGAGGATGTTATCTTCCAGGAATGAGCCACAGAAGTAGGAGTGAGACAGGTAGGTAGATGGTTTCATGGAATGGTATTTTATAGGAATGAGCCACAGGGCAGGGGGTAGATATAAAGGGTGGATGGTATGGAGGAAATGGTATCTTCCAGTAATGAACTACAAGACTGAGGAAGGAGGGGAATGATGGATGAGCTAGGTGGATGGGATCTGCCAGGATGGCCCATAGGGCCAAGACAAGGCAGAGTGGATAATGTAAGGGGTGTTAGTATCTTCCAGGAATATGACACAGGCAATGCAGGGAGTCAGGAAAGGGTAAATGTTTTGGTGAGGGAGTAGTATCCCCAAATGACCCAGAGTGGTAGAGGGGAGATGTGATAGTTGAATGGCAGGATGGTATCTTCCAGGAATGAGCCACAGTGGCAGTGGTGGGGGTGGGAGACAGTAAGGGTGTATGTGGATGGTATCTTCCAGGAATGATCCACAGGAGTCAGGGAAATAAGTTTAGGCAGATGGTATCTTCCAGGAATGTGCCAAAAAGGTAGTGGTGGGGGGAGACAGGAAGGGTGGATGCTGGGGATGACATCATACAGGAATAAACCAAAGGGGTTAGTAGGGAGTTAGGAATCATGAATGGTGTGGCAGGATATATTTTCAAGGAATGACACATATGGGCTAAGGGGACACAGGGAATGTTGGCCTCACGGGACATCGTATCTTCCTGGAGCAATTCAAAAGGTTGGGGTGAGATAATAAGGGTGGATGTTGTGGGGAGTAAATTCCAGTAATGACACAGAAGGGTAGGGGAGACAGGAAGTGGGGAAGGTGAGGCAGGATGATATTTTCCAGGTGTGACCTACAAGGTTGGGAGAGTAAGATGAGTGATGGTAGGGGAAATGGTATCTTCCAGGATAACTCCCAGTGGGAAATAGGGCAGGGTGGATAGTGTTGAGGGGGCTATCTGTTTCAGGAATGTGACTAAGTCTCTGGGGGGAAACAGGGAAGGGTAGATGTTTTGTGAGGGAATGATACCAAAATTACCCAAAGGAATAGTGGGGAAATAGGATGGTTGCATGGTGTGTCAGGATGGTATCTTCCAGAAATGAGCCACACTGGCAGTGGTGGAAAGAGATAAGAAAGGTGGATGTTGACTGGGATGATATCATTCAAGAATGACTCAGAGGAAGAGGGGAGAGACATGAAGCCTGACTGGTGTGGTAGGACATATCTTGTGGGAATGAGCCACAGGTGTGGGAGAAGACAAGGTAGATGATTTGATGGAATGAAATCTTCCAGGAATGACCCACAGGGTCATGGGGGAAAACTGAAGGGTAGACGTTGTGGATGGAGGTAACTTACAGCAATGACCCAGAGGGATGGGGGAGACAGGATGGTGTGGCAGGATGATATCTTCCAGGATTGAACCACACTGGTGGGATCGTGGGGGGCATGGTATCTTCCAGGAATGACCCACTGGGGTCGGAAGAAGACTGGTAGGGTAGATGGTTTGACTGAATGTTATTTTACAGGAATGATCCACAGGGCAGAAGGTAGATAGGAAGGATGGATACAGTAGAAGAGATGGTATGTTCCAGCAATGAACTACAGAATTCGGGGAGGGGGGAATGATGGATGAGATAGGGAGATGGAATCTTCCAGGATAACCCACAGAGCCAAGGAGGAGACAAGGCAGACTGGATAATATAAGGAATATAAGGGGGTATACAGTATCTTTCAGGGTGTGACACAGGCACTGCAGGGAGGCAGGGAAAGGTAGACGTTTTAGGAAGAAGGTGGTATCATCCCCAAATAACCAAGAGGATAACAAGGAAATAGAATGGTTAGATGGTGTGGCAGGATGGCATCTTCCAGGAATGAGCCAAAATGACAGTGGTGGGGGTGGCAGAAGGTATGGGTGGATGTATCTTCCAAGAATGATTCACAGAGGCAGGAGAGATGGGTACATTGGGTTTAGAGAGATGGTATCTTCCAGGAATGAGACACTCAGGTAGTGGTGGGGGAAAACAGGAAGGGCAGAAGTATGGGGGGATGATATCATCATTGAATGAGCCAGAGTATTAGTGTTGGAGGGAGGGTCACATCAGGAATGTGACAAAGGCTCTTCGGGGAAACAGGGAAGCCTAGAAGATGGGAAGGGTGTGGTATCATCCTGAAATGATCAGAGGGGTAGTGAGGAGATAGGACGGTTGCATGGTGTGACAGGATGGTATCTTCCAGGAATGAGCAACACTGTGGGTGGCGGGGGAGACCATCAGGGGGATGTTGGCTGGCATGGTATCATTGTGAAATGACCCAGAGGGACAGGACAGGGAGATGAAGCATGATTGGTGTGGCAGGGTATATTTTCCAGGAATAAGTCACAGGGACAGTAGGGAGACGTGAAAAGTGGATGGTGAGGTGGAATGGTACTGCCCAGGAATGGTCCACAGGAGCCAGGGGATGCAGAGAACATTGGCTTGTTGGCAGGAATGGTTTTTCCTGGAGTGACCCAAAGAATTGGGAGTGGTGGGGGAGATAACTTCCATCCATGACCCAGAGGAGTGGGAGGAGACAGGAAGTGTGGAAGGTGACCATGATGGTATCTTCCAGGAATGACCCAAAGGGGCAGAGGGATACAGGGTGGATTGTGTTTTGAGAGATGGTGTCTTCCAGAAATAAGCCACCCTGGTGGTGCTTGAGGGGAAACACAGGAAGAGGTATGTGGAGGTGGCATGTTCCTAGATAAGCCGAAGGAGTAGACAAGGCAAGGTAGAAGTGTTGTAGGGGGTGTGATAGTATCTTTCAGGAATGTGGTATAAGTCACTGTGGGTAAACAGGGAAGGGGAGATGTGGTGATATCATCTCAAAATGACCCAGAGGGGTAGGGAGAAAATAGGAAGGTTGCATGGTGTAACAGGATGGTATCTTCCAGGAATGAGCCATACTTGCAGTAGTGGGGGTGGAGACAGGATGGAAGGTGGATGTTGCTAGTATCTTCCTAGAGTGACCCACAGAGGCAGTAGGTAACAGTACATTGGATTTAAGAGGTGGTATCTTCCAGCAATCTGCCACAAGGGTGGTTAGAGTTCTGGGGGATACAGGAAGTGTGGATGGTGTGGCAGGGATGGCATCTTCCAGGAATGAACCACACTGGTGGTGCTTTGGGGGGACACAGGACTGGGGATGATATCTAATAGAATGACAAGGAGGAGTGGATAGTTTTGTGTAGGGGTATAGTATCTTTCAGGAAAGTGACACAAGCACTGTGGGGAGACAGGGAAGGGTAGATGCCTTAGGGAGGGAGTGGTATCATCCAGATATGACTCAGGAGTAGGGGGGAAATAGGCTGGATGGTGTGGCAATATGGTATCTTCTAGGAATGAACCACACAGGTGGTGACTAGGGGAGGCAGGAAAGGTGGGTGGTGTGGGAAGATGGTGTCTTCTAGGAATGACCCACAGGAGAAGTGGGAGACAGCATGGATTGGCTTTGGAGAGAACCACAGGTATGGTGGTTGGTGAGAAAAAAAGAGTAGGTGGTGTGGAAGGATGGTATCTTCCAGGAACGACCCACAAGGATATGGGGAGACAGGGGTTTAGAGAGACAGTATCTTCTAGGAATGAACCACACGGGTAGTGGTAGGGAGAGACAGGAAGGATGGATGTTGTGGGAGGGTGGTATTCAGGAATGACATAGCAGGGACTGGGGGAGACAGGAATACGGGAATGCTGTAGCAAGATACATCTTCCAGGAATGAGCCACAAGGGCTTGAGGAGAGACATTATGATTGGATGGTGTTGGTATATGGTATATTCCAGTAGTTAGCTATAGGTTTAGAGGGGAGACAGCAAGAGTAGATGGTGTGGAGGGGATGGTATCTTCCAGTAATGGCCCACAGGTGCAAGAGGGAGATTGGGGAGATTGGACAGTGTTGGGGGAATTATATCTTTCGTGAATGTGACACAAGCTCTGGAAGAGATAGTGAAGGTTGAATTTGTTGGGGGGGCAGCGTAGAGAGGTAATGATATCCTAAAATCACCTGTAGTATTAGGGTGGTGATAGGAAGATTGAGTGGTGTAGGCAGATGATATCTACTAGGCATGACTCTCAGAGTCAGTGGGAACATGAGAAGATAGAAAATGTTTTTGCAGGGGTATTGTCTTCTAGGAATGAGACACAACTGCTGAGGGGAGATAGGGAAAGGTGTATGTTTTGGGGGCAATGGTACCATCCAGAAATGAACCAGAGGAATAGCAGGTAAACAGGAAGAGTCAATGGTGTATGGCAGGATGCTGCCTTCCAGAAATTACCCACAGGTATGCAAAGAGACAAGAAAGGTTGGATGATGTGTGGAGAATGGTATCTTTCAAGAATAACCCAAAGTTCGCAGGGGAGTGGGGAGATAGGGACGGGTGGATGATATACAGCGATGGAATCATCTAGGCAGAGGGGACAGGGAGGAGCTTTTGTGAAGGCCTTGAAGTGAGAAGCATGTTGGCATGTTTGAGCAACTGATTGGACAGTGTAGCTGGACCATAGTGATGACAAGAGCAAGCGGTATAAGAGGAGTTTGGAGGACCGGTCTAGAGGCTGATAGTGCAGATCTGTCGGCCACATTCAAGATTTGTCCTTTCTCCATTGAAGGTCATTGAATGGTTTTAAGCAGAGGGTTTTTTGAGTTTGGCACTTTTAAAAGACCTCATTGGATATAGTGTGGAGGATACAAGAGGTGATATAGGATGACCAAGTAGGAGCCACCTGGACATATTGGTAGCCTGGACCAGGGCTACGGCAATGAAGATGGAGAGGGGAGGATGGGTGTTGAAACAAGCATATTGACCCTTAGAGAGAACCTGGATTAGCATATTTGGAGCGAACTCATAATTTCTTAATAGCAGGAGAAAACTTTAGTCTCCTCAAGAGTTATAAAATGCATTCCTTCAGAAATTGAATCTTTGAGGGGTTTTTTTCCAATTGCAATAGAAATACTTTCTGAACACACCAAATAGTGTTTTAAAAACATGACATTCTCTGATTCCTGTACATCTTGACACCTGACTTCTACTTTTGTTCTGTGAACAGGACTGCTAGGCGTTTTGCTTATCTTTTTGTGAATATCAATGTGACCTCTGAGCCTCACGAAGTGTCAGTTCTATGGTTTTTATGGTATGTGAAGCAGTGCGGGGGCACCACTCGGATATTCTCTGTCACCAATGGCGGCCAGGTATGGTGTGTGTGTCTGTTCTGAAACAAGCACTTCATCTGGGATTTTGCTTTCTCACAGGGCAGCGTCTTTAATAATTGCTGCAGTATTTTGGAACACGAATAATTAGCAGTGTGAAATGATCTCAAAATCTTTTCTGGAAAAAAAGAACCAGTTTCTCATTTCCTTTTGTCATTCCTAAAAAGGAGCTCTCAGATAAAGAATGTTTCATTTTGAATTAGTTTTTGGGAATTAAGTTCCCTCCTTTTGATGGCAGGTAAAATTAGGCTACTTATGTAGTAGAAGCTAAATTCCTAATATTAAGTAATTTCCAAAAAATTCTAGAAATTGTGCAGTTATTATACTTAAAGTCATCTCTGTTCCAGACATAAGGCTTCTGTCCCATCTGTTTATCTGAGTTATTCTTTTATGTTAACTGTTACAGAATGGAAGTGACTGTTCTTCCTTCTAATTCACACAAGTGATTATGGCCTCTCTTGCAATAGGAAATTCTGCATTTTGGATTCTTCATTTTTGCTGCCCACTCGCTTTTGCCCAGTTTCCATATCATTTCCTGTATTAATAAATGAACTCATTTGGCTCATTGGCTGGACACATGGCAAACCAGTGGCGAAGCCAGAATCCTAATTCCCCAGATTCTGAGATTGTCTGTTTCAACCATTTATGTTATCCAAAGAGAATGGGTATCTCTGTTCTAGAAATGTTATACTTGGATGGTATGAGGTTTAATTAGTAGCAATTTGCTTCTAACTTAGGTTCTCTGAGTTCCAGAATTCTGAGTGCACAGTACAAGGTGGAGTCTTTCTCTGCCAAGTGAATTATTCCTCTCCTGAGGAGATCACTGGAAATCCCTAAGTTCTTCTGGCACCAGAGTTATTGCCCATTTGACCCTTAGCTTTGGCGAATGCAGGACAGTTGCATTTTTTTAGTGTCTTTACTTACAGGCAGAAATGCTAACTTACTCCTTTTAGCCAGTATTTTACTTTCTGAAGTATTTTGATTCTTATTTGATATTTGTGTCCTTCATTCAGAGGAGCCAGGATACTTCTAGCCAAATTCTACATGACCTTTTGGAGAGTATGATTCAGATGATTAATCTCAAACTATGATTACAACATTTTTATAAAGAACTTAGACTTATCATGTAATTTAATTCATCAAATACTAGACCTGGAGGGGTGAACAGTGAACAAGACAGAAACAGTTCATGGTCTGTCCACCACACTAAAAGTAACTCTTAGAAAACATAGACCAGATTATAAGGGAAATGGTACAGGTTTCTTGAGGAAGGACAAATCATGAATTTAGGTCTGAACCACTATGAGGTTTTTTTCCCCCTTTTTTAAATTTAATTTTTGAGACAGGGTCTCACTTTGTTGCCTAGGGTGGTCTTCACCTTCTGGGCTCAAGCAGTCCTCCCACCTCAGCCTCTCAAAGTGCTAGGATCACAGGCATGAGCCACCATGCCTAGCCAGGAATATTTTTTATAAAGAATTTTGGTGGTGTCATTAAAAGAGTAGCCAGTTACAAAAGTGGAAAAATCACTGCATGGCTGTTTATGCATTTTTCTGGAGGAGCATGATTGAGGAATCTGTTAACTGGTGGGCTGTGCACTTCTAACCATTTAAAGAATCTTCTATAATAGGCTAAAAATATCCCCCTGGTTCTTACCAAAAGCATTGTGTTAAGGACTTACCTTCTTAGATTACGCTGGAAACATTTCCATGGTGATCATAGCAGAAGGCAGCGGGTAGAGCACTTCTGGTGTTCGACGGCTGCCCAAGAGAACTGTTTCACAATATCTAAAGGAACAAGCAGATGCTTAGCCTTCACCCTCTGCCTCCGCCTTGAAACTTCCAGATAGTTTTGCAAAAAGTTACTCAAGATCTGATATTCCAATTCTTTTTTTTTTTTTTTTTTTTTCCTGAGACGGAGTCTAGCTCTGTTGCCCATGCTGGAGTGCAGTGGCACAATCTCTGCTTACCGCAACCTCTGCCTCCTGGGTTCAAGTGATTCTCCTGCCTCAGCCTCCCAAGTAGCTGGGATTACAGGCATGAGCCACCATACCTGGCTAATTTTTGTAGTTTTAGTAGAGATGAGGTTTCACCTTGTTGGCCAAGCTGGTCTCGAACTCCTGACCTCAGGTGATCCACCTGCCTTGGCCTCCCAAAGTCCTGGGATTACAGATGTGAGCCACCACACCTGGCCCATCTTCCAATTCTTAGAAACATCATTTGGTGGTGACTAGTAGGACATGACTATCCCTAAAAGCACCCTGTAACTTTGTCTATAATATGGCACCATCTGCATCCTTACCTGCCTGGACAACCTCAGCCCAGAACGAGAGGAATCAAAGGAAATTAGAAACCTCATCCTGTGGGATAAGCACAGTGCCCTCCCCTTCCCAGGGCTCTGTCCACACCCTGCACTCTTGGGCATTTGAAACCCATAGACTTGCTGATATTCCCACTTGGTCAGGGGAGCATTGGCATAGTGGAGCATTTCTTCTCGTTCTGTGATTTTTATAAACTTGTAATGGCTTTTCCTTGCTGGAAGCTGTGCAGGAAATGAGCATTGAATTGTCTTGGCCAACTCTGCCTCTGTCCTGATGAATTCTTCTGACAGTTAAATGTGTGAACATCGGAGGTGTGGCCTATGACTTTCTAGAGGTTTTCTAATCAGTAGCAAATAGGGTTTTCCTTCCTTGGGCTTTCATAACGTTTCCTTTGCTACCTACCTCCTCCTGTAGGAACGGAAGTTTGTAGGTGGATCTGGTCAAGTGAGCGAACGGATAATGGACCTCCTCGGGCACCGAGTGAAGCTGAACCGTCCTGTCACTCATGTTGACCAGTCAAGTGACAATGTCATCATAGAGACATTGAACCATGAACATTATGAGGTAACTCAGTTTAGTCAAAAGGAGCATATAGTACATAGGCCGGCCTTGTGTCTTCTGTAGCTTCTAATCAGATATAATTCAAGCAGTAGCATAATTAATGCTGACATGTTTCTGCCTCAATCTTCCAAATTACCAGCCTTGGTTGACCTGCCTTGATCTGTTTTGTTGTCTCACAGTTGCCTCATTTTCTCATTTTGTATGTATTTATTGCTCAATGTTGTTTAAAAGTGATAAAGATGATTTTTCATGCCTTCTACAAAGACTTCTGAGGTAATATTTGCTTGTGTGTGTTTTAGTGCAAATACGTAATTAGTGCGATCCCCCCGACTTTGACGGCCAAAATTCACTTCAGACCGGAGCTTCCACCAGAGAGGAACCAGTTAATTCAGCGTCTTCCAATGGGAGCTGTCATTAAGTGCATGATGTATTACAGGGAGGCTTTCTGGAAGAAGAAGGGTAGGCTGCTATTATTCATGTTTAAACTGTATTATATGAAGAAATGATACTCTTTTAGGATTATTGAACTGACGGTCCTAAACAGAAAAAAGTATTTTCAAATTGATATAAAAAGGATTAGAAATCTTGATCTGTCAATTTCCTAATATTCCTGGCCACACATAATGACCCCAAGAGCAGTTGTTGGCAATGGGAGGGAACAAGGAGATCATATCATTCATAAGGCCACCATTGCCCTGGCTCCTGGCATCTGTCCTGCTTACTTTTTATGAGCAGAGTGAGGTCAACAGTCACCATGGAAAGAGCACTGCATTGAAGTCGCACATTCCAGGACTTCACTTGCTTGCTAGCATCAGTCTGTAGGTGTAAAGTGGTGACAGTAATACCTACCATTAAGGTGTCGTGAGAATTAAATGAGGTGGGGTCTCAGACTTAGAAAGCTTCCCAGATATGGTGGCTACTGTTCATAAGCATTCTGCTTATACTCATAAAATTCTCTTCTGCCACCTCTTCGCTGGATTGTTGGGGTGGTTCCCTCCAATGCATCCCTTCTCTTTCCTCATGTATGCTAGGAGTTAGGGTCATCTTACCATTTTTGTCATGCATTGGTTGGTCATAAGCCCTTTATGTAAAGGTGATGGAGATGGGTCATTTTCTGTCTGTGGCTGAATAGACATCCTTATATATTCAGTGTGTGTATTTAACAAGGCATAGCATCTAGGGATGGGGCCAAGGCCAAGAGTTTAAGATTTGCCTTCCTCTTAAAAAAATAGTTTATGTATATTTATGTGTGTATGGGTATCTCTGATGAGCTTGGTCTCGATCTCCCATTGATTTTCTCCCGGATAAGATTATTGTGGTTGTATGATCATTGAGGATGAACAGGCTCCAATTTCAATAACCTTGGATGACACCAAGCCAGACGGCTCACTGCCTGCCATCATGGGGTAAGTTAAAGCTGGCTGTTCTGCATTTTCCAAATTGTGTTGATGTATTGGTGTGGATGCTGTCAAAGCATATTACTTGGGAATTAAGCTCAAGCAATGATGAATAATGCTATCAAAATACATAATGTTTCCATGTATTAAAATATTATAGTAATATGTTATGTGTGGCACAAGAATACCGGGAAACTTTACTAAAATTGGCACCATTTTGAGCTTGTGCCCATGTATTTCTTTCTCTCATAACACTTACATGTTGAGGATGGAGTGAAAAAAAAAACCAGCTAGACAAGCAATATGGTAGCCAACCCTGCCTAGAGGCAGAATATCCACAGCCATCCTGAAATGAGAACTAACTGCTTTATCCTATAAAAACATCTAAATGCAGGGTTTCTGGGTTTTGTCTTTTTCTCCATTCCAGATATCTGCTAAATAGCAAATGTTAGTTATTACCCTGAGATATAAGATAGCTGACCAATTAAGAGGCACAGTTCAGAGTTGAGCCAGACCTTGACTGCATGGCATGGCAGTTTTTCTGGTGGGTCACTCTAGCTATCCTTCACCAGTGGTGCTTCACTTAACCTCCGAAGTGTGCAGATGGTCCAGGGCCTGGTTCTGTGTAGGGAAAATGAGAGCTCTTCCCCTCTCTTCCCATTCCTGCACACAGCTGCCCTATGTGGTGAGGGGTAGGGGTACAGAGAAGGAAGTGAGGTCTCCACAAAGGAATTGCTAAGGAGTTCCACAGCCTCCCTGTTGCCTCCTCCCTTTTGGCCTCCTCAAAAACTATACAAATAAAAGGTGATTTATTCTACCACACTGTAACAAAAGAACATAGCTTCAGTGGCAATCAAGTGACTCTTAGAAACCAGTGGTCTCCCCTTTACCCCTGGGAAATGCTTACCTCTTGCTCAAGAGGAAAGGTGAACTCATACACATCATGACATTAAAGGAAAATTACAAAGACAAAAGGAGCAGACCCACATCCCAGGGGACTTAGAAAGCAGGTTGTGCTACTGGGTTACTAATGAGACATCTTATAACCACTTCTCTCATTGTAACATGTAAGAAATACACCAGCCTCCCTGAGAAAGGCAGGTGCTTACAACATAATGACCATTGGAATAACACATCCTCTTTAACTCCTTGGCCTAATTGGGCAAGAAAGGATATAGATTGTTTGGGTGGTTTGACATCACCTTCTATATGCCAGAGAAAAGCAGGAGATTCAGGTACAGGTTTCAGGAGAATGTAAGTTAAGACCAATCCAACTATGAATGGAAGAGCATTGATGTCTTTTTTGCCCTGGAAGTTAGATGTAGTGATGTCTTCTGCCGTTTGGTGCTTTCTTTTTTTTTGAAAATGGAACTGAATATTTTAACGATTTTACTTAAGATAAATAGTATAAAAGGAAAATGTTAAACAGTTGTGTTCTGTGGACAGTAAGGCTAAAACAAATATGAAATAATAATAATTGGTTAGAGAGGACCAAGTATAGAAGACAAGAGTTTCCTTGGAAACCGAGGAATAGCAAAACAATCTGTTTCTTAACTCGACGATGAGGTGTTAAAAATTAAAGCTACCATTTACTGAGCACTGGTTGTGGGAGCAAGTTTTTATGTGTACAGTGCTTTTGGACTTTTTTCAGCTTTATTAGTAACTAGGTTATTCAGGGCTCAAATAACCTTCCAGGGGTTAATGGAGTTATTTAGGTGATTCCTAGAAAGTGATATTCTAATCCCTTTTATCTGGATACTTGCCCCTACCTGGCTCTTTGCTCATGGCCACAGCTACGAAAACCTTGAAGATAGGGGTGGTAATTGCCAAGCACTGTGTTTGTAATAACCTTTTGGAAACTAGAAAGGACCGTGTACTTTAAAACTGTGAAATGTTTCCAACACAGAGCCAGCATATTTAATTTCCTCAATAAAACACCAAAGTAAGTTAAAGCTTGTTTATCCATAGTTGGGATTAGATCAAAGAGATTATTTCATTCATGACTTGAGACTTCACAGAAATAACCAATACTAACTGCCCTTTGGGATGGGAATTGTAAAAAGTATACAAGACGAGTTGACTAATGTTTACAGATAAATCATTTAATCTTTTATCAGATATTGATGATTAAAAAATGCTACACACATCTAAACTTACTGATTCTTGCATAAGCCCAAAATCTAACTAAAATAATTAATAACAAGATGTAACTTAAGGTGTTAAATCATACAAAATTATGACTATATCCCATAAAGTTCAATAGTTCAAATTTCCTAAATAGTCCACAGCTTTCTCTGAATTACTGTTCTCTACATTAACATACATCTTTGCTTCTCAGAGTGATCTCAAATAACAGTTGTAAAGGAACTGCCAATCCAATTTGAGAAACACTTTAATTTGGGGGTAGGGAGAGAAGGAAGTATCTTTTCTTTGCACTGATCTACTTGTCCTTTTGGTCTTGAAGAAAAGAAATACAAGTTTAAAACTTTTTTAATGGAAAAGCAATTTCGTTGTTCTTTAGCTCATTTGGATTTTTGAAAGCTTTCTTATAACAGGATAACTAAAGACTTCATGTCACAATTCAATTCTTTCAAATATACATGCAGTTAGCAATATGAGTATAATAAATAGAATCTATTTGATTAAAGGGGAGCAGGCAGGTTACAACTGAGTTTTGTTGAGTTACTATATTTGGGGACTATATTAGGTCAGTTTCCAGGGAAGCTGACTCAGAGCTGGAGATTCAGGTGCTGGAGATTTATTGGACAGTGCTCTGAGGATGACCACCTATGGCAGAAGGATGAAGCAGAACTTGAGCTCCAGTGTTGTCCCAACAAAGGCCTCCTTGGAAGTTCTGGAGCTGGGTGGCTCTTCAGAGTTGTCTTCAACAGCCTAGATCAGGACAACTCTGGGGAGGGGTGGGATGTTGAGCGAGGTATTCTCTGCTGCCCTGACCAATTACTGGGGAAGGTTTCAGCTGTGAGCTGAAGAGTAAGGAGCGCCTGGTCCTAAAGGGAGGCCTGGGGAGCCCACCATGGCCTCCACTACAGACACATGTTTATATTTGTTTTTCCAGCTTTTATAAAGTATTTGGCAGAGGGCAATAGTCATTACCAGAATAATCATTTAGTGCAACATTAATTCATTCAACATTTGATTTCCTACTGTATGCCAAAAACCATGTTAAACTTTAGAAGTAAAATACTGAATAGGAGGTCACCTATCATGTAGGAGAACACAGCCTAGCAGGGGTTTTGGACACATAGGCAGACCAAAGACAACATGGCATTTGCTCTAGTAGAGGAAGAGGGTCTGATAGAGTTCATTTAATGCTGAATAGGTACAGGTCAAGAATACTTCAAAAAGAAAGGGCAGCTCTTAAGATAAACAGCTATAACCTGATTATTCAATGTAACCTCTCTCTCCAGCTTCATTCTTGCCCGGAAAGCCGATCGACTTGCTACGCTTCATAAGGAAGTAAGGTAAGGATTTATAACTGAAAAATAGATTTAAAAGTTAGCTTTATATTGTGTTTTTGCACTAACAGTAGTAGAATAACGTGAGGAAAAACACAATATTTCACAAATATTCTCAAAATTCCAACAAACCAACCTTTTGTATTTTGCTACAGTCGTCTTGACCTATCCCTTGCCTGTGTGCATATACAAATTTAATTTTACATGTTTGTATTTATTTTACAGTGGTTAAGAGGTAGGAGGATTTCCCAGTGAGATGGATGGAGAAAAAGTCACAGAAAATATTCACTGTGAAAAAAAGCTGTAGAAACTGAATCTCAATCCCCTTGCAAGGCCATAATCCTTTTCTAAGATTCTCTGACATGGACTTTCTAAAAAACGTGTTTTAACCTGTAGCAACTTGTGTACATGAAAGTACTCATACTTATTATCTGGGACGCAGTTCTGATGTTTCCTTATCTGAAAGCTCCCTAGTATAAAATTTATTTTAGGGCAGTTGCTTTTTCTTTCTTTCTCCTTTTCTCTTTCTGTCATGGTATATTTGTTTTGTTTTGTTTTGGAATCCTTTGTCCAAATAAAATCTCACCCAGAAAGGTAAGCCTTTTAACATCAGAGTTATTTGGCTGTTGGAGGGATGCCTCACGGTAGCCCTAAATACTTTGCTAGCTTTTAAAGAGGTCCAATACATACACCAAAATATAAAATTTTCTCTGAATGTAATTAAAAGAATTGAACAGCTAACCCATTAGCAGCCCTTGCTTTGGGAGTTACTCTAATGACTTTAGACGTGGGGGAAAGGCTGCAGAATGAGTTCCTACATGTGCACACAGATTTGTTTATTTGAACCATGAGATTCGACAATCACATGGTTTGCATGTAAGCTTTACATGGAAGAAACTCCCAGCTTTAATCCCTAGCAGGTTCTTCTCTATTCACTCTAAGTGGTAAATGGTTGAATCTGAACAACCATGAGATTCAAACAACCATGAGATTGTTGTATCTCATGGTTGTTAAAATAAACTCTACTTCCTCCACAGAGGAGGGATTTGGGGTCCAGTGATGGGGAATGATTTTTTCAAGGCTCCATAGCTGGTGTCTTAGTCCATTTGTGATGCTATAACAAAATGCCCAAAACTGGGTTATTTATGAAGAATAGAAATTTATTTCTCACAGTTCTAGAGGCTGGGAAGTCCAAGATTATGATGCCAGCAGATTCAATTCAGTATTTGGCGAGGGCCTGTTCCATAGGTAGCACTTTCTCATGGTGCCCTCACATGGCAGAAAAGGCAGAAGAGGGAAGGACAAATAGGGATGAAGGTGGTGTCCTCACATGGAGGAAGGCAGAAGGGCAGAAAGGGCCTAGCTAGTTCCCTCCAGCCCTTTTATAAGGGCACTAATCTATTCATGAGGGCATAATCTTCCTGATTTAATCATTTTCCCAAAGACCTTACCTCTTAGTACCATGACCTTGGAAGTTAAGTTCCAACATTTGAATTTTGGAGGGACACATGCATTCAAATCATCACAGCTAGCTTGTGACAAAGCCAGGAGTAGCATATAACGCATACTTTTTCATTACACCACCCTAAGCTGACATTTTCTTTTGGATTTCCTGCTTTCCCTCCTTATTAATAGTAAAATAAATACCAGCCTGTAGGTAGACATTTGGTTATGATTCCACACAGTGGCTGAACTTCTCAAAAGTTCTTGTAAGGCAAAACTCCTACTGAATATGTCATTGACAAGAACAGTGGTTCCCAGATCTTATTGCATCAAAATTTCTCAAAGAATGTTTGGAAAATATGTTTTTATAAAGACCTATAGATTGTGATTGAGTAGGTTTGAGGTGGGGTCCGAGTATTTGTATTTTTCAACAAGCTTTTCAGGTGATTATGATAAGCAACCAGATTTAGAAACCAGTTAATAAGTTCAACAAGATGATTTGCCCAGTGGCCTCTTTTGGCCATCACTTAGGTTCTGTCATTTTTAGAGCCAAATTAATCAATCAGTGCATTGTTTTTAACATCTTTGCCTTACATCTTTTCCAAAAAATTTTAATTGTAAAGGGAAGGCTCACACCTGTAATCTCAACACTTTGGGAGGCTGAGGCGGGCAGATTGCTTAAGCACAGGAGTTGAAGACCAGCCTGGGCAACATGGAGAAACCCCATCTCCACAAAAAATAGAAAAATTAGCTGGGCATGGTGGCATGTACCTGTAGTCCCAGCTACTTGGGAGGCTGAGTCAAGAGGTTCACCTGAGTCCAGGGAGGTTGAGGCTGCAGTGAGCCATGATCATGCCAGTGCATTTCAGCTTGGGTGACAGAGTGAGACTCTATCTCAGAAATAATAATAATAGTAATAAGTTAAGTACTGGTGAGCTTTTGTAGAATAATCATTGCCAATACTTTTATTTTCTAATTAACTCAAAATGTCTGAATTATTGCTTATAACACCCTTGTGAAGTAGGTGTTAGAATCAGTCATCTCTTCATAGACTAGGCAAAGAGGATGTCATACTAGGCTGAGGATGGATTTTGACTGAACAAACATTTATTGAGTACCTACTATGGGCAGATTACTCAGAAGGGTAGAGCCTTACCCTGCTAATTAGCTGAGCAAAATCAAATAAATCTCTGTAGCTCCCTGAGCCTCAGCTTCCTCATCTCTGAAATGAGGGGCTTGAATCAGACTGAGAGAGACAGACAGGCAGACAGTAGTCTTGAGACTTCTTCCCATTCCTCCTTTCCTTTATGACTTTTTATGTATAAGGTAGCAGTTCTTTGAAGGAAACCAAACTTTCTCTGACTGTCCTGGAATTTAACTATCCACCTAAATATCTACCTAATGTTGCATGACATCATCTTAGAAGTGGCATTTGTCTTTCCCTTGAAACCTTCCATGGAAAATGGTGGCAATAAGCAATGTTTATAATCCGCCTCCTCCTCCTGACTTTATACCTATGAGGTGAATGTTCTGGAAGTTATATAAATGGTATAAGTGTGAGCATTTAGATAAATTTATAAGGTTACATTTTGTCCCACATTATTCAGAGAAATTAGGGGCATGTCTTTAAAATATTTTCTAATGTAATTGGCAACATAAAATTGTATATTCCTTAATCTCTATTTCTTTATTACCAGTAAGCTTGAGCTCCCCCGCTGCATAATTTTGTCTCTTCAGCTTTTAATACTTGTCTTATAGATTTGACTCAAACCTTTTGCCACATTTTTAAGCAAATATTTTTCCAGTTGCTTGTTATCCCTTAACAAATATTTTAGAGCATTTTCAAATGTTTAAACTATATAAAAACTATAAAAAGTAAATAGGAAAAGTATATAACTGGATCAGTGTGAACCTATGCAAACAAATCCAGAAATAAAACCATTAATTTCTAAAACAGGTGATTTTAGTAAATTAGACCTTTTAAAAAACTTCACCATGAGTAGTTGTGAGTTTAAAATGTATTTCATTTCAAAAAGAGTTTACATAAGTACAACCACTGATTTTTTCAGACATGAAAATACCGTGTTCTGGGCTAGTCATTTGGATAATGAATTATGAGACTAACCAGGGGCTGTGTTTGAGGTAACATTAGCATATTGTGCCCATCCCTCAGGTACAGTTTGGAATATTGTGGTCCACAGACCATTCTGTCAAGTGACAAATTCCTGTACTGAAATGACTGTAGACACTTTCAGTATAGCATAACTTATGCTTAAAAGATGACATGGAAATGGATTTCCAGTTTACCCTCTGCTGTCCACAACTTTTTTTTTTTTTTTTTGGTCTACAGCTTTTTAAATTTTAAGGTTTGACTAATTGAATCCATCTCATTGTACTATGTTTTAGTTGCAAGCAGAAAGTAGAATTTGGTATAAAGCAGGTTATTTCTATATTGAAAGGAGTACAGTTGAAATTGTGGATTTAAGATTGTGAAAATCATGACAATTCTAACTTTTCTAACCTACTGTGTACAATCTGATTTTTAAAAATTGTAAACATATATGATCTTGGTTTCATGTGTTTTTGAAAATGTTATTGTTTAAAAATGAAAAAAAAGAAGCATATCTGCTAAAGAGCTGTCAGTTTGCATTACTGACACTAAACTACACTGTTCTTTGTGTACTGTGTGTTATTTTGCCAGCTGCTGCATTAGCCTTCAAAAATATTTGGAAACCTTAAGATGAACTACATTTCTTTCAAAGTACATTCCTTTCTGTGGTATTTTCTGTAACTGAAGTACAGTAATTATTTTATGGAAATGTTAGCAATTCTGTAACAACTTTGAATAAAATGAAAAATTAAAATAAATGATTAAATGAGCTTTATATGTTTGTAGGTAATTAAAACACAAGTATAGGATAGTTAAAATACACCATCACTTATACTATAGTCTTATAAAAGGGGCCATTTTTGAATTGTACATATTCCAGAAAAGTTATATGGAATCAATTCCTAAGACTGGCGAAACTTCATTGAATCTGCTTTTCCCATTTTTATCTTGAGCAGATATCGTATTAGGTAGTGAAAGAGGCAAAAGTATAAAAAGAAAATAATAATTCCATTGAATCCTCAAATGACTGTATTGAGGCATTGAAAGCTAATTTGAATGCAGGGATTCAGGGAGCTGTTCATTTGTGCAGTTACAGAAGGCCATTGATTTGAATTTTTCTGTAACAAATCTGACTGATGAGCAAAAGCCTTGGAACTTACTGGATTTATTCTATACCCATCAGTTACTCCTTCCCTAACTTTTTTTTTTTTTTGGCTCTGTTTTATAGGAAGAAGAAAATCTGTGAGCTCTATGCGAAAGTGCTAGGATCCCAAGAAGCTTTAGATGTAAGAAACTCCCAGCTTTAATCCCTAGCAGGTTCTTCTCTGTTCAGTATAAGTGGTAAAGCAAAGTAGATGCTGATTTTTTGACAGTCTTATGAAGGAGAGTATAAAGGGATATGGAAAATAAACTTGAGCAGTCACAAAAGGTCATTAAAAGCTGGTGTGAGGTGCCTGGATTTTCTGAGACAGCAACTCCTTTCGGCTGTTTAAATGTTCACTAGATAACTGGCAGCCAATTGTAATCAGAGCCTAGAGCTGAAGGCCTTATGTCAAGAATGGGTGAGATGGGTTCCCAGAACAGTGGTCCTGCCCCCTGCCAGTGTCACTTACCTGCTGCACAATTAAATTCCAGATATGGCATCATTTGTTGGTGAAGGCAAAGTAGTGTGTACTTGACAAGATAGACTGAATCTAGAATCTCTTCCCAGGTCAAAGTCATACTAATTTATTTTTCCATGTGTAAACTCAATTCACAACTCATTTAGGAACATCAGTGCTTGCAGTCCACCACTGAAAGCAATTAGGAGAATGAAATTATGTCTTTTTTAAACAAAAAATGCCAATAGCTGGGGGCTCTTTCAGGGGTTTATCTCTGAACTGTTCAAATAATAAAACTTTCTGAATGTGCGAGGGAAATTAGAGAAGGTTCTCACATGTCCCTTAGGAAACATCTTTCATATTAATTGCCCCTTTTTGGTGGAATTCCCATCATTCACGTGTCCAGCTTAGAGAAGCTGGTTGGAAAAAAAGCCTTCTTTAGACATTTGTTAGTCTTCTACCTCCTCCCTCCCACCCTTTTCTCAGCAATAATGCCTGGTAGATGGGGAAGTAAACCTGTTATTAGAGACTCCAGAGATTTGAGCAGCCAAATCGTTAATGGGGTTTCCTATACACTTAGCTCTAAAGACTTCAGAATCCGAATAGAGGGATGGATACCCCTATCTCCCAGATACTGGAATACTTCATGTCTTTCCTAATCAAGAAAATGAGAAGACCGAAGTATACATGTTTTGCCACATGGTACTTCACAAAAGGCCATTATTTGGTACTATCATGCTTCCCCTTAAATGAGTTAGAGAAACAGGATCTTCTTTATTTTCTTAATGTAAACCTTTTGTTAAAGTAAAGCAATGATATTGTGGGCTTGAAGCATTTCAGCTTTGTTTTCTCTTTGGCATTTCCCCCCGCCCACTGAACTACAGCCAGTGCATTATGAAGAGAAGAACTGGTGTGAGGAGCAGTACTCTGGG
The DNA here is from genome assembly GCF_030222135.1 of Aotus nancymaae. Taxonomy (NCBI): domain Eukaryota; kingdom Metazoa; phylum Chordata; class Mammalia; order Primates; family Aotidae; genus Aotus; species Aotus nancymaae. The sequence goes on along the minus strand of NW_026988472.1, from coordinate 15,311,574 downwards.
GGCTGCTACACGGCCTATTTTCCGCCTGGGATCATGACTCAGTATGGAAGGTATGACCCAAGCACTACGCCAGTTAATGCAAGACCTGTGCCAAATTTAAAAGGAAACGCAGAGTTCAATGGGAATTCTAGAAATAGTTGTCAAAATCCCCATTTCTTATGTCATAGTTAACACTTGTATATTTCTGGATGTCCATAGAAAAATAAGGATGTCAATATGTAGAAAAATAACTGTCAGCATATAGAACAATAGCAGAACACTGGGGATGATTTCAGATGTGAACAGTGCTTGTGAGAATGAAGGAAGCTGCAGTGTCCTCCAAAGGGCCTTCGTGAGCTCTGCTTGACATTTAGTCTCACATTACTGCCTTAGGCTCCTTGGCACTAGTCAACACAGAAGGATATTAGACGTGTTTATCTAACACATCTGTCTTGCCAACAGAGCAGCATGAGACAGTCCTCTTCAGGAGAAGAGTTCTCACTGTATACAGTTGAGGTGTGAGGAAGTGAGATCCATGTGGGGTGGGGAAGTCCACCTTGACCTAGAAGCCCCTTGCTTCATGGGAACCATTATCTCTATGCTTCATAGCATAGTGTCTAATAACTTGATCATTTATAAGACTTGCTCCATTACAAGAGACACCACACTCAGGGAAACCCAAAGTGATAGCCTCATACCAGGTATTTACAAATCGTTCAGAGTCTTCCCAGCTTGCATGGTTTGCTAACGTGGGTGGGGCAGAGAGGCACTTTTAGCATAAGTGATGCTACCTCCACAGGTGGCATTACACCTTCATCTGGTTTCCAGAGTAACAGAGCTAGAAAGTTAACACAAGATCACATGTGTCCACCGAAAAGGAAGAAGTGTTTGTTAACCTTTTTCTTACAGGAGCTTTGGTCTTTTTTTTCTTAATTGAATCAAATCGCCTTTGTTAACAATGGCAGGATTGAGGAACTGGATTTGTTCTGATATCAAAGTAGAAGTCTAGAAGACAGGACTAAGATAAGGAATAGATAAAGTCCAGGGTAAGGAGTGCCAATGGGTAGAGGTGAAGGCCATCAGGATGAGGGCAGGACGTGCAACTTGGGAGAGTTCATGAAACTAACTGTGGACATGGCAGGAGTCAAAGCCAAGAAAGCTGGAGGGGAGAGCTGTCCATTGAGTCCAGCCCTTCTTTGGTTCTCTTTGGTAGGACCTCTTTGTAAGAGGAGACCCATTTTGTTGCCCCCAGCCAGCCCCTAGAGAAGTTCAGAGAAGCTAACTGTACAGAGGTGGTGTTTTCTTAAAGAGACATACCCATATAATTTCTCAGGTCTCTCCTTTGCCAGAAATGACAGTTAACCTCCCTGTCTTCCCACTGGACACTGCAGTTCCTCCTCACACACTGGGAATGCCTGCAAAGCTCGGTCTGCGGCTATTCTCAAAAAGAGAGCCTCCTCCCCTGAGAAAGACAGGATAGGGAGCAGAATGGACTGTCAGCAGAAAACAGCAAAGAAATCTGATTTGGGGATTGAATGCATGGTCTTATATTCCAGCTCTGGCTGGCTTGGAAAAGGTCAACATCACTTTTAGAGATTGATGATCTGACAGCCTGATTCTCCCTGCCTTGAAAGTTCAGATCTTCTGTGCAGACCCAGGAAGCAAAAAGTGGCCTTTCACCTTGGGCTGAGGCATACAGGTGTTTTTTTAAACAGTCTGAATTTCTGTGCCTTCTGCAGACTAAATGAGGACAGTGGTTGGCTCATTTACCTTGCCCATCTTCCCAAGTAACTCTGTGCGACCTCTTGATTCCCTTGAAGGGTGATTCGTCAACCCGTGGATAAGATTTTTTTTGCTGGCACGGAGACTGCCACACAGTGGAGCGGCTACATGGAAGGGGCAGTTGAGGCTGGAGAACGAGCAGCCAGGGAGGTAAGCAGGGAAGCCGAGACTCTCCCTCCTGAGTCACGGTGACGTTTTTGGCATCTGGTCTTGCTAGTCTTGACACTGATAGATTCTATATGTCCATTTCTCTGCCCCTCACTCATGGGGCTCATCTGTAGCTAGCAGGGCCTTGAATCTGTAGAAACTATACAACCTCTTTTCATAATACCATGGTCACTTTCTTTCAGGTTTTAAATGCACTCGGGAAGGTGGCCAAGAAAGACATCTGGGTACAAGAACCTGAATCAAAGGTAAGTTTGGTAGCTCTGGACACCATCTCTCCTTAGACCAATCATGGAACATAAAACTCACATCTCCCTTCTTCTAGCCTCTGATTTATTATAGATGCAACTATCCCAGGCATCTCCATGCATGGATCTTACAGATGTGTTTTGTTCCTCCTTGTCAGCATGAGTTTTTTCCTCATGATCTGTGTTCCTTCATCTAGGACGTTCCAGCGGTAGAAATCACCCACACCTTCTGGGAGAGAAACCTGCCATCTGTTCCTGGCCTCATGAAAATCATTGGATTTACCACATCAGCAACTGCCTTAGGGTTTATTATGTACAAATACAAGCTTCTGCCACGGTTTTGAAGTTTCATGCATATGCCTGCTCACCAGTTTTCAATACCACCCAATGGTGGTATTGAAAATATTGACAAATTTAAAGGCTGTGTCATTGGGCCGTTTTTAAGTGCACTCTATTTAGCTACCTTTGGCTTAGTTCCAATCATTGTTAAAGTAAAAACAACTCAAAGAATCACCTAATTAATTTCAGTAAGATCAAGCTCCATCTTATTTGTCTGTGTAAACCAACTCATGTTAATTGATAGAATAAGCCTTGTGATCACTTAAATTCAAAAAGTTAAAGGTGATTTGCTCATCAGAAACAATTTCTGTGTCCTGTTTTTATTCTCTTCAATGCAAAATGCCTGATGATTTCAGAAACAAAGCATTTGACTTTCTCTCTGTAGAGGTAGAGTAGGTGAAGGCCCAGCCTGTGACTGTCTTTTTCCTTCCCTTAGGCAATGGTGAAGTGTCATTACAGAGCTTAGAGGCTCACAGCCTCCTGGAGGAAGCAGCCTCCACTTTGGATCAGGAAATAGTAAAGGAAAGCAGTGTTGGGGGTAGCGGCATGCAGACCCTCAGACCAGAATGGGGACATCTCTGTGGGCTGCTGCCTCAGGGATCTCCTGACCACTTCTAATTCCTCTGACTTTTCTAGACATCTATTCTCAGTGCTCACTTATTTGTATGTTTTTCCTCTTTAACTTCTTATGGAGGAGAGTATTTAACTGAGTGAGAATGTTGAAACTGACTTGCTGTGACTTACGTGCAGCTTTCCAGTTGAGTAGAGGCAAATAGTGGCAGGACTGTCCCCCAGGACATCTCCCCACTTAGCTCTGTGTGAGACCAACTGCAATTGGCATCTTCTCTTCGCCCTGGAAGGCAGTTAGACACCAAGTGATCCTTGCCAGTTATAACATTCTGTTTCAACCCCAGGAAAGCAGCAGTTTTCTTTTCTTCAGGTGCCCCCTGACTGTCTGAAGGCCTCTAGGGACATATGTTTTTTTTCTTTTTTCCTATGTCCATAGAATTAGACACATCCCTCAACTTACATATGTCTTCAACATGGTTACCTCTGCATAAATATTAGCATAGCATGCCAATTTCTCTTAAATAAGTACTGAAATACACATGATAAATTTGTGATTTGTTGAGACTCAAACAGAAAAGAAATTAGGGCCCTAATTTTCTTAAAGCAAGCTCACTTTCTTTAGTTGTTAAGTTTTTTAAAAGACATTTAATTGAGTCATTTTATACGTGAAGACTAAGTTCTCTATCTTAGGAGTAATGTCAGCCCAGAAGGGTGCCCACCTCTTGTTTTCCCATATTAAAATCTGATTTTTAAAAGCCCTTTCCCAAGGTTTCAACCATAAAATACTTCTTTTTAAAATGAATCAATATATTTTTATTTAAGGGGAATTAACAGTTGCCAGGGGAAACCAGCCAACCCAAGTTTATTATATCATTTAACCTTATGAATTCAAACCTAAGTTGCTGGACCCTGGCGTGAGCACATAAATCTTCCAAGTTTTGCCTATCCCAAGAGCTGGAGTTTTCTGCTGCTCTTTACCTCGCATTTCAGCTAATTTAGGAGTTTTGAGAATGTATTGGATGTGCTCCAGTACATAAGGAGTTGCCACATATTCTATCAAACTGCTTTGAGAAATCTTTTCCCTAATCTATTGCAGTTGTTTCTATTAACTTACTGATTAACTCAGTCCTGACACACCTTTCGGGAAATGCTGATTTAAACTCCTGAACTGGCAACAGTTTGAACAGTACTGTTTGCTAACATATTTAAGGTCTTGAATGTTGAAGAACTCATAAGTATGTGATTTACCCTTTTCAACTTTTTGGAAAACTATTTGATTTATTCTAATTAGATTAACCCTATTAATCTACAGATTGGGTATGAAAATGAATTCCAGTCCAGATGTGCCTAGACAAGAAATTGGACCTGAGAACTCTCACCATAAGTGAGTTCATCCAACATGAAGATACCATAAGCCTTGTCTCTGAACCAGAGAGATATGAAAGTCACTTTTAGAGGCTGATAGATCTTGGCCCTGTTAAGGCATCCACTTCACAGTTTTGAAGGCTGAGTCAGCCCCACTCCATAGTTAGGCCAAGAATTAGATTTTAAAACTTTGTCACAGTTAACTGTTAAATAAGACCTCATACTCCACTGACGAGTATGGATTGAAGGATTGTGAACAATGTTTAGTCTGATTGTGAACTTGGTGCCTAATGTTCCATGTCTGAAGTTTGCCCCAGTGCTACATGTTAGGGTATACCTATGTGTGTGCTTTGCCACTGAAGTAAGATTTTGCCTGTATGGTTCTGTTTTGTTTGTTAATAAAGTGTAGCACCATCCCCAATACAGACTCGACTCCTGTATTTAGTTGATAGCTCAACGCAGAAAGTTCAATGGCTTCTTATAGCAGGAGGTCACAATGAGGCATTTTCCATGGAGGATAGACTTAGGAAATCATTTTTGATATCGACTACAAATTCTCAAAGTTGAGTTTGACTCTCATGTGTTACTGAGGTTTTCTGGGAACTGATTAAATGCTGAAATTCTGTAGCCTGCCTGATTGGGCCACAGATGTGCATGCTGGTCCAAGTTTTCTCACCTAATTAAATTACGATACGTTGAGCAAGTCACTTTGGTTCTCTCGGTCTTCACATCTGGAAAAGGTTGGATTGCATTAGATGGCTTCTAAGCATTCTTTTCATGGCAGCATAATGTGATCTATGCATTTTATTGCCAGTACTGTATCTATTTTTGCCTATTGGTATGGCAGGGGCAAAAAATTCAGTCTTTCTGTACCCTGGTTCCCTCCTTGTCCTAGATTGGGTTCTCTGGAAACAGACTCTAAGATACAGAGTCAAGGCAAAAAGTTTATTGGAGACAGTCCTCAGGAAATACACCTAGGAGGGTGAGGAAGGCAGGATTGGGCAGGAGAGTAGACCTACAATGCAGTTGCAACTACAGATTCTAATGAGGAGCTAGGAAGACCCTTCAGAATTGTCCCTCATTGAGAACAGGAGGTCTGGACTCTGTGACCCTTCATCAGCCTCTGCCTGAGGGAGGGTGCTACCCTGGGTGAGGCCGGTTCAAGGACAATTCCTAGTGAGGAATTGTAGCTGTGAACTTCGACCAGCCTGTATTCCCTGCAGATCCAGGGCAGAGCACTGCATTATCTACTTTACTGTCATAGAAAATAGGGAGTTGCCTTGTCATGTAAAAGACATTGTGGACTTGAACTTTGGCTTTATAGATTGGAGCTCTCTCTGTGAACCTATCCCTGTTAGGTCAGGTAACTTCTTTTAGAAGATTGTATTTCTGCACTATTTATACAGAAGAAAAAAAATCAGAATTAGAAAAAGCCCTAGAAATAATTCAACCTCTGTCTCAATGAAGGAGCACCATCTACAGAAAACTAACAGAAAGATCAAAGGGGGAAATAAGCATTTATAAAGACAGGTCCTAAATCCAATGTCTTCAGGAGTTGGGCAAGTTAAAAATCAACAGCAGCAGACATGAGACATTAGGGACTATTGAGGACTGGCTGACTTAGGGAGTTTGTACCCTTCTAAAAAGCATTTATATTCAAATTTCTTGAAAAGATTGCTGACCAAATAAAACACATTTGAGCCGGGCGCGGTGGCTCACATCTGTAATCCCAGCACTTTGGGAGACTGAGGCGGGCGGATCATGAAGTCAGGAGTTTGAGACCAGCATAACCAACATGGCAAAACCACATCTCTACTAAAAATACAAAAATTAGCCCAGTGTGGTGGTGCATGCCTGTAATCCCAGCTACTTGGGAGGCTGAGGCAGGAGAATCACTTGAACCAGAAGGTGGAGGTTATAGTAAGCCAAGATCGTGCCATTGCATTTCAGCCTGGGCAACAAGAGAAAAACTCAATCTCAAAAAAATAAAAATAAAACACATTTATTTGAAGGCTTGGTTCACATGTCCAAGTTGTCTTCAAGTCCTTGATAAAGAAGTGCAAAGTTTGGTTTTGCATCACTCAAATGACACGTTCTTTTTGGATGTCTTTGATTTTCTGAGAAACAAGCACAAGGACCAGCAACCATTTTGTAAAACTACCTACAGTGAGAAAGAGAGGACTGGGTTGGAGGGCAAAAAGACAAGAAAAACAAAGACAGAAAAAAAGTCTTTTTAGACCAGAAATCTCCCTTAAGAAATTACCCTCCCCCAGTCCAGCATACCATGGCAATGTTTATCTCCTGCTATGGCAATGTCACAATTGATGAGAGCGGTGTCAGACTTTATTGGAAAAACTGCGTATTTGCAGTGAGATAGAATCACTGCTCTTCTGTTAACATTTGTTCTGTGCTGTAATTTCAGCAAACAGGACGTTAACATTGAGCATATTAATTTTTTCAAACTATACTCCTTGCTTACACTGAGGTGCTAGTAAACATGCAAGGCATGTCCCGTAGCCTAAGGAAGCTGACTGAGACATTAGAGGAAGAGGATGAAAACAAAGGAAGGTACTAGGTAATAGTAACAGTTCTTCCCTCTATCGGAGCCCAGGGCTTGGCTCTCTTCCTTGATCAAGGCCTTTCTCTTCAGAGTTTGAAGGCAAAAGCAGATCTTAAAGTGACAGTTGGTGTGAACTGGTTATCTCAGCCTGGAGCCAAGTTTCTGAAAAGTAGCTTCGGAAATCTCATGTGAAAAAGCTGGTTTATGGAAACTTGCCGTTCATTCAAGGTAGGCTGTGGGCCCTTCAAGTAAGACCCCGCCTTAATGCACATGTGATCCATAAAAGGCTATTATTTATTTACACTCCAAACAGTAACGCCTCAATGGGAACCAGGTTTTCCTATTAATGGGCCTCATATATTTTCCACAAACCACTGAGGTCTATGGATGAGTGGAGGAGAGACATGTGGGTGTGTGCTGGGGAACGGGGGGTACGGACAGAAAAAAGAGACAAAGATTGGCGGGGGTAGGGTGCTTAAAGTTCCACAAAGCAGCGCAATAATGAGAATCCTGATGGACTGATATAGGGCACCCCTGCACCTTGTATCATTTACATTTTACATGCCCCTAGATAGCTACTATGACTTGCAGTACCTGTCTTATAGAATTGATGGGAAAAGTGAGATGATGCAGGTAAGGGCTTAACACAGCAAACACTCAATAGGTATCAGCTATTCTCCATTGACCTTTTAGACTAGCAGACAGGAAGCACTGCTTAAGTTTTGTGAGCAGTTATTGCCTTGAATTTCTTACAATCATTCAACACATACTTACTGAGCAACTGCTATGTGGTAGGTAGGCACCATGCTGTGATTCAGCAGTGTACAAGACACAGCCCACCTCATGGAGCACACAGTTGATGGTAGATGCTGTGGAACGCATTAATTGTGACTCTAGTCAGTACTATTACAGAAAAGCATCGGGGCTGGGCACGGTGGCTCACGCCTGTAATCCCAGCACTTTGGGAGGCTGAGATGGGCGGATCATGAGATCAGGAGTTCGAGACCAGCCTGACCAACATGGTGAAACCCTGTTTCTACTAAAAATACAAAAATTAGCTGGGCATGGTGGCGCATGCCTGTAGTCCCAGCTACTCGGGAGGCTGAGGCAGGAGAATCACTTGAACCTGGGAGGCAGAGGTTGCAGTGGGCTGAGATTGCACCATTGCACTCCAGCCTGGGTGATAGAGTGAGATTGTCTCAAAAAAAAAAAAAAAAAAAAAAAACAGAAAGAAAAAAGAAAAGCATTGGATGCTATAAATGCAGGGGAACCAGGATTTAAGAGGAAGTTACCAGAACCCTCAGGCCTCTATAAGCATCACTCTGTGGCAAGAGAGTAAGGACACCAAATAGTGAGACAGGAAGTAAAAAATAGAAACAGCATGACTAAATGGTGATGAAAACCACATGTGCAACTAATAATTGCTGACTGTTAAGTCCTGTTTGTCCCATTGACAATAGTTCACCCCATTAGTCTTTTACTGTTCCTCTGTCTGCCCAGCTCTTCTCTGTACTTGGAACTCTTTATCAACTATGATTATCTCCCAACCCCTGTGCGAGGGGGCTGCCCCAATTTGTTTTAAAAGAGTGCCATCTTCTGGCCAAACACTGTCGTTTCCTTCCAGTGGAAATCCTAAAGTATTCAAGACAGCTTCGCCCTTGGGGAAACTAAGAATTTTTGTCACTTCCACCCGGAATTTCCTCCAGTACATTTGTCTGCACTCTCTTACTTTGTTTTCAGTTCTGACATGGATCAATACTGATATCTAATATTTCCAGCCTTTCCTCTGCCCTAATCTCTCGGGAAGTTTTTTTGGTTAAAACTTCTCGGTTCTTCAGCCTCTATTGTGTGCATCTGGGTAATGGGTGAAGAGAAAATAGATGGGAGATGAGACAGGTGGAATTGCTCTCACCTTAGAAAGGGCACGGAAGTAATCTGGGGAAAGCAGGAAAAGGGGGCTGGGGAGAGGAGAAAGTTTCAGAAAGGCAACTTGGGGCTGTGGAGAAGGGCAGCTGGAGAGAAGGAGGGGTTTTCTCTTTTTATTTTAAGTTCTGGGATACGTATGCAGAATGTGCAGGTTTGTTACATAGGTGTACATGTGCCATGGTGGTTTGCTGCACCTATCAACCCATCATCTAGGTTTTAAGCCCCGCATGCATTAGGTATTTGTCTTGATGTTCTCCCTCCTCTTGCCCACCCACTCCCTGACAGCCCCCAGTGTGTGATGTTCCCCTCCCTGTGTCCATGTGTTCTCATTGTTCAATTCCCAATTATGAGTGAGAACATGCAGTATTTACTTTTCTGTTCCTGTGTTAGTTTGCTGAGAATGATGGGAGAAGAAGGGGTTTTCAAAAACTGCTTTGACAATCAAAGGAAACAGGAAGGAAGGAAGGAAAGAAGGAGGGAAGGAAGGAAGCTTTCTAAGTTTGGCTAGAGTTGTGTGGTATAGTAAATATTTACATTACTTTTAAGCTTTGGGAGTCAACATTGTGTTTCTTTTAGACACTGGATTGTGCTGGGACTGCCTTAGAGGTCCCCGGAGCACCCTCGGTTATTTGGGGCTGTACAAATTCAGAAAACATACACCAAATAGTGGCTGGAATCTGGAATGCTATGTAAGTGCCCTGTGGGTTCAGTTTATGGGATTTCAGTGGAACTAAACCTTGGCAACTCTGTCTTTGGCAAGATCAACATCTAAGCTGGTAAACTGTATACCCCATGCCAGACATACACTAAATATGTAATACATCTGGCAGTGAATTAGATTTACATTAAGAAAATGAGCAAAGGAGGTCTGCTTGCCTGGTGTCGTATATTCATCTGACCACTGTAGACTATTATATCACATCAACTAGCAAACATGGAAGATGTAGGTATGAAGTGCCTAGATGGATCCAACGGGGCAGCTGGTATCAGATGGCCTTTATATTTAGACTGTGTAGAGCTGGCCAGAGAATATATCTGAAAGGTAAGTCCACTGAGAGATGGGGCCAGTTCAGACAGGCCAAAGGGAGTGAGGGCAAGTCAGCTGCTCTCTCAAGCAGCCTGACCACCTTTGCTATATCAGCCATTTAAATTTTGTCGGCTGTATTAATGTCCTGTTGCCCCTGTAACAAGTTGGCACAAGCTTAGTGACTTAAAATGACACAAACTTATTAGTTTACAGTTCTGGAAGTCAAAAGTTAGAAATGAGTCTTACAGGGCTAAAATCAAGGTGTTAGCAGGAATGGTTCCTTCTGGAAGCTCCAAGGGAGAACTCATTCCTTGCCTCTTTCTGTTTCTAGAGGCTGCTGGCATTCCTTGGCTTGTGGCTACATCACTCCAATCTCATTTCCATGGATGCACCATCTCCTCCTCACTTTGACCTTCCTTCCTCCCTCTTAAGAGAACCCTTGTTACATTGGGCCCACAAGGAGTATCTCCCTATTTTATCACATCTGCAACGTCCCTTTGCCATGTAAAGTAACATATTCATTGGGCCCAGGGTTAGGATGTGGACATCTCTGGCCAGACAAGTATCTAGCCTACCACATGTGCCTTAATATTTTTGAAAACTAAGAATTAAATGCCACAATTTGTCTGTCCTCAAATCCTTGTTGTTCCAGGCACCTGAATTTGGAGCAGCAAGGAGAACTTTTAATGATTTATAACCACATGGGCTCTGCCCTGCTTCCACCAATGCCTACCCTCTTCCTTATCACATGCACACCCCAATATAGCTTCTACCCAGCTTTGTCTTCTACATACAGAAAGGTTGGCATCTGGGATCCTGAGAAGCAAATGTACTTGTCTTACATAAGCATAAATCCAGACTCCAACTTTGTACCTTTAATAAATTACAGAAGAGAAATTTTTGCTCTCTAACCCCAACAATTGAATTTCTCTCAGACTCTGTACATATCTGAATACTGTACTTTCATATGAACCTGCTCAGGCATCCCTTTAGGTGGCCAAGCCCCAAAGCAAGAGTATCCTACCAGGCACTTGTCAACCATTGAATTCCCAAAAGATCATCAGAAAACATGTCAATCGAGAAAAGCTGAGTTTATCAGATACACTGCCTTAAGGGGAAGCATCGCATTGCCAGTCTTAATAGTGTGTCAAAGTGGAAAGATTGGGGAAGGGTTCACAGAGTTTTCAATCTGGGGGTTGTCTTTAAGGCAGATCTTGCAAGGCAAAAAATGGTTGGAATTGGAAATGTTTATGATAGAGTAGTTGTGGATTGGTAGGCAAAGTAAAGTGGTGTCTTAAAGTTAGTCTTGATGAGGAAGCTCTTAGTCTTGATAAATAATCTGTTTTTGTTACTTCAAAGCTTTGTATTCCAGGAGCAAGTATTTCCTGGGACAAGTAGCCAGGTTATTTTGACTGGCTCAGTATTGTTTAGTTCAGGGACAGGAAAGTCTGTTGGTTTCAGCTTCCTACATTTAACACATAACTAGCACTACTTATTATTCCTAAAGGCACATTCTGATTTATTAGCCTTAAGAACTGTTGTTAGAAAAAGATTATTTGTTAAGTCACCTCCTTTTGCAGGAAAGTGAAAATGTTAAAAGCTCAGGTTTCTGCAGCCAGCTAGGCTTGGGTTTGAATCTTGGTATTGAACATGCATTTTCTTTTCTTTTCTTTTTTTTTTTGAGACGGAGTTTCGCTCTTGTTGCCCAAGCTGCAGTGGAGTGGTGCGGTCTTGGCTCACCACAACCTCCGCCTCCTGGGTTCAAGCGATTCTCCTACCTCAGCTCCCCAGTAGCAGGGATTACAGGCATGTGCCACCATGCCTGGCTACTTTTTTGTATTTTTAGTAGAGATGGGGTTTCTCCATATTGGTCAGGCTGGTATCGAACTCCTGACCTCAGGTGATCCACCCACTTTGGCTTCCAAAGTGCTGGGATTGCAGATATGAACCACTGCACCCAGCCTGAACATGGATTTTCTCATCTGTTAAATGGAGGCAGCTGTTCAGTTGTTCTGAGCATTCAATAGGATAACATATGTGAAGCTGTTATAGTACTAACAATAAATGATAGCTTTTTTAAAAAAATAAAGATTTAGGATCCATTGGTGGTCTACTATGATTCCTACTTCAAAAATGCATCTCAAATTACCTTTCTCCACTAGTAACACGTCTCTGGTTAGTCATCTCTTGCTAAAATGCCCTGGTTTCACTTTTACTATACCCCCTGAGCAGCTCAAGTAGATCTTTTAAAATTGCAAATTTGATCCTGTCAGTACTGACTGGAGCCCCTTCAATAACAGCTCGATGCACTTTGGATATGACGCACTGTGGCTCCCAAAACCTTGCATGATCCTTCCTCTTCCTATTTACCTACCTTCGCCTAGAGTAACTCCACTCTCCCTCAGAAGCTTCTAGCCATCTAGTTCTCATAAATCCTCAGATCTATCCAGTTCTTTTCTGTCTTGGTTCCCACTCCCTGGAAGGTTCTTTTCTCCATTCTTCAGTTGGCTAAATCCTTTGGGTCATTTCCAAAAGGATAAGATAGTACTTCCTCAGAGATACATTTCCTGAGAACCCCTCCCCGACAATTAATTCTCCATTATAATCTCTTATCACTGCTTTTTTTAAAAAAATTATTTTCCATAAGTTATTGGGGTACAGGTGGTATTTGGTTACATGAATAAGTTCTTTAGTGGTTATTTGTGAGATTCTGGTACACCCATCACCCGAGCAGTGTACACTGCACCGTATTTGTTGTCTTCGATCCCTCACCCCCCCACTCTTCCCCGCAAGTCCCCAAAGTCCATTGTATCATTCTTATGCCTGTGCATCCTCATAGCTTAGCTCCCACATATCAGTGAGAACATACAATGTTTGATTTTCCATTCCTGAGTTACTTCACAAAAGAAGATATACGAATGGCCAACAAACGTATGAAAAAATGCTCTTACCACTGCTTTTGTTTTTCCTCCGTAATGATTCGAAATTACGTATTTTCTGAAATGCTTGTTTAATGTCTCCCCAAATGATAGACCCCATCACAAATGGGTTGTATGTATGTAGAGATCTAGAGGCCATCAGTTCTCCAGCCGGAGGAAGAGGAACTTGGGTGTCCACATCTCCCGAGCGACTAGCTCCCATGCATTCAGTAACTGTGGCCATTTACCCAGTGTGCCAAAACGAACGCAACCGTTTTTTTTTCTGTGTGATGTGATGTGAGAAAGGTTGGCAAGCACTGCCTTGTGCCAGTATTTTTGGTGTAGCTAGAGAGGTAAGCAAGCAGGGATCAAGGATCCAGATTTTACCATGAAACATCGCTTGCATGAGAAAAAGTAAAAAACCCACTGTCATTTCCCAGGACCACAATTTCATACGGTGCCCAGTATCATAATGGTAATAACATACCTTCAAAGATATCTAACCACAAATTCAAGTTTGCTACTCTTCAATTATTTCACTTCCATTGTAACATGCCCTCAAAAGAATGAATTTAAATGAGCCAATTAGTAACTGAAGGTCAGTCTGGAAGAAATAATTGACAGAGCCAGTCCTCAGATCTCACCAGGGCTCCTTGGATTTCAATTGGAATCCAAGAGAGAAGCATTTATTCATTATTTATTTCATCCAATCATTTATGACAAGCCCGGCCTCTAGGGGAAGCTGGGTATCTGACTGAAATGCAAAATTAACAAATTAAAATTAACAAGCACAGAAAAGAAAAAAAAATCCAGTCTTGCCCCAGGTTACTTCAAGGGCTAGGACTGACACCGTGCGTACCCAGGAAGGGTGCCCTTGGCTTCTCAGAGTTCAGCTAACCTTCTCCTCACCCCCACACATGAATCCATGATGAAAATTTCCAGTTAGGTAAAGAGAGGAGGCAGTATTGGGATAATGTAAAGGTGGTTTGGCATCAGGTGGATGCTTTTGAGCACTCAGCAAATCACATCCCTCACGGATCGGCATCCAGGGAAATGAGGGCTCTGCACAGCAGTCTCTCTGAGACGGGGAGAAGGGGCCCATGCATGGCACAATGCCCTCTCTTGGGACAGACTCAATATGATGGGGTGGCCAGGGGGAGCAAAGGGAAACGGCAGCCTTAGTGGTCAGGAAATGGTCAGAGGAGAAGGTGGGCTTGCCACACAAGGGCTTAGCCATCCTCACTCTGGGTTTCAGGCAAACAGGTCCAGGTAGTCTTGGTGGGGATGGGTTGGCAGAGGATAATAACACAAAATATAGGAAAGACACCCTTTTAGGCTCAGACAGGAAAGCCCTACACATAGTGAGCAGAGGATAAGGAATTGCTGATGGCTACTGGACATGGAGCCTTGGTCCTGTCCCTTGAGGCAGATCCATCTTTGAGAGAGGATGGGATCTGAGATCCAGTCTGAGGTCTGTGGTCTGCACTGGGTACCTTAACTACCCTGATGTCATCACAGATCCCTTTAGGGCAGGGATATGGCTGGCACCCAGCTGCTGCCAATGTCCTGCTCCCTGGTTGAATATGACTCTTTGCATGCCTGCTGAATACCAGGCCCTCGAATCCATCTGGATTATCCTCTGCAGAACCTCAACTGAATCATCGTCCAGGAACACTGGGACCCTGCCGCTCTTCCTTGCCTGCCTATCTGGGTCACCCTACTAAGCTGGGCATATGGTGTGATTGGCACTGACAGCCTGGATGGGTTGGGGTGGAGAAAGAGCCTCACTGGACCCAGCCGACTCTCCTCTTCTTGGCTTCTCAAAGAAGGAAATTCTGAAGCTGAGTTGCTGAAGACTAAATGTAGAAATACTCCAGGCTGACAACAGGGTAGGACACCTAAGGCAGAGGGAGTAGGACTTCCCGCAGGTACAAGCCCCAGGGGAAGGTTCTTGGGCCATAGTCTGCTGGGTGGTCCAAAGGCCTGTAGAAATGATCAGAGCCTTCCCCGCTTTCCTATCTTTATTCTAGTTTTCTCACCCATCCACTTTTTCACAGAGGCCTTTCAAATAGGGAACCCAACCTTCTGAGGTCAAGCTATGAAAAGTGTCATTTTAGCATGCCTGCCGACCCCTGGGAAGCACTGGACATATTTGGGGTTCTCTTCCCTCCATCAGCAGGATCTTGAGAAAGGAAGCAGTCACCCACTGAAAGCACTCCGGAGGAAGTCAAGGAGAAACAGGAGGAAGAGCTGACATAGAGGAGGTAGGCAGAAGAGTTCAGAGGGTGATGAGGAAGGAAGAATCATTGAGTTTCCCAATATCCTGAAGTCACCTTGTGCTAGTGTTGCCCAGAATTTCATCTTTGGAGTAAACTTTTCCCCCGAGGTAACCACAATTTGATAAAGCTTATTCACACTTAAGTGAGATGTGCCAGGAATCCATTTGGTGGGCCAAATGTGCATTTTGAGAGACCCCAATGTAAGAGATTTCTGATGTAACATTTCAGACAGTGTGACAAAGTGAAACAAAAATATTTTCAGGCCTTGGTCAATAGGTCTTTGCTGGAGTCCCTC
This sequence comes from Aotus nancymaae, assembly GCF_030222135.1. NCBI lineage: Eukaryota > Metazoa > Chordata > Mammalia > Primates > Aotidae > Aotus > Aotus nancymaae. The sequence continues at coordinate 15,296,121 of NW_026988472.1, read as the reverse complement.
GGATTCCTTACCTAGACAGCAGCTGGCCTTCCCTGTGCCCACCTGCTTGTCCACCTTCTCCTCATCGCCTTACTGCTCACACACCATCTCCTTTTGTTTTGTTTTGTTAACTTGGAATTTAAATGTGTTGCTGGATGTTGTCTCAAATTCTCTGGGAAGTAGCAGACAATAAGCAAATACATAAATACAGCAGCAGATTGTTTAACCAGGTGTCCAAACACGAGAAATATAGAACAGAAACGTTTTAAAATTTTTTAAAATAATTATTACATTTTTACATCAGCTTACTATAATCACTAAAAAGCTGCAATAATGGAGATTATAATGAATGATTACAGTGAAATCACTGTAATCTGAGTACATAATTTGTCATAGCTCTTAGATATGTATTTCCTTTTGGGATCACAGCTGTTTGTAATTGAGTAAATAGATATTGAACATTTCAAATTTAATGATTGAGTGTCTCAGGGCTTATCTTCAAAGACTTCTCTGTTTACATTCAATCCCATAGCTTACCAAATTATAAAACCAGCCCCAACCTCTCCCTTGAACTCTAATACGCATAGCCAAAAGCCTACCCAACACCTCCACTTGGATCTTCATGGATCTCCATGGATCTGCATCTTTATTACTCGAGATCACGCCAACAGAACCTTTGGCCTGGACAACTAACTTTCCAGGCCTCCTAGCTAGTCTCCTACTTTCACTCTTACCACAAAGCAGCCTGCTCTCCATATCACTAAGTGTGTCGCACGGTGAATTTTCCGGGAAGCGGACTCAGTGATGGAAATTTGCATGCAAGAAACTTATTGGAATGTGTCCTTGGGATCAACACCTGTGAAGAAGTGAGGGAAGCAAATTGGGCAGAGGATGAAGCAGAACTCTGAGGCAATTGCAATAAAGGCTTTAGCTGATTCCACAAGGAGCTCTGGAACTAAAATAGTTCTTTGTACCCACTCATTGGATTTGGACTACTCCTAGGAAGGGGCATGTTTTGGGGCAGGGGTTTCCTTCAGCCTGCAGAAAGGGACACAACTATGAGCTGTCAGCCTCCCAGCTTCGAGCAGCTGGGTGAATGAGTGCGTCATTTCCAAAGGAAGATTTGGGTAGCACACTACAGTATCAACAACAGACTAATTCTTGTAAAACTTTGACAGACTGTCTACTCCCTTACTAGAAACACTCTAGTGAATTGTCCTCACACTTAGAATAAAAGTCAAACCCTTTCCTGTGACCTAAGACTTCATACCTGATCTGGCCCCCGTCTATCTCTCCAACCTCATTTTCTGCATTTATTTTCTGTTACCATTGCTCCTGCCACACTGGCTCTTTTGCTATTCCTTTAATACTCCGGTCATATTCTCACCTCTGGGACTTGCAATTGCTGTTTCTTCTACCTGAAATGCTCTCCCTGCAAGTAGCATCATGGCTCATTTGTTTACTCCATTTAGGTCTCAGTTTAGTAAAGGTTACTTTCTCAGTAAGGCCTAACCTGACCACTCAATCTACTATAGCCATCCCCTGCCGCCACATCACTCTTTATCCCCTTGCTTTGCTAACTTTTTCTTGATGACATTTCTCATCAACTGAAAGTATAGTTTACACTATTTATTTATTTATTTATTTATTTATTTATTTATTTTCTATTCATTAGAACTTAAGTTTTATGAGAGAAGGGAGTTTCTCAGTTTTGTTCACAACTATATTCCCAACACCCACAAAAATACCTGAAATAGAGCGGGTAATCAATATATATTTGTTAAGTTATTGTTAAATGGTTATCATTCTTTAATTCTTATAATGGAACAGGCGAAAGACCGTATCCAGAAGATATTGGGGCCATATTAGGTGGTAGAAGCAAATGAAAATATGTTTTGGATAGAAAATACCTAAGTTTTGGAGATAGCAATAACTTAGAAAGATCAGGTGCTAGGTGTCTTGGATAAGTAATCTTATAAGGCTGGCCCAGGGAGTAGAGACAGTGAAAAGAACACGCAGAGGTTTAGAGCAACTCTCATCTGGCTTTGAAGGCCAGCTACACCTCTCACTGGTTATGGGACCTTTGCTGTGTCTCTGAGACTCAGACTCCTTATGTGGAAAATGGAAGTGATGGGAGTGGAATCAGGATAAAATAAGATGACGTATAGCATCTTGTAATTAATGTGTAATGAAAGTAACTATTGTTATAATAATATAATTAATAATAAGCATTATTATTATCTAAAGGCAGTCTTATAAGAAGATCTTAAAATTTTGTCAAGTGAGGTGGATGTTTTAAGATGTTTTGGACTGTAACAGAAAACCTATATTGAAAATCGTTGAATTTATTTCTCACATGACCAGACTTCCTAAAATTGGGTAGGCTGGGAGAAGGCAGCTCTCTCTAAAGAGATCTCTTTACAAATATGCCCCTTTGAGAACCCTCTCCACTCCTGTTAGATCCTCAAAACTGGTAAGGGGTTACAACAGAAAAAAAAAACATGTATTTTTTAGATCTTTCCTTTGAAGTTTTCTATTTTTGTCTATCTCAGGTCTCACCTTGGTAACTGATATTTAATGTAACTTGGCACTGAGGGAATGTGCTCTCTTTCTGGGTCCACAAGGGGGTATAGTTTTAAGGGTAAGAACTTCCCAGTGCCATGCCCCTCTCCCATCTCTCTCCATCTGGGAGACAACAGTCTCTGTTTTGATTTTCGCGCGCTGGAAAGGGTCAAAAGTCAATCACTCCAGCGGAATTTTAAGGGAACTCTTTTCATTGGCCAAGGGGTCTTGGAGAAGGTGCGGTTCCTCCCAGGTTCAAAGTCCCCTTCTTCCACACCCCTTCAGACTCCATGTTTGGATCCCCTTCCACCCTCGTGGAAGCTGTCTCTCTCTCTCTTGGATTTTTCCCTCTGGAATCCCCTTCCACACTCTCTCGTGGAAGCCTGTCTTCCCCTCCTAAACTCCATCTCTTTCTCTATTCCCTTCCACTCAGTGTGGAAGCTGCTTTCCTCTCCTAGATTCCGTCTGTCTGGTTCTCTCACTGTGAGACTCAGCTTTTTCTTTCTCTCTCCTCCTGTTTCTCTTTCTCTACTTAAATAAATCACTTTCTACAAACACTTTTGAGTCCAGTATTTACTGTGCACTGTGCTGTGGTCTCCTCTCCCATTCGTGGGGGAGTGATAGACCAAGAACCTGGAAAAATGATCTCTCAGGGGAATTGAGGGCTCCCCTGAACCCCAAAACCCAGAAACAGCACCTCAGTCAAATCATGTAACTTAACAAGATGACACAATGGCAACATCATGCGGTCAGCACAGGACAAGAGGTCAATGTATGTGACATTGGGAAAACAAAGAAAAGGCACTCCTCACTCAGCTGGAGAATGAGTGATCTAGGAGATTTTTGGAGAAGGCGATTCTTTTTTTTTGAGACAGTCTCACTCTGTTGCCCAGGCTGGAGTGCAGTAGTGTGATCTCGGCTCACTGCAACCTTTGCCTCTCAGGTTCAAGCAATTTCCTGCCTCAGCCTCCCCAGTAGTTGGGACTACAGGCACGCACCACCATGCCCGACTAATTTTTGCATTTTTTGTAGAGATGGGATTTCACCATGTTGCCTAGGCTGGTCTCCTGAGCTCAAGCGATCTGCCTGCCTCAGCCTCCCAAAGCGATAGGATTACAAGTGTGAGCCACTGTGGCCGGCCATTGACTCTTTGATAACAGATGCATTATAGTTAGCCATATGATCAATTTTTAGGGAGACTTTTTTGGAAAAGATGCTCAAGAATACTCCCTCATGCTATGTATATTTTTAGACAGTTTTAAAAAAAATGATTACAAAGAAAATCTTGGTGGGTTCTTTAATTTTCTCATTTAGTCTCTGCTATGGATTGAATGTATCTCCCAAAGTTCATGTGTTGGAACTTTGATCCCCAGTCCAGTGGTGTTGGAAAGTGAAAACTAATAATGAAAGATGTTTGGACCATAAAGGCACCACTTTCATAAATGTGTTAATACTATTATCGTGGCAGTGGGTTTGTTATCACAGGAGTGGATTCCCTATGAACGGATGACTTTAGCCCTCTTTTGCTTGCTCTCTCTCACCCATGTGATGCCTTCTGACACACAGCATAAAGGTCCTCACAAGATGACGGTTCCTTGATCTTGGACTTCTCAGCCTCCACAATCATGAGCCAATAAATTTGTGTTCATTATAAATTACTCAGTTTCTGATATTTTGTTATAGCAATACAAAATAGAGTAAGACAGTCCCTAAATTTCCCATAAATTCATATATGTTAATGCTGCTGTAAAATCAGAAACTCTATACTATTATTATTCATCTTGGGAGAGTTCTTAAATTTCACTTGTGCTAAGAATAAACTTCATTTTTTTAAAGAAGAGTATAAGAATGGCCATTTATGGATTTAAAAGACATCCCTATGGAAACTGACTATGGGAGTCTAGAGGCGTGAGTGCTTTGAGATGATGATATCATTTAAAAAGTAGTCCAAATAGGATTTAATGCACTGTTAAACTGTAGTTTTAAATTAATGAGTGTACCTAGTAAACAGCTTTGCGCCAAGAAAGAATATGAAATGTCAACCGAAATATTGTCATTAGCTTAATAGTTTAAACATCTTGCTTATCAATATGTCATTTATTTTGACAGGTATTTTTTGGGGTAGTGAAGGCAAGGAACTGTATCTTTTAGTGTTCTTACCATATCATTATAAATCATTTACAACATGCTCACACATATGCCACCCATGATGGATTATGCAAATATAATGCATGCATCATCCAGGCTTCAAGGAAATTTTGACTAAATGCTTTAAAGTCACAATTATATACCTAATACTGGATCTTGACTTGATCTGTCCAAAGCTTGAAAGTCATTACCCAAAAAGAAAGGACAGCAGATATGGTCAACCAAATTTTATTTTTAATTACCCAAGTGTGTACTGTACTTTATATGAAGAAACAATGGAGGATACAAAAGGAAGAAGAGATCAACTTTCTACCATCAAAAAGTTAAAATCAGCTGGAGACGCACTGCACAAAACAGTAAGACTTAAGGCTATATACTGAGTAGCATTTGAGTAGTGTAAGACAACTTAGCACAGAGTAAACCCACACAAGGGGACACCATCGGTGACTACCACAGGGAGTGAAGGAGGGTAACTGGGGAATACATTCAGGGAGGTGGGAAAAGCATTGGCTTTGTGTTCTAGTCCTCCAGATACCAGTAGCTTATTGTGGCTCTTAGGTCATTAAGTTCCACCTCTATCGGCTTCAGTTTGCTTAACTCTAAAACAGAAGGTGAGGACTAAATGGTCTTTAATGTCTTTCAGCTGTAACAATACAGTGTGCTAAGAACAAATGCAAAGAACTTTGGAAGGTGAGGCTATTACAGGTAAGAGGAAGGACAAGTACAAAGCCACAGTGGTAGGAAAAAACTCATTGCTTGTGCATGGGCTAGGTATGTTGCAGGGCAGCAAGAACCTTAAACAAGCCAATTTAACTATTCTAAAGGTTCCGAGGGCAATACAGAACACTAAGCCAGGTAAGGGACACTAAGCAGGGGCCACAATGGAGAAAGAGATACCATGTATTTTACAGTCAGAGTTGGACTTATCTTCACGCTCCCCGACTCACTCCACATTATTTGTCTTCATGGAACTTGACTGCAACTCCTTCCGCAAACCCATACCCCAAATACAGCATGAAGAGAGTCTGATTACAGACACGCTCTCTCTTTAGACTCGCATGAGAAGCCCCCTTTTGTGGGCCAGGAAGCCAAGAGCCGTTGCTGAAAAGATGGTGGTCAATCCAATCAGCCTGAGCAGGCCTGGCACGGAGGGCAAATGTCGCTCCAAGAAGTTTGTGGTGATGGGCTGCGCAGGGACATCCTGGATTCAGAGAACACTGGGTGTTAGTATAGGGCTTGTGCACTTTAGAAAGTCTGTACTTCCTCCAGCTCTCTGAACATGACCCATTCTTGCCAACCTCTAGGCCATTAAACACAATGTTCCCTCTGCTTATACTGTTTACCCCGTCTTCCTCACTGGACCCTTCACTTCCTCAGGGAGGCTTTATTATTTCCTGGGCCCCCAGCCTAGGATGACTTTCTCCTTTTGCATTTTTTTCTCAGTATGCCTTCTTCACTGTTCTGTACTTTTTGATTATCATTTGCATTCTCCACCAGATGTTGAGCTCCACTAAAATGCTGCTGTGCATTTACCGCAATGGCTGATGCAGAACACGTGTGCCATAAATGCTTGTTAGTAAATGAATCCATGGTCCCCACAGCCTACAATCCCATTCCTAGCAGAAGCACTAAGAGAATGACTTTGGAGTGGCGGGCCTATTTTCTTTGACTTCACACTTAAAAGGATAGAGCAATAACTTTAACCTTTTTGACCTTGTCCTCTACAGTGTGTTTTCACTCTAACCTCTATGCATCCCTCATTCCAGCCAGGAAAACTTTCTAGGATTTTATTGCAAGAATGATAAGTATGTTAAAAATAAAATTTTAATCTCAATATTCTCCATTTCATTCCATCTGTTTGTCCCTGGACTGGAGATGCTAACACACTTTCCTTTCTTTTCCTACCTCTTGTTGAGAATCACCAGGCTAGATATTTATTCAACAGGCGTTTATTGAGTTATTATTTTTAGAACTCTCTGAGAAATCTCTCCCTCCTCATCAAAAAATATTTTTTCCTAATAATCCGTAACGAAAGTGGCAGCTACAAATTTATCAAAGTTTGTCTCAATCTCTCACCTCTGCCCTAACCCACGATATTTATTTAAACATTCATTTTTAAATCACTTAGGTAAATCACTTAGTTGAATCACTTAGGAAAAGGTATATGTGAATATATACAAGTGTTCTTGCAAATAATGGGTTTTAGAGAAGAGACATCTAAATTCATGAAATAAAACATAGCCTACCACAGACTCTGGTTCCGACTGCCAGATTTCATCCTCTGGAATCTTCCCCATAGCATGCAGGATCTGAAATGAAAGAGCATATTGGCAAATAGCAAAAGTGACACCATCTTTCTTCTAATCTGTTCTCTAAATAAAGGACTAAGTAACAGTTTCTTGAGATATCCATCAAAAACACCATGGTAAAGGCCAGAACACTCCATTCAACCTTTAAAAGGCACCAAAAGGTCTTTCCACTCTGGTATAAGAGGTTGCAATCATTAGGCTTATCATAAATTTTAATAGTTGTGAACACACCTCAAATAGGCATGAGATCAGAGGAACTGTCGGAAAAATCTTTCCTGTGAAATGAATTGAATTTTGAGTCCTAATAGAAGCATGTTTGGTCCTAGAAGATCAGACCTGGGTTATCTTTCAAGTATAGTCAGGTTGATCATTTGCTCCATGAACTCTTTTTACCTTCGGTGACATGTTAGGTATTTTCATTATGACTTCGGGCTAAGGTGTTCACTTCACCTGAGACAACTGTTCAGATGGTATTTTATGAGTCTTGAGATGGGGGTTACTGGCGAGTTGGTCTCCAGGCTCTGAGATATCTTTGACCTACATGTTAGGACCATGAGTTTCCTCCTTCCCCATAATCTGTGATCCCAGGCCCTACCTCTCGGGCCGCTCTCTCCCCGGCCTCTACAGCCCCCTCCATGTAGCCGCTCCAGTGTGTGGCAGTCTCAGTGCCTGCGAAGTAAATCCTGTCCACTGGCTGGCGTAGAACCCTTGGAACAAAAGCAAAGAGGCACAAATGGTCGGTCTCAGAGAGTCAGAGAAAAGATTTCCCACAAAGACCAAGGCTGATCAACTTCTTCAGATTCTGAACAATCAAGGACACTGGCAATTTTGGAATAATGTTTGTTTATGTGGTTCCTCCAGTTCCTGCATGATCCTTGTCAGAAACAAAATGGAATAAAAGCCAAAGTTCACTCCTGCACCAAGAGTTGCAAGTGAAGGAGCTGACATTAATGGAGGTAAATTATTTATCTGCTTCACCAACATGAAGTGTGGGACTGTATAAGCCCAGTCATATGGCTCCCTTTATGGCTCACTAGCTCTGGGCAAGGTGATACATGCCCCCAATTCCCCACCTGGTTATTCCACTAGTGAACATGGCAAATCGCTTCCTCTCATTGAGCTCTGGCTTCCTCGCCTCTTAAAGGGAATGATCCACCGATTTATAAGACCCTTTCCATCAGTAACATTTAACAAATCTGTGAGTCTGACTATGGCTCCTTAACTTCTATTCCTTGAACACTTGCCTGTACTGGTGAGGTCGGTACTATTATTATCCCCATTTTGCAGATGAGAATATGGAAGTAGACTGTGGTGGACATTGTGATGAACCACACAGGCCCCCTTCAAGAATCAAAGACTTATTCCCAGCTGCTGGGAGTGCTGCCGGAAGAGGGCCTACCGATGTCAGCCCTCTTTGGAAATTGCCTGTGCTGAAAAATCACCTAGGTCACGCCTCCTTCCAGCAGCAGGTACACCCAGTGACTGGTCACCATGGGGTGTAAATACCTGATTCCCAAGTTCCAACTTGAGACCACTCTGAAGGGCCATTCTAGTTCGGGAACTCCCTCTGGGGTCAGCTGAGGCCTTCACTGGAACTGCATTACAGCCTAACTTCTCCCTATGCCCACTCCTGCTGCCTTCTCTCTTTCACAGGTGCCAATCCTAAGGGCATGCCTTAATATATATCCTGTTGGCTAATTGTTGTTTCAGGGCCTGCTTCCCGGAACCTAACCAGCAACAAAGACAAAGTAATTTGCTCTTGGTCACAGCTAGTAAGTGGCAGAGTTGGTATTTGAACTCAGGCAATCTGACTCTGGAACCTACGGTCTTCACCACTTAGTTTTACTTCCTCTGTATACTGCACTGTTTCTTCAATCTTTTAAAGAACTCTGTGACATAGCTACTATCATCATTATCTCATTTTTCACACGAGGAAACTGAGGCTTGGAGAAATGTTCAGTGATATGCCAAGAGCCACACTCCTAGAAAATAACAAAGCCAGGATTTGAACCATCACTACCAGATGTCAAAGTTTGTGTTTTTATCTTATATTCTTTGCCTGGTGTATCATCACCCTATAATATTTAATAGTAGAGTGCCAACATGCTATACAAGGGACTGAAATGTCACAGCACATGGCCTGTAAGAGGGGCAGTTCGTTGTTTCTCTGAGAAAAATACCATAAGGAAAGCACCATCAACATGCATTATTCATCCTGTCCCAGGATTCTCTTATATCTGATAAGTGAGGTCAAGAGCTAACACTCATGCTCCATCTTAGTCAACACTGTACAGCACTGGGCCTTCTATTAGAAAACCAAACGAGCTGGCTTGCATTGGTGTGTTTTCTTTCACCTGCTGTAATTATCATCATCAAAATAGGAGAAGAAAATATAAGAAGAGATATTATATAGAATACAGATGGTCTCCAACTTATAATTTTTAATTTTATGATGATGTTAAAGCAATATACATTCAGTAGAAACCATACTTCAAATACCCATACAACCATTCTGTCTTTCACTTTCAATACCGTATTTAATACATGACATGAGATATTTAACCCTCTATTATAAAATACATTTTCTGTTAGATTATTTTGCCCAACTGCAGACTAATGTAAGTGTTCTGATTATGTTTAAGGTAGCTAGGCTAAAATATGATATTTGGTAGGTTAGTTGCATTAAGCAGATTTTCCATTTATAATATTTTCAATTTATGATGGGTTTATTGGGATATAACCCCATCATATTTTGAGGAACATCTGTATTAGTATGTTGCTGACAACACATGAAATAAATCTGTAACTATTGAGAGCCTAAGGTATTCAGGAAGGAACCCTTCCTGCAAAAGAAGGTGGATTAACTTTCACCATGTTGATTAAACAATGCCGTTTTTCACTGCATATTTACATTTTTATTTCAAATGGAGAGATCTCCCAGTTGGAGATCTCTGGGAGGCCTGGCTAGACCTTAGAATGAAATATTGGAAGAAATAAAAAGACTTAGAGAACTAATCATACTAACAATCAGAATATGTAAAAAACAATAATTAATTTTAAACAAAGCAATAGTTTCCCTCCACTTGTCATTTGGAAATTATATTCCTTTAGGGGAAAAAAATAGTCCAATAACCAGACAAGAAAAATACCTGCCCCTTCTTTTGCAGGTGAGTGAACAGACAGTATATATTTACAAAAGATATAGGACATCATAAAGGAGAACACACAGATTTCTTGTGGCTTATGAGTTTTACTGCATATTTACTACAATCATTTTTTTCACTCTGTCCAAAGAAAATTTCCTTAATAAATGTGTATTTAGTTATTTACTAAAGTTGTACTGTTGATTCTGTCTTCTCTCTTCCTTCTGGAAGCAGAACATTTACTGTGAACTTTCAGGGCCCTAAATATAAAACATACTGCAATATCATAAATGCCATGGCCCTGAAGGGTCAAGGGACGTCGTCTGGGCAGGTAGTCTCTGTTCAAGCTGGGAGTTACATTAAGCTATGCTGTGCCTTAGTTTCTACCCTACAAATTGAAGGTAGCTATAGGAAGCCTGATATATGTCCCTGGGGAGGAATAAAGATAAACGAGGGCATTACTGTATCACCACCAGTTCCAGATACAATGGGATTTATCTTGCTTCTCTCATGTGGTCAGGATTAGGCCAGTTCAGGTAAGTGTCCTCTTTGTTCCCCAAACCAAAACATATTTTCCTGACACTCTTTATGAAATTGAGCATAAAACCCACCACTCTGTGCTCAGAAATCTAATCATATCACACTTCTGATTTAAAACGAAGCCAAAAACAAAAGTTATGCAGTGATTGCTGTTCTCTGTTGAAATATCAAGTTTTGTATTGCTGAATGTGTCATATAGGGCAAAGGGTCCTTGCTCCCCTTTCGGTATGATTCTCCATTCTGTCCTTATCACCCATAGCCCATCTGATACAGTTTTGATATTTGTCCCCGCCCAAATCTCATGTAGAATTGTAATCCCCAATGCCTGAGGTGGGGCCTGCTGGGAGGTGTTTGGATCACGAGGGCAGATCCCTCATGGCTTGGTCTGTCTTCGTGATAGTGAGTTCTCACGAGATCTGGTCACATAAAAGTGCATGGCACCTCTCCCCCCAACACTTGCTTGCTCCTGCTTTCGCCATGTGACTTGCCTGTTCTCAGTTTGCCTTCTGCCGTGCTTGTGAGCATCCTGAAGCTTCACCAGGAACTGAGCAGATGCCAGCACTATGCTTGTATAGCCTGCAGAACTGTGAGCCAATTAAACCTCTTTTCTTTATAAGTTACCAGACTCAGATATTTATTTGAAGCAATGCAAGAATGGCCTAATACGTGATCCACGCAAAGCTTTTCCCCTGACCTTCCAGAAACCTGTGAGATCCTAGTGTTTTGCTCATACCATTCTATCTGCCTAGACTGAATCCCCAATAGCCTTTCTCTGCCTCCTACAACCCTCAGGTGGTATGTGCATTATGAAGCCTTCCCAGATTTCTCTAAGTAAGGCTAGCCTGTGCCTGTATGTGTCCCAGTGTTATCGCTATGCCCCTGTATTAGAGCATTTACCTCAGTGGTAACATTCTGAGTGGTGATACAGTAATGCCCTCTTTTATCCTTATACCCTTCCAGGGACATATGTCAGTACTTTGGAGTCAATTTTTGATGTCATGTCCTCTCCCCATCACCATCCTGGCCCTCAACACTGTCAGCTCCTTCTCAGCAGAGAAGGTGTCTTTGGTATTAAAGTTTTCAGCACAGTGTTTGGCAAATGGTTGGCACTTAGCCAATAAACGCATAATGAAACAAATACCATTGACATATTCTGCAGTCATTGATATGGTCTGGCTCTGTGTCCCCACCCAGATTTCATCTTGTAGCTCCCATAATTCCCACACATTGTGGGAGGGGCCTGGTGGGAGATGATTGAATCATCGGGGTGAGTCTTTCCTGTGCTGTTGTGTAACGAATGGGTCTCACAAGATCTGATTGTTTTAAAAATGGGAGTTTCTTTGCATAAGCTCTCTCTTTGCCTGCTGCCATAGACATAAGATGTGACGTGCTCCTTTTTGCCTTCACCATGATTGTGAAGCCTTCCCAGCCATGTGGAGCTGTAAGTCCAATAAACCTCTTTCTTTTGTAAATTGCCCAGTCTTGGGTATGTCTTTATCAGCAGTGTGAAAACGGACTAATACACTCAGCATATCTAAAAATTAACTTAATGACCCAGCAGCTTATCAGGTGCTGCCCTTTGGCTTCAGAATGTTCTCTTGGATAATATTTTGCAATCTTCAAGCAGGTAAAGAAAGTGCTAACCAAAGTTATTTTGTATCTTCTGATAAGCAGGTCTTAATCCTTATTTGATCAGTTTTCATGGACAGATTGATTAGCCATTTCCACTTACCCCCTCTGTTTGCTGCAACAGTCTTTGACTCACTATTCTACATTTCTCATTCTCTTTAGATTAAGCTCTTGGCATTAAATTATTGCTTGGTTTAGTAATACTATAATAGTCATTAAAATTACTGCTATATTATTAGTTCATTTATTGTCATCAAATACATTAACTAAACAACAACATACTTGGAAGTATAATGCTGTGAATGCTAAAAGCTATTGAACTGTGCACCTTTTTGAATAGGTGAATTGTATGGTATGTGAATTATGTCTCAATAAGGGTGTTAAAAAATAACTCACACTTCCCAGCATGTAAGGATTAGGATAAAAAAACCTCATACTTTCTTGAACATACTGATTATTGCTCACTGTTCTTCATTTTGTGCTTTCCCATCCACTTGCTAAGAAAGTGAGGTTCAGAAAGGAGAAGTGACCTGTTTAGGATGACAAAGTTGGTTATTGGTAGAATCAGGGCTGGAACCCAAGACTCTTCATGCTCAGTCTAGAACTCATTTTTTTGTCCCCATGTTGTCAATTGTACAGTGGCATTTGAGGAAGCTTTACTGAGTCCTAACTCAGTATAAGGACACTTCTTCTGACATTGTGGATGAACCCTTGGACTGCTGAAATGCTATGCTTTTTTGATTTTTAATTTTTATGAGTACACAGTAGGTGTATATATTTATGGGGTACATGATGTGTTTTGATATAGGCATGTAATGCATAATAATCACAACATGAAGAATGGGGTAAAATGCTATTCTCACACTGAAACCTTCTTTGGTTATATTGATTGGAATTTCTCTTCCAGAGAAATTAAAATTGGAGAGCAGCACCATGGTGTATAATTACAACAATTTCATTCATAAGATGCACAAGATACAAAGGAAATTGGGGGATTTTTTTTTTTGTATTTATAAGAACCAAGCGAGAAGAGCTACCTGAACCTATTTAGAGTTTGGATTCAGGTGCAGGGGATTTCAGTCACAGCTTAGCATGCTTTTACTCTACCTTCCATATTGAGTCATGATCCCAGGGGGGAAGTAAGTCGTGTAGCAGCCACCAGAGTACTGCTCCTCACACCAGTTCTTCTCTTCATAATGCACTGGCTGCAAGGCAGAGTGGCAAAAGCTTAAAGGAGACACAGAGAAAGCTATCTAGCCTAGAATAAATCCAATAGTTTAGTAGGCTATAGAGTTGCATTATCCTGATGTTTGTGAAGATATGTCTTTGGGCAGGTAAATGTCCTTGATAATAAGCTTCTAAGAAATTCAGATTTTAGAATCTTTTTTCATTTGGTTTCTTCATGTCTTAGGTATTGTTCATAAATCATGATAGTTTATGTCCATTTTTACCTTGGTCTTGCCTATTAAAAAGTCTTACTGCCTAATGGTTTCAAGAAAAGTTTTTCAAAGGATTTATGTTTACTGGTGTGGCTGGATAAGGAAAAAAAAAGGCCGAAAAATATGTCTGCTATGGAAAAAGGACTATCAGGTCCATGTTTTGGTGGAGGTGAGCTTTGTTTAGGGAAACTGAACAGACAAACATGTTTTTGTGGCAAGCAAGCACTTCTGTTGATGGTGGTACTTATAAACAACGATTGATCTGAAAAATATGTTTTTGCCATGAATAGGCAAAATTGGCCAAGATTTTATAAAGCTCAAATGCTTTTTTAAAGTAACTAAACAGAAGCTTCATTATTAACCATTACTTTGAAAAGATAAAATCAACATAGCAAGTTTTAAGAAAACGGTGTTTTAAAAAGAGGTTTTGAAAAATATTTTGTTTAAAAGAATTACAATCACATAGCTGACTTTGAACAGTCATTTGTAAGGTATCCTATTTACAAAGTATGACTATGAGGTTCTGCCTGATGGGTTAAGTGGCTCCAGGTCTTCTGTGGTACCACCATGCTACACTCCCCAGCACCTGATGGCTACATCCACCTCCTAAGCAAGCTTCTCTGGCTGTCTCCAGCCAATCAGAAGAAAGGTAGGACTTTATCTTTCACTGTTTCCTGTTCTCAGGAATTTCTTCCTTCCACAAAATACACACCGAAGTGAAAATAAAACAAGTGGCCCTCTCTATACCAAGAGCAAACAAGGACAGGACCAATTTATTTTTATCATCAGGAATTAATCATCCACACCCTTCTCAGAAAAAGGGACTTTCTCAAATGAAAAATGATCAGACTTTTTCAAAATATGAAGACAAATGCTTTCCTCTCCAACTGATGTTCCCCAACCATCCCACGAATTGTTGGAGGAACTTCAATTACAAACTGCTTTAACCTGAGAATGTCTCAGAATGTAACTTCATAAAGCTTGAATAGCTACCAGGGTGAAATATCTTGAATGGCTTTTTTAAAAAAAATTAACTCCACACTCTTTATTCTCCAGACATACGCCATTGAATGGCATTTTTAAACAGAAAAACTAAAAATTTTTAACAGATGTTAAGTGCTTTTGTAGTGAGTATATACCGTATTTCTTTTTTTCAGACGAAGCCTTGCTTTGTCGCCAGGCTGGAGTGCAGTGGCACCATCTCGGCTCACTGCAACCTCCTCTTCCTGGGTTCCAGCGATTCTCCTGCCTCAGCCTCCTGAGAGGCTGGGACTACAGGTGCGTGCCAGCACGCCCAGCTAATTTTTTTGTATTTTTAGTTGAGACGGGGTTTCACCATGTTGGCCAGGATGGTCTCAATCTCTTGACCTCGTGATCCACCAGCCTCGGCCTCCCAAAGTGCTGGGATTACAGGTGTGAGCCACTGCACCTGGCCGTATTTTTTGTTTTGATACTTAATACCCTTGAGCCTGGAGGCTATGCCTATATTTAAACTTGCTAAATGGCATATGAAAGCAAAAAACAAAACAAAACAAAAAAGCAAAGCACATTCCTCATATTGTTTCCCTAATTGTTTTAGTTTATTTGCTGAGAAAGAATTCCAAGAAACATCAAGAGCGTGTGTTTCACCTATATCAAGTACAGAAGATCTGCAGTGGTGGGATGAGCAGGAAGGAGAGAATTTTGCTATAAAATAGTGAACAAAATGACAAATTCAAAAGACACAGCAACTTGGCAAAGAGGAAGCAAGCCACTCCAAAGCTGAGTGTTAGAGTAATAGGACTAAGCATGTAGCTGCTCGACTAGACCATGGTATATACTACAGAGATTTGGATTTAAGCAGCTTAACAAGTTAAACATTCTCAGCCTCCTCATTATACTTTTCTCACGCATTAACTGCTCATTTGTACATTGGTCTCCATTGTCTTCAAATGTTTCACAGATAATTGGATTTAATAATCACGTTCAAAAGGTGACATAGTCTATGTCAAAACATTAAAATCTTAGCAGTCTGGTGAATGTCATGAGAGAACCGATTCATCATTTTAAATATTGATGAGGGAGGCGACTACGGGTACTTGTTATGAGTACTTTGGGCCCTCTGACTGTCACCAAATGCCCCCTGCCCCCATCCCATCTTTAGCCACCTTAGAGTTCTATTTGATTCATTTGAAGACCACTGTTTCCTCTGGCTACTTCCAAAGGTGTCTTAAAACTCAACTGGCAGACAGACAGATAGCCTGTCTCCTTTACATCTCTCATGTTCAAGGGTAAAACAAGGCAGAAAAGGGGCCATGCAGGAGTGGGGGCAGGTAATCATATTTTTTAACTGTGAGACAGTGGGGGATGAGGTGGGTATAGGTTTACGTACATGAGTGAGACTCTGCCCTTTTTACAAGATCACCAGAAGTGGGAAAAAGCCCATTTCATCCCCATCCTGGCTGCTGGGATCTAGGATCTCCCTACGGGTAGTAGGTGCTCCCCTCTTTTACCCCCTTGACAGAACTGGAAGCAGAGTGGCCCAATGTCCTTTTCCAGGAAGAACTCTGAATTCAGGGACAATGTAGCACCACCTAAACCATAGCATGTTGCAAGTTCCCTGACCTGCCACCAGCACAGCCAGGGCCTGCACTCTCTGGAACCACTTGTAAATTGACCAGTCCTGTGTAGATGCCTCTGCAAATACGTCGGGAAAAACATGAACTTCAGGACCCAATTTGCATCAACCTATCCCTGCTAGCCCCTTGGGGACAAACAAAGGTCTCTTTCCCTTAGTATAGAGTCGGGAAGCAGTCTTACCTCCAGAGCTTCTGGGGAACCGAGAACTTTGGCATAGAGTTCACAAAGTTTCTTCAACCTGTGAATAACAAGAAACAAAAGTGAAAATAAAAGAAAGGAGGGAAGGAAAGAAAAAGTGGGAAAGAGGCATTTATCCCCTCATAAAAAAGATTCCATGAGCCATTGATTCCACTCCAACATTTCATTTTAATGTTTTAAAACAAGGCATTTTGTTCCATTTCAGATGTCTTAAATCTTTGAGGTTGCAAATATAAATCACACAGGATTGCTGATAAATCTTTCAAGAAAGTAAAGTGATGTATTGCCTGAATTATGATATTATTTTATTATTTTAAATCCAGAAGCTCTTTTGTTTATGAACAAAATGTTTATGAAACATGTCTATGAAAATGACTAAGTTCTTCTCCCTCCCTGTCTACCTTCTCACTCTTTCTGTCTTTTTGTTTTTATACAAGTGAAGTAACTTGGCACAAGCAGAGGAATGGCTAGAAAGAGCAAAGAAATAAAATTAAGTACAGAAGGAGAACCAAATTTAGAATTCATAAAGGTGGACATTTTAAACCCACAGGGAAAAGACAGATTTTTAAATAGAATGGCACTGGGACAAATAGCTGCCCATGTAAGAAACAGTTGGATGATTCATTACTTTTTTACACCAAAATATATTTCAGAAGGATCAAAGATTTACATGTAATAGGTGAGACCATAAAACTAATGGAAGAATGGGTGACTTCTAAAACATTATCTTGAAATGAGAAAGTCTATTCTATGCATGATAGACATTCAGAAACCATAGTTTTAAAAAGGACAAATTTGACTACATAAAAAGATAAAATTTTATCATAGTATAAAATGAATAAGCCATAAACAGGATCAAAAGACAAAGTGGGAAAAGACTTGTTCCAGGCATTGGAAACGCAGCAGTGAGCCAATCAGACAAAATATCCTACCTTCATGATCTTATATTCTAGTGGGGACATTTTTAGGTAAGAGGCCCAGGCAGACCACTACAGCCCTGGCCACGTGCAGAGGTGACATTGGTCATGGAGGAGCACCCTGATGGAAGTGGAAAGCACGCATCATAATATAACTCAGGAGCTCTTTCCTGGTAAATAGATTATTAGCAATAGTGTAGGAATGAATAATTGGCAATGGTGAACACTAATTGCAAGAAGAAATTGCCACCTCCAGAGAAACTAGTCCCTCTGTACCTATACTCCGTAATTGTTAAGCATCATTCATGTAGTATGTACAGCAGACTTCCCCGCAACACAGTCATTTGTCTACCTGGTTATCTTCTTCACAAGTAAATTTTCAGCCCCTGAGTTATATCCATTTTTGTATTCTCCATAACCCCTAGCATGCTTTCTTAAGTACAATAAACTCAACAAATACTAATTTGAATACTTTGGTTCTTAAGTTATCAGCACTATGTCTTTTACACAAGAACATTATAATTAACATAGCAAACATGTAGCATTGGCAATACACATATAATTAGGCAGTCTGTAAGTTACAAAGTTAAGTGAAAATGAAAGACAGGCAAGTAGGTAGAAAAGAAGGAAAGAAGGAGAAAAGGCAGGGTGGGACGGAGTTGGGAGAAAGGAAGAAAGGAAAGAAAGAAGCAGCACTTCTTTTGTTACCTTTCCTCTTTGGTAAGACGTGCCAGTTTTCTGGCTTTGTGGGCCAGGATAAATCTAAAACATACAAACAAGAAAAAAGGGGAGAAATGAGTGGTTGCTTTCATCCTAGCCTCATTTCTGTAGCTACACATATGCCCAGTTTACATAGTTAAAAGTCAACCAAAAGAACAAACTGTATACCAGCTTATTTTACGTTCAAAGTTTCATGTCAAATTTCTGACACTGAAGAGTACTGTCTAACTTCAAGGAGTCAAGCGACTAAAAACAGATGACTGGCCATAATTTTTGACTTGGATAACATTATGGCTGACCCACTTCCCCTCACCCAGCTGGTGGTCAATAAGAATAACCCTTGGGCCTCAAATGCCCACTGAAGGCCATGTCTGAGCCTTTGCAATTTCATCCAGTCCTTGCTGTTTGGTTTTGTCTCCACTATGGTGTCTCCCTAGCACCCAACCTTCCAGATTCCATCTCCATTTCTAGCCCATGATTGCCTTCAACTCACAATTGGCTTTGATCTCCCTGTTCTGACTGTTGGGTCTCTCTGAGATAAACTCATACATGTCCTAGGGCCTATCTCAATTTTGGATGCTCCAGGTCACCACCTCTCTGGGTCAGGACATGCTGGCCTTCCCTTCCCATGTGCTGTTCTTCCCTGGAAAGCTGAAGACTAGGCTGGTCTTGGCTCTTTAATGGGACTCAGAAATCTCAGCATCCCACTTAAGTAACATGGATGCCCACACAGCCTCCACAAGAAGTATCTTAGTAAAACACCCCAAGTCAGGTCTTTATATCATGCTTTCAACAAAAGATGGGTCACCAAAATATATCTACCCCAACACTAAATACTAATAGAAAATTAACATAAAAATTTAAAAATGTTATTGGTATTTTGCTTCCATCTAAATATTTATTCAATGGAAGACATTATTTAGAAAAGAACCAGTAATAATTTTTATACTGCTGAATTTGAAAAATAATGCCATTGGGTTAAAAAAATCATTTATCAAAGTTTGGAGCATATTTGTTTATAGTATGTGATTACCTTGTCAACACTGAATAGCAGCCACAGCATCATAATTGTGCCTTACCCCATTATGGCGGCATAGTTGCCATCAGGTTTGGTATCATCCAATGTGTAGGCAACTGGAGCTTCCTCTCCATCAATAATCATGGTTCCACAGTAATCTTAGAGAACAGCAAAATGGAAGAGCATATTCATCACTCTATCAAACTACCCAGGGCAGTTATAATCAAGCACATGTTTTTAAACTTGAGAAGCCCAAAGACCAAATATAGCATATTATACCCCAAACATGTGAAAGCAAACCAAACTGATGTCAAAAGAGGGCTAAGTGGCCAGCAGTTTTTGAAAAAATCAAACCGTAAGCCCTTATCTGCAAAGAATAAAGCGTATGACATTAGAAATTCATCCAAGTCACCATTTAATGAAACCCGGTTTTCCTTGCAGTTAATACTTGGGTTCCCCATTTTATCTTTCATAAGAAATCAGAATAAATCCAAAGATCTATAAAGGAAATACCAGTTCATTACTGTAAAACAGAAGAGACTGAACATTGACATTTTATGAAAGTCACTTATTCCAAGTTGTTCTTTATTTTCTGGAGGCAGAGCAGAGAGGACATGTATAACTAAAATTCATTAGAGTCCCAAACCCTCATTTCAAACATGACGTCCAAAGACTCTTTCCGCATCAAGAACAACTTGAAAAACAATTTCAGCTCATCCTGGATAAGAGTGTCCCTCTCAGTTCCCTCCTGAACAAAATACAGGCACACCTCAAAGATAACGTGGGTTTCATTTCAGATCACAGCAATAAAAGTGAATAAAGCAAATTGTGCCACACAAATTGGTGGTTTCCCAGTGCATATAAAAGTTATATCTACACTATACTGTAGTCTATTAAGTGTGCAATAGATTTATGTCTAAAATACGTACATACCTTAATTTAAACATGCTTTACTACTAAAAAAGCTAAGAACCATCTGAGCCTTCAGTGAGTTTACAGTTGGGTGTGGTGGCTCATGCCTGTAATCCTAGCACTTTGGGAGGCTGAGGTGGGCGGATCACTTAAGGTCGGGGGTTCAAGACCAGCCTGGCCAACATGGTGAAATCCCATCTCTACTAAAAATGCAAATATTAGATGGGCATGGTGGCACATGACTGTAACCTCAGCTATTTGGGAGGCTGAGGCAGAAGAATTGCTTGAAACCCGGAGGCAGAGGTTGCAGTGAGCCAAGATCGTGCCACTGCACTCCAGCCTGGGTGACAGAGCGAGACTCCATCTCAAATACAAACAAACAAACAAACAAACAAACAAACAAAACCCTGTTGTTTAATGTTGCCACCTTTGTCAACGTTTTTATGTAGAACTTCTGGATAACTTGCTGCAGCTTCTTCATCAGCCCTTGTTGCTTAACTCTGCACTTTTATATTATGGGGAGATGGCTTCTTTCCCTAAACTTCATAAACCAAACTCTGTTAGCTTCAAACTTTTCTTCTGCAGCTTCATCACCTGTTTCAACTTCAGTTGAAGAGAGTTGGGGCTTTGCTCTAGATCTAGGCTTTGGCTTAAAGGAATGCTGCGGCTGGTTTGATGTTCTATCCAGGCCATTCAAACTTTCTCCATATATCAATAAGGTTGTTTTACTTTCTTATCATTCATATGTTCAGTGGAGTCCATTTTTAATTTCCTTCAAGAATTTTTCTTTTTCATTCACAACTTGGATATTTAGCTCAAGAGGCCTAGCTTTCAGCCTATCTCAGCTTTCGATATGCCTTCCTCACTAAGCTTGATCATTTCTAGCTTTTGATTTAAAGCAAGAGATGTACAACACTTCCTTTCACTTGAACACTGGGAAGACCACTGTAGGGTCACTCATTGGCCTTATTTCATTACTGTTGTGTATCAGGGAATAGAGATACCCAAGAAGATGGGGGAGATCTGGAGGAACAATTGGTTGATTGAGCAGTCAGAATACACACAGTAGTTGTCGATTAAGTTTGCCATCTTATATGGCTGCCGTTTATGGCACTCCAAAACAAGTACAATAGTAATATCAAAGGGCATTGATCACAGATCATGATGACAAATATAATAATAATGAAAGTTTGAAATATTGTGAGGATTACCAAAATGTAACACAGAGACATGAAGCAAGTACATGCTGTTGAAAAAATGATGCCAATAAACTTGCTCAATGCAGGGTTGCCACAAACCTTCAATTTGAAAAAAGTGCAATTATCTCTAAAGTGCAATAAAGTGAAGTTCAATAAAAAGAGGTGTGACTGTATATGCAATTTCAAAAGACTGTGACAGGGCACTGGGGCAAATGTCAGGGCAGAGTCCGAAACGTTCTGACAATGTATTACTGTGGTGTACCACTCCTCCTGCTCCATCATTCACTTGCAAAATTGAGGTTGTTTGAACAAAATTGTTGTGAAAGACTCAGCGGCAAATGTTACATAGAAAACCCAGTAAGAAGATTTCAAAATAAGGAAGAAAGAGCATAGAAAGGACCTTCCCAACATGTGTGCATATGTATGTGTGAGCAGACACACCAGTAAGCCTTTTAAAGGGAACTTGTCTCTTTCTCTCCTCCTGCGTCCCTCCCCACTGTGCACCTGTTAGAATCAATGTTCCAACCAGCCACTGGCTTGAGGGGTGCTTGAATGCCCTTCAGGTGTGCTGGGGCAGGAGAAGATGTAGAGAAAGACTGAAGTATGTGAAAAAGAAATGTTTAGTCTAAGAACTCAAGATTTAAAAATACAATATCTTAGGAATCCCCTGTTAAAAGAAGGCAAGAGAGAGAGGAGACGAATAAGACAAGATCTGATCAAAGAGCATGAGCATACTGATCATGTAGGGATCAGCTGGAGAGGACTAGCATAGGACGCCAGGCTAGCCTAGGTGGAGGTACTGCTTTCTCAATGGAGGGGCTCCTTGGACACTTCCTTCTCAGAGTGAATCTGGCGTCTGAGTCAAGTGGGTGCGCTTAGTGGAGGTGGAGGAACAAGTGACAGAGAGAAAAGTCATGTTCATGCCAGGACAAGCTACGCAGCATGGAAGGGATTTCTGCCATTTGCAGAAAGAAAGCTCAGGAGCCGCACCCATGCACACAAAACATCTCATCAGCTTTGTAGGGCCTTACTCTTAGAAAAAGACGGGAGATATTCAAGGACATCCAAGCACTTAAAGAAGTTCTTAAAGAATAAAGGCAAAGACAAAAGCAGAAACAAATTCACAACAAACAAACCAGAAAAACTATCATTGGGATAGGAAGGGACCCAATAATTCAGGTAGTAGAAGAAATTTATCCCAAAGTGCTAAGTAACATTCTCAGAGAGAAAAGAAGCCATTGTAGGTCTGGGAGATGACAAAGAGGTATGCTTAGAATAAAATAATTCAATAGAAGCTTTTGTAATGTAGGGGTGTGAAGGCAGGAGCTTTTATGAGATGATAATAGCATTCATCTGGATGAATAACTGAAGAAGTTTACTAAGGACAAAATTAAAGGAAAAGTAATAATAAGAGAATGTCCTACCTGACATATTATAAACATATTATAAAGCTACAGATATTAAAACAATACAATGCTGTAATAGGATTAGATGATATAAACCTGTGCTCTCCAAAGTGGGGGTGTACACCTAGATTGCACATCTAGATCGTGGAAGAAAATACTAGAAATTCTTGTTTTTCAATTTAGGCTTTTTAAAAAGTCTACTTTTCATATGTTTTATAGTTACAATGATACAATTTTTCAGAGATACTTGTGTATAATTTAGGAATACCTGTAATGGTAGTTTATGTCCACATTTTTAAATGAGTAGAGCTTCAAAGAAATGTTGAGAACCCAGTGACAAAGATCAGTGGAATAGAAAGAATCCATGTGTATATGAGAATTTAGTAGGGGAAAACCATCATACAACAAATTGTTAAAAACTGATTCACTGGGAGAAAATATCTGCAACATATACAGAAAAAAAAAACTTTAATGAGCAAAGGTAATTAACAAAATGACAGTTTGTTAATGATAAAAATTACAAATTATAGAAAAATGAGGTAATTTCTCCTACCCGATTGACAGAAAATTTTTAAATATTATTAGCTGGTGTCTTATTCTGCTGGTGTTGCTATAAAGGGATACCTGAGGCTGGGTAACATATAAAAGAAAGAGGTTTATTTGGCTCATGTTTCTATAGGCTGTACAAGAAACATGGCACCAGCATCTGCTTCTCATAAAGGCCTCAGGAAGTTTCCACTCACGTCTGGAGGTGAAGCGAAGCTGGTGTGTGCAGATCACCTGGTGAGACAGGAGGCAAGAGAGAGGGAAGGGAAGTGCCAGGCTCTTTTTAACAACCAGCTCTCATGGGAACTGACAGAACAAGAACTCACTTACTACTCAGGGAGGAGGATGGCACCAAGATGTTCATGAAGGATCTGCCCACATAACCCAAACACTTGCCTTTAGGCCCCATCTCCAACACTGGGAATCAAATTTTAACATGGTATTTAGAGAAGACAAATATGGAACTTATATCAACTGGCAAGGGTGTGAGAAGACAGAAACCCTAACAAAAATTTCACGGGTCTACCCACATCAATTGACTTGACATTCTACAACATTTATCAAAAAGAAATGCTCCTATACAAATCTGTAGAGCTATATGGAGGATGCTGTTTATTGCAGCGTAGTGTATAATAGCAAAAGGTTGGAAACAAGAAAAATGACTATCAACAGCAAACGTCTTGGATAAATTCTGATAAGGCCCAAAATGAGATACTGTTTATTCAGTTGTCTAGAGGGGGTAAATTTAAATGTACTGCTATGGAGAGATGTCCATGACATATTGTTCACAGGAAAAAGCAAATTTCAATATGAGATGTATGACGCATGACATTTTTTAAAAAAATATGTTTTTGGAAAAAATATATTAACGTATTTATTTAAAATTAAAGTTACATTTGTATAAAATATTTATTATATTATTTAACATGTATTCCCAGGATATATAGTTCTCTCTACATATATATAGGGATGCTCACACACATATATTTAAAGTACAGGTTGAGTATTTGTATCCCTTATCTGAAATGCTTGAGATGAGAAGTGTTTCAAATTTTCGTTCTTTTCAGATTTTAAAATTCTTGCACATACATAATGACATTTGGGGGTGAGACCCAAGCTTAAACACCAGATTCATTTATGTTTCAAATACATCTTATACTCATCGTCTGATGGTAATTTTATACAATATTTTAATAATTTTGTGCATGAAACAAAGTTGTGACTGTGATCTGTCACATGTGCTCAGGTATGGAATTTTCGACTTGAGGCATCATGTTGGTGATTCAAAAGTTTCAGAATTTGGAGCATTTTGAATTTTGAGTTTTCAGATTAGGGATGTTCAGTTTGTATTACCTACGTAAACAGCAAATCTTTAAAGATAAACAATCTAAATTTTTAACCGTGGCTTTATAGGGGGAGGAACAATAGAAGAGAAACATTTTTCACACACTTTTATTTTTTGAAAGTTTTATGATCATTAGATTTACTTCTGTAATTTAGAAAAACAGGTACTGCTCCTGTCATTGAAAACATAAATTGATATAAATTAGATGTAAATATTTAAGGGAAAGTAGAAATGGTTCATAGATGAACAAAAGCAAGGAGACCACAAGAATTCAATGCATTGCTAACAGCCTACCCTTTCCACAGAAGTGGGCTAGAATGAAGGGCTGATGCATCCCGTGTAGGGTGGGGTGCTGACGGTGAGGATAGTTAGACTTAGGATATCTCGGTGGAAGGCCAACAAAGAAAAGGAGATGACCCATCCTTGCAAATTCACAATGATGTTACACACAAAGAGACTGGGAAGCATTTCTTGGGATAATCGATCTAAAAGCCATCAGGTGCTCTTAACCACACACAGGAGGTAACCATGTGAGGAAATGGATGTGTTAATTTGTTTGCCCACAAATGATTTCACGACGTACATGTGTGTCAAAACATTATGACATACACCTTAAATATCTACAATTAAAAATAAAAGCAGGGTTTAGCATGACTCTGGGATTGGGTGGGGGGTGTGGAAGGAAGAAGCAATTAAGAGCTGGCTACAGCTGTCTGTATCAAAATACAAAATGTTACTTTCTCTTTAATAACCCAGGCCACACTGTAAAACAAAACAAAGCAACAAAAAAACAAAACCCTCTAGTGATTGCTGACTGTGTGCCTGATATGTGCTAGTCACTGTGCTGGATTGTTGTGGCTGCATAATTCATATCCTTCTATCTTGTTACCTCATATTGACTGAACTTGCATGTTACTAGTTAATTACAGTGTCTTTGGCAGTGACATTTGATAGTCTGATGCAAAGCAAAGATCCTGTTATAAGAGTGAACTTCTTCAGATTTCATCACAGAAGTTTTCAAGTAAGTGTCATTGTGCAATTACCATTGTTGTGCAATTACCAGGAAGACACATTACTGTCTTCTTCCTGAGTCTGGATTTTCTGGGCAACGAAAAGTGCCTTTGAATTCTCAATGCCTAGCATGATGACTGGCATACAACAGGTGATCAGTTGAAGAACTACATTAAAGTTGTTACTCAAAAGAAATCTCAAATGCTTTGGTGAGGCTATCTCATGTCTGCAATCTTTTATTTTATTTTATTTTATTTTATTTTATTTTATTTTTTTGAGATAGAGATGGGGTCTCACACTGTTGCCCAGGCTGGAGTACAGTGGTACAATCATAGCTCATTCACTGTATCCTCCACCTCCTGGGCTCAAGCAATCCTCCAGTCTCAGCCTCCTGACTGCTGGTACTACAGGTGTGCACCACTTTGGCCTGCACACAGTCATTTTTAAAAGTCTTACTCAAGGCTCATTACCAACAAGGACCAAGTCAGATCCTGACGGTAGAGAACCTGGGTTTTCTTTTTGATACTGACGCTTAACAACTTACCCGGCACATAGCAGGCCTAAGATAAAGATTTGCAGGTGTGAATGGAAAGTTAGTTTCTCTGCATAAATAAAGGCACTCACACTCATTAAGAGAAGACTGTATTCCTGGTCCTAAACCTTATTTACTTGCTACCAGCCAGCCATTCAAAATGGGTGACCTGGGCCACAAGAGGAAGTAACTCAGCACCAGTGTGTTACTGCCATTAGATTCAAAGACTAAAATGACAGGGCTCTTTGTGATGGGTCATTGCACTGGACTTTGCAAACAGTAGATTACTTGCTCAACTGATGCACCAATCCAATAGCAGTCCTAAATGTGATTATCTGCAAGGTGGAAAATGAGGAGCCTGTGATGCAGCTGAAAAAGAGCAGCATACAGGAAGAAGCACCCTAAAGCAAAATCGTGGCATTTTCCCCATTTGCCTCTAAACTTCTTTCTGCAGTCTTGCTCCTCCTTGAAGTACATCCTGCCGTTCACCCTCAGTCCTAGGTACTGACTCTTCTTACATGGTCTCCACTTGGAAGAAAAGTGGATGCTATAAGAGCAAATATGACAAGACTCTAGCATCGTGCTGTCTGCATGTAGCTATTTGCATTTACATTTAAAGCAATTAAAATTAAATAAAAATTTTAAATCTAATTCCTAAGTCTCACTAGCCATATTTCAAGTGTTCAGTACCCACATGTGGCTAGTGACTAGTATATTAAAGCAGCTCTAGAACATTCCCATCATTGTAGAATCCAGCACTTTAGTGAGCATCCCTGCAATGTTCTACCCAGTTGAATAGTACACTTGTTGAATATGTGAAAATGAATAAATGAATTGAATTTAATATGGTAGAATCGACACTAGTGAGAGAGAGCCAAGAACTTTTCAGAATCCCAACCATTGTGAATGGCTTTATAAACCCATACTTTAAAACACTGAATTAGAAAAGGTTACTCACCTCTTTTCACAAGATTTTGTGGGAGGATTAGATAAACTTTTTATTGATTTACAAAGAATTAGTTATATCCTAAGGGAAGTTAATTCCATGAGTTTGTGCCAATACATTTTATTTGAAATAATTGTGCTTAGAACCTGGATTAACATTTCATGTCCAGCATTGTAACAAAACAGTTACATGCAAACACATGCCTTTAAGTCCTCAAAAGCAATTGCAACAAACACAAAAATTGCCAAATGGGATCTAATTAAACTAAAGAGCTCTACACAACAAAAGAAACTATCAAGAAAGTAAACACACTGCCTACAACATGGGAGAAAATATTTGCAAACTATGCATCTGACAACGGTCTAATATCCAGAATCTACAAGGAACTTAATTCTATAGGCAAAAACCAAATAATCCCATTGAAAAATAGGCAAAATGCCTGAACAGACACTTCTCAAAAGAAGACATACAAGTGGCCAAAAAGCATATGAAAAAGAGCTCTATATCACTAATCATCAGATAAATGCCAATCAAAACCATGATGAGATACCATCTCACACCAGTCAGAATGGCTATTATTAAAAAGTCAAAAAAGAAGAGATGTCAGAGAAAAAGGAGCACTTAGGCACTGTTGTTGGGAATGTACATTAGTTCAGCCACTACGGAAAGAAGTTTGGAGTTTTTGCAAAGAACTAAAAATAGAACTATCATGAGACCCAGCAATCTCATTACTAGGTATATACCCAAAGGAATATAAATCGTTCTCCCAAAAAGGCACATGCAGTCATATGTTGATCACAGCACTACTCACAATGGCAAACATGTGGAATCAATGTAGGTGCCCATCTACGGTGGATTAGATAAAGAAAATGTGGGCGGGGCGCAGTGGCTCACACCTGTAATCCCAACACTTTGGGAGGCTGAGGCGGGTGGATCACGAGGTCAAGAGATGGAGACCATCCTGGCCAACATGGTGAAACCCTGTCTCTACTAAAAATACAAAAATAATTAGCCGGGCATGGTGGCACATGCCTGTAGTCCCAGCTACTCTGGAGGCTGAGGCAGGAGAATCGCTTGTACCTGGGAGGTGGAGGTTGCAGTGAGCCAAGATCGCGCCACTGCATTCCAGCCTGAGCAACAAAGTGAGACTCCGCATTAAAAAAAAAAGAAAGAAAGAAAATGTTGCATGTATATACCATGGAATACTCTGCAGCCATAAAAAAGAACTAAATCATGTCCTTTGCAGCAACATGGAAGTAGCTGGAGGCCATTATCCTAAGCGAATCAGTGCAGAAACAGAAAACCAAATACTGCATGTTCCCACTTATAAGTGGGAACTAAGCATGGGGTACGTATGGATATAAAGATGGGAATAATAGACAATGAGGACTACTAGAGGGGGAGGTAAGGAGTGGGGCAAGAGTTGAAAACCCACCTATTGGATACTATGATGTTCACTACCTGAATGATAGGGTCATTCATACCCCAAAGCTCAGCACCACGCAACATATCCATATACCCCTGAATCTAAAATAAAAATTGACATTTTTTTTAAATGCGCATCTTAGCAACAAGTTTCTTGGACCTTCTTCTAAAGATTTTAATGTAAGGAAATTACTCACCCTTTTTCCTCCAGAAAGGCTCTTTATAATAAACTATACACTTGATGACTGAACCCAAAGGCACACGAGTGATCATCTGGTTTCTCATCATTGGCAGAGGGGGATTGAAGTGAATCTTCATGAACAGAGAAGGAGGAACAGCACTAATCACATATTTAGCCTGAAAGAAAAGCAACGTGGTTAAACATCGTTGCCCTGTTGCTTTTGTTTTTTCCCAATGATTCTCATTCTATCTACCCTTTTCTCTTTTCAGTCTCTTAAAGAAGTGAGAAGAATTTTGTTGAAACCTAAAGTAGCCCTTATTGTTCCTTAGTACAAAACCTCCAACGACTTCCCATTTCACTTAGAGTCACAGCTAAGGTTCTCACCATCATCACCAGGGCCACACACGAAATGGACCTGTTACATCACTGATCTCACCTTCTGTTACTTTTGCCCTCACTCTTACTTCTGCCATTTTGATCACCTTGCTGTTCCTTGGCCACATGAGGCTTGCTCCCACCTCAGGGCCTTGGCACTGGCTGTTCCATTTTCTCCCAGGGAGCCACATGGCTCAATCTCTTGTCTTCTCGAATTCTCTATCAGATACCACTTCAGTGATGCCTTCCCTGATAACCTTATTTAAATTTGCAAAACCAATTCTCCCACCTCACTTTCTGGTATGCCCTCTCCCCACCTCCCTGCTTGATTTTTTTCCACACTAATTATCACTATCTGGCATACTTTATATTTTAATTATATGTTTCATAACGGTCTTTCTCCTTCACTAGAACAAGAATTGTATGTGGGCAGAGAATTGTATCTCTTTTGTTCAGGGTTATGTTCCTGACTTCTATAATAACGTCAGGCACATAGGAGGTGCTTGATATTTATGAAATAAATACTTTCTATGTTTTTCTAATTACATAAAAGCAAAATACAGAGGATTGACAATACCTTTATATGTTTTTTTATTGTACTTTAAGTTCTGGGGTACATGTGCAGAACATGCAGGTTTGTTACGTAGGTATACACGTCCCATGGTGGTTGGCTGCATCCATCACCCTGTCATCTACATTAGAATACCTATATATGCTTTTATAAATCTTCCCCCACCCCAAATGTTCTGGTTCTCTTTTCTCATTTTTCAGTTAGAAGTAGCTTTTTCACTTTTGGAAAAAAGACTGTGAAGTATGAAGTATTCTCAACTTCATTTGAACTTTGAGCCTGTGGCCTCTTCCCACTTGTTTAAGTGTCTTGGTTACTCTGAGTGGAAAAAAAAGTCATACCAAAGTGCTTTTTCCATTCTCTCAGTCAACAATGACCACCACAGAAGACTTCTGTGACCAGATGTGAGGTGAGTTTTCCCCACACACGAAGCCAGAAAGCAATTCTACAGCAGACGCCAGATGTGTGTCCTCTGAATGCAATTCAATTCTGACAGTATCTAACTGGAGACAGCTTCTGATCCTACATGTTGAGGGCTCAGTCTCCAAGACAGTCACCCACCTTCAGATGTCAGTCACAAGTATAGCTTCCAGATCTTCTGATCAATCCGCTTCAAGCTGATGTTTCTACACCCCTTCTTTGAGTTTGATTAATTTGCTACAGCGGCTCACAGAACTCAGGGAAACATGTTTACTGTTATCTTATAAAAAATATATATTGCAAAAGATACAGATGAAGCGGTACATAGGACAAGGGATGTGAGAAGGGGCACGGAATGTCCATGCCCTCCCCAGGCATGCCATTCTCAAAGAACCTCAAGTTGTGCAGATATCCAGAAGCTCCCAGAACTCGGTCCTTTTGGGTTTCAATGGAGGCTTCATTATGTAAGCATGATTGATTAAATCATTGACTACTGGTGATTGATTCAACCTTCAGCCCCTTGCCTCATCCCCTCGCTGGAGGCTGGGGGTGGGATTGAAAGTCCCAACCCTCTAATCCTGCCATGGTCTTTCCTGTGACCAACCCCTCCTGAAGCTACCTAGGGGCTGCCAGCCATCAATCATTGGCATCAAAGGACATCACTTTGGAGGTTCTAAGAATTTCTAAAGTTGTATGCCAGGAAACTGGGATGAAGATCAAATATATATTTCACAATATCACAGGTACCTCATACATCTCATGGTTTAGGGTCTTCACAAGCACATATTCTCCTGTCTGGTCAATGCAGATCACAGGCCTCTCCAGCTTCACTCGGTCCCCAAGGAGGTCCATTATCCGCTCAGTCACTTGACCAGATCCGCCCACAAATTTCCTCTCCTGGAAAGAGAAAAGGAGGTGGATAAGAAATGCAGGAATGGGCATAAACTTCTAAATTGCTAATTGTCCTCACCTATCTTTACTCTGAGATGTATAACATTTCATTTTGCTGCTGTGACTAGTGTCTGTCACCATTGTTTACTAACTAGGAATTGCTGTCTTTGGACAAAATTACAGGATTTCTATGTTACTTTATAAGCTATGCTCTTGTAGATTCCTAGGCTCCAACCTTAGCTGGACATCTTCAGAGTGATCCTTGTGTTCCACTTTTCTGGTCACCATCCCTGCTGTCTGTCCTATCTGTAGTCATTTGTTGGGAGCTGGTCCTGGTGAAGCTGGATCTAAAGCTCTGCCCTAGCGTGCCTACACAGGCCTAAGCCTCCTTGCTTTGTGGCTCAAGTGCAGAACTTCCCTGCCTCCCAGCATGTCCCCTTCCCCCAGGCCAGCCTACTCCTTGTGGCTGGCTGCCCATCTTATCCTGGGTCAGGTGCCTGCTGCCTCTGTAGTCACTGAAGTCATTTCACCTCACTGTACGCACTTGCCCTGAGCCTTGCTAAAACTTCCAAATGTTCTACCTGGCTATGCACACCGTTGACCTGACTGCCACCTCTGCAATTTCAGTTCAGTTAAGGTCAGAGAAGAAGGAGAAAAAGAAGGAGAAAAGAAGGAGGAGAAAGAGGAGGGGGAGGAGGAGAAGAGAAAGAAGAGGAAGAGGGAGAGAGAGAAGAAAGGAACATGACAACCAAGCAGATTATCTAAGAACTCTAATCTGTTCCCACTGTGCCTAGCACAGTGCCTTATATAGTGCCGGGGCTCAAGAAATGGGCATTGAATGAATGAATTCCATGCGTAGTGTGTGTTTTAAATTGAAAAAGCATTTCTGACTTTCCTTTAGAAACCCTCCAAGAAGTGCTCAAGCTAAGCTTACTTCAGATGGTCTCCTACAAACTTGCCAAATAATAATTGAATGTATATCTAGATGGAAAATGGCAACAGTGCATAAAGAGAGATAAGCCTAGTTTTACAATTACATTGTACACTGGGTTCTCGAAGTGGGTACCTGACAACAGACTGTGCCTTACAAGAACCACTTTAAGCTGCCATAGTAATGCTCTAAAAGCCACAAGTTTGCTTCCCACTTCAGCAGTTCATGATTGAAGGAGGGTGTTGATCTTTCATTTTAGTAGCAGTGTTTTTCCATTGGGACGGTGGGGGAATGGGTGGGTACCTGTCCTCCATTGGTTGTCGAGATGACTCTGGTTATGCCTCCACACTGTTTCACATACCACAGGAACCAGAGAGCAGAGACCTCATGGGTCTCTGCGGTGACACACAAGTTCACAAAGAGAATGGCAAGCTGCTTTGCAGAGCTGCACAGGAAGAAACAAGAAGAAATTGGCAAATGCAGGAGAGCAGCTTCTTAATTCTCTAAAAATTATTTGGGTAATAATCCATTTTCTTGGTTAAGTTTAGGACAATGTGGTAAGATCAAAAAATTGTCGCTAGAATCTAATATTACAAAAAACGACATCAGAGGTTTTTGAAATATCAGATTATTTTCCATGTAAACAAAGCACCTTACTCAGAATCAGCTTCTATTCCAGAGTCTGCTTTCATGATTTCTCGCTAAATACCTGCTGCTCTTCCAGTGATCCCCGTCTCAGTAAAAAGCACCACCATTTCCTCAATGACTAAAGCCAACACTCTAGAAATCAAACGTTATTTCTCTCTTTCCATCAACCTTCCCCTATCCAATTCATTGGGAAATCCCATTATCTCCCACCACATCACTCCACCTTCACCACAAATTTAGCATCCATCTCTTTGCAGGAGTGTTGCAATTACTTACTCCAGACCAGCCTCTCTGCCTCCATTCAGCCTCATTTGGTATCTATTCATCACAATCAAAGCCAGTGGCTTTTCCCTCCCTCCCTATTATGGTGCTGTCTCTGAAGTGTAAATCAAATCATGTCATTTTCTGGCTTAAAAAACCTCCAGTGGTATCCTGTTAAAACCAAAATAAGATTCAGATCTTACACCAGGGCTTCCAAAGCCCTAAGTGATCTAGCCCATGCCTACCTTTTCTGCCTCATCTTGTACCCGCTTCTTTTAATTCTAATGTTTCCTTCAAAAGCCACGTTCTTGTTTGCTTATGAAAATGACCACTGGCTTCCATATTCCCAGCACCCTGACATTCTCTATCATTTTGCTACTGTATAGTATCTTTAGAACTCTTTTCATTGTCTAAAATTGTTTGATTATGGGTTTTTTTGAATTGCTGCCTCCCCCCACTAGAATATCAACCTATGAGAACAAGGACCTTATGTTTCTCACTCACCATAGTGTCCCCTTTAACAAAATAGTGCCTGGAACATTGTAAGCACTCAATAATTACTTGTTGCATGATTAAATGAATGAATGAATGCATGAATGATGAGAAATATCAGTTAAACATTATTTTTTAAACATTGATCACGTGCAAAGAATATGCTATATGCTGTACCAAAAACAAAATTAGTCACAGTTATCTATTCAGTTATTTTACTGCCTAACAGAAGACAAGCTCAAATAATGGATGAGGGGACAAGCAATTAATAGAGCATAAATGGGTAAGCTTTTGCTTAGCATTGGCAGGTAAATGGTGACAGGTTATCACCTATCAGGAAGCACACCAGAAATCAAACAATCTCATGCAATTTCAAGGATTCCATTATATGGAGCATACCCTAAAATTCACCAGTAGTACTGTGCACTCTGGGATATCTTTAATAAGGTCCAATCCCCTTTTGACTTTGATGTGAAGTTTACATATTGTTAATCTGGTTATGTCTGAGGCAGAATTTTCCACCTGGTAATGCTGACAATGGGTGGAATAAATGATACTGCCTTCCATTTATTGAACTCTTTCTACACTCCATTGTCTTTCAAATTATTACCTTGTTAAATTGTTGCAACAACACTATCAAATATCTACTATTTTTCCACAGTTAACATGCTAGAAAAGTGAGTCTTGGACAGTTTAGGAATACATAATGGTGCAACTCCAAACCAGATCATACATATTTGACTCAAAACTCATGCTTTTAATACCTCAAAATGTTTTCTAATTAGTCAGCTGGCAACCTTGGAAGTGCAAATACTCACCAAGGGGCATCTCTCTACTTTACTGTATCTTGACCCTAGAAATTTGTAGAATCATGCCTAACACACATACCAGTTATTGACACTATTTGCAGCCATAACAACCTGACAGCCCATCTATGACAGTCTCCATCATTACAGCCTGTAAGATGGTGTCATATATACATTAAAGTGACTTACAGTTAGTTTTGTAAGATTTCTCATGATAATTGAATGAATGAAAATTGCTAATTCATGCCTTCCTTGCAGAAGCAATTTGTAATATCTAACTAAAACAAATATCCAGAGGTCTATTTAAAATACTACTTCAAAGTAGTATTTTATTTCCTGCGTCCTAAAATCCTATTTCTTTTGTTCCCTATTTTATAGGTGAATTTAGGGGCGTACAGTAAAGGGAGTAATAAATAACTAAAATTTAACATTGGTCCGCTGGACAATTTTTAACGAAAATATTGCTGCAATTCTAGTTGTTGTTGTTGCCAATTTGGTGGGAAAGAAATAATTCTGGTTTGAAATAAAGGGAGATCTAAAAGTAATTCTGAAGGGCCAGTCCATTCCTAATCCTTTATTTGAATTTACTCCAGGAGCTTCAGTAAGAAAAGAAATAAGAACAATATTTGAAGGATGGAAGGTCAAGGAAGCTAGTGCAATAATATTTCCGTATTTTTTGCCCTGTTGACTTTTTAAAAGATAAATGTTATAATATTTTCCTACATGAAAAATACATACACATTATATAAAATTTGGAAAGTTTATAAGATAAAAAGATGAGAGAACGAGTATCTTCCATATTTCTGCCCCTCCAGAAGATAATTATTAGTCTCATTTTGATGCATTTTTTTCTAAGTATAGGATTTTTTAAAAAATGTTTTTACATAGCTATGATCACATTAAAAATACAATTCATGTTTGTGAAGGGCACTTGGTAAACAATAATAACTGAAAGAAGAATCAACATTAGTGTTGGAATGTATGATTGTGCTTTAGTTTAAATAAAAATAGGTTGGATATTCTGGGGATTACTTCATTTAAATACAGGAAATAATACTGTGTGTATCTTGCTTGGGAAGAGTTAGAAGATTGTCTTGTGTTCTTATATTCTTAACATCTCAGAATACATTATTTTGTCAAACGACAACTTAGAATATTCACTAAGTGGAGGACTAGGCCAAGGGCTATGATAGAAAATGTCAGGTCCCTGTGATCCCAAAGAAATATAATTGATTTTATTGTCAAGAAACTTAAAAGTTCTCTGGGGAGAAAAGACCTAACTGAATTTATTAAAAGCTTTTCATAACAGGAGTTATAAGACAAAATGCAGATAATTATATACTTACTATATTTTGAAAATCTAAAGTATATAATTTAAAAATAAATACTATAATTTTGTTACAATTAAAATAAATTATATTGCAAACTACATTCTCATAGAAGTGTTAAATAGCATTAGATAAATGTTTAAAAGAATATAATTAAGAACAGGCATTGATTTCATGACATAAAAGGATTTTACTATTCCAGCATTGGTTGCTTTCAAAGGTTGAAGACATAGGAGAGACACAAAGATGTTTACTATAGAGTATTGTACAATAATAACAAAAAACTGAAATGGTAATGTGTTCAACACGATGATAATGAACAAATACATTATACATTCACTTTCCAAGGGATATTCTAGTACCATGAAATATGATGTTTAAAAAATAATTTTTAATGATGTAATGGTTTAAATATTTTTAAAATAAATGTTTGCATGGTAATATTAAACGTTAAAAACATTTTGATGGATGTCCATTGCTTTTGCAGTGCATAAATAGTTGTTTTTAGAAATGAGATCATACACCATACCACAACAGCCTGCTTTTCTATGTGTTTAATATTACTATTTTCTTCAGTCACTAAATATTCCTCTACAACACGATTTTTTAAAACCCTCGAGTATTCCATTTTTTAAATGTTTAATACTTCATTTTGCCAATCTTCTCTTATTGGGCTTTCAGATCGTCTCTTTTAAAAATAATGATTTGAATCTGTCTCTTTCACTCTTTCTCCCTCTCTCCTTCTCTCCCTGTATGCCTCTCTCTCTCTTCTTTTGTCTCACTTTCTTAAAGCTAAATTATAAGAAGCTGAATTTTTATATAGAAAAGTATATAAATTTTATGTCTTTTCATTATTTTCATTCTTTAGATTCAGATATTCTAAAAGCTTGTTTTTACTTATAGTTGGCAGTGAATGAGTACCTAAGAATGAAGAAATTAACCCCAGAGCCAAACATATTCTCAACTAATGCTCTTTAGCAAGACAGAACAGTCTCCTTGAATTTGGCTTCCATTTCTCTTACATTGTTTACCACAAATTTACCGTCTGTTTGAATTGGAACCCTCAGAATCCTTTCCATTTTCCCTGCTGTCCAAGAGCAGTGTGACCTCTCCATGTGGTCTGTCCATACTGCCTTCACAATTTCTCTACAGTTTCCAGTTCTGCCAACAAGAATTTAATGCTTAACTTATGCGTGCTTGTTTGTTCACTAAAGGGAAGCAGCCCTCCAGTCACACATTTCCCCTGTAGTTGGGAACTTTTTAGACAAAGGCTTTAGAGGTTCTTCTTTAACTCCTTGAAGAGTTGCACTACATCACATAAGGTGTTGCAATGCAAATGCGCAGGCTAACCATGTTCACATTTGACCACCACTGAGGAATACAAAAATTGTCCTACATCAACAACTTGACAAATGGGAGCTTTAAGCTGATGGTCTTTAAGCTGTTTTAGATAAAGAAGGTGGTACCTTCTAGTCCGTTCTGAGGACTTCGTAGGGTAATACCATCTTTGCGATATAAAACCATTCCAAAGAAATAAGTTGTATGTACAGATATGTTTAGGGTAGAAGCCAATTCCAACGTTTTTCAGCATTCCACTTGGCTGGCGGTGTGGTTTTAGACACAAAGCAGCTACTTGTCCCATACTTGTTGAATGGTATTACTAAGGAAACCTGAAAGGTGGTCACAATAAATGCCTGTGCCTAATGGCAAGACTTACTTAGTCCAGCAGACCTTGTCCAACAACTCCTTCATTGTCATGTGGTCCCATTCTTCTGCATGGGGAGCCTTCCATGGGGCATCACTGGGAATCTACATTCAGATGAGGATTCAAAGGAGAAAGACAGATGTAGTTTTCCATGTTATTTTATTTATTTTTGTAATTTTCCATTTTAAATAACTAGTCAAATAGTATTAGAAACTAACTTCAAGAAGAAAAATGTTGTTTTCCAAATTCACCCAATATTGCTTTTACTGCATAATCAATGCTGTCTATGTAGCTTTCCTATTATAAATCCGTACCACTCAAGCCATATTTAATTTATGATAACACTTCCTGCACAATAAATAGAGGCATGTTGTAACTGGGCTATTTCTAGATACAGATTCCTAAGTTACTAACTTCCAGAGAACATTCATAAATTTAACTCTTTAACAAGGATCACAGAGCTGCAGCAAATCATATCTATGGAGTT
Source organism: Aotus nancymaae (assembly GCF_030222135.1). Lineage (NCBI taxonomy): Eukaryota > Metazoa > Chordata > Mammalia > Primates > Aotidae > Aotus > Aotus nancymaae. The sequence continues at coordinate 15,258,485 of NW_026988472.1, read as the reverse complement.
TTCAGTTAAGCTTTATGTGTGTTCAGGAACAGAAAACCAAACACCACATGTTCTCACTCATAAGTGGGAGTTGAACAATGAGAACACATGGATACAGGGAGGAGGACATCACAAACTGGGGCCTGTCGGGGGGGTGGGGGCAAGGGGAGGGAGAGCATTAGGACAAATACCTAATGCATGCAGGGCTTAAAACCTAGATGATGGGTTGATAGGTGCAGCAAACCACCATGGCACATGTATACCTATGTAACAAACTTGCACATTCTGCACATGTATCCCAGAACTTAAAAGAAAAACAAAAAAGCTTTATGTGTGCTTCCTTATGACTTGTTTGGGCATCGTGGTGAATCAAAGACCCAGAAGTCTAATTTTGCTATGTACCCAAGATTTACAAAATTTGAAACGTAATTCCAAGAAGGCTGAGTGACATCCAATCTCCTCCCCACTCATCATTAGTATACAAATATCAATCTGTTTGACATCTTATTCTTGTAGAGGTTAGAAACAAGTTCATTCATTCATTTCACAAATCTTTACTAACTGTTACCATATGCTCACAATGTGCTAGGCATTAGAGATATATTGTACTTTCTTTCTTTGAAGGACTAAACTTATTACAAAAAAATACAAATACAGTCAAAGAAGTTTTACCTCTCGCCCCATGTCATCCAATGTCCTCAACAGGTTGTTACAATCTAAGTAGGTAATTGGATTCCATACAGGTGGGAGCGGCCCTCTGAAGGGGTATGATTTGCCCTGTGAAGTACAAGATATTTATAAAGGGAAATATTTACAATGTAAAAGTAGGTAATCTGCTAAGTTGGTAAATGCCTGCAAGCAAAATCATGTGAGTTATCAATATGTGATATACACTCAAGTTTTTAGCTCCTTGTGTCCTTAGAACCCCATCTAAGATTTAGGCATAGAAATTTCCAGCAAAATTCTCTGTTAGGTTCACTATCACACCAAGCACAGTAAAGAGATTTATCTCTGAAATTGGAGCCCTTACCATATAAAATTTAAATGCCAGTATATAAGTGAAGTTAAACTAAGGAAATCTTATTTGCCAATGATACTTGCAAATATCTCAGAGTCAGGAGCCTCTGTGTGCCTAGAGAGCCAGCAAATTATAACTATAAGCATGAAACAACTTAGAAGCGGATGAAAAACCAATTACAAGAATGCAACCATCTGTTAGAAGAATCACAAAACAGGGCTGAGAAAGCTTTCCCAAGGACTCAGATGTGCTAGGTCAACACAGGAGTTCCCAGAGATCAGCAAAGTCAAAGCAGAAAGATTAGACAACTTCAAGCTTCTCTTCCAGACATGTTTAAAACATCACCTGGTTCTTCCTGCGGGGATAGCTCAACACAGAGGTAAAGGGAACACATTGTCCAAGGATTAAAAATAAATAACCTCTGGGAGAATTAACCTGTTGATGGTGTTTAAGAGACATACAAAAAAACCACTTTGTATCGATTTAAAAACCTGACTCAGAAGCCAGGCTGTGCATTCTGACAGCATCTTTCAACCGAATCAGAATAACTTAAGGTCCTTAGTCAATGGAAACTTCCCCAAAACTCTGAGTCATCCAACAAAGAAGCACCTTGTGTTGATGTTGTAGGCAGAGAAACTAGAATTGTGAAATAAGAGGTTTCATATTTGTTCTTGTATTAATTCTGTGGCCATGTTGGTCTTCTCTCTCCAACAAGGCCATAAGATTCTTAGGGAAGGGTTGAGATACAGCCTTACGTTTCTTCTCAGCCAGGATTCCTTAGAGAAACAGAACCAACAAGAGATAGATAGATAGATGGTTAGCTAGATAGATAGATACATACATACATACATACACAGATACATAGATATAGATAGGTGATATAAATATAGGTGGAGAGAGAGACAGAAACAGAGAGAGAAACAGAGACAGAGAGAAGGATTCAGATTTATTTTAAAGAATTAGCTCATGTCGATTGAGGGGGATGGCAAGTCTAAAATCTGCAGGGTAGGCCACGGACCCAGGAAAGAGTTGCAGTTTGATTTCAAAGGGAGTCTGCTGGCAGAATTCCTTTGGCAGAATTCCCTCTTTTCCCGGGAGACGTCAGTCTTTTTCTCTTAAGGACTTCAACTGATTGGATGAGGTCCATCTGCATTACGGAAGGTAATCTGCTTTGCTCAAAGTCTACTGATTTATATGTTAACCTTATCTTAAAAATAGCTTGACAGAAACATTAGAATAATGTTTGTCCAAATATATAGCCAAATTGACACATAAAATTAACTGTCACACTTCTTTTTTTTTTTTTTTTTTGAGACGGAGTTTCGCTCTTGTTACCCAGGCTGGAGTGCAATGGCGCGATCTCGGTTCACCGCAACCTCCGCCTCCTGGCTTCAGGCAATTCTCCTGCCTCAGCCTCCTGAGTAGCTGGGATTACAGGCACGCACCACCGTGCCCAGCTAAGTTTTCGGTTTTTTTTTTTTTTAGTAGAGACGGGGTTTCACCATGTTTACCAGGATGGTCTCGATCTCTTGACCTCGTGATCCATCCGCCTCGGCCTCCCAAAGTGCTGGGATTACAGGCGTGAGCCACCGCGCCCGGCCACTGGCACACTTCTTAATTAACATTATTGAGGTGTAATTTACATACAATGTACTCAGTTTAGTTTCCATATTTTTTTATAGTTAAAATTATTCTTTCAATTTTAACCTGCCATTTAAACTGTATATATTTATAATGTACAACATAATATTTTGAAATATGTATACCCTGTGGAATGACTAAATTGAGCTAATTAACATATGCATTACCTTAAATACCTATCATTTTGCGAGGTGAGAACAAGTAAAATCTATTCTCTTAGCAATTTTCAAGAGTACAATACATTGTTTTTAACTATAGTTACTATGCTGTACAATAGATCTCTTGAACTTATGTCTCCTATCTAACTAAAATTTTGTTTCCTTAGACCAATATCTCTTCAACAATGTATCCATATTAAATAATTTAACATGCAATTTGGAGAGTTTCGACATATGTATACACCTATGTAACTACCACTCCAATCAAGATATAAAACATTTCCATCACTCCAGAAACTTCCTTCTTTCTGCTTCCTAGACAATCCCTGTCCCCTTTCTGGCCGTGGGCAACCACTGTTCTGTTTTCTGTCACTATAGATTGTTTTTGCCTGTTTTAAAATTTTTTATATGGATTCATACGACATGTACACCTTTGTATCTGGCATCTTTTGCTCAGCATGATTATTTCTGAGATTTGTCCAAGTTTCTATTTGTCCCTTTTTATTGCTAAGTAATAGTACGTTGTATGGATGCTCCATGGTTTGTTTCACCTGTTAATAACTATTTCTAGTTTTGATCCACTGTGAACAAAACTGCTATGAACATTCATGTACAGGTCTTTTTATGTACATATGTTTGTTCTTTTCTTGGCTAAATGCCTAGTAGTGGAATGGCTGAGTCACATGGTGGGTGTAGGTTTAACTTTTGAACTTTAATAGTTTTCCACAAGTGTTGCACTGCTTTACATTACCAACAGCAGTGCATGGAAGTTCTAGTTGATCAGCATACTGACACTTGCTGACTTTCTTTTATGCTTTATGTTTTAAATATAGTTTCTATTTTAAGTAATGGTTGTTTCACAAAAAAAGTTGCAAAGATAGTACAGAAAGTTCCCATATACCTTTCATCTAGATTTCTCTAATGTTAGCATCTTACGTTACATGGTACATTGATTACCGAGACCAGGAGATTGATGCGGGTACATCACTATATACTAAACTTCAGATTTTATTTGGATTTCATGCACGTATCCACCAAATATCCTTTTTCTGTTGCAGGGTCCCATCCAGGACATCACATTTCACTTAGTTGTCCTGTCTTCTTAGTCTCCTATGCTCTGTGATAGTTTCTCAGTCGTCCCTCATTTTTCACAACCCCCGAAGTTTGAAGAGCACTGGTCAGGTATCTGGTAGAATATCCCTCAATCTGGATCTGTCTGAAGTTACTTTTTTCATTTTTAGATTAGGACTATGAATTTTGGGGAAAACTACCACAAAGACCAAGTGCTCTTGTCATCATGTCACCTCAAAGGGCATGTGATATCAATATGACTTATCATGGATGATGTTAACATTGATTCCTTGGTTAAGGTGGTGTCTTTCAGGTCTCTCCACTGTAGAGCTGCTATTCACCCATCTTCCATGCTCTGTTCTTTGGAAAAGAGTCATTAAGTTCAGATCATCCTCAAGAGGGGATGGTGGGAGCTAACCTCCACCTCCTAGAGAGGGAGAATCCCCACACATTTTTGAATTATTTTCTAAGGAAGATTTTCCTCTTTCCCACCTTTGATTCACTTATTCAATCATCTATTTATAACAGTGGACATATATATGTGTGTGTGTATATATATATATGTATGTATGTATTTTATACCTTGTATTATAATCTAATACTATATTACTTGTTTGTCGCTTATTCTACCTCTGAACACTCCTTCAAGTAAGCGCCTGTGTCCCTTTGCCATGCCTTCATCCTTTTGTCTGTTGAGCATTTTTTTTTTCATTTCTGGCACTAGAGGATTCTCCAGATTCATCTTCTGTTTTCTCTGTCCAAGCCCTAAATCTGTCATTTGTCCAAGAAGCCTTTCCTTTTATCAAGAGAATGGTATTTAGAAGCAACTTCTGGCTGCTGAGTGCATGCTGGGTTTGTTTTATAATCAGCTTTATTGAGAAATAATTCATGTTCCATACAACTTGCATGCTGCCCTGAAAACCTCCACTTATCCTTTCTCCATCAGAGTTCAATACATAATACTTGCTCAGCAGAAACCTGTGGATTGATCCAGGGATCATTCTTCACAAAGGAAAAGTCAATCCTCATTCTATCTCTGCTTCTCCTAAGCTGACTGGCATAGAGTAAGACAGTTGTGTAATCTTCCAGGCCCCAGATAGCAGTCTTTGTAATTCAACATCTATTGACTCCATCATCTTCTTCCAGAAAGTATACCCAGCTTACCATAAATAGTTGGGCTAGGTGGTCTTCTCAGTGCCCCAGAGCTTTTTGTTTCTCTTTCATCTGCCACTAACTCCACTGCACCAGTTTCATGCATGTACTATTCTATGTCATTCATTGGGCCCTGCGTTGCAAGAGTATGGGCTCTGGAGCCAGTCTCCCTGGGTTGAGTCACAGTCTGTCACTCACTAGCTCTGTTAAGTTGCTTAACCTCTCTGTGTTTCAATTAACTCACCAGTGAAATGTGATCATAGTAACTATCTTGGAGGCATGTTAGAAAGATGAAGTGTGTTCATACACGGAAGTCACTTTGAACAGTGGCTGGCATGTTGTAAGTTCTCAATCAATATTATTACTGCAGATGCTACTATTGTAATTATAATCTTTGTATGCCTAGGACCTGCTGGCAGAGACTGCTGGCACAGAGTAGGTTCACAGTACATGCTTGATATCTTCTCAGCTGTGTGACCTTGAACTTGTCATTTATTTGAGACACAATGTCCTGATTTTTAAACTGATCTTTTGTACTTTGGTTCCTTGTAACTATCTATCCTACTTGTTTTTAAGTCTCCCCTTGAACCCAGACCCACTCTGGTCTCTGCAGATCCCTATCAGCAGAGTAGTGCCCAACCCTTCCTCCTCAACATGATGCACTTGTACAAAGTGGGTGTGGGACAGAACTCAAATAGCAAAGAACCAAATCAAGCTGCACATTGAGGGCAATGTGCATCTACTACTGGTGCACACACTCATCTTTCTGGACTATCAGTGTGGTGTTTTGTCCACAAGTAAAGGGAATCACAAAGAGATAAAACCATAAGCAGTTGAATAGCCACATCATAAGTGGGAAGAACAGCACATTTTTGCTTGAAAATCCATTAAGAAAAAGATAGAGTGGAAGAAATTAGTATTCAGCCAGGCAATTTAATTATATAGGGTTTTTCGTTTGCTTGCTTTCACAAACACATTGGTTATCCCAGAAATCACCACCAGATGATTTGAAGCAGAATGTGAGCCCAGCAGATGTGGTTAATTACTGTCTGTCTGTCACTGCACAGGGTCTGCACCAACAACCATGGCAGCTCCTGGAAACATAAAGACAATTGATTCAGAAAGTGAGAGCTCACTCTAACACATGGGGCTTGGCCTGGGAAAAGGTGAAGGACAGCTTTTGGATCAAGGCAGAGTTAACTAACTGACCATGACCAGCATGTGGAGCCCTGACCAACAAAAGCATTCTGAGCATCCTTCTATATATGTGTGTGTATGTGTGTGTGTGTATATATATATTTTTTCTTTTTTTTGAGACAGAGTCTTGCTCTGTTGCCCAGTGTGGAGTGCAGTGATGCAATCCACTCACTGCAACCTCTGCCTCCCTGGTTCAAGTGATTCTCCTGCCTCAGCCTCCCAAGTAGCTGGGAATACAGGTGCACACCACCATGCCTGGCTAATTTTTGTATTTTTAGTAGAGACGGGGTTTTACCATGTTGGCCAGGCTGGTCTCAGACTCCCAACCTCAGGTAATCCACCCACCATGGCCTCCTAAGGTGCTCAGATTACAGGTGTGAGTCACTGCATCAGGCCACATCCTTCTATATCAACCTTCCACCAAGACACATAAGATAGGCACCCCTCCACCATTCCTCCTTCCTTTTTCCAGAGATAAGTTATTTGTACAGTACATGTCATATGGAAGTGCTGTGATGAAGGTAAGAAGGGGCCCCTTCCAAGACTGTATTTGACAGATCCCAGCTGAGTAATCCAGTTGAAATGTCATCTTAGCTGAATTATAAGTATTCTCATTCAATGGGGTCCCCAAAACATTGAGGGTTGCCCAAATAGCATTAATTCCAGTAATGCAATGGTGTCAAAAACCAGGTGTTAAAGCCCTCCTAACTTAGGAATGCTCTTAGAAACGAGGTTTGTTCAAAACTCTAAAACCAAAAACAAAATAAATGGAAACCAAATAATATGTAAAGAAAACTATCAGGAAGCAGAATAAAGCACTTTACCTTTTAACATCCTTGGTGTTTTATGTCTAAGCAGGCAACAGTTTAGTTTAGCTAAATTCATAAAAGCAAGTGTTCTTTTATAAGATTAGGGAAAACTTCTGATAAACACAGGAAAGAGCTATTGTTAGACTCATAAAAAATCACAGATCTTCAAGCTTCAGGGAATAAGTAGGGTAAGGAGGAAACGTCTAAGTTTATAAGATTACACAAACAAAGGCACAACAAGAGTTTCGGGCCTCAGATTTGGCCATGATAGAAACAGTCCAGGGATTGTTAGTGTTTTGAACATTGTCCAGGGAGGCTTGTTCTTCCGAAGAAATCATGAGAAGACATTAGAATAAGTCCTCATCCTAGGATGCACCTAAGTTACAAAGTCTAACTACATACAGCATTTTTCTTTGATCATTACAGCATCCCTGTTAGGTAGGCCCAGCAGAAGTTATTTCTTCCTTTTACAGGTAAAGAAAATAAAGCTCAAATAAGTTTAAATGACTAGATTGGGATCTCATAGCTCATGAGTGGAAGCTATTGGAAGTTCAATTTGATTCACAGTATCTGCCATGGTCACTGTCTTCTATCAAGCCAGATGTGTACAAGATATGCAAAATGTAAATTAATGCCACTCACTCATTTTGTTTGCTTTAGAAAATAGTTTTTTAAATAAAAATATATTTTGTTGACTTACAGTAGGGTTATTATTATTTTAAGTAATTAACTTATGTCAATAAATATTTTTAAGATTCTCAATTTCAATTTATAATATGGCAAGTAGAGAGAGATAGAGTCACAAAAATAAAAGTTACTTGGAATTCTCCATAATTTTTAAGAATGTAAAAATGTTAGAGGTTCTGTACTAGAATCTAATGAGAAGGATTACAAGATGTCTTTATAGAGACCAACAGAACTGAGTTGAACTGGCTCTTCAAAATAATAACTGTATGACTACAGGCAAATTGTCCAACGTTTGTAAGCTTCAGTTCTCTTATCGTTAGAATTGGAATCATGATACCTATCTTGGGTGTACTGTAGGAATAATGGAGATTATACATGGTACACAGGATGCATGCACTAAATGGATATTGCTAATGGTTTTGTCATCATTATGAATGCACTGTCATTTATACAACCACTTCTTACTCATAAATCCATGACCACACTTTTGATAAATCTCCTTTGGATGAATTCCTAGCATCAGAATTCCTGGCATGTAGATTTATTTTTTGACTTTTTAAAGCAGACTTTCTGAAAAACAGTAACCAAACTGATTCTCACATGGCCTCAGTTTGGAGCCTGTATGTTCAGTTAAAACGTTTGAACTCCATGTTCTATAATTGTCACCTAATGAGTAAGTGGCTCTTAGAAACAGGCTGGCTGGGTGACATGTCCATTACTATTGTCAGCATTAATGTTCTACACATCCTGCTCTCCTCCTGACCTATGTTCTAGAGACAAAGACCCCACACCCCTTCTGTCACATTTGGGAAGCCCTTTTGCTATCATATTCTTGATGCTGGACCCAGTTCCTATCAGTAGAAACAGGTGGCCTGGTCCTTCTCAGATTCAGTTCCGGAGGAGTGATCTTTTTCTCTCAGAATGTCTCCTCTGATGTTCATGGGAACCTTGCCTTTCTAACCATTGGGAGTCAGGGTAAGCCACCCTCCCCTCAATCAGTTTTACAGTTATGAACAAGGGTTGTTTTTGGGTTATAAACTAATTTGAAGGAACAAGCTTTTCTTTTGACCTCTACTTCCAGTCTGAGAGAAAAAAATTACTCTCTCCCATCAGGGAGGAGAGGGGAAGTCCTGCAAACTGTACTTGGGTAAATGGTTGTTTTCTTCTGTTCATGTGCCTATTTCATGACCCTTGTTCACATTTCTAATTTTTAAAAAATTTTAAAAATTTTTAAAAAATTTTCTGGGTATATAGTTGGTGTATATACTTGTGGGGTACGTGAGATATTTTGATGATACAGGCATGCAATGTATAATAATCACATCATGGAGAATGAGGTACCTATCCCCTCAACCATTTATGCTTTGTGTCACAAACAATCCAATTATACTCTCGGTTATTTTTAAATGTACAATTAAATTATTAACTATAGTCACCCTGTTGTACTATCAAACAGTAGGTCTTATTTGCTCTTTAACTATTCTTCTTTTGTACCCGTTCACCATTCTTACCTTCCTCCCACCACCATCCCACTACTCTTCCCAGCCTCTGGTAAGCATCCTCTACTCTCTTTGTGCGTGAGTTCAATTGTTTTGATTTTTAGACCCACAAATAAGTGAGAACATGTGATATTTGTCTTTCTGTGTCCAGTTTACTTCACTTAACATAATGATCTCCAATTTCATCCATGTTATCTCAAATGACAGGATCTCATTCTTTTTATGGCTGTATAGTACTTCAGTGTGTATATTTATGACATTTTCTTTATCCATTCATCTGCTGATGGACACTTAGGCTACTTCCAAATGCTGGCTATTGTGAACAGAGCTGCAACAAACATGGAAGTGCAGATACCTCTTCAATATGCTGATTTCCTTTCTTTTGGGTACATATCCAGCAGAGGGATTGCTGGGTCATACAGTAGCTCCATTTTTAGTGTTTTGAGGAACTTCCAAACTGTTCTCTATAGTGGTTGTATTACTTTATATTCCCACCAACAGTGTGCAAATACTCCCTTTTCTCTACATCCTTTCCAGCATTTGTTATTACCTGCCTTTTGGATATAAGCCATTTTTACTGGGGTGAGATGCTATTTTATTGTAGTTTTGATCTGCATTTCTCTGATATTCAATGAGGTTGAGCAGGTTTGAATATGTCTATTTTCCATTTGGATGTCTTCTTTTGAGAAATGTCTATTAAAAATTTTCCCCATTTTTTTGATCAAATAGTTAGATTCTTTTCCTATAGAATTGCTTGCTAAAATTTCGAAGCACCCAGAATTGGCACTGACACTGTCTTCTGATTGCACCATCGCATAGGTGAAACTGGAGTGAGGTGCAGACAATGGCAATGTTACATTTTTGGAATCTTTCAGCAGCACCATAGCATGCGAAAGGTCTGGGATTGTCCACATAGAAAGAAATGGTGAAGGCAAGGGTGGTAGTGGCTGAGAAACCAGGCAAAGCCCTCCGGGAATAATAAGAAGAAGCAATAATGACAACAAGTAGTATTGAGTGCCTACTCTGTTCAGGCCCTGTTCTGTGCATTTCATATATATTGACTCAGTCTTCACAGTGACCTTATGAGATAGGGACATCTTGTCCTTTTCAGATGAGGAAACTGAAGCATATAGAGATGAAATAATTATATTTTGCCTAAGATTTCACAACTAGTAGGTGGCAGCAGGATTTAAATTCAGACATTCAAAGGCCAATGCTCTTGATCATGAAGCTTCCCAGCCTTTCCTTTTAATTATAATGATTGAACACCATTTTTCAGACACTGGGCTAATAGGTTTAAGTTAACTCACTTAATCCTCACAACAACCTCGTGAATAAGCTGCTGATAGTTTCATCTTGCAGATCAGTTTCGCAACACAGAGGGTTGAGTAACTTGTCCAAGGTCACACAGTTGCATACTGCAGAAAATGAACTTAACTTCAGCTGTGTGTATGTAGAGCTCAAGTTCTTTGTTCTTAAACAGCTTTATTGCAGCATAAGTGACATACAATAAATTGCACATGAGAAATAGAGTTCACGCTCTTGTCAGGTCTCAGCTCTATGAATCACTTCTCATTTGGTCCAAAGATGGTCTCTGGAAGGCATTTAGATCAAGTAACCACTTGAGATTTTTGCAAACTGGATAGAAGCTAATGATGGGCTCAGTGATCAGCCAGATCATTTTTGTGGCTGTTCCTCCTGTTCCCATGCAAGGCCTAGTCCAGTCCATCCTCGAATGGCTGTCACATCAGTTCCTTCGTTCATTCAACAAATATTTCTTGAGTGCCTCCTGTGTGCCTGGCACTGTTCTGGGCACAAGAGGCACAACAGATAAAAGTCTTTGCTCTCCTGGAAGCTTATATTCGTGTAGGTTTAAACAAAAAAAGAACCCTAAAAAAATACACTCTACACAAAATAAATAAGAAAATCATGTAGTAGATTAGAAGGCAAAAAGTGCTATGAAGATGAAGTAGTAGGGAAGGCAAAGAGGAAGTGTTGGCAGTTGGAGGTTGGTTGCAATTTTAATTAAAGTCATGTTAAAGAAGGCCTCAAGGAGAAGGTGACAGTTGAATGAAGAGATGAAAGAGGTGAGGGGGGAAATCATGTGAATATCTGGAGGGGAGAATGCTCCAGGCAGGCAGAGACCCTAGCAAGTGTCTTCAGACGGAAGCATGAATGGACTGCACAAAGAACCAGAAGGGGGCAGCCTCATCCTAGCTCTTCTGCAAATGGACTGTCCCCTTGCTCACTGGAACAAATTCAAGCTCCTGTGCCTGGTTCTCAAGGTTGCTAGAAGAAGGTGACTGCCAAGAAGAAAGTGCCTTCCAAGAAGAAGGTGACTGCCTCTGTACTCTGGTCAAGCAGTTTCCCTGATGTCAGCAGGCTATCCTGATCACTGCATCATCACTGCATCTTTTCCTCAAAGGCTTTTTATCTTCTAATACCCATCAGTGCAAAGTATAAACAACTTTCTTTGCACGGCTCAAGACTGACTTCTTCAAGAAGCCTTCCAAGCTTCACCTCACCACCCATCAGTGCTCTGCACATCAAGTTCACTCCATTTTGAGTCCCTACCATCTTAACTTGTACTTGCCCATGTTATCTTGATAGTACTGTATTCTCTAGGTATTCCATGTAGGTATGTCTTCTCTCTCCAGCTATATTAGAAAAGGAACCAATCATTTGTATCGTACCATAATGCTTAAGAATATTATATATTGAATTGGTGTTTGACGAGCATGGTATGGTTGGATGGATGAATGGATGCTTGGATGGACAAATGTAAGGATGGAAATGGATGGGTGAATGAATGGATAGACAGATAGATAGAGTCTCCAAAATTAGTCCATACATTGACCTCAAAGAATAAGGGTGTGTTCAGAAGGATGCAGGGTTTTGTGAGCCTAATTCTTTGCTGCTTGTATCAGCCATTTCCAGCTGTATCACATTTCTAATCAGGACATGCCATCATGCCAAGAGGTCGTTTCCAAAGCAGAATAATGCCCATGACTAAAATCTGTTTTCCTGTGCCAACTTTCTCACTCTTTCGGTTTGTAAACACATAAGTGTTTATTTGATCAAATAGCACAGGCACCTAAAGTATCTCAATAAATATCACCCCTTAATTTAGGGCATGTAATTTTTGGATATCTCCAACATGTTGCTCAACATGCACACCAGCATTAGCAAAACTCCAGAGTGCTCTGGCCTTGAATAATGTGCTTTTCAAAAATAGAGACAGCTACACAGCAGTATCAGCTTTTCCAGGAGAAATCTTGGCCCAAATAAAATGCTGTTTCATCACAGTATTAGAGATTATAAGAAGGCTGAAAACTGGAAGTGGTGGTTTTAGCCCTTCTCTGGAACAAGGGTCCCTCTGAAAATTTGTTGCAAATCATGAAGTCTCTCCAGCAGAGTGCATACATACAGATAATATAACACTGGGAGAAGGTACCTGACGCTTACTCAGGGGCCCTCTTGCCAGAGTCCAGGAAGATTAGGTTGAGAAAGCTTGATGACAACACCGAGTGTGGGTAAGGTAAAGAAGCAACCAGAACCCTCATATCTTGCTAATGGGAATGTAATGTAGTATATTCCTCTTCAGAAAACTGGAAGTGTCTACTAAAGCTGCATATACACATTACTATGACCCACTTCTAGGTATATGTCCCAGAAAATGTTCTCCAAACATGAAAATGTCAAATATCCATACATGAAAATGTTAAATATCCATCAATAGCAATATGGTCAAAAAATAAATTATAGTTCCTTAATGGTACACTATACAGATATCCATCAATAGCAATATGGACAAAAAAGAGAATTATAGTTCTTTAATGGTACATGATACAGCAAGGGGAATAAATCATCTACAAATACTCCTAATAGCATGAGTGAATTTCACAGCAAAAATTTACAAAAGCAGCTGACACAAAGACTACATACTATATGATTTCATTTTTATAAAGTTTTAAAACAGGAAAAATTAATCTATGTTGATAAGAGTCAGGGTACTGGTTATCCTTGGGAATGGGTAATGCCAGTGAGGGAACATGAGGAGGCCTCTGGGGGCTGTAGCAAGGTGAAAGCTGGCTTTATGATTATGTTCATTTTGAAAATTCATCAGCTGTTCATTTATGCTTTGTCCCCTTTTCTATATGTATGTTATACATCAACAAAAATGTACATACTCAGAAGAGACTAAAACTCCATTGAACTGTACACTTAAAATGATGAACTGTATGGTATGTGAATTAGATCTCAATGAAGCTGTAAGTAAATGAATGGTTGATATAACTTCTGAGTTCAGGGTGAGGGAGGTTAGCAGCCAGCAAAGGAGCCATGGAATGTTGTAATATATAGACATATACAGTAGATTCATTAACTACTTGACTAGAAAGAGACTTCAGCTTTCAACTTGCTACAGCCCGCACTGCTCTATTGTTATGGAGAAAAGTTTCGAAACCAACCTGATGCACTGTAAATACATCCATATCTCTAAACAAGGTAACTTTCCTGGAAAGGGATATTCAATGTCCACACTTGCTGTGGGTGACTGACTCCCTCTGAGAGAGAAATAAGAGGAAGGGGTTTAAAAATCAAGTTCCTTTTTGGATTCCAGTGGCATTGGATTTGTAATGGTCACTGTAATAGCTGACATAGGCATTGCTGATGTGCTGTACCAGGCTGGTGGTTGCTAGGCTTCCCTGAGGAAAGAGATCCACATTTCTCAGAATCCAGAATGGACTGATCCTATGTTTGATTCCTTCCAGCAAAAGACACTTTTTCTTTAGCAGATGAGCTTCAGAAGTTTCCAATGCCATCTCCAATGACCATCAACAAGAGCCTGAGATCTAGTGTAGCATTTCTTCCTCCCAGAAGTTATTTTTTCTCCTTCTTTCTCCTCTTCTTCCTCCTCCTCCTCCTTCTTCTTTTTCTTCTTCTTCCTCCTCCTCCTTCTCTTCTTCTTCTTCTCCTCCTCCTCCTTCTTCTTCTTCTTCTCCTCCTCCTCCTCTTTCTCTCTCTCTCTCTCTCCCTCCCTCCCTCTCTCTCTCTCTCTCATATCGCTCTGTTTTAACTACTGACCAAAATGATTCTTTGGGGAATCTGGAGAATTTCACTGACTCCTACTCTTCTCTGTATCCCGCACCCCCCAACCATCACTTTTACTGCTAGACAGTAATAATCCATTCATCTGTAAACCACAGATTGCCTGAAATCAGCTACATAGAATTTCGTTGCTTGACTTCTTTGTTTTTCTCCTATCTCATATATAATTAGCCATCAAAACTGCCAGTTCCACATTCAAAATATATCTAGAATCCAACCACTTCTCATCTCCTTGACTGTTACCTCCCTGCTCCAAGCCACTATCAGCTCTAACCTTTATTACTGCATTAACTTCCTAAATTCTCTCTTTGCTTCCACCTTTGGCCCCCAGAATCTCCCAGCAGTCAGAGTGCGTTTTGTAAGATATAATTCAGAACATGTCACTCCCTTGAGAAAATTCTTCTAATGGCTTTTTGTCATGCTTACAGAAACTCTAAAGTCCTTACCATAAGCAACATGGTTTTTGTACTTATCTTTCCCCATCTACCACTCTCTCCCTTTGTTCATTGCCTCCATGATGTTCTTTAGACACACAAACTTATCCCTTCCGGAGGGCCTTTGCACCTGTCATTCCCTCTTTCAGGAACATTCATCTGCCAGATATTCACAAGGCACTATTCCAGTGTCACTTCCTCAGAGATGCTTTTCCTGTCAACCTTTTATTATTCTTCATAGCAACTGAGATTATGTGGTACATTTATTTATATATAGTGCTTCTCCATTCTGGAATGTAATCCCCATGAAGGTAGAAATCTTGTCTTTTTCACTGGTATATTCCCAGTACCTAGGACAGTACTCATTCAATAAATCTTTGAAGAATAAATAAATATCTGATAGTTTTGATTTGCATTTCTCTAATGACCAATGATGATGAGCATTTTTTCATGTTTGTTGGCCTCATATATGTCTTCTTTTGAAAAGTGTCTGTTCATATCCTTTGCCCACTTTGAATGGATTTGTTTGTTTTTTTCTTGTAAATCTGCTTTAGTTCTTTATAGATTCTGGATATTAGCCCTTTGTCAGATGGGTAGATTACAAAAATTTTTTCCCATTCTGTTGGTTGCTGGTTCACTCTAATAATTGTTTCTTTTGCTGTGCAGAAGCTCTTAAGTTTAATTAGATCCCATTTGTCTATTTTGGCTTTTGTTGCCATTGCTTTTGGTGTTTTGTCATGCAGTCCTTGCCTGTACCTATGTCTTGAATGGTTTTGCCTAGGTTTTCTCCGGGTTTTTATGGTGTTAGTTCTTATGTTTAAATCTTTAATCCATCTGGAGTTAATTTTTATATAAGGTGTAAGGAAGGGGTCCAGTTTCAGCTTCCTGCCTATGGCTAGCCAGTTTTGCCAACACCATTTATTCAACAAGGAATCCTTTCCCCATTTCTGGTTTGGACAAAGGAAACGTGGTACATATACACCATGGAATACTATGCAGCCATAAAAAACGAGTTTGTGTCCTTTCTAGAGACATGGATGAATTTAGAAACCATCATTCTCAGCAAACTGAAACAAGAACAAAAAATCAAACACTGCATGTTTTCACTCATAGCTGGGTGATGAACAATGAGAACACTTGGGCACAGGGAAGGGAACAACACTCACTAGGCTAGGTGAGGGGGTGGAGGGGAGGGACAGCGGGGGTGCGGAGAGGATGGGGAGGGATAACACTGGGAGAAATGCCTGATGTAGGCAATGCGGAGTGGAGGGGGATGGAGACAGCAAACCACCATGGCATGTATGTACCTATGCAACAATCCTGCAGGATGCAGGATGTGCACATCTACCCCAGAGCCCAAAGTATAATAAAAAATAAATAAATTTTTTAAAAAAGACAAAAAAAATCTGATAGTGTGTTCATTTGAAAATATGTTTAGAGGCCAGAAGAGATTCATAGCAAATAGTAACAATGCTCATATAAACAAAGTCATACAATAGCCATCATTTTGTGTCTGATTTATTTCACTTAGCATATCTTCAACGTTCATCCATGTTGTAGCATGTATCAGAATTTCATTCCTTTTTAGAGCTGAATAATATTCCTATATATGCATATACTATATTTTGTTTATTCATTCATCTGTTGATACACAGTTGGGTTGTTTCCACTTTTTGGTTATTATGAATAATGCTGCTTTGAACATTTGTGTAGTAACTCATTTTACAGATGAGGAGACTGAGTCTTAGGATAAATATCTTTGCCAGGATTACACAGCTGATGAGCAGAATTCAAATTCAGGTGTGCTTAACATCAAGCTAGTTTCCTAGCACCTTCTTCTTCTCATGCAGCAGGAGATCCAAGTTCTGGATAGATCCTAGCACACAGACAACAGCAGGCACCAACATTGCCCACCTCATCACCATTCTGCTCTGTGTACTTAAATGTAATTGTGACTTTAAGAGTGTTAGGCAGAGGGACAAAGCAAAGGATAACCATCAAGTAAGAACTAACACTGTATTTGGGTAACTGATGAAGACAATCAAAACTACTGATAGGCTTGGACAGGCCCAGGAAAAATCTTTAAGTGCTGCTAACACTTAAACAAAATGGAGTAAGCACAAGTTGTGAAACAGACACTAAGCAATGCTCTGAAGAAAGAGAAATTAAATAAGACATAGTTCCAGGCTCAAGAAACTCCAAAGCTCTGGAGAGGCAGGTCCATGGAAACAGAGAATTATGGCATCATAATTATATTATTGCACATGGCCAGCTTCATGGCTTTGCCTGGCTATGTGGCTGTGTACTGAACAGTCCTTTGATGACAGCCCTAGTCTTTGGATAAAGGAAGTTGTTTCACGGAGAGGGCAGTCAGGAGGATTCATGACTCTATTTACCTCACCAGACACCCCTATGCTTCTCTGTCCAGAGCCACTGTGTCATCTAGGTGGCAAGGTCTGCAAAACCCCCAATAAATAAAGTTTTGCCTGGAACTACTAAAGAGAAGAGAGGAGTCCCGAGTGGTTAATGTCGCATATGCTGTGATGAGCGTGCACAGATTGCCCTTCAGAAATTAGGAACTTATTACTTCAGTTATTCAGAGTGCTGTTGGCAGGCAGCCCTTGATTTTCAGCCTCCTTTAGAGATTATCCCAGCTGCAGAAAATCCACTTTGCCTAAGATCATGTCACCTTCTCTGGGAACCTCACTTCCAGTGACTGATCTACATGAGAGTAGAAAGGCCTTGCCCTCTTGCCCTACTCAGGACAGCTCCGAAGGGCCATCTCCTCTTCAGAATCCCTTGCCAGGTCAGCTGAGGCTTCCGTTACAACTACATCAGTTTGACTTCTTCCTCTGGCCACTCCTGCCTTCTTGCCTTCCAACAATCAATGGCTGTTGATCCCCAGAGCACCCACTAACAAACCACCAACATTATTCTCCATCTCCAAGTCTGTATCCTAGGGAACCCAACTGCAACAGTCATCCATTGGAATGGGCACAGCAGCCTGTAGCAATATCTAAAAAATCTCAATCCCAGGGCTCTGGGGTGACCCAGACCTCATGAGAAACTTCTGACACCAGGCCTAATGGTACCTCATATGAGAATTGAGGTGTTTTCTTTTGAGGCGTAGATTGGTGGCAAGGTTGCAAATGTCTCCACGATTCCTATCAGAACCTTGCTAAAGGAAATGAGAAATGCAGCAATGGCTGCTACAAACATACTCAAATAGGGGAACAGACTAAACTGAGAGAAGAAAGTCTGTAATCAAAGCTAAGGCCCACAAGACAAACCTTATTTTTGCATCATAGATCATAATTTTAAAATACCATTAATGTCCCTATAAAGGCTTGTGCCAGCAACAAAAGTGAATTTCCTGTTTTAAAAATGTCTCCAACCTAAACAACAATTTTTACTATACATTTTGAGTTGTTTAGGAAAGGACCTTGGAGTTAAAATCCACTTGATCTCCAAATTCCAATAAATCTTAAACAAGTCTAAATATTGAAATCTTGTCTTCCATGCATTTTTAACATGTTCTACCAGCTGCATTAACTTAAGTACAATTCTTAGAGAAAAGATCACTCCACTTTTAGTCTTACTACAAGACTTTCATAAACTCCTACCAATAATTTACATAGAAGGTAGTTTCCTAGTTCTAATATTCTAATTTTATTAATAAATCTAATGTGGCTTTTTAGCGACAAAAATATCAAAAAACAGCTTGTTTAAATAGCTGTTATTAAAGAGTTGTAAAATTTCAAGTTTATATAGATATGTTATGGTTTGGAAAATTTCACTACAGACATAAAGTGATTTTTTATGGTGATTTCATTGTAGAGCAGCAAAGAAATAAAACCAAATACGATAGCATTTGCAGAAAAGGGACACTCAGCTTCACCATAATTGTTGCAAACCCTTATTTTATAATATTCAAACACCAGAAACCATTAGAAAAAGGTCCGTTTTTGCCTACACATACATGACATTAGATGTTAGAGGTGAGAGCACAGCTTGTGATGTTCAACCATCCCAATAGGTAACCATAAACTCAGGCATGCAATAAACTGGGCCTCTGTATGTAATGCGAATGTAAATATAATAGAACCAATGTCACGATATTATTATGGGTGATCAGTGATATTACACATACACATCTCAACATAGTGACTTGACTTGCACATAGAAAATGCATAGATATTGACTAATATCATCCTTACTATCACTACGCTTTTCTTTCTACAAAAAGTATTGCCAACTTTCATTTAGATGATGGAAGCATTGGCTCAAGAAGTGACTGATTCTAATTCTATGACCTTAGGTAAGTTACATCTCTGACACTTTCATCAATGTAAAATGTAGATACTAATACCTACCTCCAGGGCTGTGGCAAGGATTAAATGAGAAAATATATGCAAAGTTCTTAGAAGGATGTTAGTAGTTGTTGTTATAATGATTTTAATAAATACCACAAAGCCCTTTCTACACACACCTTGAGCCTCCCATGAGGCAACTGCCTCTCTCTGGGATAATTGTACCGTGTGAGCTAGCAGATGACTATGCAGCAGAAACCTCAGAGCTTTCCACCATTACAGCATCACTGAGCATGCTGGGATTTACCAGCACAAAAATCCATCCCCAAATGCTGGCCCCAGCACCTCCTTGTCATGGAAGGTACTCGTTTAATCGCATTTTCCAGCAAGCCCTCTCTGAATCTCCAGGACTGGACCCTGAACTCCAGCCTCAGAGAGCAGATCAGCTAATCCAAAACAACTGCACCACTTTCCTATCCCAGCTGTAGCCTCACTGGGGTCACAGGTGCCGGATGACAGGTGCACCCCTTGCCTTTCAAAGATATTATACAAATGCTTTTGATGCCTCTGAAATGTAGAGAGTAATGAGAAGATGGAAAAGTTCTTGGTAACCTGGGTACATTCCTTAGTACAATATACAAGGAGGGATGGGGTGAGAGAGGGAGGGAGAAACTGACTTCTAAAATAAATGATTTTTCTCAAAACAAGTTCTTCCTTAAATGTCAATTATTATCTTTGGGTTATTAGATCATCCTTTTGAAATCTGAGGACGTGTGATTATCTAAGTTGAGGAAAATGGTGTCTAAAAAGCAAATTGCCAAAAAATTCCTTCCTAAAGAGTTTCTCTACCACATAAGATCTTAAACATGATGAATTTATGAGATATTCATAAAGTCATTTCATATATTATCATATTTAATTTTCAAGGGAACACTTGGAGGTTAGAAACTAATAATCCCATTTTACAAGCTAGAAATTGAAGCTTCTAAGAAGCATTAAATTACATGCTCAAGGTCCATGGTAAAGTTATTGAAGCTCCAGGAGTGTAACAGAAGTCTTTGACTCCAGAATTAGCATGTCTTTCTCTACAGAGAGAGCCTTATGATACAGAAATTCATATTCTTTAATTTATCCAAGCACAACATGTTTTCTCTTCTCCATTGAATAACTCATCCAGTACCAAAGTCAGCCTCTGATTAATGCTGGTGCAGGTACCAACTTTTCACTCCATAAATTGTTTGAGAGAAGTGTTCACTTTCTCTAGTGATACGAGCCAAAATGATGATTCACTTAGATGAGTCAGAATATTTCTCCAAAGAAAGTCAATGCTTTGAAATAAGAACTCCACTTTAAAATAAATCAAAGGAGACTTTATGCACAAATAGAAAGCTTTCCTTGGTCCCAAAAGGAGCTCTGTGGCTATGAACATTAATCCCTAGTGTTGAAATTGTGTTGATTTAAAGGAGATTCACTTGTTGAGGGAATAAGAAGGATGCCGGGAAGATTCTGATTAGAAGAATATTATGGAGACTAGTCGAGAGATGACACAGCAGGAGAAACCTGAAGTGAGATTCAGATGAAGGAAGAGGCCAGTTTGGCCAAAAAGTTACTTATGAAATTTACATGGAATACACCCTGGGGACACTTTAAGATAATTCAAACTTTACCAATTGGACTGAGATGAAAAGAATATCAAAGACGCATCTGTTTATTTGAAACAATTATTTTCAGGAAGAAAAAATTTCAAGGAAACTCACTTAAGGGGTACTTTGAATTGACACCCATATGCTTTTTGAAAAGCCATTTCGAAGGAGAAGTCATGAGCAAAAAGAAAGTGGATATGAGAAATAAGGATAGTGATAGGTAAGTATCATAATTACCATCATCATCACCACCACCACCACCACCACCAGTATCACCATCATCATTACCACCATCACCATCATCATCATCATCGTGGCTAATACCTTTTTTACATTTGTTGCTTACTAAAATCCTTTTAAAGATTTCATACACTTATTTCATTTATCTCCCTCAACAACTCTATAAGCAAAGTATTATTATTTTCATTTTTTAGGTTAAGAAACAGAGGCACAGAGAGATTAGGAGCCTTGCCTCAGATCACACAGCCAGTAAGTAGTGATTTCAGTATTCAAATCCAGGCCCCACTGGGTTGTAAGCCTATGATCTCAGTATCTATATTATAACACGCATGGTTTTTTTTTTTTTTTTGAGACCGAGTCTTACTCTGTCACCCAGGTTGGAGTGCAGTGGCATAATCTCAGCTCACTGCAACCTCCACCTCCCGGGTCCAAGCGATTCTCCTGCCTCAGCCTCCCAAATAGCTGGGATTACAGATGCGTGCCACCACGTGCAGCTAATTTTTGTATTTTCAATAGAAATGAAGTTTCACCTGTAGGCCAGGCTAATCTCAAACTCCTGACCTCAGGTGATCTGCACACCTGGGCCTCCCAAAGTGCTGGGATTACAGAGGTGAGCCACCATGCCGACCTACAGATGCATGTACTGTTATATCTTTCAACTTCCCCAAGAAAATACATAGTCACATATGTTGTTCAAGGCTCAGAGGAGCTTTGATATGACGATGTCCACATGTTTGGGCTGCTAGATATTAGCAAAAGACCGCTGAGGGAAAGGCTGTTTCTTTCATAGCTAGGAGAGAAACTCTTTAGGATACATTATATAATAATTCATGGATTCTGTTAAATTTGTAAGCATCTGTCTCTTTCTCCTTCTTGACATTATGTTCAGCTATTTCACCTTTTCCATGTTCAAGCCCATGTATTTGTGCTCAGGAATTCTGTCACTGTACTAGTATTTTCTCTTTCTTTGATCTGTACCATTTGGACCCACCCAAAATTAAACTTTTAATTCAGAAGGTCCCTTCCCCCAATACCATTCTTATGTACAGCTTCAAATCTAAAATTCTTTTCATTGTCTCATATGATGGCTTTAAATTCCAAAGCAGGCCACAAGGTGCTAGCTAACTTATGCTGACCTAAAGTAGGGTTCAACAATGACCGTGATAATGAAAACTGCAGGTGCAGGGTGGTCTAAGTGTAGTTTCAAAGTGCTCCTCTTCAAAATTTTTGAATAACTACTGACAACCCTCCTATTTTTCACACATACATACATGAGTTTGAATAGAATGCTGTGAGTTTCAAAGCTAGAGAGCATGCAGGATCCTAAGAATACTTCCATCACCAATTGATGAGATGATGTAATAGAACGAATTGTGATATGTTAAGGCTTCACACATGTGCTGCATTTCACTTGTATGAGAGGCTCTATGGTTGAGTGAGCCACATAGTCTTAAAAATCATGATAAATATTGTCATTTTTATTTCAGGGTTAAATGCCTAAATGAAGACAGAGGATTGCCCTTCAATCCTCTGTCTTCATTTAGGCATTTAAGTACTGGGACTACAGGCTGGGCGTGTTGGCTCACACCTGTAATCCCAGCACTTTGGGACGCTGAGGCGAGTGGATCACCTGAGGTCAGGAATTTGAGACCAGACCAGCCTGGCCAACATGGTGAAACCCTGTCTCTACCAAAAATACAAAAATTAGCCGGGCATGGTGGTGGGCCCCTGTAGTCTCAGCAACTTGGGAAGCTGAGGCAGGAGAATTGCTTGAACCTGGGAGATGGAGGTTGCAGTGGCCGAGATCATGCCACTGCACTCCAGCCTGGGCAACAGAGCGAGACTCTCTCAAAAAGAAAGAGAGAAAGAAAAGATTTGTATTCTTCTTTTGTATCTGCCCCCAAAGAAATCAGAGTAGCAGCTTGGGTAAATTGCCATCCATGGAGAAGAAATAGACACAGACATACGTGTGGCCATGTGCACATCACACACACATGCACATATACACACAATCTATTTGCTCATGAAGGAGCTTCTGCAGAATAGTACTTTACAAAGGAAAGTCACAACATGCTAATTCTCTACTTCAAACCTTCCAGTGGCTTCCCATATCGCCCAGAGTAAACATCAATGTTCTTATAATTGCCTACTAGGCCCTATGCCATCTAGCCCTGTTCTCTCTCGGACCTCCTTATATTGTGTTGGAGCCTGTGCATACCGGGTCATGAGAACCAACTCTGTTCATCTCTTCCCAACTCTGTGTTCAGTGATTGCAAGTTGGTAGCTTGACATCAGCCATTATGTATTTACAACATGAAAACCCTAGAGGAGAGAGGTTTTTTTTCTTTGGTTTTTGGTTTTTTTTTAAGAACCACTGCTTCCTTCCCCCCAGCTCTCCTCTGTCTACTTCACTCCAGCCACAGAGGGCTCCTTGCTGTGCTGTAAGCATAAGCTTCAGGGATTATTAACTTGTCATTCCTCTGGCTGGAACTCTCACCCAAAGAGCCATTTTTTACTCTCTCGTCTTCTTTAGTTTTTAGCTGAAATGTTACCTTCTCAGTGAGGCCCTCCTTGACTACCCATTTGAAATTGGATCCCACCCTGTCACATAACCCCACACTCCCATTCTCCACAGGACTCATCACTTTCTAATACAACACATATATATTTTTTCCAGTGTGCCTGGGCAGGTACTGTGTTATACATTGCTATTAACATAATAACATCTTATACATGTGTTTAGGAGATTTAGCATATCTGGTTAAAAAGTTCAAAGCCTCACTAACAATTACTAAATCCTGACAGGGGGAAAATAGATTTTGAAAGCCAACACTTTTTGCATAATTCAGCAAGTTATTGGTTAACTGAACTTGAGCTCTAAAATATACTTGAAAATCAACTCATATCGCCATTAGAATTGAGAGTGTTAAATTTAAAGTTGCATATTTTAAAGTTTCAAGGAACATAATATATGATTTTTTGTTACATCTGAATTAACTTCATTTAAGAAAATCCATGTTTTATAGCATAATTTTATTCTGCATATAGCCATATTTCTTGATCGTGCTTGTCACTGCAAGTGAAAAGCAATTATAAAATCAAACATGACTAATTCTAATTCTATTTTAGGCATACAAATTTTTTTCTATATATTTTATTTGTTTGTTTATATCCTCCCCAGATAACACATAAACTCCACAAGAGCAGGGATTTTTGTATGTTTTGTTTGCCTCTGTATCTCTAGTTTATCTGTAACTCAACTGTGGACAAAGAAAATAGTCTTTATTTGTGGAATTTGGGTTGGAGCTGGTGGTGTTAAGTGTTGAGGTGGGGAACCTTCCTGGTTACTTGACACCATTCTAGGTGGCACATATTTTCCTGTAGGACTAGAGTATTTGTGACTAAAACATTTCCATTTTCTCTTAGGAGTGATGCCAAATAAAGGTCTGCCCAAGTGTGCTCTAAAAGGGACAGGCTCACATAGGGGCAGAGACCCATTCTTTCAATCACTTATGCAAGAAGCATTTACCTAAAGCCTACCAACTGCCACATCCTGATCCAAGTGCTGGAGATGCAGCAGTGGATAAAATATAAAAAAAAATTATGTTGTCTTAGTCCATTTTATGTTGCTATTTTAGAATACCACACACTGGGTGATTTATAAGGAAAGGAAATTTATTTCTCATAGTTCTGGAGGCTGGAAAGTGCAAGATCAAGGTGCTGGCATCTGGTGAGAGAATTCTTGTGGCATCATATCGTGGTGGAAGGCATTACATGGTGAGAAATCACACTTATAAGAGAGAGGAAAGGGACCAAACTCATCCTTTTATCAGTAGTCCACTTCTCTGATGACAATTCCACTCCCACAATTAACTAACCCACTCCTGCAGTAACAGGAACAATTAATGAGAGCAGAGCCCTTATTACCTATCACCTCTTAAAGGTCCCACATCTCAAAACTGTTGCAGTGGGGACTAAGTTGCCAACACATGAACTTTGGGGACATATTCCAACCAAAGTATCTGCCCTCATGGAACTTGCATTCTACCAGAAGACAGTGAAAAACAAATACACGTATAATATGATATACATGATATAATTTATAAGTGCTATAAAAATAATAAAGCAGAGAAGGCATAAATTAGGAATAGAGAATGCCAGTGGGGGTAGGAAAGCCTACTCTGGCCTCTCTGAGAAGGTGATACTTGAGTTGAGGCCCAAGAAAGGGCATTCCAAGTGGAGGGACTAACAAGTGTGCTTTGCTTATCAATGGCTACATAAATAAATTACCCCACATTTTAATGGCTTAAAGCATCAATCTATTATTTTCTCTCACGGTTATGTGGGTTAACTGAACTCAGCTGAGCAGTTTCTTGCTTGAGTTTACTTATGTGGCTACGTCAGATGGCAGTTGGGACTGGAGTCATTCAAAGGCTCAACTGGGCTGGATGTCTGACACAGC
This sequence comes from Aotus nancymaae, assembly GCF_030222135.1. Classification (NCBI taxonomy): domain Eukaryota; kingdom Metazoa; phylum Chordata; class Mammalia; order Primates; family Aotidae; genus Aotus; species Aotus nancymaae. The sequence goes on along the minus strand of NW_026988472.1, from coordinate 15,233,076 downwards.
TTCACTCCCAAGTCTAGTACCTTTGTAAGGAGAGTTGGAAGGCTGGATGTGGCTGGGACAGGTGAACAGAGTGCCTACATGTGGCTTCTCCAGCATGGTGGTCTCAGGGTATTGGACTTCTTACAAAGTATAACTCAATGTTTCAAAACTGAAACCTGCCAGTTTCTTAAGGCCTGGGCCACCTAACTGAAATAGCATAACTTCTGCCATATTCTCCTGGTCAAAGCAGTGATAGAGTCCTCCCAGATTCATAGAGAGGAGGCGTGGAACTCACCTCTCCTTTTCCATGGGAAGACTGTCAAAGAATGTGTAGCCAACCCATCTTTAATCTGATTCAAAGTGCAATAGCCCAAGGGGAAGGAATAAACTTGGCACACTAGAAGGCAGAGTGGCTGGACCAGGGTGAGCTGGGTCAGGAGGTTGTCGGGGCATATCACTTAGATACTTGAAGGTCATGATGAGGATTTAATTTTATTCATTATCTTTCTAAATTATTTATTTTTACTGCTTTTTCTCCCAGGGTTCTACAATCAAGAAACCTTAGCTCCAGCCTGGATTCATAGACAAGATGTCAACAGATATCTGGGAGAAATGCCTGGAACCAATCTGGGAGAAATATGAGGTCCCTAAAATAGCAGCAGCACAACTATCCTGGCCTCATAAAGAGAAGTAGCAGCTTAAAAACAACCTGTTGTTTTTAGATGGACTCTCATCCTTTCTAATCCAAAGGATCAATGTTATTAGGTATCATAATGACACCCTTTCAATTGCCAAAACATCTACTCCACATAGATCATCCTTAAATATGTAATTTTATATTCTCCTTTCTGCCTAAGCATGAAGTTATACAGAAAGCAATGCTTCTTCTAATCTTACTATGTTTATACTTTGCAATGGAAACATGAAATAAACCCAAGAAATGTGTATGGCTGTCTATTCTTACGTTTATCTTGTGTGACACAGAGTTCCAGCATTCTCACAAGAATGAGCAGCTTTAATACTTTTTTAAAATTCCTGGACTAAGAATGAAATGCGAGAATTCAATGTCTCCCAATAGTCCTTGATGTAACCAAATAGATGATTCATGTCAAGTGTCCTCCACTGGAAGATCAAGTCAGTCACAGGAGGTCCAAATGGAGATAAAAAGAAAAATCAGTGATAGGGCATAAGACAAAAAAAAAAAAAAAAAAAAAAAAAAAATTAGCATTAGGAAGCAAGAACCTGAGCAGAAAAGGGAGAAGGGTTGAGGGCCTGCCCTGCAGTTCAGTCCTCAGCACCCTTATCCTTTTCCCTGTCTTTCTTGAGATTTCACCCTCTCTTAAGTATGATCTCTGTGTTGGCCTGCACCTAAGCTGAGTTGCCAAATCCCTGGATGGTGGAGTGAGATGGATCAGGGTTAAACACCCCCTTCATCACTTACCAACTGGGGGATCTTGAGCAAGTTGTGTAAATGCCTTGTGCTTCAATGCTCTCCTTTGTAAAGGAGAAATAATAAAAACCATCAGACTTTTCTGAGTATTAAGCAAGATAACACGTAGAAACTGCTTAGAATGGTGCTTTGTATCTAACAAAATCTCAGAAGATGTTGGTTATTGTTATTATTAAATTAAGTTTGGAACAGAATTTCCAGGAGCCACCATGTACATATGAATTTGGTTTCACCCGTGAGACTAAATTATAGGTAACTGTGAATTGTGATGTTTTTTCACGATTTTCACATGACTAGAAGCTGTCTGTAGCAACCCTTAACATTTGCCAACTTTAAAAAAACGTGAAATAGTAAATGTCAGCAGTAAAACGCTCCAGGTTGCTCTGCAATTCTTTTGCTCAGAATTTTGCATGAAGCATGTGTGCTAAAAGATGAAAAGAATAAATAATCTTCCATTGAACTATAGGCTTACTTCTCTACAACTCATTACTTGTTGGACTCTTCTCTAACTGTATTTTAAGATAATCACTATTTATAGCACTTTGGGCCAATTCTATTGTTTCTCCTGAATTAGTCATAGTCAGGGACAAATGAGCCAATGTATTAAAATAATGACACTATATGAAAAGTCTTTATGCATTCCATAAAAATATTCCCTTGAATTTATTGAACAGTGTCTTTTAAGGTTTTTGGAAGTGTTCAAAGCATTCTCTTATGGTAGTCTCTCTGACCACGTCAACCTCAATTACTTCCAGCTTCCTCACTTCCTATTGCATTAAAATCACAGGACATAGCATCTCCCTGTGTACCTAGGATAGTTTTCTCAAAGTGATTCAAAGTTTTCCTGCCCTTAGGAAGTAACAGGCACATAAGGAACTTCACTCATTGTTTACTTCTGGATTCTTTGTGATGACAGAATTTGACGTTGCTAGAATAAATGAAGTTGATTTGCGATTTACTGTAGGGTCTCTGTTGTGAGATTTAGACAAAAGTTTTGTATGGGTTTTTTAAACAAATTTAAGATAAATTAGAAATGTTCGCAAAAATACACAGGATCTACTAACCTTTTATGCCTGTGCTATCCAATACAGTAGCCACTCACCATATGTGGCTATTAAGAATTGTATGCCTGGTCCGAATCGAGATGTGCTGTGAGTGGAAATCACACATCAGATTTTAGAAGCTTAGTACAAAAGAAGAACATAAAATATTTCATTAATAATGTTTTATGTTGATTACAAGTTTAAATAATATTTTGGATATACTGGGTTAAATAAAATGTGTTACTAAAATTAATTTCATCTTTTTCACTTTTTTTTTTTTTTTTTTTTTTTTTAAGACGGAGTTTCGCTCTTGTTACCCAGACTGGAGCGCAATGGCGCGATCTCGGCTCACCGCAATCTCCGCCTCCTGGGTTCAGGCAATTCTCCTGCCTCAGCCTCCTGAGTAGCTGGGATTACAGGCACGCGCCACCGTGCCCAGCTAATTTTTTGTATTAGTAGAGACGGGGTTTCACCATGTTGACCAGGATGGTCTCGATCTCTTGACCTCGTGATCCACCCGCCTCGGCCTCCCAAAGTGCTGGGATTACAGGCTTGAGCCACCGCGCCCGGCCCTTTTTCACTTTTTAATATGGCTACTAGAAAAATTAAAATTATCAAGGCACACATTAAATTTTGATTGGACAGTGCTGTTGCAGGCTCTCTTAGTATTTTTAGATTTCATGCATATATAAAAAGAGATTTTTAACGTAATATATTTTACTTCCTCTGAACTTAGGTTTTCTTAAAGAGTGGTAAATCCTGAGATGCCACCTTCTTTCTGACAGGAAGAGACATTCCTCACTCTACAAGAGTGCCACCATGGCCAATTAGGGACCCCAAGGGAAGGATCTCAACTGAGCGTACTAATAGCCATTTCCCATATTCTAGGGTCTAAAAAAATCTGACTGGAGCTAAAGGAAACTTAGAAGGTAACACAGCCAGAAAAAGTCACTTTATTTATCTTTCCTATGATCTATTTAGCCTGTTTGGGCATGTGAGTTTAGTTGCAGCCGAATGCTTCTCTCCTAGCCTACTAATAATACAGAAAAAAAAGAATACTGGATTTTAAGGGGGAAAGTTCATAGTTCAGTGTATAAGGAGCCCATGAAAATATTTTCAGGATGAGTTTATTGGACTGGTCCTCTTTTGAAAAGAATTTGTAAAGTTTCTCATAATTTACATTCTTACTTGCTACTAAGAATTCCCAGAACTGATTAGAAAAGTTTGTTTCCAAAGGGAAAGTAAACAAACTCTCTCCTTCCTATCAAAATGTTCTTAGGCTCTTCAGTGTATCACAGCTGCCTCTTGACAATGATGTTAATCAGTGTCTTGTTAACATCTTGTTTCTTGAATATCCTACTTAAAAACCTCAAAGTCCTAAGTGGGACAAGTACAAACATCCTTCTTTTCAAACAGAGACATCAAAACACAAAAGCATAAATAACATGGCCAAGGACACACAAAAGGTCAACGATGAAGTGTGTGTGTGTGTGTGCGCGTGCATGTGTGTGTGTCTCTGTCTGTGTGTCCGTGTGTTACTCAGAAAATTCTGCAGCACAGTAATACCAGGATAAGGGCCTTTGAGGTTCTGCATTAGAACAGCTGCTTTGGGATCTAGACTGTCTGAACTCAAAGGATCTAAGCTCAGTCACTAAGCCTAGCTGGAAGCAGTTTGGTGATTGTTAATGGATATGTAACCCAGGAGACTGCTGCCCAGGCAGGTGAGAGGCACAGAGATCTGCTAGAAACACTGGGCCTAACCTCTTTTCATAGATCATGAGCTTTCCAAAGTAAAGTCTGTGTCTAATTACATTTTTAAAAATAAAAATGAGAGGAGCTCTTTATAAAATGTTTTGGCAGTACTAAAAAGTACAAAGAAGAAAGCAACAAATTACTCCATGTTGTACCGTCGAGTTAAGAAAAAAAAGCTGTAACATTTGGTGTATGACATTTCAGACCTCTTATATAAGCATCTACAAGATAGAAAAATGAATAGATGGATGGATGGTTGCTATGGATGGATAAGAGAACAAATGGATGATTGAGAGAGGGAAGAAGGAAACAAAAAACAAGAAAGAAAGGAAGGAAGAAGAAAAGAACAAAGAGAAAATAAAAAATATGAGAATTGAATCATTATATTTGTTATTTTAAATGACAGAAATATACTTCAATTTAATAGACGCATAAACTGAAGGAAGTGCTAAACTTGAAATAAACGTTTCACACTCCCTGAGAGATATTAGTTCCTGAATGAGTTCTGTTGTATTAAATCAAAAGATCATGAAAATTATTAAGAGATTTGAGTCTTTGGTTTTTTATTAACTACAAGTTTAATTTTGGTATGGATTGATTCATTGCTATGAAAGATTTAAGCAGCTGTTACCTCTCTTATGCATCTTCCTTTCTCACCTTCTCTACATTCTGATTTTGTTGATTATGTAATTTTTACCATATAAAACTTTTAATAACATTGACATAAATTACTATGATTGTAATTCTTCCATTTCTTTAAATCTTTATTTAAATATGTTTCATGTTCAACACCAATTTCACCAAAGCTGATCCCTTCCTGAATTCTTTATTTGAGTTATCACTTGGTGATATTTTGAAGTAGAATGCTGCTGTAACAAAATTTCTAATTTTGTGCCACTGTCTTAGTGGACAGGTTGCATGTAGCCAGAAAAGAGGTATCACAGGACTGACAGGTAGAAAAAAAGATAAAGCATTGTTAAAACTGTTGCAGTTTTACTTGTACATCAAGTACAATAATCTGGATAATTTGGAAGGCAGACCAAGTACTTACCAACCTTAAATCTCTAAGAGAAACTGTTAGAAAGAATGTCAGTGGTTGTTAGCTTTTACTTGTAATGCATTTGCTTTTTTGCATGCATACACAAAACATTGACCCCTGAACAACGCAAGTTTGAACTGCATAGGTTTTCTTCTAAGTGAATTTTATTCTGCTTCTGCCACCCCTAAAACATCAAGGACCTAGAAATAGAAAACCATTTGACCCAGCAATCCCATTACTGGGTATATACCCAAAGAATTATAAATTGTTCTGTTATAAAGACACATGCATATGTATGTTCATTGCAGCACTGTTTACAATAGCAAAGACCTGGAACCAACCCAAGTGTCCATCATAGATAGACTGGATAAAGAAAATGTGGTGCATATACACCATGGAATACTACGCAGACATAAAAAATGATGGGTTCATGTCCTTCATGGGGACATGGATGAATCTGGAAACCATCATTCTCAGCAAACTGACACAAGAATAGAAAACCAAACACTGCATGTTATCACTCATAGGCGAGTGTTGAACAATTAGAGCACGTGGACAAAGGGAGGGGAGCATCACACACTGAGGTCTGTAGTGGGGACTAGGGGAGGGAGAGCGGGGATGGGGAGGGTGGGGAGGGATAATGAGGGGAGAAATACCAGATATAGGTGATGGGGGGATGGAGGCAGCAAACCACATTGCCATGTATGTACCTATGCAACAATCCTACATGATCTGCACATGTACCCCAGAACCTAAAGTACAATTAAAAAAAAAAAACAGGAAGACCAACTCGTCCTCTTCCTCCACCACTTCTGCCTACTCAATGTGAAGATGATGAGATGAAGACCTTGATGATGATCCACCTCCTCTTAATGAATAGTAAATATATTGTCTCTTCCTTATGATTCTCTTAATAACATTTTCTTTTCTCTATTTTTATTGTAAGAATACAGTATATAATTAACACAAAATATGTGTTTACCAACATAATTAACAGCAAGCTATTAGCAATTTTGGGGGAGTCAAAAGTTATATAAGAATTTTTGACTGCATAGAGTGTCAGCACTCCTAACCCCTACATTGTCCAAGAGTTAACTGTTTATGAAGTCTTGATATACAAGTAACAGAAGACTATTTATCCTACTCTAAAACAGGCTTTTATAAAGAATAATCAGGAAGGTGAGGAGGATACAGGGCATTGGAGGGAACTAGTAGAATAATTGTACTCAACTGTGGAAAATCCTAAGGAAAGGAGGATCTTGAACTTGATTTTTCCAATATAAGAGAGTACAAGTTTGGCAAGAAGAAAGGCAGGCCAGCTGGGTGCTGAGGCTTAGAAGGAAATCACAAAAAGTAGTCCCCAACCAGCAGACAGTGAGCTCTGTGTGGCATGTTCTTGACACCCAAAAGCCTCAACTCATGCTCTGACCCCACTACATCTTGTCATTTGCAATTAATCTCTTTAACCTTTAGATCCTCACCTGTTAAATGGGGACAACACTTCTAATTCACAACTAAATAACTCACAGTTATTTGGGATTGAAAACACTTAGTAGTTTCTAGATGTCCATATAAGAGTAATGTTGCCACTGTTATTACTTCTTGGTGGTTGCAGAAACCAAGAAAAATGCTCAGGATATATAATACACAGCCTGGGAATCCATGCCTGAGCCTTTCTGCAGGCTGCTACTCTGCCGAGGACATGGTAAGGCAGGCTAACACATTTTAGGCCATCTTGTACTTCCTGTCAATCTCTTGGTACCGCAAATTGTCAAAGCTCTCTTTAATCTGTTACACGGTCCCCTTATTAGTCACCATCCTTTGGTGAGCTGGGTCCCCTGTCATTGCAGCTCCTTTGGACTACTTGGCAATACCGCATGATCCCATGGTATAGAAGTTGTAAAATCTTGCACAAGATTTAAGCTATATCCCTGTTTCCCTTAGTGAATTTCACTATCATAACAGAATTCCATACATTGCCTACCCTCCACTCCCAGCAAAATTTAAAACTAACTGTTACCCACAACCATAGTCACTGTTAAGTTTATCCAGATATGTGTGTGTATGCATAGAAAATATGTTTACTGATTGTACCATATTTTAAGTTCCAAATGGAAACCTTGGAGGCAGAAAATGAGTTCATCTCATATCCCAAATGTTGCTGCAAATCCAGCCATCGAAGGCATAATTTTCAGTAAATTATTACATGCCAGGCCGGGCACGGTGGCTCAGGCCTGTAATCCCAGCACTTTGGGAGGCTGAGGCGGGCGGATCACAAGGTCAAGAGATCGAGACCATGGTGAAATCCCATCTCCACTAAAAAATACAAAAATTAGCTGGGCGTGGTGGCGCGCACCTGTGGTCCCAGCTACACGGGAGGCTGAGGCAGGAGAATTGCTTGAACCCAGGAGGCAGAGGTTGTAGTGAGCTGAGATCGTGCCACTGCACTCCAGCCTGGCACCTGGCAACAGAGCAAGACTGTCTCAAAAAAAAAATTATTACATGCCAAAGATCTGCCTGCATTCTCTAAAGAACACAAATGGGCACTTTGGTTTCCAGAATAACAGCTTAAGCTTTAGAATGATCACTAGACAAATGTGTTTCAGTTACTAGAGAGAAAATTACTATTCTCCACATTTTTTACTTGAAAAAATCTTCCATAATAAGACAAGTTTGTTTCAAACAAATAAGAAATGAAATGCAGTGTGGGTGGAAGTGGTAGAAAAGGTTTGTTAAGCCCACCTCAGAAAGGGCAGATGTGCAAAGCCAGTAAGCTCAACACGGCAAGTGTGAAGTTCATGTAAAATGGGCAACTGTTCCTGAATAAAATACAAGAGTTGGTCTAACCTGTTCCTGGAGACTTCTGTCTTGAGAGAAGCCAGTGTACCCTGGACTTTGATGCAGCCTTCGCTGGATTAATCAGATTGGGGATAGGAGTGTGCGGAAGGGAATATTGAGGGCCTGGAGAAGACTGGATACTTCTGGTCTGTTGATCTCCAGAAGACGCCAAGACCTTACACAACAGGATGATTTCCATTTGCTAAATGCAATTAACATTTGCATATTTTATGTCTTAATCTTTCTACTCAAATTCTGTTGCTGTTCCTTAGTACTGAGAGGCCATTTAGACATAGAGACAAACTGAAATGGCATTGCAGATAAATAGCTATGGTTTCCCCTCTCTGCCTTTATGTGCTTTTTGGATATCATATTTTCAACTGGACTTCAGAGTCGTCAGCAAGACTGAGGGGTTGTGCCAAATGCCTCCTCCTCTGTGAGGCTGCTAGAGCAACAGCAGCTAAGGCAGCAACAAGTAGGCGATATATTTGAGAGATGTCTCCTCATTCACGTGTCTTTAGCATTGAAGGCTGACCATACGCAACCCAAAAAGGACTTTGACAATAAGCTTCATTTCTGCCTACTGGGAAGTAGGTTAAGACCAAAATGTCCTTTTGCTCAGCTTCTCCAGATAGCTGAAGGTTGGAAATAAACCTCAGTATTAAGTTGGGCTCTTAATTTTCAGTCAGACTACATCTTTATATTGGTAAAACTCTTAACAGTTCAACCTTCAGTCCTAGAGCAGTTTCATGGGTGCTTTTATTAGACTTTAGTTTCAAATTTCAGACTGATGAAAACTTCTGAGACAGATAAATGTTATTTGCCTAAATTGTACTTAACCTTAGAATTTTCTCCAACTTCTTCAAAGAGCCCAAAAGAATGAAAACAACTACACACACATGCACATGTAAACACACAATGAAAGAGAAAGAAACGTAAGTCAAAATATAGCAGGGTTCCTTAAGAAGCTTTTGTTTTTATCTTTTTCTTTTTAATTATGAAATATTCTTAAAAGAAAACAATTTTTGCAAGTTACTTCCAAGACATCTAAACAGCTGCCTTCTAAACTAGATCAGTGAAAATTAGCATGCCTATTTGTAAAACGGATCAAAAATCTCAGTAGATGTTTAACAATAATTGTAAAGTACTAACAGCTGCATCACTGACTTTAGAAGTAAAGAAAACAATTTCTAAATTACATAGATTTGAGCTAAAGTGATCACTTTCCCACTGATAATTAAATCCCAATACAGTTTGGTATCGCGTCTTTTATTCATGAATTGGTCTTTGGAAAACCCTACTTTAACAACATATAACAGATCTACTGTAGCTTTAAAAATTAATGCCACTCAGTAGATACAAACATGTCTGACAGATCAGATTGAGACAAGGGCCCATTCATCACAGCACACCAGTGGTTTAAGGACGTCTATTACGGGGCCAGCATGAACACACCTCCTCTATCAGAAGAATATTTCTATGACAACTGCCACAGAACTGGTGATACCAGGAGTCAACCTCTCTTGAGGAAAGACACTCTTTCATTTGGGTAGTTAGCCCACCATGAGCTGCTGTACCCTTCCCCTTTTCTGGGTAGCTCCATTTCATTCATTTCAATATCAACCAGCATATCCAAGTTCCTTCACTTAATTTATTAAGGTTGCACATAAAACTCCATTTTCCATTATCAGTCATGTAAAATATTTTATAAACAGGTCCCTTTGATAGCAGGATCTGACAATATGGCAAGTAGCATACTTGAGCCTCTCAGGATTCAGATTAAGAAATATATGCAAGTTCGCTGAAAAAAAAAAAAAACAAGGCCCAAATATACTATCTACTTACACGAACTGTAGTTTGCACTTGGGAAAAGTAGTTATTACAATAGGTAATAGAGGGCAATGTTCAAATTCCCAAGGCACTGCCTTCCATGACAGAGGAGATACATTTCTCAATTGCATTCTCTAGTACGTGGTAGGAGATAGAGTGTCAAAGTTCTTGTTAATAATTCCAGAAATGAATGTAGCCATCCGAGATGCTTTTTACAGGTCAAAAATGAGAAAAATTACATACACAAAGACACGGAAGTGGAGATGGTAGAGAACAAGTACTTAGTTAGAGGAGGACTTCTTAGCTATAAGGTCGTCATCTTTTTTTTTCTTTTTCTTTTTCTTTCTTTTTTTTTTTTTTTTAGACAATCTCTCTCTGTAGCCCAGGCTGGAGTGCAGTGGCATGATCTCAGTTCACTGCAACCTCTGCTTCCTGTGTCCTATTCTCCTGCCTCAGCCTCCCAAGTAGCTGGGATTACAGGCATGTGCCACCATGCTGAGCTAATTTTTTTGTGTGTTTTTAGTAGAGACGGGTTTCACCATGTTGGCTAGGCTGGTCTCGACCTCTTGACCTTCTGATCCACCCAACTTGGCCTCCCACAGTGCTGGGATTACAGGCATGAGCCACCGCGCCCAGGCAGGTCTTCATCATTATGTATTATCATGCAGCTCTTCACTGCATTTGACTGATCACGAGGAGGCCAAATTGCCACCTTTGTCAAGGCTACAAAAACTTTTGTTTCACAGCATCATTATTTTTTCAATTTGTCTTATTAGTGATAATTAATCTGAGAGTAAGTTAGTATATAAAGCATATACATATACGCATGTATATACAATTTTTTTAAATGCACTGATATTTCCCATTTCCTCCAGCAGAGGTCAGAAAATAGCAATACAGGAATAAGAAAATCTATGAACCAAAAAAAAAATAAAATAGAGCGATCTTCTCAAGATAGTATTATAAAGGGGTTTGTTCTCTGTTCTTATTTATCTATATTTTCTAATTATATTTTCACAATAAACATGCTTTATTTTTGTCATAATTAAAAAGCAATAAGACTTCTTTTAAGTATAAAGAGCATTATTGGCATATGTATTTATCCTGTATTAAGTAATGACTATGGCTTTATTTTCCTAACCGTGCATAGAGTACCAGAAATAGTGAAAAAGCGGCACATTTGGCCATCACTGCGAAATATCATTAAAGTGTAACATTCTTCCTACAATTGATGACTCAGCAATTTCTCTCAGCCAAGGGACAAAACAAAGGAAAAAACAAAGCATCCTGGACAGAGCACTGAGCTGAAAATAATCTCTGCACACACACAAAGACAGAAAAGTGAATATAATCTCTAGGTATCTCCTTTGTCTAGAGAAATTTAAAATATCCTAGTGTTCTGAGGAGTCAATCTCTGCAAGCCTTACATGTAGAATAAGACATAAGAAATCGGTCAAGAAAACCTACATTTCAAAAAGCAAAGAATCCAACAAAGGGTTTTAAGAACTGCTGATTGATGTTCAACAAATCACATTATCACCATGCTAATTTTCATTTCTAATTCATGTGTCTCTTTTTCTGCTACACACATAGGGAAGCAAAGTGAAAAGGCTTACAAAATAAAATTTGAAGGTCAACCAAAACATTTATTTATAAATTAAGGAAAAAATTTACCCACATTATAGCAAATTAAGTAGATGCTTAGTTCCTGTTTTATTAAATGTTTCACGATTTATGGTCAGTTATTTGTCGTGATATTATCACTCACAAATAATATAAGGCTGTAAAAATTGTTATATAAATCAAAACTGACTATTGCTAGTTTCTTTGGTCTTCTAAGGGGATGTTTTGTACCAGGGAGGAATAAGTTCCTATGCTGCTTACTTCCACCTATGGGAGCAAGTGAAGATGAGAAAGGAAAGACTGAAATTGAAAACCTCTGCCAGTTCTTCCATGACTCCAGGATAGGGCTCAGATTAGGTGACTGTTTGCTTGTCAGAGAACATGAGTGACTTTGTGGATCAAGATGAGGATGCCGGAAAAACAGAGGAGCAGGGAGATGAGAAGAGAATCTGAGGACCAGCAACATGGAGGGAGACTGGAATCTGCAGAGAAATGTGACCAGTGAGAAATCCTCGGGGGATGCTTTGATCTAAGAGGTTATTAGAATGAATGTCCAATGTTCAGTTCTAATCTGTTTGTATTTCTGCAAATGCAAGAGCCCCCCCACTCCACCCTATTGCTCAAAACTTCAGTCATGTTTGCTTCTCACACATGCTTATGGTGGTCTGAGAAAAATCAGGACAAAGAGGTGAGTGTGAACCCAGGTTGGCATAAGCAAAGAGAAGAAAAGAGTCACAGGCCATAATATGTGAATGAACAAAGCTGTCATGGAAGCCAGAACCATGAGCCACAAATGATCACAGGAATGAGAAACCCAGTAAATTCACAGAAATCTTGGGGAGAACAATGAAGCTTCCTTGCAAAAGACGGGATCTGGGACTTGAACCACTTTGATGTCAATCTCCAAAGAAGAATAACTTTAGCTGATATATAGGCCACAATGATAAAACTTAAGAATATTCCATCAGGTATATTGCAAATACTCTTTACAATGTGCAGTCTAGGGCAGCATTTTTAAAACTTTGCACAGATTTTTGTATAACATAAAAGAGTTTGAGGTATTTAAATAGATATTTAATAAATAAATCACAAATTTTTTTTCTCTATGGGTTTTGTTAAACATTTTACCACATAGACAATACCACTTCATCAATAACCTTCCTAAATAGATTTAGAATTCCCACCTAATTCCCCTTTGATAATAGTGAATGAATCTCAGAGTGGCTGAAATACCGTTATAAAATACATTTGCATCATCCAGAGATGTAGAAGATTCTCTGAGAGAAAGGTCTGGAACTTGCATAAGGAAACATCATAGAAAAGTTTTCAAATCCTTCAAAGTCTGGCCTGGTCTTACCTTTACATGGTGGATCAGACGCTCAACTTCATTCACTTTGTAGGTCTCCAATCCTAGCTCCTTAGCTAATCTCAAGATACGATTCTGGGTTGGTCCAACATAGGATCCGCCAAGGTCCACATATTTAACCATTTGGTTCTGTTTTCCCATGGATGAAAATAGAAACAAATATTTGTAAAAAATTTATAAAATAAAAAAGTCCTGAAATAAACAAATTGACATTTCACAAGTTATAGATACATCTTAAGGTATATCCATGAAAAACTAGATTTTGTTCTCAACTCTACTGTATTCACATGACTTAGTTATTAAATCAGTCTTTAAAGCAAAATTGAATGCTGAATAGGCACGAGCTTATAAACCTCATTATTTACAATATACCATAACATGGTTTGGTTTTTAGTGCTTTGAATTTGTGAGCTGTGAATTGTTGAGGAATCTCTTTACTCAGTACTTCAAGTGAATGTTGAGGGGCCTAATGCTAGAGAAAAAGCAAGAAAGAAAATTATCACTTCTTATGTGATTTGTTAATCCAGACATTTAAAAATAGCACTAGGGAATATTCGGTCATAATTTGGACTTTGAAATTGCTTTTATCCTCAACAGTATTTTTATGTAGTTTTGAATTGGCTTCATTTCCAATGACTTAGGGACAACCTTTAAAAAATGAGTAGAAAAGTTCCCTATTTCTGAGTATGTATAAGAAAAACCAGGTTGCTATTAGTTAGAAACAATAGAAATGGTCCTTCTTTTCTGTTTTTGTTTATTTGCTTATTTTTTGTCTAACTTCCCACTCACCTCTCAAAAATGCAATTTTCACAAAGCATCTTTGTTTTATTCACTAAAGTATTCCAAACACCTGTAGCAGTTGTCCAGTAAATTTTCTCAAATAAATGAGAGAAGAGTGTTTTTAAAAATTCAGCACCTAATTGTACTAAACCAGCTTCTTTATGCAAAAGGCTCTTTTACATGCCATATTTTGCAAGGAAAATGAAGACTTGAAGAACTGCAGGAGATAAGATGTACACAGGTAAAAACCTGTAAAGCAACATATAATAATTGTCCATGTATGGAACAGGTAAGGTCTTTGATAAAATTCAACACCCCTTGATGCTAAAAACTCTCAGTAAACTACATATGGATGGAAAATATCTCAAAATAATAAGAGCTATTTACGACAAACCCACAGCCAATATCATACTGAATGGGCAAAAGCTGGAAGCATTACCTTTGAAAACCGGCGTAAGACAAGGATGCCCTCTCTCACTACTCCTATTCAATACAATATTGGAAGTTATGGCCAGGGCAATCAGGCAAGAGAAATAAAGGGTATTCAAATAGGAAGAGAGGAAGTCAAATTGTCTCTGTTTGCAGATGACATGACTGTATATTTAGAAAAGCCCATTGTCTCAGCCCCAAATCTCCTTAAGCTGATAAAAAAAATCATGAATATAAGATGTCAGATATATATCATTGATGAATCCTTCCAAAAGAAGAGCTGTGAGTCAGAATTTTATATGTCTTATCTCTCTGGAAATGAAAATAGTCTGTAGCATCCATATCTATTATTCAGATCTTGAATGTATGTGGAAGTAGGGCATTTCCTTGCAGAGAAATTTGCTTTACTTGACTCTGTCTTTAAATAGAAAATCATTAATTTTAGGCAACAGTGTCCAAATTGAAACAATTGACTAGCAAATAAAATAAGGATATTTATAAATTGGTAAATAATTATTTAAAAAATATAAAAATAAGCTGAAAGAAAAAGAAGGAAAATTAGGCAGGTAAAAGTTTAGTTTATGTGAATAAATAAAAAGACATCCATGTTCCTGTATTGGGAGAATTAACAATGTAAAATATCCATAGGCATAGATTCAATGCAATTCCCAACAAAATACCAATGTTATTTTTCACAGAAATAGAAAAAACAATCCTTAAATTCACATGGAACTACAGAAGGCTACAAGTAGCCAAAATAATCTTGAACAAAAAGAACAGAGATGAAGGCATTATACTACCTAGCTTCAAAATATATTATGAAGCAATTTTAATCAAAACAGTATGGTAATGACATACAAACAGACTTACCAACCAATAGAACAGGAAATAAAGCTCAAAAATAAACCCACAAATTTACAGTCATTTGAGTTTTGATGAAGATTCCAAGAGCACACAGTGGGGAAAGATATTCTATTCAATAAATGGTGCAGAAAAAAACTGGTTATCCACATGCAAAAGAAAGAAAGTAGGACCTTATCTTATACCATATACAAACACCATACACAAATAACAAACTCTAAATGGAGGAAAGACTTACACATAAGACCTGAAACCACAAAATTGAAGAAAACGGGGAAAGTTCCACAACACTGGTCAGGGAAATGATCTTTTGGATATGGCCCTGAAAGTTCAGGCAAAAAAAAAAAGTGAAAACAGACAAACGGGATTGCATCAAACTACAAAGCTCCTACACAGCAAAAGAAACAATTAACAAAATGAAAAGGCAACCCACAGAGTGGGAAAAAAATACTTACAAGTCATACATCTGATAGGAAGTTAATATCCGAATTATAAAGAAACTCAAACAACTCAATAGCAAGTGACAGATAACCAGATTTTTTAAAAATGGGCACAGGAACTTAACAGACACTTCTCAAAAGAAGACATACAAATGGCCAACAGATACATGGAAAAAGTTCAGCACCACTATTCTTTAGGGAAATACAAATTAAAACCAAAATGAGATATCACTTCAGACCTGTTAAAATGGTTTTTCTCAAAAAGATGAAAACTGACCAGTATTGTTAAAGATGAAGAGAAAAAGGAACCCTTGTACACTGTTGGTGGGAATGTAAATTAGTACAGCTGTTACAGAAAACAGTATGGAGGTTATTCAGAAAGCCGAGAATAGAAAACTAAAGATAAAACTACCATATAATTCAGCAATCCCATTTTTGGAAATGCCTCCAAAAGAATTTAAATCAATATGTTGAAGGGATATCTGCACACCTATGTTCACTGCAGCACTATCTACAGTAGCCATGATACGCAATCAACCTAAGTGTCCATCAGTGGATAAACGGATAAGAAACACATGGTATATACACACAATGGAATACTATTCAGCCTTTAAAAAGAAAGAAATGTCATTCGGGACAACATGGATGTATTTGGAGGACATTATGTTAAGTGAAATAAGCCCGGCTCAGAAACACTTATAAGTGGAATCTAAAACATGTTGAATTCATCAAAGTAGAGAGCAAAATGAAGGTTATCAGGGATTAGGGGTTTGAGAACTGAGGGAATGAGGCGTTGCTGGTCCAAGGGCACAAAATTTTAGCTAGACAGGAAGAATGAGTTTTGAAATCCATTTTACAGTAAGGTAACTGTAGTAATAATAAGGTATTGTATATTTCAAAATAACAGAGTAAATTTCAAATGTATCGCCACAAAAAAATGTCAAGAAAGTGAGGTGCTGGATATGTTAGTTAGCTTGATTTAATCACTCCACATTGTATACATATGATGAAAATGTCACATTGTACTCCATAAATATAATACAATTATGACTTGTCAATTAAAAATAAAATAGAATTTTAAAAATGAATTTTAAAATAGGAGAAAGTCTCTCCAAAGAAGTTTAGTTTGTATAACTGGAATGATTGTGTTGCTGTAAAAGAAGCCTCGAAGTTAGGAGTAGAAAGTACAGATGATAATGTTATTTTTCTTCCTATTTCACACACACACATACAGAAAGAGAGAGAGAGAGAGAGGCACACACAAATCTGCCCATTTCCTTCCTACTCAATCCTAACTCTATGAGGTCAAATATAATGAGATTTTCAGACAAAAAGAAACAGAAGAATTGAAAGGAAGGCAAACTGGGAGAGAGGCTGTGAAGAATGTTTCAGAGTTATTTTCACCCTCTCAGAGTCAAATGAAATTGAAGACTTTCAGGGAAAATAAAACAAAAACGAAACCCCAAACTCAGCTTCAGTCCCTTGTTTGACCACCAGATCCTTAATGCCTTACCCTAAGAGTGTAAGTCCTGCCTCCCACACGGTCCCGGGCTTCCAGAACAACAACATTCAGTCCAGAATCATGCAGAAGTTTGGCTGCTGCCATACCTGGGAGAAAAGACAGTAAGACATCAGGATCAAATACTTTACAAGGACGCCAGGCAAGGCCTCATGCTAACGGCCAATGAGAAAAGTCCATGCTAGCTCACATACACAGCCTACTGTTACATTCAACTTGCAAGAGGATACGGTTTGTCAATAGAGGCCCAAAGTCTGGTATTTCTGGAAACAACAATAGGAATTTCATTTTTTGGTAAATTTCTCAAATCTTAAACACATCCTCTGTCACTATATCAAAATGTCTATTTTAATGACTAAATTGTATGTCTGATAACATACATGAGAACAACAAGGCCAAGCTCAAGAGAAATATACAAGCCTCAGACACAGGATCAAGTCCAGTAGCTGACTTTATTCTCAGGATAAATATGAAAAACCAGTAAACTGAGGGACAGTGGGCCTTCAAAGCATGTGCCAGGAACTGGGATTTACTATTAAAGTTGAACTTTTAGAAGTTCACACAAAGTTTCAAAACCAAGGACATAAAATTTGACCCCTTATGCATCTTGATTTCCTGATGCGATCCATCGCTGAAGAATGAAATAATTCCATTCATGATTAATTTAACTATTAGTCAGAAATACTTATTGAATGTCTATTACATTCTCATCACCATGAATTTAGCTCTTAAAAAAACCCACAGCTTTACTGGGGTAAATTTACATGCAATAAACTTTACCCATGGTGATGGTTAATTTTAGGTGTCAATTTGGCTGGATTGTGGGATACCTAGATGGCAGGTGAAGCATTGTTTCTGAGTGTACCTGTGAGGGCGTTTCCAGAAAAAACTGGCATGTAAGTCGGCAGACTGGGAGAGGAAACCTGCTCACAATGTGGGTGAGCACCATCCAATCCAATCGGCTTGGGACCCTACTGGGACGAACAGGTTAAAGAAGAGAGAACTCTCTCTCTCTCTGCCCTCTCTCTTCCTTCCGGAATGGGATGCTTGTTCTACTCCTGCCTTTGGACATCAGACTCCAGGTTTTGGACTTTGGGACTTGCACCAGTGACCTCCAGGGGGCTCACCAGCTTTTGGCTTCTGACTAGGAGGTGCACCATCAGCTTCCCTGGTTCTGAGGCTTCCAGACTAAGCCAGCTTCTCCCATGCTCCAGCTCGCAGTCAGCCTATCACCGGACTCCTCCACCTATGTGACGGTGGGAGCCAATTCCCCCAATAAATGTATCCTATTGGTTCTGTCTGTCTGGAGAACCCTGAATGATACACCCACTTTAATGCAGAGTTAATACGTTTTGACAAAGGACAAAGCATAGTGTGGAGTACATGTATAAAGTTTGGGGTACTGATCCATCCTGGATGTAGTTTTTGACCTCAAAGCTCTTAAAATACTGTATGTTTGAAAGCACTCTTACAGAATTTAGCAAGTTTTCTCAGAGAACAGAAACCTGGTGCTCTTCCCATGATGAGCTGAATGTGCTCAGTTCCAATTACCTTACTCATTTGCTTTATGAGACCAAACACCAAGGACATGCCAAGATGCTCTCATGTCTTACAACATAAATAAAACAGCCTCCATCTTGTCTTTCAAAAATAATAGTTCTGTGACTTTTAGACCCCACTACTGCAAAAATTTAAAAGATTCCTATAAAATAGCTAATACTCATATTATATTGGGTTCTGAGTGTTTCAATAAATTAATTCAATGAACTTCTACACCCCCATGAGATAAGTACTGTTGACATTCCCATTTTATGGCTGAGAAAATCGAAGCCCAAAGAGATGTCCAAGGTCACACAAGGAGTAGGTGACAAAGCCAGTTAGCAGCATCTGTATTCACAGCCATCATGCAACACTGTCTTCCCTGGACCCCCATGGCCATCCTCTTCATTGATTACATCTTCCAATTTTTGCTACAGGGAGAAATTACACTTCAAAAGATATTTCTCACTTTTTTGGATCAACTTGTGTTTAAGACACACTTGTATCTTGTGGTTTAATAAGAATCCATATAACATAAAATATGAGCCCACATTAAAAACCATAATGAAAAGCCAAGGCTTCAGTCACCATCTATCGGTGATCTTAAAGGAGGAATTCCCATTTTTTAGAGAGGCTGATTTGACATTTCATTATTTGAGTTAATCCATCTTCCCATCCCTGTCACTGGGGGCAGGGCCAATGCTTCCAGTTGCTGGTGGGGTAACAGTTCCAAAGTCCACAAACCCCTCGCAGTGCACACAAGCATTGCACAACCTTGATTTAGGAATACAGGGTATAGGATTTATTACCCCAATTTCCTACTTCTACTTAAATTCAAAATTGAAAAGAATTCAATGACATTTTTCTTATCAAGCATCAATTCAACAAATGAAATAACATGCAGCCATAGTAACAGCTGTTATCACTGAATTCAGACAAGCTGCTTGAGCATGCTGAGGCTTAAACAAAAGGGTTCAGAAGGAAACACATCACTTGTATACACTAGCATTTTATATTCCACAAAACGTACTGTCTTTTAGTGAATGCAGTTACCCAATAATATCTGATGCTAAATATAAAGTTGTTAAACAAAGGGCTTATCAAATCACTGAATAAAGTTCTCTATGCTCATGTACCTTAAACAATTATAAGCAGAAAATTACAAAAATATCTTTAAAAAGGGCAACACAAAAATATGTTGCTGGAAATACCTTACAATTTACCTCGCTAATGTTCATAGGGGGTAGTCAAGAGGCTCGTTGGAAATCAACTGACAAAAATTGATTTGAAAAAAAAAATTGGTCCAAATATCAGTGGCTTAGGAAAGTATGCAATTTAGAAGGAGGGAATTTTCGGGTACATGGGAAACTGAGTTGGAGTCTGGTCAAGAGGTGATTAAGATTGTCTAGAAGAGGTTGCTCAAAAGCCTCCCTCAATAATGACTGATAAGAGGACTAATGACTTGACTGCTCAAGGACTAAGCAAACAACTCTACAAAGCATCCCTCGCTTACAAGACAGTTATTTCCCAAGAGTTCTCTTCTATGTTGATTGTTTGGAACTTTTAACACATTTTGCCATAGCAACAAAAATATGAGAGATGGTATATCCTCTGGGAAGTATGAAACTGTTCAAGTGCAATACTATTGCAAAAAAATGATACAACAGCAGAAATACATTTGCCCTAAAAACATCAGACAATGTAATCACCACTGTTTAAACACTTATGCAATAGTTTCCTGATAAAACGCAATTAACAATTTGTTTGTTAAAAAAGTACCAGCCGGGCGCTATGGCTCATGCCTGTAATCCTAGCACTTTGGGAGGCTGAGGCAGGGGATCACCTGAAGTCGGGAGTTCAAGACCAGCCTGGCCAACACAATGAAACCTCATTTCTACTTAAAATACAAAAATTACCCAAGTGTGGTGGTGGGAGCCTGTAATCCTAACTACTCAGGAGGCTGAGGCAGGTAGAATTACTTGAATCTGGGAGGCAGAGGTTGCAGTGAGCGAAGATTGTGCCATTGCACTCAAACCTGGACGAAAAAGTGAGACTCTGTCTCAAAAAAAACAAAATCATAGTAATAACAGCCACCATCATAAAGCATGAAGCACTTTGGTCTAGGTGAAGTGCCTTACACAAAAAGCTCAACTGATCCTTACCACAATGCTGAGGAATATTATTGTCTTCATTTTAAAAAGAAAAAACTGGTAGCTTAGAGACATTCAGTGACTTACTGTACGTTACACAATTAGTAAGTGGCGGAGTCAGAGTTCAATCCAAAACCTGAACTCTTAGCCACTATTCTTGGACCAAAAAGAAGTAATTAAAAACACAGTAACTCTATATATACACTGATTGATAGAAAGTGTCTTAAAACATTCTGCTATCTGTCTGAATATAAGAATCTTAAATACCAGCTTTTCTCTTAGATATTTAACCTTTGCAAACAATTTAGGAGGAAGCTTATCATCACTTCATCTTTTTGAAAAGCTAATGACACTTGAATTTAACATGCAGTATCAATTGTTGTCTCACAAACAAATGGTAATGTGGCACTTTCAGAAGCAGTCCCTATGTCCCCATGACAGGCCCTTGGATGAATAATCATAGCACAGCACACACAAATAATGGTAGACTAATATTTAATGTCATGAAATTATAAAAATATTGCATCTCTCTTCTGAGAAATTTACTTGGAAAAGGTTTCATCAAAGTGATGACAATTTCAATTATGATTAGACAGTCAAATTATTTTAAATACTTAGAAATCAGTGATGTGCAACATGATTAGAGTTCTGCACTTCTAGTTTTTTGCCAAGGAAAATGACCCAAGTTAAGATGCTGTAGGAGACTGGGAAATACACAGTGGTGGTAACACAGAAGTGACCTCTTTTTTTTTTCTTTTTTCCTTTTTATTTTTTTTCAGATGGAGTTTTGCTCTTGTTGCCGAAGCTGGAGTGCAATGCCGCAATCTCGGCTCATTCCAATCTCTGCCTCCTGGGTTCAAATGATTCTCCTGCCTCAGCCTCCTGAGTAGCTGGGATTACAAGTGAGTGCCACCACGTCAACTAATTTTTTTGTATTTTTAGTAGAGACGGGATTTTACCATGTTAGCCAGGCTGATCTCGAACTCCTGACCTCAGGTGATCCTCCTGCCTTGGCCTCCCAAAGTGCTGGAATCCCAGCATGAGCCACTGCGCCCAGCCAGAAGTGACCTCTTTATAGTGTATTAAGGGCAGTTGGAGGAGTCAGTATACAAAGGAAAGGGTAAAATAAAAATCACCACCTGCTTCATGTGTGGCTTCGCCAATCTGTTTCATACTCTTCATATCAAAATTTGATATTTAACAAAACTTTTTAAACAGGTTAAAATGCGAAGTTAATTGTCGTGAAAATGCTATATAAGGACTCTTTCCCAGTTTAAAGTTATCAAAAAAGAGAGAGGGAATCATGTTAATCAAAATTGAAAATGAAATTCACTATACCTTAAAGAATCCCTGACTTATAACCCTGGTAAACTATATAGGCATTCCTTCGGGACTGTTAAAAGCCAAGAATATGCAAACATCCCTCATCACCTGTGTCACTCTGACAAAACAATGGTTTTATGACAAAATTCTAAAAACAACCAAGTCACCTTCTGATCAAATGACTGGAATTATTCGATTTCTCTGAAGAGAATGCTTTCTAGTCATTTAACACAAACACACCAAAAAGGTCTGAGGGAAGGAGATACATATCATTAATTTGACATCAAATTCATAAAAGAAAAGTGGTTTTTGTAGGTAGAATTCACATGTTAGTTGTTGAACTTTTCAATACAGAGTAGCAAGGAGATCCTGAGCAGTAAAGCCATCACTGAAAACAGCTAACATTTTGAGCATTGACTGTGTGCCAGCTTCTATTCTACGTGTTTTAAGACTTTATTTATCCTCCCCATAACTATGAGGCAGGCAGATGTAGAAAATGAGGCATAGAGAGGCCAAGTAATGTGCACAAGGGTCATACAGCTAGCAAGCACCAGAGCCAGTATTTAAATTCAGGCAACCTGACTCCAGATAACAAGCACGCCAGCAGCCTTTGTCATACCCCACAATGAAACCTTGCAAATCTTCCCTTTAACATCACGGACCATACAAGCATGAGGGCCACTGTTAGCACACTCATGCATGCCTTTGTATAAACTGCAAGAAGGCACAGACTCCTGGCTAGTAAATTTCCAAAACATGTCCTTCCTTCAGGCGAATGCAGCTCACAAGGTGCATGCAAATGGCTTGACTGGCAGAGTCGGGGACTGCAGTACACCCTCTTTCCAGTTCATCAGCTCAATGCCTTTGGGCAGGGCACCACCTGAACAGCTCATGCTGTGGCCTTGAAGCTCAGAAAACTTTTATTTCATGAAAAATAAGAATTTAATTGTCTATTGTTTGTCTCCTCAATGCTAGTACACAGTTGGCACTTAAATGTCTGTTGAATGAGCTTATTTAATAACTTCTACAGAGATGATTACTGAGTCAACAAATAAATAAATGGCTGTAGCTATCGATGTCTATGTAAGTAAAGAATTTTAAATACAGCATAAGAAACTAAAATACTTAGACATACTGAAACTGATTTCCTCTGGTCATGCCAGAAATGGTAACATAAACTCTTAACGTTTTCAAAGGGAAAGAAAGACAGCCAACCAATAATAATAACCACCTTACATTTGTACAGCATTGCACAGTTTCCAACACTCACATATATTCAATCCTTAGCAATAATGCCGTGAGTCTGGCATCGTTACTGCTATTTGTCGGATTAGTAAAAGGAGGTTCAGAGAGATTAAAGGGCTTCCTCACAGTTATACAGCTAGCAATGGCAGAGCTAGGTCTGAAACCTGGTTCTGTTTCTGTGTCCTAATGTGTGTTTCCTCAGGCTTATTACTTCCTATAACATACAGAGATTCATGTTGCTAAAACAAAATTCTCAAAACATGCAGAGTTTTAAAATCAGAATGTTTGAATTAAATTTCTTGGAAAGAATACATTGATAAAAATCACCTGCAGTCTATCAATGTCCAAAGCCTTAGGACTGTATCATTAGAGGAATATTTGAAGGCATGTCGAATAATGCAGCACTTTCCAGGGCAGCTCCAATAACTACATATTAAGAGGTGCTTTGGCCAAACAGTTCCTCTTCCTTAAGTTCAAGCTGACTTCTCTTCCTGAGAATTCACCAGTCACAATTTTGGGGAAAATCTAAACAACACACGACATAAACCAAATATGCTGATGTGTACCATCATTTTGATCACTGAGAAGCAATGCTTCGAATGATGTTATTCACATCTTGTCCTCCAAAATGAAAAAAAAAAATAGACTCCAAGCCTTCCCGGAAGCCTAGTAACCTTTGTTCTGTTTCCTCTAAGACAATCAAAATACGTAACACAAAAACAAATGGCGATAGCTTGTGAAATAAAGGAGACCTTTACTGAAGCCTCAGGCCGTGGGATGATTTACGCTCTTGAAAAAGATAAAAAACATCAAGCTTTCATAAGTTGCCATAGAAACCTTTCTCCAGATGCAGCCGCTTTGAGATACTAGAATGAGATTGCCTTCCAAGGTCTTTCAGAATATGTCTAAAACCATAAAAATTGTCTCTTCATCGCGCTTTATATGCAAATGACTGCATTTTCTAAAATGTCAGCAATCGTAATAAGTCTTGTTTAATAACCAAGCTTTTGTCTCTCCCCTTTGTTGTTTGAAAGGAGTTGAATATCTTTTATGTATTGTAATTGTGGTAGACAAAATTTGTTTTTGCTTTACCTAAACATAGTCTCCCATGAATAAAGGAATCAAACCCAGAAATTACAGCCTTGTCTTTCTTGGGTTTGTGTGCTATTTCATTTATTATAAAAACAGTTCAATAAAATGAAAGTTTTAATTTACCTGCATCAAATCCTTTTGGGAATTAGAGGAAGTGTGTCTGAATAAATAAACATACACTCTTTCAAGAAAATTGCTTTTTTTAAGCATAGAAGATAATTATATAATGCCATGATCATTTCCTTTTTTATTTTTTATTTTTATGGATACTTAGTAGGTGGGTATATTTATGGGACACATGAAATATTCCGACACAAGCATACAATGTGTAACCATCACATTGAGGTAAATGGGGTATCCATTTCCTTAAGCAACTGTACTCCCTCAGTTATTCTAAAATGCCATAATCATTTCTTTGATGGGGATCTGAGGATGAAATATTTCACTGCTGTGATAGTAGCCCTCCTACGGATTACCAACACAATTTTTAGAATCAGAACATCTTTAAGGAAGAATATAAAACTGAAGAGCTACTATTTCTGCTTTGGGTCACCCCCTCCCTAGATCTCATTTTGTGATGGGTGTCACAAATGTCATGAAGAGGGTTAGCGGTGTGCTGAAGAGTACATTGACTACCTCTCCACGAAAACATCCCCTTTCACCAAAAAGGAGAAGACAGATTAGGAAATCTAGAAAAAGAGGACAAAATGTGGGAGCTGTCAAGGAAGGAAAATCTGGGTCTGATGTAAGCAGTGATTGGAAAAAATAAAATTGCAAAGGAGTCATTCAGTGATGCCAAAGCTTAGCCCTGCTTCCATATTCTAGAAGCCTAGTAAGCCTGCCTCAACACAAACCTGTGAAACAAAGACCAAAGTAGTCAGCCATGTGCAAGGACAGAATGGAAGGAAAACACCACCTGGTCAAGAACAAGGCTGGACTTTGCCCTTCAGTAGAAAAAGCTTTATGCCCAAAAGGCCACTTCCTGGCTGCATAACCTCAGGCAAGAGTCCTCACCTTTCTGGGACTCGCTTTCCCCATCCATAAAATAAGGTGATTAAATTAGGCCCCTTTCAGTCTGTGATTAACCTAGATGAAACAGGGTGGCAATTTCACATAAGCTGAGATTTCATTGCAGAGGTAGTCTCTTTATAACCCCAAAGCATCTAGCCTAAAGTCTGGGTGGAGCTTAAAATTTGGGTGTCATCAATAGATGTGAATAAAAATACGTGATTTTTGTGTTATATACGATAAGGAAATGGTGATTTAAACAAAGCTCGTTAGGGATAGATGTGCTAAGATAATTAGGGATAAAATGTCATGATGTTTGTAACTTACTTTGAAATGCATCAAAAATCAAGAGGGATTGATAGATGGAAAGAGGAATAAATAGTTGGATACAGTAGAATAAAGCAAATATAGCAAAAACATTAATTGTGGAGTCTCGTTGGTAGGTATATGATTGCTGACTGTACGATTCTTTGAAAATTTTCATAATGAGAAAATTCTGGAAAAACAAAAACTGGTTTCTATTCCACTGGACTTGTTCAGAGCCCCAAGTTAATGTATCACACAATCCCATAGAGATGCTATATACTATTTATGTAATTTCTTAGTCTTTATAACTTATTGGGAACAGGGGATAAAAGTGATTCTCTTGAGGGCAGAAACTTCTCCTTATATATTTTGAAGAACATACCTAAAGCAACTGGTCAATTTGGTCAATGTGGTTAAAACTAATGGGTTGGTTAGACTGATGTCCAAAACACGGTGTGCCGCTAGGAAAGAACAAAGCCTAACAGAAGAGGCATCATGAAGGCAGGGAAGAAGGTAACCACAGGTATTTGGAAAGGGAGCTTCCTGGGGAGATCAGAAGTGCATTAGGTAGAGTCAAGTTACAGAAAAGTAGAAAATGATAAAATGAGAAGGAAAAGGACAGGGAAAGTTGCCTCTTTCTTTTTTCCTGGACATGCAGTCTGGCAGGATTACCCAGGCAAAGGTACACCAAAGATAGACCTGGGGGCAATGCCCTCAGCTAAAGCAAGGAGAAAGGGAAAATGTGCTGCAACCTCTGAGGAGGTGGAGGGTGGCCAGATGAGTAAATTTGGGTAGCATCATGTTACGGATTGAATTGAGTACGCCTCAAAATTCACATGTCGAAGTTTGAACCCCCTAAAACCTCAGAATGTGACTTTATATGGAGATAGTCTTTACCGAGGTAATCAAGTTAAAATGAAGTAATTACTGTGGGCCCTAAACCAATCTGACTGGTGTCCTTGTGAAAGGAGGAACTTTGGACACAGATACGTGCACATAGGGAGAACTCCATGCAAAGATGAAGGCAGAGATGGGATGATGCTTCTATAAGAAAAGGGACACTAAAGATTGCCAGCAAACCACCAGACACTGAGGGAGAGGCATGGAACAGATTCTCCCTTAGAGCCCCCAGAAGGAACCAGCTCTGCAAACACTTTGATCTTGGGCTTCCGGCCTCCAGAACCACATGGCAATACATTTCTGTTGTCATAAGCCACTTAGGGTGTGGAAGTTTGTTACAGCAGCACTAGTCAACTAATATACATGGGAATGTTATCTTCCATACTAAGTCAATTAACTTCACTGTTAATTAAACTTATCTGGGATAACATGCTGATGAAAACCCTAGGTAGCCAGTCCAGACTTGTGTTTTTTATGTTTCAGTAGTTCTGAGAAGTTGAGAGAGGGTAAGAGAGTAGAGAGGGAGCTCCTAGCAGAAGCAGTATTTCAAGTGACCCATTGGAACTGGGGAATGGGGCATTAGCCCAAACAGATGTTAAGTAAGCAGTTGGGTGAGCCTCATAGTGACAAAGCTAAAGAATCTGAGTCCAACCCAAATGCCCATCGATGATAGACTGGATAAAGAAAATCTGGCACATATACACCATGGAATACTATGTAGTCATAAAAAAGAATGAGTTCACGTCCTTTGCAGGGACATGGATGAAGCTGGAAGCCATCATTCTCAGCAAACTAACACAGGAACAGAAAAACAAACATTGCATGTTTTCACTCATAAGTGGGAGTTGAACAATGAAAACACATGGATACGGGGTCCACGTCCATCAAGACAAGTGCCCTGTGGAAAGAAGCAGGAAGGGGTAATGGAAAGGGTGTGCTTTCTTAGAAGCTGCTTTCACAAGCAGATGGCTTCTGTCCCAGTGCTATGGAGCTAAGTCTCCCTGCTTTAGTTGACAGTCAGTGTCTCTGGCAGCAGCCTAAATCTAAAGAGACAAAACATATCTTCCATCAGCATGGAGAAACAGCAACCCTACCCAGCATTCAGGAATTTGCCCTTGACAAAGCAAAAATAAAAAAATAAAAATAAATACAAAACTTACATAATATTTTAAGCAGCGTTCAATTTTTTTTTTCTTTTTTGGAGATGGAGTCTCGCTGTCACCCAGGCTGGAGTGCAGTGGCACCATCTCAGCTCACTGCAACCTCCGCCTCCTGGGTTCAAGTGATTCTCCTGTCTCAGCCTCCCAAGTTGCTGGGATTACAAGGGCACATCATCATGCCCAGCTAATTTTTGTATTTTTATTAGAGACGGGGTTTCACCATGTTGGCTAGGCTGGTCTCAAACTCCTGACCTCCGGCGATCTGCCTGCCTCAGCCTCCCAAAGTGCTGGGATTACAGGCGTGAGTCACTGCACCCAAACTCTCAACTATTTTAATTCTAATAAAAGACCCTGCTGAAATCCTAGTGTTTTACAAATTCAATTACAGTAGATTTCACCTTCTGCTTATATCTATAGTTGACCCTTGAACAACACAAGGGCTAGGGACATCAACCTCCTGTACAGTTAAAAATCCATGTATAACTTTTGGCTCTCCAAAAACTTGATTACTGATAGCCTACTGTTAGCCTTACTGATAACATAGACAG
This sequence comes from Aotus nancymaae, assembly GCF_030222135.1. NCBI lineage: Eukaryota > Metazoa > Chordata > Mammalia > Primates > Aotidae > Aotus > Aotus nancymaae. The sequence goes on along the minus strand of NW_026988472.1, from coordinate 15,204,856 downwards.
TCCATTAACACATACTTTGTATGGTGTATGTATTATATACTGCAATCTTACAATAAAGTAAGCTAGAGAAAAGAAAATGTTGCTGAGGAAATCATAGGGAAGAGAAAATATATTTACCATTCATTAAGTGGAAGTGAATCATCATAAAGAGTTTCATCCTTGTCGTCTTCATGTTGAGTAGGTTGAGGAGGAAGAAGAGGAGGAGCTGGTATTGCTGCTCCATGGATGACAAAGACAGAAAAAATCCACATAAGTGGACCCATGCAGTTCAAGCCTGCATTGTTGAAGGATCAACTGCACTTTCACATTATTTTCTCTTGTTCCATTTAACTAAAATTTAGATTTTTTTTTTCTTCATTTAAGGTAAAAGCATTGGATCCAGGGCCTTTCTGCACTGCTAGCATCCCATCACCAACAACATTGACTAGAAGCCTCCTCCAGCCCCTCAACACAAACTACCTATCCTGTGATCATTTCCACATAAAAGTAAATTTTGTGGCAAGGCTAGCATCCCCAAAGCACTTTCCTGGAGTCTTCGGTCCATCCCACCCTGGCCTCTACCTTGCTGAGAAAGGAAAGACCCTGCCAATATGGCTGCAAAGAATTTCCTCCCCATTTTTGGCTGCTCTGAAAACTACTTCCACCTCCCACCTTCTGAGTGCTAGCCTCTGGAAGTTATGTTGCCTGGGCTTGTCTCGGAGTCATAGATATTGAGATTCTGGCAAGATCTCTTCTTCATTTTTCATTCCAAGTTAAGACTTGGAAACCCAAAAGTCTCAGGGAGATGGGGAAAGTAGTAGGTAAAGTGTGAGACGGGCAAGTGTAAAACAATAGCCAAGAGCAAGAGTTTTGGAGAGCTGAATAAAAACACTAAAATTAAATTTTCAAACACTGGCGAGCCAGCCCCAACTTGTGAGAGATTTGGTCCATGCGGCACCAACTTAAAACCTCTGCTTTAAGCTACCAACTAGGCCTTATTCCATTAATAGGAATGTGGCTTTAAAAAGCAAAGGACAGACACCATTTTCCTGAGCACCCACAGATTCAAGTCAGCTGCCTGTATGGTTCCAAAGATGGAGGCTGTTCCTATTCCCCAACAGGGCTTTATATTAACCCACTGAGGAAATTCTTTCTTCCTGTATGTGAAGCATATTTACAACGTAGGGGTCACTGACAAACCTGAACCAATATGTGATCAAATCCTACTCATTTTCCCAGGTCTGCTTCTGCCTTATTACTTGAGCCCAGTCATTGGGCTAGGAGCTCAAACCTAAATCCTGAGCTTCACACTTCAGTCTTTCAGGTTCCGTATCCCATCTTACACATAATACCCTGCAATATCTAGCAAGACCTGCCCTCTGCCAATCTCTCTAGCCTCTTTTCCTTCTGCTCCACATCCTACACGCTGGCAACACCAAGCTACTTTCCCTCCACTGTGGTTCCTTTCACTGTCCGCACTATTCAGTGTTTGCCTTCATTCTGCTGAGATTTCACGTAATTCCACCTCATCCCCCAAAACACAGTTCAAGTGTCACTTTTTCTAGAGATTTTGCCCTAACCAGGTTAGGGGTGTGTTACGACTCCCGAACAGTAATAAATAATTTCTCCTTTACTGAATCACCCACAATGAAAAGGAGGAGGAGACCACGGCAGGCTAGGACAAGGCAGACTAAGGCAGAGTTTGCATCTAAATCCACAAGAGTCCTTTGGGGAGCTCCACAAGTTTTAACTTTTCACTGAAATTATTTTTGGAAAGAGGCTTTTCCTGTTATTTCATACCAGCAGATGGAAGATAGGTTGAAACCTTTCCATTTCTGGCCAAAACCCAGCTCATGGTTTGATACAAAGATTTAACAAAAGCCAAAACAAGCTGGCAAGTTTGTGAAGACAAAACCTCAAACGGAACTCAGATGAAATTACTTATAATTTTATTAGGTTCAATCCCTTTGAGATAATTTATACTTTAAAAAAAAGAACCATTCTAGATCTCAGTGAGAGGCCCCTGGATGCAGTTGTCAGGGTCAAGTATCAGAAGAAGACCCAGCATACAAAAGTTACCTAGTGCAAAGATGTAGAGAAAAACAAAATATCTATTGCTGGTTGGGCAAGTTATTCAGGGTTGCCTGTGGCTGAGATCTAGTTCTCTTTAGGACATCTGCTGAGTCACCCCAAATCAAAAACAAATTCAGGTGCTTTTAGTCAGAATGTCTAGATGTCATGCTGAGTGGTAAGCCCCAATCCTTGCCAATTGAACTGTTTTAATTAATTCCTTATGTTAAATTGGGTTCATATGACTTCAAAAAGAAAATTTTAACATCTGTGCAAAAATTAGACATCTTTCATATTTTGGGTCTGTCACAGACTGGGTGATAAAACTTGTTCCTTCTTTAAACTTCAAATTCCTGATCTGTAAAAAAGTAAAAATGGTTACTCCTACCTCATTAAGTAGGTGTGAAAAAAAATGATGTAACATACATAAGGACCTCAGCACGGTGTGCCTATTACATGGCAAATACCCAACAAATATTTGTTTAATCAATGAATGAGTCCAACATCTTAGAAAGTATTTGGTTTGAAATTGGAAGACTTAGGTTCTAACACCATTCTGTCTCTGAGGCACTGTGGAATCTTGGGCAAGTGATTTCTTCTCCTAATTTCAATTTATAAAACTGGGACAATACCTTCCAGACAGAGTCAATACAAGATTATATGTGTAGAATTACTTGCATATATTGGGCTTGCTGCTGCTGTCTCGTGATAAGCAGGCTGGGCTTGGGAATTAATTATTCCTCTACTTTTCCTTCACATTCATCTCCCTACAAATGATTATTGACAACTTGGGACTTTTTACAGCATCTTTCATCATCCTTGGATTCAATATAGATAATTTATCTACAGATCAAGTCTTACAATAGTGGTATAACCATGTAGCTTTTAATATTCCTTCAAACTATGCATCACGCGCGCACACACACACACACACACACACACAAAATTACTGAGTCTAAAACCACTCTCTTTTTAACCTAGAGCAAAACAAATGGATAACTTGTATCATGGATTGGATGAATGTCCATCAATGATAGCAGAAAAGAGGTAAAGCAATTTTTTCTCTGTTGATAACATTTCTATCATAATCCTGGAGCAATGTGAGCAGTACTTCTTGCTTAATCATCATCAGAAAGACTACTTTAACATATCTTTTATGAAATTAAGGTCACTGTATTTGACAGATGCCTTCCTACAATTAAATGAATCATATTTCTGAACATTAGTTTTTAATTTTCCACTGTACAAAATGGCTGTTTTATATCTTTTCTTCTTAAACTTCCTACATGACACCATCACATCTCCATCCCTCTTCAGCTGGTGATCATGTCTCATTTTTTATGGAGAAAATAAAAGAACTTTTTCATCTTTCCATAATAAACCCACTTCTACACACACCTTCACCTGTGCCTGTATGTGAAGCTTTACTTCCTATAAATTAAATAAAGAGTTCTTTCTTTAAGGAAGCCAATTCTCCCCACAGTTTTTAGATCCCATCCCCATCAGACCTTTGATCTTCTAATCACATATTTTGTCTCCTGCATCATCAATTTCTTCTTCTGTCCTTGATCATTACCATCAGTATATAAGCATGTTCTGGTATCTTCCATCTTCCAAAAATATGTGCCCAAATACCTCCCTTTCCCTTTGAATCCCTTCACAGCATTTCTTCAAAGAACAATCTATATACACTGCCTCTATTTTTGCACCTGTATTTCCCCATCTCACTCCAGTCAGACTTTCATCTCTACTATTTCACTGAGATTGCTCTTGTCAAAGATGTCAGTGATTTTCATATTGTCAAATCCGGTGGACACACTTTATCCTTAAATGACTTGTTCTCTTAGCAGTATTTGGTCACACCTTCCTTCTTGACTCACTGTCTTTGCTTTGTTTCTGAGTCACAGACTTCCATGGGTTTCTTCTTCTCTAAATCATTGCTACTTCTTAAAAGGCTTTCCTGGATTCTTCTCTTCCCCAACCTCTAAACGTTGGAGAGTCCCAGGACTCCATTTGTGAGCCTCTTCTTTTTTCAATCATTTGCAGGTGATCTCAACCAATTCCATAGCCTTGAAGTTTCAGACTGGATATACAAACTGCCTATTTAATTATGCCTTCCTCTATGTAATAATCATCTCAAATGTAACATGTCCCAAACAGAGCTTTTGAGTTTCCTCTCCCAAATCAGTTCCTTTCTAGTCATTTCCATCTCAGTAATATTACCACAATTCACCCAATTGTTCAGGCCAAAATCCAGGAATTGTCCTTGATTCTTTTTCTTCCTGACTACTCTGGCCTCCAATCAATATACCAGCAAGTCAACGTCACCTGGATACAACCATTTCTTAGCACTCTTAGTAATACCATCTTGGTCCAAGACAATATCGTCTGTCCTTGGAACTATTGCAAGAGCCTGCAACTCCTTCAATTCTTGCCTTTCTAAGATTTCAAATTACACAACTCAGAATATCTTTTAAAACAAAATCAAACTCATGACAGTGCTGTATTTCAAATCTTCTAACGCCTTCCATTGCAAACAGGCGTCCCACCCTGTGACTTAACTTACAGGGCCCCATATGACCTCACTCTTGCTTAGTTGTCTTTCCTACAACCCTTTGCTCATTCTACTATAGCCACATTGTTTTTCTTTCTGTTCGTTGAAAATGCAAGGGCTGTTCACACCTTAGGGGATTTGCAGTAACTGTTCCCACATCCTGTAATGCTCACCTCCCTGATATTTACATGTTCAGGATCGCAGATCTCAGTTTAAATGTTCTCTCTAAGGAAGAGACATTCTCTGACTTTGCTCTGTTACCGCATCCTATTTTACTTTTCATCGATTAACTTATCACTAGCAGTGCTTTGTAGGTAGGTAAGTATTTATTTTGTTGGTTCATCTGGTAATTTATTATGTGATCCCACACTAGACAATAAGCTTTGTGAAAGCAGAGATCTCTGTGTTATTTCCGGCTTTATCCCTAGCACCTAGGAGAATATCTGGCATGTAGCCATCCTCAATAAATATTTGTTGCTGGCATAAAATAATTCAGACAGGTCAACTAATTCACCTAAGAATAATGAAGAGCGACTCATTTTGCAAAGAACTTACTCTAGTGGGTCCATCAGAATGCATTTCTACTCAAAATCTGATGTGTCAAAAATGTATTTGAATGTCAAGGTGACTGTTTGATCACAGGTGTCTTCTAAAATTTTTAGTCCCAAATTTTCTGTTCCAAATGTTTCTTTAATTACAAATTTAATACAAAATTTTGTCAAGAAAAAAAATTAAAGTACCAGTGCAGAACGGTAGTCTTCCACCTGGACAAGGATTTAAAACAGACCCCCAAATATCAATCGCATAATGTCAGCTCCATAACTTATCTGTCTCATGTCTAAATTCTACAGTTTCCTTTCATCAGTAACACTATTTGGGGCACCTGTCAGAAAACTAAAATGCTTCCCCTGTGAAGGTCATGTAAGCACCTGAAATTTTAGAGTTATTTTCAGGGTTTTGTTAATTATTAAATCCTCAGGGACATTTAAATTCTAGGCCTGCACAGTTAGATTATTGAAAAGAAAGATACCTGTTCAATGCTGTACTAGCTACTTACAGAAATTTTTTACATTTTAAATGTATTTTAGAATTATGCTCCAGCTGAAATGTGTGTGTGTGTGTGTGTGTGTGTGTGTGTGTGTGTGTGTGTGTATTTTTAAGTACTTTGAGCAAACTCTCTGTACTCTCAAGCTTTGGGCATAGTCCAAAATTGTCATATGAGTCAGCAACCCAAGTTGAAAGGTAAAACCTCCTGTGATGGGAATGGCCAATTCCATTATGTTGAAGGGAGGTATAATCCGGACCTGAGAAACCTGTGCTCCTTTACAAATTCCTCCTAGACAAAGAAGTAAATCCTTTGCCAACTCAAAATGGCAATGTCACCACTTACACCCACAGTTGCAAAATTACAACATTTTATATGTCTTTAGTGACAAAATTCTAAATCCAGAAAATTATGCAGTGATGTTATGTTCTTCTGTGTTTCTTTGTCCCTCTGGGTTTATGTTTGACTCTATTTCATGTACCCTGTACTGTATCGTTGTATTGTATTATTGTATGTATTGTATTTTGCATATTCTTAGTGCTATGTCTTACTATGTCCATCTGTTATCTCATGCTTCCCCAATTCCTTGCCTCTCTTAACTGACCCAAATTCAAAGCCCAATAAACATTTATTTGTTTTCATATTTGTTAACTTAGCTAAAAATATACAGAGATTTGGGAGTCATCTTAGGAAAAATGAGCTTTGAATCCACTGAGTTTCACTAAAGGTTTGTGAAAGCAGTAGAATCACAACACAAATTTTACATACACTAATACCACACAGAAAATATGTTCAAGGAAGTCTACTTATTGGATTAGGCCACTTTAATTGCACTATCAGAACTCACCCTGTATTAGCCATACACCTGGGTGTAAAATCTGTACACTGGAAGTGGTTGAGACACTCACTGAATATATGCACCAGAAGGGCAGAGAAAGCAACGCAACAGCTTGGCTAAAACATTTCTTTTATGAGTTACCTATCCAGTTCAGAAACATAAACCCAAGGCAAGCATGAATAAAATTAGGTTAAACGTAGCATGTGGCATCGCAGTCTCTTAGAATTTGTTTCATTTATTTTAGTTTATTGAATTTTGTCCGTATCTTCAGTTATCCTGTTTGAAGAAAAAGGACAAATAAAACATGGCCAGTAAAAAAAAAGAAACATAATCATAAATAAACACTGGTTCACTCAGAAAGAAGAATGAATTCAACCCCATATTCTAACCACAAGTCAAAAAAATAGCCTTCCCAGAAAATATAATTAAATAAGAGACACAAGAAAAATATTTAACTTTGCCAGCAATTAAAAATGAAAAATAACCATTTTTCACCTCCCAAGTTGAGAATACCACATTCACTCTCAATCTGAAAAGGACTCATAAAGCAAAAGATGCTATTAAGTGATCCCAACAGTGTGATGAAACAAAGCTGGCTAGAAGAGTAATTGGTAAAGTACTTGAGAAAAACAATTTGGCAGTATCTGTCAAAAACATTAAACTGTCCATATTTTAAAATCAGGAAGTATTACCTTATGATTCAATCCTAAGGAAATAATACCAAATATGGGGGAAAGTAATTATTTCTGAATATCTTTAATGCACTGTCATTTGTAATAACAACACACACACATAATACATAATGCCCAATAGTCTGGTATTAGTTAAGTAAGCTATGGCATGCCTTATTTAATGTTACTTAAATTATATTCATAAAGACTGTAATAATAATATGGAAAATGCTTATGTTAGAAAATCAGGTGAAAAGATATAAAATCTTGTCTATACTATGACTGCAAGTAAAAATGTGTGATACACGTGTGCACCCACACATAGCCAAAACAAATGAATGCATTTTTAAGATGCTGGTAACAATATATACCCAAAGTTAAGAGTGGTTGTCTTTAAATGGGAGGTCTTTAAAATAAATTTATACCATATGGACAATGTCATTTAGTGGACTATTTACTGAACGTCTTTACAAATAATCAACTTTCTTTATAAATTTATACTTTTGAGATACCTAAATTAAGCATTTAGTCACATAATTGCAAAACTTCTCTGTAAATCACAGTCCACCTTCCTTTATATTGCTTCCAACTCTCTCTATTTCAGAAAAATAATGGATACAAGTAAATTGATAGAAATGCTTTCCCAAAAGTCAACTACTTGGTATTTTATGAAATTTACTTCAATTACAAGCTAATGATCAGATTGGGAGATGGAGGGAAAGATGCACATTATTCTTTCAAGGCTAGGGAGCTATTTATTTTAATTGCTTTTTTAACACCACCAATACATCTCTATTAGATTACAGTGTAAATCTCGGAATTTAATAACATTGTTTATATTATGCTTTTTAAACTCATGAATACCACATAATTATTGTTCATCAATTAAGGAACTGAACTTGGCATCGCTGTGACTCTAGACTAAGGAAAATACTACATGTTAAATATAATGTCTAAATAGATGTACTTATAAATATATTCATGTAAATTAACACATTTCATATGTGCATACACTTAAATATGTATTTATTTTCTTTAGCAGTTTCCATGTGAATGAAGCATTTTATCTTATAAACATATAAATATATATACAATATATACATACATTATCTGTGCACATATATAATATTACTTACCAAATGCTTATTGTTTAGGATAATCTTTTTCCTAGTGATAAATGTTTTATCTTCATTGGTTTTGTGCCATTTATGAATGGTAAACTAGAATGTGTCTTAATTTCCATTTAGTTTGCATTTCATTACTGAAAGCTTACCTTGTTTCACATTATTTTCCAGGAATATCTACAATCCAGGAAATGATCACCTCAAACAATAGATGGATAAACAACATTTTGACGAGTGGATTTATTCCTGCCAGTATGATATCTTATTTGGGCTTTGGTCTTAACTGCATAGAGGACGTTTAGGTTCAATTTCAAAACTGACGATGGCCCAGAGTCAGCTTTTAAAGGATGGGAGTGGTGTGGTTTGAAACAGTACGTGGATGCCCTACTTAACCTTTGAAACTGGGTCAGAACTAGCCAGAACTGGGTCAGCCTCAGGACAGCATCTTGCCTAAAGAAGCTGAATAGACTAAGAATTTTTCCCAGAGGATCTCTCCCAGCACCAACCATCTCAGAAAAGCATATGAGAGGCACAGGCAACCCAGTAATCCAGACATCTCTACCCTCTTTCCAGGAGGCAGCACAAAATAATGACTTTGTAGGTGTACCTGCACTACGTGACATTCAGTAAATCATTGCAGATCGTACTTTAAAATCTTAAGAGGGTGATCCTCAAAAGGTTAAACAAAGAGTGACCATGTGATCTACCAGTTTCACTCCCAGGTATATACCGAAGAGAAATCAAAATATCTCCACATAAAAACTTGTACAAGAATGTTCATAGCAGCACTATTCATAATAACCAAAAGGCGGAAACAACCCAAATGTCCATCAACTAATTAAAAGATAAACAAATTATGGTATACCCATATGATGGAATATATTTGGCCTTAGAAAGGAATGAAATACTGATACATACTACAACATGGATGAAACTTGAAGACTTTATGCTAAATGAAAGAAGCCAGACACAGAATACCACATAGTGTTTGATTCCATTTGTATGAAACACTCATAATTGGCAAATATCTGGAGACAGAAAGTAGATTAATGTCTGTAAGGACCTGAGGGATGACGGTGGTGATGGGGAATGAGGAATGACTGCTAAGGGATGTAGTTTTCTTTTGGGGGAACAAAAATGTTCAAGAATTACATTGGGGTGATGATCATAAGACCCTGTGACTATATGAAAAGCCACTGAATTGTACACTTTAAATAGGTGAATTGTATGATATGTGAATATCTCAACAAAGCTATTATTTAAAAAATCTTATGAAGATAACATTTTAGAACTCAGTAAAGTTGGTTATTATTACCATTACTTTTTCAAGTGATTCAGAGGTTTTCATGAAAAATGTTGTAGCAGGTATTGTCGATGTTGCACTCATATTCCCTCCTCATTCACTTCTCCGAGCAACCATTGTTTACTTGAACTACTGTGACTGACTGTTTGCCCAAAAACTTTTTTTTTCTGGCTGCAGGCACTAATGTAGTTCACACAGGTCTATCAGACAAGAGGAAGGACTCCCCAAAGCGAATTTTAAAATGTATTTAGAAGAATGATCAAAAGTTACCTAAGTCTGGGGGTGGGAGGGATGAGAACTAGGAATACCACATGTGAGAGAAGCAGGTACAAAGGCCAGAGATTGCAGATGATTGAAGAACTTCAAAGTGGATCAGTGTAGCTACAGAGCCCTAGGAAGAGTCAGGGGAAACAAGGCATCCAAAGTAGGTAGAGTTCAGGTCTGCAGTGTTTCTGGGCCATAACCATCATTTCAGACTTTATCCCGAGGTTATTTGGGGGCCATGGAAGGATTTGAAGCAGAAGAGTAAACCTCATGGGACTTACATTTTAGAAAAATTGCCCTTCCAGGAGAAACGCATGAAAGGAAACATACCAGGCTGTTAACGCAGGTTACCTCAGGAGGGCAGGAATGAGGTGAAGGTCGACAAATATTTAGCTTTGTCTTTGAACAACTTTGTTTGCTTCACTTCTGACAATAAATATGTTTTGTGCCTAAAAAATATCAAATCTGAATTTTTCCTATACACACATTGTACTTCCTTTACTGTAAGAATGAACTAGAAGGATGAACCTCGAGGATATTATGCTAAGTGAAATAAGCCAGACACAAAAGGACACATTCTGTATGATTTCACTCATATAAGAACTGAGAGCAGTCAAATGCATAGAGACAGAAAGTAGAATGATGGTGGCCAGGGGCTAGGGAAGAGGGGTATGGGAAGTTATTGCTTCATGCGTACAGAGTTTCTGTTTGAGAAGATGAAAAAGTTCTGGAGATGGATGGTGGTGATAGTTGTACGACAATGTGAATGTACTTAATGCCACTGAACTGTACACTTAAAAACAGTTAATATGGTAAATTGTATGTTAGGTATATTTTACCACAATAAAAAAAACAGAATGGACTGGAGAAGGACTAAACAGAATGATGAGACACAAATGAGCAGACTGTGGGAACTACAGTGGTCCATGTGGGGAGCACCAGATTCAGAATGGGCATGGAGACAGTTAAGTGGTTACCACTGTGGGCAACTGTGGGAAAATCTGGGAGACAGTATGGAACACACTTTAGCTATCCTAAGAGATGAGGAAGATGGGTTGCTCATTCATCAAATCGTGTTAGTCATAGACTGATGACTGCTTTTGAGGGGGCATTAACCCCATCCCCACTGCTCGCCTGCCTGGATATGAGCCAAGAGGAGCTCCAGTGGCCAGAGAAAGCCCGCAGGCAAAAGCTTGTAGCAGACAGAGGCCTTAAGTTCGTGTGTGTGAAAATAAGTGCTAAGGGGATTTGGTGGGATCCCTACAATGTCTGCTACAAATGTCAAGGCTCTTGGCTTGAAACCTGGCCGGAATGTGGTTCCATTTCCTGAAACAGGAAACATTACTGGCCAAAGAAGTAGGAACAGGCAGGGGAAGGGAGCTGGCAATGGAGACTGCTGGAGCAGCTAGTGATTTAGGAGGGAAGCAGGAAATTGTGCTATCATGGGAGGGATGAGGAGAAGTGATGTTTTAGAATGCCCAGTTAATACATAGCACAAGAAACTAGAAATTCTTTTCTTAGATCATGGCAAGTATTTTAGAAAACAGTATTAGTTAAGTAACAGTTTATAGGCACTAAACACCTCATACTGCACTATGCTACAAAACTCAGATGCCAAAGATGAAAAAAACAATATTCAACTAGAAAGCAGTATAAGTGTTTCCACTCCTCATCTTTTTCTTTCCTTTTACTTAATGTATGAATTATACAAACCAATATACTATACATACCACCTTATAGGAAGGCTGTATTTGTTGAGGAAAAAATTTACTTTCCTTTTCTTATCATGTGTACAAGAATTATAGGTAACCAAAGTCCTTTATAAATACCAGAGAGATACTGCTGTTATTATATTTGGCACATGTATTTTGTTTGTTCTTCACATATAGCTATAATTACAAAATTGAATAAGCTCTCATTTAAAAATTACTTGCAGACATCATTCTTCACCTGTCATTGAGATCTTCATTGCATTTAAAAATATTGAAAAATGACGCTAAAATTTACATATAGGATGTATAATTTAAAAGCTTCTTTAAATTCTAAGTGTTAATACTTCTTTTTTAAAATCCCTTTTTTCCTAAGAAAAAGTATTCAAACATCTTTGCACATACATATATATTCAATAGAATTTCAAAATTCACGAATGCCTTTAATTTTAGAGATTAATTTTAAATTTATTCTCAAGCAACCTTTAAACCTACAGTCTCCTTTCAAATAAATTTATCTATGGGGAAGGAAGCCAGATTTTAAAAAATATGTTTGGTGAAGTATATTTTTTAAAGAACACAGTAGGAGAAAAGAAATGCTTTCCCACTTTCATCAGCTTCTGCTCATTTTCTGATCACAAACTAAAACCCAGAAATAAAGCAAGCGCACGCCCCAAATGATTTTTCTTCTACATGCAAAATGCTTTTACCTTTCCTACTTACTGTCATCTCAACCTCTTTGTATTTTTCCCCATTTCTCAGACCTGTTCCACTGGAAGCTCAATACTGTGGACTGGCCAACTGATTTATCTACGGAAAATTCATTGCCCCCTTGGACACATTCTCTATGATATCAGAGAGAAAGGAACAAAGGGAGAGAAGCAGGACACAGGTGGTATATTTTGGATGTTCTGCCTTTTATCAACTAGGACCATGTGATTTCCTTTCAGATATTGACCGTTCCTGTGTGCAGCCCAATTTCTGTTAACATAAAAGGCACGTACGATATTCTACTTATACCCCGTATAAGGCTAGAAGTATCATACCACCTATGAGTAAAACTAAAAAAGCTAGCAGAGGACAGAGACTTGGAAAGCAAAGCCAAAGTGATCTTGTCCAAAGGTAAGCTGTTTCAAGGCACCAGGAGGCTTCTTTCATTTAAAAAGTACATTTTTGTGCATGTGCCAAAAATAAATAAGCACAGAAAATGTCATTTCACATCAGTTCTTGTGTGTGTGTGTGTGCATGTGTTGAACTGGAACCTGATTGTTCATTCCTAGAACTTAGCATACAGGAGGCATTCAGTTAATGTTTTCTAAATGAAAGCCTTGTAGCAGACAGACAGGGATAGAATGGCGTGTTGCCAGCAATGATTTCGGGTAGATAGTAAATATGAGGCTGAATCACCGGGTTGAAAACTAGCCCGCAATTTCCTTTTACAGACTCTTCCATAAACAACAGGCTTTTGCTTTTTCAATCAGAGAACAGAATTCTCAAAGTGCTACTGGTATCATAACACTAATGGTCCAGCTGCATAAAGTGTAGTTTGATGGGGTATGGGAAGGACAGGATTTCTCTCTCTATTATAATTTGTTTTGGAATAGGACAAAGTGCTGTTCCCACTGGACTTTAAATAATGCTAAATTTTGTACAGCCTCTGACTTTTTTCTATGCTTTTCTAATCATGTTCAAGAAAACAAGCTGAGAGATAAAGCCTGCCTTTGTCTCCCAGCTGCTTTGCATTGCTGTAGTGTGAGCACCTTGCTTTGTTTCCCTTCCTCATCCTGCTGTACATCACTCACATAGCAAATCAGCAGTGGAGGGGTTAGCTTCCCCAGTGACCTGCATGCAATTTTAACAGAGACCTACTTCGAATCTTTAGGACCTCAAAGTGTGCGATTCCTGCCTTTCTGAATAAAACAGAAGGACTTTTCAATCTCTAAACTTAGATTAAAGGGATAGTTGTCTCTTCTGCCTTGATGTAAAACCAATAGCAGATTAGTAAATAAAAAATAATATGAAATAAAACCATTTTTCTGACTCTTAAATTATTTTTTTGAATCACATAGAAAATGAAATCTCTGGACATGCTGATTCAAATTTTGCAACTGATTTAAACAATGGTAATTTCCAAGTAGTACAATCAAAAGCTTGATTGTCAAAACCCTACAGAGCACCCCCTCGCAATCATGATTTCCTATCTTTCTAGTTCACTTGCTCAAATTGCTCTAATATACATATTCTTTAACAAGACAAAGACCTCAAATCTAGTAACGTCTCCATTTGAATCTATAAACCAGGTTTCTCCCTCATAACCTCCCTTTCTCCCTTATCCATCAAGAACTCCACTGTCTATTTTTTATAATCACTTTCAGCATTTTCAACACCCTGTGAGAAATCCTACAGGAAGTTGCATAAAATGGTCACAGGATAAGGGGAAGAATATAGGTATGTGCCAACAGCACTATTTTTCTAAGAACCCAGAATCTGAGCTGGATCCAAAATGGTGGATTGGAATAGATGGACAGCTTCCAACCTTCTGTAGCCGGTCTTCACAGATTAAGGCTGTCTGTTTCATGATTTCTCTCTTAGCTGTACTGCCACAGATTTCTCCAGTAAAGAAAGGAATCCATATTTCAAGCACTTCCAGATCAGAAGCCCTAAGTTTCAGCTCTGAATCAGCACACAGAGCAGTAAGAGAAGAATGGGATTCTCCAGAGAGTGTTTGGGCCAGCATAGTGATCAACCTCTACCTTTCACCCTTACCTTGGGGGCTCTCGGGCACCAAAGAGTGATTATCCAAAACTGATGAGGCTAATCACTCTCCCCAGGCCGAACCGGCCTCTTGCATCCTTGGTAGAGGCCGTTAAAGAACATGAAAAAGCTCATGCCCTTTAATTGCTTTTCCCTCCAAGTGATTGAAGCATCATGATTAGAACATCTTGTGACAGAGCAAAAATGCTGTTCAATCATCCTCTGTCTAGCTTAGGGTCCCCTGGGTTTGCATATGGAAGCTTTATCAGGTTTCAACACATATAAAGAAGGGAAGCAGGATTGGGCAGAGAAAGGAGTTGAACTGAGAGATGCAATCACAACAGAGAAATCAGTCAGTCCTACAGTGAGCTCTCAGGGTAATATGGCCCTTCAGATTTGTCCCGGATTAAAGCAAGAGGGTATGAAGGCCTGAGCGAGTCAGCTCCCTTCAGTCAAGGGTGACTTTTAGAGAGGGACTCAGCTATGAGCCAGCAGCAGACAACACTCTCAGGAGGTCCTGAAGGTAGTAGGATAGCCTAGTATAGCATCCACTATACAAACAGTGAAAGTGAAATTTCAACACTCTATGTACATTAGAATATAGATTTAAGTTCCAACCACTTAAAGGTATATGTCAAGGAAGAATATTTGAATTTGCTGGTTATCATCTCTCCAGTAAATTCTATTGCCAAATCCTCCTTCAAGGCCTCTGAGGCCTTAGAGGTGAAGCTGCCACCCTCCTCTTCTCTGTCTCATCTGATCCAGATAAGCATGTCTTTCTCAGCACCCATCATCCCTCAGAACACTCACCTGTACATGTCTGCCTCCTTCTGCTTGGTGTACCCCTGAAAGATGGGCACACGTATTACCCATCTGTGTATTCTCACACCTAGCCCAATGTTTGGTAAATAGGCACTCGATAAGGGTTTATTGAATGACTGAATGAATTAACGAATGAACACATTTCTTTTTCTTCCCTGCGGAAACAATGACATAGGGAAATACATTTGATGAAACGAGGACAACTCTTTTAGTGCACGCCTTTATGTGTATTTATCATGGGTGGTTAACAAGGGCTGTTTGATTTTGACTAACTGGCACCATATGAAAGGGCTATTCTGAAACAGTCAACTATATCTTATGGGTCTCCTAAATAAACTAAACTCTATCACAGGATTTGAATGCAAAATAGAGAAGAAATTAAAATGTAAAACATGAAACAGCTGTTTGATCAGCTGTTTCAATAGGCTGTGAACAAAGGCTATATTCATGTTTTATCTAGATGGGTAAAAATAATTAATCGTAGAAAATGGTTTGTTACAGGGCTATTTTCTTTTCTTTTCTGCACGGAAACACAACAGTTATCTAATTAATGATGCCAAACTTCTGGAAGCACAGGCTAGATGGTACCCAATAAATTTAAAAGTACTATAAAAGTATATGTTCCCGGTAGATAATGGTAGTCATAAGGTAATAATTGTGAAAAACAGCTTCCCTGAATGTTACAGAGGGCAAAATTTACTTGCCGTCACTAATATGTTTCAAAACTGAAGATGTTTTTAATTTGTAGTGCCTACAACTTCATTAAATTACAACTACAAACTGGTGAAGAATCTTGATTATTTCTGTACTGTCTGGGGGATGGTTGAGTGGGAAGGAAATGTTGGTTTCCTATTGAAATGGCTAAGAAGTCCATTATTACAATTCCATCATAAGGTAAATTGGTAAAATTTCCTTGGGGTGACAATTTTGCAATAATTATTAAATGCCTTAAAAGGATTCCTAACATTTATCTCTGGAAACTTCCTAAAGAAACAATCAGAGTGATGCACAACAATTTAGGTTCATAACAACTTTGTTGAAAATGGCAGAAATTTTGAAAAAAACACAAATTTTCAGCAATAGGAGATTGATACAATCATCCTATTGACTATAGAATGAAGGAGTTATAATAGAATCATATAACTCCTATAGGAGTTATAATACAATCATATGAACTAATGTTATAAAATTATGGAAAAACATTTAAGACATGGTTAAACATTCATAATATGTTGGTGTCTATTTTTAAAAGGGATACAAATAAATACAGTAAATACAATAAAGTTTGCATAAAGAAAATATAGGTGGCAATAGTAACAATGGTGTTTTGTGGAGTTCAATTATGGATGATTTTCATTTTCTTTTTGCCATTTTCTGTAATTTACAGATTTTTCACAATTAATATGTATTATTTCTGCAATTCATGTTATTAAAAAAGACATTCACATCTCTCTAAAAAAAATCCTCAAACCATAGAACATCAAGATGGAATGTGATTGCATCTCTCATTTCTCGGTGACCTTTCTTCTTACAAAATGTTTGAAATAATTTTGGTTATTAACTAATTTGGTTATTAATTCTTCACTTTAGCATTCTGAAAAAAGATGCTTTGATGGATAACAAAAGCTCTTCCAATGAGCTTGTTTCTTTAATGTGGAAAACTGGAAAATAACCCAAAGAAGTGAGATAAAATTAAAGACAAAATTATCAACACACAATTTAATACACACACACAACTGGGATCATAGGAATAAAAAGTAGCCCTAACTTCAAAATAAGAAGTCAGAATTCCAAATTCAATTAAAAGAATCATTAGAAATGTTGGAGAGGCTAAGCAAAAGAGAGGATTATTTCAGCCAGAAGGAGAGCAAATAAAACTAAGGATCTAGTAGGACACCTACATCATTGTGTAACTCCGATAAATGTTGATGAGAAAGAGACTAGAATTAAAAACGGCCTAGCTAAGAGATGCCTAACATAAGATCAAGAGCTCAAATTTCAGATATGAATTGGAAATTAGATAGTATATGACATTTAAGATGCCATTAAATGGAGACTATGGTAAGATGACTAACATTTAAAACCTACCTGAAGATGTTTTCTGATCTCACAAAACAAAAGGTTTCCATGACAGGTTTTTGTTTTTTGTTTTCTGGTTTCTGGCTTTTTTTAATATATATATTTTTAATTTTTTTTTATTGCATTTTAGGTTTTGGGGTACATGTGAAGAACATGCAAGATTGTTGCATAGGTACACACATGGCAGTGTGATTTGTTGCCTTCCTCCCCATCACCTATATCTGGCATTTCTCCCCATGATATCTCTCCCCAACTCCCCACCCCCCGCTGTCCCTCCCCTATTTCCCCCTGATAGACCCCAGTGTGTGATGCTCCCCTCCCTGTGTCCATGTGTTCTCATTGTTCAACATCCACCTATGAGTGAGAACATGCGGTGTTTGATTTTCTGTTCTTGTGTCAGTTTGCTCAGAATGATGGTTTCCAGATTCATCCATGTCCCTACAAAGGACACGAACTCATCGTTTTTGATGGAAGACAGTGTGGCGATTCCTCAAGGACCCAGAAATAGAAATTCCATTTTTTTTCTGTTTTATTTTGAGATAGAGTCTTGTTCTGTCACCAGGCTGGAGTACAATGGTGCAACCTCGGCTCACTGCAACCTCCGCCTCCTGGGTTCAAGCAATTCTCCTGCCTCAGCCTCCTGAGTAGCTGGGACTACAGGCACAGGCCGCGGTGCCCAGGTAACTGTTGTATTTTTAGTAGAGGTGGAGTTTCATCATGTTGGCCAGGATGGTCTCAATCTCCTGACCTTGTGATCCGCCCTTCTTAGCCTTACAGGTGTGAGCCATCGCGCCCAGTTGACAGTTTTTATATAACAAATAAGATGAACTTTCGGTTTGAGATTGCCAGAAATACACATTTTATCATTTAGTGAATTGAATCATAGCTCTTCTTGAGAAGAAAATCTCTGTTTTTATTTTTTTAAAGAAGTCTCTCAATTCCAATGATAAAACTTTGGAGGGAAGACATTAGTCATTGTTTGTGATATTTCTTTTCTGGATAGGCTGCCAGAAAGACAATGAAGAAAGCAAATTGCATCTTTGAACACTTCCTTCTCCTCATTCTCGCCTTCTTTCTATCCCCATTTCTCTTGAAACCTCCCTTGGGCATTCAGAATAACCCAATACATTATAATCAGCTGACCACCTCTCAACCTGTTCCGGAATTTCTGTCCATGTCTTGGCTTCCCTGGCCATCAGGCACACGACTGTCCACCTTATCTTTATAGCATAAACTGTCAATGGCTCCCTATTTACGACCGCAAAGAAACTTAACTATTCACTTTGTTTTTCAGTCTCTCATTTTTGGATCCTGCCTGCCTCCTACTAACTTTCCTCCACATGTCTCCCCATCCTTTCATTCTAGACAAGCTGGACTTTCTAGAATAACATGCCTGTAATCCCAGCACTTTGGGAGGCCAGGGAGGGCAGAACATTTGCGGTCAGGAGTTCGGGACCAGCCTGACCAACATGGAGAAACTGCGTCTCTACTAAAAATACAAAATTAGCTGGGCATGATGGTGCATTCCTGTAATCCCAGCTACCCGGAAGGCAGAGGTTGCAGTGAGCCGAGATGGCGCCATTGCACTCCAGCCTGGGCAACAAGAGCAAAACTCTGTCTCTAAACAAATAAATATCACCTGCCTCTGGCCCTATGATTTAAATGATTCCTCCCATCTTTAAAGTCTCTCTCTTCTCTACCCTCCCAAACCTGGACTGTTCGTCAGAACCTGCTAAATTCTACACCCTTAATGAGACCTTCTCCAACTCCTGGGGTCTTTAATGATTCTTCTAACTTAGTCCTTGGGTCCCACAGTTCAGAATTCAATTACATATTATTTTTAATTGTTCCTTATTGCATGTGTATGCTAGTCTTGTGTCTCCATCTGCATTTTCAGTTTCCTGAGGGTAGGAACTTAGTCTTACTCTTCTTCTATACCTTCCTTCAGTAAATAAATGTATGCTGACTTGGGAAACATTGCTAACAGGGAGTCGGCTTTCTGTATCTTTATTTACTGAGTTAATGGAGGAGGCCAAAGATGGATCCATTTTGTGAACATGAAAACAGAAAGCAGAAATAGTGCATTCAAAGTATTAGTGATTCTAACCTCTCACCCAGCACCATTTGATCAGGTTTTCCTTCTGTTTGCATTTTCTCCTAAGGCTGAGGGCTTATCCTTCAGAACAGTAGTTTTATTCAAAAGAAGTGGCTGTGAGGTCTGGAGCCAGCCCTTTGCCCTCTCAAAATGTGCTTTTTCTTGGATGTAAAACCAAGCGATCTTAACTAGTAGGTAAAACTGTAAAGATGCTTCCATCTTCAGTCACCAATGATTCTATTAAAGCAAAGCATATTTTAGCTTGGAAGAAGTTTGTTCTTTGAATGCTCAAAATCAGGAAGGAATTTCATACCATTATGTCCTCCTCTTAGGGGAAATAACAACTTTTACGCAGACACATTACTAATAAGTTAAGCCCAGCTTATGAATGAGATCCTTGCAAAAGCGTAATGTTGCACATTTAACCTGAGCAAATTTCCACAGCATTCTCTTATGGGGCTGAAAACACTCTTTTTTCAGACACACAATACACTTGAACATGGCTCCTCAGTTTGGCTCACTTTTGCACCCTACACGGGTATTCGATCTTGCAAGATTCCAGAGTGCCCTCGATTAAGTACTGCCCAGTAACTTGTAAAAATAACAAAGTTAACATTTATTGAGCATTCTATGAGTTAGCCCAGGGACATTCCCCCACTTTTGAAGTACCAAGACAAATCGAAGAAACTTGGCTGAAGAAATACTAACACGAATTGAAGAAACAAGCTCTTCGGAAGAGCTTTTGCTATCTAGCAGGGCATCTTTTGCAGAAGGATAAATTGAAGAATAATAACCACATTCATTTATTTATTTATATGAGACAGAGTCTCACCCTGTCACCCAGGCTGGAGTGCAGTGGCACAATCTCGGCTCACTGTAACCTCCGCCTCCCAGGTTGAAGTAATTCCCCTGTCTCTGCCTCCCAACTAGCTTGAGACTCAGGTGTGTGCCACCACGCCTGGCTAATTTTTGCATTTTTAGTAGAGACAGGGTTTCACCATGTTGGCCAGGCTGGTCTTGAACTCCTGACCTCAAGTGATCCACCCACCACGGCCTCCCAAAGTGCTGGGATTACAGGCATGAGCCACCGCATCTGGCCAATAACCACATTTATTAATAACGAAATTTCCCTCAAATATTTTTAAGAAGAAAGGCCACTGATATAAATGAAAGATGCAGTCACATTCCATCTTGATGATTTATACTTTGAGGAATTCTTTTAGTGAGGGAAGAGTATGGTGTTTCTGGAAACATGAATTGCAGAAATAATACATATTTACTGTGAAAATCTGTGAATTACAGAAAATGAAAAAAAATGAAAATCATCTGTAATTGAACTCCACAGAAAAACTAACCACCATTACTACTGCCCAAGTTCCACATTTAAGGGAACAGATGGGATTCGAACTCAAGCCCCAGGCCTCAAGTGCCCTTGTGTTTAACAGCTGTGTTATCCTCCTTCCTCTTCATATAGGAATGTTTTGCATTTATAGTTTCTGACATATTTATCTCTTAAATATATATTAAAATAATTAGAGTTAAAGCTTTCTTTAAAAAATTAAGCTACTGACTTTCTCACATCATCTGTGTTAGCAAATCATATACAAGCCAAGAAAACAGGGCTTGGAAACAGCATCCCTGTTACAGGCTAATGTTCCCTGAATGTGTGTGTGTGTGCGTGTGTGTGCATGTTCATATGTGTATGTGTGTCAGTGCATTCACATGCACAGCCACAAACCACTTTCTCAACCCAAAGTTTGACAGTGAGGAAGCTGGCACACTGGCACATCAGACCACTAGTTGCTAGCGGACGTCTGTCAGCCTGATGAACAATAATAACCAATATCTATTGTGTGTCTGCCAAGTGCCAAGCCACATCCCAAGCACTTGACATGTATTTTCTCTTTTAATCCTCTCAGCCACTTTATGAAATAGATACCATTATTACCCCCATTTCCAAATGAGAAAACTAAGGTATGGGAAGGTTAACTATTTTGCCCAAGTTGGAAGAGCTAGTTACTGGTGGAACAAGGGTAGATCCCTTGCTTTTAACCCCTGTGCTCTACCACTGCCCCTGTGTGTATGGCAGGGAGCCTACACCTCAATAACCAGTCAGAGGAGAAGGAAATTGTGGCCATTGTCAATGGTCAAGCCAAACCTCAAACCTGCCCTGGTGACTTCTGATTCATTCAATGTTCATTGAATGAATGAATAATGAATGAATGAATGGTCCCCTCCCATGGCATGCAGCACCTTCTACCTTGTATTATCTAAGTATCCCATCTCCCTTCTTGAATTGACAAGTCTTCCAGGGCAAGAGCAACATGATCATTTTTGAATCCCCTACCACAACCATCTCTGACATTCATCTGACACATAAGGGCCTAGAAATTGTGACTCTAGTAACAACTGGCTATGCTCACACAGCCCACCAACCGGCCCCATCACTGTGTCCCAAGTGTATTAGAATCAAGCAGAAAGAACAAGGTTTTGTCATTCTTAACCTTCACAAAGCTTTTGTCATTTTAATCAAGCTTCTAACACTTTGCACAACGTGTAGACAATGCTTGATATGCTACCTTTCTTATCATTTACTATTAAATAATATTATTAATGCATTTATCTTCTATTGTAGTTAAGACAGGAATCAAGTGGCCAAAATGAAGACCAGATCAGAACTGGAATAACAGCCAGGTTGAGGTGAGGCTGAAGTACAGATCTAAGGCTTCCAAAATACATCCTGATGAGGAACCCTGTAGGTCCCAGAGCCTAAGGTGAGCCTAAGTTCCTCAGGCCTCTTGCAGGGAGATAAAGGAATGGGCTGAGGCAGGATGAGGCTGAACTGATGCCTACATGTATACATAGCATCCTGTTGTCACCTTCTCTATGCTGCACATCCAGAAAAACTATTGGTTGGTGAAAATAAGTGATTACCTAGAAATGCCTGTTTCTTGCTCCCTTAGATTGATAAACTCTATAAGACAAAGAAGGATATATTTCCAAAAAGGTAGAGTATGGCAACTATAAGCCAAAGTCAAAGTGATCACTGTTTATGGTCCTGCATGTGCATTCTTTCCAATCCTTGAAACAAGCCTGCCAGTAAGGCATTATGAGTCTCATGTTAAAGATGAGGCAGCTGAAATACAGGAAGGTTATGTACCTTTTAGGGTTCCACATAGGTGAGCATAGGAAATGAGATTCATAACCAGTTTGTTTAACACTGAATAATATGAATCAAGCCTATTCTCCCCACTCCCGTCTTTTTTTATAGACAGTCTTTGTCTGTGGCCCACGTTGGGGTACAATGGCATGATCGCAGCTCACTGCAGCCTCGAACTCCTGGACTTAAGCAATCTTCCCACCTCAGCCTCCAGAGTAGCTGGGATTAAAGCTGCATTCCTCCATACCCAGCCATTTTTTATTTTTATTTTTTTTTTAGAGACCACGTCTCCTTATGTTGCCAGGGCTGGTCTCGAACTCTCAGGCTCAAACAATCCTCCCGTCTCAGCCTTCCAAGTTAAAGCGTATGTTCTTTTAATATTACTGCATTACCTCTGTGTATTCTTTCCTTGACTAGAAGACACAAATTTCCAGGCACATCTATATAATTATTATTTTTTAGGATATTCAAGTGGGGTACAGGAGCCCGGGGAAGTTCTCTATTTTTCTTCACAAAGGTGAGGAGGCTTTGCCATTAACACATGAGCCACATCTGCCCACCACAAACCTCAACTCATGACCCCTTGTGAGCCATCTCTAACATTCCCTGCCCAGGCCAGTACCTCTAGCCTGCAGCTAGGCTTGCTCTCCTTGCCACAAAGATCACCTTCTAGGTATTGGTTACAATTTGGAAGTCTGGTTCCATCACTTCCAGGGATCTCAAACAAGTGCCTGCCACCCTCAAATGACCAAATCTCCTCTCCCAAGCCTGGCCAAAACTTTCTTTTTTCTGCTTCAAGTTGCCTTTTTTAGCTTTTGGGGATTGAACAAGAACTATTCCAGAATTGCAAAACACAGTTCCCATGGTTCCACCAACCCAAACACTGAAACTGAGGGATGCAGGACAGAAGCAACGTGCTGCTGTCCAGTTCCATGTGGGATATGTCATTGCTCTGCCAAGTCTCTGGAGATGACCTGCCCCTTGGGTAAAAGAGATTTCAGCGAATGCTCATTTCTATACCATACACATTTCTAAAAAGCTGGTCTACAACAATCCTGGAACTTTTAAAATATTAAAAAGAAAGTTATATATTAACAAGCTATCCTCCCAGTACATCTCTGTTTATCCCAAAGGGAGTGATTAAAGTTTGCTGACAGCTTTGAAAATTATCAGGGAGTTGCCAGAATGTCCCAAGTTTAATTATTAACAAAGTTTAGAACACAGAGTCAAATCCAGAGACTTTTAAACATAAATCATTGTGTTGGTCACCTACTAATTCTAAAATCCTACACACTACACTCTTGATTTTGGCCATTTCATCTATTAAAACCTCTGTCATACACATTTGTAACCCCAATTTCTTTCCTAGGGCTAGATTTCTCTCCCTGGGTGTCCTCCCAGAACCTCCAACTCTAGACGTCCTATCTTTCCCCAAATCCTTCTCTCCCTCTTCTTCATATCCCTCTTTTTGCTATTATCACCACCAGATGTGACACATGTCATTTGATGCATGGCACTCTGTGAATAAAATATCCGTGCTATTCATTGACCACAGAAAGAGCGAAATCGTTCCGACATACAAGGCACCCCACAATTCATCCCAACTGACCTTTCTAGCTTTCTCTCCCACCAGACCCCTCCGCCAACTCTCCGCACTCAAGTTCTTAAGTTTTCCTAAACGCGTTACCATGTTCCTTCACACGTTTGTGGTTTTACGCAAGCTGCTCTTTAGTTTAAAATGCTTTCTTCATCTAGTCTTCTGGTGAATTCATATTCATCCCTTAAGATGTAGTTCAGATGTCACCAACTCTGTGAGTTCTTCTCAGATTTTCTCAGAGTTTGATGTTCTCTTCAATCACCTTCCCTAGAACATTTTATATGCACTACTAAAACACCTATCATAGGCCAAAGAGTAGTAATTATTCGTGACTGTCTCCCACATCAGCTTGTGAGGGCCCCAGGAACAATGGCCCTGTATAAATAATCTTTTAGTCCTTTTGGGACAAAATGTGGAACAGGAAGTAAATGTTCATTGAATGAATGAATAGTGAATGAATGAATGGACCCCTCCCATGGCACACACCACCTTCTACCTTGTATTGTCTGAGTATCCCATCTCTTTTGAATTGACAAGTCTTCCAGGGCAAGAACAACATGATCCATTTTTGAATCCCCTACCACAGCCTCCCTCAATTCCTATTGTCTGAATAAATGGGTAAAACTCTTGAGGGGCTTGTGCCATATTTCAGACTCTGAAAAGCTATTTTGCTAACACTGTTTCACTTGCCCTGTAATCTAGCAATGACTAATTAGTGTTATCCCTGTGTGGCAGATAAAGCATTGAGCAAGACTGGGCCTTGGAAGCCTGCTTTCTTGGTTCTTAGAGCAATGCCTGTTCCGTGGAATGTTCTTGAGAAAAGTCAGACCTACTCATCAGTACCTTGTTTTGATTCAAGTTTAAGAGGATGAATGCAGACATTTCACCATTGCTTGCAAAAATAGCTAAACCCTTATCTACCTTTTCCGTATGAGTCTAACATGAGTAATGTGATCGAAACTGAAAGTTTGGAGTATGAATCACAAAGGGACAAATCACGAAGGGAAAATAGAAGACTCTGAACCCATCAGGCATACTTTCGTAAGAAAATGACTTTGGGGGCCTGAAAAGAGAAGCTTCAGCTTTCATAAGATGGGGTGCTATGCAAGGCAGCATCAAGAGGCACTTAGTAATAACTTTCTAAAACATCTAGTAGGTATGCTTTTAAGTCCAAGTTCCTCTAGGAGAGAAGATGACAAAAATGCTGAAAGAAAACTGAGTTTATACACAGCCTTGGCCAACGTCAGCATGCTGTGATTACCCATCTATTGTATCTGCAACACCAGGCACGGGGCCTGGCATGGGTGAGCTCACCAGAGCCAGCTAGACAGACACAGTAGCCTGAGATCCCACCCAAAGGGGAGGAAGGCTGGAGCAGAGGCAGGAGCACAGGACCAGAGTCAGCACCAAACATTCAATGCCTTGGTTTTTTCTCCAGCCCATAGGAGAGTCAGAACAACTCTGCCCTGCCATCCTCTCAGGGAGTACGACCCCTACTTCCCGAAGGCTACTTGAGAACTCCTTAGAGCAAGTCTTAGACAACACATCCACGGGGTCTAGAGGTGTCCTAATTACTGCTCAAGTGCCAGGCAGCGTTAGGAGGTGGGCCAGAGCATGCCCAGGGGACCATTAAACAGGTCGAGCTGAGGACAATGCTGATTCCCACTGACCCCATCCCATACGATCTGCCTCATCCTCCACAGAGGGTAAGTTCCCCCACTACCCCTCTCCCTTCTTCTGGCTTCTATTTTTTGGTGCCCTTGGTGTCCACAGCCCCCTGTGGCTGAGGGGGTAGTCTCTGTCCCCATCCTTGCCAAATATGGGCTAGGCCAGAAAGCAAAGCTGCAGCTTGGCCATCCTGCGCTAGGAGTGGGATGGGGTGGAGTGCGGGTGGGAGAGGGATAAGAGGAAAAACACGCATTTGCCAAGAAGACACTGCAGCCTCGGGTTAGATCCATGACAATCACAGAATCTCAGAGAATCAGGAGGGCCTGGAAAGTCTTTGGCAATCGATTGGCCAGGCTCCAGCCTCTTCTGTTCAAGGTCGTTTTCCTGATGTCAGGACAACAATACGATGTGGCACATGCTTGCTCCAAGTGAGAATGCGGAGTGTTCAGGTCCAGTTGGAGCAAACGACTGACCTTTGTGCCACCTTCCCAACCCTTTTCCTGGCTTCGAAAATTCCAGCAAGCGAAGGCCTCCCTTGGGGGAAGAAGTTTAATCTGGCCCCAGACCTGCAACAGGCTTCCAGCCTCCGGCCTCTGCGTCCAGGAACTCACCCAAAATTGCCCCCAAAGGAGGGTTCAGTGCGCGGCTCTCCGGACCCACTGGAACCCCCCCCGTGCATGGAGAGTCTGGGGGCTGCAGGGTCAGTCCCTGCCCCACGGCCGCCCCGCGCGCCTCTCCTAGGCGGCCACCTGTCCGAGCGCGCGAAGGGGAAGGAGGGCGCACAGCCGCGACTGACCTGAGATGCCGCCCCCCACCACGACCACGTCGCATTTGTTGCTCATGGCGCTCGCCCCGTTCCAGGCCGCCCTGGTGCCCGCTGCTCCGGTTTCTGGGCCTCGATCCCAGCCCTGCCTGCCAGCCAGCCCGCCCGCCTGCCAGCCTGCCTGCCGCGCGCTGCCCCCGCGCACCAGCGCCTCAGCGAGCCGCTATATTACCCGCCCCGGGAGCCGGGACGCGCAGCCCCGCCCGCCCGCCCGCCTACGCGCAGGCCGGGTGCAGCACCGGGCCACCGCCCCCGCCCGCAGCTCTGCCGCCTAGGCCCGGGGAGGGCGGGTGCCTGGGCGGAGAGGTCACCTAGGGCCTCAAAGAGTCCCGCCCCAGAATCACCACTCCTCAGCCTTCTGCACGGTATTTAACCGTCAGCTCCTTAGTGCACTATTAAGCTGGGCGGCTGAGAGGATGGCAGACTGGGGTGTCTTTCTTCAGGGCCCCAATTCCTCCTTGGGTGTGAGGCAAATCATAAGAAACTTCCATTGAATGGTTTCACGGTACCAGGCACTGTGCTCAGCGCTTTAAGCATGATTCCTGTTCAAGCTTCCAACAATCCATTTTGCAGATGAGGAAAGCAAAACATAGTGAGTGACAACATAAGATAAAAAGTCAGAAAGAAAAAAAAAAAAGCTAGGAAGATTCCAAGACCCACTTCGATCCAGCACACAGGAGTACCATTTCTTGGCATTCCTGGCTCACCTCACCCTCCTTCCAAATACCCACTTCTTTCCCCACTCCCCCTGTGCCATTAACTCAGGAAGGCTCCTCCCTAGCATTGCAAATGCAGCGTCTTAAATACACTCTTAAGCAACGCAGTGTGTCCTTGGTGGAAGCTGTTGAGGCTAGACCCCAGGAGACTGGTGGCAGCAGGGAAAGAGGCCTTGGACCGGCAAGGTAGATTCAGAGCCCCTAGAAGCAGCAAGCCAAGTTACCTGTGTGACCCTGGAATGTGGTCTGAGGAGCCTGGTGTAGCCAAACACAGCAATGATTCAACAAGATTATAGGGCTTTAAGCTGAGATGACTCCATGGAAAACAGAAGTTTATTTCTTCTGGACAGTAGGAAAACCACCTCTGAGAACTAAAAGTGAGAAGCAGCAGCCTACGGTGGCTTTTGAAGAAATAAACAGGTGAAGTGCTTCTGTTCAGGCCTGAGGGAGACTGGCTTCAGATCTGGGGAATTTGATGAGAACCTGAAGCAAACCTCTGCCTCATCCCACACCATTCCCTGTATCTACCTACTGCCAAGGTATGCTGAGCTTCTGCGGTCCTCACACCAGAAGACAGTTTGGGTACTTCTGTGACTGAGTCACAGGTGGCAGGAAAAGTCTTCGTCCAGCTCTGACTTCCATCTGTCCTGCTTTGCTATAAAACAGTCAGACCCTGTGCCTGAACTCTGATCCCTACCTCATGTCCCCACTGCAGAGAATGAAGCTGTCTCACCCTGTAGACAGTTTGTGCTAACCTCCTCCTTGCCATCTTCTATCTGGTCCACCTCTGTCCACAGGTCCCTGAAGCTGTGGGCTTCTTGGCTGTGGACACTGTGTCCCCTAACCTAACCTGCATGTGAATTAGGTGTCAGGTGAGGTAGGATGAATGGAGAGGATCTGCTACGGTTTAAATGTGTCCCGCAAAGTTCACATGTTGGAAACTCAATCCTCAATGCAACGTGTTGGGAGGTGTTTAGGTCCTAAGGGCTCCACCCTCATGAATGGATTAATGCCACTATAAAAAGGGCTTGAGACAGCAAATTTGATCTCTTGCTCCTTCTAACCCTTCATTGCCCTTTCTGCCATGGGATGACACATTGAGAAGGCCCTTACCAGATGCCAGCCCCTTGATCTTGGAATTTGCAGATACTCCAAGATATAACCATGATATAACCTAGAACCATGATATAATAAATTTCTCTTCAATGTAAATTACCCCCTCTTAGGTATTATGTAATAGCAGGAAAAATGGACTAACATAAGGTCGGATCTTCTTGGAATCTCTTTTTGCTTATTTCCAACAGTACAAGTCAGCCAGGGCCCTGGGGATCTAAGACTTTGAGCAAAAGGCAGACTGATGATCCCTTCTCTATGTCCAACTGACAATGAGGCCAAGAGAGGAACCACACACTTTGATCACATTCTCTACTCCCCATCATTTTGAGAACCAGTTCCATTCTCTAGAGCCCCTTACCTATCTCAAGGTGCTCTCTGTAAGAAAGTGTCCCTTCATTATACCAGCATTGAACACCTGCTATGCTGAGCCCTGAGGAAGAGATAAAAAGGATGCCTTTTTATCTGTCTGTCCCTGCCTTCATGGGGCTCACGCTCTTTCAGGGAAGACATACAGGAAAAGTGATCACAAGCATAATTCTGAATATTGCCCTGGAACATAAAGCAGGGCTAATTAACCCAGCCCAGGCAATCACGGAGGACCTCCAGGACGAAATGACATTTCTACTGGGTCTTGGAGGATGAATAGGAGTTAATTAACTACTGAGGAAGATGAGCACTCCAGGCAGACTAATCAGCAAATGCTAAATTGAGAGGTAAGCCTGAGGCTGGGATAGTAGAAGAAACAGACACTTACCTTCTGCAAAGGTAGAAAGAACATCTTTGACCACCTTTATGACTTATCACAAATACCACAAAATTAATAGTGAAAAATACAATGATAACAGTAGATGATTAACAATAAATAAAATGATAGGAATCGTCACTTATTTTTGTGTTTGTGTCTTCTTTTCCCAACTAGATAATAAATTCCTGCAGGAAGGGATGATGCATTATCCTTTATTCATCCATTCAAGAATAATTTATTAAGCAACAACTCTGTGTCAGACATTGTGCTCATCATTAGATATATGCCATTATAAACAAGAAACGATGTGAATTCTGGGAAAACTAAATATGGAAACAGACAATTACGATAAACCTAATTCGTGTTCCAATGGAGTATTATTCAGCACCTCTAACCAAAAGGTACAGAGGAGCACAGTTTGCCCCTAGCAGTGTTTGCTTGCCTTTTCAACCTGATGAAATCTATGTCTCATCAATTAAAAGGAACTTACTTTCCTTTCATTTTTTTATTAGAAGACTACCAAAGAGATAAAATGTTCTCATTACTTCTTTCTTACTGTCCAGCTTTTCATTAACGGATATTTCAGTGAATGTCTCATGATGCTACAGGAGGTTTCAATAACGAAGTAGGCTGTGCAGAACAGGGTTCACCAGATATTATCTGGGTTGTACATTTTGCTTTTTTTTTTTTCATGCTGGAGGCTTGACAGGGGATAGAAAATTTGTTTTAAAATTAGATTCTTCAGAGCTTTCCATTTGTTCCCCCAATGACTCTGTTAATCTTTTAAAAAACACATCTAGAAGGATAAAGTGATGAAAGGGTCAGCCGTTACAGCCAGGATAACTTTTTAATAATGTTAAATTGGAAGCGTTATAGGGCTCCTGGTTCTGCCCAGTGAAGTGTTCATCATCAGCTTTGATCCTAATCTGAGGGCATCCATCTCTTTCCCTTGAGAGCAATGAGATGGTGGTAGGGGACCCTTCGATGGGCCAAGACCTTGCTTTTGGACCCAAGGACTTGTTTAGGGGGATCACATATCCTCAAGCAGCACGAAAAGTTGGAGGAGCCCAGCTTCAATCTAAGTCAAGGCCCTTCACAGGAAAATGGGCTAAAGAAACTAGGCCCAACTCAAAAGGCCACAGGCTGGTTTAAGATGGCAAAGGAAAGACCTTCCTAGAGCCAGGGACTGGTTAGGTACTTAATCAATGTAAAGTTGGCAGGGAACAAGTCCAGTGACAGATGGGCACTCACAATTCACCTCAATAGACCGACAGACATGTGGAGGTGCTCACTTGGCTGATAGAGACAAGGTTGAGATAGACAGAAAAATGGCACTTACTGCCCAAAGACCCAGAATATGGCCCTTTTCTTTATGGCTCCATTGTCATAGTATGGGCAGAACAGGGAACATAGGGGCCTAATACACAGGGGTTGGCCCCAGAGCATACGATGTCAGGCAGAGACACCAAGCCACAAGTCTTCAGAAAAACAGAGATCATCCCCAAACATGCTGTAGAGCATGATGAAGAAAAACAAGACTTTATTTGCATTATAAGTGATAAGCAATCTGCACCCAAAGCGATGTTTTTTTACAATGACTGATGTCAAGACTAAGAATATTTCTACAATTAGGCAGGGCATGGTGGCTCATTCCTGTATCTTAGCACTTTGGGAGGCTGAGGTAGGCGGATTGCTTGAGCTCAGGAGTTTGAGACAAGCCTGGGCAATATAATTAGACTTACCCTCTAAAAAAAAATTAAAAAATAAATTTAAAAAATAAAAATGTAAAAAGGTAATATTTCTACAACTCATACATAGGGCCCTAAAGAAGGAATGATATATCAGAACAGATGACATGAAAAGAACTGTATGGCACACAGAGGAAGGTCAAATAGCGAAAATTCAGATCAGGAAGAAGAGAAAATCAGAACAAACATTTCCCAAGAACACTGGATGAAGGATTTTCACCAATTCTTTTAATAAAAAGGAAATTAGAAATAAATATTAGGGTCCGAATACTAATTATTGGTTGTTGAATAGAGTTATTTTGAATGAATGTTTCCGCTTTATATAATTTTTACTTCATAGTGTAAGCTCACTGATGCAGAATCAATTAAATGGTTACATTTATGTAGACTTGAGTTAAATAATCTCTCCACGTTTTATTATAAAATAGGTATTAACGTCATGTAGACTCCTGGTGATGATTGCAATCAAAAGTCTGGTAACATGGGTAACCAGATAAGAAAAGTAACTCTTCTTATAGATGGTTACTGTAATAAGACATATTGCTGGCTGGGAGAGTTACATATTACAAAATGATGCCCATAGCTTGGACTTGCATTAACTTGAACTCTTCTAAGTAATAGAAAGCCAATTTTTATGAAATGGTTGAAACAAAGTATTTGTGGTTTAATAGGAATCATACTTGGTGTTTTTTTCCTTGTTCATGGCACAGAGTGCCTAAAACTCTTGTAATTTCCTTGGTGATAAGGGTGATAGAAGCATCTTTTGCCCTAGTGAGGTGACCCTTAGCAGGCTCCTAGACAGCTTCAAGATGAAGACTGGTCACCAGAAAGACCAAGCCTTGATTAGAAGCTTAGAAATTTTAGCCCCATCCCCTAACTTCAAGGGAGGAGAGAGAAACTAGAAATTGAATTAATCACCAACAGTCAACAATTTAATCAATCATGTTTATGTGATAAAACTTCTCTAAAATCCCCTAAATAATAGGGTTCAGAGAGCTTCTGGGTTGATGAACATATCCATGTGTTGGAAGGATGGCACACATCAACTCCATAAGGACAGAAACTCCTGTACTTGGGAACCTTCCAGACCCCACCCTATGTACCTCTTCATCTGGCTGTTCATCTGTATCCTTAATGATAAACCAGAAATGTAAGTAAATGACTTCCCGAGTTCTGGAAGCCATTCCAGCAAATTATCGAATTCCGAAGAAGGGGTCTGGGAACCCCCAATTTATAGCCAGTCCATCAAACTGCAAGTAGCCCAGTACTTGCAATTGGCCTCTGAAGTGGAAGCAGTTTTGTGAGATGCTAACTCCAGATAGACGGTATCAGAATTGAATTGAATTGTAAGACAACAAGTTGGTGGTAGAATGGGCGAATGTCAGAAGGGAAAAAAAAAAACCTCTCAGTGTTTGAGAAAAAAAATATTCTTCACTATGGATATTGTGATTCTTAGGGGTTTAAAGTATGGACAACTGTAAAAGTAAGTGAAGTAGAGCATGAGCAATCTACTGCCAAACCCTGAGATGTATTACAAACGGTAGAAAACTTGAGTGTACCTCTGAAGCATATAATAATATAAATATATAAATCAATAGACATATAATGATATATACAGTCATGAGCTATATAATGACATTTTGGTCAACTACAAACTACATATATGATGATGGTTCCATAAGATTATAATGAAGCTGAAAAATTCCTAACACCAAGTGACACTGTAGCCATTACAACATTGTAGCACAATTACTTTATTTTAAAAATACATTTAGGGTAGCCTAAGTGTACAATGTTTAGAAAGTCAACTGTGGTGTGCAGTAATATCCTAGGCCTTCACACTCACTCACCACTCACCCAGAGAAACTTCCAGTCCTGTAAGCTCCATTCATGCTAAGTGCCATATACAGGTGTTCCACTTTTTCTTTTATACTGTGTTTTACTATACTTCTTTTTATCCTTAAATGTGTTTCAATGCACAAATACTCACCATAGTTTTACAGTTACCTCTAGTATTTATTAAAGCAGCATTCTGTACTGGTTTAGAGCATAGGAGCAATAGGCTACACACCATATAGTCTAGGTGTGTAGTAGGCCATTCCATCTAGGTTCATGTAGGTACACTGTAGGATGTTCACACAGCAACAAAATTGCCCAACGATGCATTTCTCAGGGAATATCCCTGTTGTTAAGTGATGCATGACTGTATATATAAATATTACAGAACTAGGGTATTTGAAAACTTCTACTGAGATGCATTTGTCTATGGGGAACAGCCAAGATTTGAACCAGTAGCTGAATGTGACTTGTGGGACCTTTTCAGAAGACACCTTTTCTCCTTGACTCTTAGCCCTCCTCAGGCTACTATTTTATTTATTTATTTGTTTTTGTTTGTTTACTTTTTCTGCTCATGTACCTTTTCTGAGTCACTTTGCTAAAGACTCCTGTGCCATCTCTGCTACTTCTGCATGATTTCTTCTTTCTTGGTTCCCTGGTCTTGTAGCTTCCCAATTTCCCAGGCCTAGCTACTCAGCCACTTTGGTGACGCTTTTCATGTTACTGGTAATGTTGCCTTTTCTCTCTCAGTAAATCAAATGACCCATTAGCCAGTCCTTGAAATACCTTATGCCCATAAAAAATCTACAGTGGAAATGTCTCGAAATTTTACTGTGCTTTCTCTAATAGATAGTCTTGAGTTTAGGTAGTATTTGAAGGGGGGTATTTTAAAATTGGAAAAATTTTGCTAAAGGATTTTTAAAAGGAAGCCAGCAAAATTCAACTAAGTCCTTTACACACTTTCTGAAAGAAGTGATGTGACAAAGCCTATGGTGGTCTTACTTTGTCGTGTATCACTTGGAAAATTGCTAAAACAATGGATTTTTAACATTCTCACCGTACACAAAAAATTGATAAGTTGGGGAAGTGGTGTTAATAGGCTTAATAAAATATTTCTACGATGTATACATAGATCAAAACATCACATTGTACTCCATAAATATATACAATGATTGTCAATTAAAAATAAATGAATAAATATTATTGATTTTAAAAGATGTTCTGTATGTTATAACAACTTTTTCACAGATATCTGGCCGTGTAGAGTATTATTATACTAAGGATTCCAAGATCCTTTGAAATCCTAGGGTGCTTTCTAAATTCTAACAGAAAAAAGATTAAATTATGCTCATTAAAGAGACCCAACCAAATGCAGTGCATAGACTTATTTGGATCCTGATTAGAGAAAACCAATTATATTTTGGGAACAGTTGAGGAAATTTGAGTATGGACTAGATGACATTAAGAAATTATTTTTCATATTGATATATGTCATAAGGGCATGGTGGTATATTAGAAATGTCCTTGTCAAATAGAGAAGCATAATTAAGTATTTGAGGGTGAAATGACACAGTGTTTGAGACTTGGTTTAAAGCACTCTAAGAAAAAAAAATAGTGGTGGCTGTAGATAAAAAAAAAACTGGCAAAACAGTGACAGATGTTGAAGCTGGGTGAGAGGTGCATGGGGGATTTATTATATTACTCTTTCTACTTGTGTGAATTTATGAAAATTTTCAGAATAAAATGTTTTCATAGTATGTTGACTATAATTTTATTAAACATATTTTACTATGCTCAAATGATTTGAAAGTTGGTAACCAATTGATAAATTTGGGCAACTAGGTTGAGTAACAGAGGATTTGCTATAGTCAAAAGAAAATAAAGTTTTTTCATCTTTTTTACTCTGGGTAATCATTCAGTGTATCTGTTCCCTACCTGGAAATTCCCTAGAACGAATACAAATAAACTTTTCCACCTTCTCAAGACAGATGAAAATTTAACATCTTTCGATCTTTAGAGGACTAGTGATGTAAGTCAAGCGCTGATAAAGTTCTCTGGAGCCATTTGTACAATCCCTCTGTTACCTCCTTCCAACAGCCTACCTAAAGCCTTAGAAGCAAAGAGCAAGGCCAGCAGCAGGCAGACTCAAACGATGATGGAGTAGAACACCCAGAAGTCTTGAAATAGGAACTGGAAATAATGTCATCTCTGAAATTTCCTTCTGATAACAACAACACCATTTGTACAGCCAAGATGAGAACTCAGAACTCCTGGTTATGAAAAGCAAGTATAGAAAAGCTCAAATATTGTGTACTCACATTTTATGTGACCATACCTCCTGTCTGTATGGTACTCTGCTATGTGTGGGACATTTACTGGTAAATTCCAGGTAACAGGCTGGGCGTGGTGGCTAATGCTTGTAATCCCAGCACTTTGGGAGGCCGAGGCGGGTGGATCACGAGGTCAAGAGATCGAGACCATCCTGGTCAACATGGTGAAACCCCGTCTCTACTAAAAATACAAAAAATTAGCTGGGCATGGTGGCACATGCCTGTAACCCCAGCTACTCAGGAGGCTGAGGCAGGAGAACTGCCTGAACCCAGGAGGCAGAGGTTGTGGTGAGCCGAGATCACGCCATTGCACTCTAGCCTGGGTAACAAGAGCGAAACTCTGTCTCAAAAAAAAAAAAAAATTCCAGGTACCAGAACATTTTCAAGTTCCAAAAAGCATTACTCAGAGTTGGCATTGCAATAGAAATTGACCTGCTGGAATCAGGTTGGGTGCTATTTTGCAAAAACTGATATTTTCTTGGCATTCAAGGGAAGTAATTTCATCAAGTGCTGAGATTTTATGGCAATTCCAGTAATTTTCAGTCATAATATTCACTGTAGAACTAGAATAATGTTCATTTATAGCAAAGTGCTACATGAAAAGAATATTATTTGAGGTATAATTTTCAAGGTTAATTATCCAAATAATTGAGATTAGAACAAGTTGTTCTCTACATTACCAACATACTAATACCTTATGCAAAACCCAGGTTTGGAATATAAGGAACTAAAAGGCAACTCATCTGCCCTATCTTTCCACAAAACAAAACAAAAACAAAAATAACTGTAGACCTGTCTCCTCTCCTAATGTGATGTTTAGAAGTCATATCCTAAATATGACTAAAGGGCAGATGAGTTGCCTTTTAGTCATATCCTAAATGCCACCATTTCCTGGAAGTCTGTTCTTTACTTTAGATCACAGTTGATTTAACTATGATGTGAATATGAACTAGTATCAGGTTAGTGCAAACATAATTCTGGTTCTTCCCATTACTTTTAATGGGAAAGCCTGTCACCTACAGTTAATGGGAAAAACCATTGGCCAGGTGCGGTAGCTCAGGCCTGTAAACCCAGCACTTTGGGAGGCCAAGGCGGGTGGATCACCTGAGGCCAGGAGTTCAAGACAATCCTGGCCAACATGGTGAAACCCCTTCTCTACTAAAAATACAAAAATTAGCCGGGTGTGGTGGCAGGCAACTATAATCCCAGCAACTTGGGAGGCTGAGGCAGGAGAATCACTTGAACCTAGGAGGTGGAGGTTGCAGTGAGCTGAGATCACACCATTGCACTCTAGCCTGGGCAACAAGAGCAAATCTCCGTCTTGAAAGAAAGAAAAAAACATACACACAATTACATATCTTTGCACCAGCTAATATAAATAGTCACTGTCCCTACCCTTGGAAAAAGAATATTTAAACTATCTACCTACATTAAAGAATAAGACAACTGATTGCTTATTTGGGTACTGACTGTACATCCAATTCTGTATTACATGTCCTTGGAGATGTAGGGAAAATATTAAAGAGCCTTTGCCTTAAAGAGGATTGCTATATTGAACAAATAAAAATATAGTTTTTTTTAAATATAGTTAGCCCAGTTAAATTTGAATATTTGAATTTCAGGTAAGCAATAAATAAAGTTTTAAGATAAATTGTCCCATGCAACATTTGCCACATACTCATGCTAAAAAAATCATTTAATGTCTATCTGAAATTCAAATTTAACTAGATGTCTTATATTTTATCTGGCAACCCAGACCCCCAAAAATATTTTCTTCTGGTTCAAGAGAAGAAATCAACACATGGAAGTCAATTTGAGAGTAATAAGTAGCAGAATATTATTAAATGTTATATTATGGGGCAAAGGAAAAGGGCAGTGTTAACAGAAGTAGAATTCCTCCAATAGGCAATAAGCTACTCAAGGAACTATGTCTTTTTAGGTTTTTCCTATGTTCCCAGACCTTAGCATAGCGGCAGTGGTATTTAATAGATCTGTAATGTGTTTAATAAGTGGGCAAACAAATGAATACGTCAGTCAGTGTGAGATAATTTGAGGTGGATCTTGAAGGAAGATAAAGATCTGTATAGATAAAGAATAGCAGAGGAAAGGAAAGGACGTAGCTCTCTTGGCAGGAAACTGAGCAGAAACAGCGTCACAAAGGAAAGTTTCTATAGCAGTGGTTCTCCAACATTTTTTCTAAGAATGACTTAGAGCAAAAGATTCCACAGCTGCTGACTCTACTTGTTGCACTTTCCAGTAGAAAAAAATAACTAATGAAACAAAATGAAAGATTTTCAGAATTGCATGTGATGCTCCTAGAAAGACTGATGTGAAGATTACATTTTAGGTCAGTTTATACCTCTTTTAGGGGAGGTCTTGTCACCCACTAGTGGTCTAGAAACTATATTTTGAGAAATATTAGACTAGAATGTAGGTGTTAAGTTTCTTGAGATAGAAAACGAAAAGGCAAATACTAGGTCCTCAACTTCTATTTTTTTTTGAGACAGAGTCTAGCTCTGTCACCCAGACTGGAGTGCAGTGGCAGGATCTCAGCTCACTGCAGCCTCTGCCTTCCTGGTTCAAACTATTCTCCTGCCTCAGCCTCCTGAGTAGACATGCACCACCACACCTAGCTAATTTTTGTATTTTTAGTAGAGACAAAGTTTCACCATGTTGGTCAGGCTGATCTTGAACTCCTGGCCCTCAAGTCATCCCCCCCGCCTTGGCCTCCCAAAGTGCTGGGATTAAAGACATGAGCCACCACACCTGATCGACATTCTGATATGAAAGTGTCAATATGAAGTGCATACACTCTGGCCTTGCAGAGTTTAAAGGATTTTTTTTTTAAAGTCGTTTTAAGCCACCTGGGACCAAGAAGGAACAAGACCTAAATTCGAGAATTGGTTCAGGTAGATCAGGTTGAGACCTCAGCACAATTGACATCTGGACAGGATAATCCAAGGATGGTTAGCAGCATCACAGTCTTTTACCCACTTTCTATGGTTTGAATGTTTGGATCTTTTCAAAATTTATGTTGAAACTTCATCTCCAATTCAAAAAATTAACAGAAAGGACCTTTAGGAAGCAACTAGGTCATGAGGACTCCTCTCTTGTGAATGGGATCGAAATCTTTATGAAAAAGGCTTCATACAGCATTCATTCCCCTTTTTGTCCTTCGGCCTTCCACAGAGTGAGGACATAATGTCTACCTGTTCTACCATAGGAGGACATAGCAAGAAGGCCTTCACCAAACACTGAACCTGCTGGTGCCTTGACTTTCCAGCTTCCAGAACTGCGAGAAATAAATTTCTGTTCTTGATTAATTACCCAGACTCTAGTTTTTTGTTACAGCCACACAAATGGACTAAGACAAGACACCACTAGATGCCAGTAGTAATCCCTGCCCCGTTTGTTTGTGACAAACAAAAATGTCTGCAGACATTGCCAAATGTCCCCAGGGGGGCAAAATCACCCCCTATTGAGAACCACTCCTCTAGATGAAAGCATCCTGTACCAGTTGAATTACATGACTAAGAAGTCTCTACTGTAATTATTTTCCTATCCAATTGAGGCAAATAAGGGACAATTTGGGCAAATAGAGCCTGTGAATTTGAGAAACTTGTCTCAAAGATGAATAAAAATCCTGCCAAACATGAATACTGGATGATGAAAAGGCGAATTATGACCTATATCCATTCAGATCACACACATTTATTTATTTCAAAGGTCCAGACTTCAGTGGTCCTGGGTCAAGCTCAGTTAGATTTCCTCATTGAAATAAGTGCACTTGACAATGAAAGGCAAATAATTATCAGCTAATTACAGGGATGACTACCTTTAATGTATGCTTCTGCATCTACAATGTCGGGCAGAAGAAAAATTACCCATAATAAAGGAAAAAGAGAAAAACTCTTGGAAATCTGGGATCTTTTCTGAGAGGCAATTCTCCTCAACAAATAAATAAATGCTTTGCTCTATCAGTTCAAAAACTCTCTGGAGATTTGCATGTCTGGTATCATTCTACCGAAATATGTAGGTTTCATATTGCTTGCCTTTTGTTATATTATACTAGAGACATCATTTCATCATTTTGAGAAAACAATTGCTGCTTCCAACTAATATTAGGGAGCTCATAAGAACTGATCCCTCTGGGAGAGATAAGATGATAAGATGTATTTTTTCATAAAATAATCAATAAGACATAATATTCCATATTATATGGAATACTAACTTCCATATTATATTCCATGTAATAATGAAGTTAGTGACTTTAAATAAATTCTTATTTTTCCTGATAACTTTTAAAGTGAAATTCAGTATGAGATTCAAAAATATGGATAAGGCCGAGCATGGTGGCTTATGCCTGTAATCCTAGCACTTTGGGAGGCTGAGGTGGGCAGATCACCTGAGATCAGGAGTTCAAGACCAGGCTGGCCAACATGGTGAGATCCTGTCTCTACTAAAAATAGAAAAAATTAGCTGGATGTGGAGGTGCATGCCTGTAATTCCAGTTACTCAGGATGCTAAGGTAGGAGAATTGCTTGAACCAGGGAGGCAGAGATTGCAGTGAGCTGAAATCTTGCCACTGCACTCCAGCTTGGGCAACAGAGCGAGACTCCATCTCAAATAAATAAATAAATATGTAAATATAATAAAAAAATTAAAATATAGATAAAACGAATCCATATTTTGAAGGCCCATTGTTACAGGGGACTTATTGACCAAATATTAATGAAAACTCTCTTATTCTTGGGTTAAAAAATAATAATAAAGCACTGAATAAGTTTTAGAACTCCAAGTGATAAGTATCAGTCAAAAGAAATTTTCAATAAAGTCCCTTAATTTCCTACTCATGGGATAATTAAGTAATAATCAGATTTAGCACTTCTATTTCTAGCATGGTGATACACTAAATGTCCTGGAAATTCTCCCAATACAAAATAGCTAAAAATTCCAGATAAAAAATATAACAAACACCACATTATGCTAAGTGAAAGAAGCCAGATACAAAAGGTCACATATTGTATGATTTCTTTTATATAAAATATTCAAAATAGGTAAATCCATAAAGACAGAAAGCTGAGTGGTAGTTGTCAGGGGCTAAGGAATGGGTAAATGGAAGATTAACTGCTCGATGGGCATGGGGTTTCCTTCCCTTTGGGGTGATGAAACGTTTTGGAAGTAGATTGATATGGTGGTTGCCCAACATTGTGGGCACCAAATGTATACTAAATGCCACCAAATGTAAGCTTCAAAATGGTTAATTTTTATGTTATGTAACTGTCACCTGTATATAGAAAATAGAAATTAACAATACTTTTTAAAAGGTGTTTGTTTTATATTCATACAGATTTATATATATAAACAAAAATTTATATCTAAACATCATTTTAATTGTTTAACCAAGTTAACAAGAAAGTGATAGAAATCATAAGGAGCTCAATATAGGAAGCAGATGGAAATACAAGTGATTATTTGAAACTACAGCTATCCTGAAGCCTTTGATGATGCCCCTAACCAAGGGAATTAGACTTTAAGGGCAGAGCCAGGACGGGGGGAAACATGAAATGTTCTGAGACTAAAAATGGAGTTCAAACACTGAAAGGAATAAGTTGATGAAAGTGTTCATTGGACACAAGCCACCTGCCCAGATGGTAGAAAAAAAAAGGAATATATCTTGGCCTGGGATCTGGATTTGAAAAAAAAAAAAGTTTCTTCCCTGTAACAGCAAATTACAATTAATGATAGAAATGAGGCAGGGAAAGTAACAGTTAAAGATTCGAAAGACTTCTAATGAAAAAGGATAAATATGTATATTAAACTATTAAATAAAATTATCAAAACTTAAGGAATTGAAATCATAAAGGTTAGTACATGCGAAGTAAGAAGGAAAAGAACTAAAATATATAAAAGTGATTTGAAAAGCAAAAGACCATATAAAATGAATAGATAAAAGAAAGGGTGTTTAGAAAGCATAGCCCTTAGTCAAAAAATAGAAAAAGAAAATAGGATACTAATTCAAAGAAAAATAATTTATAACAAGTTAAAGAAACTAATAGTGTGCATACCCAACACAGAAATGCCAAGTTACTAATAACTTTAAAATAAATTTATACACAATCATAGTAAGGAAAAATAACAGCTACACAACTAATAGCAGAGTTGTTGACAGTTCCTAGAAAATGGTAGGCTGTGGTCATGCCCCATGAAAGGGCCTGGGCCCTCAGCAGAGGCCAGGCTGGCAGGATCCCAACTCCAGAGGTCAAAGCCCTGCCCTTTGGCTATTTACAAGACTACTTGAAACCCAAGACACTCCCTCAGTACAGACACATATGTAGAGACACTATGATACTAGGGATAGAGTTTTCTCTGAGACCAGACAACTGACAAATGGCAGAGCTGTTACTTTACCTCTGGTCTTCTGACCCAAGAACATAGATTTCTATCACTTTCCTGAATTCTCAACTTTAAGAAAACAAACAGCAAAGCAGTTAAACACACAATACCATGTGTTGGCTTTTATGATTTGGTTTTCTATTTATTTTCTTGACTTTGGAATCTCAAAAAGTGTTATGTCTAGTTAGAAGAATGAATTGGGTAAGACAAATGAAACCCCTTCTGCTCATACTAAAGGGAACAGAGCTAGGTGACATTACTCAGAGGGAGGGGGACAGGGGCCCAGGTTGATCGTCCTTGGTGGAGCAGAGGCATCATTTGCTCCTGCCAGGGTCCCAGGACCTCCACCAAGGATGATCACCCCTCCTCAAAATAGGAAAACTAAGAATTTCACAGTGCGGTGAAATTTTCAGAAAGCTAAGATTATGCTAGTTGGGGATCATCATCTAGTGTGAGATTATATCCTTATGCTTTTTTGGTATTAACAGGTTTTTTTTCTATTACAAAATGATAATAAAAGTTGTCTCTAACATCTCTTTATTTGGAAAAATTAAAATTTGGCAACCTTAAACCAATCACTCAATTGATTATGACTATTATTTTTAGGAAAATCATATCAATCTGTGAAATGGAAAAGTCTGAGGATTCTGCATTTGCAGACAAAAAATGGCACACCTTAATAAGAGGGTGCAAGCAGCACACACACACACACACACGCACACACACTCGAGGTAAACACAGAAGGCCACTGCGGAAGGCAGGAGTTTTAGAGAGGCATTCCGGGAATGAGGAGGGAAAAGACTGAGATGGATGAGGGTGGGGAACATCAGTGCCTTGTCTCAGTTCTGCATAAATATGGTGCTTTGCTTAGCCTGGATTGTCCTGAAAACCAGAGCCTGGGACAAGGGTACTCATGCAAGTAGTTGATTTGGGGAAGTGATTCTAGGGAACAGTAATGGGGAGTGGGAAAAGGGAAATAGGAAGGAGCGACACACATGGGGGCATATCTGGCATTTAAACTCGCTGGGACCTTTTGGGGAATGATAGAGAATGCACCACACAATTGTCTGCCAGTGGCATGGAAGTGGGGAGCATTGATCATATTCCCCATATCGCAAGGGTTGCCCCATGGGCTGCTAATTCCCCCACCCTTCCAACTTATGCCTATCTGAGTACCAAGAGAGTTTCTGCATGTCTCCCAGGTAATGATGTCAGAGGAACCCAGGGCGGGGGGTCAGGGGGCAGAAAGTGAGAAGTACAAGATGTAGTTGAGATGAGGTGCTGCAAGGTTATGTAACATCTGTGCAGAACTGGTTGACACTTCTATGGCTGGGGGATGTCACATGCACCTGAGTGTCTTATGCAGTTTTTTTTGTCAAGTAGTAAGATCCAGAAGCAGTCGTTTCATCAAAAGAAACAAAAGCTTTCAGGTGAAGTATCATTCAGATGTGTTGTTTTTCTCATTAGCCTGTAGCAATTGTGGCCTCATCTTAGTGACAGCTTTGGCAGAGACGTTCTTCTAATATGTCGTGCACCTAAGCATAGCTAAGACTGTAGCTGATGTCTCAGAATTTCTCACTTCCCAAAGTCCCTAATGTCCTCTCACATTTACACAGCAGCTATAGTGACCTGTTCTTTGATTAATTACTTAATAATTCTGTCTCAAGTGTTACTGCAATGGGACTCCTTTAATTCTCCATAATCCAGACTGGCTCAGTTCCAGCGTAGGATAGACTTGAATTGCCATATTTGAACAGCCCTACTAAAGTTTCAGAACATTTTTACATGATATTTCTCATTTGGCCTACACATCAACGCTGCAGGGATAGGCTCAAATGGTAAAAGCGATGGCTACATTCCAGCGTTAGCATAGCAAGCACGTCATAGAATAGCCATAGAATGTTAGGATCTCTGACAATGTTCTTTCCTCATTAACATTCTGTT
Source organism: Aotus nancymaae (assembly GCF_030222135.1). Classification (NCBI taxonomy): domain Eukaryota; kingdom Metazoa; phylum Chordata; class Mammalia; order Primates; family Aotidae; genus Aotus; species Aotus nancymaae. The sequence continues at coordinate 15,161,470 of NW_026988472.1, read as the reverse complement.
TCTTGTCCGTAATAATTTGATAACAGTTTTTGGGAGAAACTGACCCTCCTTCTACAAATTAAAGCTAGGACACTGCAATGTGACCAGCTTCTGTCGTAGTTGCTAGTATATTTCCCAGTGGGTAACTTGATATTCTTGGTAGTAAACAACTGAAATCAATTCTGCCTGTCTTAAAAAAGAAAGATCTTGTTGGAAAGTTATGGGTTGCCTCACAGAATCAGCAGGAAGGCTAAAGAACTAGACTAATGAATAAACAGGAACCAAAGTTACAGGACTGGCTAGGTTATCCTGTTTTTTTTCACCAGAACATCACGTAAGTTTATTTCAAATGTTACAGCAATGTTAAAATTGACAAGTTTAATTCTCAACTGCACCAAGTAAACAGCCACTTAAGTATTTTTTTAAAGTTATTCCATCTAAAAAACTGAGGGAGCTTTTCTTTTCCACCACCACCACACACACACCATGGTTTCCCAATAGTTCTCTTTTGGAAAGACTTTTCAATTGATGAGTAAACTGCTGTTGAGATATTTCAGAACTTCATTCCCCAAATGAAAACTAATCTGGACAAACTTATATTGCATAGATTTCTCTACAGATTCTTTGCTTTAAAACCTAAATGCAACTACCATACAGTGTAATTTGAACCTATTTGCCCCCCAATAAAAACTATCTGTCCTGAAAAATATGATGGATATCTCTTGTGATTTTCCAGTTAACAGAATTGTTCTACCTCATAGACAATTATTATCATATATGAAAATAACCAGCTCAACATGGGACATTACTTCAATCTTTACTGACTTATAGGCATATGAACTTGTGCCCAGCTTTTTACCTCTTCCACATTATTCTCCTCCTTCTCCTCCATAAGTGGATGGAATTATTTAATATAAGTGTGATGTAGGACAGTTAACTCTTTATAAACATTTACAATTTAGGTTAAGTCACTGACTAGCATGGAAAAAGAAACTCTGTATATAACGATAGGGAGCCTTCACACTCAATTCAAAATTTAATATTTTTCCCCCTTAAATAACATGTTCTTGTCATGAGGCAGCTATTTGCTTTTCAATAACCACATTTAGGGATACATTCTTAGGACTGATTAGATAGTCCAAGTGAAATGGTTATAGAAATAGAGGCAGTGTCATCTCAGAAAACTATTTATATATCAAAGTCTATTTTGATATCTGGAAAGTTTACAAAAAGGCTGTTGTATTCTTCAAATTAAGTATGCCTTCTGTAACTCAAGCACTCTTCTGTTGGCAAGAGCAAGCTGAAGCTTATCCATGAAGATAAAGGTACTTAATACTAAACTTTTCTTCTAAGCTTAGATTTGGTTTGGATGGTTTAAGAAATGAATAACCCCAAAAAACCAGCAAGGTCTTTCTACAGTTTCACCATCTTAAGATTAGATCCCTATAAACTCATTCATCAACTGTCTTCTTTTTCTGTATTATTCTTGGCACTCAAGACAGTTGAAGCCTATGGCACTTTGTATTTTCACATCTTCAAATATAAACTTAAGGTTATAAAATGTGCATAAACCTTTTATAAACTAATTTTGCTGTTTAACATATTTGGAGTTGAGACTTTTACACCAGAATTTTACATAAGAGGATAAATATTATGAATGAAACTTCCTTTTAAAGTCAAATGACAGAAAGCTCAAGCCCTGTGCATTATTTTAAAGTCTAACTGAGAACATTTCTAAATATTGGAGATGGGACTACAAGAGGAAAACATGAATATTTCAGATGTCTCCCATCTTACAAAGTTATCAACCTGTCAAAGCCACTCCCTATGTGCTGGAAAATGATCTGGCATAAACCAGTCCTCTCAGTGGAGGAGAACACAGTGACATTTGCATTATTAACACTTTACACTTTTTCTTTTCCAAGAATAGGAGCAATATGTTTAACAATTACCCCTGCCCCAAATCCTTAAACTCAATATCATAGGCACAGAGTGTGAGCAAATCTGGGATGTTCTCCAACAGATATGCAATAGCACAGCTATGTTATTCTCAAAAGCGCTGTATAGATATATTTTCTATAAAATCAAATTCTCAGTGGCCATACCTTTAACAGATAGCATTAGATGACATTAATTGCATTTATTGTGTCACAGTCCATCTAAGCTTCCTTTTAGGTATGTTTTAATATGTCCAAGAGAAAATACCTGCTTCAGATTTACTTAGGGGTAGTGACCTATAAGGACATCAACTCAACCATGGAGCACTGATGGTCTCCACTAGTGCCACCAGAATGAAACCTAAACTGCCCTCATCACTGATTCTGGATTCAAAGACCATAATTTGACTGGGCTTGGGTCAAATGACCCACAGCCTAGCTGCCGGTACCTGTTTTCCAGCATGTCATTGTATGAATCCCATGGCAGAATTCCAAATGTAAAAAGAGGCTTAGATCCTATCCTGGACAGTCAATAGGAAGGATAATGTCCACTACATGATACATGTCTAATACATTCAAAGTGCAAGAGAAAATAGAAAAGTATATACTTAAATGGTCCCGTTCCAAGTGTCATTTCTACCTGTCCTCTATTAGTGCTGCATGGGCTAGTCACTCATATCTCCATTCACATAGTCATTTAGGCACCAAATGTTCATTGAGATCTCACCTGCTTCCAGGCACTCTGAAGATACGAAGACGAATATGACATGGTCCTCCAGAGTGCTGTATTCTAATAGAGAAAATAGACATTAAATAAATAATATTAATGGAGTGTAGTAAGTCTTTATATACAGATTAATGCTAAGGGCCGGACACGGTGATGCATGCCTGTAATCCTACCACTTTGGTGGGGCCAAGGCGGGCGGATTGCTTGAGTTTTGGAGTTCAAGACTAGCCTGGGCAACATGGCAAAACTTCATCTCTACAAAAAAATAAAAAATTAGCCAAGTGTGGTGGCACACACTTGTCATCCCTGCTATCCAGGAGGCTGAGGCAGGAGGATTACTTGAGCCTAGGAGGTAAAAGTTGCAGTGAGCCATGATCATGCCACTACACTCTAGCCTAGGTGACAGAGGGAGACCCTGTCACACACACACACACACACACACACACACACACACACACACACACATAAACTAACAAAAACAATAAAAGAGATTAATGCTAAGGGATGGTGTTGACAGGAAGTAGAAAGTAATTAACTTAACAGGGGTGGGGGTGTAATAGTCAGGGATGGTGATGCTGGGAAGAAGCTATAGTAGTGGCAGAGGAGGGTAAGCTGCAAAGTACCTGCATTAAGGTAGAGATGAGTAACATAGTGTATCAGGAGCACAGAAAAGCAGATAGAGCTGAGGGTGAAGATTAAGGTCAGATCGAAGAAAGCCTTCCTCGTCATGCTGGGCATGAACTTTGTCCTGCAGACAGTAGTAGTGCTGACATCGGGAGTGGGATGGTTAGTCCAAACTAAAGGAGGGGTGGGCTGGTGGATAGAGACTGGTATATTCCTTGAGACAGGGCAGGGATTTCTAAAGGATAACCACACAAGAAGGAAAGAGAACACACATGACATGTCCAGAGCCACTGAGGCCCAGCAAGGTGAGGAAGGGTCATTTCAGCTAGACTAGGAAGTCTTGCTACACATGCTAGTTCCAGGGATGGGGTCTCAGCCATGGGGCTAGAGTAAGAGCAGTGCCCACAGCTGGAAGGTGTGAAGTCACCAAGTTCTACCAGTTGGTAGCAGCTGGAAAGGAAGCATAGGACTGGAGCCTAGAGCCTGCAGCCTGGGGCTTACAGCAGTGACTTGAGGGAGCCAGTAGTTAACACTTGGAAGCTCAATTTAGCAAACCTCTGGAGTAGACAAAGCAGAAGACCAGAAAGCTAGTGAGCTAAGTCTCCACAGATTGCAGGGGGCCTCCTAAGTGGGAAAACTCACTGGCCCACAGTTTGCCTCTTAAAGCGATAGGTACAACAGAGTCTATAAAATGTGGGTGAACAGGCTAGATGGCCCAGGTCCAGCATTGGAGAAAGGAACAGACATGTTGAGCACATGTACCAATCTAAGCTAGGAAAACTAGCTTACAAGGTAAAACTTGATTACAGAAAGATGGCGAAAAAAAACAAAACAAAACAAAACAAAAAACAGAAACGAAAACAGAAACAACACAGAGAGTCAGACCCAAGGTCATCCTGCAGAAGGTTGATTGAATTCTCAGCAACACCTGTTGTCGAAACTAGGCTCCTTAAATTCACCACAGCCCAGGCTGGGCTGGGCCTGAATGTGGCAGTGTTGTGGCTTTGATGCAGGAAGAAGAAAGAAGAAATGTGGGGACAAGGAGCTATGCATGACTTGGCAGACATGATTAGACAATGATGGAGATGGGAGAGTTCAGAAAATATATAGCCTTGCTGCAGACATCCATGTATTCTGAGTCTGAAGAGTAAATCATCCCCTCTAGCTTTCTGTGCTTTCTAGGCTTGCTCAAAATGGAAACAAGAATTAAGTATAAGCTTCTTATCATGGCACATCTATCCCCTAACCTGGTCCCTACCCCTCTCTAGCCTCAGCTGCCACCCTTCTGTCTCATATTGGACCCTCTTATAATGCCACACTCCTGGCTAGTCTCGCCTCTGTGCCTTTGTTAAAGTAATTCCCTTTCTCCAAAAGTAGGGTTGCCAGATTTATCAAATAAAATACACGATGTCCAGTTATTAAATTTGAATTTCAGACAAACAATGAATTTATTGTGTGTAAGTATGCCCCACGCAACATCTGGGACATATTTATATTAAAATTTATTCATTGATGTGAAATGCAAACTTAACTGGGTGTCCTATATTGTATCTGACCACCCTAACTGGAATGCTTTTCTTACTCATTCTTTGGGGTGCATTTCAAATGTCCTGTTCTCCAGAAAGCCTTCCCTGAAGTCCCAGGTTGGCCTAAATGCCCTCTTCAGGGCACCTCTGGGCTTACATGTGTGCCTCCAGCCTTGTACATTTTTGTGAAGTTATCACTGGAGGCATCGTTGTCCTCCATCAGCCTCTCAGTTTCACCAGAGCCTGATGAAGCAGGAACTTTGTATCTCCAGCATGAATGCTGCTTAATAAATGTTGGATGACCTGAATTAATATCTGTAGGAGTATACTTGTAGCCTTGAAAATAAATGCCACAAATATATCAGCCCAAAGAGGTTAAAAAATGTTTGTCATTACTCTCTTTGTTTCTCAGGCAATAAAAGTAAAGCAAAGAAAGGCTTTTTCTGATGGCTGACCTTACACCTTGCCCCTGGTGCTGGGTGAACGTAAAGGGCATGTACAAAGAGCACTAAGAAACCATTTAGTACTCTCGCAAAGCATAAAAGTTCAAACCCTGTGGAAGTTCGACCTTTCAGAGTAACTGTATGTTTCTATGACACTTTAGGAAAAAATATGGCCGGGTATAGTGGCTCATGCTAGAGGCCGAGGTGGGCAGATCACTTGAGCCCAGGGATTCAAGATCAGCCTGGGCAACATAGTGAGACCATGTCTTTACTAAAAATTAAAAACTTGGAGAGATCCAAGATGGCCGCTTAGGAGGAACTCGGGAATGCAGCTCCGAGAGAAAGCACAGAGGGTGAGTGGACGCCGTATTTCCAGACTGATTTTTACTGCCCACAGACCAGGAGATTCACACGCAGAGAAGCCACACGGGTCGCCAGCGCCACTGGCGCCGCTGGCTTGAACGGCGCAGCCGCTGGGCCGGCACCCTGAGGCAACGGCTCACTGTACAAAGTGAGAGAGTCTGAGTCCCCTATAAGCCAGCAAGGGGAGCTGAAACGGGTAGCCAGGCCAGCGCCACGAATCTCAGAGCCGCGGCTTTAGCCAACGCAGCGGCTCCGGAGGCAGATCAGATGAGACGGTGTCCCCTCTTACCCAGCAAGAAGACCTGAAACACAACTGAAACCGGGACGGGACGGTCCAGCTCTGTGGAGGAGGGGCGTTCTCCATAGGCACCCTGCTGTTCCCAGGGCAATCTAACAAGGCAATCCGCCACTACAGAGACTCCGTCACTACAGGGGCGGGCCAACATAGCGGAAGCAGTTCTAACTACACCCAGAAGTTCACACGGAAGCTGGGTGGAGCCCACAGCAGCTTAGCGAAGCCTCTGCAACCTGAGTGTGACTAGGCTGCCACCTCGTGGGCAGGGAAAACAGCAACCGCACAGGGGAACATCATAAAACCGTAACTCCCTGGGACAGAACACCTGGGGGGAAGAGCAGGGGGTTTATGAGTTCTGCCACAGCAGACTTAAAATTACCAAAATCAGAAAGACAACAACTACAAAGTCAACAGGTGGATAAATCCACAAAGATGGGAAGAAACCAGCGCAAAAAGGATGAAAACACCCAAAACCAGAACACTTCTCCTCCTACAAGGGATCACAACTCCTCACCAGCAAGGGAACAAGACTGGATGGAGAATGAGTGTGATGAAATGACAGAATCAGCTTTCAGAAAGTGGATAATAAGAAACTTCCGTGAGCTAAAAGAACATGTTCTAACCCAATGCAAAGAAACTAAGAACCTTGAAAAAAGACTTGATGAAATGCTAACAAGAATGGACAACTTAGAGAGGAATATGAGCGATTTGATGGAGCTGAAAAACACAACACGAGAACTTCGTGAAGCATGCACAAGTTTCAACAGCCGAATTGACCAAGCAGAAGAAAGGATATCAGAGGTCGAAGATCAACTCAATGAAATAAAACGAGAAGGCAAGATCAGAGAAAACAGGGTAAAAAGGAATGAACAAAGTCAACAAGAAATATGGGACTATGTGAAAAGACCTAATCTACGTTTGATAGGTGTACCTGAATGTGACGAAGAGAATGCATCCAAGCTGGAAAATACTCTTCAGGATATTATCCAGGAAAACTTCCCCAACCTAACAAGGCAGGCCAAGATTCAAGTCCAGGAAATACAGAGAACACCACAAAGATACTCCTCTAGAAGAGCAACCCCAAGACACATAATCATCAGATTCACCAGGGTTGAAATGAAGGAGAAAATACTAAGGGCAGCCAGAGAGAAAGGTCGGGTTACCCACAAAGGGAAGCCCATCAGACTCACTGCAGATCTCTCAGCAGAAACCCTACAGGCCAGAAGAGAGTGGGGGCCGATATTCAACATCCTTAAGGAAAAGAACTTTCAACCCAGAATTTCGTATCCAGCCAAACTAAGCTTCATAAGTGAAGGAAAAATAAAATCCTTTGTGAACAAGCAAGAACTCAGAGAGTTCATCACCACCAGACCAGCTCTACAAGAGCTCCTGAAGGAGGCACTACACATAGAAAAGAACAACCAGTACCAGCCACTCCAAAAACACATGAAAAGGTAAAGAGCATCAACACAATGAAGAATCTGCATCAACCAAAGGGCAAAACAGCCACCTAGCACCAAAATGACAGGATCGAATTCACACATAACAATATTAACCCTAAATGTAAATGGACTAAATGCCCCAATCAAAAGACACAGACTGGCAAATTGGATAAAAAGCCAAAACCCATCAGTGTGCTGTATCCAGGAAACCCATCTCGCATGCAAGGATACACAAAGGCTCAAAATAAAGGGATGGAGGAAGATTTACCAAGCAAATGGAGAGCAAAAAAAAGGAGGAGTTGCAATTCTCATCTCTGATAAAATAGACTTTAAAGCAACAAAGATCAAAAGAGACAAAGAAGGACATTACATAATGGTAAAAGGATCAATGCAGCAAGAAGAGCTAACGATCCTAAATATATATGCACCTAATACAGGAGCACCCAGATACATAAGGCAAGTTCTTAAAGACTTACAAAGAGACTTAGACTCCCACACAATAATAGTGGGAGACTTCAACACACCACTGTCAATATTAGACAGATCAACGAGACAGAAAATTAACAAGGATATCCAGGACTTGAACTCAGACCTGGAACAAGCAAACCTAATAGACATTTACAGAACTCTCCACCCCAAATCCACAGAATATACATTCTTCTCAGCACCACATCACACCTACTCTAAAATTGACCACATAATTGGAAGTAAATCACTCCTCAGCAAATGCAAAAGAACGGAAACCATAACAAACAGTCTCTCAGACCACAGTGCAATCAAGTTAGAACTCAGAATTCAGAAACCAACCCAGAACCGCACAGCCTCATGGAAAATGAACAACTTTCTCCTGAATGTTGACTGGATAAACAATGAAATGAAGGCAGAAATAAAGACGTTCTTCGAAACCAACGAGAATGAAGACACCACATACCAGAATCTCTGGGACACATTTAAAGCAGTCTCTAGAGGAAAATATATAGCAATAAGTGCCCACATGAGAAGAAAGGAGAGATCTAAAATTGACACCCTATCGTCAAAATTGAAAGAGCTAGAGGAGCAAGATCAAAAAAACTCAAAACCTAGCAGAAGACAAGAAATAACTAAGATCAAAGCAGAATTGAAGGAGATAGAGACACGAAAAACCCTTCAAAAAATCAATAAATCCAGGAGCTGGTTTTTTGAAAAGATCAACAAAATAGACAGACCACTAGCCAGACTAATAAAAAAGAAAAGAGAGAATAATCAAATAGATGCAATAAAAAATGACAAAGGGGATATCACCACAGATTCCACAGAAATTCAAACCATCATCAGAGATTATTACAAACAACTCTATGCACATAAATTAGAAAACCTGGAGGAAATGGATAAATTCCTGGACAGCTGCCTCCTCCCAAGCCTAAACCAGGAAGAAGTCGAAACCCTGAATAGACCAATAACAAGGTCTGAAGTCGAGGCAGCAATTAAGAGCCTACCACCCAAAAAAAGCCCAGGTCCAGATGGGTTCACAGCCGAATTCTACCAGACATACAAAGAGGAACTGGTACCATTCCTACTGAAACTATTCCAAATAATCCAAAAAGAGGGAATCCTTCCCAAATCATTTTATGAGACCAACATCATCCTAATACCAAAACCTGGCAGAGACTCAACAAGAAAAGAAAACTACAGGCCAATATCCATGATGAACATAGATGCAAAAATCTTCAATAAAATAATGGCAAGCCGATTACAACAGCACATCAAAAAGCTTATCCACCATGATCAAGTAGGATTCATCCCGGGGATGCAAGGCTGGTTCAATATACGCAAGTCTATAAATGTAATTCACCACATAAACAGAACCAAAGACAAAAACCACATGATTATCTCAATCGATGCAGAGAAGGCCTTCGACAAAATTCAACAGCCCTTTATGCTAAAAACCCTCAATAAACTAGGTATCGATGGAACGTATCTCAAAATAATAAAAGCTATTTACGACAAACTGACAGCCAATATCATACTGAACGGGCAAAAACTGGAAGCATTCCCTTTGAAATCTGGCACTAGACAAGGATGCCCTCTCTCACCACTCCTATTCAATATAGTACTGGAAGTTCTAGCCAGAGCAATCAGGCAAGAAAAAGAAATAAAGGGTATTCAATTAGGAAAGGAGGAAGTCAAATTGTCTCTATTTGCAGACGACATGATTGTATATCTAGAAGACCCCCTCATCTCAGCCCAAAAGCTCCTGAAACTGATAAGCAACTTCAGCAAAGTCTCAGGATACAAAATCAATGTGCAAAAATCACAAGCATTCCTATACACCAATAACAGACTTAAAGAGAGCCAAATCAAGAACGAACTGCCATTCACAATTGCTACAAAGAGAATAAAATACCTAGGAATACAACTAACAAGGAACGTAAAGGACCTCTTCAAGGAGAACTACAAATCACTGCTCAACGAAATAAGAGAGGACACAAACAGATGGAGAAACATTCCATGTTCATGGTTAGGAAGAATTAATATCGTGAAAATGGCCATACTGCCCAAAGTAATATACAGATTCAATGCTATCCCCATCAAGCTACCAATGACCTTCTTCACAGAACTGGAAAAAACCACCTTGAACTTCATATGGAACCAAAAGAGAGCCCGCATAGCCAAGTCAATTCTAAGCAAAAAGAACAAAGCAGGAGGCATCACACTACCAGACATCAAACTCTACTACAAGGCTACAGTAATCAAAACAGCATGGTACTGGTACCAAAACAGAGATATAGACCAATGGAACAGAACAGAGGCGTCGGAGGCAACACAACATATCTACAACCACCCGATCTTTGACAAACCCGATAAAAACAAGCAATGGGGAAAGGATTCCCTGTTCAATAAGTGGTGTTGGGAAAACTGGCTAGCCATATGCAGAAAGCAGAAACTGGACCCCTTCCTGACACCTTACACTAAAATTGACTCCAGATGGATTAAAGACTTAAACATAAGACCTAACACCATAAAATCACTAGAAGGAAACCTAGGCAAAACCATTCAGGACATAGGCGTAGGCAAGGACTTCATGACCAAAACACCAAAAGCATTGGCAATAAAAGCCAAAATAGACAAATGGGACCTAATCAAACTCCACAGCTTCTGCACAGCAAAAGAAACAGTCAATAGAGTGAATCGGCAAGCAACAGAATGGGAAAAAATTTTTGCAGCCTACCCATCTGACAAAGGGCTGATATCCAGAATTTACAACGAGCTAAAAAAGATTTACAAGAAAAAAACAAACAAGCCCATTCAAAAGTGGGTGAAGGATATGAACAGATACTTTACAAAAGAAGACATACATGAGGCCAACAAGCATATGAAAAAATGCTCATCATCACTGGCCATTAGAGAAATGCAAATCAAAACTACATTGAGATACCATCTCACACCAGTTAGAATGGCAATCATTAAAAAATCCGGAGACAACAGATGCTGGAGAGGATGTGGAGAAATAGGAACACTTTTACACTGTTGGTGGGAGTGTAAATTAGTTCAACCATTGTGGAAAACAGTGTGGCGATTCCTCAAGGACCTAGAAATAGAAATTCCATTTGACCCAGCAATCCCATTACTGGGCATATATCCAAAGGATTATAAATCGTTCTACTATAAGGACACATGCACACGAATGTTCATAGCAGCACAGTTTACAATAGCAAAGACCTGGAACCAACCCAAATGCCCATCGATGATAGACTGGACAGGAAAAATGTGGCACATATACACCATGGAATATTATGCAGCCATTAAAAACGAGGAGTTCGCGTCCTTTGTAGGGACATGGATGAACCTGGAAACCATCATTCTCAGCAAACTGACACAAGAACACAAAATCAAACACCACATGTTCTCACTCATAGGCGGGTGTTGAACAAGGAGAACACATGGACACAGGGAGGGGAGCACTATACAAGGGGGTCTGTTGTGGGGGAGTGGGGGGGACAGCGGGGGGGTGGGGAATTGGGGAGGGATAGCATGGGGAGAAATGCCAGATATGGGTGAAGGGGAGGAAGGCAGCAAATCACACTGCCACGTATGCACCTATGCAACAACCTTGCATGTTTTTCACATGTACCCCAAAACCTAAAATGCAATAAATAAATATATAAAAAAAAAAAAAAAAAAAAAAAAAAATTAAAAACTTAGCAGGGCATGGTGGCACATGTCTGTGGTCCCAGCTACTCAGGAGGCTGAAGCAGGAGGATTGATTGAGCCTGAGAGGCTGAGGCTGCAGTGAGCCATGATTGGCCACCACACTCCAGCCTGGGCAACAGAGTGAGACCTTGTCTCAAAAAAAAGTATATTGGCTGGGTGCAGTGGCTCATGCCTGTAATCCCAGCATTCTGGGAGGCCGAGGTGGGTGAATCACTTAAGGTCAAGAGCTTGAGACCAGCCTGGTCATCATGACAAAGACAAAACCCTGTCTCTACAAAAGTACAAAAATTAGCCAGGCATGGTAGTGTGCACCTATAGTCCCAGTTACTTGGGAAGTTGAAGCAGGGGATAGCTTGAACCCGGGAGGCGGAGATTGCAGTGAGCTGAGATCATGCCACCTCACTGAAGTCTGGGCGACAGAGTGAGACTCCATCTCAAAAAAAAAAAGTATGTGTATTAAAAAGGAAAAAAAAGAAAAAGATATTTTGCATTTTTCTATCTCAGAGTGCTACTGAGACTATAAGGAAATGCGAAATATTTAGAGATTTAAGAGGAAAAGCATTATTTCAGGCTATTGAATAGTCTAGCAAGGAAATCTAACCCATTTCCTTAAGGTGAGTTGGGAATCATTTCAGCAAGATGACAATCTAGCCAAGAATCAAGGGTGTTCCTTATTTGTCCAAAGATGCCACTTTACAGATGAAAAAATTAGGACCCGGAGAGGCTAAGTGACTTATCCGAGGTCATGGAACTGAGTAATGACTAAGCATTGAGGGTCTTCTGATCCCCAGCCTAGCACTCCTGTAACTGTCTAAAAAATACTTTGATGGAGGATTTCCAACATCATGGAGTAGCCCATTTAAGTGTTTACTAGAGGATCCTCATTATAGAAAAAATCTTCTTTCCCTCAATTTTATCAAAATTATTCATTCTGTTCTTTCAATTGAAAGGAAAAAAATAAGCTTCACTCTCATCAACCTATGCTTGGTATATTTAAAGACCACTATACTTTGTATATTTAAAGGCCACTATTAAATTGACCTCTAGGTCTTCTCATTCTCAAACAAAAATAAAAACGGTATTTGATGGGGTTTGTTCTCCTGGGAAAGTGTCTCTCTTTTGAACTATAACTTGTATCTTTAGATCCTTCTTTCAATTAGAGCATATAGAATGGATATGGCAATTTAATATGGATCTGCTCAGATTGGGAATAATGGAAGAACTACTTTTATTTGTGCATTTTCATATATCCCTATACATCTTATGATTATATTTTCTTTAAAGAAATAAAGGGGGGAAATGGCTTTTAATTGTTGTTTCATGATCAAATCACAATTTAGTTTTACTGCTATCAACAGTAAAGGCACAGTGAGATCCCAAGACCTCTGTCCTATAACTAAGCATTAGCAACTCACATGCCCTGTATCTTAAAGGGCTTCCTTTGCTAAAGACTGGGCTTAAACTCATTTTCTTTGCTATCTTTATGTCCTGCACTAGATGAATTTTACTAAGAACTCAAAATCGCAAGCATGCAGGCTGTAAATCTTACTTAGAGCAAAATATATTAAATATCAAGGAATTTAAGTTTAGAGTTCCTTCTTGGCCAAATCTCACTCAATTTCCAATATCTATTTTACCTAATCTCCCTCCCTCTCAGCTGTATTATCTTTATTGTTAATCTATAAAGTCTGCAATTGCCCTGTAATAATACAAGCTTATCTTCTTAGAGACATTTCCTTGAAAGTTTACTTAATAATCTTTAAAGGTGCATGGTGCCTATACTTTAAAGAAAGTAAGCATAAATATTTACTTATAAACTGTAATATTGGGGAATAGAGTAAACATTTAAATCATATGGTTTATAATCTGGCGTGAGAACCTTTTCTTCTGATACCTTTGGCTAAAAAAATGTCTGCCTCCTCTCCAACTATCTAAATCCTCCCTATTCTTAAAGATTCAGTTTAAAAATCTCATTCCCCATAACTTCCTGACCATCTTGGCCCAAGGAATTCCTCCTTAACTAGAATCTTTAATTTTACAAATCATTTTCACCACATTTATATATCTTAAAGCGTTTTCTTTCTTAAAAAGTACTATATTTTTATTTATTATGATTTCAACTTTTATTTTAGATTCAGGGGGTATTTGTGCAGGTTTGTTACATGAGTATATTGCGTGACACTGAGGTTTGGGGTACAAATGATCCCATCACCCAGGTAGTTAGCATAATACCAAATAGGTAATTCTTGAAGCATTTTCTAAGCACTTTTATGTCTCATAGGGCTGGTACTTTTGTTTTATTGTACTAAAGCATTTTTCAATTGATACTTATTTGTTCATTTGTTTGTTACTAGATGTCTCTCTTCCTCCCTGTTTGCCTGTCTCCACTGGCAACCAACTCTCAACTGTGTATCCCTAGTACCTTGAATAATATTTGGTATTTGCTAAATAAATGAATGAACGAAAGCAACCTATCACCATGACATTCCTGTCTGTAAGCATTATTATCCTCAATTCCCCCATGAGGAAACTTAGTTTCAAGGTGTTTGAGTAATTTACCCAAGGTTACATAGTGTCTGATAGAGCTGGATTTTTCCAGGAAGATTTTCTGATTTGCTAGTTATGAGACTTCACAAGTTTCTTCCCCTTGCTGTGTTTCCATGTCCTCGTTGTAACAGTGGAGATAATACCATGCTATCTGCCTTACAGGATTATCGTGGGGATTAAATGAGCAAACGTAGGCAAAGTACAGGGCCCTCGTGCTCACTGCTGGACATGCCTAGTTGATACCAATTCATCATTCATTGAGTAATACCATTCAAATAGCTACTAATCTAACAATTTTGTTCACAAAGATGTAATGAAATACTTTCTTAAATACCTTGCTGAATTTAAAATTCTCTCAACCTATGAAATCCCTTACCTGCTAGTTTCATTAACACTATGTACAAAGGAAATGAGGTTTGGCTTGTTTCTTGGTGAACTCATTCCATCACTCAATGGCCACGGCTTCCTTGTGTGTGCCCCAGGCTTTCTCTCTGTTATCAGCTTTAGAATTTTGCTGAGGAATTCCATCAGGCACATTATTCCCTGGTTTCCAGAACCCACCTTTCTTCCCTTTTGGAAAATGGAAACATTATTTCAACTTCGAAATAGACTCATTTAGTTTTTATATTTTGTTCCCACAGTGTCTGGTAAAATGCATTGTTCAGCCAGGTATGGTGACTCACACCTGTAATCCTAGCACTTTGGGAGGCAGAAGTGGGTAGATGAATAGAGGTCAGGAGTTCAAGACCAGCCTGGTCAGCCTGAAGAAACCCTGTCTCTACTAAAAAATATAAATATTAGCTTGGCATGGTAGTGCACGCCTATAGTCCCACCTACTCTGGAGACTGAGGCAAGAGAATTGCTTGAACCCAGGAGGAGGGGCTTGCAGTGGACTGAGATTGCACCACTGCACTCCATACTAGGCAACAGAGCAAGACTTTATCTCAAAAATTGAAAAAAAGAAAAACAAAAACACATTGCTCAATTGACTTTTGTGGATTGCTTGATTTGGTACTGAATTCTGATATAGATTGGATCTCTCTGTGTCCCTACCCAAATCTCATGTTGAATTGTAATCCCCAATATTGGAAATGGGGTTTGGGGGGATGTGATTGGATCATGGGGACAGATTTCTTATGAATGGTTTAGCACCATCCCCTCGTTGCTGTTCTTGTGGTACTAAGCGAGTTCTCCTGAGGTCTGTTCCTTTAAAAGTGTGTGACACCTCCCCTCTTTTTCTCTTGCTCCTACTTTTGCCTTGTTAGATATGTCTGCTCCCTGTTCACCTTGCATCAAGATTGGAAGCTTCCTGAGGACTCCTTAGAAGCAGATACCACTTTCCTTCCTGTATAGCCTGCAGAACCATGAGCCAATTAAACTTCTTTTCTTTATAAATTACTCAGTCTTGGGTATTTCTTTACAGCAATGCAAGAATAGTCTAATACAAATTCTTATAATGTCATTTCAGTTGATTAGAATGTACCCAGAACTTTAGTATTCAAATGATCCATCTGCCTAATAATATAATAACTAATACTTTTATGTGCCAAGGAATGTGCTAAGGCCTTTACAAGCATCATTTCCTATAAGTTTTACAATATTACTTTGAGTGAATTAGTATTCATCACCCGTTTTACAGCTGAAAAGCTAGGACTTATAGCCTGTATTTCATGCTCCATGATGACCAAAAAAATAAGCAAACAAACACCACCAGAAAGAGTGACAGAGAGGAAATAGTATAGATACAAAATGAGAAGTGCAGAGGCCAGGATTCCTAGAGGATTTGGTGGTTTTCTAATTTCTGATGTTTGTCCTTTCTGGACCCTTATTAAAAAACTTTTTTTTTTTCTCCCTTAACCTGATTCTACATCATATCTGTTACTTGAAAATTAAGCGCTAAAAAGACTTTCTGGAAGATGTTACAAACAAAACGTCCTTTTAAGGAAGTAGGAGTTTACAAGGTGAATAAAGAGCATTTGCAGAACAAGCAGCATCAGGTGAGAAGGGTATAGTGGCTTCACGCAGCACGACATCCAGTAGGTTTTAATGTTCCCTATAGGAAGGGAATCTGAGGTGTGTGATGGAAAGTGAGGTGAAGAGATAGACAGAAGCATAATCACATCATGCCTTGCATATCAAAAGTAAAAAAAAAATTAAATGTATCCTGAAAATTAAGAGAATGGTTTTACTGTTTGGTAATAATAAATATAAAAGTAAGAGAATGATTTAAATATTTAATGATAATTAAGATGAATAATTCTAAGGTGTAGATAAAATTTGCATTTTGGACTGATCGTGCTGAGTGTAACCACCTGGTAAAATTTGTGGGGACTTCTCTACTGCCAAAAGACTGTGGATTTCAGTGATCCAGGAAAGGAGTGGAGGGCATTGGAGCCAAAGCAGACCCAGTCTCACCATTACCTAAAAGGCTGAGGGTTAAAAAAAAAAAAGGTTTTTTTTCTGTTTCTTTTTTTAAAACTTTTATATTAGGTTCAAGGGTTCATGTGCAGGTTTGTCATATTGGTAGACTCATGTCACAGGGGTTTGTTGTACAGATTATTTTGTCACGCAGATACTAGACCTAGAGCTTAATAGATATATTTTCTGATCCTGTCCCTCCTCCCTCAAATAGGCCCCAGTGTCTGTTGCTCCCCTCTTTGTGTCCTTGTGTTCTCATCATTTAGCTCCCACTTATAAGTGAGAACATACTGTATTCGGTTTTCTGTTCCTGCATTAGTTTGTTAAGGATAATGGCCTCCAGCTTCATCCATGTTCCTGCAAAGGACACGATCTCATTCTTTTTTATGGCTGTACATTTCAGGTGAAAGGTATCCTTTTGGCTCAATTGCATGCATTTTCTTTCTGACCCTCACTTGGAGGGTATAAAGACAAAGCAAATGTCCCAGAAGGAAGCAGATATATGCAGTTTCATAGTTCATCTAGGCACACAATCCAGATACATTGAAGTTTTATCATAGGGACAAAAAAATTCACAAAATTAATATTTTGGGTTCTAAAGACCTATATGTTTTGATTCTGCAGGCAAGTTGGCTACTGCAGTACACTTAGAATTCAAGACAGAGAGACGTAAACAACAAGGCTTGAGGTTAACTTTCTTATTTTTTTTAAAATATATATTTTATTGCATTTTAGGTTTTGGGGTACATCTGAAGAACATGCAAGATTGTTGCATAGGTACATACTAACTTTCTATGAAACTTATTGAGATTCAAATACTATATGTTAGTTTCAAATAACAGGTTTTTAAGGTCGTTAGATTAAAAACTGTGCCTGAATTACACTTGTATCTTTTTGGCTACATTTTCTTCTCATTTCCATATGAACATAATGGCAAATAATCTCTCCATTTCTTTAACAACCCCAGAGAATCTCAATTTTTCTAAAGAAGGCTTCTGGTTTTGTTCGTTTGTTTGTTCACTTGGTTTTTAGGAGTAAGGAGAAGCAGCTATGTTCATTATCCTTGTGTGTTTCAGACTTAAATAACCCCTGCATTTTTCCTACACTATTGAGCCAGCCTGTTGATTCAAGATGCTGCCTTTCATTTAGTGAGGCCTGTGCCTTTTAAGTCATTCTGAATTACGTCAGTACCCTAAGCACTTCATATCCAGGACCTCTTTATAGTAAATAGCGTATAACAGAGCCTGATGCAACTGTCCTAAGAAAAAATGGGTGTTATTGAAATTCTAGGGGGAAAACAGAGTTTGTTCATTTGTTTTTTAAAGGTAATTGCTCAGACCCAGAAAAATCCGAAGCAATGAACAATTTTATCTAAGACAAATTTCATTATATCATATTCTAATTGCTTCAGTAACAATTGTAGAATATCTCATTCTAATCATAACAACAACAAACATTTTTGAAATAAGCTGGACAGATGTCTGTGTCTGAGACAAGGCAACAGAGAGGGAGTATCTGTATGTGAACATAAAACAAAGGACAGATTTCACAGATTGAAGTTCTGGTATTTTCTTGGCAATCAGATCAGGTTATGAACTACATGATCCTGAAATCCTTCCTAGAGGAAAACAATGCTTCCTTTATTTAGCCTGAGTCTCTCAAAACAAGAAGACATCTGTAAACGTCAACTTCAAATTCCAAAGGTATTTTTAGTATGAACACGAAGCGTACAAAACTTTGTTATTTATAAAATTATTTTAATGTACATATTTTAAGTGTGTTGTGATTCATATGTTTTCATATGCATATAGTTCTACTAATGCAAATGTTTTGCTATGTTTACCATTTTTTTTGGCTCCTCCTTTCACCTCATTGCTCTATGCTCACCCACAATTACCCCTCCAACACATGAGCACACACATGTGCACACAGAAACGTCATGTTGACTACCTGATGTGAATCCTTACCAAGCTTACGTAATTGTATACACACATGAGTGTTTATTGTAGTTTATTTCATAAAAATGCATCATATTACACTACACACTCATTTTTGAATCATTTTTTCCTTAACATTCATATAAAAATTCCTCCAAATCAAGTGGTACCTTGGTACCTTTTTTTTTTTTTTGAGACTGAGTCTCATTCTGTTGCCTGCCCAGGCTGGAGTGTGTGCAGTGGTGCCATCTTGGCTCACTGCAGTCTCTGCCTCTCGAGTTCAAGGAATCTCATATGAGCCTTAGTCACCCGAGTAGCTGGGATTACAGGCATGTACCACCATATCTGGCAAATTTTTGTATTTTTAATAGAGATAGAGTTTCACCATGTTGGTCAGGCTGGTCTCAAACTCTCGGACTCAAGTGATCCACCCACCTTGGCCTCCCAAAGTGCTGGGATTACAGGCATGAGCCGTTGTACCCAGCCAGTACTTTCTTTTTAATGGCTGAATATTAGTCTACAGTTTATGAAGATATGTATTCAACCATTCCTCTTCTGCTTCAATTTGTTCCCAGTCTTTTACCTCTATTAACCACACAGCAATAGCCATTCTTGTACACATACCATTATAAACTGGTGATTTATTTTTAAGAAAGAGATTTCCAAGACTGGGGCACTGAGTCAAAGGTCATATGTTTTTTTTGTTTGTTTGTTTTGTTTTTTGTGTTTTTTTTTTTTTTGACGGAGTTTCACTCTTGTTACCCAGGCTGGAGTGCAATGGCGCGATCTCGGCTCACCACAACCTCCGCCTCCTGGGTTCAGGCAATTCTCCTGCCTCAGCCTCCTGAGTAGCTGGGATTACAGGCACGCACCACCGTGCCCAGCTAATTTTTTGTATTTTTAGTAGAGACGGGGTTTCACCATGTTAACCAGGTTGGTCTCGATCTCTTGACCTCGTGATCCACTCGCCTCGGCCTCCCAAAGTGCTGGGATTACAGGCGTGAGCCACCGCGCCCGGCCGTATGTATTTTTTAAGAGATGTTGCCATATTGCTTTCCGAAATGACTTTAATCTTTTATATTTTGAGCATCAATGCATGAGAGAATATTTTCCTTTGAGTTCTTGCCAGTAATAGTTGTTGATCCTTTTGACTTTTGCTAATTTTGGTAGGTATAAAGTGAAATCTTACCAGACACAGTGGCTCATGCCAATAATCCCAGCACTTTGGGAGGCTGAGGCAGGAAGATCACTTGAGCCAAGGAATTCAAGACCAGCCTAGGCAACACAGCAAGACCCCATTTCTACAAAAGATAAAAAAAAAAATGCTGGTCATGGTGGTGTAGCGAGACACTAACTCAATAAATAAATAAATACGAGGCAGGAGGATTACCTGATGTCAGGAGTTCAAAAACAGCCTGGGAAACATGGTGAAACCCTGTTTCTACTCAAAATACAAAAACTAGCCGGGCATTGTGGTGGGCACCTGCTATCCCAGCTACTCAGGAGGCTGAGGCAGGAGAATCGCTTGAACCTGGGAGGTGGAGGTTGCAGTGAGCCGAGATCATACCACTGCACTCCAGCCTGGGTGAGGGAGTGAGACTATATCTCAAAATAATAATAATAATAAATAAAGTGAAACTGCATTGTTAATTCAATTTGCATCTTTTCACATATTTGTTGGGTCTTTGTAATAGCTCTTCTGTCAGTTGTTTGTCTATGACCTTCGACTATTCTTGTCCAATTGTAGGAGCTCTTTGCAATAGATGTTGACTCTCTGTTTGCCTCTATTACACATATTTATTTATTTCACATTTCATTTATTAACTTTGTTTGTGGTAACATTTGCCCCCAAATGTACTCAAAATACCTATATTGCTTTTTGTGGTTTCTGAGTTTCAAGACTTGGTTAAAATTGTCTCCTTATTCCTTAGATCTGTGCAACCACTATGGAGTACAGTTCAGAGGTTTCTCAATAAACTAAAAATAGAGCTACTATATGATCCAGTAATCCTACTGCCAGGTATATTCCCAAAAGAAAGGAAATCTGTATACTGAAGAAATAATCTACACTCCCATGTTTGTTGCAGCACTGTTCACAATAGCCAAGATTTGGAAGCAGACTAAGTGTCCATCAACAGATGAGTGGATAAAGAAAGTATAGTACTTATACACAATGAAGTACTATTTAGTCATCGGAAAGAGCGAGACTCTTTCATTTGCAACAACCCGGATAGAAATGGAGGTCATTATATTAAGTGAAATAAACCAGGCATAGAAAGACAAGATCTATACTATATAGAATATTGCATATTCTCACTTATTTGTGGGATCTAAAAATCAAAACAATTGAACTCATGGAAATAGAGAATATTAGGATGGTTACCAGAAGCTGGGAAGGGTAATTGTGGGAGGGGGGATGGTTAATGGGTACAAAACATAGTTAGAAAGAATGAATAAGACCTACTATTTGATAACACAACACAGGGATTTTAGTCAATAATAACTTAACTGCACATTTAAAATAGCTAAATGAGTATAATTAGATGATTGGTAACACAAAGGATAAATGCTGGAGGGGATGGATATCTAATTTTTCATGATGTGATTATTACTTATTGCATGCCTGTACCAAAATACCTCGTGTACTCCATAAATGTGTGCACCTACTGTGTACACACAAACATTCAAAATAAAAATAATAAAAATAATTCGTACACCAAAGAGGCACATTTTGAGGTGGCGTATTCTGGTCTCCACAGCCATTAGTGTAGTAAACATCACTGATAAACAATCTATCCTTTCCTGAATAGAAATATTACCCTTGTTGTCTTAGGTTGTTTGTATTGCTATAAAGGAATACCTGAGCCTGGGTAATTTATAAATAAAAGAGGTTTATTTGGCTCACAGTTCTGCAGACTGTACAAGAAGCATGGCACTGACATATGCTTCTGGTGAGAGCTTCAAGCTGTGTCCACTCATGGCAGAAGGCAAAGGGAAGCCAACATGTGCAGATATAACATGGTGAGAGAAGAAGCAAGAGAGAGAGGGGAGATGCCAGGCTCTTTTTAACAACCAGTTTTCATGAGAACTAATAGAGTGAGGACTCACCACCCTGAGGACAGCATTGAGCCATTCGTGAAGGATCCACCCACGTGATGAAAACACCTCCCACCATGCCCCACCTCCAACATTGGGATCACAATCAACATGAGATTTGAAGAGGTCAAACAAACCACATTCAAACTATATCACTTACCATATATTAGTCTTGTCATATTTACTGATATTTATTATTTTTAGTTCTCTTGTTCTGCTCCAGCGATCTATTTATCTATTCCTGTGTCAGTGTCATATTGATTTTATGACACTGGCTTTATTTTTTTCAATACTTACCTTTGAAGTTGTAGTATAGTTTAAATATGATAAAAATCACAGATATTTAGTGATAGATTGTTGAGTTCTGACAAATGTATTTATTCATATAATCACTGTACTACTCAAAACATTTACATCTCACCAGAAAGTTCCCTCATGTCCCCAACTTTCAGTAATAAACATTTATTTTTATTACAGACACGTTAGTTGTATTTGCTCTAAAATTTCAAATAGACGGAATCAACATTTTTGTGTATTTGGCTTCTTTATTCAACATGATGACTTTGAGATTAATCTATGGTATTTCATTTCTTTTAATTTTGAAATCTGTTTTGATGAACGTTTACCTTGTTTCCATCTGCAAAGCTCTTTAAACTTTTGTTTACAGGTCTTTCGGTTGAC
Source organism: Aotus nancymaae (assembly GCF_030222135.1). Classification (NCBI taxonomy): domain Eukaryota; kingdom Metazoa; phylum Chordata; class Mammalia; order Primates; family Aotidae; genus Aotus; species Aotus nancymaae. The sequence continues at coordinate 15,139,264 of NW_026988472.1, read as the reverse complement.
ATGCATTTTAATTTTTCTTGGACAAATACATAAGAATAGAATTTCTTGGTCATATAGTAGGTTTCTGTTTAACCTTGATAAAAATTGATAAACTCTTTTCCAAAGTGGTTGCATTATTTTATACTCCCACTGACATTTTATGAGAATTCTAGTTGGTCTACATTTTCACCAACATTTGGTGGTGTTGGCCTTTTAAATTTTAACCTTTCTAGTAAGTGTGATGTGATATTTCATTGTGGATTTCTTTCTGTAGAGCTTGTGTGGCACTATTCGTTTTTTTTAGTTTTAAAAATTGAGTATAATTTATATGTTATTGTGGTTAAATTTTCATTTCCCTGAAGACTAATGAAATTTGTCATCTTTTTATATTCTTCTGGCTATATACATCTTCCTTTTAAAAGTTCTGTTCCAGTCATTTGCTTGCCAACTTTTCTACTGGGTTTTACTTTTATTGTTGATTTATAAAAGTTTTTAAAATATATATTCTGAATATAAGTTCTTATCAGATATATGTATTATGAATATATTCTCCCGGTGTGTAAGTGGCCTCCTCATTCCTTTACCGGTGTCTTATGATTGGCAGAAGTTTTTGATTTTGACATAATTTACTCTATTAGTTTTATCTTTTATGGTTATTGCTTTTGTGTCCTCACTGAGAATTCTTTGCTTGACCTAAGGTTGTGAAGACTTGCGCCTATGCTTTCTTTTAAAAGCTGTACAGCTTGAGCTTTTATGTTTAAGCCTATGAACATCCCAAATTATTCTTTTTACACAATTTGAGATAGAAAATATTATTCATTTTATTCCATACAGATGTCCAGTTATTCAAACATAATTTATTTAAAATTTTTTATTTCCTTATTAAACTTTGTGCTTTTATTGAAAGCCAATTGATTATATATGTATGAGTCTATTTCTGGACTCTATTCTATTCCATTAATCTATTTGTTTATCCTTTTGTTAATACTGCAGTGTATGAGCTTTATAGTAAGTCTTGAAATCAGATAATTTAAGTTTTCCAATGTTCTTCTACTTTCCTTCACACTTGTTTTGGCTATGCTAGGTCTTTGCATTTTTACATACATTTTAGAATCAGCTTGTCAATTTTTATCAAAACATATTATTAATATTATTGTTAACATTGTATTGAATCTATAAGTCAATTTGAAAAAAAGTTGGCATGTTAAAAGTATTTAGTTTCTTCATCAATGAACATGGCATTCTCTTCATTTATTTAATTCTTCTTTAATTTCTGTTAGCAATGTTTTGTAATTTATGGAATAGATGTCTTCAACTTTTTTATTAAATTTATTTCTATTTATATTATATTTTGACACTATTACAAACGGTGTTTATTTTTAATTGCATTTTAGGTTTTGGGGTACATGTGAAAAACATGCAAGACTGTTGCATAGGTACACACGTGGCAGTGTGATTTGCTGCCTTCCTCCCCTTCACCTATATGTGGCATTTCTCCCCATGCTATCCCTCCCCAACTCCCCACCCACCGCTGTCCCTCCCCTATTTCCCCCCAACAGACCCCAGTGTGTAGTGCTCCCCTCCCTGTGTCCATGTGTTCTCATTGTTCAACACCCGCCTATCAGTGAGAACATGCGGTTTTTGATTTTGTGTTCTTGTGTCAATTTGCTGAGAATGATGGTTTCCAGCTTCATCCATGTCCCTACAAAGGACACGAACTCATCGTTTTTGATGGCTGCATAATATTCCATGGTGTATATGTGCCACATTTTCCCTGTCCAGTCTATCATTGATGGGCATTTGGGTTGGTTCCAGGTCTTTGCTATTGTAAACAGTGCCACAATGAATATTCATGTGCATGTGTCCTTATAGTAGAACGATTTATAATCCTTTGGATATATGCCCAGTAATGGGATTGCTGGGTCAAATGGAATTTCTATTTCTAGGTCCTTGAGGAATCGCCACACTGTTTTCCACAATGGTTGAACTAATTTACACTCCCACCAACAGTGTAAAAGTGTTCCTATTTCTCCACATCCTCTCCAGCATCTGTTGTCTCCAGATTTTTTAATGATTGCCATTCTAACTGGCATGAGGTGGTATCTCAATGTAGTTTTGATTTGCATTTCTCTAATGACCAGTGATGATGGGCATTTTTTCATATGTTTGTTGGCCTCATGTATGTCTTCTTTTGTAAAGTATCTGTTCATATCCTTTGCCCACTTTTGAATGGGCTTGTTTGTTTTTTTCTTGTAAATCTGCTTTAGTTCTCTGTAAATTCTGGATATCAGCCCACAAACAGTGTTTTTAATGTTTGTTGCAAGTGTATAGAAATACAATTGATGTTTATATTGACCTTGTATCCTGTGGCTTGCTAAATTTACTTATCATTTGCATTAATTTCGCTTTGTAGAATTCCTAGGACTTGATGTACGCATAACTATGCAATCATGTTATTTGCAAATAAAAACTGCATTAATTTTTTTATTTCCTATTTTTATGCTTTTTTTCTTTTTCCTTTTTTTAGATCACTAGCTAGGACCTCCAGTTATTGTGAATTAAAATGTTAATAATAGACATTTTAACCTTAATTTTAATGTAACTAAATTTTAAGGGTTAAAAATTTTAATTTTTTCAATAATTATGATATTAGCTATAGAGTTTTTAGTATTGCTTTTAATAAACTATTGGCAGAAATGTGGATGTTGCAGGCAATTCTAGTGAGAGCTCAGAAACAAGAGAAGACAACAGTAAAGAAAGCTTCTATTATCTTAGAGAATACATTGCTTGTCACAAACAATGTTGCTAGAATTATGAATGTTAAAGATACTTCTAGTAAAGTTTCAGAGAAAAATGAGAAACACTGGAGGAAAAGCAATCTTTGTTATAAAGTGGCAGAAAACTTAGGTGAAATGTGTTCTTCTGATGAGTGTGAGGTAAAATTTATAAGCAATGTACTTTGATATTTAGATGAGGAAATTTCCAAGCAAAGTGTGGACAGTATAATTTGGCTTTTCCTTGCTGGCCATAGTAAAACATGAAGGGAAAGCAACAAATTTAGGAATTAGCTGTTAAGCAAAAGGGAACCAGTGCTTGATGATTCAAAAAATTCTCAACCTATCAAATAGCATGCTCTGGAAACCACACCAAGAGTGTGGATGGACAACTGTCAGCTAAAGATATTACATGTGTGATTTGTGGGCCCAGTCAATTATCTCAGTAGGTATCAAGACTAGAGATGTAGTTATTGAGGAAAGATCAGTAGAGTACCCTCTTGTCTAGGAGACAGACAAAGTTTTGAAAATTTTGTGCCAGAAGAAACACTGCCAGACTGGAATGAAGGGGAAAAAGGTGGAATGAATTGAAGAAAGAATGATTCTAAAGGCAGAGCTACAGATGCAGAGGCCTGGGCAGATGGGACCATCTCAGTTCCATAGGGCAGGGCCACAGCCCAGGGCTAATAGGGTAGAGCCATTACCTAGGGCCAAAAGGGCAATGCTGCAACCTGGGGCTGAGTGGGCAGGGCCATCCCTGTGCACTGAGAGAGCACAACCTGGAGTCACAGAGAATTAGTCTCAGGCTTTGAAATCTAATGAAGTTTGCCCTGCTGAGTTTCAGACTTGCTTGGGACCTGTGACCTCTTTTATCCTTTGAATTTCTCTCTTTTGGAGCGGGAATGTCTGCTCTATACTGTCCCATTTTTATCTTTTGGAAGCAGATAATTTCCCTGATTTCATAGGTTTGCAGATGTAGAGGAATTGTGCCCCAGGATGGACCATACCTCAGCTTTCATCCATACCCGATTTAGATTATTTTGAACTTCAGACTCCCAGAACTGTAAATTAATATACATTTATGTTATTTTAAGCCATGCATAAAGTGGCAATTTGTCCCAGCATCAATAGGAAACCGATACAATTATAAAGAGGTGGCAAATAGTGTGAAAAGAAAGCAAGGCAGAGAAAGAAATCAGAAGAAAATAGCCAAAATTTTAAGAAAGAGTATGTATGCAAGATAGGAGGTTTCCTCTATGATGTTCACCCAAGAGTAGAGAAAGAGTATATCCCTAAATTTTATAGCTTGGTAAAGGAGGGTAGAGAATATCTGCTTTAAGTCTTAGTCAATATAGCTTCCATAACAGGAAGCTTATAAAATAAAAAGAAAGAATAATATTTCATTGAAAAAGGTAAAAATTACCACTATTGGGAGACTACATAATATTTTCCTAAAAATTTCAAGGAAATAAATTTGAAAATCTTGTAATTAATGAGTGAATTTATTTGAGGAATTCAATAAAAAATTGTACGAAAGCATTATCTTTCTTATGCACTTGTCACAGTGAACATTATAATTCATTTTATTTTCTGCATATTTGAATTTGCAGACTTATACCAATTATGTTTTATGACTTGAGTAATAAAAAAGAATAGTGGATAATGAGAAAATGAAACAAAGTCACTTGTTTCAAGTAATTTTATTATGTTATAAATCTATGTAGTTTTCTTCATGTTTCTTGTGTTTGAAGTTTATTGAGTTTCTTGGATTTATAAGTTTATAATTTTCATCAAAATTGTACATTTAAAACAACTTTTTCTAATTCTATTGTCATCTTCTCTTTCTTTTCTTTGGAGATTCAAGCTACATATATATTATGTCACCTGCCATTGTCCCACATTGTCTCACTGATGCTCTGTTTATATAGTCATGCACAGCTCAATGACAAGGATACATTCTAAGAAATGCATCGTTAGGTGATTTCATTGCTATGCAAACATCAGCATGTACTTATACAAACCTAGATAGTACAACCTACTACACACCTAGGCTATGTGGTATGGCCTATTGCTCCTAGGCTACAAACCTGTACGTCAAACTTGTCCAACTCACAAGTTAGTCAATGGTAGCTTGATGGGGATAGCATTGAATCTATAAATTACTTTGGGCAGTATGACCATTTTCTTGATATTGATTTTTCCTAACCATGAGCATGTAATGGTTTTCCATTTGTGTCTTCTCTTATTTCCTTGAGCAGTGTTTTGTAGTTCTCCTTGAAGAGGTCCTTCACATACCTTGTAAGTTGTATTCCTAGGCATTTTATTCTCTTTGTAGCAATTATGAATGGGAGTTCACTCATGATTTGGCTGTCTATTATTGGTGTATAGGAGTGCTTGTAATTTTTGCACATTGATTCTGTATCCTGAGACTTTGCTGAAGTTACTTATCAGCTTGAGATTTTGGGCTGAGACAATGGAGTTTTCTAAATAGATAATCAATCATATCATCTGCAAATGGAGACAATTTGATTTCCTCTCTTCCTATTTCAATATGCTTTATTTCTTTCTATTGCCAGATTGTCCTGGCCAGAACTTCCAATACTATGTTGAATAGGAGTGGTGAGAGAGGGCATCCTTGTCTTGTGCTGGTTTTCAAACGGAATGCTTCCAGCTTTTGCCCATGCAGTATGATATTGGCTGTGGGTGTGTCATAAATAGCTCTTATTATTTTGAGATATGTTCCTTCAGTACCTAATTTACTGAGAGTTTTTAGCATGAAGGAGTGTTGAATTTTATCAAAGGCCTTTTCTGCATCTATTGAGATAATTATGTGGTTTTTGTCACTGGTTCTGTTTATGTGATGGATTATGTTTATTGATTTGTGTATGTCGCACTAGCCTTGCATCCCAGGGATGAAGCTGACTTGATTGTTTTGGATAAGTGTTTCGATGTGCTGCTGGATTCGGTTTGCCAATATTTTATTGAGGATTTTCACATCAAAGTTCATCAGGCATATTGGCCTGAAATTTTTGTTTTTTGTTGTGTCTCTGCCAGGTTTTGGTATCAGGATCATGCTGGCCTTATAAAATGAGTTAGGGAGGAGTCAATCTTCTTTTATCGTTTGGAATCATTTCAGAAGGAATGATACCAGCTCTTCTTTGTACCTCTGGTAGAATTCAGCTGTGACTCCATGTGGTCCTGTAGTTCTTCTTGAAGAGGTCCTTCACATTCCTTGTAAGTTGTTTTCCTAGGTATACATTTTTTGGTTGGTAGGCTGTTAATTACTGCCTCAATTTCAGAACTTGTTATTGGTCTATTCAGAGATTCTTCTTCCTGGTTTAGTTTTGGGAAGGTGCATGTGTCCAGGAATTTATGCACTTCTTCTAGATTTTCTAGTTTATTTCAGTAGAAGTTTTTATTGTATTCTCTGATGGTAGTTTGTATTTCTATGGGATCAGTTTGATGTCCCTTTTATCATTTTTATTGTGTCTATTTGATTCTTCTCTCTTTTCTTCTTTATTTGTCTGGCTAGTGGTCTATCTATTTTGTTAATCTCTTCAAAAATCCAGCTCCTGGATTCATTGAGTTTTTTTGAAGAATTTTTCATGTCTCTATCTCCTTCAGTTCTGCTCCGACTTTAGTTATTTCTTGTCTTCTGCTAGCCTTTGAATTTGTTTTCTCTTGCTTCTCTAGTTCTTTTAGTTATGACGTTAGGGTATCAATTTTAGATCTGTCCTGCTTTCTCCTGTGGGCACTTAGTGCTATAAATTTCCCTCCAAACACTGTTTAGCTGTGTCCCAGAGATTCTGGTACGTTGTGTCTTTGTTGTCTTTGGTTTCAAAGAACTTATTTATTTCTGCCTTAATTTTGTTACTTACTCATTAGTCATTCAGGAGCAGGTTGTTGAGTTTCCATCTAGTTGTGTGGTTTTGAGTGAGTTTCTTAATCCTGAGTTCTAGTTGGATTGCACTGTGGTCTGAGACACCGTTTGTTACAATTTCCATTCTTTTGCATTTGCTGAGGAGTGTTTTACTTCCAATTATGTAGTCAATTTTAGAATAAGTGTCATGTGGTGCTGAGAAGAATGTATATTCTGTGGATTTGGGGTGGAGAGTTCTGTAGGTAGATGTCTATTAGGTACACTTGGTCAAGAGCTGAGTTCAAGTCCTGGATATCCTTGTTAATTCTCTGTCTCATTGATCTGTCTAATATTGACAGTGGGGTGTTAAATCTCCCACTATTATTGCGTGGGAGTCTAAGTCTCTTTGTAGGTCTTGAAGAATTTGCCTTATGAATCTGGGTGCTTCTGTATTGGGTGCATATATATTTAAAATAGCTCTTCTTGTTGCATTGATCCCTTTACCACTATGTAATGCCCTTCTTTGTCTTCTTTTATCTATTTTGGTTTAAAGTCTGTTATATCAGAGACTAGGATTGCAACCCCTGTTTTTTGTTTGTTTTTTTTTTTTTTTTTTTTTTTGCTTTCCATTTGCTTGGTTAAATATTCCTCCATTCCTCTATTTCGAGCCGATATGTGTCTTTCAATGTGAGATGGGTCTCCTGAATACAGCACAATAATAGATCTTGACTATCCAATTTGCCAGTCTGTGTCTTTTAATTGGGGCATTTAACTCATTTATATTCAAGTTTAATATTGTTATGTGTGAACTTGATCCTGTCATTATGGTGTAGTTGGTTATTTTGCCCATTAGTTGTTACAGGTTTTTCATAGTGTCGATGGTCTTTACGATTTGATATGTTTTTGGAGTGGCTGGTACCGATTTTTCCTTTCCATATTTAGTGCTTTCTTCAAGAGCTCTTTTGCTCAGGCAGTTCTCATGGTGACAAAATCTCTCAGCATTTTGCTTGTCTGTAAAGAATTTTATTTCTCCTTCACTTATGAAGCTTAGTTTGGCTTAGATATGAAATATCAAATTCTGGGTTTAAAATTCTTTTCCTTAAGGATGTTGAATATTGGCCTCTACTCTCTTCTGACTTGTAGAGTTTCTGCAGAGAGATCCACTGTGAGTCTGATGGGCTTCCCTTTGTGGGTAACCCGACCTTTCTCTTTGGCTGCCCTTAACATTTTTTTCTTCATTTCATCCTTGGTGAATCTGAAGATTATGTGTCTTGGGGGTGCTCTTTTCGAGTAGTATCTTTGTGTTCTCCATATTTCCTGAATTTGAATGTTGGCCTGTCTTTCTAGGTTAGGGAAGTTCTGGATAATATCCTGAAGAGCGTTTTCCAACTTGGTTTCATTCTCCCCAACACTTTCAGGTACACCCATCCAATGTAGGTTTGGTCTTTTCACATAGTCCCATATTTCTTGGAGGCTTTGTTCATTCCTTTTCAGTCTTTTTTCTCTAATCTTGTCTTCACACTTTATTTCATTAAGTTGATCTTCAAGCTCTGATATCCTTTCTTCTGCTTGATTGATACAGCTATTAATACTTGTGTATGCTTCACGAAATTCTTGTGCTGTGTTTTTCAGCTCCATCAGGTCATTTATATACTTCTGTAAACTAGTTATTCTAGTTAGCAATTCCTCTAACCTTTTTTCAAGGTTCTTAGCTCCCTTGCATTGGGTTAGAACATGTTCCTTTAGCTTGGAGGAGTTTGTTATTACCCACCTTCTGAAGCCTACTTCTGTCAATTCACCAAACTCATTCTCCATTCAGTTTTGTTCCCTTGCTGGTGAGGAGTTGTGATCCTTTGGAGGAGAAGAGGCATTCTGGTTTTGGGAATTTTCAGGCTTTTTGCACCAGTTTTTCCTTATCTTTGTGGATTTATCTACCTTTGGTCTTTGATGCTGGTGACCTTTGGATGGGGTTTCTGTGTGGGTGTCCTTTTTGTTGATGTTTGTGCTATTCCTTTCTGTTTGTTAGTTTTCCTTCTAATAGGCCTCTCTGCTGCAGGTCTGCTGGAGTTTGCTGGAGGTCCGCTCCAGAGCCTGTTTGCATGCGTATCACCAGCAGAGTGATACCCAGCTAAAACAGCAAAGATTGCTGCCTGTTCCTTCCTCTGAAAGCCTTGTCCCAGAGGGGCACCTGCCAGATGCCAGCCGGAGCTCTCCTATATAAGGTGGCTGTCAACCTCTGCTGGGAGGTGTCTCCTAGTCAGGAGGCACAGGGGTCAGTGACCTGCTTGAGGAGGCAGTGTCCCTTAGCAGAGCTTGAGTGCTGTGCTGGGAAATTCACTGCTCTCTTCAGAGCTGGCACGCAGGAATATTTAAGTTGACTGAAACTGTGTCCACAGTTGCCCCTTCCCACAGGTACTCTGTCCCAGGGAAATAGGCATTTTATCTATAATCCCCTGACTGGGACTGCTGACTTTCTTTCACAGATGCCCTGCCCAGAGAGGCAGAATCTAAAGAGCAAGTTATTTTTATTTTAATCTACCTGTGTTCAAACATATCTTAGAATCAGTAAAAATGTCTGTCCCTACTATTCCTTGCTTACCCATATTCTAGCAAGAAACATCAGGGACCTGAGGAAGAAAGTATATTTGTGGGATGGTGTAGACAATTTTTTAATTTTTATTTTTAAAAAATTTTGTAGAGATGGGATCTCATTATGTTGCCCAGGCTGGTTGAAAACTCCTAGCCTCTAGTTATCCTCCTTCCTCAGCGTCCCAAAGTATTGGTATTACAGCCATGAGACACTGCACCCAGCAACTATTTTATTTTAAAATTAGAAATCTTACTTTGTCATCAAATAATATCTTACTAACTTAGGAACATGGTAACTCTCCAGTGTTTAAGCCCTGATAGTAAATTTATACTTATGAAAGTTTTTCAGTATTCTTTTCAAACAGAAAAAATGCTGCTTAAGTAAATCTCTTAAGGCTAAGATATTATATTTCTGGTTTTTTCTTGGAGATCATTTAAATTAAAATTGTGGCTGAAAAAAACAGTATGTAAAATATCATCTAGTGGTTTCAAATACCGTGAGTTCATTATAACAGCAAAGCACTTCCTGACAATTTATCAGAAACTGAACAAGGGGGCAGCTAGCAAATGAAGAAAAGTAAATTTATTCTGCAGTTTAATTAAAGAGCAAAGAAATGAGATGATTACATGAATCATATATTTTCATGGGAAAAGTACCCAAAGAAATCCAGGACATAATAATTGGCAGTATATCATCTTCGCAGTCTTAACTTTTGGAATTTTCATACAAGAGTGAAGACACAGTCTGAGGAAGGTCTGGGTGCCAGGAAATTGCATGTACTAAACTTAGATTTAATGGTAATCCTTGGGATTATTTTAATTAACTCTTAGTTTCAGTTCCTTCACACAATGGAAGTCATCACAATTCTTTATTTTCTCACAGAAATCTTGATAAACATTAGTTTAAGAAATCCACCAACTAAAAATACTTTATTATGTTGGGCCTTCTTGATACATGTTGTCCATCCCATTACATAAATATTTTGAAAACAAACACAAAGAATTATTAAGAATAAGCTACTTTCATGCAGAAATGATGAATTGATCTTCTTTCCAAAAGGCATGCTGTTTTCCAGAATTTGGGGGTATCTTAGTCCACTTTGTGCTGTGCTGCTAATACCTGAGACTAGGTAGTTGATAAGCAATAGAAGTTTATTTGGCTCACAGTTCTTGAGGCTGAGAAGTCTAAGGGCATGGTACTGGCATCGGTTGAGGGCCCCTGTTCTGCATCATCCCATGGTGGAAGGAGAAAGCGCAAGAGAGCAAGACAGGGCTGAATTGACTTTTTAAACAACCCACTTTCACAATCACAAAACTGCTCTAGCTATAACATCATCAGTTCATTCATGAGGGCAAAGCCCTCACAGCCTAATCACCTCTTAACAATCCCACCTTTTGATAGTCATAATGGCAATTAAATTTCAACATGAGTTTTAGAAGGGACATTCAAAGCACAGCAGGGGACCTGGAATTATGGGACAAGAGATAGAGAATTCTAATTGCTCAAACAGAAGAGTCTTTGGGCATTTAAAAATCTTCCCTTTTTTTTTTTTTAACCATGCAGAGGGTGTTTTCTTACAGACTAAACAACAGCAAATAGCCTTTATTTAATTAAGGGCTAAGTGCATTCTGGTGGAAGAATAATGCAACTTAGTGATACTATGTCAATATTCTCAGTTATCAAGAAAAGCAGTCTCACTGATTTCAACAAAAATTTTGTCAAGATTTAATATCTGAGGGCCTTTATTTGCAAATTCTCTGCTGTCTCTTATGAATGTGCCATCCAATTATTTAATCTGTCTTCACTCTCTATCAGCATACAAAATAGGGATGGATTGATAGATATTGACAGATGGATAGCTGTGGAGCTGTATGTATAACTCTTGGGACAAATTACTCTTTAATTCATAAATGTGTGCAGGAATATTATGAAAATAGATCAGTTCTCTCTTTCAAAACATTGTCGAAGGCTAAAGCCAAAATATTGTGCCAGCTATCTTGCTACCTTCATCTGATTTCTTCGGCAGCTTTCTTTAGCTTCAGGGAAAAACTTCTCTAAGAAACCTTTCCATGACTGTACCAGTTAGCTTTTGCTACACAACAAACTACTCGAAAATTAAGTTTCTGAAAATAATTGTCTTTTAGCTAACAATTTTACAAATTGTCAACTTGAGCTGGGGCCAGCTAGGAAGTTTCTTATAGTGGGTTTGGCTGGAATTATTCATTTGTCTAGGGCAGGAGTCAGCAAACTTTTTCTGTAAAGGGCCAGATAGTAAATATTTTAGGCTTTGTGGGCCACACAGTATCACAGCTACTCAATTCTACCAATATAGCACTAAGGGAGCCACAGACCGTAGCAAATGAATGAGCATGGCTATTTTTCAGTGAAACATTATTTACAAAAATAGGTAGCTATTCAGAGAACTCTAGTTGCCATACTTTGGTTTAGGATCAGAAGCCTGTTGACTATGGGCTGGCTGGTCTAGAATGAACTGAGCTGAAACTTTCTGCACTTTTCAAGTTTCTGCTTGCATCCTGTTTGCTAGCTCCCTGTTAGCCAAAGCAAATTGCCAGTCAGCCCAAATCCAAGGGCTGCAGAAACAGATGACACATCTTAATGGGAGGGGAATAATTTGTGGCCATTTGCAATTTTTAGTTCCCAGCCAACCATAATCTATGTATCTAAATGATATTGAGCAAGATATGGTAAGAGACGATACACAGCTAAAGCTCATAGTAGCCACATGTATACAGTGAGGCTTCCTGTGTAGATTTTGGATATTACCATTGCTGACCAGGGCTGGAATTCATGAAATCTCTTAAAATGCTTCTTCTCCTTCCTGAAGAGGTGGGATGGCCCTGAAAAGATTGCCACCCTACTCATCTTATATGTAATGAGCGACTAAGTAAGGCAACATGATAATATAAAAGGATCCAATTGGTCCAAAACCATCATTCATTACCAAGAGGATCTTCTACCATTTCAGCCACTTCTTTGCAGTTAACAACAGCGAGGCATTTATCCTCCAAGAGCATCTGATTAAAGTGCATTCAGGCCAGCAGAAAGCCCAACTTCTAGCTCAGATTCACTGGCTGCCACCTTGTGACTTGTCTCAATCCTCTCACAATGCTTTCCTGTTGTTCTATAATGGTCTCTTTTTTTTCTGTTTTCTCCTTATCATTGAGAATAAGAGTATGTCTTATCCAATATCTGTTGAAGGACCACTCAAATGTAAATTTGGGGTGGGAATGTGGATACTGTGGGGTGAGAGAAAATGTAGGCACAGAGGACACATCATCAGGAAGGCAGATCCTAGGGAGGTTTTGCTAAGGCATCTTAATAGCAGCATGAGAACTCCCAAATCCAATAAAGCATGCTTCACCATTTGCCTGGAGGAAAGAGAATATCCTCAACTGAGTGTCTATCATTTTGCAAGGCCCACATTTAAGAATTTGGCTTACAGCCCCTTGCTCAGTCCTCTTAAAAGCCCTTTGGCATATGTATTATTATCCCCATTTCACTGATGAGAGAACTGAGGCTCAGAGATGGTCAGTGAATTGCCTCAGGCCACTCACGTAGTATAGGGCATAATCAGGATTGAAACCCAAGACATGCTCTGGCAACTCCAAATGATTCCTCCAAGACTGGCAAAGTCATTCAGATGTTTCTTCCATCATATTGTCTAACCCTTCAAAGCAAGCAGCATTAACTTTCCAAATGTTTGGCATGTAAGCTTTCCTTTGCACATTAGCGGACAAGTTTTCCAAGTTATCCAGTGACTGTCAGCAACAACAGCATTTGAATTTGGACTATGACACGTGACACACTCTCTACTTTGTGCTCAGAATCTTGTCATCTCTTATTAGAATTAGGAGTGTTCCTAGAGAATCATTCACCATGCCTGGCCCTCACTTCAAGGCTGTGGAATTGTCTCAGCCTTTCTCAAACTGCTCTTCTGTTCCTTTCTCAAGGTTCTCCAGCAGAGAGTTCCTATCTTTTCCACTGGAGGCCTCTTCTAATATTTTCTTCTCTTGAAAGAAAGGAGTTTCTTCTTAATGCAGATCTAAAGTTACTGTAGTTCTAAATGAAATCGTTCCTGTATTTTTGTCTTCTAAGAAAATAAAGAAAGATGATCCAATTCATCCCCCTAAAACCTCCATTATACAGTCATGTGCCACATAACGATGGTTCAGTCAACACCAGGCCACATGTGCAATGGGCGGTTGAGATCATAATGGAGGTGTCCTATTCAGGTACGCCATTTTTTATCTTTTATCCTGTATTTTCACTGTACCATTTCTATTCTTATATATGTTTAGATATACAAATAGATATCATCATGTTACAGTTGCCTACAGTAATCTCTACAGCCATATGCTGTATAGGTTTGTAGCCTAGAAGCCATAGGCTATACCATATGGCCTAGGTGTATAGTAGGCTATACTCTCTAGGTTTATGTAAGTACACTATATGATGTTCACATAATGACAAATCGCTTTATGATGCATTTCTTAGAACGTATCCCCATTGTTAAGTGACACATGAATATATAGTTGAAGAGAGTAATTATGCCTTCAGCTTCTCTTGAGCACCTCTATCTTTCTCAATTAGTTTTTGGCATTATTTAGGAGCACAATCTTGTTCATAATTATTTCTCCATCTTTAGAAACACCTTACTTACAAGAATCAGACTGACAGTCATAATTCCACTTCTTAAGAGATGAGTCTTTGAGCTTTGCCATGTCAAGTAATAAAATATCATGGAATTTGGAGTCAGATGTTCCAGATTTGAACCCTGGATCTGTCAATTATTAGTTTATTTTCCTCTGAACCTCAGTTTTCCGTTAAATCTTCTATTGTATTTTTTCTTTTTATTTTGGGGGGAGACATTATATTTCACCATTTAGAAAATTTTGTGTTTTTGTTAAAACCTTGTATATAGGCCGGGCGCAGTGGCTCATGCCTGTAATCCCAGCACTTTGGGAGGCTGAGGCGGACGGATCACAAGGTCAAGAGATCCAGACCATCCTGGCCAACATGGTGAAACCTCATCTCTACTAAAAATACAAAAATTAGCTGAGCGTGGTGGCCTGTGTCTGTAGTCCCAGCTACTCGGGAGGATGAGGCAGGAGAATTGCCTGAACCCAGGAGGCGGAGGTTGCAGTGAGCCGAGATCATGCCACTGCACTCCAGCCTGGTGCCTGGCGAGAGAGCGAGACTCTGTCTCAAAAAAAATAAAAGAAAGAAAAAGAAAAACAACCTAGTATATAGTTACTGTGGTAGGCAGAATAATGCCCCCACCAAAGATATTCTTATTCTGATCTTTGAAACCTGTAAATGTGTTATGTGCCATGGCAAACAGGAATGAAGGTTGCAGATGGAATGAAGGTTGCTAATATGCTGACCTTAAGATAACAAGATCATCCTGGATTATCTGGCCCAACATAATTACAAGGGTCCTTAAAAGTGGACGAGAGTAGCAGGAGAGTTAGAGTCAGAGAAGGACACATGATGATGGAAGCAAGGTCAGACTGGTGCAATGTGAGAAGAACTCAACTGACATTTGCTAGCTTTGAAAACTGAGGAAGTGCTACTAGCCAAGGAGTGTAGGTGGTCTCTAGAAGCTTTCAGAGGTGCTAGAAGATGATCCATTTTCTTGTCTTTCCAGCTTCTAGAGAACACGCACATTGCTTGCTCATGGCTCCTTCCTCCATCGTCAAAGCTAGCCAAATGTGAGTCGAGTCCTTTTCACATCATCCACTCTTTCCTTGCATCCATCATCATATGTCCTTCTCTGACTCTGACTCTTTGCCTCCTTCATCCACTTCGAAGGATCCTTGCGATTCCATTGGGCCCACTGCAATAATCCAGGATCATCTGTTTATTTTAAGGCTAGGTTATTAGCAACCTTAATTTCATCTATAACCTTGATCCGCTTTTACCATGTAACCAGAGGCTCCCCTGTGCCATCTAAACCCCCAGTTCTCACATAATCCGTACATGGGGGATGCACTGCTAACCACCCTCTGAATCCTCTCCCACCTCCACTTCCTTGGCTCCTGTCTTTCCTGGTCCTGCTTCGGCATCTCTGGCTGAAAACCTCAGATGTCTTCATCAGCTCCCCCTCTTATACCTGCCCCTGAAGTGTGAATGTTCCCAGGGTCTCCTTTTAAGTTTGTTTGCTCTCATGGCTTCCACTACCATTATGGGCTGCAGACTGCCACACCTGTGTCTGTGTTCTAGCCTCCATCTTGTCCAATCCAGCACAGTGCTTCTAAGGGCCTATTACCCTGCCCTCTGCGGAATGTGCCAGGTAATTCACAAACGGGGCATTCTAGTACTGCCTTTGACATCTAAACAGCTCACTTCAACTGCAAATCACATGTCTCTTCCCTCTCTACTAGTTCTTCTCCTATTATGCCCTCATGTAACCCTTGGAGGACGACAGATATAGCTAACAGAGCTACAGTTTCCATCTTCAGATATGATCAGGTCACACCATTAGTAAATGCCAAGTCTTTACTCCAACACTCTCCTCTCCATGAGGCCTTCCCTGTCCACCTTACTCAAAATTGCTACCATCCCCTGCCGACATTCCTAATTCCCCATAACCTGACTTATTTTTTTCTTTCTTCCATAACACACACCACCTTCTCACATACTATGCAATTCACTTATCACGAGCATTGTTTGTTGTTTGTCTCCCTATTAGAATAAAAGCAGAAATTTGTGTCTGTTTTGCTCTCTGGTATATGCCCAGCACCTAGAAGAGTGCCTGGCACAGAACATAGTGAACTCTCAATAGTTATTTGCTGCATGAATAGGTGAATAAAGCAATAACAGAATAGTGATTCGTGAGGCATATGAGAATTAGAAAGAGAAAAAAAACAAGGACACAGTCAAGGCCAGAGTACAGGGTTCAAAATTCCATCCATATATAATGTAACAGGCCCTAACGTAGGGCACTACCAGTGGTTATGCAAAATGGAACTACAATCAGAGGACCTGGAAAGGGTCCAGCTTATATAATAGATGGATCATTTAATATCAGAATTACTACGTTATATTATCAAAACCTGAAAGTTGTGTGCTTGGCTAAGTCTCAGATAACAGGTGATAGGTAGACAAAAGCTGCACAAAATAAGCCCTTCCAAATGGTTGCTTATTTCATCTTGGATGGGATTCCCAGAGTGTATTAATCATTTTGTTAAATGTGCTGATGCTTTGATATCTTGAGATTTTGCAGAACCAGGGAAGGACTACCCCTCCCAAGGGTGGCTAATTCCTAGCGATAGCAAACAACATATCACAAACCAACCAATCCCAAGCCCATATTCCCCTTCGCAGTCTTCTTTTATCAAGCTCCTGTTATCTAGGACGCCATCTCCCTTCCCTAAAACACCCAGGGCCAAGTACCAGACAACCCTACAACCTAGAATTTGCAAACATTATTCAAACTATTCAATCCTAAAACTGCTTAGCTTGGTCATCCTGACTTGCCCATTTTTTGCCCATGGAAAGCAAAATAAAGGCTCTGGCTCATGTGTTCCCCCCATGCCTTCTGCCTCCTGACTGACCCTGGTGATTTCTCATGTGACCCTGAAGGCTTCTCTTTTCTTTTTTTAAGATTCTGGAAATGCTTTAGAGAATTTGAACTACTAAATCAATTTACCAGATTTGTAGACGTGATAAGGAGAGTTTTTCTTATTAGATTTGTGAGTTTGCCTTTGTAAAAATGAAAGAATCAAATATATTAAATCTGTAAATGCAGTTTGAAATAACTAAGGTAATTTGATTACTTAAAGATAAAATTGGTGCTAAATACTTAGAAGAATTTAATCTGTAAAATTAATGAAATTTATGAATTAATTGAACATTAATCAAATAACCAATTAAAATGATTGTCCTTTTTCTTATACAAAAACACCAAGTTTAGAAATATAACCTAAAAGATGAGCTTAACAGCTTCAGAAAGCACAGGTTTTTATAGTTCTTACTTTAAAAATTAAATAGTAAGAGCCGACCTATAGAATGAGAAAAAATATTTGCAAACCATATATCCAATAAGAGGTTAATATTCAAAATATATAAGAAACTCATACAACACAACATCAAAAAACAAATAATCTGATTTTAAAATGAGCAAAGGATCTAAATAGACATTTTTCCAAAAAGGACATATAAATGACCACTAGGCACATGAAAACGTGCTCAATATCACTAATCATCCAGGAAATGCAAGTCAAAACCACAAACACCTGTTAGAATGGCTATTATCATAAAAACAAGAGATAATATTGCTAAGGATGTGGAGAAAAGGCAACTGTCATATACTGTTGATGGGAATGTAAACTGATGCACCTATTATGAAAAACAGTATGGAGTTTTCCTCAAAAAATTAAAAATAGAATTATCACATGATCCAACAATCTCACTTGTGGTTATACATCCAATGGAAATAAAATAAGTAGCTCAGAGAGATGTCTGCACTTCCATGTTCATTGAAACATTATTTACAATAGCCAAGATATGGAAACAATCTAAGTGTCCTTTGACAATGAATGGATTTTTTAAATGTAATATACAAAAAGAATAAAATAGTTAGGAATACGGCCAACCAGGGAGGTGAAAGATCTCTACAATAAGAACTACAAAACACTGCTGAAAGGAATCAGAGATGACACAAACAAATGGAAAAACATTACCTGCTCATGAATAGGAAGAAACAATGTTGTTAAAATGGCCATACTGCCCAAAGCAATTTACAGATTAAATGCTACTCCTATCAAACTACAATGACATTTTTTACAGAATTGGAAAAAACTATTCTAAAATTCATTTGGAACCAAAAAAGAGCCCAAATAGCCAAAGCATCCTAAGCAAAAAGAACAAAGCTGGAGGCATCACAGTGCCTGACTTTAAACTATACTACAAGTCTACAGTAACTAAAACAGCATGACTCTGGTACAAAAACAGACACATAGATCAAAGGAACAGGTTAGAGAACCGGAAATAAAGCTGCACACCTACAACCATGTGGTCTTCCACAAAGCCGACAATAACAAGCAATGGAAAAAGGACTCCCTATTTAATAAATGGTGCTGGGGCAACTGGCTAGACAATTGCAGAAGACTGAAACTAAACCCCTTCCTTATGTCATATACAAAAATCACTTTGGGAAGCCGCAGCAGGTGGATCAACTGATGTCAGGAGTTCAAGACCAGCCTGGCCAACATGGTAAAACCCCGTCTCTACTGAAAATACAAAAATTAGCCTGTTGTGGTGGCACGCGCCTGTGGTCTCAGCTACTCAGGGGGCTGAAGCAGTAGAATTGCTCGAACTTGGGAAGCAGAGGTTGCAGTGAGCAGAGACTGTGCCACTGCACTCCAGTATGGGAAACAGAGCGAGACTCCATCTCAAAAAAAAAAAAATCAACGCAAGATGGACTATAAACTAAAATGTAAAATCCAAAACTATAAAAACCCTGGAAGACAACCTAGACGATATCATTGTGGACATAGAAATGGGCAAAGATTTCATGATGAATACCCCAAAAGCGATTGCAACAAAAACAAAAATTAACAAATGGGATCTACTTAAACTAAAGATCTTCTGCACAGAAAAAAAATTATCAACAGAGTGAATAGGAGAAAATATTTCTAAACTATGCATTCTATAAAGTTCTAATATCAAGAATCTATAAGGAACTAAAATAAATCAACAAGCAAAAAACAAATAATCCCATTAAAAAGTGGGCAAAGGACATGAACAGACCCTTGTCAAAAGAAGACATACACATGGCCAACAAGCATATAAAAAAATCCTCAATACCACTAACCATTAGAGAAATGCAAATCAAGACCACAATGAAATATCATCTCACACCAGTCAGAATGACTATTAAGTCAAAAAATAACAAGACGCTGGTGAGGTTGCAGAGAAAAGGGAAGGCTTATACACCGCTGGTGGAATGCAAATTAGTTCAGCCACTGTGGAAAGCAGTCTGAAGATTTCTCAAAGAACTTAAAATACAACTACTGTTCAAGCTGGCATTCCCATTCCTGAGTATATACACAATGGAATATAAATCATTCTATCATAAAGACACATGCATGTGCATGTTCATGACAGCACTATTCACAATACTAAAGACGTGGAATCAACCTAGATGTCCATCAACCAAGGACTAGATAAAGTAAATGTGGTACATATACACCATGGAATATTATGGAGCCATAAAAATAAATGAGATCATGTCCTTTGCAGCAACTTGGATAGAGCTGGAAACCAACTAATGCAGGAACAGAAAATCAAATACTGCATGTTCTCACTTATAAATGGGAGCTAAACATTGAGTACACATGGACATAAAGAAGGAAACAATAGACACCAGGGCCTACCTGAGGGTGCAAAGTGGGAGGAGGGTAAGGATTGAAAAACTACCTATTGGGTACTATGTCAATTACCTGGGTGACAAAATTATCTGTACAATAAACCCCTGCAACACACAATTTACCCAAGTAACAAGCCTGCACATGTATCCCCTGAGCCTAAAATAAAAGTTGAAAAGAAAAGTAATGTGGTATATATACACAATGGAATATTGCTCAGCCTTAAAAAGGAAATAGTGACATTTGTGACAACATGGATGGTAAGCGAAATAAGTTAAGCACCTAAATATAAGCACTGTATGATCTCCCTTATATGTGAAATCTTAAAAAGTCAAACTCATAGAAGCAGAGAGTAGAATAGTGGTTGCCAGAGGCTGTGGGGTGGGAAAGCAGGGAGATGTTTGTCAAAGGATATAAACTTTCATTTATAAGATGAATAAGTTCTGTGGCTCTAATATACAGCATGGTGATGATAATTAATAATACTGCATTGCACACCTGAAATTTCCTAAAAGAATGGATATTGAATGTTCACACCACACACATACAAAAAAAAAGTCATCACATGAGGTAATAGATGTGTTAAATAATTTGATTGTGGTAATTATTTCATAATATATACATATATCAAATCATCATGTTGGACACCTTACATTTATACAGTTTTATTTGTCAATTGTACCTCAATAAAAGTTGAAAAAAATGGTAAGACACAAGTACTTATAGGAACATTTTTCTATGCACAAAAAGCACCTTGGACAGAAAAGTCATTGATCATTAAAATCTCTCAAAGTCTTCGCAATGTACCTAAAATCAAGTCGAAAATCGCTAGCACAACCCAAAGGTCCTTGGCGAGGCAAGTCAGCCCCCGCCTGCTTTCTCATGTCATGTTTACGCTCCTCCATCCCCTGCCCAGCTTCCTACACCCCAGTCTGTGTGGCTGCCTATCACTGGATGCCAGCTCCTCAACCTCCCACATGTGCTTGGCACCATCCAAACTCTCTTCTCCACCTGACTTTCTTTGCTCATCCTTCAAGTCTCAGCCTGAGTGTCTCTTCTTTGGGAACCCCACATTCCAACTAAATTCATCCCCTTTCCCTGAAAGAAACTCTCACAGCATTCTGTAGTTTTCAGGTAGAATCCACACTGAAATTCTCATCCATGTGCTTATCCTTTGGGCATTGCTAGACTCTTGGTTGCAGATTTTAGGGCAGAAACAACCTCCCTGAGTGGTAATTTACCATTCAACCAGGTGACTGATGGGAGTTTTCTGAAACAGCGAGAAAGTCTCGTGATTTTCTGAATTTCAGAAGGAAGTCCACAAGTCATATCTCAGACCCCTAGGACTAATCCCCAGTGACTGACATTTAAGCCATAAGAATGCAATCCCAATCCCTCTCCCTCTCATATGACCCCACCCTCTCAATGCAATCCCTCTCTCCTTTATATGACCCCACCCTCTCAATGCAGCACCCTCTCCACCCAGCTCTGAATCGGGGTGCAACTCTTTGCCCAAATTTCTTTATCTATGCAAGATTTCTGAAGTAAGTAATCTCTAATGTTTTAAATAAGTAGAACCAGAGCAATTGGATAGAATAAAAAACAGAACTTCGACCTCTACGCCATTCACAAAAATTTATTCAGAATGGATCATAAACCTCAACGTAAAGCCTGGAGCTATAAGCTTCCAGAAGACACAGGGGGACATCGTCATAACTTTGGAGCAGACAAAATTTCCTACATAGGATACAGAAAGTCCTAACCATAAAGGTTTTGGTGATTTACTGAAATAGGCATTCACTTTGCCATACACGTCAGGCTGGTGTTTCCTATATGATATATTTGCTTTGCTGATACTTGAAATTTGATTTGTGATATAGCCTCTTTCATTTTTGAAAATTCTAAATCTTAAGAAGTTCGTATTTATTAACGTCACCAGTAATGTATCCTAGTGGACCCTGGATCAGAGGGAAAAATATTGTTACAAGTACATCAATTAGACGATGGCTGAAATTTTAGTATAATTTTGCCCTGGTTATGTAAGAGAGTGTCCTTGTTCTTAGGAAATGCATGATGAAATATCTAGGAATAAAGGGATATTATAATGCTCTTTACTGTCAAATAGTAACATATAGATAGATAGATAGATAGAGTGGGAATGTGTGCTTGCATACATTCCCACACATTGGGTGTAGTCATCCAACGGGAAAGAGTATTGAATCTAAATTCAGAATCTATTGCCAGGTACCTGTTTCTGTGAATGAGAGCATATTTTATCATATTTTATATATATTACTATTTGACAGTAAACAGCATTATAATATCCCTTTGTGTTATATATATACACAAATATATATGTCTGTCAAATAGTAATATATATATTAATATGTATATATATGGGGGAGAGAGAGAGGAAGAAAATATGGCAAAATATTAACAATTGAGGAATCTAGGTGAACAGCACATGGGTGTCCTTTGTACTTTTTTGCAACTCCTCTGTAAGTCAGATTTTTTTTAATTTTTAAAAACTGAAAAATACCATTGGAATTGAATTGAAATCTATCTCCTCAAGATTTTTATCCTTTTGGATCTAATTCTACCCCGACATGATCTTTCTGGAAAAATTAATTTGTTCCCACTATATTGGAAATCCAGATATTATAATACTGGTACCATGACCCTTCCAAACCTTGTTCTCACCCAATGTTCTCCATCCTGACCTTTGTCGCCCTCTTGCTTCTGAGTCCTTCTTCTAATCAGAGTGGATATACATATACATGCAAGTACACATTCCCACAAGCACCACGTATCTATACTAAGTGTGACATCTGACTTTGGAAACCTACATCAACTCCCACATGTGCAGAGCCATCCATGTGCATGGGCAAGAAGTTATTTTCCTTCCTGCGCAGAAAACTTCATCCATGTCCAGGGCTTCACAAGGCAACTGTGACACAGCCTGTCACCTGCTGCATTGGCAAAGAAAAATTGGATAGCAAAGCATTGTCTCTTCTGGCAGGGCTATGAGACTGATGGAGTCTCAGGAACTCACAATGTGTGGAAAAGAAAAGAAAGAAGACATAAAAGCCTATTGTAGAAATGTTACTGTAGTGTGATGTGCTCTTCCCCACCCCTCTTTTCAGAGCGAGAAGAAAATGAATGATGCGAGATTTTTATCAGTTACTTCTTAATTGGATGAATGAGGCTTTCCTAAAGAAAATTGTCCCACAAAATGAATAGCTCCAACACACAATCCAGCAACACAATCAGACGCGGTGAACCAAGATTGCCACCAGCTCCAGTCAATACACAAAGACACAAGATAGATCTCAATCTGGAGGATGTATATTTGTGTTTAAGGTATTGACTGATGACATGGATCACATGAGACCTGCCTAGAATAACTTGGTACATTTAGCATTACCAAAACTCTGCTGTGGAAACCAAAGCCCCAGAAATTTATTCTTGTCAAGATGCCTCCAAATCCGTGAAGAGGTTTCCCTGGCTGGGCACAGGATGTTTGAAATATAGCTAGCCTCTTGAGGGCTCATCCACCTCTTTGGTTTCAAGTATAAAAGACTTTCTGTTATAGTAGACCATTAGCACCATCTAAAGGCTTCATACCAAATGTCTTGACAGTCAGTGTGCATGTTGCTCCAAATGCTTAATTATTTGGGAGACTGATACTCTGAAAACTTTTGCCTACCTGGAATGACACAGTAGGCCACTATTGCATACTATGTGTCTGTGACTTAGGTTGTATTCCTGAGGAAGTGCATGTTGTCTGTAGTGCTTGCGTGTTGGAAAGAGGTAAAAGCATAGGCCATGTGCATCAGAAGCTGTGTTGGTCTGCTTTCTTGGGTAGGTGCCCTGTCATTTCTTCAGCTCAAGAAATTTACTCTGCAAGTGGGCCTCGTCTAAACTTGGCCATGAGTCCAGGCGTCGGGGGGTGGGGGGTGGGAAGAAGAATGGGGCAGACATCCAATAATAACCATTAGCTTGGGACTGAGGAATTAGATTGGGCCTGACATTACCGTGTGTTAGGTTTGTGACTTTAACCTCTTTGATCCTTTCCTCTCTAAAGCAAGGCTATTATCTCCAGGTGCCCCTCCTATTCAGCCATCAGTGTGGCTCTGGGTTTTAGAAAGATTATGTAGAAGGCCCGGTCCCTCACCTCTATTTTATATCATTGTGGGGAGCAAAATAATATGACGCAGTCAAGTCTTTGTTATACAATTCTTAAGCCCAGCCAACTTTCACTCAAATTATTTGGATTCAAGGTCAAGGGAAGTCTGACTTAAAATTTCCTTGGGAAGTTTTCAGTTTATAGAGGCCCCAGTGTTTAGCTGGAGTCCCCAGAGTACCTGGAAGCTAATGTGCTCCCAAAGACGTTTTAGAAATACACACTGGTTTTATGAAAGACTTGAGTGGCACATGGTTTTTAGAACAAATTTACCTTTGCTCCTAACCAGGTACTTCAATGTAATCATCCATTGGGAAAGTGCCTTGTATAAGGGTCAAACCCAGGTAGGTGTGAGGAGGGAGGATGGATAAAACAACAAAGACTCTTAAGCTTAGTAAACATAGAGATCTGTGGTTGAAATTTACCACTGGCCTTTACTGGCTGTGAGACTTGGGGAAAATCATACAACTTCTCTAGGCTTTGATTTCCTTGTCTGTAAGATACGGTTAACTAATAAGTTGTTACGCTCAGCACAGTGGTTTAGGCCCATAATCCCAGCACTTTGGGAGGCCAAGGCAGAAGGATCACTTGAGGCCAGGAGTTCAAGACCAGGCTGGGCAATATAGCGAGACTGTCTCTACAAAAAAAATTTAAAAAATAGCTAGGCATGGTGGTATGGGCCTGTAGTCCCAGCTACTTGGGAGGCTGAGGCAGGAGTACCTCTGGAGCCCAGGAGTTTGAGACTGCAGTGAGCTATGACTGCACTGTTGCTCTCCAGCCTGGGTAAGAGAGTGAGACTGTCTACAAATAAATACATCCTTTAAAAAATTGTCGAGAAGATTAAATTCATGTATCTATCATAACTCCTTGATACAGAGTTATGATTCTATGAGCGATGTCATTGGCTTCTTATCTTAAAAGCAGACACTCCTGTTTAAGGCAACACACTGCCCAAAGAAAGGCTGAAGGCTCTGGCTCATGAAAACAGGCCCGGGCAATAGATTCCGAGTCTAGATTCAACAAACTCTTGCCAGGTTCCTCTGACTCACACCCTGGGGGCTTGCCTTTGTCTTTCAAAATGTCCTCTCTGCCCACTGTTTCCCAAGTATCTGCCGTGGCTCTGCATTTCCCCTGCGTGATCCTGCTGCTCTGCTTTCAGCACAGGTGGCTTTTGCTATCAGGGTATTTGAAGTTTTCCTTTGATGGCCCTGCAACTAAGCAACTTAATTATGGATGAGCACTCTGCCTAAATGCTTGTATCTCTCTTTCTTTTTTAGTCAAATACCCCTGGCATATATCCAGGGCTTCAATGCACAAAAGCAAAGGGAAAGCTGACCCACCCGCCACTGAGCAACCCCCAATCCCTTCCCATCCATCTGTTGCTTGGTGCCTTTGTCAGAAGGGAAGAGGGAGGAAGAGTGAGCTAGGAGGAAAAGAAAAGGCAAAATGTGACACATTTCCATAAAATATGCACTATTTAATTTTTTTAATTCTCAAAATGAATAATGCATTATCAGCAATGCTACTGTATGTGAAATAATAGAGTTAACTATGTTCTGAGATTGGTCAAACCAATATTTTAATGACATTACTATAATACTCCCATTTTTAATCACATATATAAAACATCACCCAGGCATAACCCTTGAAAAGAAGGAAAGGAAAAACAGAGAAACTCAATAACAAAAATATAAAGTTTCTTCATGGTGAAAATAAAACAGGAACAGGTTTTTCTAAAATACCTTTACCTTGAGAACAGAGAAATGTTAAAGGAGGTGGTTGTGTGTGTGTGTACACGTGCACACGTGTGTGTGTGTGTGTGTGTGTAGAAAGAATATTCGTAGTACCGGAAGAGATATTCACAATCTAGCCTAAGAAACTAAGAAGTAGAAAGCCTAAGTAGTCCACTTGGAATCACGCAGTTGGTTACTGGTGGAGCCAGAGCTGCATTCAGATTTCCTGATTCTGAGGGTATTGCCGGGCAGAGTCATTGGCAATGAAGTCTCTGAAATGTCCAAATAACTATTGCTTGCTAAGTGCTAAGCTGGTTCATCCACAGTTTGCAGGCCCATCCTCTTTGCTCTTGTTCTTAGAGTTGTTCACCCCATTGACCTTCTTTTCCCAATGATTTCAGTATGCCCGTGAAATCTCAAAAAGAAGATATAGCTTGTATTGATATGCCCCATAAGCATAATATACACACCAGTCTTGAAAGACTTGCTATAAACAAGAATGTAAAATATCTCATTAATAATTTTTCATGTTGATTACATGTTGAAATGATCACATTTGGGATATATTGTGTCAAGTAAAACATGCTAACACTAATTTCATCGGTTTCTTTTTATTTTTTATAAATGTGGCTAAAAGGAAATTTTAAATGATATATGTAGTTCATATTATATTTCTGTTAGGCAGCCCTGACTTAGGTAATATAAAATTGTAATTTTAATTTGATATTCTACCTTTTGTTCAAATCTAAGACTTGCTTCAAAAGTTTCTGGCTCAGGAAAAATGGGAATTAGTGTAAGAGATAAATGATTAAGATATATTAAACTGTGCGAATTAGTAATTGTGCTGTATTTAGAAAAGGTATAAATTATACTACTCAATAGTTGTACTATTTTGGAAAAACAGAAATTAATGTAAGCAATCAATGATTTAGATGTATTAACTTGTACTACATATTTAAATCCTCCCCTTCTTGGGGTAGAACGTACGGACCCTGACTCTCTGGTGTTCTTAAATGTAAAATTGACAAAAAGATTTACCTTCGTGTGGATCTTCCATCAGACTACTGCCAGAACATACTTCAGAATGGGCTAACTCACAAGTTAAAGAGGAATTGTTAAGGCTAAGGTTGGAGGGGTAGCGGTCCATAGTCTTTTCGAGAATAATTGGATGATGAGAGGAAGAGAAAGCCATACATTTACTTAAGAGCAAAGTAATTTCCTGAGAAAAGTGTTCAGAAATTCGCACATTTTGTTGCTTTAGTTGCTCTCATCTAAGCCTGATTCAGACATGTGGGTGGGCACATAAAATAATGTCATAGGTGTTTTCTGCCACTACTATAAATGTAATTTGTTTTGGTTTGTTTTGTTTGTTTGTTTGTTTTTTGAGACAGAGTCTTGCTCTGTCACCCAGACTGGGGTGCAGTGATGCGATCTTGGCTCACTGCATCCTCCGCCTCCTGGGTTCAAGTGATGCTCTCCTGCCTCATCCTCTTCAGTAACTGATATTACAGGTGCGCACCACCATGCCTGGCTGATTTTTGTATTTTTAGTAGGGACGGTGTTTCCTTGTGTTGGCCAGGTTGGTCTTGCACTCTTGACCTCAAGTGATCTGCCCACCTCAGCCTCCCAAAGTGTTGGGATTACAGGTGTGACCCACCGCGCCTGGCCCATAATTTGAAGGAAGAATACAGAAGCTAAAAATTAAGCCATAAAATAACAACCAGCACTAATTTTTTTGTATGAATTTAGTACTATAACCTTAAAAAATGAAAATGCTTTACTGTAGAGTAATATAACAAGGAATGTCAAGAATGCACAATTTTTGCTGGGAAAAAAATGGGGGGGTGTGGTCAGAATAACATTCACCTTAGCCAAAGCTGTATTTGACAAGTTACAACTTGTTCAAACTATGACTCCATAATGACAGTGGCAACGAGTGCTTACCAGGTTCTAGGCATGGCTCTATTTCTCTATGCATCATGTGTTAACTCGTTTAATCCTCAAAATGGTACCATGAAGTACAGTACATACGTATTGTTCATTTCCTTGCCTTACAGTTGTGGAATCTGAGGCACACAGAGGCCAAACAACATGGTTAATAAACAGCAGAGCCGGACCCTGTAAACTCTGAAAAGAGTTCATTCTCTTTCAATGAAGACGACTACGAATTGGCAGGTAATAGTGGACAAAGAGAAATTCACAATGTGTCGGTTTCAACAACAGTAAAGAATAGTTTTGGGTGGTCCATGGAAAACTGGCATGCAAAAAAAATTACAAACAATATTGGCCAGTGAGGTGAACATTGGTTGGGAAGTCAGGAGACAAGGATCATAAACCTCTATAAAGTGAGAGAGTTGGACTACATGCTTTCCACGTTCCTTCTCAAACCAGCGATTTTGTTAGTGCTGTGGTTTCTTGTGGCTTCTTCCAACAATGGTTACCTAAAGAGATGAATTGCAAACAGAGCTGTGAAACCTAATAAGGGAAAGAGAAGGAGACTGTCCCAGTACAAAAGGGGAAATAATTTGATATATTCGGATTATAGGAAAAAAAATCCCCACAGTGCTAGAGTAGACCAAAGATTGAAGAGAACACATTGTCAAGAATTTAGTTATTTAAAACCACAGCAGGGTTTATAATGTCAGATCTTACAAGGATAGAACTCGCCTCCTTAAATTTACCTCTAGAGCATGTAATTATGCACAGATATTTTATATACACTTTGTGAGGATGATGGCAGTATTAGTTTTGGTGATCATTTTGAAGATAATGAAGAACTCTGGGGTTTTTTTTAAAGCCAGAGTGATTAAGAACCATAAGCACTTACTCATATCATCTGCAAAGCGGGGGGTAATATTAACCTCAAGGGCTTTGGGGAAGATTAAATGGGATAAAGCAGGGAAAAAGGTAAACACAATGTCTGCTCCAGTATATGCTATTAATCGAGGGTAGCAGTGATGATAGAGGTTTTTGGGTTTTGTTTTGTTTTGCTTTTAGAGACTTGCTATGTTGCCCGGGCTGGCCTTGAACTCACGGACTCAAGCTATCCTCCCACCTCAGCCTCCTAGGTAGCTGAGACTACAACACCACACCCAACTTCTGACAGAGTTTTTTAACTCATATGTGTAGCTTTGTTTCACATATAATTTTGAACATACTTATTTTCTTCAGAAATTGATATTAGAGTAGTTTATAAAGTTCTGTTGGGTCAGACCCTGTATTACTTTATGTCAACAAACTCCTAAATTCTGGGATCACAGTTTGCTAATAAGAATTAACAGATACCTACACAATATGGTTTGGTGATCCTTTTCTTTGTCCACATGCTTTAGAAAAAAGAAAAAGACAGTTTTTGGAATAACAAAGAAAACATAGACTTTAAGGTCAGAAACTGACCTCAGGTTTCTTTTCTGTGAAACTTTTGTCATAATTAACTTATTCCATAAAGATAGAGAGTCTTTTGAGAACCAAGTGAGATACTATCTGTGGAAGTGCTGTACAAATGCTAATGTTATTATTAAAAGTCATATCGCTTTATGTTGAAATGGTTGCTTTAAAACCAAGAACACCAGATTATTTCTTTGTAGATTATCTCTATATGTCATTAGTGCACTTATTACAGTCATCTCTCACTCTCTCGGTCTGTGCACATATTAAAAGCAAGAATATGACTTTTTGATCTCAATTTCTCCAGCATTTAGTATTCTAGCTGACACATAGGTGGCACTGTCATGTATTCTTATGCCAAGCATTTAAAGGAAGCAGAAACATTGATTTAAACCCTTAAATATTATGAGTCACACAATGAAACTAGATGGCTTAAATCCAAAACTAATGAATTTCTTTCCTTTTACAGACCAATAAATATGTAGAAGTTACTGTTGCACGCTTGGTTATCAAGAGTCAGATACTGAGCTAAAGTTTGTGTTGCAGGATGTTTATTAGGGATCAGCATCCATAGAAGACAAGTGGGGAAGCAAGCGTAGGTAGAAAGAGGAGTGCTCATAAGAGTTGTCCTTCACTGGACCAAGACAGCCAGGCCTTTATACCCTGGCCTTCATCAGCCACTGGATATGAGCCATTCTGGAAGAGCATGTCCTTGGGCAAGGTGACTTTCTGCAGCTGAGGCTGTTCCTGAAGGGGTTGACAGCTGAGGCAACAAACGCTCTTTTGAATGGAGATCTGGCTGGTATATCTCTATGTTTCCCACAGTCATCAAATTTAAAATGTGCCCCGCATGAGAAGATGGCATTGACATTTAGGGCACAGGATGACTTTAATCAATGAGACATTTCAAATTACATTTATAATTGAATAAAAGAGAAGGCCTATGCTCTCATAGATTTGTGGTGGAATATACCAATAATTAATGTAGTGAAGACTTACAGAAAAACCAAAGGCTCTAACGTGGATTTGTTGGCATGTGATGCTGTCCTTCAGCAAGTGTTGCCGAGTACCTTTCTGTGCATTGAAACAGGCATCGCTAAGCAAAGAGCTCCTCCCAGGGTGTAATGATACAGCAATGGAAAGAACGGGTGTGTCTGTCCAGCAGGAGTTGTCTGTACCCTAGAGTCATGACGAGTGCAGCATCAGCAGAATATGGCTTCCCTTTCTGATCTAAGCCTTCTCACCCCTACCCCTCAGCCCCAACACATTTGGTGTTTCATCTTGGGCAATTCTCTTGCTCAAACGTGTATGTTTCAATGGTGCCCAAAGAAGTGAACAAAAGCAAACCCATACCTTAATTTATTCAAGGTCACAATGAAGAAATTAACTTACTTATTTTTGTCCTTCATTTTGAGCTTCTGGGGACAGTTCAGGAGCTTATATGTATTAAGATTTAAGGGACTGATCTGTAAAGCTGGGATCTCAAGAAAATCAATTAAGTTCATAAACCTCTCTATATCTCACTAGAGTATTAACTCATTATCATTAAATGCTTAAAAATGATGAGGGTAAGATCAGTTTACTACAGGAGACTTGGCCTCCACCATTATAGATTATTAGACAGATTTCTAAAATGTAAGCTACTAAAATTATAACATATTTTAATTTTTTCATGCATAGTAAATGGGGAAGCAAATGAACATTTCTTAGGCTTTCCAGGAGTAATGCTTTTAACTGATCAATGTTTTCATTTGGTTCTCTCTCAATCCTTAAGGGTAGACACCAAAATAAAACTAAATATGTTTAATTTTTAAAAGATAAAAACAAATTCTGTAGTAACTTAATATCCAATAATGTCTGAACTCTCTCAGTTCCCAGGACTATTTTTAGGTCTTTAGGGAAAATATAACTATTTTTCCCCTTTCTCAGCCTTGTTATTCCACAATTAAACTTTACCCTGTCTTGCCACACCCTAAGATCCTGAAAGGAGCCAGAGTCCTTTCACTGGAGGCAAGAAGAAAATCGAAGCAGTCAGGGTTGTGAGGAGCAGGAAGCATGGGTTCGAGTTCCAAATCCAAGATTGTCTGTGACTTTCAGCCAGTTCCTGCATTTCTACAGGCCTCCATTTGCTCATACGTTTAAGGAGAGAATAGGATGTATGCTTCTTAATAGTCCTTCCAATGCCACTGTCCTATGATTCTCCAATGCTCCAAGGATATTCTGCCAATTTCCATGGGGGAAACTTTGACAATAGACCATGTAATGGGATTTGAAGGAACTATTTTCTATGGCTTCCAGAGATTTTGGAAGATATGAGTCATATAACTGCCCCCTGTAGTCCCAAATTGGTAGGAAGGAAATAAAGACTAGAGTATGTATTATGGGTTCTCAAAGAAAATTGAGTTTTTAAAGCCCAGAAAATGCTTTTTAAGTCTGGAAGTATTATTTTTCACTTTTTGATTAGCAACAGGAAAGAACAGTCATAAATGTGACCAACAGTTAATACTTTCATTATCAGTTAAAAATTATAACCATTTAACTTTCTGTATTAAATTTCATTTCTTTTATGACAAAATTCTTCATGTAATGGTCCAAATTACCATTTCATATTTGCCTTCAGAATGAGGAGAACCTCCAATTTAGTGAACTGGCTGGCTGTGTCACCACAAAGTTTAAGATCAAGGTCAAGATTTAATAGCGTTAGTTTCATTCTGTTTCAAAGCCATGAATACAAATTTAACCCTGCTGGCTTTCTCAAGAATGTGTGAAAGCTATGCTGAAGAGTGTTCAAAACCATTATCTCTACTGGAAAAGTAATTCACAGGTTGGCTGTACTAGCAGTGGGGGAGTTAATATCATCTCTGGTTAACCAGCACAAGGTTGCCCTGGAAATTGAATTGCCAAGTCTGGGTTTGTATTGAGATGCCTAAGATGGACATATACTGAGTATTCTTGTAATGTTCCATAATATCATTGGATCCTGAGCACTGGACAGTCAAAACACAGAAAGATTGTGAACTATTTGTCCTTCTGCTGGCTCTTCCAACTTCACTTATCGGTATTTATTTTCTTCTGAGAAAAGTGAAGAGAATAAAAAGGCGGGGACTCCTCTGTTTCATTCCATAGCTTCTAAGGAAGCCAAAATCCATTCGATTTTGTGTTTATTCAATGGACTAAAATCTAAAACTCCCAGTCAAATTTAATAAGCTCCCAACACCTTGGTACATTGATTTCAAGAAATTCTCCCATCATGCATTCTGGAACCCCACTTCTCTCTATTTTTTGGACCCTTTTCCCACGTCATAGGAGATGCTCAAGTATCAAGTAGAAAAAAAATACTTATACAGTCAAAATTTTGAAGATACCCTCTTTTTATTTCAAAACATGGGAACAACTCAAAATTTGAGCCTCCAGGACAAAAACACGTTTGAACCAAATGTTCAGAAGACAAGCCAGGCCACCATTTTGGCAACACGTTTCACATGGACAAGTGGATATTAGAGAATGATGCCCGCAACACGGCTAAAGCTATAACACACCCACAAATAGATTCATACTTGGTTGTCTAATTTGCATGCATGAGTATGGTGCATTCTCCATGCCACTAGTACATATATGCCTTTTCCAGAGTCAGTGCAGGATCCGTATTTGTGCAAGTCTTTGAAAGTCTGCTCCCTTACAGAATTTTACCATAATTTATATATCTGAGACAGCCTTCCTGTGACAAATCCTTTATGCCGCTTTTACTTCTGAAAAGTCATTTCTGAATAATAATTATAGCTGTCAAGAGTTCCAGGATCACATAAAAGAATCTGTTTGTTAGTTATTTAATGTCAGTTCTCTGGCTGTGAGTAAACCTAGCTAAACATATCCACATGCTTGGTGTCTGCAATTTGAAATCGGTAACCTTTAGCAGCAATGGCAACCTCAGACCAAAATGACAAGGTTAAAAAAAAAACTATCAACAATAACAGAAGATGTCCAAGAAAGAGCTGGGCTTTCCTACTTTCCAAAGTAAATTCTTCCCCAATATGCACCAAACATTGACAGCCTGACACGCTTGTGTACGAGGGCCCACTTTTTCCCACTAATGCTGAATTGTTGGAAATCCAAACAGCATTGAGAGCCAAGGGGGAAAATGCCTGAATCTGAAAAGGAACCAAAAGAAATTGTACCAGAGAAAAGAGATGGGAACTGCAAAGAAGTTCCCAGAGTATCTCTCTCAGTCAACAAGCACGTAGAGTCTTTATTACTAGACTATGCAGAGTCCCGGGAGAATTGTTGCATCCTTTTTTGCCTTAACTCTTTTCTTGCCGGTCATTCCCTGGCTGGTTGAACTGCCTGTACAGTTGTCCCATCCAGAAGCCACACACAGCAGCAGGCCTCAGGAACTGCATTCCTCGCAGTGACAGGAGAGGATATACCGGTAGGTGGCAGTGAGTCGCATGCCCCCTGAGCATCGCAGCCGCAACGCCTTCAGCTTGGAAGTCTGGGGCCGGCAGCAGTGACAGGAGGAACGGAAGGGTTGCTTGAGGACAGTGCTGAAGGACACCAAAGGCTCAGAGCGCGATGCCTGGCTGCAGTGCCCCTCGCACCTGGCCAGGAGCACCATCTGGAGAAAGAAGAGGAGGTGGTTACTCTCTGGGCAATGCCGAAACCTTAGTCTGGCAAAACAGCATCCTTTGAAAGACCCTCACACTCCTTGCCAATTCCTGCTAGATTAGACCAGTGGCTCAATGCATGTTGCATTTTTTTTTTATTGTACTTTAAGTTCTGGGGCACATGTGCAGATCTTGCAGGATAGTTGCATAGGTACACACATGCCATGGTGGTTTGCTGTCTCCATCCCCCCGTCACGTTCAGCCATTTTTCCCAGTGTTATCCCCCCACAACCTCCCTGCCCCAGCTGTCCTTCCCCTAGCCCCCACCCCCCAACATACCCCAGTGTGATGTTCCCCTCCCTGTGTCCATGTGTTCTCATTGCTCAACATCCGCCTATGAGTGAGAATATGTGGCGTTTGGTTTTCTGTTCTTGTGTCAGTTTGCTGAGAATGATAGTTTCCAACTTTATCTATGTCCCTACAAAGGACACAAACTCGTTTTTTATGGCTGCATAGTATTCCATGGTATATATGTGCCACATTCTCTTTGTCCAGTCTATCATTGATGGGCATTTGGGTTGGTTCCAGGTCTTTGCTATTGTAAACGGTGCTGCAATGAACATACGTGTGCATGTTTTTTTTAAAGTCAACACCCAGGCTGCATTCAGACCGATTGAATTAAAATTTTGGGTGATAAGGCCCAGGATGTCATGGTTTTCAAAGCTTCTTAGGTGATTTCTAAGTGTTCTGAGGGTTTCGAACCACTGAATGAGGCCCATCATTGTGATGTGCAAATAAAAATCAAAGAACAAAAGAAATTTCTCCTGACAGGTAATGGTCTACCACTGGCCAAATGCACTGCAATTCTAGCAGTAGCAAAATGCAGAAAGTCAATTCAAATTGAAACCAACAAGTAAATTAACATGACTACCAAAAAAAAAAAAAAGGAATTGATTTGTGCAGAAAATAGCTAAAGAATAGGAATATAGTTTCTGAAGAAGAAAATAGAATAGCCTGGGTGATGCTTGGGAAGAAATATTCTGGAAGCTGAAATTTGGGACAAGAGAATGAAGTAGAGACGGCACATTTGGGGCCCTGGAATCCTACTTCCGGGTTTATAAACTTTGTATATAATGAAGGAGCCTGGGATTTGTGTAATTTCTTCTGCATCTTCAGAGTCATTTGGGGCAAATATTAGGGTGTACCCATTCTGATGATCTCTATTTCCAAAGATTGAGCTGGAATAACAAGGGCTATGTGTTCTTTATAGTAGCTCTTAATCTGGCTTTAGCAAACAGATACCTTAAGAATCCGATGAAAACTACCAAAGTTATCCCCAGAAAAATGTACATAAGCACACACACAATTCACATTCAGCTTAAGAGGATGGACAAAAGGATCATTTATGCATCCCATACATAAATCCTGGTATCCTGGGAGTGGAAGTCATGGGTGGGTAGCGTGAGGCAGCTTGACTCATTAAGTTACACAATCCTAATATCAAGGTAGGAAGGGGAGTGGAGAACCTGAGATTATTGGTCCATGGTTATGTAAGAGGTTTTGCTTGGTGAATTTCATGTTAAGTGATGGTGAAAAAATTCCCCTGGGCCAAGTGTACTGTCTCATGCCTGTAATCCCAACACTTTGGAGCCCAAGGCAGGAAGATCACTTGAGCCCAGGGGTCTGAGACCAACCAGGGCAACATAGCAAGAATGTGTCTCTACAAAAAAATTAAAGGTTAGCCAGGCATAGTGATGTGCACCTATAGTCCCAGCTACTTTAGAGGCTGAGGCAGGAGGATCTCTTGAGCCAAGGAATTACAGGCTGCAAGCCACTACACTCCAGTGTGGGTGCCAGCGAGGCCCTGTCTCAAAAGAAAAGAAAGGAAAACTTTGTTCTACAATTCCAGAACCAACAGCAAGATCATAAAAAGCGAAACTGTTCAAATGAAAGATTAAAAGATACATATGTATGCATAAAACCTTTTGACATTTACCTTACAATATGGTAGGAATGATCAGTTATTATTAAAGACTCACCAGCTATTATCTCTGACACCATCCTGTAGGGCAGAATTAAACACCCAAGGTTTAAAGGAAGAAAATGGCCAGTCCATCTTTCCAAAAGGGAGGAAAGATGAATTCTGGTAATTATAGATTATTGGCATAGTTATCCGAGAATATACTGGGGCTAAATCCAACAATCACTTAGCAACCACCAAGGCAATATGAGATACTAGAAAAAAAACAGCAGGGCTTAGGGAAGAATCAGTTGGACTAGTCCAGTGAATTTATCTTCGCTGAAAGATCACAGAGACAGAGAAAACATCGCAGCTGCAAACTGTTTTGATTTTATTAAAGCTTTTGATTCTATCCTACCCGCTCTTCCTATTGACAGGCAAAATAAGCTATCACAAATTGTTCTGTTTGTTTGTTTTGTTTTTAGAGACAGAGTCTTGCTATGTTGCCCAGGCTGCAGTGCAGTGGTTACTCATAGGCATGATCATAGCACACTACAGCCTTAAACTCCTGGGCTCAAGGGATCCTCCTGCCTCAGCCTCCTGAGTAGCTGGGACTACAGGCATGCACCACTGTGCCCAGCTCTGAAACGGGTTTTGAGAGATTATGCCATAGGTCAGTAGCACACAGGCCAGTCCCTAGTTCCCACTCCCATTTCTCTAATGACAGAGAGAGAGTCCAAGATCTTCCCTAGTCTGTTCTCCTGCCATCTGCCCATTTGTGTGGGAAGAGCTGCTTGACACCTCACCTTGGAGTAGTGTTAAACTTGCTAATCTCTGAT
Organism: Aotus nancymaae; assembly: GCF_030222135.1. Lineage (NCBI taxonomy): Eukaryota > Metazoa > Chordata > Mammalia > Primates > Aotidae > Aotus > Aotus nancymaae. Next base: position 15,102,968 of record NW_026988472.1, on the reverse strand, counting down.
CTAGATCATCTACTAGGTCCGTTAAGCAGTTATTCGAAGGGTCACCCTCCATAATGGAATCTTTAAAGGTGCAGTTTCAGTCTGGGTGGACAAAGTAAATCCGTGCCAACAAACTTAATTCAAAACGGCCAACGACGATATGGAGCATGACATCCAAATGATATACATCCAGGTGAACCAAACGGAAACCTAACTGACTGGGCCGTTAGCACTGTACATAAAATGACCAAGTCAACAGCATAGGGCCATTTGTAAATGAGCTAATCTGACTGCAATTTCACTAAAAGTTTTCAGGATGTCCAGCTCCACCTCCAGCCCACTCTGAAGGACAAGAATCCCAGGCACTGAAGGACGTGGGGCCACCTCCAATGGGCTGGACCCCTCTTCCTCAGGAGCTGGACTTTTATGCAAGAAGAATGCACAGATATGTACAAGAAATGCCTTCAGAACAAAATCCAAAATCTTGAAGAGGAGTCAAGGCCCTTGGTGACCGAGGTTTCACATGTATTTCCGGTCTTAGAACCGTTCTCATCACTCTACTAACCCGCTCCCTCCTCCAATCAAACTCAACTACTTAGGAGTCCAAGAAAGTGCCCTGAATTCTCCTGCCCCTTGCCTTTGCTTATGTCTTCTGTCTCCCAAGAATGTCCTTTCCACTTTGCTCTGCCTAACAAAATCCCACCTATCTATTCTCTGTAGCCAAATTCAACTGTCCCTTCCTGGAAGAAAAGACTACGAAGCAACTATTGGACCCTTGGTGTTCTCAACATTCACACACACACACACACACACACACACACACACACACACTCCTAGATGGAAATCTATCTCTGTTTTGTGTGTTGAAGTGGTAAAGCAGAAGTCTGAAAGATAAGATCCTTAAGGGATGGAAAGAACCGTCTACTTTCCTGGTTTACTCTCAATAGTTCACATTTTAGCCTCTGCCATGCCTTACCTGTGTTTCAGCACTTGATGAGCGTTTCCTGATCTCTTCCAGATCAGAGGTTCTCAGACTGGAATGTGCACATGAATCATCTAGGATCTTGTTAAAAGGCAAGTTCTGATTGAGCAGTTCTGGGCTGCAGCCTGAGACTCTTCATTTCTCATCAGATTCTAGCTGATGTCAGTCTTATTGAGCTGATACCCACACTTTGAGTAGCAGTTCTCTGGACCCACTCAAGTCTGAGGGCTCTGCTCTAGATGGATCACCAGATAACCATCATTTCACTAATAAGAACATTTATTGGGCACTTACAATGTGAGTTATTTTATCCTTATAACAATCCTACAGGAAAGTACTGTTACTATCTATGCTATTATGACAGATAAGGAACTCAAGCTTTAGAGAGCCTGTTAACTTGCCCAAATTCACATAGGTGGTAAAATGCAGAGCTGGAATCAAACCAAGGTCTATCTGAAACCAAACCCCTGACCTAAACCACTAGAATACCTGCCTCCTGATAATTTGTTTTCCTGAGGCATGAGCCAACTCACACCTTTCCTTATCTACATTGATTTGCCTCAGAAACCGCTGACCATATCCATAGACATACAAGTCAAACCTTTTCTTGTGGGCTTCTTGGGATATTAACTTCACCACCCCCAAGCTTATGCAGAGCTGAATCTTCCAAGAGCCTTGACTGACCAGATGTCATCATTAGCATCAGAATAAAGATCCCCCTGTCACATCCTAGAGCAGCGTTTTTGCGATTTTACTCCAGCAGAGTGGAAACATATTTTGCCTTTTTTGCAGCAGTGAACGCTGCACCCTTATTTCCATGATAGCTCTTGAAGCATCCCCTCTCTCCTCAGGAACAAGATTCACGCATGTTTCTTCTCCCATCCTTTCCCCTGGGCAGCCTCAATAACTCAGCTCATTTCAGGGACCCACATCAACCTCCAAAAGATCTGTGCCAGGCTGAGGGCACCAAAAAAATTCCAACCAGGGAACAAAGCAGCAGAGAGATGGTGAGGGCTTTGAAAGGGTGGATGGGAACTCAGCTCACTCCAGCTAGAGTCTAGTCCCTTCACTCAGATCATGAATCAAACTGACACAAACTGGCCTTTGTGCACAGAGCACCTCTCCTCCCTTCTCCCCATTTGCTTGTAAGCATTATGAAGGCAAAACTTTTGTCTCTTTTTTCTTTCCACTTTAGAGTCTCCAGCACCGTCCACAGCACCTGCACATGGCAGGCACTCAGTATAAATTTGTTTCTTTTTAAAAACTCAAATTACGTCTCTCAAGCCGCCAATTGTATTATAAACACACTATTCCTGACTCCCTGCATTTCTGCTATCACACCATGAGCTTGGTGGGTAGCAGTGGAAGATGACTTGGAGGTCCCATTAGGAAGCTGTTAGGACTCAGTGCTTAGCATACCAGGTCCTTTTTCCTAGGTTTTGTCTCCCAAAGCTCTTTTCCTTATCCTTTGTTGTTGCCCTTCTGAGTCCCAACCTGCTCCTGTGGCCCTCACCAGTTCAGACAATCATGCCCTGGTTCCACGCCCTGGCCTGGGGTCACCATCCCCCACTCCTCACCCAACTGAGACTTTCCAGATCTCCCTTGCCAATTTGCTTTCCCATCCTCCATTCCTGAAATCCCCTCCCTGGCCCAAGTCCAAAACTCATCCCCCTCCAGCGCCTGCTTCCTCCACTCACCTGGGAACGGAGGTTAGACAACATCGGGGCTGTTTCTCTTTTACTTCTATCCTCCCTGTTAGCACCCAGCACAGTGGCTTACATTGACTTTGCTCTTCTGCTGTACCCCGTGCTTAACAAGAACTACAATAAGGTTCATTTTCCTAATCCTTTAAGGCTATAGGAGATCCCAGCAGTTATTGAGGTCTCAGTAGTGACTGAAATAGAAAATTCAGTCTAAACACCTGCTTAGTTTATAACTTCATCATCAGGGTCATAATATCGTCTATTAGATGGCTATTATGTGCTGGACACTGCTGGATGCTTTACAAATCACCAACACCCATGCCCATACCCTCAGGTGGACCGCTCTATTTTGCATTGGAAGAAACTGAGGCACCAAAGATGGAAGTTACTAAACTTCCTCAAAGTCTCTCATTTGGCATGCCATGGGGCTGGAATTGAAAGCCAGGTCTCTCTCACTTCAAAGCCTGGCATGCCTCAGTTCTCAGAAAGATTCCCCCAGGCAGACTGTTTCCACTAACCACTGGTCTTTTGCCTGTTTGCTGTACAGCCTTGACTCCAAATTTTAGGGAAACCTGGTATCCCATTAAGATTATAAATGAACCTGCTACTCCCAGGATCTTTTGTCCCTAATCCCAGGAGGTGCCACCACTTAAAACCACCAGGCACATCCTAATCTGTGGTCATGCTGTCTTCCTTGGTGGGCCACTGTGGCCAGTCTTTTCTACCTGACTCCCTCTCAGTCCTTTCCTGAATTGCTAGGAGATGGGTGGCAGGGACCCAGGACTGGCCAGCTGCAAGTTCAGGGCTGGGATGAACAGTCCGATTGAAAGCTCCCAGAAAGGTTTCACTACTATTTATCTTTTTTAGAAAAATTGCTGAATATAAATTATTACTGCCAGAAGATCAGAAGTAGAGCCTGAACTTCTATGTGATGGTTTCTACATTCTTTTTTTTTTTTTGAGACAGAGTCTTGCTCTGTCGCTCAGGCTGGAGTGCAGTGGCACCATCTCGGCTCACTGCAACCTCCGCCTACTGGGTTCAAGTGATTCTCCTGCTTCAGCCTCCCGAGTAGCTGGGACTACAGGCACGTGCCACCATGCCCAGCTAATTTTTATATGTTTAGCCCAGGATGGTCTCAATCTCCTGACCTCATGATTTGCCCGTCTCAGCCTCCCAAAGTGCTGGGATTACAGGCATGAGCCACCGTGCCCCATGGATGGTTCCTACATTCTACTTGTGTTCCTCCAATGTGAAGATCCAAGTAATAGGAAGATGAATGTTGTGAGGCAGACATTGCTACTCCCTGGCTATGTGATATCAAGCAATCTAATTATTTTAGGCTTCAGTTTTCCTTACCAGTAGAATGGGAATAATAACGCCTGCCATCACAGGTTTCTTGGCAATGATTAGTGTATATAGTATGAGGTGCCTGACACATATTAGGTGTTCAAGCAGGTACTCTCCCTCCCCTGGGCCTGGGTCACATTCTCCCCTTTTTCTGTCTTTACAAGGCCAATATTGGATAAATATGAGTCAGAAAGCATTAACAATTGGCAGGCAACACAGTGGGCACATTTTTAGTAAATAATGGCCCTTGAGCATGATGTCAAGGGAATTTTTTTTTTTTTTGAGATAGAGTCTTGCTCTGTTGCCCAGGCTGGAGTGCAGTGGTACAATCCCAGCTCACTGAAACCTCTGCCTCCCGGGTTCCAGCAATTCTCCTGCCTCAGCCTCCTGAGTAGCTGGAATTACAGGCATGCGCCACCATGCCCAGCTAGTTTTTGTATTTTTTTAGTAGAGATGGGGTTTCACCATGTTGGTCAGGCTGGTCTCAAACTCCTGACCTTGTGATCCACCCATCTTGCCTCCCAAAGTGCTGGGATTACAAGTGTGAGCCACCGGCCCTGGCAGAAAATTTTTAGAGAGCAAAAAAATCTACCCTAGTCTTTCTTTGTAAAAAGAAGCTGGGGTAGATTATTGTTGGCTCTTTTCTAAACACAGGCTAAATGTTTTATCCCAAGTCTCTAAACGCAAACAATTTCATTAAGTGAGACCCTTGAGAGAGAAGATCAGCCTGAGAATGTAAGAGTTAAGAATTACAGAACATTTCCAAATGAAAACAGTTTTGCTCCTGGATACATAGAGAAAAATCTAATCTAGAAAAGGTCTGGGTAGTTGAGATTTTGCCAAGCATATTTTATGGCCAGGGAAGAAAGGTTTATAATTGCAAGCACCATTTACATAAAACTATTGCTATATTTGGGATGTTTGAAAACAGATTGTTCCCATGAAATTACAAACATTTCTCCTACTATCACAATTTTGCGCTGTTATTTGCCATGGCATTCTAGAAGAAACAAAGGTGAACGACAGTACACTAAAGTCTGTTTCTAAGACTCATGCTCAAGCACTGTGAATTTCTTCGGTTTGAGTTCGTGATGTCTCGTCTTTGACCTTCGCTAGATCAACGTGATTGTTGCCAAGGTCCTCCTCCGTCATTTAGTCCAATCTTTCCAGATTGTTTTCCAGTTTTTATAGATGCTCCTATTTCTTTGTTCCTTTCTATCATCATAGTGACACTTTCTTTGAAATAATTTTCATTCCTTTTTTTAAAAAAAAAGAATCATGATTATGGAGGGCAATTCAATAGTGAAAGAAATTATCCATGGAATAAAATCACTAAATATTAGTGCTGTCTGTTTCTGAAGGAGGAGGGACAGAGAAGCTAACAATTGCGGCAGTTTACCTTATGTGGGCCCACAATTTCTGAGCAATCACACTTGTAAAAGCACTTTTCATGGTTTTTCTCAATTCGTTTTAGTTTTCTTTTCCTAAGAAGGAATTGTGGCCCTGCAAAAATTTAGGTTCCTCTATTTATTCCTTTTTTTTTTTTCGGTTCTACAAACATAAATAAGAGCCAGAAAGTTTTTATTAAGTGGAAAATCTCAATTTTTTCCCACAGTCATAGATCTTATTAATATAATGGTTAAAATGATTTAACCCGAATTCTGATCCCCCTAAACTAAAATGAATCATCATCACTGAGCTATCATTAAGAAATTAATGGAAATTTTCAAGGCATACATACAAAAGTCATAATGTTTTGAATGGAGAGTGGAGGGATTGACTTAGATGGTCTTAATTCTAGTGATTGATACTATAAAAATTCTTAAATATGCTGGTAATTTCAAAAACTACTTGCCACACGAGAATGTTTAAGTGATTTTCGTCTCAAAACTAAAAGTCAAAATCTCTGAGGCTGAGCTAACCAAATTCATATTTACCAAGTGTGGACGAATTTCATTCATGTGCCTGTTTAGGGACAGGGACAGTTGTGAGATCTCCTGTGTTCCACCCTGCCTCTCCCTTCTGGGTGGTCTACGTGGCTGGCCATTCTTGGTGGCCTTTTAAGCATGATATTCCTTTGCACACCACTGAGGCACAGACTGCCTCTGCAAGAAACACGCATCCTTTTCCAAACAAGAACGATTTGGATGAATGATGTAAAAATGATAAATGATCATATTGCCCCTTATCTTTTGAAATCATTTTAACAGAAATGTAGCACCTAAAGAGAGGCTCAGAACACAAAGCCAATTATTTCCCCAAGTCTTTAAAAAGCCCTCCAAGAAGTATGTTCCACTGGTCAGTCACATTCTTTGCATTCTCTTCCTCTGTATCGATGACAGAGGTAGAGAGTTACAACTTGTAAACTCCATTTTTCTTTTTTGGAAAAGCACGCTACCACTCAAACGTCACAGCCAGGGGCAAAAGACGCCTCTCCCACCGGATGGGTGTGCACATGATTGATTAGGCAGCTTTACTGACAATAGTGCAAAGCGTGGGGGGAAATCCTAAAAGCCTAATTCTCGCACAAGCCCTGCAGGCCAGCCACACCACTTACGTTTGGGCTATGATCATAGTTCTCCATCCCCTGACAAAAAAAAAATATATATATATATATATATGGCTTCTCACCTGTTTCTGAGGGAAATGCTCCCCTCACAGAGACCTTGGTCTTACCTTGGAGCTACACTTGTACAATGGGTGACTGATAGAATCGACATAGTGGTGCCTCATGCAGCGTCGAGGGTCCGAGTCCATGATGAACGAGCTGTCCATTTTACTGTCTGTATCTCCCATTATCACCAGCAGGGAGAGCATAGAAAAGGATGCAGCTAGTACATGTTTTCTCATTGTTGTAAGGAAAATCTTCTCCAGAAGAACAGCAGAGGGAGGCAGAGGACAAAAAATTGGAAATGCCTTCACCTCCTAGGATCCAGTCCCTTTCAAGGAAAGGGCAGGATCGGGCTGAAGCTTTCTGGTTGTCATTGTCCTTTATCTGCCGGAGTTTTGTCTTACTCTTTGCACTTGCAATCCATCATCACAGTATCTGCTGCACAGCTGGAATGAAAACAGAAATGATTTTCCCCAGAATTATTTACCCAGAACCACTAATGGAACCCAGGAGGTATTAAGTAGAATTTTTCCATGTTATTTTGAGAGGAGAATATTGGTTTCTAGAGTGTCATTAGCAAAAGCTGTCATCCATTCCACCCCAACTCCCATAGCTTATGCTACATATTTATAACCATTTGGAGGTGGACACAATGGTTTAATGGAAGCACATGTTGACTTTAATTACTGAAGCCCATGTTCCTAGGGGCAAGAATAGTTTGAACCCTTGTTAAAGATTAAACATGTTGTTCTGGCAGCAACATAACTGAATTGGGTGGTCTCATCTTTGCCCTTGGTTGGTGGGGGTAGGAGGGTCTATTCAGGTTCTCAGTGAGCTTTGGTGTCAATGTCAGCTTACAGGGCTACAGAAGAGGCAGGTCAGTGCTAATGAACACAAGCCATGTCCTACAGGGAAGCACATTTTCCATTTCCAAGTCCGTACTCACCCACACACCTAATTTTCCACTTCTGTGCTCTAGGCTCATCCTGTTTTTGTTTTAAACCCCATGCCACCCAGCGCTGATGACAAACTGCATCTGAAATACACATCATGCTAACTGGCCTCCGGCACGGTTAAAGTATCGCATGTGTATCTGCCAACAGAGTCACATTTCTGCACAGCCTCCGTAGCCTGGGCACGTGGTGTAATTTGAAAAAGAAAACAGTTGTTGGAACAGACTTACCATTAAAATAGGATCGTATCATACCAGTTTTTCTGTAATTTGCTTTGTTCTTTTGACCATACCTCTTGGACAAAAGACTAGGGTCCAGAGATCGCTCCAGGTTACCTCACTAACTCCCCAGGCATGGCCAACACTGGTGCTTTCTTCTTCTTTTTTTTTTAATCACAACAGAAGACAGAGAGTGTCAAAAATATTTTCAAACATTTAGGAAAATTGGGAGGGCCTGATATGACATCCAAAACAAAAGGAACATGATAATTGAAGCTTCAGGAAACTTTTCAAAGGTATTTCAAATAAAAGTTCAATCATTTTGCTCATAGGCAACATCTTCCTTAACTTCCTACTCATGAACAGTCTGAGTAAACAGGGCAAAGTGTTGATAAAATCAACATAAGGAGTTCAAGTTGGTATATGCCAATTCATTTTGCACTAGTAGAATGGTGTCAGACCCATTTACTCTCAACTTGCTGTCTTGGAAGTGTGAGGCAGGGGATTCTAAGAGGAAAGTGGTGTGTGAGAAAGGGCCGTTTCAGAGCAGAGAATCCCTGGCAATAGCAAAGCCTCAGCACATGTCTGAGGGAAGCCCTATAAATTGCAGGGAGGGCAAAGACCAGTAATGAGGAGACCCACCTGAACATGAGTCCCGGTACTGCCATTAATTAGCTGCGGAAACCTTACACAAGTCATTCAACCTCCTCTAGCCCAAGTTTCCTCATCTGTAGAGTGAAGGAGCTGACAGAGATGGCATCTGCTGTCCCTTCGTGTTCTAAAATGCCACCACTTGATAACTATGGATTCAGTTACTATCATCTCCATATGCGAACAGTGAGCCCAAAGTTGAGGAGATCATATTGCAATACAACTTTGCACCACTTTATGTTCATGCTAATAGCAACATCTCATTGAAATGAATCAAACCTGTGCCCAAAGTTTCAAATCAGCAAAGGACTCAGAAGAGCATGTTTATTTTCTTTTCATCTGCATAATCTAGGTTTTCCTATACACGTTACCCTGAAAATTGCCAAGACATCAGCTCAAAGAGCCAGAACTTTCTTGGGGTCCACGTTCAGAGGATGAAATATTACTGACCATTTCCCGAGTTTCAGTATGACTAAATTATCCCAAATGGTTATCTGTCTCTTTGAAGCCTTAATTAGTGTCCGGAAGAGAATTGATTAGATTTCTCCTTTCTCTGCTTCGGTCTACAGATATTTCCCCCAGCAGTCAATGGCAAAAGGATGAAGAGAGAAGCAGACATTCCAGTCCTGGCCCTCCTTCTGCACTGCCAGCAACTTCTCTTCAGAGCCATGGCCAGGAAGTATGGTTAAATGAGCAAAGCAAATTAAAGAAAAACATGTATAGCATGATGGCAAAAACAAGCTACATCAATAACAAAACCCTACGTATATGTATGCATGGTTGTATTTATTGGCATTTCCACTTTCTCCACAGAAAAGAGAAATATAAAGGACCCTTAAACATAGAAGAAAATTTAAGAGAATAAAATTCTTATTTAAGAGAATGAAAATTAAAGTACTTTGAAATACATTGTTCAATCAATCAGATTTACAAAGATTCCAAAGTCCGATCATGCACCCTATTGGCAAGGCTGTGGGAAAACAAGCCGATTTTGGAGAAAGTTCAGTATAAATTGGTCCAAGCTCTGGAGAGGACAATTTGGCAATACCTTTGAAAAATGCAAATGTATATAATTTGGACCCAGCAATTCCACTTCTGTGAATTATCCTACATGTGAAATCACATGAGCACATGGCTGAAACAGCATAAAATTGGAAACAGCAATGAATATCCATTAATAGGGAACTGGGTAATTGTATTCTAAAATATTCACACAACAATATACTAACCAACTGTATTTGGAAGGATGCAGAAATTCTACGTACTGATTTGTGTTAAAATGGGGAGAGATAAAAACATATATTTGTATAGAGAAGCTCTGAAAGGATACCCAAGAAACTAATAAAATTAGTTACCTATGGTAGTTGAGGGACAGGCATGAGAAAAAGACTTCTCACCATATATCTTTTTGTATTTTTAGACTGGAACTTGCAGATATATACTGTATTTAAAATTTCATTAAAAAAATAAAGCTTTCTCTTTTAAAAGCTCAGCCTATATCTGATAACCAAGTTAATGGATGTTTACTGTTTGTGCCAGTTTGAGTATTTAAAAAATATTATATTTTTATTTCTTATAATTATGGGAAGACATGCTAGTCTCTTAGTAAAATACTCTTCCAGGACGAACAGATAGCACACTACTGCCACCTAGTAGCACCATCCTGAATTGCAAGCACAGTTCAAAAATTTTTCCTAAAAGTGAGTAAAAAACTTTACAAGCAGATATTATGAAATTTACACAGATAAATAGATAATGTCACATATAATGTAACTTGATCATCTGGCTTTCTTTTTAGAGATGATGAGCTGAGCCCAGAAGTAATATTAAAGAATAAAAGAGTGACAGGAAATGTTGCTTTACCATTCATTCTAAGAAATAGATTTTTCATTTCAACACTTTCAGAAAACCTGATAGTTGTTGTCCAGTTTTTATCTTAAACTCTGAAATAAGAATGTAAGCAACAATGTAAATACACCACAAAACTCACAGACCCCTCGAAACCAAAAGGTAAGATTCTTGAAACATAACTGCGATTTCTTTTTCTTCTTTTGCCCTAAGCAATTGAATTGAATGAACCAACGCTGTTGCGTTAAAGAAGAAATAAAAATACAGCTCAGGAAAAGAGCAACGCTAAGTCAAGTTGTCAACATGGTGTTGCTCAGGATGTGCATAGGTGAGAATGTGCAAAGTATGGGAGTGGGAGGAAGACCTCACAAAGGAAAATCAGGAATTAAGAACATGTACACCACTGAGATCACCACTTTCTGGCAGCCTAGGTTATGTCTGCCTTGTAGCAGCTTCTGTTGTTTTCTCAAAACTAAATTAATTCCAGTTTGCCTTAATTTTTTAAGCCATGTGTCATAAAATCCAATGCTGCCTATGAAGACTTAGAACCTTGGCCCAGGCAATAATGGATTGAACAAGAGAATGACTCTCTTGCTGAACTCAGTAGCCCTGTGGCCAGTCTATGCTCTGGATACATCTCTGAGACATGAACTTGGCCGATGTACAGAGCCCACATTCTAATAGCTCCAATGTGGAGCCTCTGCCGGCAGGAGAGGCACGTAGGCTGGCGTGCCCGACTTTGGAACTACCTTCCAAATGATACCAGTGGAAAAGAACAACTGGTGCCCAGATTTCCCCACCTGTCATCCTCAGCGAAATAATATAGCAGAGCTTACTGCGGGCCCAGCCTCCTGGGTGAGAGATGGTGTTGTGCCCACAGATCAGCTCACTCTTGGGCTGACCTTCTGGTTGGCAGAGGGTAAAGTGCTGGTTTCACACAAGTTGGCTCAGCAACAGGCTAAGACAAGTGGCATGTGACAAGAATGGCCTTATTCTTGCCTTGCTTGCCAGGCACAGGAGGGTGGTGCTTCAGTATCCCTATTTTCCCCCCTGGGCTGTTTTCAATACTAATATATACTGATATTCCCTCCTGTGGCTTTTTTCAACAAGTATTTTTTAATGTGTATTTATTGAGCACCTACTATGTGTCTCCTTTTGCTCTATCAGATAAGAGACAGGGTCAGGGGAAAAATACAGGTCCTATCCTAGATCCCTCTTCTAGCTTACTGCATCTGCAGGCAAAGAGTCTTGGCCTGTTGTTTTCCTGGATAATTTTTTAGACACATTGTTAAGCTCCCTGAACATCTAATTTGTATCCAATATTCATTCCTTCATTGCTAAGAAGATGGAGTTAAGCAGATAAAATATAATGACCTTGGAATGGAGTCAGTATATCAGCCAGAATTATTTGATATTTATTGTAACTTTTAAAAAAATAGGATATGAAGCATAAACAAAGTAAAGATGGTAGAACATAGAGCCTCTATCAAAGAAACTGCAAAAAAATAAAAGATTTATAAGTGGAACAACGGGTGCTAGATAACCCTAGATAAAACTTCATACAGTACTAGGATCAGAAAAGCAAGAAATCCAAGGTCTAATTCAGAAAGTGCGAAGTGCTAAATAGCCCCTTCCCAGGAACTCAAAGGATTCCAATTGGATCTAGTCAACCAGATGCCTTGGAGAATAAGTCAAATGCCTCTTCCCAAGGCACTTAATTTATAAACTGTAAACAGCATGTTGGATTTTATAAAGCATCCTGTGCGCTCAATGAATGGTTTTTAATACTCCTATCTGGCAGCACATCAGTAGCAGCCAAGGAGCCAAGCCTGGGCTGACCCAGAGGCAGCGGCACTGACTGCAAACTCTGCTAGGCCCCCAGCCTGCGAACTCCAGGTATCTCCGAGGATGGGCAGGCACAAGGTCGGTGGGGAGGAAGCAGTTCTTGCCCCTTTCATCTCAGACATAGACGCATTTCATGTGTCTATTCTACAGTGCAAGGGTGGTGGGGGGTGAGGAAATAAAGGAAGCAGTAACTACCCCCAGAGTGCTACCTTAGGAGAAAGAAGACAACATCCTTGTGATTAAACAATAGTCCTCCAGTCTGTGATAGGACTCTGTTCTCCCAACCTGCACTGCTAGCCAAGTGTGGCCAAGGTCAGCAGTGGGGGTGATGGAGGAAGAAAAGAGATGGGAGAAACAAAAGGAATGGAGGAATATGGCCAGGGAAAGAGGCAATGAATTACAATCCTGGGGTAAAGAGGAGTGCTAAACTGAAGGACCAGAAATATAAATAATTTGGAGGGTGGGGAGAGGAGCCAACTGTCAAGTGCCCCCACCATGTGTATGTCCTTGGCTTGGGTAGTTATACTGTCTGAGGAGGGACTGGAGTGGGAGGATGCGACCTTGAGCCTGACTGAAGTTTAAAATTCTGATTATCTTTTTCAGGCATTGTCAGGAACACCAGAAAAACATCTCGTTGTATCCAAACTCTCACTTAACTAACAGCTTTCATCTTTTCCTCCCTAGACCCATCGTTTGTCTATGTTGTTAGTGTCCCGTGTCCCAGTGCTGATTTGTCAGAAATGGGATAACAATTTCACTGTATTCTGAAACCTACAGAGCATTCCACTGTCTCCTGATCTGGTGTAAGGATGGCTGATCTGAAGATCCTCAAGCCCTGAGTTCCACCCTCCCTTCATTGGCTGTGTGATCTCAAGCAAGTCACTTGCCTTTTCTAGGGCTCAGTTTTCTCATTTGCAAAATGAACAGACTGGTCTAGGTGCTTTTATGTTTCTATTCATTTCTAACAGTCTCTAACTCTACCCAAGCTTCTTAGAGTACAACCCCTGCCTTGGGGCTACATATTCCCAAAGCAATCCTACAAAAAGAGTTCCCTTCTTACTCAAGGAGTTAATGACTGTAGAAAAGTTTTAAGGTGGTGCCTGAACCAATACTGAAGCCCAAGCTGTAAGTATTGGCCCCTTAATGAGGCTATACTGGTGGCCTGAAATAAAAAAAGCCATTAATAACCATTTGATTGAGTGTTTGCAATGTACTAGTTTATAAATTAATAATATCCTCTTAATAATAGGAAGTGGGCCGGGTGCAGTGGCTCATGCATGTAATCCCACCACTTTAGAAGGCAGTGTTGGGAGGATCACTTAAGCCCAGGAGTTCAAGACCATCCTGGGTAACATAGAGAGACTTCATCTCTACAAAAATAATGAATAATATTAGCCAGGCATGGTGGTACATGCTTGTGGTCCCAGCTACTTGGGAGGTCGAGGTGAGAGGTTTGCCTGAGCATAGGAGGTCGAGCCTGCCGTGAGCTGTGATCGCATCATTGCACTCCAGCCTGGGCATCAGAGTAAGATCTGTCTCAAAAAAAAGTTAACAATAATAATAATTATTATTATCTGAAGTGGTTAGTGAGGATATTTAACCAGTTACTATTTCTCTTACAGCTGTCTTAAAATTTGTGGGATTTCTGTCCAGTATCCACCAAAGCATAAATGGGGAGAGAAGAAAGGCTAATAATAGTCAACCATGCTAGAATTAGACTTCTTGCATTTGATAATGACAATATAGGCTGAGTTCCACCTTCTTGAACCTTTCTTTTGAAAGACGCTTATTCCTTAACTGAGCTTGAGCCACAGATCCTCGTGCCCTAATGGGACAATCTGTGATACTCTGGTTCAGGATAGAAGAGAAAGATTGATTCGAAAACTTTTCTTCTCTGCAGATGTAGAATCAGTAAAGTCTTGGTAGTCGAGAGGAAGGCACGCTACTTGGTAAAGTATCTACTACAGAACTTCTCCGCTAGGGGAGGTACATTCCAGAAGCCCTGGGCTGCGACCTAAGTCTAAAAGAGTTGACCACTGGGTATGGCACTTCGATCCTGTGCTGCGTATCTGTGGGCTTCTATGGCAACAGATACTCAGCAAAGACTCATTCTGAATAATGGAAAGACTCATTCTGAGTTTTTAACAGTTGACATAACTAACTGACTTTTAGAATACAAATCTTGCATAAATTGGAAAGACCAGGTCAGGTTACCCAAGTGGCAAGAAGTATTTTTCTGTTGAAGTCTTTTCCTCCAAGGATTTGATTATTTCTGTAAATCTAGCTACCCAACTAAAAGCTGTTACTGAGATTGGGATGGGCTGTCAGAAAATGCTTAGAGGTGGCCTTTCTATAGTGCCACAAATCAACAGTAGCCCTAAACACGGAGTCCCCTTCTATCCTTTCATCAATGGGGAGTTAAAGTAGGGAGACAGCAGGTCATGGGAGAAGTAACAAAAGAAGAGGAGGAAGGATTCATTTTGATGTTCGAAATCTGCCGTTGCCCTTTCCATTTTTTCAAATAGCACAATTTCAGTCGGGGAAGGGATCCCTTCATTTCACCCACTCCCTCCCAGGAAGGGGATTTTGTATGAGGAATGAGACACACTACTGCATAAGACCCTTTGGAAAGAAAATAGAAGAGTTCTGAGACACCCAACTCAGAGGATTCAGTCCTGCCAAAATGCGTGAATGTACATTCTCCCTGTGGAAAAGAAAAGGTGACCAGGTGTTCTGGGGACACTTGTGCTGAAATAACTAAACACTTGTTCTGCTGCTGGACTGCTGGCTGTGGTATGGCCTCAGGAGAAGAGAAGTGACCAGTGTTAGCTCAGGGTACAGGCTCCTTTTTACCCTAGAGCCAAATGAGTATGTTGGCTTTTCTTCAAAGAGTGCAGCAAAGTGTTTCCAAAGCTGCGTTTGAACCTCCTCACCCGCAACAACATTTTGGAATGGTGGGTAGTGATCTCACCTAACAGCTGTAGAGCCCTTAGTAGTTAGGAATGGGGTATAAACAACAGGAACAACTCAGTCTTTCCATTCCCCATTCAATTTGCCTTTTCTGCCCAATGGTGGGATTTGAATACCGAATTCAATCCTGTTGTAACCCGGAACATCCTAGACTCAGACGTGTGTCAAAGGGGCAAGGTTACCATAAAAATCACATAAAAATATGTGTCCCTATATTGCTGATAACCTTGAACTCGTTGGGCTAGTGGTTTTCTCCTTGTCTTGCTTTGCTTAAACCATGCATGCTACGGCTATGTCTTTTGATTGCCATCTTGTCTGTAACAATACTATTCTGCTGCCTTTGGATTCCAAACCTCAAAAGAAAAATTTAAATTCTGAAAAGAAGTAATTTTCCATAATTTGGGGGGGAGTAAAATCACAGAAATGTAATGAGTCCTAAAATATCCTCTCAAGTTTTAAAGAGAAATTGGACTTTGATTAGGAATTGGATTGCTTTGATTCTTTACATCCATCGTAGTTTGTGGATGCAAATTATATTTGTACCCACATCATCAGGTACAAATGCGTATACCTACATTTTACTTCTAGTTGAAGATGGGGGAAGTTTTTTCACTTGAGAAGTTGACCTCCTTTTCAGGTAAAGACAGCAACTTCAAACGCCTTCCTGGGAGGGAGTGGGAGAAATGAAGGGATCCTTCCCTTTCTGAAATTGTGATATTTGAAAACATTGAAAGGGCAGCAGCAGATTTTGAACATCAAAAATAATCCTTCTCACTTCTCTTTTGTTACTTCTCCCATGACCTGCCCGCTCCCTGTTTTTATTCCCTACCGATGAAAGGATAGAAGAGGACTCCATATTTAAGGCTGTTCTTGGTTCATGGCACTGCAGAAAGGCCACCCTTGAGCATTTTCTGACAGCTCATCAACTTTCTTGAATGTCTTAACCTGTTGCCCTTTCATTTTTAAAGGATACAGCAATTGGTTGGATCATGGTTTAAAAGAAAAAGTTGGGATTGAGCCAGGTCTTGGAAGGGAGCAAATTGTCTGAAAAATTCTTAGCTTTTGTGGAAAAAAAAAACGAAAAGACAAAAACGTTATCTATTGCAAATCTTATACCCAGTTTAAAGCTGCTAGTCAACGTCTATGTCCAGATTGTGCCATGAGGGTGAAATGGACCCCAATTGGATGAATTCCTGATTATGAGCACTGGGGATATGTCACCAACTGAAGTTACCCATTCTTTGAATTTTCTGAGTCAGCATTCTTCCTAACAAGAAAGTAATTGTTTCAGATTGCAAACCCCATCCAGGATTTTATGTTCTGACTGTTGCAAATGGGTCTGGGGGTATGACTCTAGTGACATACCCTTGACCATCAGGCTCTGAGAATCTCCAATGAAGGGGACAGTAAACATGAATGGTGATAAGCAAATGACTGCCGGAGACACAAGAAAAAAGCTTTGCAGATGCGAGGGAAGCTGGCATCAGAAATAATGCCATCGGCACAATCTTCCTCAAAAACTCAACTGTGTGGGTGTGTGAATTTGCAGCATGCAACCTGCACAGCCAAGGGAGTACTGATTCCAGTTTCAGCCTCCCCTGCCCTGCTGCACACACATAAGGGTTTCGGAAGGATTTCCCACCCTTTGTTTTCTTCTGAAATCTAACACAGAAGTTCATGATTGCTGACCTGATGGGCGAGGAGTGGGTACTACCAGCTGGAACGTTGCCACTGGCAGGAGCAGACAAGAAAACAGGAATGCTCTTAATGTCCTCCCAAAGAAAACCTTTGATGGACAAAAGAGTGGTTGTATTTTTACCCTCTCCCTTCATGCTGCCAGGCGTCTTTAAATAGATCCTCTAGCCTAGGGACTTGTATGGAATAATTCATATTAAAACCCAAGAAGTGGTAGCGGAAGGGAGTTGGTTCTTTCTTTTCTTTCTTTCCCTTTCTTTCTTCCTTTTTTTCTTCTTGTCAGGCTAACAGGGAAAGACTCATTTTAATTCAGCTGCGTTAAATTCTTCCTTCTGGGTTCTTTAATGAACTTTAGCTAATTTGGAAAAGACGAGCAAAGCCCCCAGAAAAAGAAAAGGGATAGGAAACCACCTTGTAGCTTGCTCTTTAATACCTTTTGGTCCCAGGGACATTAGCAGCATCTTTTTAGGATGTCACAGGGAGGTTTACATTGAGGCTCTTAAATGGGAATCTCTAATTGGGAGGTCCACTTCCTTCCATTTGCAACTCATCAAGGAAACCGTTGTTCTGCTGTTAAGAGACACAGAAAAGAAAGAAAAAGCCCTCCCTATCTCCAAAGCTCCATGCATTTTTTAGCTCGGATCAACCCAGCATATATTTCTCCCCTCTTTCTTTCACCAAACGGGTTTTCTAAAGACATTCGGGTCTGTGCTAGCTGAATTAGAAGGCCTGTCTCTCTTTCTTTCTGTTTTGGGAGGGAGGGATGTGGGAAGGACAGACATGGAAAGGAGGCAGGGCAGGGCACTTCTCTCTCCCCCGAAACAGAGAATAACCACATTTCTCTTAATGTAGGCCGAAGTGCATCTAGGCATTCCCATAGCGCTCCCACCCCTAAGGCCTTTGCCGGAGATGTTCGGGTCACTGTGATGATATGTTTGTCCCTGCCAACCCGGTCACTCCAGCCCTGCTCTCGGCAGCCCAAAGGGCAGCTGAGCCATGTGGCTTCCCCGCTCTGTGAGTGGATTCAGGCTCAGGAGTACAAAAAGCCCCCCAATCCTATCAGCCCAGGCCGAGCTGGTGCCAAGAATGACATCCTGGGAATACTATGGAGATGGGGAGACCTCATGGGCTGCTCTCCCCGGATGGAACAGGACCCAAGCTGTCTGGAAAACAGACAGAGCAAAGAGCCAGCTGACAATGGAAAGAGCTCAGGCGAAGGGAAAAGGGGGCGGGCTGGGAGCGGTGGTGAGCAAAAGAAAAGAAAAGCCACATGCCACCCAGGAAGATTCCAGGACAGGCGGGAGGAGGTGGCGGAGGAAGGACTTGCAGGAAACAAGTACCCAGACATGGCACTGCCAGTCTAGCTGGATTCTTTTCTGAATTAGATTATGCGAAAGAAAGAGGGGAAATATATAGCCAGCCAGCTGTTCAAAGGCTTACAACCTTGCTTTTATTGTCCGGGTAAGTTGGTGAGGTGGGGCATCAGAGGAATTCCAAACATACCATCCCGGAGAAATTTTAATATGTTCCACAGTGTCATACACGAAGAGGAAATGACAGCTGATCACAGCCAGGGCAGGCCACAGAAACCCAGGCCCTGGAGCTCACCCGCCCTCTCACGGCCCTGCTTCCCCACTCTGCCTTAACATTTCTCAGTCTGTCCACCTGCCTTCCCATCCCCTGTGCTCCCACTGGCCGCCGGCCTAGTGAAGAAGGCCTGGGCAAAGCAGCAGTCACTGACTGTCATGGGAAGAGGTGAGGATGGGCTCGAAGGCCGCTGGCCAAGAAGCTGACGGCTGGCTAGGGTGAGTCAGGCACCCCAGGGAGTCACAGGCATTTGAATCCAACCATGGGGGATTATCTGCTAAGGACCAAGTCAAGGACCCTGGTGATACTGTTTTCAGGGTTTTTTCCCAGTAACCTAACCGCATGATAAAACACCATACTGGGTTATTTGAAAGCAACAGTGTGTGGCTATGATGGAGACCTGGGTTTGGGGCACAGTTTCCAGCAGCTTCCTCCCAGGGGCCTCTTGAATTTAGGCCAGGCCCAGAGGTCATTGGTTTTGATACTGGGAGTGAGACAAGTAAGTGGTGAGAGATAGTGACTGCATCTTCCTCCATGCATGTTTCTAAGTCAATGATTCATCAAGTGGCCCTGATGTTAGCTACTGAGTAGGTGACTCACACCCATCCCAATACAGACAGCATGTGGTCCTTTCCAAAGGGTGCTTGGGAGAGCAGAGAAAGGATAAACTACTCTCTTTTTCCAGGATTCTTCTACCCAGGCTGGAAAGATCTAGGCTGTGTTAGCTGTACAAATGACGTGTACCCAGGATCTGGTAAAAAAAAAAAAAAGGCCAAAGGGGAATCCCTTAATCATAAATGGAAAGAAAACCCACTGATGAGTGAGAATTATTTCAAATAAATCTGGAAACTGGTAGCTATTTTAAATAATTCTTTATAACAAGAAAGTCATTGCCCACTTTAATGCCTATTTCAGTTCCAAAATCTAACTAGAGATAGCATATGGACTAAGAATTAGAGTAGGAGATGATGTCTCATTCACCTTTGCATCCATCAGGACTAGCATAGAGAAAATGCTTAATAAATATTTATTTAAAAATTGATGGAGTAAATAATTATACAGAGAATAAATAGTACTTGAATTCTGAGTTCTTAAAATAAAGATTGCTGGCCACCATTGGTGGCTATAATTCCAGGAAACTCACCACAGTTTTCAAGGGCCCAGGAAAATAAATGAGTTGGAAATTGTTAAATGTATTGAAAAATGATTTATTTTTCCCCTGGCGGTGTCATTGGAACTTGAATTAAGATTGAAAACTCCACAGGCACATTTCCATCTGTGGGTGTCAGCTGCTTGGTACACAGTCGTAAGAAGGCCTCAGCCAGTTCTCCCGTTACCTGAACCAAATGTATTTTAAAATAAATGATGCAAAGCATTGCATTTTGTGTTCAAATACTCTCATGTAACGATCTGAATAATAGTTTAAGAAAATTGTTTTGATTCAGCTAAATGCTTTGCTAACAGCAGTAGTTTTTCTTTAAAAAATTACAATAAAATTTTATAGCAATGCAATCCATAGTGTCTTTTATGGCTTTCTTGAATAATGAATATCCCAAAGTTGCAAATTAACCCATCCCAATATCAGATTTTCATTCAATGATGCTTATTAGGCTAGTTATCAGAGAAAATCAGAAAAGTTTTGCATAAACTATGTCCCGATTTGCAATGAAAACTGGCAAACGGGACCTTAAAGTTTACCTGAATTAGCAAGAAGTGATGAGAAGAAAATAAGCAGATATTTGCATTTGGTTTAAACGCTCAGTTGAGAAACATTGTACAGTCCCCGCTGTGTTTGCTTGACGCCGACAGCAACCCCGCATTTCAGGCATCTCTATGCTTTCAAATGCACCTGGTATTTAATGCTATGTGTTGGGGTAATTTGCCAATGCCAGCTCCTTGTAATTAAAATACACTAATATTAGAAATGAAAAGAGACATGTTTCACAGCAGCCATATCTGTTATTAATGAGTTGCAAAGAACTGTACAAGGGACTCCCGTCTTGCCAAATAGCTTCCTTTTCCACACCTGAATCTCAGTAAAGATGGGAATCTGCTTCTCATGGAGGCTTATCTGGGCTAGTCTGTTACAATGAGCCTCCGTTACTGGGCGTTCTGAGTCATTAACATTCTGTACACAATCAAACTTCCCGTCCCCCAAGAGTTATGCCCAGGCCTCCTACAGTTCAATTGTTCATTTAAAGAGAGAACTTGTATTCCGAAGTTTGAAAGAACCCTCGGAATATTCCTCAGGTATCTGTAGCAGTCATTCCTACAGGTCCTGGTCCCTGTGCTGGTGGGAGCATCCTTTCCCAGTCACTCCTTGAACATCATGCTGCGGGGACGAGCTGATGACTAAAAATAACCCCCTGCAATAAGTCCAAGGCAAACAGCATGCATTTCCTCGGACTTTTTGCCCAATCAAGATCATACAGTAAATCCATCCTCATCTCCTCCCGGTGCTCCCGAATGCATCTATGGAAGCAAAGACCTGCACGTTGAAAGAAGAGTGCAAGAGAGCAGGATTCCTGCAAAGCGTGACACAGAAAGCTAGAAATAAATGTTGCCTATTGTTTGAAGTCATTCTGAGCACTCCGGCAGAGCCCTGGCAGGAGATCAGCAGCATACATAAGTAGTAATAAAAGTAAACAGTGCACTTTTAAACTCTCAGTCTTGCCTGCGTTAATAGTGCCCCCATTGTAAGTGGGATGAGGGTGCTGGGGAAGATACTGGGCTCCATGAATCCATGTTGGCAAGTTGCTGCTTCTCAGCCCCCCCTTCACCGGGTCAACTATAAGAACCATCGCAAAGTTACATCTAACTACGCAGAGAGTTTGAAAAGAAAACCTCTTTAAGTCAAACCAAAAGATATTTCCGAGCTTTTCTAGGAGGCTCCCTGCTCTGTCACAGACTTCAAAGACCCGTTCGTTTAAGAAACACAATGCTAGCATGCTACAGATTAATGCAAATTAAAGTAATGCAAATTTCAGTGGTATTTAAAGGCTGTCTCTTTGTCTGAGAGGAGGTTGAAATGCTCCGTTTGGAAAGAAGCGATTTCCTAGGCAAGCCGGCAGCGCTTGTTTTCCTGCTTACCTTAGGGGAACGCAGGGCTCCTTTCTTCTCAGACTTTTCTGAGAGCTAGAAAGAGGTCCTGTTACTTCCAAATGCTTTTGTTCTTCTGTCCCTCTGTCACATGGCTTGCCTTTTATATTTGCAACACACAAAAGTTAGGACTGTTGTTTAAGCGACACAGGGAGAGAGAGAGAGGGAGAGAGAGAGGGAGAGAGAGGGAGAGAGAGAGAGAGAATGTCAAATGGAAAAGTGCCATTGCAGTCATATATCAATCAGGCGTGCGGCCGCAGCAGCGCACTAGCAAATGGGAATGCCACGGAAATGTGAGGCGCTCGTTATCGGGGACTCAGCCGCTGCCCACCGCTCGGCTCCCTTCCACGGAGCATCTTACGATGGAACAGCGTAGCAGAACAAGGGCGAGGAAGTTTCTTTCTTCCTTTTTTTAATGGAATTATGGAAATAATAAAAGGCCAAATGAATATTCTGATTTTGATTCTTTTGCAACCATGTGGCTGCCGTAAAGATGTGCCTTCCGCACTAGAGACGCATAGTTTTAGAAATACAAAGGCAGAGTGGCATTCTGTTGAACGATTCGGCAGCTGACGGTGATGAAGTTGAAATTCTAAGTTAGAGAGGGGAGAGATGGGAACCAGAAATTTTTCTCTGGAGATGCTGTTGAAGCAAGTGCAAAACGCTGCCCTATTTTATCACGATGTGTGTGGGTGGTGAGAGTTCTTTCTTTTCCGGGTTGCTCATCCATTAAATGATTTTTAGCAGCATATACATGATTAAATTCACAATGGCACTTTAATAAGCGCCTTCATCTGCATCATTTAGAATAAAACTTTAGGTCTGATTTAGAAACAATGAGAACGTTCCATGACTCCTTGAGCTATATGAAGGAGAGACTAAGAGATAAGGCTAACCCATTACACAACTAGTAGAAAAGTGACAAAGGTAACTGTGTAGGTTAAGTACCTGCAGCTGAATCATGCTGTGTTATGAGCTGTGGGATTACAAAGGGAAATATTTCATAATTCTTGCCCTTTAAAAGCTTATAATTAAGACAGAAAACCGTCAGCAATTTTGGAGGAAAACACAATGAACATTTAATAATTTCTTTTCTGCCACGTAAACTCGGACCCAGAATAATTTATTTTATTAATACTACTGATGAAGAATTAAACAGAAATTTAAATATATATATATTGTGTGGAAAAAATAATACATTATAAACTTAAAAAGAAATGTATCTTGGGAGCTTCATATAATTGTTGATGCTGAAACTGTCTTGTTCAACTGTATCAAATCATTTGTTAGTCATTAATAAATTTACATTCACCTTATTACTTTTCCACGGGACCTTTACTCCAGTTACTGATATTTACAAGAGGTGTCTTAAAACATTTAGTTTTACTGCCAGAAATCCCTTTTCTTATGCTTCACCTGAAAAAAAAAAATACCCTGTCTACCAGCCAGTCACAAACAGAATCCACCTGCGAAGATCATGGACAAATGACAAATTCAAAGCCTTGAAAGAAAACCTGGCACTTGGCTGATGATGATATTGGCTAGATGTCTTAAAAGCAGAAGATCAAAAAGCAAATGGAAATTGGGCCTTAAAACTGGAAATAATCTGAAAGGGGAAATGACTTGTAGCTGAGTAAGAGCCATGGAAACAGTCAGGAATACATTTTCTGGCTTAATTTTGTGGGTCAGATTGGGAGGGTGAATAAGCTCTTTGGCCACCAACATTTTCAAATATCAGAGCTTGACATCCATCCACCTTTTCATTTCTCCCAAGAAATAATCTGTGGCTTTCTCAACGTATGCTCGCCATTCCACCCTGCCATCTTTTGCCTTCAGGTTGTCAGGGTGGCATGAATTCCGCCCAGTTCCTGGGCAGAATTTTCCAGCTTTCTACAATCTGCCCTTCTGAAAGAGCACCACAGAAAGTGTAAAGATTGCAAATACATTGACTGCTTGGCCACAGAAGACAAGATCTCTCCCAGATGGAGCCGCACTGCTTCTTCCAGCCGTTATTTTGTCAGGGGTGGCGGAGAATGCCATCTGCTGCCCCATTCAAGAGGAAGGCTTTGCCTCCTTCCATTGGGCTCCAGAGAACCCATTTCTAAGCTTGTCAATAGATTTGGCAACAGCAACTCGTTTCATTGCATCACCATGCTTTTTAGAAAGGTCATTGTGCCCTATGTGATTTCTTTACTGGCCATCATTAATGTTGCTGAGGGAGAAAGAAGGGCTCCCTTTAACTTTGCCAAAGGGATGAAAGGACCCCTGCTGTTATTTCATGTACATTAAGGGTGAGAAGAGTTTGCAGAAGGAGATGTCTATCAGCTGCATGAGAAATCCTGCAAGGGATCACTTCTCAGCCTTTTATTTCTGGTCCTGTTTCAGGTCAGGTTTCTCTTCCCTGGTAGCACTAGTGGATATTTACAGGAGTCACCTAGCATTCAAGCGCCCCTGGGGGGATGAGTATTCCCAAAGCAGGTGGGAGGCAGGACCTGACTTCTTGTTGCAGAACCTGAAGAAGCAGATGTTTCCCCTCCCCTCCTCAGGACAGCTGGAGGAGCCAGGTGTAGCCAAGCCTGGTTCACCAGATGAGCCATCTGGGAGGAATGACCAAGGCATGCAGATTTTGTGGTTCCACAGGAATCGAGATCCCAAAGGTTGCAGCAACTGGTGTCGAGAGCTACAGAGTCCAGCAATGTGACAGTGAGTAATCTGGGGACACAGGTCCACGACAGCATCCTTAGTAGTTCGGTCTCTTTGGTTGCATCTGTGTTTGCCACCATTTTATGAACCTGGGGCTCCAGCTTTCCCAGTGATTCTGTGAACTGCACCCCATCCCCACCCCCAGCAAAATCCTGCCAATAAATTCCTTTCTCCAGACAGTTTTTGAGGGTGGCGACCAGGAGTCCTAACCTGAACACTACATTTTCCAAATTTAGGCAAATTTACATCATTAACATACAGATGGAAACACAATCTCCACTTCCTCCTAGTTAGTTTCCCAAACAAATAAGTGGCTTCAGATTCATTGTCGGCCTGCTCTGTTCTCTGCTATATTTTAAAAGTAGAAAATTCCTTTGTGGGCATATAACAACATCCTTGGTGTATGTGCATTTGTGTAATCCCAATATACCAGCATAATCTACTAGGCACACTCTATAATTATGTGTGAGAATGCTAATTTGTGTTGTCCCGTGAACATGATAGTATTCATTCATTCAAAAATACCTTAATAGTAATAGTAACTACTTAATGGGTGTTTACTCTCTGTCAGCCTCTGTGCCAAATATCCTATATGTATTATCTCTTTCAAAGAGACAATGCAACAACTCTATAAAGTAGATACTATTATTGTCTCTATTTTACAAATGGAAAAACTGAGGCTCTGAGAAATTAGGTGGCTTTCCTGTGGTTGACACAGCAAGCAAATGGTAGGTATGAACTCTGGCTTTCTTGTCTCCAAAGACCATGGCTTAACTACTATGCTATGCTGCCCCCATTCAACAGAAACTCCCTGAACAGCACCTACATAGCAACGCTCTGCTATTTGTTGGGGAGACAAATAAAAGTAGGACATGGACCTAGTTCTTAAAAATGTTTATAGTATCATAGGGAAGAGAGAAATGTTCGCTTTTGAAGACACTGCAAGCTGGAGCATGATAAGTGCCACAAGAAAAGCAAGAGGAAAATCAGAGGAAGTGGTGCATCCAGGAGAACACCACTGGGTCTGGGCTTTGAAGGCACAGAGCGGAACTAGAAGACAAAGGTGAGCTTTTGAAGTGACTCGCAGCCATACCTTTTGTCTGGGCTTAAATTAAGGCTACCATAAGCCAGGAGTGGGTAACGAGCAGAGTGAAGCCAGGCCAGGAATCTAGGGCCAGGTGGGGTTAAAAAGGAGAGGATACAGTGGCAAGCCAGACAAAGGAGAGGTTATACATGTGAAAGGAGATTAAGGCAGAGGAGCAAAGATAAATAGCCTGGCAGGGATACAAACAGGTTCTTTCATCCATGCATTCATTCAACAAATATTCTTTTATGAAAACTGTTTTTCAAAAAGCATGACTATTTAAAAGTCATTATCACAAATAAATAGTAAATAATTTGAAATAAACTTTGAAATACAGAACATAAATTTTTTTTGTTTTTTGTCTTTTTTGAGATGGCGTCTCTCTCTGTTGCCCAGGCTGGAGTGCAGTGGCACAATCTCCAGAGTGCAATCACTGCAACCTCCGCCTCCCAGGTTCAAGCAATTCTCCTGTCTCAGCCTCTCAAGTAGCTGGGATTACAGGCACGTGCCACCACACCTGGCAAATTTTTTGTGTGTTTTTAGTAGAGATAGGGTTTCACCATGTTGGCCAGGATGGTCTTGATCTCCTGATCTCGTGATGCACCTGCCTCGGTCTCCCAAAGTGCTGGTTGCAGGCATGAGTCACCATGCCCATCCCTAGAAAAAAATTTCTTTGACTGCCTCCTAACTGTCCAAGCTGTTCTCATCCCAGGGGCTCTGGCATTGGATAAGACAGACAAAGTTTCTAAGGTTGTGGTGTAGGAGTATGTCTGTAAGTTCATATTAAAGACAAATGACAAAACCTTGAGTATCAATAGCTTAAAACGTAAAGATATTTATGATGCTCAATCTGGAAGTGGGCAGTTCTAGGGCTGGCATAGTGGCTCCATGATATCATCAAAAACTCAAGCTCCTTCCACTTCCATCATAGTCAGCACTGTTGGGTTCTGTTTTCCTCCGGCAGGTCAATTCATGGACACCAAATGGCTGGTGGAACTCTAGAAATCACATTGAGATTCAGGAGTCTAGAGGGAAAGAGAGAAGAGTTTGCTTTTCGTCTCTTCAATCAAGAAGCTCACTGTGACTCATACGTAGAGATGGATCATGCCCAGATAAGGAGGTGGAAAGGAGCAAAGTGTGGCAGGAGAGAAGTCGCTGAAGTCTCCTAGACAAGAGAAGGTGGTAGCTTGCACCAAAGTTGAAGTAGTGGAGATAGAGTGAAGTGAACAGATTTCAGATATATTTGGTAGTAGAATATACAAGAATTCCTCTGCATTGGATGTAGGAGTTAAAGAAAGGAGAAAAATCAACGATGATTCCTGCCCCATGATGGAGTGAGGGAAGCACAGGTTTGGTGAGGAATGGAGCTGGATTCATTAACTCCATTTGAAACAGGTTCAGTTTGACATTCTTATAAGACATCCAAGTTGAAATGTAAAGAAGATGGGTTGATATACAAGTCTGGATTTCAGGGCCAGTTTCAGAGCTGGAACTATACATTTGGAGGTTGTCAACCTATGGAACATATTTAAAGCTATTTGACTGAGATCACCCAGACACAGACTCTAGCTAAAGAAGAAGTGGTGGACTAGGAGGAGCCCTGGATCTCCCCTACATTGAGTAACATTGAAAAGAAGTCAAGAGGTAGGAGGAAAGCCAGGAAAGTAGACTGTCACCAGTAAAACAAAAAGTAGCTTTGTTTTTACTTTAATCATAGAAAGCTACTGCCTGAAACTAGAGAAAGGTCTCCATGGCTTTAGACCTGTACTTCTCAACTTTAGAATTGAATGGAGAGTTTAAAGATGCTGAGGCTTAGGCCTCACCCAGGCTAATTAAAATAAAATATCTAAAAGTAGGAGCTAGGCATTTGGTATTTTTCAAAGCTCCCTTTACAACACAAAAGACACTGTCCATGAAAGACATAACTGATAAACTTGACCTTACCAAAATTAAAAACTTTGCCTCTGTTAAAGACAATGTCAAGAGAATGAGAAGAAAAGCCACAGACTGGGAGAAAATATTTGCAAAAGACACATTTGATAAAGGACTGATACTGAAAATACACAAAGAACTTTTAAACTCAACAATAATAAAAAATAAACTTATTTTAACAATGAGCAAAACACTTGACTAGACATCTCACCAAAGGAGATATACAGATGGCAAATAAGCATATGTAAATATGTTCCACATCATTTGTCATTAGGGAATTGCAAATTAAAACAGCAATAAGATACCCTTACACACCTATTAAAATGGCCAAAATTCAAAACATCAACAACACCACACCACCCAATGCTGGTGAGAATGTGGAGAAACAGTAACTCCCATTCATTGCGGGTGGAAATGCAAAATGGCACAGCCACTTTGGAAGACAGTCTGGTAGTTTCTTACAACACCAAACAAACTCTTACCATAGAATCCAGCACTCACATTCCTTGGTATTTGCCCAAATGAGTTAAAAACTTATGTCCACACACATGTATGTATGCACACAGATGTTTATAGCAGCTTTATTCATAATTGTCAACACTTGGAAGTAACTAAGATGTCCTTCAGTAGGTGAATGAATAAATAAACTGTAGTACATTTAGACAATGGAATATTATTTAGCACTAAAAAAGAGCCATCAAGCCATGAAAAGACATGGAGGAAACTTAAGTGCATATTACTAAGTGAAAGAAGCCAATCTGAAAAGGCCATACACTGTATGATTCCAACTATATGACACTCTGGAAAAGGCAAAACTATGGAGACAGTTAAAAGATTAGTGGTTGCCAGGGGTTGGGGAGAGAGAGAGATAAATAGATGGAGCACAGAGAATTTTTTTAGAGCAGTAAAACTACTTTGTGTGGTACTGTAATGGTGGATGCATGTTATTATACACTTGTCCAAATCCATAGAATTTACAACATGAAGAGTCAATCCTAATGAAAACAATGGACTCTGGGTGATAATGATGTGTCAGTGTACGTTCATTGGTTGGAACAAATGTACCACTCTGCTGCAGGATATCAATAGTGGGGGAGATTGTGTGGGTATAGAAACAGAGAATATATGGTAACTCTCTTTACTTTCCACCCAATTTCACTGTGAACCTAAAACTGCTCTAAAAGATGAAGTCTATTTAAAACACACACACACACACACACACACACACACACACACACAGCATGGCATGTTCTCTCCCCTCCCCTCAAATGTTACCTGATTAAAGAGACAATCTCAGGGGAGAAAAACAAAAACAAAGAACATCAGATTATACCAAAGAGCAGTTTTTACCCATCATAAGTGTACCCAGTGTTGAGCTGTTATACATGGACATAGTCAATCAATTAATAAACAATTTCACAGTGTACATTCAAGCCAATGAACCACTAGATATGCACTAATTTTAATGAATGATCTCTTTTGGCATCTTTTCCACCATTTTATGAGCTTCTTCAAAGCACTCAGAGGACATCTTCTCTTACAACATACTGTACATCTCATCAAAGACATAAATAAAGCACACTCTTTGTTTAATAAAAAGATGACAAAAGAAAAAAGACTTGGCTCTAAATTTAAGCACCTTTTGAACTTTGTAAAAATCATTTTAAGAGCAACATTGTTATGTAATAGAAAAATTAAGATGATTATCTAACTCTTTGCTTTTTCAATAAATTATCTGTGAGTTACTCCATAAAGATAATGAAAAAGTATTTCATGCACAAAATTAAAAATGTAAGGATTCAAGGAAGTCCAAAGAACATTTGAGAAAAAAGACTTGTCTTTAAGGAGGAAACAAATCCTGTAATAAAGCGTGTCATCTTGTTTCATTATGATTCTAAAATTAGCCCTTCGTCATTTAGGTAAGAAATAGGTTTATTAAAATCATCACTTATTGCTCTGCCAAACTTCTGGGGTCCTCCATGCTAGAAGATTCCCGATGTCCATTTTATTTCAAAGGTCTTATTTTTACCCCCAAAGGACTCCTCAATTATATCTGACAAAAATGAGCAACTCTTCCTTAAATTTCTTTCTTCCCTTAGTCTTCAATATGTTATAGGATCCATTCCTATCTGGCATTCCTTTCCTCCAAGGCCTCAATTCTCTTCTCCACTCACACACACCTGATGATTTATAAGGTTCACCATTCAAATGTTAGTTGGATGTCAATTTCTGTTTATCCACTTCCTGAACTCCAGAATGAGAATTTCATTTTCTCCTGAAAAATCTCCATTTGAGTATCCCATTGGCATCTCTCATTGGGGTAGCTAGTCAGGCAGATCATCTGCTACTGTATTGCTGCTACGTTTTTTTGTATCCTTAACTCAATTGTATCACAGTTGCCCCAGCCTGGAAACTTATTTAGTTCTGCAATTTTGGGAAAGTTACTAACTTCTTACAGCCTCAGTTACTTCATCTATTTTATGGGTAAACAAAACCGATTTAAGAGGTGCAGTGTGAAGGTTATTTTAGACATTATTGCTCTGTGTTGTTGTTAGACAAGGCCTTGCTGTAGAACACCTAAGGAAATGGTGAACTTGGGTCTAGCTATAACAGACCCAAGGTCTTTGACTCCCATATTATAATACCTATAAAACTACTGGCAGGCTAGGAAGTAATAACTTCCTCCATAGAATGGGACAGAACTGTTTCTGTCATATTTGAACTTCAATTTCTTACGTTCTTGCTATAAAATAATAGACTCTACTGTCAAATTGTATTTGCTCAAATTCTTTAAATTTTACAGTATTAAGAAATTTCCCTTTTGTATAAAATGTGAAATTCACTTAGAAATATACTGCTAATTAACTTTGCAGGTTTCAGGATCACTATTTTTACTAGTAGCTCAACAAATTCCTGTAAGGTCCATTTTAATCTTACTTACGGTCAATCTCACATAAAAGCAACTATTATTAGAGTTCGTACAGATAGTTTATAATTAATGTACACTTTTGAAACAATAAATAGTCATTGACTGGATATTCAAAGAAAAATTATATTTCTTGATCTTCTCCCAGCAAAAAAGAAAATCATGCCAGTAATCATACTTGATATTTCTTTATTATTCCCAAAAGAATTTTTTCACATATTGAACAGTTTCTTTGCCCCAAATTTATGGATAACTTTTTCAATTTAAACTTAATCTTAAAAAAAATATTTGGTGGTTTGAGGCAAGACAAACTAAAAGCCTTCAACTGCAACAGAAACAATAATTGACAAATGAGACCTAATTAAACTAAACAGCTTCTGCACAACAAAAGAAACTATCAACAGAGTAAACAGACAACCTACGGAATGAGAGAAAATTTTTGCAAACTGTGTATTCAACAAATGTCTAATATCCAGAATCTATAAGGAACATAAACAAATCAACAAGCCTAAAACAAATAATCCCATTAAAATGGGCAAAGGACATGAACAGACACTTTTCAAAAGAAGATATACACACAGATAACAAGCATATGAAAAAAATGCTCAACATCACTACTCATTAGAGAAATACAAATCAAAAACCACAATGAGATGCCATCTTATACCAGTCAAAATGGCTATTACTAAAAAGTCAAAAAATAACAGATGCTGGCAAGGCTGCAGAGAAAAGGAATACTGATACACTGTAGGTGGGAATGTAAATTAGTTCAGCCACTGGGAAAAGTAGTCTGGATATTTCTCGAAGAACTTAAAATGGAACTACCATTTGGCCCAGCAAATCTCATTACTAGGTATATACCCAAAGGAAAATAGATCATTCTACCAAAAAGACACATGCACTCATATGGTCATCACTGTGCTATTCACAATAGCAAAGACATGGCATTGACCTAGGTGCCTATCAATGGTTGATTGGATAAAGAAAATGTAGTACGTGGCCGGGCGCGGTGGCTCAAGCCTGTAATCCCAGCACTTTGGGAGGCCGAGGCGGGTGGATCACGAGGTCAAGAGATCGAGACCATCCTGGTCAACATGGTGAAACCCCGTCTCTACTAATACAAAAAATTAGCTGGGCACGGTGGCGCGTGCCTGTAATCCCAGCTACTCAGGAGGCTGAGGCAGGAGAATTGCCTGAACCCAGGAGGCGGAGGTTGCGGTGAGCCGAGATCGCGCCATTGCACTCCAGCCTGGGTATCAAGAGCGAAACTCCGTCTCAAAAAAAAAAAAAAAAAAAAAAAAGAAAATGTAGTACGTATATATTGTAGAATACTACACAGCTATAAAAAAAGAATGAAATCATGTCCTTTGCAGCAGCATGGATATGACTGGAGGTTATAATCCTAAGCAAACTAATGCAGGAACAGAAAACCAAATACCGCATGTTCTCACTTATAAGTGGGAGCTAAACACTGAGCACACATGGACATAAACATGGGAACAACAGACACTGCACACTGCTAGATGGGGGATGGAGGGAAGAGGCTGTGAGTTGAAAAACTACCTATTGGGTACTATGCTCACTACCTGTCTGCAATATACCCATGTAACAAATATGCACATGTACCTCCTATATCTAAAATAAGTGTCAAAATCTGAAACAAAACAAAACAAAAACCCCTTCAGATGGGAGGCTAAGCTGAGTGGACTCCTTGAGGCCAGGAGTTTGAGACCAGCTTGGGCAACATAGTGAGACCCCATTTCTACAAAAAAAAAAAAAAGAAAAAATTAGCTGGGTGTGGTGCCACATGACTGTAGTCCTAGCTACTCATGAGACTAAGGCTGCAGGATCACTTGAGCCCAGGAGTTCAAGGTTACAGTGAGCTATGATCATGCCACTGCACTTCAGCCTGGGTGACAGAGATCCTGTCTCTAAAAACAAGCAAACAAACAAAGCACCCATCAGAGTCCTTTCTCTGGCAGGCATCAATTCCTTCTCTCATGACAATAACTTATAAAGACTTGTAAGAAAAGAAAACAAAAAAAAAAGAAATATTATAAACGAAAGAGAAAGGCCAGAACTTAAGTATTAAGATGCACCAATTCATGTGCCCTGAAGAAAGCCATACTGCTGGACTCATGGCCCAGCAACTGAGAGACAGCCAAGAGTCTGGTACACCTCATACTCTCAGAGGTTCCTCTGAGACGTGCTTCCATTTACCTCTGGTTTCCCTCTCCACTATTTTAATTCAACAGAAAAAGAAGTAGTAAATTTAGAATGTATGTCCAAGAGCTTGCCTTTTATTTCAATGAACAGCATTTCCATTGTGTCCACATCAGTAAAACAGTGGTCAGAAATACTATTTTAAGAATTATTTATTTATAGTTTAGGAAAAATGCTGAATATTTTTTACTACAGCATGACAACATACTACATAATGTTTCCTGCTGACTCCAATTGCATCTATAAGCATTTACTTGAAGAAAATATTAAAAAGTATATTATTACACATTTTTGAAATATATTAGAAAGTATTATCAAAACCACTGAGACAGTTCTGAAATTTGGTAACTGCTATAACTTTTTTACTATTCTGTTCCTTCAGCATATCTGTATTTAGTCTTTATTTACAAAGTATATAGTCTTCATTAAAAATGAAAAAAAGGCTTAAATGTAGTCCACAGTTTTTCTATGCAGTAAATAGAAGCAGCTTCATTTTATTCATTCTTTTATTCAATCCGCATTTATTAAGCACCAATTAAACACAAAAAACCCTATCTTTCCTTACTGAGTCGATGAATTAGATTTTCAGAAATGCCCCTTGATTTTCCCAGGTATCTGAAAATGATTTTCCAAACTTTTCTCAGTCCCATTTATTCATTTATTCAACAAATGATTTTTTAGCAGTGTCAAGCCCTGTTTTAGGCCTTAAGGTTAGAATAGCAAACAAGATAAACAAGGTCCCAGCTCTCATGAAACTGACATTCCATAAAAGAGACAGACAACAAGCTCATAAACAAATATACAGTATACTGTCAGGTCATTACAAGTGCAATGAAGAAAATCCAAAAGGATAAGGGGATAAGGAGTGAAGGGGAGTGCTATTACACACTGGGTGATCAGAAAATGCCCCTAGGAGGAGGTGGTATTTGAGCAGGGATATGGGTGAAGTAAGAGAGGTCATGCAAGGGCTGGAAGATGACTACTCCAGGCATAGGAGACAGCCTTAGGAGAGGAGCAAAAAAAGGAGGCCACTGTGGTTGCAGCAGAGTGAACAAGAAGAGCAAGAGTAGAAGAAAACGAGTCAAAGGTCAGATCATGTCAAGCCTCTGGCCATTGTAAGGCATTTTCAGTGTATTTTAATGTGATGGGAAGCCACTGGGGAGTTTTGAACTAAAGGATGACCTGACCTGGTTCATGTTCATAAAAGATTACCCTGAATCTTTTGTGGAAATAGGCAGTCTGGTTAGGAGGTCAATGCAGTGAAACATGGTGGAATTCTGACTATATTTTGAAAGTAGAGCATTTTCAGAACTTGTTGATGAATTCAAATTATTGCCCAAGCTGGTTTCAAACTCCTGGCCTCAAGCAGTCCACCCACCTCAGCCTCCCATCTGAAGGGTTTTGTTTTGTTTTGTTTTGTTTTGTTTCAGATTTTGAAGTTTATTTTGACTAATTTATCAACTAGTGATTAATTAGAGTTCCCATTTCACTAAGATAGGGAAGATCAGAGAATGAGTACAGTGGATGTGGGAGGCAGAGCCAAGAGCTCTGATTTAGGCATATTAGAACATCTATTGTGCAAGAAGGACAAATGTTCTGATGACAAACAAACAAGACCTGCTGGAACAGTATTTATTGCAGATATGTGAGTTTCCCATTGCACCTCACCCTCTAGGGTAGCTCTCCAGAGGTCAGATGTGGAAAAGACATGACTGTTGGGATATGGAGCTTTTATGCTGAATGATTAGGGAAGAACCAGGCTCTAACCTGATATGATGGAAGGCCAAGATGTAATAATAATATTACCTAGTAGAACAGTGTTCCATCTCTATCTTGCCAGTCTTGCCTCTGGTGTGACTGGGGACCAGGGTATTATAATAATAATATGATATAGCAGAACCTTGTCCCACCCCTATCCTGCCAGCTACTCTTCTAGTGTTACAGAAGTTAGGGGAGAATCCAAGCTCCATGCAGCGGTTGTACGACACAGAAAGATAACAGCAAGATTTGCCACATCTATGTTGATGACTGGAGAAGCATTGGCCCCTATTCAGACATGCTTGGAGGGCTGAGGTCCAAGCCTCATGGTTGATCAAGATTGATTGCCTCAGGTACTGGCCTTGGCCAGTTTCTACGGAGATTTGCAAGAGGCCAATTTTCTCTCTGCAGGAAATAATTCGTGGACAAATTAACAGTTCCTCTTAGTAAAAACTTGGATTCAGTTGGTAGTGGTGGAGTGGTGAAATGTGGTTGGATTCTGGAAATACTCTGAATATAGATTTCCTAAGGAACTTGGTGATGGGTTGGCTTTAGAATTTGAGGGGGAAAGGAGGAATCAAGGAGGATGTATAGTTTGTTATCCTGAACATCTGATTTAATGATGTTGTCACTGACAAAAATAAGGAAGATTGAAGAAGTGCATAGTCGGGGCGGAAGCAGAACCTAGAGTTCTGATTTGGAAATGCCTCACAGACACACAAGTAGAGAAATGGACAGCATCTGGAGTTCAGAGGAGAGATCTGGGCTGCAGATACAAATTTTGGAGTCATCAGCATGTAGATACCTTTGAAAGCCATGACACTGGATCATCTTAGGAGCAAATATGAAAGAGCAAAGGGCCACGCAGTCTTCTGCCCAGATTGTGTCAATATTTAGAAGTCTGGAGCAGACCTAGTGCTCACTTCTATTCCAGGCGGACTCTTGCTTGCCCATGCCAAGAAAAGAAGAAACATTCAACCACGATGTAATCTCAGAATGATACCTGTGATTTACTGCATAAGGCATGCTTCAGGTCTATCTGAAGCATCAAGACCTGAAGCATCATGTTCCAAGGCAATGGGGGACTATTTCTACAAACACAGACAAAAAAGATGATGAAGGCACAATATTAAAAGCACAGCTTTCTCCTCACTCCTCTAAGGAGAATTCCCTGCCAACTCAATAAGAAATTGACAAAAACACACATTTTGCCCACACTTCCAGAGATTTCAATTAAAATTATAGAATTATTTCAAAGCTTTTTGAGCAAGACTTGTTTTCTTTTGAACACAACGTTTTCTTCTATCTTTAATATGGCTATATTTTACTCATTCCTCCTTCCAAGCTACAGAACTCTTAAATTATTGGACATTCCCCTCACATGATATGTCTATTTTCTGCTTCAAGTTTAGATTTCTCAGACCAATGTTTCAAGTGGGTAACAATGATGCTTCAGATATGGTTACTCCCGTACAGATCACTTTTATATTCTTTATTGTTCTAAGGAGAAACCATCAAGGAAGTCTGAAAATGTAATTGTCCTTTCCTTTGGGTCTAGAGCCAGGAATTGGTTATGGCCAAAGCAAAATGAACAAGCCATTAAATCATGATTTATAATACTTAATCAGGAATTAAAAGGGTCTTGGTTGATAGGAATGGTGCAACAAATAAAAATGTCCAACAATATGAAACAGAGAATCATTTGGTTCCCTCTTTGTTTCAGCTTGCTTATTTCTTGCTCCTCTTCCCCATCTGTTTTTGTTTTGTTTTGTTTTGTTTGAGACAGAGTCTCGCTCTGTTGCCCAGGCCAGCGCAGTGGCACGATCTAGGCTCATCACACTGCAACCTCCACCTTCCGGGTTCAAGCAATTCTCCTGCCTCAGCCTCCCAAGTAGCTGGGACTACAGACACGTGCCACCACACCCAGCTAATTTTTGTATTTTTAGTAGCGATGGGATTTCACCATGTTAACCAGGATAGTCTCCATCTCCTGACCTCATGATCCACTTGCCTCAGCCTCCCAAAGTGCTGGGATTACAGGCGTGAGCCACAGCGCCCTGCCAAAAGATCTGCATTTTTTTTTTTTTAAAAAGTAATTAAAATTTAGTCTGTTGGATTATAAAATTTGTCAGGACCAATATATGGTGAGAATAATTAAGACATTTCTAGAAAAGCAAACAATAAATCATGAAGGACATGGCAAGAACACTTACTTCTCACTCAGTTTCCATGTCTTCCTCCACATTGCTCAACTCCCTTGTTGTGGATGGAACCATGGAACCCATTCTGGCCAATGGGCAGGAAAGGTATCACTTCCAAATCAAAGTGTTTAAGATCCTGGACATAAACTCTCCAGCTCTCTCTTCTCATGCTTCAGTGACATGAAGGCCATATATGAAGACTGCGGCATCACAACACAAAAACGGCCTACGTCACTGAATCTCTACATGAAACAGAACTGGCCTGGAGAGTTGACTGACCCATGGTGGAATGTGTGTGACTGTGAAATAAGTCTTCATTGTATTAAGCTACAGAGTTTTGAAGTTTTGTATTTCACCATAGCATTACCTATGTATACACTAATACAAAGGGAAACCTCCCTCAATAGATACTATTAAACAGGTCAATGAAATGTGAGGGTTTATAAATCAGCTTATGTATATTTTGAAGTTTAGTATATGA
The DNA here is from genome assembly GCF_030222135.1 of Aotus nancymaae. Lineage (NCBI taxonomy): Eukaryota > Metazoa > Chordata > Mammalia > Primates > Aotidae > Aotus > Aotus nancymaae. The sequence goes on along the minus strand of NW_026988472.1, from coordinate 15,066,172 downwards.
CAATGGTGTATTAATCAGTGGGGAAATATTACTGTGCATGTCTCAGTTAGTAAGTCAGCCCTATACTTAGTGGTTCAAAATGGCAATAATCATTTATTATCTCATGGATTTGGTGGGTCAGAAATTCAAGGCATAGTAGAAACAGTTTGTCCTCATAACACAATGCCTGGAGCTTCAGCTGGGGTAGATCAAAGGCTGGAGGCTGGAATCCTCTGAAGACTCATTCAGTCACATATCTGAGGCTGACACTGGCCATTGGCTTGGGGCCTAGCTGGGACTGTCAGCTGAAACACCCACATATGTCCTCCCTCCATAGCATGGACTTCCTCACAAAGTGATAGCTGGGTTTTTAAGGGTGAATGTAGCAAGAGACAGAGAGAATTACAAGCCAATATATAGATAAAATTTCCATATATATTATTTTATCTAGTCACCTTGCACTGTTGGAAATAACTTACTTTGAGTCCATTACTGAGATATTTTTAATGGTATAAAGCCTTGAAAGATTCCAAGCTAAATATATTTTTGTTATATCATCTGGAGTAGAGCTTCAAGCTTTTATGTCCCATGTGTGCATGCACTGTAGTAAATGAAAAGCAAATTTCTAGGAGAATCTTAGCCTGGTCCATAGTTTTCCCATGTCTCACCTTAAAGCAGAGGTGATATGACTCTCTATTCAGGCATGCACTCTTGTTATGCTTTTCACAAAAGTTCAGATGTCAACCTACTCCCAGGCCATCAATCTTCTACAAAAGTATTCCAACATAGAAGGACTGACTGTCAGAAGTTATCAGTGATGGTTAATTTTAGGTGTCAACTTGACTGAATTAAGAAATACCTAAAGCATTATTTTGGGGTGTGTCTGTGAGGGTGTTTCTAGAGAAGATTAATGTGTGAGTCTGAGTGGACTAAGTGAGGAAGATCCACTCTCAGTGTGGGCCAGTACCATCCAATCAGCTGGGGGCCCAAAGAGAACAAGAGAGAGAAAAGACAAATTTGTCTATTTATTTGCAGGAGCTAGGATACACTCTTTCTCTCCTGTTCTTCGACATCAGAACTCTGGGTTTCATGGCCTTTGGACTCCAGGACTTACACCAGTGGATCCCCAGGCTCTCAGGCCTTCAGCCTTGAACATAGGGTTACATCATTAGCTTTCTTGTTTCCTGGTTCTGAGACCTTCGGACTTGGATTGAACCAACTCCACCAGATTCCCAGGGTCTTTAGCTTACAGACGGTCTGTCATGGGACTTCTCAGCCTTGATAATCACATGAGCCAGTTTTCATAATAAATTCCCTCATAGCTCTCTCTCTCTCTCTCTCTCTCTCTCTATATATATATATATAAAATATATATATATAAATACAAACACATATTCTAATTAATTAATTAATTAATTATAAAAAAGAGCTTATATCAGGAATGCAATTAGAGAAAGACTAAGGTCTCACTCTGTTGCCCAGGCTGGCGTGTGGTGGCTCAAATATGGCCCACTGCAGCCTCAACCTCCTGGGCTCAAGCACTCCTTCTGCTTCCCACACTCCAATATAGCCACCATGTTCCGCTATATATATATTTTAATTTTTGTAGAGAGATGGTCTCACCATGTTGCCCAGGCTATCTTGCCAGATTTTTATGCGAGCACTTTTTAAATAAAATCACATAAACATGAATCCTCAAATCCAGTCTGCTTCTAGAAAAGAGCTAAGATATTCCATCTCTGTGGCTATTCTAATGTCTTTCTCTACTTAAAGTAAAACACTAGAGCGTGGGATACCTGGATTCCATGGTATAGTCCTACTGAATCAGAATCTATACATTAATGAGATCCCTAGGAGATATGTGTGAACATCAACATTCCAGAAGCACTTTTCTGAGAAACAGCCTTATAAACTGGTTCAAGAAAAAGTAAGATATTGGAAAACACCAGAAACCATGGAATAAATTACAAGACTTGTTAAAGAAGAATTACTGGGTTATATTCATTTTTATAATATTCCAATGCTATTTAAATAATTCCAAAGTAGAAAAAATGATGGAAAGCTTCCAATTCATTTCATGAAGTTAGCGAAACCACAGTATCAAAACCTGATAAAGATTAAACACTCAGAGAGAAAGCTTATTAAATGGTGAATATATAGAAAAAAATTCTAAACATAGCATTGGCAAACTGAGTCCAGCATGAAAATAAAAGAATAACATACCACAAGAAAAAAAGAGCTTATATCAGGAGTGCAAGGATTATTTAATAATTTTAAATCTACTAACATAATTTATCATATCAAGGAAAAAAAGCCAGAATTTCAATAGATTAAAAATTAATTAATTGATGATAAAATAAAATATCCAATAGTTATAAATAGAGCTTATGTGGTAAACCAGGATGAAGGAAACGTTCTTAACATGGTAAGTGGTATATTTTGCAAACCAACAACCCACAGCATTCTGAGGAGTGATAAGGAATAAGATAAGGGTGCCTAAAATCACAACTATTCTTTTTCATTTCTTGTGAGTTCTGAACAACACAATAAAAGAAAAAGAAAGAAGTATTAACAGTGAAAAGAGGACAAAATAACGTATTTTCCATTTTTTAAACCTACTTTGAAACATTAAGAAAATCATACATGGAATGTTATAACTACTTGAAAGTAGCAGGTGACATAAATATACAAGTGTCAATAGCTTTCATTTACTTACAACTAAATATTTTTTCGTACACAAAGTGAGCAAAAAAACATTTTACAAACTATATTAACAAGAAATGTTCAATAATGTGCAAAGAAAACCCAAAAACACTAAAAACAAAAGTTTAAAATAGAGAAAGACAAAATGTTTCTCAATAAAAGAAACACATTATTATTAAAGTATGAATTCTTCCTAGCTTACTTTATAAATGTAATATGTTGCTAATCTAATCCAATACCAACTGAATGTTTTTACAACTTGACAACATGCTTTTAAAGTTTATTGAAAGGAAGAAATGTGCAAGAAGAACCAAGAAAATTTTAAAAAGAAAAATGAGAAAGGATGAAACCAAGTGTTGAAATATATCATAAAGCCATGAAAATTTGGACAATGCGGTACTGGTGCAGGAATAGATAAACAAATCAAAGTAACAAAAATATAAAGTCCAGAACAGACGTTTAATTAACAAGAATATTTAAGAATTTAGTGTATGATAGTTGTAGCATTTAAAATAATATTTACTATATAATGTGACCAAATATTTGTGGGAAAATTAACCTCATATTCCAAATAAATTTCAGCTGGATTAAAAATATAAATTTTAAGGAAAAATCAAGAACATTTCAGAAGAGATATAGATGCATACACATTTATGTGTATGACCTAACCACCTCTTAAAGGCCCCATCTCTCAACACAGTTGGGATTAAGTTTCCAACACGTGAACTTTAAGGGACACATTCAAACCATAGCAATCATAAAGAAAAGTACTGGTCTATTTGACTATGTAAAAAATTTTAAGTTCGTATACATTGAGCAATCAATATATAAGAAATCTTAAGCATACTGTGCTCTTCTATTGGGAAAACACAAACAAAACTGGGAAAATATCATTACAATATATGAAGCAAAAAATACACATTTAATAAACAGCTTTCACAAATCAAAAAATATGTACTAAAATTAAAATTGGCAAAGGCCATAAGGAGTAAGTCACAAAATTGCAGAGCCAAGTATTTTATTTTGAAGAAACTTTAACTTCTTTAGTAATAAATTGCACACTAAAATAAAGATGAGGTATACGTCACCTTTTGCATATCAAACTGACAAGAATTAAATAAGACTATGATATATCAAGTGTTGGTAAGTGTGGAAACAACTAGTACCCTCAAACACAGCTGTCCAGAGTATACACTTCATGATGCTCTATACGGAAAAGTTATCATTCATATCACAAACTTCCAAATCTGACCTTTGATGTTCTGGGAATTTTTCCTAAGGAAATAATTAGAAATTTTCCCAAAGATACATCTGTAAATAGGTCCATTACATCATTTCTTACAGTAGCCAATCTTGGAAACAAACTAAATATCCAACAATACAGAATTGGCTCAATAAATAAATGCCTTTATCTAATGAGATACATAGAAGCTATTAAAATATTTATAAAATAATATTTAACATGGAGAAATATGTATAACATGTAGTTTAATTTTAAAACATTGGAAAATAATATGTAGTTTGAATCCCTTGCTAAAAAGTATATTCATGCATAATAAAAGGCAAGGAATAGACACAGTAGAATGTCCACAATGGCTTTCTCTGGGTTCTGGGATTTTAGATTATTTTTAATGTCTTTTCTGCTTACCTGTATATTTCAGATTTTCTTGAATGAACATGTGCTGTTTTATAACCAGAAATTGTAAATAAGTCACGACTAACTTTTAAAAAGTCAACAAAGAGAAATAAGAAATAATGTGTCTTACTGAAAATATGTTATCAACACATGTTTTTCATGATATGCAGTGTCTCCTTCAGAAGAACACCCAGGAGAGATTCTTCTCCATTCTCGACACCAACAGTGGATGATAGTCACTATCATCCTGAGAAGTTGACCTGTGTTTATCTGATGGACCTTATGAAGCATGTAAACTAGAAAGCCTGGAGACAACCTAAGTCCACTTCTGTAAAGAAGGATATGAATCTATGTGACATGTGATTGCTCCATTTTAGAACCTTGTCATCTTGTACTTTGTGTACTCTGATAAGTCAGCTTAAATCTTTTCAGGAAAGATGCAAGATCTGTATAAAGTAATATGTACATCCACTAAGGGTCCTGAAGCAATAAGAGAATTTCCCAGCATGCAAAAACTGCAGTGAAGGGTCTGTGCTAGGCCTACGGGAGTATTCACCCCTTAAACAACTAGGAAGAGTAGGTAATTCATCCACTCAACTAACATTTGTCTATTATGTGTCAGACACTGTTCTAGGTGCTGAGCAGCCGAATGGTGAGAAAATTACATAACTCCATTATGGGTTGAATTGTGCCCCCTCCATTTATATGTTGAAGTTCTAATCCCCTAGAACCTCAGAATGTGATTGTATTTGGAGATAGAGTCTTTATGGAGGTAATTAAGTTAAAATGAGGTCACGAGGATGGGCCCTAATCCAATATGACTGGTGTACTTATTAAATGGGGAAATTTGGGCACTGACATGCATAGAGGGATGATGATGTGAAGCCACAGGGAGAAGACCTACAAGCCAAGGAGAGAGGCCACACAAGGACTCAACCCTGCTGACACCTTGATCTCAGACATCTAGCCTTCAGAACTGTGAGACAATAAATCTGTTGTTTAAGTCACCCAGGCTGTGGTACTTTGTTGCAGCATCCCAAGCAATTAATATTCCTGTCATCAAGGGAATAAGGGACAAATAAGCAAACAAACAAATACAAAATTACAAATTATGAACTGTCCCAATCAAATACTCAGGAAAGGCTGCCCTGGGGAAGCACCAATTAAGCTTTAGAAGGAACAGACCCATGAAGAGTGGGAAGCATCCCAAGTAAAAAGGCAGCAGGCATGCAGGGCTAAGGCAGGGAAGACCTGAGCTGGTTCCAGAAACCAAGAGTTAAATGAGATTGAATCAGTTCTATGAGGAGGCATCAACGACAGACATCAGAACCCACTCCAACTCTTCTGTCAATTGTCTTTGAGTAGGTGTGGAGAAGAGTAATGAGTCCTCAGTACCGGATGTGTGCTCTGTTTGTATTAGTTCATTTTCACACTGGTATAAAGAATACTCGAGATTAGGTAATTTATTAAGGAAAGAGGCTTAATTGATTTACAGTTCTACATGGCTTGGGAGACCTCAGGAAACTTATAACCATGGTGGAAGGCAAAGGGGAAGCAGGCACCTTCTTCACAAGGTGGGAGGAGAGAGAGAGAACGTTTGAAGAAGGAGCTGTCAAACACTTATAAAACCATCAGATCTTGTGAGAACTCACTCACTATCATGAGAACAGCAAGGGGGAAACTGCCCCCATGATCCAATTACCTCCCAACAGGTCCCTCCCTGGAAACGTGGGGACTATAAGGATTACAATTTGAGATGAGATTTGGGTGGGGACACAGAGCCAAATCATATCACTGTCCTTCATTAACTCGATTTCTTGATAAAGTCCCCCATTATAGAAAGTCTTTTCAATCACAGATGTATGAATCCAGAAAGTCAGGTGATGAGAATAGAAAAACCTCCTTTCAGAATTTATTGCTAATTTTGGTAAGAGTGTGCTTCATGATACCCATTCCCTCTACAATTTTTCCAGCCCTTTTCCCCTTCCTAAAAACTCTTGTTTTCCTTGGTGCCTCTAAAATTTCCAGGGCCCTGCCTAGTCTTGATGACATACATGACAGTGTGGCAGTCACCAAGTCAGCTCTTGGCATAAAGAAAGCAGGCAGAAAACTGACTCCATGGCAGTATATGGATGAAGGTTTGCAGCTGGGAGCTTCTCTAAATAAAATTTATTCTCTGTGTGCCCCCCTAGTCATCCATTAATCAGTAGGATTCACACATTCAATTACACATAGCCCCCGCTTTCTGTCACTGAGGACTCACTCCCTTGTCTTGCTCTGAGGTGTATCTCCTAATAACCCTATGGAATGGTCATCCAACTTCTGGGCAGGCAGGTACTTAACTCAACTTTAGTGATGTCCTCTGACTCAAAGCAAGGTTTTATTCCTATAACCAAGTTCCCAAAATGGTTATTTAGTTAGCAGCAAACATCCACCAGGCAGTTACTTCAAAATTGATGTTATTTGAGATTCTATCACATACCAAAGTGATCATTCAGTAAGTAAATTAAAATAGACTGGGCACTTTAAAGCTATAGATTTTTATAACTCATGATTTTGAACAGATTTCCGTATTCACTTATATACAGTACAAAGACGAGACTAAAATGCAAGACATTCATTCTAGTTGAACTAAAGCTCATTTTTAAAAATAATCTAGTGCAAGTCACTTTTCAAATAAGTTGAACAGAAAGGAATTCTTTATAAAGAAAAAACTGATCTAAGAATATTATGAATATGCTACACAATTTAAAATGTAATATTGCAGCTAGATGCTCTGCTAATCCTTTTGTGCATGTCTGTTGTAGATATGTGGCCTTGAGAGCCCATCTAGAATACCAGTAAATAATGGGTGAGCACAGCTGATGGAGCTGCCAGTTATAAGCATGGATTAAAGTACGTTTGATTTTGAACATGCTACCTTGCCAGTTTGTAATAGGATGCTAATATTATTACTACTTCTCATTTGCATGCTTATTCAGAATCTTATAGCCCCCACCTCCAGGTATATGGTTATAGATACAGAGCTGTGGCGACCAGTATCCATGAGAGGTAGAAATGTTTTCTGGGTCAGTGACCATTTTCCAACATGACTCCAGCATTTTTTACCTTTCTTTGCCCACTCCTACCATCTCCACTGTACTATATGTCTGCTCTATTGAGAAGTTCATAAACTCTGAAATATGCAACGATGTTAGTGGATGCCCTCCCAACACCAACATGTGGGAACTTCCAAACTAACACAATAGTCTTTTCTCAGTTGGTATTTGCTTTTACTTGTCTACAGCTTTTAATGGTTGGCCATTTCCTCCTTGAAACCCTTTCCTCCTCCAGCTTCTGTAACACCACATTACTACAGCCACCCTTCGAAAATTATAAATATTCCCTCCATGAACACACCTTGTGTATTACCATTTCTGTAGTTCAATGTGGAATCCATTACATGTTTCTTTCCACTGATTTATATATTACAAATAAATCCATGCTCCCTCCTCTTTGACAACTCCTCAGACCATGCCATATTGATCTGATCTGCCACTGATTGAAGAGTTTTTAAATCATTTTATATTAGTCAATAATCAAATATTGCTCTGTGACATTTCTGGTAATGTAGCCTTATATTTTAGTTAATTCTTATAGCCTTCTTATAGAGAGAAATTCTTACAGTTTCTGAAAGACAGAGTGAGAGACAGAGGTAAACAATTTGAGATGTGACCTGAGGATCTTTTCTTTGCTCTTCCTTGTACACACTGCTCTTCTTTCTTTCCAGTCATAGTTATCATCTATTAAGGGAAGAAAGAATTGTTACAGCAGAGTAAAGAAAACAAACGTAGTCAGTTTTGGTTTACAGACTTCAAAATAGGCTTTTAAACCAGTGACAGAGACAATAGGTTGAGAGAAAAAAGATTTAAATTCCAAGAGTATGTCTTTTTTTTAAGTTTTAAATGCCAAGGAGACTCAGAACACAAAGTTTATGCCAAACTAAAGGCATGGAGTGTATGTATGATTGGCTTGTGGGGGAGATAACGATGACCTGGGCTGGGCAGAGGGAAGAAGAGTCAGCAAGGGAAGAGGCTTCCCTAGTGGATGAGAGATAAGGACTGGAAGATGTACTCCCTTTCCAGGTGGAGCAAACTATAGCAAGCAAGCTCCCCATACCTTCTGCTGTATAGTGAAGACAGACAGGTGACAATGGCTCATGAAGTTTGGGGATATCCAGGCAGAAAAACCTAAAGGAGACTCCAAGAGCCTCCACGTGCTCCAGCATGGTGCAAAAAGCAACTCAGGTCTCCCTAAGCATAGGTACAGCCAAGAGAGCCCAGAGAACAATGATGGAATTTGAGTATTCTGAGTTCACATAAGGATGAGATAAGAGACCAGCAGAAGCCATTGGTCAAAAAACAGATGGAAATATCTGGGCAGGTATCAACAAGCACAAATGCCAACGACATGTAGAGACCACTGAGAGCAGGTCCATACTGGCTCCTCTGCTGAAGCTCTTTCCCCAAAAGCTGCTTTATGCCAAACCTGATGGAACTTGGCTACCACCCTAAGAGACAAAGGCAGAAAGGGAAAGCTTTGAAGTAAGCAAGAAAACTGTGGATTGACTAAATTTATGTGAAATTAAATACAGTTAAGTTTCTTTTACAAGGCAAGATGGTAACTAGAGATAACCAGTTATAGTAAAGAGTTTTGGAAAACTGTAATAGAAAATGAAATCAAGTTGCATGTTTTAAGCCTAAGGAAATTAAGTCTTACGCATCATCTCCCTGACGACTAAGACAGCTGGCTATCTTTTTCTTTCTTACATTTAAGGTTTTCTTCTAAAGCTAGAAGACCTGGAGATGGCCAACAAATAATCATTGAATAACTGAACAGTCAATCAATTAATTTCAAATTTTAAGTTAGTTGCTAATTTAAGATTTAAAAAAGCAATGGTCTGAAGTTTCGCATTTCACTCAAAGATTGAAAGCTACATTTAAAAACCAAACACTCACCCTTCTTCCTACAACACATTTATTATTCAGCCCAAGAAATAGGTTTTGTGTTTCAGGGAGGTGAAGAGATGTAACATATGCTTAATAATGTCTTTTACTTTCATGGAAGTCATATCAACCTTGGAGAGAAGAGAGGAAACTAACTCCAAAGGGTTACCTTAGCACCCGTAAAGAAACATTCATTCAGTCCATCATCACAGTCATAAAGCAGAAATGCTATGATCTAGAGGGGTGGGGGGAAAAAGCCCATGTAGATATCCTTTGGGGGATATAAAATAATAATGCTAAAAGTGGAACTATAGGACAATTCTTTAGAAATTTGCCATGGATACTCTGCCTACATAAACTATCTCAGTTATGAAAACAAGGCTTTGAAGAACCTTTTAAAATGTCCCATTAAAAAGCCAGCACAGGATTGTAACAAATGTACTACTCTGGTACTGGATGTTGATAGTGGGGGAGGCTGTACATGTGTGGGAGGAGGAGGTATATGGGAACTCTCTGTACTTTCCACTCAATTTTTCTGTGAACCTAATACTGCTCTAAAAAATAAAATCTATAAAAAAAAACTACCATACTAAACTATAAACTCGTAGTGACAGAAAGCAGATTGGTGGTTGTCCCCAGGGGTTTAGGGGACATAGAAATGAAGAGTGGTTGCTTCATGGGTACGGGGTTTTATTTTGGGGTTTGCCACTGGATTGTTCACATTAAAATCTTTAATTTTATGTGATGTGAATTTCACCTCAATTTTTAAAAAGCTGCCATACAATAGATGAGCTTCTTCAAAAATACATTGTAAAGAATTATAGTCTCCCAATGTGGTACTGAAAAAAGTACTTTTGTGATCCAATCTGTTTTGAAGCAGTGCTCATGTATCTTCTTGGAGATGCCTTCTCTGCATTAGTATATTAAAAGTTCTGAGGGGCTGTGATGGTTAATTTAATGGGCTTGACTGGGGCCATGGTAGTGCCCAGATTAAACATTGTTTCTGGGTGTGTCCATGAAGAGGTTTCAGGATGAGATTAGTATTTGAATTGCTGAACTCATTAAGGTAGATGGCCCTCTGCTATGTGCCTGGGCATTACTCAATCCCCTGAGGGCCTGAAAAGAACACAGGGCTGAAGGAGGAACACACCCCTTTCCTGTCACACTGCAAGAGCTGGGACATGTCATCTCATCTACTCTTGCTCTCAGACAGGGATTTACATGATTGGCTCCCCTAGTTCTCAGACCTTTGGACGTAGACTGGAATTACTCCACAGGCTTTCCTGGGTCTCCATCTTGTAAACAGCAGATTATGGGACATCTCAGCCTCCATAATTACAGGAGTTAATTCCTTATAACAAATCTCCTTTTATGTGTGTGTGTGTGTGTGTGTGTGTGTGTGTGTGTGTGTGTGTGTCCCCTATCGGTTCTGTTTCTCTGGAGAACCCTAAGGCAGTGTTCTCGCAGTAAAGCTTTTGTTCGTAAGAGGATCCTCACTACCCACTCTGCATCATACCTCACAACATCACACAGAGTACTCTAGACTTTCCATGTAAATAAAACTCCAATCCATTCTTACTTTAACTGTTCAAAGAAAAAAAAAGGTTTTTGCATATAAACTTTCTCTTGATATTTGTTGAAAACAACTTACCCTTCAAGTAGAAACGTGATTTCTGATGAGGTCCTTTGATAAGTCTCAAGACATAGGCGGCCTTAGTAAAGCCAATTGTAAATAAATGATGAGATGTTACAGTAATAAAGACATAATACGACTCTTCAATACTGCTCAGTTTGAAGTCAGGAGTGCCACACTAGGAAAACTTATTATCCCAGCTATGTGTAGATCAGCTAGCCATAGAGTTTGAGATTTTATTCATTTGTACAAATTACATTTGCTATATACTTCAGAAAGTATGACACAGTATGTGGGCACATATAAAACAGCTGACTTTTTAACAGCAGATATAAAGATGTTCAATACAGTGGCAATTTAATAAAATGAAATGGCCCAAGGCTATTTCTTCATTTCAAGTAAATGCATCCTCATGAATCTTCACGCAGGCCATTTCTTAGTTTCTAAAAGTGTTGATTTAATAATAATTAACACTGACAAATATCTGTGGAATGGAATTGACTGTTTTAGGATTGAAATCAGTTATTCTTGACCAGAGGTGGGATAAAACAGGTGTGGAACAGAGGAAAATGAATTTCCTTCTCCCAGAGGTATGTATCAGAATCTTCTGGAGGCATCTTTATTTAAAAATGAATTGTCAATATTATAATTACAGATTTTATTTTAGCCACACTCCTTATTAATTTACTTTGACAATGTAATCACAATGAAGAGGGTGTGGGATTTTAGATTTCTTCAATGGAAACATGTATCAGGAAAGGTGGAGAAGCTTAAAGGGGCATGCTGTCTACAGACAGATTAAACCCAGACAGCATGTCTATTTCTTCACCACCCACACAACACGTACAGTTTCCTGAATGCCCATGTCCCAAATGTCCCAACAGTCTGGACTTCCCCGATCTGAGTGTGAGTGGGTGGGGTGTGAGAGTTCCAGGAAGCAGCATCCCAGGAGCCCATGCTCTGACTCAGGCTTTCCCTGGAGGAGTATCTGACTCTGTACTCCCAGAATTCCTGACTTTGGCATCTGGAACCACCTGTCCTGCTCTTCTGACTTTCCTCAAAGTTATATCACCCAGACCATAGAAATTATTATTGCCTCAAAGAACTGGGTTATAAAAACACTGCTAGTGTGTCTTCCTGCCTCAAAATGTCATGCATGTGCTTGCGTGCGTGTGCGCGCACGCACACACACACACACAGACCTCGTTGGCCATGTTTGTACTAGTTGACTCTAGCCTCTTGGCCACTGATGACTGGATCAGGCCTGCATAATTGGCCCACCAGGACTACTTTCTTTCTCCAAGGAATTTAGAATTGAAGCTCAGAGGTCAGTGTGCTGGGAGCTTAGATTGCAAACTAAGGAAAGGTTGGGCTGGAAATACCTTATTTGACCATGAATGCCTAAAGAAGCAGAGGAGAGAGAGGGAGGAGAAGAGGAGAGAGAGAAATAAAGCAAATACATACAATAAAGTAGGTTCAAGAGATTATGTGGCCCTAGAGGGCCAAGGAAGACCTGCTGTGCTTCTGATGGCTTCTCAGGTCCTAGTTCATGACCCTCTTGTATCCTGCCTTCATTTCTTGGTTTCTGAGACACCTCTGTATTGTTATAATAAATCCTCCCCAAGCATTCTTGGTTTTCATCTAAAATAGCTCATGGGCTTTTCTGTTACTTGCAGTCAAAAGGCCTGTCCTGTAGATATATATACCTTTTTTTTTAATCAGAGAATTTCCCACATGACAACAACAATTTTGAAATCCTCAAGATTCTGTGGATCGACTGGGTGTTTTTCTGATCTATAGGATGTCAACTACATTTCGCTCATGAGTGAGCTGGAGTTGTTGACTGTTACATTCATTTTCAAATCCTGATGAAACAAGTTACTACAAGTTTTGTGGCTTAAAAAAACACAAATTTGTCACCTAACAGTTCTGGAGGTCAAAAATCTGACACAGCTGACTCTGGTCTAAAATCAAGGTGTCAGCAAGATGGCCTTTCCCTCTGCAGGAGAGAATCTGTTTTCTTGCCTTTTTCCATCTCTCAAGGCTGCTCAAATTACTTGGCTCATGACCTCCTTCCATTTTCAAAGCCAGTAATGGCTGGTCAAGTCTTTCTCATGAAATCATCTATATGGTTCTGACAGTCTTCTGCCTCTTTTTTTCCCTTATAATGGATTCACCAAAATAATCCAGGATCACCTCTCCATCTCAAAGTCAGCTAATTAGCAACCTCAATGCCACCTGCAATCTTAATTCTGTCATATCAGGACCTGCTACATAATTTGCAAGGCCCAGTGCAAAAGGAAAATGTGAGGCCCTTTCTTCCAAAAGGTGGGGAAATCTCACTTTTTTGAGGATGTTACTAAAGTTACTTTTTTATGTGATGTCCCTCTTGAGTTACCATAGTGTTTTTTATTTGCAATTCAATATCATTCTAAATTCTAAAAAATTTTAAATTATTATATAAATTGTACTTTTTATATTGTGCAATGCCAGTTTTAAATGCACATATAATGGCATCTAACTCATATGTATAATCACCATATTAATTCATATTTCATAGCTTGTTAAATGTGTATGTATTTTCTTCTTACCAAAACAGCGGAAATGCTGCTCAAAATTAATATGTAATATAAAATATTCACAGGTTCCAGGAATTAGGATGTCAACATCTTCAGTGGGCCCTTATTCTTTTTAATTCAGCCAGAATACCTTGGTGGTTCTCCACATGGCTTGCGCTTATTCTCCTATCAGCTTTCTGATGGCATAGTGATCTCAGAACAGTCAGGTCTTTTACATGGTGGTTTATTGGCTTCTTAGTGTGAATTTTCCAAGTAGGAAAGCCTCAATGTGCAAAGGTTTATCAACCCTCTGCCTGTGTTGATCTTGGGAATGTTCCATTGGCCAATGCAAGTCATATGATGAAGCCCAGGGTCACTGTGGAAAGGGACTTCATAAAGCAAGAATACCAGGAGGAAGCATTGATTATTTAAGGCCACTACTGGGACAGTTACCACAGTCACAATTAGAATGTTATTCTCAATAAGCTTTGCACATCATCTTCAAATGTCCAAAATTACAATAGAGGGGAGCATTGTAAATGTTACAAAATATTTCCTGATTCAAATTGTCTCCATTTACTGATAACATGATCCTATATATAGAAAACTCTAAAGTGTTAGAACTAATAAATGAATTCAGTGAAGTTGCAGGATTCAAAATAAATATGCAAAAATTATTAACATTTCTATACACTTATAATGAACTATCCAAAAAAAATTAAGAAACATCATTTATAATTGCAAGAAAAATAAAGTCTTAGGTATACATTTAACCAAAGAGGTGAAAGGCTGAAAACTCTAAAACACAATGAGATATCACCTGAAGTGGCCAGGGGTGGTGGCTCACTCCTGTAATCCCAGCACTTCGGGAGGCCGAGGCGGGCAGATCGTCTGAGGTCAGGAGTTCGAGACCAGCCTGACCAACGTGGAAAAACGCCATCTGTACTAAAAATACAAACTTAGCTGGGTGTGTTGGCTTATGCCTGTAATCCCAGCTACTCGGAAGGCTGAGGCAGGAAAATTGCTTGAACCAGCGAGACGGAGGTTGCGGTGAGCCAAGATTGTGCCATTGCACTCCAACCTGGGCAACAACAGCAAAAACTCCATTAAAAAAAAAAACTGAAGAAAATACAAATAAATGAAAAGACATCCTGGGTTCATGGATTGGAAGAATTAATATTGTTAAAATGTCCGCAGTGTTCAAAATATCTAGATTCAATACAATTCCTATCAAAAGTCCAATGCCATTTTCACAGAAATAGAGAAAACAATCCTTAAATTTGTAGGAACCACAAAAGACTGAAGAGCTAAAACAGTCTTGATCAAGAGGAACAAAGCTGGAGGTATCACACTCTCTGGTTTCAAAATATAAAGTTATTGTAATCAAAACAGCATGGTACAGGCATAAAAACAGACACATCAACTGATGGAAGATGATAGAAAGCCCAGAAACAAACAGACACCTTTATAGTAAAATGATATTTGACAAAGATGCCAAAACTCACAATAAAGGAAGGATAGTCTTCAAAAAATGGTGTTGGATAAACTGGATATTCACATGCAGAAGAATGAAAGTGGATGCTCATCTCATATCATATACTAAAATCAACTCAAAGTGGATTAAAGACTTAAATATAAGACTGAAACTGTAAAGCTCCTAGAAGAAAACATAGGTGAAAAGCTCTAATACATTGATCTGGGCAGTGATTTTTTTTGTATAGGGCCCCAACAGCACAGGAAACAAAAGTGAAAATAGGCAAATGAGATTGCATCAAACAAAACAGCTTTTGCACAGCAAAAGACACAATTAACAAAGTGATGAGACAACCCATGAGTAGGAGAAAATATCTGCAAACCATACATCTGATAAAGGGTTAATATACAAAATATCTAAAGCATTCAAACAACTCAATGGTAAGAGACAAATAATCTGATTTTTAGAAAATGGGCAAAGGCCATCAATGATACACTAGATAAAGAAAATGGGGCACATATACACCATGGAATACTATGCGGCCATAAAAAAGGATGAGTTCATGTCCTTTGCAGTGACATGGATGAATCCAGAAACCGTCATTCTCAGCAAACTAACACAAGAACAGAAAACCAAACACCGCATGTTCTCACTCATAGGTGGGTGTTGAACAATGAGAACACATGGACACAGGGAGGGGAACATCACACACTGGGCTCTGTTGGGGGCTGGGAGGACTAGGGGAGGTATAGCGGCGGGTGGCGAGATTGGGGAGGGATAACATTAGGAGAAATACCTAATGTAGGTGACAGGGTGATGGAGGTAGCAAACCACCATGGCATGTATATACATGTATACCTATGTAACAATCCTGCAAGATCTGCACATGTACCCCAGAACATAAAGTATAATAAAAAAAAATGTATAATAATAAAAATATAGTATACATATATATATTATATTATATATATATATAAGAAAGAAAGAAAATGGGCAAAGGACTTGCTATGCTTTGAATTTGTCCCCCAAAGTTCTTATGTTAGAACCCTATCCCCAGTGCAGTAGTGTTGAGAGGTAGGACCTTTAAGAGGTAATTAGGTCATGATGACTCTGCCCCAATAAAGGGATTAATGTTGTTATCCTGAGATAGGTTTGTTATAAAATCAAGTTCAGTCCTCTCTTGCTCTCTCTCTTACCATGTGATGCCTTCCGCCAAGTTATGTTGCAGCAAGAAGGCCTTCACCAGATGCAGCCCCTTGATCTTGAAATTTCCAGCCTCCAGAACCTTGAGTCAATAAATGTATGTTCTTTATAAATTACCTAGTCTCAGATAGCAGCAAAAAATGGACTAAGACAGACCCAACCAGAACAAATATCTTTCAAGAGAAGGCTTACATGTGGCTAAAAAGTTTATGATAAAATACTCAACATCACTAATCATTAGGGAATGCAAATTAAAACCACATTGAGATATCACCTCATACCTGTTAAAATGGCTATTATAAAAAGTATGAAACATAAGTGTTAGTAAGGATACAGAGAAAAAGGAATCCTTATACATTGTTGGTGAGAATGTAAATTAATACCATTATGGAAAATGGATAAAGCAAAAAATAGAACTATCATATGATCCAGCAATCCCACTTCTGGCTATATATAAAGGAATCGAAATGGATATGTCAAAGGGAAATCTGCACCTCCATGTTTATTGCAGCATTATTCACAATAGCCAAGATATGGAAACAACTTAAGTGTCCATCAGTGGATGAAGTGATTAAAACAATGTGGCATATATGCACAATGGAATATTATTCAGCCATAAAGAAAGAAGGTTCTTTCATCTGCAACGATGTGGACAAAACTGGAGGACACTATGCTAAGTGAAATAAGCCAGGCACAGAAAGACAAATACCACATGATCTTACTCATATATGAAATCTAAAAAAGTCTAACTCAGTGAAGTAATGAGTAGAATGGTGGTTATCAGAAGCCAAGGGGAGGGAGGAGAAGGGGAAGGGAGGGAAAGGGGTAGTTGTTGGCCAAAGGGTACAAAGTTTCATTTAGAAAGGAGGATTAAGTTTTGAGATCTATCACACAGCAGGATAACTATAGTCAATAATAATGTATGGCATATTTCAAAATAACTAAGGGAGTACATTTCACATTACCACAATAAATATCAGAAATTCCACATAAAGAACTTATCCATGTCACCAAACACCACTCGTTTCCCCCAAAACTATTGAAATAATAATAATAATAATAAATAAAATAAAAAATAAATGAAAGAAAGACATTCAAATCATCATTATGTCAACGAGTTTTCTAAGGTTAAATTTAGATCAATGACTGAATGCAGCAATATTTTTAATGAACTTAAGTTTATATATATTACAAAAGTGTATTACAAATAAAGTAATAAAAGCATTAAAAAGTCAAGTAAGTGAAGTGATATACATGTTAATTAGCTTTATTTAATCATTGCACATTGTATACATATATCAAAACATCACACTGTACCCCAAAAATGTATATAATTATGATTTATCAATTAAAAATACTAAAATTAAAAAGAAGTGATTTTTCTTTTTTTATTTAACTTTTAAGTTCAAGAGTACATGCGCAGATCTGTTACATAGATAAAGTTGTGTCATCTGGATTTGTTGTACAGATTATTTCATCACTCAGGTATTAAGCCTAGTGTCCATTAGTTATTTTTTCTTATCCTCTCCCTCCTCCTTACCTCCACCTTTTGATAGGTCCCAGTGCGTACTGTTCCCCTCTATGTGTTCTCATCATTTAGCTCCCACTTATAAGTGAGAACATGTGGTGTTTGGTTTTCTGTTCCTGTGTTAGTTTGCCTGCATAGTATTCTATGGGGTATATGTACCACATTTTCTTTATCCAGTCTATCATTGATGGGCATTTAGGTTGATTCCATGTTTTTCCTATTGTGAACAATACACGTGCATGTATCTTTATAATAGAACAACTTATGTTCCTTTGAGTATATAACTAGTAATGGGATAGCTGAGTCAATGGTGTTTCTGCTTTTAGGTCTTTGATGAATTGCTACACTGTATTCGCAATGGTTGAATTAGTTTACACTACCACCAAGAGCATTTAAGTGTTTCTTTTTCTCTGCAACCTCACCAGCATGTTATTTTTTGACTTTTTAATAGTAGCGATTCTGACTGGTGTGAGATGGCATCTCATAGTAGTTTTGATTTACATTTCTCTAATGATCAGTGATGTTGAGCTTTTTTTCATATGATTGTTGGCTGCATGTATTTTTTTTTTTGAAAAGTGTCTGTTCATGTACTTTGCCCACTCTTCAATGGGGTTGTTCTTTTCTTGTAAATTTAAGTTTCTTATAGATACTGGATAGCAGACCTTTGTTACATGGATGGTTTGCAAAACTTTTCACCCATTCTATAGCTTGTGTGCTTACTCTGTTGACAGTTTCTTTTGCTATGCAGAAGCTCTTTAGTTTAATTAGATCCCATGTGTCAATTTTTGCTTTTGGCATCTTTGTCATGAAATCTTTGCCTGTTCCCATGTCCAGAATGATATTGCCCAGGTTGTCTTCCAGGGTTTTTAGTTTCAGGTTTTACATTTAAATATTTAATCCATCTTGAGTTAATTTTTGTCTTTAATTCATCTCGAGTTAATTTTGTATATTCCCAGAGTAGTGTCCTCATTGCAGGGGCAAAGATAGCTCATACTCCATTCTCATTCCAGCCAGTAGAAAGGAGGAAATGGGATAGGTAAGCTTCTTCCCTTTAAAATTTCTACATGTTAGTCCAATTCACACATCATTGACTTGGACTTAGTCACACGGTCACAGCTCTAAGCAAATAAGGCTGGGTAGCCCTTACCAGCCGAAAAATTCCTTTAGGATGGAAGAAGAGAAAAACAAACATGGGGGCACAACTAGCCATATCTTCCACACTGTGTAACTGATATTCCCCATTTATGTTGATTCATGTTTTTTTATGCTTGTAAAAGTATATTGCTTTTGTCATGTGTGATTCTTTGGAAAGAAAGTATTAAGTTCAGGGCTATTTCTATTTTATGTGTTGGTTCTTTGTGAAAGAGAGAGAAAGAAATTAGCAACACAGAAAGCTATCACATCTGCTGGTTTCCACAGCTCAGTTTAGCTGTCCTCTGGTAATTTGAGGTCACTTGTGATTAGGGTCCTTGAATCCTCAGGTTTTGTCCTCTCTCCAAAGCTCCTCCTGAGTCTCAGCTTCCAGCTTCTTTGCTTCACATTCACCTTTTCCTGTGTGTCTTCAACTCTTAATATATCTATCTTCCTCAGGTACCTTACTGGCAATAGCCCACCTCAAACAGACCTAAAACAGGACCATCTCCTTAGCCCTTACTTTCATCACTCCAGGCATTCCTTTTCTTTTTACTGCTGTTATAGATGATCACAAACTTAGTGGCTTAAAAGAACACCAATGTATTATCTTACAGTTTTGTAAGTTAGAAGTCTGACACAGGTCTCATGGGCTAAAATCAAGGCATATACAGGCCTGCATTTCTTCTGGATATTGTAGAAGAGAATATTTTCCCTTTCCTTTTCCACCTTGTAGAGGCCACCTGCATTCATTGGTCATGAAACCTTTCTCCATCTTCAAAGCCAGCAACAGCAGGTCCAGTTCTTCTCACATCACTTCACTCTGACCTCTTGCAGAGTCACATCTGCCTCTGAATCTCACCTTCTGCCTGCTTCTTCCACTTTTAAGGACTGTTGTAATCACATAGGGCTGGCCACATAATCCACGACAGTCTCCAAATCTTAAGATCAGCTGATTAACAACTTTCATTCATCTGCAACCTTCATTCCCCTTTGCCATGTAACATAACGTAGTCATAGTTTCCAAGGAATAGGACGTGGACATCTTGGAGGGGGCACTATCTTGCCTGCCACAATCCCCATTTTTATTCTACTTTCCTTGTGGCCAAAAGCAGAAATAAAAATCTTTTCTTCTTCTCCTGGCTTTTCTCCACTCCTACTCCCAAGTCAGGTCATTATTCAGCTCAAGAATTGGTACTTGAGAACCAAGCTTTCTACCAATTGTCACCTTAATTTGTACATAATCACCTATTCAATTTTAAGTTATTCTATAAATGAATGAGTCACTGTTCAATGTGCTTAAAAGATAGCAAAATAAGGAGGCAATCTTAAGCAACCTTTTTAAGTGGCCTTGTACTTGATTACAAGTTCTAACCGCTTGACTTTGGGTTTACAGCACTCTGTGCTAAGTTAGTAGCAGCTCTTAAGAAATGAAACTCAGCTTCACTCAGAATGATTTGTCAAACCTGGGAAATAGAAGCATTAATATCATTAATTTTGGTAGTTAAGTCTGAGGCCTCAAAGCTGTTTCTGAACAGAGGAACGAGTGAAGAGAATCAGTAAGAGGAGAATGAGAATATCCTTGAATGCTTTTATATGCAAGTCATTTTACTATAATTAGCCAAACTGCAAATGCATCATCATGGCCCGAAGCAGTGAGATTTGGTAGAAAGATCATGGGAAGAGCGGTAGAAGGGCTGGATTTCCACCCAGCTTTTATCACCAACTTGTAGGCGCTAACCATGATGAGTTTAAGTTTTATCTTCTTCAGGATGAGGGAGGAAGGCACTTGGTGCCAACCACCTGAGTGCTAATCAAGGCCAGGAAAGCAATTTTTGCTCCTCCTAGAGTTGAAAGTAGATATGAGAGAATGGTCTCTTGCTTGTAACTCCATAATAATTTACATCTGATGGGACTGAGTAATGGAATGAGTTGGTGTGGGTGGTTGTCAAGGCACCAGTAAGCTGTGCCCATCTGGGGGTTGGTGACACAGTCCTTACTCAACTACCAGCCACTACTCTGCCCTTGAATGGCCCCAACCTCTGCTGCACTCTGGGACCAAGTCTTCACTGTGGCCAGGGTTGTGGTTTTACACTGTACTTCCCTCTTCCTTCCTGAAAGATGAATCAGACTGACATGATTTTTGCCATTCTCTGAAGGGAACTAAGCAAATGTGGGTGTGTCTTTGTGGGTGTTTCTTTTCCCAAGAAACAGACACTGGCATTTATGATCAATCAATCTTATCAGACAAATATTCTACATGCTTTATTTTCTTGATTAGAAAATGACAAGCCGGTGTACTGCCTATTTACATTTTCCTCTGTGTGTTTTAATACTGTAACATGGAGTTTATGAATAAATAATCTACAAATGAGATTCAGGGATAAAAAAACCCTACAATTTTGTATGTGTGCATGTGAGTGTACACAGGTTTGATAAGAGGGTCTGTAACATATCAGATTTTCAACAGAATCCGTGAGCCAATATAAGACCAACTAATGTAGAAAAATGTTCCACTGCTAGAGAGTTAACATCAATTATTGCCGTCCACTGACGGAGGCAGCTAATATTATTAATAATTAAAATCATTTTACAGCAAGCACCATGTAGTAAAAGTTCTCTTGACCAATCACTCCTTAACAGATTGGCCAGATTAATCACTGTTCTCTGTTTTTTCTGTAAAACATATTCAAGAAAAATATAAACAAGAAAAAGTCTTGGCCCTTTATCAAAGGATTAGGAAATTAAAGCAAATTTATATATTTTGAGTTAAACTTAAATATTTAAGAAATGTATGAATTATTTTTATGACTCCCAGATTGAACCAACTTTTTCTGTGAGCCAAAGAACCATGAATTCCCATTGAATTAATTTAGAACAATTCTCCTGTGTTGGGATCCCAAATAGGATGGCAAAAATGGGTTTCAGGACCCAAAATTTTCAAGGATGTTAATATCATTGCATGTTCACTGACTGAGAAAAAGAAAATGAATGGATATATTCAACTCTACAGGTGACTCCATGCTCAATATTGATACGTTCTTTAGATAAAGAGTTGGGCTTTTTTTACTTCAAACTATACTAAAAGGCTACAGTAACCAAAATAGCATGGTACTGGTGGAAGAACAGACATATAGAGCAATTCATCAGAATAGAAAACTCAGAAATAAGACCACACACCTACAACCATCTTCAGGGAAAGATAAGAGGAGGTAATATGGTTTGTGTCCTCACCCAAATCTCATCGCATCTCAACTTGTAATCCCCATAGTGTCGAGGGAGGTGGGAGGTGACTGGATCATGGGATGGTTTCCCTCATGTTGTTCTCATGATAGTGAAGGAGTTCTCATGAGATCTGGTGGTTTAAAAGTGGCAGTTTCCCCTGTGCTCTCTCTCTCTCTCCTGCCACCTTGTGAAGAAGGTACCTTGCTTTTCCTTTGCCTTCTGACATGATTGTAAGTTTCCTGAGGCCTCCCAAGCCATGCAGAACTGTGAGTCAATTAAGTCTCTTTCCTTTATAAATTACCCAGTCTCCGGTAGTATCTTTATAGCAGTGTGAAAACGAACTACTACAGGTAGAGTAAAACTGCATAGCACTTCACAGTAAATTGAGAACATGTCCACCGTACCTGCCAAAGAATAGCAGGGTGGACTGAAGGGGTTAATGGTGATTACGCCGTGATTAAAGTGTCTCCAACTCAACTACCTCTCATCCTCAAGCATCACCACTGTATTTATAAAAATCACCATGACTACTGTGTAAAGAATGAACAGAGGGGAGCAAAAGTAGATGCTTGGTATGAGGTTTGCTGCAGCGGCACAGGAAGGAGATGATAGTGACTTGGAATTAAGGAGACAATGATGGGAATGAAGCAAAACAGACTTATTGAAGATTCTTGTTTTACTGTAAGAACAGTTCTGTGGCTTCCTGGGAATTGTAGAATGCTCCTCCAAGCTGCACTCTTGCCTCTTTTCTTTATGGTGTGTTTCTGAATTCAGATGTGTTGTAGACACTGTCCACTCTGATCCTCTCAACCTCATTTTATCATTGTCACGTGGCCATCCCTGGTTGTGGTGTGCTTCTGGCCAACAGTGGCCTGCACTTGGAACTGTTTGTCACAAGACTATCCTCCAGCTGCTAAAGGGCTTTGCCCAAACATGTAGACAGCCAGAAGTGTCTAGGACTTCACATCCCTCCCACCCCTACTTATTCTACCTGACCAACTCTTAGCTGACGACTGACAGGTATGGGAATCTGAAAGCCTGGCTCTCAAGCCCTGTGTTGAGACACTGCTGAGGCATAACCTACTCTCCAAAGCTACACTTCATGGGACTGTGCCTCAGAACTCACTTCCACTGGCTTCTTCTCTTGTGCTGTCCTGCTTCCTCCACTTCCTTACTGACTTCTGGATGCATTTCCCAAAAAAGTCACTTGCACACCAATCCTTATGTCAGGTATTGATGAGCCCAATCTAAGACAAAACTCTTCCCCCCGGGCTCCCTTCAGGACTAGGGCTTCTCTGACTCACAAGCACAACTCTAAAATTTTATCTGGGAGCCTGCAAAGTCTCATAAAAATGGGTGACTAGACAAACTCCAGCCTAAAAACACTTTAAAATCCAGACTTTGGATATTACATTTAAATCATTTACCCAGTTTATTAATTAAATAATTTAAAAATTCTAAAGGTTGTAAGACAAGACTTTGGCATTACTTTATAAGTTCAGGTTTGAAAGAGTTACTTCTCTTTGAGTGTTAATTTCCTCATTTTTACAATGAAGATAATATCCAACTTGGAGATCAGAAATAAGGTATGTAAAGCTCTCACCATAATGTTTAGAATAAGAAGGTACTTAATAATTGGTGATGATTGCTAGCCTTATATAGGATGATTAGCCTCTCTTGGGCTACTGGCCCATGGACCTGAGCCAGTCTTTAATACTTTTCCCTAAATTTATAGCAAAATGAGAAAACTGAAGCCAATGCAATACATTTTTCCCGCAACTAAAATCACTGTTTTTAGTGTTAACATGTCTCTTCTCTTTTTAAATGGTGGTTATAATAGATGGAAGTTCTGTTTCTAATGACCATACTTGAAAAAATTAAAAAGTGGCAACCTGATAGCAATTCTCAAATTTTCTTTTGAGTTCCAAAAACTTGAGATCTCAAAAGAAAATTTGAGAAGTTTCTAAGAAAATTTCTAAGTATGCATTATAACCAGTATAGAAAGCTGCTATTAAGTGAATACTGCTCTTTTTCAGTATTTGTTTCCAACAATTTTCTGCCATGACCTTTGTCATATAAGGGTCACATCTGTGGCCCTGCTCCATGGGCATCACTCCCAGAGTGGCCTTTTCTCCCCTACTCAAGAAAGCCTACTGTTGTGCAATTGGTTGAGGGTTCATTATTACAGGCATAACCTTAATTCTGCACTGGTTTATTTTTTTATTAATGTCTTTGTGACTTAGTATAGTACAATTTTTATTGTTTTTTTAAATTGCATTTTAGGTTTTGAGGTACATGTGAAGAACAAGCAACATTGTTGCATAGGTATGCAGATGGCAGTGTGATTTGCTGCCTTCCTCCCCATCACCTATATCTGGCATTTCTCCCCGTGCTCTCTCTCCCCAACTCCCCACCCCCTGCTGTCTCTCCCCTACTTCCCCCTGACAAACCCCAGTGTGTGATGCTTCCCTCCCTGTGTTCATGTGTTCTCATTGTTCAACACCCACCTATGAGTGAGAACATGCGGTGTTTGATTTTCTGTTCTTGTGTCAGTTTGCTGAGAATGATGGTTTCCAGGTTCATCCATGTCCCTACAAAGGACACGAACTCATCGTTTTTTATGGCTGCATAGTATTCCATGGTGTATATGTGCCACATTTTCCCTAATCCACAAACATCATGACTTTAGCTACTCTGAATAATAAATTATTTGCAATATGTCCTACAACTGATCACTACACACTGGAATGGCCTGAAAGGGCGATAGAGAACCAAATGAGACTTGGGTAGGACTACAGATGACAACTGACTCTCTTACTCCCCACAATTAACCCAGGGAGAGCAGGATTAAAGCACAGTCAAAACACGCTTTCTGTTTTTGCATATAAAATGTATCTTTTTATAAAAAAAAAAAGCATAAATATCTAAGTATTAAGTTGGACCATATGAAATCTCCATCCGCATTTTCATACGGCTCAACCTAACACTAATTATGAACGTTGGCTGAATTTTAAAGTTTTATAGATACAATATAGATTTAAATAGGTCCTGCCTTACTCTTAACCTCAGCCAGATACCTTCTTAAATAAACTGCACTTAATATCAAACGCACTTAACTCGGAATGGTCACTCCAAGACTAAGTAAATGGATTTTAATCATTTTTGTAGATTCAAACAAAGCCTTCCGGGAAATATAACCGAGTCCAGGTCTTTCGTCACGTTTTAGGAACCATGTTACTACTAGTGCCTTACCCTTGATTTGGGGATGAGACTTTGAGGCATTTCTTAGCATTCCCCCGGGAGGGTACTAGCTTCCATTGAGCCACATCCATTGCTTATTTTGGTGCCAACCTCTTGGGCACAAGATAGAAGGTTTGAGCATGAATCCAACTCAGCCATTTTCTGACTTTATGAGGATAGACTCTTTTCCTATCATAAACTCTTTCCCAATTTAAATGTACATGTGTCTTATTCTTATAATTAGTGGCTTCAATCTACATTGTATTTCCTCCTTTCATTTTGAAAGAAAAATAAACCAATATCTTTCAACATGATTGATTTTCAAGTTATTTTTAATCATAAAACTAGGAGCCAAAAAAGCAAGAAAAATCAAGGTTTGACTGCCCATCCATGAGGTGGTATATTCAAATCGCTATATAATAAATAGGTATTTATGACTGTTATAAAAACAGGTAACCTCATGTGTTAGTTGCATTCTCAGTGTTTTACACACTATTTTAAGATTTGATCTCTCCCAGGAGTCACCAAGTCATGCCATACCTCAGTGTCTGCAAAGTGTGGGGTGATTTGTTCCCACTCATTCCCTTCAGGGACTTTGGTCATGATAGCTTGCTCTGCTGTGGTTACCCAACTTTAATCAGGTGATGCTTCGAGTCAAGTTGCTTTTTCCTTAACTGAGAAACCAAAGACAGACCGCAGTTAACAATAGTCTTAAAAATAACATCTTGGGAATAATCATCACATGCTTCTTTATTACAGGAAATGCATACCAAATGTCGCCTTGTATTTAAACCTGAAAAGTGGGCAGAGTGTAGGCAGACAATTACACCAGAGGCTATTTAAGGAGGGCAGGTTTTCCATGACTGGCAACAGTTGGCCTTAGAACTCCATCTGTTCCTGACTTAATTTTGCATGTAACTATTAGCACAGGTGCCATTGGTTAATATTATAGAAGCAAATTGATTGTCATGTAACCTTTTGGGTGTGAGTGGTTCATTCAAATCCCTCTGGCATGACCATACATCCAGTACTTCCAGTATGGGTGAGGAGCAAAAACAAAAAACAAGCTTGCAAGGACTGTGCCTTTGGGGTTTTTTTAGTCCTTTGAACCAGGGACATGAATGTAATTTCAAGGCCCCTGGAATACAGAGGCCCTTTTACAATACTCACCACTTCCCTGAGAATCTCACTAGCCAAATGCTACAGGGACATCAGAGCCAGCTACATAATCTAAGGACCCAGTGCAAAATGAAAATGCAGGTCTTCTTGTTCAAAAAACAGGAAAAAAGTTGTCATTAAAGGCATAAATATACAAAGCTTTTTCCTTTCTTTTGCTGTTTCTCTCTTGACTTGTCATGGTGTTTCTCATTTGCTTTTTAATGTCGTTCTAAGTAAAGACAAATTAAAATTTTAAATTATTAGCATAAATTTACCATTCATCTTATATTACATGATGCCAGTTATAAATGCAAATATAAGAGCATTTGACCCGTATGTGGAAACACCAA
The DNA here is from genome assembly GCF_030222135.1 of Aotus nancymaae. Taxonomy (NCBI): domain Eukaryota; kingdom Metazoa; phylum Chordata; class Mammalia; order Primates; family Aotidae; genus Aotus; species Aotus nancymaae. The sequence goes on along the minus strand of NW_026988472.1, from coordinate 15,039,369 downwards.
AAATTACACAATTTGGATTTCATCACTCATACATTTATGTGTATTCTGTTCTTACCAAAAGAGTGGAAATGCTGCACAAAACTAAGTCAACTGTTCTTATTTCACTTCTTCATATGCACACATTCTATCAACACTCAATTTTTGGCTTCCTGATAAGGAAGGAAGAGGCGAGAGGAAAAGGAATGTGTTGCTCTGTCATTCTCTTTCCTTCTATTGCACCATTTGCAGTGTAAGTGTTTGGCTAATATGTGGAAGTAACACAGCTAAGAAAGAATATGATGGAGTTCCTTGGTCCTCCATGATTTTTAGAATGGCATTGCCTTAGTTCTGAAATCAAAGCAAGTTCCAGTTCAAATGGAAAGTGTGGCTTCTCGGGGCTGCCAGCTCCCCTGCCTACTCAGGTGTAGCTGTGACACCCTTTGAGTAAGTCTCTGTGAATTCACACACATAATGGTTCCACTGAAATTCTGTGCTCAGAGGCATTGCAAACTCTATACGCCAATGGGGCAGCCAGGAACAGCACACACATACACACACAGAAATTATTTGCATCTCCACTACTCATGTTCATGCTCCATTATCCAACCAGCCCTCACTAACAAAATGTAAGTTCAAAAGTAAAATTATTAAGAATTTCAAGAAAATGACAGCAGGACATAAAACCAAAGTACAGGGCCCTTCTGAGGGTGGACCCCTGTATGACTACACAGATCTCGCACCCTTGAAGGCAGCCTTGGGAGATATTTCTCTTTACACTTCAACATTTATTAAGCATCAGATATGTGTGAAAAAGTGAATGAGACAGAGCACGAGACTCAAGCCATCATTTAAGTCTTTGGGGGGCTGTTTGGGAGATTGCTATGTCGATGTTTCCAACAGAAGTGCTACTGGCTTAGCTCCTAAGATGATGCCTAAAGTTGCAAGAGAATATCGATAGCACTCTTGAGGTATGCCTTATACCCAAAATTGCATTCCCTGGAGGTAAACAGGGTAAAATACAAGATTTCTGAAGCTGAGACTTAACACTAACTTATGAGCTCAACTTGGCATTCAGAATACATTACCCAGGAGACTTATTATAGACATGCTACAGACAGAACAAGGTGACCAGACGCAGCTCTCAGCAGCTTGCCTAAACAGCAACCTAGTGAGCTCTGGCAGTAGACTTGTTGAACTTGAAGTAGTGGCAGAAACTAATTATATTTCTAAATTTTATTTTATTTTAAATTGTGATATAAACACATAAAATTTATCCTCCTATTTTAAGCATACAGTTCAGTAGTGTTAAGTATATTCACATTGTTATGCAACCAATCTCCAGAACTTTATCTCCTTGCAAAATTGAAAGTCTATACACATTAAACAACTCTCAATTTCCCCTTCTCCCAGCCCCTGGCAACCACCATTCTACTTCCTGTTTCTAAGAGTTTAACTACTGTAGATACCTCATATAAGTGGAATCCTGCAGCATTTGTCTCTTTGTGACTGGCTTATTGCACTTAGCATAATGTCCTCAAGGTACATCCATGTTGTTGCATAGGTCAGGATTACCTTCCTTTTTAAGGCTGAATAATATTCCATTGCATGTATATATCACATTTTGTTTGTCTATTCATCTGTGAATGGGCACTTGGGCTGCTTTCATCTTTTGGCTATTGTGAATGATGCTGCTACAAACATGGGTGTGCAAATATCTCTTTGGGACTCTGCTTTCAATTGTTTTGGAAAAATACCCATAAGTGGGATAGCCAGAGAAAACAATGATTTTAAATCACATTGATCCACATTGGGAGATAAAATTATGTTTGGAATTGTCAGGACTTTGAGGGGTAAAAGAAGTAAAGTGGAAGCACTAAGTTTGAAACAGTTTAAGTGTCTCCCATGCAGTTGTTCAATGATGTGACCTTCTGAACTGGAGAGACAAAATCGCTGATCAAAATAAGTATAGAGACAAACACTCTAACCCAAAACTTCAGCTTGGAATCAAGTACAGCTAAAATAAGTACACTGAAGACATGTAGAAGAAATATTCACTGGCCATCCAATTGTTCTTGGATAGATAAAACTGTTAAGACACTGTTTATGGGTTTGTAACTCAGCACTTGGAGCAATGCAAAAGAACCCTCTGTGGCAAGATAGCAATCTGCAGACAAAAAACAATGTCCCCAGTGAGATATTATAAAAGTGCCCTAAAGTAACCCCACTGAGAATACGTCAGTGTTCAACACTTAGTCAACACCCTAGCAGCCTTCATCGATGGATTTTAAAATTATAGAACTTTCAAGTTTATCAGGATGTTAGAGATTATTTAGTCCAAGTCTCCTAAATATAAAAGGAGGAAACCAATGCCCAGAAAGGTTAAGAGACTGTCCCAGGACCATAAAGCTAGTTGATGACAAAGGCAGGGTTGAATTTCTCAATTTTAATGGTGACTGTTATTATCCTCAAGGTCACCCCTATAGCATCAACGTTGAGTATCTGACAGTATAAGTAAAATAGTTCAAAACTGAAAAGACAAAAACTTCTGGAGTATTTTTGTAGCATAGCCAGGCTACCATTGATGCTGTCCACATGCACTTTCCCAATTCAAGGATTTAACTGATGTTTTTTCAAGACACATTATGATGTTTGACAGCTGCAAACAATCAGCATTATGAAGGCGATAGTCTGTGCCCAAATGTATACACAAACATCTCTCCACTCCTTTGGGTTAACTTAAGACATTAAGACCTCAGAAAACTCTTGTTAAAATGGAAATCTATTCCCCAAGAGAGATTGTACATGTATCCATTATGGACATTCACATACTAGCAGTGATTCATTGATCAAATTAGTTAGTTGTCACTTTGCCAAACGAGATACCTCCTGGAATTGAGGGACTGGAACTCAGGTCCCACATGTTTTTGTTGAGTGTACAGAAAGGTTGGGTAGAGAAAGGCTTGATGAGCTAGGGAGTGCAAGTGTGTGGGGTCTGTTTGGGGGTTCTGAGGAAGAGGTAAGCATTAGACAGGGAATAAATACCTAAAAAGAAGGTATAAACGTGTGAAAAAATTCACTTAATTACAATTTTACCACGAATTGCTGCTAGGAATGCTATAATTGGGAGATAAATGTCCACATGACCGATACGGTGTGCAATATAAAATAATTTTTAATTACCCAAAAACCTCTAAGACAAAAAAGGTGGATCTGCCAAAGTGGAACTTTAAAAACTTGAATTCCAAACTGTTCATACATCCTGCAGTAATATTCCTACTTGACAGAGAATAGACTAAACTTGGCTAAGATAGCAGCCATGTTGCTATAAAAGGAAGGGAGGAAAAAATGTTATGGAAAAAACCTTTGATATTCCACCAATGATGGAGTCACCCAGTTTGAGGGAACTGCGTCCCCTCTGTCACCAGACAATTGAGACAGATAGATATGCAAATAGACCCTTTGGAAATCGACTGAGATTAAAGCAGAGTGAATATTTATTTTCTTTACCTTATCTTTATTTTTCCTATACTCATGTGCAGCATGTTGATTCAGCCATTAGAGACCCTGAAGGTTCAGATAAGCTCAGGGAAACCCCACAGGAGTGGTGGCTTTTTCCATTCTCTCTTTGGTGCTTGTATTTGTTTTGCAGTCAGCCATGCTGGGTGGCTGGTTCACTGGACCCAATTCTTGATACCCAGGAAATTCCAGAGATGCCAGGATCTTTGGGGTCCATCCCAGAAAACTCACACCATACCTGAACTTTGCATGGGGAATTTGTTCCAGACAATTCTGAGGGTATCTGGGAATGGCAAATTCATTCTCCGGGAGGTCCCAAAGGACTTAACTCGTCAGAGATGTAGCACTCATAAGAAATTTTAAATAAGAAAATCATGACTAAAATGTTCACAAGGGCAGAGATTCCTGGGCAAGTCACTACTCCCTCATTGCCTTATAGAACTTCTGCTATTCTCTGATTAACCCAGTATCCCTTTCCTGCTCTCCTACCCATCACTAACATACCATTCTAAGCACAATTCTAAACATTTTACATGTACTATCTCGTTTATTTCCACTGTAACCTTGCTAGATAAGTGCTATTATCATTCCCCTTTCACAGATGAGAAAAGTGAGATTCAGAGAAGGAAAATGAATCACCCCAGATCACAGAATGAGTGAAGAGTAGGTCTCAGACCCAACCTTGTGGAACTACAAAGTACACAAGCTGTTTTTCCTCCTTGGTATCTTGGTTTCTCTGGGAAGTGAGGAGGCTCCTTATTCCTCTGCTCCATATCCCATTTCCCCACCCCTTCACTTTGGAGCCTCAGAACTGAGCCCTGCCTAAGAAGGGTTGGGCTTTGAGGAAAGAACCCCTTGACTTCTGCTTACTAAAAGCTGCCAAAGGTCAACAAGTTCCAGCTCTTCCAAGGGTAGTGCCCTGCTCTGGGCTCAAGCCACCTAGTCTGGCTGCCTGCTGAAGACTTTCCTTCCCCAAGGGAAGACTGCCCAGGAGAGATGGCCATCTGGGAACAACCTTCCTGATGTTCCTTTGGCTACGCATTTTGTTGATTTCCTTAAGTGTGTTTTCTTATGGGGTTTCTGTTTCTTTTCTGGCTTGGTTTGTGATTTGACTTCATTTCTGTTTATTTCTTATTATTTGGCCCAACACACTTGTTTTCATTTGACTTTTTTCTTCTCAGACTTCTGGCATACATGACCTGTGGCTCATTTTGCCATACGATATGCCACCCTGTCTGTGTATTTTGTCTGAAGTTCTTGGAAGCCAAAACTTAAACATCATGAAAATAGGATGGGGGGAATTATTCAAGCTTTTTGACTTAGGCAAAGACCATCTTGTGAATGAAATACATAGCTGCTATTGAAATCACATCCCCTCAGTGGTTCAGTACTTTCATAATGGATGAAAATTGCCATTAGAAATGTAGCATCAATCACTTTAAAAAGAAATTAAAAAGTGAAGTGTTTCTGACCCTTTTTCTTTGGAGATCCAGGGATGGGGCAGACAAGGCTGAGTGATCACTGGCTCAGAACCCTGGGGAAAAGGAAAGACTTAAGTCTCAGCCCTGAAAACTAGAGCATGGACCAGCTAGGATGGCATAGGAGAAAGCGTAGCAGGGCAGGGTGGACTCAGTCATTTCCCATGAAAGGTCATCATCACACTGAATATGGCATATCACGTGTATGTGCCCAACTCCTAATCCAAGGTCATGTTCTAAAAATTCGTTTAAACCAAGCTAGTTTGTAGTCTGTCTGGACCTAATTATTTTCCTCACACATCCAAGAATGTGTTTGGAAGACTTGTAGCAGAAAAGATGAGATACTAAAATAATGATACAATAGAGTTGAGTTTTAATTCTACTGAGAGAGAAAAGAAAAGGCCCAAATAAGAAGCATCCTGGGTTAAAGAGGGAAGTATTTTCCAACGATCACAAAATACACAGAAGAGAAGGCGAAGTCGAATAGATTCCAAATGTAACTAAATACACAGGACAGTGAAGAACTTTATAATCAGACTGTGCAGTTCTTGAATTTATTTAGAAGTCTTAACAGCTTGCTATGTGCTAAGGTTTTAGATGCAGTGAGGTCTGAGTTCAAATCCTGGTTGTGAAACTAACTAGCTGAATGATGTGGGGCATTCAGTTACTTTGTGAAATGGACATAATAATGTGTATCATTTAGGGTTGCTGTGAGGTTCAACTGTGATAATACATATAAAGTACTTAATACAATGCTGACATATGATAACTTTTCAATAACTGGTTATTCTTCGGTGTTATTCTATCACTTCATGCATTTCCTATTAGCATTTGTTGACTCCCTCATGCACACAACCTAGCACCCTATGAGATCACAAATATTTTTTCACGTATACTTACAGTAAACATTGGAGAAGAGTTGCCTTATTGTTTACCTAATTCTATCTTTATACAAACTGAAGTGAAGGCTGTCTTTACCAAAAGCATATGGGAAAGCAAGGGGCAAGAATTGAAGCTAAAACTGAAAGTTCTAGCAGCTCCTCTCCAGCCCCTTTCTCTAGTATCTCCATTACCCCCAGAAGTATAATGGAGAGGACCTAATACAGGCCCAGAGGGCCCAGGAAGTCTTCCCACAGGAGATGCTAAGATCTGACATTGTTAACTAGATGTAGATAGAGGAGTAAGAATAGAGAGAACTCTAGATCCGGAAGACAAAGAAACTGAACCCCACATTGGGGTCTCCCCTCTTTCCTCTACCTTCCTTCCCAAACAATGTTTATGTCCAGGGATTTGTTGCAAAGTCCCCACAACCACTTCAGTTGGAAAAGTGGGTCTCAATGAGCATGTAGGTATACATGCCACCCTCACGGACTAAAGAATGTACCCGCCAGTAAAATAAGTCCATCCATACCAGTCACTTGAATCAATATATAAAAGATGTTTGTATGTTTAGAGAGATCGTAGAACAAAAAGTGTTCTGTATCATTAACAACTGCACTTTGGAGTATCAAAATTAAAAAAATGCTAACATGCATAATAGTGCTCAATTTTGCTGGGTATAACAATCAATAATTCTGAGAATGTAGGAGCCAAGGTCAACTTGGAACTTAATTCCGGGTTCAAGTTCTTGCAAATCACCAGCTCTGCTGTGCTCTTTTCTGAGTCAGTAGGAGAAAGGATTGCCTCTTGTGGTTAAAGTCATTGCTATGGTGGATCTTCGATGTGTTTGTGGGCCCATCACCTCTTCCTTCTTTTTCTGGTAATAGCACATTTCTTCCTTGGGAGGCTGCTCCTCCCTAACTTCATCCTTGTGATTTCAGGGAGCTGCCCTTAATGCTATCCCACCCATGTGATCAGAGATGAGAGCATGTAACTGAGGCCTAGACATCCATAGTGCCACTTTCCTGTGAACAGTGATTACTCAAGGGACAGGCACATGCTCCTAGCCAGGCTAATCAGTCATTTCCCTAGACTTTTCTAAATAGAGCTGACAGGGAAGAGCTCTCTTTCCTTCTCTGGCCTCAACACTGTGAGGACGTAAGCCCAAAACATTTACGCCAGGCTACTATCAGATGGAAAAAGCTCATCTATAGTGGAAGATGAGCCATGGTCCTGCTGGAGTGGAAGTCCTTGGTTCTAGGTGTTCCTGGGGTCAGCTCCCCTCCTGCCTTTCCCTGGTGCAAGTTGTGTTTCTGTTACTTGCAACTAGGAGTCTTAGATAATATGCAGGGAAAACTCAGACAGATACATTCAGGACAAAACAACTGATAAAACTAAAAGGGTAACAGAAGTCATCTATCCATCAGCAAATGCTTTAGAGGAGGGATTGTAGGGACTATGAATCAAGCAATGAAAACAAAAAGGATGGAGGGAAGATTAGAGCCACCTTGACTGCCATGCAATCTACATTTCATAGACTTCAGAGTGGAGCTGAGCTTCTTAAGAAAACAACAACTTTGGATCTTTCATCTCTGCATTGTACATATACTTGAATATTTTGTATAGTATTTCAGGAGAGTCACAAACCCCTTGAAGCTAATTAGGAACTGTCTTCCAAGGCTATACATGAAACTAGTGCTAATGATGATGCTAGTGATTCAAATTCCCACTTAGCCTTTTGCTAGCTGTGTCTTGTTGTTTAACCTCTCCAAGTCATAGATACTTTATTTATAATATTGAAATAATACAAAACATTGAATGTAACAGGAAAGTTCAGAATATTAAATTAGATCATAAAGTACCTGGTACAGGGGTGGCTCACAGTTGCTACTCAATAAATGCAGCCATCATCATCTTCATTGTCATCATCAGGTTAAGCATTGGGATGCTTAAGGATTGATTCATTGAAGATACACAGATATCAACTATTTAACTTTCATAATCAACTTTATATTTAATGTTGAACATACCATTCTATTATAATTATGTTTCATTGCATAAATACAGGAGCCCTCTGGTGGTCAAAACCACTTCTAGAATACATGGAAAACACTATTTAAGCATAAAAAGGACTCACATAAGAATATTTTTATCTCCATTCCATAAAATAAATAAGAAGTAATAGGTGTATATATAGTATCATGGGCTGAATTATGTCCCCTCAAAATTCATATGTTGACATCCTAACCCCTAGAACCTCAAGAAGTGACTGTATTTGAAGCTAGGTTCTTGAAAAGTGTAATTAAGTTCAAATAAGGTCATTAGGGTGGTGCTTGGTCCAGTAGGACTGTTATCCTCATAAGAAGAGAAGATTTAGACACAGATATGTACAGAGGAATGACCACATGGGAACACAGGGAGAAGGTAGCCATCTTCAAGCCAAGGAGCGCGGCCTTAGGAGAAAACAACCCTGTCAATAATTTGATCTCAGACTTTCAGCCTCCAGAACTGTGAAAAAATAGATTTCTGTTGTTTAAGCCACCTAGTCTGTTATGCTTTATGGCAGCCCCAGCAGACCAAAACATATGAATGGAGGTCCCCAATCAATAGATAACATCAACCTCTTAACCTTGTGATCCGCCCGCCTCAGGCTCCCAAAGTGCTGGGATTAGAAGCCTAAACCCCATCTCTACTAAAAATACAAAAATTAGCTGGGCGTAGTGCTGTGTGCCTGTAGTTTCAGCTACTCGGGAGGCTGAGGCAGGAGAATCAGTTGAACCTGGGAGGCGGACGATGCAGTGAGCTGAGATCGTGCCACTGCACTCCAGCTTGGTGACAGAGCAAGACTCCATCTCAAAATAAATAAATAAAAAGATAACATCAATTTTCCGTTTAGTGTAAGTTGTGCCAACAGATGTAACTGGTTGTCTTCTCAGAGGTCCATTTGGATAGAACCTGGGATGACATATCCCATAAAGCATGGTTCTAATGAGGTTAGGGTGAAGGAGTTCTTTCTGGATATAGGTCACATGAGATGTACCTTGTTTCATGGTCAAACAGTAACTATTGAAAACAAAACCAAGAAGACCTATCTGAATACAGCATGTGGCGAGGTACACTGCAAAAGCATCAATCAAAAATAATAGAGGCATCATGTTCATTGACAAGGTCTAAAACATGTAACAGATTTTAATCCTATAATTTGTAATAGAATTGTCATAATTTGCTGTCGTTTTTGCTTAAATTTTTTTCCAAACTTCACAAGAACCCCTTATGATTGCTATTTTTCTTTTTTCTACTCTTAAGGATGATGAAGTGAAGTCAGAGAAGGTCAGTCAGTAAAGAAAGTTGCAAGGGTACAGTTCAAACCTTTTTAACTCCATATCCCATGCTCCTTTTACTACTTCCTGCTGTCTCTTCACATTCCCATTTTACATGAACCTCAACGGCTGAAACCTTCCGAAAGCATCTGTATCAAATATGAGATCTTTTTTCACGAAGAGAGTGGCAGCCAATTGTCCTACAAGCTTGTGTTTATGGACTGAACACATGAGAAAAGTAGGTGGATATGAAATCTCCTGTCCAGAGTGTCAAAATGATTGGAAATGTACAGATCTGAGAAGGAAGAATCTTTTCATACTTATAATTTTATGTTATCCTGTGCAGTCACTATTTAATGAGAATTGGTGTGATCTCTCTGTGTTCACAGAAGTATACGTTTGTTATTGTAAAGAGTCCTACATTGCCTTTTGTTAGCTTGAAGGTAATCTCTTGAATAAATGACCCTCGGTTGCATTTTAATACCGAACATCTAAGAGCATAAATAAGAATTCACAAATAAGAATTGATGAGAAAATTATTTAACTAGTAGAATTCAGAACTAGCAAAGCGCTCCCACATCAGATAATTAGACTCAAACGTACAAAACTGTTGCATTAAATGCAGTAAGGTTTGATTGATTGGGAGTCCACTAATGCATGATGATTTCATTCAGCTGATGTTAAATTTAATATAATTTAATCTAGCTGACATTTACCTCTGCAGTTTCTCTGAAGAAAGAATGTGCTAAGACACTAGAGCGTGAAGCAGCGGCCGCCATTTCAGGGAGCTTGCCCACGCGGGCTGCCGAAGCCGCAGTCCTGCTCTCCCACGTGGGCTTCTCTAATGCCATCGTGTGTTTTAGATTCGCTCGGGCCTCGCCGTCCCCGGAGCCCGATATTCGTGCTGGGCGGTCCCGCGGCCTGGGCCTAGGGAGTTAGGAGTAGCAACAGCAGTAGCGGTAGAGGCGGCAGCAGCAGTAACTTCCCGAACGGGCGCCCGTAAGCCCGCACAGGCGTTTGAGAAAATGGCAGACGATATTGATATTGAAGCAATGCTTGAGGCTCCTTACAAGAAGGATGAGAACAAGTTGAGCAGTGCCAACGGCCATGAAGAATGTAGCAAAAAGAGGGAAAAAAGCAACAGCAGAAGTCGTAGTCATGAACGAAACAGAAGCAAAGTAAGGAATGAAAGTGAAGTAGAGGTAGAGAAAGGAAAAAGAGCAAAAGCCGTGAAAGGCAACGAAGTAGAAGCAAAGAGAGGCGACGGAGCCGCTCAGGAAGTCGAGATCGAAGATTTAGAGGCCCCTCAGAAGTCCTTACTCCGGACCAAAATTTAACAGTGCCATCTGAGGAAAGACTGGATTGCCTCATAGCATCAAATTAAGCAGACGACGTTCTGGAAGCAAAAGTCCATTTAGAAAAGACGAGAGCCCTGTGAGGGGCCTACTGATAATCTAACTCCTAAGGAAAGGCATGCAAGGACAGTCTTCTGTATGCAGCTGGCGGCAAGAATTCGACCAAGAGATTTGGAAGAGTTTTTCTCTACAGTAGGAAAGGTTCCAGATGTGAGGATGATTTCTGAAAGAAATTCAAGACGTTCCTAAGTAATTGCTTATGTGAACTTCGTCGATGTTAGCTTAGCTCAGTGCCTCTAGCAATAGGATTAACTGGCCAACGAGTTTTAGGAGTGCCAGTCGTAGTACAGGGATCACAGGCAGAAAAAAACAGAGCTGCAGCAATGGCAATTTACAAAAGGAAAGTGCTGGACCTATGAGGCTTTATGTGGGCTCGTTACACTTTAACATAACTGAAGATAGGCCTCGTGGGATGTTTGAGCCTTTCAGAAGGATTGAAAGTATCCAGCTGATGATGGACAGTGAAACTGGTCGATCCAAGGGATATGGATTTATTACATTTTCTGATTCAGAATGTGTCAGAAAGGCTTTGGAACAACTTAATGGATTTGAACTAGCAGGAAGGCCAATGAGAAGTTGGTCCTGTTACTGAGTGTACTGATGCTTTGAGCGCTAGTTGATTTTTGGATAGTGATGAACTGGAAAGGACTGGAATTGATTTGGAAACAACTGGTGGTCTTCAGTTAATGGCAAGACTTGCAGAGGGTACAGGTTTGCAGATTCCACCAGCAGCACAGCAAGCTCTACAAATGAGTAGCTCTTTGGCATTTGGTGCTGTGGCAGAATTCTCTTTTGTTACAGATTTGCAAACAAGGCTTTCTCAGCAGACTGAAGCTTCAGCTTTAGCTGCAGCTGCCTGTATTCAGCCACTTGCAACACAGTGTTTCCAACCTTCTAACATGTTTAGTCCTCAAACAGAAGTTGGATGGGATACAGAGATTAAGGACGATGTGATCGAAGAATGTAATAAACATGGAGGAGCTACTCATATTTATTTTAACCAAAATTCAGCTCAGGGCAATGTGTATGTGAAGTGCCCATCAATTGCTGTCAGTGCATTGCATGGCAGGTGGTTTGTTGGTAAAATGGTAACAGCAGCATATGTACCTCTTCCAGCTTACCACAACCTGTTTCCTGATTCTATGATAGCAACACAACTACTGTTTCCAAGTAGACAATGAAGGAAGATATAGTCCCTTATGTATATAGCTTTTTTCTTTCTCAAGAATTCATCTTGAGTTATCTTTTATTTAGATAAAAATAAAGAGGCAAGAATCTACTGTCATTTGTATACAATTCCTGTTACCTTGAAAAAATAAAAAAGTTAACAGGAATGCAGTGTGCTCATTCTCCCTAAATAGCAAATCCCACTGTATACAAAACTGTTCTCTTGTTCTGCCTTTTCAAATGTTCATGTAGAAAATTAATGAACTATAGGAATAGCTCTAGGAGAACAAATGTGCTTTCTGTAAAAAGGCAGACCAGGGATGTAATGTTTTTAATGTTTCAGAAGTCTAACTTTTTACACAGCAGTTACATTTCACATTTCACTAATGTTGATATTTGGCTGATGGTTGAGCAGGTTTCTGAAATACACATTTAGTGTATGGAAATACAAGATAGCTAAAAGGGCTGTTTGGTTAGCATCTCATCTTGCATTCTGATCCATTGGCAAGAAAGGGAGACTTCAAAATTATAATATTTCTTGATGGTATCTTTTCAATTAACGTATCTGTAAAAGTTTCTTTGTAAATACTATGTGTTCTGGTGTGTCTTAAAATTCCAAACAAAATGATCCCTGCATTTCCTGAAGATTTTTAGTGAGAGTCTGGTAAGCAAAGCAGTCTGAGAAAGAAGTAGGAAATGCAGAAATAGGTTTTGTCTGGTTGCATATAATCTTTGCTCTTTTTAAGCTCTGCGAGTTCTGAAATATATTTTTGGGTTACTTCAGTGTGTTTGACAAGACAGCTTGATATTTCTATCAAACAAATGACTTTCATATTACAACAATCTTTATAAGAACCACTCAAATAAAAGTCTCTTAAAAAGGTAAAGAAAAGAAAAAGAAAATTACTATAGTGTAAACAACAATGGGTGAAGGTATTTTCATCTTAAGTAATCCAAAAATAATTGTTTTAAGAAACCTTGGCACATTCATTGTAAACCAATCATATCCAACCCATTATGTGGGTATAGAGTGACTATGTGCTCAGTCTGTTGAATTAATCAATACAAAGCATGCAGCTTTCCTACCCTCCTTGAAGAAGACCCATGACTGTGTGTCTGCTGGCCAAAATGGTGGTTCTCAGTGTGGTCCTCAGACTAGCAGCATCTGCATCAACTGGGAACTTGTTAGAAATCCTAATTCTTAAGCCCCAGGTCAGACCTATGGACTCAAATACTCTGGTTGTGTGGCTCAGCCGTCCATGTTTTAATAAGCCCTCCAGGGGATTCTGATATATGCTTAAGTGTGAGAACACTGCACAAGAAAACAGTTGTTTGCTGTTTCAGTGTTCTTAATTACACTCCAAAGAAAGAGAATTCTCCTTCTTTCTGAGTATTCTGTTCTTGAACTCTTTCACCGTTTCATACGGGAATCTCCCCAATGAATTCAGGGAGATGAGCCACAACTTAGTGTTTGTTTATAGTGATTCCAAGAGGTCAAACTGATGCCCATTGTCCTGACAGAGGAATGAAGGCTCAGGGCCTGGCAGGTCTCCTGCTGGTAGAGGAGAATGGAAATTGACCAGGATGTGGAGCTCTCAAATGGTTGAAATAACTTCCAAATCTATTTTTTTCTTTCTCTTATTTAAGTTGTGTTGCAAATGAAATCCAATCCATATTTTCCCTAATTTACATTTAAAATGGTTCAAATGTTATGTTGGTAGGAGATGAGTGAGTCCCCAAGGGACCTTATGAACCTACTAAAACCTAATCTTCAAAACAGGAAGTTGCACTTTACCCAGTGCAAACAAAGTTTAGCACGAAAGGCCTGATTTGTATTTAACTTTGTCAGCCCAAAAATTTGGAATATATTTTAATTTTCAAAACACATTCTCTCCCATTCTCCCTACCATCATCAATCACATCTGCTGCCTTTCCTTCTCTTATAAACTAAGTTATGAGAGCTCTAACTTTATTTTCATAATCATATTCTTGTCTTTTATGGTTAAGGAATCATGAAACTCTGGAAATATCCTAGTTATCCCTAAGATTAATTCAGTTCAACAACCATTTATTGTTGCCTGCACCAGAAAATAGGACTGGCCTGCAGTGGAAAAGGAAATTTAAAAAAAAATCAGAAATGAGTTGATCTTAGCTGAGAAATGACTATTTGGTGCACTAAATATATGTTTGATCATCATTTGTTTCAATTGCTTGAGAATAAGACATAACCTCTGTATTAGATCTCTGAAATTTTTTTGGAGATGCTAAAGAGGATCTCCATATTAGGGAACAAGCAATTTAATTAGGGCTAGAGGAGGAGGAGGAAAAAGAGAAAACTGTGGCAACCTGCCGAGGCCAGGATAGGATACAGTCAAGCTGCCTTGTACCTAACTCCTCTGTGTTCTCATGGTACTTTGTACATACTTTCATCTAGTACTTCCCTCAAGGCAACTAATGATTTACACATCTATTTCTCTTACTAAGACTATGAGCCTTTTGAAGTTAGGGGCTTGTTGAGTTGCTCCTGCTGCTTGATACAATGTACCTACTTCAGCTGGTTCTCTTAGCGGGTTTGCAACTTGAGGCCTCATGGAGGATTACAGAGATATTATCACTTTGGTCTTACACCTAGAAGGAGAGGCTCCTAGCCAGTGTAGGGCAGAGCCTTTTTAATTTAAAAATGCCAGAGTTTAGGAATTTTTTTCCTTTATGGGAACAGATGGCGAGTAACTAGGTGTGGAGGCAGAATTTCTGAGTCCGGAGGAAATATGGTGAAAATAGGGAATACAGCCGGGCGCGGTGGCTCAAGCCTGTAATCGCAGCACTTTGGGAGGCCGAGGCGGGTGGATCACAAGGTCAAGAGATCGAGACCATCCTGGTCAACGTGGTGAAACCCCGTCTCCACTAAAAATACAAAAAAATTAGCTGGGCATAGTGGTGCGTGCCTGTAATCCCAGCTACTCAGGAGGCTGAGGCAGGAGAATTGCCTGAACCCAGGAGGTGGAGGTTGCGGTGAGCCGAGATCGCGCCATTGCACTCCAGCCTGGGTAACAAGAGCGAAACTCCGTCTCAAAAAAAAAAAAAAAAGAAAGAAAATAGGGAATACAGAGAGGTGAACCTCCCTCACCCGCACCTCCATCCCCACTCTATTCAGTGCCTCATCCTGAGCCAGTATGTCAGTGTGCAAGTTACTATTGCTGCATAGCAAATCACCCCAAAATTCTGGCTTTAAAAAGCAGCAATCACTCTATTATCTTTCCAAGCTTTTGTAAGTCAGGAATTCAGGAAGGGCTCTACTGGAGTGGTTCTGGCATGAAATTTCTTGCTGCAGTCGCAGTCAGGTAGTAACTAGAGCTGGAACAGGTCGGGTGCTGGAGCAACCAGGACCTGGCTGGGCATCTTTCGCACTCTTCATTAAGTCTCAGGGCCTCTCCACATAGTCCCTCCATGTGGGACTTCCTAAAAGCATGGAGTCTAGACTGTTTAGGGAGAACCAGGACACCAAGCATTAGTGTGACAGTGAACAAGGTGGAAAGTTGGGTGGCCTTTTATGAACTAACCTCAGAAGTCTCATAGTGTCACTTCTGTCATAGATTATTGGTTGAATAGTGCCACAAAGCACATTCAGTTTCACGGAGAGGGGACACGGTCCCCCACCCCATGATGGAAGGAGTTTCAAAACCACTTTGTAGAAGAGTGTGTGAGATGGGACATACTGTTTCAGATATCTTTGGGGAATATATGGTTTGCCATGGCCAGTAAGAGAGCTAACAGCTGTAACATCTATTTGCTTTCCGCCAAAATGGTGTCCTTACCCTTCTCTCCCCATCAACACATATACACACCCCGCACTTTTTATTCCAGTTACATTTTTGTTTTGTTTTACACTGAAGGAATCTGGCATAACATTAATGTTAAGAAGTCTTAAGTTTTCTGTCTAATGAATGTTATTTTGGTTTCATAAAACTTAAAAATATCACGTTTCACTATTCACATACATTCCAAAGTCATTTTCCCAGGAAATACTATTTCAAGTCCTGTTACAGGGGAAAAAGGTAGATGAAAATCAATATTGATGGGGAGTACTGTACAAAAATATGTGTGCTGTAGGTTATATTATTACCACAGAGGTAGTAGTTTCCTGTGGAAACTTTTTCCACAGGAACAGTCAAACATGTTCACATACATTCCCATGTAATTTTCCCTGGAAATACAATTTCAACAGTCAAACCTGTTAACATACATTCCCAAGTAATTTTCCCTGGAAATACTATTTCAAGTAATACATACCTCCCAAATAAACCTGTTCACTACCAGTCCTTTACTGGTGGTAAAGCTCAATTTTAAAGTATTTTGAGAGACAAGACAAAACTTGGATGGGGAAATCTAATTTGCTGTTACCGAAAGAAAAGTGAATTACTTAGTATTAACATTTGAAAAGACAAGATTAAAGTTTGTCTCTTTTCCAAAGGTAATTTGTAGCATGTTCAATAGTAGCTGGCGTATACTGGCAAACAAACAAACAAAAAGCTAATAAATTCATTCACAAATTGTAGATGATTGTCTTTTTCTAGAAATTTTAGTTTTTAAATAAAGAACTGCCAGATTTTTAAGTTTCACTGAAAGTATGTAAAGCAAGCAGCAAGTAGCTATTGAGCTTGGTGAGATAATGACTATTTTCTTTAATTACTTTACTACCAAATGTTGTGCTATTCAATATATTCCACACATAAATCATTCCAAAGACAAGATTCAAGCCATCACAGATTTACATTTCACAAAGAAATATAAATTACCCTTGTCTCTGTTTTCCACATTGATGATCTGTGTAATGAGCTGAAGAGGTAAGACTCAGGAAACTATCTTCATTAACAGTAAACTAAGAACAATTAATAACATTTTTTAAAAGAAGGAGGAGAAGCCATTACCCGGGGCTAGATAATTGAATTGTATAAACTTGTTGAAGCTTTACTCAACTATAAATGTATTTGCAAGTAATTATCACCCACAGCATAAATAACTTTATAATATTCTACCTGAGTCAACATTAGTCAGATTTGCAAAACCCAAAGGAAAATAAGCAATTAGTTGATTCCTTTTCCAAGAAAAGCATATTACTTAGTTACAAATAATTCCAGAATTCCCAGAGGAATGAGTGGGCAGAGGCTGGTTCTGTACAGCATATGACCCAATTTCAAATGTGGCAAGCAGGTGCCCTGTCGACAGGAAGGCCGCCTTCTGGTAAACTGCAGCCCAAGCTTCCTCTACTTTTCTGAAAGCCCATTATAACACAGGCTTGTAAAATATGGAAGTCTGAGGGCTGGTATTATAACCTGAGACAGTTTTGGGGATCTTCATATAGGAGTACCTGAAGTACACCTCTTCATTATTCTCAAAAGTAAATTTTTAGAAGATCTTCTGCCAAGAGCTTCGGGTCTGTGAGAGAAAAACCTCGGGGGCGAGGGAGGGAAGGTAGGGGAGCATGTAACCATGCTGTGGAATTCCTGGGCTAAATATTCATTTCCAAACAGTAAGGTAGAAATGGAAACACTGAAATAGTCTATAAACTACCTAAATATTATCACTACATGATTTTTCATGTGAATGCACTCATCTCTCCACATCTAAACTGGATGCTTTGTTGAGTTCTATCAAATAATTATTGGGGACTCATTTTTCTGGAATGAACAGATGGCAGGATCAACTTTTCTAAAGCTGAAATTTACAGGAATGTCTGTATCTGAAATCTCACTTGTATAACACCCAGCCATCTTATTGCCCATGATACTTGTGGACAAGGAACCAACCAAGGCATGTGTTTGAATGATTATGGTCTCTAACCTTAGCCTGAGACTGGTAGATTGCCAGGTGCTGACTCCACACCAAAAGCATTTCTGCCTGGCTCAGTCTTAATTGTCACAGCTGTTTCTCTGAGTACGTATGGGATGTGGTGCCCTAGTTCTTCCTAGGAATGTGCTTCTTGAATGAAGGAAACAAGTTATCTGCTTCTTATCTGATTATATGTTTATAAATGCATGCCTACCTCTAACCTTGTCCACAGGCCAATTTTGGATCAGCCAAAGGCACTCATTTGTTGTCTTAACTTTAGAAACTCTGTCCCAATAATTTAAGAAAGCCTAATCAGTAAAGGCATCAAATTTCTAGGAGATTTTTTTTGTAATCCACAAGGTGTTATTAAGCAGAGTGACTTGGTTTGTACTTTTTCCCTTTCATTTTCCATAGGATACAAACTGAATGTTTGAGTTCCACACCCCCACCCCCAATTCATATGTCAAAGCTCTAATTTCCAAGATGATGGTATTAGGAGGTGGGGCCACTGGGAGGTGATTAAATCATGAGAGTAAAGCCCGCATAAATGGACTTAGTGCCCTTATAAAAAACACTCACCACAAAAGCACACATCATCTTTCCCCCAGGTGGGGATATAATGAGAAGATGGTTGTCTGCAACCAGAAGAGGGCTTGCACCAGGAACCAAATCAGCCGGCACCTTCATCTCGAACTTCCCAGCCTAAAGAACTGTGAGGAATAGATGTCTACTGTCTAAGCCACCTAGTCTATGGTACGTTGTTACAACAGCCGGAACAGACTAAGACATCATCTAAAAATGTCCCTTCGCAACCGAAAGTGAACTATAGTAATTATTTGTATATTACAAATAATATACAAACGTACCCACCATTTTATTTCTCCCTAAATTCTATGTATAACAATCCTCTGGGAAACTGAATACTTTTCCTTCTTTGTTGCCGGTAAAGATACTCTGTGATCTCGAGAGTTCTGCTATCAGTGGAGAGTAATCATTAAACAGAAAGCTCCCCATGTGTAGTAAGAGACTCTACACATGGTTCTAGTTATACCACCCCGGATTGTTTATTTGCTGAAGAATCCCCATCCTTGGACTGACTAACTTAGGTTAAAGAGCCAGACCATCAATATCATACACAAAAAGCAGCAATATTTTTTATTTAAGCATTAATTTGTATTTAAAATATTGTATCTTTTAAAGCAGAACATATATGCGTTAGTTATCTATTTTTAGCTTTCAAATTCTACAATAGCATTGTTATTTGTGTCTATTTTTCAAATTAAAAAAACTGTTTTCCTACTTGCTTCATATACAAAAAGCAGCAATATTTTTTATTTAAGCGTTAATTTGTATTTAAAATATCGTATCTTTTAAAGCAGAACATATATGCGTTAGTTATCTATTTTTAGCTTTCAAATTCTACAATAGCATTGTTATTTGTGTCTATTTTTCAAATTAAAAAAACTGTTCTCCTACTTGCTTCAAGGCCTATTCACAAGTTATTAAAGGATAGGAGAAGCTGAAGGTCTGTGATCCAGCCACCCCACCGGCTGACACCTTGGTAGTACTTTCTAAGTAACATTTGGATACGCTCTTCTTTAAAAATTGGATTCAGGGGAAAATTAGATTGAGGACTTTGTGGTTGGCATAGGGGTAAGTGTTGAGAAATGTTCCCTTGGCTTGGATGAAGGAAAGAATATGGCCATTCGAAACCTTTTTTAAAAAAACAAACAGGCCTTTAATCTTCTTGTTATACTCAATTTCCTTTTGCATGGAGAGTGTGGCACTGGGACTGCCTGTTTGAAAGAACTGTACAGAAACAATGAAGAAGAATGGCAAAGGGGGTGACTCTCAGGGCCCTCGATTAGTTCCAGTTCTTTATACAATGCATACAAAGAAACACACACACAAACACACACACACACATTTTTCTACCACCACTTCCCATCCATGTACATTGTGTTCATCCATATCCACTATTCTCATACCTTCTGTTGACTTAGTTCACTCACAATGACTTTGCATTTCTGAAGCAGGAATGACTACATCTCCCACATGCATTTCTTTCTTTGCTTCGTGTGTTTTGAGAGTATATTTCCTGACCATTAATCTCTCCCTTGTCTCCATAGAGCAAATGTAGAGTCTCCTTCTTTGGCATTTCCCATTGCTGGATAGGAAAATGCTGGGGACAAAAGTACTCCATACGAGCTTAAAGAACAAATGACAACACATTATCTATTTGTCATGAAAACCCGGAATCTGAATGGCCCACGACACTAACAATCTTTTCCTAGATGATGCTTGATATCTATGAATATTACACATACAAAGAGTACCTTAGGACTATATGTATGTGCAGAATGCAACATTTTTGCATTTTTATCTTTCTCCAGTTTAATCCTACTCCATCTCCAATTTTGAATACAATATTTGATTCTTTCTTCTGATGTCATCACCTAGCAATCCTGAACTTCTGCAGCAAGGTGACAAGGGACAATCGCCTTGCGGTAACATATTTATCACTGTAGATGACAAATATGGCAGAGCTTGCCTGTTACTTGTTGGTTTCTTAGGGGGCCATTCAGGGATATGGGTGTATTACTGTAGTTCAGTAGGTGAAAGGATAGAATTAGATGTCTGCCTTACTCGACTTCGTTACAGAAAAGGGCGTGAGCTCTTGTTTCCCTGATATTTATGAAGGATCCTATAGGATTTCTTCCCCCACATTTATTAAGCTTTCGTTGAAAGCAATAGGTGAGACATCTAAAGGTGTTTTTGTGTGGTTGTCTAGAAGGAATATTGACATCTAGGTACAAAAGTGAAATCTAAAGTTAACGACTTGTATACAAAGTTTTCATGATTATTACAAGGTTCAGCAACACAAAACATGCATCCCTAGCAGTGTCAGTGAAAATCTTACTACATTTAAGAGATTGACACGGTTCTCTGGGCTGCCCATCAGTTATAGAGCTACACTGTGGTCCTGGCACAGGCTTCCACGTTTCACACCTTAAGCCACATAACCTTTATACACCCCCAACTGTAAACTATCTGGAGGAAAGGTAGAGAGATTTACAAATAAATGTATTTGAAAGAGCTAAGGAATTATCCACACAATTTACACTAGTGTCAGTCATTGAAGAAAAAAAGCCTTACTACCAGGTATAAGTTATTCACGAGTGATTTAGAAGCATTTTACGCATTCAAATGTCTCCAAGGATCTGAGTACAGTCAGGATGCATCAATGAATGCACTACTCAGATATCTTTGCTTTGTCCCCTCAGCTCCTCTCCCTGTGCTTCTCTTCCCTGCTGTCTGCCAGGACACTGCAGTTCTGGACTGCATCAACAAGGTTCCCCATGCCCTCATGCTTCTAATTGTGTTTGACCCATAGAGAGGATCTGCAGAAGATCAGTGAGACAGAGGAAATTGGGATCTGGGCATTTATGCCTCTGGCTCCCTTCCTGCTGTTTTGCCTCAGGCTGGAGGCATCCCTCAACCACCTTTTCCAGGTGGCAGCCTCTATGACAGCTCAAAGACTCACCAGCTCCTTCCCTATTCCAGTAACCATTCCCTCCCCTCAAGCCTTCAAGCCTAAGAGTGGTAGCAAGTTGGTTGCTACAAGTTACAGATAACTGCACTCTCCTTTGTGTTTCTCCTATGCCAACCTTGTCAATAACTCCTCCTCTAATTATCCTTTTTTTGAGTGTGTCAACTGTTTTTTGTTAGAAACCTGGCTGATGCATCCTGCGTGTCTCAGGAACTCTGAAGAACACCCAGGAGGCAAGGCATGCAGTAAAAGGTAGGTGGCAACCACTTACAAGATCAGCATGGAGTTTTGGGGCTGAGTTCCAGATTGGGGGATGCTGCTGGAGTGTAGCAGATAGTCAGATTTTTGCAATTTGTAATTTACCACCATCATGGTGCACTTATCGCCTATTCCAGAGGCATGTGGAGAGAAGCTGCAGGACAAGGAGTCAGGAAAATGGCACTGAGTCTCCCACTTCATGTCCTTTTCAGGGAACTATAGCCTGAGCTTGTAAGGCCCCTCACTGTCACACTTCCTTGTAAAGGATACCTTAAGCCATCTATAAGTAAGAAGTGAGTGTACTTTGGAATGGTTTTCCCAAAATCTTTTATACTCTGTGGGGAAAAGTCAAGCAATGAAAAATTATAGGATGATATGTTTATGGTAAAGAGATGGTATTTAAAAACAGTTAAGAATTTTGCCCATGTACTCACTTAAATGAAGAAACATCAAATTAGCTAATAGTAATACACATTTTCTTAATGTCATTGCAATAAAGAATTGCAAAATATCATCTGCATCAACCTGCCACCTACAAGGAAAACCATGTTTATTCCATTGAACTCTACCTACTGTAGAAGTTCTTTAGGGAAATGGTGATATAACAGTCTTCAACTTACCCTTGAAGTCGGCATTAAAACAGATATAAAGAATCATCAGTTATTTTTGTAACTGAAGCTTTAAAAGGGGTGACTATGGGATAGACCAAATCAACATCCAATCTCTAATAGAATGTTTTTCTTCCTGTCTCACCCATTCAGCATTAGAATTCAGGAACTAGACACCTGCCTTATGTTTAATGTATATATATAGTGTCTAGGCTGATGAGAAAATGTCCTGGGAAGAATTTCTAAAACTAGTGTATAATCATTCTGGTTCCTCAGCTTGATCTATCCATAGATCGTCTTGGCTAGATTTTATTACACTGTATATCTAATGTTTAGACAGATATAGAACATTATTACTTGATTGGAAAAGCATTTTCTAAGCAAAGTATGGATTTTTGCTGTATCACAACATGGAGATATAGAAATTTAGGGTGAGGCCCTGAGTCTGCCATCTAACACCTGTACCTTAGGGGTTTGTCACTTCACTACTAGGGGTTTGGTACACTCATGAAGGGATAGAGGTAAATGATAAATAACGTCTTTTTCAGCTAGAATGAAAACCCTATTATCTGAACATGGGAAGATGGAAGGCCCTAGGTGTATAAGTCAGGATTCTGCTGAAATAATTCTACATAATAACTCCAAAGCTTGGTGGTTTATAACAATGAATATTTATTTCTACCTCAAGAATCTGAAGATCACCTGAAACTCAGATGGGCTCAGCTGATCTCAGCTCCAAGCTTCAACTTGGATTCAGATTTGCTCCATATTTCTTTTCAATCTGGGACCAGAAACTACCCAGGCATATTCTTCTCATGGCTGATGGCAGAAATACAAAAGAAAGGAGTGAGAGGAAATGCACAATATCTCTTAAGGCTTCAGCTGGGAACTGACACCCTTTCACTTCGACCTACGTTTCTTTGGCTGAACCAAGTCACATGACCAAGACCAAAGTCAATGGATCAAGGTATATAATCTGCTTACTCTCTTGAGAAGCACTGCAAAGTCACATGGCAAAGGGTGTGGTGGTATAATTCTATTACAAAAAAAAAAAATTAAAACTTAGGAACATAAATCCAATCTGCTATCCCATTGGACATTGAGCATAGCTTATAATCTCTAAACTCTCCAGCCTATAATTTCTAAACTACTCTTCCTGTCCTCATATAGGGCAGTAAACCCATACATCATCACTGAACTTTGCCAGCAAAGCAGAGCTACAGCTCTTTGAGAAGGGGTTACTGGTTGATGCAGAGGTACCACCCTGCTATTGGCCAGCCACTTCAAGACAGCAGAGAGTTTGCATCAGTGGTCTGAATCAGATGGGCATTTGTTGAGGACCCACATTCATCAACATTCAGGAGAGCAAAGAGCTGTCTTGAGACATTTTATTCACCCTGATGAAGCCCCAAATAATTCCATAACAGTCTTTAAGTTCCCCAGTAAAACAGATTTTTTAGCTCTTCTCAAAAGTTCTCATATAAGAGATTCAATAGAAAACTGTGGAAGTTTCCTCTGTAACAGCCCCAGAAGGCCTGGCAGGGTGGTAGACTGCCAGAAATGCAAATTACCAGACTTGCGTCAACAGAAATCAGGAATTTCATCTCTCATTCAAGATCTATTGAGTCCTCTTGAAATCTGATCTTTATTCTTACTTGCTTCAAGATTCGCATCCAAGTCTGAGTCAGGAAACTCACCAAGATACCCTTCTCAGAGATAGTCAGACCCCTGTGGGGTATTCTCTTCCTTGTTCCCATTTTGACTCTGACAGTTATAGGTTGTAACGGAAATATTGGCATAATCTGAACTTTAGCTGTGGACTGTACAAGGGGAACTCATGGCTGCAATTTTAATTTTTTTACATATAATCTGCCAACATATATGCCCATAGTGTAAACTTACTTGGTTTAGGTTTATAAATTGAGTGTTTGTGACAAACTCTAAGACCCTCAGGGAAATCACTCTGTCATTAATAACTCAGTTTATTTAAGGAGCCATTAGTGAAAAAAGGATGGAGAGAAGAAGCTGAAATTGTATCTTTCTTCCAACTCTCAACCCAAGAACAACACCTCCTTCATATGGTGAGACCTCCCTTCTGTGGACAGTCATTCACCAAATCTGTAAGAAAACATCATGAGCTGTTTCCAGGCTGAATTATAGCTATGACTTCATACAGCTGCCTCACTTTCAGACAAGACAGTTTCAGTCAGATGAATTTGCTGGCCAGAAGAGGAGAGAAAGTCTCCTATCAACAAGCTACTGGCCATTGGCCAACCTGATCATCTCTCAATAGTGACGCAGGTTTAGAGCTACTCCTGGAAAAGCAACTGTCTCCAAAGGATATGAAATGAGCTCATGCATGAAATAAGACTTGAGCAGAGATGTGATTCTGTTTATGAGATTGCTTTAATTAATAACCTCTCCGTAATACATTCCAACGTATTTTGCTTATGAAAATTAATATTTTTAATGTGATAAGATTAAATCAGTAAAAAATAACTTTCCCTTTCAATAAGAAATGGAGATTTAAAAAGGCAAATATGCAATCAAAGTCAATCTTTGCCCCAAGGATTAATTTTAACATTCTATGATACTAACAGTGGGTACTGTGGGTGATCATCATACTCACTTCTACCAGAACTGTCCTGGAAGAATCTTTCCCATTGATTAGTTAGTTCCTTTTAGAGATTTATTCATTCACATTTTAGAATCCTTAACTATGTAAAATCTTATTATTTTAAATTTTATATGGATGTATTGGAACAATGGTTCTTCATAGGCAGATGACACAATAGAAATAAATGCTTCTTTCCTTGATCATACCATACTTGTGATCTTGTGTTAATTATCTACTCTTGTGTCATACTAGTGATCTTACATTAATTATCTACTATTGTGTAACAAAACCTCCAAAACTTAGTGGCTTAAAACAACATTTATTATCACATACTTTCTGTGGGTAAGAAATCTAGGTGTGGTTTAGCTGGATCTTTTGATTCAGGATGTCTCACAAGGCTGAATTCAAGGTGTGGGCCGGGGCTGCAGTTTCATCCGAAGGCTCTACTAGAGAAAGTCTGCTTCCAAGCTCACTCACAGGTTCTCACAGATTATTGGGTTGAGGGGCTCACGTAATCGCTGGCTCTTAACAAGAGGCTTTTCTCAGTTTCTTGCCAAATGGGCTTCTCCAGAAGGCAGCTTGCAACCTGGCAGCTGGCTTCCCCAAGAGCAAGGTCTCCAAGAGAAAGGAAGTGTATAAGAGATCACAAGCAAAAAGGAAGTCAGTCTTTTTGTGACCTCATCTCAGAAGTGATATTCCATTACCTTCGTTGTATTCTGAGAAGCAAGTCACTAAGTCCAGCCCCAGTCAAGGATGTAAATATAAGAAGACAGAGATCATCGTGGGGCAGTTTAGAGGTTGGCTGACACATATCTTTTAGCCATTTAATAAAATATAGCTCGAGGTAAAGGAAAAAATATTTATACAAACATAGTAGAACTTAGAACATAAACATATGGTGTTTCTATTGAGCTAGGCAATTTATAAGGCTCTAACTATTCTAATAATGCCACCTTTGCTCAAGCTATTTTTCAAATTAATTTTTCAAATTATTTTTCAGAGTTGCCTTAAGTGCCTATGTCACATTCTTTGCACACCCCTGAATTTACCCCCCAGTCCAAAATTATGGCCATTTTTTTCCTTGCAGGTAGATTTGCATAATGGAAAGAGTTAAAAGTCATTCAAATAGATAAGGTTAGTGATCATGATCATTAATGCTGTTTTTCATCTTGGTTTTTGTACTCATGAAATGAAAAGACTGATTTCCTTTGTGGCTCATAAATTGGCCTCAAAGGCAGGGCCTAAAAAGGACTGTTTTGATTTAACCTTCATTTGGATGCTTAAAACCTGGTATTTATCTGAAGATTTTTAATAGCTTCCTTCATAGCTATACTTTATGTGTTTACACTTTTTCCTCCACATCTGATATTCCAGGGCAAATAGAAAGCATAGATCATGTTGGAACATGTTGAGACAGAAGGGGACACTGAAGAAAGAACCAGAGTCCCCCAAGTGGGCTCCGGAGTACACTTTCTCTCACAAGCAGACAGAATACCTTTATAGCCACATGTACTTGGATTATTTACTGTACATCTAAGACCGTGCTAGGGGTTTGCAGTTGGAGTCAGTATGAGCCTGACACGCCACATCCATACCCAGGGACCTCCTCAGGGCTAAGAGAAATCCGAGGAACACCCACAACCACTAACCTTAATCTGGTTGGGAGGAGAAGAGACATTGCATCACAAATAGGGGGATTATTTTGGGGGGATCCATCCACTCACAATCCTCAGGATTATAACCTGTTATGAGCTTCCTACTTGTTAAATAAATGCCTTCAATTTTGTCAAACTTAGCATCACTCATTTCCATTAATCTCCATTTTCCTTGGCCCAGGGCAAGAGGTGAAAGGCTAGGCACTAGTTCTGTGCTGAACCCTGAGTCTGTGCAAAATGACCTGGAGCTCCATTTTCCCATTTGCTCTGGCCACCCACCCCTCCCCACTCCCACCCCTCTTTTCCTTTCCTCAAACCTAAAGAGCAAGCCTACAACGCTAATACCGTCAGAGGCGTTTGAACCACAGCAACTCCATCTTGAATAGAAGCTGGGTAAAATAAGGCTGAAACATACCGAGCTGCATTCTCAGATGGTTTGGCATTCTAAGTCACAGGACGAGATGGGAGGTTGGCACAAGATACAAGTCTTAAAGACCTTGCTGATAAAACAGATTTCAATAAAGAAGCCGGCTAAAACCCACCAAAACCAAGATGTTCACGAGAATGACCCCTGGTTGTCCTCACTGCTGCATCCCACCAGTGCCATGACAGTATACAAATGCCACGGCAACGTTAAAAAGTTACACTATGTGGTCTAATAAGGGGAGAGATGAATAATCCATGCTTTTTTATATTTCCATAGGTTATTGGGGAATAGGTAGTGTTTGATTATGTAAGTAAGTTCTTCAGTGGTGATTTGTGAGATTTTGGTGCAGCCATCATCTGAGCTATACATTCCGCCCAATTTATAGTCTTCTTTTATCCCTCACCCCCTTCCCACCCTTTTCCCATGAGTCCCCAAAGTCCATTGTGTCATTCTTACGCCTTTGTGTCCTCATAGTTTAGCTCCCACTTATGAGTGAGAACATACGATGTTTGGTTTTCCATTCCTGAGTTACTTCACTTAGAATAATGGTCTCCAACTCCATCCAGGTCACTGCAAATGCCATTCATTCATTCCTTTTTACGGCTGAGTAGTATTCCATCACATATGTATACCACAATTTCTTTATCCACTTGTCAGTTGATGGGCATTTGGGTTAGTTCCACATTTTTGCAATTGAGAATTGTGCGACTATAAATGTGTGTGCAAGTATCTTTTTCATATAATGACTTGTTTTCCTCTGGGTAGATACCCAGTAGTAGGATTGCTGGATCAAATGGTAGTTCTACTTTTAGTTATTTAAGGAATCTCCACACTGTTTTCCCAAGTGGATAACAGTGTGGCTGTACTCACTTTCATTCCCACCAGCAGTGTAGAAGTGTTCCCTGTTCACTGCATCCACGCCAACATCTATTATTTTTTGATTTTTGGATTATGGCCATTCTTTTTTTTTCTTGTCATCTACATTAGGTATATCTCCCAATGTTAGCCCTCTCAAATCCTCCCCAGCCCTGCTCCCCACCCCTCAACAGGCCCTGGTGTGTGATGTTCCCCTTCCTGTGTCCATGTGTTCTCATTGTTCAACACCCACTTATGAGTGAGGTATGTTGTTTCATCTGCATTTCAAATTGTGGATTGGAAGATGAGCTTATTTGGGGAAGCATGTCTTCTGATACAGGTATAATGAAAGGAGGACTTAGTTTCCTGAAACTTCTAGAATTCCACTCTCCCTGGGCAGCAGCCAGGAAGAGAGGATCCCTTACTGCTTAATTCATCTCTTTCTCCTTTACCTTTTCTGACCAGGATCCAGCCTTTATTTTCCTTAATACTCACTCAGTTGATTCATCCATTTAGTATTTTCTATTGTGTTAAAATGTTCTGCTGGCCATTTTCTCACTTTGCTCTTCCAGCTCCCTGTTTCTCCTTTCTCATTCCTTCTCTGTGCCCTGGGTTGACCTCTATGGTAATGTAGCACCTGGACTCACCAGAACTCTGGTTTCTGATTGAGTTAGGCCAAAGGGCAGCAGTGACAGGAAATCAGAGGGTTCAACGAGAGTATTCAGGAAATGCATCCCGGTCCCACCCTACCTTCCTACAAGTCACAGTCTCCTTTATGGAGAAAGGAGGTCAGCACAAGATACAGGTCTCCCTCTCCCACAGTGAGAGCTCTCTCGAGGTTCCAGTAATGGTGCCCTCTCCCTTCCCCTCTAAACCATGGGTAGTAATGGCTTCCTACTTTTGTTAGTCCCTGGGGTGCACCACCAATGTTGACGGTTCTATTAACCGTGTCTGCAATTCTGTAAAAGGATCTTTTTCTCTTCAATCACCCCTTGAGTGTGCCATCTGCAACCTATTGGCCACATCTGTTTCCTCAAGGACTTTGCCAGATAAAAGTGCTAACTAACCAATTGTACTTACTGTAAGGAAATGTTCAATATTCTTACTAATTAGAGACATACATAACTGTTAATAATATCTTCTTACCTACATAAAGCCAAGAGCCCCCTTGCTGAATTGGTATCACTCCAGCGAACAGCAGAGGAGGGCTGGGTGCAGTGGCTCATATCTATAATCCTAGCACTTTGAGAGGTCAAGGCAGGCAGATCACATGAGCCCAGGAGTTTGAGACCAGACTGGACAACATAATGAGATCCTGTCTCTACCAAAAAAAATAATTTTTTAAAATTACCCCAGTGTAGTGGCACATGCCTGTGGTCCCAGCTACTCAGGAGGCTGAGGTGGGAGGATCACTTGAGCCCAGGAGGTCAAGGCTGCAGTGAGCTATGATCACGCTACTGCACTCCAGCCTGAGTGACACAGCAAGACTGTCACCTTCCCTCCTCCCAACCCATAAAAGCAAAGGAACCCAATGAGGTAAAATTTATGAAACGACCACTTCTTTGTGTTTCAAGGAATAAAGAAGACATGCCACTATCTCTGACATGGAGTCCCCAGGACTGGGAAGAGGAGTGGCATTTATAGTTCTGTGAGGGAGGTAGAGGCCTGAACCTCATCTGGCTGGCTGAGAGAGTGTGCTCTTCTGATAAGTCACAGTGGCCTAGGGCCAGCAAGATTTCACTCGAACACAGCCAACAACAGCAGGCAGACAAAGGGGACCAGGGCCCTTGGAGGCTCTGAGGAGCCCAGGAGGGATGGCAGCTATGCAGCAGCAAGCTGACACCAGGAGTGGCCTTCAGATGTCCAAGAGGACAGGCTGTAAGCAACTGATGGGGTGTGGGGAACAGTTGACACAAATAAAGGATGCTGGGACCCTTGCCCATCTGCCTCTTAAGTCATTTTAAATTTAATTTTGAAGGATGTGATGGGACTGGATCCCTGATGGTTGCTGACTGGATTTTGGAGAACTACTTTGTATTGAGAATGTTGCCAGTTATGAAAATGTTTATGCTTTTATTTAAAAATCTCCTTCACCTAAAATAAGATTCTACAATTACCTAGCTGATCACCTAGAATCTCTTCTGCAAGGCACAAGCCATTCTAGGAGGGTATAAATTCCAAAGCTTGGTTGAAATCAATGATACAATCAGGTCTAGCTATGGGTGGTTAACGGGAAAAGATAACTTCAATTTCTGGAGGTTGTTTTTCACTATGACTCTCAAGTGTAATGTGCAGAGTTACATTGCAGAGAATTTGAAAGGATACTAGTGGTTAAATGTTAGGATAGATGAGAGGATAATACCTCTAATACATTCTTTCTCACCTTAAAAAGGAAGAGAGAAAGGAAGGAATGAAGTAAAAGAGGAAAAAAGAAAAGAAAAAACTGTTGAAAAAATACAAAATATTTTTAAGAGAGGTTTCAAAAAATATGTCCCTACAGACATGGCCACATTCTTCCAAAGTACAGCATAGCAAAAGAAAACGGGCTTGAATATTGGGTAAGAGGACTCTACTCCCACTACCTCCTTCATCCCATAATCACTTCCATAAGATCTTAAATCAGGATTTTAAAACAATGTCCATGCTACAAATTAGAACTGCCAACCTGGACACCGAAAAAGAAACTTTAAATATATATTAATAGATGTAGTTATATATCAGATACTGTACATACATTGTCTCCCTGAATCCTCGCAGTCATTCTAGACAATAGATACTATTACATCAATTCTACAAATGAAAAAACAGGCATAGAGAGGTTCAGCGAAATGCTTAATTCCTCATGATCAGAAAGTAATGAGGCCAGGAATTTAGCATAGGTTTATGCTTTTTCAACAACTTTACACTGCCTTTTAAATGGAAAAAAAAAAGTGTGTGTTAGGGGGTGAGAATCAAGCAATTGACATTTTTAGAAAGTTAATTTAGTGAGAACACGCGGCATTTGGTTTTCTGTTACTGTGTTAGTCTGCTGAGAATGATGGTTTCCAGCTTCATTCATATCCCTGCAAAGGACATGAACTCATCCTTCTTTATGGCTGCATAGTATTCCATGGTGTCTATGTGCCACATTTTCTTTATCCAGTCTATCATCAATGGACATTTGGGTTGGTTCCTAGTCTCTGCTATTGTGAACAGTGCTGCAATAAACATACATGTGCATGTATATTTATAGTAGAATGATTTATAATCTTTTGGGTACATACCCAGTAACGGGATTGCTGGGTCAAATGGTATTTTTGGTTCTAGATCCTTGAGGAATCACCACACATCATCATCACATGATGGATTACCTTTAAGTCTGTAATCAATACCTAAATACCTGGGAAATTCAAAAAATATGTCTGTAGAGATGTTTTTTGTCTCTGTAGAGATGTATTTTTTGAATTTATTTATAGTTCAATGGTTGAACTAATTAACACTCCCACCAACAGTATAAAAGCATTCCTATTTCTCCACATCCTCTCCAGCATCTGTTGTTTCCTTACTTTTGAATGATCACCATTTTAACTGTCATGATAGGGTATCTCATTGTGATTTTGATTTGCATTTCTCTAATGACCAGTGATGATCAGCTTTTTTTGATGTCTTTGTTGGCTGCATAAATGTCTTCTTTTGAGAAATGTCTGTTCATATCCTTCAACCACTTTTTGATGGGGTTGTTTTTTTTCTTGTAAATTTATTTAAGTTCTCCATAGATTCTGGATATTTGTCAGATAGGTAGATTGCCAAAATTTTCTCCCATTCTGTAGGTTTCTCCCATTCACTCTGATGATAGTTTCTTTTGCTGTGCAGAAACTCTTTAGTTTGATTAGAACTCATTTGTCAATTTTGGCTTTTGTTGCCATTGGTTTTGGTGTTTTAGTCATGAAGTCTTTGCCCATGCCTATGTCCTGAATGGTATGGCCTAGGTTTTCTTCTAGGGTTTTTATGGTTTTAGATCTTATGTTTAAGTCTCTAATCCATCTGGAGTTATAAGGTGTAAGGAAGGGGTCTAGTTTCAGTTTTCTGCATATGGCTAGCCAGTTTTCCCAACACCATTTATTAAATAGGGAATCCTTCCCCATAGCTTGTTTTTGTCAGTTTTGTCAAAGATCAGATGGTTGTAGATGTGTGGCATTATTTCTGAGGCCTCTGTTCTGTTCCATTTGTCTATATCTCTGTTTTGGTACCAGTACCATGCTGTTTTGCTTACTGCAGCCTTGTAGTATAGTTTGAAGTCAGGGAGCATGGTGCCTCCAGCTTTGTTCTTTTTGCTTAAGATTGTCTTGGCTATGTGGGCTCTTTTTTGGTTCCATATGAAATTTAAAGCAATTTTTTCTAATTCTGTGAAGAAAGTCAATGGTAGCTTGATGGGGATAATATTAAATCTATAAATTACTTTGGGCAGTATGGCCATTTTCACGATATTGATTCTTCCTATCCATGAGCATGGAATGTTTTTCCATCTGTTTGTCTCCTCTCTTATTTACTTGAGCTGTGCTTTGTAGTCCTCCTTGAAAAGGTCCTGCACATTCCTTGTGAGTTGTATTCCTAGGTGTTTTATTCTCTTTGTAGTAATTGTGAATGGGAGTTCACTCATCAATTGGCTCTGTGTTTGTCTATTATTGATATAGGAATGCTTGTGATTTTTACACATTGACTTTGTATCCTGAGACTTTGCTGAAGTTGCTTATCAGCTTAAGAAGATTTTGGTCTGAGATGATGGGGTTTTCTACATAGAAAAATAGCAGTCTATTTTGTTAATCTTTTTTTAAAAAAAAACAGCTCCTGGATTCACTGATTGTTTTGAAGAGTTGAACAATGAGAACACATGAACGCAGGGAGGGGAACGTCACACACTGGGGCCTGTCAGGGGATGGGGGTGTCTAGGGGAGGGATAGCATTAGGAGAAATACCTAATGTAGATGACGGGGTGATGAGTGCAGCAAACCACCATAGCACGTGTATACCTATGTAACAAACCTGCATGTTCTGCACATGTATCCCAGAAATTAAAGTATAATAATTTTTTTAAAAAGGTTAATTTATGTAAACATTTGAACATTTTCCTTAAAAAAAAGAAAGGAAAAGAAAAATAATCCCAGCCTGGGAAACATAGAAAAACCCTGTCTCTGCAGAAAGTACAAAAATTAGCCAGGCATGGTGACATATGCCTGTAGTCCCAACTACTGGGAGGTGAGGGTGACTGAGGTGGCAGGATCACTTAAGCCCAGGAGACTGAGGCCGCAGTGAGCTGAAATCATACCACTGCACTCCAGCAGCCTGGGCAACAGCAACCCTGTCTCAAAAAAAACACTGCTATTTTATTTACTGATATTTACTCCAACTCTATATTAGTTTTAATAGTGGCTTGTTGACTACAGACAAAAAAAATTAATTCAGAGTAAAAACAGTTGATTTGGGAGAGGGAGTCTTGTCCCACTAGGTTAGTTGGGTAACGCAACCATATCTCTCTGTTTCATCTTTTCATTCCTTGATGGACTCTTAAAAAGGAAAAGCTTTGATTCATTCCAATTAGTTTTGAGAAACGGTTTTAGAGCCTGGGCATCAAAGCATTAACATCTAAATCTATACGAAAAATAAATAGTATAGATATTTGTGCAATTCTCCAACACATTTGGTATGAATTCTGGAAGAAAAGCTCAATCTCCTCTTCTTGCTGAAAAAGCATATGGATAAAATTTAAAAATACAAATCTGTATTGGATGTGAAAAATAAACAACTCCCAGCATTCCATGAACTAGGCTGAGTTTTCTCCTCTACCTCTAGATGGAGAAAACTCTATTCTAACCTGCTCCACCAACCATGTGGATATGACTTGATCTATCTTTGCTTTCTTTCCAGGGACACGGAGAGACACCATCCACAGGGCACAAGGGAATTTGCCCAGTCTTCTCTGGGCATATAAATCTGTACCCGATCAATAAAGGGGGAGCAGGGAGGAGGTCAAATGACTGGAAGTGACAAAGTGTCATATGCTAAACCTGGTTTACCCCTACTGTGGTCCTTATTTCCTATACAATCATCACCCATGACCTTTGCCATGGAAACTGGGTCGCTGTGGCAAGGTAGATCTTGAATGCATTATTCATCTCTGATAATATTTTGAGTAGGCTGCTGGTATCTATGCCACAGGAATCTGCTTCTGAAAGCAAAATAGTAGTTTCTTCTAGATAACTTCAAGTAGACATAAGCAAACATTTAGTTATTCATGTAAATCAAATTACAGGTGTGAAAATGAAGCTGTGGGAATCTAGGTGCGTGTTAACAAGTATTAATGTCTGAGGGAAACAGTGTCAGTTTATTTTTTAACATATGTTTGACTTTAAAAGCTGTGAATGTGGGAAAACTCACAGGATGTTAGCATGTGTGAACATGGCAAGATTCGCAGTCAAAGACGACCTGGGTGAAGAAACTATTGCAGTGGCGTCCTGTTGCTGCTCTCCACCCCACTTTCAGCTCAAGAGCAGCTGCCTGTGAGTGATACTGAATATCCGGAAAAATATGTTCAGTCCTAGGTGAGAAGCAGAATTAAAGCCACATCACAGGCATATATTTGCAGTACTATGGTCTCTGGAACCAGTGTCCAGTAGTATGTTGGTAAATGCTTAAAAACCAGCTCTCCAGGAAATTAAAAACCCTGATCCATAACGGCTGCCAATTTTCATGGTATAAATACTCCCACCCTAGTCAATTTCAATCTGCCAACCTGACCTCACTGCAGAGTTAGGAAGAAATGTGACGCTGGCTCCAGTACACCAAATGTAACACTTTTCTCCTCCAACCCCAAGCACTCCAGTTGCATGGGACATACCCCTAAAAGATATGAAGCTGGTGAGTTTCTGTTTCAAAAGAAAAGTGACAGATCAGTCCTCTAGGTTTTGCTAACACTGCCTTGTCTACCTCAAACACATTTTCCTATCCGTCTTCATTCAGCTCAGCCCTTCTCATCCTTCAGAAGTACAGAAATACAAAAGTCTTCCTTCATCCCCAACGCCAAAACTAAGCGAGGTTCATTTCCTCCAACTCTGATGTTCCTGTCCAGATAACATTCTGTTTTAAGAGTCTGTTTACTGCTTTGGGACCTCCTTGAGGGGAAGACCAGGAGCCCTTTCACCATTATATCCCTGGTGCTTAGCACAGTGCTTAACACAGAGAAAGAGGGTTAATAAGTATTTATTGATTGAAGCAGGGAGGGAGGGAGAAATAGAGTGAGAGATGGACCTTGAATTACCGTCCTCAAGCTGCCTCCGCCAAGAAACACAGCAAAGCAGTTGGAGTCGCAAAAGCACTGTTGCGGTTTTAAATGTGTTAATTTATTTTATCACTTTGATTACAGACCATTATTAGCCATCTAGCGTTTCCATGTGGACTGTATAATATGACTTTGTACTGAGACTCCCTGCTTTGAACGCAATTCCATCATTTACAAGCTCTGTAACTTTGCAACCAGCTCTGTATTTCCTCTGTGTCTTAATTTACTCTTCTGCTAACTGAGGAGAGTGGTAATACCAAGCCCGCAGAGTGGTCGCAAGAGAAAAGGAAACAATGTGTTGAGCACTTAGCTCACGATCATGATCAGAGTTTAATAAATGTCAACTAGTACCGATAAACTGTTGTTCTCTGTATTTTTAGTCAACTGACTTGTTTAGGGGAAAAAAATGGATTCCGCAGCCATAAATACCAAACTCAAGAAAGCCATGTGGGTGTAAACAACCAGTTAGTTATTCCTCTTTTCCCTTTGCCTGCCCGCCCCCGTGACTGCTCCGGTTAGTAAGTGCAGTGACTTGGTATGATGAGAGGGCCCGATGTAACAGAGACCGGGGCCAACAGTGTTTTCCCATCGCCTCCTTTCTGGCTTTTGAGATTATGTACATTTCAATTCATTCCACTTTGAACCACCCTACGCTTCTTTGTTCCTGTTTGCTTTGTCTTTTTCTGTTACTTCACATAGTCTCTTTATTCTTCCCAACCCTCTCCTCCTTTCTCTCTCTCTACCCACTTCACACCAGTCATGCATCAATATGAGGGAGACAAAAGGTGAAAAAAAGAGAAAGAGAAAATCATTATAATTAACTTCTATAGCCCTTTAAACAAACATGGAAGACCCCCATCACCCTTTACTTTTTCAAATGCTTCCAAGCATTCATTCACCCCAAACCTCAGAATTCTAAGCCATTTAAAACATGTATTTAAATTTTTCTTAATAACACTTTGCAAAACCTTTGTTTCCAACTAACTGTAGATTATTTGTGCTAAATAATATTCCCACTAAAAATTTGCTGCTAAAAGTATTCCAACATAATTCCAATTAAAATGTACATTATGGGTGCTGGGGTTTTCTCAGGGGGCGGAGGAAGATGCAGACTAATCTGAAAACTTGAACAGTCTAATAACATTGATTCTATAGGAGAATATTTTACAGCACAGCCTGTTTGCAAATGTAGTACTCCTTGTCTATGTTGCAAGTAGATTAAGTTACGGGCTTCTTTTGTCACTCAGTGTCCTTTTTAGCCCCAGAGAAGCCTGGGCAAGGAGAGATGACCCCAAGCACCACATATACACCAACACATACACAGAGCATAGCTCTTTCAAGGGGCATGTGCTTTTCTACAAGGAAACAACACTTTGCTTTTGTAAGATATTCTATTCAAAGTGTGTGGAGAGTGAGTACAGCAAGACCCAGCAGGATGTATGTTTTGCCGAAAATGACTATGTTGATCCTAGAGACAAAGCTTATCTGCTTTGCTCAAAAAAACATGTTTCTGAGCTTTTGCACAATTGGATGGCAGTCAACACAAGGACTCCACATCGGCTCACTGTGAATGCTGTTTAGCTGAAAAGCCAGGTTGTTGGAAGGGGATCTGCCCTTTAGAAGTCTAAACTGAGTTCAACTATTTCTTATCCAATGACCTTTAAACTTGTTTTTTTTAAATCCCCTTAGTGCAGGAACAACCCTTTGATGACTCCAAAACTGTGGTTATTGTATAAATGACAGTCACTGTAGTAAGACATATTGGTAGGCTGGGAAGGAGGTCTTTATAAGGTGTGGAATCCTGAGATGTCATTTCTAGTGGCAGTTACTCAGACAAGAAGAATTTCTTTAGATCAGAATCCAAATCTGAATGCTAAGGTCCTAAGTAGGTAGAGGAAACTTGGTATGTATGGTCTTGATTGTACAAAGATCAAGTTATCTTGAAAAGTCTTGAGTGATGGGGAAGACCATCAAATATAGTTGGAAAAGTTGTTCACTGCACAAGAGTGCCTGAAATCCAAGCTACCCTTTGCTCCCCAAGACAAGAACCTACAGGGCTGCACTTTTGTCAAGTTCACACACAGATGTCTTATAGGTTAGCCAGGGCCCTGGGTAGCAGGGCTTCATGATGGCACCAGTCACATGCAACAGAAACACAGAAACCATGCAATACTATGCAGCCATAAAAAGGAAGAAGATCACGTCCTTTGCAGGGACATGAATGGAGCTGGAAGCCGTTATCTTCAGCAAGCTAACACAGGAACAGAAAACCGAGTACCGCATGTTGTCACTTATAAGTGGGAGCTGAACGATGAGAACACATGGACACTTGGAGGGAACAACACACACTGGGGCCTGTCAGGTGGCCAGGGCCGGGGGAGGGAGAGCACCAGGAAGAATAGCTAATGAATGCCGGGCTTAATTCCTGAGTGAGGGGTTGATCTGTGTAGCAAATCACCATGGTAAACGTTTACCTATGTAACAAACCTGCGCATCCTGCACATGTACCCCAGAACTCAAAAGGTGAAGGGAATAAAAAGAGTCAGGAGCTTGACAATTTTGGCTTGAGAACACATGTTCTAACACAGCACATAAAAAGCAGTACGGGCTAAAAGCTCTGGAAACACACTGCCCAAACCAGGGTCAAAAAACTATTTTGTGAACCTTGTACCACTATCTGTGTTTATTTCTTTTTATTTCTCCTTAGAATTACATAAAGCTTTTACAAGAGTTTCAGTTTGTCTGACTGTGTTTAGAGGAACCATGGGAAAGGTTTTGTTTGATGTTTGTGTCACACTATTACAGCGTCATCTGCCTTCAGGGCCCAGAAAGGTGGTAATGAAAGAAATTAGAACTGCGCACGTTTACCCCCACTCCCCTCCCAGGGCGTCTTATAGAGCTCAGCCCACTTGGAAATCTTTTGTTTTGATTTTTCTTTTAATTAAGAGAAGTTAGTAGAATTTCTTTAAGTGTTTTTTTTTGGGGGGCGGGTGGAGGAATGCTGAGGACCTTTCAGCCAACCCCGAAGTGGATTCTCTTTGGGGGAAACAAAGGAAATTGTCCAGAAAGAGAGTAATAAAATACTACTTTCTGCTTTTTATGAGGATCTTCAAGGAATTCCATTTCATTTCAGCCTCTCAACAGAAAAATCAGAAGCTCACTCTAGCAACCATCGGAGTAGGAAGCCATCTGTTTGGGTGCCTTCTCCTCATAAAGTTGTGAAAAAAAAATGCCCTTTCTGGCACTGCTGAGGCTTCCAGCAGAGCCTGAAATCTTCACATACTTAGCAAGCAAGTTAACAGAGTCAACTGTCTATCTCTTCAGTTCTTAGAGTGAGGATTTCCCTTTTTTCTTCTCCATTAGAAGAGGATAGCTCTGGTTTATCACATGGGATGGCACCTAAGAATGTTCAAGAATTTCTGAGAGGAAGCTGGATTGCTGTCTTGTCAAAAACACCTTCTATGGTCAATTCTCAAATTCCCTGGAGTTGGTAAGAACTGCCTTTAACCCTTAGTATGTTGCTCTGAGACCAGAGAAAGAGCAATGCCTTGGACTGTGTGGGACATATGCTTAATGCGCACTGTGTCCTGGAAAATGGCAAGGCTCCCTGATAGCAGGACTTTCCACTTATTTATAATGTTTTGCATTTTTTAAATTAAAAATAAATGCTGTGGTGAAACCAACACAACATAAAATTTATCATCTTAACTATTTTAAGTGTATAGTTCAGTAACATTAAGTACGTTCACATTATTGTGCAACCAATCTCCAGAACTCTTTTCATTTTGAAAAATGGAAACTCTCTACCCCTTTAACAACAATTCCTCATTTTGCCCTTTCCCACTACTCTATTTTATGTCTCTATGACTCTGATTATTGTAGGTACCCCAAAAGGTGGAATCATACAGTATTTGTCCTTTTGTGCCTGACTTATTTCACTTAACATAATGTCCTCAATGTTCACCCATGTTGTAGGATGCGTCAAAATTTCCCACTTTTTTTTCTTTTTTTTTGAGATAGAGTTTCGCTCTTCTTGCCCAGGCTGGAGTGCAGTGGCATGATCTCAGCTCACCACAACCTCCACCTCCCAGGTTCAAGTGATTCTCTTGCCTAAGCCTCCCAAGTAGTGGGAATTACAGACATGAACCACCACACCCAGCTAATTTTTTTTTTTTTTTGTAACGATGCCGTTTCTCCATGTTGGTCAGGGTGGTCTCGAACTCTCAACCTTAGGTGATCTGCCATCCTCGGCCTCCCAAAGTGCTGGGATTACAGACATGAGCCACTGCACCCGGCCAATTTCCCTCCTTTTTAAGGCTGAATGATAATGTATGGTTACACCACATTTTGTGTATTCATTCATCCATTAATGAACACTTGGGTTGCTTGCACATTTTGGTTATTGCGAATAATGTTGCTATGAACATAAGTGTATAGAAATTTCTTTAGAACTCTGCTTTTAATCCTTTTGGTTATATACCTAGAAGTGGAATTGCTAGAC